>NC_060068.1:82856654-92416654 GCF_922984935.1 Meles meles
ACACCATTGAGCACTTAATCTCCAGAACTCTTTTAATCTTGCAAAATGGAAACTCCCAAGCCATTAAACAGCAACTCCCCATTTCTCTCTCCCACCAGTCCCTGGACACCAGCTTTCTACCTTCTGTCTCTATGAATCTGACCATTTTCATACAGTATTTGTTTTTGTGACTGGTTTATTTCACTTAGCATAATGTCCTCAACGTTCATCCATGTTGGAGCATGTTGGAGTATGTATCAGAATTCCCTTCCCTTTTTAGGCTAAATACAATATTTCATTGTATATATATATATATTTTGTTTATTTTGTTTATCTATTCACCCACTGATGGGCATTTGGGTTGCTTCTACTTTTTGGCTCTTGTGAATAATGCTGCTAGGGACATGGTGTACAAACACCTCTCCAAGACCCTGCTTTCAATTCTTTTGGCTATATACCCAGAAGTAGAATTGCTGGATGATGTGGTAGTTTTATTGTCAATTTTTAATTGTCAATTTTTGAGGAACCTCCATACTGTTCTCTATGGCAGCTATACAAGTAATTCCCACCAACAGGGCACAAAGCTTCCAATTTCTGTTCCTTCTTGTCAACACTTCTCTTCCGTTGGTTTGTGCTAGCCATCCTACCAAGTATGAATGACCCTGGGTTGTATACTGAGCATGTGCAGTTTCTCTCACGAGCTGTAATTGTCTTTCTTTGCCATTTACGAAGGCATAGTGGAATATAGGGGCTTTTGAGTGACTTTGAAAGGCTGAGAACATTAAGTCAGCTCTAATTTGTCTTTTGTAAAGGAACTCATTCCCACATTTCGGTATTCTCTTACGAGTAACAACTTATTTGTGATATTCCTCATGAGTTATTGAGATGGAGCAGTCAGTCATGGCATCACAATTGAGAATCACTCCGCACTGAATTGAGTTTTTAATTCACCATGGATTCTTGTCACACACCCAAAGAAAACAGCACATTCTCCCCTAGATGGGTGCTCCAAAAAGGGAGGGTGAAAGCAAAAGGACAAAAGGAAGCCCATCATGTAACAAGATTTTATTTCCCCCCAAGTGGTTTAATCAGGGACGCTTATTAGAAACAATGTCTCTCTTCATCTACAGAAACTCTGAAGTCCAAGGTTTGGAACCCAAACCAGAACATCTATCACTCCTCTCATGTCAATATTTAGTGATTATGTTTTTGAGAGTGAGTCCTACCTATCCAACTTGGTTATGCAGTAGCATCCAGAAAGAAAAAGTTATGATGATAAATTTTTATGAGTTTTACATTTTTTCCGAGGTTTGTTTTATTCAAACAGCCTTTGTTTAGTTGCGAAGAAATTTATGGGATCCCCCCCCCCCCCCACCCAGCAAGGAATTTACATCTGAAGAGTGCGGCAGACCACTTAAATAGTATTCCAAATGCACAGTGGCTCTTCAGGCTCTGCAAAGACCACAAAAAGCTGAGGATGACAAATGCTAGAACGGAGCAAAAAGAAAAAAAAAATGGAAGAGCAAAAAGACAGGCACTTGGCTGAGGTATCTGGTGAGAACTTGTTTCCCAGCAATTTGCCTTCAAGGCCAAGGGGGAAAATACAAGGTATGTACGTAGGATGATGCCAGAAATGCCAACAAGAATACTCCAGTGTGTTCTGTGACTGAATGATTTCCAGTATTGCTCTATCTAACTGCTTTAACTATAGTCAATGAGCCCTTAGGTAACTAAGGCAGAACACTTTTTTGTTTTGTTTTTTATTTTTGTCTTCAGCTGTAGTTTGCATTTTTAAGAAAGACTCAAGGATACTGGAAACTCAAGGCTGAGCGTTTTAAGGCAGGAGATAAGACTGTGAGATAATGACATCCCTGGGAAAACCTTCCTTTATTTATCCAGTACTCAGAACCAATTAAAGGACAGAGGGAAGTCCGGGATTCTGTGCTCAGCCTGTCCCATGATCCTGTGCGTGGAGCACAGCTAACCATCCAACCATGCAGACAGGCTTCCAAATAGAGGCCATCTTACTGACCCTCCCACACTCAGTTCTTAAGACCAGCCTGACATCTCTCTCTACCTATTTTTTCTCTTTTTAAATGTGCAATTTTGCCTTTAGGAAACCTTCCAAGAATAACAGTGAAAACACCCTCAACTACTGTCCTGGAGACGTGGTATAGGGTAGTGGTTAGGTCGGGGGGTTCTGGGTCAGACCACCTGTGCTCAAATCCTGGGTGTCCCACTTACAAGCTATGCGAACTTGGGCAAGTCTTGTGAACCCTCTGGGCCACAGGTTTCACATCCTTAAGAGGACAATGATACAGTCCGGTGCCCCTTTCCTCCCTACCCCCAGGGTTGCTGTGAGCATTGAACCATGAGAAACACTCACAAGAGCATCTGCATATAGTATGTGTCATGTAAGTATCAGATGTTTTTGCCTCCTGGACCCTCTGTTCCATTTCTTCCTGCTCAGCTTGTGTAGGGGAAAGTACAAAATCCAGCTTTGTGATCTCTACATAATTCACACTTTTAATCTCTTCGTATTCCATTGAGGTGAAGTCTGGGAGTTTATTCACTCTTCAAGCCTTCAAATTATTAATGGCCTATGAAATGGCCTTTACTTACTCATGAGTTATTCTCCTCTTTCCTTTTTATTTTCCGCTTTTTTCTTCTCCCTCTTTTGATTTATCCTCACACCAGAAGATATTACAACCTTCCCCACCCCTCTATGCTCCAGAGGTGTGGAGGAAATCGAAGTTTAACTCCAGTATGTATGCTTTCCTTTACTTGAAAACTGGAGAAATTAATTTAGCTTGATTTTTGTTAAATATGCTGGTTTTTAAAAATTTTTTTGTGTTTTTTTTGTTTTGTTTTTTGTTTTTTGTGTTTTTTTTTGTTTTTGTTTTTTGTTTTTGTCTCTAGGGAAGAAAAGGGAAAAGTGACTGTTTTACAATGAGGGCACTACCCAGAGACACACACATCACACACATTCAAGTGTTTATTTTATCCTTATATAGAGTTGGCCCAAACTGAGAGCCAAAGGCAACCATGGTGGCCCAAGAAGGTCCGGCAAGAGAAGACGACTGATGACTCTGAGGGGGGCTTTAGGGAATGGCACTGCCTCTGGCATAACCTTCCAGAGAACATTCTCTGCTCCTCCTTGACCTGCCTTTGCAATCCTTCAGGCTCTGACTGCCCTCTCAGCACCTCCCAGGATTTCCTAGAGGTCACACCACTCTACGTGCCCACACGAACATCAGTCCTGTGAGGAACCTACTTGCTGGCACTACCTCAATCACTGCCCACAGGCCTGGTGCCCAGTAACTATTCTCACAAATAGACCTGGATGGCCAGATAAGGCCTGGTAACAACAGCCTGCAGGCCGTGACAGGACCTCACTAGATGGGAGGCCACTCCTTGCACACCCCGGTGCCCGTTCCATATGGGAACCTGAATCTGGAAGAAAACCAAACGGAGACTCCGTCCCAGAGAGCAACAGTGGGACACCCATCCCACCCCCAACCCAGGCTCCCACTCCCTGCTAAGGAAGCAATGAGGGACTAGGGGGCTTCTCCGGGGATTCCCAGGCTGGGTAGGTGCAGAAGCATTCTGATGAGTCAGCTTTCTGGTTGTGGACTGGGAACCCTGCCTGGGAATTAAGCCCTTCAGTAATGATATGACAATTGTTCCCTTCTGTGACATGTTGGCTGCGTTGTCAGCACAATTGGGACACAAAGCTCTTGCACATAAGTACTGTCTTGTTTAAAACAGGACATGCTGGGGTTTTTTTCTTGTTATCACTCTACAATAAATTTAATTCTGCCCTGATTTTTAAGAGCCAAGGACATTAGATTCTGTATTTGTACACTCAGAATGCAAGGTGGCCCTTGAAAAACTGGACACATAGGATGCATCTTTTTGAAGCTTTAGTTCTTAATATGTAAGTAATATAAGATACTAGCCTTGGACTAACTGTCCACGTGATGGGTTAACTCTGTCTTTGGGAGAACATGGTAGAAAACCATGAGAAGTGTTTTTGTGATTTGGTGACTGTTGACCTTGACTGTCTCTCTGGCTATTCTTGGAAGAGCAGTGATTTCTTGTGCACCCCATGCCCAGCAAAACTGGGAGGTAGGGTTTTAGAGAAAATGCCAATGAGATTCTAATCTGATAAAATTTCTGATACATGGTTATGTTATCATAGCTATTCCCACTACGGTAGTCATTATTGCTCTGATGTAATAAAAGAAGGACAGATGGCCCAGAAATGGTGATGAGGTCACCTTGCCTGTGCACTGAGAACCAGTGTTCTTCAACGTGGTTCTCTCCAGATTTTAATTTTCTCCAGTCAGCAGAGCATATAAATTCACAAATATGAAAAAAATTATGTTCCCAAAATGTGTCTCAATTTATGATTATTTTTTGCCTGCATGCAACCATACTACACTGAGACTATCTAATGAATGATAACATTGATTACTTTGATCTTTATGTTTTTCTTAAGAGGCTAGGCAGGAAAGTTTGTACTCGGTACCAAGGAGTTGGTAACACACAGGGTGGTTCACATACCACATTAATAAGCTCTAGATACTTCTGGACAGCCATATCAGCCAGTTATACATCAAGGTTCAGTTGTAGATTCTCACCCGCAGAGGAAAAGAATACCACTGCTGTCCTTCAGTTCTCAGCAGCTGGGAGGAGTGACAGGCACTTAAGTGCGGACACAGCCTTATTTTTCACACAGGTGGACACTGTGGTGAGTTTCTGCTGTTACACACCAAATACATAGTGGCAGCTTCTTCCCAGTCCTTATGCACCTAGCTAAGCTACAGCCCTGGGCAAGTAGCTCTCAGATAGAGAGAGGACATATATCAAGCTTCCAATTTTTCTATCATTTACTACTGCATTTGACTTTGAGCAAGAAACTTCATTTCTTGGAGTATCAGTTTGTATAATGGTAAGATATGATATCAACTTTAAGAGACGATTATCTTTAAATGAGATCATATGTGTGTTATGGACTGAGTACGGAGCCTGGCATGTAGTAGGTGAACAAGAAACTCTAAGACCTCCATAGTAGGTAGTGGCAAAGAGGATAACATTATTTTCTTGCTCTCCAAACAAGCATATAACCCCCCTTCCCCACAACTCAGAAATGCAACCACGCAGAAGGCTGGATTCCAGCATATTCTGAAGACAGGAGAGAGTATCCTCTACACAGACACCCTGTGACTGGTCATCCCTCTTGTGCTGTCCCAGTGAGACACAAGGATTAGGCATTAGCATCATCTCACTCTAAAGCTTCTGCTCATAGAGAATATGTCCATCTTTAAGCTGGTTAATAAGCCACAAGGAATTTAACTTACCCTGTGACATTGGCTAATACCAGTTTCTCTTTTAGACAAGACAGGCTGCTGCCTCTGTATCATCACTAATGAGGCCATTACCATCTGCATCTGAGAGGGACGGTGACTCTCTTCCGAAGCTCAGGCAGAGCTATAGGCCACACAGCCATGATTCATCTCCTGTTTAGTAATCTTGGCAACTCTCTCAGCTGGGCACTGCTGCCTCAGTGGAGAGAAGAGGCAGAGAAGAAGGGAGCGGAGGGGAGGGTGGTGGGACACTGGACTCCCTGCTGTATTCCGTAAAATTATTAGTCTTCATTACCATGAGAGTACCTCCATTTCTGCACAATATTTTTTTTTAAAGATTTTATTTATTTATTTGACAGACAGAGATCACAAGTAGGCAGAGAGGCAGGCAGAGAGAGAGGAGGAGGCAGGCTCCCTGCTGAGCAGAGAGCTGGATGTGGGGCTCCATCCCAGGACTCTGGGATCATGACCTGAGCCGAAGGCAGAGGCTTTAACCCACTGAGCCACCCATATTTTATACTCAATTAATTCCTGGCGACATCACCAGAGATTGATGTGTGCCTACCAGATAAGCTTGGGAATTTTTAATGTTGTTATTTGTTTAGATCATATTTTTGCAAACAACACTACTATATTAATTGTTGTCGGGGCACAGAATAGCTATCCTGAAACTATAACTCTTTTTTTTTAAATGAAGTCATTATTCTTTATTTGATTTGGTTCATTGCCCTTGGCAATGGGGACCAAGAGCTGAGGATCCTACCTGAACAGATTTTCGTGGGTGAGACTTGGGAATGTTTACTCATTTTTAAGTTTCAACATTTTTAGATCAAAAATTGGGATGAGAAATGACCACTGGAGAGCCTGAAAGCTTTGAGATTGCCTGATGTGAAGACACTGTGGCCATATAAAACATGGCAGTGGGCACCCAAGTCCTCAGGCCCTTACTGGTCCAGATGGCATCTGGCCATTTAAATCCTTACTTGGTTTCAGTGCCCAGTTAATGTAGGAGTTTATATGTTTCATAAATTTGTATCAGACAGCTATTGATTGCTGATATGGAATTCAAAGTGCCTGTGCCAAAGGGGCAGCTTAGGCCCCAGTTGCGGGGTTCATGTTCTCCCTGGAGGGTTAGAAGTACTTTGTATGTAGATGGGTCCACCATTCCTGCTGGGTGGGCACAAGTCCCGTCCCTCGGCATTAGCTGTTGGAACGAATGAACTGACAGATCTGCACAGAAACCAGTAACCTCCTCTCCAGCCAGTCCTTGGTAATGGGTTTTTGCTCCTTCGTCTCTTACTCAGTTGCTAACATCAAGTTTTTGCTAAAGTTCTTGAAGGACTCCTCAGTGCCTGCAAAGCTCCAGTCAGTGCCTTCTTCCACATCACTAACCACCACTGTGCTTAATGGGGACGCTTTTCTTCCTCATCTGAAGGAGTCAGGAAACAAGCAGGTTTTCTCTCTGAGACTCTCTCAGTGTCATTCTTGGTCCTAATAAGGTATTGGGTTAGATTTCAGAAGAATTGTTTCATCCTTTGAGCAATTAGTACCTTTTTAAAATGCAGACATCTTCCAGACCCTGTCCCACACGTCCCCCTGAAATGCTTTGGTCAGGATGGCTCACCCATCCTGGGTCATGTTCAGCTGCTCAGGCTGGCAGCAGAGAGAAAACACTTAGGTGTATGGTTCAGACGCTTGCATTTTTATCAGAGCAAAATCCATGTGAAAATACCTCAGATTTTGAAAAGTCAATCAGTGCATGTGATGTCAGAATGTTTACTGTTTCTCTCCTGGGGACATTTTCTTGGCATCTCAGTCTGATCTAGGTATGCCTAATTGTTCCAAAGGCACAGCTGTGTGAGTTTGATTTTGCCTGCAGAAAAAAAAGAAAAAAGCCCTATCTTCCAGTGTCAGGGAATGATCTTCAACTTCCCTCTCAGTTCTCACCTTTGAATTTCTATGAAGCCTCAGACTTTAAAGTCTTTTGGCTGCTAAGTATAAAAGCACTATTTCCCAGTCAGCCCCAGAGACTGACTTTCTGTATCTTTGAACTTGCCCTGAAGAACAAGGACCATTCAGAACTGGCCTCATCAGTTGGACTTTTAAGCACGTTCATAGCCCAGAGCTAAAAGGCAGAAAAAAAGAGAGGGAAGAAAGGAAATTTTCGCTGATTTTTCTCTTTGTGGATGCTTACGTGACCCTTTCCTGAAGGCTTTTGTGGGGGCGTTGCAGCAAAAGATAGTTTTGCTTCAGACAGCAATTCTGTTGAAATACAACAGGCTCATTTTCCTGGAGCTGAAATAAACATTTCAACATTGATGTTTAAGGCTCCCTCAGAGCCTGATCTCAGGGAAGCAGGAAGCTACTATTTTTAGCTGGGAAAAATATCAACATAAGATGCAGAGAATCGGGTCATGGCCAAGATTCTACTGTTTCTTCAGATTACTCAAGTTGAAAAAGATACTTGCTAAGCAATGGGCATAGCCCTCTGGTCAGTTTTTGGGACATGATTAGGTACTCAAAGCCAGCAAATTCCAGCCAGGGTAGACACATCTGTGAAGAACCTCCCTCTTGAGAACTACCTTCTTAAAGTAGGAGGCCACAGTCCCTCCCTGCTACCTCCCCATCCCCTGTGAAGACTGTTCAAGGTGTGTGAGCCTGGGAGGCTCTGCTCCAAGCCTTGGGGTCTCTATGGCTATCAATTCTTCCCACAGTGGCCTGGCCCAGTCCTCCTGCTTATAGAGAAGGCCTCTCTTCTTGCTTTGGAGAGTGCCCTCCAATATGGCTCTGACAGTGATTCAGCCACCAATCTTCCCTTACCAGCCCATCTGAATTGCTGTTAAAGCACTTATAAAGTAAATAGCCCATTCTCAATGATCAACACTCACAGGAGAAAGCAGAGCAGTAAAACAGAAGACATGCCCAAACCTTCAAATTCCAAAACTTTTGCTTTTGAATAGCTGTGCTTTCTACTGGCAGGGTATAATCTTTCTTACCATCAGCATAAATCCCGACCAAGCAGCCTTTTCTCAAAATATCTAGTTTTTACTAGATATTATTATCATTTTTGCAGATCAAAGCCAAAAAATACCCTTAAAAAGGTTTACAGGGGTGCTGTGTCAGTTACAAGTAACAAAAAAACTCAAAAAGGCTTAAGTGGGAAAGGGAATTTATGGATGAGAGGCAGTCAGGGTTCAGGAATGACAGACTTTGGGACTTCATTGGGTTAATCAGGACTGTTATTGTTGTCAGCGCGTTTTACTTATCTTTTTGTTAGCTTAAAACTCTCAATTCCATGGGATCACATGGAACTAGGTTCAAATGCAGTAAGCAAGAAGAATGACAATCCCTCTGTCAAACACCTCAGCAAAAATCTCAAGATATCTCATAGACCCTTAGGATCATGTGCCCTTCCTAAGCCAATTATTGAGAAATGCAGTGGTCCATTTGGATAGCCTACATCACATGTCACAATGAGCTTGGGGTAGAATCATCTCCCCAGGAACCCTATGGACTGAAAGAAGGAGATGAGTAAGTTTCTAAATGGAAATGGGACTGTTTCCACAAGAAGTGGAGTGAAAACCCAGTGTTATGAAGAACCACAGGTCCACTATATGGACAGGTACATCTAAGTAGTCGTGCTCAGAAATGGAGCCAACTTCATGGCAGACACTGGACTAAGTCCGGGTGAAAGGGAAAGAAGAGGCAGATAGGTGCCAAGATGAAGAAAGCAGAATCTTTTCCACTGAGGAATTCAGCATCTTAAATTTTGTTTAGGCCAGAAATAGCAAATTCATGGTTCAGGTGCCAATACTTCTGTCTCTTGTGCCTGTGGCAGACATCACTGATGAGCCCTTCTTGTTGAGCCTGGGTACGGTTTTAGAATTCTTCACTCACTGCACTCCAGGCAGCCATTACAAATCAACAGACACTGGCACCTGAGAAAATACTTTTTTGCAACCTTAGATTGATATTGAGTGACTTGGACCAAACAAGCATTCACTTTCAGTGTGGTTAGGTGAAGTGGCTTGGTGGGAGCTGAAGGAGAATATAGCTGGCCAACAGTTGATCACCAGTTACCAGTTGTCTGGAAAACCCTAAAGCTGTGTGAGGATAATAGTAACTTGACTGTATTTCAAGGTTAGCAGTATCTAGCTTCCTTCAAATAGGCCAATGCATATCATGCTCATTCCTTTTCAAAGCATTTTAAATAATACCACATGAAAATGACATGGATAACTAAGCTATTTTTTAATACGCTTTTGTTGAGTGACATCTGTGTGGGATGTGAGGGAGTTCTCATTGCACCTAACTATAGCAGAATTAATCTAGTTCTCTACTCTCAACATTCAGAAATCACATTCAGTTCGTCTGATTGGTGAGTCAAAGGCGAAATCCATGATAGAGTGATACATAAAGCCAGGAAGAATACACGAGGTACATTCTAGGAACTCATGGCTGGAGGCATAAACACACTGGAGGGGCAGACGTTTTCAGAGCTCTGAGGACAACCATGAAACCATGTTAGCTGGAAGAATATGAAATGATAACCTTAAATATGTCTTAAATGTTAGAGGTAAGCACTTTTCAACTCATCTAGACAAGAAAGCAAATTGACAAGCATTCATTGAGGTGTTACCATGTGCAAGTTATTCTTAAAGTCTTTGGGAGTTACAAAGAGGATAAATTTGTCTCTTTCCAAAGAAGAGGCAAGAAAAATTGAAGACATTGTAAGATTTATAAATACGAACTTAAAACACTTAAAAAATAAACAGTAATTGAAGAGATGTCAGTAGGCAGTGAGTGGTAAATTAGCAAAGGAATTAGATGAATAATTATGGGGAATTTTTAGGATGGAGTGACTAGTTCAAGTTAGAGAATGAGGAAACTCATTAAGTAAGGGGGAACAGACATTAGTCTTGGGAGTCAGAATCGGGTTAGGAAGACAGTCCTGGTGGGAAAAGCAACCTACGAAAAAGCAAGATGAATGGAAGGAGCAAACTATATTTGGAAGAGAATGAGCAAATAGACGTGTCTATGGTTGATGTTTTGTGTAGAGGACTAGAATGGAGGGGAGGTTGAAAAACATATTGGGACCAATTGTGAAGGCCTAACTGTAGGTTTTAGGGGTAATCCAGTAAGCAATGAGGAGTCATGGAAGGTCTCTGAGAGACAGAGTGGCACTGGTCCAATCAAACTGTCTTGGGAATGAATAATTTGACATAGAAGTGGGGATTAAAAATAGAGGTTAACAGAAACCATAGCTAAGAAGACTGGAAGGGAGGGGCGCCTGGGTGGCTCAGTGGTTTAAGCCTCTGCCTTCGGCTCAGGTCATGATCTCAGGGTCCTGGGATCAAGTCCCGCATCGGGCTCTCTGCTCAGTGGGGAGCCTGTTTCTCCCTCTCTCTCTGCCTGCCTCTCTGCCTACTTGTGACCTCTCTGTCAAATAAATAAATAAAATATTAAAAAAAAAAAAGAAGAAGACTGGAAGGGAGGTTGTTCAATAGTATTAGGAAAGGTAAAAGGGTCCATTTTGGGTGTGTTGGTGGTAGAACTGTAATCAGTATTGTGAAATAAAAGCAGGATATGGTCACTAACCAGATACTCTTTGTAGAGGAGGGAGCAGACATACAATTGAGATTTCAGTCTCAAGAGACTGGAATAATGGAGAAATCTGAAGAGAAGACCATTCTGGGGTCAGATGGTCAACTTAGGCCTAGATGTGGAGGCTTAAGTGAAGGCCCTAGTGACCAAGTGCAATGTCCAACACCTCACTGTGTTGATGGTCAGTCAAGTTTTGGCTGGAGATTCAGGAGTCATCTGCACAGAGGAGATGTTTGTAATAATACTTCCCATGCAGTCTCAATAATTACCATATCTGGTCAGTCTTGTTTCATCCACTCTGTCACTTATCCCCCCCACCCCACCATTTATTTTCTTGGATGAGGGAATATGCTGGCTGCCTTTTCTTATGACTCACTGAGGGTCAACCCTTTTCTTTCTAGCATAGAGCATGTTGTTTAACATAAATTTGGGGTAAAAATGATGAAGGTGAGAGTTGAGGAAGAAAAAAACATTATCTCCCTTTGGAATTTTTTGACTATTTGTTTATAACTATCACAAAATAAAGTAGTTGACATATCCTATTCTGGGGCCTTCCCTAGCTTCAGTTCATAGATGTCCCTGAGCTTAAGATGGTGTATGCGTGTGGCATGAACTGCCACTTGGGAAACTCTCTGCTGAGGGCAAACATCCAGCCTTCTCCATTAACTCTGGCAGGAATGTGTGACAGGCATCTTCTTGCTGACAGTCACTAAATCAGAATCGAAGTGTGGAAAATGGGCAGGAACGAACAGTTCTGGTCTCTGCGGGAAGCAGGAGTCAGAGTTAATTGACGTCTGCTCATCCTCCTTTTCTCTTTTACCATCAGAGGTATCCAAAGCCATAAAGAGAGTGAGATCTACTCACAGGAGGTCACCATCAGGAACCCGTGACAGTGGTTATTATGAGGTTTTCAGCAAGGCAGCAGAAACCTGGGTCTGCATCACAAGTCAGTTTTAATTTGTGCTTCTTGCCAGGGTTTGTGCTCCAGAAAGATTAAAAGAGGATAAATTTATTAATTGGTCATCTTCATTTTCAATGTCCCTTTTCTTTTACCTTTTACAGAAGCATAACAAACATGAAGAAAAGTGTGGATGAATTTCCATATGGAACACACCTGTGTCACCAGCACGCACGTCAGGAGGGAGCAGGTCACCTGCTCCCAGGAGTGTCCCTGAGCCTCTGCCCAGTCACCACCCAGGGTCAAATATTCTCCTCACTCCTTGCAGCGTGCATCACCAGCAATGCTTTTTACAACAAGATGGTGGTGAAAAGGACCTTTCTTTTCAGATCCCTTCCCCTCCCCTCCTCTAAAAAGTAAGCCAACAATCCCAACAGTGTGGGAAGTGATCAGGTAGCAAGCAACAGACATTGGTTAAGAGCATTGCTATGATCTCTTCCTGAATCCATGGTGGAGTTCACCTTAGTGGCTGCCTTTCTATTCATGACTACCTCCCAGGCAACTCCCTGCAGAAGACTGCTGTCCCTGACTATAAAGAACGTATTCCTGATACTTTGCAACACTCCGTAGAACATGCTGGAGTTATTCAATCCTCCATGCTTGATGGGAGAGGAGGAGACTTGGTGGGCTGAGCTGATTGTATGACAATCACCCAACCTGAGGACATTTGCTTCTGAGCTTCCCGAAGTCCCCCATCAGCAGATGCACAGCCAGGTTCTGTGTGGTCCAAGTTTCTACCCACAAGGAAATAAACACAGGTGGGGTAGACACATAGGCATTCAGTTCTTGGTCTCTTTCCAGTCTAGGGTCCAAGGAGAAGGGCAGAAAGGAGTAGAGGTGACGAATGAGGATGTTGGGCAGTCGCTGGCTTCTGTCTTCTCTTACCTTGTGTATAATACAGAAACATAATAGTATCCACCTCAGAGGGTTGTGATGAGACTCAAACATGACCATGCATGTGAAGTGCTGGGCAGAGTACATGGTGCATGGTGAATGTCCTGTGAGCATTAGCTCTCACTGAGTTACAAGAATCATTCTTCCAATAAAGAGTAAGACATTTTAGGTTGTCAGGATGCAACACTTCACGGGCTTTGGAATACCTCAAACAACTAACCAGGATCTAATTAGAGTGTTTCTATCCATACAAACCTCTGGGTCATGTTTCCAAAATTGAACTGTCATTTTACGGCACTAGTGTCTCAGAAGTACCACTCCCTGCACAAAGCTCTGGGACAATGGAGGACTCCACCTGGGCACAGATCTGCATTTTTAGGAATGGAAGACCCCCAAGGATGAGAAGAGGTTTTGGCCAAAATTATCAAGAAGAAAACCAAGTTTCAAGTATATAGTAAGTTTTCAAGTTTATAGTAAGAAGGTGAGACTGGATTGATTTTCCCTTTAGACCAGTTGTAAGTTAAAATGCAGCCTCTTGACCACAGACCAGTCAAAGTTGCATTGTCTTTTGGGCGTGGATCTGGAATTTCTTTGGTTCTCTAACAGTGCTGTGGCTGTCACGGAGCACTTCCCCTCATCTTCCTCCTGAGCACTGGCCTGGTGTGTCTGCCCCTCTCACTAATTGGCTGCTTGTGGCAAGTTTCCTTGGGCTCTAAGTTTCCTTGTGCTCTGGGACTCTCTTGAAAGCCCCGTGTCCACCATTTACTTGTGGGATAGAGTTGGGGGAGACTCTCATACTCTTTACGCTTCTCTCTTCATCTTAATGAAGTGGGACTATAGACAGCACCACGCTCACGGGGCTGTGGTGAGTGAATAAGGTAATGCAAGTTGGTGGCCTCACACAGAGCCTGATACTGAGGAGGCGCTGGGGGAAGAGAAGCCACTGCAGTTGCTGTCAGTGGCATTACTGTCACCATCATCAATTCCCAAGCAAAGTCCTCACAACAGTCTCTCTCATGTGTCCCCAGTAGAGTTCTCTCCTGAATTCACGTGTTTAGGTCATGTGGTTGCTTCCTATGTTTCCACAAGCCCAGACCTCCACAATGTCTACTCACTGACCTCAGAATCGTCATGTCTCTTCTGCATCTGAGCACCCAGATGAAAAATGAAAAACTCAATCGAATGCTCAGATGGCCAACATATCGGTACCAACTGCTTAGGTTGTTCTAAATATCTGGAGGATTGATGGAAATTTTTAGTCCGCATTTGGATGTCTGGCATGAGACGACACTGCCTTATCCCGGACAAGGCTGGGAAGAAACAAGCCACTTTTATAGAACCCATGTGTCACAGCTTATTGATACAAGTCATTTTGATGAATCAAAACAGTTTTTAAAATTATTTCCACCAAGAAATGGGTAAATCACCACATATCCTTGCAAGATGAAGGATGAGAGGAAAATGAGCAATGAGGCGAGACCCTCTCTCTCTAAGATTTTATTTATTTGACAGAGAGAGAGAGAGAGAGGAGAGGGAGAAGCAGACTCCCCACTGAGCAGGGAGCCTGACATGGGACTCGATCCCAAGACTCTGAGATCATGACCTGAGCTAAAGGCAGATGATTAACCAACTGAGCCACACATGTGCCCCTTGGTGATACATGCATCTCTTGCATGTATTGCAGTATATAGTCTCATGAGGCTTTTTTTTTTAATTTGAGGAATAACTTACATTCAATAAAATTAATCAATTTTAAGTATACAGTTTAATGAGTCTTGAAAGATATATGTCATCACCACATCAAGATACAGAAAATCTTTCCATCATCCCAGAAGAGTCCCTCAAGTGCCTTTGCAGTCAGTCCCTGTACCCAGTACCACACACAGCCCCTTTCAGCCACTGACCTCATTCTATCACTGTACTTCTACTCATTCTAGAATTTCATAGGAATGAAATTGTATGATATGTAGACTTCATTTCTGTTTTTTTTTCTTTTAGCATATTTCTTTTTTTTTAATGTTTTATTTTTTTTATTAACATATAATGTATTATTAGCACCAGGGGTACAGGTCTGTGAATTGCCAGGTTTACACACTTCATAGCACATACTTTCTCCAATGTCCATAACCCCACCACCCTTTCCCTACCCCCCTTCTCCCGGCAACCCTCAGTTTGTTTTGTAAGATTAAGAGTCTCCTATGGTTTGTCTCCCTCCTGATCCCATCTTGTTTCATTTATTCTTTTCCTACCCCTCAAACCCCTCCATGTTGCCTCTCAACTTCCTGATATCAGGGAGATCATATAATTGTCTTTCTCTGATTGACTTATTTCGCTAAGCATAATACCCTCTAGTTCCATCCACATCGTCGCAAATGACAAGATTTCATTTCTTTTGATGGCTGCATAGTATTCCATTGTATATGTACCCCACATCTTCTTCATCCATTCATCTGTTGATGGGACATCTAGGTTCTTTCCATAATTTGGCTATTGTGGACATTGCTGCTATAAACATTTGGGTGCATGTGCCCCTTCGGTTCACCACATTTATATCTTTAGGGTAAATACTCAGTAGTGCAATTGCTGGGTCGTAGGGTAGCTCTATTTTCAACTTTTTGAGGAACCGCCATAGCATACTTCTTTTGATATTGAGTCATGTGGTTGCATGTATCAGTAGTTCATTCCTTTTTGTCATTGAGTGGTATATCCCACTATACCCCAGTCTGTTTTTCCATTTACCAGTTGATGGACATTTGGGTGGTTTCTACTCTTTGGCTATTATGAACAATACCATTAAGAGCATTCATATATGAGTTTTTGCCCAGACATATGTTTTTATTTCACATGAATAAGTAACTAGGAGGGAGGATGCTAGTTTGTAGAGTAAGTATATGTTTAACTTTTGATGAAACCGTCAGTCTCTTTTGTAAAGTGACTGAACCATTTTATATTCTCACCAGCAGAGTTTGAGAGCTCCAGCTCCCCATTCTCAACAATATGGTTAATCTTCCTGATTTTAGCCATCCTGGTGGGATATAGTGGTGTCTTGAGCTTTCAATTTTCATTTCCCAAGTGACTTTGGTGTTAAATATCTTTTCACATGCTTAGAGGCCATTTCTACATCTTCTTTGGGGAAGGGTCTCTTAAATCTTTTGCCCATTTACTTTTATCAGCATGTTTGCCTTATTATTGCATAATAAAGAGTTATTCACATATTATAAATGTCCTTTAATAGACATATGTCCTGCAACTATTTTTCCTGGTCTATTTCTTGCCTTTTCATTTTCTTAACAGTATCTTTTGAAGAGCAGAAGTTTTTAATTTTGATGAAGTACAATTTATCATGTTATTTATTTATTTATTTTATTTATTTGACAGACAGAGATCACAAGTAGGCAGAGAGGCAGGCTGAGAGAGAGGAAGAAGCAGGCTCCCCGCTGAGCAGAGAGCCTGATGCAGGGCTCGATCCCAGGACCCTGAGATCATGACCTGAGCAGAAGGCAGAGGCTTTAACCCACTGAGCCACCCAGGTGCCCCAATTTATCACTTTAAAAAATAGACTGTATTTTTTGTATTCCACCTAAGAATCTGCTTACACCAAGGTCATATTTTCTCTTATGTTTTCTTGTAGAATTTTATGCTGTTTATAACTTTTAGGCCTAAGATTACTTTGAGTGAGTTATTTCCTAAGGTAAGGCCAAGAATGAGATTCATTTATTTGTACTTGGTTTTTTTTATCCAGCACCATTTGCTAAAGACTACCCCTAAGGTACCTTGACATACCTGATAATTTTAAGAGCTGAAGTTTTCTTTTTTTCAGTTATGCCAGGGTGTCTTCTTCTAAAGGATGTGACAAATTTTTGTATACCATTTTTAAAAATTAGAAAAGTAGGGGGGAGGTAGGGTTGGGAGAGGGGGAGGAGGGTGATGGACATTGGGGAGGGTATGTGCTATGGTGAGTGCTGTGAAGTGTAAACCTGGCGATTCACAGACCTGTACCCCTGGGGATAAAAATACATTATATATTTATAAAAAATAAAAAAATAAATTTAAGGAAAGTCAAAAAAAGAGAAAAGTATTAAAAATGTACCCAAAATACAATGAATAATTGTACAATGCTGTTTATAATAGCAAAAACTGAAAACTAAATATCTACCAATAGAAAGCAAGTTAAATAAACTATGGCACATTCATATAGTATAATATTGCAGCTCCCAAGAACCCTAAAGTTGATCTATACATATAAAGAGGGAAAGATATTCACAATATGCTTTAAAGGAACACATATGGATCACAAATAGAATGTCTTATATTCTAATTTGCAAAAACGGAAACAAAAATTATAATCATTTATATAGGTAGAGAAAAGAAGAATATACAATATCCTTTAATAATATTGTATGTTCATACTTAATATATATATACTGATTTTAGCAACTTTTTTGGAGGAGGGAAGAGTCAGGGGGAGAGGAAGAGAGAGAATCATAAGCAGGCTCAACACCCAGCACAGAGTCTGACGCAGGGCTCAATCCCATGACCCATAAGATCATGACTTGAGGTGAAACCAAGAGCTGGACGATTAACCAACTGAGCCACCCAGGCACCCCTTTATGTTTCTCTTTCAAATAATATAGATGACCTTTAAAATCAGGGAAAAACACTTATTTACAAAAAAGAATCATGTACTTTTTGTGCCAAATTTTAAGAATTCCTCATACACGTGGCTTCACATATCAATGTATGATAGTCTCACCTGGAATGCTTTTAGGTCCAAACCTAGACACCAGCTGAAATCTGGTTTGCTCAAGCTAGAGAGACCCACAAAAGACTTACTGAAGAAAAGGAGGCATTTGAAGCTTCATTTCCATTAAAATGCAAATTGGAATTAAGGTTACCCATCTGGTGATGCATCTCATTTTCCCCCAATGCTCTTTCTAACCAAATAAGAGCTAATTTCTATTTTTGAATTCTTTAATGATGTAACTGCTCACAGTCATAAGTATATGTAATACGCTCTATTTTTCTATCAATAGCCCAGATAGATGCATCTGATCACTCACATGGCCATATGGTGTGATGAGACATGAATCTACTTTTAAAAGTTTTATTTTCCCAGAATATATTCTGCCTTCAGCTGCATGTACATCATCACTCAGCTTTTTTCTGAGAGACACACTCTGAGGTGTCTCTCAGAACTTTGACTAAAGCCAGAACAGAGCTAGACTGGAATGTTCCATGAAGATAAAGTTCTGTATCACCTAGCACTATGCCGGAGTCCCAGCAGCCACAATAAAATGCCTATTGAGAATATGAACTGGAGAAGAACAGGACTCTTGATTTAAGAACCAGGGTTATGTGTATACGTTGATGATCAAAGAAAAAATGTCTTAACTTTGGGGGTCCTTTTATGATGTGAAAATTAGAATCCTTAGCATTATCTTATTTACCACATGACAAAACTTAAACCTTCTGTTTTCCCCTCCAAGAATATCTATCTATCTATCTATCTATCTATCTATCTATCTATCTGTCTATCTAATATTGGGGTTAGTATTTCCTCCTGGTTTTTTGAATGTGAGGAAACTGACACCTGGGTAGAAAGTATCAGAATGTAGACTCTTCCCGGGTCTTCTGTTTAAAGTCCTGTGCATTCACTTACCTCCTCCTTCCTGTAGGTCCTCAGCCCCAGGAGCTCTCCATCTCCCACTCCAACCTTATTCCAAGAAAATAGCCAAGAAATGGCTCAACATGAAACTGTATATACATACAGCACAATGGATCAAAATGTTTTACTCACATTTTATAAAAAATAATGTGTAGAAAAATGTGTAGAAAGACCACAGAACTAAGGGAAGTGAATCTGGTCACTGGCTAAGTGTAGGCAACTCAGAAAGAGCTTATACTACTAAGTAATTAGCTGATTCAATGAGTACTGATTGCATACTTACCATGTATCAGGCACATGGTAAATATATCACATTCACACTCATACTCAGTGCACAGAAATGTGTTGGTGATGGGAGACTAACTGGCTTAAACACATATTGAGTTATTTGATGTCAAGAAACTTATGGGTAGATAAGAAGGTTCAGTTATTATATACGAAAATACATGTAAAATAAGTGATATATTTATATTTTTCAAATGATGTATTCATCTGACTGGATTCACACAATATCTAGAATGAGAGAAACAGGTGTTGGCCTGTTTTCCCAACAAAGAAACTGAGGCTCAAAAGGTCAAGGACTGTTTCTAACTAATAAATACGTGGTCTTAATTTTCTGAATCTTAGGTGTTCCTGCAACTTATTTTAAGGATTTGTTTGGACAAGTTCATATTCTTGTTTTAAGAGAGGTCGAATTATGTATGCCAAAACAGACAAGCAAATGAATAACGAGCTTGGCAGAATCTCCCTTTCTTAGAATGGGTGTAGCAAGCTATAACATACAGTGCTCGAGGGCCATGGCAAAGCAGCCACGTTGTGATTACCCCTGCTCAGAACTGTTGGGGGAAAGGCAGACAGACACTGGCCTGGCACATGGGAGGCACTCTTTCTTAATTTGAAAACCTTATAAAAAACCCAAAGAACTATGTCCAGTCTGATCCTTGCAAATGCATGCTCTGTTTATGAGTAGAAAGAGAACCCAGATGCTACAGCCCTGTCTGAGAATTTTGTGGAAGTATCAGAGTGCTGTCATGCTTTGAGCCCAAGCAGTGGCTGCTAGGAATGACCAGTTAAATGGATCCAATGGTGCACACTGTTGACGTAAGTTCATGGTGCTTCTGTTCTGTCATGGATGTCATGATTCAGGGGATAAAGCAGGTGTGAGGGGATTATATGGGAACTAGAAAGGTCAGGTAAGGTGGCACCAGGTGGACATCCTGCTAACAGAGATGAACAGTTTGGGGAAGGGGTGAGAAGAGCTCTCCAGGAGTCATTAATAAAGATAAAAATTGTTTCTAGAGAAATGTTAATGTCAAGTTATGATGAATAAGTATTAATAATGTCATAACTCGATCCTGTGCCTCTTACCACCACTTTCTCTTTTTAAATTTTTGGTTATTTGCTTCCTCTCCAATGCTTAAATTCCAGAATATAGATTCAACCTAATTTACTAGCATGAAATCAGGAACAGAAGCTCTTTTTTGAGAACAGCTTATTCAGGGTAGCAAGGTCTGCTCATCTTTATGACCTTGCTTCCAATATTCTCCATTCGTTCACCAGTCAAGAAGACATAAGCACCAGGTGATGTGCTGAGAACCATGGGGGATCCAACATGAATGAGAGCCAGCCGTCTGGCCCTCCCTAGGTTTGCAAATGAGCAGAACACACACATGACACAGGCTCTCATGATGAGTCAGGGACTGAGCCCAGTGCCAAGACTCCCTCTGTTAAGAATAAGGGAAGAAAGGTACAGTGGTGGGGAATTTGAGCTGGAACCTAAAGAATGGGAAAAATATGACAGTCTAAGGAATGGGGAAGGATTTTAGTTCAGGAAGTGGTCAAAAAGGATGGAGTTCTTTTCCCGAAGCAGTGAGTTTTCTGGTTTGGGTAAAGGTCTAGGAAAGG
This sequence comes from Meles meles, assembly GCF_922984935.1. Lineage (NCBI taxonomy): Eukaryota > Metazoa > Chordata > Mammalia > Carnivora > Mustelidae > Meles > Meles meles. Next base: position 82,877,029 of record NC_060068.1, read on the forward strand.
AAATGGCAAGATATAAGAGTAATGGGTAAGCTGGAGCCAAATTATGGATGGTTTCAGGTGTCAGGCTGAGGAATTTTACTAAGCAGGGGAGAATTAACAAAGGACTTTTGCTGAAGGCGGATGCAAACAAGACTGTGTTTATAATGATTAATCTAACTAGTATATTGGATGAATTGAAATGGAGGAATGTTGCAGGGAGAGAGACCAGTGAGGTGGGAGTATATTGCAATTGATCAGAGGAAAGATCACATGAGCCTGAGCTAAGAAAGCTCATGAGCTATTGGAGAATTAAAATTAGCGGACCTTGTGAGCTGATTACATGCAGAGGATGACAGAGAAGGAAGAGTCACTGATCAGTCAAGGGAATAAGCCAGAGAAGGAGTATGTCTGGGAAACACACAGTGGTTTCAGCTTGGAACCTGTGTTAATTTACCAGGGCTGCCATAACAAAATAACACCCAGGACGTGGTTTTAACAACAATTTTTTTTTCCTGACAATTCTTCAAGCCATAAGTCCAAGATCAAGGAGTTGGGCAGATTTGGTTTCTCCCGAGGCCTCTCTGCTTGGCTTGTAGATAGCTGCCTTCCATCTGTGTCCTCACCTGGTCTCTTCTCTGTGCGTGTGCCCCTGGTATCTCTGTGTGTGTCCCAGTTTTCTCATCTTCTAAGGACACCAGAGTTAAATTGGATTAGGGCTCATCCTAATGGCCTCATTTTAAGTCAATCACTTCTTTAAAGGCCCTATGTCCCAACGCAGTCACATTCTGAGGTCGGGCTCCAACCTAAGAAATTTGGGAGGAGAACTCAGCCCATAACAGGACATGAAGTTTGAAGTGCCTGTGGATATTCCAGAGAAACTGTCTAGTAGATGATTTGTAGTATCAGTTGGAGCTCAGGGTAGAGGTCAAGACTGGGGCCATAGAGGTGAGCAACATAACCAAGATAGGAGCTGAGGTCCGGCGAGAAGATGAGAAGAGCTTGTTCTGGCAGTGATGGTAACAGAGATAATCATAAAGTAGCAATAGCTGCCACATAGTACATTTTCCATATATCAGCACCGGGCTAGTCCTTCTGCATGCCTGGAACAACAATTCTGTAAGAGAGTGATTATTGTTATCACTTCCCCTCATTTTACAGAAGACAAAGCTGAATCCTGGAAAGGTGAAGTGCTTTTCTAAGTTCTGCGAGCTATAAGGAGTAAAACCAGAATAGAAACTTCAAGCAGGTCTGAATCTAAAGATGTGTGCCTGACTGTCTCCAGGGAGGGTGAGTAGAAGGAAAAGAGAAGCAAGTCAGGGGCAGAATCAATATTTAGAAGCAAGGCAGAAGGACAGGGAAAGGCTGGTCAGAAGACAGAGAAGCCAGGCAGAAATGGTGAGCTCAGAGACAATTTGGTTGTTGGGGCATAGACAATAAGGCCAAATGTGGCAGCAAGATGAGAAGCAAAAGTATGCTGAGGGTGGGGATAGGGAGGTCGCCGGTAACCTTTGTGAGAGCTGATTTTCTGGAGCGTTGGAGGCAGATGACAGATGGCAGTGTGTTGAGGAGAGAATGGGAAGTGAGAAGAGGAGGTGGCAAGCCTCGTCATCATGGGAAGGAACAGGAGAGAAAGTGCTCTGGTGGGAAGGGAAAGCGGAATCAAAAGAAAGTTGTTTTTAGAATGGGACAGAGAGATTGCAAAACCTTGGGAGGTGGAGAGGGGGGAAGCATCCTCTGAAGATAGGAGAGAAGAAATACTTTAATGAGCAAGGCTCCAGAAGAAGTTGGACTGGTAGGATGGGACTTAAGTTTGAAAATGGCTTTAAAAAGCAACAAGGACTCTTCCTCTGAGACAAGAGGGGTTAATTAAGGATGGATGATGACATGGAGGAGCCCCACGGTTGGCTAAGTTAGAATAAGAGACAAGTCAAAATACAATAACTAGAATAGAAGCTGAAGAAAGTTACCAGCACAAATGATGAGTTCCTAAGCTGCAAACTGTATTAATGGAGAAAAAGTTTTCTTTTCTCCATCTATGTCTTGGGCTAATTCTGAAACTAGGGCAAAGCTGAACCAGAGAGTGAACTGAAAGTGCTTTTGTTGAAAGAATTATTGGCCTAGGATCAATAAATATTTGCATGTAGACACTGAGAAACATTTCCAATGAGCGAATATTGATAGAATGGCCTCTCTGTGCAAAGCATGATAAATTCTTGGGAGAGTGATTTTACATAGGTTTCCCCAGCTTGGCTTCCTGTATAAGTTAATCCCGTTTTAGCCTCTGACATAACACAGGAGCAAATGTGGAACCTGGATTAGTTAGGAATGGTTCCATGCTGGTCCCTGGTCTTCTCAACACTGTCTTTACAGATATTTATAATTTGTCAGGGTTGGCAAATCCTATAGTAAAGGGACTATGCCTCTAGCAATCTGGCTTGGCAACATGAGAGCCAATTAATTAGGAGGAAATTTAATGACCTGCTTTTAAATCATCCACGTGATGTAACAGAGGATACTGGGCTTTTCAAAGTGATAGGCGTTGTCTGGGGTAAATACAGGTATGAGTATTTAACCGTGTGGGAGTGAGGAGGACGCAGATCTCAGTTGTTCTATGACCCTTTCCCAGGCTCCCACGAGAGCAGTCACCGGTGGTTGGAGCATTGTTCTGGTCATGTTTGGGTGCTTGCTTTGTGGGCAATGAGAATGGCCTATTTCTTCCGAGGAAGTCTCCTGCTGGTGTGGGAAGAGCTTGGCTTAAGTGTCCAGGTCTATACGAAGTGGATGTTCAGATGGTGGGAAGCAGAGGAAGGTGTGTACAGATGTCACAAAGTCGTGTGGACCACATAAAAAAACCAAAAGAGAGTCTGGCTAAGGCTGTCACCATTTTCCCCAGGGGCTGGCAATAGCTCACTGGCATTTGCCTCCTTGAGGGCATCTGAGAGTTGGCTTCTTAAGTACTTAGAAGCAAATTAGTGCTGTGGAACTTGGCTCAAGGATTCCTGGGTCTGGCATTCCAGCCTGCACCATAATTAACCCAGGGAAGACTTGACAGCCAAAACCTGATCTTCCAGAGAAAACGTCAGACATATTTCCCTCATCTTTCAGTAGCCACACACATTTGGCAATTTTAAGTAGGCATTTGTTTTAAAAGGACAAATGATACAACATGAATTTCAAGAAAATTCAGCACGGTTCCTCTGGGAGGTAGGGTGGAGAATGCAGGTACCTAGAGAAACATTCTCTAAAATAAGATCCTTCAAGGTCAGTTATGGAATATACAATACATAGTTTAAAAGGAAAGTTTTGCTTTTTTAAAGGAAAGACCAGCGATATTTAGAGGCCATGATTCTCGCCCCAGTGAAAAGGAAGAAGAAACCCATTGCACGCCCCTGTGACCCTTTGTTCCTGAATAGCCCAGGCTTGGACAGAGGAGAAGCCCTGGCTGGGTTTGCTGAATGAATGAGTGAATGAACTTCTCTCTCTTTCTCCCTTTCCTAATCGCCAGTCCACCGGGTTTTCTGCACTGACTACTTGGCAAATATTTTTGAAATGCCTTACATTAACAAACACAGGTTCAATATATCTGAAAGGCATTTAAATGAAAATTAAAACCTTAAAGTCAGTTGATATAGGGTGGGATAAGGTGGTGGCATCAGAGAGATAATTACACCAGAAACTTAAGACTAAGGAATGCTACTAATATTGAATGCAAAACACAACTGAGTCACCTATCAGTCAAAGAAAAAAAAAAAAAAGAAGAAGATGGATTCATGAGATCTTATTTTTAAGAAGTGTGCCATTTCACAAAGAGATACATTTCCCAAGTACCAAGAGGAATTTGGTGTAAGGATTATTATGTAACAACCAGCTACAAATATGGCTATTTTTTACTTTGCTTCTTAGTAAAAGTGCTGAATATGCTCTTAGGTTACAGTGATGGGAAGGAACTCTAAAGGGAATTTAGTGGTAAAGTCTGATCTGTCTTTCAGGAATGACTGGCATTCCTTTAGGTGACATTTCTTCCAGGTATTAACCTGGGACGGCAGGGAGGACTAAGCCCCCAATGAACAGAAAGCACAACTAAGGACGCTCACTTCATCCAATATGAGTATGTGTACACGTTGGGGGTGGGCAACAATTTGAGCTGTTCAACCGATATCTTGAAATACTACTTAACAAACATGGATATATTATGATATATGGTACATAACAACAACAACAGAATCACAGTAGTATTTGTATGATGAAATCTCTACAGAAATTTCTTTACTTAGCAGGACAAGTCAGGCTATACCCCCGGAACTTCTGATAATTATAATAATTATATTTAATAAATAATTATATTTAATAAATAATTATATTTGTTCTCTGCTGACATTGGGAATGATTGGAAGGCAAAATCTGAAAACTCTCTCAAATATGTTTTTTTGTTTTGTTTTGTTTTTACCTGAACTGTTAATAGGAACTATAAGGTCGACAATTCAAAATTCGAGGACCCCCAAGTTGAAAAGCAGACATTGTACACTGAGAAAGGATCCCCAAGTCCTTTGTCCCAAGCAGACAGGCAGGAAAGATGAGATTTTGTTGTTAAATGGATGCATCCCTCATCATTGCTCCGAAGCAAAGAAGCAAAGAAGCTTTATTCTAACCAATGCACAGATGCTGGAAACTGAAGCATGCCTGGATTGGGAAACAGATAAGCTGTGACTTACAGTCACTATTCTAGTTTAAAATCTATGTGATTCTGTGAAGGGTTTTGAATTTGCCTATAATAGTCTTCGCTGTCATTTTAATCTTCACACTAAAAATGGGGCTTTACATTTAATTACTTTGAGTCATGGCCAGGGTTGAAGAACAGAATAGGGTTTCAAGCAGGGCAGAGACTCCCTCTGTTTGGTATAGGAACATTCCATTTAAATCCGGGGATGTAGGAGCAGCAGATTCTGCTGCTTTTCATTATGGGAGTAGTCCCACATTTTCACAACTCTTTGGTTCAGACTGTTACTGGGTGTCCCTGCCCCAGGCTTGCTATTGGTAAGATCCTTGGAAAACGCCCATTTCATATGCAAAACTCCCCAATGGTTTCCCCTCACACACTTGGAATAAAATCTACAGGCTCGTCCATGGTCCACAAGGCCCCACAGGGTCTGGCTCATGGCCGCCTCTCTCCTCCCTTTGCCACCCACTCCTAGTTGGCTCCTCTTCAGCCACAGTGGCCAACAGCTCCTCCGATGAGCCAAGTTTCCTCCCTCTCTGGCTTAGCTCTCTATCCGGAGCACTCTTCCCAGCTATCCACATGTCTCCATCCCTCACCTAAAAGTACTGACTCAGTTTTCACTTCCTCACTATACCTTTCCTGACTGCCTATCTCTTCCACCTCACCAAGACTTGCTTTCTCCTTCAAGGCACTGTCACTAACATGTAATGCATCTGTTTGGTGATTTGATTCATTGCCTATCTCTTTCCACTAGAATGTAAACTCCCCAAGGGTAGGGAACTCTTCTGTTGGGTTCATCTTTATACTCTCATTATCTAGACAAGTACCTGGTCCAGAGTATGTGCCAATAATTTATCTGGGAAAAAATAAGTCACTACCTCCTATCCTCATTCATCTACGGATGATAAAAGGTAATAACAATCTGTTGGTTTTTCTCAACTATATTGAAGTCCTAGGTAATGTCAATTAGAATATGAGATCAAAATTAAAATAATGAGGATAATTATGTGACTCTGAGATAATTTCTTCTAAAAGCAAAGGCAGAGCTTGTACCTCCTCAGCTCTAACAATTAGATATCTCCATTGGACTCTCAAATTTTGAAAATTACTCAAGGGCCCTTATTAGCATTTAAAATATTGTGACTTGCCCAAAGTCATAGCAAGTTGTTGGCAAGTTATTGGCAATGTGTTTGGACGAGAATCCTGGGTGTCGTGGCTCCCATGTTGGTGCTCTGGAGTGGGATATGAACAGTTTCCCATGGAGTCTACTCACAGGCCAGCTCTGCCCAAGTTATTTTCTTAAAGGCCGGTAGATAGAGCTGTTATTTACTAAACAGGTACCAGGTCTGTGTTGAGTGGTTTTCCTAAATGTGATAAGATTCTTAAAACAGCCTTTGGGATGGGCACCGTTACCCTCATTTTACTAAAGAAAAAGGGGTACGGAGAGTTTAAGTAACTTGCTCAAGAGCTCATGACTAGTGAGCGTGAGAGTTAGGATTTTCACCCATGTTTTCCTGCTTCAAAGACTATGTTCTTTGTCATACCCTACTGCCATGACACCCGGTGCCTTGTCTTGACTCATCTACTAAGAGACTGTGACCTGGAGTGGTGGTCATTTAAAATTATTTCAACGATGGAATCTGTCCCTTAGGTAGGCTGGTTACAGAAAGCACTGCCTCTTCAATCCACTGCTTTCTAAACCCCAGGGAGGTCAGGAGACAATGTAGAAAAAAAGATGCCTAGCAAGGTGGGAGAGCTCCTTTAGAGCAGGATGAACTCTTCAGCTCAAGTTATTTCTACAGTCACCCAAATCCCCTTAATTTTCCACAGCTTTTCTATCTTCTTCCTTTGTTCATCCTCCTCTTTTACACACACTATATATTATCTATGTCACAATGATCTGGAAGTCTTTCTGAGAATCACATTTTCTGGCTATTTTTAAGGACTACACAATCTTCTCTTTCACACAAGTTGCCTCTCTGAGCATTGGCAGATGGAGAACATCTCAAGCCGTGGTCACAAATGTTTAGAATCTATAAAGGTCATATCTATTGCCTAATGAATATTTGGTTTCTGATAATGGACTTGTGACAAACACCTATCATTTAAATACTAATTACTATGATTTATATTGAATTCTCATTGGCTGCCTCATCAGTTGATGTTCCAGAAAGTCCCTGCTGAGTGAAACACACAGAATCATGTCTGGCATTGAGATGTTAAAAGGAAAACAGTACACTTTGTTCTTTTGGCGCATTCCCATTGAACTGACAAATCTGTTGAGCTGAAGAAGCTTTGTTTAAGTAAGGAATAAGGAATGATTTAGTTCCTGTGACAATCTAAATATGTTATTTCCAAGATGGGCCAAGAGGGAGATGTCTGACCTCTTTTTTCTAAAGGGAAGAAGTGTATCTTGGTGAGAAAGGCACGAACTTTATGAAAAGAAAGAATTTTTAATTCCAGTCACTGTTCATTATTATTATTGCTGTTGTAACAATAACAAAAATAGTATAGCCTATATCACACATATAAGCAATATTCTAGATGCTTGCCCGAATTACCTTATTTAGTCGTTGCAACAATTCTATGATGTATTATCATTAGGTATTATTAGTCATCTCTATTTTATAAGTGAGAAGACTGAGGCGTAGATTGTGAATCAGTCAGGGTCCTGGCAGGCAGCAGAATTGAATTCAGATGGTTCCAATAAGGAACATTTAATAAAAAGACTTATTTCAGGGGTGGAGCAGGATAAGAGAACCAACAAAGGCGGATGTGGCACTGAAGACTGCAGCCTCCGAAAACTATTACCACCCATAGTGCTGAAAGGGCTAGAGGAGGAGACGCGGCGTGCTAGCATGCGGAGGAGGGCCTTGTGGTGGGAGCTGATGTCACAGACGCATGCTGTGACAGCCAGAAATGGGCCATCACATCAAGGAGGAAGTAGGGAGGAGTGCCTCAAACTCTCTCTCTTCTTCCCCAGATCTCTCGTCCATGCCTTGTGCTGATGAGATCCCATGGGAAGCCAGAGGGCAAAGGAGGAGGAGGAGGATGATTTGCAGATCAGATTTCCTGGGCACAAACAACTTAGGGGATGAGGAAAATGAATTGAGGGTTGGACACCCTGAAGCAGAATAGACCCTAACCTAAAATTCAGTTTGAATGTTAAGACCAATGATACCACATATATACAAAGAGGGTATGAAAAGGGTCAACTCATGTAAGGAGGCTTTCTAGGAGAGCATGGCTATCCCAAGCAGGTCCAAAAATGGCTTGAGAGAGCAGAGAAAGGAGATCAGTGTGGTATTTTTATGGTTTGGTGGAGCCAGATTGAGGGCCGCCATGCGTGGTTTAAATTTCTAGCCAGCCCCACAGAAGACAGCACCCAGGCTTTCTGGTCATCTTGCCCAAATGTAGGGCAGAAGGAAAAGAGGAAGGGGTGGAGTCTTAAAAGTTCAGATTCTCTGTTATAAGGCATTAGAATGTGATTAACCAACAGAGAGAAACTCTGTTTCTAAATCACTTAACCAGTAAGTGACAGAGCTGGATTTTTCAACCCAAGTCAGTCTTTGGCCAAAACTTATGCTATTTACTACCACGTTAACTGGCTTTGTTTTCTTGAGCAAATGACTTCAGCCCTCTGAGCCTTGGTTTTCTCATCAATAAAATGGAAATCACATCTCTCTGTCTATTCCATGGTAGATGATCCATTAATGACAATGATTTATGTTATCCCTTTTATTTCTGTTGGTGCTTATTCTTGCTGACATTACTTCCCACTCATGTCTTGTCTATCTCCATCAGGGTTGGATACCCTGGTGTTCTAGTGTCTCTTTAGGAAAAGTCTGGCACATATTTTGCTCCTATTTCCACACAAGGAGCATATACTTGGGTACCAAACTATTACCCTTTTCTCAAGATAAAGCTGAGAAGAATCATCTTGCCAAGTGAATCAAAAGACCAACTGTAACATCCATCTTCCTGGTGAGCTTCAGAAAGGAAGCTGCAAAGCTTCAGTTATTCAGACACCACAGCAAGGGGACTGAGGAGCTAAGAAGGGAAAGGGACCCCAGTCTATCCTTGGCTATCCACTTTGAAATACTGTCTTTCTAAGATGTTAGGTAAGAAAAATGGGCAATTTCCCCCCAGTGATCCTAGAATATCATGTGATTCTAGAATTTTCTGTTTCTTTAATACTACTCCAGCTTACACATCTCATGGGCTATAAGGTGTTTTGCACATAATCGCTTCTTAATTCATCTTTGCTGCATTAAAATGAACACAAAGACTGATTGTGAACCAATGGCCTATAAACTAAGCCACCAATGGCTATGTGTTTTTTCTTTTGTTTTTGTTTTTTACAGTGAGGCTAACAAGATTAATTTTAAAAATAAAGGGTGTTTCAGAAAGTATTTTGCTAGCAGCCATCTTTTCACATGTGGGAACTGAAACAACTTCTGAAAAATTCCAGGTCCCTAGACTGAATGCATATGAATAATGGATTAATCAGGTGATGACATCACCCCATGGCCTAGAACTGGGTAGGTATGGGGTCTGCAAATACCCATTATTTTCAGCCAAGGGCCTAAAGATGTAAGACAAAAATTACTCTCAAAAAGCTGTGATAGGAACTTTACTGGGAATTTTAAAAATCATTGAGAAAAAAAAATCCTGGCCTTTGTCGTTTAGCCAGCAGCCCTGTTGTGGATGAGAACAGATGCTACCCCGGCTAAGTAAAAAGCACAACATGAGCCTTTTTCTTTCTGCTTTTTAAACCAGAAAACACCATCCATGGCAGGCCAAAACAAGACAGGTGGCATCCATTCGAATTGGAAATGAGGCACAGAGATAATAGATTGTGGGATCCACTGTGACTGGCCTCAAGGGAGTGGCTCCGGTCAGAGGGCTCATTGTTTTTCTCTTTTAATGAGCAGACTCTATAAAATGTACAGCTCCTGATGCCACTTTGATTCCCTAAATTTTATTAATCATTCTTTTGTGTGCTCTCATTTGCACAATTCACTTTTGATGAACCACGAGTGTTCATCAGAACTGGACAGGGCAGCCTTTCACAGAGATCCTGGGCTTTCAGTGAAGCAACAAGGAAAGAAGTGGTTCTATGTGGGGTGATTTCCGAGGAGTCTGGGAAGTTCTCAAAGTACCTGTGTCACCTCCTTGGCACCTCCTTAGAGTCCAAGAACCTTTGGAGCTGGGGGAGTTGGCATTTACAGACGAAGAAAGCCAGAGGATCCTCAGCTGTCTTCTGACTGGGAAAAGCAGAACTGTGTAGAATTGGTGAGCAGGTGGTGGGCCTTTCCTAGCCTCCATCAATGACCTGTCTTCTTTCTGCCATCCTAGGATGATGTCCACAGTAGTGCCTTCCTGGTCTCTTATTTCATGCAAAGTGGGGTGGGGAGAGTTGGGGGAACAAGTCCCATGTCTCAAATTTCCACCCTTTAACATTGTTCCTCATCTTTATATACACAACCCCCAAAACAATACACCCACACATGCTGGCGCTCTTAGCTCACAGAGGGGTTCCCCTGTTGATCACTTAAAACATTAATGCCTCTTTATGGTGTCTGCTTTCTAGCCCTGGTAATGGTAACTCTGATATTTTCAGAGCATCCTCTGTGCTCATAACCAAGGCAGGGTGAAGTGGATTTTAGTTATCCAGAAAGAACAGGTTTTGAAACTATTTGGGAATAAGGAGTATCTTTCTGCTTCTCAGAGCCCCACAAATGAAGCCATAAGGACTTGGTGTTAGGCAGTGTGGCCCCTTGAAAGAAAAATGGGAGCTGCTATGTATCAAGAAGCCCAAGGTTTTCATACTTTTGATCTCGTAGCTGCAGCTCTAGTTATCTAGCCTGAAGAGGAAATATTCAGAAATGCAGACAAAGCTTTATGTGTAAATATGTTTGTTGCAATGGTGTTTTTCAACTGGGAAAATAATTATTCTAAGGACTAGCAAATAATCCCTTTACGAGAGAAAACTGCTTTCAGTTAGGGTCACAACTTCTGTGTTAGTTATGTATATGTGCTGCCGAAGCGAGCACTGTGTTAGTTATGGATATAAAGATGAGGCCCTGGGGTGATGGACAACAACAGACCAAGAGGTAACTCAACTTCTCTGCCTATGATGATAATCGGAATCTGGGGGTCAAGAAAAGGTGACAATAGAACAGAGAGGGGGAAGAAATGTGAATTAGGAACAGAGCATCTGAAGGGGGGTACAGAAGAGCTATGTAGACACATCTGGGCTTGGGGTACCTGGCTGGCTCAGTCAGTGCAGCATGCGGCTCTTGATCTTGGGATTGTGAGTTTTAGCCCCATGTTGAATGTAGAGATTACTAAAAAAAAATTAATCATAAATTAAAAAAAACAAATATCTGGGCTTATGTGTTAAGTTGAGGGAGTACGTAGCCTTTAAGTATCAATCTGTATGTTGAAGGGGAGAGAAAGAAGGGATAAAGGAGACAAATTGGATGGGGAAGACAAAGATATCTACCTGGGTTCCTCCTTGGGTGAGTTCTAAGGCTTAAGCAGAATCATGTTCACAGAGAACTTTTAGAGCCTTGCTACTCAAAGCATGTGCTGGGGTCAGCAGCATCAGCCTCATCTAGGAGCATTTGGACCCATCCAAGACCTCATGAACCAAGATCTGCATTTTAACAAGATCCCAGGTGATTTGTGTGCACATTGAAGTATGGGAAGTGCTGCCCTGAGAGACCCAGGGTATCCAAGTACACCTCAGAGAGTGAGAAAGAGCAGCATACCCCTATATCTGCTTAGAGCATTGCTCTGGGTTGGAACCCAGTACCAGAGGGGCCAACCAGGGCCTTGGATCTCATGAAGAGTGAAAGGTAGTTAGAGCACAGTCCTCCAGTGATTTTTCAGAAGCTGGAAACCCGTTAAAAGGACTAAGAGAAAAGTATGCAGAGATGACTTTAGAACAAACATAATGTATGCTGGGTGGTCTCAAAAATAATACTGAGCTTTGGAGAAAGGAGGGATCTTATGTCACATACAAACCCTCTTTGGGTTCATACTGTCAACAGGACCACTGGAAAGGCCTTGGGAAGACTTGGTGGCAGGTGCAGCTAGTATGATCTTCGTGAGAAGCCATATATATAGACAAAGGAATATTATATTGCCTATAATAATGTTCTTAAAATATGCTCAAAAAAAAAGCTGGAAATAAAATGCTTGAATTTTTTAAAAGATTCATTTATTTATTTAAAGATTTATTATTTATTAATAATAAAGATTATTTATTATTTGAGAGAGAGAGAGTACACAAGCAGGGGGAGGGACAGAGGGAGAGGGAGAGAGAGAATCTCAACCAGACTCCCTGTTGAGCACAGAGCCTCACTTGGCATCCCATCCCATGACCCTGAGACAATGACCTAAGCCAAAATCAAGAGTCAAATGCTTACCAACTGAGCCACCCAGGTGCCCCTTAGTTTCTAAATTTTTCTTTGGTAAATCTAGCTGCTATACTTCTGAGGTACTGGCAATCTTCTATTTTGTGACCATGGTTATTCTATTTTTTGACTATGGTTCTTCATTTTTTTTATGTACATACATGTTTTATATGCTCTTCTGTGTATGTTATCTTTCATAATAAATTTTTGTTTCAATGTTCTTACTTCTCAAATATGGTGAAACAGTTTTTACTAATTAAAAAAAAAATCATCTATTTACCCTGTTCCTTCTTTTCCCTCCTCTCCCCCACAAATGTTATGATATGAGTAAAAAATGTATTCAGATTATGGGTGAGGCAATTGATGCTCAAAAGTTAAGTAAATTGTCCATGACTACAGACCTGGCAAGTGGTAAAACTGAGTTGAACTGGAGTCTGCAGACTCTAATGTCTGTGGTCCTCACCACTGTAAAAATGTCTGTAAAGATTAAAAAAACTCCAAAAACAAAAAACCCAACAAAACTCCAAAAATCAACCCCCCCCCCAAAATCTAACCACAACCTGGACATTTACATACATGGTTGTCCTTAGAGCAAGGGATGGTTGAATCACTCTGACAATGGAGTAGTGAGTAAAAAGTTTTGTAAAAGAGAACAGAAGGAATCAACAGACACCAACACTGAGATGTCACATCTGTGGGGGATATTATCTGACAAGGATTCTAAAGTAGCCATCACAAAAATGCTGTGATAAGCAATTGTGAATTTGCTTGAAATAATGAAAAAGTCTCAGCAAGAAAAAAAAAAATAATAAAGGAACCAAGTGAAAATGTTAGAAGCCAAAAATACAATTAAAAAAACTGCAAATGTAATGGGATTCAGCAGAATGGAGAGGACAAAGAAGGAACCCATGAATTTGGAGATAGAATAGGAATGATCCAATCTGAGCAACAGAGAAAATATAGGCTAAAAAAAGGTAAAATGAGCAGAACCTTTCAGGAACCTGTGGGACTATAACAAAGGATCTGGCATTCGTGTCATCAGAATCTCAGAGAGGAGAAAGAGGGTAAGATGGAAAAAAAATACTCAGAGAAATCATGGCTGAAAACCTTCCCAATCTGACAAAAAATGAGAAACATCCAAAGAAATCAAAACTAAGACATAATCAAACATCAGAAAACTAAAAGCAAAAACAAAGAATCTTGAAAAACAGCAAGAGAGAAATGCCATTTAACCAATACAGGGAAAACAGTTTGAATGACAGTAGATTCCTCATCAGAAATGGGGGAGGGAGTAGGAAGGGGGCAGAAAGAAGTAGAAAAACATTTTTCAAGAACTGAAAGAAAAGAACTGTCAACCACGAATTCTATATCCTGTGAAATTATCCTTCAGGAAGAGAAGGATTCTTTGATGAAGGAAAACCAAGAGAATCTGTCATTAACAAACCTACCCTGAAAACATGGCTAAAGAAAGTTCTTAAAACAGAAAGGAATAAATTCTAGAACATCCGGAAGGAAGGGAGAAAAAAAGCAAGAGTAAAAATATGAATAAATAAAATAGACTTTCCTTTAATTTTCTAAATTATATTTGTTAGTCAAAGCAAAGGGCATAACATTGTCTGAGGTGGATTGTAATGTACGTGGGGGAAATATCTGAGACAATTATATTGTAAATTATGGCAGTAGGTGGGGAGGACAAGGGGACTTAAAGGGAGGTAAGATTTCTACACTTCACTCAAACTGGTGAGATACTGGTGCCAGGAGGTCTTTGTGGTGATCTGTATCTTGATTGTGCTGCTGCTTACAGGAATGTATACATGTGATAAAATGAAACAGAACTATACATACAATGTATCAGTGTCAACTTCCTGGTTTTAATATCATGATAGAGTTAAGCAAGATGTAACAGCTGAGGTAATGAGTTCAAGGGTACATGGGAACTATCTGTCATATCTTTGCAATTGTCTGTGAATCTGCAATTACTTCAAAATACAAGGTTGAGAGAGAGAGAGAATGAGCAGAGGACTATAATTCTCATGTTTTCCAGTTGTAGTTTTTTGACTTTAGGCTGTCTAGGAAAATCCCAAGTGCTTTCACGACGTCTGAGTTCAGTTCTGGCTGGACAGAGACTACACTAACTGAAGTGAGACATCTGTGGTCAGCCTCAAACAAGAGGATGTTGTGCCTGGAACACGTGTTGGTTTCCTGTGCCCTTTCAAGGGAATCAATATATTGATTTCCATTTACCCAGCCATATGTGGTCAGGAGCCAGTTTATTGAGAGATGCCCCTTCTTCCTCTGCATCAAAAGACAGGGAGGAGGCTGATTGGGAGGTGCACACAGTTTTCCTAGAGAACAGGTCACAAGAGAGAGCCCTTTGGAATTTCCTCTTCCACTGTGCCCACCGTCTAGCCCACCCACCATCTAGCCTGTCTGGCTAATGTGCACAGACTTACACTCAGACCCTCTGTAATCCCTCTCAGCTCTGCCTCCAAATTATACTTCGTGTTTCTCCACTTCTTTATCCATTGCCGTCTTCCTCATCGGAGTCACCTCGTTGCCCCTGTGAACCACTTCAATATTCTCTTTTCCATCTCCTTCTTCTGTCTTACACCCTTCAAGTCCATTCCCCGCATGTCAGTGTGAAATTCTAACAGCGTACGTCAGGTCATGCCCCACTCCTGCTCAGTACCTCTAACCGCTCCCCCTAGCACGTAGCATAAAGTGTGCACTTACTACACTGGCCTGCAGGATCCCTCACGACCTGGCCCCTGCCTCTTTTTCCGACTTTATCTCAGCGATTCATTTTGTCTTAGGTACAGTGGCCACTTTCCTGTTCCTTCACTGCCCAGCTATTCACATGAGAGGGCCTCACCCCTCTTCTTGGAATAGGTTTCTTGCTGCTCTTTGTGCTGCTCATCCTTCCTGAACCTGGGCATCCCAGCGGGAAAGTCACACACTTGAGTGGCCTTCCTTGACCCCCTGCCTACAGCAGCTCCCACCCCACTGACTGCCCACTGCTTCAGCCTCGTCATTTTCTCCACGCATTTCTTATGCATTCTAGTGATCCTAGTTGTTTTCTTGTTTCTTGTCTGTCAATCTCCCAGAAAGTCGGCTACATGAGGGCAGGGACTCTGCAATCCCAGTCACTGTAGCAGCCCCAACTCAATACATATGGATCCAAAAAGTGATTGAATAAATGAATGAATGAAGAATGGTAGACTAGGAGACCTGGCAGGGTCCTTCTTTCCCCAAGACAAGAATTCCCCTGGGGACACATGGAAGATGCTGTGGAGAGAAGATAATGACAGAAATCTGACCTGTGTCTGCAGCACCTTGGAGTTTATAGAGTATTTTGAATTATCCTGCCTTCATTCAACTAATAAGAAGCACTTCCTGGGGGTCACACAGCTTGTAGCAGCCAAGAGCCTGGATTCTGAGAGTTCAGCTTGCCAGCACACAGGCATCTGGCAGAGGGCTTTGGAACAAGTGTCCTCACCGCTGCCAGCCACTGGGCAGCCGTCACTGCTCACCCAGCTACACCAACCCTGTCACCTGAATCTCTGGCAAACCTGAGGAAGAATATTCCCCAGGGAGAGAAATGAGCTCAAGAAGCAATGGAGACATGCTGGTGGGATGTGGAGAGAAGAGAGGCAGAAGCAGGAAGATAGGTGGTAAATAAACAAATGGAGCATTTTCAAAACTAAGCTAGGGTCCTGGAGGCTTCTCTGCGCCAAGCCCTCACATGCGCTCATGCATTCCATAGAATGGTCAGAGCAGGACCTGGTCTCTGCCTCTGGAGAGCGTCATGGTGCCAAGAACACAGAGGGGTGCCCTTGGTGCTGGATGGTGGGCTCCTATATGGTTCTCTGTTTCCTCTGTCTTTCTGCAAAGATTGGATAAGGGTGCAAGAATTTCAAAAAGGTCTCTTTGTTGTTGCTCTTCTTCTGTTTCAAAAGAGTCATAGTATTCAAGTGACTAACAATCCCAGTCTCCAAAAAGCATCCATTTGAGTGAGAATGTTACCACAGAAATTCCACTTGCATATACCTTTAATCATGTGGCAAATTACCTTATTAACCACCAGGGAGTCTAGTCTTATTACTTAATTAAACCATCTCTTTCTTTTTTTCTTATTAAAACCACATGGGTTGAAACTTCTGTGTGGTTTTAGACTCTTTTACTCGTTCTTGGGATGTCTGTGTAATAATGGCTGCATGAAAGAATTTCTGTTATTTTGTGTTGATAACTAAAGGGTTTGCTAGATGAACTAAAAGAGAGGGAGGCATGGTAGAGATAGTCTGGATAGGCTCACTCTGGCCAGTGATGTAACAGCCACTTGGGTGGTATGAAAGCCTGAGATGTGTACCCGTCACTTACTGCTTCTCTCGCCAAAACATCTGGAATACAAAATCCTGTCATTAGACAGCCCACATGTTAGAAAAACAAAAGGAGAGAGGAGAAAAAAAAAAAAAGAAAGAAAGAAAGAAAAAAACCTCAGTCCCCCAAAATGGCTGGATAAAGCCTCATTATTACTTGTAGGAAATTAGACATTTAAGGTTATACTTCAAAGCAACTATTTTTATTACAAGAGGCTCAACATTTTGATTTATTGGGCAGCAGAACAAGATTGTGACAAATATTTCCACCTCAAAGAACAGACAAATCAGGCCTCTGAGAAGTCATATATTAAGTAGTTTAAAAATAAAGTTTGCTGCAATAATAATCATAATGATGGAAACTGCATGCTTTTGGTCATAGCCCCAAATAAATGACTGCTTTAGCATACTTGCCAAGAAGAAGAAATAAGTTCATCTTGTGGAAATTTTCTTCTAATCAAAGGAAAGTACTAAAATTTTATAAAGCAAAACGGCTGAAATTGTGAGTAAGTCTGTGCTACCTTTCTTCTAGGGTCACCACCAAGTGGGCCTGTTTACAATCCTGTATCTCTGTCTGAGCTGCATCATTCGAGAGAGATGTTAAGAATGTAGTTTAGGTTCTGGGGAATCTATAAAGATAATTAAAGAATAAAACATAGGGTTTTGAGACAAAGCTGAGGAATTTAGAATATTCAGCCTTGTTACACACACATCTCTCCCCCCCAACCTAGAGGGTTAGGTTATTACCCATTTTATGCAGAAGTGGTATGCTGCCTTGACCAGTGATCACCTTAACACTACCTTCTGTGTCTGGGCATGACCTTCTTTCTTAAGACGTGGGCAGTTCTGTTAGTTTAGATAAAGTCAGAGGAAGGCTTCAGTCCGAGTGTGCACAGCTGAAACTGGAAAATGAACTTGTTGGACAGGCTGTAAAGCTATCTTCTCTATAGGTCTCTGAATAAAGAAGTGTTTATCTGCCCAGGTATCGAAACAGTTTCATGGCTCATAGCTTGGAGTCTAGTCTCAGCTCCGCTGTTAATGAACTCTGTGACTTCTGGCCAAATCACTGAACTTCTCTGGGCCTTGGTTTCTCAACTGTAAAGTGAGACTGGACTAGGAGATCTAAAAGACTTCATGTATCAGATTTCAATTCTAGGAGGAACGTAGAATGATCAGAGAAGAGCAAGAAAGTCCTTCTTTATTTTATTCTTAAACTCTACTTGCTTGGGAGGGAAGTTTAAGCATATGTGCACAGGCGTGTGCATGTGTGTGTGTGTTTGTGGGCATGGTCATAGTGGAGGAAAGGGAATGGAGACTGTATGCTCCATAAGTATGTTCATAAAACTGTAGGTGTAATCTGAACTTATGTAAATTACTTTGCCCTTTAAATGCCACGTAAAGAAATTCTAAAGATGAACACTTTGTAAATGGAATAATTACTGCCACATGTATTTGTTTTGTAAGCACACATTTTTATTAGTTGGGGGCCCGCTGTAAGTCTGAATGCCATGGTGAGTTCCATCACTGTGTGTATGAATTAGCTTCTAGGTGGCATAGCCCTGAATGCTTCCCCAATCCTTCCTAAGAAATGAGATGATGGAGCTTCAACAAAGGGGGCTGGAAATGCTGCTGGATTCTGATGTATGTTTTAAGTCATCCAAAGATAAGTAAATCTTGCTCAGTACCTTCTTTCCCTTCCTTTCAATGGTCCTTCACTGAGTACAACATTGCTAGCACTTCATAAAGGCACAGAGAATCTTGAAGAGACAGTGTCCTGGGAGTGGGGATAGAGGAGGAAAGCCAACCCAGTGCGATCGTTCCCCTCCAATGGTTCCCCGAGACTCATCAGCTGACAATGATTGGGCACCCAACTCTGGACTTGAAGACATTTGGAAAATGTTCATAAACATGTTCAGAATCCCACGGTGTAAGTAAAACATTTTTATAAGATTATAAAATAAAGAAAACTGGCACACATTTTGTTTGGACAAGTGTGCCGGCGATTTCTTTTCCTAAGGTGAGGGACTCTTAAACAAGTCTTAGTAATTGCTCTGAGGGAATTTGGCCTCTTAATTTTTGAAAACACAATAAAATACATGCAAATCTCTAAACCTTGTAGATGACAGATCCTAAACCTCAGGCAAATGTGGAAAGAATCTGAAAGAAAGAGGACCCTGCTCATGTTATAGTTTGAGAAACAGAATTAAAACAGAGACAATGGGATTCTTGCTTTGATCCTTGCTTATGGGGAAACATGAGACTTTGGGAGGATTTATTCATCCAGAGAACTCCCACAGACTCCTCTAGGAGGTAAGTAGGACTAATCATTCATAAACCAGTTGTTTCCAGAAGAATGAAGCGTAAAATGTCATTGTTGGGGCTTAATTCATATTAATTGCCACTATTAAAAGTTCAAAGCTTAAAAGCAAAAAAGGGTGGAAAACAGAATTACTTTTTTGTGACTAGATACAATAGAAATTATACATAATTTTCCCCTTTCCCCTTTTTAAGAAATTTCCTAAAGCCCCAGGAAATGCCACCTCTGCTGGGATCCACCCAAGGGCTGGGGAAGACAGCACGGAATTACTACTTGAGGAAGTTGTGGCTGAGACCTTCAGTTTTCCTCCTCTGGCTTTTGTTGACTAGTTTCAAAGGCATTCTTCTTAGTGGGGGCAACAGCCCTGGTCTTGGAGCTCTTCTGAAGGGAGTTGGGAGAATGGGTGCTTTTCCTTCCAGGAAAAGAGAACAATAGCAGGAGATCAATTTAAGCAAGGAATAGCGGTTCTCTGTTAACAGGCAGCCTTGGGTCTCCAGGTTTTCCCTTAATGACCAAGACTAAAGAGGGGAAACAAGATCAAAGTTGCTTTAGGGCAAAATTGCTGACATTCCTGAAATAGCCCCAGATTCCTCACATCTCAGTAAGCAAGAATCAAGTTCACTCACTTGTGAAGAGGACCCGCTATAGCCTTCAGTTCTTTTGTTACCTTGACTTTTAGCTCATTGTCCTGTCTGACTTCCTCTTAAACCAAAGAGTAATGATTGCTGATTTGACCACTGTTCTCTGCATATAAAAATGTCAGGGGTCAAGATGGGTAGCTACAGAGAATCCAACATTCCAGGAAAACACTAAGAGATGGCTCTATTGATGTGGTTAAATATTTAGACATGTAAAGACAGCTTGCATGTAAAAGTAATGGGAAAGAAAAATCAAAGGAAGTGAGAATCATAATTATCCTACTAAGGTTTGAGAGGTTTCAGAGACGACAATGCACACATCGTCTAAAAACCTAGAACTTTTTCAGGATACTGGTGGGAAGATGTGTTACCTAGCAATGCTATGTACCAATTTGGAGTCTGCAGTCTCTTTTCTAATTCATTAAGGATCATAATACCTTATGATCCTTATCATAATATTAATAATACCGATGGAAGAGCTCCATTTTATGTATTCTAGGTTTTCCAAAAGAAACAGGAGAAAAAAACCAAAAAGTCGAGTGTTGCTCATAAAATTATCTGAAGAACAATTTTAGCATTTAAAAAAATAGCAAAACAGGTGGGATTGGGAGAGGGGGAGCGGGCTATGGACATTGGGGAGGGGAGGCGAACCATAAGAGACTATGGACTCTGAAAAACAACCTGAGGGTTTTGAAGGGTCAGGGGTGGGAGGTTGGGGCAACCTGAGGGTTTTGAAGGGTCAGGGGTGGGAGGTTGTGGGAACAGGTGGTGGGTAATGGGGAGGGCACGTTTTGCATGGAGCACTGGGTGTTGTGCAAAAAGAATGAATACTGTTATGCTGAAAAAATAAATAAAAGGAAAAAAAATAGCAAAACAAATATTAACAAGATACCCCCCTACACTGGAAAGTGATTGTTATGAGCCTTTGTGCAGACACATGTTTTCATTCCCCTCAGGTGAACACGGAGGCATGGGATTGGGTTATATGTATGCGTATCAGAAACTGCCAAACTCTCCTCCAAAGTGACGCTACCATTTTGCATTCCCAAGAGCAATGTATGCAAATTCCAGTTGCTCCACATCCTTGACAACCCTTGGTATTATTAGTTTAAAATATTTAAAACAATTTTGATCTACTATTTTCTGCAGCTACAAATGAAATCACAACGGTATCGATAATTCTTAGTTTCTTTTTCCCCACTTGCTTATGAAGACTCTTGTTTTCCACCATTCAAGTGTTTTGTTCCTAGATATTTCTTGGTACTCCTAAAGAGAAGTTCCCATTTTGGGGGGGGCAGCATATGAGCCATAATCTGTCCCTCACTGTGTGCCATGGACTCCCTCTGTGCCTCAGCTGCACCCACTGTCTGCTGTCCAACCATGTGCCCTGCTGTGTGGAAATGCAAATGTTCATGTGAAGTGCTGTTTCCGCAGTGTCAAAGGGGGCCAGGTTCCATGTAGCAATGGGGACACTGGCTTTTTTCTCAAATCAAGGACTCTGAGGCTTACAGTAGCGCTGTCTTTGCCTAGAGTCTCACAAATCTCTCAGAAATCCAGCTCTTTAACTTGCGTTCTAACCCCACTCCTCGGGTTGCTTAATAGCAGCGAAGGGTAGGGTTGAGGAACAGGTAATGGGTGTTCCTCCATGTGACCTGTCTCTTCATGCTCTCTCAGAGCTGAAGGCACTGAAAAACTCAAATAAATGTACAAGCCCTCTCAACGTTCTTCCTCCACTTTCAGCCCCCAAAACAAAATATTCCATGCCTATCAACCCAAGGCAAATGAATGCTAAAAATAATAATCATTATTAACATTATTATTCCTTAAAAACAGTTATCCCAGCCTACCAGATCTGAATATTGAGTCTCCATATTTGGGAACAAGTGGAATTCTCTGTTTCTCATTTTATGGTCATGAAAATGTAGACAGGAAGTGATTTTATTTGTGGTCATGTAACAGGGAAGTGGTTGTTGGACTCAGATATGGTGACCCTTAGGTCATCACCATACAAGCCCCAATAAATTGCTGATTTTCATATTCATGCATTCAGTCAAAGGAAGATTCACCTCAAGGAGGCAATCATTAGTCCATTCTGGTATTTGCATAAAGCAAATGATCAGCTTGATCAAAATGGCCACACCAGTGACCCCCAAAGTCTCTGTGTTGGAAGAGAAATGTTGCAAGACTTCTAGAATGTATTTCTTAATTTCTTAATAGTCATTTTGTGGCTTTGAGGTAACAATTTAGCAAGAGAGGCTTTCATGTAACACTGGGAGACTTCTCAAAACGTATTTCTGGGACGTCGCTGGGAAGGTTAATGAAAATATATGTATTTAGTTTTGTCAGAAGCATCCTGGTTTGTGCAGTAGGGGGTGTGCAATCCATCAAATCAAAGCATAATCAAAGGCATAACGTGAAGAAATATAATTATAACTTATACTTACTCTCACAGTCCAGACCTCACACTTGCAACCTCCCACTTCAACTCAAATGAAAATGAAAGCAAATCTGCTATCCTTCAGACAAAGCAGCATCAGACTTATGAGTGAGAAAGTTTGTTGGGGGATGGGTCTGTGGGGAAGACTTAATTTTATAACTGAGGGACTCCACTGAGTAAACCACTCCAAGTATTATAGAATCCAGACCCAGTTCCTGTTAGGATAATGCTCCCACTGATTTCCAGACACATAATAATCCATCCAGGGAGAAAAGGTTGTTCCACTCACTGAGACTATAGTCCTTATTGATTACAATTCAATAGCATTCTCACATACCCGGCAGATAAAGATAGAGGACACATTTATTCTCTCTCCTTTAGTCAATAGCAAATACTATACTCTCTCTCTCTCTCTTTTTTAAATTTTAAGTCATCTTTATCCCCAACATGGGCTCAAACTCACAACCCTGATATTAAGAGTCACACTTCTACTGACTAAGCTGGCCAGGTGCCCCAATAAACACTGTATTCTTAGGAAAATAAATCTCTGGGGGCTGAAGCTCAGGAGCCTACTTTTAGCCCAGATTCTCTTTCTGCTCTCAAGGACTGGGTGAGGGCGATCAGAGATATGGTTTTTTCATAATCTTAGGGGCCAGGTACCAAAAATCAAACTCTCAGAAACAAGTCTCAGGGGAAAGGGCAAGGAGTTGTGGCCAGGAGGAAAGAACATGCTTCACTGAAATCATACTTTAGGGTTCCTTAGAGGATAGACCTGCTGGGTGTTACCTAAAGTTGTCACAAAACCTACTACCATCAAGCCTTCTGGACCCTGCTTACTTCTATCTTTTATAATTCTAGTAGGTCCTGGACCTTCCACTCCAGAAAGGTAAAGATAATTTGATACCCAAAGACCCCTAGCCCATGTCCTTTAATGGGGCCACCAGAGAATCTACCACATGTCTGGAGTGAACATGTCTCAGGTGGAGAATTATCTCCTAGGATTCCTGAGAGCCCAGAACAACAGAATCTGGGTCTAAACATGAACTACAACTCTGTTCCCCACTGCTAGGTTTTGGGCACAAAAACTGTCTTTCTGCCAAGCAGTTGCTTCAGCGTATAGGTGGGCAGTTGACTCTATTGTCATGGTGTATCTGTGGCTGCGATGGGCAGAGACTAGAGGCAGAGGCTGCTGCTGGCTACTACGGTTACCCTCACAAGTGGAGAAGGCCAACTATGATGCTACACGACCTAGATTCACTTCCTGGTGACCTCCAAATTAAGACCGTGTCCCTACGGTGATTTTTTTACTTGGCCTAGTAGAGATTTCTACCATGACTTTTCCAGGAATGACCGGAGGGCCTTAGAGAGGCAGTAATTACTAAGAAAAGCTTAAAATGTTTTCTAAGTCTACCTCCACTCTGTACCCAGGCACTGCTACCCCTACCCTACTCCAACACACACACATACACACACACACACACACACCCCAAAATCCACACACCAAAACCCGCACACCAGGTAGCAAGGCCAAGGAAAACCTTCCTGAAGCCAATCCTATTTGGGAAGATTGTCACCTATATTCCTCATATCCAAGCTCTTCTCCTTTGCCAAGTACTGCTTTGATGAATTTTAAATATGCACCAGGAAATCATCTTGGAATTTTAAAGGCACCAGATCATTTGAATAGGGGCTAAGAGAAAAAGCGAAGAGAAGGAGGGAACAGAGTACTGATGAAATCCCTGACCCACACGGTCAGAGTGGGCCAGGTTGCAATTTTCTCCTCAAAAATAGGCAACACTAATTGCCTCCACCCAAAGTAATTTTCCAAGCAGCAAATTAAGAAGCTTAAAAAGAAATAAGCCTCACTCAGTATGGATTAGTAGATGAGCAACTTTGTAGTATGAGAGCCTGATTGATGGGATAGAGAGTTAAATGTGAGAGCTGGAGGCGGGGCTGATACTTTCTCAGAAATGATGAGTGAGCAGCCCCTCCCCCCTGCAGTGAAAAGGAGCAATTTGGGGGTTTTCTGCAAGCCTCAGTAAGGAGGAGATTTATGTAAGTCAGAGGATTTTCTAGCCAGCCCAGCCAGTGCCACTTGAAATGCACCAGGGGCTGCTCCTAGAGACACTGTCATCCTGCAAATTTAGGTCAACAGCATTTAAGTAGACAGCTTGGGATTCTGCCCATTGATCTTAAAGAAGGAGGAGTTGCTCAGGTTTTCCTCAGAGGATCATTCTTCCTAGTCCTGAAGCAGTGTAGTAGGCAGAGAGATAAAGAAGTTCTATAAGGACTACCTCGATGGGCAAATTCCTCTGTGCTTTTCAGTCATTCCTGACTTCTCTGTCCTCTAAATCCCATTAACGTTGTCAGAGTAACGAAGGCCAGCACTTACCCAACACTCATTTTGTGGCAAGATTTGTTTGGGCCTCACATGTACTTTGTAATCTTTATAACCACACCAGGCAGTAAGTACTATTGTTAAACCCATTTTACAGATGGGAAAACTAAGGTACCAGATACCTAAGTAACCCATCCAAAGGTTTATAGCTACTAAGAGACAGAGAAGAGATTTAAGAAGAGCTTGAGGTCTTGACCATAATACATGTTTCTATATCTGTATCCTTGCCCTCACAGTATTCTCATCTGCCTCCATGGAATCAAGCTGCTCTCTTTATGAACACCCAGCCACATCATTAGCACTTTTCTTGGCCTTTCTGAGCTTCCGTTCTATGATCTGTCTGCTGCCCAGAGTGTACTGAAGCTCACCCACCTAAATCCAGATATCCTTTTTTCCCTTAAACTTGCTTCCTATCTTTAAAACTCCATTTTGCAATTTTTACATGAGACTATATGATTAATAAAAGCTAGCACCTGTTGAGTGCCTGTATGTGCCAGACACTGTTCCACGCATTTCATATATACAAACTCATTCCACCCTCCTAACAACCTTATGAAGTAGGTGTTATTATTAATTCTATTTTACAGAGAATGAAATAGATTACAGCTAATGGGCTGGGAAGTCAGGTTTTGGCTCGAGCATTTTGGCGCAGGGCCCACGCCCTAAAGACGGAGACCTCCTGTCTCTCAATTTATCATCAACCTCATCTACCCAGTCTCCCATGCTCAAGATCCTGGTGTCAGACACTGACATTTGTCTCTTTTTCTCTCACCAGCCATCAAATCCTTATCTTACTTCATCCTAATACCTTCTTGCATACACCCATCTCTTTCATCCCATGAGGTTAGAGATTCTCACTAGTATTTATGAGGCCTGTCCAGACCATCTCCTGACTGGCTGCCCCTCTGATCTCCTTCCTTCCAGATGATCCTGAGTGCTGTGTCCACCTCAAGTTTTCCTAAAACACTGCTTTGTACACATCATTCCCTTCCTTAGAAACCCTAAATACATTGCTTCCCAAGTGAAGTTCTGGTTTTTTATAGAGGTCTCCACAATCTACAGAAAGTGTCAACTGTCGCCCATGGGCCATATTCACTCACTACCTTTTTTTGTTTACCTCATGAGCTCAGAAAGATTTTTGTAATTTTTAACGGCAAGGAAAAAAAAATCAAAAGAATACTATCTTGTGACAACATGAAAATGACATAAAATCGAAAATCCAGGGTTCCAAAATAAAGTTTTATTGGCATACACCTACCCTCATGTTTTACTTCTGGTCTGTGGCTGCTTCTGAGCTGTAAGGGCTATGTGGAAGAGCTGCAATGAGAGCGTCGGGCCCACAAAGCCTAAGATTATCATCTGACCCCTTTCAGACAAAGTTTGCCAAGCGATGATCGAAACCCTATTTTTCCACTCAGTCTCTACTACCTAGACAAACTAGTGTTCTTACCAGTCTTTGAAGACATATCAGGTACTTTTCTCTCTTAGGCCTTTTTTTCCCCTTCCTGCTTTTCTCATTCTTTGGCTTTGATTTGAGAGGGGCCAAGTTTTTCTGTAAAGGTCCAGATGGCAAATCCAAATAGAACCCTCATGGTTTGCTAATTAGAGAATAAACTGGTATGAATACTTTGTGCACCCCTCAGCAACATCCACTAGAACCGAATGTAAATATACCTTATATAATAGAAATTACACCTCTAGAGATCACACCAACAGAAATTCTACCATAGGTGTGCCCAAAGGTACGTCCGCAAATGGTCCTTGCAGCATTATTCGTAAGAACCAACAATTAGACCACACCTAGACCTAACATGCTCTCAAGAGTGAAAACGTAAATATGCCAAGGTGCGTTTAAAGACTACTCAACCACACTAAAAAGAGCAAGCTACTGTTGTACAAAATGACGCCTGTGAATCCCATATACATAATGTTGAACAACAACAACAAAAACAGAAAAGAGTAGATGCTTCCATTCATTATAAAGCTCGAAATCACATGGAACAATCCATGAAGATGGAAGTTAGGTTAGTGGTATTGTAGCTTCCGTTGCCGTGGAAGCCCAGGTCTGTGAGCTGGAAACTTTGTCGGGAGTGCTCTGGGGGTCAGTGCCTGTGAGGGAATGAAGGAAGGTACTAGGGCAGAGCAAGGAGATCCCCGTGATAACGCTGCCAACAAAGCCTTCAGCTAACCTGAAGGGGAGCTCTGAAACTGCTGCTTTGAGTTGGATGGAAGATGCCCTCAGGAGGGTGCGTGAGCCTGAATAAGGGTCCCTTTATCCTGAGGAAGTCTTCAGGGAGACTAAGCTGAGAGGATTTGGCCACCAACATTCCCAGTAGCTGGTTGGGAATGAATGCTTCGTTTCTGGAGGTGACCCCACAGCGTCCCCTATGGGTGATGACTTCTCAGCAAGGGTAGTGACTGGAAGAGGGCGCCAAGGTCAGGGTTTTCTATGATACTGGTGATGTTTTGTTTATCACGTGGGCTTAGAAGGATGAACATCTATGAACTTACATGATTTCTGCACTTTTCCACATTACATTCTATGTCAATAAAAAAGATTAAGAATGAAAGGAAGGAGGGAGCAAGAATGTCAAGAGTTGCTGAGAGGTCAGGAAGGACAAGGACTGCAAACTATTCCTAGGGTTTTAAAGCAGGATGACCCCGCTCAGCCTTAAAAGGGCAGTTGTCTCCGGGTGGCAGTCAGCCTGGAAGGGCTGAGGAGAAGGGAAGGGATGGAGAGAGTATGGGGGTGACTCTTTCAAGGTGTTAGCCTGGAAAGGGGGGTGGTTGGAGGAGCAATTAGGGGGCAGTGAGGATTTTCTTTTAAATGGAAAGTACTTGAAAACCTTTTTTTTTTTAAGATTTTATTTATTTATTTGACAGAGAGAGATCACAAGTAGGCAGAGAGGCAGGCAGAGAGAGAGAAGGGGAAGCAGGCTCCTTGTTGAGCAGAGAGCCCGACGTGGGGCTCGATCCCAGGACCCTGAGCTGAGATCATGACCTGAGCCAAAGGCAGAGGCTTAACCCACTGAGCCACCCAGGCACCAGTACTTGAACATCTTAATCTGATCTGAAATATCGAAGGAGAGGAACTGATTGTATATATGGGAGAGATAGGGGGTGGTCGGTGGGGGTTCCGAAGAATGTGGAAGAAAACGGGGTTCAAACAGAGGGTATTGGTTTTATACACAAGGAGGGCATTTCAAACACATGACTGCACCAACTATTCAGGCCCCTTGCTTGGTCTCTAGTCCTGGAAGCCTCAGGTCCTTAGCTCTCTATTCACATGGAAGATTTTTATCTTTCAACAAAATCCTCTTGAGAACCATGACTGTGAGCCCTTGCGTCCCTACTGATTACTTAGCACAATGCTTGGTACACTGGAGGTGTTCAACAAGGGTGCCGTGGTAGGAGATGAGGGCAATGATGGTTGAAATAAGAACAAAAAGGGAACTTATCTGTTTGCTCAGAGCTGATGTGGAGCTTAAGGCAAGGCAGGTTAAAAAGAATTCCCTCTGAAAAACTGGCATTTTTCAAATGTTTGCTTTTATTTGTATAGCGTATGTATCTGAAGATGGGATGAAAGGGTCAGGGAGGTGACCAAAGTGAGCATCCCAATTCAGGCAGCTAGACGTTGTAATTCACCATCTCAGTTCCTCGCTTTGCTGCAAGACTCAAGAGTCTGGAGGAAGAGCTGACCAAAAGGCATGAGAGACACACAGCCCTTCTTCACTCTGTAAAGCGCCTTCACAATTCCACATGTTCTGAGAACTTTGGCCACTTGTCCCAGGCCACAGAGCTGTGGGTGGAAGCAGGCCTGGCATCCAGGTCGCTTTCCCCAGCAGCTCCATAGCCTGTCTGTCTCCACTGACCATATGTTCCAGATGGACCGCACATGCTGGGGTGTGAACATGCTGGGCCAGGAAATCTACAATGTGTGTTTGATCAATGAAAGCGAGGGCTTGGTCCTTGGTGAAAACCCACTTCTCCCTTGGACTTGTCTCTCCAGACATATTTGTATTATGATGACAATTAGTAATTACACGGAGTCTTTCAACCCTGAAGACCTCAAACCTCTTTTAGGTTGTGAATACACGCGTGCCTTCTGTTTGGCTTCATGAGTCACTCTGCAGGCCCAAGCCCCATGGAGGTGGCCAGCAGATGGACATCCACGGCTGGAGCATGGGTAGAAAATCCAAAGCAGAGAAAGGAAAATCTGGAGGTGAAATCTTTATACAACTAATGTCTGAATTTATTGTCACAGACATTTCAGATCATAACATTTCAAACAACAGTATTCTACACAGTTTGATTACAGATTGCAGTTAATTTTCTCCTTGCCTTTTCTTTGTGTTGGTCATACTACAATTAAGTGAAAAATGAGTGCTTTGTATTTTCTCTGGTAACTGAATCAAACTGCAGCTTTCTTTGTTAACCCTTTCTTTCCTATTAACCTGGTATTTTTTGACTTTTTTCCTTTTGTTATCTAGTAAAGATGACTTCTGAGGGAGGCGCCACAGCCTCAGATGACATGCCATTTTGTGTAGCAGATACTGTGAATATCTTCTCATTCACTTCTGGGTTCCCCTATAGCTGAGATGGACAGCTTCCCACCTCAAGCATGGAGGCTCTATTAAGCTTCTTTCTGCCTGAGGGCTTTCTATGGCACCAAGTCCTCAATAATAAACCAGTGGAGGCCAAGGATAAGTAGCCCAGGGTTGCCCAGATGCCAAGTGGCTTTATTGAGAGGGAAATACAAGATGTCTGGCTTCAGAGTATATTCTCTTACTCAGGACACTGTGACATGTCTCATACCCATGGGACTGGAAGATCAGGGGAAGCTTGGTGGAGAATGGGGCATTGACCTTGGAAAAATAGGTGGGAGTGGGATGTTTAGAAATAGGTGCAGGGCATTTCAGCTAAATGGTAGGAATATATTCTGGATGCCAACACACCTGAGACTCTGCCCTCTGTTTCTTTTGTACGACCTAATATTGCTAAGTGAGAGACTCAATTTCCATTTCAGAAAGGATAAATTAATAAAATCTACTGATTTTCCTAGTTTTCTTTTCTTTCTTTCTTTTTTTTCTTCTTCTCCATGATGCTTTGTTGCAAGACTCAAGAGTCTGGAGGAAGAGTTGACCAAAGGGCATGAGAGAACAGTACATTGCGGGAATGCAGGATTTCTTCCTTCAGACCTACTTCCAATGGAAATCCCCATGCAGATCCTATCTTCCATCTCTCTGCTGAGATGCAAAGATCAATGCCATGACAGGAGGGAAAGGGAGATGTTTTTAAAAACATTGAAATACTTGAAAGCAGAGAATCTTGTAGGGCTTAAAAAGACTTTTATCTCTCAGATTCATTTCTCTAGAGAGCATGAGCCGCCCTCAGATTTAATAACACCCTTGAGTGACCAGGATGCAGCAACTGGTAAAACTATTTTCATGGTTTCTGCCAAGTCCCTGAAACACCAAGAGCCCAATTCCTCAAAAGAAAACTTGCAAATGGCAATTAGGACACGTAGGGCAGCAAGGAAGGTGGGAAGCACGTTCTCTCTGGGTGAGAATCACAGGTGGATTTTACTGGCTTTGAGTTGATGCCTCAGAAGGGCAAGGTCTGAATGCTTCTCAGGTATCAAAGCTGTGTTCCATGCCGTGGTACCCAGAAGGCATTTGTGTCGTGCTTATTGGCTAAGACTTGGGACTCCAGGTTCCAAGCTGTGTTCACCAATTGCCTAATTACTTTTGCGTGCCTCCTCCTGCTCCCTCCCTTCCAATTGCTGCAGCCAGGAATGATAACCCTGATTGTTCCAGGCTGTTTCTTGAACATTTATGGGTTTCCCTTAACTGGAAAAATGCGGCGCGGCCACCTCCCTTCTGGGACTGGGAAGAAGAGATATTTTGTAAGCTTGTCTCATCCTCTGAAGCACACAGGGGGAACAATTTCCCTGACCCTTCCCACACACTGTCCTCCTCCCCTGAATGCACAATCACTTCCTCCCAGTCCTATTCTCACCCCCAGAGTGAGAAAGAATGAAAACCTAGTCCCAGGATGAGTTTCCCTGCTGTGATGCATCTCTTGAATTTTAACTATAGGACAAATGTATTCAGTTTTCCAGTTTCATAGAAACAACTGGCCCCTTACTCTGGATGTATAATGAATCCAAGGTAGAAATGCACATTTTAATTGATCAAGAGTAAAATTCTGAGTTCCTATAAGGTAATTCTTCCTCTTCTTCTTCTTCTTTTTTTTTTTTTTTTTTTTTGCAAAGCCCAGTGTGAGCCAGGGCCCAGGCATGGTCTGCCTTGCCATTCCAGTAGCCAGATGGCTAGTGGCCAAGCCTTCTGGTAGAGCACTGGGGAGCTGACCCCAGAGCAGGGGGCCCCAGACTGAGAGAAGGCTGAGCGCTGCTTTCTGGGAACTCTTGACAAGCCTCCCCCTGCCACCCTCTGAGCAGCTGCTGGGGCACATTCATCCATCCAGAAACTGGGGTCCTGTATCGTGCCTGCTTGACATTTATCTTCCTGACAAGCTCATCACGTAGATTCAATGGGGTAAACCCAGGCAGGGCCTCATCCTGGTGACTGCCAACCAGTGACTTCAGTGTCTCTACCTTCGGAGAAGCCCTGGAAACCTCCGTTTCCTTCCAAGACAAGGTTCATTTTTCTTCTTCTTTCTAATGGGATGAGTGGTGGTGAAAACGAATTCTTTTCTGCAGAAGTCACTTCATGCGACTGCGCCCTGGGAAACTCTGGTGTAGGTTTGGCTCTGACGCCATCATCTTTTTCTCTTCCACCCCTTCCTCTGCTTTTTAAAACAATAGATATCCCTTGCATTTTCCCTGTCATTGTATTTTTGAGTGTGTATTACACAAACATTACAAAAGCATGAACCCAAGTCGAAGCAAAAGGCAAGAAAAGCCACCCACAACCCCACTGGCAGTCAAACTGCGCTCGCATTTTTGTCACCCTATCCTACCCAGGGCCATATGAATATGGAACTTGACTGGCATAACTAGAGCAGAGATTCATTTTTGCATCCACTTTTTTTTAACTGAACAGTATATGGTAGGCCGTTTTCCATGTCATTGCCAAGCATTTATATTTATCTTTCTATTCGCCATTCTGTTGGGTTAATATAATGTAATTGATTTAACCATTTTCCTAGACTTCATCAATTCCAACAGTTTCCAGCTGCTTGCTGCTCCGTGAAAGCACTGTGCTTTTTCCCTTTGGGACCTTTGCCTCAGGATAACTTCCTAGGAGTTTCTACCCTATTTTCGTTTTGCCTCCAGAGGTAAGTGCTATCTTCCTGTTTATCATGTCTTCCTTGGTCTGACTGAGGCATGGGAGTCTGGATGGGAACTTTCTCCCCTGATGTCTTGGGCCGTGGGACATGGGCAGGGGTGGAAGAGGGGGCATGGGCCTTTATCAGGAAGTGGAGAAAACTCAATGTGCAGCTAATTAGAAAGTGCTATGAAGCAAGTCCAAACTTTATGGCTCTCCTCGAATTGATGACGGTGTCTGACCAGGCCTGCCTGTCCTCTTGCAGGTGTGTGCGCCCTCCAAGACCATATGGTTTTTGGCTGCCCTGGGCCTCATTCTTTGTTCAGTCCAGGATCTTGTAACTGAATATCAGTTAATAACTTTTCATAATAACGTAGCTTGGATCAGCTTTGAGGTCCAGAAAGAGAGCCTGTACAGAGCTCTGTCTTTTCCAGACTCCTGCTGCCTCCTCTCCGGCACACCTGCCAGGAGACGTGGGCCCCACGGCTGTCCCCAAGGCAACAGTAACATCTTAAGTTCACAGAGGGCCAGCTGCATAGTCAGCAAGTAGAGACGCTGGGGCACAGAGCTCATTCTTCAGCAGTAACTCGTCTCTGCTAGGATCTGCTAGAAAGGTTGGGGGTCCTATGACTTAAAAAAGAAAACAAGGGCTAGAATTTTTGATGGAAATATATTTTAAAGCAGTTTACAATACACAGGCAGTCTCTGGCTCATGAGCATTGATTTACAGGTGCTCCCAAGAGGCCTGAGGTCACCTAGGATCTTGAGAATAGCTCGGTCAGCCGTAGAACCAAAGGAATCCTCCAGTCTTCCCATTAGCTGTGGGATTTCATCTTCTTTTGTGCCCCCACTCCCACCTCACCTTCTGCTTAAGGGGGTCCCGCCATCTTTCCTGCTGTTCCGTCTCCCCCGATGGGAGAGAGTCCATCATGGATGTAATCTGCCTCCCCGTTCCGGTGCCTGAGCCTTCACCCTCCACCCAGATGTCTGGCAGTGCTCGAGGACTGTAGTGGCCCACAGTCCCAGGGAGATGGGTGTCCCTTTGATCCCACTGGAAGCTGTCTGATCATCAGAATCACCGGGAATTTTAGAAGAATACTCCTGCCTGAACCTTACTGCAGACACACCGAATTGAAATTTTTCAGGTGAGTGCCAGAGATGTCCTTGACTCACTATCTTCATAAGCTTGTGCTTTGATGATTCATATAAAGCAAGGACATCGTCATTTGACACACACCAATGTCTTTCCCTCTAGTTTGGTAGTGGTAAGGGGCATGACAAGGTTTTCATGACCATGGGAGTATGACCCTCCCACTGTTACCAAGCAGAAAAACGCCCTTGAAAACTGTCTGCCAGAGATGGGGACAAGGGGAAGCAGGAAACTCTTCAACTTGGCAGTCACCTGGAGAGGGAGAGATGGGCCAACCTGAAGGAATAGACAGATGGGCAAATATATCCTGAAGCCCTGCGTGGGAAACAAAGTGATGGGGCGTAAATCTGGGGTGTGGGGGTGTCTAGGATCTTGCTTGGCAGGATGTCCTCATCCCTTAAATGTTTTCCTTCACTCAGCTGGACCTATGCCAGCCAGACATCCCAGCACCCAGGGCCCGAGAGGCAGCCGAGCCAGGCCGGGAGTTTCGTAGATCTTTCATCTTTACTCATGCCACATGCCAGCAGCCAGCACAGAGCCTGGCCATGCTTAATCAAGACTCACTGGATATTAGACTTGGTATTTATTGAAGTATTGGCAGTGATCTAGGAACTGTACAAACCATTTTGCTTGTATTATCTCATCTAATCATCACTACAACCCTAGAATATAGATACTGTTTTTAGTCTCTGTGTCAGGGATGAAGCTCAGGGAAACTGAGATCAGGAAATTTACTCAAGGTCTGGGAAGAGAAGAGCTGGAATTAGATGCCAGGCCATGGGGTTCCTGCTTTCTCTGTGTCATGGCCATTTGGCTGGCAGGTTTTTTTCCAAGAGTAAGCCCTTAAACTAAAAAACCTCATGAATCACACAGGTTTTTGTGAGTATCTTTGGTGTCTGACCACAGTGTGTGACACTGTTCTTACAGAAAAATGTTCTCATCATTCCAAACATGAGGCTTAAGAAAATCCTTCTGGAACCTAGCCACTGGATGAAGGGTAAGCATAATTTGGGGTCCTCAGTATTACTAAATATGATCATTCTGGATGATAGTTCCAAAAATAAAACTAAAAGGCAGCTTTGATTAAATACTGTACTGATTCTTAAAACATCTACCCTCCCTTCCAACCCCCTCTTCTCTCCTTGTGACCACTCTAGGGACAACTCAGAGGTCAGACTGATTCTGGTTAAGACCTGGGTGTGATGGGACAGAGGTCAGAGTTAGATTGCTCCCCTGCCAACCTGAGCATCTATGTTGTTTCCTGAATGATGCAACAAAATTTGCGGCTGAACTTCTTCCAACTGGCCCCTTAGGCCTTTCTAGTGGGGATTTAAATCCTCACAGAGGCACTGGATCCAGACAGCACAATTGTCTTGGGGACCTTCCAACAGCCACTTGGGGGCACAGGCAGAACCCTCCACAATTTTTTGCAGACATGAAAAAAGTTTGTGGGCAAATGCCAGGGTGAGAAGATTGTCCCTGTTGCTCCTTTCCATTCCAGGTCAAACACACCCATCTTCTACAGTCTCCTCTGGGCCAGTGGGAAAGAGAGATACTGAGAAACCACTAACAAAGCATTGCTATTAACCAGGCTGACTTGATAGACATATTACAAGGGAGGGATAGCTCCATCTTCAGCAATAATTTAGAGTAGGATATGAAAGGAATGAATCTGTAAGTATGTATGTGGTATGGGAAGGAGGGCAGGTAAAAACTTGGGAAGGCATGGAACCATTCCAAAGTTGGAAAGGTTAGACTTTTGCTCCCTAAGCATTGTCCCCAGAGTCAAC
Source organism: Meles meles (assembly GCF_922984935.1). Lineage (NCBI taxonomy): Eukaryota > Metazoa > Chordata > Mammalia > Carnivora > Mustelidae > Meles > Meles meles. The sequence continues at coordinate 82,911,544 of NC_060068.1, forward strand.
AGTGACTTCCTGGCAACGCAATTTTCCTTTTCTATTCACCTAAAACCCCCTTCTTCTTTCTAGTTAGCAAATGTAAGTGAATGTTAATAAGTTAATGTTATATACCGGTCTAAACATATTGGAAGAGCCATTGGTTTATGGTGTAGACATGTAGAATCTTCAAAAAATGAGAAGTGTGTGTGTGTGTGTGTGTGTGTGTGTGTGTGTGTGTGTGTGTGTAGTGTGTAGTGTCATAGTAGGTATTGTGTTTTTCCCTGAAAGGAAGAATTCTTGCTTCCACTTATTAGGTGAGACTGCACGTTAAAGGTAAACAGCAAATATCCTTTAATATGATTCTCCTGGTACGTGTTTTCCACCACAGATGAAGTCAAGAAGACATCATAAACTGGAGAAAATGCTAGATGACAAAGGTTCTTAGGATTTATTTTTAAGAAAATGATACCTATGTTCATCTTTAATTCCCTGGAAATATGATTGGTGTTCTATGAAGACAGAAACATGTAATGATACACAGGAATCTGGACAAGGAGCACATTTTTAAGGGCTGGCCAGCACACCTATACCTGCTCTTCTCAGTTTCAGCTCAGCTAGCCTGTGACATCACCATGGTGCTGCCCCATAACCTCCAACTGGTGTAGTTGGAATTAGGCTTCTGGCCCCACTGGAGTAGGTGGTAAGCACTGACCTGCCCAAGGCAAGGTGGGGTTGCAGAAAGGGCAAAAGCAAGGTGCCTGGGTGGCTCAGTCATTAAGCGGCTGCCTTCAGCTCAGGTCATGATCCCAGGGTCCTGGAATCGAGCCTGGTATCAGGCTCCCTGCTCAGAGGGAAGCCTGCTTCTCCCTCTCCCACTCTCCCTGCTTCTGTTGCCTCTCTCACTGTGTCTCTCTCTGTCAAAAAAATTTAAAAGAAAGAAAGAAAGAAAGAGAGAGAGAGAAAGGGCAAATGCTAGAAAGTGCTCACCAGTCCTCTGGTGATGCTACCCCATTGGTGGTTCCCCGTTCCTCTGCCTAATCCTCTGTCAATATCCAACAACTTCATCTCTCCCATGGGTTTGTCTTTGGTTTTGTGTTAGGCTCTGGGATCCTCGATTTCCCTCTCACTTTCCAGTATTTTTTAGAACTGAGTTTACTCTGCCATATTGTTCAGAACAGTAAAGATTTTTACTTTTGATTATTTATTTTAAAACCAGTCACATTATTGCATTACTGATCTATTTATCCGTCAAGATTGGGAGCCATTACTCGACTCCCTTAGTATTATAGGAAACTCTGATAATCTTATTTATTTCCATTTTGAATGTAGTTCATTTTATATAGTACACCAACATGTTTGTGGGTTTCCATAGTCTTTAAATTCAAAGTTTAATTGCAATGTTGACAGTATCACTAGAGCATGCCTATGTGTGGAACTTTTTTCTCAAATAATTTGTATCCTTTTGATTAGAGTCTCGAGTCTTTCTACAAGGACATTATTACTTTTCTTTCCCAGAAGGGAAAAAAAAGTCTTCCTGTATTTGTCCTCTACATCTCTTATAGGTTGGTACGTTGTGTAATTTTCTTTATCCTTTCCCTGGGAATAGTGACAAATTTCTCATCTTATTATTCTCATTTATGAATTTAGCATCTAGCTTGTTCTCTGTATTACCTGTCTTGTCTCCATTGAATCTTGAATTTGCTAACTTTTAAAAAATCTCAAAGCAATTTTTAATTATCTTAGATTATGTCTTCTCAGATTTCAACTTGTCCATGGGTCTCATATTTTTTAAAGTGCTTTCTCTGTTTTTTAGGAGTGGAAGTCATATTTACTCCAGGTCTTAAGAATAGCCCTTTGTTATGAACAACTTTATCTTTTTTGTATTCCCAGTGATCTGTCTTCCTTCTTCCCTCCCTTCCTCCTTTCCCAACCAGAGGGAAGTTTATGCATGTCTAATATTAGAAGCTGAGATAGATTTTATCAGGGTTTTGGTAGGTACTTATCCAAATATTTTAGTCCCGACTAAAGGGGAATAGTGAAAGTTTAGACTTCCTCTAGTCTACTTTAATCAAACCAAGATTCTCATTGTCTAGGAAGCACAGGGAGGGCACAAGATCAGAGGCAGCCATGGGCAGGACTCTGAGAAGCATTTCCTGGGCATACATGCTGTGGCACACTGAAATTAACTGCTCTTGTTTTTCTATTTTTTTTTTAAGATTTTATTTATTTTATTTGACAGACAGAGATCACAAGCAGGCAGAGAGGCAGGCCGAGAGAGAGGAAGGGAAACCGGCTCCCTGCTGAGCAGAGAGCCCAATGCAGGGCTCCATCCCAGGACTCCGGGATCATGACCTGAGCCGAAGGTAGAGGCTTTAACCCACTGAGCCACCCAGGCGCCCCTGCTCTTATTTTTATCTGAGGCGAATGCTCTCTTGAAGAGGTGGCTGAAACAATGTCCCATTTTTCCTGGTTCTTCACTACACATCAGGTGACATTCTAATGGAATCCCTGGGGTGAGCTTCTTCATGTGTGGGATAGGGATTTTTGTGACCCTTTTTGCCCTCACCTTAGCCCAACTCCTAGCATCTGCCCCATTGACCTTGAAGGTAAATTCTGGCTACACTGTTCGTGATCACAGACACTTCCTCCAGTTGTGTTTTTCTGTCATAAATTTTACAGACTGCATTTTCAAAATGGCCACAAGCCATCCTCTCCCAGAAGGATGCGTCTCCTCATATCATAAAAGGACAAGTAGTCCCCTTCTTCTTGAGCATGACTGAGCCTCTAGGAATAGAATGTGGTGGAAGTTATACCACATGACTTCACTGGCTAGGACAGAAAAGGTGGCGGAGCTTCAGCCTGATTTTCTCTCTCCCTCTGTCTCCCCATACACCTTGGAAGAAGTCTGCTGCCCCAAAGCCTCAGTGCTGGAGCCACAGTATGGAGTGACCACAGAGACAAAGAAGTGTCCCTCAAACTTCCGAGTAAGCACCCCTAAACCTGTGAGGGAGCAAGTCTTCAGAAGATTCCATGCTCCAGCCCTTAAGCTACCCCAGTTGATATGCAGGGGATCAGAGATAAGCTGATTCTGGCAAGCCTTGCACCACGTGCAGATCCATGAGTGAAAGAAATGCTGTGAATTCACTAAGTTCAGGGTGTTTGGTCACACAGCAGTAGGTAAGTGAAACACATGTGAACTTGCAGACAGGGACTTCTTCAGTCCCATCCCACTTCTATATATTGCAGACATTTCCCAAAATGTCTGACCTTTCATGTTTCCCTTTCCTGTTTCATACTGGTAAAGACATTATCTTATTTCCGTATTTGTTATTTTATTTATGTAAAAAGACTTTTTACCATTTTTATTTCTCATTGGTTATATCATTAAAATTATAGGTGAGGACAAGATAAAAATATGGCCTCAAATTGTCACCTTGAACTGAACTTGTGGTTCAGTTTCTAAGATGCTGGGTAACATCCATAAGGGCACAGCCTCTACTCATGGGTCAGGGTGACTGAGTTTACTGGATGAGCTGTTGTCATTTAGCAAGTTCACTCTGTTGGACTCTCTAGTTCTGCCTGATGTTAATTTATAATTTAGGGGGATTTCTGCATGTTCATCTCCTTGACCGTTGAATATATTACCTCTAAATATTGATCCATCAAGGTGGCTTGGCAGAAAATAACCAGAGTGGACTGTTACCTAAGGATAAATAAAAGTAAAAACGCCCTCCTAATTTCATGTAGAATCAACAGTTCCACAATCACCAGAATTTGTTAATGGAATGTCAGAATGAAAAGATTAAAATCCCTGAAAAATTACAGTTGGGTGAAATTGGTAATCAATCGTTGGTCATCTTCCATCTGGGTTGGCAGATGGTTTTTAATGTTTATTCTTGATCCTGCTGCATTACAGGTGATTTTCACTGCCGTCCTGTCCAGGTCGATGTCCAGAATTTGAGCCCTTGGAACATTCTTTTCTCTTTCCTAATCAGTACTTCTTTCTTGCGTCCATCCCCCACTTTTTTAAAAGATTTTTTATTTATTTGACAGACAGGGATCACAAGTGGGCAGAGGCAGACAGAGAAAGAGGGAGAAGCAGGCTCCCTGCTGAGCAGAGAGCCTGATGTGGGGCTCAATCCTAGGACCCTGGGATCATGACCCGAGCTGAAGGCAGAGGTTTTAGCCCACTGAGCCACCCAGGTGCCCTTGTGTTCCCCCTTTTTATGAGGACACCTAAACAAGATGTAGACCATCTCAGTGTTTGGGGGAAATAAGCTCTCAATAGTGAAGAGGAGAGATGGGTGTGGCAGAGAATCACCTGACAGGATGGAAAGGGCACAGATTCTGAGACAGGACCAGAACTAGGATCGGATCAAGGGCACTGCCTCTTACAGGTTTGTGATCTTGGGCTGTCTGTTTCCTTCCCTGAAGAGCAGGCATAATCAAATGCATTATTCATGACAGAGTACCACACACTGGGTATATGAAACAACCAAAATTTATTTTCTCACAGATCGGGAGGCTAGAAGTCCAAGATCAAGGTGTTGGCAGGGTTAGTTTCTTCTAAGGTCTCTCTCTACTTAGTGTGTAGACAACTATTCTCCCCTGTCTCATCACAGCCTTCCCTCGGTGCATGTCTGTGTCCTAATCTCCCCTTACAAGGACCCCAGCCAGTCATGTTGAGTTAGGCCTTCCCATAATAACCTCGTTTTAACTTGATTGCCTCTTTAAAGACCCTTTCTCCAAATATAGTCACATTCTGAGGTTAGGGCTTCAATATATGAATTTTGGGGAGGATACAATTTAGCCCATAACACACATCTGTCCTAAAGAGATATCAGAAATAAAGTTCCTGGTACACGATAAAGATGCTAAAAATATTAGTTCTCTTTCTTCCTTCTCTCAATTCCAGAATCTTTTGACCATGGTGGTAGAAGAGAGTGCATTTCCTTTACCTTCTATCTAATTTCCCATCTTTTTTCCTTTCTAAGAAATTATTTGTGAGAAATGATGGAAAGATGATCTATCTTAGTATTTTTCTTTCTCAAAGATGCTACCTTGTTAGTCTCAAATGGAATTTTAACCATTTCCCTCTTTTCTCAGAACATGGACATGAACTGTATTAGCTATCCTGACACTAGAAGGTGGGCTTGGGCGTGGAAACCCCTCATAAGGTGGAGAAGTAAAAAACCGGGTATGACAGCTGCTGCAGTTAGGAGCACTGCTGTGTAGGCACATGCACATCAGTCCGTGTTCCAGAAAGCAGCAGAGGGAGGAGCAGACAGGACTGGAGTAGACATGGAGGCAGGGCTAAGGGATAAAATAAGACTACTAGACAGGAGGTGGATCATGGACAGTTTACCAGTCCACTATAAGAATTTGGAAACTATTCTAACTGAAATGACAGTCATGATCAAAATGCATTTTTCAAAACCTGGTATTGCTTAAAGAAAGCAAGTACTGTCGGGGGCAGGGCAAGTGTAGAGGAAGAAAGCCCATTTAGGAGACTAGTGACTTACTATAGGAAGGAGTCACTTGGACTAAGGTAGCAACAGTGCAGAGGGAAGAAATGTATTTTGGAGACAGAACCAACAAGATTTGTTGATTGAATGTAGTGTCTTAGGGGTAGGACGGGTCAATGATGACATGCAATCATCTGGTTTTAATGATTAAGCAGATGGATGGTGCTAATTAAAGCGATGGGGATGGCAGAAGGAGAGCTGGGTATTTGGGGGAGAGGGAGATGGGATGAAGTTTTAGTTATATAAATTTTGGGGAGTGAGCGATATACAAGTGTCAGTATTGACTAAGGAGTTGTCTATGAGTCTAGAATTCAGGGGAGAGGCTCAAGTCAGAAACATAAATTTTGGAGTCATTGCTGTGAAGCAACATCAGAAACCATGGGATTGGATAAGAACATCTAAGGAAACACATGTGGACGGAGATGTTCTGCAATGAACCCTGATGAGCTCTAGTCTTTTAAAGGTTCCTGGCAAAGGAAGATTCAGGAAGATAGCCTGGTAAGAGTGGCCACTGAGGGAAAAGGGAAAGTAAGAATGTGGTGTCCGGGAAGCCAAGGAAAGATACAGAAGGCAATGCTTAAACAAGGGTAATGCTGTTGAGAGTAGAAGGATGGAGCAGTGAAGTGCTCACTGGCCTTGGCAAGATGGAGGTCATCTCTGATGTTGACAAGAGAGAGCAGGTCAGTGAGTGAATAGGAGGTGAGGAAGTGAAGGGAGAGTGCAAAGATAATTCTTTTGAGTTTCCCTATAAAGGGAAGCAGCAAAATGGAGCTGTAGCCAGATGAAGATGTGGGATCAAAAAAGAATTTAAAAGTTTGCAAGATACTGAGCATTTTCATATGCAGATGGGATATATCAAGGAGAGAGGGAGAGTGGTGATAAATGAGACAGAGGGAATAATGGAGAGAATGAAATCCTCAGAGAGGCCAGAGTGCAAGTTCTAGACAGGCCATGATGGGAGAAGACACAGTGTTTTATTTTGTTTCCTAAAGCTACAGTAGATACTTTTCTTAGGAAAAATTGCCAAGGTCAAGACCATGGACATTTTTTAAGGTTCCTGACACATTTGTCAATCTGTATCCAGAAAAATTATTGCAATTAACATCTCATTGTTAACTTATGTCCTTTTGAATATTCTTTTGTGCAGTGTCTCTTGTACCTTTTAAAAACTGGAACATTGGGGTACCTGGGTGGCTCAGTGGGTTAAGCCTCTGCCTTTGGCCCAGGTCATGATCTCAGGGTCCTGGGATCGAGTCCCGTGTTGGGCTCTCTGCTTGGCAGGGAGCCTGCTTTCTCCTCTCTCTCTGCCTGCCTCTCTGCCTACTTGTGATTTCTCTCTGTCAAGTAAATAAATAAAATCTTAAAAAAAAAAAACTGGAACATTGATGATTATTAAAGTATAAGTGTATAAGTTTTTATATGTTAATAATTGTTCCATTTGCCATATTTATAATAAACTTATTTCCCAGTTTGCTGTTTGCTTTTTAAACTTTTTTGCCTGATGCTTTTCTATGAGTTTTTCCTTTGTGATTCCTTCTGTTGATTTTATCCCAAGTATTTTTTTTTTCCTCCTAAGGAACAATACTTTACAGTATGATTTTGAAAGTACAACAGGGTTGTGAATTACATTACCCTGTACCTCTCTACTAGGAACATGCGGCTCAGAAATGGAGCCACCTAACCCCATTACATTTCCAGCACCAGGAAAAGAAATATTCCCAGTGAAAATGTATTATATTTCATGTCTGCTAAAGAGCAAACAGCAAAACTCAAATAATCTACACCAAAACAACTGGCCATAGAAACCTTCACAAATGAAATTTTTGAAACAGTAGAACCGAAGCCAAGTAACAACCAACCCACATCACAAGGTCCAAAATGCTGACTCAAGTTCCCATTTTGTGTGTGTGTGTAAACTTGCTTTCAGTTGTTTATCTGATGAAATATTACTTTGTTTCACCCAGAGAAACTTCTGGTCTGTGATCACAACCAACTAACTTCTTTCTTTCCTTCCTTCCTTCCTTCTTCATTGTCAGTGTGCAGCTCAGGAAGTTATGATGGATCTATAGTTATTATCAAAGAAAAATTAGGTGTTACTGGTCTCTAAGTAGTAACATTGGTGGAGGAATAAAACACGAATTGGGCATTGACACTCACTTTTCTCCACAGTGTAGATGGTTCTGCCAATCTAGAGGAAGAATCATAGCTTGATGCCCAGAAGAATATCAGGTCCCTCGTGGTACAGTGAAAGTAAAAGCCACTTTTTGAAGGATATCTTCTGTCTTCATTATCTGCTACTTCTTCCCCTCTCTTACCTCCCTGACCCTTCTTCCTCTTTTCTATCTTGTACCATCCTTAGACCTTAGCAAGATGGTTCCTGCCCTGAACCCATGAATCAGGAGACCTGCTCTTATTTTCCTCCTCCTCCCCCCATGGGATAAAGAATCCACAGGCCAAGGGCCATGCCCTATACCTTGCCTCTTTTCAAGACAAGCTCCAAGTAACCAGGCACAATTCCCTGCCTCAAAGACCTTGTGTCTATTTCCAGAGACTTTATGGGCATCTTCCCTGGATTCAGCCTCTGAGGCTAAGGTACACCTCTTAGATCTGAGTGACAGCCACAGGAAGCTATTTGGCAAGGGGTATGGATGGAACTTGGATCTTGCTCCCACGCAGCATATGAATGAAACCCCTGGTGATGTGGAGAGTGGGCCAGGATGGGGAGAGAAAGGGAGCAGATTATAGACGAGACACCAGGGCAGGTGAACGCTCTCCTTGCCTTACTGCATTCTGAAACTCTGAGGGGTTAAAGAATAGTAAATATACCAATGTTGGACTTCCTATTTGATATGTCAAGGTAGGAGGAGAGGACATCTTTTCACTTCTTGTCTTGTTCTATTAAGTAAGTCTTTTATTTGATGTCCCATTGATTCATAACTTTAAAATATTTAGACATATAGTAAATGGATCTTTACTTGTCCTCTTGCCCAGTCCTGGAAATATTGGGGTGGGTTTGTCCATGTCCACTCCTCCATTTATTTCTCATGTGCTCTGCTTCTCTCTGCTTTCAACCAATTTTGTCTTCTCCTCTGAGCCATACCACTGGGACTTGCTGAGTTCTGGGATTGACCTTTAGGATTGGTGTATGTGTGGAGGGGGCGTCTTTTTCTCTTTCTTATTCCTTGCCTGTCCTGGATCATTTCTCCACATTGCCATTTGGGAATCCTGTATATAGTAATGGCCATTTCTGCAGGATAAGCAGAAACCTTCCTATAGCACTGAAAACATTAATTAATAAATGAGTAAATGGAAACAGATGCTAACCACCACTCACACAGGCTCAGGTGTGTCCCTTTGTTCTATCTGGTCTGGCCAAACCATTGCTTACCTCCACGTGCCCTTCCTTTCTTATATCATTCTGGGGGTGTGGTAGGTGGGAAATGGGACAGGCATACCTATTTAGCCACACATTGGTTTTCATAAGACTCTGGGATGATTTCCTTTATTCCCTCTGCCACAGTTTCTAGAAGCCAGTGGTTCTCAGACTTCAGCATGCTTCAGAATCACCTGGAGGGCTTTCAAAAACACTGGGCCCAATCCTCAGAGTTTCTGAATCAATAAGCAGGAATGAGGTGGGGCCCAACAATTTGCATTTCTAACCACATCCCAGGTAATGCTGATGCTCCTAATCCAGGTCACACTCTGAGAACCACGACTATAGGTCATCAAGTTTTACCGGATTTTCCCTGTTTGGAATCTCTACTGCTAATGTGAAATCACTTCCAACTTGTGGTCCCTGAGCAGTCTCTGACTGAGCTCAGAATATTGCACAGAGACAAGCAAACTGACTTGAGACTCTAGCTCCTAAGTCCGTAGGCCCCTGCCCTACAGACAGGGTGTCTGCCTCGTTAGCCATGGCAGGAGAATTCTCCCACAGAGGCAACTTGAGTCTCCACTTGGCAAAATATAAAACAGCCTTGGCTATACCCTTTTCTGCAAGCTTCTCTTTAATTGCAGAAACCTGGGTGGCCTTCACACAAGTTGTTTGCATAGCAAAGGAAAAAAGATAAGTTTTGTAACCTTGGAAGACCCAATTTCCTTTTTCCCAGCCTCCCGAGAAGCAGTGCCCAGAGGACAAACACTGTGTGTGGGAAACCAGAGAGGGGCTCTGGAGGGTGGACTGGTGAGGCCAGAAAAGGGGTGGTGTCTCTTAAAAGTCAGTGTCTCTTGATCTGCCCAAAACCGTGTCCTGCTGTGTGAGAATTCATTAGCTGGAATTCCATAAATGACAAGAGTCCAAATTTCTGTAGCTCAACTCCAGGCCCTGATTCTTCTTACCAGGCTATGATCCCAGAGAAAAACAATCTTGGCTCTGACTGCTGGGTTACGGAAGCCAGTCCAAAATATGGCTCTTCCAAAGTGACTCTCATAGGCATTTGCATCTTATAGGGACAAAGAATTCTCTTCTCTGTCAACAACTAACCACACAGGCTTCAGGGCACTGACTCACGTGCCTTAAGCTCAGTCATCAGCCGGGGTACTTGGGATCTAGTCACTACTCGCCCACTTTCTCTTATGCAAATCTATAGGTCAATCATTTGCTTCGTTTTTCCAACCCTACCTTTTCCAGGTGACTTTTGTTATAGGTTGCTGAGTCTATCCCAGATCCATCATGCTGTGAGAGCCTTCTTGCAATGAGATAGTTTCGATTTCATAATGACAATAACAGTAGTCAGAGGTTCTGGTTAGTCCCTGGTTAGTGAACTCTGTACCAGGGCCCAGGCCAAGCATTCTTACCCATGATCTAATATAATCCCTACAATAATTCTAGGGAGTGATGTTTATTGCCCCCAATCTACAGATGAGAAAACTGAGGCTCAGAAGCTAGTTAAGTAACTTTCCCAAGACGACACAGCCTACAAGACACAGCCTTGACAGACACCCAAACTGGTGCCAACATCCATACTTTTTATTTTATACTTGATAAATGTTTATTAATCTAGGTCAATTAGCATATCTACATATACATTAGGGAGAATTCCAGGGGCAGCTTCTAACCTCCTAAATTATTTAGAAACAGGAAATTCACTTAACCAAACACTCCATTTCCCAGCCCAGTCACTTAACTGAACTGTTACAGTCTAATCAATACTCAATCACTTGCATCATGGGAGGCAGCATTAATAGAAATGGAAACTGTGGATAATCAATACAGCTGTGTTTGAGAGGGGACACAGCTGCTTAGCACATGAAAATGTGGTGTAAAGCATACGGCAGGCTACCTGAAGGTTGGAGTCAGTGGGAGACGAACCCCTTTCCCTAGGAGAACTTGCGATGGGCATTTTATCAGCAGCCCCTTCCCACAGGCATAAGAGACTCCATGATAAGCTTCGCTGCTTCCCGAAACAAAGCCCACGCTCTGGCCATCATCCTGCTGCCTTCACACTAGGAGTATGTGTGTGCATGTATGTGTGCGTGTGTGTGCACACAGGCAGATGAAAGTGTTTGTGATGAGACAAAATGATCTGTATATGAGAAACAGCACCTATAAGCAGTCCTTTCTTCCTGCTACAGCCAAAAAAGGTGCAGGAATTACCAGGTTGGGTTAGACCCCCATTCGCATAGGGGAAACACTGTGAGACACAAGCTGCCTTCAAGCCAAGTTCCGAAGGTCTGAGTCAGTCTCTAGAATATCCTCATCTACTGCAGAGTTCCATCCCATGCAGTTTGCTACAACCATCTCAGATGTATAGTTTTAGCCTGTAATAGTTTAGGGGAGTAAAAATTTTCATGGGTTTACCTCTCTCCTTCGTTTGTTACTGTTCACTTTGACTAGGTCTTTCAACCTTATTGAGATGCTCTGAAAGAAATAGGGTAAAATGAAAAATTACCCTAGCTTTAGATTCAGAATACCTAGATTTTAAACCTAGCCCTGTCACTTACTAGCTGAGAAGTACTTTCAGGCAAGATGGTAGGAACTTACATGGGAACCCCCTGACCCCAGTCTTCATGCATAATAATGCTTTAAAAACTCAAATATTTGCAATACCTGGTTGAATTCAAAAGCAAGAAAGGGAAAGTTCAAGGACAAGAGATAAAGAGGGGACCCTTGTTTCCTAGTGGGAAGAAAGAATGTAGGCCACATTGTCCGTATTGACAAAGAGCAGATGTGTAGTGTAGAGGAAAAGGTTTCCTAACCGATGTGAGAGCAGCTGTCTGGCCTCAGGAGTCAGAGGCAGCCAGACTTGCTTCTCAGGACAAGCTGAGCACCAGGAAAGTCCTCATGAATAGGGACGAAAAGGTCTCTCTACTTCATCCCAAGAATAACAGAGACTTGGGCTCCTTGCCCTGGACCATGAACAGAAGCAGAGTGAACGGAGAGAGTCAAACCCCAATGGCACATGATGGAGCAAAGGGTCCCAAATGCTTCTATGACATGTGGTGTGGAAATCCTAGAGTGTGGGAACCCAGAGACCAACCTAAAAATCTGTCCTGGACTGGCAGTCTGTGTGGGTTCCAGGCAGAGACAACCACAAGGACCCTTCTAACTAATCTCCTAATGAGCCCACGGACCCATGAGAGGGCAGCCTTATGAACACACAGGTGCTCGGGGAGAAGCCTGCAGAGTCTGTGGGGATGTGCAGCAACTACTTAGTGTCATTTATAGTTCTGTGGTCTTAGATCACTCCCTACCCTCTTCCTACCACTGCCAGGAAAATGGCCACAGCTCACTGGGTATCTCATTTTTTTTCCTGAGAGAAACCTGCTTTCTATTTTCTTTCTCAGAGGTATTAACAACTCTATTTAGAGATTCAATCCTTTGCTCCCAGAGTAGGAATGGCCACAGATATATATATATATATATAGATAGATAGATAGATAGATAGATAGATATAGATAGATCTGGCAATAACTAAGGACATCATGATAAAAGGCAGAACCAAAGAAATAACTTTGGAGCAAGCTAGTGGGATTGTGGAGTGGATATAGTTTGGGCTGCAGAGCCTTGACAGCAATGGTTGGAGCATGGTGCCTCCCATGACTGGCCCCAGAGGAAGCTGGCTTTGTCCTCCCATGATAAATATATCGATCGATCGATCGACCTATCTATAAATATATCTGTCTATAAATATATCTATCTATCTATCTATCTATAAATATATCTAGCTATAAATATATCGATCAATCAATCTATAAATCTATCTATCTATCTATCTATCAATATATTTATCATGGGAGGACAAAGCCAGCTTCCTCTGGGGCCAGTCATAGGAGGCACCATGCTCCAACCATTGCTGTCAAGGCTCTGCAACCCAAACTATATCCACTCCACAATCCCACTAGCTTGCTCCAAAGTTATTTCTTTGGTTCTGCCTTTTATCATGATGTCCTTATTTATTGCCCATATAGAAGTAATATTTCCCTTCTCCCAAAGTCCCAGCCTCTTTATCCGTCCCTCTCTTAGGGCATTTGTCACTTCCTTGTGGTAAGGGTCTCTTTATACGCCTGCCTCATCTCTCTTCCCACAAAGGAGCTCCTTGATTCCAAGTCCAAAGAAAAGGAAAGCCACTGAGCTTACTCCATCTTAACGTTTTTATATTCTATAGAGGTATAAAAACCACACAAATAAAAACTACACCTTTTCCCCTTTCCACTTTGAAATCACTCTCTTCTTCCTTTTTTGGTACCTTAAGTTCCTTCTGGGACATTGTTTCTTCATGAATTATTGTTTCCTCTTCAGGAAAGACTTTTTTTTTTTTTTTTATTACTTACCTACAATGGTTGGTTTAAGCACCATAGAGATTTGTTACCTATTAAAGCAGATAAATGTGTGTGTCTGTGTGTGTGTGTGTGTGTGTGTGTGTGTCGAGGTCAATTTATATCGGTTTTCCTCTTGGAATGAAGGAATGGGGCCTGAGCCACACGGATTCCTTGAGTTATTGCTCCAAATGTTACTGAAACCATCAAAGACCTACCTACGCAGATAAGAAAAGACAACCCACGTTTCAAAGAGTGGCGGTGCCCCACCTTCTTGTTTAGGGCAGGACAGAACTTTGATCTCTTCAGTGTTACTCAATGTTTACTTCTCAAGTTTCTCTGTCTACCTCTTTCCTATCTCTTGTCAACAACGAACACTACTTCTACCAGTTAGGCACTCCATAAGGTTAAAAGTGATTGAGGCCTCTAGGAGAGAAGCAAAGGACAATGGTTAGTTCAAACTCAACTGCTTGAGTGGCCAGAGAGGGTTTTAGCCTGGGAGCTTTTGGTTTCTGGGAATTGAAATCCTTTCACAGAAGCTCAAATGAGTAAGGGCTTTTTATTATAGCATGCAGAGGGATACTACAGAAACACACAGAAAAGACAGCAGGGCTTCCCGGGAATTGGAAAATTGTTATCTCTCTTCCTTGTCTCCACAGGCTCATTTCATCTTTCTTTATTTATGAATCTTCCTGATTCATTCATCTACCTGCAAACAGCTATTCCATTCTCTGAGTCAATATGATTGCCCAATTCCCCTCCCCAGAACTCCCCAATCTCTGGGTCCCAACTCCAAGTCCCTGGTAGAGTAAATCTAATTGAACTTGCTTGGATCAAGTGTCTAACCCTGTCTCATTCTGTGGCCAGAGATCGGGAAGCTGGGACGATGAGAGAGGGGAGGAGAAAGTTCTGAGGTATATATACACATTGGATAATCTCTCTCTCTCTCTCTCTCTCTCTCTCTCTAAAGATTTATTTATTTATGTTAGCAGGGGAGAGGCAGAAGAAGGAGGAGAGAATGTCAGACGGACTCCCTGCTGAGCATGGAGCCCAACACAGGGATCAGTCCCAGGACCCTGAGATCATGACCTGAGATGAAACAGAGTCTGGTCTTCAATGGACAAAGCCACCCAGGTGCCCCACATTGGATAATCTCTTTAAAGAGATGTGGATGGGTGGAAATTTGGATGGTAAGACACAAGGCCAGTATGCACACTGGACCAGTCTAAATGTGAGTCTAGCCTTTCAGTGATCCTTACTGGTCCCAGATTCTACTTTTCAATTAAGTTTCTATATTGAGTGACGAACCACTGGGAATAAACAGAGAAGAACGAAGTCTTTGGAATGAATCTCTCAGAAGTCTACTGTCAGATGGCCCCCACATCAAGGGCCTTGCTTGGCCTTCAAAGAGAGCAATTTTTTTCTGTGCATGATTCACAGATCCTCCATTTGGAAAAGTTTTGAATTACAGCTTCTTATTCAATTTAGGTTTAAGAACAGAGTTTGCATTTCTGAGAACCCTCACTTTCTGAAGCACGTTTCTTGAGGTTTAACAACGATTCTCTTAGTTTTTCAGGGGCGGGTGACTGGTGAAGGGACTTGCAAAGTTTTGACTGCCCCAAATGTGAAAAAGGAAGAGTTTCAGTGTTTGTGTTTGCCTGAGTGGTCTTCTGGACCATGAGCCCTTTGAAAGCAGCGTGAATGTCTTTTCCTCTGACACCCTCCCAAAGAACCTGTATCACAGCACGCACCCAGTGATTGATCAAATCAGTGACAGAGTGAAGGCTGTGAGGTTATACTAACAGTAGTAGAAACAGCACTTGGCTACTGTGATTGCTGTTTCTACTACTGTTACTATAACTTCACAGCCTTCACTCTGTCACTGATTTGATCAATCACTGGGTGCGTGCTGTGATACAGGTTCTTTGGGAGGGCGTCAGAGACCATATTCACAACTCCCTCATATGTTAAATCCATGACATCATTTAATCCACCTACCAAACTGTGAATATGGCCTGAATACAGAGAGAAAAACTCAGATGATGTGGTTATCCTTGTTCTTTCATCTTAACAAGACGGTGGACTCAAGTTTTGTCTATGCAATGTCCCCATGCCATTCAGAGCAAGGCAATTTGGTGAACCTATGCAAACCAACTGGATGACTGCAAACCAACTGTTTTGGTTTGGTGAACCTATGCAAACCAATTGGATGATTTGTGGAAGAGTATCTTTGCTTAAATAATCCAGGGATTATTTCCTCACTACAAGTATTTACAAACTAACACCTTCCTACTTCTGCACAAAGTGAAAGAGAGACTTCAAGGTTTGTTTTGTGCCATGTACGCGACCAGTTAATTCAAAACAATGCATAATGTTTAGTTCATTAAACCACAAGCAAAAAAGAGGGATAAAGGACTCCGTAGCTTTATACATAAAAACCAATGTGTGAGTTTCAATGAGTCACATAAAAACTTTTTATGCACTTATTTATTAAGGCCATTTATCTCCCCACAAAATGTAACAAAGACAGATCTTTAAGATGATCATTCCAAAGTGTTTAAGTCATTCTTTATGGGTTTAAATAACAAAGGAAAATAAATTTCTCACTGCTTGTAAAAATACTATTTATGATTGCCCACTCATGAAAGCTGCATTATTGATCACTGTGTTCTAGTAAATATTTTACATCTCATTAATATTTACAAGGGCAGGGGCACTGGTGGCTCAGTTGGTTTAGGGTCTGCCTTT
The DNA here is from genome assembly GCF_922984935.1 of Meles meles. Lineage (NCBI taxonomy): Eukaryota > Metazoa > Chordata > Mammalia > Carnivora > Mustelidae > Meles > Meles meles. The sequence goes on from NC_060068.1 coordinate 82,927,548, forward strand.
GGCTCAGGTCATGATCCTGGTATCGAGTCTGACATGGAGCTCCTTGCTCAGCAGGGAGTCTGCTACTCCCTCTGCCTCTGTCCCTGCTTGTGCTCTCTCTGTCTCTTTCTTTCTCTCTCAAACAAATAAATATAATCTTTAAAAAAAGTATTTACAATGGCATTAACAACAATCTCCATATGAGATTGAGTTAGGAACATTTTCATTGAACACCACACTCATCTTTTTTTTTACTTTATTTTTAAGGATTTTATTTATTTATTTGTTTGGAGAGACACAGAGCATGAATAGTCAGAGGGGCAGAGGGAAAGAGAGAATCTCAAGCAGGATCCACGCCTGGCACAGAGCCCCATGTGGGGCTTGATCTCATGACCCTGAGATCACAACCTGGGCTGCAATCAAAGGAGTTGGATGCTCAACTGACTGAGCCACCCACGTGTCCCTACACTCATCTTATTTTTAAAATTTTCAAAGTCTACTGTCCATATTAGACCTCTCCAAAGTGTCTAAATCAAGGTAGGTGATTATTGAACAAAAAAAGTACGTTGGGAACTTGGTAGTATTTTGAGTTTTTACTGGTGTCACCTGGGATTTTTAGCAGAACCTTGATCTTCTGGCTTTCTGCTGTCTATAACTTTGAAATGTTATAAAACTTGTTTTCAAAATAATGAACTTTTATCTTTTCTTTCCCTACTACTACAAATATTGTGGTAATCTTAATGTATGGGAAGCATTCCTTTACTTTATCAAAGTAGAAAGGCCAGGACAGGCACAGGGAGTTTGAGTCAGGTAGAGCTGGCTTTAAATGCAAGCCCATCCCTGGGCCCCTGGTTGGCTCAGTCAGTTAAGAATCTGCCTTCAGGGGTGCCTGGGTGGCTCAGTGGATTAAGCCGCTGCCTTCGGCTCAGGTCATGATCTCAGGGTCCTGGGATCGAGCCCCGCATCGGGCTCTCTGCTCCGCTAGGAGCCTGCTTCCTCCTCTCTCTCTGCCTGCCTCTCTGCCTACTTGTGATCTCTCTCTCTGTCCAATAAATAAATAAAATAAATAAAATCTTTAAAAAAAAAAAAAAGAATCTGCCTTCAGCTTGGGTCATGATCCCGGGGTCCGGGTACTGAGCCCCACATCAGGCTCCCTGCTTGGCAGAGGGCCTGTTTCTTTTTCTCCCTCTGCTGTTTCCCCTGCCTGTGCTCTCTCTTTCTCTCTGTCAAATAAATAAACAAAATCTTAAAAAAAAAAAAAAATCCAGTCCCATTCCTTACTAGTTTGTAACCTTAGTCAAAACACTTAGCCTTTTGGAGCTAAATTGTATACATCTATAAAATAAAGGTAATAATGATCTCCTAGGGAAGGAATGAGAATTAAATAAATGAATCTAAGCAAAACAGTATAACAGGCTCTCAAGAAACAGTTTCCTCCCCTACTAGATTATGTAAAATATTATAATCAACAGTTTGAAGGAAAAAAAAAAACCCTACTGTTTCATGGAAATATTTCCAGAACATATGAAATATTACTATTTTCTTGGTTCATGCATAATGAACAGAGTAATACTTCTTTTTCCTATATTCTTTCTCTCTGCTATTTTTCAAAATTTTCCACCAGATATATACGATTGTCCATTAAGTTTTGGGAATATTTGAAAAAAACTGATGCAGGGAGACAGGTGGGGGTAGGATTATATCTTGAGACTGTAACAAATCAGGAAATTTAACTTTTTCTTTATTAAATAAATATGAAAGTAGATATAAATTTTAAATGTCTAGGAGTCACTGGCACAAATCTGGGCAAGTAACCTGGATCAGAAGATGGGGGGACATTAATTTCAATCTCACACTTTAAAGAATGAGTCTTGTTGTCTTTGGTCAGTTACCAGTGTCCTTTGGCTTCCAGGTTGGTGGGAAATTTTTGGTGCTGAGAGTCAAATTTTAAAGAGTGGGTGGAACAAAGAGGAGAGGAGTTTGCTTTTATTTTTACTGTAGTAGCTGTCAAAGTTCATTATCATGACAGTAACTTCATATAATTCCTGAGTCATCATTAGGACAAATATGATCCCTCTAGATATAGTTCCAGGTTATTTTCTTTATTAATTAATACATTCAAATGCCGCTGAGGCATTCTGCAGATGACCCTACGGAAATTGATGAAGACTGTCTGGGACAATGACTGAAATGGCCACCAGGAAGTGAAAGAATTCACCAGTGTGCGCAGGTAAACCTCACCCTTAACTGTACGTCTATAGCCACTGTTCCTGAGAACTGGAAGTGGCCTCATGGTTAAACAAAAGGGACTAAGAGGGAGTAGAAAAACTTTACTTCTTATTCATCCCTGTCCTACCAAACCAGGGCAGTGGCTATCATGCTGCCCAGGTCAGAGATGGGCCAGCAGTGCCTTTGCTTAGGCCTTTAAGAATGTTCTGCCCTCCTTCTTTTGTGTTCTGGGAAAACAGCTTTAAGGCATCTATGTTTAAAGGGACAGATCAATTCTCCTGTAACTGAGAACACTTTTAAGGCCATTCAAGTCACGAGGCCGGTTTTGGCTGAGACATGAGACAAAATAGTCCCCTTGTGGGAACTAGTTCTGTTGTTCTTCTTGCCTTTTAGAGTCATTAACAGCACACTAAACGTTAGGGAATGTCCTACCAGTGATTCAGTGAGGTTTCATTGTTTTGTTTACTTGGATTTTCATCTCTAGCCTCTTTATATTTGCATTATTTAAAAGTTTTCTTCCCCCAAATTTAGATACCTCAGTTCAATAATTCAGCATGAGCAACTTAGAAAGTGTTTCTTTAATTTGGGCAAGATCCCTCTGAGCATTTGTCATTGCTCTTGTTTATCTGTAAGTGGGCGTGTTTCTGTACATCGGGACACACACACACACACAATCCACTGGAACTGGATGTTGATCACTACAAAAGCAGACATGGATTGTTTCTGAGATGACAGAACACCTGGGAAAAGTCCACAGGTTTCCAAGTTTTGATGTCTGTCTTTGGTTCCTGAGAGTTGGGATCTATCAAACTGTCAGGATGGGACAAATGGGGTGGGGATGAGTGTTGGAGACTCAAAGTGGAAAAAGTGGAAGAGCAGGAAAAAGCAGAACTCAAGTCATAAGGACTAGAGAGTTAGAAGTCATAGATCCCCAGCCCAGTACTACCATTAATTCTTGGGATGAACTGGAACATATCATCCCTGGATTTCAGTGTCATTATTTGCATGAGAGAGTTGGTCTAGATGGGGTAGAGGAGGGGTGTCAGCCAATGATGGTCTGTGGGGCAAATGAACCCACTGGCTGTTACTCTAAGTCCAGCTGCAGTGGCACAGAGCCTGGCCATTTGGTGAGGTGATGTCTGTTGACTCTGACTGCTTTCCAACTGCAAAGGCAGAGACATAATGACTGCAAAGCCCAAGATGTTTACTACCTGATCCATTGCTGAAAAAGTCTGTCCAACCCTGGTCTAAAGGATTTCTGTTCTTCATGCTCTAAACTCCATAATTGTTCTGTATCTTAAACTAATCTTTTTCTCTAAGCACAGGAGGCTTACATGTTTCTCAGTGTCTCACAAATTGGATAACTACTTGTTTTCGTTCTGAAGGCCAGGACACATGCACTTGGCAGTAAATGAGACTTGAAGGCAAAGAAGCAGAGCCTCGTGGAAGAGGAAAACAAGATGGAAGATGATGGGAAAGATGAGGATTTGGAAGAGCTTGGTAAGATGAGAGAGGAGTGCCCGGCACACATGGGCTGGATTAGGGCTGTGTGATGGGGACATTCCCACTCAGCAGTGTTAGTGGAATGAGGCTGGACCAGCTGGTTGGCGGAGGGGGTTTCCCCTTTGGGAGACGGTACCGTGATTCACACATGTGGGTTGATGGCGAAGAGATTCTGAGTAGCGGGGAGTGGGGGAAAGGGAGAGGAAAAGAAGGAGGGAAGGGATACGCAAGTTAAGACACTGACATGACCAGTAGGTTGTGCTAGGCACCATGGGGAGGTACAAAGGGGAATGAACATCCTCTCCATATGGAGAAGCTAAGCTTTAAACTGGAGGCTGCTTTGGGCTTCTGGTGGGATGGGAGAAAGTGCCATAAAGAAGGGCAGAGCAAGATGGATGGAATAAGTTTTCAAGAAAAAGGTATAAGAAAATGCTTAGACTATCCAAGTCTTACATTTCATATCTAAAATCCTAGGAAGACTGGGAAATGTTCATGATAAACACCCTGCTATAAACAGACATGCTTTTATTTCTCAGCCTGGCAAACAAGGTCCTCCATGACTCTGTTTTACATGACCAGCTTCATCACTCATAACCGTACCATTCCTGGCCCAGGTTTCAGCCACATGGACCCTTTTCCATTTGCTTTCATGGACGACATTGATTCTTGCCTCAGGCCTTTGTCATGCTGAGCCTTCTGACTAGAATTCCCTCAACACTGAGGCCACCCTACTTAGTCCCATTTCTTGCAGCCCTTCAGACTCCATTCAGCCCCTGCATCACCTCCTCTAGGAAGTCTTCTGTGACTTCCAAGGCTAGGTCAGCCTATGATATAATTATATTATATTTTTATAATATATTTATAAATATATTTTTATATATTTATAAATATATATATTGTATAAATATATATAATTTAATTTATTATAATATAATATAAAATACCTGACTATAATATCAGGTATTTTCCCTATCATACTACACAATAATTTCCTGTGCATTTAAAACATTTGTTTAGGTTCCTTCAGAAGCAGATCCTGAGACAAGGATTTTGAGTGCAGATAGCTTAGTTAGGAGGTCATCCCAGATAAAACAAAACAAAGCACAAAGTGTCAGGGCAATAGGGAAGTGAGACAGGAAAAGGAAGGTAGAAAAGAAAGGAGTCTTTATGAAGTAAGTTATCATGTGGTTTAGCAGGAACCAGGTCCTTTTGAGTAATCTAAGGTCCAGTTGAGAACATTCACAGCAGAGTTATCTCACCTGAGGGGGAGAGAGCATGTATATTTACACACCATTAGCTATCAGCTGAAGGATACTCGGAGTGAGAAGGATGAATTCCTTGGCACTGACATCCTGTGGGAATGGCTTATAGATTGGGTTCTGGCGGTCAGAGAAAGCCCTTCAGCCTGGAAATGCAGGTGCTGGCAGTGCTCTGAAGTGGGAAGGAAAAGAAGTTTTGGGAGGGCTACTGATAGTATCATATTTCATATCTCTTATTAGACTCTCAGATTTGAAAGGAGCTGGGCTGGAAAAACTAGGGGTGGGAAAGGGAGAGCTGAGGCAGCTGGAGGTTGCTTGTGTATCTCTCCCTCCATGGAGTTTTACTTCAGGTCTCTGACTCCCTGTGGTCTCTCCACCTGAGCTAGTTTGGGTTTTCAATCCCAGGACAGCTTAAGAGCCCTCAGGCCTATCTGGACGACCAGGGATTTAAAGGCAGGTGTCTCAAGAGAAGCAGGAGGAAGCTATGTTGTCTTCTGATAATATAATCTCTGAAGTTACAGCATTATTTCCCTGTAGTGTCCTAATTGGGGGAAATGGAACACAGGCCTTCCTTCTCCATAGGAGGGTCCAAGTTTGATCAGCAGAGCATGTGGAAAGGGAGATACGTGGCTCTCCATAGAAAATACATTTTGTCACATTGATGTTTCAGGAATGCTTAAGAGATACATTGTAAAGCTTTTCTTCAGTGTAAAATTATACTGTCTCGGGTTACCTCAGAGTATTGTTGAGCTTCTCAACACTCAGAATCTTTGTTCTAATTCTACCAGAAATCTCGTGCGTTCTGCCAAAACTATCTAGCACACCTAGAGTTCAACCCTGGCATCTGAACTGACTTGGGTTTGTATTAGTTCGTATCTCAACTGTGAGATATGAGATATGCCATATAATAAGTGATGTCAATCAATAATATAGCAAATGTCACCAATGGTAGAAATCTTAAAAAAAAAAAAAAAGAATGCCAAGTTTGACTAAAGTAAAATTAAAACTTCAGCATGTCAAAAATATTATAAATCAAATTGAGAGAAATTAAAACAGAAACTTTTGCAACATTATGAAAGAGAAATAATTGGTATTCTTTTAATTTTTTTCTTAAAAATTGGCATTCTTAAAACATGAAGAAATTTTATAACTAAATTAGAAAACATAAACAGTCCAAGGGGGGGGGGGGAAGATGGGAAGGTAAACAGCAAATCCCCAAAGTAGAAACACAAGTTATTAAAAAAAGAAAAAATGAAAAGTGTCTAGTTTGTCTAATAAAGTTTCTTTAATAAAAATTATTGCCATTTTATATTTGCCTGTCAAAGACAAGACACCATTTTATTTTTGCCTACCAAACTGGTGAAAATTAAAAAGAATTACAAGCCCAGTACTGGCCAGGGTGTGGGGAAATGGGCTCTTGTATCCTGCTGTGGGGAGGATGAACTGTCAGTTTTTCTAAAGGGCGATTTGGCAATAGGCATGGAAAGCCTTTGAAAAGGTATACCTTTGATCCAGCAATTCCTTATCTGGGGGTTACTGGACAAAAATGCATGGATAGGAATATTATTTCCAGTATTGTTTATATGAGAAAAATTTGGAATTGATAGTGCTGCTTAATAATAGAATACTCTACCACCTTAAAAATGATTTTGTATATATACATATCCATATATTGAAAGGTCTTAATAATGTATTTTTAAGAAAAAAGGCATAAGGCAGTTCAAAAGAGTAAATATAAGATAGTATCATATTATAAATACATATTTTAAAATATCAATTTTATTATTTATATTTTATAATTAAATACATAATTCTATTTATATTTATTTATATAAGGTGATTTTTACATCTGTATGTGTGTTTATGTATAGACCTCCAGGAAGAAAAGGGGCAAATGTTATATATTCAAGTATTATCAGATATTACCTCAGAGAAATGTGATTATGGATGGCCTGTAATAAAGTCTTTTTATCAGTATATCCTAATGTTTCTTCAAAGTGAACATATTCATACTATTTTTTAAAATCCTGGATGTAAATTTGACATTTAACCTTTTAAAAATGCATTTTAAATTACCCAAGTATACATAGATATATTCTAATTACATAAATTCAAGTAAGATTGTAAATATAAGTAAATAGTACAATAATATAAATAGAAATATCTCTAGATAGTAAATATAAATAAATAATCTAAATAGAAATATACACAATCTCTCTCTCTCTCTGTTCTGTCTACCTGTCTGCCTATCTATCTACCTACCTACCTTCTTACTTACCTACCTGATTTACATATCACCTCAGCTTAATAAGTGCAAATACAAGTCAGGATACCACAGAGTACCAGAAGAGGTAGGGCCTGGCTCACTCTGAGCACACATGAAGCCCTTGGAAGCCCAGGCTGGTCACATTTTAACCCGGAACCTTAGAGCTCCACCCAGAAAGGCACACTGTGGATAGAGCAGAAGGAAGATAATGTGGGCATAGAGAGTGCCAACACAGGTTAATCCTGGCACCAGAAGGCTGGCTGTGGTTCTGGAGGCCAAACCAAGAAGCACTGCTTAAATGGAAACCTTAAATCTGCTTCTCCTAAGGCTGCTGGGTGCAACATTCAAGTCAAATTTCACGTTACATTAGACCTGAGCTGTTTTTATAAAGCTCTAACAAAATCAGTGCTTTTTCCATAAGTAAGTAATGCTTCAAGAAAGCTTTCTTTTCCTTTCATTTATGCCCCCTGCCTTCACATTTACAGAGTTTATGAGGGAAAAAGCCTGCCAGCATGAATTTCCCCTGAGTGCTTTCATTATTGCCTGTGGAAAACATTTTAGGTTTGCTGATAAGAATCTGTTTGTGCAGATAATCTCCTCCTAGGAAACTTGGATTTTTTCCTGCCTACTGATTGCAAGGGGATGACTGGAATCCCAAAGAAGACATTGGTTTGATAATCAGAATCCTCGCCCTGTTTCTGTCCCTTGGTTCCTTAGTGCATATCTAGGACGTATTCAATTTCTCCATGTTTCATTCTCCTGGAATATAAAGTGAGTACAGAAGAAGAAATACTCGAATGATAAGTACCGGGAAGAAAAGAAAAATTTTCTAGATGTTTCTCTTACATTACACATTACTAAGAAACATTGGGGTCTGTTCAAAAGAATGAAGACATCCTGGGGTTTACAAGAATTCTGGGCAACAATAAACTATTAGGTGGAAAGAGCTGTAGAAGCATGAAGTGTTTTGATTGTGTTCTGCTAGTAGAAGGGTAAAAGTCTATTTTTGCTTAGAGCATTAGGCTCTTTAATCTGTTGCTTTAGCCAATGTCTTTTAGTACTACCTGCCAGACTCCAAGAGTTGCTTTCAAGAATCAACTAACTTTATGCATTTTAAGTATCATCTACAGTAGATACATGTAAGCTCAGGCCAAAAAGAACATTCGTTCTCCAGACCAGTCCACGGGTCTGTGTCTATCTAGATCAAGTCATATTTTTAAATGCTGAACTATCTGTCTGGCCCTCTCTGCAATGAGAAAACAGTACAATGATGATAAAGAGAATGGCTTTGGAGCAGGGACTTGCATCTTGGGGCCAGCTCTGGTGCTTATGAGTTTTTTTCTTTTTATCAAGTTCCCTGGCCTCTCTGAATCTGTTTTCTCATCGATGAAACAGGGATGGTGATAATGAAACCTATCTTGTGGACCTGTGTGAAGATTAAATAAACCCATACCTATAAAGTTCTCAGTCCAAGTCCAGGTAGGTAGTGGCCATTTAATAAATAATGGGTCTTTAAACATCTTCCCCACACCAGAAGTCAATGGCATCATCACTTCCTTGTTGTTTACATCAGTTCCCACCTCCCACTCATCTTTGCTTCTTGCCATCTTCCTTTAGCTCTGGGAAATATTCCCTCAGCACATGTTCTAGCCAGTAAATCTCCTCTCTTCAGTTTTGTCCTCTATTTTGTCCTCTATCCATTTTCCCTCCCAGACAGTAAGCCCCATGAAAGCAGGGGATTGTGTTTTCTTTGTACAGAGAAATATTGGGGAACATGCCCTATACTTCTGCCAGGACATAGAATGAGGGGGCGGGGGCACAAGGATCAATTTTATATACATTTCAAAGGACAGGGAGGGAGAGTAAGTTTCCCCAGAACACAATGCGTCCTTTCGCTAAGGGTGGGACAGGTGTCCCCCTGGGCGGCTATGGAGTCCCATTTTGGCCCTCTGGTCCCTTCCTTGGCTGCTCCATCTGCTCCCACTGCTTGTCCTTCATCCATTCGGCCTACTTAATGGTTGGTGCTTAGCTGTATTTACATTCATCCCTGCTGTGGGGTATGTATGACTCAGGGTAAGTGGTCTCCATAAGGGGGCCTGACCCCAGCCCACAGCTCCCAACAAAATGAGCCAGGTTTGTCATCTGGTGCCTGCACACTCCTTAGGTGACATGAAGCTAGATATGCAGTAAATTCTGTGTCCAAGTTCCCCAGCCACGTAGATCCTGGAACGCGGTCAGCCCTTGGCAACTGTATGGCCTAAGCTGCTGCTCAATGCCATGTGGATGCCATGTTCTGTTTGCCAGTATCCTGAATAAAGAAAGATCCAGGACCGCTTCTGAGACTGCCAGTCAGGGCTTAAACTTTCCATCCCGTATGGGAGGGCCTTGGTTTCGCAGTCTTTTTTTAAATTAAAATAGTCAAGTGGTTAAATATTCATGCTTTGCTTATTTCAGTATATTTAATTTATTATGTATCACTTTTCTGGGGTTTTATATAAACTTGCCCGAGGACTTCTTTTTTCTTCTTCAGTTTCAATTCTGGCAGAATGTTCCCTTTTCTTGGCAGAGTGTTAATTAGTTAAAGAAAATTAAAAAGTCTGCCTAGTTAAGAAGATAATATCTTTTTTTTTTACAGATTGCTCTTGCACGTTAATAAAAATGATATTATAATTATTATCACCATCATTAATCAATCTTTAGTGATCACTGATGAGGTGCTTAACATGAGCACCGTTAAAACATCTGTTTCATTTTATTCCCGAGCCTGAGAAGCACTGCCTTCAGCATTTCTACCTAGCATTATCTATCTTTTTGGGATGATGATAACCAAATAGAGATTGGTTTCTCTTTTTTTTTAACCCATTTCTTCCACTGGCAAAGTGAAATCAGAGCAGCCCCTTCTCTCCATCTTCTTGCAATGTGAGTCTTTGCCAAATTCTATCTTGAAACTGTGTAAGTCTGGAAGATGCAATAGGAGGGCTGATTCTCAGATCTTAATAGTAGGCTAACTCTTCTCCTTCTAAAGCTTTTCTCATGCCGGAGTTTTGGGAAGCCAAAGCCTCAGGCAGAGATGAAGCATGACCGAGGCTGCAGGGAACCTCAGAACTCATTACTGATACAGAGAAGCATTTTCTCCCCATACCTAAAACAAAGGGTGACAATCATTGATTCAGAAATTCAAGAGGGTCTTTATAGGAGAGCTTCTATGTATGGGTCTTGGGAGACATTTTTCTCTTTTCAAAAAGTCCTAAGACCCTCTTGCATGCAATTTCAAAATATGTGAATAATGATCCCTTAATTATCAAGAGCTAATTAAAAATTACCGGCATTGTTGTCCCTCTCATCCCCCGCCACACACACCGTAACTTGCACTGCCTCTTGCTACCACCCACATGGCATCTGCTAGAACCTAAAAATGAGTTTCAGTATTAGCCTAAGAAAATAACAAAACAAAGTTAGAAATTTAAATTAGCTGCCAAAGAAAAAAATCACATCACTCCTCTGCTGAAAAACATTATATAAGCCACAACAGAAGAAAGAAAAAAAAAAAAGGAGGAAGGCAGGGAGGCAAGGAGAAAGAGGGAGAGAAGGAGAGGAAGGCAGGCAGGCAGGCAAAATTAGGTAGGAACTCAAGAAATGTACAGGAACCATGTGATGGGAATTTTGAGAGTTACAGTAAGGACATAAGAGTTTTAATAATAAGAGAATGGGAACGGCGACAAGTAATATCTTCAAAAAGGTAATTTTTCTCCAAATTAATCTGTAAATTTAATGCGTTTAATCCTAAATGACATACGTAGAGAACCGGAAAAGTTATTCTAAAGCTTCTATTACCTGCTAGACTACATAATTAAGAATATTTTTTACCTAAAAGGGCATATTTTTATTTCCAGGTATGAAATTAAAAAGATATGATTAAAATAGTGTTTACTGGCACAAGAATAGATGAAAGGAATAAAAAACCCAGAATCAGAGCAAGAGAGAGAGGACATTCAGACAGGGAAGCAAACCATGGATATTTATTGGTTTACGAAAACTATTTGGTGGAGTGGGGTGCTAGTTTCCTGTGGCTTCTGTAACCAATTATGACACACATGGTGGCTTTGAACAACAGAAATATGTCCTGTCATGGATTTGGACAAGTTGGAAATCAGTTTCACTGAATCAAAATCCAGGTGTTGGCAGGGCACCTTCCCTCTGGAAGCCCTGGGGTGGGTCTGTTCCCTGTCCCTCCCGGTTTCTGGAGGCTGCTGGCATTCTTTGGCTTATGGACACACTGCTTCACACTGGGCCTCTGTCTGCCCATTACCTTCTCTTCTGGGTGCCGAATCTCCTTGTGTGTCTCTAAGGAACTTGTGACTGGATTTACAGAGCACCCAGATAATCGAGAATAATCTTCCAGTGTCCAAATCCTTAAATTATTCACAACTGTGAAAATCCTTTTTACTTATAAGCTAACACCAGTTCCAGGGATTAGGACCTCATTTTTTCCCCCAAAGATTTTATTTATTTATCTGACAGAGAGAAACACAGCGAGAGCAGGAATACAAGCAGGGGGAGTGGGAGAGGGAAAAGAAGGCTTCACGCCGAGCAGGGAGCATGATGCAGGGCTTGATCCCAGAACCCCAGGATCATGCCCTGAGTCCAAGGCAGATGCTTAATGACTGAGCCACCAGTCACCCTGGGACCTCATATCTTAAGGTGGCCAATATTCAGCCCACTAAATGGGTAGTTTAGATTCTTATCTCATACGTTAAATGTGTTTGTAATGCATTATATATTTAAATTGAAGAATATGAAGGCAGATAGTTATCTGATTTCAGAGGGAGTGGCCCTTTCAAGGCCAGAAGATAGGTGCTTTTGCTCATGTAGAAATTAAAAAACTTATTTATGTCTAAAATTACCATAAATTACAAGAATGGACAAACTGAAAAAGCATTTGCAATGGACAAAAAGTTTGGATCATTAATATGTAAATAACTTTTATAAATCAGAAAAAAGAAAAATCTCTTAATAGAAAAATGGTCCTGGGGTGCCTGGGTGGCTCAGTGGGTTAAAGCCTTTGCCTTCCGCTCAGGTCATGATCCCAGGGTCTTGGGATCGAGCTCCACATCGGGCTCTCTGCTTGGCCAGGAGCCTGCTTCCCTTCCTTTCTCTCCTCCTGTCTCTCTGCCTACTTGTGATCTCTGTCTGTCAAATAAATAAATAAAATCTTAAAAAAAAAAAAAAAAGAAAGAAAGAAAGAAAAATGGTCCCAGAACAGGGACAGGCATTTCACAAAAGAAGAAAAATCAAAAGGTTGTTGAACACAAAAAAATTTACCCTTGTAGTAATGAAAAGCAAGGTAAATATTGCCAAAAAATTGGCAAAAATTACAAAACTGCAAAGCCCAATAATGGCAAGAAAATGAGAAAATTTCCTCATTTAAGTTAATTCCTCATGCTGAGTTAGCAGTGTAGTCTGTCTCAGGAGATATCTTGCAAAAAATCTGAAAAGACTTAAAATGTGTATTTGCTTTGAATCTGAAACCATGATTTTAAGTTATGACAATAAATGAGCAAGTGTACCAACAACTGTGCATGCATGGTCTTCGTAGCCTCATTAAAACACAGCAGAATTATATATGGTCTCACATTGTACGATAGAAGATGGAAAATGTTCGCAATATGTGGTTAAATGAAAAGAGCAAGACCATCTAATACATCTGGTCCCGTGTGTGCGCATGTCAACATGCATGTACCTGAAATGATGAGTGAAAATGTTAATAGCTGTCTTCATTGGAGGTAGGGCTATGGGTGATACTTCCTGCCATTACAATTTTTTAAAATTTTATAATGAGTATGTGTTATTTTTGTAATTTGGAAAGAAAAGAAATACATATATTGTATACATATATTGAAGTTATCTAGAATAAAACCAGATCTTCGAAATGTGGCAAATATGTTTTAGTTCCAACTACCTTGCCATTTTCACCTCCCTTGACTACCTGCCCAGCGTTGCTGTAGCAACAAGGAATCTCTTGGCCTTCTCGGAACTGGATTCTGTGTTCTCCTAAGGCTATGTCTTTGTACATGTTATTCCCTCTGCCCGGAATCCCAAGAGAACCCCTACCACTCATGGAAAATCCAGGACTCTAAGGAGGGCAGAGAATCTTCATGATCCTCCCAGGGAGAATAAATCACTTCCTTCTCTTTGCTGCCACAGCTCAGTACCCTTCAGGACACTGTGATTTTTTTTTTTTTTTTTAATTCTGTTTTGGTGTCATTGCTCTATTTCCCATACACTGGACTATGAGCTCAGTGTAGACAGAGTCAGAATCACACGGAAATCCCACTCCCCAGCACCAGGTGTCAGGTTGGAGGTTAGATTGGCCCCCAGAGAACCTCGAGAGGGTAAAGTTGCCCCCACCCATAGTGCTAGTAAGCCAAGTATGGAATGAGATGCCTAAACCTGAGGGTCAAACATGATCTTTCTGATTGGTCAAATGTGAATTTTTACATCAGACATTATGTCAACCCAGTGATCAATGTTGGTTGAAAAGAAATCAGTATGTTTCAAATTGGGTTTGACTTGCCTACTTATTCTGGATTTTTCAGTGTGAAGAATGCCGTTCCGTTGTTGCTGCTCTTTAACTTATAATTGGTGCGTTAAATGGTGCAATTTTGTTTAGCATATGCTGGTTGTGTTTCAAAACAGTCTCACCTTTTTACAAAATCAGATTCCTGAGTCGTGCTGACTCACTGGCGCTGGGTCTTTGAAGATAATTAGCAGCAGCTGGGGAGGAGGGATGGCCTCAGCGCATACCTTTCCATAACAGGCAAAGAACAGGTGAGGAGAAAGAGTCAGTGTGGGGATTCATGGGCCCTGGGGTTGGTCAGGTCAGCTCCCAGTCAAAACCCTCTGTTTTTATTTAACAAGGGAAGGAGCTTCCATGAAACCTGCTTGATACCAGCTGCTGGTCTTAGGATCCTAGAAAGGAACAGGTGGATGCCTTTAAGGGCCCGAAGGAAGCTGGTGGTAATACTGAGCACCAGCCTGGAGGGGGCAAAGAAAAGATGCCATTTACTTCCAGGATGTCACTGGACAGGACTAAGCAGACTAACTGTCTGAAAAAGATCCTGGCTGAGTTTTGAACTAAGTGAACAAATAAAGACAACCCAAATGTTTGCTCTAGGGGTTCAGATGAAGTGCTGGATGACTGTGCCTTTTTTCTTTCTAACTTGCTGGTGGTATTCTCTGCGGTGTGGTAGCATTTGTATATGAGATGAGTTGGTATAAAATTGCTTATCCCTAGATTTTAGTTGTTGTTGTTTTTATAGTCCCGAAGAAAGTCAAAATTGCCTGCTCCAAGACAGAGAACAGAGTCCAGAGATGGACCGGAAACACATGTGTGTCCAGAAACAGGAATGTGTATGGAGAGACAGACAAACAGGGAGGCTGGCCCCGGTCGGGTGGGTGGCGGGGGGAGGGGTGCTGCCCAAAGAACTAAGAGGCTGGACCTTAGGCACAGTCCCCAGGCCTCAGTTTACTTCTTAGTAAAGGACCTAGAATCAATCATTGTTTTACAAACTTCATTTTAGCAGAGGAATCTTCTTTTTCCCCCAAGAAAACCTTATACTGAAACTGTTTTATCTCTGAAATAGATGTTTTCAATGGAGTGATGCTGGTTGAAAGGGACTCAGGCTCTATCTGCCCGCCTCCTTCTCTATCTAGAGACCCCAAGGGAGCCCGTACCTGTGGGTGCGTATGGTGAAACTAGGCTCAGCCTTGGTTCCTGCTCCTTCAGCTCGAACATCATGGAGTTTAAAAGGAAATGAAATCCTAATAAAGTTGCTTTGTGGCTTCTTGAGCACATGGTCTCATATGAAGGCCGTGGACATTCAATTCACCAACAAAACACAGCTTCTCTCTTGGTCTCCCCTGCCTTCACCCCCTCACCCAGAAGGCAGCTGCTTCCAAAGCCTTTGACTCTGCAGCCATCCCAGACAGCTAACAGCACTCCAGTGTAAGATCCCTGGACTTCTTTTTAGAATGGAGAGTAAGGAGGGCTTGAAGGACATGGCAACACTTACAGCCAATTTCTCTCCTCACTAGTGACCCGGATGTCCCATTCCTAAAACTCCCTCTTCACCTCCTCTTTAACTCAAATCACTGTAAATTGACAGTAGACCACTGGTCAGAAGAACTGTGCAAGATTTGAATTCTGGGAGGTGTTTTTCAGGCTTTTTCCCTCTTTGCCGTATCCCTCTCTTGTTCTTTTCCTTTTTCCTCATTACTAGCTATTGTTGGGGCCACTTCCCACTGCCCCAACCTTTCTGTGCCATGGCACATGGTCAAGAATGGAACATCTCCCTGGTTCCCCTGACGCTCATAGTGCTCTTTAAGGAAGCCCTGGGATCTTTCTAAGTGAGCTGGCAGTAGGATTTGCCAGACTTTGTGTGGACACAGGTGCCCCCCCCAAGATGGCAGCTGTCCAAGGGGGGCCAGATCCTCATGGAAGCCTTCAAGTGTCATCTGGAAATGTGGCTCTGAGTCGACAAAGAGCCCACCTCTTCCCGCTGTGTTCACTTACCTGTGTCACCTGTGACTGCGGCTTTCTGGGGCACAGTCAATACAAGCTTAAGTTCCTCTTGGCTCCACATAAAAGAGAAACATGATCCCTGCCTCCACTTCAGAATGACTGTTTTCCTAATCACTGTGCCCGTATTTCTTGCCTTTGATATGCATAGATCCGTTTTCTCATGTGTAACTCACTCCTCTGGTCCTGTATAGTCCTTGCTGTGACCCCCAAGCCTGCACACACACATTCGCACTCAGAGTCCTTGGGAGGAAACATCACATTGCCTGGTTTTTGACAATGCCAGAATCCCACAGAGTGGACCCTCTATTCACTGTTTGCCAATGAACTTGATCCTCTGGCAGCTGCAAACCAACTACAAATGTTTTGTTGTATCTTTTTTTCTTTTTTGTCTCTCTACGGACAGGGCCATTGGTAAAGGTGGGTAATGGAGTAAGTTCCAGCAGGCAGCAGGTGAGTGAATGTGTCTGTGTGTACTTGAGACAGAGAGGAAGCAAATCCCCCAGGCACCACTCAGCTGGGACTGTATTTGTATAACTCATTAGTTGCCTACCAAGTCATCAGGGCTGAGGAACCAGTTCTACCTCATTGTAGAACAAGGCACCTGCTGCAAATTGCATTCACCCAACATAACTTTCTCCTGCCCTTTGTATGCTCCTCCCTTGGGCTGAAACCTAGGCCTTGCATTGACCAAAAGAGATGTGGAGAGAGCCCAGGATCTAGAGTTAGACCCTCTTGCCCAAATCTGGCGCTGCCAGGAGAGGCAGAAAAAGGCTCATGGTTGAGTGGATAATGGCATAGGGTCAGTGAACCCAGGTGTCTGGGTGGGAATCTTGAACCTGCCTCCTACCAGTTGTGTGAACTTGAATGAGTTACTTTATATCACTGTGACTCAGTCTTTTAATTTGTAAAAAGGAGTGATGATACCAGTACCCCAGTACCCATTTCAGGGAGTTGTCGTGAGGGCTGAAATAGTTAATATAGTTTCCATTGCAGCAGGGGCTAAAAAAGAACTTCCTCTTTGTTATTCACAGAAACAAGGGGAGTCATCTCATGCAGCTGCATAATGCCATGGCCCTGTTATTGCTGGTCCTGTGGGTTTGGGGTGAATTAGCCTCTCTGAACTTCTTTTTCTCCATCTGCAAAATGGGGTGAAATTAGATCTCCCTCTAGGTTGTGCCTTATTATTGAGCACAACTTGTTTTTGAAATGCAAATCTGTAGTTGATCAGGCATTTGCTGCTGAGGATTCTGCCAGGCTCCACATGCCCAGTTCTATGAACTTTGAAGTTGTGAACGAAAACATCTCAAAAATTTAAGATCCAAGAAGGACCATAAAAATAAAGGAAAGCTATTACTCATTCCTTGGTGCCATATGTCTTGTATCCCAAAGGGTTGAGGAGGAGCTTGCCTCCTCTGAATCCATGCACATTTGCTTTTTTCCAAAGGGACTTCCTTTGACTCCATCAGGAGATCTAAAGGGCTGGTTATATTTTCAGGAGTGGAGGAATGCTCTAGGAATCTGGGATGTGTGATGGAGCAGAATGCACTGATTTTGTCATTTCTCATCTTGCCATTTCTCTGCCATGTAACCTTTGGCATGGTAACCTCTGAGTTTTTTGTTTTTTGTTTTTCTCAAAGGAAAGATTAAGTAAGATATAAAAGAATGTGGCACAGAGTAGACAATCTCCAAATGTTCATTCCTTCCTCTTAGAATAAAAAATTAGACTCTGGGTTTATCAGGCCAAACTTTAGATCTGGGTTGGTGCTTGGAACACGATTTATGAGACACAATATGTGAAAACTCCATGTGATTAAAAGATTCCAAAGGTCCTTATTATAAAATAATAACATGTATTTTTAAAAACCCGGTTGAATTGGTAGTCTTCTTTCTAGATCTGGACTTGATAACTCACCCACAGTTAAACAATTTGCTATTCAACCTACGAGTAGTCTAACATCTTAAAGCATGAAGCAAACTACTGGACATAATAATCTCCACTATTTTAGATAAGATGACCACATATGTGATAAAGAACAGCCTTAGTACGGGGTGCTTATCTGCATTGCTTGGACAAAATAAATAAAGAGAAACCCAAACCAACCCTAACAAACAGCCTGGAGATGAAGGCAAAGTTGCTCTGATGTGGCTTCTCCAGGGGTCTGGGAATTGAAGTGAGTATCTGGGTGGAGTCATGGGGAACCTGAAGCCTCTGATAAACTCTCATTTCTCAACCTCGGAAAGATTCCACCCTGGGAGATTTTTTTTTCTATTCTTGATTTATTGGAAACTTAAAATTCTTTTTTTTTTAATTAAAAAAATTTTTTTATAAACATATAATGTATTATTAGCCCCAGGGGTACAGGTCTGTAAATCGCCAGGTTTACACACTTCACAGCACTCACCATATCACACACCCTCCTCAATGTGCATAACCCCACCACCCTCTCCATCCCCACCCCCTGCCACCCTCAATTTGTTTTGTAAGATTAAGAGTCTCTCATGGTTTGTCTCCCTCCCGATCCCATCTTGTTTCATTTATTCCTTTCCTACCCCCCAAACACCCCACGTTGCTTCTCAACTTCCTCATATCAGGGACATCATATGATAATTGTCTTTCTCCAATTGACTTATTTCGCTAAGCATAATACCCTCTAATTCCATCCACATCGTTGCAAATGGCAAGATTTCATTTCTTTTGATGGCTGCATAGTATTCCATTGTGTATATATATATATATATATATATATATATATATATATATACATATATATACCACATCTTCTTTATCCATTCATCTGTTGATGGACATCTAGGTTCTTTCCATAGTTTGGCTATTGTGGACATTGCTGCTATAAACATTCAGGTGCATGTGCCCCTTCGGATCACTACGTTTGTATCTTTAGGGTAAATACGCAGTAGTGCAATTGCTGGGTTGTAAGATAGCTCTATTTTCAACTTTTTGAGGAACATCCATGCTGTTTTCCAGAGTGGTTGCACCAGCTTGCATTCCCACCAACAGTGTAGGAGGGTTCCCCTTTCTCTGGGAGATTTTTTTTTTTTTTAAGATTTTATTTATTTATCAGAGATCACAAGAAGGCAAAGAGGCAGGCAGAGAGAGAGGAAGGGAAGCAGGCTCCCCGCTGAGCAGAGAGCCCGATGCAGGGCTCCATCCCAGAACCCTGGGATCATGACCTGAGCCGAAGGCAGAGGCTTTAACCCATTGAGCCACTCAGATGCCCCTCTGGGAGATATTTTTAAATGCTGGTCATACTCCTTGTAAAGCTGCCTACTTTGCCTTCTCCTTTTGGCTATCTGTATGGGTATCTCCAATCTAACAAGTTCAAAAATCAAACTCCAGATCTCCCTCCAGATGCCCCTCCAATCCGGGTCACTGATTTTATTCCAGATCTTACTAAATGGCAACACACTGCCTGGTATTGCTCCAGGTAAAAACCTTGGAGTCATCTTTAAATCCTATCATTCACACCTTGCTTCCAATCCTAAGCAAATCTCACTGGTTCTACCTTCCCACTGTTAAATCTAACCCCTTCTCACCACTTCCACACCAATTTCCTGAACCAAGCCACTGTTCTATCTCCCTTATGTTTTTGCATACTATCTCCTACATGATCTTCTTGCTTCTGTCCTTGATGTCCTACGGAAGCCAGGGCATATCCCTCTGCTTGGAATCAACTGCTGACTTTCCATCTTTTTTTTTTCCTTTTAAGACTGTATTTATTTATTTGACAGAGAGAGACACAGCTAGAGAGGGAACAAAAGCAAGGGGAGAGACAGACAGAAATGAGAAGCAGGTTTCCTGCCGAGCAGGGAGCCTCATGTAGGGCTCAATCCCAGGACCCCGGGATCATGACCTGAACCAAAGGCAGCCACCTAACAACTGAGTCACCCAAGCGTCCCTGACTTTCCATCTTACCAGAGAAAAGCTCAAAGCCAGTGCATTGGCCTAAAAGCCCTTATCAGTCTGGCTCCTGCAACCTCCCCTCTGTGACTCTCTTACTCTCCCTTAGGACCTCACCCAGACCCAATGGCCTCCTTTCTATCCCTCCAATAAGATGCTCATACCCAGAATTCCAGATCTTTTTCTCCTTAAGCCGATTTTATTTTTACTGGACAAATTGCGTTCTAAAACTTGGAGATCATATTTTTATTAATCCCCTAACGAAGGGCTCAAATCCCATTCCTCCAGCCTCTATGCACACTGTTCCTTTCTTTGAACTCCTAGCAAAAATTTTGTTCTAGCAATCCTGTAATTTGATGACTGATTTATACCCTGACTCTACTGACCGACCCTTACTCATAACCCATTTTAGGTTGGGTTATTTTTATTTTTATTATTAAATCATAGGTCTTTCTATAATCTAGACACAAGCCCATTATTGTGCGATCTGCAAATATTTCCTTTCATTCAATGGAGTCCCCTTCATGTTTATGATGGTATCATTTGAAGCCCAAAAGTTTTGACTTTTGACATTGTCCAGTTCATTTTTTTTTCTTTTGTTACTTGTGCTTTGAATGTCATATCTACAGAGGTTTTGCCTAACTCAAGGTCACAAAGATTTTCTCCAATATTTTCCTCTAAGAGTTTTAAAGCTTTAGCTGTTAAATTTAGGTCAATGATCTACTTTGAGTTCATTTTTGTGTGTGGTATTAAGACAGGGGTCTAAAATCATTCTTTTCATATATGCATATCCAGGACTCTGTTGTAAAGACTATTCTTTTCTCATTGAATTGTCTTGGCACGCTTGTCAAAAACCAGTGAGCCTAAATGTGAAGGTGTTCTTCCTCTCAATTCTATTTCATTGATGCCTACATCTATCCTTATACCATTACCACACTGTTTTGACTACTGTAGCTTTGAAGCAAATTCTAAAATCAGAAAGTGTGAGCCCTCGCACTAATTTCTTCTTTTTCAAGATTAATTTGACTGTTCTAGGTCCCTTGAATTTTAAGATCAGCCTGTCAATTTCTGCACAGAAGCCAGCTGGGATTTTAGCAGTGATTGCTCCGAATTTGTAGATGAGTTTGGGGAGTGTTGCCATTTTAGCAGTATTAACTTTCTAGGTTCCTGAATATGAGGTGTCTTTCTATTTATTTAGGTCTCCTTTATTTAATTTCAATAATATGCAGAGTATAAGTTTTGTACTTCTTTTGTTAAATTTGTTGCTAAGTATTTTATTTTTTTAATGCTATATTAGTGGCTTAAGGATTTTGATTTTATTTCAAAAGCAATGGCAATCATCAAAGAGTTCTCAACAGGAATGATCATGACCATGATTGAATTTTTGGTGACCCTTTGGCTTCTATGTTGAGAATTCGCTTTAGGGAGTAATAGTGGATTTAAAAAGACCAATTAGGAGGCTGCTGCAGTGGTCTGAGTGAGAGATGACCATAGCTAGGTAAGCATGGTGAGAGTTAGACATGATAGAACGTAGACAGACTCAAGATGCCTTTAGAAGGAAACTCAGTAGGATTTAGTGATGGACTGGATTTAGGGGGGGTGTGAGAGAGGGAAGTATCAAGGCTTTTATCTTGTGTAACAGGATGGATAATGAGGCTATTCCTTGTGATAAGGAAAACTGGAAAAGAACCAATACATAATCTTTAAATACCACTTTACATTAGAGATAATTCAATCCAACCCACATATTATCTCAGTTGATTTTTCTAAGACTTTTATGAGGTAGGTAGGATAAGCGTTAATGTTTCTATGTGGTGGGTGATAAAACAGCGAGTGCAGGAGAAAGATTACAACCCAGAACGTGTGGGATTGTGCCCATGCTACACTAAGAATTGCTGTTCCCTTGGTCCTGTTACCTTCTCTAGCAGTCAGCTGCTTTATCAATTAAAGGTGGGACTTGGTGAAGTTATCCCTAAAACCCCCCTGGTCTGCCTTCTCTCACTATTACCATTCACTGAAAAATGCATGTGGGGTTGAAATCCATGTGCAAAGACACAACTGATGATGGGATCTGTTTGCAAACCCTGAGCTCCTAATTTCCATTTCACTGTTGGCTATACCCTGTAGCCTCCCATTTATTTCTTCCCGCTCACACTTTCTGAGAAAAATGGATGTCTCCACCTTGCTCACAGATATTGGCCAGCTGGACCTACACTTGGGCAGTATGTATCCTTGCAAGTTTTGGCAAAAGGGACACAGGAATTGAAAACCCCTCAGGTTTGTGATTGTGTTTATGACTGAATATCTTTTTTTTTTAAGATTTTATTTATTTATTTGACAGAGAGAGCTCAGAAGTAGACAGAGAGGCAGGCAGAGAGAGAGAGAGGAGGGAAGCAGGCTCTCTGCTGAGCAGAGAGCCCAACGCGGGGCTCGATCCCAGGACCCTGGGATCATGACCTGAGCCGAAAGTAGAGGCTTTAACCCACTGAGCCACCCAGGCGCCCCTATGACTGAATATCTTTAATATGTTTTAAATACTTGTGCTTCATGCATTCCTACTTGTACCCTGAAGCTCTTACCAAATTTAGCAATGCTCTTTTGTCTTCTGTGGTGGCTACTCAGAAACTCTCTCAATCAAATATGACTCATGGGGCGCTGCCCAGAGACCAGACTTTATGTATTCAATCTCAAGTGTACCAGGAGTAGTGCTTAATCTCTTAGGAAACGTGGTCTATGGGGGCAGAAGTCCATCTGCGGGGTGAGAAAAGTAAATACCAAAAAAGGGCTGTTGTACTCGTAAGTTCTCCCAGAAGATGAAGAGTAAGATTATTACCCCAAAGCACTGGCAAGCCAGGTGTTCACCACCAAGCAGGGGCTCCTGACTCTAAGAGGGTAAGGAGATCAGGCTTTGCTCTGGGCTCAGCTGGTCCGAGGCACGGGCTTCCTCCTCAGTGCCCTTGTAACCTGAATAAGGAAGGCGGAGGAGGGCTTCGCTTCAAGATCGGCCTTTGAATCCACCGCCTGAATGAAGGACCAGGACACACCTGATCTGGTTAGTCTCCCGCAGTTTCTTTCAAACAACAAACACACTCAAAGTTTGCACTGTGTATATAAATTTCCATCATAATAGCTGTCCTGCTTTTATGGAACCAAGAACAATTTGATAGTTCAGATAAAGGGGGGACCCTTTGAAAGAGGAAACTCACTGAAATAATGTCTCTGTCAAAGGGGCACGTTTCCTCCACACATGATCCCTTTGGATGAGTGTCACATCACAGAGAAATAGGAGAGCGACTCCAAATGGTCATTTCTGCACGTTTGGATAATGAATTTGAAAGAGAGGACTGCAGAGCCATCAGGCAGCCAGAACCCCTACCCATGGGCTGGGCAGCAAGCCCCGGCCTTGGCTGTCAATGGCACGGAGCAGGGGAGACCTGCTGAAGCCAGCACCCAGCTCCCTCTGGAGGGTAAACACAGGCTTCCAGAGAGTCTGAGAGTCCACGAGTTCTAGCAAAATGAGAGCCAATTTCTGAATTGGGAAGAGAAGCTAATTATATTCTCCAGAGCAATGAGTCCCGAATTTGACTATATATCGGCATCGTCAGGCACATGTGCCAAAATGTAAATTCTTAGGTACCATTCTGGACTCATAGAATCAGAATTGCCCTCATTTCCTTTCTCCTCCATGGGTTCAGAACAGCTCATATACCCCAAGCATTCTGATAATCTGACCAGGGCAGCTCCCTTTTGTGAGCTGTCCATCTACAGGGCTGCCTCGAAACCCAGCTCTTGCCATGGTCAGGAAGAGGCGCTAATCAGCATTTGTCTGCTCCGTGGTTTGTACTTGTTGTGAGGCAAAAATGTTCACAGTACAGTAGAAAGGCACTATTTCAGGTGAATGGAGAGGACCATGTAAATGAGAGAGGATCCTGAATAATAACCTGAGTAGAGAACGGCCTCATTCTGCAGTCATTTTAACTTGAACTGCTTACCAGCTCTCTGTAAGGGAGCAATGCTAAGCCGGGCACAAGTGAGTCACTAATATTTGGGGGCCTGACTTTCTACTGGAGAAGTGATGAGACTTAGAAAGTGGATACCAGAACAAACAAGGAGAGTTATGCTTTCTTCTTGTGGGGATTCTGCCACCTTGGCATCTATGGCTTCTGACACTCTGGATAGGGCAACAGAGCCGAAAGGAGAACAGTAGATCCATGAAACCAAGGGATAATGAGCTTTGGATACCAGGGGAAGAGAGAGACACAGGGCGAGGGGGACAGAAGGACAAAGAGGCACCTTAGAAGAGATGAGTTCACCAAGAGGGGAAAACAGCTGGTGGCTTACTCTGTCCTGAAAGTGGTCTTCAGAGGGCTGAGGGTAGAGCTTAGACATGGACGGGATGCACGCTGGCCCACTGTTCCTGCCTCCCAGCCCTTCAGATTTTACAGTAGGTGGCAGGCACCAGAGACTATGACTCAGGGTTTACTTCCACTGGGTCTGTGAGGAAACTGGCAGGAAGTTCTGCTTTCAGTAAGGTCTCCCACACCAGCCAGAGCTCCTGCCTCTGCTCTAAATATACATTCCTACTGCACCTTAGGAGATTTTGCCTTTGGACTTGGAAATTTCCACTTCCCTTAGTAGATCAGGTGGTTAGGATGATAATATTTCATCTTTTTAAAGCTGACTGAAACGAGCTGCACTGGAGCCTGAGGGGCCTCTGTGATCTATGTTAATCCCTGCATTTACTCATCTGCCCAGGCCCTCCACCCTTGCCTTGCATGTTTGGGCTCTTTCCGCCATTGGACTGTAAGCTTCTGGAAGGCAGGGAGTCGGTCTTACCCATCTTTGGATCCCAGCATCTGGGACAGTGCTTCACCCTCATTTTGGGCCTGGCGGGGGGCGGGGGGGGGGAGGGTGGGCAGTGATTTCTGCTGACCCAAAACTTGAAATTAACTGAATCTAATACAACCCTCTGGGGAAAAATAACACATTTGTCACCTCATCAGCCGACAACTGGAAGATCTAGGTCAAGATTCTGTTCTGCAGACATTAAGGATGTATTTGAAATCATTTAGGAAAAATAAACAGGATTAAGAGCAAGTTTGGACACCACTGCCATAAATAATGTATAAGGCACACTAGCACTCCCCTCAGACTGTTCGGCCCTCTAGCCTTGACGTTGGAGGCAGAGCCTGGGTGTTAAGGCAGACCCCCTGAGATGGATGTGGAGATGGAGCCGCACAGTTCTGGAACCAGGCTGTGCCACGGGGGAGGCCCCTGGCTGGAGGCTCTCCAGGCTGCAGCAGGACCCACTTTGTGCTGCCTTTTAACCCACAGCTCAGGCTCCTGCCTCAGCCTCTATTGATTCAAAGATTCTATGCCTCATCTGGAACTATTCCCCCCAGTCCCTGGCTCTGTAGGGTGCTTCATCCTTCCATTTAGTCAGCCAACATTTACCAAACACATTATCTCCCCACACTTCCTGACAGCTCCTGAAGAGATAGCTCATGGCCATTTGCATGGATGTGGGACACCCTCCTTCTGAGACAGACATCTTGCTGGTTTTCTTCTCTGACTGGGAAGGAGGCTGTCCCACAGCTGTTTGTCATTACTCCTTTATCTGCAGCTTTCCCTGGATTTGAGAGAAGCTCAGCCTTCCTTTCACATTGTAGTTTCCAAAATATTAACAAATAAAAATGCCACAGCAGGCCAGCAAAACTGTGGCATATTTGTATATTTATGTTTAAGAAAATGGTGCTTTTAATAAGAGAGAGCAGTTTGTTGATTTTTGTACAGAACAAAAACCTGATTAAAGAACATCTGACTGATGTGAGATACCAAAAATTTTCTGGCAACATAATGTAACTTTAAACATTGATAATCAGTACTATTATAAGAACACCATTACTATTATAATTCAAATGATGGCTACATTCTGTTCATATCTCTTCATAATCTATTGATAAAATTCTGAAAATAGATCAAATACGTCCCATCACAGAAGGAAGTGTCCCACAGTATGAATGTGCTAATTACAAGACAGGAACATAGAAATTAATTGATTTACAGTGCATTCAGGACAGTCAGGATCTGTGAATTTAAAACTGAATGATGACATCTTTCCATTTCCTCATTTTATCTCTGCTATCAGAACAAGCTTAAAATTGAGGTTCTTTGTAGCCATGGGGCATTGGTAGAAACAGATTTTTTCCCTTTCTTGCAGCAGCATTGGAACAGACCCTGCCAGTGCCCAGCCCAGAGAGTTATGGTGCTGTAGCCAAGGCCCAATAGGGCCCCCACTGGAGGCAGAAGGCCCACAGCTTTGTAGCTATGTCCCCAACACGGGTATGTCTCCGCAGAGAGCCATGGGCGCCACACCATCCCTGGATCCCTTTACCATTTGCAAACACTGGCTCTCAGTCTGCTTTCTTCCCAGCGGCCAGCCCCTCCATCTTTGTTCTCCTTCAGATTACTGGAACAATGCACCAGAAGAGCAGAAAGATACCTGGAGTTTACCTCCCCTTGGGGGCTGCCCTTAACCAGAAACTGACTGAGTCAGGCGTATACTCTGCTCTCTCATCTCTGACCAGACAGACTCTAATACTGTCTTTAGAGCTCACTTTCAAGACCTTCCTGACATTGCTCCTTTCGTTTGCCTACTTCCCTTCCTTTCTTGGTCCCACTTGGCCAGCTCCTTACCACTTTTCCTGGGAACTTCTCTTAATGAAGCACTTTCACAAGCATCTTTGTCTCCCTGCTCCTGGGGATCTCAACTTATCACTGGAAGGTGATAGACTCCTATTTGAACCTATTTCTTTATATGCAAAATTGAGGTAGGCACACCAACTTTCAAGGGCACTGGAAACATTCGAGATCATGTACATAAAATATCTGGCAGAGTCCGTTGCTGTCAAGTCAGTTGTGATGAGCTATTTCCCCAAGGCCATAGTCTTACCCACCCCTGCTGGCCGCAAGCTTCTCTCTGGCAAGCAGGGACTGTAAGAGCTGGGACAGAGAAACAAGTCCACTTACTTGTTGTCCTAGGATTGAGCTCATGGCCCTTTCAGTGTAAATGGGTCTGAGTAATTGATCTTTGAGCTTTTCAAAATCCTTTGCCCAGAATCAGGATATGAGAACATAATTAGAGGCATGGGTGCTAGGAGAGGATTCAGGATTTGATCTTAATTACTTTCAGGGTTATATCCTAACCATGGGAATTTTGAGGGTGTTTTGTCTTGTTTTGTTTTAATGGGGTTCACTCTGGCAATCTGACAAGAGAGACCCTGCCTCATTCAGGTCCATTGCTATATCCTGAAGTCTATTTGAGGCTTGGGAGTCAGTGGCAAGCTCTCGGGGCCAGGGTTCCCATGAGGGAAGCTGGGCCAGAATGAGAATCAAATCACCTGCAAGAAACAACCAGAATTTTTCACATTATGTGCACTATCCGGTAGTGATTTGTTTCCTCCTTCTCACACCAAAGTGATAGGGATTTGATGCTGTAAGATCCGGCCTCCTGCTTCTGTCCCCAGCCACGGCATTTTCTGACTCCGTCATTTCCGTCATTTCATTCTTCTTACACAGAGAACATAATTCTCTTAAATCAATTGTCCAAAGCATCTATTCTCAGAGGTCTTAACCATCTGCTCTAGGGTGCTACATCAACTGCCAAAGAATTCCTGTTAATTTGCTGTTAATTGTAAATGCAGATGGTATGGTTACTAAGTTAAAAATGAGCTGGAGGTGGCCTGCTCAAGTCACAGGCACTGGGCAGACACGATGGTGCTCAGGTCGTGGGAGAGGGTTGTGCGGGTATGAGGAGTGAGGGCGGCCAGGCGGCATGCCTGAGAGCAGGGAGCAGTCTCACAGCAGTTTTGGTTTCCGTTTAGTGGCACAGTCTGCAGAACGCACCACACAGCATGTTGCCTTGAATACAAAGGTTAAGAACAACAGCCCTTGCTGGCAAGGAAGCAGGAAGAGGAAAAAGTAGAGGGATTCATCTGACCCTAAGGCGGCTGCCACAAACAAGCACTCACCGCCAAGTCATGGTCCTCTTTCTAGAACATAGCTTCGTGTTTTAGCAGCGGAAGCCTCCTGGCAGGAAATCCCTTAAGTAAACAGGAGTTGGAATGGATGGGTACATTGGGCTCTTCCCATCAGGAATTCTCCTTTCAGAGAGAGCTGAGGGGTTGTAACCTCCATACTGGAAGCCCTCAAATTCCCCTCACCTAGAAAGGTGTGCTGCTATCCTCTGAGGGAGGGTGTGTCACATAATCCCTCGTGACAGAGGGCAGGCGCCCTCTCCTCAGAGCATGGGTTTAGAGCTTCCTTCCTGAGGCAAAGCAGGTGGGGGCCAAGAGCATGCACACAGCACCAGGACCCTCAGCCTCCACATTCTGCACTGGCTCGAGCCCTGGACAAAGGTTACAGACCTACAGTGTGACTCCTTCTTCAGCTTCATGAGGACGAGGCAGTTAAGTTTCAGGTCACAGCTGTGAAACAGCACCTGCGACATGCACCACTTTGCCAGGACTGACGCAGGGCAAAGGGTTCACGAGATCAGTCAAAACCAGGAGAAGGTTTGTATTTCCTCCAAGGACATTCATAAAGGGAGCACCATTGCCAAAGGATAGACCGAGGAATGCCGGTCAGGCCTAGAAGGACATCTCATGTTACTAACCCTGGGGCAGGAGGGAAGCCACCGTCTCCCTCTCCGCCACAGTGTATACACAACACTGACTGCACCTGTCAATCCCCTTGTTTGCCCAAAACATGAACTGGCCCTTCCTGGGTTCCTCTTAATCACTGCTAATCCTCAGTATTGCAGATGGATTTTCAGGCCCCACCCTACTTTACTTCTCGAGGCACCTATCTGTTGTTAGGAAATCATGTTTTCTTCATGGAAACGTGACATGCGGGGGAGCAGGGAACATTTCTGCTGCCTGAACTTCCAGGCACCCACTCCAACAGCATTGGTTCTGCTCTGAATCTTCTTTTTCTTGCTCATGTGAAGCTGCCAGTTTGGTTAAGAGCGTGTCTAGGCAAACAATTCCTATCCATTAACTAAGCATTTATAGACAAACCCTGTGTTGTCCTCACACTAAGTGGCTGGTTTCTTTTAGGAAGGGTGTATGACTGCCAAACAACAGGATGCTATTAAAAGAGTCCCCATTGTTTACTTTATGCCCAGGTCCACAGTGAGCAGGAAGTTGGCCCAGTACTGTGGTGTGGAATCAGGGTCTCCGTGAGTTACAACGGGGAGGGGGCCGCTCATGGGTGGGGTTTCTTGTTGGGGCATCCTCTAGGGAAGGCCCAGGCTCTCTCCAACACTTACTGGACTGTGGAGCTCAGGGTAGGAAATGGACTTCTTTGCTCCAGCCTGGCCTCCATGAGCACCATCCTCCAGCTCCTGGTCAAAAGCCAATGCTATTTTATGGATTACTTGGGGAAAATCATTAAGATGAGCTGGTATGTATTCTGAGGCATTAGAGGGAGCTCAGTTCAGGGCAAATACAATCTCAGAACTGAGTGGCCTCCCTCTCTAAGTGTGTCCGTAGCAGACTCTTCTGGTGATATTGGGTCTTGACATCAATATGGAATTGACTGGCTATGTGAAATTTTTCCACCTCTTTTCTGCTGACTGCTGACTATCATTGTGGGATAGGTTTGAGGAATTTGTCCACGGGCTTGTGTGGCCCTTCCTTGGCCACTTTGCAACACTCCTACTCTGGGTTTACAGAAACCAAACGGGCAGATGAAGGAAGCTGCTGTGTGAGGATGTGGGGCCAGGACTCTGTGGCCGTAGCCACTGTTTCCTGGGAACTTACTGCTCTGTGGAATTTCAGCTCTGGCAGTGATGTCAATGAGACAGGGCTCAAGGGTGCCTGTAGCATCTTGTCAAGCCCACACTAAAGCCTTTGGACAGTGTCATTTTACTGAGCAGGAAAATGGGTAGGAAACAAATACAGTGTGTGCTTTATTCCTAGAAGTAGTATCATAAAACACCCTATTATCAGATGATCAAATAGAAATTAATTTTTCCATAGGAACAATTTTATATTGAGAGTTATGTCCCTGGATAAAAACTTGGATGAAACACAACTCTCATGACTTGTCTTTCAAGCCCCTTTGAAACTGGCACTCATTGATTCTTTTTTTTTTTTTTAAGATTTTATTTACTTATTTGACAGAGAGAGAGAGATCACAAGTAGGCAGAGAGGCAGGCAGAGAGAGAGGAGGAAGCAGGTTCCCCACTGAGCAGAGAGCCTATGCGGGGCTCGATTCCAGGACCCTGAGATCATGACCTGAGCCGAAAATAGAGGCTTAGCCCACTGAGCCACCCAGGTGCCCCGGCACTCATTGATTCTTAGTGCCATTTTCCTACTTTCTCCACTGCACTGGACACCATTAACTCAACTGCCCCCCCACCCATTTTCTTTATTTTATGGATTCTGGTGACTCATGACTTTGGTTTACTCTGGTGTCTCTTTCAGATGGTTCTTATTA
Source organism: Meles meles (assembly GCF_922984935.1). Lineage (NCBI taxonomy): Eukaryota > Metazoa > Chordata > Mammalia > Carnivora > Mustelidae > Meles > Meles meles. The sequence goes on from NC_060068.1 coordinate 82,957,784, forward strand.
CCTTGGGACTTATGTTTTTGCGTCCTCCATGTTTCTTCACATAGTTATTTACCTTCTACTACCAATACCCCCAACCCTGTCTCTGTCTCTTGAGTCCAGATGCTCCCATAGAAAGAACTGTATTGGAACAGTTAGCCATCATTATTCCTCTTGGCCATCCCGAGTTTACAGACTGTTAGCCAATTTAAGATTTGCTGTTAGCTGTTCTCAGATCAGGCACTTGTTCCAGATTTAACACCTACTAGTCAAAACAGTAGGGTTCACTTGGGCTGGTTTTACTGAAGTAACCCTTTGGAAGGATTTTATGGACATGCCAGACTTTCTGAAGTTTTGGTGTCACCCATATACTAATTCTTCTCTTCAAAAGCCTGACTTGAAGCCCTATTAACATAATTTTTGCAAAGTACACACTTCACTGTAAATTGATACAATCAAATTGCCCTTAGCAAGTACTGTTACAGGACACAATGGCTAAGACAGGCACAGTTTACTAGGGCATGAATAAACAATAGAGCTGAGGATGTGAACCATGGCAAACTAGCAGAAGGTAGGTAGTTAAATCCTATTTGTAACCCAAGTGTTCCAGCTCTCTATTATTACCTAACAAATCATCCCAAAAGTGAGGGGCATTAAGCAACAACCATCTTATGATATGCACAGATTCTGTGGGGCAGGAAGTTGGATACAACACAGTGGGCATGGCTTGTGTCTACTCTACAATATTTGGGATTTCATCTGGGACTGACTACAACAGCTGGCATCACATGGAGATTTCTTCATGCAAAAATGACCGATTCTCCGGGCTGGGGTGACTGTGAGGGTGAGACCAGCTGGGAATGTTAACCAGAGCACCTACACATGGCCCCTCTGCATGGCTCAGAATTCCAAGAGTAAGCCAGTAAGCAAGGCAGAGCTCCCATGATCTTGCATGACCTAATCTTCAAAGTCATAGATCACTTTCATCATACTCCATTGGTCAAAGCAAGCCCAAGCACACTGTGATTCATGGGAAGTAGACATAAACCCCATTTCTCAATGGGAGGAACATCAAGACATTGGTAGCCTTGTCTTAAAAAGGTCACACCAAGGATCAATCTTTTTCCCTTAAAGATAGCTTTCCCTACTTGAGAAAGGGAGTTTAGATCAACTCAAATTGTCCCCCAATTCATCTCAATAAGTGTGTCTTTTCTAGCCTCACTGAGGGCTGTTATTCCCCTTGTTAAAGATCTTGGGTTTGGATAATGGATTGGCGTTTCAATGTTGTAAGTCTGCTACCTCCACAGGGTCTCCATGGAGAGAGTGGGGAACACAGAGTAGGCTCCATTTTTTACTTCCCTTAACAAAAGCAGGATCCACATTTGTGTGGATTCACCAAATTCTGTGAAAGACAGAGAGAACAGGAGGAAATAAAAATATGTGAAGAAATGCATTTAAGACTACATTTTGGGCACGATTCTGTCCAGATCCCAAATGAAGAGTCTCCAAGGAGTCCGGAGTTAACAAGGAATAGATAACTTAGGTCTACCCTCATGTCTGGGCCCATCTCTTAGAGAACATCCATGATAAAATCTGCTTGTTAATCTTCATTCACTTTTTGGAAAATCTTTCTTGAAGTGTGTATTTCCTTAACTTTGTGTAGTTCAACCCATAGTGAGGCTTGAGAGGTATTCAAGCTGCATAGCGTCTGATGGGCTTGGGCACTCCAGATTCCTTACATCTTTCCAGAGGGAAGCTTTGTGTTGTAAGTCTCATAGACTCATTCAGAAATCACTCATCTGGGCTACATGGAGGTATCCCCACCAATGTAAGCAAGATCCATAGCTTTCTGATTTCCTGTATAGCTACTAATGGTTTTAACACACAAACAGGTCTTTCAAGATCACACATTCATTCTTAAATGCAGTAGAGGTTAAAAGAGGCTAAAAGAGGAAGTATTTTCCTAACTGCCTAGAATTTGCATGACCTCCTCTCTGCAAGTAGGAATTAGATTTCATTCCCTATTCCCTCCTTATTCTTTTTTCCAAGTTATGTTCTTCAAACCTGAAAGAAATAGCAATTGATCTGTTGCTGACCACGCACAGTTTAATAATACAAGACCTCACTGAAACTTTGAAATGAGCCTTTGAAAGTCTCAAACTCTTAGAAAAGGGCAATCTTCTCCCTTAGTCTGTGTCAGGGAGTTGGGGGTGTCATAGGTTAGAGATGGGGGTGGCTTCACTCCTTAAGTTTGCTATCCAGGCCTACAGCGTGAACCAGCTGGTGGCAACAGATTTCTGCCCAGATTTACAGCCTGTCCTTCTGAAAAGTCAGCTCTGCTCTATGTGAGGCCATCAGGCTGGGTAGATTCAGAAATACTGACTTTACGCAGCACCAAAACAAGAGCGCAGCTCCACCGAGACTACTGTTTAGGATGGTCGTTTGAGTCCTCCTAACCCTATACTTTGGTCCCTCAGGTGCCTCTGACCCCAAGCTCTCAAATGAAAACCCCTCCTCTTTCTCAGTGTTTGCCCAGAGACAGTCACTGGCCAAAGCAGTTTGGTGTCAGCCTTCTTCATTACTGCCCCCTTCCAGGTCCCCTCTCCCTTCTCTGTCCCCTCCCCTTTCCTTATCTATTCCCTTTACAATCTTGTTAACTCTGTTCTCTTTTCCCACTGGTCTCCTTCACTTCCATTTTCTAAAATATAACTTCTGTATTTTCAGATTGCTGCAATTCCATTCTTCTAGTACTTAAGCCAATACTTTTCCAATTCTCCAAACTTCTCCCCTTCCATCCATACTTTTAGACTCATGTGTTCTTTAGGTTTTAGTATACTTATCACATAATGATCAATAAGTTATTATTCATTTATTAAGAGTCTGAAGTTTCTATTTTGCTATTAAACAAACATGCTATTAAAAGCATGAACAAAAGCAGGCAAAAGTAATTACATAATTATTGAGATGTCCATAGCGGCCCCAGTAAGAAGTCCTAACTTGTTAGATTTTAAGACCAATACTGACTTTGAAATGAATCTCTCCAGTTTGAAGGCCTTAATGCTAGGTTCAAGGCAAACCTCCTGATAGTAACTCATTGACTTATTTTCATTTCATGCTTAAAATATAAATAAGGTCTTAGAGAACCACATCTTTATAGGTAGCACCTTTAAAATGAAATAGTTTTCATCTTCAGTGAGTTAGACATCCATCTGAGTTAAAAATGTGATCTTTTCATAAAATTTTTTAAATGACTTTTTTTTAATTTGAGAGAGGGAGAGAATGAGCCCGAGCAGGAGGAGGTGTAGAGGGAGCAGGGGAAGCAGTCTCCCCACTGAGCAGGGAGCCCAGGTTGGGCTTAATCCCAGGACCCTGGGATCATGACCTGAGCCAAAGGCAGACACTTAACCAACTGAGCCACCCAGCTGGGCCTAAAATTTTTTGACAGGGTAAAAAAAAATTTATATTTTTATTTATTTATTTTTAATATAACAGTCTCATTTTTATCATTAGGTATAGTAAAAATAAACATTCCCCCAAATAAGTTGGAATAAATATTCTTCAGTGAATCTCTTTCGAAGTCTGAATTATGCTGCGGTACTTGTTCGTTCTAGGTTCTGAAAGAGTGTATTCCTCTCTGGAGATTGCTCTTCCCTTCCCCCTTTGCCTGATCAGGTCCTGCTGATCTCCCAGGATTCAGCATATATCTATCGGATTTTGACTCACCCCTGCTCCTCTCCGCAGGCTTGATTTTAGAATACTAATTATGATTATGATTTAACATGAGGGCAGGGACTAGGCCTACTGCTGCTCATCACTGTATCCCCAGTGCCTATACCAGTACCTGAAAAAACCAACAATAAATATTTAAGTGACTGAGTTGGCTGATTAAATCAATGAGTTGATATTTGAATGAATGAGTGCCTACAGTCATAAGAAACATCATTTTAAACGAGGTTTAAACGAGGTCTCACTGAAAACATGTCAATCTTCTTTGCTTCACATAATCATTAAAATAAACATCAGTTGGTTCCTTTTTTTTTTAAAGCACATTTGTTTATAACTTATATAACTTTTAACTTGTAGCACTGTGTCTTCATCTTTAGACTAAACAGCAGTTAGTGTCCCATACAATACAGAATCAGGACCAAACTTCCTCACTGGCCTTTGAAAATCCAGATTGCTACTTGTATTTCTACCTATGTGGATGCAAACCTCTCTCCTCTACGTGGGGGATAAAAAGGTACTGGGTGAAGCTCCAGGCCTTGGTGTCTGGAGCTGATTTAACAGCTGCTCTTTCCTAGGTCAATGGCGTTTCTGCTAATGGATTTCTGCTGGCCTAACATCCACTCCCAGGCCCTTCCCCAATGACTGCCTCATTTTAACAAAGGAAAAAGCTAAATACTTGCTTTTTCAGCTGCCCTCAAAGCTAGGCTTTGCCATGAGGCCGAGCTGGAGAGAATGGGATACAAGCAGAAGACCTTCTGTTCAATTGTTGGCACTCCTGATAAAAGAGACAGATGGTGCTAATGTCAACATCTCCTATTTTTCAGGCCTGGAGTGTGGATGTGATGGGTGGAGACGTAGAGCCATCTTATAATAGCGGAGCAATCATCTGATGCCCCAGGAATGGCAGAGCAGATGGTAAAAAGAGCCCGTGTTCTCATTAACATAGCGCCCAGCTCTGGACATGGCCTATGTTAGAAATCCCTATTACGCGGGTAAAGTAGACCCCTACTTGTTTAAGTCTGCATTATCTGGGCTTGCTTTTTGTTGCAGCCCAAAGCATTCCTACCTGATAGAACGAAATAAGCTATTTTTAACCTGCTTCTTAATCTAAATTTAATTATCTCTTTAATCTAAATCGAATTAGGCTCTAAATAAACTTTTAATCTAAATAGAATCTAACCTTCATCTAAATATGAACACTTTAAGAAGGGGGCCTAAAAACTTAAGGAGAAACAGTCTTTCCTGTTTGCTTATGTTTGTTTATCTGATGAGACCACAAATAGCCATTTATGAGGATGCTAATTCAGATATTTATAAATCTAAGGGTAACTTGTTCTTCCATCATACTTCATGGCAAAAAAATAAACCTCATGTAGTGCTTCTCAGATTTTATCACGTAAAAAGCTCTCAAGAACATGACTCATTTTTCAGAGAAGTAGAAATATCCCTTTTTCTGAACTTCTGGTTGGTCTAAGACATACACATTATCCTCAAGTTAATGTCAAAGCTATTTCTGAATTAACTAATTAATAACATACTATATCAGCAAACACTGTTTAATATTCAGGCTACACTGTGATTATACATCTATAACAAATGAGATGGGCAGAACAATAAGTTTTTGGCTCATCATCCAACTTCAAATGAAATTGTTTAGACTATGGATATTAAATGCTAAATGAAAATGCAGAAGTACATCCAAATTCACTTTAAGCAAAACCTCTGAAATGCTTAGCTCTTTTCATCTCTAGGAATTAGAGGAGCCTAAAGCTTTGACTAAAACCACGAATTGAGCCCTTCTACCTCTGTCTCTCCTCCTTTCTCCTTGCCGTTTTCCTCCAAACCCAATGTTAATAGGTTTCACATGCTGTTAACCGAACCTCCAATCCTCCCCAAAGTCAACACTGCCAAGACATCCTGACTTTCAGCGCGTCTCACCAGTTCCTGGCTTTGGTTTCATGAGTTCTGAAGCACTCTCACATGAAACCAGGAAGATCTGCAATGCAGCACTGTGGAAAATGTGAAACATCAGGCATACGATGTCTTTTTTGAATCTGGACTCTGTAACTGAAACTTGGCTTGTTTGCTGTCTGGCTGATAAGGGTGGATGAGAGATGAAGACTCTGCTTCGCTCTCTCCCCAGCTGAATCTGAGTGCTGATCTTAAAAGGGGCATTTAAGATGAAAGCGGCAATTAAACTGGCCAGTCTTTTGTTTTCTACCTACTGGTCATCACTGCGAATACTGGAGCTTCCTGGACATTTGGACAGGCCTGGAGCTACAGATGGGGAGGAGGCAAAAGTGCTGAGTGACCTGATCCCAGGCTCTGAACAGTCACCCCCTTGGGGAAAGGACTGACTGCATTCTATCTGTGGCAGAGAAATGTGCCTGTCTCTGGTGGCTGTCTCCTTAGACAGGGAAGGGGGTGCTCCAGTTGAAAAATGGCCTCATCTGTCTGGAGCAAGCCTACTGTTTTGAGGCACTCACAGCTGGTTTTTTGTAGGGGGAAAAATCTTTCTTTTGACCTTTCAAGACGGGTAGGATTGCACAGGGTATTTTCATTAGTTCATGGTGCGTCTGCTTTGCCTCTGCAGAGGCAAGATGTCATATCTGTCATGTCTGTTCAGGATTTTACAGTCTCTTATTAATTACTCTTTACAGATCCCAGGAGAGAACCGGGATCTAGAAGCATGAACTGGCAAGTGCACGCTTATTTAGCTCACCTGAGCGCATTGGGGTTTCTTTGCTCTTGACATTTTTTCTTTTGCCTTGTGTGGAGGTGACTGTTTTCCCAAAATACGTTTGGTTGACCACTCACTTTCAATGATACTATGGAAATCATGAATTTTGACCATGATCCTCAAAAATAATATTATTTATGTCACAACCTAGTACATCTTCTAAACTTTTTTATGTGCCATGTTCCTCTGATCATTTTTACTTTGTTTTATTAAAAGAAAATATTGGTCATGACCACTAAATTCATTTCATGACTTACTAAGGAGTTACAATCCACAGTTTAATAAATATTGGGTTGTTGCTACTGAGTTCAAAAAACAAGTGGTACTTTTGAATTAGAAAATGTTCCTACCTACTGAAAGTCATGGTGTCAATCTATGTTTGTTGGTGTTTAAAATTACCCATGGGATCTGTGGCAGACAGACTTCTTGGAATGCCCCCTTATGATTCCTGCCTCTTGGTTTTCATACCCTTGACTACTTCCTTCTTCTTAAATACAGACAAGGCCTGTTGACTTGCCACTAATGAATAAAATACAATAAAAATGATGGGATGCCATTTTTGTTACTGGTTTACAAAAGACTGTGACTAGCATCTTGCTCACACGATCTTATTAACGCTCTTTTTATGGATTTCTCACAAGTTTTTTCTAATCAGTTAAGCCAGAGAGGCCCATGAGTCAAGGAGCTGAGGTGGCTTTTAGCCAATTTTACATCGTTCTCCAGTTGAGCCTTCAGACCACTGTTGTAACCAACACCTTGATTATAGTTTGTGGGAGACCCTGAGTCAGAGAATCTAGCTGAACCATGCTTAGATTTCTGACCTATAAGAACTATGAGGAAATGAACAGTTGTCTTAAGCAACTAAGTTCTGGGGACAATTTGTTATGCAGTAATAGACAATACACTATCTCCTACTGAAACACAAAATTGGCATTTGTACTCCGGGCTTTGGACAGTGCCCCTTGCCTTCATATACACAACAGAAAATATGTTTGGATGTGCGTCTTTGCTTGGCATTGTGGCACTAGCCTAGTCACTGCCAAAGAAGCTTTTGGAAATTGCTTCTGAAAGTCAGTGACTAGACTCCTTCAGCACAAAGGAAATGGAAGACCTCAGAGTTATCTATAATTTTAGTGTTAAGCACTATTTCATTAGAGGAGCACTTCAGATGAGAACATGTGGAGAAAGACAACGTTAGATTACTTGATTTGAAAAATGTGGTTTTTTGAACCATACAGACTTGAGACATTTATGAATAGCACAACTGTCCAGAGTGGCATCTTTATATATTTGCCAATGCCACAGGGGGCAGCCCTTGAACGGCTCTTTTCCACCACATTCACTACCTGAGTTCTCAGTCAGTCTCATGGGTCTAAATATCATCCAAATGCTGAGTAAAACCTAAAACTATGAGTCAACTCTGGACTTCTCCCTTGAATTCCAGATTTGTCTCTCCAACTACCTACTCAATATTTCCATTTGGATGTCTAATAAGCATCTCAAGCCTAACACATCAATCTTCAAATCCTCACCCCCTCCCACTCTCTTATCTTAAAAAATGACAATTCCATCCTTTTGTGCTCAAGCCAAAAAATCTTGGAGTTATTCTTGACTCCTGTCTTTCTTTCACACTCCTACATCTAATCCATTAGCAAGTCTCATGAATTCTTCCTTCAATGATTCAGGATCTGGCTGCTTCTCAGACGTTTGGTCCAAACTTTGAACATCTTTCTCATTGGTCTCCTTGCTTCCGCCATTGCCCCCATTCAGCCCATTCCTAACACAGCATCCTGGGATCTTATTTAAAGTGAAAGTCAGATCCTGTCATCTCTGCTTACAATATGGCAATGGCTCTATCTCACTCAGAATAAAAGCTTAAGTCCTTACAAATGGCCCATGACGCCCAATTTATACCACCCCTCTCTCCTCCCTGACCTTAAATGCTGTGACTCTGACATCTCCCTTCATCTGGATGTGCTGGCCTCTTCTTTGGGGTTTCTATGGCAGATATGGATGCTTTTTCCCTTTAGATATCCACATGGATCATTCATTCCATTCTTTCAGGTCTTTGCTCAGATACTAGTGGGGTTCCCTTGACCACCTTGTTATAAATTGTAGTTACCTGTCTTCTGCTCCCTGAACTCTCTATCCCTCTTCTTCATTGTATTTTTCTCCTCTATCTCTTCTACTTGCCATAGCATACACTTTACAACAAAACACCATACACATACATTTATCATCTGTTTCCCAAAACTCAACAAAGGCAAGTATTTCGTATGTATCCTCAGTGCCTAGAATAGTACTTGGTCCAGACTAGACATTACTAACTGTTTGCTGAATGCATGGATGATTCTCTTTTCTCATCGGGTTTTCTTTGCTTTTCCATTCCATTTCATATGGTAGTCCCTGGTTACCCCAAACTCAAGAAAATCCAGCACAGACTGGTCATGAAACATCGTTACATATGTTGTCTTTAATTGCAAATCACAATTATGTAAAGTCTGATTTCCTTTAGTCATGTCTTTACTTCCTTCAGCTTCTGCCTTATACGCTGGTGATAATTTAAGCAACTGCAGGAAAGAATAATGTCTGGGGTCTCAGTGTCTGAAAAAATTGGAAGAATATGGAATTCAATGGAGATCTAGCTCATGATTAACAAGAGCAGTATTTCTGCATGCAGGAGGCATGAGTATGCATGTTAGGAGTTAGTCAAAATAAGTAATAATAAACCCTTGAGAACTAGGTTTCAGAATCTTTTTTAGACCTGATCCATCTTTAGACTTTGAAAAACCTCAAAACACTCTGTCGTTAGCATGTAGTGACTGTCTTAAAATATATGCTCCTTTCCCCCTAGACAGGACTGTTTACGAATACTACTAAATTGATTAATATCAAAAGACTTCCCGAATAATGGAAAGGAATGCTACAGAGAGAAGCCAAAGCCATGGACACTGAAGCTCACATTCTTTTCTGAAGGCATCATGCTTTAGGGAAGGAACAAAGGCCCGCTCACTGAATTAGAGATGGGGTGGCAATCAGAACTTTGAATTTCTTGGCATTTGTGAGTTTGAGGCTTAACCTTCTGAATACTTGAATGTAATTACATGTGGTTTCTTAAAAGAGCCTCAAACAAAGCAAATCATTTAAGGAATGTCCTAAAAGACATATCATTTAGAGAAAATATGCTTTTAGTCTCTCCAGACATGAATATACCTTTAAACAGATTTTCTCATGAACTGCTGGAATTTTCAATAGTGCAAAGGAGAGTAACCCTGTGAACTCAAATTTCTCCTGACTCATGGTATCCAAACTACCCAGAATGTTCCTTACTAACAATCCTCTTAAATGCATAATTTCAAGGCAAAAATCAGCTTTGAACACAGACCTCTTTTACTTTGTAACCATCTGTTACAGTAACCAGTAATCTGGTTACTTTGTAACCAGACCTCTTTTACTATGGAACCTGAGAGAAAGGAAGGGGTGGGTGGAAGCAGTGGGCACTGGGATGGTGAGCATATTTTAGGAAAGATGTTCTAATGAAAGGAGATATATAATAGAAGAGTACTGACTTTTATTATGTAATCACTTGCAAAGAGGTGAACTTGGGCATTTTGAAATGTACAGATTTTCTTTTCTGACCTGTGCCTTCTGAAAATAGTATTAATATTTAGTAACCATTGAGCATTTCCTAGATCATTCCATTCCATTGGTGCTAGACCAAGTGTTATACATGGCTTCCTTCACTAATTCTCACACCAGCTCTACCAGATAGAGACCGTTATCATTCCTATTTCACATCAAGAGAATGGGGGTAGTAAGATTAAGTAATTTGCCTGAGTCAGTCCACTTTGTACACTGTGGAGCTAGCTAGCCTCAATCTGGTCTATATGACTTGAGTTCCAACAAGTCCCATTCAGCCCACCACCCTCCCCAGGCATCTGAGATAATTGCATGGAGCTACTAATGGCATTTCTGCTGCTCCCTCCCTCCCAGGAGGCTGTGGATGTAGCCAATTCTATGAGGTCCCACTGTCTGGAGATGGTTTGTGGCCCAACTCCAAGTGCATTTGTTTGCTTATGCCTTTAACCTAATGACCCAGAATACACAGACTGGAGTTGTTCCTCCCTAAATGACCAGCAGATGACTTTAATAAGTAGAGATGGATTCCACACTTGTCGGAGACCTATATGGTTTTCGAATGTTTTCAAGGATGAGATTAGTTCCTTAAGGATTTATTTTAATACATCTCATTCCCAAAGCACAGGCTTGTGGTTTGATATCCCTTTCTACTTCCCCAGAGCCCATTTCCTTTCCCACTCTTATTCTGACCCACAGGGTTATTGGTTGACTCTAAGGCTTAGAATAGTAGTGGCTATGGCCCTATTAATGGCCCATCCTCACCCACAGAGGAGAGATCAGTGCTGGCAAGCCTATATGAGTGTGTGTAGGTGGGCATGTGCATGTTTTTATGTGTGTTTGGGGGGGTAGTGTTGATATGCATCTCAGTTGTAAAAACTGCATTATTTTTAAGGGAGAAAAAGTTCATAAAGTGTAGGCATGCACACCAAATTTATCGTAAGCAATAAGTTGATTAAATATTGAGTACCTGCTGCATGTTAGACCCGGGGTAAAATGGAGGGGACAAAATTGTCAGCAGAGACAGACACAGGTCCAGGATTCCTTGGGTGAACCAGTCTACTGAAAGAAAGACACAGTAAAGGAAAGCTGTAACTGTTGCTTGGCCTCTTGAAAGAGAGGCCTCTCTTGCAATGACAATTATGGGGAGCTGAGCCTGGTCAGGCCAGGTTTTGTTTTTTTTAAGATTTTATTTATTTATTTGAAAAGAAAAAGAGAGAGTATGGGTGAGAGAGTAAGAGCAAGTCGGGGGAGGGAGAGGGACAAGCACTGAACCTGGAGCCCAGTCTCAGGACCCTGAGATCATGACCTGAAATGAAATTGAAAGTCCAACATTTAACCCAAGACTGCACCACCCAGGCACCCCCAGGAGCAGGTTTCTTGAGAGCTTCAGGCTTGAGCTGAGGTAAGAGGGAGGAGAAGTGAAACAGACAAAGGGAATAGGCAATCTGTCTAGGCCAGATTCCAAAGCCTTTCAGGACTACGTGGCTGGACTGAGTGGGGCATGAATCTGACTACCAGGAAGCAGGAGTACAGAGTGACTTTCTGCTTCGGGTGGCACCCCCTAGGCCCACACCCTTTCCAGAGCTGTCATTTACATATGGGTTTTTTGTTTGTTTGTTTGTTTTTTGTTTTTTTTTTTTTCTCCTCTCTGAAGTTGTGGCCTGAGTGTAGGGAAGAGCAGCCAACAGGAGCCCAACAATTTAGCAAAGCCAATTCCATCTCCTCCAGAAAATTAGCTCCTGGCAGTTTCAAAACTGCATCCCCACTCTTCTATAGCTTCTGATTATTCCCAAATGTCTCTTCCAACCAGCTTTAAAAAATGCATTGACTTTCAAGTCATGATTCCTGGATGGAAAGCCTTTTGCATTTGCAAAAGCAGCAGCCAGGCCCCGGTTTTCTCTTGAGAGCTCATTCTAGCCTTTAGCCCCACTTCAGACAGGATGGAGGTCAGTAGCAACCCCTGGGAGAATTGCAGGGCCCTGGTGTGGGGCCTGGTGTGTCAGCCTCTCTCCCTGTGACACGGAGGGTTGCGAGGAGGGCCTCATGCAATTCTTTGTGGTGACTCCATGTGGGGTAGATAGCCTTGACATGGCAAATGGAATAAACACTTCTCACTCAAATTTTCTATCCAGATAAGTTAGAAGGAAGTACCCCCCAGAAACAAAAGGTATGTGAGAAAATATAACTTGTTTCCCCAATCAACCTTGGGTGGGTTACTACCACACTCTGGGTGCCAACATTCCCACACGTCAAGCAAGGATGGAAGGGCACCCTCTCTCTTCATTCACAAGGCTGGAGAGGCCCCAGAATTAAAGAGACCTGACTCATAAAGGCAGTGGAATCAGGTGCTTCCTCAGGAATCCTTTGAGCACTCAATAGCCAGTCTGGTTTCATCTCCCAATGATGGGGCTTAAATGCAATTCAGAAGTAAAGGCTGCAATCCACAGACTTCCGTACATGGCTCCTTCCACATTTGAGACATGAACTGATTTTGTGTACACTGAGATCCCACATCGGGAGGAAGGGCATCTCGGAGGTAAGGCTCGACCACACACCTAAGAGCCAAGCCAGCTTCAGACCATCTCTTGCTAAGCTTGAAGGACCACCTTTCAAGAAAAGTCAGGCCCTGCAGACACTGAAGTGTGGGGAACAGAAGCCCAGTTGGCTGGGGCAGCCCCAGAAGGTATAAAGGATGTGACAGATAGGCCTGAACTCCTCAACTTCCAGATGAGAAAAACCACTTGCAACTGATGTCATAAAAGAAACATACTCCAACCCATCAATGTCAAAGGGGACATAACGTCCTTCTATGTATTCTCAAGAGAAGAAAGGAGACTTCTATTACAGTACCTGTGAGCTCTGCAACCTGTCCCCTCAGTCAGTGGGGTGCTGGACACGATGGAAGGTGTGTAGAGCCCCCAGCTCCACAAAGCTTCTCTCCTCTCAGACTCCTAGAGAGGATGACACACGCTCTTGCCTCTACACGTATGACTGACTTTAGACTCAAGCTCTCCAACATCCACTTCTCCTTCCTCCTTTTTAGCAGAAACTCTTGGGCCTCTCTCTTCTTGCTTAACAAATTCCACACTCCCCTTCCACCCCAGTCCCTGCCCTTCAATCGAAGGCAGCCTGTGCAGATTTTCTGAGTGTTGTGGTTCCACAACAGACTAAAGGACCCTGTCTGGGCAGCCTCAGTGTCCCTCAGTAGGGCCAGGTCCCTTTATGGCTGGAGGCTTCTCCCCTGTGAGGGCAGCTGGCGGGGGGTTGGGGGGAGGGGGGCTGCACTCAAGGGAAGAGACACAATCTTTCTGGGTTGCTACTTCATTGCCTTGGGTGAAGAAGCGTGTTACTCTTTTCAACCCAGACCGAGCATTAGAGTTACTTGGGGAGTGTTTAAGAGCTACTACTGCCTGAGCCTGAGCCCGAGCCCGAGCCCGAGCCCGAGCCCCAGCCCAGCCCAGCCCTTTTAAATCAGAGTATCTGGAGCTGCAACGGGGAAAGTCATTTTTTTAAATGCTCTCCAGGTGATTCTAATGTGCAGCCAGCGTTGAGAACCAATGATTCACCCTCCCCTAGTCCACACCCTCTGCCCTAAATCTGTTAGGACACAGGGGTCGATCTTACTCATCCCCTCTCTGGCTTCAGATGATAAAATAAGTAATAAATTTGCCACGGTGAATCCCAGCCAGGAGCGATAGAAAGGTGGGAGGGGTGACAGAGTTATGCTCCCACAGCTTCACCCTCCCCTGGGCAGACCTACTTATCTAAGAGATACTACTCCTGTAAGCATTTTCTTTTATCCTGGAAATATCCAGCATTGCTAGGATGCCTTCCAACCTTGGTTCTCCCTGCAAAAACTTTGGGGCAAAAAAAAAAAAAAAAAAAAAAAATCAAGGTTCTTTAAAAAAAAAAAGTCATCCCACTTGGACTAGGTTTTTTTTGTTTGTTTGTTTGTTTGGACAAGCTTCTTAGCCCATGATCCATTTAGACAGGCAGGTGCTTATGAATTCAAGGGGCTGGGCTGTTCTGTAAGATAACAACAGGCTCCTCCAACACCAGTCCTATGTACCCCTTTGGTCACAGACTGCTTGGACCAAACAGGCTCTCCCAGGCGACATCCAGTCCAGCCAAAGGGAGGGATCAGCCACAGGCCCTGGAGGTCTGAGACATCTCCAAATTGTCTCCAACCTAGCTAACATAGGGTAGCAACGAATCTTTGTTTTAAATAGCATAAGAGGCACGGTTAGAAACTGGTACCATTTAGATAACGGAAAGAATCAAATTGGTTGAAACTCAGATCAAAGTTCATTTAACTTGCTCTGATTCTTAGACAACCACAGAGAACATCAAAGAAATGTTGCTTATTTTTTTTTCCCCTTCTTGCCCATCCTCCCCTATCCCCAAGACAATTGTTCACATAAGATCATATTCTTTTGGGGATGGAGAAATTAGGTGCCGGTTGCATTTTAAAAAGTCCCTCCAAATCTCTTGAATGGACCCAGTTAATCTGGCCTCGTGGTTTCAGGATGAGTTCAGGTAACATCACAGCAAACTTCATTTTGAATTCTGTGATCTGCTCATTCTGTGGGGCATCCGCTTCCAATAAAGCTCACCATTTTCCTTCCCCAGTGATGCTGGTGCCAGGTCACAGCAATTATGGGCAAATGTCAGTTTCCAAGTCTGCCACTGGTGGTTAAATTGTACATGGTCTAAATTAACAGTGAGGCGTTGGCTCTGTCCCTCAGGCTGGGGACCCACATGCAGAGGCATCGGCAGCTGCCAAGAAGGAGGCACTACCTGATGGGGTCTGAGTCTGGAAACGCCCACCAGCAAAAATGTCACAAGAGCCATAGGCCAATGCACCCACTTGTGGCAAGTGTTCTCGCTCAAACATTTTTCTGAAAGAACAAGTTCATGAATTTAAGAAGGGACAGTGTGTTAGTCTATAAGGGCTACCAGAACAAAGGATCACAGACAGGGTGGCTTTCACAACAGACATGTAATATTTCTGGAGCTCAGGAGACCAGAAGTCCAAGACCTGGGTGCTGGCAGGATTGTTTCTTTCTGAGGGCCATGAGTGGAGGATCTGTTCCAGGCCTCTCTCCTTGGCTTATAGATGGCTGTCTTCTCCCTTTGTCTCTTCACTTTGTCTCTCCTCTATGGGTGTCTGTCTCCCCCTTTTCTAAGGAACTGGTCATATTGGATTAGGGATCACCCTTGTAACCTCTTTTGGACTTGATGACCTCTGTAAAGATTCTATCAGCAAATAGGGTCACATTCTGAGGTGCTGGAATTGATGCTACAACCTATCTTTTTGCGGGGGGAGCATAATACAACCCACAAGAGCTCACAACCAAAATGGCACTTAATAATAAAAGCCAGCCCTCTTTGAGCATTTCTGCTCTGAATTTGACATTACTCTGAATGCTTTACATGGATTAATTTAATACAACCCTATGAAGACAATACCATTATTATCCAAATTTTAGAACTGAAGAAATTGGGTCATGGAGAGGTTAAATCACTTGCCTGAGGTCACTCTGTGGGTAAGAGCAGAGCCAGAACTCAAGAGCAGGCAGCCTGAATCCAGAGTGGATTCTGTCTACTACTATTCTACACAGGCTCGATAGTCAATGCTTGTGGCAGTCAGGGGAATGGGCCTCACAGACCTTCAGCTATGGGGAAATTAAGTGAAACAGGCCCAGCTGCTACTGCTACACTCTGAAATGTATCACCTTGTCTGCATTGAGGGCACACTTGCTTCCCACAGGTGACTCTGGCCAATGCCTGAGAAAAGGCAGGTGGTTCCTAGGAGTCCTGGGACTTCTCTGGTAGCCAGTGTTTGGCTTGTGGACCCCCTGACAGTTGTGCCCAGCCTTCCTTGCCTTGCAGGGCAGTCTAAGATGCTTCCACCCTCCCTTCTTGCCCTGCCTGTCCAGCCCGCTCTCCTGCCCTCAGGGTCAGACCTTCATCACAGTCTGATGGCAGGTGCTCCCAGCCTTCTCTAGTTTCCTCATTTTCTTGCATTTCTCCTAATAAATCCTCACATGTTTAATCACATCCCAATGTCTACATCTTGGAGGTCCTAAACGAATATTCTATTTCATACAAAAGTTTCAAGAACCATGTAATTTCATTTCGATTCAAACTGATTTAGTTCATTAATGTTTTAAAAACTGCAACATGAAATAATTGCGTTTTCAGGAAGTATGGGTTAGTGACTTTTTTTAGTCACTTTTTTTTTAGTGCCCAGGAAATTGAGGTAGTTTATACCAGCTTTAAGGCTGTTTCATTTTGTTCTTGCTCAACTCTGCTGAGTTGCCAAAGCCCAGCATATAACCAGCCCTCACCAATGATGATTAAAGGGCTGGAAGACCATTGTTTCCTGTGATATTCTCTAAAACAAGCTTTTCTGGAAGAGAGAGGCAATTTCTTGTGAGGGTGGAAGGAAAGAGGAAAGCAAGACCAGGTTGATGATGAGGTCCTAGTTAAGAGTATTAACCTGGACACATGCCCCCTTCATAAAGGCTGAGAGTGCTATCCCAGACTGCTATCCCAGTCTGGTTCTGCATTTGCAGAGATGGGAGAGGTTCTCAGATTCAGAAAGAGATCAGTCATGTCTTAGAGGCAAGAACACTGGTCTCTGGTAACTTTTAAGCTAGGTGGTTTTATATTGTTAAAACAAACCACTAATTACGCCCCTCTCCTCTTTTCTTTTACCACTTGAACCTTCACCCTGGTGGTGATGCCTTCATGCTAAGACAGGCTGTTTGGTCCAAAGCTCAGCTCTTGCTAGTTAGCTGGTTAGCTAGTTAGCTATCCAGAGGCAACTAACTTCTTTAGGCCTGAGACTGCCCTTCTGTACTTCAGCTGAATTCCAAAATGAGGGGTTGGGATGATTGATCTCTGAGGTCCTTCTCTGTGCTAATATTCTCTGAAATGTCCAAGAGGATGGCACGGATACTCATCAGCCCATATAAATTCACAGGGTATCAGGACAGGATAGAGAATGTCTTTCAGCAGTATTCCATTTCTGCTATGTTCTATCTACTGTGGAAAAGCCACATGGTGACCCTCCTCTCTCTCTGGAGTATTCCCATCACCTGTGGTAGGTTTGACCAAGAGAAGAAAAGGAATATCCACTTCTTTACAAGTTCTGCAGCTTTCACTTTTTGGGTCAGTTGTATTAATCCATATGCTTACCAGAAATCACATATTTATTATTTTTCAAAAATTTCAGTAGAAACAATTTGACCAGAGGTGATTCTGAATCTCTAAAATAACATGCTCTGTTATCATGGTGTCCTTCTGATGTTCCCCCGTGTTTAAAAAACAAGGCTCAGTTCACAAGACCATCTCAGAAATGTTTAAAGCAGGGCACAGAGCTGATGGAAACTGGCTCCCCCAAACAGCATGAACATATGTGGGGCAGCTTTGATGTGACTGATGGGATAGTGTTTGCTGATAGGGCCTGCTAATAATCCAGTAAGATGATGTCATTCTTGGCAGGGCTCAGAAAGAGCAGCAAGAGGCCAACAACCCTCCTTGGCTGATATAGCCCTTTAGCAGGCTTCTTGACTTTACTGTTGCTAAGCAGATGAGATTGGAAAGTTCTGTGAGCCCAGCTGAGCCATCTTGCCTCCTGGGGATGGAGGCTTTGCCAAGAAACTTTGGGTCACTAGCTGGTTTACATAAATCCCTTAGGAAGGTTTACACTGCCTTTGAAATTACTCCCTGGAATGGAGATTTATAATAAAGCTAGGGGAGAATTAACTTCTGGGAGAGAGTCCTTTGCACTGGACTTGCCTCACCCCACAGGGCTGAGTTTGAAGCTCTTCTCACCCCCTGAGTCTGTTCTGACTTCAGATGGCCAAGGAAGAGGTAGGAACAGGACTCAGGGACAACAGCAGGACAACTCATGGTACTTTTGGCTCTAGGATTAGAAAATACTCTATGCTCTCTAATATAATGCATCTTTTAAAACATTTCTTGGCTTTTGCTTAAGGACACAGGGTGTCCTCCTATTTCCAAGAGGAGACATTAACTGGCAGTTATTTCCCAACACAGTCTGGTCCTGGCAGTTTGTGTCATGGAGTCAGCAGACCTCTCCCCAGCTGGTCTGTCACCCATTCTGTGCCTGCATCTCTGACTGTAACCCCTTAGGGCAGATGCGTGTTCTGAAGAAAAATCCTATAGAGCCCTCTCTGTGCTAGCTTGGGGAACCCAGGAGAATAACTCATTTCCTTAATGAAAAGCACTCACTACAGAAATGTAGGACCTGTCCTGCAAGGAACTTTGCGAAAGCTTGGATACTTAACCATGATATTGCAAGCTGTTGGACTTTCTTCAAGGGGATAGTTATTTTTACATTGGCTCCAAAAAGTGCATTATTCACCTGGGAATGTAGGCCATTTGTACAATGACAAAACTTTTTTTTTTTTTTTTAAAGAATCGTTGCCAAATCAGGGGATTTTGTGTGGCTAGAGATATTCTTTGTGATTATTCTACAAAAATTTCGCAAAGAGATCTATTTCTTGATTTATGAAATAGATGCTGTCTAGCAGCCTTGGAAATAGAGCAAATGTTGGTAGAGCAGATGATATTTTCCAGTTGACTTTTATGATAATAAGAGCTCTGTTGCCATGGAAAAAATCCATCAGTATGCTGAGTTGAAAACATTTGGGAAGAAGGTTGATGGTTCTTTCCAATTCTAGAGAGAGCAACATTCATCCATTCCATAGATACTCGTAGAAAGGCGACTATGTGCCCCATAGTGTATTCTAAACAACATGGCTCTTTATTTTGTACTTTGTTTATTTGTTGCATAACTCTGAGGGGACAGATAGGGTGGCTTTCCCTGTCTGGTGGAGGCAGAAGGTTGTGGGCATCCTGAGCAGAGAGCAAGAGAGAGGATCCTGGAACACAGCCAGTACTTGAGGAGCACAATTGTGGCAGTTAAAGAAAGTGCCTGGGAGGAGGAGGATGACAGGAGCAACCTGCTATTTTTCCTGTGTCAAAAAGTTGCCACTTACTTCTTTCCTGAATGCTATAATTTACTATTTGGATGAATCCTACTAGATGATGGGATAAAATCTGGATATAAATCAGGCATTTTGGGAGAGGCGTAAGTGATTTCTGGTTACTGGGCACTGAGTGCTTGATACCATTCAGGCAGGAGCCATCAGGAGAGATGAGCAGGGAGAAATGTTGCAGAAACTCCTATTCTTGGAGCATCCCAGGTGTGGGAAAGAAGTTATGCAATCTGATCTTTAACTGCAGATGGGTAGGTAAGGGGACTAGGTAGGGCTTCAGCAGCAGGAGGCTTCAGCCTGCCACTTCCAACTCCCACCCTCTGAAACCAGTAACTCACCTACACTTGTCTTGAATAGTTCTAAGGGAGGCCACAGAGTCTGAAGAGTTGAGTTCTAGACCTAACTTTGATGTTCTCTAACTCTGCAGGCTCTCTTCCCCTCTTGCCTTCCATTTTGCAAAAGAAAGTTGCCTAACAAAAGGTTGCTAAGATCTTTCAGCTGAACACTCTACGATACCATGGCATTCTGCCCTAGGATCACCAGAATTAGTTTGCTGAAATGAAGTTGGAGGAAAAGGAATCAGAAAGGGTGGGTAATTTAGGAAAAGCTGGGGTGGGAGGCCAAGGAGTGCAACTTCATATAGCTTGAGCACCTCTCTGTCATAGCAGATGTTTGATTAGGTCATTTCTTTGACATTTCTTTCTTTAGCTCTAATTTTACTGGGGAAAGAACTCAGGAAGGGGATCCAAGCCATGCTGGGAAATGAAGTCCTCTTCCCTTTTTGCCTCTTATTAAAACCTACACCCAGGTAACATTTGGCTCTACTTGCACAGCTGACTCAGACCTTGAACCCACATATCCTTGCCCAGCCTAGTTTTGGAATGCATCACCCCATTTTAAAGATGAATGATCCAAGTCCTCAGAAAGTTGAAATTATCTTGCCCATGTTTACAAATAGCACCCACTATTTTACCCAGAAACCACAATCAAACAAAAACAATCCAGAATGATAGAAAGGCAAACATGCTAGAAAAAGTAACGGCACCCTCCTTAAACAGCCTTTTTGAAAACTCTTCAGCTTATAAATAGTGACTAATTTAACTCCATAAAAATAAATTGGCTCTGGGTCAGATCATTTGTATCTGCTTGCAGGAAGATGAATTGCATAATAGATCCAGCCAAATACTGTAGCCTAAATATTGGCCCTATTCAAACTGTTGAGCTGAATTTTTCAGAACAAAATTCATAACATTCCTCCCCCCTGCTTTTTTCACTACATGTAAAGTACCTTTTTTCCCCCTTTTTTTAAACTCCGAAAGAGAACCCCCCAGAGCAATCTAACCCTCCTTGACATAGGTAGTTCTCTGATTTATGGCGATCATGAAAGATGACTGTACTCCATGTGAATGAAGGTCGTCACTGTGAAAATCTCACAGAGACCATAAACATGGACACTTGGCTGCAGGCAAACCTTCCAGCTTTTGAAGAGACATTCAGCACACAGGCAGCAGACTGGGCATACCTTGAACTGGGCGAGCTTGTTTTTGCTAGGAAACTTTTATGGATTAGGGGACTTTTCTGGATTCTGTGTAAAGGTTCACTGTAAACATTTGCTTAGTCTCTGTATGATACACATTTACAAGGTCTCAGAGTTGAGCATGGGGAACTGAGCAGAGGAAAGTCCAGGAGAGGAAGCAACAGGATGCTATTAACAGCCCCAGTCACTGCTGTGACTTTAACAGCTCAGCTGGAGTTGTCTGGACTCTAAGTAGCTTGTTCTCACAAGAGACACCAGAGCCAGAACTGGTCCACACCCCATTTGGACCATGGCTGGAGTCATGGCAAATAAAGGTTTGGACAGAGACCAAACAAGTGTGTATAGACATGGGGTGTGTTTCCTTGGATGAAATGTTTGGTTCTCACTGATGACTTCTGCCTTGTGGAGAGAGATGGAGGAAGAGAATTTTCTCCCCAGCCTTCCTTTGTTCTCTCTCCCTCCATCTGTGGAGCCTGGAGAATGGAGGGAAAGTAAGAAAACAGTATGGAGCAGTGGTTCAGAGCTCACACTGTGAGTCTGGCAAGGCCCATACTTGATTCCATGTCCACCATAGCTTAATGAGCTTTCGTGGTCACGGGCAATGAACACTCTTAGCCTTCCTGGGCTAGAGCCTAGACTCAAGTGGAACAAGAGAATTTACTTATTTTTCTTACGAAACTAACAGAACTTTGGCTTTTCCAGACAGTCCAAGACAGGTGACAATGTAAAGTGGAGAAGAAAGTTCTCAGGAGAGAGATTTACATACGGAGGATAAGCTTAAAATCAGGATGATTCACTTGAGGTTTTGGTAACTGTCTGACTCTTCTTTCTCTTGGACTTTTTTCTGCATTGTAATTATCTTCTTCATACTTAGAACTCTCCAGAATACCTTACTGAGTGGTGTCTTGAGGGATAAAGAAGAGTAGCAGCGTCCAGAGTTGGGAGAAGTGGTAGAAAGCTAGGAGAGCAGACATAGGAACTAAGAATGGTGTCTGGGAACAGGAGACAGCAGGCCATGGTGTGAACTATTCCAGGCCTTAATAGGATAGCAGCCCCTTCTAGAAAGAAGACTAGAGAAAAGAAGGAAGGGAGTGTGGGGTGGATGGATTTGGGCTGCCCATCCTAGGTTATATGAACAAAGATCAAGCCATTGTATTTGAACTGGGACATTATTCAGAAGGCAGACATGAACTATTAGCATATAACCTGGTGATTAGGCATCCTTAGAGGTTTTCTCCTCAGATGTTGCGCAAAGGGTATGGAATTTCCTTAAATCCCCTTAGTGCCTTTTTGGGTAAGGACAAGGGTCTCTGACATACATGTATAACCCTGTCAGATCCTCAGGGACACTTATGATGTCAGAAACCATGATGAGCTACCACCAGCCACCTCCTCCTCACTTTTCCCACAGCAACTCAACCACCGTCATCTTTTCCTTAAGCCACTGTGGCTAAACAGGGTTCCATAATACACAAAATGGAGCCAACCCTGAGTCAATGTCAGCAGGACATGTTGCAGCCAGCAGAATTACCATTTCTATACCTCAGTCCAACTCCCAAAGTTGTCCATAGCATTTTGAACCTCTAACCATTTCCTACGCCATGACTGTACTTCCTAAGACAAAGCATGAAATGGATCAAGGGAAAGGTGTATGAAGCCAAAAAAAATAAGCTCCCTTAGGGAGATTTCACTTCTGCAACTCTACCTGTGTTATTCTGACCTCTTCACTTGGGGACAGGAGAAAAATCCAGCACCTGGGATGGGTTTAGGGAACCTCTGGATGTCCCTCAGGTTGTATTCATGGTTCTCCTTGGGAGGTAAGGATGGTTAGAAACTGCCAAGGTGATGCGTCATCTGTTCCCTGTCCTATGGTCTGCAGCAGTGAAGGTCAGGCGTGGTGAGGAGAAGCTAGGTGGTCCCCAGGAGCTATCTGCTTCATTCTACACTTCCACAGCCTAGATCTGCTCCTGGAAAATATGGTAATCACCCAGA
Organism: Meles meles; assembly: GCF_922984935.1. Lineage (NCBI taxonomy): Eukaryota > Metazoa > Chordata > Mammalia > Carnivora > Mustelidae > Meles > Meles meles. Next base: position 82,980,426 of record NC_060068.1, read on the forward strand.
GAGAAGGGGCCCTGCAATGACCCAGAGGGAAAATGAAGGCCAGCTGGAACAACCAATAGTCTAGTCTGAATGATTATTATATAGGATCTACCTCCAAGGAGCTCCGGGCTACTTGCTGGAGTTAGAATGGACAACAAGACTATAAGCTGCAGACTCATTTAAGACGTAGACAAGAACTGGCAGAGGTCTTCACCTCGTCTTCCTTCTGTATTTGTTATTTTTAATATCAAAAAATAGTGCCATTCTCTGGAGAAACAAGAGTAGCTTATCCATAGTGTTTAGCTTGCCTGGTTGACACCCAAGTTGGCAATTTTGTAAATTTACTTGAAAAATTGCTTTCTCTTTCATAACTTTTTAATAAGAACAGTGTTACCACAGGACTGTTCAATGTACAGTCACCCTTTGAAATGGCTCCCAAAACCCCCCTTTTCTACTTTTTTATAACTACTTGATGGAAACTTAAAAGGGACACATCTTCTAGGAAAGCTCCAGAACAATCTGTGATGACAGACTGACAGCAGCAGTGCCTGTAGCATCACACTCCGGGCTCCAGTTGTCCTGCTGATGTACAAAATGTGTGCAAAATGGCACATAAAATGGGCTGTCAGGGGGTGTGACAAGCTTTGTGTTGTAGGCAATACATTTTATTTGTTAAGCTTGTAAGCGTAACCAGAGTTCCCCAGAACATGAAATCATCTCAAATTCCCTCACACTCAACCATTTATCCATCAGCAGACTCTAGTCTTTGCCTTCAGAATAGCCCCAGTCAGTATCATCATTACTCTGACTCTGGCAAAAGCTTTCTTGCCTCTACCCTTGTCTCAGCTCCCCTGCCACTGCCTTCAGATTACCCAATAGAAGCCAGAGTAAACTTTGACAATAGAAATCAAACCATTTATCTCTTCTGTTCAAAACCTGCCACTATCCTTCCATCTCACCCAGAATAAAAGCCAAAGTCCTTAGCTGGGCCCATAAGGCCCAGAGAACTCTCTGACCTTATCACTTACTACTCTCCCATTCTTTTCTCTGTTCTGGTCTCACTGGCTTCCTTACTAGTCCTTAAATATAAATAAATTAGTACCCTAGGACGTTTGCATTGGCCATGCTCGCTCATCAGAATGCTCTCTTCTCACAACTTGCTTCCTTCATTCCTTACTCTGATAAAATACTATTTGTTCATTGAGGTCATTGATACCCCCCCATCACTCCTTATCCATGCTCCCCCACTTTAGTTTCCTTTATATTATTATTTATCATCACTTGACAGATTGCATATACACTTGTTCACTGTTTATTTTCAGCCTTTTTGGATAAGCAGGGACTTTCTTTTGCTCACTACAATATCCCCAGTCCCTAAAACAATTCCTGATACAGAGCTGGAGCTCACTAAATATTCACAGGATGGCTGAATGAATTACTGAATCCTAATGCTTTGTACAATCAGCTGGCAACAATGCCAGATAAGGCTGTGAGTGATGAAGGGTTTGCTAACAAAATGAAATTACCAAGATAGTCAAGGGTTTTTAGAGAATAAGCAAATGTAGGAGAAACATTTAAAAATTAAGGGGAATAAAAAAGTAAGCAGAAAGTGATCCTGGTTCTCATTCACCCATTCACTGAACCAAAGCCAGGCAAGATTTGTTCTCTTCAGTTGCTGAAATCTGGTTCTTGTCACAAACCAACCTAGGCATCTATTTTGATACACATATTATATGTCTCTTGGCATGCAGAGGACGCATATCACTTACCAGATTTATTGAAATTATGAAAAGCAGTGTGAAATGCCTCCTGCCATCTGGGAAAGAGGTGAAAAACGCTGACATTTGGCCCTGATCCAGGTTCACAAAAGTTTAGAGTTTCGGAGTGTTTTCTCCTCCTGGGCGTGGTGGCTTTTTCTTATCACCCTTCCATTCTCTGAGTAGCCCTAAAGGCATCTCTGGGTATCTGGTGGTATTTTAATACTCAAAAACACCATCTTCTGAAGTGTATCAAAATGGACATTTTGGCCCAGCTGTTCCAAGAAGAACCAAAAAGGCTTTCTTTGCCCTGTTAATTGTCTGTCTTTCCTATCTCACTTTCTTTAGCTTACTTTATCTTTTTATTAGTTGTGGGGCTCCCTGTTCCTGCACATGGGGATGGAGACCCAGCAGTGCCTCGTGCACGGGGCTGCGAAGATTAGATGAGATGGTCCATTTAGGCCCTTGAGTGTGATGCTAGCGTGGAAGTTCTCCTTCAAGTTTTCCCAGGGATTAGCATTATCTGTTGTGAAGACTACAGCTCATGCTCCAGGAGGCCCTTGTATTGGGAGTTAACAGATCTCTTCCCCTAGATGCACTGCTCTTCTATATCCTACTTTTGATGAAACTGAGTCACTTTGGCTCGGGAAGTAGGCATTGTGAATTGCCATGTTATGGACATTTGGAGGTGGAGCTTGTACCTAACGCTGCTGGCAGGACGCTGTGTGAACTCTTCCCAGTGTAATGTTGTACAATTGCCCTGTTATCCAGAAACACAGCTTTTGTTGGTACTGACTCTAAAACACCTTTATCTCCAAACTGGCTTACAAATACTGTCAGAAGGTCAGATCCATGGAAATAAACAACTGCTCCTCAAACCTGCATGTCACTGCAGTCCCCAAACGCAGATGTCCTGTAGGAGGCATGATATCAGTCCCCAGGAGTGTGAGCGTGTGTGCGTGCAGGGCTGAGGAAAAGGACTTGGTGAATGAATTCTTGTGGTCCTCTTTCTTTCTTTTTTTTTTTTTTTTTAATATTTTATTTATTTATTTGAGAGAGAGACTGTGAGAGAGAATATGAGCGAGGAGAAGGTCAGAGAGAGAAGCAGACTCCCTGTGGAACTGGGAGCCCGATGCGGGACTCGATCCCGGGACTCCAGGATCATGATCTGAGGTGAAAGCAGTCACTTAACCAACTGAGCCACTCAGGCACCCTTGTGGTCCTCTTTCAAAGGGACCTTCATTTCAGTTGTGCTAACCTGCCATTAGACCTTCATCCCAAACTCACCGACTAGTGTTTCCATGAGGCCATGCCAAGTTTTAGGTAGTTTCTTCAGAAATGGCCACTCTTGATCCATTAAATATGAAAAAGCTCACAGAACTGGGTCTGTCTGAGACTCCAACTCTAACCCGCACCCTTCCAAATGAACTGGGAAAGAAATTCACCTTTTTCTAGTCTTGCCTCTATTTATTAGGGACCCTTGATATACTAAGGACATGTGCATTTGCTGCCACCCTGGAAGCATGGACATGAGAACAGCTTGCGCTCCCAAAAGGGTCTGACCCTCAGCCCATTCCTGACAGGCTTTCCAGGTGGTAACTGCACACTCGGCTTCTATTCCTTTGTCTCACTCCCCCTCAGGTGGAGGTGTACATTTGTTTACTCCTTGGCAGAGACTTCCAGCATTCTTCTCTTTGGTAACTGAGGGATAACTGTGCTCAGAAGGAAAATGCCATTGTCACAAGCACAGAGCAGAGGCCTGCAATTTTTCCAGAAAAGACTTCTGTTAATCTTCAAAGTTATATGTAACTAGGACCACATACTCATCGCTAAACTGAAATGACTACAGTTTGCCAAAGATAATTGTTTATCAAGAATGAAGCAGAGAAAGAAAGAAAGAACGAACCCATGCCACAGATGACATCAATGGGTGATAAAATTTCTGATTTAGATGTGATGTTAGGTTGTCCTGAGAACAAAATATTTAAGTCCAAAATGCTCCTCTTGACTATATTTTTGCAAAATAATTTCATAGATGTATTTCATATTACTTGCTACTTTAAGTCTGGTGACTGAATGCATTTCAACCTCTCCTTGATGACTCAGAGTCATCACCAGAAGCATGGATAATTTTACCATGCTTCAGAAAAGCAACATCAGGGCCTTTTGAGTTATGAGCTGTGGTAGAAAATTTCCTAGGTAAATGTCTCAGGATCTTAGATTTATTGAACTCTGACAATTTTTCCAATTCCTCCCTGGATGTCAGACTTCTACTTGTTACTGTCTTGCTGTATTGTTCTCTAGAAATCTTTCACCCTGCCCCCTCACACTCCATCCTTTCGTTCAAGGACTGACTTTGGGTATTCCCAATGCACCAGAGAGTACAGCACAATCAGGACCAGGGGGTGAGGGCCTGCCTGCGCACAGCAGGCCTACTAATGGGAGAGGTAAACAATAACCAAGGTCACAATTAAACAAGTATATTCTAATTTGCTTTGATCTAGGACAGTGAATAATCACACTTCAGAGTTATACATAAATTAAGGACAAATAGGATTTCAGAAGCTTGCATGATCACACTCCATTTCTGTTTACGTATGAATAATTCCCCAGCAATGAGACTGTTGGCTTCACAGCGCTCTGAAAATGTGCAGCCTCTGTATTACAATGGAATACGGAGCATACTACTGAAAATGGCTTGATATCATCCAATATGGGTTTCTTATATTCTGCTAAATGGCCCTGTACCTACAACTTTAAACTGAGAACAACATGGCACCTGAGAGTCTAGAGATTCCAAATTCACATTTTTCAGGCCTCGTTTCCCTTCACCTCCATATCTGTGCATCTAACTGCCAAGTCCCCCTCTCCAGGTGAATATCTTGTGGCATTGGAATTTTTTTTTTTTTTAGATTTATTTATTTATTTGAGAGAGCTCATGAGTAGGCGGAGGCGCAGAGGGAGCAAGAGAATCCCAAGCAGACTTCCCTGAGCATGGAACCCAACACAGGGCTCCATCCCACAACCCAGAGATCATGACCGGAGCTGAAATCGAGAGTCCGACTTAACCAACCAAGCCACTAACTGAGCCACCCAGGTGCCCCTGAAGTTTAACTTCTGATTCCATCCCTCACCATGGCCTTCACCCTATGTTCCCTTCCTCTAGCCTTTCCTGTCTTGGGAAATGGTGCTATAATCTTCCCCAAAGGAATTTTTCTCAAGTTCTCTCCTTCCCTCATCCCTCACTCTCTCCAGCCTTATCCCAAACCCGATTCATTGACCAAGCCCAAGGATTTTGATCTCAAACACAGATCCCAAATCTGAATCAGATCATGATTCCTCTCTCCCTGAGATCTACCCAGGGCCCTGCTTTGCTCCTGGAGAAAAATCCAAGCTCCCAGTAGTGGCTTCAATGTGCTACAGGATTAGTCTCCAGGTAATAGTTTACATTGCCTATCTCACCCTGTGGTCCTCTCCTGTCAAGTTCCAACCATTGAGACCTCCCTATTCTTCCCCACGTATGTCCTTGGCCCATACACTACATTTCCTGTGATTTGTCCTTCCCCTAACCAGCCAAATGTCTGACTCTTTCTTGTTATCACTGAGGGCTTAATCTTAATGCCAGATCTTATCCTTACAGAGAGGACTTCTAAGCTGGTACCTCTTACTACTCTGTAATGCACATGCCAATCACTGGGAAGCAGATTCTGATGCAGCAGGGCTGGGCTGGGGCCTGAAATCCTCCATCTCCAACAAGCTCCCAGGTGAGGCCCATGCTGCTGGTCTGTGGACCATACTGAATCCTAGTAGGCAGCCAATAAATATTTTTTGGTGAATATGTTTTATACTCTTCCCAGCCCTCAGGGGTATGAAATAACCAAGTCTCTAGCTTTATGTAAGAGCAAGTCAGCTAGTATGGGGAGGTATTACTGATTCAAACATTGAGGTTTGAGGAGCCTTCATCCTTTATCACGATGCCAAACAATGATAATATAGTATATTTGCAAGGACTGATTACAAAATCAGTTACTGCTTTTAAGTGCAGTTTTATTTGTTCTTAAAATTGTTCTGATTGGGAGTTCACATCATTCACATCATTCTCAAATACAGCACTGGATGGAATTGAGAGGTACAAGGGCTTCCCAACCAACTCTTTATTTATGGAAGATACCTTCGCCATAAATGCAAGCAGCAACACACTGAGAGTATGCTGGCGAGAGTTCAGACACTGCAAATGTGCAATGGTTTTTCAGCTTCCTGGTTTGTAAATTGGAGTGAACAACTAAACACAGATCACAACCCGCAACACAGCTCTCTTTAGGAATGAAACAGAGACCTTACCTTCATTTTAGAAAGTGCCTTCACACTATTCTCACCATCAACCAACTGACCAACGAATCCTTGATGTGTGCCTACTATACACCAAATATTCTGCACAAAGATTTTAAGACCTGGTCCCTGTCTTTTGAAGTTATTAAAATCTTGGTGAAAGATACAGATACCCATAGAAATGTGATCAGGCAAAGCAACATAAAATGAATAACTTATGCTTCTGGAGGCAAGGACCAAGAGCATCGGAATTCCTGAGGATCTTGCCCAGTCCATGATCTGCCACTTTGTATTCAGCACTAAATAAATGGTAAATATCAGTGCATATCAGACTTTAAGGTGAAAACAATGCCCTTGCTAAATATAAAGTCAGATTCAGTGGGCCTGGTGGGAGCCCTAGAACTTGTACTTCTAACAGGCTGCCAGGTGATGACATGCTGGTGGTGTGAAGGCCACACTTTCTGTTGTAAGCAGAGAAAACACTGTTATTCAGTGTGGTCACCAAAGTCCCAGGCACATCCCCAGACCTACTGAATCTGAATTCATAGGGTTGGGGCTCAAGAACGTGCTCTAACTCCTCAGATAATTTGTACATATTCTAAAGATTCAGAATCACTGACATTAGTCTCTAGGGGCCAGCTGTGTTGAATTCAGGACTCATGTCTTTCCCCCAGCAATTAGCCACCAGATTGATATCAGGCTTCAGAATTTTCAGGGATGTCAATTCAGTACTGAGTGGCCTGGTTCACTTTACCAACATAAGCAGGTATAAGGCTGCCCAGGACCCTCAGTGAGAGACTGACACACCCAACACGTTTGTTTGGCACAGACTGGATCAGACCAGAGAATAGTGGCCAGGAAGGAACTCTGATTTAGCCAGATAGGTGGTTATTCTTTTTGTAATACTCATGAGGAACAGAGACTATAATGGCTTTAGCAGATGTGGACATCCTAATGCCAAGAGGCGCTCTGCCTAAAAGGTATCTATAATCATCCAATACATTACCCCATCCTCTGGCCTGAGATTGAGTTGTCACAGGCTCCCAGACACTGCTCCAGGCGCCCCAGATGGTACTGGCTGTTATACTTCGAGCATGTCATTATGCACACATGCAAACCACATGAGGGCAACTAGCTTCTGGAGACTAAATGCAGAACACTACCCTTTTCCCCAAAGTCCCTAGACACTGCTGGGAGGAAGAGAGATAAAAGGGACCTCAGGTGCTAGGAGGTCTTAGGAAAATGAGGAACCATGGGAAATCCTTAGGGCAAAGGTGCTAGGCAGACACAAAGAAATTCCATGATAACAATAAGTTCCTGTGAGAGCAAAATATATTGATGTTTTGGCACTTTCCTCTCTTCTAATTTCAACACGGTCTTACTGTTTAGTTTAGGAAGTATTATTTTGGTCTCAGGGTAGAAGTGTTAACTTTTCATTCTAGCAGAGAACTAAAACAATGATTTTTTTAAAAAATTTATTTAGCAATTTAGCAATGATGATTTCGTCCAGCTAGTAAAAATAAAACAAAGGTAAATACTAACTTGAAATCAATAAAGTCTTTAGATAATTATCTTCTATCTAATTGATTTCAGAAATTTAAGAAGCCCACTGATCAGTACTCATCACTGACCCTAACTTTAGAAAAAGAGCCCCCCACAATCCGCTTCTGTAAGATTCCCAATAAGCATGTCCACACCAGGCTAGAATTATCCTGACTCATTGGACTGAAGAACGGGATCTACTGTCCCCAAACCTCAACACACAGAGAAGAGTCAGGCTTGCTACAGATTCCACTCTTGGAACTTCAGTATGATGCTTTGAATTCCAGTAAGATTCAACTAGCCCTAGAAGGGGTAACACCTTTAACTGTCCCCCAAAGTGAAGCATTTTGCCAGAAAGAAGTGAGAAATCACAAGGGCCCAGAAGGAGGCCACACAGCAGGCAGCAAGAAAGAAGAATCTCAAAAGTCTTGAGATAAACCTAGTTTTTGTTTTGTTTTTGTTTTTGTTTTTATTTTTCAGACTGTTGCTTAGGAAATTTATTTAATGCCCTGTAGGAATGAACTTTCTCCTATAACTGATCTCCTGTGACTTACCATATGTCTTACCCTCCTCTCAAGACCACTGAGAAAATAGAATGAAATGATAGATTTGAAAGTATTCTGAAAAGCTGAGACTTTAAAAAAATATGAGCTATTATTTTCCAAGGTAATGTCCTTGCAACTCCCTGAAATCCTGGAATGAGACACTTACCTCCAGGTCGGCTTCTGCCTCTGAGAAACCACCTGCTATCGAATGGGGCTTAATGCAAGGCCAATGTGGCAAAGGCTGGCTTGGTAGATGACTCTGAGAAGAAGTTTAATGCCCTGAAGTTTCCTGTGCCAGAGGATAAATATACTGCTCAGGTGGATGCTGAAGAAAAAGAAGATGTTAACAGTTGTGCTGAGTTTTTGTCTCTCTTCAAGGCCAGGATTGAAGAATGTGAAAAAGAGCTGGAGGAGATGAGGAACATCATTCCATTTGATCAGATGACGATTTGATCAGATGACCATTGAGGACTTGAATGAAGTCTTCCCAGAAACCAAATTAGTCAAGAAGAAGCAGATCTGACTTTTTGAGGAAGATCAAGTCCCAACCAGTTAATTGGAAGGGAAAGCAAGTGATGATTTTAAAAGGAAGTGTATTGTCTATAAACAGTGTAGGCATTCTTATCTCCTTTGAGATACAACAAGACACAGTAGTTAAACTTCCTGATAGTAATCAAGGAAGCTGCATGGCTCTGTGTTTGCAGTAGAGAGGTGCTTAAGGTAGAAAACACTCCATGGTACAATTACAGCAGCCTGAACCAAACCACTGATAGCCCTGAGTTATTTTGGTTTGTTTAGACCTTGGATTTCATGTGATCTTAACTGGCTTCCTTTCCAGGACTTCACTGTATGTAAAAAGGTTTTGCTCTCAATTGTTTATTGAATTATGTCTGGTGTCAGAATCAGAGGGAGGCAGCACTGGAAATGATAAAGATTAGAAAGAAAAGTCACTGAAAGTGTTAGACATCAATCCCCAGAGTTTGTAAAGATGAATTTATTAGACTCCGAACTTCCCCAGTCAGGCCATGGATTATCTGGACAACTGGAAGACTGTGGCTGAATAGTATAAACAGCATGTCTAACAGAAAGATGTTTCCACCTGGAAGAATGGCTCAGTTCCAGCCTGATTCCTTGTGGATTTGTTAATTGGATTTGTTCTTACCACTAAGGCAAATCAGCATACATGCTAGTTAGTGGTTTCAGGCCCTGCACAATTGGAATTCTGCTCAAGGAAAGGTTGGCCAAGAAATAAAAGCACTTTCTCGAGAGGTTTACTCCTACTAGACTCAAAGAAAATGTACATGTTAAGCAGAGCCAGAAAACAAAGTCAAAGTTCTGTATGTCTATGTTTCACTACTTAGGATGGAAGATTCAGATGTGATGTCGTTAAGACTTCCCATACATGAAAAAGGCATTGGGTTAGGGAGCATTTTGGAAAAAATACATGCATTCAAAGTTGTGTGGCCACGAACCCAGAATCTAATGTCCCATCGAACACTAAGTCGTATAATAACTTCATAGATGAATAACAGTGCTGTCCTCCTTACAAGAAGGGGCCACTGGCACTGCCGTTAGTAAGCACAGGTGTGCCTAAAAGACCTCTGTAATGAAGAGTTCTTTCTACAGGGGATGGGTGGAGCTTGTTCAATTCACAGATGCAGCCAGTCACTGTCCAGGCAGGGCTGCAGGTACGATTAAAATGTGTCTGGGGTTGCTGCACTTGGAAGGAGTCCCCTGGCTCCAGAGGGTCTGGAAGGACTTTGGGAAGAGCCAAAGAAAGAATGTATGCAGAGGACAGCTGAGGTCCGCTGTGCTAGACAAGGGATGGTAAGCTCCAAAGGCTAAAGAGCTAAAAGCAATGTGGAATCCCAGATTGGATCCTGGAACAATAAAAGGACATTAGTGGATGAAATGGTGAAATCTGAATAAATCCTGCAGTCCAATCAACAGTCATACACTGATGTCAACATCTTGATTTTGACGAATGCACCACAGTGTTGGAAGATGTTACACCAGGGTTGCTGAGTGAAGAGTTTATGGAAAATCTTTGAGCGATCATTGTAATTTCTCTATAAATCCCAAATTACTGTAAAATTAAAAAAATTTGTTAAAGAAGTTTATGGGGCTAGCATGTAACATAGAGGAATTAAATGAGCCAGGCTAGGACAATCGCCAAATGGTCAACCCTTGCCCTGTCTACAGAATACCCACTTCTCACTGATGGCCAGTTACTGCCATGTGGAAATACAAGCTTCCATTTACAGATTTTCTGAGTTTTCAAGAGAATGCGAAACTACATATGTGTGTTATCTTGTTGTTGCTTTTTTTGGTTGTTGTTAAGATTTGTATTTTATTTATTTGACAGAGAGAATGTGAGAGAGGGAACACAAGCAGGGGTAGTGGGAGAGAGAGAAGCAGGCTCTCCACTGAGCAGAGAGCCCCATATGGGACTTGATCCCGGGACCCAGGATCATGACTTGAGCTGAAGGTAGACACTTAACAACTAAGCCACCCAGGTGCCCTGTTATCCTGGTTTTAAAACAATGGCTCAAAATGTGCAAAAACATATTAGGGACAGAGAGAATACAACTGCTCTGTGAGGACAAGTGGCTCAAATATGTGACTTCTCTTGTGGGCACCAGAGCGGTAAGTGTGCAAAGATGATCCCGGAAGCTTTAACAGTGCAGATTCCTAGGTCCCAGCATGAGAGGTTCCGATTAGGTAGATTTAGGGCCAAACCTCATATCCCACAATTTTATTGATGATACATATTCCACGTGATTTTGACACAGGAAGTTCATAAAAACACTGAGAAACATTGCTTTCAGGAATGAGATCCCATTTCCCTTAGCTTCTTCACATCCTTTAATTCAACTTCTTATTCTTTCTCTCACCATCACTGACACAACTTCAAGGCCAGTATTAAAATACAGGTCCAAAAGTGTTCTAACAGCCACCCACTACAAGTGGCCAGTAAGTAATTAAAATTTGGGGCTCTAAGTGGAAAATACATAGAGGATTTCAAAGACTTATTGCAAACTCTAAAAAGTAAAGTATCTTATTAATAAGTGTTTATTATTGATAAAATGTTGAAATGGTAATATTTTAGATATACTGGGTAAAATAAAATATATTAAAATGAATTTCACCTGCTACTAGGAAACTTATTGCCTCATACATAATGAGGCTTACATTTGTAACTCACATTATATTCCTTTGGATGGTGCTGGTCTAGGAATCTAAGGTAAAGAGGGTTGTTTGCTCTTCAGCCTTGGTGTGTAGAAGACAGGCTTAGTGTTCATATGTCTATGGTTCTGCCCAAATAACCAGGATTTCACATTTGAGGACAAAGCTCTTAGGCAAACAACGTTCATGTGTTAGCATCCCTCCCTAGAGAGACAACAGTAAGAAACTGGCTGAGACTTGGGGCCCTTGGGTCCTGGCCATCTCTGCCTCTGCCGCCAGAGGCATGACTAAAAGCCATTCACATAATTAATATATCACAGAAGGATGGGACAAGTACACTTCATTGTTGGTACCATTTCCAGGAGATAAAAGGAAAGCTACAGATTCTGCTAGGTATTAAACTGGGTGCAGATTAAGACAATACCCCTGATCTGATCTCAGATTAAGAAATAATTTTTTTCAGGGGTGCCTGGCTGGTTAAGTTGGAAGAGCTCCAACTCTTGATCTTGGGGTTATGAGTTCCAGCTCCACATTGGTTGTAGAGATGACAGATAGATAGATAGATAGATAATTTTTTAGAAAGAAAAAATACTATTTTCAGAAGACACCTATGAAGAGATTTTTAGAAACTGTACAGGCTGATGTTAGAGTCATTTGGTGAAGAAAAGTTAACAAAACATAGACATAAGAAGGATAAAAATCTTACCATGAAAATGAGCAAGTAGACATACAATATCCCATTAGTGGTTTGGGTTGAACAGAAAATCTCAAGCTCTATTTACTATCTCATTCATTCAATAGATATCCAAATGCATATGTCAGCACTTTTAATTCTTAATTCTTTAAAAATGTCTATGTGCTTCAAGATAAATTTTATCCATGTGTTTCTAATCCACTTATATTTAACTAATCCAAATGCGATTTTGTAAGAACTGTTTGATGTTCTAAAATACTTTTTTTGAGAGAGAGAGAGCGAGCGGGTGGCGGGGGGGGGGAGAGGGAGAAAATTTTAAGCAGGCTCCATGCCCTGTGAAGAGGCTGACGCAGGGCTTGATCTAATGACCTGAGCCAAAATCAAGAGTTGTCCAGACACTTAACTGACTGAACTACCCAGACACCCCTGATACCTTGGTCTCCATTAATAATCCTGTTTTCTTTCAACATGAGGGTCCTGTTGTGTCTCTACAGAAACCTGGATTCAGGTCTAAAGTCAGAACCCACACAACCCAAGCAGTTTTACAACCTGGCAAGGTAAGTTCTACTGACTCAGTTTTTAAAAAGTGTTCCAGTATCTACACACCTACTTGCTCATTCTTCTGGGGATCCCTTTCTTGGTCTCACCTGCCTGGGTTATGTGTATTAATCATTGTTGTTGTTTTTAATGAGTATCTCTATTCAGCATCTCTTTTCTTTTGGTAATTACTTCTCTTTTCCCTTTCAACCTGCTGTCTGCAGATCCCCCAACCCCCACTTCTGCTCTTGGATTCCAAAGGTCCTGCCATTCTCGGCTCTTCTGTACACCCCACTTCTCAGTAAATTCAGCAAATTCACCATTCTCTTCAAGTTAAATTCTCACTTGTAAGTATCTGCCTTTACCCCAGGGTAACCTAACTTCTGTCTTGTTAAGTTGCCCCAAATTCTGCCATTATCTTTCTGGTTGTTCTTTCTTTTATCCCCCTCCATTCTATTCATGGGTACTTCAGAGATAGACCATCTACACAAGACCCACTTTTTGACCAGGAATAAAACATACCTCTAGCAGTCGCCACCCCTGAAGAAAGGGCTGTGTGTTATTAGAAATACAGATGAGCTCAGACATGTATTCAGTGGATCCCAGCACAGACGACCATTTGGAACTATTCAAAACCTACTCACCTGGCAGCATACTAAGAGCAGTATTCACAGCTCAGCCTTGTATTTTTGATTTGTTGATGAGAAGGAAATGAAAAATAATACACCAATAATAAGTAGTGCTTTCATGACTTTGAAATATGTGGACATTTCAGCAAATTTCATTTTCATAAGATAAAAAAATGTATAGTCTATATATTCTAAGTCAGAGCAGATGGTTTTAACAGACATCTAACTACAAATTCGTCTTCAGGATTCCCATTTCTTACCACTTTGGTCCTTTCAGTTTCTTACCCTCTCTATTCAGACAGCAATTTCCCCCAAGTTGCTGAGTTCTCCCCACCAGAGTCTATTTGGGCTTGGATTCCTGGGGGAGGTTTTCCTACATCCTGTATCAAAAAATACACCATTTCTGTCTTGCTGCCTTGGGACCTTCCTTTGGGGGAGATGAGAGATCCCTGAGCCTATGAATCAGGAGGATCAGGCAGCAAGGTGAAGATGTCTCAGCCCAGTTCCAAAATTATCCATTTACACAAGAAGACACAATAAAATAAGCATCAAAAATAGGTCAAAGCCTAGTGATTAGAAGGGAGAAGGAAGAACAAACACATCAGAGACCTCAGCTAAAGGGAGTTGCCAAATGTGAGCACCAAGTGAAGCTCTAGGCCTCAAAACAGTCAGATGAAAAGGAGAGATGCTGAGTTTTATAGTTTTCAGTATCTGATCAAGGAAGTTCAGGAGGTCTTTGGTAGGGACTGGTTTTCTCCAGACAGTAAATTCTTGGAGCTTTCTGTTGAATTGATTTTTATATAAATGACAATATAGACTAAAAGTGGCTTACAGAAGATGTAGAAATGATTTTCTTAGAGCCATTCTTATACTGACCTGCAATAAACACTGAGGGCAGCCTGTTTATTAAATCATAACTCAGTGAAGATATTCCTTTGGGGAGTTTAACTAATGTGCTCCAGACCCATAACTTTCTAGAGATTTATCTTGACATACAGAGAGAGCTCAGATGGCCTGGAGGAATGGATGGTTAGTATGATTCAAAGACACTTGCTCTCAAGAACTCATTTTTGTTGATCCTTAGGCAGAACCTGGAAACTGGTCCACATGTTAGAAAGCAAAACCAGCCATATGCTCTGATGTGCAGGTGTCAGTGCTGAAGTTTGATCAGGAGATAAACATTTCTTCAACTTTAAGGTAGGACTAGCCTGACTTTCCCTGGTTTTAGGCTAAGATTCCCACCTACTTATATAGTTAGGGCCCAACTTACGTGGTCAAACAATTATTTGACTAAGGATCCCACTGAAGCTTGAAATTTCTCACATAAAATAAGGTTGGGACAAATTTGGTTTGTAAACTTTCAAAGGCAGGTATCTTTTCCAATCATAAAATAACCTTCCTATGTTCTTCCTCTGACAGACTACAGTGTACTCTCATTTATTTATGTGTCTTTTGCATGGAGACCTCGTGAGCTCCAGAAATGATAGAGAAAAACCAGTCAGCATGGTTCATTAGAGAGGCTCAATGATGGGAAATTACATAAAATAATGTCTTTCCTTTGAAATCATGTCCCAGAAGAAAGGGTCAGCATTAAGGAAAGCTTTGTAATTATGGTTTTAGGTCATAAAGATTCTGATCCCTGGGTAGTGAGCCCGATACAGGGTATTGGTCACTGGCAACCCTGTGCAGACTCCCCTTCTTGTGCATGGATGTGTTGGCTAAGTTGACCACAGCCCACCAGCAGGCTACACCCTAGAAGACATCCTCCAACAATGGCAACTATCACCAAAGTTCAGAAGAGAGGTGGTCCTGTCATGTCAGCATGCCACTGCGGAATCTTGAAGCTGGTTCCTTCTCTACCAGGGCCCAGGCTAAGTACTGAATAAGTTGCCAATGCCTAGCATCGGCCAGTAAAGATTTGGGGAGTATATAAATAAACGGATGAACGCCAATGAGCATCAAGGCAACAGAAACTCTGGGGCTGGAGCCAGTGATCCCAGCTTGATAACCAAGCTGACAGGAGGTAGGCTGGGACCCCATGACTACAGCAGACTGGAAGTGACAAAATGAAAACGGACTCTGAATTCTCTGCAGTTGAGAACTTCGAGATCCTCATGATTTTAAAAAGAGAGAGAGAGATAGAAGACGAGAGGACCACATCAGTGAGTGAAATCTATGCACAGCTCAGGTTAGACAGAGGCTGTCCATTGGAGGACTGGAAGAAGCCAGTGGCACTTTTCCACTCTATCTTCTCTCCCCAGCAAGACTCCCCAGGGTGCCCTCCTTGTCCTGTTTGGAGCATTTTCCCCCTTCCACTCTTATCTATAGATGAAGGGAGCAAAGCAAGGCAAGTGAGACAATTCCCCAGGCTAGTGGCTCTCAGAGCTTTAAGAAATACCATCCCAGAGATTCAGATTTAATTGGTTCAGAGGCATTGGCAGTTCTAAAAAGCCCCCGTAGGTTATTTCAAAGTGCAGCTGGGGTTAAGAGCCAACATCCTGGTCACACATTAAACCCTCCCTCTCCTGAGGCACGTACATGCTCCTTCACATGAATAATCCGGGCGCACATGAGCTGGGATTTCCCTCCTGAGAGGGAAATCTGAAGACTGACATTCTCCGTTACACTATTCACTTCCAAACATGACACAAGATTGCTTATCCAGAATGACTGAGGTCTGACTTACTTGCCACTAAGGATTTGTCTGGGGTTTACAAAGCATAGCTTGCAAAGAACACTATGATTTTACAATGATGTTCTCATGCAATATTTTTACACAGTTGTAAATTATGCTTTAAACTAGTTATCATAAACTAGTTGCATTTGAAGATTGCAAAGACACAAATTGAAAGTTGCCCGTGTCCCTGAGTCCCTCCTTGGAAGAGAGCTGTCCACCAATGAAGAATACTTGTTTTAAAATTTATCCGATCAAGAGAGAAATTCTCATGAGTAGTCATTATCAGTTGGGGGTTTATCCATTATAGCAAGAGTTATCATATCACTACATCGAGTTCTTCTCTGGTCATCTGCTTGGTTTCTCCAAGTCCCTGAGGACAAGCAACCTGTACTGCGCTTATTAGTGATCTTCTCCTCCTGGATCCCTTCCCTGATCCCCATCTGAGAGACCTGTGCCCTGACATCTCCTGTCTCCATGCTAAGCCCCCATCTGGCCTGTGGAGGATGTCTTGATTTTGGATTTCCTCATCACTAGACTGAGCTGCCCTGGCACATGAGAGACCTCAGTGCTTCTCTGCCTTCTAAGCAGACTTCCCGTCCCACCTCACTACCTATAAACCTGAACTCTCCCATCAGTTTGTGTCCCCTCACTCCCTTGGTCTATCTAAATCCTGGCTCTGACTCCTCCCAGTCTGCTTCCTTTGACCACTGATAGATTCCTCCTGCCCAAGCTCTAGGTTGGTGGCTCTCAAAGTGTGGCTGCTGGACCCATAGCATCAGCATCACCTTGGAACTTGGTGGAAATTCAAATCCTGAGGCCCCAACCTCTCTCCATGTTTACCAGTTCTCTTGTCTAAGCCATCCTTAATGGGTGGAGAAATTGTTGTCTCTGTTTGGGTCATAATGATCCCTGACAACTACTGATTTCTTTACTGTCTCCATAGTTTTGCTTTTTCCACAATGACCTAAAGTTGGAATGATACTCTATGTAACCTTTTCAGAAGGCCTTCTCTCACTAATAATATGCATTTAATATGCATTTCTTTTTATAGATTGATAGTTCATCTCCTTTTAGCACGAATAATCTGTTGTCTGATTGTATGTACAACAGCTCATTTGTCCATTTACTTACTAAAGGACATCCTGATTGCTTTTAAGTTTTCGAAATTATGAATGACACTGCTATAAATATCCATGTGAAGGTTTTGTGGCCTTCGTAAGTGATTCTTAATTATTCTTCTGATGCAATACACATAGAAGTTTGCATTCATTCATAGAAGTTTGCTATGAGCTGGGGCATAAGGTTCCACTATAAGCAAGGAACCCCAAAGTAACAATGGCTTCAGAGGAAGAATATCTTTCCATCATGACCTAGAGCTACATCTAATTCTAGAGTTCAGGGCTAGAATAAAGCACCATGGCCATCACAAACCCAGAGTCAATCTCTCGTTACCCTCTCCCATTCTGGAGTGTGTTTTCTACTCTAAGGTCACTAATGATATGGTGGAGATCCAACCACTGCATCCACAATGTAGACAACAGGAAGAAGGAATCCAAAGTAAGACACAAGGGTTCCTTCCCAGCTAAGCCAGCTCCCTTTAAGCAAATTTTCTGGAAGTCCTAGACACTATTTCCCTTCTATTTGATTAGCCAGAAGTTAGTCACAAGGCCATACTTAGCTGGAAAAAAAGGCTGGGCATATTGCTACCCCAAATAAAACAGAAGTTTTGCCTGAAGGAGAGAGGAGATTGGATGAGGGCAGCTAGGTCTGTTTCAGTGAGGCTTATATTGGCATACCTGCTTTTAATGCATTTTGCTTAACTGTTCTTTGTAGATACTATATTTTTATAAATTGAAGTTTTGTGGCAACCCTGCCTTGAGCAAGTCCATCAGTACCATTTTAACACTAGCATTTGCTCACTTCATGTCTCTGTATCCCATTTTGGTAATTTCCTCAATATTTCAAACTTTTTTATTACTATTATTGTGATACTTGTTATGGTGATCTGTGATGTTACTATTGTAATTGTATTGAGGTAATACGAGTCCCATCAATAAAAGATGGTGAACTTAGTGTTATGTGTGTTCTGAGTGCTCTACCAACTGGCCATTTCCCCATCTCTTTCCCTCTCCTTGGGCCTCCCTATTCCCTAAGATGCAACAATATTGAAATTGGGCCAGTTGATAACCCTACAATGGCCCGTAAAAGGAAGAGTCACACATCTCTCACTTTAAATCAAAAGCTAGAAATGATTAGACTTAATGGAGAAAGCATCTCAAAAGCCAAGACAAGCTGAAAGCCAGGCCTCTGGCATCAAACAGTCAAGCTGTGAATGCAAAGGAAGAGCTCTTGAAGGAAATGAAAATTGTTGCTCCAATGAACACAGAAATCTTAAAATATAACGGCCTTATTGCTGATTAGGAGAAAGTTTTAATGGTTTGGATAGAAAATCCATTCCCTTAATCCAAAGCTTAATCCAGAGCAAGGGCCTCACTCTCTTCAACTCAGTAAAGGTTGAGAAAGGTAAGGAAACTGCAGAAGAGAAGACTGAAGCTAGCAGAAGGTGGTTCATGAGGTTTAAGGAAAGACACCAACTCCATAACATACAAGTACAAGGTAAAGCAGTAAATGCTGATGTAGAAGCTGCAGCAAGTTCTCCAGAAAATCGAGCTCAGATCATTCATGACGGTGGCCACATTAGATAATAGATTTTCAAATTTTCCATTTTCAACAGCTTTCTATTGGAAGATGTCATCTAGGACTTTCAAAGCTTAGAGAGGAGAAGTCAAATCCTAGCTTTAGTGATTCAAAGGCTTCTGTTAGGGGCTAATGCAGCTAGTGACTTTAAGTTGATGTCAATGAAAATCCTGGGGCCCTTAAGAATTATGTTAAATTTATTCTACCTATGCTTTACAAATGAGACAATAAGCCTAGATGACAGCGCATCTGTTTATAACATGGTTTACTAAATATTTTAAGCCCACTCCTGAGATCTACTGTTCAAGCAAAAAGATTTCTTTCAAAATATTCCTGCTTGTTCACAATGCACCTGGTCACCCAAGAGTTTTCATGGAGATGTACATCAAAACACATGTTGTTTTCATGACTACTAACACCACATCCATTCTGTCGCCCACAGATCAAATTTAAACTTTCCAGTCTTCTTTTTTAAGAACTACATTTCATAAGGCTACAGCTACATAGAAAGCGATTCCTCTAATGGATCTGGGCAGTCAATTGACAATCTTCTGGAAAAGATTCACCATTCTAGATGCCATTCAGAACATTTGCAATTGATGGGAAGAGGTCAAAATAGCAACATGCACAGGAGTTTGGAAGAAGTTGATTCCAGCCCTCATGGAGGACTTTCAAGGGTTCAAGACTTCAGTTGGAGGAAATAACTGCAGATATGGTAGAAATGACAAGAGAACTAGAATTTGAAGTGGAGCCTGAAGATGGGACTGAACTGCAATTTCATGGTCAAATGTGAATGGATAAGGTGGTGGTTCTTTTGGGTGAGCAAAGAAATGGTTTCTTGAGATGAAAACTACTTTTGTTGACAATGCTGTGAAGATGTTGAAATGACAACAAGGGATTTAGAATATTACATAAACTTAGTTGATAAAGCAAGGGCAGGTTTGGACGGACTGACTACAATTTTTAAAGAATTTCTACTTTGGGTATAATACTATCAAACAGCATCACATACTATAGAGAAACCATTCATGAAAGGAAGAGTCTGTTGATATAGCAAACTTATTTGTCTTATTTAAGAAATTGCCACAGCCACTCCAGCCTTTAGCAACCACCACTCTAATTAGTCAACAGCCATCAACATGGAGGCCAGACCCTCCACCAGCAAAAAGAATACATGTTGCAGGGGCGCCTGGGTGGCTCAGTGGGTTAAAGCCTCTGCCTTCCGCTCAGGTCATAATCCCAGGATTCTGGGATTGAGGCCCACCTCCCCCCTCTCTCACTGGGCTCTCTGCTCAGCAGGGAGCCTGCTTCACTTCCTCTCTCTGCCTGCCCCTCTGTCTACTTGTGATCTCTGTGTGTCAAATAAATAAATAAAAATCTTTTTTAAAAAAAAGTACACGTTGCTGAAAGTTCAGGTGATGATTAGTAATTTTTAGCAATAGCATATTTCTTTAAATATACACATTGGGGTGTTTTAGCCATAAGGCCATTGTACACTTCACAGATGACAGTAAGTATAAACATAACTTTCACATGCACTGAGAAACCAACAAATTCACTTGACTCACTTTATTGTAATATTTGCTTTATTGCAGTGGTCTAGAACTAAGCCCACAGTATCTCCCAGGTATGCTTGTATATATATAATACCAGAGTACCAATGACAACTCTTTTTTTTTTTTTTTCCTTTTCTCTTCCCCTCAAGTAGACAAATCTGAGAGGGACATTATTACAGGGCTAAACTTGACTCTGCTTTAGTTGACAGCTTAAAAATAAACCAGATGCAAAGTTGGGGGCTTTTTGTGGATTACCTCAAAACTCACTGAACTTTACCAAGGTATTATGACATTAAGACCGAGAACACTGCCTATATAAAGTAGGCGGCTGTGTCTTTCAAAAGACTGGGATGTGAGAAAAAATTGACAGGCTCCATTTTATGGCCAGATATGTATCTTTTATATAAAAAAAGAAATGATAAGTAAAAAAAATAATTTAGAGGCTTTTTCTAGGAATGTCAGCACTATGGTTGTGGTGGTTGTAATGGAGAATCCCTAGCTAAATACACTTGGTTTTGGAGGCTCTCCCAGGTATGGAATGGCACCAGCCATGGCCATCAGTTACTTCAGGAACCCACAGCAGACCACACCTCCTGGAACTGATGCCTTTGAGTCATCCCCTCCCTTGATTCTGGGCTGCCCTGTGACCACTTTAACCAGAAGTGAAACTGTGCCAGTGCCCTAATTTTAAAAGGCCTGAAAGTTTCTATTTTTGCTTCTTGAATATCTCAATTGCCAAGTAAGATGTCTTGCTACACTGCTGGATTAGCCATGTGGGGAGATTCAAGGTAGAAGCCACACAGAGAAGGAAAAGACCTGTGCTACACGAAGAGGGACAGTGAGTCCAGGAGTCCCAGCCTCCAGCTAAGTCCAGACTTTGGCCTCCCTGTCAGCTGAATGCAATCACATCATGACCACCAGAAAACCCATATCAAAAAATTATGAGGAATAAAATCATTATTGTTTTAAGCCACTACATTTTGGGGCTGTTTGTCCATAGAAGTGAGCAAACACCATCACTTTCCCAAACACTCTATGGGCTTGAGCTGGAACCCTGGCCAATATGGCTACCACAGCCTGTGCCCAACTGTCATGGCTGCCGAAATAGCCCTTGCTGGCCTCGGCTACCCCAGCCAAGGGAGTCAGTGTCCTCTAGACTCCTCCAACCTCCCATCAGGATGACCCCCTAACTCCATAGCCCTGAAATCCTCCCTCTTCCAGGTCCCTCCTCCTGACTCAGTCAGACCAACTGGAAGCATTTCTGACAGGAGCATCCCTGCCCTTCCTCCTCATCTGGTCTCCCAGCAGGAATTCATGCCACCTCATCTTTGGAACCTCATCAGAAGAGCTCATGCAGTGTGTGGTGTGCATGTATGTATCGGGGGAGTCTTAACTGCAAATGGATCAAGTCTTATTCTAGAACTGTGGCCAGAAAAATGAGTTCCTGGCATCTCCAGTTGGAATCTGGAACAGATTTTCCCATAAAAAGCAATATTATAGGTGATTTTAGGTTCTGTGGTACTATTAGAACTATAGTTCAGCTACACTGCTGGTTAAATGGATGTTTAGGAGCTGCTCTGGGAACATAATTACCTTTTATAACATTGTCCTAATGAGAAACAAAATCCAAATAACTGCCTTAAGAATGAACCTTTGGAAGGAACCTGACTGTAAGTTGGAAACTATCTTTCTCTATTGAGCACCATTTATATAGTAGATGCTGTGGGGTAAGTAGAAGGAAAAAATAATATTATGACCTCTTCCCCAAATGTTGCAGTTTCTTTGGGAGGCCTAACTATGAGAAAAAACATCAAGCAAAGTGGCCTATAAGCAATTCTAAACTTGTGTGAGACGGACCAGTCAGTGACTCTCAAGCCTGCTACAGTTATCTTAGTGGTTGTTTATTTACATCTGTTTCCAGAGGGCTTGTGGACACCTACTGTTCAAAAGAGCACATGAGCTGTTCCCTGTTAACAGGGAAGGAGTGCATAGGAGGCACCTGTATTCAGTTGACTATTTAGTAATGACAATAGAAGGGTTCTGGAGCTTGAGAATCAAGTGCTCCAGGAGTGCTACAGCCTGATGCCTGGACAGAAACCCAGGGTGTCCTTATCACTGGCCTCATAAAGGGCCACCAAAGAGGCCCGCCACTGTGCTTCTCAACATGCGGTCTGGGAACACCTTTATTAGGATCACATAGTGGGGCCACTTCCTAAAAGTGCTGATTCTTTGACCACAACCCAGATCTCACAGTGAGGCTTGGGAAGCTGCGTTATTGATAAATTCCCCAGATGACTGTTGTATGATGCCAGTTTGAAATCACTATTTTAAATAAAGCCACCTAGAGATGGAAGAGTCCCACCCAGATCCTCAGGAGTATTTTCCCCTGGAAAACTAGGCAGGGGGATCTAGATGTAGGTCTTAGTCCCTTACATGCTCCACTTTGGTAACCTTGCTGATGCCAGCCAAGTTTCTAGAGGAAAACAAACATGTTCCAATTGCTGGGCATGGAATGGGGGCTTTTGCACACTCTCCCAGCACTTTTTGGCTCTCCTTCCATTCCAGCACAGCACTGTGCATACACTGCAAACTGTCTAAGTCATCTGGACTGAAACCCAGCATCTGCTTTAAGAAAAATGAAATTTTCAAGTAGGACCTCTTTGGAAGTAAGGTACCAAGTGAGATAGGGCCTCCCAGGTAGACTCCATCACATGGAATCATATGGGCAAATGTCCCCAGGACTAGAAAATGCGCTTTGAATAATACTCTATGGCTCCTACAAGAATATGTTGTACTCCTTGCTTGGGTCTCTTGCCATCAAGACCATCCTGCTTGCCTGAAGGACATTTGGGCTCCTTATCATCAATCTGCAAATTACTCAAATGCAAATACTGTAGCATACTGGGCATTGCACTGGTTTTTCATTATTCAGGGTGAAATCATTTTAGGATTGATTTTGAGAGGGGCACCTGGGTGGCTCAGTTGATTGGGTGTCAGCCTTGGGCTTGGGTCATGATCCCATGGTCCTGGGATTGAGTCCCACATTAGGCTCCCTGCTCGGTGGGAAACCTGCTTCTCCCTCTCCCTCTGCTCCTCTGCCTTGCTTGTGCTTGTGCTTTCTCTCACTCTGTCTAACTAAAATCTTATACCCACCTCTGCAACCGTATGAGCACCCACACATTTTGTGTCTTTTGCCTCTGGGAAGGGACACTGCTGCCCAAGCGGGGACAACGAAGGTGCCAAACTCTCGGCTTCCCCTTTCAGAGGCCCAGGGCATAAACACAGGATTTGGTCAATATGGAATTCAAATTATTTCCCATTCCTTCTGGTACTACTCCTTACCCCCATGCTAGGGAAAGTTGTCCAGACTGAAGCAAGAAAGATTCAGTGTAGCTGGACCACTGCAAGGGTCCCTTCCCCACCACTGGCCAAATCCCAACTGAGTTTGAGAATCTCAGTGAACATGGGCATGGTAAGACCCAGGGAACACAAAGCAAATAATGAAGGGACTTGAGTAGCCCCACCATCTTCTTAGGTCTCCAAATATTGTGGGAGAACAGTCAAATATGTCCAGAGGCTAGAAAGGGTTAAGAAGCGAACTGTTTGGAATGGGTCTTAGGGATTTGCATGGGACAGCACATATCGCAGAGAATGTCAACCTGAAAAGATGACAGACTCACTTCTCCTTCCCTCAGCGCCATAGAACTGTGACCACCTGGGATTTGGACACAACCCTGGGAAGGGGAACAGGAAACCTGAACCGACTTGAAATTTGGGTTTTGTCACTCACTGGAAAGAGGCTCAAAATAGAAATGAAGCTAAGGTAGGTAGGTTCGAAAAGGTTGAACACATTTCTCCCCTGTCTACATTTCTGTGCCTTAGAAAGTTTCCGAAAGCCCACAGGTGATGGTGACAAGTAATTATAGCCGAAGTGCTGAGGGCCTGAGGTCTTCAAGGGCTCCTTCAGGGCAGAGCCCTAAGCGGCCCATTCAGTTGTTAGAAAAGGAGCCAGGACTGTGCCCTTCAGACTTTGGAGGATCCGACATCTCGTGGCACAGCAGATTTGCTGAACAACTTTGGATGAAGTAAATAACTCCTCTAAACCTTCTCCCCATCAGAAAGGGACTCACAGAACCTGGCTAATGTGAATATGGAATGGCCTTGTCCTACACAAAGTGTGTTTTCATCATGGACTGCAAAATGGCATGAAAGGCCTTTGGAAGTAGAAAACAGTAGAAATATGCTATCAAGTGACTTACTGGAGCCTGATGTGGCAAGCTTAGGATTCCAAAGCTATTCACCAATGAAAGCCTAGGATTTCCAATTGAAATTCAAGGTTTTGATCAGGACATTCACAATGACTCAAAGATCTAAATATGTACTGTGTCAAATCACATTCTGAACAGACATGAATGCTCTCAGACTCCTCATGTATTTACCAAAAGTATGGCTGGGTTATAGTTTCTTGAGAGGATTACAAAGTTGTGTATGATGTTTGCATTTTCCTCATTCCCCCGTTTTCTTATTCATGGGTTTCTCATTTGCATTCTAGAGAATTCATTTCCCCTCCTCCTTATTTACGCCTAATACTCTTTTCCTTCTCTTTTACTTTTCCTCTTCGCATTAATTGTTCTTCTTCTTTTCCTTCTCTCACATTCCCCCTATATTTTTTGTATTCAAAAGTGTATTTATATTTTCTCCTTCCCTCTACTTTTTGTCCATTCTTAACCCTATTCCTCCTTAACTGTAATTAGCATCTATTGATACTTAGTAAATGCCATGCTCCCTGCTAGGTGTCTATGTGTATCGTGGTACCATATATAGGGGAGGGAAATGAGACTCAGAGAAATTGAGTAACTTGCCCAAAGTCACACAGGAGGAATGCAGAAGCCCGGACTCAGATGAAAGCATCTGCCTCCAGACGCCAGGTCCCCATTGTGCACTTCTTCCAGTCATGCCCGATTCCCTATTGCCTTATTCCACCTATTTCTGACCTCCTTTACCTGGGTCACTCCTTCCAGCATCCCCAGCCTCCCTCTTCACGCCCACCCTCATGCCCCACAACACAGATACCTAAGATCTCCCCTTTGCACAAGTCTATCCTATCCCTCCCCTGTAGAGGGTATGACTGTCAGGCACGGCATTCTCCTACCTGCTGTCTGTCTAGGGAACATGTTCAAAAGCCCCTTTCAGGCCATTCGTTGGGCCAGTGATTTTCCTTTCTTCCCACCCTGGGGCAATTCAGAGCCCATTTTTGCTTCCAACGGTCAGAATTTTTCCACAGTGGCATTCTGATGTTTCTTCCCTCTTCTGTGTATAACTCTGTGTATATGTGTGTTGAGTGCACCGGTTTCAAATTTTTCTGAAAGATTTCTTTGGGAAAAAACCAAAAAACAAAAAACCACATTGATCCTGGCTAAGTCTATCAAAACTGATTGGCCGCAGTGGGCCCTTTGTACTATTTCCCCCTGGTCCTTTCACTCTCCTGCTCTCTGAGATGGCACACAAGTCCACTATTCTCCCCTCGGTTGATGAGCTTGCTTCCTAAGTGACCGAGCAAAGGGAAACAAGCAGAACAGAACTCAGGTGACTCTCACCACCACATCCACCTACCTCCTTCTGTCCTTCTGACTCACATAACCCTCCCTCCCACTGGTCACTCTGGAGGACGCCTGCATGCTCTGGGTAAGCTGACCCTTTACTGGGCACTTCATCTCATTTTCCCGACCTCCTCAAGAGACACTGCTCCTCCGAACTCTATCTCCTGCCTCTGTGCCAGATTGGTTCCAACACCATAAAAATATAGTATTACAGTCTCCTGGCTTAAAAAGAAAAAAAAAATAAATAAAAATCCATTAACCCCTCTTCTCCCCCCTAGATAGTGTCCCCTTTTTTCCTTTGAGGGGAAACTCCTCCTGAGACCTAATTTTGCCATCGTTCCACCCTCACCCCCTTAACACCGTACAGTCACCCAGTCAGGCTTGTTTCTACCCACAGTTCCATCAAAACTACTTCACCCACAGACAAGACAAATGACCTCATGTGGTTCAGTCCACTGGACAGCGTTCAGAAGCACAACACCACAAGTTACTCTCTCTTGTACCCAACATATTACTAGCTTGGTTTCCAACATGCCACAGGCTCTGGTGTTCCTCTTCCTTTCTGGTTGGTTGTAATCAGACTTCTCCTATCTCCCTAACTGCTAAACCACTGTGTTTCAATATTTAGCAGGCAAAAGAATCACCTGGAAGGCTTGTTAAAAAAACAAAAAACAAAAAACAGGGGCCCCTGGGCGGCTCAGTCTTTAAGTGTCTGCCTTCAGCTCAGGTCATGATCCCAGCATCCAGGATCGAGCCCCACATCGGGCTCCCAGCTCAGTGGGAAGCCTGCTTGTCCCTCTCCCACTCCCCCGTGGTTGTGTTCTCTCTTTCTCTATCCCTCTCGCCATCATAAATAAATACAATTAAAAAGCAAAAAAAAAAAAACCTCACTCTGAAGGACTCCCCCCCATCCCGGCCCCAAGTTTCTGATTCAGTAGGTATGGGCTGACCCAAGAATCTGTAGATCTATTAAGTTCTCAGGTGATGTTGATGTGGATCTGTGGGTCACATTTTGAGGGGCAGTGCCTGAATTTTTCAACTATTATTCACCTCAGTGATGATATTATGCACTTTCAGTTTCAATATTTTTACATGTTAAAAACTGCTAAGTTTATATCTCCAGGCAGGTCCTCTGCACTGACGGCAGAGTCACATACCCAGCTGCCTAATTTACCTCCTGAATGGGACGGCTAACAAGCAACTCAGCGTGAATGCATTCAACCTAAGCTCCTCAGAGTCCCTCCCAGCCCCAGCCCCCCCCTTCCACGGTTCTATCCTTAGTCAGTGGTAACTTCAGCCTTCTCATTGCTCAAATCAAAAACCTGGGAGTCACTCAGGATTTCTCTTTACTTTTACACTCTACCTCAATCGTTCAAATAACCCTATTGACTTTAAAGCAAAAATATATCTGGAGTTCCGTCAGTTCTCACCATCTCTAATGCTGCCACCTTGGCCGAAGCAAGCATGATTTCTTTATTGGGTTATTATAATAATTTCTTTTTTTTTCTTACAAACATTATTCATTTAATCTGAAAACCACCACATGAAGTTGATTATTATAATAATTTCTTAAGTGGTCTTTCCCCCTACCACGTTCTTTACAATCTTTTTTTTTTTCCTTGAGGGAGAGAGAGTACACCCATGCAAGTGGCAGGGGTGGGGGGTGCTGGAGGGGCAGAGAGAGGGAGAGAGCATCTTAAGCAGGCTCCACGCTCAGCTTGGAGCCCAGCATGGGGCTCGATTTGAGGACCCTGAGATCATGACCTGAGCTGAGATCAAGAGTCAGATGCTTAACCAACTGAGCCACCCAGGCACCCCTACAATCTGTTCTTAATAAAGCAATTAGAATGATCTGGCTGGCCCCGAACACTTTGTCTCCAGTAAAGCATCCAGTGGTGCTTCTGGGGTGAGGGGAGGTGCTTTCTGGTGCCAGCACTGCAGGAAACATTTCTGTGGCCTGGCTTAAGCTTTTGAAACTTCATTTGCATATAGTGGAGTTTTGTTTTGTTTTTGCTGTTTTCTTAAATTCATAACAAATGACTGTTAGATGAATAATGTATTAGGTATAAATAACAAATTCTGTTGTGAAAGGAGAAGCAAAGCCTAGTTCCTATGTCATAGTGGTTGTGCTTAGAAATACTTTATGTTAGTCTTTAAATGAAACCTCTTTACTATCATAGAAGTTAAACCTGGGCCTAGTAGTTAAGAGTGTGTGCTCCAGACAGACTGGAGGGTTCATATCTTTGCTCTCTGTAGAGAGAAAAATGGACTTTCTCATGTCAAGCAAGGTCCTATGTCAAGCAATGACCCAAGCAGTTAAGGAACTGCCTCTAGGAGATCTTGCCGGGACCTGACCCCCTAGAACTGATATTGAGCCGAACCAAAGGAGGTCTGCTGATACTGAAAACTGATGAAATCCCTTTAAAAGGGAAGGATTTGGGCAGCAAACTGTCAAATCTTTAGGCCCAAACTCTTGATGTCAGGCCATTTAAAAAAGGCAACTGCCGCTGAAGGTTCTGCCCGATGGATCTCCAAACAGAACCAAGAGCCTTCCCTGCTTGAACATCAGAAGCAGTAAGTGCTGAGAGCTGACCGGACCAGACCAAGGACTTGTCTCAACTGCGCGCCCACAGACTGAATTCGCGTTTGGTTCGTTCCCTTACTGAGCCCTTCTGTTATCTTGTGTGTTGTGTGGCTTGTCTTCTGTCCTGCTGTGTGTGCAGTGTAAGAAGCCAAGTTTAATCACAAGGCGAAATGTCAAGAGTTCAGAATCCTGGACTGCTTTATAATTGTGATTTAACTTGGCTGTATGACTGAATAAAGCTGACGTTGTAGAAAGACACAACTGTGTGCCCTTGGAGTTGAGCTCATGACACTCTCCCATTACCTTGGTCGAATGACTCTAAGCTAGTTTCCTCATCTGGTTGTAAGGTTGTGAAGTCATATAAAGGACATAAAGCAGTACCTGGCCCATAACTGGCCATACTCCTTTGCAGTTATGACAGTTTGCTTACTGTTTAGCCCATGATACTGAGACAGGGAAACTGAAGGGACCTCATGAAAAATCGCTTTCACTCCTTTTCCTGCATCGTTTCTTCTGAGGACCTGCACCCTCACCTTACACACACCTTATAGAACAGATACTGTCTGCCCACCTGATGAAGGTCAAGGAGTTAATGATTTCTTTGGAGTCTCCCAATGCAATTGATAACATCTAAGGAATGATGATGGGTGGAGTCATCATGAACATTTTCCAGGACTATTGACTCATCAAGACCCCTGGTTCCAGGGCGAAGTCACCTTTGGAGAAGACCTAAACACTCTTTGTTCCTGGCTGCCTGAGAAGACACACACATTGAACCACAATCCTCATTAAAAACTCCAGACCTGAAGCAAGGCAAGGCTCACTCTTCTTTTGTTTCTGAGTCTTTCAGATGCTCTGTCTGGATCTGCACTCTCTTTAGGTCTTCAGTCAACTCTGCTCTCACTTCCAAATCAACTTGTGTTTGATTTCTATCCTGCATGGAGCCAAGAAACCTCTTGGCTGGTCCTATGGGACGCACTCTGGTCCTCAGACCCAGCCACTCTGCATCAACACTGCAGAATGACTTGTGCACCATTTTACTCTCACTGATTTGCAGACCAGATTTTTTTGGCCTCCCTTAGTCATAAGGAAGCATTGTAGTTGAATTTAGCTATGGAAATGTTAACTCTCTAAAAAGAGGGAGCTTGCGGGCCAGAAAATTATTTTTAAATGAATTACTGGGTAGGAAAACAACAAGGCTTCCCTCTCATTTGATACTTTCCTATGCATTTTCAAAGGGAGATGCTTGGTGTTTCACACATTTTCTTCTCTAACAGTTCCTTGATGGCAGTCTAATTTCTCAGTGTGGAAGACCATCCCTCTGTCTGAGTGACAGCCTTCACTTTATATCCTAGGCCAAATGTTCAAGGAACCTATGCAAACATACCCAGCAGACTCATCACAATCTATGTGAATCTGTATGCACAGAAAGGAAGGACTGGCTTTCACAATGGGTGCTACTGCTTAGGTGACGCATGTGAGAGCACAAGAACTCAGGGCCAGGGAAAGCCTGACTCCTTCAAGGCACCTGGCCTTCAGAGTCTGGGGGCTTTGATGATGCGTGGCTAGCACCTCACCTGGGCTCACTTTGCTTCCAGCAAAAGTCTGATTGACACTTAGTGCCAACATGGTTACCAAAGCATATGTCTATTAGACATTCTAGACATTCTATAGTAGTTTAAACTTACTTTGGCCAGAAATGCCAAATGATGCTGCAGATATGAACAGGAAGACACCAAAAAGACTTTGCTCAGTCTCATGATTACTAGATCTTTATCTTATCACTGTTTTCTCAAGTGTGAGCAGAGGTTACACTGAACCGAGGAGCCAGATTTGGAAAATTCATTTTTCTCTACCTAAAGTATAAGCTGCTTCTTTGGTATTGCCAAATCATACTAAAACAATTGCAGAGAACTTGCTGATTGGTTGCTGGATCAGTGTGAGGCCATTCACCCACCGTTGG
Organism: Meles meles; assembly: GCF_922984935.1. Classification (NCBI taxonomy): domain Eukaryota; kingdom Metazoa; phylum Chordata; class Mammalia; order Carnivora; family Mustelidae; genus Meles; species Meles meles. The sequence continues at coordinate 83,010,701 of NC_060068.1, forward strand.
GATTAGCCAACCACTCTATGGGAAGCAGAGGGCCACAATGCTTCTAGGACTGAGACTTCTTTTTATCATTGCTTTCATAAATAACAACATCTACATCCACAAACATGCCTGAAATATGTAATGTATGTTCTACTCCATCTAGACCACCTAGTTAATAATAATATTACTAATAATAATGCTAATACTACTTATTGGTTCCTGACTCTTCCTCAGGCTTCAGACCAAGGGCTGGCTTCATGGGTATGTCACTAGTGCAGCGGTATAGGACCCCATGGTCCGAAGCAGTCTGAGGGTTTATTCATCATTGCTTTGAAATTTTATTTTGTAAGTCAAGTCCAATGAGACAAAGGAGCATACACCAGGGTCTTAAAGACTCAGCTCAAATGCCTTTCCGTTGTCTATCATTACTCTGTCTCCCCATTGATGGATTCTAAGCCACTCACTCCCCTGCTCCCTAATCCCCAGGATCCTACCCAACCTCTCCACCTCCAGAGAGCAATAATTGAGGCTTCCCAACCCCTAGCATGAAGAGTAGGGTCAAGTACATATGCCTCATGGTGTCTTCAAGAGGGGGTATGGCAGCAAGCATCTCCACCCTGGGCTGGCAGCCCCATGAGTTCTCATCAACTGACTCTATTGGGGAGAGTTTCTTGTCCTTCCCTGATCCAGTTACTAAGTGAGTCTCTTGGAAGAGACTGCAATTCTTTTTATGGAGCACCTGCCTGCCATGGGTTGCATAATAGGCCCCTGAGAAGGGGACAAGCCTGGTTTGATTTCCCTGCCTCTAGCTGACAGCTTATAGGAAGAACATCCAGGCAACCAGGGGGCTGTGTGCAGGCACCAAGTCACAGAGTGGGGCTGTCAGATGTCTGGAAGAGCCTACTGCCATACGCAGGACCACTGAAGAAAGGGGAAAATGTTCTATTTTAGTACCTTTAGTGGTACTCCTTTTCTGTTTTTTGAACAAGGGGCTCTGCATTTTCATTTTGCATTGAGACTTGCAAATTGTGGGCCAGTCCTGTTCCTTTTAATTAATTATGACTTGTGGTCGCAAAGCCACCACTGATAGAGGTTGTATTTTTTTTTTATCATTTTATTTTACTTTATTTTCACCATAAGTGTATTTTCTTATCCCTATGCCCTTCTTCCCCCATCTTCTCACCCACATCCCCTCTGGTAGCCATGTTTATTGTTTATAGCTGAGAGTCAGTTTCTTGGTCTGTCTCTCCTCTCTCTCCTTTTTTCCCCTCCCTTGCTCATTTGTTTTATTTCTTAAATTCCACATATGAGTGAGATCATATGGTTTCTGTCTTTCTCTGAATGACTGATTTAGCTTTACATAGTACTCTCTAGCATGTTGTTGCAAAATGCAAGATTTCCTTCTTTTTTATGGTTGAATAATATTCTGACGGAGGTTGTATTTAAACCCACGTAGACCCATTAAGAACCGCTGTTAAGTCTGCTACACTGATCTCAAGTCATGGCCCTTTCGAATGCGCAGTTTCCCCCATGGTTGTCTTAACCCCAATTCTGCACAGCTTCCGGGGTCTTCTCATTTATATACATCATAAAATTTATTCATGTATCATCTGTAAATGGAGATTGATAAAAGCGAGCATTTGGCAAGGTGGGAAAGAAAATAAGATGGCATTTAAGCCATAGGAATAGATGGGAATAACCAAAAAGGCACCATGATGCCCAGAACACAAGAGAGGAAGCTGCTTGGAAGTTGTGACTCTTTCACATTGTGTCCAAGTGCATTGCCAACTGAGCAGATGGGCAGGTGCAAGGTCGTGATGATGAAGAACACAGTATCAATACCACGTAGGGCATAGATTTCTCACAAGTTGTCCTATTCATCTGTTAGGGAGCTCAGCACTTTTATTAAGCATTTTAGAGCTTTTCTAATCTGTTTAAAGCATTTTGATTTCACATTTCTGAACAGATGGCCCAAATGGAGTAAATGGGCATGTTGTCGGGTATATGTGGGCCAGCAGGCTGTGAGTGCTGAAGCAGAGGAGATGTGAGGGTATTGAGAGTGAGAACGAGAAGGTGCAGCCATGGATGGCCAGATTTTTCTACTGACTCCTTGCTTCATTTATTCTCTGTGTTCCATTTTTCGACTTGGTGAGATCCAGGTGCAGCAGATAAAATTCAAGCTCTACATGCAGATTAAGGAAGATGTTGAGACCCTCTCTAGAGATCTGTTGATGGAGGCAGGAAGCCTGTTACTTGTGGCTGCTTGCTTTCCACACCCTTCGTCGGAAAAGCATGGGGGAGAAGGAAGGCGAGGAGGCGAGAAGAAAGACTGGCTCCACCTGTGCCACCTAAGCACACGGAAAATTTACTTCGGGGGAGATTCTGTGAAACGGGACCAAAGCTAAGTTAAGGGGTAGTGCTGCCTTCCCTCCAAAAGGATAAATTCAGCATGCCTTGAGCTTCTGTTTACTAAGCGTTTGACAAAATTTAACATTGATAATCAAACCTCTTAGCAAACTAAGAATAGGAGGAAACTGCTTCAATCCAAAAAAGCATTACAAAAAAAAAAAAAAAAAAAATCTAGAGTTACCATTATATTTAAGAATGACATTGAATGCTTCCCTTGAAGATCCAGACCAAAGCAAAGATGTTCATCTTCATGACTTCTATTCAAAATCGTACTACAGATCCCAGCCAACCCCAAAAAATATATAAAACACATGGGTCAGAAAGGAAAATGTAAAATTCCCTTTCTTTGCAGATCACATCATTGTGTATATTGAAAATCCCAGGTTATCTATGAAACACCCACTAGAAACTAATAAGTGAATTTAGCAGATTGCAGAAGATCAAAATGCAAGAATCAATTGTATTTCTACATCATACTAAGAAACAAAATTTCATTTCAATAGCATCAAAAAATTAAATACTTACATAAAATTTAGCAAAAGACACAAATATCTTTATGCTGAAAACTATGAAATATTGCTACAGAAATTAAAGAAGACCTAAATAAGTAGAGAGGTTTAATGTTTTCATGGATTGAAGGACTCAGTAATTTGAGAATAACTGTCCTCATATTATTCTGTAGATTCAATGCAATTCAAATCAAAATTCCACAAGACTTTTTATAAAAATGGAAACGTCTTTTTAAAATCTATATGTAAGTACAAAAGACCTAGAATAGCCAAAGAAATCTTAAAGTAGAAAAACCAGATTGAAAGACCTGCACTGCATGATTTCTATACTTTGAATAAGCCTACAGGAATCAAGATAGTCTGGTGCTGGCCTCAGGATAGCCCAAGAGATTAATAGAACAGAATAAAAATTTAGAATTAAGTCTGCATGTGTATATACGATTTTTACAAAGTTGCCAAAGCAACTGTATGGGGAGGCTGTGTTTGCAATGATGGAAAGCCCTCAGCAGACATGTCCTGGGAACATGGCACTCAAACTTGCAGCACTGAGTGGAATATATAGAATTGTGATCTTCAACCATGGCCTTTCTCCCATGTTCCTCTTTGCTGGTTGTCCCCAGGGGTCTGGATCTGCATGTCAAATGCTCACCAAATCTTCTGTTTCTTTGACTGCTCACATCACCCCCTGCCCCAGTCAACCAGAGCAGTTTTGGTGCCTCCTTTTTCCAGCCCCAGGCACAGGTAGTCCCCAGGTCACCCCTTTCTCCTTCACAAATACCTCTGCCCTCTGTCTGGTTGGACACAAGGAAAAAGCTCTGAGAACTGAGCTGTCTTTTCATTCAAGTGTTATCACTGCCTTGCAGCATTTCCTCTCTTCAGTGAAAATCCCTTATCACCCTTCAGCAGTATTTCCCTGTTATATGTACTCAAAGGGCACAAATGTGGGAGGTACAAGGTGAAGAATGGGAAAGTATTTAAACTGACCCTTTCAACTGAACCTTCAAGTTTACTGATGGTTCCAGGGTTCAAATGTGGGAAGCAAAGCTTTTTCCGTCTCACCCTGCTTAGTGTGCTGCTGTAAGGTAGCAGAGCCATCAGCCTCTTCATTCTCAAAAGCTCAGACACAGTTGGGTGGGAGGCCCCTTTCCTGCCCTTCCATGTAGGGTAGGCCCAGATAAAAGTCACTGTCCTACTACATTACGGGTATTTGTCATTGACAGTTTAGTTGTATTTGCAGAAAAGTAGTAGATCCTTTCTCTTCCAAAGCCCCTGTAAAAAGTCTCATATCTTTTTTTTTTTTTTTAAAGATTTTATTTATTTATTTGACAGAGAGAGATCACAAGTAGGCAGAGAGGCAGGCAGAGAGAGAGGAGGAAGCAGGCTCCCCACGGAGCAGAGAGCCAAATGTGGGGCTCGATCCCAGGACCCTGGGATCATGACCTGAGCCGAAGGCCGAGGCTTTAACCCACTGAGCCACCCAGGCGCCCAAAAGTCTCATATCTTGTACTCCCAAGATGGCTTATGAATTCAAAAGCTACCCAGGGGTTTTCTGCATCCCTCCTGACCAAAGCAGTGAGTGCCTTTCAGCAACATAGGTGCTGAGGGAAAAAATAGTTTCCCCAATCCCTTCCAATCCCCTCCCCTTACCATAATTAAAACCTCAAATTCTCAGATTATAGGATTAAACTGCCTATTTTCTGGGCAACTGAAGTGATCATTTTTAATTATTCACAGGTAAATAGTTAAGAGAAACAGAATGTCATATCTGGTTTCAAAAATATTTTCAAGGAGTTTTGGTTTTTGCCTCTGTCCCTGAGAGTGTGTGAGCTTCACTACTTTTGACTTTTTAGATGTTTGCTCTCTTCTGAGTCCTTAGATTGCATTTTAGCTCCTGTCTGAAATCAACAGTATCTCCTTGAAAACAACAACCATCAGTCAAGTTTCTTCCACGGGTGTGGGATTGCCCAGGGGGCCCAAAAACCAGAGAGTAGTTCTCTCAAAAATAAAGCACATCCAGAGTTTCCTGGTTGGAATCCTTCTATGGAATTCTGGCTCCACTCTCTCTACACGTGTTGGAGGATAATTTATGGCAGTCAGTAAAGCAGCCAGACAAAGATTCAGGTTTTCTCTCTCCCGTTCACATAGCATGATCACTTGGATTGAAGACTATTTTTTTTCCATTTGGCCAAACTTGAACACATGGAAAAAAACAAACAAATCTGGGGGGCCGGGGGAACAGTGACCAAGTCAGCAAAGAAAAACAGCCTTCAGGTGGCAGGTTGGCAGGCTGCCCTGTGCCGGGCACCAAATCTGGAGGCACTGACCAGGTGGCAGCTGCCAGGCTGTTTCTTAAACTGGGATGAGCTAAAGAGTAAGGTTTTGTATTAGACTGTGATTTTTCTTGTCTCAGCTGCAGTGCAGGCATCGCTGGGGTGGGGCTGGAAGGTGGCTTTTGGTTTGTTAATGTGTGTACATTAGGATTCCATTTGAGAATCAATGCTCAGTACCAAACCCACTCAGAACACACCACAGAACCAGTTGCAGTACGTCCTACAAGCTCTTTTGAATCTTAAGCAAAACTTCATAGGACCCTTTATATAATGTATCACTGTCCTTTTCCACCAGGCAAGAGAGGGAAATGGTTCTCTCAGAAAGTCTATTTATCTGAATCAAATAAAATGGCATTTATCCAGAGACTATTGTCTCTTAAGTCAAACCATCTGGCTCACTGGTGAGAAACCAGAAGTGAAAGTTTTCACTACCTAAAAGTTCATATTGCACAGTCCATGCACTGAACTGCATAAGGTGAGTCATGGACTAGACCTTCACATCTTTGTTCAGGGCTTGCTTACTGATGCTGTAAACATATGTCTATTTAGTTCTAAGTTTTGTTGGTTTGGAAGATGAGAAGAGGACAAAGAGATGAGAGAAAACTAGAGAAGACAAGTAGGCATTATCTGCCCAAAGACAAGCTCCAGAAGGGAGAGAGATGGATTCTTTTATTCATTGCTGAAGTCCCAGGACCTAGAATTGTTGTAGGTATAGAGTAGGTGCTTATAAATACTTGCCCAGTTGGTTAATGGAAGCAATGGAAAGCACTGGTTTTTAGGATAGTCTGCTAGGGAATAGGAATAAGAAGAAGAAGAAAGAGAAGGAGAGGAAGAGGAAGAAGAAGGAGGAGGAGGAGGGGAGAAGGAGCAGGCAAGGAGGAGAGGGAGGAGGAGGGGGAGGACGAGTAGGGGAGGGGAGAAGAAGAGGAGGAAGTGGGGAAGAAGGAGAAGAAGGGGAGAAGGCAGCGGAGGAGGAGGGGAGAGGAGGAAGAAGAAGATGATAATGATGATGATGGGGAGAAGATAGGGAGACCTCATAAAGCTACTAGTCAGGGGCAGTTTAAACACTCTCAAAAACTTCTGCATACTTTGAAAGTTCTTAAGAACATCATTGCCTTATAGCCTAGATGATGAAGATGATGGTGATGATGATGGTGGTATCATGGATATTTATTATACCCCTAAGTCATCAAGATGTCAAAATAAATAGAAATGAAAATGTCTTCATTATCCCCTTTTCAAGGCACAGAAAACACAAAATATCTGAAAAAATATTTTCCAAAAATCTGCTTATAAATGTTTTAAATTCGAAATTTCTAAAATTCGAAATTTTCTAAATTTTAAACTTCTATACTCACAAAGGTAGACTACAAGTTACCACTATGACAATATAGAAACAAAACCGATAGAGAAGTTACTGTATTACCAGAAGCACACAGAGTCTCTGGCACTCCGCTGTCATCTGCTTGCATATAACAGAAAGGATCCCATCCTCTTGCATTCACATACCCCTGGCATTCTGTAGTTGTAAAGCCGATTTCTCTCAGAGAAGCTAGCACCACTGGGACCCACTACAACATGTAGGACTGAAAGTTTCTCTGAGCTTTGCATGTAGAGAGCAACCTTCCAAACATGTTTAAACCAGTGTAAGAAATTATGTGGTTTCAAAGGCCAGAGCCCTAAAAATGAGGGAATCTACCCAAAGTTAAGCCACAGGTTTGGCTGGTTTTATGATTACTCTGGGCTTTGCTTTCTCTGAGAAATGCAGAGATAGTTGAAAGGAATTTCAAGAAAAAAAAATTAATGTTAAAAAAAATCTAGGAATGATTTTCAACCTCTGGAAAGAGTAAGCAGAAATCCTAAAAAACAAAACAAAACAGGATCCTTCTAGCACAGAGAGGGGCAAATACCCTAATGAGTACGTTGTTCTTGGCTTACCAACAGGTTTCTCTTCTGACTCTCCAAGAGTCTGGTGTCTCTTAGAAAGGGTCATGGGGCAGAGTGAAGTTGAAAAACAATATAAAACACTAATTTCCTAACCAGCAACTTTATATGAATTTACTTTATGTATATTTATTTATAACCTAAAAATATCCTTTGAAAAATATCTTAGAAATCAAGTGCTTACCAAATTGTCTGAAATGGAACTTGAAGAGTAAGAGGGCCCCTATGGGCTTTGGTACTGACATGATAGAGAGGCAGAGAGTGAGTGGGAATCATCTATGTAGGAACCTGGAAGGCTAGAACAGAAGGACAAAAGTGACTCTAGGGGCCTTAGAAGTGAGATCCTGTCACCTGACTCTGAAAGGTGGGAGGGAAGAAGCAGGTCCTTGGTACCAGGAGAACCACAAGAAGGGTTGGACATATTGTAGGTCTCTGTTGCTTTGGTCTGCCAACACCTTCGTTCCTGGCTAAAAGTGTTTGTCACATTCCACATGGTCCGGGAGGGGCTCTTCATGGGTTCTTTCTGTCTTAGTTTGAGCTACCTAGAAGCAGACCCTGAGACAAGAATTCGAGTTCAAGCAGCTTATTTTGCAAGGCAATACCAGCAGACAATGGTAAGAGAGTAAGAATCTGAGGCAGGAGAGGAAAGGAATCCAATAAAGGCCGTGTCTTCAAGTTAGTGGCCACTGCAGGAGTGGAGCTTACATTTGCTGGGGAACTCTGGGGGAGCAGCATGGAGTACGAGCTTCAAAGTTAGCCCACACGAAGGGCAAGAGCACTGGGGTCTTTATACACCTGAGAGCAGATCCTATGCACTTCTTGACAACCTTGCATAAAAGCCAGACAAAGCCTTCAGGCCAAGAGAAACACGGACTGATGCTTGGATGTGTGGCAAAGGCAATAAGGATGGGTTACTGACAGTGCCATTCCATCCTCCCTCTTCCCTTGCTGTAAGTCAAGTCCCTCAGAGCACATGGGATTTGTCTGCCTGGGGTGCAGTGCCAAGGTAAGTCCTTCTCTCATTTCTGTGCGTGGAAAGACAGATGCTCCCTTTCCACTGGAGTTGCACAGTGAGACCTAGTCGGCCTAGAGTTGCCATTTAGGCACTTTTCTGGGCACCATAGGAAAGCTCATCTACAGGAGGAAACAATGAGGCCAACAGACTGAAGGAAGAGATAGAAAATGAGAAAGAGAGAGAAATCACTAACATCATTTTCATGCGAACCCTTGGATCCAGCTTGACCTGAAGCCAGCTTCATTTCAGGACATCTTAAATAGGAACCAATGCATTCCCTTTGTTTTCTTGCTTAAGTCAGTTGTGGTTTGTAATCACAGAGTTTTGTCTCATATAAGAAAGAATAAATGTCTTTTGCCTTTTTTTTTTTTTTTTTGCCTTTTTATTTCCCTATAATACACACACAGGGAATTTGGGTATATCACTGAATTATATATCTGCTAAAAAGCTGAGTTTGTTATATTAAAGAGAGTTAAAGGTCTCTCATGTCATTTGGGAGTGGCTAAGCAGTGTACCCAAATTGAAAAAAATGGGGTTGGGGGGTTGAGGGGCAGCACCATGACAATGAGTATCCCAGACAAGGTAAAGGATGCCTTGGAAGAAAACCCAGAGAATGAAAGATTCCATCGTGTTTCTCCTTACAGAGTATAACACTTAAGAGCCAAAGGAGAAAAAGACCATTATTTCCAATTCCCTAACTGTTGAGAGGACAGGCCTATGATGCAAGAGGAAGTGAGCTTTTTGAGTCAGGCAGCAGAGGTCGGACAAGGCGGGCCTGGCAGTGGGGGAGATTGGTGTGTTTGCCGTATGGATGCACATTTGCAGGCTGGGGAGATTCAGGGAAGAGTCAGGTGCCCACAGCATGGAGCAACTGAGAGGGCCCCACCCCAGAGACTGGCTGGGCATTTGGGGTACAAGGTACAGAGTTGAGTCACTGCAAGTTGTTTCTGTGCTTATAGGTGGAGGCCACCTGAGGACCAGCAGTGGTGGAGAACACTGACGGTGTGCTCAGTATGGACAGGGGCTACACACAAGCTGCAAGTAGGGGTAAGTGTCAAGGTGAAGGGTCAGGGAACACTGCTGTACTGAAATCCGTTCTTTTTTATTATTCTTTTAAGATTTTGTTTATTTATTTAACAGAGACACAGAGAGAGAGAGAGAGCACAGAGGGAGAGTGAGATGCAGACTCCCTGCTGAGCAGAGAGCCTGATGAGGGGCTCAATCCCAAGACCCTGAGATCATGACCTGAGCTGAAGGCGGAGGCTCAATGACTGAGCCAACCAGTTCTCACCAGTTCCCAGAGGCTAAATGCAACATTTCCAGAAACTGTGAGACGACCATTCACAATTAAAGGATTACTTAATGAGTTTATTAAAAGCAAAGGTAAAAAATATATTCTCAAAACTCATTTCCTAATTTCCTTACTATCTTCTACGATAGCTATGTTCTTGAGGTTATTCCATGCTTTCGTATTTGCGTGGTGGAAATACGAACCGTGGTGTGCCACTGAATATCTTTGAACCCTCGTGTTAAGGGGCATCATGTTGCTAGCTTCCAATCTGCCAGGACAAGAGCAGAATCTGCAAAGGCTACAGATCAGACCTTAACTTGATACTCTGTTAATTGCTTAAACAGTTAACATGAAAAATGTTAATCATGCAAATTAAATTTAAAAGTGCACTATATCTGTAGGTATTACATTGTGAATAGCCACACAACACTGAGGGGATATACCCCCTGTGCTGGAAAGCCATGACTTAGCAAAGAAGGCTCTCATATCACTCAGCAGAGTGAAGTTCAATGTGTCTTTCTGGTTTCACTTTCATCAGAGTCCACGGGAATGACGATAACTATCAAAAATTCTATGGAGGGGCGCCTGGGTGGCTCAGTGGGTTAAAGCCTCTGCCTTCAGCTCAGGTCATGATCCCAGGGTCCTGGGATCGAGCCCCGCATCGGGCTCTCTGCTTGGCAGGGAGCCTGCTTCCTCCTCTCTCTCTCTCTCTCTCTCTCTCTGCCTGCCTCTCTCCCTACTTGTGATCTCTATCTGTCAAATAAATAAATAAAAAAATCTTTAAAAAAAAATTCTATGGAAACTATTATATGTTAATTGCAAGCAACTGAAAATTGGTTACAGCTAGAGGTTGACAGATATGAAACTTCAGCAAAAAACAAAAAGCACCTTTTTTGTGTGGGTGCCCCAGGTGGCTCAGGGTGGCTCAGTCGATTAAGAATCTGACTCTTGATTTCGGCTCAGGTCACAGTCTGTGGATGGTGAGATCAAGCCCTACCTCCGGCTCCGCACCAAGCATGGAGACTGCTTAAGATTCTCTCTCTTCCCCTCCCTCCCACACTTGTACCCTCTCTCACTCTCTCTCATGCTCTCTCTCTCTCTTAAACAAAAAGTAAGATAAAATAAATAAAATAAATACAAACCAAAAAGCATTCTGTGAGAATCAATTGGCTCAATGGAATTTAGAAAACCAAGATATTATACATTTATTCTTCTTCTTAAATGATATTCTACATGTCTTTCATATCAGTCAAATTTAGAATAAATTTACCTATGTTTCTACATACACATACATTTTTTTCCGGAGAGCCAATTGCTAACCATTTACCAGCACGCCGTGGGGCTGGAACACCATATTCTTCTCTATCTGGCCCTCCCAGAAAGCCAACAAAAGCAAAGGAGGTTGCTTGAAAAGGGAGCTCCAGGGGCACCTGGGTGGCTCAGTGGGTTAAAGCCTCTGCCTTCGGCTCAGGTCATGATCCCAGGGTCCTGGGATCGAGCCCCACACCAGGCTCTCTGCTTAGCAGAGAGCCTGCTTCCCTCTCTCTCTCTGCTTGCCTCTCTGCCTGCTTGTGATCTCTGTCTGTCAAATAAATAAATAAACTCTTAAAAAAAAAAAAAGAAAGAAAGAAAGAAAAGGGAGCTCCATTTCTGCCCCAGCATGTAGTAATATGTCTCTGTAGAAGACTCAGACTCTTTCGAACACATTTATGAAGATCATGATAGGTGAGAGACCCCCACCAATGCAGGACTAATTGTGGTAAAGACTGGTCCCCCCACCCTTACCCCATATTTGCACATACCCTATCCCCTGGTTCTTTCCTTTGTGCTTTAATTCAAGTCACATGTGTAACTTGAGAACCTATAAATTACAAAGAGCCTTTCAAACAAGGGTAGTATGTAAATATAAAATATAACATTAAATTCCCATCATTAATATTGAAGAGTAAGTCAATATTTGATAAAAATCACCTCAGGGGAGTGTGCCTTTCTGCCTGGTTTTATACCTTGCAGACTTAATCAATTATTATTTAATTACCCGGTTAAATGTCATGGCTTACAAAGCAGGGATTATATTGATAATAACGTGAGGTTTGTTTTAAGCCAACCCCATATATTAGATAGAGCTGATTTTGTTTTACCATCTCACAGAGCACAGAATTGACATTATTCTTCTGCACCTGGTTTTGAATGAATTGCTTCTATTTAAGCTCCCCCCCCTTTTAAAAAAACCATCCTCCTATATTTGTCATATTTTTCCAGTCTTTCAGCTATTCTCCACCACACCCCTCCTTCCCCACTGTGGGAGTCTTAATTCCATCGTAAATCAAATACCTTAACAAAGGATTGTGCCTGAAACACAGTAACACAAAATAGACGCCGGGTCACAGAGAACAATCTAGTTTCAAAGGAAGGTGGTGCGCCACGCAGAGCAGTTTCCGAGCCAACACCTTCTGACTGAATGGTTTGCTGTTTAATTGTCTCTATAAAGTTGCTATAGCAACCGTTCTATCAGAAGGATTTGTTGGCACCTAGATGGACTTTATTTCTCTGACATTCAAAGAGGAGGGCGAGGACAAAGTCTAATGAGAGGACTGAGGGACAATAAATCTCTCCCCTTTCAGCTTAACCATATTGGACCAACACTTGGGGTGTTTTCATCATGGCCCTTTGTCCATGAGAGTGGTAAAGGCACTCTCTGGAGGGGAGTAGAGAGCAGGGAAGGCACAGACCCGGGAGGTCTGGGGAGAAGGCTAGAGGGACAGCTGAAACATGGTGGGCCACGCAGACCTTTTGTTCTCCGCCATCTGTGTGCTGTGGTTTTGGGAGTGGAGCCAAAGGAACATTACCTGTATTGTGCCTCTTGGAGCTGGGGTGCGACCGCCAGTCCTGCTTCAGACACAAGAGCCTCACATACAATGACAGGGACATAATAGCCTGGCAAATAAACTATTGGAACATTTGGCTTTATGAATATTGAGTAAAATTCTTCAAATAAATTAGGAAAATGAATCTAAGTGGAGAGACGTCTGAATCCCATTGCAAGCCTAGGGCCACTGATTTGTAATGCTAAGTATATTAATAGTTGTATAAATGAGGAATACTTTGCAAAAATAACCGGTGAGCTTGAAAAATTGGTGCACTAAAGGGAGTCCTAATTGTGACTGCTCTTAGAGAACACCAGTGCTTATGATGTCTGGCCACAGAGCTGATTGGAACATATGCAAAACACATGTACAGTTAGTGCCTTCTCCGATACTGAAAATAAAAATTAGATTATGCAGCCTTGAAAAATTATAATTTGCAAAGTATCATATAGCCTTAAAGGAAGTCAGTTTGACAGTAGATACCAAATCCTTAAAATTTCGAGTAACTTTAGACTCAGTCGTTCCACCTCTAATAATCTGTCCTAAGGTAACAACTGCAGATATATCTGAAGTCATAGCAATAAAAAGTCAGCTATAGTGGGCTTAATCACTTACTCTAAATGTATAACCATAGGAAACTGGTTAACAAACATTATGGTATATCCATGTAACAGAGTACTTTGTAGCTATTCTAAATAAGGCTGAAGGATAGTTGGTAAAATGTAAACAATAATAATAATATACTACTAAAGGAAAAAAATAGATTGCAATGGAATATATATGGCTGCTTTCATTTTTAAGAGCATTTATACATTACAAAATTATTGGGATACAATACAACGTTGATGACTGTTCATGAAGTAAAATTATAGGTGATTTTCTGTTTTTTATTATGCTTACTTGTGTTTTCTGGTGTTTGAACAATAAATATGCTTTCCTACTGTACTAAAACAAAGGAAATGTACTCTTTTTACATTGCTGTCCATTAATCACTTAGGTAATTCTTATCCAAGTTATTTTAAGAGAAGGAAAATCCTGGCCAGACATTCCAGCCTCATGTGTCCTGATAAGCTCACATCCACTCTGGGAATTAATGGGACACAGATGTCCAGATTCTCCCGAATACAGTCTTCTACACTGCTAAGTCCTGGTTCTGAGATCTGTTGTTCAAGGGCTCCCCTGTGTTCTGGAAGAACTAAGTTGCTAGAAACGGTGACCCAGAGAGTCAGGGGCAAGGAGAGATGGAAGTATTTTTGCAGGGCAGAAAGTGTTATAAATGTAGTGTGATTATGAAATAAGAAGATTGGTTTTGTTGCTGGCTTATAGAAAACAGTGTCTCTATTCTATAGTCAAACCTAAGACAATGCAGAAAGAGCCCACTGAAACCCACCAGGGCCTCACCTTAGGACAGGATGACCTGAGGACAATCTTGCTTCCCCTCTTTCTGGGCATTCCCAGGAATCAGGAGTATGACAAAGTGTGCCTGTCATCTTCTTTCATCTCCCTCTCACTCCAGCGTAGGCAAGCATCAGCAACCAACCAATCAATCAGTCATTTGAAGTCTGCACTTGAGCTGGGACCCTTATGCCATTCCTGGCCACAACAAATCCTCTCAAGTATCATTACAAAGGACCATACTATCAACTTGCCAGTCTTGCTCTCCACTGTGACAACTACAATACATAGAATTGGGAACACCATTACAAATCAGATATTTTAACACTCAATAAAGGCAATGCATTCATTGTATTTCTTGTTCTTGCAATAAAAAGTCATGTAAGATGTTTATTCTAAGGTCCTACAACCCCTGAATCAGGAAATAATATGTATCAAGTATTTTTAATGGTTGTTAGTTTGTTACATTTGCTTATATTAACCTTGGCAGCACTTGCATAAACTTATTACATTAATAGGGTTACATAAATTTGATTTTAGAAAAAATAATCTATCCTTGGAAAGGGAGTGTCATCACCTTCATGTAAATAGTGTTCCTCTGCAAACAATGCCCTTTATTTTGGCAACGTGTCTTTCCTGCCATCTGCCTCCCAATGCAGTTGCCAGAGTTGCAATAATAATTGAGTTACAGAGGGAATTAAGTGTAATGGAGGGGAAGGAAATTGATTGCTTAATTTTTATTAACAGAAAGGGAGAAAATTATGGCGCCCTGCTATGAACAGAAATGAAACAAAGAGGAAAGATACAGAGAGATGACTCCAGGTGGAAGGAATGTTCCTGCACAAACATTAGCAATCCTGTGGGGAGGCTGAGAAGAGGCCAGCGCTGATGGCTGAGCAGAGATGCAGATGCCTGAGAGACCACCAGCTTCTGCTGGAAAAGTAGTTTAACTCTTACTGCTCTCTGTCTGTCCACATGTCAAGGGTACATATCATGGCCAGGTTGAGGTTAAACCCTGGGGTGTGTGGAGGCATATGTGAAGAATGAGAGACTTCCAACTCTTGTCCTCCCCCGAGGAGACTACAGCACGTAAACCACTGGATAGATGCACTGAGACTTGCCTACATCCTCTAAACGATGTGTTGTGGGCAGCAAATTAGCATGAGGCTGCCTGAATGGAGTTGTGCCCCCTTCCCATCTTAGAGACCCATTCCACCTTCCTGGGAAGTGAGTTTCTTTTCTCTGTCAGGGGCAGGTGCAGGGTCACTAACCTGACTGTGACTCCCTGGAACCACTTCAAATCTGGGCGTCAGTTTCACATGTTCGGTCCGTGGGCAGTAGGAAGGAAGTGGATCTTTTGGGTGTCGGGTGAGAGAAGCTTAAATGAGAATATGATAGTGTCATTGTTGGTAATGCATTACCCCATTCATTCTATGCCACACCGTCAACAGGATGAAGCAGCATTTGGTGTCTCCTGGGAGAGATGCTCAGGCTTGAGAGGGGCCAGGATCACCAAGGTATTGCATCCCGTCCCTCAGAATACCAAACTCTGACCCCCCTCATGGCTGACATCTTGATTCTGAGTAGCAAGTTCATGGGCTTTTTAACTGAGAACTCTAGTAGATGGCTTCTCACCACGTTTGAGAGCAGTCACATTTGCTAAAGAAAAAGCCACGGATCACAATTCTGACTCCTTCAGAGAAAACAGGAAAGAAAGCATACAGCTACATTCTATACTAACTAATGGGAGTAATTTTCTTATGTTTAAATTATAAAGTAGAACACAGAGTGCAGAAAGGTAAGTAATATTGTCACTCAAAATATGGGATTGGGAAGAAGTTAAATAAATTTGACACATCCATGTGATAGACATAGATGCTGCTTTTCAAGTCTAATTAAATAGTATGTGAATATATTCACATATAAAAGCAAATTTTTAAAGGGGCTTAAACTGCTATCATCCAGGATGAACTCAGTTGTAGAGGAGAACCAAGATTATGGTGGAAAGTATACCAAAATGTTAACAGAAGCTAACTGTGACTCACAGGATAAGGGATGCTTTTTTATTTTATTCTTTATACACCCAATTTTGCTAAGACGATCATATGTTAAGAGTGAGAAAACAAATATTTAATGCCATTAGGCATTTTTTAAATGCCATTAGAAATCTTGTATCCCTTTATCACTTTTGTGAAAACACATGGAGATCAGGGAAGAAAAGTTAATTTATGAAACCTCAGTAATTTAAAATATGTACTTCTGTTTCAGATAGTCGTGTCCGTGATTGAGAGTGTTATCAGGCATCCTAGAGCCTTATTTCCCCATAATCTGCTATTATTAGATTCTCTAGCTCTGTTGTTCTTTTTCGCCTTTTTTCCTTTTTTGCTCTGCTTTCCCAAACACAGCCGGGTTATGTAACTGGATATTTCCCAAAGACAAACGACATTTAGAACACGCTTTATTTCTGTAGTTCTTACTTACAAGCTATGCCACACCATAAAATATGTACTTTAAAATGCTGGGCATTCAAGGTTGCCTACAGCCAAGCCTTCCCTGAAATGTTCACTGCAGAGAACACTGAATTTGTGGTCACAGAATCTTACCTCAAAATGTAATCTATGTATCCCAAGATCCCCATCTTCCAACTGTGTCATGAAATTTGAGTGATCCAGACCATTAATTATAATGTTCCTAATTGTCTCAAAGACTTTTGGTTGTAACACAGTCTTCCCAATGGGGCAGAGACCAGCAGGACTCTTGGCCACCAGAAGACACTGGGCTCCCCCAATATTTTTGGTTGCATGTCAGGGCAAAAGCTGACCCATATTCCTTCCCATCTAGGATTCTTAATGCAGTAGCTCTCTGAAATAAAGTGGCCCTATAGGCTTCCCAGTACTCACTGACTTCACCTGCTAACCCAGGTATGCTAGGAAGTTTTGTTATTTATTTATAAAGATTTTATTTATTCATTTGAGCGAGAGAGCAAGCATGAGCTGGGGAAAGACAAGGAGAGAAATGGACTCCCTGCAGGGAGTCTAAAGTGGGGCTCATCCCAGGACTCCTAGAAATCATGACCTGAGCTGAAGGCAGATGCTTAACTGACTGAGCCACCCAGGTGCCCCACCTGGAAGTTCTAAATCAAAGGACTTTCCCAGGGTAGAGAGGCACGGATCCGGTGAACCCACAGTCTCTGTAAGAAAGCTGCGCTGACCATTGTGACGCTCACGTGGCGAGAGGGGCAGGTCTAAGCCCAGCAGCCAGCTCTGCTTTGTGAGAAGAACTGAGATCAGGGGTGATCATTCTGAAATCCTAATTACTTAGCACTTAGGGCGAGACCTGACAAGATACTTTTTTAAAACTTAAGGCATATAACTGCTCACGGTAGCCCCCAAACGGAAAGCCCAATGTACATCAACTGAAGAACGGGGTAAAGAAATTGCTGTATATGAACAAACCCAGCAGGGCATAGCCACAGGTGCTACATAAAGAGAGCAACTGTAGAACAAGATTCTGTGTGGCCTCTCTGGGCTGTGGCGGGGGAGGGAGGTGGTGTTCTGAAGGGTAGGCATCAGCCCTCACCATAAGGAACTTCCCTCCTGGTTTTTGAACTAGACTCACCCGAATTTAAATTCCAGTTTTGCCACTTAAGACCTCTGTGGTCTTGAGAAAGGCAATTCTCCCCATCTCTAGTTCTCTCATCTCTAAGACGGTAATTATCGTAGGCATGATTGACCCATAAGATGCTCAGTCTGAGAGATGCTCAAGCAATAGTATGCTTACTACTATTACTATCTGCGTTCCCTTTTCCCATCAGAAACTGATAGTTCCCATCCAAACAGCCAAGTATTTGGCCTCACAGAATTGTGGGCTATCGAGAGACCAGCATCTTCCTTTGGAGAGGCCATGAGGGATAAAGACCCAGGTTGTAAAATCTCTGTGGAATGACCTAGAGACTTCTCCCTCAGAAACTCAGAGCTGAGGGAAAGCAGCATCTGGGACAATAGCCCTAGACTTGCAAATCACTTTCTGGAGCTTCTCCCTTTTGGATGTATTTAAGAGAAACAATGGCACATTACGAGTGGCTCCAAGAGACAAACACAAGCATTGTCAGGGTGCTTGCATCTGTGCTGAGGAGGGTGGAAGCTAGCCCCTAGCATATCTGGAGAACAGTTGGGTAATTATGCTATAGTTAGATGCTACCTACGCCAGCTGCACATTTGCCTGAGAGGAGAACGAGAGAGACCTTTGCTGAAAAGAGCTCTTGGGGCTGAACACTGGGCCAGGCAGCCGTGGCATGAGCTCACTGTCTTTGGCAACCGTCAGACACAACGCTCCAAAAGCAACAGCTGCCAGGAAGCTCTGCAGGAAGCAGCACCACCCACAGCATCTGGATGAAGCCAAGAGGGTCAGGATGGACCCAGGACGGGATGCTCAACCTTGGGGCATTCAAGATGCTCTCTGATTGCTTGCCTTACATTTCCTTTAGATCTAAAGATGCCCAGAGTGGCACACCACTATCACTTGCTGATGTGTCAAAACTCACATGATGTTATTTAATTATGAAGAAGAACATTCTAAACTTAAAATCTCTTCTAATTTAGTAAGATTTAGGGTCACCAAAAAGGGCCATCTCTTCTCTCCAAAAGCATTAACCATGGAGTGTATGCACTGGAAGGGAACGCTGAGATTGTTCCAATCTGATCCTGCATTGGCAGTGTGGAAATGAGGGCTGGAAAAGAATGGAGAGGAATGAAAGCTGGATGCTTTGTACCCAGTCACCTAACAGTGAGGGCAGGGAAGGGACTAAAAGCCTAAGCTGATACTGGTCCAGTTTACATTCTATTATCCCCCACTGCTTCTTTCTCACTTAGCAAATAAAACGCCTGCAATTAATATCTCAGTTTTAAGGAGGAAAAAAATCTTCGTACAAATGAAACCTTGGAGTGGGGTGGGTCACAAGAGAAACAGAGCTGACTCAGCCACCCACTTGCAGTCCCGGTTGGGGCACGTTATTTCACCTCTTGGTGCCTTGACTGGAAAGCCAATATGCCCTTGAACCGTAGAGGAATAACTCGAGGATTAATAAGCTAAGGCGGAGGGCGATGAACGCTGCTGCGTGGTGTGTGGCTTTGTAAGTGAGCTAAATCGACCTCAGCAGGCACCACAACCGCGGAACATGAACCCTGATGAGATAATTTCCTTCTTCACGGAGAAGGCCCTCCAACCTAATGAAAAGCTATATATCCCTCCTGGAGACAGCACAGTCCACAAAAATGCCACAGCACTTATAAAATTTGTAGTGACTATGTACACATTTACTAAGAACGTTCCTTGTCTGCCCCCACTCCCTTTTTCAGAAGAGCAGGTCATATTTATTAAGTGCTATTATGCGTCAGGCAGCACCCTAAGGGAATCACAAGCATTATCTCATCTAATCCTCCCAACAGCACAGTGAGGGAGGTAGTCTTTTTATAGCCATTGTATAAATAATAAGATGGAGGGTCAGGAAGAGTAAGCAATGTCTCAAGGTCACTGAGCTGATAAGTGGTGGCACCTGAATGTGAGCCCAGGTGAAGGCTGAGCTCCCAACCGTGACTTTGCATTGCTTGCTGTTCTGTTCCCTTCCAGTACCTGTAGTGTAATGGAATAGAAGCCCCATCGCATTACAGTCCTCATCCAGAGTAATGACCACCCGGCAGAAAGGCTGAGACCCCAAATCCAACAAGAAGAGTTTGCAAATGACCTTAAGGCTTTTATGTTTTAAAGAAAAGCTGAATGGGAGATCAAGAGGGAAGATCAGCTAAATAAAATAATGACAAGACAAAAGGACACGGAAGGACAGTGCGAAGGGACAGCTCAGGAGTTTTGAAATTCATATCCTGTCTAAAATCAATGTACTACAAGCATTTTTCATGGTATTAAAGCTATAGGACATAAAATTCAATCACTCTTACAGACAATTGAGTGAAATGAATAAAAACACAGCATATTCCCTGTACAAACATTCCCCACATGGTGTGGTTCCTGGGGAAACAATAAAAATAATCCAATTTAGTTCTTCAGGGTTCACCTTCCCCTGCCTGTAATTAGTGCTGCTTCAATGGGGGAAGTGGAGAATTGCCAACACAGAATTACTAGTCCCGATGAGGGCCAGTGATCTCTCTTATCTACAATTTTCAAATCCCATCTCTTATTATAGATATTTATCCTCCCTACCAAGATCCCTCACAACTAACTCTGTGATTCCTTTTCTTTTCTTTCTATCATCTAGTGCATGAAATAATAGATGCTTAAAATATATTTGCTAATTGATCTGACCTGTTTTTCTTTGTTTGTTAATTCATAAGAGGACTCTGTCCGGGAATTATGGCTGAGGCCTAAAGCTGAAAAGAAGAGGTTCTGAGGACGCCTACATTCTAGTGAGAGCTTCTCATATGGGTAGGCACCTCCCTGCAGGTTTTACTGATTAAGAGCTAGCAGAGCAAGCCCTGCTACCACCATCAAGAATCCCTCCACCACCCGCATAAAGAGACCAGAAGAGAGAGTTGCCGGAAAGCTAAATTTAGGGGGACATGAGTGTTTGACAGGGGTATTATTCCCCTTCCTTAATCAAAGTAGGGGAATGGGGCAGCCCCAGGAGAATTATTTGTAAAGTCTTTGAAGTATCTACAAGAAGGAGTGATTGGCATTTCAAGTCCCAGGTTGGACATCAGCTTAGTCAATGGGCTGAATGCCCTGCCTGTGCCATCATGACAGGTATGGAAAAGTGGGAGGAAGGGTTGTTGGCAGAGTTCTCTCCATTCCCATGTGTGAAGTTCCTGGGGTGTCAGGGACACAGAGGGAGGGACCTAGACTTGATCTGCATTGTCCATTTCCCACCTGTGAGGACGACTTTCTCTTCAGGGTATTCCAACAGCAAAAGGCTAATGGGCAGGCTGCTGGTGTGGAGAGTCGGAGGATATGGGAGTGCCCAAGCTGGAGCTACATATTCTATGTCACAGAAAGGCCTCACAGGCTTCTGTTGAACTAAGCGTGAAGCTCCATGACAGAACCAGCCGCTGGACACTGGCCATGGAGTTTGGTGCCAAAGCAGTTGTTCTCTTTCCACCACACTGGGGATATACTGCTATCCAGTTTGGACACCAACCACCCAGAGTTAGCATCAGACTTCACAGGTGTAAGGAGATGGTCCTCAACTAGATTGCCCTTACTTCAGATATCTGCTGCCTATGGGATCCCCAGGCCACTTATAATTTTGACTGACTGGCAGCAAATTCAGGAGTTCCCATAACCCCCTCAGGTTCAATGAGTCACTGGAAAGGCTTACAGAACTCAAGAACGCACTGTAGTTACAACTGCAGTTTTATTACAAAGGATCCACTTAGAGTAAGGTTTGGGAGGGACCGGAGAGCCTCCATGGGATCAGGATCCTGCACGCAATCAGGTTATAGCACCCTGCCAACTTCTGCATAGAAGTAGGACACATCACCCTACCAGCTCATCAGTGTGTTCACTGATCGGGAAACTCCACTGAGCATTGTATGTAGGGTTTTTACTGGGCTTCCTTACCTAGCCATGACTGATTGACTTGTTTGCCACACTCCAGCTCCAGCTCCTCTTTCCTCCCCAGAGGTCAGGCTGACCAAAAGTTCCAACCCTCTAATGTGATTGGTCTTTGAGGGCACCAGCCTCCATTGCGAAGCTATTTAGGAACCCACCAGATAATGAAGTAACATAGCAAGATATTCCTATCACTTAGAAAATTGCAAGGATTTTTGAAGTTTGCTGTGCCAGGATCTAGACATAAAGATCAGATAAATTCTCCATTACATCTCACCAGGGACAGGAAGAGAAGCAGCCACAACCACCAGGAGATGATTATGTGCTCACAGAACTAGTTATCAAGTCACTTAAAAACTGTGCCCCTCTTCCCTGCCCCCAAACCAGAACAAGAACCTCCAAAAGGGAGTAGAGGGTGGTCTGTAAAGATGACCGTGGGCCTCTCAACTCTATGCCTCTGAAGCCATAGGACTTGTCTGGCCTAGAGGAGGGGAAGAGGTCTGAATCAGAGAGAAACCTAAAATTTTAAACTGAACCAAACTAAACGTTAATAACCAAAAAGAACCTTAAAGATATGGGATTTTCCCTAGATACCATTAAAGTGATGGAAAAGTAGGATTTGGCAGCATAGTTGAAATCAGGGCTAGAAAAAATTTGTTTCATGATTTAAACCTCACAGAGCTTAAACACTCATTGATAGCCATTTATAGCCAGTAAGAGGGCTAATATGAAAAAGATGGAAAATACCAAGTGTTGGCAAGGAAGTGGAGCCATCAGAACTCTCATATACTTTTGAGGAGTATAAATTGCTCAACTGCTTGGGAAAAATATTTGGCAGCATCTCTTAAAGCTAAATGTAAGCACACCATATGATGTCACCATTCTACCCAGAGGGACTTACTCAACAGAAACTCATTCACTTGTTTATCAGAAGACATGTACTGCAATGTTCCTAGTACTACTATCCATGATAACCTAAAACTGAAGATTCCCCAAATGTCCATCAATAGATTTAGAAAATACATATTTAAAAAATAGATTAAAAGAATAGATAAAAAAAAAGTTGTGTAGTGTTCAGAAATGGAATACTATGTAGCAAGAAGAATAAATAATCCCAAACTATATGCAACACCATGGATGAATCTCACAAACATAATAACGGTACAGAAATCAGTCTTGGAAGATAGAGAAAAATGTCTCCCTTTGGAGCAAAGGGCAGATCTGCTTGCAGTCCACTGTAATGATCCAGGCTCCTTCAGCTCAAGATTCCTCCCCTGCAATACAACCCACTAAATGTGCCAGTGTTCCCTGACCTTCCTCATGTAACCCCAGTAGGACGTGGACTCACACAAGGAAATGTGTGATACTCTAGCCATAGCAATTGCTGTTAAGTAGTCAAGCATCTTTTGTCTCTGATCCAGGAGTCTCCATATCCTTTATCAGGATGCCTGAAATTGACAGGCTTATTTGATAGCTTATAAATAGGGTAAAATCTCAGACTCCTCACAGTTCTTGACATCATCATGCTTCATGTGGATGCATTTGAAAAATAATGCTTCTCAGGGTGTGTCTATTGATTCTATCTATAGATAATACTGGGAGGAGTTCCTATGGAGTTGCCAAAACCCCACTTATCAGCCTTTTTTCCTTTGGCTTAGGAGTATTTCATGTATTTTCAATTCTTTCTGTGCATCAGTACCTTAAATGTTTTGTAGTGTCAGTTGCTTTCACCAGATCACCCCCAGGTGAGGTCTGCACAGCCAAGCTACAATTCACCCTGCTGTGCCTTCCACCCAGCACCTGCCAGGGCAGGCAACAGTGTTGGGGTGTTGTTATTGCTCACCATACTTTCACACTTTCCTCAGAGCCCCACCCACTGTGGCTCTGCTATTTAATTATTTTCTTCCTCATTAACTTTTTACAGTTTGTCTCTTTGTCCCCTCAATGCATTGGTTTTCCTCTCTTCTAATATCTCATACTTAAGCTGCATTTAACCTTTCACTGTACAAGTCCCTCTCTTTCCAGCTGTCCACAGAGAGGCACACTGCATTCTTCTCTTGCTGTTTCATGGGCTTTGTAGGCTTCCACTGAATTCTCCCCTCCAGGTGACACCACAACCCTGGTGTCACCCTGATTAGCTTTAATCTTCAGCCATGTGCTCCCATTTCTTTATGAGGCTGTCACAAGACCAAAGAGTCATCATTACATTTCACATGACAGCTTAGTGTGAAACTGTACTGATGGAAAATAGATGATGTCTTCCCTAAATCCTGGGCCCCTATTTTGTTGATGATTTTTTTTTTTTTTTTTTTTTTGGGGTACACTATTTCCTAAGAGCAATGTTTCAGATTATTTTTCAGGTGCCTTGCTGGTTACTGGAGTTCTTTTCCATAACTTTTTTTCTGCCCCAACTACAATTCTACTCTTGAATTTCCCACCCTACAAGAAAAGTAAAAATACCAGAATGGTGAATTAGGCTTCTCTCAATAAAAATGACTATTTAATCTAATTGCATTTCATATGAGCCAGCCTAATGCTTCTGAAATAGTTTTGGGTTGAACATTTTCTTAGGCTGAGTCAGATAAACATAATTCTCTCCTTAAACAGATTTCTCCAATAAAAGATAAAAATTTAATGGAATTTCTGTGTTCTAGTTATGAGTTGTTATTGTATTAAAGAAATGTGTGTTTATCAAATTTTAAATTATAGCAGATTTTAGAAAAGATACAACCCTTCCTCTTGCCTACCATCTCAGTAGCGTTTCACTTACATCTATTACAAGACCCCCACACATTTGAAATTCTCCCTTCAGGAAGTGAGCTTAATTAGCTGGTGGGCTTAAGGGACCTGGCTACGGTGCATGGTGGGGTTCAGGCAAGTTGAGTCTTAGCTGAACTCCGGAGTGCTGCAGTCAGTGTGCTGGACTAATTTATACTCAAGGGTAAAAATTAAGTCTAGTTCTTGGTAGCTGGCCAGACTGCTGCACAGGGTTAAAGCTGGGGATACAGATTGCAAAGCTGAAATATGTTTAATATGTTTTTCCCCTTCATGCTGTGTGGTATGGAAATTGTTTCCGGGGCCTCTCACTGGCACATTTGTCTCAACTGCACTTATCATGTGACTTTTCAGCAAAAGGTATATTCATGAAAACAAGTATAAGTGACTATTGAGTTGGGAGTCCAAATTAACAGAAGCTTATTTCTCCCCTAAGTTACAGGTTTCAATACTATTCTGTTATCCCATTTCTCTGTAAGGCCCATCTTTAACCAAAATTGCTAGTAATTAGCTTTCACTATAACTTAACAGTACCTCGGATCCCATGAAAACAAACTGCATCTCAAAGTAACCAAGCATCTATCCTGAGAGAAGGGTGGAAGAATTTTCTTTTCTCAAGCTTCTTTGAACCTTTCTTGTGTCTGGGTTTTTGGCATCCAACATCTCCTGTATAGATGTTTCTTCCTCTCTCCATTTACACTTGAGTTATAGGAAAGCCCTGTGAGATGTCTTTGCTGGAAAGTTCTATGGATGCACAAAGAACCTCACTGAAGCCAGGCTTTGTAGATGTGAATTGCAAGGACACAGAGTCACAGGCAGCAGCATGATGTCATGATATCCCATCATGCAGGGACGCCATGACATTAGCACTGTACTTCCTTAGCTCCCTCTTCAGCTGGTAGTTTAATTGGTTAGAGTCTCTTGTCATCTATAGATCATAGATCCTTCTATAGCTCTGGACAACCCTGGTGACTGCTGAGGTAGATTGGGAGAGCTGACATGAAAACATCATCCCTCAGATAGGCCCAGGCCACACACCATAAACAAAGGAATTATCTTATTTCTCCACGAGGACAAGATATCCATCAAAAGTATTCTTAATAAATGGATGTAACTCATTTGAAAGAAAAACAAAAGGTCACCCAGTTGGTGATTTAATTGCTATCCTTGATATATTCTTCTGAAGCGTTTTCAGGAACAGAAAAAAATTAATGAGTAGTGTTAATAGATTATGCTATATTAAGTATGAAGAATCTTAACTAGTCATGTGAAAGGATGTCATTTTGTGAAAAATCATAAATTAACAAGGATTTCAGAGTAAGAATTTCATTTTCAATCACTAGAAATATTGAGAAATAGTTGAGTAAGGGATTTAGATATCATAGCCTGGGAAGTATATCTGGCCTGGAGTATACAGTCAACAAATATTTGTTGAATAAATCTAGAATGGGGGAAGTAAACAGATGTCATTAATTATGACAGCAAATCACAACTACTGATCTCGTTAAGGACTAATTTCCACACAAAAGTTTTGGCCCTGTCCCTAGGATTCTCATTGAGAAAGGACACCAAGGACTTCCCCTCAAGCACTGTATTTTGCACAATGAAGAGAAGAGGCCATTCCAAAGAATTTTTTGAGAAACAATAGTGGTAAGTTTTGAACATAAGAAAGATCAAGAAGAAGATCAAGTAGAGCAGATAGCTATATTCTCACATGGTGGTTTTGACAGTGAGTCTTGTCTCCATCAGTTTTAGTCAGAGAGAAAGGGTTTGTGACCACACACTGACTTGCATCATGCCAGAAAGGTGAATCTTGGCAAACTCTGGGCATTTTGTTTTTAGCTCTGATTTCTACTAAAACCACATATCAATTTGACCCAAGTGCCATAGATCATAACCCCATGGTTGTGGCATTCTTCCCTTATGTGGACTAATTCTAGCATGTAATAAGTGGCTGTCTTATGAGTCATAACTAGACATATTGCATAGCCTTCACCATTTTACTCAAATCAAGGTTAGGAAGTATAAATAAGCTAACCTGACCAAAGACGACACCTTTCTGCTTGCAACTGTGTTTTTAAATTATTTATTCAAGATGATGATGGGTTTGCATCATTATACAGGTTCACTAACCTTTTCTTTCCTCATGATAAGGAGTTAGTTGGCTTAGCTTAATGGTATTTTCTGTGATGATAATATGTAAATGGTCCATGTCATACTTGATCTCATTATCTGCTCCTCCTGAGGATAATGTTTGACCCAACCAAAAACTTGGGCCAAGAGAAGCAGTTGAACCTTGTCTCTACCAAAGATTCCAGGTAATAATTAAGTAGCCCAGTGAAATACGTAGCTCCCAATTCTCAGTGGCTGAGGTAGAACCTGGAGAATAACTGTCATAGTTAATGCCATAATTCAATTTTAGTTTCAAGGGCTATCTTTTTAATCCACTGGATCAAGAGCTAAGGTATTAGCCAGTGTTGTGGCTCCCTGTGGTTCTCCTGCTCTTTGGATGAAGCATCTATGAACAACAACCAGAAGGATCTGGAATGGAGTACTGGTAAAGCAGAAAACTTGCTTTTGAGAATTATTCAAACCTTGAATAAACCGATGTTGATTTTTCATTTGAAGCACCTGCAGCAGAAACACTCCACATCTTTCTTTGAAAGTGTGTCATTTTTAGGGGCTGCTGCATTCTACTTCTGCCCCTCAGCAGGGATCATGCATTCAGAACCCAGACTGACAAAACATGGGACTGGCTGAGGTGGCTGAGGGAGGGCTGTGGCAAACTGCAGAACTCACTTGCCAAAGAGGTAGTCTGGCTTCCCCTCCCGCCAGTGGCTGTCATGCCACAACTGGGGAGACTATAGCCAGATTTTTCTACTCAACAGGAGAAACTAGAAATCTTAAGTTGTTATTGTTGTTGTTTTTAGATTGATTTATTTATTTAAGAAAGAGAGAGAGCCTGTGAGCAGGAGGGCAGAGGGAGAGAGAGAATCCTCAAGCAGACCTCCCTGCTTAGCAGGGAGCTCCACCTGGGGCTTGATCCCACATCCCTGAAATCATAACCTGAGCTGAAATCAAGAGTCAGCGCTCAACTGACTGAGCTGTTCAGTTACGCTGTAGAAATCTTAAACTTCTGATTACATCAATTGATTGTGACATGCTGACAAATAACTCAAAAACATTTTGAACGCTCTCTGGGCCAAAAAAAACACGAGTACAGAAGATTCAGTGATAGGGCCACAAGCTTGCTAACTCTACCTTTAACATGTCCTTGAATCTTTTTTTCACACCATATAATTTAATTCAAAATGCATCATAGACCTAAATGTAAGCGTTAAAACCAAAAACTCTTAAAGGAAAACAGGAGTAAATCCTCATGGCATTGGGTCAGGAAATAATTTCTTAAATATAACACCAAAAATGTCCTTGAATTTTTGCTGAAACCCATGTTTCACATTCCTTATTTTTCAGAATTGCTATAATGTTGCTATTTAGGGTGAAGAAAAAAACCTATTGTTACGATGGTAGCCTCAGCATTTTGAGTACAGATGATTTGTATTTAAACATTATTAGCTAATATGGAATTTGATGAGTTCAAAATAGATCAAATTACTACTTTTTCAGGAAAAGCAAGCTATTCTGTTTTAATCCCATCCAGCATAGAATCAGTCTTAGAAACATTTTTGATTCAATAAAGTCAGAAACCCTATCTCTAAGCATTTCCCCTTTAATTTTAAAGCCTGTGTACTTCTAAAGGAAATGCAATATATCCATTCTGGTTCATTTACATTAAATCATTAAAATGTTGCTTATGTCCCTTTTGATGTCTAAGATGCTTTTGGAAGTCATTCAAAAAATGTTCTAATCCTTTTC
This sequence comes from Meles meles, assembly GCF_922984935.1. Lineage (NCBI taxonomy): Eukaryota > Metazoa > Chordata > Mammalia > Carnivora > Mustelidae > Meles > Meles meles. The sequence continues at coordinate 83,038,651 of NC_060068.1, forward strand.
TCCCTGTAGTCACATTTTTTACCAAAATAAACAAGTTCAACACCAGACGATTCTACTTCTAGGCTAGAACCCAAAAGAAAAATGATTATTTTCCTAATTAGCACCATCTCCATTTATTCCATCCCCTAGAAACAACGAAATAAACTCCTCAAGCAAAGAATTCCCATTTCACAATTGCAAGATACAGAATCTAACAGTTTTAAGTATGACTCTGAGCTGAAGTCAAACCCTTAGATTCTTTAAATAACATGAACTTGATCATGCAGCTCAAAGCTACTGCTTGCTATTCATCTGAATACACACATAACAAGGGCTGAAAAGATATGCCATATGGGAAAGGGATATATATTTATGAGATGATTCTTTATGCAGAGAGGACATACACCGCTTTATATTCACATTCAAGCAGACAGAATAGATCTTCTGTGAGAAATGGAACTATCCCCACATTATCAAGGGCTGTCACTTTAAATACAATTTTGATTAATATCATTTTCAAATTGAATACTGACTTGGTTCCTTTCCTTCCAACAGGAAATGCAAATCTGTAGGGATAGAGGCAGAGAACATATGTAATCTCTGGGGAATGGACAATGATGAAATGACCCAAAACATGATTATTCCTTGCTACTTCCTGAAATCTGTTCCTCAAATCCCCAAACTAACAGTTCTCTGAATTTATGGTTCACAAAAGTGTTCGAGGGTTTTCAGACTACTCACCCAGTTCCACAAAAAGTACAGAAGGGAGGGAATTCAAAGATGTGCACAAATGGGTCAGCCAAGGTTCATTCCTTGAGATCTTCCAGATATTTATTAGGAGTTCATGGGAGGGGATGTTCATTTCTGTAGACACAGGATGGATTTTCTGAAACATAAAGTACAGGTACTTTTAAGTCTGTGGCTAGACTGAGATAAGCTTGTCTGCTGATGACGGGATTCTTCAAATGTAGCATGTCCAGTTTACTCAGGGGCCACCAAGCAAAGCAGGAGGGGAAGTGGGAGGTATGCCAGTAAGTTTTAAAATACAAGGGACTTTCCCAGGCTGGAGAGGCAGCAATCAGGTGAACCCACAGTCTCTGTAGCAAAGCTGAACTGATCAATGTGAAGCTGAGCGCTAACCTTAGAGAGAGGGGTAGCTCTAAGCCCAGCAGCCAGTTCTGCAGGGTGGGCAGAAGTCCACTCTCAGGAATCTTGTGAAATAAACATGTGCAATTTCATGCAACCATATTGGATTCCTTTAGCTTAAATGGGGCCCAGTTTCCTTTTTAAGGCTCAATCACAAAATTAGCAAATATTTACATGCTATATCCGTGCAAAACATTATACTGAGCACCAGGGCAGCCTGACTAGTGTTTTCTTTCTTCTCCTTCTGCTACTTGTCCTGGTGCATATGGGTCTCTCCACACGTAACCCCATACCTCCCCCACCAAAAAACCAAATATGTGTCCTCTTCTTTTCCAGATTCCCTTGTTGGTGGCCCTCCCCCAAGGCAATCAGAAGTATACACATTTCTTGGAGAAGAATTAAAATCATTATAAGGAAAGAAAAGAGAGAAATACTTGATGTTTATTTTTTAAATTTCCCAAATACAGTCTTTTTCTCTTCTTATTAAGTTGAGGTATAACATGCCTACAATCAATGCACTCATCTCAAGTACATGAATGAATTCTTACAAATGTATATATACAAGTAACCACCACATCAAGCCATAAACATTCTCACAAACTCCAGAAGCCTCTTTGGGTCCCTTCCCAGACAATGACCACTCTCTCTCAAGAGGTAACTTCTATACTAATTTCTATTACCATGACTTGTTTGCCTGTTCCTGAACTTCATATAAATATAGTCTTTTTGTTGGTTTCTTTCACTCAGCATAATGTCTCTAAGATTTTTCTATGTGGTTCACATTTATATACACAAAATCAATTTCTTGTTCATTTACATTAAATCATTAAAATGTTCTACATAATCATTTGATGTCTTGTGATTTTATATATTATATATACATATATGTGTATATATATAATTTATTCATTCTATTGTTGATGATATTTAAGTTATTTTCAGTTTCTGATTGTTATGAGCAAAGCTTCTGTGCACATTCTTGTGAAAATTTTTGAGGGACGTAAATACATTTCTTTTGGGCATATATCTAGGAAAACAATGTATACTTAGATTGCCAAGTAGTTTCCAAAGCGATTGTACCATTTAATACTCCCAGCAGGAATGTATAAGCTCTGCATGGTGGGGAGTGCTCACACATTTACCAACAGGTGATTTTGTCCATCTTTTAAAAATTTTAGTATTCCAGAAGTTGTACAATGATATTTCATTGTGATTTCAATTTGTATTATCCTGATGAATAAAAGTGTTGAACACTTTCATGTAGTTATTGGCCCTTTTTATATTCTCTTTTATGTAGTGCCTGCTCAAGTTGCTATATGTATTTTTAAATTCAGTTATTTTCTTTTCATTGTTGATTCACAGGAATTCCTTATATATTATGGATGCCAACCTTTTGTCAGACATATACATTGTGCAAATCTTCTTCTAGCCTGTGGCTTACATTTTCACCCTCCTACTGGTGCCTTTTAAAGGACATAAGTTCTTAACTTTAATTAAGTTCAATTTTTTAGCTTTTTCTTTTGTAATTAGTCCTTTTTGTGTCCTGATTTTTTAAAACCATTGCCTGTGCCAATGTCATGAAGAGGCTCTCCTTTGTTTTCTTTTAGAATGCTTATTAATCTATTTCACACTTAAGACTATTGTTCATCCTGAATTAATATTTTATTGTGAGGCAGGGGGTCAAGGTTAATTTTTTCATATAGATATCTAATTGTTCCATACAACTTATGGTAAAGTTCAGGTCATTCCTCATTGAATTGTGACTCTGTCATAAATCAAGTGACTATATATGTGTGTCTGTTTCTGGAAATAATTTTAAAGAACAATATTTGATGTGCAGTTTCTGACTTCCAAAGTAAGCTCTTGCAGCCCATATCAGAAATAACAGTTTTGAAAGCCAACATTTTTTATTTGTTAGAGTCAGGTTTTGTCCAAAGAGGAAAAGCTCTTGAGAAGTTAAAGGAGATTGGGCATTGTGTTAGCTTGAAATTGGAAAAAGAGAGGGACCCTGGCTAATGGCCGCTATCCCTACATGCTTCCATTAGACTGGGATGGGAGGAAGGCAGAGAGTGGTATGGGACACAGGCACCTAAGATGAGGGGAATGGTCCAAAGCACCTAGTAAGGAGGAAAGAGTCAATCTGAAAAGAGATCAGCATGAATTGCGTGAGGATCACGGGCTTGTTTCCTGATGGCCATTCCAGAGACTATGACCATGTGAGCAGTACCGTATGAGAGCTTCCCTCTGACTGCTACTTGCAAATCACACACATATGTATCATCTACCACAAGCAAAAACATCCCAAATGCCAAGGTCTTCTGAGACTCAGATGGACATCCTCTTTCGTGTAGGCTACACTGTCTAAAAGCAGTATCTCACACAGTATCTGTAGGTCCCCTAAACAGTATCTGTATGTCATTAAGATGGTGACAAAGGAAAAACATTCAGCTCTTTTACTTTGGTGGCACTAAACAATGGTGACACCTATCTCCATTAAACAATATTTAGTCTCCTAGACCTGAGGAAGAGAATCATCCCTATCATTAGGCATTTTATAGCTGAATGGGAGGAGTACCATATCGTATTTATTGAGACTTAGCAATGTCATTGCCCTCTAAGCTTATTCTCTGTATCACAGAGTTAGAAGTCTATAAACTACACTTCCCAGACTCCTTTGCTAGCAGAGTTCTGGTTCAGATACAGTCAATGAAAGACACTGCTATGAGGTTTCAATGGCAGAAGAGAATTAGTCATTACTCTCCCTCTGCAAGCTGTAGGTAAATGTGTGGAAAGACAGGAGTAAGTTTTGCAGTGTCTTCCCGGTGAATTCCTACTGTTTGCCTGTTGTAGAACTTCTAGAAACACTCCATGATTTCCTAAAAGTAGCAGAGGGTCTCTGTGACTTTCACCTCCTCACCCTATAATAGTTTTATAGGTATGTAGTTCCTTGCATTAAGTCCCTTCTTGCTAAAATATTTAGAATGACTTTCTGATTTTCTGACCAAACCCTGACTGATCTAAGAGATCACCTTCTTAAGAAACTTTCTTGAAATAGGAAGTTGATTCAATCTATTATTCAACTTTATAATAATTAAGTGTTATACATATGAGGAGTACAACTCTTGAATAAATGATCATAAATCAGTTTGTCTGCTTGAATCTTTCCGTTGGTGGCCATTTCTATATCTCATCCAATTTCATTTCACCTGTTCCAATACCAACTCACAACTCAACAAACACTGACTGAACTGATCAATAAAAACTGAGACAATCTGATAGAGCAGAAAAGTAAGAAATTTAGAATCAAAAGACCTTAAATTTAAGTTTTGATTCTGTACTTACAAACTCTGTGATCTTAGACAAGTTATTAAGATTCTCTGAGCTTCCTCTGTTAGGTCTAACAAAAACTGTTGCTTTTGTCTATTTCACAGGATTTAGTGAAATAGTTAAGGCACTCCCTTAAAATTGTAAAGTGTTTAAAAAATGTTAATTACTGTTAATAAACACCTGTCTTAGAAATGACAGAATGTTAATTGTGGTATGGATCACTGCTGTGATATGTTTTTAGTAATACCTTTTTAGTGATAAAAATTCTAAGAGGTAGCATTTATTTTAGGTCATGCACTATTCTAAGTTCTTTACAGAAATCAATTCATTTAATTCCCTAATAATCCTATGAGGTAAGTACTATTATTATTCCCTTTTACTAAACAAGAAAATTGAGGCACAGAGAAGTTAAGTAATTTGCCCAATTTTACACAGCTTGTAAAATAGTGGAGATAGGATTTAAACTCAGGTAGCCCAGCTACAGTGCTTTCAGCCACTAAGAAATTTGGAAGTTGGAAGAATAATATAAATGTAAAAAGAAAAGTAAGGGTGGAAGTTCAGCTGCCTCCTAATATGCTCCATTCAACAAGAAAACAAAAAGACGGTCAGTGTCAGCTGTCAGTCCACATTCCTCCTCTTGACATTGGTGTGGAAAGAGACCGTGGAAAAGGACTGTGAGCAGCAGCAGCTGTGGCTTTCCACTTGGAGGAAATGGGTAGGAAAAGCAAAGCATGGCCAGAGGAAGACCAGAAAGCACAAAATGTGCTCGAACTTCAACAGAATGTTCAGGGCCAGCCAGCTAGAGTACCAGGCCTAAGCTGGGCTAGAAGCAAAACACCAACATGGACATTGCAGCAGCTGTGCATGATGACATCGTCCGCATTCTCAGGGCCCATCTGCAAGTGCCCACGCCGGGTAGAGACACTGCTTCACATCCAGGAGAAGGGCTACACCCACATCGCGCTCCCCTGGGATGCTGAGAATGCGGACCAATGGCTTTATACTGGTGACAGCATTCTGAAATGCCATCTGGCACTGGAATCCTTGCCCACTCACCATTAGCCAACAGACATGGCCGCTTCCTTCCTTCACACGTCCTCTCGCAGCCGCCATGTTTATCTGTTTATAGCTCAGCTTTGTTCCTTCCCTCAGAAGATAGTAAGAGAAGTGACAACACTTCCACTGCAGTGCTAGGGGGAAAAAACCCAACTTTTAAAAAAAAGCCTCCAGTCCTCTGAAAAATATTTAAAGCCTCCTGGTCCTTTGAAAAGTTTTCATAGTAACAAAAATTACAAAATAGAATGACTGAAGTGGGCAAATCTGGAAACAGACCTAGTATTGGAACAAAGTATGAATGAATCTGGTTTTAGACCTTGTATTTCCGATGAAGGAGGAAAGGACTGCTAGGTGTGGCTCTGGAGAGTTACATACCCAGGGATGAATGGAGATCAGGGGTGGAGATACGAATCAAAGCATCGTTTTTGTAGAGGTGATAGTTGAAATCATGAGAGAAGGTACAGTCTGGAAGGCAATCCATAGCTGGGCAAAACCAAAGACACAAAGGCAAGGTCCAGTAACTTTTCCCAGCTTTCTTTGGGGGAGGTGTGAAGGGGCAGAGAAGGCACTCAAGGACTTGAACCAAAAATGTTCTAGTCTCCCACTAATTATTTTTCCAGATCTCTTGGAATGTTCTCTAAATAAAGAATTGGGAAATTTGAGTAAACTTGAAATTAAGAACCTTTAGGAAAACACAGAGACATGTTATATATTGTATTATTTGACATATTCTATTATTCACTCTCCCAGCTTTGGAATTATTTGTACTAAACAGTAATCTCACGTGCAAGTGCTTGTCATTTCTCATAAGTTTTAGTTTTAAAAAATTAACATTCCCTCAATGGACAATATGCACCTTAAGTTTTCAAAATATTATCCCAACACACTTCTGTTTTTTCTATTAGTGCTCCTCCTAGGTTAGAAGTTTATTAAGTAGACAAACCTTGGAAGTACATGACCTCATCGATGTAGGCTAATTGAAGAAAATGCAAAAAAGAATTCTTACAGAACAAGGGTCTTGACTAGGTAAAATCTGGGATTACTAAATATATATTTGATTGTGGGATGGGCTTGATACCACCTTACACTTTTTTGTCCACATCCCACCCCTTCTGCCCCCCAATCTATTTGTAGCAATGGAAATAACATGGCGGGGGGAGGGGGGTGAATGGCCATCTGAATGATATCTCCCATGGGGTCCAAATATGTGTAGACATTTTTGGAGTAGTAAGGTAGTGGGGGATGTGGAGACAGGGGTAGACAGAGAAGGTTTCTCAAGGGAGAAGTCACTATATGGAATAAAAAGATAAACAGGGCCCAGGGTCTGCCTGTGATTCAGAGTGGAAGAGATGTTCCTGGAATACGCAACGAAGTTTGTGGAACATGGGATCCCCCCATCCTGCTGTCCTGGTGGCATCTGTCTGGTTTGTTGTTGTTGTTGTTGTTGTTGTTTTTTAATTGGAGCTGGGTGTGTAAACTGACAGGTGTGGCAATAAAACTAGCAATAATCTGAGGCCCAAGGAACCACGCTGTGTGACACACCCACACCACCCCCCACCTCCCCAGTCTGAAGGTGACGTAGAGGGAAGGAGTGTTTTCCTTTCTAACTTACAGGAGGCTGTGAAGCTTTCATGGGCCTGTGGTGACTGATAGCACTGGTGGCAGCCAGGATGAATTAGGTGGTTGGCCAGGAGGAGGTCTGGTGGAAGGGGTCCAGGTCAAAGGCAGGAATGTGGCTCTGGGAGGCAACTGCAGCTGCAAATGGTGCAGGCCAGTGCAGGATGGCTAAGGTCAGAGCAGTGGGTGGCAGGGGTCCTTGGAGGCTGACCATGCAGCAGAGGCAGTGAGAGGCAATGCCCCTAAGCCAACTCATGGATGGACAGAAGACACTGTTTGGGAAGCCATGTAGATAGGTGGGACCACGGAAGGTACTAGATGAACAACTAGGAGTGAGAAGGTCAAAGACATTGGCAGCAGCAGTATGGCATTTCATTCAAACCCCCAGGCTGGCATGCTGAGGGGGTTGGATAGAAACGAAACCTGTGGCTCATAGAACAGGTAAAAAGAGGTGGCTTCCTTCATAAGCGTCATACATAAATATATAGAGGTCAAGAAAGAATGGCCTTGGAGATAGGTATGATAAATTTTTAGATTCATTAATTTTAAATTACTTAAGGATTAATGGATGCTTTTAAGATGCTTGCATACAGTTAATCCTCGGGCATTTTAACATTTCTTTTTTTTTTTTAAGATTTTATTTATTTGACAGACAGAGATCACAAGTAGGCAGAGAGGCAGACAGAGAGAGAGAGGAGGAAGCAGGCTTCCTGCTGAGCAGAGAACCGGATGTGGGGCTCGATCCCAGGACCCTGGGATCATGACCTGAGCCAAAGGCAGAAGCTTTAACCAACTGAGCCACCCAGGCACCCTGCATTTTAACATTTCAACCCATTCCTTGTTTCCCTCTAATCTTATTTACACTGTTAATTTGCTTAGCAAATATTCTCTAGCTAATGTCATGTCTATAAGTGCCCCTGACTTATGTAACTGTGGGGACTCAAGCTTTGCTCCAGGGTAAACACCAGACACCTGGAGACCAGGGGAATAAGGCCATCTGGCCCCATGGAGCTTGTTGTTTCTTGGAAGAGACATCTGACAGACATTGGCAAGGCACTTGGTTAAATAAGGATACAGCCCTGGTGGGAAGGAATGGGACCGTCTTGAGTATCCAAGAGCCTTTAGTCTGAAGTTGTCCTGACTGTACATCCGAACCACTGAGAAGCATTCATATGTCTGGTCCTGTTTCAGAACGTCCGTAACCATCCTGCTAGGTCAGCTACAAAGTTAGAATGTCTCCTTCCCCTGTGGACATGCAGCCTTGGAATCCTGCCAACAGGAGCACATGGTACTGTGTGGCTGCGAGGTCATGTAAGTACAGTGAGAGGTGAAGGAATGAAATCAGCATGCATTCTTCACTCTTTACATCTTGCGCATCCACACAAGAATTCCGGCATGCTGGGGCGCCTGGGTGGCTCAGTGGATTAAGCCGCTGCCTTCGGCTCAGGTCATGATCTCAGGGTCCTGGGATCGAGCCCCGCATCGGGCTCTCTGCTCCACAGGGAGCCTGCTTCCTCCTCTCTCTCTGCCTGCCTCTCTGCCTACTTGTGATCTCTCTCTGTCAAATAAATAAATAAAATCTTTAAAAAAAAAAAAAAAAAAAAAGAATTCCGGCATGCTGGCCATTTTGTAATCTTTCTGTTTATAAAAAACATCAGCCTGCCTCTCAGTGCTAAATGGGAAGGGAGACGTTGCAACTGGGTGTCATCTCAGCCAGCCATTTTCGTTATTGATAATGGAGGCTGGTCACCTTGCAGAGAAGAAAACTGTGTTTAGACTGTGTCCATAGAGCACGGCCTTGAAGGACCTGTTTCTCTGAGAACCCCCTTGGGAGGGAAGATTATCTAGATCTGCTGTGACCTTTGAAATTATTCAAACAAAGTATCTTATCAGGGGAAGACTGAGCAATTTTAGCTTATGGAGTCTTAAGTGGGAATGTGATCTAAGAGAATTTGAAAATCCCTTCTACCTGATACCTGTTTCTTGGAATTCTGAATCTCTGCACTACTACTTAATAAGAATCTGTTAATCCGGGGTCTGGCAAGGACCAGGGAGTATCCCCAGATCTTAAGCCAAGAGTTCCTTTAAAACAGGGTCCTAACCTTGTTCCAGGAAGGCTGGAGTAATTCACGGTCCTAAGCTATGAAAATGGTATTAAAAAATCAACAAAGAGTCATGCTGTGTTTCAGATTTGAAACTGTCTGAAGCACTTACTTTGTGCTAAATACTGTGTTAGTGTGTCACCTGCATATCTAATTGAATCCCCCAACACTCTCATTTTACCAGCTCAGAAACTGAGACTTAGAGTAGTTTGCAAACTGCCTGAAGTCACACAACTGTAAGGGGTTTAGATGGGAGTCCAACCTAGAAGGCTGGGGCCCCTTCCAAGGCCAGGCATGTCACCACTCCTTAATCACCTAACCCTCTTCCCATCACCTGCTTACGCACTGTGACACTGCCGTGTTTCAAACACTGTGCTGGGGCATTCCAAAAGTCTTGACTTTTCATTCTTAGAGAAATCCTCTGCAGGGGTTCCATGTACTATTTTAAGGGTTGGAAAAGAGAAGCAAAGCTGGCCTTTAAATGCAGGTCTTTGTGACTCCAGCATCTGTAGTTAAGGACTCTGCTCAAAGTCAGGGCCCAGAAGACACACATGACACCCGACAGTCCTGTTGTCCCCTCCATCCGTATTATACCATGTGCTTGGCTCAAAATGACCTAACTACAGAGGAAACTTCAGGAGAATTTAAGTCAGCAGGAGTAACTCTTCCTAGAGACCCTCACAGGAGCCTCAGAAGCTTCTTGTAGGTGTAAACTGATGGGACAGGACAAAAATCATCACTATACAAATATTTATATCTATCCATCCACTTCCGTGATGGTTAATTCTATGTGTCAACTTGACTGGGCCACAGGGCACCCAGGTATTTGGTCAAACATTATTCTAACTGCATCTGTGAGGGTATTTCTGGATGAGATTTACATGTGAATTGGTAGACTGAGTAAAAGAGATTGCCCTTCCTAATGTGGGTGGGCCTTGCTTAATCAGTTGAAGACCTGACAGGAACAAAAAGATTCAGTGAGAGGGAATTCCTTCTGCCTGACTGCTAAGACACTGATCTTTTCCTGCTTTTGGACTAAAACTGAAAAATTGGCTCTTTTTTGGGTTGTTGAGTCTATGGCTTTAGGACTGGATTTCTATCTCAGTTCTCAAGCCGTTAGATTCAGGGCTGGAACTTATACCATTTGCTCTACTGGGTCTCCAGCTTGCAGAATGCAGATTTTGGGACATCTTAGGCTCCATAATCATGTGAACCAATTCCACATATCTTATTAATTCTATTTTTCTGGAGCATCCTGACTAATACCATATGGATATAGATATGTACATCCATATCTATATCTGTACCCTCTCTTCTCTCTTCTCAAGAGAATTCTGATTCTGTTCATAGAGATTATTATCTCAGTGTCCTTCAAGGAAATTTTTTTTTCTCTGTAAGGCTGGATCTTTTGGCCTTTTATGGCACAGAATTAAGAGTTAACTGGGGAGGAATCCAAAAAGGCTGGAAAGTTGAGGATAGTGGATGAACTGAGGTGCATTTGCATCAAAAAGAAGGGAATTGGTATATATGAGAAAATGAATAAAGCAAAAGTTTTGCTTGTTTTCTTTGTTCTAAAATATTGTTGGATTCTGTTACTTCTCCCATTGTGAAGAAATTCACATACAGAACTTGAGGACCTTTTGGTGGCTGGACTGTGCTTTATTGGCTGCAACTCTGTGTTAAGACTGGTCCACTGGGGCCTAGCTTTATGAGAAGCTCCTCTGAATGTCCTCCAACTAAATAATCCAGGCCTTCTATAGATTTCTATGTTTTTCCAATCAGGTATTTATTTAGCCCTCAAGGAGAGCTAAACTATAATGCAAGCAATTATTTCAGATCCCTTTTTCCATGGAAGGAAGGAGAGAGAAGAAAAGGAGGGAGCAAGAAAGAGAGAGAGGAAGAGACAGAGAAATCAAACCATGCAATGGTGACTTCCAATAATTCTTGAAACAAGACAGTAAAACAACCAGCAGGAAATCAGGGTTCTGGGAAAGAATTAAGTTTGAATTCCCTAAAGCATCAATCAACTTATTACTATGCATCTGATTTAGTACAAGTTACATACCATCCTTAGGAAAGTTGAAAAAAAAAGTCACCCAGACCTTTTTCTGTGTTCTGCAGTTCAGATGAGAAAAGTGGTTGAGAAAGTCTAGAGCAGTCTCTCGACAGGGACGCTATTAACAACTCGGGCCAGGTCATTCTTTGTTGTGGGCGCTGCTCTGCACATTGTAGGATGAGGGGCAGTGTCCCACACTCCATCTATTAGATGCCAGTAGCCCTCCTGCCCACCACCCCGGATTCAAAAGCTACTATAGCTAAACCACCAAAAATGTCTCTAGACATTGCCAAATCCCCAGGTGACAAAATCACCCCTGGTTGAGAACCACCAGTTTAAATCCTTCCTCTTCAATGCATAGCAATATGAATGCCACCCAGAAGCTCGTTGAAATTGTAGGATCTCAAGGCTCATCTACACCTCATGAGTGTTTGCATCTCTGTGTTTTAAGAAGATCCCCATGTGATCTGTCTGTGCACCAAGGTCTGAGAGTCACTTCCATCTTGCTGAGGTCAGCTTAGGCAAAACACTACTGGTCATCTACCAATAGCAAGATAGTGTACCTTGCCCTGGAATAAACTGATAAATGAAATTACATAATCCCAGTCTCACTGACTACCTAGTTCTCACTGTTCAGCTAAGCTAAGTGTATTATACCATTATTCTCATACACATCTATAGAATCAAATACATAGCCAAGAATTATAATGTGGATCTACATTTATTTACATGGATTGATGTTCATAATGTATCTTGTTAAGTAAAAAAGCAAACTGCAAAATAGTACAGGTTGTGCAGTCTGTTTTGTGAACACAAATTAATTTAAATTACATGCACATAAGAAATCCATCAGAGTATATAAACAAGAAAAATGTTAGCATCTCAGAAAAAGAGATGATGGGCATTTTTTATCTTCTTACTTAAAATATTTTCAGGATTCTTCTGAATTTTTACAACGAGCACATATTATAATTAGCCAAGAGAAAATCCTTTTTTCAGTAGTGCAAAAGATGACCTTAACAGCTACATCCGCTCAGCCTCACAGTCTGTCCTCACATGAGGAAGTCCAAGATCCATCAAATATGTCCACGTTATGCCTCTTCTGGCTGAAAATCATCCTTTCATTCTCCCGGCAACCACAGTTGGTACAAAGATTGGACATGACTCTGTAACAAGCCACGTGCTAGACGGAAGTAGGGAAGGGGTGCTCTAGAAGGAAGTGTTAGGCAAGGCAGAGACCAGCTTCTGGTTCACTGGTCCATTTCCTCTTACCCCTTTGCTCCTTCAGATTAAAGGAATGTGAGCAGAAGGGAGATGTGATGTTCTGGGCCTGGCCTCAGGCCCCTGCCAGCTGTGAGTTGCTGTACCTTTCCTCCTGAAGTTGGATAGGTATAAAGGGGACAGGTGAGACAGATGGCAGAGTCACCCTGCATCCTAGCATCACATACTGAAGCAGAACAGGCCACCAACTGGGAGCATTTCTTTGGACTTTGTATAAGCAAGAAATAATAAACCTTTATCCCATTTGAACTGCTATATACTTTGGGATTTCCTGCTACAGAATCTTTACGGTAGGTTTTGAATGAGGTACTACTGATGTACAGAGGAAAGAAAAGCAATAAGGAATTAATATGGGAGTAGTAGCCCTCCAAAGGAGGACTAGTTTGAATAAACTGGATCACTGTTGAGTTGAATCTCACATCTAGGCTTACTAGGGAAGCACTTACTAGCACAGATGATATAAATGGAAGAAGCCAGATAGTTGGGCCCTGCCTGATAAGTAAATGATAAAGCATGAATTAAAATAAGTAAATGACGAAGAGTGAATTAAAAAGCACTATGTCGATCTGGGAATTGTAGTACCCTCTCCGTCAGGTCGCGGGAATTTTGCCCTCCTGTTCCCGGTTCCCTCAGGCGGTCACGCCAGTGGGCACACGCCCAGGCGCCGTGCCCCGCGCTCCCTCCCTCTGCCTTTCACTTCCCAGCTGCCAAGATCTTGGAAGCTTTGAAGCTCAGCGAAGAAGGAAAATCCATTGAGAACAGTCTGTAAAGAACCTGTTTTTATCCCCTTTCTCCCCCCCACAATTTGGGGTCTCTTCTGATTTGGTTACAGCGCATTTTTCCGGGGTCTTTGCCACCCTTTTAGTAGTTTATTTGCTCCTTCATATCCTCTTATCTGGACAAAATGACAAGACGGAAAAAATCACCACAAACAAAAGAACAAGAGACAGTACCGAAGGCTAGGGACCTAATCAACACAGACATGGGTAATATGTCAGATCAAGAGTTCAGAATGACGATTCTGAACATTCTAGCCGGGCTCGAAAAAGGCATGGAAGATATTAGAGAAACCCTCTCTGGAGATATTAAAGCCCTTTCTGGAGAAATTAAAGAACTAAAATCTAACCAAGTTGAAATCAAAAAAGCTATTAATGAGGTGCAATCAAAAATGGAGGCTCTCACTGCTAGGATAAATGAGGCAGAAGAAAGAATTAGTGATATAGAAGACCAAATGACAGAGAATAAGGAAGCCGAGCAAAAGAGGGACAAACAGCTACTGGACCATGAGGGGAGAATTCGAGAGATAAGTGACACCATAAGACGAAACAACATTAGAATAATTGGGATTCCAGAAGAAGAAGAAACAGAGAGGGGAGCAGAAGGTCTATTGGAGAGAATCATTGGAGAGAATTTCCCTAATATGGCAAAGGGAACAAGCATCAAAATCCAGGAGATGCAGAGAACCCCCCTCAAAGTCAACAAGAATAGGTCCACACCCCGTCACCTAATAGTAAAATTTACAAGTCTTAGTGACAAAGAGAAAATCCTGAAAGTAGCCTGAGAAAAGAAGTCTGTAACATACAATGGTAAAAATATTAGATTGGCGGCAGACTTATCCACAGAGACCTGGCAGGCCAGAAAGAGCTGGCATGATATATTCAGAGCACTCAACGAGAAAAACATGCAGCCAAGAATACTCTATCCAGCTAGGCTATCATTGAAAATAGAAGGAGAGATAAAAAGCTTCCAGGACAAACAAAAACTGAAAGAATTTGCAAACACCAAACCAGCTCTACAGGAAATATTGAAAGGGGTCCTCTAAGCAAAGAGAGAGCCTAAAAGTAGTAGATCAGAAAGGTACAGAGACAATATACAGTAACAGTCACCTTACAGGCTAATAATGGCACTAAATTCATATCTCTCAATAGTTACCCTGAATGTTAATGGGCTAAATGCCCCAATCAAAAGACACAGGGTATCAGAATGGATAAAAAAACAAAACCCATCAGTATGTTGCCTACAAGAAACTCATTTTAGACGCGAAGACACCTCCAGATTTAAAGTGAGGGGGTGGAAAACAATTTACCATGCTAATGGGCATCAGAAGAAAGCTGGGGTGGCAATCCTTATATCAGATCAATTAGATTTTAAGCCAAAGACTATAATAAGAGATGAGGAAGGACACTATATCCTACTCAAAGGGTCTGTCCAACAAGAAGATCTAACCATTTTAAATATCTATGCCCCTAACGTGGGAGCAGCCAACTATATAAACCAATTAATAACAAAATTAAAGAAACACATCAATAATAATACAATAATAGTAGGGGACTTGAACACTCCCCTCACTGAAATAGACAGATCATCCAAGCAAAAGATCAACAAGGAAATAAAGGCCTTAAATGACACACTGGACCAGATGGACATCACAGATATATTCAGAACATTTCACCCCAAAGCAACAGAATACACATTCTTCTCTAGTGCACATGGAACCTTCTCCAGAATAGATCACATCCTGGGTCACAAATCAGGTCTCAACCGGTATCAAAAGATTAGGATTATTCCCTGCATATTTTCAGACCACAATGCTCTGAAGCTAGAACTCAATCACAAGAAGAAAGCTGGAAGGAACCTAAATACATGGAGACTAAAGAGCATCCTTCTAAAGAATGAATGGGTTAACCAGGAAATTAAAGAAGAATTGAAAAAATTCATGGAAACAAATGATAATGAAAACACAACAGTTCAAAATCTGTGGGACACAGCAAAGGCAGTCCTGAGAGGAAAATATATAGCGGTACAAGCCTTTCTCAAGAAACAAGAAAGGTCTCAAGTACACAACCTAACCCTACGCGTAAAGGAGCTGGAGAAAGAACAGGAAAGAAACCCTAAACCCAGCAGGAGAAGAGAAATCATAAAGATCAGAGCAGAAATCAACGAAATAGAAACCAAAAAAACAATAGAAAAAATCAATGAAACTAGGAGCTGGTTCTTTGAAAGAATCAATAAGATTGATAAACCCCTGGCCAGACTCATCAAAAAGAAAAGAGAAAGGACCCAAATAAATAAAATCATGAATGAAAGAGGAGAGATCACAACTAACACCAAAGAAATACAGACAATTATAAGAACATACTATGAGCAACTCTACGCCAACAAATTGGACAATCTGGAAGAAATGGATGCATTCCTAGAGACATATAAACTACCACAACTGAACCAGGAAGAAATAGAAAACCTGAACAGGCCCATAACCAGTAAGGAGATTGAAACAGTCATCAAAAATCTCCAAACAAACAAAAGCCCAGGGCCAGACGGCTTCCCAGGGGAATTCTACCAAACATTTAAAGAAGAACTCATTCCTATTCTCCTGAAACTGTTCCAAAAAATAGAAATGGAAGGAAAACTTCCAAACTCATTTTATGAGGCCAGCATCACCTTGATCCCAAAACCAGACAAGGATCCCACCAAAAAAGAGAACTACAGACCAATATCCTTGATGAACACAGACGCAAAAATTCTCGCCAAAATACTAGCCAATAGGATTCAACAGTACATTAAAAGGATTATTCACCACGATCAAGTGGGATTTATTCCAGGGCTGCAGGGTTGGTTCAACATCCGCAAATCAATCAATGTGATAGAACACATTAATAAAAGAAAGAACAAGAACCATATGATACTCTCAATAGATGCTGAAAAAGCATTTGACAAAGTACAGCATCCCTTCCTGATCAAAACTCTTCAAAGTGTAGGGATAGAGGGCACATACCCCAATATTATCAAAGCCATCTATGAAAAACCCACCGCAAATATCATTCTCAATGGAGAAAAACTGAAAGCTTTTCCGTTAAGGTCAGGAACACGGCAGGGATGTCCATTATCACCACTGCTATTCAACATAGTACTAGAAGTCCTAGCCTCAGCAATCAGACAACAAAAAGAAATTAAAGGCATCCAAATTGGTAAAGAAAAAGTCAAACTATCACTCTTCGCAGATGATATGATACTATATGTGGAAAACCCAAAGGACTCCCTCCAAAACTGCTAGAACTTGTACAGGAATTCAGTAAAGTGTCAGGATATAAAATCAATGCACAGAAATCAGTTGCATTTCTGTACACCAACAACAAGACTGAAGAAAGAGAAATTAAGGAGTCAATCCCATTTACAATTGCACCCAAAACTATAAGATACCTAGGAATAAACCTAACCAAAGAGACTAAGAATCTATACACAGAAAATTATAAAGTACTCATGAAAGAAATTGAGGAAGACACAAAAAAATGGAAAAATGTTCCATGCTCCTGGATTGGAAGAATAAATATTGTGAAAATGTCTATGCTACCTAAAGCAATCTACACATTTAATGCAATCCCTATCAAAATACCATCCATTTTTTTCAAAGAAATGGAACAAATAATCCTAAAATTTATATGGAACCAGAAGAGACCTCGAATAGCCAAAGGAATATTGAAGAACAAAGCCAAAGTTGGTGGCATCACAATTCCGGACTTCAAGCTCTATTACAAAGCTGTCATCATCAAGACAGCATGGTACTGGCACAAAAACAGACACATAGATCAGTGGAACAGAATAGAGAGCCCAGAAATCGACCCTCAACTCTATGGTCAACTCATCTTCGACAAAGCAGGAAAGAATGTCCAATGGAAAAAAGACAGCCTCTTCAATAAATGGTGCTGGGAAAATTGGACAGCCACATGCAGAAAAATGAAATTGGACCACTTCCTTACACCACACACGAAAATAGACTCCAAATGGATGAAGGACCTCAATGTGAGAAAGGAATCCATCCAAATCCTTGAGGAGAATGCAGGCAGCAACCTCTTTGACCTCAGCCGTAGCAACATCTTCCTAGGAACAACGGCAAAGGCAAGGGAAGCAAGGGCAAAAATGAACTATTGGGATTTCATCAAGATCAAAAGCTTTTGCACAGCAAAGGAAACAGTTCACAAAACCAAAAGACAACTGACAGAATGGGAGAAGATATTTGCAAACGACATATCAGATAAAGGGCTAGTATCCAAAATCTATAAGGAACTTAGCAAACTCAACACCCAAAGAACAAACAATCCAATCAAGAAATGGGCAGAGGACATGAACAGACATTTCTGCAAAGAAGACATCCAGATGGCCAACAGACACATGAAAAAGTGCTCCACGTCACTCGGCATCAGGGAAATACAAATCAAAACCACAATGAGATATCACCTCACACCAGTCAGAATGGCTAAAATTAACAAGTCAGGAAATGACAGATGCTGGAGAGGATGTGGAGAAAGGGTAACCCTCCTCCACTGTTGGTGGGAATGCAAGCTGGTGCAACCACTCTGGAAAACAGCATGGAGGTTCCTCAAAATGTTGAAAATAGAACTACCCTATGACCCAGCAATTGCACTACTGGGTATTTACCCTAAAGATACAAACATAGTGATCCGAAGGGGCACGTGTACCCGAATGTTTATAGCAGCAATGTCTACAATAGCCAGACTATGGAAAGAACCTAGATGTCCATCAACAGATGACTGGATAAAGAAGATGTGGTATATATACACAATGGAATACTATGCAGCCATCAAAAGAAATGAAATCTTGCCATTTGCGACGACGTGGATGGAACTAGAGCGTATCATGCTTAGTGAAATAAGTCAATCGGAGAAAGACAACTATCATATGATCTCCCTGATATGAGGACATGGAGAAGCAACATGGGGGGGCAGAGGGATAGGAGAAGAATAAATGAAACAAGATGGGATTGGGAGGGAGACAAACCATAAATGACTCTTAATCTCACAAAACAAACTGGGGGTTCCTGGGGGGAGGTGGGATTGGGAGAGGGGGAGCGGGCTATGGACATTGGGGAGGGGAGGCGAACCATAAGAGACTATGGACTC
The DNA here is from genome assembly GCF_922984935.1 of Meles meles. Lineage (NCBI taxonomy): Eukaryota > Metazoa > Chordata > Mammalia > Carnivora > Mustelidae > Meles > Meles meles. The sequence goes on from NC_060068.1 coordinate 83,057,133, forward strand.
TGAAAAACAACCTGAGGGTTTTGAAGGGTCAGGGGTGGGAGGTTGGGGCAACCTGAGGGTTTTGAAGGGTCAGGGGTGGGAGGTTGGGGGAACAGGTGGTGGGTAATGGGGAGGGCACGTTTTGCATGGAGCACTGGGTGTTGTGCAAAAAGAATGAATACTGTTACGCTGAAAAAATAAATAAAATGGGAAAAAAAATTAAAAAAAAAAAGCACTGTCTTCTTTAGAAAGATGGTCTAAGGCAGGAATCTGAGTTTACTGGTCACAAAGCAGAGCTACACTGTCATTATATGAGCAAACTGTAGGTGAAGGGCTATTGAGCAATTCCATTAGAAGCCTGAGCCTTCTTGCTTCTATGAACATAACATCTCCTCCATTAAAAATTACATTAAGTTAAAATCTGGCACCAGGCTTGTCAGCCCAGATGTGAAATTTTATTGTCAAACACACAGCCCAAAAATGTTAAAAAAGAGACCCTAGGTTGTTGTGGTTTATTGGCAAATTGAGCCAATAGTTAGAAATTTCTATTTAAAATGTAAAATTTTGCAAAGAGTTACTGCTTTAAAAAAAATATTTCATTATGTTTACTTGCCAGAGCCTTTGGAATAGCAGCCAATAACAAAAGAAAACAAATCATTGATTAATAAACTGTTTGGGTGGCCATTTGTATGTTCTTTTCCCCGTCCTTCTACTAAAATGAAAACTTGATGCTGAAAAACAAACCTTGACCTACAGATAACTTTATTTTTCATGGTTTCCTTTCTTGGTCTTTTACTAGGCAGGAAAGTAGCACTGTCTGGATGATACATTGACAACTAACACCAGCTTTCAGAGGAGAAAAACAACTGTTATTAAAGGAGGAGGTAACCTCTGAACACTGCCCCACCTGGTCACAGGGCTCAAATTCGGCATCACAGGGTGTTGTGTTAAACCAAAGCCAGGAAGAACCAGAGAAGCTGCCCCTTTAGAGTAAAGGGCTACTTTATCAGGAGGAGGGGGCACTCAGGCCACCTAACACCTTCAATAACTTACATTGTAGAAAAGAGTCACGGGATGAGCATGGAAAATGTCACAAGAAGAAGTAAGAAGAATAGTACTAAAGCATGGCAAACTGCCAGAGGATGGAGTGTAAGTAGATTACAAATCTCTTCTGGAACATAAGCAGAGACAATGTTCTTGATTAAGCATGACTACTCCACACCAATCCCTACGTAGACCCTTGGGAGTCCACACAGACCACCAGGGAGACCTGGACCACCCCTGGAGGACCACTGAGCTGGTAGGTAACTCTGGGAACACAGAGACAACACTCTCTGTGGCCACAGTTCCTTTTACTGCCTGAAAGGTACAACGATACTTACAACCCATGCTGGGAGTCTGTAGGGCTTAATAAGTTCATATGCATAGGCACTGAGAAGCTTGGAGAAAAGACTGAAATTATATTATTCCTGGCTGGAATGTTCCCTTTAAAATTCCTTGTAATTACAGTGCCACCCTTGTAGACACAGATCACTGTGAGGTCCTGAGCTATATCATAAACTTATTCCCACCTAATAAACCTCCCCTCTTGGCATTTCCCTCTCTGAAACGTTTGCTTTTACCCCAAAGCCTTCTCTGCCCTGGCCTACCAGCTTCAGTGGGAATATGAGGAGACTAAAACTGGACGAGGACAAATAGAGCCTCAAGTATAATCACACTGTGTTACCGAGAAACTGAGAGACTGACTGAGAAGGAACCCGCATGGAGTTTGAGTGCTGAAAATACTCACCAAGTCACCTGAATGACTTTCAGACTCAGCTATCTCCTAGAGGCTTTTCCGACCCAGCTGTTCCAAGGGCTGGGCCTGCCACACACGGACAGTCCACAGCAACTCAATTTCTTTCTGTCTCTTTCCCCCTTCCATCCTCCTTGCCTCTCCCCCTCTCTCTCTCCTGCATGCACATGCGTACACATACACAGAGTTAATGAGTTGAATTTCCTTTCCTGTGAGAAGTCTGTGTGTGCTCACACATATGTGCTTAAATTCTGGTGTCTACAAATCCTTGCTGGGATGAGAATCCAAGATGTTTATCACTTAGCAAAATCATAGTACTCGGTTATTCTAATAGATCAATGACTCCCAGGTTTCCACAAAGAACACTGTGTCTTCCTAGTACTCTGCCATCAGAGCATGTGCGAGGGTGTCTGTGCTCCAGGCCTCCTCTGCCTGGGTATGGACTTACAGGGAGAGAGTATCCAGCTGGATGTGAAGCAGAGATGTTTTGAGACTCAGGACTGTAAGTGCTACTTTCAGGTCAGATTCTATAATAGCAATGGCTATGGGACCATTCTCCTGATCTCCTCAAAGAAACCAGCTTGGTATGGGGCCCCTCAGGGCTGGAAACTGGGAGAATAGAGTCATTGTCTTCATTGTCCTAAAAGGCACCAGTAACAGCAGCAACAGTTGGGGGAGCCCCCAACAACTGCTCCTATGTTAGAAGTTGACAAAACAAAGCTGTGGCAGAAGATAAAAGCCACCTAGGGTGGCTTTGGACCCACTAGCAGAAGGGTTCAAGGTCTACAGAAGCTGGTCTTTGAGAAATTCAAGAAGTGTTTGTGCATGTATGGTGGACGTGGAGTAAGTAGAGTGGTGGCTGGCTTGTTTTAAGAAAAGAGATGCTTAAGAGGCTATAGACTGGGACAAAAATAGGGTCTTTGGGTCATGGCTGTTAACTACAGCTCATTGGTAGTCCCTGGCTGGGTTGGCAAAGTCAGGAACATGCAAGTAACACAGAGTTAACAATTTCATCAGGGATCATGGCCTCTGGTTAGTGTAGAATAGTATCCCAAGGACTGAAAGTGTTAGGTACAGTTCATCCCTATAGATCCAGCTTACAGAAAAGAGTGACCTGAGCTCCAAGACACTTTTAGTCAACTGATGCATGCAAAAGCAGTATTTTGGAATAATTAGAAAAACTGGGTTTGAACTCTAGCTTCTCTTACTGTGTGATTTAGGCCAAATTACACATGGTGAATATTCTACCCTCTGATCCTCAATTTACATTACAATTTTAAATGGGCATAATAATATCAACCTCACAGGATTTATGGCTGGATAATTTGTTTACTTCATCAATAAATATTTACTGGGACAAGCTATGAGTCAGATAATAGAGACAGAATGATGAATAAGTGGGGCACCTGTGTGGCTCAGTCGGTAAGTGTCTGCCTTCAACTCAAGTCATGATCTCAGGGTCCTGGGATTGAGCCCTGCATTGGGCTCCCTGCAGCAGAGAGCCTGCTTCTCCCTCTCCCTCTCCCTCTGCCCCTGCTTATGTTCCCTCTCTAATTGTCTCACTCTCTGCTAAATAAATAAATAAAATCATTAAAATTAAAAAAAAGGAATGATGAATAAGAAGAAACACAGTCCTAGAAGAAGAAGGGGGGGGAGGAAGAAGAAGGGGGAAGGAGGAGGAGGAAGAGGAGGAAGAGGAGGAGGAGAAACAACTTCCTCATCTGGGAGAACATGAAAAATAATGTATCAAAGATTGAAACAGTCATCAAAAATCTCCAAACAAACAAAAGCCCAGGGCCAGACGGCTTCCCAGGGGAATTCTACCAAACATTTAAAGAAGAACTCATTCCTATTCTCCTGAAACTGTTCCAAAAAATAGAAATGGAAGGAAAACTTCCAAACTCATTTTATGAGGCCAGCATCACCTTGATCCCAAAACCAGACAAGGATCCCACCAAAAAAGAGAACTACAGACCAATATCCTTGATGAACACAGACGCAAAAATTCTCGCCAAAATACTAGCCAATAGGATTCAACAGTACATTAAAAGGATTATTCACCACGATCAAGTGGGATTTATTCCAGGGCTGCAGGGTTGGTTCAACATCCGCAAATCAATCAATGTGATAGAACACATTAATAAAAGAAAGAACAAGAACCATATGATACTCTCAATAGATGCTGAAAAAGCATTTGACAAAGTACAGCATCCCTTCCTGATCAAAACTCTTCAAAGTGTAGGGATAGAGGGCACATACCTCAATATTATCAAAGCCATCTATGAAAAACCCACCGCAAATATCATTCTCAATGGAGAAAAACTGAAAGCTTTTCCGTTAAGGTCAGGAACACGGCAGGGATGTCCATTATCACCACTGCTATTCAACATAGTACTAGAAGTCCTAGCCTCAGCAATCAGACAACAAAAAGAAATTAAAGGCATCCAAATTGGTAAAGAAGAAGTCAAACTATCACTCTTCGCAGATGATATGATACTATATGTGGAAAACCCAAAGGACTCCCTCCAAAACTGCTAGAACTTGTACAGGAATTCAGTAAAGTGTCAGGATATAAAATCAATGCACAGAAATCAGTTGCATTTCTGTACACCAACAACAAGACTGAAGAAAGAGAAATTAAGGAGTCAATCCCATTTACAATTGCACCCAAAACTATAAGATACCTAGGAATAAACCTAACCAAAGAGACTAAGAATCTATACACAGAAAATTATAAAGTACTCATGAAAGAAATTGAGGAAGACACAAAAAAATGGAAAAATGTTCCATGCTCCTGGATTGGAAGAATAAATATTGTGAAAATGTCTATGCTACCTAAAGCAATCTACACATTTAATGCAATCCCTATCAAAATACCATCCATTTTTTTCAAAGAAATGGAACAAATAATCCTAAAATTTATATGGAACCAGAAGAGACCTCGAATAGCCAAAGGAATATTGAAGAACAAAGCCAAAGTTGGTGGCATCACAATTCCGGACTTCAAGCTCTATTACAAAGCTGTCATCATCAAGACAGCATGGTACTGGCACAAAAACAGACACATAGATCAGTGGAACAGAATAGAGAGCCCAGAAATCGACCCTCAACTCTATGGTCAACTCATCTTCGACAAAGCAGGAAAGAATGTCCAATGGAAAAAAGACAGCCTCTTCAATAAATGGTGCTGGGAAAATTGGACAGCCACATGCAGAAAAATGAAATTGGACCACTTCCTTACACCACACACGAAAATAGACTCCAAATGGATGAAGGACCTCAATGTGAGAAAGGAATCCATCCAAATCCTTGAGGAGAATGCAGGCAGCAACCTCTTTGACCTCAGCCGTAGCAACATCTTCCTAGGAACAACGGCAAAGGCAAGGGAAGCAAGGGCAAAAATGAACTATTGGGATTTCATCAAGATCAAAAGCTTTTGCACAGCAAAGGAAACAGTTCACAAAACCAAAAGACAACTGACAGAATGGGAGAAGATATTTGCAAACGACATATCAGATAAAGGGCTAGTATCCAAAATCTATAAGGAACTTAGCAAACTCAACACCCAAAGAACAAACAATCCAATCAAGAAATGGGCAGAGGACATGAACAGACATTTCTGCAAAGAAGACATCCAGATGGCCAACAGACACATGAAAAAGTGCTCCACGTCACTCGGCATCAGGGAAATACAAATCAAAACCACAATGAGATATCACCTCACACCAGTCAGAATGGCTAAAATTAACAAGTCAGGAAATGACAGATGCTGGAGAGGATGTGGAGAAAGGGTAACCCTCCTCCACTGTTGGTGGGAATGCAAGCTGGTGCAACCACTCTGGAAAACAGCATGGAGGTTCCTCAAAATGTTGAAAATAGAACTACCCTATGACCCAGCAATTGCACTACTGGGTATTTACCCTAAAGATACAAACATAGTGATCCGAAGGGGCACGTGTACCCGAATGTTTATAGCAGCAATGTCTACAATAGCCAAACTATGGAAAGAACCTAGATGTCCATCAACAGATGACTGGATAAAGAAGATGTGGTATATATACACAATGGAATACTATGCAACCATCAAAAGAAATGAAATCATGCCATTTGCGACGACATGGATGGAACTAGAGCGTATCATGCTTAGTGAAATAAGTCAATCGGAGAAAGACAACTATCATATGATCTCCCTGATATGAGGACATGGAGAAGCAACATGGGGGGGTAGGGGGATAGGAGAAGAGTAAATGAAACAAGATGGGATTGGGAGGGAGACAAACCATAAATGACTCTTAATCTCACAAAACAAACTGGGGGTTGCTGGGGGGAGGTGGGATTGGGAGGGGGGAGGGGGCTATGGACATTGGGGAGGGTAAGTGCTATCGTGGGTGCTGTGAAGTGTGTAAACCTGGCGATTCACAGACCTGTACCCCTGGCGATAAAAATACATTATATGTTTATTAAAAAAAAAAAAATGTGGAAGGGGAGGCCAACCATAAGAGACTATGGACTCTGAAAAACAACCTGAGGGTTTTGAAGGGTCAGGGGTGGGAGGTTGGGGGAACAGGTGGTGGGTAATGGGGAGGGCACGTTTTGCATGGAGCACTGGGTGTTGTGCAAAAAGAATGAATACTGTTACGCTGAAAAAATAAATAAAATGGAAAAAAAAAAGAAAAAATAATGTATCAAAAATGTATCAAAATCACATTAACCCAGTGGAATGAAAGGCACCAAGCAGACAATTTTATCACTAGTTTCCATTGCTAGTGTTTCCATTACGGCTTTCCTGCCTATAGACAGAAGCCCCAAAATAGCAAGGAATTTTATTTATTTTGTGCATTGCTACATAGCACATAGTAGGCAACCAGGAAACATTTGCTAAGTGAGCAAGTCCAAATATTTCTCATAGCTTTTAACAAACCTTTGTAGTTCTTGTGGAAGTAAACATGTTTTGGATACAAATTCACATATTCCCCAACATGCTGCACAGGGCTGATTTGTTAAAATTATACTTGTGTCTTTAGTTTCTTCCTTAAAAGGTGTATACACACATAAACTTTTTTACATAGCCACCCTTAACACCAGCTTGGCAATTGTTACTATGTATTTTCCCTGAGCTCTGAAAACAAGCTTAGGCTGCACAACTAAGCTGAACCCTCCAGGCAGACTCTTCTGTCCTCTCAGTGGGCATACGTGCTCTCCCCTGCACTTGAGGGTGTCATGTAATGGGTGCCATTTGATCCGCTGCGATCTCTCTTTCAGCCATTCATCCTGTGTTCTGGGGGATCCCAGATGGCTGACCAAAGACATAAAAGTGCTAGAGCCAAGAGCTGCTTAGTTAAGGCAAAGAGTATTGCACCTGATGGCAAAATTCAAGTTCTATGGAAGTCCAAGTTGCCTTCAAAGCAATGATGGCAAGAAGTGGAGAGGAAATCAGAAGTCTGTCAGAGCCTGGGACAAATTCTTAGACAATTGCAAGGGAGATATCATAGCAGTTGGGAGGTCTGACCTGGTAGCTTTGGCCACCCTGGCCAGAGGCATGCTATGCCTTCAAGAGATCTGAGGCATAGAAGAACTATTACTAATGATGAGAAAATAATCTCTCCGTAGAGAAGATAGTCTGATGGGCACTACGATGCAGATCCCCAATTGCCCCAACTCCTGGAATGTAACCCCTGTGGCTGCGCAGAGTTGAGAAATGACTCAAACTGACTTAAACCAATAAAGAATGCATGCCACAATGTTTCCAAAAACTGAAGGGTAAGCATGCAGCAGACCTCAAAATAAAGGAGATTCTGAGGTAAAAACCATAAGGAATCTGACTCTTCTATCTCTTCCTCATGGTGAATGCATTTTCTTTTATCTTTTTATACCGTGGCTTTCTCTGCTTCTACGGACAGCACCATTGAAAACATAACCAATAACGGTGTCTATTAAAAGACGGACTTTCTCCACTTCATTCCATATTCCTAAGAAGTAGTATTTCTATTGGCCCAAGCTGGGTGTGGTACCCACCCCTCGACCTTTGGCCAGGGGCTGAGTCATATCCTACAAACATAGCCACCAAGAGCCATGGTGGTGGACGTGTCGGGAGGAGCAGTTCCCAAAAAGAGCTGGAGGTGGAAAAGGGGTGACTTGCTGTGCACACAATCCAATAGGTTTCCACCAAACTTCCTGACTCAGAACATATAAATGTGCCAACATGTAGTTTAAAATCGGGCCATAGGTTTTTAGTTGAATGCAGGATGATATAGACTGAAGTTGGCCTCATGGTTGGAAACCTGGTTTCTTCATTTTGCTTTGTGGTCTAAGGCAAAGTCCCTCCTCTGGACTGTAGTTTCTTCTTATAAAAAATAAAGAAACTTCCTTAGGCCAGTGCTATATAAATAGCTATATCAAAAATACATATTTTTAAATTCTAATGTGTATCACCCATTGACAATAAGGCTGCTTAGGTTAAACTGAATTAGAGCAGGATTTACCTTTTATTGAGGTTATGGCAACTGATTTCTCTGATGAGAAGTCCTAATGGGGTGAAATTAATATGTCTGAAAATTAAAAAGCAGGGAGAGGGAATTCATTACTAATTCATAAATGCATTTTCTTTGGCTAACTCCTTCAAAATAGAATCCATCTGAAATGAATAACAATGATGGCTATCATTTTCCTGGCTTTCTGTTTGTCAGACTGTGCTTTCTTTGGATATTATTATGATATTATTATATGTTATATAATATATATCAATATTACTTATTATATACTATTATTATACTGATATTATGATATTATCATAATATTATTAGGTAAGTACTATTTTTAGTCCTTATTCTACACATAAACTGAGCTCGGGCTTAAAAAGGTGTTCCAGGAAGAATATGTCAAACTCAAGTTTCAAAGCCAAAAGATTCACAACTATTGCATCAGCTGATCTTTGCCCCTCAAGTTAAAATTAAAGGCGGTAGAATACATTATAAAATTATACAATAGGAATGTGTGTGTATTCTACATATGTCATAGATGGGTCTTTCATCTCTGATATTCCACACTTCCACGCATGTGTCAGGAAGGTGTAGGTGCATATGAGCGTTTAAATAGAACCTATTCCCTTGTCTGAAAGGCCTGACAGCATTTCAATCACAGAGCCAGGCACGTGGGGGCTACTTCCCAAGCACAAGCTTAGCTATGTGAGGGCGCAAAGTTGAGTTTTTATTGGCCTGGGTAGGGTGATTCAAGCCTTGATGTTTTACTGCTTGGGCCATGTGGTTTGGAAGGTGCTGTTGTAGGGTGTGTGTGTCTGTGAGTGCTCACGTGTGCACACGTGTGTGTGCATGGTTGGGTGTTTTCCAGAGTGGAACAAGAAGGATTAACTTTCAGCATTTGGCTTATCCTAACCTAGAGCAGATGGGCACTGGCTTGAACTTCTCATAAAGTTAACCCCAGGAGACTTGTTAAATAATTTATCCTCAACTTTTGAAGAGCAAAGGAATAAGGTGATTAAGAAAAATGGAAAGCCACATGAAAATGTGCCATTGATGGAGTGGGCTTGTCTTTCACCATGGTAGATGGTGGTGTAGTCGTGACTGGATTTGGAAGGGTTGGGGAAGGAGAGTGTTAGGTCTGGTTCAGGGGAGCCCTTGCAGCAGACAGCTCCTGACTTTATCCCAGCAGCTGTGGCAGAGAAAGTGAGAAAAGCCTCCATTCTCTACTCAGGGAAGGGCCTCAACTTTAAAACATACTGAGCTATGCTAATTTTAAGGCCTCCCAATATAACCATTTTATTTCATCCAGCTGTGGGGCCTGACTTTGGCTAGAAAGGAGAGCCAGGGAGAGAGAGAGGGCAGAGCTGGAAAAATAAATCTACAGGATGACTGTCAGTACCTGTTTTTAACTTACCGGTGTGGGAGCTGTAGCAGAAGTCACACGGGTGATTTAACATAGACCACCACCCCCTGCTGACTATAAATGACCTCCTTTCCTGTCCCCACTGCCAGCAACTGGAGAAGCCTCAGTCCTGCAAGCCTCAGTCACGAAGCTTTCACATTCATGCTCTTTTTTAATAAGATGCCATGAGCATAGCTCACTGCAAATACTCACACTCCCTCCCCCTCCCCATTGAAACAACTTTAAGGAGACAGGGTTAGTCAGGATCTGTGGTTGCAAACAACAGAAACTATTCCTAGCTAGCTGAAGCAGAGAAGGAATTTTGGGGGAGGAGATTGGATAACTTGCAAAATCGATGAGTGGGGCCCATGTAGAACTAGTCTTAGATGTAGATGGTATACAGGTGCCAAGGGAAGCCAGGTTCTGGAAGCACAGCCAAGGTCATTGCCATAAGGGTCTGGATGTCACAGCAGCTCCCTGGGAGGTCCCCAGCACTCAGCAGCTCCTAACGTTGCTGGGACTGCCAGAACTCACCTGTAAGTACCCCCATATTTCTCTGTATCACTCACTAGAGATTCAAAAGCCAGAGCAGTTGCATCCAACCCCACATGCCAGGAGCTGAAAGAACAACTAACTGAACCACTTCTGGTCTGATGGCAGTGGCAAGCCCTGCCTCAACATAGCTAGGAGGATCCAGAGGCTAGGAAGAAAATTTCCAGATCCTTACAACAGAGCTTTCTCTAAAATCGGGAATACCCTCATCCCAGAGATGGATCAAGAATGAGTCCCCAGGGGCACCTGGGTGGCTCAGTGGGTTAAAGCCTCTGCTTTCGGCTCAGGTCATGATCCCAGCGTCCTGGGATCGAGCCCCACGTCGGGCTCTCTGCTCCGTGGAGAGCTTGCTTCCTCCTCTCTCTCTGCCTGCCTCTCTGCTAGTTGTGATTTCTCTCTGTTGAATAAATAAAATTAAAAAAAAAAAAAATGAGTCCCCAATATCACAAGGGACACAAAGACTAGAAGAGGTGGTTCACGTTTTGCACTTTCTAGGCAGTTTAGATTTCTCTGACCTTGGTTCAAAGAAGAATCGGTTTTGAGGCTGTATGTCCAGGAAAGTTAACATGAATGTCTTTGGGGACCTAGAGGTATAGGCCCTGTTGCTATGACATCCTTTGAAGCAGAGAAAGGAGCAAGACCTGGAGAAGTTACTTGCCTATAAAACGATGGTCTCCTTTTTATAAGTTGCCTGAGTGATCTGATCCTGCAAATAAAGTGTTTGTTTCTTTAAGCTCCTCACCAGACATGGCATCTGTTAGGCTGGAAATTTAAGGACAAAGCCCAGGGCGCAGGCTCTACTCAGCAACTATTTCTACTGAATCCACAGCAGACAAGACAGACCCCCTAACCACTGCTTCCAGTACTTTGTCTAGGAGGTGGAGGGCAGGCGGGATATTTCCCAGATGTTCATCTGCTTTGTCTGTTACCATCTTATGGGAAGCACTGAGGATAAGGGGAAAAACTGCTCTAGAGATGGGAGATCCTGCCTCAAGTGAGCAGCGTGATCCCGGCACATCACCAGACCTTTTTGGACCTTGGTTGGAGGGCAAGGAGGAGAAATAATACTTCCAATCTTAAAATTAATCAAAGGACTATGAATTTAAAATACCAGATAGGTTCTCAGGGGCTGAAAAACTGGCAGCTCTAAAGGAATAAGGAAAAAATGTACTTTAAGAGCACTGCCCTTTTGAGCTCTAAAGTTTCCCATCTCTAGGATAAATCGGAATCCGGTCTCCATTGGGGAAGTTTGTCTGACGTGGCAAGTGCCCCCAGTTAGAATCAGCCAAGGCCGATGAAAGAGGTGGAGGCACTTCTTCTCCCGCTGAAGACAGGCGGCGGCTCAATCATAGCACGCTGAGTGTGGCCCAGATTGAGTCACAAGGATGACAACGTGGGAAGGAAGAGGAAGAGTTCAGTGAGATAAGCGAGCTTCACTTGTGACTGAGTGCAAGACAACATAAGCATAGCTCAGCTGTCAGCCAGAAGGGCAGCAAACAGTAAACAAGGACAGACTTCCTTCCTAACTGTCCACTCCCCTACCCAAGCGCTACTGCCACTGCCACCAGTCCTCTCCAAGTCAGTCCATCTGCTTGCTCAGAAATGCACCTACCACTGACCGACTGGAATGGATCAACCAAGAACACTCATGGCCACCTTATGTTTACAATGTAACCAAATAAGCTGGAAATTTGACTTAAGTGTTCAATTCTCACGTCCTATGGCTAAGTCAACTTCTCCAAGTTCTTTCCTGACCTCTTACAAGAAAAGAGAGAGGCAGAAAAACTTAGTGTTTGAACATATAATGTGTTCTTGCAGAACCTGTCCTTGGAGGCACTCAAAGCCATGGCAGAGATCTTCTCCTGGGCAAGAGGCTGGGATTCTTGTCTGGGCCTCCTGCACCCTCTGGGAAGATGGGATGACTGGAAGTGACTCAGGCAGGCTGTGGAAGCACTGGTGATCATGCTCCAGCTAGTCTCTGGAGACACGTTCTCCTCAGCCCTAGGTCAGGACGAGCCCTGCTGGCAGTGCTGCCTGTCTCACCTCTGTTCCTGGATCTCTTGGACCAGTTCTAATTTTTCATGCTCCATCCCTTGAACCTTAAAGAAACTTATAATTATACATCCTGACTTCTGATTTAAGGAGTAGGGCCACTGACCCATTCAGGTGGCAGACTCTTTCTTCTTTTCCTCTTCTCCTGTTAGTTGCTAACCAGATATTACTTATGGAAAAATATTGGTGGGGTTCCCTTCCTGCCGGTGTAGCAGACTATATATTCTGAAAACCCCGCCTACTGCCAAACACCTAGAAATGCTAGGAAATGATAACAAACAGGGAAGTCGAGGAAACCCTGGGGGTGCCAAAAATGAAAGAGGGGGGCCACAATCCAGAGTGGAAAGTAAATGTCAAGGCAGGTGGTGATGAGGGGGTTGGACAAATTTGGTGCCCTTGGGTTTTAACAATGACACAGGAGAGCAGGTCTGTGCCAGATGGGGAGCTAGAACTAAGACTCCTGTCAAAATCTGGGACTTGTAAAGTCAAAGTGTAGATTAAGGGGGAAAAATGGTATACCAGCAAAAGGAGATGAGAAGGAAATATGCATGACTTGATCTGGGTTCTGAGCAGTGAAAAAAAGATTTCCTAGAGAATTCGCAGCCTCGTTCGTACTTGTCATTCTGTGGGTGTGGGGTTTGAATTTACACCACCTGCATGGTTGAGAACACTCTAAGTAGAGAAGTTAGCTTAAAAGTTTTCCTAGTAAATTATCGGGGACATCTGGTTGAAACCCACGCAAGTCCTCTTTGGAGAATGGAATCTCCTAGGTCTTAGAAGAGTCTCACAAAAGTAAAAACTAGAATTAATGTTAATGAAAGCAAGGGACACAGAGTATCATTTGGCCTGTCCTATGCAGCACCCCACCTTCCCATACACTACACATCTTCCCTGGGGGGCCACTGATATTCAGGAAACAATCATTCCTTATAGTTCTTTGAGAAAATCCACTACTGACATTTTACAGGTAGCAAGATTCAGACACAGGACCCCTTGTCTTTAGTTAAGACTTCCTTTCTAAGGAAATTCAAGTTAGTTCTAGTGGCTATTTAACATGTTTATAGTCCAGTTTAGAGCCGGGCTCCAAAGTCAGATAGATCTCACTTGACTTCAACTCACCATATGTCACACGACACTCTTAGCCTCAGAGAAGGAAGGGTCATAAAAATATCTACTTCATATGATTGCACAGAGTTTTTTAGAAGGTAATGCATGCCAAGTGTTTAACATAATTTCCCGACACATAATAAATAGTCACAATGTGAAAGTGTTATTATTATTTCATAATTGTTTATTATTGTAATTTTATTCAATTTCATTCTGAGGCTACAGAGCTACAGAGCTAGTTTTATGAAAGTCTACACCACAAGTACAGCAATTGCTTTACATAGAATGGCCAGAATCTTACTTTTATTTGCTGAAGCTTCACCTGGATAATAATATTTTATATGTGACCAGCACTGTCTAGTCTAGAAAGCCATTTTGCATGCATTTTCTCATTTTGCTCCAGATATTTTATTAGTCGAATGGGATAGATTGAATCCATTTTGTGATTAAAAACAAATAGGTTTAGAGAGACTGAGCATCCAGTCCTGTTAATTGCTAGAACAGAAATTCCCCATGTGTTTTAAGTCTTGGTCCAGTGACCTTTCCAATATGGCAGCCCCCTTCATTCCTAGACAAGCAACCTTAGATTTCTTTCTAGGAGGCAGGGCTACAGGCTGAGGATGCTGAGTTGCTCTGTATGCAGTCAGCACCTACATGGGGGGCATGCAGGAGGGACACCGCACTCAGAATTGGGAAAATCCGAAAAGACTTCCCAAGACCCAGGGCTCTCAAACTGACCTCCAGTGATGATAAGCCATGACAGCTCCTCCAATCTCTCTCCCAAAGCACCACAGCCTAAAACTGGCCCCTTCGCTTCCCCTACATGATCTCATCCCCACTGATGTTAACCCAGGAACAGGAATTCTGGTGTTCTGATTCAAGTAAATCACAAAGGCCAGTAATTCCCCCATTGTCGGGTGTTTGCCTAAGCAGGGACGAGTTGTTGCTTGAATTTCCAAAAGCTGAAATAGAGGATAGACCAGGGTGGGGGAGGAGAGAATATGGGCACAGCTACGCCCAACCCCTCCCTCTCTCGTGCCCATATTAGACTCTCCAGGTGACACAAGAAACTGTGGATACCATGTGATGTGATCTCCAATGGGAGAAGAAAATGTTGAAGAACTAACTTTCTTTCTTTTTAAACAGAATTGTATTTATTTGATGGACAAAGACACAGTAATAGAGGGAGCACAAGCAGGGAGAGAGGGAGAGGGAGAAGCAGGCTTCCTGCTGAACAGGGAGCCCAATGTGGGACTCCCTCCCAGGACCCTGAGATCATGACCTGAGCCAAAGGCAGATACTTAACAACTGAGCCACCCAGGCACCCTGAAGACCTTTCAAAAGAAATTAAGTTTGTGCCAAATGCCTTCTTTCTTCCTCTCTGAATCCTGTCTTATCTCCCAGCCTCCCACTCCACCCACCCCACATAGTGGAGATATTTCATGGGCAAAGAGAAATAAATTAGGGCCAACATGGAAAATAGGGAGGAGGGGATAGAGTTAGTTAAAAGAGGAAGAGGTGCCCATTCTTTTTCCTACCCCACCCATCCAGCCATCCCCAGGAAACCCCAGAACCATTCCAGCTTCTCCAGACCTTCAGTTCCTCCAAGAGCTTACTGCCAAGAGAACTAGGTAAGTATCCACAAATGTTAATGGTTTACTTTGCAATTTGGAGCTGTAAAATGACACATACTGCAGTTTCATTGAGGTGTAATTTTTGAGTAAATATTTTTAATAAAACTATTTAAATCTATTTCAGTGTTTGGGTTTAAATCATCTCTTAAAACTGAATATACATAATAAATTACAGTCACAATTCCCCCAATTTTCCATAAGCCTAACATTTCTAGTTATAAAGTTTTAAGTTACGGGACATTTCAGCACTGCTTGGAGTTGGAATGCAATTTCATTTTACAGCTTGAGAAACATTTCATATAGTAAATACACTTCAAATAAATCTATGGAATGAATGGATATTGGAAAAGCAAGGAGAGTTTTAAAAAGCAGGTGCAGTGGGGCAGGAGAAGAGGGACTAAATGGGATGCAGACATTTCTGGGGATGTGTGAAAAACAAAAGGAAACCTGATGGGACAGACAGTCTTAGTCTATTTGGGCTACTATAACAGAACATCAAAGACAGGGTGATTTCCACAACAGTTTTAGAGTCTGGGAAGTCCAAGAGCAAGGTGGTGGCAGATTCTGTGTCTGGTGAGAGCCCTGCTTCTAGTTTACAGATGGCCATCTCTCCGGTGCATAATCACGCAGCAAAGAGTAGAGATAGAGATCTTAAAAGGGCACTAATCCCATTCACTGGGGCTCTAATCTCATGAGCTAATACCTCGAAAGGTCCCCACCTTCAATGATACCACACTGGGAATTAGGATTTCAACATATGAACTGAGGTACGGGAAGAAGATATACACATTCAGTCCACAGCACAGACCCTAGGAGGCTAAATTTCCCGAGAGAGAAGCCTTGAGGACAGAAGCCAGCTACAACCAGTGAGACCTAAAGGAAAGCCTCAACCATGCACAGTGAGACCATCACCTACTTCTGCTCCTGGTGCAGCACTTTTGTACTCCATGTGGGACTCATTGGAGAGCAGCATGGGTAGGAAATAAGAGGAAACCTTCCTCTAAAACTCTGGAAAATATATAATAGGGAGGGGGGCAGTCCTGCTATGAGAATGCTCCAACTGAGTGTGATAGAGAATGGAAAGTAAGAGAAAACATGGCGTGCCACTGTTCTGTGTATGTGGTGCCCAGGGGGGTGGCCTGGCACAGGAAGAAGGCGGTACCCAGTTGACCCATTGACACAGATCAAAATATTGGAGGGGCATTCAATAGGAACTGGACCGCTCATGGACAAGTGCGATCAAGAGGTGGCAGGCCTGAGGTCATTTTGTTAATCTGCCCTCAGGCTAGGGAGACTTGCGTTACACAGGTAACTGCTAACCAAAACTCCAAACTCCTGTGTCTCATGCTTACTCCCATTCTGCTCTAGCCCGTGTCCAACAGCTTTCACTCAAGTTGACTTTATTTACCAGAATCACACACAGACAATGCTTATTAATATGCAGGTCATAAGTGTATTCAAACCAAGAGCTCTCTGAAGTTAAAGATTATATATTAACAAAGTCCTGAAGAATGGGGACAGATCACCACAGCATAGAGCTTTGCAATGATTTTAAACACTCTGTTACACACATTTCATTTGGTCCACATGATGAGCCAGCAAGGGGAACACCATGCCAGACAACTTGATGCAAAACCAAGCTGTACAGCTGTTTAGCTGAAACTTGGTCTGTACAGAGATCTCAGGCTCTCGCTATCTACCAACTACTTAGCAAAGCAAGGCCTCCGTACTCCTGTGAGCCAGGCTGGTGGAGTTGTTTGAGATCTTACTAGCCCTGGAAGGGGAAGAAGTGAAATTCACATGGTCTTCTGGAAAAGATCAGGTACTTTGTCTTCTACTTGGGGATTTGATTCTTCTTGACAAGGGGATGGGCTTCATGAGCTAATGTAAGGAACTGGTTCTTAGAAATTTGGTTTGTTTTGAATTGTATTTGTGAGGTTTGTTTTAAGATGTCTACCTGTCACAGTGATATACACCAGTGTACATGTGCTGAAGCAACCCTTTTAAGAACACTACACCACAAAAAGAGGCCTGAAAACTTTGTAGTTAATCTCTGCCCTTACAGATGAAGACCCCTCTACTCGTGTGCCTCTAGTCACACCACCAACTGCCATAGTCCTGATTTTTTTTTTTTTAAGATTTTATTTATTTATTTGACAGAGAGAGAGATCACAAGTAGGAAGAGAGGCAGGCAGAGAGAGAGGAGGAAGCAGGCTCCCTGCGGAGCAGAGAGCCCGATGCGGGGCTCAATCCCAGGACCCTGAGATCATGAACTGAGCCGAAGGCAGCGGCTTAATCCACTGAGCCACCCAGCCGCCCCCATAGTCCTGATTTTTTAATAGGGATGGCAGAAAACTCCAAAGAACAGGATCCTTTAACCCTCAAAAGACTCTTGAAACCTACGGGCCTCAACCTTCCAATTCTGAAGCAAAAGGGAGTGAATTCCATGATTTCTAATGTCCCTTCCTCACATTAATTCTGTCACCCAATGGAGCTGGGTCTATACCAGATATCTAAGGAAAAGTCCCTTTGGGCAAAGAAGGAAATGCTGAAAATCTCAGGAAGCCCAGAGATTCATTCCTCTTTGTATTACAACCACATTTAGTGAATGTCTTTGTGTGTCAATGGGTTATGACTATGGACACATTCTGTGATTTGGGGGCTCTATTTGCGACTTCAGTTCACAGGTTTGGCTGCATCTCTTACTCATTCATTCACATATTCATGCATTCACTCAGTAAATATTTTTTCATGTAACTGCATTCCATGTACCAACTATTACTACCTGGATGCTAATATCTAAGATGTGTAGTTAAATGGCAGCTACAGTGTTAAGCAACAAGCACATTTCACCTCATAGTCTTCCCAACAAATCATAAGGCAGTTACTATTAATATCCCCTTTTTATAGTTGAGAAATGGAGGCCGAAGTTAGAAGAAACACTAGAGCAGCTATCCCACATTAGACAGGCTGACACCAGAGACCAAGATGTTGACTGCAGCATGATACTGCCTCCGGAAAATTCAAAGGTGAGTCAGGCATGGCACATACCTTCATAGTTTAGAAGAGGCAGAACTGTAAAATAAGCACAGTGAAACTAAATGTTATAACTAAAGGAATGTGCTTTTAAAACAGCATGCGAGGAAGGAGCATCTTAGCCTGCCTGGTGGAGAGTATGGGAATCAGAGAGATCACCATTGTGTCACAAGAAAATGAGCATTCAAACTGGAATACAAATTTCAATTATTCAAACATTCTTTAATACAAAGATAATACATAGCCGAAATCACTGTCAACAGGCTTGTATCTCTTATGGAATAGGTCAGTCCTCATTGGCAAGAGAGATACGAGATGCATCCCGATAAATTATAAATGAGGGAAACTTAGCCCTCAGAGAGTTAAAGTATCAGCTATACAAATCTAAATAGTGTCTCACTCTGCTCGTACTTTTATGACAAAATGTTACAGATGGAGTGACTTATAAGCAATAAAAATTTGGTTCTAATCGTTCTGGAGCCTGTGAAGTCAAGATCTAGTCACAGGCATATTGGGTACCCAGTGAAGGCCCACTTCCTGGTTCATAGATGGCCATCTCTTTGCTATAACCTGACATGTCAGAAGGAGTGACAGAGCTCTCCAGAGTCTCCTTTCTCAGGGCACTAATCCCATTCATGACACCTCTACCCTCATGACCTAATCAGTTGCCAAAGGCCCCACCTCCTAATACCATCACTTCAGGGGTTAGGATATCAAAATGAATTTGGGAGGAGCACACAGATATTCAGTGTATAATAAATAAAAATATACAATGTCCATGAGGCTCTAGCTCTCTTGCAGAGTAAACCTATCTGAAAGTGTTAATATAGGTAAATAAAAAACACTCCTGGGGCACCTTGGTGGTTCAGTCAGTTAAGTGTCTGCCTTTGGCTCAGGTCATGATGATCCTGGGATCAAGTCCCATGTCAGGCTCCCTGCCCAGAAGGGAGTCTGCTTCTCTCGCCCCACCTGCCCCTCTACCCGGCTCATGCTCTCTGTCTCACTCACTCTCTTTTAAACAAACAAACAAACAAAATTAAAAAAAAAAATAAGACACACTTTCATCAGAAAGAATGATCAGCCATTTTGGTGGTCTTCAACAAAGACAGATTCAAAACTACAGACTGGTGCTGCCCTTTGGCACTGTTTAGGAGAGAGTATGCCCTTTTAAGCCAAAGCTAGCAACCCAGTGAGTCCACCCACATCTGGATGTCAATTCCTGATGACCATACTAAACATCCCCATGGTAGAATAAACTCGCCTATTTCTGATCCTGTAAATTTGCTTCCCCAGGATCTTGTCTATATAGAGAATATGTTTTGGTCAGCCAATTTTTACATCTTCTTGGGCTTGATAACAACATTTCTCAGTATAAAATAATAAACAAGCATCCTAGCTTCTGTATAAAATAATAAATTAGCCCCTCAGCTAGGTGAGAAAATTGAGACAGCGAGGTACCACAAATTCAAGAATTCTCTCTGTGACTCTTCTTAAATTATTATCATCAAAGTAAGACAACACCACAGGCAGGGTACTCCCCAGACTGCATGAAGACCTTATCTACATAAACAATTTGATTAAAAAATAGATTACAATATTCATGGGCTCCTGTGAGGTACAGTGATTTAGCAATGGAGATTTGAAATAACAAGTAGAAATTATGCATTTGTTTATTGTTCAGTCAGAGCATATGAAGATTCTTCCAAGTGTCTAAGCACCAAGGAGAGCTAACATCTGCTTTCTTTTTGTATTCTTTATTATCAAATGCACTGTTTCTGCCAAATTTCATGTCCGTCACCACAAGAAAAATGTAGTAATGTCGGTATTACTGATGATGCCTTGACTCTTCAGAACCTGTTTCTATTGAAACAATTTAGATGTTTGCCTTTGCCATTCCTCATACAGCTGATTTAATGCTGGTGAAATCTTCATTCATGACCCTGCATCATTTATCTAACTATTTCTGAATATTGCCTTCCAATGACACTCTCAGATAGTTACTGGGGTTCACTGATGATGACCACAAATGCAAGTCTTACTAAAAGTATGTAGGAATGTATGAGCAATAATTCATTTTCTGGTTGTGGTGAATTTATCATTTGAAATTTTACAGCATCAACATAAAAGAGCACATCTTCTAAGTATGTCTTCTCTTGACCTCCTTAGGATACAACAGTGTCTTTATAGATTGTGATCTCTTTCCATATTGACTGTACTCCTGCCTTCTACACACCTCCATTAACAGGGGATGTGGCTGAGGGGCCTGGGCAGCTGGAATATTGGTCTCATTCACACACAGAATGTTAACTATTTATCTGACAGGGATTCAGACCCACCCCGGATAGCATGAAGTCATTAACTGAAAAAGTCTGTTAGCATTGGGGCACCTGGGTGGCTCAGTGGGTTAAGCCTCTGCCTTCGGCTCAGGTCATGATCCCAGGGTCCTGGGATCAAGCCTCGCATCGGGCTCTCTATTTGGCAAGGAGCCTGCTTTCCCCTCTCTCTCTGCCTGCCTCTCTGCCTACTTGTGATCTCTCTCTCTCTCTCTGTCAAATAAATAAGTAAAATCTTTAAAAAAAAAAAAAAAAAAGTCTGCTAGCATCATGGAACCAAAGCTTTAAAAGCCCTACAGACACAGGTGTGGCCACTGTGGAGAACTACCTGACATGTGGCATGGAGGCTTTGGAGTGTTGGGATGACTGCCCAGTGAACTTGTAGGAAGCCAGATTGCCACCCCTGCCACCTTTGAGTGTTGTGGCCCAGAGGCAGCCTCATGATCAGAACACAGATGGGTCAGAGCAGAAGCATGAGCCCACCATGCAGCTAGAGGCCAAGAGTTGATGGTGGACCTCTGTTAGTCCAGAGCCCTGAATTCAATCTGTGTTAAATATGAATAAGCACTACCCAAATTCAGTAAGTCAGCCCCATCCTAGAGGCTCAACGCCAAGAAAGGAATCACATGCTGGCCAAAGGGAAGACTCCGCATACTGGGGCACCTTGGTAAGCATTAGCATTAGGGACAAACTATGAATTTGTGTCTCCAAATTCATAAGTTGAAATCCTAACTCCCAATGTGGTGGTATTGGGAGGTGGGCCTTTAAGAGGTGATTAGGTCATGAGGATAGAGCTTCACAACTGGAATTAGTGCCCTTGTAAGGAGAAACACAGGTGCTTACTCTCACTCTCTGCCCTCCACCATGTGAGGAAACAAGAAGATGGTCATCTACGAAACAGGAAGTGTGGTCAAACTAGGCCTTAGATCTGCTGATGCCTTGGTCTTGGAACTTCTAGCTTCCAGAACTCTGAGATATAATTTCTATCATTTAAGTCACCCCGTCTATGGTAGTTTGTTATAGCAATCTGGGTGACTAAGTCAGGTATGTTACATATATACAAACCTTGAAGATCTTAAATTTTCATTCTTAAATCAATTGCCTCTGGTATAAGAGTTAGGAGGCCTTATTTTTTTCTTTAAAGATTTTATTGATTTATTTTTCAGAGAGAGAGTACGTGCATGTGCATGAGTGGGGTGAGGGACAGAGGAAGAAGCAGATTCTGTGCTGAGTAAAAAGCCCAATGTAGGACTTGATCCCAGGACCCTGGGATCATAACATGAGCTGAAGGCAGATGCTTAGCCTACTGAGCTACCCAGGCATTCCTGATTTTTTTCTCATGTTACTCTTTCTTTTGATATCATTTTAAATTTATAGAGAACTTACAAAAATAGTACATAGAACGCTATAAATCCTTTATATAGATTTGCTAGAAGTTTGCATTTTGTGTCATTAGCTTTATCATTTCATCTATAAAATATAATATATACATGTATGTATATGTAATAAATATTCATAAATACATTCATTTTTATATATACATTATATGGATATATACATATATATTTATATATCCTTGAATTTTTCCCCTAAACCATTTGAGAGTGATGGAGACTCTAAATGTTTGCCCCTAAATATATTACAGTGTGTTATTGCCTAAAAAAAAAAGGCATTTTCTTACACTCAGTATAATTACCAAATTTTAAAAAATTAATATCGAAAGAATACAATTATCTAAGCCACAGTCTATTTAAAGTTTTGTCAATTGTCTCAACAGCTGATGAAATCCTTAGACTCTATAGCTTGTTTCTCATCAAGATTTCTCACTCTCTAACTTCAGCATCTACTTGCAATTTTATAGATCAGTTCTTCAGTTCTTCTGTATTTATTATCATTCTAGTTAAAAAAGAACTTTCCTTTCTTCCCCAATTTATTTATTTACATCAGTATAGAATTAGAATTTTTATTCCTCTCAATGGGTTATAATGTTCAACACTTATTTTGATGTTCAAATTGTTCCAGGTTTAAGAACATGGGTTTTAGTACCTCTTTTGACCCTAAGAAGCTATGTGAACTGAGGCAAGTCACTTTGCTGTTTGAGTTCCAGTTTCCATTTTGCATGACAAGGGAGCCACGCTAGAAAATCATTACTTTTTCTTTATGTAGGCCTCAAAATCAAGATACCTCATTTTCCTTCTCTTCCTTTCCAGAGGCTTTTTATTGTTGTTGTTTCTGTTTTAAGAGTATTTTTTAGTCCACTTACATTTTTAAAATCATCTAATAACCATAATAGTAGATCATCAGCCGAAAGCAACACATGATTAGCTAGTTCATTTATTTCTTAGCATGAGGGGAAGGAGGAGTAGAGTATGGCCTTTTGTATCAAAAGGATGGAATAAATTGAAGACCTCTGACCCTCAGCAGGAAATATTTGCAGCTTCCTCTGACAATGGCAGCTCTTCTCAGATGCGGCATTGTTCTTGGAACTAATGGCCAGAGAAGAAGCAATTCTCACCCACCTCTTTATCTTCCCTCACTTCCCCACCATTTCCCCACCCGCTGAGATGCCTAACACCCTAAGCTCTACAGTTCTGTCTTTCCCTTACATGCTTTATGACCAGGGTGGGTTTGGCTTTAGTAATGAGAACTGGCAGGGTGATTTGGAGAGGAAGTGACCTGTGAGGTCCCTTTTGTGCTCTCCAATGACTCTATTACAGGCAAATAGGAGTAAGGCTTATGTTCACAACTGCATGGTTAGGGCATCATGTATGTTGTGTGTGTGTGTGTGTGCGTGTGTGCGTGTGTGTGTGTGTGTGTATGTATGTAAAAATGCCCATACACATATTCTGCAAGAAACACCAATTAATACCTAATTTTTCATTTCTGCTTTAAAAAATAATCAGATACTGTGAGATGTACATGGTTATTTAACTGAGTTATAATTTTATTCTTTATTTAAAATGTTGATGAAACTAATTAGGACCATTTTTAATTAAAATTAAGGCCAAAGATATTTGAGAGGCAACGTGGAGGGTTTGGGGGGTAGGGAAGAAAAAAATGAAATAAGATGGGATCGGGAGGGAGACAAACCATAAGAGACTCTTAATCTCACAAAACAAACTGAGGGTTGCTGGGGGAAGTGAGTAGGGAGAGGGTGGTGGGGTTATGGACATTGGGGAGGGTATGTGCTATGGTAATTCTGTGAGGTGTGTAAACCTGGTGATTCACAGACCTGTACTGGAGCTAATAATACATTATATGTTAATAAAAAATTAAAAAAAAAAGAATTAAGGCCAAAGGAACAAAGGTTAACCAAAAAAAAAAAAATGAGCATATATATGACAAAATCTTTCCTTTGGTCATTAACTACCTGGGGTTTCTGACAGTTTTGCTTTCTCATTCTTCTAGCTTACATCCAGGTCAATAATGGAGCAGACTAAAGAGAAAGGGTTTGTTCTTTGCTTCTTTGTTTTAAATATTCCTATCAGCTTCCTAGTGTACTGTTGATCTCACTATGAAAACAGTTCTTACCTCACCTTTCCAAAGACTACGATTTGGGGAGAAGATGGAGAAATTATTTATAGACATTTAAATTTTGTTTGCAGGCAAAATTAAGACCTCGGAAATAAGTTCCCTATGACCAGATTCCCTGTCAGTTGAAAATACAGACATTTTTTTTGATTGCTAACATCCCTAGATATTCCTTTTTTTTTTTTTTTTTTTGAGGAATTCCGTGCAGAAACCTATGTTAGTCTAAATATCAAGTATACACAAGAGTTTAGGTGAGCTTCACTACAAATGAGAAACCAAACAATGTCTTAAAAAAGGCTAAGAATATGGCAAACACACAGCTTTTATTCCATCTGCTCAGCATGTTCGTTAACAGACCTTTTGACTCTGCCAGAAATCTGCAGAAACCTTTCTGAACGGAGGAGTCTCTAGAATCTAATGTCTCTGAGAAAATGAGTTATTCTTGTTATCAATTGGGGACAGTTGCCATTCATGCTAACAGAAGAAAGCAGATCTATTGCAGGGCATGAAATTAAATTTTCCAGGTAGCCGCAAGTAACTGATACCGTGGGGTGACCTTTGCCCACGGCAGCCAATTTCAGTCTGTAGAGAACAGCAATAGGGCCAACTACCCTGTCTGACCCCAACAAGCTGAGCTTGAAAAACAAGACATTCGAGTAACTTCACTTTCTCTCTCATAAATGCTCCCCATTTTTGTTACCTTTGTTCTCTGAACCTTTGTTCTAATTTGTATTTCCAGATGGTCTTATACATTTGCTATAAAATTATTAACTCATTCACCTAAGACACTGAGTGAGAATCACTGTGGTACAGAGTTTTGGGGTTTCGTTTGTTTCCTTGCTTTTGGGTTTTTGTGGAGGTTTTTGGGGGGTAGTTTTGTTTGTTTGTTTGTTTTGCAATATGGCAACTTTTCCAGGTCTTCAGATCCTACCTTTAAAAATTTATCATCAGAAAGGTTTTTGGAAAATAGAAAAAAGGAAACCTAGGTAAACCACATCACATCTTTTTTCATATGGAACACTCACTTACATATTCAAAATTAATTGGTTTCTTTTGCATTGTAAACAGAGAATCTATCACTGAGAATGAGTTTTAGGGTGAGTACTAAATTTATTTGAAGATGAAGTCTGGAGAGAAAGGGTAACCAACAGAAAAGAAAGTATGTGCTTGTCTTTGGGAATTGTTTTAAAACTAAATTGGAAATTCATTCCATAACCTATTGCTAGTCTTGAAATTTTTAACATGGAGTAATGCAATAGCTCCCAAATTAGGATTATTTGGTTCAAAGCTCCAGACCATTTTAAAACCCTTAGGTTAGGAAAAATGGACTGAAAGCCCTAATGTAGCAATTTAGGGCATAAATTATGTAAGTGCAAAAAGCAAACCAGAAGATCACAGCAACTTGAGCCAATTTAGATTTTAATCAGATTTTTCATTCCAACTTTAATTAAAGTGTTTGACTTAGAAAAATGGCTATTAGAAAAACTGACTGCCAGGAAAGCAAAAGAGAAAAATTAATTGGAAAAAAATGTGCCCTGACTGCTCTGAAGATTCATAGCATATGTTAGAAAGGGAGTAGAAGAATGCTTTAATGAACTATTCTAATGTACAGTAGTATTTCTCTCTAGACATATAGAAAAATGTTTGTTGTTTTTCTCCTTCCATACTGACATAAGTAAAAATAATAGAAAATTCCTTTTTAAAAAATTTATACTCTAATGATACCCCCAAACTAACAGGCTAAAGCGTATCATTAACTTCCTCTGCCTGGTTTGGTCAGGCTACATTCTGTAGCAATGAATCAATCAACTAATATTTGTTGAGTCTTTACTGGCCCAGGTACTAGGAGGATTCTTAAAGAAGTACTAAACATGGTTCCTGCTTTTGGAAATCTTGCAGTCTTACTGAAGAAAGAGAAGGGGAAAGCTTAGCACACTCAGATCTCAAGCCTGAAAAACTGGACGGCACATTTCTGATGCTTATAAAAGCTGAGATATGTGGGAATCTGTCTAGTTACAGCAACTCCACTGGTACCTGTGAAGATGGGAGATTGAAGGATGGACAGAATCTGGGTAGGTACAGAGAGGTTCCAAGTTACTCTAACGCAGGGAGCAGTTATTTTTTGTGTGTTTTTTTTTGTTGTTTTTTTTTGGGGGGGTGGTGGAGAAAGCACATGTGCAAGCAGGGGAAGGACAGAAGGAGAGAGAGAATGTTAAGCAGGCTCCGTGCTCAGCACAGAGCCTGACCCAGGCTCCATTTCACTACCCTGAGATAATGACCTGAGCTGAAACCAAGAGTCTAAACTGATGGAGCCACCCAGTTGCCTATTTATTTATTTATTTTCAGAATGGAGAGTTTGTATAGCAGAATGGAGGTACAGGAGTTCAGTTGACTTGGACCCTGAATACCAGACAAAGGTATGTATATCAGATAGGATATATCTCACATTCATTAGATACCATTACTGTCTGTCTAGGCTTTGAGCATTTATATTATTTCTATTATAATATCCCTTTTCTATAGGTGCTAGAGATCTAGGGAGGAGAGGATGCAACTTCCAGGAAGAGCAGTCCGGTGGTTTATGAAGATTGAATTGTCAGGAGATTGGCCGCAGGGAAGCTAAGAGGTCACTGTCCTGCCCAGGGAAGAGGTGGACCTACATGGGCTGAGACAGATACAAAAATGATGAATGCAAAAAGGAGAATGTGAACCACCGTCATTCAGCAAAAATATTTTAACACGTTTTATGGGCCATCCTGGAGGTAAAAAATCAATAACACTTGGTGGGAGAGGGGGAAGCTCATGGTCACTTTGGGTCCAACCAGCAAGACCACACTGCCAGTACTCTAGGAAGCACAGTTGCAGGCTCTCTTACACCTGGCTGGAGATGGCAGAGAGTGGCATGGCAGGTGTGTGCAGAAGTGTCAAGAAAGGCTTAACCTAGAAGATGACGTTTAGATGGGCTGGGGAGGAAAAGCCAGATTTTGCCAGGCAGAGAAGAAAGAAAACACAAAAGCAGAGGATCAAAATTAATTGGGAAGATAACAAGTATTAAAGACAGAAATTTTATTTTATTTTATTTTAAAGGTTTCACTAATTTATTTGACAGAGAGAGGGGGAACATTAGCAGCGGGAGAAGGAGAGGGAGAAGCAGGCTTGCTGCTAAGCATAGAGCCCGATGTGGGGCTCAATCCCAGGATCCTGGGACCATGACCTGAGCTGAAGGCAGACACTTAATGACTCAGCCACCCAGGTGCCCCCAGAAATTTAAAAAGTTGAATGAAAGAGGTGCCACCATCTTCTTTAGTCTTATGCATCCTATCCCTGGGACTTTCTGAACTAAAAAATTTTAAAAATTAAAAAAATAAAAGGAGGAAGAAGGGATCCCATACTCCGGCAGACGCCAAAACACTTAGAAATAAAGAGGCCAACTACTTCAACCTGTGGGGCAAGGCTTCAGTGCTCATGCCTCATTGGGAAGGAAGAACAATTACTGGAAGCAAGGCAAGAATGGCAGCCAAGGCAAAGGCATGCATTTCTGCAAAGACCGCTGTATCACATAAGCCATGAAGTGACAAGGCCAGTGGCTGAACAGGGGCAGGATGTCTCCAGACAAGCTATATGAAAAACTGTATCTCAGAACAATACATCAGAGGGAGGAATAGAGAGAAAGTCCCCTTCCTGCCTCCCTCCTGCCTCCTCTTTCCTGTTTATCAAACAAACACATGGGAGTTCACTTCCTATATTTCTGAGTTGGGTCATCTGGCCTCTTTTGGCAACAGACCTCTTTTAAGGAAGTAGATCTCGTAACCTATGGTGTGGCATTTTATGGGATTAGAAGTGGAGGAAAAGCTGAAGACCACACGGAAGCAGGCATGAGATCCAACATGAAGTCTTTCGCTTTGGCTGCCAGTCCAGGGGCCAAGGGTCCAAGGGACAGGTGAAGCCAGGAGAATCTGACGAGGCCAGTAGGATGTGTGCTATACAAGACACCTTATTACCACACAAATATCTCATAATTATTGTGATCATTCCTTCCCTTGTGCCAAGAAATTTCCAGACCCACTGCTTCTTTGATTTTCCCTTTCTGTCTCCTTGATGCGCCAAATTATTTAGATCTTTTACAAGGGCAACTTGAAACGAGGAAAAGCAAAACCCGTGTCAGTTAATGCTGTCACTTGGAAGCTCACTGACAAAACTGGTTAAGCAAGATAAAGATGAATAAGGACAAATGGCATTAAATAAAAGGATGGGAGAGAAGTAGGCTCCAGATCATATTTTCTTAAGCTTAGTTTTCAGCAAAATCTTTTCTCATTTTTAAATGTGGGGCAGTGGAGGACTGTGTCCATTTCCTTGAAACTTGATCCTCTTCTCAGGAGAAAAGCAAGGACAGGGGGTGAGACTGACCAGGAAGGGCACACAGGTACTCTGACACACAAACATTTGCAGCCAGTGCTACTGGGAAACACGGATAAGGCTGCCATGAGACATGCAGAGCTGGAATATTAACAACTATTTCCCTCACAGCTTGGTCTGACATATTCATAAACGTGTAAACTATTTTAGGACAAACCCTTTAAAACAAAAAATTGGACAACAAAAAAACAATGCTTTGAGTCCATAGACATCAATGGTCTATATGGCAACCAGCCCATGACAACGATCACAAGCCTTCTCTGGAAGGTTGCTCTTAAACTTGAAAATGATGACATTACCACCAATTGAGTGGAAGCCTCATGTCCATCTGAACTGTGGCTCTGCTGGTTCCCTCCTAATTAACCTCTGTCCCGCTGACTCTCTAATTCAGCAGAGGCCTATGGACGCTCCTCTTTTAAGTTGACTCAAGCTGTCTACTCATTCAAGCTAATCCTTACAGTGTTTTGCAAAGAATGAAAAGGAAAAGATTAGCAGTACCTGAAGCTACAAATGGGAAGGCTAAGTGGATGGAAGAAGAGGAACCATTATTTTTCCCTTTTGTCTGTGCGAGCTCCCTATTTTTGAAGCTGTCCAATACAACTCATTAGAAGAGAAAATTCTGAATACACCATCTTGTCACACTTAAACAACCCATGTAATTACTCTTTTTGTCTAAAATTCGGTATCATGTGAAATTTTACCTGATGTTTACATCCTTTTTTCAAAATTCAGTCATTTTCATACCACCTTAACAATTTTTGCTCTATCTCCAAAATCACCTTTAAATTTACTTACTTGGAAGAAAGTATATAGCTCTTCAGCCTTATCTGAGCAGTAATATGGTAAAATTTCAATTTGATGTGCTCTGTATGTATGTGCATTTGTGCCTGTATCCTTTTTAAAATGTATAATCTCATCTCATCCAAATTTTCTAGGGCCTTGCAGAATAACAAAGTATGGAGTGGCACTCTTTAACTAAAACACTGAAACAACAAAATGGAACAGAAAAACAGAACCAGGAAACCTCTCCATTGCTAGAAACGCGTGGGAGTCTGAACCGATGCGTTTGTTTGTGAAAGGGAAACACGGCAATATTTGCCACCTGACCAGAATCTTTAATCTATCTGTGCACTAAGAAATGCTCTCTCTAAATCTATATCTATGTTTCTATATCTTGTTCATCTTTCTAGTTTTTTTCTAGTAAATGTATAAATAACCAACTAAAAAATCTTAGTCATGGGGCACCTAGGTGGCTCAGTGGGTTAAAGCCTCTGCCTTCAGCTCAGGTCGTGATTCCAGCGTCCTGGGATCAAGCCCCGCATCGGGCTCTCTGCTGGGTGGAGAGCCTGCTTCCCTTCCTCTCTCTCTCTGCCTGCCTCTCTGCCTGCTTGTGATCTCTGTCAAATAAATAAATAAAATCTTAAAAAAAAAATCTTAGTCATATACTATATAAAATCATCCCATGTTCGACAATTTGTTAAAAAATGGCTTGTGAATTCAGTTGGTTAATTGGGGAGGTTGGGGGGAGCTCTTGGACATGTGGGTTGCTATCATGGAGTCTCCAGCCTTATGACTTTTGATTCCTGGAAATGCAGTCACGGAACACGGCACACTAGGCAGATCAGTTATGTCAATCCATCAGAACCATCTGATAAACACATTGCAGAGCCTGCCCTCAGACCTCCTGTCACTTTTTTTCTACAAGGAATCTGGCCCCAGGTCACCCTCCTTAGAGAGAGTCACAGAGAAAAGCCGATGTAGACAGACTCTTCAATTCCAGCGTGTTCATGAAAATAAAGTATGGTTTAGATTGAGAGCAGGAAAACAGAAGGAGTTCCACTTTCAGAAGAGTGGTGTGAAGAGCTCCACTAAATCATTCCCCAGCAACTGTAACTAGTGAAAACTATTTTTAAAAGCAATCATGTAGTCTCTGGAAATCATCCTAAGGGCAAACATCAATTAAAAATATTAATTCAAGAAACTCTACTAAATCTTAGAACAGTAATATTCTGTGGCCCTTAAGGTATGGCCACAAGCCATGCTCTCCCTCCTCCTCCCTTCTAGCAGCTCAGAGAGCTGGAAGCTCCACTCTGTGCAGATGTGGCCAAGAAGAAGAAGGTCCCTCTTCCCTTTTCTCCCAGTCAAGGGATAGGGTATCTCATTGAGAGAGAATGGCCACCAGCATTTCTCATTCCCTTCAGCAATGACTTGCAGAGAATAAGTTCCTGGCAATTGAGGACAAGATGTTGCCCCTTCCTTCCCCCAAACCTCTACTCATAAAGGAGAGGTTCTCCATCAGGCACAGCAGTGCAAGAATACTGAAGCCCCAATGTCTTAGCTTGCTCTTATGCTGGGAGAAACACATTGAGACAGACCAAAGGGCCCTGTCTAGCACCCTGCTCATAAGGCATGGGTGTCACCCTTGTCCCACGTACGGAGCCATAGCTCAGAGATTTCGCCAAGAAGTAAGGCAAGTCCCAAGAACAGAGAGCTCTGAAGCTCATGCCAAAGGAACTGACTTTATTTGAAACAGTGCTGCCAAGTTCAAGCCTAAGGATGCTCTCAAAAACATCAGAGATATTGGTGGCAAACAATAAAGAGGCAGCTGGTAGCTCTCTGAGAACAAAAAACCAAAACTGTAGGGCAGGTAGTTTATGAGAGACAACAAAGGAAAGAGGTAAGGAAAGCCCTTTCTGGGGTCAGAACACCCCTCAAAGACTGCTCCTGCAAAATGTGCTGGATTGAACAGGATCAGACTGAGAAGCCACTCATACCCCAGGCACTGTCAAAAACAGTAGTGCATTCAGCCGGCAGTTAGGGGAAATATCAGTTTGGTGGGATACCAAGTGAGACAGAAACCTTAACAGAAAAAAACAAGAATAAAAGCAGTCAAAG
This sequence comes from Meles meles, assembly GCF_922984935.1. Taxonomy (NCBI): domain Eukaryota; kingdom Metazoa; phylum Chordata; class Mammalia; order Carnivora; family Mustelidae; genus Meles; species Meles meles. The sequence continues at coordinate 83,088,344 of NC_060068.1, forward strand.
AGGGCTGAAAGCACTGTCATCCCAGGGTAATAGCATGGGCATGACCAAATGCTCCACCTTCTGAGAAGCAGTACCATAGGATCATACTACCAGAGAAGCAGATTTCACCAAAATGAGCCAGCCAAATCAACAAGTAAATCCCATCAAAAAAAATACACAGACCAGGGAAGGAGATCAGTATCCCAAGTTGGTACAATATATTATCTAAAAATGTCCAGTTTTCAACAAAAAACTATGAGACATGAAGCAAACAAGAAAATATGACTAATACACAAAGAACAAGGTAAGAAACAGGAGCTGTCAGGGGACACACATACTGGATTTAACAAAGACTTCAAAATAAAAAAGGAAACTATTCTTTAAATCGTAAAGGAAGGTATGAGGACAATGTTTCTTCAATAGACAGTGCTAATAAATATTTTTTAATTAATTTGCAACTGAACTTTCTCATTTCTCTCCATTTGTTTATTTACTCATTTACATCAATGAGAACTCAGATTTTTATTTCATAACTTGGGTTATAATCCAATACTCCTTCACTTTCTTGCTTCGCTTATCCCAGTTTTGTCCACTGGGAGCTCTCTGGATTGGGTCCTTTGCTATACCCCACAAAAGCAGGATTTGGTGGGTTTTGGTGTTTTGTTTGTTTTAGCACTTCTCTACTTTCTGACACTAAGCAATGCTCCAGAATCTTCAGATATTTCCTGCCCAGTCCTTGAATTTTCCCAAGGAATTCTGATTCTTTTTATAGGAAAATGGTGCCAGAAACCATGACCTGAAATCTAGGTTTCTTCTCTGAGTAATGAAGATGTTCTAAATTTAACTGTGGTGATGGTTACGTAATTTGTGAATATACTAAAGAACACTGAATTGTACTCTTTAAGTGGGTGAATTGTATGATATGCCAATCTCAATAAAGCTCTCATTAAAGGGAAAAAGAAGCAAAATTAGTCTGGGGGGGGCTATTTTACAAAGCAAAGAAAAACCATATAGACAAAAATGATAAATAATCCTTTGCAACTAGAATCAAGTGCGTGGCTCAAGGGTGACAGTCAGGAAGGAATACATTTGGAATATCAACCACACATCAGGAATTACTGCCTGCAAGTAGGAAAGTCTCAAAAATTTCCGAGCAGTTTTTAAAGAAAGTTCGACCATTCCAAATCATTCGAATTACCCTTTCTTAGGACCTTAGGGAGTATTACATGCGGTATTGTCTAATTAGAGCTCCAAAACAATAGGATGCAAAAAATAGCATCAAAAACTCCTACATTCCTGGAAATACTTGGGAGTGTAACTAGTTTGTCTTTAATGGAAAACACTGCAGCAGTTTCTAGGCAGCTCCCATGAACCTTGAATGCACGCTGCCTGGTAAGGGGCTCCCCCCCACCACCATACTCAATGTGAAGACCTGGGATCATCCTGTGCCTCTAAAGCTGTCAGGGAACATAAGCCTAAACTGGTGTGAGTGTTGCTTATTTCCTGAACACACTCAGGAGCCCAAGGCTCCCTTAGTCCACATGAGGGAGACTATTTGGTGATATAGAAAAGGGTGGGAGAAAGAAAAGGAGATGAGAATTCAGATCCAAGCAGTTGTTCAGCCACCTCTGGTGTTTATTATTACAGCTCCCAGAGATCTCTCTGTTGACCTCCTTTCCTGTCCTTACTTTATAACTTGTTCAAGAGCCGATGCATACTTCTGACTGTAAGCACATATGTGTAGACAGAAGAACAAATAAATGTAAAGAGTTAGAAGAGGACATATACGTGCACATATGTGGTGAGAGATTGTGATGAAATGGGTAAGAGTGCCTCTCTAGAGTGAGACTTAATGGGTCCAAATTCTGGCTCTGCCATGTACCAGCCTAGAACCATCAGTATGGTCCCTCCATGCCTTAGTTTCCTCATCTATAAAGTGGGGAAGAAAATAATACCTACCACTGAGATCACTGTAACTATTAGATGAGATACTGAGTGGAGTGTTTGGCATATAGCAAGAAACATAATGTTTGCCACTAATATTATAAAGACAAGTATATACAAAAGTATTATTCCTTGCAATTTGGATTCTATTTCTCCATTTAAAATTTTAAACACAAATAAAAACTTCACATAGTCATACAGAATGACAGAATTCATGTAACTAACGTTCTGTTTCTTTGACTTTACAACCACTATGCTTCTGTTGTTTGCTTCAAATCTACAAGCATGTGTGGTGCACAGCAGTAGGCTGGAGATAAAAATTGTGCTCTGAAGGCTGTTGAAAGATTTTGAACCATAAGGGGCTTGTTCTCGAAACACATGTAGCTGAGTGTGATTGTGTAGGAGAATGATTATATAACTGGGAGAATTGGACTTTAGTTCCAAGAAAGATGCAATGATTAGTAAAGGATAAATAATAAAACTCTCCATGTGCTAAAGCTTACATGTACATTGTTAAAAATCAAGAGTAACGCTCAATAATTGTTCAGCGGCTAGACCAACAAAAAGATATTTTGGGGGGACAAGTATTTTACAACTAAAGTTTAAAATTGTTAGCATATGTTGATAATAAAAAGCAAATTGACTTATAGTCAGTTTTGCTACTGCTACTAAATTACCTGCAGACAATGCCCCTGCCCCCTTATCACTTGCATTCAGGATGACCACTCTGTCCCCCATCCTTGGTTCACCACTGGCACCAACAAATTAGAAAAGTTCTAGTTCCATATCCTTATAAACGTTTGGTATCATCAATCTTTTATTTTTTTTAAAGATTTTGTTTATTTGACAGACTGAGATCACAGGTAGGCAGAGAGGCAGGCGGGGGCGGGGGGTGGTGGGCAGAAGCAGGCTCCCCGCTGAGCAGAGAGCCCGATGTGGGCCTCGAACCCAGGACCCTGGGATCATGATCTGAGCTGAAGGCAGAGGTTTTAACCCACTGAGCCACCCAGGGGCCCCTGGTATCATCAATCTTTAAAAATTTTAGACAGTCTAGGGTGCCTGGGTGGCTCAGTCAGTTAAGTATCTGCCTTCAGCTCAGGTCATGATCTCAGGGTCCTGGAACTGAGCTCTGCATCAGGCTCCCTGCTCAGGGCAGAGTCTGCTTCTCCCTCTCCCTCTGCTCCTCCTCCCTATTTGTTCTCTCTCTCTGTGTCTCAAATAAATAAATAAAATCTTAAATAAATAAAATAAAAATTTTAGGCAATGTAATGGGTATGCGGTATCTAATTTGTGGCTTTAATTTTAATTTCCCCGGGATTAATGATACTGAACACTTTTTCATGTATTTTGGCCATGCATGTATATTCCTTTGAGAATTGTGTTGAGTTTTTATTGGAGCTGTTTAGCTTTTCATTCTTGGCTTGTAAGAGTTCTTTATATACCCTGAGTTCAAGTCCTTTGTCATATATATATTTTACAAATATTGTTTCCCAGATTGTGGCTTCCCTATTCACTTTCTTAATGTTTTCTCTAAACAGTAAGTGTTATCTAGTAATTTCCCCTCTTTCAGGGACCCTCTTACACTGTTGGTGGGAATGCAAGTTGGTATAGCCACTCTGGAAAGCAGTATGGAGATTCCTCAAGAAGTTAAAAAATAGAACTACTCTACGATCCAGCAATTGTACTGCTAGAGATTTACCCCAAAGATACAGATGTAGTAATCCTAATGGGGGCGTGCACCCCGATGTTTATAGGAGCAATGTCTACAACAGCCAAACTACGGAAAGAGCTGAGATGTCCATCGACAGAGGAATGGATAAAAAAGTGAGATACACACACACACACACACACACACACACACACACACACACACACTGGAATATTACTTGGCCATCAGAAAGGATGAATACTTACCATTTATCTCAATGTGGATGGAAGTGGAAGGTATCATGCAGAGCAAAATAACTCAGTCAGAAAAAAACAATTATCGTATCGTTTCACTCACATGTGGAATACCAGAAACAGCACAGAGCATCATAAGAGAAGGGAGGGGAAACTGAAAAGAAAATAATGAGAGGAGACAAACAATGAGAGATTCTTAACTCTAGGAAACAAAATGAGGGTTGCTGGAGGGGAGGTGGGGAAGTTGGAATAATTTGATGATAGGCATTAAGGAGGGCACGCGAGGGCACTTAATGTGATGAACACTAGGTGTTATCTGCAACTGATGAATTATTGAAGTCTACATCTGAAATTAATGTTGGCTAATTATATGTTATGTTGGCTAATTGAATTCAAATTTAAAAATTTCTCCCTTTCATCTGTATTTGGGGTATACTTAATTCTTTTTTTGTCATTCCTTCTAGAGTCTGTCAATATTAGGAATACTCTTAAAGAAACAACTGAGCTTGGTCAACCTCTATCCCTCATTTGTGAGTGTAAGAGTGTACATTTTCTTTTACTAGTGCTAGTATTTTATTCATCCCTGTATCTTTATTTTCTCCTTCCTTGAGTGTTCTATTACCATTTTTCCCACTTGTAGTTAAACCCTTGGCTAAGTTTTTCTTTCAACCATTCTTATTTCCTGATAAATATGCTTAAAGCTATATATACCTAACACCTGCTTTATGTATGTCTCCTTAAACTCTTAGAAAGAAGCAACGTTATTAGAAGGCAGTTTTTTAAATATGGAAATTCACCAGATTGGGGGATTTAAAAAGTGAGGGAGAGAAGAATAAATGTCCTTTCATTACCTGCTCTTCCTAGTCCGGTTTTTGCTACCCTTATATTATTGAAAGAGTGGTGGCCTGAGTGATGGGCCTATTTCTATGGGCCTATTTCTATGCCCCTTCTGGGGCAGGTAAAGAATTATCCTGAGACCATGTAGGAAAGCAGCACTTAGTTTCACCAACCTATCCTCTCCCAACTGCCCCCTGATTGCCCTGTGTCTTGCCTGTAGCCACCACAACCCACCCCCCGAACCCTCCATTCCCAACACACACACACACACACACACACACACACACACACACACACACACACGGTTCAGTCTCCCAAGGGTTTCTCCCTTTTTTCCTTTTAGTTCTAGAAATCCCTATTTTCTTCTTACTCTAATAGTTTCTTTATGGTCAATGCTATAGAGTAAAACCAGCAGGCTGTGCTAACCTACCACCTTGGCAGGAGTCAGAAATGCTCTTCATCCTCAATATTTTCTTAGCTATTCTTCACTCTTTGTGCCTGCGGATTACCTTAAAAATAACTTTTTCAGTTTCTTCCTGAAAACCTCTCTGGGATTTTAATCATAATTATCTTACAACTGTGAGTTTGTGAAGAACTAACATGTTTATATTAGGCAATATTGCCATTCAGTCATCTAGTATGTGACTTGGGATATTCAAATATTATTTTATGTCTCTCAAAAAATTTTATTTTATTCATATAGGTTCACAACTTTCTTGTTAAAGTTTTCTAACCATTTTATGTCTTTTACTATTAGTGTGAGTGGGTTTATTTTTCCATCTTACTTTGTAACTTACTATTGCTGACCTACAGAAAAGTATACTGATATTTGTAGACATATTAGCAATTTGATGAGTCTACTGTCTTTTCCTAAAAAATTCTAATAATTAGGAAGAAATTAGTTTTAAAATGTTCCCTCAAAAATAAAAATTATCACCCTTTCTAAATGAAATCATGCCATTTGCAACGACGTGGATGGAACTAGAGCGTATCATGCTTAGTGAAATAAGTCAATCGGAGAAAGACAACTATCATATGATCTCCCTGATATGAGGACATGGAGAAGCAACATGGGGGGGTAGGGGGATAGGAGAAGAGTAAATGAAACAAGATGGGATTGGGAGGGAGACAAACCATAAATGACTCTTAATCTCACAAAACAAACTGGGGGTTGCTGGGGGGGAGGTGGGATTGGGAGAGGGGGAGCGGGCTATGGACATTGGGGAGGGGAGGCGAACCATAAGAGACTATGGACTCTGAAAAACAACCTGAGGGTTTTGAAGGGTGAGGGGTGGGAGGTTGGGGCAACCTGAGGGTTTTGAAGGGTCAGGGGTGGGAGGTTGGGGGAACAGGTGGTGGGTAATGGGGAGGGCATGTTTTGCATGGAGCACTGGGTGTTGTGCAAAAAGAATGAATACTGTTACACTGAAAAAATAAATAAAATGAAAAAAAAATTATCACCCTTTCTTTTCATAGTAAGGAGAATGAAAGCTCATATTTGTATTTATTTGGGGGTTTGTAGTTTCTCTGAGAATACATAGGTCATTTATATTTAATATTTTTCTCATAATAAAAGTAACATATGGTAGAAACTCTAGAGTAAAGTTTAAAAGGTTAATTAGATCAAAAGGCAGCAGAGTATTCAGTGATATCCCATGTTCATATAAAAATATGAACACACATACACACACACACCCCTCCATATACTGGCCTATGTCTAGAGAGTGTTCATAACTAAATTTCAGACATGACTAGACATGTCCAGTAGCCTAATAAACAGCAGGCAACCAAAACAAATGAGTGCTTTTACAGTCATTTGTGAACACACACAGAACAAAGAAAAACGTAAGTCACCCAATGAACATGATCCCACCTGAGGTCAGTTGAGACAACACCGTACCTTCTTACTTCAGCTCATACAGTGATGACCAGAGAATGGAGAAGTAAGGGACAGTACAGTATAGTGCAGAAAGCATAGGCTCTGGGGTCGGTTGAGCAGGATTTAAAATTTCAACTCTGGTTACTTAGTGGAGTGGCTCAGGCAAGTCACTTAAATGCTTCTGAACTTCATTTTCTCTTCTGTATAATCAGGAAAATAGAAACTACCAGAGGAGGGACTGTTTTCAGAATTTAAGATTATAATCTACTTGGGAGTGTGTGGGTGGGTGTAGGTGTGGGTGAATGTTTATTTTCCTTAGGCGCAATGGTTCAGTATTTGCTAATTAAGTTCACTGAAAACTTTACAGACAATATAACTACTGAGAATAAAAAGAATCAACTATCTTTAAATGACATATTGTTTTATTTGCTTGATTTGGGCTTTAGAAAAATGGCATCATATTGTATGGAATCCTGTAAAACCTGGGTTTTTTTCCTTTTTCACTAAATATGATTTGTGAGAGTCTGCATTAGATATATACTAGTTCTAATTCATTTATTCTCACTGCTGTATAATACTCCACTATCACTATTTTTTATATTTTATACTTTTTTAAAAATTTAATGTGTGTGTGTGTGTGTGTGTTCCAAAATTCATTGTTTATGCACCACACCAAGTGCTCCATGCAATACGTGTCCTCCTTAACACCCACCACCAGGCTCACCCAACCCCCCACACTCCTCCCCTCCAAAACCCTCAGTTTGTTTCTCAGAGCCCACAGTCTCCCATGGTTTATCTCCCACTCTGATTTCCCCCAACTCACTTCTCCTCTCCTTTTCCCAATGTCCTCCATGTTATTCCTTATGCTCCACGAGTTAGTGAAACCATATGATACTTGACTCTCTCTGCTTGACTTATTTTGCTCAGCATAATCTCTTCCAGTCCCGTCCATGTTGCTATAAAAGTTGGGTATTCATCCTTCATGGAGGCATAATACTCCATTGTATATCTGGACCACATCATCTTTATCCATTCATAATGCTGAAGGGCATCTTGGTTCTTTCCACAGTTTGGTGACTGTGGGCATTGCTTCTATGAATGCTAGAGTACAGAAGGCCCTTCCTTTCACTATATCTGTATTTTGGGGGTAAATTATTACTATCTATTCTTAAAGTTACCTACTGATGACCTTTTGGTTTGGATAATTTTTGTTCTTAATGTGCATCTTGTAGATGCACCAGAAATTACTGAGGGGCTATGTCCAGCAATGGAATTACTAGATGAGTCAATAAAACCAGATTATCTTCCAGTGTTGTGGTACCAATCCACACACACTCCAGAGTGTATAAGCAATCTTATCCTCTACACTTGAGACTCTGAGATTTCTCAACTGTTCACTAATCTGGTGTTATAAACTAGGTTCTCATTTGGGTTTATTTCCATTTCCTTCCTACTAGTGAAATCAAGCATTTTGACCCATGTATATGTATCATTTGTCTTTTCTTTACCATAGAATATTTATTTCTGTCATTTACCTAGTTTTTCTATTGGGTTGCTTTTCTATTGGGTTGGGTTTGTTGATTTCATATCTTTATTAATTCTTTATTCTCAATACTAAAAATTTATTGGCTTATCTCTCTGCAAGTTTGAATCTTATCTTTTTGCTTTCTTTATGGTCTCATTTGATAACCAGAAATTTTTAATTTTAGTTTCATTATTTTTTATTTCTACGGTCCCAGCAATTTATCCCATTGTGCTTTTTGCGGGTAATTACAACACAGAAATGGCAACATAGACCAATATTTCCACCTCTATGGTGTTCCCCAGGAGCAAACTTGAAGATAGCTCTCCAGTGAGAAGACCACCAGATTCTCACTGGTTACAGGGAAGAAAAACATACTTGGCCCCAACCTACCAAAGCAACAGAAAAAATATGTTTCACTGCAAAAAAATTTAAAATCAAACTAGCAAACCCAGCTGTCTGCCTACCTTTCATGACCCCCAAGCCATCTTGCCTGAGTCACCTAATTCAGAGTCCCTGCCTGGTTTTCTCATTCAGATTGCCCCCTGCCACTCTTTGCCTGTTTGCCCACTACCACAAATCTTTTTCTTAAGGGCTTTACTGATGAGGAATAAATGTGGTAAATCTGGCTCTTTTCACTTTGTAAAGTTCTTTATCATTGTCATACCCATAAGCTTGTCACCATTGTTTCCCTGTTTTGAGAAAAAAGACCAACATTCTTTTTCACACTTACGTAAGTCTAATTTCCAGTTATTCCTCACATATATGTGTTAAAAGAAGAAATCAGATTATTTTTCCATCGACTTGGCTTAAGGGTTTCCTAGAAGTTATGAGCAAGATGCCCTAAAAAAGAATAAAAGGGATCTGGGAAGGTAGGCAGAAAAGCGGGAAGGATTCCCTCCCTCCCCAAAAAAATGAAAAAGAAAAGAAAGCACCTGACTTTTTATGATCCACCTCTTCCCTTCTCAGTGCAACAAAGGGAATTGTGGAGCCTGGTTTAAGACTATTTCCCGTACGTTACCGCTATCACAAGCTGGGTGGATAAGTCAGCCTTAGAAAGTCCCTTAGTATTCCTGGACTTTCAGTGATTTTGTACATAGTAACAAGAATGCTGAGAAAGGAAAAAAAAAATTGAAAATGCTTCCCTTTCTAGAAGAAAACATGCCATCTGAGAGGGTGCTCCTTTTCTAGTTGGTCTGTGAGCTTATGTTTTTAGAGGCACAGCCCTTGTTTTCCACAAGAAGAGACCATGCCCAGTTCCCTACAATCCTCTCTCTTTGCAAATTCTTACTTACAGTCTGAAGTGTTGAAACAATAAACACGGGAGCATGCATGGGAGTCTGGGGGTGAGGTGGGGGGGTGGAGGCTGGGAAAGGGGTTTCCCAGCTTTGTGTGAGAAGTGAAAATGAGGTGGCAGCTTTAGCAGACAATTCTGGACCCTTTTCTTCCTACCAGAGTACAAGTGCCAGCTGAGGCCCCATACCTCGTTTCATTGTGTGAAGACAGGCAAGAGATCTCTCAATTATCTTCAAATTAACTGCCTCTTGCCATTATCTGTTCCCTGAGGACCAATCAGAGATAGTGTTTGAAAAAGCAGGGAGTCAGCCTACCACTTCACCCACTCTCTGGGATCCCTTCCCACCTACCCCCTCCCATACACACGCCCAGCCAAAATCATCTGTGGCTGCCATTTCTCATGACAAACTTTAATGCTTTAATTAGGAAGCATCTGTGTGTCCACTCTCCACAAACACCATATGGTGCTCAGTACAAAATATGTTTCATTTTCATGAAGGCAAAGCCTTAGGAAAGGGCAGTATTTTGAATATCAATTGTTGTTTTCACATTAGGTGAAGAATAAATTTTCTGTGCTTCAAAGAGAGGCAGGGTTTGAAGGAAGCATTTTGTCTACCTGGTGTGGGGAAGAAAAAAATTTTCTCTTCTTACTTTCTAGGCTCTTTGGCTAATCTAATAATAGCTGTAAGAGAGATAAACAGGAGAAAAACATATTTAATTACATACCTATAGGAGCACTGTAAAGATATGAAAACCCAAAAGGCAGCCAGGTATTTGAGACTTATATAACATCCTCAGCTAAGAAACTGGGCAGAGGTCTAGAATTCAAAGGGGGAGAAAAGCTACTCACAGGAAGGCAGAGGAAATGTTTGGAAACAAACCTTGTCCTGTTATGCAGATAAGTTTCTTAGGTAAAAAGTATCTCCAGTAATAGCTGTGTTTCTGGTACAGGTCCCCTTTCCATTGTAAATTTAGGCAGCTGAGGGGGAGGTAAAAAGCTTTTCCTGAATCTGCCCAGTTTTGATTGCCTTTAGCTCAAAATAATCTTTATGCCAAAGAGACATATTTTGGGGTAGCAAATCTGCTCCCTTTTGCTGGCAAAACTTGGAGGAAAAGATGTCTTATATTAGAACGAAAAGCAGAATTCTACTTTCCAGGCTCAGAAACTGAAAGCCCTTTAGAAGTATATTCCACGAATCCTCTAAACAGTCTAAAGATTTAGGATAGAAGGTGTCCTGTCCTAACAATTCAACTTTTAAACAGAACGGTAAAATAGCCATCTCTTACATGTTCCATATAGATAATCTGGGACCCAGTCTTAGAATACTGAAGAGGCACCTACTTACCAAAGCAGTCTGCCTATTCTGCCCAGGAGAATGCTTTTTCAAGGGCATACTGCATTGGGGAAAATCAACTACTTTGCTTCTTTGACAGCTATAAACTGACTTGGGAAATATGGCCTTATGGGATATGGTCTTTGGATTTGTTTTCCTTTCAAATATTGTGTCCTTAAAATAACAAATCTAAGCTTTCCAAATTTCACATTTCTCTAAAATTAAAGAGCTTATACCAGGCCAAGTTTCAAGATCTTTTCTCCAGTGAGGAATAGGAGGAGATACAGGCCAAATTCCAACATGGGACTTTTCCTGCTTTTATGCAAATCACTCAACATGCAAATGATTAAATAATTAAACCATGATGGTGTTTAAATAAGCCATGTCTATTTTCTTCACTGACCAGGTCAGCTACCATTCTTTTGTTGGAGGCAATAGGAAAGGGTTAGGGAAAGTCTCTCTGGAGGGTAAGGGATTGGACTGGGAAGGCCTGTAATTACTCATTTTTGTTTTAAAATAAATAAAGGAGTGGATGCTGTGGAGTGAACACCATCCCCCTGTTCCCAAATGAGGGGACTGGTTTCTTTCTGCCTGGTCACCAGGGCCCCTGTTTCTTACTCCAGTCCATGTGTCAGTCACCTCAGGTCCCTCTCAGACTCGACTACATAATTATGAGCTACCACATGTGGCTTCTGAGACACAACTTTAATTATCCAAACTCAGAGCACACAACAGAGTCTGAATTGACTGAACAAAAGCCTATTAGAAGGTGATCCCCTGTGGTCACATTGCAATTATTATCAAGGGCCATGGCGGCTATGGAATTATCTCTGCAATATCTCACTAACCTTCAATGCTAGAGTCATGTGAACGATGATTTGTGCCATAATCTCATTTCCTGTAATGGTGTGACAGCAAAAATAAAGGGGGGGTTGCTGCCTGGCTTTGGCCCAAAACTCAATTCAGAAGGCCACCGCAGATGTGCAAACACAGCACATCCAGCAATTATTGCTGATAGCCTCTGTCTTTACACCCAACAAGCTTGGAGCTGGGAACAGAGGGGTTTTACCAGTCTCAGAGTTTGCCAGAGAGGCACCCAGCAAGTGCAGCAGAAGGCCCTGTAAATGCAAATAAACAGGAACCACTCAGCAGAGTGACCCAATGTGTCTTTTTCCAAAGAAGATTTTCATCTAAGCATAAGGAGTTATTCCACTGCAGTGGTTAAGTCTTGAAATAAAGGGTATCAGTGGGATGCTCATGGGCCTTTTCTTTGCTATAACTAGGAATACTTGGCCCACATGGAATGTTCATTTTCATCCTTTGGACTCCTTGAGTGATACATAATGCAAATCAGCACAGATCTTTTTCACTTCTTAACAATGTGAGGTTGACTATTTAGCTTCTGTTTGGAAACCTCAGGTCAGCTTGATCACATAACTTTTAATGTAACATAAAGAAAAAGTATAACGTTCTAAAACAACTACTATTTTAACTGCTTATTTAACAAAACTGCTTTAATGGCTTTCTTCGTATTTTACTGGCTGGACAGATATCATGATTTAATCACATCATAGATTCCTATATTATAAACATAAGAATATCCTGATTTGTCAAAGAACCTGAAGACAAGTCATATCATATTATCACAAATCCCTTTTCTTCCCTATAATTCCAATCTTTTCCTTAGAACTATTGTGTTTTGGGAGATGTGTTAAAACAAACCTATTTTATGGCCCTTGTACCAAGTCAGCTTTCCTCATGATTTATCTGTGTTATCACTTCCAAATTAGCAAACCCAGGCATTCAAGGATCCGTATAACATAGACTTAGTGTGTGAATCTCAACTCATTTATTTTCCCTTACTTACCTACACATGACATGTAAGCTATCCAAACCAAATTCTTCAAATATTCATGATCTCCCACCTTGCTTGTTTGTTTACTCTGTTCCCTCAGACTAGAATATCCTCACTTATTCCCTGTCCCACCCCTGACTATGACACTCGACCTATCCTCCTGGATAATTTCAATTACTGCTTACTCTTAGCTTATTTTCTCAGGAGGTGCCATGCTCACCCAAATATCAACAGTGCTGTTTTTAAAATTTTATTTTAAGCAGGCTCACCTCTAATGGTATTTACCTCATTCCAGCATGCATTAAAATAATTTATGTGCTTCTCTATGCTTTTTTTCCAGTGTGTAATCTCTTCAAAGTCAATGATTAGGAATTATTTCTCTAGGAACTCATATATTCATTCACTTGACCATCTATTCATTTATAGTTATTTGTCCATTACTGATTCAATAACACTATCAAGCATCTACTAAATATTGGAGAATGTTTCAGGCGTTGAGTGTCTAAGGACAAGAAAGATAAAATAAGACACTGTTCTCTGAGTCCCTACCATCAAGGAACTTAGTGTCTAACAGAGAGAGAAGAAGTATTCCATGAATCATTGCTCACAGGAGTGGCCTTCAAAGCATGCCTTCAACAGTGACAAATGTATGGCAGTTGCTCAAATTGTGTTTGTTGAACTTAAAGTCAGGAGAGAGGAAAAACTAAAGGAGAAGAAATCAGAGAGGGAGACAAACCATGAGAGACTCTGGACTCCGGGAAACAAAACAGGGTTTCAGAAGAGAGGGCGGTGGGGGGATGGGGTAGCCGAGTGATGGCTATTAAGGAAGGCAGGTTGGGATGAGCACTGGGTGTTATATGCAACTAATGAATCATTGAACACTACATCAAAAACTAATGATGTATGATGTTAGCTAATGCAACATAATAAAAAAATGAAGTAAAATTTAAAAATTAAGTCAGTAGTAAAATGAGTAGACCCAGTTCCCCTTGAATTTATTTTAGAGTAAGAATAACTTTACCTAAATGTGCTAAGATGTGTAATCTATAATGATTCCTCACTATACATCTTTGGAGATACATATCTCCCTTCCAGTGATTCAAAAGGTAAAGGACCCAAAGAAAATTATTCATGCATGAAACTCTCAGAGATGTTTTCTGAAAGTCCCTAACAGAGAGTGATGAGTGGCAAGAAATGAGGTAAGGGAAGCTGTAATCATGCACCTTGCACACTCGTGCCCCTTTCCTTCTTTTAGCTAGAATGTGAGTATCTGTTGGTACGGAAATGCAACACATAAAGTGTTAAGAGGTTTGTTCTCCAGAGTGAACACTAACTACTGGCCTAAGGTTGGGAAAGTCTTCATAAAGAAATACACTTTGAACTGGCTTGAATGATAAAAGCTCATCTGAGTGTCCATCCTGAGTTGATGTCATCACTTCGCTTCTCGCATCTTTTGTTCCTATCCTTCCTCTCTCCAAGATGGGAGTTATCTTTTGTTTTTAAATTACGTTTGAAAAGAGTTTTAATATTTTGTTTTTTACACAATTCTTCTTGAATTTTTTTAACTCAATGAAAAATCTGGGGTTTTGTTAATAATAATGTACCAATGTTAATTTCCTAGTTTTGGAAAATGTACCTTGTTTATATAAGGGGGAAATCTAGCACGGGTACATAAGAATTCTTGGTACTATCTTTGCAACTTTTCTGCAAATCTAAATTCTTCCAAAATTAAAATATAGTTGAACAATAAACAAATACACCTCTAAAGTAGTGAATGATCAACAGGAATATCATTTGGGAGCAGAAACAAATATGCCTCTCCCTTGCCCATATCAATCTCTATTTATGCTCTCCTGTCTCCTTTTCTCAAGCTGACATGATGGTGCAAAGCTTGGATCCACTCACCCCCCTCTATAACCTCTTGAGCTCTTGAACTCTGAATACAATTATAGGTCAACATCTTCTTGACTGGATTGGATGAAGTGGCCCAAGTGACATTTTGCCTTCAGGCTCTAAGGGTGACATAGGCTATCCCGAGGGTTCTGACCACAGCTCTGTCATTAGCCAGCTAAGATTGTTTTGTTAATCTAATGAATGGTTCCATAGGAAATAACAGAGTAAAAGCTTATTAAAGGTGAAGGCTTCATCCATTAAAATGTCCTTTGTCCTTAATGAAGGTCAGTGGAAGACTGATTATAGGAGGAAATCTTGCTTTATGCTCAGCCATATGTCTTAATTAATCATCACGTCAAGCAAGTCGTCAGGCTGGATTTGTATTTGCCTTTATTCTTTGAAAATTTCTGGCGCGGGGATTACTGAAACAACCTTAGTATGTTCTGCCATCAGAGAACTGTGTGTGACATACAGCATTACCCAAATTATTTGAGTTTATTTTCTGAGATGAAATATTTTCAAGTATGTATTTTTTAATCTCTAATCTCAGTAAAACTTTGAGATTTGCAATGTACAGTACTGTAACCAAAGGTCACATGTGGTTACTGAGTACTTAAAACCTAGCTAGTATGAATCGAGATGTACTCTAAGTATAAAATGCACAACACCAGGGGGCAAAAACCTACATTGCAAAAACAAATGTAAAATTCTCTTTGATAACTTTTATATTGATTATATGTTGAAATGATATTTCTTAAGGTGTTGAGTTATATAAAAGGCTGTGTAAATTTCATTTTACCTGCTTCTTTTTCCTTTTCTTAATGTGGCCACCAGAAAATCTGAAATTATATACATGTGGTTCAAATTACATTCCTATCAGACAGTGCTACCTTCAGGTTTCCAGAAAAATATGCTCAGTGACTGCCTGAGCATATCGTTTCCTTAAGCATAGTTTAGATCTGTCTTTCAGGCAGTGGGGACATGATGAAAAATGTTATTTTCCTTTACCCTCCTTGATATAATGAACTAATCAGTTTAGGTCTAGCTGCTCCACTTGGCTCAAAATCTAAAAAAAAAAAAAAAATACAATTATTAAACTTCGTGCCACTAAACCCTTACCAAGAAGAAGAGCTAGAGAGGTACTTGCCTCAGGCACTGGAGATATACACATAAGGCACCCTGTTGGCAATCTCTTCCTGTCCCTGCTTGATGCTTTCTTCCTCTGTGATGTCTGCTTACAAGTCTCACCTCCACAGTTAGTCGCCATCTATTTTGACAGCTTCCTCCTAAGTCTTTCCAAATTACCCTTATCTTTTATAAAAGCTTCTCTGCAGCTTGGCGGAGAGCTGCTGGAAGGCAAGGCTTTTAACTTATTAACAGCCACATTGTATGCCATCAATATTTATCAAATGAATAATAACAAGAATAAAGCATGTTGAACACTAATAATATGCCTGATGGTTTTTCTAAATGCTTTTCCTATAATCTCTCATGAAACCCTCTTTAGAAATTCTACATTATTACCAAATTTACCTACATATAAATACCAAAATTACCTACATTTTACAGATAAGGAAACCAAGATACAGAGAGCCTTATGAAACAAGCCACACAGGTGGTAAGTGATGGAGCTAGATTGAAATGAAGGCAAGATGGACAATCAGAAAGAGGTGGCATCTAGCAGTTTGAAAACAGACTTGGAAAGCTTGGAGACGCCATGCTGAGCCTGAAGTGAAAGTGAAAAGAGAATGAGACAGGCTGTGGTGTCTCCTAACAAGAGCCCTGGTCCCTAAAACAAGACCATGTCCCAGCCTTTCCATCTGCTCCTCTGATTGTGGGGAGAGGATCAGATGAACACTACGTAATTTTAGTTTCGGTAACAATCTGTCCCCTACAAGATATTGCTGGCACATTGTGGTGGAGCCCCTTAACATGGTAGCCCCATGTTCTGTGATAAGGACAGGCAGAGGCCTGCAGCCATTCTTTTGTCCAAAGTGCTGGTTGGCCAGGTCAGTCAGGGAGCTCAAACCCTCCTCAGTTCTCCTGAAAGGGGAGCATCGTGCCACTGTTTTTCAGGGAGCATGACAACTTGAGCCTTTCCTTAAAGCTATAGGTTGATGCTTCCACAATCTATTTGACACTTTGGAAGAACATTTGGGAAAAGCCAATGAGAATAGATACAGGGCACTGAAGAAACATTCCCCTTTTTATTTTAATGTTAAAGAATTATAGGGGTGCCTGGGTGGTGCAGCCAGTTAAGCCTCCAACTCTTTGTTTCAGCTCAGATTGCAGTCTCAAGGTCCTGAGATTGAGCCCAGTGTCCAGCTCAGTGCAGAATCTGCTTAAGACTCTCTCTCTCCCCTCTCCCTCTGCTCCTCCCTGCCCTGCCCTGCTCTCTCTCTCTCTCTCTCTAAAGTGAATAATTTTTTTTTTTTAAAGAATTATAGTGCATCTGGGTGGCTCAGTTGGTTAAGTGTCTGCCTTCGGCTCAGGTCATGATCCTAGGGTCCTGGGAACAAGTCCCATATCAGGTTCCTTGCTCAGTGGGGAGCCTGCTTCTCCCTCTGCCTCTGCCTGGTGATCCCCCTCCTGTGCTCTCTTTCTCTGTCAAATAAATATATAAAATCTTAAAAAAAAAAAGAATTACAGGCAAGAGGTGGGTAATAGTGGAAGCTAGAAGATATTGAAGAAATGTCTGATAAGAGCAGACAAGGAGCATCAAGGGGAAATTGTGAAACACCTGCTGGTGTCGCAGATTACTGTGATTCATTTTCTGACTCTATATTAACTAGAGAATATTAACTCTTTTATGACCTTAAGCAATTCACCTTACCTCAGGTACTCAGTTTATTTATCATCAAATAAATGAAAAGGTTTGGCTCCTAGAGTTCATCGAACAAAACACTGGTATTTTAAAATGGTGTAAACATGCTTCCATTTTGTAAAAAAAAAAAAAGGGGGGGGGAGGCAAGTACGTAAATTGAATTTAGCTCTGCCAAACCCCTCCCTATACATGGTATAGGGAGGAAGTTAGTGCCAGGGAAACTCATTAGAGGTTTAGACCAACTAGTGTATACATGTTTATACTTCAAGCAACCATCCTAAGATGCTAACACAATGGCTGGTTCAAGCTTATAAACTGTGGAAATGGTTTCTTCATTGCTCTTGAGTGAAAGTGTGAAACCGTCTCCTAAAATGGCGCTAGACTTCTGAGAGCTAGGCTTGTCACTCACAACACAAGCTTTTGAAAATTTTTTCCTCTAGTTAGCAATTAAATTTCATACTGTGAATCTTTTATGGGATATTTTCTTTTCATTGCTGATCATAAAACACAAAAGACTTTGTCATTAGATAGGAAATAAAAATACAAGGCAGCTGTCCCAAATTTTATAAAAATTGCTTGTAACTGGCATATACACAGTATTTCTTCCTGTCTACATAAACCTTCAATGTATATTTTCTGTAGAGTGTCGTTTCTAGGCCTTCTGAGAGTGAAGATGAGTTTGGGGAACATATAATAGGAAGCACTACATCTGACTTGTCTGGGATATGCAGAGTTCTTTCACAAAGCATTGCTATTTATAGATGTTTGCATCTGTCTAATTTTAGACTTGTCTGTCTAATTTTATACACTAAAGCCTTTAGGCAACAACCATGACTAATTGTATGTTTTGAAGGGTACTTAGCGCATGGTTGGTGCTCAATAAATGTTAAATAATTGAAAATGTTAACAATAATCATATTTGTAAGCACATTGAGCAAGACTGTTCCTAAATATGTTTTAACGGAGAGCTCAGTGCATTGTTGGCAGGCAAACAACATGGAATGATAATAACACCAAATGGCCCTCTTGTTTTCTTGTTTTTTTCCAGAAAAAAAAAGGAAATTCAGTGACAACTGATTTTAGGGTCTGCAATAGGCAGAATAGCCCATTAAAATGTCTGTTTCTTAGTCCCCTGGAGCCTGTGGCAAAGGGAAACTTGAGTTGCTAATCTGCTGACCTCTATTTGGAGAGAGTATCCTAGATATCCAGGTGAGCCCAAATAAAATCACAAGCTTCCTTATAAATGCAGGGGGTAGAGGGTAGTAGTAACAGGAGAATCACAAAGAGAGGTGTAAAAATACATCACTGCTTGCTTTGAAGATGAAGTGGTATTTGGTGGGGACGGGGGGCGGGGGGAGAGGCCAAGGCATGAATCAAGGAATACAGGCAGTCTCTAGAAGCTGAAAAAGAAGGCTGGTCTCCCCCTAGCACCTCCAGAAGGAATGCAATCCTGTCAACCTCATGATTTTAGGACATCTGACCTCCAGAATCCTATGATAATAAATTTGTGTTGTTCTGATCCACCCCATGATAATAAATGTGTGTTGCCCTGATCCACGGATTTAAAAAAAAAAAAAAGATTTTATTTATTTATTTGACAGAGAGAGGGGGGGAGAGATCACAAGTAGGCAGAAAGGGAGGCAGAGGGGAAGGGGGAAGCAGGTCTCCTGCTGAGCAGAGAGCCAGATGCGGGCTCGATCCCAGGACCCCGAGATCATGACCTGAGCCAAAGGCAGAGGCTTAACCCATGGAGCCACCCAGGTGCCCCAATCCACAGATTTTGTGATAATTTGTTACAGAAGGAGTTCAAAACTAATAAAGTGTTTTAACAGAGAAATGTGGGTACTACCCTCAATGTTATCCAACATTATTTGAAGAAAAAACAAACAGAAAAAAAAGCAGAACACAAATCTCTGGATTGACTAAGACCACCACCATATAAAAGCACGTATATAGTATATGCAGAACTGAAAACCATAAGGGAAGGTTGATAATTGTTTTATATAAGGCCAGTAAAACAATGATTTTTTTTTGAAATTCACTTTAATGCTACCCTAGTAACTTTAATAATGTTTCAAAAAGTAACATCTATGCCCAATGTGGGCCTCAAATTTATGACCGTGGGATTAAGAGTTGCATATTCCACCAACTGAGTGATTCAGGCACCCTTTTAATAATTTTTTTAAAAGAAAGAAAGGAGAATCCCTGTTGTATAAACAAGTATGTATACCAGTGATTTTCAGACAGAAACACACACTTTCCAAGGGCTGTGTGATCACATGTAGTTCTAAGGGATTTTTTCCCCCAGATCCTCAACTTCTGCCTCTATTTTTTCCAAAATTAATCTAGTCTGAGAATAAGAATGTGCCTATATTTCCAAAAGTTCCATGGTCTATATGAAAGAAAGACAACCTCTCATGCATCTCAAATCTAACCCTGATATCTTGCCACAGGACTCTCCAAGACATCAAAGAGGACACATCTTCTGAGTGCCAGAAACTGATCGAGCTGTAGTCTTTCCCAATCCCAGGAGCATTCTGGCCAGGTCTGGGTGTTCTGAACTCCAATCCATGGTGGAACAGGTTGGTGGAACAATGGCTGCTTTGGTCAATTCTCTCCTTATATCCACTAGGGGTTGTCAGAATACCTCCCTCTTGAAGAAGAATTCCAAGGAACCAAACCAAGGAGAGCAGAAAAACATGGATCTCTAAAAACAGTTTTCCCCTTACATATTTAAATAAAAGTTATAATGTTTGACTAGTCTCCAAGTCTTCTCTGGAACATATTATTACTTGGAAAGAAACAAATAGTCAAATAGTATAGACTTCTAATGATGATTCTTTGAAATAGAAATGGAGTATTTTCCGGGATTACTGCATCTTTAAAGGTCCATTAGAAGAAATCTTTTGGATAAATTTTTGTAAGATTTCTTTCAAATTTGGTATGTATTATTAGATATCTAAAATCTATTTTATCAAATTATATAATGAGCTATATATCCCAAATCTGGTCAATTCTTAACTAATTTCATTTAATAAAATGTTTAATATTTGCCATCACCAATTTTCAAAAATTTTATTATATTCTAACTGACAAATAATTAGCATTTATAAATATATACCTTTCACTTTCAGTAATTACAAGGGGGAAAGGTCTAATGAAATTAGTATCTAATGAAATTAAGGGACTTTTTATTTCTATATATGATTGCACCTTAATCAACTAAAACAAAACACCAGAGTTTGATACACACACATGCGCATAAGGTTAATAAAATATTACCATGCCAATTCCAATTACCAAAAAATTTGTCAAACTCCTTGCTTTATATATAACTTATTATCTTATAACATATCACCTTGCATTAGTTACAAATTAGAGAAAAGAGTTTATTCATTTACCATTCTGCATTTGCAACATTATAAAAATAACCTAATTATATTTGTCATTACTTTAGTCCTGACCTGATCTACCTTACAAAATGCACTCCATAATTTATTTCTCTCTGGATCTTACAATATTTCTCAAAACTTATCAACATACTAATTTCATTTGTAAATTAAAGTCATAGTTTTCCTATCATGGAGTAACTGTAATTTGACTAATTTGTTTGAAAATTATGCTAGGCTTCTCTGCTTTGGGTTTAAAGTCATTATTTTTCAGTTAAATAAGTTAAAATCTTCAGCTTATGAAATAATATCATTTACAATATATGATAAGAAAAAAAGCATTTAGCACAATACATTTTATTGGCAAAGTATGGTAAAATTAGCAATATTTTTAATCAATTTTGAGTATATCAGGTTAGATCAGGTTAGCGCCTTTAGTGTAAGAGTAAAAGGTATAATTGATAATAACTTCATAAGTCTTGATATGATTTTTGTATACTTCTCAGAAATTGAGAAAGTAGATGACTGTAATATAAAATTATTTTACAAGTCAATTGGTTTCTAATTCTTAGATCCGAACAGAAACAAAGACTGCATAATCAGGTTATGAGCTGAAAGATTCTTAAATATAAATTTAGATGGCAGATCATTATCTGATTTTTGGCTCATAAACTCCTAAGTTCAAAGAAATGAGCAACAATGCTATCATAAAACTCCCCATTTTCATCTAGTTATTTGTATGAAGAAAATTTCTCAATGCTTCCATCTACAAAATTTAACCACTAGTGACAGAACTGACACTGAACCCAGTTCATTCTAGCAATAAGTCACAGAACACAAAAACTATTTAAAAAGAAAGCCACTCCTTTCATTTCACTAAGAAACATATACTTAAATGTTTCCTCTTGTTTAATTATTTATAAAAATGTTATACATTTAGGTTGTTTTAATCAAATGAGTATTTATAATAAGTATAATGATAAGTGAATTAGGAAAAAACTTTTAACTTTCAGGTCAGCTCTGTCCAATGGAACCTTCTACGACAAGAGAAGTGTTCTCTATATGCACTACCAATATGGGAGCCACAAATTAGCCACTTGTGGCTGGTGAGTACTTGTGGTTGAGATGATTCAGGAACTGATATTTTAATTTCATTTGGTTTTAATTAATTTAAACTTAAATAGCCACTAGGGACTACCATATTGGATAGTGTAGACTTAAAGTCTATTGATACAGGGAATAAAATAAATTTTCAGTTTTTAGGTATATTTTTCTTGTGGAATAGTATGCTGATAGGATAATCAATAAAAGACTTTCATATATTCTTATATAAGAATACATTAACATGTGGATAAAATTTTGTATAGGTAATAGAATGGAAATATAGACTCAAGGGGTTGGGGGGGAGATATAGAATTTCCATATGTTAAAAAAGATCTTGCTCACCTACATTTTTAACAGGACCATGGTAGATAGCAAATCCTTATAGTGCTTAGATTCTTTGGATACATTTAAAAGAGGAATGTAACAGTTTTATTTTTAAAGGTTAATATTTATAATATGTTGCAAAAGGTATTATATCCTTGGTAATGGCCCCATTTCAATGTGAATGAAATTCACATTGGATTCCAAAGTGAATTAGAATTCACATTCTAAGAATGTGAAGAATATTACCTTCTGAGAGATACATTTTTTTTAAAGATTTTATTTATTTATTTGACAGAGAGAGAGATCACAAGTAGGCAGAGAGGCAGGCAGAGAGAGAGAGAGAGAGGGAAGGAGGCTCCCCGCTGAGCAGAGAGCCCCATGCGGGACTCGATCCCAGGACCCTGAGATCATGACCTGAGCCGAAGGCAGCGGCTTAACCCACTGAGCCACCCAGGTGCCCCCTGAGAGATACATTTTTTCCACATTTTTAACATCTCTGAAATTGGGATGCATCTTACAATGATGATGGGTCATAGTTTGATAGCATTTTTTCTTTCTTAGCTATGCATAATCTAATATAGTAAGTATGAAGCATAATACCTTGAAATCAATTAATTTTTAGATTCTATGATATATGTTATTTAAACGGAAGATAAAAATTTTAGATGTCCACTTGAAAATGTATGGGGATACATAGTTTTTGACAATTCTGTAGCTATGTGATCAAAAAAACATTTATAGACCACTGATGGTCTTTCCTGCTGAAGATCCGTTTCAATCACAGCTTCTTTATGTGCACAGAACAGAGAGGATTGCTTAAGCTAGTCAAGGAAGGGGTTGGGAATTGGAGACTGTTAGTGCAAGAATCTGGAGCTCTCAGGGATTCAAGCACAGAGTTCTTCAGGCTGGTCTCAGGAACTGGAAAAGTCATTTTCCCAAGCCTCCCACCATTTTCCCCCCTCTCATATCTGCCCCACTTTCCTACTTCTCTTAGCAGAAAATCTTTCTCTTTTTTTTTTTTTTTTTTATTTACTTATTTGACAGAGAGAGATCACAAGTAGGCAGAGAGGCAGGCAGAGAGAGAGGGAAGCAGAGAGAGAGGGAAGCAGGCTTGCTGCTGAGCAGAGAGCCCGATGCGGGACTCGATCCCAGGACCCTGAGATCATGACCTGAGCCGAGGGCAGCGGCTTTAACCACTGAGCCACCCAGGCGCCCCAGAAAATCTTTCTCTATCCACCCATCAGGGCTTGGATAATGCCTCAGTTCTCTGTATATACAGATTCTCAGCTCAACAACCCACAGTTTATTGGCTCAAATGCTCAGTGTTCCCAAATCAAGGAATGAGTTCTGATTTTTTTTTTAAGATTTTTTTTTATTTAATTATTTCACAGACAGAGATCACAATTAGGCAGAGAGAGAGGGGGTGAGGAAGCAGGCTCCCTGCCAAGCAGAGAGCCCAATGCGGGGCTCGATCCCAGCACCCTGGGATCATGACCTGAGCCGAAGACAGAGGCTTTAACCCACTGAGCCACCCAGGTGCCCCATTGAGTTCTGATTTATTCAGCTCAGAGAAGATGTCCATTCCTGATCCAAACAACTATGACTTGGATGGATGATCCATTTGTATAATACAAAATAATACAAAAGTCACTAAGGGAGAAGAGATAGTGGGTGAAGGCAATACCTAAAAATGTGGTCTATGAGCAGGCAGGCACAAATGCACCATCCAGAGTGCATTTGCAGAGCTAACACAAAGTTCTTATAATTGCCAGGCACCATACTAACTGTTTCAAATACATTAATGAATCCTCATTTAAGTTAATCCTCATTTAATCCCCAGGGCAATGCTAGAGGTAGATATTGATAACCACAATTTACAGATGAGAAAACTGAAGCAGGGAGAGCTTAAGTAAACTGCCCAAGTTTACACATGTGCTAACTGGCAGAGCTTGGATTCAAACCCATTGGAGTTAATTGTCTCAGCATTTTCATCTCTGTATCTGGACTTGCTTATGGCAGTACTAGGCACAGAATATTCTGTGTCAGAGTCACTCGGCATCAGGGAAATACAAATCAAAACCACAATGAGATATCACCTCACACCAGTCAGTATGGCTAAAATTAACAAGTCAGGAAATGACAGATGCTGGAGAGGATGTGGAGAAAGGGGAACCCTCCTCCACTGTTGGTGGGAATGCAAGCTGGTGCAACCACTCTGGAAAACAACATGGAGGTTCCTCAAAATGTTGAAAATAGAACTACCCTATGACCCAGCAATTGCACTACTGGGTATTTACCCTAAAGATACAAACATAGTGATCCGAAGGGGCACGTGTACCCGAATGTTTATAGCAGCAATGTCTACAATAGCCAGACTATGGAAAGAACCTAGATGTCCATCAACAGATGACTGGATAAAGAAGATGTGGTATATATACACAATGGAATACTATGCAGCCATCAAAAGAAATGAAATCTTGCCATTTGCGACGACGTGGATGGAACTAGAGCGTATCATGCTTAGTGAAATAAGTCAATCGGAGAAAGACAACTATCATATGATCTCCCTGATATGAGGACATGGAGAAGCAACATGGGGGGTTAGGGGGATAGGAGAAGAATAAATGAAACAAGATGGGATTGGGAGGGAGACAAACCATAAATGACTCTTAATCTCACAAAACAAACTGGGGGTTCCTGGGGGGAGGTGGGATTGGGAGAGGGGGAGCGGGCTATGGACATTGGGGAGGGGAGGCGAACCATAAGAGACTATGGACTCTGAAAAACAACCTGAGGGTTTTGAAGGGTCAGGGGTGGGAGGTTGGGGCAACCTGAGGGTTTTGAAGGGTCAAGGGTGGGAGGTTGGGGGAACAGGTGGTGGGTAATGGGGAGGGCACGTTTTGCATGGAGCACTGGGTGTTGTGCAAAAAGAATGAATACTGTTACGCTGAAAAAATAAATAAAATGAAAAAAAAAAAAAAAAAAAGAAAGTACGTAGCTGAGGGGCGCTTGTGTGGCCCAGTGGCTTAACCATCCAACTCTTGGTTTCAGCTTAGATCGTCATCTCAGGGTCTTGAGATCAAGTCCTGCGTTGGTTCTGTGCTCAGCACAGAGTCTGCTTGAGATTTTCTCTTCTTCTCTCTCTGCCCCTCATGCTTGTGCTCTCTAAAATAAATAAATATATCTTAAAAAAAAAAAAAAGAATATTCTGTGTCAGAAAGTAGTAACTAATAGAAAAATGGTAGGGACTGATATTATAACATGAGCAAAAACCACAAGATATTTTCAGACTTAGAAGAGACAAAAAGAGGGGTGCCTGGGTGGCTCAGTGGGTTAGGCCTCTGCCTTAGGCTCAGGTCATGATCCCAGGGTCCTGGGATCAAGCCCCACATCGGGCTCTCTGCTCAGCAGGGAGCCTGCTTCCCTCTCTCTCTCTGCCTGCTGCTCTGCCTACTTGTGATCTCTGTCAAAAAATAAATAAAATCTAAAAAAAAAAAGAGAGAGAGACAAAGAGAGAGGAACTATAGCATTTTTAAAACTACTTCATTCTTGGGGCGCTGGGTGGCTCAGTCAGTTAAGTGTCTGCGTTCAGCTCAGATCATGATCCCAGGGTTCTGGGATCAAACCCCATAACAAACTGCTTCTCTTTCTCTCTCTCTCCCTTTGCTGCTCCCCCTGCTTGTCCTCTCCCTCTCTCTCAGGCAAATAAATAAAACCTTTTTAAAAAAGAAAAAAAAAAAAAACCCCTACTTGATTCCAGGCACTTTGCATACACTGTTATTTTATATGCACTATAATAAAAAAAAAAAAACTAAGTATTAAAATCCCATTATACTGTTGGAGAAACTCAAGTTCTAAGGAATGAGTAGGTTGCTCATGGTCTTACCACTACCAGGTAACAAAGCCAGCATCGTCTCCCAGGCCTGACACCTGTAGCCTTTCCTTACATCCCTCTCCCAGGTTAGTGTCAAAACAATTAAGGTGATGTGCAAGGTAGAGGAAAATTCAGTCAATCATGAAACAACCCAAATTAAAGTCAACTTCCTCAAATCAAAGTCATTTTTAAAATTCACTTACAAATATGTGTTTGATTAATCTGATTAAACATAATTACTCCCTACTTCCTTTTGCCTATATAACCATTAATGTAGCTGTCCCTGACTATCTGTTGCAGTTGTTGAAATTTCTACCAAAACAAGGAAAAGCCCTGGCCAATGCTTTGCCTAAGATACAACTGCATGATGGCTTATTTTTCCTCGCTCTTCCTTGTAACTAATTCTTTGTTTGTTGACTTAAAGTGAATTTTCAGGGGCTCATAGTATAAAAGGACTTTTAACTCTTCAAAGGCAAACCCGCAAGGCAAGGACAAATCTTCATAAAGTATACTGGAGAACATTTTGGTATGCTGTGAGAGGCTGACAATGGCAAGTAGGTCCAATGACAAATGCCCTCTTCAGCACTAAGAAACCATCTTGTTATATTCAGTCTAGTAGTAACAACAAAAATAACACATCATCCTTAAATGGAATGGCACAAGCCATCTGAGCTCAGGGTCCTCTGAAAGCATTTTAGTTTTACTTCCATGTTGTTTTTGTTTGTGCCAACTCTCATTCACCCACCTCACAGTACCCCTGTTCAACTGCCACTGAGGAGACAGGTCACCAATAAAAGCAGGATGGGGATTTAGACACTGGGCTTAAATGTAAAATCAGAAAGTGACTGGGCCTATTTGTGGGAAGGAGCCAGGGTAGAAATGGCTTCTGACCAGCTAGGCTCTATCTGAACCAACAGCCTAGAACTGCCTTCAAGGGGAAAGAGAGCTGATGTGTACGAGACTAAATGCATGCCAAATGCCATGCAGGGGTCTTTACCTATATCATCTCATTGAATGTCCCCTGGAGGAAGGCCTTATTAGGCCACATGGTTCTGATTAGGATGCTGAGGCAAAGGGAAGCTCAGTAAACCGCCTGAGGGGTCACACAGCTGGAAGAGGACTCGCTACAAGTTAAAATCAGTCCTGAACAATTCCAAATGCCACACTCCCCACTTTACCATGAGACTTCCTACCAGTATAACCCGAATAGACTGCACAGAGTAACAACCCACTGTGAATTATTAATTAGGGCTTCCTGGAAGAACCACCCTGAGATGCGTCAAACTGCATTTCATAGCTAAGTTGCATCTCATTTCTGGTCTCCCTGTTTCCAGGCCTACATTCACAAACCCATCTTCTTCATAGTTACCAGAGTATTCCTCCCCAGATGGCGTTGTTGCTGTGCTACCGCCCTAATAAGACTCTATCACCTAGAAGATAATGTGCTAGAGACTTCCCCTGCATAGGAGAGGAAGGAGATTGAGAAGGTTTGACGGAGAATCACTGAGGGTACAAGGCTCTGTGGGAAGTTAAGAAGGGTCAAACTAAAGGTTAATTTTCATAGGAGGGAGATCAACCTGAGAAAGGAGAGGGGAACTTCTTTCTGAGATACGAAGGAAAGATGAGAAAACAAATTTAAAGCTAGACTCTTAGAAGTGGAGTGTTCTTAGAAGGGAATCTCATAGGAGAGATAAAAATATGTGAAAACCTCCCTCACATGAGATCTTTGGGCATCTGCCAAGAGTCATAAAAGAAAATCTGGCTCAAGAGAGGAAAGTAACATCCTGTGATCATGAAAATACTCCCCATGCTGGGCTCCCAAGCTGCCAAAACCCTCATTCTACAGTAATGTTCATATGGCGTACACAGTGATACACCACCTAGATTGCCCTGAAATAAAGGACCTGTTGCCCCAGCTTCTGAGGGTCTGTCAGTGGACAGCTTTCAGCAGTCAGCCCCATCAGGGAATGCATCTCAGCTGCAATGAGCCTTCTCACCCAAAGCCTCTTCCCAAGCAGCCCATTTCTAGAGGTTGAGTCATTGTGGAATATGAAGATCTGACTATCTGGCTCAACTCAGGACAACCTGAATGGCAGCTCAAATGCTCCCCCTGGGGCTGGCCAAGGTTCCTGCTGGCCCTCAATCACATCTCCACTTCTTCTATCCAGCCCTCTCTCTTCCACCAGTGTGGGTCCCAAGGACACTCCTTAAGAAATGTCCTGCATACGTCCCACATAAATACAATCTCAGAGCTTGCTCTGCAACAACCCAATCCGCAATGGGACTTTCATGAGCAGTGAGCCAAGAACAACACAGAAAACTGGTTGTCATACCCTAAGTCCATTGAGACAATCACAAAACTATACAAAATTTCTCATCTTGAGGCATGGGTATCTGCTTAAGCAGCTCTGTTGGTTAGCAGAATTATTACCAAAATAGTGTCCCATTCTATAATATTCTTAATTTCAAAGAACTCACAATAATTTATTATTATTCATAAAGCTTCATGAGGTTAGGTAGTTTTATCTTTGCCATGCACTTATTCATTCAAATAAGGATTTGTTAAACACTTGCCCAGGCACTACAGTAGGAACAAATTTGCAAAGATGAAAAGAAAAGTCCCAGCTCTTATGGTGAATAGAGGGTACCGGCTCTGAAACAATGTGAAGAGAGCTACACTGGAGGCACAGACACAATCTTTTTCCAGTCCAAATGAGGGTATGATTGGACCAAAATGGCAGAAAGGTGAGTGGCCAGAAAAACACATGGAAACTGTAGACTTTATCACAATCAACCATAACAGTGGGGAATGCAGACCTGAGTCAGACCAAGTGAGTCTGAATCCTGCGTTCATCACATTCGAATTCTTACTAGGTAAATTACTTAATCTCTCTTGGTCTCAAGGTTCTCCACTACATAGCAATGGCTGGATTAGCTAGCCTGGGCTGCCATAACAAAAATGTCACAGACTTGCAGGTTTAAAGAACAGGGATTACTTCTCACAGTTCTGGAGGCTGGAAAATCCAAGATCAACATGGTGGCGGAACTGGTTCTCTGATGAGGACTCTTTTCCTGGCTTGCAGAGGCCACCTATCTGCTGTGCCCTCACGTGCCAGAGAGAAAGGGGAAGTAAGCTCTCTGGTGTCTCTTTCTATAAGAGCACTAATCCCATCATGAGGACCCCACGCACATTACATCATCTAAATCTAATTACTTTGGGTTTTTTTTTTAAAGATTTTATGTATTTATGTATTTATTTATTTATTTATTTATTTGACAGATGGAGATCACAAGTAGGCAGAGAAGCAGGCAGAGAGAGAGGAGAAGCAGGCAGAGAGAGAGAAGGAAGCAGGCAGAGAGAGAGGAGGAAGCAGGCTCCCTACTGAACAGAGAGCCCGATGCGGGGCTCGATCCCAGGACCCTGGGATTATGACGTGAGCTGAAGGCAGAGGCTTTAACCCACTGAGCCACCCAGGCACCCCTAAATCTAATTACTTTGAAAGTTCGACTTCCATAAACTATCCCATTGAGGGTTCGAATTCAACGTACGAATTTGGGGGATAAGCAATTCAGTCCGTAGCAGTGGTACAAAGAGTGCTTTCCCCATAGAATTGATGTAAACATGAAATAAGCCAATATGTGAAGTGTGCCTAGACCAGTGGCTGCCCCATATTAATTAAGCTCTATTTGTAAGTGGTAGCTGTTATTATTAAAGTCACAGAGGCTAAAAAGAGGGAAGTGTACATCAAGACTTTCCTTGTGGAGCTCTGTTTCTTTGGGCATATTCTTTCTCAAAGGAAGAGAGAAAATGAACTTCTTGAGAATTAAGAATGGGGCTATTTTCATGTAAATATTGGCATGGAGAGTCCCTTCACCATAAACTACTACTGAGGTGGAAATTTCTACCTATTTTCTTTACTTCCATACCTTTCTCTCCTTTCTCTTATGATCAAATGGCTAACACTATCGGAAACATGTCCACTTAAGGGATTACTCTTGTTAAAGAGTATTTAGCTTTTAATCCCACAGGGCACAAGTAGGTTGAAATATAAGACGTCATAGAAAAAGAAGAATTTAGCAGGGTTAATCTAGAGGTGAGAGGTGAAAAAGGGTGAAATGGAATCCAAAGCAACCCCGGCTCAATGAAAATACCAGTCAGCTCTAAGAGAGGCCAGCAATGGTTCGTTTCTCAACCTGAATACCAGTAGCTCTGGGACTGTGTTCAAAAATTAATACTTTTTATTTGGCTTTCATACTTTATCTCCATAGGGCTTCAGTATATTTTCTATTGACAGGCTGCTGGATTCAGTTCTGCATGAAAGAGATGTGCATTAATGGCCTTAGTTAAGTAAACAAGAGGAGATTTCAAAATCGTTTAGGCTGAGTGAGATAGGTCCCTCATCCTTTTTGGAATTCTTCAGTCTCATTCCTATGTGGTTGTTGAATTCACCGGCAACTGTTGACAATTTGATTATTTTGATTGTTGCCATCTTGGTCATTTCCATTGTTGTTCGACTATAAAGTTGACAGCCCAAATACTTAGATCCTGCCTGGCCCTTCAGATCTTTCTTTTTATTTCTTGATTCTTCCTCCTCTTTTAGGAAGAATGGAGAAGGACTGTTATAATTAGAATGAAGGATGGTGCAACAGTGTGAGCAGACACTGTCAAGAGGACAAGGAAAACAGGCACCCTCTTACATTTTTTTTTTTTTAAGATTTTATCCATTCATTTGACAGAGAGAGATCACAAGTAGATAGAGAGGCAGGCAGAGAGAGAGAGAGAGGGAAGCAGGCTCCCCGCCGAGCAGAGAGCCCGATGCGGGACTCGATCCCAGGACCCCGAGATCATGACCTGAGCCGAAGGCAGTGGCTTAACCCACTGAGCCACCCAGGCACCCATTTAAATGGTAGCTTTATTGAGGTATAATTCACATATCATAAAATTCATCCTTTTTAAAGTATACCATCCAGTGAGTTTTAGTACATTCATAGTTTTGCAATCATCACCATTACCTAAGTTTAGAATGTTTTCATCACCCCCAAAAGAAACCTTGTACCTATTAGCAGTCATTCCCTAATCTCCCCTGCCCCCAGCCCGTGGCAACCACGATCTACTTTCCATCCCTATAGATTTGCCTATTCTGAATATTCCATTATAAGTGGAATTATAGATATGTGGCCTCTTGGTAACCTGCCTCTTTTACTTAACATAATATTTTCAAGGTTTCATACATTCTTGATAAGGTGTAAATTGGCTCAATATCTAGAGGATAATGTGTCCGTATCAAGGAAAATTTAAAATGCATGTACTCTCAGAAATTTTATGTCTGAGAATTAATCCCTCAGAAATACTCCCACATACATAAAGACAATTGCAAATACATTCACTGAAGCACTGACAAGAGTTGGAAAAAAAATCTAAAGTCTATCCTTTAGGGGCCTGGTTGACTACATCACAGTTTCGTGCAGTCTTTCACAGAGTAAGTCCATCCTGTGTGGAGTGGTGTGGAGTGACCTCTGGAAACTATTGACAAGCAAACGTAGGAACATGGTGAGATAGAGAATAGTGTATTAGGTGACTTCCACCTGTGTGAAAAGAAGGGTGTACAGGGGGGTGAGGGAGAAGATGGAGGAGAAAGAGGAGAAGACAACAAAGGAGGAGGAGATCTATCTCTGGTAGGATATTTAAAAATGGCTAATGGTGACTGTCGCCAGGGAGGGGAAATTGGAAAGGGGGTCTAGGGCACAGGAAAGGGAAGAGAGAGAGACTGATTCTTCCTTGTATACCTTTACCAAAAGGTATAAATTGTTTGAATTTTATTGACTATATATATATATATATACATACAACCTCAAAAAGTAAAATGGAGATGATGGTGATAAATTTTATTAAGTTGCTGCATTGGCATATGAGAATCTTGGGACGACATAACCACAGCCCCTGCCTTTAGGGCTTTGTGGGCAGTCGCAGCTGGGACTGACACCCAAGTAGAGAGGACGGGTTTCAGTGAAGCATAAAGATCAATAATGTGAAGCTCACAATTTCGGTTCTTATCTTCCCAGAGGCTTGCTGTCACCTGCACAGCACTTTTACCTGCCAATTAAGGCAGACACATGCTTTGATGTCAATGACTGACTGGAAGAGTAACATGAGACCTGTTCACTGAACCCCTCACCTCACTCTCCACGTTGTCTCTTTCCCAAGGGCTCCTGACCTCACTGTGCCTTTTGGGAAGTTTTGAGTCCATATTTACACAACTGAACTTCGGGCTGTCAGCATGGGGTCTGGGATGCAGTTCATTATCTTAATCTTCCCTTGACCTTTGGTGGAAGCAGTGCCATTTCCTGTCCTGTTTCTGCAGCTTCTCCCCCATCTACCAAAACACTGACTCCAAGTAGAAGAGAAGATACAGTCAAGTTCTTCTCGACACAGTGGCTCTCTGCAAAGTCAAAGTCACTTTCAAGTTTGATTCCAACTAGAGCTCATTTCCCCCCGAACTAGTGTTGGAATGAAAGTCAAAGATGAAGTGAAAGACATATTGTACAGCTTTTATTTTTAAAGGGAGTGTTTAATTATGGAAGGCAAGATTAATATTTCAATACTGCTTATAATGGCTTCACTTATTTTTTTCAGCCAACAAGAAGTGAGAAATCCCGTCTCCATAGCCAAAATCTGATATAATCCCTCCTCAGCTATACAAAAGTCTCTCTGTAGTTATCTAGAATAAAAATGTCAATGTGTTAAAATTAACCTGTATTTACTTGACACCTTTTAAGATCTGTCTCCAAATCGCCTCAGTAACCTCTAGCATCAAAGTCTGGTGAGAATATGTGGAGTTTTGCTTCCTGTTTGAGTAACACCCAATAAGGGTAGTAATTAAAAGCAAATCATAATTTTTAAACCTTAAGGGAAACTATTGTCATGTTGCTGGAAACATTCAGTTACTAGAATGTTAGCTAACACCTATATACACTGCAATTAATAATGAACAGCAAACTCCAGCAAGCTTTAAAACAAAACCTCTCCTAAAAAAATATCATCATGGAAGTAACAGTCCCATTCACACATGTATATACAATGTCATCCTTTCTTGGCACATTGCAGCTCCCTGCTTGGCCAGCACTACCGAGTGCTAACTGCTCACAGGCAGGGCATTAAGACAATGGGCAATTTGTTCCTGGAGGCTGTTGTACTCCCAGGTGTATGGAGAATGATGCAGTCTCCAATCCCACAACGCTAGCTGCAGCAGAGAGAAATCAACTGAGACCACTTTCTAGTGTCCCTGCATTCCCCAGCAATACCTTGACCCTGAAAGCTACATAGGATGAAAGGGAACCTACTAAAGCCAGCTTCATGGTTGTCTGAGTTTTAATAACGTTTTCTGGGATCTCACCCATGAAACATAAAATCTTCCTCTTCTTTCAAATGCCACTGCCCTAGAAAGTATTGGTCTTATCTCTGGCTGCACATTTTCGTCACCTGGGATGGGGTGGCAGAAGTTAAAATATACCAGTGTCAAGGACCCATGCCAGAGACTTTAAATGAATTAGTCTGTCTCATGCCATTATGGAATAGTAATTTTTAATATCTCCCTAGGCGATTCTGAAGTACAGTCATTGTTGGAGACCACTAGAGTCCAGCATAAGCCTTCCCACTTCTTACCTGGATTATGGCAAAAGCTTGACAAATGCCCTTGCCTTGGTCTTTTGCACCTGAACTAATCATCTTAATGGATTACAATAACCAATTTATTTCTCCTAGTCATCCCTATCTGATGAAGAACAATAAGAATAAAAGATGGGCAGAATGAAAAAATACCAGCTACAATCAGAAATAACATTTAATATTTTGTTGCTTTCTCCCACATTTTGTCTTCTGTATATGTACATAAAATACATATTTACAAAATTGAGATCCCACTATGATAGTTTTCCATCATCTTCTATTCGCCTTTAAAAATATATCATGGGAAGGGTACCTGTCTGGCTCTGTCGGTAGAGCGGGTGACTCAATCTTTGGGTGCTAAGTTCAAGCCCACATTAGATATGGAGCCTACTTAAAATAAAATTAAATAAATATACATATCATGGGCAAATTTCCACATCAATAAATAGTTACAGAATCTTAGTCATACAGAATCTGAGGGTGTGGTTGGGTCATTGTGTTTTTAATCAACCCTTTATTTTAGGGTGGGGCATTTACACTGTTTCCTTGTAGGGTGCTTTGTTGTTATTTCGTTTTTGTTTGTTTTAGTTTTATTTTGTTTTTATAAACAACATTGGAATAAACCATTTGGAACAAAGATTTTTGTGAATCTTTGTGAATCTATTTCTTCAGGTTATATTTCTAAAAATAAATCTGGTGCATCAGTGTACAATGAGTCATTGTACTCATTCTGATACATATTACAAATTACACACTTAGACCACTAGTGCTTGCAAGTGTTACTCTAGGCCATCACTAACACCCATTACCAGTTTAAAAAAAAAAATCTTTGTTCAATCTGATAAATAAAAAAATAGTATCTACCAGTTTTAATATGTTTAAATTACTAGTACATTTAAACATTTTCATCTTTTCTTCAATGTCTGAATTTCTTCTTTTGCCCATTTTCTATGAGGTGTTCTTTTTCTTATTTATGTATTAGAGCCATTTATATAACAAGACTATTAAATTTTCCCCAGTTTGTTCTTTTTTTCTTTTTTTTTTAAAGATTTTATTAATTTATTTGACAGAGATTACAAGTAGGCAGAGAGGCAGGCAGAGAGAGAGGAGGAAGCAGGCTCCCTGCTGACCAGAGATCCCAATGCAGGGCTCCATCCCAGGACCCTGAGATCACGACCTGAACTGAAGGCAGAAGCTTTAACCCACTGAGCTACCCAGGTGCCACCCCCCATACAGTTTGTTCTTTTTAGCTTTCTTTAAAAGTTCTCTTATTTTTAACTTTTATCCTTTTAATTTTTAAAGTGATTGGGTGGTATACAACTTTCACATCTTTACTTACTCAAATCTTTTTCTGTATAGTTTTAACTTTTTCATATCACACATTAAAAACTTTTCCCCAAGTTACCATTATATAAATATTAACCTATGGTTTTTTTTCCTAGTACTTTTATGGCTTTATTTTTTATAAATTACATATTTGTGGCTAATTAACTTTGAAAGCACAAATCAGATCATGCCACTCCCCTCCTTAAATCCTTCCCTGCCCCTCCAATGCCTCTAGGATTAAGTTCAAGTTCCTTCATGCCCCTCACATTATCTGGTCACCCTTTAGCTCCATGCTGCTTTCATCTTTGTTAAGCTTTTTTTTTTCCCCCTCCTTCAAATATACTCTAGAAGTCTCATTCTTCATCTGCAGTTAGCCTATTGCTTCAAATTCTGTGCGAATAGTGACCAGGACTGTTTTAATCATGCCAGCACTAAACACCATGTCTGGAAGAAAATAGACATTCATTAACTATTTGCTGAAAGAAGTAACAAAACAAATACTACCTTCCTTGGGAAGCCTCTTCCCATGCCTCTGAGCAGAATCTGCTCTTCTACTGTGTTTCTAAAACAGGTCATTCTGATCACTGTTTTGTTCTCTCATACTGTGTCATTACATTGTGCTGTAAGTCTCTGGACCCACAGGTCCAACTCCCATCTTATCCCTTGCTCCTCAACAAGGGTGGGACATGCAGTAGGTACTCAATACATGCTGTTGATTCAGATAAATGAATTCTGATGAGATGTCCCTGGCCTGCAGTTCCACCTTCCATGTACCCAAATGTGTCCTTGTATTTAAAAGTAGAGACCCCGACAGTCTTTAAAAAAAGACAACTAAATGATTAGGTGACAGTGTATGCTCCCAGATACAAGCTGTAATCATGAATACAGGACCAAACAGGGCACCATGAAGACAGTGTCTCAGAGCAACGGAGACGGTATGGTAGTAATGCCTTCTGGCACCCCCTCCTGGGCACTATCTAGCCACGTCACTAAGGATCAGAGAACATCACTGATCGCCCCTGGGTGAATTAAAAAACAAAACAAAACAAAGTTTAAAACTCTGGAATGGGTGAGAAATATCATAAGCTCATCATCTATTCTCCAAAAATGTATCTGAGAAATTAAATATATTTAACAGATAATTAAATTGAGTTACTCATATTGCTCCCCTTGGCTGCCTTTAACTTAGCAGTTTGATATGGTTATTCCCTATCCTTCCACACATTTTCTTTCTTTTTTAGTATTTTAAGCTTTATTACATGCTCCTTCTCATTATAAGCCACTGTAAATCCCTTTAGACAATTAGTGGAGTACCCATTATAAAAAATTTTAAAAAAAAATTTCATACTCTTTCTTCTACCTCAATTCCTTCTGCCCAGAGGGCTTCATGCATGAACTATATATATTGAGGTTTCTACCAGGCAATAGCATTGAAGACCTTTAAGAAATCTATATTACTAATTGGCTTCACTTAGTAGCTTAGACAGAATTAGAATTTTCTTTGGATGGCATCCATGATTATAAACTCTGACTTTACACTGACCTTGGGCATGGTGTTCTACCACTTTAAGGTTCAGTTTTCTTATCTGCAAAGCAATAATACAGGTGGGTCTATACGATCTCTAAGGTCCTTTCCTACTCCAAAACTATATCTAACCATCTTTTCTAGGAAGACAGGAACAAAGAGACCACCCAGGCAGAGAAGAGAGAGCTCTCTCGCCTCGGGCCTGGCTCTGTAACCCTATCTTCTGTCAGTCACCCCTCTACAGATAAGGAGAAGGGGAATAAATTCCCAGCCCAAGCACACAAACACAGCAGGACTGCTAAGGGCACCTGTGTTGTGCCATCCACACCAGCTTCCCCTGACAAAGAAGCCAGACTATGAGCCAGTTAAGGGTCAGCTAACTGGATAGACAGTGTGATGGACTGCTTGTTAATTACACTGTATTTTCATTTATATACCCAAGAGGCTACTAGCAATGGGTTAACTTGATGGTCCGACTTTGGAAAGTCTTTTTTTTTTTTTTTTTTTGGAAAGTCTTTTCTTTTCAAACTGTATCTGGAGTTTCAATTGTCAGATATGAGGCTTTAAAGCAGAAGTGTTTTGGAGCTGGGAGTCTGTTTACCCTGTCCTTACCCAAGGGGAACAACCCAGGCTAGATCCTACTAAAGACATTTTTCTATTCCCAAGAACACTGCATGCCATCCAGGCTTCACAAGTGCCTGGTTACCTTAAGTCCACCAAAGAGAAAAAAAAGAATTTGTTAACAGGACTGGAACCATAACTCTCCTGGCTTTCCCTGAGGAATCCAAGGCCTAGCCCGAGGAGTGGTTGTTGGAGTGGAGGGAAGGGGCATGGGGCAGGCTTCTCTCCCCACCCCACAAGGCAACACAAGAAACCTGAGCAAGGGAAGAATGAAAGTGAGCATCCCAGTGGTTATTTAGCTCTCTTTCCACCTTCCAGGTAAGTTGTGACACAGGCTTTGTGGCTCACATCCTACATGCTAAGGTTTTCATATAGCTCCAGGAACAAGCTTACACTGCCTGGCAGTACTTAGGGACAAAGGACATAGCTCAGCAAGTGCTTAAGCAGACATAAGTTACAAATAGGCAAGTAGTTAGCCTCATGGCTAAGAGCCCAGGCTGTGGCTCTAGACTGCATATGAGCTTGGGTAAATTGCTTCACCTCTTCCTGCATCAATTTCCTCACTAAAGAAATAGGGCTGGTGTGACAATGAGTAAATGTAGAGAATACTGCCCTAGCACAGAATATGCACTCTAAAGGGACTGACATTATATACATCAAATAAGCCTGTATCACTACCTTTGTCCCCCTAGATGAAACTAATAGAATAATTCATACTTATGTTCATGTTCAATGCTTTCAATTTTTATTCTCCTTTCAAGACTTCCTTTGATGATGTTCATTTTGGTGGTATCTACTAGAATAATAATGCTGCCAGCAGGTGGGGTTAGGTGGGCAGGTAGTGAGGGCAGGAGAGATAAGAGCCATTAAGTCCCTTAGATATATATTTGAAAGAACATATGAATGTTGAACAATGATTAGATTTTACTTATAAAACACACAATATTGCTTCATACCATTTTTTGCATCAAGGCAAGGTAAGCCTAGTCATCAGGCTTAAGAGCGAAACCATTAGGGGCGCCTGGGTGGCTCAGTGGGTTAAGACCTCTGCCTTCAGCTCAGGTCATGATCCCAGGGTCCAGAGATGGAGCCCCACATCGGGCTCTCTGCTCAGCAGGGAGCCTATTTCCCCCTCTCTCTCGCCTGCCTCTCTGCCTACTTGTGATCTGTCTGTCAAATAAATGAATAAAATCTTAAAAAAAAAAAAAAGAGTGAAACCATTATAGAAAAATCAGATTACTAAATTTTGGGGGCTTTGTGTGATTGCTTATTTTCACATGTATCTGACCCAACTCATGTGTTATTTCAAATGATAGGAAATTTGCATATGCTTGTAAATTGAATAACAATATGCAAAACTAATGTGTTTTTTCCTAGCAGGAACATTATCTCCCAGTGCAGATCTGTTGCTAGTCCTGTTTCTTTCTTTCTTTTTTTTTAAAATTGAGAATTTGGATAAACTTGGTGATTGGGAAGGGGTGGCTTAACTAGGTCTTGAACCATGAATACATGAACTTTAATTTGCAACCCCCTCTCTCCATAGCTAACCATGTTTAGGGATGTTATGGAAGTTGAGAAAAGTCCCACACTAATAAGGAAGAAAGGCTTTTACATGAGGATGCTACTTAGTAAATTAACCATTGTAGAGTTCTTCCTCGCATTCAGTTTGGGCAGATTAATGCCTACTCACAAAGCTACCTGCTGCTTTCTATACCCTAGAGCTGCACTGTTCAACAGACACATGGGAATACAGAGCACTAGAAATGAAGGGGCACCTGGGTGACTCAGTTGGTTAGGTGTCTGCCTTCAGCTCAGGTCATGGCCCTGGGGTCCTGGGATTGAGCCCCACTTTAGGCTCCCTGCTCAGCAGGGAGTCTGCTTCTCCCTCTCCCTCTGCTACTTCCCCTTCCCCCCACCACTTGTAATCTCTTGCTCTCTTTCAAGTAAAGAAATAAAATCTTTAAATAAATAAAAGAAATGTAGCTAGTGCTACTGAGGGCCTGAACCCTTAATCTGGTTTAATTGTAATCAGTTAAAATTAATATAACACATGTGACTAATGGCTACCTTATTATACAATGTAGATATAAGAACACTTCCACTCAAATCTCCATAACAATATAAAAGGCTGCAGCTAATCCTGGAGGATGTAAGAGTCAAAAGTTCCAAATAACTATAGTTCAACAGTCCTGCCAATCTTTATCAGATTTCCTTGTCTTTTTTAAATAGGCAGCAAGCTTATCACCCAAGAAACTCTAGTCTTCAACCACTCCTTCAAGGCCATAAACATATTGAGGAAAGTGATAAGCTCAGGAGAGAATTTTTCCTTTATTTTCAAGCACTACAATATTCTGATATTAGACAGACTCCTCCACAAACTGGCTTTTAGATCAGAAGTGTCCAAAACTGAACATGCAAAATACATTGTCAGTTCCTGAATTCAATTCAGGAAGAAGGTGCAGCAGAATCTGAATGACATGGAAGAATAATTTGCACATAGGCCATTCCATATCTCACCCTTTTCTGCTGTAAGAGCTGTGAATCCCCTTAACAATACATGAGTGATTCACAGTTGTGAACATTTTGCTGCTGAACTACTTTGAAGGGCGTAAGATGGGTCTGTGGCAAGAATGGGCTGCAGTTGGGAGGAACAGCTAATATATGCCTTGTTTGCAACTTTTCTTTTCAGTAGTTTAAAAAGCAATTAAGGAAAGGAATGAGGGTCCTGACTAGGTAGAATTCAATTCTCCTCTTCTAATGGATTTGGAGTATGAGGAGCATAAGGGTAATCCATCATTGCATTACTGCCAACAACAGAGTTGTCGGTGTTTCAGAAAGTGTTCATTTCCTTCCCTGGGAGAACACAGACCTCTGTGTGCTGATTTGAATGTCAAGAAATACAAAAAAGATGAAAGAAGAGAATTGGAAACAACAACACTCAGATCAGCACTGGAAAATGTCTGCTCTGTGTTCCATAGCTCTCTGCTTCTTGTGAGTGCAGACACCTGTCCCTGGGCTAGGAGGCTGTGGGTGGCCCTATCCATAGGATTTCCACACTTATCTGACACTAGATAAACCTTGGTACTTTTTAAGGGTCAGTTTAGGTGCTGAACTGAATGGTAAGAAAAATTGTTTTCTAAATAGTTAAGTCAGAGTCCTTTGATGTTATAAAAGTATGGCTGAAGTTTATTGAGGCTCTATCATAAGGAACTCTCTATCATCAATGCGATGTGGCAAACTGCTCTTAAACTGCTTACAAAGAGTCAAACCGTCAATAATAAGATGGATTTGTAGCTGAGGTTATAAGTCATTCATCTGGATGCCAGGTAGAGGCCAGTGCTAGGCCCTCTAAGACACAGATTAAAAAGAGTATATTTATCAACATGGACTTTAGGATAATTCCACAAAATAATAGCAACCATTTATTGGACACTCGGCGTGCTTTCCACACATTACCTCTAGTCCGTACCACAACAACTTTAGATGGGTTCCTCCATTATTTTCCTTCTTTTCCAGATGAAGGAATTAAATAAAGCCCAGGAAAAAAAAACACCTCAGCCAAGGTGACATAGCTAGAAAGTGACCAAGCCAAAACTGGAATTCAGACTATGCTGCCCCCAGTGCAGCAGTTTTTCTGTTTCTCTAAGACAGATCACAGAGAGCAACATACTTCAGATGTTTGGGTCCAAGGGTAAGAGGAAGAACTTCAAGGATATGTCTAGCTTCCTTGCCTTGAAGCCCGCATGGAAAGGAAAGAAAGTGAAAGGCAAAACTTTGAGCCCCGGAGGCATCTGCTGCAGTGAGTGGCCATGGGGCCAATCTGGTACTTACTCCAACCACGATGGAAGTCAGTTGGGGTCCTCATGAGCTGAGTGTGACCTTGGCAAACCAACTCTTAAACCACAGTACAAGAAAGTTCTCTGTGTCTCATTTTGGTCTCATCAAAATTTCAGGTGTTAGCCACAAAAAAAAATAAGCACATCTACATTTTTCCTTAGCAATTCTCCTTTCAGCAGTTTAACCTACATAGATAGACTTGTATATGTGTGCTAAAGAATGAATGTACAAGATTCCTCCTTACAGCAATTCATAATAATGAAAAGTAGAACAAACCAAATTTTCATCAGTAGGGCACTGAGTCAATAAATTACAGGACATCTATCTAATGGATGTCTAAATTCTTTTTTTTTTTAAGATTTTATTTATTTATTTGACAGAGAGAGATACAAGTAGGCAGAGAGGCTGAGAGGGAAGCAGGCTCCCTGCCGAGCAGAGAGCCCGATGCGGGACTCGATCCCAGGACCCTGAGATCATGACCTGAGACGAAGGCAGCGGCCTAAACCACTGAGCCACCCAGGCGCCCTGGATGTCTAAATTCTAAACAACTGTAAAAAAGAAGGAGGAAACTCCCTATAACTTGATATGGAAAGATCCCTAGCACGTAGAGCTAAAAGGAAGGTATCCAATGATATTTATATATGCTAACTTTTGTACGAAAGCTGGAAGAAGAAAAGAATCTCATATTTCCTCAAAGAACATGAAGACCAAGGGTTGCATGCTCTTTCGACTGAGTCAGGCAGGCACCCCGGGGGCTGTGTTTTTTTTCCCTAATAAAAAAGAACACCAGACTACTCAGGCAAATGGCCAGAGTACAAATGTTGATTTTCCCAATTCTTAACTGGTTAAGTTTTCTGAACCTCAGTTTTCTCTTTTAAAATAAAAAAAGAAGGAAATAACAATATCACCATCTTGAGGGTTGAGCAGGATAATGTGCAAAGTTAACTCCAAAAGAGTCTCAATGCATCATATTGTTGCCATTCCAGGCAAGGGTCGAGGGCCTTGCTAAATATCATGGACCTGAGCTCCAGAATACCCTCTTTCCCCCTCTTTTGACTTTCAATTTTACCTTAGGTAAGAAGTCTTACCAGAATGGACTTGAGACACTTAGAAGTGCTTCTCCTAGACCTTCCATCCTAGTGATGCAGCCAGACTTACTGTCTCACCTCCAAAGGAAGCTATCTCTACTCCTGGCCATTGCTTTTACTTTGTCATGTGAGTGATCTTGGTAGTAAAGCAAACTGGTGTCAGATTCTAAGTCCCAGGAAACCAGATTTTTGCCTACACACTGGTACCTCAAACTTCTGCTATAAATGGTGTTGATGAAAAGGTGGCCTTTTAGTTGACACCATTTGATGAAAAAGCCAGTGGTGGCCATTGATAAAATGGACATAATACAAAGGCAGGCCTCCATCTCCTGACCTTGAGACGTTACATGGAAGAGAGCTTTCTCAACACTGTATGTGGATTTATGAAGCTGAAATTCCCAGGCTCACCTGCCTGTTCTATCACTTCTTGTACTCACTGCCACCTAGGGCACCACTCCTTTG
This sequence comes from Meles meles, assembly GCF_922984935.1. NCBI lineage: Eukaryota > Metazoa > Chordata > Mammalia > Carnivora > Mustelidae > Meles > Meles meles. The sequence goes on from NC_060068.1 coordinate 83,130,825, forward strand.
GAGGGCTTTGGAGGGCTGTTCTCCTGAAACATGGCCCCCCCTTAGCTCTTGGCAATGGCTTTTCTCCTATAGCAACACACAACAGAAGGGAATAGTGCCTGCCTTTCAACACAGATGAACAGCTAGGACTTAAGCTTCAATCAGAATGCTCTCTCTGTCCACCATCCTAAATCTAGATAATTCTTTTCTCACTCATGCTCTGCAAGAAGAGTCACGACTTTCTTATAGCTAAAGCTCCCTTCCTCTCCTCTTTCTTCCTTGACCTTTCCCTCTTCCTTCCTAATGTGGAGAAGCGTTTTTCTCTGCCTTGGTGATTTGAACACAATAATACTTCAGGTCTGGCAACCCCCAACAACTAAACCTCAGGGTCCAACCTGCCTCCTGTATCTCAAGAAATGAGCAAGAACTGAACCACTTCTGTTTCCAAGTCATTGCTGTTTCGCCTTTCCTCCTGCTTTGTCCCTCTTCCCCCGTTACAGCCCTTGGATCTGAAACCTCAGACAACTGAGACTCCAGCCGCTCCTCAGTTGTAGATTGGGCCTGGCATTCCCTCATTGTGCTTGTGTGTCTTCGATCCTTGCCCTGACCACTTCCTGACACCCCTCATATTTTCTTTTTTTAGGTACTCAAGCACAGCCATTAAAACAAAAAAATTTTAGAGATGATTGTGGAAGTGTTTATTTTTGTTTTGATGACAAATCTGCAAGTAACTCCATTCTAAACAATAAAGTCTCCAGTTCATATACCTGATTTAGACCCCAAAAATATGATTATTTTCAATCCCTAATAGTTGTTCACATTTATCAAATGACTACTCAGTGCCAAGAGTCTTTTTATTTTTTTAAAGATTTTATTTATTTACTTGGCAGACAGAGATCACAGGCAGGCAGAGAGGCAGCCAGAGAGAGGAAGGGAAGCAGGCTCCCTGCTGAGCAGAGAGCCTGATTCAGGGCTCCATCCCATGAGCCGAAGGCAGAGGCTTTAACCCACTGAGCCATCCAGGCACTGTCACTAAGAGTCTTTAAAGTACTGGTCTCAGGTCAAGCTTCCCAGCAAAGTCTGAGATGGGGATTGATGTGCAAGCCAAAGAATACTTATACTGAGGAGAAACCAGTAAAGAAGTGAAAGGAGCAGGGTAAGGAAAGAAGATAAGCAAAGCATGCTTTCTAGAGAAGTCTAGCCCCAGCATGATTCCACCAGAGCTCTGGGCAGTGAATTATATCCCAGCACTGATCCCTTCCAGAAGCAATGGTGCCAGCCCTTATATCCCTGAACCAGTTAGTAATTGGCTATGGGCCACCTCTGGTGGGGTAAGGTGGGGAAAACACAAAACAAGGTCACCAACAAGACAGGTGTGAGTTATTAGCACCCCAAACCTGCAGCAGAGGGGACAGGTGTGGGTGCCTATGAAAGGATGGGCTTGGAGGAGGAAAAGGATCTAATACAGCACTTCAGGAAGATTATTTATTCCCCACACTCTTTGAGCTAGGGAACTATTATTACTATCCCTATTTTATAGAAGAGGAATCTTAAGACACAGAGAGCAAGTGAAGATCGCAGAGAATCACAACTTAAACCAAGATAGTCCCACTCTAATAGATAGTCCCACTCTAACTGCCCAGCCAGCCTCCATACGAAGCTGCTCTTCACATGGGAAGACTTGAAACAGTCTAAGTAGGCACATTCTTGTCCTTACCTACTCACCACCTCACTTATATTAGCTGTCACATCCACTCATGCAAAATGACTAATTTCATGAAGAATCAGTAAATATTTTTCATTACTGCAACATGAAGATTGACCAATACTTATGAAAATGGGATAAAGATTTGTTAGCAATGCTATTGCACCAAAAGCATACATCTCCCATACAAGAATCTATATTTCTTACTCCATTTTTTAAAGATTTATTTATTTATATTTGAGAGTGAGAGACAGAGACAAGAGAGAGCAAGCGGGGGTAGGGCCAGAGGGAGAGGGAGAGACTCTCAAGCAGACTCCCTGCAGAGCACAGAGCCCAATGCTGGGTTCCATCTCAGAACCCTGAGATCATGACCTGAGCCAAAACCAAGAGTCAGCCACTTAACAGATGAGCCACCCCGGCAGCCCTTCTTACTCCGTTTTTAATTCTAAAGCACAGCTCACTCTATTTTACTAAATCTGTATTTCTCATAATTTTAATCAGTAGATTAGTTGTAAAGCCTAAAACAAAAATTTAAAATAGTAGGAAATAAACTTTTCATACATGTTTTATAACAATGGTTTTTAAATGTCTTATAGCAGAAATTCATGTCCCACTTGCTACATTTCCAATCACGTTTTCCTTCCCCTTTAGTTGTGTAAATGGTATGGAACACAACTTGATGTTCAAAAAAATGTTTTAAGAACACAGATTAACGTACATATATGAAGGGTAAAGAACATGTTTCTGTCACTCATATTAATGTCATGCCCCTAAAAAGCTCAGCATGTGGAGCAAGGCCAAGGTGAGTTAGCCATTCCTTCCAGGCAAACAAAAGGGGAAAATGCCTTTGGTAATACTGTTTCACCAAACAGCTCCTTGCTTTTCTGACAATTAATAATGCTATAATACTACCTAAAAATAGTAGAAACAGACATATTTCACCTATTTCTCATGCTTGGTTAGAAAGCTCCCAACATTTTTTTTTTTTTTTAGGAAAAAAAGAAAGTTTTAAAAATAAGACCCTTAAGCCTCCTACTACAGACAACTTTGTACTCCATTTGCCATTATTCTTTGAGATCTAGACAATCTCTCCGGGAACCCCAGCCCATGTGTTTCCTGCAGTGTCTTGGCTGAGCTCAGCAAAGCCTAGGATTTCACTAGGTGTTAGGTAGCAAGATCTACTGTGACAGTGTAGACTTCCTCTCAGGGGATCTATTAGTAGATCAGAATATCTAGCAAACCTTCCTAAAAGTGGCCCCGGAGGACCCAAGAAGGCTAACCCACAATCAGTGTGGCTATGAGGGACCAGCTGAAATAAATCAGCTGAAAGCTCCCTGGGGGCTCTTAGCTTAGATAAGCAAAAGTTAGGAATGAAGCAGAGAAATGAGGTCTATTTTCTGACTCTCAGAAGGGAGAGAGGAAGTTGGCTAATTAAATTTGGAACCCAGGTGAGGGAAAAGACTCCATGATTTGGCTAACTCAGGAAGGAAATATATTTGTTGGAAAATTAGAGGACTGAAAACTCTAATCTAACTTTTGGTCCTTTTTGAATGCTTAAAAGTGGAGAGATTGGTCTTGAAATAAAGCAGACACCTCTGTTTTTGAGATTCTCTAGGCTGCATGGGTGCCGCCATGCTCTTTGCTTCAGTAGAAGGAGAGTCTTGCTTGGATCATATCCAAGGCAGTCTGGTTGCCACAACACCCAGAAGACTTTGTTATAAAGTAGTCCTTTGTCTCAGAGCTTTCCATCCCATCCTCTCATCTCCTCCCAGATCCTGCTGTATCAATCATCATCAATCATCATCAATCATCGTCTTTCCTCTAATCCTTCCCTTTCCACTGTCTGCTTCCCCTTGGCCTATACACTCTGGTCTTCCAGATCCTAAAACAATGACAAAACCCTCTCATGGGCTTGTTTCCCTCTCAAGTTACTGTCCCATTTTCTTCCTTTCACCACTCAACACCTGTTGCCTCTACTTCCTCAGCTCCTATTTATTCCTTGACTCTGCGACTGAAACCTGTTCCACTTTGGGAACAATATGAATCACTACTTTCCTAAAACCTTCATCATTAGTGTTCAGTGTTATCACTGGCAGCATTCAACTGCCTCTCCAGTGCCTCCCAGAACGCAATTTCTGAGTCTTCTTTGCTGTCTCTTTTTCCACCAACCACCTCATGTAGACATTCCCCAGAGTTCTGTTGCTTACATCCTTGTCTCCTCATTATCTGTGTTCTACCTTGTTGAAATCATCTACTCTCCTATTGTCCACAATCTTCCATATATTCCATACAGATATATATGCTCAGATCCAACCTCTCTTCTGAACAAGTTTTCAATGCAAAATATTAGATAACTTGGGTACCTCAAATTCAACAGACACAGAACCTGTCCTTATCTTCCTTGTTAAATCTTTCTTCTTTCTAAAGCCTGTAACTCTATAGTCATTGATACTGAGGCTCTATTCCTTGGGGCTATCTTTGACTTGTTCCTCTCCCTCATCTGCCACATGCAATTTATGTATGTATGTATAAATGTATGTATTTACTTATTTATTTAAAATTCAAATTAGTTAACATATAGTATAGTATTGGTTTCAGGAGAATTTAGTGATTTGTCACTTATATATAACACCCAGTGCTCATCACAAGTGCCCTCCTTAAACCCATTACCCATTTAGCCCACCTCCCAAATATCTCTCTTCCAGCAACCCTCAGTTTGTTCTCTATAGTTAAGAATCTCTTCTGGTTTGCCCCCGCCCTGCTTTTATTTATTTTATTTTTCTTTCTCTTCCCCTGTTTTCATGTTTTGTTTCTTAAATTCCACATGAGTGAAATTGTGATATCTGTCTTTCTCTGACTGATCCATTTCACTTAGCATACCCTCTACTTCCATCCACATCATAATAAATGGCAGGTTTCATTCTTTTTGATGGCTGAGTAATATTCCAGCACACATATATATCACATCCTGTTTATCCATTCATCAGTTTATGGACATTTGGGCTCTTTGCATAACTTGGCTATCACTGATAGCGCTACTATAAACATTGGGGTGCATGTTACCACATGCAATTTAATTTTAAAATATTTACAATATTCCCTCCACTTTATCTTTCATATTCAAATCCTTGTTTCCACTTCCACTGTCCTAGTTTAGACTTCCAGACCACCTCTTCATCAATTAAAGAATTAAAAATATCCACCAGCCAATTGGTCTTCCCTTTTCCTATCACTTCCTCTAATCTGCCTCACACACAAATAGAAAGCACAAGAAAATCATTGAATTGATGACATTTTCCCATCCTCAAAAACATTGGTTGCCCCCAGTTTTTTGCAGAGTAAGTCCAACTTTCTCAGCCTGAACAGTCAGGTCTTTTAGAAACCAAAGTGCAACATTCCCACCTATCAGCCTCCCTTCCTCAATGCATACACCTTCATTCTTAAGCTCCCTGAATGGACTTGACATTTTTTTTCTGACTTTTTACTATTTTCTCTATGTGAAAATGCACCCTCTAGTTGTAGCTGCTGAAGTCCTGCCCATACTTCTAGGCTTTTCTCCCGTCTAAGTACTAACCAGGCCTGATCTTGCTTAGCTTCTGAGATGAGATGAGATCGGGCACGTTCAGGGCGGTATGGCCATAGACTAGTATTTCTTAAATACTATTTCATAGTCATTCCAGAGAGCATCTTCCCCTACAACACCCCCTCAAATGAATTCATTATTCTCTCCCTCCTCTATACCTAACACCATAACTTTTGATTTCTATTTCAGCATCAGCATCTCCACGTTAGAAATGTAAATTCATGGGCCTGATCCCTGACCTACTGAATCAGAATCAGTCGGGGTAGAGTCTAAGATGAGTGTTTTAACAAGTTTGCCAGATGCTTGTGAGATTGGCTAGTTCAAGCACAACTGCCTTAGAGTCCCCACCCTAGTGTCAATATCACACGTTTGAACATGTCTCCCCACCTAGACTCTGAAGTTCCTAAGGCAGAGTTCATCATATTGCTTGGCCATTTTGTTATCACAGGAGCTTAATGAAAGCTTGTTGAGTAGCCCCTGGTTATACCTTGGTGTGGCCTGGAGTACTGCTTAAGTATAGTGATTCTGTGAAGAATGTGCTGCATATCAGGAAGAGAATCAGCCCTCTGGTTGCAGTTTATTCATATTATTACTCTGTTTGCTGGATTTGATATCAGTGTTAGGAAAAGAGAGAGATGTGATATTTAATGTAAATGTTCAGAAAGAACTTCTTGCCCAACCATTGGCTTCAACTTCGCTTCCTAGAGAGTTGAGACAGTTAGTGAAAGCTACTTGATATGTATCACCTACCAGGCACTATGCTATTTTGTTTCATTCTCACAACAATGTAGGTGGTACATGCTACAATTATCTCCAGTTAAATAAGGAGTAAAAGAAGGCTGGGGGGAGGGGAAATGATCATGTAGCTAGAAGTGGCTCAGCTAGAAGGTTTGAGGCTATAGGTCCCACTCTGAGCCATCACAGTAAATATCCTCTATGCTTCATGCCTGCTGACTAGGTCTGGGCTTTTCTTGGAAGCCACAAGATTCTCTGCTGAGTCTCATGAGATCATGTAAGGTCCCAACCCAGTTGTGAAACCAGGTTTTACTGTATCTCCATGTGCTCTGGTTTTGCTTCTTCTCTCCTCAACACTGAAAACCCCAAGGTCACAATAGCTTTTTTCTTGCCCAGTTTAAGTAGACTCAAGGTCAAGGCAATTATCACTTGGGCAGAGATTGCTTCCCATCTTCAGACAGGAGGGAGAGGAAATGCTTCTGAAACCTATTAAAACTTGCCTGGGAGCACTCTGAATCACAAGCCCTGTGAATCATGGAGCCCTTTAAGTTGGAGTAGGTAAGAGGGCTGTTGGATTTTACGGCAATGTACTCAGTACTCTCAGGGTATTGTTAATTAGACTTTAAAGACCTAGAAATCTCCAGTTTTTGGCATAGGAGTGGTTATTCACAGTTGTCCCCCAGATGGAGGGAGATTGATTTTGGACAAAGCTTGTGGTCTGGAAAGCTCTGCCTGCTGGACCGTATGCCTGAAACACCAAGGGCACACCCCTGTCTAGAGCTGTGGGTCTGGTTTTATAGCCTTGGACTTGAAATCTGGATAAAAAGAAAGGTCAGACTCACAGTCCTCCCAAAGACTTTTCTTGAACACAACATTACCAGAGAAACAGGGAATCCACATGCCTTTGGAACCCAGCAAGCTGGCTTGGACCCTGCACTGACTCCCAGATTACCTTTTATGGTGAGAGAAAGGGACAGGGGGAATTTTATTCCTTTGGCACATACTCCCACTCAGTATCTGGAAAGAAAAACCCCACTTTTCTTGTGGAAAAACTTGTGAGCACCATTACCACAGTGTTTAAAGGGAAAGTTAAAAACAAACAAACAACAACAAAACTGTCTTCACTTTTCATTCATTCATTCATTCACTCAGCAACCATCCATTCAGCACCTACTGAGCAGCAGGTGTTGTAAATCCACTGGTTCAGTCACATCCTTATTCTGAAACTGTCCCCTACAAGTACTTTAAGAACCACAGAAACAAAAGAAATCCTGCCCACCCTCCCCTTACAACATCATCTCCCAACTGTGGAAAAACTAGAGTGAGAGGAACAAGAAGGAATGGTGATGAGCGCCAGACCAAGGGGGAATGGTGGCTTCGGGTGAATGAAGGCTCCCTGGAAAAGCATCCTAGATTGGGTTCTTCACTCCACTTATGGTACCCTTTGTGCAAAGAAACAAGTCAGTAAGGAGAGTGTCAGAAAGAGGAGGACCTGTGAGCTGGGACAGGAGATAGGAAGGTGAGTGTGTGGTGAGGGTGCCCCTGCTGGCCTCCTCCAGCATCACAGGGACCCTGCTGTTCTTAATATGGAGACCTAGTGTGAGTGGCCTCTAGCCCACATCCATGTGGACACACAACTGCAGTGCTGTTTCTGTTCCCCCTCAAGGTGAGAGTGAGGTTTCAGGCTAAGGAGGAGACCAGGGAACCCCAAATGTTATGCTCCATGGGGTAATTAGCCATACACGGGGGCAGAGAGCTAAGCTGTAAACTCAGTCCAGATGGGCAAGCTCAGATTTGCATGTGAGGAAAAAGAATCCCCTAGAAATACCTGAGGTGACATTGAGAGGTGGTAGGAAAAGAAGTGGGTGCTGAAAGCTGTGGGGCCCAAGAAGCATTATAATTTCAATAGAAACAAGAATAATTAATTACTTCTCCAAAGTGAGATCAAAAGATACAGATGTAGTGAAAAGAAAAGCCATCTGTACCCCAATGTTTATAGCAGCAATGGCCACGGTCACCAAACTGTGGAAAGAACCAAGATGCCCTTCAACGGAGGAATGGATAAGGAAGATGTGGTCCATATACATGATGGAGTATTATGCTTCCATCAGAAAGGATGAATACCCAATTTTTGTAGCAACATGGACGGGACTGGAGGAGATTATGCCGAGTAAAATAAGTCAAGCAGAGAGAGTCAAATATCATATGGTTGCACTTATTTGTGGAGCATAACAAAGAACATGGAGGACATGGGGAGATGGAGAGGAGAAGGGAGTTGAGGGAAAGTGAAAGGGGAGATGAACCATGATAGACTATGGACTCTGAAAAACAACCTGAGGGTTTTGAAGGGGTGGGGCGTGGGAGGTTGGGGAACCAGGTAGTGGGTAATAGGGAGGGCATGTATTGCATGGAGCACTGGGTGTGGTGCAAAAACAATGAGTACTGTTACGCTGAAAATAAATAATTTTTTTTAAAAAGAGAGGGAGGGATAGGAAGATGGGGTATCAAAATTCCTGCGTATTTCTGCTTCTCTTTTCTAGAAAATACTAGATGGATACATATGAGTCACTTTTGCTATCTGTCCTTCCTTTCAAGCTACTTACAACCTGCTCAAAGTTTGATAAGTGTTTCACTTCAAATAAGTACAGCAGAACTAATTTAAATGACAGCAGCTTATGATGGTTACAGATGACATCCAATTATTTCCTCCCCTCACTGTAAAATCCAGTTCATTGTTCTGGTTTATCTGTTTAATCTTCCCTCCCTAGTTCCACCTCCACCTTATCCCTGAAATCTAAGCTTGAGTCAGGGGGAAAATCTTGATGCCTCATGTCACTGATCAGGGGGTCATTGCCACTGGCTTCCAGGTGGTGGTTCAGTGGGAAGCATAAGGACAGACTAGAGGGCAGAAGGAAAGAGATCAAAGCATTTCTTCCTGGGTTCCTGTTTTCTTTCACACCATCATTCTGGCAGTGCCCATATCCCAGAAGGAACTAGAGCTCCTTCTGGGAAGTCCCTCTTCTGGGCTCCAGTCCTCAACAGAATTGAGGACCATGGTTTCCTACTTTTACTAAGGCCTAGAAGATGAGGGGTCTCTGGGTACCTCAACTTCCCTTATGGTCCCCCTTATTCTGTACCCTTCTATAAATAGTCCTTAATTTAAATAATCTTCAGAATCTCAGCCGAGTGTGCCACCTGGTTCTTTCCAGAATCCTGTCTGATACACCCATGTTCTATGCTGATGTCCTTCTGCTCTAACAACAGTGCCATTCAATGGTTAATCCAGTTTTTTATTAGGTATTTGCTAGAGGAGCTTACATTTGTGGACAAGGAGAATCTGACTAGATCATAGTGCGGTGTTTTTATTGGCTATTGAGAAAAGAAGCTAGAAAATATAACGTACGGGGGCCAAAAGGTCTTCTATGTAAAAACAATAATACCTTAAAATTTTTAAAAAAATATTTTTCCATGAAGGCTTCCTGTGCTAAGTCCTGGATACAAAGATGCCTAAAACACAAGTTCTCTCAAGAGGTGCATAGTTTAGTGGAGGAGAAAGAAGCTTGAAGAGAGAATAATTTTAGAGTTTGCTGATGACTGTCCCCAAGCCATGCAGGTTTGAGACAAATACAGAAGAAACTGCTTAACCAGAGAATGAAGGAAGGTCACAGAGGAGATGCTCCCAAATCTGAGCCTTCTGGGTAGGTAGGAATTTGTTAGAAGAGAGGTACATGGAAGGAGATTTTGAAACAAGGATACACCAGGCTGAGCTATACGGACGACTATGTGCGTTCACACTAATCCTCAACTTAGGATGCAGAATCTACCCCAGGACTGCAATTAGGCAGTTAGAATCATGTTGGGGAGCTTTTAAATGTATTGATGCCTGGGCACCCCTATATTCACTCTGAAAGAGTAAAGTTAACCTTCAAGATCATTCCCTTGCAAGGAGCCCTTCTGGAGATCCTGCAATGCGAGGGACCATGCAGTGTGTAATAGGGTCACACATTCATAAAATTTGCAAAAGGTACTGCTTTGTTCTCATTAACGAGGACCACCAAACTGCATAGCATTCAGGTTCATAAACCTGGATCCTTCCCTTTACATAGGCCCCACTCAACCCAATTCAATCAGAATCTCTAGGGATATGACCTGGCCATCAACATGCTTTAAGAGCTGCATGAGCAAAGTTTAATGTTTGACCAGAGTTGAACACATCGTGTCTTTTAATAGCAGGAAGAGATCTCAGAGCTCCTGGTCAAATCCTCTGACTTTACAGCTGGAGTAACCATAATCCAGAGAAGAGCTGAAGGTCCCTCAGCTCATCACTGAAGAGCAGGGTTCAAGTCTAATTCCCTTCGCTCCAAATTCATGCTGTCCCGCTTAGATAACTGTTAATTTCTGGTAACAAGTACCAGATACCAAAACACATGTGCTTCCCCTCCCTTCCTTCAAAATCTGGGCCTCAGAGCCCTGGGGTGATTAGCATCTCACGTAAGTTTGCCGATTCAAATAGGCCGAGCCTGTCTGCCATGGTGAAAGCAGAGGGGGCAGGGAAAGCAGGACAGGGAGTGAGGAGATGAGGCAGTGATGATGAACTCCCTCTAACACTGGCAACCACAGGGAACACCTTTGGATAATGCATTCATAGCTCCCAGGGTCAGAGAGAGGAGGCACAGAATTGCAACTTCTAGCCAGAACGCCCTGTGAAAGGCTTTCTGGAGCCAGTTTTTACCACACTCGCCGTCTATGCAATTATCACCTGGGCAGAGCCTCCCCTTTTCAGACAACCTTGTATTGTGAGAAGCCCATGAAAGCCAGTGAAATAGGCCCAGAGGCCCCACTGAGCTATGCCAAACTTTTTCCCTAGGCCTATAAGACCATTCATTTCATAACACTGTGCTTCCTAATGCACCCATAATTAATCTTTAAGGTAGCCCTCAAAATACCTCTTTTAAAGTGCCGTTGTATTTTTTAAAAATCACCAGGGGAATGGAAACCGTGAGACCATTCTGGGAAACTAGGGTAACTGTATTTTGCTCGGAAGTATGGTAGTCCTGGGCATTTTCAGACAGGGGACAAGAGGAGAGATGTAACTCCAGATCTGTGTGGTAGAGGAGCTGGCAACCAAGCCTTTGAGTTCACAAGGAAGCTGTGTTTAAAAGCCTGTCTACTGATTTCGGAGGTAGAGTATCTTTGAGCGCCTACAAAGGAGGAAGGCAATCACGTGAGGAGGAATGAGGAACAGAAATGCACCTGCCGGGGCACCTGGGTGGCTCAGTGGGTTAAGCCGCTGCCTTCGGCTCAGGTCATGATCTCAGGGTCCTGGGATCGAGCCCCACATTGGGCTCTCTGCTCCGCAGGGAGCCTGCTTCCTCCTCTCTCTCTGCCTGCCTCTCTGCCTACTTGTGATCTCTCTCTGTCAAATAAATAAATAAAATCTTAAAAAAAAAGAAAGAAAGAAATGCACCTGCCAACATGCACACACTGACAAGCATTTCCCTCCATTCTTCAACATACAGACATCAGGAAAACTGAAGGATGTTGGATAATGCCTCTTAGATCCTAATATACACTTTAAAAGATTGAATTGGGTGACGCTTGAGTGGCTCAGTCCGTCAAGCATCCTACTCTTGATTTTGGCTCAAGTCATGATCTTAGGGTCATGAGATCAAGCCCTGCTTCGGGCTCTGCACTGGGTGTGGAGCCTGTTAAAGATTCTCTTTCTCCCTCTCCCTCTATCCCTACCCTAAAAGAAAGAAAGAAAGAAAGAAAGATTGATTTAATTGGTATTGTTATTACAGTGCTAATGAGACATGGACATCTAGTAATGATGCTTTTAAATTCCCACTTCCTTCCATTTCCTTTCACAGGTGCTAATCCCTAAAAAGCATCTTGCAAACACCATCTCAGTGTCTGTTCCTGGAGAACCCAACCTGTGGCAATGCCATTCTCCCTCCCCAACACTTTGTATATATAAATACACACATACTCAAAAGTCTAAACATATATATACGTGACATCCTTTTTCTCAGGATGTAACCCACTCACAGAACCTCAGACAAGCTTTGAATTCAATGTCTCTGACTGCTTAGGAGAGGCAGCACGGCTTAATGGTCAAGACCATTAACTTGGGGATTAAACTTGGCTTGAAATCACAGGCCTTCCCTCATTTATGAGGGCCAAATGTGATAATGTACACAAAGATCTTACACAGCGCCTGGCCCACAGTAAACCTCCAATAAATGACAGCTATTATTTCTGCCATCCAAACTTTCCAAGACTTGAATGTAAGCCAAACACACACTAGAGAAGTGTTCTTTCCTCTAACAGGGCGACAGCTCTACTTCCAGCTTCTCTTTCTCAGTCTCTGCTATTCTACAAGGGAGAAGTCAACTTTTCCTCACAAAACAAACAAAAAACCAAACAACAATGACAACAAAAACCCTTAGTTCAAACTTTCACAATCTTTTGAATTGTTGCAATAGGTTCCAAACTGGTTTCTGACCTCTTAAGCTCAATTCCCAACTCCAACCCATTCTTCACTTTGCCTGTAGTTATATTCCTAAAGTGCAGGGGTGCCTGGGTGGCTCAGTCGGTAAGAGTCTGCCATCTACTCAAGTCTTGACCTCAGGGTCCTAGGATTGAGCCTCATGTTGGGCTCCCTGCTCGTGGGAAGCCTGCTTCTCCTCCCTCTTCCACTCCCTCTGCTTGTGTTCCCTCTCTTGCTGTCTCTCTTGTGTGTCAAATAAATAAATAAAATCTTTAAAAAAAAATAAAATAAAATGCAAGTGAATTCTCCGCTTGAAATCCTTGACTTCCATTTTCTGTACAGAAAAAAATTATGTAAACTATGTAAGCCACTGCTGTTTGAAGAACAAATGGATGGATGGATATGGGTAGATGCTCCATAAACATTTTCAAGTACTCCATGATTTTATTATATGAACATAATTGAAATTGGAGAAAGAACTCTTTAAATTCATTTAAAATGTAAGTGACAAAGAAAAATTAACTTGAACTTTATATTAAAAATGAAATGAAAATTATCAAAATGTTCTTTCATAGTTAAAATTTAGATTATATGCTTAAGTAGGGACTGTTTTTTAGAAATAATACTGTGGGGTAAAAATTACCAAAAACTTCTCTGACAGCATCCCTGAAAACACTGTAATTTCAGGTTACTGCTGTGCAATAAGTAAAAGAAATACTTTTATTTTAAAAATTCAAGATCTTGGGTGCCTGGGTGGCTCAGACAGTTAAAGATCGCCTTTGGCTCAGGTCATGATCCCAGGGTCCTAGGATGGAGCCCCCAGTCAGGTTCCCTGCTCAGCAGGGAGTCTGGTCCTCCCTCTCCCTCTGCCCCTCCCCACTCTCTGCTTGTGCTCTAGTTGGCTCTTTCCCTCATTCTCAAATGAATAAATACATCAAAAAAATTCAAGACCTTGTCATTTTTCATGAGAGCCTTTCTTATATTTTGATATGTAATCATCACATTTAAGTACGCATCTTGTTCACTTTCCTTCTTTAGTTGATAACTGACCAAACTCTCTTATAGCTTTATTTGCCAATGGCTATATCTGTTTTATAGATACTAATACAACATCACTTGTATTAACATCATAAAATGTCACATCATCTGCAAAATACAGAGTTTTACTCTTTTATTTACAGTGAATTTTTATTTTCTCTAGGTGTATTCTAGTAATGACATTGATTCAAGGGGCATGAATTAATCCAACAATTTGCTGATAAATCTTTAACATCTAGTCCCCCACCCGTCCAAAAAAGAGCTCTGATTTATAGTGTTTTCCAAATGCCTAGTGTAAATACTCCACTATGGCCAATCCTACGTGACCGATGTAATGTCACTGACTGTGGACTTGGGAAGAGGTGTGTACGCTGCATCTGACAGCCTTTCATGATAAGTGAGCTCTAGCATGTCCCTGGATAGACACTAGTGCTAAGCTGAATGTGATGTTTGAACGGTCACTAATTTTTAAATTGCTTAGTTTTTAGTGGATATTTCTGCACTATGATGATTCTTCTTTTCCTAGTAAACCTTATAATCTACAGTACTCAATAATAAAGAATTCCACATACAGCATTTAAAGCTCCCCAGAGTTCCCCCCAAGTAAATAAAGTCTTAGTAATATTTCATATTGTCTCTAGAGCAGACCCTGAATTCATGTTATTCTTTGTGTCTAATACTCCTTCCAAACCCACCACCACTTCTACATCCTGGCGTTGAAATACCAAGCTCCTCACTCTTTCATAGTAATGTTCTTCCTGGAAACATAATGAGACGAGAAACTAAGTCTAACTTCTTCTGTATTTTCTCTACCTTCCCAAAATCAGGACTGCCTTTTCAAACTGTTATGGACTGAATCTTGCCCCATCTTCAAAATTCATATGTTAAAGCCCTAATCCCCCAATGCGACTGTATTTAGAGATAGGGTCATTAAAGATGTAATCAAGGCTAGATGAGGTTGCAAGTACAAGGTCTTACTCCAATATGACTGATGTCCTTATAAGAAAAGAAAGAGATACTGGGAGGCACCCATACAGAGAAAAGGCCATGTGAGGATGCAGAAAAAAAGAGGCTGTGTGTAAGCCAGCAAGAGAGGTCTCACCAGAAACCAACCCTCCTAGCACCTTGACCTTGAACTTCCAGCCTTCAGAACTATAAGAAAATAAATGTCTGTGGTATTTTATTATGGCAGCCTTAACAGTCTAATATCCAAATGAACTGCTAGGATAGCCTTGAACAGCTCGCAGTTCTTTGTGGTAAACGCACAAACTAATAATACTGTGGGATATGTGTGAATGTGTTTGTATGCATAAATTCATGTATTATTCTGATTTTTAATTTAGTACAGGTTACTTAAAGATTGTTGAGAAGATTGATATTGGACCATCTGCAGATTATTACAACTTGATCTGCCAGATGGAATATAATTGCCAGCTTCATTCAAAAACATTTATTCATTTGGGAACTGCCGTAATTAAAATAAAATGTTCTTGCATATACTTGTATTAGACTCAGTATATTCAAAGACATGCAGGTTATTAAAAAGAACTTTCAAAGTTTGTTGAAGTAAACCTGTCGTTTCAGATAACCCTGTCTCTACCTTTGATTCAGCTGCTTCTGAAGCAGGATGATGGGAAAAATCAACTAAATTATAAAGGTTGGGGTTTTTCTTAATGAAATAGGCCAAAGACAAATGAAGCTTTACTGTGAATAGGGAGTATTAGTTTGCCCAAGTAGACATTACAGAACAGGGTCTGACTAACCTCAGACCTGACCAAAACAGCTCTATTTGCCAAAAAACCCCAGTCATTTCCACAAGGTTGCCAATAAATCCCAATTGCTGGCTACTGCCTACAAACACACACAAGGCAGCTCACTGTTGGAAATGTGCACAGTATTTGTAAATTTAATTACACCTCTGTTTGCTGGTAACAAAGATCTAGTTAGTTTATGTTCTGGGTTAGGTAATAGGTTCTCTCTGGCTTTCAGAGCCCCTTGGCTTAGCTTCTCCAACCTCCTCCACCCCTCTGGTTGTTCCACAGCCTCTGCGTACACAGCAGGTCTCTGCAATAGGAATCTGGAGTGTCGGGCTGGTCTCTCCGCCCTTGGTGCTGACTCAGACCCTCCGAGTGCTCTGTGAAACTAACAAAAATAAGACAAAGACCATGAATAGCAGAGCCCACCAAAGAGGAAATACAAATCGCTGAAGATACAAAGAGGTTGAGTTTCAATGGCGATTAAAAGAATGACATGGGACCACATAATATTTGTCACTTATCAAACTGATATTGTTTTAATGAAAGAATGGGCATCAAAGACACATGAACTTGGTTCAACTGCTCTGTCCTTTATTGTCTGATGTTACTGGAGAGCAATTTGGCAATATGCCTGAAAACCTTTAAAATGTTAATGTGGGAGCACCCCGTGGCTCAGTCATTAAGCCTCTGCCTTTGGCCCAGATCATGATCCCAGGGTCCTGGGATTAAGCACTGCACTGGGCTTCCTACTCAGTGGGAAGCAGTGGGAAGCCTGCTTCTCCCTCTCAGACTCCCTCTGGTTGGGTTTCTTCTCTCTTGTCTCTGTCATAAGTAAATAAAATCTTTTTATAAATAAATAAAATGCTAATGTGCCTTCTGCTTCAGCCCTGGTGGAATAAAAGGTACCAGATTTACTCTCCTGCCTGAAATTACCAAAAAGTATTAGGTTAAAAAAAAAAATCAGGGGCACCTGGGTGGTTCAGTGGGTTAAAGCCTCTGCCTTCAGCTCAGGTCTTGATCCCAGGATCCTGGGATCAAGCCCCACATTGGGCTGTCTGCTCAGCAGGGAGCCTGCTTCTTCCTCTCTCTCTCTCTGGCTGCCTCTCTGCCTACTTGTGATCTCTGCCTGCCAAATAAATAAATAAAATCTTTTTTTAAATATCAGATAAAAGATATTAAACAATAGTTTTCAAGATACTCCCTGAAAGACAGGAAACAAATGGGGTGAGCCTTACAAAACTGCTTCAGCTGACTGCTGGAGATTTTCCAGACCTTGGTGTGGGGAGAGGATTCCCTGAGTTGAGGAGAGTAGAGGGACTGCAAAGACCAAGGCAACTAGAATTCTCAGAACAAAGTACTGGAGAAGTAAGAGCTTTACCAAGAAATGTGCCGAGGGTCTCCCTAGCTGTTTAGTGATCAGCACACACACATGAGGAAACTACCTATGGCTGGGGAAAGACCAGTTACCAGGATTAGGCTCTCACACAGGGTTGGATGAAGGGCCTGTTCCCACAGACACCCTGGAAAGCATCACAATATACTAGACAGAAAAACAGAAGGGTCTTAGCCCCATGGTGGGGAACAAATCCTAGATGAAGCACAAATAAGTCTTGCTTAACAAATTTTAAAAGCAAGACTAAAAATGATCAAACTATTTCTGACCAATTTAACTGCATTCCAGAACAGAATTCATGAATACTGATAGGAATAAAAAAAAAAAATCTAGTAGCTAATAAGGTAAAGTTCATTATGTCTAGAATACAATAAAAAATTAGCTGTCATGCAAAAAAGCAAAGAAAAATGACATATAATGAGAAGGATTATCAATTAGTCAAAACCGAATGAGAACTGACACAATGTTAGAACTATCAGGCAAGGACACAAAAACAAGTATTATAACTGTATTCCATATGTTCAAAAGTTAAGTAAAGAAATGAACATTTTTTTCTTTTTTCTATTTCTTCAGCTTCATTGAAGTGCTAGAAGATTTTTTTAAAGACCTAAACCAAATTTCTAAAGACAAAATCTACAATATGTGAAATGAAAATTATACTTAGTGGTACAATGACAGATCAGACATTGCAGAAGAAAAAAATCAGTGAATCCAAAGATATAGCAATAGAAACAATCAAGAAAATAGTATTTTTTAAAAAGATACACAAAGCATCAGTGAGCTCTGGGAGTTCAACTAAGCTGAGATATGTGTAATCAGAGTCCCCCCAAAGTGAGGGGGGGCATAAAAATGTTTTGAAGAAATAATGGCCAAAATTTTGCCAACAAATACCACTAACACCCAAATTCCAAGAAGCTTGACAAACCTCAAGCACAAGAATCAAACAAACACAAATAATTAAAACCAGTGATAGGGGGTATCAGCGTGGCTCATTCAGGTAGCATCCCCCTTCAGCTCAGGTCATGATCCCAGGGTTCTGGGATGGAATCTCGCACTAGACTCCCTGCTCAGCAGAGAGTCGGCTCCTTCCTCTTCCTCCGCCTCTCTCCCAGTTTGTGTTCGCTCTCACTCTCTCTCTCTCTCTCTCTCAAATAAAGAAATAAAATCTTAAAAAAAAAAAGTGATAGAAGGAAGTCTTCAAAGCAGCAAAAGAAAAAGGACATTTTATAGACAGAGCAAAAAATTAAGGATGACAGCAGTTCTCTCAGAGGAAAACAAAATAGTGGCATAACATCTTTTAAATACTGAAAGAAAAAAGCTGTTAGCCTAGAATTCTACATCCAGGAAAAAATTCTTTGAAAAGCCAAGTTAAGATAAGTGCTTTTTCAAAGTGCTCCATGTCACTCGGCATCAGGGAGATACAAATCAAAACCACAATGAGATATCACCTCACACCAGTCAGAATGGCTAAAATTAACAAGTCAGGAAATGACAGATGCTGGCGAGGATGCGGAGAAAGGGGAACCCTCCTCCACTGTTGGTGGGAATGCAAGCTGGTGCAACCACTCTGGAAAACAACATGGAGGTTCCTCAAAATGTTGAAAATAGAACTACCCTATGACCCAGCAATTGCACTACTGGGTATTTACCCTAAAGATACAGACGTAGTGATCCGAAGGGGCACGTGTACCCGAATGTTTATAGCAGCAATGTCTACAATAGCCAAACTATGGAAAGAACCTAGCTGTCCATCAACAGATGACTGGATAAAGAAGATGTGGTATATATACACAATGGAATACTATGCAGCCATCAAAAGAAATGAAATCTTGCCATTTGCGACGACGTGGATGGAACTAGAGCGTATCATGCTTAGTGAAATAAGTCAATCGGAGAAAGAAAACTATCATATGATCTCCCTGATATGAGGACATGGAGAAGCAACATGGGGGGTTAGGGGGATAGAAGAAGAATAAATGAAACAAGATGGGATTGGGAGGGAGACAAACCATCAATGACTCTTAATCTCACAAAACAAACTGGGGGTTGCTGGGGGGAGGTGGGATTGGGAGAGGGGGAGGGGGCTATGGACATTGGGGAGGGGAGGCGAACCATAAGAGACTATGGACTCTGAAAAACAACCTGAGGGTTTTGAAGGGTCAGGGGTGGGAGTTTGGGGGAACAGGTGGTGGGTAATAGGGAGGGCACGTTTTGCATGGAGCACTGGGTGTTGTGCAAAAACAATGAATACTGTTATGCTGAAAAAAATAAATAAAATGGGGGGAAAAAAGATAAGTGCTTTTTCAGACATACAAAAGCTGAAAGAATTCATTACCATCAAATCGCTACTATAGGAAATATTAAAGGGTGTCAATCAGGGAAAGGGAAAATGATATCATATAGGGATCTACACAAAAGAAACAAGAGAACCAGAAGTGGTAACTGCACTAGCAAATATATAAGATTATTTTCTTTTTATTTTTTTTCAGTGTTCCAAAATTCATTGTTTATGCACCACACCCAGTGCTCCATGCAATACGTGCCCTCCGTAATACCCACCACCAGGCTCACCCATGCCCCCACACCCTTCCCCTCCAAAATCTTCATTTTGTTTCTCAGAGTCCACAGTCTCTCATGGTTTGTCTCTCCCTCTATTTCCCCCAATTATTTTCTTATCAATAAAATATCTTCAAATAATAATTCACTGTTTAAACAAAAATAACAACAACAAAGTGTGGAATACAAGTGTAGATATACAAATTTTATGACAATAATACCACAGAGGTTGAGAAAGAAGAAACAGAGGTAGCCTATAGTAAGATTCTTATACTATATAGGAAGACATATAATATCACCTGAAGGTTGAGTGTGGTAAATTGAACATGTATACCATATGCCCCAAAGCAACCACTGAAATAACAAAAGGTTATAACTATTCAGCCAAAGGAGATAAGATAGAACAATTAAAAATATTCAATTAATCCAAAAAAACACATAAAAAAGAGGAAAAGAAGAATCAAGAACAAATGGGACAAATACAAAATATTACTCCACAAAGCTCTAAATAAATGGAAATATATACCAGGTTCTTAAGTTGTAAAATTCAATATTATTAGCATGTCAATAGTCCCCAAATTGGTCTACAGATTCAATACAATCCCAATCAAAATAAAGCAAAAAGGAAAAAAAATCAAGCACATTTTATAAGAATTAATAAACTGATTCTTAAATTCACATATAAATATAAAGGATATTTATATCCTTTTAGACAAGAATAGTCCAAACTACTTCGAAAAGAAGAATAGAGCTGGAAAACTAACACCACCTGATTTCAAGACTGATTATAATGTTACTCTAATAATGACAATTTGGAATTGAAATAATATAGACAATTCATCAGGGAGCAGAATAAAGTCCAGAAATAAACACCCACATAACAGACAACCGATTTCTTACAGAGGTACAAAGACAATTCTGTAGAGAAAGGATAGTATTTCAATAAATGTGATGAAACAATTGGATATCCATATGCAAAACTGAACTGGGAACCATACCTCATACCACAACCAAAAAGTTTTTCAAAATATCCAAAAATTAACACAAAATAGATCACGGCAGGGGTGGGGGTGGTGCTAAAGTTAGTTGAGGCCTGGAAATCTTTAGCCATTACTTTGCATTGGAACTAGAGGGTTGGAGAAGCTCTTTTTAAGCACACGGACCTCCCCAAAAGAAATAAGAATGTAGAACATACAAAAGCATGGGGTGGGGAAGGAGGCATAGTACTTGCCTCTGGGCAGGCCATAGGGAAGCCAAGGAGGCCCAAGGAGGCTCCAGAGTGCAACACCATGACTCTTGCAGTCTCACGGTCCCAGGAGACAGTATGCTGGAGCAGGAAATGGGACTCCTCTCTCAAAGGTTCCCTGCTCCCTGCTGGGATGACCACTTGTGTCCTTCAGGGGTCTGTGATCATGGGACATCCACAGAGCAAAACAGGCGGTGAGTATGTGGTACCCCGAACTACCTCAGGTATCCCCAGACATGACTAGGTGAGAGAATGAGATAGCCCTGGAAATCCCAAATTCTCCATTTCAGTTGCCTGGAAGAGCCAACAAATGTACTAATTTTTAGGACACTTCATATGAACCCATAAATTAGTGAGGTAGGGGCTCGTTTGGGTGAAAAGGAAACCCCATAAAAACTTTAGAAGAAAATAAATCTGTATTATCAGTTATTATCTTTGGATGGCGAAGTTCTAGGTGATTTTTATTTTCTTCCTAATTTCTGCATTGTCTGAATGTTTTCCATGTATTATTCTTTAGAGTCAAAAAAGCAATAAGGCTATTTTTAACTTATTAAAAATCTCCAAAGCAAAATCAAAATTTAAAGGATAGTATAATGCTATTTAGTGAAATACACACTGAATATTAATGTATAGAAAAGAAGAATGGGAAGCAATACACCAAAACATATTAATGATTTGAGTAGTAGAATTATTGTTGTTGGGTTTTGGGGGGTTTTTTTTCCTCATTTTGCTTTTCTGTGGTGGTTTTTTTTTTTTTCTCATTTCGTTCCAATAAATATTTGCCACTTTTGTAATAAGAAAGGTTATTAAATTATTATGCTTATTTAAAAAATCTCATGAATAGAAAAGAAGGCTGGCCACACAGGTAAATGTATATCCATCCGTTCAGCTTTCAGGGATCTCTCTCCTTTATCTTATAAAATTAGATTGGACTAGGTGAATTTTAAATCCCTCTTCACTATGAGATTTAATCTATTTTAAATTTTCAGAGATTACATGTGAACTTGGGTTCTCTTATGTTTAAGCTTAAAACTAAAAAGAACTAATAAGAGAAGTTTTTAATTTTTCCAAAAGTTTTTCCCTTTTCTCAGATTGTCTACTGAGCTGGGCATTCTGCCCTAGATTTCCTTCTTTGAAACTGAGTCCTTTATTGCTTCAAATGAGATTAATTCTGAAGTTCAAGATTGCTAGGCCTTCACATTTATTTATAAGCTCCTTATTGAGGCACAGAACTTGTACTTGCTCAAAACCTGATGCAGCCTTTTCCATGCCATAGTGCCCATAAATTATCCAAAGACTAAGTTTCCAGATTGATTTTTTTCCTTCCCTCCCCCATTAAATCATCATATTAATCACTCCAACATTTTCCTTCATTGAGGATGTTGATGAATGTGAAGTAAATTATCTGTCAATTGCATATTCACCAAAGTATGCAAGATTATTCCAGACTTCTTAAAAAGTAGCTATCCAAAACTGCCCCCTAGAAATACCAGGAGTCTGATTTCCATTGAGTTATGGCAGCAGATATGCTGGACTCTCCCTGGAAAGGCTAACGCTCAAGTAATCACACTGGTGCACATGAATTTGATTTTATTAGTTGCCATTATTATTTATGGTTTGTTGAGGAGCAGTGACGCATAGCTCTTTGTGGGCTCATGCTTTAGCTCACTTACCATGGAAATACTGGGCCCAGGATATAGTTTTCCTCTTCTAGTGCCTTGTCCTTACAGGCATCAGTACACAAACTCAAAACTGAAATGAAGATCTGGAGCAACTGTAGTATATGGTGTTTCCCTATCCCTCTGATAGCTGTTGACCTCCTTTGGTGGGGAGGGGGGCACACTTTTATTACCTTTCCAATATAGGTACCCTAGAGTCTATTGGGACATACTGCTCATTAATGTGGGAAGCAGATGGCATCGTGATTATAAGTGTGAGCTTTAGAGTCACACAGATCCGGATTAAATCCTGGTTCTACCACTTATTAGCTATCATCTTCAGAAAGTTACTTAACCTCTTGGGGCTTCTCTTTGCTCAACTGCAAAATGGAAGTAATAATAATACCTACCCCAATGGTTATTAATGAGGATTAAAAGAGATAAGACATTGTAGGCCCCTTAGGAGGGTTCTTAAAGCACAGATAATATCCAATAAATTTTAGCAAATATGATTAAAAAATAAAGACCATGACTTGCTGCATAGGTTCACAGTGAACTGCAATTTCAACTTGTTCCAGAGGCCACCTGACTTCCCCAGGCAACTAGTCTAGTATTTTGTGTCCACTGGGTTTCTTTTTCCCAGGCAGACCATTTTTGTTACTGTGTTTTCTGCAATTGTTTAGACAAAGATCTCACAGCTTCCTTGGTGTTCTCTTCTTACTTCTTGCTTAGTGTTTCTCCATGTTGATAACCTTTCTGGACACAAGTTGAGGGCGTGAGGGGAAGGCCGGATGATGCCGTTCGACAGGATGATGCCATTCGACAAGACAAGCCCTAAAGGTAACGCCTTCACTTTCAAACACTTTAAAACCATTTTTTAAAAAGGACAGTAAAAGAGAGGGGAAAAACAGTCTATTTAACTTGTGATAGTGACGGGGGGGAAAGAATCTGAGCACCTTTATGACTGAAAAGAAAACCAAAATGATGATAGTTTGAGTTTTCCTTGTCAAACTGTTTGCAAAAATTTTTTTCACTTTATTTTTGTAGAAAACAAGAAGGTGGGCAGAGGTATGATACTTTAAACTGGTATTGTTGACAACAATGTTAAGGCAAAAAGGAGGTTAAGAAACTTTTTGTTTTGTTTTGTTTTTTGCTGCAGCTGGTCAGTAATTCTAAGACCAGTAATTCTCGGTGCCATGAATCACTTTCTCATTTAATGTCTTCCTCTCCTTTGGGGAGACCAAAGGCTTCCATGTGAAGTTTACTGGAGCGACTCTAATTATCATCATCATCATCATCATCATCACAATGATAATAATAACAATAATAGCTAAGATTATGGAGCTCTTATTATATACCAGATGCTGTTCAGAATTTTTTACATGTGTTAAGTCATTTAATTTTTCAACAACTCTGTGAGATTAGTAAGATAATTACTCCCATTACTAACAATGAGGAAAATGTGGTACTTATTGGAGGACACACAACTGTATAGTATCATGGTCAAGAGCCTGGGATTGTCAGAGCAAACCTTGATGAGCAGCTATCTAGACCTGTCACTTCTTGTCTCAAACATTTGTTTTTCCATCCCTGCTCCTCTGCCAGTGTGAGCTGTAAGCATGGCCCTCTTCCAAAGGCAGCCATGTCAAGGCCCACAGGTTGAATAATACTTCTTTAAATTTAATGAGAGAGATATGAAAAGAAAGTTTGGGACATTGGCTTAAACCAGTTTCCTTTTGCAAACTTCTATCATTTCTTATCCTTAGTCATGGGTGATAAAAAGAAAGAGGTAGACCATAACTCTATGATCAACCTGAACAATGAAACATTTGGGAGACTGACTATGCAATCCCAGGTAACTGCACCTTGAATACCATCACTAACAAGCCAGAATCTCAACATATCCACCCTTAGAATGTCCTTGGACATTGTCATCAAATGGACATGTTGAATGTCTTAGAGCTACACAGAAATCATCCTAACTTTATGGTTATCCCATCAACCAGAAGACGTCAGTTTACAACAAATTGGTGCCAAGTGAAAGCAGGAAGAGGAAATGGCTTTATTTCACTGATTGTCAGAGGTTGGAAGTGATTAAAAACATCAGTTATTACACAACTCCAAAGCCTGACATACATTTGTGAAATGAAGCCCTTCTGAGAAGGGCTCCTGGAAACCTCCCGAGCTAGAAAACATTATGTTCTGACTTGCAAAAATAAAACTGTACCTTTCCAGATACAAATCCTCAACCAAATGATGAGCTCACAGCTTGATGGTGGAAGCAGGAGGAGAAAGAAACTGGGCGGGGGTGGGGAGGGTGGCTCCTTCATTTTCAGACCTGCACTGGGATGGAGCACAAGCTCAAATCTTTTTTTAAGCAGGAGAAAATATAGATTGGTGGGAGAGGGTCCAAGTAGGTGAAGAGAATGTCACCATTAGGAAGTTGGCTGTCCACCCAGATCCTCTGGACCACAGAATCACAGACAGTCTCCACAAGAGCCTGCTGCTATATAAGCACAATGACACATCCCCAGAGTATGCATCATGGGGGATATAAAAGATGTGGAAAGAATAAAATGAGACAAAGAGGCTGCCTTCAAAGTTTGTTGAGGATTTGAGTTTCCTTGAGGAATTTATTCAAGCATGAGCTTCTGCTCTGTCAAACAGATGGGCTGTTTACATTGTCCTCTCCCATTAGGATTCTAAATTCATGTAAAAACATGGCAAGAGAAGATAAAGAGACAAAGTATTCTAATACTTAAATAAAGTTGTTGGGTGTTAGATGTACTCCGCCTCTGCAGAAACATAAGTCATAAAGAGTCCTGCAGTTTCCTGCAGAAACATGTGTCCTGCAACCCCACACAGTCCAGAAGATCAGCCATTCTGAGAGGTTATGAGGGGCTTACAGGAGCAGATGGGTAGTTGGCACAAGGCAGAAGATGTCACAACGAGTACAATGGCAGGGCAGAGGGAAGACTGGGAGCTATGCCTCCCATTTGCTGTTGTTCACACACCTTGCATATCCTATTGTCTGCCCGCAGGTTTAACATTGTTCCTATGTTCATGGATTATTAGGTTTTTCTCCTGACACTTATTTATTCATTCCAAATGCACCAAGACCCTAATATACAAATGGAAAATATATAAAAGAGAAAACACAATTTAGAAAATGGTAAAATGCCAATTATCTGAAACTCAATTAACGATCACATGAAAAAAGCCTTTTTTACCTCTCAGATTGGCAAAGAGTTTTAAATTCTAATATCTGGTCTGGCAAGAATGTTATAAAAGGAGCCCTCTCTTGATGATGATCATAATGATGATGGCTATGAGAGCTCTTATACCTAGTCAGTGCTCTAAAAAGTTTGGATCAATGAATGAATGAGAAGCTCAAGAAATGCTGCCTTCCAGTTCACCTTGGACTTGGCCAGGCCCACCCACACTTGCTATGGCTTTTCCCTGCAGAACATCAAAATCACTGCAAAGCCTCCAACAGACATCTATTTTATGAGGTCCTATCTGCTCTAGAATAGTTTCTTTATCATTCTGATAAATAGCCTCAGGGTAAATAGCTGGAAAATGTGACGAGTTTTGCAATGGACTTGAAGTTCAAAGTGTGATTCCTGTTCTTTGAGAGTGACCTGTCAAGAGAGCATTCAACAGTATAAACTATTTTCTCTAGGAAGGCGTGGCTAGTGGTGTTTTGGTTTAATGCAAACCCATTTGGTTCCGTAAATATGCAGGTGAGCCACAGTAGTGGTAGTGGGCTACCACCATTTGTTCATCTTGCTTGGGGGGG
The DNA here is from genome assembly GCF_922984935.1 of Meles meles. Lineage (NCBI taxonomy): Eukaryota > Metazoa > Chordata > Mammalia > Carnivora > Mustelidae > Meles > Meles meles. The sequence goes on from NC_060068.1 coordinate 83,156,764, forward strand.
GATCTAGGGCGTTGATTCTCCCTAAAAGGAATCCTCAACACATTCTGGGTCAGAAAGAGATAATGTGAAGAAGTATTCACACAGCACAGAATTCCAGAACCATTAGGACAGACTTGCTCTTATCACAAGTGAGAAAAGTGAGGCTCAGAGAGGTTATGTAAGTGCCCAACATTAAACAGCCAGTACAAGAACCCTGAGAAACTGGCACCCAATCATGGTCTTCTTCCACTTGAACTGTGTGAGTCATAGAATATTCATGGGCCACCAATTCTAAAAGATTTCCCAGGAGAAGGCAGAAGGTAAGAGTTGTTTTTGGAGTTGTATAGACTTTCTTCACCTAAAATCAATCTCAAGAAAGTGGTAAAAATTACTACAGGGCCAAAGAGAGAACCTCAGAAATAAATCAATAACCTCCCCTAGGAAACCTCCTGATCTGAAACACTGGCAAGGACTAACAGTGTTCCCTCTATTCTTATTCCTAAATCCTGACTTCTTCAGAAATTCTGTGACCTGGACCATTATTTGTCCATCTGAAATCTAAGTTTTATCAGCATTGTCGTTATGCCATTTCCAAAGCTCCTGATGAGCTTTCTCCTGGCCTGGGTAGAGTGGTAGATGTAATGTGTATCCCACAAACACCGCCCAGAAAAACGACCCTTCTTACTAATTTGCTACTTGATTATTTTTACGAAAGCTTCCTTTTTAAATTGTCAGAACAAGTTTTTTGTATTTTCTGCATTATGGAATTTTCCCTTAGCTTTAAAATATAATTAAATAACTGTTCAAGGTCACTTTGTGGAAATTAACTATCTTGGGAAAGAAGCTGAAATCCCCAAAAAGTATCTTCCAATAGCTGAGAATCAGAGGACTTTGTCTAGGTAACCTGTTTCAGAGTTCAGAATGTACTGGATGAAATACAGGCCTCTCTTAAACATTCTCCCTCAATTCTTTAAGATTCTGAAAAGAATTTTGGCTCTCTTTGTTTTATTAAGAAGCATTGGATCAGGTATGGCTCTTTCATTCTTTTCAGTATAATCACTTCTACTCTGGAAAGTCCCCTGTTGGGTCCTCATCAAACTAGCCTTGAGATTCTCAAAGCCCCTTCCTGCCTCTGCTGTGTTCAACTCTCTTTAAGAGTTGTGAAGAGATACTCAGAACTGAGCATGACCATAAACGGAGCAAATGAGTTTCTTTTACGGATCTCTGGCCTGCCTCAGAGAATTGCACCCAGGGCATAGATTATACACCTGCAAAGAGTGATGGGATAGGCAGTTGTGGGGGAGCACAGCCCTTCCACATGGCTAAGTGGCTCCTCTCAGGGGACCAGAACAAAAGAAGATGAGCCAAAAGCTTCGCTTAGAGACATAGGAAAGTAGAGAGGAGGCAGAGGGGAGAAATGACTTCCATCCCAAGCACATTATTCAAAAGTGGTACTCTCTCCTAAATATTTTAAGATAAGGTACAAATATACAGTTAAAAAGATGTGAAACTTTTTGAAATATGGGATTACATGACCATTGGCTAGACATTGGGATATAAAAACTGGAAAATGTCTCCCCTACCAGCCATAGGCACAAAGCCCCTCACACTCCAGCAGACTCAGACAGGTGTCTCAGAAAATTCTATAAAGTCTCTGTGTAAGAAAGCCTGAAGGGTCTTTTCTTTGTTGCTTGACCACTCAGAATGGAAATGTCTCTTCTGACTGAAATGGGTAAGTAAAGTAGCAGGAAGTTCTCTGCTCCTAAAGCCTTCAGATCTATTTCTGATGGAGACTACATGGGACCCAGACATAATTTGTGTGCAAATCTAGACAATTTTGCTTTCTATTCTGGCCATCTGAGAAGCAAGAGAAAGTTTGATAGAGTTGAAAAGGAAGAGGGATCAAGAGATTTATGAAGAAAGATTAAAGCATTTAAAGGTCAGATGCCTGACCAAGGCATGACAAAGATTCAGGGGAAGTGATGGTTAAAAGTCCATAAATACTTGCATTATGAAAAATTTTCTGTCATGCGTGCACATACACACACACACACCCCAACACCCCACAGATGGGATTGAATGCCTTTCCTTTAAGGAGTTTAAAATAGACGGGCAATGGGGCGCCTGGGTGGCTCAGTGGGTTAAAGCCTTTGCCTTTCGCTCAGGTCATGATCCCAGGGTCCTGGGATCGAGCCCCGCATCGGGCTCTATGCTTGGCAGGGAGCCTGCTTCCTCCTCTCTCTCCGCCTGCCTCTCTGCCTACTTGTGATCTCTATCTCTCTGTCAAATAAATAAATAAAATCTTAAAAAAAAAATAGACGGGCAGGAGAATTATTGCATACCTGAAAGAGTCTAGTGGTTCCTCTAGGGGATACTGAATCCAAAGGTTAGTTGGGGGAGATAGAGGGGAATTAGCAGGAAAAATGGGAGTGATTTCTTTCCCAGTACATTCTCCAAAGTAATGTTCTCTTTTATGGGCAGATATAACGGTTAAAAATCAGTATAGGTCAACTTTGGGGTTTATAATCATCTCTCCTTACTGTAATTTGGTGCTTTTTGTGCAATAAGAGAGGGGTGAAGAAATAATTTGAGATAATAAGCTATTGTCATTGTTGTGTGCCTTGAGATAATGACCTATTGGCTGCTATTGCTGCTTACCATTATGAAGCCAGAAGACTTGATACAAACTTCATCCTTTCATCTGAGATTTGCAAAAGGGCCTCAAAAGGGCCTCTGATAACTTTATTGTATGCCTGCATTAGAGTAGAGTTACTGGCTGCCATTCTTGCTCAGAGGTTTATACTCCTCAGAAAATCATGTAGCATTCCTAGTCATTCTCCCAAGGTACATGATCTCTCCTAAGAGAGGTGGAGTTTTGATAAGAAAAAATGGCACCTACAAGGTTGTTAAAATACAAGACAAGTTCTTCTTGGGTGTGTCCTAAGATACTGGAAGAAACACTGACTGGTAGGATACAATGAGAGGACATCCACAAAGCCAACAGATTAGAGCTGCAATGCACAGCTACTGCCAAATCCTTGTTTTATCACCCATCCTTCTGAGGAACCACACATTAAATAGTAAGATGTTTATTTCATAAGTAATACACATTCACATTGGGGGAGATTAGAACAAACATCTAAGTTGTGGCAGACTGCATCACAGTTACCAAACTTTCCCACTGCCTGTATTCATGCCATTTGCATGACTCTGCAGATCCTTGCACTAGAAACAGCTATCTATTTTCCTCCCCCACTGATTTAGGCTTGGGCATGTGGGCAGAGTAGACTACATGCCATCTCCAAACCAAAGCCTGAAGAGCTAGCATTTGTTTCCTTTTCTCCTTTGTACTTCTGCCATTGTCATGAGAAGAACATGCCCTAGGGTATCTGGGTGGTGCAGTTGGTTGACTGACTCTTGGTCTCTGCACAGGTCATGATCTCAGGGTCATGAGACTGAGCCCTGCGTTGGGTTCTGCACTCAGCAAGGAGTCTGCTTCTCTCCCTCTGCCTCTTCCCACCCCACTCACTCTCTCCATTTAAAATAAAATAAGTCTTTGAGGGGGGCAAAAAAAAAACCAAAAAACAAACAAACAAACAAAAAACCCTGAATGCCCGGTTAACTCACCGGCCCAAGGAAGATGAAATACAGAGCTGACCTAAACCCAATCTGCACCAAGTTAAGCCCAACCAAGAATGCCCAGATAGACACATGGCTGTGTGTGAGAAAAAGTACTGTTGTCTCAAGTTACTGAGTTTTGGGGTGCTGCTACACAGCAGTGCTATGGAAAAAGCTATGATCTATAAGTATAAAGAGAAAATAAATACCTATAATCCTACCATCCAGAGATAACCACTATCTGGTGTGTGCTTTTTTCCTAGTATTTGTTCATATATCTGTATGAATTTGTGTATGCTGTATGTATATTAACTTTTATAAAGCAATATATACAGTACATCGGGCTTTGAGACTTTTTTTCACCTAATTTGGAAATTTTTTTCCAATCGATAAATATATTTTAAAACATTTTTAACACAGGGATGCCTGGGTGGCTCAGTTGGTTAAGCGGCTGCCTTTGGCTCAGGTCATGATCCCAGCGTCCTGGGATCGAGTCCCACATGGGGCTCCTTGCTTGGCAGGGAGCCTGCTTCTCCCTCTGCCTCTGCCTGTGCTCACTCTCTCGCTCTCTCTCTCTCTGACAAATAAATAAAATCTTTAAAAAAAAAAACATTTTAACACAATTTAATGAATAGTGTTCTGCAATATTGATGAGCATATATATTTTTAAATTTTAGTTGCTAAATTTGAATGGTAGCTGAATGTATTTTCTTTGTAAAAAATACAAAAATATGTAGACTAAAATGCGAGTCCTACTTTAACACTCCCTGATATATATCCCCCCCGCCCCGAGATGAGCACTATCAAAAGCTTGATTTATCTCCATTTGGGTCCTTTTACTATGCATTTATTGCAGGTACAAATATACCTACACATGTGGAATATTTTAAAAGTGACTGGTATTATAATCACTTGATAATCAGCCACTTTTTCACTAAACAGATTCTTTTAGAGATTATGCACATCATCATGTAGGTTTACTCCATGATGTTAGATTGCTGAATAACACACCATAATGTGGACATGTCCCACTTTATTGAAGTACTCTGTCATTAACAGACATGTGAGTTGTGTCTAAGTTTTTGGACAGTTTGGTGAACATCCTTCTTCATGCCTCTTTGAGTATGTATGCAAGTGTTTCTTCAAGATCAGGACAACGAGGGCAACTAATGATTATTATAGACACTGTCAAAGCGCATTCCAAAAGGCTGTGTCCAATTTACCTCCTCCTCATATGAGAGGACCCATGCACACCAACACCAACTAAGCCTTCTGCATTTATTTCAAATTAATTTTGTAGCTTGTCCCAGAATTTCAGCTTCCTAATCTTGAAAATGGCTATGACAATTCTTACCTCATCATGTTATGAAAGGAAATCAATTAAAAACTCACCACTATTAGCTCTAATAACATGGCTCTCATTTTACTCCTCATTGCCTGTTCATTCTCCTCCATCCCAGACCACTATGCTTCTCACACTCATACATTTAACACATCTTCCTAGGTCTTCCCCTTCCTTCCCAATTCTCCAAACCCAAATTCTCACTGTCTTGCAAGGTTAATTGCAGGTCCCTCCATCATCATGTGGTTCACTGTCCATTCTTTTTGACTCTTATACATGTCCTTTTTAACTTAGAATTACCAGCCATTTAATAATAATGTTGTTAAAATGGATGCTCCTTATTGATTCTTAACTCTATATGAGCCACTGTGCCCAAGGCTTCTGTAGACATTATCTCATTCATCATCACTACACTATTATTATCTTACAGAGGAAAACTCCAGGGACTCAATGAGTTTAAATAATCTGCTCAAGGCCACACATAAGTGCAGAGCAGAGATTCACAGCTGCATCTATCTCTATGCTGCAAAGCCTGTCATCAACCACTCTGCAATGGCTGCAACCACTCTGCTGACCCCTTCAGGAAACTGGAAGGCCCTGAAGACAGTCACTTTGCACTGACTTGGCAACATAACACAATGGCCTGCACAGGGGGACACTCAACAATTGGGTTGATTGGTTGAGTCTCTGCCTTTTGAGGTCTACATTCCAGTCATGAATCATCAATCATTCCCACCATGGCACTTGTCATCATCTAAGTCTTTGGGAGAGAGCAAAGACTTTATTGAGCAAGCACTGTGTACTCACCCTTTCTGCAAGAGCTATTTGGGCTACCCAAGAAATAGATCATATAGCCCCTTGACCTCAGGAACTTTGATTCCTATTTAAAGGATAAAATGTAGACAATTGGAATAATTGTTAGATTAGAATTAGAATGCCCCAAAACACCTATCTAGAGAAGACCTAAATCAAATCATGAGTCAGAGAGCATACAGTAAGTGTTTGGGAAGAGAAAATCTCCATGAAGCTGAGGTCATGTGAAATGGCCTTTGAAGAATGAGTAGAAGGGGGCAAGTGGGAGGGAGGACATTACCAAGGTGAGGAATAGCAAGAATGAGTTTATGGATCCAGATTTCCAAGTCCTCCTTCTTTCCCATGCTCTGGGCTTCCCTGCTTCTCCATTTCCCTCTATAAAAAGTGGGGATAATAATATAGTACATCGCTTGTACTTAACAAAAATAGTAAAAATGATCTAATTAGGCCATGCCTGTAAAGCACTTTGAACTCCACTAGAGAAAGGAAGTGACTATAAAAAGGAAAGTTATTATTATAAATAGCCTCCCCACCTTTTTTAAACCAGAGCAATTCTCCTTTCATAATTAATTTCAGTCCTAGAAAGCAGTGGCCTTGCAGATTCCTGCATAGAAAATCTTCTCTATTTCTAAGTTTCAGATAAAGACATTAGACTGAGAATAACAGTTCCACCTGGAAAATGGAAATGGTCAAAAATGAAACAGTCCCACCGGTATCTGAATGGGTAAAAGATTCTGTATGTAGGAAGCAACTTAAATAAGCTAAGTGATAAAGATGATTATGAACTAGCAATTCAGTTGGAAGCCTGAACCGTGGCCAGTCTGGCCTTAGGCTGCAATGACCAAATCTCATACTTAAGCCCATTAGAACATGTTTGCACAAAACTGTTAAGCAATCCTGGTTGGAAGCAGCCAAAAAACAGTCCACACAGTAAGTGCATTGTTCCCAGCATAATACTAAGGTCTTTCAAGATTGGAGCATTTCCCCCTGGAAAACAAATTGAAAGGACAAAACCGCCAACTTCCTAAACTGCGGGTTTAGGAGCTATCGCCTTCTTGTGGAAGAGGATGTGATAGTACTCCATGTTGGAGTATAAAGATGGCAGGACTGTGAGCAATTTGTAGATGTGGTTAGAGGGAGGGAGATTTTAGATTAACCTGGAAAGGAATTTGTAATACTTAGAGCTAGTGCAGAGTGAGACAGGCTTCATCTTGAGATGATGTCCCAACACTGGAGGTATTCAAATGTCAAAAGAGAGATAAGGAAAGGGTTCCTAAAACAGGGAAAGTGAACTAGATGACTTATAGTTGCCAATTTACGCCTATGATTAGTGTATTTCTTCATAATCAAAGGCAGCTCTAGTCAATATCAAAGGAACCTGGATCCAGGAATGGGATGGGGGCCAATTAAAAATCCCCTTTGTGGGGCTCCTGGGTGGCTCAGTGGGTTAAAGCCTCTGCCTTCAGCTCAGGTCACGATCCCAGGGTCCTGGGATCGAGCCCCACATTGGGCTCTCTGCTCCGCAGGGAGCCTGCTTCCTCCTCTCTCTCTGCCTAGTTGTGATTTCTCTCTGTCAAATAAATAAAATAAAATAAAAATCCCCTTTGCAAAATGTTCTCCAGCTGCAAACAACTCAGCATCAACTGTGAATGCTGAAACAGCCCTGGCTTCACCATTTCCTGAATGAGAACTAGCAGAGTTTGGGATTTGGGGATCGATCTTTTTTCTCTTTCCAAAAATCTTGAAGAAAACAACTCTACTATGATCTGACAGGAAACGTACTATGCCCTGCTCTGAATTGCATCTTTTTCCAGGATCCTGTTAATCCAATGTTGTGACGGCCCAACGAGACCAAGGTATGCTTTCAGCAAAGATGCTGAAGGACATAGTAGTAATTCTAATATGGCAATAACGACAACAAAGATAATAATAAGAACACAACAGCTACCACTGAGAGTATGCCTACTGATTCTAATGCTATGCTAACTAGATAAACTCATTTAACCCCATTTTACAGATAAGTGAAGCCAAGCTTTGGAAGGAGTCCATTTGGATCCGTGTTCAGGCACGTAACCAGTATGCTACTCTTGACATTTTAAATGTATTTTTCCTTGTAAATATGTTTCTACATCATCTGTTTTCTGTGCTGTGTTTCCAGCACCTTCTCTCTACCTGTCTTAGAATGCGTGCTCTTGGATCCATAGCAGTCGCCCTGGGACTGATCAAGCTCTGTCATCTCTCATCTGTGTTACTTACAAGGTATGTAAACTCCTCGTTCTCATCAAGCCTGCCCATTATCTATAGACCAGGAATAATAATATCTACCCCTTATACCTACTTTGAGGATGTAGAATGGTTATGTCTGCGCTGCCCCTAGCATGATAGCTAGCCCAGAGGTCACCCTCCATACGTGAACTTTATCATGGAGGAACACCCTGAAACTCATGTGTCATCTGTTTCCAAATGTGGAATTTTTCACAGGGCATCATGCTGACGGTGAAAGTGGCCATTCTGGCCTATGACTCTAAGCCACTTGCCAATACCTGGGCCTTTGAGACACCAGCCCAGGGCTGGGGAGGCAGAGTCCACCAGAAACCTGTAGTTTGATTGATTCAACATCTGAGACGTGTCAGAGCAGAGACCAGTCTCCTTGGTGTTTACTGCAAAAGCTGCCAAACATGCTCAGTGAGCAGGAATGACTGTCTCCCTCTCTCCGTGGCCAGATTCCAGAGCCCGTGGGAAGTCAGCAGCAAACAAGATTCCATGAAATCCAGTCAGGATGCTCGAAGGGGGTGGGGTGCTTCTAGAAGTTATACATTAATTGGAGTAAATTCAGATTTATCTCACATCGCTTGTAAATTGATGGGAATCGGAATCCTAGGACACTTCAAAGAGCCCTGGTAATCTTCAGGTGGTGGGAATTATTTAGTGAAAGGCAATGGGAAACAACAGGGCTCTCAGTAAGTCTTTTCTCAAATAAAAGGTCCACAGAATGTACCCACAAAGCCGACGGCTGCTTGCATCATTATGGATGATAGTTATGCCCGGCACCAAAGTGCAAAACACAGGGAACTCAGGTCTTGAAAGCAAAGATGGGCATCTGCTTTACAAGAATTCAACTGGAATGGGATTTTCCATGTAAGAGCCATGTGGTTGTAATGTATACGAAGAGAAGTTTTGCAAACAGATCTGTGTCCATGGACAGAGATCATCATTTAAAAACCTTATTTCTGGGGCGCCTGGGTAGCTCAGTGGGTCAAAGCCTCTGCTTTCGGCTCAGGTCATGATCCCAGGATCATAGGATCGAGCCCTGCATCAGGCTCTCTGTTCCATGAGGAGCCTGCTTCCTCCTCTCTCTCTCTGCCTGCCTCTCTGCCTACTTGTGATCTCTGTCAAGTGAATAAATAGAATCTTTAAAAAAAAAAAATTTATTTCTACTTAACACTTGTGCTGTGTTAGGGTGACCTACAACTCCATGTGCCTGGGACTGGGGATTTCTCGGGTCATGGGACTTTCGGTTGTAAAAACAGGAGAGTCCGTGGCAAACTGGGCTGAGTCGGTCACCTCTCAGTGCTTCCTAGTTCTTTAGATAATGGCACTTTCTCCCCAACGCTTTTCTTCTTCCTCCCCATCAACTTAATCAGTAGTTCTTCACCAGCACATTAGACCTCTCTGGGGAGTTTTGGAAACTTTCAATACCTAGGTACACCTGAAGCTCTGGCTATAGGACCCAGGCACTGGGCATTAGAGTTTGGACTCCCTGTTGAAGCAGGCACCACATCAGGTGGATGGGGGGATGTGGGGGCTAATGCCTACTCCTTTTTAAAGGAAACCCTCTGTAAACCCAAACTCCTCATGAAAAGAATAATCTCCAACTAACTGGTTTGATAAATTTGTATCTTTCTCTCTTCTAAAAATAAGGCCCACCAGGAGTAGCTTGTGTACATGCATTCATCATCTCTAAACATTTTAGAAAACAATTGACATTTATAGTTTTATAGTCAACTATGGTTAAACAACAAGAAAATGAATGGATGTCACTAAAAGACTTATCATTGAGAATGCTAGCAATCTTCACAACTTTGGAAATATTTTTAACCTGATTCCTGATTTGTGCTTCAGGGCCTGGAAGACAAAAGAAGCCTGGGCACAAAAGGCAGACAGATGAGGGTTTGAATCCTTCCTCTGCCATTTACTCCCTATGGAAAGGTCACTGCACTTCTCCCTTGGTGAACCCCAAAGTGCTGATCTATAAAATGGGAGTGATAATGTCTTCTTCAGAGTCATGAGAAGGCAAAATAAGAGAATGAGTATATTGAGTTTTAACCAGTGTCTGGTACTTAGTGGACACTCAACAAGTGGAAATGTCTTCACCCGCCTAGAGGGAAATGAAGGAAGTGTGTACCTACCTGATAAATGACTGCTGATTTGTGTGGGAAAATCAATATCCGGGGACGGGGGGGAGGAATAATAGCTTTGAACTAAGGGCTCCCCTTCTGAGCCAACACAGTCATTCATCCAGAACATCAAGCAGTTGAAATCCTTCCCCACCCATTTACGCATAGCTACTCCCAGATCTCTGGAAGATACTGTACTAAGATTTCAGCCACAGGCTTTGGTCAGTGCCTCCCCGAGCTGTCGCTTTTGATGTGGGCTTAAAAATCCCAGGTCACTGGGAATAAAGTCCCTTTCACCAGAGAAATAAGAAGGAAAGGAGCATGTGCTCTGGGCAAGGAACCAGCTTGGAGTTTAACCCAGGCTGGGCAGGAGAGAGGGAGAAGGGGAGGGCAGGGAGCATCCAGGGACAGACTGAAGCTTCTCACCTAGTGAACTACCTACCCTTGGCATACCTACCCTGGTATACCTACCCTTGGCATACAGGGCAGCTGGAAAGAGGGAAAGCCTTACACCATCCATCCCATTTAAGGCGGGGCCTCGGATCTAGCTATGCTCACCTTGCTCCTCACTTTCCAATTCCGCATTTTAGATGGGTACTGAAGGAATAATCCTTTCTGCTCAATATTCTGATTTTACAGAATGTGAGACCCTTACCCCAAGACTTCCCTCCCATTCCTGGGTAAACAAATTGGGTTTCTATTGTCTGGCATCCTCTTATTAAAGAAGAAGGATTTTTCTCTAGTCTCCAGATGTTATAACCTTGTGGAACAGTATGTGCACATGGCTAGTTCATTTCGTTCTCGTCTTCATTCCTGGGAAGGCTGAGGGGGGCAGATGTTCTACAGGAAGGTAATGTTTAGCTAATCACTACTTACAGGCTCAATCTCCATTTTGTTTCTTGGAGAAACAGTGATTCCGATGTAGTGGCTCCTTAATCTGTACGATTATCAACCAGAGAGCTTGATAAAAATCCAAATTTGGGGGCTGCACTCAGATCTACTAACGCTGAATCTCAGGGGTATATGAGGGAGGAATCTCCAGATGGAGAGTGTCAGAACTGAATTGAATTATAGGATGCCCAGCTGGTGTCTCAGACAATTGCTAGTGGGCGAAAAGGGGAACACATACATTTGATGACCAGGAGTATAAGAGCTAGAGTACTCTCTGTGAACAGTAAAGAGACACATAGGACCAGTGAGTTTATCCTTTACAATTGTACACAGTTGAAAACCAGGGATAATCATTTTCATTTTTCTCCCTGGATAAGTCTCTAGAGTGAGGGGCAAGGCCACAGGCTCAGGCTACCAATAGTCGCCTTCAGACTTCTCTCTGGCCATCAGCTGACTCACTTTTCTGCTTTTCTTTCTGAACCCTGCAAAAACTGGCTTTTTGCAGAAGACCAACCACGTCGTCTTGGGCTTCTCTTTGCTGAAATGCTTTTTCCAAGCCTATGAAATCAACAGATTTCTTTGAGAATATGCCTAAATGTTTCTTTTGAATTCAGCTTTTGAAATTAGCTTTCAACTATACATCATGTTGAGAACATTTTGGGAGTCGACATTAATCAGAAACTAATCATTTTCAGCTCTGGGAGAAGTAATGAACAAACTGTGATTCTTGGTTAGTCAGACAAGGTCTTTTCATCATGATATCATGGTCTTGAAAGTACAACTGACCTTCCCAACTAGTCCTAAAATAATCCCAAAAGTCATTCAAAGTCCCTTCCACTGCCAGAGGTAGAATGTATGGGCAACTTAAAAATAGCTTTTATGGACACACTTCTACAACAATATGCATTTCAATGACAATCTGGAGAGAGACACAGGGGATAGAACATGAAGGGAATTCACAACTCGGAGAAGGATAAGAGGGGCAGGGACACCCATGAGATGAAATCACAAATCTGGACATAAAATCTATCTTTACCGCCTTCTAATTATGTATTTGTTCGTCTGATTCTTTTGGTTTTGCTGAATCTCAGTTTCCTCTGAATAATAGCAGTAGCAGTAATGACAGTTGATATTTTTTGAGAGCTTATAGTGCCTAACACTGCTAAGACTTATATGTGTGTTGTCTCAATCACCATAGAAATCTGTGGTGGTAAATTCTGTTGTAACTCTTCCTCCTCATTTTATAGATAAAAAGGTTGAGGCAAAAGACACAATTACCTGAGGCTACAGGTAGCAAACCTACCACCAGATTCTGGGGGCCTAACTCCCAGGCTACACTGTCAGTAACTTTCTCAGGCCTGTTGACAGATGTGTAGGAAAGGACCCTTCCATCTTCCCTTCATTCTCATGTAAGTGCATTTGTCAACTCCGTTGCCCCCAAGAGATGGCACAAGATTTGCCTTCTAAGGTCATCACCCTGATATTCGTGAAGCTCAGAATTACCTTTTCACACCACTCTGTTCCCAGAGCCAGATATAAACTGTGGGCAAAACATCTGGGATATGCCCCTTTGTGCCCAGACCCACTGCACGTGGATCTCCTACATGACGGAATCCAAGGGTGGAACCCAAAGTAAAACTCCTCTAAACAATGACTACACAAAAGTGGCCTTTTTTCCAGGTTATATCCTTATTTTAATAGTTATGATATAGCAGGAAGAGCATAAACAGCAGCAGCAGGTACCATTAATGGCATTTTATATGAGGCACACTGTGCTTACTGAATCACTGCCTTGTGTAATCATTTCAAATACCTTGTAAGGTTCATGTTACTCTCTCCATCTCAGAAAACAGACTTAGGGGGATTCTACCCAGAGCAATAGCTAAGTTACTGAGCTGGGAATTGAACCAGGTGTATGTGATTCCAAACCCATTTTGTCAGCTTCTGCCCTTTGAAACTAATCATGTGAAGTTGAAGAAGGCTTTTCTGGAGTTTCCACCCATTGCCAATCACTGGGTTGTGCCTGTGTTTTCTCCATTATGCATTTAATATGTTCTGTTTATCAGGACTTTTTTTTTATTTACTGTCTCATTTCTAAAAGCAAACTTTCTGTCTAATTTCTAAAAGCAAACTGAGAAAAAATTGAAATGGCATTCTGGAATGACATCTGAGGCTCTGGGACTGAAGTGTTTTCTCACCCAAGGGGTCATAATAATATCTTGCAGATGGTGCTTACGACTCATCACCATCTCTCCCTCTCTGCTGGCAGCTCATCTCCTTTTTAATCTCCCTCTCCTACTCTCTGCCTCCGCACCAAGTAGCTGTTTATAAAAGAGAAGTGTTACAGCATCTATCCAGTGCTATCAAAAATACTTCACTTTGTCTTTGAAACAAGATGAACTGTATCTGAAAAAATGAAGAAATGATTCTGAGGGCACTTGAGTGCTCTACCCTGTGTGACAGCAGTGGCAGAAGCAGGACTGGAAAAGCCCTTTTTTTTTTTCCATTTTATTTATTTTTTCAGCGTAACAGTATTCATTCTTTTTGCACAACACCCAGTGCTCCATGCAAAACATGCCCTCCCCATTACCCACCACCTGTTCCCCCAACCTCCCACCCCTGACCCTTCAAAACCCTCAGGTTGTTTTTCAGAGTCCATAGTCTCTTATGGTTCGCCTCGCCTCCCCAATGTCCATAGCCCGCTCCCCCTCTCCCAATCCCACCTCCCCCCAGCAACCCCCAAGTCCCTGAGGCATGAAACCAAGTTAGCCCAGACTGATGGGGCCCCCTGCTGCCTGCCCGGGGTCTCCACTCCCTGGGCAGAGATAACTGTGCCCCACATCAGTCCCTTTTCCCCTCTTCCTCTGCTCCTCATTCAGACAACACTGTACGGTGGAAACAGCCAACTTTTGGGCCTGAAAGACTGGCTTTGATTTAGTTGCACTTCTCACCGGCAACTTCTGAGCTTCAGTTTCATCTGCTGAGAGAGGGTAACAATAGTCCCCCGCAGGGTTCTGGAGGATTCGGTGAGATAGTGTGAGAAAGGACCATCGCACGGGGCTGGATCATAGCAGGTGCTCATCGATATGTGTATCTTCTATGGAAGTGCTTTCTTTCCTCCTGTGTTTACAGTACCCACCTATTTAAGCAAACAAGAACTCACAGTTTCTTTCTCCTTTTATGCCATTTATGTTATCATTTGACTGTAATGCCACACACAGAAGTTGAGAGCTGAGTTGCCAGCAATATACTGGAGAAGTGGTACAGAATGGTTATTAAAGAGTGAGGCATCTGGAGTCCAGCTGTGTGGGTGGCTCTGCCACTGACCAGCTGGGTTGAGCAAACAACTTCTAAGCTTCAGGCCCCCTCTCGGTCAAAGGAGATCACCGTACCTGCCTGATAGCAATGATCCTGTCTCAGCACTTAGTGGGCTTCCTGGTATATGGCAACTACTCAATGCATTGCAGCTACAGTTACTACTGTTTATGAAGACTAGTATTTATAAACAATTTAAATTTAAGAAATCAGTCCTGCTTCAAACTTAGCCCTATAATAATGTCACTTTTTCCTGCATTCTGAGAGGAAGCGAAAGGAGCACAGCCGTGGGTACAAGCCAAGAAATGCTCAGAGTCCTAAGAATGCACAGGGAGTGTCAGGGATGTGAGCGGCCTGTGACGTCGGGTGTCCCAATTCAAATAACAGCTAACACATACAGAGTGTTCATGATATGTCATGCACCATTTTAAATGCTTTACACGTAGTGATTCATTTCATCCTCACGAGCATCCCATATGATCATCGCCATTTCATAAATAAGGAAGAAAAATTGGGCATAGAGAGGCTAAAAGACTTTGCCTAAGACTACGCAGTTAGTGTCAAAATTCAGGATTTGAACCCAGGCAATCTGGCTACAAAGTCTACCCTCTATGTTACATTGCCTTTAAAAAATTGTAAAAAACAAAAAACAAAAAAATCCACTAATTTTAATATTGAGTTCTTGATTAAAGAACTTAAATTCCAACAACGAACTGCCTAATTGAGTTTCAGAGCACAACTGGTATATAAAATGGGGATCCTTCACACTCTGCATTCCATTTGGAATTCCATTTGTATATTTATTTATTCTGATAAATCCCCAACTGAAGTGTAAGTCCTTGGGTTCCAGTCCTCCCTGGAACCTAGGTCTTGGGGAAGAGCAAGAGCAGAAGAATCCCTTCCCAACCTCTACGTGTAGGCAGAATTCTGAGGTGACCCCAAAGAGTCACACTCATAAACAATCCCATACTCTTGAGTGCAGGCAGTAACCCTGAGTACGGTGAAGGGGATATAGGTCACCCTTACGGTGATAGTAGAGGGCAGGTCTCCTGTTGGCCTTGGAAAGGAAGTCGCCATGTTGTGGGAGAGGGGCCAGGGCAAGGACCTGCTGAGCTGTTCCCGGCAGACAGCCAGAAGGAAAACGGGGCCTCCATCCCACAGCCGCTCCAAGCCCAAGGCAGCCCACAGCCTGTGAGCTTGGAAGAGGGTCCCGAGATCCAGAAAGAAATGCAGCCCACTGACACCCTGATTCCAGCCTTGTGAGACCCTGAGCACAGGATACAGGTCAGCCAGGCCCAGACTCCTGACCCTGTGGTAAAGGAAACTCTGTGGTAACAAATATATGTTGCTCAAGCTGTTAAGTTTATGATCATTTGTTAGGCAGCAACAGAAACTAAAAAGCACTGCCTTTGTCATCATGTAGGTAGATAAACTGCACTTGACAAGACTAGATAATACCACAGGGATTCAACACAAGCCTTCTAAGTCTTCTAACTCCTGGATACAGGAGAGTCGCCTAGGCATTAAATTAAAAATATAAAAGAAGAAATACAAAAAAAGTAGAATTTAAATATTCTCCCCAGGAAGAAAAAAAAACGATGTAACTATGTGAGGTAATGGATATGTTCATTAACTAGATGAGAGGAACCTTTTCACAATGTACACATGTATCAAGTCTCCACAATGTGTACTTTAAATATCTTACCATTTTATACCCCAACTGTACCTCACTAAAGCTAAAGTGAAGAGGAAGGAGGAGGAAGAGAAAGAATACAGGCAGATTCCCTAGCAGGGATTAAAAAAAAAAAAAAAAAAAAGTACCAACAGAGAGGTTTTATCTCTTTGAGTTAATTTTTTTTTCCCCCAACTGGGCACTTCCCTTCTTTTGCAAGGCTGTAGGCAGAGGAGCAGAGAGCACATCAGAAGTCTATCTCTTTCATTCCCTTGACTCCAGGAAGGGCCCCACCTAAATCAAATGTAATGAAAAGGTATCTACCCTTAAGCTTCTCCCCTGACATTCCAATGACTTAAAACCTTCAGCCTCAAAACATTCTTTCGATCCACTGGTTCTCCATCCTAAGCCTGCTTTCCTCTGGCCCCTCTAGGAGGGGGGAAAGCAGGCTGTCTGCATCGTATGCACAGCAACACTTCATATATTTGAAGACAGATAAATCCCTTTTAATGCTTGTCTTCCTGACGCCCAAATCCCCTCGATCCCACCCCATCTCTCCAGTTCCCTGATGTCTCTTCCAATGGCTTCTTGCTACCTATGTCCCTCTCTTAATAGAGTGTATGAAAACCTAACCACAGGAGTCACAATTCTCTACCAAGATAGGAGATCAGAGACCTTATTTTACCACAATAAAGCTAAAGAGAGCCCCACAGATTATGGTGGTGGGGTGGGTGGTGTAGAAAGATTGGGAACAAGAAATGGGGAAGTATTAAGGAACCAGAAACTGGTGAAAATTCCTCTTAGGGAATTAAACAGTTGCTGGCCGATGCAACTAGGAATTATTTCAGAAAGAGACTTTATTGTGGGCCTTGTAAAGAGAACTAGGAGTCAAAGACAGAGCTGATCTGAGTAGTTTGAATCCATGGTTCTCAAAGTGTGATTCCAGGGCCAGCAACATCAGCGTCTCTGACAATATTCGTTTCCTAGGGCTGCCAAAATGAAAAATCACAAACCAGTGGCTTAAAACACCACAAATTTGGGGCGCCTGGGTGGCTCAGTGGGTTAGAGCCTCTGCCTTCGGCTCAGGTCATGATCCCGGGGTCCTGGGATCGAGCCCCACGTCAGGCTCTCTGCTCCGCGTGGAGCCTACTTCCTCCTCTCTCTCTGCCTACCTCTCTGCCTAGTTGTGATTTCTCTCTGTCAAATAAATAAGATATTAAAAACAAAAACAAAAAACAAAAAACCCCACAAATTCATTCTCTCGTAGTTCTGGAGGGAAGAAGTCTCAAATCAAGGTATAGGCAGGCCCATGGTCTCTCTGAAAACACTAAGGAAAGATCTGTTCCATGCCTTTCTCTTAATTTGCGATGATGCTGCCAGTTACTCATAGTCCTTGTCTTATAGACTCCTCACTCCAATCTCTGCCTGTTGTCACTTGTCTTTGTATCTGGGTTTCTTCTTTTCTTTTTTTTTTTTTTTAGTTTTATTTCTCATACATGGTAGAGATACCACTTTTTTTTTTAATTTATTTATTTATTTTTATTTTTTTATTTACAGCATAACAGTGTTCATTGTTTTGGCATCACACCCAGTGCTCCATGCAGTACGTGCCCTCCCTATTACCCACCACCTGGTTCCTCAACCTCCCACCCCACCCCACCCCCCCGCCGCCCCTTCATAACCCTCTGGTTGTTTTTCAGAGTCCATAGTCTCTCATGGTTCATCTCCCCTTCCAGTTTCCCTCAACTCCCTCTCCTCTCCATCTCCCCATGTCCTCCATGTTCTTTGTTATGCTCCACAAATAAGTGAGACCATATGATACTTGACTCTCTCTGCTTGACTTATTTCGCTCAGCATAATCTCTTCCAGTCCCGTCCATGTTGCTACAAAAGTTGGGTATTTGTCCTTTCTGATGGAGGCATAATACTCCATTGTGTATATGGACCACATCTTCCTTATCCATTCATCCGTTGAAGGGCATCTTGGTTCTTTCCACAGTTTGGCGACCGTAGCCATTGCTGCAATAAACATTGGGGTACAGATGGCCCTTCTTTTCACTACATCTGTATCTTTGGGGTAAATACCCAGCAGTGCAATTTCAGGGTCATAGGGAAGCTCTATTTTTAATTTCTTCAGGAATCTCCACACTGTTCTCCAAAGTGGCTGCACTAACTTGCATTCCCACCAACAGTGAAAGAGGGTTCCCCTTTCTCCACATCCTCTCCAACACACGTTGTTTCCTGTCTTGCTAATTTTGGCCATTCTAACTGGTGTTAGGTGGTATCTCAATGTTGTTTTAATTTGAATCTCCCTGATGGCTAGTGATGATGAGCATTTTTTCATGTGTCTGATAGCCATTTGTATGTCTTCATTGGAGAAGTGTCTGTTCATATCTTCTGCCCATTTTTTGATATGATTATCTGTTTTGTGTGTGTTGAGTTTGAGAAGTTCTTTATAGATCCTGGATATCAACCTTTTGTCTGTACTGTCATTTGCAAATATCTTCTCCCATTCCGTGGGTTGCCTCTTTGTTTTGTTGACTGTTTCCTTTGCTGTGCAGAAGCTTTTGATCTTGATGAAGTCCCAAGAGTTCATTTTCGCTTTTGTTTCCTTTGCCTTTGGAGACATATCTTGAAAGAAGTTGCTGTGGCTGATATCGAAGAGGTTACTGCCTATGTTCTCCTCTAGGATTCTGATAGATTCCTGTCTCACGTTGAGGTCTTTTATCCATTTTGAGTTTATCTTTGTGTACAGTGTAAGAGAATGGTCAAGTTTCATTCTTCTACATATCGCTGTCCAGTTTTCCCAGCACCATTTATTGAAGAGACTGTCTTCACTCCAATCTCTGCCTGTTGTCACTTGTCTTTGTATCTGGGTTTCTTCTTTTCTTACAGGAACACTAGTGAAATTGAGTTCCTGGCCCACCCTACTCCAGCACAACCTCATCTTAACTAATTACATCAGCAATGTCCCTATTTCCAAAATAATGTTTCCTCAGGTCTGGGGAGAATATGAATATTAAGAGGATACTATCCAACCCAGATACTACTTATAAATGCAAATTCTTGGGCCCCACCCAAGACCTACTCATCAGAAACTCTGGGGGAGGGGTCTAGCAAAACATTTTAACATGCCGCCCAGGTGATTCTAACACTTGAAAGTTTTGAAAACCACTGATTTTGATACAACTGAGATGCTTTCCAAAATACACCAAAGTGACCGTGACTCATATTTTAGAAATTCATAGAAACAGGAGAGTATCCTCAGCAACATGCAGTGTCACCAGGAATAAAGATCTGGGCCGCTTCCTCTGAGATTGGGTGAATTTATTTTGGTGGAGAAGTGTATTATTTTGTTGTGAATACATTTAGAGGGTATCTTGCACTTACCGATCAGGAATCAATGTTTGACTGTTTTCTGTCATCATACACTCAGAGCCAGTCCAAGAAAAGACCGGAATGGAAAAAGATTCTGATATCCAATCACAGTTAATAAAAGGGCCCTACATCCCTGCTGAAAGGACTCATCCTTGCCCATAACAGTATAAAGGATTCTGAGGGAAGTAAACTCCATGATCCAAAGAGAGCCCCAGAAACTGGTCTAAGATCCAGAAGTGGCAAATCAGGGCTCACGGCAGTCCAGGAGGAAATAGCTCTTAGAGCACAGGAAGGAGAGAAGCCATCCCCAAAGGAAACATTTCTAGCTTCCCCTTTGCTGAATAAACACACCTGACTGGGATGCTAGATGAAGCTCCCGAATTTTAGTACCATCAGCAGAACTTCCTGGCCATCTGGGGAGCTTCAAGCTATATCCTTCAAACTTGCTGAGTTTTTATTATAGAGTGTGGCCTGGAGACTTTGCCTGTCTCTCAGGACGCAGTAAACGAAGGGACATGAAAAGAAAGTAAGATAGCATTCAAAAAGTCTCTTGCACAGTGTGTAATGGAAAATGATCACACTGAAAATAAATGGCAACGTGTCCTTTGGGGACTCTGTGCTGCTGCCTGGTGCCTGGGTTTCTATTCTTCTGGAAGGAATTATGCAGTGATGGCGGCTTCTGCACAAGCTGCAGTCTCAAGTTTCCCAGACAATATCCTGACTTTGGATGTATGTCTCAGCAAGATATATGTCCATTGGCTTGGGACAGAACGATAGCTGCTTGGTGGCTTGTTAGAAGAGTGAATATATTAAGCAAGGCAGCAGTTTTTTATTTTTAAAATTCAGGCTCTTTCTGACTCAAACATGCCTGAAGGAATAATATCATATGCAGCCTTATTCCTCCCAAAAGCTTAAAAGCTTCCTGAGAGAGAAATCGGGCCACTTAGATCATCAAATATTACTCGTATTCTGCATTTATTCTATAGTGTGTTTTGAGACTGGGGGACTTCACATACCCCTTGGGTTCTGTATTTAGTGTTGATGTCACTGGTTAGCTGCCCCAGGTATGGGCACTTTTGGGGAGTGGGGGCTGAATGGGACCCCTCAGAGGCTAGGAGGATTTGATAAAACAAGACCTTGTGTAGATAATACCTACCACTCTCTCCATATGCCATTCACCTTGTTAGCCTCCTTCCACCCCACCACCCCTCCCTACCCAACCAACATGCCCTTCCCCCACACCTATTTACACCCCCTCCTTCCCCCTGACCCTATCAACACCCAACCAATAGGCCAAGAGTCCTTTATACTTTCCCTGCCCCACAACCACAGCTCTTGGACAGCACAGCTAACCGAGTTTCAAGTTCCATTCCCAGCAGACAGACACACAGAGGGGCAGAAAGAGAGGCACGTCTCCCCAGTTCACCCTCAACCCTCACTCCTCACAGGAGGAAAAGGCACTTAGTAATATTCCTAAAGCAGAAGAAATCAAGCCCAGTAGAGGCCTTTCCTGAAAAGTAAATGTACCCCTATGAGGCAAAGCTTGCTGTACTGCTCCTATCCTAGGAATCCCCAAGCAGCTGTGCATAAAAATAGAGGAGGCACTTATCCTGTGAAAAATTCACTAAAGTCATGCATTCTGAAATGCCTGGAGGATCTAGTAAGAGATTAGCCATCAATAACCAATGTCAAAGCCAAGCAGACCTAAAAAATGGAAAAAGAAAAAAAAGCTCCCTAAGAAAGAGCCAGCAGGCACACTTCCTGTTCACTTCAGCATCAGCAGAATATTCAGCCAAAGGTGGGGGGGGCGGCATGGTGAGGGGTGGCTGGCAGGGTAGGAAGTGGTGAAGAGTCAGTCTGGAAATGGAACCCTGTTAGGTTACATATGTTTTTTAATCAGTTTTATTAATGAGCAGATTTATTCAGATGCCACTAAATTATGGTATAGCATAATAAGTGTTATGCAAACAAAATATGCAGCACCTGAAATCTTTCTGGTGGCTTTGCCAAATGCTCTCACAAACACTGTTAACATACAACATCAGGAACACTCCCATAAGGTATAATGTGAAAGATAAGGGGGTCCCCCCCTCAGCTATTATACACAGCTTGAGGAATCTTTTCAATTAGAAAATACGAAATGTAATGCATAATGTCCTAAACAAGCCCCCCGATGCAATATTTTATGTAGACTTTTTTTTAAAAAAAAAGATGCTTTTTGAGTCTCATGCTGTTTTTGCTTCTTTTGCCAGTAATTACTTAACATCTCTCTTTTGTTCCCAGTCTTTTCGCAAACTTCCTTTTTTTCCCCCCCTTAGTGCTCTTTTATGGGTTTGTCTCTCTTTCTCACATTTCCTGTCATGGAGTAGGAGGATACATTTTTATTTTGTAATAAGGTTGCTTAAATCGCTTCCTCAATCTCTCTAGAGAACAGGGTTTCAATAAAAACATTTCATGGGCTCTGAGAATGTCTTTCCTTTGTTGCTCACTGCTAGGGAGATAGGGAGAAAATGGAAACTACTGTCATGGATCCGGACCCGGCAATGAAAGAACATACATGTCTAAAGAGATTAAGTACAAATTGGAAGGTTGGGGGGTGCTCTGCACTTTCAACAGCAGTCATCCACCTCCCTCCCTCCCTCCCTGGGGGCAAACAGGAAAGAAAAGTGTTAGGTTGCCTTCCCACACTCCCTTGGTGGCATCTTTTCTCCTTCTCGGGGCATTTGTGTGCAGGCAGCTAGTGAGAGAGTCACTTCTTTTATCCCCCTTGAAAATATTTATAGCTAAACATTGGAAATTGCCCTGGGAAGTAGCCCTATAAATTTCCTCCTGACCCCCACCTTCTCTTATCTTGAAACCCAAGATGAATCAATCCCAAACTGAAAAAAAGGGAGGAAGAACTTTGAAGGGTGAAATTTGATAGCAATTTCTTATCTTATGGGCAACTCTGTGAGTCTACATGAACCACTTTGTTTGGCATGGGTGACTGACCACGGGCTGGAAAAACAGTTCCTGCAGAGAGCTTCCAAGCCTCCGCCAGAGCTGGCTTCAAGACACGCCACCCTGTCTTGTAGAAAGTGACACCTCATTTTGCAGACTGATAAGCATGCGTGCCTGACATGAAAGGAGGTTACCCTCTCCAAAACGCTCTGTGGCAAGAGGTGAGCCTCTGGAAACCAAATGGGCACACTGGGGCTTTGCTGAGATTAGGTGTGAGGCCCCCTCTGTCATGCATGTGAAGTTTGGGAGACTCCCTCTCAGCAGGCATCTCCACCACTTAGGTCAAATGCAAATGGTAATCCTCTCTCGTCTATTTCCACTCAGAAGTGACTACACTGCAACAGGGACAAGAACTCAAATCAGTTGCCAACTCTGCTACCTTATATAAAGAGGGCCCATTAGCTCATCGAAATGAAGAAGTTAGGGAGATCAGTGATCAGGTGTGGTTCAAACAAGGTCCTGGGGCTACATTTTGTGATTTTCTTGGCTATGGGTAGGTATGAGATCTCCATGGATAGTTTTTATTATTAAGCTATTATCAAGACAGCTACAAGAGTTCTGGACTTCTAGCTACACATGACAACATCCATGCTAATGTTCCAGGCAAGAGCCTAGAGATTGGTCTTGATTGCATTGCTTCGATCATGTACCTTCCTCCTGAATAGATGACCATGATCAGAAAAATGGAGTGCGCTCATTTTCCTCTTTAAATTAACTAGGAATGACCGCTGGAGCATGAAATATTAGGTTCAACTATCTGAAACGGCAACAGTCAATAATTTACTTGTAAAAATAGTAATTTCATACAGTTCAACCTAACACATGGGATGTGTACAGAAAAGGAGGAAAGCCAAATGAAAATCCAGGTAGTTCAGAAAATGGGTCGGAAACCAACATGTCTAATGTGTGACCATTGCTTGGGCGGGGGTAGGGGGGGATTAGTTTCCCTGACTGGCTTTACTGTATAGTAGTTATGGGAAGTTTAGGTAAACTTTCCAACTTTCCTGTGCTTTGCTTTCCACATTTATGAAATGGAGATTACGATAGCATCTACCTTGAAGGTTGTTGTGAAGACTCAAGGAGTTAAACACAAGAATTTTAGAATAGTACCTAGCTCTCAGTAGATTATAAGCTGTTATTATTACTATTACTGTCATTTCTGGACAAATGCAATGGCCTCCATTTGCCCTCGCCATGGGGCTTCATGCATACTTGGGTAATGTGCCATCTTGTAACCAATAGTGATTGTTGGATTCCCAGAGCGTTAATGTTCTGGGGTTATTAAAAATTGGAGCCATCATTCAATTACATTTCATCACACTGAGAAAAGGTTGTTTTCATTTGTGCTCTTACCCACAGCAGCTCCGCAATCACCACACTCTCAAAACCAATTACAGTCCGTGAATTACCCAAAGACATAAAATTAATGAAATATTCTGACATAATTGTTTTCTAGAAAGCACAGAATGTCTACAGAGGCACAGACCCAATAAGATGACTAGTTTCATGTGCTTCTCAGTCCCAAAGGAAACGCCAGCTTGCATATTCTTTCTCTCCCACCCTCCATAAGGAGGTTGACTTTGTCGTTTGGCTGTTGGATTGTTTTTAAATCTTGGGCCTCAGTATTATCAGTAACATCCTAGAAAATTATCTTGGTTTACCCTTCTACCTCGAGCGTGAATTTTTATCAAAATCATCCCAGGCTAGATGGGTAGTCACGCTACCCTGGGGAACAGCTCAACCCCTGCAAGAGGCCGCTGTCTCCCATTTCCTCTGCTCTGCCCTCAGTGGGAACTGGGGCTGCGTGACGGAGTAGAGGCAAGGGGAATGCCAGGTGGCCACGGTGGAAATGGAGGGTTTGGGCAGGGAAAGAACTGTTTGAAAAGATGTGTGACACAAGCCAACCACTCCCCAGGCTGCAGCTCCTGCCAGCAATCTCTGCTGTGAGTGCTGGAGCATGAGCAGAGGGGAGCAGATGTCTTCTTCCATAAAAATAAGGTGTTTAGACTGCATGGAGTTTAATCATGCTCAACTACAAACTTCTAGGACTCGGGTTTGGAGGCTCTGGTGACATCCCTCCCAATGAGTTCTAGTCTAAATTTCAAGGGGCACCATCTGTTAACACATTTTATCCAGGGCCGGATGCAGTGCCAGGCTCCAAAAATACAAAACTGCATCAGGCCATAGTCCGCTTTGTGCCCACCAGAATCTCCAACAGGAGTGCCTTCACAAAACCATCAAGGTACCATGGGCCAAATGTGGTTTTTACTGATCCACCTGGTTAATAAGGCTATTGTGAAGGAACCACCTTTAATTCACACAGTCTTTTGCATTATGCTGAGTTGTCATAGCCACCAAGATACCAGCCAGCCTTTGATGTGTGGGGATTCTCCACCAGACAACTATGCTCTTTGCCTGCATTATTCCACTGCACCCTCATACAATCCTCTGAGGAAAACATACTAGCCCCTTACTCCTATGAGGACACTGAGGTTAGGTTCAAAAAGTTTAAGTAATTTGCCCAAGGTCATAAAGCCTAATACGTGGTGTAACAGAGACAAGACTGGAGCTGGGAATCTGCTGCCTGCTTCCACAATAAATCTTCTCCAAGTGCCTGAGTTGCAGGCTCCTTCATGGGCACAGAAACAGATCACTTATATTTCTTTGGACCCCTCACTGCAACCAGCACAGATCAATACACCTACACGAGCCTCACAAATCTCTTTTATTTGCATTTCCCACCTATGAGGTTCAACTGAAACCCACTTCAGACATCCAAAAGGCCCTGTCCATTTCTGGCCTTTGCTCCATCTTTTAATTCTTGTCATAATATCTTCCATGACTACTGTGCACCAAACAAAAGCAAAAACTATTAGTTTTGGAACCATCACAGGTATGAAATGAATTCAGAAAATTTGGCTCTCTGCCTGCTGAAACTTGAGGAATCAAGCAAGCACATGTTGTTGGTCAAGTTTGGGGATTTTTCTGAAGACGTGTGGCTCCCTTAGCTTTCGTTCCACATTCTTTGGGTGCTTGACTAGATGTTCCGTGTACAAACTAAATTTAATTTCCCATCCCCGATAGCATCCCAGAGTTGTTAAATGCACCAAGGTACTTGGTAATTTATCTTACTTGAAATGTTCCCAGCTCAGTAAGCATGCATTCATTACCATAGAAATCACTTCAATGTTTAACAAACATATCTGGCATATTCTCAGCATTCATGTTTTCCATTTTCACCTAACCTGTCAAGAAACAAGCTACATGTATACAAATAAACCACTCGTGCAGAGATGAGTTTTCATTGTGTCTAAGAAAAGACATTCTGTTTTCAGATTTTCTTAGGAGAAAGGTTTCTCATTCCTCAATAGGTCTGTGTTTTGACTTTGAGAAGCTATTCCTCCAGCATGGTGGGCCGCTTCCATTGAAGACCCTGCTCAAGATTCACACCCTGCATGAGGTTTTCCCTCAGTCATAACCCATCTACTTCTCACTGTCTCGGGATAGATGTATGCAATTTGTGCGACACTCCCCATCCTGAGTTGATAGTCTGTGGTTGCTGTTCCTCATGAATTACTGGGTCCCATGAGTGCGGTCCCTTCCATTAGACTGCAGGGATTTACAACAGTTTCTTCTGTTTCTTGTTGCTTTTCCCACACTCTCTTGTGCTTCTCACGGTGTGCCCTCTGTTAACACTCCATAAATGCAAGTCAGTGTTGGGCACCAGGGTCTCATGTTTCTTTGAAAATATCCTGCAAAGATCCACAAGATAGCCACAGAGAAGGTATCTTATGGAATATGAAAAAAACAGAGGCTGCTCCCTTCTTTCAGGTTACCCATAAATGAGTTGAAGAGGTAAGATTTTATTGATGAAATAATAACGAACCATAGAAGTTAACGTGAGAGACTCTTGATGTTCTCCAGTGTGCATTTTTCATGAGCCTCCCCCATGATACAAGATATAAACTGGCAACCAGTCAAATTGTGCAGGCATACATGTAGAGCTTATCCTACACAATGCTGCCTCACAGAGTGTTTAAAAATTCATAAATCAGCTGCTAAGAAATTTGTAAAAATAGGACCTATCACAAATTTATTTCTAGCTTCTCTTAAAAAATGAAGTATGTTTCTCTTTTTGGAAAATGAAGACAATGCTGGATCCATATTTCCATTTCAAAGCTCCCAATGCATCGAATGTGAATGGTACATTTTTCCATAGTACTCATCATTTCCTACATTTTCTCTAGCACTTACCCTGAGGTCAGCTACCATTTATCATCTTTCTACTTAAAAAAACAAACAAACAAAAAAAAAACCTTAAAAAAATTTTTTTTTCAGAAAACAGGAAAGAAAATAGACTGAGATGTCTATTTTGTTTTGTTATTTAAAGATGGGGGACAGTTCTTGTGGAAAGGAAGACTATGACTATGTGTTTAACATGAAAAAGTGCGTTTGAGTGAAAGAACAGACTTTAATATTCCATTATGAAATAAAACATAAGAACTATGATAGTGAACCCATCAGGAATACATCCAGCTGCAAGTAATAGAAATGCAAAAAACATTGGCTTAAATAAGTAAGAAGGTTAGCAGCTGCATGAAGCTATCAGAGCCGCAGACACCTTTCATCATTCTGCTATACTGTCCATTGAATAGTTTTTATTTTTTTAAGGGTTTACTTATTTATTTGAGAGAGAGAGAGAGAGAAAGCACATGGGGGGAGGGGCGGAGAGAGAGAGTTTCTTTTTTTTTTTAAGATTTTATTTATTTATTTGACAGAGAGACCACAAGTAGGCAGAGAGGCAGGCGGAAGGGGGGTGGGGAGTGGGAGTGGGGGAAGCAGGGTCACCTCTGAGCAGAAAGCCTGATGTGGGGCTCGATCTCAGTGCCCTGAGATCATGACCTAAGCTAAAGTCAGAGGCTTAACCCACTGAGTCACCCAGGTGCCCCTGTTGTATAGTTTGTATGTTCTAGGTTGGAAAGCATTTTTCATATTTCAGACATAAAGGAAAAAGGACCAAAGGTAAGACTCCCACAGACTTCTACCTGTGTTCCATTGGCCAGAACTGTTATGTGTCTACTCCTAGTTGCAAGGAAACTGGGAAATCAAAGGAGAAGGAGCTCTAAACATGTGAATGAGCCCTTCAATATCACTGCCATAACTGGTAATGGAAAGCTATGTTTAGAATAGGACAAGAATGGAAATGTCAACAGAGCATATTCATGAATGTTAATCTAATCACTCAGTACCTGGTCCTTTAAGCATGTGAGGTTGCCATCCTTGGTCTGTGACCTATTGTATTTTGGCAAATGCAAACATGAATCATTCTATGTGGGAGCTTGGCATGTGCAAGGAATCCTTTAGCTGAGTGTTGAATACCAGTGTAATCCTAAGCATCTACCTTAAAACTGGGCTTCATTTCCCTCTGTCAAGGCCCATACAGTAATGGCAGTGAATTAATAAAAGTTTGTTTATTTTTAAGAAATGGCCCCCCAAAGAAAGTAAACCAGCTTTACAAGTAACGTAAGTCCTATATGTAGAGTCACTAAAGGTCTAAAGGAACACTTAAATTTTTCTACCACATTTTATTGCACTGTGTGGGGAATACTATTATGTTATAATAATGTTTGCAATTTTGAGGATTTGCTAATGCTTTAGAATATATCTCTTGTGAATCCCAGTGGTCTACTATGTGTAGTAAACTACTGTGTGGTAGGCATCTAAGTTACACCCTTAGGGAATTAAGGGGTGGGAAGGAATTAAAATGGACAGGACTGTTCAGGAAGACTTGAAACATTTGCTGCTGGCATTGAAAGACACACTAGCAGACTAAGTTAAAGTGATAGGTTGTTTGCCCAAGATTACAGCAACATCTCAATTACCTAGAATTCAGACATCTTGCAACCTCTCCTATCTAGAATATTTCAGGAAAACACCAAAAGAAGCACAAAAGGCTACAAGAATAGCCCAAAGAGATTTTACAAAGTCCATATACTGAAATGTAAATGTTTTATTCCTAAGAAAGACTTACTCATTTACTTACTATTTACTCTTGCTTTACTTTAAAGTTCACTAAGATTAGTTATCTGGCCTCTTAATCCCATGTTGAGTAGGAGCAGCTGATTTAAGGAGAAACCAAAGAAGAGGGCCCACTGATAGAAGCAAGAAGTTATACCAACAGAATGACCGCAAGGAAGGATACGAAATATTCCAAAGATCAGAATTCCAAAGGCATTGCCATCCAGAGCCATGTCATGAAGGGGCCTCAATAACACTTAGTCCAGTTTTTAAATTAGTACAATGATGGTGATGTTTAACACTTTGACTTATCAAGAAAAGTTTAACTTGTGTTGAGAATCACTGTTTAGGAAGTCAGAGAAATATGCTTTATGTTTAAAAAAGATTTCGTTTAAATGATTAAAATAAATATGTTTTTATCCTTAAAAGGAATAAGTTTCAGTTACCTGGAAAATTCTTACTGTGGAGGACTAATAATCTAGAGACAGTGACTGTGTTGTATTGATACATACGAAATTATGTGTATACGTTCAATTTGTAAAAACATAAGAAAATAATCAATGTTCAGGAGATAACCATCCTTTTAAAATTACAATCCACTTTGAGTCACGCTGTAAATATTGCCACACTTGAACGCAGAATGAAATAAACACGCTCAAGGATATTTATTGACCCGCACTAACTCCTTAAGTCAATTTGATTCCAATACAAATTACCCCCAAAGCGCTTCCAGCCCCCTCCCTTTCACATACAACACAGGCAGGAATGGACATTACAAGACAGAAAACAGAACAACCGAAGTATAACACTCACTAACCACAAGCATATGGAATGCTCCAGCATGTTTTAATGACTGTGGTCCCACTGAACCACAGTACTGAAATGTATCACTTCCAGTAAATGGAAACTAAATATTCTCCATTAAAGGAGGATTGAGTAACAGTCTCAAAATCTGGCCCTTCTAAATTACTCTTCAGTTCAATATCCCTGCTGCCTAAATGCATATAATGCATTCTATAGTGTTTGATACCCCAACAGGAAATAATACATAGCTATTTGCAGTTGGGTTTTTCTCCTATCACTTTGAAAGTCAGAAATTATGCTTTCTGCTCCAGCTCCAAGGAGAGGATAGTTTGGCCTTCCTCAAATGCCTTCTCTCAGGAATTCCTGGTCAGCACAAGCAGCACCATCTGCCCCAGGAGACAGACAGCAAGGGAAAGAACACAGTTCTGGAGACCATGTGAGAAGGAAGAAAGGAGCATCTTGTCTGCCTCTATGAATCCAGGCTGAGGCCCAGTACCAGCAGGAAAACCAAGGTTTCTGAAGAGCATCTGAAGACTGAAAGGTTAAATATAGATAAGTAAAGAAGGTTTCTGAGGTTGAAAACTAAGGCATCATTTTTTGCTACCAACCCTGACTCTCAAACTAGGAATCACCAGCATCATTCTTACCACCATATTTTGCATGAATGAAACCCTAATGCTAAGCAGTTTACATAAGTACATGCTTATTTAATCCTGTGAGGTAGCTATTACTTTCCCATTTGTATTGCTAATGAAATAGAAGAGCAGATAGACTTGTTTAAGTGACAGAAAGTGGTAGAAATGAGATTTACTTATTTATTTTTAAATATTTTATTTATTTATTTGACAGAAAGACTGAGACATTGAGAGAGGGAATACAAGCAGGGGGAGTGGGAGAGAGAGAAGCAGGCTTCCCTCTGAGCAGGGAGCCCGATGCAGGTCTCGATCCCAGGACCCTGGGATCATGACTTGAGCCGAAGGCTTAACAACTGAGCCACCCAGGCACCCCCAGAAATGAGATTTAAACCCAGACATCTGACTCCAAAGCTCATTTCTTAAACCACTGATCAATGTTCTTAGGCTCACTGAAGTAACTACATCACCCTACAACCTCTCCCATAGAGTCAGATTCAGGGAAATTCCCTCGGTCCTGTTTGGAGGAAGCATCCCAGCCCAAGAATGGTTATCAGTTTATAAATGGAGGGATTCTAACCCTCTGGAGCTCAGATTTTTGTCCTTGTTGCTCTCTGGAACCCTGCTGCAACCAACTAAAATTTCTAGCTCCTATTATCCCCAAAGTGTCCTTTCACTGCCATGCCCCAGTTGTGTGACTACAACCCGTCCATGCAGTTGTACTTGAGAGAAAGGAAGAATGATTCAACTGTAGGCAAGTAGCTTGCCTTGATGTATCTGTCCTTAAACATGAATAAGACCCATAGCCTAATTCTAGAGCTGCCAGGTATTAAAAAAGCCTGAGTTAATTCTACACATCACTTTGTGATTTCCTAGTAGCCTCCTCTCAATCATCCCAAATATACCTACTATGATCCTTTTCATTTTCCAATAAAGTTGACTGGTTTCCCTCTGCTGAAATCTTTCAGCATCACTCTCCTTTGGGTCCTTGTTCCAAGATCCTTAAAAACTTCCACACTTTTTTTTTAAAAAAGATTTTATTTATTCATTTGACAGACAGAGATCACAAGTAGGCAGAGAGAGAGAGGAAGAGAAGCAGGCCCCCTGCTGAGCAGAGAGCCCGATGCGGGGCTCGATCCCAGGACCCTGGGATCATGACCAGAGCCAAAAGCAGAGGCTTTAACCCACTGAGCCACCCAGGTGCCCCAAAACTTCCACTCTTTTATTTAACTGATTCATAGAGATGAAGTCAAATACCTGGGCTAACCAAGAGGAAGAAATGTTCCACTTTTATTCAGAGAAGGAAGGCCTAATACATTTTTCTTTTTAAAAAAAATTTTTATTTATTTATTTGACAGAGAGAGAGAGAGCACAAGCAAAGAGAGTGATAGGCAGAGGGAGAAGGAGAAGGAGGCTCCCTGCTGAACAGAGAGCCAGATGTGATGCTTGATCCCAAGACCCTGGGATCATGACCTAAGTCAAAGACAGATAACCAACTAAGCTACCCAGGTACCACTACATTTTCTTTTTGATTAAAACTGTGGGGCTCAGCTTTCTTCTCCTTCCATGTCTCTCCTTAATGACATCATCTGCTGGTTTCTTTTGCCTCATTGGTAGTTTCTTCTGACAAATAAGCTTTTAAGTGACTGGTATACTTGGGTAGCCAACAGAGCCTAATTCCCATATCTTTTCTCCCTTTTCCCCCACCCACCACCCACCATACTTTCTCACTATAGTCGTCCTTTCCCTGAAACCATAGCTACCAGCTTCTGATGGCCTTTGTTAGAGATGCCTACTCTCCAAAGAACTCATTCCTACTTGTGGGAACCAAACAGAGTTAGCTAAACTTCCTGCCTCCTCCAAACTTATCACTAACACCGTCAGAGTCTGTCCTTCCCCACCCACACAATGCAAAGTTGGATCAGCTGGAGTCTGGAACAGAAAAATGGCTGGCATGGAGAACTGGGAACTAAGGGAACATCAGGGTCAGCTCCAGGGTAAGTAGCTGTCCAGGCAGGGCTGGGCCTGAGAGCAAGGGCCAGAAGCCCCAGAGGGCTGAACTGAGAGCAAATATACATAGGCCCAGAGTGAGGTGAGAGGTGGGAACCAGGAGAGGGGGTGAGTCACACAGAGCAGCCTGATGCCCAGGTCCAATCCAAAGGAGGAGCTGGGTCAAAACAAGTCATGACAAGAGAAGCACAAGTTTGAGGTAAATCCAAGGACAGGAATTGGAGGCAGGAACAGGGCACAGCTGAAGGTAAGCAGAAAGAATCAAGCATAAAACAACAAGAGAATGGGGGAAAGGGGCTTGTTATGATATCCAAGGGCTGAGCTTAAATTCCACCATTTAGACAATATCCCAAACATGTTGGTGTCTGTTCATTCCAGAAGCATATATAGATCCCTGCGCTGTAAAGCCACCAAAAGGGGTTTCTGATTATTTATGACTCCTTGATCTGAAGCATTGTTTTCCAACAGATGCCAAGGACAACTGAGCCTAACTTCTGCTCCACAGACGATTCCTTTGCCAATTAGGTGGCAGACCCAGACTCAAGTCCCAGTTTTGCTAGTTAAAATGAAACCAACCTATTATTTGACTGGTTTTGACCTAAAAAATGGCATTGTCATATGATTCAACCTAATATCTCATGAGGTTGGACAGGTTAAATTAATTCTCCAAGCCTTTTCTTTTCCGTAATATAGACACAGTAACACCTACTCTGCTGAAATGATTAGATGAAGTCACGGACTTTAAGGTCCTTTATACAATGTCTCACACCAAGTAAATCCTCGATTAAGAACTGCTATTATTATCCCTAGTTTTCAGAAATAATAAACACTTTGAAATTAAATTTGATAGTAAAACACTCAGAACACCCCTGAGCAAGTAGCCATAGACAGACATGAGACATTCTTTATGACCTGTAGTACAAGGCCCATGATGAGCTTCTTCTTCTGCTTTTTTTTTTTTTAAGATTTTATTTATTTGACAGAGATTACAAGTAGGAGGAGAGGCAGGCAGAGAGAGGGGAAGGGAAGCAGGCTCCCTGCTGAGCAGAGATTTTTCCCCACGCCGGGCTCAATCCCAGGACCCTGGGATCATGACCTGAGCTGAAGGCAGAGGTTTTTTTGTTGTTGTTGTTGTTTTTTTAAAGATTTTATTTATTTATTTGACAGAGAGATCACAAGTAGGCAGAGAGGCAGACAGAGAGAGAGGAAAGGAAACAGGCTCTCCGCTGGGCAGAGAGCCCGATGCGGGGCTCGATCCCAGGACCCTGGGATCATGACCTGAGCCGAAGACAGAGGCTTTAACCCACTGAGCCACCCAGGCGCCCCTGAAGGCAGAGGTTTTAACCCACTGAGCCACCCAGGTGCCCCGATGAGCTTCTTTATTTATATCTAACTAACATGGCAGTGGAGCATTTGCTGAAAACAGTCCCAGACTCTGGAGTCAGTAAGACAGCACTTGAATTAATCCTGGCTCCACCACTGAATGACCTTGGGCAAATCACTCAACCTCTCTGAGCCTCAGCCTACTTCTCAGCAATCTGAGGATAACAGTACTTGCACAAATACTGCCCATGACACCTTAGCATACATGGCAATCATGAATGCTTGATAGTTGGGAGTCCTTACATGCTGACTGGATCTCAGTTCTAACACACACCTGGTCATTAATTTCAGCTGCCAGCAGGAAGCCACCCTAAGTCTTGGATAGCAAAGAGCATTAATGTGAAGGACACCCTCAGATCCTTTGTCTATTTACCAATCTCCCACCCAGATTCCAGACTTGTCTTGCCTAGAGGTCCTGGATTTACTGTGCTGTCTGCAGTTAGACGGATGGTTTGGTGAGATGGCTAGCTGTTGTTCCATCACAAGCAAATTCTGGAGCTTTGGCTTGGTCTTGGAACAACTCCTGCTTTGCTTGTTTCAGGTTGGAAAAGAATTCTTGGTAGGTAAAGACTTTCTCACTCAGAATAAAACAGCTTACTTTTTTTTTTTAAAGATTCATTAGCTTTCTGGGACATCAAGTGGCTCTTATGAAGGAGAATATTAATTGGTCACTGCAGAAGGGTCATACAGAAGCAGAAAGAGAACATTTCCTTCTTCACACAGATGAATTTTAGAACTTGGTACAGAGAGCCAAGCAAGGGCACATTGGGTACAGCTGAGGCTGTAATGTCTGCAGGCATTTGGCTGAGCCTGGTCTGCCCGCCACTCTCCCCAGTGAGAACCTGAGCGACACCAACAGCACTGCGGCCAGATCACATGTTGCTACTGGGAATCACGTTACGTCATCTCGTAAAAAAATCTGCACAAACACGCCAACTTTCTTCGGTAAAAACCAAAGGCCCACTCCTCTCTTTCATCTTCCTGGCTCCACACCTCCCAGGCTCCCAAGATGCTGCTCTTGGCTCACTCTCCATGTTGGGATCAGCAGAATTTATCAGTTCCAGCAGGGTGAGCAGCCCACACTGCATAAACAAACTGCAGGGATAACAGGGAAGCAGTCAAAGCAGCTAAGTACACATCATCATAATGTGGGCACGATGGGCAGAAGTAACAAGGGCCAGAGGACAACTTCATTTTGGTTTAAGAGAATGAGATCTTTGGACCCTATAACAAAGGAATGATTGTGTTTGACTTACTGGTTTAAGAAAAGGTACTGGGAGAAGAAAAAGAAAAGGTATTAGGTTCCATTAATGAGTCAATCAAGTTTTTGAGAGTAGATGACCTACAGATTTGAGGTGGTCTTCCTATGGAGTCTGTGGGAACATGTGGAGGTCCAAGAGGAATTTTAGAGCT
Source organism: Meles meles (assembly GCF_922984935.1). Lineage (NCBI taxonomy): Eukaryota > Metazoa > Chordata > Mammalia > Carnivora > Mustelidae > Meles > Meles meles. The sequence goes on from NC_060068.1 coordinate 83,191,428, forward strand.
GGATCCAGTTTGCCTCTAACGTAGGTGATGAGATTTAGGGGATTCTATGTGTCATTCAGCAATACATCACACTGGGCCCAACAAACTGTACCAGAGAATCAACTGGGTCAAAAGGGAGACCCAACAGAAATTCCTATGGTACCTAATGATGAGACACCTAGAAGCCTCAGCCTTTGGAAAATGGCTCCTTTCTCTCCAAGTCTATTGTTGAATGTGTTAATCTTGGCTCAGGGAAATGGATTGAAACTGAATTAGTCTTGGGCATGTTGTGTGTCAATCTAACAGCCAGTGTCCCACCTCTCCCTGGATAATATACTAAGGCAGTAAATTCAGATTTGTACTAATATTAAGCATCTTGCCAGAGCTAGCTTTTACCAAAGAAATGGCAAATACTACCCCCTTTTGCTCTGTGAGTTTCTGTGGTGGTTTCAGCAGAAGTTCCTGAGTGGGAAACTAAAAAGGTCAAAATTACCTCTCAAGTGATGACAACTTGAGACTGTCTTCATTCCCTCTTCCCTTTATCCTCCCTACTTGGGGGTGGTAAATTAGCCATCAGTACTTCCCAGGTGAAGTCACCAAGTTCATGAACTCAACACCCTGGTAAAAAGAGACGGGCCATAGCAGACCAAAGAGCCAGCTAGCTAACGATGACCTAGGCACACACATAATTTCCCCATCTTTGATAATCGTGCTATTACAAGAACCTCTTTTCTTCTCCACTGTGGAAAAGTGTCTGATACCTGTTCTCTTATCTACTGTTTGATGATGTTGTAAGAATTAATGAGGGGGGTCTACAATCTACTTCCACCTTCTCAGATAAAAGGACCTCTGGATAAAAATAATTTCAAGGGTGTGGTGGAGATGGTAAATACCATCATAGAAATGAAGTATCTGAAAGTAAGCTCTAATAATGGCTATTCATATAATCATGGAGGTTTACCGAGAGTTTTCTATGTACCCTCTAAAAGCTTCTCATGTACATCAAAATAACCTTATAGGGGAGGTAATATTATCATCTCCAACTGACAAATGCAAAACTGAGACACAGAAAGATTAAGCAAGAAGTCACTTAAGGTCATATAAGCAGTAAGTGGGAACCCTGGGCCTCACATCCAGATAGCTGACTTCAGAACCTAGGCTCATAATCACTACTCTTTTACTGTGATTTGCATTCACCTTGAACTAAGGCCCTTGGTTCTACTGTACCCTATTTAAGCTATTTCTATGTAGTAGAGAAAATTTCTTTCTGCAAGGTTGGGATTCTCTCTGGCACACTGCATCCCATGAGCTCCCACCTAATGAGTTTGGGATGAGTTAAACTTAAATCACTTCACTGCACCCCCATATTTAGTTGGCACCTTCAGATTGCTCACTCTTGAGGAATACTTGGAACTTCAATATAAATTCAGTTGAAGGTAGTGAAAGTAAGATATCTACCCCGGCAGCATAAGCCCCAACACTGTACATGAGCAGGGCAGGCAATGGAGTTCTGCTCACTGGAGTTCTGCCAGCCATTCCTAGATGCCAATTTGTAGCCTGCTGTTGCCCAGATGAGTCCATTAGTAGGCTTGTCACTGGAAGTAAGAATTCCACAGTCCCCCAAAGCCCTTTCTTCCCTGGCAGTCAGGGCTGCAGCAAAGGATGGGAGAGTTGTGCCCAGCGGGCTGCACAGAGCCCAGCCAGCACGCAGAGCCTCTGGCAATTAGCACGGTTCCTACAGTTCCTTAAACAATGTTGAGGGACCCTTGTCTTTCATTAAGCTGCCTTAAAGCCAGTCTCTCTTGATGAATCCCAGAGGGAAAATCAAGGAGGAAAGAATTTATTTCCAGACACAGCTGAACAGCAAGCAACTAAAGAAGCACCTAAAAAAATTATAATTAAATATTTCTCCAAGGAGCAAATTAAGATAAATGCCTTAAGAGTTATTCACAAAGATCCGTTTAGAAAATGTCCAATTAGGATAATATACACCACATTTCAAGGACTGAAGGGAATGCTCCACTTCACCCCCTTTTTGCCATTGTTGATATACCAGGTTTCCAAGGGAATGCATTTTTTTTTCCATGTTCGGGAGAGCATATTCTCTCAAGGGAAGCACCAGGAGCCATATTTGGTGTCACAGTATCTTGTTCCCACCCTCACTACAAGAGTCATAACAGAAGTTAACTTAGACCACTGAATGGCACCTGAATAAAAGGACAAACCCCATCACTGACCAAATTTTGTGCCTACTGATATGACTCTTGTCACATCAAGTCCTCATGCATTTTCATCTTCACCTAACAAATGAAATGAGCCTCCACCTTTTCTGAAAGAGAACTCAGGGTTCCCTTGTCCTGCTCATTTTTACTAGGCTTCCGCGGAGGGCTCTGCCCACCTGACTTCCAGATAAATGTCACCTAGAGCGGTTTCATTCTGAAGGATTTAAACTTATCTTGCAGTTGATCCTCAAGTTAAGTCCTCTACAAGTCTCCTAATCTTCCATAAGAGGATTGACCATATTACGGACAGGGAAAACTGAAGCACTAGAGCTTTGGGGCAACCCAGAGGGGCCCGAGCTCTGCCTTCAGCCCCAGCTCCTTACCGCTCACGGCCTTTTGATTATATGGCACCTCCTAGCAAGACAAAGTAAGCAGGCTTCCCAAAACAGATGATATATTTCCAAATGAGGGTGAGTTGGATGAACTTTCTGACCCAAGCTTTTTGAACCTCCCACATTTGGCAGGTCAAGGCAGGAACAACCCACTTAAGAACCAATTTTTTGCTTGTCTGTCTGCAAGGCTGCTGTGTCCAAAGCACATTGGGAAATTTTAAAAAGCAACCATTAGTGTCTCTGACACATGAAATGCCTACCAGGGTCTTCTTCCTGTTTGTTATCAAGATTAATATGAAAATATGGTACAGGGAGCAAAGAGAAAGAGTATTTGAATGACTTTCAGTCTCAATGCGATGCAAATTCCTGCAGTTCAAATGCAAAAAGTGCCTCGATTCTTTTGCTTTTGGCCAGGAACAGATCATTTATTACCCCTCACTAGGAAGACTATGGCAGAGCCATCATTATCTCATATCCATGCTTTCCAAATCAATCAGCTCCCTGCTACACTGCTGGGCTTTTTAATTTAAATGTCAGCTAAAGTTAGAATGTGTTTTATAAAAATGTCAGAGCCTCATTAACTTCAGTTTTGTGTTGGTCTTGTCTCTCACTTTTAGTTGACAATGTTAAGGAAATTATTTTTCTAAGAACACTTGCACTAAGGCTTCTCTGAATTGTCATAATACTCTCCTTAAAAATCTGAAGTCTGGTGAAAAATTAAGATGCTCCAAATTACCAGTATCTGTGCAGAGTCCGGAAGTTTTAAATGCCTTCCTGCTTTGATATTCACATTGGGAATAAGTAAAATACTCTAAATGCTGGAATTTGATCCGTGTTTCTCAGTGACCTTTTGGAATATGACTGTCCTACCCATTGCAAGATTTTCAACTTCCCTTCTCCTCTCCACTAAATGCCAGTAACTCTTCCCAGTTATTGTGACAACAACAAAACCCTCCACACTTTTCCAAACAGCTCCCGAGGCAAGTTGTTGTCTCTGCCCTGTTGAGATGAGATTAAGCCCCAAATTTCAAAACCCTCACACTGGACAAAAAACAAAACAAAATACTCACTGGCTACAAAGTCTCTCCCCACACCTCCCTTCTCAGGAGCCCCTCCACTTATTTCAACTCCTAAAACTGTATGCTGGGGCTACTCATTTCATTTTGGGGTTTGCTGCTTTGTGATGCTGGCTGAACTATACTGTTCTCTTGCTGCTGATAGAGGTCTTTACTGGCTTAAATGGTGATCTGCTAAAAGGCATGTATCTTAGGATAGAGATTGTGTGTTCTACGTCAAGCAGGGTCCTAAGAATGGCGATGTTTATATTGGATGGATGGATAATAGGACCTAAATCCTAGACCAGTGGCCAATGGCTTAGTAAGAAATATAGAATATTCCGTCTCAATGCTTCTTATTTGTATTCATAGCTTGTTAGGGTTCTGGATCACAGTGGCAAGTGGACTCTTCTGCCCTCGTGTTAACACATGGAAAGACACAATAGAAGGAATATTGTAAAATCTGTTGCTGGGGCAGCAAGTATATTGAAATGACCATAAATCATGTGTGTGTCTACAAACACAAAGAATACATGCTAACATTTAACAAGTATGAAATACTTTCCTCAAATCTGACACGTTAAGGGAAAAGTCAGTTTTCCTCTTGAATTAACTTTCTCTATGCCTCTACTTTTATTATTTGTTTCAAGGTTTCCATTGCTGCTCTTTGACTAAAGCACTTAACAGATGTCCTTCCAAAGGTGTCAAACCACTATTGCTCTTGTTATTTTCTTACTCCCCAATTTCTTTTTCAGTAAACAAATTACAAAAAAAAAAAAAAATTGAATGCATTTCCCCACTGTCTCATGAATACATCTGTATATATGCTGGGAAGAAGAAAAAACATAAAAGAATTTTATTTTTAATGGTGATTTTCTTTTTTTTCCCAAGTTTTTATTTAAATTCTAGTAAGTTAATATCTGTGGTAAAATTACTTTCATGTGTAGAACACAGTGATTTATTACTTACATACAACACCCAGTGCTCATCATAGCAAGTGCCCTCCTTAATACCCATCACCATTCAGCCCACCCCCCACTCACATCCCTCCATCAATCCCCAGTTTGTTCTCTATTGCAAAGAGTCTCTCTCTCTTTTTTTCCCCTTCCCATATGGTCGTCTGTTTTGTTCTTAAAAGATGATTTTTCTTATCAATAACCACAAAGAAACAAACCACAGTTGATTCCAAAAGCAAACACAAATCCTTTCTATATCTGTAGCCTCGGTAAGTGCTTTCTTCTATGAGATAAATGGAGACAATCACTAGATCAGAGGAAAGGTGAAAAATACAACAAATTTCACAATCAAGTTTAAGGGTGAGTGAACTACAGGCCACAGCTAGAGAGGACAATGTAGAAGAGAAATTGCAAACTTGAATTTTTCTCTAGAATAACGATAAATTCACACTGATCTAATTTGTCCCTGTTTCCCTATCTCCATAGATTGCCGTACCCCACAAGAATAAGATGTACCAGGACTGCCAGCAGCCTCCATCTCTTTAAAGGAAAGAAAGAAACCACCCCATTCAGAGATGGCACCAAGATAAAATCAGTGGCATGGCAATACTGGGCAAAAGTTAGGTCAGGTGACAGTTTTGTTTTTCTCTCTGCGTCCCTCCCTGCCACAGAGGCCATGCAGTTTCCCACTGTCTCATTCCATTCTGCCTTACCTCCATGGTCTGGGGGTATGAAGAGGTTGAGTTTGAACCACTAGGACACTGCCCCCCACCCCCCCAGGAAACAAAGTACTTCTGTGATGCTTTCTGCTTCCCCTTTTTCAGACAACACTGCTTCCACAGCTGAGAGACAAAAAAGAAAGAAAGAAAAGAAAAGGAAAGGAAAGAAAAATCAAGCTTTAAAAGCTACCAACACTGGTCAAACTGTTGCCAGTCCAGCAGGAAAATCTTAGCGCAATTTTAAAGCATTATCTCCTTTCTGCAGAGCAGGAGGAGGCAACATGGGGACGTGACTTACTGGGGATTCACTAAGCAGGATTCACATGGAACCTAATTTGCTGAACTTGAACCTAAACCTAATAGTAATATCATTCAAGAGAAAAGAGAAATACAGTGTTTTAAAAATCAACAGATTTCAAACTAAAACAAATATCCTCCAAACTGAACCTGAACTAGATTGATGTTTCATTAACTTTTTCATCTTGAAGGCATTCCCTTGGCAATTTCTCCATGGCACTGGCGGCCAGTCTCTTTATTGGCTGCCAGTTCACAGATGACAATACCCCTGACGGGTTGGACAACTAATACAGTTCCAGTCTGCAAACTTGGCTTCCCTGCTAGGTAGCTTAAAAACCATTTATACAGTCCAGTTTGAATTTTGAGTGTGCAGACAGATGGGTTATTTGAACCCACTGCGCCATAGACCTGTTTTTATATATTCCTATGCCTTCTATAAATCAGATCCAAAAAGGAAAAATGGATGAACTGCTTGGCCATTTCGAGCAATTATTCTGTCCTGCGTGGGTGGGGAAAAAGACAGAGTAGTGTCAGCAGAGTTATCAGCAGTTACTTTTTACTAGAAGAAATGTTACATGTCCAGTGCCAAGCACATCTATCTGTCTGACTGCTTTGTCTCTGATTGTCTCTATTTTTTTTTCCTTCTCTCTCACGTACACGTGTACTCTTCTTAATTACTAGCAGAAAACAGTGCATTCTGCACACTTCACAACATCTGTTCAGGCCTTAATTAATCCAACTCTCACATGGTTTCCATAGCAACAATGCTTAACAGGCTCAGTCTCCACATTCAAAAATCTTCCTCTAAGTGAATGACTCAAAGTATGGTCCTTACCAAAATAATGTTATGTTAATGCTGGTGTCAGATATAAAGAGAATTTTACGTAGAGGGTGTTTACATGGTGGAAAGACCAAGTTCTGATATCACATTCAGTATCACCGTAAAAGCAACGGCCTCAAACCAGAAATACATGTTAAGAGTAATTTTTTCAAGGTATTGTCAAAAAAAAAATCCCATTATTCCCTTTATGGCACAAGAAATTCCTGTGCTATGGAAGATTAATGACTACAGTTATCTTGATGGAACATACAGTTGTTGTTTGTAGGGCAGTTAGAAGAAGCAAAAGCGTTAAAAAGAAACTTACCAGGAGGTGTGCTGCCTGAGCTCCTGGCTTTACAGAGCTTAATTAAAAACCTACTGTCCTTCACTGGCACCTGCCAAATTCTTACCCAAAGTACAGCTTGCCAGCAGCACAGAGGTGGACTGATGCTTTCCAGGGAGGCTATGAATGCTGCCAAGTGAAATGTCAAGCACATTTCTGAGAGTCTGTTTTAGCTCTGTGGCCTATACAGATGCTCTCCTTGATATTGACTCTATTTGTGTTTCTACTTGAAGCTATTATGGGCAAGATTGTAAAAATAAGCACAGACAACTACCCAGAAAACCTGCCCAGATATTATACATGGTGTTGGGGGCAGGGGTGGAGTATAAATAAAGAAACCAGGGAAGACGAAAGCCAGGTATTTATCCCCAAATGGCATTTAAGTCCATACCCACTTCTGTCATTAAATGCTTGACTTGGGTGCTAAGAAGAAGTAAACCATTTCTCAGATTTCTAGCCCTTTCCCTTCATGGCTTTCTTTGAATAGGCAAGCAACCCAAAACCAGCAGAGAGAAGAACTCAGACAAACTCTTATGTAGGCAGAAATGTACTTTTCGTAGGCAAATCAGATCTCTTCTATGCTATAAAATGGATCGATCCTCTGAGCACCTGAACAAGGATAGGATCTTCCCAAACCTTCCCCAGTGACTGGAACTCTGTGGAACCTGGGTACATAGCCCTCGGGACGACTTATCTCCAGGCTGCCTAGGGACAGAGCCAAGGAGAGCCAGGATCTTGGGGTGGGTGGTAGAAGGAATCCAGTACCATGAATAAAAAAAGGGGGGTCATTGGAGGATGTGGGGGTGGGAGCTCTTCCATGAATAAGGACCAGTTCTCTAATGTAACTATAGTAACTACTGAGATGAACAGAGAAAGTATAATCTTATTTTCTTACCAAATTCATTCTTTGTCCTCATGTAATTGTCTGTATGAGACTCTTGACTGCAGTATCCAAAACCTCTTACTTTTAGGCAGACAACTAGGATTCAATTAATGGCAATGTTGGCGATTCTCGGCCATGAAGCTTTTACAAAAACTACCAAACCACGGCCCCCCTTCAAGTCACCACCCAAAACAATATTCAGTCACCACCTCAAAGTGATTGCTTTGAACTCACAAGCAAGAGGTCAAGAAATGGAATGGAAATGGGATCAGGGTTCTAGCTCAAGTTCTGTCACCTCTTTGAACTTAAATTTCCAAAGACTCTTGTTCAACCTCCCATCCCTTCATTCAATAAATATCATGAAGCTCTTACTTTGAGCATAGGCATCATAGCAGGCTTTGATCTTGGATATCTCTAAAAGCAAAGGAAAATGGGCTGTGGAAAAAATGAAATCACACTTCCCCAGCTATTTTAGCTCCTGAGCATGCCCACGCTCACTGTCTTTGGACCCCTATCACCAGCATGTAACAACCACTATCACGTTTAGAGTGGTTACTCTGTGGCATTTGGTTCACTGGCCTTATTAATTTACTTAGTTCACACAACAGGACTGCAAGGCCTGACTATTATTATCACCCCCATTTCACAGATAAGCAAACTGAGCTCAGAATCAAGGCCGCAGAACTGTACAACTCTAAGAGATTTCACTCACATTGGATTCCACGAGCACGGATCTCTGTGGTACTCCCAGGCATTGTGCAACCTTGTGGTCCCAGTGTGGGAGAGGTGGTGGTGGTGTCAATAAGGAGAACCTAAACTTGACTGTTACATCCTTCTACAGCTTCTCTCACATTGGGCAGAGGGACATCCGTGCTTGAAAGGCAGTCAGGAAAGAACATGGTGAACTCATGGTGTCATTCTGGAATATTCCTTTCATGAACCCCCTCTACTTGATTTTTTTTCTTTTTCCATTCTCCACAAAGCCCTAAGTGGTAGATTAAGGTGAGGTGAGGGGCGGCACCATGAGAGCTGATTAAAAAAAAAAAAAAAAAAAAAAAAAAAAAAATCCAACCAGAGGAGCTTCCAAGATGGCCACTAGGAAAACCCTGAACATACCTGTTCCCATGGACACGGGTCCATAGCCACGCAGGCAACGATTCCTTCTGCCAAAAACCTGCAGACTAGCTGAGCAGCGGCTTCGCGTGGCAAACTAGGAAAGCGCCACACTGATCCAGTCAGGAGAGGCTGAGAGGCGGTCTCCCCAAAATCCCCACTCCACACGCAGCAGCATGCAAATGGGAAAAAACGAAGCCTGGACGGTGTCCCTGAGGAAGGAAGGGTTTGTGCCTGCCCCACAACAGGCGCCCCAACTTTGGAGCCTTGCACCTGAGAGAGGAGCCCCAAGAACACCTGGCTTTGAAAACCTACAGGGCTCGGTGCCCCATGAGAGAAAGGCTCCAGTTAGTTGGCGCTCGCTCTTAAAGAGCTGTACGCGCACGCGCACGCGCACGTGCACGCGGAGGCAGGCGCCTGGAAGGCACGAGTCTGGCGAGATCCTCTCCAGGCATGCGCATGCTGGTGCTGGCTGCGCTTTTGTTAGCCGGGACATTTTGTCTTTCCTCAGAGCCTGCAGTCTTCTCCCCCAGTTGGCGGGAGCAAGGCCCGGGCACCCCCTTTCCTGCTCCACAGCACAGGTATCTCCGCGAGGGGCACTCTTGCACGAATCTGGTGTCCCCAGGGTTTCAAAGCTGCCACCCAGGGCATACCCCTTGATCACCCATCTCGGGAGGCGAGGGCACTTTCGTCCCTGGGTCCCACCAGAATGTAACATTCGGATACACTTCTTGGCAGGCTGCCACCGCCTCAAAGCACCACACGCACCCAAGGCTGAAACCTAGCAGTCTTTCGGAGAAAGGGGCCTGTTGGCTTGCTCCTCGGGCCTAAGGGCCAGGCTACAGGTGGGGCCTGGAGTGAGGTGCCTACGTGGGTTTTCTCACAGAATTTAGACCAGGGCATGCCATTTTGGCAATTTCCCTCTGCCTCTGCCTCCCTGTAGTTTGCAGGTACTTCCCAGGAAGGAGCTGAGACACTGGTCTCAAACCCTGATTTTCCCAACTATCACCTGGTCTAGTGGCCAACAGGATTGCGGATATCTGACTACTTTAACAGCTGCTGTCTGAGGGTCTGGCCTCCAGTCAGCCTGAATGTAGGTGCTGAGATCCCCCTTTGGGGTGCTGAAAGGCCGGCGCACACCTTTAACTATCTTCCAGACTGGGAGAGATGGCTGTTTCATCTAATTCATAGAAATCAACTCAGAGAATCCAGCAAAATGAGGAAACAGAGGAGTATGTTCCAAATAAAAGAACAAGATGAAACCTCAGGGGGGGGGGAAAACCCTTAATGAAACAGAGTTAAGAAAATACAGAAGAGCCGTGTGAGTCCCCCCTCTCCAACCCTTCCCTCTAGTTAACTCTGCTTTGACTCATGCACATCAGTTTATCCCACAGAAGCACCCTGAGGCATCCTTCTGGACCCCTCTGTCCCAATAAACATCTTCAAATGGTCCTACAGTCCCCTTTACTCCTGGTTTCTTGTGGCTTGGGATCTAGTAGGTAGACATCCACTTGGGCAAAACCCAATTGCTCCTATGGTAGAGGTGAGAGTAAAAGGGTGAGCCGATGACGAGGAGGCATATCCTCCATAACCTGGCTTTCCGCGGAACCCCAGCAAGGTGAGAGAGAGAAACTTCCATGTTTCCTCACAACTTGTATGAGAGTGTTTGAAAGAGGGGAAGGCAGATGGATGTTCTCCCTTGGACAACTTAATCGGGAGGGGAGGAACTTGTTCTGCTGTACCTCCAGGCACCTGATCTGGTGTCTTTCCCAGCTTTTATCTCGTGTCTCTGGACTTTTGCTTGGGTTGCCCTCCTTGCTCACACTATCTGACCCCTCTGTGACTTGCTACCTATCCTTCAAGCCTCAGGCATCTTCTGCTTTCGGACAACTCCACATATTCTCGGCCCCCAACATGCTTTTCTTACAAACTCCCATAGCAACCTGTACTTCTCCCTATCTGTTCTTGGGTTTGTTTCTCCAGTAACTTAAAGGCTAATTCTTCTTTGTTTTGCTCCTAGCAGATTGTTTGGCCTTTAGCAGGCAGTCCACTGGCTACTGAGTAAACGCGCTGAATAAAGGTTTCAAGATGCCAGTGAGTGGAAAGCTGACCTTAGGAAACCTCAGTCCAGCCTTATAATTAGCCACCTGCAGGCATTCAACTTCTCTCTTCACGGTTTCTGGCTGTGCAGGCATGATCCACCTGAGGACTGGCACCAAGCTTAGCAATTATTAAAAGATTATTTAATGATTTAATAATAGCTAGCATCTATTGACAACTATGCCCCAGGCTCAGTTTTAAGCATGTTGCATAGATTAATCATTCACGTCTCACAGTTCAGTAAGGTAATCATCCCTCTTCCGTAGGTGAAGACACGGAGACCGAAAGAAGTGAAGGACACACCAAAGACACACAGCAAGCGGGAGATCCAGCTCTAAACTCCATGTTCTCTGCTGCTGTGCCTCTCACTGAAAAAGGCAGAGAAAGCTGAACACTAAGACCCTCAGGTTGGTTCAGAGTTTGAAAAGTGGTCCGAAGTCACAGGTAGGAATACACATTCCTTTTTACTCCTTTATCTGTCATTACAACATTAAGTCACCCTCACCTTTTCCACCTTACATAACTCTCCACGCCATCATAGCATACACACATGACCATGACCGCCTCAGCAGCCAGTGTTTTTGCCCTTCTCTGAATGAACAGGGCTCCAGTTGAGAGCGGGCTGAAGAGAGGTGGCACAACATTCCCAAAGCCTGCAAAGGACAGAGCAAAAGCGTTGCTGTTCTTTCCAGGACCCATCTCTAAAGGCAGGAGGAATGTTTCCCTGAAGCTCTTCAGTTGGTGGGAAAAGTAGATCCTTTAGAGGAAACTTATTTATGATGCTGGAAAAATACGGTGGTATTCTCCTAGGATTGGTGAATTTCTTTTTTTTTTTTAAATTTAATTTATTTATTTGGGAGAGAGAGAGCATGAGAGGAGAGAGGTCAGAGGGAGAAGCAGACTCCCTGCCAAGCAGGGAGCTTGATGTGGGACTCGATCCTGGGATTGCGGGGTCATGACCTAAGCTGAAGGCAGTCGCTTAACCAACTGAGCCACCCAGGCGCCCTAGGATTGGTGAATTTCTGTTGGAGCCACAGAGTGAGACCCCTATTGAGATCTGAGCCCAGTGCACAGTGAGGACCAGGTGGAAAGGAAGAAATTATCAAGAAAGCTTTTCAACTTAGCTTCAGGTGAAAAGCCATTATCTTAAATAAGACAATTACTGAGAGAAACCTAAGACTGTAGGTATGTAACAAGATGTTAAGGCTTTCCCAGGGTAGCTTCACAAAGACCCAAGGTTGGCAGGCCTTGAAAATCAACTGAGCACAAGTATTTTTAAAGAACTGTGTGAGGATTCTGAATACCTATTCATATTTTTACATATGGGTATTTCCATATCCAATGTCGGGGGAAAGGGAGGATATTTACAGTTATGAGAGTAAGGATTTAGACTGAAATATTAGTATGCTCTTATTCAAGGGATACAGGGTTCTGGACTAAGCTCTGTTGGAGCTTTTCTCTTTAGATGCCTTTAGGAATGGAAGATGCATCTCATAATTTAGGAATTCAACTTGGAGGTGAAGTGATTGACTAAAATTTTAATAAGGTATATTCATTCTCAAATATTAGTCTCTTAATTTGTTATTATGATTGTGTCCAAAGTGGCCAGAAGCAGCAGGACTCAGGAATACCCCCAACAAAGGCTCTTTTTAAAACTACAATTTAATTTGCTCTGGGAAAATAGAAAGTGGGTATTCAACTGGCCAAACAATGGAATCTGGGTGAAATTTCTTCCCTTCCTATCACAGCCCCCTCCTAGTAAGTGTTACAGCTCTGGGTGACCTTAGTACTCCTTGATCTTCACGTTTAGTAATGGGAGATAGTGTTTGTGTGTGAAATATCTATTTTACTAGGGTCTTATACAGTGTTCAAATTTCAAAGTAAAATAGTGATGTGAAAGATATTTTTTGACATGGACCAAAACATATACAATTATTTCTGAAGAACAAACTGAAAACATTTCCTGGTTTATTTTCTTACAAGAGACCCATATTACTCTGAAGGTATGCGAGATTTCCCTTGGGAGAAAGCACATACGATCAGCAAGTTTCACCCAGAAACTGGTTTTTGTCCTTAAAGAACTGCAGGGCAGAGGTCCTCCTAGCAAGTGGTAGTTGTTCTAGCTTCCTGTGCCTGTGGAGACAGGGCCCTCTGAGAGACCAGGGCACTAATGAAGCCTCACTATTTACATCAAAATGGACTGACTGGGGCTCCGCCTCTGGGCTGTGGTGAAGGATGATGTTCAACTGTGGCTTGAAAACCAACCAGCATTAGGACCAAGAAAATGAGGCTGCAATGCACACGGCCCAGGTCCTAAGAGTCCAGACTGTGTCCGTAGCAGAGTGGTTGCCCAGTTGGAACAGGTGCCCAGACAAGACACATTGGTTGCATGGTGACAATAACAGATCACCCCCAGGGAGCAAGTGCTGTGACTTCCCAAAGAGAAACTAGCATATAAAAAATGAGCCAAGAAAAGGCCACTCTCCCTAATTACCTGCTGTGGTTGAGAAAGTTTGCCCATCAAGATTATCACTCTTTCCATCCAGACTGCTTCTTCTAGATCTTAAAAAATGCATTTCCAAAACCAGATGATCCAGTAGAAAATGCAATATGGGATTTTACTCTAGAGTCCTAACAACTTCGAAAACATTTCTGCTTATTAAGTGAATTTCTCCTCCAGAACTCTGAAATTAGGTGTGATAAGTTAACGATTATACAAACAGAACTGCTTTCAATAATTTAATTGGACTCATGCCCAAAAAAATGAACTTGCACGAAATATTAAATATTACTCTTAAAGCAATTTGGACACAGTCACATGAACATCAGGAAAAGAAAAAAAAATTCTCCACACAATGTCAGGGTTTGGTTTTGTCTGGAAAAATTATGACAACACAATTAGAGGTAAACAATATTTTCTTCAGCTCCATCTCCAGTTTCCCCATCTTGTCTGGTCAGTGTCTGTAGATTTAGCTTTGCTTCTGCCATAAACATCTGCAGCTGAGAGCCAGGTGGATTGGAGTCATGGGGGGTTGGGAACTCAGTCTGAGAGTTGTCCAAATCTGCAAAAGACAGACAACTCAGGTCAGGAGAATCAGCTTGAGGCCTGCAAAGCAGGGGAAGCTAGGACTCAGAGCTCTCTCAAAACCTAGGAAATGCAGGGCCCCTACGGTCAGCGACAGACATAACCATGGAGTCCAATGAGAAGGGAACAAAATGTAATTAAATCAAAGGATTGAATCAATATATCATTAAGATGTGCTTGGCTCTATGTACAGATGTCTCCTGTGGCTAAAAATAACTTTTACAAAATAATCCCAGTGAAGTGTCAAAAGGACTTGTCACCATTTGTGGGCAGGTAAGGACATTGCTACTGCTGAAAAAGGGGCCCACTGACTTTTAACAGGTTCAAGGTCTTAGGAATAGAGTATACACTCTAGCTACGGGCAGTGAACTAAAGGCATCTCCACAGCACCTTAACTCAGAATATCTCAAAGTCAAGGATTGACTTCGAGACTCATATGATAGAGCTGGGATTGTACTGATGTGGGCAAGGGGCGGGGAGAATGGAGTTGAAGTCTTCACCATTACGCAAATCTGTTGAGACTATACAAATCACTTAGCAGGAGTAGCCGGGTTCCTAGGGAAAACTGTTCCAATATCAACTATGGCTGGCGGCGGCGGCTGCTGCTGCTGCTGCTGCTGCTGCTGCTGCTGCTGCTGCTGCTGCTGCTGCTGCTTCTTTGTTCCCTAGCAACAGCAGGGTGTACTTTATTCCCCCTTTTTCTGGTAAAACCCTCTAATACATGGTTTAAGGGATGATGAAAGAGTTTCCTATTTGAAAAAAAGATTCTTGCTGCAAACTATTTTCTTTTCCCTCCTTCTGTTGACCACCCTTCCTGAGGCTCAGCTCTATGGCAAAATTACAAACAACTGGCTTCAGTCAGAGCAAAAATCTAGGTAGGAAAGATGTATACAGCTAGAGGCCACCTGCTCCTTGGTCAGTCATTAATAAGAAGTCATTACAATCATTGCCACATTTTATCCAAGGACTCTATTATTTAGGTGAATACACATAACTGGTAGCATTCTAATGACAAAAAAATGCTTATAACTTCTGCCCTCCTGATGAGGATGTTTAGCTATTACAGAAGGCAGGGAGCAAGGCCTGGCAGGAATGAGGAGTAAAATGTCCTCACATGGCTCCGTCTTCAGGCATGTGACGCCCTTTGCTACATCTTCTTTCATCACTTCTCCCAGTAAGAGGCAGGGCCACTGGGAGAAGGGCAGCTAGAGCACAGAAAGCAAACACAAGTAACCTGGCGGAGCTGACTTGTGCCTCTGAAGCGGACCAGGGCCCCAGGGGAAGGAGAGGGCAGGAGGAGGTAAGGCTGTACCCCACAGTTCTGCCCACAGCTCTAAATGCCATTGGGGCACAAAGAATAAAATTTATTCACCTTTGAGTGACTTGATTTTATTAACCCTCATTCCAAATCCTATACTTCAAGTGCTAGGAACTCACTAACTACTGAAAATATAACTACTTCATGAGGATGCTTCTAACTACCCCTTGCGCCCAGAGAATGAGCATTCTCTGCCTTTCTGGGCACAAGAACCGTTCTGGGTCTTTTACTGTCCTCACTCTTTAAGCTTCAAAATGTTGTAACCCACATTTTACAGCTTGGGAAACTGAGGCCCAGGCTACTTCAGTTCTTTGCCCAACACCATGCAACTAAGATCTAATCTAGATTTGAACTCAGAGACCCACTGTCACTTGCTCAGCTAATCACAGTTCTCACGGTTCCCATTTCTCACAGTGATGGAAAGGGCTTGACCATCTTGGCTAAATTAAGAGACCTTGAATGTTTAATACTTTATCCTCCCTAAGTATCACATTTTGAAGAGTCACTCAGCAAAAAACAAAATTAAGAAAGACATTCCAAACTCCTAAAAACAGGCACAACAATTATTATAAAATTGCAAGCCTCCCGTATTTAATCAGGTAAATATGAACCACCACCCCCAGCAATGATTTCTCTATGAGGGTAAGACAGATGGACCTAGGGGCGCCTGGGTGGCTCAGTGGGTTGGGGCCTCTGCCTTCAGCTCAGGTCATGGTCTCAGGGTCTTGGGATCGAGCCCCGCATCGGGCTCTCTGCTCAGTGGGGAGCCTGCTTCTCTCTCTCTCTCTGCCTGCCTCTCTGCCTGCTTGTGATCTCTATCTGTCAAATAAATAAATAAAATCTTAAAAAAAAAAAAAAAGACAGATGGACCTAAAATGCCCTCTGTGCTATTTTATCACATTTGGAGACAAAGTATGCCTCTCTGTGGTCACAACAGACATTCATGCTTTCAATTGCTTTCCCCAGCCATTGAATGAATAAAGCCATTTAACCTCTAACAACAAATATTGTTTCAGTACTCGTTTTAGTATTACACAACCCAAAACACACACACTCACAGCTCAGAACTTCCATAGCAGAGGCTGGTAGATTGGAGCACAGTTCATGTAAGCCATTCCAGTGCTGCCTCCCAGCCAACAGAAGGTCCAGCCAGGCTACAAGAAATACCACATGGGGAATGAACAACCATCCATTGAATGAGGTGGTTAAGAGGTGACTGGTGACAAATGTGGCCATGCCAGGCACAGTGGAAGCCCTTAATCCATGTACGTTTCCTTCCTCTGGGGGGTGTGAAACATATAGTAGAGAACCCAGAATAATAGTGAGTCTAGATCAGGCAAGTCATCTTAATGGTTTCAAGAGAAGGCATGCTCAAAAAGAGCCAAAGAACCGAGTGTATATCAGAATTCTCTCTCTCTTTTTTTTTTTTAAGATTTTTTAAGATTTTATTTATTTGACACAGAGAGAGAGAGCACAAACAGGGGGAGCAGCAGACAGAGGGAGAAGGAGAAACAGGCTCCCTGCTGAGCAGACAGTCCAACATGGGTCTTTATCCCAGGACCCTAAGATCATGACCTGTGCTGAAGGCAGACAGTTAACCAACTGAGCCACCCAGGCACCCCCAGATTCTTTTATCTCAAGTTAAACTGTAGGTTCTAATTCAGGAAGATACAACAAAGAATAAATGGGTGTGTGTGTGTGTGTGTTTTAATCTCCTGTGCATACGGGAGTACAAAGATTTAATGAAAACTTTTTCAGATAAGAATAAAAATACAGAAGAACATCTCTCGGTGAGAAACAACTTTCTGAACCCTGAAGTGACAGACTCGTGTTGCTATCCTAAATGGATGAATGGAGGTCGTTGTGGCTGTTTATCACCTGAAGGGGAACCCAGTTTCCTTCTCTGTGTTCTTCCTTAGTTTCCACCTTAACTATTTAGGCAAGCCCAGGCAACCTTCTTTGAAATTAGAAACCGTTCCATGACTTCTGATTTTATTATTCCATTTCAACCCTGAAAAAACTCCAGCACAGCAACTGTATAGTTCTCAAGGTCAGCCACCTTTATCCAAACTTTTTACCCTAGAGAATATGATCATTATAGGGAACCCTAAACTGAAAAAACATTTGTTAAAATAAAACCTCACAAAGAAGACAGAATTCTTGAAGAATAAAAGTCATCCAGTTTTGTGATCAAAATCCCTATGAATTGCTGGACATAAATATACAATACCTCATTTTTTTTAAATAAGCAAAGAAATAGTAATTTAACAGAAGCATAACTTGGTCCGCCATAAAGCAAATGCTATTATAATGAAACAAAACTTCAAACTACAAGGAAACTTTCAATCTAGTGTCACAATACAAATTTCCCTCTTACTTGACCTAAATGATACAATTTGATCTTTGCCATCCTTCTGGAAACTAAACAGAAGGGACCTTGTTACCCTTAAAATAAAGACAAATAAGCTGAAACATACAGAAAACCGCAAGACCTGGCTAACCCAAATGGAGAAATAAAGTCTTGGTGGAATGGAGAAAGAAAGCAGGGCTTTCTACCTAACTTTTTTTCATACCCTACAAACTCCATCCTTAAGAAGAATTTTTCTTAGATCCACTGTGGGGTCGAAGTCTGCTAATGAAGTTTTTACAAATTCTAAGTCTCCACGTTTTGACTGGTACTATTCCTTTTCTCCTGTGAGGTGAGGTAAGAAGCACCCATGCTATCAAAGGACATGCACAGCACCATGCACGGAGAGATACAGGCCAGACAGTTGGCTGGATTTCCCTATTTTCAGCCCTCAGTTGTAACCTGTTGATTGGCATTTGCATTTACCATTTTCACAATTTGCTCACCTGCTGTTGGAATTTTAGACTATCAAGGAAGAGAATCTGGGGTGTAGCATAGCTTACAATCATAGAAATCAGCTCCTGAAAAGGTGACACTGGCAAGAAGCAAAACCAGCCTTCCTTCCATCGGCTCATCACCATTATAATTATTCTGCGCCATTTTGAGGAACCTCCATGCTGTTTTCCAGAGTGGTTGGACCAGCTTGCATTCCCACCAACAGTGGAGGAGGGTTCCCCTTTCTCCACATCCTCTCCAGCATCTGTCATTTCCTGACTTGTTCATTTTAGCCATTCTGACTGGTGTGAGGTGATATCTCATTGTGGTTTTGATTTGTATTTCCCTGATGCCGAGTGACGTGGAGCACTTTTTCATGTGTCTGTTGGCCATCTGGATGTCTTCTTTGCAGAAATGTCTGTTCATGTCCTCTGCCCATTTCTTGATTGGATTGTTTGTTCTTTGGGTGTTGAGTTTGCTAAGTTCCTTATAGATTTTGGATACTAGCCCTTTATCTGATATGTCGTTTGCAAATATCTTCTCCCATTCTGTCAGCTGTCTTTTGGTTTTGTTAACTGTTTCCTTTGCTGTGCAAAAGCTTTTGATCTTGATGAAATCCCAATAGTTCATTTTTGCCCTTGCTTCCCTTGCCTTTGCCGTTGTTCCTAGGAAGATGTTGCTGCGGCTGAGGTCGAAGAGGTTGCTGCCTGCGTTCTCCTCAAGGATTTTGATGGATTCCTTTCTCACATTGAGGTCCTTCATCCATTTGGAGTCTATTTTCGTGTGTGGTGTAAGGAAGTGGTCCAATTTCATTTTTCTGCATGCCAACTGGATAATTGGTTTAAGACCAGACTATAAACTCAAGGTGTACAGTGCAACCGTGTGCCATATTAAAAATGAATGAAGGGCCCCCTAAGCTGAGAGTTGAATGTACTCTGTAAGCCACAAGGTAAAATATAACCTTGGGCAAGTCATTTCTCCTTTTTGGGCTTCCGTTTATGAAGGATTTAACTGAAATCACCATTCTGACCTCTTGAACTCTTCTACTGAGAATTTATAGTTCGGTGTTTTGGCTTCGTGATTCATCAAGTAATAATCTCAGGGAGCAACAAATGAATGTATTTTTTAACTGCTTTATGCTCAAGAAGTGCAAATTTATTACCTTAAGTTGCATCTAAGAAATGTTTTTAAGGTAATTTCCAGACCTATGTCCCACCCCTCTTCCTTCATTCATCATAACAACCTATCTGAGCCCACGTAGAGTCCTCAAAGGACAGTACTGGAAAGCTACCTAATGAGAAGATAATGTCCATTAAGAGTAACTTGCCATGAAGAAAATGTTTGTGACAAGTCAACAAGGGTCTATCATTTAGATGTAATGTAATTAATGTAATATTTGCCTTTTCTAGATTTTCTGAATGGAAAGGCACTTTAAATCATGATAAATTTGAAGCTTTATTTAAATTTTAAAGCACCAGTGTAACTTTCATCATAAATATCAACTGTGGAGGTCTAGACTTTAACTCAACAGTATGGCCAGTGGCCAGGCACCAGCGGCCCAGTGCTACAAAAAACACATTGAATCTGCTCTTGAGATCATAGACGATGACTTGCTCAGCCCTCTGTGTCTCATCCCATCCCATTCTCCCAAACAAAACTCAAAAAACAGAGCTTCATATCTTCCGAGTCTTGACTCTGTTCTTGTTTATTTTAATGAAGTGTTCTGACTTGTGCTTCTTATTAGTATAACCTTTGTGCCTGTTCCTAAAATCAAAATTCACACTTTCCTAGAATAACTCCACCTCAAAAAATTTTTGATTCATGCTCCAAGTCTGCAAAGTAAGTTGTATTCCCCCACTTAATGACTGATTCATGCTTATACTGTGAAACATTTAAAAAATAGTTTCCTGATGGCATTACTGGCAATCACTATTTTTTTCTCAGGCTCCTTAATGCACAGGATTTTTCTTCTAATGGAAAACACTTACTGTACAGAGATAGAGGTATCTTCAGAGCAAAGGAAAACTGGTCTATGTCACTAATTTTGCCAGACTCCACTTTCCATAGTGAGCCACAAACGGGACGTGAGCCTCTGGCATGAAAACAAACCCAGAGTTGGTATCTGAAGCCAATGATCTCAACTGTCATGATTCCTTTACTACTCCTCGTGTACCAATACTGCATCTGAACTCAAATAACAGTGCTCGGGGGGGAGGGGGCTGTGCATGCACGTGTGAGGTGCAGGAAGAAATATGTAACATATAAAACCAAACTGTTGTCTTTTAAATTGTGACTGTTACAGCTGGACTTTATTTTCTTATCAGTAATTAACATACTTGGAATCATCTGTGAGTTACATAGGTGGCACTGACAAGAAACAAAGCAATGAATATTAACACAAGACGTGTTATAATACACCAAGCCCGTTATCCGAACTTTGCCTTGCTCTCACTCTCCTTTCTCCCCAGAAGGTGGCAACGGTAAGGACTCCTGACTTTCACAATAGCAAGCCTCACAGGAGGGTGGGGCAAGTGCTTCTCCCTCCCCCTCTTTAGGAGGCATTTCAAAGTGTTTCTCTAAATAAGATACTAATAGGTATTAATGATGAAAGAATCCAGTGGTCAGGTAGTCGATGCAACTCTGGGTAAATCGAGTTTATTAAGAGATTTCTTAGAATGTTAATAGGCCCTGAGAAGGGAAAAGAGGAAGTGGCATCCCCCAAACCCAAGGAGACTTTTCTCACGGGGTGCTTGGCAGTGCTGTGTTCCATGTGACTAATTTGGGACATGGTACACTAGAGAAAGATAAATATATTATAGCCCAAGAAAAAGAAAATCAATGACCAAGATGCCAGAATAAATCAGGGGCAGGAAGATGAAAATAAGTGAGGTTTTCCAAATTCGGAAACTCTTAACCCTATATATAGTGTCCGATGGTGGACCCGGGCAATAATCGTCAACGGCTGCTAAAGTTAACAGGAGAAAGGCAGATGGGGAACCTTATAATGAATGGATCAAGGTGACAATATCTGAACCCACAGATCAATATAATATCATAAAGAGAAAAGATATGGTAAGCCTCATGATAGGATGCAAGAGGAAATGTACATTATGTACAGTATAGGAAATCTACTACACTATCTTTATGTGCCAAAAAAGCCTCCATCTAGTCAAATATCAAATACCTATTCCCAACTATCCAGTTTATCCAGGAAATACAGGGGTAGAATAATATGTTAAGTGACACTATAGAAAAGCAATCAGCAAAATTCAGAAGGTAGGACATCAAAAAAATATTTTCTCTGGAAAAAATGTCTTTTCAACAAATAACTTAGTCTTTTCAAAAAATTGTAAGACTTTAAAAAAGAGGCAGAGAAACTTTAGATTAAAAGAGATTTAAGGGATATACAAACCAAATGCAGTATGTGACATTATTTGGATCCCAATTCAAACAAACCAAGGAGAAAAAACTGAGACAGAGAAATTCAAGTACTGACACTACAATTTTGAGTCAAAATTGTTAGAATTTTTTAGGTGTAATAATGATATTGTGGTGATGTCTAAGAAAAAAATACTCCTTGTCTTTTAAAGAAAGATACTAAAGCATTTTACGATGAAATCATAGGATGTCTTGGATCTCTCATGATAACATGAGAGACAGAGAAAAGAGCACGGATGAACCAAGATTGGCTTGACTGTGTGTTGGTCATCATTAAAGCTGAGAGTTCATTAGACAACTTGACTTTTGTGTACATTTGAAATATCCCATGATACTTTTTTAAATTTTATTTTATTTGACAGAGAGAAATCACAACTAGGTAGAGAGGCAGGCAGAGAGGAGGAAGCAGGCTCCCTGAGGAGCAGAGAGCCCAATGCAGGGCTCGATCTCAGGACCCTGGGATCATGACCTGAGCCGAAGGCAGAGGCCTTAACCCACTGAGCCACCCAGGCGCCCCCCATGATACTTTTTTTAAAAGAAACTTTATTTATTTATTTGACAGAGAGAGAGTGAGAGAGGGAACACAAGCAGGGGGAGTGGGAGAGGGAGAAGTAGGCTTCCTGTTGAGCCTGGAGCCCAATGCAGGACTTGATCCCAGAACCCTGGGATCATGACCTGAGCTAAAGGCAGACCCTCAACTGATTGAGCCACCCAGGAGCTCTCCATGACACAGGTTTTTTTCTTTTTTTTTTTTTGACAGAGAGAAATCACACTAGGCAGAGAGGCAGGCAGAGAGAGGAGGAAGCGGGCTCCCTGCGGAGCAGAGAGCCTGATGTGGGGCTCGATCCCAGGACCCTGGGATCATGACCTGAGCTGAAGGCAGAGGCCTTAAACCAATGAGCCACCCAGGCGCCCCTCCATGACACAGTTTTAAAAGTCCATAGCTTTACATATACATGGACTATAAAATTATAAAACATTCTCTGTTATTTCAACAGTGTAGCTTCTGTACATCTGATATAAATGGAACACTGTGGCAATACATTAGAATCCTCCTCTGGATGTGGAGTGTGTTTTGATCAATTTTAATGCAACTGTATGACAAGTTATTGGCAAGTATGTATATTTAGGTTTACATCTATTTAGAAAGATATACAATTTATATGAATCCATTCCATAAAATAGTTGAGGTTCATTTGAATTTATAGCTACCCATAAAGTGATACAGATTCAAGCATGGTCCTTTGCTTTTGCCTAGAAAATCTTACATTTCCTAAGTGAACTATAACTCAGAATAGATCTTTTATACCCTGGATGTATTTTGTGAATGGCAATGAAATGACCAGTTTCTCTTGGAATTTAGATTTCTATTCTTTAGCCTTTGAGTTTACCTAAAACTAAAAAGTACATTTCAGAAATAGAAAGCAGGGGCACCTGGGTGGCTCAGTGGGTTAAAGCTTCTGCCTTTGGCTCGGGTCATGATCCCAGGGTCCTGGGATCGAGCCCTGCATCGGCTTTCTGCTCAGCAGGGAGCCTGCTTCCTCTTCTCTCTCTGCCTGCCTCTCTGCCTATTTGTGATCTCTGTCTGTCAAATAAGTAAATAAAATCTTTAAAAATTAAAAAAAGAAGTAGAAAGCAAATTCATCTAGTATATTAATATCAAAGTATTATATATATAATGTATTATATATATTTTAACAATATATATTTATATATTGTCAAAGGAATTCATTAATATATGATTCAAAAATTTTATCTACTTAGAGTCCTGAGAATCATCACTTTGGAATTCTTATGTGTAGAAAGTAGTTTAAATTTTCATTTAGTCTAGGGCGCCTGGGTGGCTCAGTCGGTTAAGCCTCTGCCTTCAGCTCAGGTCATGATCCCAGGGTCCGGGGATGGCGTCCCATATCAGGCTCCTTGCTCAGCGGGGAGTGTTCTTCTCCTTCTCCTTCTGCCTCTCCCACCTGCTTATACTCTCTCTCTCTCAAATAAATAAAATATTTTTAAAAATTTCATTTAGTCTAATCCTTGTCTTCTGAGCAGAATCAAACCAAGTGTGTAGTCAAGGTAGAAGTGCATTATAGGGCTCCTCTTTTTCTGCCAACAGTATTATTTGACCTTGAGCCAAAAACATTCAATTGTCATACCAATCCACAATGGTAGGTATATTATGGAATAGGAGTGGGAGAGCCTAATACAAATATAGACACAAACCTAAGCTGAAAACAGAACTCTAGAATACGGGGCAGGGAGGGCAGTGCACCTGGGTGACAGTTAAGCATCCAACTCTTGTTTTCGGCTCAGGTCATGATCTCAAGGTTGTGAGATCAAGCCCTGTGTTGGGCTCCATGCTAAGAATGGAGTCTGCCTCACATTCTCTCTCCCTCTTCCCCTCCCACTCATTCTCTCTCTCTCTCTAAAATAAATCTTAAGGGGGAAAAAAAAAACCTCAAGTACACAGAAGGCTGAAGAAAACTTCCAAAAACCATACTTATCTTCATAAAACTATTGGAAAGACATTCAACTACAAAACAAAAACACAATTCCATAAACTATCAACTATAAGAGAACAAATTTCTTGAAATTAGGAAGATGCTGGCTGATTAAGAAAAAAAAAAATCAAGAGCACCTGGGTGGCTCAGTCAGTTGAGCCTCCAACTCTTGGTTTCATTTGGAGTCATGAGCTTAATTAGGGTAATGGCATCACGCCCCACATTAGGCTCTGTTTGAAGCCTCTCCCTCTGTCTCTCTCCCTATTCACTCTCACACTCTCTAATAAATCCCTTAAAAAAAAAAAAAATCAATGGACTGGTAGGAGGTTAAGGACAAGAAAATCTCCCAGAAAGTAGAACAAAAACATGAAAAAATGGAAATAGAAAAAGCAAAACAATCAGAGGACCCAAGAGGTCCCACTTATAACCAGAAATAGCTCCAGTAAGATAATAATGAACAGAAGCAGATTTTAAGGAAAGTTTCCCAGAATTGAAGGAAATGTCTCTAGATTGCAAGATCCTAATGAAAACAACAGTAAAATTGGCTTTAACAAAAGACCACACTAAGACATAATACAATTCATCCAAGAGAGAATTCTAAAGGTTTTCAAAATTGAGAACAGGTCACAAAAGATTAGAAATAAGAATGCATCAGACTTCTCAATCACAACAACCCAGAGAAGTAGAAGAATCCTTCAAAATTCTGAAAGAGAATTTTCCACCTAGAATTCTAAGCTTAGATATCTTACAAAACCTAAGTACAAAAGTAACAACAACAACAAAAAAGGAATAAAAAAGACCTTTCAAACCAGTTAATTGGGAAAAATGTGGTTTCACGACAACTTCTCTTAGAAAGTTTGGAGGTCAGCTCCAGCAATTAAAGGAATAGGTCATAAAAGATAAAAAATATGACTGAGAACATAGGATCTATCACAGGAGGGATATGAACGGTGCTCCAGGTAGCACCTGCATAGCAGGCCTGGACCAACACGGACATACTGGAATAGGAAGACAGAGCATCCTAGAAGGGAAATTTCAAGGAAATTTGAAATGAAGCTGATAGATACTGGATGTGTTGAGTATGTATAAACAATATTGGTCAGTTACTGAGAGGTATCAGAAATTTGGAGGAAGACATAGTGGAAGGAAGGAAAAAATAAGCAGAAGAAAAAGCCAGATGGTTAAAGACTCAAAAAGATAGAACAGAATAGTCAAAACCAACATTATTTTAAGTAGCTTCTACACGAGGTTGATTTTTCTCCATCTTGAAAGAGCTCAGCTTTCACAAATGTCCTCTTCCAATCTTAACGTGTCCATATATAACTGTAAATATGATTTCTCTGAAAACTGTTTCTCAACGTACAAAACATACTGAACCCATTTGAAAAGAATAAATGTGCCTTATGTGCATGAATAAGACTAAACACTTGAAATTCCAAAATCTGCTGTGAGGAAAAACACCTTTATAGTCAATTCACCGAAGAGGAAACCCAAAAAGCAAATAAATACAAAAGGATGATAAATCTCACTAGTAATTAGGGAAGTACAAATTGAAAGAATATGAGTTACCATTTCATACCCATGATATTGGCAAAATTTAAAAGCCTAACAATATGAGTGTTAGGAAAGTTCTGGAAACCTGGAACTCTCATATATTGCTGAGAATTATATAACTTTAGAGAGAAAACAGTGATACCCAGCAAAACCAAAGACATCCTGACCACTTTTAGGTGTTATCATGTAAATAAACTCTCATTCATTTGCACAAAGAGAACGCATAAAAGGATGTTTACTGAGAGTCATTTGCAAGAGGAAAAAATTGGAAATATCCTAACTGTTCATTAGTAGGGTAATGAACACGCTGGTGTTTATTCCTATAAGGGAATAGCATACAGCAGTTAAAATGAACTACCTGAGCTACATATATGAATATGCACATTTAGTGAAAAAAAAAAGGATGCAAAAAGGCATACACATTATGTATTTATATAGAAAAATAAAAACAAAAAATATGTTATTTATGCACACATGTATGTAGTGATAGCATAAGAACATACTATAGAAAGAATATGCACCAATTATAGGATATTGGCTAACTCTAAATGGGAAAAAAAGGAAAACTAAGAAGCAACATTGTATCTAACATTCTAAAAAAAAGGCAAAGATATCTGAAGCAAAGATGGCAACAAGTTAACATTGGCTAAATGCATTTTTCTATACTTTTCTGTAAGTTAGAAATTTTTTAAGAAAACTT
This sequence comes from Meles meles, assembly GCF_922984935.1. Lineage (NCBI taxonomy): Eukaryota > Metazoa > Chordata > Mammalia > Carnivora > Mustelidae > Meles > Meles meles. The sequence goes on from NC_060068.1 coordinate 83,217,739, forward strand.
TTAATAAAAAATACATTAACATACACAGCAACCAATTATAATATGTAGTCTTTATTTGGATTCTGAGTCAAAAAAGGAACTAGGAAAAGTACACACACATATACACAGAAAACAATAAGGAATTTAAATAGTGACCGTATGTTGATACTATGGAAGTTTTGTTCATTTTTCCCTTGGTGTGATAATAGTTTTAAAAGGGAGCCTTATCTTTTAGGGATATATACTGAAATGTTATGGATCAATAAATGTTGACCCATGATTTTTAGATACTGCTTCCAAATAATACTGGGTGTGTTGGGAGTTAAGCTGCTGGATGAAACACGACTGGCCATATGTTCTTAAGTTTTTCAAGTCGGGCAACAGTCACTGTGTGGTTGTCATACTCCTGTTTAATTATGTACGTGTTTGAAATTGGCCACAATACCTTCAAAGACAAAAAATGTCAAGCTCAATGTTTAAATCAAAATTAAGATATGCAAATTCCAGAGTCGCTATTAAGAAATACGAACAACTGTTTAAGAGTGTACTGAATTAAATGACATGTAGGTCTCCAGCTCAGGGACACAGCACTATTTTCACGGCTCTGAAGTCCTCTAAAAGATGTAAAGACCATGGATTCCTAAGTACCCCACGCCAATTAGACTGACTTTCTGGAAACTGTCTGCTTCATGACCCTACCCACACTGAAAGAGTTATGCCTCTCATTTTGCTGAGAGAAGTGAATTCATTTTTCTGCCAGGTGAATAATGCAGGAACTCGACTTAGGAATTTTAATGCTGCATTTACTTCTTCCTGACTCCATAGAGGGAAAGCATCTGTTAAAATTCTTGAGCATACAAGATCCAGTGTTTCTTATTAAAACAGAAGAAGGCAAGCAATTAAATACATCCAAACTAACTAGTTCTAACTACTTCTTAATATTATTACTGGACTTCAAAAACACTGGTATCCAGTTCTTTAAAGGTCTAAAAATTAGGTTTGTTTTTTTTTTTTTAAACAACTACAGAATTATGCAATGTCAAACAACTTACATGCCTTTTCTGTTCTGAGAAATTGGTATTTACAGGTTTCATAAAAACATAATTTTTTTTAGAAATAAGAAACCTTATTTTTGTAATTCTATTTGTTTAAAATAACTTTTGCCAAGAAACCAACCTCCAAAGTATATTTTCCAACTGCAGCTTTGAGTTCATGCCACTCAAAAAAGATAATTTTAAAACATATTGAATATATATAGAAAAAATGGAGAACAATATATATAGAAAATATAATATAAAGAAATGTATATAGAGAAAAATAATATATAGAAAAAATGTTTTGTTCAATACAGATTTTCACACCTTTGGCATTCTTTTCACATTTGTTTGTTACCAGGGTAAAGAAAACTATATTACATTTTTAGAAATTAAACTTAAATATTTTTGGAAATTGTACAGTGAGAAAAGAAGGCAGTTTGCAGAACAGAGACAAAATGAGGATTTTACCAAAACAGCAATCAAAAGAAAACATGTGTGTCAGAGGATTAACTGCTCTATTCATTGGAGCCATCTTCCTCCAAAGAAAATTATTTTTTAATTGTCTTAGGAATACTAATGTCATATGAAGCTACTCTACCTGTTAATATTTGTGCTTGCTGGAGCCTAAAGAAAACTAATTTCCCTAAGTGTGCACTATATCCTCCTCCTTCGGATAGAACTCTCTCTTTTCTAAACAACTCTTCGCAAGAAAGAGCCAAAGCATTACCATACAAGTTATCATTAGTGGAATCAGCCACCAAGAGCAAGGATCATGAAGAGTAGCCTCAGCTACTTCTTAGTGACCAGCAGCCCTCATTCCTTACAGACAACGAGGGCCACTAAGCACACCATCCCAACAAAGCCTGTTAGCACATAGTTGGAAGATACAGACACAGAGAACCGCTCGGTGGCTGATGAATATGGCCCATAGCTGAACACCACTTCCTAGACCCACCAGAGAGTGAGTTTCCAGGCTTGGTGGCCAGGGCAACTTTGGAGAGGACACAACGTCTTCACTGAACCGTGAAGTCTGACCACGATGTCAACAGAGAGCAATGGCCTCGCATGGAGGTATTCCAGGTGGAATTTGCAACTCTTGCAAAGGCGAGAAAATGCTAGATGCTATCAAAAAGGACAGTTGTCAAGTTTGGCTGATCTCTGAGTCTATGCAGGTGAATCCAGGCAGGGGGAGGAGCTTGAAAGAGTAGCCTATGGAGGGTCTTGCCTGGAAGTGTCGGCAGTTCTTACTTGAGGAGTGAGCATGGCAGCTACAGTGATCCGGACCTTTGTATGGTTGCCCATCAGTCTCCACACTTGGCTTTACCCACACATACTGGGCCCCTGCAATGACACTGTATTCCCCTGGGTGTGCCTACCCGGACTGAAATCACATTTAAGTCAGTCAAGTTTCCCTTCCTTTGATGGACATTCATTGCTTGTCAATTAGTAGAGAAGGTGTTGGAATGAAAACTGGTTTGAGGGGCACCTGAGTGGCTCAGTCAGTTCAGCGTTAGCCTTCAGCTCATGTCATGATCTCAAGCTCTTGGGATTGAACCTCGCACTGGGCTTCCTACTCATCAGGGAGTCTACTTCTCTTTCTCCCTCTACCTCTACCCCTCCCCACTGTTCATGTTCTCTCTCTCTCTCAAATAAATAAAATCTTAAAAAAAAATGAATGAAAACTGGTTTGAGCTTCTTATCCATTTGTTCTTCACTCAGCAAGTACTCAGTGCTTAGAGGGTTCTCTGCACTGGGCCGGCCATGAGGGAAACCAAGTTGACCAAGACCTTGACTGAGCACCCAGGAAGCCTATAGTATGGACAATCGCCATGAAAACTTTCAGTTTCTTAGAAATTAAACAGGTATCTCTTCTAGAAACAATTCTACTCCTAGGTATTTATACAACTGGAATGAGAACATAATTCCCAAAAAGAAACTTTGTAGAGTAATGTTCACAGCAGCTTTATTCACAGTAGCCAAAAATGAGAAATAAGCCAGGCGTCCATCAACAGAAGACTAGGGAACTGTGGTAAATTCATCAATGCAAAATGAGTAGGTAGTAAAGGGGGACCAACTACAGATTCACACAATGCCATGATGTGTCTCAAAAACCTGTGAGTGAAAAAAGCTGAACACAGTAAGGTTCATAGTGTCTGATTCCATTCCATTCTTGACTAAGCAAATTAACCTATGAGGTGGAAAGTAGAGGAGTAATTGCTTCTGGGGGTAGGGGTTGGTTGGAAAGGAGTAGCAGGAAGCTTTCTGGAGTGACAGAAATATTCTGTGCCTTGATATTCTTTTCACCAAATAGACTGGAGAGAGTTAACATGTGACCATTTCACTGTACTGTGAATTATAACTCAAACAAAACTATATAAAAATTAGAGTCTAAACATTGTAGAAAGGAACAAAAGGGTGTATTGGATACAAGGATTACATAAGAGAGATCCCTAACCCAGACAAAGGGCGTCTGGAAAGGCATCTAGAAGTAAGTGGCCCTGGAGCTCAGGCTTGAAAGATGAGTCAGAGTTAACCAGGATGCCATTTACGACGACATGGATGGAACTAGAGGGTATTTTGCTAAGTGAAATTAAGTCAATCAGAGAAAGACAACTATCATATGAACTCCCTGATATGTGGAATTTGAGAAACCAAGGCAGAGGATCGTAGGGTAAGAGAGGAAAAAAATGAAACAAGACAAAACCAGAGAGGGAGACAAACCATAAGAGACTCTTAATCCCAGGAAACAAACTGAGGGTTGCTGGGGGGCGGGAGGCAAGGGTAGCGTGGCTGGGTTATGGACATTGGGGAAGGTATGTGCTATGGTGAGTGCTTTGAATTGTGTAAGACTGATGATTCACAGACCTGTACCCCTGGGGCAAATAATACATTATATGTTAATAATAAAAAAAGAGGGGAAAAAAGTGCAAGTGGATAATAAACATATGAACAACACCAACAAAAAAGGAGTTAACCAGGATGGAAGGAAAGGGAAGGAAAGAAGATATTCCTAACAGAGGAAGTAGATGTACAAAAGGGGTAGGGTGGATGCCAGGGTGTCACAGGGAAAGCCTCCAACTGCTGGACCACAAGGTGAGAAGGGCCCAGACCTGGCCTCCTGAACCAAACACAAAACCACCTGTGCTTCATCAGGGAGGACCCCCCACCCCCACCCCAGCAGATGGCACCTTTGAAAAGACCCAAGGAAGCAAACCCAGAACTTCTCTAAGAAGACTGGACACAAACCCTTATCCACAGATCCAAACGCTGACCTGGGGGCTAAACAAAGCTCTATCTTAAATTCACACTGGATTTGGTTTTCAAAAGACAACCCAGCTGGTTAATCGTGTTGGGATCTGTCACTTGGATTTCAACCGTTACCAAGGGAGAAAAAAATGTGTTTGAAGGGTGTGCCACAGGCAATGAATTTATTTCAACATCCACTTATATCACGTGTTTGCTCCACTGTATTTAAAGCAACAGTAGCCCCGCAAGACGCCGGGCTGGACAGAAGGAGGATACTGTGGTTAAATACGAAGATTTGGGAAGGGTCACTTTCAGGTACACATGAGCACAACTCAAGCTGTGAAAAAGCTGGGTAACTGCAAACCCAGCATTTCCCAATATTGTTGTTATGAGACCTGTCCATCATGGAACACCTAGTGGCAGCCAGTATAGTTGTGGAACATGTTCTGAGACCAGCCTTCTTAGGTAAAACCCAAATGAAGTACAAGACTTTCAGGCCACCAGAGCCACCGCCCGGAAGCAGTCCAGTGGCTCAAGTCTTCAAATGTACTTCCTCATGATTTATAGTTTTCTTAACACCAGGTCTAGAAACAAGTGATGATTGTGTCTATGGAGTATCTCCAAAGTTCCAGCTATTTTAGGCTTTGTCTTATGTAATCGTCTTACCACCTCCAAAGCGGATACTATCAGAAGTCCGATTTTATATGCAAAGAAGCAATGCACCAAGTCATCTGAAATAAGTGCTTAAAATTTCATAGGTAATAAATGACAGAGCTGGAATATGAAATGAAGCATAATTTCCAACTGTTCTATCTTAAGCACCGTGCCAGCCAGCCATCTCCACTGTACAATATTAACCCATCCTCTGTGCCTTCATCTGTTCATTCAAATTCCTCACTTAACAATGAAGTGCTGATGAAGTCATGTCAAGTTCATTACATTGGAAAATATGTTTTTAGTCTATGTTGGCTGAAACTTGGTTTTGGAGATGAGAGAAGGTAGATTCTTTATCTTCTCACTTTTGAGTATCAGGAGAATACCCTGTCATCTACTTTTATCCTAGGAACAAATCTGGTATTGGCCACTCTAGCCAAAAATGGTATTGCCAAGCAGGTTTCAACCCTAGTAGGGTTGATTTTCTATGTCAGGTTTGATTCAGTCATTGAATCAAGCCCTTCATGAAACAAATTTTCTGGAATTTTCCTGAACCATAGATTTTCAAAGCTGGCTGATGGACTCTATATTTAAAAATAAACAAACAAACAAAAAAACCACACACATATACACCAACCCTGAAAATAATCGTCTCTAAAAAAACTAAAAATCCTCACCAACAGCAATCACTAGAAGTATTAATAAAGCTGTAGAAGTTCTTTAAGTTTAACAAAGAGGCAACCCACGGAATGGGAGAAGATATTTGCAAATGACAGTACAGACAAAAGGTTGATATCCAGGATTTATAAAGAACTCCTCAAACTCAACACACACAAAACAGATAATCATATCAAAAAATGAGCAGAAGATATGAACAGACACTTCTCCAATGAAGACATACAAATGGCTATCAGACACATGAAAAAATGCTCATCATCACTAGCCATCAGGGAGATTCAAATTAAAACCACACTGAGTTATCACCTTACACCAGTTAGAATGGCCAAAATTAGCAAGATAGGAAACAACGTGTGTTGGAGAAGATGTGGAGAAAGGGGAACCCTCTTACACTGTTGGTGGGAATGCAGGTTGGTGCAGCCACTTTGGAGAACAGTGTGGAGATTCCTGAAGAAATTAAAAATAGAGCTTCCCTATGACCCTGCAATTGCACTGCTGGGTATTTACCCCAAAGATATAGATGTAGTGAAAAGAAGAGCCATCTGTACCCCAATGTTTATAGCAGCAATGGCCACGGTCACCAAACTGTGGAAAGAACCAAGATGCCCTTCAATGGACGAATGGATAAGGAAGATGTGGTTCATATACACGATGGAGTATTATGCCTCCATCAGAATGGATGAATACCCAACTTTTGTAGCAACATGGATGGGACTGGATGAGATTATGCTGAGTGAAATAAGCAGAGAGAGTCAAGTATCATATGGTTTCACTTATTTGTGGAGCATAACAAAAAACATGGAGGACATGGGGAGATGGAGAGGAGAAGGGAGTTGAGAGAAATTGGAAGGGGAGATGAACCATGAGAGACTATGGGCTCTGAAAAACAACCTGAGGGTTTTGAAGGGGCGGGGGGGGGGGAGGGGGGAGGTTGGGGAAGCAGGTCGTGGGTAATAGAAAGGGCACGTATTGCATAGAGCACTGGGTGTGGTGCAAAAACAATGAATACTGCTATGCTGAAAATAAATTTAAAAAATGAAGTCTTTAAGAAAACTAGTATTTTCCTTTAAGCCCCCCCTTGATTTATAAAAATAAGATTTAATTGTGTTCCTCCGTGGGTGGGTGGGTAGGTGTGAATCTATCTTAACTAGTAGGTAAGAGATTGAATTTGACAAATGTATCTGCAACACCTACGTATCACTATAGCTGTATCTCTTATCTGACAATTATCAAATATTTTAATTTACTAGCAGCTCCATTTGCAAAAAAATCCTTCCAGACTCTCACCAGGTCAAATGACAACTTCTTGGAGTGGGGTAATTTTAATGAGATTTCCCCCAATACTTCCTTTGTTCTCAGGCTCACCCAGTTCAAATTTGGGCTTTGTGCCCCAAGTTCATTAAAGCATCTCAGAGCAGAGGAAGCTCAGAGAAGATGAATTTAGTATCTGACCTTTCACAATGCTTTACCCTCAGGCTACTTGATCGGCGTTAAATAACTAAAAAAATATATATTTTTTAATGTGTAAAGATAGTTCAGTGGAATACCCTAAAAGAAAGCTAACAGCCATTCCCTCAAGCCCTTTCTGTACTGCCACATTCTCCCTTCCAGGGGGATGTGATTCTAGTCTGCAGTCCCCAGAGAGACATCAGTGCGCAACTGCACTTTTTCACACTGGAGCCCGAATGCAAAATGTGGCCTCATTACTACATGCCGACTAACAGACCATCACATTTTGGCTAAAATGTTTCTTACATTTTCTCCATCTGATCTATGTGCCAATGAAGAGGAGTTTGCATATGTAAGACCCTGTGAGCGTATTTCAGAGCTCATGCTGAACAGAAGCATCAAGCATCTAAAAATATAGGATGAGCTCTACTTGTGTATAATCTATCATGCCAATCTGGATAATTTAACAAATAATCAAAAATAGTACAGCTTTGGGAGGAATAAATTTGTCAGGAGTCAGAAGTTTAACCTACTCATGGGAAGTAATACAGCTCTGAAAACTTCAGTTTCTTAAAAGAGGGTTCACTTTTAATCAGCTGGGATATACATTAAGCTTCCATATTCTTGTTATAAGAACATCCTCAAAACATAACCATATGGAAGCAAGTAAAGACAACATAATATACATACATCCAAGAGTTTAGGCTTATATAATTTCAAGAATGTTTAATAGTTCCATATTTACTACGCTAAAATAAGAAAAAAACCCAGCAGAGCTAAACAGTTAACTGCAAGGACACATCAGAAATGACAAGAATATAAGCTTAAGATCTTAACATACAGATTCCAGAAGCTTCTGGCAGAGTCAAGTATGTGAATTCTCTGACTTGTAATATCACACCATCCCATCTTCTGCCATCTGCCTCTAGCAAATGTCAGTGTATTCCCAGGATGGAAACAAGCTTCCTTTCTGAATCATTCCTATAAAGACTTCAAAAATACAGCCTGCTGCAGTTGAGCATTATTGCCTTGGATTCAGGATAAAAAAAAATTAATCCATAGCCTCCTTCAGGAATTCAGAAAAATCAAGAATTCCCTCATTTAAGTGACTAGTGTCTAAACTGAATGAGGCAAAGACTCCCATAATGACAGCCCAGTGAAGGGCCAAACCATCTCTGAGAAGTGGGAACTAGAGAACTCACAAGCTCCAAGACGGTACTGAGGATTCCAAGGACATGTTAGAAAACAAAACATTAAAATCACCTCCCCATTTGGGGTTTTTCATGAAGAGGCCTTCAAGCATGCAATTTCTGTTTTCTGTTGCTGGTGGATTTATGAGACTCTAAGAGTGCAATGCCCTTATTGCAGTGTTACAACATTCTGTATGATTAATTGATTGCAAATCACTGCAGAGGGTGCCAAGATCACTGGTAGGAAGCAGGTCATTAAGTAAATAAAACTCGGCCAATGTTTTGCTTATAAACGTTACTTCCAAAGCCTTACAGCACAGCACCATTCCTTACAAAATGGCCTCAATTCACCAGAGAAGCAGAGTGTCCTGTATTTTTGGCCGATGATGCAAATATTCTCTATTTAACCCAAACATCCAGCATGTTATGTTTGAGGAAGAAAAAGCTGTAGTGTAATGAAATTTGCACAAAGAGAGCTATGGAAAAGAGTCATCGTGAAAATAATTAAATTTTGCACAGCCTTACTGTGAAATTGTTCTGTGAAAGCCCCAGAATCCTATCCTGCATAACTGGAAACTTTGCAAGATTACATTTTTCCTTAGGTAAATCTTCAAACTAAGCATTGATGTTTCAAATTAAATTGAATTAATATGTCATCCAGAGAGCGAATGAAGACCCGGGCCCCTTAACCAAGGAAACTCAACAGCGATTTATCATGGCAAACTAACAGCTCCGTAGATCAAAACTTGGGCCCCGTGGTTTTTATTATTATTATTATTATTATCACTATTATTATTATTATTATTATTATTATTATTATCTGGCTCAAATCTATGCAAAGCAACAGGACAGGACTTCTTCCGCTCAGCCAGCTACGTCTGGGAACTGACCAGCTGAGAATATGTAGGTGCTTTCCAGGTAGTGTAGAGTAAAGCAGAGAGAAATATTTCTTAAGGTGCCACCACACTTAATTTCAAGATTGCTAGCGTCAATACGTGATCATTCAGGCAGTATTTTAAATCTGACAAGTTAGAAAGTCCTGCCAGGGAAATTGGTTCACATTCTAGGCGTATATTTAACTAAACAAATAGTGTTGGTTTTGCCTGGGGAAATACACTAGACTTAAATAGGATTTAGCAAAAGAAAAAGGGTTAAAGAAACCATTTCACTGATATGGGGCTGACTGCCCATGTTTAATTCACTGGTGTTTGAGCTACTATATGGTTAAAAAAGAAATACTCCAGTGAACAAATAAGTTGACTAAGTTATTGATAAAACAGTTAAATGCTAAGCTGCTTATATGCCATCTTCCTAAAATGACAAGGATAGGTTCGTTTCTACTTGTTTAGAATAAATTAAAGCATTTTATGAAGAATACATTTTAACTTTTTACGTTTTCATTTGCCATGCATGGTTACATGGGGCTACATATAACATTCTGGAAAAATTAATCACACAAAGAGATGCTCTCTACAGTTGGACCAAGAGTACCTATAGCAATGTGTTACACAGGACGATACATCAGCAAACAAATTTGTTTCAACATTAATTACATAGGGAGCAAAGTTGACAACTGTTAACAAGTTTGCTGCCTAGAATCCAGTTAGGGATTAAAGGCAAACAATCTGACAGTTACTCTGACATTTTAAGAATGCCATTTAACAGGGGCGCCTGGGTGGCTCAGTGGGTTAAAGCCTCTGCCTTCGGCTCAGGTCATGATCCCAGGGTCCTGGGATCGAGCCCCACATCGGGCTCTCTGCTTGGCGGGGAGCCTGCTTCCTCCTCCTCTCTCTGCCTGCCTAGTTGTGATTTCTCTCTGTCAAATAAATAAAATATTTAAAATAAAATATAAATAAATAAAAATTAAAAAAAATTTTTTTAAATGCCATTTAACACACGCCCATCTTACAGGTTTTGAAACTCAGTGGATCCAGTGAGCTAGTCCCCTCTAGCCTACCTGCGTTAACCACCATCACACGCCACGTAACTCTGTCTTTTTTCAACCTCTTCCCGTGCCTCAGTCCAGGCAAGCTGTGTAGCTCAAGCTTACAGGTGCTGTCATTTCTGCTAAAGAAATGGGACCCTGACTCCTTCATTTACGTCATAAATATTTATCCAATGTTCATTTTATGCCAAACAGTATGCTTGGTGCTTCTGAGAGAGCAATGAACAAAGGAGACGCATGTAGCTTCCCCACCCCGTGAAGCCTTTTCTGTACTGGGGCAGGCAGACATTACGTACATTATTACACAGGTAATTAATTCAAATTATGGGAAGTGCTAATAAGAGGTACATCCTGGCAATTCTGAACCTTGATTTTTATCAGTCTATCCAGGACTAATAAGAACAAATTGATTCAGAGTAACCAAACTCAAAAGGAGACCGAGGTCATAAACCAGAGCACAATTTTTTAATCTTAGAGTCAGGAATGGTTCAAACCAAAATACCAATGGCCATTCTCAATTTTCTTTCTAGTTGAAAAACCTACTCAGGGAACTCAAGTACAACTACAAGATTTCCTGGGGATACACTGACATAATGGAACCATTTACATAATGTAAGCAGTAAGGGTTAGAAGTCCTATAAGTATGGGAACTCTATATGCCAAACTGAGATGTTCGGTCTTGTTGCCAGAATACTTCTTACATTTGGTTCTGGAAACACTGATGACTGATGTAAACTGTTCCTCTATGGAGAGGAACAAAGGGAAGCTAAATGCTGTGCTGTTGAGATTGCCTCTCAGGACAGCTGTGGTGACACAACCAACACCCCCTCTCAGACCAACACGGAAAGGTAGTTGGGCTTTCTATTAGAATAGATTTCCATTTGAGTTAAGGAAAAAAAATTTCCCCAATTTAGTTTTTTTCCTAAATCTAAATCCTATCAGCTTTAGTGACATTTAGGAGACACATCTTTATCCGTATGCCACTCCTGAATCACAATCAGAATTAACTACTTCCAGAAGGTAGAAAGGAAGCAGATATTCCCTGGATCCCTGGACATGGCAGGCATTCCCCCCCCCCCCCCCCCAGCACTGTTAACACTTCCTTCCAGATAGTACAGATGGAGAATTAAGGCTTAGGAATCATGCAGCCTTAGGAGCCTGGGTTAGTGTTTGAAGTGAGGTTCTTGAACATCAAGCCCAGCCCTCCAGGTTGGCATTGCAGGGATAGAGGACAGGCTGGCTGCTTTGGAACCACCTAAGGAGAATGTTAGATACACAGATTTATAGGCCCCAGCCATGTCCTACCAAATGAGAATCTTTGAACAGAGGAGTTCATACTTTTATTGCATTCTTCCAGAAACCCTGAGGTGTAGCCAGCCACAGTAACCACGGTTCCAGCACCAATCCCACCCATGACACCTTATGTCTCTTCAGCCTCCCGGTTAGACGGTAGCCCTCCATGACACAATCATAGGAATTTGAATCTGGAGTCGGGGTTGGGGAGGGTCTCTCCAAGTTTTAAGCCAATGGCCTTAAAAGGTCCACCCATTCAACTCTACTTTTCTAAATTCATCTTTTTGCAGAGACTCAACAGAAAGAGAAAAGTTGCCTTATTTGGAAAAACCCAGTGACAATCACTGTCATTTCACAAGATTGCCGTGTAGAATAAATGAGATGAGGAATTCAAATGTTTTTAAATGGCATGAAGTACCATATACTATTTCATTATTAATTCAACCCAAAGGCAATCGGGATAAAATTTCCTAACCAGGGGGAATATAACTTTCTCTCAATTTAAGTGAATAAAAAAACCCAAACAGCAAAAAACAAAAACAAAAGAACAACAACAACAAAAACACACTTTTACAAATAAACTTTTACTATAACACAGCCCATCTCATTCTTTACACATTGCCTATATAGGGCTGCTTTTGAGGTACAACGGCAGAACTGACCATATGCGTCCAACACATGATAGCCAGGAAAGATGAAAACACTCACTGTGCAGTCCTTTAAGAAAGTTTGCCACCCACTGGGCCAGACGGCCATATTCTTCTTAGGCAGACATAAATTAACTGTCCTCAGCCAACCACTTCACAATTTAAGCAAGCTCTACAAAATGGAACCTCCATTTCAGGATGGGACATAGGGGTGAGAAAGGGTCCCAGATTCTGATCTGTGGAAGGAAAGATGCTTCCTTTCCTAGTTTTGAATCATTGTCTCATGAGTCAATGCGACTGATAGGAGCATGCCTTGTCCTTCAAGCACGTTTGGTTCATAAACAGTTGTGAACTTCCCTTCCAAACCCAACCCATAATCACTTCAAGAATAAAGCCACACAAGGGGCACCTGGATGGCTCAGTCTGTTAAGCAACTGCCTTCAGCTTAGGTCATGATCCCAGGATCCTGGCATCGAGCCCCACATCAGGCTCCCTGCTCTGTGGGGAGCCTGCTTCTCCTTCTCCCCCACTTGTGCTCTCTAGCTCTCACTCTGTAGCTCTCTAATAAACAAACAAAATATAAAAAAAAAAGAATAAAGCCACACCATATAGGAAAGGCCAAATGTGTAGTCCATAGACCACATATTTACATATATATTTACATGAATGAATATATATATATATATATATATATATATATATATATATATATATATTCCCACCCCCTTTGTTTTAAGCTAAGGATGACCCAAGCCCAGACCAACCTCTGGAATCATTCATACCAAATGGACTCTCACTTCAGCAGCTTGTTGAAACCAAATTGGAACCCAGGGTGGGAATGAACAGGCAGCCACATGGCTGGCTGGCTGCCTCTGCATCCACCCACCCGCTGGTTTTCCTCTCCTGCTGTGTACTGGGCTCTGTGCACTAAGGCGGGCTGGCCCTGGCCCAGCTGGCTTCCACAGTCAACCTGCCCCCAGAGAACTATGCAATCAGGAAGCTGGCAGTCAGCACCGGGGGCTCACCAGGCCCTACAAGCAAATGCCATGTTTCCCTTTCCTAATACAAAATCTGCAAAAGGCAAAAGTCAATCATCTACATTTGTCAGTGAGAAAGATTAAAATTAATCCTCTGAGCCCAATTCTTTATAGTCTTGCCATGACGTGGATTACCAAGAGCATGTAATACCATGATTTCTTTAAAAATGTTCCCAAAGTGATAGTCAAAATTCCATAGGAAGAAGAGTTGCCCAGTAACTTCCCAATAGATGCATCTGGACAAAAAGCTGAGGTCATAACGAATGTTCTCAATCATTCGGTTTTTAGTCCACTTAAGCAACTCACAATAAAGCCATCTAATATCCCTCCCATTCAGAGAGAGCTCAAAGTTCTCAGAGCTCTTTAGTTAGGGCCTATGTTTGGAAATATGGTCTAATGAACCTATGGACTCAATATCATCCACCCCACTCTCTACATGTCGACAGACGCAATTGATAACATATCAGTAAGCAGAGGCAGATCATTTATCACAATTTTACAAGTTCAACTCACTTGCCTAAATAAGTAAAAAAGACTCACAATGTAGTTGCAAGTCTACAACAGTCTACTACAGTTCAACTTTGGTACACTAAAATTTTTTTAAAAATATTGCAGTGAGAAAAATAATCATTTTATCCTGTGTTAAAGGCTAAACTTTTTCCCCTGCCAAATTCATATAATCAATTTCTATCCCCCATTACCTCAAAATGTATTTGGAGATAGAGCCTTCAAAGAGGTAATTAATTGAGGAAATTAGAGACCCTGCACCAGTGTGAATGGTGTCCTTATAAGAGGAGGATGTTGGGACACGGACAGGTGGGGGGTAGGGGGAGCCAATGCGAAGACACAGGGAGAAGACAATCATCTACAAACCAAGGAGAGAAGCCCTCAGCAAAACCAACTCTGCCCACACCTTGATCTCAGACTTTCAGCTTCTAGAACTATGAGGAAATAAATTTCTGTTGTTTGAGCCTCCTAGTCTGTGGTCCTTTATTATGGCAGCCCTAGGAAACTAACACATTCCCCCTTTCAAGTACACCTTTGTCCTTGGAGTTTATGGTATCCAGTGCCAGTTGGACTTTTGTGAGAAATTGCCTGAAGGTCCTTGGCAAAGCTTCTTTCCACACAGATTATACAAATAAGGTGCCCCTTTCTGAATTACGGAATATTCTAAAAACATTAGACATTATCATATAGTCACTTCTTTAAAATTGTTACTGAAATACTAACTACAGTGTAGCTTTTTTTTTTTTTTTTGGAAATTTTCTATTTTCTTTCCATACATAAAAAACATGTCAGTGAAAGTTTAATACAGCTGTCTGTATTTTAAAAAAAAAAAAAATTCCCAAGATGAAATATTCTGAATACAATGCTTTGAATTTTGACAATATTTTGATGGGCACCAAATCCTAATATGTACTAAAGAGAAACACTCAGCACTCTTTTGGAATCCAAATTTAATAAAATTATTCTTCTGCCAATAGCTACATGACTAACATAAAATTTGGCTCTTGATTTAAATTTTATCATATGCATGGCAAAATCATAATGCTTTAACTACACTGAAGAGGAACTTTTTAGGCAATCTCCAAATACTGCAGTACAGATAAAAATATAACTGAAAAGAGAGACCAAGATTTCAGAGTAATTTCCATGCCATAAAGTGTTTTGTCCGGTGTGTAAGGAATAGGTCACATATAGACTAATGGATGCACTGTATAATTCGTTCTAGAATTCCAAAGCTAAGAGGGGGGAAAAGTCACAAAAATATTTGTTTTGCCTTTAAGAAGAGTAATAAAACTGAGCATTTCATGGGTCCAGTCACATAGAAATTGTCCTACAAGGGCTATATTGTTTAAAGAAATTCAAATTTTCTGTGGTCTTATAGTCTTTTTGTAGTCTGTGTCCTTCAGAGGACAGATTAAGATCTTGAAACAAACCCCTCTTCCACTAAAAATAAAATCAAACACCAACTTGGATTTAATCCTCAAACACCCAAGACATGTGTTCATGAAACAACTTCTAAAAGTGGAGAGCAGAATTCTTTAAAGTGCTACCTTAAACAATATTTACAAGTAAGATGGGGCGATTATTAGGTGACATTAGAGAAACAAACCCTACTTAAGAAAATGGGCCCTATGGGAGAAAAGTGAAGCTAAATGATATTTAGGATATCTAAAGATGCTCAAATCCATGCAAGCAATGGCCACCACAGTTCCAAATACTTAGAAATATCTTCCAAATGGTAATACCCAAAAAGGGGAGGAAGGGGAAGAAAACCACCACCACAACAACAGTAACCACTGGTCCTTAACTGTGAACACCCTGCTGGGCATCACAGCAACATTTATTCCACTTCTACTGCAACTGCTACAAAAAGTACAATAAAACAGCTTTCTAGAGATCAGCCACATACAGTGTCCTGGTGAAGAGTGAGGGCTCCAGAGCCAGTCCTCCCAGGCTCCGTTTGGTGCTCTACCACTGAGTAGCTGTGGGACCTTGGACAAGTCACTGAACCTCTTCATACCTCAGTTTCCCACTGAGATGCAGAGAAGAACAGAGCTGTCCCCATGGACTGTTGGGAAGAATGCATTTCTCCCCGGAGAACTGCAGTACAGGGCTGGAAATTCAGTGTCATTGGTGGTAGGATAAAGGAAAACCCAGTTACAACCCAAGCACAGTAAAATGGCTGGGGATGTTGGACTGAACAAACCAAAGAAAAGTCTGCCGTCTGTGACATCTAAACACATTCAAGAATCTAATTTACAAAAAAAAAAGAATCTACTTTACACACCATTTTTCCCATCAGGTGTGCTGTTCTAGAGAGTCACATGCCTACTGACCCCACGCCCACAGGACCAGATCGGGAAAAAGAACAAACCATCCTTCAAGGAGCTGTCTTCACACAGCTGACCTTGGGGCCTACAGATAAAATCTGTAACACTGAAGATAAAATCTTCAGCACAGCACTCGCTCAGGGAGGCTAAAGGCACATTTCCCCAAAACACCTGCCAACCACAACAGAGGCAAGTTTTACTGAGTCTGAATACTGTGAACCACGCGTCCTCAGGAGTGGCCGCTGAGTGACCGCTAGCCCCAAGACGCAGCAGCAGAATGCGACAGCGAGCATGGACACGGCATCATCCTGGACGCCAGCACTCGGACTACCACTCTCTCCACCTGCACACCCAGGCCACCTTCTGCCAGGAAGGCACCCTCCCCCCGCCCCCACCACCAGCACGCATGGGGGGCCCGGGCGAAGTCCGGCAAAGACCACCGTCAGCGGCTTATTTTGCGCTACTGTCAACGTTAAAAGCTGTGAACACACCAGCACGGTTTGAACAGTTGTATCTGGCCCTGGCCATCCTCCTAAGAACGTGTATCCAATTTTCATGCCACTTCTCTGTCACCTCCTAATCTCCTTCTATTCTCTCCTCCAGAAACTGCTTAGCGTGTTTCGAGTAAACAAACATCAACAGCGTTTTCTGACCAGTTGCAAAACTCCACTGCCGAACAGCACACACTGCATTCTGATCTAATCCCTACTTAGCACACACACCAGGATGTTCCCAAGAGATTCAGGCCGGAGTTGATTTTCCTCTCTTCTGCCAATGTCCTCGGTGTCCTTGGCCTCTGCTGGACACACAAGAGCTGCAGCCTAAGTACATTTTCTCAGCATTTCCCTTGGCTATCTCTAATTCCTTACATGTGGCGCGACTGGTTTTGGATATAATCACTGTTTATTTCCTTAGTACACTTTCTATCTCCTGCAAGTGTGCTGCCAAATGTTTAAAAGCTTTGTACTTTGAAGCCCAAGTCAACAGAAGAAGATGGGAGATACACAAAAAGAGAGAGATGCTTCTTTTAAACAAAAGCTGAATGTGGTTTAACTCAAACTGAGTTTTTGAATTCCACCAAATCAGGATGCAAAAACTGCCCTGACAAAACCATAAAAAACACCATGAATAGCAACTTAATGAATCAACACAGCAAAACAACATTTACCTAGAAGAAGCCTACTGCAATGTTGTCTCCACAATATTAAAGCTGCAAGATAATAAATGGGTTATGTCCTCTAAATTCTGCCTATTTAAAAAAAAAATCCTGATGAACCAGTCCATTTTATTTTTTTTAATTTAAGGGATATTTGAAATGATGCTTTGAGGAGTGATTTCATCCTCTCCCAGATGCTGACAAGAAATAAGAATGTTCCAGTAGGGACTAAGTCATGCAAAGAATTACCCACTACGAAGAATTCGCATCTTTTAGATTAGTAATATATCAACCCTCAGGCAAGGTCAGAATTATTACTCTCTGATTCGAAGTTGCTGAGTACCTTCAAAACTCTCTGTTGCTGAAAACTCCTCCCGCTGACAAACTAAGAATATACACGAAGCATGGCAACAAATCCGTGTCAAGTTCTGAAGATCTCTATACTATTGCTTGTTTTACATTTCTGAACGATTTTGCTGTCAGTGATTTATTTCACATGCATGTGGCCGGCCATTTGTTTATTCTATTGCATGCCATCTGTTTTTTCATAGAGAGGTTTCAAGTTCTTCTCATTCCCTACTTCGTATCCTACAGAAAACAATTTATAGTAGACATAGATTTAAATCACTCAGATTCATGTGGCGTTGGTAACTCAAGCTGCCTTTCATTTATATTTGGCAAATGCTTTAATGGGATTAGCAAATTGTGTTATTATGAGATATAACACTTTTTTTTTAACAATGACAAATGATGTTAACAGTTTCATTTTGGGGGTGTTTAATAGCAGGAGAGATTTCACTAACATTAAAGGAAATTGCCTTTCCTTTAGAAAAGACCACAAGCCCTGTCTCTATGTTTTATTTCTGAGAGCCTTTGAGTATGCCTACTGGAATGTGGTAGAGTGTACAGTAAGGAATGACTCTCCCTTACAAGTGAACCAACTTGGTAGTTATCATTTAACCCACAGATCTGAAAATCCTGTCTGGTCCCTACATCTTGGTGCCATCCTCACAGCCCTCTAACCACGTTCCAACTTTTCTAGAAGATGGCTCCAGACTTCACCCAAGAGAAGTTTATGCCACAAACTCCAGCTCATCAGAACCAATTTATTCCCCATCTAGGACTCACTTCAACTTGCTCTGAAGAAGAGCCAACCATTCAGAGAAAAAGCTTCTTGCTGAAACCACACAGATGACGTTTAAAGTGTTAATTACCATTTTTACAAGAATCCTTGCTGCTTGGGTGGAGAGGGGGTATCTGATGACAGGACCCAGCGGCTGTCCATAGTTCATGGTTGACATCCAAGGGCTGAGAAACGTCCAACTGAAGGTCTATTTGATTTTCACGAGTCCTTACCAAATTAGAATTAGCTATATTCTGGGGATAAGTGGCATCCTGATGGACACCCGATAGAGTCAATTGGTTGTAAGGGTTAAGTGACATTTGTACTAAAGCTTCATTAACGAAGAATGAATTTTCATGACACAAACTCTCGGATCGATTAAGTTCCATTACCTGTGCAAGAAAATACAGAAAAAAAATACAATAATTTCTCTAGCAATTTGTGCAAGTTTTTAAAGTATTTATTTCTAATCGTTTTAGCAATCAAGATTTTTAATAAGAGTCCTATGCCCATCCCCTTTTAATGAGCTAGTATCAAAACTTCAATTTGGTGTGTCTAGTCTATCTTTAAAAACAAAGCAAAAGCAAGCAAACAAAAAACAAAAAACAAACAAAAAACCACCCCCAGCAGTGGTACCTTCTACTGAAGTGTTTCCACTTCAACAGAGAGCAGCATTTTCATTTTTGCTGACTAAAATGTTGAAAATATATGCATAAGGTATTTGTGATATATGCATCTGGTGTTTGCAATAAACATAATTTACCCAACTTGAAAGGAAAATCAGATGCAATGCAGACCTTTCTTATCAAGTTTTACCACTTTATGCACTATCAGTAAAAAGCACTCATGTGTTCAGAGCACAGCACAGTAAACTCCTGGGGCAAATGGAACTGTCGAACATGAGGAGAAGGGGCACCAATGAAACACAATCCTCAGAAAGTTTTCAATATCCCGCCCAGCCACTCATACTCACTTAGTATACTCACATTAACTATTATTAGTTAACAGAATGGTACTGTACTTGCTAAACTCAGTACCTATGGATGCACATTAAGAGCTAATTGATCTGGTAAAAGGTCTAACTATACGAAATCCTGAAGACTAGATCATGCAAAGGGGTCCTTTAAGTCCAGGAAAGGTATCATGCTCCCAGTGAGCAGGGTGCCAGGACAAACTTTGCCTTCTTGGAGGACTCCCTTTCTGTGTTTCTTTCTTCAGGTAAGGGCGTCACAGAGTATACAACGAGCCCCCCATCCAACAGGACATAGGTCTTCCAAATTTCCCTGCAGTCAGTCAAGACGCGTATGCACAGTCTTGGCAGGTTCCCAGTTTCTGCTCCCTACACATTAACTCTTAGGGGCTCTTATCACAGTGGGCAAAAAGACAGGCATCAGGTCAGTATCCCCGGAGTGACCAGGACTAAACCCGTCCTTGAGAAGCTGCCTCACACACCGCTGTCGCAAGCAGGGAAGATCCGTACCTCTGTGCTTCCCGGAGAAAACGCTGCGGGAAGGCTACTCTGCCGCCCGTGTTTCCAACCACACAGCAGGCTCTGCTGGGCCCGCATCCTCTCCCTCTCCCTCTCCACCAGGCGCTGGCCCTCCCTCAGCCGCTCCAGATTCTGTTGGTACTCCTGGAGCTGCTGGTCCAGCTCCCCGCGAGTCCTGAGCAACAGCTCCTCCTGTGACCGGCACTCCCTCTCGCGCTCCTGCAGCCGGCTGGCCTTGGCCTCCTGCTCCCGCTGCTGCTGGTCACACTGGCGATGCCAGCGCCGCTGGTCCTGCTGGAACTGGGACTGCAGCTTGTGGATGTTGGCTAGCTCTTCCCGCTGCTTCTCCAGGTTGCGGTACTTCTCCTGGTCCTGGAAGGGGCTCCCTCGGAAGGACGGGCCAGGGGAGAGGTTCTCCTGCTGCTGGAGAAGCAGCCTGTGGACCTGGATGTGGCTGTCCTGTATGGTCAAGGCGGCCTGTGAGAGCAGGAAAGGGGCAAACAGTCACAGCCTCCACATGCTTGTGTTCCGGGTTCCAATGACCTCTGAACACCGAAAGCAAGACCTCTTCCTTTCCTCTTAATATTCGTGTCTTTTTTCTAAGTTAGCTCCCCAGACTAACCTTGACATTCCAAAGAGGCTTATCCCACATTTTCTAGCAGGATGGCTTGAGAATTAATAAACCAACAAAAAACGAAAAAAAAAAAAAAAAAGCACAAAAGCAACAGTCATCCTCTCTTTTGGAAATGTGTTTTGTTGTTGGTTGTTGGGTAATATTTAAGCAAGCCTTTTGAGTAAGAATTCAGCACATAAATTCACAAGACTGCATTCCTGGTCTATGTCTCGTTCTCTGAGGTCTCTCCACTCAATAATTCATGAGAACTTAAGATTCTATATAAGCCTGGTAGTATCCTTTATTTGAGTCCCAAACCAGAAATTACTTAAGCTATATTACATACATGAAAACATAAAAATAAAAGTCAACCACTTGGAAACTTTTGGTAAATAATCTTTTTATAATGTAATGCCCAAGGACAGCCGTTAATTTCATATTGAGGAGATACGTAAGTGGTAAAGCTATCTCGTTACGGTTATTTCTTCGTATTATCGCAGGAAGGTCATACATAAAGTACTAAGCTGAAATTCATTTGTTTAATAGATTGCTAACAGGAGGCTGGAATGATTAAGGGAACATAGATACTCAAAAGCCCAGAGGACATTACCAACCAGATTAAAAAAACATTTGGAGTTACGGTATCTGCCTATGAAAAGTTTGGCAGCATCACAGGAAATAACTGCCAAGATTTGGAAGGATTCCACAAAACCAAAAAGAAAGGAAAAAAAATCTCTGTGAATGCCCTTGGAAGCTTTTAATTTTGTTAAGTTCCCATTTAAAGCACAAAGAAACACAAAAGGGACAAATTGAAAATGGCCACATACTGGGTATGTATGTGTGTTTTGACTCTCTATGAAAAATTATTTGTCTCCCAGGGATAAATTCACATTTTTCTTTCCTAAGAATTTTTAAAACTGTCCATGTAACGGATGCTGGGAATACAGGGATTTGACTAGTAGTTCTTTGTTAGATCAACAGTTCCCCATACTTTTGAAGGTTAAAGAATGCAAAGAGATTTTAAATTAGTACTTATCTTAGAATAAGATTCAAAAATGAATTTGCTGTAGCCTTTTGAAATAAAATTCACATTTTTACAACTGAAAACTTAATTTAAAAATTCCAAAACTCACATGAATATTTAATTAAAGTCTTTTAGAAATTATTAAAAAGAGAACAATGATTATCATTGAAAATAGGTACTAATTATATTTAAATTCAAAATAATTAGCACGTAAATAACCATTCAGGGCTCTGGTGACTTGGCTAGAGCAAACTGTAGACTGCACATTCATTAATTCTAATAAATTTCAAGGGCATCAATACAGCAAAACAAACAAAAATCCAGCATTTTGTATATCGAAACTACCATGGGAGAAGACTACACTCATGAAAAGTTCACAGTAGGCTAAGTAAGTGCCACCAGGAAACTTTCTTCATTTCTACCCAACATGTGAGATGAGACCAGTCTCTTCTCTCACAGGGAGGTGGACCCTGAAGAATGGATATTCATTTTCACACTTACACTTGATACTTAGATCTAGGAAAGACACTAGCACTTGCTTTTCAAATTTAGGGAAATTCCCAATTTGCTCTCTCAACTTTTGTCTTCTCCTTTCCACCTCCCCTCCATCTCTAACTCTGCTCCCCTAATATAGGGATCAAATTTCATTTGCATCTGATTTGAAAATGCATATGTAAAAACTTCAGTCATGCTTAAGAGATTCAGCTTCAAAAGAGCTGAATGCCCCAGGACATCTTCCAGAGCCCACATCCTTGCTCAAAAGTCATGGTTAAGAGAATCCACTGTAGAATTTACTATCTCCCTTCAATCTAATGTTGTGCAAAAATTAGATCATTTTGGTGAGCATTCCCGAACCCTGAATCCACAAAGCATGGCATTCAACACTGAAAAGAAGAGAGATGACCTGTGAATGTTTTCATCAGGCAACACAAACTGAGATACTCAATGTTTTCATCTCCCAAAAGTATAGAACTGAGATACTCAATGTTTTCATCTCCCAAAAGAATAGAACTGCTAAACACAAACATCTTCTTCTAATCTGAAGTAAGAGATGATAAACAGCATGTTCTCCAACAAGGAGACTGTTTACTTCAAAAGTGACAATTCTCTCCAATTTTGTTCATAAATAGGAAATTTTAATTTATCAGCCCTGGTATGAGGATACGAAACTTGTCAGAGTGATTCAAATCTCTTGGGAAAGAATATATAGGAAAGCATAGAAAAATAGTAAGAAGAGACTATCACTGTCATATATTCAAATATAACCTAAAACTTTAATTATTAAGATAGGGGTACTAGAGCAATGGGCAGATGGTCAATAAAGGAGAGAAGTCTTGATGCAAAGCATAAATAAGAAAACATCAAATGCGCATGACTTTACATTGTTTTGGGTGAAAACTTAAAAGTCAGACTTATTTTTAATCTTCAACAGATCTAAGGTACGAAGTAGGAATGGCTAATAAACCAGGGACAGGGGGGAGGAGTGTAGTTCCGATAGCAACCAAAGAAATCAAAAATAAGGTAATCAGATACCTTGATCTATTTTCAAATTGAGGAGGAGAGAGGGATGTTGATGGGTTTGATTATTGGGGATAGTATCTATTAAAAAGCCCAAAAAGATAATTCTAGCCATTTATCCTAAGGAAACACTCAGCTGTGTTCAAAGAGCTTAGTGTACAAGAATATCTAACAGACCTAATTAATACAGAATTGTAGCTACAAAGAACTGGACATGTGCCATAGACTTGAATATTACACAGCCACCAAAAATTGTGCTACAGAGTAATAGCTGAATGAATAGAAAGGTACATGTTAAAGTAGAGTATATAGAAAATGATTCTAAAAAACTGGAGGGAGGAGCGCTTGGGTGGCTCAGGAGGTTAAGCATCCAACTCTTGATTTCAGCTCAGGTCCTGATCTCAGGGTCATGGGATCGAGTTCCATGTCCGGCTCTGCACTTGACACGGAACCTGCCTGAGAATCTCTCTCTCCCTCTCCTTTTGCCCCTCCCCCCACTCAAGCTCTCTCTAAAATAAATAAACAAATAAAATATTAGGGAAAAAAACTGGAGGGGTATATACCAACATCACAATAGTAATTCTCTCTGTAGAATCACAAGCCATTTTATTTACTTATATCCTCAAATTTTTCTACCAATTTATACTTAACATTAGCATTGCTTTCATCTCATTAAAATGCTTTTAATCCGTATATTGAACCCTTGGAGGTATCTGGCCTCTCTTGTGCATGAACTAAGGGATCATCCCTGTAATCCTAAACGCAAGCACAGTTTTTATATCTGTCTCTCTGTGAAAGACAGTGAGCCACCCGATGGCAGGCTTTGTGCCCCATCAGCCTTTGTGTGTCCAGCCCTTAGCACAGTGCCCGGCACAGAGAGAGTGCCCAATAAATGTTGGGGGGATGAACAAACAAAAGAATGAAGGAACCCCTGAATTATTTAACTGCTCTAAAGGCCCCAGTCCACAGGAGAAAGTGAAAAAAGTTTAGGTGTGAATTTAAGTTTTCACCAGAAAATGTGAAGTCAGGCTACACTCACCTAAGAGTTTCACTGTAAACTTCAAGCTAGATCACAGTCATCCATATTTTTTTAAAGATACGAACTGTTTTATGGTTTCAGAGAAAAACGGTCTAAAAAGCAGGAGTCTTGCCTCATGATTACAAAACCAGGTGAAATTCCAAGCAACTAGTGGAGTTACACTTTGGGAACTGGCATTCTTTTAAGATCATTCGCCACCTTTCAGACGTTCTAATTTTTAATGTCTGGGAATCATCTAGTAAAATGCATTGCATTAAGAGAAACGTTCCCAAGGTCAAAGATCAGAGGAGCACAGTTACCTGAAGGCTATAGAGGAGACGGGTTAAGTTCTGTATCGCTTGTATAATCTGAAAGATAAGATCATAAGTGTCAAATTCTTGAAAAAGCGCTCATTATCTGAAACTAAAGAGAGGACGATGATAATTTCAAGTGTGGAGAGCTCACCTCTGACTGTGAAGAAACTGGGAAACTTCTATATTCCACCTAAAATACGTAGAAAATAAGAAAATGAATAATTGCTCTACTTTTGAAAAGCTGCACTTAGTGTTCCAAAATCCCTGACTTCAGGTAAATCACTTCACTTCCCCTAAACTCTTCTATAGTGACCCTCTTTCTGGCCAGAAATCAAAGCCTACAGAATTAAACAGCCCCTTGATGAGAGCCCCATCTGTGCAAACTCTGGATTTGAGATGCACGGCAACGTTTCACCCAAACATCCCTTTAAAAAAACAAGGGATGACAGTAAGGAAGCTCTGCACTCTCTCAGTAAGGGACAATATTTACCTTGTGGAAACCACACGGTCAGCTGAGCTCTCCGTGCCCAGACTGAAGTTGGCCTTCGGACCAGGCTGCCCCCCCTGCATCCTGAGGCCAGATTTAGAAGCTCGAGGACATCATGCCTGAGTTCTAGCTCCCTGTCTCCATGTTGGAGATTCACAAAGCCAAAATAGCCAGCAGCTGGGAGAGGAAACCCAGACCCAGAGGTGGCCCAAGGGTCAGCACCTAGCTGGCCTGCTCGAGATCCTACTCTGAGCTCAGTGGAAACATCTGTGATCACCTTAGGAAAAACACTATCAGCAGAGGCCATGAGTGGGGCTGGAGACCACCTGCTCCTGGGGGATGGGGGTCTATGTTTCATTCTTTGTTTCTCTAATGCACACATTAGAGACACATGTGGACAGTGAGGATTTCTGGTTTCCAGGATTAAACTGAACATTTGTCTATTCATTATTGCTTGTCTTCTTTCACTAGGATGTAAGCCCATGAGTAGTAGGGCTTCTTGCATGTATTCAGTGCTGTTATCTACAAATGTAACAGTGATGCCCCACATGTAATGGACATTCACACTCCATTCCTTAAATAAGTATCATGCATCAGTTGTGTACTCCACTCCTTGTGCTATGGGAGATCACCAGATTCCCTGCCTTCCTAGAACCTACCGTCCCCTGTACATTGCTTGCTCTTATCCGAGCAGCTTTACACTGAAGCCAAAGACACAGTCAGCTGTGGTAATGTTCTTAGGTAACTCTGGACTTGCTAAATTCAATCAGTTCAGGCTGGTGAAGCTTTGAGGAGATAGCCAGATCCCTTCTTCCTGTCCCTCCCCCACAGTTTTCCCCATACTGCCCATAAAATATTTCTTTACTGACCAGAACCTCTAAGATAGGAAGGACAAAAGATGGAAAAGGACATGAAGTTTAGAGTCATTAGGCCTGTGCCTAGAACCACGCCCCCCCACGATACTGGGCTAAGAACCCCCATTCTCCAGTGAGTTCTAGAGTTCTCTCTGCTCTTGTGGTTTGGTCCCTGCTTCACAGTCATTACCTTTGTAATAAGGAAATCATATGCTATAGAATTTTTATACTCTACACAAATTAGAAACATAGAAATGAGCTGAATTATGTTACATGTGGTTACTTATTTCCAAGAACAGCGAAGTTTGAGACCAGAGATGGTTAAGGTCCTATTTTTCATGGAGCTGGTCTGCCACCTTGTGGTGTGTGTGCGCATAACCGCAGCTGGTGATTGACGCACCAGGTATTTTTCGGTCTGCGGCACTTCTTAAAATTCTTTCAGAAAATTATTTTTTAAACCTTACCTGATCAAAGAAGCTAACTATAAAATATCCATCACACTTTTTTTAAACGTTTGATTTCAGGCGATCCTGTTCTCTTTGTCAGTTCATTTTCTCAAATGCCTTATTAAAAGTCTTCCAGAGAGGTTCACCCCATGGTTCACCCCCCAAATGAGGGGGACCTACACACCTCATTTCACTTACCTGTGACTGAACTATGGAAGGAAAAAAGACCTTAGGGGTGGGAGCCACCACGATTTCCATTCAAGAAAAACTATTACTAACTAACCAGCCCTCCTCCTCTCTCTCTCCCTTCCTCTAGGACAAAGGCAGTTGGAAGCAACAGACTGAAAAGTGAAGTCCACACTGAAAAGGAGGAAAAAAGTTGGAATGTTTTAAGAAGAAATAAGTCAGAAAGCTTACAGTCAGAGTAAGCAGAATAAAATATTGCAGTCCTGTTTTTATTTTGGCTTATGACTTTTTAAAAAAAATACTAAGTCACAGCCATATCTCCTATGGATTTTTAAAAATCTTTGGACTTGGTGTCTCAGTCATATATAGTAAATGCAAATATATATATAATAAGTTATTACATAAATATATGACATATGTCATTTTTCCACATTAGCACATACTGGTATCTGGTAATGATTTTAGATAAAAACTGAAACTCTTGAGCCCCAGCCCACCCTGGGGAGGCCAACTAGCCACCTCCCAGAATCCTATTCTTATTCCCAATTTCTGACATCCCAGATTCATTTGAAGTGAAGAGGAAGTTTCCTGCATTTAGTTTTTCAATGAGCATCACAACCTATGTGTAAACTATGTACCCCCACACCACCCCCCCAAAGGCATTTGGAACCACTTTGCCCCAAGCAAAATGTGATCAGGTTGACTAAAAAGTCTCACAAAAAAGTAGGTGACCATGTGGGTAGAGAGAGGAAAACAATCTGAAAAGACAGGAAGGTAAAAGAAAGTGAAAGCAGCAACAGGAGTCCAAGTCCACATTATTTCCGCCACTTAGCACCACCTGGCTGCCTTAAGGACACTGCAGGCTGCCAGGACCACCTCTCGGCCAAGGGCCACTAAGTGTGGCGGGTGACAAGCTAGAGCTTAGCAGGGAGGAAAGCAGAAGGGAGACCAGAAGTAAGAGTGCGCAGACACACAAACATTCGAGTTTTAAATCCTTTTAATAACGTTGCAATCGTTTCTTTGTTTACACCTACATGATAGAGACAGAGCAAGAACATTTTGAGGAAATTTAAGTCAGAAAGGTTAAATAAAGAGTCGGGAAGTTGAGAACAATTGAGGAAAAACACTTGCATACCACTCACTGCCAACGACAGCCCAGGACCTGAGGTTACGTTACTACACAAAGTAACTGGTGCCATGTACTAACAAATCAGTTCACAATACCTTCTCCCCTGCATCAGAGACTGCCAAGTCGGTTCCCAAACCCCGGGTGCCAGGATCCACATCCCAACAGCCTCTTCCTCCTGTCCCTTCTGTGACTAGTGCTGGAGGCACACCAGTGAGACAGAAACAGAAAGGACATCATCAAACAGCGGCCAGCGCACAGGGTTCTTGTGTACACAGCTGACACGTATTTCAAAGTAAGAAACACAAAAATCACACATATTACATACTCTCATACAAGGGGCCAAAACAGTGCAAAGCACAGTGTCCCTGCCCTCAGGGAGCTTACATGCTAAGAGATACCAAACTGACATATGGCCTCAATTATCACCCGTCGTTTACATTTTCTTTCTTACAGAGAGGTGGCAATATAGAGAGGGGGATTCTACATCTCACTTTTGCTTACCAGGCAAAAGCCACTGGGGAGGAGGAAACTGGAGACAGGCACTGTACAGCAAAAGCAAGGGCTGACTGACCCAGGTCTAAGCAGACAGCTGGGTTGATAGGCTCCTTGGTGGCCAGTGTCAGAGCAGCAGACCAGGAACAAGGTTTAGAAGGAGGAATCGACAACAGGAATAAGATACCTTTCTAAGTAGGGTCAGGTTGGCTAATACTTCATGCGCTCACAGTCATACAAACAGGAACCTATCCCTGTCTCCAAGTAACTCTTTAAAAACAATTTCCAAGTGTTTTTTTCTCATAATACTGTTTATATGCTAGATTCACAACTGTAAATAATGTATATTTAATGTATGAAACAGAAATATTTCTAAATCCAGAAATATTTTTAAGAAACACAGATTTCACTCCATCCATTAAATCTCTGCTGGTGGGATTTTCTTTGCCCATGGGAATTCCATTAAAACTTAGACGATGCTCACCTTAGGCTGATTTAAACTAGACTTTCCAAAGCATTTTCATACACAGACTTACATTGGAACCATGTCCAGATGGGGCCCTGGTGAAATATTCACTGGGACACATG
Organism: Meles meles; assembly: GCF_922984935.1. Lineage (NCBI taxonomy): Eukaryota > Metazoa > Chordata > Mammalia > Carnivora > Mustelidae > Meles > Meles meles. Next base: position 83,246,168 of record NC_060068.1, read on the forward strand.
GTGCCATCTTGAAACTTTACTACTGATAGAGGAAATACTTCTTCTCCTTCTCTAAATGAAAGTCCTCTAGGACTCCAAAAGCCACTTCTATCACAAAGAATTTTTTGTTTAAGTAGAAACTGCTTCGAATTCTATCAGCTAAAAATTAAATTCATTTTGCCCCGGCTGGTCAATGCTTTTCACTTATAGTGAAGGGACATTTTATTGAAATTTATCTGTCACTCAAAAAATGGTTCCACTACTGGGCATTATACTTACTTCTTAAGAGAGATACCCAAGACTTTACCAAAGAGTTACCCATTATCTCACTCTCCCTCCTCCCCACCACATGGCAATGAGGACCATCAAATGGGCAAAGAAGTTGATGGTGAGCCAAGTGATCAGGTCCCTCTGTTCCTTATTCAGTTTCAGATCTCCAGAATTTAGGAAGGGGTAGATTATATTCATCATCTGATTAGGTATAAAGAGGATGAAAATAGAAGGCCTCGCTTGGTCTATGACTATAGATTGGCATGGGCTTGACTTAGAAGGACCCAGTCCTTAAAGTCCAATAAAGAATTGACCCGGTCAGTGACAGGCCCTCGTTTGGGAATCGTCTTTTGCCTCCACCAACCTTATAAAGAGAATCCAACTCTTATAGCACCAGGCTCTAATCCAGCCCAGAAACAAAGAGGTCTTCAGGGGTACAGGACACTAGCAACATGTCCCTGTCTCTTCCCGATGTGAATCCTGGTATCAGGACACTGTAAGCAGCCTCTCAACAGTTTTCACAGATGTCACGGGTGTCCCTGGGCCCTGTCCCCAGTCATGGGAGATGTGGGGAGAGACTGGGAGAACCTTCACCACCTGATCTTGAGGGAGGGAAGAGGCAACCAGGTGCTCTGAGCAGCTGTAGGGGCCGCATGGAGCCTCCCCAGCTGTCCCCCGGGGTGAGGCTGAGAGCAGCAGATCCCCCCATGTATTTTTAGATGGAACTCCCTCGATGGCATAGTGAGTTTCTTCTTTTCAAAGGAAATCACCCAGGGCAGTACAACTCCCCTGATGAATTTGGGCTGTGTCAAAATGAAAAACATATGTGCACTTTCTGAAAATAGAAACACAGGACTGGATCAAGCAAAATTTGAGAGGACAAAATAATTATTAGTGTTGATCTCAAAAAAAGTCCAGAGTTTTAAAAACTGTACTGCTTCCATGGATCCTAATTAACCAAGGGATGTTGTTAAAGAAATTCAGAGATAATTTAATCTTCCCATCTCTAGCTACTAAAGACATTTTGTCTTATGCGTAATGAGGCCTGGTGGAAATAAGGTTTTTATCACCCAAATACAATGAGAAATATGCTCTTTGTGCTTTTATCTCAGAAAAACTGTAGGGAATGAAATCTTCAGCTCATACATTAACAACATCATTAGGTTCCAAGAAATCACCTAATTCTCTATGACACTTTTCCGTATTTAAAATATTTTGAAACAGGGCCTTCAAGAAATGAATTCTGACCTGAACTGAAGCGTATGGTGACAAAGATCAAGGATTTTTTGGCACTTCTGCCTTTAACCATGTCACCAAACCATGTGTCTGCGGGAATGTGCTAGAGTCTAGCATTCTGGGTTATGTTTGCTCAGTTGATGCCTCTGAGATTAAGTCGGAGGACTTGTTCTTTTGTGAATAGCAGGGAGTCATTTTCAAAAAAACCCAAAGTTTAAAAGTCATTTCACAACCATTTCCCAAACTGTCCTCCCTAAGTCTTACCAAAACTGAGGCAGGGTGGGGTTTGGAAAAGTTAACCAAGCTTTCCTGGGTCAGAGAGCAGTGTAACCCACCAACTACTCTTGAAATCCTTGTCCTTGGAACGCAGTGTCATCATCATATGTAAATTAGGTTAGCAGACTGATTCCTAACTTAAAAAGTACAGTAAGTCTCCTCCAAATAGGGACAGAGTCATTGCCTTCATTTCATATGACCACTGTATGTTCCAGAGGTTGTGCTCAGGCTCACCGCAGAGGCCTGAACTTTCACTTACAAGCTGGAGGTGATCCTGGCTCTTCAGGGGGACTCCGCGTATCCACCAAGGAAGATTCTTCAGAACCTTCCTCGGATGACTGACAGGCATCGCCCGCTTGTGAGGCCTTCACTGCAACTTGGAGGCTCTCAGCTAAGAAGAAAGAACACAAAATAAAAAAACCAAATACACCGTTTAATCTGGATCAAGCGTTGGCAAACTCTCTTTGGCTTGTGTCCGGTTTTATATGGCCCAGGGGCTAAAAATGGCTTTTATATTTTAAAGAGTTATTAAAATATACACACAGGCACCCATGCATGCACAAAGAAGAATGTGTCCCAGAAACTGTATGTGGCCTGCAAAGCCTGAAATATTTACTATCTTGCTCTTTATAGGAAAAAAAGTTTGCCAACCTGCAATCTAGACCAATACTTCACGTATAATTTTGTAATAGAAAATTAATAAAAAGATGCACTGTATAAAAAAATCTCAATTTTAGCTTTCAGTACACTAGTCTGCTGGAAAACATTCTGTTATTCAATTCATTTAAATGTGATTTTAGGTATAAAGATTTTAAAACGTACTATTCAAAAATATGAGCTAGTCTTTGAAAGAAAATTTCCTCAACTGTGCCTTAAAAAACAGAGATTCCCAATCCTTAATATACCTACTAGATCACATTCTGAAGGGAAAAGACAAGAAGTTTGCATTTTATTTATTTATTTTTAAGATTTTATTTATTTATTTGACAGACAGAGATCACAAGTAGGCAGAGAGGCAGGCAGAGAAAGAAGAAGGGAAGCAGGTTCTCTGCAGAGCAGAGAGCCCGATGTGGGGGCTTGATCCCAGGACGCTGGGATCATGACCTGAGCTGAAGGCAGAGGCTTTAACCCACTGAGCCACCCAGGCACCCTGAAATTTACATTTTAAATAAGCACCAAAGGCTACTCTTAGGATCTGGTAAGACTGGTAAACACCCCATCCAGAAAGTCATGTTTTTATTTATAATTAAATGCATTCAACAAGTATGCGGAATGGCATAATTTTGAGGGCCCTACAAGTATTTCTAAAACATTGTGTCCAATGTTTGGATTTAGCAAATACTCTTTCAGCACCTACTCTATTCCTGGGGCCCCTGGGCCTCTGTACCTAATTAGGGGAGTCTGCAGACTAGAGGAGGAAAACACAACATATTCGTTAACTCTACACAGGGTAGCACATGATCAGTGTTAAGGTCTATCATCCAGTTACAGGGGCATCATAAAACACTCCAGCACTGCCAAGGAGCAGGACAGTTCCAGTCGCCAGTGGGAGTAGGGAAAAGTTCTTAAAGGAGATGAAAGGTGAGGAGAATCTTGAAGGATGAATGGGATTCAAGACATAGAGATAGGGGAGGAGAAAGGGGAGCAGAAAAGCAATCCAGGAGAACAACCACCTAGGGAGACCATTCAAGGTGCGTTACTGAACTATTTGTCCTCCCTCCCCCCCCCCCCGCCCCCCAACACACACAAGATAATGACCTCAGTCTGAGTAAGAATTCCTGTTAGATCTCTGAGTCCTGATCATCAATGACTTGGGGTGGATCAGGCAGCACCTCAATTGCTCTGTGTTTTCCTGAGCAGCTGGGTCCCCTGCTGTTCCCCAGCACCTACATCACATGATGGGTGAGGGGAATTAAAGTAGAGGGATGCAAACCAGGCATCTATGACAGTTTTGATGGGGGGAAGGGGAGAGTGAAAGCCACTGGCTAAAATGGAGAGGGGGTGACTTATGACAGAGGCATTATATCAAGGTCAATGAGAAGGTCACTGGTTCTCACCAACCCATTCAAAAGTACTTCCAACTATATTTCTAAAATATACTTTGGACCTGTCCACTTCCTTCTACATCCATTGCCAACATTCCTGGGTCTAGACCAAAGTCCCAACACCCCCCATTAGCTTGCATAACTGCCAACCAACCATCTCCAGGCAAACTGGTCTCCCTCCAGTCTGCTCTCCTGCCAGCAGCAGGCTCTCTTCTGAAGACATACAATGGTGCCACCCCCATGATTAAAAGCACCCAGTAACTTTCCATCAGTTTGGGAATAAAATATCTATTTTTTTTTTTTAAACCAGAGCCTGAAGAGATCTTTCTCTGCCCACCCACACAACCTCCCCTCATACGCTTCCCTGACTGCTGCCACCCTGCCTTCCTTCTTCCCCTTGAACACACCAGCTCATTCCACAGACAAGGGCATGGTACTCACTTTCTCCCTGCCCAGGAATGGTCCTCCCCATCATCCCCAGTCAGCTGGCCTTCTTCTCATCTTTCAATTCTCATCTCAAAAAATCATCTCCCCAAAGGGAGTTGAGGGAAATTGGAGGGGGAGATGAACTATGAGAGACTATGCACTCTGAAAAACAGCCTGAGGGTTTTGAAGGGGCGGGAGTGGGAGGCTGGGGGAACCAGGTGGTGGATATTATGGAGGGCACACATTGCATGGAGCACTGGGTGTGGTGCAAAAACAATGAATACTGTTATGCTGAAAAGAAATTAAAATATATATATATCATCTCCCCAGAGAAGTCTACCCTGACTTTACTAAAGCAGAGCCTTCACCTCAGCCCAATCTTATTTTGTTACCTTTGTGAAATTATTTTGTTTCCTTGTGTATTGTCTGTCTTCCTACACTATGTTTTTTTTAAAGACTTTTTATTTTTTTTATTTTTTTATTTATTTGACAGACAGAGATCACAAGTAGGCAGAGAGGCAGGCAGAGAGAGAGAGGAAGCAGGCTCCCTGCTGAGCAGGGAGCCCGATGTGGGGCTCGATCCCAGGCCCCTGGGATCATGACCTGAGCTGAAGGCAGAGGCTTTAACCCACTGAGCCACCCAGGCGCCCCCCTACACTATGTTTTTATTTCCCTCTTTTTTTTTCACTTAAGTGCAGTTGACACACAATGTTACATTAGCTTCAGGTGTACAAGGTAGTTGTACAAGTTGAACACCTTACACTTTGCTCACCAAGTATGTAGCTACTATCTGTTCCCACACAATGTTAAACAGTATCATTGACTATATTCCCTATGCTGTGTCTTTTATCCCGGTGACTTATTGATTCCATAACTGGCAGCCCATACCCCACTACAAAATATAAAAGGTATTAACTCTTTCCTTAGCACCAAGAGCAAAGCACAGGGCAGATGCTCAATGAATGACTGAAAATGAATGGATGAATGAATATTTCTGCCAGTGGACCCCACTTCAGAAAACCTCTATGCCCTTCTTAAGACCTTGGTTTCCCTATCAAATAAAGATGACTGAATGCCATGATTTCTAATTTCTCCTCCAGAGCTGATGTTCTGAGATTCTGAGACAGAGCTTGGCAAACTTATTCTGCAAAGGACCAGATCACAAACATTTTAGACTCCGTGGGTCACAGTTTCTGTCGCAGCTACTCATCTTCACCACTGTAGCAAGAAAGCAGCCACAGATCATAGGTAAACAAGTGTGGGGGGCTGTGTTGCAACAAAATGATAGTCAGAAAAACAAGTGGTAGGATACATTTAGTCCATGGTCTGGAACCTTTCAAACCTTGTCTGCATTCCTTGCCACTCTCCCAGGTGGTGGCTGTTTTCTCTCTCAAACTCACTGTCCCTACTGTCACTGCCAAACTATTATCCCGCCAACCCCCTTTTTTTCCTTTAATTTCATACCATCAGATTACAGCACTCACTACCCCTCTTTGTTGCCATTCACCTACAGATTCCTTGAACAATATAGCAGCCGGTGCAAGTTCTCTCCCTTCCCCCAACGCTAGTCCTGTCAAAATTCTCAGGAATTGCCATTTTTGTGAATCTAGTCCTTCCAATACTTAGCCTCATGTCTCCTTGACGTCCTCATTTCCCCAGTGATCTTATCCTTCACCCTACCTCAGCCACCGACTCCACAGTTGTACTCTAACTTGACTATTACCATATTTGCACTTTGCCCCATTATACAGTCCATTCTCCACACAGGAGTCAGAGGGCTCCTTTTAGAACACCCATGAAGTCACTCCGCTACTCAAACCCTATAATGCTTCCTATAGTGTCTCTCAGAATGAAATCCAAGCTCCGTACTTAACTCAGTCGGGTCCTCCAAAGTGGGTGGTAGTTAGCTCTGTGTCATCTGCCACCCCTCACCCCTCCCTTCACTCTACCTGCATGGTCCTTCCTCCTTGATATTCCTCAGGCTTGCAACGCCCCTGCCTCCAAGCCTTTGCATCTTCTGTTCTCTGTGTCTGGAACATTCTTTCCCCAGATGTCTACTCGGCTTTTTCACTTTCCCGTGTCTGCTTACACATCACCTTCTCGAAGAGGCCTTTCCTTGTCACCTTAACTCAAAAACAACCTTCCCACTCCATCCCTCTCTTTATTCCCTATTCTGTTTATCATTCGTTTTTGTTTTCTAAAGATTTATTTTTTTATTTTATAGACAGAGAGAGAGCATGCAGGCAGGCACGTGGCGGGGAGGGCTGGAGGGAGGAGAGAATCTCAAGCAGGCTCCCCGCTGAGCAGGGGCTCGATCTTAGGACCCTGAGATCACCACCTGAGCTTAAATCAAGAGTCAGATGTTTAACCAACTGAGCTACCCAGGTGCCGTTTCTTTTTTTTTAACTAGGGTTCAGATTTTATTAGAATCTTCACTGAAGCAATTGCCCTCCATAGTTTTCCAAATAAAACTGTCTTTATTATTTTTTATTGAAGTATAATTAATATAGTTATATTAGTTCCAGGTGTACAATACTGTAATTCAGTTCTAATTACTCAGTGCTCATCATGGTAAGTGTACCCTTAATCCCCATCACCTATTTCAACCCGTCGCCCCATCCATCTCCCCTCTGGCAACCAATTTATTCTCTGTATTTAAGAGTCTTTTTTTGGAGGGGAACCCTCCTACACTGTTGGTGGGAATGGAAGCAGGTGCAGCCACCCTGGAAAACAGTATGGATGTTCCTCAAAAAGTTCAAAATAGAGCTACCCTATGATCCAGCAATCACACTACTGGGTATTTACCCCAGAGATACAAATGTAGTGACCTGAAGGGGCACATGCACCCGAATGTTTACAGCAGCAATGTCCACAATAGCCAAATCATGGAAAGAGCCTAGATGTCCATCAACAGATGAATGGATAAAGAAGATGTGTATATAGTGTATAAAGAAGATATATGTGTATATATATGTATATATATATACACACCTATACATATATAATACACACACACACAATGGAATATGATGCAGTCATCAAAAAAGTGAAATCTTGCTATTTGCAACAACGTGGATGGAATTAGCGGGTATTATGCTAAGTGAAATAAGTCAATCAGAGGACCATAATTATCATATGATCTCACTGATATGAGGAATTTGAGAAACAAGACAGAGGATCATAGAGGAAGGAAGGGAAAAATGAAACAAGACAAAAACCAGAGAAGAAGACAAACCATAAGAGATTCTTAATCTTAGGAAACAAACTGAGGTTTGCTGGAGTGGAGGAGGGTGACAGGGATGGGGTGGCTGGGTGACGACATTGGGGAGAGTATGTGCTACGGTGAGTGCTGTGAATTGTGTAAGACTGATAATTCACAGACCTGTACCCCTGGGGCAAACAATACATTATATGTTAATTTTAAAAAAAGAATCTTTTTTTGATTTTTCTTTTTTAATTTGTTTCCTAAATTCCATAGATGAGTGAATTTATTTGTCTTTCTCTGTCTGATTTATTTCACTTAGCATTACAGGCTCTAGGTCCATTCATGTTGTTGTGAATGGTCAGATCTCATTCCTTTTTATGGCTGAGTGAGATTCCATTGTAGATGTACACTACTTCCTCTTCATCCATTCATCTACCGAATGACAATTTTTGGTCTTCATAGTGCTTGACACACCAGACACATCTATCTCCTTTCATTTGGCAATTTTTAGAATATGAATTGTAGCACAACTGGAACCCTGTCTTATTTTGCTATATCCTGAGTATTAAAACCACAGTGCATGGCACACCGAAGGTACTCGGGCATTTTCTGAACTTGTTAAGCCAAATAGTTTTGGAAGCAACTTACCCTCTTTCAGTGCTGCTGCTAGTAATGAGGCTGCCTGGGGAGGCTCTCCCGGGTCAGGTTTAATGAGGAGGTGGGGCTCTAGATGGACATCCTCCAATCCACTCAATTCTCCAAGTTCAGCATAGATATGCAGCTTCTCCTCCAAACATGTGCAAATTTGTTGGTCTTGGTTACTGAGTATTTCTATGAAATAGTTATTAACCATAGAAGGTTATCAGATAAATACAGCAACTGTATGAAAATCCAAGCTCTAAGATAAAAATGTTGCTTGTCAGCAAAGCAGTAGGGTCTCACAGGTCAAGTACAAGTTGTTGGGTGTGGGCCAGAACCAGGTTCAAATCCTAACTGTTCCACTTAGTGACTAGTCTCCAGCAAATGACTTAACAACTCTATCTTCCATTGTCTTTTCTGTACATTTACTGTACTCAGATGTTCGTTTCCTTTCCCATGCCCCCAATTCCAGAAAAACTTGCACAACCACTCTTTGTTCAGGCTGTTTTCTATTAGTCTTAAACATGAAGCCCAGGAATGAAAATTGAGGCGGCAATGTTCATGATGACTGATACCCACAAGGGAAAACAATACAGAAGCTCAAAGCTACTCAGGCTTCAGCCCATCTTGGTTAAAACCAAACCTACTGGCTTCTGGTTTTCTTTCTAAACAACCAATTTCTTTGACCATCTTTGCACACATCATTTTCCTCTGATTCCAACATATCACATGATTCTACCGGTTTAAAGGGACTTCAACCAGCATCGAATCCAGGGGTTCTCAGTCTGCCTTAGTTTTACCAGGGTAGAGTTTTAACTACTGACATCCACAACCACCTTCCATAGATTGGGAGTGACCTGGTTGAGCATAAGGGCCCAGGCATCAGAATTTTTACAAAACTCTCAAAGTAATTCTGATGTCCACTCAGAGATGAGATTCACTGAGCTGATCTAATTTCCCTAATTCACGGACTTGGAAACTGATGACCAGAGTTGATGGGTTCCCTGTTCAAAGTCATATCACTGTGACCTGACAGGGTCAGGACCTAAAATGTCACCACTGGGGCGCCTGGGTGGCTCAGTGGGTTAAGCCTCTGCCTTCGGCTCAGGTCGTGGTCTCAGGATCCTGGGATCGAGCCCCGCATCGGGCTCTCTGCTCAGGAGGGAGCCTGCTTCTCCCTCTCTCTCTGCCTGCCTCTCTGCCTACTTATGATCTCTCTCTCTGTGTCCAATGAATAAAGAAAATCTTTAAAAATAAAATAAAATAGAATGACACCACTAGACAAGGACTCCAATGCACAGCTACACCATACTACCCACAGTTCTTGTTGCATACATATTATGTGCCTATTTGTTTTTGAAAATTTGTTATCTATTTTAAATCACTAAAGAGGAAGGGGAATAGCCACTTCATTTGAACACTCCTAGCATCAGTACTTCTTGTTCTGAAGAGTGGTGGGTAGGCCTCAGGTACACAGAGTTAGATTAACCATTTAATCACAACCTCCCACTTCTGACACCTGCGTTTTCCCAGCATCCAAGGAGAACGCCACAGCCAGGGATCAGACATGTCTGCACAGTACCTTGACATTGCTGAATTTTGGCCACTCTTGCTTCAGCTTTCCGCCTCTCTTCATCAGATTCGCTTGTCCTTCCCCCTTCTTCTTCTGGGCAACTTTAAGAGACAATAGTCAAGACAGACAACTGAAACCAAATCCAAGTATCTTTAGGTTCATTAGCAAGACATGGGGACCTGGCAGTAACACTCCTCAGAGAAGGAAAAATTCAGAAAAGTTATGCCCTCTAGCCAAGATAACTGGTTTTCTCGAGTACATAAAGAAGCTTGCACAATATGACGCAGCTCTCAAAGTGAGAAGAACAGGGTGACTCAAACATTCCAACAAACAGACATACACAAACATACACTCGTATGAACGTGTCCCCATACCCTACACTACCAACACTGGCGTTAGGTCCCACTAAAATATGAAGTTTGTTTTCTACTACGTTTGGGTACTTCTCAATGGGACAGAGGAGAGGGAGTTGGAGGGGACGGAGGGTAGAGTGCCAGGTTGGGTGTGGAGCAGTGGAGGTGGGAGAATTTTATAAAACATCATTCAAGATCAATCAAATCAAATTACCACGAAGAAAGATCACCCTCACCCCGTCTTGTTTATAAAAACTTACAAAAACACAAGTAATGAGGTGTAAATTGACTTAGAACACATAGATCCACCAATTGAAAAATGTTTATTGAATGATTCTTCGGAATTCACCACAAAGAGAAAGAAAAGACACAGTCCCTGCCCTCGAGGAGCTTCCAATCTAATAAACACACAGGCACAAAAAAAAGCTAATAGCTACAAGGCGGTTTGTGACAAGCACTGAGTCAACACTTCAGAGAGCAGATGGTAAAGAATTTTAGGTAAGAAAGAGACCACCGGAACCGAAGAGATCTTCACAAAGGAGGGAAGCCATGAGCTGCACCAAAGATGAGCAGGAGTCACATGGGTGGGGGGACGTAGGGCTTTACATGCAGGGAGGTGCGGAGAACGAGGCTGCAGATGAGGGGCTATCAGAGGTGGGGGGAGGGGGTGGGGAGCAGACCCTCTTGGCTGAGGCAAGGTGTTCATGCAGAGGAAACATGGTTAGAATACTTTCCCAACTGAACAAGTCCATTCCCTAGAGCGTGGGCAGAAGAAAAGGTTACCTTTCTACTGCCTGTTGGATTCGTCTCATCCAGTTATTTCGTTCCTCCTTGGAGTTGGTGTGAATTTCGTACATCTCAGGACCAGCAGAGGAGGCACTGATTAGAAACATGCCTCTTTCCTCATTCGCAACTTCTCTAGCAATAAGCTTCTGAAGGGAAATAACCGATGGCTTCTGATCCTGCACAGAAGAGAAAGATGTGCCAGTAAAACAGCATCCTACCAAAAGCAAAGGTTCTCACCAAATGCATCAGCTAAGGAAAGTGAGAGTAGCAAGCAAATCATTTCACTTCAACCTTTCAAAAGTGCTGCACAAGTTGGTAAGCACGCCAATGGAAAGGGCATGGTGAAGAGAGGATGGAGAAAAAGGATACAGGAGAACGTTTGTCCTTAAGAATGAGTGGCTTAAAAGGACAACTTTTGAAAAAAGACAGAACAATCAGAGCACTGAGAATCTCAAAATGCTATCATACGGGGTTCAGGGGCTTTTCTAGAAGGGCACGGGAATAGAAAATACCATCTCAAATATTACAAGAAGACTGAGAGGGGTGGGAGACCTGAGTCCACAAGATTTAGCAGTATTTCGGGTGGACTGAGAGAATGACAGCGAGGAGGGGGCACGACCTCAGAGTCCCTGAGCACAAGCAGTGTGTTCTGCTACCATAGGACAGAGAACAGCAACTGAACTTCTGTGGCTCTGCCTGCAGGTGCCTCCTCTTCCCACCCACCACATAAGCCTTCGATGGGTGGGAATGGGTCAGGCTCATCTTCGTACACCTAGGACACTGCCTTGCATAGAGCAGGCTTTCAAAAATGTCTGTAGAAATGGATTTAGCATAATTCCATCAGAGCGGAATAGGAAGGAAAGCTAACATTTGGCGTACAAGCCGTGACAAAATCTCTTCTTCTGTGTGCATTTATTGTGCTCTTTCGAGGTCCCATTCTAAGCACTGGGGGATTCCATGACGGGTAAGAGAAGAAGCCGTAGTTGAAATAATAATTGAAAGAATGCCTGCAGGAGATAAACAGTCTGGGGGGCTAAGTATGAAGAATTTTCTTTGATTCGTGGCTTCTAACCCTGTTGAGAGTCAGTTGCAGTATGTGGTTTGGCTTCTCCTTCACAGACGGAGTGAAGCCTTGACCCAGGACTTGCCACCACATCCCGCACGGCTGACTCCTTAGTGCACATCTAAAGTTGTGTGCAAGGGTGTACCCAGAAGACCTCTCCAGCCCATTCTTCTCCGAGCAGCAAAAAACAAAACCAAAGGACACCAACTTTTTGAATACTGCCCTCTCTAACTAGGGGGAGCTCCTGAGCTCTAGTCATACCCTTCATTCAGTCATGGATCTACTACCCAAGAACTTACTTGCTTTCCTTCTTCCAATGCACAGAGTTAGGCTCCTCAGCTTACAAAGTAAATAGCCTCTGTATATAAAGGCAGAGTGGGTTTAAATTGCTTACGACATTAGCAAGGGTGAAATAATCTGAACCAGTTAGTTAGGGCTGCAGAAGGAGGCAAGGTGGTAAGGTCAGATATTTTTTAAATGAAAAACAGGTAAGCAGGTAGAAAGTAGCATTAATTAAATTGCCATCAGGGTATGTGCTATGGTGAGAAAAATAAAAGAAAAGAAAATAAATAAGAATAATAAAAATAAAATGAAATGAAAAATTAAATCACCATCAGATGAGCAGACAGCAGGGGTATGCCCATCATTATTCACATTAATCACACTAGAACACTAGAGATGATCAAAAATTCAAATTAAACCTCTAGGTATGGAAGTAATGAGTCTACCTTAGAAACAGATGTTAAAAATTGGTCATGCCAAGGCTTAACCCAGCCTGCAGAGATGTTTTGCTTATGCCACAGTATTTTCAAAACAGATTTTTTTTTTTTTTAAAAACAGTCACCAATATTTAAGAACTGGGAGATTCCCCCCTTTAAAAAAAAAAAACAAAACAAAACCATATATGTGTGGGTTCTTGGAAAAAGCAGACTAGCAATCCTGGGCCTATGTACCCATGTGAACACACAGACTATCTCTGAGTAATCCCTGCGATCTGGGAGACAGGCCATGTTCTCACCAGGTCACTAGAGTCTCTAGCACTCGCTATGTGATCCTCGATCCCAAGTCCACTCCCAGGTCCCTCCTGTTTCCCGCCAAGCCTTCAAGGCAGCCTGTGCCCCAGGGGAAGAGGAAAGGGAACTGCTACCTTCAACTCTGTTGTCACCCGTCTCCATTTGGGATTCCACAGAGTGGCTGCCTCTCCAGTAATATCATTCGAAATCCCACTGGGACAAGACCTTCAGACTGTTTACTGTTTTGAACTTGAACTTGTACATCTCCATGTTCCCTTGCCTTTTTTTACTGTTCATTTTGAAATTACCTTCTTTAATATTTAAGAGATCCTCCTAGACTCAGTAATCTAGGATTTAATGAATTTCCCAGTCATTTCATAGATTTGGGTCCTACTCCCATTTCCAGGGGAGTCCTCTTTAAAAGCAAAATTCTCTTATAGGGACTCCATTTTTTCTGCTCTTTCCAGCTGCTCATGTTCTGGCCATGTCCAAATTCATCATGTTTTTTGTAACATGTAGCAAGTAAACACTTCCTAAAGTGCTTCTAACAGCACCAAGAGCAGAGAAACTTAGCTGTGGGTATTAGCACGAAGATAACTTTCCCCAATGCCAAGATGTGAACCAGGAAATCCAGACATCTGTATGACCCCGGCTAATACAGCAATTCCCTCAAGCAATTCCCTCAATACAGCGTAAATAAGATATTTACGACTGGAGGGCTGTGCTAATAACTAAATGTCTATGATACCACTCAAAAGCATATGCTTGAACAGTGTAGTGCCCTTGAGTCCTTAAGGATAATGCTTTCTATTTTGCTCCCTGACATGGATAGGGGCTTGGCTGGCTTTTCTGAAAGCTGCTACGTATCAGGTTAGCAACTCCATGAAACAGTATCAGCATCATCTTACTGTTGTCCAGAGACAAACCCCTTCTACCGAGAGGAGGAAAGCTATGGTTGCCTTCATCCTGGCATTCAGCAGAATGCCTTCCTAATGTCCAGCTTAATGGCAAATGTGGTCTAAGGCAGGCACAGATAACTCTGAAAGAGGTCACACAGGAGGGACAGATCCGTATTTCAAGCAGTGACTATAAAGTGAGCATCACACCTTCACCAGGATGCATACACTATGTTGACCTAGAAGATAAGACAGTTGTCTCTATGCTGTGTCTAATCTTTGACCCATCAGCAGGTCATCTTGGCCTGTCATAACACTCAAGAAGGCACAGTCTGCTTCTCTTTCAGCTCTCTGGTTTTGACCAAACTTGGGTTTCTTTAAAGGTGTGGTATGAATTTGTTTTCTCTCCTGTCATGGTCCTCACCTCCCATAGGACAAATGAAATGGTCCCACCTTCCTACTTATATCCCAGAGAAAAGCACACACAGGCTGCTTCACAAATCAGTGGGTTGTCATGAAATATGCAATATAGACAGCTCGAATGTCTCAGAGCCATGGGGACTTGTCTAAGGCCTCTAGCTGTCCTCTGGAGTAGCCCCGTGAAGAAATCTCTGAGCTTTATGCAACCTGGCATCGGCGTCCTGATGAAACCAACATGCTTAGCAGGGTGAAGAAGCCTGCTGGGCCAACCTGACAAGCACAGATGAGCCGGGGAGGCACTCTACCAACCTCTTCCTCCCCCAAATCCAACCCTGGCAGGCATGCTTCTTTGTTTTCTCTGAATGGCAAAACAGAAACTTCATTAAGCTTTGACTGTGCTAAAACCAGCTGGAATTGATGACATGTGCTAGTGGTTCCCAACTGTCCTATCTATCACTGTCCTATCTATCAATGGATGATAAATAAGAACCATTTTAGAGAGCTGCCATTATAATGCCCACATTGGTACTACATCTTGGATTCTTTCCTTTAACAGGGCCTAATGCTCCACAAGGCTGACAAAGTTAATTGATGACATCTTCCTTCTTTAAGTGAGTCATTCTGGACTGCAAGATGCTGTGTAAAAGATGTTATAAAATACCCGTTTTACTTTCTAGCCTAACTCTGTGCCAGCCATGAGATTCACGTACCACACTATAAGATAAATTTTACATTAATAATCTTAGCGATTAGTAGCCATTATAGTAGAAACAAGAATCTTCTTTAAACCTTAGCTACCACAATGATGTTCTCTTGTTTGGCAGAAGGAACATCATGATAGTTATGAATGGGGCTCGCAGTGGGTACACCGGGGATGGACCAATGGAAGTGGGACAAGATTCTGGAAGAGACCCACTGTTCCCAGCATTAACATCTGAGTGGCTGGAAAGGCATGGTCAGGAAAGGGGTGGGAGAGATCTGGAAGATATACCACAATGGCCAGACAACAGAGAGGGGCTGAGGCAAGTGCTTGCCCACCAACCAGTCCCAAGGTACTTCAGTATGTTTACATTAACAATTGACAATTGAATTAGCAAAAAGCAATTGAATGAGCTGACCACCACTCCTGGCTATAAACCAACACATTTCGTGCTCGTTAAACCAAATGAGAGGGAACACGGCAATCACCAATACTACTGGAAATACAAGGGGTAGGCTCTTGCCAATGGCTACTTAATTTCACAAGGACTTTCAGGCATTTTTCAAAGATACATGGGACCCAACCCTTTAAAATGTGCATCACATGACCATATACTTACAACAGCTGCAAAGATGTATTTCTGGTCTTTTTCTTGTAAAAAGAGCAGCACATCAGTTAGAAGTAGAGCCAGGATATCTTCAAAGAAAAGATATTGCCAGTATTAATGAAGCAAACCACAGTTCAAATGCCCTTATCAAATATCCGGATTTCATGGTGGAAACGTAAATCAATTTATTAAAAATAAGAAGACTAAGATTTAGCCTAATTGTGGAACTTTCATAAAAATGCCTATATTTATGACAGTCAGAGAGAAACTCTACAGACAACTCAGATTAGCCATGTAAGCATGCATGTAACTATAGGTATCACTAAATCTCCAGCAACATTTAATACTGGAGCTTTCAAAATGGAAAAGAACTATCCAATAAACAAAGGTTCTAATAAAACAGAGCAAATGCTTACCTTTAGAAAAAGAACCTTAATCCTTACTGTTAGAGGGCAGCTTCTGCCTTAACTTATGTGTGCAAATCTGTTGAATCATTCCATCTAGACCTGAGCAGAGTTTGAGATCCTGTATGTCCCCCACAAATTGTACACAGGAACCCACCTTCACTAGCTGACTAAATATCTAACACAGAATTAGCAAACTGCTGATGCGAAGAACCGCACCAAGAGCAAAGGACTTGCAGCGCTGGGGTCTACAGCCTGGTTAATAACTTAGCTTGGTTAATGTTCTAACTGTGGCTCACGTTGAGTGGCAACATTGCTGATCCACAAATCCCATTTCAGTCATTAGCTGCAAATACTGTGAAACTTCGCAGTCCTCCAAAGGGTTACGTCTGAGTTCCCTTGGAGTAACTAGTTCCCTTGGAGTAACTAAATTAACAATCTCTTCCTCTCACTTATCTGAGGATGTTACTAAGATACATTAAAAACAGGGCGAGCAGATGGGTGGTTCTTAACCCTGATGCCACAGCAGACCCACGTGGGGACCTTCAAGCATCCCTAGGCTTGGGCTTCCTCCCCAGACCAATAAAATCAGGATCTCTGGAAGAAGACTTGAAGATCAGCAATTTTTTTTTTTTTAAACTCTCCGGGTGATTCTATAGTGTGTGATCTGAGCTGAGAAAGCCTGGACCAGACAGGATGCTTCCTATAGAATCAGTCCCTTAGAACTGAATAAATGGTTTTAGACTCTTAACTAGATTAACACAGGTTAATGCCAGTTAACACCAAGCAGTAGCACCGAGGAAGAGTTTGTACCACTGTGAGCAGGTATATTTCTGCATCTTATGACTCCGGAAGGAATATGACCTTCCGAGCTCAGTCCTCCCCGCACTGGTGTGACAGCCCCCAGGAGGCTTGGCACACAGACCCTAGGTGTGTAGACCTACCGCCTCATTTTCAACACATTACATTTGCCAGAGTAACATTTCCGTGCCAATAATTACCAGAATTCTCAGCTCCTTTCATTCCAATACCCCAAACTGCAAATTCATAAAATGTACAGGAAGAGCTTTGCTTGGGGCAGTGAACTCCCACCCAAGATACATAGCATTAGCTTACTGAAGTTCATGACTTGGTCCTTTCCCACTTCTCCAGGGTTTGTACGGTGCCTGCCATCTCTGAACCACTCTCCTTTTGAAAATCTGTCCTGTTAAATGAGCGACATACGTCAAAGGAGGAGAAAAGATACCTTTGAATCGACCTGTCGCAGTTTTCCAGTAAACAAGGCCATCATGTAAGAGAGTCCTTTCTTTACTTATCAGTGCTTGCTTCCTAAACACATGGCCGTTTTTGAGCTTTGTGTAGGTTTTGTTTTCGATCTTAGTTAGGATCTCCAGCCATTTTTGGTTTTTCTCATACTCGCTGACTTTGAAATCTACTGCTGCGATCATGTCTTTAATGAGGCCCAGAGCTTTGCACAAGTCTTTATGTTCTTCACTTCTCTCTGCATGGGAAAAAGAACACTACAGAATAATCCAAAGTGCTGAAAAGATTTTTTTTTTTTCCGTTTTAAGTGCAATTAAAATCATACAAAGAGAAAAAAAATCACACAACAAAAATGTTGGATTAGGTTCAAATACCTCATTATCACTCTTCATCCCCAAAAGGAACTGTTACAAGATTTAATTATAAAAGATTTATTTGTCAGATGTGGTTCAGCGAAAATACTATCAGTAAGATATCTGAGTTATTTTTTTTAAAGATTTTATTTATTTATTTGACAGAGATCACAAGTAGACAGAGAGAGAGGAGGAAGCAGGCTCCCTGCCAAGCAGAGACCCCGATGCGGGACTCAATCCCAGGACCCTGGGATCATGACCTGAGCCGAAGGCAGAGGCTTAACCCACTTGAGCCACCCGGGCGCCCAGATGCCTAAGTTCTAAAGATTGGCCTGACCTGCCCCAAGGGCAATGAGTATGTTATATACTAACCTAGGCTCTCTTTCCACCTTCCAAGACACAGGTAATCAAGTAATCCCTTCAATGAATTTCTTAAGATTTGGCCAACCTGGAGGCCCAAATGAGGGTCCTCTCATGAAAGGGAGCTGCAGGGGGACTTACAGGCCCCAGACTCATTTGCCTTCCTGAATCCCTTCCTCCCTAAAAAAAATATTCAAGATGATATTTCCACGTCTTTTCAGACTAAAAAAATGGGACAAAGGCACTGTGCATTGTGGGTCAGCCATACTTATGGCAACAGTAGATAATCATTGATTCCAGTTATTACTCTTTAAAACATGGCCCATCTGCTCATATCTCCCAATCATCTCAAGAAAAAGCCCTGGAAGTGTTTCTGTAACAGCCTCCTAGAACTCCAGATGAAATGGAATTTAACTATTGTCTTATTGGATGATAAGGAGCACCTAGTTCATGTTTACTGAGGCAAACTGAAGGGAAAGTTTCAAGAGGTCAGAAGGTGCCAGAAGGAGAGGAGAACAGAAAAACTGGGAGAGAAAACAAAAGCCTACAGGAGCAGAAATCAACACACAGAAACAGCAGTCAAGTGAGATGAGAACAAGTCCTCACACAGTCTGACCATTTCCAGGTTCTCAAAGTCCTCCACGCATGAAGGTTATTCCAGAAAACCAAGGAACAAATCCTGACAGGGATCTTTCACAAGGAAGATACTCTCTTTCTCACTGTCTGTGAAAGTATCCTCTTTACTATACTTACCAACCCACAAAAGGTTCTCCTTTCCAAAGAGCATATTCATAAATAGGAAAGGGGAGTAAAGAAAATCAAAGTTGAGTTACAAAGTAACTTGAGGTGAGACCAAGAAAAGGCTCAGTCTTTGACCTTCGGGGACAAATTATTGTCTTGTAATGGCAGGCTACCCTAAGTGACACAACACCCACCTTGCCTGGGAGTCTTGCTAGGTACACTGGATTTGCACCTCAGACCTCACTGAAGCAGAATCTGCATGTCAGCAAGTTCTGCAGGAGAAGATGATCCCTAAAGAAGTCTGAGAAGGATTGTTGTAAGCAAGTCACATAAACCAATCTTCCCAGGAGACAGAGAGAGCAAGAACCGACCAGCAGTTAAGGTCTGACCCAAGGAAGCAATGTCCATTCATTCACTCAGCCACCATGAAAACTATACCCAGAAAGCCCCAAGTTATGCTTATCGTTTCCAACAGACAGTAGGTCATGACTGTTCTTCAGTCTACCAGGAATTCGGCGTGGGATGATTCTTAGAGTAGCAGTAGCTGACCTAACACAATCTGGCAGATTTTAGTCTTTGGGGTATTGTATTTAACTCTACTTTATTTTTTAAATTTTATTTATTTATTTGAGAGAGGGAGAGAATGAGAAAGAGCAAGCAGGAGAGGGGGAAGGTCCCAAGGAGACGACCCTCCTGCTGAGCAGGGAACCCAACCCGGGACCAGATCCCAGGACTCCAGGATCATGACCATAGCTGAAGGCAGTTGCTCAACCAACTGAGCCATCCAGGTGCCCTTAACTCCACTCTTACGACAATATGAAGATCGTACAAACTGAAAGGCTTTATTTGAGAGAGAGAGAGATCACAAGTAGGCAGAGAGAGAGGAGGAAGCAGGCTCCCTGCTTCTTAGGCACCTGGTTGGCGCAGTTGGTTAAGCATCCGAGTCTTGATCTCAGGGTTGTGAGTTGAGGCCCTGTTTTGGACTTCGCATTGCATGTGGAGCCTACTTAAAAAAAAAAAAAGTCTTAATTTTGTTTTCATTATTTCTCTGTAAACAACAATTCTGAGGCTTTCTCTTCATATTGTGCTTCTATTTTATGTTGAATTACAGGGAGCGCTAAATATGGGATATAAGGAGCAGAGACTACCATTTGTGCCTGAACTTAGTTCTTAATGGGACTGAAAAAAGGAAACACTAATTCACGCATTTCTACGCACATAGATCACTTCCCAAAAAGAGGATGTTAGAGGTTGACTTTTTTAGAGAGGGCATTTAAGATCTCATTACCCCTTTCATTACCTCCAAGTCCACTGGTCATGACAAAGGTAATAAAAACAGCTCCCATTTAGTGAGCCCTTTGTTTACACCAGGCTCTGTCCTGGGCATTTTATGCAACTATCTCATTTAATCCTCACAACATCCCTGAGGATTATTAGTCTCACTTAGTAATGGAGAAACCCGAGGCTCCTTTAACGAACGTGCCCAACAAATGAGCTGCAAAACCGAGCATATGCAATGGAAATCCCAGTTCACATGACTCCAAACCCAAGCCCTTGTTAACCTAACACGCCACCATCCAACAGACACTTTACTCAAGATCAATAAGCTAGCTGGAAGAACAGACATTTTTATTTTTTTGTTCATTGCACTGGGATGGTTTTATTTCTTGACGGCCTCTTCTGTTGTTACCAGTCACCGCACTAGGCATTCAAGATCCAGTTGTGAACCAGACACGGGCCTTCTCAATCCTCCAGGGAGCTTACAGTCCATCCATGTGCATTGTCAGCTTCCTAAAAGGTGCCTAGATGTTACCCCAGGTCTTTGATGAACTGACAGAGTTAGAAAGAGCTCCCTAATAAATCACTTTCAACCTAATAATTCACTGCTTGGAAGATGGGACATCTGGTGATAGGATCCAGGGGCGTGTGTCATCAACTACTGAGTCGGTAACAGGAAGATGAGGAAGTAGAGGTATTAAGAAGATCCGGACACAGGGAAACGGAAGAGGGGACGGGCAGAGTCAGAGAAAGACGAACACTGCTTGGCTTAGGCTGCCTGAAGCAATTCAGACTATGCCCAAAGCTACATTATAACAGAGAGCTTCTCAAAAAGGATCCAAATCCAAAGGCTCTAAAAAGTTTTCCCCTCATCAATAGTCTTCATGAATCCCAGGGCACGAGCATTTGTATCTGTTGATGACACCTCGGCTATGTTTAAAATTAAGCAAGTGGCCAAGAGGCAAAACCTTTACCCTACAAGTTACAACTCACCCTTTGTGTACTGCAAAATCCTTTCCACGAGGACCGGGTACTTTGTGATGCGCTGAGTGACTAGCAGAATGCATTCTGGGATTCCTCGGCGTCGAGCCAGAAGATTACTATTTCGAAGCTTAAAAATAGACATAGACTTTTCATATACAGAAACTGTATTTTCTTTTGAGGTCTGAGTTTAATAATACAAAGAACCGGCCACTGTATTGTTCTATTCCGATACAAGATTAATAGGCATTATCATTAATTAAAACTTGATTCATGGTCATTAAATCATACGCTTTGCCATTAATCTCTCAGCAACATAACTCTCCAAGATTAAGAAGTTTCAAGTTACACTGATATATTTGCAGTTAATTCCAAAAGCGAGCAAGTTTCACCAAGTGTTAAGATTTATGAAGAGCAAAAGTTCTGGAAAATAGTCACAAATCAAAGTTACACTTTGAGTGTGAGTTTGCGATTAACTGTTGGTTTTTCTAACCACTCTTCCTTTACATTTGTTATTACTCATCACAGCACTTACAGTTCCCTCTAATCAGGTCAACTTTCTTCCTAAAAATTTCATAGTATTCTTTAAGTTTTCAAGTTCTCAATACTCATGTATGTGCTGTGGGGGAGGGGGAGAATCTGCTAACATCCTCAAAATAAAAGAAAAAAAAAGTACAAGCCATGGAACTCTAAGGGACAGATTTCTTCAACAAATAAACTGGACCCCAAAAAACAAATAAAGGGATGGGGAACATCCAAAATTAAAAGAGATTTAAAAGATATAACTCTGATACACAATACATAAACTTTAGTTGGATTCTGGCTTAAGTAATCCAATTTCATTTCATTTTCTAGGGAAATCTGAATACTGAGGATATTAAAGAATAATTCTTTATATATATTTTTTAAGATTTTACTTATTTATTTGACAGACAGAGATCACAAGTAGTCAGAGAGGCAGGCAGAGAGAGAGGGGAAGCAGGCTCCCTGCTAAGCAGAGAGCTCAACGCGGAGCACTATCCCAGGACCCTGGGATCATGACCTGAGCCGAAGGCAGAGGCTTTAACCCACTGAGCCACCCAGGCACCCCTAAAGAATAATTCTTGGGCCTGGGCCTTCGGCTCAGGTCATGATCTCAGGGTCCTGGGATCGAGCCCCACATCGGGCTCTCTGCTCAGCGGGGAGCCTGCTTCCCCCTCTCTCTCTGCCTGCCTCTCTGACTACTTGTGATCTCTCTCTCTCCGTCAAATAAATAAAATCTTAAAAAAAAAAAGAATTCTTAATTGTGATAATGTCATTGTAACTTTTAAAAGATGCATTGTTTAGAGATACATATTATATACATGCCAAATTATATAATGTTCAGGATTTGCTTCAAATGAATACAGTGGTGATGGGATTGGTTCTCTATTTTTATAAGGTTCTTCTGATTTATTACACCTCAGGACATGAAATAACAACCCAGGATATTACAACGGTGCTCAGAAGGTTGGATGACACTTTACAAATATAAGATACAAAAAGGAAATGATTTGGGAGAAATATTTTGCTAAGACAGAAAAAGAGACTTTCTGTCTTTGCCACGAGCCTATCCCTTTCTTCTCCTTCCCTGAAAATCAGCACCTAGATGTGAAACTTGTTTAAAGTCATGTAACAAGAAAGCATGAACTATTCCCCATGCTGGTTTACCACTTTGCAATAGTTTAAAAATACTTGCCTTAATAAAATTCTGAAACTTTTTATTTTGTTGGAGTTCTTTAAAGAGGCTGACAGCTTCTTTGTGATGGCTACAGAATTCTCCATAAATTTTCTTCATTTGATTTGCATTTTCTTCTGAAAACTGAGAATGACATTTCAATGAAGATTTATAAATTTAATTAGTTCTAACCACAAAGGAACTTGCAGTTTTCATATATTTCAATATATTCTTGGCAAATAAAGAATAAACATAAAATTTCTGAACACTATCCCTTCTTTTTTCCAGACACCTTTTAAATTAAACTAAGAAGTTGCCAAGAGGTAAGGGAAAGATGGTATTAACTAATTATACTGTACTGAACTAATTCAATTATCAGATACCAAATGCAAAACATTTGTTACCTTTTATTCTTTTTTAGGTGTTTCTGTGACTTTATCATTTCAACTTATTATTTTATTACTTTTTTAGACTAAAGGAAAGCTATGTTGAAAATTTGGGGGTGCTCAAGAAGGTTTGACCTCTCATGGGTTGACATTTACATTTGGTGAACTGACCAGATCTGTGGACTCAGTCCTCAATTTGGAATTTGATCTTTGTCAATACATCACAAATGGATGAAGAGGCAAGTAAAAGGGAAAGATGAATACTCAGAATGCCACTTTATTAACTGATGGACCAAAGTAGAGATATGGGCTGGATATGTCAATAAGTTTGACTTGTGGAAACATCTCTGTTGAAAAATCTAGATGGGAACCAAATCAGATTCATAGGGTGGTATGGAGGTAACAAACTGAATTACTTGAATGCCAATGTTTTACCCTCTGCCACATACAATATTATCGCAACAGAAATCAGAAAATATCCACCCAGCCCCTGGCAAGTACTTCAACTTTATATCACCCTCTCTGATCTTTTCATCTTTGCTTACAATTTTATCTATGCTCTAGGCCAATATGTCTCAAGAGCTGATTCTTAAATTACCTATGATTGCTAAAAAAACAAAATAAAAACAAACAAACAAAAACTCAGATACTAATCTAACAAAGTACACACAGGCCTTCTATGCTGACAACTATACAATGCTGGTGAAAAAAAACAAAACTAAAAACGTAAATCAATCATGGTCATAGATGGGAAGAAACAACATAGTAAAGATGTCAATTCTCCCAAATTGTTCTACAGATTTAATGCAGCTCTCATCAGAATCCCAGCAAGTGTTTTCTTAAAAATACATGCAGACAAGATTATTATACAATTTAGATGAGAAGATAAAAGAATAACTAAAAACAAATTTGAAAAAAAAAATAAAGTAGAAGGACTCAGCCTACCCAAGTTCAAGAAGTATTATATAGCTACAATAATTAAGACTGTGTGAAAAGATAGACACACAGATTAGAAGAACAGAGTTGGAGCCCAAAATGCCCAATGACTTATTTCCAACAAATGGCACTGAGGCAATTAGACATCCATAGACCAAAACCAAAAAGTGAATCTTGACATGTGGCTCATGTCTTAAACCACAATAAACTCAAAATGGATCACCAACTTAAGTGTAAAACACAAAACTACAAAACTTTTACAAAACTACATAGAAGAAAGTCTTTTGAGATCTCAGCTAAACAAGAAGTTCTAAGAGTTGCGGCCAAAACCATGATTTTTTAAAGGAAAAACTGAAAGAATGGACTTCATCAAACTTAGAGACTGAGAGAACAAGTTACAGACTTCAGAAAATATTTGCAAATCACATAGCTGACAAAGGAATAGGATCTAGAATATATAAAGAAATTCAAATATTCAATAGTAGGAAGAACAATCCAATTAGAAAATGGGCAAAAGTCATGAGCCAACCTTTTACCAGAGAGGATATATAGATGGAAAATAAGCAAACGAAAGATGGTGAACATCATCAGCTACGTGGGAATTATTATTCAAACCTCAATAAGTTATCCATCCATGTCTTTCAGAATAGCTAAAATAAAAAACAGTGACAACACCAAATGGGGTGAGGATGCAGAGAAACTGAATTACTTATACACTGCTGATGTACTTTGTGATTTGATGGGAATATAAAATAGCACAACCACTCCAGAAAACAGTTGGCAATTTCTCACAAAATTAAGCATGCAACTACCATACAACCCAGAAATTATAACACCCAGACATTTATCCCAGAGAAATTAAAATTTAAGTGTGCACAAAAATGTGTACATAAATGTTTAAAATCAGCTTTACTTCTTTTTTTAAAAAAGTTTTTTCTTAATTAAGTAAACTCTACACCCAATGTGGGGCTCAAACTCACAACCTTAAGACCAAGAGCTTCACACTCTACCAACCGAGCCAGCCAGGCACACCAAAACAGCTTTACTTCTAATAGCCAAGAACAAAGAACAACAAGACGTCCTTCTATAAGTGAACTACAACAAACTACAGTACTTCCATACCCCGGACTACTACTCAACAATAAAAAGGAATGAACTATTACACACACCAACACCTGGATGATACTTGAGAGAATTATGCTGAGTGAAAGAAGCCAATCCAAGGGAAAGTACACACTATGTATATAACCTACATGTAAAACACACATGTCATTTATCTAACATTGGTGAAATGACAAAATTATAGAAATAATAGAAATAGATTAGTTGTTACCAGCAGTTAAGGAGGTGGGGACAGGAGGGAAGTAGGTGTGGTTATAGAGTAGTCAGATAAGGAATCTTTGTGATGATGGAACTTATGATGGTAAATTTCTGTATCTTTTTTTTTTTTAAGATTTTATTCATTCATTTGAGAGAGAGAGAGAGAGAGAATGTAGTCGGCGGGGGGGGGAGAGGCATAGAGAGAGGGAAAAGCAGACTCCCCACTGAGCTGGGAGCCTGACATGGGGCTTGATCCCAAGACCTGGAGATCATGACCTGAGCTGAAGGCAGACGCTTAACCATATGAGCCACCCAGGCACCCCAAGGTTCTGTATCCTGACTGCATCACTGTTAGTATCCTGGTTATGATTCTGTATTAGAGTTTTGCGAGAAGATGGCAATGGGGAAAAATAATTTCAGAAATTAAAAATTTTTAAATGCCAAATCCCAGGCTCCCCCCAATCCTATGAAAACAAAACCACTGGGCCATTGGAACACAGTGGTCTTCATTTCTACAAGCTTCAAGAGATTCTTAGGCACCTGAAGTTAGCAAAGTTATTCCAACCATGTTCGTCATATTCACAATTTCTTTCCCACACCAATTATTTCCATGGACTAAATCAGCATTATATTCCAGGCTAGCCTCCTGAGTAAGGCTAAAGAGTGAGGAATTTCCCCGAAGTCTTCTCTCCTACATCCCTTCCACAGCTAGTTCTTCCTTTTTCCCCCACAGAGCATCATCTCAGGATTCTGCTCATTTTTTCCTCGGGAGACAACTTTTTATCACAGTGGGAGGAGACCCCTCCTCATACCCCAAATGCATGAGCAACAACAGAAACACAAAAGCAGGCTTAAATCCTTTTCTCTGCATAACCAAAAACCTTTCCCCAAAGGAGAAATGCGTGCTTCGTCCTAAAGCAGTGCACCAAGCTCATCCTGTCCAATAGCCAACATCCCAAACCTTGTTCTCAATTTAAGTCCTCCTTTATGACCAGCAATGAAACAAAAACAGAACTGGTAGAGATGTAAAATATGTTAACTACAAAGTCACTAACGAACAAAAGTGTTAGCGTTAAAACACAGTACTTCTATCAAGAAAAGTAAATGATTTCCAATGACAAAAACATCTTGCACTTCGTGTTTGGATGCACTCAGATTCAAGTTCAGACACATTCTGGCATTTTTAGTCAAAACATTTGCAAAGGACTTTACAGTCTCCTAACTTGGCACTCTATGTTTCTCATCAATTATGAGGACAGACAGGTTTATGACTGTATAGATAATCTGCAGAGCAGATTACTCTTCGATTAAAAACTTGTTACTAGGGGCACCTGGGTGGCTCAGTCGATGAAGCAACTGCCTTTGGCTGAGGTCATGATCCCAGGGTCCTGGGATCCAGCCCCACATCAGGCTGCTTCCTCAGTGGGGAGTCTGCTTCTCCTTCTCTCTCTGCCCCTGCTTGTGCTCTCTCTCTCTCATTCTCTCTCTCTCAAATAAATAAAATCTTTTTAAAAAACTTGTTACTAATGTGGATTTTTACATTGTTAGACATTAGAAATAGTTACTGAACAACTAAGTGGGGGGGGGGCTGTTTTGTGCACTAAAAATATCTCTTTAAGCATATTTACATCAATGAACTTAACTCTTCTATTCTTAGTAAATGAGCCAAGAGCTGAACTCTATTATTTTGCGCTACCCAGTGAAAGGGATTCAAAATCAGTCTTTTGGACAGGATGACATTTTGCTATTTATCGAGAGAAAGTCGAACTAACCTAACTAGGAATGCATCTCGATGCCTTTCCACAAACGCTACCAGGGACTGCAAAACATCGCATTCAAGTGAATTCCTGATGTTTTGTTCCTAAATGACCCATGCATTCAATAAATATTTATGGTACCAAGCTCTGTTCTAGGTAAAATATGTTAGTAATGAAATCAACAAGATTCCCTGCTTTACTGGGACTGACAAACTAGGAATGACAAAAAGCTTCCTCAGATGTCATCAAAGGTCTCAAGAAATCAGATGCCTAACTCACTGTTCAGAGAGCAGATTTCGATTCAAACCTCAGTTATGCTATTTAGGAGATAAGTGAACTTGAGAAAATCATTACATTCTTCTCCATGCCCCGGTTTCTGTTTTCGTACGATGGGGAAAATAATATCTACCTTGTACAGATAGTTGTGAAGGGAAAGGAGGTAATATACATGCAAGTACCCTGGAAAATGCTTGCCCCAGAGGGTCACTGAATACATATGATTTAACTTCTCTATTAGCATCTTTATCACAGAAAACCCCTTGCGAAGAGGCCGATATGAATGGTCGAATTTTGTTTTCCCTCATCTACAGCACAATCCATTCTCATGATGCTTCAAATATCCCAAGTACCTAAAAAGTGCCTCCTTTTAGTGACATTTGCTGTGTTGTCCCCCAGGCAGGAACACTAGGGCTTTAATGACAGCAGATCTTCTTCCCTCTTCCTAAGATGAGCCAACATTTGTCTTGGAGATACAGGCAAGATGACCACAGGCCCACGGAGGAGCTGTTATCACAAAGCCAGCATATCAAGAAGTCTAAGCAGAATTTTCCTAAGAGATTTAGATATATGGCTGGGACTCCTGGTGGAGAGAGGGCTGGGGATCATCCCACCAGGTCCTGAGACTCACAGAAGTCAGTCACTGGCTGTCAGAGGTCTCAGCCACCAGGCACACATGGGGCTATCAAACAGAAGAAAACCACCCGGTCCCACCCAGCAGTAATGGCAACACAATTCCAGTTCTTCTTAGACTTTTAGCCTTGTAGAGATCTGCAAACCTCGTTTTTGAGCTCAGGGTCTTCAAACCTCTCTTACCTGCTGTACTAGAATATCTCCAATTCGGTTGATGATGAAATTCCTGTCATCATCAGCACAGGACTCCTGCCTTCGCTCTTTCATGCTATAAAAGAAATGCCTATGGATTTCTAGTAACTCATCTAAGCAGGGGAAGATTTTATCCACGGTGCTGTGATCAAGCTGCAGCTCCTCCTTCATTCCTTTCCTGAAGATCTCAGACATGATGAGCAGGGTCTGGATATGATGCATCTCTGTTTGCATCAGCTCTGAAACACATGCACACAAAAAAGCTTTAACAGGGGTGCCTGGGTGGTTTAGTGGGTTAAAGCCTCTGCCCTCGGCTCAGGTCATGATCCCAGGGTCCTGGGATCGAGTCCCGCGTCGGGCTCTCTGCTCAGCGGGGAACCTGCTTCCCCCCTCTCTCTCTGTCTGCCTGCCTCTCTGCTTACGTGTGATCTCTGTCTGTCAAATAAATAAATAAAATCTTAAAAAAAAAAAAAAGGCTTTAACAACCAAATACTCCAGTGACCTATGGTAGAAGCTAAACACTGAATGTTGTACAAAGAAAAAAAAAGGAATGTTTATGAACTATGGTATTTATTCACCACAGAAGTTAGATTGATTCCACTTTCTCTGGGAGAAAACAAAGTGTGACGGTCAAGGGACATTGTGGATAAAGTGAAAAGATAGCCCATGGAATGGGAGAAAGTAAGATCCTTCTTCAGGGCCTCCAGTCTTGCTGTTCCAGCAGCCTGGGATGTCTTCTTCCCACATCCACTAGCTCCTTCTTAAAGTCATCCAGGTCTCTTCGAAGATTACTTGTCTCTTAAGTCTCCCCTGTATGCCTGAACATTCCATAGCTCTTGTCCCCCTGCTTGATATGGCCCACTACTCTATTTTTTTTTTCAGCACTTATCACTGCCTACTATTATGTATTTTACCCATATCCTGTACTATGCTGTAGGTTGTGAACTCCCCAAAGCGAATTCATGAGAAGAGAAAATCTGTATGTTTTGCTTACTGTTATTTCCCTGGTCTCCAGAATTAAGGCCTGGCATACAATAGGTACTAATATTTGTTGGACAGTAGAACTATTTTTCTTTATTTCTTAGAACCAAGATAAGTAGATCTTCTTATCTGTACTTCTAGATGAATAAACTATGCCCAAAGGTTGTACCTAACTTGCTCTAAACCAAAGCAAGTAATGAGGCTTCTTTGAAAGAAAAGGTGAAGGAAGGCAGTGGGCTAGCCTAGGGAGAGAGATCAGACTCTTTATGTGGGTAGAGTCAATAGACAGAAACTAGGGAAGAGGAATTTCAGGTCTTAGCACAGATTACTGGATTGAAAATGCACTGTCTATGGAAAGAGAGTTTCTAGAAAATGGAGGTATTCAAGAAAAATGTGTACAATTAACCTGGGGAGCTATGGCAACAATGATTTAAATACCACAAGGACCATGGAATCAGATATTTTTCAATGACCTTGCTTGGTTTTCAAATAATAATTTTTAATAAAGTATGGCTGCCAATGATACTAATTACTAAACTTCTATGGAAAAAGTAAGGCTGGTATTTCCAGTAAAAGGACTGAAAAAAAATTTTAATGCAAGAAAAATATCTCATAAGGGATTTGCATAAAACAAGTATAGAAACAAGTGTTACGACTCAACAGTAAAAAGACAAAATGAACCAAAAAAAAAAAAAAAACCCAAAAAACAAAACCAAAAAAAAACCCAGTTCAATATGGGTGGGCAAAGGATCTGAACAGATGCTTCTCCAAAGAGATACACAAATGATCAAGGAGCACATGGAAAGATACTTACTATCATTAGCCCCCAGGAAAATGCAAATCAAAACCAAAATGAGATACCACTTCACACACATGAGGTTAAGTGGAATAAAAAGGAGGGACAATAAGGAAGTGTTGGCAAGGATGTGGAGGAAGCAAGATCCTCACTACCCCACTGGTGGGCGGGGAAAATGGTACAGCTGCTTTGGTAAACAGTCTGACAGTTCTTCCCATGGGTTAAACAGAATGTTACTGTGTGACACCAAAAGTGGCAAAAGGACCAGCCACTGATAAAATGACCATTAAATGATAATTAAATAAAAGATAGGATAGGGAAGCCTGGGTGGCTCAGTCGTTAAGCGTCTGCCTTCAGCTCGTGTCATGATCCCAGGGTCCTGGGATTGAGCCCCATATCTGGCTCCCTGCTCAGCGGGAAGCCTGCTTCTCCCTTTCTCTCTGCAGCTCCCTCTCTTGTGTTCCCTCTCTTGGTGTGTCTCTCTCTGTCAAATAAATTAAAAATCTTTAAAAAAAAAAGATAGGATATTTATAGTAAAATAATAGATAGCCATAAAAAATAATGAAATATTAATATACACTGCAGATGAACCTTGAAAACAATACACTAAGCGCGAGAAGCCAGCCACATACTGTACAACTCCAATTATGCCAAGTCCTAGATGAGGAAAATCTGCAGGGATGAGTGGATGAATGGCTGCTGGGGCTAACGGGAGAGAACACAGGGAGTGAACGTTAAGGGCCCTGGGTTTCTTTCTGGAGGATTGCAGATGCTCTGGAATTAGTGGCTGATGGTTGCACAACTTCATGAACATACTAAAAACTACTGAATTATATACTGTGATGGAGTGAATTTTATGGTATATGAATTCCATCTCAATTATAAAAATGTATCATGAGAGGAAACAATTCATGATTTGTAGGAGCACCGTAAGTACAATTCTAGATTAGTATTTCCAAACTCAGCTAGTAGGAAGACTCTAAAATATGAGCCATGGAAGGGGAATAAATCTCAATGTAGCTTTATTATGTTATCATAAACAAAAATCTCTTTAACCCACGAACATCAAGTTAGTACTTCCTACCAAGTTTTTCACACCTACTCTGTACTAAAGGCACTTATTCATATCAATTCATTTAATCCTTTTATCTAATTATCCATATGACCCAAAATATAGGAATGATTTTTCTCATCCTTTAAAGAAAGTGAAGGGGCATCTAGGTGGCTCAGTGGGTTAAGTGTCTGCCTTCAGCTCAGGTCATGGCCTCAGGGTCCTCAAGTAGGCTCTATGGGGGGCTCCCTGCTTAGCGGGGAGTCTGCTTCTCCCTCTCCCTCTGCCACTCCCTCTGCTTGTGCTTGCTCTATCTGTCAAATAAATAAAATCTTAAAAGAAGGAAGGAAGGAAAGAAGGAAGGAAGGAAGGAGGAAGACGGAAAGAAAGAAAGACAATGGAGAAGAAAGGATTTCCTCTGGAACACAAGCCACTCTGACCCCAAACACCATGCTGTGAACGTGATAATTCATCCCAAGTGGGTCATATTATTTTTAATATATGAAATCAAGAAGTGACGACAAATTACAGTATAATAGAAACTACATGAGAAATAAAAGCGACAGCATCTTCCCAGCTCTACAGCCCTGGACAGATTTCCAACCATTCCACCTGACCTGCACAACTACCAGCTTGACACATGTGAGAAAGAATCCTTGTCACCACGGACTCTGTGGCCCATACTTGCAGACAAAGAACTGGTAAAAACTAAGAGCGAATCCCATCTTTCAAGTAGGCTAACTTCTTGGAAGCACTCTGAGGATCTACTTTGCATTTTAAAATTGTTTAAACTTCATTTTTCTCTAACGAGCTGATATGCAACTTCCCCTAATTCAGACTGCCTCCACTCCCAAAAGGAGGAAATAGTAAAATCTCGGAGCTGAAATGCACACTTAGGTCTGTAGAACTCAGGCCCATGTTGCTCTGACCCAGGTGCTGCCCATCTCACCGCCATCTACGGGAAGGTTACCCACTGCTGTGTGTGTCTCCCCCCAGTCTACGGGAAGATTACCCACTGCTGTGTATGGGCAAGCTGCAGAGCTGTGTACCCAGCAGCCCTGGGTACATTAAAATATGTGAAAATTTTCTGGAGAACAGAAGGCAGGAAGTATTGGCCATGGGTAGGTAAACTTGAAAAGGACCTGAGAAATAAAATTTGCTTTGTATCACATGTATACAACACCTCAATTAAGTGTGAATATCATTCTCCCCATTTTAACTAAGATCCAGGTGAATTAAACCATTTGTCTGAAATCAAGTAACTAGAAAGGAATAGAACGGAGATTTGAACCCATGTCTTATGACGGCAAATCCCATGCCCTTTCCGCTATACACCCTGCTTCGGCCCAAGAGCATATTTTAAATGCTTACCAAAAATGACATCCTGTCTTTTGATGACATCTTTCTCCTGCTTACTGCAAAACGAGGGGTCCACCACCAGACTCCAAGACTCTGCTTCCAACTCCTGGGCATCACTGCTGAGGTCACTCCACAGAGAAGAATCTACAACATCTGGTGTATGTGCAGAACATAAAAGCCAGAAGTGAAGTGACATGAAGCAAAGACCTTTCCAAGAACCCACATCTATGGATTCATCACACGAAATAAACCTGCTTTGAACACAGAAACATCTAAGCCAAAATACTGTTGATGTGGGGCAGAAGCATCTAGAAACCAAACTGCAGAAAGGATCCAAATCAAAGAAACTTGCAAAGAACCAAAGAATCATTAAAACAGTGATGGTGTGCATGTCCCCCCCAAAAAATAAAATAAAATTTAAAGATTCTTTTGTTTGCTTTGACATGCTCTATTTTAGTTCTTTTATTTTTGGTAAACTTCAGAGTCCATAATGGGCTTACAGAATCTTAAACACACCCTATCTTTTGCCCCAGGTTACTCTGCACTGTTTACTCAAATCTGAATTTTGTACTTGTCCACTTGATTAGCTTTTGACTTGGCTCACTGTCCTTAATATAAACAAGAAAGCAGGGTACATGCGTTCAAGCCACAGATGAGTACAGATTTTCTGACAGAATCTGATATCACACACCCATACTCCTTCCAGGAAAACTAAATCCTATTTGTCCAAATAGCACTCCTGAGAGACAGTCCAGCTCAGAGGAGTCAGCAGGAGATGATTATGGATTGGAAGACTCACGTTTAACATAAAAGCACTGGGTTCCCCGGGGCAGAGCCCACCCCTTTCTCTTCCCACTGCTCTCCCTCCCTCAGGTCTTCCTTCACGTACTAATACAGCTTGGCTACAACATGCAGTTCACCAGATTAAATCCCATCTTACAAAACACGCTTTAAAAAATGCTTTTATTTCCTGCAAAGTAGGGGGCAACAGATGGGGGATAAGTATCTCAGAAATCTAGGCAAGCCCAGTCTTAATTAAATGAAGTACGTATTTTTAACATATGATCCTTATCCCAATCCATCAGTAGTTCTAAAACCTTGTGAGCAGTAACAAGCACACAATGTATCTCATTCTCTTATCTTCACGCCACATGTCTAATATATTGTATATCATCGGCCACTTCCTGGGAATATTCACTGGGGCTAAATTTTCACTTATCAAAAGAACCTATACCAAAAAGATACCACGACAGAATTCTTTAACACACGCACACACACACACACAACATGTCTGATCCTTCAAAAATATTCCTTCTGGCAATTCCTCACAGAAACAAACGTGTCTTCTCCTCACCTTCCATTAGGAAGGACTCCGTGGAGGGAGAAGAGCCCATGGACTGTAGTAGCTCATCGGAATGAGACCTGCTTCTCCAGGTGTTCCCGTCACTCTCAGACTCCAGGGAGGGCCCCGACCTTCTGAAGCTGGAGGGAAGGAGGGACATGAGTCAGTTCCAGCAGTGGCTCTGAGACGTGAAGGCCCAGGGCGGTTGGTCATCTTACCTTTCCAAGGTAGTGCCTGGAACGCTTCTAGACAATGGATGGGCCTGTGCTGAAGCTTCTTTCCTCCTGGTAGGCAATCCGATAGGCATGGAGGAAGAAGGGTGCAAGGAGAGACCAGGTTGCGGGATGTCTCGAAAGGAAGAGTCTAGAAATCAAAATGGGTGCTTCAGGCGGTTTTCACAGAGAGCAGTAATTACAAGGAGTCCCTTAAAAGCCAAGAAGTGAAACACTCGAATGGCTGCTGTTAATGTGTCGCATGTCCAGCCATGACACCAGTCTCCTTTCCATATCCTGACATCTGGTTCAAATGTCCCTTCCATTTCACACCCTCCTGATACCCATGAAGCCGGCCTGCTTCAGCACAGTCACTTGGCGACTGTGGGCGGCTGGGCTCACACAAACAAGAAGATGGAATGGGGAAACACTGGGAGAGCTCTCCCATAAACCACTGCTTGTACTCCTTCCAGCCAGCATTAACGAGATGCAAGGTGTTATTAGCACTATTAGTAGAATGCATTTTGTATGTACCAACAATCACACACACACACATACACACACACAGCAGGTCAGTAGATTGGAATGATGCTGGGGAGTCTGCTCCTTATGGGGTGAGAACTTCAGGCAAATGAAACCTGCAAGCCAGGCTGAGCTCTTGTCTCTTACACACTGAAAACTATAGTGCTACAATACCTTTCTGGTTTCTTCCAAATTCCTTCTCAATAATATCTTCTCAATCGTTACAGGCATATGTGCTTTTACATTCGATGCGTACTATACATGACCCTTAGGAAATGTTTGAGTCCTACTGTAGGGATATAGCACACACCTTCTCAAGCAGAAGAGGATCAATACTTGCATGGAACCCCAGGATATTATAGAGGGTTTTATACATGTATGATTTGGTTTGATCTTCATGACTCTCAGAGAAGGAATCTTATCGATTATAAAGCCCTTCTATTTTCATGCTGAACCTCATGAAACTGACAAGCGCCTCACAACTACAATCAGAGGGACTTCTGTCCAAGCAGGTGTGTAAAGGAAGTCACAGTTGTGACTCTCTGCACTAGCTTACCCTGTATAACATCACACCTAACTGCTGATCACCACGAATCTGCATAGTGTATTGTCCCCTGATTCAAGGAGTTTTGGAAACACTGGTCACACTGTGAAAGCATTCAAATGAAAAGTGACCACAAACGTAAAGATGCCCGCCATGAGGCAAGCAATGCCATATTGGAGGCAGAACAAACGGCAAAGTCTCTCACAACCAATGGAAAGATTTTCAAACTTAGGAGATAATGGTCCCTGGTTCCTGCATGCAATGTCAACTACTGTCGAAGGTTTCCAATTAGCGCCAAGAGGAATCGTCTCATATGAAGCAATCTATAATTCAAGGAAAAATGGAAGCACCAAGTTTAACCATATGAGAGAAAAATGCCAGCGTGCCTTCCAATTTCACTGTCATCCTAAAAGGGCTGATGAGATCAGAGCCTCAAGCCCAGCTAATAAGCAGGACCAGGTCACTACGATAATGGACATCAGGGACTGTAGACTCCAAACTTCAGGATTTTCTCCCTAAGCCTCATTCTGGAGAAGCATGTGATAGGTATTTGTGTAGGTGAGTATGTGTTAGTGCTAGGAAAACAGAGTTATGTACACTTAATGCCATGTTGTCTTTCCTCCAAAGGTTGCTATTGAATTAATAGTGCTTATTACACTAGATTGTGTCTTAGAATTGAGGCAATATCCTAACACGTTCCCCCTTTTAGCCCTCTCTAAGATAAAATATCATATAGTACATCTAGTGCAAAGGCTATTAGGCTGGCCTAGAAGTTTATACCATCCTTTACCTCCGTAAGTAACTAAATATTACACTAATCATGTGTTGAAAGAAGAAATATTTGGACAAAGGAGAAAACAGGAGGATCAGGTATTTCACATTGGAAAAAAGTATGATATGTATGAAATTGGCATTTCCACGTCACTTACTTCCAAGGATGGTCTGTGGTTTGTTCTTGTTGTATTTCTCTTGGAATTTCTGGTAAAGACATTAGAAACAGGTAAAATGAGATTAAATTCCATCTGACTACAAAAATGTCCACCCAGTTACACAGGATTCTTATCTATATCATTTTTGTTATCTTATGTAAAACAAAGAAGAATTTAAAGCAAACGACGTTAAATGCGTTGAAGAGGAAAATGTTATGATAATGAACCAGATGTAGCGAAAAGAAGGGCCATCTGTACCCCAATGCTTATAGAAGCAATGGCCACAATCATCAAACTGTGGAAAGAACCAAGATGCCCTTCAACAGATGAATGGATAAAGAAGATGTGGTCCATAAGTACAATGGAGTATTATGCCTCCATCAGAAAGGATGAATACCCAACTTTTATAGCAACATGGATGGGCTAGAGGAGATTGTGCTGAGTGAAATAAGTCAAGCAGAGAGAGTCAGTTATCATATGGTTTCACTACTTGTGAAGCATAAGGAATAACATGGAGGACATGGGGAGATGGAGAGCTGAAATGAGTTGGGAGAAATCAGAGGGGGAGACAAATCTAAGAGACTGTGGACTCTGAGAAACAAACTGAGGGTTTTGAAGGGGTAGGGGGTGGGGGGTTGGGTGAGCCTGGTGGTGGGTATTAAGGAAGGCACATATTGCACGGAGCACTGGGTGTGGTGCATAAACAATGAAACTTGGAACACTGAAAAAAATGACATAAAAATGTTATGATAATGAGATGTGCAAGTGTTCCTCCAGAACACGCATCAGGAATATCCCAGCTCTGTGAAAAGTGTACGGGAACCAGAAACCTCCTCCTCATTGGTCCAGATTGCTGAGAGAGGAGTTCCTATCAGCACTGCCTTTATCCTACCAGCCACAACACCCCAGGCTACTGAAATATCACCCGTAACTATGTGAGCCAACACAAGGTCTTGTTTCAATTGGCACAGAGGCTGGAGACCCCCAAGGTTCCCTCTGAAGCATCACCACGCTCACTCACATACATTTTGGACATGACATTAGAGTAGGAAAGAAAGGAAGAGATGTAACAGATGTGTCCATTTCCTCAAGCCCACTCCCAAACTCAGAGACCCTTCCTTTATTCCAGGGGACCTCCCAGTGTGGCCCTAAGACAGAGGGACCACTGGGGAACCCAGTCCTACTGGATCAGAAAACAGAAGAATGGGGCCCAGAAACCTGGTTTTCACAGGTCCTCCAGGTGATGCTGCTATCTGCTGATGTTTGAGAATTACCGCTCAAGGCTTCACATACAAACCCTTGAGGTCCACACTGGTAAACCCGGGTCTCAACAGAAAGACTAACGCACTTACACCTTATAACACAAATGGGACCATACTGGAGCTTTCCTTAGTTCCAAAGGTGGATAGTTCAGGAAACAACTATGCACTCTGAACCTGTGTGTGTGTGTGTGTGTGTGTGTGTGTGTGTGTATGTGTTTTAATCACTATAATGATCACTTTAGAAACAAATACAGACAGTAATAAAAGAATAAGAACCTAAACAGGTAACAGGAAGCAACAAAGCTACGTATGTACAAGTAAAACAAATGACAGATTACCTTGGTACATGGAGGGGCAGCATCTTTACAACCCTTGTGTACGTTTGTATTACAGTCTGAAAGACAAAATGAGTAAGACAGCATGGTGCTTTACTGGTCATCATAAAAGTAGCACACAAAAATATTTAGAAAACAGAAGGAAAAATATCTAAGTCAGATGTAGCCAGCCCCACCCTCGAGCAAAAGCACATGATTAATGTTTTCATTTCCTTGGGGATATTTTTCCTCTTCTACACAGAGTCTTACCAATTATGAAGCCTACGATTATTCACAATAGACACTGTACACTGAGAACACATGTACTACTATATGCCCTACATGGTCAGGGACTTCTGATATCCGGCTGGTGGCGACTGCCCACTCCTGCACCAGACAGAACACCTTGCAAGATGGAAAGAAAGAAAGAGAACAAACTCACAATAATGCTGAAAAAAGTCCTGTCAGGCTCCAGGAGGAATTCCTGCTAACTACAGGTAGCCACATTGAAAGACACAAATTTGCTGCTTGCTGTCTTCCTTCGCACCACATGTGGCCTCAATTTCACCAAATGAAGGGAAGAGTTTGCCTGCTCCTTTCTGCCCCCCTGGCTCAGAGAAGCAGGCTGTCTTCACTGAAAGCCACCCCTGTGTGTGGGCACTGCTTTCTGCCAGGCTCTTGTCTTCCTGCCCTCCACACCCTCCAGCCTCTACCCTACCTGCCATGACTCTCTTGTCCCACCCACCCCCACACATATTCTGTAGAGTGAAGCCTGTGGCTTATCACAATCTTCATTACTAATAATCCTTTCTCATAGGTAGAAGGTCCCATTTAGTTCCATCCCAGCCACACTGGAAAAGTGCTTATAAGTCACTGAGAAGTGAACCCAACTTCCTTCCACTGTAGGTGGAATACCTTAATGGCCAACGAGCAGAGATCAGGACTATCCACATGCTGGTCCTGCTGGCAAACATGGAAATCAGACTGCTCTCTCCTCATTGCAGAACAAGCAAATGAAAGGAAAAGGGGGAAAAGTGGACACTACAAGATACCACAAAGTTAGGCAGGAAACTCACAGAAAAAGTAAGCCACTGATGATTATTAACTCTTGAAACAGAGAAGAAAACCTTAGATATTTGAAATGTGTTTTCCCTCAGAGACACAAAATGGACATAAAATAGGACCAAAAGGCCATGAAGGGAGTAGAGGACCTGACATCAAGCCAGCACAATGAGAGGGAGACGGAGCTTTGGGGGACAATAAAGCAGAACTTGGACCCAATGGAGAAGAATCAATTTAACCACAATATCAAAGCAGCACTGGGAAATTAAACTTGAAAGGTTCCCTCCTGAATGTAGAGAAAAAGGAGGGTATAATCATAAAGTAGAAGATGTCCTACAAAAAAAGGTAACAGAGATCACACTTCTCCAAGGAAGAAATCAGAAAAATGACATCAGAAGCAATAGTCAAAGCTACAACCAACAAAAACTTTTATCAAAGTAAAAAAGAACTACAAAAGGCAACTCAAAAGGTCTCCCTGTTTTCTAGGAATTAAAGACACCAGTCTGTAGACAAATTCTGACAATATCTGTGTGACTGAAAAATTTAAAGTTCTCAAGCATCTAGGCAGACCAGGTTACCAACAAAGAAATAAGGTCAGACAGGCCCTAAAACTTTTCTATTATAATAGTCAATGCCCAAAATTCATGGATCAATGTTGACAGGATCTTTCGGGGAAAGATTGACACCTAGGAATTTATTTAGCCAGATGAATCTCTTTTTTGTGTGTGAAAGAAGGAAGCAAAATATACCTCCTTAGATACACAAGGTTTCAGAAAACATCACTCCAATAACGCTTTTGAAAAAAAGATTTACCTGAAATCCTACTCAAGACTCTTAAGAGCAGAATCAAAATTAAAAGTACAAGAATCAATCAGCTTTATTTTAAAAAAGAAAAAAGAGAAGCAGTAAAACCAGCTAAACAAAGAATCATATCTAAAAAAAATTTATAGGCCGAGACAGAGAAATGAGTACAAATATCAAATCATTCTTGAAAAAGAACACTATTCTTCAAAGACTAAACATACAACATAAAAATAGTAATTTAGTAGTTTAGTATACCAATCAAGTCTAGAGAAAAAAGGGTAAATATAAGAGGAATTAAAGAACATTCAAGTATAAGCCTTAAAATTTACCACAAGCAGATAGTACAAGAGCTTATCTTGCCAAATCCGTGAGAACATAAAAACCAACAACACATGGTATAAACAGCTAAATCAGACATCAAGAAAAAGAACAAAGAATTATAGAAGATAGTCGGCAGCTGTAAAATTAAATGTAAATAAGGAAAAAAAGCCTTGTTATAGAATCGTATCTCTCAGTTACAGATTAACTACAGCTAAATTAAAGACACACACCCCAAACTGAAAACACAGAG
Source organism: Meles meles (assembly GCF_922984935.1). Classification (NCBI taxonomy): domain Eukaryota; kingdom Metazoa; phylum Chordata; class Mammalia; order Carnivora; family Mustelidae; genus Meles; species Meles meles. The sequence goes on from NC_060068.1 coordinate 83,285,980, forward strand.
GATAAAATAATAATAATAATAATAACACAGAAATAGGGAAAATACAAAGAAAAGGAAAGCAAGAGGAACGTTAATTTTAGAGAAGGTAAAAATCAATGTCAACGGCAATAAAAGGCATTAAAAGGGTAATTTTATATTTAAGAAAACTAAATCTGGGGTGCCTGGGTGGCTCAGTGGCTTAAAGCCTCTGCCTTTGGCTCAGGTCATGATCCCAGGGTCCTGGGATCGAGCCCCGCATCGGGCTCTCTGCTCAGCAGGGAGCCTGCTTCCTCCTCTCTGTCTTTGCCTGCCTCTCTGCCTACTTGTGATCTCTGTCTGTCAAATAAATAAATGAAATCTTAAGAAAACTAAATCTGCAATAAAGCTGTGATTTGTCAACTTCTGTGCACCAAGTACTGTAACATCTAAATATATGCAGGGAAACCTATTTATAAACAAAAATAATTTTATAGAAATATAGTATGTGTAAAAAAATAACTAGCAACTTAGATTTTAAAAAAGAATACAAATACCAGAATTTTGAATACCCACATTATGTTTTGTTTAATATATCATATTTTTAAGATTAGAAATAGTAACCTTCACAATTAAAAACAAAAATACACACATAAAATAGGATTTACCAGTAACAGCTGAGTTTATCAATTTCAAAATCTCTTGCCCCATGTTAAAAAAAACTTAATAACCAAAGTTTAAATCCCCAACACTCCTCTTCTTAAAGACTATATAAATCTTCAACTTTTTAAAAACTGTGTTAAAGAGGAAACATATCATATTCTCATACTGATGCTAGAATGTAAGACAATAGCTTAAAGTGTGGACAATTTGGGGGTACCTGGGTACCTCAGCTGGTAAAGTGTCTGACTATTGGTTTCCGCTCAGGTCACGATCTCAGGGTCCTGGGATCCAGCCCCAAGTCAGGCTCCTTGATCAGCAGGGAGCCTTCTTGAGACTCTCTTCCTCTCTCCCTTCCCCTCTCCTAGTTCACCATCTCTCTCTCACTCTTTCAAATAAATAAATAAAAGTCATTAAAAAACCAAGATGTGGACAGTGTTACATGCAAAGAAATGCCACTTACCACATCATTTGTTGGGAAAAAATTGGGAAAAACTTAAACATAACCTAAGTAAGGAGAAATTAAACACATTTCATACCAAATAAAACATTAGCATAAATAGCTAACTTTTAAAATAATTACCATGGACTCAATTAAAGTACGGATAAACATCTTCTCTAGTTAGTAAGATATAGGATAACTTTGAATTTTTCCTTAAGCCTTGTATCTTTTATGAGTCTGAATGCATTTAAAAAATAATTTTTTAAAAAATAAATACATCCTCCATATTTTCAGCCATTTCCATTTTCCACTCAAACTTTTATGGCCATCCGTTTGAATGACTTTTCTGTGAACCAACATGCTCTGAGCTACACTAGAGTCTACCTTTCAGTGAGCTCACCTCCCTCCCCATGACCCCCGTCCCAGTTTTCTCCCAGTTTTCTGTCTGTCATTAACTACACAGGAATGCCCACGGGCTGGGCTTTGTGCTAGTGGCTGCAGGGGATACAGAAGGATCACAGTGTCATTTTAGTCCCTGAAGTCTATTTTAGTAGTTAAAAACAAGAAGCTGTCCATAATCCAGTACGGAATGGAATAGAATAAATAGATCATACACGTGGTACACAAAAGTTCTGGACACAGTGGTCAGGGGAGACCTCCTAAGATGTGGTAAGAAATCAAGACAGATGCACAAGAGTTGGGAGAAATGAGGGGCTCCTGGGTGGCTCAGTGGGTTAAGGCCTCTGCCTTAGGCTCAGGTCATGATCTAAGGGTCCTGGGATCCAGCCCCGCATCGGGCTCTCTGCTCAGCAGGGAGCCTGCTTCCCTTCCTTCCTCTCTGCCTGCCTCTCTGCCTACTTGTGATCTCTGTCAGTCAAATAAATAAATAAAATCTTTAAAAAAAAAAGAGTTGGGGAAAATGAAAAGGAGGGAGATCATCAGAAGTGAAGGGTCTGAGGCAGGAGAACACACATGGCGGGAGGTAAGGACAACATGCCTGGCAAGGCTTCTGGCCATAAACCAAGGCTGAAGAGGGAACTAACTGTGGAATTATTCAGCACAAATGGAGCCAAATGCATCTAGCTGCAAAGTGTGGGCTTAGTTCAGGAAACAAGAAGGGAGAGAAGCGGATCTGAGTAGATAAAAGAGTAATGTGGTACAAGTACTTATTCAGAATAAAGGTAGTGAAGGAGTGAATGGAATTGGGTGTGGGGACAACAGGGAAAGGGATTCAGCATGCCCAAGGAGTGAGCTTGTACCATTCACACAGAAGGAAGCCTTTTGGCTTGTGGATTGTGAGGTTGGTTTTTGTCCCATTGGTCTGGGAGACCAGAAGTCTCTGGGCGATGATGGCCACAGACAGGGTTGCTCTGAGTCACTGGTGTGAGCCAAGTACAGGGTTGGTCAGGAGAAGGCTGACTGAGGACATGTTATCTGAACAGACCTGAAGGAGGTGAGGAAGCAATCAGTCCCCGAGGCTGATCTGAGGGAGGAGCACAGCAGGCAGAAGGAAGAGCCAGGAAAGGCCTTCTGGTGGTAGTATGCCTGCCACACTGAGGGAACAGCAAAGATCCCAGAGTGACTGCAGCAGAGGGAGGAAAGGGGAGAGGACAACAGGAGAGATGACGGGGACTTGCACCCATTGTCAGGGCTTTTGTCTTCCTTGGGGGTTGAGAGGAAGTCACTGGAGGATCTGGAACACAGGGATCTGTGCCTTCACAAGCTCACTCTGGTAGATGTTTTGAGAACAGATGTTTTCAGAAGTGTGCAATTTGTGCTAAAAGTACAAGGAAACCAGTTAGAAAGCTACTGAAATGGTGGCGTTAGACCGGGGTGATATCAGCAACAGGGTGAAAGGAGGCTGGCTTTCATACGTATTGGAAAGACTGAGCCGAGAGGATTGCTGAAGGACTAGATGTGGGATGTGAGAAAGAGGCATACAGAAAGACCCCAAGATTTTTGCCATGACCATGTGACTGGCGCACTAGAGCAGCCATTAATGGAGTGGGATCAACCCAAATGTGGGCTCAGGAGAGGGAAAGCAGAGCTCCACTTCCGACATGCAACTTCCGAGAAGCTGTTTAGACTCCCCAGTGAAGACATCAAGTAGGCAGTGAGATATACAGGCCTGGATTCTGGGGGCTGTTGCTTGTGGACAAAAAGCACTGACTCTAACCATCAGGGTTCCCTCTTCGGTAGGTTATTAAATGACACATGCAACGTTACCCTGAACAACGGCCCTCTCTCCAGGTGCCCAGACAGCACAGTCGCTGGAGCATCTGACTCTTAGTTTTGGCTCAGGTCATAATTTCAGGGTCATTAGATCAATCCCTGCATCAAGCTCCATGCTCAGCAGAGTCTGCTTAAGACTCTCTCTCCCTCTCCTTCTGTCCCTACCTCTGCTAAAATAAATCAGTCAATCTTTAAAAAGACAAAAGACAATGGCCCTCTTCTCCTATCGCTTATTGTCTGGGGACACAAAATGCAAAGACAGCACATGCTGGGCCCAAGAACTTACTGGAACACTGGAATGACTCCTTCCCCAGGAGCGTTTTGTCACAAACTGAACATTGTAGAACCCCAGAGAACGTTCCAGGGACAAACTGATGTCGGCTCAGCTTCTCTTTGTCTTTGGCATCCTTGCTTTTTGTCTTCAGATTCAACAGCAACCGCCAGGTGAAGAGAAATGAGAAAAGACATATGCTGAGAGCCATGTACTTACAGAAGCCATACAAAGTCTCTGCATTTTCTGTCTGCACGTAAGGACGGCACGCAGAGGCGTATAGTCATGCCAGAATGAATTGTGGCCAGCCTACCGCAGTCCTGTACTTCCAACGACTTTGACAATATTTCGTAAGAAGTGCAGAGGTCTTCAAGTACATGTGTACAAATCTCAGACCGGTGATTTTAGAGGGCAAGTGAAAAACTATACTACCTGCCAAAAAATGGAACCAGCTACATTTCAAACACAATGGGCAGATAACTTTAATTACCTTAGATTTATTCCGAGGGCTTGTCATCCTATTCATGAGGAAGCTGAAAGTTCGGCTCACTTTGTATTTTTCAGACTCTGACTTAGCAGGTATAATGTATTTATCCCATTCTTCTTCCTGAATTCTACAAAAAATAATCTGTTACCATGGCTTATCAGGACTTAGAGAGGGAGTAAAAAATGACATATATATATATATATATATACACACACACACATAGGTGTGTATATACACTTTTTACTCAGGTTTTAATGATTATTCTAAACATAAAGATACAATCTACTAAAAATATATCTTATAGATGGATAAACAGATGTATGATAAAGCAACTATTTCACAATGTTATCAATTATAAATCCAAGTGGTAGAAATGGGTATTCAGCATATAATTCCCTCAACTTTCTGTATACTTTAAATTTTTCATAATACAATACTAGAGAAATAAAGGAAACCTTAGACTTACAATTTTACCCTGCAAACACTCATCTCCCTATTTACTATGCCAACAGAAATTTCCTAGGGCACAGAGAAGGTAAATAACCAGTAATAGGAAACTGCGTTTTATTTATTTTTGGGACATAGAGATAATACTCAGAAGATACACATTTCTTTTGATAATACAGCTTGAGAAGCAGACTGCCTGCCTCTTTGTTCAGTCTCTCCCATTCAACCAGGCTATTTACAATCTGAGACTTCCTAGGCTATAAAAGAGAGAAGGCTGTTGATAACTTCCCCACCATAAAAGGCAACCTAAAGATAATAGTATCCAATCTTTGAACACACTGAAACATTTACTTTCCCCTAAGCCATATGATCATTCCTTAGAAAAAAAAAATAGTCCCATCTATTAAAAGTTCTATTTCCTCTGAAACTTTCTGATAGCCTTATATTTCTAACATTATTACAGACAGAGACAGAAAGAAAGAGAGAGAGAAGGAGAATATATTAAAGATCAACCAAGTATGTAAAACCAGGTAACACTTCTGTGAAACATTCTGTAACCAAAGTCTCTCCCACCTCCCAAACTTCTCATTCATCCACATTAGTGGATAGCACATTCATCTCTGGGATATATTTCTCAAAAGCAATCATATTACTGATACGCACCAAAATATAGGATCACATTTTGTGACAATGAGTCCAGTGACAAATCTTAGGACTTCAGTATATTTCATCTGATTAATGACAGGCTTAGACTTACAATTATTTCTAAGGCCCCTTCCCACATTTATGTACTTATCTAATACATTATTAAATGAAACTTTTAGTTATTTATACTAGATATAGATTAAAATATAATTATTTGCGTTTGATCACTGAGAGTTCAAACCTATTAGTGCATCTAGAAAAGATGACAAATAGCTTCAGAAGTGCCTCTTGGTCATGCAAAGCTAAAGGCACAGGCAGGATAGTGAATGTCCTGCTAACTCAAATTCTGCACAGTAAGTGAAAGTGGGTTTGCTACTTAGAGAAAACAGCTCAAAAACTTAGAAAGGAAAGAGGGCAGATGGAACTGAAGGTACCCTATGATGACTCCAAGTGACAAAAAGAACTTAAGACTTTCTTATTTCCTTTCTACTTCCACAACCACCTCCTTAGATAACAAACTGGCTAATATATCTATAAATTTCCCTACCTCTTGTTTTTTGAGCATCCTAGTTGGCAAAGCTCATGACGTATTATTCAACAGGCTCACTTTGGGAATGGAGGTGAAAAACAAATTTGAGGTCTTAGAAAGAATGATGTCCAGAACACCTTTTGTGACCTCACCAAGTGCCTTCCAATGTCTATGATAAGAACAATCTGGTGAGGAGACCTCAGTCACAGAATTAAAGAATGCTACAGTCAATGTGGATGTGAGGTCAAAAAGTCCTCCCCGCTATCTACCTCCCAGCAAAAACACAACTACTGTCTTAAAGATCTTTTTTTTATTTTTAAGATTTATTTATTTGAGGGGCACCTGGGTGGCTCAGTGGGTTAAGCCTCTGCCTTCAGCTCAGGTCATGATCTCAGGGTCCTGGGATCGAGCCCCACATCGGGCTCTCTGCCCAGCGGGGAGCCTGCTTCCTCCTCTCTCTCTGCCTGCCTCTCTGCTTACTCGTGATCTCTCTCTGTCAAATAGATAAATTAATCTTTTTAAAAAAAGATTTATTTATTTGAGAGAGAGTGCTAGAGAGCATGAGTGGGGAGAAGGGCAAGGGGCAACAATCTCAAGCAGACTCCCCACTAAGCACAGGAACCAATTGAGGGACTTGATCTCATGACCCTGAGGATCATGACCTAAGCCAAAATCAAGAATCGAAGCCTTAACCTACTAAGCCACCCAGGTGCCCCTCTACTCTCCTAAATAAAAGAAAATCTGTTTATCCAACTCTTCTCCCAATTCCCCATACTACAGAAGACCATATCAAAAACGTTTCAGTTTTGATCTAAAACTTTTAAGTGGACCACAATTGTCATATATCCTGTATTACTACAAAATGACATAAAATCATACCACTCACTCTTTACTTAAATGTTGAGAAGACCGAGACATGACCAAGTAAACAAAAAAATACTGAAACACTCCATATTAAGAACTAACAAGAGCCACCCCACATAGCAGAAACGTGAACATCAGGGACATGACCCACTGTCACATTATGAAAATGAGCAACACAGTATCACCTCTGGGCAAATGCTGAAGGCTGGCTAGTTCCATGTTTCAAGTCTAACAATGCTACATTCACCTATGTAACAATCAGTTACATTAGGGAAGAACAAAGAAGGGGGAAATCCCCAACTAATTTCACAACAGATTTTAAAAAGCTTTTCACTTCATAAGAATCTGGAAAAAAATTAATTTAAACTCTCTTCCAATCCCAGAACAAGATGCCTAAATTCTATGATCAATTTGACAACCAATGAAATCATCCTCAATAAAGTTTTATAAACTGCATTCCTCAGAGATTCTCATGGCATTACCACTTCAGTGAAGATATTTTAACTACCTTCAGACTAGGGGTCCTTCTCATCTTAACCTTTAAAACTATAATATCTATAACTTATTTTCTGAAGAAATGAACAGCTAAGTATTAAAAGGAATTTCCAATATCCAAACAGAAAATAGACAAAATGAGACTTTTCTGGACATACAGATGTTCACATTAAAAATATATATATATATACATATCAAGTAATAAATTTAACACATTTAAGACAGAGGATGTTAATAAAATAACAGTCATGCCATATAATCATTAAGAAGTTGGTACACCCTGTAAAAAAATTTTTTTAATTTAAAAAAAGAAGTTGGTACACATTGAAACTAATATTACAATGTATGTTAACTAACTGGAATTTAAGTAAAAACTTTTAAAAAAAGAATTATATACTTATATTGAAAGTACTAACCTAAAAAAAAAAAAAAGAAAAAAAGAAAGTACTAACCTGTATTTGTCAGCTGCTATATAAACTAATATTTTTGGAGAATTAAATACTACTATATTTTGTATTTAAAAAACTTGACAGAGATGAAGTATCTTCTCCTACAGAAAAGATCCTACAAAGTCTGGAGTGGGCCGCCCCCTTTCACCCGTCTGCATACTTTCCCAGAAACCAAGTGATGAATATAAATATGAGAATTTCAAAGAAAGCAAGTTCCTCAAGTACAATATGACTGAAGAAAGCTATTCGCATTAGGATCCCTGGATCCTACTAGAGCATCCGATAAGGTATTGGGCAGAGACTAAGCGAAATGAAAGATGTACTCTACTAGATACACCAGGGGATGTGATTGAGAAAGTCAGGTGCTTTGAGGATGTAGACCAACACAGACTAAGGAAGAGAAAAAAAACAAGTAACAAAATAAGAAATAAGAAAAGGATACTCCTTACACATATCCAAGTTAAAATATTTTATAGATTAATATTTAACCAATTAAAACACTGGCTTTTTCAGTCTTAAGTCCCTGACTTAATGGAGAATAAATATTTTTGATTAAAAAAATCTAAAAAAATTTTATATCAGTCCATTACTTCTCCAATAGTTAAAAAGATGACAGGGAGAAGACTGTTAACCAAAATGATAACAAGGATGATGATCAAATTCCACAACTGAGTAAAGCCGACATGAGTACCCAGTGTACCCAATGTAAATGTAAAAACACCCAATGGGTCAGTTTTTGCTGCTTTTGCTATCATCACTATCTCCATCATGATCATGTCTTCTTCATCATCATCCTATCAGTACAGGGTATCCTTAGTCTTCCTATTTGTACCATCTGAACATTTCTATTCTGGTCTCAAAAAAATAGGAATGAACATATGAAGGCTTTTTCTTAGTGATACTTTTTTTTGTTGTTTTTTAAGAATTAAAGATTGATTTATTTATTTTTAGAGAAAGAGTCGGGGGTGGGGGAGCTAGAGAGAGAGAGGGAGAGACTCTTAAGCAGACTCCCTGCTGAGCACGGAAACTGATCCAGGGCTCGATCTCATAACACTGAGATCATGACCTGAGCTGAGATCAAAAGTCAGAGGCTTAACCAACTGAGCCACCTAGGTACATCTTTTTCTCCCTAAAATTAAAAAAAAAAAAAAGTCATATATATATATCAAAAAGTCTCAAAATTTTATATTATTAAGACCCAAATTAAAGCCATTTTCCTCTTTTTCACACTGTCTCCTCAACCCAAACGTTTATGCCATTTCTGGCACTGGATTTGCACATACCCCCAGGACTATTTCTCAGTGTGATTTATGAGCAGTTAGTCAAGATGAGTAGAACTCAACAATCCTGCCTGCTTGCTGGTCAGCTTCCCAAGTCTGACTACAGCAACAGTTTTGCCTTTCCCAGGAAAAGAGAGGCTGAGGTTTAAAGCTTTCAGAACTGCCTATCAACCAGAAAACTGTTAATGCTTAAAATACTTTCTCGGGGCACATGGGTGGCTCAATGGGTTAAGCCTCTGCCTTTGGCTTGGGTCATGATCCTGGGATCGAGCCCTGCATTGGGCTCTCTGCTTGGCAGGGTGCCTGCTTCCCCCTTCCCCTCTGTCTGACTCTCTGCCTGCTTGTGATCTCTCTCTGTCATTTAAAAATAAAAAAATAAAAAATAAATAAATAAAATACTTTCTCTATCACTTACTCTTTCTTTCAAACTTAAACAACCACTCCAAGCCATATTCCAAAAGGACATACAGCAGAGGCAGCTATTTGCTTTCTACGTCTGATCAGCCTGGGGCCTGTTCCCATAGCAAGTCTTCTTGTCATGGTAGACAGACCTAGCAAGAACCTAATGCCTTTCTAAAGCAGGTGATGCTCACACGGCTGTTCCCACTGGTCCAGGACATTGGAGGTGTCTGTCTTTGAAAATAGCCCAAAAGAGAACACTATGTCCGCAGTCCTGAGACCTGCAGCTCTGGGGACTCAAAGTAGCAAGTTTGGAGCAAAGTATTCCGCAGCCTCATTACACAGAAATCTCTCATAAACTATGGAACGGATCTCGGAATTCATGTGCAAACATTTCCAAAGACAGCAAGCAGACCCTCAGGAAATCTGGAACAGTTAAAATACCTTTTTTCTCTTGGTGGCTCCGGTAGGCTGTAAGCTCTTTGCTCTACAAGACACAGAACAATAAAATGAAAACTGAGGCAGACAAGCTAGCAGTCATCTGTTAGTCTAAAATGCACACACTCAACCATATTTTATCATTATTCACACCACCAGTTAGAGAGTATCGAGGAAATCAGTCATCTTACATAAGTAGGGCATTGCTCTGGGTAGCTTTATCACCGTCCCTAGTTTGGAGAGAATGAGGGTGGGCATCACATGGCGACATTCAATGACTTTATGAATGTGGCATTAGCAGATGGCAGCGAGCAGTTTCAGCATGGAAGAAAATTAGTTCTGTCTTTTTGGACGTTTCTCATCAGAGCTTCATCCCTTACTTGTAATACTAATTCCCTAACATACAGAATCAATACATATGTTGGCTGCCTTTTAGGGAAGCTCAAAAGAAAAGTCTTGAAGGCCAGCATAAGGAAGAGTCCCTTTTAGTACGGCTGCAATGCCTTCATAAAATCCTAGCAGCAGCCAGTTCAGAGAGGTGCTTTGTGGTAGGAAAGGGAGGATCACTTTCCCCCCTGGGGGGAAGGGAGATGGGAGACAGAAGGGAAGAAGCTAAGCACCATCTTGTTTCCAGAACTGACGCATTCATTACAGGGATTGAACAGAGACTCCGATGTAGACAGTGAGAGAGACTGAAGAGGGGAGAGGACACTGCGGAGCACACCATCTACAGAGCAAGGACAATTCCTTTACCACCACAGTCCAGAGGAGTGAAGAGGCAAAACCAGTTCGCAAAGGAAAGTGCATCAGACATACAAGGAAAACCAATTAACACATATCCCTTGAAATGTGTAAATATCAATGTTCAATATAACACTACCTTGTACATAACAAAAAACCTGCTTTGAAGAATTTGAAGGATTTTATTGCCACTATTAAACAGTCCTCAAATTAATTCATAAGCAGAAATCACTATGCTTATTGTGAACATGCTGAGATGCCAAGAGGTTAAGCCACATGTTCAAGACAATCAAGCTAATAAACTAACGGAACCAGCCTCGGGCAACTGCACAAAGTCTAAGAGGGTTCCACCTAACAGTACACAATGCTTTTCAGAAGTACATTCACTTCACTCCTCACATTCTTAAAAGTAAAACACTTCTGTCCTTCTTGGTGAGGTTATAATTATGGAGAATATTCTTGTCTATCTAAACACACAATATACCAGAGGGAATTACAGGATAGGATTTTGTTTTGCATATACAAGCATTAAATAATGTTGCCACATCATTGTACCCTTGGCCTCCCCCCAAAACCATGAGAAATGATCATAAGTAACCTCTTAGAAGTGACAAAGATGAGAAAACAACACAAATAAGAATAAAAGAAGGCTAAAACACTATTCTATCTTGTATATCTGTATTACAGCTCATATATAGGAGCTTCCAACTGGGGTGAAAGGAGACTTGGATTCTGTTCAAATAGAGAAAATTTTTAGGACTATTTCAAACACATCAAGAAAGAATTTAAGGTCATGTAAATGTCAATTTGCCTTTGATTAATCTAAATGAACTAAAAAATGAAACATCACATCTTTGAACTAGCCAAGCTTTCACTCTTATGCTTTGATCACACACACACAGAGTTAAAATTATTGCCTCTTCTCTAAAAGCTAATTTATTACTCATATACCTATGGATTACCCATTGAATCTTTGTACATTTATTATGTAGCTTCAACCTTCAATGCCCTATTTGTGATTCTTACCTTCTGGAGATGAAATTTCATTGAAATAGCCCTATTTTTAAATACATGGTCTCAATGTAAGATTTTATTAACAGAAAAGCCAAAAGAATTGATTTTTTTAAAATTCTAACTCAATTTTTAATTCTAACTCAAATGCAAAGATTTAAGAATTGTATGTAAGGCAGACACCCTTCCTTATTCATTAAATAATTTATAAATCAGGGTTCTTTTCCCTTATAAACAATCGATTTCCTCTCAGTCATCTGGTCGATGACTTCAAACTTCTGAACTGACTTTAAAAACTAGTCATGCTACAGATATAATGTCAAGGCTGCCATTTTGCCTACTACAAAAACTTAGAAGCATTTTCTAAATGGTTAAGGTATGAAGTTGGTTCCCTATCTAGGACCATCCGTGAAAAGATGTCAAGGTGCCACTAAAGGAGTCCCAACCTCAATCAAGGTTAAGGAGACCTGGAGATCCCAGAAAGACTCATGAAATTAGACACACACACATACACACACACACAGAGAGAGATATATGGTATTTTTTCTTCATATATATATATATATATATATTCATATTCATATATATATATATATATATATAGGAGATAGGTATATCTATCTCTACAGAAGATAGAGATATCAGAAGAAAAAACAGGGCAAGTTTAATCCATCTCCTTCCTGTCCTCTCAAGGTTGTTGTATCTTTTCCTTCTCTTAGTCCTTTTCTCCATCTCCACATTTTGAAATTTTTTTATAAGACTTTATTTATTTATTTGACAGACAGAGATCACAAGTAGGCAGAAAGGCAGGCAGAGAGAGAGGAGGAAGCAGGCTGTCTGCAGAGCCGAGAGCCCGATGTGGGGCTCAATCCCAGAACCCCGGGATCATGACCTGAGCCGAAGGCAGAGGCTTTAACCCACTGAGCCACCCAGGCGCCCAACATTTTGAAATTTTAAACTGATATTTATTACCAGTCTTGCTTTCTCCTCTTCCAGTAAGGATTCCCAGAAAGAAAAAGGGGGCGGGGGGAACCTGGCACTTGTTTTGCACTCTATGTGTCTTGCCTATTCATTGTATATTCTTGTATATTCATTCAACAAGTAATTTTTGAACATCTCCCATATGTAGGTCATTGTTTTAGAATGGCAGTTCCAACCATAAAGATTTTGTTTCCAGTATTGTTTCAAATGGCATAAAAATGTCAACAACAACAATGTAATGAAGAATAAGTAAAAAGGAAGAGAAAGAAACTTGTGAAATAAATTCTATTTTAAATATTCTACATTAGGAAACTATGAATACTTGGGCACATCTGGCTTTCTGGGTTTTTTAAGACTCTTAAGGATAATAGACAAATGAAGCATTAATATATTAATAAACATTTTATTATAATACTTTATATTACATATGGATATGAATACTACCAAATATGCTTTTAAATATAATTACTGCAAAATATATTATGTACAGAAATACCTTTGTTTCAAAATAAAGTAAAAAATGGTAATTATGGCTGAAAGTAGCTACAAAGGCAGCTCCAAGTTGCCCATAATTACCTGTTTGTTAATCTGAATTTAGTTTTGAAAATCTGTCAAGCTGTACGCTTATGATGTACACCCCTTTCTAAAGATATATCAATTAAACTTCTTTGTATCAAAGTTTTAGTTCTGTTTACATTGCCCCAAAGAATGCTGAGATACATTAACTGATGTTTCAACTCTTTTTTTTTTAATTTATTGAGATTTCTTTTTCTTTTCTGCAACTCTCTCAAGTCCCTTGCTAAATGCAGAAAGGGAACAAATCTATTTTGCTATGCTTTGTCTTTTAGTTAGACTTCAGCAATTTACACATAGGGCAAAGTAATTTTTTAGGATTTCCTGAAAATCCTCTAATGCTCTCATAATAATAAACCTAGAATAAATTCTCATTTCCACTGCCCTTCCATTGCCCTTATGTTCAAAGAATAAAGCAACAGAGAGGTGTGTATACATGTGCATTTTCATCAATTGAAATCTATAACTTGACAAATATCCAATGAGAAAAGGATTTCGCTAAGACTAGAAAAATGAATTATGAAAACGGAATTGAAAATTCTTGCCTGCTACTTTTGTGTATTTTATATATTTTGCTAACTGGAAATCTGCCCTGGAACAGAATGTTCCCAAGGCCAAATGGTAAAGAATGCTTACCTTCACTAGAATTGCACACTGTAAAATCACGCACCAACCGAGTTTTTCCTAAAGAAATTTTGGGTGATGAGCAGGAGTAAGAACGTGAGCGGACTCCGGAAAGCAAGGATTCCTAAAAGAAATCATACCACAGTTTTTTTATTTTTTAATTCTACAGAGGACTTGAAAGTATATGTTCACAAGAGATGTTACTAAACCAGCGTCTCTGTAAAAAGAGTCAATGTGAGTCTTTCTGATGTAACCGCATTTTTTTCTTCGCCTATTGCAACTTTTAAAATTTTACAGTCTTTTCAATGCATTATAAACTTGAGCTTTCCACCCCATATGTACTTTAAACTGCAATTATGACATTCTAATTAAGTTGGTTGAAAGTGAAAAATTACGTCAAACGATTTCTTTCCTCTGCATGTTCAATGAGTCACTGTATTTCCCCTCTGTTATTGAAAACTTTTTTTGCATTTTACACTGCAGTATCTGAGCAAAATTCCATATTAATTGATATCTTTTTTTAAATAATTATTAGAAGTTAGAGGAAGTGCCACTTACGAGAGTTATTTTTAACTTCCAGACAGCTACTTAAATTTATGTTAGCTGTAGCCTCTGAGGAAGAATGCATCAAGTCTGTGCCCATCTTTCAAAAAAGCTTTCCATTTAGCACTTCCTGAGATGGTATCTGAATTTCACTGATTTATGTATCTTTAATTTTCTTTTAAGTGACCTACTATTTTTGCTAGTTTTCACAATTAGATATTATTTCTATTATTATTTTTGCAACATATGTGACAACGTAAGATGGCAAGATAATTAAAACATGGTTATCTTACATGTTCTGGAAATTTTAAATGAATAGGCAACACAACACCAATAAAGCCATTTATGGTACCTGACTCTCATCCAATAGGGACCTAGTGGTTTGTAAGATATCACTTAGAAATAAAGTAATGCAAAACTTGTTACAAAAATTAAGCCATTAGCAACTATCCTTCACAAGCACTGGTAGCTTCTATTCTCCCTAAGTGAAAACATATTGTTCGCCTAAGTCCACTGGTTTAGTTAAAGGCCTGGAGGAAAGCTGATACAGAAGCCTGCTATCGTTGCAAAGGGCCCTGGACCTTGGTTCCTGAATGTCTCATTATGGAGGACCCACTGGTTCTAGACATCAGACAGCTGGAGGTGTCCTATACCCTTACCGCTGACTAGCCACAGAGGGCCAAAGCCAAATGTCATCTTCTGCATTTAAGTCATATCTAGTAATTATTTTTCATAATCATGGAACTTTGAAAATTAGCCAGAACTCTTTGGCAAAAAATTACACAGGGCAATTACAGAGGCATGGCAAGATATATTTTATAGGACAGAGTCTTCCTGAAAGTGAACAGCATGAATTGATCCACAAAGACTGAATTACTTTTCCTTCCAAGTAATGAGAACTGCTTCAGAATTCCATTCAAAATGCAAATAAGTCTCTACATTAACAACCATACCCATTTCTTATCATCCAGAAATATCACACGACATTCAGGTTCAAAAGATCAAGACTGCTCTCCAGGCCTCAGAGCTGAGGGGAAGGATTCAGGCACTGCAGTCAGAAGGCCTGGATCGAGTACTGAATCTACCACCAAGCAGGGCCAACCAGACAAGACAGCTTATGTCTCCAAAACCTCATTTCCTCAAAAATTAAAAGTAATATTTACATCCCAGCTAGCTAAAAGAAAATTAGGTATTTCATACATGCATAACTCATGCGTTGTATACTGCAGAGTACACTACAAAAGTAAAGCATTATCCTAACCATCGATAGAAACAGTAAGAGAAGTTTTGGCGCAGCACACATTGTTTTACAATAGCAATCTCAATTTAAAACGAAAACAAATGGACAATAGAAATCAAAAAGGAGGAAAACACATGTGCAAACACAAAAGGCTTCATCTGCAAGGCTGGAAGAGTTCATTATTTAAAATACAAAAATTAACAAAAATAAATTCAGACAGCCAGGGGTGCCTGGGTGGCTCAGTTGGTTAAGAATCTTTCCTCAGGTCATGATCCCGGAGTCCTGGGATGGAGCCCAGCATCAAGCTCCCTGCTCAGTGGAGAGTCTGCTTTTCCCTCTCCTGATACCTCTCCCCCTTCTTGTGCTCTCTTTGTTGTCTCTTTCAAATAAATAAATAAAACCTTTAAAAAAATAAATTCAGATGGTCAAAAATAAAACAATTAAATCCAAAAAAATTTTTAAATAAATAAATAAATAAAACAACCATAACAAAGCTCCAATGTGAAAACATGTGAGAGAAAAGTCCTCTCCTATGGAAAAAACCGACAGAGTTTATGGAGTCTCACATTAATTAGAGCAGCAAGAAATGCTCAACAAATAATTACCTTCAACTGTAATATTATCTGCCTCATCATCTGAGCCAAGCAAAAATGTATGTGAGCAAACAAGTTTTCCTTCTTTGCTTAAGGGATGCTGGCAGAGATCATTATATAAAACAGTAAAATTTTCCAATATGTGAAAGATTATAGGTACTAATGGTGAATTAATGAAACATAAACCAGCCATTTTCAGGACTATACAAATTCAACAGAGTGGGAGAGATTAAAAAGACAGGCTCAACCAGACAGCTCACGAGTCTTAAAAAAAAAAAGCAAAGTTCACACCCGTGAAGGAAAAACATAATTTGCCCTTTGGATAGAGGAGGACTGCTTTAGATAACACAGCTTCCAAGCTTACAGTTAAACCAAATTAATGCTAGGAAGAATACCTTCAACGGCAGGTTGCTTGATAAAGAAAGCGACTCTGTCCTGGAGATACTGAAATCTGGTTCCGTTGTGGTCTCAAAAGAATCCAGCTCATCCCCACTGGGAATCCCAGTTCTGGAGGAGCTCTGAGACACTGGAGTGTAGCAAATGCGTGATGGCTCAGAGCGCCCTTCCCCTTCACTGTCGGCGTCCAGGGCATCGAGGCTAGAACTAAAGCGTGGAGGAAGGTGGTAAAGAATCCGGAAGCCAACAGACTGACCGACGGACTCGCCGGTTTCTATTTCTCTCCAATCAAATTCTCTCCTTGGCAGAAGGGGCAACAGATACTCAATTAAAATGTTTCTAACAAAATTTCTACCTAAGAGATGTTCTACTTTTTCCCCTCTCCTCCTCCTAGCTCCTCTTTTTAAATAAAAGGTTATGTTTCCCCAAACGAATATTTCTACCATAGCAAAAGCCACGGGGAGTACACTAAGAAACAAAACCTGGCCCAAGTTAGTACTATCCTATTTGTTTTGTAAATGTAATTATTATAGGCCCTACATAGTTATGCTTCAAATATTAGAACTGCACAAGAAACAGAACCTCAGGGTTGTTTGGGAGGCCTCTGGGGGATGGCACATGAAACCATGCAGCGGGTTGGGGGGGACTAGATAGCTTGGGCACTGAGACACGTTCGAGGACAGACTACAAGGGTTTCTCCGCCGGGTTGATGGCAAGACCCTCATTGACGGGAGTCAACTGGGCTCTCAAATATGTCCTGTTAGATTATCCTTTTTAGAGATTTTAGGTGAGCAATCCACCTCCAAAACAGGTAGTGCTTCTGTTCAACAACCGCTTTTCTTTGCTAATTTAACTTTAATAACCAGGAAATTAAAAGGAAAGAATGTGACCCTCCACATTCCTGGCTCATTCCGTAACATTTCCATTTTAAACAGCTCAAACTCTGAGGCCAGGCGTGTCCACAGGCATGTGAATGCTGGATGCATTTTTAAGTGTATTTTTCTTTCATTGCTGCAGTTCTGGAGTCAAAATTTTAATAACACCACAATGAGACTGTCTTGATTATGAAATATGAAGCAGAAAGTGAAACTCTGAATTCATCCACTGTGGCTATTTTTCTTGAAAATCCATAAGCTATTTAGTGCCCACTGAATATCCATGTGATAAATTATGACACTTGTCAAAGAGACTATACTACACATGTCTCTAACCCCAATACTTGGGTTATTCTCGAATCCTGAACTATTGCATGGGTCCCCTGGGGCACCAGCAAACCCAGAAGTAAAGGCCATAGCTGGCATCACTGAGGATTTCCAAAGTGGGGTCCTTCTCCTTTCAGAACTCTTTGAGGGACTTCCCCTTGGTACTGAGCAGAGCACAAACTAAAGGTGGACCCTTTAATTCAACACACGAATGTTGAAGTCCATAAACGTATTTCTCATGAAAAACCAAAGCTTAGTGTGAAGAAACACCTTCTGACAAATGCTGGTGCTCTGAATGTTACAGTGATGTAATTAGAGACATACTAAGTTGCTATGTAGTTTCCTGAATTCAGTGATCATCTGAGAGCAGACAGAGTCCTTAAGAGTCGGGGGGGAGGGGTGTTAAAGTTCTGCTGATGTCTTGCACCTCTGTATTTGTCTTTCAACTTGGGATCTTGTGATGTGTCTTTCAACTTTATTAATACAAATAAACATTAATTCAAATGGCTAGCAGTCTGCCATCATATTCTAACTTAAAAGAAGTCTTTCCAATTATATACAGCATTCTCCATCACTGTGAGTCCATGCTAGAAGTATAAGGGATTACTTTATTTGGCACACTATACATTAAAACTCTTTTTAAGGGGCGCCTGGATGGCCCAGTGGGTTAAAGCCTCTGCCTTCGGCTCAGGTCATGACCCCAGGGTCTTGGGATCAAGCCCCGCATCAGGTTCTCTGCTCAGCGGGGAGCCTTTCCCCCCACCACCGCCTGCCTCTCTGCCTCCTTGTGATCTCTCTCTCTCTCTCTGTCAAATAAATAAATAAAATCATTTTTAAAAAATAAAACCCTTTTTTAAAAAAGATCTTACTTTTAAGTAGTCTCTACACCCAAGGTTGGGCTTGAACTCATAAACCTGAGATCAAGAGTCACGTGCTCTACCGACTGAGCCAGCCAGGTACTCCTAAAACATTTCTTTCTCTACTAATTTAAACTGGGGTACTATTTTTCCTCATTAAGCTAAGATATTTGGTATCATACACTGTATTCTTCAGGATTACCTCTTGGTTCTCATTTTGTCATACCATTGTTCAAAATCCCATTAGTGAAACATGAAATTAATTGTATGCTGTGACAAATTTTTCTTTTAAAATAGTGTAGAGGGGTGCTTGGGTGGCTCAGTGGATTAAGCCTCTGCCTTCAGCTCAGGTCATAGTCTCAGGGTTCTGGGATCGAGCCCCCGCATTGGGCTCTCTGCTCAGCGGGGAGCCTGCTTCCCCCTTCTCTCTGCCTGCCTCTACCTACTTGTGATCTCTGTCTGTCAAACAAATAAATAAAATCTTTTAAAAAAATACAACAGTGTAGAATTCAGAATTCATCCTACGTGGTATTTCGTAAAACATTTATTTAAATTTTTTGTGTATTTATGTGGCAGGGTTGGTAAGACAAAAAAAGGTTTTCAAAATAAATGTTTTAGAATGCAACAATCTCTTCCAACACCTCATTTTCTTCTTGTTGCTGTGCAGTTTAAAATAAATGTTGCATTGCCCATATTCTCCTTGCAGCCTCTCAAAACAGCGAAGTGTCAGTGACATATGGTTACATATCGTGCATCTTTTGCTTTCACCAAAGTATTTAAAACCTTAGAAAATTTAGGTTTTAGGTCTCCGTGTTAACCTCAGTTTTTATTGTGTGCCCCCAGATTTCTCCTTCAGGACAAGTTCTCAGCCTTTCAGCCAGCCCCTCAGCCTCTTCCCTTTTCAATGAGCTAGGTACATTTCACTTTGAGCTCCTTATCAATTGTGTTACATGTTCCCAGCCTGACACCCACTGAAGGAAGAGTCCCACTGCCATCCCAGAGCCAAAATGGTGCTTTCTTGGTGACCACAAGTCCCTTTGTCCTTATTCCTACATTTTTCAGAGGAGACAGAACATCTTTATTAGATAATGCCCAATTATTTTCCAAAGTTATTACCTAATTTTCACTGCCATCAACTGTATATAGGTGTTTCCATGGTATACATTTGCACCAAAATATGGTAACTTTAAAATACTTGCCTACCTAGTAAGGGTAGAATGTTTTATCATCATGGTTTTCCTCAATTATGTTTTTGTCAGTTTTCATAAGTGTCTTACTTTCAAGTCAAGGAATGTAGGAATCTAAAAGGGGGCAATATTTTGATGTAGAGATCAAAGCAGTGGGGACAATAAGATGTAATAAAAAACAATTTCCCAAGTCCAGCTACAAGGTTCTTTGATGTTCTACACTTCTCCTCTACAATAGAGAACCTTACCTTCTTTTCTTCAGATGACTTTGTTCCTTTTCAAATCCACGATGACCAAAGGAAAGATTATACTTGGAAGCACATGAACTAGACGGTGATGGGAAGGACTGCTGAACTTCAGTATTTGAGGTCACTTCCCTGTTCTCATTTAGTGGGCATTTTCCATGGCTGTTTTCAGCATCAAGGATATGCTTGCAGTTCTGAGGCCCCAGAGTAGAACCCATGGATTCAGGGCACACATCTGTCATGATTCCTTCTATATTAACATAGTTAATATCCAAATCACCAACCTGGTAGTTGAAAGAAAAATGGTTGCTGAGAAAAGCAGGGAAGACTGGCTGAACGGAGAATAAAATTTTCCCAATTAAACAACCTTCCACCTTATTTACCTTGTTTTGTTTATTCTCATTTTGTTTTATGTGAGCAGAGAATTCTTTCATGATGTTTTTGTTCACTTGGCTGTTAGCCCATCATTCACAAAAGGAAGACCAACTGAGTCTGGTTTACTATGAAACCAAAAACGGACTATGCTTTTTTAAAATTTTGTGAGCCACTGAGTCAAAAAGAGGATATATTTTAAATATATATTTTTAATACCTATATTTAATATTTAATATTAATTAATTATTTAATATTAATTAATTAATATTAATTAATTAATAATTAATATTAAATTATATTTAATACCTACCTAGGATATATATTTTAAATACCTGAGCAAAAACTAAAGAATAGGCAGGTTTATTCAGAAAGTAGTTTATAGGAATCCAGATGACCGAGGTAGTGGTGGTCACATCAATCCGACTCTCAAAAAAACAAAAAAACAATAGCAGGACAAAACAAACTACAAACTAAAATAAGAATAAAACTACCTAAGATTCATGGACTTAACTAGAAGACACAACATGCCCCAAACTTCAAATTATCTGTAAATAATAAAATTAACACCAAATCTCAGCAAGCAACCTGTTATACTGCTGCCATAAGCCTATGGACAGAATCAAAGTGGTCTGGAAACTTCCGCATGGCAGAGAAAACAGGGAGCTAATGGAGGGCCTGGGACCAACCTAAAATCATCACTAGAAAGAGAAAGTGCAGCCTATACCTATGAAAAACATTCCTTGATTTAATGAAGGGGCTTAAAAATATCACCTCAGTGATCTGAGGTGGCAGTCATCAAAGGCATCACTTCTGAGGGAGAAGACAGTAACAGGAAAAAAAATGACACTGTCTGGTGACAGGATAGCAAAGGTAGAAAGAAGCAGAAGGGGAAAACATAGAGTTCTAAGTCTGCATCATGATAATGATTTACTATGACAAAAACAATCAAGGAACGCCCAAACCAGTGGGTGAGAGTCAGCTGAGTAACAGGAGATGTACAGATACTCAAACTCTCTCCCCGCAAGGCACTTAATACTTTAAAAAGAAGATAGTAATTTTACAGAAAACAAAGGTGGTAAATCAAAGATAATATCACCAGTAATGGGACAAATTATTTTCTTGTGCCTCCTAATACAGTGCACTGAGAAGAACACAACATCACTTCTGTAATAATCTTGCTCCCCAGACAGAACCTGAATCCAATCATGAGGAATTATCACATTCTAACAAAAACAAACAAAATCGTGGTCTGTATGCTTCAAAACCATAATAGACAAATACTAAGGAACTCTTACAAATTTTAAGAGACTCAAGAGATAAGACAACTAAATTTTCTTTTGGTACAAAGAACTGGGGTGGTTGGCTAAAATTGAGTAAGGCCTATAGATAGATACTACTATATTAAGGGTGATTTCCTGATTTGGGTACCTATAGATGCTTAGTAAGAGGATGACGAAGTTTTTTAGAAAATACACACCATGAGAGGCACCTGGATGGCTCAGTCGTTAAGCATCTGCCTTCAGCTCAGGTCATGGTCCCAGCGTCCTGGGATCGAGCCCCATATTGGGGAGCTTGCTCCACGGGAAGGTTGCTTCTCCCTCTCTCACTCTCCCTGCTTGTGTTCTCTCTCTAGCTGTGCCTATCTCTCTGACACATAAATAAATAAAATCTTTTAAAAAATAAAATAAAAGAAAATATACACCATGAAAGATTGAGGGATAAAATGACACCAAATTTTCAATTTGTCTGAAATGATTAACATTATATGCTTATTTTCATCATTTGCATGTACAAAAACATACTATTCAGAGTATATTTAAGCTAAAATGTGATAAAGTGTTAACATTTGAGGAATTTTTATGGAGAACATATACATATTCTTTTTACTGAATTATATAGACTTGAAATGATGTCCAAATTAAATGGATATTTTTCAAAGTATTTTGTATGGCAGAGTAATTTTCAGAGTAGTTTCTACCACTTGTATCTCCTCATTAAGTAGGTCAATAGTAGAATTCATGGGAAATAGCATCACAAACAAGCTAGCAATCTTTTTAGAGTTCTGTGCCAGGTTGAGGCAGAAGAAGGAAATCAGACAAGATTCTTCTCAGATACTGATAGCAATTATTTTAAATATGCATCATTTGGACTCCTTCTATCATCCTTGCTATTCAAATGGACATAGAAACAGTAAAAGAAACCCTATAACTATACTACACAGACAGAGTGAACGTTGTGATTTGTATCCATACTTTTAGTTTTATTTCTGTTTTCATGGCACAAATTCAGCAATCCCCTGCTATATTTCAGTTTATCAATTAGGCTGTTTGAGCTCTCTTGAAATGCATGCTTCATGTTCTTAAAGCAATACTTATCTCAAGATATTCTGAAACAGAAACTATATTCTAACCTCATCTTTGGCTTGGGAAGTTTTGCATGTTTAACATAACTTAGAGCAGTTTTCCTCCATGTAATGCTGAAGCATATACAATTTGAGCTACTAGAGGTAAGTGAAATATTTGCAGTATTCGCTGAGGCTCAGAGCAAAGAGATAAAGACTCCAGAAGCAGTTCACTTAAACACTGAGAAAACACATGGGGCACCTGGTTGGCTCAGTGGGTTAAAATCTCTGCCTTCGGCTCGGGTCATGATCTCAGGGTCCTGGGATTAAGCCCCGCTTTGGGCTCTCCGCTCAATCAGGGAACCTGCTTCCCTTCCTCTCTCTCTGCCTGCCTCTCTGCCTACTTGTGATCTCTGTCTGTCAAATAAATAAATAAAATCTTAAAAAAAAAAAAAAAACACAACACTGAGAAAATACAGCAACCATTAGAATCAGAATGTGGCTAGAGCACACCAATCCCCATTGCCCTATACCGCCAAGGAATGTCCCCAAATACTCCATATCTGTCCTAACCTCTGTTTCATCCTACATTTCTATACATAGGGCTGATGTTCAGCTGCTTTATGCCCAAAAAACTACACTAGTTATTTATGGCTGCTGTCCACTCTGACTGGCCCCTCTGTCATTCTAAGTATCAGCACAATCTATACCTTTTATACCATGCATTTGTTGTAACACTGTTTGGAACAGAAAAGGAAAAATAAGATATTTGACTCAAGGGGTGAAATTAAGATCTTTGAGACAGACAAGTTCATATCACAGAAAACATCTCAAGTAACAGGGTACAATATATGCATACTAACAACAAAAATGGTAAATTTCTTTACTGCTCAGTAAGCATATATATGGTGCATCTTATATGGGGTTTAGGTTTGGAAGTCTGTGGATAAGGCAAAAATTATGTTTTGTCAAAATTACCTTTGAAAATCCCTAAAATCATCCATAAAATCATGTGTACAGAAATCTTCAGACCTAAAACTATGTTTTAATTTTTATAAATATGAAAATTTGAGAATCACTAAGCTAGGGAAATTAAGGGATAAATCCATAAATCGATGCACAGGCAAACCACAAGACTCTGTGAGATCTAACTCACAAATGTCAGAGACGGGGGCGGGGGGGGCATTCTAAAGGACTCCAACTTCCCTGTAGTAAAATGATAGTCTCTTTTAATATTAAAGCTCTATAACCTTAGTATATGTTAATGGATGTGTTAGAAGGATTAAATAAGTAATTTATATGATGCATTATATAGGGCTGGCCTCAAGCTCTTGCTCATAACCATTTGCTGCATTTAAATACAAATATTACTTAATCAGGTCATATAAACACTGGCTTTTTTTGTTGCTGTTGTTGTTTTTTGAAAAGCCCAGTTGTCACTTCCTATTCTGGCTCCATGCAGGAGCTTTCACATTCTTCTTGTTTGACACTGACCCCTCCCTACAGAGGGCAGAGGGAGAGGGGGAGACAGACTTTTGGTGGGTAATGTGTGCTGTGCAGAAAAGGAAAACTAAGTTAAGTGCTCAAATGATGATCACAAGGGCCACCCTTGGGCTGAAATCGTCAGAGCAACACAACAATGCTCACTATATTTATCACATACTCAGGTTTTGGAAAGAGAGTAAAAATCTCTCTGGTAACATCCGTCAAGCCTTACCTGATCTATCACCATACAGTTAGCGTAAACTTCATCACTGCCATTCAGCACCTCAGAGAGCCGGCCTGCTGCAAAGAATGTTGGGGGATGCTTGGATTTTTTGAAGACATCAGAAGAGTGATCTAGAGGAAAAAATGACAAGAGGACAGAAAAAAGTAGATGGGATTTATTTTAAAGTCAAACTTTGCCTTCTTTTTTTTTAGATTGTATTTATTTATTTGAGAGAGAGAAAGAGAAAGAACAAGCAGGGGAAGGGGCAGAGAGAGAAGCAGACTCCCAGCTGAGCAGGGAGCGGGGGTGGGGAGGGGGCCCTGATGTGGGCCCCATCCCAGAACCCTGTGATCATGTCCTGAGCCAAATGCAGATGCTTAACTGGCTGAACCACCTGGGTGCCCCAAAATCATTAGATTTCTGCTTTCAATTTCTTTTTTTTTTTAATTTTTTCCCTGCTTTCAATTTCTAATAGGTAAAACTAAAATTCACTTCACTTTTTCAATAACTTGGAAGCATTCATGGTTGTCTTAGAAGCCTCAGGGCCACTGCTGTGTTCAGGCTCCATACCCTTTACTAATGGATCAAAGACAGTACACAGTCTAGGAGTTCTGAATGAATATGCATGCTCTTAGAGAGTTGCTTCTTTTTTCATTATCAAAACGGTTTTCCTTGCATTCATGCTCTCGGCTTAGTTACAGATAGATGACGTAGCTCCAAGTCCTAAAGAGTTGGGACTCTACTGGACTTGTAAGGAAAAGAAAGTTGAAGGCAGCAAAACACAGTGGAGGCAGAATGCCTCATTCTGGTGACTCTGACCCAATACCTTTACAGAGTTTCCTCATCTATAAAAGCAGATTTTCATCATGCTTTCCCTGTCATGGGGTATGAGGGTTAAATGAGCTCAAAAATGCAAAGTGCTAAATATATGCCTAGGATTTAGCAAGAGCTCAATAAATATTAACTGTCACTATTACCACATTTTGTTATTGCAGTTATTTCAAGCATGTTCAATGTGAGGCTATTGATATTAATCATAACCATATCAGTGTCTGTGAATGACTTTAACAGGGGGGATTCAAAGTTGTACTTGTAGCAAATGTCATCCTCCCCGACATTCCAGCACGTGTTCTCAAGGACACAAAAGGAATAGTGTTGCCTCTGTTCTATCAGAAATGGCCCTAATCTCACCACCACCTTGTGTATAGCATAAAAGCCAGGTAAGTCCATGGTAGTGAATCAGAAAATGAAAAAAGATTAGTAACTGTTGGGCTGATGTAATTCTGCTGGAAGACGTTAAAAAGTTACAAAAATATATCAACTGTATGAACCAAATGGCATTAGCTTCAGATTCGGTATCTTAACCTACCTGTTAACCACAGAACACCAAAATGGGATTTCACTGAGTTCTTGAGTAAATATACAGTGGAAATGGAAACTGTTTTCTTATATCCATAATGTCTTCTTCTATCAATTTATATAGCTAGCACTATGACATACAAAGTCCACAAATACTTCACAAATACAACCTTTATGATCAATTACTATACGTTTTGATTGTAATTACACAAAGTAAAAGCACATTCCGAAGATTATAAATCAAGAACGCGATAAAGCACTTTTCAATGTGTTCTGAAGAAAGTACCTGCTTAAGTGTCATTTTATAGAATGTTTAAAAAACAGTCATGGATAACTCAGTATGGCCCTCTGAAGCATAATTAATCCAGTTTAACTGCTCTACGATGGTTTTGTTTTGTTTTTTTGTTTTTTAAGATTTTATTTATTTGAGAGAGAGTAAAAGCGAAAGAGAGAGAGAAAGAGAACGCACACAAGTAGGGGGAAAGGAGAGAGGGAGAAGCAGGCTCCCGGCCAAGCAAGGAGCCTGATGTGGGACTTGATCCCAGGACCCTGAGATCATGACCTAAGTGGAAGGCAGATGCTTAATCGACTGAGTCACCCAGGCGCCCAAACTGCTCTACGATGTTTTAAGTTTACATACTATAACACACCAGGCATTTCTGCCATTACAATTGGTAACTTCAGCCAAACTGGGGTTTAATTTGTTTTCTGTGTAATTTGATCAGCATTTTAGAAAACATGTAATTTGTTAACAAATATGGGTCCCTAATCCCTTATCTCCAATTCTGAAATCTAGAAAGTTCTGAAAATCAAAAGTTTTGATTTTCAGAACTTTTTTTCATAAATTTGGCTCACAAATGTATTTGGTGCAAAATCTGACCTGAACCACAAGAGGCCGTGTCTAGTTTTTATTAACCTCAGCTGGTGTCAATATTCATATATTTTGCTGTAGAAATCTTACCACACTGGATGATGGCATTGCCAGTCATATCATATGTATTATAAGCACTATGCCAAAAAGTCCTGAAAATTCTAAATTCCAAAACAAACCTAGTCTCAATAGTTTCAAACAAGAGGCTGGATCTCAATGTTATTTCAGAAGATATTAGACCAAGATTTCGTAAGATTTTATCATTCCTCTGCCAAATTCACAATTTTGCCATATCTACTTACTACCTGCACTATATTCTCTTGTGCTTATTTTTAGATTGACCCACCCTTTTTTCTTTAAATAAAATGAATTTTAAAAGAAATACTTTATCCTCACTATAAACAGAAAGCCAATATTCCCTGCCAAAACTGGAAAAGAATTATATAGACCAAATCAATGAAACTACCTTCTGACTAAATATAGTTCTCAATCAAAGCTAAGGGCCTACAAGGGCTGCTTGCTCATTGTCATGAAGGGAGATTTGGAAAGACTGGAGAGATGTTAAAGATGCAGGGGTGTGAAAAGAACTTCCTCCTTGAATCAGCAGAAAGACCAAAAAGAAAAAGAAAAGGAAATACCTGCCTTACTGTGCGATTCAATGTCAACTAGTTTTAGGTCGGGATATCGGCTTCCAGATCAACAGCGCCCAGAAGAGTTTACTCTTCTTTACTCTACACTTTGGGATAACGGCCTAGATCTTGTCGTCATCCTGTCACTTAGGGAATGACTCCACTGAGACAATGGATCTTGTTGGCAGGGGGAATATTACTGTACAAAATCTCAAGGCAGTAGTGACTATGGAAAAATCTGTGTCTTCTCTCTAGATCTCTCATCCATAATCTGCCCTGCAGATTTTCTGGATCACTCAGAGCAACAATTTATAAGATTGGTCCAAACAGTCCTTTTCAGTAGAACTCTACAGCATCCATAGCCTCCTCTTGCCAAATGATACCAAAGGGTAATCAGATGTGCAAATGAACACAGATGGACAAACCAGAAGATGACAGACTTTTTTAAGATTTTATTTATTTATTTCACAGACAGAGATTACAAGCAGGCAGAGAGGCAGGCAGAGAGAGAGAGAGAGAGAGAGAGAGAGAGAGGAGGAAGCAGGCTCCCTGCTGAGCAGACAGCCCAATGAGATACGGGGCTCAATCCCAGGACCCTGGGATCATGACCTGAGCTGAAGGCAGAGGCTTTAACCCACTGAGCCACGCAGGTGCCCCAAATTGTGCTGTTTTTAAAACATTTATTCTTAGCAAAAAGTTAACTTTATTTTTAAAAAGTTTAAAAAACTTTTTTTAAAAAAGTTAACTTTATAGGTCTGTTGATAACATTTATTTTTAATATGTGGCAGACCATATTTCAAAGGCAGTGTAAGAGAAGCCAAAACTCATCTGCATCCAAATCGCTGAAAAAAAAAATTTTTTTTTTTTATTTATTTGACAGATAGAGATCACAAGTAGGGAGAGAGGCAGGCAGAGAGAGAGAGAGAGAGAGAGGAGGAAGCAGGCTCCCTGCCCAGCAGAGAGCCCAATGCGGGGCTCGATCCCAGGACCCTGGGATCATGACCTGAGCGAAAGGCAGAGGCTTTAACCCACTGAGCCACCCAGGTGCCCCCAAATCGCTGAAAATTTTAAATCAGTAAAGAACAATGTACTGCAGTCCATAAAAGCAAGAACCCTGGGCTGCTTGAACTCCAAGACCTACTCTACCACCTATTTGCTGTGTGACCTTGGGCAAGTTACTCAACCTCTCTACACCTCCACTTCCTGATCCATAAAGTAGGGATGAGAACATATCCCATAGGATTGTTGCAAGGATTACGCGATTTAATATTTTGCGTGGACATCATGTAACAAAAAGTAAGCCCTATAACACGCTTGCTGTTATACCAGTAAACGAGGTTGTCTAGTTTTGATAGTTTATCATATTTTTGCTTCTTTTATCAAATGATTTCTACCCTGGTTGGAACTTTACATGTTTCAAACCAACCCTAGAAAAGTGGAATAAAACATTCCATGTGCTACACGAGGCACTTTAAAGATGTAACTCTCTTATTTCAGACCTAGCTCCTGTTAGGACATTTTGTAAAATCCATCCTGGAAATGGTAACCAAAAAACAAAGTCAAACTGCCTGTAAGATTTACTTCCAGCGACTTGAGGATGAGATCTCACGAAATGGGAGATTATAACAGAAGCAGCAAAGAATAAAGTCAGACAATCAGAGACAGTGTTTCCCAAGAACAAAGGGAGGATTTGAGAAACTAGGATGTCCCAACATGATCAGGTGGCCTCTGGCCAGGTTCTCACTGCAGAGGGCGTGCCTAGAGGATAAACAGCAACTCCAGGGGATCTCCGGCTCTCCTCCCTCCCATGATGCACGTTGCTCTATAATGTGATATACAGAACTCTACAAGGTCTCCCCAAAGCCAAAATCTGCATCAGAGCATCTCTGCTATACTAGACGCTTCGGTCAGGTGGCAGGAGAGACAACGGAGAGTAAATGTATTTCACCCATAGAAAGAAGGAGAATTAGTGAGGGGGAGAGGGAAAAGCAGCTGCAAATGCCTCCCTTTTTTCCCGACATCCACAACTACCCACACCCCAAATGGGCAGGAAACAGTTAATAGCACAGACCGGCCTAGAGCCTGGGCAACCTGGGTTCTGCTGAAATCCAACCCTCCCCCCCAAAGCTAAGGGCCTTGCAACTTAAGGAAAATGTGGCCTATTTGCCTGGTTATGTAAGAGACCCACACCCAGACATAAACCAACACAGCTAAGGCAGCCTTTTACAAACCTGCTGCTGACCTGGTTTGGCCCATTCTGGGTGCCAAGCTCTCGCCTACCAAAGTGAGGGAGGGCCTCTCAGTCCACATATCTTTTTACAATGGCGGGCAGATTGGTTTGTTTCTTTCCTTCATTCATTCAATTGTGCTTTAAACCCAGCAGACTGTGAACCCAGAAGAAGAATCTATGGAGAATGACTAACCACCACGAGCTGGGTAGAGCATATTCTAGAGTTCAGTTCCCAGCGCTCCACAGAAACTGTGCCCATCACGATCTAGTGATCGGTTCTCCCTGCTAACCTTAGGTGACCTGGGCAGTACTGGATACTGCTGATGGCTCCCTTTTCCCCTTGGCTTCCAGGACACCTCTCTCTCTCTGCCTGGCCTTTACTTCTCAGTTTCTATCATCTTCTCAATTTTAACGCAGGTTACAGTGCCCCAAGATCCATCCCCAAATATCCCTCTTCCTCTCCCTACATTCCCCAGATCAACTAATAGCCCAGCATCATATACCCTGGTATAATGATGCACCCTGTAGTCCCAGAGTTTTATATCCACTCCAGACCTCTCCCCTGAATCGCAACCATCTCCTTCACATCTCCACAGAGCTGTCTGGCAGCAGTGAGCGCCCAACTGAGCTCCCGATTTTCTCCTTTCTGCAGCTCCTCCTCCCAGTCAAGGGCAGTCCCTGGACTGACCTCAACTGTTCTCTTTTACAACCAAATGAATCCATGTTCTGACCTTTTCTTATACATCCTCCCACTGCCATGATGGGGCAAGCCACCACCATCTCCTGCTCACACGACTGCAAGACCACGGTCCCCTAACTGTTCTCGTTGCTACCACTTCTCCGCCCTTGTTAACCTGTCCTCCACAACATACACAGCAATCATGTTACAAAGAAAATTAAGTCACATCTTGCCTCTGCCAAATTCTCCAATGGCTGCTCCTCTCATTTTGAGTAAAAGCCAAACTTTGCCACAACCTACACCGCTTTACTAAAACGGCTCTGGAATGCACTTTTAACATGGATAGCGTGTGTTTGAGGAAGCTGCTTCCTCACACATGCAAGCAATTCTGACATCAACTGGTGTCTGACAGACAATTCAATTCAATTCTGACACTTTCTACCCAGAGATAACATCAGATTCCACAGATTAAGGGTTCAGTCCTACAAGACTGCCCACCCCCACGTTCAGATGCCAGCCACAAGTCTAGGTCGTTACCTATCTTTCTGACCAACTGACTATAAATCAGACGTAACCAGGAACCCCTCTCCTTAGGTTTGATTCATTTGCTTGAGAGGTTCAGAGACTCAGAGTAACATTTCACCAATCAAATGGTTCATTCGAAGAGGTGTAACTCAGTAACATCTAGATGGAAGTGACGCAGAGGGCAAGATACAAGGAGAGTCCATGCTCTCTCAGAGTGCAAAGCTTTCTTATACCCCCTCCCCATCTAGAAGCTCTCTGAATCCTGTCCTCTTGGTTTCATTATATACACATGATTGATGAAATTTTCAGCCATGGGTAATGGACTCAATCTTCAGCCCATCTCCCCTCCCCAGAAGTGAGGGTGGGTAGGACTGAAAGTTCCAACCCTCTAATCACATGGCTAGTTCTCCTGGCAACCGGCCCCCAATTCTGAGGTTCGAAAGTCACCTCATTAACATAAGAGACACCTCTATCACACTCATCCATTAGGACCTTCCAAGGGTTTTAGGGAACCCGATACCAGAAACAGGAGAAAGACCAAATATGTATTTCTCTTTATAAATCACAATGTCATACTTACATAACCTGTCCCACATCCGCCCTCATCCAGCCTCTCTGGAGCCTGCCAACTACTCTACTCCAGCTACACTGGTCTTGCTGTTCTATGCCTCGGGCCATTTGCACTTGAAGTTTTTTCTACCAGAATTCTCCCATATCCTGATACTTTACTTCCTCACTTTCTTCGGCTCTCTACTCAAATGTTATCTTATCAAGGAGCCTCTCCCAGGCCATTAGGTATATAAAATAGCACCTCACCTCCAAGACCTGCTTTATTACCCCTTATGCCATAGATCATCACCTAGCATCTTATGTCTTCACTGTATATTGTGCTACTTTCCACTAAAATGCAAACTCCATCAAAACTGTGACTTTGTGGGACGCCTGGGTGGCTCAGTGGGTTAAAGCCTCTGCCTTCCGCTCAGGTCATGATCCCAGAGTCCTGAGATCGAGCCTCACATCGGGCTCTTTACTCCGCAGGGAGCCTGCTTCCTCCTCTCTCTCTGCCTGCCTTGTTGTGATTTCTCTCTGTCAAATAAATAAAATATTAAAAAAAAAAAAAGAACTGTGACTTTGCATACTTTGTTCACTATATCCCCAGGGCCTAGAACCATGTCAGGTACATAAAAGATTCTCAGTAAATACGATCTGAAGGAGTGAATACTTTCTCATCAAGAACAGAAACCTTGTACAGGATACAATTGAGTCTATCCCCTTCTGGTCTGACAAATTTCCTCAGATTCTGGAAGTTTTCTTGTGAGGAGCCCAAATGTTTTTGCTCTACTCCTGGCTGGGAAGGAAATGCTTTCTTATTTCTTTCATTCATTCATCCATTCACTCATTCTCTTTTCCAACATTTACTGTGTGACTACTGACTAGCAGCTACATGCTACATGCTGGGCCCTCAAAGACCTAGTCCTCAAAGACCACTTCCCCAGGAGGTCCCCCGACAGGTCTCTAAACAGCCAGCAGTCTGTCTCCCTTTTCTGAGCCCTTCCTGCCTGTTACTTCCATGTGTAGTCCTGTGTGATCTACCACACTCCAGAGATAAAATTTTGCTTTGTTCCTCCTAGTAGGACAAGTAACTTCCTGGTTGGGGTCTGAACTAAAAATTGCTTCTCCTGCTATGCGGAACAACACAGGTGCCGGTGCTTCCTGTGCGACACCACCCGGCATGCCCCCTGGCAGTAGGAGCCCAAGAATGCCTCTTTCATCTCCTTATTTAAAAAACCATGGGATCACTCTTTTAGTAAAGGAATAATGGGATGACCAGGCAGATTTTCAAGGTAAAGGTACTAGGAAGATGAGGGAAAAAAAACAAAGATGAAAACAAAAACAAACTCATAAAAACAGAGAGTGAAAAAATTCTAAGTACTCTAAGAGTCAGTATCTAACACCTTCTCCCTGTGAGGTCATCATGCAAGCCAACACCACTGTTACAGCCGATGACCACATAGTGCCTACTCCGAACCCAGCACTACCTGACTTCCATGTATTAGCTCATCTGATCCTCAGAACAATCTTCCGAGGCAGTACTGTTTAGTATTTCCATTGTGCAGAGTTGGAAACTGTGGTGCTATTTAAGTTAATTCCCCAAGGTTCCTTCACTTAGCCAACGGCAGCTCTACATAGGTGCTCCGCTAGCCGGTCCGAAGTACTTTATTTTAACCATTGGGCTTACTGGGTATCCCATCTGAACTCAAGAAAATGGCATCTGAGCAATGTCTGGTATTTTCCCATGAGGAAGTTGCATTATGTGTGACTTGTGCCTACATGTGTTTGCTCACTTCCTGGGCCCATGCTCTCTGCCTCTGGAGATCTGTGGCTGGAACACGACAGTGTGAGTCTGGCTGCGAAAACATTCATATGACAGTGGATACACAATTTCATTTTGGTTAGCCACATGCCACGTGAGATAACAGAGAAAGATTGGAACCATACACGGAGATGCTAGCTGCTTCCTTCCAGGGGCTGGCATGCACGTGCTATTTAATGGCAACTCTTTCTGTGTTTTCTCGAGTTCTAACCACGACCATTTTTACATGTAAGACAAAAGAAGAGACAGGTCATGTCTTCAAAACGTGCCTCCTCTGTCAAAGAAAAGCTGTGGAATCCAGGCAAAATACCAGGTGATCAAGAAAATCAAATGAATCTGATAATACCTGCGTAAACATATTAGCTGGAAATGTTTTATGCACGAGGACACAGTATTGTTTCTGCCCATCTGCCAGACCTACTCTCTGTAACCACAGGAGGCACTATCATGTTCGTCTTGCAGACAAGAACGCGGGGGCCCAGCGAGAGTGACTAACCCACCGATGTTATTAAGTGTTAGAACCAGAACAGAGTCTGACAGAGACAGCCTTTCTCACTGCAGCATACCGTCCCCAAATTCCCAAAATTGAAGGGAACCTTTGCCAAATTCTGAAATGTACAGAGAGTCCGTTCTGCCAATGGTCTTGGTGTGCTCCAGGAGAAATGAAAAAACTCACGCTCACAAGCGAAAAGGAATGTTTTTAGGGGTAAACTGTCATTTATCTCCTTGCTTATTCTTCCTCTAAGTTTCTCTTAGGATTTTCCTGATATTAGTCTTGGCCTGGAATATCTCTTGGCCTCACTCTTCTGAGTTGGACTGGAGGTTATAGAGAGGATCCATCCAAATTCCAAAATTATCCCCAGCCCAGGAATTTCCTGTGGGTCATGTGTAAACTGAAGTTACTCTGAAGATTTAAGTGTACAGCAAGACATGTCTGAGAGAATCCAGGGAACCTGTGTCTCCCAAAATAGAGTGGTTCTAACATGGATCCAAATGCCTAATTCACTCTCAGAACTTGCCTTACCCTCCTGGGATACTGTACAAGGAAAGTGAGCCCTGGGGTGAGATGAGGCCTCTCAATGAGTTCTGTGAACAGTAACAGCTAAGGACAGAAGTGAAGGGATTCCAGAGGCTGATGTGAAGGCTGTTTTTCCAGCCCTCTCCCTCAGAACTGCAGCTTAAAACCCCTTCTAAATAACAAGTTACAACTTGGTACTCTAAAATCAGATCCTAAAAGAAGCCCTATTCTGCTGTTTTGAAAGACCTAATTATCAAAATTATCCAAGAAGAAAACAAGCCTTTTCCCTCATAATACACCAGAGGCACAGGGGGAGGTGGGGAGAAGGGAGAAGAGAGCAAGAAAACATGGTCCTTGGAGAACAACAATTTTCTCCCACATCTTTCCAAGTTCTCATTCCTAATTATAGTAGCACAAAGTAGCCTCCGAGATGACATGGGTTTATGTGTGCAAAAGGACTCTCAAATATGTAAGCAACTTTTTCCCTCCTCTGTTTCCCCCAAGCTATCAAGGAGATGTTCAGTCATGTGTTGTATTTAGACTGGTAGGGATTAGACTTAATCAGCAATTTCTTTCCTTCTTTTCTTTCTTTAAAATTTTGTTAAAGATTTTATTTATTTATTTGAGAGAGAGAGAGAGAGAAAGACAGAGACTGAGAGAATGTGTGGGAGGAAGGGCAGAGGAAGAAGCAGACTCCCCACTGAGCAGGGAGCCTGATGTGGGGCTCAATCCCAGGACCCTGGGAGCATGACCTCAGTTGAAGGCAGACACTTACCCAACTGAACCATCTAGGCACCCTCCTTTTTTCCTTTTTAATTTGTTTTTCATTATAATTTTTTAATCTCTATGCCCAACATGGGGCTCAAACTCACGACCCTGAGGTCAAGAGTTGCTCGCTCCTCTGGCTGCACCAGCCAGGTACCCCAGCAATTCCTCTACTTCTTGATGCAGCTCTCTAAGGCCTCTATCAAGTTACTCTACAGAGAGGAACAATGAGCAAGCTGAAAGAGAAAAAACTGGCACATTCTACAAACACCAAGATAGAAGTGAAAGACCTCAAAGAAACTGGTGGGACTTTGACAAGACCCTTTCTGGTGACTGTAGGAAACAACAACAACAAAAAATACACACACACACACACACACACACTAACTGGTGAGGAAGATGTTCCTGGAGGTTGTCATCACAAGGAATCCTATGAATAATAATTCATATCCTGCAGAATCTTCTAGGAACACACGGGCCCATAAAAATGATCGAATCCAGTTCAAAAGTCCCAAGGAGCTCCAATTCTGTAGCACCCATTTCCAGAGCTACGTGTTTTTACCCCTACCCCTTAATATCGTAAAAAGCAACTCAGTTCTACTACTGACAAGGAACTGTGTGAAAGGTTGCACTTTGTTTTGAGGGATAATTGACATTAGTTTCAGGTGAGCAACAATGATTTGAGATTTGTATATACTGCAAAATGATCACTGTAAGTCTAGTCAACATCCCTCAACCTTGTGATGAGAACTTTTAAGATCTGCTCTTTCACCAACTTTCAAATAACTCTCACTTATTTTTTTGTGTCCTCAACAAGAACATGTGGAAGGAAAGAAGGAAGGAAGCCAAGCAATGCCTGATGTTCCTCCAGATCATTCTCAGTTTCTCCTGGTTGGGAAACTCTCCTGAATCCTGTTCCATTCTCCTGAGCAATTTTGGGCACCTGTGGGTGGGTTAGTATGAATGAGAGCTGGATAGGATACTGGTTATGATTCTTAGGAGTTTTCACTGGCAGGGACAACAGAGATCAAAGAAATGAGATGTGTAGTTTCCCTGCCGGGGGTGGGGCAGATGGGACAGTGTGATAGGCCAGAGCTCCTCTGAAGGTAGGTGGGCTTTTTGTGATTTCACATGGGACTCTGAAGGAGACCACCTTGCAGGCTGCCTCACAGAATCATGGGGAAAACCACTGCAGGGAATACTAAGTGGGAGAGTAAATTCAGGCAACAGGGCTGGCAAGGATCAGCTTCCCAGGGCTGCTCCCAGTTGCCTGAGTGGTGAGAATGGATCCCTAAGATCCCACAGGCTTGTGAGAGGTTTAATAATGGCAGACTATGGGGTGCCTGGGTGGCTCAGTCATTAAGTGTCTGCCTTCAGCTCAGGTCATGATTCCAGGGTCCTGGGATTGAGCCCTGCATCAGGCTCCCTTTTCAGTGGGAAGCCTGCTTCCCCCTCTCCCGCTCCCCCTGCTTGTGTTCCTTCTCTCGCTGTGGCTGTCTCTTCAAATTAATAAATAAAATCTTTAAAACATAATAATAATAATGGCAGAGTACTTGTGGCCTACCATGAAGCCCACCATGGCCCCAAGGGAAGGACCCTGTAGCAGATATTTTTAGACAATTGTCTGAGCCAGCAGTCTGGGAAATAGGTTCCAAGTTTTCTATAGTATAACAAGGGTGAAGCCAAGTCAGTGAAGGAGAAATCACCAGGAGAAATTCAGACGAACAGCAGGGAGAGGATCCAACTGACGGATGTGGGTCATAGGTCATAATACCCCAAAACAAAATATTCATGTCTCAGGGAAGAGCCCAGGCCAACAGATCTGCAGCAGACACCTGGAGGCCCCACAGGACACTCAAAGATGAGGTCTCTTCCTATCCACCACCAACTGTCCTCTACCCTCACCAGAAAATCACATTCTATAACCGCTAGGCCAGAAAGAGGAGGAACAAGAAGACATGGGACAAACTGGATATTTTACTTAAAGAAACTGAACAGTTACCAAAAATAATGGTTTTGATTACTGCATCAGACCAGGTTTAATGCATTAGACTAAAATACACCCTTTCCTCTCCCCACTGCCTGGAGTATAGGACTTTGTAAGAAAGATCAGATCTATTATGAACAAAACTTTTTTAAAAAGACAAAAATCACTAAGTGTGTAAGTGTACTATGAGTAAATTTGGACCACAATACACTTTCAATATTTACTGCCTGCCTTCTGTGATCCAGCCAGCAGAGGTGTGAAAATAGGTCATCCAGGCTCTGTCTTCAAAGAATTCAGGGTCTTAGGGTGAGACACTCAATATTCACTGTGACGCACTAATGAGACAGCAATTATAAAAAGATGCAAAAACCAGAGAGGTACAAAGGATAGAATGATGAACTCAAGTGCACACTTCTATTTCCCTCAGGATTATTTACAAGAGCCCAAGGATGGAAGCAGCCCAAGTGTCTACTGGCTGATGAGTGGATAAAAAGATGTGGTATATTTATACAATGGAGTATTATTCAGTCATAAAAGGACTGAAATCTTGACATTTGAAACAACATGGATGGAGCTAGAGAGTAAAATCCTCAGCAAAATAAGTTGGCCAGAGCAAGACAAAGACCATATGATCTTAGTCATATGTGGAACTTAAAAGACAAAACAAATGAGCAAAGGAACAAAAAAGAGAGAGAGACAACTCAAGAAACCAACTCCCAACTATAAAGAACAAACTGATGGTTAGCAGAGGGGAGGTGTGGAGGGCATGGGAGAAATAAGGGATGGGGATTAAGGAGTACACTTATCATGATGAAGAAAAAAAAATTTTAAATTTTTTTAAGAAAGAGAATGATGAACGCATGAAGGGAAGTCTTGAAGAAAACAAAACAAAATAAAAAACACCTTCAAGCTGCATCTTACAGGATGAGCTGGAGATTTCTTATCAGAAGTGAGAGCAATAGGCACCCGAATTTGCTAAAATAAAAATAAAAGGGGGAGAGAGAAGACTTACTGAAAACGTGTGAGGACATGTCACAGAACCACAGGAATTTAACACCCAAGCCTTGAGAGTGAGGCACCTGGACAGCGACAGGACCTCAGGGAACAGAACGAGGTGCTGGGCTCTAGCAGGACCCTACCCTACAAGTACTTCTCTCTTTACATGTTTGTAGGTTTTCCTCCTACCACAGACTGCTCTCTCCCAGTGAATGGCTTCCACTCCTGCCTTCCAGCACTACCATTCATGAAAGGAGACATGTCCCTCCAAACTCCAGTCTCAAGAATCCCAAGGCCAGACTCTGACTGGCCAAAGAGGGAAGCTGTGATTGGCCTCAACCGAGCGAGATGCCCAGCCCATGGCACCCAAGCAGGCAATGTCACGTGAGAAGGTGGCAACATCATTGGGACCCATGGCCAGAGCAGTACAGGGCACCCTCTCTAAATAATCCGAATGCTGTTCAGCAAAGGGCAGGAGGCTAGTAGGCACACAACAATAATCATCTAGGCCAATGCAGTATTTGGCATCTCTCTACATTTCCATAACCCCATAAGTCAAGAGTGTATGAGCCCAGGCCATTTTCCATCATTTTAATACATTCTATGTATGTCTAACTCTGCCCATTTGCTTGGAGGGACCACCTGCCTATTAAAACCCTACCAGTTCATCACAGGTTATTAAAATGACATCCTTTCAAGCTGACGTTCTTTGCTTCACCTTGAATCTCAACAGTAATTCTTCCTGACTTCTCCTATGGGATTCATCACTTTCTGGCTTACTATATCTGAATAAACAACTATTGGTTCTTGCCCCAGACTGAAGTGGTAGGGAAGAGGCCCTGAACATGGGATAAATGGAATAGTGCCTTCCTTCCATTATATGGATTAATGCAGAAATACATCTTGCCCAGGAATTTAAGCTAGCCAAGAAAAAAAAAATCAGTTTCACATATTTGGCCAAGTATTTATTGAAATAAAGGGAGCCCTGAGGGGCATATAGCTGTGTTATTTGGCAAGGGGCTTGTAATCCACCTCCTTCCCCCTGCTGTCCAAAGTGGGTTTCCAGGCAGAGCCAGAGATGAAACTGCCCTATTCTCAAGGTAAACACTGTCTTCATTGTGAGCCAACAAAATCTTGGCAGGTTATGTCACCTTTAAGAAAACGTTTCTCTTCCTCAATAAGGATTTTTGTAGTGACTTATTACCCCTGCGGTGTTCAGGCATCCTTTGGGGGAATTCTGGAACTGAACACACACATGCACATGAAACTCTACATGTGGGTCCAGTGAAACTTCATGAAAGAAAGAAGGGGAAACACAGCAGAGAACAAATAAGGCCATGAAATAAAAGTAATTCACCTTTGAAAATTATTCAACCTTCTGAAATGTCATCATACTTTAAATATGCACTGTGTCAGGGAATTATTTTTCAGACTATGTACCTGCCCTCCTAAATGAGCATCCAGAAAAGGCCAACACAGTGGTCTGATGATTCTCATCTCCGTTCCCAGCAAGCTCAATCCCTCTAACTTGATCTTTCTGCGACAAAACTGTGAACCTTCCAAAACATACTGAAAGCTCTCTCGTGCCATCCTTTTCTCAATTCATCCTGCCTCTTCCTCTCCTCAGTCAACTACCCAGCACCGCACACATCTGTCTATCTCTTCCTACTCAAGTGATGATGTGCAGCAGGACTATATACCTAGGCATATGGATCTATCAAGACAGAGGAATGGCTCTACCACTTTCCTCCTCCAGAGGTCTCACCACCACTTCTTTTCCTAGTCAAAGACTTAGAAGAGAGGGAGAAGTTAGAATAGTGAGACAAAGTGGCACCTTTCAAACATAAGTAGCTACCCAGTGAAGTTCATTATCCCTTCCCTCTACCAAGAGGTGAGACAACTTACTGGGAAGAATGAAACCTCTCAAGTCAATGCCTGGTTGTAGGACTGGCTCTTCATTTATTGGCCTTATCTTGGACCACTCAACCTCCCTACTCTTGGACCTCAGAGCTCCCAACTAACAAATGAAGCTGACAACCACATCATCTAACATACACACCTTTTATGACCTAATTCATACGAAAAGCACTTTATTTGGATGTCACTCATTTATTCGTTTTCCTTCCTTATTGCACCATGATAACTGGTCCTTGATTTCCTGGCATGGTCATAGGAATCACTTTAAAACTCGCTGAATTTCACTTGCCTCGCTTATGAGACAGGAGTATTATCTATCTTACAGAGTTATTTTTAGAACCATATACCCTCAATGTAAAGAGCCTACCACAGCTTGGTAATCAGTGGCTATGATGACTAATAAAGCACCACAAAAATCTTACTTTGACTACGGACAAGATGTGGTACTTCCTAAGCCCTCCAAGGTTATGAAGCTTTCTGTGAGGCCCAGCCTCCTTCGTCAACTGCAGACTGGTTTTGCACCAGCACATGACGGGGAAAGGCCCTCTTCCACGCTCTATATCATAAGAGAAGCACAGGATGCTAGCTGAAGTAGGCAAGAGGGACAGCAGTTGCCTAAATGTATGAAAGGCACTGGGTCCTAATGATTAATATTAAAGAATGCATTTTAAAGATTGAAGACTAATTATGGCTAACTTAGGTAAGGTCCAATCCCTGCCCTTTTAATCTTTGATTTATAAACATTAATTTTCTTGTTCAATCTCCTACTGAAACCAACAAAACAAAAGTCCAGGCATTCCTGGAGTCTCTGAAGCAGAACGGTCATGGATACTAGCCCACTCCAATCATTAACCACAAGGTTTCCAGTACAGCTTGTCCTGAGGAATGACAAGGGGCAACTTTCGAGAATCCCAGGATATATCTGAGGGAGCCTGGTTTTAAACGCTTTCACCCTCTGCTTATATCACATTCCCTTCTAGACATGGTCACTTCCAAAGGCACAGTTTCTAAGTTAATCATTTTCTCTTCCATTCTGACGGGAGGAGGATGAGAAAACACTAGATTCACTTTTTAGTTGACGTCAGTATTGGTGGGTTTCTGCTAATCTAGTTTTCCCCTTTTTACCAAACTCCCTCTATTTTCACATCTCTTTAAACAAGCCAGTAGTGTGTCTGTGTATGTATGTCTATCAAAGAGCAGCAATAACAAGGACAGAATGGAGTATTAAAAGAGAATACTAACAAGGGGGATCAGGAAAGAGAAAGCATATTGTGAATAAAAGAGAATATTTCCAACTAAATATGAGAGGTTTCGCTAATAAGGCAGAAAATCCAAGGCTTCAAAACCTCCTTCCTGACTTCCCGAGTGACCAGAACTTACCTTGTAAGAATGACATCGGTCTTAACTAGAAGAATGAGCAAGAAATACAAACCACCTTGGTTTTAAAGACTGACAAAAATCAACAGATCATCCTATAAGAGAATGGAGACCACAGTTCCAGCACAAACAGGCCACTGGGCTGAAAAAATCCAGTTTCTTGGTGTTTCTTCCACTATACAGAGGCAGCATGTGTGAATCCCGTGAGATGTGGGATCCATTCTTAGTGCTAACATCCCTATAAGAAGGGACAGTATCTGCCTGGTTCACCACTTCACCCCACCCTCTAGGACAACGCTTGCCATTCTGGAAATGCCTGTGGAACACATGAATACTTCCCCATCACTTCACCTCTTCAGACTCATCACACTCCTCTGTAACGTGAGGCAGGTGGCCCAGATCATCCCTGAGGCCCACAATTCTGGGACTCTGTCTAGCCCAGAGGGCAGCACCACCAAACCCACTCTTCACAACTAGGCCATCATCATCTAGCAAAAAAGGAAACAGGCGACTCAGACAATTCCTAACTCTCTCCTACCAACGTTATTTCCACTTATCATCTGTTTATTAGCGGCAATAGTTAATTATTTTCAAGTCCCAAGTACCTGCTTTCACTTGAATTGAGTTTACGTTATGACTTCTTGCTGTAGCTCAAACTGGCTGCGCTCCCAGTTTAGATTTCAAAGGAGAGCATGATTAATGCACTCCCTACAAAACCACTGGACTCCCGAGCTCCTCCAAGGCTCTCCTAATCATTAACCCCACATCTCCCCAAGTTGTTAGACGAGGCAGGCCCCCAATTACATAGACATCCAGTCAGTCTGCCAGGGACAAAACGTATGAAGATCATTTCCCAAACTGAAATGAGTGAGAATGAGCATGAAGACTTCAGTCTTACGGAACAGCAACCTGCCT
This sequence comes from Meles meles, assembly GCF_922984935.1. Lineage (NCBI taxonomy): Eukaryota > Metazoa > Chordata > Mammalia > Carnivora > Mustelidae > Meles > Meles meles. The sequence goes on from NC_060068.1 coordinate 83,327,832, forward strand.
TCCAGCTGTTCCCACTTGGACCAGAATATTCAGCCCCAAGAATTAATGATGTAGTGTATCCCCCCACTTTCAGAATTTAGCAGTTTTTAAAAAATATTATTTGGAAATAATTTCAAACCTCCAGAAAAGATAGAAGAAGGGCATACAGAACACCAAGGTATTACCTTTCCCCAGATTTACCTATTGTTAACATTTGACTCCATTTTCTGTATGTGTCTGAGCTTGCTTTTACATGCATATGCTCATGCTCTCTGTTCCATAAAGTTTTTCCTCCTGAACCATTTAATGGTAAGCTGCATTTATCATGGCCCCGAAGAACAAATTAGGTTTTAAAATACAAGAACAGGGGTGCCCGGGTGGCTCAGTGGGTTAAAACCTCTGTCTTCGGCTCAGGTCATGATCTCAGGGTCCTGGGATCGAGCCCCATGTCAGGATCCCTGCTCAAGGGGAGTTCTGTTTCTCCCTCTCCTCCTGGCTCATGCTCACTCTTTGCTCTCTCTCTCTCTTTCTCAAAAATAAATAAATAAATAAATAAATCAAATCAAATCAAATCAAATCTAAAAAAAGGAAGAAAACCCACAGCAGAAAAGTGGAATGTTGTGCAACATTTTTAAGTCCCCAGTAATAGAATTTCAAGGATGACAGCAGAGCAGCATAGGGAATTTGTTCAGGCTGAGGATTTCTATGACCCCTGGATATGTAACCAATCTTATTCCTGGGGGTGACCTTGATTCTAGCCAAGAGCAAACATGCAAACACACACAAACACACACACACACACACACACACACACACACACACACACACACACACACACACACATACACCCCTCTATTTAATTTTAGAAGGAAAAAAAGGCCCTTGAGGCAAACCAGGTATGTTGACAACTGCCAGCCTCCATTTTTCTCATCAAAAAGCTGGGAGTAATTCAATAGGGCATGCTGTTCTGGTGAATAGAGAACTCTGCTCCATAAGGATAAAGCTAGAGACAGCCCACTTTCAGAAACATCCCTTCTGCCTTGAAGTTCATGAAAATTTTCCCTCTTCCTTGAATTAAAAACAACCACATAACTCCCTACACACGATAATGAACAGATGGGTCCCTAACTTTCTTGTTATTGTGAACTTCAGAAAGCAAGAGGATGGGGCAGCGGAGACTGAGGACACCAGCTCGTTCTTTGATTTCTAAGGCCTGGATGGCAAGAATGAATTTGCGAGGGGGGAATGAGTGGCATCCACACACTGTATTATTTAACAGGCCACAAATAAATGACTTTTTCCTTTGGCAGTAAAGCCTTTTGCGTACTTGGTAATTACTAATAAACTTTTTAATATAAGACTAGATCCCCTGGAGATACATGGGCTTTTTTGTTTAAATTATTTTCTTAAAATCCCTTCCTTGGAGCAACTATAAAATCAATAGTCTAAAATGGAACAATCTGCTTGGGTAAAGAATTTTTAAAAAAAAATTAATACCCGCTCTAAAACACAAAAGCAGCAGAGACAGGGGCCGGGGGTGCGGGGTATATCGAATATGTACATAGATCTCAGAGTCAACAGGACTCTCTATTGCCAAGGTAACTCCCCACAAAGTGAATCTGCAACATTTCCCTTGTACCGAACCCCCCCCTTTTTTAAAGAGAACTGCACGTGTACAATACAGCACAAAGGCAGACTAAAAGTGAAAGGAACCAAAGAACAAGCAGGTTTACCTCCGGAGCCTCTTGCAAAGAATTTTTAGAGTCTGAGAGTTTTATACAAACATGCGTAAACTTGCACTTCATCACAAAACAGTCTGGCAAAGCAACAAGGAAAAGAAAGGTAAGAAGACAAAGCTCCCTGGGCTTGGCTCAGAGGGAAACAAAATAAAAGATCCCAGGATCTACCTTGCTTGGATGCCCTCCGCCGAATCTTCATTTTGGGGAAGGAAGGCCATGAGTAGTTAAAAGGGGAGTCGGAGTCAGAATCCATCTTTTTGTTTTGCTTCAATCGATAGATTCAACAGTGGAGACTCGGGAAGAACTCAGGGGCGTCCCCAGCCAGGAGGCGAGTCTCCCGAGTCTCCCCTGTGATGTCAAAGGAAGGAATGGGGCTGGGTGAAAAGCTCCCGCACACCGGGAGGGAGAGGCAATAAATGTTTTGCTTCCTTCAGGCGTCTAGGCATGTAGACAGAGAAGGAGGCTGTAAATATTAAAGCCAAACTAGGGAAGTAAAAAGAGAGAGAGAGGGGCAGCTGAGAGTCGCACTGGTACATCACAGTCCTGTTATTCAAAAGGTCACTGGGAGCAAATGAATCATTAACTCCCCTCTTCTCCTGGCTGGAAATGGAAACGAAGAAGGAAGGTAACCGTGAATTCAAAGAGAGCTGCCTGGGCTTTAAGAAAAGCCTCCAAATGCGGGCACATGCTTTGTTCTGGAGCTAGAGAATGCCCTCTGAAAAGCCACCCTGCACAGGGACATCGAGGCTGAGAGGTTTCCAAGCGTGGACAGCCAGAAAGCTCAGGACACTGACAAGTAAAAGCCAGCATATTCAGGGCAGGGAGTTTTCCAGCGAAATCACTTCTTTTACACGACTGACGGTACAGGCAACTTTTCGGATGCTGGTCAAAACAGCTTGGATAATTCCTTCCACAGTCTAGTCTCTCCATCCTTTTAAAGCTCAAGTAGTTGGAAGCTTTAAGTGTTTCAGAGAATTATGCTCATTAAATACACAAGAAGTCATCTACTCCTGTTCAGCACAACCGGGGCATTTTGCTTCAATCATCACCAAATCTGGCTGCCAGTCGTAAGGATTTGGGTACCTGAGGAGCTTGGCTCTAAACCCGCAGTCCCTCTCAACAGAGCTAGTGACTAAATTACCACAAACCAAGAGTTCTTACGAGGTCCCCAGTCCACACGAAGAACCCCCTGGTAATCAGCAGTCAGGAGAAGCCCAGGGCCACTTTGCCCTGGATTGGGCCACTCTTACTTCCCTGCTCTCCACAGGCACACGCAGAAGCTCAAGCACAGCAGCCAAGATCTCTGGCAGAAAAAAAGCACACCCCAGTTTTCAGAGTGGAGTCTCTCCTTAAGCATTTACTTAGTACTCTTGATAGCAGGAAATAGCATGTTTTCTTTTGTGAGCTCACAGGACACTCAAATAAACTGAGACGATGGAAACGATATGAGGGTCTGTACGACTCTGCGGATCCAAAGCCCAGCAGTATGTGCCTTCATGAACATTCCTCTTTACTCCAGGGGTGCCTGGGGGCTCAGCCTGTGATCTCCAGGTCCTGGAATCTTCTGGCTCCCTGCTCAGTGGGAAGTCTGCTTCTCCCTCTCCCCGTCCCTCCTCCAGCTCGTGCACAAACACACACACACACACACACACACACACACACTCTTTCTCTGTCTCAAATAAATAGTTTTTAAAAGATTTTATTTATTTATTTGACACAGAGAAAGAGAGACAGCACAAGCAGGGGGTGCAACAAACGGAGAGGGAAAAGTAGGTTTCCCGCTTAGCAAGAAGCTTGATACAGGGGCGCCTGGGTGGCTCAGTGGGTTAAGCCGCTGCCTTCGGCTCAGGTCATGATCTCAGGGTCCTGGGATCCAGCCCCACATCGGGCTCTCTGCTCAGCAGGGAGCCTGCTTCCCTCTCTCTCTCTCTGCCTGCCTCTCTGCTACTTGTGGTCTCTGTCTGTCAAATAAATAAATAAAATCTTAAAAAAAAAAAAAAGAAGAAGAAGCTTGATACGGGGCTCGATCCCAGAACTCAGGGATCATGACCTGAGCCAAAGGCAAATGCTTAACTGACTGAGCCACCCACGTGCACCTCAAATAAATAAAATCTTAAAAAAAAAATCCTCTTTACTCCAAGTATTTCCCAAACTGTTGACTTTATCCTGCCATGCTGTGTGAGAAAAGAGATGCATACCCTGCTCCCTGATAGTTAACCCTGTCTGTTTGGGTGGGGAGGGAGTGAGAGGTCCAGAGAGAACTGGAGCAAGGGGAAAAACCACTTCATTTCAAATTCATCAAAATCAGAATGACATGAACCACTCCTGTGTTTTTATACAGTTTGCTACATAAATATAACATACAAATAACAAAATCCAACTATGAGACCGTTGTAAGCATGACAGCTAAGTCAAAATAAATATTAACATATGTTCTACTTTGCGGCCTTTTATTTGAAAAATAATTACATATTTTTCTTAATTAGTTAGATGCACTTTTAAGAATAAATTATTGTCAATCCTTTCATCAGGTAAGAGAGTTGTAGTGCACGTGGATCTTTATAGGAAAATAAAGTCTTGAAGATGAGTGTTTCCATTCATTCTCAGTTTTACAACTTAGGAACGTACCAGGGATACTTTAGGCATGTAATGAATGAATGAATGATTTACACTTAAGAGTCTTAATCTATGGATGGAAGAGCTTTACAGGTCATCTGTAAATGTTATTTAATATCCTGATTGAAAATATGTATTTACAAAAATTTTTTTGACTCAAGTACAGGTGACACACAATGTTATATTAGGTTCAGGGGTACAGAGTGATTCCACAACTCTGCACGCCATGCTCAGGAGAGCCACCGCCTGTCACCATACAATGCTATTACAGTCACAATGACGAGAGTCCCTACACTACAGAAAACATGTAGCTTCCCAAGAGTTCCTGCAGCTTTGCGTCGTGTTTAAAAATATATTTGTATTTTATTCATCACAATAGTAACTTAATATGAAAAAATAGAAGAGCCAGACTCATGAGTCAACAAAGCCCACTGTCCTTGAGGTTCCAGGCAATACTGGGGCTATAGATAGATCCATGGACCCTCTGCTGCCTCAGAGAGGTCTGTAGAGCAAAGAAAGGGAACCTCCACCTGTTTAGACAACCACCAAATTAAAATTTAAGTGTCGGATCAGGAGATAATATTATCTTTCTCATTTTTCATGTATGTTTAAGTTTTAGAGCCACTTAACCAGGATAAATCCCAGGTCAACAAACGATTAGGGCTGCTCCTCTCTTGACCATGAGTGATAGATTGGAAGAAAGTCAGGACAACCCCAAGAGAAACATGAAAAAATCTTTGTAAAACACATTTTCTAGTAGTTGGGCTGCTAAGTAGATTCTTCTTTATCTAGTTCTCCCCCAAAGCACAGACCTCATTGACCAATTATCTATCAATTGATCTTTGATATGGAAATTATTCTGACAACAAAGAAGAACTACCAAAAGTACATCTGAGAAGCTCGAGAAGATTCTCTATTCTTATTTGCTTTATTTACCAATATTTTAAAAGAATGAATGATTGCCACTGACAGCGAGGTTAGCATTCAGTTAACACATAATTCGGACAACTCATTTTCTTGCTCACCAAAGACTCTCTCCCAAATGTGGGTCATTTATCCTCCTTGTTTTCTAGAGGAATTCACTTTTCCCCCCATTATACCAATATGATTGCACTTAAATTAATTCAATATGTTATTCACATCTCATTCATATCCAATGGATTAATTTCTTTGCTTTCCCTGGCTGATTCCAACTGCAGTTGGCAGAATTCAAGGATATATTCCCAAGGCCACTTTCTCATCAGGATGTCCTACAACTACTACAATACAAGAGTGTGAATGAGTTCATCAGTCTTAATGTCCCTCCTTTAATTAGGAAATCCTTAGAAAATTACCTCCATAAGGCTACAATCACCCAGGGCAGATGCTGTTGCCTTGAAATTTCAGCTGTCGGGAACACCCACATGGAAGAGAAGCTTCCCTTGATTCTCCTCCTGTCATGACAACAGATCACTTAGCTTCCAACCTTGGTGAAATTAATCTTCCTTAGAAGGGTATTTATATTTTGATTTGAATTACAGTATTTGAACAATTTTCTTATCCTCCAGTGAGACCCAAAATGCCTTGAGTGCAAGAGCTGTGTTATACTCCTATTTTTACAGAGCCACAAGCTAAAAAGAAAAATTGTGGGGTTTTGGAGCCGTATATATCTGGGCTTGGAGATCGGCTCTGTCACTTACTTACTTCATGTCACTCATACTTTCTGATCCTCCACAGTCTCCTAGAAAATGGGGTCATAACATCCATACTATAAAGAGTTGTAAGGATCAAGTGAGGTTATAAAGGTAAAGAACTTAATGGCTAAGTTTTCATTAAGTTTCAGCTTAAATATTAGATAAAGTTTTCCTTTCACTGTATTCTCTTGTGTATTATAGACACTGAAGTATCCCTATGTTGACCTCAGGAGTAATGGCTTCATTTTCTGAACTGAGACATGCAAGTGTGCAAAGAAGTTCCAAGATAATCATACCAAGAATGAAACAGGAGGAGGCTTTGTTTTCCTCCATTGTTTAACAACCAAGCATTTTAACACTGCTAGACACCATTCTTGGAAAAAGTCATTAAAAAACACAGGCAAGAGGAGATAAGACCCCTAAATGCCAGGACAAGCTTATCCTGGTTCACTTCAGCCAGCGCAGTGGCACCATGATGTAGCCTTGGGTAAAAATCAGAGATGGTCAGAATGTTCCTCAAAATCCTTTAGGAGGCACCATGTCATCTCCTGGAGTTCAACGCAAGCAGTTCTTCTTTGTTGGAGAACATTGTGACTTTGGTTATGAACCAAGCGAAATGCTTGGCTCTGACTGACAGGCCACACTATATAGAAAATACAGATTTTTAAAAGCATAGCTCATATCCATGTGCTAGATGCGCTCACTGAGAAGCACCGAGGGGACAGCACATTCACATCTCCAATGTCACACCCACTCAAGGACATGGCATCGCGCATACAGCCATCCCAAGGTTTAAATGATTATTTTTCTCCCTACTTCCCTGTTCTCTTTTTAAACAGAGCCCAAGAAGCTGATTTCACATAAAACGGACATGAATCAGGAACATGGGGCAAGCACTGTTGTCATACATTGGGATTTTAGGATGCCACCATTTCCTAATGCCATCTTACTTTTAATCCTAAGAATACTTTTTATTTCTCATCTACCTGTATTACCTTGGTTTACTTTAATAAAAAAAAAAAAAAACTTGCATGCACTTTCAGAGGTTTTTACATCACCCTACTACCTAAGGGGGAAAACTGGATGTACCCTAGATGTCCATCAAGATGACATTACTTGCATTACAACATACCCACATATAGTGTAAGAGTATCCAAAATGCTAAGGACAGGAAAGTTGATTTTTTTTTGAAGATTTTATTTATTTATTTGACAGAGAGGGAGAGATCACAAGCAGGCAGAGAGAGAGGGGAAACAGGCTTCCCGCTGAGCAGAGAGCCCGACACAGGGCTCGATCCCAGGACCTGAGATCATGACCTGAGCCAAAGGCAGAGGCCCAACCCACTGAGCCACCCAGGAGCCCCAGGAAAGTCAATTTCTGAACAAAGCAACATATTTAAGAATTACATTGGCAAGGTTTCCGCCAGTTGTCAGTACAGCTACAAGTATCAGTTTCTATTCAAATGATACTTTTAAGGAAAAAAAAAAGACTCTTGGTGCCTCTCTTTTTGTTTTAAACTTTGAAATCCTTGGCATAACTTCAAAGAAAAGAAGCAGGATAAACAGGCTAAATGTTTCTGAACAATGAATTAGGAGAAATTTTGACTCTATCATGGAGAGGCAGCTTGAATCCTGGGTGTGAGGGGGTCTAGAAGTGGGAGAAGAAAGGAGGTGAGCAATAAGGCTGCAAAGAGCAAGGGCAGAGGGACAGTCACGTGTCTTGTCATAGCGTCGGGAGAAAGAGATTCCTCAGGATGAGAAGTATCATAGCAACTGGGGAGAGCAACATCCACATTTTAGGTGTTTTTTCTGCTAATGTTCCCATTCCCATTTCCCCAAACCTTCCCAAAAAGAATCTTACATGCCACAAACTTATTTTTGAACTTAATTTTTTAATCCATTTGAAAATTCAAAGTTCAGCTTACTGGTCTTTTTTTTTTTTTAAACATATAATGTATTATTGGCTTCAGGGGACCAGGTCTGTGAATCACCAGTCTTACACAATTCACAGCATTCACCATGGGCTTGTATATGGTAATTCACATGCATATAAGTGAACTAGGAGATATAAAAGTTGCAAAAAACTTAGTCTTAATGTGAACTCAAATCTATCAATTCCAAAGTTCGGAGGCTAAAATTCCCACAAAATGTAATAGATAATCTCAATTTGAAATAAAGGGTGGCTGATATTTTTTTTAAGATTTTTATTTATTTATTTGACAGAGAGAGAGCGATGACAAGTAGGCAGAGAGAGGGGGGAAGCAGGTCCCCCACCGAGCAGAGAGTCCAATGTGGTACTCAATCCCAGGACCCTGAGATCATGACCTGAGCTGAAGGCAGAGGCTTAACCCACTGAGCCACCTAGGGGCCCCAAGGGTGGCTGATCTTGTAATATATGCTACTAGAGTATCGTTACTTCTAGGCCCTCTCAATGAACAGATTAAGAAAATAGCTCTGCATGTGCCCTGACCTATTTATATACACTTATCTACAAATATTTCTATATGCAACCACACATATCTATGTTCACTAATCATGTGTGCATACTAATGTGGCCAACTCTAATTCATCACCACACAGAACATTCTAGCCTCCTCCCCTTGGTTATCTACCAACTCCCACCCACTCCAACATAAGGATAATATCTATAACCCATTTGCTTAAGTATTATTCATTTCCAGTGCACTTTTACAGTGGTATAAAAATTGTTAACCTGTATCCCTGTGAGAAACAACTTCATCACCTAGAGGACAGTGCTTATGCACATTAATTTGCCCTTATTCTTACAGACGCTATCTCATTTCCAAAGTTACTGAGGTCTGAAAACGTCACATCTCTTACAATAAGGAAACTCATCCATTTTAGTAGTTAGATTGTTTTGTCACATTCTGCCTCCATCAAAGGATCCTCCAACTTCATTTTTTTTAAATTTGCACACATCAAAGTTTACTTGGGTGCCATAAAGTTCCCTGAGTTTTGACAAATGCAGTGCCATGGAACCACCATTGGAGTATCATAAAGAATACTTTCACCTCTCTAAAACAAAGAAATAAACAAACAAACAAAACCACCAAAACCCACTATAATGGGAACGTGTGCAAATGACAAGGAAGCCAACTAGAAGAATTCCCCATTGCCAAAGGCAGACCACTTCTCAACAACAAATAGAGCAGTGCTAAATTACTATGCAAAGTGTCAAATAACCATGAATGCATACTGACATAAATGATTGAAGAAACAGATGGGGAAGTCTAAGCCTCCCATGTAGAAGAGTTTCCAGTTATTTATTTGCCCACAAGGAAGTATACAGAGGACACTCCACCCCTGAAGTATGGCCTGTACATCTTTCCAAAGAGTATGCAAAGAGTAGTAGGGAAGAGTAACTTTACAGTGAAGAAAGCTGACCTTACCTCCACCACTAATCAAGGTCATCATTAACAGTTTGAAGTAATGTTGATGGCATAGACCATTGATATGATGAAAAGAGCATTCTACCTTTGTGGTCTTCCTCCCAAACCCATAACCCCAATATGATGATGGGAAAAACATCAGAAAAATAGCATTGTACAAAATATCTGACCAGTAGTCCTAAAACTGTCGAGATAATTAAAAACATGCAAAGTCTGAGAAATTCTCACTGCCAAGAGGAGGCTAAGGAAACATGATAACTAAATAACTAAATATAATATGGTATCCTGGAGAAGATCCTAGGACACAAAATGGAAATTAGATAAATCTAAGGAAATCTAAATAAAGTATGGACTTTAGTCAACAATAATGTATCAATACTGGTTAACTCATTTCAACAAAGGCACCATAGTATATGTTAATAGGGGAAGACGGACATAGGGGAATTCTCTGAAGTATCTTTATAATTTTTCTATAAATCTGAAATCTGTTCTAAAAATAAAACTCAAAAAAAATTTAAAGGATGAGGCAAAAAGTACAGAATCTATGTTCCCTCGATGGATGTTTGTGGAATTCATGCTAAAAGACTGCATCACTTTATCATATACACAGAATTCAAGTTATGCATAAAAGTCCACTTTCTTTTGCCTAAGCTATTATGTGAAGTAACTGTGTAGCTCTGACAAAGCTAGTTAGACATTAAAAGATGGGCTGAAACAAATTTTGATTTTTCACAAACAAATAGTGTCTCTTTGGAGTTAATAGGTTCCCAGGAGGCAACCCCAGTAAGAGGCTCCCATGTGCCCCAGAGGGTAGGAATGTCTACCTCAGTGAGATCACAGAAATCTTATTGGCAGACAAATCTCACGAGCATGGATGAAACCCAGCTAGCTCACTCAATCTTCTACTTGAGTTCTAGATAATGTTAGCTTTACTCTGTGATTTTTTTGTTATTTTGATTATTATAAAGAACCACATGTAGTACTGGATCTCCTATTCAATTTGCAATCGTACCACTTCTCTATACTTGAGCTCATACACATCCTTCCACAAAATCTCATACTATGAAGAAGAAATCCCATTTGGCTTTCTTGCTCATGGCTGAAGTAAGGGGCCATATTTCCTAACAATGTCTTCTCAATTGGCCACTCTAAAAGTTAAACCACCTTGTCCAAATAAACTGTTAGCTTTCATGCCAGGGAACACAAGTTCTAACTTAACTGCCCTGAAGTCCCTTCCAAGAGATTAACCACCAGTACTCAAAAAAGAGCAAGCCTAAACTCACATAAGCACACTTACACACTGCTACCAAGCCCTGAACCCAGTGATTCTTCTGTGACAGCAATTCCTTCATTAAATGTCTAGACACACTGGTATACTCAAGGATTTCAGCACAAGAAAAGGGGAAGAAATCTGTGGCTGGAATTTTAAATTTCTATGTAAAAATTTTAAATACTATTTACAGAACATATGTCCTATTTTACATTTGTTTCATGTTTTATAAATTAGTAGTTTCCTTAATATTTTACTTTTGTCTGAATTTTATAATGTAATCATTTGACTTAAACATCAAAATAGAATCTTTCGGGATGGAGCCTATATGATTTACTCATTCACTAAGCTAGTTTATTTGGACTTGAGGATCTCATTTTGGAGAATCAAAATTTAGAATTCATATATAATGAGGAAAAGATGGTCTCTTTAACAAATGATGTTGGGAAAACTGGACAGCCACATGCAAAGAATGAAACTGGACACTTTCTTCCATCACATACAAAAACAAACTCAAAGTGGGTTAAAGACCTCAATCTGAGACCTGAAGCCACAAAAATCCTTGAAAAGAGCACAGGCAGTTATCTCTCTGACATCAGACATAGCAACATTTTTCTAGTTATGTCTCGAGGCAAGGGGGAAAAAACCAAACTATTGGGACTATATCAAAACAAAAAATTTCTGCAGTAAAGGAAACCTCAATAAAACTGAAAGGCAACTTATGGAATTAGAGAAGATATTTGTAAATGACATTTCCAATAAAGGGTTAGTATCTATAGGATATAACTGAACACCGAAAAAAAACAACCCAATTAAAAAATGAGCAGAAGACATGAACAGAACAGACATTTCTCCAAAGAAGAGATACATATGACCAACAGACACACAAAAAGGTCCTCAGTATCATTCATCATCAGGGAAATGCAAATCAGAACCAAAGTGAGATACCACCCCACACCCACTGGAATGGCTAAAATCAAAAACACAAGAAACAGCAAATGTTGGTGAGGCTGTGGAGAAAAAGGAACCCTTGTTCACTATTGGTGGGAATGCAACCTGGTGCAGCCACTCTGGAAAAGTATGCTTGTTCCTCAAAAAATTAAAACTCAAACTACACTACAGCTGAGCAATCACACTGGTATTTACCTCCGAAATAGAAAAACACTAATTCAAAGGGATACACGCACCCTGATGTTTATAGTAGCATTATCTACATGGCCAAAATATGGAAGCAGCCCAAATGGCCACTGACTGATGAATGGATCAAGAAGATGTAGTATGTAAACACAATGGATTATTATCCAGCCATAAAAAAGAATGAAATTTTGGGGCGCCTGGGTGGCTCAGTGGGCTAGAGCTTCTGCCTTCGGCTCAGGTCATGATCTCAGGGTCCTGGGATTGAGCCCCGTGTCAGGCTCTCTGCACGGTAGGAAGCCTGCTTCCCTCTCCTTCTCTGCCTGCCTTTCTGCCTACTTGTGATCTCTGTCTGTCAAATAAATAAATAAAAATCTAAAAAAAAAAAAAAAAAGAATGAGATTTTGCCATTTGCAACAACATGGATGGAGCTAAAGAGTGTGATGCTAAACAAAGCAAGTCAGAGAAAGACAAATGCTGTATGATCTCATTCATACGTGGGATCTAAGAAACGAAACAAACAAGCAACTAAACAAAACAAAACAAACAACCAAAGGAAAAAAGAGAGAAACCAAGAAAGACTCTTAATTATAGAGAACTATTGGTTCTCTATGGCTGAAATAGGGGATGGGGATTAAAGAGTACACTTACCACGATGAAAAAATAAAACGGAAAAAAAAAAGCCCAAAATTTAAAATTCAGAGAAAAAAACTGCCATCTCCCCGCCCCAGTTACATTTCAGAAATTAAGCTTGTTTGTTGAATGAAAGCAAAAGGCGGTTTGGCTTGTACCACGAGTACAAACATCAGGCATCCTTGTAAAGCCCTTCTGACATTAGTCTAAACCCAATTCCCTCCATCCCCATCTGTGTTCCTGCCAAGTCTGTTAAATGATTCTGAAAGCAAGTGACAATCATGGGATTCCTTCTTAATACTAAAAGGTGATTAATCTTTAAATGTTAATCATCTCATATAGGTTCAAGTAGTTGGGAACTTCTCTCAGTAGTTTTTTCCAAAGTTTTTACATTCCCCATAGATCTATGAGGATATTGATGACGATATTCATTCAAAGTCTGCAAACCCAATACAAATAGGCTTCTAATACCTGCTTTTGCCATCTACTGCAATACAAGTAGAACCACATTTCCCCAACTCCAAGAAGATGGAAAACCCAGGATGTCAGGGATGATGTCAGCAAAGCAGAGCTCCCTCAAGGAAGTACCTCATGGTTCTCAACCTTGGGCCACAAGGTTGGGAATCACGTGGGGAACTTTTAGAACTCTTAAGTGTGGCTACACTCCAGACCAGTCAAACCAGATCTCTCTGGGGAAGGACACAGGTTTCAGTAGTGGTAAAGCTCCAAGGAAATCCCCTTGTGCAGGCTGAGTTTAGAACCATTGGTTAACAGAGTGCCTGTGTGACTCTTAACCTTAACTCACTTTGGTTTTGCCTTTTTACATTTGTGAGCTAATAACAGGCAGAGCATAAGACTCATGGTTTCATTAGACAGTAGAGATGGAATTCCAATTTAACACAGTGTTTCTGTGTGTTTTTTAATCAGAAGAAAAGCAACATGATACCCCTCACCTCCATTAAGGTTTTGGTTTCTTCATGTGTTCAAGTTTATAGTATATATTAATCTAAAAATCCCATAAATCTTTCATTTGTGGGATAGATTTCTGCCAATAAATATTCCATTTGTTTAATATAAAGAACAGGGACGCCTGGGTGGCTCAGTGGGTTAAAGCCTCTGCCTTCGGCTTGGGTCATAATCCCAGGGTCCTGGGATCGAGCCCCGCATCGGGCTCTCTGCTCTGTGGGGAGCCTGCTTCCCCCTCTCTCTCTCTCTGCCTGCCTCTCCGTCTACTTGTGATGTCTATCAAATAAATAAAATCTTAATAAATAAACAAATAAATAAAATAATATAAAGAACAATGCTTTATTCACCTTGCACAAGAAGAATATGTCCAAACAACAAAGCCACAAATAGAACAGGCAGAACACTGACGGCAAAAGACCCAAAGTTTGTAACACTCAGCAGAATTCCAGTAAGTCAGTAATTTCTTCTACCAGAAACAATGTTTAAAACCTCAGCAAGAATAGTAAGGAAATTTCATGGAAGTCCGCAGAAGGAATACGAGTCCCAAATAACTATGAATTCCCCATGGTCTTGGGATGTTTCTCCATTCCTAGCTTCAGCCCCTTTATTTCAAAATCAAATCACTGATAAGCTTGCGCTTGTGGTAAAGAAATGAAAACTGCCCCCACCAAGGAATCCATAGAAGATTCTGTAGCCTGGGGCACAGAGAAAGATCTGCCAAAAATCAGACTTCAAAACTTCTTTTTCAGAAGGTTGAGAGCTCTGCTAAGTTCCCTTCTCCCTGACAGTTTTTAAATATTCCTTCATGTTTCATTTAACATTCTTGAAATCTCAACATAGATACACATGTGTTATTAAATAACAGCCAACAGAGGGCGCACTTCTACTGACATGGGTCCTAGATTTTTTTTTTTTTTTTTTTTTAAGATTTTATGCATTTATTTGTCAGAGACAGAGAGAGAGAGAGAGCCCAAGCAGGGGAAAAGGCAGGCAGAGGGAGAAGCAGGCACCTTGCGGGACTCGATCCCAGGACTCTGGGATCATGACCTGAGCTGAAGGCAGATGCTTAACTGACTGAGCCACCCAGGTGTCCCACGGGTGCTAGATCTTAAGATTCCCTGCTGTTTGGAATCATCTCAAAACTGTTCCCCAAAACAACTTAAAAGCGCTGTTTTATATGCCTGTATAACCTAGCAGCATTAATTTCATTTCTAAACTTTTAGTTAATATAAGAGAAAAAAGACTAACCCGATTAGCCCTATTTATTTGGTGGTTTACACCAAACCAACAGGACTGACTACACAGTCTCCATGTATCTTACCACTGAAATTCATGGGCTTGGACCTCTCCCAGATAGATCCACAAACAGGGATCCCAAAAAAGGAGTTTGGACTCCACCAAACATTCTGTTCTAGGGGGCTGATCCTCTGGATCTTCCAACGATTTCCTTCCAGTTTCCGTTTACTGACAAACATTTTTTCCTAAGCTTCCTATGTAGCACTTTTGTTTCTCTTTTTGGGTCTTTTCTGTAGTCCTGAAAGTCTGTGCTATCTAGGTGAAGCAATCTGAAACCTTCCACTTCCGACCGATCACTTCTGTCTATTTCTGCTTCCTTCTCTTCATGATTGTTCCAGATCATTTTTTTGGATATCAGGTCAGGTTTCTTTCCCCACCAGCTTTGGTTCATCTGTCTCCTTGTCACCCATGCCTCCCAGGCCCCAACACCTACTAATGAAAAGATTAAAAGATTTTCTTTTTCTCATGTTACATGTAAGTAACCAACAGTAATAGCAATGAAGGGACCCAAAGTATTATAGAATAATTGGGGTTTGAACCTCTGCATATACTGAAAATTGGGTCAATCTATAAAATCAAACAATACATATTATAAAAAGAAGAGATTTTCTTCTCACTGATAAATACTTAATGACAAAATCTAAGACATCTTCGCCCTTCTTCTTAGAAAAGTAAGCCATATCTTTTGTAGAAAAATGTACAGAATCAATTTAAGCTACCTACTAAAACAGAACTTACTTATGGCATATAATGCTAAATGAATAAAGCAGAACACAAAATTCTATTGCTTACATGATCACAACAATGTAAAAAATAGATGCACCCAAAAATACTGGTAGGAAATACACAAAGTTTAACAGGAGCTTCTTTGGGCGGGCAAACTATAGGACTGTTTTCTCTTTTCCTACAGTTTCTAAAATACCCAATCTTATTATTGTGAGCATTTATTGTTTCCGCAACTTAAAAAGATTATTTTTTCCATAAGTCTTATCTTGGTACAATATTCTATATAAAATCTTCTCTGGCCCACTCTCTGCCAGCCAAACCTGGGGTAGTAGATTCAGCCGTGCTTCCTGCCCAGAGCTGCAAGGTACTGGGACTTCTCAAGCATAGAACCACGATGCCAGCCAATTCCATCACCACTTCCCCTCATGTCTCTACCTCCCTCCCATCTTGCCCCTTGAGAAAAGTTAAAACATGCTCACTTGGTTCTTGTTTTAACCAATCTACTTCACCAATCCTTCATTTTTTTTCATCCAAATAGTCACACAACATACAGCTATAGGTAGGTAAGTTTCAAGCCACCTTTAGTCCAATGCAGGACGTGGTGGATAAATTACTGCAAGAAAATCAACATCGACAGTGTCACCAAATCTGGTCTGACACACATAACTTCACTCACACTCTGGAGTATCACTTGCTAAGATAGCATGAGGGTCACCTTCCAGGAGCTTCTGTAATTCACCTGCCACAATGGTACACTTGTTTCCCAGTCCTCAAGGACAAACTTAACTTTTAACTGAAGTTTTCATTTCTAACGAGGCACACAGTTCTACTTGCTCAAATTCAACCCTTTCAAAGTAGAGTTTACAAGACAGCAACGTATCAAGCCATTTGCCACTTGGCTGATCCAGTGATGGTTTTATGCATCTTCATCTACAGGTGGGATTCCAAGAACGCAGCCGAAGCTCACTATCCCTCCATATTCCTACAGCTGCCCCCTTGCTCGTGCTTGATGTCCACTCCCCTTCTCCTTGGCACAGCATTTGTAGGGGCCCACTACTGAGCTTCTATTTCTTAATCCTATTTAGTCCTGCAAACTTGAGCCAAATGGACCCTTTCTTCCTTCTTCATTTCTCTACTGACCCATCTCATCTATGTTTTCTAAATTCATATCCTCCAAATGCTCAGCCCCCTCTCTCCATTCTACATGTCTACAATGTCAAGGAAACACACAATGAGAAGTTCTGGTCTGCACTCTCACAGCACCAGTACTGGATCACAGGCCTTCAACTGATAGTCTCCCCTTTGAGGCTCTTCCAGCATCCACAGAGAGCAGAGCCGTCACTCCTGCATGTCCCCTCACTACTCGCTGAGGTGGTTCAGAGTCACTGGCTTGGGTGAGCTTACTAGCTGTTACCCACCCAAGACATCATCTCTGCAATTGACAGTGCTTTTCAGCGTGTGAACTAACGGCCAGTAGGATTTTTAATGCTCTGGTGGTTAACAATACAAATGGAACTTCCAGGGTAATAAATCAAAGTTATAAGTTAATTCCTCAGCCACACTAATCACACATCACACACACAGTAGACATACGTGGCTACCGGCTACCATTTTGAATAGTACGGATATAAAAAAAAGTTCTACTGGAACAGCACTGATGTTGTTTACGAGAGCATGCTAAACCAATGTCACACCATTCTGAATAATACAAGTCAGCAAAGAAATTAACCCCAACCCCACATTTATCAGCATTTCCTTGGAGACCGAGTGGAATGTACACACACATAAAATATCACAGCAGTTTAGAAGTGGCCTTGTGGAAAAGCTGTTTCCATTTCCAGAACCCAGCGTATCATCCAACTACTGCTCACTGCCTCCTGTCTTGTTCTGTCCCAGAAGGTTCTTTTAAAATCGATGACCATTTTCTTTGCATAAAGTCAGGTAACTTTTTTCAATCCAAAAAGATTAAATGAAGAAAAAAGCCAATGTTAGCCCAAGGAACAATCATTCGTGGCCCTTTTCATAACTCACCGGGGATTAAAATCACAGGAGTTTGTCTCAAATCATATATTACGGTCCTCCTCAGACGCAATGATGCTACTAACAAAACACACTGATTTGGTCAGGCTACTATACTCTCCTTACCACGGGCCTTCTTGCCCAGCAAATGTACCAGTTTGAGAATGGAGTTTTTAACAGTGAAAATTAAAATCGTCCTATGTAATGCTTGTAACAGCCAACACTCCTCCCCCGTCAGCAATTTGTCTCAGTAAACATTCTTCAAAGTTAACATTCCTCGGGGCACGATGCAATCTGTAGATGAGACATCCTGTATGCATGAGCAACAGCTCTGCTCCAGGATTTAATGGCCTACGAGAGTCATTCAAACGGAGGTGTTTGCTTTCATTGCTCCTTCCTCTTCCCCTCTTCTGGAAGTACATTATTCCCCTTACCTTATATAGCAGAAATGGTAAAAGTGTGCGAATTGCCTGGTGGAGGCTAAGTTTCTATTTCAATTTTAGTATTAGTACCTCGTTTGAGGAGGTTGGGCAAACACCACTGGCTTGGAGCCAAGCTCCCAGCCACACAGTCAATGGACGCTGATGGCGGTGCTTCCTCCTCACCCTGCTTTATTCTTCATGATCCCTGCCCCCCACCCCGCCATGTTGTCACTGCTCTGCCTGTGCCTACCAAATGTGCCAAAGACACTCCACTGACCTCCAGTGAGACCCGTGCGCCATGAGCTTCCCAGGCCCAGCACCACCCCCCACTATTAAACTCACCCTGGGGATCGTCTTGGTCTTCCCCCGTTTTACATCAGCCTGAGCACTCCTCCACCACCACCACCACCCCACTCACTTCCACTCAGCCCCAGAGGTCTGCACAGACCACCCATGGGCCTACAGGAGACATCGGCTGATGGCCCAGTTTATGTGCCTCCAGCCTCCAACAGCTTCCTCAGACTTGAACTCAAAGGGAAACTCTGGGGTCCAGGTTAGCCCCCAAGAACTAGCAAGTTGCCAGGGAGCTCTGGGGAGATGTCCTCAGGAGATGTGACCTAGAACGTGTGGGCAGACGAGAACATCCAGTCCTGGGGAAAAATCACCGTCACCCTGCCAAGGGATCTCCTGGTGCCTCAACCCACACCCAGTGACAACAGCTGGTCCTTCCTCAGTGTCATCTGCTCAGCTCCAAGGGCACCCCCAACTGGGCATCAAAATGGGAGAGCAGTAAGCTTGGGGTTTCAGGAGGAATGGAGTTCGGAGTCTCAGTTCCACCACCTGCTGTCCGCCAGAGGCCTCGGTCACTTCACCTGAAAATGAAGCTGGTACCTACCTCAGAGAAGTTACGAGGTAACTAATACAAGACTAGTCCCAAGACAGAGTCTGGTTCAGAGGTCAACTGGTCAGGCAAAGCATTTATTGCTTTGTCTCGATTTGTTTTTCAAAGGATTATAAGTGAATCCTCAACCCTTGAACTCAGAGTATTTTAACTGCTGCTGCAACAAAAATGTATCCGTGTTGGTTTCAAAAACTAGACAAAGCTCCCAGGAAGGAAGGTTTTATTTTAAAATTTCTTTTCTTCCAGTCCTCTTTATACGCAGGACTGGCATACTCTGAGGAGTACAGGGGAAAGCGCTCTTTTGGAACATACCCGAATCTAGACGGTCCCGGTTTCCGCGTTCATTTGGTTGAACCACCAGGTTTTCCATGTGCTGGAAGAGATAAAGTCAGACAGGGTTTTAACAAAAATTACTTATGGGCCCAATTCTGTTGATTTTTATCAACTCACGAAAAGCCACCTCAGAAAACATCAATGAAGACATGTCACATGTCTCGCCACACATCAACAAAACTAGTCTTGTACTTAATTCGTATCATTCAAGAGCTACAGAAAAGGAAGGACCTGCCCCACGCAGAAGCCCTCCCGAGATCCTTTCTTCCAAGAGGCCGTCTTCCGGGCGTACTCCTGCAGCTACACTGCAGGCAAACATCTGGAGCTATGCCTCTTTAAGGAAAAACTAGTTTTGGAAAATGTGTATCATCATCTTGCATATACAACTGCAACCCAGAAAGAGAGCCAGCTTGGGTCATAAAGAACAGAGACTGAAAATTCAAGTTATTCTGAAACTAATGATGTATGTTATGGTGACTAAAAAAAAACACATTTTTAAAAATTTTTTTAAATAAATAAATAAGTAAATAAAAATTTCAAGTTATTCTGAACGTGACATGGTCTACACCCCTGAAGATTTGTTTTTGATTTTTTTGTGGGGGAGGGGAAGTAGATTTTTTTTTTCTTACCACTAGACCTTCACTTCTACAGCAGCTCTGGGGGAAAGTTACAAAAAGAAAGAGGGACAGAGAATCCTTACCTTTATATTCTCCTTTTCAGGTGATGATCTGCTGGTTGCCAAATTCTTAATCTCTGCAAAAGGAATGATCCTCATCAGGATCTGATAGGAGCTTTTATTAAAAAAAAAAAAAAAAAAGAAAGAAAGAAAAGGAAAGAAAACCCAAAAAGTAGACAACAAATATACATGAATTGCCCCAGGAGCTGTCTGTGAAGAGCTAGCCTAGATTAGACTTCTTAAAAATCAACTCTCCACAGAATATGTGACAGCCCAACTGCCACACTCTGGTAATATTTGTGTGGACCGAGAGGTAAACAAGCCCAGGACCTCTTGCAGGAAATCCTGAGGAAAAAAAAAAAAAAATCATTAAATCAACAAATGCCCCTGATTCAAAAGGAAGGCTGCTCACAGAATAAAGGCTCTTCAAAATAGCAGAGATTTTAAGAACATGACTGGTACCTACCTGAGGATATCCCACATGTCTAGTTCCTCAAATACCACAGATTTCATGTTTCATAAGGGCATAATTCATTCCAGATGAGATCTGGCCTTTCCTCGGACATCCCTGTAAGACCGTGATACCAGCACAACCCTTTGGCTTCCACTGCAGAGACTGTTGGGCTGAGCACTGACAGGCCCTAAGCACACTGGGTACCCTTCTTCTGAATAAAGGCTTTCCTGGAAATATTAGCGGTCAGGATGTTCCAGGCTAAACAGGAAGGCTCATTTAAGGGGTATTTTTCTCCGGGTCTGGACTGATTCTTTCCCCACTGAATTGCCCATAAATAAGAGCCACTGTGTTGATATTTAACCACCAAAGGCAGGTTTGGGTCTGGGGAAAATAAGCATTGGGGACTCCTAGCAAGGGCAGATAGCTAAGAAACTTTACCAACAAGCGTACGAATATACACTATGTGGGCCCAAGGCCTCCTCTGGACCCCTCAACTACCCTGCCTAGTGCCAATTCTGGGGAATACCCCCCTAGTTTACCTAGATAGGTCCCCACCACTTTGCCAGTCCATTAACTGAAGTTCAGACCTCCCAGTGGATTTATTCAAGCTCCTCTTATTGCTAGGCACCAAAGCTAGGAGGTTCACTCAAGTTCTTGCTTAGAAAAAGTGTAAAGTACTTCCCTGACAGGTCATAGTAAGGTAAGGATAGAGCAGAGGAGTCAACTTTCTCACTGTCCTGATTTTTTTTTTTTTTTAATGTGCATAACACAGCCATCAAAAGAAATGAAATCTTGCCATTTGCAACAATGCAAATGGAACTAGAGGGTATTATGCTGAGCAAAATAAGTCAATAAGAGAAAGACAATTATCATATGATCTCCCTGATATGAGGAATTTGAGAGGCAATGTGGGGGGTTTGGAAAAAATGAAGCCAGATGGGATCCAGGGGGAGACAAACCATAAGAGACTCTTAATCTCACAAAACAAACTGAGGGTTGCCAGGGGGAGGGAAGGTAGGGAGAGGGTCGTTGGGTTATGACTTTGGGGAGGGTATGTGTTATGGTAAGTGCTGTGAAGTGTGTAAGCCTGACGATTCACAGACCTGTACCCCTGGGGTTAATAATACATTATATGTTAATAAAAAAATAAAAATAAAAATAAATAAAATGTGCATAACAGAAACTTGGCATTTACCAAAAAATAATGAGGTATTTATTCTCCACACTTTACTGCTCTTGAATCTATAATCCTTATTAGCCCCTTAGTTCAAAATGAAACAATAATAGCTTCAATTTCACAAGGTCCTGTCAATTGACATCAGCAGGGATTAAGGAGCTGCGGACACCCAGCCTGGGCAGCTTCTGCTCTCTGGCGCCCCCATCTATCTATAAATGCACATCCCACACAGGGCCTCCAGGCGGCAGCAGAGGAACGTTTGCAGAACAATGCGGCCAGCACTGGGAATGCCAAAATGAACCAGCTTCACCCTTCCAAAGCCTGCTGCTAGGGTGCCAAAATTCAAAACCCTAACATAAAGCTTTCTGACCCATCGCACAGATGCAGACATTGATGGGAAGCCCCTATAGAACATACGAGGGATTTTGTTTTGAAACACACATACCCAAACCCTTAAAGTTGGCTAGGTGGGGAAAAGAGCGCCAAGATGGTGAAGAAAGGGAGGGTAATGAGAACCCAAGTTTCCACAGAAACTTCAACCTCAACAGCAAGAGAGTTGCACACATTTTTATTTCACTACTATAAAATACCCCTTTAAAAAAGCTGTTTCAGGCCACATGCTCTTGAATTTAGGATTCTGCATTTCTAAAGAATTATGTACCTAGAGCGCGGATGAAAAGGAACAGCACATTTTGCTCAAGATTGTGCCCATGCAGAAGGCCACGGCAGCTGAGCAAACCCGGCTTGCAGTAACAGAAGCTTGTCACCGTGGCCCAGCTTCCTGCCACTCTCAAAATATCAGTTTGCACACTGTCAGCCTACAGTTTTCTGTATCAACTACTTCATTTTTCTTTTGTTTCAGGTAGAATCTAATTAAAGGCAACTTTGCCACAAACTATACCAGAGGAGACAAGTGTTTATAAAATTTGTACTTCATCACTTTAAAAATAGCTTTCCAAGCTATTAAACCTTTATGCGAACATTATTAAAAATATTCGTGACAGTGTATAGATTCAGAGTAATAAAGTGTCTTTAATTAATCTGGGACAGCACACAACTACATCCTAGAGCTTTTAAAGAACTGGGCACTCATTCGACCGGAGTTTAATCAAATTGCTCTAGGAGAGTTTCTGCTAAATGACGAGGATCCTTTTACACTCACTCCACTGCAACACCAATCAAACCCCTCATTGCTATAGCAACTTCCAGGCAGATAATGATATCAGTAACTTCAAACTCTTCTGTTTTAAAGGCCTATTAATCTTGCCTGCATGGCCCACCCAGAAGGATTATCCCTTCTAAATCCGATTTACCAAACTTAATAGACATGTTTTCTTATTGCCAAACTATAATGGAACAGTAAATAATCTCTAATATTCACGTTCACCAGTGACACTGCGCCGGCAAACAGGGTTTTCAAACAACAGGGTAAATGGCTCTGAGATTAGTACCAGGGTCTTTTTAAGAAACAGATTAGCCTAATAGATCTCAACTCTGTGTTAAGTCTTACCGTCCCTTTTTGAAAAATGAGGCCACAGAGACTACACGTAGGCAAAGCAAAAGCTCACACTGAAAATACAGGACGACTGGTATTCTCCTTAACTACCCTTTGCTGTGTCATCTGACTCCTCCCAGGAAGGAGGCAAAAAAAAAAAAAAAAAAAAAAAAAAAAAATCATGATCAGAGCTAGCCAGACAACTACTCCTGCTTCATTCCTGGTTCAGGTTCAACTGTGCACAATCAAGTTCCCAAGAGGGTGAGATTGGCAGGGCATCATCAAAAGTACAACTGAAAAACGAGGGTCCTGCTCTCAGCTCACACTGCCTCCTCCACAAAGGCCCAAAGGGACTGAGAGCGGTGCAGAGTCTGTGAATGGGTCCTTTTCTCTCAGCAGATTGAGTTCTGGGAAGGCTGGGTGCAAATTGATTTTGGCCCAACCCTTGAATCCCCAGTGCCAAGCGAGTGCCTAGCATATTAAAGGCACTGAATAAATGCTTCTCTCCTCCACCTCAATCTGGTGGCCCAAAAGAGCTGATGAGATGTAGTGAATCATTAGGCAAGCTCTAGGTCAGGACAGGGAAGGGAAAGTTGTTCGCTTTTTTGAAATACTAATTGAAACACTTTGAATACCAGCACTGTTTATCACAACTTCTGAACTGCCAGATTGAGCAGACAGATGAATGCTTTTCCCTTTGCTGCCTCCCACCCCTCCAGCTAATGCCCCAAACCACCCTTTCCTTTCCAGTTAGGCACTTGTGTTTCCCTTCTAACAACTTCAGTTTGTCTCTTCAGGGTTTTATCCTACTACAGTATCTCCAATTCACAAATCCCAGAGAACTAAAATGGCAAAAGGGACAAATTTAAGAAACTCTCCTACTCTTTCACTCAGAGACTATTTTAACCCTGGGCCCTTCTGTTTCAGTATCCTGATTACTCCATTTTTTTCCTAAAAGTGGGAATACTAGTAAAAACTATCTTTTGGGGGCACCTGGGTGGCTCAGTGGGTTAAGCCTCTGCCTTCAGCTCAGGTCATGATCTCAGGGTCCTGGGATCAAGCCACATCAGGCTCTGTTCAGCTTCCCCCTCTCTCTGCCTGCCTCTCTGCCTACTTGTGATCTCTTTTTCTCTCTCTCTCTCTCTCTGTCAAATAAATATAAATAAGGGGCGCCTGGGTGGCTCAGTGGGTTAAAGCCTCTGCCTTCGGCTCGGGTCATGATCTCAGGGTCCTGGGATGGAGTCCCGCGTCGGGCTCTCTGCTCAGCAGGGAGCCTGCTTCTTCCTCTCTCTCTACCTGCCTCTCTGCCTAGTTGTGATTTCTCTGTCAAATAAATTTAAAAAATAATAATAATAAAATAAAAAAAGAAAAGAAATATAAATAAATAAAATAAAACAAAACAAACAAAAAAAAACTGTCTTTTGGAATTCCCAATATTAGTATGGACTGGGAGAAAGGATAAGGCGATTATTTGTAGAAATATCAGCATAAGCCCCATTAGTCTGTGAGCCCCAACAGTCCATTCAAAGTGAACCAGCATTGCTGGGTCCCTGCTAAGCCACAGGATCAGCCAGGGAGAGGACATCAAGTGAGAGATTTCTGCCCTAAAGCAACTCCCAATGGGTTATTTAAATGTTATTTTCATATTTGTACTCTACATCCTTTCAAAAAGAATTTGACATCTTGTTTTAAGTACTTTTTAAATTTAAATTACTTGTGGCACTTTTTTTGAGCCACAAAAAATAATTAAGAAAAAGGAAAAAATAAATAAAACCACTGTTAATGTTTTAGAGTATACTTCTTCTCTACATGCATATTTTTTAACAGCTTTAAGGTATAATATACTAATGACCCATTTAAAGTGTACAATTCAATTATTTTTGACATATTCAGAATTTTGCAATCATTACCACAATGTGAGAACATCTGCATTACCCCCAATAAGAAACCCTGTACCCGTTAGCACCCACTACCCCTTTCTCCCCAGCTGCCCCCAACCTGCCCCAAAGGCAACCACCAACCTTCATTCTTTTTTTTTTTCTTAAGATCTTATTTATTTATTTGACAGAGAGAGAAATCACAAGTAGGCAGAGAGGCAGGCAGACAAAGAGAGGGGGAAGCAGGCTCCCTGCTGAGCAGAGAGCCCGATTTGGGGCTCCATCCCAGGACCCTGGGATCATGACCTGAGCCGAAGGCAGAGACTTAACCCACTGAGCCACCCAGGCATCCCAACCAACCTTCATCCTTAATGAAGTCTTCAGTCTTAATGGATTTGTCTGTGCTGGATACTTCCTATAAATGGCATCGCACCACATGTGGTCTTTTGTATTGGGATTCTCTCACAGAACGTAATATTTTTAAGGTTCGTCCATGTTATCATCCATCAATAGTTTATTCCTTTTTATTGCCAAATTCCAGTCCATTGTATGGATGGACCACATTTTGTAGATCCACTCCCGACAGACATTTAGGTTGTTCCCACTTTTTGACAGTTATGAATAATACTGCTATGGACATTTGCATACAGGTTATTATGGAGAAGGAGGTTTTCATTCTATCTAGGAGTGTCATTACTGGGTCATATGGTAACTATTTATACTATGTTTTTACAATATTGTTTGGGGTTTGTTTTGTTGACATCTCCAGCGTGCATTCGCCCACTTCCCTTAAAATCTCCACCAGTGAAGAACTTACAGGGCAGAAAAAAAGATATATTCAGCCCAAAGATTTGGTTGCAACTACCACATAAGCAGAAGCTCTAAATCACGCCATCTCACACTGAGGTCATGAGGTAATTTCCCTGATTTACTCAACTGCTTAAATAAATGAGGCAAGTCATACTGGAAAGACACAAACAACATTCAGTTTTATTTTGTGAATACTTTTCTGTCCCTCTAACTTCCCACTTAGACTCTATTTAAACTCAGGAAAGAAACTCTTTAGCTACATTTTCAACTTAAGCTTATTTCAATTGTATTAGACTCCTGATACAATCAGGCTCCGTTAATGCTAGTCCTTGCCTCTAGCCTGCTGATGTGACCCAGCTACAACCAATATCCACAGCACATCTGAACAGAGTTTGTGACATCTAGGTGAGTTCTAAAGAAGCTGAGATTCCTTCCAGCTCAAGCTAAGATTCTCCTGACAAGTGGGGGAGGCAAGGAGAAGAATTTATCTTCATGTGTGAGAAAATACCAGTATTGCAATAACAAACAAAATGAGCATCATATCAACTTGATATCCTATTTTTATCCTTGGCCCTTTAATGATAAACTCCCTCTCTTCTGCAGGCAGGAGAAAGTAGATTGGCAAAGTCAGCCTTTAAAGGAAGCACAGAAAAAAGCTGAGCTGTTCTGTAAGATGAAATGAACAATTCCAAATCACTTCCCAGGGCTGGAAAGTAAGTACATTCCGTGGGTATGATTTGCATTGTCTCAAAAATGTCAAAATACTTGACATTCAGGTGAACAACGCTGATCAAGTCCTTGGATGGATATCCCATTGTGGGGTTAAGATAAGAACTCCGTGTCCAACTGAGTAACCACCCCCACAGATCAGCCTAATTGCCGTCCTGAAATCCCTAACACCGCAGGTCCCAGCAGCCATCCTGGTGGAAAGGACCTGCATCTTGACAGACATCGGAACCCTATTCATCACTTCTAAAAAAAGCACTCAGTTACGGTATTTAAAATGAAGGCTCTTGGAAAGGAAATCTTGCATTGGAAAAGCCCTCTTGTTTTCCCAATAATTCACAGGAGACACTCAAAGAAGGAGACTCCCCCGCCCAACTCCCTCTTCACATTTCACTCACCCAGAGCACACAGAGAAGGGCTGCATCTTCATCTAAAGAACGGTTCAAACAAAAAAATCTGCTCACCTCGTTACTATGGCAGGAAGAGCTACGTCTCGTATCCCAACACATGCACGATTACCACCCAATCCACCCCAGCACGTGTTACAACTTGCACTTGTAACGAGCTAGCTTTGCTATGATGCTTCCCCGTGGCTAAGCATCGATGGGCAGATTCTATTCCGGGGGCTCTAGCTGTATTTGCTCATTTAAGCCTCACTAGAAGTATTAACTGATACGCCCAAGTCCATCATTCTGCACAAAAGGAAACACAGCTGAACAACCTGCACCATGTCCAGAAGCCAGATCATGGCAGAGCTGAGGTTCCAGCAGAGTCTGCCTGTAGCTGGTGTGTGTCATCGAGGCATGCCTGTGCATGTGGGTCATAAATCTTCCTTGTAAGAACTTTATGAGACAGGTCAGTCATGTGGAAGAAAGCTCATTTCAAGGCAATGACTCCAATTTTGCACTTCTCCATCGCGCAAATGCTGGAGAGAACTCTCCACCAGCAGCCCCAAGACTACATAGCTGAGTGTTCTGTTACCTAAGGGTGGTGGAGAGGCTACAGGCTGAGAGGTCAGAGTACACGGGCCTGACCTTCTGACTGCCCGGGCAAGCTGCCTCACCTCAGACAAGTTACGAGATCTCTGTGCTGCCACTTCCTCGTGCAGAAAATCGGGAGAACCCACTCTCGACACCCAGAAAGGTCCCTCTTCGTGACCACTGGCCATAAACGCCCCAACTTTGCTCCACTCACAGCAGCATTCCCAACACCTAGAACAGTGCCAGCCCTCCACAAATACTGAAGGGCAGTTCTGTAACAGCTCCTCGAGATGAGGGTTTTGCCTTTGCTATTTCGGTTACTGCTATGTTATCAGTGCTTAGAACACTGCCTTCAGCAAGTGAGCACTCCAGCGTTCACTGGACGGGTAAGTCAATGGGCATGCAGGGCTCTGGATGGCCTGCCTGGGCTGTGCCTTGTGCTTGGATCCACAGACTCTCCCGCCTTTCTCATGGGGTCATGAAGAAGAAGCTGCTCTGCCCTGCAGGGAACTTCGAAACGGATTCTGCAGAAACGGACTCTGCCTTCCGTCCTTTGTGACTACACCTCACGCTCCAGTCCCAGCTCCCCCTCTCCTTGTGAAAGAAAATATGGAACATAATTAATGGAAAGAAACATGGGAAAATAATGGGGTGAGG
The DNA here is from genome assembly GCF_922984935.1 of Meles meles. Taxonomy (NCBI): domain Eukaryota; kingdom Metazoa; phylum Chordata; class Mammalia; order Carnivora; family Mustelidae; genus Meles; species Meles meles. The sequence continues at coordinate 83,355,800 of NC_060068.1, forward strand.
GGACTATTAACACAGAAGTTGAGACAGCCAGTCACACATGGTTTGGGTTTGATCTGGTTGTGGTTTCTCTAACTACAGAAGAATATGAAACAAAATGGAGTCATGTAACGGTTAACAGGATTGCAGTGGTTCTGTCTGTTTTATGGCCCCAGAGACTCAAGGCAGTCACGAGCCTTCCAAACAACACGAGAAAGCGCAGCGCGGTGTGTGGTGAGGCATGGGTTTTCTCAATATTCACGACAACCATGAGTTTTACAAACACAGACACCCCCCAAGCCCAGCTCCCGGTTTGAGCATTACCCACTACCGTACTAATGGATGCGGAGGACCCAGGTGATGGTGAAAAGGAAGGAACGGGCAGGAGCAGTAGACATGAGGAAGAGCAGCAAACCCTCTGTTCCTTACCCAGACCACATCCATGAGATGGTCTAAGAAATGTGAAAAGGGGATTCTTGCATGAACCATTTAGAGATTATTACATAACGTGGCACAGGAGTCATGATGGCAGGACTTAACTAGAAGCTGAAAAACATTAAAGGTACTCTCAGTTTCCACAAGGAATGAGGGCTCGTATATGGCATTTTCAACATATTTGGTCAAAGAATCCTTATTTTTCAAAGCATCTCCCACGACTGGGGTTTTAACAATGCTCATCAGGAAATCCTGGAATAGTATATCAAATAGGAACAAAGTAGGCAAGGGACAATAGAGTCAGTTGGTGGATTAATACTAATAATTAGCTTACTCCTCTGAGCAAATTAAAAATGTGAAAACGGGGGCACCTGGGTGGTTCAGTGGGTTAAAGCCTCTGCCTTTGGATCAGGTCATGATCCCAGGATCCTGGGATTGAGCCCCACATGGGACTCTCCGCTCAGCAGGGAGCCTGCTTCCTCCTCTCTCTGCCTGCTTCAATGCCTACTTGTGATCTTGCTCTCTGTCAAATAAATAAAATCTTTAAAATAAAATAAAATAAAAACACGAAGACGTTCTGGTCATTTCATTCGTTTGGAGTAACTGCCCATCCTTCTGGGAGTAGGATAACAGTTACGGAACTATGGAAACATAACTGGCTGGTGGACAATAATGACACCATTTATCACCCTAATGGGGACAGGAAAGCCCATCTCCAGGATCACGCTCTCATCTTTTAACCGATGGCAGCTACAGATACAAGCTTAGAGTTTGGCACTCTACTCTCTGCCCCTGGAGAAACACAAAAACATGCTCTCTTAAGAATCTTCTAGTAGGTCACAAAGGGAAAGTTCACTCTGGGGTTTAAATAAGAAGGGGGAAAAAATAAATAAATAAATAAATAAATAAATAAATAAATAAATAAGAAAGGGGAAAAAAGCAGACTTTGACATTCAAAATGCTTTGTTTTTCCAGTTGAGTTGCCTACAGGTTTATGAATGGACAAAAACAAAGTAGTTTCTCTTTAGTTGACTACTGCCCTCTGCTTGAACCTGAGGACAGTTTCTAATATGCCCTCGGAGAATATACAAATCAAAGCATTGCCTAGAAAGTCTACCCAATACACACACGGATGACTTGAAGTTGGAGCACCTGAGTTGCTGTGTTCGGCTTACTGCTTGCATGACTCCAGCTGTATTACCTTGGTTGCTCCTAGATCCATCAAACCCAGCCCATCTAAATGCGGTACATTTTTTGCCATGATCCTGCTTTCTGTAAGGTCTATCCCAGTCAGGGGCATGCAAGGACTGGAGGAATCACCCTCCTCCCTCATCACTGACATGCACCACATTCAGGGCAGTCCCCAGCTGTCCCCACCTCTCCACGATCATTACAGTGCTGTGGTGCAGACCCTCTTCTGTATTACTTACAGCAGTGTGCCCCCCCCATTCTCCCTAACCCCCGCCAAACCCTCCAATCCGCTCTCTACATTCTCACAGTGACCTTTTGAAAGTTATAATCTAACTTGATTTGCTTGAAACAGCTCCCACAGCTGTCAGGGTGGAGCACCAGTTCCTTGCCTTGTACACAACCCAGGTCACTAGGCCTCCCTCCAAGCTGGTGTTACTGGCAACACACACACACACACACACACACAGACACACACACCACCCCTAATCAACAGGAGTACAAAATGATCTGCATTTCCCTTGATTCATCGTGTGATTCAGAACTCTGTATTGTGTACATTTCCATTGTCTGGGATTTCTTTCCTTCCGTATGATCACAACTCCAGGGTTACCTCTTCCAGGAAGATTTCCCTTACCACTCCACCATCCCAAGCCACAGATTTCTCACACCAATATTTGTATATGACTCCTGCTGGACTTACCATAAAGTGCTGGGGCAGCTTGTTTTTCTGCCCCAATCCCAACTGTCAGCCCCTTAAGGGCAAGAATTTAAACACTTATTCAGACCCTACTTTGCTCTCAATTAGTTTAAAGGTGGATTAGAAAGGAAGAAAATACACAAGTAAAAATGACCAGAAAAAAGAAGCAAGGATGAGAGCTTCATAAATAAGGATCACAGGAAAATACAGTCAGCAGCACCCTACACATATGCAGGCCAGAAACTTAGCACCAAGTTTTTGGTTTTTGTCAACCAGCTACAAGAAAAACACCTGCTAAGTTACAGGTAGAGCAATAAATGCAAGCCAAACGTTCAGGAGAAGGCAGCATTCCTGACAGGACACCAGAAAGAGGTTTCTCCTACAAGTCTTTAGGAGAAAGCACAAGGTGACCCACCACCTCCTTGGGCAGGCAGGAACTGCCCCCCCTCAACTCCCACCTGCCAGTACATCATCCAGAGAACACAGATGTGAGGGCAACTCCATGGGGGCCCAAGCAGGTCCAGCCTAAACAGCAAGCCCAGCTGCTGAACTTAATCCAGAAGTGTGTGCGGGATGGATGGGCTGCAGAGACTTCCAACAACTTGCTACAAACCTTCCTTACCCAAGACTACTTTTATTTTTTTTAAGATTTTATTTATTTATTTGACACAGAGAGAGAGAGAGAGAGACAGCGAGAGAGGGGATACAAGCAGGGAGAGTGGGAGAGGGAGAAGTAGGCTTCCCACTGAGCAGGGAGCCTGATGTGGGGCTCAATTCCAGGACCCCAGGATGATGACCTGAGCCAAAGGCAGACGCTTATGATTGAGCCACCCAGGTGCCCCATCCAAGACTACTTTTTAACAAACATGGGGGCCAAGAGTTGAAGATTTTACTACCTGACAAATAAGAGAAATCCAACTCGTTTATGTTGCCAAACACAAGCAGAATCAAAACTATTCACCAGCAGTCAATTTTGGTGGCTTCAGGGCAAGGGTCTTGTCCGACTTCTTCTCCCTAACCCCAGCATCCCGCATTGGTGGTTCTCAGCCTTATCAGACTATTGTCCCTTTACACATAACAGATATTTTATAATGTCCCTCCACTCTCCTGAAATGGAATAATGTAACCATATCTTAATATATATGACCTCATCCTCACACATAATTTCAAAAAATAAAAAATATTCTAAAATAAAAAGGAAAAGGAAAGATTTGATAATCAGATAATACATATTTCAGTATATAAATCGTTTGCCCAAACTACCTTATAAGACATGACAAAGTCAGATTCCTACAACTACTAAGATTTGGGATTAAAAACAAAACAGAAAAACAAACAAACATAAAATTGGAATCCATCCAAGAAGTCAGGACTATATAAGAAAAAAGATAACAATGTTCCCCAGAGGGGCACCTGGGTGGCTCAGTCGTTAAGTGTCTGCCTTCAACTCAGGTCATGATCCCAGGGTCCTGGGATCAAGCCATACATCGGGCTCCCTGCTTGGCAGGAAGCCTATTTCTCCCTCTCCCACTCCATTTGCTTGGGTTCCTCTCTCACTGTGTCTCTCTCTTTATTTATTTATAAATAAAATATATAAATAAATTCTTAAAGGGGCGCCTGGGTGGCTCAGTGGGTTAAAGCCTCTGCCTTCGGCTCAGGTCATGATCCCAGGGTCCTGGGATCGAGCCCCACGTCGGGCTCTCTGCTCCGCGGGGAGCCTGCTTCCTCCTCTCTCTCTGCCTGCCTCTCTGCCTAGTTGTGATTTCTCTCTGTCAAATAAATAAAATATTTAAAATAAATAAATAAATAAATAAATAAATAAATAAATTCTTAAAAAAAATATGTTCCCCAGAATCAAAACTTGTGTCTATCATGAAGACTTGCTAACAGATCAGACTTACTTGTACATGGGAAAGGAAAAAAAAAAATAAAAAAACAAACATGAAATGCCCCTGAAGCAAATAATACATTATATGCTAATTAAAAAAAAAAAACAAAACGTGAAATGAAGTCAACTGCATGCCCAGAGAAACTGCCACATTGGAGAAAATAAAGAAGGACAGGATTCCTGCAGATGAGCTGGGTTTTACATACAACTGAGGAATCAATAATGCATTATTTTCTTAAAGATTTTTTTAAAAATTTACTTATATGTTAAAGAGAGAGAGAGCACAGGGGGAGCAACAGAGGGAGAAGCAGGTTCCCCCCTGAGCAAGGAGCCTGATGCGGGGCTCAATCCCAAGACCCTGGGATCAAGACCTGAGCACAGACGCTTAACTGACTGAGCCACCCAGGTGCCCCGCATTATTAAGAATATAGCTCTTGGGGCACCTGGGTGGATCAGTGTTTTAAAGCCTCTGCCTTTGGGGGGGCGCCTGGGTGGCTCAGTGGGTTAAAGCCTCTGCCTTCAGCTCAGGTCATGATCCCAGGATCCTGGGTTCGAGCCCCGTATCGGGCTCTCTGCTTGGCAGGGAGCCTGCTTCCTCCTCTCTCTCTGTCTGCCTCTCTGCCTGCTTGTGATCTCTGTCTGTCAAATAAATAAATAAAATCTTAAAAAAAAAAAATAAAGCCTCTGCCTTTGGCTCAGGTCATGATCCCAGGGTCCTGGGATCAAGCCCCACACCAGGCTCCCTGCTCAGCGGGGAGCCTACTTCCCCCTCTCTCTCTCTGCCTGCCTCTCTGCCTGCTTGTGATCTCCTTCTGTCAAATAAATAAATAAATAAAATCTTTTTTTAAAAAAAGAATACAGCTCTTGCTGGGGACTCCCCAAGTAGATGTGTACACTCAGTCTCGGAAGCCCCATGAGGACTGTCAACAACTGTGTGGGACCACCTGGGTTGGGTACAACGGTCTGCACCCTGTGGAACATCCAGCCTCCCCTGCCTTCAGGCCTGCATGCCAGAGGTCATCTCCATCCCCTTCAAGACCAACTAGCCCAGAGCAGAGCCAGGCTCCACAAAGGTAGAATGAGCTAAGGGGGCAGTGACTGATGAAGGACAGCCTGGAAGGATCACACCAAACTTGAACATGAGGAGAATACACTGAGTCAGGAGAGTAGCCTTAAGATCAGGAGGGTGGCAAGGCCCTGTCAAGGGCACTCAGTAAACGCTAATTGAATAAAAAGTGGCAGCAGATTACGTTGTTCAACTCTGTTAGAGGAACCAAGGTCCTTGTGTCCCACAGCCCTGATCCTGCTTGTGAGCCCCTCGGTCCCTGCCACCTTCACAACCCATGTCAACCACCAGTTAACTCGCTAGTCGTGAGCACTTTCTGGGTTCCTCAGAGCAGGTAAGGAGCCTGTGTACCTTCTTCAGTTTCTGCAGCACTGGGTGGTTTGTCTCGTCTTTCCTCTGGCCTGGATTCTTGATCTTCAAGAGTCTAAGAAAGAAAAAAAAAAGTCAGTGAAAACATCAGTGGCTTTAGATATGTGACAAGGAGATGGAAATCACAAACATGGGTCTGGCAGGTGGGAGAGGCCAGCCAGTCCGGGGAGGTCTGGAAAGACAGGGTAGGTAAAGCTGCTCGGAGTACATGCAGGCAGTACCCCAGGAAGATGAGGAGAAACACTTGGGGGAACCAAGAGGCACAGGCTGCAAATGTCCCTGCCACGAATCTTCTACTGTACCACATCACAAGCAGAAGGCCTCAGGCACATAATGCATGAACCAAAAAAGGGGACAAAAGAACAGAAAATCTTGACACTGTAAACCAGAGTTACTATTTCTGCAGGTGCCCATCCTGAGCAACCCCTCCCCATGCCATGAGACACAGGAGTCTGGGGGGCAGGACCCCCATCACAGGGAGAACCCAGGTTGTGCACAGGCCTTGATTGGCAAGCCAGTGTATGCTGGTGCAGGTTGACCTGGATGAGAGCAAGCTGGGGGTCTCAGAGACAAAGTGCCCTCCTGGAGCTCTTAGCATTTTCTTTTCTAATGGTTACTGCCCGGTCAGTGAACGATGAAGAGCCACAGAATTATATACTGGTGTGCCAAACAGTGAAACAGCCCAAAATTGCATCCATGCATATTCCCAAGCAGACACATGGGCATCCTTGAGCAGGGAGTCCTACAAATGGCTCAGACCCCTGAATACTCATGGGCATGTTATTAATTAAACTCAGTCTATCAAGCGCCTTGCTCTTGACCATTTCAGAACAACATCCTAAGCCCACAATAACAAGAGAAACAAAAAGCCATGAAAATATACACAGTTAACCCAACCACAGAAGGGCAGGAAACAAGTGCCCACTTACCTGCACCCCACCCCCGTAGCTGTTAACTCCCATCTGCCTTACTCACAAGATGCAGTATTGTCTCTTCTAGGCCCCATCATGGAATCACAGGGTGGACCAGAGCAGGTACATACTGGGAAGCACCATGGAGGTGGGAGCCTGAGTGCCTAGGGTCCTAAGAGGTCTCACCACTCAGGCTCAAGGCCCAACACAAGCAGCCCACATGATTACCTGGGGTCAGCCCTCACCCTGAAACCCTAGTCGTCCGGTGAGGGTGACTGCTAAGCCTACCTGAAAAGGGCATCAGAGAATGCTGCTTCCTGATTACAAAACAAAAATGAAATAGGAAACTACTTTTTTTTTAAGGGGGTGTATTTTTTTTTTTAATATTTTATTTATTTGACAGAGAGAAATCACAACTAGGCAGAGAGGCAGGCAGAGAGAGAGGAGGAAGCAGGCTCCCCGCGGAGCAGAGAGCCCGACGTGGGGCTCGATCCCAGGACCCTGGGATCATGACCTGAGCCGAAGGCAGAGGCTTTAACCCACTGAGCCACCCAGGTGCCCCTTAATGGGGTGTATTAAAGCAATTTTTATTCTTTTTAGTAAATTTGAATGCAATTGTAGGACACTTAAATTTCCTAGTTGCCTTAATTATTAATTTTAACCAAATTCCAGAACTAAATTCTCAACATTCTGATTAACAGGAAAAACTGTTATGAGGAGAGAACTGAAACGCGACTGAAAAATGTAGCTAAGGGGACGTGCGGGTGGTTCAGATGGTTAAGCGGCTGCCTCCTGCTCAGGTCATGATCCCAGGATCTTGGGATTGAGCCCTGCATGGGGCTCCTGTTCAGCAGGGAGGCTGCTTCTCCCTCTGCCTGCTTCTCCCCCAGCTTGTGCTCTCTCCCTCATTGACAAATAAATAAATAAAATCTTCACCAAAAAAAAAAAAAAAAAAAAAAAAAAGCGCTACCCTCCAAAACACGGTTCCCAAAATAATGACTTTGCAGTGTGTACTCTCAAGGAATTTGCGTTATTATACACCAGAATGAAGAGACATACACACCTTGAGGAGAAAGGCTCTGTCCCAGAAGTATTTCCTGAAGAGTTTAATATCTGCCTCCAACAAATGCTCGGCTGTGTGGTTTAGCGTCAGGGTCAGCGTCTCTGATGAGTGAAGATACTGCAGGAAAGCTTGTTCACTGAGCTGCACTCTGGAGAAGCCTGGGGAACGTCTGCCCTGGAAACTGAAATGTCACAAATCGAAACCCACTGGCAGTTTCAGAGACATCAACCCCAACATCCCACTACCGCCACGGCCCCCAGTATTACCAATCCAGGTGGCAAAACGATCCATGAAAGCCACCTACTGACAACAAATACGTAAGCTCATGTAAACGGATGTTAATAATAAAGCCACTTTCTTCCCCTAGACAAGATGCCAAGTGAGGAGCTATTCACATACACTACATACTTTACCCGTTACTTGTAGCACGAATGAAACTACTAACTTCTAAATGTCGTATTTTACTCAATATTTCATTCTTTTTAATTCAAAAAGAGACCGTCTTGCTTTAACAGGGTCACATGTGGTAGAACAAATTAGCTGGCAGCCAACAGCTTATTAGGTGATTACAGTGAAAAACAGATATGATCTCCAGGGAGCACGGTGAGGTTTGGAGGTTACAAACAAGTGGGTTATTCATAGCACACTGGTCCACTGTTGTAAATCGTTTTATCATACATATTAAAAGATGCATATATTTGATTTTGTTGTATTTGTGAAAATATCCATAAACAAAGAAACAATATTCCCAAACTAAATTCTTGAAAATAAACTTACTTTCTGTTTTGCTTTGACCAAAAACAATTGCACATTTATTAGCTAGACGTAGGCGTTACGGTTAGTGTACTATTCTGGATGGCTCGCAAGGTCATACGATTGCAACAGTGAAGAGCATCAGGAGGAAAATGCGAGTGCTTCCAGAGGGCAGCCCACCTCATGTTGTCACAGCCCACAAACCGTTCCCAGATTCCTCACTTCACAGAGACAGCTATATGCCTCTTTCCTCTTCTTACATGGCCCCATTTTATTAATGAATGTACACTTCATGAAAATATAATATACTTCCAACCAAATAAATGCACTACAAAGAGATCCCTGCACTCTAAGATTTGGGGCATCTCTCCACACTCCTGATATTAATTACTAGAATCTTCTAGAAATCAACTCTCCATGCTAACATGTCACTGAAATAAATGGACTCTGAGCCTGAGCCAAAAGATTGTTATTAATTTAGAAAATGAAAGTTTCACCATATACTCAGAATTTAGCTGACAGTCTACTTCTAATACCATTCATGAATAGATCTGTTAGATGTGCAAACCTTTAAAGAATGTGATATCTTCCAGTTCTGGAGACAGTAGAAAGGTACTAGTCTACAAGATGAAGTCAGCCAGGACTTTGATCTAACAATGAACCATCCACAATGACTAAGTCAAAGAAAGCAGGACTGCCTTGACTTCTTGGGCCAAGCAAGTAGGGTCACGTTAGAGTCAAGAAAAGGACAATTCCTTTTGAAGGGCTCTTCCACTGCTTGGTGGTCATGTGACCAAAGTAGAACAAAAATAAACAGAAAGTTCTCCTCTAATATTCATTTATGTACCATTAAACCATAAATTAATCGCATTGAGTTTCATGAGCCAAACAAGAAAAACCAGTCCATCAAGACACACCATATAATAGTACTCTGATGAATTTAATATTTATGCAGTACTTTGTCATTTTCAAGGTGCTTTCCCATTTATTTTTTAACACCTGTTACGTCAAGGAAATCACTACATATGAATCCTCTTTTCATAGGAATAATGACCAAAGTCAAGGAAATCACTATATAAAAATCCACTTTTCAAAGAATAATGAGCAGCCTAAACTATTCTAGGTAAAAAACCACACATTCCTCATTCAGTGAAAATGCTGATAATCATGAAGCACATAAGAAAATTTACAGTTCTTTTATTATTTCCTTTACATTATTTCATTAGATCCTAATAGCCACATTGTCTCTTAGGGTGTGTCTGTTATTGAATCAACAATCATTCATATTCTTTCAATGAGTGTCATATGCCAAAACTGTATTAGAAATACTACAGTAGGTAAACAAAAACTTTCAGCCCTCAAGTGATACAGGAGGGAAACCTAGGTAACAAATGATGCCTATATTTAAAATTATAAACTATGATTAATATTGTAAATTAATCCTTTTAATCACCATATTGTACATTATTCATAATCATTAGAGATCCTAACATGAATGGCTTTCTGAAGCACTGTTACTTAAGGTGATACCTGAAAGATAAGTAGGACTTAGGCAAGTATTTCCCAACTTTTTCCTTGATTACAGTCCCCTACGAAGCCCTTAAAGACATGTTTTCTCTAACTCCCTCTCCATGAAATGTTGATACCAAATATGTCTGTATATCTGCTCATGTACTTTGTACTCTATACATGAGAAACAATGGTAAAAGAGAAACCAACAAGAGCTTGTGGTCTGGTTATTTCAATTCTCCCACAGTACTTGGAACACTTTATAGGAGCATATCAAGAGAGAATTAATCCATCAAGTAGCCAAACTCACTTTGTGATGTCTTCAACCAGCTTGGAGTGTCCAGCTTGTAAAGCTAAGTCTAATGGCGTGGCACCTTCTTCGTTGGGTAAAGACAAAGCCTGAACTCCCCCAGGGAGGCACAAGAGGAAATGAGAGAGCTTAGGTAGGCCCCATCTCATAGCCAGGTGTAGAAGAGACTCTCTGCATAAAGAAACTGAGAATAAAACAAATGGTATTAGTTCTTTCACTTGCAAAAATGTGCCTTATATGTTTTATCTCTAATACCATAGATTTAGACATAATAGGAATGTCAGAACTGGAAGGAACCATCAAAAGCATGTAATCCAAATACCTTGCTTTAATTAGGCTCCGAACACCGTGTGAACCCCAATGTGGGGCTTGAACTCACAACCCTGAGATCAAGACCTGAACTGAGTGAGATCCAGAGTCAGACACCCAAGCGACTGAGCCACCTAGGTGCTCCTATTTTACTGCTGAGGACAGGGCGAGTGATTTGTCCAAAGGTAGGAAGCCAAGAGGTGCTGGGTGGGGTCTGCCCATTGCTGGTCCAGTGCTGTTTCCACCCACTGCAGCACACATTCACATTCCCTTTCCCTTGCGCAGAAGTCGGCACGGGAAAATGAGTGCTAGGAGCACACCACCCTTTCGAAACACGAAGCTGCTCTTGAAGGACATGCTGCTACTTCAGGAGGGCAGTGTCTCAGGGGCCACAACCATAAGGGAGTCCCTGTTCCCATTCATGAGCCAGAGATGCTCCTCCCCTGATGAGAAGGCAGGGCAGAAACGGGCTTCCCATGTCCAGAAAACTCGAGACCATGGTCGTTCTCCAACTTCACGGAGGAGCTCTGGCGCATCTATTAGATTCCTGGGACTGTTTCAGGGCTGGCAAACCACCCTAATGCTTTGCTTCAATGGCCCAGCCTGGGACCTCTTCACACGGCCCTTGACAAAGGGCTCTTGGTTAATCTGTGTTCTGAGTTTTCACCGTGGTTTGCAGCTTTCACATTAAGGGGTACATATCATTGTAGAGGCTGAGGGGTTTTATTATTCTCAACACCTAATACAATATCTGTCCAAACTGAAGTCATCCAGTTTTGTGGAGCTGAATGGCAACTGTTAAAATTGCCATCATTTGTGTATGTTCAAATTGCCTTATTTGCATACAGTTTGTACACCTGTATTTCTACTGCAATACTCAGTGCCTGGAACACAGCTGGCTCATGATAAATATTACACTGGAAATATGGAAAAGAATAAATTTGTTTACATTTTTTTAAATTTTTTTAAAAGATTTTATTTATTTATTTGACAGACAGAGATCACAAGGAGGCAGAGAGGCAGGCAGAGACAGAGAGGAGGAAGCAGGCTCCCTGCTGAGTATAGAGCCCGATGTGGGGCTTGATCTCAGGACCCTGAGATCATGACCCGAGCCGAAGGCAGAGGCTTAACCCACTGAGCCACCCAGGAGCCCCTGTTTACATTTTTTTTAAAAAAGGTAGACTCATAAACTCCTCAGACATCAAGATATACCTTAAAATAAACCTTATCATCACGAACTAAACCTGAAAATCCAAACACTCAAGATCTGCTCGAATGCACTCCATGAGAATGTGAATTACATCTACCCTCAAGCTGAATAATGTTATTGTCTGCAGCTATAATGGGAAGCATGTCTAGGGCACGCTGTATTGCACTGCAGGAAAAGCCAGAGGGGAGGGACCCCTTCTGTTTTCTACCCCCAATACAGTGCCCTGCATTGTATGGATCTAAAAATACCTGCATATTGAATGAATGAATGAATGAATGAATGAATATATGACCAAGGGGGCTCTTTCCCTGATGAGTTACCCAGGAAAGTGAGCTTTAGGGATATGGCTGCAGCTGCTACTTGGAGCACCTATCATTCTTAGTTCCATCTCTGGTACCTCGACTAAAATCTGTGAACAAAAGCTACTTACTCTCTCAGACTTTGAACACTGAGGACAAAAACTAACTACTTCTCCACAAGTCGGAGGTCTGCATTAATAGGGCTTTACCTTTCCATTGTCTTCATTAGCATAACTTCACTACTTCAGGAGATTCTTCCCAGGGCCAATGATGGTCTGTTCATCATTCCTTCAAGACCCACCAACTCCTCTGTAAAAAGCATCCGTTTGAGCCCTAAAACCGATCTATATTATACCATGATCTTTATCCTCTCTTAATCCAACTCCCTGCCTTGCCCACCCCCCCTTCTCTGCATTAGAAGACCATCATTAAACCAACCTTCAAGTTCTCATTAAATTCCAACCCTGCCCACACCCCCACCAAAAGCCTGCTGAGGCTGCACGGAGACAGCCTTCCTGACCAGGCCAGGCAGTTAGCTCAGCTCTGTCTCTCCAGCAGACTGTGGGGATGCTATCTGGGGAGCCAGCATCCAACTCCACTCTAATTTGAAACAATCAGAAGGAATTATGCCACTGCACAAATGCAGAAGAAAACTGCTTAGCTTACATTTTTAGTGGTTTATACTACTTCTTTACCCAGATCAAGAAGGTGAAGTGTTCTATTTCAAATTGTGACAAGGCCCTCGAAGTGAAATACCACTGACTTCACTGTGCATTTGCTCTATCATCTGTCTGTGTGACACAGCGCAGACACACACCCCCACCCCCGTCCAGGTCAAATAACATCTGAAATGCCAAAACATCTAAAGACAAAGCAGTGCACACCTGCCAGATATCTGCTTAATATGCCTGGTATCTTCAAAAGGCTATTGAAGAACTTATCTCTGCTTTACCCTTTAAGTTTTTGACCTTCAAACTCATTTTATTAGAAGGTAGGGTTTTCATACTGAACAGACTCCTGACAAGGCATGTCTGAGAACATTTCCATTTTTTTCCCCCCTTCTTAAGTAATAAGGAAGAAGAGACTGTTAGGATCAGGTAACAAAACAAACACAAATGCACAAGGACACTCCCCAACATGTATGTCAGCATGAGCTCACAACCAGCCACCCTCGAATGGAATTTCAAAGTCATAGATCCCAGTCTCAACTGGGTAAGAAACACTGCGTGGCCATATGAGATACTATTTTCTTCCAAGACAAAGACCAAAAGGGAACACCAAAACCATCCGCATTCCCTTTTAAAATAAAACTATTGGTAAAGGCAAGTATGGCATCAACCATTTAAATGGAACTCCATACACCGCCTGGGGCGGTCCCCCAGATACCCTTGACCCTGGGAAGGAGTTCACTATATTCTACCTGGTTGACAGTGTGGGTGGCAGGAGTTTTCCTCCTTTGGAACACCTTCCAGGCATGTTCGGCTAGCCCAGCTCCCCATTCCCTCCTTGGGCTCCAATCTCACATCTAGTTCACAGAGGAGCAAAGCAAACTTGTAGGAAAGAACAGCTCTCTGCTGAAACTGTTCCTCCCTCCCTTCCTCCCTCTCAATCTGTCCACTTCCTGGGAAGGTGGGAAGGCAGGGGTAGAAAGGATCTTCTGATGTTTGAAGGAAACAAGTAAGAAGCTGACCAAGATGGTTTGAGAGAGCCTTCTCCTTCAGTTTGAAAGTTCAGAGCCCAGAATCAGGCAAAGAAATAGGAAACACCATGACATATATAAATAATTCTGCTTGTTATAGAGTTTCAGATTCTTAACAGCAGTCAGGAAAACAAGCTGTGAAAAGGGGTTATACAATCTGGCAGAAGTGGGAGGAGGTGTGTTTAAAATATATTTTTAACCAAATAAATATGTCTCTTCCTGTGTAGCTAATGCCAGGAGTTATGCGAACTAATGTTACTAAAACAGAATTACTTGTAATTGTTCTAATGGCAAACATGAGAAGGTATGACCTGTCACATCCCGGGAGCAAAATCACCCAGACACAAAGAGGAAGTGAGTAGGCTGTGCCATTCAATCAGCATTTCCCATCACGGCATAAAGGGAGTCCACTGGACCCAGACATGGATGGAGGCTCAAAGCCTATGCCTCTCATTCTGCCATACCTCAGTTTCTGTACCCAGAAAATAAGGCGATCACATCAGAGACCCAAGGTCCTGAGAATATTCATCCTAGCCTGACTTAATTAGGATCAAGGATGCAGGAAATACAGCCCACCCCAAAGGTCTTCTGGCAGTGTTTGAGCACAGGGACTGAAGTAGCTGGTGAGGCTGTTGCTGAAGGAAAGGGATTTTATATACTGTTCAGTCCAAATTCGGGACCATCATAGCTTCACAAGGTCTGGAGATAGCAGAATATGGAAAAATAAATTACCAAGCCCACAGGAACTCACAGTCACGGCTACAGGAAATGTAAATGGGTATAACCACTTTGGAAAATACATTGCCATCATCAAATAAATCTGAAGAAACTGGGGCGCCTGGGTGCCCATGATCCCATGACCCCATGATCTTAGGGTCCTGGGATTGAGCCCCGCATCGGGCTCTCTGCTCAGCGGGGAGCCTGCTTCCCTTCCTCTCTCTCTGCCTGCCTCTCTGCCTACTTGTGATCTCTGTCAAATAAATAAACAAAATCTTAAAAAAAAAAAATCTGAAGAAACTGAAGTCTTCAGAGATTAAGCATTTCCACTCCTACATATAAATCCTAGTGAGCACCATGCTTTGCATGTCACAGCAAACACACATAAAAATGTATAATTGTCCAAAAACAGAAGTGATCTCAACATCCACCAACAATAGAATAAACTGCAGTATAATCACACTAGTATCCTAACATCAATAAAAAAGTACAGACTAATATAGAAAAAAACTAAGAAATATACTATTGTAGAAAAGTCACAAAAGAGTTCACAGAGGGGCGCCTGGGTGGCTCAGTGGGTTAAGCTGCTGCCTTCGGCTCAGGTCATGATCTCGGGGTCTTGGGATCGAGTCCCGTGTCGGGCTCTCTGCTCAGCAGAGAGCCTGCTTCCCTCTCTCTCTCTCTCTCTCTGCCTGCATCTCTATCTACTTGTGATCTCTCTCTGTCAAATAAATAAATAAAATCTTAAAAAAAAAAAAAAAAAGAGTTCACAGAATATGTTTTGGTTAATATGAAATTTTACAACATGAACAGCTAAAGCATACTATTTAAGAATACATAGGTAGTGGAAATTGAAGGAAAAGCAAGGAAACAGTTACTCTACAAGTGGGCATCATTTCTCTAGGACAAAGAGGAGACCATGAATGGAACTACTTCTGGGGTCCAATGGTGCCTATATCTCCCCACCAACACACACAGGAAGCTGTGTTTAAGGCTCACCCTAGGACAATTAAAACAGAATTTCCAGGGTTGGGACCCAAGCCTTAATTTTTCCCAAAGATTCCCAAGTGATTCTAATACAACACCAGAGTTAAGATCTGCTACTTTCTCTAAGTAAGTGGTTAACAAAATACCTGTCAGTGCTTCCTTTTTATACCACTGTCTTCCCTATCATCTCTTAAGATCTATTAGCTAAAAATTTCAACAATGAATATCAAAAAAAGTTTGTGACTTTCACAAATTATTCTTAATCTACAATACTTGCTCCCAAACCAAGATATATCCTTAAACACTGTAAGCAAAATATTAAAGATAAGTGTGAGTGGGCAATAATCTAGAACAAATGCTTTTTTTTTTTTGAGATTTTATTTATTTGAGAGAAAGAGAGGGAACACAGGCAGAGGGAGTGGGAGAGGGAGAAGCAAACTCCGGCCTAGCAGGGAGCCGATGTGGAGCTTGATCCCAGGACCCTGAAATCACGACCTGAGCTGAAGGCAAATGATTAATGACTGAGCCGCCCAGGCGCCCCAGCAAATGCTTTTAAATGCAGTTTAATTCAGGAGTACTTCTACTTTGTAGGATTTACTGATGTTTCACCACAACTGAGTGGAGCCGTTGAAATGTATTCAATACTCTAAGTTTATGAAAAAAATACATCACATATATCCAAATCATTAAAACGAGTTGTGCTCTCATTTCCAAACCACGTATATATTTATGGAGGTCTCAATTTTTGCATCTAAGTCATTCAGTAGACAAACACTAAATGAAACTAGTAGTCAATGCCAGTACTATATGCCAGATCTTGTAGATGTAAAGATTATCTTTGAATACCATACTGCCGCCCACTTTTCTTTGGAATAAATATCTGGCCCATGAAACCACTGACTGATGAGTTGTGGCTCTAGGCATAGACACAGAGTATGAACAGAAATAAGGAAAGTATTGGATCTACCACCTCCCTTGTGTATGATGACTTGAAAATTGAGACGTTTATCCAATGGCAAAGTGATGAGCAAAAACTAAAGAAAATGAAAAAAATATTGCCAAAAATTTTATGGAACACAGAAGAGAATATGTGGTATGAACAGCACATACAATCTCCTATTTTTTCAGGACTCTCAGTGAAATAGGAGAGATCATGTACTATGGCATCTTTCATTCAAGTGGTCTAATCAGGGCTTTGGTGCATTAAAAAAATCACTTCTGGGAGGCCTGGGTGGCTCAGTGGGTTAAGCCCCTGCCTTCGGCTCGGGTTGTGATCTCAGGGTCCTGGGATCAAGCCCCGCAGGGAGGGAGCCTGCTTCCCTTCCTCTCTCTGCCTGCCTCTCTGCCTGCTTGTGATCTCTGTCAAATAAATAAATAAAACTTAAAAAAAAAAATCACTTCTCCACCCAGAAGATCAGAGGTTGTTGAGTCCAAAATGGAAACTGAAAATACAAACAGGTTCATAGGAAAGATATTGAGACAGAAGAGCCAAAGGAGCACAATGCCAACATGGCAGGTATGGCTGGACAGTAAAGGCAAAGGGAGAAGTAGAGAAGTGCAACAGGTGGGTTTTAGCTCCCTGATATGTCTTTTCTGCATCAGGCATATTTGAGACACTCAGATGACAACTCCTGACTGCGAGTCTGGGAACACACCAATCACACAGTTTTATTCCATCAGATTCACATTGCCTTATGCGATGCTGGAATGCAGTTTATGGAGTTTGCCTCTCTTTTAGGGTGGTTATGCTTTATTTTACCTTGTGGAACTAGTACTAAATCAGTTGAAACATTAAAAAGTCCTTATCAGAGTGGTTGGACCAGCTTGCATTCCCACCAACAGTGGAGGAGGGTTCCCCTTTCTCCACAACCACTCTGGAAAACAGCATGGAGGTTCCTCAAAATGTTGAAAATAGAACTACCCTATGACCCAGCAATTGCACTACTGGGTATTTACCCTAAAGATACAAACATAGTGATCCGAAGGGGCACGTGTACCCGAATGTTTATAGCAGCAATGTCTACAATAGCCAGACTATGGAAAGAACCTAGATGTCCATCAACAGATGAATGGATCAAGAAGATGTGGTATATATACACAATGGAATACTATGCAGCCATCAAAAGAAATGAAATCTTGCCATTTGCGACGACGTGGATGGAACTAGAGCGTATCATGCTTAGTGAAATAAGTCAATCGGAGAAAGACAACTATCATATGATCTCCCTGATATGAGGACATGGAGAAGCAACATGGGGGGGTAGGGGGATAGGAGAAGAATAAATGAAACAAGATGGGATTGGGAGGGAGACAAACCATAAATGACTCTTAATCTCACAAAACAAACTGGGGGTTGCTGGGGGGAGGTGGGATTGGGAGAGGGGGAGCGGGCTATGGACATTGGGGAGGGGAGGGGAACCATAAGAGACTATGGACTCTGAAAAACAACCTGAGGGTTTTGAAGGGTCAGGGGTGGGAGGTTGGGGGAACAGGTGGTGGGTAATGGGGAGGGCACATTTTGCATGGAGCACTGGGTGTTGTGCAAAAAGAATGAATACTGTTACGCTGAAAAAATAAATAAAATGGAAAAAAAAAAAAAAAGTCCTTATCAGGGGCACCTGAGTGGCTCCGTGGGTTAAATCCTCTGCCTTCAGCTCAGGTCATGATCCTGGGGTCCTGGGATTGAGCCCTGCCTCAGGCTCTCTGCTCAGTAGGGAGCCTACTTCCCTCTCTCTCTGCCTGCCTCTCTGCCTACTTGTGATCTCTGTCTGTCAAATAAATAAAATCTTGAAAAAAAAAAAAGTCCTTATCAGAACTCAAAGATGGCAATCCAATTTCTGGCCTGCACTATCGGGGGACATGTCCAGACTAAACTATACAATGTACACATCAATAGAATCTATTAAGAATCCGGTCACAATACTGCATAGTGCAAAGGCAGACAGACAGAAGAGTTGAAAGATCTGGATTTGAACACTTACAGAAATGTAGCTGTGGAAAGACCTCTTAATTCTCAACCTTTAAGGGGCCTGATGGAGAAGCTGAGTGTTATCTTCCCAGCCTACTACCCAGGAGTGTCAGGGGGACATAATGAAAATACCATATAAGACAAGGTTGTCAAGAACTATGAAAGCCAGGATTGGGCGGACTTCTCAGTAGTATACATTTGTCTGATATTTTACACAAAAAGTACAACTTTCACTAAACAGAGACATGGTTTACTCCAAAACAGTTTTGCTCTGGTTGTAACTTAAAAGCATAATTGAAGGCAACCAGATGTCTGCTTAGGAGGCACTATAATTACATCTGTGTAAGATAACAGATGTGCCATTGAGACAAATGTGAGACGGCCCCTGCCTTGGGCAGCAGGCAGTCATTAGCCGCCATAAGCAACAACTGTATCATACCTACTTTCCAGTGTGTGCATTAGATTTTTTTAAAATCATTTGTTAATATTTCTTTAAGCTCTGGTTTGTGTCCACCATTTATTCATTCATTAGATATTTGCTGACAGCCTACTATGCACTGAGCATTCTTTCCCCTCACACCACAGTGTAGCTATGGAATTGCCAGGCATCCTCCCAACTGACCCTTCAGGAACCCCATTCTGTTTGGGAGACAAATAAAAATACACTGCAGTCTAATTTTTTTTAAGCTTTTATTTATTTATTGGACAGAGAGAGAGCCCAAGTAGGCAGAGCAGCAAGCAGAGGGAGAAGCAGGTTCCCCACTGAGCAGGGAGCCGGATGCAGAGCTTGATCCCAGGACTCTGGATCCCAGGACCCAGGGATCGTGGCCTGAACTGAAGGCAGATGCTTAACAACTGAGCCACCCAGGTGCCCCACAGTCTAATTTTATTATTGACAAGCAGAAAAAAGAATAGACTCCTCATATCTTGGCAATGGCCTTTTGAAATCTGCACTGAGAATCTGAGCTAAACCCCAACCAGGAAAGCGACTTCTCATCTGAGTGAGAAGGCATGAGTGGCAGGATCCACTCACTGCCCTTACACTGGAAGCCAGAGTCCCAAGTCCAAACAGCTAGAGTGAGAAATAGTCAACTCCGTGGTTATGAGTTACAACTTCAGTGGGAAGTCTCATCCCATCCCTTAGCACGAGGTGAGCAGAAGAGGAAGGGAGAGGGGATAAGCAAACAGGAAATAGGTGTTGAAGGTGCTCCCTACCTGGGATGAGGCTGAGGGTGGGGAGGTTGGAAAAAGGTCACTAGAACTCTAGGTGGGCAGCTGTCCCATATGAATGAAAGCAAAGAAGTAAACCACCACAACCTCCTTTCTATTTAATTCTTATTAGGTGCCAATGACTGTAAGGACTTTACATTCCTTTACAGTCCTTGTTTCCATCTAACATTTAGGAAGTAACTTACAGGTATTATATTATTTGATCCCGACAGCCACTGCACGAGGTAAAGCGTATGATTATCCCCATTTCACAGGGGCAGAAACTGAGTTCTGATACCATCAAGCAACTGCCCAAGCTCACTCACCACATGCAGCATTGAGGCTCTGAACTCAGACTCTTCCACCACCAAAACTAAAATTCTTACAGGCAAAGAAATAGTTATGTCAAAGATGGCAAAAACAAGGGCAGTAAGGACAGAACCTTGAACAAGTCAACAAATGAGAGTGAGGAAACCAAACAGAAGGAACTAAGCCACTCCAAACCAAACTAAACCAATCCTAAGGGCCAGGCTTACCAGACTCTGCCATATCAGCCCGAGAGTTCACTGTGCACGTGCGCGTGCGCACACACACACACACACACACACACACACACACACACAGTACAGTCTCATGTCAAACCTGCAAAATAAAAGTTGCAACAGCTACAAATCTAGGGCAGGGAAAGCAGCTATGTGGGTATCATTATGAACCAGGACCTAGGGCAGGGTTACAAAAGACTGGGGGTGAGGGATGGTTCTACCTATGTTGGCCTCATGGGCACATAAAGGCCCACCTCTTACAGAGTCAAGACAAGGCCTTTCACAGTTCACTTGGCACCCACAGAGTAGAGCACTTCCAAAGGATCTGTGTTGGTCGTTTCCCTAAGAACATCTCATCACTTCCGTCTGCCTCACTGCCCAACCCTCTTCCCAAGGCTCTCCCACATATCTCTTCAACCATCAGCCTTTAAACCTGCAAACATAGGTAATTTCAAAGCCAATTATTTATTTATTTTTATTTTTTTTAAAGATTTTATTTATTTATTTGACAGATAGAGATCACAAGTAGGGAGAGAGGCAGGCAGAGAGAGAGAGAGAGGAGGAAGCAGGCTCCCTGCCAAGCAGAGAGCCCGACGCGGGACTTGATCCCAGGACCCCGAGATCATGACCTGAGCTGAAGGCAGCAGCTTAAACCACTGAGCCACCCAGGCGCCCCCAATTATTTATTTTTTAGGTAAAGTAATACATGGATAGCTGCCAGCATTCAAATACTCTTACATCTAAGAAAAAAGCAAAAATTTTAATTTTTTGCCTTAAGTATTAACAGAATCCTTGGATACTGGTATTTGCAAATTCAAGTTTGGTTCCCTGAGTGCAATCAAAAACTGTCATATGCATCTTACAGTATTTATAGGGTTTCCAGGGGAAAGAAGAACGGGTGGGACATGGCTACCCAGAGGGGAATTCCAAAACCTTCCACCATCCTGAATCCTTTGAAAAGTACATTACAGTAGGCTGTTTGAAAAAAATAAGAGCTTCCAATTACTTTTTTTTCCTTGAAAATTATGAGAAAGGGTGAAAGTAACCTGAATACAACCTCTGCTCTATCTCTGATGTGAGAATAAATATTTGATTCTCAATTCTAATCTAAGGGCCATTGGTGCTAGATAAAAGTAGGAGGCTTACTTTTTAGAGAAAACTTTAAGCTGCCTTCTCATCTTTAAAATGTAATACCTTAAAGAGAGAATGTGGTTAATGAGTTTAACTGAAAAATAAATTCAAATTATTTAATGACGCATTCTTTCTCCTCCAGAGCCTCAATTCCATATTAATTCATTACTGCCAGAAAACCCACTCCTTAAAAATGAATGGCTAAAAATGGGATGGAAGACAGAGAAAACATTTTTTAATTAAAGATTTGACTTCACAAATGATGACTATTTGAGTACCTGCCTAAGTAATGTGTAACAATGGTATCAATTTAACATGGAACCTGTTCTAAAAAACATTCTCTCCACCAGTAGCATTCATGCACTGGGTTACCTTAGCAACAGAAGGAATAGAATCCCAGCTTAAAATGTCAGAAAAGGAAGTGTGGAGAGGTTTGTTCCAGGAGATACTATCAAAAGTAACAGAAGGCTAGAAAATAATATTGAGTGTGTATGTAACTGATTGAAAAATGTCAAGATTTCCAGAAAAACACTCAAAACCTCAGCATTAATTGGTACCTGTCATGCACTAATTTCAAAACTCCTCAATTTTAAACAGAAATTTTAAACAGAAAACTTGTATTTTGTAATAAATCTGTCCTTTGTGGGTTTCCTAACCCCTGGTAGGATACCGGCTGATGTTATTTCAAATTTGCTGTCCAGTACAAAGCTTTGGGTCAGAAAAACAAAGCCGACATTTCACAGTCTGCAGGACAGCAAGTCATTCTTAGAGTTCAATATGCCATTCCCTAGCTAATAAGACCTAGAACATAAGTTGAGGCCAACCAACAAGGCGTGCTACTGAGCCTTGCTTTATTTTTTTCTATTTATACAGCCAGCAAATTGTACTCAAGGATAAAAACAGCAGCCAAGCTCTATTTCAAGTGTTACTCAAATCTTGCTTCTTACTAGTGACAGTTCTCTTTCCTCTATTCAAAGAGAGGTCAACAGATATTTTCCTTGTCATTTTCATTGTCAAATGTTGCTAGCCCACACATTTCCTTCTGCTGTTGCCTACAAAGAAGGTGAAGATTCTGGGCGTGAAGCACCATGTAGATGTCACAGAAAACCGGCAGGTCCCACTGAGTCTTTAGTTATGAACAATTACTTCTCACTTAATGGTGTCTCCTGAGATAAAAAGCAATATAACTGCTCTTTAAACGCCTTAAGGTAACACTAAACAAGACATATTTTATTTTATTTTATTTTATTTATTTATTTGACAGAGAGAGAACACACAAGCAGGGGAAGCAGCAGAGGGACAGGGAGAAGCAGGCTCCGCACGGAACAGGGAGCGCGATGTGCGACTCAGTCCGAGAACCGAGAACCGGGGGATCATGACCTGAACCAAAGGCAGATGCTTAACCGAATGAGCTACCCAGATGCCCCCAATTAAGACACATTTTAACAATTGTTGAAAGACCCCCCCCCTACTTTTATAACATTTCTTCCAAAGTTCTGTTGGCCTTCTGCATTTTTTTCCCTTTTCCCCCCGTTAGTTGTAAAGTGTAGAAAAGCAAAAGATTCCCCTTCAATGGGAACTAGTTTATGAAGACCCTATTAATAAAATAGACCATCATGCTAACCACCCTTCTTAGTAACAGCATGATATATCCATTAAACTCGTGGTCCCTGACAAGGTTTCCATTTTTCCTCTAAGTCAATATTAATTGCAATGGAACTTGTTTTTGTACAGACCAATACTACTTGGACTTGCCCTTACAATATGTAGTCTCAACTAATACATTTCTTAAATTTCTCAGTTCTCAAGTATTCTCATCTTTGAAATCAGTAATTATATTATTAATCAATTATCTAAGGAACTTTCAGTGGGTTCTACCACTTCTACCCATTACTTTTTTTTTAATGGTTCATTATTTTTATTAACATATAATGTATTATTTGCCCCGAAGGTACATGTCTGTGAATCACCAGGCTAACACACTTCACAGCACTCACCATAGCACATACCCTCCCCAATGTCCATAATCCAGCCAACCTATCCCTCCCCCGCTACCCCCCCCCCCTGGCAACCCTCGTTTTGTTTTGTGAGATTAAGAGTCTCTTATGGTTTGTCTCCCTCCCAATCATTTTTAGAGACAGCTCCAGAAAGAGAAGGAGGATCCCTAAATACAGCAGTTGTGTTTAGGTCCAAGACAGCCCTGCAGAAAAGTTTCACAAGCTCAGTTGACTTACCCTAAAAATTTCTTCCACTCACAGAATCAGCTATAAAGGCAAGAGTCAAGTTTAACTCTTTTCACTTGATAAAGCAATCTACCAGATAAAATTTAATTTATTTAAAAATTATATTATGTATGTCCTGCAGATTCAATTATGATATCACTTTTCTTAAAAATTCTTGCCATCAAAAGGAAATGATATTTAAGTAACAGGATGGAGTTGTTACCTAATGCTATAGCGATAATCATTTTGCAATATATAAGTGTATAAAATCAACACACTGTACACCTTAAACGTACACAATATTGTATGCCAATTACATCTCCCAAAGCTGGCAAAAAAAAGATTGAGTTATGTTTTCATAATCATTATAACAGGGTTCCATCTTTTCCATAACTAAAAAATGTGTGCCTATAATGAGACCTCTGAATGTATGAACTATTTTATATAGAGAACTGTAGAAAACTCCAAATTCACTTTTCATAATAATTTACTTTGGCAAAAATGTCTTAAATCTGTAAACTGTTGCTACATACTGGTTTGTAAATGTGAATATACACCGAGAGAGATAGTCTTTATGACTTTGTTGGTTTTCTAATGTAAGTGGCTTCATTTTCCTTCTGATAGAGAGCTCAACCAGGACAACCTCTACTTATTCCATAAGTTGGGCTAAGAGTTATTATGTTCCTAAAGGCAGTGGCATCAGTCCTCTGAGATGGTATCTGTAGTCCCTTTGGGCTCTTTACTCAAATGGTGGCCTTCTCGTGGAGAGGGCAAGCTTGGTGCTGGTCAGCCATGTCAAGCTTCTGGGAACACGAGCGAAATAATTTGGTTGAGCAGGAAGGGAAGACTAACTCACAAGTTACATGAGTACCAAGGAAATGAAACAAAATACCTTATGCCAGTTAATCTAATAGAATTATGCCCATCTCTGGGAAATATTGCTCTGTCCAAAAAAAACAGCATTGTACCCAAAACCAAAAAAAAAAGATAAATTGTGACTTTTTTTTTTTAAAGATTTTATTTATTTGACAGAGAGAAATCACAAGAGAGGCAGGCAGAGAGAGAGGAAGGGAAGCAGGCTCTCCGCTGAGCAGAGAGCCCGATGCGGGACTCCATCCCAGGATCCTGAGATCATGACCTGAGCCGAAGGCAGTGGCTTAACCCACTGAGCCACCCAGGTGCCCCAAATTGTGACATTTTATTGGGTATAGTATTCTACTCTAAGTTTTACTGCAAATATGGGGTCCTAACATCCCGCAAGAGCTTTTTATCTTGAAAGCTATTTCAAAGAACTGGGTTTAATTTTATGAAACAGAAATCCAATTTTACTTATGGCACAAGATTAAATAAAACCAGTGATATTTCCTTCCCTAGAATGTATAATAAACTTGCCTTGTGAGTAATGATGGGTAAGAAGCAGGGCCAAGAAAAACCTCTGCTTTTCTTGATGAGACACAACACTCTGCTCAGCCTGGCCCTTCTCCAGGATCTCAGGCCTTCCTGATAATGCTCAGTGATTGAAAAGGCAAAAAGTGAGGGATTATAAGATGCCAAAGGCAAGGAAACGCACTCAAGCTTCCCACTAAGGCTTCCATCAGACTCTTCCAAGACAGAGTCATTAGAGGCATCAATTAATACTCATTCAGCACATCCATTTAGCCCACCAAAAAAGCATAAATAAATAAACCCAAAGAATTTGAAGCACAAATGGTGACGCTTTGAATCATTTCTGGATAAGCATTAGGGGAAATAATTGCTAGGGAAGAAACTGCTTTCCACTTTTGATGTCACTCTCACTTAACACGCAGCAAACTCCAGTGGGCCATATGCCACCACTTCTTTTTTTTTTTTTTTCAAAGATTTTATTTATTTGACACAGAGAGAGTGGTCACAAGTAGGCAGAGAGGCAGAGAGAGAGAGAGGGGGGGAAGCAGGCTCCCTGCTGAGCAGAGAGCCCGATGTGAGGCTCAATCCCAGGACCCCGAGATCATGACCTGAGCCAAAGGCAGAGGCTTAACCCACTGAGCCACCCAGGCGCCCCACATGCCTTCATTTCTTAGTCTGCTATTACCTCACTACCTTAAAGACAAGCAGCACCAGCACAACAGGTTCATTAGCAGAGGACGCGCTGAGCATGTATAAGAGTTTCGACTGCTCACAGTTTAGTAGAGTTTCTACTAAACTGAAAAAGAGGGAACACACTGTGGACATAGGACACTCCTGAATGCTCCTTCTCCCATGGCAGCACCCAATGTACACGTCACACGCAGCAATTCTCTGAGGGAACTCCAGGAACTCAATGAATGGCTTCTGTCACACGCATGGTCAATGTGGAAGCACCACATCAGAATGGGCACAAAAGGCTGAGACAAGCTCACCATAAACTCCGCCTCGGCACAGCACCATACAATCAGGAAGGAACCCCAACTCCCAGCTCCTCCCTGAGGAATGAAAGGTTTGCATCACATCTAGCACCCCAGCTCTGGAAGACTTCACCAAGCGGATAGCCAGGGGACAATACATCCAAGAGTTCCGCAGGACTAGAGCAAAGAAGTAGTTCTTAACAGGCAGACAAGCACTCACCGTGACTATCCCCTCAGGGTATAACATAGAGGAAGCAGGCGGAAAGATATATCTCCAAGTCCTTTCCTGGAAGGGATTTGACTGCCTACTTTATAAACTGCTGCTTAAGGGTCCATTTGCTCATTGGCATGCATCTAGGATCTGACTATGATCCTCCCTGGACCCCAAGGGAGCCAATGGGAAATCCCCCAATCCCTTCTGGGTTTCCTTCATTCCAACAACAGGTCCAGGTCACCAGCATCTCTCTGCAAGCAGCTTGCAAACACATCTGGCACCCCAGGTTTTACAACTGCCTTTGTCAAAAGGCAGTCCCAGACTGCCTCGCTCTGATAGCCAATGTGGTTTGCCTTCATGAGTCCTGTAGGACTGTATTGAATAAAGAAGTAATTGTTAATGGGTGCACACAGAAACCCTGGCAGCAACTATCCCTTCAAGGTTCAGCACAGAGGGAGCAAACAAAGAATGCTCATCTCCCACCCTTTTCCTGGAAGATATTTGACTGCATACTGTCCCAGCTTATGCCTAAGCATAGGGTTTCTAATCAGCCTATATCTGGGTTGTGAGTGAGATCTTACCCTACAGGACACTGATGGGTCTTAGCTCATCCCCAGCTACTGGGTACCGCTAAGAACACAGACAGCAAGTTGGGCAATTGCTAAAGTTTGAGAAGCAACCAGGAACTTGTGCTAAGCTGATCAACAAGGTTCATCTACAGGAGACCAGTTTGTCAAGACTGGGAGAGGTGTCTGTTTCATCTAATGTACAGAAACCAACATAAGAGTCAAAGAAAATGAAAAAAATAGGAGAACAGGTTCCAAACAAAAGAACAAGTTTTTTAAATTTTTTAAGTTTAAAAAAAATCAATTCTTTTTTTTTTTTAAGATTTTATTTATTTATTTGAGAGAGAGAAATCACAAGTAGGCAGAGAGGCAGGCAGAGAGAGAGGGGGAAGCAGGCCTCCCGCCAAGGAGAGAGCCTGATGTGGGGCTCAATCCCAGGACCCTGAGACCACAACCCGAGCTGAAGGCAGAGGCTTAACCCACTGAGCCACCCAGGTGCCCCTAAAAAATCAATTCTTAATGGAGGTAAGTGACTTATCCAATACAGAGTTCAAAATAACAGTCATAAAGATCCTTTCCACGGTTAGGGAAGCAATGTGTGAACAAAGTGAAAATTTCCACAAAAAAAGGTAGAAAATATAAACAACTTCTAACCAGAAATTATAGAGCTCAAGAACATAACACATGAAATGAAAATTCAAAAAAAAAAAAAAAAGATTCAACAGCAGACTATATCAAATGGAAGAAAGGATCAGCAAACTAAGGTAGTAGAATTCATCCACTCAGAGGAGGCAAAAGAAAAAAAGTGTATTAACTCTACCTGAACAGTGATGTTGTATAGAAGTTCCATAATAAGTCTAGGCTGCAGGCAATGTTACCTCCAGCACTGTAAACTGTTCTAAGAGAAAGTCTAGAAAAGTTCCTAGGAATTCTCAATTAATTTTTTACAATGCTTGCTTCGGCAGCCCATATACAATTAATTTTTTACAATACCAAGATTTTATCCTTTGTCTGTAGCTTCATCTGTCCAAACCAAGTCTAATTTGCATTTGTACAAATTCTGCATCTGTATATGTACATAAATATACTCCATATATAAAAATCCATTCACATGTGCACATGAAAGTCAACTTTTACTGAGAACTTAGAATACTCAGAGACTGTTATAGAAGATTCACTACATATTATCTAATTTAATCATTACAACAAGCTGATAAGAGGGAAACTACAAAGCTTCATTTCAGAAATTAAAACTCTATAACATAAGAAGTAAAGTAACTTGCCCAGGAAGGCCCATAGCAACAGGGTCAGGATTTGAACCCAACTCCAAAACACAGATTTCCAATGACTAAGACACTAGAATTGTTCTCCCATAAAATATATCTCATGCAAAGTAAAGAACCTCTTACTGACATAAGTTTGCCTACTTTAAGGATATGGATAAACAAAAGTCATGACCAATGGAAGCTTAGAAAACACAAATACATTTCTAAATAGCAATAAAAATGACAGTTGGGTGACCCTTGACAACTTGGCAGTTAAGGTACTGTTCACCCAACTTACCTGGTTATGTATATCTATCAGCAATGACTGTGCAGACATCTATCCCCAACACAGAAAACGGTACACATGTATTATTGTCAGTCCACAGAACTAAGATTTCTTAACTCACTCCTAAATTGTAGGATGAAAATATTGCATGTGGGTAACAGGAATCCCATTTTGAAGGCTCTTAGTTTAAGTTATTCATGTGCAGTAATTAAGTCCCATAACCTTCAACAATTTGTCATCTGCAGAGGCGCAACTTAGTCCACTGCTGACTCCAAGCTGCTATGCTGAGGGAGGCAGTGGGCTAGAGAGGGAGCCCTGCTTCTGCTGCTCCTGGAGGCTTGCGGGCGTTTTACTTGTGGCCTTGTGTGCAGTGACTGGAGAAAAAGTATGAAAAGTCTGAAAAGTTTACGCCTTTGTCAAAATGAATCTGCCTTCCAAAAAGTAAAACACCCTCCAGTATTAGAGTTAAAAAAAAAAAAAAAAAGAAAAAGCTAGGAGGCTTAAGAAAATAAAGTTCCTTCGTCAGAAAACACATATATACACAAATCATTACATGTGTGAGTACATGCATGTATATCAATATACATGTATATATATATGTATGTATGAACATATGGAAACACACATATGTGTGTGTACATGATAAATATCCTTATCCAGAAAGCATATACTTTTTTCATATACATATGAATTATAATAGTACTATCTAGGATATGTGACTTTCTTTGGAAGGTCTCCAAATACAACTTGCATTCATACCACAAATACTTCTTGAACACTTGATATGTTCCAAGCCATCTGGGAGGTCTTGGAGATACTGGTGAGGAGGATACCACCTAGTCCCCAGGGTACCCACCCTTCACACATATCAATTGGCCACGATAAAGCCCAGTACAGCACACAGGAGTCTGGCCTGGCTCAACGATGAACTAGGATCGTGAGCTGTCTCATCCAAGTTCTTCAGCAATAAGAAACACCTTCCATTTCCCAGGAGAGTTTTACTTGAACCCTGACTGAAAGAAACAAATGGAGATCTTCTCTGGGTGTAGCGTAGGGCCTTAAGATTCTGTTTACAAAAAGCATATCCCTTTACCTCGTTTAGCCCATTTAGTCTTATCCAATTTAATTTAAGCCAATCTGTAATTAGACTTTATCAGGAAGTAGAAACTCTTAAAAACAGCATCATCCAATAACTAGTCACACAAAAATAGAGAAAGACAGCAAAAGTACATGCATTCAATAAAATACAAAATACCATCAGTTTCTGATAAGATCTTGTGATTTGTAATCAACCAAAGAAGTATCTATTGAACAGCTCGCCCTCAAGCCTTGTGTGGACTTCCATAAAACATCCCTCTTTGTTCACACACAAATTCCACGTGATTGGTGGTAAGTCTATTCTCTATACTCCTAATAAACAGGGGCCATTCGGAGTTTTCTCCCAAAGTTAATACAAATGTTCGAATGCTCTCAGTGACGCTGGCATTTTAAAGATGTCAACACACTGGTTTTATTTCTGACATCTGTTCGCAGTGTTCCCACAGAGCTGGCTGCCTGTTACTCCTGATTGCTGCCTGATGGCCCAATAGGGCCAACAGAAGTAGAGCCACCGTCCAAAGCAGCTGGCTCAAGAGCTTGCCACCAAGAAACGGTCCTTCCCTCCTTGAGGCAAAGCTCTTCATCACCCAGAAGAGAGCCAATAGCATCACCCAGCCCAGGGATGAGGGACTCAGGATCTCAGGCAACCCTGTCCCCTCAGAATAAGGCTCAGGACAAAAATGGGCACAAACATCAACCCATGGAGACAGACAACAAGTTCTAAGGCACATTCTCAACTTCACACCGAGGAAAGACATCTGAATTTTCTGGTGAAGACCCACCTTCAAGTGAAGAAATTCCCAAGACCGTCCACTCAAGAGGCAACTCCAGATGAGTCAGAGCCAGCACGAACTCTTCGTCCAGGGCAGGCAGGGCTCCCATGGTCAGGGCAAATGGAGTCAGCAAGGTCTGATGACTGTCGGCTGTGAGGCGATCAGCTTGGGTGACGAGCAAACGAGCCAGCCGGCAAGCCATGGTGTCCACGTAGGTCACTGAGCCGGAGCCCATGGTCACTGGAGAGTAACCTTCTGAGCAGAGGCACACAGACACTGTCACCGTCTCCTGAAGCCCATGGCCTGGACAACAAGACAGTAAACAGTTCACCTAGAGCCTACAGGAGATGCTCTCCCCGTGTCCAAGTCAGGGGTCACCAGACTCACTGCACTGCAAAAGGGGACCCCGCACTCCCAGGGAGCAAGGCAGAAGAGGAATGCAGCCAGTTTTCTTTTCTTTTATTTTTTTTTTTTAGGATTTTATTTATTTATTTGACAGACAGAGATTACAAGTAGTCAGAGAGGCAGGCAGTGAGAGAGAGGAGGAAGCAGGCTCCCCACTGAGCAGAGAGTCTGATGTGGGGCTCAATCCCAGGACCCTGAGATCATGACCTGAGCTGAAGGCAGAGGCTTTAACACACTGAGCCACCCAGGTGCCCCTAGTTATCTTTAAATGTTGCCCTGTTTGTGGGGCTAAATTAAAGCAGATTCCACCTTCTTTCAATGACTCCTGATTTTTAAAAAAGTAACTTTTACGAGTTCTGAGCATTTCAATGTCTATTCTCCTATCATCATCAAACATCGTTATTTGGCAGACCTTCACCTTGTACTTCTACCTCATCCCCTGAATTCAAGTTCATCCTCTTAGAGGCCTTTGCCCTTTTGTCCTCTGCCACTTCCTCCTATGTCCTGTATTTTTATGTGTTTTTTAAGATGATAGTTTCATAAAGTAGCTCCAAAGAGTTCCCTTGAATGTGAGTTAGGGTGGGTGAAGAGAACTCAACAGAAATACTTAACCAACGTTGTTCGTTGCCCCCACTCCTGCCACTTCTAAGAATGGCTTCTGTGTCTTGGCGGTGTTAATATTTCTGTTGTGGGTGGTTATCTAATCCCGTCCCCTCTCCTTCCCTCTTATAATCTTCTTTCACTTGGCCAAGGTGGGTGAATGACTAGCCAGATACATTTTTATGCTGCACTTGCCAGGATACCCAGGAATCAGTACCACCAAACTGCTGTGATTATTAGTCACAGCCAGACAGAAGAAGGGCTAACATTCAGCCACCACCGGCCCCCAAGCAAATGGCTAATAGGATCCTTCATAGGAAGAAGAGCATCCCAGCTCACTAAGCGATAACAACTGTCACTCTCACATCACCTCTTCCAAAATGACCCAGTGGTCCAGGCACAGAATTCAGCCCTCCATCCCCAGACTATACACTTCCAGGAAATACTATAGAAATCCACTCTACACACTTCTGAAAGGTTACCCTGGGAAAGCTGTAACAGGAGGGAGACATTTAATAAGGTTCAGAAACAGGGACTGTCACCCGTCTATATGAAATCACCTTTGTTAAAATCAAAGGTGAGAACCCTCACTTTGCAGTAGGCCAAGATATCATCAAACAGATCTTCTTTAACACACAAGGACTAGGAAGGAGACTCACCCCTACATCCAAGTAAAGAAAATGATAAAACTTTTGATATTGGGATTGGCACTTCAGTTATTATTTTCATTCTTCCTCCATAAGAGGCTTTGTAAAAAGGGCACCTGGTGGCTCAGTGGGTTAAAGCCTCTGACTTCAGCTCAGGTCATGATCTCAGGGTCTTGGGATCGAGCCCCGCATCGGGCTCTCTGCTCAGCAGGGAGCCTGCTTCCCCCTTCCCTCTCTGCCTGCCTCTCTGCCTACTTGTGATCTCTGTCAAATAAATAAATAATCTTAAAAAAAAAAAAAAGAGGCTTCGTAAAAGAAAACCAAACAAAGAGAGAGAAACAAACGGCAGTAAAAACATAAAGGCCAAAGCCAAAGGCAGAGGCAGAAGAGACCGAGCTAAAGTGACTCTGTGCCATTAATGAGGTCTATTTCTTTTTCTTGTAAGAATGGTAGTTACTAGGCCAAAAAGAGAAGTGCTAAAAATTGCTCAGTTTCTAAATGTTATGGCCTGAGTCTGGTTTTCCACTGTCGCTCTCAACTAGTTGCTTAAAGTTGTTCAACTTAATTTAGAATTTGAACACAGATGTAATGCAGAAAAAAAAATTTTTTTTTGTTTCCAAATTACATAGAATGCTTTGATTTTCATTGCACATTATACTCATCATTCTTTATGGACTGCATTATATTCTGTAAATTCACCTACGACTATGCACCAGATGTATGCCTGGATTAAAAATACACAAACATCCATAGGCAGAGCAAAAGAATGGTTGGTTAATATTTATTACTTGGCTACTTGTGTATTCACAGAAGGAAATGTTGCGGTCCCTGGGTGGCTCAGTTGGTTAAGCACCTGCCTTTGGCTCAGGTCATGATCCCAGGGTCCTGGGGTCGAGTCCCATACTGGGCTCTCTGCTCAGCGGGAAGTCTGCTTCCGCCGCCCCCCCCCCCCCCCCGCCTGCTGCTCTGCCTACTTGTGCACACTCTCTCTGTTGAATAAATAAATACAATCTTCAAAAGAAAAAAAAGAAGGAAAGGTGAACAATAATCATGCCCAACTGAATCTGTAAAATGTGTTACCTTGTGTAGAAAGCATTACATCAATTACAGCAGCGTGTTTAAAAACATGCTCATGGTCTCAGAAATGGGGCAACAGGTTGATCTGATGTGCAAGCCCAGGTAGGGCTGACAAGCCTTTGTACATCCCTGCAATTTTATGTCTGTGTTGTTTGCATGTTTACTAGCCACCTATAATGCAGAAGCACTTAGAAATATCTTCCCTCGGGGTGCCTGGTTGGCTCAGTGGGTTAAAGCCTCTGCCTTTGGCTCAGGTCATGATCCCAGGATCCTGGGATCAGGCCCCGCATTGGACTCTCTGATAGGCAGGGAGCCTGCTTCCCCCTCTCTCTCTGCCTGCCTCTCTGCCTACTTATGATCTGTCTGTCAAATAAATAAATAAAATCTTAAAAAAAAAAAAAAGAAAGAAAGAAATATCTTCCTCTAAAAATGAGGCCAATCTTACCCTTAAAAATACTGAAGATTCCCTACATGCTGCAATTTAGAGAAATCAAAGACCCCCAGTTAAGGAAAACTAACCCATCAATAAACCAGAACAACAAAACCCTATCTTCCTGCAAGTAGTAATATCTTCATTACACCTCTGGACTACGCTTCATGTCTCAGACACATAACCCACAGCCCAATGAAAATATGCAACTGTATCTGACAACTATTAGCTCTTAACAAATATCAGCATGAAATATTAATGAGTCATCTGTCACCATGGTAACTGAAGAAGAATATAAGAGAATGACAAGTTTCTGAACCTGAACATTTTAGTGGTGGGAAGAGAAAGTTCTGGAGCCTGAGATCTAGTAAGGAAGAGTCTGGATACACAGAAGGCCAAGGAAGGAACCCAGCCACCAAAAGGAGCAAGCAGGAGAGCAGTGAACACGGGGGCTGCCAGACTGACCACAGGGGAAGGAGGGAGGGAGAATGACAACCTGTTGCCAATGTCTCAGTTCTGCCTGAGCCATCCCTGGCCGTAGGCCCTGGGACAACAGGAAGTGATACCAAGACAGAGTGACTCCTCCATTGGACTACACACAAAGCATAGCCAACTTTCAAGGTTGGGTGCCATCAACAGGATGGGCCTGCCTAGTCTCGGCAAGGAAGACACAGCTGAAAGAAGCCACAAATAAGATGACCCAGTGTCAGTGTCCTCACGGGCTCTGTCCCTTCCCCAATTCCTAGCCCCTCCCCCCCCACCCCGCTCTCACACACACCCATCCCACTTTGCAGCACTGTTTACTTTCTCCTCCTGGTCCTCTTCCCAGCCTAGGACCCTAGAGGACAGATGCTTCCAGACAGATCTGCAGAGTAAAGACTACACCTCACCTGGAATGCTGGACCGGAGAACATTATCCTCGGCGCGTTCGGCAATCACGATGTGTCTCTGATGAGATCCATTGTAAATAAAGTAAAACTCGGCATCTTTAGGAAGATACACATTTTTGCCAAACTTTGCATAGACGGTTCCCTGCCCCTAAAAAATAAATAAATAAATAAATAAAATGAGTAAGTTGGGGCATCATAACACCTTCTTGTCCTGGCTCAAAAAAAAAAAAAAAAAAAAAAAAAACCACACAAAAAGAAGGGCTAGGGTCCAAAATGTTATTTGTGACACTGAGATCATGTGGTTGACACTCAAATATCACAAATCCTCCTTCCCACCAGCAAACACTTGCAATGACAGAGAGATGCTTTCTGACATTTGAAAGTATGGCGTGAGAGCTGGTTTGTTCTGTTCTGAAGGCTGAAGAAGTCCAGAGCACAGGGAAGAAAGTTTTTAAGTTTACTAGCTGTATAAATGGGACTGAACTTTGTTGTCGTATATTTCATTTGAATTCCTACCTGATGAACATCATGGATTCCTTTTTTTTTTTTTCCTGTACCTGACATACCCCACAGTACCAAGGTTCAAAACAATAATTTTTAGTCATCGCCTTACCCTGTATACTGGATCCCAGCAGGTTGTAAGAGCTTTAACTATTCACACACTGTGCCCAATAAACAGCACCGCATGCTCCCACCCTTGCTGTGCCATTTCCAGTTGCTATTTGTCTTCTCTGAGAGGACTCCAACTCCTCCTTTTCTTCCAGCATGGCCTCACACTCTCTAGAGAGCTTCTAGTGGGCACAAACCCTGCTAAGTGCCCCCCAGTTCCAAGGAGAGATGCTGCCCCTGGGTCACAGAGGAAGGTGAGGTATGTCAAGGAAAGAAGGTATGTCAAGAAAGCATGTAGCAGGTGAGGGTCTGAACGGACATTATCATCCAGAGGCTGTGTGGAAGGGCTAGACCCACATTGCTACAACCAAGGGAGAAGCACCGGTAGACAGGCCTGCCAGACCATCTTGAGACGCTGAAAGACTCAAAGGATTCAGGATACTCCCTCCACTCCAAAACAAAAAAGCAATACAACCAGAGTGCTCCAGGGAGATGGTACATTCCACCCAGCCCGTGGGAGTGGCAGGGAAATGGAAACTAGGAGGTGGAAAGGGTCGCCCACTTTGGAAGGCTTCCAGAGCCTGGCCCACGGCTGAGAAGCATCTGGGCTTTTGTGTGCTTGCCCAACAAAAACAAACCCTCTCTTGGCAAGTTCCTCCTCCTGTGATAGGGGAGAAAAGGAAACAGAGGAAATCTACACAGTCTCCTTACCATCTGTTTGCCTTTGATGGCTATTTTCAGCACTATATTCTGTAGGATATCAAGATGTAGGCCAATCAGTATCAGAAAAAAAAAATCACTGCAGAACTCCTTTCTCCAATAATCACATGGATAGTTCATCCAAACTTTAAAAATAAAAAGGCAATGTTTTCCTAGAGGTTTGAAATCTAGCACACACAAAGCATTATCTTAAATTATGAAGTAGTATAAATACAAATTGTGGTTTAAAAAACCACTAGTTAACACAATTCTGGATTGTCCTTTCTTTGCATGTGAGTGCATGCAAACATGCACAAATGTAATCAATAGAAAACAGCATGCCAAGAATAATCCACCATATGACAGCTTCCCAAAAAAGTTCAGGAAGAGGATCTGAAAAGCACAAAAAAAAAAAAAAACCCCAGTAACAAATGTCTGACATGACAGAGAGGAAACTTAGATGAAATTCCATTTCCTAAAAAAGGAAGAACAGCCTGCGTTCGTCAAGTTCCTGGTGGCTAAAGGGACTGTTAACTGTCCACGAACAGAATCTGACCTGACTTGTCATTTTTTTTTTAAAGAAAACAAACTGTATCAACAGATCAAAGCTTTTCACAGATCAGAAGAATATCTAATCTATATCTAATCAAAACAACCATCACATGCCTATTTTCTTTGGTTGGGTGAACAAGGACCACAACTTATAAAGGAGTTTAGTTCCAAGA
The DNA here is from genome assembly GCF_922984935.1 of Meles meles. Classification (NCBI taxonomy): domain Eukaryota; kingdom Metazoa; phylum Chordata; class Mammalia; order Carnivora; family Mustelidae; genus Meles; species Meles meles. The sequence goes on from NC_060068.1 coordinate 83,391,908, forward strand.
CTTTAAAAACAATGCAACACTAAAGAGAACAGTTTTACAATTCAGGTGTGCCTTCCTTTTGAGCCCACACCATGTGCTACACTGATAAAAGAAGGTAAACAAAAACAGGTCAGAAATAAGACCTATGCATTAAAGTGAGATGCCCACAGTCCTAGCACTAAGGACACTAGTCAGCAATAAAACGGGTCCTCTTACTTGCTAATAAGCAAAGAGATCAGAAAGACATGGAAGGCATTCTGAGAGCAGGAGGGATGGGAGTGATGCAGGAATTAAGAGAGAAAAAGAGAAAAAAATGGGATCGAGGGTGAGCAGGAGAGGATGACAGAAAAAGAAAATATGAATATGAAAGAACATGAGCATTTTCTTTCCGAAAAGTGAATGATCCAAGGAGATTCAGACTAAGCTACGCACATCAGAAGAAATGGGTTTCTGAAAATGTTCCCCAAAACCAGTACAGTATAAATAATAGCCACAAGTTACAACTTGGGGGAGCAGACTGGGGTCTTTCTAACTACTGTGGCCTCGGAAAACCTGCTCTTTTTCTTAAAGGGTCACTAACTTTATTAATGGCAAGGATAGATTCCAACCTAGAGAATTCCAGTGGGCTTGCACCTATTCCCCCGGGATCAATTTCACACTTTCAGGCAATTAAAACTATAACCTTTCCAAAGTGAATGTACTGCCGTCATGTCAGAATCACTCTGCTTCTATGCAGAAATACTAAACATGTCTCATCATCTTTCCGTCAATTCACTATATCCCACATTTAAAAGAAACACACATTCGACCTGCAGTGTAAGAGGGTTCCCCTCTCTCCTCACCAATATTTGTTGTTTCCTAACTTGTTCATTTTAGCCATTCTGACTTGTGCGAGGTGGTATCTAACTTTGGTTTTGATTTGTATTTCCCTGATGCCAAGTGATGGTGAGCACTTTTCAGGTGTCTTTTTGTAAGCTGGTGCAGCCACTCTGGAAAACAGTGTGGAGGTTCCTCAAAAAGTTGGAAATGAGCTACCCTAAAACCCTCAATTGTACTACTGGGTATTTACCCTAAAGATACAAATGTAGTGATCCGAAGGGGCACGTGCACCCAATGTTCATAGCAGCAATGTCCACAATAGCCAAACTGTGGAAAAAGCCCAGATGTCCATCGACAGAGGAATGGATAAAGAAGATGTGGGATCTGTCTGTCTGTCTGTCTATCTATCTATCTATATACAACTATGTATTACTCGGCCATCAAAAAAATGAAATCTTGGGGACGCCTGGGTGGCTCAGTTTTTAAGTGTCTGCCTTCAGCACAGGTCATAATCTCAGGGTCCTGGGATCCAGCCCTGCACTGGGCTCCCTGTCAGCGGGAAGCTTGCTTGCCCCCTCCGATTCCCCCACTTGTGTTCCCTCTCTCACTGTTTCTCCCTCTCTGTGTGTCAAATAAATAAATGAAATCTTTTAAAAAAGAGTAAGTGAAATACTTACATTTGCAACGACGTGGATGGAACTAGAGAGTATGAGGCTAAGTGAAATAAGCCAATCAGAGAAAGACAATTATCATATATGACCCATATGCGGAATTTAAGAAACAAAACAGAGGATCATAGGGAAATGCAAACAAGACGAAACCAGTAAGGGAGACAATCCGTTAGAGACTCTTAACTGTAGGAAACAAAGTGAGGGTTACTGGAGCAGTGGTGGGTGAGGGGATGGGGTAACTGGGTGATGGGCATTAAGGAGGACACATGATATAACGAGTACTGGGTATTCTATGCAACTGATGAATCAATGAACTCTACCTCTGAAACTAATAATACATTATATGGTAATTAACTGAGTTTAAATTTTAAAAAAATTTTTAAAAAACACTAATTTTGCCAAAAATTCCAGACATAGTAAGAGGCATAATGGGAAAAGTTATTTTCCCAAATTAATCTAAAACTTTAATGTTCTCTCTCTCCTATTAAGTCGAAACCCAAACTTAATCTTCAAATGAAAGAAGGCTGTTTGAAAGTGCATCTGGAAGAACAGTCTAGAGAAAGATAATGCAGAGCTGTGCAGAGTGAGGTCAGAATTTGCCCTACCACAAAGCAAACCTTGCAATAAAACCATAACAATTTAAACAGTGCGACCTGGGCACGAGAGACCACTGAGTATGGAGCTGAGAAGCAGACACATGGAAGTTATGTAATAAAGGTGACATTTCAAGCCAGTGGGGAAAGAATAATCAGCTCAATAGGAGAAGAATAAATGAAACAAGATGAGATTGGGAGGGAGACAAACCATAAATGACTCTTAAACTCAGAAAACAAACTGGGGGTTGCTGGGGGGAGGTGGGGTTGGGAGAGGGGGAGGGGGTTATGGACATTGGGAGGGTATGTGCTATCGTGAGTGCTGTGAAGTGTGTAAACCTGGCGATTCACAGACCTGTACCCCTGGGGATAAAAATACATTATATGTTTATAAAAAAAAAAAAATTGGAAGGGGAGGCGAACCATAAGAGACTATGGACTCTGAAAAACAACCTGAGGGTTTTGAAGGGGCGGGGGTGGGAGGTTGGGGGAACCAGGTGGTGGGTAATAAGGAGGGCACGTATTGCATGGAGCACTGGGTGTTGTGCAAAAACAATGAATACTGTTACGCTGAAAAAAATAAATAAATAAAAAAGAATAATCGGCTCAGCAAATTGTTTTTTGGGACAATAGCTATCTATTAGCTATTAGGGGCAAAACGGGCCTCATATCACATATCTCAATTTCTAATTCAATATTGAACACAAAAATTCATAAGCACATTAAGTTAGAAGGCTGTCTAAAATTTCTCAGTAAAAAAATAAACACAAAATTTCTTGGTATTGAATAAAATGATAGGGATTAAAGAAATCAAAATGACACCACTCCAATGTACCAATTTGTTTTCATTCCTTTACTGCCTTCCAGTCTTCGTGCAAGGCATAGCTAATTCTTACAGAGCTAACCTCACAGCATAAGTACACATATGGTGTTCCTATCTCTTCCAGCAAAAGTACTTTTCCATTTTCTGATTTTTGGCACCCTTTTAAATTGCATTCCATCAAACGAGATGTTCTATATTCTCCTCTGTTACCCCTGTATTGTTGTACAATGTTGTACAATGAAGAGTGTTTCTAGCTTACCATTATAAATGATACTACGAGAAACTTTTTCATGTGTATTATTTTATGTTTTACTATTGTAGAATAAAATCCCAGAAATGGGTCTAAAAATGTGAAAGTTTGTCACAAATCGCCAAACTGCTTTCCAATAATGTTCTATCAAATTCCATGGCCACCAGTGCTGGTCATGAGTATCATTTTCATTGCAACCTTGCCAAAACTTTTATTTCCTCATTTATGGACAGTGAACAGTTCCTCGTCGATTTCATTCACTTTTTTCCCCCACCCCTTAAATTATGTCTCACTTTTACTAAAGACTACTGCTAAATAATGCCAGCATTGTTAGTGGCCTGTTCAAATTACAACTTCAAGAATTTTGGTCTTCTCTTTTTTATTCACATCTGCATTCATGTTCGCCTTAAGTAGGTCAAAATTTTCACTTTCTCAAGTGAACTAGTTGAGATGAAAATCACACTCCATCCCTTTCTTCTCTGAATAGTGAAGGTGTACCACCTGTTATTTTTCTTTTGGCCATATAAAAAGTATTCAAATACTCCTGTAAAATTTCTGCAGGCCAGTAACATGGAAAATGGGAACAAATACTGAGTAGGAAAGCTGGACTATAACCATACTGAATACAACTCAATATAAACACACACACACACAAACACACACACGTTAATGAAGTCAATTTACCAAGAAGTCTCCTCTTTGAGAAATTCTGCTTGTAAAACTCATCAATAATTGTCAGTCAAAGACCAAGCCTTCTGCTGAAATGCTGTGACATCTGTGGATTTCTTCTCATAGAACCAAAAAAGGTATTCAATCTTTTTGCTCCAATTAACTATTTCTTTTATCCAATTATTTTACTCTTCTTCTGATGACATTTAAGATGGAAATGGACAGCACTGACATGCACATTCTAAATATTTTTTCCTTAAACTAGGTCTCTAAATACCTTGAGTAACTTGGTTAATGCCTGTGTTACCCTAATCACTGAACATCCTTGTGCTAATGTTCTCCCTTCTGTTTTCCCTCTCACCCTCTATAGACAATATATCTACGTATAATTACATTTGGTTACTAACAATGTCATTTGCTAACCAATCATCTAATTTCTAAAATACCTGGCACGAATAGGCAATAAATACTGTAGTTTCAAATTATGACAATGAGAACAAAGTATGCTCCTTTTTATAGTGGTGTTTCTTAATTTGGGGCCACAGGAAGAATCCATTAATGGGTTTCAGGAGATCTGGGCACCTTTTAAACTGTTAGCAAAAACTCTCTTTGTATGTGTATGTATCTATTTTTCTGAGTAAAGGTTTATGGGTTTCATTATATTCTTACACCTATGCCATTCAACTCTAACTTCTATAGAACCAAAATAATAATGGGAACATAATAAATGCCATTTAAGGGCAATGGTGACCTTTTTGGGATAGTAAGACATGTGCTATTGTTTTTCAAGGTATTCTGCACAGTCTTTACATGGGGTGATTTTTAGGGTAGAAGCACATTAAAGGAACATGTTAACTGAGGGGTTAAATATTGTACTGCAAGTTTACTAATACATTCCATGAAAACCGTTATGCTAATATAAACAAATGCTCTAAGTGAATTATCAAATTTGATTATTTTTCAACATCTGAAATTTGTCTTTACAACAAAAAATAGTAATTCTACACAGAACCTTCCCTGCAGAGCAGCATGTTACGTGTTGTGAGATTCTTGAGAACTTTTAGAAGTGTATTTCCCCATTTTATAGGTAAGTGAATAAAAGTACAGGAACCAGTTAGTATTAATTAGCTCAAGGTCCCAGAGCCAGATAGACAATAGTGAGTGTCTTGATTTCTACCCCAACCTGCAAGTTAGGTCATCCTCTTTACATTCTTCAAGCACAATTCAAACAAAGTGCTCTGGGCATTAAGTCTTTCATTCCAAATTACTGTGCTTAAGCATTTCTTTAAACCCACATGAGATAATGCAACACTTATTTCCACAAAGACCCTTTCAAGTAGGAATGGTTTCCATTTCAAGACAAGATAAAACAGACCACAGAAGTCCAACATTCTTGATGGTAACAACTAGAAAATCAAGACAGAAAATTAAAAAGTCATATTCTTAAAGGCATCAGAGAACTAGGAAAAAAATGCATTAAAATTCCAGAAAGAGGAGAACCACTCAGAGAAGTTATGGAAGTCAGAATACAATAGAATATTATCTTTAAAGTGATGAAATAAAATAACGGGTCCTAAAATTCCACACCTATCAAAAATATCCTTGGGCCACCCAGGTGGCTCAGTCAATTAAGTGTCCGACTCTTGATTTCAGCTCAGGTCATGATCTCGGGGTTGTAACATAGAGCCCTGCATCGGGCTTCACACTCAGAGGGGAGTCTGCTTAAGATTGTCTTTTTCACTCTCCCTCTGCCCCTTCCCCACCCTTCTCTCTCCCTCTCTCTCAAAACAAAACAAAACAGAAACAAAAACAAAAACTTAAAAAGGACTCTAAAATTAAAATGCTTCAGATGAATACTGAGGGATTTCACTGCCACCAGGCCAACACTGAAAGAAAAACTAAAGGGAATTATTCAAGCAGAAATAAAATGATCTCTAACAAAGAGACACCCAAGATGAGATATCTAACAGTGGAGTAAATATAATTAATATCTAATGTACAAAATAGGAACAATGTCATGGGGTTTAAAATACTTGTAGAACTAAAATGTCTGACAAAAATAATGTAAAAGGCAAATGGGATTCAAGTGTCTAGCAGTTTGGGGAAAATATTAAACATAATAGCTTATTATGTTTATGTCAAATACATATGTTTTAAGTTGAGGGTAACAATAGAAAAATGTATAACAAGTTACAGAAGAAAAACCCTATTAGAAAATATTTTATTAATCACAAAAACAAGAGAAACAAAAACATAAAACATACGTCAAACAGGCAGTTATAGGATATAAATCCAAAGTGTCAATGAATGTTAACAATGTTAATAAGTGTTAATGAATTGACCCACATACATTACCAACACAGTACAGAATTTTTTAATTCAAAAAATGAAAGAAAAAAAACACAAAAAGCTTAAAAGTAAAAAAGTTTCAGAAAAAGTATATTTCTTAAAAGATTTTATTTATTTATTTGTCAGAGAGAGTGAGACAGCACACAACCAGGGGGAGTGGCAGTCAGAGTGAGAAGCAGGCTCCCGGCTGAGCAAAGAGCCCCATGTGGGGCTCCAATCCCAGGACTCTGGGATCATGACCTGAGCCAAAGGCAGATAGATGCTTAAACGACTGAGCCACCCAGATGTCCCTGAAAAAACAGATTTCAAAGCAAGACATATTAGTAAAGAAAGAGGAACTTTGCATCATAGTTGAAAAAGAGATTATCATCATATTAAATCTGTATGCACCTAATAACATAGCTTCAAAACATTAAAAAATTTTTAAAAAGTAACAAGCCAAAGAGGTAGACCAATCCATAACCACAAGTTAGACTTTAACATGCCTCTCTTAGTAGCTAATGGTAGAAGCAGACCAAAAAAGCGGCAAAGGATATGAAAGATCTGAATTACATAAGTAACACAATTATTTACCAAAAGGAGCAATTACCATAAATTAAATATATATGTTAATAGTAAAAAGCCACCCATTTTTCATATCTCTGCTATAAACGGCGTCAAGTCAGTTATACATAAACACACAAATCCAAAATTCTCCGTGACTTTCACACTGGATGGGATGATTCACCACTACAGAACTGAAATAGCCTTTGTTTCTGTATCAAAGCTCAAGTGAGGGGAAAAAAAAAAATCATGACAGAGGTCAGTAAATTACTCCAACATCCTCAAGAAAAACAAGTAGGCTTTAAAAGTCTCTTTAAGAGCCCCTGGGTGGCTCAGTGGGTTAAGCTTCTGCCTTCGGCTCAGGTCATGATCCCAGGATCTTGGGATCGAGCCCTGAATCGGGCTCTCTGCTTGGCAGGGAGCCTACTTCCCCCCCCCCCCTCTGCCTGCCTCTCTGCCTGCTTGTGATCTCTGTCTGTCAAATAAATAAATAAAATCTTTAAAAAAAAAAGTCTCTTTAGATTACTTCCTTTTTAAAGTCACTAAAAGAAATAATACATTAAATAAAATCACTAACTTACTCACAGATGTATGAAAACATAGAACTCCTAGAAATTGAAAATATATGTGACACTTTCAGCAGATTGCTGCAGGAAATATACTGGGTTGGGTATAAGAAAATTCCAATGATAATCTGTACTCTTAAATCATCCTAGTAGTCCTTGAGGAAGAAAGGTCCTCTCCGTGGTTCCCAAATAATCAAGTACATAAATAAGGAATTAAGCAAAATGCAGTTTAACAACTGGATGCCAGTTAGGATTTGGGTCAATAATCAACTAAGCCTGATTTGTCACTGACACAGCCACCCTGAAATGCTTACTCTGCCCTATCCTGCATGGGTGAAAATCTAGGAACTCCATTAAGAATGGGTATGGTCTGGCTCTGCTCTCCATCAGATATACCTGGGCCATGGACTACTCCAATACAGACAAAACTGACAACACATTCAGAGGAAAAGGACAAGGATGCCAAAGGGACACAAAAACCATGTTGTCATAGGAGGAACAATTGAAGGAACTGGGACTGTTTTGCCAAAGAAGAGAAGAATCATGGCTAAATGGTCACAGTTACAAATATCTGAGGGTCTGTCCTGCAGACAGGGGCTCTGACATGTTCTGCAGGTCCCAAGGGGGAAAGCCCAGAACAATGGAGGGAAGGACAGGGCACAGAGTTCAATTCTACAGTGAGAGCCTTCTAAGAATCAGGGATGTCCAAAGATGACAAAGATGGCTTTAGCTTAGTAGGAATAAGCACAACCAGAAGACACTGCTTTAGTTTTATTTGCTTTACTTATGTATCATAAAAGAGAATGGGGCTAAATACAGACCTATCTTGTCTTACAAACCTAGAATCTATGACACCTGGTATATAATCTAGATTAACAGCTTTGATACAGAAAAAAAAAATGTGGCTCCCGATAAGCGGTATTTTTTGGTGTACTTAATCTCTCCCTTATTCTTTTGTTTCAATTTCCTAGCTCCTTGGATTGAAGTTTAGTTCATTTTCATCCTCTGCATTAGTAGTTTTCAAATTGAGATCAGGGAACTCTGGATTCTAATGGAGACTAACAGAGACAATGTTGAGGGCTCGCAAGCATTCCATTTAAATTTCATTTTGGAAAATAGGCTTCTAATTATTTTTACACCTAAAAAGACTGCATTAACTTAAATGTATTATTACCAAGTTTTAACTTACTGGTGAGAACCTGAACTGCCAGGCTGAGTCACTGTCTTCAGTGAATTAATAAAGGTAATATGTTTAAATTTGAAGGACATGTTTAACAATAAAGAAGTTTTATCCATTTTATATATTAAAGTTCCCCAGATTACTTTGTTTAGGGAAAAAAGCTTTTTTCCTTTGGGGGAAAATGATTTTTCTTCAAGAAAGATGTTTCAAGGCCACCTACTTAGTGTCTGCAAGGCCCCTCTGACTCTAGGCTACCCTCTGCTCGTCTGTATTAGAAGCTCAAGTTCACCTCTATTTCACATCTTGAACAAGCTTTCCATCTCCAAGACTGCAATTCATCAACTCCAGATTCAGGCTGAATCTAAGCAGACAAGAATCTCATTGGGTTCTTACGTAATGCTTGAGGTCTACATATGTATGTCAAACCACGTGTCATGTGAAGGTCAGTCTGGGTCCACCGAGAGCACTGACTGTGTCAAACTAAAACCAAGACTATCAGGAATACAAGGAACCCTAAGTCTTTAAGAATCGATAACTCCTGGTCAAAGACTAACAAAGTCACAGTGACGCAATCATCTGTATTCTTATTTCATAATGGGACACAGAGCTCCTGCATTCCACAAAAGTCCCTCTTAGGAGGGTACAAAAGAAGGGAATAGTACCCTTTGTCCTTCTCATCTGACAAGCATCTGTGCCAGAACACAAATTCAATTCTCCACCACCAACACACATACACACACACACACACACACACACACACACACATGCGCGCGCACACACACACACAGGCCATTCTTAAACAAGAACTCTGAAGGACCTACTGAGTAATGACCAGCCCAGGATGAAAGCATCAGGAATGCTCGCTCAGAGAGGAAGGGATCCAGAAATGTACAAAAGACAGAGCTGTAAGAAGCCTCGGAGCTCATGTGATCAATCCCTGACTTCACGGATGAGGACAGGGAAGGTCCATACCAACAGGTGATGTGCTCTGAGTCCGACCACACAGCAGACCCGGGGCTGGGGCCCAGGTCTTCACCCTGCAGCCAGTGCTTTTCTCATGTTCCAAGCTGCAGGCTGGAAGATTTACCACCTCACCCCTGTACTCCTACCCCAAGGCCTGGGAAATGAAAGGCCTTCATGGAAACAAGTCAGGAGCAGAGGTAGTCAATGCTGTCCAAGTTGCCCAGTACTCACTGCACAATACCCATCTCACCTCATGCTCTTGTCTCTTCCCTTCCTCGACCGTCATACCCTCTGTGGAACTACAGCACACTCTCAGGGCCTGTTGCTCTTCTCCTCCTCAAATGTGAACAAGCGCAGGTACAAGACAGCCAGGCCACAGCATGGCAAACATCGAACCGCAGAAACAGGGGCACAGGGCAATGACGAAAGAGTGCCCAGAAACTCCACACAGCCCCAGCTCCCAAAGAGTCTCTGGGAGGCAAGGAGGACCTTGCCTTGAAAGCTCATAGAAGAGGAAAAGGATAAAACAGCAGCAGCGATGGGCTCGGGAGTGATGGCGGTGGCAAGAGGAGAAATGACTAGAAAAATGAAGCAAATGAAAACTGAATTGAAGAAGGAAAAGGACAAGAAAGATGGGAAATAAATGACAATGAGAAGAGAAATACCCAAGCTACCAGGAACTGCAATCTGGAAATGCCTTTGTAAAGAAGGGGGTGGGGCAGGGAGGAGCTAAATTTTGACACTTACAAAGACTATTTCTTCTTTTTTTTTAATATTTTTTATTCATTCATTTGAAAGACAGAGATCCCAAGTAGGCAGAGAGGCAGTCAGAGAGAGAGGAGGAAGCAGGTTCCCTGCTAAGCAGAGAGCCCAATGCGGGGCTCCATCCCAGGACCCTGAGATCATGACCTGAGCCAAAGGCAGGGGCTTTAACCCACTGAGCCATCCAGGCGCCCCTACAAAGACTATTTCATTCGACCCCAAAATTGGTCACTATACTGCACACCAGAAACTAAGAAAACACTGTATGCTAACTACGCTGGAACTGATGATTTTAGGAATGAATTCTTGCCATTTGCAACAACACAGAGAGATCTAGAGTATACAACACTAAGTGAAGTTAGTCAGAGAAAAAACAAATACCATGTATTTCATTTATATTGGAATTTAAGAAACAAATGAACAAATAAGAAAAGAGACAAACAAAAAAGCATACTTTTAAATACCGAGAACTGCTGGTTATCAGAGGGGAGGTGGTGGGGGGAATGGATGAAATAAGTGAAGGGGATTAAGAGCACACTTATCCTGATGAGCACTGAGTAATGCATAGTATCCTTGAATCATTATACTGTATACCTGAAACAAATATAACCTTTTATGTTAAATAAAATTAATTTTTTAAGATTTAAAAACAATGGAAAAAAAATAACTGAGGGCAAACAAAGCACCATGGAATGTGTCTTCTTGTGACACATCACAGGGGATGCTTTTCCAAACTCCTCTCATCTAATGGCCACACCCCCAGCTAGGAAGATCCTCTCTCCCCTGTCCTACAAACAGCGGTGGGAGGAGAGGGCACCCTTAGAGATTTCTTTCCCATTCTCAGTCCCACTTTAGAATAGCAGTGACTTTAGAAGGCAGGAGCCCATTTTTCTGGCCTTGTCCTTTTTAGCCCTGTACTTCGAACTTTCCTGCATTTTCAGGTCAACTGTTCAGGGCTCTCCGCCAGTGAAATATGGAACCTATATGCAGACCTGCCCAATGCAGGCTTCACCAGAGATACCATCTAGCTGAAAGTTAGCTGGAGTCTTTTACTTCTTCTGAATTCAGCCCAAAGCCAGGCAATACAAGATCATCTGTAGCAACCCACACAAAGAACCAATCCCAAAAGCCTAAGGGCATAAAAAATCTTGTTAAAGAATAATACCTTCCATTTCCTTAGCGCTTCACTGTCCACAAGGCCCTTCCACGTATGCTGTCCCATTTGGACCCACAACCCCCAAAGACACAGACAAGTGAGGGACTGGCCCACAATCCACAGAGCTAACCCACTGATTCATTCCAAAGATATACCGTGTATATAGCTCATGCTAAGGTGACAACCAGGCACCTGCCCTCACTATCATTCTAATGGAGACAAAGGTAGGAAATAATCAAGGGCCTGATATGTGAGGGATCTGTAAGACCTCATTAAAAAATAAGGTGCAGTAAGAGAGATATTTTATTTTTTTTTAAAGATTTTATTTATTTATTTGACAGAGATCACAAGTAGGCAGAGAGGCAGGCAGAGAGGGGGAAGGAAGCAGGCTCCCCACTGAGCAGAGAGCCTGATGTGGGACTCAATCCCAGGACCCTGGGATCATGACCTGAGCCGAAGGCAGAGGCTTAACCCACTGAGCCACCCAGGTGCCCCAAGAGAGATATTTTATATAGGAAAGTAGGAAAACGCCCCTAATGAGCTGATTTCTGTTGGAGACCTGAATAAAGTTAACAACATGAACCATGTGAATATGAAACAGAATCTCATGTTGAGAGACTGGCATGTGCAAAGGCCCTCAGGTGAGCACGTGAGACAGGTAACCTGGTGGATGAAGCAGAAGAGGAGACAAATGGGAGGCAAGGTCAAGGACAAGTGAAGCTCATCATAAGGGCACAGCTATCACCTCGGCCACGGGAAGCCATCTCAGAGCTCTGTGTAAAAAGGTGACAAGATCTCAACTTCACTCTAAAAGGACCCCCTAACTGCTCAGTTGAGAAGAGATCTTGAGAGGGCAAAGGTGACAGCAGAGAGGCCCACAACAAAAACCAGGCGAGAAACTACCAGACGTTTTCTGCCGTTATCACAGGGGCTCTCGAGAGGATTTTCTCTGCCAAGAGGAATTGAACACAGCAGTTTGCCAGCAGAACACATCTTTATTCAGCTCTGCTTATCCTCTGCTGCAGCACCTTCAGCAACTCCGTATCATGGAGATGACCTCGGAAGCCACAAGAGCAAAAATGGGTGCTTTTCACCATGGGAAAGTGGGCAGCCGTCCAGGCTCTTGTGCAAGAGCTGACCTGAAATCCAGGGCCCTACCTCCCATTTCTTACAGATGCATGGACAAATGATGGATGGATGGACAGAGGATGGAGGTGGGTGGAGAGAAAGAGAGAGAGTTTTCATTCATCTCTCCACTGGCCTTTATCACCACTTTACATCAAATGACCCAAGTGCAGTCATGGCCATCTGGCTTTACCACTGAACAAGGAGCGTGGTTTGAGCGTGGATCCCTCTCACCCCAGCTTCTAGAATACAGAAACTTCTGTTTATAAGGCCAAACATGAACCTTCAATCTAGAAACAGAAACCTGCTTTACAAACCTTATTACATGCAGATACTTCCCTACTGACAAAGCCCCCATAGAGACAATACTAAAGGAACCTCAAGAAAAAAAGTCAGAATTTGTTTTAACTCACACTAAATACAAAATTTCTCACTTCCTGACATGGAAATTAAATGTGAAAGCAGTAGTATTTATCAATGTATTAAATGAGGTTGCTTAGTAACCCATAAGGATAAAAATGGCCGTGAAAGAAACCCTTTGTGTTTTCATTAACAGGACTGTGGCTGGGAATGGATCAGGCATTGTGCTAAGTTAATCATCTCACTAAGTCCTTACCATCACTCTTGGGGTAGAAACCATCATCCTTGTTTTACAGATGAAGGAACTGAGGCTTTCAGAGGTCAAGTACTCTGACCACAGTGATCGGAACATTCAGGGGCAGACAGAGGAGTCACGGCCATCTCTGTGAGGTGGGCTCTGCTTCCCTCCTAACTCCTGCTCCATCCTGCCATTGTGCTCAGTGTTCTGCTACCTGGAGGCAAGGCCTCTGCAGGGGCTGACCCACTGCACTGAGGGACCCCAACCACGTCACCAGACCTAGATCTAACTTAAGGGGGATCTTCAGTGACTCATCAACACACTGGGAATACTTCGAAGAAATGATCTGTGTTGAAGGAGCATGAATACTGTGACCACATTTATTTTATTCTTTCTTCTTCCTTCTTTGAACAAATCCCTGATTTGTGCCAGGCACAGATGATAGTAAGGGGACAAGTCCTGCTCCTACCCTCAGAGAGTTCACAGACTCACAGGCAGCAAAAGCTCAGACACACACACATTAGTACAGGGCACCCTGCACCGCTGGAAGCAGAAGGATCCAGGCCCACAGTGCAACACCAGAAAAGCCCTCCCCTAGAGGACAAAGGGGACTTTGTCCAGGAAAGGGAATTCAAAGTAAAGCATGAAGACTGGCTATAGAATGGTTCCTTGGGAAAGGACAATTGATTGCATGCAGGCTGTCTTACACTTGAGATGGTAAGCAAGACCACAGGGGAAGCTGGACGTGAAGGCAGAGGATGGCTCAGAGAGGGCATGAGGGACAGGAACTCACTGGGGGAGTTTTTGAGCAAGGGAGTGACCCAATCACCTCTGTATTTATCTAAAGGGCAGAAAGGTCACACCAGAAAGGATGCTATGGGGGTGGCCTTTCTTGGGATACAGTCTCTCTCCCCATTCTCTACTGCTCAGTCACTTCTAAAGAATACCAAAAATAACCCCAGAAGTTAGGAAAACATGTGTCTGGGTCAATTGACAAGAAATGCCAGTCTGGCTCTCCACCCGCACTGATGCATTAGTGGAAGGAACATAAAGGCTGAACGTGAGGCATCTACAATCATATTAGATCTGAGTTCCAACCTCAGCAACCTCAGTTACCTCGACTATAAAATGCTGCTAAAAATCGGATGCACCTTAGCAGGTAAAACAGGTAGGAATCAACCAAATCAGCACCTGACACTTAAGGGCTTTTTAGCTAGTTGCTAATATCACCCTACTAAAAACATCATTAGTATTCTTTATTTCCTGAAAAAACATTGAATAGCTTTCGTGTGCCTGGCATTCTTCTGTTTTACTGAAAACAACTCAAGAGAGATTGATGGTACCCTTGTTTCACAGATTGAGCCCAAAAGGCTAAATTCTTTGGCCTGAGTTACATAGACCCTCAATTCCCCTTTAAGGCAGCAAGAGGAGTCGTAGAAATATAAGCAGAGAAGTAAAATAAGCACTACGCACCCATGAAAAGTTGCCACATTTTATCAATAAAAACCTTCTCTACTTCAAAATTTCCTTTTACAGTATAGAAACAATAACTTTAAAAAAAAACACAAGTTTTTAAAAAGATTCATTTATTTATTTGAGAGAGAGAGAGCGAGCAAGTGAGCACACAGCGAGGTGGGGCACAGAGAGGGAGAAAGAGAATCCCAAAACAGGTACCATGCCCAGCACAGAGCCCAACATGGGGCTCAATTTCATAACCCTGAGATCATGACCTGAGTCAGAATCCAATGGGATATTCAACCAACTGAGCCACCAGGCACCCCAGAAAAACCAGAAGTATTTCTCAAAATACGTTGTGTGGGGTTTGTTTTATTTTGTTTTTGCATTTCACTGCCCCCTTATTAGCGTCTTTGCAGAGCACCCCTTGCTGGGATGGGGATGCAGTCTCTAGGGGACCCAGGGAGGCAGATGGATGCAGCCTCTAGCCCATGTGTAGAGGGACAGGCTGCTGTGACGGCAGAACCCAGATGCTGGTGTTTTGGGTCTCAGTTGTGGGGGGCCTTGCGAACAGCCACAGCCCACACGAGAGGACTCCTGAGGACACTCTGTAGGCCGCCTCTGCCTGGGGAGCCAGGGAAGTACAGAAAGCACGTAGGTCACTGAACACTCCCCTCAGGTAGCAGCAGTCTCCTGGCTCAGTGAGGTTTTGGTGAAACTACTTGTTAAAGCAACTGGGGGCTGGCTGGACCTGGCATCTGGGGGGCCACGTGCTAACCTCCCTTCTTGGGCAAGCTGATTCTGCATGGTGCCATGATCCTGCTGGCCAGGGAGCTCTGGGGTCACAGCTACCATTGAAAATGGCATAAAAACGTAGTCCCTCTCCAAAGATAAAAGTGCATGTGCACAAACACATAATTTGGTGAGCAGTGCTGGGGTTGTGTACCAGCCCCCCCTCCCGCCACCTAGGTCCTTGATAGAAACTGCTAGAAGATGGTGCTGAGGGCCCCAGGCAGCTGCTCTATGAAAGGAAGAAACCCCAGGAGCCAGGGGAGAAGGGGCAGGGGACCCAAGGCACTAGAAATCCTCAACAGCCCACCCCTCCCACCTCAAATACTAACTGGCTACTCAGGAGAGAAAACTAAACCTTGGGGCCTGGACACCTCCCCTCTGAGTGAGTCCTCTTTGTGCAAGGAAAGCCACTGGAACAGCAGGCAGTCCCCAGCACTAGGCACCTGTCCAACAGCATCTTCACTCATTTTGCTGCCAGCTTCATGGCACGTGGGTGTGCTGCCTTCCTGGGCCAGTCCCCAGTTGTCCTGAAGACTCACATGATGAACTCCAAGACAGTTGACTCTACCAGAATTTGGCATGGTATCTACCAGTGATAGCATTTTTCAGGACCTGGATGCTACTATGGTCTGTTAGAGGGTTTAGAGAATGCTCACTTCCTAGGATATTCATCTATCTCAGTTGTGCATGTGATTTTTCTAGATTTTTCTACCACTTCTTCTAGAATTAGAAGTGGTACAAGGGGGCACCTGGGTGGCTCAGTCAGTTAAGTGTCTGCCTTCAGGTCACGTCATAATCCCAGGGTCCTGAGATCGAGCCCCGCGTCAGGCTCCCTGCTCAGGGGGGAGCCTGCTTACCCTTCTCCCTCTGCCTGCCACTCTGCCTACTTGTGCTCTCTGTGTCAAATAAATAAATAAAATCTTAAGAAAAAAAAAAAAGGAAGAAGTGGTGCAAGTAACAGGCAATGAGAGCACTAAGAAATGTTACCTATGCTCTGCGCTACATCCCTACCCCATCTGCACCTCTATGGAACATCGTCATGGACAGTAGAATCTCCTTTCTCTTCTATATACAAATTCTAGTAGCAACTGCCTAGAAGCATGTTTTGCTCCTCTTTCTGAAGACTGTGAATTCAGACTCCCAGCATTTCACACCTGGAGTCAGGTAGCTTTGGATCCCCTTCCCACCTCTTTCACTGATCACTGTTTACCGTTAAACAAGTAGCCTAACTTGTCTCCTCATCTGTTAAATGGGATTAACAGAAGATACTCCTTTACATGTTAGTGACGGTTCAAGCAGATAATGGGCGCTGTGGGTGACATGTTAAGAACTCAGAAAGTGTGAGTCTTCTTTCCCATTTGTAAGGTACATCTAATTTGTAGGTAATAAGGCCCAGTGTTTATGAATGATTTCTTCCCCAAAGTCCTCAACTATCTGTCAGAACCCAGATTCTGGGGGACCAAGACATTATCTCACAGGCAGAAAAGACTCAAAAAGTTAACTCAAATTTAAAAGGTCAAATGAAAAGCAAAGAATTTTTTTGCAAACCGGAAGAACCACTTTTCATTGTGTGTTTCCACTATGATCTTTAATATACCACTTTTTTCATGTCCAAAGTAAGATATATATTCCTACTTCATTCATCAAGTATTTATCAAGCCCTAATTGAGTACATTCCACACACTGTATGAGGAATAAGGGATAGAGCAGTAAATTGAGCAAATCCCTGCTCTCATGGTTTTGAGTCCTCTGAGAAGACATAATAAAAAAAAGTATCAATGATGTTATACCGAGAATTTAAAATAGAATAATGCCAAGTGTCCAGGGAGTTACTTCAGATTGGGCAAAGAAACCTTGAAAAGGCAGGACAAGAAACTGAGAGCTGAATTTCGAGATCTGCAAGTTTTTTTTGTAGTTTTTGAATTTTTTTTTAAGATTTTTATTTAGTTATTTGACAGACAGAGATCACAAGTAGGCAGAGAGGCAGGGAGAGAGAGAGACAGGAAGCAGGCTCCCCGGCGAGCAGAGAGCCTGATGGAGGGCTCTATCCTAGGACCCCAGGATCACAACCCAAGCCGAAGGCAGAGGCTTTAACACACTGAGCTACTCAGGTGCCCCTCATTTTGTTTTTTAAATAAAGGAAGAAAAAGCAATGAGAATGGAGTGAATAAGAAGGACACCAAAAAAAGGCTAGGTCATTAAAGAAATCTGTTGGCAAAAAACACTGAGGGCAGGCACCTGGGTGGCTCAGTCATTAAAGCATCTGCCTTTGGCTCATGTCATGATCCCAGAATCCTGGGATCGAGCCCCATGTCGGGCTTTCTGCTCAACAGGGAGCCTGCTCCTTCCTCTCTCACTCCCCCTGTTTGGGTTCCCCCTCGCTGTCTCTGTCAAATAAATAAACTCTTAAAAAGGGGGGGCCTTTGTCCCCCAAACACAGGAGTGAAATGAAGGGAGCTGCTCCACTGCCCTCAGTTCAGTGACAGGATAGGTCGGAAGGTCACCTGGCTACCGAAACAGAGACCTGAAAGCTGGCTGGAGTAACCAAGTAAACGCTCGTTTCTTGCTCACATGAGAGCCCCATGCAGATGTTGCTTCCTAATATTCTTCCAAGGACCCAGATTCCTGCCACCATGTGGCTCCACCACCTGCAACACTTGGGTCCCAAGTTAGCCCTTCTGTTCCAGCCAGGAGAAAAGACGATGGACAAGCACACCTGTCCAGGCCTGAGCAGGCACTGGTCTCCTCAGCTCCCACTCCACTGTACAGCTGTGTGCCCCAGACAAGGAAGGGAGATGTGGTTCTTGGCTCAGTCTCTGCCATAGGCTCTGGCACAAGATTCCCAGAGCATGTAAGAGTGAACAGTGTCCCTTCCCAAGATCAGGCTAATCAAACCACAGAATGCTGTGCTTCAAAAACAGAAAAACAAAAAACTTAACACACGCGAGAACTGGTGAATTGAGTTGAAAATGATGATCAAGCCACATCATTACACACCTTTGGCCAACCGTCCGGCATCACAACTGTTCCTAACACTAGATAAATGATGGAAAGAGCAGCGACAGCAAACACGATTTATAGAACACGCTTCACCCAGAGTTACTTTGGCAGTCACTCATGGATCTCATCAGGATCCTCAACAGGATCCCTCTCCTCAGCGAGAACATTCAGTACCACAGGATCCCTTCTAGGTGTGCACTAATTCTCTGTAGCTAAGAGTATTCTTTAGCATTCAGAATGAAAGGAGAAAGTAGTAACCTTTCACCGTGTCCTAACTCTATGTGATAGCACTAAAGAGGGCTTTGTTCTATTATTTTCCACAATGTTCTATTTCTAACATGTTATCACTGAAAACCATTTTCTAAAGTTTTCAATAATAGACATAACTATCACACCTGAGTTTAAAGAAAAATTGAATTTTCAACTTGTAGAACTAAGAAGTTGATTCAAGAGCTGTGGAGGCGCCAAAAGGGAAGCCACTAATTGTGACCCATGATTCCGTGAGCCACTAGCCCAACATTTCCCTTACAACATTTTGATAAAACAAATAATTAAGAATGAGATGTCTTGGGGCGCCTGGGTGGCTCAGTGGATTGAGCCGCTGCCTTCGGCTCAGGTCATGATCTCGGGGTCCGGGGATCGAGCCCCGCGTCGGGCTCTCTGCTCCACAGGGAGCCTGCTTCCTCCTCTCTCTCTGCCTGCCTCTCTGCCTACTTGTGATCTCTCTCTGTCAAATAAATAAATAAAATCTTTAAAAAAAAAAAAAAAAAGAATGCGATGTCTTTCCAAAAGACATTTGTTGTACCTGCTTACCAACGGAGACATAGATGTCCTTGTCAAATGCACATATGGCAGGAGCAAAGTTGGATTGGTTATTACAAATCAAGACTTGAAACGACCAGGGCCAACACTAACAAGATGGATTTCCCAACTATGAATGAAAGTACTGTACTTTAAGAAAGGTGAGCAGCACAACAGAGGATGGAAGAACACCAGATGAACACCACTGATGTGGAAAGGATCTCGAGATTTCAGAAGGCAGTGACCCTAGGGCAGTCGACAGGTGACACAGCTGCCCGTAACAAGGGAAGACTACCTGAGTTTGCAGGACAGTGTCCAGAAGAGGAAGAAAATCGTTCCATTGTCTGCTTGAAGCCAAGCCTCGCCAGGGGCTTCCTGTTTAATTAGAGCCTCCCAGGTGAGAACAACTCTCAAACCCACATCAAGTCAAGAAAGTCTGTTGAAATTGGGAGTTTACTCTGGCAAAGAGAACACTCAGTGGACAGACACAAAAACTGTTCTCAAACTTCTGAATAATAATGTACAAGAAAGATCAGAGTTTCTTCACAATGTCTCAGGGGCAAAACTAAAACCATTACAGAGAATTATTGGAGGCAGATTTTTAGACAATTAGAAATTTGTAATAATTACAACTGTCTAAATATAGACTCTCTTCATGATGGAGTGAAGAGTTTTCTCTCCACTGTGGTAATAAAAGCAGATGACCACCTGTTCCTGTTGTCAGAGAGAATTTCTACACATAAGATTCTATGACGAAAGTGGTTCCAACTTGCATTGAACACGTGGGGCATTTTTAAAAAATTAACATATATTATATTATTTGTTTTATGGGTACAGGTCTGTGAATCATCAGGTTTACACATTTCACAGTACTCACCATAGCACATACCCTCCCCAGTGTCCATAACCCAGCCACCCTATCCTTACCTTCCCAACCCCCAGCAACCCTCAGTTTATTTCATGAGATTAAGAGTCTGTGCTTTTGCTGATATTCAAAGCACCACAAAAGCACAAAGTGGACATGGTCACAAAAGATCATTTCATGCACGCTTCCCACCCCCGAGTTCTCAGCACAGAGATAGTCAAACTGACCCACAAAAAGCACTTTAAATTTTGCTTTATGTTTCCAAGAAGAGATTTCCCTATTTTCTTAGTATCCCCAGTCTTAGCTTTTCAGGAAGTTCTTCCTTGTGTCTCATCTGAATTCTTCCTGCTCTAATTATATCAATTAACATGGATAACTAAATGAGCTCAGTCATGATGACAGAATAATGTTTGACATAGAACATATAAAGAAACATTTGCAAAGACTAAATGTGAAGCAATGAATGTTAAAATGTTTCCAATCTCTAAATGTCAAATGTCATTCAGAACAGTTCTAAAACCCATGACAAGACTGGTTTACACACACTTTCATTTTTGAGTGCAAACACAGACCTCCTTGTGTAAGAGCTCTGCTATTCTTTTCAGAACCCACTTTCTATCTCTATGCAGGAAGAATGGACTGAACCTTAATGTGTTTAGATTATAATCACTCAAAACGGAGGGGAAACAATTGAGCGTCAGGAACACAGGACGGCTTTAAAAGGTTAGTGACAACATTGAGTACTCAAAAATGCCTGGTTTGTTTAAAAGATACCAAAATACAAATTCAGGAAAACCTGTCATTCTCTCATTTCTTTAGGAACTAGATAAAGCCACCAAATACAAAAGCTGCCTTGAAACAACGCTCAGCGCAGAATTCTCACTGGCCTTATTCCTAGCAGCTTGCACTGTGCTTAGTAGATTTATCACATACTGTGTTTGTTCTCCGAGAACAAACCAATTTACTACTAGTCAACTCCTTACTTCCCAATTAACTGGAAGCATGTACTCACTTTTTTCCCCCAAGGCTTCCCTAACAAAAATAAAAGTAAAGCTAAGCTGTCAATCAGCTCTTTGAGAAGAAATTACTTTTGTTACTACCATAGCTGGGTTCTAAGAGACAATGTCCATAATCAAAACAATGAACTAGTGTCTATTTAACGGGAATTTTGTTCATGAGCTTATTAGCCATATGAAGAGATGGGAAGCTCAGAGCCCAGAAGCTTCAAAGGACTTCGTTTTCATCCTCAAGACTGAATCATGCGCTCCTCTCCTCTGACAGTGAGTTTTTCAATCTCTGGAGAGGCACACACACACACACACACACACACACACTCTCTCTCTCTCTCTCTCTCTCTCTCTCTCTCTCTTTCTCCCCTGATTTCAACCAGGAAGGATTTGGTCTTTGCAACCAAATATGGTCCAGTATGGGGAATAACTCACATTGCCCAAGTCTGTCATTTGATTACTAGATTAACAATAAGACTCTGGGAGGCTTTTTATTTTTAATGATTTTTTTTAATTAAGAAATATACATCTTGAAGTTGAGGCCTGGCAGCAAAAAGGGTTGCCAGACACCCAAAATGGAAGCCAAGTCTTTAAACTCTTCTCAAATTCTTTTCACACTCTTCTTCATTATCCAACCAAATGTTGTTAGCTACTCTTAAGAGAACATGATGGGTCCAGGGCTCTGTGAGCCAGGTCTGCTAATGAATGCACTTCTCCCCACCAAGAACAACACTAAGTTTCCAAAATATCCACCAAAAAAAAAAAAAAAGCAAATTCATGGAATATTTCAGTGCAGAGACCTTACTTCAATCAGTAATGGAGATGGCATTTTTTTTTAAAGATTTTATTGATTCTGAGAGAGAGAAAGCAAGCACACAGAAGGAGGGGCAGAGGGAGAGAGAGAATCCCACCCAGACTCCACGCTGACTGTAGAGCCCAAGCCAGGGCTCCCTCGCCTGACCCTAAGAAGACAGAAGCCTTAATTGCCTGAACCACCCAGATGCCCTGGAGGTAGCATTTTTTTTTAAAGACAATAAAAGTCTGTAGTTATTAGCTGGTTATTTAACCTATGATAGTCTCTAACTTTAATTTCACTTAAATAGAGTGCAAATGCAGGGGCGCCTGGGTGGCTCAGTTTTTAAGCATCTGCCTTTGACTCAGGTCATGATTCCAGAGTCCTGGGATGGAGCCCCGCATCAGGCTCCCTGCTCAGTGGGAAGCCTGCTTTTTCCTCTCCTACTCCCCCTGCTTGTGTTCCTGCTCTCGTTCTCTCTCTCTCTGTTAAATAAATAAAATCTTAAAAAAGAAAGATAGTGCAAATTCCTTCATGAAAGTGAACAATATTCTTACAGTCACCATTTCAATCATTGTTAACAGTTGTTGAATTCACCCAAGAGAAAAAATTAAATGTGGTGGACGAAAATTCTGTTCACACCCGTAAGCCTTAAACTTAAAGGTCATATCCACAGAGAGGCAATTGGTCATACTCAGTGTTCCTAAAAAGAATTCATGTAATACAGGCCTGTGAGAATAGGATGACCTATGTGCAAAGAGCTACACCCAAGGGATTCTAAGTTCTTCTGTGCCAAAACGTCTCCTGTACTGGTGTGCTGGGGTTTCTGATACTCCTATCATCAAGTTTACTCCTTGGGTAGTGGAGTCATTCAAAATTATGATAATATTTAATGATACATAAAAACATTAGTGAAGTAAAAAATAGGTCACAAAATAGGTAAATAAACACTTTTGCTCAAATAATGTATATACCCAGAATAAAATGAGTGATACAGGAAATCAAGGTGGTGTTGTTATTACTGTTGCTATTGTTTTAACCTTCTTGGTATTCTTCTGTATTCAAGATTTCTACAGTGACCCTACAACATCCTCTTTATGATTAAAAGAAAAATCATAAAACTTCAAGTAAATATAACAATCACCCTTTGATAAACTTGTCATACAGCTATCCCACTTCTAGTTATTTATGTAGACATCGTTGTGAACTTACATTTACCCAAAAACTGTACGAATGGTTATACAGCTGTACTCTTAATCACCGAAAAGTGGCAATACCTCAAATCCACTGGTCAGAGAATGAATGGCCTGTAAGCATCTCCACACGGTGGAACGCTGTTCACAATATAAAGCAATGAACAATTGAGACACGCAACAAACAGATGACTCTCCTATGCATTGTGCCGAATGCTAACAGCCAGGCTCAAAGAGCTAGATGATTTAGGATTCCGTCTACAGGACATGCTGTGACAGGTTAAAAATAGAGGGAGGAGGACAGATCAACGCTGCCAGAGCCTGCGATCAGGAGAGATATGGGCTACAACCCAGGGGCAGCACAGAGAATTTGGGGGGCAATAAAAATGTTCTATAACTGGGGGCACCTGGGTGGCTCAGTGGGTTAAAGCCTCTACCTTCAGGTCAGGTCATGATCTCAGGGTCCTGGGATTGAGTCCCGCATCCGGCTCTCTGCTCAACAGGGAGCCTGCTTCCTCCTCTCTCTCTGCCTGCCTTTCTGCCTACTTGTGATCTCTGTCTGTCAAATAAATAAATCATTTTTTAAAAAGTGTTCTATAACTGGATTGTGGCACTAGTCACAGGACTGAATGCATTTGTCAAAACTAAGAACTATATACTAAGAAGGATGGATTTTACCATAAAAACATTATACCTTAACAAACTTGCAAAAAAGCAAAAACAAAAACCCATTTGGAACTGAAAGGTGTCCAGATTGTATTCTG
Source organism: Meles meles (assembly GCF_922984935.1). Taxonomy (NCBI): domain Eukaryota; kingdom Metazoa; phylum Chordata; class Mammalia; order Carnivora; family Mustelidae; genus Meles; species Meles meles. The sequence continues at coordinate 83,415,624 of NC_060068.1, forward strand.
TTCTGGGTGATTCTTTTTCCAAACGTACCTATGTTACTTCAAAATTTTTAATTATTAATTTTAATTATTTTATTAAGTATTTTAATAATTATCACTTCATAGGCATGGAATTCTGAAAGGAGTGGGACACAGAAATGAGAATTTTTCATAGGAGTGAGATTAAATATTGTTCAAGACATTCAGTCCTGTCTATAATATTCCTGGGGACCCTGGCAAGGGCACCTCTGTGGTCCACTCACAAGAGACTACACAAGGTGCTTAAAAGCAAGAGAGGACAGGGGTGCCTGGGTGGTTCAGTGCCTTCTGCCTTCGGCTCAGGTCATGATCCCAAGATCCTGGGATCAAGCCCCGCATCAGGCTCTCTGCTCAGCGGGGAGCCTGCTTCCTCCTCTGTCTCTCTCTGCCTGCCTCTCTGCCTAGTTGTGATCTCTATCTGTCAAATAAAATAAATAAAATCTTCAAAAAAAAAAAAAAAGCAAGCGAGGACAGCAGGCACAATTTTCTAGAATGATACTTTCAGGAGGCAACCAAATGCACACTGGGAAATCCACTCCAGAGAGCCAAGATGTGGTTGTGACCCAGCACCTGTAACCCTCACGCCCATGCCAGCACCATTTCTAGACAGATTAAGGCATGACTGAGAAGTCACCAGGCCAGTTTGGTTTGCTCAGTTTAGGGTTTAAAACGCTCTCCGCACCTCTGGATATTACAAAAGTGCTTCTGAGAGGGTTCTGAAGAGATTTAGAATGGCTTATCCTCCTAAACGGATTTGGGAACAAGAAACTTTCTCTAGAGCTTAGTGAGGGAGCTGGTTTTCTGTTTTGTTTGGTCTCTCCCCCAACACACACCTTTAGAAGAGCATACAAATAAGCCTTAACTGATGCTTATCATGAGCTTAAAAGAATTTAATTAGAACAGAGATATGAAAACCAGTTTTTATAGAGACTTCTTTTTCCTAAGAAATAATTTTTTACTCTCAATATGAGAGAGTGACGCCTAATCTTTTGGCCTATTCTTTTTATCTGTAGAGAAGATAAGGGAGTAAAGTGGCCTAGGACAGGTACAGAAATTATTACAGGCCAACAATTACGTTAATCTCTTCTCTGAACACTTTGAAAATAAAGCAAAACCTTCTTAAATTAAACTATGGAGTAAAATATATCAGGCGCCTGGGTGGCTCAGTGGGTTGAGTGTCTGCCTTCGGCTTGGGTCATGATCCCGAGCTCCTGGGAGCCAGCCCCACATAAGGCTCCCTGGCAGGTGTGTGTGTGGCGCCGTGGGGGATGGGGGTGGGGGTTCTACTTGCCCCTTCCCCCTGCTCATGTGATATTCCTCTCTCTCAAATAAATAAATAAATCTTTTATAAAAAAGGAAAAAAAGAAATCTATCTCCTAATATATGAAAAACAGAGACTAGCAAACTAATGTTGAAAGAGAATGTTTTGGCTAATTAGAAGATTAAATTAATTTTAAGTCCTTAAAAGGGTTGTCCCATTAAACAAGGGAGATCATCCTAATCTGTTCATTAAACTGGACCACCAAAGAACGGCTACTTTAGAACTCAGTTAGCCCTGTTATATATAAACATATATATATGTACACACATACATTAACCATCGTGTTCATGGTCTCTGAACAGGGATGGACCATAAAATACCTGTCTGTTGCTTGTCAGGGCTTTCCTGGGAACTGAACTTGTCAGGACTAGCACTGTCAGGTTTAACTTAGTAACCAAATGTCTAATAATAAATGCGAGCAAGAAAATTCACATCCATTGTTTTCATGTCCTACTCAAAGTGGGTCTTCCTAAAAAAATTAAAGCATTGTACGTTCTGAAAAATATAAGGTGAGGTGAGAAACAAAATGGTAACATGGAACCTTGCCTGGGCTGCAGGTCAAGAGAGCTGGGGCCCTGTGTTTTATTCATCCCTTCCCCACACTTATGGAGTCATTCCAGTCTGACAGTCTCAGGGAATCCATTTAATAGCTGTGCAACTTTGGACACACCATTTATAATCTCTCTGAGCCTTGGAGAGGGGGAAAAAAAACCATACTTAGCACACTGGGCAAGTCATGGGAATTAGATAAAAGGTTTACAAAACACTGAGCACAGTGTCTGGTATGGAGTGGATGTTTAAGAATATTAATTATCTCTCGCCCTCTCTCCTTTCTGAAAAGCTTTTGTTATACATTCACAATGAATCTTTCTGCTTAGTCTAAGGAACAGTCCAGGAGAGAAGCAAGTTTTTCTATCTCTGAGTCCATATATGCCGCACAGATCTGTAGGCTACTGCTTAATTATTTCTCAACTAGCAGTGACTAGCTGCAAAAGTCCACAGCTGATGGACTTTCAGATGGGACCATGAAACACTGACTATGTGTCTAGGTCTGCAGAAAATTTTCCAGGTTAGGGTGGGGCCAGCACAGGACACATGATGGAATTGTTCCTAAGCCTTTTGCACCAAGGACATCTCAGACAAGATGTACACGAACAGATGGGACCAAGATTCCTCAACAGTTTCCAAGCAAAAGGCATAGGATTAACTGTTAGCTCCCTGGTTTAAAAACAAAAACAAAAACAAAAAAAGACACCACTAATAAATGTAAATAATTAAACTCTTTAAAAATGGGCATTTCTGGGGCGCCTGGGTGGCTCAGTGGGTTAAAGCCTTTGCCTTCGGCTCAGGTCATGATCCCAGGATCCTGGGATCGAGCTCCGCAACAGGCTCTCTGTACGGCAGGGAGCCTGCCTGCCCCCCCTCTGTGCCTGCCTCTCTGCCTACTTGTGATTTCTGTCTGTCAAATAAATAAATAAATAAAATCTTTAAAAAAAAAAAAATGGGCATTTCTGCGGTGCCTGGGTGGCTCAGTAGGTTAAAGCCTCTGCCTTTGGCTCAGGTCATGATCCCGGGGTCCTGGAATTGAGCCCTGCATCGGGCTCTCTGCTCGGCAGGGAGCCTGCTTCCCCCTCTCTCTCTAACTGCCTATCTGCCTACTTGTGATCTCTCTTAAATAATAAAATCTTTAGAAAAAATAAAAACAATAATGGGAATTTCAAAAATAAAAGCCAAGTGAAAACTAGCCAAATAAGCCAAATTCAGGCTCATTTTACACAAAGGCCCCCACAGCACTCAAGAAGAGGCAGCTTCTGGAGGGAAATAAACCTAAAGTCATTGACCAACAGGCTAAACCCACCGGCACTTTGAACACTTTAGATTTGTCCCTCTCTGTACAAGACAGGCTGGCGTAAGCAGTGACTCTGTAGGTCAATACAAGTGGAGGGTTGGAGAAGGAAGGCTTTGGCCAATGGGTATCCACAAAGCCCTGAAGTTCATATTATATAGACTCTTCATAGACACTGAGGCAAGGGATTGCATCTCATTCACACTCCAGAGCCCCCATGTTCCCTTGCACACTGTGAGGAACAGTCCCTGTGGCTTTCCTTGCCCTTTACAGCCCAAGAGAGAAAGAAAAATCAAAGAAGCCCAGACTCAGCAGTTTCCTACTCTCCAGGTTCTCAAAACAAAGACCTTAGTGAGAAATTAAGTAAAGAAATATTCTAATGTCTCTTTTAAAGCTAATGATTACTATGAGTTCAAGCCTCCTATTTGGGGGGAATTGGAGAGCTACCACATTTTGTATAAAGCTGCTATTTTCAAAGCCATGGCTCTTTCAAACTCCCCCAAACGTTCTTCAAATCCTACAGTGGTCAGCAAAGTGACAAAGTATATGTTTGCTTAATTCTGGCATAGGTAGCACTTTCATTTTCTCGAGTGTCCACTTTGAGATAAGTATGTGCCATTTGTAAGAAGTTGGTCAGAAGGAAGAACAAAGAATGGGGTTGGCAGATTTGGACCCAGAACCTTGGTCCAGCCTGTGGCCCTAATGCACTTCCAGGTCTCAGAGGAGGACAGCTCTCTTCAAAGCCCACCTATGCATTCACCCCCAGCTCGTTGGGTTTTACCATCCCACCCATCATTTGCCCTCTTCCTCTTGCATTTCAACTGGCACCCTGAAGGGATTATCAACATGTTCAACTCCAATGCCATTTCAGAGTCAGCTTCTTCCTTCATCTTGTATCCCCTCACTCCTTCCTGTCATCATCAAGGTCTGCCATCCCCATCACCCTTTCTAAGTCACTACAATGCGTCAACATCCTACCACACCTCCAACTCCTAGATAAAAGCCCCCTCTGACATCTTAACAGCCAAATGCCATGTTATGTGACCTCTCTGCTAACTCTTATGACCCCTCGCTTCTTGAAGTTCTCCCATCCCTCCTTTTCCAATGCATCACTTGCTCTATCCTATTTGAACCACCTTAGTTTTGCAAGTTCTCATCATTGATTAAATCCATCAAAAAGAAGGATGTGCTGCCTCTAAGAACCACTTGTCATGTCTACTCATGTGGTCATTTACTCATACCTGTAAAATATCACCATTATTAAGGGATCTCTATAATAAAAAGGGACAAAAAAATATTTGCATCATTTTCAATATTCCTTCTTAATATTTAAGGCAACTGCCAGATTCAGTATAACTTAATGTACATTAACTCATTTGTCTTTTACAACAACACAGTCTTAGTTGAACCCATCTGCCCCTGAGGCATATGGTCCAACAGACAGGATTAATATGAGCACCTACATCTGTCCATTCTTCTGCCAGTTCCTCGTCCCTACTGCCTGGTAGTCTGTGGCTTTGCTTCAATGACACCTGGCAATGAGTCACATCTAGTACTAAGGAATATAATCTCCAGTTAATATTTTGTTCCTACATAAGAATATAATTTCCAGGGGCGCCTGGGTGGCTCAGTGGGTTAAAGCCTCTGCCTTCGGCTCAGGTCATGATCCCAGGGTGCTGGGATCGAGCCCCGCATCGGGCTCTCTGCTCAGCAGGGAGCCTGCTTCCTTCTCTCTCTCTGCCTGCCTCTCTGCCTACTTCTGATCTCTGTCTTCCAAATAAATAAATAAAATCTTAAAAAAAAAAAGAATATAATTTCCATTGTTACTGAGGTTTTCATTATAAACATACAACACAGGGCTTTCTTTCTAGGAACATGTACCCACTATGGATGTGACACTTATGTCTTCCAACTTGCAAAGGAAGTTACTTGTGACTGATACCTAGTATTACAAGGGTAACACCTTGAAAAGTAGTGATTCCTCCACCACCTTCAATACACACATACACACACACACACACACACACACACACTTAATTTAAGCCTATCTTATTTCTCTTGTCAGTCTGAAGCCTTGGAGCTCTGGAACGTTATACTGAGGAGAGAGGACATTTAGCACTATTACAGCAAAAAACAAAAGAGAACTATCTGCTTCTGACATTGAAAACATGATTTTACATTAGGGCAATGGGCTGGAAAAGTCAGCTTTATCAAGAATAAAACTTTTTTTTTTTTTAAGAATAAAACTTTTAAAATTCAGATTGTGTTGTCTTCTATGAAAGACAAAGCTGTTTCTTATCAAGGCTAGGGGTGGCTCTTGCTACCCTAGAACAAAAAGAACCTATGAGAGCAGAAAGCCTAAAATTCACCCCCTCTGGGACCAGGGGATTATAAGGCAAGGTGGGAGGTGAAATATTTGAGCCCTCATCTCTCTTCTGATTTTTGTCCTAGCACAGGAAAGGGGTGTCAGATAAATTATAGGACACCCCAAGAGTGTAAATCACATTTGACCTACAGTATAGCCAGTCTGAGTTCTGGTATGGTGTGGATGGGACCAGAAGTTCCTGTGCACTCCTAAGGAGGATGTAAACAGAAGTGAGCTGAGAGGCACAGGCCTGGCTAGAAAAAAAAGATAATCCATGGCAGAGATTACCAGGGTAATGTTATAGGCCATACACTGGATGGAGGAGGTGCCAGATCCGGAGAGGTCCAGAAGAGTGTCAGCAAGAGCTGCAAGGTGGAGTCTAGGTCAGTGGAGGACCACAAGGCAGGTCTGACATAGCTCAGAGAGACCAAACCACAACCTACATGGGTTTACATACCAGCCAGACACCCAAAGATGGAAAAGTTCATTGAGAACTGTCATGAAGGCAGGGGACGCCCAACCCCCACTCCCTTCCTCATACATGCAGAAAGCATCCCAGAAAGGAACAGAGAAAGCCACATATCTGAGTAATTGAGAATTTTATCTAAATAAGGGGGTGTACAAAACCTAAAGGAACTATTCATATCATTGCATCAGACCATCTATACTAGAGGAGATCCATTTTGTGTTCTCCTACTGCCCAGGGGACAGGGAGGCAGGAGAACACAGCTTTCTTAGAATTTAAGTGAACAAAAAAAATAAAAAATTAAAAAAATTTAAAAAAAGAATTTAAGTGAACAAACTCTATTTCTTCTGCATATTGGAATATTGTTTGAGGAGATCTAAACTCTTCCTAACTAGCATAAAGAAAATTCCATTTTAATTAACACTATTTCCAATATAAGAGCATCATTTCCATGACCCATAACAATAGTTCTTTGCTGCTCTAATTACTACAACAGGAAACTTACAAGTAGCATTCTTTCACATGCTGACACATGATGGTTATAGTTCATCCTTCTTCTACCATATCTCCTGCCCAGAAAGCTAAAAGCACTCTTATTTTTGAATTTCCAGTACTCGGGTAATACCTGACCTTCGGTTGGCACTCAAACCTCTACTTTCATTACCAAAAGTAGCAATGAATAAATATTCAGTGATGAATAAAAACATGACCATGACCACTTTCTACTTTTCAGTGTTGTGGTTGTATTGTACATGACCTAAGTTACTGTCATCATTTCAGTTTTCTCAAATGCCAGGTTGATATTCTAATAAAGAGATTTCCCAGAAGGAGAAAGGCAGAAACCCAGAAAGGCAACTACAGGAAAGAGAGTAGGGAGATTAACCACAATGTGAAGAGCACAAGATTAAAGACAACAGGGAAATAAGGAAGTCTGACAATCCAATCGACATAAGCAGCTTAACAGGGCAGATTGCCAGAAAATCTGTCACATGACCAAGAAAGGAGACAGGGAGGGGCAAAACACCTAAGGCTGAAAAGATGCTCAACACCACTAATAATCAGGGAAATGCAAATCAAAACTACAATGAGATATCCCCTCACACCTGTCAAAAAGACTAAAATCAAAAAACACAAGGAAGAGCAAGTGTGGGCAGGGATGCAGGGGAAAAAAAGAACCCTCATGCAAGGCTTGTAGGAAAGCAAACTGGGACAGCCACAGTGGAGGACAGCATGCAGCTTCTGCAAAAAATCAAAAAGAATTACCATATGATCCAATAATCACTCTACAGGGTATCAACACAAAGAATACAAAAACACTAACTCAAAAAGATATATACACCCCTAGGCTTATTGCCACATTATTTGCAATAGCCAAAACATGGAAGCAACCCAAGTGTCCATCCACAGATGAATGGATAACAAAGATGTGGTGTATATGTACAAGAGAACTTTATTCGACCATAAAAGGGAATGAAATGGATCCCTAGTATAGGGACTACTTAGTGGTGGGCCTTGCAAATTCGATCTTTTCTCCTTCGGGATCTAAGGCCTCTACCACAACCACGTTAAATCAATCTTGGGTCAGGCCACAAAGCACCCAAGCTCAATCCCGTTCTACATATTCATTGGACCATATTCACGGGAGGTACTAGAGCTGCACTGTATGTCTTGTGCCTGGCTTTGTCCAATCCAGATGTCAGCTGGGGTAGAGAGAATAACCCAGAACCCTGGAACAAACTAGGTCCCAACGATCCATACAAGTTCTACATAGTGAATGGGGATTATAGCAAACTGAAGAAAGAAGGTCCAGACTTCTAAATGAAATGTTTCACTCCAAAGCTGCTTAGAACGAAGGTCTTCCAGAAGACATCCACACAGTATTCTGCTTATCCAGTGGAATGCACAAAATCATGGTGGTATATTGTGTTGGGGCTTACACTGATTAATAACTATCTGAAACTTGAAAAAAAATGAATGAAATCTTGTCATTTGCAACAATATGAGTGGATCTGGAGGGTATAATGCTAAGTGAATTAAGTGAGTCAGAGGAAAACAAATACCATATGATCTTACTCATATGTGAAATTTAAGAAGCAAAACAAATGAACAAAGAAAAAAGACAAAAAGCAGACTCTTGAGTATTGAGAACAAACTGGTGGTTACCAACGGGGAAGTGGGTGGGGGGATGGGTGAAATAGGTGATGGGGATTAAGGAGGGCACTTGTCATGCTGAGCACTGAGTAATATAGGGAACCATGAAATCACTATATTGTACACCTGAAACTAATGTAACACTGCGCATTAATTACACCAGGATTAAATAGAGCAAGTAGGGTTTCTCATCCTAAAAGAAAACAAAAAAGAGATTAAAAAACACCTTCAGCTGGGGTCTAGGATGGGGACAAACTAAGTACATCAAATAATTTGTCACATTAATATGCATATCGGCCTGCACTGCCCAAATTGACCAGAACTACAAACTATGAAAACATGCAGTCTGATTATGTTCATTTACCTCTGCCTGGGTCAATTTTTCATGGCTTTTTTGGTGGTTGTTTTTTTTTTTTTTTTCCTTGCACTTCATTCTGCAACCACTGTCTCAATAAATGCTCTAGATTCACTGGCTGTTCAAATAAAGAGTATATTTAAAGGATATAAACAGGGGCGCCTGGGTGGCTCAGTGGGTTAAAACCTCTGCCTTCGGCTCAGATCATGGTCACAGGGTCCTGGGATTGAGCCCTACATCGGGCTCTCTGCTAAGCAGGGAGCCTGCTTCCCTTCCTCTCTCTCTGCCTGCCTCTCTGCCTACCTGTGATTTCTGTCAAATAAATAAATAAAATATTTTTAAAAAATAAAGGATATAAACAGGTTACTCATAACAGCAGCAGTGTGTTTTTTATATTGGGAAATATTTAGAAATTCTGAGCACAGGAAGTATGGAGTTTCTTTCAGTAATAAGGCTTACTTACATCCTCAACATCAGCTTTAGAATTACTCACAATTAGAATTCACGTGTTTCCCCTAATATTAAGAAATATTTACTATTTTAACCTGAATTAACTTAGCTGAAACAGACATTTTCTCCGAAGCCATCAAACAGTCCTTCAAATCAGGTTCATGATGAAGCCATGATGTGACTGTGGGGGAGCTGAAAAACATGCGCTCTGGAAGAGTTTCAAGAATATAACCAAGAACCGGCAACTGCTGGGGTTGGCCAGTTGGGAGAGCAATGGTGTTTCCATAACAAAGCAAACTGAAACAAATGCCCGCCCATGAGCACCATCACAGAGAAGGGTGGTCTTTGGGGCCAGAGAGAAATGGCCAGCAACCCTGGGTGAACAGGACACCATGGCTGAGTAGTCCAACAGATTACACCAGCAGTAAAGTATTACTGTCCCCCTACTTCGTTCAACCAAAATAAACACAAGCAAAATCCAGCCCACAACAGGCTGGATAACCATGTAGACTCCTACCGAGAACAATATGCTCAGCACTCAAAATACTGTACAATGACATAGCCAGTATACTCAGAATTGTCACAGAACTCTGAAAACTTGCCACCAAAGCAAAGACACCAACAATTCTCAGCTGAGAGCTACAACTGTTTGGGTGAGGACATTAAGGGATCAAAGGTGGGTGCCTGGTTTGTCATCAAGAACAAAAACAGAAGTTAGTCCTGCTCCTGATAGTGTTTAACATTTTTTTTTAATTTTTATTATTTTTTTAATTTCTTTTCAGCATTCCAAGATTCCTTGTTTATGCACCACACCCAATGCTCCATGCAATACGTGCCCTCCACAATACCCACCACCAGGCTCAACCAACCTCCCATCCCTCTCCCCTCCAAAATCCTCAGTTAGTTCCTCAGAGTCCACAGTCTAAAGGCAAGGAATGAAAAGATTAGACTTCATTCCAAAATAAGCTGTAGTTTATATCAGAAGAGATTTGTAATAAATGAAGCTGGGAGCACCTCAGCTTTGCTTGCCCCTCTGTTGGGCTCTGGTAGCTGAGACCATCCAGACACATCGAGAGGCAACTATGATTAGCACCTGTCACCACTCAGTTACAGGACAGGGAATGATTTCTTTACAATGACAGCAGATTCCTGTGCAAGACAAGTGACACCTAGACAACTTTATTTGAAAACTCAAGGCATTACTCCTAGGAGACAGGCATTAGGAGCTCTGTTAATAGCTTCCCCTCGCCAAGTGAATAGCATACTGAGATAGTACTGCTCGGTCCTGAAGGTAAACGGAATCTGCTACTTAACACCTAGTACTTTACATGTGTGGTGACCTCCACATAAAATTTCTTTTTGCCACAAATAAAGGCTTTAAAATAATGGAAGTCAACTTTGAGGTATTGTAGACAGTTGCCTTTTTGGTTTTGCTAGGTTTCTCTTTTGTCTGAATGACATCTAAACCTCTTCCTTTTTTTTTTTTTTTTTAGCAGATCATCCATTATTTGGGTCTTTATGGCAGGCAAGACCCTACCTCATGATACAAAAATGGACATTTCTTACGCTGGTATTTGGCAGTCCTATGTCCTAGGGTCAGCGCAGCGTGTCCCATTTCAGATTCTAAATTTGGGGGGAGACATTAAGACCCAGAGGTCAGAGAGACTATTCATGCCATGAACAGAAGTGACTGCAAAGGGCATCAGCCACACAGTCCAGCAGTAGCAGCACCATCAAACCCAAATTCCACTGGTGATGAGACAAGACTTGTGCTTCTGAGCTCTTTTGAGTTTGGGTTCCCAGCCATCTTCTAATTACTTTCCATTTTGCCTAAATCAGGGTACTGTAGCCTGATCCACACAATGGAAGAAGTATTTTCACAGCCGTGGTAAGAAATGAATTAACCTTATGAACAAGCATTTACTTTGTATAAGGAGGGAGTTGTTAGCAAATATAATCAGAAAACTCACTCTTTTGTCTCACCTAACATTTTTGTGTCTGTTTTTATTTTCTCAATACTAACATGTTAGGAAGAAAAGGTTGATTTAAAATCTCTTACTTCATAAAACCAATCTATGACGCTAGTCCAAACAGCATTTACCTTTGGGGTATGTAACAACTGGGAAGGGGCACAAAAGTGTGCTAGACAGTGTTCTCTACCTTAATTTGGGTGATGATGATGATAGAAACAGGTTTTTGTAAAAATTTGCCCTGTGTACTCTTAAGATTTGTCCATGTATGGGGTACCTGGGTGGCTCAGTCAGTTAAGCATCTGCCTTCGGCTCAGCTCATGATCCCCGGGTCCTGGGATAGAGCGCAGGGTTGGGCTCCCCGCTCAGGGGAGAGTCTGCTTCTCTCTCTGCCCCTCTTACCACTTGTGCATGTACTCTCTCTCTCCCTGTGTGTCAAATAAATAAAATCTTTAAAAAAAAAAAATTTGTGCATGTAATTCCATGTGAGTTTATCTAAATGACACAGGTACATAACCACAAAGATAAATGTGTGGCCCAAAAGTTGTGCTAATGAAAATATCATCATAATGATTAAAGCAAACAAAGAATGTTCTCAAAATGTGCTTTGGTACATACTATCTGCTTTGACCTTGGACTTCCCTGGGCATTTTATTCTGACAATGAAAGAATTACCAGTGAACACATTTCAATACCCAGTGATTTTCCTCAGTGCCTTCCAGAAAAGGACACATCTAGCTTTGGTGTCTTTTCTCTCTACACCTTCAACATGTGAATCAAAAATCTCTGCTGGGTTCCAAGAGAGAAAGCTGAGGTCCTGCATTCCTACCTCACTATACCATAATTCCCAAACTCAGAGGCTGACTTTGTCCTTCTTCAAGCCCTGCCTCCATTTTCTTTTTGGTTCCAGAGATGATGATGTTAATTAACTATGTGCTAGCCAATGATGCAGGCACTTTATAAGGCCAAGTACCTACTCCCCTCACTGTATTCATGAGGACCAAGACACAGGGAGGTTAAATTACTTGCTTGATGTTAAAATGCTAATGCAGTATAACCGGGTCAACCTGTATCTCCCATTTCATGCCACTTACTAGATCTAAACTCCAGGGTATTCTAAGCTTTGTTCTTTCTTTCAGTTTCCCTGCTGAGGAAATAATGACAAATTTCTCCTTAAGGACATGCATTTGCCATTTCAAATTTTGCACAGGTGCACCCACACTTATTCAAGGCAGAACAAGTATTGCCAAAAAGAGGAAGGAATACATCAACCTGGAACGTGCATATATATTACTGCTCTGTATTCCTTCAAGATATGAACCAAAAATATTTTATTTACCATGAAAATGTCTGTGGCCATTACCAAGTTACAAAAGTCCATCTTACAAATCTGAGAAGTATTCACAATGACCAAACCCTTGGATGACTGTCCCCTTCCTACAAAATACCATCATGGCTCCCTCTCTCCAGACTTCTGAGAGGTGGTGATGTTCAAAAACATGTCAATATCACCTCTCAAATAGTTCTATTAGATGCTTCTATCTGTTCCAGAATCCAATCAATGGGCCTAGAAAGACACTAATAACTCCATTTCCTCTTCCTGTGCCTTTGCCCAACCACTCCCTGCCCCCAAATTAACCTTCACCTGTTCCATTAGGCAAATGTAAGTCGTATCAGAAACTACGGCATCTACAATTTGACACTTAGTCCTATATCAACACAATGTCAACAGCTTGGAGGGGTGGGGTGAGTGAAAACAAGAATTTTACAAAGCAATTATAAAGACAGAAAAATAAAAAGACGAAGAGAGGTCCTAGGAGAATGGCTGGCTGCATTTGAGAATATGTTGGAAATGAACTCCTAGAATTTGCCTGTGTAATAGGTTCTACCAGTCTGGAGCCTGGGAAATGGGTTTTCCATACAGACTTAAAAACAGCCTTTGTGGGGTGCCTGGGTAGCTCAGTCATTAGGCATCTGCCTTCAGCTCAGGTCATGATCCCCAGGTCCTGGGATCAAGCCCTGCATTGGGCTCCCTGCTCAGCAGGAAGCCTGCTTCTCCCTTTCCCATTCCCCCTGCTTGTATTTCCTCTTTCTCTGTGTCTCTGTCAAATAGGTAAATAAAATCTTTCAAACAAACAAAAAAAAAGATTTAAAATTTTAAAAAGAGGGGCACCTGGGTGGTTCAGTGGGTTAAAGCCTCTGCCTTCCACTCAAGTCATGATCCCAGGGTCCTGGGATCGAGCCCCGCATCGGGCTCTCTGCTCCGCAGGGAGCCTGCTTCCTCCTCTCTCTCTCTCTGCCTCTCTGCCTGCTTGTGATCTCTGTCTGTCAAGTAAATAAATAAAATCTTTAAAAAAAATTCTTTTTAAAGATAAAAACAGCCTTTGTGGGGACATTATGAAGCTTTTCCACAATAACTGTGACTTATCATATATGGCATTTGCATAAAAATTTGTATTTCATATAGTAATTTTGTTTTCTTAGGACTATGGCATGTCCCCCATTTGCAAGTACAAGTGGAATGAGGCATTTGAGGAAAGCACAAAAAATAGTGACTAAGGGAACCCCTCTCAACAAATGCTCACTATATTTATATTTCAGTAATTATACTTCATAAATCAATGGAGTAGTAAACTCCAAATTCAGAACAAAGTTGATATTATCCTGCAACCAATTTCCTTCCATTTCCCCTCCAAGAAAGAATGAAAGAAGGGCATTTCATGAACTAGGTTAAGAGCCTGGAATGCAAGTAGTGGGAATATGCCTGAGTTCTGCTAGTTTAATGAGGACTTTTCTATTGTTCTGTGTACAATAGAAACATGCTGATAATTTCAAGGGAAAAGTTCACTGAACTTTGTGCCTGTTCCAAATACTTTTTTTCCCCATTTCTCTCCACTGGTTAACATGCATGCAAAATTCTATGCAAATTGAGCCCAGGCTTGCTGGAACCATTGGCACAGCCTCAGCAGCACGCTAGAAACTGGCACTGGCCATGGAGTACACTGTAGGTATCAAGTCACATATAGGGGGTGGGGAAGAAAGCATCCATCTCACCAGGAATCAGAGAAAGGTGAATAAAGATCAAGAGATCTTCACTTCCACTTCAGTCAAAAAGACGACTTGTAGTTTCATTGTATTCTTTTTATCATTTTATTACCTCATTTTATATCAACAAAAAGAATTCCTAGTCTATGTATATGGAATCTTTCTTTGGGTGAAAAAGAAATTCCATTATTGCTGAATCCTGACAAAGGCATTACAAGAAAAAGCTACAGACCAGTGTTCCTCAGGAAAAAACCCACAAATGTTAGAAAACTAAGTTCAGCAACACATAAGAAGGATAACATACACAACCAAGTGGGGTTTATCTCGGGAATTCAAGACTGGCTCAACATTCACATATCAATGTAATTCACCATATTAACAGACTACAGAAGAAAAATACTTTTTGTGCATCTACTGAGATAAGGCTTAACCAAGTTCAACATTCACTGATAATAAAAACTAGTCAGTGATAAAGAAAAAACTATGCTGGATAGAAACACTAAAGTCTAGCTGGTAAATTCAGTCTCACAGAAGTACAGGTTAGCAATTACAAATGCACTAAGAACAAGCAAGTAAATGTGTGTTGTTAAAAAGACCCAAGTTTCTCACTGTGAAAGATAAGAGTTGTACTTCAAGGGTGAATACTAGAGCAAATTTTGTAATGCTAGACTAGAGTCAAAGAAGCTCATATTTCTTTTCATAAATACAGAAGGGGAACATAAAAACTCAGGTAAGTTTGTATAATGGATTAGTGTATATACATACATTTTCAAGTTCTACCCACTCTGAGAGCCCAGAAGCAGTGACACTCCAGTGGCAAGGACACGCCCACAGCCCAGATCTTAGTTTCTATACCCCATCCTCCAATGAAAAGGAAACAAGGATCCTTGGGGAAATGGCGGAGTCAGGGAAGATACAAGAGCAACTTGGAGCATCTTGTGATACCAAAGAAGCCATTTTCAACAGCAAAAGCAGATGGAAGCATTTCAAAGAGACAGTGGAGCCCGTCTGAAAGAGCTCTCAATGTCTAAAGCTGAAATAACTTGAGCAAATAAGTAAGAGTATGTGGTTGTAACACAAAGAATAAAATAAATATCCAGGAGTCCATACGACATAGACTTCCTTTCATAGGAATTCCAATCAATATAGAAGGAACAAGAGAAAAAGAAAGTCAGTATTTAAACACCACAGTAATAATTTCTACAGGAAGATCCATGAATGAATGCTATATTTAGTGGGCAAGTTAAGGACCAACAGGATATTGAATAATCTCAGGACCGTTCTTTTGGGTCTGCAACCTGAGCAGTTGTGCAATCTTCCATGCTCAGAAGGGTCTACCAGTTGGTTTCTTCTCTGCTGCTGCCATCTTGAATTTTTTAATAATTTTGAACATGGAGCCCCACATTGTCATTGTTTTGGCCTTACAAATTATGTCATTGGTTTTGTAATCATCTGAAGTCTCTCCCATTGTATATGTATTAATTACCATACTGATTTTAACATATACCCATAAATTCTGAACTTAATTCACCTTTCCTTTGCTTGTGGCTGATCTGAGTGACTCACTTCTAACAAACAGTATAGAAGGAGAGAGAAAAAAAATAGTAACTTTACTGTGGAGAATCCTAGAAGACACTGCCCTAACCAAGTGATCTAAATATATATCACCTGTAATTAGACATATTGTCTATGATTTAATATAGTAAAAAAAGTGATTTTCATAGATAAGTCAGCTTTTATTAATGATGCAAGAGTTTAATGGTACATGAGTATAGTCATTGCAGCATTATTTACAAAAATTTGCAACAATCCAAGATATAGAAACTACGTAAGTGTCTGTCAGATGAATGGATAAAGAAGATATGGTAAATATACAATGGAATGTAACTCAGCAATAAGAAAGAAAATCCTGCCATTTCCAACAAGATGGACGGACCTAGAGCGCATTAGGCTGAATGAAATAAGTCAAAGACAGAGACAAACACTGTCTAATCTCACTTATATGTGAAATCTAAAAAAGCCAAACTCGTAGAAACAAAGGGTAGAATGGTGGTTACCCTGGACTGGGGCATGGGGAAAACAGGGAGAGTTTGGGTTAAGGGCGCAAACTTTCATTATAAAATGTGTAAGTTAGAGGGACCTAATGAACAAAACAGTGATTACAGCTAGCAACTTTTGCATATATTACAGTATTAAGACCATATTTTAAATGTTCTAACCACCATGAAGAACCGGTAATTTTGTGAGGTGAGGGAGGTACCGCAGCTGTAACCCCTTTCCCAATATCTAAGTGTATCAAATCAGCAAATTGTACACATTTAACTTACAGCGTTACATGTCAATTAAAACCATTTACTCGGAGTTTATATGTATAATGACTCAATATATATTAAATATTTATTAAGATCTCAATTTGTTAAGATTATACCTCAATAAAGCTGGAAAATAAATAATACTAGAAGTCCATGATAATTAGAATTAAGTTTTAGAACAAACGGACAGATGAAGAACAAAACCAAATAGGCCCCAGAGCTGAGGGAAAGCAGAGGACAAAGAATCAAAGCACTTTAATGGCACCACTCATTCCATGACCTGGACAAGACCCACTCCCTGCTGGGAGTGTAAGCACACCCTCAACAAGGTGGTGGGGCCAGATGTTTGTTAGAACTTCAGAACCAGGGGTGCCTGGGTGGCTCAGTGGGTCGGGCCTCTGCCTTCAGCTCAGGTCATGATCTCAGGGTCCTGGAATCAAGCCCCAAATCAGGCTCACTGCTCAGGGGGGAGCCTGCTTCCCCCTCTATCTCTGCCTGCTGCTCTGCCTACTTGTGATCTCTCTCTCTCTCTCTCTGTCAAATAAATAAATAAATAAAATCTTAAAAAAAAAAAAAAAAGAACTTCAGAACTAAGCAGGATGTCAATGTGAGTTTATAAAAGCAATCCTCATACCTATTGTATTGTTTACAAGCAAAGCATGAGCCAGCATTATTGTTCTATAAGATAAAAAACACAACAACAAAAACATTTTAACCAATAACCATCCCAGACAATGAAAGTTGCAATAGAAATTCCCAGGCTATTCAAAACCCATCAGGCAGAATTATCACATCTAGTGGATTAGGACAGCAGTTGGGTCTTCATAATTATCTCAATTGTCTTCCAGTCCTGCCGTTTCAGTGTTTTAGTTTACTCCCAGCCAGTAGGGGATTACTCATCAACTTCTAATATTCCAGAAACACACACACCTTTTCATACTAGAAAATATAAAAATTCATGCCTTTGATACAATGTTGGTTTTGTTTCTATTTTGTTCAGAGAATGACAGGTAAATTTCTTTGGTTCATGCAGAGTCTTTGGTGGGAGACATAATGAAAAGTTACATAAGTTTTTCTTTTTAAGCTTTTTTCAAAGTAAGTGAGCCTTCCCCAGCATACTGCTCAGGGATGACTACATACATATGGCTCTATTCCAGAACACCTATGTTAGTAATTTACATCTACCTATCTGGGCACTTCCCAATTTCTGTTCAGGTTCAGTACTATAAGATACTTTGTAGGCCAGTCCTTTGGAACTCCCAAGCCAGCCCACTCTGTCAAGCCCTCTTCCTATCCCTGGACTGAAATAGGAATGCCATTGCCTACACCAAGGCAGAGGTAATGTCCCCATCAATGCTGGGTGGCCAAAGCATAGCCATTCTATTACCTACTATTACTTCCTTACACCCTTTACGTATGTACACTATCACTCTTACCTCAAGAATAAATCACCTGTGGACGTTCCAACTTCTCAGCTTGCCTCTCTGCTCTGATCTTAGTTAACTACAGGATGAGGCCAAAATGGGCCAAGACTGAAAGAAACACTTATTCTCAGGTACAACTCTGGCAGAGGTTCTGTGCAGAGTACGGCATGTGACGCTATACCAATGGGCAACCAGGTAAGCAAGCACACATTCCAGGGAGAGGACTGAGGTCCACAGAGGTGTCAGACCCAGGAAGAACACAAGACAGCAGGTTTCAGGTGACCAGGTCAGGATCCAAATTCCAGTATTCCATCATGCAGAGACCAAGCATGATAGGGTCAGGGTTACCAATCTGAAAACACCTCTATTTACTTAACAGTCCTTTTGAGTTAAAGGTCAAAGTCACATGCTACTCATACATATCCTCAGAGCATCATATTTTGCTGACCTTAAGAAGCAGGAGTAGGACAGGAGAGAAAAGAAAGGGAGAAGTGGGAAAAGGCTATTTACCCATCAAGTTGTTGGCCCCCACAGCCCCCTGTACCACCTCGACGTCCTATAAGTAGCCATATCTTATATGGGACCTTCATGCATATGTCTCCCTTACCTAGGGAAATAAGTGACATGCTCGCATGCTTTTTTTTCCCCTCCAACCTGAGTATTTGACCCAGAATTTCCTTATGCAAGTCAAGATTTGTAAATTTAAAACAGCCATTTTTCTCTGCATAAGTTTGAGTCCTATAATCAGTGTTTACTGAGTACCTCATCCACGCCATGATCAGTACTCAGTGATGAAAAGCAGATGCAAAGTCTCAGTTCCCATAGCTGGCTCTCACAGTTCATGTTCCAGTAAGTAATCACTAATTGGGACCCATCAATTTTAATAGAATCTGTAAAATATTTTATGTTTCCCCATGGTACATTTAACCTTGGCAAAGGAGTCAAAATCACTTTTAATATTGTTTTGTTTCTTGATGCTTAACAGTCTTCATTTGAGTAATCTACATCAGAGGCTCATGACAGCAAACAGGATTTCATCTGCTGCTTTTATGGGCTATTGCTGTCTCTCTGTCTAAGGAGCCCTTCTGAAGGAGTGTAGCCTAAGGGTAGCCAATATTCTAACCCCTCCATGCTTAGCTCCATTCAGAACTTTGATGACTGCTGGACTTATGGCCTTAGCACGCTGGGATATAGTTGATTCTACCCAAGTGGACCACCATAAAACGGCAGCAGCCACAGAAACACCATCTCACTCCAGCGCTCCTAAACCCTGGGTCTAAGCAGGCTACTGGCAGGCGGTCATTGGTGGGTACTCATAGGTCTATTATTAAGCCACTTCACTCACCACCAGCAACATTCTCATCATCGGAGGTCAACATTTGCAATGACAAAACAGTCCAGAAAAATGTATCCTTCAGATACCTAGAGTGGTCCAGGAAATCACAAGTCCTGGAAACTCTAATGCGAAATTGTATATCCCCTGGCCCACAGCAGGCATGCTAAAACTAAGTCTCCTTCCCCACCCCCAGAAACCAACACAAAATCAAATGGCCAACTCATCTTTCAGAGGTGTGCATACTCAGAATTTGGAGAGCTGGGTTAACCTGGCTAGTACACTGGCCACTGAGTGTCTTAATTACATAAAAACTGGGAACGACGCTGTTCACAATATGTATGATTCGTCAATAAATAATCACTGAGTGCTGACTCTCCAAGTGCCACATGCTGCCTGATGCTCACCTCAAATATCAGAGTTGACCAAAAGCTTTAAGTAGACAAGTATTAGGTAGCAAGTGTTAAGTTAGTACTCATCAAAAGAGAAAGTAAGAGCATTAACTGAGTAATCAGTGATCCAAAGGGGCACACGCACCCGAATATTTATAGCAGCAATGTCCACAATAGCCAAACTCTGGAAAGAGCCTAGATGTCCATCAACAGATGAATGGATAAAGACGATGTGGTATGTGCATGCAATGGAATACTACGCAGCCATCAAAAAACCTGAAATCTTGCCATCTGCAATGACATGGATGGAACTAGAGGGTATGGGGCTAAGTGAAATAAGTCAGTCAGAGAAAGACAATTATATGAACTCACTGATACAAAGAATTTGAGAAATAAGACAGAGGATCATAGGGGAAGGGAGGGGAAAAGTGAAACAAGATGAAACCAGAGAGGGAGACAAACCACAAGAGACTCTTAATCTTGGGGAACAAACTGAGGGTTGCTAGAGGGGAAGGGGTAGGGAAGGAGAGGTGGCTGGGTGATGGACACTGCTATGGTGAGTGCTGTGAATTATGTAAGACTGATGAATCACAGACCTGCACTTCTGAAACAAATAATACATTATATGTAACTAACTAACTAAATAAATAAGTAAATAAATAAAAGAAGTTTGTTGTTAGAGCCAGAATAGAGGAGGGAAGTGGTGTAACTCAAAGTAGGAGAGGACACAATTTATCTTTAAAGGCTTTGTTTTTTTTATAAGCCTGACTCAATGGTTGCTTGCCTTGGTTGTTTCTGTCTCCATGTGTCAACGGCTTTCAATGGATAAGATATCCCCTACCTCTGTTTTAAATGTTTTATGAAGACAAAACAATTCATAGAATTACATGCCACCTAAGAGGAGCTAAGTCCTAAGTATAACCATCACAGTTGTGAAATTCCAAGTACTTCAGTCCCCATAATGTTAAATCCTTCAATACACACATGAAAGTGTATTCCACCCATGCTTCCCAAATTGTGTATGTGAACCTCCAGTCTCCTTCGTCCTGCTCTCCTGAATATTAATCAGCAGCAGTGCGAAAACCTCCCAACACAATATACCAGGATGAGGTGCCAGTGAACCAGTGTTCTGACACACTGCTGGAGGGAACAGGCTATTCTAGAAACTCTTCTGCCAGACGCCATGACCATGTTTGGTGGTCACTGAACCTTCTGGCTAATCCTAAATCTCAACCCAAGATATTTAGCAGCTCCATGATGAGGTGAAATGTGACCTTGCTGGAGGCACTGCAAAGAGTCTTCACCTGGGACACATTGTAACAGCACACTTAACTTGAGCAAGTGAGAAAGAAAGAAAAAAAATGCCAAGAAAAACACATCAAAATGCCTCATGTAATCTACCTCTTGTCTAATTCAAACCAAAAGCACGGAAAAAAAAAAAAAAAAAGGTGATCATATGGTTAAGATAAAAGGCTACGCCCTAAATAAAGAGAAAGAGAATGATTGAGGTAAAAATGAAAAAGTAAAAAAATCACTACCACCATTGTAATTGAGTAAAGTTGACTAGGCAAATCCAATTATAAAAGAAGTTAAGATTGACGTGAAGAATGTCCTTCAAGAGAATCCTCCTACCTTTCAGATATCTGAGCCTTGTTCTGCCATAAATTGTTGCTTGAAAAATAACCTAGAATGTGTTTTCTGACCATTCAGAAGCTCTTAAAGGTGCTTTCGTAATCCTCTGTAGGTGCCGGCTCGAAGAATTTGAAATTTGTTCTTATGCCAGGATTATGTTTCAAGTTTCTTTCCATTGTTGCTCATTTTTGCATTCAGTTTATTTTAAAAGCCTTTTATTTAAATTTTTTTAAAATTTATTTATTTGACAGAGAGAGATCACAAGTAAACAGAGAGGCAGGCAGAGAGAGAGAGGGAAGCAGGCTCGCCGCTGAGCAGAGAGCCCGATGCGGGACTCGATCCCAGGACCCTGAAATCATGACCTGAGCCGAAGGCAGTGGCTTAACCCACTGAGCCACCCAGGCGCCCTAAAAGCATTTTATTTAAAGAAAAAAATCCTCAACTGGTTCACAGCCTGGCTTACTAACTCTGGTTGGCTAAGTTTACATTTGGAAAGGCTTTTCCATAAAGGCAACCTCTGAAGACAAGGACTAAAGCAGTTCCCTTAGGTACTACCAGGAGATTCACTGACCAACCCTAGGCCAACAGCTGGACCCTTCCCTAGAGCCTTTAACACCTTGAGGCCAACATAGTTACACACAATTGTCTTCTGGGAGAAGCAGAGACGGCCCAACAAGTCACCTTAGTCAAGGCCAGAAGTGACCTAAATGCCACCTCCTATTCCCCCGGGCTCAGTCCACTCCAACTGCCATCACCACATACCAATAACTGGGTGTCTTACAAGCAACAGATGCTTCTGCCTCATAGTTCTGGAGCCAAGATCACCGCACCAATACATTCGTTGTCTTGGGAAAGCTATCTGTTCACCATAACTTCACATGGTGGAAAGAGGAAGAACTCTCTAGGGTCCCTTTTAAAAGGGCACTAATCTCACTCATGGAGGCTCCACCCTCATGACCTAAGCTCCTCCTACAGGCCCCACCCCTTAAGGCCATCATACTGGTCATGAGGATTGCAACATACCGATCTGAGGGGACACAGACATTCAGACCACAGCACCTCCTCATGTTCCTTCCCACATAAACACACAGTAAGTCACTTCTTATATTTAAATTCTCTTTTAAACCAACTTGACTGTGGAAAGTATATATACAATTTACCTATTCATCTACCTATACTGAAAGAGGACTTCAACTACATTCACTCTGTCTCAAACTTTCTCGTGGATTAATTCTTCTTCCCAGCTTATCTCTTAACTCAGGCCAAAGACCCTGCTGGCAAAGCCTCCCCAGCTAGGAACCAAAACTACGCCCTCAAGGAATAAGGACAGCACTGAGCCAGCAAGACCCTGCCCATGATTGACCTCAAGACAGTGATCAACCTGTCACTGCCCACCTGCACATACCCACCGACCTCTGTCCCACATTTGCCTTCCATAAACCACGGAGTATTTTCAGCACTTTGGAGACAGACAGTCTTTGAGACGTGAGTCTTCTGTCTTTGGAGTGTTGGCCTCTTTTTTTTACTTTCTTGTTTGACCGTCATTTATCTCTCCGCCTTTGGATTTTGTCAGCAGTGAACTGCAGAACCTGGTCTGTTTGGGGCCCTGGGAGCCAGGGGCTCTTGCATCCCTGCACCCCCAGCTACAATTTCAGTAATAGTCACAGTATATACACATACTCTTTCGGGAATAGATAGATAACAATTTTAAAAGACTTTCCCATCACTGAATTAATGTAGAAAGGTAAAGAGGCAAGGTCCTTAACTTTAGCAATGCCTAGAAGTTCAAGCAGGTAAGCTCATTAAACATTCGTTTAATTAATGATGATCGAGGACCACCTGCCCAGCTCTCCCTCCCTGGGGCTGACCAGGCCAGGGCCTGAGAACAACCTGAATACAATCCCTCAAGAAACCTTGTTCCACACTGGAACCAGTTACTCATACCTCCTAAAGGTTTGCCTTCCAGAAATCAAAGAATCAATAAAGTGAGGATCAGAGATCCCAAACCAAAAAACTCTAGATATGGAATTTCAAGACATTGTGAAAACTATTTTCTTAAGCATCAGTCAGGCAATTTGACTAAAAGTCACCAATTTAGCCATAAAACATGTAGTTGCATAAGTTGACTGGTTGACTTTTCCCTGCTTCATCATCCATGTGACATTTGACTTTAGAATAGAGTATCTTCCCTCCCCCGATAATCTCTCCTGAATTCTGGTTTTTCAGTTAGATTCACATAACTTTTTTAGATACATCTATTGCTATCTGAACTCTTTTCCTACACAAATGAATTTAGATAGAGCATTCTTTGCTACCTGAACTCACCATATAAACTATATGAACCCATCATATTAAACTCTTGTTATCTCAACTCAAAATCCAAATATGTTCAAAGGAGAGATGTCTGTAATTTCAGAGTGATACATAAATTAACTCTCAGCTAGGGACACCTGGCAGTCATTAAGCAACTACCTTTGGCTCAGGTCATGATCCAGGGTCCTGGGATCAAGCCTTGCATTGGGCTCCCTGCTCAGTGGGGAGCCTGCTTCTCCCCCTCCCACTCCGCCTGCTTGTGTTCCCTCTCTCACAGTCTCTCTCTGTGTCAAATAAATAAATAAAATCTTTTTTCTTAATGAACTTTCATCTCACCCTGAGACAGAGTGAAGAATATGCAGTTTGAAAGGCTTGGAGGATCTAAATCAGTAAGCCATACTATAGAGACGGCTACATAAACATTTCAAGTATCTTTACCAAAGTTTATACAAGATCATTTCACACCCATGAGAATAGCAACTATCAAAAACAGAAAATAGCATGTGTTGGTGAGGATATGGAGAAATTGGAATCTCTGTGCATGTGATAAGAACGTAAAATAACACAGCCAGTGCAAAAACGGTTTGGCAATTCCTCAAGAAGTTATACAGAGAATCACAGTATGATCCGGAAATTCCCCTTCTAGATACACAACCAAAAATATTCAAAGGAGAAACTCAGGTATCTGTATACCAATGTTCAAAGCAGTATTGTTCACAGTAGCAAAAGGGGGAAACTACCCAAATGTCAATCATCCAATGAATGGATCAATGGTATGTCGTATATAAAAAGATATTATTCAGCCTTTAAAAAATAAAAACAAAATTCTGAAATATGATAGGTCGTAGATGAAAACATTCTAAGTGAAATAAACCAGACACAAAAGAACAAAAATACTATATGATTTCACCTATGAGGCACCAAGAGTATTCAAATGCAGAGACAAAAGAGAATGGCGGTTGCCATAGGCTGGGTGGAGAGGAGAAAAGGGAGTTACTGTTTAAAGAGTACAGAGTTTCAGGGGTGCCTAGGTGGCTCAGTGGGTTAAGCCGCTGCCTTCGGCCCAGGTCATAATCTCAGGGTCCTGGGATCGAGTCCTGCATTGGGCTCTCTACTCAGCAAGGAGCCTGCTTCCCTCTCTCTCTCTGCCTGCCTCTCTGTCTACTTGTGATCTCTCTCTGTCAAATAAATAAATAAAATCTTTTTGTACAGAGTTTCAGTTGAGGAACACAGAAAATTCTGGAGACGGAAGATGGTGATGGTTGCTCACCAGTGTAAATGTACTCAAAGCCACCAAAATGTCCTCATAAACAGTTACGTGTTAAAATTTATGTTAATTTTGGGGCACTTGGGTGGCTCAGCGGGTTAAGCCCCTGCTTTCAACTCAGGTCATGATCTCAGGGTCCTGGGATCGAGCCCCGCATCAGGCTCTCTGCTCTGCGGGGACCATGCTTCCTCCTCTCTCTGCCTGCCTCTCTGACTACTTGTGATCTCTCTCTCTCTCTGTCAAATAAACAAATAAAATCTTTTCTAAAAAATTTATGTTTATTTCACCAAAATAAAGGGGGAAAAATCTATTCTAGAGACCATAAGATATCACTACACATCTACCAGAAAACCTAAAATAGTGATTATATTTCTTTTCTTCTTTTGTTTTTATTTTCTTGATAGGAGAAGGTGGAGCTAATCCTAATGTAGGTGAAGCTAACCCTAATGTAGGGTTAGGTTAAAAGCTAACCCTAACATAGTCATCATTTCACTATATGTGTACACCTTGAACTTACCAGTGATGTAGGTCAATTATTTCTCAATAAAACGTAAAAGGAAAGAAAAACAACAACACTACTATGTATTGAAAACGATGCAAGGAAACTGGATCTCCCATAATATGGTGTGAATGTCATATGGTATAGGCACTCTGCAAGACAGTTTGATGATTCCTATAAAAACTAAACATAGACTTAGCATATACTCCAGCAATCATACTCTTGGACACTCATCCCAAAGAGATGAAAATTATGCCCACACAAAAACCTATATATAATTGGCCACATCAGATTTAAAGTAGCCAACACTTGGAAACAACCAACATGTCCTACAATATGTGAATGGCTGAAGAAAGTTTGATACATCCATCCCACAGACTACTACTCATCAACAAAAAAGAAGGAACTGCTGATATACACAACTTGAATGGATGTTAAGGACATTACACTGAGAAAAAGCAAAATCAAGAGATCACAAGCTGTATCCCTCCCTCCACTTTTATGACATTTCAAAATGAAATTACAGAGATGGAGAATAGATCAGTGACTTCCAGGAGTTAGGGATAGTCGAGGGAAGAGTGGTTCATTCATGGAGGTTGAAGGGACTTCCAATGATCTGAAATCAAAAGTGCTTCAAAAATTATTCTGTATTCTCTTCAGGACCACATGTACTTCAGTTAATGTCCCTCCCCATCATTCCAATTCCTAGTGAAAGCACAATGGCAGCTACCCACAGAAATTCCACCGACAACTCGTCATACACCAACTTATACCCACCACAATTTGGCCTATTTTTTTCCCAGTTTTGCCCGGGGTTACTATTAAGTTCAACCAGTGGTATCAACACAATACCCGCTATTTTCCTATTTAATCCTCTACCACTTATGTATAAATACCTTCTTAAAATTCAAGAACATACAAAGATGTATAGGGTGCTGTCACTTCAAACAAATCCAGTTTATAAAAATCTGAACACAAACACAGAATTTAGTGTGATGATCAAGTGTTCACCACTGTATTTTGTTAGAGTGTACTCTCCTGTGAAAGACTGTTTGCATGTAACTTTCCCAAGCATCTTTACTACCATATTGTTCATAAAGTAATGAAAGTGTAAAGAATTGTAAGAACACAATAATAAAAGCAAACAACTGCAGTATTATGAAAGCCAGTGCTGGATTCCATACCAAAAAAAAAAGTCATACAACTCAAGTTTGTACCATTAATCCTTGCAATAATTTTTCTTATTCCAATTCATGACAATTGTTTTCAGTTTCTTACAAAAATATGCACTATCCCGGGGTGCCTGGGTGGCTCAGTGGGTTAAAGCCTCTGCCTTTCGCTCAGGTCATGATCCCAGGGTTCTGGGATCAAGCCCCGCATCGGGCTCTCTTTTCTGCCGACAGCCTGTTCCCGCCTCTCTCTCTCTGCCTGCCTCTCTACTTGTGATCTCTGTCTGTCAAATAAATAAATAAAATCTTAAAAAAAAATATGCACTATCCCTTTCACAAAAGATTTTAATGATGAGATTAAGTGACAACAGTTGTGATTCCCATGTGACCCATCACACCCACCAATCAGTGAAAAGTGTTCCCTTTTCCCTGCATCCTCACCAATATCTTGTTTCCTTAGTTGTTAATTTTAGCCATTCTGACCAGTGTGAGGTGGTATCTCATATGGTTTTGATTTGGATTTCCTTGATACGGAATGATGTTGAGTATTTTTTCATGTGTCTGTTGGCCATTTCATGTGTCTGCTATCTGTTCATGTCTTCTTTGGAGAAACATCTGTTCATGTCTTCTGCCCATTTCTTGACCGGATTGTTTTTTGGGTGTTGAGTTTGATAAGTTCTTTATAGATTTTGGATTCTAGCCCTTTATCGGATAAGACATTTGCAAATATCTTCTCCCATTCCATAGGTTGCGTTTTAGTTTTGTCAACGGTTTCCTTTGCTGTGCAAAAGCCTTCTATCTTGATGAAGTCCCAGTAGTTTGTTTTTGCTTTTGTTTCTTTTTTTTTTTTTTTTTTTTTTTGCTTTTCTTTCTTTTGCATTTGGAGACATGTCTAGCCAGAAGTTGCAGCAGCCAAGGTCAAAGAGGTTGCTGTGGCCAAGGTCAAAGACGTTGCTGCCTGTGTTCTCCTCTAGGATTTTGATGGATTCCTGTTTCACATTTAGCTCTTTCATCTATTTTGAGTTTATTTGTGTGAGTGGAATAAGAAGTAGTCCAGTTTCCTTTTTCTGCACGTAGTTGACCAATTTTCTCAACACCATTCATTCAACAGATTTTTTTCCATTGGATCATTAATTTTATTTTTTTGCAGATCCTTAGTTATCTGTTGTTCTCAAGGGAATATAAGAAGCCATGTTTCCTCTTTCTAGAAAGTCACACTTAATAACTACAGTCATATTCTAACCAATTAACATTTATATCAGATGCTTAAATGTATTTGGCTTTACAGACCTATATTTTCAAATTCTTTCCCACGCTTGCCATTTCCCATATCCCAGAGGACCCCAGACCAGCCCTCATCTACATGCTGCTACACAACCTGGTCATTTCAAATTCTAAGCTGGCACTAAAGTCTTCAGAAATTTTTAAAGAAGATAAACTTAGTCTGACATGGTCTACTATGACAACTTTTTCTATTGCTTAATGAGCTTGCCCCTACATCTCTCTCTCTCTGTGTGTAGCAGTTCCTTTCACTGTTACTGATCTTCACCAAAGTACAGGTAAAAGACAAGCCCCCTGAGAAAACATGGAACCTTGGTAGCCATGCACCCCCCGCCACAAAAAGTTTCCACATCTATGCTACCTGCCCCAGAAAAATTACTCTCACTATTACTCTGAAACAGAGCACCAGGGAATGAACTCAGGCTGCCAATTCTGCTCTCAATAGTTCTACCATCTGTCACAAGATGTAGATGTTCTTTCCCTCTGCACTTAGAACAAAATGTCTGCAAAATTATGTATGAGACTGTGTAACCACCACGTAACATCATACAGCAGGGCAGAGTCACAAGAGCTGGGTTTCAGGACCCATGCCGCCCTCACTCCAGGCGTGATCTATACCAGCACCTGCTGCCCGAGGCTACCTGGGCCCTCTCTTCCATTCACAGGGCTCCAACAAGCCCATGTGCCCTCTCAGACCATGCCCTCTGCTTGAACCACTCCTGTCCTGTCTGTCTGCTGGCTAAATCCACTCACCCCACTGATAAGTGTTCCCTGAGACCCTTTGGTGGCTTCAGAAGCATCCTCAGCCCATCTTCACCCAACCATTTCTCACTAATCACTGTCTGGGATGATGCTGCCTCCCTACTAATGAAGTCTTGAGGGCAGGACAGCCTGCTTCTCCCATGCTTGTATACCCTGTGCCCAGTAGGTTTACCATAAAACCAACAAAGCTTAAGATCAAGGCTCCTGCATTACAAGCCCTCTTCTGAAGCCATTGGAGAGCCCTACGTGTTGTGTTATGTTTGTTTTTTCTCTCAATTTCCAATAGTAATATATTTTAAATGTGACAGTTTGATCTGTCAAAGTCAGGGGTGGTCACCATGACAATCAGAGGAAAACAATATGAACTATTGGGAAACTAGCTTGTGATTGAGTGTCTACCCAAAGTGCTTTGGGTGAAATATTACAGAAAAAAATGATTACTTTATATCTTACGCTGGAGTTAAGTGGGAGATGTTTTAACTGCCATTAATTGAGTATGCTGTCTTTCCATTTGACTTCCCTTGGGACACAATTCCCTTGCCTGTTGGGTGGCACTAAGGTGTCTGAGGACATTTTTGGAATTTGGTAAAGAGGAGACTGGATTGTGAGTGTATACGGAATTGCTCGGCTTTTAAAAATTTTGTCAATTTTCATTATAAATATTCACCTTGACGTACTTCTGTTTTTATAATTTTGTATTCCTTTCCTGAAAAATAACCCTTCCAATTGCATAAACTCAGGTTTCACAAAACCTGGATCTGCCCCTGCCTGTGTCTCACCTAACCTGACACACTGAACTGGTCAAGTGTAAGCCTGCATGCTCAAATGGACCCAGGCAGGTCATTTAACATCTCTTAGTTCACCACCTCCAAGTAATAGCAAAGTATAGGTCTAATGAAATAGCTCAGGGCGCCTGGGTGGCTCAGTTGTTAAGCATCTGCCTCAGGCCCAGTCAAGATCCCAGGGTCCTGGGTTTGAGCCCCACATCAGGCTCCCTGCTCGGTGGGAAGCCTGCTTCTCCCTCTCCCATTCCCCCTGCTTGTGTTCCCTCTCTGGCTGTGTCTCTATCTGTCAAATAAATAAATAATAATAATGAAACAGCTCATGTGTAAAAACATTTTGCACAGCACTACAAGGTGCCCCAAACAGTTAAGGTAGTAACGACAACGACTTCTTTCCAAAAACATGGAGTGTCCTAACTGAGAAATGGGAGATACTAGGAAAGAATGCCAAAGAAGGGATCTGAGTTCGTGTGACATCGTTCACAGATCATCTTTACTGAGTCAAGAAACTCTTCACGAATCTTCAGCTGGACAAGGTAATCTTTTCTTTTTTAAAGATTTTATTTATTTATTTGAGAGAGAGAGAGGCAGTGAGAGAGAGCATGAAGGAGGAGAAGGTCAGAGGGAGAAGCAGACTCCCCATGGAGCTGGGAGACCGATGCGAGACTCGATCGCGGGACTTGATCCCGAGACTCCAGGATCATGACCCGAGCCGAAGGCAGTCGTCCAACCAACTGAGCCACCCAGGCATCCCCAAGATAAGCTTTTAATTTCCTGGCGTTTTATCAGAACCTCCTCCCTGTTAAATTCTAATTCTTGGCTAGGAATTGTCTGCTTCACAAAAACTTAATTGTGAATTTCATAGTATTGAGAGAGTCTACATTGTGCCTCCAAAATGTGGTTAAGCTTCAAACTCTGGGACATGCTTCCCCCAAATCTTGTAATTTTCTGACTGTTTTGACAGCCCCCTCCTCACGTGACCTTTGCTCTGACTATTGTGTGCCTGGAGTACAGAACAACCTGCCTGTCCCTATCCCAAAACAGGTGTGCCCATATACCTGCTGGGTGAATTGTACAACAGTACAGGAATAAGCGAGCAATAAAACTGAAGAGTGTACTGAATGAATCTTGACCACTGCTTGTGTGGAACTAAACTAGAACCACATATTCATTTAACAAACATTTCCTGAGCATGGCACTGTACTGGTACCGGAAAATCAAGGGACAAGAGAATAATTCTTTAAATCTCTGCTGCCCTGGTGATTTCAAGCTTAATAAAAGAGATGAATTACAAGCCCTCTTCTGAAGCCATAGGAGAGCCCTACGTGTGGTGTTATGTTTGTTTTTTCTCTCAATTTCCAATAGTAATATATTTTAAATGTGACAGTTTGATCTGTCAAAGTCAGGGGTGGTCACCATGACAATCAGAGGAAAACAATATTTGAGGAGGTTTTCTTATTGAGGAGAAAAGGTTTTCTTATTGAGGAGAAAACCTCCTCAAAAACCTAAAAGGGGGGGCGCCTGGGTGGCTCAGTGGATTAAGCCGCTGCCTTCGGCTCAGGTCATGATCTCAGGGTTCTGGGATCGAGTCCCGCATCGGGCTCTCTGCTCTGCAGGGAGCCTGCTTCCTCCTCTCTCTCTGCCTGCCTCTCTGCCTACTTGTGATCTCTCTCTCTGTCAAATAAATAAATAAAATCTTTAAAAAAAAAAAACCTAAAAGGGTGAGGTGGGTGTCCCATTTGAGCTGAAACGTGCACAATGAGTAAGAATTTAATTCTACAAAGGGAGAGGAAGCAAGAGTGTGCCAACTAGAGGAAACCGCAGACCAAACTAGAGGTCTGGGGAAATGAATAAGCATGACACTCGTGAGACACTGAGAACAGTATGGCTGGAGTTAATGGTGCGAGGGGTTTCTACAATCACAGATGTGACCAAGTACCAGCTTTAATTATCGTTTTTCCAGCTGGGTCACCTCCCCAGTGACCACAGCCACGGTCTAGAATATTGCTATCATGGGTCGGAGAACAAGCTCACCTTCCCTCTATGGTTTTCCGGATATGCAGTCGGCCAACAGTTACTGAAAGGCTGTAGTACGCTGGACACCACACTCGGGATTTTGATATAATGAAGGGTGATAAGTTATGTCCACAGGACACATGGTTGTGGTGTGACAGAGGCTGAAAGAGGATCTAGGGTTCAAATCCAAGTTCTATTATAATTCAGCTAGGTGGCTATTCCCTGATCACTTCTGAGCCTATCACAGCTCCTGGGCCAGATAAATAAGCACGGAGGAAGAAAAACCAGTCCCACATCAATGAACCTCAGCTTTCCTTCTGGTAAAGGAAGGCTAAGTCCTAGGGTTTTCTATACATTAGAGAATTCTTGAAGTATAGAGCACCATGTTTGGCATATAACAGATTAAAAACCAAACATTTCTAATATACTTCATTGGACCCAATGTGTCCATTTTGCTCCAAATAATTTGTCCTAGTTAAATGTGAATGTTAGTATTCTTTAGTGGAATTTTCATTTTTAAAATTTTTCTAAATCATTTTTTGAAGCAGAAAGCTTCAAAGCAAAAATTCTCTTTCAATTATCCTCACCTTTGGAAAGCCCAGACTTTCAGACCACAGGCTCTACCCATGGCACCAAAGGGTATTACAACCTGATTATCAAAATAACCAGGAAGCAGAAACATCCTTCCAAAATGGTAACCTAACACCTAAAGCACAAACAAGTCTTAGAAAATTTCCAGAAAGATTCCAAATATATAGCTTTCCAATGTCATAACCTAGATACAATGATATATGACACTCTTACCTGAGGGACAGTTCTGGTTATGGAGCCAGAGCAGCTTGGGAAAAGTTCTGCTGTAAGAAAATAAAGCCCACCAAGGCAGAGCGAAAACCTGTCTGATCAAAACAGATAGGGGATTCATCCTTTCTGATGGAGGCATAATACTCCATTGTGTAAATGTACCACATCTTCCTTTGTAGCAACATGGACAGGACTGGAAGAGATTATGCTGAGCGAAATAAGTCAAGCAGAGAGAGTCAAGTATCATATGGTCTCACTTATTTGTGGAGCATAACAAATAACATGGAGGACATGGGGAGATGGAGAGGAGAGGGAGTTGAGGGAAACTGGAAGGGGAGATGAACCATGAGAGACTATGGACTCTGAAAAACAACCAGAGGGTTTTGAAGGGGCGGGGCGGTGGGAGGTTGAGGAACCAGGTGGTGGGTAATAGGGAGGGCACGTACTGCATGGAGCACTGGGTGTGATGCCAAAACAATGAACACTGTTATGCTGTAAATAAACAAATAAAAAAAAATCAAAAAAAAAAACAAAACAAAACAAAACCAGATAGGGGATATGGCCACAAAGCAAGAGATGAATCTGTAAGAGATAATATTTGAGGTGGAGAATAAAACATGCAAAAAGTCTAAGACAATGGCAACTCTGAAGAGGTTATAGGCGACGACCCAGAGATGAATTTGCATAATGGTGGAGGAGAGAAAACAGACAACCCTGACCATCAGCACCTCTTGATGACTGATGGGCTACAGAGAATAAAGTAATGGAGGAATCAGGGAAACTCAGACGTAAGTAAGGTCACCATGCCTGGGAGAATGGTGATATGGGAGCAGCCAGTTAGGAAGTTGGACTTGGGTAGGAAGGGGGTTGTAATTTGGAGAAGAACTGAAAGACTGTTTAAAATTTAACAACCCCCAGTTTGTTTTGTGAGATTAAGAGTCATTTATGGTTTGTCTCCCTCCCAATCCCATCTTGTTTCATTTATTCTTCTCCTATCTCCTACCCCCCCATGTTGCTTCTCCATGTCCTCATATCAGGGAGATCATATGATAGTTGTCTTTCTCCGATTGACTTATTTCACTAAGCATGATACGCTCTAGTTCCATCCACGTCGTCGCAAATGGCAAGATTTCATTTCTTTTGATGGCTGCATAGTATTCCATTGTGTATATATACCACATCTTCTTTATCCATTCATCTGTTGATGGACATCTAGGTTCTTTCCATAGTCTGGCTATTGTAGACATTGCTGCTATAAACATTCGGGTAGACGGTTGCTGCGGGGAGGTGGGATTGGGGGAGGGGGAGCGGGCTATGGACATTGGGGAGGGGAAGCGAACCATAAGAGACTATGGACTCTGAAAAACAACCTGAGGGTTTTGAAGGGTCAGGGGTGGGAGGTTGGGGAACCTGAGGGTTTTGAAGGGTCAGGGGTGGGAGGTTGGGGGAACAGGTGGTGGGTAATGGGGAGGGCACGTTTTGCATGGAGCACTGGGTGTTGTGCAAAAAGAATGAATACTGTTACGCTGAAAAAATAAATAAAATGAGAAAAAAAAAAAAAAAAAAAAACAAAACACCAAAAAAGTAGAAAGAAAGAAAAAAAAAAAAAAAAAAAAAAAAAAAAAAAAAAAAAATAAAATTTAACAGCCCAGAGGTGCCTAGGTGGCTCAGTGGGTTAAAGCCTCTGCCTTTGGCTCAGGTCATGATCCCAGAATCCTGGAATCAAGCCCGCATTGGGCTCTCTGCTCCGCAGGGAGCCTGCTTCCTCCTCTCTCTGCCTGCCTCTCTGCCTACTTGTGATCTCTCTCTGTCAAATAAATAAATTTTTTAAAAATCTTTAAAACAAAAAAAATTGGGGCACCTGGGTGGCTCAGTGGGTTGGGCCTCTGCCTTCGGCTCAGGTCATGGTCTCGGGGTCCTGGGATCGAACCCCACATCGGGCTCTCTGCTCTGCAGGGAGCCTGCTTCCTCTTCTCTCTGCCTGCCTCTCTGCCAACTTGTGATCTCTGTCAATAAATAAATAAAATCTTAAAAAAAAAATTTAGGGGCACCTAGGTGGCTCAGTGGGTTAAACCTCTGCCTTTGGCTCGGGTCATGATCCCAGGGTCCTGGGATCGAGCCCTGCATCGGGCTCTCTGCTCAGCAGGGAGCCTGCTTCCTCCGCTCTCTCTGCCTGCCTCTCTGCCTACTTGTGATCTCTCTCTGTCAAATAAATAAGTAAAAAATCTTAAAAAAAAAAAATTTAACAGCCCAGATTTGAAGTCAGTGCTAGGTAACTGAATGGAAATACCAAACAGGCTGGAAATAGAAGATGTGGCCTGGGCAGAAGTCAGGAAGAGGCTTCTCACGTGGGAGTCTTCAAGGAGGTGTTGTGGTTCTAACAACAGGAGAGCTGAGCTTGCCTAGAAAGAGAAAATAAAGGAGTGGGCCCTGGGTACACCCAGGTAAGCAGAAGGGAAGAAAACACAATAGCCAAGAAAGGATTCAGTAAGAACCAGCAGAATTCTTGAACATTAAGAATCACATAGGGCAATTTCCCTACATTTACTCCCCAACGACTTGTCATTCACCACCTTGGCGTCCAAAATTTTCCATGGCCTCTCTTTGCTTACCTCTCTGACCAGTCTCCTCTCCTTCTCAATGATCCAGCTACTTGGTCCTTTTACTGTCCCCCAAATATGTGAAGGTCATTATTCCTTCAGGGCCATTTGTGCTTTCTGATCCTTCCACAACACTGCAGGGTATCCCGGCTCTCACCCTACCTCAGGACACACACTACGCTCTACATCATATGTTGTAAGTGCCACAATATACCACTAACTGCATGCCCTATGTTTTTATTTGTCTACTTATTGTCCATCTCTCCACTCTCAAGTAGGCTCTGGGAGAGTAGGGTCTTAGAATCCTATTTCCCTCTGTGCTATATCCTTTGTGCCTAGAATAGTGCACTATATTAAACAGGGACTTAAACACCCCGGATTAAGGAAGAATAAAATTGGTAATCCTCATGGGATCAGTATTGATAGAAATAAGGCTAAAGCCAGAGTGTATCAAATTATGACAAGGGAAAAGAGTCAGGAGTTTAAAACACCTACTCAAACCACACACATACAACACAACCTCGGGGGTGAGAGGGAGGAGTTATTAATAAGGCAGAATCACTATCCCATCTTCTGTAATAGCTCCCTTTCTAGAATGTGTTACTAAAACATTTTAATTGGATCACATCTTACTTCTTCTGAGGGTTCTCTGAGAGAAATATCTGACCCCTCCGAATCATGCCTGAAATGGTTAAGATGGTAATATATTTTTAAAATCAACTAGAACAAAACTGTCAATTACTTCACATTCTGTGTTGAAGAACACAAGGCTGCATACTGCCCAAACTGTGGAGGTTGTCACTAAAGTATGGGAAGTGAGACAATCAGACTTTATGAACGTGTGGTACTTATTTACCCAGAGCCCCCAAATCTACACCCACAAGGAAATTCCTTCAAAGTTGGGTGCTAGGGCTGATTCTTCCAGAAGTTTCCCGCAGTTGTACATTTTACCTTCAGCCCTTTATTAGAAGCATGTCCTATCAGTAAGGACAGAAGGCTTTACCAGAAACCCTCCTTGTGCTAAGAGGAAAGGGTACCATTTAAGCATCTGGACAAGGACAAAGCTAATGGAGGGTTTATGTAACATTCCAAGTCATAGGTTTAGCTAATGTCTGAGAAGTGGTCTTCCCCTCTGCTCTTGCAATACCGTGAAGCAATCTCTGGCAGCAGCTAAGGAACTCAGGACTTCCAGGAACTGACATCTTGTGGCTCCTAGCCAGGCAGGATGAAGCAGTTACCACGGTTCCTCTGCACTATGGGCAGAATATGCAGCTTTCAAGGTTGTTTACCCCCCTTACAAGCAAGACAGGAGAAACAGCAGAAAGGACCGAACAGGAAAAAATCAAGTTAGCAGAAAACAAAAGCCATCGAGGAGCGGACACTTCAATTAGCCCCAGCCAAAACAATGTTGGAAAAAGCCAGGCAAGAAGGAGCAATTAGTTGAGATGCACATGCTGCTGGGATTAAGTCAGGAGACTCAAGCTGCTAAAAATAAATTTTCACAAAGGCAACACGTGATCTAGAAGTTGTTTTCTGGCAAAAGCCCTTCCTGATTCCATTCTCAAAGGCAGAATTAGCTGTACTGGTATGTGCTAAAAGACACCTTCATCCATGCCCCCTGACACCTGAGCTAATAAAATGTCTATTACCTTGAGCTGTAGAGCTTGATGGAGCAAATGAAAAACAATTACTGAGCCCAGATTTTTTAAAGTATATTAGTTTTAGAGGGTCAGGGCTTACCTAGACTGAGTTATTGGCAGGATCCTCTAGCAAGACAAAAAAAATTTGAGAAAAGGGAGATGCTTTAATGGAAAGCCCAGGAAATAGTACCATTCTTCACAATTAAAGCTTAAGAGAGACTGCAGGGCTGTGAAAAACAAAATGGCGCCTTGGGTAATGGCCGATGGGTCAATCAACTTGTGGTGACAGTACAATGCGAAGGTCATTTTAATTAACCAGGGCAGGTGGGAAAACCCCAGGCTTGTTGTGGTCTCTACCACTTCCAAAGCAAGAAAATTATATGGCTTCTAATATAGATAGCATTAAAAATTCTGAATATCAAACCAGTACAGTTCAATTAGTCAAGTGAGTCACGCCCCCTAAGAACCTTAATTTCCTCATCTCAAAGTGAGGGTGACCAGGCCAAAAAAAGTCTCAAAGATAGCCTCCCTACAAACATTGAGATAATCGGGGAGAGAGGCCAGTCACAGGCAGGCCTCAGGGGCAGAGAGCCCCAAGGAGAGAAGGAGCAGCATCTGGAGGACAGGATTTCCTTCGACAGGAACCAGAAGCCAGAGGGAGTCTGTAAGAGTCAGGAAGGAGGTGTCTGCCAGGTGAGCAAAAAACAAAGCCGCTAAATCCCCCCCTTAATAGGAAGCTGCCTCCCTCGGCTAGGAAACAGGCCCTGGGACCTGTCTTCGGGTCCTTCCCCTATACAGCTGGGACCAAGAAGCGTACACTCAGCCACGGACTCAAAGAAGTTACTCCAAGCCCCAGAAATCCAAGTGCTTGACTGGGGCAGGTTTCGCTCAGCCAGCTAGCTAACGAGCAAGTCAGAGGCCTAAACATCAGATCAGCGAGCCCAGGGGCAACCAATATTCCTGGGGCAAACACAGCAGGATACCATGAACTTGGGAGAGTAACAAACCTAAAATGCTAACAAAGAGGGAAGCAGCTTAGAGCCAGCTGGCCATAAGCTACTGAAGTGAAAACTGTGCTGCCAAACCATTAAACCATTTGCAGCCTCCAGAGAAAAGAAATAATGATACTCTTTTCAGTCAGCTGCTACGATGAACATGCCTGAAGGGTGGAAGAGAGCAAGAGCCCACACGCAAAGGTTCACAGACACACC
The DNA here is from genome assembly GCF_922984935.1 of Meles meles. Lineage (NCBI taxonomy): Eukaryota > Metazoa > Chordata > Mammalia > Carnivora > Mustelidae > Meles > Meles meles. The sequence goes on from NC_060068.1 coordinate 83,453,042, forward strand.
CTCTGCAGATGTTACAAACATCTCCAGGGATCAGAGGCTTGCATTCAACAGAATTGGAGAAACATAAGAAATGAAGGAACCATAGCAAAAAAAAAAAAAAAAAAAAAAAATTAAAAATCAAGATATTTTTGAACATTTATAAAATATACAGAATTGAACACACTGCCTTTGCACAACAAAAATGAGAACACCCAGTTTCATAATTAGTAGTTAGTTATTAAAGCTAAAAAAACTAGCTATGAAATATATCTGGAAGTTATTTAATGAAATGCTGTTATATCTCATTTGCAAAGCAAGCCATTAAAATTTGAAATATGAGGGGCACCTGGGTGGCTCAGTGGGCTAAAGCCTCTGCCTTCGGCTCCGGTCATGATCCTGGGGTCCTGGGACTGAGCCCCATATCAGGCTCTCTGCTCAGCAGGGATCCTGCTTCCCCCCCTCTCTCTCTCTGCCTGCCTCTCTGCCTACTTGTGATCTCTGTCTGTCAAATAAATTAATAAAATTCTTTAAACAAAAATTTGAAATATGCACACCCTTCATCCAGCAATTCCACTCCTGGTAATCCATACTACAGAGACAAAAATATCAATATATAAGGACATATAGACAAAGATACCTAGTAAACAACTGTTCATGGTCTGAGAATCAAAACAAAGAGAGTACCCATCCATGGACAAAAGACCTGGTTCACACCCACTCATTAGAAAGAATGAGTCTGAGCTATGCCTGATGACTTAGAGGACTTTCTACTCTGCTTGGCCGGAAAAGATAAAGAGCCCCAAACAGGATCCAGATTTTTAAAAATGATTTGATTAAAGCTTGTGTCTAAGTTTATGCATAGGATTATAGGAGAACACAAAAATCAGTAAATATATCCATTAATTCTAGTTCTCAAACTTTAGTGTGAAACAGAACTACCTGAAAGTTGCTTTAAAATGTACATTGCTGGGTCCCACTGGTGCCCCAGAATCTCTGATCCAGTAGGTCTGGGGTAAAGGTTTCAAAATTCTTTCTGCCAGTAAGTTCCAAGGGGATTCTAATGCTTGCTGCTGAGACAAACACATCAATCTTCAACAGTAGTTACCAGGGAGACAGAAAAGGAGGTATAAAATGGGGACGAATAATTAATGGACTCTGCCCAAGATCCTAACGGATTTCCTATAGGATTCCTTTCATGGAACACTGTGTATACAAATTTGAAAAAAGTAATGTCTAATATTTCTACTTATATTTTCTATGATGAGCAAGGGTTAAATAACTTTATTTAAAATATAGCTATTTTTAATGAGAAAAAATTTTTGCCATCAACAGTTTCTCAAGGAAGAGCTCGTCTGCTTTATTCACAGCACTGAACTGATTTGGGGAAGATCAGTGCTACTTACAACATACATAAAAATCAAAATATAATGTGAAAAGAGGAAGTTCCTAGATTAACAAGTATAACATACATTTGTTTAATGATATTTATTAATTTCCAAAAACTTTGAGAAAACTCAATTTAAAAAAGTAACTAAAAAACAATGAACAGCAAAATACTCTCCCGCTTGTGAAGGCAAAATCCCTTTCAAAATTCAAGGAAAGGGTCACCTGGGTTCCTCCGTGGGTTAAGCCTCTGCCTTCAGCTCAGGTCACGATCTCAGGGTCCTGGGATCGAGCCCTGCATTGGACTCTCTGCTTGGCAGGGAGCCTGCTTCCTCCTCTCTCTCTCTGCCTGCCTCTCAGCCTACTTGTGATCTCTCTCTCTCTGTCAAATAAATAAATAAAATATTTTTTTTAAAAATTCAAGCAAATACCGAATAAGCAAAATCTCTCCTTTTAAACATTACTTGCATCATTTCCGATCTTTTTATGTACAAACTAGGAAACAAACGGCTGAAAACAACAAACTAAAAGAATAAAAATAACTTTATGACTTCCAATATAGAACTTTCAAGCTCCCAAGGGCACCAGTTAAGGAGATTTTAAGAAAGAGAATAAACATCTTAGATTATATTAATTATAACTGACACTTTTCCAGGCTTTTACACTTGTCTTTAGCTTCAGCACCACTACTCTGCTAGCTTAACACTCCTCCTCCCAAAACTATATTGTCATTCAATCTAACGACAAGCCTAGGGGCACCTAGAGGTCAGTGAAGGGTCCCACTCTTGTTCTCGGCTCAGGTCATGATCTCAGGGGTCCTGAGCTCCAGGCTGGTGTCGGGCTCTGTGCTCTCAACAGAAAGGCTGTTTCAGAAACTGCCTCCCACTTCCTCTCCCCCTTCTTCTTCTCTCTCTAAAATAAATAAAATCCTTAAAAATAAATAAAAATTAAAAACAAATAATAAGCTTAGACCTTCAAACCAGATTGCAAATGTCTACTATTTTTTCTATCATGAGCAAACAGCCCGGTCTTCCAAAGGGGCTCCTTAGAGCACAGAGTCAGGAAGCTGCTCCGAGGCTGAAAATTGGATTTGCAAGGCTCAGGTCCCCATGGTATAAAAATCGATATAAAACTCTTGGCTACCAGTCGCCAACCCCTGTTCCTTCTCTAACCTTATTACAGTGCAGTGTTTCTCTTTTCCTGCAATAGCAACTCAATGGACCTCCATTGTTCATTTTAAAAATAGAATGAGTCTGTGGCTGAGCTGAGGAATATCCCTGCAGCTCCAACACTAAGACTGCCTCCCCTCTAAAGATGAGCACGCGGAAATGTTGGCCAAAAAACTTAAAGTTCGACAGCACACCAGACAGAATCAGAAATTTTAACACCCTCTGAAACAAATTCCTGAAATGCAAAAAACAATTTAAGTCCTTTCTTTGTGCACACAATCAAATACACAAGATTATGAAACTATATGGGCATAAGAAACAGGCCAAGATTTGAAAATACTACATGGAAACCACAAATGAAGTAATGGAAACTAAAATTGTAAGATAAACAGACTCGACAATACAGAAAATTAAGTAGAAAATTAAAAATATTAGGGGTGCCTGGGTGACTCAGTTGGTTAGCTCTTGATTTTGGCTCTGGTCACGATCTTGGGGTCCTGGGATGGAGCCTGGCACTCAGTTCCACACTCAGGAGGGAGTCTGCTTGGGGATTCTCTCTCTCTCCCTTACCCTCTGGCCCTCCCCTGCTTGCACCAGCTTGCACATATGTGTGCTCACACACGTGTGTGCTCTCTCTAAACAAATCTTTAAAATTAAAAAAAAAAAATGCTTCTAGAATTCAGTCCACAGAAAGGACAAAAAGACAGGCCTTGAAATGAGAAACAATAGTGGAAAGAGAAAAACTGGAAAGAGAAACAACAGTGAAAGACCTAAAAAAATAAAACCTAAGATGAAAGGTGACAGCTTTCTTCATGGATCCAAACAAAATGCATGAGGAAAAAAAGAGTACTTACAACTGTAGATTTTCTATAGGTATAAAGGTATATCTCCACCATCTTCTTTAAAAACTTTAATTCTAATACAGCTACCATTACAGTGCTGTATGTACAATGCTGTATGTATTAGTTTTAGATGTACAATATAGTGATTCAACCACTCAATGTGTTACTCAGCACTCATCGTGGCTAAGTGTGCTCATAATCTTCTCCTCTCTCACCAATGCCAAGCCTGTGCCCCCTGCCCCAACTCGTAAACATCAGTTTGTTCTCTATATTTAAGAATTTGATTTTTGTGTGTCTCTCATCTTCTTTGTTCATTTGTTTCATTCCTTAAATTCCACATGAGTGAAATCTAATGGTATTTGAAAGTAAAACACTCATGACAAAAACCCTAAATAAAGTGGGTTTAGAGGAAAAACCCTCAACATAATAAAGGCCTTATATGAAAAAGCCACAGCTAACATCATACTCAATGGCAAAAAACTCATAGTTTTTCCCCTAAGGTCAGGAACAAGACAAGGATGTCCACTCTCACTACTTTTATTCAACACAGTACTAGAAGTCCTAGCCACAGCAATCAGACAGGAAAAAGAAATAAAAGGCATCCAAACTGATAAGGAAAAAGTCAAACGTTCACTATTTGCAGGTGACAAGACACCATATAAGAAATATCCTAAAGACCACAAAAACCTACCGGACCTGTTAAACGAATACCCCCTACCATTTTTAGTAAGGATTCTCTTTAGCAACCAAGAAGCAAAGACTTTTGATTTTTAAAGATGAATTCTTATGTCAAAACAGCTTATAATCAAAGGAACAAAAACAAAATGACCTGAACAAGGTGCCTTTTTGTGGAGGGTGGGTCAAAGTTGAGAATCATCTCTATCAAATTTTTCCTCCATAATTATTACTCTATTTATGTGATCTAATCCTCCATAAAATAAGTCTTGCAATTAATATTTTAAAGCACATCTTGGGGCGCCTGGGTGGCTCAGTGGGTTAAGCCTCTGCCTTCAGCTCAGGTCATGATCTCAGGGTCCTGGGATTGAGCCCCACATCGGGCTCTTTGCTCAGCAGGGAGCCTGCTTCCCCCTCTCTCTGCCTGCCTCTCTGCCTCCTTGTGAGCTGTCTGCCAAATAAATAAATAAAATCTTTTTAAAAATAAATAAATAAATAAATAAATAAAGCACATCTTAATAAGACTTTTTGTTAGCACACAACTATTATTTTGTAATTTAAAAGTATCTCCATATGTTATAGGCCCTTCAAAATTTCTATTTTGTGGGGGGGTTTACCTTCATTATATACTTGCCAGAGTCAGTTTCTTTTTCTAAGAGAACAAATCATAATAAATAGGATTGTTAGTACATAAAAGTACCAAAATAAAGAGATCCGATATACTGCAGTCAAGGGGCAACTGGCTGGCTCAGTCAGTAGAGCCTGTAATTCTTATCTCAGGACCATGAGTTTGAGCCCCATGGTAGGTGTAGAGATTACTTAAAAAGATAAAAACTTAACCCTACACGTAAAGGAGCTGGAGAAAGAACAAGAAAGAAACCCTAAACCCAGCAGGAGAAGAGAAATCATAAAGATCAGAGCAGAAATCAATGAAATAGAAACCAAGAAAACAATAGAAAAAATCAATGAAACTAGGAGCTGGTTCTTTGAAAGAATCAATAAGATTGATAAACCCCTGGCCAGACTCATCAAAAAGAAAAGAGAAAGGACCCAAATCAATAAAATCATGAATGAAAGAGGAGAGATCACAACTAACACCAAAGAAATACAGACAATTATAAGAACATACTATGAGCAACTCTACGCCAACAAATTGGACAATCTGGAAGAAATGGATGCATTCCTAGAGACATATAAACTACCACAACTGAACCAGGAAGAAATAGAAAACCTGAACAGGCCCATAACCAGTAAGGAGATTGAAACAGTCATCAAAAATCTCCAAACAAACAAAAGCCCAGGGCCAGATGGCTTCCCAGGGGAATTCTACCAAACATTTAAAGAAGAACTAATTCCTATTCTCTTGAAACTGTTCCAAAAAATAGAAACGGAAGGAAAACTTCCAAACTCATTTTATGAGGCCAGCATCACCTTGATCCCAAAACCAGACAAGGATCCCACCAAAAAAGAGAACTACAGACCAATATCCTTGATGAACACAGACGCAAAAATTCTCGCCAAAATACTAGCCAATAGGATTCAACAGTACATTAAAAGGATTATTCACCACGACCAAGTGGGATTTATTCCAGCGCTGCAGGGTTGGTTCAACATCCGCAAATCAATCAATGTGATAGAACACATTAATAAAAGAAAGAACAAGAACCATATGATACTCTCAATAGATGCTGAAAAAGCATTTGACAAAGTACAGCATCCCTTCCTGATCAAAACTCTTCAAAGTGTGGGGATAGAGGGCACATACCTCAATATTATCAAAGCCATCTATGAAAAACCCACCGCAAATATCATTCTCAATGGAGAAAAACTGAAAGCTTTTCCGTTAAGGTCAGGAACACGGCAGGGATGTCCATTATCACCACTGCTATTCAACATATTACTAGAAGTCCTAGCCTCAGCAATCAGACAACAAAAAGAAATTAAAGGCATCCAAATTGGTAAAGAAGAAGTCAAACTATCACTCTTCGCAGATGATATGATACTATATGTGGAAAACCCAAAAGACTCCACTCCAAAACTGCTAGAACTTGTACAGGAATTCAGTAAAGTGTCAGGATATAAAATCAATGCACAGAAATCAGTTGCATTTCTGTACACCAACAACAAGACTGAAGAAAGAGAAATTAAGGAGTCAATCCCATTTACAATTGTACCCAAAACTATAAGATACCTAGGAATAAACCTAACCAAAGAGACTAAGAATCTATACACAGAAAATTATAAAGTACTCATGAAAGAAATTGAGGAAGACACAAAAAAATGGAAAAATGTTCCATGCTCCTGGATTGGAAGAATAAATATTGTGAAAATGTCTATGCTACCTAAAGCAATCTACACATTTAATGCAATCCCTATCAAAATACCATCCATTTTTTTCAAAGAAATGGAACAAATAATCCTAAAATTTATATGGAACCAGAAAAGACCTCGAATAGCCAAAGGAATATTGAAGAACAAAGCCAAAGTTGGTGGCATCACAATTCCGGACTTCAAGCTCTATTACAAAGCTGTCATCATCAAGACAGCATGGTACTGGCACAAAAACAGACACATAGATCAGTGGAACAGAATAGAGAGCCCAGAAATCGACCCTCAACTCTATGGTCAACTAATCTTTGACAAAGCAGGAAAGAATGTCCAATGGAAAAAAGACAGCCTCTTCAATAAATGGTGCTGGGAAAATTGGACAGCCACATGCAGAAAAATGAAATTGGACCACTTCCTTACACCACACACGAAAATAGACTCCAAATGGATGAAGGACCTCAATGTGAGAAAGGAATCCATCAAAATCCTTGAGGAGAATGCAGGCAGCAACCTCTTCGACCTCAGCCGTAGCAACATCTTCCTAGGAACAACGGCAAAGGCAAGGGAAGCAAGGGCAAAAATGAACTATTGGGATTTCATCAAGATCAAAAGCTTTTGCACAGCAAAGGAAACAGTTCACAAAACCAAAAGACAACTGACAGAATGGGAGAAGATATTTGCAAACGACATATCAGATAAAGGGCTAGTATCCAGAATCTATAAGGAACTTAGCAAACTCAACACCCAAAGAACAAACAATCCAATCAAGAAATGGGCAGAGGACATGAACAGACATTTCTGCAAAGAAGACATCCAGATGGCCAACAGACACATGAAAAAGTGCTCCACGTCACTCGGCATCAGGGAAATACAAATCAAAACCACAATGAGATATCACCTCACACCAGTCAGAATGGCTAAAATTAACAAGTCAGGAAATGACAGATGCTGGAGAGGATGTGGAGAAAGGGGAACCCTCCTCCACTGTTGGTGGGAATGCAAGCTGGTGCAACCACTCTGGAAAACAGCATGGAGGTTCCTCAAAATGTTGAAAATAGAACTACCCTATGACCCAGCAATTGCACTACTGGGTATTTACCCTAAAGATACAAACATAGTGATCCGAAGGGGCACGTGTACCCGAATGTTTATAGCAGCAATGTCTACAATAGCCAGACTATGGAAAGAACCTAGATGTCCATCAACAGATGAATGGATAAAGAAGATGTGGTATATATACACAATGGAATACTATGCAGCCATCAAAAGAAATGAAATCATGCCATTTGCGACGACGTGGATGGAACTAGAGCGTATCATGCTTAGTGAAATAAGTCAATCGGAGAAAGACAACTATCATATGATCTCCCTGATATGAGGACATGGAGAAGCAACATGGGGGGGTAGGGGGATAGGAGAAGAGTAAATGAAACAAGATGGGATTGGGAGGGAGACAAACCATAAATGACTCTTAATCTCACAAAACAAACTGGGGGTTGCTGGGGGGGAGGTGGGATTGGGAGAGGGGGAGCGGGCTATGGACATTGGGGAGGGGAGGCGAACCATAAGAGACTATGGACTCTGAAAAACAACCTGAGGGTTTTGAAGGGTCAGGGGTGGGAGGTTGGGGCAACCTGAGGGTTTTGAAGGGTCAGGGGTGGGAGGTTGGGGGAACAGGTGGTGGGTAATGGGGAGGGCACATTTTGCATGGAGCACTGGGTGTTGTGCAAAAAGAATGAATACTGTTACACTGAAAAAATAAATAAAATGAAAGTGAAAAAAAAAAGATAAAAACTTAAAAAATATATATATATATTTACACACACACATATATCAGTAAAAAAATCATCTAAATACATGCCTTAATAATTAATAACCTTAATGTCAATAAAATTCAGCACAAATATAAATATGGCTCTGAAGAAACACAAAATATCAACAGTGCTCACACTGATGATGGGATTAAACATGGGATTTTTTTTCTAATATTTTATTTATTTGACAGAGAGAAATCACAACTAGGCAGAGATGCAGGCAGAGAGAGAGGAGGAAGCAGGCTCCCCTCAGAGCAGAGAGCCCGATGTGGGGCTCGATCCCAGGACCTCGGGACCATGACCTGAGCCGAAGGCAGAGGCTTTAACCCACTGAGCCACCCAGGTGCCCTAAACATGGGATTTTAATGTTTCTTGATATTTCCAATTTTTATAATTTTTATAATATATGAAACAAATATGAATTTTAAAAATTAAATATTTACAAACCAAGTTTTATAAACTAGAAGCTAGAAGTAAATATTTCTCAAACTTCTGAACACAAAAAGCAGAGAGAAGGCCCACCCCAGAATACAGAAACAAGTTTTACTATAGTTCTTATATGTGTTCTATTTACATGTTACTAATTTGGTAGAAATTTGTTTAAGTCTTATTTTCATTACAATGTATCCCCTCTGACCTCTTACTGCATTGCCCAAGTACTCAAATTGGCTGAGATCAGTTTGTCATACTGACATTAAAGTTTAAGTGGGGGGAAAAAATCAGGTTACAACATATATATGTATGTGTGTGTATCTATATCTATATATATATTAAGAGTCATATTGAACATAAACATACATATTTCATCTAAGATCATCAGTTATAATTTTTGTTTTATATTCCACTAAAAAAATTACCTATCATAATACAATCGAATTTATTTCATACTCATTGCAACAACTTCTAAATTTAGACAGATTTTATCGTGTTTCATAATACTGTTTCCATATATTCCGTGTTACTGTGTGTACACAGTACACACTCATAGCTCAACTTTTTAATGCCAAATCCTGGTAAAAACATCTTGAAAGCATTTAATTCATGTATCACCAACAATCACAAGTACTTTTGTCATAAGTAATCTTAAGTGAACCCATACATAACCATTTAAACCCAGGACACACATGCACAGAGAGTAACTACAACATGACATCTGCCAGAATGCATAATGGATATAAGAATATCTCAATTCCAGGGGCACCTGGGTGGCTCAGTGGGTTAAAGCCTCTGCCTTCGGCTCGGGTCATAATCTCAGGGTCCTGGGATCAAACTCCACATCGGGCTCTCTGCTCCGCGGGGAGCCTGCTTCCCCCACTCTCCCTCTGCCTGCCTCTCTGCCTGCTTGTGATCTCTGTCTGTCAGATAAATAAATAAAATCTTTAAAAAAAAAAAAAAGAACATCTCAATTCCAAAGATGTTAAAATGAGGGAGGGAAAAACTGCACCTTAGAATCAAAAAAGAATTATTTCAATATAAGATCTACAGGGGATGAGATTCTGAGTAATGTCTTCTTAGTAACTTTCATATATTTCATTTCATTTTAGTCAGTACATACTGTTTGATAATTTGAAAAGTATCTTTGCTTTTGTAAGTCCCTTCTTTCCTTGGGCTCTGTGTACTGACTCTCTAGTCTGATCATAATCAAACAGGTAGGAATCAAAACAGCTATACCGTAGGATGCTGATCAACCACAAGATTTATTAACTTGATTAGGTTTGTGGGATTTGAGGTAGGAGAACAGGACAGAATAAGTAGAGGTGAGAAGGAGGAAGATACAAATAATAATAATATTAATAATAATAAATAAAAAGCCAGGGAGACTTGGGAGCTATTTACAGTTTAGCCTTGAACCATTCTTCATCATTATGGCTGACAGGGCCCAACCTGCCTACAGTTTGTGACTTGCACATCGCAACCTAGAAAGAGTACTACAGACCACTGGGCAACCCAGGAGGCATGTCATTCATTATTCTGACACCCGTTCATTTTATCATTTACTTTTTCCTCCAGAGAATAGAGTGGGGGATGTAAAAAGTGGGGGGATCAGTTGGGCTACCTATATAGTGAAGTATGCTAAGGGGAAATGAATGCATAAATTTTATTCATTTATTTGAGAGAGAATGAGTGAGAGAGAGCATGAGAGAGGAGAAGGTCAGAGGGAGAAGCAGACTCCCCAAGGAGCTGGGAGCCTGATGCGGGACTTGATCCTGGAAGTCCGGGATCATGACCTGAGCCAAAGGCAGTTGCTCAACCAACTGAGCCACCCAGGCGCCCTGAATGCATAAATTTTAATTGAAGATTCTGATTAAGTATGTTCTAGCTCCTCCATACTTCATTCTATTAAAGACTAACCTCAACTGAACTCATAGTTTTAGCATAGATGCAGTGCTCTGGCTCAACTCCATGCACTGAAGATTCAAAGTTCACCTGAAACCGCAGTTCCCACACACCCACCCATGCCCACCCCCCAGCAACTCAGTCAGATTCTAAGGAAAGAGGTTTGGCCAAGGGAAAATGAAGCTGTATGCCATTTCCTCTATGAAGAGACCATCCGTTCACTTCCCTGTTACACCCAGGAATTGCTCTCAAGAAGAGATAAGAGTACTTCCTCCCTCAATGCAGAAGGCACCCTTGACCGAGCATCTCCCTGGGCATCTGTTAGCCCAACCCGCACCTTTTCTATGGATGCCCCAGCACTTGGCCCTTTGAATTCCTTTGTCATTTTAGCTGACACAGCTGTCATTAGACTTTACCCAAAAAAAAGACACACAGAGAAGATATTCTTGAATATCATCATGGTATCTTAAAATACAATGTTCAAAAATCATTCACATGAAAGAAATGGGTATTTCTGAGTCTAGAAGTTATACCGTTTAAATAAAGCTCCTCAGGGAACTTTCACGAAACCCCAGACATTAGAATCAAGAGCCAATCCATTTTAAAAAGGTCTGTGTGAATACCGGAATGAGACAGTAAGGCTCCGTTCGTTTTTTAAAGCCTCAACTCAACAGTGAGCCAAACGTCACTCTCCACTTCGGTTAGGTAGATTTTGAGTGTCAGAAAGGGCCACTGAGAGCCGAAGTCCAGTGCGTAGGGACTTACATAAAGAGGTACTTCGCTGCAGCTCAACTCCATGGCTTCTGCATCTGCAAAGAAGATAATGAATGAGAACTGTTATTCCAGGAGGCACTGTAACCAACCAGCACCCCTATGTCCTGCCCGGCAGTGATCGACACCAGGGCAGGAAGGACCATGGGTAGGAAAACTGCAGACACAAAGTCATGAACAGCAGAAAAGAGATTCTAGCTATATAAAATACCCTCCCCCTTTCTTCTTTCACATTAATGTCCACACATAAGGAAAACCTATCAACCCCAGACATTATCCTGAGAGCTCTCAAAAGAGAAATAACTTCAAAAAGCCAAGAAAGTCAACATAAACATGTCCAAAGTTTTACCTTCATTAACTCCTAAAGGTTAGAATCTACCTTGGTCTGAATGAGGCAGGAGACCTCAGTGACAAGACAGTTCTTTGCCTCTCATCCAGAAGGCCAAAGACTTCCGTCTCATGGTCACACGTCAGGTATGCACTCCACTGTTACCAACCTCCCATCAGTTGCATGCATCTTATCTGCCTCTGGGTATGCGTACCCTTTAACACCCACACCCAGAAACCACCTTGAAGCTTAATTTTAAATTTTTTTTTAAAAAAGAAAAAAAAGCTAGCACCATTCCAAAAGGAGTTCACTGAACACGTACAGGGGGCCAGTCATTACACAAAGATGATCAGGAAGTGGTCCAGCCCTCAAAAACCTCAGCTTAACAAGGAAGACCAAAAAAGGGAAGAGTAGGCTGAGTGAGAATTCTGCAAGGGTCATACAGGGAGACCCAACCACCACCCAAGTTCTGCCTCTGGGTCCCAGGTGAAACTCTAGCAGTAGTGCCTCGGGGACATCTGGTAGGGCCATATAGCAACCTTAACTGTGACATTTAGTACATTAATACCCAAAGTAGACACTAGGCAAGAAGGAAAATACTCGAAGTTCTTTTTTTTTTCTTTTAATAAAAACCTTTAACTTCAGGGGCACCTGGGTGGCTCAGTGGGTTAAGCCGCTGCCTTCGGCTCGGGTCATGATCTCAGGGTCCTGGGATCGAGTCCCACATCGGGCTCTCTGCTCAGCAGGGAGCCTGCTTCCCTTCCTCTCTCTCTGCCTACTTGTGATCTCTCTCTGTCAAATAAATAAATAAAATCTTTAAAAAAAAAAAACCTTTAACTTCAGTTTTATTAATACTTCATACACATGCTGCCATTGGTACCCTCCCAGGTTACAAGTTATATTTCCTAAGTCATCCTCAGAGAACACCAAACGTTGAACAAGTTCATTTTCCACACATTGTACCCTGTGGCAGTTTATGTGGACCTACTTGAATGGGCTTATATATTATAATATTTTTTTTAAAGATTTTATTTATTTATTTGACAGAGATCACAAGTAGGCAAAGAGGCAGCAGAGAGAGAGAGAGAGAGAGATAAGAGGAAGCAGGCTCCCTGCTGAGCAGAGAGCCCGATGTGGGGCTCCATCCCAGGATCTTGGGATCATGACCTGACCTGAAGGCAGAGGCTTTAAGCCACTGAACCACCCAGGTGCCCCTATTATAATCAATTCTTAATGAAACTAACCTCATAAACTGTATGAATGGCTTAAGCATTCTAGGAAAGAAACTTCAAATTAAAGATAATACTAATAAGAATATGACAAATGAGACTCTCATTCCTAAGTACGAATTATTCATCAACTACAAAATAAAAATGACTAATCTAAGAACAACAAATAGATAGCCCTTCCAAAAAATTGGCCATCAAGTATGTATTTAAATATGAAAATATACCCATAGCGTATACCATGACCTCCTACCCTAAATTCATATGTGCTTCAAGGTATCAGCAATTTTTTACTTCTGCTTACAATCATGCCATACACAATTTAAATCCGTCAAAAAATTTTCACTAAAGTTGATAGAACTAGATCTTTGTGAAATTTCTACTTAATAGCAAAAGAAGTGTATTCTACAGTAAATGTGATTTAAAAATGAATGAAATACACAGAGAATAATAAAACCAAAATGTATTCCTTTATGAGCAAAACTCTGAACACTACTGAATAGTCTGATGAGTCTTACAAGCTGTGTGACAGGTTTGCCATATACTCATAAAACACAGGTGTTTTCCCTTACTCAGCATTCTATACTTTTTCTTGATGACACATCTAAAAGAAACTACTTTTAAAAAAATATTTTATTTAGGGGCACCTGGGTGGCTCAGTGGGTTAAGCCGCTGCCTTCAGCTCAGGTCATGATCTCGGGGTCCTGGGATCGAGTCCCACATCGGGCTCAGCGGAGAGCCTGCTTCCCTTCCTCTCTCTCTGCCTGCCTCTCTTGTGATTTCTGTCAAATAAATAAATCTTTAAAAAATATATATATATTTTATTTATTTATTTGACAGACAGAGATCACAAGTCAGCAGAGAGGCAGGCAGAGAGAGAGAGGAGGAAGCAGGCTCCCTGCTAAGTAGAGTCTGATGTGGGGCTCGATGCCAGGACCCTGGAATCATGACCTGAGCCGAAGGCAGAGGCTTTAACCACTGAGCCACCCAGGTGCCCCTTAAAGAAACTACTTTTGATGAGAATACAGACTTAATCTGAAGACCAGATTACTTTTTTAATAAAAAGTAATGCTGTAGGGGCATCTGGGTGGCTCAGTTGGTTAGGCATCTGACTTGGGCTCAGGTCATGATCCTGGGGTCCTGGGACCCAGCCCCACATCAGGCTTCCTGCTCAGCAGTCTCTTTCTCCCTCTTCACTTCACTCCCCCTGCTTGTGTTGCCTCTCTGGCTGTCTCTGTCAAATAACTAAATAAAATCTTCACACACAAAAAAGGATGAGCTAAAGATACTCATTCCTTCTGGAAATATTAGAATCATAATATGAATATAGAATAATAATAGAATAGAGACACCTTGGTGGCTCAGTCAGTTAAGCATCTGTCTTCACCTCAGGTCATGATCCCCGAGTCCTGGGATCAAGTCCTGCACTGGGCTCCCTGCTCAGCTGGGAGCCTGCTTTTCCTTCTCCCTTTAACCCCTACTTCTGCTCATGCTATCAGTGGTATGTGCTCTCTCTCTCTCTCTCTTTCAAATGAATTTTTTAAATCTTAGGGAAAAAAGTAATGTTCTCTAGGAAAACCATTCAACCACAACCACTGATAGGGCAGCTGCTTGGATAAGAAGCTTAAAAGGCACCATGAGTGAAATTCGTTCATTGTGTCATCCATAGGAAACATATGGTAATGAACTTGAAACTGAAAGCCTGCAGAGTTCCACAGTACATCAGTCGTGATTAATTTTATAGCAGTAAGAAACACATTCAAACTAGGGGGAAAAAAACAAAGAATTTCAAACATGGTACAATCTTTGCAATTTCCACCATGGGATAGGAAAGGATCATAAAAATCCATATACACCAAGTGAGGTATATTGTTTATACAGTGGCTAAGTACTTTTTTAAAATGTCAAACTTAAACATGTACTAAATAATTTTCTCTTTCCAAAATAGAAGGTTCTAGGGCGCCTGGGTGGCTCAGCTGGTTAAGCCTCAGCCTTTGGCTCAGGTCATGATCTCAGGGTCCTGGGATCGAGCCCCACATGTAGCTCTCTGCTCAGCAGGGAGCCTGCTTCCCCCCTCTCCCTCTGCCTGCCTCTCTGCCTACTTGTGATCTCTCTCTGTCAAATAAATAACTCTTCAAAATAGAAGGTTCTGGTTTTTCTAAGAAAGGTGGATATTTATGACATGTCTTTGAAAACATTCATTTTTCCAAATAAATAGCTTGTTCCATCAAGAGGGGATGATATTTTAGCACATGAAAAATATCTCAAAGGAAATTCAGGTTATGGATAGTTTATGCTATCACAACATTTTGAAAAAGAGTATTAGTACATGTTATCATTGCTTGTTGACTTTGTAATTAAAGCTTGCAACTTAATGAAGACCTCACATCTGCAGGCTTTAAATTTTTGGAAAGATAAAAAAGCTTTCAAATCTATATAAATCTTTCAAAACAAATGTTTCACAGGTTTTCTAGTTTAAAAATGTGACAAGTTCGGGCGCCTGGGTGGCTCAGTGGGTTAAGCCGCTGCCTTCGGCTCAGGTCATGATCTCAGGGTCCTGGGATGGAGTCCCGCATCGGGCTCTCTGCTCAGCAGGGAGTCTGCTTCCCTCTCTCTCTCTCTCTCTCTCTCTGCCTGCCTCTCTATCTACTTGTGATCTCTCTCTGTCAAATAAATAAATAAAATCTTTAAAAAAAAATGTGACAAGTTCTAAGTGATAGGAGGACTGAGTGACATCAGCGAAGATGGGAGTTTGCAGTCACTTTTTTTTTTTTTTGACAGACAGAAAGAGATCACAAGTAGGCAGAGAGGCAGGCAGAGAGAGGGGGAAGCAGGCTCCCCGCCAAGCAGAGAGCCCAATGCGGGGCTCGATCCCAGAACCCTGAGATCATGACCTGAGCTGAAGGCAGAGGCCTCAACCCACTGAGCCACCCAGGTGTCCCAAAGCCCCTGATTTTTTTCCCACTTTTTTAAAAAATTTCTTTTCAGCTTAACAGTATTCATTGTTTTTGCATCACACCCAGTGCTCCATGCAATACGTGCCCTTCCTAGTACCCACCACCTGGTTCCCCAACCTCCCACCCCCTGTGCCTTCAAAACCCTCAGGTTGTTTTTCAGAGTCCATAGTCTCTCATGGTTCACCTCCCCTTCCAATTTCCCTCAACTCCCTTCTCCTCTCCATATCCCCATGTCCTCCATGTTATTTGTTATGCTCCACAAATAAGTGAAACCGTATGATACTTGACTCTCTCTGCTTGACTTATTTCACTCAGCATAATCTCTTCCAGTCCCTCCATGTTGCTACAAAAGTTGGGTATTCATCCTTTCTGATGGAGGCATAATACTCCATCGTGTATATGGACCACATCTTCCTTATCCATTCGTCCGTTGAAGGTCATCTTGGTTCTTTCCACAGTTTGGCGACCGTGGCCATTGCTGCTATAAACATTGGGGTACAGATGGCTCTTCTTTTCACTACATCTGTATCTTTGGGGTAAATACCCAGTAGTGTAATTGCAGGGTCATAGGGAAGCTCTATTTTTAATTTCTTGAGGAATCTCCACACTGTTCTCCAAAGTGGCTGCACCAACTTGCATTCCCACCAACAGTGTAAGAGGGTTCCCCTTTCTCCACATCCTCTCCAACACACGTTGTTTCCTGTCTTGCTAATTTTGGCCATTCTAACTGGTGTAAGGTGATATCTCAATGTGGTTTTAATTTGAATCTCCCTGATCCCAAAGCCCCTGATTTTTAAGTGTAGCCAGCACTGTACTTGCATTAGAATATATGTATCATAAAGAAGTTATCTGGTTCAGCTATGACACCCATTAAATCCAATTTCAAAGTAAAAGTGCTTTGAATCAGACATTCAAACTGAAGGGTTACATGGTATTACTAAACCAATAAAAGAATCATCCATGTGTCTTATTACTTTCACTGACATGTATTATATGTCAGTGTTTTCAGTGAAAACATAAAGGGTTATGAGTAACACTTAACCTTCGTAGCTTTCTTATAAAAAAGATTTTATTTATTTGTCAGAAAGGGTGCGCGTGAGCACAAGCAAGGGGAGCGGCAGGCAGGGGAGCCCAATGTGGGACTCGATAGGACTTGAGCAGTAGGCAGACATGACAGGGTAAGCCACCCAGGTGTCCCTAATCTTTCTAGCTTTTTAAATTTGGGGTAGGTTTTAGAAAATATACTGTTGCAGTAGTACAATTTGCAAATAAATACAATAAGGATACATGGCATTTTTTGTTTGTTTTTTTTTTAAAGGTTTTTTTTTATTTATTTATTTGACAGGGAGAGAGACAGAGAGAGATCACAAGTAGAGAGGCAGGCAGAGAGAGAGGGGGATGCAGGCTCCCTGCTGAGTAGAGAACCCAATGTGGGGCTCGATCCCAGGACCCTGAGATCATGACCTGAGCCGAAGGCAGTGGCTTAACCCACTGAGCCACCCAGGTGCCCCCATTTTTTGGTTTTTGTTTTACTTAGTAAGGGTACAATTGGTGGATCTGCTCCTATTAAAAAAGCATTTCGGGGCACCTGGGTGGCTCAGTGGGTCAAAGCCT
This sequence comes from Meles meles, assembly GCF_922984935.1. NCBI lineage: Eukaryota > Metazoa > Chordata > Mammalia > Carnivora > Mustelidae > Meles > Meles meles. The sequence goes on from NC_060068.1 coordinate 83,470,465, forward strand.
CTGCCTCTGGCTCAAGTCATGATCTCTGGGTCCTGGGATCGAGACCCGCATCGGGCTCTCTGCTCAACAGGGAGCCTGCTTCCTCCTATCTCTCTGCCTGCCTCTCTGCATACTTGTGATTTCTGTCTGTCAAATAAATATATAAAATCTTTAAAAAAAAAAAAAAAGCATTTCTCCCCACTTGTCAGGCCATGGGTAGTCTTCCCAGTGGTTTCCATGCAGGCTTAGTAGACTAAGGAACGAATGGAATGTGCCCCACACGCCAGAGCTGGAGTTCCAGGTTTACCTAGCAGGAAGGAGCGTGGGAGTTGGACTGCAGGGCAGAAGGTGAAATCAAACCACTTTAAAGCTACCAAGGATCCAGTTTCTCTACACTTTTCAGTCATTATGATGCCAGCTACATCAAGGGAGGGCTTCCAAGAAGCATTATACTATGATCTCAGCCTAAAGGAAAACATCAAGGGCTAGACAACATGTCCTCTCTACTCTACCTTACATACTGAAGAGCTCAGCTTTCATTATCCTGCCTACTCTAACTTTTGCCATTTTTCCGTACCTCTAAGAACCATTTTGAACAGCAAAATGGTTTTGTTTTTGAAAGAAAAGATTTTCACTCCTTTTAAAAATAAACTAAAACTGAAGTCCCCACAATTATCTGCCTTGGTCGCAAACCTTCTAAAAATCGCTCTCAGCATTTCTTACGTTGAGCTGGAGAGAGAATAATTGGTGTCAAGTGTATTATATGCTCAATAAAATATGTAACTTCAAACTGATTAGGTATAAAAATCCATATTCTCATTTGAATTTTTCTAAAACTGATCCTCACAAGACCTGCACTCACTTGCACAGGTACATGACTAAACCATGCCTTGCCTCCCTTTACATCAAGTTTAAGTACAGAACCTGTTTGTATTTGCTAGGCAAGTATATAACTGCCCACGTTCTACACACACTAGCTGTTCATAACACACATCTTAGGCTCATTTCCCAATGCTTGACTTCATCTGCAATTTCAAAAATTCTCAGACTCAACTAGGTCTTTTTTTGGTTTTTTTCTTTTTTTTTCCCCAAAAACTTAAGGCCAATGTATTTCCAGTCTTTCTGGCAGACACTAGAGAATGATTTGGGGTACACAGCCACAATTTTTAAGTTTAATTCCAAAACAGAGGGGGGAAAAAATCTTATGAAAAGAACATCAAGATACAAAATCTTCAATATTTCAGACATATTAGAAAGAATACCTAATATTCAGAATCATCATTTGCTAGTTACTTCTAATAAAAGTTACACAACTTAAAAGGTGTGTGTGAAGAGAATATTCCAAATTAAAAATAAAAGAAAATATAACATTCAACTTATACAGAAAATAATCATTCTTGACTTTATGGAATTCTGGGTTTCTCCACATAAAACCCATGACTTTATCTTTGAATATGTCCCAAATCCTTAGCCTGTATACCTCTTACAAGACCTAATAACAAGTAACGGTCAAATGTTTATTAATACCATCAGGAACTACATTTGGAAGGCTAACAATGTGGTTAAGGCAGGGTGCTACTACGTGTTTTACAAACATCTCAGAGAATCCTCACAGTAGCCCTGAGAGCAATGTATAGGAGGTCTTACCTACCTGAATCTTTACAAATCTCTACAGTTACAAGGTTACACTGAAGCAAAAGTTACCTAAACCAAAAGTAATTGTTTGTTCAACTGACCACTTGGAAGATGAGGAGCTACTCCCTCCCACCTTCTTTCTTCACCACACTCACCCCTATTTAACACTACTATCCCTTCTCCATACAGTCCTCCTAGTACTTCAGATGTTTTCTAGCTGTTGGTTTTGGTCTTGATGTGGTTACAGGACTCATAAATAAAAGACATACCAACCTAAGATAAAATTGGAAATCTGGGTTTTTTTAAGATGAAATAAGATAAGATACAATTGAGGGTAGTATTTTTGAGTATTGGAAAACTCCTCAAATCATGAAACCGTTAAGAAGTGAAAAGGGGATCATAACGAGATAAAGACTTAAAGATAATCTTAGTATTGGGGTGCCTGGGTGGCTCAGTGGGTTAAAGCCTCTGCCTTCAGCTCAGGTCATGAGCTCAGGGTCCTGGGATCAAGCCCCACATCAGGCTCTCTGCTCGGCAGGGACCCTGCTTCTCCCTCTGTCTGCTTCTCTGCCTGCTTGTGATCTCTGTCTGTCAAATAAATAAATAAATAAATAAATAATAAAAGATAATTTCAGGGACACCTGGGTGGCTCAGTTGGTTAAGCAGCTGCCTTCGGCTCAGGTCATGATCCCAGCGTCCTGGGATCAAGTCCCATATCGGGCTCCTTGCTCAGCAGGGAACCTGCTTCTCTCTCTGCCTCTGCCTGCCTCTCTGCCTACTTGTGATCTCTCTTTCTCTCTCTCTCTGACAAATAAATAAATAAAATCTTAAAAAAAAAAAAAGATAATCTCAGTATTAAAGGAAGAAGAGCGCATCCTCCTCCCTATCCTATGAGAAAACAGACGAACTTCTTAAGTATTTCTAGTAGAAATAACTCCTTGGGGCACCTGGGTGGCTCAGTCGGTTAAGGGGCAGACTCCTGATTGCAACTCAGGTCATGATCTCAGGGTTGTATGATCAAGCCCCACATGGGGCTCCATACTCAGACTGGCGTCTTGGGCTTCTCTCTCTCCATCACCCTCTGCCCTTCCCCCCCACTCTCTTCCTCTCTCTAAAACAAATAAATCTTAAAAAGACCAAAAAAAAAAAAAAAAAACCCATACTAGTGCTTTGAAAATCAAATGTGACAGCATAAATTTTGTCAGAAAAACAACCCCCCACCATCCACCATCACTCTCTCTCCCTCTCTTCCCCTCCTCTCTCTCTCTCTCTCTCTCTCTCTCACACACACACACACACACACACACACACACACACACACTTCACTTTATATTCCTCCTAAGACAAAGAATTAGAGGCTGAAAGCTGCACTTGCACAAGGTCACCCTGAGCATGACAGAGCAGAGAGTGAAGCTTCCTGCTTCAAGAGTCTGGACTGGTAACCATGATGCTCTGCTGTGTGCTAGCCACAGAATTCAAACACCACATTCTATAAACAATTCTCATTTTCCTAATTCTGGTTTCATTTTCAAGAAAGTAGAACCCCAGGCCCATCTTTTTTCCGCCACTGTTTCCTATAAGATCTTGGTCCCCATTTTTTTTTTTTTTTAGATTTTATTTATTTATTTGACAGAGAGAGAGAGATCACAAGTAGGCAGAAAGGTAGGCAGAGGCAGAGGGAGAAGCAGGCTCCCTGCCGAGCAAGGAGCCCGATATGGGACTTGATCCCAGGACGCTGGGATCATGACCTGAGCCGAAGGCAGCCGCTTAACCCACTGAGCCACTCAGGTATCCCTTTGGTCCCCATTTTTAAAGATTCACTTTGGGCACCTCACTGATACCTGCTCTCCCCCTGTAAGAAGACGTCCAGTGTTGCCATCTCCACTTTACAGGAGTTAAAAAAAAAAAAAAAAAATCGGGCACCTGGGTGGCTCAGTCATCAAGTGTCTGCCTTCGGATCAGGTCACGATCCCAGGGTCCTGGGATTGAGCCATGCATCAGGCTGCCTGCTGCTCAGCGGGGAGCCTGCTTCTCTCTCTCCCACTCCCCCAGCTTGTGTTCCCTCTCTCGCTGTGTCTCTCTCGGTCAAATAAATAAATAAAATCTGGGAGAAAAAAAAAAAAAAGCTCAGCAAAATCGCACCATTTCGCCAAGATCAAGCTGCTGGAAGTGGCCAAACTGGCGTGTGAATCCAGCCTGTCTAATGGGTCCAGCCCAAGCTCTGCTTAGCCTCAGCACAAGGGCCTTTTGTAACATAAATATGGTCTCAAAGATAGCAATTCGTTTGGCTAAAAAGTAGCAAACACCTGGTATGAGTAACGTCTCAGGAAAGGCTGCCTATGAACACCAGCTCTGCCGTCTTCCAACAGTGTGACTCAGGCCCATGATTTCACCTCCCTGGGGCAGTCTCTCCTCTGTCAGCAGTAACGGTAAGAGTGCCCATCTCAGAAGACTACTGAGAGGACTGAGATTTGACACAAAGAACAGAAAATACTTAGTGGCTATCACAAGCACTCCAAGGCTGGCTGCAATTATTACACTTAGATAAACAGTTTTTTAAGCATTTGAATATTTCGAATGACTTCTAAATATCAGACTGATCAAAATGACTCAGCAGGCACTGGGGCCAGGACTGGCTGAAATGGGTCCACCCAGCTCAGCCTCACCCCAGCCCAGAGGAACCTCCCAGCATCAAGAATTCCAAATGGCATCATATCAGATAAGTCCGGGATTTTACAGAGCTGAATATTACCCTGAAAGTCGGAAAACTCAAAGGATGGAGCTGTTACTCCTGGGACAACTCTACTGCCATGTTTGTTTGAAACCTTCACTCGGAAATGTGGATTCATGGCTCTGTAAACAAACCTAGGAGTGTAGAATTCTAACTGCATTTCACAGCTAGTCTGCTAACTGGAGAAGGAGGAAAGAACACATCAACAACGGGGAGATAATGCCAAGTCTAAGGAAAAGCGTCAGTCCTGGCACGAAGAAAATGGGTAAGAAGAGAGCATCTGAGAAACAAGCCTGTTAGATACACAGTGCTATCTACAGAATGGCTTCAGTCTAGAGTTATCCACCTGAGGTACACAGGGCTACGCAGCTCCAAGTGGAAGAAGAGAGCGCCGGCGAGGAAGAAGGGGAAATGGTGCAGCCTAAATGAGAGAACATTTAGGAAGTACAAAGAAGAGTGTGAGCTACCTGCTAACAAAATGTCCCACCAATGACGAGCCTGGGTGTTACACGCAACTAATGAGTCATAGAACGCTACACTGAAAAGGAATGACATACTATATGCTGCCTAATTTGATATAGTAATAATAAAAAAAAAAAGCTGTCACACTCACTCGTATTTTGTAGGCTGTTTTTGTATATAAAGCCTTTTAGAAGTCAATTACGACAACCCCTTACCTACCTCGCTTATGCGAGTGATCTGTTGAGTGTATCCTTCATCCTTGACGCAAAGCTCTAGAACTCAGCATCCTGGGCAAGATACAACCCATGAAGGTGTCAATTTCCTCTCTGGCAAGAGGTCTCTGAGATCCCTCGGTCATCCCCAAAAGTCAGTTCGCTGTCACCCATGCCACTGCCAAGCACCAGGGCAGCTGTCCTGGGAAAGATTGAAATATATAAAACGCTACCCACCCCATCACTGACAAACTCACAGTCTGGTTTGGGTGAGATCTACATCCATGAAAAGCTCCAAGTTTTAAGAAGTAATAGCACTGACCTGACAGAACGTGACAGTGTGGGGCAAGCATGAAGCGATAACTGAGTTAAAAATGGAATGGAGGTAGGGGAGGTGGAGGACTGGCACGAAAAATAAGACACAGATGCATATTATACAGGAAACACCAAGGAGACAGAGAGGCTGGATTAACAGGTTTGGAAAGAGGAAAGGTCATTGTCCCGGACTTTTATACATAATCCATCCCTAAAACACACCTAATCCATGACAAAAGAGAACAGACTTTCAGGGGCCAAGGGTCCTTTGCCAGAGTCTTAACAACACCAACTGCATGTTCCCTTTTGGTCAGAATTTAACAAAATATACTCCAGCTTTTCCTACAACATGTTTTACTTTTGCTTTTTCTGCCTAACAGCACACAAGAACAGGTTTAGTGAGGACCTTACTGGTACTGATAATTCTCCACTTGGACAAATGACCTTATCCAATTTATCAGACCCTTGTTTCTCTGTCAGCTTCTCATTTCTACTCTTTAATTTTCCGTTCATTTTTATAAAGCAAGGAAATACACTGACCCTTGGACAACATGGCTTTGAACTGCTTGGGTCTATTTATAGATAGAGTTTTCTTCAATACATAGAGTCAGTACTGTAGGGGGTATAGCTCAGTGGTAGAGTATTTGACTGCATAGAGTTGGTACTCTAGATTTATTTTCTCTGCCTTATTTTTTTTTAACGTTTTCTTTTCTCTAGCTTATGGCAGTGTAGGAATACAATATATAACCACATGATTTCACTTACATGGAATCTAAAAAAATAAAATAAAAAAAGACTCACAAACACAAAGAACAATAAATTGGTGGTTGCCAGAGGGGTGGAAGGAGAAGCAAAAGATGTGAAAGGAATTAACAGGTACACGTTTCCAGCTATAGAACAAGTCATGGAGATGGAAAGTATAACTCAGATAATACAGTCGATATTATATTAACGCACAGTAATATAATACATATTATATTAATATGTATATGGTAATCATATTAATGATTACCACTTATCATGGTAAGTACTGCATAATGTAGAGAACTGTTCAATCACCACGATGTACACCTGTAGCTAATCTAACATTATGTGCTAAATCAACAATAAAAATTAAGACATTTTGAAACTGGCATAGCTAAATCAGTAGATAATAAAACTAGTGGACATGTGTAAAACCTGGAGAAACTCTAGAATGACCATATAACATTTAGAATTATAACCTTAAAGCAAAGATTAAAGGAAAGGAGGCTTAGCCTTAGAAATAGGACTAGTTGGGGTGCCTGGGTGGCTCAGTTGGTTAGGTTGCTGCCTTCGGCTCAGGTCACGATCCCAGGGTCCTGGGATCGAGCCCCACATCGGGCTCTCTGCTTGGCGGGAGTCTGCTTCCTCCTCTCTCTCTCTGCCTGCCTCTCTGCCTACTTGTGATCTCTGTCTGTCAAATAAATAAACAAAATCTTAAAAAAAAAAAAAAAGAAAGAAAGAAAAGAAAAGAAATAGGACTAGTCTTGGGGCACCTGGGTGGTACAGTTGGTTGAGCCTCCAGCTCTTGATTTCAGCTCAGGTCATGGATTCAGGGTTGTGACATCAAACCAAGCACTGGGCTCCCAGCTTAGCATGAAGTCTGCTTGGGATTTTTTTCTTGCCCCCTCTGTCCCAACTGCTCCACACACGCACTTTCTCTCCAGAAGGAGAGAAGGAAGGAAAGGAGGGAGGGAGGGAAGAAAAAGAAAAAGAAATAGGACTAGTCTCTAAACGTTTAATTTAGTTCAGCCCATTTACTCAGAACTTCCTATCTGTTTCTTACCGGGTAAAGAAAACCATGCATCTCCCTTCAGGTACCTATCAATCTATTTGACAAGAAAGGGCTCACCAATGTGAAGTCAGTAAATAACCTAAGGAAAAGACAATACCAGGAGTCATATAAAGCTCCTAGGGATCAGAATACAGAAATGATTCCTCTCAGAGGAACGGCCTGCCCAGTGAGAGAGAGGAAAATAAGACCACAAAATATGGGTGGGGTTCTAGGAGTACAGGGAGGTGGAAATACCCCTATCTGTCAGTGGCTGAGGTATTGGCACAGCTCCCCAAGGAGATGGAGCCCAAGCTGAGCCTTTAAATCATTTTTCAGCTAAGGGCACTCCTATCCCAAAAGGCATTTAGAAAAGGGGCAGCTTTTCAGGTTCTCAAACGACAGGATTAGTGGGTTGGAGAAAAAACAGGAGAGGAAATGGAACCACTACTGGCACTGAGCACCTGGGAACTGGGGATGTTCCATGTCCTATAGTGCCAGGTCAACCCTGCATAAAGAATCATACCACTCCAGATGGCAACACAGATCTCCGTCAAGACTCACAGACATAGACAATAGACATTCACCAGGTCCACAATGAAATGGGAGGACATTTCAAGCACTAGAAATAACAGGCATGACAGCATTAAGTATAAAAGGGTTGTTCAGGGAGGAACGAACACCTCCAGGGCCACTGAAAGTCTATGGGGTGGTGGTGGAACAGAAGGATGGAAACCTGTTCAGTGTCCCAAGGATACACCTTACTAAGGAATGTGAATGTCAAGCCACTGAGTGGCTTTAAGTACAAGAAGGATGTGATCTGAATTGTGTTCTCAAGAAGCCACTGTGCCAGTAGATAGAGGAGGGATTCTGCAGTCACACCACTGCTGTCACAGGCCTTGATCCCAGGACCCTAAATCATAAAATCAAGAGTCAGATACTTAAGCAACTGAGCCACCCAGGAGATCCAAAAATTGTTGTTATTCTGATTCAAACCCAGGTATACTCCTGTGCTTTGAACAAATGCTACCTACATAAGCTCACAGTAGTCATAAATTTCTATCACATACCAAAAAAGGACTTGTGCAATTTACCATTTGGGATTCAAGATTAAAACAAAGTTCTTATAGGATAAATATTAAAACACTGCAATGACTTACCAAAAAAAAAAAAAAAAAGAAAGAAAGAAAGAAAGAAAAAAAACCTTCAACAATTTAAGTGTTTATTTAAAACATTATCCAGAACATTAATATGGGCATAGAGAAGTATAAGGTCCTTCCATCTAAAAAGGTATAGAGACAAGTTCAAACACACAAACAGTTCAGCCACATTGAAAAGCTTAATAACGCAGTGAAATAATACATAATGCTGCAGCTTACAAAGGACTGTAGTGAAGTCAAGAAGAATGGGGATTCAGAAGAGGCCATTGTCTTCAGAAGTTACAAAGTTACTGGCTGGCACTTCCAGTGAAACAAAGAGACTCCTAAAGAAGGCTTACATTTTAGGTCTGGGGTTTTGTGGAGTTTTGTTTTGTTTTGTTTTATTTTTTCTTTCTTTTCAGCTGGGACCTGTGGGTGCTTGCAAGGATGGGAAAAAGAAACCAGAGTATCAGAAGTGCCAGGGAGAACAGAGGCTGGCACTGTTGCCAAGTGGGCGGGGACGTTCAATGTCCTAGAACAAGGACAGCCCTACATAACTCAAGAATTGTCCCATATCTTTCTTGGCTATTTGGACAGATTTTTAATTTTGGTTCTAATGGCCTGGGTGTGCCTTTTCCTCAAAGAAGCCAGCCAGCTTCAAAAAGTCTCCTCCAGGAAGGGCATTCCTCACAGGACAGTTCCTCCGTTCTAGAAAACCATAAACTACCTCATACTATCCCTGCTATAATTGCCCAGGAATTAACCAATTTTTTTCTATGTCTACCATTAAAATTCCTAGATATTTGAATTAGAAGTTACCCAACTCATATTTTGTATTGCATATTAATATTCTTTTTCAATAGAAATGCCAGGCCCACAGTACTTCAAAATTACTGTGGAAAAAAGTCTTTTTTAAGATTTTTTTTTTTTTTTTTTTTTTTTTGGTCACACAGAGAGTGAGCACAAGCAGGAGGAGCAGCAGGCAGAGGGAGAAACAGGCTCCCTGCTGAGCAAGGAGCCTGATGTGGGACTGGAACCCAGGACCCTGGGAACATGACCTGAGCCATAACACAGATGCTTAACTGACTGAGCCACCCAGGTATCCTTGGGAAAAAAGTCCTAAGATCTAATTCCATACAGATTCTGTTGGGGTGAAAGGTTTTACTTTTTCTCCCCAAGAGAAACCAAAAATAATTTTAAAAATTAAAAAACGTTTTCACCAGGAGAAACCAAATAATAAGGCTCTGTGTACATACCTGCTGGGTCTAGCCCCCTAAAATTTATGTTGAAATCCTAACACCCCGGTTATGGTATGAGTAGGTGGGGGCTTTGGGAGGTGCTTAGGTTACGGGGGGTGGAGCCCTCATAAATAGCACTGGTACCTTATGAAAAAAAAAAAAAAATCCAGACAACTCCCTAGCCCCTTCTGCCCTGAGAACATGCAGTGAGAAGCCTCTGAAACAGAAGAGGGTCCTCCCGCAGCCCCTGCTGCCACCCTGAACTTGGACTTCAAGCCTCAAGGCTATAAAAAATACATTTTTCTTTATAAGTTTATAAGGCACTCTGTCTGGGTATTTTGTTATAGCAGTCCAAACAGAGAAAGACAATGCCAAATATATGGTCAGGGCTTAATTGGTACTTCCCCCATTAGGACTTCTCATCAAGAAGGCTACAGTTAGTTCATCTCGACTCCAACATACAGCCATAATGCACACGCAAATGTGTAAGAGACTTAGCTCTCATCTGCTAGTTCTCTGTGTTCAAATTCTCCTGGAGGTGTAAAGTCACTAACTGAGTAATATAATCCAGGTTCATAGGATAATAGACATGAGTATGAAGTCTCCATCTCCACTACCAACAGGCCATACCTTGCTCCAGAACACTAACTAACTGATGGGATTATGGAAGGAAAGCAGGACATATAGCTTGGGGCAAGTAGGCCTATTAGCCAAATTAGAGGAAATACGCAGTTTCCAGCCTGTATTACACATATACCTGTATGCATCACAGGCTTGTCTAGGTATGTGACCTATAAATTTAGGTTACATTTATGGGGAAATCTTCATTTTTGGCTGAGTTCACAGAGCATTTAGTATATCACAGATACATACAAAAAAACCCCAGGTATGACATGTGCCCAGTCAAGTAGTTAGGATTGGCAGTATGACCTAGAGAGTGTAGAGTACTAATTTCAAACTACACTTACTGTCCCCATTGGTCATGAGCTCACACCCTGGTATGCTCTAATGATTCCACTGCCTCATCAGCTGTTGAAGAACCTTGGTAGTTCTCTCCACTTGTCTCCATCTGTAGGATGGTACTCTGAACAGACGATATCATTCCCTATTTTGAAATCAACTAGCCATAGATGAGGCCTTTAGAATGCTTTCTTTCTGGTCCTGTGCATATTCCCTCATTCACCTCTCTTCCTATGATCTGTGTCCCATTAATTCAGATAGCTAAGGGAGTTCCCCTCTTTACTGATGTGTTCAAATGCTATTTCTACACCCCCCCCCACTTCTGCCCTGTGGTCAGTACTAGTATTCTAATATGAATAAGCCAGGGTCCTTGCCCTAGGGAATCTCTAGCTTCCTGGAGAAAGTACACGATTAAACAGCTAATATCATATCATACCATGTAATGTTACCATGTGACGTTAGAGTAAAGACAAGCATCAGGCACTAGCAGAGAACATGGGAAAGGCATGTCTCAATCCTGACAGGAATGAGCAGAGTAAGCTTGTTCTTGCAAGTTGACAAAGACTTGTTATATGTTTTTAAATCTAGACTTCCTCTCTTTCTGTATGATGGATTAAACTGAGGTCCCTATTGCTTAAAATATTAGCTAGACTAATTTCAACAATTACTTCAAATGTGTAGTTGAACTCTCAGTGAGGAAGCCTTCCACAAGTCCTTTAATTAGGACCCATCGAAAAACCATTATGATGACCCACGAGACTTTTTGCCCTGGAAAGGTTTGCTGGGCTCAGCCAAGATGACAGGCTCTTAAGAGCCATTAAGAACAGGACGCCTGGGTGGCTCAGTGGGTTAAAGCCTCTGCCTTCAGCTCAGGTCATGATCTCAGGGTCCTGGGATCAAACCCTGTATCAGGCTCCCAGCTCAGTGGGGAGACTGCTTCCCTCTCTCTCTCTGCCTGCCTCTCTGCCTACTTGTGATCTCTCTCTGTCAAATAAATAAATAAAATCTTTAAAAAAAAATTACAAACAGTAGCAAAAGGAAAAAAGAGGAACTTTTCTGTTTCAGTCTGAGTTTTTGTTAAGGAGGGCAAAAGATGCTCTTTGGAAATCTTCAATTACAAACTTTACATTGAAGATAGTCCCATTCATGGTATGCCTTCATTTAGGGTTAACTCTGAACTACAGGACCCCCACAGTTGAAGTGTCATTGGTCATAGGCTCACAATACAAAATCTTGAGACACTTGACAAAGCTACTGATCATGAGAAAGACAATAAAACAGCAAAATTAGACCCTCAGATGTTTAAGTAACAGACTAATCAAACATTCTACAATGCAAGTATGCTTAGAGATGCTAAAAATTAGCTTATGAAGACAGTATGATTTATTCTTGACTGACTCGACTAAGAACCAAATAGAACTTCAGAAAGTAATAGTTTGAGTGTTTAAAAATTCACTGGAAAGTTAAGTAGCAAAGAAAGGAAAGTCAGGAAATAATCAGTGAACTGTAATAGAAATTTGATCTTAAGAAATTACCCAGAATAAGGGGTGCCTGGGTGGCTCAGTCATTGAGCATCTGCCTTCAGCTCAGGTCATGATCCCAAGGTCCTGGGATCGAGCCCCACCTCAGGCTCCCTGCTTGGCAGGAAGCCTGCTTCTCCCTCTCCCTCTCCCCTGGCTTGTGTTCCCTCTCTCAGTGTCTCTCTCTCTGTCAAGTAAATAAATAAAATCTTAAAAAAAAAAAAAAAAAGAAAGAAAGAAAGAAATTACCCAGAATACAGCACAGTCAGAAAAGGTGAAAAATATGAAAGATGTTAAGAAACATGAAATCTGGAATGATGAAGTCCAGTGTACATTTTATAGGAGTTCACACTGAGAAAAAATTAACAGAGGATAAACAGTATTTAAAGAAGCTGTTGGAGATTTCCATCAGTTAATAAAATCCTCAGATTTTGAAAATATATGAAGTCCCAACAATTCTATATCTAGATTCATCAAAGTATAGGAGATTTTAAAAAGGCATTTAACCAAATCATATCTACTGTGTGGTTTCATTTTAATAATGAAAATTATATATTTTATATGATGACTGAGAAAAATGCAGACCACAGAGAACTATTCATATTGGTTATAATGTGGAACTGCAAGGAGTGATTCAAAATAAAAGGTCTGGGCACCTGGGTGGCTCAGTGGGTTAAAGCCTCTGCCTTCAGCTCAGGTTATGATCCTGAAGTCTAGGAATCGAGCCCCACATCAGGCTCTCTGCTCTGCAGGGAGCCTGCCTCCTCCTCTCTCTCTCTCAGTCTGCCTCTTTGCCTACTTGTGATCTCTGCCTGTCAAATAAATTTTTTTAAAAGATTTTATTTATTTATTTGAGAGAGAGTGAGAGAGACAGCATAAGAGGGGAGAAGGTTAGAGGGAGAAGCAGACTTCCCGTGGAGCAGGAAGCCCGATGTGGGACTCGATCCCGGGACTCCGGGATCATGACCCGAGCCAAAGGCAGTTGCTTAACCAATTGAGCCACCCAGGCTCCCCCTGTCAAATAAATTTTTAAAATATTAAAAAAAAAATAAAATAAAAGGTCTTCAAGTTTTTAAAAATACTCCTTTGGGGCGCCTGGGTGGCTCAGTGGTTTAAGCCGCTGCCTTCGGCTCAGGTCATGATCTCAGGGTCCTGGGATCGAGTCCTGCCATCGGGCTCTCTGCTCTGCAGGGAGCCTGCTTCCCTCTCACTCTCTCTGCCTGCCTCTCTGCCTACTTGTGATCTCTCTCTGTCAAATAAATAAATAAAATCTTAAAAAAAAAATACTCCTTTGGCCTATAATAAAATGTATAAATAAGACACATCATTTTTATAAATGTTTAAGTTTTTAAATTTTAAGTTGTATTTAATTTGAACTTATATTTAACAGTTCAAGTTTTATGTTTCAAATTTTTTAAGATTTTTTTTTTTTTTTTTTGACAGAGATCACAAGCAGGCAGAGAGGCAGGCAGAAAGAGGATGGAGCAGACTCCCCACTGAGCAGACAGCCTGATGCAGGGCTGGATCCCAGGACCCTGAGATCATGACCTGAGCTGAAGGCAGAGGCTTTAACCCACTGAGCAACCCAGGCACCCCTATTTTATTATTTTTAAAGACTTCATTTATTTATTTGACAGAAAGATGGAAGAGAGCACAAGCAGGCAGAGGGGCAGGCAGAGGGAGAGGGAGAAGTGGGCTTCCTGCTTGGAAGGCTTGCAGGGCTTAGCAGGGAACTGGATGTGGGGCTCGATCCCAGAACCCTGGGATCATGACCTGAGCCGAAGGCAGAGGCTTAACCAACTGAGCCACCCAGGCACCCTGGAATTCCTTATTTTAAAGCAAAATGTGCCTCCCCCAATTTACACCCATTTGCCCTACACTTACTTCTGAAACTCCACAGAACTAGGGTAATCCCCTTTACCTCACAATCTCTGAAGACTACATATCAACACTTCTTCACTCCTGCAGATCTTCTCTAGGAGGAGAGCTGGTCCCTCCATGACTTCCCTCACATCACTGTTTCAAGCACTTCTCAGTATATGAGGCCCTAACTAGTCTGTCTTTAGTATATTGCCAACTGTGTTAAGACTGTACCACCACTTGGGCTTAAAATCCTAGACGATTTCTGATCTCTCTTCCATCCTCATTCCCCACACTCCTTCATTCACCAAATAGTCACTATTGGCACTCTCTCTCTCTCATCTCTTCTTTGTTCTCATTATAATCTAGCACACCCTTCCTTTCCCCTCCCCAGTCAGAATATTCCAGAATGGTCTGTTATGTGGTCAGCAGCATAATGTCCTTCCCACTTCTAACCCATCTTGGATATTAATGCCAGGTTCAATAGTCAAAATGATTTCCATCGTTTTACTCCTCTGGTCAAGAACAAACCTCAATTTCTGGTGCCTATCAGATGAAATACAAGTTTCACAATGGGCATCCAGAACCTTCCACAGTATTGGTCATGCTACATATAACCCACCAATCATTTCAACACACAAATCTCACTTGGAGCCAGAATAGCTGCCCAATGGAGCCATAGACACCCAGACTCTACGAAGATGGCCCAAGCCAAACCTTTTACCTCCATGAATCCCTCCCAAAATATTCTAACACTGCTAACATGTGACACTAGGGTTTGAATCTTGGCTCAAACACCTACTAGCTCTGTGACCTTGACTACCTGCCTGTTTCACAATACCTGTTCTAAGATCAAATGGAGTCCAGTATGCAAAATACTTAGACGAGTACTGAGTCCAGTATCAAATTCCCAGGCCCTCCCTCCTGCCATGATCCCAACAACCTGCCACAGATCTTTTATTTATTCTAAGATCTAACAATTCTATCTCGGTACTTTTTGCTCAGAGTTTCATGGGTTTTTCTGATCTCCCAGCTAAACCTTTTTCTCTTGCATCCTCTGCTGAGCTCTGTGCATATCACAATTTAAAAGGTTTTTTTTTAAAGATTTTTAGTTATTTATTTGACAGACAGAGATCACAAGTAGGCAGAGAGGCAGGCAGAGAGAGAGAGGAAGAGAAGCAGGCCTCCCGCAGAGCAGAGAGCCCGATGCGGGGCTCGATCCCAGGACCCCGGGACCATGACCTGAGCCGAAAGCAGAGGCTTTAACCCACTGAGTCACCCATATGCCCCTGTGCATATCACAATTTAACTAGGAGACTAAACCCAGTCATTGTATTTGACTAGGACTGGAGGGCAGAAGTGTTTTTGTAAATACTGCTTATTCATTAAACAGTATCTGGCCATCTGCTGGGCATGAGGATATTATGTGCTGAGGATATGTAATTGAACAAGAAACAGAAACCCTAGCCTTTTTGAAGCTTACACTATAGTTTATAGACAACACATCAGAATATATTTTATAGTACACTTCAAAATGGTATGTATCATTTTTAAGATGGAGCAGAGGAAGAGAACAGAGTGGAGGGGTGGACAGTGGTCAGGGCAGACAGACGCAGCTGCGAAGGCGATGTTTGAGAAAGCCGAGCAGATAGCTGGGCTGAGTCTCACACAGGAGCAGCACAGAGGGGGAAATCGGAAGCAAAGCATGAACACACACACTGTGAGTGACATCAAGGAGTCAGTGTGAGGGAAAAGGAGTGTAAAGGATGATGACAGGGAAAAACAGAAAACCTGGTCCCATAAGGCTTTATAGGTCATCTGGTGGACTTTGGCTTCTGTCTCCACTTGAGGGTTCTGAGCTGAGGAGTGACATGACGGGACCTACACACTAAATGGTATCAATTCCTACACCATAGGCAAGCTGAGAGCAGCCAAGGGCGGGGAAGTGGGGGGGGGGGCTGGTTTGCAGGCCCTGGCAATAATACCAGCAAGAAAAAAAAAAAAAAATAATAATAATAGCAAGAGATGGTGGCTGAGACCAGGGGGTGGCTGTGGGCGCTGATTTCTGGACATGTTCTCAAGGTAGAACCAATAGGAATTCCCAACCAATCAGAAGTGGGATGTGAGGGGCGCCTGGGTGGCTCAGTGGGTTAAGCCTCTGCCTTCTGCTCAGGTCATGATCTCAGGGTCCTGGGATCGAGCCCCACATTGGGCTCTGCTCAGCAGGGAACCTGCTTCCTCCTCTCTTTCTGCCTGCCTCTCTGCCTACTTGTGATCTCTATCTGTCAAATAAATAAATAATCTTAAAAAAAAAAAAAAAGAAGAAGTGGGATGTGAGAGAAAGAGGAGGTCTCCCAAAGGGCAGCCTGAGCTCAGGGTGGGGCTGCCATGAACAAAGGTGGTGGTCCAGGTGGCGCAGGTGCAGGAAGGAAACCAGGAACCCCGTTTGAGGCACATTCAGTTTAAAATGCCCACATGGGCAGACCTGTCATGCAAGTAACTGAGATACCCAAGCCTGCAGTTTCTTCTGCCCACTAAGTCTTTTCCTGACTCACTCTCAGGAAAGCACTAGCAGGAAGATGAAAGAGGTTAAAAGGATTAGGAGCAGAGGCCACGCCCCTGTCCTTGTGGAGTTGGCAGGGAGAGAAGGAAACACTGCAGCTATTCCCAAGCCTCTGGAACAGCAAACCCCATCCTACCCCAACGCATGTGGAAGGTAGCCAAGCAACAAGGTGGGTTACATCCAAAACCAAGCCAGCATGTGGACCAAAGACTGGGCCCAGACTCCATGCAGGGTGACAACAACCATCTTGGAATTCTTCCCTCTGCAAGTTCTGTTCCAGGCAGAATTTGGTTAACAAAGCTATTTATCTTGGAGATGTTTATCTTCGGAAGGAGAAGGAGTTTGGGTTTTCCGAACAGTCAACGGAGAGAGCCAGAGTCAGAACAGGGCAGCTGGGGTTGGCCCCGCCCACTGCCCCAGGCCTAGGTTTCTCCCCGTATAAATGCTGCCACAGCAAAAAAAAATATTTTCCGCTGCCTACACACAGGGCTTTGGGGAGGATTCATGAATTAGTGTGTATAAAACACTATGAGCTATTCAAATAAAGGGACAATGAGGGCACCTGGGTGGCTCAGTGGGTTAAGCCGCTGCCTTCAGCTCAGGTCATGATCTCAGGGTCCTGGGATCGAGTCCCGCATCAGGCTCTCTGCTCAGCAGCAAGCCTGCTTCCCTCTCTCTCTCTCTGCCTGCCTCTCTGTCTACTTGTGATCTCTCTATGTCAAATAAATAAATAAAATCTTAAAAAAAAAAAAAAGGGACAATGAAACTCCCCTTGTACATTTCTAAGGTCCAGACAGAATGATCTTTTCTTCCCCACAAACTCCAAGGAAAATGAGACAACCATGTGAAGTTACCCTGTACCTGACTAAAGAGACAAAATGAAGTCATGTGTGAAACCTCTTTGTGATGTACATTTCCAATAGAAGGATTTCCAGAAACAATCTCTCAAAAAGAAAAATACAGGTTAAGGGACACCTGGGTAGCTCAGTGGGTTAAGCCTCTGCCTTCTGCTCAGGTCATAATCTCAGGGTCCTGGGATCTAGCCCCCATCGGGCTCTCTGCTTAGCAGGGACCTTGCTTCCCCCCACCCCTCTCTGCCTGCCTCGCTGCCTACTTGGGATCTCTGGCTATCAAATAAATAAATAAAATCTTAAAAAAAAAATACAGGTTAAAAATCATTTTAAAACCAACAGAAAGATCTAGCTATAGTAGGGCTCCACTCAGGAGTTAAATGTGTTGACCTGGGAGACATAGCAAAGCCAAACTCCGAGCTGTTGTAGAAGCTAGAACCTTAATTCCACCCCGGGAGAAAATATGAACTGCCTCCCAAGGGCCAGCGAACCAAGCGCATGGTTAAGAGCCATCCCTGAAAAGAGCTTTGTTGAAGGCATTTTCCCCCTGTTTTCTAAAAGCTGTCCAACTCCACTCAAACGATCACAATTAACACTGACATGAATAGGCCACTGTAGGGATTCTGCTCATAATCCAGAGAGATGGCTCTCCCTGCCCACTGTGATTTTACATCAGTATTCAAGCAACCCTTCATGGTCTTGTTCCTCGCTCAGAAAAGTGCCGGAGACCAGAGGAATGCACAGTCTGGAGGTGAACTCTTTACCTAACAAAGCAAGGATGTGCTCGGATTACTGCAAGCCTCACGGTTTAGCACACCTCAACTCTTCACTTCAGAAACAGAGAAGTGAGGAGCAGCTAGAAAACGATCAAACACAGAAAGGGGGCCAACAGCCTACCTGCTGAAAATGAAACACCGGTTAAAACTAATCTAAACCAGGGCGCCTGGGTGGCTCAGTGGGTTAGGCCTCTGCCTTCGGCCCAGGTCATGATCTCAGGGTCCTAGGATCGAGCCCTGCATCAGGCTCTCCGCTCAGTGGGGAGCCTGCTGCCTCCTCTCTCTCTCTGCCTGCCTCTCTGCCTACTTGTGATCTCTCTCTCTCTCTCTCTGTCAAATAAATAAATAAAATCTTAAAAAAAAAAACTAATCTAAACCCAAGATTCTGCTGAGCTCATGCTGACAGTGTTTCCCGAGTGGGCTGGCATGCTCACCAAGCTGGGGACACCTGAGGCAAGGGAAGTCTGACGAGGCACTCAAGGTCAGTGAGTTCTAATTCCTCATCTACTGATGACTCATGGTAAATTCCAGATTTCCAGTCCTGTGTTTACTGCACACTGGCACTAATCTCCCAATGGGTCTCTCTCCCTTCAGCTCCAGCTCCCTCCAGTCCTCATGGCCTAGGACCAAAACATTCAACTTCAAGTACTGCTCTGGGTGTCCAGCCTCTCTCTCTCAAACCGCTCAGGGGCTCCCTAGAGAGGAAAGGGTGCCACTTTTGCCGCTGCCATTCAAGGCCACTGTGAGCTAGAACCCCTCCCAGTGCTCCATACAATACTTCCTTCCTTTCTTCTCTAGAGAGCCATTTCTAGGGTTCTGGCTGTCTAGCACCCTTCCCTTGTTAGCATGTGGCTCTCCCCTCTGAGGAACCCCCATTGTGTACAGCTTTGATAGGAAGTAGGATCTCATTGTCCTTATAGAAGCCAATGGGAATTCATTCTCTCTCTCTTTCCAGGGCAGCCAGGAGTGGGCACATGGGTAGGGTGCTTAAGCAGGGGTCTATTCTGCAATAAGGCATGACACAGGGCAATTAGGATCATATTTATGCACCACATCATTTGTTGTTGGCACCCAAGAGCTCAGGCTGAGGTACTCCCCAGCTTACTTCCTACCTCTTCCCTTTACAGACCAGCTGTTCTCCCCAGGATGGGGAGCCTTCCCCTCTCAACACCATGTGTATACTTGGAGCCCTGAGCCCTCTTCCTAGTAAATACAGGACAGAAGTTCCCTGACAGGGCTAAGCGCAAGGCAGGAACACCAAAACTCGGTCCAGGAGCTGGGCATGCTGTGTCTTAAAGGAGGAATACAAGTTAAGCAGACTGATGGGAGAACAGACGGGGCTGGGGAGAAAGGGTATGTTCCAGCACAGGTGCCGAGGACATGGGAACACTGCAAACTGTGGCTGAGGATTTCAAGTCCTTCTACAGAGCTGTGCACAAGCTACCTAGGACCAGAGCCGAAGCTAGAGACGGAAGCTGCACATTGCACACTGCACCAACAGTTTCAATCTCCATCCTGAAGGTTAAGGGGTGAATTCAAAATACAAGTGCAAAGCCCAAAAGAGATCATAGTTCTATTTTTTTTCCTAATTAGCTCTTTGAATTTCCTAAAGTTTACTCTTAATATACACACTTTCCTCCATAAAATACAATGTAATATTAAGCCAGGAGATGTGCTTTAGTTAGATTCATTCCAAAATGATTTCTTTTTTTATATATATATAGCACCCAGGGTGGGGGGTAAATGCATCAAATTCCCGGGCAAAGCAGTACAGAGAAGTAGGTGTGATTTGTGCAAGGTAGTGAAAAGAAACAAGTCAGGAAAGAGGCACACACCTCTGGATTAGAGCTCCCGTTCTGCCTCGCAGTACATGCGTGACTTTGGCAAGTTCTTTAACCTTGTTGAGCCTCATTTGTTTATCTGTAAAATGTAGTTGGGATACCAACAGCTCTAAGAGTGTTAGGGTGAGGAAGTCAACCTTACACAAAGCACTTGGTACACAGGAGTTCCACTCTGACACTATCTATCCTTTTCTTTCCAAGAAACTGTTCCCACAACAATGCCCTAAATGACAACCTGTCTACTACACCCTGATCCATCACTGGAAGCCAAAGAACCAAGAGTAAGGAGATCTGGGTTCCTACATCTGTCATTTTTTTTTAACTGTGTTAAGTGAGAGTTCATTCAACCACTTGGGAACTCCATTTCCCTATGCATAAAATGGGGATTACAGGGACACCTAGCTGGCTTAGTCGTAGAGTAGGCAGATGCCTCTTGACCTCATGGTTGTGAGTTCAAGCCCAGTTCTGGGTATAGAATATACTTGAAGAACAAAATAAATATAAGTGCTGCCCATTCCAGGACATTCAAGGATTGAATGAGATTCATGGAAAGTTCAGGATACCAGGTATGTAAAATATTGCGAAGTATCTGCATACTTACAAGTGACCTTCTCAAAGTTATTTCTGACACCACCTTTGAATTTCCAGTTCAACCACTTTCCTCATGTCACTCATGAACCTACAAAGACTCTTTATTGCCTATTATGCCTCTGTCTGACTCTGTTTGGCTTCCAACCCTCCTTAACATAGCCCCACCCTACCTAGCTATCTAATGCTATTTCCTTCTCCCCCAGATTGTCACAGTATCTTTCTCATGATCCATGGTGATACCCATTCTTGTGGTTTGGTTCATATGGATTCTCCTGCCTCAAGCACCCACCCCTTCTGCCATCTGCCTAAGCAGGTGATTTCCTAAAGCCCTTGGATGCCTGGACTGCTCCATTACACCTGATTACTCCACAAGTAAGAATTCGCTCCTGGCTCTGAACTCCTAACCAGAATCTTTGACTTAATATTTTTACTAAATTCTGTAATTTCTCTCACTGCTTGTGCTAGCTCTTCTTCTTGAGGGAAAAGATGTGTTTTATACTCACCCCCCCCCATTCCCTAAAAATTTGGAATAGTACATTGAACACAGAGGAAAACATGGGCTGGACATTCTCAAACTTCTTTGCTCATCAAAACTTCTATCCTTGGGGCGCCTGGGTGGTTCAGTGGGTTAAAGCCTCTGCTTCAGCTTGGGTCATGATTCCAGCGTCCTGGGATCGAGCCCCGCATCAGGCTTTCTGTTCAGCAGGGAACCTGCTTCCTCCTCTCTCTCTCTCTCTTTCTCTCTCTCTCTGCCTGCCTTTCTGCCTGCTTGTGATCTCTGTCTGTCAAATAAATAAATAAAATCTTAAACAAAACAAAACAAAAAAACCTTCTATCCTCAGCTTATCTCCAGAAGCCCTTAACAAGCACCTACTCTTTGGTCAAAAGAACCAAGGTGAGTAGAGCCACCCCTCCATCTTACAGGCTCCAACAACAAATAGGTTGATGCCAGACTTGAGTACCATGGAGCACAGGAAGCCAGGACAAGCCACAGTTGTAGCACCTGATTCTAACCCAGAATTCACACCGTAGCTGGAACACAGAATCGCCTCTTCCCTTCTAAGAGGTGAACCATAACAAATAGACAAATATGCACTTCACACATTATAAGATGAGTAAAATATGGAAAAAAACCTAAAGTTCCCCCTTCAAGAAAAGAATAGTAACAGAGAATTTTACATAGCCACTGAAAATAATTTTGGAAGAATAATGAGCAACAGAAACATTACCAATGTAAAAAGAAAAAAACAAGAAAAGTTCTAAGTATATACTATGTGACTTCAATTAAGTTATCATGGGTGGTTCGGTTGGTTGAGCATCTGCCTTCGGCTCAGGTCATGATCCCGGGGTCCTGGGATGGAGCCCCGCGTCAGGCTCCCTGCTCAGCAGGGCGTCTGCTTCTCCCTCTGCTGGCTGCTCCCCCTATTTATGCTCTCTCTCTGTCAATAATGTCAAATAAATAAATAAAATCTTTATAAATAAATAAATAACAATAAAGAGTTATCATGAAACAAGCTGTTACTGACTCCAAGTTTACTCTACACCACACCCTCGTTGCTAACACTTTCACATAGCCACAGTGACAAGGACAGCCTGGTTGAGACCTGTAACATTCCCCTGTCATCTCTACCCGCTTCCCCACATGCTACAACTTTAGTATGACACTGTGTTCTGTTTCAAGAGAAAACTGTGCCCCTCTAGCACAACTGCTTTCCCTCCATTCCCATCACAGAGAAGAGTTGGAGTTGCATGTTCACGCATGTTATGTGTTTATTCTGCCCAGTAGCACAGAGAGTATCAAGTTCGTTTCATGGGAGACAAACAGACTGAGGTCCTTAAGGCACCGCCTAAAAAATAATAACCCAAAAGAGCCTTTTTACCTCACATACCAACTTGTGGGTATTGTCCTAGCATATTTACCCATGTTTCCACATGAAAATCAGGGTTCCTACTTAGCATTCCAAGAACATACTTCCTCTGGCTCCAATCCTAATAGTAGGATTCTATACCTCTCCTTCCTCCACTCCCAGTGAGGGAGTCATGGAGTAACCACATCCCAACCCGAGTGAGAAACAGGGCCCATGCAAGGGCCACAGCTGGGTGTGGGTAGAGGGATTTGGAATCTGCCGAATCCAGCCTCGTTGTCCATCTCCCCATTTCCCAACTGCACAGGGCCCCAGAGGGCACACCAACGGTCTCCTTCCCCCCCCACTACCTACCGTGTTAGCTCGTTCTTCACTTTACTCCCTGGGCAGCTGAAGAACCAATTTCTCTAGCAGTTTCTCCATTATCCTGCTACTATTCCTCAAGCAAGTACACTTTCCCTGCCCTTACTTCCCAGGGACAGTCTCCTACTGGTAACAAATAGAAAAACCTAAAATGGAAACAAACAGGGGTTGGTTACAAACTAATAAAAAGCAGCACTGAAACAATGTAGCTCAATAAAATCAACTTGGAATCATCAGAACAAATCAAGTATGCAATCCTCATTTATTTTACTAAGAGCACATGCCCCAGAAAATAATGTCATGTCTCCGGGCTTCAAATACCTAATTAATAAGAGGACTGAACTACCTTATGGATCCATTGTTTTAAGATTTTTTAATTTTGACTCCAGTTAGTTAACATACACTTTCCTATTAGTTTCAGACGTACACTTTAGTGATTCAGTGACTCAACACTTCCACACATCACCCAGGGCTCATCCCCAAAAGTGCCCTCCTTCATCCCATCACCTATTTCACCCATCCCCCATCATCTCCCCTCTGGTACCCATCAGTCCTCTACAGTTAAGAGTCTGTTTCTTGGTCTGCCTCTCTTTTATTGCCCTTCTGCTTATTTGTTTCTTAAATTTCACATGTGAATAAAATCATATGGCATTTGTCTTTCTCTGATTGACTTCACTTGACTACTAGCTCCATCCATGTCCTTGCAAATGGTAATATTTCATTCTTTTTTATGGCTGAGTGATATTTCATTATATATATGTCTTATATGTATGATATATATGTATATATGTATGATATATGTATATGTATATACATATATACATCTTATATGTATAAGATATATATGTATTATATATGTATATGTATATATAATACATCTTATATATAACATATATATACATATATAATATATATACATATATACATAAGACTATATATATACATAAGACATATATACATAAAACGTGTATATATACATAAGACGTATATATACGTCTTATATATAACATGTATATATACATATATAATATATGTACATATATACATAAGACGTATATGTACGTCTTATATATAACATGTATATATACATATATAATATATGTACATATATACATAAGACGTATATATACATAAGATGTATATATATACATATATATAATATATATATAAGATGTATATATATACATGAAAAATCATCCAGCCATAAAAAAGAATGAAATATTATCATTTCATTATGTATATATATAATGAAATATCACAAATATATACATAAGATGTATATATAAAATGGCTGAGTTATATTTCGTTTCATATACATATGTATATATACTATATGTTATATAGTATATATAATGAAATATTACTCATCCATAAAATATATATATATTATATATATAATTTAAAATATACATATCATCCTTTTTATTTAAATTCAAATTAGTTAACATGTACTATTATTTTCAGGGGTAGAATTCAGTGATTAATCAGTTGCACAGAACACCCAGTGCTCATTACATTGAGTGCCCTCCTTAATGTCCATCACCCAGTTACTCCATCCACCCACCCACCTTTTCTCCAGCAATCCTGTTTGTTTCCTAGAGTTAAGATTCTTTTGGTTGCCTCCCTGTTTTCATCTTATTTTACTTTCCCTTCCCCTATGTTCATCTCTTTTGATTCCTAAATTCCAGTTATGAGTGAAATCATAAGGTATTTATCTTTCTCTGATTTATTTCACTTAGCACAAAAACCTCCAGTTCTATCCACGTCATTGCAAATGACAAGATTTCATTTCTTTTGATGGCTACATAGTAGTATAGTATATACTATACTATGATATAGTATGAATAATACATAGTATTCAATTGCATATATATACATATACATATATATATATGTGTATATGTGTGTGCTTTTGTGTGTGTGTATATATATATATATATATATATATATATATATATATCACATCTTCTTTATCCATTCATCTGTTGATGGACATCTGGGTTCTTTCCATAGTTTGGCTATTGTGGATATTATTGCTATCAACATTGGGTTGCATGTACCTCTTCAGATCACTGTATCCTTGGATAAATACCTAGCAGTACAGTTGTTGAGTCATAAAGGAGTTCTATTTTTAACTTCTTGAGGCGCCTACATACTGTTTTCCAGGGATACCACATCTTCTTTATCTAGTCATCAATTGATAGACACTTATGGACACTTGATGGACAAATGATGGACATTTATCAATTGATTACCATAATTAGGCTATCGTAGACAATGCTGCTACAAACATTAGGATGCATGTATCCCTTTGAATTAGTATTTTGGTATTCCTTGGATAAATTCTTAGTAGTATGATTGTTGGACTGGAGTACAGATCTATTCTTAACTTTCTGAGGAAACTCCATACTGTTTTCCTGAGAGGCTGTACCACTTTGCATTCCCACCAACAGTATAAGAGGGTTTCTGTTTCTCCACATCCTTGCCAACTCTTCTTTCTTGTGTTGTTGATTTTAGCCATTCTGACGGGCATAAGGTGATATCTCATTATAGTTTTGATTTCCATTTCCCTGATAAATGATGTTGACCATTTTCTCATGTGTCTGTTGGCCATCTGAATGTCTAACCATAGAGGAAAAGCTCTGATTTTCCCCATTTGTGATGTTATTAACTATGGGATTTTCATATAAGGCCTTTATTATGTTGAGGTATGTTCCCTCTAAACCTACTTTGTTGAGGGTTTTATCATGTACTTTGATGAAGGCTTCTTCTGCATCTATTGAAATGATCACATGGGTTTTACCCTTACGCTTGTTAATGTGATGTATCATGTTGATTCATTTGTGGACACTGAACCACCCTTGCAACCCAGGAATAAATCCCTTTTGACTGTGGTTAATGATTTTTTTTTCATGTATGATAAACTCCATCTTAAAGAGGGTCACAATGAAAGTCCTCCCAGTACACAGAATCTGAGTCTGATTATTTCTGACCCCTCCTTGCTCAATCAGCAGTAAGTCATCCCTGTTGGGTAAAGCCTCATCCAAATCTTCTTCAATTATCTTTCTTCTAGATCAGATATTCCCGGGTCCCTCTCCCACCCTATCCTTCTGCCCAACCTCACCATGACTAAAAATACATATGTATCAAATAGGGTGGAAAAATCAAAGAAGTTATCGTTAGAAGGCAGGACCATATAATGGTTAAAAACCTAAAATTTAGATTCAGGTATGGGTATAAATCTAGTTTAGCAACTTGACTTGTGACTCCAGCCAAGGCACTTAACCTAAGCCTCTCTTTCTTCCCCTAAAAAATGGGCATCAAAATAATGCCTATGTCACAAGATCATTCTAAAAAAATACATGAAGCCCTCCGAATGTGCCTGGCATGCACAAGCACTCTAACACCACGATCATAGTGGTGGTGGCTACTATTACTGCTATAAATATTATAAATATTACCATGTAATATACCACAGCCTAACGGAAATGAGATACTCCTGCAAAAGATGACTAACCTAGGAAATTCATCACAAGAGCTGTTCCCAGGATGGGGAGAAAAAGCTTCTGTCTTAAGGGGTGGGAGGGGGTGTGGAGAGATGACAGAGCGAGCGAGGCACAAAGAGAGAGAGGTACTGCTGAAAAGTGAGAGGAGATGCAGCCCTGTTCGTTTATTCTGCCAACCACTGCTCCCCATCCCCCAGGGAGAAGGGCCACAAATCTCAAGGGCCAGTCCAAAAAATAGGAACAGACAGGAACAGCCTGTAATATCTACAATTTAACTTGTTTAGGGAACATTCAGTTCTGTATTTCATTTAATGAGAAGCTATATTCATGTTCTACTTAATTCTAACAATCATTGATAAATTATGCTGAATTGTTGACTTCTGGGAATACTGTGCTTCACATGTACTGGCAACAGATTTGTAATATTGCCTGGAAATGGCCTCTTTCCCCAAGGATTGAATGGGAGTTCTCAAAGCAAGAGGTTCCATGCAAGAAACTCCATCCTGTTCTTTCACCCATACAGAGGCACCCTCAACAGAAGATTCACTGTTAGAGAAAATATGAGTTTTCTGCATGATGCATCTAATTTTCTAAGATGTTATTTGTGGAACCAGAGGACCTGCCATTGTATCAGAATGTGAATATCTGCCCAAAACACCTCTGACTTTGAGTTCACAGGAAATGTATCAAATAAAATCAAAGTATATTCATCTCCCCGAGGACAATCTAACTTTTGATGCATAAGGAAGTATTACCCTGTCAATGAATCCATTTATAAGCATCTGCCCAAGAATAACAAAAACAGTTGAGCAATTAAATGAAATCGCCACTCAGTGACTTTATTCACTTAACATTTATTGGATAATCAAAATGTGCCTGGGTGTCTGGGTGGCTCAGTTGGTTAAGCATCTGACTTCAGCTCAGGTCATGATCTCAGGGTCCTGGGATCAAGCCCTATGTCGGGCTCCCTCTGAGCAGGGAGTTGGCTTCTCCCTCTCCCTCCCCCTCTCTGTCCCTCTCCTTCTTCCTCTCTCCCTGGTCATCCTGTCTCTGTCTCTCTCTCTTTCTCAAATGAATAAAATCTTAAAAAAAAAGAAAAGCTGCCAAATACTATACCAGGATGTAGAGAAAAGACATCATCAGCTCTTAACACTCAATGGGGGAATGAGACAATAAAACATATAAGTATATACACAATGCGTCATAGGCAATGCTTGTAGTAATATCAAATCGGGATGGCAAGCAGACACTGGTTGACAAGAAACGGGCCCAACTACCAGGTAAGCCTGGATACCACTCTCCCCTTAATTTTCCTGGCAGGAGCCTTCAACCTTAGCTGCACACATGGCCAGTGAAAGGCCATGTACTTCGCAATTCTGTACCAACTCTCACGTGGAGCTACTGAACATCTGAAATGTGGCCACTCCTGCACACTGAAATACTGTTTTAGATACAGTGGGTTAAATATGTTGGGTTAATTTCATCTGTTTCTTTTCCCTTTTTAATAAGGTCCTTAGGGAACTTTCTATTACATATGTGACTCACATTTTAGAAGAAACCACTAAGCTAAGAACTATCACCCAGCCTTCTCTGAGCTAGGGGGTGGGCATTCCGTGCAGTTTAGGCTACAGAGATGGGAGCAGGAGTTATGCCTACAGTGTCATTCAGGCTCCTCAAAGGAGGAAGTGTGGCCTCTCTAACTTCTTTCCCTGTTCCTGGTGGCTGGAAACAGATGAGTGGTAGCGAGCCAGCTACAGTCATGCCAAAGAAAATAATGCCCCACAGATGATGGAGCAGCAAGACAGAAGGAACACAGTTCTTAAGTAACCTTGGAGTGAGCCACCCATCTCTCCAGCTCAGACTTTTACAGAAAAGAAATTCTTCTCTTATTTAAGCCTCTGTTTAAGTCTCTTTAAACTTACCTTAACTATATTCTAAGCTAAAACAGGAAGGTCTAAGAACTAAGAAGTTCTTAGGAACTAAGAAGTTCCTAAAGGGACTGATACCTGCAAAGACACTTTCCAGAACAGGAGTTCACCAAAGAAAAGACAGTAAGAATACTGGTCAGGAGGACCAAGAGCAAGAAAGGGGTGCAGGGCTGAAAAGACAAGAGTCAACGCAGAGGTGCAAGAGTCAGCAAGCGATGCCTGGTGAGCTCTCAAAGCAAGCACCAACTTAGAGAGAGGGAGCACTGTGTGAAGGAGAGGCAGCCCTGAAGGGTGAAGCAGGAAAGACTGGGCAAGTACTGGAAAACCCTGAATGGAGAGGGTAAACCCAAACTTTTTTCACGTAGGAATGGGGGAACTACTGAAAATCCTACCCAAGGAGGGAATGATTCAACTCTGCTTTCAGATGGGTCATTCTGGTGCAGGTGCAGAAAGCACATTTTTGGGAGACCACATCTAAAGCAGGTAATATAGTAGCAATTCAGGTTAAAAAAAAAAAATAATAGAGGCGCTTGGGTGGCTCAGTGGGTTAAGCCTCTGCCTTTGGCTCGGGTCATGATCTCAGGGTCCTGGGATCGAGCCCCACATCGGGCTCTCTGCTCAGCAGGGACCTGCTTCCCCCCTCTATCTACTTGTGATCTCTATATATATCAAATAAATAAAATCTTTAAAAAATAATAATAATAATAAGATCTAAACTGCAGCAATAGCAATGAGGAGAGGATGTGACAGCATTAAGGCTATTTAAAAAGTCAAGTCATCCTAAGGAATAAAAAAGGGTAAATACTGAAAGCAGAATCCCCAGCTTCTGGGTTAGAGGAAGGGACCATTCAGGGGGCAGTAGCAAAGGGACAGGCTCAGTCTCAGACACACCAAATGTGAGAGGTCGGCATTTATGCCAATTCACATCTTTAACAGATGCCCCCTGCCTAGTTCTAAAAGATCGTACCAGAATTAAGGATGTAGATGATGTAGATACCCAGGGTCCACAGGGGAAGGTAAGTCCCAGCAGGAAGCGGGGGCGGGGGGGCTTTTCAATCATAAATCACAGGAACGGAAGACACTGCTTAAATTCTCCAAGCTCTTTTCAGAAAAATAAGCAAGGAAACCAAAGTATACAAGGTATTTATGGGCAAATGGAAAATAAAGTGAAGAATCAAAGGTTTTACAAGAACTGAAAGCATATGTTTTATTCAAAATGGCTCTTAACCTCTGTATTATTTGTCAGTCATAACATATCTCAAATGACTTGGAATATATTCTTTCTAATCCATTGTTACATTTTCTGAGGATCACATGAATGTATTACAATTCTAAGTTTTATTCAAAATTAAGTCAAAATGAGATTGGAATTCTTAATAATTCCCTTCTCTATTGTAAACCACAGGAGCGTTTTCTGCCAAACTTGCATATTCTTTTTCTCTACTTTATTTTTTTTTTTTAAGCAAACAACCTGAGAAGAAATTCTGTCACTTCCTAGTTTTGACAAATGCTGGTTACTGGGAGTCCCAGCAACCTAGTTAATTAAGGAAACATGGCCTGGATCAAGTCCCAGCTTCAAAATGCAAAAATCTGAACCTCTTTCTACCTCCTAGAATTGAGGATTAACTGAGATGTTAAAAGGAGCCCTCTATCAACTGTGAAAGGATATATAAATTCTATTTTCTTATGCAGAATAAACTGCAAGATTATTAAAATCTCTTTCTTGGATAGAGCAGCAAGCTAATGGACAGAGAGAAACTATCAGGAATTAACCATGATTTTCATCAAAAGCTTTCCAGGAAAAAAGATCTATGCCACTTGAGTTGCATACAGATTCCCGAGTCCCACCTGCCAGAGATTCTAACTCAAGCGGTCTAAGTACACAGGAAGCTAGTTCAAAAACTCCCTGATGGTTCTAATGACCAGACAGATCTGTGATTCTATGTGAACAGGAAAGCAGTTCCCCAGATCATGAAGCCTTTCACAGATACAAACACTGTCCTTCGGATGGCTAGAATCTATGGTTGTCAGTTCATCCCTTCACGCAATATTAAAAGCTCCCAGTTTGCAGTGGACACTGAGCTGGGTACCAGCAGCCCACGGTCTAGTAGAAGACACAAAAGACAACATATGCCAGGGATGACAACATCGAATGCTCTGGTGGGGGAGATGCAGCTACCTCTTGAGCAGAAAGGATGAGGTCAGTGGACCCAGACGTTAGGACTTATTAAGAACAGAAGTTATGGGGCACCTGGCTGGCTGAGTTGGGAGAGCATGCAACTCTTGATTTTGAGGTTGTAAAGCTAAGCCGCATGTTGGGTATAGAGATTACTTAAAAATAAATTATTTATATGGACATTGGGGAGGGTATGTGCTATGATGAGTGCTGTAAATCGTGTAAGGCTGATGATTCACAAAACCGTACCCCTGAAGCAAATAATACATTATGTGTTAATTAAAAAATAGTAATAATAATAATAATAATAAATTATTTTTTTCAAGATTTTATTTATTTATCGGACAGACAGAAATCACAAGCAGGCAGAGAGGCAGGCAGAGAGAGAGGGGGAGGCAGGTTCCCCACCGAGCAGAGAGCCTGACGCGCAGCTCGATCCCAGGACCCCGAGACCACGACCCGAGCTGAATGCAGAGGCTTTAACCCACTGAGCCATCCAGGCGTTCCAATATATATTTTTTTTAAAGAACAGAAGATAGCCAGATTTTTGCAGAGAGTAGGGGGAGTGAAGTGGAAAGGAATGGTCTGCAGAGGGAAGAGGAGACATGAAGGCAGAGAAGCAAGCATCAAGGTTTGTACATGGAGCTCTTGGGGAACTGTCTGACAGAATGGAAGGCCAAAGAGGAAAACAAGAGCCAGCCCATGAAGCATCATGTAGATGGACAATCAGAAGGAGCAAGTGACAGATTCTAAGCAGAGAACAGACATGCTCAGGTTGGTATTTCAGTCAATGTGCCCTGAGAGCAGAGTGGCTGGATGGTGGCAGTGGCAGGAGATAAGAGGATGCAGAGAGGGGAAGCTGTTACAGTAATCCAGGGAAATGGTGAAGCCTGAACCATCACAGGGAGCATGCCAAGAGGCCATAGGAAGAATTCCATGACTGCCAACTCAGAGTCCACTAGGTTCCATGCTCACCTACAACCTAGATTCTCACTACCTTTGCAATAATGCCTGATGGGAAGACACAAGAGCAGCACTTAGAGTGACCCCAGGCAGTGATGACCTAACCCCTCTTCCACAGGACAGTTGTTTCTAGGAATAATAATCTTTTTGAAAACGCATAATGTGGGGCACCTGGGTGGCTCAGTGGATTAAGCCTCTGCCTTCAGCTCAGGTCATGATCCCAGGGTCCTGGGATCGAGCCCCGCATTGGGCTCTCTGCTCAGCAGGGAGCCTGCTTCCCCCTCTCTCTGCCTGCCTCTCTGCCTACTTGCGATCTCTGTCTTTTAAATAAATAAAAAAATAAAAAATCTTTTTTAAAAAATGCATAATGCCAAGAAACACCAGGAAAATCTTCCTTTATTGAGATACAAATATAAAACCATGCCAGTAAAAATAAAGCAAATGTCAACAAAACTTTTAAATGCCTTCCAAGGATCCAAAGACGTCAACTACTAAACTGTGCTAATTCTAACTTTTTTTCTACATTCATTTTTCAGCTTCAAAACAATCTAAAAAATGGAATTTCAATTTGAAAATTATTCAAGTTCAAGAGTGCAGGTATAACATGTTCACTTATGAAACAGGATTAAATTCCTTCAGTGCTTTACATTTTATCTATTCAGATTTTTTTAATGTCAATATAATTAATGCAGTGTTATATTAGTTTCAGGCATACAAAATAGTGATTCGACAATTCTATACATTATGCAGAGCTCAGCACAATAAGTTTACTTTTTAATCCCTTTTGCCTATTTCACCCATCCCCCACCTACTGCTCCCCTCTGGTAACCATCGGTTTGTTCTCTATATTTAGGAGTTTCCTTTCTGTTTTTTTTCCCTTTATTCATTTGTTTTGTTTCTTAAATTCCATATATGCATGCAATCACAGGGTATTTGCTGGTCTCCTACTGACTCATTTTACTTAGCATTATACCCTCTGGGTTAACCATGTTGTTGTAAATGGCAAGATTTCATTCTTTTTTATGACTGAGTAAGATTCCTCTGTGTGTGTGTGTGTGTGTGTGTGTGCGCGCGTGCATGTGTAAGCACCACATCTTTTTTATCCACCCCTCTACTGAATGACACTTAGACTGCTCCCATAATATGGTTATTATAAGTAATGCTGCATGGGGCACCTGGGTGGCTCAGTGGGTTAAAGCCTCTGCCTTAGGGTCAGGTCATGATCCCAGGGGTCCTGGGATCCAGTCCCGCATCGGGCTCTCTGCTTGGTGGGGAGCCTGCTTCCCCCTCTCTCTCTGCCTGCCTCTCTGCCTACTTGTGATCTCTGTCTGTCAAATAAATAAATAAAATCTTAAAAAAAAAAAGTAATGCTGCAATAAACATTGGGGATTGTGTATATTTTCAAATTAGTGTTTTCATACTCTAGGTAAATACCTAGTAGTGGAATCAGTGGATAATATGGTAATTCTATTTCTCATTTTTTTGAGAAACCTCCTTACTGTTTTCCACAATGGCTCCACCAGTTTGCATTCCCACCAACAGTGCACGAAGAAGTTCCCTTCTCTCCAGTCACTGCTTTACATTTTAAGCAAACTCCACTTGGTCACGTAATAGGACAGAATTCAAGTATCTCAAGTTTTGTTTCTTGGTCTATACCATCACTGCGCTATGATCGCTTATTTTAAACCCACTGTTTATGTACACTATTAAACAGTACTTCAGATATCAGACATACAAACTAAACCTGAAGTGAGTTTGAATGACACCATATCTTTTCTTTTTTTTTTGTAATGAATAACAGTATTTATTAAGTGATATGTAGTTAGAGATATGACCTTAAGAGCAATGTTAACTAATTCCCCTGCCCCTGACAGGACTGTTATCACTCCTTCATGATCTAGAGAGACACATGCATCAGCCAGAAAAATCTCTTAGCCAAAAGGACATACCTGATTAATTTTCTACCTACCACTGCCTTTAAAGAAATTCCTTAGGGGTGCCTGGGTGACTCAATTGGTTGAGCGTCAGACCCTTGGTTTCGGCTCAGATTGTGATCTCAGGGTCAAGAGATCAAGCCCCAGGATGGGCTCCAGGCTCAGCATGGAGTCTGCTGAGTATTCTTCCCCTCTTCCTCTCCCTCACACCCTTGCTTTCTCTCTATAAAATAAAATAAAATAAAATCTTTAGATTCCTAGTAACAGCAAAACCCGAGTGGCAGACCACTTTAACATTCTACCAATTCCAACTCAGCATGAGCACAACAACAAGAAAAATTTTTAGAGAAATTGCGTGCACATGCACACATGTGAAGGAAAGGGGCAAACGGAGAGAATCTTTTTTTTTCTTCTTCTTTTAATTTATTTACTTTTTCAGCGTAACAGTATTCATTGTTTTTGCACAACACCCAGTGCTCCATGCAAAACGTGCCCTCCCTATTACCCACCACCTGTTCCCCCAACCTCCCATCCCTGACCCGTCAAAACCCTCAGATTGTTTTTCAGAGTCCATAGTCTCTTATGGTTAGCCTCCCCTTCCAATTTTTTTTTTTAATAAACATATAATGTATTTTTATCCCCAGGGGTACAGGTCTGTGAGACACCATATCTTTTCTAACCTACTCTTGAGACTTGTACAGCTTGTTAGGGACCAACTGAATAAATGGGAGTTGCCCTAATAAACTGAAATTGTATTCAGAATGAAAATTAAAGAGCACGTCATTAAAATGTGCTAATTTGAAGTTTATATAGATACGTAAATGCAATAGTAACTGTAGCAATTATTTAGAACTTAGACCAGGATGCCTGGGTGGCTCAGTGGGTTAAGGCCTCTGCCTTCAGCTCGGGTCGTGGTTCCGGAGTCCTGGGATGGAGCCCCGCATCGGGCTCTCTGCTTAGCAGGGAGCCTGCTTCCTCCTCTCTCTCTGCCTGCTTCTCTGCCTACTTATGATCTCTGTCTGTCAAATAAATAAATAAATAAATAAAATCTTTTAGAACTTAGACCAAAAGAAGAATTTTGGTGGCAAGTAAAATTAACAGCTACTGTTCAGAACCGATAGTGACAGCAAAATCCAGACTGACTAAAACCATTTCTAAAAGTGTTTCCTTTCAGAAAATAGGCCCTTATCTGCACTCTGGCATGTTGGGGAAAGGGGGTGACCAGAACCCACCCTTGGGAAGCCAATGGAAACTGAAGAGGCCCAAGCGGATAGAATCAAGGTCAATGAAGACCAAGTACAAAGTGATCCAGAATACAAGTAGAGAAATCCTGGGGAGTGCCTAAATGAGCAGTTACCAAGTTCAAAAATTCTTCAAAATGTAAACAGCCTCCTGGAATGCATAAAAAAATGCTGGGAACAGTACAGGTACCGACGTCAGAATTCTGTGCCTAATCTGCAGCATTTCCTCTAAAAAATAAGAGGTCATAACTGACCAACCAGTGACTTATTAGCCTCTTCCTCCTGGAAATATTTAAGATGTCAAGCTATATAAATCAAATCAAACACAGCCAAGTGTCTTACGTAGATTGTAGTAAGTGTAAAAGATGAGGCATTTCATGTCACTATCAAGACAAATGTGAAGATACAGAGGCAGGGAGAACTTTTGATCAGTTGATTAGAGCATAATCTATTACATGTGAACAAGATGAATTTCCCCTCCTCATCTATTAGACATACCATAGCAAAGTTAGGAGAGAAAGGAGTCCTACAAACCAGAGATCAAAAAGCTGCTGGACCTAGAAAGCACTGCTTAAGTTTTCCTTAGTTTTCTCATCTGTAAAACCAATGGTGAGACTGTTCAAGGAATTAAAACATTCACAAAGCTGTAAGCACAGTGCCAAACAAAGTGAAAGCTATTAATAGTTACCATCTTCATTGTTAACAGCAACTCCAGAATTCCAAACTGAATTACACACCTACACTCCCTGTAACAAGGCTACAGGAACTGCTCAGATGGTTGGATAAACCTCATAAGCCTCATTTTTCCAGTCGCACAACGCATTTACACAGGGGCTCTATTTCCTATGGCCTATGGAAATCATAGGCTGATTAGAAGTTCCAATCTTCTGCGGTAGGAACACTATATGCACCACACCTGAGACCTAGGAGTGAGATTTTTTTTTAAATATGTTTTTAAAAATATGTGCCTGGGTGGTTCAGTCGGTTAAGCATCTGCCTTCAGCTCAGGTCATGATTCTGGGGGGCTGGGACAGAGTCTGGAATCAGGGCGCCAGCTCAGCAGGGAGTCTGCTTCTCCTTCTACCCCTCCCCTTGCTCATGATCTCTCTCACTCTCTCTCTCAAATAAATAAAATCTTTTAAAAATAAATAATTAAATAAAATTTAAAAATATGTTCAAGACCCAAATTCTTCCCAGGGAGGCACCATAGGGCTCCCTACTCAGTGTGGAACCTGTTTCTCCCTCTCCCTCTCCCCTACTCATGCTCTCGCTCTCAAATAAAGAAACTTTCTTAAAAAGAACCTTTATTTAATAAAAGTGGCAGTCATTTACAAACCACTTAAATGTGTATAATCCCACCAACAAATGAGATAAATACTAACAAAACCTCTTTTGGTGGTAATTTGTTCTTCCTGAAGGGAAGGGCAGTGTGCTGTAACAAAATGCTTCACTAATGTTCTTCTTCGAAACGCTTTATACTCTAGCTGAACAATGGAAAGAAAAAAGAAAGAAAAAACTTGGGTTTTGAAGTGGTTTGTTTATTTTTTATTTTCTTTTCAACCTCAAGTACAGAACAAGGGATTCCTACCAGAACATGGCCACTCATTAGCCCCTTGCAGAATCGGCCTCTTTGATAGTTTGCTCCCTAATTTGATTTGGCTCCACATTTTTCTTTCATGTTATTAAATACACAAGTATTAAATTATCATAAAGACAGAGGAGCTGGCATGATACCAAATGATCAGTCACTGCTTTTCCACATGTTTATTTATAGCATGTAGACCAATGGTAAATCTAGACCACAAATAGCTCTATTTGCAAAATTATCATCATTTAGGGTTTAGAAATTTTAAATGACTCAAAAATATAAAACCAAAGTATTTCCATTTATAACCTCATTTGATAAACAATCCAGTTTTATCCAGAGTGCTGCTGGCATTATCCTCATTTCGTAGATGAGGAAACTAAAAGTACAAACAGCCGTCCAGTTAGGCTAGCTTTACACCCCAATTCTCATTTAAGACTTTAAGTGGGAACTGCATTTTAAGCTAAAGTCACCTATTGAGACACGAGTTTCTCTAAGTTAGTCAGCTAAGATTTATTCTTCTTTCCTGTAACTGTTCTGTAGTTTTGTCAACCAAATTAGCAAAGGAAGTTGGGTTAAACTGAGTGCAAGACCATCAGACCTCTGTTGGCAGAAGTTCTCTTTGGCACGAGAGAGATCAAAGCTCTGCCTAACTGATAGTTAAATGGCATTCTAACACACGGGACATAAAATAATAAGGTTGCTTAACTTTCATACGGGCTTTTCCCATCCTACACACATCTATCATAGACTGCTCACAGAATCACAAAAGGGGATGGCTGAGGAGACAAGTGAGGACTGACGTCTGAGTACTGCTCTGGGCTTGTGACTAAGCACCCGCCTGACCTCTGCAGATCAGTGCGGAGAAGAACCCAACGGAGAGAGCTGGGTGAGGGGCAGGAGCCCAGGTAGAGGGCCCACTCAGCCCCAGCTCATGTCCACTCTGTCACTCTACACACTATAGTGCTGGTATCCTAGACTTGCCACTTTAGAGCATTAAATTTTTCCTATATAGGCATCTCACATACTACAGTTTTCATATTTAACCCAATTAAGGATACAAGAATGGGACGTTGGTTTGCAAATCAATTGTATTCTTTTTCCCACACAATTTTTTTTATACATGTGGAAAACTAGCTTTTTAAGCACAGTTAAATGCTTATACCAATATCTACAGCAGGACCATCTCTAATTACACATCAATCCCGACAAGCATGCCTTCATAAAAACCTATAGTCTTCGGGGCGCCTGGGTGGCTCAGTGGGTTAAAGCCTCTGCCTTCGGCTTGGGTCATGATCTCAGGGTCCTGGGATCAAGCCCTGCATCGGGCTCTCTGCTCATCAGGGAGCCTGCTCCACCTGCCTTTCTGCCTCCTTGTGATCTCTGTCTGTCAAATAAATAAAATCTTTAAAAAAAAAATCTATAATCTTCAAAATTACATGTGATATGCTACAGTTAAATGTGTTTAAATGTCTAGTAATATAAGGCTAACTACCTACACTATATAATCCTAACAGAAATGTTAAAACTTGTGGAAGAAACCACTGTTCTGTGTTTTTTTAGAGAGACAATGAGATAGTCCCAAGTAGTGGAGCCCAACTCGGGGCTTGATCCCATGACCCTGAGACCATGACCTGAGCTGAAACCAAGAGTCAACCGCCTTACTAACTGAGCCATCCAGGTGCTCTGAAACCACTGTCATTTTTATTTAAAAGAGTAAATGTACTGGGGCGCCTGGGTGGCTCAGTGGTTTAAGCTGCTGCCTTCAGCTCAGGTCATGATCTCAGGGTCCTGGGATCAAGTCCCGCATCGGGCTCTCTGCTTGGCAGGGAGCCTGCTTCCTCCTCTCTCTCTCTCTCTCTCTCTCTGCCTGCCTCTCTCTCTACTTGTGATCTCTATCTGTCAAATAAATAAATAAAATCTTTAAAAAAAAAGAGTAAATGTACTATAAACTGTACTTGCAATGCAATAAATCTATAGTCAATAAAGATAAGAAATATAGTTATCCTACCAAAGAAGGGAAGAGTTAGGAACCACTGAATTGAAATCATACAAAAAAAAAAAAAAGGCTAACTATAAAATAAAAGGCTATAGGTTGTAATTCACTGATAAAAATTTTACGTTTTATTGTAGTAATAAAATGTACATAAACCTAGTTATGATATACCAACAGTTACACTCTCGCTCCATATTCAAAGGCAAACACTCCCATTTTCTCAATACACGATGCACAAGTTACTAAATTAAAACTTCTTGGGGTGCCTGGGTGACTCAGTGTGTTAAGCCTCTGCCTTCGGCTCAGGTCATGATCTCAGAGTCCTAGGATTGAGCCTCGCATTGGGTTCTCTGCTCAGCAGGGAGCCTGCTTTCCCCTTTCTCTCTGCCTGCTTCTCTGTCTACTTAGGATCTCTGTCTGTCAAATAAATAAATAAAATTTAAAAAAAAAACTTCTTTGCACACATTCGTGTAATTTCTTAATTTAGGCAACACAGATTTCTGCATTTCTACCAGAAGGCCAGGAAAGTCCGCTTCATACAGTGGCTAATCCTCCATACCAGAGCCCCCAGGTCTGAGCATATGAGAGCACCCACACCTCACCTCTCTCAGCAGCTGCTACACAAGCTGCCCAATGAGAGGTGACCTGTATGTCCTTAGTCAGGGGCTCAAACTTTCCACATCTCTCATATTGCCTTGAACAGTATCTGGCTTTAAGTACATACCTCTTTAGGGGTGGTTGGGTGTGCAGTCAGTTAAGTATCCGACTCTTGGTTTCCGCTCAGGTCTAAATCTCAGGGTCATGAGATCAAGCCCCGTATCGGGCTCCATGCTCAGTACACAGTCTGCTTAAGACTTTCTCTCCCACTCCCTCTGTCCCTCCCCACTGCTGTCTTTCTCTAAAATAAATAAGTCTCTTTTAAAAGTAGATACATAGGGCGCCTGGGTGGCTCAGTGGGTTAAAGCCTCTGCCTTCAGCTCAGGTCATGATCCTGGGTCCTGGGATCGAGCCCCGCATCAGGCTCTCTGCTCCTCGGAGAGCCTGCTTCCCCCTCTCTCTCTCTGCCCGCCTCTCTGCCTACTTGTGATCTCTGTCAAATAAATAAAATCTTAAAAAAAAAAAAGTAGATACATAAATGGGATGCCTGGGGGCTCAGTCAGTTGGGCATCTGCCTTCAGCTCAGGTCATGATCCCAGGGTCCTGGGATTGAGCCCCACATCAGGCTCTCTGCTCAGTGGGGAGTCTGCTTCTCCCTCTCTCTCCACCTGCCTGTGATCTCTGTCAAATAAACAAATAAAATCTTTAAAAAAAAAAAAAAAAGGAAAGAAAGAAAGCAATCCCATTTACAACTGCACCAAAAATAACAGAAAACCTGGGATCCAAGATCTGTACTCTGGAAACTATAAAACACAGATCAAAGAAATTGAAGATGACACAAATGAAAATATTCCATGCTCATAGATTGGAAGAATATTGTTAAAATATCCATCTTACCCCCACCAAAATGTCCATACTACCAAGCAATTTACAGATTTAAAGTAACCTCTACCAAAATACCAACAGCTTTTCTCACAGTACTAGAACCAACAATCCTAAAATTTACAGAGAACCACAAGACTCCAAATAGCCAAAGCAATCTTTAAAAAGAAAAACAAAGCTGAAGGTGTCACAATTCTGGACTTCAAGTTATAGTACAAAGCTGCAGTAATCCAAACAGAGTAGTACTCACACAGAAACAAGACACATCGTTCGATGGAACAGATTGGAAAGCCCAGAAATGGACCCTCAACTCTATGATCAACTAATCTTCAACAAAGCAGGAAAGAATATCCAATGGAAACAAGACACTCTCTTCAACAATTAGTGCTGGAAAAACAAGACAGCTGCGTGTAAAAGAATTAAACTGGACTACTATCTTAAACGATACAAAAAAATAAACCCAAAATGGATAACAGACCTAAATGTGAGACCTGAAACTATAAATATCCTAGAAGATAGAACAGGGAAATTATTTCTCTGACAATGGCCATAGCAACATTTTTCTAGATTTGTCTCCTGAGGCAAGAGAAATAAAATAAGAAATCCACTATTATGACTACAACAAAGTAAGAAGCTACCACACAGTAAAAGAAACAAATAATAAAACTGAAAGACAACCTATGGAATGGGAGAAGGTATTTGCAAATGACATATGGGATAAAGGGTTAGTATCCAAAATCTATAAAGAATGTATCAAACTCAACACCCAAAAAAGAAGTAATTCAAAAACATAGAGAAGACATGAACAGACATTTTTCCAAAGAAGACATCCAGATGGCCAACAGACACATGAAAAGCTGCTCAACATCACTCATCATCAGGGAAATTCAAATCAAAAATACAATGAGATACCACCCCACACCTGTGAGGATGGCTAAAACCAACCAAACAAGAAACAAGAGTTGGTGAGGATGTGGAGAAAGGGGAACTGTCTGGCACTACTGGCAGGAATGCAAACTGGTGCAGCCACTGTGGAAAACAGTATGGGGGTTCCTCAAAAATGTAAAAAAGAACTACCCTACAATCCAGTAATTGTAT
Source organism: Meles meles (assembly GCF_922984935.1). NCBI lineage: Eukaryota > Metazoa > Chordata > Mammalia > Carnivora > Mustelidae > Meles > Meles meles. Next base: position 83,511,064 of record NC_060068.1, read on the forward strand.
TACTGGGTATTTACCCAAGTAATACCAAAACATTCATTTAAAGAAAAAAAAAAAAGATGTATGCACCCTTACATTTATGGCAGCATTATTTACAATAGCCAAATCATGGTAGCAGCCAATGTGTCCATAGATAAATGAATAGATATAGAAGATGTGTGTGTACACACACACACACACAGAGAGAGAGAGAGAGAGAAATATTATTCATCCATAAAAAAGAATGAAATCTTTCTATTTGCAACAACATGGATGACCTAAAGAGTATAATGCTAAGAAAATAAGCCAGTCAGAGAAATAAATACTCTATGATTTCACTCATATGGAGTGAAGAAACAAAACAAATGAACAAAGTAAAAAAACAAACAAACAAAAACAAGAGAAAAACAAACCAAGAAACAGACTCTAAACTATTGAGAATAAATGGACGGTTACTAGAAGGGAGGTAGGTGATGGGGATTAAGAGTACACTTACCATGATGAGCACAGAGCAATGTATAGAATTGTTGAATCACTATATTATACACCTGATACTAATACAACACTATATATTAATGATACTGAAATTGAAATAAAAAACAAAAAATAGAAAATGAAAATCTACTTTAACCTCTCCATAGATAGGTAATACTTCATGTCTATCTGATATTAGACTGGGTCTGCCAATACTTACGTTTTAACTGTTTTAAAACGATCTCCTCACCAGCTAAAACCATCCTGGCCGGACATTTCTAAAGCAGCTACTCCTCCTCACTTCCCTGTAGGAAGCCTTAAATTCATTACCAACAAAAACTCACTTGATATCCCCAACAAGGACAAGGAATCGTCAAAAGGCATCAGTGGGAAAAATCAACCACATATTTGGCATTCTGTGGAAACAGGTTTACAAGAAGAAAAACAGGCACCTGGCAGGAAAAATTTTTAAGGAAATTATTGAGACGTGATACACTTCCTGTCAAAACAACACAGGAGGTGGTGATTCATTCCATCAGTATCTTCTAAATGCTGTACAACTTTAAATGCTCCATAGCTTTAATGACACTTAGTTGTGGCACAGGATTTTCAGTTTTGATTACTAAACTGTTCAAATGTTCCTGTGCCCAAAAGCAAGTAAAAACCAGCATGTGCTCACCATATGCACAAGAGTACTCTTCAGTGTCACTAAGGCAAGGTAAGGGAGTATCGTTTACCTCCCCTAGATTAATTTCAGCTAAGGCACTGACAGATTTCAGAATTGTGCAGTGCTTAGCCCTAGACTTGAAAGCTGTCTCCTAGTAGAAACTTTAGAATCAGTTTGATCTTGATACATGAACACAACTCACTGAAATTTCCAGAATTCTTTAAAATCACTTCAATTTGGGGTGCCTGGGTGGGTCAGTGGGTTAAAGCCTCTGCCTTCCGCTCAGGTCATGATCCCAGGGTCCTGGGATAAAGACCCGCATCAGGCTCTCTGCTTGGCAGGAGGCCTGCTTCCTCCTCTCTCTCTCTCTCTGCCTGCCTCTCTGCCTACTTGTGATCTCTATCTGTCAATTGAATAAATAAAACCTTTAAAAATAACATAAAATAAAATCACTTCAATTTTCAAGTGTCTGTAATTGGAATGTATACAAAGCTAGGTTTTACTATGTAAATTCAACATGTAAACTTATTACAAGCATATTGCCAAAACACAGAACATGAAAGTGTTTTCTGACTAACTTCAAGTTTCTAACTTATTTAACCATGAAGGGGTAAGTATTTACAATATAAGCCCAAATTGGAAAGGGTGTTTTTTAAAGTAGCACAATGATATTTGCTTAATGCATAAATTTTACAGTTCAAGAGTTTGCGACTAAATTTTGCCACCTGACAGTTTACAAATAAAATTGGGAGTTCCGGCGGAACTTTCCAGAACGCTCCGTGAGACGCGGAGCAGCGGCGGCTACCTGAGCTGCGCCCAGCAACACGCTCCTTCCCTCTTCCCCACATCGGCCTCGGCCCTCTCACCGGCTGTAGAAAATGGTGAAAGAAACCACTTACTATGATGTTTTGGGGGTCAAACCCAATGCCACCCAAGAACTGAAAAAGGCCTACAGGAAACTGGCCTTTAAGTACCACCCTGATAAGAATCCAAATGAAGGAGAGAAGTTTAAACAGATTTCTCAAGCTTATGAAGTACTCTCTGATGCAAAGAAAAGGGAATTATATGACAAAGGAGGTGAACAGGCAATTAAAGAAGGTGGAGCTGGTGGTGGTTTTGGCTCCCCCAGGGACATCTTTGATATGTTTTTTGCAGGAGGAGGAAGAATGCAGAGAAAGAGGAGAGGTAAAAATGTTGTGCATCAGCTCTCAGTAACCTTAGAAGATTTATATAATGGTGCAGCAAGAAAACTAGCTCTGCAAAAGAATGTGATTTGCGATAAATGTGAAGGCTGAGGTGGTAAGAAAGGAGCAGTTGAGTGTTGTCCCAATTGCCGAGGTACTGGAATGCAAATAAGAATTCACCAGATAGGGGGCGCCTGGGTGGCTCAGTGAGTTAAAGCCTCTGCCTTCCGCTCAGGTCATGATCCCAGGGTGCTGGGATGGAGCCCCGAATTGGGCTCTCTACTCCGCGGGGAGCCTGCTTCCTCCTCTCTCTCTGCCTGCCTCTCTGCCTAGTTGTGATTTCTCTCTGTCAAATAAATAAAATATTTAAAAAAAAAAAAAAAAAAAGAATTCACCAGATAGGACCTGGAATGGTTCACCAAATTCAGTCTGTGTGCATGGAATGCCAGGGCCATGGGGAACAGATCAGTCCTAAAAATAGATGTAAAAGCTACAATGGAAGGAAGATAGTTCGAGAGAAGAAGATTCTAGAAGTTCATATTGACAAAGGCTTGAAAGATGGCCAGAGGATAACATTCCATGGTGAAGGAGACCAAGAACCAGGACTGGAACCAGGAGATATTATCATTGTTTTAGATCAGAAGGACCATGCTGTTTTTACTCGGCGAGGAGAAGACCTTTTCATGTGTATGGACATACAGCTGGTTGAAGCACTGTGCGGTTTTCAAAAGCCAATATCTACTCTTGACAACCGAACCATTGTCATCACCTCTCATCCAGGTCAAATTGTCAAGCGTGGAGATACCAAGTGTGTGCTAAATGAAGGCATGCCAATTTATCATAGACCATATGAGAAGGTCGCCTCATCATCGAATTTAAGGTAAACTTTCCTGAGAATGGCTTTCTGTCTCCTGATAAACTCTCTTTGCTGGAAAAACTCCTACCTGAGAGGAAGGAAGTAGAAGAGACTGATGAAATGGACCAGGTAGAACTGGTGGACTTTGATCCAATCAGGAGAGACGGTGCCATTACAATGGGGAAGCATATGAGGATGATGAACATCATCCCAGGGGTGGTGTTCAGTGTCAGACCTCTTAATGGGGCCAGTGAATAACACGGCTGGCATTTTATGTGCAGTAGTGAATGAGTGAAGGACTATAATCATAGCTCACTACTTGCTATTGTTTTTGTTTTAATATTCAACTATAGTAGTGTTTTAAAAGTTAAATGAAGAATAAACTCAAATATAAAAGCTCAAAAAAATAATAAAATAAAATTGGGAGTTCCTACATACAGACTTTCATTAAAATGCTTATTTCTTCAATTTGCTAATTTTCAGTATTACCAAAGAAAATACATATGCACAATATAGATCTAGAACAATGGAACAGCAGGAAACACTGGACATTACTTGTGTCCCCATCATACTAGGTATGGGTCCCAGAAAAATGGCTTTACTTAGAGTGCTGAGAACGCCCTGCCCACACCATCTCACACCACAGCACATTTATTTGCATTAATGCCGCTGAATGGGCTGCACTATGAGTTCCGCAAATGCTCCCTCCAAGCCTCTTACCTAAGCTTCTAGCACCCAGTATGTGCCTGCCTTGTAGTAATGAATAGTTACTCAGTACTAAACTCAACTCAGTGAAAGCTCAAAACTCAAGTGTAACTCTCCAACACTCCTGAGTGCCAACACCTCGAAAAGAACTCCTGAAGATTTAGAGCCCCTATATTCACCAAGGAAGATCCCCAACAGAATCATGTCCAATTTCCAAAACACCAACAAGTTATCTTTACCATGAGGTTCACTGAAAATGAGAAGGAATGTCATGCCTTAAAAACATCCCCATTCTTAAGAGGATACGTTTGTTTTCCCTGGTATTACTAGTCAGGAAGTACATACAATAATAGAGATTGGAGAAGTTTGCCAAACCTTTTGAGGAAAACAGTGAAATCAAAAGAAGTTTTAAGAGAACAAGTAGGGAAGGTAGGAGGAAGGAAGAGTGGGGAAGAGAGGAGAAAAAGGAGAGGGAAGGAAAGAGAAAGAATCATTATAAACTTTATTTTTGCTAAAAACCGGCATTATCAAAAAAGCCATGCAGGGGGCGCCTGGATGGCTCAGTGGGTTAAAGCCTCTGCCTTCGGCTCAGGTCATGATCCCAGGGTCCTGGGATCCAGCCCCACGTCAGGATCTCTGCTCAGCAGGGAGCCTGCTTTCTCCTCTCTCTCTCTGCCTGCCTCTCTGCCTACTTGTGATCTCTGTCTGTCAAAGAAATAATAAAAACAAATTAAATTAAAAAAAATAAAAACTAAATCCTTTCTTAATCTGGTAAGGAACCCTTTTTTTTTTTAAGATTTTATTTATTTATTTGACACAGAGAGATCACAAGTAGGCAGAGAGATAGGCAGAGAGAGTGAGAAGGAAGCAGGCTCCCTGCCAAGCAGAGAGCCCGATGCGAGACTCGATCCCAGGATCCCGAGATCATGACCTGAGCCGAAGGCAGCGGCTTAAACCACTGAGCCACCCAGGCGCCCCGATAAGGAACCCTTTAAAAAAAAAAAAAAAAGCCGTGCAGGACATATTCTACACCCAGTCTAGATGAACTGATATAGAGAGACATTAAGTTCCATCTAAGGTGAAATTAATATCCATTTTCAGTCATCTTAGAATTCAACTAACAATAATTGGATTATTACTGGTTGATCAAATACTTCCTGAGCAGTGAGGTACAAACAACAATACCGGAAATCTCAGGGTATGAGCAAGTATTTCTCCCTGTATTAGACAGAACACATGAGCAGCATCATCAAACCCAACTTTCTGAACCATGTAGATGTTGCCAACTAAGTGCTATGAAGTGCTCTGGGAACCAAGCATGATGCTAGTGACTGAAGGGATGCTTAAGACACCAACTTTAACACCACAGAAATAAAGTCTAGGAATGGGACACACCATGGAGAAGGGCTTCACTCAAACTCTTGGGTTTCAAATGAGGTCACCAGCAACCCAAAAAGGCCACATGACCTACTTGGTATGTCAGTGGCAGGGCTAAGATTTCAACCCAAATTCTGCTTCTGGTCTGGCTTTTGTTACACTCAGATTAAGTCCTTGTAAGAACTTTCTTCTTCCCCAGAGTCTACTACCAGAGTTAAAATGAATGGCACAAACCACCAGCAGTCATGTTGGACTCCCACTAAAAAACATGTTCGGTTCATTTAAATCTCGACATTTTGTCTACTTCTAATTTTTGCTGCTATCAATAAAGAAAAAAACAGCCCATGAAGATAAATTTTCCTTCTATCAATGTGAAAAGGCAAAATGCTTGTTATTTTATAATACAAAAGGGATACACCCTGATTTCCCAACCATAATCCATCAGGAACTAGAGAATGATACAGGGATTCAAATATACAAGACAGGCACAGGTCATTCTCTTTTTCAAAATGGTATATTCTGCAATATTTTAATTATGCTTGGCATTCTTCAAGATGCGATTTTCCTTCAACTGTTCATGATAAAGTTGGGTTTTCCCTACTAAAAATTCCTGTTTTTGTAAGACAAGCCAAGTAAAAGCTATTTTGAGATTTTCTGTAGATAAGAAAGCATAGATTATTCATTTTTATTGAAAAACAACCTAATTTATATGTGAAATAGATTATTTGCATCTTCTTATGTAAAATTTTAAAATTTTGTAAAGCTAAAAAAGAAGACATGAGAACTTCATCTCATAATAAACTATTTCAGTCCAAGTTGCTGAAGGAATAATTAAAATTCCTATGGCTAAGACTTTAAAGATTTTTAATACTTTGATATTCAAGGAGGACAATATCAATAGTTCTGGCAATCAAATGAAAGAAACAAGTTTTACTGAACAATTCGGTGTGACAAGAAAAACATACAATTACTTCTATTTCCCCTTAATAATCCATCAGTTAAAAGCCTATTAAAACATTAAGAACAGGTTGTGTACATTGTCTCCTGCCTCCAAAAATGAGGAGCGGTCAGCAGGAAACTTGCTAAGTTGCCAGGGGCTGTGGGAACCAGTATAAAAAGCACGTTGAGAAGTCCATCCCTGAGAACTTCCGACCAACTGCAAACCTGGCAAGTACATGAAAGTCTACATTGAAAAGTTAGATGAGCTGATTCTTATAAAAGTGGTTTTTTTCTGAATTAAAGGGAGATAGATTACACTTTCTATACAATGATTCATCTGGCCTAACTTCCCTCACCATTTCATCCCATTCCAGACTCGACCTCCACCCACCTTTATTAACAGTCAATAAAACCACTGCCTAAAGGAATCACAGTTCATAGACATCATCAACTGGAAAAGATTGGTTCCATCCCATTTGGAAAAGATATGCGCTCTATGGATGTACGGACAGATCTTCACATTCTGGGGTTCAAGACGGAAGGCAGGCCTCCTGTTTGGCAGGCTTCTACGGTTTTCCACACATACAAAGCTAAAAATGGCTTTTTTTAACCCTCTTCCCTGCCTCTTTTCCTCAAATAATTACAGTGTCATGGTGTCAAGAGTTACATCAGACAAACCAAATCCCCAAATAACCTAAGTTGGGGGGTGGAGGCGGAAGTCAAGTATTTTTTAAAAATTGGGATTTTTCTTTTTTTTTTTGGAAACACTTTTTTTTTTCAAGATTTTATTTATTTATTTGACAGAGAGAGATCACAAGTAGGCAGCGAGACAGGCAAAGCGGGGGGGGGGGGTGGGGGAGCAGGCTCCCTGCTAAGCAGAGAGCTCGATGCAGGGCTCAATCCCAGGACTCCTCCCAGGACTCCAAGATCACAACCTGAGCCAAAGGCAGAGGCTTAACCTGCTCAGCCACCCAGGTGCCCCTGGAAACACTTCTATCTTAATGAAAGATGTTAGCTGAAAGAAGGTTTATACACAGTGCAGTTTCAAAAAATTAAGCATGCAGCTCTTTCCACAGGCTTCTACACATAACTATACTGAAACTATATCTTCAAGACAGACACTGCTATCCTCAAGTTGGTCAAGTTGGTATAGCAGCGTCAATGTACGTTTAAACCAGACAGTGGAGGAAGGGATACATAGGTCTGCTTAGGACTGGTGTGAAATGAATGACAAAAAGAACTCTTCTCTGTTTAAAATTCATCTCCTCTTTGAAGGAAATGATTTCCAGTTAGAAAGGGGAGAAAGAATATCTCTAGGTGGAAAGCCCATCATAAGAAATATCAAGCTGCTCTAAGTTCCAGGCTTCTGGACGTGTGAAGAAGAATCCTATGCAGTCTCCTAACCATAATCCATCAGGAACTGTCGAAAAGGACAGGTTTCACACAGGAGACAGGCATAAGTCATTCCAATTTTCAAAAGGGCAGATTCTACAAGCTATGGATTCAAGGAATTTCATTTTGATCCTAAACAAGGTCCTAGAGAAGACTACTAGAAGGCTGAGGGTCCTAAGGAAGAGACAGCGGCAACTCTCTCAAGAGGAAGTCACTTGAGAATATAACCTCATTCCAAAATGTAATTACTAAACTGCTAACTTCATATACTAGAGATGCAGGTTTGTTGGGTATTGTATAGATCCTTATGAAAAGACAGAAGATTAAAAATCTGATACTAGTACAAGAGTAATTAGTTGAACTCTACCTGAAATTGGCAAACATCAAATCAAAATGTGTACAGATGCACCAAATTACCTTGTCTTCAGAACTAGGACCTTAGAACTAGGACCTCTTACTAAATAAGAGTGTTTTTTTTTTTTTTTTCATTAAAGCATTAAAGAAACGCCTATCAGACCTGTGCAAAACTTGGAACTAAAAGGAGAAGTGAATAAGTTTAACAATCTAAAACAGCAAAAGGCTAAAGGCAGGAAGATAAATCTGAGAAACTCAGTTCCAGGCCTAGGACTAAGAAATCCCCTGTAAAGGTCTGTAAAAGAAGAGATAAGGCTCAGTGCAACATGTGTTTAAAAAAAATTTTAAAAATCAAACTTGGTAATTTTTGAGATGACTGACCATCAAGAGTCACTAACACTACTTAGAAGTACCATAATTCAAATGCCTTCACTTGAGTAATTATTCTATTCCCGGTTCTGTGCTACGCACTTCCCACAGACTATCTTATGGAATCCTTCTAACAATGCTATGAGAAAAAGAGCTAAAAAGGTCGGCTAAAGGTTAGGTGATTTATCCAGGACAAGGTAGGAAGTAGCAGAACCCTGAGTCTCCTCAAGTTCATTTGCAGCTATCATGCTAACCCTGAGGCTCTACTGCTTTCCTAGAAGGTAGAAGTTTGGGGGCGGCGGGGTGGGTATTAAGCAAGAGTGCGAATGGTTCTACCACGTTCTGTGCTGTCCCACACCATCTGAAAGGACTACACTTTAAGAATACAGCAAATTAGAATATGTTCAGTATCCAGGGGTAGTGAGAGGATTCAAAATCCCTGTCACAATCCCCGTCATCTTAACAAAAGATGAAAAGTCTTTCTTTTCCAAATTAAAAAACTTAGGGTCCCCTGGGTGGCTCAGTGAGTTGAGCCTCTGCCTTCGGCTCAGGTCATGATCTCAGGGTCCTGGGATTGAGCCCCTCATCGGGATCTCTGCTCAGCAGGGAGCCTGCTTCCCTTCCTCTCTCTCTGCTTGCCTCTCTGTCTACTTGTGATCTCTGTCAAATAAATAAATAAAATCTTTAAAAAAAAAAGAAGAAGAAGAAGAAGACGACTTAAAGGCAGGATATGTAAGGTTTTTTAAATATAAGGGGCTATATGGGCGCCTGAGTGGTCAGTTAAGCGTCTGCCTTAGGCTCAGGTCATTATCCCAGGGTTCTGGGATCAAGTCCCACATCAGGCTCCTTGTTCAGCAGGGAGCCTGCTTTTCCCTCTGCCTGCCCCTCTCCCTGTATGTGTGCTTTCTCTCTGACAAATAAATAAATATTCTTTAAAAAGCAATCAATCAATCTAAGGGGCTCTCATGAAAGTAAATTGTTCAGAATGGCCTCTCATCAGCAAACTATGATAAAAACAATTCTCCTCCTTATTAAGTGCAACAGCTTAACCTTTCCAAAGATACACCTGTGGGGCGGGGAGAGGGGGTAGGAGGAGGGGAGGTGGGTGAGGCATGATATCAGCAGAATAGAGAACTAAGAGGTTGGTCCCAACATTCATCCCCCCAACAATGAAACTGTCAAACAACTACAAACCAATAAAAAATAGCTCCAGCAAAGTTCTGCGCTACAATGAAAAGCAACAGAAACATTATGGAGGTAGGGGGGCTTTTATAGCTCAGTCAGTTAAGCTTCTGCCTTCAGCTCAGGTCATGATCTCAGGGTCCTGGGATCAAGCCCTGCATAGGGCTCCCTGCTGGTGGGGAGTCTGCTTCTTCCTCTCTCTCTGTTCCTCCCCCCAGCTTGTGCTCTCTCTCTCTCTTGCTCTCAAATAAAAATCATTAAAAATACACACATACATACATATACACTATGAAGCTAAAAGAAAATGGAGGCTGGTCACACAGCAGGAACACAGGAAACACCCTACCTGAGTCATTCCACTCTGCCAGTTCACAGTAGCTTGGTACCAAAAACAATCCCCCAAAAAGGATTTCACCACACAGGGTAAAGGTCCGTAGGAGAGCCCCAGAAAGTTTCATTAATTCACCAAGAGGGACAACATGAGAGGAAGGGGAAAAAAGGATATATGAAATAATCACAAAGCAATTAAGTGAAAGCCAATAATAAGTTTGTATCTAGAAATAAGGACATTACATCATGCTAAATGAAAATGCTTTTAACTGATAGACAAAGAGCAGCTGATGGACTCTTCCCCCACCAAAAAACACAAAACCCAACTGTAGCTGCCTGTAAGATTCACTAACCTTTAAGAACACTCATAGGCTAAGAGGGCAAGGATAGAAAATTTTTCCACACAAATGGAAATTAAAAGAGAACATGGATCACTATACTTATGACACAAAGTTTAAACCAAAAGTTATAACGAGAGGCAAATATGGTCATTATACAATGAGAGGTCAATTCATCAAGACAATTTAACTATTACACGTGTGCCTACTTTAGAAAACCTAAATTTTTTTATTTTTAATTTTTAAATATTTTATTTATCTGACAGAGGGACAGAGAAAGAGCATGAGAGGGGAGACGGTCAGAGGGAGAAGCAGACTTCCCGCTGAGCAGGGAACCTGATGCGGGAATCGATCCAGTGACTCCGAGATCATGACCCGCGCTGAAGGCAGTCGCTTAACCAGCGGAGCCACCCAGGCACAAACCTAAATATTAAAAACCTAAATATTGGGCGCCTGGGTGGCTCGGTGGGTTGAGCCTCTGCCTTCGGCTCGGGTCGTGGTCTCAGGGTCCTGGGATCGAACCCCGCATTGGGCTCTCTGCTCAGCGGGAGCCTGCTTCCCCCCCACCTCTCTCTCTACCTACTTGTGATCTCTGTCTGTCAAATAAATAAAGTCTTTAAAAAAAAAAAAACCTAAATATTAAATTAACAGATCTGAAGGCAGAAATAGACAGCAAAGCGGTAACACCAGGGACTTCAGTAACCCATTTCCAACAATGGATAGATCATCCAGACAGAAAAAATCAATAAGGAAATAGCGGACTTGAAGTACACTGCAGGCCAATGGACCTACGTATACAAACATTCCATTCAACAGCAGAACAGAACATTTAAAAAAGAAAAGTTGTCCTAACAAATATAAAACAATGAAATATCAAGTATCATTTCCAAACACAGGTACAAAGCTAGGTATCAGTTAAAAGGAAGAAAGTTGGAGGTGGGGAGAGAAAAATCACAATAAATGTAAATTATAACACACTTCTGAACAACCGGTAGGTCAAAGAAATGAAAAGGGAAATAAAATATTTTGAGAAACATTATTAATAGACCATATTAAAACTTATGGGATGCAGCAAAAGCATTTCCTTTTTTTTTTTTTAGATTTTTAAAATTTGTTTATTTAAGAAAGCATGGGGAGGAGGGGGTGGACCAGACAGACAGAGAGAAACAAATTCCCCACTGAGCAGGGAGCTTGACGTGGGGCTCTATCCCAGGACCCCAGGACCATGACCTGAACTGAAAGCAGATTTTTAATGGACTGAGCCACCCAGGTGCCCCCAGCAAACCACGTCTAAGAATTTCTAAGAAAAGCACTATTTCAGAGCACCTGGGTGGTTCAGTGGGTTAAAGCCTCTGCCTTCGGCTCAGGTGATGATCCCAGGGTCATAGGATCAAGTCCTACATCAGGCTCTCTGCTCAGCAGGGAGCCTGCTTCCTCCTCTCTCTCTGCCTGTCTCTCTGCCTTCTTGTGATCTCTGTTAAATAAATAAATAAAATCTTAAGAAAAGCACTATTTCTATAAATAGTGACAAACACATTAAAAACATCAATAACTATGATACATTAATAGAAGAAAACCTGTCTCAAAAGATTCAAAGAAAGCATTTGATAAAATTCAGCAAACTTTCATAAAAACTCTGAACAACCTGGATACAGAAGGAACATACACCTCAACATAATAAAAGCAATATATATAACAAACCCACAGCTAACACCATACTCAACAGTAAAATGTCAAAAACTTTCCCCTTCAAAATCAAGAACAAACCAAGGATGCCCATGATTTTCACTCCTGTCTAACGTTAAGTACTAAAAATCCTATCTACAGTAGTTAGGCAAGAGGAAAAAAAGGCACTCAAATAGAAAGGATGAAATAAAATAGTAAATGTCACAATCTTGTTATAGAAAATCCTAAAGGACTATACCAAAAAAACCCCACAGAAAACAATAAACAAAATACAAAAGCTGTTTAAGTTCAGTAAATTTTGCAGAGTACAAAATACTCTGCAGTGCAGCCCGCTGCATTTCTTTCTTTTTTTTTTTTTTTAAAGATTTATTTATTTGACAGATAGAGATTACAAGTAGGCAGAGAGGCAGGCAGAGAGAGAGGAGAAAGCAGGCTCCCAGCTAAGCAGAGAGCCCGATGCGGGGCTCGATCCCAGCACCCCGGGATCATGACCTGAACTGAAGGCAGAGGCTTTAACCCGCTGAGCCACCCAGGCGCCCCAGCCCGCTACATTTCTATACACTAAAAACTAACTACAGGAAGAAAAAAAATCCCATATACAATAGCACCAAAAAAGACATATAGGAATAATTTCAATGAGAAAGTGAAATATCTATATGCCAAAAAATATAAGACTTTGACAAAAAAAATTAAATATGATGTCCATGTTCACAGAGCTGAAGAATTAATGTTGTCAATATACTGGTAATGTCCACACACCCAGAGCCATCTATGGAGTCAACATGATCCCCCTCAAAATCCCAATAGCATTTCTCAAAAAAAAAAAAGGGGGGGGGCAAAGCAAAGCAAAGAAAAAACTATCCTGAAGTTTGTATGAAACCACAAAGACCCTGACAGCCAAAGCAATCTTAGAACCAGAATGCTGGAGGGGTCACGCTCTTGAACACTCACTACATTACAGAACTGCAGTCATTCAGGGGTGCCTGTCTGCCTCAGTGAGTAGAGCGTGCAACTCTTGATCTGGGGTTTGTACAATTGAGCCAGAGATTATTTTAAAACAAAATATTTAAATAAAAAAAGCTAGAGTCACTCAAATAGTATAGTATTGGTACAAAAAGACATATAGATCAATCGCACAGGGATCCCAGAAAAAAACCCAAGCTTTTAAGGTCATTTGTTTACAACAAAGGACTCCAGAACATACAATGGGGAAAGGACAGTCTCTTCAATAAATGGTGTTGGGGAAACCAACAAACTGCAAAGAAAAACTGGACCACTATCTCAAACCACACACAAAAACTAACTCAAAATGAATTGCAAGATTTAAACATCATCTGAAGCCAGAAAGCTCCTACAAGAAAATATAGGGGAGGGGCGCCTGGGTGGCTCAGTAGATTACGCCGCTGCCTTAGGCTCGGGTCATGATCTCAGGGTCCTAGGATCGAGCCCCGCATCTGGCTCTCTGCTCCGCAGGGAGCCTGCTTCCTCCTCTCTCTCTGCCTGCCTCTCTGCCTACTTGTGATCTCTCTCTCTGTCAAATAAATAAATAAAATCTTTTTAAAAAAAAAAAGAAAATATAGGGGAAACAGCTCCTTAACTCTTTGATGTCATTTTTTAATGTTTTTTGGTGAGATTTGGTGGGATCCAGTACTAATGACCAATAAGGAATTCTTGAGATGCCTTTGGTACAAAATGGTACTTTTATTAAAGCACGGGGACAGGACCCGTGGGCAGAAGGAGGTACTGCCAGGGCACCTGGGTGGCTCAGAGGGTAAGTGTCTGCCTTTAGCTCTGGTCATGATGCCAGAGTCCTGGGATCCAGCCCCGCCGCATCAGGAGCCTGCTTCTTCCTCTCCCCAACATCCCACCCCCTTGTGCTCTCTTCTCTGTCTTTCAAACAAGTAAGAGTTTAAGAAAGAAAGAGCTGCTGCCCACTGCCCCAGGATTAAGTGGAGCAACTGATTATACACTTTGGGATTGAGGGAAAGATAAAGGAAGTTCCAAAGGATTTTCATACGCTAAAGAGGACTCTGAGGATGAGGGAGGCCTTCGTATTGTCAAGCTAAGGTTGCTTTTCTGTCTAGGAAGGCGTTAACATTAAGACAGGAGCTTCCTGGAGAAACATTATACTCCACCTGCCTTAAGTATTTGTCAATGGGCTGCAGGTTATATGGACATTTAATTTTATCTGCATTTCCTTATGCCTTTGTTTCCCACATCTACATCAGCCTTGGTGAAGATTTTTGGATAAAACACCAAAAGCAAGAGCCACAAAAGCAAAGAAATGGAAATCTGTCAAACCCAAAAGTTTTTGCACAGGGAAAAAACCCTACAGAATAACAGAACATCCCAGGACACCTGAGTGGCTCCATCAGTTAAGCTTCTGCCTTCAGCTTATGTCCTGATCCCAGGGTCCTACAACTGAGCCCCACATTGTGCTCCCAGCTCAGCAGAGAGCCGGCTTCTCCCTCTGCCTACCTCCTCCTCTCTCTCTCTCTGACAAATAAATACATAAAATCTTAAAAAAAAAAGAGAGAGAGAGAGATTTTATTTATCTGAGAGATAGCTCGCACAACTGGAGAGGCAGAGGGAGAGGCAGGCTTCCTGCTGAACAGGGAGTCCAATGTGGGGCTCAGTCCCAGGACCCCAGGATCAGGACATGAGTTGAAGGCAGACACTTAATCAACTGAGCCACCCAGGCGTCCCCCACATCAATAAAATCTTTTTTTTTTTAATGTTCAAAAGATCTGAATAGAAATTTTCTTAAAGATATACAAATGGCCAATAAGTACATGAAATGGTGCTCAACACCACTTATCAGGGAAAGGCAAGTCAAAACTACAGTGAAGGGCACCTGGGTGGCTCAGTCGTTAATCATCTGCCCTCAACTTAGATCATGATCTCAGGGCCCTCTGATGGAAACTCACATCAGGCTCCATGCTCAGCGGGAGAGTCTGCTTTTCCCTCTCTTTTGCCCTCCCCCTGCTTGCAGGCTCTCTTTCTCTAACAAATAAAATCTTTAATTAAAAAAAAAAAACAAAAAACACGGGGTGCTTGGGTGGCTCAGTTGTTAAGCGTCTGCCTTTGGCTCAGGTCATGATCCCAGAGTCCTGGGATCGAACCCCACACTGGGCTCCATGCTTGCCGGGAATCCTGCTTCTCCCTCTCCCACTCCTCCTGCTTGTGCGCTGGCTCGCGCTCTCTCTCTCTCTCTCTCTCTCTCTCTGTGTTACTGTGTGTCTCTCTATCAAATAAATAAATATAATTTTTTTAAAAACACACAAACCTAATTTCCTAGTAACAGAGTGGAATGGTGGCGGTTGTCAGGGGCTGGGGGAAATGAGGAAAGTTAAAGATGGAACTCAAATTTTATACCTTTTGACCTATAACAGTTAAGTTCTGAGTATCTAATATCCCACATGCTAACTATAGTTAATAGAGTACTGTAGTTAATACGGTATTGCATACTTTCAAGTTACTGAGAGTCGATCTTAAACATTCATACCACATACCCAAAGAACTTAACTGGATGACATAATGATTTATTATCTTGATCTTGATACTCATTCCCCAACATATGTATCAAATCATCACAGTGGACACTCTAAATATATACATTTATATTTACCAATCAAGTTGAGAGGGGAAAAAGATAAGTCGGGGTATCTTTATGGTATTAGCTCCCCATCACTCCAAGTATTCAAGAGTAGTATTCAAGTGGTCAAATATTCATAAGTATGCTACACAGAGGGATTGTGCATCTGTGAGAAACTAAAAGAAAACTTTCAGCTTTCTCTCAATCCTAAGGCTCTGACTCTAGTCAAGAGCTGCATTCATTTTCCCAGACTGAACATACAATTTCTAACACTGCCTGTGGAACTGCCCATTTACATCTGAGAAGGACTAGTCATCTAACCTCCTGGGCAACCTTTCCCTTTCTTCTCCTGCAAACCAGTATCTTCCAATGAAACCCAAACCCACTACACAGGAAACACTGCCATTTGCCTTTGCTGTGAATTAAAAAGACTTGCTGACATGACCACAAAATTATCAACGAACATATTCTGATCTGAGCACCCTACACAGTAGCCTGAGTCAGGGTTCCTGCTTTCAGTGAGCTTACAGTTAAGCTGAAAGTCAAGATTAACACATGGGAAACCATAATGAACACAGGAGCAGGTGATCAATGATGAATCAGAGGGACCAGCAGTATATTAATGAGTTCAGAAGGGAAAGTTGGTCAAAGGTTTCAGAAGCATGCTTGATCTTGCTTTGAAGCCTGCAATAGATTTTAGGTAGAAAGGAAAAAAGACCAAACATGAGGTCACAGAGGTTAGCAAGTATACAACCTAGTCCATAGGTAGTTATTATTTGTAGTTAAGCAGAGGGGTCACAAGAGACGAGTAACATGCCCGTAGGGACAAAGTAGTCCATGAGAAAAACCAAGTGTTACTCTTTCCAGAATACTTTCAAATGTAGAATGCCAGAAACATCTCAAGTTTCCAGAAGTAGTTAGCAAGCCCAGCCATATCACCTTTTTTCAAAAAGGCCAGGCCCACCGGAGATTCTAAATCCAGATGATACCACCAAACCATCACACTTGGAATCCTGGGTTGGATCTCAAAGTGAGGAGCACATAACTTCAATCACTGAGCACCTCATACCATTTCAAACCAACACCTGGTCACACAGCACCAGGAGGCTGGACAAAGTAAAGAAGGGAAACAGACAAAAACCAGAAGATAATGCAAACAAACAGTGGGAAGGGGCCACATAAGACAGAAATTTGCCCCACTGGAAACCTCTTGATCTTCACCAATACTTTTTAGTTCTCACAACCTCCTTTGCTGCAAGTCCGTCTAGTCACGGTATCTCTGTTAAGGCTAATGGTGAAGTACAGAATCAGGTGTGGAATTTTTATTGTGAAATTCAGAAAACACTAGCCAGCTTGCCTCTTGGCTTCCTAGGACTACACCACCCCTTTTAAACATGGGGAGTGCCTCAGAATACAGGGAGCAGGGTAACCTATGACCTGCATGCATGAGATCTAGACTTTCATGTGTGAAATCTTTCTGGACTAAGTCCAGAAAGATAACTCAGTCATTTCAACCTGATGACTAGCTGGTGAGCAAGTTGAGGTAGGTTAATGGTCTTAATAGTCCATAATCCCATCAAAATGCTCAGTGACCACTGCAAATACTGTACCAACTCTGTGGACGGTATCTTCCTGGCAGTGTTGCCCAAGATAAAAAGGCTGAGTTGACAAATGCCCACCTTCCAAATTTCTTTAGTTTACAACATAAGGGTTGGCAGGCCTTAGAGACTATCCAGTCTAATCTGCTTTACCAGAAGAGGAAATGGAGACCCCCAAGAGGGGTCACACTTGCCCAGGGTCACACAGTTGGGAGATCACAGGCTAAACCCATCCTTGACTCCCAGTCTAGTGTACTTTCCTGCTGACCTCCCACTGCCATCTAAAACCAGAAAAACCTGCTAAAGCTAAAACTCTAATTGCCTATTTTCCGTTTGTTATAAATATAACCACCAACGTTTTCTACAACTTACTCTCTGCCCGGCACTTCTAGAGGCTCTCTGTAAACTAACTCACTGAATCTTCAAAACAACCCAATCGGGCAGGTTCTAATGATTATCCCCATTGCACCAAAGGAAAACCACAGGTAGAGAGAGGTCACACAGCCAGGACAGAGCTGAGGCTGTCTGACAGTCTGGCTTCAGGGTCCTCACTGTGATTCACTTTGTTGCAGTTTTAAGGAATTTCTTTAAGTTATAAAGCAATGGAAGAAAAGGAACAGGCTTTAAGCCACAAATGGCATGGTAACTTATGTTTGCCAGTGAAACTGGGAGCTAAACCATGACTTCATTAACAGGCAATTTACCTCTTGATTAACATAGTAAAGGAAGGTCTGTATATTTCAACAGTTAGTTAACATTTTAAGTATGTTTGAAGTAAAATGGTCATGTGCACACCTCTCAAAGTCCACCACGTGAAATAGGCTGGTTTAGAGGGTCTCTTCTGGACATGATACCAAGAAAAGCAAACATGTCATTGCCCATCTCCACCTCTGCTGGGCTTCACTCAAACATACAGGGTTTCCTTTTCAAGAAACTACTTTCACAGTAATTTCTTACACAAGTGAAACTTGAGATTGAGGGAAAATTTAAGGAAAAATCACCTCTGAAGAATAAAAATCCATTTGATAAAAGGGTTCATAATGAAGATCACTGGAACAAATGCCCAATATTCAATTACATGATGTTTTTGCTTTCCCTCATTTAAAAAATCATGTCAAATCTCATTATCTTGGTTATCCAGGAGAAGTAGTCCAGGAACAGTAATGGTAGAAATAAGCAAATTACTACTGTCCAAGATCAAATTAAGGAAAAAATTACAGTTGATTAAGATGCTCTATCATATAAAGGTACTGGCATTTTACCAGTCACATGTCTTAATGTCAAGTGTGCAAAAGCCCAGTCAAAATGCAATAGATCCTGGGGTGCCTGGTGGCTCAGTCGGTTAAGCCTCAAACTCTTGATTTCGGCTCAGGTCATGATCTCAGGGTCCTGGGATCAAGCCCTGCAAGGATTCTGCACTCAATAGGGAATCTGCTTGGGATTCTCTGTCCCTGTCTCCTCCTACACTACCCCCCACCCCCAACAACAGTGAGCTCATGTGCATTACTCTCTTTCAAATAAATAGATCTTTAAAAAAAGAAATGCTCGGGGTGCCTGGATGGCTCAGTGGGTTAAGGCCTCTGCCTTTCACTCAGGTCATGATCCCAGGGTCCTGGGATTGAGCCCCGCATCGGGCTCTCTGCTTGGCGGGGAGCCTGCTTCCTCCTCTCTCTCTCTTTCTGCCTGCCTTTCTCCCTACTTGTGATCTCTATCTGTCAAATAAATAAATAAAATCTTTAAAAAAAAAGAAAAAAGAAAATGCAACAGATCCTAAAAACTCTAAAATCAGAAAAGTAATGCCTTAGATCTGAAATCAACAGAAATTTGAACCCAAAATAGCAATTACCCAACCTGACCCATCTCTTTGTACCAAAGTCACATGAAAGAATTATCCTATAGCTTCTCTGTTAGGCTAAAGCAATCTAAGTACAAATGTTATTAGATAAAACCTACAGCAATTAGATCCTAGCTTATCAGTAAATTAAAGCATACTAAAATTAGTAAGCCTGGGAGCTGGAGAGTAATTTGGGCTCTACCATCCTCTACCAGAGTTATTTGGCAGTACCATGGTAGCCAAGCCCCAATCATAAAAGGTTTTCCAATATTTATAGCATCCATTTTTCTGCAGAGTCTACTTGTCATAAACTCTGACCAGACTTTACGTTAGAGCTTAAGTACCAACAGAGTATTTACTTTTGAACACAATGACTAATATAAATATTGTATTCCAGGGTTTTGGGGTTTTTTTAAGATTTTATTTATTGGTACACCTGGGTGGTTCAGTTGGTTAAGCACCTGCCTTCAGCTCAGGTCATGACCCCGGAGTCCAAGGATCAAGCCCCACATTGTGCTCGCTGCTCAGTGAGGGACCTGTTTCTCCCTCTCCCTCTACCAGCTGCTCTACCTATCTTTTAGATTTTATTTATTCATTTGACAGAGAGTGAGAGAGAGCACTGAGCTGAGAGAGGGAGAAGCAAGCTCTCCACGAGCAGAGAGCTCGATCACAGGACCCCAGGATCATGACCTGAGCCAAAGACAGACACTCAACTGACTGAACGACCCAGGTGCCCATATTCCAGTGTTAATACCCATTTAGACTACTTTTCCCTTTCCCATATAGCATATAGTAAAGGCCATGTATCAGAACTCACCTGCAATTTCTGCCTACTTTGTCTGAGCCACCACAGAACTTTCTCAGAAAAGTACAATGAGAAAGTATTCTAAACTCTTCTGCAGTACTCACATGATTTAAAAAAAATAAAGGTGTGGGGGCACCTGGGTGGCTCAGTGGGTTAAAGCCTCTGCCTTCGGCTCAGGTCATGATCCCAGGGTCCTGGGATCGAGCCCCACATCGGGCTCTCTGCTCCACAGGGAGCCTGCTTCCTCCTCTCTCTCTGCCTGCCTCTCTGCCTAGTTGTGATTTCTGTCAAATAAATAAAATATTTTAAAAAATAAAAATAAAAAAATAAAGGTGTGAACCCCAAATGAGGCCCCTGATGAAATTTCATCGAGCCTTATATACCATTTTCCTCTTTTAAGTGTTTCTAAACTTAAAGGCAGTACAGGTGCTTCAAAGGAAAGTCTAATGACACCTGTTACATAACCTGTTCTTGGTTGGCCAGGTTATATGGTTGTTACAAGGAAGAAAGCAGTCCAAAGCAGAACAAACACTAATTCTCTGTTCTCCATTCTAATATGAGCCAGGACATTCCAGTCACATACCCAGTAGCTACCTGCATGCCTCAGTTTCTCTAACCACTAAACTTGAGGTCTGAGGTGATCCAAATTTCTATTTAATCAAAGTTATATGAGCACAATAATCCCACAAAAACTTCACTGCAGAGTTTCATAGTATTGAAATACTACGTTGTAGAAATAAATTCCAAGGGTTTTTGCAGTACTCATTTCTTATCCTCTAAATACTCCAAAGGAGTTAGCTCCGCCGTGAATGAAGAGGAGGCAAATACAAAGATGTTTTAAGAATATATGTAAAACCCAAAATATATCTAGAAACCCTGCGGGTTATCATGGTACTTGGACTGTCATGTGCAATGGACAACCTACAAAACCTAGTAAGGACAGGTCTCTGTTTTTGCTGTGGAAACGGGATTTCACTTTCCCTGACAGTTTCAGGGCCTAAGAACACAGGATGACAACGCTTCAGAAAACGAGAGGCTCCCTGGGACCATAAATGATGAGGGGTTTTGGTTGTTGTCCCTGTTTTAAGATTTGGTTTTTTGTTTTTTCCTTTCTTACCCAGTTGCCGCGGGTCTGGTGGTAAACCTCCGTAATTCCAGGTCTGCAGGGATTTGTCCAGACCCAGGCAGGGGTCAAAGAGAGGAAGCTGCGCAAACACAGATGTTGCTGCCTTTCCTCGACCCACCCCGCAGTAACCAATAGGGGGACGCTGTGGGTTCCTAGGGAGGCAGATGGATTCTCTTCTGGAAATCTAATTGGCGTCTGGGAAACCAGAGCTAGGTTTCCAAGGCGGCCTCAGCACCCAGCTTCCACACAGCCTCGACAGAAAAGGATGCCTCCTTGGCGGTGCACAAGCCCATCATCATGACCCCTAAGGAAACTTATAGCACGAGAAGGTTAGGGTACCTTTCACCCACATCCCAGGTATTCAAGGGGCAAATGAATCCCTAAGAGTAAGATTCGACGGAATGCCGACTGCCTCCTCCTAATCAAGTAACTACAGATTCCTTTGAAAACACGAGCAAATATCTCCACCAAAAAAAAAATAAATAAATAAATAAAAAAAATAAATGTGAGAGCGCTGGTAGCACGAGCTTAGTCTGCTCTCTGGGGAGCCCCAGCCCCACCAAGAACCCTCACGCCAGAGGCGAGACACCAATGGGGAACCAGCTTTCGAGACACCCCCTTCTCCACGGCAAGGGTGCATTTCCTTGGGGGGAATTTTCCCTCCACCCGCCCATCCCGGGACCTTGTATAGCGGAGTCGGCGGGGGCTGCAAGGAGAGGGACCGCCACCTTCTCTGTGCGCTCCAGGCCGCGCGACGCGAGCGACCCCACGCTCCGCAGCTGCCGCCGCCGCCGCGCTGGACTGTGCAACCCTTTGCACTTGTTGCTGTCCCCGAGGGACCCGGAGGCGGCGGCCATCCCTCGCGCCACTGAAACCACAGCAGCACCCACCTGTCCACCTCAGCTGTCCCTCGCGTCCCCCAGTACCCTGGAGAGAGTATTTCTGGGACAGAGAACTCAGGCGAAGGGAACAAACTTTTCTGCCCTGAGCTACAGGGAAACGCGGGGAATGGAACCCTGAAGAGCACCTACCTGGAGCTAGGGCCCCCACAGCCTCCGGAACCCCAGCGAGGCGCTGCGCCCCGCGCGCCCTGCCCAAGGGCTTCTGGAACGCGCCCAGGTCCGCCGCCGCCGCCGCAGCCCAGGGCCGGGAAGGCTCTCGCCGAAGCTGCCAACGCCCGGCGGCCGCAAAGCTGGGGCCAACGCGGAGGGGGCGGAGCCGCGGGCGCGCTCCCGGAGCCGGCCCGTGGCGCCCGCAGCTCGGGCCGCCCCCGCTCCCGCCGCGCCTGCCGGCTGCCACTGGATCCCCGCCTGCTCACCTCCCCGCCGCGGCATCACATGGCCAGGCCCGCCCGCCGCCGCGCCCGCCACCGGCTCCAGGACGAAACCTGAAGCGGCCCGACCGCGCTGCCTCCGCCAGCCCCCTCCCGGCGCGCCTCGGCTGCCCCCGCTCCCCGTCCCGGGGCGCAGAGTCGGGCGGAGGCCGGCGCGGCCCTGCGGGGCCCGAGGAGGACGAGGTCGTGTGTCGGTTGCGGCGCCCGAGCTCCCCAGGCCCCCATGGGCCTCGCCTTGGCGCTGTCTGAGGAAGCAGTGTCCTTACCCTTTCTGAAAGGAGTTGGCCATGCCCGAGGGAGGCTGAGCCTGTTCGCAGCTAAAAGCCACCACACCGGTGACAGAACGTGGCCCAAGGGTGACTGACAAATAAGACGCCCTTTTGATGCTCGAGGTTCCCGGCCCTCTGTCCCAGAGCCGTGCGACCTTCGTTCTCTTTGGGCTCGTGCATGTAAACAGCTCCCCCTACAAGTCCTCATAACTGAAGAAATTTTCAGGAAAATCCTACCTGTTTTTACAAGGGAAAACAGCGTGGGAGGGACTCCCTTACCATCCAGTGCGCTTTTCCGGTTCCACTGATGGTAACCCCAAGCGAAGAAGCTTCTCCGTCAGCCAGGTCTTCAAAACACAGACTGCAGACCACCTTGAAAGGCGAAATTACCAAAATGACTTTTCTCCAGAGTACCCTGAGTCTCTTTGTTTTTCCTGTGAAGACCCGCCACCCACAGGACCCGCACAGGGGTGTGGCCCCAGGAAGCTGGCCACCGAGACCACCAGCCAGAAGGGAGCACGCCGACCCGGCCTTCTGCAACACCTGTCCCGCGTCTTGGCTATTTGTGCCTCTCTTCTCAGCCTCACCTTGTCTCACCCACTTGGCTGATGGAGCTCCTGAGGAAGATAGCGAAACAACACCAGTCCGCCTCCGAAGTGCTTAGCCCTGTTCCAAGGCAAAGGTCTGGCATTCTGCCTTCATAATTGGGCGCCCAAACCGGACCGCACTCCTAACCCAAGCTGCAGTCCTTGTCGCTTCTATTTCACAAAGGGATGAACCCTAGGCTTGGCCTCGGGCACTGGCTTTAATAAAAAAAAAAAAAAAAAGTTCCTGCCCATGGCAAGGTTCAAGATACTCAAGATTAAAACAATAATATTCTTTTCAAAAACAACAACAAAAAAATTCCAACCATAAAATGTCTACTGGAGACTAATCAAATCAACCCACCAGACAAAAATGGGTCCCAATATCTGGTAAGCAAAAACATCAACCTGTTAATGGCCCTTGTTTTTAGTAGTTTTTACATCACTAGTGTGGAATCACTGTATATATTTTTTCTTTCTCCTTCCTCCCTTTTTTTTCATTAATTAGGTCAGATATATAGCAAGAAAAAAGTGAGAAAATGTGGGAGGAGGAACAAGAATTATAAGAAATTACCTAAAACTCTCTTCCACATTAAAAAGAAACAAGCAAAACTAGTAATTGTGGAATCTTTTCTAACTAAGGATGTATAATCATGCTATCTGTAGTTTTCTTGCCTTCTCTAGAGCACCGAGCTTGATCAATATTTAAATAAGTACTTGGCTTTCAACTTCTCTAGGTTCAAATATTAAGCAAAGTGTACTCTAGCAACCTTAAAAGAGGCCTGTGACTGTATGAGGCAGGTAGGTATCAGGTGTGTAAATAACCATTTGCATCTCACTGATTCTGCTACTCCAGATACAGGTTGCTCTGGACACTCAGCACTTAACTTGGCCAGGACCGCATTTGGTTAGAATTCAAAGACAATGGATTGTCAGTACCCAGACAGGGGACGTTCACCCAACCAGAAACCAGGTTGGTAATTCAGCTAGGAAAATTCTCACTTTCTGGTAAGTATGATGCCACTGACATTCCCAGTTCAGTTCTGTCTTTCCTATATTCAGTCTCCATTCATCCTTAGACACCTCAGACAGACCTCCTTTCTTTATTTATAAACCCTTTCTTTATTGTCCTGGTTTCTGCCAGCCTTTGAACTTGGACAAAGTTTAATGACCTTACCACAATTGAGCATGTGATTATATTCACTGTCATATGTTGGACTGTTAGAGGTTCTTATCATCTCTTGTCATCTCAAGAACAAAGATTGTTTTTTATCCTAATCATCTCCAATCTTAACACAGGGCCCATATGGAGTATTTAATATTTGTATGGAGACTCTAGCTCTGGAGTATTTTTTTTTTAAAGATTTTATTTATGGGGCACCTGAGTGGCTCAGTCTGTTAAGTGTCTTCCTTTGGCTCAGGTCATGATCCCAGGGTCCTGAGATCAAACCCCACGTGAGGCTTCCTGCTCCATGGGGAAACTGCTTCTCCCTCTCCCTCTGCTACTCCCCCTGCTTGTGTGTTCTTTCTGTCTCTCTCTCTCTGTCAAGTAAATAAAATCTTTTAAATATATATATAAATAAAAAATAAAGATTTCATATATTTATCTGACAGAAAGAGTGCAGGCACACAAGCTGGGGGACAGCACAGAGAGAGGGAGAAGCAGGCTCCCCT
This sequence comes from Meles meles, assembly GCF_922984935.1. NCBI lineage: Eukaryota > Metazoa > Chordata > Mammalia > Carnivora > Mustelidae > Meles > Meles meles. The sequence goes on from NC_060068.1 coordinate 83,535,711, forward strand.
CAGAGCAGAGAACCTGATGTGTGGCTGGATCCCAGGACCCTGGGATCATGACCCAAGTCAAATCCCAGGACCCTGCAATCATGACCCGAGCTGAAGGCAGACGCCCAACCAACTGAGCCACCCAGGCGCCCCAGCTCGGAAGTAGTTACTATTTGTTTTTTAAGTGAACGATCTCATCCGTTATGTAGGAAGGAAAATTTATATCACAATTTTCAAACTTCTCTTAAACGGTTTAGAACTGCTCTAAATTCTATTATCTACTTAATTCTTTCCTGCCAATAATTTGGCCAATAATTCTCAAAAACTGAACAATTGTAAATCTGATGTTTGGCCACATGTGTGAGGAATTTAACCGATGTTTTCTTTTCCTTTTTTTTAGGTTTTACTTATTTATTTGACAGAGAGAGAGAGAGATCACAAGTAGACAGAGAGGGAGAAGCAGGTTCCCTGCTGCACAGAGAGCCTGATGCAGGGCTTGATCCGAGGACCCTTAGATCATGACCTGTGCAGAAGGCAGAGGCTTAACCCAGTGAGCTCACCCAGTGAGCGCCTCAAACCAATGTTTTCCAAATAAAAGCATGATACTAGAAGACCATAGATGTAAGAATGGAGGAGAGGATACAGATTTTAGCATGAGAAATACAATGGCCTCAGATGATCCAACCCTTCTAGCCTCCATGTCCTCATCTGTAAGTGGGCATAAAAATACTATTTACACACACTGTGAAGATTAAATGACTGAAGGTGACTATTGGACACACCATAAGGATGCAGAAAATGGTGGCAACCAATATTTCAGAATATGGATACATTAGTACATTTCAGAGCTTTGAGATAATTAATAGAATGTGTCAGACTCTGAGATAAGAATCTAGTTATGGAGTAACCACCCGGTTGCTTAGGTTGGGAAGGTTAGGGAACAGAGAAGAAGTTAGATGATCAAAACCAGGGGACAATCTTGTGGGAAAGCTCTCACAGTTTTAATTTTGGCTACACATTAGCATCACCGGAGCAGTGCTAAAAAGAAAACACAACAAAACAATGAAGGTTCCCACAATCCCACCCCAGACCAATTATTTCAGGCTCTCTAGGGTGGGAGGGGATGCCTTGGTATTTTTTTAAGGCTCCCAGGTGTTCCCAATGACTGGGAACATCTGAACTAACATAACTGAATTTTTGCCCCTGGAGAAGGGTGAGAGCCAGCCCTCAATTATATGAGCTTAGGGAATCAGCTCTTCCTTTTCTGCTAACGGTGAGCTATTCTGTGTAAATCCCTGGCCGCTAGTGCTGCAGTGTAAGGTGCTTGTGAATCACCTGTGGAGTTTTTCAAAATGCAAATCCTGACTCAATAACAGATGGAGGGATACTGTGCATTTGTGACAAGCTCCAAGGGATGCCCATGGTGCTGGTCCGAGAAGCAAAATAACAGATCCACACCGGACCTTAGAAACAAAAGTAGAGACGTAGTCACCTTGTTTCATGAGAAGTCCTGACATCTCTCAATATTTTTAATCAGTATTTATTATGCACCAACTATCCACACAATATAATTTGCAGTCTTTTAAGAAAGAAGAGGCCGTTGCCAGCCAGTATTAAATGTGAGGCCTTCCATAAAGAGAAAGCACAGCCTCTCAAACAGGCCTAACTGCTCCACTAGGTACAGGAGCCTCGCTGCCCAGAGTCCACTGTACTACAGGGGCCAAAGAAAATGTTGTCATTTCTTTTAAAATCAGAAGAAAAAAGATGAACTTTTAGGTCAAGTAAAAAAAAATTTTAAGACATAGTATGTTTATCTTTATAACAATGAAATAATAATTTATTTGTTCTATTGTATTTTTTATGGAAGAAGGGACTCATGAAGGCAAGCATCTGTAAGGGCCCACAAAAGTCACAATGTGGCTGTGTGTTTTAGTCTCGGGTATTTTAAGAAAAGCATACAAAGTTTCTACGACAATGCAGATATTAGAACATTCCCATCATCACAGAATATTCTTTTGGACAGTGCTATTTGGGGTCGGTTTTCGGGAAAGAGGAGTCCACTCTTCCAGGACACTGTGAAATGCAAGGCTGGTTTGAGAAGTATGCAGACTCTAGCACATTTTTTTTTTAATTTTTTGTTTTCTACAGCTTATTCAGTTACTCTCTTCTTTTCCAAACCTCCCAAACCAAAGTTGGTAGGAAACCAACTATTGGTTGATACTACCCTGCCCTTCAGGGAAACCAGGCCTTTTGGACTTGTGAAGGGCCGGTAAATCCTACCCTTGATCCACCTGAGGAAGTGCAAGAGGCTTTCCCCAGGATCTAGAGTAGTCTTCACGTCAGAAAGTGATTATTTGCATCACTGATTTGCTTAGTTTTTTTCCCTTGCCAAAATGGCTCCAGCTCTTCCCAAATTGTACCTGACTTCTTAAATTGTAAACCTACTCAAAGGCCCCTTTTTGATCTCCAGGGCATAATTGTCCAAAGCAGTCCAGCTAGACAACACCCCAAATGCATGTGTCTGTAAATCTCCTGTCAGTTGGCAAGTTTGTTTCCAAGAACCTTACTGGGATGCTCGGGTATGGGTTGTGGAGTCAAGTAACTCAACAGCTAGCTTTTCTCCAGTGCCCTGACACCTGCTAACACCCACATGACCATATTAAATCCCAGCCTGGAGCAAGTTTTCACAGTTATAAGATAAACGCTCTTAAAAAAGGAGTTGATCATTGAGATAATAACACCTTTTAATTAGGGAGGTACAACTCAGCACCAATAATACACATGGAAACTAATGTGTATGCAGCTGTCACAGGGGCTGTAATTATGTCAAAGACTTCTGGTGACATGCCAGGTGAAGAGAATGGAGAGTCATAGTGTTCTGCCCCTGACATCACTTGGAAGCCTCAAAATGCACAGATAGCTTTGGGCAGCTATTACTCATTATAGAGGATCGAGATCCTGTTTTTCCATTTACAAAGAGCAGGCAGGGGAAGGGAGAAGACAGGAAAAATCTATAAATAAAACTGGTAAGACTTGGTTAACCTCCGCCAACAACAACAACAAAACCTATATAACAATATTTTACCTCAGCTTCTTAAAGTTCATGCAGATCCATTTGATGGCTTTGGGAACGCAAGAGCAAAGTTTGGAATCTTGCCACTAAAGGATCCAAGAATTTCTTCTTCAATGGCTGAGTAAACTATCCTACAGTTTCTGAATCCAACTCCAAAGAGCAAGGTAGTTGAGGCGCAGTGCCGTGCACAGGAACTGTGTTGTTGTCTATTTTCAGTTCTGAAAAGATCTCAATCCCACACTCCCCTGAAGTTGAATACTTTGGCAGAGCTCTTTCTTCTGCACTCTGAGGAGGTAGAGAGGGCAGGTAAGATTACAGAGGCCCTGATTCTCCAACAAGAGATTTAAGAATCATCCATGGGGCACCTGGGTGGCTCAGTCAGTTGGGCAGCTGCTTTGGGCTCAGGTTATAACCCCATGGTCCTGGGATCAAGCCCTGCATCGGGCTCCCAACTCAGCTGGGAGTCTGTGTCTCCATCTCCCTCTGCCACCTCCACCCACCCACCCACCACTCATGCTAGCTCACTCACTCTCATTCTCTGAAATAAATAAATAAAATCTTATAAAAAAAAAAAAAAGAATCAACCATGATATACAGAAGAAAACTAAAAGACTGGGGAAAAATAAAGAGTCTAAAAATAACATCTTTATTTTTTTTAAAGATTTTATTTATTTACTTGACAGAGATCACAAGTAGGCAGAGAGGCAGGCAGAGAGAGAGGGGGAAGAAGGCTCCCTGCTGAGCAGAGAGACCGATGCGGGGCTCCATCCCAGGACCTGGGGATCATGACCTGAGCTGAAGGCAGAGGCTTTAACCCACTGAGCCACCCAGGTGCCCCTAAAAATAACATCTTTAAGTCTTCTTTTTAAAACCTAAATTGTCCTACCCAGAACCTACCATAAAAGGCAGTTAATTCTCTTCTTTAAATTATCACACTCTGATTATTTCATAATGCAAATAATTTGTTGTTTTTCATTTTGAAAAAAAAAAATCATCTCAGCCATCCATGGTAGTTGAGCACGGGAAACAACCACAACAGAGCAGAGGTCGAGCTCAGAGAACTTAGATGACAGTCTCTGCCTTCTCCCTCTAGAGCCGGAGGCAGCAGACTTTCTGTGAAGGACCAGATAGTAAATTCTTTAGTCTCAGTGTATAGTCTCTGTCACAACCCTTCAACTCTGCTGCTGGAGTACAAAAGCAGTGATAGACAATATGCAGACAAATGAGCATTGTCTGTGTTCCAAAAATTTCATTTACAAAAATAGATGGTGGGCTGGATGTTCCCTACAAGCTATAGTTTGCCTGCCCACTGCTCTAGACTACTGGAATAGTTTGGGGAGATTTTAAAACCACTAATGCCCAGATACGACCTCAAATATGGACAGCTAGTCATGTGGAAAGCCACAACATGACAAAAACTGTCCCAATTAAGCTTTAGCACTAAACTATAGAAACTAAGAATCAAGCTATAGAAAATAAAACAATGCAGGGAACTTTTTGTAAATTCTCATGTATATTCCAGAGATATTTATATTTTGAAAAGTATCAAACAAGAACAAGATGCTATGAGGGCATCTGAGTGGCTCAGTTGGTTGGGCGACTGCCTTAGGCTCAGATCATAATCCCAGGGTCCTGGGGTGGAGTCCCATATCCAGCTCTTCCTGCTCTGTGGGGAGCCTGCTTCTCCCTCTCCCTGTGCCTGCGCTCTCCCTGCTTGTGCTCTCTCACTTTCTGTCAAATAAATTAAAAAAAAAAAAAAGATGCTATGAAAAATGGAATAATCAGAGGGAAGACAAGAAACTATACATGAAAATTGAGAGGCACCTGGGTGGCTCAGTTAGTTAGGCTTCTGCCTTCGGCTCAGGCCATGGTCCCAGGTCCTGGGATCAAGCCCTGAGTTGGGTTTTCCACTGGGTGGAAGGCCTGCTTCTTCTCCTCTGCCTGCTGCTCTGCCTACTTGTGCGCTCGCTCTTTCTCTCTCTCTCTCTCTCAAATAAATAAGTACAATCAAAAAAAAATTAAAAATACAACATAATAAAATCTAAAAATACAACATAATAAAATCTAAAAATACAACATAGTAAAGTTTAAAAATTCAAAATTCAGTTTAAAAACTCAACAGAGGATATTGAAGATAAAATTGATGACATATCCCAGAAGTTTTAAAAAATGCACAGAAAATATAAAATCAAAAACAGAAGTGTTTTAGGATGAACCTCTCATATTCAACATCCCACTAAAAAGAGTTCCAGGAAAAGAGAGAAAGGAAAGAGAAAGAAATTATCAAAGATACAATTCTTTCATTTAACTCAGTAGCAAAAATAACTGATTTTTAAATGGGCAGAACTGAATAGACATTTTCCCAAGGAAGTCATCCAGATAGCTGAAGGTACTTGAAAACACACTCAACATCATCAGTCAACACAGAGATAAAAGACAGGATAAAGAGACAACAGATAAGTGTTGGTAAGGATGTGGACATTGGAGAAACTTTGTACAGTTGGTGGGAGTGTATATTGCCTCAGCCACTATGGAGGTTCCTCAGAAAAATTAAAAATAGAACTTTAATATGATTTAGCAATCCCATTCTTGGGTATTTATCCAAAGGAAATGAAAACTATATTGCTGAAAACTCCCATGTTCATTGCAGTATTATTCCCAATAGCCAAGATATGGAAATGATCTAAGTGTCCATCAGTGGATGAATGGATAAAGAAGATGGGAACTATATAGATACATACACACATATGTGCATGGGAGCACACATGTACATAGGAGAATATTACTCAGCCATGAGAAAGAAGGAAATCCTGCCCCTTAAAACAACATGAACAGGGGTGCCTGAGTGGCTCAGTGGGCTAAGCGTCTGCCTTCAGTTTGGGTCATGATCTCAGGGTCCTGGGATTGAGCCCCACATCGGGCTCTCTGCTCAGCGGGGAGCCTGCTTCCTCCTCTCTCTCTCTCTGCCTGCCTCTCTGCCTACTTGTGATCTCTCTCTGTCAAATAAATGAATAAAATCTTAAACAACAACAACAACATGAACAGAACTTGAGGGCATTATGCTAAGTGAGATAAATTGGAGGAACACAAATACTGGTATCATTTGTGTGTTGAATCTAAAAAGAACCGAGGGGCACCTGGGTGGCTCAGTGGGTTAAGCCTCTGCTTTTGGCTCAGTCATGGTCTCAGGGTGTGGGATGGAGCCCTGAGTCAGGCTTTCTGCTCAGCAGGGAACCTGTTTCCCCTCTCCCTCTGCCTGCCTCTCTGCCTGCTTGTGATCTCTCCCTGTGTTAAATAAATCTATAAATAAATAAATAAAATAAAAAGAACGGAACTTGTATAGAAACAGAGTGTAGAATGGTGGTTACCAGGGACTGGGAGGGGAAGAAACTGGGAGAAATCGGCCAGAGGATACAAAGTTGCAATCAGGAAATGAATATGTTCTAAGGATCTAACGCACAGTATAGCGATTACAGTCAATAATACTGTATTAAGGGGCGCCTGGGTGGCTCAGTGGGTTAAGCCTCTGCCTTCAGCTCAGGTCATGATCTCAGGGTCCTGGGATGGAGCCCCACATCAGGCTCTCTGCTCCGCAGGGAGTCTGCTTCCTCCCCTCTCTCCCTCTGCCTGCCTCTCTGCCTACTTGTAATCTGTCTGTCAAATAAATAAAATCTTTAAAAATAATAATAATAATACTGTATTAAATACTTCAAATTGCTGAAAACCTAGATCTTAAATGTCCTCAAAACAAAAATGAAATTATAATTATGTGTTGTGATAGTAGTAGCTCATCCTAGAGTGGGGATCTTATTGTGATGTACACGTGTGCTGTTTAGTTGATTGTATTTTGCTGGTTAAGATGCAGTGTTGCTGAGCAGAAAGAGCGTGGACTTTGTCATCACAACTTGCTAACTGTGTCCCTCCAATGAGTTTCTTTCTCTCCTGAAGACACACTTTCATCACCCTTAAATGGAAGGTCATTACATGAATCTTATGGGCATCTTTAAGATTTGGTGAGGACTGGAGCCTAAAACTCAGCCAGAACGTGGTGAATGGTAGCCTGCAATGTTATTTGGGTCCTTCCTACTAGGCTCTAAGGTCTTTAAGGTCTCTAAATATCTTCCTTGTCTTTCTGTGAACTCCCAGTATTCTTCACAATACTGGATGCCCTGCCCCTGAGGGGGCCTCTCACCTGGAAGCCCTTTCCCATAACTCATGCCTAGGCCTCGCCCCTGGACATGATGGTTCAGCAGCTCCTGGGTGCATCCTGCACATGTGTATTTTGTTTTTTGTTTTGTTTTGTTTTACTTTTTTAAATTTTTTAATTTTTTTTTTAATTTTATTTATTTGACAGATAGAGATCACAAGTAGGCAGAGAGGCAGGCACAGAGAGAGAGAGGAGGAAACAGGCTTCCCGATGAGCAGAGAGCCCGATGTGGGGCTTGATCCCAGGACCCTGGGATCATGACCTGAGCCGAAGGCAGAGGCTTTAACCCACTGAGCCACCCAGGCGCCCCTGTTTTCCTTTTTTTTAAAGGTTTTATTATTTATTAATTTGCCAGGGAGAGAGTGTGTGTGTAAGCAGAGGGAGCAGCAGGCAGACCAGGCAGAGGGAGAAACAGGCTCTCTGCTCAGCAGGGACCCCAGTGTGGATCCCAGGACTCTGGGATCATGACGCAAGCCAAAGGCAGACCCTTAATGACAGAGCCACCTGGGTGTCCCTGAACACGTATATTTTCAAAATGCTACCTAGGTATTCTGTTAGGTTCCTCCCCAACTCTGCCTTTAGGAAACACCAGTATAACCGGCACTCCCTTCTTTGAGCTACTCTTGGCAACAGTTTCTAGAAAGCCAATTTCTCATTGGTCACTGGTCTCACCCACTGGCACAACAAGGAACTGCACTCTGGATCACCGCCTCAGACTCAGGGTGATGGCAGCTAACGTTCTGCTTAGCATAAACCAGGCACTGTTCTAGGACCTTCAATTCTATTAGCTCATTTAAGCCTCACAACAGTAGAGACGCTGTTGGCCACCGGGCTATCTCACTTTTTACCGAGAAAGAAACCAATAAGTGGCAAAGCCCAGATTTAAACCCAGCCCAAACTTACGACCCCTGCCCTATAGAGCCTCACGCAATGAGCTTCAGGAGACCTCAGGAGTCACATATTTCTTTATGGTCACATCAACCCCAGTCGCCATGCTGACCACTTCTGCCTTGGTCCATCTGGGTCCACCCCCAACCTCGGTCTCTCATCTTCTTGGTCTGCTCAGCCATATACATTCTGGAAGCCAGACTGCAGATCTGTGTTTTTATCCTGATCCCCCACACCTTCATTCAGTCTCTCCCTCCAGAAAACTCAGCAGCCTCCTCCACTCCGCGTTGGGTCAGATGCCTTCGTCTGCCCTTCGTCTGCCCTTCCCGACTCTGTGCAGTTCTTGGTCACTGAACTTACTGGATGGTATCTGGATGGTCTGTATGTGCTTCTGTCTCCCTCAGCAGAGAGTTCACTGAGGTCAGAAGTACATTTTAATCATCTTTAAAAGAAAAAAAGATTTTATTGATTCATTTGAGACAGAGAGAGGGAGGGAGGGAGAGAGAATGAACAGGGGGAGCATCAGGGAGAGGGAGAAGCAGACTCCCCATTGAGCAGGCAGCCCAACTCAGGGCTTGATCCCAGGACCCCGGATCATGACCTGACCGAAGGCAAATGCTGAACCAACTGAGCCACACTAGCGCCCCTGTTTTACTCATCTTTGGTTCTCTGATGCCTCATATAAGATGTGGCAGAAGACACATATAACTGTTTGTTGAATAAACAACATCGGCTTCCATGACACCTCCCTCAACCTTCCAGCATGCACTTACTAACTCAGCTCTGGAGACTGAGGCAAGAAGGAACATCTCGTGGGCCCCTATTTAGACTCATTATTTTTTCCTCCTATCTCTTGCAAACCCTGCCCCAATATAATTATGCTTTGTTTTCACTTGTTCTGCTGGTGAGAAGCCAAGGTCCTAACCATCTTACTTAATCTGCAATAGATATGCTCCCATTCACATCCCAGCTTTCCCAACAAGAAAGTACTCTTTATCCTAAATTCTCCCTTTTCCACCCTACCTGGACTTAATCATAGGGGACCTATGACAGTGTGCAAAATGGGGTCCTGGAGGTTTGAAATGGAAGCTCCAGAAAAAAATAGACCTGTGACATGCTGAAATACTTCGCGGTTGTCCACATCAAGGTTATAGATAGAAGCACTCTTGCCTCTATTTTTCAAATGTCAAGGCCTTCAGAATTAGTTGTGCCTTGGGACGTGCAAGGGGACACAGAAGAGGAGGTAAGGAAAAAAACTTTCAAGGGGAATCACACAGTGCTCAAGGACAGAAATAAGCCAAATGAGGAGAAACACAGAATGGCACTTGCCTTTCAGTTTCTCCTTAAGACTTCATTTGGTTTTATAGACAAAGATATTGTTCTATAGGGACAAGGGACACCTGAGTGGCTCAGTCAGTTAAGTGTTTGACTCTGGATTTTGGCTCAGGTCATCATCTCAGGGTTGTGAGTTCAAGCCCTACATTGGGCTCCGCACTGAGCGCAGAGTGTGCTTGTTGATTTCTCTCTCTCTCTCTCTCAGCCCCTCCCCCTGCTTGCTCACACACACACTTGCACTCTCTGTCCCCTCTAAATGAATAAATAAAATCTTAAAACAAAAAAGATATTTTCCTATAATTCCTGTTCATCCCCTAGAACACTTACAATCTTTTCCAAGATTACGAAATATACAATCAACAAACCTCATCTGCCGTCATTCTCACAATGGCTCCCCCACCCAAGTTACACCAGCAGAGCTCAGCAGAGCTCAGCAGAGCTCAGTGTCTGTTTGTCTCACCGGTCATTTTGGCACTGTTAAAATGTGCTGCTGAAATGACTTTGGTGGCAAACACAAAGTAAAGTCCTTAAAATATTCCTCAGTATAGGGCACCTGAGTGGCTCAGTGGATTAAAGCCTCTGCCTTCAGCTCAGGTCATGATCCCAGGGTCCTGGGATCGAGTCCCGTATCGGGCTCTCTGCTCAGCAGGGAGCCTGCTTCCTCCTCTCTCTCTGCCTGCCTCTCTGCCTACTTGTGATCTCTGCCTGTCAAATGAATAAATAAAATCTTTAAAAAAAAATATTCCTCAGTATAAAACATTGCATTCCTCTTCCACACTATATAAAATGTGCTAAGAACCGGGTTAAAATAAGAGTGTTCCAGAGGAGAATGGAAAGGGTATTCCTTAAAACTTCAAACTACTGCATTTGACTTTCACCTTTGATATGGTGACTGCATGACAGATTGTATAAACCATAAGTAAACATCACACTGCAAGATTAAAGCCCCAAGTGCGAAGTATCATTAATCATACCAAACACTTATTTGCTTTTCTGTTGGCATCAAAATGTAATTGTTTCCATAAATGACTCTTAATCTCACAAAACAAACTGGGGGTTGCTGGGGGGAGGTGGGATTGGGAGAGGGGGAGCGGGCTATGGACATTGGGGAGGGGAGGCGAACCATAAGAGACTATGGACTCTGAAAAACAACCTGAGGGTTTTGAAGGGTCAGGGGTGGGAGGTTGGGGGAACAGGTGGTGGGTGATGGGGAGGGCACGTTTTGCATGGAGCACTGGGTGTTGTGCAAAAAGAATGAATACTGTTACGCTGAAAAAAAAAATAAATAAATAAAAAGGGAAAAAAAAATGTAATTGTTTCTCTGTGAGTTAAACGTACCTCATGGTACAATGCTGATTCAAATCTATGTAGTTGGCAACATAAAAGGGAAACTTATCATCTTTTATCCATTGTAGGGACATGTTTTCCTCCAACCAAAATGATCAACTTGAATTAAAGTTTATTCTGTCCTCCTCTATCAACATTGCCAAACCCAGCGGTTCAAGTTTGAGTAAGGAAGAAAGAATGACCTATGTTTGTTCAGTAGATTAATAAAAGCATAAGGCTTCAGGGGAAAGGGAATGTGCTCACAAACACATTTGAAAATCTGAAAAAAATGCTCAGATCTTCACCGCCAAATAATACACATTCACTCATATTCACCAATTTTTACACTTACTTTCCAGGGAGTTCTTGTCCATCCCAAAGTCTGTGAATGGTCCACAGGTTGAGAACTCACACATTAGAACAAAAACTTCATGAAGTATAGAAGTTACATCACTTCTATTTCTCATAAGCAATAGTGTACACAAGTTGAACAGTCACTTAATTCTCGTTATTAATAGAATATTATCTTTTTATTTAATTAGTATCATATTACCAGAGATTGAAAATGGTAACATTCTGAAGTGGAAGTTAGTAATAAAAAGCCATTTAGAAAGCAGCTTTGCAGATCCTTCTTTAACTGACCCCTTACAAAGAGCTTGTCCATAAAGTTGTGCAAACCATCTATTTGATAAGCAGTTACTATCTAAAATATGTAAGAAGGAAACTCACCCAACTCAACAGCAAAAAGACAAATACTCATATTTTAAAAGAGGCAGACAACCTGAATAGACACTTTTCCCAAGAAGGCATGCGCGGGGCCAACAGGTACAAGAAGAGGTGCTCAACCTCACTAATCGTCAGGGAAATGCAAACCAAAACCACAAGAAGTGGGTGAAATTAGGGAATGTTTAAGCTGAAACAGGATATTTGTATAATCTCAAATATTTCTCAAATACAAAGAGAAAAATAACAAAGGTGAAGAAACCCGGCCCACAGTGCCTTAAGTAGGGGCTCAAAGTAACAGCAGTGCGAGGGCACACGGACATCATGTAGGCTTGACGTGATGCTCTGAGAGAAACGTGGTGTGCTCCTGTGACATTCTAGCCCCAAACATGTAGTCTGATCTCATCACGAGAAAACACCAGACAGCCCCACATCAAGTCAGATGCTACGAGATAACTGACCAGCATTCATCAAAAGTTTCAAGGTCGTGAAAGACAAGGAAAGACAAAGGAATCATCACAGACCAGAGGATATTAAAGAGACACAACAGCTGTACGTGATGTAGGATCCTGGACTGGAGCCGAGAACGGAGAAAGGACACCAGGAAGAAAACTGGAGAAACCGGTATATTTTAGTTACTAGCCCTGCACCCATGTTAATTTCCTTGTTTTGCTGCTTGTACTGTGGCTAACAACCCAACTTGTCAACAGGAGGGGAAGCTGGGGGAAGCTGCACTATTTTTGGAACTTTTCGATAAGTCTAAAATGATTTCAAAATAAAAATAAAATAAACCCTAGGGTTTTAAAGCCTTCTGTCCATGAAGCTGCCATTTTTGTCCTGTTCCCCAGAGACCAAAGACTCACTTCCTTGTTTAGTCCTGAGAGAACAAGTAGCCTCCCTCTCTGGCAGCCCTGCTCATGCCCATCTCAATTCTGATGTTTGCCTCCTCAGAGTTCAGCCTTCAGACTGCAAACAGTTGGCACTTCCTGTATGCCAGCCCCTGTATGGAAGGCCCCTGGGACCCCTGCCCTCTCAAAGCTTCGTACAAATTCAACTTATGTCAGCCACCAAAGTACGTCACCACTCAAATTTTTTTGTTCTCATTCCTGTCTTTCCAGGATGGATCCAGGAAATGCCTACCCTTTTGTCCTACACGGTAGAAAGAAATCCAGAGATGAACTAGTCTATGTCACTGTTCGGACTGTTGACATAACAGTTTATATTGGTTGAGCTAAACATTAAATTAGTGTTCCTCTGACTATCAGATGACTTCTATGTCCTGCTTTCTAAGAAAATTGATCACTGAGCACATGGGCTACTTACAGCAATAGCAGAGACAATGTGATATTCACAGGGATAACTGCTTAGCGGGGATGCTTTGCAAAAGCCTGGTGCATTCATCTTTTAGTGACTTAGAAATCACCACATCCATTATTACTTAAAGGAAAAAGAAAAAAAAACTGCAACAAACATCGAGTACTTTTAGTAGAAACTCACTGACTTAGGCAACCATTGATGTATTTATAACAAAACAAAAAAACATCAACAAGTCAAACTGTATGAGGAGCTTGGTGATCTGAACCCATGTCAGAGTTTCCCTGTTAAAGATTTCAAATTCTCTACTTGCAAAATAAGAGTAATAGCCACTTCCTATGCCCTCATGGGAAGCATCATATCATGAAATTTTATAAGGCAATGAGTCCTAGGAACTTCCATTAAATATATTCTTCATCCAGGGGTGCCTGGGGGGCTCAGTCAGTTAAGCATCACCCTTCACTTCAGTTCAGATCATGATCCCACCTGGGATCGGGTCCCACATGGGGCTCCTTGCTCACTGGGGAGCCTGCCTCTCCCTCTGCCTGCCACTATCCCTGCCTGTGCTCTCTCTCTCTGACAAATAATTAATAAAATCTAAAAAAATGTGTATATTCTTCAACCATATCTCAGCTCTAAGAATTATTTTCCCACTTGAGCATGTCCTGATACCATGAAGCCTTTGAATCCTAAACTTTTTTTATGTACTTGAGAGAGAGAGAGAGTATGGGGTGGGGAGTAGGGACAGAAGCAGAGGGAGAAGCAGATTTCACTGAGCAGAGAGCCCGATGCAGAACTCAATCCCAAGACCCTGGGATCATGACCTGAGCCGAAGGCAGCTGCTTAACTGGCTGAGCTACCCACGTGCCCCTTAACTCTTCCCTTTTTTTTTTTTTTAAAGAATTATTTATTTATTTTAGAGAGAGAAATAGAGCCTGTCACTCTTCCAGCTTGTGCATGTGCTCTCTCTGTCAAATAAAATCTTTTTTTCAAATAAATAAAATCTTAAAAAAAAATTATAGAATAAGAAAATTCATATATGCTACAGTCACTAAATTAAACTGCAATTGTCTATTTTATTCTTTCTCAATTCTTTGTTATCACCTAGATCTTTCCCGCTAGAAAATAAGAATGAGTTAGGCAAGTGAGCCCCCAAATCTTTTTATCCTAAGTGGACAACAGTAAAAGAAAGAAATCTGTCTGTGGCTATCCACTTGCTTCCTATGAGGAAACTGTTTTTGACTCAGGTATTTTTTTTTTAATTGGAAGCGCTTTGTCAAGCATATATCTCTTAGTACACCTGAAACTAATATAATGTTATATGTCAAGTATATCTCAATTTAAAAAAAAAAACTTGAAAGAATGTATCTCATATGAGTCCATTGCATTTATGATTACAGAAAATTGCCAACCCTCATTAAATTAACACAGTTTGAATTTCTAGCCTTTTAGTCAATAAAGTCATCACACAGTCCCAGCTTATATAGTTACTTTGAATATAGGAAAGCTTGTATTTATGTTTATTTTTTTTTAAAGAGTTTACTTATTTGACAGACAGAGATTACAAGTAGGCAGAGAGGCAGGCAGAGAGAGGAGGAAGCAGAGAGCCCGATGTGGGGCTCGATCCCAGGACCCTGGGACCATGACCTGAGCTGAAGGCAGAGGCTTTAACCCCCTGAGCCACCCAGGTGCCCCTATAAGTATGTTTAAAGACATAAACAACTCCATTTAGAATTTCTGCTATAACACTAGTGATCCAATGGGAACTAACATCTAACTTTTGTGAATAAAGTGGTTAATGTCTAATTTGCATACATTGCAAATCATACCATTCTTTCAAAACACTTGTAAGCAGTCTGTCTGAAGTCCTCAAGTAACTATACCCCTTCTTTTATCTTTTAAAAAAACTTTTTATAAAGATTTCTCTTTATTTATTCAACAGAGATCACAAGTAGGCAGAGAGTCTGGCAGAGAGGTGGGAAGCAGGCTCCCCGCTGAGCAGAGAGCCCGATGCGATGCGGGGCTCAATCCCAGGACCCGAGCCAAAGGCAGAGGCTCAACCCACTGAGCCACCCAGGCGCCCCTTAAAATTTTTTTTAAAGATTCTTTTATTTATTTGACAGAATGAGAGAGAACTTGGCACAAGCAAGGGGAGAGGCCTGGGAGACTGACATAGGACTGGATCCCAAAACCCTGGGATCATGACCTGAACTAAAAAGGCAGGTGCTGAACCAACTGAGTCACCCAGGTGCCCTATACCCTCATTTTATAGTTTATGGGATTAACTCAACCCTTATCTAAGTAGTCCAAATGATGTTAATAATCAGGGGAACTAAGAAAAAGCTCCCAACCAGTGCAGGACTTACAGACTTTGCATGATCACAAACACGTGAAAAACAGTAAAGCGGGTAAGACACTTTTCATATATCATTGCATTTATTCTTGCAACAGTCCTGCGAGGTGATACTAGTCACACTTGGCAGATATGGAAGCTGAGTCCCAGAGTAGCTGGGACTTGCCCAGGATCATACAGTTTATGTTCTTTTCGTTATTCTACATTGTTGAAAAGGCTAATCTTTAATTCAAAGGACTTTGTTAGATTTTATTTCCGCATTTCTGGTTAGCATCTAATAATAACTATACATGGTTTTTGAACTCACTTTGTTAACATAGTGCTAGCCAAGTATCTTGGTTGTTTTGTGAGAGAACTCAACTTTCTACCTAGGAAAACCAGCTTGAGTCAGAGAAAGTGCCGTAGGAAAGTGGGTTTCTCTTGTTATTTGAAATAATACTGCCACCTTGTGGATTAATGGTGAGCTAGCAGCGAAATTGAAACTGCATTAGGACAACTTAACCTATTAAGTTGAGAAACTGAATTAGGACAACCTAGCCTATTAAGATGTCCTAATGCACAGTTTCAATTCCACCTGATTAAAATTCTCAATGGGCAATAAAGACAACTTCTAGAAATATTCTGAGTTGTAGATATCAGAAAAATAATATAACCATTGTCTCTTGTACCCATTGATTAAACTGATTGGCACCCCTCTCTGCACAGTGATACAGGAGCCCCGCATAAAAAGGAATGCAGCTGAGCTCTATGCACTAAAATGCGGCAATCTCTAATAAAGGCGGAAGAGCAAGTATAGTGTGCTCCTATTTGTTTAGAAGTGAGGGCACGTGCACATGTATGTATAAACAGGTGTACAATACTTGGGGAAGAATGCTGCATGGTTTGCTTTCCTTACCTTCTGCTCCATCCTTCTGGGTTGCCTTCAGAACGACAGAGCTGCAAGGTTAAAACCCATATTTCCCAGATTCCGTTGCTCTGGATGTGAATTTGAGTTCCACCAATCAGATATATTCATACGTGATTTGGAAGGAGGACTGAGGGGAAGGCCACCTTCTTGTATGTTAGCAAGCTTCCTCTCCAGTCTGCCCAGGTGCTACCGATGTCCCCACACCCCTCATGCAGCTGCCCTAACAGGTACAGTGGGTGATCCTCAATGCTGATTATGGATCACTCTCCCTCCGCACTCACCAGTAGAGCTTCAGCTTTGATTTTCATGCCCTCCAACTGCATACCTAATACCCCACCTTGTGGTCACCACTGATCACTGGCCACTCCCCATCATTTCTTGAACATTCTAGCTCCTGGCTTGCTGTCACGCTCTCCAACATGCCTCCTGTCATAGTTCTGGGCTCTCACCAGCACCGTCCATGTGTCTCACTACCCTTAGCACACAAACTCCTCACATGAACCAACAGCCCATGTGTTTTCACTGTCCTTACTCCCTCATTATCTTATTTCCTTACTCACCCAGCTTGGATTCATAGTCCATTATAGCCATATCACATAAATCTCAACAACTACCTTGTCCCTTTCTTGGTTACTTTGCATTCAAAACTCCAATGCGTTTGTCTGCGTCTCAAGGTATCCCACATCTACATCTTTAGCCAAATATGAATAGAAAAAAAACATGCACTCATGCTGATAGGACTCACTTCAAATCCATGACATTAATTTCAGGTGGGCCCTTAGTGCTGCTAGTAGTCCTACTTCATTCTCTAGTTCATCCATTCTCCCCAAAATAGTAATAGCTAACGGAAATATTCTACGTACTTGTACTTAATTCTCACAACCACACGACGTGATTTTTTCTGATGAACAGATGAAGTAAATGCAAAATGGTAAAATAACTTGTCGAAAGACACATAGCTAGTGAGTGGCTAAGATTCAAACCCAGGCAGATGGCTCCAAGGTCTGAGCTCTTGATCTTTCTAGGAGTGTATCGTGTCTTCTGTTCTCTCACTTCCAACACCTCAAACGTCCTCCTCCAACCTGGTTTAGCTTTACCGTGTTTCCAATAAAAGTAACCAGTAAAGAACTTCCACAATCCCTAACCAACACAGCTATACACCTTATTGTATCTGTGCCCATATATTTTGCCTTCCCTCTTCAACCATGCCCAAATTATTCATTGTCCTTTCTAAGCCAACCCTCCCATTTGGGCAGTGGACCCCAAATCTCCTCCCCAAAACATTGCTCCGCAAGTGGCCTCCCTCTCTTTTATGTAACTCCTTTTTCAGTCTGCAGGATTATCCCCATCAGCATCTGTTCTGTAATTTTTTCCAGTTTAGATCTCAAATGAACCACGAATCTCAAAACTTTTATGCTAAGTGAAAGCCAGCTCCCCAATCCTAAATTCTGTATGATTCCATTTGTATAAAATCGTAGCAAATGCAAACCAATCTGTAACTCTACAGTGGCACAGAGGGTAGGTCAATGGTTGCCTAAGTGGGTGAGGCCTAGCTAGGGAGTGTTTACAGAAGGGCCGGAGGAAATTTTTACATGGGACATATACTCATCCTCTTGCTTGCAATGATGGTCTCATGGGTGTACCTGTCAAAACACAAAACTGAACTTCTAAAATGTACAATTTATAGCATACCCATTATACCTCATTAAAGTTATTTTTTTAGAATACTGTCTTGACCCCATATCCCATCAGCCATGGCCCAGTTTTATTTTTGCTCCCCTTTATGATTAAGTTCCCTCAAATAGCTGCCTAAACACACCATCTCATTTTCATCCCATTCCTTCTTTCTTACACTCCTCTTTCCCTTGCTTCACATCAGTTAAACCAGCCACCTGGCTATTCTCAACTCACCATGCACACTTCTGCCTCAGGGTCTTTCCACCCAATCTTCTAAATAGCAGTAAGCATCTCTCTTCCTTTCCTTGAGGTCTTTGCCCAATTGTAGCCCCAGTGAGGCCCTTCCTCATTTCTCTACTCAAAACTGCCAGCCACCTACTCACCCCCAACAAACAGTTTCCCATCTCCCTCCTCTGCCTGATTTTTCTGTCATTTATCACCATCTGACCTGCAGTATCTTTTGTTAACTGAACTCTACCTCTCCCAAGAATATTAGTTCCAGAGAACAGGGATCTTGTCTATACTGTTCATTGCAATACCACCAATTCCCTAACCTCTCGTGTGTGTCTCAGTAAGTATCAGGATTACTGAATGTGTCTTTGGAGCTATTTGGCTGTGAATAAAGGAAACCACTCACACTTATCTAAGCAAAAAGAATTTATTAGAGGATTCCAGAGTCTCGTGGACCCGAGGGAACTCCTAAGGTATAACCGGAAGGGAACCAGAGCTGCTGCAAACTATGATGGTTTCTCTCTTCTCTAGCCTCACCTGCTGAGGAAGGATGGCCTTGCCTTGCTTATTTTCTCTTGACTTAGGTTTCCTTCTCCTTTCTCCCTGCAGCTTTCTCTGCTGATAATCCAATTCCCAGCTACATCTCCCAGCTTAGACAGGGCTTGAGCCATATATACCGCCCCTAGTCTAGTTCACTGCGGTCAGGGGAACGAGGCACAGAACCTAGTCACCAATAAGCGTCTTTGTGTCTGAGGTGAATATTTTGTTCATAGGAAAGACAATTTATGGTTACTTGTTATGTTTAGCTTTTGAAAACTTTCCTTAAGGCTTTAGGTTTAACTTATAGATATTCCAACCATAAAACTAGTACATTTTATAATCACTTTCAAGGAGGCCTTTAATTCATGTTTGATAGAGTAAATTTCAGTTGAATACACTAAATTTTAAATTTCTTTAAACAAACCCACTTATAACCCAAATTCCTTTAAACAACTTAACAGCATTTATACGCTTAAAATATTTTTCTTCTAAATACCACTTCAAATGCTTGATCCAACAAGCAAAACCTTCCCAAGTACTTAACTCTTATACATGTAATAAATTAAATGTACATTGAGTTCCTAAATTCTCTGGAACAGGTCAATATTTTTACAGGCTTAGTAACATTTTTAAAAGACTTTCAACTAAAATTGAGAAGTCTTAAAATCTCTTAGACATTTTAAATTAGAATCCAAAAACCAATGCTACATACCATCATATGCCCAATATCCCAATTGTGTTTACATACTTTAAATAACAAATACCAGTTTGTCCCAATGAATGTAACAACTATTCTTGAAATTACCATGTAGAGTTGAGAGTTGCATAACCTTTTTGAAAATTCGTCTTCATTCTAGATTTCATCCAAGAACTACAGCACTCAATGAAGTCCTGTTACGAGACCAGTGCTCTAACCCCTGAGCTACGGAGCCTCGCTTCAGTGAAGTCCTGTTAAACAGAGTACTAGGTTTGGCACCAGAGGGCAGGCCACTCCTAGTGCCAGGATGAGAAGGAACTCAAGCTTGAGGAATTCAGGTGTGGGCTTATCACTGTAGTTAATTCAGCGTTTAATGAGAAACAAACACTGGAGAGCTGTGATAAGAATCGAATAAAATAATGTATGGGAAAACCCTCGTCACATGTTACACACTTGATGGCAGCCAGTTTTAGACAGAATCTCAACTTCTAATTTTTACTAGTATACAAATTACCAGCATACTTACAAAGTTAAATATTTTCAAAAGCTTTTAAATACAGAATTTATTTAAATAAATTAACATTTTCAACATGAAGACCACTGTCTCTAATCTCGTAATTACTCAGGGAAGCAAACTCCTGGTTTCTTATAAGCCACTGTGCTGTAGGCTTGCATAAATCAATTCAGAAAAGGGAAACCGACCCTATTTTTGAGCACATGCCCTTTCCAGACCACAGAAATATTTTTTTCTGCCTTAAAAAGAAATCTAAATTCACAGAACTAAATTTTAAGAGGAGATTCTCATTACAGAATCTCCCTTTCACTAAGGGTTCTTCTACTACAAGCAGTGTTTCCTTACAGATAATTAGCTACTTGAGGTGGAATAGGAATTGGGAGAGGTAGCAAGTGTGAAATCAGTGACCTAACAGTCAGAAGCCAGTGACTATCCATCAGGAATTCATACATCTCAGAAAGATAAGAAGAAAAAAAGACTATCTTTATAAAAATATGACTTATATTGTCCTTTAAAAAAACAACTATTTTTCAAAACCAAGCTACTCTAGCTTCCAGTTCTAAAACACAAGATGATTATGGAGATTAGAGAAACAAAACCTAAATACAGATTACAGAAAATGGTTTACAGAAGGGTAGGGAGCTATAAGATAAGCTCCAACCATTATGTATACTAGGTTGAAAGGCTATTTATTACGAGAAAAATGGCAAATTTTATCACTCCTCTGACCTGAAGCAAGTTGAAAACTGGGTAGAAAAGCTGCATCTCGAAGAAAAGGAAAAGAAACATAGTCCAATAAGGTCTACTTGTATGTAGACCTTGTTCTGATGAGGACGGTCAAGATTAAAGGAATGAAGAAAAAAACTGGAAGGGAGAGCACAATTTTCAGGTATCAAATCTGCCTCAGCACATTCTTTGAATACATGTCTAACTAGTTCAGAGTTGCACTGTTCAAAGCTGGCCACTGATTTGTCACATTTGGGGCCGATGCATTCCCATTACAAGCGGAAGCAGAATATGCGACCTCGGATAAATGATAACATCAAGGAGAGGGAGGCAAGATCAGCAAGGGTATGGAAATCCCACAGTGATCAGAGTGAAGAGAAAATTTATTTGCTGTTGCCATTTCTTTTGTTGATGTTACTGTTGTTTTTCCAGGAGAAAAAATAAAAAAAATAAAGCCCTGTCCCTTTGGCAGCATTCCCAGTTGAAACCCATTCCAGAGTTCTGAATGGCTACCTAAATGTTGATACAGAACTTTGCTGTATTAAAATTAATATCACTTTGTCCAAGGTGGACAATATACTATGACCAAAACAACTGAGATCTTCTAGCTGAAGATACCATGAAATAATTCAAAGTATTACATGGAAAACCATGTCTTAAAACAAGTCCTTATTATCCAATTCTAGATATTCGTCTCTTCCATAAAACTGTTTCTGTGAATAGTTTTTTGTTTTTTAATGTATCAGAGAGAGATTCTCTTTCCAATAGTTAATAGAATCAAATCTATTTCAAGTTAGTTGTTCTTATAGGTCTCATTAAGCAGACACTATGATTCCATCTTCTTGTTTTCTAGAAATCCATCAGATGTATGCTGCAGCACCGAAGTGCTTTCTTTCCTTGTCATAGTAGCAAAAAGCATATCCATCATCCCCAAGGTTTCTAGTAGTTCTCTTTGGTAATCAATCTCTTTTTCTACAAGTCCTTGAAGTAACAAAAACTTTTTATCGACTACAGGCGACTGACCAATCACAGGAAGATAAATATCTAGAAAGAGAGAGAAAACACATTAACTAGAAGTATCTTTCTAAACAATAAAGGGACAGCAGTAGTTACAAAAGTATAAAAATATTCACTATAAATACACTAAAAATCTGTACTTATTTTACAATTTATGATTTACAAAAAAAAATCCATCTGGATAAATGTATTTCAAAAAGAAATAATTACAGAAAGTACAGTGTGGAGTTCCTGACCTACTTTAATTTTCCCCTTAAAAAATAGTCATAGTCTATTAAAAAAAAAAAAAGGCATGGTCATTGTAGATGCCCAAGCAAAAGCTGTTTAATTACAATAACTCTAATCTCAGCAATTCAGAGTTATGCTACTGTAAACGTTTTACTTCCCTTAAAATGCTATGATTTATGTGGTTGTTTTCTTTACAACTGCTACTGGAGAACTGATAAAAACAAAAGTACTGTGATCTATTTGGTTTCATTATTTGACATCTCTATTGTATCACATTTGGATTTTTCAAGGTTTTTTGCTTTTTTGGGTTTTTTTTTTTAAGGATTTTATTTATTATTTGATAGAGAGAGAGTACAAGCAGGGGGAGCGGTAGAGAGAGGGACAACCAGGCTCCCGCAATGCAGAGAGCCCAATGTGGGTCTCAATTATAGGACTCTGGGATCATGACCCGAGCCAAAGGGCAGTCACTTAACCAACTTAGTCACTAGACATCCCAGTTTTTTTTTCCCCCCAAAGGTTTCATTTATTTATTTGAGAGAGAGAGCAAGCAAGCAAGAGAGCACCAGAGGGGGGAAGAATGGCAGAGAGAGAGGGAAAACCAGACTTCCCACTGAGCAGAAGCTTACGCAGGGCCTGATCCCAGGACTCCAGGACCCCAGGACCCCAGGATCATGACCTGAGCTTATAGAGGCTTAATCGACTAAGCCACCCAGGTACCCCGGATTTTTTCAAGTTTTAACAACTACTTACCAATAATTATTTCAGCAGCACTGATCAAAACAGGGGCAAATCTTGGCTGAGACAGATTCCTACAAAACAAAATTTGTTTACTGAAACTTGCCAACTTTAAAAAAATCCTTAAAATAGATTTACTGAATTTTTCCATCAGTTCTCTACAAAGGTCAATCTAAAAGTAAATGCCTCTCATTTGAGATAAAGGAGTTCAATGCAAAATACATGTGTTTCATAGACATAAAACATACCGTATCAAAAAATTAAGAACACGACTGATTTCCTTTTCATCCCGACCTGCAAGGGCATTTGCAAGGACTCCTCTTCGATTTAGCTCCTTTATGATGGAAACTGTAATCTCGGGTGTCTTTATTGTACAACTGGGCTAGAAAAATTTTCAGAGTCAATATGAACAGGTAAGACAGCACAGGAAAAAATCATAGTCTTAGAACTGACAATTACCAAATTTAAATAGGTTTTTATCTTTATAGTTTTGAGTCACAGTACAGCACACGGTAATAAAATGATTTTTTTTTTTTTAAGATTTTATTTATTTATTTGACAGAGAGAGAGATCACAAGTAGGCAGAGAGGCAGGTAGAGAGGCAGAGAGAGAGGAGGAAGCAGGCTCCCTGCGGAGCAGAGAGTCCGATGCGGAGCTCGATCCCAGGACCCTGAGATCATGACCCGAGCTGAAGGCAGCGGCTTAATCCACTGAGCCACCCAGGTGCCCCAATAAAATGATTCTTGTAAAAATATGCCCCTTGTAGGTTCATCAACTCTAACAAATGTACCACTGTAGTGGGGTATTGATAATAGGGGAGACGATGCATGTGTGGGAGCAGAGAGTCTATGGGAAATCTCTGTACCTTACTCTCAATTTTTGTAAAGCTAAAACTGCTCTAAAAAATTAGTCTTAATTAAAACACACTCACTCACTCACTGAGAGCGCATACTGCATATATGTATACATGCTCCTCACTCACCTCAAGGACTCTGTCAAGTGCCTTAGAGACCCGGAAATTTTTCAGATCCCGGTCATATAATTCTAGGTGTTTCTTTGAAGGCCTGTTGATCAAAATGTCGTCCTGTATGACAAAGTAAATTTATAAAGAAAAGTCAGTATCTATATAGAGTTTCAGTCAAAATTTATTTTTTCATTGTGGATTTCTTTTATACCTGGGTGACCCTGAACTGTATAATAAATAATGGGCATATGTCCAGAATGCAGACTAACTGAAAATGAAATGATCTGCTACATCACTGTGTTCTTACTTTTCTATGATTTAACTTAGAACAGACACACAGTACCTCACGCAGGGCAAACATTACTCATTTCAATTCTCTTCACATGGCAGCCAGTATGACTTAGTAGAAAGAAAACAAAGACAGGAGAAACTGAGATCTAGTCCCAATGACTCTGGCTACTAGTAATGAGATGCTGGATCGAGCAGAACTTCTTTGCATCTCCATCTTCTCAGATGCCATACAGGGACATAACTGGCTCTACAACTGTTCAGGGCTGTTTAGGAGATCAAATCAGATACAGTATCAAAGACACTGTTTTGAATAGGTAAAATAGTGCAACACTGTTAAGACTCAGGGTATTAAAGTAGTCCTTATTCCCCATTACCTATTAATAACATTCCCCAATCTAGCAATCTGCAGGGAGAATTAAGGTACAGAAAAGCAAAATAAAGTTAAATCCCATGTGAACTACACTTTCCAGTAACATGCAGGGTTGGAGCTGGCTGCTCTAACAAACCACATTTTCTAAAAAAAAAAATAATATGCAAATACCCTTTGTTTCATGTAATTTTTTCCTTTAATAAAAGTTCGATATGCAGGCCTTCTTCTCCTAGGAAGAGAATCCTTCTTTGCTTCAGATTTCCGATGTTTAACACTCAGTATTCCATTGGTCATTCCTACAACTATTGTCTCATCTTCATGCTAAGGAGCAATTAGAAAAATAAGTTAGTCTATTCCTAAACCATCATTTACCCTAGTTTTTCCTCAAAACACCATTTATAACATGTTTTCTGCTTATCCACACCTTCACTAAGAGTTCCAATCAGATACGGATACTCTGCCTAACAACAATCCATGCAGAAAGTTAGATAAATCACTTTTTCCACCAGAATACTATTATACTGATGGAACATGTTATACCTGGTATAAGTTATCACTGGCAGTTTGTATAATAATATAGTTAATGACGCTTTGGGAAACTTCTAAATTAATTTTTTTCCTGCATCCTCTTATTAGAAAAAGGACTGTGTGACAGCATGACTTTCTACAATCTTGCCAAGAAAATAATTTGTAATAAGTTTTTCCTCTTCTAATTCAAATTTCTGTATGATGCATTCAAATATCCACTTCTTCAACATCTTGTGAAACTTGACAGCGGACATCCCCAGATCCTGCCCTTAGTGTTAACAATGCCTATAGTGAGCAAGACCTAAATCTCAATTCATACTAAATTACTGGCACAAGTCACATAATAGAAATTAGTCTTAACTCCACTAACTAATATGGCAAGAATAAAGTAAGATTTATTCAAACACAAAGATAAACCCTAAAATTCCGTTTCAGTTTAACAGACAAGATTAGTGAAAGCTTTACAAAGAATTACAAGTACTTACTGCAAGTGCAAGACTCAAAATTGAAGCTGCATAATCAAAACTGTGGACTACTTTATAGGAAGTCGTGCTATATACTTTCACCTTCCTAAGGAAAAGAAAGCTCTGTTAACAAATTACCTAGGAAATGAGTGTAAAATGTAAATTTCCTATTTTTTTTTAGAAATTCAATGTATAAATATTAAAATTTACACTGCAATGAAGAAAAATAATGATTAATAATATTAATTACAAACTAATTCATCACTGAATCTCTTTTAAAAATGAACTATTAGGGGCGCCTGGGTGGCTCAGTGGGTTAAGCCACTACCTTCGGCTCAGGTCATGATCTCGGGGTCCTAGGATCGAGTCCCACATCAGGCTCTCTGCTCAGCAGGGAGCCTGCTTCCCTCTCTCTCTCTCTCTCTCTCTCTCTCTGCCTGCCTCTCTGTCTACTTGTGATCTCTCTGTCAAATAAATAAATAAAATCTTTAAAAAAAAAATGAACTATTAGCAGTAGCTATGTTTATATAAAGACTCGACTAGCCACCAGACCACAGACCATGAACCACTGTCAGCTGACAATGAAACCTGGGAGTAAAGGAAAGGTTTCAAAGCACATTGGGATTCAAAAGCACAGGGTTTCTCAACATCAAGTGATTAAAACTACAGGTCAGATACTTCTTTGTTGCGGAGGCTTTTCTGTGTGCGGTAGGCAGTTTAGGAGCATCCCTGACTGCTACGTAATATACGCCAGCAGCACTCCACTCCCAACTTGTGACAACAACCAAAAATGTCTCCAGATATTGCCACATGTCCTCTGGGAGACAAAATCCACTCTGAGTTGACAATTATTGTGAAGAGAGCCAACTCATGCTTGATTTTTGAGAGACGCATATAAAAACGGAGCCCCAAACTGCCTAGTAACAGACTTCAGAGAGTCTGCTACAGATTTGCATGATAAATTCCTTCGTGTCGGGCGCCTGGGTGGCTCAATGGGTTAAAGCCTCTGCCTTCAGCTCGGTCATGATCTCAGGGTCCTGGGATCGAGTCCCGCATCGGACTCTCTGCTCAGCGGGGAGCCTGCTTCCCCTCTCTCTCTCTGCCTGCCTCTCAGCCTACTTGTGATCTCTCTCTGTCAAATAAATAAATAAAATCTTTAAAAAAAAAAAAATTCCTTCGTGTTAAAAATACATTCTAGCTTTAAAAATATGTATACTTTTTTAAAAGGATTTTATTTATTTGTCAGCGAGAGAGAGCACAAGCAGGTAAAGTGGCAGGCAGAGGCAGAGGGAGAAGCAGTCCCCTCCGTCGAGCACCGCCCCCCACCCCCACCCCCCATGAGCAAGGAGCCCCATGCAGGACTCAATTCCAGGACCCTGGGATCATGACCTGAGTCGAAGGCAGATGCTTAACGGGCTGGAGCCCCATAAAATATGTATACTTTTTAATAAACACACTGAAAAACCAAGGCTTTCTCTAACAATAAAAATAGGAAATATGGAAATAAAATTACCCAAAACAAATAAATATGAATAAATATTAGAACTGCGCCATAGTTCTAGCCACATGCTACTAAGCACTTGAAATGTGGCCAGTGAAAATGAAGAACCACATTTTAAATTTTACTTGATTTTAATTAACCTAAATTTTTTTAAAAAGATTTTATTTATTTATTTGACAGAGATCACAAGTAGGCAGAGAGGCAGGCAGAGAGAGGGAGGGGGAAGCAGGCTTCCCGCCAAGGAGAGAGCCCAATTCGGGGCTTGATCCCAGGATCAGAAGGCAGAAGGCTTTAACCCACTGAGCCACCCAGGTGCCCATAATTAATCTAAATTTTAATTTAAAAACCGAGGTAGTGTAAAAATACTTTTCTGTTAAACCAACTATATTTCACTTTAATCACTATAAAATATTACTGTATCACATGACATGTATTGGATGCTTGTCTCTCATTTCCTGGTAATAATCTTTACATCCATTGTGTATTGAAATGATATTTTAGATAGACTGAACTAAATAAATATATTATGAATGTGGCCTAGTTCTTTTTGCCTTTTTAATGTGGCTACTTAAACATTTATAATTACATATATAGCTCACATCCCATTTCTGTTGGACAGCATTGTTCTAGAACATTAACAGAATACTAATACCTACTTAAAGTCGTAATATTTGAATACATAAATGTACAGAAATTTTCACATGAAGTTTTAAATTTGAAAAAAAGCTAGAATACATACATACATTCATTTTAAGTATTTCTAAGTATATAAATATACAATAAAGATTTTTAAAGAAAACAAGGAATGACACAGACTATTTTAAAAGATTAATGTTCAAATGGTTCAATAAAATTCCTTACGTATATAAGTACACACTGTTACGCCAGATGAGAAAAAAGTTTGCTATATGTGAATAAAAGGTCAAAACTATTTTCAACTGAAAAGATATTTTTTTCACAGAAATCATTTAACAAAACATTTACTTTAACACAAATACTTTAGAAATAACTCATTTCCTCGAGCAGTAAATACACGTACACCAGTAATAAAGGAAGAAAATTAAAATGCTAACCTATCCAGTGACCCAGAAAGTAACCTCTGTCCAGAGCTGCTCAGATATAAACATGTCACAGTTTTATGATGATTTTTCAAAGACACTAGCAACTGTCCTCCTTTCAGCATGTCCCAGATTTTAACATAACGGCCTCCTACAAAAAGAAATAATCATTAGTTTGAAATTCTGCCTCAACATTCAATATTTTAAAGATCTGAAAAGCATTTTTCACTGGATGCTGCACAGCATGGTAAACTGAGGTAAAGTGAGGGGTCCCAGAGTAAATCTGCCTGGTTTCAATGCTGGCTCTGTCACTGAGTTTGTAACTGAGAAAAATAACAACAGTTTCAACCTCAAAGAACTGTTTTGGTGATTAGATAATTGCATATTTGTAAAGTTCACAGAACTGCCTAGCAAAATAAAAAGTATAACCAAAATTGTTTAAGAAAATTGTAATAAAATCACCATGTAAAAGAAATTTTATGTCACTATGGAAATGAATAATATAAACTATTTCCTAAACATTTCATGAATCCAAACAAAACTGAAAAACTTCCCTGTAACTTTTACTCTAAGTTAGAAGGGTCCTTAAAGGCAATTTAATCCAAGAGTTTAAAAAGAATTCTTTTAATATGGCATCTTTTATTTCTTTCTTTTTTTTTTTTTTTTTAATTTATTTATTTGAGAGAGAGAGAGAATGAGACAGAACATGAGGGGAGAAGGTCTGATGTGGGACTTGATTCCAGGACTCCAGGATGGTGACCTGAGCTGAAGGCAGTTGCTTAACCAACTGAGTCACCCAGGTGCCCACATCTTTTATTTCAATGAAATATTAAGCAAATGTCTAAAGGTAAAATAGAAGAATGAGTTGGAGAGGGAGGAGCAAAGGTCTTATCTATCCTGACTAGGAAAGTGGGCCTGTAAGCCAATTCATAGCCCTTGTCTCACCACATGTGGCAGCTCATGAGCGAGCATAGTTTAAAACAACTGATCCAGGGCGCCTGGGTGGCTCAGTGGGTTAAAGCCTCTGCCTTCAGCTCGGGTCATGGTCCCAGGTCCCAGGGCCCTGGGATCGAGTCCCAAGTCGGGCTCTCTGCTCAGCGGGGAGCCTGCTTCCTCCTCTCTCTGCCTGCCTCTCTGCCTACCTGTGATCTCTGTCCATCAAATAAATAAATAAAATCTTTTTAAAAATAAATAAATAAAATCTTTTTAAAAATAAATAAATAAAATAAAACAACTGATCCTGTCCCAACTCTCATTTCCAAAGTCTGTAAGAGTTGACTGAAGGGACTGCCCAAGGTCATACAATTAGCTAGTGACACAGTGGAGATTAGCATACAGGTGTCCATCCTCCCTGTTCAACTTGAACTTATTTCCATTTCTCAAAATAATAGCAAGAAAAATGGATATATTTGGCAATGTTATCAATTTATTTTAAAATTAAATAGGTACTGGGGAAAAAGTATAAAACAGGGTAATTTATATTGGGATTTTTTTTTTTAAGATTTTATTTGACAGAGACAGTGAGAGCAGGTACACAAGCAGGAGGTGTGGGAGAGGGAAAGCAGGCTTCCTGCTGAGCAGGGAGCCCGATGTGGGGCTCGATTCTAAGACCCTGGAATCATTACCTGAGGGCAGACACTTAATGACTGAGCCACCCAGGCGCCCCTCTATTTGGATTTTAAAATTAAGGAAAAAAAGGCTACACACATAGCCATATATGTGCTATAAATGATATATACTACCTATGTATTCTACTGTCAATGCATTAATTTTGACTTGATGAGTGAAAAAAAACAATTTACTTCTTCCCTTCTAATTTTGAAAATGTTCTATGATCAACATAATAAAAAAAATACCTCAGTTCCAACTCGATGAAAAAATGTATCAAGACCCCCTTTGATTCCACATTATATCCTCCTCCAGAACTGCTTTTGTTGGGTAATGTCATCCCAATCAAGAGACATAAAAAAAGACAAGCCTGATTCTAGAACAGAAAGAACTGTGTTTTCAAAAGCTGTCATGGATCTCTTAGGTAGGAATGCCAGGAATACAACCTAGATCTCTGGTTAAATATACAATGCAGGCTCTCAAGTTCTAGGATTTCGGCTCTGTCACTCTATCTTAGAAAAATTAGTTAAATAACTTTGATTTATTTCCTCAGTTGCAAAATAGGGAGAAAACGAACTACCTTCTAGGCTTGATAATATGTGTATAATAGCACAGTATCTGGCTCACATTAGGTACTCAGTAAATAGTAACTGCTGGCCTGCTCTACTTACCGGTTGAACAAAACCTCGTTATGCAATTCAAGGGCAGAGTGTTAAATTAAAAGTAACTGATAAAGTAGTAACTGATTCAAGACCAAAAATACTAGTAAAGCAATTTTTTTTTTAAAGATTTTACTTATTTACTTGACAGAGACACAGAAAGAGAGACAGAAAAGAAGCAGGGGGAGTGGGAGAGAGAGAAGCAGACTTCCTGCTGAGCAGGGAGCCGGATGCAGGGCTTAATCCCAGAACCCAGGGATCATGACCTGAGCTGAAGGCAGACACTTAACGATTAAGCCATCCAGGTACACCTGTAAAGCAATTTTTAAAATACCTGCTGATGCCAGAAGACCTCCAGAGGGAAAAAGCAGGACACTTTCCACTGGCTGCCCATGCTCAACAGAGATCACACTCTTGTTTGTTCGTGCATCAAACATCTTCACAGTATGATCATATGACCCTAAAATGTCAATTTTTGTATTATGTGAGTTTCATTACTCAAACTCAGTATATGTGTGTTTGTACAGAAATATAATTTTTAAAAGGAGAAAAGGATGAAATTTTAAAGACACGTCTGTATGTTCATGAAGACACAGTACCTCCAAACTCTCTGGTACAACTGTTTTCTGAAAAAGCATTATACTATATTATACAGGATCTTAAACTATTCAGATTTCCAAGCTACTGTCACTACTGAATCACCTGGGAACCTCTGTACAAACACCCACAAACACCCCACTGCATTATCTTTTGTTTCTTGGCCAGTAGAGGCTCTGTGCAAACCAGAATACTAAAACCATTACAGTTTTTTGTTGTTTTTTTTTTTAAGATTTTATTTATTTATTTGACAGAGAGAGAGATCACAAGTAGATAGAGAGGCAAGCAGAGAGAGAGGAGGAAGCAGGCTCCCTGCAGAGCAGAGAGCCCGATGCGGGGCTCGATCCCAGGACCCTGAGATCATGACCTGAGCCGAAGGCAGCGGCTTAATCCACTGAGCCACCCAGGCGCCCCACCATTACAGTTTTGACACTCATGTTTTCAGGGAAGCCTGAGGCTTCCAAAAACATTTGAAGGACAGCAAGAACAATCACCAAAAGAAGAAAAAGAAATAAAACAACTGGATAAACAAACATATTTCTTTATAAAATTTTTTTAAAAACTGCTCTATCCCAAGAGTCCCAAAGCAATACCAAATTATATCACAATTAAATTATCAAGTTAAGGAGGGAAAAACAGTTCACCAACCTGTTACAAACAGATCTGGGTTCAGTTTGCTAGCACATCCACACCTCACATAATCAGAATGTTCTTTGAATGTCAGAATTTCTTTGGAGTTTGGAATATCCCATAATTTAACTGTATAATCATCAGCCCCAGAGACCACATGGTATTTGTCAGCTGTAAAATCGACTGTATGAACTGCTCTAAAAGATCAAGAATCAATGTATTAAAAATCAAGAAAAAAATTGCATGTCTGGGATCTTTTAACATAAAATACTCCTTTTCCCCAAGTAACAAAAAAAAAAAAGCAGCTCAGTGTCAGGCAGTAATGGTAGGAGGAAATAATGAGATAAAATCTTTAAAACAGGTATTTGTCCATGAGCCAATTTAAAATTTTAAATACCCCTACTTTATAAAGTTAAGACAATAAGTAGCCTTAAAATTACATTTTCTTTTTTTTTTTTTTTTTTTAAATATTTTATTTATTTGACAGAGAGAAATCACAACTAGGCAGAGAGGCAGGCAGAGAGAGAGGAGAAAGCAGGCTCCCTGAGGAACAGAGCGCCCGATGCGGGGCTCGATCCCAGCACCCTGGGATCATGACCTGAGCCGAAGGCAGAGGCTTTAACCCACTGAGCCACCCAGGCGCCCCAAAATTACATTTTCTAATAATATATTAACAATTCTACAAAACTGCTCAATAAAAGTAAATGTTCTAAATATTGGAGCAAAGGTACATTTAATTAAATAAACTTCAAAATGTATAGTTCCTTACAAAATTCTAAGACCTGCCATTAATGGTAGGATCATGTTAAGCGAATTTGTTAGATTTTAAATGTTCCACTGATGGGGAAAGACCATCCTGATAATACACTATAAAAAACACTTGAGATTTTAAATAAGCAGAAGCTTCAGCAATGAACTAGGTAATCTTGATATAAAATTATAATATAAAACTACCCAGGTCATTTAATTTATCAAGCAGCAAAATATTAACTTTAAGAAGAAAAAAAAATCAACCTTCCAACTTGACTTCAAAATAAGAACCTCAAAAGTAGTGTAGCCTATAGAGTTCTCATTTATAATTGTGAGGGTGCCTTGAGGATCAGTGGTTTATAACCTCGATTGGTCATAGAACTCACTGATTAGATAGGAAATCTCCCTAGACAAATGTACATTTCTTAAAATGTCACATATAATTCTAGGGAATTCACGAGTTCCTTCAAACTGGCCACAGGAATTTTGATTGTGTCTTAGAACAACCAGGAAATAAAGTATACATTGCACACAATCTTTACAGAACTGCTCTATTCTTTTGGTCAAAGCCCAAAAAACAAAACAAAACAAAGTTTACAATGACAAAAGAAACAACAAAATAACCAACTCTCTATAATTGTATGGTGACAGATGCTAACGAGACTTACTATAATCATTTTGCAATGGACACAAATATCGACGTATGCTTGAAACTAACATGTTTTGTTACTTATACTTCCATAAAAAATAAAAAAATAAAAAAAATTTTAAACTCTGGCTCTTACTTAGTATGACCTTCAAACTGCCTGAGGGGAGCTCTCCCACTTATATCAAAAAGCTGAACTCCACCATCTTCACTGCCAGCCACAAGCAGTCTACCATCCTGACGAAAAGTAGCACAGTATGCCGTGTCCTTAAACCGAGAAAAGGTTTTTATAGGTTCTTGAGAGTACCGGCCATAAATGTGAATCTACAAAACGATAAAAAACATAGTATTTAACCAAATGGCTCAAGATCAGTAGTAAATATAACTACACAAAGGAAGAAGAAATTTAACATTATATTTACCCTTGAGGAAGCTGTGACAGCATAATTATATGGAGGCTGTGGAGAAAAATCTACTTTTGACACTGCACCAAACTCCTTGATTTGAACAGGGGTCTTGATAAAAATAAAAAATAACACAAAGGATTAACAGTTACAATTGGTAAGACCTTTGAAGCATTACATAATTTCTTACTGATCATTTCTCTTTGTTCTTAATAATATTTACTAGGATGTATTTAATACAGAAGTATAAAGAAAGCAAAAAGGTTCAATTACTATCACCCAAATTCCCCTGGTTGCCACTAAAGTAAATAAATACATGAGAGTAAGTAAACATATGACAACAAATATATGGGCAGACGCCCAACTGACTGAGCTACCCAGGCGCCCCTCATTTTCCATTTTTTAATTGTTCATTTAAAAGAAAAGTCACTTTTAAGCCTTTGTAGTCTAGAAGAACTAATTCTGCATTACGGCTTTCTTAGTTTTAGAAAGGCAAAAAAAAAAAAATCTATCTCATTTGGCATTATTAATCATCTATTTTTTGGTAGGCCCTTGTATGATTAAAGTCATTAAGCAGCATGGACTTTTTATTTTTTTAAAGATTTTATTCATTTGACAGAGACACAGTGAGAGAGGGAACACAAGCAGGGGGAGTATCAGAGAGAGAAGCTTCCTGAAGAGCAGGGAGCTCCGCGCAGGGCTCAATCCCAGGACCCCAGGATCACGACCTGAGCCGAAGGCAGACACTTAATGACTGAGCCACCCAAGTGCCCCAGAAGCATTGACTTTTACTTTGAAACTTCGAAGAAAAATATCAGATATCAAATTTTCCACCCAAACTGTAAACTGTTGATAGATTCTTTTTAGTTATTAGTTCTCTACTAGAGTATCCAAAGTATAACATATGCTGGGGAAATAAGCATAAATGCAAACCACTCATTACCATCTACACTTACCTTATAGTTGTTCCAGTACAGTGTGTCTTGGGTGATTTTTTCACCGAGTACAGGATATGTCTGAATAGCTGCAGGCTTATAACCAGCCATAATTTCATATAATTAGACTGTTAAATTGACGTTACAAATAATTATAGTGACTCTGCTTTATGTCTGAAAAAAAAATATTTTATATACACATATTATTCTTCAACCCGTATAGTTCCATTTTCATGCTGTGTCTTTTCTAAAGACTGTGTGGCAGCTTACAGATTAGTGACCAATAAATCATCTAATTCTAACACAGAAGAGACAATCTAAAGGAAGTAGGAAGAATACAGACAGGGCTACAAGACTGCACCATCTACTCAGCTATACACAGAGGCTGTACACAAATGTTCTCACATCTAACTAACCAATTTACAACACATGGTAATAAATGTGGCTCAGCCATCCAGCAGCCAAAGCAGAAGTCCACTGGCTTAGACTGTTTATTAATGAACAACAGAAAACACTAAGATAAAAGGGCAAATACAAGTTTCCTGAAACTAAATTTAGGATGACATTTAATCTATATGAACATAATGTAGGGTCTTGACTTCCTGAAAGCCTGATAAATACCAGGAAGGAAAACAAGGCGAATATTCTAACAGAGAAGCTTAAAATTAAATTTAAAAGCTTAAAATAAAATTAAAAGCTAATATTCTGATGCAGAAGTTTAAATGTAAAAGCTTAAAATAAAAATTAACTTTTAAAAAGTTTAAACAGTATGAAAAATAAGAATAAAGCAATTCTGAAATTAAATTCCCAATTTAAAGGACAGAACAGAATAAAAATAAATTAAAACTTTTAACTGACATGGAATTAAGCCAAAATGTCTCTCCAGGACTATTCAACTGTGAAAGAGATGCATTTTATCAGTGATCCAACTCATCATCTATTCCAAAAAGCTTGAAGTTATTACCAAAATAAATAGGTATGACATACTCTAAAGGTTCTTTTGATGAAATCTAACAATCAACAATTAAAAGGAAGGAAAGTTTTCTGTTCATTCAAGTACCTACAAAGCACAGGACACTGGTCTAGGCTCTGGAAATACAATGTTGAGTAAAACAGTCCCCTCACACCTTCCAATATTCTCCATTTTAGCTGGTGATCAGCAGAAGACTCGGCCTTGACTTGTCCTTCCTCTTCACTTTTTTTTTTTTTTTTTTTTTAAAGATTTTATTTATTTATTTGATAGACAGAGATGACAAGCAGGCAGAGAGGCAGGCAGAGAGAGGGGGTAAGCAGGCTCCCTGCTGAGCAGAGAGCCCGATATGGGGCTCGATCCCAGGACCCTGGGATCACGACCTGAGCCGAAGGCAGAGGCTTTAACCCACTGAGCCACCCAGGCGCCCCTTCCTCTTCACTTTTAACATCCAAATAGTTAACAAGATCTGCTATTTTACCTCCTTAAACTTCATCACGCCCACTCCACCAAGTTCCACTGCTCTTAGATCTTCTCATCTACACAAATAGTGCAGTATAAGGGCCCTTGACTCCCTCATCCATCTTTCTTTTTTTTTTAAGATTTTATTCATTTATTTGACAGAGAGAGAGAGAGCACAAACAGAATGGCAGGCAGAGGGAGAGGGAGCAGTGGGCTCTGGGCTGAGCAGGGAGCCTCATATGGGACTCAATCCCAGGATCCTGGGATCACCACCTGAGTCCAAGGCAGCCACTTAACCAGCTGAGTCACCCAGGCACCCCCTCATCCATCTTTTAAATAGACATCAGCAAGACCTAACTACCCAGTATATCCAGCACAAAGCACAACACTGCCTGAAAAGAAAGGTCCAAGCTCCTTAACAAGGCTTCTGATCTGGCCCTTAGCGACCTTTCCAGCTTCACTCTTTGCTATTCCCTTTAACACACTATTCTCTTACTTCTCTCACTGTCTTTGCTCATTTATCCACTTTGCCAGGAATGATCTCTATATACCCACTTCCTTTTTATCTTTTAAAGCTCAACTCAAGGCTCACATCCTCCACACTTCTCTGAACTCCTAATCCTACTTCATTCTGCATATTTCTGTCTCTGTGCATAGTAACACTGAATTTGTAATAATCTCTTTTTCCCACAAAACTGAACATTTCGTAACAGGAAGATTTTTTTTAAATGCTTAAAGAAAACTTGGGGAAAGAAAGTAGGCACTGTGCTGAGTTCTACAGAAAAACATAAAATTAAAGGCACAAGTGGTGTCTATAATATGAACACTGCTACGCATCAAGAGTCAACAAACTTTTTCTGTAAGGGGCCAGATGATAAACATCTTGGGTTTTGCAGACCAACAGGCAAAATGGAGAATATCATGTAGTTACAAGCAAGCAAGCAAGGTAAAAAAAAAATCTCAATTTTTCACTAACAAAACCCCCCAAATAATTATGAGAACAATCTTGTAGTTATGAATGAAAAGAATGAGATTTTTGAATGAAGGAAAAAACATTTCACTTACTTTAGGTTCAAGATTAGTGCTTCCTATCATCAGAATGCAAATATTCACTTGTAAAAACCATTCTAGGCTCACTGGCTGCCCAAGGAAAATGGTCACCATGCCAAATCTAGTGTTTGGGCCTCCATCCCTTACTGTAATACACACAAAACCACCCCTTACTAGAATATCGGCAAAGTAATACATAACTCTGCCTTGAGAGAAACACTTTAAAGCTCTTAAAGTTTACAAGTGAGGGGTAGGGGTGCCTGGGTGGCTCAGGTCATGATCCCAAGGGTCCTGGAATCAAGACACCATGGAACACCTTGCCCAGCGGGAGAAGCATTCTCCCACAGCCTGCCGCTCCCCCTGCTTGTGACCTCGCTCGCTCTCTCACCAAATAAATAAAATCTTAAAAAAACAAAAACAAAAAAAAAAAACCCAAAAAACCACAAGTGAGGAGTAGTAGTAGTGGTTTGCCAGATTAAAGAGAGAGACAGCACTGGAGATGAGGGAGAGGGAACATGACACAAAAGCGTGGAGGCAAGAAATGATGTAAAAATGAATAGGAAGAAAAGGATCAGGGAGAGGTGAGAGCCGGAGAAACTGAGAGTAGATTGATAACAGATACTACAATACAAAGCAGAATATCAAATATATGCTACAAATAACGTACAGAGTACTAAGACCTCAAACAGATTTTTTAAAAAGATTTTATTTATTTGGCAAAGATCACAAGTGGGCAGAGAGGCAGGCAGAGAGAGAGGAGGAAGCAGGCTCCCTGCTGAGCAGAGAGCCCGATGCGGGGCTCGATCCCAACACCCTGAGATCATGACCTGAGCCAAACGCAGAGGCTTAACCCACTGAGCCACCCAGGCGCCCTCGAAACAGATTTTTAATTCTAACCGGGTGGCTCCCAGAAAAGTCTCAAAGCGTGCATTTCAACCCGATCTTGACGTCTAATACTAACAGACTGACCTTTTAAGATGGGCACAAGCGCGGGGGATAAGGGCAGCAATGGAAATCGAGAGAACATCATAAGCAAAGACAGGTGGAAATTTGCCCAGTGCCTTGGAGGGATGCGCGCTAAAGGAGAGGATGTGATCGCAGAAGAGGCCAACGTACGTCGAAGCTAAATCGCAGGGAACCTGAGAGGTTGGTTATGGAATTTTAGCAGTTCGGTGAAGACTGGGAAGCCCCAGGGAGCACGCCAGATTCCAAGGAAGGCCCGACCAGAGCTTGAACTACCCCCACTGGGAGCTTCCTTCACCTACCTACCGCCTCACCTGCCCCGCGGGACACTCTGCGTCCAAAGAAAATTTCTTGGATTCCGCCAGCCCCCTCCCCGGACTCGCAGGGCTCACTTGCGGAAGATCACGCGGACCTTCCAGGGGGCCGCCAAGACGCAAGCCCTGAGCAGGCAGGCCCGTCGCACAAAAGTGACGTGATGACGTACGCACACGCGACTTACGCGGCCCGAGTGTCGCAGGGGCGGATCAGGAGGGCGGGGCGGTGGGAGAGGAGAAGTGTTGCGAGGGCCAGATGGGTGTTGCCCTAGTGACCCAGAAGGGTCTACTGAAGTGACCCAGTGTCTGTAGTATTCGGGCAGTAAAGACCGAGCAGCAGCGTTTTTTAGAAAAAAAACAAAAACAAAAACTGGAAGGCCTTTCGGCTGCAGTGACGCGGAACGTTTTTTTGGCCAGAAACCGAAAGAAGAAATCGGAAGTGACGTCGCGGTCAAAACAAGCCGGGGTTTGGGGGCCTGCTGTGAATCTGTGGCTGCAGATGGAAAGGCCCGACTCGCTGTCGGCTGTCGAAGGTAGTCGCGAGGCCCTGCGCTCCCTCCCAGTCGGCCTCTCGCCCCTGTCCCCCTGACTCTCCCGCCGTGGGTGAACCAGAGTTTCCTCCCGCGGCCCTTGAGCTGTGCTGGGATTTTTCGGGCAGAGTTGGGTGGCGACCGAGCGGACTTCCCTTCCTACAAGTGTCCCCTCCAGCGAGCTTCTGTCCTGAGACGCTGGGACACCTGTCGCCTGTGAGGCATCATTCATTTTCACAGCACCTTCCTTTCCTTGTAGGACAATTTCAGGATTAGGAAGAACCGGGGGGCTCCTGTTACTGGGATCCACTGCGGACTAGCACAGTCGCCCAGCGTGTCTCTCCCTTCATCCCTGGGCTCTGACGGATCGAGGTGATCCTAGACCATACCTCTTTTTCTCTCCGCCTCCTCTTCTTGATCATGTTTCCCCTCTCCTTCTCCTAGTCTTCAAAGTCTTAGCTTAACCAGTCAATTTGGCTCTTCTCCTATAGAGCCGTGGCAAGATAGCGTTCTGTTTTCACTTCCTCCTTTCCCAGGTTCTCCGCTCAAAGGCCGGTAGTTCCATTCCGTCTATAAACCCTGATTTATGACATGGAAGATGTTTAGAGCTAGAAAGTGTATTAGAGATGTCTGTTTCAACCACCTACATTGGTAGATTAATAAAATGGGTTTCGGAGAACGTATGTGATTTTTCTTGCCAGGGTTGCACAGCTAGTTATTAGTGACGTTGAACATGCAAAGCCGAATCTAATTAGCAAGCCTTTGTTGAGCATCTTGCAAGGTCATTTCAGGATAGAAAAGAATATAAAACGATGTTCGTATTCAAATCGGAAAACACTTCTGGAACACCTGGTAGGATCAGGCTCTGCTTGTGTGCAAAGATTAGTAAAAGTGTTCTCCATCCTAGAGAAGTTTTCAGTGTCTTTGGAGTAAGATGAAACTTTCAAGAGAATGATAAATACTAAAAATAGAAATAAATGCAGTGTGCTAAGAGAGCTCAGGGGATTGCATCTAGGCCAGCTCTGGGTAGGAGTCTGTGGGAGATGCTTCTTCCCTCAGGAAGCATAGTTCACATCTTGCATATACATTTTTAAAGCCCTCTTCATTGCACTTCCATCCCTCTTTGAATCACAGCTTATTTCTGTTCTGGTTTCCTTCTTTCCTTTTGCTAAAGTATATTGACTTTGTTACCTGTTACTTTCTTACTATTATTATTATTATTGTTACTACTACTACTACTATTTGTTATTTCTGCACCTCTTGTCCCTTGGAATTTTGGATTAGTTTAGTGCTGCTTCTTATTTTAGTGGTCAAGGTGCTCCATCCAAAGAGCTGCATAGGTCCTTCATAATGTATAACATCCATTTTTCTTTTCTCTACAGTTAACTACCAGTTATATACCAGTTAATAACAGTTAACTACCCTCACTACTCCAAGGAGTGCCAGTGATTACTAAAAACTCATTATAAAACAGCAGTAAATGATTCTATAACAGTGTGCTTACAATCTATGCTTTGAGAGTTTGCAATTATTGAATTCATGTCTTCATTATCTGTATTTGAAAAAAATCATTTCTTATTTATACTTAATTCTTATTTCTTAATACTTACTATAAACATTGAGGTCTAAAAATTATAGTTTGATCCTAATGTCCTAGAGATAATAAAATACAGGAAGCCAATTTATAATCTATGATTTCTATAGTAACAGTTTTCATAAAAACCTATTTTAAGTTACTAACATTTGAACTTCACAAAAACTGATAAATAAGTATATCTTCAATTTATCCAAGAATCACAAGTGTTCTAGATACTAATAGACATGGGTACAACATGAGTTCTATCTTAAATTCAAACTCAGAGCCATTTATAAGTATAGCATGTTAAAAGGTGAACTACAGGTAAGAGTTTAAAGTTTGCACATCAAAGTGTTTTACATGAAAGTTTCTCACATTAAAATGTTTTAGCCATTTCAATTTATGAAATGAAGTCTTGGCACCTTAACATTAGAAGGTGATTTAAAGAATCTAGCAATCAGTGAAAGGATCACTGACTTCATCTATGAAAACAA
Organism: Meles meles; assembly: GCF_922984935.1. Classification (NCBI taxonomy): domain Eukaryota; kingdom Metazoa; phylum Chordata; class Mammalia; order Carnivora; family Mustelidae; genus Meles; species Meles meles. The sequence continues at coordinate 83,575,945 of NC_060068.1, forward strand.
GAAATGTCAAATTTTTGAGAAAAAAAGCTATTAGGAATTTTTTACAATGTTCTGTCCCAACAGGAACTAGCTTCTTTCCATCTTGATGAAGTGCCTCCAAGTCCTCTGTGGGCTTCTGCAGTAGCAGGAATTTGGGGTAGTTCTGGAGGCTGGGATGTCTAAGATCAAGGTGGCAGCATGGTTGTGTGCTGGTGAGGGCACTCTTCCTGGTTCACAGCTGCCATCTGCTTGTTCCGTTCTAACCTGGTGAAAGGGCATGAAAGTTTCTTTTCTTTTCTTTTCTTTTTTTAAAGATTTTATTTATTTATTTGACAGACAGATCACAAGTAGGCAGAGAGGCAGGCAGAGAGAGAGGAAGGGAAGCAGGCTCCCTGCTGAGCAGAAAGCCCGATGCGGGGCTCCATCCCAGGACCCTGGGATCATGACCTGAGCCGAAGGCAGAGGCCTTAACCCACTGAGCCACCCAGGCGCCCCGAAAGGTTCTTTTCATTGTTACCTTGATCTTCTGTTCATTTGGCAATGTTCAAGAATAGGAAAGGGGAGAAAGAGTAAAATTGTTGAAACCTAGTGATAAAAGTGAGAATGTTACTGTATTTCATTTAGTCTTTACCAAGATCCCATGAGGTTAATGATGACACCTCCATTTTACAGGTGAGATTGAGGCTTAGAGAGTTTCAGTAATGCACAGGTGCACATAGCTAGTAAGTGACGAAGCTTATATTCATACCCAGGTGTCTGCCTCTGAACATTGTATGCTTACTATTAGCATACTACTACTGCTATGTGTAGCTGCTTATAAGAGCACGCTTTGCTTATTTTGTGTACTTTAGCTAAGTTGATACGATATTTTTAATTTTTTTCTTTCAGATTTTTCAATAGCTGAATTCCAAGAACACAGTGGATACCACTCCTATAAAACAAAGAGGAAATCATGAAGAAATGTTTTAATTATTGAAACTGCCGTTGAAATCATGGCTACATCAGCAAATCTGGATATTGGAGCCCAGCTGATAGTGGAAGAGTGCCCCAACAGTTACAGTCTAACTGGCATGCCAGACATTAAAATAGAACATCAGCTGGACTCAAATGCAGAAGAAGGATCCGCTCAGGGTGTTGCCATGGGAATGAAATTCATATTACCTAACCGATTTGATATGAACGTGTGTTCTCGATTTGTGAAGTCCTTAAATGAAGAGGATAGTAAAAATATTCAAGATCAGGTTAACTCTGACCTGGAAGTGGCATCTGTCCTATTTAAAGGTTGAAAGTTATGGTATAAATATCTGCATTTGTTTTTATTTTGTTTTTTGGTTTTTTTTTTTCCTTTCTTAATCATGAGATTGTGAGTTTGGAAGTCATACTTTAATATGATTTGGAAGTCATACTTTAATATGATTTTCTAGAATCTCACCAAAACCAAAACTAAATAATTTCATGTTATTTGATCTCTATAAGTATATGTTGATTTTTTAAAGTTTTTCTTGCTTGACCTTTGTTTATTTACAAATTCAAGTTTCTTATTGTACTTTTTAAAATGACAGGAGAAAAAAATTATTCGTGCCTTTTAAGAAATGAATTACCTTAACTATTCCCTATTCCATGAATATTTGATTGGCATCACCTTCCCATAGTTTAATGCATTGATGTTTTCTTCATATTGTAGACTTACTTTACAACAATCTATTGAATAAAAAACTAATCTCAGAATAAAATCATTCAAGATTAATACAGATTTTTTCTGAAACTTCCACTGTGATAATGCAGAATTTTTACAGCAAAGAATAATATCACTTGAGAAACAGTTGAAGATCTACCTCATGTATTTCTTTTTTTTTTCATGTATTTCTTTTTTAGTGTAAACATTGACATAGAATTTTGAAATGCTTTGTCATTAAAATATTACTTTAATGTGTTTAAATTTATTTTACTTAGCTGAATGCAATATCCATACATCTCCTTCTCCGGGAATTCAAGTAAGACATGTCTACACTCCCTCTACAACAAAGCACTTCTCACCAATTAAACAGTCAACTACTTTGACCAACAAACACAGAGGAAATGAGGTCTCAACCACACCTCTATTAGCAAATTGTAAGTATATCCCAGTAATGTATTAAAATATCCTTATTACTAACATAATGCTTTCAAGAGTTTGGCTTTGAAACATTTTCTTTAAATGCGTATTTTATTTTGGAAAGCATAAGTGATGTCTTGATAGTTCTAGTAATTTAAAATTTTTTCACAATATTACCACATAATCAAATATTTCCTGTTTTATATTTGTTAAGAACAAATACGGATTTTTTTTTTTAAAGATTTTTTATTTATTTATTTGACAGAGAGAGAGATCACAAGTAGGCAGAGAGGCAGGCAGAGAGAGAGGAGGAAGCAGGCTCCCTGCGGAGCAGAGAGCCCGATGCGGGGCTTGATCCCAGGACCCCGAGATCATGACCTGAGCCAAAGGCAGCGGCCTAATCCACTGAGCCACCCAGGCGCCCCAACAAATACGGATTTTTTAAAAAAGATTTTATTTATTTATTTTAGAGAGAGAGCACACACAAGTAGGGGGAGCAGGAAAGGGAGAAGCAGACTGTCTGCTGAATAGGGAGCCCAATGTGGGACTCGATCCAGGACCCCAGAATATGACCTGAGCTGAAGACAGATGCTTAATGGACTGAGCCACCCAGTCACCCCAAGAACAAATACAGATTTTAATACAACTTTATATAGGTTTATATAAATACAGGTTTATATTTGTTTATACACATACTGATTTTATACAAGTTTTCATTATTTTTTTTTTTTTTTAAGAGAGAGAGTTGGGGAGGGGAGGCAGGGAGAGAGGGAGAGAGAGAATCTTATAAGCAGGCTCCATGCCCAGCACAGAGCTGTCACCAGGCTCTTTCTCAGGACCCTGAGATCATGACCTGAGCGGAAATCAAAAGCTGGACACTTAACGACTGAGCCACCCAGGCGCCCCTGCAGGTTTTCATTCTTTTTTTTTTTTTAAGATTTTATTTATTTGACAGAGAAAGAGATCACAAGTAGGTGGGGGGGGGGGGGGAGGGGGCGGGGAGCAGACTCCCTGCTGAGCAGAGAGCCTGATGCAGGACTTGATCCCAGGACCCTGGGATCACGACCTGAGCCGAAGGCAGAGGCTTAACCCACTGAACCACCCAGGCGCCCTCAGGTTTTCATTCTTAAAACCTTTATAGTCTTACTATAACAATTTGTCATTCCGAACTTTGTCCACACTAAGACATTGTGAGTGTTTTTCTGTTCTTGGAGTGCAGGGAGTGCACAATTAATCATTTATTCAAGGTCACGCAGCTAATTAGCCACAACTAAATCTGAATTCAAGAATTTTTTTTAAAGATTTTATTTATTTATTTCACAGACAGAGATCACAAGTCAGACAGAGATTACAAGTAGGCAGAGAGGTAGGCAGAGAGAGAGGAGGAAGCAGGCTCCCTGCCGATCAGAGAGCCCGATACAGGGCTCAATCCCAGGACTCCGGGATCATGACCTGAGCCGAAGGCAGAGGCTTTAACCCACTGAGCCACCCAGATGCCCCTGAATTCAAGTATTTACTCTTGAAGTCATTTTTTCATTTACTACCTCACTCCAAAGTTAAGAAAAACCCATGGAGTCTTGAAATAATGATATTTGGGATTTCAGAGGACTTACTCAATAAAAAGACAGAAGGTATGCCTTTGTGTGTTTTAGACCCAATATCCTTACAAGTTTGGATATTGAGTTAGCATTTTAAAAATTAAATACCTAAGCCTTCTCTTTGATTGATGGGATCATTAGCAGTTTGCATTGCTAATAGTTGATCATAACAGTTTGTGTATTCATTGATAACATTACTTTGCAGATATCAGAATTGCCTTAAACATATATCAGTTCTCAGGTACAGAATAGTTACTTGTAATGTTAGGATATGTATATATATATATATATATATTTTTAAGATTTTATTTATTTATTTGACGGAGATCTCAAGTAGGCAGGCAGAGAGAGAGAGAGGAGAAAGCAGGCTCCCCACTGAGCAGAGAGCCCAGTGTGGGGCTCAATCCCAGGACCCTGGAATCATGACCCGAACCGAAGGCAGAGGCTTTAACCCACTGAGCCACCCAGGCACCCCTTTAGGATATATTTTAAGTTAAAAATTTTTTAAACAATAAAATGAAAGGTTTTTTTTTTTAGAAAAGAGAATTGCTGCACAAATATGAATGACATGACAAAAGCGTACTCTCTAGGCAGAAAAACATGAAGCTTTTTGTGGTATCTTTTCAGCTTTATCTGTTCATCAGTTGGCTGCTCAGGGAGAGATGCTCTACCTAGCTACTCGGATTGAACAAGGTAATAGCCTGTTTTTTTTAACTGTGCTTAAAACATATTTAATTGGATTTATTAGATTTTCATTGTTTTATTTTAATATAGTAAAGTATAAAGACAAAAAACAATAATTGCATAATCTCACCAGGCACATAACTCCATAGGTAGTAAAAAAAAATAAAGTACTACAAAGTACAAAAGTTACAGCCTCCCTTACCACCTTTTCCCCAGAAGTAAACATTATAAATTTCTTATGTTTTCAAGAAACTGTTTTGTTTTATTTTTTTTTAAAGATTTTATTTATTTATTTGACAGACAGAGATCACAAGTAGGCAGAGAGGCAGGCGGCGGGGGGAGGTGGGAAGCAGGCTTCCTGCTGAGCAGAGAGACCGATGTGGATCTCAATCCCAGGACCCTGAGATCATGACCTGAGCCAAAGGCAGAGGCTTAACCTACTGAGCCACCCAGGCACCCCGCCAGGAAACTCCTTTAGAAAACATTCCTGTTTATTTTTAGGGTTATGTGTGAAAACATGCATTTACTTTTTGGTGTGTACATAAGAGGGAAAATATTATCACACTGCATTGCACTTTTTTTCACTTAATTGGAGATCTTTCCATATGAGCACATAAAGATTTATTTCTTTTTATTTCTTCCTCTTTTTTTTTTAAGGATTTTCTTTATTTATTTTGAAAGAAAGAGAGCATAAGCAGAGGGGAGGGTCAGAGGGAGGAGAACCAGACTCCCTGCTAAGCGGGGGCCACCCCCCACCAGACAGGACTCGATCCCAGGACCCTGGGATTATGACTTGAGCCAAAGGCAGATGCTTAACCAACTGAGTCACCCAGCTGCCCCCTATTTCATTCTTTTTTTTTTAAGATTTTTTTAATTTATTTGACAGACAGAGATCACAAGTAGGCAGAGAGGCAGGTAGAGAGAGAGGGGGAAGCAGGCTCCCCACTGAGCAGAAAGCCCGATGCGGGGCTCGATCCCAGGACCCTGAGATCATGACCTGAGCCGAAGGGAGAGGCTTTTACCCACTGAGCCACCCAAGCGCCCCTATTTCATTCTTTTTAATAGGTCCATAGTTTTGCACTGTATTGCTGCATACATACATACTGTATTTTTATTTTTTAACTAATCTCTTTGGTGATGGTTGATTTCAGTTTCTCGGTGTTCAATAACATTCCTGTTGGCATTCTTTTTATGTGTAGTATAATTTCCTACAAGTTTATTTGCTGGGTCAAAAGGTATATGGATTTTTCGCTCTTACATATATTGCCAGGTATTTGTCCTGTCCTCACTCCAGAGTTAGAGTTTGTATTTCCCCATAACCTCAGTGACACAAAGTATTATCAGATTTTAATCTTTGCTAATCTCATGGGTGAAAAATGGTATCTCACACTGGTTTTGTTTAGTTTTTTTTTTAAGATTTTATTTATTTATTTGAGAGAGAGTGAGAGAGAGCATGAGCGAGGAAGGTCGGAGGGAGAAGCAGACTCCCCGTGGAGCTGGGAGCCCGATGCAGGACTCGATCCCGAGACTCCGGGATCATGACCTGAGCTGAAGGCAGTCGTCCAATCAACTGAGCCACCCAGGCGTCCCTTGTTTAGATTTTTTGAATTAGGGTCTAGGCTAATTCTTTTAGCCTTTTAGATTTTTTTAAATTAGGCTCTTTTGTATGTGAACTGCCTGATATATATTGATTTGTAGGACCTCATCTAAATTTTAAAAATTCACTTTTTGTTATTTTTGTTGCATATATTTTTTTAACCAGTCATTTTCCTTTGATTCTCATGTTTTCAACAGAAGTTTAACATTCTGTAGTAGTAAATTTATTTTTTTCCTTGTTAACTTCTGAGTTTTATATCCTTCTTCGAAAGGCTGTTCTACTTCAAGATTATAAATAATGGAGGAACACCTTTGCTTATTAGTTAATTAACTTAGCTAATTAAACACGTGGAAGAAGAAAAAGTTAATGGTACAAACTCACATAATAGGACAGCAAATAAGTCAGCAGGAAGTGAACCTCATTGAGTAGTATAATCCACCTTTTAGAATGCCAGTATTTTCATAATGATATTAATAGATGGTTGTTAAATTAGATTACAAAAATTGTTTTTCTTTTAAATAGAAAATGTTATCAATCACACAGATGAAGAAGGATTTACTCCTTTGATGTGGGCTGCAGCACACGGGCAAATAGCTGTGGTAGAGTTTCTACTTCAAAATGTAAGGAAACTGCCTCGGAAAATGTATACATATAGTTACTTAAGTCTTGAGTAAAGATTTTGTATCTCTAGCCAACTAGATGTAATGGTAGAGGATCCAAAAAAGTTTTGCACGCTTTTCGTATTCTTGTGAAACGTGGATCTAGTTGGGCAGATAAGACTAATCATACATGAAACAGCAAGAGAGGATCTCATGCCTGGCTCCCTCAGACTGCAGTGTGAACAAAAGAATGATCAGCCTTGTAGGAGAAGCTTCATGGGGGAGATGTAACTTAACTCCAGAGTGGAAGGATAGTTAGCCTCAAGATAGAGGGAGGAAGGAAGGCCTCCAGACAACCGTGATAATAAGGACATCCGTGAGTAGAAGTTTGCATTATTAAGTGAAGAACATTACTTGGCCTAAGTACTGAACTGTAATTCTTATTGACAGAAATAACAATATTCTTATTTAAATGAATTGAAAAGTGTTTTATCTCTCCTTGCCACTCCAGGGTGCTGATCCCCAGCTTTTAGGAAAAGGTCGAGAAAGTGCACTCTCATTGGCCTGTAGTAAAGGCTACACAGATATTGTCAAAATGCTGCTTGATTGTGGAGTTGATGTAAATGAATATGATTGGGTGAGTCTATAGTACTGATTTTTAAAATACTGTAATAAATCCTAGGAATTATTTAGTTTGGAGAGACATAAAAAATTTTACTAGACATTTGGAAAAATAGCTAATTAAACATGTAGAAGAAAAAATTAATGGTATGAACTGTTATTCTGATTTAAATATTCTTCACAAAATATGAAAACTGCAAAAAAAAATTGTCTTAAACGACTTTTACATACCCAGTTTTTAGTAAAACATCTCACAGCAACATTAAATTATTCCACTCTTGCTCACCTTGAAAAACTAAATCACCTTTTCCTTTGCAGAATGGAGGGACACCTTTGCTTTATGCTGTACATGGAAATCATGTTAAATGTGTAAAAATGCTCTTAGGTAAGCCAATGAAAGTGATATTTAGAAGATACCATGTGAGGACTTTAATTTTTAACAAGCTGGCTGTCCTGGTGTCACTCAAGAGAATGACTAACTATTATTAAATATTGTTAACCCTGCTGAAGCACCTTCGGCCACAGAGCTGCACATGGGAGAAGCAGCTCTGTCCTGCAGCACACCTGTGCGTGGAACATTTGTCCCTGTTGCTTCCTCTTGAGGATCATGTCTGAATCCATCGTTGTTTTCCTGTCCACAGTGTCTTTGGGCATAAGTTTTGTCTAAGGTTGTTGATGAGTTTCATCTGTTAGCGAGGACCCCTGTTTGTTTGAGGCATGCTCCCTCTGACCCGCCCAAGCGAATTCTGTGCACTCTTTGCTGAGGCTCTGTCCTGCCGTTTGCACTGAGCCAGTCACAGACAAACATACCTACATTTTCGTTTTATTTATGCAGATTTTTCTGTTTTGGTACAGAAAATGGAGCTGACCCAACCATTGAAACTGACTCTGGATATAATTCTATGGATTTAGCTGTAGCCTTGGGCTATAGAAGTGGTAAGTATTTTAGAAGTCAGGTTTTATTTATTTTTTTTAAAGATTTTATTTATTTGACAGAGATCACAAGTAGGCAGAGAGGCAGGCAGAGAGAGAGGAAGAAGCAGGCTCCCCACTGAGCAGAGAGCCCGATGCGGGGCTCCATCCCAGGACCCTGGGATCATGACCCAAGCTGAAGGCAGAGGCTTTAACCCACTGAGCCACCCAGGCGCCCCTCAGGTTTTATTTTAATTGGTAAAACTCTGCAAACAGTACAGACTAGTGGACTAAACTGTTTTCATCATTTGTAGTCATAAATATGGCATGTTATCCTAACTCCTGACAATAACTTTTAACTGTGGGCAAAATCAACAAATTCTTGCAAAGTCTGGAAATGAGTTTGTTACTATTAATTGACACCAACCCAAATAATTCATTGCAAGAGTACACACCTATTTATAGACAAGAGTTGTTTAACATTTTTGTAGCAAATTACTTACAAAATGCTTTATAGTTGCCCTTTCTCTGTTCCTTAGAACACACCTTGTATGAGAACAGAATCCAGGAACTTGGACGATCACTAAGTCAGTGACAGGCTAAGTTTTAAGTGCACTAAGTAGTGTATTGCAATCTTACCATCCTCAGAAAATGGGTATATCCTCAGAATAGGAGTATATCCTATATCCTCCTCAGTATACTGAGGAGTATATCCCCAGAATAGGAGGAATAACTTTGTATTATTTTACTTTTTAGCATTTTTTAAAGATTTTATTTATTTATTTGACAGAGAGGTGTAGGCAGAGAGGCAGGCAGAGAGGGAGAAGCAGGTTCCCTGCTGAGCAGGGAGCCCAATGTGGGGCTTGATCCCAGGATCCTGGGATCATGACCTGAGCCGAAGGCAGAGCCACTGAGCCACCAAGGTGCCCTGAAATAACTTTTATTTTAAGGAGAAGTTGATGTTAAGTTGAATTTGACAGTTCTCTGTAAAATTTTATCATCAACGTGCTGTGGTCTTGATAACCTGTCTGTTCCAGTTCAACAGGTCATTGAGTCACATTTACTGAAGCTGCTTCAGAATATTAAGGAATAGACATAGTCATCAGGAAGTGTTGTCTGCCCTTCCATTTACTTTTCAGCTCTTTTAAATGATAGTTTTGTTTACTTACAAATTTTTACCTCAGTTGCAAAATTTACTGGTTTTAGTAAAGTTTTAATATTCCTCTGAATAATTCACTGGTTTAAATAAAATTAATGTTGATGCTTTTTTATAAATGTGTTTTACTGCATATTTAAAATTATAAATTAATGTTTTGTGGCATGTAAATTTTTATGGTACAGATAGTTATCTGTCTTTGTATCAAGTGCTGTACTTTAACATTTTCAAAAATTATTCTACCGTGTTGATCTTCACTGTTGTATTAACTCATTGACTACACACAGGTTTGCTATAAATCTAAAGGAAAAAAATTTGTTTTTGTTAAATTTAAAAATGCACAGTGTGACTGTTTACAAAATGATGTTATAAATAAATAAAGTACTTTTTCTGTTAGTTTGCATGGTAGTTTTTTTTTTTAATTTTTTTTTTATTAACATAATGTATTATTAGCCCCAGGGGTACAGGTCTGTGAGTCACCAAATTTACACACTTCACAGCACTCACCATAGCACATACCTTCCCCAATGTCCATAATCTATCCACCCTCTCCCTACCCCGCCACCCCCGGCAACTCTCAGTTTGTTCTGTGAGATTAAGAGTCTCTTATGGTTTGTCTCCCTCCCGATCCCATGTTGTTTCATTTATTCCTTTCCTACCCCCCAAACCTCCCACGTTGCCTCTCAACTCCCCATATCAGGGAGATCATATGATAATTGTCTTTCTCCAATTGACTTATTTCACTCAGCATAATACCCTCTAGTTCCATCCATGCCATCGCAAATGGCAAGATTTCATTTCTTTTGATGGCTGCATAGTATTCCATTATATATACATACCACATCTTCTTTATCCATTCATCTGTTGATGGACATCTAGGTTCTTTCCATAGTTTGGCTATTGTGGACATTGCTGCTATAAACAATAGGGGTGCAAGTGCCCCTTCAGATCACTACATTTGTATCTGTAGGGTAAAAGGGTTGTGTGTTGTTTTTTTTTTATTTTAGTTGATTAAAATTGATTACTTTGGGATTTTTAGTTTAACCTTCTGTCTTGCCAGGACACTGCATTAGATCAAACAATATAATTAAAATAAATCAAATGTAAGTCAATCAACAAAGACTTAATTGTCACTTTTGGAAATATATTTAGAATATTTTTCTCTTGTAAATAAGTTTTTCAGGAGGAAACATTAGTCCTTCAATAAAAGTCAGATGTTCTTTAATTCCACTAAAGGAGCACTATAAACTTGTGCTACGCCAAAATGTAGAAAAGAGCCATGGGCTGGAATTTTGCTTGCCCAATGAGTGTGAGACTAGTATTAAATTATTTCATCTGGAAAATAGATGTTACCTTGGTTATGATACATGGTTTGTAAACCATATAAATTTCATCTATTTGAAGCAAAAGGGAATTATGGAAAGACACAGAATGGAGAGGAAAGCTAAAAGAAGCAGGCAATACAAAGGAAGAAAACTAGGCCAGGGATCTCAATCAGGAAATCAGGGTCAATTGTTTTGGATGCTGTTTTGGTAATGTTTAGCTTAAAACCCCCTTGTTTATCATTGCGCTCAAGATTCAAGTTTCTAGGAGTGAGAAATCAAGGATGGGATATAAATATACTGCTACATTGGAGTTGGGGGGAGAATGGGAATGACTGGTTAACAATCCACCATCACCCCCCAACTTCCTGCAACACAAGAGGCAAAGGCTGCCAGAAAGAAAACCGCAGAGAAAGGAGAGAAAAATGATGGCTGTTCATTCCAAAGGCCATCTAAATAATATGTGAAAACAGCACTAGTGTTTCACCCATTGTCAGGCATAGATTTTAAATTGATTTTCCAGCACTTCTGATTGACTTATCTAAAACATTAACCCTTCCATTTGGTTCCTTTTCTTGTTAGTGGTACATACCCACGAAGTGTTAGTTCCTGTTCTTAGTATAAGGTAAAACCCAAGGATCTATTTGGGCACATCAATGTGTGTGATGCTTACAAGCGCTCTCCACAGCTGAAGAGCTGATCAAAGGACTTACGCTGGAATGGAATCTAAAATAATCACCTAACTCCTACTCTGATTTTTATTTTTATTTTTATTTTTTATTTTTAAAGATTTTATTTATTTATTTGACAGAGAGATCACAAGTAGGCAGAGAGGCAGGCAGAGAGAGAGAGAGGAGGAAGCAGGCTCCCTGCTGAGCAGAGAGCCCGATGCGGGACTCGATCCCAGGACCCTGAGATCATGACCTGAGCCGAAGGCAGAGGCTTAAACCACTGAGCCACCCAGGCGCCCCCTACTCTGATTTTTAGATCAACAGATCTGAGAATATCTTAGAGAAAACTCCCCTTTCCAATTCTGTCATCTTTTAGCCTCAGGGACCCTGATAACAAACGCCAGAAAAGTCCCTTAAGAAATAGACACTAATACAAGTTAATTAGAACAACAGGAATGATCCTTAAGAAGCAGTTGTAAATTCCTTTCTTAAAAATCAAATGCCTTTGGGGTGCCTGGGTGACTTTTTCAGTAAAGTGTCCAACTGTTGGTTTTGGTTCGGGTCATGATCTCATCAGGGTCCTGAGATCCAGCCCTGCATAGGGCCACCCTGCTGAGCACGGATTGGCTTGAAATTCTCTCCTCCCTCTTCCTGTGCCCCTTCTCCTGCTTGTTCACACCGTGTGTGTACTGTCTCTCAAGCAAATACAATCTTTTTTTAAAAATCAAATACCTTTTAGGGAGTGTTTACTGACTGCACAATATTTATTCATGACTTGTGTACCAGACACTGTGCTTGATATGAGGACAAAATACTGAGTGAAAAGACACAGTCTTGCCATCAAAAGAACTCACTGCCTCATGTTAGGGCTCATTACCACCACAGTGTGAAGGACATTGATAATTTTTGAAAGGCTAAAAACCATTATTCACATGTACATATAAAGTGAACATTTGTCAAAGATTTTCTTCAACTCAATTTCTCATAAGGGAACAAGTAAGACATTAAAATTAATTCCAAGAACTAGGTATTTGAGGCAATGCAAGTATATAAGATTGCTGAGTTAGATACCAATCTGGTTAATGCCAATAAGCCTACAGACCATAACCTTTGAGACTATCTTTTCTCCCGGACAGAAATGATGTGCATCTCCAGATAGAAATCTATCAGATAACCTGTTATGTAACAGATTACTTCATTAAGTCTGGCACCTTAAACTAACAGAAACAGTGAGTTGAACTGAGTAGTTAAAGGTTCTCAAACTTTTCGTGTATATCGGAATCATGTGGAGGACTGACTAACATACAGACTTATGGGTCCCCTCCCCAGTGTTTCTGATTCAGTTAATCTGGGGTGGGACCCAAGAACTGTAATTTCTAACAAGTTTCCAAGTGATGCTGCTGGTCCAGGGACCTCATTTTGAGAATCACTAACCCAGATTATCCCTGGGCAGACTCCTACCCAGCATGAGGGGAGCTGTGCCACCCTTATTTCTTTATTTTCCGAGCTTTCAGATAATTATGAATATTACTCAGCCATAAAAAAGAATGAAATCACATAGATGGAACTAGAGAGTATTATAAGTGAAGTAAGTCAGAGAAAGACAAATACCATATGATTTCACTCAACTGTGGAATTTAAGAAGCAAGACAAGCAAGCATAGGGGGAAAAAAGAGAGAGGCAAACCAGGAAACAGACTCTTAACTATGAGAATAAACTGATGGTTCCCAGAGGGGAGGCCGGTAGGGGGATGGGTGAAATAGGTGATGGGGATTAAGGAGTTCAGTTACTGTGATGAGCACTGGGTGTTGTATGTGTTGTACATCTTAAGCTGATATTATACGGTATGCTAACTCTACTAGAATTTAAGTAAAACTTTAAAATAAATAAATAAATATTCAAAGAATATTCTTGATCACAAAGAGTTGGTCTTACTAGATTGACCTGCTTATTTATATATATATACAACAATTTTTAAAAAGATTTTATTTATTTATTTGACAGACAGAGATCACAAGTAGGCAGAGAGGCAGGCAGAGAGAGAGGAAGGGAAGCAGGCTCCCCGCTGAGCAGAGAGCCTGACGCGGGGCTTGATTCCAGGACCCTGAGATCATGACCTGAGCCGAAGGCAGAGGCTTAACCCACTCAGCCCCCCAGGGGTCCCAGAGCATGTAATTCTTAATTGATTTGACACTGCAAAGACAAACAGATCAAAAAAACAAAACAGAACAACAACAACAAAAAAACCACTAATAAATTGGATTACGTGTTATCTCTCACCAACAGACTCCTCATTATACATCTAACAAAGATCACCACATAGACCATAAAAGCAAATCCCCGATCACTCCTGCTGCCGCCACTAGGAACGGACTTACGGGGGGTGTATAAACCAGAAATAAAAACAAACACATAATGTTTCAGTAAAACGGGGAAAAAAGAACTAGAAAGTCAGAAAAGTTAAAGTTCTGTTGCCACCCAGGACTCACCTCAGAACCCAAGAAAGATGCGCAGGCAAATCCGTATCTTTGTCTGCATTGGGTTATTCCCCTCAAACACCTCAATGGATGACCTTCCAAACTGATTAATATCTAATTTCCGGAAGACTGTATGACCCTCTCACAGAAATAAAATAAACCCGTGACAGTTGCTTCAACATATCTTTTCCCATCCTTTTACTGTCAATCTAGCTGCATCTTTGTATTTCAAGTCTGTTTCTCAGGTGCCTGGGTGGCTCAGTGGGTTAAGTGTCTGATTCTTGATTTTGGTTCAGGAGCAAAACAAAGTCAATTACGCAAGCTCCTATCCCAGTGAGCTCCTGCCTCAGAGGTCGCTCAGCTGCCCCAGGAACAGGTTGGCAGTTTGTGGTGAAGAGCCCACTGGAGCCAGAGTTTGGCCTTTCTGCGTTCTTCAGAGAATGAACCACTCTCTGTGCTGTTCTAGATTCTTTTTTCTTTTTTAAAGGTTTTATTTATTTATTTGAAAGAGAGAGAGCAAGACAGGGTGAGGAGGGGCAGAGGGAGAGGGAGAAGCAGGGTCCCCACTGAGCAGGGAGCCCAATGTGGGACTTGATCCCAGGACCCTGAGATCATGACCTGAGCCGAAGGCAGCGGCTTAACCCACTGAGCCACCCAAGCACTCCCATACTTCTTTCTTAAAAATAACAGCCTTAGAACTCCCTCTTTTTCTCTTTTGTGCATACAGGTAAGTAAATAGATAACTAGTTGATTCATGTTGAAGTGTTCCAATTTCTTTGAAAAGTTGATTAGTCATTTGGATTCTGGCTTTTGGCTTTATGGTAATTTTTTCAGAGCGTGTATATTTTATTTTTGTGTAGTTAAGTTCACCAGTACTTTTGTGTTCCCAAAACAATGTCTCAAATCATCTCCCCCCCCCCTTTTTTTTTAAAGATTTGATTTACTGGGATGCCTGGGTGGCTCAGTGGGTTAAGCCGCTGCCTTCAGCTCAGGTCATGATCTCAGGGTCCTGGAATCCAGCCTCACATTGGGCTATCTGCTCGGCGGGGAGCCTGCTTCCCCCCTCTCTGCCTGCCTCCCTGCCTACTTGTGATCTCTTGTCTGTCAAATAAATAAATAAAATCTTAAAAAAAAAGATTTGATTTACTTATTTGGGAGAGAGAGAGAGCACATGAGCAGGGGAAGGGCAGAGGGAGAAGGAGAAGTAGGCTCCCCTCTGAGCAGGGAGCCCAACTCCAAGTGGGGCTCAATCCCAGGACTCTGAGATCATGACCTGACCCAAAGGCAGCTACTTAACTGACTGAGCCCCAGGTGCCCCTCAAATTGCCCCCCTTAGAGAAGCAGAAAAGCTCAGGTGCTTTCTTTCCTCGCCTCCATTTTCCAACCTTCCTCCTCCTAGCCTCCCTGACAGGTAGAATGCAAGTATGGGATGGAGATTTAACCAAGCAGATGCTCCCAACACAGATTTTTGACTGGGTAGCTACTGACCCAAAGCACTAAGAGCAGTGATGTCCATAAGAGTGAGAGCACCGACCCCAACAATATCCAGGTTCTGGGGGCAGCGATTGCTGCGTGAAATATGACAGCCATGTCATCACTGGCAAGATATTGAGTGTGACCCTGCAGTTGTCTGGTCTCCCTTGTCCCTGGCTTTCCTCCAGCCACCTGCTTACGACTTCCTGGTATTTTTGTGAACCAGCAGCTTTCAGCTGATTCCTTCTCTGTTTAACCAGAGTGGGTTTCTGGTGCTAAGATGTTGATAGTTACAATAAATAAGGAGAATAGCTGGGGTGCCTGGGTGGCTCGGTGGGTTAAAGCCTCTGCCTTCAGCTCAGGTCATGATCCCAGGGTCCTGGGATCAAGCCCTGGATAGGCTCTCTGCTCAGCAGGGAGCCTGTTTCCTCCTCTCTCTCTGCCTGCCTCTTTGCCTACTTGTGGTCTCTGCCTACTTGTGGTCTCTGTCTGTCAAATAAATAAATAAAACCTTTAAAAAAAAATAAGGAGAATAGCCCTCTCCCACACACTGTGTCCCACCTTACCACCCTCTCTCCTGTCCTCCCTTCCCCTCTCTTCTCTCCTCCCCTTCCACGTCCTTTCTCCTCTTCCCCTTCACTAACCCCTCCTTGCCTCCCCTCCCCCCACCTTCTCCTCTCTTCCCTTCTCTCCTCCCTTCCCTTTCCTCTCCCCTCCTGTTTCCCTCCTGGGCTCAGCTAGGATTCCAGATTCCAGAAGACCAGCCCTGGGGCTGTTATCAGAGACATTCACCACACTCTCTCACTGTCCCTCACTGCTCAACCTCTTCCATAAACCTTCCCTGAGAAGAGCCTCCACCCAACACAATATACACGCTTCTATAAACAGACCCCTGGGGCCACCATTCTAATAATTCATCCATCCTATTCAGACAAGTCCTACTGCCAGTCTAGGACACAACTTGTGCCTAGCTTAGAACCCCCTAACCCTGGGGCACCTGGGTGGCTCAGTTGATTAAGAGCCTGACTCTTGATTTCGGCTCAGATCATGATCTCAGTGTGGAAACTGTTTAAGATTCTCTCTCTCTCTGTCTCTCTCTGTTCCTTCCTACAGTGCATGCGTGCTCGCTCTCTCTTTCAAAAATAAATAAAGAAAGAAGATGCTCAACATAAATAATTTTCTATCTACATTTTCCAAAAGAAAAGAGAGAGGGAGAAAGAGAGACATTGATTGGCTATCAGGACTAAATTATGTACTGATATAAGAATTTTTTTTCTCAATAGGTTGATGGTGGCCACAAGCACAGTGTGCCCTGCATAGCTGTCACGGACTTGTGCAATAGTGATACTCCGTCTCACCACTGGGGTATCAACTAGGATTTCATAAATCAAATAATATTTTAAAGGACCAAAGTTGTTATTTGAGGGCCAACTATGGAAAATTTATGCAAAATGTAGAATTAGCGTCTAATTTTCTTTTATATGAATATACCTGTTTCAACAATTCTAAAGTGCACTTTTTTCTCATATTTTAAAAATTTTTATTTTTTATTAACATATAATGTTAATCTTCCTGTTCTCATTTGAACCTCTCTCTAATCACCAAGCTTCTCTGAAAGCACGACGCAGTCGATGTGTCATACAATAACTGACCACCAGGTGGCAGTCATGATGTAGTATAATGGGAGCTCTTCCATTAACCCCTTCACATAGGATCCAGAAATTGTCAACCTCAAAAGCACCTTAAATTTGATGAAATACACAAGACCTTGTTTTAAACAAAACATAACTACAACAAGAGTTGATCTTAAATGGGGGATCAGATATAATACCAGGAACTAGGTTATATTTTAATTCTAGCTTTAGGATTCACTGACAGCAAAGTCTTGAGACAAAAGACACCAACCTCAACTGCATAAAGGCAGAAGACTCTCTCCCTCTTTCCTTCCCTCCCTCCCTCTCTCTCTCTCTCTACCCATGACCTGGGTCTATGACTCCAGGTGTGCCTGGTACCCTCCAGGACTCGTGAGTAATAAACCTTGTGATTGATTGATTGGTTGATTTTGGAAGTGCCCTGGTGTTTGTTGTTGAGGTACAATTTGCAGTCATAAAAGGAGCCCCAGGGCAGGTCCAGCTACAGCATTGGTTGGGGAAAGGTCTGCGAAGATTTGTCATGGGCAGGCATTCCTAGCTGATAGTATCACTATCAATTGACTGAGACTAACAGAAAACAACTATGTTATAATAGCTCATGCCATTATTTTATATGTGTGACCTTTTAGTTTGTGGCATAGATAGAAACTTACAATAATACATTTTGCACTGGAGGATAATCAATTTCTTCTTTCTACTCCAGCCTTCTGTCCATCTGTCCTCACTGCATATTTTATAAGCATACCATCAGTATGATTCAAATATCCCTAAAGAGACAGCCAATCTTCAAAGAGGTTAATAAGACATGACCTATTGCATGAAAAGGCGGGGTGGGGGGTTGCAGCTCAAAAACAACCAAAATGTCAACATGGTTTGAAAGAACCCATTAACAATACAGATCAAAGATGCTACACTTGATTAACAAAACAATGAAGGCAATTAGAAAATTTTTAATTGGGGCGCCTGGGTGGCTCAGTGGCTAAAGCCTCTGCCTTCCAGCTCAGGTCATGATCCCAGGGTCCTGGGATCGAGCCCCACATCGGGCTCTCTGCTCCGTGGGGAGCCTGCTTCCTCCTCTCTCTCTGCCTGCCTCTCTGCCTAGTTGTGATTTCTCTCTGTCAAATAAATAAAATATTTTAAAAAAATTTTTAATAAAACGCTCTGGTGTTGAAAGCTTATCTTTGATGAGTTGGAAAAGCAAAGAAAATAATCCTGAACCATTTCCCTGTTTAGAAAGATTTTGTTTACCCTTCTTTGCTAGAGTTGGGGCCAACAACTCTGATGGTTTGGATTAGCTCTTAATATTTCTAGCCATCGGGGTATTCAAATCACTGGTGCATTTTTGGCAACAAACGGTCTCTCCGCAGACAACAGCAACAAAGGAACAAATGAAGCTTCTCCGCACAAAAGTCAAAAGACCTCTCTCCTTTTACCACTTTGACCAGCAGATTTTAGTCTGAAATAGGCAAAGGGAAGTAGTAAACCTAGGACACCAACACACCAAGGGGATCTGTGTAATACCCTTCGGTCTTCCTCAGTTTTCAGGCTTTCCAAGTGCTCAGCTGTCCACTAAGTTTTCTAGGCTCAGAGTCAACCTTTCGGTTAGGCATCTCAGTCACAGTAAAAAAAAAAAAAAAAAAAAAAAAGGAGGTGGGGGTGCCTGGGTGGCTCAGTCGTTAGGCGTCTGCCTTCAGCTCAGGTCATGATCCTAGGATCCTGGGATCGAGCCCCACATCGGCTCCCTGCTCAGCTGGAAGCCTGCTTCTCCCTCTCACGCTACACTTGCTAGTGTTCCCTCTCTTGCTATCTCTCTCTCTGTCAAGTACATAAATACAATCTTCAAAACAAAAAACAAAACAAAACAAAACAAAAAACAGAACTATAGTACTGAACCTGGGGCCTTGCAGCAAGACCAGGGGGAGAGGCAAAGTTAGTGGTTAAGAGGCTCGTGCAGTGTTTATGGCTTGTCAGCGATGAAAAGAGTCTTTTTATCTGGAAAATTATTTTAGTCTTGAAACAAAGCTTGTGTGTTCATTTATTCATTCTCTTTGTTATTTCATTCATTCTACAAACTGCTGTCTGTAAGAGTTATGCCACAGTGAAAGTAACCAGAATTTTCTAATCAGACGAACCTGAATTCAATGCCTGACTTTGACAGTGCTTTTCCTGAACCGCAGTTTCCTCACCTATAAAAGTTAAAATAATAATACTCTATTTGAGGGGTTTTCTAAGGATTTGAAATAATGCATATACAACTACTGGTGCATGATAATTTCTTAATAAATGAGAACTATAATTATTACTGTTACATTATTATTAATATTATCTCTATCAAGTAACACAAGCCCCCAGTTCAATCCCATATTTACCTAAGGATGGTTCTTCCTCTCAGCCAGCTTCTTTAGCCTGACAGGGAAAAATTCACATTCCTACTAGCTTTTTTTTTTTTAGATCTTATTTATTTATTTGACAGAGATCACAAGTAGGCAGAAAGGCAGACAGAGGTTGGAGGGGAAGCAGGCTCCCCACTGAGCAGGGAGCCTGATGTGGGGCTCAATCCCAGGATCCCGGGATCATAACCTGAGTCAAAGGCAGAGGTTTTAACCCACTGAGCCACCCAGCACCCCTCCTACTAGCTTTTTTAATTTTTTTTTTGTTTTTGGTTTTTTTTTTTTGACAGAGTGAGATCACAAGTAGGCAGAGAGGCAGGCAGAGAGAGAGAGGAGGAAGCAGGCTCCCTGCTGAGCAGAAAGCCCGATGCAGGACTCAATCCCAGGACCCTGAGATCATGACCCGAGCTGAAGGCAGAGGCTCAACCCACTGAGCCACCCAGGCGCCCCTCCTATTTTTATTTTTATTACGTCATTTCAACCATGGGAGATCTCACTCCCTGACAAAGACTTCTTCTTGACCAAACTTTAATCAGGCTCCTCTAAGCCATCTTCTTGACCTGACCTTGACTTAGGCTTTGGCTTACTGCCTTTGACCTTGGCCTGCTGAGTCCAGTCTTGGCACAAATCTACTAAGCCAGTCTGTCAACAATTCCTTACCCTTGGTGTGTGTTGGCCTGCTTTAGCAAGGGTTCCCCTATCCTTGATGGCTAATCAAGTTCCTCATAATAACTTTCCATTCACAGACCCCCTCACTCTGCTCATTGGCTATAAATCTTCCACTGTTTTGGCTATAGTTGGAACTGAGTTCACTCTCCCCTGCTGCAGTGGTCTCAAATGAAGTCTTCCTCAACATTTTAACAAGGGTCAGAATAATTTTTCTTTTATACACTTTATGTCCACATACCTATTTCTGACTGAATGGTATCGTTGGCCATAAAGACAGAAAATGGAACTTGGTCTCTCATAGAACTGGGATGTGTCACCTGGGAAACCCAAGATCCCCCTGAAGCCCAGCCACCGCTAATCTACACGCCACATTGGACAAACCATCCTCTGACATTGAACCACAGGGCTGCTACACGCAAAGCCTTGAAGGAAGTGTAGCTAGCTCCCTCCAGGCCAGACCTCCTCCCTTTCCAGACTCTTGGAAAATGATTGTAGACCCCAACACTCACTAGGTTACTCTTATTTTAATTTTTATAAAAATGGGATTTCAATCTGTAGAACCATGACACAATGTATAAACTCCGTGTTTATAGATGACTATGTAACTGAAGAAAAAATAGAAAGCAAGTACCATCAAGGTAATAAAATACAGATTTGCAAATGAATTTAATGTGATAGGTAAGTGGATGGTAGTAGTGCTTTGAATAATAAAAATGTCAATTTGGGGTTAATGGTAGAAAAAAGTTAGTTCAGTTTTTATGAGTTTCCGTATTGTGAGTTTGAAAGTATACCTCCTGGGAATGCCTGTTTGCATGCAAAACAGGAGTGTTACTAAGTCCCTTTGTTTGTAGTTCAGGAGAAACAAAACTTTCGCTTAATAAACACTCCGTAAGTGTGCAATGCAGATGTCCCTTGAAAACTCTTAAAGTTCTCTCTTCGTTTGAAGATACTAGTCTGCATTCAGTGGACAACTAACCCAATTATCACTGTACTCCAGAACAGAACCATTCTTCAGGGCATACTTCCTACTAATTGTTTTTAATTTAATAATTAAAAGATGATACTATCAAAGACTGAGATCTCAGTGCACAGCTACTGGAAATGTGGACATGGATATTATGGGGCAAGTTACTTTTTAGTCTGTCATGCCTGTATTTTGTGTATCCTGAGATGACTCAATACTCCCACCAGATTTCTGTGTTCAGGCTGCTGCAACAAATCTCAGGGATAGAGCATCCCATGAAGTCCACTGAATTTTTCTCAGTATAAACTCAAAGAGAGGCACAGACTGAAGGATAAAAAAACTAGGATTCTGGTGAAGGAATTCCAGTCCTTAGTTGTGGTCCTCCAGATAACTGAGAATATGATTGTTATGACTGTTACAGATTATCATCACAATGAAAACAAAAATTTAGATTTTTTTTTTTTTTTAAACAGGATGTCTTTGCAGATTCTTGGGAAACTGTCTGTGAACTCTGAGAAAGCTGAGATAAGAAGTTAAACTCTATTTGCTTTTTAAGACACATGTGTTAAGTCCAGCTCCGTCACTAACTAGCTTCCCATGGTTGGACAGGTGTTCACGTCTCTGGGCACGTGTTTCCTCAACTATGAAATAGTCCTGCAAATGCCATTTACCTCAACAACTTACTCTGAAGTGTACACGAAAGTGCTTAAATCATTCATCCTCATGCGGCTTACAAATGGGAAACACGGTCAGAGTGGCAGTGGCATGTGGTCCCAGATTTACTTCCAAATGCTTTAAAATGTCCCAGCCAGTCAGCCTGGGTAGCATGGGACAAGCATGAGTGGCTCCCAGTCCTTCTGGTCCCCTCTGTCAGCACCACTCCTGAGCAAGTTAGGGTGGTGGCCATCACTTAGTGGGCTGAAAGATCCTAAAAAGAATTAGGGCCTGTTCATTGCTCTCTGCTGCCCTCTTCAGTTTGGAAGTTGGTCTTGCAACAGACCGAGTCTCAGCCACAAATGAGGAAACTGGCGGGGTGAAAGGTCGTGGGTGCCCTAGCTCAGCATTCTAGCCCCTAGGCACCTCCGAATCCCACTGCCTGAGGCTTGTCCCGAGCCGCTGCAGGCCCTCAGGCCTCCAGGTCTTGTGCAAGCCCCTCTGTTCATCTCTCAGTCTGCACAATTCCGTCTCCTTTCCGCTTGGGTGTTTTGGCTTAGTTAAGATGCATTTTAGGGCCCAGAAACCCCATAAAGTTTCCTCATGTCTGCTGACCTGTGATGGAGTGATTTCCAGTTGCATATTAGCCACTGAGGTAATGAAGGCATGCTCTGTTGCTCTAATTCCATTTTAACGACAGGTGTATGTTAATTCTAATTCTATTTTAATAATTAGTTTTTGCATTAGCTTTTGAATACCTTTCAGGACTGTCACACTAAATAAGCAATGACTTCTTAAAAGTAGCTGCCTCTCTTGTTTGCCACTCACAGCCTCATTACCCTTTAGAGTAGAGAAATAATTTCCAAATGAACTACATAGGGTGCACAAGAGAATCCAGTGGGGTCAGAGAAAAAAAATATATTAGAACTTTTCTTTTTAGATATAGTATATTTAATTTCATCTTTCTTAAATTTCAGTTTTGGACAGCGTTTTACAATACATATAATGTATTAGTGGGCAAGTACAGGTATAGATTTGTAAATAAGTATTTACATATTGTGGGAGAATGCTAATTTTATTTCACTTATTTACTTTGTTATTGAAGGGATATACAGTCATAAAAGTTTGGAGACTCTATTCTAGAAGAGTATTTATCATCCTAGTCATCCTAGCTGTGTTTGACAGTCACCAAGGGAGCTTTTCACAAATTTTTATTTTGCCTCCAAACCATCCTGGACTCAGTGAGCCAGTCTTCAGGAATGAAGCATAAAATATATGAATTTTTAAAGAGTAGCCCCTAATGATTTTGATGTAAACCCTCCTGCTAAAAATCACATCGTTCTCTAGACTGAAAGCTCCCAAGGGCAAACTATACTGATTTATCTTTTTCATTTTTGTATCTACAGAGTCTAGCACACTGCCTGACAGAGGTGTTCCAGAATATTTGCTGACTGATAAACAAATGAACCACAATCCCAGAGACAGTCATGGATAGCTCCTCTAGCCCTTTTTTTCATCCTCAGTATATTTATATAATAGTTTTATGTTTTTGAGAACCCATCATATATAAAACTGAGTAGCTTTTTACATCAATTTTAAGTAAACAGGTACTTAATATTTACAGTGACTAAGTGTTTCAGCACTGTTCAGCATTTGGTATTTTCTTAAAGATGTTAATTATTTATTTGACAGAGAGACAGAGCAAGAGAGAGAACACAAACAGGGGGAGTGGGAGAGGCAGAGGGAGAAGCAGACTTTCTGCTGAGCAGGGAGCTCAATGTGGGGCTCTATACCAGGACCCTGGAATCATGATCTGAGGAAAAGGCAGATGCTTAATAACTGAGCCACCCAGGTGCCCCACATGTAGTATTTTCTATTATAAATTACAGTAAGTTAAAAAAAAAAAAACTTCCTACATATAGCTTTATTCTATATATCCTATTATATGCATAGGGGAGAGTCCTAGAAGTGGGATTTCTAAATCAAAGAGTAAGGACATTTTAAAGGCTGTAGATATTTGGGAAGGACAAATTACCACTGATCTCAGGACCTGGGGACTCTGGTTTAAGGAGCAAGGGCTGACAGGGTTTTTGTGATCCAGCAGAGGGAAGCTTCTGGAACTTTGTAGTGTGGCCAGAAGACATGGAGGTCTGATTGAGTTCTAGCCTCTGTTTCTACCATTTAGTGGCTGTGACACGGAGTGTCTTTAAACTTAAGTTTCCTCACCAGTAAAGTCATTGTTCACAACCACATGACAGGGCTGTTGATTCTGTTAACACTATTAGGTGTTAGAAAAGAATATTTGTACTTAATATAGTTCCAAAGGGACAAAAGCCTTAGAGTCTAGGAGTGGTTCCCAAGGAAAGATGCCAACCCATTTCTCTTCTATTAAAATCTACTGTTTGCCCATGAGAGGGGTTGAATGCTAATTTCCCTAGGGTGGGGGTCCAGAAATGCCACAACTGCAGGTGCAGACCTCTGAAGAAGGTTTAGAGATATTCAGAAACTTGGGCCAGTTGCTGCCTCAGAAACACCTAGGGTTTCCATGTTTGGGAAGCGAGGGCTCCTGAACTCGGACAAAAATGATCAGGAGGAGACTGAGCATTCTGTTTTTCTATTTAGAGCACACCAATAAAACCTGTCAGACTAGTTCTCGTGGTGCCAAGCCACTCAAGGAAAACAGCTTGCCTCTCCTGCTCCTCAAGGACTGCCAACTCCAGAAACTGCCACTCCACAGCCTTTGGAATGTCTGGTTGGTACCCAAGACCAAAGACTGCATGTCATCTTGGGTATAGGGCTCTAGTTCTCAAGCTTTAGTGTGGCTAAGAATGATCCTAGAAGCTCAAACGTATGTAGACCCTCTGTCCCACTCACTAGACACTTGGATTCTGCCAGTCTGGGCGTGGGGACAGGAATCTGTACTTCCTTCAGTGATTCTCACATAGATAGTTGAAAACCAGGGTTTGGAAAACACTGGCATACAAATAGCCCTCGGTAGGGAAAGAGAAGACCTGGGTTTGAGGTGACATCATTCTACTTATACCAGCATAAATCTCATAAAATAGCTCAGAAGCTATTTCACTTCACTGGCTCTGTTTCTTCTTTTTATTTATTTATTTTTTCTTTCTTTCTTTTTTGTTATATTAGTTTATAATTTAGTTTTTTGTTGTATCAGTTTATTTGGTAATATTAGGTGTACACCATAGTGATTCAACGATTCCATTCCTCACTGGGTGCTCACCAATTTTTTCATTTTAAATCTTCATTTGCACAACTGGGAGAGCAAAACTCACTTGTCAGAAGGCTGGTCACCCAGAAGATCAAATTAGAGGCTGTAGACACCACAAGTACCACTATAACTCAGAGCATAGATTTGAGGTCCTGTCATTTTGGCTATTGCCTTTCACACTAAGGTAACAATGGACAACACCTAGCTAGTTAACAATGCCCTCAACATAAGTCTCTGCCCTCAGAGGCAGACTCCTTCTTTTTTGCTTGTGATCTGCTGGGACCAGGCAATGCTGGCCTCCCACCAGGCAGTGTCTCCAGTTTTTCTGCATGGCATTCCTTGTGCTCGGAGTTATGGCTGCTGTGACTGGTCTTGGGATCAGATTTGGGACACCTGTAAAACCTGTGTCTGTGTCCCCCCTTTGTGGCAGATCTGCCAATAATTCCCTCAAGAAACAAGAATATATTTATTTCCGGAGGGGAGGAGCAAGATGGTGGGGAGGTATAGGAGACCTAACTTTTGTCTGGTCCCAGGAATTCAGCTAGATAGTTATCAAACCATTCTGAATACTACAAACTCAACAGGAGATCAAAGAAAAGAACAGCAGCAATTCTATGAACAGAAAAGTGACCACTTTCTGGAAGGTAGGACATGTGGAGAAGTGAATCTGAGGCAATATTCAGGAAGGTAGACCATGGTGTTGAGGGGGAGAGGGCTCTGTCACCTGGCTACTGGCAAGTGAGAGAGCAGTGGAGCACGAAATCAGAACTTTTAGAGGTCGGCTCCAGGGAGGGACATTGCTCCAGAGGCTAAGCGGGGGTGGAGCGCTCGCGGGGACAGTGTGGTCTCAGGTCCCGCGGGGTCACAGAAGGATTGGGGGTGT
Source organism: Meles meles (assembly GCF_922984935.1). Lineage (NCBI taxonomy): Eukaryota > Metazoa > Chordata > Mammalia > Carnivora > Mustelidae > Meles > Meles meles. The sequence continues at coordinate 83,601,570 of NC_060068.1, forward strand.
CTGAGTGTAGTAGAGCTTGCAGGTATCAGAGTGGGGAAGCCGACTGCAGAGATGGAGCCGAGGAGTGAGCTCTCAGCTCTGGGTTACCTTAAACCATGATCCGAGGCGCAGTCAGGCCACCTCTCTTGGAGCAGGGACCCCACAAGTGGCAGATCCGGGGAGACTCACCTTCCTCCTCAGGGAGAAGCAGCACGGAGCAGGAATCTGCTGGGTTTGGAGATTCCAAACAGGACCGTTCACCAGAGATAGAAACACTCACTCACAGGCCGGGTGAGCTCGGAGCATGGCTGGAGACCAGGGAGATGGGAGGGATTGAGCACTTTTCTCTGACCACGCACTGAGGAGTGGGGCCCCAAGCTCTTGGCTCCTCCAGGCTGGGGATTGGGAGGCCGCCATTTTCATTCCCGTCCTCCAGAACTCTACGGAAAGCGTTCAGGGAACAAAAGCTCCTGAGAGCAAGGCTGAGCAAGCAGATTGCTTAGCCTGGCCCTTGTTAATAAAAATAAATAAATAAATAATTGGGGCACCTAGGTGGCTCAGTGGGTTAAGGTCTCTGCCTTCAGCTCAGGTCATGGTCCCAGGGTCCTGGGATCGAACCCCGCATTGGGCTCTCTGCTCAGCAGGGAGCCTGCTTCCTCCTCTCTCTCTGGCTGCCTCTCTGCCTACTTGTGATCTCTGTCTGTCAAATAAATAAATAAAATCTTAAAAAATAATAATAATTTTTTAAAAAGAAAAGAATATAATTCCCATGTAATTCCCAAATGGCTAAGTCTCCTGATATGGGTGATTTGGGGTGAGTCTACTGATAATGGGCAATTAGCTTGTGGTATGTGCCAACCATTGCTCTGAACATTAAATATATCTCATCTTTATTTCATTCTTTTCAGCAGTCTTGAGAGGTAACTCTTTTTTTTTTTTTTTTTTAAAGATTTTATTTATTTATTTGACAGAGAGAGAGATCACAAGTAGGCAGAGAGGCAGGCAGAGAGAGAGGAGGAAGCAGGCTCCCTGCGGAGCAGAGAGCCCGATGTGGGGCTCGATCCCAGGACCCTGAGATCATGACCTGAGCCGAATGCAGAGGCTTAATCCACTGAGCCACCCAGGCGCCCCTTGAGAGGTAACTCTTATCACCATTCTGAACAGAGACTCAGGGAGTCTTGCCCAAGATCATAGAGCTGGTAAAATGATAAGACAAGGTTCCAATCCGGGGCTGCCCAACCCTGAAATTTACACAGAACATCAATACTACCTTCAAGGAGTTTCTGAGATAATGAGGGACACTAGGGAAATGGTGAACAATATGAAAGAACACATAATTTAGTATTAAATTGGGTGAGTGTGATGTTAAATATCTTTAGTGATTGGAGAGCAGTAAGCTACAATCACAATGCCAAGCACCTCGTGGATTAAGGGAAGATAAACTATAGTGTTATCTGCCTCTTACTTATCCACTTAGTTCCAACTATAAAACATTCAAAATGCAAAATGCACTTTCACAAAGTCTTCATCAACTCTACACCTAAATCTAAAGTATTTCCAGCCTGTGGACCACTCCATACACCAAACCAGAATTTTCTGGAGATACAGTAATTTAGGTGTAGTTATATTTGAGATTTAAGTATTGTCAATCTTCTATTTACATCTTAGCTTTGAAACTTTATAATTTAAAAATTTTAAGTACCATCACATTATTCTGAGAAACTCCCACTCATTTTTGAGGAAGTAGACCCATTGCATTTAAACAATGATGCCAATTTAATTCAACATCCCCTTGAAGTTGTTGTAGCAAACTTTCTTGGTTCCCATTTCTAGCTAAGAAAATAGTGGAGGGGGCCACATAGAACCAATCTGAGGCAAAGCTCAAGCCAGAGCCCAGCCTTGTTGACTCCTTCTCAGTCATGTTTGTTTCTCAGACAGGAGTGAGTCCATACTTGCTTGCCCAAATGCCAGTCATATTGCAAGAAATGCAAACTAAGTAAAGCCTAGAGAGTTTGGGAGGATGAGAGAGGAGAAAAAAAGAAAAGGATGAGGAGAAATAATGGGGAAAAGAACAATGGAAAGAAGCCGAAGAAGAAGGAGGAAGCAGGTTATTGTATTATTAAAGCCTGATGTTCTTGGTCATGGACACATCTGCAGACATGCAGTACTTGTCTTATAAATCTTCCAGATTTGCCATGTGGGCCATGTAAAACAGCTTCACAGCAACTTGGCCTCTTGTGTGAAGATCTCACCGCTCGCTTGCCACCCTCCCTGCTTTGTAACAGCAAGCTGGACTGTGGTCATGGCGAAAATGAATCTGCTACCTGCTGGGGTGAGGTGGTCAGATAATCAAAATCAAAGAATAGTCACCAGCAACTAGTAACTAAAATTCAGAATTATACTTAAAATAGTATCATGCAGGACTGTTTTCTATTAGAAATAATGCCTCTATATAATACAGACCAAATGCCCAGCACTCTCCCACAAAACTTGATATTCAAGGGTCCCAACCAGAAGACCTGGAACTACGTGGACAAGGTACGTGACAAAGGTTGTTCAGATGAATCAGGTAAAACTGAAAATGTTATTTTATTTATTTTATTTTATGTTATTGCTGTTTTTTTACGGTGATTGAGAAATCCAACTTGCCCGATATTACTGATGTGATGAGAACACCTGATAATGTTTTTATTTATCCAAAACAATACTTTAGGGGGAAAAACGCCTCACTTTGCATAGTTCCATGATTGTGGATGTTCCCACTCTACATATATGGTAACTGATGGTGTTTTTGTTTTGCCATAACTTTTTTTTTTTTCATTGAAGTATACTTGACACACAATGTTACATTAGTTTCTGGTGTACAACATAATGATTCCACAACTCTGTATGTTACACCATGCTCACCACAGTTGTTGCTACCATCTGTCACCATGCAAGGCTATTACAATACCACTGACTGTACTCCCTATGCTGTGCCTTTCAACTGCGTGACTTATTCATTCCATAACTAGAAGCCTGTACCTCCTGCTCTCCCTCACCCATCCCCCTCCTCCCCCTGTCCTCTGGCAACCATCAGTTTGTTCTCTGTATTTATGGATCTGTTTCTGCTTTTTGTTTGTTTATTCATTTGTTTTGTTTTTTAGATTCCACATGTAAGTGAAACCATATGGTATTTGTTTTCCTCTCTCTGAATTATTTCATTTACCATTATACCCCCTAGGTCCATCTATGTTGTTACAATGGAAAGATTTCATTCTTTTTTATGGCTGATATTCCATTGTGTATATAGACAGTATCTTCTTTATCCATTCATCTGTCTATGGATATGGGTTGCTTCCATACCTCGGCTATTGTAAATAATGCTGCAGCAAATATAGGGGTCTATATATCTTTCTAGAATTAGTGTTTTTGTTTTCTTTGGGTAAATATCCAGTAGTGGAATTACTGGATTGCATGGCATTTCTTTTTTAATTTTTTTGAGGAACCTCCATACCATTTTCCACAGTTTGTGCACTAATTTACATTTCCACCAAAAATGCAGGAGAATTCTGTTTTTCTCCACATCCTTTCCAACACTTGTTATTTCTTATCTTTTTGATACTAGCCATTCTGACAAGTGTAAGGTGATATTGTGGGTTTGATTTGCATTTTCATGATGATTAGTGATATTGGACATCTTTTCATGTGTCTGTTGGCCATCTGTATGTCTTCTTTGGGAAAATATCTTTTCACGTCCTCTGCCTATTTTTTAAATTGGATACTAACTTCTTACTATGTCATTTGCAAATATCTTCTTCCATTCATGAGATTGCCTTTTTGTTTTATTGATGGTGTAAAAGCTTTTCATTTTGGCGTAGTGCTAATAGTTTATTTTTGGGTTTTGTTTCCTTGTCTCAGGAGACATATCTAGAAGAATGTTTCTATGGAGTCTCATGGTGTCAGGTCTCACACTTGATGGTCTCTAATCCATTTTGAGTTTATTCCGTGTATGATGTAACAACAAAGTGGTCTAGTTTCATTCTTTTGCATGCAGCTGTCCAGTTTTCCTGGCACCATGTGATATAGAGACTGTCTTCTCCCCATTGTATATTCTTGACTCCTTTCTTGTAGATTGACCATATGAGTGCAGGTTATTTCTGGACTATGATGTTCCATTGATCTATGTGCCTATTTTTGTGCAAGTACCATACTGTTTTGATTACTATGCTTTGTAGTATATCTTGAAATCAGATTTTGATGCTTCCAGCTTTGTTCTTCTTTCTCAAAATGCTTTGGATTAGCTGAAGTTTTAAGATATTTATTTATTTATTTTGCGAGAATGAGAGAGAGTGCGTGCGCGGGAGCGGGTGCAGAGCTGGAGCAGCAGGGGCAGAGAGCCTCTCAAATTCAGACTTCCCGCTGAGGGCAGAGCCTGAAGCAGGGCTTGACCTGAGACTTGTTCTCACCTGAGATCATAACCTGAGGTGAAATCAAGAGGCAGGCACTTAAAACTGACTGGACCACCCAGGTGCCCTGCTTAATTGACGTTGTTGGTTTTTGTTTTAAAGATTTATTTACTCATTTAAGGGAGAAAGGGAGAGAGAGCACATCCATGAGCAGGGAGAGGGGCAGAGGGAGAGGAAGAAGCAGACTCCCTGCCAAGTGAGGATACCACGTGGGTCTCAATCCTAAGACTCTGAGATCAGGACCTGATCCAAAACCAAGAGTCCGATGCCCAACTGAGCTACCCTGGTGCCTGTCATTGATTTTTTAAAAAAATTTTATTTATTTATTTGATACACAGAGAGAGAAATCACAAGTAGGCGGGGGGGGGGGGGGGGAGTTGAAGCAGGCTCCCTGCTGAGCAGAGAGCCTGATGTGGGACTCGATCCCAGGACCCTGATATCATGACCTGAGCCAAGGGCAGAGGGTTAACACACTGAGTCACCTAGGCGCCCCGTAATTGATGTTTTAATGAGTTCTTGGACTAGATACCCTTACATTTCAACTACATAAATTGTTATATACTTAGAAACCTTCCTAGGGGGGCGCCTGGGTGGCTCAGTGGTTTAAAGCCTCTGCCTTCGGCTCAGGTCATGATCCCAGAGTCCTGGGATCGAGCCCCACATCGGGCTCTCTGCTCGGCAGGGAACCTGCTTCCCTTCCTCTCTCTCTCTGCCTGCCTCTCTGCCTAGTGTGATTTCTCTCTGTCAAATAAATAAAATAAAAAAAAAAAGAAAAAGAAAAAGAAACCTTCCTAGGATACTTATATTCATGATTAAGCAATTCTATCATTTCCAGTAGTTTGCATATTTAAAGTAGGTGAGTTCTCTAGCTAAGAAGCAAATACAGGGGGCGCCTGGGTGGCTCAGTGGATTAAGCCGCTGCCTTCGGCTCAGGTCATGATCTCAGGGTCCTGGGATCGAGCCCCGCATCGGGCTCTCTGCTCCGCAGGGAGCCTGCTTCCTCCTCTCTCTCTGCCTGCCTCTCTGCCTACTTGTGATCTCTCTCTCTGTCAAATAAATAAATAAAATCTTAAAAAAAAAAAAAAAAAGAAGCAAATACAGTCAGATTTGCAAGGTTTAACAAAGGAAATAATCTTGGTGGGCAACTCTTGTCTGATATCAGATTTCTTTGGGAATTTTTGTAAAGATCAAAGAAAAGTCCATTGAACACTCTGTCTCTCAAAAGATTTTTTTTTAAGATTTTATTTATTTATTTGACAGAGAGAGAGAGATCACAAGTAGGCAGAGAGGCAGGCAGAGAGAAAGGCGGAAGCAGGCTCCCCGCGGAGCAGAGAGCCCGATGCGGGGCTCGATCCCAGGACCCTGAGATCATAACCCAAGCCGAAGACAGCGGCTTAATCCACTGAGCCACCCAGGCGCCCCTCTCAAAAGATTTTTTTTTTTTTTTTTAACTTAACCTCTAGTGTTCTTTCCTCCTTCTCCACCACTCTCCTCTCTGCCTCCTGCAGTGCTCTCTATGGAAGTTTAACACTGCAGCAACCCCCATCACTTTATAAGCAGGCAAGGGTGCATTAAAATCATGGTGGTAGATACAATTCTATACCTCAGGGCCCCAGTCACTATGTGAAAGACTTATCAGAAATACTGTACACTTAACAGACCATTTTCTACCTTTTGTCTGGTCATTATGGAAGGTAGAAAGCGAAAAGCTTCCTAGGAGTTGCATGTTACCTAACAATGTGTTGACAACAAAAGGCTAAAAGTATAAACAGATCCTTGTCTTCTTGATGACAATTAGCAAATATTGATTCTCTTCCCTGCTTATTGAACTTACAAACTCATATGAACCCTTGCTTATTTATGTAGTAGGTCATTATGTTTATTTTCAGACTGATGGGGAGAGGTAGTTCTCTTCTTGGCTTTTCAAAGTACAGATTCTCTCACTCAAACATGTAGAATTTTTAACAGACATCTGCCATTTTCTACTTGGACAGTTTTCACTAATATTTTTAAGATCCAAAGGGCTATTTCTTTTCCAATAGCATCTTTTCCAGTCCACCTTGACATTTTAACAGTTAGGTTTTAAAAATAAACAGCATTGTCTCGTTTTACAGTGCTCAAAGTGTTCAGGCTGGATGTGATACTGTTTTCTTTGCTGACTGGGCCTGCATTCCCAGAACTCACTGCAGAAATGGCATTCAAGACTGTGCTTTTTGGAGTGATGAAAATTTATGTGAATAGAAGACTTCTCTAATCATGTTTTGGAAAAGCTGAAAACTGTTATTAGTTACCTTAAGACTTCTCTCCAAAAGAAAAAAAAAAAAAAAAAAAAAGACATACGTATCTTACTGGGGAAAGAGGAGCCTCCTGGAGCATGAATCCAGTGTTATGTAATGGAGAAAAGTCTGATTAGTAGAAATGAGACCCAACTTTTAGTGACCTTTAGCCTTTATCTAAACTTGTTTCCAAATTTTTGAATGCAACTGTCTCTCATGTGTGCCACAGGGTTATTATGGGGATGACACAACTTTACCCTAGTTTGATTATTTCAACAAATAAAAGGTATTAATCCTAAGAGTTCTCAGATCAAAATTAGATGTATTATCTCTTCATTAGCATAGCCCTGGTTGATTTAGCTGAAAGCTTGTTTGGCCCAGGGCTAGTCTTGAAAACAGTGGACAACAGCCAGCATGTAGTGACAACATCCAAAAGATCAACCAGGGGCTTAACATTCTTTCTAGCAGTACCTGAGATCAAAAGATCAGACCTGGGTTTGAATCTCATGCTGCCACACAACAAGCTGTGTTGACCTAAGACTCACCTCTTGAAGACGGTTTCCTTATTTGCACAACGTGGCTCTTTGGTGGGGGCACAGGGGGAGGGGGATTATTATGATAACCCATGAGATTACATAAAACAAGTGGTACAGAGCATAACATCTAATAGCCAGGATTGTGGGCAATTAAAGAAAAAAATGTAAGGATATGGTGGGTTGTAGTATTGTTCAATAGTATTTGCTGCCCTGCTCTGAGGGAGTATTAATTAGATTTCCTCAGTCCTCATGGCCATCAGACTTGACTATGTCAAGTGACTTTCTCTGGCTGATGAAATCTGATTAATGATGTGCATCACTTCCCAACATAGGTTTGCAGAACCAGCTGGTTGTTTGCCCTTTTCCCGATCCTGAGACCAGCAATGTTCCAGTTACATGCTACTCCTGGAGTAAAGTGGAGCCCAGCCACAGGCAAACCACAAACATCAAGTGTGTCAAATAAATCTTTGTAGCTACTAAAATTTTAAGTCATTTGCAACTGTAGCATAAACCTGTTTATCACGGTCTTTTAAGGTATTACAAGAAAAACCTTTCTTATTAACCTATGGCCCCTAAAACACAACAGACCACTTAAAAAATGAAATGATGAAAAAACTTTTCTCTAGGTTGGAGAAAAACTCTGGGTACAGGCGAAACAGGATTAACCCTAGTCAGCATCTGCTAAAAAAAACAAGTTGCCCTGTGTGGGCCTGACTTGGAAATCCATTTTACTTCTCTAGTCTCATTCCTGTACGGATATTGTACAAACACCTGCAAGGATATTCAGAGTGACATTCTTCACATGCCCAAGCCAGCCTGTGACTTTCACCCCTGTATCTTCGAAAGAACTGAGAAAATCTCTAACTTAAAATCTCATTTCCTCAAAGTATGGCCAGTGGACCAGCAGTATCAGAATCACTTGGGAGCTCATCAGAAATGTGAACCTGCAAGGCCCACTCCAAGCCTTCCCAATCTTCTGCCCTCCTTTAGCCATTCCACTTGGTCAATTACATATAAATGACATTTGTGTGTAACAGCTTTCTAAGCCAGCAAAGAAGCCCAAGTTGAGTGTTCCAGGTAGAGGCTGCAGTCTGGAGCTACAGTGATTATGTAGCAGAGTCCAACCAGACCCATAATAGTCTGGAAACATGTACTTCTATTTTGCAATTTTGTAAATCATTGACACTGAAGTCTTTGCTACTGTAGCAGTGTACTTTAACAAGACCAATACCTGTCCTTTGAAAATAACACAATGTTAAAATGTGCAAATACTATTTACACAAGTATTTCATTTTTGGTTGTTTACTTAGAGTGACTTTTAGATATAGCTGCATAGTACCCTCAGAAGGTACTTAAAATTGTTATGTAAACTTAAAACGGATTCTTATGACTACAAGTAGAAACTAAGACAATTTTCTTTCTCATTTGCCTTGATGCAGATGACACATTTATTTCAATTATCATTTGTAAATTTTAAAGTTTCTTCAACATTATGATTGCTAAATACAAATTTTTTAAAAGTAGCCTTAAAATGGGATGATGGAACTGTTCAGTATCCTGATTGGGGCACAGGCACAAATATTGTATGCTAAATTCCTTTCAAATGTATAAATGTCAACTTTACTGTGATTTCAAAGATTTTTTTTTAAAGAGAAAAAAGTAGCCCTCTTAAAGTGTTACAACTTAAATTTAAGATAAGGTGACATTCCTAATACAAACACTAGTTTTTTCAGGGGTCTTACAGAATATCCTACAAGAAGAGTTGAAGTAATGAAATAATGAAGTTGAAATAGTAAGTTGAAATAATGAAAAAATCACTTTTTCATTAAGAGAGTACTTCCACTTTTTTAAGGTAACCTTGCATTACAGCTAGAAAGTGGAGCTACTAACCCCTACTCCGTAGACTGAGAATGAAATGAGAGAAAATTAAGTGCAGTAATATGTTAAAGGCACTTAGTATATACTTACAATATAGACAATATTGAGAAACTCTTCTCACCCACTAAGCCATATTCCATCCCTTATAATTATACCCATTACTTACACCACTGTAGCTCTGAGGGCTGCTAGAGACAAGTTTTAAAATATGAGAACTTTATACCACCTTTGTTGTATTATATGGCCATTTAAAATCTTTAATCAAATTTCATCAAAGATTACCAGCCATATTACATGCCATGATTAGCTTTCTATAAACAACTTTGCTTTCCATGTACAAATCAGTGTTAAATAAAAAATAAAACCGTATCCTAGGCAAAGAACTTTATTAATCTTGTTTCAAACTTTATTCCCAGGCTTCTTCAGCTTAATTAGCTGCAAAGAATGAATTGTGTATAAGCAAAAACTGAAAAGAGCTGCAGTGTCCAAGGGGCTTAGGCTTAAAAATATTAGAGATCTAGATTTTATCAGATCCATGAACAAAATTTTAAAAAGCAGTCATAATATAAAATAGCAGCTCCCAGTAACTTCTTCAAGTTTTATCTTCTTCAGAAGTTGACTCAATTCAGTTTGCTTCATTCTTGGAAGCTTCATCAAAATTCTCCACAAGATCTAGGAGAAAGAAAAAAAAAAAAAAGAAAACCTGAAAAATCCCAAATCTACAAATCATCAGATTTTAAAAAGAGGTTAAAAAAATGCTCTCAAAATATATCTTACAGTTAAAAATCAAGATATATATTTATAAACTTTATTTCCAAAGAGACCACTACCCATTTGACACATTTTCAAGTACAGGTTCTGGAATGTAATTAAAACAAGGAAAAGAGGGAAATTTATTAATCTAATGACACAGATACTATGCTTAAAAATATGCAATGCCCTCCCCAGTTCCATTTCACCCCAAGAATTAAAACTGAGCAATAATAATATATCAGTCAACATGAGGGTCAGAACCAAAGAACACCATCACAAACAATATGAAGTTTTCCTGGATTCCTAAAGGACACCTATCTAGGCAAAGTGGAAATATTTCAGTCTAGTGATTCTATCGCTCAATAAACATGTTTTATAACAAATTATCTTTTTTTTAAAAAAGATTTTATTTATTTGAGAGAGAATGAGAGAGAGAGAATATGAGAAGGGGGAGGGTCAGAGGGAGAAGCAGACTCCCCACTGAGGAGGAAACACAATGCGGGACTCAAGGATCATGACCCGAGCTGAAGGCAATCGCTTAAATAACTGAGCAACCCAGGAGCCCCCAAAACAAATTATCAAGTAACAGCTAAGACAGCAAAATCCCTCCTGATGGCCAAGACTTTTTCTGATTTTAGAATGGTTATACCATATCCCAAGATACCTGAACGTCTCCATACCTTATCATGAATTTATTAATCTCTAAGTAGGAAACAGGTCTCTGTGATCTACTAGTATTCTATTTATGTGATAACATACATACTTATTCAATATTTGAAGTCTCCAATTAGAAAAAGCCAAGTCTACAAACATAACTCCTAGTTAAATAATACCGTATTATTTTTTTCATTCTGGGCAAGGTTCATGTCTTCCTTTCCTGTCCTTTACATTATTACCCCTTCCCCCAAGGTAAGGCTTTCCTATATACAAAGATTTGTTATTCTTCCTTCTAAGATTCTCTAGTTTAACCATAAATGAAGGTTCCTACCTGGAACTTCATCATCATCATCCTCTCCAGTAGCAAGTGGTGCTTTTCCATCCACAGCTGTGAAAGTGAAATGAGTATGTTACACATTCATTAAGTCTTTAAAAACATTAACCAGAAGAACAGATGAAAGGCCAAATGTTGTTAGAACTTATGACAACAATGACATTTGGGATTTCATAATACTAGTAATAACATGGTAGCCTAATGTCTACAAATGAACTAGAATGCTGTTCACAGCCAACAGAACAGATTTCATACCCGTATTTTCAATCCGCTGACCCACCATGGGCCCTGAAGTGGTATGAAAACAACAGAGTGCCCCCAGGGTAGTGGTAAACCCATATACCAAATTATGGGAAGATTTCTTTTGGGAGGCAAAAATTAAGAGACTGTTTTCTCAAATGTTTTGTGCATGGCATATGGGAGATGCTTAACAAACCTTTACTGAAATGAAAATAAAATGGTCAAAAAATTAAGTGCCTCTGATTGGTGGTAAGCATCCATTTTCTTTTTATTTTTTAACTTATTTTTTTTATAAACATATAATGTATTGTTATCCCCAGGGGTACAGGTCTGTGAATCGCCAGGTTTACACACTTGACAGCACTCACCAAAGAGCATCCACTTTCTTTTTAATACACAAAAAAGTGAACTACAGGGGCGCCTGGGTGGCTCAGTGGGTTAAAGCCTCTGCCTTCGACTCAGGTCATGATCCCAGGGTCCTGGGATCGAGCCCCACATCAGGCTCTCTGCTCAGCGGGAAGCCTGCTTCCTCCTTTCTCTCTGCCTGCCTCTGCCTACTTGTGATCTCTGTCTGTCAAATAAATAAATAAAATCTTAAAAAAAAAAAAAAAGTGAACTGCACATGGATTTGAGACCTCCCAGTACTATCCCTATCGGATTTTCAGTGGGGTGTTTCCTTTTTTTTTTTTTTTTTAAATATTTTATTTATTTATTTGACCGAGAGAGAGGTCACTAGTAGGCAGAGAGGCAGGCAGAGAGAGAGAGAGAACAGGCTCCTCACTGAGCAGAGAGCCTGATGTGGGGCTCGATCCCAGGACTCTGAGATCATGATCTGAGCCGAAGGCAGAGGCTTAAACCACTGAGCCACCCAGGCGCCCCCAGTGGGGTATTTCCAAAGCCTACTTTAGCTCTAGGCCCAAGACTTTCTAGAATTTCTTATGTCTCTCCATGTGACAAACACCCCTTCCCCCCCAAAACCCCGCAAACTCTATCTACATAAAAGCAGAAAAATGCCTAGAAAAACATGGAAGACTAAATAATGGACCATATAATAAGCCTGTCTTGCTTCTACATTGCCATTCTCCAAAATTTCAATCAGAGAACCACAGCATGAAGTAGCTACATCTTTTTTTTTTTTTTTTTTAAAGATTTTATGTATTTATTTGACAGAGAGAGATCATAAGTAGGCAGAGAGGCAGGCAGAGTGAGTGAGAGGGAAGCAGGCTCCCTGCCCGAGCAGAGAGCCCGATGTGGGACTCAATCCCAGGAGGACCCTGAGATCATGACCTGAGCCGAAGGCAGCGGCTTAAACCACTGAGCCACCCAGGCACCCCAGTAGCTACATCTCTTAATGCACTTACTCAACTACAAGATTTTTCTGCCCTGAACAAAATCCTTGTACTATAATGAAAAACACCCATATAATGCCAGGTCAATTCTTAAACATTGCTGGTAAATACCAGTTGTAAATACACTGAAAAAAATTGACAATTTATAATATATTTTAATCACTTCTAAACAGTTATCCCAAAAAAACCCCCAAAATTAACATTTTCATTATTTCCAGTTGATAAAGGTAAAAATTTTAAACCACTGATCCAAAGCAAGCTGGCAAAAAACAGTCCACTGAATCAAGTATAAAGACCACAGCAAACTAGTTAACACACTGAAAACACTATGAACACCTGCTTAAAAGTCATTGTAAAAATTGTCACTTTTTAGAGGAAAACTGTCATTTTCAAATTTAAAGATATTCATATCTACTTGAGATCTTAGAAATTTCCTGATAAATCAGTAACCCTGGGCAAAATCACTACAGGAAACTCACATTGTTTGGGCAGAGCTTCAGCCAGTCTTCTTAAACTAGTCAGACTGTCTGCACCAAGTTGGTTTAAGATACTGGGTAGCATTTCTGTCAGCTGCTTTGTCTCAGCATGGCCTGTAATGGTGAAAGTGTTCGCTGCCAGCGATGCCTGAACTTTGGGGTTGTTAAAGTGGATCACTGTTCCTTGGTTTGTGAACATATTCACCTATCAAGAAAAAAAAATTAATTAGCAACACCCAAAAAACCCAAACATTCTATTAAGGAAAAGCTCAAGTCCGGCTAATTAATCCACTATTTCACTGTGAGGCACAGGGATATTTTGCCTGGAATGGGAAGTGCTAATCACTTTCAGACTTAGCACTCCCTAATATTCACTAGTGGAGTAGAAACCTATTTTAGAGGGATATGAAATTCTCTGTTGGGAGTAGAAAAAAAAAATTAATCCACGACCACTGAAGCTTTTTCCAATCAAAACCAGTTTTATAAAGAAATAAAATTTGATACTTACTTCTTCAATACCAGAGATATTGTTTACCCCTAACTTCTTTAAGGAGAACTGAAGTTTTTTATCATCTGCTGTAGCTGTTCTATGAACCACCTTCTTCTTTCGGCGAGCAGTTCCCTAGAGTGAGGAGAAAAGAAAACATTACACATATATACCATAACAGACATTTTTTTTAAAAAGATTTTATTTATTTATTTAACAGAGAGAGAGAGAGAGATCACAAGTAGGCAGAAAGAGAGAGGGGGAAGCAGACTCCCCGCTGAGCAGAGCCTGATGCGGGGCTAGATTCCAGGACCCTGAGATTATGACCTGAGCGGAAGGCAGAGGCTTAACCCACTGAGCAACCCAGGCACCCCATAACAGACATTTTCAAAGGAAAGCTTCTAATTCCTTTCTGACCTTTGGATCTGTTTAAGAAAACTACCATAAGCACAAACTTTTAGGCAGCAAGTAGGGAATGATGGAAGCAGAAAGAGGGTAACAAAGGAATTGTCTATAAATCCTTAACAACTTTCAAGCTTCACAGAAAGAGGGTAACAAAGGAATTGTCTATAAATCCTTAACAACTTTCAAGCTTCTAGTTTTGTCATATATAAAACAATGATCTTTTCAAAGTCTTATCTTTTAAATTATCTGCTCTATAACTGATCAAAGAGGTAGCATGTATCAACCTAAATTAAGCCTCATTTGGAAGTTCTATGTCCAGAACTATTAACCTTTTGTTTTTCATTAATGAAAAATCAACATCCATTAATATTCACAGGCAAGACACTATATGGACATGTTTAAATGAGTTTATAATAGACTTTTATAATACCTAAGAATAAAATCTTAAGTTTTTATCTTAAACCACAAAGCCTCTACATGATATGATCTGCTCTGCCCCTACTATTCTATTCTTGACCATATCTTCTATCACACACACATTCTCATCTTTAGCCAAATAAACCTCCTCACAGTTCCTTCAATGGGCCAAAAAGAGCCTTTGCACAAACTATTCCTTTCTTCCCTACCATCTGCATTTGTTCCCTCCCTTACTACAGATCTCTGTTCTTACATCACCCTGTCAGTGGTCTTTTCCCAGCCACCCTATGTAAAAAAGCAACTCCTACAGTTATCTCTCCATCCAGGTTTATTTTCCTTCATAATTACTACTATGAGATAAATGTATTTTATTGTCTGTCTCCCCTCACCAGAATGTAACCTCCTTAAGAGATTCCATTCTGTTTACGGCCATGAACAGTATTGAGAACAGTATCCGGCTCACTGAAGGCACTCAGTAACTTGAATGAATGAATGAATGAATACAGGCTTCAAGCAAGTTTGTGGCCACTTGTTCATATACACCAAGTTTCCAATCTCCTCCTTCTCAAATATATCCCATAAACTTTCACAACTAGGCAAATGTGGCTCTCATCTTCTGCTTAACTCTCCGTAATACTTAATAAACTCAAGAACTCTTATGTATAGATTAAGCCCTTTACATGATACATAAAGCTCTTTATGGAAAGGTTACCACCCACCTATTTCAATACACCCCAACCTACATACCAATTTCTATTTGTCCTTTAAAACCCTGTTCAAACCATTATCTCTTTCATGCCATCCCTAAACTCTGCCATAAACCGCCCCAAGCAAAATCATTCCCATTTCTAGATTTTGAAAATGCTTCTAGGGGCACCTGGGTGGCTCAGTGGGTTAAGCCTCTGCCTTCAGCTCAGGCCATGATCTCAGGGTCCTGGGATCGAGCCCTGCATCGAGCCCTGCATCGGGCTCTCTGCTCGGCAGGAAGCCTGCTTCCCCCCTGCCCCCACCTGCC
Organism: Meles meles; assembly: GCF_922984935.1. NCBI lineage: Eukaryota > Metazoa > Chordata > Mammalia > Carnivora > Mustelidae > Meles > Meles meles. Next base: position 83,616,820 of record NC_060068.1, read on the forward strand.
TGCCTCTACGCCTACTTGTGATCTCTCTGTCAAATAAATAAATAAAATCTTTAAAAAAAAAAAAGGGAGAGAGAGAGAATGCTTCTATTGCACTATGTATATTACACTATGAAAACAAATAAAAACAAAAAACAAAAAAAACCCCTCCCTTACTGGTGTTAAAGTCCCCTAAGGGACCATAAATTTCTTAAATTTCATATTCTCAGAACTGAGCACAGTTAAAGGCTTAAGTAAATGATAGCTGAACCGAGTAACATATCATAGCTACAAAAAAAATGCTGGCTACCAATCCCCCCCCAAAATCTTTAAGAGTAAAAATCACTTTGATGTGGTCATGTAGATACCTGGTTTTCAAAGAATTCTCCCTAAGACATTCTAAACGACTACTATAAGATTCTAAAAACAAAACTGACACATCTTCTATAGATTCCATACAGCTCACATCCATAGAGTTCAATTTTTACTGATATAATTTAGTATCAATGCTCTGACCAGATATTGAATAAAGCACTTCACACTACTTACCTGGAAGTACCTGACACAAGTTTATCTAAGGCAAAACTAACACCAAATTTCATATTCCATAATAAAGAAGTTTTTTTAAAGGTCCATATTGCAAGGACATAAGTATTTCCTATGTCACCTAAACAAAGTTCAACCCTACATTAGTCTTAAGAATCTAAAAAACCTACACTTTCCTTGCCCTAGAATGATGTTTCTCATAGCTAAAAAGACTAATGATCAGTACCAAAGAAAGACAGCACACAAGCACATTATCCACAATACTTCCTGTAAAACCTGTACTAAAAGACATTTAAAAACACTAATGTAAAAAAACAAACAAACAAAAAAAACACTAATGTAAGAACACTAAAACACTGACCACAAAGGATATAATGAGTTTTTCTGGGACCTGAAGGCCACACCTAACTTTTAACAATTGCTAAGAACAAGAAACACCTACCATTTGTTAATGGGCAGGTGCAGATGCTTAAGACTACTAACTTCAGGAAAGAAAAAAGGATCGTGATATATTCATTGTTGGCAAAGTCCAGTAATTTAACAAATGCAGATCTCATTATTTAAGCCTACACGCAACTTCTGGCTATTTCACAGAAGATTCTACTTGAAGGCAAATGCTTAAAATTGGGAAAAACTAATAGGTAATAAACTTGTCCTCGGGAAGCTTTACGAGTTTTACCAAGTAAAGACATGCTCTGTTCCAACAGGCTACCACACCTTGTTAAATACTAGGAATGTGCTAACATGATGCAAAATACAACTAAGCAGACAGACCTCTGTCTAGAGCAGACATCTGACTTAAGCACATCACTCAGAAAACAATCTAACACTTCCAACTTCAAAAAAAGTTCCAGTATCCAGCAGGAAAAACCAAACAGCCAAAAGCTTACCTAAAAATCTACCAAAAGCTTACCTAAAAATCTACCAATCATTCTCATTCTCTCAATTTTAGCATATTAACAAAGCCAAAATTGAAAGATATTTGCTTAGGTAGTGTTTTCAAATCCACAGTCACTTCTCTTAAACTCTATAATGTGCCTCTAAAATACGTATCTTCCAAATATCCTAGAAAACATACAACTACTCTAAACTGCATTTAAGAAAGAATTACAGGTCTTAACTTACAACAGACACAAACTTCTAACGATTAAGCACGACAATTATCCAGAACCTTACAATATATAAACTACAGTTCAAAAGACAGGTGGAACTAAAGTTCAGGGTTAGCATAGCTGCTTTAAAAAAAAAGAACGAAAGAAAGAGAAAAGGCAAAGCACCAAATGTATACAACTTAGGCCAAACAAGTTAGAAGTATGATGGCCACAATGATTACCTAACAGAATTGACACATTTTCTTACTGATTAAACTAGGAAACACTTTTGTTCTACTAAAACACTGTAACACAAAACATACTTATACAGAAGTAATGTTTGTTGTTTAAGTTCTCTTTTCATCTAGACTCACTTTTCTCTTTTAATCTACAACATACAGGTCCCACTGACACACACTACTGTACATCATTTAACCCCGCCTCCTCCTTCCCCCACACCCGCTTTGCTAGCTCTATGAAATGCCCTCTAGAGACAGGGACAAGCCAATAACACCAGAAAAGCAAATCCAAGGGGGGGGGGGGGTAACCAAACAGCAGATACCACCCCAAACCTTTAAACTTCAAAAAGCTCCCAAAACTATTTAAACTTACTTTCCCACCAATGCGCACTTGTGCTTGCAGTTTGGCGAGTTTCTCCTGGTTCATGATAGTTTCTTTCATCTAGAAAAACAGGAAACCCTCAGCGAGGAAAGGTCTGGTTCACTCTAGCATTCCACGCTCGTTATTTCCCAAGTTTAAAAAAAAAAAAAAAAAAAAAAGTCCTGAACAGGCCGAGGCCTGAATTCCCAATCCACCCGCAAAGCTCCCAATTTCAGTTTTGAGGGAGCGTAAAGAGCACCCACTTTCCTATCCTCCTCAACTCCCCCCGCCCCCTTACAAGCCGAAAAGGGCTCTAACCCACGCCTGGTCAGCACACCCTCCCCTCCCCCGGCCCTGGCCCGGCCTCGGCCTAGCCAGGGCCTGCCCGGCCCGGCCCAGCCACTCTCCACAAGCCTCGCGGTACCTGAGGCTCCTGTCCTCGGGTTCCGCCGCGAGGTGGAGGAAGAGACGGCGTCGCCTCGCCCCCAGGGCAGCCGCCCCTGGCTCGACCTCGCCCCCGAGAGTCAGCCTGAGTGGGTGCGCCTGTCCGTCGCATCGCCTTCCTCTCCTCAGCCCTGTCCCTCCCTGTCTCGCTCCTTCCGGGCACTTCCCGCCCCCGTTCCCGTCCTCCTCCCACGCCGGCGTCCAGAGCCTTTTTGTACCTTGTTGGAGCGGAAATGGGACCGCGCGGGGGACTAGGGTTGGCGCTCAGGGGGTCTCGGGCGGACCAGCTGAGATTAGGTGCACACACGCGGGGACGCAAGATGGCAGCTAGAGGGAGGCCGGAAGTGATGCAACGCTGCTTCCTCCAAAAGTCAGGAAACGGACTTTGCCGCGAGCTTAGTGCTTCGCTGCGCACGCGCGGCCGGAGGCTCCGGCGTTTGTGACCGGCCCGGTGGGAAGTTTGTCGTGGAGCGCGGGCCGATTTGGGGCCGCACGAGGGGATCCGTGCTGTCGGCGCCGCGTGTAGTCCTGGGAAAGACCATAGAGGAGTCAGAAAGAACGGTTCTTTGCAGTTAGGGTTGAGTAAGTCGGCCCTGACCCCCAAATTCTTTACCCTCAGAGGAAAGGGCAGTTCACATTTGCGGAAACGCTTGAGGCGCCCCGCGTGTGTTCACCTCGTCACTCGCTCTAGCTCGCTCTTTGGTGTAGATTGGAGCAATCCTCTGGATGGAAAGGGGAATCCTTTCCGGCCCATATTGGCCTTTACCAAAACATTTTGTAATAATTTTACCGAAGTAAACTAATTTTACTTTTTAGGATGAGGTGGTTTGGTGGGTTGCAGGACCACGGTTCACAGTTTTTGGCGAGCGCGTTCAGAATGTATCCCCGAGGCCCGATCCTTAAAAGGGGTTCAGTCGGACTGGGGATCTGACCGGGTGATCTGAATTTCAGCAAGCGTAGCACCTACCGCCTGAGACCCCTGTACTTAATTACCTTACTTCTCTTGTTTAAACAGCAAAAATTGACTCCTTCATATAAGTTGGCATGGATTTTACAGTTAGTGATTCACAGTTAACAAACTTTGTTCCGTAGCTCGGTAATGCAGTCAAAGGAGCATTTGTGCCTGGTGTGTTAAGAGAGGTAAATTTTCCAACTGGTAGGGCAAGCTTTAAGACAAGCTTAAAGTCAGAATGCTAGCTGGTCAGCCTTTTTGTGGGCTTATTTATGAAAAGCCTTTGTAGATTCAAAAATGAGTCCAAAATCTTTGAGAAAATACAATTTATATGGCAAGGAAACTTGTGTAGGTGCAGATTTCCCTCCAGTTAAGATTAATCATTTTGTTTTTTAAACTTTTCACGTGTAAATTTGTGAGGTCTCTAAGGAAATAGAACAGCCATATTGCTTTTTAGGGTAATTGTAACTTGATATTTTCTTGAAAAACAATGTTGCTCCTTTTAAATATGAGTCAAGTTTTAGTATAGAAAAAGATGAACTATTATGCTCCATGGGTTACTGTAAAAGTCAAAACGACTGTGCCAACATCACTCAGTACTATAGAAATACTACAGAATACATAGAAATACTTCCCTTTTTGACAGTATGTCTTTGTTCCAGAACACATTTTCCCCCCTTCTACCATGTTATACTAAGGGCATTTGACACTCTTGTCATACAATGTTTTTTGAGCATTTACATCAACATAACATTCTTCCACCTACCTGTCACCTGATTTACCTTATATGTACCTGTTTTCTGGAAATACCCCAGGTTATTTATTTTTTATTTTCCCTTGGTTCCCACTTTTCTGTCTTGTTCTTTTCTAATTTTTAAGACTTTAATTATGTTGAAAATCATGAAAGTTGCTCTAATAGAAAAGATATTTTTAATTTTTCTGCTGCTGTTTTGTGAATGGTTAGGAAATTCAGATTCTGGGGCGCCTGGGTGGCTCATTCATTAAGTGGCTGCCCTCTTATTCAGGTCATCATCTCAGGGTCCTGGGATGGGCTCCATGCTCAGCAGGGAGTCTGCTTCTCCCTCTGCCTGCTGCTCCCCCTGCTTGTGCTGTCTCTGTCAGATAAATAAAATCTAAAAAAGGGGGGGGAGGGGAGATTCAGATTCTGCTAATATTTATATACCAGTCTTCTAAAAAAGTAATTGAAGGGATTTTTTTAACTCCAAAAAACGTTACTAAGTTGCTATCTTAGGTCAGTGATGACAAACAGTAACTTATGATATCTATGGCAAGTAAGGATTACTAGCTCCCACATTTAACTGCTTAGCCTGAACAAACTCAAGGATTCAACATGACCTTTGTCAATAGAATAGGCAAAAAAGGGGAAACCTGTTTGCTCTCCTTGCTTTATAGTTTATGGTCTAATCAAAGTTGATGAATTATTTTCACCTCTCAGTTGGACTTGAGTTGGCTTCAGCATGAACTAAAATACATACTTGACATAATTTTTTTTTTTTTAAGATTTTATTTATTTATTTGACAGACAGAGATCTCAAGTAGGCAGAGAGGCAGGCAGAGAGAGAGGAGGAAGCAGGGCTTGATCCCAGAACCCTGGGAACAAGACCTGAGCCGAAGGCAGAGGCTTTAACCCACTGAGCCACCCAGGCGCCCCGACATAATGTTTATTAAGAGCCTATTTTCACCCACAGAAGTTATTGGAAATCACTGAGGATAAATGTTCCCGTGGTTTTAGTTGCTTTGTGATCTGGCCGTTGACTGATAGACACAATAGACCTTTCGGTTTTTTTTGGTTTTTTTTTTAAGATTTTATTTATTTGACAGATAGAGATCACAAGTAGGCAGAGAGGCAGGCAGCGAGAGAGAGAGAGAGAGAGAGAGAGAGAGAGAGGAGGAAGCAGGCTCCCTGCTGAGCAGAGAGCCCCATGTGGGGCTGGATCCCAGGACCCTGGGATCAAGACCCGGGCTGAAGGCAGAGGCTTTTACCCACTGAGCCACCCAGGCGCCCCCTTTTGTTTGTTTCTAAACCTCCTTAAACTTCTAATACCCCCACCTTTGTCAAGTTAGTGCCTGCAACTTACGTAGCTTTTGGTTTAAATGTTTCAGGAAAGCCTTTTCTGACACCCTCAACCTTATTAAGTTACATCCATCTTTGTTATTTTTAATTATGGTACTTTATTAAATGCAGAATGATAGATTGATAATTTTATTGAGTTAATGGAGAACTGAACTAGGAGTCTTAATAACAGTTTCTACAGGATGATGTTGTGTTGGCTCTTTGACAGTTGGATCCTCACAGAAATCTTATGAGGTAGGTTCATCCCATAGTACTTCTCACTACTGGCCATCTAACTAGAGCTTAGAGAGTTAAGGTGTGAAGATTGACACCACTTCATCTACTCTCCATTACTCTACCATCTCTATATATCTGAATCTATAAATTTTGCCTTCCTTTCTGTTGAACACAGAATTATTCCCTCTACTTGTACTTTTGTGTATTTCATTCAGGACCTTGATTGTTCTGTTACAGCCCTCCTGTATCTGTTCTCCCCCTTTCAACTAAGTCATTCTACCAGTGTATTTATAACCCTCAGTCTCAGGTATCTCAAAACAGAAGAAAATGAAAAATTTTTTGACCTCTGTTATCCTCCAGCCACTACTTAATTTTTGTGTTCCCTTTTATAGCAAAAAATCTGTCCGAAGAATTGTCTAAACCTCCATCTTGACAAATCCGAAAGGTAAATTCTTAGTTCTTATTTTAGCCTTTAGGTGGCATTTGACACTCTTGGCCTCTTCCACATTTTTGAAATATTTTCTTCTCTAGGCTCCACGAACATCTCACTTCCTGGTTTCCTCTTACTGGCAGCTCAGTCTACTTCACTTTATCTTAATTCTCTGACTTCTAAATATTAGAGTTGCTTACATTTTAGTTCTATATTCTTTTCTACCTATATTCTTCCTAAGAGTTTTCATCCAGTCCCATGGCTTTAACTGTCATCTTTATTTTGATGAGGTTCCAAATGTATAATGCTAACCCTAATTTTTTGAATATCAGACTGAATATCCTTCTTACGTAATTGTGGAAAGCTTCCAAGTGCACCGGAGCACAAATAATATAATGAGCCTCCATAGACCCACCACACAGCACAAACAGTTACTAAATTAATACATGCATACTCAGCTTTTTTTCATTCAATCTTAATAATTTTATTTCAGAAAACTTATATAGGGTCACACTGGAAAAAGATACAGAAAGTTGAGTGCTGGAGAAGGGAGGAAGAGGAGCAGACAATGTCTTTTTTTGTTGTTTTGTAGAGAACCCTGGTAGAGAAACACTTGTATGAAGATGGGGAAAGAAAATTGTGCTAAAGTATTCTTAAAAGGGAAAGATTAATTGAAGTCACAGGAATTATTGAAAGCATCTTTTTTTTTTTTTTTTAAGTTTATTTATTTTTCTTTGTAATCTCTGTACCCAACGTGAGGCTCAAACTCAAGACCCTGAGATGTGGAGATCAAGAGTAGCATGCTCCTCTGACTGAGTCAGCCAGGTGCCCCCAAAGCATCTTTTAAAATCTCAGTCACCCAATATACTCTGTATTTTCGAGACCAGAATGGAATCAAGGCAGTCAATAACTTTTTTATAATTAAAAAAAAAAAAGCTTTAAATGTTTAATTGGTGGGAAAAAACCCACTGAAAATAAGTTGCTCTTAGAATATACATTGTCTGCAGTCAGATAAGGATGATATACGGGTAGAAAGATCCTGGAGTGTCATGAAAGCAAAGCATGGAAGTCTACATTATCCAAATTTTGCTGATCATCTATTTAGCGAGCAGTTTACCTTACCATGCCTTACCTTAACCACACGAAAATGTATTTAAGACCTTTCTTGGCTGTGAAATCCTCCCCAATCCTATTATCTTCATAAAATCTTTCAAATTGGGGCACATGGGTGGTTCATTTGGTTAAGAGTGCTTTTGGCTTAGGTCGTGATCCTGGGGTCCCGGGCTAATGCAAATTTAGCAAGTAAAAGTAAATCACTGCACAGTTTGAAGCAGCCTGCCTTGTCAGGCAGAGAATGCCAGCAGAGCTTAAATTTTTCTAGTAGATTTTTAAAATTATCCGTAGAAGTTAGCTGCTATAATAAAGCACTGTACCAAGTTTATAGAGACAAAGAGTCCAGCCTAACATCCTCTCTCTGCTTATAAGCTAAGCAACCTCCAGTAAGATTCTCACAGTGTCCTTAATTCAACACGATTTTTTTTAATTTAAAAAAAAAAAGTGTTTTTGCCCTTCCTATTTGAGGTTACATTTGAGTGCCTTTTAAGAGGTGTTGTGCAGTTTATTGGGGAAAATTCTTTTGAAGCTTTCATTTGCTCTAAGAAAATGTGACTGCAGAAACCAAATCTATAGACATTTTAAAATTTAAACTATGGGATAACTTGGTGACTACCAAATTGTAACTGACTCAGTTTCTCGTTTCAGTGCCTGATCTTTTCCCCAAGCTCAAATCAGTGCTAGCCAGGGCCATTACAACCCCCCTGGGGTATTTCATTCCGTTGGCTGATGGGTTGTCTGGAAGTCTGCATCCTTTAGATTTACTCTCAGGATACCCAGTGTTCATTTGTCAGATACATTACACTGCTCGTGTATTACTTTTTATTTTTTGTTTTTTAAACAAAATAGGTTGTCAGGGTAGAAAATAATTTAAAGACCAACATATAATTATTAACTTCATTTGGTTAACAAAACTGTCCAAATTTCAAACCTGGAAGGAGTTTCATTTTGCATATTCCTGTATCATTTGTCACAGATATAAAAAAGAGTGAAAAAAAATCCGGAAATAATTATTTAATTGTTTGCATTTGGGTGATAGACTCAATATTCTTTTTTTTTTTTTTAAGATTTATTTATTTGGCAGAACAAGAAGGTGGAGTGGCAGTCAGAGAGAAGGAGAAGCAGGCTCCCTGCTGAGCAGAGAGCCCAATATGGGGCTTGATCCCAGGACCCCAGAATTACGACCCAAGCTGAAGATAGATACTTAACTGACTAAACCACCTAAGTGCCTCTAGATGCAATATTCTTTTTTTTTGCCTTTTGATTTTTTTATTACTCAAAAAAGCTGCCTTTTTTTTTTTTTTTTTTTTTTTTTTTTTAGCTATTGGCTCTGTGCTTTTGCCTATAACGCTTTCATGATGATTTTCTGTTCCTCGATAAGGCAAGCCTGCTTGATCCTGTCATGAACACACTTAGCACACATGGAACCACCATAGGCCCTGCTGACTTGTTTTTATCATTTTAGACAACCTCGTAAAGACTTGAGGTCTCACAGCACGAACTCCTGGAAGTTAGCCTAGGCGCACTCTACATGCAGATTTTGGTGCTTTCCCAGCCTTCTTGATATAAAGGTAAACAATTCAGGACAGCCTAGTTTTATTAGAAGCTGTATGTACTGTAGGACAGCCTATGATGGTAGGTCAAACACTAGACCTTTCTGAATGTCTATGGTTGCCGTCCCTGGAAGAGCTAAACTCAGTATTTTTTTTTTTTTAAGATTTTATTTATTTATTAAGCAAGCTCCCTGCTGAGCAGAGAGCCTGATGTGTGTGGCTTGATCCCAGGACCCTGAGATCATGACCTGAGCCGAAGGCAGAACCTTAACTCACCGAGCCACCCAGGAGCCCCTTTTTTTCATTTTTAAAGTTGACATATTCGAGACTTCTATCTCATATACATGTTAGATTTTGTCAAATTATTCTAAAATTTTGTTGAAATAGTATAGATAATTTGGAAGGATTTTGTATCTTTACTAATTGTTGTAGGAGTCTGCATTCAGTTGCAGTAAATAGATCTGACTATTTTAAGGGTATAGAGATTTAATTTAGGGAATTGGTGCTTAGAAAATTATTTAATGGGCTGGAAGAGTGGGCTTTAGCCTAGACCATCAGAAGTGATTCCCAGGGTAATACTGCAAAACTAGACTGTTACAGAAGTGTCTACTACCCATCAGCATGGAGAAACAAGACTCCACGACTAAAATTATCTATGTTAAGAATAGGCTACTGTAGGGGTGCATGGGTGGCTCAGCTGGTTAAGTGTCTCACTCTTGATTTTGGCTCAGGTCATGATCTTGGAATTCTGGGATCGAGCTCCACCTTGGGCTGTGTACTCAATAGAGAATCTCTTGATGGTTTGCTCTTCCTCTCCCTTTGCCCCTCTTCCCACTGGTGTTCTCTCTCTCTGTCTCAAAGAAAGAAATCTTTCAAAAAAAGAATAGACTACTGTAGCTACAATGTAGGGATCAAGAAGATACTGTATTATGCAACACCCACAAAGCCAGTGACTATGCTCTTGAAAGCTGCTGCAGAAAATACTACTACATTCGCCACCATGCTTGCCAGCCAAAGAACAAAGTAGCAGGAGAAAGGCTTTGGCTTTCCATACCAAATCTTACTTTAATGTACCTAATTGGCAGAAATCATTAACCTCTAGAACACTAACTGCTCGAGTATTGGAAAATGTACTTTTTGAAAAAAAATTTTTAAAGATTTTATTTATTTTAGGAGGTGGGGATGGAAGTGAAGGGAGCGGGGCAAGCAGTCTGTGCACTGAGCACCAAGTGACCAGCTGATCTCACAACCCTAGTTCTGACTAGAAGATCTGACCTGAGCCAAGATCAAGAGTCAGCTGCTCAACTGACTGAGCCACCCAGGTACCCCTGGGAAATGTAGTTTTTAACTTTTCAAGATTTATAGTACAGAGAAATAAGCTTAAAAAAAGTTTGAATGGATGCTGAGTACCAGTCTACTTTATCCATGAACATAGTGCAACTATTGTTTCAAATATTTTCTGTATTTTATTATATATGTAATTTTTTAAAGCAATCTCTACACCCAACATGGGGCTCAAACTTAAAACCCCAAGATCAAGGGTCACATGCTCTACTGACCGAACTAGCCAGGTGCCTGTATTTTATGTATTTTAATAGAGAAAACTTTCTGAAGATCTTGGACCTGCTTTGTTGGCTGGATTTCCAGATATACCATAGGTTTTTTTATTTTTAATTTTTATTACATGTAGTTGGTATGCAATGTTTTTAGTCTTTATTTTTAATCTCTTTCACTTTAGATATTGCAAGTATGTCACATTTGTTTGTTGAATACCTTTGTTGAATAAAAAAATAATTTTTGACCATAGGTGACACAACCATCAATTTACAGAAAATTCAAAGATAGAAAAACATGTTAAATTATTCCACAGAATGCAGGGGTGCCTGGTTGGCTGAACTGGTTGGGCATCCGACTCTGAGTCATGAGATTGAGCCCCCACATCAGGCTCTGGGCTCAGTGGGAAATTTACTTGAGATGATCTGCCCTCCCCAAAATAAATAAATCTTTAAATATGTTATTATATATTCCATATAATACATTCAATGAAATCCAGATTATGGGAAATGATAGGACTTCAACCAATAATACATTTCTGGAAGAAGGGAGAAATAAGAGAGAAAGGGGACTGTGGGTAAAAAGATACCTAAGAGACATGTTAAAAAAAAAAAAAAAAAAAAGACAAAGGAGGGGCACCTGGGTGGCTCAGTTGTTAAACGTCTGCTTTCACTCAGGTCCTGATCCCTGGGTTCTGGGGTGGAGCCCCACATGGGGCTCCCTGCTCAGCGGGAAGTCTGCTTCTCCCTCTCCCACTCCCCCTGCTTGTGTTCCCTCTCTCGCTGTGTCTCTCTCTGTCAAATAAATAAATAAATAAAGTCTTAAAAAAAAAAAGAAAAACAGGCAAAACTGTAGTGCATAGGAGTGTGTGCTTAGGTGATAACACTGAAAAGGAAGTTATTATAAGTATCAGGACAATGTTATTCTTGGAAGGAAAAAAGAGGTAATTGGAAGGAGCACATGGGAGGTTGCTAGGATGGTGAGCAAGGGTCTATCTTGTGATCTTTGTGGTTTTCTGTATTTGCTCTACTTAAAGTTTTTTTAAAAAGCAACACAGAACAAAATATATAATACAAAGATATATGCATATTTAAGGTCATGTTTCAACATTAGAGAGGTATACTGTAATGGGAAATAACTATTTGGTCTTTGTCCCAGGTTTCTGGGCCATAGCTCCTAAAACCCTTGAAGTGGTAGGAGTGTCTTTTGTATGCTAACGAGATGACTAATGTGCTGGAGACCACTAGAAAAGCTTCAGGATGGGGCAGATTGCCAAAAGATCAAGAAATGGTTAGAATGTTGAAGACTGGAACTTTCAGTTCCATTCCTAAACTTCCAGGCAGTGGAGAGGACCTAGAAGTTGAGTTCAATCACCAGTGGCCAATAATTTAATCAGTAATGCATAAGTGATGAAACCTAGATTACAGAACTGGAGAGCTTCCAGGTTGGTGATTATATCAAGGTGTTGGGAGAGTAACACAACCAAAAGAGGGCTTACACATTCCAAAAATACCCCTTTCTCCATGTTAGGCCCTATGCATCTCTTTGGGTGTTCCTGAGTATTTTTATGAACTGGCAAACATATGTATTTTTCTGAGTTCTGTGAACCACTCTAGCAAGTTACTAAACCTGAGGTAGGGCCATGGAAACCTCCAATTTATAGCCAGTTGGTAAGAGTGGCCTTGGATTTGGGATTGGCATCTAAAGTGGGGACAGTCTTATGGGACTGTGTTCCTTTAACTGGTGGGATCTAATGCCAGTTCCAGGTAGATAGTGTCCTTATTGAAGTGAAATATTAGACACCTAGTTGGTGTCTGGAGAATTGGTTGTTGGTATGGAAAAAAAAACACTGAAATGTGTACCTTTGTGGGGAGGAAAATGGGAATGAAGATCAGGGAAGAAGGAAAAAGGAGAGGGCCTTGCTTGGACTGAAGAGAACAGTGTGCTAATGATGGCTAATGTTTATATAACTGTTCTCTCTGAGTATTAATTAAAAATAGTTAAAAATTAAATAGTAAATATTCTGCAAAGCATTAGAGTACTCTGCAATGAAGCAAAACATGTAGAAGATGGTACCTTGAAAAGAAAAGTATGAATATTTGTTATTTTTGTAAAAATATATATATTTTTTCTCATTCTCACTGGAATGAGAAACCGGAAACTTAAAACAGAAACACCTATACAGTGTAAGCAGAAATAAAATGTAGAAATAGAGGTGATAGGAATGGAAGCAAGACTTCTCAGAGTATACCTTTTCAGTTAGTTTTGACTTTTGAACCTTCTGTATATTGGAAAATGTCATCAGAGTAAAAAGAAAAAAGCAAACCCTGAAATTGAAAACAGACTGAAACAAAAGAACCTACCTGTATCAAATTGTGAAAATAGCCATATGGAGGGGCGCCTGGGTGGCTCAGTGGGTTAAGCCTCTGCATTTGGCTCAGGTCATGATCTCAGGGTCCTGGGATCAAGTTCCGCATCGGGCTCTCTGCTTGGCAGGGAGCCTGCTCCCTCCTCTCTCTCCTCTCTGCCTGCCTCTCTGCCTACTTGTAATCTCTGTCTGTCAAATAAATAAATAAACTCTTAAGAAAAAATAGCCAGGGGCGCCTGGGTGGCTCAGTGGTTAAAGCCTCTGCCTTCGGCTCAGGTCATGATCCCAGAGTCCTGGGATCGAGCCCCACATCGGGCTCTCTGCTCAGCGGAGAGCCTGTTTCCTCCTCTCTCTCTGCCTGCCTCTCTGCCTACTTGTGATCTCTGTCTGTCAAACAAATAAATAAAAAAAATCTTTAAAAAAAAAAAAAAAGAAAAGAAAAAATAGCCATATGGAGAAAAAACCTATTTCAAATGATTTTTTTCAGACTTTATTTATGTGAGAGAACGTGAGAGAGAGAAAGCATGGGAGAGAGGGAAGTCAAAGGCAGAAGCAGACTTCCTGCTTAGCAGGGAGCCTGATGCGGGACTTGATCCCAGGACTCCTGGATCATGACCTGAGCCAAAGGCAGTCGCTTAACCAACTGAGCCATCCAGGCACCCTCAAATTATTTTTTAACACCTTATGTAGGTTCTCCAATCTTAATAGAATATATTTAAAGGAAAAAAGAACTGGAAAAAATGTAAACCTCACTCAGTCTTATTGTTATTTGCAACATTGGTATTGTAAATTAGAAAATATTTCCTATATGCTATAGGATAAAGCAGTGAGCAAATATTTCAATGCCTATAGAAGCTGAGAATTTTGGTTAAGAAAAAAGATATTAGGGGGGCGCCTGGGTGGCTCAGTGGGTTAAAGCCTCTGCCTTCAGCTCAGGTCATGGTCCCAGGGTCCTGGGATCGAGCCCCGCATCGGGCTCTCTGCTTGGCAGGGAGCCTGCTTCCTCCTCTCTCTCTGCCTGCCTCTCTGCCTAGTTGTGATTTCTCTCTGTCAAAGAAATAAAAATTAAAAAAAAAAAAAAAAAAAAGAAAGAAAAAAGATACTAGGGGTGCCTGGGTGGCTCAGTGGGTTAAATCCTCTGCCTTTGGCTCAGGTAATGATTCCAGGGTCCTGGGATCAAGCCCCGCATCGGGCTCTCTGCTCAGCAGGGATCCTGCTTCCTTCTTTCTCTCTGCCTGCCTCTCTGCCTACTTGAGATCTCTGTCTGTCAAGTAAATAAATAAAATCTTAAAAAAAAAAGAAAAAAGATATTATTTAATGTTATAGTTAGTACTTTTTTTCTGTTTACGAAATTTGTATTCAGCCCATGAAGATATTCTCCCTTGTTTATTGCAGTTAAACTTTCACGTTTAGGGGTACCTGGGTGGCTCAGTGGGTTAAAGCCTCTGCCTTTCGCTCAGGTCATGATCGCAGGGTCCTGGGATCGAGCCCCGCATCGGGCTCTCTGCTTGGCAGGGAGCCTGCTTCCTCCTCTCTCTCTCTCTCTGCCTGCCTCTCTGCCTACTTGTGATCTCTGTCTGTCAAATGTATAAATAAAATCTTATAAAAAAAACAAAAAAACTTTCACGTTTAACTCTATGATCCAGCTCCAATTTTTGGCTGTGATATAAGGTAGAGGTCAAAGTGTTTTGGGTTTTGTTTGGTTTTTGTTTTTGTTCTTTCTTACATGGATTCTAGAAAGACCCTTGATTTAAAAAAACAACAACAACAAAGTAAAGTGTTTGGGCTTTTCTTAAAGATTTTATTTATTTATCTGAGAGAGAGCACAAGCTGGGGGAGTGGCAGAGGCAGAGGGAGAAGCAGGCTTCCCACCAAGCAGGGAGCCCCACTTGGGACTCGATCCCAGGACCCTGAGATTATGACCTGAGCTAAAGGCAGATGCTTAACCAACCGAGCCACCCACGTGCCCCAAGAACAGGAAGAAAAAGTTTTGAAATGGACTCTGACCTTAACTCAGCAAGAACACATGGTTGAGGTCATTGCAAAAAGACTTTTTAATGTAAGTTAAAAATATAAAGTAGATCATTACATCTAGAGGTTCTACTAAACCTGATAAAGTATATAAGTGGTAGGTGGGCACCCATAATTATTTTGACTTTCCCAGATCCTCTACTGCTCAAGGGTTTTATTGTCATTCATTTGCAAAAATAACATCTTTTAAAATTTTAATTATTTTTTTTAGATTTTATTTTTAAGTAATCTCCACACCCAACATGAAGCTTGAACTTACAACCCTGGGATTGAGAGTTGCATGCTCTACTGACTCAGCCAGCCAGGCACCCCCAAAATAATATATATTTTTTAAGATTTTATTTACTTATTTGAGAAAGACTGAGAGAGAGCATGAGTGGTGGGGGAGTGGCAAAGGGAGAGGGAAAAGCAGACTCCCAGATGAGCAGGGAAACTCAGGGCTTGATCCCAGGACTCTGGGATCATGACCCAAGTCAAAGGCAGATGCTTAATTGGCTCAGCCACCAAGGTGCCCCCAAAACAACATCTTTAAATCAAAATCTAAAGTAGCACCAAGATCTAGCCTCTAGCATCTGCTTTCTTAATTAGTCTTTAATTATTGAGTAGTACCTGTGGAATACTAATTTTTTTTTCTTTTGCTGCAACCTCTTTTTATCTCAGGTCTCTCTTTTTAGTTATTTCATTGTTGTTGTTGTTTTTTAATCTGAGTATAGTTGACATGCAATGTTACATTAGTTTCAGGTATACAGCTTAGTGATTTGACAAATTTTTACATTATGCTGTGTTTACCACAAGTATAGTTCTCATCTGTCTGGTTACATTACTGTTATAATATCATTGACTATATTCCTTATCCTCTGCCTTTTATTCCCCCGACTTACTCATTCCAGACCTGGAGGCTTGTATCTCCCCTTCAGCCGTTTTGTCCAACTCCCCACCCATGTTCCTCTCTGACAGTCATCATCGTTTTCTCTGTATTTATAGTTCTGATTCTGCTTTTCGTTTATTCATTTTTTTCTAAGGTTTTATTTTTATTTATGGGGGGGAGGAGCAGGGGAGAGGGACAAACAGACTCTGTGCTGAGCAGGAGCCTCCCATAGGGCTCAATTTCAGGACCCTGAGATTATGACCTGAGCCAAAACCAAGAGTCAGATGCCAGACTGAACCACCCAGGAGCTCCTGTTTATTCATTTTCTTAAAGATTCCATTTGTGAAGGAAATCATAGAGCATTTGTCTTCCTCACTCTTATTCCCTTAGTATCATGTCCTCTAGGTCTGTCCATGTTGTTTCAAATGGCACACTTTCATCTTTTTTATGGCTGTGTGATATTCCATTATGTCTATATGGTGGGCAGATATATATATAGATATATAATGCCACATATGTATATGTATATATGTAATGCTACATTTACATGTATATATACATATATAATGCCACACTTTTGTATCCATTTGTCTGTTAATGGACACTTAGACACTTAGGTAACTTAGGTAACTTCCATGTCTTGGCTATGATAAATTATACGGCAGTAACATAGGGGTGCATATATCTTTTCAAGTTAGTGTTTTTGTTTTCCCTGGGTAAATACCCAGTAGTGGAATTATTGGATCATACAGTATTTCTATTTTTAATTATTTGAGTAAACTCCATACTGTTTTCCACAGTGGCTACACCAGTTTGCACTCCATCTAGCAGTGCATAAGCATCCTTTTTCTCCACTTCCTCGCCAACACTTGTTCTTTCTTGTCTTTTTGATTTTTGCCATTCTGACAGGTATGAAGTGATGTTGTGATTTTGATGTGCATTTCCCTGATGATGAGTGATGGTCCCATCTTTTCATGTATCTGTTGGCCATCTGTAATATCTTCTTTGGGAAAGTATCTACTCATATCCTCTGCCCATTTTTTTAAAAGATTTTATTTATTTATTTGACAGACAGAGCTCACAAGTAGGCAGAGAGGCAGGCAGAGAGAGGGAAGCAGGTTCCCTGCTGAGCAGAGATCCCAATGTGGGGCTTGATCCCAGGACCCTGAGATCATGACCTGAGCGGAAGGCAGAGGCTTAACCCACTGAGCCACCTAGGCACTCCCTCTGCCCATTTTTTAATTGGATTATTTGGGGGTTTTTTTGATGTTCAGTTGTATAAGTTCTTTATTTTGGTTATTAACCTTCTATAGGATATGTCATTTGCAAATATCTTCTCCCATTCAGTACAGGTATCGTTTTATTTTATTGATGATTTCTCTTGCAGTGCAGAAGCTTTTTTTTTTTTTTTTTTTAATTTTTGTGTAGTGCCCATAGTTTATTTTTGCTTTTGTTTCCCTTGCCTCAGGAGACCTACCTAGAAAAATGCTGATATGGCTGATGCCAGAGAAATTACTGCCTGTGATTTCTTCTAGGATTTTTTATAGTTTCAAGTCTCATGATTAGGTCTTTAATCCCTTCTGAGCTTGGTTTGGGGTATGGTATTAGAAAGTGGACCAATTTCATTCTATTACATATAGCTGTCCCAATTTTTCCAGCATCATTGATTAAAAAGACTTTTTTTCTCCATTGTATATTCTTGCCTCCTTTATCATAGATTGGACCATATAATTATAGGTTTATTTCTGGGGTCTCTATTCTGTTCCAAGGATATATATATTTTGCTATAAAATACAAAGTGGGTAGTAAAGAATAGTTTTCAGTCTCCTATAGTTTTACAGAATTGAAAATTTAAATGTTATCCTCTCTCATTATTTTCTTTTAGCTACAGTCTATTTTGAGCTCAGATTTGCTGAACACATGAAGAGAATGACATTTGCATTAAATATTAAATTAGAAACATTATTTGTTCTTTTAAATATTGCAGCTAATTTTTAGATGTTGTTCTTCACTCTCCACTCAAACAAATGAGGAGTAGGTGGTTGTATATATTGATTGTACTGACTAAAACAGAACCTTCATATTTCCATTAGAAGTGGACTTTTAAGTGGCTCAGTTGGTTAAATGGCCAGATTCTTGATTTTGGCTCAGGTCATGATCTTGGGGTCCCGGGACCAGCCTCCATGCTCAGTAGGGAGTCTGCTTCTGGATTCTCTCTCTGCCCCTCCCCCCGCTTGCTCTCTTTCTCTTCCTCTAAAATAAGTAAATAAGTCTTAAAAAAAAAAAAAAGATTGCCTTTTCATACACACTATAAAGACAGAATTGGGTGCTTACTTCATTAGTGCTTACATTAAAATTGGAACAATACAGAGAAGATTAGCACAGTCCCTGCATAAGGATAACATGCAAATTCATGAAGTGTTCCATATATAAAAAACAAGAAAGATTTAAGACTGAATTGGGAAACTTCACAATGTTTGGTGAATTATTCCAGTTTCATTTCTACTTTAGTTCTTGGGCAAATAGATCACCCTCTCTGAACCTGTTCACTCACCTATAAAAGTTCTCAAACTTTATTGTGAGTCACAGTCCCCTAGAGAGTTTAAAAAAAAATGCAGATAGAGTCCCAGGCTCACTGAAGTAGACTGGCGCAGGGGCCTAGGCATATATTTTTAATCAAGTTTTCCCAGAAATTTGACAATTGCTGTTTTAGTATGCTTCTATGGATGGATCATTCATACCTTTTTTCATTTATGCATGTATATAGAAAGAAACTTGTATTAACTGGGATCAAGCCTCACATAGGGCTCTCTGCCTGGCAGGGAGCCTACTTCCCCCTCTCTCTCTGCCTGCCTCTCTGCCTACTTGTGATCTCTGTCAAATAAATAAATAAAATCTTAAAAAAAAAAAAGTTCTCCCTTTCATGAAGAGGCAGACAAACTGTTAATTGCAGTGTGTTGTTATATGCTCTGAAACAGGCTGATGGGATGCTGAGGAAGCAAGAAGGAAGGGTGTCACACTTGGCCTAGAATTGCATATCACAGAACATGTCCTTGGTCTTGAAGAGCTAGAGGAATCAACTAGGTGAGAATGAGAGGAGAGCATTTTAGGCACAGAAGAATAAGGAGGCATGAACCACAAGCTGTTTGACAAACTATAGTATTATTTTTCAAACCATGGTACACTTACCACACTTTAATCAGATTTTAGGTGGTTCATATTGAGATAAGTCATCACTTAGTGATAGAATTATATGCTTTCCAATTCTTTTCTACATCTTTTGTAAGGAGAACATCTTTTTGGTTCTAGGAGGTAATATCTTTTGTAACATTTGCTAATATCCTTTTAGAGAAGGTAGCCTTAATCTCAGAGCTGGCAGCATTATCTAGGTAGAATTAACATTTGTCTTCACTCTGGCAGTTGAAACTAACTTGCTTTTTTTGGTAGAAATACAGTTTCCTTTTTAAAATAATCTATTTGAGGGGCACCTGGGTGGCTCAGTGGGTTGAGCCTCTGCCTTCGGCCCAGGTCATGATCTCAGGTCCTGGGATCAGGCCCCGCATCAGCTCTCTGCTTGGTGGGGAGCCTACTTCCCCCTCTCTCTCTGCCTGCCTCTCTGCCTACTTGTGATCTCTCTCTGTCAAATAAATAAATAAAATCTTAAAAAAAAATTATCCATTTGAGTAATTAAAATCTATAAAAAATATTAAAATATTTTTTAAATATTTTATTTATTTGATAGAGAGAAATCACAGCTAGGCAGAGAGGCAGGCAGAGAGAGAGGAGGAAGCAGGCTCCCTGCGGAGCAGAGAGCCCGATTCGGGGCTCGATCCCAGGACCCTGAGATCATGACCTGAGCCGAAAGCAGAGCCTTTAACCCACTGAGCCACACAGGCGCACCCCAAAATATTAAAATATTAAGTAGCTAGTTCATTTAGTACTTGAGTATGCCAAAAATTGTGAAGAAGGTATATGAATGACTGGAATTTTGAAACTCAGCATAGAGATAAGGGGCAAGATCTGCCTCACGCATTATGCTCGCCTGCACCCCCACTCTGTCACCTGCTGGGAGAGGAAGTGTGGCCGCACCAACAACCGTGCCCCAAGCAGAAGGGCAAATGAGGCCCCTCCATCAGCCCTTCCTTTGCCCTCAGGGTGGTCTCCAGCTGGAGCCCCAAGGTCCTGGGATCTCAATAAAGTTTCCCTTCCACTGCCCAGAGCAGTAAAAAGAAGAAGAAGGAAGAAGAGGAGGAAGGGGAGGAAGAGGAAGAAGAAGAGGAGGAAAAGGAGGAAGAAGGAGAAGAAGAAGAAATTATGAGGGACCCTGGAAGGTGGTAAGTAAAGGGAATTCACAAATAGGTTTGACTAAAGATAATCCAAAGCTGTTCTTTAAGATTTTTAAGATCATTTATTTGTTAGAGAGCCCAAGCAGGGGAAGTGGCAGGCAGAGGGAAAAGCAAGCTCTTGCCAAGCAAGGAGCCTGATGCGGGACTTGATCCCAGGCCCATGTGATGACCTGAGTCAAAGGCAGATAGATGCTCAACTGACTGAGCCACCCAGGTGCCCACCAAAGCTGTTCTTGATGGACTTGTCTATTTTCATTAAGTCAGTGGAGAGTTCAGAAATGAGTGAGGTTGATTCCTTTAAGGGCCTTCAGCCCCATTTAGCTGATAGCTAGAGCTTAGGTTTGAACTAAATGTCTAGTTTAGGAATATAAAGCAGGACAATTCTACAGACTATGAGTTATAAAGGTATATTCCACGCAAAAAAATTTTATAAGAAATTTGGAATATAACAAAATTACTGCTCTCTGATTATAGGTACCAAATATATGTACCAATAAAAATCAAAGCAAAAAGGAGCGCTTGCCTGGATCAGTTGGTAGAGCGTGAGACTCTTGGTGTCAGGGTTGGAAGTTCAAGCTCCATGCTGGATGTAGAGATTACTTAAAAATAAAATCTTTGGGCGCCTGGGTGGCTCAGTGGGTTAAGCCACTGCCTTCGGCTCAGGTCATGATCCCAGGGTCCTGGGATCGAGTCCCGCATCGGGCTCTCTGCTCAGCAGGGTGCCTGCTTCCCTCCCTCTCTCTCTGCCTGCCTCTCTATCTACTTGTGATCTCTCTCTGTCAAATAAAGAAATAAAATCTTTAAAAAAAAAAAAATAAAATAAAATCTTTAGGGGCACCCAGGTGGTGCAGTTGGTTGAGCATCTGACTCTTGGTTTCAGCTCAGGTCGTGAACTTGGGCTCCTGAGATTGAGCCCCGTGTTGGGCTCTGTGCTGAGCTTGGAGTCTGCTTTCCCTCTCCCACTGCCCCTACCTGCCCTCTGTCTCCTCCTTCCCTCATCTCAAATAAATAAATCTTTAAAATAAAACATTTTAAAAAGTCAAGATGGGTGCCTGGGTGGTGCAGTCAGTTAGACATGTGACTCTTCGTTTTGGCACAGGTTTTGATCTCAGGGCCATGAGATTGAGCCCTTTGTGGGGCTCTGTGCTCAGTGGGCAGTCAGCTTCTCCCCCTCTCCCTCTGCCCCTCCCCACCCCACTCTCTCTCTATAATAAACCTTAAAAAAAATCAAAACCAATAAACTCTTCTTCCATGTGATTTGGGTGAAATATTTCATACTTCTAGTAGCCTACTCCCTTGAAATCTGGATGCACAAGTGTTGTCAAGTCATTGTTCCCCCACAGAGATTGGGCCAGGCATGACTGCCAGCTGCTCCAAAGCAATGACTCTATTTGGTCACAGAGCCAGATGCCAGACATCTGTCTTCTATTAACTAGGATCAAAATGAAGCCCTCCCCACTGGATGATTTAACGTATAACGTATGACCTAAGCAAAGATTGCCCTGTTGCCTATAGAGCAAAATCTCAATTGCAAGACTTTCTTTCCCACCTTCTCAGTCGTTATGATGATACAGGTATTTGCAATATGGCCTTTTGCTCTTGATTGGTTTTTTCCTGATGCTGGCCTGCCTTATTTTTTCATATATCTTTTTTGGCTCTCCTCCTTTCCTTGTCCTTAGACTTTCTACAGGACCCTCTCTCCTTTTCTCTCTGTTTGATCCAAAGAGCTCAGCCATTTTCTGAGCCTCCTCGTTTGAGTTTTGGCTGACTTTAGAATTTGTATTACAAACCCTGGCCTCTTATTCCCAGTTCATTATGTTCAGATGCCTCCTGAATCCATTTGGATGTCCTCAAATGTAATGTATCCTAACCTAGATTTTCGTAGTGAATTAAATCTCCTTAAGTGATCCGATTTTTGACTATCAATTATTGAGGCCGATAAAATGACACACTTCATGCTATGACTTCACCTCCCATTAGTTGGTCTGCTGTTAAAATTTTTTTTTAAGATTTTATTCATTTATTAGACAGAGATCACAAGTAGGCAGAGAGGCAGGCAGAGAGAGAGGAGGAAGCAGGCTCCCTGCTGAGCAGAGAGCCCGATGCAGGGCTAGATCCCAGGACCCTGGGATCCCAGGACTCTGAGCTGAAGGCAGAGGCTTTAACCCACTGAGCCACCCAGATGCCCCTGCTGTTCAAGTTTTTGTGTCCCCAGAAGAATGGACAATGTTAAGTGATTGTGTACCCATAGAATTAAGGAAGCCATCTTTTGTTGCTTCCAAATTTCTCTCTACCTCCCTACCCCCCCCCCCCGCCCCCGCTTGCTTGCTTGCTTGCTTCCTTCCTTCCTTTGAAAGCATTCAGGAATGGAGTTGTTGAAAATTAAAAAATCATTAAATTTCAGATTACTGAGGAATACTTATGAGGAATACTGAACAACTTCAATTGCTAGCAAATGCACTACTTAGAACTTTTAAAGTTCCAAAATATATTATCTAGTATACTATAGTTGAATTTTAAAAAATTATATTTACATGTTTTATAATAAAATTAGCAAAGTCAGTTTCACCTTCTGTTTATCTGTCATAAATTAACAATAGACATTTTTCATGGAGGTCAAGAGTAGAATTTCATAAGTTTTAGAAATTCATGTTTGTTGCCTTTCAGTGAGTAACACCTTAATGGTACATACTTAGTGATAAGTGAGCTGATGATAGACTGTCACATAATTTATATGTATATTTACATACAGGACAACATTTGGAGGTGTCCACAAAAGGAAATAAAACATGTTATTTCAAATAAACAATAATTCACAATTTAACCAAGAAATTAATAGTGACACCAAAAAATACAACTATAAGATTAGTGCCTCAGATTCAAAACCATACCCAGGAAGAATTATAACAGTCTCCCTGAGAGTGGAGTTCTGAGTAGGGGTAGGTGATGGGGTTAAGGGCTCAAATGGGAAAAGCAGACTTTGGATGAGGAACCAAAGAGGCTCCTGGACTTTGGACAGAGGGTCATGGAATTAATGAACTGGGCAATGTTGTTTTATGAAGTAAAAACCTTTCTGGTTGCTGGTAACAGACAGAACTCCACTTGGCTTAAGCTACAAAAGACACCAAGAACTTGAGGGGTTCTGATAGCTTTAGGTATGACTGGATCTATGTTCTAGGTGCTGTCACTGAATACTGCCCCCTCCTTTGGCTCTATGGCTCTGCTTTTTGCTAGGTTGGTTTTACTGTCCGGTACAGTTGCCCCCGGTTATGACAAAGAGAGATGTTAGCAGCCCCAGGCTCACAGTCTGGCAAATGCTAACTCTTGCAGGAAAGCATTTCTTCTCAGTTCCAACAAAAGTCCCAGGACTAACTGTGATTGATCTGACTCACGTGACATGTCCACTGCTCGGCAAACCTGGGTCATCTACCACCACCTCTGGAGCCATGGAATGGGATTCTGGCCCCAAAAAGAAAAGAATGATTCTGTCTCTAGAAGATATACCACTACCTGGGGTGGAAAAAAAGCAAAGGAGGGGACATGAGGACAAGAAAAGAATATGAATAAATCCATTCTTATTTCAAATTTTGGCTGAGATTCATCCTGGCAAACCAACAGCAAAATGTTTTCATGCCAGAAAGCTTAGATAGCTTTAGTTCAGAGTTTCTTTCTTTACTTTTCTTTTTTAAAGATTTTATTGAGAGAGAGAGCGCACAAGCAGGGGGAGTGGGAGAAGAAGCAGACTCCCACTAAGCAGGGAGCTCGATGTGGGGCTCAATCCCAGGACACTGGGACCCTGACCTGAGCTGAAGGCAGACACTTAACTGTCTGAGCCACCCAGGTGCCCCCAGAGTTTCTTGATTTTTAAAAAATTATCATTCAAAAAAAGTCATTTCCCTGAAGAACCTTTTTAGACATGTTTTTGCCTAGTCACCTGCCTGTGAGATTTTAATACCACAGATTTACTGTATACGTTTATTTACTATATGTATATCTGTGCTTTATACATGAGAAGAGTAAGTATAAAGCTTACTCTTTTTATCTAATGCAGGGTTAAGTACAACAAAATTTTAAGTTAAAATTTTAGTTAACTTGAAAATCAGGGGCACCTGGCTGGCTCAGTCATTAGAGCATGTGACTCTTGATCTCTGGGTTGTGAGTTTGAGCCCCATGTTGGGTATAGAGATAATTTAAAAATAAAATCTTTAAAAAAAAAAATCAAAGCTATTAACATTTAACTTTATAACTGTATTTGCCGAGTAACTTTTAATAGATTATTTACTTATAAACTGCAGTGTATCAAATAATATATACATATTAGCAATTTTGCAATTATATAATAATAGCAAAGTAATTGATATAAAAACATTTAAAATAGGTACTTTTTCAGCAAAAGAGAAACAACTGAAGAAAATTAAATCTCCTAAGTATTAACTTTCAACTTTTGTGTGATATGAGAAAATGGCTTTTAAATGTTAGATACTTATTCAGATATTGTTGACACTTCTTTTCTGCACTTGAAATAATGATAGGTTAACTTTTTTTTTAACTTTAGAGACAGAGAAAGAGTGGCGGGGTGGGAGCAGGGATAGGGGCAGAGGGGAGTGGGGAGAGAGAGAATCTCAAGCAGACTCCTTGCTGAGTGTGGAGCCTGATGCAGGGCACAGTCTCACAACCCTGAGCCAGAATCAAGAGTTGGAAGCTTAATGGAAAGAACCTAGATGTCCATCAACAGATGAATGGATAAAGAAGATGTGGTATATATATACAATGGAATACTATGCAGCCATCAAAAAAAGAAATATTGCCATTTGTGATGATGTGGATGGAACTAGAGGGTATTATGCTTAGCGAAATAAGTCAATCAAAGAAAGACAACTATCATATGAGCTCCCTGATATGAGGAAGTGGAGATGCAACATTGGGGGCTTGGAGGGTAGGAAAGGAATAAATGAAACAAGATGGGATCAGGAGGGAGACAAACCATAAGAGACTCTTAATTTCACAAAACAAACTGAGGGTTGCTGGGGGTAAGGGGGTAGGGAGAGGGTAGTTGGGTTATGGATATTGGGGAAGGTATGTGCTATGGTGAGTGCTGTGAAGTGTAAACCTGGTGATTCACAGACCTGTACCCCTGGGGCTAATAATACATTATATGTTAATAAAAAAATTAAAAAATTTAAAAAAAAAAAGAGTTGGAAGCTTAACGGGCAGCCATCCAGGCTCCCCTAGGTTGACTAACTTTTGTAGAATTAAATAGTAAAATACAAGCCATTTTTATTTACTTCTCAAAGTTCCAGTCACACAGTAGCACTGAGGATCAAACAAAGACAACATCCTTAAGGTAGCCAACAGCAGCTAAGAGCCCAGCAGGCCACACCGCTCACAGTATGACTTTGATGGATCAATTGAAAGACAATCTTCAAATCACAGCCATCTCTTCACCATCTTGTTGTCGTATTGATCTAGCATCTGTTTGGGTATCTTCTGTGTTAGTGCCAATGTGGCTCATGCAATGCCCAAGAAAACTCAACAAAAATTAAATACTGAGGAGTAAGATTGTGTTGAGTAGGGTAGAGCTTTGAAGGGCCTGAAACCATTGTAATCCCATTCTTGACACCTCACCCTCTCTAAGAATAAACTTTTGCTCCCTAGACAGCACCATCACTCCCATTGGGAGTGGATATACTAACAGGGGGCCTAAAGAGCAGCTTTCCCCCCCTCATGTTGAGGTAAACTCTGTCTTCCAGTGAAGTTTACTTACTGGTTCTATTGTTTCCATACCAAATAGACTTAATCTTTCATATAACAGATCCTCAAATATTTGATAACTGAAATTTTACTCCCTCTATACTGAACAGCTTCTTGAAGCTTTTCCTTTCTGAGACTAAACTTAACCACAGGATTCTTAAACTGGCATTCTTTTGGCTCAGTTACCCTATTGCATTAGACATTCTTTAGGGGCAGGCCCTATGTCTTTTTAAATTTTATTTTATTTTATTTATTTTCAGTGTTCTGGAATTCATTGTTTATGCACAACACCCAGTGCTCCATGCAATACGTGCCCTTCAAAATACCTACCACCAGGCTCACACAACCCCCACCCCCTCCCCTCCAAAACCCTCTCCTTGCCCTGTTTGAATTCACTCCCATTTGTTGTTAAAATTAGGTGTGTAGCTGAACATAGTATCCAAGCCAGAGTCAAAGGCTATTTCTTCCTCTGTCTTGGACAGTACCCACCTATTAGCAAAGTAATTCAGCCTGAATAACTTGCTGATGCCTATCAAGTAATAAAGTGAAATCTCTAAGCCTTTCCTCATATGTCCTGCTAATAGAATGAATTCTTCCATTTCTAGTTTTCTGAGACTGAGGTATGATTTTCATTCACATCTGCCACCTTTCATTCTCTTGGGCTCTTCCAATTATTCCATCATGTCGAGACATTGGAAGGTGGTGATTCATTTTTCTTGTTCATTCATACATTCATTCCATCCATTCATTCATTACTTATACTTGCTTTTCTAGAGATATTCTCATAAAAGTGAAAACTGAAACAAAAAGTCCATATGAGGTAAAAAAAAAAAAAAAGAAGAAAATGTTCCAGTCCCTAGAGTTAATATGAGTTCTGAGACCGAGCACATGAAGTGTACCTCTAAGCTTTGTCCCAAAGGGAGATTGCATTCCTCCTTCATGCATCGCCCATTGGGTGAGAGAATGGTTGTAAACTAAGTTTACATCATCTCAGGAATTCTTATATAATGACTTTTACAAAATAAAATATACTTGGCACCTGAGATCTAACCACCTCCTGGTTGTCAGTGTACATTGGAAATTACAGATGTTACTGGAGTAACAATCTTGTAGAAATGTAAAATATTGTTCTTTCCAAGCCCATAATGAAGCATTTTATCATTTTGGCTATATTAACATATGTCAACAATGTAGCATCAAACACCGAGTTAATCAACAGTATAATTTTGGGGGGGAGAAAAGACCTTGCTAGTGATACTCTCTATAATGAAGGCAAAAGAGTGTTTCAGACTTGAATTAGTTGGTTGTTAGCCCAGTCCTTTACTCAGAGAGAATAAACCTGGCTTGTGAGAGTTAATTCATACCATTTGGAGGCTGAAACAGCTATAAAGCTGCTTTGGAATGTCCTAAATTGTACCTATGAGACCTGTTTTTGACAGATGTGTTCATGTAGTTCAGTCAATTGGCATATGGAATTTTTATATACAAGTTATGCAAAAGTTTCAACATGTAACATTTATTAGTGCTTCCACTGGCATGGAGAGACAGATGGTATACACATTACTTGCCAAAGCAGGCTTTGCAGTGGCCTTACAAGTCTGACTTTGCTCAGTTACCTAGGTCACTTAACCACCGCTCCCCCCCAACCATTGTCCACCCAACACACACATGCATAAGAGGCCAAACACTCCTTCCTCTGACCCTGGAATTTGCTATAGGAATTCTCTCCCAATTGCTTGACTTAAAATTTCCCTTCTTTCCTTCCCCTTCCTTGGCCCAGATCCCTACCTCCTCTGTCTTTTCACTCCCTCCAGCTGGTCCAGGGTGAGGTCTGGAGGGTGAGGTAGGGAAGAACACTCCCCTACAGCTGTTCTCAGCCCCCACCCATCCCTAATGTTAATCTTGGCAGCATCCAGCCCATTTCCCCCACATTAACCCCAAAGTCCTCCTCTCTTTAAGTCTCAGCTGCAGTAAGGAAAGTCCCAGTTGCAAGAGCTGCAGATTAATCTTCTGTCCCAGTTATTATTTTTATTTTTATTTTATTTATTTTTTAGAAAGAGTGATAAAAAGAGAGTGGTGGGTAGGCGCAGAGGGAGAGGAAGAGAGAGAATCTCAAGCAGGCTCCACACACAGCTCAGAGCCTGACACGGGGCTCGATCTCATATCATGAGATCATGACCTGAGCTGAAATCAAGAGTTGGATGCTTAACTGACTAAGCCACTCAGGCACATACCCCTGCCTTCTTCTTTTTTTTTTTAAAGTAAGCTCTATGTGGAGTTTGAACTCAGGACCTCAGGATCAAGAGTCATATGCTCTCCTGACCAAGCCAGCTGGTTTAAAGAAAAACAGGGGGTGGAGGAAATATCTTTCCTTCTTTGTAGGATCTACATGAAATAGCACATGAGGGGCACTAAGAGGGGCACTCTCCCTCTGCCCTGCCCCCCTAGTAACACACGCTCTCTCTCCCGCTCTTTCTCTCCCAAATAAATAAATCTTTTAAAAAATGCTAAATAAAGATTCTTACCTATCAATAAGAACCACTCCCTGAGGCATCTGGGTGGCTCAGTGGGTTGAAGCCTCTGCCTTCAACTCAGGTCATGATCCAGGGTCCTGAAATCAAGCCCCACATCAGGCTTTCTGCTCAGCGGGGAGCCTGCTTCCTCCTCTCTACCTGCCTCTCCACCTACTTGTGATCTCTGTCTGTCAAATAAGTAAATAAAATCTTTAAAAAAAAAATAAGAACCACTCCCAAAAAGAAGTTGGGTAAAGAAAATGAAAGGACAATTCACAAAGGAATGTCTTTTGAATATGTGTGTTCATCACTTCTCGGCCTTCCGCTAAGATCAAGTGAATACGTGTGTTCAACCTCAACTGTAATTGAGGACATGCCATTTAAAATGAGATTTTTATTTTTCTTATATTCATGATGAAAACTTTAAAAGAATACAGCGCTCAATCCTGGCCGGGCTGTGGGGAAGCAGGCACTCTCCTGTGTTAAATAGATTGTTCCCACACAGGTGGGAATGGAGTGTGGGAGAAGGGGGTGGAATTAGTCAGCAGTGAAGAGCACAGTGTGGGAAGAGCCTGGGTGTGGTATTAGTCCTACCTGGCCTAGCTGCAGGGTTTATGGAAGTCCTTGTTGGGGTAGGAAGGAAGGTGGACAGCAGGAGAGCTGGGAGAGCAAGAGAGACACAGATCCAAGAAGGTACTGGGAAAGAGTGATTTCTGATGCCATTGCAGCTATATTTCCCTTGACAAATTTTTCTTTGCTCATGCTTTTGATTTTTACAGAGCATCCCAAGAATCAACTCATGAACCAGCACACATTTATACTCTCAAAAATTGTATTTATTTTCAACATTTATATCAGGAAGTGTAACACAGTGGTAGAAACAAGGAAGGACTGACATTTAAGTGTGGAGCAGATAGTGAAGGCACCCCGTTTGGGCAGAGTAGGGTAACAATGAGAGTTCCAATCTCAGTTTACTAGCTGTGGGGTTTCAGGAACAACAATCTCTCTTACTTATTTCCTATATATTTGTATTTCTGTAAGTAGGAATAATACTGCTTCACTTTACAATGTTGTTGGGATCAAGTAAAATTACATATGTGAAATCCTGAGAATTAGTATGTGCTCAATAAAAGTAGGTTCCCTTCCTTGTTGAGAACAGCAGCAAAGGGACTGCTTAGTTTACAGGTGTCACCACAAATTTCTTATGTGGTCTGTTTCCATCCCAGACAGGCCATGAGGCCTCATGCTGCCTGAGGGTCTTGCTAACACTTGATAAAAGTTGATGACCAAGACCAAAAAAAAAAAAAAAAAGCTGCTTCCTGTTTTGTTGTTGTTATGGCTGAGAGGAAGGCTGTGACTTCTGGTAAAATACCGATGGGTTCAATCTAGCAGTGCCTCCCTCATCTCCCTGCCTGCACAGCCTCATATGTTGTTGGTCTGCATAAAACTTAGAGATTATGTGACCCCATCTGGTGAGGAAATGGAGAGCAGAAGGCAGGCAAACAGGAGCCCCAAAGAGTCTTCTAAGTTGCTTTAATCAAATTGGAGTGGCAGTCATCTACTAAACGCAGATGGGTCTCAGAGTTTGGGGATTACCCGTGGCCATCCCACAAAGGACACAAAACCACATGGTAAGGCCAAACAGAAAGGTCAGGGATGAAAGCCCATAACCAGGGCTTGGTGGAGGTGTGACAGTTCCATCGCACACTGAGACACATGGCACTGGGTCAGGGGTCTTCTGGCACTGCTATGGCCATTGTTACTGTTGTCTTTTGATAGGTAATGTGGTGTGTCAAAAAAAAATGATCGACATCAGAAATGGAAGATTAAGATGTTAATTTCCCCACTGTTGCCTTGCTGGTTAGCGGTGCTCAAACCTTCACATGCCTCAGAATCACCTGGTGGGCTTGCCAAGACCCAGATTCAAGAGCCCAACCCCCAAGATTTCTGGTATAGGCCCAAGAATGTGCATTTCTAATAAACTCCCAGGTCCAGGTGGGCTCTGAGAAGAGCTGCCCAAGATAATTTTTATGCCCATAATAGATATATTTTTTAAAAATTAATATATAATGTATTATTTGCCCCAGGGCTATAGCTCTGTGAGTCATCAAGCTTACACAATTCACAGCACTCTCCATAGCACATACCCTCCCCAATGTCCATAACCCAGCCACTCTATCCCTCCCCCACCGCCCCCAGCAACCCTCAAGTTTGTTTCGTGAGATTAAGAATCTCTTATGGATTGTCTCCCTCCCAGTCCCATCTTTTTAATTTTTTTCCCTCCATATCCCCCACAACTCCCTGCCCTGCCTCTCAAATTCCTCATATCAAAGAGATCATGTGATAAATGTCTTTCTCTGATTGACTTACTTCGCTTAGCATAATACCCTCTAGTTCCATCCAGATTGTTGCAAATGGCAAGATTTCAGGGGTTTTTGATGGCTGCATAGTTTTCCATTTTTTATATATGTGTATAGATATATTTTATATATATATATATATACCCCACAACTTCTTGATCCATTCATCTGTTGATAGACATCTAGGTTCTACTGTGGACATTGCTGCTATAAACATTCAGGTGCAGGTGCCCCTTCAGATCACTACATTTTTATCTTTAGGGTAAATACCCAAGGTAATTTTTTAGAGAAGGTACGGCCCTGTTGCTAGAGGGTTCACCCTGAAGGTGAATTTGTTCCTTTGAACCCAACCCCACTTGGATCAGTCTTCCCTAGTTTCTTTTTTTTTTTTTTTAAGATTTTATTTATTTGAGAAAGAGAGAGTGAGAGAGAGCATGAGAGGGGAGAAGGTCAGAGGGAGAAGCAGACTCCCCATGGAGCTGGGAGCCCGAAGTGGGACTCCATCCCGGGACTCCAGGATCATGACCTGAGCCGAAGGCAGTCGCCCAACCGAGCCACCCAGGCACCCAATCTTCCCTAGTTTCAAAAAAATAAAAATCATTATCAATTTCCATTGATTTCCATTGTTTAAATGGAATTTCCATTCCATTTCCATTGTTTAAAACAAGGGGTATTGGGGTGACTAAGTGGCTCGGTTGGTTAAGCGTCTGACTCTTGGTTTCAGCTTGGGTGGTGATCTTGTGGGTTATGGGATAGAGCCTGAGTGGGGCTCTGTGCTTAGTGCAGAGTCTGCTTGAGATTCTCTCCCCCACCCCAACTCGCGTGTGTGCCCGCACTCTTTCCCTCTCTCTCAAATAAATGATTCTTTTAAAAACAAAACCAAGATATTTATCAACTGCAGCAAAAACGACAGTTTAAAATACAGACACATTGAAGTCCAGATTAGTGACCCCCAAGACTGGGGGTGCCTGGGTGACTCAGTTGTTAATCGTCTGCTTTTGGCTCAGTTCATGATTCCCAGGGTCCTGGGATTGAGTCCCATATCGGGCTCTCTGCTCATCAGGAAACCTACTTCTCCTTCTACTCCCCCTGCTTGTATTCCCTCTCTCGCCCTCTCAAATAAATAAATAAAATCTTTTTAAAAAATCACAATTATCACTGAAAAGCTAAAAAAAAAAGTAATCCCCAAGACTGGCTGAACTTTGGGAATATCTGGAAAACTGAACAGGAGGGCAAAGGGGAAGGAAAAGATAAAGGAATGAAGGCAGCCCGCCCGGGTCTCACACCCAGATATTCTGATTTAATTGGTTCAGGGTAAGGTCCTGGCAGGAGCCTGGTTTAAAAGCTTCCATATGACTTCAATTTGCACCCGGGTCTGAGAACTGCAGGTCTACATCACTGGTTCTCAAATTTGCCTACACATTGGGGAGCACTTGGAAAGTTTTAAAAACTACTGATACTTCTGTCCCATTTTCAAAGATTCTGATTTATAATGGGATGAAGCTTGGGCAGCCAGAGCTTTAAAATCTCTTCCAGTCGTACGCTGATCAATCTATTCTAGATTTAACAAGTCAGATTGACGGCTTGGTCCCCCTCTCTGGACACTCTCTACCACAGTGGTTCTCAAAATGTGGTCCCTGGACCAGCATCAGCATCACCTGGGAACTTTTTAGAAATGCAGTGTTCAGGCGATGCCTCACCACTGAATCACCGTTCCTGACCCCTGAATCAGGAATTGGCTTCTAACAAGCCCCAACCCAGAGACTCAGATGCCCCGCTGAGTCAGAGAACCCCTGCCGTATCATCCTGTCTGTTATCCGAGAGTTCCTCTTGCCATCCTCCCAGAGACCAGCCAGCGTTAGAGGCAAAGACTTCAGTCCTCTGACTGTGAGGCAACACCAAATCCCCAGCTTCTGGATGAGTGAAGCCAAACTTTTTGGTGTGACTGGGTTCTTATATAATCTGTGAAGCTTTTGTTGGCTGGAAACTGATGGCATTTAAATGGGAGGGTCAGTAATGGGCCGCAGCTGCAGTCTTGGTCAAAATGACAAGCAAAGACCCAAATAACAGACGGAAGACAGGCAACATAAAGCAAACGTCGATCCCTGTTGTCTGGGCTGGGAAACAAGGGTGTGAAATATGAGGGGAAAGGAGGGAGCAAAAGCGTCTGCGCCAGGAGAAATCAGGAAGGCCCTGGTTTGGGAGGTTTTTCCTTGAATACTAATACCCTTCAAGTTTGTCGGCACAGCAGGTGAAGTCTGTTTTCCTCTTTATAGGGCCTTGCTTTCTTGCTGAGAGAAATAACCTGTGTGTACTGTGTTAATACTGAAAATAAATATCCTTGATCATGCCAGAGCCAGGCGAGGAACAAACACACAGCAGCCTGACCGAACATTAAGATCAAGCAGTTTGTACAAAGGAGGTTTAACCTGTTTGACAAAGCACTCCTTTGCTGACTTCCATAAACCACTTGATTCTGATTCAATTCAGCCCAGGCTTAGATGCTAAGAACACTAAGGGGGAAATGGCACAGACATCGCCTTAAAGCAGGTCATACTCTGGCAGGGAAGAGAGGTGAGCAAGTATATTTCTACATGGTGTGCTGATTACTGCTTGAACACGGTGCAGTCAGAATACAGAGGAGAGAAGGATTAATCCTGGGTGGGGGTGAAGGTGAGGTAGTCAGGGAAGGCTTCATGGAAGCAGACCCCGGAGCTGGATTTTGGAGGCAAAATAGGTTGTTTGGCAGTAAAAGTGGATGGAGGGTTTTCAGCCTGGGAAGGGCCTGAGGTGGGGGAAGCAACACACTGAGTATTATTTTGGTTTTTTTTTTTTAAGATTTTCTCTTTTGAGGGGAGTGAAAATAGAAGGGGAGAGTGAGGGAGAGAAACCCAAGCAGACTCTGTGCTGAACATGGAGCCTGAGTGGGGGATGAGGGGGAGCTCAATCTCACAACCCTGAGATCATGACCGGGACTGAAACCAAGAGTTGGACACTGAGCTAACTGAACCACCTAGGTGCCCCTTGAGTATTGTTTTTTGTTGTTTTTTTTTAAGATTGTATTTATTCATCTGACAGATCACAAGTAGGCAGAGAGGCAGGCAGAGAGAGAGAGAGGGGAAGGAAGCAGGATCCCTGCCAAGCAGAGAGCCCGATGTGGGGCTCCATCCCAGGACCCTGAGATCATGACCTGAGCCGAAGGCAGAGGCTTAACCCACTGAGCCACCCAGGCGCCCCGCCGCTTGAGTATTGTTAATGGGTAAATCATGAGGTGGGGAGTGACAAGGTATGTGACTGTAGAATTGAGCAGGGCTGACGACTTTTTAGGCTAAGCTTAAGGAACTTGAATTTGATCACGCTAATCTGTAGTTAGCAGACCTAGCTGATGACAAGAGTTACCTGGGAAACCTCAAGAGATTCTCATTCAATAGGTCTGGGTGGGCCCTGTGATGTGTGCTGCCCAAGCAGGCAGGAAGAGAGAGGCTGACCAAGTAAAGCAAAGTGGCAGGAGTAGACAATACTGGAAAAGCAATTTGGAGGTTAGCTCCGTGGCTTATGGAATAACTAGGTGTCTACCCACTTTTTTTTTTTTTTTTTACGATTTTATTTATTTGTGAGAGAGAGAGAGAGCACAAGCAGGGAGAGAGGCAGAGAGAGAGGGAGAAGCAGGCTTTTCAATGAGC
Source organism: Meles meles (assembly GCF_922984935.1). NCBI lineage: Eukaryota > Metazoa > Chordata > Mammalia > Carnivora > Mustelidae > Meles > Meles meles. The sequence continues at coordinate 83,651,310 of NC_060068.1, forward strand.
AGGGAGCCTGATATGGGGCTCGATTCCAGGACCCTGGGATCATGTCCTGAGCTGAAGGCAGATGCCTAACCAAGAGTCAACAAGGCACCCCAGTGTCTACCCACTTTTAAAAGAAATGTTTAAGTTTTTGAGACTGGCTTTTGTGAAATCCTTATTCAGTGGTTATTGTTGGAGAACATTCACTGATGTGCATTGGGCCAAAAAGAGTGTTACTCTTGCTGGAGTGCCTGGCTGGCTCAGTCAGGAGAACATGCAACTCTTGATCTTGGAGTTGTGAGTTCGAGCCCCATGTTGGGTGTAGAGATTACTTAAAAAATGAAAAAAAATCTTTAAAAAAAGAAAAGAAAATTGCTAATGGGTTTGGCAGGAGCTGCACCTATTTTTTTGTGCTGTAAGTCAAGTAGTAATAGTAATGGCAACAAATGAAGCATGATAAGATTTATTGTTATAGCAGGTACTTAATAATATGTTTTTCCTAAAACTTGATAAAAATAAATGTTTAAATTTACTTTGCCTACAAAATAAAATTAACAGACACAAATTCCTCTGAGTGAGGACAAGATTGGTCAGGGAAGAACTACAGGCACTCATACTGAGTGTGTACTACAAATAAGCAAATCAGGAAAGGGGCTTAAAGTAGAGCAAATCCTTGGGCCAGAAATAATACTTTGCTGGAAATTCTATATTGGAAGCACCAGCTTTTGTCTTTTTGATTCTAGCCATTCTGGGAAGCTGTAAGGTGATATTACATTCTGGTTTTGATCTGTATTTCCCTGATGATGAGTGATGTTCAACATCTTTTCATGTGTCGGCCATCTGTATGTCTTCTCTGGGAAAATGTTTATTCAGATCCTCTGCACATTTTTTAATTGGAATGTGTTTGTTTTTGTTTTGGTGTTGAGTTATATGAGTTTTTACACATTTTGAGTATTATCTTCTTATTGGATGTATCATTTACAAATGTTTTCTCCCATTCATTAGTTTACCTTTTTGTTTTATTGATAGTTTCTTCCACTGTGCAAAAGCTTTTTATTTCTGTGTAGTCTCAACAGTTTAATTTTGCTTTTGTTTTCTTTCCCTGTGGAGACATATCTAGAAAATGTTTCTGTGGCTTATGTCAAAGAAATTACTGCCCATGTTTCCTTCTAGGAGTCTCATGGTTTCAGGTCTTACATTTGATGGTCTCTAATCCATTTTGAGTTTATTCTGTGTATGGTGTAAGAAAGTAGTCTAGTTTCATTCTTTTGCATGTAGCTGTCCAGTTTTCCCAACACCATGTGTTGAGGATAATGTCTTCCCTATTGTAAATTCTTGGCTCTTCTGTCTTAGATTGATTAACCATATAAACATGGGTTTAATTCTGAGTTCTCTCCTCTGTTCTGTTGATCTATGTATCTATTTTTTGTGCCAGTACCATATTGTTTTGATTACCACAGCTTCATAACATACCTTGAAATCTGGGATTGTGATACTTCTAGTTTTGTTCTTCTTCAAGACTGCTTTGCCTATGCAGGGTGTTCAGTGGTTCCATACAAATTTTATTATTATTTGTTCTATTTCTGTGAAAAATGTTGGCATTTTGATAGGGATTGCATTAAATCTGTAGATGGCTTTGGGTGGATATTTTAATAATATCGGTTTTTCTAAGTCATGAGGATGGGATAGCTTTCTGTTTGTTTGTATCATCTCCAATTTCTTTAATCAAGGTTTGATGGGTTTTGGAGTACAGGTCTTTCACTTTCTTGCTTAAGTTTATTCCCAGGTATTTTATTATTTTCGATACAATTGCAAATGGGGTTGTTTCTTTACTTTCTCTTTCTGCTGCTTCATTATTAGTGTATACAAATGGAACGTATTTCTGTATATTACTTTCGTATCCTGTAACTTTACTGAATTCATTTATTAGTTCTGGTAGTTTTTTGGTAGTCTTTAGGGTTTTCTATGTATAATGTATACATTGTATAATATGTATAATATCATGTTATCTGCGAAGAGTGAAAATTTTGATTCTTCCTTATCAATTTGGATGCCTTTTATTTATTTCTCTTGCCTGACTGCAATGGCTCGGACTTCCAGTCACAGACCTAATTTTTAATGATTGCAAATGATTCCATTTTAGGGATATATAGTAATATGTTTAATTCTTGGGCATTTAGGATGTTTCCAACTTTTTCCCTTTAAAATATCACTGTAACATTTTTTGTACATAAATCTTTGTTCATATTTCTGGTTATTTTCTTAGGATGCAATCCTAGAAAGAATGATTCCAAGAGAATGGACACTTAAGATCCAATTGCCAAATTGTTTGCCAGAAGGTTTGTATCACCTTACACTTCACACAGGAAGTGTATGATTGAGTTCCTTCCATTACACACATTGTGTTCACAAACTTTACTAATTTGATAGAGGAAAGTGGCATTTCACCTTTTCCTAATTTGCATGTCTTTTATTACCAGTAATCGTTCATTATTTTTTATTTATTTATTTTTATTATTCTTCTGTTTTGGGTTCAGGCCCATTCCCAGTTTTTTTCTGCTCTAGATGGCTAGCCAACCAAAGCTTTCTAGCAAAGGCAATTTGTTGAGTCTGCCTTCCACATGGGGACCAATGTGTGTGAATTCCACTTCAACTAACGTCCCAGGTGCCCCTACCAGATTGGTACCAGATCGTGGTGTCAGTTGAAGCGTTGCCCTTGAGGGTGAACATCATGATATTTTGCTGTGTTTGCGTATGTAGAGCAAAGGAGTGATAGTTCAGTCTTGGTTTAAGCCTGGACAGCAAGCAACAGAGCGTATGTTGTATGTGCTAGATAAGTTTGGTCACTGTACACTTTTTTTTGGGTCACGTATACATTTTCAACACAAAAAATTACAATTAATGACAAAGCTTTCTCATGATCTCATAAAGGATCCTTTTTATTTTCGATGCGTCTGGATAGCTGGACCCTTAAAATCATGTTAGAGAGCCCCATTCCTCCCAAGCAGAGAGATTTCTCTTCACAGATAGCCCATGGGTGAACTACAAATTTAAAAAAAAATACATTCTTTCTAGATATGAGAATATTTTTTTTTCAGTTCTTGTATTAGAATTAAAAATAGAATTAAAAATTTCTATTTCTAAGAAATTAACTTAGTAAACAGTGTAAGTGAACACTAGAAGATTACAGAACTATAAGCATGTACTCTTGAGAATCTTGTATTGAAGGTGGGTCTTAAATGGAGGAGTCCTCTCTGGAGTGGAGATGTGTGTATTTTGCAGTTAAGTTCCTGATAAATATATTTTTGAACATTTGATTTGGAGGTGCAAAATTTAAACATGCACCACTGGAGACCTAAAGAGCTAAATGAGTCTCTGTGTTGGTGTGTGTTGGGGCAGGAGAGTGAGTCCAGGTTAACTGTGGTAATGAAAATTCTTGAGTCAGTGTAAATAATTTTGCTGTTATAAAACACAGATTTAGACCTTTGCTGACATTTGGAATTCTTGAGGATTTCTGAATCCTGCTCAGAGGCCATGAAATACTTGTTTAAGGAACTGTTGTGTAAGCACAGACTGCTTAGTAAGACCCAGCAGGACACTAATACATCTTCTTCATAAAAGAATCTCAATTCCCAACTGCACTGTCTAAAGACTCACCATTTAAAAGTGGAATATGACATTTTATTAACAGAATTCCCAGGTTAAAAATGTACCTACTCTCGGGGCGCCTGGGTGGCTCAGTGGGTTAAAGCCTCTGCCTTCAGCTCAGGTCATGGTCTCAGGGTCCTGGGATCGAGGCCCACCCACATCAGGCTCTCTGCTCAGCAGGGAGCCTGCTTCCCCCTTTCTCTCTGCCTACTTGTGATCTCTCTCTCTGTGTCAAATTAAAAAAAAAAAATGTACCTTCTCTTGGGAGAGGTACCAACTACTCTCAGTCAAGAATACCTTGCCTTGAACTTATTTTCAGACTACCTAACTGGCCCTGAAGAAGCAGATTTAGTGGGTGGAAAGAGGCTGGCCCATGGATTCCTGTGTTGGGAGAGGCTGCTGGAACTGGGACATGATGACAGAAAGCTTCACTCTGCCATCACGGCCTCTCTTATCCCTAGCAGCAGCTCTGCAAGCCTGTTTCCTCAGCCATCATATGGAGAGACCAACTTCACCAGTTGTTGTGACCTTGACAGTAGCTCAGTGGCGTGTGTGAACCAACTCTCATGGCGGGAATATTAAACCACAAGAGAATGTTGAAGTGGAGGGATCTGGACAGCCAGAGAAATATTTTCAGGTCGTCTCAGGCCTCCAAGGATTTAGGACAGGTAAGGCAGAAAAGAGATGTAAAACTGTGTGTGTGTGTGTGTGTGCATGCACGCACACACACACGCGTGAGCGTTTTAGGGGAAAATGTTCACAATTTTGGAATTAATTCTGGTGAAGTCCTAACCTCTGCTTTTAAAAAGTGAGGATAATGTGCAGAGTGAGACTGAAAGTCTCAAAACTGTGAGCAAGTTGAGGTTACAAATCTAGAAAGGTGTGGGAAAACTGGCTGTGACTTCACTGATGTGTGTGCTCTCTTAGGACAATGGGTGTCCTTTGAGGATTTCTGGGGTGAAAAAGTGTAGGAAAATGACCAACATTTATTGAGTGCCTACTGCATGCAGAGTGTTACAATGGGCTAGGTATGTGGAGGTTCAGAATGAAACAGAAAAGGAGAAAACACCCCCAATGTCCATTGGTGGATGAATGGATATGCAAGATGTAGTCCATATAGAAAAAATATTATTCAGCCTTAAAAAGGAAGGAAGTTCTGATACCTGCTATAATAGGGATGAACCTTGAAGACACTATTAGTAAAATAAGCCAGTCACAAAGGACAAATGTTGTATTATTCTACTTTTATGAGGACCAGAATAGTCAAATTCATAAAGACAGGAAGTGAAATAGTGGTTGCCAGGGGCTGGGGACTGGGTGGGGTTGGGAATGGAGTTACTGTTTACTGGGTGTAGAATTTCAGTTTGGGATGATGGGGAAGTTCTGGAAATGGATAATATGTTGCTTCAATGCGAATGTACTTAATACCTCTGAACTGAACAGTTAACATGGTAAATTTTTACTACTGTATTAGGCAACAAATATGATGTTTGTATGTATATTCATGTTATACATTACTTAATTACCTATGAGGCTCTACTTGAGCCTATTCAAGAGAAAAAAATTAAAAGGTAAAAATAAAGCAAAATTTGTGTTATGTATATTTTAACACACACTGAAAAATAAGCAAACGAAAAACAAGGAATAGAGCTCCCTTCAGCCTCTGGACGTTTGAGTTTTCAAAAAGGGAAGATGCATATAGCGGCAAGGAAGGGCAGCGCAGGGTGAAAGAATGGTTCTGAGGCTCAGCAAGGACCCCCAGGCACCACTAGGTTTTGAATGGGGGGATAAGAAAGCACGTATCACTGGGCATAACAATTATCTGTCTACCTGGTTTCCCCAAGAGACCATGAGCACCGTCACTAGGCACCAAGTAGTATCTCAGTACAGGCTTGTGGAATGACTTCGAGGAGCGACGCGGCCCCAGGTGTCCGCCGAGTAGGAAAACATGTTCATATTCACATTCGTGGGTAAACTCCTGGGATGCTCTGGGGCCAAGAGAGAGGTGTCCAAGTTCCCAATCCGGGAGTTTACTCCCCCAGGTCTCTGACAGTCTTCTCCCACTGAAGGAGGTCCCTGGACCTTACGGGAGTCTCAATCAGGAGGCCGAATATAAAGGGCCAAGGCGGCCCCGTCCGAGGGTCCCGCCGCTTCCTCGATTTCTGCGGCCGCACGTTTCCAATACCCCGCCCCCCACCCCTGGGAGGAGGGGCTGCTAGAGAGCCCAAACCGTCCGAGGGAAAACGTGAGAAACCTGAGGCCCAAGGAAAGACCTCTGCTCCTGCTCAGTCGCCCCAGAGAAGGAGAAGTGGGGACTCAAGAAGCATAAAGCTCGGCTGTCCGGCGCCCAGTGTCCACTGCCCACACTTGGAAAACCCCGGCTACTTCTCCAGCTCCGGATCCGGACTTGAGCCGGGGGCCAGCAGGCGCTGCGCCGCCGCCGCTAGGGGGCAGCCCTCCCCCACGTGGGCACCTCCCGGCCAGGAAGGAGCCAGGCGCTTTCCGCGTCCACGCAAGCGGAGCACACCGGAGGGCCATCGCCGCGGGGTCCCCACCCTGCCTCCCAGAAAAGTTTATCATCTCTCGTGCTAGCTTGAGTGGGTGGCGGTGGATATTTCCCAGCCGCGACTGAGAGCTGGGAGCGCGGTTGGGAGGGATCCTAGGAGGTGGGGCACGAAGGGGGGCAAAGGGGGACACGCGGGAAATGAAACACTTGGGTTTCCGCGCTCCGGAAATTTCGGGAGTGCGGAGATAAAGATCTCGTACGAACGTGTAGCTCAACTAAAGCAAATAAAGCAAGCTATGTGCCCCAGTGTGGGGACTTTGGGAAAAGCTCAACCAAATCTCTGCGAACACTGTCCCTGCGGCGCTCCTCCTGGGTTAGAGCGCAAATCTGACCTTCACTAAGTCCTAACACTTAACCCTGAGCGGCCAGAAGATAATTGGCCACGTTTTTCAAATGTTTCCAGGGAAGACCCCTTGAAACCTTTTGGGAAGGGAGCTTTGGACAAAGTTACAAAAACGGAACGCCAAGTCCACCTCTTTGCCCTCGTTGGCCAGACAAGTTCAGGGTGGTGCAATGACGGCTGTACTGACCATCTAAAGTAACTAATGGTCTCCGGACAAATTCTTCCTCTCCGTTTCATCTTCAACTACTCCGCCACACACCAGTCCTCACTCTAGTGAAAATCATGGTGTTTATTTAGCTATCGACTGAGTACTTATAAAACTTCAACTTCCAAATGTTAAAGTGAACTCCTTGGTAAGGACTCTTGGCTAGATCAACAAAGCAATGTAATGCCTGATTAATAGTGCTGATTAATGTTGGCTCAGGTTAATGCTGAGCCCATTGCAATAATTAAATGGTTCAGCCATTTTTCAAACGAGAGTCAATGAAAAATAATGTATTTACAACTTTGAGGCTTTCCCATAGATCTTTCAGAGATCTATGACGGACTTTGTGGGTCATTTGTAAGTGTAACTGGTGGGTAGCTGTCCTCAGCAACAAAAACTCGATTTTAAGAGAGTTCTTAGGTGGGAGGAGGCAGTTTATTTTTGAGATTCTGTGAGATTGATAAGGGGAGTAAGACGTTTAAAAACGGTGGATAAAATGATGTACACAAAGGCAGCTAATGATTGTTTCTACAGAAAGCCATTGATTTTTGATAGCTTTGTCAAGTGGTCATTTTAATCAGAAAGCTAAACTTTGGAGGCCAGTCCCCACTTTGAAATAGAAAGGTTTTGGGAAATGCAAAAACCCAAAAGGAATGGCTATGTGTGAATTCCACAAGCTATTAGGATTTTTACACTAGCCACAATAATTTGAGTTGATGACAAAGATAAGAATACTTAAAAATAACATATTTATTTCTACTACCTTGTCACCTGAAAAAGGAAATTTGGGCTGAACAGAACTCTACTCTTATTTTACAGTATTATTTCGTTTCTTTCCACCAATAGCTGTTGGAAATATTTAAGATTATTTATTTATTTGACAGAGATCACAAGTAGGCAGAGAGGCAGGCAGGGAGAGAGGAGGAAGCAGGCTCCCCACAGAGCAGAGAGCCCATGCGGGGCTCTATCCCAGGACCCTGGGACCATGACCGGAGTGGAAGGCAGAGGCTTCAACCCACTGAGCCACCCAAGCGCCCTGGAAATATTTAGATTTTCCAAAAAACATTTTTAAAAGCTGGCTTGAAAATTTTAATTAATATAGTTCCTATTAATAAGCCTGAGTAGAAGTATGTGTATATGTTGTAGTTACTTAAGCACTTTGAGATTACTGTGAGGTGTTGATTAGAATGTTCCTCTTACTAAGAACTACAGAGTCCCTTATCCCATTATGAAAGAACTTTTTGAGTTGTTTATAGGTGCATTGTGTGTGGGTGTATTTGGGTTTTCACTAACATTTTCTATTTCTTTTCTGCGTTCAATTATTACTTTCTTTATTCCCATGAAATTTGTCAGATCATCTCATTAGTGTGGCTTAGTTTAGCTGTCAAGTTTCTAGGGCATTCAGTTGCAGATAAGTGACTAAAACGCCCGCCTAGCCACATTTTTATTAACAGATGGTGGAAAACAAACGTCTTGGGAGAAGAACCGAAGAGGACAGGTTAAAAGGTCAGTAAACAATTATTATTGTGCTTAAACTGGGGGGTTTCTCAACAGATTTGTTGGGGAGCCCCTGGCTCAGTCTGAGGGAGATGAGACAACCCAAAAGATCTCGGAGCCATCCCCCAGGGACCATTTCGGATGGCTGGGGGAGGGGAGTTATCTCCGGGCTGCAAGGCTCCTACAGGCCATCGAGTGGTCAAACTGTCGCGTCACGAGAGTGCTTCTGAGGTTAGGGCGGAGGGCTGATTGAAGAGTAGGAGCCTGGGAATTCTAACTCTTGAAGCGGCCCTAGGGCCAGACCACCGCCGGCCAGCGCCTAATTCAGGCCTCAAGCCCTTTGACAAGGAGCGGTGGAGTCCTGTCTCCTCGCCACCCCCCAATCTTCTCAGCCGTGGCTCCCTCCTCCGGGTAAACTTTCTCTCCAGAGCAGGGCTGATTTCCTAGGCTTTCTTTCCCTTCCCTCGGTAGCGCTCTGACGTGCACACCATGTGACAGGCCTCCTACTATAAGCCGAGGAAAGGTCCGCCCTCTCCTGGACTCAGCCCTCGCCTCGCCGAGCTCGGTCCCTCGACTCTCCTCCGTCCCGCACACTCTCCGGCGCCCGACTCCCTGACTCTCCGGCTCGGGGCCTCGCCACCCCCTCCTCACTGACCAGGGCGCGGGCCGCTCGGAAAGGCGAAGGTCAAGTCCCCCGCCGGGGACCCGTGCGCGCGGGGCCGAGGGAGTGCAGAGACCGTGCGGCGCGCGCGGCCGCGTAGGAGTTACAAAGTCGCGGCGCGAGCGTCCCCGGCTGCCGGGCAGCCCCGGCACAGCTCGAGCAGCGGCGCGGCGCCCCCAGCGTGGCGCCCCCGTGCCGGGCCCGCCGCCCGGGACCCGGGCTGGGGAGCGGCGGGAGCCCGGCGCCCGGCGCCCCTATGCGCCGCCCCGCCGCCCGCGCGCCACAGCTATGACCCTGAGCACGGAGATGTCCGATGCCTCCGGCCTCGCGGAGGAGACAGACATCGACGTGGTAGGGGAGGGCGAGGACGACGACGACGACGAGGAGGACGACGACGAGGGCAGCGGTGGCGTGTCCCGCCTGGCGGTCCCCGCGCAGCGGCGGCGGCGGCGCTCCTACGCCGGGGAGGACGAGCTGGAGGACCTGGAGGAGGAGGAGGAGGAGGACGATGACATCCTGCTGGCTCCGCGCTCAGGGGCCTCCCCCGCGCCCCCGGGCCCAGCCCCAGCGGCGGGGGCCGGGGCCGCTGGGGGCGGCGGCGGCGCGGGCGCGGGAGGCGGCGGCGGCGGCGGCGCGACCGCGGGCGGCGGCGCCAAGAACCCGCTGGTGAAGCCGCCCTACTCGTACATCGCGCTCATCACCATGGCCATCCTGCAGAGCCCCAAGAAGCGGCTGACGCTGAGCGAGATCTGCGAGTTCATCAGCGGCCGCTTCCCCTACTACCGGGAGAAGTTCCCCGCCTGGCAGAACAGCATCCGCCACAACCTCTCGCTCAACGACTGCTTCGTCAAGATCCCCCGCGAGCCCGGCAACCCCGGCAAGGGCAACTACTGGACGCTGGACCCCGAGTCCGCCGACATGTTCGACAACGGCAGCTTCCTGCGGCGGAGGAAGCGCTTCAAGCGGCAGCCGCTGCTCCCGCCCAACGCCGCCGCCGCCGAGTCGCTGCTGCTGCGCGGCGCGGGGGGCGCGGGGGGCGCGGGCGACCCGGCGGCCGCCGCCGCGCTCTTCCCGCCCGCGCCGCCGCCGCCGCCGCCGCACGCCTACGGCTACGGCCCCTACGGCTGCGGCTACGGCCTGCAGCTGCCGCCCTACGCGCCGCCCTCGGCCCTCTTCGCCGCCGCCGCGGCCGCCGCGGCCGCCGCCGCCTTCCACCCGCACTCGCCCCCGCCGCCGCCGCCCCCGCCGCCCCCGCCGCCGCACGGCGCGGCCGCCGAGCTGGCCCGGACCGCCTTCGGCTACCGGCCGCACCCGCTCGGCGCCGCCCTGCCCGCGCCCCTGCAGGCCTCGGCGGCCAAGGCGGGCGGCCCGGGCGCCTCGGCGCTGGCGCGCTCGCCCTTCTCCATCGAGAGCATCATCGGGGGCAGCCTGGGCCCGGCCGCCGCCGCCGCCGCTCAAGCCGCCGCCGCCGCGCAGGCCTCGCCCGCCCCCTCGCCCGTGGCGCCGTCCGCGCCCGAGCCCGGGTCGGGATCCGGCGGCGGCGGCTGCGCGGCTCAGGCGGCCGTGGGCCCGGCGGCCGCGCTCACCCGCTCGCTCGTGGCCGCCGCGGCCGCCGCCGCCTCCTCCGTCTCCTCGTCGGCCGCGCTGGGGACTCTGCACCAAGGGACTGCCCTGTCCAGTGTCGAGAACTTTACTGCTAGGATTTCGAACTGTTAATAACGCTATGTTAGCGCGCTTGGGAAAGAGAAGGTAGGAATCCCGGCTCCTTTTTTTTTTTCCTTCATGTTGGTGGTTTGGTGTTTTGTTCGCTCCTCCGGGCGCGGCCCCTCCCGACCCCGCGCCCCCGTTTTCGCCGCTTGGGATTCTCAGACCCGACTGTGTTTGGCAGCAGCTGAGGTGCGGTTTTCGGCTCTGCGGGTCCCTCTATTTATGCAAAGTCGCCCTATGCTGCAGCCTCCCACCCCGACGCGGGGTGGGGAGGAAGAGGGTGCTGGTGGGTGCCCTCCCTTGTGTAAGCGCAAGGGGCTTCCTCGACGTGTGGGAAAATTAAAAAAAAAAAAAAATCTAAGCCTTTATGAAGGTCTAGAGATTCTCAGGTCCAGGCGTTGAAAATATCAATAATGTTCAAAAGAATGTAAAGGTCCTGATTTACTATTTACGGTTTTATGAATTTTTATTTACTATTTACGAATAGTAAAGGTCCTGAAGAGTGCCAGCGAACCAACAGTTTTTACTTGAGGACACTCGTCTGGTGTAGTTTTTCATGAAAAGGAAAAATGATTAACATGTTTACACAAGGAAAAAAGTCAAAATTACCATTTCTTATTTTAACCTGTGTTTTGTATCATAATAGATATGCGGAATTTTTATTTTGTACTTACTGCGTATTCTTTACAAGGAGTATTGTAAATTTTACTGGCAATTATTATTGTACTATTCTAATGTAAGATTTTTACACTTTTTCAGAAATAAAATGCTTAATTTTCAAAGAAAATCCACCAAAAAACTGGCTCCAGTCGTACCCTTCTTAGTTTATTTTCTTTTTTGTTAAAAAAAATTTCTATGGGAGTTAAGTAGGAACCCAACATAGAATAGAAAATTTTGTTTTCAAAGAGAATTTAACAAAAGCATCATGCCATGATTTTTCATTTATCCTTTTCAGGTCAACACCATTGCAAGAAATCAGAAATTACTTTTAAATGATTACAATAGAAGAAGTTACTTTGGTGTTCATTTTCAAATCTTATTCTATTCCATTTCGAAGAGCATTGAGGCTATTAAAATTAATGTCATGGTTACCACCAGATAATTTTATAGAACTTTTAATTTTGTTTTTGAGCTTCCCACATCATTTAATTTCCATTTGCTTTTGAGCACAATATTGTATATATCTGTAAAAATTCTGAAACACATTACATTATAATGGAAGCAACACAACCAAATAGGCAATTTTTAGTTTAAAAATTGATATGCTCACACTCAAGTAGCTTTGAAGTCCTAATATTTACATATAGAAAGTAAACTTTATTTGAAAGCTCTGGTACTTGAAGTTACTATTTCTTGACAGAAGGGATTCCAGGAATTGCATAAAGAAGTTTTTATTCTAAAAGGCAAACGGTGAAATTCTAATTTAAATAAGTAATTTAGGGTATGTAAAAAAATCTTCAATTTTAGGGTAGCACACACTTTGAGAATAAAAATGAAAATGTATCAGGTGTTTAGTGAAGTAATTATACAATTTTGTGATTTGGGATATTGTTTTTCAAATTTTAAGTGTTTTCATTAAGTACTTGTTGCAGGCAATTTCTAGTTCTTTGAAAGAACCTGCGACTCTAGTTTTGATAGATGTTATCTTGGACTCCAAATAAAACCAAAGCATATGTAATATGTAATCTAAATGCTTAGTACCAGTGAGTTGCAGAGGAGGTTAAATATGCTTATTAATTCTTTTTCAAAAATCTAGACAGAAGATCTGCTCAACTAAAACTATCAAGTTAACGAAGACTGAATTATAGGCCAATATTTTTGTAGTGACATTCACTCTTGGTGCCCTGTCCTCGTGTCCCTTTTTAGGGAGGAAAAAAATGGACTCTCACAGTCTCAAAATTAAATTCTGGGTTTTTTCCTATCAAACATTTGGAGGAGATTTAAAAGAGTTTAAACATACCCTCAAAGTTTACCACTAAATATAGAGATACAGATTGAAATATTCTTAGACCAAAATCTTATGTGCAAAGTTACTTTTACCCTAGCACGGCTAAGAGAGGAGACAGTGGAACGGAGAACGTCCGGATGCTCAAGCCGCCCCGGGGTGGAGAGGCGTTAGCAGGCGGAACCCAAACGGCACTCTGTAAGTCACAGATCTGAAACTTAGAGCTGAAAGTCATTATGGGGAGAGAGTGGAAGAATAAGACCGTGGGTATTATTATTATTTGCACGATACTTGGATGTCCTAAAAGGAGGGAATCCCAGCTAATCCTCTCTGTCCACATTCCCGCACCTGTAAAAAAAAAAAAAAAAAAAAAAGTGCCCGGATGGACTCTATCCGTTCAGTTGTCAGTGTTTTTAAGAGAACGGTAAGAAAGCACTGTTCAATCCAGTGCTGGCGTCATTTGGGGTCTGGACGTGGGGTCCCGAATCACCCACGCTGGCTTGAGAGACCCCGATCGCTCGATGAACCCCTGAACCCTAAGAAAAAGGAAGCCCAACCCGCCTGCTCACTCTACAGTTTTGCCTCCTTCACCCTCTGGGCTCTGAGTTCTCGGCGGCGGGTGGACAAGATATTGGGGAGCGAAGGCGGCGGGGCAGGCAGGTAGTGAGCGGTGGTCTGGGACTGGGCGGCCAGGACTGCAGGGCTCGCCCAGACCGGCTGCGTGGGCAAGCAGGTGCTGGAACAAAGGCCGCAGGGCTGCCGGGCTACCGCGGCCTTTGATGGGCCAGGACATCTCCTCCCGGGGCTCCTCATTCGCATGCAAATCCAGCTCGGGTCCTCTTTTCTTTGAAGGCAAACAGAAGGATGTTTGTGTGTAAGAACGAAGCTTGCTTGAACAAGCCTTCCTCAATAGGCTGGGTCTCGAAAAATAAACCAGTTGGACAAACATTGGCCACCAGCTCTCCTCCTCCCAACTACAAAGTGTGGATTTGCTACAACTCATTAACCCGACGCTTTTCTCCCCTTCGTCTTGTTTCCCTGCTCATCAAACGCCCCCGTAGAGTCTGGAGACAAATGACCGAAGCACAGTCGGGAGGGAATTGCAGTTAATAGGGAGAGGGATATGTTGGGGCTAATGGTTTAGGCAGCTCCAGGAGAAGGACCACACAAAAAGGAGCCTCTCCATTCAAGGCTCTGTTGTGCTGTGGAGATTTACTCTGCAGCTAGATTTAGCCAAATGTTATCTATTGCGGGGGTAATGAAGCCCTTATGGATTGAATTGCTCCTTGTACCACACATGGTGTCATGACCTTAGATCATTTCGTGGTTGATTTCTTTTTTCTCTATTGGGTAATTATTTTATTTCTTTAAAATAAGAAGCTAGCGTTTCTGCTCAACAATGTACTTCCTCCCCACCCCCAACCTGTGCATTTATTTAAGAACCCCTTCCTTCCCTTCCTCTTAAAAAAAAGAGAAAAAGAAACTGGGGAGGAGAAGGGAAAAATTGTGAGAACCTTTCTCATTTTCTCTCCTTGAGCCATCTGTATGTTTGCACATCTCACCTTCCCTGTCCCCTACTCAAAGGCCCTTTCTTGCCCAAACTTTCTGCTGGTGAAACTGGAATTTGGGGCTATATTTACTATCAAAATGCTTACAGTGAAGGTAGTAAGCTTCCATCTGGGGGAAAAACTTCTGCCTTTCAGTTCTGTTTTTGTTTTGTTTTGTTTTTTGAAGGCCCACTAAATTTCTTCCTGTAGTCTGTCCTCTGAGAGAACTGGGGGAGGTGGGTCCCCCCCCCCCATGGAAGGTGATTATTATGATGGAATACCAGCCTGTGTCATTTATTAAAGGCTGTCTGAGGCCAGTGGTAGTGCCTGTTTTGTTTTTCTCTTCTGGCCCTGGTTGCTCTGATTTCCTTGCTTGACCGAGGACCAAGCCTGGAGCAGCTAACGGTGTTGTTACAAGTGCTATAGATGGGTAGGGATTTGCTCTTACTACCCAAAGCCAGGAATTAAGGACTCTTGTTTTAGTTTTAAAATTCTCTGCTGGCTACACATTTTGCTCACATCTATTTTTATTAGTGACTGAGAAAAGTCATGTGGGAGCAATTCGAAGGTCATATCCACATCAGACTCAGTTCAAATCAGAAATTTGCCCAGCAATCCCTCTGGTATCTTTGGGCTCCTCCAATCGGATAAGCCTGGGATAGCTGTGGGACACATTGGAGTTCCAGGGGTCCCCTTCCCCCTTTAAAGCTGAGCCAGACAAGGACAGGCCTGGGAAGCAGAGGACAAGTCAAGTGGGCCCAGCATTGTCAGCATCCATTCTTGTCTCTACCAGTTTCCTGGTGTTGCAGCTGGGTCACCCGTGTACACACACAGGCATGCATGCTCATTGCCCATCAGCTGCCACTTGCCTCTCTTCTCCCCTATGATTTTGTAATTAGGCATATGCTTTTTGTTGGTAAATGTGTTTGATGTCACGGCCAGTGAAATGTGGAGTGTTTATAGGACCACGAATGTAAATGTGTAAATATGTTTAGTGTAAAATCTGGCCCTTCGACTTTAGCAATAAATACCCTGCCAATTTGGATACGATTACATTTGACAGAAAGATGGAGAATCTGATCATGACCAGCTGCTCTCGGCTCTTTGGGACTTGTACTTTCCCAAGTGAATTCACTTTTCAGATAATTTCTTTGCATGTCACATCTCTCTAATCACATCTTTCCCTTGATGTGAACAGCTTGGGCTCCTTTCTTTTTATTGTTGACCCCTCTGGCATGCAGGAATCTTCCTGGTTTATTCCTCCTGCCACTTTACCAGGAAAATACTATTCAGTAACAAGCAGAGACACACATAGAAAATAACTGATTGTTGTCATCGATTCCCCTTTTTGAGTTCTGAACCTCCAGATGTGATAAGATGACTTGAAATGAGATAAAGACTATGAGTTTCTGGCCCACATTAACAGTTTCCTGTCTTTCTCATCATCATCATCATCATCATCATCATCATCATCATCATCATCCTGACTTTAAAAACTGTTTTGAGCTCACTTAACTTTTAGAAGTAAACATTTTGGGAAGTATATGTATAGATAAAAGCACAAATCTCCATCACTTTTCACAAGGTGAACACATCCTTGTAACCAGCATCATTTCAAGAAGTAGATGTTACTAGTTCCCTCGGAACCACGTATGTGTCTATTCTATTCACTACCCTCAGCACGCACTAACTTTTTAAAAGGATTCTCACTAATATTTCTCTCACCCACACTGGAATAGTGAGGACAAGAACTATTATTGGTCCCATTTTACAAATAAAGATATTAAGGTTAAAAAAATATGAAATGACTTGCCCAAGGTCACAGCTACTGGGACTTGAGTATTTAAATCCCATTTTATTTCCTTTACGTCACAGTGCTTCTTTGTGGTCATCATGGTGATTTATTAAACACCCACTGTGGCAGGGCCATTGCCCGAGAGGTCCCTGTGAAAGACAGTTATTTATTTCTTATACACCCTTTGGTTCCTTGCTGGATCCTCCTCTCTGTGTCCTCTACTTGGGAAATACCCCAGCCCCTTCTTGTAGATACATTTGGAATCTATAGCCAGTTATTTCACATGTGTCGGCTTCCCCTACCTAGTTCCATATGACACTCCCCTAGCATCGCTCTTCCAATCTTTTTTTTTTTTTTTTGCATCAGCAGTTTTTAAAATATTACATGCACACCTACTTCACCTTTTCACCTTTGTACTATTTGTCCATTTCCTCTGCTTTTCTCCCTAATTTTTAATGGTTGAAATCTGCCAAACTGACAGAACTTTTTGCTAAACTGCTAAGTCTCTTTATAACCAGACTTAAGGTCACATTGTCTCCATGTGAAAAAAGGAAAAATATGTAAGAGTCTGATGAACTGATTTAACATTTAGTAAGAAAGCAAATCATTTTTCTCAGAATGTACCCCACCCCATCCAGACACATTCTTGAAGATTTTTCTGTCTTTGAGCAGCTGTGTATGATGTTGGTTAGCAGGTCCTCTTAGCCCCTGTGCAATTAATCCATTGCACTGGAGCCTTCCAAAGGGCGGTCTCACCTGGAGCTGAGACCTGCCTCGCCAGAGGTCTCCTTGAAATGCTTTTGTGGGGAGGGAATTCCAAGCCACTTGCTGGAATCATATCTTTCCCTAGAGGGGAACAGCACATCCTTGCTTGTTGCCACCAGAAGCCTTATTGAAGCCCAGCCTTCTCAGGCAGCTGCTGGGGCTAATGCTTTGTCCCTTATGGGGGCATCCAAGCTGGAGTCTGAGCAAGGATTGCATCTGACTAACTGTAAAGTGCAGACTGTAGAGGAAAGAGTATTGGGTAAGTAAGCACATTCCAAGGGCCAGTGCTTAATGCAAGATAACGTTGATTTGCTAGAGAGAGTGTTTTTGTAAAACCAGGAACATTTTTCTTTTAGATTTTATACTGTAAAAGACAACAAAAACCCAGTTCAAGAAGAAGAGCTATCAGTTAATATCAGAGGCTTTATTTAGAAAACCTGGAAAGTTCTGATTCTGAATTTGAAATCAGGAGACAGTCTGGAAGGTTATTCTTCTATTCCTAAAATGAGAGTGACTCAATTTTTCAAGATGGGGTGTTTCCCTGGATGTAGGATTTTATAGTTAAAGAAGAATCTGTCTAATCCGTTAAGAAGAATGCAAGGTATATGGAATGGGTCCAAAGGCAGAGTGAATCTGCTGAGCACAGGTCCAGGAGAGGACCTGGCAGGCCCAGGGTGGTAGATCTGAGGCCCTGGGGCCTTGCCTGGCCCTCTCTGTCCCAGGGGGAGCCAGGCACAAGTTGAGGATTCTCTCATAGGCAACTTCTGATTAATAACAGACAAATAAAGACAAAGCAGGGGCACATATTAGTTATGGCAGAGAGCAGAAGCTTCTTTGCATACTTGTTTAGGAATTCCCATTAATATAAATAAAAGGCAGATATTTTCAGCAATAAAAGGACACAACACATCTCCTGAAATGTCAACAATGAGGCATTATTATGAATGAACAATAACTTGGTCCTCTATTTCTATTTTTATTATTTTAATGCATAGCTTCATATATATGAAAATGACCTTGACAAGATTATATATATATTTTTTTAATGATTGACTATGGGGGGCAGAAATCACAAACCAAAAAAATTCTCCAAAGCCCACAACAGAATAAATAAGACTAGGTTGAAATTAAATGTTAGATCAGTCTTTACACTCATTTGTTGTTTTGGAGAGTGTGGGGATAGGTTGTGAGAATGAAATAAGACAATTTTTGTGAAAATATTTTGGAGAACACAAAACATATACAAATGTATAGAATGACGATTCCTTTGTGGCTTCTTTCTCACATCGTTATTCTTCCAGGAAATAAAAAGTAAAACTTCCAAACTCTGGAGGATATATTAGTTAAGGAAGTCTTTGGCTATATGTAAAAACTCACCTTTCTTCAAAATCCCCACTCTATGTGTGAAATAAATTGTTACTTTACCCTTTCTAGAAATAATGAGAAGAGATGGCATTGTGTTTCCTCCTACTTCAGCTGGTTGTGTATTTGGCCAGCTAACTTTCTTCCTAAATAATTCTCGCCTAAAATAAACAAACCAATAGTGTTTTAGATCCACTCCTCTAGTCTCTTGCTTGATTTCTTGTCTCTAGTTACTTATCTACCAATCATCTCCTTAACCTCTAAGCTTTGAAAAGTGGGATTAGTCTGCAGTATTTATTGAGCACCTGTTACATGGCAAATCCCTTTCTTCCCACTTTAAATATAGGAAACCAGTGAAAAGAATCCGTGCCACCAAGTTGCCTCTAATAACATAAGCATGCTCTCGGGGAGCAAGAGGAGCAAGCCGCTACAGCAGGAAAACAGTGGGGGTGAAGGGAAGAGTAGGAAGATTTTTTTTTTTTTTTTTAACAGAGCTCTTTAAAAAAATCTTGATAGTCTGTAAACAAAACAGAAGTTGTCTGGTTCTTGACAATGTCTTTGTAGTTTGGCAGTTTACTCACAAAACACCAAAAACACCTAAGCATCTAAGTGGTTTGGAGATAACTCTGTGCCAAACTCCTCCGTGTGGAAAACTATAAATTTGATTTTCCTCCCAAGTTTGTAAGGCTTTTTATTAATAGATCCCCTATTAGTGGTATCCCTAGCCACTACTTTTTCTCTGTGAAGACCAGAAAGTGAGGAGGAGCACATCATGAAATGCTCATACTACTGTGAACTGAGACTATGACCTACATGGAATGAGTTTACGTTTACATGGGTTTGTGAAGAGTTAAATAGAGACACAGTAAAACCCTAGGTTACTGCCCCCCATGCTTAAATATTTTATTACAAATCAAAGAAAATAAAAAGAAATAAGGCACAGTCTATTTTTCTTGTATTCTTTTACAAACTTCAAAATAAATATTTTTCTACTTGCAGAAATTGTAGACATATCAATATGCAAACTCAGAGAGACCAGGTTCTGGCCCACTGGGGGTGCATAGGCACCAAGATTTTTCTGTATCCAGTTCAAGCATTAACTTCACCTTTAAGTTGTCATCACCAAGGAACGGTGAGGGCAAGTCACCAAGTTTGGGTCTTGTTTTCTTCTTCAAAAGTAACTAGGGGTACAGAGGATAAAAATAATATGCTGAGGTACTCTGTGTTCTGTTTTCCTATGTAAGGAATTTAATATTTCTTTGCCTTTCCCCTCTTTCCCTCACTCACCCTCCCCTCCCCCAATACATAGCAGGGCTCCAGCAAACCATCCCCCACACTTCTTTAGAATTATCTGCGAAGGGATCCCTTATTTTAGGGAGTTAGTGGGTGCGAGTTGTTATTGTAACTCTATTCTGTAACTAAAACTCTGGCATGTAATAAATCTCTCCCCAAAGACTTTTGGATCTTTGATTTGAAAAATCGGATTCCTTTTGTGGAAACAGTTGACGGGAACCTAAAAGGATTAGTTGCATTCCACATAGGATAATTTTTACTGGCAACATTTTGAAACGATTTGGTCCCTTTCAGACTTTAAACAATGTCCAGAAAAATGATCTACGAGACTTGTATTGTTTTCCTTTGTCTGTGAATCCGTTTTCTGCTTGTGCCAACGTCTCGATACGGTTTTGACAGGCTTTTGCTCCCGAGCAGTGCACCGAATTAATTTTTGATCGCCTTTTCTACTTGGTTTGTTACCTCCTTCGGCCAGGGGCACGGCAGTGTTTTACCAACGTCAGTCGCTGAAATGAAGCCCGAGCCGGTGGTTTGTCTCTCGGTGGCGCCGTGTCTGGGAGGGGGCGCGGGGACCCGTTGATCGCAGAGGGCCGCGTGACCGATGCGCCACGGCCAGGCCCGCGAACCGCCACGGCTCAGGCACCGCGAAGTAGCAGAAGTCGGCGAGGCACCGCGCACTCTCCGAACCTTCACCGTCTTAACAGTTCTGGGGCCCTCTGTCCATTGGGATGAGATGCTGAACGCGAAAGGGAGAGAAGGGAGGGAATTTTTCTTCTTCCTCCCTAGCCGCTCCCCACTCCCCTCCCCCTCCAGAGCCCAAGACAGAACCGAGAGGCCTGCATTCCCAGAGCAGACGGCCTCTGTGTTGCTGCGCTCGGGCCGCGGGTGACAGCGCTCCCCGCCTCCCCCGGCCCTCTCCACTGTTTATTTTGTTGTCAGCGGACTTATCAAGATGTTAGTTTGCTGGAGGTTCTGACCTGCCCGGGCGCTTTGGCTGCTCGGCCCGGGGCCTTCCCCTCTGTTTTTACACCTGCACAAACTCCACCGCACTCCCCTGTCTGATTTATAGCCCAATTAAAGGTTCAGTGTTCTTGAAGCCACCCGCACTGCGCCCTTCCCAGCCTCCTGCGGTCCGCGCGAGCGCAGGAATGCGTGGGGCCCCGGCCGGTCAGTGCCTGACACCCCAGCGCGCGCGCGGGCGCGAAGCGCACCCAGGACCCCGAGGGGCGGTGGCGCGGTGAGGGGCCTGCTCCTGGAGAACCACAGAGAAACTTCGCATGCACAGCACCCCGCAGCCGCGCGCAGGGAAAAGTTATTTCCTTCTTGGGGTTTCCGCTTCATTGGGATGAGGCGTTTCTCGGACAACTCGTAAGGCCGGTGGCGAGAGGGCTCGGGAGCGGCCACGTGGCGCGGCGGGACGCGGAGGCCCCGCGCGGAGCTTCCCGTCGCTAGCCTGTCGGGCCCCACCTCGGCGCTGCCCGGGCCGTGCCTCCGCACCGTTTTCCCGGCGAGTAAGGAGTAGCTACGGGGCCCGGTGGGGCGGAGAGGCGCGGGCCTGGGAAGGGAGGCCGTGCGCTGCTCGTCCGCAGCCCTCCCTCCCGGTCACGCGCGGCGAAGGCCGGGAGGCCGCGGGCCGGAGGCGCTCGCAAGAGAAGCGGTGGTGCGGGCTGCGGGGCTCCGGCTGTGGGTGGGAAGCGCCGGGTCGGTGACCGCCGGGCCCGCGGATCCGGCCGGAGCCGAGCCTCTGCGCGGGCTGGCGGGCTCCGGCTGCAACCTCCTTTTTTGCGCCCTTTTCATTCCGGAGAGAGTAAGTGGCAACCCAGCCAAGATTGGCAGCATTGAGCATCTTCCTAACCCAGCTCTGTCTTCCTCCCATTTATCAATCCACCTTTCTAATTAGACTAATTAGGAGCGCTCTGGAGTGTCGCTAGGCCCAGGGACTGAAACGCTTAGAGGTTGTGAAAAGAGCCCTGAATGGCCACGCTGGGGGCCGAGCGGGAGCCTTTGCGACCCATTCAGCACAGAGTAACAGTGGCTACATTTATCCCTGGCCATTGAAAAGAGGCTCGATTAAAACGTTTGGGAACTAATGCCACCCTGCATCCCTTCCCTAATTAGAGAAGCCCGGGGTGGTTGCGAGAATGCCGGGGACCCCGCGGACTCAAGTCCGGCGCGCCACTGCTTTCCGCCCTTTCAGCGTAGCCCATTTCCTCCCCGGAGACAAAAGTCCACCACCTCCCCACCTGTTGCCCGGCCCTGCTTTCCCACCCGTCCCTAGACGGTTCGCCCGCGTCCCAGGCCGAAGGCTCAACCAACAGCGTTAGAATGCGCAGCACGGCAGAGAAGTTGGGGGCAGCCAAGTGGAAAGAGTCTCCTAGTTCCCTCTTCCCGGCTTGGAAAGCACCTCCTTTGCTTTCGGTAGGCTCCATATTTTTCTCTCCATCTGTCTTCCTCCTATTTCTCACATTTTCTGTGAATAGCTTGGTCTTACCCCTCCCCACCCTATTTTTAAATATATTTCCAAGACAAGCGTCTGGGAATGGGAGTCTCAGCATGCCCCTCTGAACCATTATCTTGGTTGCACACTGCTGTAGGAGTTCTTCACTTGCATATTTTGTACTTTCTGTCACCAGTCTTTTTAAAAAGAAATATATATTGAGCATCTACTATGTGCCTAGACAGATTCTTACCATACTTTTCAACCTTCCTTTTACCCTTTCAGCCCATTCCCAGATATGCTTTAAGAACTTAAACGTGACTTGGTTCAATTCTTTAGGCAAGCTGTTGATTCTATCCCCATGGTTTATATGGAGATTTTTTTCTTTACTTTTTTCATGGATTGGTTAGGAATGACGCAAAGCACAAGAGATCAGGGATACAAGAGACAGAAATGAGAACTAGAAGATATAGTGCAACTACAGACTGTATATACATGTGTGAGGTTGTTTGTTCATTTTGTTGGTGATAGGGTAAAAAAAAAATGTGATGCTTTAACACATATTTGAGACACATTTTACCCTAGAATAAAGGTGACCAAGAGGGTTAGATTTCCTCTTTCCCTCTCTCCCTTCCTCTTTCTTTCTCGCTCTTTCTTTCTTTCTCTAATCCTCCTTTTTGGAAAAGAGCCAAATGTACAAAGAAACATCATCAGGTCACTCTTCTTGATCTTGTTAATTTAGAAAATGGAACCTCCGCTAAAGATGCTATTAACTAAATACCAACCCACAGCATGCAAAATTCCTTGGATCCAAACTTCAAAAAAAGGAATGAAAGATGTCATGTGAGTGAAAGAAATCATGGAATTTTTAAAGGCCTAAGCGGATCTTACTAGAGTTTTATTGCTTCCACAGAGTGCTTCACAATATTTTAATTTAAATTACAGTATGCATGACTTTGCAACATAAATCTCATTGGTTAAGAAGCTGGGAGGGGCAAAGAAGAATAAGAGATGAGAAAAAAGTGGTTCGCTTGCATTAGGAAAATTGTAATTTGCAAAATTTAAAAATTCTTGGAAACTTTGAAGTGAACACCCAAAATCTATTCTGTCTTGTGATTTTATCATCAAACCTCTTATTTTTTCATTTTTGTTACTAATTAAAATTTTAACTAAAGAATAACACAGTAAAGTATCCAACTCCTAAACATTCAACTTGATGAATTTTGTATGTATATACATACACATGTGTGTGAACATGCACACACACACACACAACACCTGTGTAGCCACTACTTAGGTCAAATTATGGAACACTTTTGTCATCCTAGAAAACTCCTCCATGCTTTGTTTTCCATCAATACTACCCTCCCCCCAACCACTGTTCTCATTTCTGTCACCATAGATTAGTTTTAAATGTTCTTGAACTTCATATCAATGGAATCATACAGTGCACATGCCATCTTTTGTTTGACTTCTCTTACTGATCAGTGTGTTTTTGAGACTCATCTGTTCAACTTTTATTTATAAGACAATATACGTGGTAAGTCATTTTATATAGGTCAAGAAGAGGAGACAGACACTGGAAAGTTTTACCTTACTCTGAAATTAAAGACAAACAAAATTAAATTAAAAACAAACACTCTTTCTACCCCCAAACTCCAACCCCCACCAAAACACATCATTATCAACCAGCAGACGTACTTTTACGATTACAAGTAAGTTCATAAATACAATGAAGTGTTTTAATTGGAGCAACTATTAGGTACATCATTTTCAATGCACAGTTGTGGGTACATGTAAGGAGAGCAGAAGCCATAAGCTGCTTTGGTAATTGGATTCTATTTCCTACTTGCCATTTTAGCCCCTAATACTAGTAGTAAGTACTTTGGGCCTCTTCACAAAGAATGGCGTGAACTTGAGGGGAAAAGTGAATTACATCTAGTTTGTTCTACCTCAGACAGGCAAGTACTTAATGTAACAGCTTGTCAAGTGTGCTTTGAATTCTGTTTGAAGTAAAGTGTTCATTTTGCAACTAACCTAGCAGTCTGTACTGTTTCTATGGATCATTATACAGGCCAGTTAACGTTGACCATAGAAAAGCTCTTCTCTAGAAATAAAAGAAGCACAGCAAATGTGCAGAATTATGGTTATCTTGCTCTCTCCCGGTATCCCCAGTGATGTAGCCACAATGCCAGCTCTCTCATGAATTCAACCAGAGACAACCCGTGCTCCCCTCCTCCAGTAAAAAAAAGTGCAGCTAGTAGGACTTTTTTCCTCAGGAAGGAAAGCATTTCCCCAGGAAGGGCAGGAAGGTGTGGTCATGTTTGTGCCATGGGGGCAATTATGAGCCCAAATGGAAGTGACTGAAGTGAGGTTTTGATTGCTTATTACTGGATGTTGGTAACTTTGAAGTAGAGAAAACATATTTTTGTGAACTTGAACCAAAAAATGAATATAAAATAAGTCTTGAAGTTCATACTTAGGAAGATAGTTTGAAGACAGAAGTCATCCCTGCTGATTTACTATAGTACTAGTCATATAAACTGAACCATTAATTTCTGAAAATAAGAAAGAGAACTGTGCATTTAAAATAAAAAAAATAGCAATGATATCCATTGCTGGTGAGGAAGCAGAGAAACTGGATCTCTCATGCATTACTGGTAAGAATGTCAGATGGTAAAGTTACTCTGGAAAACAGTTTGTCAGTTACTTACAAAACTTAATATGCACTTACAGGACAGCCCAGCAACCATACTCCAGAGCATTATCCTGCAGAAATGAAAATTTATGTTCACAGGAAAATCTGCACGTAAATGTCCATAGCAGCTTTATTTGTTATACAAAAAAAGAGACAATCTGTACTTCCTTCAATAGGTGAAACTCTGGGATGTTCACACAACAGAAGAATACTCAATAACGAAAAGGAATAAACTCTTGATGCATGCAACAAACTGGATTTTAAAGGCATTACTTAGTGGAAAAAGTCAATATCCAAGGCTACTCTCTGTATGATATTTGTAGAACATTACTGAAGTGACAAAACTATAGAGATGGAAACAGGTTGGTGGTTACCAGGGACAGGGAAATTAGGGAATGGTCCCTGTATAAAAGGGTAGCAGGGGAGGGGTCTCTTGTAGTGCTGGAAGAGTTCTGAGCCCTAGTGTTGCAGTGGGATACATGAATCGCTGTGTGGACTAAAACTAGAGAGAACTAGGCTCATTAACATACACGTACACCTACACACAAATGAATGCATGTGAAAAATGAGGAAAATAGAATAAGTCTTCTTAAAATGTACAACTTACTTAACACTGTTAGACAATGTCACTTTCTTGGTTTTGATATTGTACTGCAGTTACATAAGATTACATACATTCCTTTGGAGGAAACAGAGTGAAGGGAATCTAGAACTCCATGTGATATTTTTGCAACTTCTTGTGAGTCTGTAATTTTTTCAAAATAAAAAGTTAAAAAAACCAGTGATGAATAAGTAACCAGTCAGTATTTCATTGATAGAACCATCTGATGTGACAAGGGCTTTCATTGGTTCTCATAATTAATTATGGCAATGACTTTGGCCCTGTCCTCCCAACAGGTATTTGATAAGTGATGTTTGAAAGACTGATCATTTAAAATTGCATTTTTTATTTTTTAAAGATTTTATTTATTTATTTGACACAGAGAGAGAGAACACAAGTAGGCAGAGAGGCAGGCAGAGAGAGAGGGGGAATCAGGCTCCCTGCTGAGCAGAGAGGCTCAACCCCAGGATCCTGGGATCATGACCAGAGCTGAAGGCAGTGGCTTAACCCACTGAGTTACCCAGGTGCCCCTTAAATTGCATTTTCTATTGATTGGTCCAATGATGAAAACTTTTTAGATCATAAACATTTTTGCCCATTTGTTAGACAGACTAACATTCTTTGAGGGAGGATTTTTTACAAATAGCCAAATGTCAGTGAGAGTCAAAAATGGTGAGTAAAACAGATGACCAAGGTGGGTCAAATAGTTTTTTTTACCAAAACCAAAATGTCGCTGAAGATTTATCATCTTGTATAGAGTAGTTACAAAAGGAAAATTCTCAACATGCTCTTCAGAATGATAGCATCATTGCCATCCCTGTGGCCTCCCAGAGTGATTGCCTAGAAGGAAACACTCATTTGCATACATGAATTCCTGTAAAGGTTTAGAAATTTTGCCTCATTTCTAGAGTCAGCCTTTAAGGATGGTTCTTGGAAATGTGTGCCTTATTTTGGAAATAGTATGTTAAGCAAGATATTGAGTGTTTTAAAAGTAGCACTTACTAATCTCTTTCAAAGCAAAGCAGTGTACATTACCTTACCTGTTTTGTAATTTTGAACTATTGCAAGTGAATTATGTACTAACTTTAGACGTGGTTGTTGCTTTTTTACTCCCTCTACCAAAGCATAAGGGTGACTCAACCAATACTAACACCAGTCAACAGACTGGTAGTTCACTTGTTACCATTGATAATGAGTGTGTTCAACAGTTGCATAATTATAGCACTTTTTATAAAAATTTTAAAAATTTATTTATTAGAATGTGTGAGAGAGAGAGGGATCAGGAGCAGGTGGGAGGGGTAGAAGAAGAAGCAGACTCCCTTTTAAGCAGAGAGCATGTTGTGGGACTCATTATCAGGACCCTGGGATCATGACCTGAGCCGAAGGCAGATGCTTAACTGACTGAACCACTCAGATGCCCAATTACAACACAATGCAGACCTTGGTCAGGAGGTCTGGCTTGACTATCTCTATGTGGACTATAACATAAAAGGAATCTAAATTCCTAGTGTAAGCAGACCAAATCATGAGTGATTGGATTTCAGACAGACTTTGAGTTCTGATGCCAATATTTTAACCATGGTGCTTGTTCTTTTTCTCGAATGCTTTACTGCTATATTATTTTATTTCCACTAGGAATTGTGGAGTTCTAAATATTATTAGTGGTTTACCACTTTTACACACATGTATCCTATTATTTTTGGAGATCTTTATGTAGAGAGAGAGACTGGCTTCTTTTCTTCATCCATTCATCTACCTGCTTTCATAGATGGGCTCCCCTCTTTTTAAATAAGCCATAAGGCGGGGGGGGGGGGGGGTGCCTGGCTGGCTCAATGGATTAAAGCCTCTGCCTTTGGCTCAGGTCATGATCTCAGGTCATGATCCTGGGATGGAGCCCTGCATTGGGCTCTCTGCTCAGCAGGGAGCCTGCTCCCCTCTCCCCCACCTGCCTCTCTGTCTACTTGTGATCTCTCTCTTTGTCAAATAAATAAATAAAATCTTAAAAAAAAAAAAAAAGCCAGAAGGGACCACATAGAATCTAAGGGTCTTGAGCAGAAGAACCAGATCATGGGTATCTGACAAAAACGTGGGTTTATGATAGAAAAATCCCTAGTAATTAATATTAGATTTTTGGTCACTTTTTGATTTGCCTGAAAATAGTTCATTATATTAAAAATAAAGTAACTTAAGATTTGTTATTTTGCTCAATTTGACCAGAAATTCTTGAAAAAGTTATAAATATTTTCATTTAAAAATTCAATGAAATACATGAAAAATTAGTAACAAACTAAAACCACTTCCTGTGAAATGCCTATAAAATGTCAAAACTTGGGAATTTGTTGCCAGATTCTTGGGTCTACATAGCATTATAAGCATAAAATAGCATAAGGGTTGAAGAAAGTACAAATAAAGATTATGTTAAAATATGATACTGTAACTAAAACAATGATCAAGGGAAACAAAAGACCTGTACTTGATTGTTCATTCATTTATTCACTCTGCATTTGGTGGGCACCTGCTAAGTCCAGGCATAGTGTGGTGGGCTATGGATACAGAGAAAAATAAGTTACTGGGTTGGGGATGGGTGGAGAAAGATATGTACACTAATTAAAATATTATATGGTGTGCTTTAATAAAAGTTTGAACTGATTAGTTGAAGATCACAAAGAAAGGAATAACTATGTCTAGAAGAGCCAGGGAAGCCTCTCCAGAAGAGGGAATGCTTGATATGAGTCTTCAAGAAGGAAGAAAAAGGGGTGCCTGGGTGGCTCAGTGGGTTAAATCCTCTGCCTTCAGCTCAGGTCATGATCCCAGGGTCCTGGGGTTGAGCCCTGCATTGGGCTCTCTGCTCAGCTCCCCCCCCCCCCCCCCCGCCTGCCTCTCTGCCTACTTGTGATCTCTGTCTGTCAAATAAATAAATAAAATCTTTAAAAAAAAAAGAAGGAAGAAAAATTATGCATGGGAATAGAATGTATTAAAAAATAGCAGGGTGAAAGAACAGAATGTTTTCAGTGTGCAGGTAGATGAATACTGGAGCCTCGTCACACGGAGTGCCCAGTATACACAAATGTGTATAAAGTACTCAGCAGATACTCCTAGTCTGATCACTATGTCTGAGGTTTCTTTGGCTGTGCCTGGAGCCATTTTGGATGCAAAGTGAAGGTAAAGGTGGACGAGGGGTCCTTTCAGTTGAGTTATGTGGTTAACTGTTGAAGTATGTTTAACCCTTCCAGTGTATTTCTATTATTTTGACTCCAACATGGAAAAAAATTCTGTGGGATATGTAACTTTCTGAATGGCATAAGGAGAAGAAGATTGGTGATTTTAGGGATGGGTCTCAGACATGTATAGTGTGATTTTAGTTTCCATCCTGATAAAGGTGGAGGGGGATAAAGAGGTAGAAGTTGAGACCACTAGCTGGGCCAGCTGGGAAAAAGTGAAAAAGATAGCAAATGAGGCAAAGGGAGAACTAATTCTGATGATTCACAGTGGTGCCCCTTATAGCAATTCATCACGCCCTTCCCTTACTCAAGTGATAACCAACATCTTTTCTGTGCTGTGGTGCCAAATTTTCAATTCCTGCCAGACAGATCCACTTAAAAGCCTCAACCTTTACATTTCTAAGATCAGCTTCCTTTTGTAATTGTCTTCCCTTCTTGACTGCTCTCCTTCCATCCATTGTGTTCCGTTTTCCTATTAATCCAGGCTTAACGTTTTCAGAATCATCTTTTATTCCTTCATCACCTTAATTCTCCCATCCGGTCATTTGCCATGCTTAGTCAGTCCTTCCCTTGCTAAGACTTGTCTTTTCTCCCTTCTCCACTCCCACTATCATAATCAGAGATCAGGTCCCTAGTGCCCTGTGTCTGTGCCACTGATATATTTTTCCCTCTCTGGTCTCCTTGTTGCCAAATCCCCATGGTGCAATATACACTGCAGATGAACTCCCCAAAACCCTCTTAATCATGTCACCGTGCTGCTCAAGAAGTGTTCTTTATTGGTTACATGATGAAGTAGTAAGTTTACCTTATGTTCAAGACCTTTCACACCTGGGCCAAAATAACTGTCCCAGCAGACACTGTAATTTTCCTCCTTTTTGATGATGTTATTCTCTGCACCTGTAATATCTTTTCTTCTTCTCTTTGTAGTCTCCGTCACATGACCCAGCTGAGATGTCACCCCTCTGCGTGACTACTACTACAATGGGAGTACTGTTACTACATACTTAATGTGCATGGCGCACTCTGTGCTAAGTGCTTCCCTAAATATTATGTGACTTCTTTAATTCTCACAAGCATCCTATGAGGCGACATCCCTGTTTTTCACAGAGGAAGACTAAAGCATGGAAAGGTTAAGCAATTTGTCACTGTCATATATCTGCAAGTAGATGAGCTGGATAGGGTTCTGATTCCAGAGCCTGGGCTCCATTACTCTTCCTTGTCTCCAGTGAGGGACTTGTCTCTCTAAACCTGAAGAATTTATTATTAGTACTACTTAACCGGCATTAATTCTATAGAAGCTTTGGGAAGTGTCCACTGTTAAGTGTCTGTTATGTTTTAAGTTGCTTAAAAGTGTGGCCTTGCCTCCTAACTCTTTGTTTTTTCATAATACCATGTACATGATTATCATCCAATAAATATTTTTTGACCAACGGTTAAGTTGACCAATCTACTAGGTGAATAATCTGGGTAAAATAATTTGGAGTTGATTAGCTTTGTCTATGAGGCAAAACAGTAATGGTAAGAAACTGCCATAATATTTAGCCTAATGGATCTACCCTGTTCAACTGGAGTGGTAGAGTTATAGAAACCCATTCCCCCGGATATCTGACATTTGTACTGCTGTGTTGGATGACTATGACTTTTGGGCATAGACAAGTGTAGATGTAACTATCATCTCCATTTACCTGATGTGAGGGAAGACCTCTTATTTTAACTCCTGGTACATGACTTTTGAAAGTCCTTTCCATTGGAATCGAGTGTACTTCTCTTCATACTTTCATTTATTTGCTTGCCAAAAGTTAATTTTTTACTTTATTTTAATTTATTCATTTGAGAGAGAGTGAGAATGAGAGAGATCACAGAGGGAAAGGAAGAAGCAGACTCCCCACTGAGCAGGGAGCCTGGCATGGGGCTCAATCCCAGGAGCCTGGAATCATGACCAGAGTTGAAGGCAGATGCTTAACCGACTGAGCCACCCAGGTGTCTCAAGTTGTATTTTCTTTTGTATTGCTTACTTTCACATGTGTCTTTTGTTGACACAGCTAACTTACAGTAAGCCAACGGGAGGATTGGAATACCTCTCATTTTGGCCTTTTCTTCAGCATATGGCCGCAGAGTTGCCAAAGGAGAGCCACACTTTTTAAAAATTAAAGTATATGTAGTACGGGAAAGCTCTGTTAGTTATAGCCATAGAAATCTGGGAAAGAGGTGTCAAATTACAACTGTTCATTTTCCATATTCACCATCCATACACCAAGGAGGCAGTTGAGGTCTTAGGCATTACTACTTGGAGGTATCATTAGACACATTATTATTGTGCTATAGAAAAAAGGACACTATCACCAATACAATTACATGGGGTTGTTGAACTAACTGTTCACATTAATAAAATTAATGCATCATATAAATAATCAGAATGATTCTTTGGGAGAATTACCTACTACAATATTAAGAATCTACTCACTGTGTGCATTAACAGTTGACAAGTACATTTGTTGGCTATATTGTATGCTTTTCTACTGCCTGAAAATGCCCAGCCTGTCTGAGGGCATAGCTCTGGATTCTCTAACATTTTTAAAAAAAGATTTATTTATTTATTTGAGAGAAAGAGAGAGTTGGGGGAAGAACAGAGAGAAAATCTTCAAGCAGGCTCCCCACTGAGCGCGGAGCCTGGTGCAGAGCCTGAACTCATCACCCATGAGATCATGACCTGCGCTGAAACCAAGAGTCAGCCACCCAGGTGCCCCAGGATTCTTTAACATTTATGGAAAACCCAAGATATACAAGACATTATGCTAAGCACTAAGGGGAACACAAAGGAAAGTGAGGGTAGAGTAACGTTTATTATACATCTGCTCTGTCCTGGGAAATTTTTGCATCCAATCACTTTTAATTTGTACATTAAACCAATGAGATAGGTGTTTGTCTTCTTACACTAGGAAATAAGGGCTCAGAGAGGTTAAGTAACTTACCTGAGGCCACACAAGTACTAAGGATCAGAGCTCAGGTTTGAACCCAGATCTTCCAACCCCACAGTCTATATTCTTTTTGTAATCTGCGGAAGCCTCCCAAAGATGATGAGTTTGAGAGGATGTTAAAGAAATCAAAGGGACACAACTGTGGCGGAGTGGAGATTTTGCCACAGCATTCTATGGCTATGAAGACAACTCACTTTAGAGTTTGCATTCATGCTAGAAGGACCTAGAATATATAATTAGCCTTATTAACCTCCTCACACTTTAGGAGTACACCTGTGGCCATTAAAATCTTTTTGCTTTTGAGGGGCGCCTGGGTGGCTCAGTGGGTTAAGCCGCTGCCTTCGGCTCAGGTCATGATCTCAGGGTCCTGGGATCGAGTCCCGCATCGGGCTCTCTGCTGGGCGGTGAGCCTGCTTCCCTCTCTCTCTCTCTGCCTGCCTCTCTGTCTACTTGCGATCTCTCTCTGTCAAATTAAAAAAAAAAAATTAAAAAAAAATCTTTTTGCTTTTGAGAGCAGATACAGAGTTCAAGAAGAACCTTCTTAGAGAATCAAGGTATTTGAACAGTCTGGCATTTAAACAACTAAATGATTTTTTTAAAAAGTTGTGGATTAGCTGTTTTGAAACCTTACTCAAGTAAACTAGTTCCCTTTGGTTCCCAAACCTACAAAGTACTGGCCTGTGGAGTTAGGAGCATGAGGTCCACTACATTGGAAAACTTAAACCCAAGATTCAGAAAAACCAAAATAAACCTCTTCTGGATATGCCATATGAGGTACATTGTAACATGTCTCCTGGTTTATGTTGCAAATCACTATAATTACACAACCATCAGCAGCCATGAGTAGGCTGACAAGGTGGGCAGGCCTTTGCATCATTGAAATCTAGGTCTTGTAAGAGAGAAATTGGGAGATCCAAATCAGCTCTGCTGCCTTCATTTTTAGGGCAATGTTTCTCGAACTTTAGCTCAGAATCATCTAGAGTCAACTAGAGTTTTTGATTCAGTAGGTCTGAATCAGGCCTAAGAATCTGTAATTACAGCAAATTCTCAAGTGATGCTGCTAGTTCAGGAATCACACTGAGAGAATCACTATTCAAGAGTATTGCCAGCGGGTACAGGCAAAGTAGACCCCTTCTAGTCACCTGGAATATGTAGGCAGCTTCTGACATGGCTCCCAATGATCTAATCCTCCAAGTGACTTGCTTCCATCAAAGAGAATGCAGCAAAAGTGATGGGATGCCAGTTCCATGGAAGACTGTGTCTTCCTCTTGCTGGCAGGTTCTCTCTGTTGTTGGTTTTCTCTCTTGCCCCTTTGCTTGCTCATTCTGATGCAACCAGCTGACATGCTGTGAGATGATCTGCAGAGAGGCCCATATGGGGAAGAACCCAGGGAGGCCTCTGGCCATCATCCCTGGAGGAACCAAGGCATCAGCCCACCAATCAGCAAGGATCTGAATACCACTGACAGCCATGCGAATGAGCTAGGAATTGGATCCTTCCCACTTAAGCCTTGGGCTGATGGTAGCCACATGAGAGCCAGAGCTAGGGGGTCACTTAAGCTGTGCTTGCAGTCCTAACCTGTAGAAATGGCAAGATAATAAATGTTGTTGTTCTAAACTGCTAAGTTTGGAGGTAATTTGTTATGCAGGAATAGATTGCTAATATAAGTGACCTCTTGCCCTTGCATGAGGTACTAGCTGGGCGGAAGGACAAGAGGTGGGAGAGAGACTATGCCTTAGCACAAGTGATGAGAACCTTCCTGTGCACAGAGCTATGCTGGTTCTGCACAAGGTCACTTCAAAAGTCTCTATTTCCAGGGGCGCCTGGGTGGCTCAGTGGGTTAAGCCTCTGCCTTCGGCTCAGGTCATGATCCCAGGCAGGGATCCAGCCCCGCATCAGGCTCTCATGCTCAGCATGAAGCCTGCTTCCTCCTCTCTCTCTGCCGGCCTCTCTGCCTACTTGTGATCTCTTTCTCTCTGTCAAATAAATAAATAAAATATTTTTTAGAAGTCTCTATTTCCATTTCTTTAATTGTTCATTTTGTACTTACAGTATCGTCTTTAAATGAGAGTGTTTATTCAAGTAGTGTATTGCTTATTCTCAGAAGGTCTCTTTTTGCACTCTAAGAATAGCTGTATGAAAAAGGAAATGCTAATGGAGTAAACAAAAATCCCATCTTCTGGTTTGTAATGTACCTGCACACTTTGGCATCTAAGGATCAGGAGTCTTACACATTGACACCTCTTTGAAGCTAATACCTAAAGGCAGATAAGACCTGAAAAAATTCTCATGTCTAATGTAACACTTACATGTAAAGTAAATGACCAAAAGGAACATTTCAAAATCATATGGTCGTAAATGCTGCTATGTATTATTTAGGTAGATTTTTATTTTTAATTTTTTTTCCTATGGAAGAAAAACAGATCAAAGGAAATATTCTTAATGTCCATTTTGTCAGCATATCTGGAGACAATCTATTAATGCAGGTCAGTAATAGAATTCTATCATAAAAGACAAGTAGATTTTAGGGTGGGTTTTTTTCCTTTTCCATGACTACATGACTTTTGTGGATTAAAATCAGGATGATTTAAATATTAATAGATTAATTTATGTGGAGGAAAAGTTACAAATCATTCACTTAAAAATTGGCTTAGTGCCCACATTCTGGAGGCACACCAGGGAGAGTCGTAGCTGCACAGCTAATGTCTACACACAGTGAATTTCTGAACATAATTTATGTAGATGAAGTGTGCAGAATGTTTTTATTTGTTCTACATCTCAGTGTCTCACCTCTGCATGAACTTCCCAAACCCAGATCTACTCCAAATACTCTTACTCCCCTTCTCCACACTTCCCTCCAACGTGTTTGCTTTGGCAACTTTCATGTTCTTACAAACAATTCTCCCAACGAAATCAATCACTCTTGCACCCAAAGAGAAATACTGTGCACTCAGTGCGATGACAAAATGAAACATGTTTGAGGCAAACCATGTGTTCCCGCATGTCCGGAATTATGCTATTTGCTCAAGGAACATGTTCCTAATGTGTTTGGCTTCTGTTACCCCTTGTGATTGCAACTTTCATTGTCTTTTGGAATTTATGATTTCAGAAGCAACTGCTTGGACTCATTTAATGGGACGCTTTTGGAATGTGAAGCCAAGGGGAATTCACTGGGCGACGTCTGCTCTCCTTTCTAGGCAAGTTTGGCCCATAGAAGGGCACCTGGTGTTTGAGGAATTCTGGGGAATTGATCCTCTTTTCCATTTAGAACCCTGGAAAAGTGGCTTATCTAAATGACAGGGATCTGTCATGATCTGAAAGCTCTTCAATTCTTCAATCACATTATCTGGGAAAAAATACTTTCTGGCGGTAGAGCGAGAAACATCATTTTAGAAAAGAATTTTTCCACGGTGCTTTCCTTGGAGGTACCCAGGGTACTTGAGCAGGTTTGCCCCTTAACGTGACAGCATATTTATTTAGAAGGGAAGCACCAGTATTACCAGTTTCATTTCATAGATATGAGATCCATGAGCTAATCAAGACCTTGGCCCTGTTCTTTTTTCTCTGATTGATGGATATCCAACCCTTACTCCAAGGACTGATATAGGAAGAGGTCATTCCCAGACCCACTGGGCATTTTAACTGGGTTTCTGCACTCTCCTCCCTTGGAGCTCTTCAGGAAGCCTTGGGTTCATTTCCTGCCCCATTCCACCTACCTACTGGGGGCCTTGGGAAACTCAGTTCCTTGTAAGCCTAATTCTTTTTTTCTGTATTTCATCAGTCTTAAATTTTCTAGAATGACAAATGGAGTAAGTAAATTTTCCCACCAGTCTGGTGTTTAATACACTTAAAAAAATTAAAGCTATCAATCATGATTGCAGCAAATGGAATGATGCAGGCTCAGGGAAGGTGCACAACAGAATCATATGTGATGGAAAATACCTTAGTTTTAAAATGGGGAGGGGACACGATTTAGTATGTTGTAAAGACTGGAATACAGTTTTGTTTTTTACTCAGTAAGCAAGTGTTCAATACTCCCAAATTTTAGGCTCTTTTTGATTTCAGGGGAGTTGACATAAAATATTACATTATCATCCTCTACAAACATCTGGGGAGCACTGTGTGCTTAATAAGGGGTTTATGTGACATTACTGGTGAGAAGCTCAGGCTCGGGGCGGGGGGTGGCAATGGCTAGAGACCCAGGTCTGCCACTTTCTAACCTGGTGAATAAGCTACAAACCTCTCTGAGACGCAGTTTTCTCATTTGTAAAAGGGCATTCATAATACCTACCTCATAGATTTATTGTGAGAGTTGTATGACATGATGCATGACAAGCACTGGTACAAGAGACAGGCCACATCAAGGGTACCTGCTGTCATCATCATCTCACTACTGTTATTGCTATGATTTTCCGTTAGGCACACATAGTATAGCTAATCCAAAAAAAAAAGAAAAAAGCAAAAAACAAAAAACAAAAAACCCCACCGTGAAAAACAAACTAATCCAAAGTAGCTTATGTTAGGAAATAAGGATGGCAGAAAGTAAGTGCTGTATGAATTTTAATAGAG
Source organism: Meles meles (assembly GCF_922984935.1). NCBI lineage: Eukaryota > Metazoa > Chordata > Mammalia > Carnivora > Mustelidae > Meles > Meles meles. The sequence goes on from NC_060068.1 coordinate 83,687,124, forward strand.
GAATGACGGGTTTTAAAGAAGGGAAACAGAAAACTTCAAGAGGGAGGTAGGTCCTTTGTAGGGCCTCGGTCCGTGCCTTGAAAGGAGGGTGGCGTTTGCCACCCAGTGTCCCATCCCACCGGTTGTCTAGCTGCATGGCACTAACATGGTAGGGCCTCCATGTTGGGAATGAAATGTTTGTGTCCCCTCAACTTAATACGTCAAAGCTCTAACCCCTAATGGGATTTAGAGGTGGGGCCTTTGGGAGATAATTGGGTTTAGAGGAGGTCTTGAGGAGTACCCCTCCTTTTCCCCCTGTGATGGGTTAGTGTCCTTATAAGAAGAAGAAGAGACTGGAACTCACTGTCCATGTCCATGTGAAGACACAGAGAAGTCTGCAAGCTGGGAAGGGGACTCTCACCAGGAAATGAATCTGCTGGCACCTTGATCTTGGACTTGCCAGCCTCTAGAACAGTGAGAAGTGTCTGTGGTTTAAGCTGCCTAGTCTAGCATCTGACCATGACACTCTCACATGGAGTGAAAGGGGGGCATCAGAAGCCTCAGCTTGGGCATAGGAACAAACCACCACCAGACAGGCACTCTTCTTGGTTTACTGGATGTCCTAACACTGAGCTGATGTCTTTTTCCTGACTGGCAGGAGCAAGGTGTCATCTTTTGCCTGGGGTAATTGAATAAAGGAAATTTGAGTTGGAAATATTGAAACTCATTCTCCGATTCTGAAGAATTTAAGTTCCTCAGCTATGATTTTTTTTTTCTTGACTCTCTGAAACCTACTTTCCTTAGTTCCCTCATCTCTGCCAACCAGTTTCAAAATAATATAGAGTGCAGGCAATTTTTATTAGTGTTGTTTTCTTTCATTTTCTGTTTAAAATTCAGGGTCATGGATTTCTTTGATCAAAAGAAGCCACAAGCTCTTTTCACACTTCTTGGGAGACACAGGTAATTTAACTTTGATTTGGGGAGTATTTGGCCCAACTTAATGACAGGTGGCATCTGTCATTAAGTCATTAAGATCAGGACACTTATGACCAGTGTAAACCAAGCAAGTGAAGTGCAGGAGTGAAGGGAGACTGTTGTTATTCTCCACATCGATTCAGTTATGGCTCCCCAAACTGGGAAAAATCTCTAAGAGCATAAAGGGAGAAGTAGGTTGATGGCTCCTAACAGTTTATTTTGCTTTCACTATCCTAGTATTCTCTTTGCTTTTGAAAACTATCTAACTGCATTGTCAAATGATACTTAGCTTAGGATTTCTAGAACCTTAAGGATATTTTTCTTTTGTATATACATTCCAACCAGGCCGATGTCATCTTGCATTTGAGAAGTCTTCTTTTTCATGATGGGCAAATTTGCTTTCTGTTTCTCTGATACAACTTCATGTAAATCTGCTCATTTACACTTTGTGCAGGCACTTCTTGGGGGGGTGATACCCTACAGACCACCCCCCACCTCGTGGTGGGGGTGGGCAGAGGTGCTGAAGAGTATTTTCTAGGAAACACTCTCAAATGGATTTTTTAAAAAAAAGATTTTATTTATTTATTTGAGAGAGAGAGAGAGAGAGAGAGAGAGGGAACACAAGCAGGGGGAGTGGGAGAGGGAGAAGCAGGCTTTCCAGCAGAGCAGGGAGCCCGATGTGGGGTTCCATCCCAGCATCCTGGGATCATGAACTGAGCCCAAGGCAGAGGCTTAATGACTGAGCCACCCAGGTGCCCCTCAAATGGATTGTTATATTGTTCAGGTTAACCATTAGGAGTTCATGCCAGAGAGGTCATTTTATTAACTACTTAAGTTCAGTTTCTTAATTACTGCTATGAATTAGGAGATTTCAATCCAGTTCTCAGTCAACAGCATTTTAAAAATTACAGTCTGGTGCTTTTGCAGGTATCTTTACAGTTCAAAGTTGTTTATTATGAACTCTCATTTGTCCATTTTCAAACTTGATTCGGCGTAACCTTTCATGATTTTTCCTAGATAGTGGCTAGTGGTTCTGCAATGACTCGAATGAAGTAGATGGTTTAATCAATATTGAGTAGACTCGACGACTTTATCTCAGTAAAGTTAAAAGTGAGCTTGCTCGACTATTGGAAGAAAAAAGAGGTAGGAAAGACTGTTAGCAGGTTAGAAGGTCGTATTGAAGCAGATCTTGTGTTAATCCGGTTTTGTTTGTGTTTACCCTGGAACCTCTGAGCGCTGGCTTTCCTTTCTTAACATTGGGAGTTTCCCTCTACTTCCCCTTTTGTTGGCTTCGCTAGGAGGGGCATGCGTTCCTCTTCTCATTCAGCCCAAACATAATATATGAAGCCTCCTGTCCTTTGGTGGTGGTGGTGGGGGGGGGGTGGTGGTGTGTGTGTACATGTGGTTGTGTTCTAAACGCCATCTGCGGAAAGATGGTCTTGGGAAAGCTTCTTCCCCAGAACAGAGAAACAACTCTGGAGCGAGTGATGTCTGGCGCGCAGATTCAATAAGCCCAACCGCACTTGGCTGCGTCACAAACCTAATACGGCAGCCCATATTGTTGCTCGGGAAGTCTCCAGCCAAACCGAATTCTTGTAAAAATAAATACTCATCAGCAAATATTTTGATTAGTTAAAAATGTTCTAAATGGCTAACCCCTCACTCCCCTGCTCCCCACCGGCGCGAGGGCGGAGAATAGTGTCCCCCACCCCACCATCCCCCCATCCCCCCATCCGGCGAGGCTCTCTCTCAGGGTCCCCGCGCGGGTCGGATCCCTGTGCCCTGCCGTGCCTCTGTGTGCCCAGCCTCGGCCGGGCTAGGGGCTCACTCAGCCTCTGGGGCGCACGGAGCCGGGGGCCTGCGGGCCGTGAGCGGCTGGCAGCAGGCGGCCTCACCCTCCCCTGGGCCCGCGGGCGCGGCTGGCTCCGAGCCGCCACAACCTCGCTACCCTTCCTTGCCTTCAGCTCTTTATTAACTCCCCGGAGCAGCGCGGCTGCGGCCGCGCCTCCTGCGCCCCGGTGGTCTGGCTCCTCCGCGCAGCGCACATGCTAAACAGATTAACATGCCTTGGCTGACCCACGCTTTGCAACCCTCGGATAGGGTTTCTGCAGCTCCATGTGGAAATTAACCTAGCTGTACCCGTGGTCAGCTGCGCCCGGCCGCTCCTGCGCGGGCCGGGCAGTCCAAACAAACCCAGGCCTCTGGCTCCCTTTGTTACTCTTGGCCCCCCTCCCCCACTCTGGGCCAAATATTTATTGGAAAAGAGGTTCTCCCCTTTGACCGAAGGTAGGGCGCATTTCTGAGGCTCTTTATTTGCAAATGATTTTTGGCAGGAGCGGGGCACCCTTCGGAGGGGGTGGCAGGGCACCCAAACTCCACGACTGGAGGTTTTCTAGGCCTCCGCAGTCAGGAGCTGTTTATGTTTGCACGGGGCACCCTAGTCCTGGTCATTAAAAAGACACGCACAGTCTCTGTTTTGCTTTTATTAACAGAGTCTCTGTTTAATACGGCTGTTCGCTTTGTTCTGGGGCACGTTTAGGCCCTCACCTCCCATCCTCCCCTTTGATTCTCATCCAGTGAGCGAAGTGCGGTGATTCTTCTAGGGTTTCTTTCCTACGAAGAGCAGAAAAGGCCAGCATGGAGGCTGGGGGGTGGGGTACCAGCCTGACCTTCAAACCAAATCACAGAGTATCTGCCCCTCAGTTGCTACCTTTCCCCTGAACCGTGGGGCTCTAAGGATTGCTCATTGAACTTTGGTTCACTTGTTAGGGATCTCTTTCCCTTTATCCTGTATTCATATTATGATTAATATAACCACAGTTGGGTTTTCACTAGGTATCAATTGGAGGTGTGGGTGTCCGTTGGTTGGAGCCGCTGTAGTGAATACTGCTGCCAGGAAGACAGAGCCCGCTTTTTACGTTCCTTTCCATCTTGTACCTCGTGAAATGTCTCCATTGTTTGGGAACCACAGATGGCTATTTTTGGGAACAACTGCTACCTGTGATCTGTTACCCATGGTTGCCTCGCTCAGTACCCAAAATGGGCTCAGGCCATTGGAGGGTCCCCTCTGGGCCATCATGCCACACTAGCATCTGGCAGTGTTGCTTCACTTTGCTGAGGTGGTTTGAGCATGTCCCTAAGTGTCGTTTGTCAAGGCCTGTGGCCACCACCCATCCCATTTTCCAGTCAGTCCTCACTGCAGTCCTTTGCCATCCTGGCATCAAAGAATTATGTGAAACTCTCAGGGGGTCCTGATCAAATTGTGATAGTAGCATCTATGTGGCAGGGCCAGAGTGGGACCACAGTCACCGAGAAGGTTGGGCACAGCTGTCCCTCTGCAGATCACCACTTGCCAGCCCACTGAGTGACAAGCTGACTCTGTTGATTCATTTTGTCCTTTCTTTCAAGTAGTGTGTTTCTTGGATGGAGGGGCACGTTCCTGAGGCAAAAAGCTTTTGAAGCTGCAGAGCTTCCAGAAAAATAATCAGGAACCAACTGGCGGCACATTTTAGGGCTTTCAGTCTGACACAGAGGAGATGAACTAGAATTGGCACTGATAATACGCCCACAGCTAAGAACTGCATTGAAACTAAGCTATAAATAAATGTGCTGAGGAACAGGGAAATCATGGTATCCCTACTCCCACCCCCAAACAGGCATCGCCATGAGAAACCTGCTAAGGGGAGAGGAACTGCTGAGTTTGAGAAGAAAAGGAAAAAAAAAAAACCCCAAAAAACAGAAAAATAGGCTGGAGCTCCAAGACAACACAGGCCTAAGTCAGTCAAGAGCCAGTGGTTCCTTTTTCCTCTGGTGATGGATAACATCTCAGAATTCCTTCCAATTCTGGAACTCTGGTGTTTAACCAGAGGCTCACTGTGAGCCTCTGCATTTCTCTCAAGGCAGCCGGCATCTTGATTTCTGTTAATCCTTTTTTTTTTCTTCATCAACCCCTATACTCGATATTGTCCATATGGATCATGCGTGTGGGAACACACAAATTACAGCAACTTTTGTCTTTTGTCGTGAAGGGGCTGACAGGGCAGTAAACACAGGCAGCCTTCCTCCTCCAGGAATTCCTCCTCCGCCCTGTGTGGCTCTAGCCCTGTGGATAATATCATTACAGGACTAAACAAATAAACAGTCGATCCGAATCAACCAGGAGGCTCGGGGGACTGCACAATTCCTCTCTGCAAGGATGATACAAGTAAATTTACACTCGCAGCTTGGAAGTGCTCCAGCCACTATGAATAGCTGTTCAGTCTGTCAGGCCAGGGAGGAGCTGGGGCCCTGGGCTGACCCCCCAACTCTGTCTTTGCTTCACTCAATGTGAGCTTTCAGGGTTCTGTTTTCCTTACTATCCTCGACTGGGAACATCAAGGACCAGTAACCCTTTTTATGAACCCTGAGCTCAAAGAAACAGCTTTCACTACAAAGTTAACATATGAAACCCAGTGACGTGGATGAAAGGTTAACACACTTCTGCCAGCCCGGACCTTCCCCTTCAAACCTGATTTCCTGCATTCAGGTGGCAGCGACCAACCAACTGACCATCTGTCGCCTCTGCCACAGCCCTGGCCGACAAGCCCGACGACTCACACGACAGGTATATTTCCCTTCAAGCAGAGGCACAGAAGCTGACTGTAGTCAGAGCCACAGCAACACTTACTTCTCGTCCTGACCAATGAATGAATTAATATCATTTCTTCCATTGAAAGTCCATTACGATGATCACATGAATCCTACATGCCGTCTCCTTTGCCAGGCTTAAAAGCGAAGCGTTCCCATTTCCTATCTTTACACCCGTGCCAACAGTCCCCGGGATGTGCAGGCCTCTTTTTTTGCTCATTCTTGTGCCATGAGGCTTCAATTCTTTTTTAACCAACACTTTGCCTGAAACTAGAGGATAGGTCCGTGTGTGTGTGCGTGTGCGTGTATGTGTGTTTGGATTTAAAATGATGGAAGAGGGTGCCTGGGTGTCTCAGTTGGCTAAGCAACTGCCTTCCGCTCAGGTCATGATCCCAGAGTCCCAGGATCAAGTCCCGCATCGGGCTCCCAACTCCATGGGGAGTCTGCTTCTCCTTCTGACCTTCTCCCCTCTCAGGCTCTCTCTCACTCTCTCTCTCAAATAAATAAATAAAATCTTTAAAAAAAATAAGAAAATAAAATGATGGAAGAGAAATACCCTAAAACATTAACAGTGGTGGTGGGATTCTATTTTAAAGACTTCTTTTTATTTATCTGCTTTTTTCATACATCCTTCTCTCCTAATTTTGGTCCAAGAAGCATATATTATTTTTAGAGTTGGATGAATTAAGTATCGAAAGGTTTTTCAGAAACAACATTGGGCGGCGCCTGGGTGGCTCAGTGGGTTAAAGCCTCTGCCTTTCGCTCAGGTCATGATCCCAGGGTCCTGGGATCGAGCCCCGCATCGGGCTCTCTGCTTGGCGGGGAGCCTGCTTCTTCCTCTCTCTCTCTGCCTGCCTCTCTCCCTACTTGTGATCTCTGTCAAATAAATAAATAAAATCTTAAAAAAAAAAAAAAAAGAAACAACATTGGTCCTCTGGAGTTAAGCACTAATTTAAATTTAGCACAGCCCATACTCAGTGAAGGTAACCCCAAAGCATAGTGTTACTGGCTTTTCTGGGTTATGTGTTGGAAACCTAGGGATTAGGTATGCAGAGGTCCTGCCTATATTTATTCAGGAAGGTGGAAATGGGCCAATGGGGGAAAAACACAACACAGAAAAACAGTAAAATACAGACATACACAAATAAGGCAGCATTATTTTCGATAGGTGCTTTCTGGTATTTATGATGCTCTCTGGGACCCAACAGAAAACAACTCTACCTTCTCTCAGTGTCCAGAGGCCTCCACAGGTGAGCCCAGGCCTGGGCAGTATCTGTTTTACATCTTAAGCTGCAAGGGTTCTGGGTTACCACAAAGGAGTGTTATAGCATCTGGGAACTAACAAGAAGCCCATCAGACTCTGAGGGCAGGCAAGGGAGAGTGGGGCCCACTGTGGGCCCCACGTGAAAGCAACCTCCTACAGCTTCTCTGAGGTCGCTGTTCTAATAAAAACAAGCGGAGGAGCAAAGCAATGAGAAATAGTGTGGTGAAGCCAACATAGACCTGGGTGTTCCCCAGGGGCATCTCTGTCACAGAATGGCCATGAGATCCCAGGGAAGTTACCAATCATTCTCTGGGCCTTGGCTTCATTCTTTCAAAATGAGTTGGTTGGTCTGCTGATCTCAGGTCAAGACTGTGAGTACTCAGGAGATGTCAATGGATGTTTCATGAGCGTGTATGTGAACGGTCAGCATGGAGTTCTAGTTCAAGTGAGAGCAAAATTCAAGGCTGAGAAGTAGTAAGTATCACCACTAGAGTTTGCAGACCTTCTGGCTCAGCAGAATCACAGTGCTGTGCGTGGCCCTCACCAAGTGTTCTTCTGTGCTGCTCAAAAAGAAACGACTAGTTTTTTTTTTCTTTTTAAGATTTTATTTTTTTATTTGACAGAGAGAGAGAGACAGAGATCACAAGTAGGCAGAGAGGGAGGGGGAAGCAGGCTCCCCTCTGGGCAGAGAGCCCAATGCAGGGCTCGATCCCAGGACCCTGAGATCATGACCTGAGCTGAAAGCAGAGGCTTAGCCCACTGAGCCACCCAGGCGCCCCAAGAAATGACCGGTTCTTAAGACTTGGAGAAGCTCCAGTTCAGATGCCAAGTTGCCTTTGTCTCCCTTCTTGACCCCCTTTCTAGGTCTCATCCCCTACTTCTCCTGATGCCCCACCACAGGGCTCAGAATACAGATGGCCCAGACGCTGGCAGGTTTGTTTCCTCGATCACAAAATTTGACACGAAGGACTGACAGGAAGGAAGGAGGAATCGAGGCAGTCTCTACTTCATATGCTGTGAATACTTAAGTATGTACCTTTTTTTCCTGGCTAGAAATAACTTCAGTTAGGATGGCTTCAGTGCAACTTCTTTGGCTTTCAGATCTTTCTAATCTGGAATATGAAACAGTGTACTTCTTCCCACGGCCCAAGGCATTGTCCGCGATTCTGGGGCTGACAAAAATCTGACCAGAGTTTATAAATGATTTAATGATTAGGAAACACATCCTAAGGAATATTATTTGAGTTTCTACTATTTGGTTTCATGTGGGGGAGAAAGGAATGAGGAATACCTTTAGAATGGTGTTCAAATATAAAAAAAAAAAAAAAAGAAAGATTGTTGACCAGCTGTTCTCAATTTCACCTGAGAAGAATTAAAAAAAAAAAAAAAAAAGAATGAATTTAAGAAGCACCGTGGGGAATGTAAAGCAGACTTTTCTGACACTATAGATCAGTGGGTCTTAAACTGTAGTGTGCACAAAACCCCCTGTGGGGGGGGGGGGCTAGTTTAAAATGTAAGTTCCTGGCCTCTACACTTAGCAGTTCTGATTTGGTGGGTCTGGAGGGAGCCTAAGAATCTGCATTTGTAATCAGCCTCTCCCAAAGTGGAATTGGAGCAAGTGGTCCTGAGATCAGGCTTTGAGAACTGATGGATGACTGCACGGAATGGATTTCGTAGGGGACTCGCTGAGCTTTTCTTTTCTGGAACATCTCATAAAGATATTTTGGTTCATTTTATTTCATTTAAACAGAGAGGAGATTACCGTTTGTTTTAGGGAGATGTACGAGGCTGAAAGTCTCCCTCCAAATTCATGTCCATCCAAATAGGCCAGAACCTTGATCTCAGACTTGGAGCCTCCAGAGCCAGAACTGTGGGGCAGAACGTCTGTTGTGTAAGCCCCCCAGTTTATTGTATTTTGTCGGAGCAGCCTGGGTAGACTGATATACCTTGTCCCCGTAAAAAGAGGAGAAGGTCCTGTGATGATGGAGGCACCGACTGGGGTGCTGTGGTACCAGTGAGGACCACAGCTGGAGGAGGCAAGCGAGAATGTAGCCTTCAGAGAGCAGGGCCCACCGACACCTTGGTTTTGGACTTCTAGCCTTTGGAACGGCGCGAAAATCAATTTCTATTGTTTGAAGCCACGCAATTTTGGAACTTTGTGATTGCAGCCCTAGGCAATTAATGCAAGGGTTTAGATATAATCCTGCCATTAGGCACAGAAGTAGGTGAGCTCTCAATACAGGCATTTATTGTTCTGCCAACTTATTTGCTCCTATGCTGAAGGGGATGGGTATTCAAGTAAATGGAGCTGTCGTAAACCACACAGTGGTTTATTGGTGTTGATAGCATTCTTGCCCTAAACTGTCCCTTAAAACAGAACATACTTGATCCTTGAATATTTGGGACCAAGGGGCTTTTGATTTTTTATATGATTAAGGAAAAAGAGTAAATGTACTGGTTTTTGATAATAAATAGAATACCCCAAACTTTCTAAATAGAAAATAAATCCATTTGAAGGTTGTGTTGTCAGTCAGAATAGGTTGGAAGTCATGTTCTCCTCTTAAAATTCTACAAGGTAACTTGGAGAATAAATCTCGTTTACCATTGATTTGAAGTGATGGTGACATTTTGTACGGGAGTTTATCCACTCAGATGTGACTTCAGTAATTTGAACCTAGCAGAAAAACTCATGCAAGAAAACAGACTTATTTCCTTGTAAGGTGTTGAGAGAACCCCCTCATTTTGGGTAGCTGCTTTTTAATTGTTAAATTATTTTAATAGATTTCACTTCTCAATGCTGAAGTTTCTTTATATTTTATGGTTGGCACTTTGGTGAACCTAATATCTGAAAAGCCATTGATTTGCTGGCATTTAATTTGCAATCTACTTCCCAGATAGGTGCTATATTATGGTGTAACATGATAGAGAAGGGGCAAAGAACTTGGATTGTTGCTGACATATCAGTTCTTTCCGTTAATAAAACACTCAACTGAGTCATTTTCTCTGGCCACTTTTCCATTGTAAAAAACTTAAATCAAAGAACATGACTGCTTTTATTGGCAAAACAGTAGATAAATCAGGGATGTAAAAATGCAAGAAGGATTCTGTATAAGCACTATGCAGTCAACTCGCTGGGTGAAAGGTTTATTCTGTCAATTTTCCTCTTGAGACACTTAGGTTTAAGGAAATGTTTGCACTGCTCTAGAGAAAAAGTTGGCTGTGTGTTTTTCTTTTGTGTTTAGGCCACTCTGGAAGTAATTCCTTTGGGCACAATTATCTAACATATGGTGATTTAGAAAAAACCCAAAGCAAAGGTCATTTGGATGTTTTAGACAGGAAAGAAGAAAATCCATCTTGGAGAATAAAACGAAGTCAGCAAGGGCTGAGGTACAACTTATGGTCGAAGGAACATGAAAAGTAAAAGTGAGATAGATTCCAAGCAAAAAATGCAGCTCAAGGTTTTGGTTTTCTCTTTTTCTTTTCTTTTTTTTTAATTTTCATGAGGGTTGTGCAAAATGGAGATTAAAAAAAATGCCTTGGTATCAGAAACATTTGGTGCTAGACAAGGCATAGGAAAGATCAAGGCCAGCTTTGGCCTGTGTGTGTGACTTTTGTCACCCAGGCCCGGTGCATAGAAGGGCCCCACAGTTGGTTTAATACTCTGTTGTTGTTCTCCTGAAAATCTTAATCATTTCTGAACTTTAGGCCCTCTATTTTTATTTTACACCAGGACCTGAAATTAGGTAGCCAGTGCTGCAAACGATGGTCTATTCCAAACCCCTCATGTTTGTTTTTTTTTAAAGATTTTATTTATTTATTCGACAGAGAACGAGAGATCACAAGTAAGCAGAGAGGCAGGCAGAGACAGAGAGGGGGAAACAGATTCCCTGCTGAGCAGACAACCAAACGCGGGGCTCGATCTCAGGACCCTGAAATCATGACCCGAGCCGAAGGCAGAGGCTCAACCCATTGAGCCACCCAGGCGCCCCCCTTCCTGTTTTTTAAGATTACCAAATAAGGTCCAGAGAGGATCAATGATTTGCTTGGTGGAGCCAGGAAGAGAAGCAGTGACTGGGGGTCAAAAATACAAAATGAATTCACGTCCAAGGTGTCCAAACACAGAGAAATGCTTTTCACTTTAATATTGAAAAGAAACTTCTTCCTGTATCATCAGTGAGCCAAACAAAACAAAACAAAAATATGACATTTAAGGAATCCAAAAGGAAGAAAGTTCTGGGCATGCTTGGGACACAAGTAAGGAAGACCTCACATTGATTTGTTTATAAAACTCAATTCTAATAAAACATTGGCTGCTATATTAATTTTCCTCACTTCAGCACCAGCCCTCAGATCTTCTGATGCCAGGGCATCCTGGCGTACACACTCAATGCTTTCTGACCCAAAGAGCCAGATTGTCAGTGTGTGGAAGCAGAGGGTCCTGCTAAATTACCACTTACACTGTGACAAACTGTCCTGCTCCCTGCACCTTTGTCGTTGGTGCTGTCCCAGTGAACATGATTAATTTTAACAACTACATTTTTCTCGCGTGGTCAGGAAGCTAATTAAGATCAGTCCAGCATCAGCCAAGCAGCAAACAGCACTACACACCAGAACTGAGTCCATGCTGGAGGAGACCATTCCTAGGGCTTCCGGAAGGGTAAACAAGTCAGAGGAAAGCAGCTCAGGGAGGATTCTCACTAACCTGGAAAACATCGTCTGTAACTGTGATGTTCTATATCTTCAGACTGATGTGGCCATCAGAATTCATACTTCTGGTGGGTTCTAGATGAAGAGAACTATCTTTTTTTTTTTTTTTTTTTTTTTAAGATTTTAAGAGAGAGAAAGAGAGCACAAGCTGGGGGAGGGACAGAGGGAGACAGAAAGAAGCAGGCTCCCTGCTGAGCAAGGAGCCCAATGTGGGGCTCCATCCCAGGACCCTGGGATCATGACCTCAGTTGGAGGCAGATGCTTAACCAGCTGAGCCACCCATGAGGAGAACTATCTTAAAGACTTAGTTTTTGTTTTTTTTTTTTAGACTTAGTTTTTAACTTTTTTAAAGATTGGAGCAAAAGAGACGCTTTTGACCACCATCCCCCAACCAACTCCCCACAACTTTCTCATGATAAATAATATCTATGGAAATAAAAATGTAGTTTTTGCGACTCTGCCCAAAAGTTGTCACCTGAAATTCACCATTGGGCCAGAATGGGCAAAGGAATTCTCAAAAGAGAGATTTTTTTTTTTCCCCATGAGAAACATCCGTTCAAATTTCCTTGATGTAAATCGGAGATAAATAGATAGGCTGGCATCCATCTTCTGATCCACAGAGAAAAAGATGTCCGAAGTAACCGAATCTGACACAACGTTGAAGGAACCTGATGAGAATCAGCTATGTTCTGGATGCAGTGTTTAGTCCCATGATTTGAAGAAGTGGCAAGGATTTTATTGGCAAAGTGGAGCCAAATGTGTAGAAAATATGGCTCAAACTCTTTTATAGAAGAAACATTCCAGATTTTCTCAAGCGTCTGGTGAGGGTGAGGAAGGGTGAGGCATCAGATATTTTCCATGTGCAGAACAAACAGAGAAGAGGGAGGTGTGGACATACAAGAAAACAAACTTAAGAGATTTGTCTTGGCAATATTTTTACATCATAACATCTCGGAGCTGAAAGACCTTCTAATCCTCCAGTCACAATTTATAGAAGAGGAAACTGAGGTCTGGGGATATGACGGGTTACCTGAGGTCACTTGGCCATTTGGAAGCAGAAATGGGTCACTGACTCCAACCAAGGGCAGGCTTCTTCCACAGGGCGCACCCATGTGGGGAGGTTCTGGGAGAGGAAGTAGGTCTCTGCTGAACCTTGAGACATCGTCTAGTGCCTTGGCGGCCCAACGCGCTCATCTTGGGGCGGTGTTTCCCAGCCCGCTTGGGTTTTGACTGCTCAAGCAGCTGTGGAGAACTCGTTCAAATCCCCTTTCTCGAATGCCCCACACCATGACCACCAAGGCAGACAGCAGAGGGGGAAGAAGAGCTGATGGCCCTGAGGCACTTTGAGAGTCTGGGCCACTGTACCACAGCAACAACAGCAGCAGCAGTGATGCTAATAGAGGTCCAGACTCACAGTCTCTGAAGAGTTCTGTTTCTGACAGCTGGAGTTCTTTTTTGACCTCTGAAACCTCAAGCCCCCTAATCTGACTATGTCTGGATGAACAGCTCAGAAGAAAAGGCCGAAGCAATGCAGTCAAGCGACGGTTTCAATCATGTAATGTGGAATCAGCTTTTGCAAGGTAGCTAGCTGTCCCAGAGCAGGTCACTGTGACATACAAGAATCCGGGAGGACAAATGAATCCCCTCCCACTAACGGAATAGTGGTAGTGATTGCTGTTTTCTCAAGGGCTGTGCTTTTCTTTTGTTGGCTTAGAAGTGAAAGTAACGATGCGAGTCACAAAAAAGTACCACTGTGTCCGGACCTGGCAGGCTGAGAGGTACATCAACTTCTAAAGCAGCGCCAAAGTTGCCTGGAGGAGTGAAGTGGTGAGGGCGGTTTACCTTGTACTCATCGTCATAGGATTTCCCGGCCTATAACATTTGCTTTCGGAACTTTCTTTACAACATGTGAAAGGTAGCTAAACCGCCCCGGACGGTTACCATTTGCATGCGTAAGAGCCGCTGATGGCAATCATGCGCGTTCCCAGTAGTACCGGTTACACTTGAGGCTGAATTCTCTCCCCCGTGAGAGCATGAAGCAGCCAGGTCCATGCTTCTCAGTTTTCCATTCCTGTTATTTGGGTCCGCATCTAAAAGCAAATCACTGGCACTTGGTTTCTGCTCAGGTCATGATCTCACCATCAGGAGATGGAACCCTGTGCTCAGTGCTCAGTGCTCGGGGTGGGGTTGGTCCTGCTTGAGATTCTCTCTTTCTCCCTCTGCCCCTGCCCCCCCATTTGTGTGCATGTGTGCTCTCTCTCTCTCTCTCTCTCCCTTCTCTAAAACAAATCTTAAAAAAAAAAAAAATAAGTAAAGCACCTACATGCAAAGCAACACTTCAAACTCTGCTTTTCAGAAAGGAGGAAATTAGCCTAAGACAACATTTTTTTCTGTTACACTACCCCACTCCCTGCATGCTGGCCTCTCCTGTGCCTTTGATTTAGCCGTTCAGTGCGACACTTTCATTCTTCTCCAGTTTTCTTCCTCAATACTGACATTCTGTTTGGCTTCCAACCATCTTATTTATTGATGATTTTTAGCCTGTTTTTCTCATTCAAGCCTAGTGTACTGATGCCCCAAATCCTTTCTAAATCCGCAGCTATAAAAATGCCTCAGTTCTTCCTTCTCTGAATCCAAATGCTCACTAATTTCAGTGGATTTAGGCCCAGGATAAGGTGAGCACAGCATTGTATCTTTAATTAGGCACTTTTCAAATCTCCTGTGGTATGTACAGTTTGGATTACTAAATTATGCCAAAAGCAGTTCATGTGAGGGGAGTACGTGTGTGAAGATTAGTGAGTCGTGGTTTCTAAATCGCCTTAAAAGTCTAGAATGCAAGGTGATTGGCAAATACATGGTAATGCTTCTATTAACAGACATTGCCTCAGTCCACAGAATAAATTCTATTTTGAGAAAATGTCTTGTGTGGCTATGCCTGGATAGGATGAACAGGCCACAGTAACTCTACGCTTTGACAGCACAGGCTGCTGCAATCCATCCATCCGTCCGTCCATTTGTAAACACTCACTAGATATTTGTCACGTGCCAGGAGCTCTGCTAGGACCTGCAGACTAAAAAAAATCACCTTCAAGTTGCTTGCATGTTAGTATGTGCATGTGTGTGTAGGGGAGGGTTGAACAGTACACAAACAACTGTAACATATAGGATGCCATTTAAGAAGGAAGCAAAGTGTGAGGAGGGTTTCGAAGAAGGAAAGGTCAGAGCTACATGGAGGATTCAATAAGGCACGACGAGGGAGATGGCAGTTGGATGAAGCTTGACCAGGAAGTATAGAATTCTGTTTTAAAAGTTTTCAAATTTTAGACCAAGTTAAAATATGCAGAAAGTTACAAAAATAGCAGAAAGTGCTCTCGCATAGCTCTCCTTTGGTTTTGCCCATTCTCAACATCTTACATTTGCGCAGTACAGTTGTAAAATCAAGAAACCAACATTGATATATTACTCTTACCTGCACTCCACCCTTTTAGGGATGTCCCCAATTTTTCCATTAATGTCCCCTTTCTGTCTCAGGATCCATTTGGGGGAGCCGCATTGCACTGACTTGTCATGGCTCTTCAGTCTTCTCTGGTCTAAGATGGTTTTTCAGTCTTTGCCTGTTTCCGAGAACTTGAGGGCCTGGAGGCCTCATCTCCTCTCCCTCAGTCTGGATTTGACTGTTGTTTTTCTCATGGTTAGAATAGAGTTCTGAGTTCTGGGGAAGAACATCACACTGGAGTTTCTTTCTTTCTTTCTTTTTTTTAAGATTTTATTTATTTGACACAGAGACAGAGATCACAAGTAGGCAGAGGCAGGCGAGGGTGTGGGGGGAAGCAGGCTCTCCACTGAGCAGAGAGCCGGATGCGGGGCTCAATCCCAGGACCCTGAGACCATGATCTGAGCCAAAGGCAGAGGCTTAACCCACTGAGCCACCCAGGCGCCCCTGGAGTTTCTTTTTATCCTTCTATCTCGGGGGTACCTGATGTCTGCCTGATGTCCTGGGTTCTGTCAGCCAAACAGAAGAGTTTTAATTCCATCGGTGGAAGGGGCCTGAGTGGGCAAGGTGTGGGTGTCTACACTGTGTTTGTGGACTAGTGAGAAGCCCAATGGCTGAGAGGTAGAATACTTGCAAGTGAGGCACTTTTACATTTTATAAAAGATTGTGTGGAAACAAGCTTTTTCAAAGCTTAGCACCTCATGGTAAAGTGATAGAGGGGATAGTGCAGCTCCCATTAAAAGGTGAGAAAACTGAGGCCCAGGGAATTAAGAGGACAGCCGAAGGTTGTACAAACAGCGCCAGAGCCAGGATGCACAGCAGTTCTCCTGATTCCCACCCCAGGGTTTTCTGCTCTTCATCTTGGTCACTGTCTCTTGGAGAGGCCCACAGAACAGTTGTTGAGAGTGATGGAGGAGGAGTGCATATGAGTCTGATGAGTCTGTTGTGACTGGACCTCCTGTGCTCTGTCCCAATTTTCCATCTAAACTCTGTGCTTCAAAAAACTAGGTAAAGCAAAGTCAACTTACTACTACTTCTTCTTTTTCTTCTTCTTCTTCTTCTTATTATTATTTTTGGTGTGTGTGTGTGTGTGTTTTAAGATTTTTATTTATTTATTTTTGACAGAGAGAGACGCAGCAAGAGAGGGAATACAGCAGGGGAAGTGGGAGAGGGAGAAGGAGGCTTCTTGCAGAGCAGAGAGCCTGATGCGGGCCTCGATCCCAGGACCCTGGGATCATGACCTGAGCCGAAGGCGGATGCTTAATGACTGAGCCACCCAGGCGCCCCTCAGCTCTTACTTCTGAAGAGGTTAAAGCTCTTCCAAGAAGGTCTGGGAAAGTTTTCTTCTGCACTGCCCCTTCACCTAGTGTTTGTTCTGGGACATGTCCCTAAAGGGAATGTACCACCATGGTTCTAAGGGTTGAGGGTTAGTTGTCTAGTTCCTACTAGGAAATGTTTATTAATGTATTCCCTGGGTGACGAAGGAAATACGAGGGGAGCTAACCATTCATCTTGACTGGTCTGGATACAGATGGAGAAGAGAACGTGAAAGATCAGAGCAATTTCCCTTTCCTTCATCCTCAGTGAATGCTAGGACTGGCCCTTTCCTATGTCGGAGAGGGAGCTACAGTTGGCTAATCAGGAAAGCCTCGTATCCCACTTTTTTAGATTTAACATTTTTTCTTGTTTAGGTCATAAATACATATTTTGTACCCACCATGAGTCTGGATCTGTTAGGCAACAATGTAAGAGAAACGGTATCAATAGGTTTTCTTGCTTTTAAGAAGTTCTTTAGCAGGGGGGCACCTGGGTGGCTCAGTGGGTTAAGCCTCTGCCTTCGGCTCAGGTCATGATCCCAGGGTCCTGGATCGAGCCCCGCATCAGGCTCTCTGCTCGGCGGGGAGCCTGCTTCCTCCTGTCTCTCTACCTGCCTCTCTGCCTACTTGTGATCTCTCTCTGTCAAATAAATAAATAAAATCTTTAAAAAAAAAAAAAAGAAGAAGTTCTTTAGCAGGGAAGACAGTAAGAAAAAAAGTGAAGAGGAGAGAGTAATTAAGTGCCTGGGCTTCGTAGAAGAGGTGATCCCAGAGTTGAGTCGTATAGGACAATGAGGAGTTGTCGTGGTAGAAAACAGCATACACAGCGTGGAAGAGAGAGGCCGCCCTGCACATCTGGGGATGTGCGAGTCATTTGGTCTTGCTGGAGCATAACAGAGTGTGTTGGGAACAGAGGATGTTGGGAACAGCAGGAGGTAGAGCAGGAGAGTGTGATTCTCTCTCCCGTTCCAGGTCTCCAGCCAGAGCCCTCCTCGGGGGTGGGGGGCAGAGACCTCCAAGAAGGGGTCTTCTAGCCTTCTGCCTTCTACAATGCCATCCTTTAGGCAGGCAGGACCTCGGCTCTTAAGGGTTTTGCCTGACTTCCCATTCTTGCAACTTGATCTTGGAAGTGCATAGCCATGATGCCTAATCCCTTAAAATGTGTTGAAAGCATAACAGCATTTGGTCTGTGATCGGCACCAGATTCTCTTGAAACTGATTTTTATGCAGCTCAAGATTGAGTGGAAACATCCCACTGTACTTAATGCAGTGTTCCTGTAAGACTGCAGTTTTTGGGGAGAAAAGAAGATTATCTGTTGATCTTTGATACTCACTTGTTCACAGAGCTCTGTCAATGTACTGTGTCACATGGCTCCCTTATAGTTTCCAAAGCCATTAAATACTAAAGAAAACAGGATTTTTCCAGCTCTGATCTCATTATGTGTACAAATTCCAAGAGCAGCCTCCCAGAAAATAAAAGTTTTTATACAACAGAGTGGATGTGTTCATGAAAGATATATTGTTTATTTTCTTGGCACAGAGCTAACTCTAAAATAAGATTACTTAATTGAAGAAAACATTTCCTGACATGCTGAGAAGCAACATTTGAACCAAATCTCCGCTCTCTTAGATTAAGTCTAGGGTGGATGTGTTCTAGGCTATTTAATCCATGTGAATCTCAAACAAAATCATTTCAACTACTGAGGCATTTAGTTGGTGAGGCAAAATGTAACTCAATGCTATAGGCAACAGCTTATAATCAATTATGATTTTTAGTTGGGAAAGATCCTGGGGTTTGTTATTACAGTAGTAGTTTATTTATTTATTTATTGGCACAAAGACTCTTAAATCTGGAAGCATTCAATTCATTTTTTCATTGCACTTGGCTCCTCCTGGCTTTGGTTTGCTGGGTAACTCAGCTCATTTTTAGTGGTTCCTTTATTCTATTTTTAGGACTTGGGCATCAGCAGCCTGGTCTTTAATAGTATCTATTACTATATATTATATATTTCTATCATACAGTGTACATAGTATTATTATATAATTTGTATGGGCATATAAAATATACATTGTATGTTAATATTATTTATTGTATATTGTAATATTTACATAATTAAAAGTAGTCTATATGTGTGTGGTAGAAGTGAACTGTTCATCAGAATACCTTTCCTCTTTCTTTCTGGGCACGTGCCCACTTCAGGAAGAACGGATTTCCTGGTCTTCCTTGGAGTCGGGTAAGGCCCTGTGATGAGGTTCTCATTTACGGAATGTGAGCACAAGTGGTGTGTGCCACCTCCAGAGCCAGGCCTTAGCGGTGGAGTGGGCCTCCTCCCTACCCTCTTGTTCCTTTCTGCCCATTGGAATTTGGCTGTGGAGACAGCTCTGACCGGGTGGGAGAAGACCGTGCCCCAGGACGGCGGAACAGCACAACCAGAGGAGCGTGTGTCCCCGACTGTTCATGGGCAGCAACACTGTGCTGCCCACCTGGGCTGCTCACCTTCCACCAGTTACTCGTGAAGGAAATAAAGTCCCCTATTTCTGCAGCCACCATATCAGTCAGGGCTCAGTCAGAGAAGAAGCAGATGTGCAAGAAGATACATGTGGTGAGCGATTTGTCACAGGATTTGATCGTAAGCAATCGTGGGAGCTGGTTGAGCTGTTTCTGTAAGGCCGACGTTGTGACCGATGCTAGGTATCCAAATCCAAGGAGTGGACAGGTGGGAAGGCAGGGGGAGTGCAGAGCAGGGCAGAGCAGGAGAAGGCGGAACCCACAGGGTGAGCCGGTTGTTCTGGCTCCGGCCTGGGTGCTAGGAGTGTCTGCAGGAGACGCTGATGTCTTCACGGACCTAACACACATCTGGCCCAGGAGTCAGAGAAGCTGAGAGGAGGAACCCGGAGAAGGTAGAGTAGTTGAAGGCCTGGCTGCCACACACACCAACGGGGCAAACCAGGAGATCACAACAGTAGCAGCTGCTTCCGGCCTCCAGATTTCACACAAGGATCCCTCTTGTGACACATTCTAACGGAAAACCTGCGGGATGAGATTCTGGGCAAGAGAATTCAGTCTAGTCATGGTGACACATGACAAAACCACCTCAGCCGACCCTTCATCCGCTTATTTTGCATTCAGAGGAAATATATTTTATACCCAGATGAGAACCACAACGAAGTGCTTCAGCCTGGCACGGTGCAACCATCACGCATACAACCAAAGTGCATAATCCTTCCCTCAGAAGAGGATACCAAGTCCCTCTTTTGTTTTTGGGTGAAGTTAATTTTTCCTCTCTCTGATTCACAGTCCCTGTAACTTAAATATTGGTATATAAGGTAATTAGTGTATAACACATTGTAAGTCAGGTGATATAAGGATGAGAAAGGGCAAGAGAACAAAAATATTTGAGATAAACAGATAGATAGATAGATAGATAGATAGATAGATAGATAGATAGATAGAAAGAAAGAAAGATAGATACCTGTGTGGCTCAGTTCGTTAAACATCTGCCTTCAGCTCAGGTCATGATCACAGGGTCCTGGGATCGAGCCCCACATCGGGCTTCTTGCTTGGCGGGAGTTTGCTTCTCCCTCTGCCCTTCTCCCTGTTCCTGTTCTCTTTTACTCTCTCTGTCAAATAAATAAATGACATTTAAAATACATATATATGCAAACATAGAGATCTCTAAATGAGGAAGAAACTATCACACTATTGCAGTCCTTGTTTATGCAATGGGCACATAGTCATTGCTGATATAACATTTCTTTCTTCCACTACCCATTCCCTTTACTGTAAGCAAGCACTTCAGCTGGTCATGGTTGCTTGGCTGGTGGAGGAAACTCAAACCTGCATTCCTAAAGTTCAGGGTCATTAGCGGTCCTGCCTGAATGGGGTTGCATTTTTCTATGGATTTTAATCCTAGGATGTAGGAATAGTACGAGGTACCCCAGAAGATCTCCTACATTCCTATGGTATAGTCATCCCAATTTCCCCGTGGTTATCAGGGTCAGTCCCTTGAGCCAGTATAGTAATCCTGTTCTTTGCTTGTTGAATCCTTGGTATATGGAGCATCAAGTGTTTAGGGGAGAGTCTCAACTTCTAGTTCGGTGGAATCATTGGTACGTCCCTTGGTGGAAGCATTTTCCACCAGTAACTCCTTTTGAAACTAAAACTCCTGGGCACCTGGGTGGCTCAGTGGGTTAAGCCACTGCCTTCGGCTCAGGTCATGATCCCAGGGTCCTGGGATCGAGTCCCGCATTGGGCTTTTTGCTCAGCAGGGAGCCTGCTTCCCTCTCTCTCTCTCTGCCTGCCTCTCTGTCTACTTGTGATCTCTGTCTGTCAAATAAATAAATAAATAAATAAAATCTTTAAAAAAAAAAAAAAGAAACTAAAACTCCTAAATCAGGAGAGTCCAACTGCAGGCATGCTAGTAAAAAAAAAAAAAAAATGTTGCCAGTGAATCACTAGGGTTAATAGTAATAAAAACTGTTCCCATTTTCACCCCTTGATTCCCAGACCCTTGAGTCCTGACTATGGATTGGACATCCATTTAGAGCATGTATTTTATCCTGGAAGATGTTGCCCCAGCCTTGCAAGGCATTGGTACCTAGCCACCACCATAATTGAGTCTTCAAAAGGCTATACAATGGAGTATCACTTAAACCATCAAAAGAATGAAATCTTCCCATTTGCAACAACGTGGATAGACCTAGAGAGTGATTATGCCAAGTGAAAGAAGTCAGTCAGAGAAAGACAAGTATCTTATGATCTCGCTCATATGTGGAATTTAAGAGCAAAACAAATAAACAAAGTAAAAAAGAGACAAACCAAAAAACAAACTCTTAAATATAGAGAACAAACTGTGCTCCAGAGGGGAGGTGGGTGGGGGAAATGAGTGAAATAGGTGAAGGGGGTTAAGAGTAGGATGATGATGATGAGCACAGAGTGATGCACAGAATTATTGAATCATAGTACACCTGCAACTAATATAATACTGTATGTTAATTATACTGGAATTAAGAAAATAAATTTCAAAAAGGCTATTCCACTATTCTATTAAGCCAGCGGCTTTAAGATGATGGGGAGCTTGATGGGACTAGTAATTTCATGAGCATGAGTCCCTTTTTGCAACCTCGTTTGTTATGAAACAAAGTCCTTGGTCAGAAATAATGCTGTTTAGAATGCTACAGCAGTGGATAAGTTATCCTGTAAGTCCATGGGTGATGGTTTCAGTAGAAACATCACAGGCAAGAAGAGTAAGAATCTGTTCTAGTAAGAATAAAGTGCTGTTCCTTCCATTATAGAAATAGCCCAATGTAATTAACTCACCATCAAGTAGCTGATGACTCCTCTGGGAAATTTGTGGCATATTAGGAACTAAAGGGCCATCAGAAGTTTGGGCAATCAGTAGCCTTGGTAGGCGAACGCCCGTGTTGCTGAGCCCATGCATATCCTTTATCCTTTCATTGCTGCTCTGGCTGTTTTGTTCATGAGCCCATTTGGCAATGCCAGGAGTTGGTAGGGAATGATGCTGATTCATGTCCATAGAATGGGTCATCCTTTCCACCAGAGTTCACCTTTCTTGGAGAATTCACGTAAGATACAAATATCTCCCACTCTCCCATTCAGAGAAGTCTATCCACATACTTCTTCCTCGGATATTCTTGTCACCAATTTTCCAATCATGTTCCTTCCAAGTCCCTCATCACCCAGCCACACCACTGGGTGAATCACTGGAGATCATACCTGTGGCCGTTCTCCTTCCAGCTGTAGCAAATGGCATGAACTGAATTGCTGATCTAACTTTAGCTATTTCCAAAGGATTCTACTACATTTCTGGGAAACTCGGAGCAAAAAATAGTTTCCAACTTACCTTTGGGTCATAAACACTAATCCTCAAATACCTCAAATACCATAGCCTTTACATGTGCACTATAACACAGAGTCTTATACAGGGTCGGCGGGTGCTGCATCAGTATTCGTGCAGTGAATGCCTAGTCCTGGCACTTGACCTGTGCAGCTGCTGAGCCCGTTAGAAAGTAGTCAAATGCAGACCCAGTTTATGCATCTGCCCAGCAGCTGAGAGTGCATAGCACCTGAAGACTTACAGCCCACAAGTCTGTATTGATCGACTACTGTGCACCTAGGTACTAGTCCACAATAAATCTTTTCATACCAATTGTTGAGCTAGGTTAATTTTAAGGACATGTGATATCAATTATATAATATTACATTTATTTCTTCTCCAGGTTAAGCACATGTGTGTTTCTGGGCTTGCAGTCGTAATTACTGCCTCAGAAGTGTTCAAAGGGGAAAAAGGGAATTTATCGTTTCCTAGTAATTATACATCTAGATGGCTGAAGCAGCGTGCTCTTAAGCTGTGGGAGGTGAAGGCCCCTATCCGACGCTGGTCTTGTTCAGCACTCTTGAACTTTCCCTGGTGTTTGGCACGTGACAGAGCTTTATAAATAATGACTGAGAGGATGAATGAGTTGTTCACCAAGACCCTGTCAGATGCTACTAACTTCCTGAGGGGCCTCAAGGAGCCGCCCTGTGGGAGCAGAGGGAACACACAGCAAACCAGCACTGGGCTAGGGCAGGCAAGTTCCAGCTTTAGCTTTGCTCCTGCCTGGCTACGCGTCCCGGAGCAAGGCACACAGCCTCTCTGGGTCTTGATTTCTGGTGTGAGGATGTTCGAGAGTCAAAGAGCAGCCACGAGAGGCCTCTCATGCTCAGAGGTATTTTGTCTGGACTGCAGAGTATACTAAAGAAACGTATCTGGACACCTTTTGGGACACACACTCTAGTGTGCTTACCTCAGTATGTGTTTAATCCTGGTTTGGCCCCTGTAAGCCATCTGGGTTTGTAACTTCTGATCATGATAGGCTCCGGTTCTGATATTCTCTGAGCCGATGCCGCTGGAATACACGGGCCATAAGGACAGGGGTTTGAGCCTGCTTCCATCACCACTGAATGCCCAGTCCTAGAATGATGCCTGGAATATAATCGCTGCTTAAATGATACCTGCATGAAAATGAAGCAGACCCGGGGTGCCTGGGTGGCTCAGTGTGTTAAAGCCTCTGCCTTCGGCTCAGGTCATGATCCCAGGGTCCTGGGATCGAGCCCCACATCGGGCTCTCTGCTCAGTGGGGAGCCTGCTTCCTCCTCTCTCTGCCTGACTCTCTGCCTGCTTGTAATCTCTGTCTGTCAAATAAATAAATAAATAAAACTTAAAAAAAAAAAAAGAAAGAAAACAAAGCAGACCCATGGAGGAAGGGAGGTAGGGGATCATTATCTCCCTCCAGCACGAGTTGGTGTAAATATCAGCTGCCACTGTTCAGGAGCTGGCCACACTGTGCAGCCTGTATTGCTGTGGGCATTGTTAGGAGCCTGGTTCTAGATGTGTTTGCCTGAGCTTCTGGCCTATTTCCTGACCCAGTCGGTGTTATTTTACTACTGGCTCCTGGAATCTTCCTACTGTGTGCTTTAAAAAATTCCTTTCCAAGGGGAACCTGGGTGGCTCAGTCAGTTAAGCATCTGCCTTCGGCTCAGGTCATGATGGTCCCACGGTCCTGGGATGGAGTCCTGCATCCGGAATCCCTGCTCAGCGGGGAGACTGCTTCTCCCTTTGCCTCTGTTCCTCCCCCTGCTCATGCTCTCTCTCTCTGTCTCTGTGTCTCTCTGTCTCAAATGAATAAATAAAACCTTAAAAAAAAAAATTCCTTTCCGAGAGTACAACCCCACAGCACTGCTGTTAACACTCAATAAAACTTTTTTTTTTCCTGGTAGCTGTTAAACTTTAACATCAGATTATACTGCATATCAGCTGAACACTCTGCACAGGCCTTCCTTGCTAGGCAGGAATGAGTCCCCCTAACATGTCAGCTTTGGGGAAAATACAAGCTCACTTTCATAGTCACCTGGGGGAGAAACTCTGCTAAAACAACACTTCTGGTACGTCAAAAAGAGTCCTGGCCGTTAGATACATTAAACTACCTCTCAGACAGGGGCGCCTGGGTGACTCAGTCGGTCGAACATCGGACTCTTGGTTTCAGCTCAGGTCATGATCTCATAGTAGTGGGATCGAGCCCTGCATTGGGCTCTATGCTCAGTGGAGAGCCTGTTTCTCATTCTCTCTTTCTCTCTCTCCATCCTGCCCTGGTGCTCACACTCTCCTCTCTCTCTCAAAAAAAAAAAAAAAAACCTTCTTGGACAGGTGGACAAGAGGAGGTAAAAGACATGAGATTTAAAAAAGCAGTTTTAAATTAGAAATGAATGCAGAATTATTCATAGGTACATATGCCATTTTCTTACACTTTCTAGCTCCAGTAATTTATAATACAAGCCTTCAATTTGTGAACTAAAAATGTAAATAACTTGACATATTTTGTCTGACAAATCCAGACTAATACTCCCCTGGATTCAACAAGGAAAAACCCCAGAACCATGTTCAAACCCCACAGATAGAGAAAAACAGGTGAAAAATCCTTCTAGTCTCTTAAAATTTAAAACAGCAACATTGACCACAGCCTGGAAGCTGAAGGTCTCCGTGTGAGCTTCGGACACCACTAACACAGTCACATTTCGTTTATGTGGGCAGGAAGGCGGCTTCTATCCCACGCTGACAGAGCCGGTGATGAGTAGAGCACTTGCTGGGGCCTGCCAGCCAGACATTTCTCCACAAGCCCAGGATGGAAACCCTTCTTCCTCAGCTGCAGTGGATTTTCACTAGAAACATCCCAGCCAGTGTTTCTACTTTTTGATTTCACTTGCCATTTGTAGGCAGGTGAACATAGACACTTTCACTCTGCCCTGACTGCCCATTTGGGAACAAAATCCAAGAACTCTTGGGACGATAAACATGCTGAAGAATCTGGGTCCTCAGGTTTTATAGGCTTTGCCTTTGTGAGTTAGATTCTGAGTAGCACAGCACCAGGTCGGGTCATCCCAAAGAACGAATTTGAACCAGAAACTGGAGAACAGCAAGTCATGTTTATTTATGCATCTCAGGCCTATACTTCATATGTTATTTTCACCATCAAATGACCTGATCAGAAAATAAAGATGTGAAAATATGTTTTAACAGAGAGGGAGAATAGTTCAGTAGACCTCACACTTAAAGCAAAAGTGATCATTTAAAATTATTCCAAGCCTGCAGTGTCACTGGGTGGCTCTGAGAAGGACAATGAGAGAAATCAGAGACTAGTTCACAGAAATGGTCCTGCAAGACTGTACCAGTTTAAACAGATGTAGACTATCACATGGGCAGCTGAGGGATAATGACTTTATCTTTTCATTTAGTGTGTGTGTAAAATAATTGTCTTCATTATTTTAATCACGTTTGACATCTCCTAAACCAGCAAAGGCCATCCAGACCTAGTCATGTTGTAAGTATCCCTGATATCAGAATGAATTTACAGCCCCAAAGGAACAGGGGCGCCTGGGTGGCTCAGTGGTTTAAGCCGCTGCCTTCGGCTCAGGTCATGATCTCGGGGTCCTGGGATCGAGTCCCACATCGGGCTCTCTGCTCGGCAGGGAGCCTGCTTCCCTCTCACTCTCTCTGCCTGCCTCTCTGCCTACTTGTGATCTCTCTCTGTCAAATAAATAAATAAAATCTTTAAAAAAAAAAAGTTCCCTCAAAAAAAAAAAAAAAAAAAAAAGGAACATCAGTGACAGGGATGCCCGTGTGAAGTATACACAGTTAGAAAGTAATTACCTAAAATTTACACTGAGAGAAAGTCCGTTTCCAAAGATAGGTAGAAGAGTTTCAGACCAGGTAAAATTCTTAAGACAAGTCCCTTTTTAATTCATTTTTATATTCCCCAGAGCAATCAGCAGAACCTCTTGCAAAAATTAGGTGTCAGGGAGATTTGGTAAAGAAGATAGGATTTCCAAATTTGTCTGGAAAACGGAATAAAGTTTATGCCTGAAGTTTACTTTCAGATCTCTTAAAGAAAGAGTTAATTTTTCTTTGACTCTCTTTTTGGATCTTACCTTTAAAATTTTCTCTTCAAAAGAAAAGAAAAGAAAACAAAACAAAAAAACACTCTCCCCCCCTTAATTTCCCCAAGCCCTTCTTTCTAAATTGGAATACTCCCATGAGTTACTCTTTTTCTCCCACTTCCTGGAGAAGTGTGTTTCCTTGGGACAGCTTTTCAGTAACTACCTCTTCACAGGTGAACCAAAAACAAGTCTGGAAAGTCCATCCCTGGAGAATTTACCACACTGTAGTCAGGACTGTTTATGTCTGAATGTATTGCTTATGTAACTCAAGTCGGACACCTTTATTTTTTATTTTTATTTATTTATTTTAAAGATTTTATTTATTTATTTGACAGAGCGAGATCACAAGTAGGCAGAGAGGCAGGCAGAGAGAGAGAGGAGGAAGCAGGCTCCCTGCCAAGCAGAAAGCCTGATGCAGGACCCGATCCCAGGATCCTGAGATCATGACCTAACCCACTGAGCCACCCAGGTGCCCTATTTTTTATTTTATTTTTTATTTATTTATTTACTTGACAAAGAGAGAGAGCAAGGGGGCACAAAAGAAGGGGAGTGGTAGGCAGAGGGAGAGGGAGAAGCAGGCTTCCCGCCAAGCAGAAAGCCTGATGTGGGGCTCGATCCCAGCACCCAGGGGTCATAATCCGAACCCAAGGCAGATGCTTAACCGACTGAGCCCCCAAACTGGACAACTTTATAGCGACTATGCTTTTGAGTGAACTGTTTTGGAATGCTGAGATTCATTGAAAATGCTTGAAAGAGTGAGAAATAGCCTAAATTGCTAGTAGGGTTTTCAGGATAAGATAACTGAACGTGAGAGACTTTATAAGAAAACGTAGAAAGTGGAAGAGTTCTCAGCTCTGACTGTGGTGCTGTCAGCAGCCTGCTGTAGCTGCTCTGTCTTCACTGGCCTCCCCGCTCCTTCCTCTGGGAAGAGGCTGAGGGCCGTACCTTCTAGTGTGACCTCTAACTAACCAGTTTCGCCTGAGGAGGATTCTGAGGAGTGTCACGGTGGATCAGGAAGTCATGGAAATCACACGAGTTTCACACCAGAACAAAACCAAAAGGGTTTGTGAGAACACCACAGCTTTTGGAGAGCAGCACCTTCTCATCTGCGCTCACTATCAAGTAGTCTTCAAGGATGTGTCAGACAGAAGCCCTAGATGAGGTTGCTTTTTATTTAGTTTTGACTTTTATTGAAGGCCATTTTATTGAGTGTGTAGAGAGGCAAGGAGTTGTAGAAGGCTTGCATGAGAAACAGAAGACCGGCTGTCTCTCCCACCTCCCACTTTCTGAGGGCAAACCCACTCGACATTTCCAAGCAGTCATTTGCTATTTGCATCCGTGTTTCTAAATCACATGATTTAATGGATACTTCTCAAATATTCACTTTTTAAATATTTTCTGTTGACTTTCTACCAGGATGATAAGGATCTAACACTCTCACCCCTTCCCATGACCCATGTTCACGTGACCAATCATCTTCCCGAATAGTTTCACAGGCTTTTAGTTAGATCAATATATATGTTCCCATTTTATGACCCCTTAAAGTGCTATTGACAGCTTAGCTATGTAGTCTACCATGATGGCTTTTTTTTTCTCCCCAACTTACCGTGGCATTAATACTAATCCTTTTCCTTTGCTTGGTTTTCTATGTATTTATCACCAAATTAGCCCCAAACTCTCCTCCAGTATGGAAGTCTCCTCCTAGTGTGTTCAGACACATTAGATAATCTGTCAGAAGTTACTCCATGAATCTTTGGAACCACTGCAATCTTGATTGTTTGGTCTCTAGACTGGTTACCTATTTGTTAGCTTGGGATTTTCTTTTACCTGCAACTTGGGGATTACCTTAGCCTCTGTCTTATGTTGAATTCCCTGTTTTGTGGGCCTCATGTCTTCCTCTTTCTTGATTTATTAATGTGTTTTGGTGGAACACATCTTCCACTAGCTTTCTGAGAAAGGGTATGTGGTAAATATTTTGAGAATTGCACTTCTGCAAGTATCTTTATTCTGTTACACTACTTGATTATTGTTGGGTCCAGGTATAAAATTCTAGGTTGGGAATAATTTTCTGTCAGGAATGGAAGACATTTCTTCTTGGCCTTCATATTGCTAGTGTTGCTGTTGAGAAATCAGATTCTGTACTGATTCCTGGCACTTTGTAGTTATATTTTAGGATCTTTTCTTTGTCCTAAAATGTTAGAATTTCACAGTGATAGGCCTAGGTGTCAATCTATTTTTATCCATTGTGGATACTTGGTAGGTCTTTAGTTCTGTTAACTTTAATGAGCTGTTGGATGACCTCTGTTTTCTTTGTCTTTTTCTGGAATTCTTCCTCATCAGATGACAGATGTCCTGGGCTAGTCCTCTAAATTTCTTACTATATCATGGCTACTTTCTATCTCTTTGTTTTACCTTAAGGGATATCTCTCAACTTCATTTTTTTAAAAAAGATTTTATTTATTTATTTGACAGAGAGAGAGACAGTGAAAGAGGGAACACAAACAGGGGGAGTGGGAGAGGGAGAAGCAGCCTTCCTGCCAAGCAGGGAGCCCGATTTGAGGCTCAATCCCAGCACCCTGGGATCATCACCTGAGCCGAAAGCAGACGCTTAATGACTGAACCACCCAGGCACCCCTCAACTCCATTTTAAGTCTTCTATTGAGATTTTCATTTTTTACTTCCTACTTTTAATTCTCTGAATGTCTTGTCCTTTTGTGTAAAGTGTTGTTCTTGTTTCATGTATGTGATAATAATTTTTTCAAGGTTTCATCTTCCTGCAGTGTTTTCTTCCCAACGTTGTACAATTGTTTGATGCTTTACTATCTTTCTTTCCTATGAGAAGTCTTCCCCAGATGTTGGTGATCTTGGCTCTCTGTTCATATGCAAGAGTGGGGCCCTATGGAGCTTCTAGGAAGCTCTGTATGCAAGGCAAGCCTTGTCAAACTCTGAGCTTCTCAGCTGGGTGATCTGCCTGGGCCATTTCACAGGTGAATCTCCGATGTCTGTCTCTGGGTCTTTTCTCTTGAGTCCACCAGTTTCCCCCAAAGAAGTCTTTTCTAAATAGGGGGGCAAAAATACTGTGGGGTTAATTTCAACATGGTGTCAGTTTTCACTTATTCACCCTGTTTTCAGGACACTTTTTCTACCCTAACTATTCTTATTGTTCCCAAGTCCAACAAAGCCTTGTCTAACTCTCTTCAGGGAGTAAGTATTTGGTTTTCTATGAGAGTAGTGGAGGAGATATGGGGGGTCTCACTGCTTTTTAAACAAACTCACCCAGTCTTCTGGATTTTAGCCTCATCAAATGTCCACTCCCTGGAGTAACCAGTAGCACCAGTTCGTAGACATTTGGGGGATTCTGTGGATATAGATTAGATTGCCTCTCAGTTTTTCCTACTTTCTTGGGTCTGCTAAGTCATTACCACTCTTTGAAATGCTCTCCAGCTTCTAAAATGTTATCGTTTCTCCTTTTCTCTTTGTTTACCTTTGCTTTTTGCTTTTATGGTTAATCCCTTAGTTGTCACTTTAGTGGAGTTTCTGGAGGGAGTGGAGACAAATCTGTGTATGTACCTAGGTATCCTAAACTGGAAATCCATGTAATCCGATGTGTGCTTGACATGCATAGAGTCTAGGCCTGCTGTAAGTTGTTACATTAAAAGGAAAATGATACCTTTGTCAGTTTTCCCCATATCTGATCTGTAGGTTGAAACCTTGG
Organism: Meles meles; assembly: GCF_922984935.1. NCBI lineage: Eukaryota > Metazoa > Chordata > Mammalia > Carnivora > Mustelidae > Meles > Meles meles. Next base: position 83,717,193 of record NC_060068.1, read on the forward strand.
TTTCTATCACTGCCCTGTTGGTCAGAGGTCCTAAGGAAGTCCTCTGCCCTTGGGTCTATACTAGTAAGAGTCTCAGGAAGGCTTTCACACTCTGTTTATCCCTCCACTGTATCCAGCAATGGTTGCCTGCTGGGTAACAAGAGTGAGGATAAAAGTGGCGGAGGGATAGTCACTGACTGGGAATGAAGTTGAAAACCTGAAACTCTAATAAATTAGCCTCTTCCCTTACCCTGTGACCCAGCCAGGGACTGCCCCCACCCCCCTTCACTGCCCCTTTTGAGTTCTCCTTTCCTTGACTCCCTCCCAACTCCAGGAAAAAACGGGAAAGCACACACTTCATTGGTCCAGTAAGGACTGCCCAGTCCGTGAGGTCAGGGACTAGAATTTTGCCAGATCACTTCTAAGCAGCCAGTGGATGACCACATCCCTGCAAGGAGATGGTTTAATATGCCTCACATTTCCATCACTTTTTTTGGAAGGGAAAAAGTTTAAAAAATGATTTTAGAGTTTTTAAAACTAAGAGCTCTCAGCGGGATCAGGTCTTAGTAGATAAGTTTACATGGAGAGGGGCTTCCAACTACCTAGGCACACACATGTGCATGCGTGCGCGCGTGCACACACACACACACACACACACACACACATACTTCCTTCGAAGATTTTATGTAAGTCGAATAAGACCTGAATATCTGGCAAACCTGAGACGGGAAAGAGTTCTCAAAACGGGAACTGAGTAGTCTCAGGAGGGTGTTTGTGGAGGGGGAAAGGAGGACCCTTAGCCTGGCAGACATGGGATAGAAGTTACAACGAACCAACTATGTAGTCCGACCTCAGGATTGTCTGCCCTTGCCTTTTAAAGTATGACTAGAGTGTCTAGAATCTTCATGCTCCACACCTGGGGCATGAGTCACCTAGCTGTGTCCCAGCATTATCTCTGGCTCCCAGGATTACAGCTCCAGAGCCAGAGCTTGCCTGATGTATTATCTGGATGATTCCCATAAAGTCTCCTTGACCTTCCCTGCATGGGCTGTGGAGTGTTGGCAAGAGCTCTCACCTACCAAGGGCCTTTCTTCCCCTTTACCCTCTGATATTTTGAATTCAGATTTCTATTCCTTGGTCTTCTGTAGAGCTCCAGGGCTCAGAAGCCGCAGGAATTCCTCAGGGTGCCGGGAAACTGCTGGCCTGGACGTCAGCAATGCAGTGCTCAGCTCGGCTCCCTGGACATGTGCTGCAGGCTCCATCCTGCTCCAAGCTCAGGGAGAGCTGCTTTCAGAGCCAAGGCCATTTCTGCATGTGTGTCTTTATACGTCATTTTCAATCATACTTTGCAGGCAGCTGCCTTTCTACATAGGATGAGCCACCGGAAATGCAGGAAACCACACAGGCCAGAAACAAAAAGACACTTGAGGTATTGTTTAGAGAACATATGTGAGATGTTAGAAACCACAACATCCTACACCTGTAGCAACAACTACTGCAGATGGGTATGTGCTTTGCAGTCCATTTTAGACTTTCTTGCGAATTACTTCTAAGAAACAACCTGGGGCTGCCTTTCTGTCAAGCTCCCTGCTGTAGATGATTTCTCCTGAAAGGCCTAGTAGATTACAACTTGACTATCTCTGGAGCAAAGAGGAGACTTCATTTGTAAAGTCTTGTCCCCACCTCAAGCCAAGGGCATCCACGTTTCTGTTAGAGCCCTTTGGCCTCAGAGATACTGCTTGCTCTTTCAAAGCAAACAGGAAACCAAAATAAACCCTACAGGCCTTATGTTTAACAAAAAGCAGACTCAGCCAGCCATTCACTCCCTCAGTCACTCATTACTGTCCAAAAGCAGCACTCACCTCCTCCTCCACGTGAGTTCTGTGAAAAACACACTAGCCCTGTTCATTCTAACATCCTTCTAACTGCATTTTCTGATACTGGACCTGGGGCCCAGGGATGCACTCATGGAACTCACGGTGTCCCTGGAAAGTTGCCATGACTGGTGTTCAAGCCCCTTACCAAGCAGAGATTCTATCTTTATTAGTTTCCTATTTAAACCCAGGCTATAAACACCAGAGTCATTAACAGTTTCGCTGCTCCAAATATGCAAACGTTCACAAAATTGATACTATCTACAGTCTGGGGCGTGATCCAAGACCATAAACTCTCCCATGTCTTAAGAACCAGAGAGGCAGGGAGGCTGGGAGCCATGGGAGTTTTATATAATGCCAGCTGCCTCTTAGGGGATATTTTATTTTATTTCAAAGCTTTTATTTATTTGACAGATATTGACACAGTGAGAGAGGGAACACAAGCAGGGGGAGTGGGAGAGGGAGAAGCAGGCTTCCTACCAAGCAGAGAGCCTGATGCGGGGCTCCATCCCAGGACCCTGGGACCATGACCCAAGCTGAAGGCAGAGGCTTAACCAACTGAGCCACCCAGGTGCCCCTGGAAATATTTTAAAGTTGGGGACTCTCCAGGCATTTTTTTGGGGGGGTACTGATTCTTAGGGTACTTCCGACTAAGCTAACTTCTAAACAGGGAAACTGGAAAGTCTCCATGAAAGAGACCTAGAGTGATTTTCTGTTGGTTTTATCCCTTAAGTACCGTGAGCAAGTCCATCCGATGGTCAGTTTTCTGAGATGACACTTTCTCTACTCCTGTTACAGTGTAAAGAGGACCACGTATGTTTTCTTGAAAAACATAAACTAAAAAACAAACGTAAGGTCCCCCTTTGCCTTTAAAGTTAAGAGAATGTTTACTTAATTACCTGGTGTGTTAATTTATCTTTTGCTATGTGCTAAATCACCCCAAAATGAAGCAGCTTAAAACAATAAACATTTATTATCTCACAGTTTCTGTGCGTCAATTCAGGAGTGACTTAGCTGGACGGTTCTGTCTTAAGGTCTTCCATGAAGTGGTCATCAAGTGTTGACCAGGGGTGCGGTCCTCTGAAGGTCTGAATGGGCCTGGAGGATCCACTTCCAAGAGAGCTCACTCACTTGGATGTCGGCAGGATGTTTCCGTGTCTTGACCCACCGGCTTCCCTAGAGGGCTTCTTCAGTGCGCATGACATGGCGACTAGCTTACCACAAAGGGAAGGATCCGAGAGAAAGCAAGCAAGAAGCCACAATGTCTTTTATGACCGAGCCTTGGAAGTTACACGTTGTCGTATCTGTAATAGCTTATTGGTTAGCCAGTTCATTATGGTGAAGGGAGCGCACAAAAGCATGAATACCAAGGAATGAGGATTGTTGGAGGCTATTTGGAGCTTGGTTACCACAAATCTGAACTATATTGACAGGTAACTAAGTGAACTAAAAGTGGTTATTAAGTGCATGTTTGAGGTCAGTATATTGTTTCCAAATATTTTCCCATGCCCGATTTCACATGGGTGCCAATTATCTATTTGAGTATAGTTTGAAAAATTCTGAGCGTAGAATCACTTACTCAGGCCTTGGAGTCAGAGAGTGATGGGTACAAATCTGGCCCATCCACCTACTTTTTGAGCCTGTTATCTCCTCATTTGCAAAATAGGGACATAGCATATTTACTTTACAGGCTTCCTGTAGCCATTAATCAAAAAACCACAAAATAAAACATATGTACTCAATCAATGGTGGGCATTTTTATGAATTATTATTGCTTCTATCATATAGGTGCGCTTGAGAGATGAGCATGAGTACACAGAGTTTGCATTTTGGCACTCACATACCAAGAAATCTGGGTATTGACTAGTTTCCAGTTTGAGGAATGCAGTGGCTCAATGACATCATCAGCTCCCCAAGTTATTTTCACCTTTCTTCTCTGCCATCCTTCTCATTTGGCTTTTCTCCTTGATAAAATAACTGCAGCAACTTGGAGCATCCTGTCCTCATACAAGTTCATGCAGAGCCTGGCTGGAAAGAGTAAGTCCCTTCCTTATGCCCTTTTTGGAGGTGAAGAAAATCTTCCTATATGTCCAGCAGACTTTTCATTTGACTTGATCGACCTGAGTTGGGTTCATGCCCATTTTTAAGCCAGTTTTTGGCCCAAATAGGGAACTACAAGTTGTTGTTGGCTTCAGTTAGTCAAGGCTACTCCAAAGGGCTGGGTAAAGTTTTGGCTTCCCAGAAGCACATGGCTATATAATGCCTTAAAAAATAATATGAAAGGAGCACCTGGTTGACTCAGTCAGTTAAGCATCTGCCCTCAGCTCAGGGCATGATTTCAGGGTCCTGGGATCTAACCCTGCTTCAGACTATCTGCTCAGCAGGAGTCTTGTTCCCTCCTCTCTCTCCCTCAAGTAAATAAATAAAATCTTTAAGAAAATAATATGAGGGGCACCTGGGTGGCTCAGTGGGTTAAAGCCTCTGCCTTCGGCTCAGGTCATGATCCCAGGGTCCTGGGATCGAGCCCCGCATCGGGCTTTCTGCTTGGCAGGGAGCCTGCTTCCTCCTCTCTCTCTGCCTGCCTCTCTGCCTACTTCTGATCTCTGTCTGTCAAGTAAATAAATAAAACCTTTAAAAAAAAAGAAAATAATATGAAAGAAAGATGGGGATGGTTGTTGGGTAGGTCAGCAATATATGTTACAGGGTACATGGAGCTAAAAAATTGAGAATTTTCCATGTTATTCCATCAGCATATTGGATGGGTATTCAGCTGGATAGTACAGAATTCTGACTGGAAAATTTTCCTTAGAATTGTACAGGTATTGTTTTATTTTCTTTTCACTTCTAGTGTTATTTTTGAGATGTTCAATGCCATTCTGATTCCCATTTTTTTGGCATGTGACCCAGTTTTCTTTCTGGAAGAGTTTTGGAGTTTCTATTTATTCACAAATTTCTGAAATTTCATGATAATGTCCTTTGGTGTTAAGTCTTTCATCATTCCTTGTGCTAGGCACCCAATAGCTCTTCTAATCTGAGAACTTACCCCAGTAAGTTCTGGGAAATTTTCTTGTGCGTGTATCTTTAAAAAAAAGAAATCGCCACTCTATTATCACTCTGTTTTTGGATTGTTTGAATTGTTTGAATGTTGGACTTCCTATATTATTCTTCGAGTTTTTTCCCCCTATTTTTCATCCCTTTCTCCTTTTGTTCTTTTCCTGAAAGATTTCTTTAACTTCATTTAGACTCTTTTACTGAATTTATTTCTGCTAGCATATTTTTAATTTCTAAAATTTCTTTCTTGTTCTCTTAATGTTTCCTTTTTATAGCATCCTTTTCTAATTATGTGGATGCAATACTTTCTGTCATCTCTCTAAGGATTTTACTTAGAGCATGTGTGTGTGTGTGTGTGTGTGTGTGTGTGTTTCTTTAAACCTTTCTCTAGTCTCTCTCAATTACTTATTTTTGCATTTTGGCTTTTGTCTTTTGGTAAAGGTTTTCCTTAAAATAGTTGGTGATTCTTCTTCACTTTCTCGAATTTCAGAGGGAAAAAAAGCACTCTCCCCTACTTCACAATTTACCAATTAGGTAAATTGTAATATTAGAGTAGAGAGGAATGACTTGCTACCCCAGGTAAAATTGTGTGTTATTTTATTTAATCCTCATAAGTATGTGATATAACTATTATTACTATCCTCATTTTACAGGTGAGGAAACTGAAGCTCAGGAGGTTTTATAGTCTGTCTAGGGGCATACAGACAGAATGGTGAACATGAGCTCTTAACCACAATAGTATATCACCTTCTCAGGAGGTGAAACTTATCCTGGACATTGGTCCACATCTCTCTCTCTCTCTTGCCCACCTTTGAGTGGTCTTCTCACTCATTGATTCCTTGGTGCCCTCTTGGCTCCTTAGGTACTCTCACTTTGTACTGATGCCTATCCCTATTATTTCTCAAAATCCTCTGCCTTCCCCTATTTCTTCCTCTTTTCCCCCACTTTCTTTCTCCTCCTCCAATCAAAATTTCAGTTTCTTCAGCAGTACTCTATCATTATGGATTCAGAAGAGAAGCAAGTTTATTGACATGTAAAGTAGAATGAACCAAGAATGATGAGGGAAAAGCTGGTGTCCCCACCAACCATGATCAGTCTAGTTATTAGCATTTTTGAGGGGAGTATTAATTTTAGCTGTGGAATCAACATGGGTAACATTTCTTGATCTGGCACTGTACTGTGAGACAATACAGACAATATAGACAATTGATCTTGGTCATTGCCCCCAAAGGGGTTAACTTTTAGTCGAGGAAATAGGTAGGGTTTTGGTCTTCCATTTTTTTTTTTTAAGATTTTATTTATTTATTTATTTGACAGAGATCACAAGTAGGCAGAGAGGCAGGCAGAGAGAGAGGAGGAAGCAGGCTGGCCACTGAGCAGAGAGCCTGATGCGGGGCTCCATCCCAGGACCCTGAGATCATGACCTGAGCCCAAGGCAGAGGCTTAACCCTCTGAGCCATCCAGGCGCCCCTAGGTTTTTGTTATTGTTGTTTTTTAACCAAAAAGAAAAAAAAATTCAGTACCTCATAGTTTATTGGTGTGCACTCTTTGAGATTCTTAACACTTTAAAGGTAATGATTGCTTAACATCAAAAAGACAACTTGACCTTCTAAGTGCAGTGAGATTTTAGAGGAAGGTGTGGACTTGGACAGGGTAGCCAGGTCTGAAAGGCTTAGAGGTGCCCAATGGATGCAGGAGGCATGTGAGTAGAATGTAGACTAGGTAAAGGGATGAGTAAGGTAAGGGGGGATTATGAGAGATGATCTAGTGCTGCCCCTGCTTAGGTCACCAGAAGAAAGGGGGTCTGTAGCAGGGCCTTGCACTTCTGAAAGGCAGTGCTCTTTGAAGCAAGGATGAGGAAGCTGCAGGAGTGACATATGATTCAGCATTAACTGTCACACCAGTTCTTCCCAGTTCCTAACCTTCTTAGCTCTCAACAGCAAACAAAGCTGCAGGGAAAGAGGGCTTCTTAAGAGTCTCCCTCTTTTGACCTTTTGGGTGTTTTAAAAAGTGCTTTCTTTTAGTATATTTGAAAAATCTGGAAGGAATAAGGTAAATCAATGCCTTAAGCCTTATCAGCTTCACATTTAGTCATTTTTCTTGGACTGATTTTCCCACCATGTTTTAAGAGCAGTAAGAACGCAGACCCTTAGCACAAAAAGCAGTCCTTTAGACTTCAGGATGAACTCAGCAGATCGACTCTTACTGAAAATAAACACCAAATCTCTTTTTGACTTATCTTTGGCTTTCAAAACCTGCACCAGACAGCAGATTGAAAATGTCTGCGCTTGAAGTCGGCCTTCCAGACCCTTGCTTTTTGAAGGGAGGAACCATTCCCCACTCCTTTGTGGGCACATACTCATTAGAGGCACCCCGGGCCTGGGATCCACGGTCAAGAGGAACTGATTCCCGGGGACGCAAACTCGGTCCCCAAAGCCCTGCAGCCAGGGGCGTCGTAAAGACACCAAAGGGTCGCTGAGCCACAACCCAACGACCCGTGTCAAGTATGCCTGGCCTGCGCTGCTGCGATGTTAAATGTGAGCTGTGTGTTGTTTTAATAAAGCAGGGCAGACGCCGGCAGGTTTCCCCGGGCAGGCCCGTTCCCTCCGGAGCCAAAGAAGCGGAGCTGAGAACTGAAGGCGGAATCGTGCGGGCCTCAGCTTCCCGGGCCTCAGGGACGCCAGAGCGCCTCGGCACTAGTGCGGGTACCTCCCGAGAGGCCCCGGGCTCATTTTCCACTCGGCTGCGTCCCGGCCGAGCTGTAAACCCAACCTGACGTGGGCTCATTAATTTGGCAGCGACTGGAAGGCTGGGCCATGGCTGCGCACCCAGGAGGCCTTTGTGCGCCCAGGGTCAGGTCAGAGGGCAACCGAAACACGGCTGAACCCTGCACGCGGCTCCCGGGCGCGGGGCGGCGCGACCCGAGCCGCTTCCTCCGGCCGGACGGCCCCAGGCTCCGGCCTCCCGCCCTGCGGCCCCGCCAGCGCGGCTTCCGGAGCCCGTTGGCGCGGTGACCCGGGCCCTTCGCAGCGCGCCCGGCGCTCTCTCCTCCAGCCCCGCGCAGGCGTTAGCCCGCAGGCGTCGCACTCGGGCGGGGCGGACGGTCTCTGCGGCCTTCCCCCGTTTCGAGATAAAGGCCCTGCCTACCGCCTTCCCTTAGTCTCCGCGCCCGCACCAGTCTCCGGCTGAGCGCTCGCCGCGAGCCCTGCGGAGAGGCCGGGTCCCGGCGCGCCGCCCTCTCGTCCCGAACCTTCTCCGAGCCAGGCCTTTGCCCTGCTCCTGTGGTCACTCGGGACTTTGGGGGATTTCGGCTGGGCGGCCCTTGCCCTGAGCCCTCACCCGGGCTCCGTGCTATTTCTGCACGTGGTGCAGCCCGGACCTCGTGGGCCAGGATCGATGGCGGCTTTCTTGCTTTTTCTTGCTCCGCCAGGCCCGAGGCGTGCGTGGGGAAGGACGGACACACATCTCGGAGTGGAGAGAGGAGGCGGGGTGGGGGGGGCGGCGGCAACGCAGAGGGGGGCATTTCCGCCCCATCTGTGTTAGGGATGAGCGGGGGTGGGGGACGGACCCCCTACGCACTCCTTAGACCCTCTGGGTTGGCAAGCGCCTGCTAGATTTTCCTTCTCTTCCCCAGTTTTCTCAGCAAGCAGATGCTTCTAAACCCCTGCGCCGGGATCCCAACCCGGGGGTTCTGGCCTTCATAAAGGCCTGAAACAGGGCGGCGGGGAGGAGAGGGGAGGGGGAAGTTGTTCTGCTTTTCACAAGTGTCTCCAGCACAGATTAATTTTAGCAAGTTTCGCCAAAACAAAGCGGCCCCCTTCTGTGCCTTTAGGTGACTTTTGTGACATTTAGCAGCAAAGAAAACTATTTCCTCTGCCATTCAGAGCTAACCACGTGTAATTGGCCCAGAAGTCTGTTGTATTTTGGGGAACTGTTTGCGATATCCCATCTGTTTTCATCTCGCGGTTCAAACGAGTCTGTGTTTACCCTTCTGTCGGGGAAATTGGTTTACATGCCCAGCAATTTCGGTGCGACACCGAAATATTCCCTTGAACTAATGCTACGGGTCCGACAGGCTTTGTACTGCTAATAACCCTCCGTTACGTCTGTCAGGAGACATTTACACAGCCGCGTGGTCGGTCCCATAAAGGAAATTAAGATCCTAGGCTTATCTTAACTATTTGAAAACCAATTGGTTTCTGGTGATGGCCACAGAGGCAAATGCACGGGTTGGCGGAGGTGGCCGAGCAGCCCGGGTCGTAGTCGTGTCGCAGGAAGGGAGTGGGGGGAAGCCCTGATGGTTTCTGGTTTCCGTGGGGTGGGCTAGGATGACACTGAGTGACACGCCCTCCCCGCAGCTACTCCTCCTGCCCGGAAGGCGCATTTGTGTCTCTTTGCTCCGCACCGCCATCCCGAGCTGTGGGGCTAGTGGGCTAGTTTCCCGAATGACCGCCCGCAAACCCTCAGGGAACTGGCACGAGCCTGGGTGGGATGGTCTCTGAGCGGTGTCTTTCGCGGCGGAGGATGGGTGGGGACGTAGGCGGCTCAGCGGCCATCTCGCCGTTTGGCGGGTGGCAGGGAGACGATTTCGTGCTCCCAGGAGGGCAAATTCTCCCTCCCAGGACTGGGGGCGCGCGAAGAGCTCAGAGCTGTGGAGCGTGAAGCGCTGCTGGCCGGTCGCTGCTGGGTGGCGGGCTCGTTCTGCCGGCGTTGGGCGCCTGCCCAGGCCCGGTCCCGGGGTGAGGAGCTGCAGCCGCCAGGAGGTTGCGTGGGGGCCTCCGCACGCCCGGGAGTGTGCCTGGAGACGCGTCCGGCTGTCCTGGGGCTGAGTAATCGGAGAAATTGCTCTGAAATCCCGTCCGCTGCCCTGGCTGCGAGGCCCATAATCAGCGCCTGGCGTGTGTGCAAATGCTGATTTTGCGGGTGTTACTTAATCCATTCGGTGGCGAAAAGCCACAGGTTGGTCCCAGGTTCATCTCCCCCTCCAGGCTTCTTCCAAGTTTGGTCTGGGGAGCAGACCCTGAGCCCCGGTTGGGGTGGGGTGACTGGTTGGGGTGTGTGTCTGATGCTTGGGTTATTAACCCAGCATCCTTGTAGAAATCATCCATTTCTCTGGCGTCTCCTGTTAACTTACTCTTTCAAGAAGAGGAAGAGTTGGTAGAAGAGAAAACTGTAATGATTTTAACACTGTGTAAAATGTAACCAAGGATCTTGTGAAGGTGCAAAGGGAGCAATATTCAATTGTTCGTTTAAACCTTAATATTAGACACTGTCACAGCTGTCTGTGGGAAGCCATAAAATCAGTAAATGACTCTTCTGCAAAGGAAGATCCAAATCTTAGCTTTAAGGATTTGAGAAGTGACCTTTGCTAACTCTATTGGGGTTGAGGCCTACTTCTAGGTAAATGCAGGAAAACAAAGGTCTAAGGCCAGAACCTGTGTCCCCACAGACAATGTCCATCTCTTCCAAAGGTGAAAGGAAACCAGCTTCAGCACACCCCCTCCTGCTGGCAAGCCCTGAATTCGTACCCCCCACCATAAATCTCCTACATTATTTGACTTTTGTACGTACTGGCAATGAGTAATTTTTAAATTTTTATTTTTTAAATTTTTATTTATTTTTTAATTTTAAAAATGAAAATATTCCAGAGGTAAAAGGAGTGAAAATTCCAACCTACCTCACCCCTGAAAGCTCAAAAAGCAAATAATTCAGTAATTCATGATGAAGAATGAGAATTTACATAACTACTAGGGGATAGGTCTGAATTATAAGGGAACAATCTCCCTTTTGAGATCCTTGAGCATTTTATTTTGTGGCAGTTTAAGTACTTGTACCAAGAACAAATCTATGAAGAGTGTGAGAGGACCCCAACTCTAGAAGCTAGTTTTAGTCCACTAGTGAAGGTGGGCCTGAAGGTTTGTCCTGAAAAGGAACGTATTGAGGGTTAAGATTCTATTTTGTATTCATGGTCAGCATAGCCACGAAGCCACGAAGGAAAGACTACAGAATTATCTCAGGGTAGGGCGCTCATGTACTCTGGGCAATCATAGAAACAGGGTTTTGTTTTTTCAGTTTAGCAGGGTTTCTCATAGTGGCTGACTTTGCTGTACGGTCATTCCTAATGTTTTCTTTTGTCTTTCTTGGCCATCTAGTACAACTGACCAAAAATTACACTGAAGAGACTCCTCCCACAATTTGTTTTTGAGGGACTGCTGCTGCTTAGCCCTGTACTAGCAATAATGAAGTCCACAGAACGTTTTGTGCCCTTTGGGAGCCTTTACTTTGCTTAGGGAGAAGAGCCTTAGAAAACTTAGGATATCCATATCCATTAAGTGGTAGGAAGGGCTGGCCTAGTATTGCTGAGGGAACAGAATGAGAAAGCCACCAGCTTTCCAAGACCCAAGTGATCTTCAGGTCATGTCAGAGAAGAAACTAGAAGAGGAGAGGAAGAAGTCAAGTAGCCAGATGGGGCCTGGCTCAGCTTTGTGCTTCTTTTCCTGCCCCTTCTGCTCTTGGAGTGGGCACCAGAAAATGACTGAAGGGCAAATCTGGAATTCATGGTATATGTCTGTGTGTTTGGAGGGGTGCAGTGGGGGAGGGAAAGGCCAAATGCATTGCGTGATCATTCTCTACCTGTGGTGAGGTCAGGGAGCTCCCTTTTCTGGCTGTGGACCCAGAGCTACTTGCCTTGCTATTTGCATCAACATGATGCCCAACTGTAATCTCAAGGAAGTAAACTAACGGGATTATGAACTAAAGAGTCATGCAGGTTTTTTTCCTGGGAGGAACTTAACAGCTGTTCTAGGACAAACATTCCTGATAAGACTGCCCCCATCACAGAATGAATATAAAGGACCTAATTACCTGCAAGTAATTTATAGAAAGCACTTGCAATTTTGTATGTGATTAGAAAGAATAACCACAGTGGAATCGCAGCTGCATTTTTTTTTAAGATTTTATTTATTTTATTTGACAGACAGAGATCACAAGTAGACAGAGAGGCAGGCAGAGAGAGAGAGGTGGAAGCAGGCTCCCTGCTGAGCAGAGAGCCCGATGCGGGGCTCGATCCCAGGACCCTAGGATCATGACCTGAGCTGAAGGCAGAGGCTTTTACCCACTGAGCCACCCAGGCGCCCCCGCAGCTGCATTTCTAATCGATTTTGAGACTGCTTTTACCTGGTCAGTGTTTGAAAGCAAAAGAATTCTTTCTGCTTGAGAAACTTGTTTGATTCTGTCACTCCACATGCATTTGGCATAGTTAAAAACAAACTCAGATACAGTTGCTGTTTTGATTCTGCCTGCCCTCTCCCCCCACCTCCCCAAAACACACACTTTGGTTTGATTTTTTCAGACCACACACACGCACGCGCGCTCGTGCACAAACAACTGAAAGTTCCATAAGTGATCAGAGTCTTACCAATTCTATAGTTGGAGGAAGCCTTGCCCTTTGACCGCCTGCCTCTTCCTAGTATTGCACTATGGCAAGAGTTTCCCCTTCCACTAATAATGTGGAATGCAGTAGGACGACTCTCTTGCCCCATCTGCTCTGGCATTTAAAACAAAGCTAGTTTAAGTTCAGCTGGTCTGAAGCCTGCTTTCTTTAGGTCCTGCCCAAGGTCTATAAGTGTAATCATCCATAAGGACCTGCGCCACTGACTCTGCCCAGCCCCTATGCTAGTAGACCGAGGCCCAGGCCAGGGTCAGCATCACTGTTTGGGGAACCTTAAAGAGCCTAGAGGAGCCCCGCAAGTGTGAAGCACCCCCACATTCACTTTCCTGTCTCCCTCTCCCATGGAGTCCCAAAAGACCTGCCTGACCCTAAAATATTGAAAGTAAAATATCCATTTAATAGGCTTTTGTCAACCTGTAAATGGTTGAATTTTTGCCCATTAATGAATTATTAAGCACTTAATTTTTATTTCCTCCATATATATTCACTTAGTCATTGAAATTTTGCCCAGGACACGGAGCACTTGACACTCGGTTTCTTTTCTTCTGGAAAACTACTTATGTGTATTTTCAGGGATGACCAGGGACACGAGGATTAAGTTTGTGTGCAGTCAGTGAAGCCCTCAACTGGTAAAGGCCATGCTCTTGGCAGAGTAGTGGATGCGTGGGTGGGTGGAAGCAGGGGATAGGGAGAAGGATATAGAGGGGGTGGGCAGATGATCCAGAAGTTCTAGCTTCTGAATTTTCTTAGCAGGCTCTGGCCATAATGTCTTATGCTGGTAGGACTTCAGATATGGTAAAGGTCATAGCTATTAGATGAGAGAACAAAAGGACCATTTTTCTTAAAAGCAACTTAAAAAGAAAAAATTGTCATGCGTGGTTTGATTCTAGCAAAACAACGATTATATACCAATAAGACACAACATTACAGTTATCCCTAGTACATGTATGCTTCATTTTTTCTATCTGTATTTCTTCCATCTAAATACAAAGATAAAATATACAAAGTCAGCATTTACCATTTATCATATTATTCACATATATTAATTTTTTGTTCCTTAAAATGTATGATTTTTTTTTCCCATGGACTTCTTTTTAGGCACAAAACCCAGATTCTGCAAAACACTTTCAGTTGTTTTTTTAGCTGAGCTAGCTTTGCCCATTTTACTAACTGTGCTTTTATACATTTATTTATTTTTGTGATTTATAAAAATGTCCTCATCATTTTAATAGTCACCCCTGGGTGCATGGGCAATGGTTTAGAAAACTTCCAAAATATGGTAATACCACTATAGCAAAGCACCATACAGCAACAAAAACACAAACCCACTGAACATTAGCCCAGAACAACATTCCTCCAACTGTCTGGGGAAAATAAACCAAAAAAAGCTATCTTTCATCGTGCCTGAAAGGTCAGCTAACCAGGGCTCTCAGGAGAACAACAGGAATGGTACTTTACGGAGGAGGGCCCCTCATGGAAGACCCTCGGCTTCCAGCTCCCCAGAAATGCACTCACTCCAGGGTGAAGTATGCAGACAGATCTCAGAAAGAGAGGTTAAAGGCATGTCACCATGTGGAGGCTGCCCCATCTTGTGTGGACATCTGGGATGCAGGAAAGAATACATTGAAGGTGGTCCATTTGAGCTACTAATTTCTCTTATCCCATAAACTGAGGGCAGGGTTCTGGTTCTTTGTTTCTCTATCTCTTTATTTATTTATTTCTAGTTGCTGTTGTTACTTATAAAGGGCTGAAGGAAAGATGGGTTTATGTTCAGCATCATGATATAGACAGGGCTTTGGAGGCCCGGGGCCATGCTTTCTACTGGATGTATGATCTTGGGCAAGTCACAGAGCTTTGTTGGAATCTTCAGTCTTTTTCCCTCTAAAATCAGAGATAACAATGGCTGCTTCCCCGAGTTGCTATGAGAAGTAAATGCATTAAGACCTGCGGAAGCACTGATTTCAGATATTGAAAGTGCTCTGTAAATGACTGTCCTGCTGTCTGGAGTTTTTCTTGTGTCTGAATCAGCAGAAAACAATTGCCTGTACTCTCTCTTTGTCTTTACATGGACGCACACAGCCTTCGCCAGCGGTGGATCAGATCCAAGTGAATGCCTGAAAAACCTGGAGAAGAGAAGGAGAGCCTGGTCTGAGGGTGGGGCCCCCATCGGCACCCCATCTAACCGCCCAGGGTCCCACAAATAAACCCGCAGTCACTCCAGAGTATAACAGGGCTTCTGACCGACTTTGGAGTTAGAGCAAGTGTAATGGGACAAAAGAAAAGGGTAGAGGGGACATGATATATTCAGTTGACCTTTGTCAGCCAAGTCAGGAGGTAGAATGAAGTGCTGGTTATAAGCAGGGACGTCTGGAGCCTGCTTAGAACATTGCTTACTCTATGGGTCCTGGTACTTTTGAGAAGCAGCAGAGATCGAGGTAAAGCTTGTGGCTCGGAATGAACTGCCTGTGTCTCCTTTCGCCACTCACTGACCAGGTGACCTTGGGAAGTTCCTGCACCTCAGTGCCTCAGTTTCTTCATCTGTAAAATGGGGGGTGGCAATTACACCTGTTTCCTAGGGTGATAGTTGTTGTGGTTAAATGAGTTCATAAATGGCGATTGATTAGAACAGTGTCTGGCATGTAGCACATATTCGCTGTTGTTATTTTTTTTATTTTTATTTTTTAAAGATTTATTTATTTATTTATTTGACAGAGAGAGATCACGAGTAAGCAGAGAGGCAGGCAGAGAGAGAGGAGGAAGCAGGCTCCCCGCTGAGCAGAGAGCCTGATGTGGGGCTCAATCCCAGGACCCTGAGATCATGACCTGAGCTGAAGGCAGCGGCTTAACCCACTGAGCCACCCAGGTGCCCCTGTTGTTATTTTTTTTTTAAAGATTTTATTTATTTATTGGACAGACAGAGATCACAAGTAGTCAGAGAGTCAGGCAGAGAGAGAGAGGAAGGGAAGCAGGCTCCCTGCTGAGCAGAGAGCCAGATGTGGGGCTGATCCTAGGACCCTGGGATCATGACCTGAGCTGAAGGCAGAGGCTTTAACCCACTGAGCCACCCAGACGCCCCATTATTGTTGTTTTTATAGACAAGCTCCCCCCACCGCTTTCCCTCCAGCTCAATAAATGCATATTTCCCCCCAGCCAGCCTGGAGGGGAAGACTGTTCATGACCCAGAGATCTTTCTAGGACTCTCACCAGTGTGGCTGGTCATATCTAAATCATCGCAAGGCGGTTCTTTCACAGTCCGCTACAGGGGAGACACATTTACCCCTCTCAGCAGGCAATTCCATCCCACAACGTCTCTGCCTTTGCAGATAGTGCCACTTGTCCCTTGTGGCTTTTCTCCACTTTCAGCTCTTCTGCTTGTGTTTTTCCTCTTCCTTCTGGTTTTTGAGTATGACCAAGGGTTCTTTTGAGTCCTGTCAACCATCAGGGACCCTTGCACTGATCAGAACAGGGCTGCTCTTGGTCTGGATGAATGAATAGGTGAGCAGGTGGGCTCGATGGACAGTGTTTGATTGCTGATCAATAGGAAATGAAAAACGGAGTATCAGAAAAATTAAATGCCCTGTTGCTTTTAAATTATTCTGATAATTTCATTCTTTATGCTGCCATACATCCAGAATATTACCCGTGTTATTTTAAGAGATGGCAAATAAATATGAATCCCGTTCCAAAACATTGCAGGACTCTGCAGTTTCCTCTGAGAACTTTTTGCCTTTTGAGGGTGGCCTTAAATTCCACAGTGGGAGGAGCATCCCTGAGCAGGCCCCCTCCGTGAGCAGTCTGCCATTCAGAGAAGGGCTTAAGGCATTCCTTCAGGACTGTCGTAGTGGAATGAGTTGGGCATGTCATTTAAAAAAAATTTTTTTTTTTTTAATTTACGTATTTGACAGAGACAGACATAGCGAGAGAGGGAACACAAGCAGGGGGAGTGGAAGAGGGAGAAGCAGGCTTCCTGCCGAGCAGGGAGCTGGATGTAGGGCTTGATCCCAGGCCCCTGGGATCATGATGACATGAGCCAGAGGCAGATGCTGAACGACTGAGCCACCCAGGTACCCCAAAGGCATGCCACTTTAGAATGAGTTCTGAATTTCCAGATTGTGAGCAGTTTAATTCATACTCTTCGTGTAGCTTTGCTATTGACATTATAAGCCAAGAGTGTTGCTGCCAACACAAGTTTTGAGTAGATTGTGGTATAAACAGATTTCCTCTTTACACATTCTAATCAGCGCAGAAGGACTGTTTTTATTGAAACCGTATCTCAGCTTAAACTTCTCCACACGTGTAGGCACACATGTACAGAGTTTAAATTGCATTTATAGTTGGTAAATGTTCTAATTATGGGGCTGCATGTGTTCAGAGAGGAAAATTAAATCAGCAAACATGGAGGCCAGGATGCCCTTCCTCTCTGGTTCGGGTCTTTTATGGTTTTAGGTTTTGAGAAATCAAGGCCGTGAAATGGTGGGTGACAATCTAGGCAGACATTTGTCTCCTGGCTGATTTACAATGTTACCTACAGATTTCTTCCCCCTCCTTGATGAGGTGAAGTTTGATTCCCCATTGCCTGCTTCATCCTAACACATCACAGAGCAATTTCCAATAAGCAGTTCTTCTAGATAACATCCTGGGCCTCCTTTTCCATATGAGAATATGTGGAATGCTTAAATAAAAAGGGTTTGTAATTGACATTGTGTCCATCAGCCCCATCCCATGCTGCTCTCGCCATAGTAGCAATGAGTACGTTGCTATTCACTAAGCAGTGCCCAGGCTTCTTTGGAACTCACCTAAGAGGAAGTGGGAAGCATCCTTCCCAGCACCACTGAAGAATGCCGTCCCGGCAGCAACAGAGCCCTGGGTGCTCAAGGGTTTTGAAAGTAGCAACTGCTGTCATGGAGCTAGCTCAAGGAGCATTGGAATTTGCAAAAATGGGCAAAATATGCATCCGAGGACATGTAGAGCATAAACTCGCCAGGTCGACCCAACCACAGTCATTTTGTTGCTGCAGGCAAAATGCCTTCCTGGTGTAGGTTTGAGTTGACCGATTACTGAGGGAGATTTTTGTCTTGCCCACACTCTCGGATTATTCAGCTTTCTTTTTAACATACCAGCCAGCCCTCCTCCATGCAGACTGTGTGGTGTAGACCTGGCACCCTTAACTGAATAATCTCTTTGCTGACAGCTGGAAAGTAAAGGCATCTGTGACAGTCAGACGGGGTGCCTCGTTGGTTCCAGATGTCAGGTTGATTAATGTTGGGGTTGGGGCTGCCAATAGATCCCCAGGAAACAACCCTGGTGGTTGTGGCATCAGCGGGTAAAGATGTATATGAGTAAGATACTGAGCAGATGTCTGTCCTTCTATATCAGTTTAGGAGAATTCCCCCAAAATTGTGAACTCTCCCAGGGTGTAAACCCTGATACACGCCTTTTTTTCAGGCGTTTTCCATGTTTCCTAAAACAGGGAGTTTGTTCCATTATATTAACATCAGTATTTCTAGGCTGAGAAGTCCAACCCAGAAAGGCCCCAGTGGAAAAGCCCAGTACACAGTTAGGACATTTGTGATGGTAAAACAGCCCATTTCTGTAGTATTTCTGATTTTCCAAAGCACCGTCATTTTCACTGCTTTTCTCCCTGTTGTCTTTAATCACCATAAGGCTGGGAAAGGTGTGATTGTGTAAGGGACCCAGGGTTTGTGTTCTGGAGCACTCTGTGGACATAAGGAGCGGGTGCCATTCCCACCACCGTGGGCCCCCGTGAGATGGGTGGATGGCCTCTTCACTGCCAGGCAGTTTGATCAGCGCAAGAACTGTAAACTCAGCGCCCACCACCCAGTCCGTTCTCCTGTCTAAGTGAGGCTCCGCAGTCCAGCAGTCGCAGCGGTGCCCCAGCCTCCTGGAGAACCTCTGGGAGTGAGGCCCAGCAATCTCAGGAGGCCTTCGAGCGATTCCAGTGCACTCTGAAGGTGGAGAGAACCGCTGGTCTGGGCCAGTAGTAAGAACTTTGCATTTCCTGACCCTCGGGGCCCAGGGTGCTTACAAGGCAGCCCCACAAACAGTGTGCAGAATTTCATGAAGCTGACTGGACATCGTACTCTTCATACTACTTTTTAAAAATTACGTATTTCATTATAGGTGGCTGATAAGTGAAAGTTGGGAAAGGAAAGTGGCTTAAACATATTTTTACATTTCAGAGCGCCTGGGTGGCTCAGTTGGCTGAGCATCTGCTTTGGCTCAGGTCCTGATCTCAGGGCCTTGGGATCGAGCCCCATGTCAGGCTCTCTGCTCAGCGGGAAGTCTGTTTCTCCCTCTCCCTCTGCTTCCCGCTTGTGCGTTTTCTCCGTCTCTCTCTCAAGTAAATAAATAAAATCTTAAAAATTTTTATTACATTTATTAATAGTTTTTAGGAAATATATTATTAATCGGTGCTATTTGGTATTTTTTCCTTCATGCCACCACTCTTTTATTCATTTATCAGTTATTATGTTCTCTATGCTTGATATTGGGAGATCCAAAGATGGTAATGTCCCTATTCTCAAGATAATTATAGGCTCATGAACAGATAATTGCAATACAGCATAGGCAGACTTAACCAGTACTGTAATAGAAAGAAATCTGAAGAACTTGGGGAAGTAATCTTCAGGCTAGGCCATATGGCTTCTAGGCTTTGTGGATGAGCTTGGACAGATGGGTCAGGGGAGGTGGGATGGCAGGGCAGCTCTCAGGTGGAAACCTACTCCTTCCTCTTCATTCCCCAGCCCCCTACCCAAGAGAAACAGGAGAACAGGAGCCCACCTCTGGACTCTGGGTTTGCCCTCCTCTTGGGACCTTCTGCCTTTTTTCTGGGCAATAGTTTTTTTTTGTTTTTGTTTGTTTGTTTGTTTTATAATAGCATTTCTGATTATGAGAAGCACTGATAGAACATTTGAGACAGGCTCACAGAGACTCTGCATTAGTAAGAACTTGAAAATAAGATCCTTGGCATACTTTTATACACCTGCCTCATCTCTTACTATAATGGGCAGTTATTTAAAGGGCACTCACCCTTTAACCGGAGACTTGAGACCAAATGCAATGTTGTCTTGATTCCAAGTCTGTTTGGAGAACATTTCCATTTTATTCCAGTACAATGACTTTTGAAAACACGTAGGTTTAATTTCAGCGCAACTATTTCACAGGTCTTTGTCTTTAAAAAAAAAAAAAATTCACGATTGTGTGGTTTGTGTTTCAGAAAAAAAAATTCTCTGTATTAATTTTGCCTTCAGGTTACAGTGAGGTTGGTCCTCGTTTGTCAGATTTCTGGTTCTAGAACCCCAGGCCTAAGCAAATGATGGGCTTCCTCTCAAGTTTGCTTTGTGTCTGTCTGTAATTACACTTCAGAATGCCTCTGTAGGCCCCATACCCCCAGCAGAACTAAAACGGGAGGGAACGGGAGGGAACGGGAGGGGCAGGGCAGAGACGCCGATACAAGGAAACTTTATATGTAACAACTGAAACTTATACCAAGAACATCAGCAATTGCTTACTCCTGGGGAGGGGGTGCTTCTGGTTCTAAATGAGGTGTTAGTGTTTGTGGGGTGATAACCTTGTCCCACTGAATTATGATGAGAAAACAACCCAGTTGCCTACAGAGCCAAAAACAAACCTCAGAACTGCTTAACTCATCCGTCAAACAAATTGTATTTTAGGAAATGCAGGACAGAGAAAAATGCAGAAAAGAAAAGGAGATTTATTTATTTGTACAAAAGTAGAATGACAGGGGTTTGAGTGGATCCAAATAGCATTTAGGGAGAAAAAAATGTGATTCATTGCCAGCTATTAAATCTTGTTTATCCTTCTTTAAACTAACCAGAAACACATTTGGGGAGAACGCTAGTGAACAGTTGAAGAAACATTGGAAGCCTCCTAGTGGTGCTGTCTCTCCCTCCCTGCTTTTCCAAGAGGAGGACAAGGGTATGAAGCAAGTGAACGGTGCTTCAAGAAACTAGGGCAAGGGAAGAATTTTCAGTCCCGCCTGTGAAACTCACCCTCAGACTCAGAGAGAATTCCTTCAATTTCTTCAAAGAAGGATGCTTACCTTAGAGCAGCAGCAGATGGTCCATGTTTACCAGTTAGTTTCAGTTTTATACCCCAAAACCTTACTCCAAGACAATCAGTGACCAAGTGACATGTCCCTTCAAAAGGCACCATTTCCCCAAGAGCTAGTCCTCATCATAGTATCTCCCAGACCAACAGCTGACAGTGCCAGGGCCGACTCCAGACACAGCTCTGGGACTGAGTGCTTCAGAGCACTTGGCAAGGACCTGAAAAATTTGCTGAAATCCCGGTATCTGGTAGAAGAAACCCCTCCAACCCGCATTGTGCTCTGGCAGTCCCTTCCAGGCTGGTCCTGTGCTCTACCCGCTGAGGGCCCATGAGGGAGCAGCCTGGTATAATATTTGGGTCATCAATGCCTTTAAAATTAGAAGAGGCTGTACCTACCATAGACCAAAGGGTTCACTTGGTTTAATTAATTACAAAAATACACGGTTTTCTGAAAGAAGGCACTAGCATCTTTTTGCTTTCCAAGCAAATAATTCCAAAAGGATTATCTAGGGTTTGTGGTTTCAGTAGTGTCTACAGAGGGAACTGTCTGCTGAGGTTAAGGCCACAGGGAAAGGTCCAAGTGGACTTATTAGATTCACAGAACTACTCTTCCCTCTCTCCCTCCCACCAGGATGATCTAGGCAGAAGGAATATGGTCTGATGACTTTCCGGCCTCAGAGCGCTCAGTGAGGCTAAGTGATTTTGGCCTGTGTTGGCATCTGTCCTTTATCCCCTGAAATCTTCAACTTTTCTCTTTTGCCCAACATATCAGATCCCTTCACATATTTCCATTAATATTATAAATTCCTTGAGGACAAGAACTGTGTTTTAATCACTTTCGTATCCCTTTCTCTTAGCAGAGTGCCCGCCATGTAGACTCAGGCCCGGAAACACGGTGGTTAGAAGGGATAGGACTGTTTTACCTGCCAGCGTTGTGAGCCACCCAGGCTAGATTTGTGCAGATTGAAGGTGCAGATGAAGGCATATTTCCCCCCAGAGAGCTATCTTAATCCCTAGTATTACCTAGTATTACGAAGACTCTGCTCTTTTCATTTTAATTAATGCTACAAATAGCATTTCAACGGTCACTACCACCACCATGAAAAACCAGCCTCCTCACCATCCTATGGGTTTCCTCTGCATCTGCACTCTTAGGATGACAATCCACTTGAACTATTGCAACAGTACCTTTGGGATTTATTTGATGAGAGGAACTTAAATAGCCTGAGACGTCAGAGGAGACACACTTCAATTAGAAAAAAGGTGTGCCTTCCATTCTGGCCATCTGTTTGCAGAGGGAAGGGAGAGGAAGACACAGAAGAGCATCATGCTATTTCAGAAATGTCATGGTGTGTGTTCTTCCAGGAGGTGCCGGGAGCATCACTAAACCCCTCTTGACTCAGGAGGAACATTTGGGCACGAGATGGACCAAGGCAGAGCATTAACAGGGGTTCTCTGAGTCTTATGGCAGATCTTCCCTTTATCAATGATAAAGGGAAGAAAGTCATTTTTTGGGGGGAAGGATTTTATTTATTTGAAAGGGAGAGTATGAGTGGGGGAAGGGGACAACAAAGGGAGACGGAGAAGCAGACTCCCCACTAAGCAGAAAGCCCAATGTGGGGCTCAATCCCAGGACCCCAAGATCATGACCTGAGCCCAAGGCAGACGCTTAACTGACTGAGTCACCCAGATGCCTCTCTGCTACCTTTTTTTTTTTTTTTAAAGATTTTATGAGAGAGGGAGAGAGCGCGTGCAAGCTGGGCAGGGTGGGGGTGGGGTAGAGGGAGGAGCAGAGGGAATAAGGACTTTTAAAAGTAACTAACATTCCCAGGTGCTGTATACTGAATGTTTTTGTCCCCATTCCACGCGCCCCCCCCCCCCCCAATCCGTGTGTTGAAACCTAATGCTTGGTGTTATGGCATTTGGAGGTCAGGCCTTTGGGAGGTGATTGGGCATGGGGATGGGAGCCATGAGTAGGATCAATGCCCTTGAAACAAACTATAGAAATGATCCCTGAAAGTATAGTCTTGGATCAATGCCCTTCTAAAAGAGACCAAAGAGAGCTTCCTCTGCCGTGTGAGGTCACAGTGAGTAAAGGGCAGACTGAGACCCGGGAGAGGGCTGTCACCAGAACCTAACCATGCTGACACCCTGACTTCAGGCTTTCAGCTTCCAGAAATGTGAGAAATAAATTTCTATTGTTTATAAGCCACACAGTCTGTGATAGTTTGTTATAGCCAACCAACTAAAACATCAAGCACCTTAAAAATTTTTAATCAGTTTTTTGCACCAATTCACTTGACTGCCTGACCCATGTTTTGGTGCTTCTGGGAAGAGCAGTAGTGGGTGGAATGTGGCTGGGACAGCAGGCTCAAGGGAGGAGCTGATCTGACAGCAGGAGGCAATGGATGTTCCCTGCAAGGGTCCTCGAACTCTGACCTGATTCCCTTTGCCACATCACCTTCTACTTCCACTCTTCAGGGAGTAACTGTGGTTGCCATCACACTCCTGCAGGCACCAAAGCTCACCTTACACTATCACATGGCATCTCTGTGCTGAGAGCTTCGTATCCAGGAGGATGGCAGCAAGAACAGTACTGTTGATGTTTCGCCCCACGTCCCTCACTTTGGTTAAGAGTTTCAAGAAGCAAGGGAGACTGTGACCCAGCCATTGCACTCCGAGGTATATATCCAAGAGAACTGAAAACGTATCTTCACATAAAAACCCACACACAAATGTTCACAGCAACACTATTCATAGTAGCCCAGAAGTGGAAGCCATCCGTATGTTCATCAAGGGACGAATGGATCAATGAAGGTGGTACATCCACACACGGGAATAGTATTCAGTTACAAAAAGAGTAAGCGCAGACACGTGCTCTAACATGGGTGAACCTTAGGAACATGGGAAGAAGAAAGAAGCCAGGCACAAAAGGCGACATCCTGTATGGTTCCACTCAGAGGAAATACCCAGAATATGCGAATCCATAGAGTCCAAAAGTAGATTTGTGATTCCCTAGAGCTGGAGGAAGGGAGAATGGGGAGTGACAGCTAATGGATGTGGGATTTCTTTTGGGGGTGACAGAACTGTTCTGGATTAGAGAGAGGTGATGGTTCCTCAACATGGTGAATATACAAAAACTCACTGAACTGTATACTTAAAAATGGTGGAATTTATCTCAATTAAAAAAATGCAAGTTAGGGAAAAAAAAAGAAGCAATGAACTCAAGTCTTCAGGAAGCAGCAGCCGCCTTTCCTTCTCTCTTCCCTCCCTGGGCCAACTAGGAACCTTGTTCAAATATTTATACACCCCCGACCTGTGGTTTGGACTGATCCTTTGGCTTTTTATT
Organism: Meles meles; assembly: GCF_922984935.1. NCBI lineage: Eukaryota > Metazoa > Chordata > Mammalia > Carnivora > Mustelidae > Meles > Meles meles. Next base: position 83,740,987 of record NC_060068.1, read on the forward strand.
TAGTCTTTTCTGCTACCTTCCAGCCACATCACTGCACTTCAGTGTCCCTCCACCGAGACTCCAATACGTTTTCAGGTCTGAATATTCCTTTTTTTTTTTTTTTTTAAGATTTTATTTATTTATTTGACAGACAGAGATCACAAGTAGGCAGAGAAGCAGGCAGAGAGAGAGGAGGAAGCAAGCTCCCCACTGAGTGGAGAGCCCGATGTGGGGCTTGATCCCAGGACCCCGGGATCATGACCTGAGCCAAAGGCAGAGGCTTTAACCCACTGAGCCACCCAGGTGCCCCTGAATATTCCTTTTGTGTCCACACTATGCATTTGGTCTTTGGGGCTTGGTTGAACTACACCGAGATCTCAAATCACCACTGTGTCTCTGGGAACACGGCTTCTGTGAGCCACTCCCTGTGGAACCTGGATTTCCTAATTGCTGGAAAGCATCAGGGAGGCTGGCTGAAGGCACTGGATGATAAATGAGGCTCAGCAAAATGCCAGCTTGGACCATCTGCTTTTGTTTGCTTGTTTGTTTGTTTTGGGTTGTGTTTTGCTGCTGTCATTCCTGCTCAGGGTCATAAGCCAAAGCCTTGGGGTAAAGAGATGCCTCTATCCTGGGGATTCAAGCACCATCCTCAGGCCACTGGTGTGGAGTCCACATATCCAGTCTAGCTACAAGTGTGAGGATTTCTCAGGGTATAAACCTCATCGAAGTGGCAGCTCAGACACTCACTGTGGCCACTCTCTGAGGTCCCCTGGCTGCAAGCCTCCTCTTCCCGCCTGCCCACCTCTCACCTGTGACTTTGTGCTCTGCTCTCTGCCTGAAGGAACTTTCCTGCCTGCTGCCGCCGCCTCAATCTGGGCATTCCCAATCCTCAGTTATCTTTCGCCCATTTCACATAAGCACATCCAAGAGCAGGACGCTGAAGTCCAGATAAAATGGGAAGATTTTTAGATTATTCGTTCTGGGAGGAAGAGGGAAATCACAGCCCGCCAAAGGCTCGCAAGCATGCATGCTGAAATGTGGTGCAACTCGAGTAGTGCTTTCTCAACTGGACCCAGATAAAAACACAGGCTCTGGATTTACTGAAGATGGAGACGCAGGCTCTCTGCAGAGCAGGGAGCCCGAGGCGGGACTCGATCCCAGGATCCTGGGGTCATGACCTGAGCCGAAGGCAGATGCTTAACCAACTGAGCCACCCAGGCACCCCTGGATTTACTTTTTTTAATTGGCAAATAGAGCCCAGAATGGTTAAGTGGGTGAAAAATATTCCAGTGATTCACATCAGAACACTGTCATTGCATGGGCCACAAGGAGGTCAGGAGAGTAGACCTGGCCACCTATCGGCACAAATAATGGAAACAGAACCCTCATGATTAGTAGCCTACTGAGCTAACTCCTGCCGACTGAAGAGAAGATATTCATAGGGTCAGAAGTATATTTTCCGGGGCGCCTGGGTGGCTCAGTGGGTTAAGCCACTGCCTTTGGCTCAGGTCATGATCTCGGGGTCCTGGGATCGAGTCCCGCATCTGGCTCTCTGTTCAGCAGGGAGCCTGCTTCCCTCTCTCTCTCTCTCTGCCTGCCTCTCTGTCTACTTGTGATCTCTCTCTGTCAAATAAATAAATAAATAATCTAAAAAAAAAAAAAGAAGTATATTTTCCTCATTTGCGTGAGTGGGTTAGTCACAGTGCTGTGATGTAAGCAACAGGCAGAGATTCTTGATGACCCAAGAGAAGGGGAATTTATTAGCGGCTCTCTGGTGTTCACAGACAGACAGGGAGCCTGAAGAACCAGGCTGGGAGGGAGGTCAACAGAAGACTGCTCCAGAGTGAGGAAGCCTGCAGTCCGGGAGTGATGCCACAGCTGTCAACAGTCAGTATAAGGCCAAGCCACCATGCTTGGGTCACTCAAGAATCGAAGTCTTGAGAAGAGGCATCCAATTGGTTGAGTTTTTAAGATGATGAGAAAAGCAGTATCTAGTCTCTCAGCTTCTGTGACAGGAAGTGGCAGTCCCCCCAAAACTACACACAGGGAAAAGAAGTCTCCCCCAAAAGAGATCAGAGTGCTAATTAGGAAAAAGGAACAGATGCTAGGTAAACAAAAACCAACCATCGTTTCTTTCATTTGAATGACAGAAAATCACTTGAAACAAACTGAATTGAACAAGAGCTTCTCTCTGAAGGAGGGTGTCCAGTTATCTGTAGTGAAAGGATTGTGTGTTTACAGCGAGACTTTAATTTTATGGGGATGCTGCGCCAAGTCACGTCATGACTTCAGGGAACTGGGGAGAACTGGGAGCAGGGGCAAGGGCCAAGGCACAGTCTCCAGGAGGAAGAAGCAGGCTGTGCTTTCTCTCTGGGAAATGCCTCCTCCTCATGGGGAGGAGGCTATCTGTATGGATATCTGTATGGAAGACACAGCCTGCTCTTTCTCCTACTGGTTTCTCTGATGATTAGCGCAGCCTTTCGGCACAGAGGAGGTCAGCAAGTTTCTAGGAGAAGGGAAGGCTGGTCGTCTCTATAGCATTGGGCATGGTTTTGTGGTGGCAGTAGGTAATCCATTAGGATTCTTGGTGGCTACACTACAGATAACATTCTTCATGCCTCTTTGCTTGTAATCTTAGCAATAAAGTGTTTGGCCAATGTTTTATTGATTATTGAGAATTATGAGTAATAGCAGCTGTGTTTGCTGGAGAGCTTCTGGGGAAAGATAATTGGAAACATCTTACGTTTCCTGGCCATGAAACAATTGTCATGTTAGTTTTTAAGGAATTCCTCTAAAAATTAGGGTTGAGTCTTTTTCTAAAAAAGAAATTTCTAAAATAAAGACCATAATGTAACGCTAAAATTAGTGATCTGCGGGAACAACAGAGAAATCAGTTTGTCAGTAGTGCGGTTCGTAAGGAAAAACGAAAACATAAGAGTTGTTGTTACGATTACACACCTTTACCTCTGGAAAGGCTTTGGCTTTAAGGAATAGGCATGTTGAATATAGGCCAGCTGTGCAGGTTTCCCTCCTATTCCCTGGCTTTTTTTTTTTTAAAGATTTTATTTCTTTATTTGACAGACAGAGATCACAAGTAGGCAGAGAGGCAGGCAAAGAGAGAGAGGAGGAAGCAGGCTCCCTGCTGAGCAGAGAGCCCAGTGCGGGGCTCGATCCCAGGACCCTGGGAACATGACCTGAGCCGAAGGCAAAGGCTTTAACCCACTGAGTCACCCAGGCGCCCCTATTCTCTGGCTTTTTTTTTTTTTTAAGATTTTATTTATTTAGTTGACAGAGAGAGATCACAAGTAGGCAGAGAGGGAGGCAGAGAGAGAGAGAGAGAGGAGGAAGCAGGCTCCCCGCCAAGCAGAGAGCCCGATGCGGGGCTCAAACCCAGGACCCTGGGATCATGACCTGAGCCGAAGGCAGAGGCGTAAACCACTGAGCCACCCAGGCGCCCCTTCTCTGGCTTTTTAATACAAGTTTATAAAATATTCTAAAAATATTTAAAGTCTGTGTCCGTACAGACAGGATTGAAGTGGCACTGACCCAATTATTTTCTTTATGTACAATTTATCTTCTTTTAAAAAAACAGCAAAGTGTAGAAGTATTTCTCTGTCTTAGACAACTCAATCTTTTCATTATGAATCTCTAGACACAGCCCAGGATAGATTCTTTACAAAATCAAACATTAAAGGAGAGTCAATATTATGCCTATGACCTAATATATTCCTCTAGGGTAGATTCATGGGGAAATACTTTCACATCTCTGTTAATACACGATTCTTACCTTTTCTCAAGCTTTAACATAAGGACCTAAGAATCACAGCATTTTGATATGGTACAAAGGATCATTGGCTGCCAGTGATACCAGTTAGGAGGCTATTGCAATAATTTGAGCAAGAGAAGTGAGTAGTTGGACTGTGAATAAGTTTTTTAAAAAGATTTTATTTATGGGGCACCTTGGTGGCTCAGTCGGTTAAGCATCTGCCTTCAGTTCAGGTCATGATCCCAGGGTCCTAGGATACAGCCCGGGTTCAGGCTCCCTGCTCTGCAGGAAGTCAGCTTCTCCCTCTCCTGCTCCCCCTGCTTGTGCTCTCTCTCCATCTCTGTCAAACAAATAAATAAAATAAAATCTTTTTTTAGAGAAAGATTTTATTTATAAAAAAGATTTTATTTATTTGAGAGAGAGAGTGGGAGTGAAAGAGAGAGCACAAGCAAGGGGAGGAGCAGAGGGAGAGGCAGACTTCCCAGGTCAGGCAGATACACAGTGGCCAGAGAGGGAAGTGGACAACCAAGGGAGAGTGGTGTCCCAATAGTTCAATAGATGTTCAAGAAGAAAGGGGTAATCACCTCTGTCAATTGCTCCTGAAAGGTTGAGAAAGATAAAAATTGAGAAATAAGACAACCAACTGTCCTGATTTGCCCAGGACTTTCCCTGTTTTAGCACTGAAAGTCCTGTGTTCTAAGAAATTGCTTAATCTCAAGCAAACTGGCTTGGTTGGTCATCCTACCAGTAAGAAATAGCCATGAATAATAAGGTAAGAAAAGTTTGTGTGGAATAGTGGGGACAAAAACCCTAAGCAGAGTGGATTGGTTTTAAGAGAGAAGAGGTGAATTGTCATCATATAATATATATTTCAATACTGTTACATCATGATTCTTACATATTATTAAAGTTATATAAGAACATTCTTCATTTTTTAAACAGATGCATTCTAAAGTATTTAAGAATGAAATGTCATGTTATCTGTGACTTGCTTTAAAATGTTTCAGCAAGGGATGAAACAAATAACTATCACGTTCGGAATTACTTAATTTGGGGTTCATTATAATATTCTTTATTTTATGTATGATTGAAAGCTTTCATAATAAAAGGTGTTTCTAAATTAAAGAAGGTGAATGGGAAAAAAAGAATTAGTGGCAGCAGGCGTACAACAAATCTTTTTAGGCGTTTTGCCATAAAGGATAGTAAGAAATGGGCAGTATTGGATTGGTCTCTGGGTTTTGCTTTTGTTTTGTTTTGTGATGGGAGAAGTTACAGTATGTCTGGAAGCTGATATAGGAACATAGATGAGGCAGGTAGGGCAAGGAAGTACAGGGGTGCTCACCTTGAGTGGGGAGAAGGGAGGCGGCTGACGGCATTTTGGGGGAGGGCTTGGCAATGATGGTGCTGAGCTTGTCCACGGTCAGAGGGGAAGGCAGAGAGAGTAGGCACGGGTGCAGATAGAGTAGCTGTGCTGGTGGGAGAGGTGCAGTTGTCTTCTGATGGCTTTGGTTGTTGCGGTGAGGAAGGAGGCAAGGTCAAAGTTTGAGGGGGACTTAGAAGGTTAAGGAGCAAGGAAGTGATGAGATGGAGTCTTCTGGGAATGTGTGAGAGAGGGACAGAGGTGACTGGAGAAATGCCACAAGATTGCCAGGCAGCACTAAGGTCTTACCTGGGTTGGAAACTGGTCAGTAAGTGCAGAAGCTGCTGGTGGGGCGGAGGGCATCCTGTTGGTGCTCACCTTCCCGCTGTGACTATACACATTTCCAGTGCTCTGCCTGAGGGTTTCATTCTGGTTCTGAAAGCATGCCCTGCCCGAACCCTGCATTAGCAGGACGTGCTAAAAACTGACTGGCCTTCTGAAGTGGGCCTCAGCCAACAATGGACAGGGCTTTGGTGGATGCATGCCCCTGCTCCCAAAGTGTTCAGCTGGAGAATTCTTTTTTTTTTTTTTTTAAGATTTTATTTATTTATTTGACAGACAGAGATCACAAGTAGGCAGAGAGGCAGGCAGAGAGAGAGGAGGAGGCAGGCTCCCTACTGAGCAGAGAGCCCAATGCGGGACTTGATCCCAGGACCCTGGGGTCATGACCTGAGCCAAAGGCAGAGGTTTTAACCCATTGAGCCACCCAGGCGCCCCTCAACTGGAGAATTCTGAGGCATGTTCCCATCCTGTAGCTTTCCCCAGTGGGATTCCCCAATTGGCCACAGAGCTAACTTGCTTATTAGTGACTATTTATTGGTTTTCTTTCATTCCCTGTCTTATTTCCTAATTCTTCTATTGATGTTTCTTAGGACCATCTCTGAAAAAAACTACTGTGCTACAATCCTTGTCTTAGATATTTCTTCTTGGAAAATAAAACTGAAGATAGTGTGATATGTTTTACTTGCTTGAGAGCAGATGCTCAGTGGGTGGAGAACTGGATTTTACAGGGTTGGACTTTTTCCTGTGGAGCCTTAAACAAGGTGAGGGGCAAGGGAGTTAGGGTGTAGGACAGACTGCGGACTCATGCTGGGTAAGGAGGGAGGTGAGGCCTATGTGGCAGATGAGGGGCAGTGAGAAGGGGGATGGATTGGGGATCCTGGTGGATTCCGGGAGTTATTGGAGTTAGAGGATTAGAGGTGTGAACTAGAAACATAGGAGTGGTGATTGGAAAGTGGGAAGTTTGAAATTGAAAACATGGGGACTTAGTACTAGAGGTATATGCAGGACAACATCACTGGAAGAGAGGAAATCAAAGAACTAAGGGCAGAAGTGGTGTTACAGAGAGAGGTTGGGAACCTGGGCAAAATCTTTAAGGAATGCCCTGGCGGCACAGTCTGATGTTTGAAGAAGGAAAGACAGTGCTCTGGAAAGGAAGAAGAGGAGCAAGGAGGACATCTCTCCCTGCTCCAGAACCCCTGGCTGGACTATAGGGAGGTAGTTCCCTTGGAGGAATTCAGTCTCCCATCTGAGGCAGAAGGTGAAGGAAACTTCAGAGAAGCAGCAGAGGGTACCGGGGATTCTGTTGATGGTTGGCTGTGAATTCCGGATGGCATTGGGTGGAGATGTCTGGGAGTTAGGGGGGATACGCCTGGCTTCGGGGGGATATGCCTGGCCTGTGGGAATGAGTCCTAGTGAGAGGGCAGTGGGTAAGCACCCAGGCAATACACATAGATGTGGTTTCATGGGCTTCACCTGGCCATCTCTCAGGCAGGTGTACAGGTGAGATGGAGGGCTGTGGGGAGAGGAGACCTGTTTTCTGCCAGCAGGAAACAAAAGGAACTCTGCTGTAGTGCCTCTACCCCATTGTGTTCCAAATCCCCATGTGGCTCACCCTGTAAAGTTTGGGACACAGTGATGTTCTCGTCAGGAAGAGGAGGAAATCAAAGAGTGAAGGAAAAAGGAAAGAGTCTCTTATTAGGGAAAAGTAGAAAGAGACCTCTCAGCTCTCAGACCTTACAAGGTGAAAGCAGGAACATTCTAAAAACCAACAATGGGCAGGGGGCTTAGGGCTATAAAAATGCCAATACATTTACCCGTGGGTCACAAGCCCATGAAGTCCAAGATCAGCTTCCCCTTTCCTTTGGTCATTCTGCAGATTTCCCAGGGGCAGAAAACTTGTCATGTGAGATTGAGTTTTCTTCTTTGCTAATAAGTTTATGCGATTGCTGATCAGTATGTATCAAGATGTGGAGCTTTTTCTTTTGTCAGCAATCAGAATGAAAAACAGAATTATGAATCGCTTTCCAATAATTTCTCAAAAACCTGTGAGCCTATTACCACACCTCAGAAATAATCTTCTTGGACTTGTAAAGAGATCCATGTGGCTGAGCCTTCTGTGGCATGCGCTGGGGTGCCTGCTCGGGAGGAGGCTGGACACCCAGCTCCACACCTGCTTCTATGCAAAGCCCGCCTTGACCCATGCATCCCATTAACCCCTTGTAGTGTGAAATTCTCTCTTGGTCCTCATGCCACCCCGTGATCCTCTTGGGCATCCCGTGAAAGCAACCTTTCATTCTTTTGCCTGAGCTTCACATCTCTAGGCAAGATGGTATCCCATGGTCCCTTGAGGGACCTATTATTTTGAGTCTTGTATGTTGCCTGGCACAAAGTAGGTATTTAATGAAAACTGGCTGCATGAAAACCAAATGAATGAGTGACTTTATTTATTTCTTGAGCACCTCATAAGTTGCAAACATTGTTGTGGGTACTCAAGAAATGGTTGTAAATAAAGGAAATGAAAATCTCTTCCTTGTGGGTCTTATGATCTAGGGGAGAAAAGGCAATGTATATTATGGCACAAAGCCATGTTTCCTGGGTAGGTGGCCAAGCTGAACTCCAAGGTGAAGCGTATCTTAGTGACTGACCACTGGGGCCTGTCATGTGCCGGTTGTTTTAAACATGCTATCAAACTCCACCCACCAATGTGGGGTAGTTAGTGTTGATCCCCGACTTGGAGATACGCAATCTGAGGCTCAGCATGATGAGTTTCCCAAGATAACGGTGTCAAATGTGCAGAGCAGGGATTTGAGCACAAGTCTTCCTGATTTCAGAGTGCGTAGTCCTAACCACTATACTGCATTGCCTCTTACTTTCTACTGAGTCCAAGTAAGTGCGTTTATGTTGAGAGAGGAGGGGTCCTGGTGAATTTGGCGTCTTCATTTCTCTTTCTCTCACTTGGTCATGGACTAACACAAGAGCAGACTTGTCACTTAAAATCAGCCTTTGACTCTGAAGCCACTTGACAGCCTTACACTACCTATCTCTGGTTAATATCCAGTTTGCTACAGAGGCAAAGTTGAAGGCAATCTAAAGGTAGGACCCCGAGTGCAGGAGCTTTTCGACACCCCTGTAAGGTAGCAGTATAAACCCTATGAGTAAGGAACAGAATGAAGAAGCTCAGCAATATACGCCTATCACGGAGCCAGCAGCAGGGCCCTTGTACGTGTTTCTAAATTATGCCCCAATCTTAGACAACACTCCTCTGCTGTTATTTAAGAAGTATATTCTCATGTTACAGTGCGCACAGGAGAAGCGTTTGTGGGGGAGAGGTGGGAAAGAGGCCCCACACAGAGTCGACCCTGCCTTATATTTAAAGAAGCAAGAAGGAAGTTGTCCAGCCAAGGAACGCTAGGAGGCAGCTCTCTGGACCTGAACTGTGTACATGAGTGGGAATTACTTCCACGCTGACATGGGGGGTCCCCTCTGCCTCGTGGGGCTGCCTGCAGGAATCCAGGACATTGCCTGATTACCACTCCCCATGAGGTGGATCCACAAGAGCCTCTGCCTTCCAGGATGTGTCCCAGAAGTGTACCCAAGACAAGGCCTTGAGAGGCTGCTGCTCCCCTGGGAGCCAGCCTTTTCATCCACTCTCCTTTTCATCCAGGATAAGGGATCTCCCATTGTGCTTGGAGAAGGCTAGGGCCTTGTGACTTAGGGCAAGGGACATCAGCATTGGGGGTGCCAAGACGCTGCAGGATTGCCCTAGGACCTCAAGTTCGGTCCACACTGAGGTGGGGTTGTGGGTAGTGAGCCCCAGTACACCCTCTCTTTTCAAGCAGCTCCAAGGTGGCTGGGCCCTGCTCGCCCCATGCAGAGGACTTCAGGAAAAAGGAGCATTTTAAAATATTGAGTTTCCTGCTGGAAGTTACAACAAGAAATGAAACAGCGGGAGTTTGCTCTCCTTGGTCGCCTGAGAGCAGCTGCTGACCGGCGTCTCCAGCCCCCAGCGAGCGGAAAGCAGAACTTGCCCCGGGTAGGCGCTGCTCTCATCCAAACCAAACTTCCCCTCAATGACTTCATTGAAAGCTGGTTTACATCATGAAGAGAAACTCCATTTATTTATTTGTAATAACGACAGGATTTTATGGACCCACAAGAGGATGTAATTTAAGAAAACATTAGCAAGCTATTCCAAATACCAAGGTTTTGAAACTTGCTATGCCAAATAATCATCAATGGAAATATTTCAATATTGAGAAACCAGAGGGGCAGCAAAACTCCTTTTGAGCAGGGCTTTGGAAGGTGGAGAGGTTCTGAAATGTATGTTTTTGGTCATAACATCCTGGGGTCCCAAGAAAAGACAACCGGATTTTCAGAAACCCATTATAAACAACATATGACCTAAGAGAAGCAAGTCCATCCAATGTCTCCCTCGTGGGGCTTCAGCCCTATGAATAACTGAGAAAATGGAAGGCCGATCCACTCTGTTGCTTTGCTTTGAACACAGTATTGGAGGGAATTACATGATGTTTTTATTAGGGTTTTTGAGACAAAATAATTGAGAGGTTACCAGGAAAAAGGGTGAGCTAAGAATGGACCCTTGCTACAGAAATGTAGTTCCCATTCAAGTTCAAGTTCCCATTCTATGAGCAATCCTATGTCAGTGATGTTTGTAGTTCCTTAAATAATGAGCATCCTATATTTTTGGAAATCTTTTTGAACCATGTTCAACCCTTTCCTTCTATAAGAAGCCTGCAGGATTCAATGATGGGAGACACGGTTCCCCAACCCACCAAATCCTCATCTTTTACCTCCAGGAGACATGCGTTGGAAAGGTTCGATGAGTACACACAGTCACCTGCTCATCAGACTACAATTACGTGTCCACGCCTATACTCAAAATTTAGGAATCTGTACCTACCCCCATCCCACTCGACTGACCTTCCTGAGCAGACAATAAAATCTTGTTTATGTTTATAGCCCCGGGCTGACCTGATGCGCAAGTAATCAAAAAGTTGATGGAGTATTTACTATACTGAACACTGTGCAGCACTGAGGGCCAGGGGAAGGAACAGAGTCTACAAAACCAAATAGGCTACTCTCAAGTGGCTCAAATCTTACAGAAAGAGAATCGCCACTTCAGAGAAAAGTTCAAGATCTTAGCGCTATAGCTAATATTGAAATAGCAATTTGTATGTTAAAAGATGCTTTTCTAGATACTATCTTATCTGACCTATACAAAGACACTTCGAGGTGGATTCATTTCCCCCATATTCCAAATGAGGAAACCAAGTACCAAAGGGTTAAGGGGACTTTTATTAAAAGACCATAGAGCAAATATGGGGTGAGGTTGAGTCTTTCATCCCCAAGTTTGGTTCTTGCCTCATCATACCTTCTTCACCCATTGCTTTTCCTGAAGTGGAGATATTGACAAATAGACAGTTTTTCCTCTTTAATAACTTTCTTATTAAGATGCAGTTCACATATCGAAGGTATGATTTGGTATATGGCTCAGTTTTATTTTATTCACAAAGCTGAGCCATCATCATCTCTCTGTAGTTTTGAAACATTTTTTATCACCCCAGAAGAAACACTATACCCATTAGCAGTCTCTCTCTATTCCTCCTTCCCCAGCATCTTGCAACCACTAATCCACGTTCTGTCTCTGTGTGTTTGCCTCCTCGGAACATTTCATATACATAGACTCATGTAACATATGGCCTTTAGCATCTGACTTGCTTCACTTAGCATACTGTTCTCAAGGCTCATTTGTGTGTAGTATGTATCAGAACTCCATTCCTTTTCAAGGCAGAACAATATTTCTTTGCATGGGTATACCGCATTTTTTGTTGAGGAACACTTGGGTTGTTTCCACTTCCTGGCTATTATGAACAGTGCTGCTATGAACATTTGTATACACGTTTTTGCATGAAGATCGTTTTCAATTCTCTTGGGTATATAGCCAGAAGTGGGAATTACTGAGTTATCTGGTAACTCTATGTTTAACATTTTAAGAGACTTCCATACTGTTTTCCAAAGTGACTGCACCATTTCACATTCCCACCAGCATTGTATGACTATCAACACTTTTTAGTTTCTGGGTTTTTAAAAAATTTTTATTTTTTCTTATTGAGTTATTTGACTACCAGGGAGCTATATCAGAGGTGTGATTGAAGCCAGATAAAATACTGGGCTACCCCAGTTTAGCACTGTCTATTGTTCTGAGTTCAAAGTCTAGCCCAGCTATTTAGTTAGCTGAATAAGTCACAGTCTTGCCGGCTCAGCTTCCTTTTCTGAAGAGCAAGATTATTGTATATTTCGGGACACCTGGATGGCTCAGTGGGTTGAGCCTCTGCCTTTAGCTCGGGTCATGACCTCAGGGTCCTGGGATCGAGCCCCGCATTGGGCTTTCTGCTCAGCGGGTAGCCTGCTTCCTCCTCTCTCTCTACTTGTGATCTGTCTGTCCAAAAAAAAAAAAAAAAATCTTAAAAAAAAAGATTGTCGTATATTTCTTTTTTTTTTTAAGATTTTATTTATTTATTTGACAGAGAGAGAGATCACAAGTAGGCAGAGAGGCAGGCAGAGAGAGAGAGAGGAGGAAGCAGGCTCCCTGCTAAGCAGAGAGCCCGATGCGGGGCTCGATCCCAGGACCCCGAGATCATGACCTGAGCTGAAGGCAGAGGCTTAACCCACTGAGCCACCCAGGTGCCCCTTGTCGTATATTTCAAGAAAAACTGTAACTAACAACACTGAGTGCTGGCCAGCATGTAGAATAAATGGATCTCATCCCTCGGTAATGGGAATGCAAAATGGAACAGTTGCTTTGGACAACCATGTGGCAGTTATGAATAAAGTTCAATATATACTTACCAAATGATGCAGTGACCTCACTTTCAGATATTTACCCAAGTGAAGTAAAAATTTATGTCCATGCTGAAACCTGTACATGAATTTTTATGTCAGTTTTATTCATGATCACCAAAAACTAGGAAAAAAAATGTCTTTCAGGTGATGAAAAGATAAACGTAGAAATAATATAAATAATTCTAGAAAAAAGAATTATATTAAAAAATTTAAAATGACACATTACTGATATTCCCAGGAACATGGATGAATTTCAGTACATTATGCTAAGTGGAAGGAGCCAGACTCAAAAGAGTTAATAGTGTATGGTTTTATTGATACAATGTTCTGGAAAAGGCAGTGGTTGCCAGGGCCTGAAGGTGGGAAAAGAGGTTGACTACTGCTATGACCTGAATGTCTATGTTCCTCCACAGTTTCTATTGAAACCTAACTCCTAAGGTTATGGTATTTGGAGGTGAGGTCTTTGGGGGGTGATGTGGTCATAAGGGTGAAGCCTTCATGAGTGGAATTAGTGCCCTTATAAAAGCAGCCTGAGGGGTGTCTGTCTGGCCCAGTTGGTAGAGCATGTGACTCTTGATCTTGGAGTTGTGAGTTTGAACCCCACAGAAGGAGTAGAGTTTACCTATTTAAAAAAAAGGGGGGGGTGCCTGGGTGGCTAAGTCAGTTAAGTGTCTGCCTTCAGCTCTGGTCATGATCCCAGCATCCTGGGATCAAGCCCTGCATTGGGCTACCTTGCCCCTTTCTACTGTATAAAAAGATAGTGAAAACATGGCCATCTGTGAACTAGGGGGCCCTCATCAGACCCTACATCTGCCAGGGCCATGATCTCAGACTTCCTGAACTCCAGAACTGTGAGAAATAAGTTCTTTATAAGCCACCCAGTCTCTGGAGTTTTGTTATAGCAGCCCAAGGAAACTAAGACCAACTACAAAGTGGTATGAGGAATTTTTAGGTGGGAGGATGATATACCTGTGTAATATCTTGATTGTAGTGTTTACATATTCAGTGTGCTTGTCAAAATATTAAAAACTCTATAATTAAAAGGGTGAATTTTATTATATATAATTGATGACCCTGTTTAATAAAGAAATAAAGCTAGATATGTACAGAAAGAAAAAAAGGTCTGCTGTTTTCTGCAAACAGGAAATCTTGAGACCCGAGATCCAGTCGTCTCTTGGGTACCTTCTACCCTGCCGTAGGCTGCTTGATTCTGACCCCTAGGCTCCCCTCCATTTAAACTGAAGACCCATAGCCCTTCCCCCCACCAAAATGTATGAGTTAAAAGGATCTTATAACTGGTCCAGTTTAACCCACGTCTCAGGGCTGCGATCACACTCAGCCAAGAATATTTTAATCCCAAATAAGTCAAGAGCTCCAGGGAAGTTTGCAGCAGTTTTGAGACGCTGAAGGATACTCTAGCATTATTTGAAATAAGCATGGAAACATTGTCCCCACATCGTAATTCTGATTACATCCAAATCTCCATGGACTTTAAGCTGTCATGACTCCCACAGTGGCCAGGCTTTGATTAGCCTATTGGCAGAGACCACAATGCAGAGGACAGCCAGAGGCAACATTTAAGGTGGTTGCATGAAGATGATAGGATACAGGGGGAATTTACTGTGTCTTGATCTCTTTTTCATGCGCTATCTTAAAGAGCCCTTTCTGGTATGATGTCAAAGCTTGCTTGGCTCCAACTTTGAAATGTATATGACAAGACAACCAGTTAAAGAGAGGTCAGGAAAAGGAGAATAACCGGAGCTAACCAGCAGAGGAAAGAGGGCATATATTCCACATACCAGCAGGAGAATGTTTTCACTCTGTTTTGATGATATACTATGTGCATAGAACATGCTGTCTGTGGGCATGGGTTTTGGCATGGGCTGCCTTCTGGCATGGAGCTCTGGGAATGGGCTGCCTGACCTTCCCTAACTGTGAAGATAAGTGGAGTGACCCTAACACTCAGGCTTCGCCCATATCTTACCATCTTGAACCTTCCTACAGAGCCAAATTGGGTTTCTGGAAAACCACTGCTCATGGAGCAAGATGAGGAAAAGAAATCCATGGGAGAGGCGCCTGGGTGGCTCATTGGGTTAAGCCTCTGCCTTCGGCTCAGGTCATGGTCTCAGGGTCCTGGGATCAAGCCCTGCATCAGGCTCTCTGCTCAGCAGGGAGCCTGCTTCCCCCTCTCTCTGCCTGCATCTCTGCCTACTTGTGATCTCTCTCTCTCTCTGTCAAATAAATAAAAAATCTTCAAAAAAAAAAGAAAGAAAGAAAGAAAGAAAGAAAGAAATCCTGGGAGACAGTTGCTGGCAGATTCCGGAGCCTTCTAAAGCTACTTTCCCCTTTTTGCTTGGTTTATTCCAATGGTAGGGCAGGCCACCAGGGAGCGGGAATTGGTCACCGGATGTGAAGTACTTGGGAAGCTTGCTCGTACCCCATCTGTTTCAGGGAAGATGCATTTTGAGTCAGGGTGTTCCGTGGCATTCTGAAGTTCTCCAATCTTCTCTGGGCTGTTGGTGGGTAAGTTGGAGGTCTCAGTCCATAGTGAGAGCTGCCACAGAAGCAAACAGCTGGGGTTGTTTTCAGATGAATAGCTGGGGCTTCAGTGGGACAGTCATTGGCAGGATGTGTGCCTTTCGGAGTGGGGGTGCACAGAGGGAGTGTCAAAGTGGGGGACAAGAGTCTGAGTAAGTCACCTTTTAACACAGATCTTTCAGTAGGATTGTGCTGCCTGCCACCACGGCCACATGATGGGGAAGGTCACAACTCCATGAGGCTGAGAGATTTGTTCTGAACTCTGGCCACGAGGATCTCTCCCTTTAATACTGGCCAGGGAACAGATACGTTACAAAAATGACATGAAATCTTTCAGTGACTCCTAGATAACACCAACTCTCATTTCTGACCATTCCTAAGGTTCCGTTCAGGTCTCTGCTTTCCTCTGGCTCATCCTGCTCAGCCAGGTGGGTGATCCTAAAACAGACCAGCAGTGGACACTAGCTGGCTGGCCTGGCTACTGCTGAGGGTCACAGGGAGGCTGTGCGGGAAGCAGCCATGCCTCCTTGGAGACTGCTGAGCTGTGAGGCCAGAGAGAGGGACTTTCCCAGTGGGGCTCATGTCCCCCTGCCTCCCAAGGGGGGCTTCTAGGACCTTGACTCACCTTGTTCAATTTCAGCCAAGTTCTTGGGTTGCTCATGTTGCATGAGCATATACTTGGTGCATACTGTAGTTTGTATTTTTCACATTGTTGTGCAACTATCACCACCCTCCATCTCCAGAACTTCCCTCATCTTGCAAAACTGAAACTCTCTACTTACCCATTAAACAATAAATCCCCATTTCTCTCTCCCTCAGCCCCTGGCAACCATCATTCTACAATCTGTCCCTATGCTTTTGACTGTGCTAGGCACCCCATACATCTTTTTGTGACTGGTTTATTTCACTTAGCATAATGTTCTCAAAGTTCATCCATGCAAGCATGCATGTCAGAATTTCCTTCCGTTTTAAGGCTGAATAATATTCCACTGTATATATAGACCACTTATCCATTTATTCAGTGATGGACCCTTGGGTTGCTTCTGTGGTTTGGTTATTGTGAATAATGCTGCTATGAACATAGGTTTACAAATATTGATTCCAGACTCTGCTTTAAATTCTTTTGAGTATATACCCAGAAATGGGATTGCTGGATCATAGGGTAGTTCCATTTTAATTCTTTGAGAAACACCAGACTGTTTTCCACAGGGTTGTACCATTTCACATTCCCTAAAAAGGTGTGCAAGCATTCCAGTTTCTCTCTATCCTTGTCAACATTTGCTATTTTCTGTTGTTTTGGTAGTGAGGTCCTCGTGGGTGTGAGGTGGTGTCTTGTAGTTTTGCTCAACATTTCCCTAATGATTATTGACATTGAGCAGCTTTTTCTGTGCTTAGTGGCCATTTGTATATCTTCTTTGGAGAAAAGTATATTCAAGTCCATCACCAATTTTTGAATTAGGTTGTTTATTTTTATGTTAAATTTTAGGAGTTCTCTATATATTCTGGATACTAATCCCTTATCAGATATGTGATTTGCAGATATTTTCTCCCTTTTATAATTTTTAATGATAAACTACTTAATTTCTGCCAGAATAGTAACACTATAGACAACTGACATTAAACCTTTATTGCTTGCCTGATCCTGCAAAGTGTTTTACATACGTTATCTTGGGGCCCTTGGGTGGTGCAGTAAGTTGAGCATCCCACTCTTGGTTTCGGCTCAGGTCATGATCTCAGGGTTGTGAGCTCAAGCCCTGCATCTTGGCTTCGTGCTCAGCATGGAGTCTGCTTGAGAATCTCTCTCCCTCTGCCCATCCTGCTTGTGTCCTCTCTCTAAAATGAATAAATCTTAAAAAAAAAAAAAAAAAGAAAGAAAGAAAAGAAAAAGAAAAAGACCCAGATTCTAGTCCTGACTCTGCCGTTGCTCAGGGGGCTGTAGTGGGCTGAATGGTGGCCTCCCAATATGTATGTTGTGTCCTAATCCTCATAACCTGTGAAAAGTACCTTCTGCAGTAAAGAATGAATATTACCTTATGGAACGAAAGATGTGATTAGTGATTTTGAGAGGAGGAGTTTATCCTGGTTTATGTGAATGGGACCTACATGCCATCATGAATGTCCTTATAAGAAAGAGACAAAGGGAGGAAGGACAGATGGGAGAGGAGAACACAGAGAGAGAGCACCTCACAGAGAAGACAATATGAAGACAGAGCAGAGAGGGAGGCAGCCACCACCAAGGAATGCTGACAGCCATCAGAAGCTGGGAGAGGCAGGGAAGGGTCCTTCCCAGAGCCTCCAGAGGGAGCACAGCCCTGCCATCACCTTGATTTTGGACTTCTGGCCAACATCTGAGAGAATACATTGCTCTTGTTTAAGTCACCAGTTTGTGGCGTCTGTTAGGGCAGCCACAGGAGACTAGTACGGGGACTGAAGACACATGAATTAAGTGAAATAAATTCCATGAAATACGTGTGTGGGTGAGACCCCTCTTTGGCTTCATTGCTGCCTGGAATGACCTCCATTGGATGCACCAAAACTTACAACCATTTTGCAGATTGAGCAATCCCCCAGAATAACTGAAGTAGAGCTACTTGGGAGTGGGCTCAGAAAACAGCAATGGTGAAAGCTCTCCATCCGGGTGATCGGAACAGGGCCCTGGGTGCAGACCCCTGGTTTCTATCTGTGCCCTTACGGCTCTGAGTCTGTGAGCCTCACAGAATGGATCTCAGCGTTCCTTGCCATCATCTTCCTTTGAAGTCTCAAGAATCGGTGTGAACTTCTGAGCAGGAGACAACCAGGGCTTTCCAGACTAGCAATGGATGTCAAGGGATTCCTCCCTGTACTGCAGAGGGGGATGGAGAATTTAGGGAGAAAGGGAAGAGGCCAGCAGGGCAGTGGGTGGAAGTGAAACCGCCTGGGAGGTCTGGGGAGCCTTCAATAACATTGGATTGGACAACGGAGGGGGCCGTGAGGCCAGGGGGAGGCACCTGTGAAAATAGCAAATACTTGAGCCAGAGACGGTACACATCCTGCCCTGGCTCCTTCAGGTTCCCCACAGAGCCAGGGATCACAGGGCGAGGGTGATGTGTCTCCCACGATGTCGGCATCCCCAAGGGCCCGTCAAGAATTTGACAGGGGAACGAGCTCGGAGGCTGCCGTGACATCTGAGAAAGGCCTATGAGAGAGATAGACGGAGCGAGAGTCAGATCATCATTCCCAAAGATATGGCTTTAACCTCTGCCCCCTCCTGCCCGCCAGCTCTGGGAGATCCCGACAAGCCAAGAACCTTCTCTCCAAGGGGTGGGGGTGGGGGTGGGTTGGGGGAGGGCCTCTGCCAGGCGCCATCATCTCCCCTCCACCACACAGCTGACAGACACTTGAGAACTTTCCTTCCCAAGCCTGTATCCTGCTGGTTCAGGGCAAAGAGTGCAGCTTTCCCACCAGGATCAGTGAGGAAATGGCCTGGTTTGGACTCAAACAGGCTGATTTGTTTTCCCAACATGGCCTCGGCTCAGTTCAGGGAGCCCCAGTCATGCCCATTTTTTTTTCCAGGGTGCCCCTCCCTCCCTGCTTCCCTCTCCCCGCTCCGAGAACACATCACCTAATGTCTGCAAGGCTTCTGCTTCGTGTTTGACATCCCTTATTTACAAAGCAAACAGAATATTCCTTTTAACACACATCATGCTAAGTTTATTAATGCAGAAAACAATCCCAGGGGGCCGGCCCAGGGGACCCTTGAAACCTGCCAGCACAAACTCTTCAAACGCTCAGTGCGCCAGACCCTCCAGGACAATATTTCACACAATGGAGTAAAAATAATATTTTTCTTTGGGCCTTTCCAGCCGCTTTTGTGGCGAGCAGACAGAAATTATTTTCTTACTCTGCTCCCAGAGCAGAAATCTGGACGAAGCTACGTTTATTTGTTTAACACAATGATTTCATCCTAAATGTCTCGACAGCAAATAGTTGGTGGTTTAATAAAGGGCCTTTGAAAGGCGCCCGGAGCTTGGAGATGGGAGGCGTGCGGCTGTCGAGGCCAAGGGGCCACAGGCTGTGGCGACAGAGGTGGAGGAAGACTGGGTGCCCCCTCAAGCTGTTTCGGGGGGCTCTGGGGCTTGGGATGTCATTGCTCCTTGATCGGAATGGTTTGTGCTACCTCCAACCTGAAGAAAGAAGCACTTTGGTCGCAAATGCCAGGTCTTCTCCCAGACCAGCGCTGCCAGATACAGACAGACACAAACCCAAAGGCAGATACTCAGACTTGCTTGGAGAAAAGAGAGGCCTTTCATATTCATGCTTGCTTTTTCCTGATTGAACATATGTCCCATGTCAACCAAATGTGGTTTGCTCTTCTGATGACAGGGCTGAGATTAGGGGGCGAGAGTGGACCTAGCCCCAGCTTGTTGACCTGTCCAACAAGCACTAGCCAACCAGGTCTTCCAACCCCAGTGAGAAGTGTCAGTAGAAACTCAAAAAATCTCATCTGTGCTTGGCTTCTTTTTCTGGGGAAGAAGTGTTAGGGGGAGTGAAATGGAAACCTACACACAGAGGGAAGGCCCGGAAAAGGTGGTGAATGGTATTAAAACTGCCTTGGTGGGGGGGGGGGGGTCCCAGCTCCTCAGAGTCCAGCTTGTTCATTTTGCAGAGGGGGAGAAAAGCTCAGAGAGGGGCAGTGATATATCTAAGGATGCACAGCTGTTAGAGCTGTGACCAGAACCCAGGCAGTCACCTTCAAGGGGAGAGGGGAAAGAGTCCAATGAGCCTGAAGCTGACAAAATCAAAAAGCTGAGTTACGTGTTTCATTTTTGCCAAGTGGGACTTGGATGGAACATCTGATTCAGTTCCTGACAATTTGGTTCCTGGAACAACATCCTGGAAGGGCTGCAAGAACCAGCAAAGAAGAGAGTATCTGTGTATACACATGCAGATGTATTTCCAATTACAAAAGTCATACTTCTTTATTGGAGGTTGTATAAAACATATACAAGTATAAACAAGGAAAAGATTATTTGTAATTATTATAACTCTTTGTAATAATGTATTACTGTTAACTTATTGGTATACCTCCTTTCAGTGTTTTTCTCCCTTGCTTCCATATGCTTTTATTTATTCACTTATTTTTACAAAATTAAGATTCTAATTGCCTTATTTTTTAAATGATTTAATTTGTTCCTCAGCATCTCCCCATGTCATTAATAGTGTCTCTGAAGCGTGACCTTTGAAATGTGGTGTTCCATCATATTATATGACTGTCGTATTTCCTTTTCCCAATACCCCGAAGCTGGTCATAGGATAGAATATCTTTGAGTCGGTCTCCAGCCAGAGTCATTGAAAGACTGTCAGGCTGTGTGGGAATTGACCCTCATTCTTGCAACATTTGAAACCCCTCTCCTCCATCTCAGACTGGCTTCAGATTGCTTTCAAACCCAAGCGCCTGCCCCACCCCCCAGCTCCCTTTCATCCTCCCCATTTCTTCTCCCTTTCTGCTACTTCCTTCTCAGACCCGAAACAGGCCAATATTAATTCCTTACATCTGCATGGTATTTTACAACCTCAAAGAGTTTTTATAGAAATGGCCTATTTGATCTTCATAAAAACCCTACAGTGTGGCCAAGGCAGAATGATCCCAATTTACTTTCAACAAATGTTGCACGAGGGCCAACTATTTGTACGTGGAGAGTCACTGAAGGAGGAACACAGATAAATAAGTTCTTTATCTCAAGGAGTGTCTAATCTAGCAGGAGCACTTTTGAGGAATTCAGCAGGTGATGGGTGTTATTACTGGCTTAAATACTGGATTTACCTTCTGTGACATGTATAATGAATAGCCTAGGGAAGGGACACAACACGTCTTCCACTTTCCATATTCTGTGTCACGCCACAGTTAGATTCAGAGCTGGGGGGAGCATCAGGGAAGGTGGATGCTGGGAAGCCCTTAGAATGCCATCCAGCCCTGCATTTCAAGCCCTAGCGAAAGGTCCTAACCCTTGAGATGCCAAAGTTCCCTAAGGAGGGCCAATGGATTGCAGCTTCTTGTGTATTAGACGTAGATATCTCTATAATCTACCTTTTCATGAGCAAGCGATTATTTGGAATGAAACTCTTTCTACAGCTCTTAAAGGATTAAGAAAGAGAGAGGAAGTAGTAGTTATTCAGCGTTTCCTATGTATGTGTCTCCGTAATCGATGCTTTACATATGTTATTTCATCTAAATCAGAACACGCAAGAAGTGTTATTCCTTGCTGTGTTACATAGGATCTAGTGCAATCCTTGACATATAACAAACATTGAATAAATGCTAAATGGATGAATGAATGCCCATATTATAGATAAGAAAATGGAGACCCTGAAAGTTAAGGAAACCAGTACCAGTTGACATAGGCAGGAAGTAATGCATTGGGATTCGAACCCAGTCTGTCTGTCTTTAGAGCTGTGCTTTTCTCATCACTTGGTGGGAAACCCATCTCTTGGGTAGCCATCTCTCGGTAAGCTGCACATGGTTTAGGCCACGGAGACGCTATTTAGTTATCACACGTGTGGTGGCTGGGCCATCTGGTTTACTTTGCGTAGATTACCATCTGGCTCATTTTTGCCTCTTTCTCCACACTTCCCAGCACCTTCCTCTAAAAACAGCACATGTGGTTATCTTTGCTGATAATCTGTTCTCTTCCTTCCATCCTATGGGATGCTCCTTCCTTATATCATCACTCACATTGAGAGCCTGGCTCTTGGAAAGGGTATGTGATTTTTGTAGATTGCAATTTTTTTTAAGATTATATTTCTTTATTTGACAGAGAGAGACACAACAAGAGAGGGAACACAAGCAGGAGGAGTGGGAGAAAGAGAAGCAAGCTCCCTGCAGAGCAGGGAGCCTGATGTGGGGCTTGATCCCAGGACCCTGGGATCATGACCAGAGCCAAAGGCAGACCCTTAACAACTGAGCCACCCAGGCATCCCTAGACTGCAATGTTTTTACATTCTCTTTAGAAGCTTGAAGAACACTGGCCTCCCTTTGAAGAAGCTAAAGCCAAATGTAAAGTCAAGTTTTACAAATGTCCTTTAGATGTGGTCCTGTCCCTTTACTAGAGATCTGTTTGGCGAGGATAGGAGAGCTGCTGAAGGAGCTGCCCTTTGACTCTCTCAGGACGTCACTGTTCTCCTTTGGTTTGGCTGCATGGTCTTGGCCAGGGAGCTAATTGTTAGATCTTAAAGGAAAGGCTCTTGCTAGCAAGACTACTGCCTGGCATGAGCATCTTTAAGTCCATTGCATATCCCATTGTGTTGGTAGCTCTGGGAATGGAGAATCCACACACCGGTATTTCAGGCATTGCCAGGATGCAGCGTTACATCAGACGTGGAAAATAGAACCTTCTGAAATAAAATCAGAGGCAACTGGTCTGAGGCTGAACACCATTTCATTTTTTCCTCTCCAAATAAGTGAGGTCTTTGCTGGTAATATACATATTGACATAAGAGAACAATGATCTCTAAAGGGTTATAAGTGCTCTCTGGGAATATCTAGTTGATACTAAAAGGCTCTGTCAGGACTGTTTGGGGAAGAAAATTGATGTGTGTGGAGGAGAGTTGCTTTCAGCTCTGGCAGAGAACACTTTGGGTTGCTTTTTCATTCTCTTTCCCCTTCCCCTGTCCCAAGACTCACACCCATTGCTCAAGTACACACTGCCCTTGGACCAGAACACCACCAGCAAAATATTGACTGGGGCAGTGAGATTTCTTTGTCTTGGTCATCCAAGTCTGACTCTCATGCCAGCGGTCCCTGGGGACTTTTTTTTTTTTTTTTAAGGTGAGGAGGTGGTATTTCTGAAAAAGATATTTTGATTTTTGCAAACTTCAAAAAGTAATAGGATCCTCTCTGAAATATTTGCTGGAATCCCAGAATGTACATTGGCCCTCGTGATCATCACTTTGCCTTTAGGGAATTATCTTGGGGTTCATTAAGCTATCTAGTCAGTTGTTCATCTCTAACCTGAACCAGATGTAAGCTGTTCCATGTGGGGGTGACCTAGGGAACTTCATCCCCCTCCCCCTGGCTCTTTGAAACTGGCAGTGTTTATTCCTGACACATAACCCATATCAATGATCTAATTGATTGGGGATACTAAACAGACCATTCAGATGGAGTGCCTGGCCTAGAATAACTTATCTTCCAACTTGAAGCATTCAGGCAATCAAATCCTCCTAAGATCTCAGAGTGCTACAAAATAAAATGAAACCTCCTTTACTTACCCTCGAATCATTTAAAGCACACTGACGACCTGGCACTTTTAATATTCTTTTTATGACATGTCATATTTAGCACACGTCAAAAGGGGTCCCCCAAACAAAACAATAACACTGAGTGAAAACTTACATAGAGTCTCTCTCTGTAAGCAAAGTTAGTTTTGGCCCCTGAACACCAACTTTTATGGGTTCTTATAAAGTCATGACTATTTCTTAGCAGTTGGATTTTCCAAGTCTTGAAATGAAATTCTTCATAATATTAGTTACTTTAAAATGAAGAGTGAGTGACTTTGACATCAGGGAAGATAGAACAGTCATATTTTTCCCATATTTTTCCCTGGCACTAAATGCAACTAAACCCCTGGCATTATATGTGAAACACAAGGAGACAAGGAAAGATGGAGAAAAGAAGGCAGAGCAGCTAGGGACACGAGGACCCAAGGAATGACGCAGAGGATTTGTCAGCTGGGTTTCTTGTTGCCTCATGTATCCTAGACTTGGGGCTGAAGAAGCTGGCGCCCAACAAATGCCAATGGTTGGACGTGTATAAGATTCCAACAAATGCCTTGTCTCTCTGGCCGAAGGACCAGGAAAGGTACAGCCCAGCAAAACAGAAAACTTAGGTAGTAATCATTCTATTCTAGCCAAACAACACAGAAAACACTGGGGCCCTATCCCACCTGAAGGCCTAGACTCCCACCCTTATGAGATGATAGTGGGCAACCCCTCAGCCCCCCTATGATGGAGTCAGAGGAGGTCAAATAGGGAGCTAGACCTTAATCTCCACCTCTGTGGTGTTAGTGGAGACACATGGGAAGCCCAGACTGTTACCCCACCCAGCAGTAATGAGGTACCCCCCCTTTTCCACTGGGATGGTATTGGAGGAGGCCTAGTAGAAAGTAGAGTGTCAGGGCTTCCACAATTGCCAGAGGTAAGGAGGCCAGCCCCACTTCCGTGTTTGTGGGGACCACATGGGACCCAGAATTCCCATTCCCACACAACAGTCAATAAAAAGAGGGGACGCCTAGATGGCTCAGTCGGTTAAACTTCTGCCTTCAGCTCAGGTCATGGTCCCAGGGATCGAGACTTCTGTTGGACTCCCCACTCATCAGGGAGCTTGCTTCTCCCTCTCCTCCCTGCTCATGCTCTCTTGCTATCTCTATTGCCCTACCTCTCTCACAAATAAGGAAATAAAATATTTAACAACAATGACAACAACAAAAGAAGCCCGTTCCTCCCCACTTGTCAGCAGAGCCTGAATGAGGAGCCTGGGCTTTTACCACCACCTGTGAGTAAGAAGGTGATGCGCCCCCACCTACCTTGCCTCCTGGAGTGGTGTTAAAAAAGTGGGTGTGGGGGGGGGGCAATGGTAGATAATCTGAAGGTGTGACTAAGACCTGGTCTCATAACATAATACAAAAACATCCAAGTTCATTGAAAATCCTTTGTCATGGAAGAGCTGGAAGATCTCAGACTGAAGAAAGACAAACCATGGATGCCAACACTGACAGAGATTTAGAATGATCTGGAAACAATTTTAAAGTAGCCATGATAAAAATGCTTCAGTGGTAGATATTTGAGACTAATTTGCCAAAATCTCACAGTTACTGACACACCAAGTTTCAAGCTCAGGTCTAAGTTCTTCCTAACAATGGTGTGATGCCCAAGACTCCTTAAATTTATACTTCATATGGGGTGCCTGGGTGGCTCAGTTGGTTAAAGCCTCTGCCTTCGGCTCGGGTCATGATCCAAGGGTCCTGGGATTGAGCCCCACATCGGGTTCTCTGCTTGGTGGGGAGCCTGCTTCCTCCTCTCTCTCTCTGCCTCTCTGCCTACTTGTGATCTCAGTCTGTCAAATAAATAAATAAAATCTTTAAAAAAAATTTATGCTTCATAGACCACTGTGCATCGTAGCATACAAGTCCTGCACATACTTTGCTAGATTTAGAGTAACTATTTTTTAATATCCAAGAACTCATTACTGTTCATTTTTTTTTTTTTTGCTTTCTTTTTCATTTCAACTTGTTCTTGTTTTGTGGTGACAATTACTTCTCAAGGTACTCTAAAAATACGAATTTGCAATTTTAAATTCTATTATTTCCTGCATTACATTTGTCACCTCTGTGGTAGATTGTTCTATTTGTTCCTCTTTTGTGCCATTGATTTCTTTCCCGAAATGTTTATTAGTTCTTGATGGTCCATTCATATTTAAGGATGAAAGACCAGGTTAATAAAATAGAAGGATGCAAATCTTTTTGGCTGATGAGTAGGCTTGCTGAGAACTCTCTGTGACCATTTTTTCTTTGAAATCTTCATTGGTTGATAGTTTGTGGGATTGAAAAGGGGGATTTGCCTATTTCCATGATTTTGGCAATTCATATACTAGCCATGATTGTTCAAAAATTATCAACAGCCCCATATACAAATTGCAAAGTGAGATAAGGAAGAGGTCAAGAATAAAGCAAACATTTTTTAAAGGATAACAAATAAAAGGATATGCTTAGGAGGAGGTGGTGGAAGTAGAACCTTGCCTCAAATACACAAATTCTGTATTTCTATTGATTATCATGGGAACACAGGCATGGTAGGCCATGCATAGATATTTATTGAATTATTTTTTCCTTAAGTTCTGCCTTCCATTAAATAAGAAGCAATTAAGAACATTCACAAGTACTTTGAAATGTTTTTAAGTGAAAGATTATTTGAATCTCTTTAGTGCGAATGTCATCTGGGAGAGCAGAGTCTCCTTGCCAGGTATCGTTCTAAGAACTTTCTGTACTTACTTTGTCTTATGATTTATTTTGCTTAAATCCTGATGACAACCCTATGAGGTAGTGTAGCAGATGCTATTGGTGTCCTGTCCATATCTGCTCTCATTTTCCCCTACACTGTAGACTAATACTGCAAGCACCTGAAATTCTCTGCTTACGTAATCTTTTTCTCCCCCTGGCTTGGGGAGCACACTCCTGTGCAAGACATTGTGGGTGCTGAGATTTAAGATCCTCAGAAACAACCTTCAGCCAATGACCGATAGGCATTTGCTGGAGAAAGACCCCAGCTTCGTTGACCTGTAGTTGGGCACATCTGGGGTATGTTCTATACAATCTCCCTGTTCCCCAAGTGCAAAGAAACTCCAGTTGCCCACAGAGGTAACCCTTCACTAGCTTCCCTTCCCTTCCCTATTTCACTTCTCTCTTCCCCTACTGATGTTTCCTAGGAGCACCTTCCAAATAAACTCCTTGCTCTCAAGTCCTTGTCTCAGAGGAACATTCTGGAGGCACCCAAACTGAGAGTATTAGGTAGTATTGCTGTCCCCATTTTGCAAACAAAGAAACTGAGGCACTGAGAGCCTGGTTACTTGACCATGGTTAGTGAGTGAGTGAGGGGCAGAGCCAGGCTTCTCAGGGCAAGCTCTTAACCACCGCACTGTAATGTCTTGATGGCCCTGAGTGCCGACTCTGCCAGGCACCGTACTCGGCACTTTCATGCAACTGAATTTCTGGGGATAAAATAAGCAGAGATAGACTATGTGACATATCTAAGGTCATGAAGTAGTAAGTAGGAGAGTGAGGATTTGAACTCAGGTCTATGATCTTACCCATTCTGCCGTGCTGCCCCCATGTGAGCCTGCAGTGTTTCTCTGCTTTTCACGTAGGTGGCTCTCAGGGATAGGTAGGCAGAGTCTAGGGCTCACCTGTAGTCCCCGCCCGGTGGGCTACATTCCTTGGGCTGCATTCCTTGTCCTAGATCTTTGTGCCCTTTCTTCAGTGTGAGGTCCATACTCTCTAGGCTGTTTTCTTTCCTCTAGGAATGTTTTTAGTGCTTAGTTTCTCCTGCACAGGAGTGTTTTGGGATGCTGGTCTTACCCCCAAGGAGTAGATGGAGAGGCCAGGGTTGGATCAGGTAGGACAGCCAATGATGACCAAACATTTTCTCTGCACTAGGGACTCTGCATAAGTTACATCATTTAATCTTCCTAGAAATTCCTTAAAGTAATTGCTCTTTTTCCCATTTTAAAAACCAGGAAATGAGGTTAAGAGAGGCAAAGTAATTAGCTCAAGGAATTCATCCAAGGTTAAATAATTAAAAACCCAAGTCTTTTGGATTCTGAAGCAGTCCTTTCTCCACTGAGCCAGGTGAGGCTCTGGCAAGGCAAGGAGAGGTGGGAAGCTGCCAGCAGCTTCCAGGGTACTACTTGTCTAGCACCGCTGAGAGATGCCAGGTAACTTCTGATCATGAGGCTTCCAGCATAAAACTCCTGGTTAGATCACAGCTGATTGAGATCGATGCACCTTGTAGGGTCATAACTGTCTTCACCCAGAAAATAAGTCTGCGCACAAAGATCATTCAGATCTTACACACATTTGTCTTTCCACTTAGGAGCATTCTCCAGGTGTTGGGTTCTGGGCTGATGGTTACAAGATGGGGTGAGAGGACAGGATCGAGACCTGGTTTCCATGCAGGAGAAGACTAATGCCTATTTTGGGAAATGGACCATATTTTCGATGAGGCAGCTAAACACACACGTGACACTTGCACGTGAGTTACCTCTGTGATCAGACCAGGAAACAGTTGGGTGGTTGGTATGAATTCTAAGCCCCTTTCTGCACACTCCTGATGAATCTATCATACCCAATTTGGGATCCCCCAGCTGAAACAAGATGGGAAAAATTGGAAAGGAGCTGGAATAAATGTACAATATGAATTGCTTCAGATCACTCAAAGAATAAGAAATGTTGTGTTGATTTTTCTAAATCAAAATAAATCTGATATACATACCCCCACTCACCCAGATGTTGAGAATCCCAGGACCAGCTGTTGGGGTACTGCATCCGCACCTTAGGTAAGAACCCTTGACCTTGCAAGGCAACAGGCTGTGTCCTCATGTGTGCATCACCATTTGAAGGAGAGTCCATTTGGATGAGGGTGGCTCCTCTGAAATCTCCTTCCCTTCTTGCTTGGCCTCAGGGACCATTGTGTAAAGCCGCAGAGTTGCAGGAATCAATCAGTGTCTGTTTCCACAGGCACTGGACATCCTGATTCTTCTACCTGGGGGTCCAGGAGTGTGAGTGGGTTCGGACTCTGCCTCTTCTGGAATGCTGTTTGTACAGACCCCTTCCAGATCTTGGGAGACAATCGTCTTCTCTTAACCTCAAGCTCACAGTCCCTACTCCCTCCCATTGCTAATCCATCCTGCCAAATTCCCTTCCTGGCCCTCATCTTTGAAACCAAAGGCCTGACTCTGGGTGATCTCCCAGAAAATTCTCTGAAGCCCCCTACATAAAACAAAATGAAATGAAACACAAAGCAAGAAATTGTTTACCATCTCCCTCCATTACACACACACACACACACACACACACACACACACACACACTCGATGAGCAAACCAAGTCCTGTTCCCCATGTATAAAGTGCTTTTACAAACAAGTGGCTGAGAGCCTGGCCTGCTTCATTTCATGTCCTGGCCCTGCCATTTATTAGCTGACTAATTTGGGGGCAAATTGCTTAACCTCTCTGTTTTCTGATGTGCACATTGGGGCTAATAACTACACCACAGGAGGATGGGCTGAGGCTTTTATGTCGCACAACACACAAGGCAGAAGCACTGGACTCACTCCACCTCGTTCCAGCTCCTTCCTGCTAGTTCCAGCTCTGCTCTGAGCACAGCCCAGCCTCCTCCGGCTGTCTAAGCAAAGATGAAGGGAATGAGTCTGAGCACTATCAGGGCGTTTCAGACCCAAACCCATCTGTTATACGCTGAATTGTGCCTCACCCCCAAATTCATATGGTAATGTCCTAATTTTCAGTACTTCAGAATGTGACCGTATTTGGAAATAGGGCCTTTAAAGAGGTGATCAGGAGCGCCTGGGTGGCTCAGTCAGTTAAGTGTCTGCATTCAGCTCAGGTCATGATTCTAGGGTCCTGGGATTGAGCCTCACATCTGGCTCTCTGGTCTGTGGGGAGCCTGCTTCTCCCTCTCCTCCCTGGTCCCACTCTTGCTCGCTCTCTCTCTCTCAAATAAGAAAAATCTTTAAAACAATTAAAGATGTGATCAAAATGAAGCCATTTCAGTGGGCCCTAATCCAGTCTGGTGTCCTTCTTTTTTTTTTTTTTAAAGATTTTATTTATTTATTTGACAGCGAGAGAGAGATCACAAGTAGGCAGAGGGAGAGAGAGAGGGAAGCAGGCTCCCCGCTGAGCAGAGATCCCGATATGGGACTCGATCCCAGGACTCTGAGATCATGACCCGAGCCAAAGGCAGCGGCTTAACCCACTGAGCCACCCAGGCGCCCCAAGTCTGGTGTCCTTCTTACAAGCAGAGGAGATTAGGACAGGCCCAGAGATCCTGGGGACGTGCAGGACCAGAGGAACGACTTTGTGATGAGGCAACAAGAGGGCAGCCATCTGCAAGCTGAGGAGAGGATTCCATCTCCAGAGACAAAATAATGCTTCTGGAAATGGGATCAAAGCTTCCCACATTGGTGAGGGTATGGAACTCTCTGGATCTCTACCCTATTGGCCCAGTGCCTAGGGCTTTTCAAGGGCCTACAAAATGTTTCAGAATGAAAAATTCAATGGATTTCAAAATAAGAAAGTAAAATGCCCAAGGAAAAATAAAAAGTAATTTTGAGAGCAAAGTTATAAAGTGACTTTCAAAATGTTTTTAATTGCATTTATATTTAAGATAGGATGTGGAAACATTTTAATGTAATTACTGTCACAGAAGTGGAACCTGTAGGAATTATAAACCTTCGGAACCACAAGGACGTCAATCAGTTCTGTTCTTTCTCCACCCCTCAGAACCTCATACCAAGACTGGGTTTGGGATGTGACAATGACATGGAAATATGTTCTGTGATGTGGGGTAGAGGTAGGGGAGAGGCCAAACATCCTAACAGTTATGTCTTACAGGAAAGTGGTCAATGGTCCAGCTTAAACCAAGGTTCAGATCTTCATTCTGCCCCTCTGTGACCCTGGGCACCTTGCTAAATCTCTCTGAATCTCAGTTTCATCACTGGCACAATAATAAGAATGCCTACCTCATAGGATTTTCATGAGAATTGAGTGAGAAGACTATAACGAGCTTAGCTTTGTGCCTGGGGAATAGAAAACTCTTAGTAAAGGCTAGCTATTATAATGTGGCCCTCAGCAGGATTCTCACAGGGGAGGGTGAGGGAGGAGTCTTGAGCCCCAGAGAAAATATTTAGTGAATAGATGTTGACTGGATGCATTTTTGTTCTCACAGTGGAAAAAAAACCCCAGCAATGCTGCAAGGGTATGTGAGTGACTGGATCACAGGTCCCAAGCGAGGATTGGGAGGAGGTGGCACCCGCCGGGGTGGTGGCAGGGGTCCAGGAGGAGCTCTGCACGGGAGCCCTTGTGCAAACCCCCGGGGACTGACGCCCTTCCCAGGATGCTGTGGGCTCAGGCACCCCTTCTGCAGTTCCTGGACGGGGGAGCAGAAATTGCCAGCTGGCGTCCTAGGAATGCAACTGCTTCGGGAAGCTAAATTTTGCTGCTGATGTGGGACCGATCTCGTCTGCTCTGCCAGGAGCACGCAGACACAGGACAAATCCCCGAGGTTTCTAGTCCTGTCACACAGCACGATCAGAGGCAAGTCCAGGACAAAATGAGGGCAGGTTTTTAATTCATAAATGGGCAGTACGGAGTCATTTTTGTCTCTGCAGGGGTTGAAAGGTAGGAGAAAGGACATTTGCTTTATGAAGTCAAAAGAGGAGGGGCGCCTGGGTGGCGCCTGCTTCCCCCTCTCTCTGCCTACTTGTGATCTCTGTCAAATAAATAAATAAAATTAAAAAAAAAAAAGAGGGGATATACTGAGATAGTCTCTGGCTGGCAAGTGTTCCCTTAAGGCGGGAGTTTGGGGAGGAAGGAGACTTTCTAATCAGTCTTCAGACTTACATGGCAGACCCTGACTGGCTGTGGGGTAGCGAGCAAGCCGTGGGGGACATTTGAAAGGACGATTGTTTTATGTTAGGGCTGGAAGATTTTTGAGGTTGGCCATTTCCTGGAACAAGCAGTGGGTTGGTGGGGGGCTTTTTTGCTGTCAAATAGCCATCACAGCCCCTATGGGGAGCTAAAGGGGCTGCCATCAAGGCAGTTTTCTCAGCAGAGGTCTGTTCCAGAAGGCCTGGCCAGGGAGCCAGAAAACCTGGGTTCTGGGTGCAGCTGGTCACTGACTGAATGAGTTGTCTCCCTGGACCTGTTTATTATCTGTATGTTGAAGGGGTGGGACCACCCAAGAATGTCAAACTGCTGACCCTTGGGACAAATCCAACCTACAACTGTTTTCTTTGGCCTATCATTTATTTATTAAGGTTGTTTATTTTGTATGACGTCAGAATGGGTGCATATTCTCCAGTCCACAGCCCCTCTGCTCCGCGCTGTGTGCGACCTGCCAAGTTCCTGCCTTTAAGGAACCTGCTCTGTCACTGTAGGCATCTGTGTCTGCGGCGCCGGAGCTAAATGACTTCTAGCGCCTGCTGGCCTTCCGTGGCTCTACCATTCTCAATGGGGCCTTCTCATTTCGCTGCCTCCCGACAGTCACCTCGCGCTGCCCTCCACAAACATGTGACACCCAGCTTCTGGAGTCAATCATTCCTTTCAGAAAACTGAAGAGAGAAGTGATATAATTAAGTACCTGAGAGAAAATGAACCGAGCAACGAGCTGTAACTACGGAGACCCACAATGGAGGCTGAACCCCAGGGCCCCACTTGACCTCGCCCAGCTCAGAGTGGTCTGGTGTTTCCCTGGTTGGAAGGGACCGGCCTGGCCAAGACTGGTTCACGCTTCGAGCCTCAGTCTTCACACAGCAGGGCAAGAAACTGCCTCAGCCGTCCCCAGGCTCCAGGGCCAGCGGGCAAGGAAGTGACACCCTCTCCCCATCTCCACCAAGCAGCAGCATCAGAACCAACACCCCAGAAGAGAAAATCCTTTCCTTACACACTATGCTCAGGAAATAGTTGCTCTGTCCCTAATTTGGGGCCCGGACACTGGTGTGTTGTTGGATCCTTCCACCCATCCTCAAACCACGGACCAGATAAATCGAGTTGAACTGACTTCAAAGCAAACACTGAGCAGAGCCATCTGTGATTCATTCCTGTGCAGGCCCTTCTCTAGTTATGTAACCAGAGAGATCCAGACAGAAAGACACAGATTGCAAGGATTTTTTTTTTCCCTCAAACCCCAAACCTTTACAGTATTGGGATAATTATGGCTTTCATAGCGTTGATTACTTTAAGCTGTCAGTAATTTGAATCTTTTTCAGAGTCAATGACCAACTTTTTATAATTGCATTATATCTTCCCACTTCCATCCCTGAATAAAGGAAACAGAACCCTGACTTCACAGGGGTTCCCTCAGAGCCCCTCAGCCTGCATACTTTGTTGTCAGAATGCTACCATGGACTCTTCTGTTTCCCAGCATCCTTCTGGCCTCACAGCACACTTGCTCCCCACTCCACAGTCCATTAGTCCCTGACCTGAAAGAAGAGGAAGTGTGAAGTGTAGGTTGGCCAAAGATTTTGACTGAATCATTCACAAATCACCCCAGGTATTGTAGTCGATGGATAAAGGGTAATGAAAAATGTTAGATAAAGACAATATTTTCCACACATTTGCAATTTTTAAAAATTATTTTTATTAACATACAATGTATTATTTGCCTTAGGGGTACAGTTCTGTGAATCATCAGGCTTACATAACATTTGCAATTTTTAAACATTTTGTTTTCTTATTATAAAACCAATACCTATCAATGTGATAATTCCAAAAACTATAAAGAAGAAAATAAGTATCCCAAATCCTTGCCTGTGTAGATTATTCAAACAGAAAGTGATGCTAATATTTTAGCACATTTTTTCCAGTCTTTCTTTCCTCTATGCTTATATTTTTAGAGTTAAAATATATTGCATTTATAATTTTTATATCCTGCATTTCTACTTGAACATTGGCTCACATGGTAAAAAATCTTACTTTTCAGTAGCAACACAATTTCAAATGAAACGGATGTACCATCATTTTTTAAAAAAACAAATCCCTGGGGCGCCTGGGTGGCTCAGTGGGTTAAAGCCTCTGCCTTCGGCTCAGGTCATGATCCTGGGGTCCTGGGATCGAGCCCCGCATCAGGCTCTCTGCTCTGCCGGGAGCCTGCTTCCTCCTCTCTCTCTTTCTGCCTGCTTCTCTGCCTAATTGTGATCTCTGTCTGTCAAATAAATAAATAAATAAATCTTTAAAAACAAACAAACAAACAAAAAAAACCAAATCCCCTACTGCAGGACAAAGCTCATGTCTACTATTCTGCTACTATAAATGCTTCAGGAAACATCTTTAGTTATAAATTTCTATCTGCATTTCTGATTGCTTTCATATGATCTAGTTCAAAAATTTATTTATTTATTTGAGAGAGAGAGAAAGTGCAAGCGTGATGGGGTGAGGGCCAGAGGGGGAAGAAGAAGGAAACAGAGAGAATCTTAAACAGACTCTGTGCCAAGCATGGAGTCTTGATCACACGACCTAGAGATCATGACCTGAGCTGAAACCAAGATTGGACACTTAACTGACTGAGCCACCCAGGCACCCCAGAGCAGAAACATTTTTGGAAGTTCTTAATACATTTCAGAAAAATTGAGCCACTTTTTCACCATCCTATATGAATACTTTTTAAACTTTAATATTTTGGTAAGTAAAAAAGTAGAATCTCATGTTTGCATTCATTTACTCTTCTTTGGTTACCAATTAAAGTAGTTGTTTTTTCAAATCTTTCAAAACAATTTGCATTTTATTCCATCTGAAAGTAGATCTTGTTCAAGCCCAGGGACTAAGGCTTAGGATAACTGTGAGCTTCCTGATGCAAAGATGCTCCCAGCTCAAAGCAGACCATCCTATAGCAAAAGCAGTGAGGCAGAGAAGAGGGTTAGCTCAATAGGGCCTCCAGAGGAGGCATATGTCAGGAGTGGTTCTCACTCCTGGTTCTATTAGTTAATCTACTGCTGCTTAACAAATTGCCCTCAAAACTTAATGGCTTACCAATAAACAGTTATTATCTCACAGTTTCTGTAGGTCAGAAAGTCAAGGGCAATTTCACTGCTGCTTCTGCCTTGGGGTCTTTCGTGAGGTTGCGGTCAAGTCACTGACTGGGGCTGGAGCAGCTGCGTGCAGGGCTGCTCACTTTCAGGAGGCTGTTGGCTGGCAGCCTCAGTTCCTCATCACTTGGGTCTCTCCACAGAGTATCTTCACAACATGGTGATGGCTTCCCCCAGAAGGAATGATTCGAGAAACAGATTAAAGTAGAATCCTCTGCGCGTTTTATAACCTAGTAGTGAAACTGCTATGCCTTCTCTCCTGCCACATTCTGTAGGTCATTCAGACTCACACTGTTACAATGTAGAAGGGAACAGTGTAAGAGTATGAAGACCCGGGGTGCCTGGGTGGCTCAATGGGTTAAGCCTCTGTCTTCAGCTCAGGTCTCGTTCTCAGGGTCCTGGGATTGAACCCTGCATCGGGCTCTCTGCTCAGCAGGGAGCCTGCTTCCCCCTCTCTGCGTACTTGTGATCTCTCTCTCTCTCTCTCTCTCTCTGCGTGCATGTGTGTATGTTAAATAAATAAAATCTTAAAAAAAAAAAAAAGACTATGAAGACCAGGAGGTATGGATCGTCGGAGGCCATCTTGAAAGCTGGCTAACATCGGCTGTGGGTTTTCACGGGCTCCCTTTTTGAGGAAAGGAGAGAATCAATAGTGGAATCCTTCTTTATGATTGTTCACAGGGTGCTCGTGTTAACCATACATAGTCCTGTTCTCATCATGAGGCCTGTATTCGCCAATTCATTTTGTCTCCAAAAAATCTGTGATTAAAGAACCCTTTGCTTATAGTTATAGATGGAAATCTGGCCTGGGTGACCCACGTGCTTCAGAGCCTGGTGTGTGGCCGGGGGTGGCGGTGGCAGTATATCCAAGCAGGAGCTGCTGTGCCAAAGCTGTTTGGGCCTGGCCACCTGCGGTTCTGTAGCTCAGAGCCCAGTGGGGTGACCGGGTGGCAGAGGCACAGGGTACACAGAGAGAAGGGAAGAGATGGACAGCTACTCAAGTCCACCCACAGGTGGGGGGAGAATCACAGGAAAGATTTTTAAAGTGGGAGTGGGTAAATGAAAGACAGAATCTCAGCCCCGGGAGAAGAACTGGGGGCTAGAATTCTAGGAGATAGGAAATAAACTGTCATGGGTAAGGCATATGACCCTACTAGGACCTTTGAACCTGAAAACATGTATCACAATGTGATCATTAAAATGTATGATGGTTACCCCAAAATGGTTTTGACCTCAATCTAATATTAAGATGCTAAAGAATTTACCAAATTGGCTCTTCTCTTTTCTCCCCACACCCTTTCTTCTGGCAGCTTCATCAATCTTATAATTTCATCAACGTTTTTAAAAGAAAAAATTATTTATTTAAGGGCACCTGGGTTGCTCAGTTGGTTAAGCATCTGCCTTCGGCTCAGGTCATGATCCTGGGGTCCTGGGATTGAGCCCCACATCAAGTTCCCTGCTCAGTGGGGAGTCTGCTTCTTCCTCTCTCTCTGCCTCTCCGCCGCCCACCCCCCACCCCCCGCACTCATGTTCTCGTTTACTCTGCTCTCTCTCTCTCACTCTCTCAAATAGATAGATAAATAATCAACACATTGGACATCGGGTGGTGAGCAAGCCACTTCCCCTCCACCGGGGAGTGGAGTGAGCTGACAATACACTGGCCACACTGCTGTCTCCTTGACAGCATGATGACCTACATGACTAGCTACAGCTACAGGGGAGGCTCAAGGGCAGAGGACTGCTAGCCTTGCAGTTTGGCCCATTTAGCAAGGACATGCAGGGACACACAGGGCCCGTGCTGGACTGCCTCTTCCCAATATGGAGCCTCCTCCGTCTCCCCGCAGACTGCTATCCCAACCTCAGCCCAGCCCTACAGGGGCTGAGATATTGCTATGATTTACCTAGGAGACGTTAATTTTCAGCCCCCAGAAAAATGCCTCTTTGTCCTCCAAGCGGTTCACTTTGGCTGCCAGGGCTCAAAAAGTTTTTGCCCAGGGTTGAGAGTTGGGCAGAGATGTTCCCGTTTGGGATTGCTGGAATGCCCACGCAGTGTACAGTGGGCTAAGCAAGGTCAGCGGGCAGCTATGAATGCCACCCTGCAAGGCCAGTGAGCCAACCAGAGCTTCAATGGGCGCTCTGTGCAGGGCAGCCAGCTGGGTGACTGTGGGAGCCCATGGGAGACCTGGAAGATGGATTAACAGGGTTGGCAGCCTTCGGGGAGGGACTGAGGCTTGGCAGTCGTGTGTGTGTGTGTGTGTGTGTGTATGGAGGGGCACAGAAATGGCCTTCAGAAATGGCCTTCAAAATATTTTCCTTACTGCAGGGTTTGCATTTCCTTCTCAGAGGAAGGTAATGGGGCCTGGACAGTGATTAACTAATTCTGACTCCAGGATTCTGAGAGTTTAGACTCTAGACAATCAGGGGTTTAAGTGCGTGCATTTAAGTGAGCGTACACACACACACACACACACACACACACACACAGTTTTTCCCTTTGTCATGGAAACCCATGAGACAAGGAAATCCAGAAGACATTTGTCCTTTTTCTCTAAAACATTCTACTTGAACATTCCCATTTCAGAATATTACTGAAGCCAGGACCACAGTTCTCTTCAGTGTATGAGAACAGGCTTGCTTCCTGCTGAGGAATGTTTTTTCTTCTGGTTGGTGGTATGATTTGGGCATAACTTGGTGGTAGGAGGGGACCCAACCCCCTTGCAAAACTTAGTGACGCTGCATTGTGTGTCAACATCCAGGCCCCAAATGAAATAACGGGGAGACAAAATATTCTAGTCTCAACTCAAACATAAAGATATTGCTTTGTTTCAGTAAGATGATACAAAAATATATGGAATAAAATTCTATTAGCTAATATAATTGGTTTAATTAAATCTTAGAATTTAATCTATAGTATATCTAAAGAAGGTTTGCAATTAGATGCTTCAGCCAGTAACTAAAATGTGTGCCCCCAAAGGTTCAAGAAGTAGGTGACAAATATTCACATTGAGATGTTGAGTACTGATCCAGGGAAGTCAGCTGCAAAGGCAGAAACTCTTGCTGTACGCCTCGAGCCCAGAACAGTGCCAGGCACACAGCGAAGCCTCAGTAAGTGTTTGTCGAATGCATCAATGAATGAAAGAGATTTTTTTTCTTTGAAAGCTGGCCTGGACCCTATTCTATCATGTGAACTTAGGAAAAAAAAAAAAAACTCACTAAGATAAATAATATATAGGGTCAGATACTTTTTTTTTTTTTTACTTCAAATTAAACAAAAACACTATGCATTTAGAAGAGCATAGTAGAGGCGCCTGGCTGGCTTAGTGGGAAAAGCATGCGACTTTTCATCTTGGGGTCATGAGTTCGAGCCCCACATTCGTGTAGAGATTACTTAAAAATAAAATCTGAAAGAAAAAAAAAAGATATTATTAGGAGAGGATAGAAAAAAACTACTGAGAAATTACACCTTGTACTGTTGATGATGGCTACCTCTGAGGCCAAGACAGACTCTGGAAGGAAGATTATCCAATTTTGCATAATTTATGTATTTCTGTATTGTTCTGCCCAGTGGGGAAAGTTTATATTATTTTTATGGTTTAAAAATGAGGATTTTTAAAAGATCTCACTTAAAATGTTTAAAGCATTCTGATATGTGACTCGATGGAAAAAATAAGTTTTTTGAGGAACCAAAATTTAGGAAAGGTTCTTCACCTCCAAAGGTCATGATCATTTCCTAGCTTTTCATCAAACGATGTCCAACCACCAGGACAGTGCTAAGTTTTGTTTTCTTTTGTTTAAAGAACGCTATAAAAGAAGTTAGTAGAATGTTATGAACTACATCAGGCTCACCATTTATTTATTCAACAAGTATTTATTGAGTGCTATGCTTACTTTATGGGCCGGTAAGTATAACAGGAACTGTGGCACAAAGAATAATTCGGTGGAAAGAAGTCAGGGTTCTAGATGGATTTTTTTTTAAGTCACCGAAAGTCCCTGCAGAAATGGGACCTCAGACGGTGGCATTTCCTTTGCTGAGGTCAGTTATTGCCTATTTATCTTCATACTCTACTCCTATTTCTGATCACGGGTAGAATGCCCATTTAACATCATGTGATCTTGAGGCATTTGTCCTGTAAATTTATCATAATCGCAATAGTAGATAGAAAATAAACCTTCTAATGAGGGCTCCAGCTTACCACTTTAAGGAATTGCTCTTTTTGATTGTACCTTAAGGCCATTAAAATATTTATTTAGTGATTTATTCGTCCTGCGGACAGATGTAGGGATCGGTCTATTTTCCACCTTACAGTGGAGTTTTCTTTTTAAATACTCTCTCTGGCTTTGTGGTGAAATGTGCGTTATGATACTTCCTCATAGTGACACATGCAAAAACGTTATTCATCAAACGTATTCTCAAGCATACTTTTCATTATTCTTGCAAGTATTTAGACATAAGGAAGCCCTTTACTCTGCGCAATATAAAAAGAATCAAAGATGTGATACAATTCCTCACCCGTGTGGACTTTTAAGGACAGGGTCACCATATTTCACATAAAGTTCTTTCTTGTTCTTTTTCCTTCTCTTCCCTCCCCCATTACCAAATACATAACTGTACTTGGTCTGATGCTAAATCAAGGTAAATGAGACGTGACCTATAAAAAAGGAAATGAATAATTCAAAAGAGGGGAAAATTGCATTCCTGGCTGGAAGCGTGGACGTCATTGCCTGAATGTATAGGTTTATTCTACCACTTCACTAGATGATTTTGCCTGTTGGGTGGCATGTCTTCCATCATCCAAATTACCTCATGAAGCCGGTAAGTCAAGCCATGTTTTGCTGCTATCTACTTTATATTTTTTCCAAGTCTCTTTTTAATGGGTTCTTTTTAATTAATGAATGTATACACAGCAGACCTGTCTCTGATTGTTCCCTGGAAATAGATCTTATTAAATTCCCTAGGACTTGATCTGAATCAGGAATTAAATAATTAATGTGAGCAGGCACAGAGGTCAGTGTTTCATGGGCAAAATTATTAGTGGAATCTCTCATGTTTTCTAAGTACCAGGGGGAGCCAGTTTTGTCTCTGGTTGTGGACTGTGGAGGAGGGGATGGGGTGGGCAAGTCATTCTTAGGAAGTGGCCCCAGATAGTTCCTTCATGTCGTTAGGGTCACCCTGAGTGGAACAGGACTTATCCAAGAAGGCCAGGTCTGGACAAGTAGAGCAGAAAGTCAGAGGGCTGAGAAGCTTTGCCTGCAGACCAACAGAACATTGTGGTACTCTCTATTAAATGTCAGTGACCAACGTGACTTTGATCAGGCTACTCGCATAGAAACCAAAGGGAATTTGATAACCCACTGAGAAGGCCAGTTCCTTAGGCTCTGTGTCCCTTGTCACCGTCTTGCAAATTGCTGCATCTGGTTGTCCCTGTAGCCTTTTGCTTTCTTTCTCTCTCTTTGTACTTATACCAAGGGGGCAGGGGAGAAAAGTGTTTTGATACATTATAATCATTGTGATATTGTTCCCTTACAGAATGAATAGTTCTTAGTATTTCTAGCTAATCAGGGGTTGAAAGTCATAATAAATAAATCCTACTATGATTGAAGCAATCATTAGAAAACAGACTTTTTTTTAAGATTTTTATTTATTTATTTGACAGAGAGAGATCACAAGTAGGCAGAGAGGCAGGCAGAGAGAGAGGGGGAAGCAGGCTCCTCGCTGAGCAAAGAGCCCGATGCGGGGCTCGATCCCAGGACCCTGAGATCATGACCTGAGCCGAAGGCAGAGGCTTAACCCACTGAGCCACCCAGGCGCCCCAGAAAACAGACTTTGATCATGGAATTTTTTTTGTATTTGTTTCATTAGAGTGGTGGGGGTGTAGTGGGGGAGAAAGGCCCCCTCCAGGACAGGGCAGAGGGGGCTGTGAAGACTGCTCTTTAGTACATCCTCCTCTCAGTAAGGGAGTTCTTAGGGCCCTTCCTTCTGAATTACTTAAAGAATGAAATCAAGAAAGGAAATGTTTTTGCAGGTGTCTCACAAAAGCTACAGTTGAAAAATAAGTAGTGAGTGGCCCGTGATGGGCAAAAGCAAGGTCCAGGTAAGCTCCTGAGTTTGCCGTCTCTCAATGGCAGACCGTCGGGTAAAGTTCCAGGCAAGCCAGTTCTTTTAGCAACAAGACTCAGCAGTCAGCGGTACTAAAGGACTCAATTGTACTAAATTTGTAAATGTAAATGTACCTCAATCACGTTGGATCTGAAACAAGAGCTAAAAACATCGACCACTAAAACCTGGTCCTCAGTACTTACTTGGATCATTGAAAGTGTCTGTGATCTGAAAGGGCAGCTACTCCTGGGGGTAGGATCTCGGGAAGAGGAGCGAGAGGAAAGTGTTTGGTTTGGTTAACTTTGTGTCCCTCTGTAAAGAGGTCCTCTACTAAGAAGAAGAAGAAGAAGGAGAAGGAGAAGGAGAAGGAGAAGGAGAAGGAGAAGGAAAAGAAAAGTAAAGTTTTGGGGCACCTGGGTGGCTCAGTCAGTTAAGCGTCTGCCTTCGGCTCCAGTCAGGATCCCAGGGTTGTGGGATGGAGCCCCAGTCAGGCTCCCTCTCCCACTCCCCCTGCTGGTGTTCCTGCTCTTGCTCTCTCTCTCTCTCTGCCAAATGAATAAACAAAATCTTAAAACAAACACACAAGGTAAAGTCCCGTGGAAGATGATGGTGCCCTGGGAGAAGCTGTCCCTGGTCCTTACTGAGCTTACTCTTACCTGTGTGTGTGGTAGCTGTGTGGCTAAATTACCTTCACACCACAGCCTCACAGGGGGACTGGCTTCTATAAGGCAGACCAGTGTGGAGGCTGCCGACTCATTATTCTCTGGGTTGGGGGGTGTTGTGGGGCACAGTCTCCCCAAGCAGAAAGTAACAGGGGGCCAGCCACATAGCCCTGGGAACAGCTAGGGGGCAAGGTTGTCAGCCCCACAGGGAGAGGCATGTGAAAAATCATCGAGTAAAGTCTGTGGTGCTTCTAAAGCGTTTCACTGCTTTCACAGAGGCTCTATGTTCCCAATGTCCACCCCTATCTCCTGGCTTTTAGTATTTCTTTAAAAAATGATGGCCTGTCTCAGCTGGATTAAGAGGAACAACAACAACAACCCAGAACCCTATTTTTGTTGTTTCCTTTGTTTCTTCATTGAATTTCAGAGAAAAGGAGATCCGAGTATCCGTGACAGCCAGACTTTGTGCTGACTACAGACATAAAAATGAGGAGCAAAGAGCCAGTGCTGCTCAGACAGACACCTCCCATCCCCCAGCGGGTCCTCTTCCAGGTTTCTGGGAACACCTTGGGGAGTATGGTGGGGAGAGGGGGCTTGGCTATAATAACATATGCCAAATAGGAAATCATAATTTAGAGATTAGCTGGCCCTGTCATGTGCCTTTCTGCACAACAATAAGCAAGTTTGGTTGGCCTCCGTTTGCTGGACTGATTTAGAGAAGTCTTTGAACACCGATGCTTGTGGTCCGGCAAAGGCCTGTGAGTAACTGACCTGTCTGTGTACGGTCCACTTCGGAAACAGAAACTTCCCCGGTGGCATGGGAAAGAAAACACCGACCTAATCCCGAAAAGGTAACTTTAAACCAAAGCCCAACCAAGAAAGAGAGTGGGAGAGCGACTGCCAACTGAGCCGGGCCAGAAATAAAAGTCCCATTGTCCTAGCACAGGCTGGCTTGCAGGCGCACGCTCCCGCCTTGCTCGGTTTGCTCCACACGCTGACACTTCCAGGACCCCGGAGCACGCATTCCAGAGCCTTCATCCACAGCTCTGCAGCTGGAGGAGAAATCACGCTGGAGCCTTGGGGGGGTGGGGTGGGGGCGAGGGGGGCAGTGTCAGGAACGGGGAGGTTAGAATAGGAAGAATCATTAAACACGGATGGTGCTAACCTTGAACCTACCAGAAAGCAGGAATCATGTGTCTGGGAACGTGGGGTCTGTAGGAGGAGAGCGAG
This sequence comes from Meles meles, assembly GCF_922984935.1. Lineage (NCBI taxonomy): Eukaryota > Metazoa > Chordata > Mammalia > Carnivora > Mustelidae > Meles > Meles meles. The sequence goes on from NC_060068.1 coordinate 83,783,171, forward strand.
GGGTGGGTTAAGAAGAGGGCAGGTGAGAAAGGGGAACGGTCCCAGCTCCGCTACAGATGAGGATGGACAGCCCTCGGCAGGAGTCTGCCAAGGTCCTAGATTGTCCTGGTCTTCAGCTGCTGCGAAGCATCGCCACTAGCCAGAGCACAGGCAGCAGCTCACACTTAGGAACAGCGACCGAGAGGATTGGGGATTTGCTTCAAAAAGATACATTGGAGGGATAAAAAGCCGCAAGATAAATCATTTTTTTTTAAGATAGAGATTTTAAAGTAAAAGAGTAGCTAATTTATCCACAGAATGGCAGAGTGGAAAGAGGCTGCGTGGAAGTGAGGAGTCACGGATTTTAGTCTGTGGCCCTGGGCAGTCACCTGCCAGCTTTGGATCTGATGTCGGAGTGAAGGGGTTGGACCCTGCACCTGCCATGCCTTCTGTCTGGCACCCCGAGGTTCTCTGAGCATGTGCCTCCCAGGTCTAAAGAAGGGGGTTTCCTTAAATGCCTTCTCCTTCTCTCTTGTCATCCCATTCTCGGACTGCTCTGGAGAGATCTCCAAGGTCTCCCCCAGCTGAGAAGTCGGCCTTCTCTGTGATTAAACAACTCACCCCAGAAGTCACTGGCCCTCAAAGCAGAGGAAGGTGGAAGAATGTGGTTTGGAGCACTACGGGATCTGAAAGCTGGGGAGGGAAGATGCTGCCACCACGGTGACGGTGATGAGGGACCGAGAAGGGAAGTCTGGGCATGCTGCAGACAGCTTAGAACACTTTGCAGCTTCTTCCGCTGGTTCTCTTCCCTCCCCTTTAACTGGAGTATTCCCAGAATTTAAGAACATTTAAAACCAGATCCTTCATTTTAAGTGGGCTACATTCCGGAAACCTTGTTAATGTTGGTGTGACTTTGTCTGTTAGTGAGAAGTGCCTGGGCTAGGCGCAAGCCTGGGTTTGGCCTCTGCTATGGCTCTGACTACTTCTGTGGCCTCGGAGGAATCAGAGCACCTCTCTGGGCCCCCACTTCCTCATCTGGAAAGCAAAACATGGTCACTACCTCCAAGGTGAACCCCAAGGACATCCAAAAGAACTACAAACACTTACTTAAGGTGAATGACAATTCCATGGGTGGCAGTCAGAGGCGGTCTGAGCCACGGAGGTCCTTGGTGAGGAACTCAGGATCCAGGCCCAGGTGGAGGGAGAGGAAGGGCAGATACCCAAAATGTGAGCGTTTGTCTCTTCCAACCCCACCCCACCCAGCCAGCTCTAATTACTAAACAACAACAACAGTAGTAAAGAGCTGGCCGAGTGACATGACGTCTGCCCGTCCTCGCAGACATTTGCTGGTGTCGTGAGCACGAACCATCTTTGACGCACCCTGCTCTGCTATCCACTCCACTGTTTCTGTCCTTGTCAACTTGTAGCGTAGGACTGGCGGGAACCTGAGCCCACGCCCTCAACAGTGACCGGTGTCCTTCCGGAAGCTACCTAAAAGCACAGCAGTCCTTTGCACTAATGCGTGCCCTTCCCCAGAAGTACAGACAGGCCAAGTAGAGGCCAGGTCTGGTTTGAGAGATGTGCAGTCTGGGAGGGGCCCCTCGCTTGGTTTAATGCTCTGGTGTCACCCTCTTGAAAATCCTAATGGTTTTTTAGCAATGGGCCTTGCATTTCTATGTTGCCATGGACACCATAAATTGTGGAGCCGGGACCCACGGGGGGCCTTGCCAGTAAACAGCTTCCTGGAACTGAGGCTGCTGGGGACACATCTGACAGAGTGTCCTTACCACAAGTGTCAGCTCTGCACACTGAGGGGCAAGAGTTCCACAGGGTGTGCGGACACTGCTAACTCTGCAGGGGTGCGAGCATGTGATAGTGAAAATATACTTGTAACTCCTAGCTGGGGAGCTTTTCTTTCTTTCTTTCTTTCTTTTTTTAACAAAAGACACAAGCAAATATATATATATATATATATATATATATATGTATATATATATGTCTAATGTGTGTGTGTGTGTGTGTTTATACACACATACACACATAAATTACACCAAATCTTAAAGTGGCCCAAGAGACCTTGAGCAATTTAAGGTCAATAGCAAATCAAATGTCAGCCCTCATATGCCTTTGTACGAGCAAATTTTCTAAGTCAGTTCATGTGAAAACCCTCGTAAAGCAGCTAGAGTTTGGAAACTTTACAGAAGTGACTTTTAAACACAACGTGATAGAGCAATCGAGGCATAAATCGAGGTGCAGGACCGTCATTTCGGGCCGGAGTTTATGTCTTGTTCATGCTCAGATCAGAGGGAGTTTCTGCGGTCTTTAATAAGGAGATGCATGCCACATGCGCTCTCTGGAGGCTCACAGGCCCTTGAGAGTAAGAACTCAGTTGCATTCACATTTGTGTCTTTCGCAGAGACTAGCAGTGTGCCAGCATAGAATCGGTTAAACGAGTACTTGCCTAATGAATGAATCCTCATCTCCAAGTGAATAGGACTGTTTTCTTATTCTGGGAAATACATTTAATGAAGGCGGAGGAATGTAGACTCAGCTATGTAAAAAATATCATAGATCAGTAGTACATTTAAGAACACAAGACCCAAGATCCCTGATCTAGTCCAGCCCTCTCATTTAGAGATGAGAAATCCGAGGCTCGCTGAGTCTCAGTAAATTATCTGAGGTCATACAGCTAATCGGGACCAGAACCTCGCTCCTCTGACATCTAACCCAAGTGAATTTTTCCACCAACCCACTCTGCCTTAAGAATCAGGAAGCATAAATAAAGAGTCTGAGGTGTTTACTCACCACTTATATATAGCCTTTGTAACCCTTCATTATGGAGGAGAAGAACTCAACTGTTTTAATTGCCGCCTGCAGAAGAACATCACAATCCCCTACAGTTGCTTTTTGGCAAGCCCCTTGAACGATAATTTGAGATCTAAGGCAAAATGAGAAGGAAGGAAGGTCTAATAAAAGCTTTTTATTTGCAGATGGGAATTAAGCACTCTGTGCCCAGACTGTTGGCTTTCCCTTGACTTCCAGGTTGCCGCTTCAACGCTTCCACGAGCAGAAAATTGGAGAGTAAGAGTGTCCATCACTGGGTCCCGCCAAGCGACACCCCCTGCAACCTAAGGGAAATGTGATACTTTGCTTGCTGGGAACAACTCCCCAACCACCTCAGCTCCATTCCTACTACGAGTTTGGAGGAAGCGGCAGTCTTTTTTGTTACCGGTTACTTTATGTCACCAGAGCATCTCTGCCTCTTTGCGTGATTCATGAAGGCTGAATTTCTAAAAAGGATCATTCCAATCCCAAGCAGCCAATCCAGTGCTGTCCCTGGGCTCCAAACGGCAAACCGTGGGGCAGGACAGACATCAGGTCAGTGCTTTGCGGGGAGGGTGGGGGCAGAGACCGGACAGCATGAAGCTTCAGCCGGGACATTAGTGAGGTGCAAATTGCATGGTGGTGGCTGCAGGGCAAGAGGAAAATTGCAGGCCGGTGCCTGGGGAGAGAGAGAAATAGCAGGGTGGTATTTTGGGGCCTGGCAACAGCGGCCACTGGCCATGCTCATCGTTGCCTGAAAACACACACATACCACGACACCCACTTTTTATTGAAGTACAATATACAAACAGGAAAGTGCCGGATCAGGAAGCTCGGTGAACTTCTGTAACACTGACAGGTAACCTGCCTCCTGGTCAAGAAGGGGAACACCCCCTTCTGTCCCCGTCCAGTCACCCGCCACCCCAAGGGGAGCTGCTGTTCCCATGCAGCCTTGTCTTTTAAATGAAAGCCAAGGGGCAACGGAGGAGGAGACAGTGTGGTGGAGCTGGTCCAGATTCTTCCCACAGCTCCATGCTGCGGGCCCAGCCTGGCAGCTTGCTGCGTCCTAGCGAGCTCAGCAGCCCCTCTGGATCTCGAAGGGGTCAGGCTGGGAGAGGAAGAGTGGGCGGAGCTTCGAGAAGAGGAGGCCTGAAGACCACAGGTGCAGCAAAGGAGGAGACAGGAATGCAGGCTGGTCCCCACCCCTGCCCCCCAGGCTGTGGACCCAGTCTCTGCCTGACCCATGGCTGAGGAAGATAAGATGCCAGTCTCCTCACGGCGTCTGGGTTCTTGGAGGTACTTGACAGCATCAGGCCATTCACATAGGGCTCCTTCAGTTTCTTTTTTGGTGTTTTTGTGGGTTTTCTCTCATTGTGGGCTCTCTGAGTTGCCTTACCATGGTCAGCCATCTTGGGGAGGATCGAGGTCGTTTTGCTCACTGGCTTCCTGTCAGCGAAATCAGGCCCCCATGGCGGGTAGCTTCCACACTGATTCTTGTGGCCTGGAGTCATGGCTGGTTTGCCTAGTTTTGCAACCTGGCGGCAGTGGTCTATAGTTAGACACGGTTTCTGAAGAGAACCAAGCATGTTTTAAATAGGTTCTATGTTCTGGCTCTGAGTTTTGGCTCAGCGTCCCTCTGGCATATAGCACTTTTCGTGCTTGAGTAGGAGTTTATACCTCTGAGAGACAAACTCATTTCAATCTGGTCATCCAAAATAACAGCTAGGTTCTTTTCTATATTTTCAGTGGTGTGGTGAAGACGCCCTTACACTCTCAGGGAGGAGATCTGTTGCAATGCTAACTGCATCCTTGGCTTGGGGAAAGGAGTCTCTTTGTCTCTCTTGGCTCTCCTCCAGAATCTTCTCAGTGCACTGCAGTTCAACTTCCCTGGTCTCACCATACTTCTCTTCTTGCTCAGGCCACCTGGAACTTCTCAGAAGTCCAGTCCAGTGAAGACTTTCCAGTCCTAATCCTAAGTTTGCTTGGTGTATTGTTGACCTCTCTGCCTACCATGACATTCTCTTCTACCTCCATGCCCCCAGGTTTTTCTCCTGCATCTCAAGTTACTCCAGTTCCATCTCTGTGTTAATATCCTCTCCTACTTCTCTTGTTGGTACTGTGCTTTCCTAAGGTGTTGTCTTCAGCTTTTTCCGACTCTGCATCCTTCTCCTGAGCAATCTTGCATACCCGCCTGACTTCAGCCTTAGATCTAGATCTCCATCCAGATTTGTTTCCTTAAAGCTTCAGGCTGACCATTGGCTTCTCCATGGATCCTCTATAAACACTGATAGCAATTGCCGTCAGCTCTGGCTGCACATTAGAATCATGGTTGCTTTTAAAACAATACCCATGTGTGAACTTTACCACTTTAGCTATTGATTTAGTTGATCTGACTGAGACCTAGATGTGACCATTTTAAAATCTCCCCAGGTGGGCGCCTGGGTGACTCAGTGGATTAAAGTCTCTGCCTTCGGCTCAGGTCATGGTCTCAGGGTCCTGGGATCAAGCCCCTCATTGGGCTCTCTGCTCAGCAGGGAGCCTGCCTCTCCCTCTCTCTCTCTGCCTGCCTCTCTGCCTACTTGTGATGTCTGTCTGTCAAATAAATAAATCAAATCTTTAAAATAAAATAAAATATCCCCAGGTAAGTCTGGTGAGACCTCAGAAATCAGGACACGGAGGTACAAGGCACATATATGTAGATAGCTGGAGTACCGTGGACAAGAATGCTTTTGCATTTCCACACTGGACCTTCCTCCAGGAAAATAAATCACATCTCTGGCCCTTAGACTTTTTCAAACATCTTTATAGGCATTGACTGATGAATCTGTGGTCCCACTGAGAATTATCAGTGATCCCTGGGCTCTAGATTTAAAAAAACAAAAACCAAAAAACTGAGACTGAAAGGACTGACTCAGAAGACTAGTTCTCCACCCCTCCACCCCTTTCCCAACTCAAAACCTTCTGTGACCCTGCTTGAATTCTGGAGCAGGTTTTGGTGTTTGTAAGGCCTCAAGTTGAGTTTGCCATTCTGCCAATGCTCTGAGGACTGCAGAATGGCCAGCAAGACATGAGCAGAGGGACTCAGGGGAGACATGTTTCTAGGAGTAGTACCAGAAACCACTAGAGAAGGCAGGATAACCCTGAACCTCATTCAGTTTCCCTATCGAAATAGGGGTAGCAATTTTTACTGTTGGAGGAAGTGTGAAAGGAAGTAAGAGATAGTGAGGATGCTAAAATACTACCATTTGTATTCTAATGTAATCCAGAATGAAAGTGTATGTGCAGGAAGCAACTTTAGAGATAATTCTGCCCAAACACTGTATTTTACAGGAGAGGAAACTGAGCCAGTGGTTAAGGGATTTTCCCAGGTTAACGCTGCCAGCCAGGTGTCAGGTTTCCTAGTATAGTGCTCATTTCCCTCCACACTTCGCTAGGGATCCATACTGCACCTATGTGGCTGCGTTTGATTCTTTGCACATCATCTTTCCAAACAGAGCCCAGGTCATTTGAGGACCTACGTTTTCCAAAGAACACCAAAGCTATTCTTGGCCTCTTCTCCCCATCCTACTTCTCTCTCTACTTGAGTAGAGAGTCAAGTCCTGAATATAGGTGGCAAATGCCCATGGCCTTCCTTCCTCTGCCTGCTATGACCTAGGTTATCTCCCCAGTGGGGTAAAATTTCGGTGGTGTGGAGGGGGTGTTAAAGTCAGACAGGACTCGGCCTAAAGAGGCTCAATACCTGCTGCCTGGCTGCAGAGTAACGTATTTTTGACTCTGGCCTGCCCTTGGACCAGATATAGATCCTTTCTAAGCCTCAGCTTTCTTACCTATGATATGGACATCATCATGGTATCTACCTTGTGGGGTTGTTGTGAGAATTCAATGAGACAATTCCCCTAAAGCAGCAGTCCTCACATAGAATTGCACACTGGATCTACCCAGGGAGCTTAAAACACACAGATACACATTGATGGCAGGGTCCTACTCCAGGACATTGCTCCAGGCATCTGGATTTTTAAAATTCCCCCAAGCGATTCCAACTGTGCAGCCAAAAGTTTGCTGTAAAGCACTCATTGTAGCACTGAGCAAGTGGTCAGCACTCAGGTAACTGGCTTCTCATATGAGGACAAAAATGATGATAATTCAAATCTCCCTTCCCTACAAGACCTTCTTCCTTTTGCATTTTCCAGGAAGGCTCTTTCTCCCTGCCCCTATTCCCACTTCTGTCCAGAAATCCCACCCTGGGTTTTCCTGAAACACTGGGCTCATGACTTCTGGCTCTGCGAGGTCACTAGGGAAGTGAAAGGTGTTCTGATGTCAGATGACTGTCCACAGATGCATTCCAGGCACTCCCTGGCTGCATCTACCTATTAAGGGTGTTTAACCTCCCAGTGCCTTCTCCTATAAAATCAGGGAAACTGTCATGTATTATGTCCCCAGAGGGGCTGGGCATTCCGCTAAGCGGTTAAACTCAGGGTCTTCTCTAAGTGGGATAACCTCTCTTGAAAAGTATTAGCTGTGAGGAGGAAATGAGACAAAGCCTATAGACAAAAAGCCTCAAGACAGACAGGTGTAGTGGTCTCAGACCGTTCTCTCCATGCTGATCTGCATGCAGGTCACTTTCCGTAGCACCTTGCAGACATGGGGGAGGCCTGGGAAGGCGCAGGCGACTCTCCCGGCTGGCTTTACCGGGTCGCAAACACAGTATCTAAACCGCCCTCTCCTGGCCTATTTTCCGGCCCTCTCTCGGCACCCCAGCGTTCCAGGGCCGCCCTCTGACTTGAGTTCGAATTCGCAGCGCGGACAGCGCGCGCCGCGGAGAAGTTCCCCGGGCCCTGACGGCTTGCTGCATCGTGCGCCTACCCGGAGTGCGCGCGGCGCGTCCACGAGAAGCTCCATCCGAAGCCCCGGGGGCCGCGTGGTGTGGCGGGAGCGCGCTCGGGTTGGGGAGGGAGGCGGGGGCTGAGTGCCTCGCGCGCGCAGAGGCGGCGGGGCGCCCACCCGTGAGCAAGGCGCAGGGGGCGCCCGGCGCGCGGTCTGCAGGCCCCTGGGCTCTTCCCTGAGTCTAACAGACCAGGTCCCCTTGCCCTCGCGTCTCGCGCTCAGCACGGTCGCGCCGGGATCCAGGCGGACGGCCCTTTCTCGAGGTTCCTCAGCTGTGCCTCTGAGAAAACAAACTGCCGCCCAGGCCGCGGAGGATCTGGCGGCGCAGGACGTAGCTCGGTGCGCGGAGGGCCACACCGCCCAGGACCCTGGCTCCTGGGGCCACGCTTTCCGTCCTTGGCCCGGCAGGCGCGGCGGCTTCTAGCGCGTTCACCGCCCTCGGCGCTTGGCTGGGGCCCGCCGTCCCGGATCGCTGGGACTTGGGTTCCAATCTCCACCTTGCCATTCGTGGCCACGAGGGCTGGAACAGACTACGGGATCTCTGTGTGTCCCAATTCCTCATCGGTAAAATGGGGCTACCGTTCCCACCCACGTGGGGTTGTTGAGAGGAATAAATGAATGAATGGGAAACACTGCAGTGTCCGGCGCATGATAAACCCTGGATATGTATTTGATATTCCTAATCAAGTAGGGATTATAATCAACGTCGCTCTATTCAATATATGCAGAGTTGCTGTATAAAGTGAGATGACGTGGGTAAGCTGTCTGTATTAAGTAAGCGGCGGAGGAATGACGTGTATTAGTGTTACTGTTACTCCCAGGGAATTGGGTTTTTCTTCTTCTTTTTAAAATTTAAATTTCTTGGCCTCCTCACGTGTTCATCTGGGGTTAAGAACTGTGCTACTTGGTGCTACAGGCTCAATATGAAATGGCCCCTGAATTCGTGCCCAGTTGTCATTTCCTTGGGTGTTTTGTGAAAAGGGGCTCGTCAACGTTGCCAGACCAGCGCCGCGCTTTTGTTTGCGAGAGGGCAGTGAGTAAATTATATCCCGGGCTTAGTAAAGCAAGAAATAAACACATTCACAGTAGGACTCTTCGGATGAACTATTTTATTTCTCTTTTGTGTTTGTGCTTGGTCGTTGATGGTCTGCTGCAGACTAATGCGATGCTGATGTGTCTTAATATTAATGGTTTGGAGCTGAAGACAGCCGTTCTCACGCTGTCGGGCCAGCCCTGGCAGGGTTGGGAGCCACCACGAGGCCCAAGCTAGGACAAGGGAAGGTTCTTTTTGTCGCTTTCTCCCTCTTGCCCAATACCTCACGTCTCTGTTCCTGGGGAAACGTGTTCCGGATGGCGAGTGAATTTAAACATTTCTGATTCTGTGATCATAATTTTCTGCCATGCCCTCCTGCTCTGGGGTGCCCCCCGCTGCCTCGGTTGGGAGTATTTAACCCTTTCTAAGGGAAGGTTGCCTGGGCCAAGCTCCTGCCATCCAAGCCACCATTGCACCCCCTCACCCAGGACACCTGCTGTGAAATGTCAAAGGCGAGTCTTTGACATTTCACAGGTAAAAACCAGCCTTTAACATTTCACAGGTAAAAACCAGCCTTGGAGGGGGATGAAGTCTAAATCGGGGACTCCACACTTCCCTCCTCCTTGGTGCGCTGCTGACCCGACAGAACACAGGCAGTAAAGTAGGTGACACCGGGAAAAAAGTAATCGCCATCTTCTACCTGTGCAGTTGGATAGGAGGTGTCTGTCCCTAGCAAGCTTCCAAATTCACTGGGGACTTTGTGCCCAGGCCCAGAACCCTCCTCCCCAGGGCTTCAGTGCAGCACACCCCCCCCCCCCCCACTAGGATATGAGCCAGAGAAGGACTGGGTCCCTGAACCCTAGGTTGTATAGAAGTTCTGGGGACAGAGGGATGCTGAGGAGAGAGAGACGGGGACAGAGAGAGATGCTCATGGGTGAGCTCGAGACAGAGCCAAGTTTCTACATTTTAAAGGAAGACGCAGGAGCCGGTTCTCGGCCTCACCGGAAAGACAAATTTAAAGGCAAAATTAAGCGTCATCCGGGCAACTTTCGGAAAGGGGTCCTGGGGCAAGGAAGCCGGTGCGAGGCGGAGGGTGAGTCCTGGGAATGGGCGCACGCGAGGTTGTTTGCGGGCGCTGGATTGCCCCACGCCCAAACGCGCTGTTGTTTATAAACTCGTTGCGCCAGCGACAACACGGTCCGTGTTGGACGCCTTTCCTCCCGGAATGGAAGGGCAAACAACCAATTTTTGGCAATGCTCAGCCTCCCCATGGCATTCCGGTACAAGACACAAGACGGTTTTCGATGTAAATGAATTTCATAAATGCCACAGCAAGGACTCTGTTTATTTGTTTTGTTGTAGGAAGGTTAGCAAAAGCACCAGAGCCGTTCTTCCCGCTTCGCTTTGATTCTGTCTCAGATTTACGGGTTTTTACTCGGCGCGCTACGGCCGGCCACCCGCCCGCCCGCCCTCCCTCCCTCGGACAGGGCAAAGCGAACGCCAGTCCCCTGGTCACCACCGTGGCTCAGAGGAAGGCGATTGCAGGATTTATCAGCCCCCTCCCCAGGACCTCAGATTTCATCTCTTTCTTTTCTCCCTGCATGTTCAGTTTGTTTTCTCAAGACCTAAGCAATTTTTAATGTACTCTATACTTCCCGCTTAATCCTCATCGTTTATTGTATAATTATAGTTTCAAAGTGATTATGTAATTAAAATCATGTTTCGCTGCAGCAGGACTTCAAAAGGGCGGCAGACCCCCGCTCTGGCATTATTTTCTGGTGATGTAATAATTTCCCTGTGATATTTAAAATAAACACATTAGTTCAAGAATTCTAAACATGTCTCAAAGTATATAGTAGGCTTGATTGGCACGAGGCTGGGTTGTAGAGAAATGGTAAAACCTATCACTAGTTTAATATATTTCTATGCTCCCATGCAGGGTAAATTATAGGATAATGGGGCGCAGGCGATGGTAAGCTCTGTTTATATAATCCATTTCTTCACACGAGTTCCCATTGCTTTCCCTTCCCTTTGCTGTATGTGGTGGTTCTCTGATCCCCTGACCTCAGCCATGTGTTTTCACTTTTTCTTCTGATCTCAATTCCATGACCAGCGGGGAATAAAATACAAATTGAATAGTAACCATTCACAGGCCGCTCTTTTCAAACTGTTGTTAAAACCTCTTTGTCTTGTCTAGCGGTTGATAGATAAATGTGTTGTATTTCGCCTTTTTTCCCCCTCCTTCCTCTTTTTTCCACCCTTGGTCAAGGAAAAAATAACCCTCCTCAGCCCAATTATGCTCTTTAAAAATTAAAACCCACACCTCCTTTCAGACCCTCTCCTGCGCGTCCTGCTTTCCCCGGTTGGCCCATTGGTTAAGGCGGCGTTGGAGACGCTCAGGATTCACCACGTGGAATAAAGAAGCGGCGGGAGCTGAGCGCGGCTTGGGGGAAGGCGCGGTGCCCCCGTGTGAGGTCCAGGCCTTTGTCCCGCCGCCTGAAGGTTCATTTAGCATCGAACCTGTATTGCCTCTGATCTCTTAGCGGAGCTCCCAGAATCAGCTCCGAGGACTGGGAGCCGCCCCTCTAGCAACCGGAGGTGGGTCGGGGTTGAAGAGCAGAGGGCAGTTACAGTGGTCTGAAAAATAAACCTCCTCCTTCGCCCGCTTTTTTCTTTTCAGGGTCAATCCTGCTTGGAGGGCGAGGTGGACAAGAGCTGTAGAACAGCTTTTCTCCCACATGGGAAACAATGGCTCCCGATTTCTGGGCCTTGTCTGTCCCGGATCTCTCTCGCTTCTACCTCCTCGGCTTCTTTTCGGGAACGTAAAGGCAAAAGACACAAAATGCAGAAACGTCTAGCCCGCCAGCCTGCCCTGGTCTTCCATCTGAGCTGCTTCGGGGTCAAGCGGCACGGCCGCGTCTTTGTTACTCCGCCGCTAGCGCCCGGGGCGACGCGAGCAGGATAGAGCCCGTCTGTGGGCTCCCCCATCTCCAAGCTGCCAAGTGCTCCTCGCTCAGGGCTGTTCTAAGCAAGCTAACGCGGCGGTTCCCGGGAGGCAAGAGCGCCACCGCAGGGTGGCTCGGCGCGCGCGGCGCCCTGGGCGCACTTCTCTGCGGCGGGGCTTGGCTGGCCGAGCTCCGTGGGCCCCGCTGGGCGCCTAGCCGCTGAGAGTAAGCTCGGAGCCGCCCGCGCCGCCAGGCTGCTCGCGGCGCCCGGGTAGGATTTCCCGGGCGCCGCAAACCGACCCGAAATCCACGAGTCCGCTTGACAGCGCTTTTCGGCGTCGGCCCGCGTACCTGTAAGCTGAGCCCCGCTCACATGCTTCACATTAAACCTCCGTGCCCGGTGCCTTTTCTCTTTTTTTCCTCCGAAAGGGTTCTTATAAACTTCCCTTCGTTTATTTAGCCTGGTTTTCATTGCTCCAGTTTTGCATGGGTTGCCTTTGTTTAGTTTATTAACCCACGGGGTTACTTTAACTAAACATTTGGGCTGAATACTTCGGGGTTGAATTTCAACGTTTTCTAACGAAATTACCGAGTTTTTTGAAGCCGCACAGAGAACGCTGTGTTGAGTTTATTAGTCAATTTAACAGACTATAAGGGAGGAGAAAAAATGAATTTAGGACAGCCCAGGTTCGTACCCACGGGGCGGAAGCAGCTCGCGAACCCTCGGGGCTGGAGCTTCAATAGCTCGAACAGTGTGCGGGGACGGTCGGGGCGCGCTTCCCGCTCCGGTAAAGCGTGCGCCCCGGGGCCCCGAGACCTCCTCTGCCCCGCGGGCCGGGCTCCCTGAGGAGCGCGCCCCACGCTGGTCGCGCCGCTATCGATTCTCTCTGGCTCCGGGCCTCGCCGGAACCACCCGCCCGCGAGGAACTGGGGTCAAGAGAGGAGGCGGTCCCTGACACTGGGCTGCGCGTCCCCTGCGGAGTGGCTCGGAGGCTTTCTCCAGGTTCTCACCCAACTGTTGAGCTTTCACTCGCAGCGGCGGGTGAGCTCTGCGGGCCCCCCGGTGAAGGTCACTGGAAAAGGGGTTGTGGTGGAATCTGCTAGAAATACTGGAGAGGAGAGGTCAACCATCCCAAGTATGGATGTGCGCGGATGGCAGCCCTATCCCGGGGTCAGAGTGCATCCCCTCAGGCTACCTGGGGACTTTGGGAGTTTGGTTCCAAGTTCTGGAAGACCTGGGGGAACCAGAGGAGCTGAACACATGGGGAGCGCCCTATCTTCTGTAAAGCAGCAGTTTGGGGGCAAAACTTTCCTATCCACCAACCGCTTGACCTAAGTGAGCAAAGATGCTGAAGAGGGAGGTCCTGAACCTGCTTTCCAGGTCTGTCCAAACTGGGGCAAGGGCAGGGACTTCTCCCTGCCAGCATTTTTTTTCTTACCCAGTTACCTCCCCCTCTTCTCGCTCTCTCATCCTCTGCCACATTTTGGTACAGCGATGCCCAGCTAAGAAGTGGCCTAGCTGAACCGTCCTTGACCCCTACGCTTCTGAGATGAAATTGAGACCTTTACTTCTTTGGGAAGGTAAAGAAATGGGAGCCCAAATATAGAAACAACAACAACAAAAAAACTTCATCTAGTTTTGGGGAGATAGGACAAAGGAAGGGATGGAACACTGAGATTCCTTGACTGGTACAGCAGGCTAGTGGAAAAACAACAAGAAAACAACCCCCCTACCCCCCCAAAACCATGAAAGGTAGGGTTTCTTTTACTATAGCATACAGCCACGAGGCCCTGGATCCCAACATTTTCAAATCCAGTTATGGTAGGTGGTACTCCAGGAAGTTCAAAATTCAAAAGATACCCAAGGGTATCAGAGACAAAGTCTCTCACGGCTTTGGGTCTCCCAGTTGGCCTCCCTGGAGGCAGCCACTTGTTAGCAGATTCTTGTGAAGTATCCTGGAGAAAACTACAAGCAAGTTGGAAGAGGCCTACCCACTTCTTTCCTTGCTCTGCTTCCCCTCTCTGGCACTCCCTGTGCACTTCTGATGCTCAAAGTCTCTAAGAAGGCCACCCACCTGGGAAGGTGTTACTTGCCACTCCCCCTTTCCCCGGCCCTGCTCAACACAGTGCCTTGAGTTGTACTAGTCTGCCATACTCCTGATTTACTTCTCTCTCCTACGCACAAAGGAGAAGCCCTAGTCATCCCTCCCTGCTATGCTCCAAGTCCTGGCTTTACCTCTTCTGCAGCATGATTTTGGCCTCCCCCCCGCCCCCCATTTCTCTTTCACTCTTCCTGGACAGTTCCTGGTTCTAGTTTGGAGCCTGGAGACAGCCTGCCAGCCAGCCTCCTGTTCTTCACAGCTCTCCTCCAACCCACCCTACACTCACCACCACATCTTGTCATCTAAGGCTGACCTCAATGTCCCAATGTCCGATGAAATGCCTCCCTGGCTTCCCACTGCCACTACATCACCAGGCTGCAGAATGCTTCCAGAACAGGAACCCGTCATATCCATTGCAGGTAATCATGTCCTCAGCTTGGCTGGCTCAGACCCCAGCTCTTCTCGAAGCCCTTTCCTGAGAGCATTTGACCCACCGTTTCTCAGCAGCTAGATCTCTCCAGCTCTCCTATCCCCAGACCTTTTCTCAAACCTAATACTGGGTATACCCTTGTCCCTTCTCCACTGATCAAAATCCTTCAAGGCCTTGTTCAAAAATTGCTCACTCTCCAGCCATTTGCAACCATTCCCTCCCTTGAGCCTCAAAGTAATTTGTTTTGATACAACTTACATAGATGTGTTTCTTTTTTAAAAGATTATTTATTTATTTATTTATGAGGGCCAGAATGAGAGCACAGGGAGGAGAAGAGGGAGAGTGATAAACAGGCTCCATGCTGAGCTCAGTGCCTGACTCAATGCTCTATCCCATGACCCTGAAATCCTGACCTGAGCTGGAAGCAAGAGTCAGACGCATATCCAGCCACATATCCAGCCAAGCCACCCTGATGTCTCTCTTTATGTAGATGTGTTTAATAGTCATTTGGATGTTTGTCCTATTTCTTCTTCTGGGTTATAGACTGTTAATTCCTAGCACATACAAAGCAATTCTTTTTTTTTTTTTTTTAAGTCAATGATAGCCCCTCACTCTTTCTTCTCTTTCTTCCCCCCCTCAGCAAAAAGAAGAAAGGAGGGAAATTGCAATAAACATTAAAAATACTTTTCTCTTTCTTAAACACCGGTTAATAGTAACTGTTAGATTATCTTATTAAAGTAAATCTCACTGAGGTGTGACGTATTTCCAAAGCTAACCCCTCTAGAGTACATATGTTTTTTAAGAGAGCATATTCCCTTGTTATTCCGGTGAATCTCCACTTAGTCAGGGAGGTCGATTGTTTGTCACAGAAGAACAGAGGATGATAACTTCGGGATCCACTTCTGAAGGGCTGTGGATGGTGAGGATGGTCTCACATAAGAATGTATAAATATTGTAACTGAACTTCTGGGTTAAGATGGCTAGCTAGATTTAATTTCACAGATGTTCCCCCTCATGCTTTCTGCTCTTCAGAGGTAGGAAAGCAGACTCCCGGTAGCAGAAGGGGAATCTCTCCCAAGTCTCCTGCATCTTTTTGGTCACTTGTCCTCAGATTCCCATTAGCACCCCTCCTACTGGTCTGAGCCAGTAGGGTGCCAGGGAGAGGGGGAAGAAGCTTTAGTCTCCCTTCTCCAAAGGTTCCATCCAGAGTCCTGAAATAGAATGTAATAGAAGGAAAAGTGTGTTGGTTATGCTCATGCATCCTTAAACCCCAACATCCTGCCCCTCGGCCAGATTGCTGTCCTTAAGCTCCTTTCAGAGCTGCCACTTGTCTGAGTAGTTTTAATGCCTGATAGTCCTGCTTTGTATGGAGATCTATGATGTATGCCCTTCCTCCACCCCCACCCCCTCCACGGTAGGGGGCATGGCAAAGGGTAATTCATTATTCAAGAAGTACTTGCTGCCCACCCCTTATTCTGCCAACCAAGCAGGTGATGGGGCTACCATGGTGAACAGCACAGACAAAGGCCTGCTCTTGTGGGGCTTACCTTCCGATTGGAGGGACTACAGCAAATGGATTCGGGGCTTAACCCCATGGTATCCAGTCTCAGCTGATGGAGAGAACACTGAGGTGGGAGTCAGCCTCGGGTTCCTCCAGTCCATCTGTGCTCTTTACGTCTCTAGAATGATTAGCTCAACCTCATGGATCAGTTTCTCACTTCTAGACTTGGAAGGCTTTGTGAAATTGACCAAATCAATAGACATTTGAATCCTCTAGACGCAAAGTATTCACATGATCGGATCTGGAAGTTTAATTGTGATTATAAAAGGAAATCTGATCAGTTCTGTGTAATAGCAAAAACAGACACACACTCCTCTCTCCCACTCCCCACCCCCATAAAAAAAAAAAACAAAAACAACAAACACCCTGGAAAGAATCTGAAGTTAAAATAAAAAGCAGCTGGCAATAGGCCCATCGTGTGTGATGATAATTAGACAAATGTTTTCCAAGTATGGGATGATCTTGTGAGGACAATGGTGAGGAGGAGGGGAAAAGCTCAGGAAAGGGAATTTAGTAAAGCAGTGATTTCTGCCCGCCTGCAAAGAGTTTAAGTGGCACAGGGTGTCACACAATCTCTAATTTGGTACCTTTTATTTTGTTTTCATGCATCCTGGGAAACACGTCTTCAGCTGAGAGAGTGAAGGAAAACTTGAGGCTTTGGTTTACAAAAATTAAAGCTATGACTAGGCTTTGAATCAGGGTTGTGTCCCAGGCCTGGAAAGCCTCATCCTTCACTGTCTCAAACCTTTCCTGCCCGGAGGAAAAAGAGCTAAGAGTCTTAAAGCAGCTCTTCTGCCGTCTGGGGCTCTGCCTCTGTTGACCCTCTCCCACATTATCGTAATCCCGAGTCTGGAATGGATATAGATCTGGTGTGGGTGATGGCAGCTGCCTTCTGCTTCTGGGTGGCTTGAGATCTTCTGTGTGGGCCTGGGAGGAGGCCAGGGGCTGCAGCGGAGGGCACACAGGTACCATCAGCAACCTGGCCAGCTCTGTGTGAGGTTTGGGCCTCTCTCTTTCCCTATCCCCATCTCCCAACCAAATCTTACTCTTTAGAAATTATCTGAGACATTTATATCTTGGTGTGAATAATAAGGTACGATGTGAACTCACCTAGGGTTATTTCGAGCTTGGGCTTTGATTGTAGAAAAAAGTAATTTATGCCCTTTAAAAGAATTTCAAGTATGTGAATGTGTGGAGGAGGCTTTTGGTGAGAAAGGAAGTTGAAGAAGAAATAAGAAACTATGAGGCCAGATCGTCCAGCTTTGAGGAAAAAACATGGTGGAATCCCTTCGACCTGAGCAAAAGAGAGGTAGCAGTGTAGAAAGCATGTGGATTAGAGGCAGAAGAAAGATAAATGGTAGAGAGTTTACTTTCCTTTAATAAATGGACCCATCTGCTCTGTGCTTCAAAGGGAGGAAGAACAGATCGCCTAAAATTTCTACAGCATTTATCCTGAACCCTCAGAGTCTCTGACCTCTCCCCTTTTGTCCGTCCTGATTCTATCATAGGTTTGTCTTGTGCATTGTGTGAAGGCTGGTGCCTGCTCTGTTTGGAACCAGTCTTGGAAATGCTTGCCAATGCATGCACACAGCATGCATTATGTCCCTAGTTGATGGGCTTTGGTATTTATTGGTTTGCTTCTAGGGAAATTAAAAAGCAGGGTTTTAAAAAATATATATATATTATTTATTTTTTATTAACATATAATGTATTATTTGTTTCAGGGGTACAGGTCTGTGAATCATCAGTCTTACACAATTCACAGTGCTCACCATAGCACATACCCTCCCCGATGTCCATCACCCCACCACGCTATCCCTCTCCCGCCCCCTCTAGCAGCCCTGTTTGTTTCCTGAGATTAAGAGTCTTTTATGGTTTGTCTCCCTCCCTGGTCCCACCTTGTTTCATTTTTCCCTCCCTTCTCCCCACGAACCCCTTCCCCGCCTCTCAAATTCCTCATATTAGAGAGATCATATGATAATTATCTTTCTCTGATTGACTTATTTCACTTACCATAATACCCTCTAGTTCCATCCACATTGTTGCAAATGGCAAGATTTCATTTAAGAAGCAGGTTTTAATTTTAAAGGAAGATTTTAAAAAATAACCATTTCGGATATAAAATCATACATATGCTGTGCAAAAATGCAAACAAATACAGAAAAGTATAAAGAAGTAAAACAAACCAACTCAAAATCTGACCCGAAGGAAGCACTGTTAACAATTAGGAGGACCATCTCCTGAAGTAACTTTCTGTGCACGTAAAGTAAATACTTATAGCTTGATATCTACAACTTAACCTAAGTCACATAGGCCACGTGAGCTACTCCTCCCTATAACAGGGTCTGCACATCTTTTCATTTTCTATGTCAATACATGTAGATCAGTATCACTTTTCTTTTTCTTTCTTTTTTTTTTAAAGATTTTTTTTATTTATTTGGTATATATAGAGAGATCACAAGTAGATAGAGAGGCAAGTAGAGAGAGAGGGGGAAGCAGGCTCCCTGCTGAGCAGAGAGCCCCATGTGGGGCTCGATCCCAGGACCCTGAGATCATGACCTGAGCCGAAGGCAGAGGCTTAACCCACTGAGCCACCCAGGCGCCCCTCTTTCTTTTTTCTTTTTGATGTTCAACATCAACACAAATAAGTGCACAAATCTTATGTCTACAGTGCCACAAATTTCACAAAGTGAGCATGCCTAAGCCTATAAACAGATCAAGAAATAGAACATCTTCAACCTCTCTTGTCCCCTCCTAGTCATCACTCCTTTCCAAGAGAACCACTGTCCTGATCGCCTGGGATTAGCTATGCCTCCTTTGAACATCATGTAAACGGTATCGTTCAGTGTGATTCTTTCTTTCAGCTTTAATTCAGCATTATATTTGCGAGATTCATCCATATCATGGTGTTTATTGCTTAGCCTATCCTCGAGGCTATCTGGTATTCTATTGAATGCCTGTAACGACACTCTGCCTAAAATTTTTTTAAAAAATTTAAAAATTTTTATTTATTTTTTGAGAGAGAGAGAGAAGGGGGAGGAGCAAAAGGGGAGGGAGGGAGGAAAAGAGACAAGCAGATTCTGCATCAGAGCCTGGAGCCTAGAGCCCTGAGCCCCCATCCGACATAGGGGGGCTCAATCTCATGACCCTGAGATCATGACCCAAGTGGAAACCAAGAGTTGGCCACTTATCTGACTGAGCCACCTAGGAGCCCCCACCAGTCTACTTTTGATAGACATTTGGGTAGTTTCCGGTCTGGGAAACTATGAGTTATGAATTATATAACTATGAATTATATAATTATGAACAGGGCTGCTGTGAACATGTTCTGGGATGGATATATATACACATTCTTTTTTTTTAAATTTATTTATTTGACAGAGAGAGATCACAAATAGGCAGAGAGGCAGACAGAGAAAGAGGGTGAGGAAGCAGGCTCCCTGCTGAGCAGAGCGCCCGATGCGGGGCTCGATCCCAGGACTCCGGGATCATGACCTGAGCCGAAGACAGAGGCTTAATCCACTGAGCCACCCAGGCGCCCTATATATACACGTTCTTGTTGGCTCTGCGCAGAGAAGTGGGATCACTGGCTTGTGGGTAAACGTATGTCCCACTATAGTAGACATTGCTGGATGCGCTATCATATTTAATGGTGAAGCCACTTAGGATTCCATTGTATTCACGCATCACATTTACCTGTTTATGTAACCAGACTCATATTGGTGGCCATTTACTCTGTTTACAAGTTTTTCTATTACAAATAATAAAGGGACAGAATCAGTGGGAGGCTGGGAGGTAAACTGCTCTCTCCCTGCTTAAATTAACTCAGACCTATCCAAGTTTGTGTAGCCCAGATGATTTTTCACCTGTCATGACATTGTTCATGCAAGAAAGAATAATTAGCCTTTGTCATTCTCAGTGCAGTAATTTTCATGATTATGAAGAAGAAAACCAAGTCAGGAGTCAACCTCCAAAATCAGAAACATCACTCCAGTCTCTAATTCTGTTCATCTGTGGAGACATGAGTGTCATGTCAGCTCCATCTGCACTCTTTTCTCCAAGGTGCTGACAGTGCCCTCCCAGCTTGAATCTTCAGTATTACCTGTGCAAAACCTTGGTAAGGTGATCACTGAGCTTCATGATGCAAATTCCTATCAACGACATGCAATTTAAAATTTTTAATTTTTTATAACTGCTAATTCATTCACGTACTTCCAGAACCAAAACAACACAGAAAAGTATGCATTGCAAGGTCTTGTTCCCATCCTGTGCCTCGCCACCTTGTTCCCCACTTCACCTGCTTCAGTATGTAACTGCTTTTATTAGCTTATTCTGAATTTCTCTAGTGTTCATGCAAATCTAAGTGTGTTCTTCTTTATTTCATCCTTTTTATGCAAAAGGATGCATATTGTTATGCACTGCTCTGCACCTGCCCTTTTGATTTAACTCTATATTCTCAAGCCTCCTCTATATCAGAGCACAGGGGCAACAAAGATTGGCTGATGTGTTAGGGAAGACATCACACAGCAGCTACAGGGCAGAGAACCTAAAGATATTTGAGCACACACTCACTACTTTTTAGTTTTTCCCTTCATTAATGTTTTTCAGTTTTCATGTGCACACAGTCTTATCGGAAGCTGTAGTGAAATAAGTCAATCGGAGAAAGACAACTATCATATGATCTCCCTGATATGAGGACATGGAGAAGCAACATGGGGGGTTAGGGGGATAGGAGAAGAATAAATGAAACAAGATGGGGTTGGGAGGGAGACAAACCATAAATGACTCTTAATCTCACAAAACAAACTGGGGGTTGCTGGGGGGAGGTGGGATTGGGAGAAGGAGAAGGGGCTATGGACATTGGGGAGGGGAGGCGAACCATAAGAGACTATGGACTCTGAAAAACAACCTGAGGGTTTTGAAGGGTCAGGGGTGGGAGGTTGGGGGAACAGGTGGTGGGTAATGGGGAGGGCACGTTTTGCATGGAGCACTGGGTGTTGTGCAAAAACAATGAATACTGTTACGCTGAAAAAAATAAATAAAATGGAAAAAAAAAAGAGAAAAAAAAGAAAGGAAAAAGGAACACTTTAGCTGTTTCTTCTTATTTTGATCCAGAAAAATGCTTTTAGGGGCACATTTTCTTACACTGGCTTGAGCTAATCATCCAGAGTTGGTCATGACAAAGAGAGTTTGTGCCTCCTTTTGGCTTCTTGAGTTACACTCCAGACTCACATCTTCACACTGCCCCACCTCCCTGAGCTCACGACCGACATGCTCCAATGTGAGCTGGACGTTGCCACCTGACATTTCCACCTGAGCGCCTCGTCTGTGTCTGACACACACCCAGGCTCTGCAATGCAGTGTGGTTGAGGAGATGAGGACATTCCTGATCTCCTGGAACTCACACTGTAGTTGGAGAGAGGTAGACCATAAACAAATAAGCAAACAAGAAGACTTCAGGTAACGCTGAGTGCCTTATGAAAACAAAACATGGAGGGGTGCCTGGGTGGCTCAGTGGGTTAAGCCACTGCCTTTGGCTCAGGTCATGATCTCAGGGTCCTGGGATCGAGCCCCACATCGGGCTCTTTGCTCTTTTCTCTCTCTCTGGCTGCCTCTCTGCCTACTTGTGATCTCTGTCTGTCAAATAAATAAATAAAATCTTTAAAAAAAAAAAGTGAGGAAGGGACAAGAGACTGGCCATTTCAGGAGTGACATCAGGTCAGGAGGGTCTTTTTGAAGAGGTGATGTCCAAACTAAGCCTGCCATGGGAGGAGAGGAATCAGGGAGAAGAATATTTCAGAAAGAGTAGTCTTCCGTTTGAATAGGTGAGATGAGGATGATGTGGTTTAGAGAAAAACAAAGAGGGTATGGCTGGAGATAATGAGCTTGTTGGGAGTAAAATTTATCATCTTTCCTTCCAACTTAACTTGACCCTGACATTTCTCTGACCCTCTTAATGATGACACGAGTCTCCCAGAAGTCCTGTCAGGAACCCCTGCAGCCCCACACCCAGCTAATCACAAAGCCTCTACACCAGTCCTTTCCTTTTTCTGCTGCCATGACCATATGCCAGCCTCTACTGCCTCATACTCCTGTGAGGTTCCCCTGAATTTTAAAAAGAAAGAAACCATCAAAGCCATTGGAGAGAATGACTGTTTGACAGCAATTAGGCCCAAAGGTTTTGTTTTTGTTTTCACTGCTTTTACATGGTTATGACCTAGGCAAAACAAAACAAAACAGAACAACCTAAATAATCTCAAGTAATCACTTTGGGACTTTGTGTGTTTTGTTTGGTGGCAGATTGTTTTAATGGAGCGAGGATTGAAAGAGAAGGACAGACAGGGAGTAGGAAGGCCCCAGCCCTCCTAAGGTGAAAAGGACACATTTGGCATCAAGTTGGGAACCTAGGCTTGCATCCCTGTATCTTTCTGGATGGCTCTCTGTGAGTGTTCTGCAGCAAATGAATTGAAGGCAAGCAAATTGAGTGGGGTTTTTTACACGATTTTTCTCATGCTATTAGCAATTCCTTACGCTTGGTGGGCACTTGGTGGAGGTTTGCTGATTAGATTTTGCTTGTTCATTCGGTAAATATTTTACTGAGCACCTACTGTGTGTGAGGCAGGCTCTGCTCCAAAGGTCAGCGATACACCAGTACATGAGATAGACAAAAGTCGCTGTTCTCAGGAGCTTCCTTTATAGCAGAGCTAACATTTTTTAGAATGATTGGGAGTAGTTTTAGTTCACTCCTTTCATAAGGGGATGATCCTAGGGAAGCATTTTCTTTACTTCAGTTTTCTTATCTATCAAAAAGTTTAATTAAGGCCTTTGGAGACCACTGATCTAACTCCAGACTCAGACCTTAACAGCCACATGTCCTTGTTACTCTCTTTGAGCATTGTTTTTCTCATCTGAAAAATAGACATAATAATGTCTCACTAAAGGTATTGTGAGTATTAGATAAATTGCACACATATAGTACTGATATACACTGAGTGCTTAATAAATGGCCACCCTTATTATTATTATTATGTGTCCTATGGACACAATAAGTATGTATAAAGTATGGTTTCTGCCCCACTGGGGTTCAATATCTCCTCAGGAGGCCAAACTAAAATGCAAGAAATAATCACTAGCAGTACCCGAGAGGATATAATTAAGTGGTTCAGTAAATTGTAGGGTGTTCACTATAAATGCCATAGGAATTCACAGGAGGAAAAGATGGATTTGGGCTGGTGGAGGGTTAGACCGGTGCCTGGCTTTGCAGGAGAGGCATAAGGGAGGATTCACAGGGTCCTGAGGCCCCAGGCCCGAGGACAAGGCAGGAGAGACCAAGAAGTTGGCTAGACAGGATGGTAGAGTCCAGTCATAAGGGGTGTGGAAAGGCGGGCAGTGGAATTTAGACTTGGTATGTAAAGAGAGAAAACGGACCAGCCTTAGAAATCCCACTCAGGTCAGTCTAGGTCAAGGGAGGAGAGGCAAATGAATCCTCCTCTCCATCGGAGTCCTCACTTTGAGGAGGGAAGGCTGGTTGGGGGGAGGGGCGGGGGTAATGGGAGGCTCTTAATTAGGGCTGGTGTGGAGAGATGTGAGACTCTCTTGACAACTGCCCACCACACCAGTCAGGGATTAAGTTGTGAAAAGCACTTCAGAATAAGCAGTTTATTGTTGTTGTTGTTCTAAATAGGGTCCACGCCCAGCATGGACTTGAATGAGGGGCTTGAACTCATGACCCTGAGATCGAGACCTAAGTTGAAATCAAGAGTCAGACACTCAACTGAGCCACCCAGGTGCCCCAGCAGTTCAGTTTCTAATGTTAATTTCAGGATATAATGTAACCTACAAGTTTTAGCCCAGGAGGATGGCACGTACTATTTGGTTTGCCAGTTAGGGACAGGATGTTATGACAGTTTCTGGCAGGGGCATCCAGAGAACAAATGCAGCCTTTTGCGCCTCTTTCCCACCTCTCTGCTACCTTTCTCAGGGAGCTGATGGTGGTGGTGGGGCTTAGGATGGTGACATTGCTTCTGTACTTTAGGGCCAAGTTCATGGTTTGGCTAGAGGATTCTTTGCTCTCTGCTTCCTACTCCCTCCTTCATAAGACATACAATCAGGCATGCCCAACAGTCTAAAGGATCCTTTAAACTTAGCCTTACTGAAGTCAAGAGAGCTCAAAGTATTTCATACACGTTACTCAGTAGACTTCTTCTAAGCCTGGGAGGGAGTAGGTCACAAAATGAAGTCAGACAACCTGAGAGGGTTGGTTTTATAATAAGGGCTGGGAACCTGAGTGGAAAAGCATCGATATATAATAATCCAGGTATCAGGGTTGGGAAGCTGTGTTCCTACTTTTCAGATTAAAAATGAAAGCAGAGAGCAATCAGATAATCTGGATTGCAATGAGATAATCAGAAATCCTGCCAAGGGAAAGGCCAGCCCGAGAAGCAGATCGCTAAAATCCTCCAACATATCCCACTACCTGGCTACAGTCTGAACAGTCATAGGTAGGATGATGAAATCAATCTAATGATTTGGTGGTGGTGGTAAATACATACAACATACAACATATGTATGTAAATACATACAACATAAACTTTACCATCCTAACTATTTTTAGTTGCACAGTTTGGCACACTACACATATTCACTTTGTACAAGCAATCTCCAAAATTCTTTGGATCTGGCAACATGGAAACTCTGTACCTAATTAAACCATAGCTCCCTATTGCCCTCTCCCTGCAGCCCCTGGCAACCAGAATCCTACTTTTTGTTTCTATGAATTTGATTACTCTAGGTATCTCATCCAAGTGTACCCAAACAGTATTAATCTTTTTGTGGCTAGCTTATTTCACTTTGCAGAATGTCCTCAAGTCTCATCCAGAATGTCCTTTGTAAAGGCTGAATAATATTCCTTTGTATATATTTGCCATATTTTGTTTACTCATTCAACCACCAATGGACTTCATTTCTTTTTTTTTTTTTTTTTTAGATTTTATTTATTTATTTGAGGGAGAATGAGTGAGAGAGAGCATGAGAGAGGAGAAGGTCAGAGGGAGAAGCAGACTCCCCAAGGACCTGGGAGCCCGATGCGGGACTCAGTCCTGGAAGTCCAGGATCACGACCTGAGCCGAAGGCCGTTGCTCAACCAACTGAGCCACCCAGGCGCCCGGACTTCATTTCTTTTTAAGGCAACTATTTTTTATTCATTGTTTTCTGTAGGCTACATATTCACATGGCTGAAGACTCAAACTGTATAAAAGAGTAAATGGTGAGAGTCTCACTCTTGTCCCCCAGCCACCTAGCTCCTTTCCTTAAAAGCCACCAGTGCAAATCCTTCCTTCGAGGTCTTCCAACGTTGTTTATACATACATGTGCTAATGGTAGCATGCTAAACACGCTGTTCTGCAACTTACTTTTTTGACTTGACAACATTTTTTTTTTAAAGATTTTATTTATTTATTTATTTATTTGACAGAGAGATCACAAGTAGGCAGAGAGGCAGGCGGGGGGGGGGGGGGAAGCAGGCTCCCTGCTGAGCAGAGAGTCCGATGTGGGGCTCGATCCCAGAACCCTGGGATCATGACCTGAGCTGAAGACAGAGGCTTTAACCCACTGAGCCACCCAGGCACCCCTTGACAACATTTCTTGACGATATTCACACACATGGAAAGAATACACACACATGCATACAACAGCCCACGCACCTAGGATTGGCACAAATGTGGATAGCTGAATGAGAGAGGGGGACTAGGACCCTGACAGTTCCTTATGGCTGTGCACACAGTAGGAGCTTCTTAGGTATTCCTTGGGCATCTGACTCAGTCCTCCTAACCACTCTGCTGGCATTTATGCTGCCTAGTCTTCATCAAAATTCAAGAGAGGCAAAGGAACTTTGTCGAGGTAACAGAGCTACTCGAGAGGAGGGTCTGGTTTAAAGTTGGTGCCGTGCCGCAGCAGCTTCTTAGTAGACATGTCTCCAAAGGCAAGGGGAACAAAGGCAAAAAGGAACTATTGGGACCTCATCAAGATAAAAAGCTTTTGCACAGCAAAGGAAACAGTTGACAAAACTAAAATATAACGGACAGAATGGGAGAAGATATTTGCAAACAACCTATCAGATAAAGGGCTAGTGTCCAAAATCTATAAAGAGCTTAGCAAACTCAACACCCAAAGAACAAATAGTCCAGCAAGAAAGGGGCAGAGGACATGAACAGACATTTTTGCAAAGAAGACATCCAAATAGCCAACAGACACATGAAAAAGTGCTCCACATCACTCGGCATCAGGGAAATACAAATCAAAACTACAGTGAGATACCACCTCACACCAGTCAGAATGGCTAAAATTAACAAGTCAGGAAATGATAGGTGTTGGTGAGGATGTGGAGAAAGGGGAACTCTCCTACACTGTTGGTGGGAATGCAAGCTGGTGCAGCCACTCCAGAAAACAGTATGGAGGTTCCTCAAAAGGCTGGAAATTGGTATGACTCAGCAATTGTGCTACTGGGTATTTAGCCCAAAGATATAAATGTAGTGATCTGAAGGGGCACATGCACCCGAATGTTTATAGCAGCAATGTCCACAATAGCCAAACTATGGAAGGAGCCCAGATGTTCATCAACAGAGGAATGGATAAAGAAGATGTGGTACATACACACACACACAAAATGGAATACCACTCAGCCATCAAAAAATGAGCCTGGTAATGGGTATTAAGGAGGGCACCTATTGCATGGAGTACTGGGTGTGGTGTATAAACAATGAATCTTGGAACATTGAAAAAAAATAAAATTAAATTAAAGACAATAAAAATTGTCTAACCCCCCCCCCCCCAAATAAAAGAAATTTTGCCATTTGCAATGTTGGAACTAGAGGGTGTTATGCTAAGCAAAATAAGTCAGTCAGAGAAAGACAATTATCATACGGTCTTGCTGGTATGAGGAATTTAAGAAACAAAACACAGGATCATAGGGGAAGAAGGGAAAAATAAAACAAGATGAAAGCAGAGAGGAAGACAACCATAAGAGACTGTTAAGCATAGGAAACAAACTGAGGGTTGCCAGGGGTGGGGGAGGGTGGTGGTGGAGGGATGGGGTAACTTGGGGATGGATATTAAGGAGGGCACGTGATGTCATGAGCATTGAGTATTAGGAGACTGATGAATCACTGGCCTCTATCTCTGAAACCAATAATATTTATATGTAAATTGAATTTAAATAATAATAAATTTAAAAATAAAACAAAGTTGGTGCCATGTCTTCCTGCTGTAATCCTCACTGATGCTGTGTCTAGGCATTCTTCTTCAGGCTCAGGCAAATTCTGGGGAGATTTGGAGCAGCCGGAGGAAGAGACAGACAAAAGCACAGTCCCACCTAGTATTCACAGTGTTAAAGGTCCAAACTCAACTTCAAGTACTTCCTTCTGTCCGGACTGCCATCCTCCCTCCTGGCACCCCTCACCACCGTCCCCTGGCCCTGGCTTCTCATAGTCAGCTGTAAAGAGTCCTGAACTCTCTCTCCACGCCTGGACGGATCCCTCCTCCTCCGCCCCCTGTCCCCTCCACAGGATGACTTAGCTGTTTCCTTATCTGCCAACAGATGGGAGAACTTCTTGGGGGTGATATTTGATATTGTTTGATGCTCACTTTTGTCACTCCAGCTCACCACTCAGAAGAGAACTGATCTGAAATGTCTCACATG
This sequence comes from Meles meles, assembly GCF_922984935.1. Taxonomy (NCBI): domain Eukaryota; kingdom Metazoa; phylum Chordata; class Mammalia; order Carnivora; family Mustelidae; genus Meles; species Meles meles. Next base: position 83,810,623 of record NC_060068.1, read on the forward strand.
ACCCAACGACATGTAGACAAGCGCAGGAACCAAAGACGAAGCCCAAACACCAGGTCAGAAGGTGAGCAGCAGATGGGGGGAGGAGGGAATGCAAGAGTCGCAGGGGACTTGGGAAGAGAGGTCTGGGATCCTCCTGAGGGGTGGTGGCCCCATATTTGTGGGTGGTCAAGGTAGGTTAGAGGGAAAGAGTAGAATAGAACGTGCCTCAAGGTCATGACTCAGGCCCCATCTTTCCCTAGAAGTCCCTCCTGCCTACTTCAACCCCACAGACCCTGGTTTTTCCCCAACAAACATAATCTCCCTGCATGTCCTCACAGACAACCTTGCACTTCTGGGAGATGACTTTTGACTTGGATCTTGTCTCCCAAGTAATAATAGTCCACCCACAAATAGCACAGCTATATGTGTGTCCAACAAATTTGTCCACAAATGTGTCCAACACTATTTTAAGCCTGGAGATATATTCAGTTATATAATCTTCACAGTAACCCTGTATAAAACGTCCTGTTTTTATAACCTTTCTATGAAGAAAAATGGAGGCACAACATGGTTAAGGAAGTTGTTCAGTCACCCAGCGGTAGGGCCCAGATTCAAACCCATGCACTTTGCCTTCAGAGTCTATGCTCTTAGCCACTCTAAGTGGGATGGAAGCCCCGTAGAGGCCACAGCCCCATGTACTCGCCATCACCCAGGGGCCCCAGCACACTGTCGGAATCTCGCATCACCCCAATACAACAGTCGGCGGTAGGACGACTGCGTCAGAACCGCCTTCCGTCCAGTTCCAGTTAGGGTCCGTCGGGCTTCCAAAAAGCATTAGAACCCCTTATGGATTTCATGGTCCAGGCCACTTTGAGGTGCAGACCGTATCTGTCTTCTCCTCACCATCTTCCCCTTTCTGCCACGCGGATTTTCCTTCTGCAGCGAGGGAAGAGGAGCCTCGGGCTCTTTCTCCCAAGGACTGTTGGTGCCTCGGTTTGCTCCCCAGGAAAGATGTGCTCAGAGCTGTGCAAATCCACGTCACCTGCCTCTGGAAGTGGATGCCACCCCTAGGGTGACCAAGCAGACAGGTTTTTCCAGGGTCCAGGTTATCCTGGGGTGGGGGTGGGGTGGTGGGCCAGGGAACTATTCCCATAGCCTTAGGAGGGGGTGGGGAAGCAAGAATTTAGCTCCACAAACAGATGGGGATTTACACGGTAAATGACTGCCCTTTTATTCACTTGGGTTTCTGAGGAAGGAGAGTAAGAAAGAGAGAGGCAAACAAGAGATGGACCTCCTGGGGCAACATGAATTAAGCCTTGGGTAACAGAAACTTCTGCCCAGCTCCTTCTCCCAAGGCATTTAGGCTTTGATTTGTATCAAGTCAGAGTTAGTGCTGGGAGTGTTGCTATTGTATTAAGATTTTATTTATTTATTTATTTATTTGAGAGAGAGAGAGAGTGAGAGAGCACGAAGGGAGAGTGAGCTCCCTATTAAGCAGAGAGCCTGATGTGGGGCTCGATCCCAGGTCTGATCCTGAGACCAGGACCAGAGCTGAAGGAGGATGCTTAACTGACTGAGCCACCCAGGCAGCCACTGGGAGTGTTTTAACTCTCACGTGGAAGCAGGTCATGGCATTCTACTGTCATGAGGGTGAAAACCAGCCCTAAACACTGCACTGAGCACACCAAACTTCTCACTTAGCCACTTAATGCTGGGCCTGGCCCAGTCATTCCTGCACACCCCAATTCTCTCAGAATTGAGTCAGGGCAATTTATGCCACATTAGAAGTAAAGAGGCTGCTTTTAGTTATCACTCTGTTGGCCTCCTGTGGGGTGGCCAGCTGGTGGAACGCCCGGGTGGGCTGCTCAGGTTTTCGCACTGATTTGCAAAGGCTCCCACTGATCCAAATGTCATAGCTGGTCTGGAATTCGAAGTTGAAATTCCTGGATTCGGGTCAACTCTCTTGTGCAAACCAAACCTGATGACAGTCTCCACAGAATGAGTAAGTATGAGCTCTGATTCTAAAATGACATGACAGATCTTCAAACAAAGAAATCAGAACTCACATAGCTGCAGTGGTCACCTGTGAGGTCGACGCCGACATTTTTCTTGCTCAGAACCGTTTCGGACTCTTTCTCCGCCAACTCCAGAATGTACAGTACATTCTTTTTGCAAGCCTGAGAAGTACCAAAGGCTTGTTTTTCTGAAGGTGGGCTTAAATGTTGGAAAATGTCAAAAGTAATCTGAAGCCAAGTCTGGTGAGTCAGGACAGTAATCAAGGTGGGTGATACTGTTTGATATTTGAAGCCAAAAGGCATAATTATGAAGTCATGTGTCTAACGTCCCTCCTGGACTAGCCCTGAAGACCTCCGAAAAGAAGAAGATGAGCTGTTTTCGGCTGTCACAGCTTCCCACGTTACTGATATCAACCTTGGAGGGACATTGTTTACTTGGCTAACTAGGTTGTGAATTACTCATATTTCTTTTTTTTTTAAATCAGTCTTCTTAGTTGAAATCATAGGCATTTATATAAAAACTCCTCCTCTTAAATAACCATATGATTTTTTGTTGGCATATAAGCTTATTACCTAGTGCTGTTTTTCCTATATTTATCATAAGCCATCAATTTATTTCAATAGCCCCTACCATTGCTCCTGAGTTTTTCTTGGCAGCAGTCCAGTTCCTGAATGTACTGCCGAGCAAGGAGCAAGTAGTTTATCATAACAAGGGGCTGGGATTATTGTTGAGAAAAGCAGAGGGAGGTCACATCTGCACCACTGCTCAGGCCAACTGAGGTGCAGACGAGAAGATGGAATTTGCTTTGGGCTTCTTTTCTGTCTAGTGCAGGCTTTCAGGGGCCGTCACCCTGTGCTGCTCCATTCACGGTTGTTTCCTGAGTCCTCACCTGGGCCTGCCGTTAGGCTGGGCACCTCAGAAGGTTTAAGCAGAAGGGGAACTAGGCTGTCACCCTCAAGGGAAGGGGAAGAAAAGACAAGTGCCATGAAAGAGCTGCGGAAGATGCCACAGCGTTATCTGAAGAGAGAGATCTGACAGGGGAGATGGTAGAAGGGTCCCCGAAGGAGGTGACTTGTGAGACCCAGCTGGCAGGGATGGAATCCATGGCCCCCCTGCCCTTCCTCTGGGAGGGAGAGCCCAGGCCCCCTGCCAAGCCCTGACAGCTGGGCCAGGTCTGCGTCTGGGATTACAGCATTAGGTGAGAAGTTAATCACAAACATGAATCAGCCTTGTTGCTTCCTTCTCCGCTGGGCTCCTGAGCTCTTGGGGGCGGGGGGGGGGGGGTTGTGGGCAGGGCCCCAGGCTGCATGTGCAGGAAGTCACACTGGGGGGAAACAGGAAGCCAGCCGGTTCTCACCAGGGCCCAGCCATTACCTGCGTCTGAGATTCCGGGGGGATTGACGACACTCTGGAGGGCAAGAATCCCCTCGGCATGGCTGCCAGGAAGGACTGATTCATGACGCAGCTGACTTACTCAGTTCCACCCAGGCTGTGTTCACTGGGCACTCTTACATTTTGAGCGCCCCCCTCTCCCCCACGCCCTGCCAGCTCTGCAGTTCTGCCCAGACTGCACTACTCTAGGTCAGAAACCCTTTTTAGCTAAGGTTGCTGTTCTTTCTCTTTTCTCTCAGGCCTGGTGGTCAGTTTATAGAGAAAACCCACTTCTGGTCCAAACCAGCAGGACCGGGTTAAGCCCAGGGTTTCTGCCAAAAGCACCTCCCTCCCCAACCCACTTTAGGAATGTCCCATACCCTCAGGGACCCGACGTTCCCTCACATTCTTACTGCTTCAGCTCTAGACACCCCTCTTACCGCCTGAGATTGGTAGGGCAGTTGTCACTATGAAGACTGGTGATAGCGTCAGTGTCCTTTGTCTGAAACTCCCTGGCCCGCTGTTTATAGATTTGATAAATGCCTCTGGTTGTTGTCTCCATGCTGACCCCACAGGGCAGTCATTTAGTGAATGCTATGCTTGGCTCAGAGTCATGCCATCATGAAATATTTTCCTTCCTTCTGAATTCTGTTTGCAAAACCCTCTGTGGCCAGCAGGTCTTTACAAAGAAAAGGCTTCCGGGGCGCCTGGGTGGCTCAGTGGTTTAAGCCTCTGCCTTCAGCTCAGGTCATGATCCCAGGGTCCTGGGATCGAGCCCCGCATCGGGCTCTCTGCTTGGCAGGGAGCCTGCTTCCTCCTCTCTCTCTCTCTCTGCCTGCCTCTCTCCCTACTTGTGATCTCTATCTGTCAAATAAATAAATAAAATCTTTAAAAAAAAAAAAAAAAGAAAAGGCTTCCATGTCATCAGAGGGAAGTTCTCCTCACCAGAATCTTAATAAATCTCAGTAGGTAGCCGGGACTGCAAAGTATTTCATTTCTTTGTTTCTTTCATTTTTCAAATGACATTAAAATTACTGCATACACATAATTAATCAGAAATCTTTAGCGACTTTGACTTCATAGGTCGTTACACGAGCCCACAAGCGTTCAAGAAATTCTGGTTAGCTCTGAGTTTGAGTGTCCCATCTATTTATGTAGCAAAAGGAGTCTGATTCTTTCTTTCTTCCGCCCCAAGCAAGTTTCATCTGGGAAACTAGGCACTAGGGAGTGCTAGAACCAACAGGGTTTCCTACTATCAAAACCTAAAGCAAGTGGCATCAAAATGAAAGTGGATTTTGGCAGTTCGATCCAGAAAGGAGAACTTGCAAAGGGGGTGGGATGGTCCAGAATACAGAGCGATGGACTGATCAAGAGGGATCGGGAGAGGACTGAGAAGGAAGGGGAGGAGCATGCAGCAATGCGGGAAAGGCATGAAAAGCATTTGAGGAGCTGCTCTCCCTTCCCATGAATTGAGTGGCCTCAGATAAGGGTCAAGATAATGTGTGTGACCAGACACCGGTGTGTCCTTTCAGCCTGGACAAACATACACCAGGGGTTATGCACACAGCATACTCTCAAAGTCAAAGTCACTTGTTATCAACAAAGCCCACACTCACATCTGGACAATGGCAGAAAGATCACACACATAGACCCCCACGCACACCCTCACCTGAGACATGAATAAACAAGCACGCTGTCCAAAGCTGTCACCTCCTTCTGTAACAGACCACAGGGGTCTCCCCCTCAGGCTTCTTCCAGTGTCTTTCAAAGCAAATTGTTTTCTCTTCTCCGATCTCTGTTTTGACTTCCAACACTATTGAACACGTTAGCAGACCAGCTCAGGCTGGTTTGCCAGGCTGTGGGGTTGTCATCCTTTGACCGAGAAGGGGCTTGGTGGCCAGGAGAGCTGATGGAGTGGGTATGGAGATGGGGTGGCGGATTTGGGGGATCCGCACCCATACTTATGAAAGTCTCTGTACCTCGTGAGCATAAGGCCAACCCCAGGAACCCAATTTGGGAAGGTCCCCCTGGAAGCTGGCCCCCTTGTGCTGTACTTGCCACCATCTCAGCGCTGGGCAAGCTGGCTGGGGCACACTTGGTAATGATGTTGGATGGGGTGGTCGGATGGTTATGAGAGTTTCCAGCTTCCAGATGAGACTTGAGAAGAGGCCCCTGGGAAATAGAGGTCATGCTAGATTCTTCAAAAACCCTGTGGCTTGGCCAACTTCTTCTTCTTCTTCTTCTTTTTTTTGGTTTGCCCAACTTCTAACCCAAATTCTTCTTATTCCTGCCCACCTGAGAGCCCCCAGAAGGGTCCCCAGAATGAAGTCCACCTCAGGTACAGTGAGTGGTTTCACATTTTTCAACAGCTGAGGAATTCCAGCTGAGATGTAACTGTCTTTCTAGGTAAATGAACGAGATTTTTGGGGGAAATGTATCAGTGTTCCATCATACTGATTCTAGGGAAACAATTAGTCTTTTAATTGTGAAGGATGGTTTTTAAAAATAGTAATGGACATTTCTATTCAGAAAATAGAAGTAACTTTTAGGAATTTTTTAAGCCAGTTTTCTAAACACTTCCCACTTATTCACCTGGTCTTTAGACGTAAAGTACACATTTAAGTGCCCTCATTTACAGCAAACCAGATACACAGACGCCCACCGCCCCCCCTTGAAGGATTGGTGGCGTAGTGAGTCAACACTTCTCGAAGATTCATATTCAAGGAAATGTCCGAGTGGGGTAAGTGGTACGCTGTACACAGCCTGCCAGCAGCTTTTATCGTCATTCTGCCCATCCAGGAACTGGTCAGTAGTGGGAGAGGAGCAGCGTTCCACACGTGGGGAATCAGAGGCCTTTGCAGAGAAGCCAAAGTGCTTATTCACCAAGGTAGTGATCTGGTGCCAATAACTGAAAGGAGACCTCAGCCCTGAAAAAATGTTGCCGAATGTTTGGTACAAAAGGGATTTGCTAATGGGCCTACCACCCCCAGCAGACCCAGCGCTTTTTCAGATGCACGAGATGCAACCGGAATAGCACAGAGCTCCATCCGCATCCAAAATTTACAACCCAATCAATCCGTTCCATATGTTTCTGCAATTGGAAGAGATGTTTTGTGTGTTTCATTGTAGAAAAAGACAGCTCAAAGATACAGGAAAGAGGATGACCAACGGTGAAAAATTCATGAAGAGGCAGGAAGCTAGAAGCAAGAACAAGCACAGGGACTGGTCATAAACAGGGGGAAGACGGCTTCTTTGACTGTCCCACGAGGGGAGCTGGAAAGCAAAGGCCAGCTGCCAGTGAGCTGGTAGATCCGGAAGGAGTAGAGGATTTGGAGGCTGTACGCCCTCCCATCCACTTCTGTGCGCAGGCAAGAGTTCTAGATCCCCTGAGTGTTTTTGTAAGCCCAGAACTGGGACTTCCCAAGGGGGAAAGAACAATGGTGAGCCGTCCGGGTCCGGAAAGGAGCAAGGTTATAGGACAAATTCCTTATATTTGAATATTGAGGGCTTTTGGGGTTTGTTTTTTGTTTTTATTTTCTAAACTTTTGACTTTGGAGCGCTTAGAGTTTATCAGAGAAGCTGGAAACCATTATGGGTATGTCATCTCATAGATTGCCCAGAGAAGACAGGTTGAGCAGATTCTGGGGGAAGAGCCCTCAGTCCAGGGAAGTCTCTAGGGGCTGTGAGGAGAAATCAGCCTGGGTCTGGGTGTAATGCCTCATGCTCAGTCAGGAAAGATGCCAGGGGGAGCTGCTGCCTAACACATACTGTGTTCTACCCGGAAACATCCCTTCAGTGTGAGTATGCAAATGATGCCCTTCCTCTATCAGTTTCAGAATGAAATCGAATATACCCAGTTTGTTTCAAATGAGAGCTCCTTGCACTTGGGGTTTATTTTTACACTGCTTCTCACAGACCTGGCCCTGAGCAGTCACATAATAAAAACTCACCAAATGAATAAATGAATGACTGCCTAAATCAATTAAGTTCTTGTAGAGTAGAAATGGGTAAATAATTTGGAAATGACTGGAAGTTCATTGATTCAGTTCTTAGAGATTAAAGGGTTAATTACACGTTTGAATTAAGGACTTTAAACCCTTAACTCCATCACACATGGCCTGTTAACATCTTGCTTACATAGCCTTTCAGATAGTATTTTTCTATGCATATATGCTTTTCTTCTTCCTGTTACACAGGAATAGAATCAGACAGCACATTTTATCCTGTGAACTGCTGTTTTTCTCTTAGCAGTACATGGTAGACATTCTTTAACAATATCAGTAGTTTTTTTAGTTTTCAGTACTAGGTAGTGATAGTGGATGATGTGGGTAGGTGTCCGACCACTACCCAAGTTGAGTATGTGATGTTAAGAGAAGGGGAACTCTGGGAGACATGCATTTAAGGGGCAGGGAGAAGAAGTAGGACTCACAAGGCAGTGGAGAGTGGGCCAACAAAAGGAGAAAAAAGCATGAATAGATCACAGAAATAAAGAAGCAGAAAATTTCAAAGAAGAGGGAGTAGCCAGGGGCCCACATGCTGCTGAGAGATTTCAGAAATCAAGGGCTGGGAGGTAGAATCTGATTCAGCAAAAGGAAGTTTCTCACTTGATGCTTTCCCACTGCCGCAGTTCCCTCTTGTTATGAAATGAGGAAAGAGATTCTTGTTCTACCAGCTGGACAGGAGCATTCCTTGTAATGGTGTGAAGTTTGTGCTTTGAAAGAGTGTTTGTTAGAATTGCATTTCACAGCATTTAAGAGAAACCAAAATACAAAGTCTTAACCAAATGGATTTTATTTTGTTTAGTTGAGAGTTGGTTTTTGAGGCAAGCAGTCAAGAGCTGTTACAAATGTTCAAGGTAGATATCAAGGACCCGTAGACCTTTGGCTGCTTATCCACCATTCTTTGTTTGAGGGCTTCATCCTCATGGTGGCAAGGTGGCTGCCTTGCCTCCAGTCATCATTCTGACCAAGAAGAGGACATGCAACTTTCCGATATTATCTGTCTGTCTGTGTTAATCAGAAGCCCATCCTGTTGACTTCACTTACAGGTCATTAGCTACAACAGGGTCACATGGCTGCTCCAGTGTGAGTATTTTCACCTGAGCACATTGCCAACCATTTCTTCTGGCAAGAAAAGAGAACACGGGTACTGGGGAAGCAATAAGCAATATCTTCTGTCGGGTGATTATGTGAGAAAGGTTAGGCTTGAACATAACAGCATGCAGCCTTCTTAGATTTATTACTTTTCTTTGTGAGAGACAAAAATATTAAAGCAATCCATTTGATTCTAATTCTTACGGGAAGTAAAGAATAAATCACCCTTAGCCCAAGGCTAGTTTTCCCTCATAAAGCAGGGGCCGTTAGAGGGATCTATGTCCCCTAAACCTCTGTGTTCCAGCCCTTTTGGTTTTACTGACAGGCCCCTCATATTTCTTAAAATTAAATTCCACCTTGCAAAGTAGTTGGAAAAATCTGAACACAGCAAGTTGCTGGGAGACCCGAGGGGCTTTATCGGGTGAGCTGCCTGGGGCCTGTGTGGCTGAATTTTTCTCTCCTGATGACAGACATGCCCAAAACCTGTTTAATCTCCAAAGCTCTATGGAGGTGGGCAGAGTTTCGGCTCCTAGCGGAGGGAGAGACCCCATCACAGGCCACAGCACGTTCTGCAGGAGGGCAGCTGCCACATCTCTGAGGTAAAAAGAGAAGCCCAACTGCTGAAGCAGAGAGAAGGTTTTCCCACCTTCCTTTCCTGCTAGAGCAGCTCTGTTCTCTCCGAGAACCCCCTGCCCTCACCAGGGTCAGGCTTTCTCCCCCTCCCCGGGGGTGGCTGTTCTCCAACCAGTGAGCTGCTCTGAGAAGACGTGTAGGTGCTAGGATGGCTCTGCTCTCCCTGCAAGCCCCGGCCATGTTTCTGCCCCGTCTTCCTGACCCCACACTGGGGGAATGAGGAGGCCACGGGCGGACCGGACCAGCGTCTCCCAGACACCCGTGGCTCGTGGAGAGGAGCAAGTGCTTTCTGGGACCGGACCCCACGCAAGGGTAGCCGAGCAGGGCTCCGTCAGCGCGCCAGACCCAGGCTGCCGGGAGCAGAACCGGATTATTGGAAGAGGACCGTGTGTGCCCGCCCGTGTTGGACACCAGCAAGAGACAGAGTCGCTTAGGGGGGATCTTCATTCCCCTGCGGCCTTCCCTGCCCAGCACCCTCCAGCTGGAGATGAAGGATGGCTCTGGGGAAATTCCATTCTGTAACTCATTTAAGCGGGATCAGCAGAACTCCCACTCTGGAAGATTCGGCCCAGAGCACCAGGTGCTGGGAATCTCCATGGGGTCTTGCATGTCCACGGGAGACAGGGAAGAAAGACCAGGCTCAGGCAATGTGAGATGCAGCCCGCCAGCTCTAACACCAAAAAGCCACCAGACCTGGGTAAGTGACTTCATCTTGGTCTCTCATCTGGGAAGTGATTTGTGTTTTGTAGGGCCCTGAGGGCTGCAAAGGTTTTTAGAGTTTCCAGACATTTGATTTAAATTGTATTAAATTTCCCCCCAGTCATATTCATTCATATATATATGAATACATATTCATATATATAAATACATATTCATATATATGTGAGACACAATCAAATATGACATGTACCAAATTTTAACCCACTAAAGATGGCCCATGTGTTCGTTATAATGCCTTACAAGCACCTCTTTGTGGGTATACCTTGGAATCTGTCTTGCCGTCTGTGTAATGGAAGAGTATCTCAAGGTTGCCAGAAAAGTTATCTTAAAAAAAAAAAACCACAAAAACAAAAACCACTGGGTGATGGACATTGGGGAGGGTATGTGCTATGGTGAGTGCTGTGAATTGTGTAAGACTGGTGAATCACAGACCTGTACCCCTGAAACAAATAATACATTGTAGGTTAATAAAAAACAAACAAACAAAAAACCAACTGTTACCATGTGTAACTACTTATCTGAATGAAGGTTTTTTTTTCTTCTCAATATTGTGCCACCAACTAGTCCAGGCATAGACTGGATACAGAGGCACATGTGACTCTATCCACCTAACTTCATTTTGAGGGTTATTATACTTGTTGGATAACCTGTAATTTAACTTCTTTCTAACTTCAAAATGCATTTGTCTGAATAAAATGCTGCTCTTATTTTCTGTGTAGGTATTCTAATATGGTTAGTTTACTAAACAGTTTGAAAATCATAGAGCATGGGCTCCTGGGTGACTTAGTCCATTGAGCATCTGCCTTTGGCTTAGGTCATGATCCCAGGGTCTAGGGATCGAGTCCCACATCGGCCTCTCTGCTCTCAGCAAGAGCCTATTTCTCCTTCTCCTCCCTGCTTGTGCTCTTTCTTGCTATCTTTGTCACTATTGCTCCCTCTCTGTCAAATAAATTTTAAAAATCTTTAAAAAAATCATTAGAGCAGAGACTGCAGAAGGGGCCTATTACTTTCTGAGTTTTGGTGACTGAGTGCCCAGCTGTGAGTCAGGCAGTCACCAGGACAGGATCCTGCAGGACACAGGCAGCAGTGGGTAGAAGAGGTTGGGGGGCTGCTAGGTAGTGAAACCCTGCACATATCAAGGGCTCAATAACTATTTGCTCACTGGCAGAGTCAAGCCTTGGAAGGGGAAGTTCTAGATTGCTGGAGATTCGGGAGGCTACAAATGGGCACGGGCAAAGACGAGACTATGGCCTGGACCGTCAGTGAGCATTACACTGGTTGTTGAAAAGGGCTGATGGGGTAGAGGGTGCAAGGTGGGGAAAGAACGGAAACTTTGGGACTTTGAAGAGAAACCTCCTAGTGGGTAAAGCTTGGTCCTCAATCCTTGCCGTTGCTCTTAGAAAATTGTCTGTGTACGACTTCAGGCAGACTTCCTGTCTGTTCGGCCAGGAAAACCCAGCTGCCTGCTGCCAGAGTATTTGATTCCCCTGCCCTGGGAACTGCAGAGAGCACAAACAATCCCCTGTCACTGCCCCTTCATTCCCAGAGCAGGCAGGTTGTTCTCATACTGCATAGGAATGACCCGGAGAACTTGTCAACCTCCAGATTTCTGCTTCTTCCCTCACTCAGAGATTCTTTTTTTTTTTTTTTTTTTTTTCTTTTTTTTTTTTTTTTTTAAAGATTTTATTTATTTATTTGACAGAGAGAGATCACAAGTAGGCAGAGAGGCAGGCAGAGAGAGAGGAGGAAGCAGGCTCCCCGCGGAGCAGAGAGCCCCACGCGGGGCTCGATCCCAGGACCCTGAGATCATGACCCGAGCCGAAGGCAGCGGCTTAATCCACCGAGCCACCCAGGCGCCCCTCACTCAGAGATTCTGATTAAGGCCTGAGAATTTTCATTTCTCACAAGCTTTCAAGGAGGACAAATACTGCTGATCCCTGACCAGCACCAAGTAGCACTGGTCTAAATATTGATGAGACACTCACTACCTCCTCATCGTCTTCAGAGGGCCAAAGAAGATGAAAAAGAAGGCTTCTTTCATCGTCATGATCAGCTGGAGGCTTAAAGAGAAATCTTCAGTTGGGATCCACAGAGGTTGGAGGAGAGAAATCACAGGGACATGGAGAAATAAGGCAAGGTCCTGGCCTTTTTTTTCTTTTTTAAGATTTTATTTATTATTTATTTGACAGAGATCACAAGTAGGCAGAGAGGTAGGCAGAGAGAGAGGAAGGGAAGCAGGCTCCCTACTGAGCAGAGAGCCCCATGTGGGGCTCGATCCCAGGACCCCGGGATCATGACCCGAGCCAAAGGCAGAGGCTTTAACCCACTGAGCCACCCAGGTGCCCCAAGGTCCTGGCCTTTGACCTATATTCCATATAGTTGTCTACTCCAGAGAACAAAATGAAGGTAAAAAGTAAAGTCAGGTCAAGGGCAAACTCTTGCAAAATGAGCATAACAAGTGAGAGAGAAAGCACCAGTGCTTGCAAAGCATTCTCAAGGCTAGGGCTAACAGGCCATGGTCATCTGAGCAGCGTGATGAGGCACTTTCTTGGAAGTTCTGTTGAGAGGAGAAGCATTCACGAGACGCCAAGGGCAAATCTCACCCACTGGTTGCAAAGAGAGCCAGAATTTGTCTATTCACAGACCACTGGCTCCCTCCATTTTCTTTATACTTCTCTTATTATTCCCACAGTGAATATGTTTCTTTGGCCAAAGAGTTTTGCCATGATGTCCCCCCGTCCCCATCATTGGTTTAAAAAGGTATGCTAAGGGCTTAACAGGATCACAGAAGCAGCTACTATCCTTTGATAGAGCAGCTGAGGAGGAAAAGGCTCAGGAAAGCTCTTTTGCCAAAAGGGTGGTAAGTGTAGCTCTGTCATTTTCAAATTTGCTGCAGAGTCCCGTACTCAACTTTTTGAAAGAGGCAAACAGATGTTCTACAGTGAAGGGTGCTGTGTGTTGTGGCTACAGTTGGGGAAATCATATGACTCATTTGTATAAACTTATTAAAGTATTTTCTTTCTCTTGTAATGTAGCCATAAGCGTTAATTAAAGCATCAAAGTGTATGTATTTGGAACTATAAAATCTTCATAACCAGCCAAAGCAGAAGGAAAAACTATTGGGCATTTGGAACTTTAAAAATGCATTTTTGAAATGACCCTATTGGAATCAAATATTTTTTTTTCTTTAGCAAAGTTGGACTCCAAAAAGGAAAACAAAGACTTAGACGTAAACCAAATTGCTTTTAAGAATTATCCTGTGGCAAGGTTATTTATTTTACTTGGAAGAGCCAACGTAGAAAGTATTTGCACTGAGTGATCCATATTTACATACGGGAGAGATAGTACTCAATTTAAAAAAAAATAGCACAAAACTCTCGTAAAATCAGTGTTAGGAACTAAGAATACACTTTCTTGTGGGAAAAAAAATGGTAATACATAGTGGAAAAAATGCTGGGATGGGCACACATAAGGCTAGACGGCCCTTGATGAAGCTGAAGAGTGGGCCAAAGGATAATCACTTTGTTTATAGAGACTGACCTTATGAACAGGGACTATGGGGACAAGAGACTAGCAGAGAGAAGTGACACTTCCACCTCTGCTGATGCCTGAGTGTTGGAAATCGGATGTTTTATTTCTTCAAATAAATGTATTTTTCTTGAGTATCCTGTATGCCACACAGCATGCTGGATGAAGAGATGTAATGAATAAGACTGATAGATCCCTGCCCTTGGGAACAAATATTCTCATGGGGAAGATAGATGATATTATAAAGCATTACAGGCAGGAGGTTCTGAAATCATTGGAGCACCTGACTCAGACTTGAGGTATGAAGGAAGGCTTCCCGGAAAAAGTGAACTCTAACATGAGACCTCAAGGATGAATAAACGGTCAGCTAAGTGAAGGGCTCAGAGGGTCAAGGGGGAAAAGGGGCTCACCAACCAGAGGAATTTGTGTGGACAGAGTCCCCAGGACATGAGGCATCGGGCTGGCAGCAGTAGGGGGAGAATGTGGTGGGTTCCATTTTGGAAATGTTGACTGACAGATCTGTGAGATGTCGGTTGTCCTGTAGACAGCTGGCTAGGAGCATGCAGTTCAGGAGGGTGGCCTGGGCTGAGAGTACAGACATGGGAGTCATCTGCCTGTGGATACTGAGAGGGGAGCCAGTTGCCGAGGGAGAATAGGACCAAAGAAGCCAAGAAAAAGATCCAAGAAAACAGGAAAAGTTTACCAGGGTCAAGGGATTTAGAAAGGTCATATAAGCCAAGAGCAAAAGTTTCCAGTGCATTTCATCATGATGTCACTAGTGATTTGGGTAAGAGCAGTTTCATCATGGGGAGGTGCATTGTGAGGAGGTGAGCAGAAGGGCAGTGAGGGGAGAGGAAAGAGTAGAAGGTAAGGGCATAGAAGGAAGAAGTGCAAGCAACGCTTCCCAGAAGTCTGGGAGAGAGGGCAAAGCTGCAGTGGGTAGTGGGTTTAAGGAGAGTACTTTTTGTTTGTTTAGATGGCGAAACAGATTAAATGAACCAGTGAAGAAAGGGGTTGAAGATGCTGAGACAGTGGGAAGGAGCTAGAGTGAGGTCTTTAGGAAGGCAGTGGAGGTGAAAACCAGCAGGCAGAGGACCTAGTCCCAGATGGAAGGATGGCGGAAGATAGGGGTACTTCAGGGGACTGTGGGGGCCAGGGGGTGAGAATGCGGGAGAAGTTGTGGAACTGGTGAAGGAAAGCAAAATGGAAGGAGGAGGCTGGTTTTGAGGTTGAGGAAAAGGGAGGCTCCTCAATCCTTTGGTGTCTCTTTCCCCAGCCCCCTGGGGTCAAAGTGCCCACCTGCTGCCTGTATCTTCAAACTGCATCCTTCCATCCTCACCTGTCCCTTAGCTCCCTTTCCAGATCATCATTTCAGCTTCTCAATCTAGCTTATGAGGTGTCAGAAGGGAAGCAATCGGGTTGAACAAATTTATGCTCAAGTCAGAATGACAGACGGCTCATAACCCTATTTGAGGCATTTGCAGTTCTGTAGAAAGGATCTTGTTCACCTAAATAAACCTCATAGTCAAGGGTTTTTGAATAGAGGAATAAATGCAGTGAATGGTTTTAGGCAGCGGGCCGGGATAACTATCTGGAGTCTACCTCCAAGGGTACCTTTTATCCGCAAAGCAATCCCAAGGACAAATGCCAAGGAAACAGAAAAGTCTGCAGAGGAGACTTTGTGCAGACAGCTTCTGGATGTGGACGGAACAAGATGCCCGGAACACGTTTTTGCATGCTCTCCCAGCTCGACCTCTTCCAAGCACTGGAATGTCCCAGAGTCTAGAGATTGTGGCTCCAGAAACAACCAATCCAGTGAAAGCCGGCGAACATGGTGAGCCTGGCTTCCACACAGCACAGCAGCTTCCACTGCATTAGGCGGCACACGTAAGGTATAAAACAATGTGCTGGTGAGAGTTAGAATTGACCTCCCAGATGGTGCCCAGAGATGACCGTGGTAGTAATTTGCAATAGGTCAGCGCAAAAGTGCCCTTTATTTCATCTGTCTGTTACTGCAGCCTTTTACATTGGAACTATTCAAATGTGTTAGGCCTGAGAAGTCTTTTTACCTATCTGTATCTATACAAAACGGCGGCGGGGGTGGGGGGGTACTCCCTGTTCTTTGGG
This sequence comes from Meles meles, assembly GCF_922984935.1. Lineage (NCBI taxonomy): Eukaryota > Metazoa > Chordata > Mammalia > Carnivora > Mustelidae > Meles > Meles meles. The sequence continues at coordinate 83,826,090 of NC_060068.1, forward strand.
CCCCAGGGATGCAGTAGCACACATAAAATCTCCACTTTTAAGAACCCTGACGTCTGTTAGCTTATGTGCTCGGATGTGGAGTTCAAGATCTTTGCAGTTTGAATCAGAAACCAGTTTTCAAAAATTGTGGTGTGTGTGTGTGTGCGCGTGTGTGTGTGTGTGTTAAGGGAAAACATGTTCATTGTAGGGAGCCTGGAAAACACAGAAAGTTCCCAAACACAAAATGAAAGTTATCTATGATTCCCGGGTCCCAGGGATCATCACAGGAGCCTCTTTTGATCTGTTTCATTTTAGTCTTTTACATCTGTGTGTCTGTCTTTCTGTGTCTCCGTGTCCCTCTCTGGCACCCTTTCTCCTTCATTAGGGATCGTATCTCTAATTGTGTATCCTGCCTTTCACTTAACTAAACCAGGAAATGTAAAAGCAGTAACAGAACCTCTTTATTTCCACATTTTCTCCTTGATTTCTGTCTGCCTCTTTCCCTGCCCCTTTGCCAGTATGTCTTTACTTTGGAGTATTTCCATTTTTATCAAAGTTGAATTCAAAATGTAAAACAGTTTATGCTTTCTGAGTTTTATTTCCTCCCTACACTTGTTAAAATAGACCAGTAAAAAGAACAGTTTTCCAGATTATGATAGATCCCCCTCCAACTATATAACTGGTCCAATTTAGAGTCTTAGGATAATGATCTGCCACCATATGTGGGTTATAACTTGAGGTTTGCGTAAAAATGTGTCTTGGATTAAGTGACTTTGCCGCAATACCGGCTCACTGGCTTGTTTCGAGGAGGTTAAATATGCCTGACTTTTGTCTGATGCAGCCAGTGGAGCTTTCTCTTGAAGGCAAATAAAACCACCAGTCAGGGCCACGACTTCAGGTGTGGTCTCCTCCCAGCAGAGGTGTGCTCCGTGCTCAAGAAGATTTTCTACAAGAGAGGCATAATGACTTGGAAAGCAATTATCTTATTTAAGCCTACACTTGTCTGGGGAGCTGAGGTCAGCCACAAAGCCATTGGAAAAAAGGAGTTGTCTGCCGTAGAAAGCAGTTCCTTTGGGGGGAAGGTCAGTTTGAACAACTTTGCTTTTGAATCGAGTGACCTCCCGAGACCACAAGCCCATGTAGATTAAACACAGAGCAAACCCCGGGACAGGACCGCCCCTTTCCCTTCTGATCACTCCCATTTCTAAACAAAAACAAAAACAGGAATACTTTTGGCTAAGCTTTCCAAAGCCAATCCCCTCCCCTCAAAACAGTAACTGTCTGTTACTGCTTCTGCTTGGATTATTTTCATTTGGGTTGTGTTTTTCTGACCGAAGGCCAGGCCCTTATCTTTGTGTATTTATAAAGTGCCATGTCTACTTACCAGTCTTCAGAAATTGCAGACCAAACCGGGAATGCAAGAGACACTAAAAATTCAAACCTTGCAATTTTTCTGAACTGACAGTCTGCCCAAGAACCAGAATGGAGTATTTTTATAAGGCTATCTTGAAACATCCTAATTTCAAGAAACCAAGTCTGCATCAGCTGAGTACAAAACAGTTGGCAGGTGCTCGCGTGGTTTGTTGTGATGCTGTGTTAAGGAGCTGTCGTTCTTCGGTCAGTAGAGAAGGGAGCATGTCCTTTCTGGCAAGTGAGCCTCACAACCATTTCATGACAATGGTGGCTGAGTTTAGACTTCAGGCTTCCCTCTGTCCTTTTTGGGGCCATCCCCTAGAGATCCAGAAGTTCCTTGGGCATGACGCTTCTCATCTTGCAAGATGTATCTGGCTGTGCTCAACTTGCAGAATTTAAGAGCCGCAGGAAAGAGAGCCCATCATACAGACACACAGAACCATGAGTGTTTGGGCTCAGCGGAGAGGTGCTGTTGAGCCCAGGCAGCACAGTGGAAACAAACTGGAGGCAAAGTGGTCAAAGCAGTCTTCCTCCCTCCTCCCCTTCTCTTCCTTCTTTTCTTTTCTTTTTTTTCCCCTTCTTTTCTTTCTTTTTTCTTTCCTTCCCTCCCTTCCCCTTTCCTTGTTGGGGTGGGGTATAAAATATGGGATCTACCAACTCTTTCTTTCTTAGAAATTTATTTCCTAGTTCTTTAAAAATAGTTGTATTAGATAGCCTCTGTTATTTAATAATATCCTTGTGAACTGAAAGATGTAAGTGCGGTATAAAGTCAGCCAATTATGCTGAATGAGCATCGCTATCTGTATTGTGTTTGTCATTAGCCTGAAAAGAAAGGCCTTTAAAATTGATATTTTAGAAAGTATTTGAGTGCATTTGTGTGGCGTTGTGTTTATTTAGTAAAATTTAATTAGTAAAAACAAAAACTTCTCTTCCCTTCCTTCTTTTTTTAGTCTCTTTCTCTCTCCCTTCTTCCCTCTCATCTGAATTTTGTAACAAATTGTCTCCTCCTTACTTTGACAATAGACACGGCTTCAAAAAGGCAACTATAATGTGAAAAGAACTTTTGAGATCTCAATGTCCTGAACTTTTTTGCTCAATCCAGCGTGGGAAGTAATTCATGTACGCAGTGGGGGTTGGGCAGCAGAACAGACCTGGAAGGGATTTGTGCCTAAGTGTCCCCTCTTCCACAGCGCAGCGATGACCTCAGAGTCTACAGGGAAGCAACAAGCCTCAGAAACCTCCTTGCTAACTGTCAGCTTTTGGGTGGCTTATGCCACGAGAGTGCTCAGCCAGGCCCGGCTAAGGCACCATGAGGCCAGGAAACTTCTAGTTGGAAGAAGTGTATTGACTTTAATGACCCAGGCAGGGGCAGAAGTCACTGCAACAGAACTCTAAAACAAAATCATGTCACATGGAACACGGCTGTCTTTCTTTTTTAAAAAAGCCCTGGAAAATCGTAGGCAGAGCCAGAATATACACTTTAAAATTTTATCCTTCATTTTAGGCATCAGCAACTGAAATATTTAACAATGAACAAACCCCACACCAATTCGGATTTGGAAACTTCACAGTTAAGCTTTCCTCACAGATTTTGTTCCAAATGTGCACTATCGAGGAAAGGCGGTTAAAATACACGTTTTCAAACAATTGTTACTACTATAAGAGGATTTTTTATGAGAACATTGTTTAATATAGTCACATTTCATTTCTAAAAATAGACAAATGACAAAATGATTCACAGATGTTGATTTATGAGGAAAATAGTGAACTGTATAAACTGCGATATATATGAAGGAAGGGTAGAGGCTCTCATTAAAAGTCATTCCATAAAAAGCACCTCCTCCTGTCAGACCTGGCAGGAAATTCCAAGTCCTGGCTGGACCCCCAGCACGTGGGTGTAGCTGGCACATGGCCCTGTGGGCGAGGACAACAACTGATGACACAGGTGTCCCATGTAATGTTCTCTGACTGGACTGAGCCCAGGTGAGGGCAGATTTTCTGCGCTGACAAGTCAGAATCACCTGGAATGCTCTTTAAAAGCAGATCTCTGGGCCTCGCCTGGAGAAACTCAGCTTCAGTTTGGAGCCCTCTGACCGGCATCTGTTGCCTGTGTTCCAAGTCCTTCAGCTGCAGGAGGAGCTCGAACCACAGTTTGAAAAACACTCCCCTGAGAGATCCCAGGAAAGTCATTTCCTCAGTCTCAGAGCTGTGCCTGCAGTTGCCACCTGGGGTTCATCTGGTGCTTCTAGTGGTTTTTATTAATACCCGAGGGAGTCTTTAATACGCACACTTTGGGGAGCCACAAAAGGAGTCGTTAGAAATGGCCAAACTCATGTTATGGATTGAGTCTGTAAACTGTTCACTCTACAGTTAACTTTAAGTGTAATTAATCAGATGGTTTGGAAACACACCTCCTCTATGCTGTCTTGTCTTGTCTTGTCTTGTCCTGCTGTCAACAGACTCACTGCCCCTCCTGACTCAGTCCCACCCTAGAGGCTGTACGTGGGAGATGGGACTTCCTGCCCCATCCTGGGCAGCTTTTTGCCCCCAGGGACTTGTTTTGGCCAGTGACTGTGTGGGTGGAAGTCTGGTGCCCTTGCAAGCAGAACCGTTAAAAGCCACGGTGTGGTTCTGCCCTCTGTCTCCCCTCTGCCAGGCGAGCAGCCCCTGCCACGTAGGAACTGCTCCTCCAGTCTATACCTGAGTGGGGAAAGACAGGCAGGGGAGCTATGGCACGACCTGCATAGAACGGGTAGGTTCCAGGAGTGAGAAATCCCCCCCACCCCTGGGCTGCCTTAAGCCCTAGAGACCTAGAGGGTGTTCAGGACTGCAGCCTAAGTCAGCAAAACCAGCCACTGATCGGTAATGCGGCTGCTCGTTAGTACCGATGAAATACTAAGCTGGCTGCGGCAAAGGGAAAGGTCTTGGTCCGAGTCCGTCCACAGTTTTCTCTGGTCATCTAAATTCTTTGTGTTCCACACCTGTGTGTGTTTCCTTTGAATGGCATTTTTCATATTAGCTGTAGGAAATTGTAAGGCGTCTTGTAAATGCTTAAAGTTCAGGGTGGAAATACCAAAACTTCATCAGCTCTATCTCTGTAAGTTAATTCCTAATTGCAAAGAACCCAGGAAATCTGGAAGTTCCTTCCACTTCCAAACTATTTGGCCGAGTGGCCCACCATTGGTTCTGACAAGCAGGACCACAGTCTGTGCCTGGGGCCCAGCAGCTTCCTGCGCTGACTCTCTGTGCCAAACATTCGGGGTCCGTCTTAATGTCTCCAGGGAGCTACGGCAATGAGAGATGGTGTTTACTTGCCTTTACTTTGTGGTGAGAGAAAAAATTTTTCCACTTGAGACCAGGATTTTAGAGCTCCAGTATGGGCTTCACAAGATTTCCTGTATAACATTATCAAATATCTCTGTGGAAATGGGGTTTTGTTGTGTAACCATTTCACGTCTCCTCTGTGTTGAGCCAGTGTCCTTAGTCGTTGTCAGAACACAGCTCTGAGTTCGGGAGGGTGCTCTGTGGCTAGCTCACCCAACACTTTCCAGATGTCACACCCCATCTTTGCTCCAGGGGTTCTGGTAGTGAGGAACCTTCTTTTCTGCTAATCACATAGAGATTTTGCCAGATCAACTTCCAAATTTTCTCTGCTGTGTTGGGCTAACACCCTGGGGCTAGTTTAAGCCAAGACAAAGGAATTTATTCAAAGATTGTTGGTTGGTAGCTTGACCTTAGAAAGGCCTGGGAGCAGGAATTAGAGAATGGGGGGGAGGAGGAGTCAGCCCAAATTCTCACTCTCCATATCTCTCTCCAAGGGTCCGTGGTCTCCACCTTTCCCTGCTCCTCAGCCCCTGTGATTGGGCTCGAGCTCCAGAGTCCACATGTTCTATGGAACACTTGCTATGTTCCAGACCTTGCTCTCGGTGCTTGGGATATGTGAGGGGTGAAGAAGATGCCTGTTGCGGGGGAGAAGGGGGCCGGAATCATGTTCCCTGCATTGGGTCATCAGGGGTCCAGCTCTATAGATGTCACAGAGGCCTCAGTAAGAACAGTCATTGTCAGCCGGACAGACACCCCAGAAGGTGACATGTGTACAGCTAAAGAGAAAATGCCAAATGGGAAAAATCCTACCTTTTGAGTTCCCACACGTGTGCTCGCTTCGGCAGCACATATACTAAAATTGAGTTCCCACACGTGGGCATGATCTCAGAAGATATTTGTCATTCACGTTCCAGCCATGCATTGCAAGCTTTATGCCTTCGCTTTCTTGTTAGTTCTCTTTACCCAGGGCCAGGCTGATGAGTCATGCTCTGAAGTTCATTTCACAGAAAAACAAAAAAGCAAAAACAAGCAAACAAAACAATCAGGGGCAATAAAAGAAAGGAGTTCAGCGTTGCTTGGGTGCCACTCCTAAGAATTCTTTGGAAACCAATAGATTCCTGAAACATGGTCAAATGACCACCAGAGTTCACTTCTGGAATGAATTAATAGTTTTCTCACAGCATCTCTCCAAGCCGTCTCAAAGCTACACTCTTTGTGTGACACATTCTCTTCAGGCTTTGTTTCCAAGGAGAAGGAGAAATAGATGGCACCGTGGGCCACTGTTTGAAATCTTACTTCTCCTTCTGGCCATGCAGTAGGCCTCCTTCGGGAGTTTGTAAAGCTATGGTGCGAAGGGCTGTTTTGTAACTGAAAATATGTATTTGGTTTTGACGTTGGTAGAGTGAAAACAACCAGACCCAGGACAGGAGAGGAGTTACTCCAGCCCTACTGTGGAGACAGGGCAGCCAAGAGGCAAAGCAGAACCAGGAGTGAGAATGGAAATGAGGTATTGACCTGACACAGCCTCAGAATTTGCCAAGAAAATCCTGGAGACTCATTCCACTGGAACATACGGTGACTTCATCACATAAAGGGCAGTTCCATTTAGAGAATGGAATGGTTGCAAGAGCTAAATTAGTCCAGTAAAGAGTAAGGACCCCCATCCCCACAGATAGACATTAACCCAGCAATACCCCAAATGCGTATGAGCCTCAGAAGGTACTTCACAGAACATAAGATGAACGATCTCTAGGGAAGGGAGGAGGAAACTCAGGCAAAGAAGATCACCCAAGCAAAGACCTGGAGACAAGATGTAGAACAGATTGTTTGAGAAGGGCTGTGTGTTGTGTCTGGCTCACATTGTAAGGTAGGGAGTAGGAGGGACGAGGCTGCGAAGGCAGACAGTGTTCCTTTAAGAAACTTGACTTTATTCTGCAGGTCTGGGAAATCAATGAATGGCCTGTTTTGGGTTTGGCTGTTGTTGGGAGACAGTCCTCCCCTGCAAATTAGGTACTAATTGCCCTTTTGTCCTGGATTATTCTTTGAAGGATGTTTGTTCCAAGGATCCTAGGTTCCAAAGCATCTTTGGAAGACGCAGAGTGACTCTCTTTGGAGAAAAGGGCAGGCAGCTTTGCTTATAGCCTGCTATAAATAGTTAGCTTCCTGAAGTTTGGGGTTTCTCAGATGAGGCAGAATCCCACTGTGGATGTAGCGTCTGCCTGGGTCACTCTTTGTTGCCCCTGTGGTTCTCAGGGAAGCAAGGGGAACTATGGGGTCAAGCTGCTTGCTATGCTGGAGTTATTATGTCCTTTGTCTCTCACCCAGGAATCTTGTGTATTCTGTCAACATCCATGAAATTGCTAGAATCCAAGCCAACTTGTTGGCTCACAAGTAGGATAAATTCTGGAACCTTCATGGTCCTTCACAGCTATATGTTGGTCCAATAGTCCAGAGGCTGTGGCAGTGATCCAGGTGAGAGATAAATTCCTTAACTAGGGCTGTGAAAGTAAGCATGGAGAGGAGGCCCTATATTCCAGAAATATTTAGAAAGTAAAACCACTAGGACTTCTGATGGTTTGGATTAGAAGAGTTGATGAAAGAGAATGATCATAGGTGATGTCAGCTTCTTCTTCTTCTTCTTCTTTTTTTTTTTAAAGATTTTATTTATTTATTTGACAAATAGAGATCACAAGTAGGCAGAGAGGCAGGCAGAGAGAGAGGGGGGAAAGCAGGCTCCGTGCTGAGCAGAGAACCCTACGTGGGGCTCGATCCCAGGACCCTGAGATCATGACCTAAGCCGAAAGCAGAGGCTTTAACCCACTGAGCCACCCAGGCACCCCGATGATGTCAGCTTCTAGCTGGGGTGTTTGAGTCACTGCTGAAGATTCTGACTAAGAGTTAGGGAAAGATTCTGGGTTCTACTCCCAAAGTAGAATGAAGAGTTCGGTTTTATACAGGTTGCCTTTGAAGTGCTCGTGAGACCTTTAAGAGGGGATGGCCAGAAGACACCTTGTTGGTGTGTGTCTGAAACTCAGGGGGAAATACCAGGTCTGGACAAGATTTGGGAGGCCTCAGGATGGCAGTGGTGTGGTAGCCAGCCTCTGAGTTGGCTCCTAATGATGCCTGCCTCCGAGTATTTTCTCCCATGTAGTTCAACCTTCATGGTATCAGAAGTAGTCTGTATCATCAGTAGAACACAGCAGAAGAGACAGGGTATGACTGCCAACCTTAGGTCATAGAAGACACTGTGGTTTATGTCTCAGTTACCCTCTTGATCATTTGCAAGAGAGGAAATAGGCTGCCACGTATGGGGACCGCATAGAGAGAGATCCATGTGAATGAGCTACTGGGGAAACAGATCCTCCAGCCCCAGCGGAGGCTTCAGAAAACGGCAGCTCTGTCTGACACCTTGATTGTAGCCTCCGTGAGAGATCTGGAGCCTGAACCACACAGTTGAGCCAGTCTCAGATTCCCGACTCTTAGAAATCAGCTATGTGGGATGATAAACGCTTGCTGTTTGAAGCTGCTGAATTTGGGGGCAATTTGTGACACCGCGATAGAAGATTCATGCACGTGGTAACTGAAGTTGTGACCGCGTTCAGCACTCTTCACCCTCAGCAGGTGAAGAGTGCCTGGCTTCATAGAGCAAATGATGCCAACAGGCTGAACCTCTGTCCATCTCCCCATCCATCACTCCCACCTCTAAACATTTTAGCTCTGCACCACGCTTACCTTCCCTCCAGTCTTGAAGAAGACTCACCTGTCTGGCTTGGCGGCAAAATAAAGACTTTTCCACTCTACTCTGTGTGTTCACTTCCCAATGCTTCCATCACAAAGTACCACAGACTGGGGTGGCTTGAAACAACAGACATCTATTCTTTAATAGTTCTAGAGGCTAGAAGTCTACAATCAAGGTGTCAGCAGGGTCATCCTCTCTCTGAAGGTTTGAGGGAAGGGAGAAGTCCCAGCCCTTCTTCTTGGCTGCAGTGTTTGCCAGCAATCCTTGATGCACACCCCCGTGTCCACTCTGTCTGCACCCCAGGCCCCCTCCTCTCTATACCTGCCTCTTCTCTTCTTTTTTTTTTTTTTTTAAGATTTATTTATTTGACAGATAGAGATTACAAGTAGGCAGAAAGGCAGGCAGAGAGAGAGAGGAGGAGGAAGCAGGCTCCCAGTCAAGCAGAGAGCCCGATGCGGGGCTTGATCCCAGGACCCTGGGATCATGACCTGAGCCGAAGGCAGAAGCTTTAACCCCGTGAGCCACCCAGGCGCCCCTGCCTCTTCTCTTCTTAGAAGGACACCCTATTGGATGAAGGGCTCACCTGACGCCAGGAGGATTTCATCTTAGTTGGTGTCTTGTTTCAGTCGGCCACAACCCTGCTTCCAAGTCAGGTCAGGTCACATTCTGAGTTTCCGGGGGCTGAGACTGGTTCCGGCTCTTATCACCTGCCATCAGACCAAAGCCATGCTGTCCTCATTGGTCTCCCGCCCACTCCCTGCCACCACTCGATCCTCCCTGCTGCTGCCAGAATCTTCTCACAACTCATCTGGCCTTGTTGCTTCTGTGCTTCAACCCCTTACTAGCTCTTCTTTGCCTTCAGGATACAATCCAAAATGTTTCCATGGACCTCAAGGGCTGTCACTAGATCATGACCTACCTCCATCCTCTGAGGCCTACTTCACACTCATCTACTAATCTCTTGTCCCTCCTACTGTTTAGGCTAATCTCCAGCCACAGGATTACTTATTTCAGACACGCTGAGCTCTTTCATAAGGGGGGTGGGGGGTTTCTGCCTCCTTCCCTCCTTCTTTCAAAACTTGCATCTTGAAAATGCACCTCTCAGATGTCCCACTACAAACTAAAACTGTCTTTGTTTGCAGATAACATAACCTGTCTATGGGGAAAACCCCAAAGAATGGATGAAAACAAAAACAAACCTTCCCGAAGCACAAACAGGAGGTGAATAGGTGAGTCCTGTCTCTGATTCTTCCTTGTTCACTATCAGGCAGTCTTAGTAATGCCTCCTCTGGCCCTTCCATAGACTTGTACAGACCTATGTTCTAGCACTTTCTACACTGTGAGGTCATGACTCACTGACTTGTTAGCAGCCCCCCACACCCCCACCCCGGTCTGCCAGGTCCTGCATGCAAGAGCATGTGTGGCTCGGACCCCTCTCTGTTCACATACTCAGCACCTTTCCCAGTGCGTACAAACCCTGAATTGTTGGTTCATTGTTGTTGCTCATGAACAGAGGGAGTGTTACTCTTCCAAAAAGCCTCCTGGTGAAAATCTCATTTCACCTGCCATTAGCCAACAAAAGCTCTTTTTGCTAAAGGAAAGGAGAAATGCATACGATAGTCTCAAGAGGGTCATTTCTCATCCGAGAAACATAATTTTACTTCATAATTCAGGAACGTCAAAATCTGTGCTTAAACCAACGGTGCTAGGACAGTGCTTTTCTATCGGATATGTCTAGTGATCTTAGAGACAGCCAGCAAACGATTAGAATTCAGCCCCCCAATGTGTATCCGACCAACAGATGACATCACATCACATCTGGATTCTAATATCATCTCAGTCTTAATGTCAACAAAATGGTTTTTGATAGGATTTCATGCTGAATAGAAAATTGTTGCCAAGTGCCATACAGGAGGACTTGCCAAATGGCCTCAAGAAGAGAAATGTGCCAGAAATCATGAGTCTGTGTTGACGTGGAAGGAGCCTGAGAGGGGAGCCGGGGAGGGGCGCTGCAGTGGAATCCGTGGGAGCAGGTGGCACAAGGAGGGCAACAGTGTGAGTGCAGTGCACAGCTTCCCCCACTGACCCTGCACTGCCTGGGGCTCTGAAGGGGCCAACGTGTCTGTTACACTCACGGGGGTTCACCTTCGCAATCAGGGCCATACTGCTGGAGAGGACGAGCACGCTGGCACAGGGGTCACCCTTGTCAATGTCAGCTGCTTTACAACAACGTCCCCATTCCATCTCTGTGGTAATTCTGGGCACAAGTAGGACAAGTTTTGGGGCACCTGGTGGCTCTGTCAGTAAAGTGTCCGACTCTTGATCTCAGTTCAGGTCTTGATCTCAGGGTTGTGAGTTCAAGCCCTGTGTTGGGCTCCACACCCTACTTAAAAAAAAAAAAAAAAAAGTAGGACAAGTTTGGCTCTTCCTCCTTCCTAAATTACTCATTTTTGTCCTTTTTACCTAGACTTGTATTTTTTTTTTTTACTACCTCCATACAGTACTTTATAGGCATAGAGGAAAATGAGCTTATCACTCAATGAATGGATACTTTTTTTTTTGAATGGATACTTTTTTAGAGCAATAGACTGAAACATGTTCTTGTGAGACATAATCTTTGCTCCACATCATGTCCACTTGAGCTGAAACCAGTGTGCTGGGTAGTGTGTCCTAGGCTATCTTATTCTCTCTAGGAACCACATTACAGCAACTGTTTACATGAATTTTTAGATGGATAAATTTTATTCACTTTTACCTTATCTGCAACAAGCTTAAAAATTAACTCATTTTTGGGGCCCCTGGCTCCCACAGTCGTCAGAGCACATGACTCTTAATCTCAGGGTTGTTAGTTCAAGCCCCAAATTGGATCTAGAGCTTACTTAAAAAAAAAAAAAGGACTCATTTTTCATTTGCCTATTACATTATATCTGAGATACTTCCCCACACCAGTAGTTTATGAACACCCAGAGAATGGAAATTAATTTTATTTCCAAACACAAAGACAATAAGCCTGCTGAGCAAAATAAGATTTCTCACTCCTCCCAAATATGAATTTTCATCCCTATTGTCTAACAGCTATGGGTTTTTCAATTCCCATTGGTTGGATGGTCTGTATTACAATGCGTGCCTCTTGGTCTGTGTCCTTGAGAGTTAACGAAACCCTTTAAGTAGGGTTTAGACCTTGGGAGAAGGTCTAGACCTTGGGAGAAGATTTGACCCAATCTAAAAACTGATTGTAATGAAATAAATGAATTTTTGGACAGCTTATTCTCTCTTAAAACCCTAATCCACCACTTTAAAATTTAAGAGGACCTCACATCAAGAAGTCATGGGAGCTCCTTAGAACCCCATTTAAACTCTCTGTTAGCATCAATTAGGAGGGGTTATTAATGCGTCTCTACAACACTGATTTATTTAGAGAATATCATATGTTTGAGAGCTGCCTTGGCAAGGAACTCTGCTAAACATAGAGATACATGCTCCATGCCCACTGGGCTCACATAAAAGGGAAAAAATACGCAAGAGGGGTTTACCTCAGTGGGGTGAGGCTTGATATTTTCCAGATGGTGACACCACAAGTGAGTTCAATAGAAATATCTTTAGAAAAAGATGCTCGAATATTAAATAAGCAATGAATATACATCAAGCCCTGATCTGGGTCTCTTGACATCTGGGGTGGGACTGTCTCTTGTCCCCAGCTGCAGATGGGGTGGTCTCCTCCAGCAGTGGGAGGCCCCACTAGATTTCCCATTAGGAAGCTTATTCTGGCAGGGTGAATCCTAGAACTGGCACATTGTCCACGAATAGATTTACGACTTCTTGGGGTGAGGAAGGGGGAAAGAGAAGAAAGCTGCAAAGGAGAGATTTTTCTCAGTTGCAGGGGTGAAATTGTATGCATCGAGTGTGAACGATTGGGCATTTCCCTCCGAATATGGAGAAGGGTCAGTAAACACAACAGTCCGAAAGCAGAAAATGGAGTTGGTCAAGATGGTCCTGGTGAAATAGCTCAGAAACAAGCGGAACAAGACTCCAGAGAGTCACTGATAAGAGATGATCGAAAGGGACCATGAGTGGGCTCTTCGGGAGACAGGAACAGGCAACGTGGCTGTGTTACATCTGGCTCCTTACAGGTCTATGTCCAGGGAAATCGAGGCAATGACCTCGATGACATAGTCTCCCTGTGTTACCTACTGTACCACTCCATATGTGTACCCGTGCACTGGCAGATGAGGTCAGGAGGCCCCAGAGGGGGAGAGGTGGGGGGAAGAGTCCTTGGCCTCCAGCACTCCTTGCCTGGTGTCTACAGGATCTCCTTTCACCCTTATTAAGAAGGCATGAGGCCTTTCTTCCGGTTTTTGGCCAGAGTATGTAGAGTGTTCAAGATAAATGAGTACTTTCGAAATACTGGGTTTTGACGTCAGGCGCCCCAGCGGACAGTTTTGGAGTTGTGCCCACGTGCAGTGCTCTCAACTACTCCAGCCCAGTTCCCCCTCAGGGACAGTGCCAGTGAAGCTTTAAGGCTCACCCACGTGAGGCAGAGCCAGAAATCTTCCAGAGTCTTCATACCATCATTGATGGATTGACATTTAAAGACCTATTGAAATGTCCTTGAAACCCTGACCTCTAGCAGTATTTCCCAAACTGCCTTTAAGATGAGAGTTGTCTGCGCTGCTCCTTACACCACTGATTGCTAGGCTCCAACCCCAATCTAGGGAAGCAGGATTTTCTGGAAAAGAGACATGGTTATCAACGCGTTTCACAAATGGTCCAGGTGACATTTATCATCTGGGTTCTCAACCCTGAGTGGCTTTTGAAAAGTGCCTGTGCCCAAATCCAGAGCTCCACTGGTGCCGCGGTTCCACTGTGGGCCCCGCAGCAGTCCGGGTGGTTTCCTTGGGTGATTCTGGTCGGCAGTCCAGGGCTACTCTGGGGCACAGCCTGTGCCTTGGCTGCACTTGCAAGCTGAGGAGTCAGTTGCCCGTGTTGGACTCTGGGCCGTGTGGTGGCTTGCTACCTGTGCAGCCCCAGGCAATTCATTTCACTTCCCCAGGCTTTCCTCCGTCTCCTCAACTCTACCAGAGGAGCCACAATATGACTTCTCTCCTATGGTTATTTTGAGGATTAAGAGCTAATTGTGTAAAATATCTGGCACATGGCAAGCACTCAGTAGATTTTTAGCATTAATTACTAAGAACTGGGGACACAGGGGTGCCTGGGTGATGCAGCTGGTTGAGAGGCTGACTCTTGGTCTGGCTCAGGGTTGTGAGATTGAGCCCCGCATGTGGTTCCACACTCAGTGTGGAGTCTGCTGGAATTTCTCCCTCCCTCTGCTCCTCCCCCTCCTCTAAAAATAAGAAAGGACATCTATTTTTTTTTAAGATTTTATTTATTTATTTGAGAGAGAGAGCATGAGAGGGGAGGTCAGAGGGAGAAGCAGACTCCCCATGGAGCTGAGAGCCTGACGTGGGACTCGATCCCAGGACTCCAGGATCATGACCTGAGCTGAAGTTAGTTGCTTAACCAACTGAGCCACCCAGGCGCCCTAAAAAAGGACATCTTAAAAAAAATGGGGACACAAAGATGGATGAGATTTGGCCCCTGCACCCTCAGGGAGTTTGCCATCTCTCGGGAGAAACAGACATGCACCACAGGAGCAATATGAACAAAGCATGTTGAGCTCAGAGGGGATGGTGAGTTTCACTAGCTGAAGAAAGCGGTAATGGGAACGTGCCTGGAAGCTGACACGGGAAGAATGGGAACTACCGGCCTGGCTAAGAGGTTGGCAGATAGGCAGTCCCAGTAGACAGAGCAAGACATGAGCAGACGGCGTGCATGGTGTCTCAAGAGATGGTGTCTCCGCGTGTCTAGGCTTAATGTTCAGGAGATGAGCCTACAAGGCAGGTTGGGATCAAATTACGAAGTCTCATAAAGGCTGTATTGAGATTTTGTTCTTTTGTCAATGGGACCACTCACCAGAGGATCTTGGTTCGATGATGCAACAGGATCTCTCTTTTAGAACATAATCCTGACAGAAGAGAGGATGCAGAATGAGGGGATATCGGTGATAAAATGAAGTCTGAAGTGAAAACTTCATTAATTCATTCAGTGAATATCTTTGAGTGCCTACTGATGCCAAATACTGGATGCTGGTCTACAGCAGAGAACAGAATAGAGTCTCAGCCCCCACGGTTAGAAGGTGGCTGCAGTGGTCCAGATGTGTGATGGGGGTCCTGGCGGGGACAATATATTCTCTTTGGGGAGAAGGTATTCCAGACAAGGCTAATACATTGGAAGAAGAGGGAAACTGTGGCATAGCATGGCACCGAGGGGATGCATATGGGAGACCACAAATAAGTGGTTCCCAATCTCAGGCTCCTACTGAGAAGGAAGGTCTGTGAACTATTTCAGTTGTTTAAGAAGCTGAATATAAATACACACTAGGTCATTCATTTTAAGAATGCAGATGCTAACTATGCTGGTGGTGTGCAGCTGTGTAAAAACCACCCCAAAACTTAAGCAACCACCACTGACCTAACCAAACCACTATCCTGTGGAATCTAAGGTTGGCAGGGCCATTCTTCTACTCCACGTGGCTTTAACTGAGGTCACGAGGCTGTGTTCAGCAGGCAGTCAGCCTGGTCTGGAGGCTCCAAGACGGCTTCATTCACATGCTTAGCACCTTAATGAGAATAGCTAGAGGCTGGGCCCCACTGGGCCCCTCTCCTTGTCCATGTTGTCTCTCTGGAGGGTAACTAGACTTCTTCCATGCCAGCTTCTAGTTCCAAAAGATCTCCAAGAGGAAACTGCTGGTTCTCTTCAAGGTTCAGCTGAGAACCTGTGTTGCATCACTGGGCTGCATTCTGTTGGTCAAAGCAGTCACAGGCCAGCCCAGATAAAGGGAGGGGAAACGAGAAGATTATCAAAGAATTTGCAGCCATCTTTAATCCAACACCAGTTAAATCCAGTTAACTGGTAAAACCAGTTAAATCCAGTTAAAACTGGTTGTTTCTTTGCTTTTAAAAGCTGGGACTATACTGCCCTAAATTATAATCTAAGTTATATACCCTAAGTTATAGAAGCATAAACTATCATCAGCAGTAGTGTCTGCTTAATCCAGGTGGACTAAAATTTATCAACACATGAGGCCCTCAGAAAAGATATTTCCCCACCATGGCTTACCAGCTCTTGCCTATCCCCTCACAACCTGTGCTCCTTCTCTGTCACTGTGACCCAGTCACCATACTTTCCTCTAGTTCCTTGATCTCTCCAAGCTTTGTTCCACAATAGGGGCTTCGTGTATGCCTACTTTTCTATTTTTTATGGACCTTCCCATCTAAGTAGCCTCCTCATCCAGTCCTACCATCTCAAGTCATTCTCTAAGGTTGCCCTATTTTTTTTTTAAGATTTTATTTATTTATTTGTTTGACAGAGAGAGAGATCGACAGTAGGCAGAGAGGCAGGCAGGGGTAGGGGAGCAGGCTTCCTGCTGAGCAGAGAGCCCAATGTGGGACTCAATCCCAGGATCCTGAGATCGTGACCTGAGCGAAAGCAGAGGCTTAACACACTGAGCCACCCAGGCACCCTAAGATTGCCCTATTTAAGTTTCTCTTAGTGTTTGTCACAAGTGCCCCCTCACACCCACCAGGATAAAATTCCACTCAGCTAAGAGCTTTTCCGTTCAGCTCCTGACTGTATCCCTAGAACCTGGCACAGTGCCTAGCCAGAGCAGGCTGTCAATAAATATTTCTTGAATAAATGAGCCTCTGTCTCAAAAGTCCCTATAAAGTTCTGCCATCACCTATCAGGAAGAGCGGAGAAGAGTGCCATGTTGGAATGATGCCACTCATGGCTTGGCAGAGACCGTGCTGCGGGTCCCAAGCTCTGATCTTGGCAGAACATACTCACTGGCCCACAGAGGTTGCAAGTGAAAAAGACTATGCTATCAGAAATGTCAACCTGAAAGTTGGGCATTTATAAGCCATAACAGATGGCAAAGCTCCTTATATACCCATTTCCTATACCTTGCCTATCTCCCATAATCATCCCTGTGTTGTCCCATGGACCTTTGAGTAATTTTGTGTGATGCTGAAGGAGTAGGAACTGTTTAGTAGGCTGGACTTGATATTTGGTATATGGAGTTATCTTCAGCTAGAATCAGTTGGGTTGTAAGTGAGAGAAACCTACCTAAAAAACTTAATAAGCTGAACAAGCAATCTTGCAGGGATTCAGAACTAGAAAACCAAGGTCATCCGGCCATAGGCGTCTAAATCAGGAAATGAAGGACTAGGCTCCTCCCTCCTTCTCTCATGCCATGGCTCTGCTCTCCCACTCCTCTGTACAGAGCAGCTTCTGCTGCTTCCTGTGGTTGACTACCTCATGACTTCTGGCATATGAACTAACTCCAGCTTTGACTCCCTATAACCTTTGGGTCATCACCATCCATCAACAGGCTGACTCAGTCTTTGTCACCAAATGCAAATGCTCTTGGGAGGAGGATTGGCTTAGCTGGTCCATAAACTGACTCTCCATTGGGTCGGGTGTCTGTCATGAGTCCCATCATCTCAGACCAGATCCCTGAGTAAAAGAGGCAGCTGGGACTAGGGGTGCGGGCGGGTTGCAGCAGTGGAGAGAGGGAAATGGACCAAATAAAACAAAATTCTCTTGAATGTAACTCTTGTACCACTTCGCCTCTAGTTGTACTGTTAAAAAACAGCCTCAGTGATGTGAGAAGAAAGTAAAAATAGCATTACCATCATTTAAGAACAGTTCCCAAATATTGCCCAGATTTAATAAATCCAATGAGTCTTAGTTTAAAATAGTAACTGAAATTTATGATTCCACTGCCCCTAGTCCAAGCAAGTCTCACTTTAACCTTCTAAGACTTCTTTAAGACTATTTATCCTAAAATATCTTTAAACTCCGTGAATGACTCAAATGGAAACCTGCCAAGTCACATTTCATTTGCCTTAAATATCACATGAACTCTAAGTGGTTTTTATGTTTGAATTTTAAAATGAAATATGTTGTGTTTTTTATATGTTTGTTCAAAATGCATATAGATCCTGCAGTTTTGTGAAGTTAACCAAACCCCTAATGATTGAGTCTAGTGATGACTTTTTATAAAACTGTTTCTTAAAAACCACCTTCAAAAAGAAGGAAGTTGTTCATCAAGTTAGACCAGAAAGACACCACAGACACAGTTCAGGGGAGAGCCAAAGTTGAAGGGTGTTATAGTTTCTGCTTCCTTAATGATACAGTCACAGGAAAAATAAAGTTATTAAGAAGGAGGACTTTGGTGTGGAAGACGACACGGTAAAATGTCAGTGTACTCTGCCTGATTTGAAATTAAACCCCCAGAGTCTAGAGCAAGGTGGTTGTCTCAGCTCTCATGCACTTCCAGGAGCAGAACTGAGACAGAATGCCCAACAGCAAATGGCAGCCCATTCTCACCACCGATCAACTCCTGGAAACTCACCATCAATCACCATTCCACCACCTTGAAACAGATCTGATGAGTAAACCAATACTCAGGGAAGGAGGAAGTAATCAAAACAGAGAATAGCAAGGCTGGTGGAAACACGTTTTGGAGTTAAAGAGTGGAAACGTATATCTCAGTGTTGATGCTTGCTGGTTGTATTTTTGGGAAACACCTTGTACAAAGGAGGTAATCAGTTAACTCAGTCATTACTACTATGAAACGGCAAACACAAATGTAGGTCCATCAGGGTCCCAGCCTTGTTGATGTTAAAACCATTTGGGTAAGAATTTGTCAGGTTGTGGTGGCTGTCTGCCTGTGCCACACTTCTTTAGTCCCAATCTGTGTCTTAAAAGCACAGCACCTCTTCTGCCTCTGGGTCTTCTTTACTCCCACCCAGTGAGCCCCTTCCTCCAAATGCCTTCCTACTTCCTTGTCTACCATCTTGTGAGGTTCAGTCCAAGCCACATACAGGCCACATTTTATTTTATTTTTTCACTGTCCCAAGATTCATTGTTTATGCACCACACCCACTGCTCCCTGCAATACGTGCCCTCCATAATACCCACCACCAGGCTCACCCAACCCCCCAACCCCTCCTCTCCAAAACCCTCAGTTTGTTTCTCGGAGGCCACAGTCTTCATGGTTTGTCTCCCCCTCCAATTTTCCCCAATTCACTTTCCTTTCCTATTCCTAATGTCCTCCATGTTATTCCTTATGCTTCACAAGTAAGTGAAACCATATGATAATTGACTCTCTCTGCTTGACTTATTTCACTCAGCATAATCTCCTCCAGTCCTATCCATGTTGATATAAAATTTGGGTGTTCGTCCTTTCTGATGGAGGCATAATATTCCATTGTACATACGAACTATATCTTCTTTATCCATTTGTCTGTTGAAGGGCATCTTGGCTCTTTCTACAGTTTGGTGACTGTGGCCATTGCTGCTATGAACATTGGGGTACAGATGGCCCTTCTTTTCACTACATCTGTATCTTTAGGGTAAATACCCTGTAGTGCAATTGCAGGGTCATAAGGTAGCTCTATTTTTAATTTCTTAAGGAATCTCCACACTGTTTTCCAAAGTGGCTGCACCAACTTGCATTCCCATCAACAGTGTGAGAGGGTTCCCCTTTCTGCACATCTTCTCCTACACTTCTTGTTTACTGTCTTGTTAATTTTGGCCATTCTTGGGGCGCCTGGGTGGCTCAGTGGATTAAGCCGCTGCCTTCGGCTCAGGTCATGATCTCAGGGTCCTGGGATCGAGCCCCGCATCGGGCTCTCTGCTCCGCGGGGAGCCTGCTTCCTCCTCTCTCTCTCTGCCTGCCTCTCTGCCTACTTGTGATCTCTCTCTCTGTGAAATAATAAATAAATAAAATCTTTAAAAAAAAAATTTTGGCCATTCTTACTGGTGTAAGGTGGTATCTCAATGTGGTTTTAATTTGAATCTCCCTGATGGCTAATGATGATGAACACTTTTTCATGTGTCTTTTAGCCATTTGTATGTCTTCTTTGGAGAAGTGTCTGTTCATGTCTTCTGCCCATTTTTTGATGTGATTATCTGTTTTTTGGGGTGTTGAGTTTGAAGAGTTCTTTATAGATCTTGGATATCAGCCCTTTGTCTGTAGTGTCATTTGTGAATATCTTCTCCCATTCCGCGGGTTGCCTCTTCGTTTTGTTGACTGTTTCCTTTGCTGTGCAGAAGCTTTTGATCTTGATGAAATCCCAAAAGTTCATTTTCGCTTTTGTTTCCTTTGCCTTTGGAGACATGTCTTGAAAGAAGTTGCTGTGGTCAGTGTCGAAGAGGTTACTGCCTATGTTCTGCTCTAGGATTTTGATAGATTCCTGCCTCATGTTGAGGTCTTTACAATCCAGCTCTCCAAAAAGAGCCCAGATTTATAGTTTGCTGATTTCTATGGTGTACTCTCATCCAGGCGGATTTTAAGCTACCAAAGATTCAACAACTGACTAACAGAATTCTTGAATATTCTCTTTAAGTGTAGACTGTGCATAATGACCTCCTTTCAATGAGGACAGCATGGAAAGAGGGGAGAAAGAGTAACTTTACATTGGGGGAGTCCAACAAACACTGTCTCGGCAAGGTGATCGAGATCAACAGAGCAGTGTTGGTGTTAACCAGCACTGGTGATAACCCATGTTGATTGTATGTACCCTTGACATAAGGTGATGAAAATGGCACGTTAACTCTGTGGTCTTCTTCTATAAAATGCAAAACTCCACTCTCGTCATGAAAAAAAACACATAAATCTCAGTGGAGAAAATACCTGAATCAGTATTCCTCAAAATTGTCAAGGTCATCAAAACCAAGTAAAATCTCAGCAGCTATTGTAGTCAAGAGGCAGTTTAGTAGAAATGACCACAAAATGTAATGTGGTATCCTGGATGGGATCCTGGATTTGAAAGAAGGACATTAAGTACAAAGTAAAGAAATCTGAATAAGGTATGGACTTCAGTTGGTTATAATGTACCAACATTGATCCATTAATTTTAACAAATATATCATATGAATATGAGACCTCAGTAACAGGGAAAAATGGATGCAGAGTATATGAGAACTCTGCATTCTCTTTGCATTTTTAAAATAAATTGACAACTGTTCTAAAATAAAAAGTTGATGAAAAAATATTCCTAAATATTTTAACAGTTGGGTCTCAGAGGCTAGTACACCACTATATCCCCTGAGTTCATCTGAGCCTTGCATCTCGCCGGAGAATGAGAGCCTGGGGAGCATAACACAAGCTTTCCTCAGTTGTGTGACCCCAGAGTTCCTTACAGCTGAGAGCACAGAGTACGAGCCTTAAGAGCTACAGCTGTAGTGTAGACTGCAGGACACCTGGGAGTAACTAACCGAGAACATACAACTTAACTCTCTTCTTCTTTACATCTTCCCATCTGGATTCTGACCAAGTATTGGGCGCTGTGGCACATTGGAGCTAGTGATATACCTTCTAACTAGAATGCCCAGTGAAAGCCCAGCTCTGTTGCTTCCTTGCTGTGTGGTCTTCAGCAAGTGAAGCAATCTCTCTGAGCCTCAGTCTCTCTGTTCAGACAAGGGGAGTGGTAATAATATCTTCATCACAGGTTTTTAGGGTGACTAAATGAATGAATCCATGGAAAGTGCTTAGAACAGTATTTGGTGCGTGATACAGATTCTGGGAAAGTTGGCTCCTATTTTTCTATTGTTGCCATCCATGCCCTTACTTGAGCTGAAAACGTTTTGTCCAAGTGCATAACCTGCTTTGAGCTCTTGGCTCAGCTTCAGCTCGGCTTTGCTCGAACTAACTCTTTTGTTGCTAACACTTGTTGTCCTGACTTGTTCCCTGTTCAATCACTATATAGGCTCTGGGCATTCTCTTTTAGACATCTTTGAACCTGCAAACTGCCAACTTCCCTTCTATTTTGGTTTGAAATCACTATGCAGCATGAACTGGTGAGAACTGTCACACAAACATGTCTCCGTTTACACATGAACTCAAATATTTAGATTCTAAAGGAAGTGTGACTTTTCCTTGCTGCCTCTCTTTGTAGCCACCTTGGAGGAGTGGGAGGATGAAAAAACTTAGTGAAGAAAGGAATCCCAAAGAAACAACGTTAGGAGCTAAGATGATCCAGAAATTCAATATATTTAGGGCTCCCTTGTGAAAACACAAAAACAAAAACAAAAATGCCTCCCACTGCTTCAACATCTCTATTCCTCTGATGCCCCCCACCATTCTCTTTAAAAACAAATGGAAAAAGCCAAGTGTTGATGACAGTCGCTGGGGGGTTAGAGTATGTTCCAGTAAAGAAGAGGCAAGCTCTTCCACAGAAGATGAGCTCTGCCTTGACTGACAAGCCCTTAAAAACAAAAACCACAAGTTAACTCTGGTGTGTGTGTGTGTGTGTGTGTGTGTGTGTGTGTGTGTGTGTACACTCACAGATAGGTGGGAGGAGGACTCCACAAGACTCTGGATTTGATTTGCAGGATTATAAATTATCTCAAATGTTTTGAGAAAAGTTTTGAGGATTTGGTGGGTATTTGAGAATGAAAGTCTTATTTGAGAGACATTTAAGTATTAAGCATTGGTTATTTGGGAAACATTTAGGGCAGACTCTCCCTAGCTACTTTCATGAGTCTTTGTTTCTAGGAAAGTTTGAAGTCCTTCAGAAGAGGAATTTGCTCCTGAGATTCAGGAGTGGTGATGAGTGTGGTCTTAACTGGAAAGAAATAGACAACTGAAAAAAAAAAAATCTCAAATGCTGCATGAAATTCTTTTTTTTTTTTTTTTGAAGATTTTATTTATTTATTTGACAGAGAGCAAGATCACAAGTAGGCAGAGAGGCAGGCAGAGAGAGAGGAGGAAGCAGGCCCCCTGCGGAGCAGAGAGCCCAATGCGGGGTTCGATCCCAGGACCCTGAGATCATGACTTGAGCCAAAGGCAGCGGCTTAATCCACTGAGCCACCCAGGCGCCCCACTTCATGAAATTCTTGAACTAGATGACCATATTAAATTTGAATATTCTGTATGTTGTACACATATTTTAAAACATCATACTACCCATGGGACGCCTGGGTGGCTCAGTGGGTAAAAGCCTCTGCCTTGGGCTCAGGTCATGATCCCAGGGTCCTGGGATCGAGCCCCACAGGGGCTCTCTGCCCAGCAGGGAGCCTGCTTCCACTCCTCTCTGCCTGCCTCTCTGCCTACTTGTGATCTCTGTCTGTCAAATAAATAAAATCTTTTTTTAAAAAATCATACTACCTCTTGGAGTATGCGGGCAATTTTCTTCTTTAAAAATTTTTTAAATTTAATAAATATGACTGGTATTTCATTTTAGTCTTAACTTCTTTGCTTACTAAGGGGCTATACATCTTTTTGTGTGTGTATTTCCTGTCCTGTGAATTGTTTGTTCATGTTGTTTTCAACATATTTTGGAGTTTCAAGGTTTTTTTTTCCCCCTTAGCAATTCCTAAATCCCCTTTTTCTTATTATGGAATACTTCAGACTTAAGGATAAGATATACTTAGAACTCCTTTATAAACGTCTCAGATCCCACTTCCCACCCCTTCTTTGAGTTGAGAGTTAACCACTTACAGTTGCTGTATAGCTTTTGTTTCCACATTTCAATATTTTGAGTCTTTGGTCATCACACACACACACACACACACACACACACACACACAGTGTTGCTACTGTAAGTTTATATATATATATATATTTTTTTTTTAAGATTTTATTTATTTATTTGACAGACAAAGATCACAAGTAGGCAGAGAGGCAGGCAGGGAGAGGGGAGGAAGCAGGCAACCCCCCCCCCACCACCACCAAGCAGAGAGCCCGATGTGGGGCTCAATCCCAGGACCCTGGGACCATGACCTGAGCCGAAGGCAGAGGCTTTCACCCACTGAGCCACCCAGGCGCCCCTGTAAGTTTTTATATTTTATATGAGTGATAATATTCTAAACTTAGCATTCTGCAAATGGCTCCTTTTAAACTCAGTGTTATATTGCTAGATTTATCCATTTTTCGATGAACTGTGAGATACGGTTCATTCATTTTAATGGCCAAATTGAATTCTACTATATGAATATACCACAAATTATGTTTTTCAACTAGGAACCCTTTATATGATTATATATATTAACCCTGTTTCTGGTTGGGGTGTGTATGTGTGTGTATGTGTGTGTGCATGCAAACACACGTGCATGCACTATCAGTGAATATCTCCATGTCTCCTTATTTTAATTATTTTTATTTATGCAGAAGTGTAAACTTTCTTAGAGTTAAATCTGTTGATTTTTCTCTCTAATTTCTTCCATTCCTTCAAAGCATGCACTGTGTTTACTCTTTCAAAAACCTAAGACATATTTATTTTTTCTTATACTTTTTCTGTGATTTTTCTTTCTTTTTCATTTAATTTTCTGGTTTCACTTAAAACTAGGGGGAAAAGTTTGGTGGAAAAACATACCTAAATTCCCCCCAATATAATAATCTGTTTATTAAATTTTATAGTTCTTTGGTTATTACTTTTTAATCACATATTACATTTTTATTTACAATAAGATTTGTTTTGAGACATTTTATTCTATCTAATCGATATCTGTATTTAGTGTTACTTAGTATTTGAATCTTATTTTATTATTATTTTAAAATATATTTTCAGAGCCGACAGCCCCATTTGCTCCTCTTTCTCAAAATAGTCTTTGATATTCTTACCCATTTATATTTCTTATCAATTCTATTAAAATTTCAGTTTGCAAAAAAATTGTCTTGGTTTTTTTTCACTGGGATAGAGTTAAAACTAACCATCAATTTTGGGACAAGTGAAATTTCCTCTGTTTTACTCTTTACTCCAAGGAGGTTTCTAGTTAGTTCCTTTGTCTTTTCTTCTTAGACAGTCATCTACCAAAAATATCATTTTGACTGATGAAATATTTATTCATTTTATTTTTAATCATTTTTTATAAGCCAAAATTTCCAAAATGATATTAATGTTACTGAGGACAGCTCTGTTCTGGATTTACATATGGACATGTCTGATACATCTCTGCATGAGTTTGGATACTGACCTAAGAATGTATCCTTCTCTTCTATGTACTTTAATGTTTTTATATGAACTGTTATTAAGATGATCATATTCTTTATTAGTGACTCTTATTAGCATATATTTATATCACTATATTTAATATAATTCTATAAACTATAATGTCCTTAAATTTTTGGATAAATATATTTTATGTCTTTTTTTAAGATTTAATTTATTTATTTGACAGAGAGAGAGATCATAAGTAGGCAGAGAGGCAGGCAGACAAAGAGGGGGAAAGCAGGCTCCCCACTGAGCAGAGAACCTAATATGGGGCTCAATCCCAGGACCCTGAGATCATGACCTGAGCAGAAGGCAGAGGCTTAACCCACTGAGCCACCCAGGCACCCCTATTTTATGTGTTCTTTTTGTATTCAACATATAATGTTCAATTCTGTTTCCCAAATCCTTCCATTTTCAAAATACATAGATTTTCTGTCTGTTTCTATTTATTGGGTTTGGTACCAGTATTGTGTGTGTTTCATCAAATAATCTGGGTAGCCTTGCATGCAATGTGACAGTGTGGCTTCCTTCTGCCAGAATGACTTATCTTATTGGTGAATTTGGAGTAGAGCAGGAACCTGCCTCCTGCCCTCCACTTGGGAGCCAGCCTGCCCACAGAGAACATGCTTTCTCATCTACAACTCTTGGCCACAGATTTTATGGGGCAAGTTCCATGTGGGGAGCATGTGGTAATCCACTGCTACCTGTGGAAAGGATGTGGGTGATTCCAAGTCTAGGGTTTAGTTCTGAAAGATCTAAGCAACGTCCTTGCTAATAAATGCTTTAATTTTTATTTCCATGTGTTTCGTTTCCTTGCCTATCTCTCAATTCTGACTTTTAATGGGAAAGGAGTGTGTTAGATCCAGCCCGTTCAAACCCCAATAGTCCAACATATGTTTAGAAGAAATTATAAAATGAGAATAAAATGAATGAAGGAAAAACAAGATTCAAAAAATAATGGATGGTGATGGTTGCACAATTCTGTGAATATGCTAAAACCATTGAAGTGTACACTTTAATGTGTGAATTTTATGGCATGCAAATTATATTTCAATAAGGGTGGTTTTTAAAAATATAACAGCTGATGGGGCGCCTGGGTGGCTCAGTGGTTTAAGGCCTCTGCCTTCGGCTCGGGTCATGATCCCAGGGTCCTGGGATCGAGCCCCGCATGGAGCCCCACCTTGGGCTCTCTGCTCCGCAGGGAGCCTGCTTCCTCCTCTCTCTCTGCCTGCCTCTCTGCCTACTTGTGATCTCTCTCTGTGTCAAATAAATAAACAAAATCTTCAAAAAATAAAAATATAACAGCTGAAGAATTTTCACAAGTAATGTAAGTCACTAATTTTTTCAGAAGTTACAGTATAAATCAACATGAAGCCATCCCCAGACATGTCATAATGAAAGAGAAACCCTTAAGACTTAGAAAAGATATTAAAAGCTACCAGAAAGAAAGAGGCATAATCTAAAAAAAGAATGGCAATTAGGTTAGGGACTTCTCAACAGAAGCCAGAAGACAGTAGAATAATACCTGCTAGGTGCTGACAAGTAGAATTCTGTATCCAGCTAAACTATTGGGTCAAAAGTGAAGGGGAAATAAAGACTTTCTTATCCCCTCTTACCTTTCCATCTCATTCACTGTAGCACTCTGAATTCAGCAAACCCTCTGACCTAACAGGACTTCCAATCTATTCATCTGGGCACCTTTTCCCTTACCTCTCATACCCTGCTTTCTTCTCTCTCTCCACCTTACTCAGCTAAATTCCTCTATGTCATTGTCCCTTTCTTCTTAGTCCTATATACTTGGCAAAACCATGATTCCAGGTCAACTTTTCACTTTCTCTGAGCCTACAGAAGGGAGACACAACAAATCTGACTGGCCCATTTTTAAATTCAAGACCACAAACTTCAAGTGAATCCTTGACATTCCCTGTCAGACCATACTATATTTCTTATCTCTTATTGTTATATTTGACCATTTTATACCCTTTGTTCTCAAATTCTGAACACCTCTTCCCACATCCTCACTCAGTGATGATCTTGCTTTCCACTTCACTGAGAAAACTGAAGCAGTCAGGGGAGAATTTGCAGATTCCCAACACTACCTTTGCCCTCCTCACAGTCTGAGTCCACATATTCTCTCTTCTTACCTGTTACTCTTCATAACCCAGCCTTGTTTCTATCCAAAGTCAATTTCTCCACCTGAGAACTAGGTATTATTTCTTCTTGCTTACCTAAGGCTAGTAAAGGACATCTCACCAGCAACCATCTCTCTCACTACTGGATCATTTCCATTAACATATAAACATGTGTTTGTACCTTCTATCTTGAAAGAAACTTTCTTTTGACTTCCCCCATCAGCTCTCCCTAGTTTCTCTGCTCATCTTTGGGCAAAATTCCTCAAAAGCATTGTCTACATTCATTTCAGTACCTTGCCTTCCATTCTCTTTGAAATGTAGACTTTCATCAGGTTTTCATCTGCACCATGCCACTGAAAATGACCTCTTCGAATCCTCCAAATTATTAATTTCAACATATTTGTATTCCATCTCTCTGCAGCATTTAAACACAGTTGATCACTCCCTCCTGCTCGATACCCTTTCTTTACTTCGCTTCTGGGATGCTTCCCTCTCTCATTTACCTCCTACATCCCTGTTTCTTCCTCAGTCTCCTTAGCGGGTTCTTCCTGTTCTGCTTGACTTCTCAGTATTGGAGCAACACCAGTGCTCAGCTCTTTCTCCCCTTCTCTCTCTATACTTATTCCTTCTCTATTCTCACTTAGTTACATGGCTTTACATGCCATCAATATTCAACTGTTGATAAATGTCTATTTCTAGACCATATGCCTCCCCTGTGCCCCAGACTCACACATTCAACTGCCTAATAGACATCTCCACTTGGATATCCAATGAAAATCTCAAACTTCACATGTCAAAAACTGAAATTCTGACCTTCTCCCACCAACTTATTCCACTCTGGTCTTCCCTATCTCCATTGTAAGCAGTGTCATCCTTTGGTAGCTCAACCCTAAAACCCTGTAGTCTGAAATTCTTTTCTCCCATGTTCCACATCAGAGTCCATCAAGAAATTCCATTGGCTGTACCTCAAAATAGATCTAACATTTGACCCCTTATCATTACTTGGACTGCTACCACCCGGCTCTGAGTTTCTGTCTGTCACTGGGACTCCTAAAGTAGTCTCCTGCCTGGTCTTCCTTCATCATCCTTACCCTTCTGCAGTCCAGAAATTCTTTAAAAAGTAGGTCAAGCCATGTGTTTCCTCCATTCAAACCTCCACAGGCCTGCAAGGCAGAAGGCTTACACCACCCCCACACCCTCCCCCATACCTCACTTTCCAACATACTATCTCCTTTCTTTCTTTCTTATGGTTTTTCCTTTTCAATTGTCTCTCCACTACAATGTGACCTCCATGAAGGCAGGGATTTTTGCCATTTTTCATCTGTTTTGTTTACTGTTAAGAGTGCCTGAAACATAGAAAGCACTCAATAGAGATATGTTTTTAAAGTTTTATTTTTTGTGAATAACCTCTACACCCAACATGGGGCTGAAACTCACAACCCTGAGATCAAGAATCACATGTTTTACCAATTGAGCCAGCCAGGCGCCCCCACTCAATAAATAATTGTGGATTCGAATGGAATGTGTTTAGTATAACCAGTACCAAAACTAGACAACAGAGTGAAAAGGGGAAGTATGAGTCTCAGCAGAATCAAAAATTTAAATAAAAAATTAACATTGAAGTAGATTAAGATGACAAAAACCACGTGTACCTTAGCTAGACAATATAAGCTAAGAGAAAGAAAAGAAAAGAAAACAGACAAAGCGAGCTACAGATTAGACAGCTACTAGCAACACAGGGCCAAAGATTCTATGGCAGTGTAATCAAAAAGTCATAACTGAATTTTGCATCCTACAGGGCTCATAGCTCATTAACTATGAAAGAAGCAGAAAAACAAATCAAGGGACCAGTTTATCCTCCAGGAAGCCAACAGACCAAATGGGTGCCAACTTGGCACCAAGTTTTGTTATAACTTGGGCAGACTCAGGGGCAGGCTTCTGCTTGGGGTCTTAGCAAAGCTAGAGTGGGAAGGAAAAGTAAACAGGAAGGGGAGGCATGGGTGGGGAGCTATTAACCTAGAGGCCTGATGCAATGCAGAATTCTAGTGAAGTTTAGGCAGCAGCTGGTATGCCACGGGGTCTAATCCAGTGTGGGGTGTGGACAGAGTCAGGCAATCAGCTCTCCCAGTGACCAGCTTATTCCCAGCAGGGCCTCAACCACCGCCCAAGGTATAAGAACAGGATCCTGTTCTCAGGGTTCCTGGCAGGAACCAGGCAGGGTGTCAAACCAACCAAATGGGTGGAAGGCAAGACTGCGGTCCAGGGATTGGGAGGGGGCTGTGGGTGACCGGGATGAAGGTGGCAATGGCCAAGAAGTCTAGCTGTGGAAAGTGACCAATATAGTGTGGTATATGGAAGATATTGGAGGTGGGAAGGAGAGGACAGAGGACACAGCTTTACATATCTGGCACTTGTTTTTTAATATCTTATTTTTTTCAAGGGGAAATGTCTCTCTAGCTCCTATAGAACTTTTACAGTCCCTACCTAAGTTTTGCATTCCCCAGGGCACCCTAGCTGGGCCCCTCAGAATACCCAATAAGCCTTTGTAATTTATAATTGGGCCCCCTTCTCTGAATAAAGAGACTTTCCACAGTGCAGAATTTACATCCACACAGTTCTCCCAACATTTGCTTTCTTCCTTTGGGCAGCCCCAGATTGCCCCCAGGGCAGGACCGTGAGATTCACGGGACATCTGAACTCTGCCCAAACACTGTTTAACCCCACGGCTACCCCTCTGACTGCGCTGACCTTTGGGGTGGGGGGAGGCAAGAAATCCACCCTTCCTTTACTCCTCGTTATCCCACCCTGTCACCTCCGTTTTCTACAAAACACATGTACGTTTGAAAGAAAAAAAAAGAAAGAAAAAAAGTCTTTCATCTGGGATGTGTTTTCTTTACCAGAGCAAGTGTGGGGGAGGGAGCGGGCGGGGAAGGGGGTACCAACGTGCCCAGCAGCAGGAGCACCTACAAAAACAATCCTCACTTGGTGAGGCACAGAGGGAAAATCTTACTAAGGAAAAGTGTCTTGCAACTCCAGGAAGGCTGGGCCGCTCACCATGGGCAGTCCCCGGCGGCGTAGGAGGGCGGAGGGATGAAGGGAAAAGAGATGGAGCGGGGGAAGGGCAGGGGGAGGGGGCGGGGGCGATCCCGAGCAATTCAATGGCGCTTTGATTTAACAACTCCAAGCCCTTTGAAAACATTTTGCCAAGAAAAGCTTGCCATCAACACGTATAATCTCTTATCAGAGGCCCCTGAAAGCCCGGGCCCTGGGGTTAATTCCCCCATCGCAATGAGTTTGAATCAGCTCTAAACCCGCAGTGACATGAAAGCGCCCGAGCTTCGGGCCGCACAGAACCCACTGCGATCCGCCGACCGGGGAGGATTACGGGGCCCGTTCCGCGGCGAGCTCGCCGGCGGGACGGGCAGGCTCAAAAGAAAAAGAATAATTAGGGATAATTGCTTGTGTCCAAACACAAGCATTAAGGCCCCCTGTTCCCCTTTGGGACTTTGTGAGCCAGAATGAAAGAGACACCCCCTGTTTTGACAGCTGGACCGGCGGCCTGGATCCGTGACCGAGCGGGGAAGCGCTCCCGGCTGCTGGGAACGCGGCCGAGCCGGGCCGCGGGTGGGCAGGCGACCGCCCGGGCGGAGTCCACGCACAGGACCCCACTGTCGCGTTCAGCCCTCCCAAAGCTCGGGGGAGGGGGCGGGGAGCGGGTTGTCTTCGCTGCAACCGCAGCACCCGCGGCCTCGGAAGCCTGCTGCCGCCCAGACGCCCCGGGCGGGCCTGTGGTGGTCGAAGCCCGCGCGCAGCGCCCCGCCGCGGGTTGGCGGAACCTGGGGCCCAAACCTGGCGCGGGAGTCGCCCGGGGCACCGAGGCAGCCGCACGGCCCGGTCGTTACTCTCCTAAGTTTGCACACCAAGCCCCACGTGGTCTCTTGAGACCCACCACCGCTCACAAACGGGACTATCCCATCCCACCTTGCTCGGCGTAGGGCGGCAGGAGCCACATTTGGAGACACCCGAGTCCCTGGGGTGGTCCTTGCCACACCGGCTGCGCCCTTAAAGCTGGGGCCCGTGTTTAGGAGGCCTCCCTTTGTGGCTTGGAAGTAACAGAATGGAACGCAACGAGGGAAACGGGCTGAATGTATACCTATTGCATCAGGGCCCACAGTCCTGAGACTACCTTGATGTTGGGGTTTGGGGCCAGGGCTTTCCGGAGAGGGGACTGCATAGGCCTCGGCCAACAACTTCCAGGGGCCAAACTTTCTAGAAGCTTGGCCAGTTTCTCCTGCGAAGTCCAGTAAACCACAGTACCGGAGAAGGCCAGGCCAGGCCTGGAGGGATCCTTGAAAGAGTGGGGTGGGTACTGGGGCGCAAAAGGTGGTTCCTGCCAGCACAATGCCAGCTCCTAAGACGAGGGGAGGGGAGAGAGGGAGGTGGAGAAAGGAGAGAACCTGACGCAAATATGGTTTGTCTAGACCACCCGGAACACCTGGACCACCCAGACCGAAGCTTGGAACTGCGTGGCCAACTGGCTAGAAAGTCCGGGAGCCGGCTGGGGATCTTCCAGAAAGCCTGTCTTACAGAGAACCACGAACTGGGGTCTCTCAGGGCAGCTGGCAGCCCTGCCGCCCGCGGAGTCCACACCCACGCCGCCCCCAGTTGCTCCGCCTTTGCTCCCGCTTCCAAATACGGATCATATGCGGGACTGGGGGAAGAGTGGGGAAGCTGCGCTGCGGACACGCGGGCATGAGTGATTAATTAAAGGGAAACCACATCCGACAAGAAAAGAGTTTTCTGAAAGAAGCCGAGTCTGAGAGGAGCTCCCGACCCTGCAGCTGTGGCCCAGACGGATCCACCAGCTGCCAGGCCCTCCCCACGCAGCAGAGGACACGCGCTGGGGCCTGCTGCTCTAGAGGAGAGGATCTGGCTTGTGAAAACGGTGTGCCTTAAAAAACAAACAAACAAACAACAACAACAAAAAAAAAAACCCTCAAGGTTAAATGTTTTTCCGGTTAAGGCCTGTAACTGAGGGAAGTGGCTAGGGTGACCTCTGGGCTTCTCACTGGATCACTGAGGCCACCTGGGTTCTCCGCAGGGGCGTTAGACATAGTACCCACCCCACAGGGATCAGCTAAACTCACTCGTGGTTCTGAGTCTATACAGCAGAAACCCAGTTTAGCAAGACAAGCACAGCCAGCTTTGACTCTAGTCATGACTGCAATGGAGACAAAGATTTTAGATCAGTAAATTTACTAGGCAAGCAAAACGCATGCTTGCTCACATTTTTCTCTTTCCTTCCATCCCTACAATTTTGCGAAAATCCTATGAGAGCAACGTTGCTAACAAAGAGAGAAAGAATGTTATTTGCTGAATATCTATTTTCATTTTTTATTAAAATACCCTCGGCCTGTTGAGGATTAAATACAAAATACAGCTTAAAACTGTAGGTACCTTTCTAAATTTTTCTAATTATAGGTTTCTGATAATTTCCTTGGCCAGAGGACAGTTGGGAAGATTCTAAATGAGAAAAAGTGCTGTGTTTCTTTGCCATATAAGGATAACCTCTCCCCCCACCCCACCCCCCACCCGGCTGCCTCCTCCCCAGAAAGTCAGGAAATTTAAAAGCCTGAATTGCAAAGTACTGGGCCCTTTCCTTGCATAGCAATGGTGAAGTTCTCTGAATTTGCAGACTGCTATCACATTTTTTTTTTTTCATGCGAGGCCTCAGGTTTAGAGGTAATCAGCGCTTTATTTATTTGTTCTGGAAGTCGGTGCGTGTAATATTCTGATGACAGCAAGGGAGACCTTCCTGCTCCTTTCTGGTGATTCCGAAATCCTCCCTCCTCTCTCCGGCTGCTTAATCAGGCTGCCCTAAAGAGAAGCCTTTGGCTGAAGGTATTGTTTTGTTTTTGAGATTTAATACTGCTTACACTTCATTACACCACACTGGTTTCAACAACATATAAAAGCTATGATATTTAATATTCAGTTTCAGAACCTTGGCCCAAAGATGAGATTATTATACGAAGAAACTACAATTGATGCTTAGGAAAATAAGAACTTCCGTCGAATCTACACTTCCTCGGAATTGTAACACTTTTGCTTAAGCGGCGGTGCGGGCGCGTTTCCCCGGTGGGCTCAAAATACGCGAGACAATCCGAGAAAGGAGGTGTGAAAATGACGTAATACGTCTGAGTTTCCGCGCCGCGTGAGTCAGCTCGGCGTTTCGGCGTTGCTCGTTGGCTACGCCTTCGGGGCGCTCGCGGAGCGCGGTGCGGGGGGCGAGCGGTTGCGCCCGGCGGGCGGCGCGAGGCGGGTGGCCGCCTCCGGGAGCGCGGGAGAACTTTAACCCGCCCAGTTCGGAGTTCAGAATTGCTAGCGCCCCTCCCCGGGCTTGAGAAGAGGGAGAGCAGGGAAGGACAGTGAAGGATCCGGTGCCTAACCTTGAGTTTTACGATACATTCACTTAGGGGTTCGAAACATACTAGTTTTGCTCCACAAGTCGCCGCCAGGGCGGCCACCGAACCCCTCCGGGCACCGTGGAGGCCAGCTAGTGCTACGTTGCGCCGGGTCCGCGTGGACGCGCCACTTGAACGGTGGGGACAATCCGCGTCACCACCAATGTCCTCCCGCTGAGGGCTTTTTTGGAAAGTCTCTCTCGAAGGTCTGAGTGGGGAGACCCAGGCGTGAGGGCATCCAGCCAGGAGCCAGGGGCTCCCGCACCCCACCACCCCTTGTGACCCCATGAGAGCGCTGCGCGGACCAGCGCCCCGAGGTGTGGGAGGCCGCGCCCCGCAGTCTCGGTCTCCCAGCGCGGGTCGGGACCCGCTGCAGTTGCTCTTGCGCCCCACCAGTCGCGGCAAGAAGGGCGCAATGTCAAGATCGTACTTCCAGCCAAGCCCGCGAGCCAGGGCCTGCTCCCGCCTCCCGCTGGGGAGGCGCCGGGCCCAGCGGGCTCCAGCGCCCCGCTGAGGGCGCGCTTCTCGGGATTCGCGCCGCACGGTCGGCCTGGGGGTTGGGAGAGAGGGCAGCAAACAAGATCTTTCTCCGGATGGGAAGACCCCTTTCGCGCCAAAGCAGGTCGGGTAAACAGGCCACGCGAACGTTCCATAGAACTGGAAACCCGGGGACATTGCTGGCAGCCGCCTGCGCCGACCAAACGGGGTGAGTTCCAGTTTTAAAGCAAATCTCAAGTCTAGTGGTTTAGCTGATGAACTCAGCTTCTACTTTTAGGAAGCAAATAAAAATTCAGATGGAAAAGGCTAAAGGAGTCCCCCTCTTTCTCCAAAGACCTGCGCACACCCGGTCCTTCACACTGCCTGCACTACTACAGCGATGACACATTTCTTTTGTGGATTAGGTTAGAATAAATCTCAACCAAAGCTATAGTTGAAAAAAAAAAGGTATTTTGCCGCTGCCCTTCTGCACATTATATGTTTGTGGGTGGTATCTATCAGTCTGTGCATAGATAGAGGCATATATATATCTGCTGGAGTGCACACTATGGGCTTAAATTTGCATTCTAAAACTCAGCAAAAATAGTTGTGGATCCCGTCACATGTGCTGTGCTTGAGCATGCTGGCCTTCCCAAAGACCAATCAAAACACTGTTTTATTTAGAATCTCCAAAACAAGAACAAACTGTGCTTTTAGATGACGCTACTCTACATGTGAAAAAATGATGTGCATACTTGTATTTACAATGAAATATTTAAAATTCATTTATTTCTCTAAGCTGACTTCAGGGTATTGGGGTGGGGGGGTTGGGTTTGTCTTCTTGCAGGGGCCTTTAGGCCAAGTCAGTTCTTGGCTCGAAGAGTAGTGCCTGATACTGTAAAACACTACATTTGGACAGATTTACACAGAACAGAAGCTTTACTCTCACCCTTCAAATTCCAGTGGAACAGCTTTAGGGGTTTTTCTATGTTCCAGACAGCCTGACTGTTTTTCCAGGTTAAATGGTTGAGCCTTAGCCCATGGCAGCACAACTAAAATCATGACATTATTGGGCACAGAAATGAGATGTGTTATCAGGTGTATGTGTGTGTGTGTGTGTGTGTGTCCCCACATTGTGGAACAAAGACATTTTTAAAGATACAGGTACAATAACCTTGATGAAACTGTGTGTGTATGTGTATATATATGATAAAAACTTGGAAATGAGATTTACATGTAAGAAAGACATGTTTTATGTGTAGTCCTTTACTTGAAACTGTCTTCACACAGTTTTTTTCCCCCTAAACAATATTTTTATGAAGACAAGCAATAGGGAACGACAAGATCATTTTTCCAGACCCTGTCTAAGTGAAACTGATTCTTTCGCACTGAGGCAGGAATAATTTTCCTCTAACTTGAAAATAAGTGACTACTATTGACATTGGTAGAAAAGCCACTCAGAAAACTGCTGTCCCCCCTCGCTAATGAAAAGTATATTGTATTTCAACCAAATGAACCCCAGAATTCTTTAACTGGACTGCCAGGTATATCACCATTAATAAATAGCTTGTAAGTGCTATTTTGGGAGATGGGAAACTCCTCTGGTAGGTCCTGGGTGTGCAACAACACAGATACACTTCAGGACACAAATCGTGAGAGAAGATTCAAGTCAAATACATATGTACATTTTGCAAAAGCAAAAGACATTTGCATTATCAGAGTTAGAACAGAGACTAGACTAAAAATAATGCTCCCTACTGCTAAATCCATTCATAGCTGGTAAGATTTAGATTTAGATTTAGAACTTTTCTTCCATATATATTTAGTCGCATGTGTATGAGGTTTGGTGCAACTATGACATGTACCTCCAAAGCACCCAAGAAACCTGAAATAGTGAAGTTACCCCCTAGATCTCTCTTCCCCTACAGGTCTTGCTTATGGAGAATAGTGGAAAGTACAATGTTCTGAGTTAAACAAATATTTAATTTGCTCCATGTCCAAGGCAAATCAGATTTCAGGCCAACATATGGGCTCCAGCTTAGGGCTGGAGACATAGCCCCCAGTTGGGCGGGGGGTGAATGATCCATGTGGTCATTGTCAGAGGTTTTGGCCGGGATAAAAAGACTCTGGGTCATTCACCTTCCCAAGGAATGGGGAGAGACTGAGTTCTTCATTCTAGGACCCATCATGGGTTAAAGTTCCCTGAAGCAGGCCCAGAATGGTTGATGCATATTTAGAATTTAGCTTCTTATTTGTCTGACTGAGTTCCTTTAGGGCAGGCACAATGATTTACTGATTTAGGGTTCCCCATACTTAGCACCATGCCTGGGACATGGTAAGTACTTGATATGGATCGGATAAATCACTTCAATTTTTCAGTTCCTGGGAGAGAAGCTCTCCTTCATCAGAGTCTTTGGGTCTTTAGGGGCTTCCAGAACATCTAGATACATGCTCTGCTATCATAGCTATGAGCCATACGTGGCCACGGGTGCTTGGAATGTGGCTCGTCCAATGGAGATGTAGTATAAGTGTAAAATACATATTAGATTTTGAAGACTTAGGATGAAAAAAAAGAATACAAGGTATCTCATTAACAATTGTTGTTTTGATTCTATAATGCTATAAAACTTTAGGTATATTGGGGTAATTAAAATAGAGTTGTGGTAGACTACTTTTAAATATAAAGACTACTACTTTACATTTTAAGATGATTCCCAATAACCTATACATGTAATTCCCTCCCCAAGAATGTAGACTGGACTCAATAGGTCAATGCTAACAAATGAAAAATAGCAGGAGTGATAGAATATAACTTCCAAGATGAGATTTCAAAATCTACAAAACACAGCTTCTATCTCGGGCGCTCTTTCTCCCCTATGTTAGCTTGCTCCCTCTCCTCTGTTTAGAGTTCTGTCACCAATAATGGACATGCTGAAGATGCCAAATGGAGATGAGAGGTCCTGGAGGATGAGAAGTCACAAGGAGGAGAACTGAGGCACGTCAGCCAACAGCCAGCACCAACGGCCAGCCATGTGAGTAACACTGTTTGAAAACAGACCCTCTGGCCCCAGTCAGTGTAGCCCAGCCAATCGCTTGACTACCAGCCGAGGAGTAACCCTAAGCCAGAAATGATTCAGCTAAATCACCCACGCACAGCAACTATAAGATAGTAAATGTCTGTTTCAAGCTAAGTTTGGGAGTAACTTGTTATACAGCAATAAATAACCAATACACAATTATAAAAATTAATTTCAGTTTTTACTTTTTACAGTGTGGCTCCCTGGGTGGCTTATTTGGTTGAGTGTCTGACTCTTGATTTTGGCTCAGGTCACAATCTCAGGGTTGTGAGATCAAGCCTGCGTGGAGCCTTAAGATTCTGTCTCTCAGGGTGCCTGGGTGGCTCAGTGGGTTAAAGCCACTGCCTTCAGCTCAGGTCATGATCCCAGGGTCCTGGGACCCAGCCCCACATCGGGCTCTCTGCTCCGCGGGGAACCTGCTTCCTCCTCTCTCTCTCTGTCTGCCTCTCTGCCTACTTGTGATCTCTGTCTGTCAAATAAATAAATAAAATCTTTAAAAAAAAAAAAAAAAAGATTCTCTCTCCTTCTCCCTCTACCCCTCCCCCCCACCACTAGTGCTCTCGTTTTCTCTCTTTCTCTCCCTCCCGCTCTTTAAAAAAGCAATGTGACTACCAGAAAATTTTTAAATAGCATATGTGGCTCACATTGTATTTCTTTTGGACAACACTGGTCTCCGTGGCTCAGATGGGAGACAAGTGCTTTATGTTTAATTTAGGACTCTAGGGAGCTGGACTCTAATTTATGATCTAGAAAACCCTGAACTATTTAGGTGTAAATCTTACAAAATATGTTAAAATCTATAACCCCTTAGCTAAACCAATTTGTGATATTTCCTTATTAAACAACTGTGGATTGAGAGTCAAGAGTTACTCTATTTCCAGTTTAGCCCCTACATAGCTGGAAACTGTATCCAGAGAAACTACGTTAACGTCCCCTCCAGCTCTAATATTTTGATTCAACAACTGCTCACGTCAGCGTTTTCTTGCTACCAGGGAGCAATGGTGATGCTGATGATTACAAGTTCAGCATTTCTTGTGGTATCCAACCAACATCAGCCCTTCCACTCTTCTGAAATAGCAAAGAGTGTGGCAAGTGGATCAATATAAGTTGACAATCTGAGACAAAGGAGCAGTCTCCAGCACACCCCCTAATTGCTCCCACAGTCCTCTGTGCCCCTCCACAGCGTTTCCTGGAATCCTTACGTCTCTGGTCATCACCACTCCTGACTTCAACAACACGGAAAACGGTGTTTTCATTTAGGAGTTTTGTAGCTAAGCTGGGAGTTGGGAAGAAATGAAGAACTTAGCTTTCTATTTATTTGTATTTGCAGAACCACAGAGAGCCAAGGTGATAATTAGAAAAACATTTTAGAAAACTGTATTTTCTATTGGATTGTATTTTTCTAATACGGTGACAAGTTCTTATAAGTCTTCAATGGCTAAACATATCAATTTCCATCATTTGACCAGATGGCCACTCATTTGAGTCCCTTTTGCTCTGACTCTACAGATAATTATGGAATAAGAGCATATTACAAAATGAACATCATCTTTTGTGCTTTTCTCCTACACTTAAGTAAGAAATTCTCTCCTTATGTCTTTTTTTTTTTTTTAAGATTTTATTTGTTTATTTGACAGAGATCACAAGTAGGCAGAGAGAAGGGGGAAGCAGGCTCCCTGCCGAGCAGAGAGCCCGATGCAGGGTTGTAGGGCTGCAGGGCTGCAGGGCTGCAGGGCTGCAGGGCTGCAGGGCTGC
Source organism: Meles meles (assembly GCF_922984935.1). Taxonomy (NCBI): domain Eukaryota; kingdom Metazoa; phylum Chordata; class Mammalia; order Carnivora; family Mustelidae; genus Meles; species Meles meles. Next base: position 83,864,511 of record NC_060068.1, read on the forward strand.
AGGGCTGCAGGGCTGCAGGGCTGCAGGGCTGCAGGGCTCGATCCCAGGACTCTGGGATCATGACCTGAGCCAAAGGCAGAGGCTTTAACCCACTGAGCCACCCAGGCGCCCCTCTCTCCTTATGTCTTAAAGACACTTTATTTTGACAGCATAATTGCAGATATAATTAATACATAGCAGCACTTCGAAGGAGAATGATTTCCATAGTAACATTTTGACCAAAAGTAGATGGTCTTTTAAAAGGCTATCACTGATGGTTCCAGTCACTTAAAGGTGACCTCTGGTGAACGTTGTTGAAAATATTCCAACTTTGGATTTACTGGGTGATTAAGTGAAGGGCAAGGACTGGCTACACAGGTCATCATTCCATAAACACTAGTGGGTAGTGGCTGCTCTGAAATTTTGTATCAAAAAGCCGAACAGGTTACTACTGTATAAATCAGCATTACTTTGGCAGCTGACAGGTATTGTTTTATTATATTTATTTCTATGAGGTCTTTAATTTCCAAATTTTTATAACACTATCTTCATGGATTTTAGATTTTCCTTTGGAGATGAATTTTAATCCTATGAGGGAATGGTAAAGTGATGTCACTGATACCGAGACAATTAAAAATCAGAGCTTTATGTTAAGTGATGATTTCAATTCTAGATTTTGGTTTTCAATTTTCTAAATCTACATAATTTTTTCCTAAAAAATTGTTAATGTTCTTCTAAGTACACAAAAGAGCAAAATCAGCCATTTCAGATGATACCGAAGCTTTTCCAAGTTTTCAAAATAACAGGATTAGAATCGTGTGTGTGCTATTCTGTTTTCCATAGGCACTCACCCAGACATTGCTTCACAGAACTAAGCAAGTTGGCTTTCAAAAACATACTGAACAGATGCTTCTGATAACTTTCTGAAGCAAGTCATGAACAACACAGTATGTTAGAGTGGGCTTATTTAAATGAAGGTCTAAGAAGTGATGGTTCTTGGTTTTTCATTTTTATTCTCATTTTAAAACCAATTTTCTGTACTTTAACATTTAATATTAAGCAATATCCATCCAACTCTTAGCTTTTTTTTTCACATTAGCAGGCACAACATAAAAAAAATTTTTTTTTTAAATAAAGCTATTACTTTACCAGTGAAATTCTATTACTTTCTTTAGGAAATGATGATTAACATTATAAGCGTCTAGAACCTGGAATTTTATATCTTCCACTCTTACAAATCAAACCATTTTCAGGCCTTTGCCTCCTCTTTAATCCTCCTCCTTCTTCACCCTTTGACATCCTCATCCACCCACTAGACCATCTCCCATCCTTCCCAGCCACACACAATTTGTTATTCTTCATTCTCTCTAACTCTCTCTCTCTGAGCCAGACCCTCTGCCTTTGGTGATTGTGCAACTTCAGCAGACCTGTTCCACTTCCTGAGCCTTAGCCTAATTCAGCCTCTGGTGAATAATCCTTTTCCTTCCCCCACCACCCACCAACCACATTCAGCTTCGTGATAGGATGCTCTCTTCCTCTCTACCTTGCCAGATGCCAAAGAGGACCCACAAGGAGCTTGCCGGACAGACCCAGCTTTAGCGAAGGAAAATGCTTACAAAGCAAGGAAAGAAAGAAGCAGTTCTTCTGAGGACTTAAATTAATGTTAAAAAGAAGGAAAGAGTTGACAAGCAGTTTTCAGGGTATGCGTGATGCTTCCAGTTGTCTTTCTGAAAGCATTGCCTGCTGGTGCCCCAGTGTCCCCAAGGCACTCCCACATAATTTGCTGTCACCGGCCATGCAAATGTTTTTTTGAAATCGCAATTCAAACCCAGACTCACAAACAGGTGCCTTTTAGTGCAATCAGGATAAAATACACATGTGGCTATTATTCTCTTGCTTTGAAAAGGTGACGAAGGGCATAAGGGACTATCAGGCAAGGCCATCCCATCCTTGGGTAAATTGCCTTGAGCCCCTGTGTGGATCTAGACCCTCCCTTTGTTTGAGATCCAGTATGTGATCCTGCAGATGACTGACAAGGGCAGACTTGTAACAACATTATTTCAGGAGGATAATAACCAGCCATCATAAATTCCTTTTTTAATAGTTTATTGCAGGTTGTAGGCTATTAACCATGACTTTATTTTACAGCACCAAAGAAAGTAGTAGTTCCTCCTTGCTGCTAGTCTCTAAAACCACTATAAGACATTATAGTACCCTCAGAGAAAACCTGGCCTTTCATGAAATGAATCATAAATAGCTGAGTTAAGAGAACCACTGTTAAAGAGGAAAAGTGAGGAAGGAAAGAGAAAAAGAAATATCTGTCTGAGATACAAAAGAGGTGTTCTGGGAGCTCCTTCCTATACAAATAAAATTGGAACCCAACTTTCATAGCCACACTTCTAAGTGTTACTTCCCTGGGTGATAAAGGAAACTGAACAAAGAAATCTCTAAAAGCTTTAACCATAACTATGTAGGAAAATGAAAATGAATTAGGGAGTAGCTCATTCTGAGATTTGAATGAGGAGTGCCCAGTTCTGTTTCATTTTGTGTTCTGTTGGGGGTATACCATTTTATGGCTAATTCCTTGCAGTGAAAGAGAGACATTACAGTTTTCATTAAAAATCTCATGTTTTCTCAGGATTTTTACATCTTGACTTCAAGGCACGCTGCAAGACGTCTTCACCACTGTGAGATCTCATAGTTTCAGCCCACACAGAGGTCCCTGTGCTGACAGTGACCATCATGAGATAGCAATTAACTTTATAGACATTGAATTAGAGGAGGTAGTTTATAAGAGCATGTATCTCTCTCTCTCTTTTTTTTTTTCCTTTAAAATCTTTTGGCTTTCTTTGGAAAAATATAGAAGCCCTGAAGTATCTTTTTGAAAAACAATTCTTGTGAAACACACATAGAGTTAAAGCCATGCAAGTCAGGTACATATGTGACTAATCATATTTTTGATATATCTCTCTGCCTAATCATTAACTTGAAATGCCATGTAAGAATTTGTAATCCACAGTAAATTATTTCACAGAAATAATTTAAGAGGGCTGCTAATATGAAACATTCTAGTTTCCACCAGCAGTTTGCTGCCAAACGTTGTGGGGAAAAAAAGGAATCCCAGATATAAGTTGACATAAATTATAGTGAATATAAATCTCTAATGATCATGTGGCAGTTAGAGATTATTGCATTTAGAGGATAGGGAAAAAACATATTATACACCATAAAGTCTTTCCAGGGTCCATTTTACATATTAGGAAACTGGATCTTTAAAAATCCCCTCAAAGCCTTTTAATTTCTTTGTTTAATGCCTAGACTCAGTGTTGTACTTTTCAAAATATATTGTAATAGTTGAGTTTATTGAGCATAGGAAATAGAGGGGGAAATCATGCTTTAATTACCAGAGAGACTGCCTAAGCTCTATTTTTAAAATGTTAGAAAATTTTAGCTTTCAAACTAAAACCTTTCACTTTTTTCAAATGTTCTTCTCATAGTATCCTTTTTGCAGGAAAAAAAATCAGAATAACTCCAAATGATAATTATCCAAGTAATAGTTATGAGAGTTTCCCCCCCTCCTTTCAGATTCTTAGGTTTTCTGCAAAGCTGGAAACATTTGAGTGGAAATAATGTTCAGATTATAAAAAGCAGCAGCACATGAGTGAAATCAGGCAGAAGTGGCCTGACAGGGGGTCAGAAAAAAGAAACAGTGACATGCAGCCACTCAAATGGCAACATTATTCAGGTATAAATCCATAACTAGCTGACTTTTTTTTGAGTTTAAAGGATCACTATAAAGCACAGGAGGAAAATAGTAAGTCTGGTTGAGAAAATTAATGTCCTTTCCAAATCTTCATCCTTTCCTTCAAGATGTGACTCCAAAGAAAGACAATTACGTCAAAGAAGGTTAGAGGCCTAATTCTGAACATTGCCTTTTAAGCACATTCTAGAGACCTATTAGACATCATGTAAACTGTAGACAGCAGTGTTTCTACCACCCCAATACTAAACATCTGTGCGCCAGCTTCTTGAGAGCAGAAATGGAGACATATGCATTTAACATATTCCAAGAGTGTAGTCACAAGGGAAAATCTACCTTTCACCATATATGGCCATCGTGCAACTCTATCCAAGAACTCGACGCAGATATTTATGTAATATCTCCACTCCTTCTCCCTGCAGGTTGGCAGAGGTTTAAGAAAATTCTTAGGGGAGGCCCCTGCAAAGTCAGTCTTCTAAAATATGAATGGTGTTGATGGAAAAAGCTGAAGTGCTTTTTTGAGCATGAATTGGACTATCACCACGTGGGTATGTCAGAGAATTTCTTATCAATCTTTCTAAAAATATCAATAGATATAAAACTTATAGTTGTGATGCTACTAGACATTTCATTTGTGGCAGAGTTTTTTGCTTGCTTTGTTTGCTTTTGGTAAGGTGTGATCTTGGCCTATTCGTTTGGGGAATATCTTACTATGCACTCAGATTCTAGTAATGGAAAAGAAGAGTCACAGGATAAGGTGAACACTGGGTGGCATTTTGTAAGTCAATTTAAGTGACTGTGGGAAATTGTCCCACATGACTCGCTTAACACCTTGCTGATTATTAAGGAGGGGAAATACAAATAAAGGGCAGAGCTGCAATAGTGGTATTCCAAAGGAGACAGAGTGTTAGAAAGGACACAATTTTTTTCATAAGTGTAATTTGCTTAATTAAATCAGTATAAAATGAGCATGCTTGAGTACAGGGTATTTAATGAACATAGAGCAGGTGTGATAATGCAGTCACATAACAAACTATGATAGTTTTCCACAGAACTTTATTATTTATTTTTTAAAGATTTTATTTATTAAAGATTTTATTTATTTATTTGACACCGAGAGAGAGAGAACACAAACAGGCAAAAAGGCAGGCAGAGGGAGAGAAAGAAGCAGACTCCCCTCTGAGCAGGGAGCCCCTTGTGGGGCTCAATCCCAGCACACTGAGATCATGACCTGAGCCAAAGGCAGAGGCTTAACCGACCAGGCCACCCATACACCCCTAGTACAGAACTTTAATGGTACATCAGAAAGGCATGTCAGAAAGACTGGATTCTAATTCTACTTTGCTCTTTACTGGCTTTCTGACTGTGGCTAAGTTCCTCATCAGAAAGAAATGGAGATGGCCATACCGTACATCCTTACCTCATAGTTCCTATGAACATCAAATAAGAGAACAAATACAAAATTGCTTTGAAAACTGTTAAACACTCAGAAGCACAAGATACTATTATTACCATATTCTCCACCACCCTGCAATAATAGAATGCCATTTTCATGTCACTGCTAATGGAGGACTCCCACTGGGTCTTCTTTTGAAAAGTCAAAAGAAGGCCATTGCCTCCACTGCTGCTCCCTGGAAGGGGCCCTCTGACCATGGAGGAAGGGCCCTGCTGGCTCAGTGAGCATCACCCACTGCTCTGGATGGACACTCTGTGTCTAGGGTGCTCTCCAGGAGGAGGGGCAGCATACTTGTGCCCACAGAGAGGGCATGGCTCTGCAAATCGTCTTCTACCTGCCTGTCTCCCACAAGGGTTGATATCAAAAATCCTCTCAAACTTCCGGCATCAGAATATATGTTCTGATGATAGAGAAGTTTCCAAATGCCATCTCTGCCTGGCCTATTCTCGCTTTATCCAACAGTAGTGCGTTTACTGCTTCTCTACTCTGCTCACCCTTCCTGCAAAATAAATATATATTACATATTTAAAATGTGTTCAGTAAATTGTTACCTAGTAGTGATTTTAACCACGGGGTTCTAGGGATGGGGTGGTGGAAGGCCTTAAAAATGTTAATTATCTGGAGCATAGAGCTTAACATTCTGGATTCCAAGATGGTACTTAAGCCTATTTAGATTTTCTCCAAATTCTTTAAGGCGAATGCAACTTCTGAATGTATCTAGTAATCTCTAATTATTTGTGGAAATGGTAGATGTGAGAAGACCAGATTAAATCCACAGATAATCCCAAAATCTCATTTTAGCCAACAGTGTGGCTCTTTTCCCACCAAGTCCAGCACTCCAAGGACCATTAAGAAGAGCTGAGTTTCAAGCTCCCTATTCTCCTGCCCACCCTCTGATGGAGATGTTAATGAATCAGCCAAACTGCTGGAAAAGAAGCCAGGAGAAAGGAAACTGAAAAATCAGGAGCCTGGGCCATAGCCAAGGTAGAAAAGCAGACGCTGAGGAGCTGGAAGGCCCTGGAATCCTAGCATAAAGGAGCAAGCCACAGAGCCATACCCTGGGAGCACTGGGCTGCAGTTTCCAGGAGTAAGGGCCGTGCTATTTGGTGGTGCTGCCACACTCGGACCATGCTCTCTGCCCAGTGAGACCAGCTGTGTGTTCATCCAGGGTGAACAAGACCAGGCTATAATCAGAAGCCTGGTTTCCTGGCTCATAGTAAGAAGGACCAGGCAGTGGACTGATCCAAGTGCTCTCTCCTCACTTGAACAGAATTTGCTAACAGGATGAGGAATGGAAGAGGAAACAAAGACCATTTTGTATATCCCACTGGCTTGCATTTTATTGGTTTCCCCTCTTGGTGCTTTCTGGTTTTTCTAATACAGTGGCTTATTAAGGTGATAACAGCAATGTCTCACTATCTTTTTGAACCCAGGTGTAGTTTGTTTTTTAAGGTTTTATTTATTTATTAGAGAGAGAAAGAGAGAGCAGTAGGAGGGGGAGGGGCAGAGGGAGATTGGTAGGGACAAGCTGACTACTCCAGGTGAGTGCAGAGCCTGAGAAGGGGCTCCCTCCCAGGACACTGTAATCTTGACCTGAGCTAAGTTAGCCACTTAACTGCTTAACCCGACCGAACCACCCAGGCACCCCCTAGGTGTAATTTGAATGAACATAAAAGTTGTACATAAGGGTTATCTGAAATTTCAAAATAAATATCAGTGAAACAAATCAGTGCAAGTCATTTTGGAATAATTTTTTCTAGCAGACGAAACATTTTATGAAGCAGTTTAATGTCTACTAGGTAAAACACACACACACACACACACACACACACACACACACGCGCGCAGTTTGATTTTTGATAGCTTCATCTCCTCCGTGCTTTCCTGGGCCATTTCCGTTTGTGTTGGGCTCTCTCGCCATAACTTCTGGAGAGTTTTGGTTCAGATGTGTCAGGAATTAAATTTGGAAGCAGGAAGAGGAGAAGTGGAGACGATTTGATGAAGGGAAGAGAGCCCGTTTACTGTAAAGTTTTGGGGTGGGATGATGGAAATCTGTGGAAGTCTGTACTAAGAGATAAAATACCTGCGTGGAGGAGCTACGGTTGGCGAAAACAGAACAAGGAGGGGTGACCAGTCAATTAGATGGAAAAAGCTGGCTCCTGAATTTCAACTCTCTGAACCACAGAGCTCAGGATTAGCATAATTGACTCATGTTCAGAATTATGTCCCTTTGGTCCATGCCACCTCCAGGACTCGATATCTGCAACCTGAGGGTTGCAGATATCTGGCGCCCAGACGCCAGAGGCTGGGAAGGCGGATGTGGACCTTGGCAAAGAAGGGACTCAGGGACCTTCCCGGCGGAGGCTGCCGTGATTGCCCCTGGCTCTCCGCGGCTGCGGGGCCCCTTGGCCGGCACAGTCCTCCCGCTCCCGAGCGTTCCTCGCGCCGGCCCGGGCAGCGGCGGGAAGGAGCGGCGCATCCAGAGCCGGGTGTGGAGGCGCCTGGGGCGGGGGTCTCCGGCCGAGCTCTCCCTGAGAGGCGGTTTCCGCGCTCCCCGCTCGCCAGGGTCCCGGCCGCCGGCGCCCCGCCTCGCCTCATCCTCACCCGCGCGCCGGCCGGCTCCTCGGCCACTGTCCTTCGTCCTTCTTTCCTGCCCCCCTGCGGCCATCGGGGGAAAGCAACGCGACCTCTCGGTCGTGGCTGCCAGGGCCGCCAGCGCTGCCACTTCGACAGTGGGTACCTGGGTCCTGCGTGGATGCGCTGCGCTTGGGTGGGAGGGAAGGGCTGCGCTTCGAGGGGGGACAGGGGTGATGCCGCGCATGGGGCATGCCGCGCCTGTAGGGAGGACAGCAGGGACACCCTTTCACAAGGCCAGGGCTGCCTGCTTCCTTACAATGACTTGATGAGCCGCTGAAAGGTGGGGACAGTCTGCAGTGTGGACGGAGAAGGAGGAGTGTGAAGGGATGGCAGCTGGGGTTTAAGGCCGCACGAGGAACTTGTAGCCACCACTTTGCAGGTCAAGGCTTAGGTGTTTACTGCATTTGAAGTCCCCCTTTGGCTGTCTGCTGGCCTAGAGGGAGTCACAAATGAGGTCCACATTCTGGTAGTTGGTGGGTGCCCCCGCCTTTCACTTAGCCAATGCAGCCAGTGAGGTGATGGCTGCCAGAAAATGTTTCCTATCCAACATTTCTCTCACAAAGACTAATAATAATGATGATGATGATGATGATGTGTCTAAACATTGTGAACTTCCTGTCGAGGCTTCCCTTACCCACCCTGGTTCCTCACTTAGGAATAAGACTAGAGTAACAAAGATTAGTTGGAGACCTATTGTCCTTTGTACATCCCAGATTTCTGCTGGTTCATTGTCCTGTGTCAGGTGAAATTATTCATGAGGCTCTGAACAGAGTTGATACGTCTTACTCTTTCCTCCTAGAAATTCCAAGTGGATTTAAATCATTCCCTGGTTGCTGCAGAGGGTCTGTGTTTTATGGGAGTTCTCTAGTGAGCTTTGAAGTATTTGCTTACCAAGTCTGTTTCTCAGCTTCCAGCTCCTGAATGAATTACCCAGCCCTTCTCTCTGCTGCCACTCCCCCTGCCCCCTCAAGTGTGAACTGTGGAGATGTTCTCTAGACAATAGTTTGGAATGAGAGCTCCAGGACCGATCAGTCAGTTGCCAGTCCTGGGACACCCATTTGCTACATGCTTGACTGAGAGATTTCAAATGTCTAGTAGAACATGCAGGGAATGGGAGTCGTTGGACCTTATTCTGTGCACAGATTTATCCCTTTCTCACAGGATCACTTAACTAGTTGCACCATTTAGTATCTCAAGCCTGTCACCTTGTCAGGAAAATGGCCGTTAGCATACACATACTTTACTCATACTTTAGAGAGTGCATTAAAAGCCTCATGTTGAAAACATCTTGGAGCTTCTGTGAGGATTGCCACTTGCCAGAGGTTAGTGTTAATTGATGTCAGGCAGGTCTGTTGCAAAGACTGTAGACTTTTATTTATTTTTTGTTTGTATAAGGGCTAGAGAGGGTAAAGAGAAAATGGGCAGCTAAGGCCCTTTGGGGAGCCAGGCGGCATTTTGCATGACCTGCCAAGCTACTTTAAAAAGCACTGTCATCCAGCCTTCTGGGGGATTAGGATGGGACATGGCTAGGTTGTGTGTTTCAGGGCCTGCCCTTACTGTCCCTATGCTTAACGTGCCACTAAAATCACCATTTTTCTCATTCACACAATGTGTTCAAGAGGTAATTAAAGACTTCCCAGGAGGTTCACGAGCAGAGAAGCCCCTGCTGGAGTGGAGACTGGTCACATTCTTATGATTTACTTCACCAGGGGCCTGAGCTGCACAAGGATTCCTTGATTCTCCAGCTGGGCTTTCCCAGGAAAGGGCAAGGACTTTGTGACCCTCTTCTTATTTAGACTTTTACCAGAACAACATCATTAACAACAACAAAAAGTAAAACAAACAAGAAATCAAAATATACGAAAGCATAGACATCTGGCAAGTTTACAAAGCGCAGATTTCTTACCCTAAAATAATTAAAGCCTGTCAGACTTGGCTGATGCTGCCTCTGGCTGGGCTCATAGCTCTGGATTCCTTGTCACCCACATCACTGCTGATTCATCAGAGGAAGGAGTTCCTGCCACTCTGCTCTCTGGTCTTCTTCAGGGACCTCAGCTTGGCTGGACTCCCACTTTTGAGCATTTCCCGGTTCGGAGTTGAGGTTCCTCCCTGCACCTCTTGGCAGTCCCAGGATTTTCCAGAGTGGCATGCAGGGAAGTTTGGGCCCTCACCTGTCACTCTCTACTTTCAGGCAGCCAGCCAGCCCAGGCGGCAGGCCCCAGACCCACCCATCCAGAAGCCCGCCTACTTTGTTTTCACCCCTCCCCTCCCTACCTCTCCCCAGCCAGCCAGCAATGCTGAAAACCACCTGTTTTGTGTTTTGAAATCCTGGAAACACCCCATCCTCCACCCTCACAGACCTCCCACTGCGTTCCAGTTTCCTGTCCAAACTGCAGATTTAAGTTCTCGACTCAACTGAAGAACATAAGCGCTTGCTGCATATTCAGGCCTTTCCTTCCTGGAGCAGAAACACAACCCCACCCCCCCCACCCCCCCCCCACCCCCCGCACCGAGGAGTTGCCAAAGTTTCCCTTCTCAGGGGAAGAATGGCCTTGTAAAATTCAAGGCCTGGCAGCCAGTTACAGGTCCTCAGACTTGTCAAGGTCATCTCTGCAGACCACCATGTCACCGATTAGTCCCCTCAAAAGTGCTAGAAACAATTTTACAAGCAAAAACTCTGCCTGTGCTATGGCATGTACTATGAAATCACAACTATTAATAAACAGATGCACATAGACAACCAGAGGAAATGGTGGAAGCTCCTGACTGGCAGTTTTTGAATGTTCTGGTGACGCTAATTTGTTCAATGATGTTTTTAGCTTTCTGCCAGCATTTACTACCAGCTAAGTGAGAGCAGGTGTCAAAGACTGGAGGAAAACTTTTGGAAGGTAAAAAGCTAAAAAGTGACAAAGCTGTCCCCATGTAGTAGGTGAATGGTGGCCATCCAAAAGTTACTTCTTCTTCCCCAGAACCTGTGAATGTGTTGCCTTGCATAGCAAAAGAGACTTTGCAGATGAGATTAAGTTAATGACCTTGAGATGGGGAGATGGCTCTTGGTGGACCCAGTGAGATCAGAAGTTTCTTTATAAGTAGAAGGGAGAGGCAGGAACGTCAGAGTCAGAGAAGGATTTAAGATACTGAACTGCTGGCTTTGAAGATGGAGAAAGAGGCCAAAAGAATGCCGAAAGCCCCTAGAAGATGGAAAAGGAAAGGGAATGGGTCAGCCTCCAGAGCCTCAAGAAGAAATGTAACTTACCCACATGTTGATTTTAGTCCAGTGAACCCCATTTCAGACTTCTGACTTCCGGAACCCTAAGACAATAAATTTGCATTATTTTAAGTCACTAAGTTCATGGTCATTTGTTACAATGACAACAGGAAATCAGTAGTCTCCATTAAGTAATTGTTTATGTGACTTGTGAAAAGAATCCTCTCTTCTGGATTTGATGGGAACACTCTGGTGCAAGACAAAGAAAAGACAGCATCTCCATTCATTTGTTTCAAGAGCTGTCATCTGTCGTTAACTTACCACCAACCCTAAGCCAGGTCCTGTGCTTAATCACTGACAAACTAGCAAGAACTTTTTGTGCACTTGGTATTGTTATGCACTTGGTAAAACTGAGGCTTGTAGTTCCCACACCAGTGCTCCCGGTGGAGAGAAAGGATACACCTTCTACTTCAGTGAATTCCAAAGTCCTTGTTATCTCCTCCAACCCTTTTACTGCCCCTCCGAGCCACTGTTCTTCATCCCCAGGCTGTTCTGTCTACAGGAACGCTCACTCTCACACCGTCAGAGAACTGCCTTTTTCTGCCATAGAAGGTGGCAAGCCGCCATCAAAACTGCTGCTTGGAAAGCTCCTTTCAATTGCCAATGTGGTTTGGGTTGAACCTCCAGCCAGTGGCATAATCAGACATTCTTTATGAGCAAACTGGACTCGGCTCTATCAGTTTACAGGATAACGTGTCCATTTTCAAAGTCCCAGAGTGGGGAGATTGAGTAGATTGAGTAGTCCTCTTTCCTGACAGGACCGTGGCCACGCCACCAGCTTTATAAGCCCCACACATACTCACAAGGGGTGAGGAAGGCACCGGGGGAGTGACCTGGCTGATGGACACTTGGCCTGGGTTCAGTGACTCTCATTCCTGACTGCATTCAAATCACCTCAGAAGCTAGAGAAACCTGTCAATGCCAGGTCCTGCCCCAATTAAACTGTACTGTGTGGTGGGGCTTGGGCATCAAGGTATAGGTCCACTCTGACGTGCAGTCAGGACCACTGAAGGATCCCTACCCAGTCGGGTTATATCCCTTGCCAGCGCCTGCTGTCACTGTGAGAATTTCTCTGGGTGCGTCCGCTCTGCCAAGCTGGTAACCATGGTTGCTGTCTGAGCCCGAGGGCGCCTGTCAGGAGAGCAGGTAGACCCTCATTCACAGCACACTGCATGGCTGTGAAAGCATATTAGGTCTCTGCCTGGGCAGATGCTTTTTAGGGTGACCAGATATTTCCATTTGCCCAGGACTTTAGGGGAGATGGGGTGTTCCCAGACATGAAACTTTAAGTCCCCAAAACAGGCAAGTCTCAGGGATTTTGAAAGCGAACTGGAAGTCTGAAATCCACAGGAGCAAACTCTCATGGTTGGGCGGTATGGCCCAGCATCAGAGGAAGGGTGTGTCTGTGTGTGAGTGTGTGCCAAAGTGTGTGTGCACACGTGCGCGTGTGTGGAAGTCTATGTGAATGTCACATGAGTGTGTGTGAGGAATTTGCCCATTAGTGTACGAGTGCAAGTATATGAGAGCATATGTGTGCATGTAGATGGGAGTTTGTGAGCGTGTACGGATGTGTGTTTGAGTGAGAGTATAGGCATTCTGGGGACAGGAGGCCTCACCAACCCGCAATCGCCCGCTATAGTGGCTTCTAAAACATCCTGTGCGTGGGCCAAGGCAGCTGGCCCCGAGTCCTGCCAGAGAGCAGCCCAGAAAAAAATTTGCCCAGAGTGGTTCAGTGAGCTCAGGGGTAGAAATTGTACATTTATTTTGCTCTATGACAGTATAATTAGCTTTTCCTCTTGTGAGGAATGAAAGGGCAGTGTGCTTTCTGACAGCTGTGGGAGCTGCCTTCCTGCCTGGATAAATCTAGTATCCCCCGATATTGCTACACCTGTTTAAACAAGGAACAAAATAGGTATTTATTTGAAGTTCAAGAGGCCATGTGAGCCATGGCCTAAATATAGGCCTGGATATAATTATAAAGATACTTAATTCTTTGTTCTGAAAGACTTTTGCAGCCTGCTGTTCTCGCGGAGGCTCTGGCTGTTTCCTTGAACACGTCCTTCTCAGAACAAGTAAAGGCAGGGGTGAGGAAGCCTAGTGGAAGGTAGGGTGCCAGTCTGGGGGAGCAAGGAGAGATGATTCCCAGACCCTGTTGACCATCAGAACTATCAGGGAAGAGGCTGGGTAGAGATGTCGATCTCTGTGTTCTCTCCCAGAGATTCTTTCCTTGGGCTTGGAATGGAGGGCAGGAATCTGTATGTTTAAAGCTCCCCACATGATTCTGATGATTACCCAAGTTGGGGAACCTCTGACCTAAGGCACTGGGGTGGGGGCTCTTTCCTGTGAGGAATTTCTGGGATTAGGCCAGGAGTACTAATAATTGCCATTTCCTGGGCACCCCTCACAGGCAGGCATGCGTCTTCATTCCCATTTTGCAGATGAGGCAACTGAGTTCTTTCTTTCATTTCTGTGTTGTATACCAGAGCCCCTCAGGGCAGGAGTTCATTCTGTGCTTTAGGTCATAGGCCCTTTGAGACTTTGATGAAAGCTATAACTCTCTTCACAAAGCAAAACTGCACATGCACAGAAGATTTTGGCCAGTTTGGGAGGGTTCAGGGGAACCTCCTGTGCTCTTAACCTCTGGTTAAGAATGTCCATCCTAAAGGAGAACATCCCCTAAGGGGAGTCCATAGACAGGCACGATGAGCTTGATCCTCAGCAGGCTGAGTGAAGGCTTATGGGGCACTGTGGGACTTATGGTATTTCAGGGCACCTAGAGGGAAGCCATGGACCCAAGAACTGAGCATGAAAGACAGGCCCTGCTTCCAGTTTAGTTGGAAAGACATGACTGTGCAGAAGTTCAAGGTAGTGTATTCCAAGCCAACTCAAGAGGTGCCCCTGAGTGCAGGGAGGTGAGACTGTGCACTGTGGCAAGGCTAAGAGGTGAGGAGGTGAGACTTCGGGGGAACCTGGCCTGAGCTCGCAGGAAGAAGCAGGAAAAAGTTTTGGCAGGGGGAGCTTAGTGATGCTTTTGGGGAGGAGGGGAGAAAGCCATACTAAGGCAGAAACAAAGAAAAACAAGCCATTAAAAAAACGAAACAAAACAAAACAAAAAAACTATTCCGTGTGCTAAAAAATGACTCTCTTCCCTGCCACCCCCCCAAAAAAAAGGAAGGAAGAAAGAGGAGGATAAGAGAAAGAGAGAAAGAAGTGTTCAACAGAGTGATAGTATTTGTGATCATTTAAAAATATGTTACACTGAACAATTAAACCACTTTAACACAAAATATAATGTTAGATAATTATGCTTTACAATTACAGAAAAATATAATTACAGAATAATTACATCATTTACCTAAAATACATTAATTTATATATTAAATATTAAATGTATTAAAATACATTAATTTAAAATACATTAATTTATGGTTCCCCACAGATAACATGGCCCAGCAATGGGAGACCTGTGGTAGTCCCATGGGAACTTATGTTAGTTTGTCTCTGAGACTCTATGCATAGCCTCATTTGAAGATTACGGTCGGAAGTCTAAATCTGAAGCTCTTTGTGAAAATGAGGTTTGAGTCAAAGGCACTCCTGCCAGGTAATAGACTCTGACACAGTGTGCCTGAGGGTCTGTTCTGGGTAAAGTGGGGGAAATGGGTATGTCTGGATCCCATTGGAGAAGGCTCTGAGGCCCCACTGTGTTTCCTCCTTTTTCCTGTAGGGGGAGCTGCTGCAATTTGAGGGAGGGTGGAGTCCCAGTAGGGCAGAGGGCAGAGGACTCCGGGTGTGGGAGAAGCTGGAGCCTGGGAGACGAGCCAGACAGCAAGTGCAAAGAGGCAGATGCAAGGAGGAGAGCCCTGACAAGGGCCAGGGAAGGGCAGATTCCAAGAAAGCAGGATCATCTTCCCCTTGGGGCCTGGGGGAGAGAGAGGAGGTAGAGAGGAGCTCTGGTTTTGCCAGAGTGTGACTGGAAAATGATGGCTCCACAGACAGAACCAGAATTCACAGGGTCTGAAATGTGAACACAAGTTCTGGAGGGAGGCAGGGAGGCTCACCCTCCAGGTTATCTCATTGGTGCCTCCCCCTAGTAAGAGTATCCCAATACTTCCTTAAAAGACAAAGGCTGCAGGCAAGGTCCCCTGCTGGCCTGGCACTGTGTTCCCTGAAGGGTGTCCAGATTCTGAGGAGCACTGCTTTTCCAGCTAGGGAGGTCCCTCTGTCCGCTGTGCCCAAGCATGACACCATAAGGTGAGATTTGGGTTCTTTAAATAGACAAGGCCTTTCAGCAACTGCAGGGCAAGATGCCTTGCAGATATTTGCAGAACGTTGTAATGACAATTAAATATATAAAAATGAACAGTAAAAAACAAACCAAGAGTGAATCTGTAGTTACGTGGAGGCAGAAATAGATGTGCAGGCCCAGAGGGGCTTCTACTCTTTGGTAGTAGCAGGGATTAACAGTGAAATATGCTTACGAGAAAGGAGAAGTATGGGGTCAGCTAGCTATTTCCCACAGTGGTTCAGTTCCATACAGGGAACTATGAGTTTCAGAAACGCACATTGCCACTGTCTGGGATAGTGAAATGATTTCTTAGACAAAGTAGTTTCCTGCTTCTGAATGCAATTTCTTTGCATAACAATGAGCTTACTGAACCCACCCAGAAATCATTACAAGATTTTTTTAACCCATTTTTAAAAATGATTGGAAACATGCGGAGAATCTGATTTCCCTTGTTTAGACAAAGCTACATATGACCCTTTTAAAGAATAATTGCAACATAAAGATACATTTAGCTCTATTCGCATTTGAAAGAACTCCTTGCAGGGATGTGTGACTAGTTCTAGACACTAAAATGTGAAATGTCTCCCCTCACCAGGTACTGAATCTGCTGATCCCATGATCTTGGACTTCCTGGCTTTCAAGCTGTAAGAAACAAATGTTTGTTGCTGGTAACCCACCAAGTTTAAGGTAATTTTGTTATAGCAGCCAAAACGGACTCAGACAATGGATGTTTGTGTCGTTTCTAGTTTCCAGGGCTGTGGCTGACACCCTTTCAGTATCTCTTTGTGCTCATGCATGAGAGATTCTTCAGAGTACATAACAAGAAGTGGAATTACTGGGTCACAGAGAATATCGATTTTCAGAACTGCTTGGTATTGCCAAATGATTCTTAAAGAGGCTGCACAAGGTTATACTGAAGGCAGCTATTTTTAGAGCTTACATTTTACCCTCATATCTTTGCCCTGAGTCCTCACGTAGACAATATCATGCATTCACCTTTAGAAATCTTCTAAACTAACCACTCTTATTCCTACATAGTTGTGTGTTATGACACTTTAAAGATTTTTTTAAAAGACATATTCATTGCAAAAAATTAAGATGGTTCATAAAAGTGTCAACAACAAGGTAATAATATTACCTGATATCCTAGCACTCAAAGAAAACCACTATTACCATTTTGATGAATATCCTTCCAAACATTTCTGGTGCAAATGGATATGTGTGCAAAGTTGCATAAATGGAATCCGGCAGGCTAGTTTATTCCCTGCCTTTTCATTCAACAGTCAGTTATGAATACCTTGAGATAGTTGTCCAAATCTGCAAAACTCCTTGATTTCCTCTGGCTTGGAGTAGCTTTGAAGTTAGAAGATGAGGGGAGGGGAAGAGAGGGGAAAAGGGTAATAGTGGCAAAGGGCTTGGTACATGTTCCCTCTGATTTCCTCATCCCAACCATCCCGGGAGGCAGATGCTACCACCCAGCCTACAGAGGGGGAATTAAGGTCATAGCAACAGAAGTAATGGACTCAGAATTCAGTAAGTTCTCCCCTCTCAATGCACGGCTCTCCCCTCTCTACTCCACCTGCTCACCCCTCCTCCTCTCCCACAGGGCTTCCTCAGTCCCTTACAGATGCAAAGGGTGAAAGGCACTGGAAGACCTAGATGCAAAGGGTGAAAGGCACTGGAAGACCTAGAAGGTGGTAGGCCCACGTCTCTCCAAAACCTTGGTGAAGCCCACAGGGGTGAGAATACAAAAAGCTTCCCTCACTGAGGTAAACATCTGCTTTCCCTCTTCTCACCTCAGACAAGGTGGCAGCAGTGTATTCCTGAAGGCCCTCTGAGGGGCATTAATCTGGAAACATCTCAGAGGAGAGGGCAAAGGGCCTTGCCTTGACTGGGTGGAGGCAGCCAGATCCTGAGAAAGGGTTCTAAACAGTCCCAGACTTACAAGGGGTAAGAGGGTCAAGGAACACAGGAAGGCAGAGACCAGGGTAGCTAGTAGTTGCCAAGTCTGTGGTAAGTCCCTCTCTGAGCTGCCAGGCATGCCTGGAAGACCTCTGGTGAGGAGCTGGGGTCAGCTGTGGCTTCATGTAGCCGAAGGAGCAACAGTAAAGAGGGAAACCGCCGGGGCCCAAGGACATGGCCTCCCTTCCCACCCCTGCCATTGGGTAGCACCACGTAAGTCCACATTTCTAGTAGGCTCCCAGGATTGGGGGCGGGAACACCCTAATCTTTTGGATGCTAAACTTTGTTTTGGAGAAATAAAGGAAAGTGTGATTCCTTGAATTTGGCTATTGTGGCCTCAAATGCCGGGCTGATGATACTGGTATGCAACCCATACCGTCACCCAGAGCCCTGCCCTTGGTTTAATGCTCTGCCATCACCATCTTGAAGCTCTTGGTAAATTTTTGAAGAAGGAGCCCCACACTTCCATTTTGCAGTCATGCAAATTACATAGCGGGTCCTGTGAAAATGCATGCCTGCTGTATGCCCATAGGGCAGACGTTCCAAAAGTTTTCCATATTTAGGAGAAATCCTCACTGAGAGCAGGAGCAGTTATGATAATGCTAACTACTGACCAAGGCCACTGTGGGGTTGCCTAGATACATCTCTCCCATGAAAACACGGTTAAATATAAACGGAATATGTGTCATGATGACACTAAATATGAAAACCACGGTGGTGCACAGAAAGGGGTAGCCACGATGAAAGCGAAGCTGCTGGGGGCAGAAGCGAGGAAGCGGCGTTTTCTGGTGGGTTTTGGTGTTGAAGGCTCGAAAGTGCCAGCTATCCCTGACATATGCATCTCCAGAGCCCCAGCCTGCTCCCAGGAATGAGCGCCCGCCCAGTGCTGACAGCTCCCAGGAATGTTGACGGTTCGGGGCATTTCTCCCTGCAGAGAAATGCCAGCTTGTTTTTAGGCCTGAAATTTGCACAGAACTTCAGAAGTTATACATCAATCTAGAGTCTTTGTATATATTTGGAACTGAATAATCTACTTTTGAAGCCATCAGATCGTGATGTTTATGATGTTTTTCACTTGATTTCCAGGTTCTTGGGGCTTAAATGACTGCTTTATGGAAAGAGGATGCTTTTTTCCAAGGTTCCAAAATTCGCACTGCTCGAGTTGGAAGCTCCCAGAAGCCCCCTGCAGGTGGCTAGGTGTTTGTTGGTACTGGACGGAAATGTCCCCTGGAGATGAGAGGTCTGGTGTGACAGGTGTGACCAGGGGCCAGGAGCCCGGGGTGCAGCACCCCTGGGACACAGACTCCCACCTGCCCCCACGTGTTCACTCTCCCTCACTGCAGGGCACTTTCTCTGTAATTAGCACAGGACAGCGGCCTCCAGTTCTCAAAGGTAGCCTTAACCACCCACCGCGGTGTATCAGGCACAGACTGAGTGCTAGGTTCAGGTGCTCGCTATGTTCTGGGTGCAGCTCTAATCCTCTCTCATGGGTGATTCTGTTTAACTCTCAGAACTGCCCGGTGAAGCAGGCACTCTTATTACCTCCTTTCAACAGATAAGAGAAACAAGACACTGAGAGGCTAGAGAAACTGACACAAGCTAGCAAGTGTTGGAGCTAGAATTCAAAGCCAGGCTGAGCTGGTCAGTGGGATCTCACAGTCGCTTACCCAGTGGGTGGGGAGAAAGAGGAGGCCAATTACAACAAGGACCCCAGAGCAAAGGTGCGAGCTGACACCCAGGATTTCTCCTGGGTGTTTGGACATGAGAGAGACCACAGGGCAGTAGCTTCATGGGGGAGATGGTGATGCCAAGCAGCAGGGAAGCAGGGCACCCTGCACCTGTCAGACATTGACCATGGATGGGCTCCACCTTTGTGGTGCCCAAGCCAGGCCAGGCTCATAGGTTTGCAGTGAGTGATGTGGGACCGTTCTGAACACTGCCCAGTGCAGCTCACCCAAAGGCCCTGGGGCAGCCTCTACAACAGAAGGTACTGTCGCCCAAAAAAAAGACCAGGTTCAGTGAAAGACCTGGTCTCCCAGAAACTTGGAAGCCAAGATGAGCCTTGCTCTGCTTTGTGCCCTAAGGATGGAATATGAGGCAGGTGGGAAGAGTCTGCCCTAGGTACTAGAAACAGCTGTCAGAGCTCAGCAGAGGTGGTCACATTCAGTGCAAGAATAGGAGTGTGTAGGTGAACCTCTGAAAATGCCAGGGAGGTAGATCAAAAACAACGTTGGCAGTTTGGTTTGTTAATTCTAATCCAATCCATCAAGGAGATGACTGTCCACTGTGGCCAGGAGAGGGTAGGTGAACACAGTGGACCAGTTAATGCAGGGAGCAGGGGCAGCCAGCATGGGGAAGACAGACACACTGGGTTACAACAGAGGACAGATGGGACACTTGTGTGAGACATTGAAGAGAGCCCTTGAGCCTGGAGGAAGGAACTTGTTGTGGCTGCAGCATTTCCATGAGCAGAAGATGGAGATCAGTATCCTGTGAATATTGTTCAGACTCTTGGGAATGAGGGTTACACTTACACACAGGCAGATGTGGCCAGGCTGGCAGCATCAGCTAAGCGTCACTGCCGCCCATGGTTCCAGGTGGTCAGGGGAGGCTTCATGGAGGAAGTGAGTCTTGAGCTAATCCTTCAAGAATGGGTGGGAATTAAAAACACGTGCAGAGA
Source organism: Meles meles (assembly GCF_922984935.1). NCBI lineage: Eukaryota > Metazoa > Chordata > Mammalia > Carnivora > Mustelidae > Meles > Meles meles. Next base: position 83,884,538 of record NC_060068.1, read on the forward strand.
AGGGGAGACAGAGATGGAGAGATCTAAATTTCTAAAGGTATTTTATATTTTTTATTTTTTAAAAGATTGTATTTATTTATTTGCAGAGACACAGTGAGCGACCGCACAAGCAGGGGTTGCTGCAGGCAGAGGGAGAAGCAGTCTCCCCACTGAGCAGGGAACCTGATGCAGGGCTGATCCCAGGATCCTGGGATCATGACTTGAGCCGAAGGCAGATGCTTAACCAGCTGAGCCACCCAGGTACCCGCTAAAGATATTGTAAAATAGAGAAAGTCACAAAATAGTATGGATACCATGATTCCTTTTTTTGTTAAAAACATGTATGAATAGGGGTGCCTGAGGGACACAGTCAGTTAAGCATCCAGTTCAATTTCAGCTTGGGTCATGATCTCAGGGTCCTGGGATCGAGCCCCACATTGAGCTCACTGCTCAGTGGAGAGATTGCTTGTCTTTGTCTCCCTCTGTCCCCTGCTGTTCTCTCTTTCTCTCTCAAATAAATACATAAATCTTTTAAAAAGTATGAATATATACATCTGCCTATAGGTAGTCATAAATATCAAAATAATGACATATGGAAGAATATTAAAATCTTAACTATGCTGTCATTATTGCGTAGTTTTTACTTCTTTTTGCTTATCTGTATTTTCTAATTCTTGTACAATAAGCATGTGTTACTCATGTAAGGTATGGAATATAGGCTGCCCTAAGTCCTATCAATATGTTAATGCTTCACGTAGGAAGCTACTACCTGACTGTAAGCTGGAATTCATCCAAGGTATTACAGGAATAAGAAGACTTCTGTAATTCCTAGTGTATATAACATAATGGTTTATGAATTTGCACTCTACAGGTTTGATTCTATCTCCACATCTTGCTAGCTGGTGAAATAGAATAATGATAGTACCTACCTCTGAGGCTCTTTTTGAACTCAGTAAATGTTATTATTGGCTTCTCTCTCCCCCACCTTCCCCATACCCAGACCCTTACGTGAACAGCCCTCTCAACCATCACCATGAAGGTGGTGTAGACCCACAAGGGCTTCTCAAAATTTAATATGTATGTGAATGATCAGAAGATCTTGTTTAAATGAGGGAAGGAGGTCTGGGCCTAAGAGTCTCCATTTCTAACAACCTCAAGGTGATGTCATGCCCTTGGACCACACTTTGAGACAAGAAAGTAAGGGTGAGTTAATGTCTTTATACAATGTCCAGAAACAAAAATGCCCTTAAATGTATTCAGATGTTACCTGTCAAAAGGGTTCTCTTCTCCCTTGGACAGCACTCTGTCCTGTCCGTAAGTAAATTTAAACACTTTCTTCTGTGTGCTGGGTTCTGGGAAATCGAGGTATCTGTTACAAGACTGGGCCCTGCCCTTAAGGAGCTTGCATTCAACACTTAAGCTGTGAAAAGAACTTATCTGGGTGCTAAGCAAGGGCTGCAGACGGCGAGTGAATGAAAGCAGGACCCCAGGGTCTGCTTTAAATGCTGCAGAGAACTCAAGTCCAAATACCTCCTTTGAAACACTGAGGATTAACACATGCTCCGGATATGGGATCGCAAGAATAAGTCTTAACAGTTAACGGATGAGTCATGTCTCTCTATATAAATATATGCTCCCAGAGGGTCTGTGAGGTTGTGGTGTGTTGTTTTCATAGTTGCAAGTCCTCCCATTCCTGGTTGAATGGAAGAACCAGGGGTTGAGATATGGAAGTCATCTGGAACATAAATACATAGCCTCGTGGCCCTACTGCGTCATTGTATCCATTGTGGAAGGAACATGTTTGTCTCATTTGGCTGCATTTCGTGGGGCTTTCAGCTCCTGCTGTATTCCATTTGAAGATTATTATTTACTATGGAAACGGTGATGTCAAGTTGATGTGGGTGGGACTCTGACCATGAAGAAACACAAAATAGTTCATCACACAGGGTGCAAGTTATTATTAGACTTAGCAGTTGCCAGTTTGGGCAGGCACCCCCCCCCCCATGTTGCAGGGAGCAGGCTGGCAGGCTGTGGGGTGGCACACTTGGGGGAAAGTGTCCATTTTCAAAGGCATGAGCATCTTGGAATAAAGCTATCAGTCCTGCTGAAACAGAACTTGGTCTGCCAACAGGAGCAGTAGGAACAGAGAGGTGATTTAATGGGGGCCTGTGGAGATAAGTGATCCACTGTGGAAAGATTTTCTTGAATGATGATTATCCTAGGAAGCCAGAACTCTCTTTTACATAAGGAATTTCTATCAGGTGGGGACCCTTTGGAAGGGGAACTCCTGGAAAATGGAGCTCTCTGGGAGTACTTGAAGCCAAGCAGGCCTGAGGTGGGCAGGAACTGCTGTGGAAAGCCATGGGACCAGAAGAGGGCCGTAGGCCTAGCTCATAGGGGCAGGGGGTGCAAATAAGACTTCCCAGTAATATCAGTCATTTTTATCAGGTGCTAGTTGTGTTCCAGACCTTATATCCTTTTGTTCTCTCAATAAGCCGTATGTTGACCTGAATTCTAGTGTTGCTTCCATCTCACAGATATGGAAACTGAGACTAAGGGAAGGCAAGAACTTACCAAAGGTCTTAACAGAGTGATGAAATGAGACGATGAAGTCATTCTGACTCCAGAACCCACTTTTTTAAACACCACTCATGTCCTTAAAGAAAAAGATGGAACCACAACCTCAGGGTTTACTGTATTCTACTCAAAGAGTTCGGTTATCACTAGATCCATGAAACACACCCCATGGTCTGGAGACATGGCCCCCAGCCGGGGGTGGGTGTGACCAGGTTCCCTCCACCGGTTTTCCCTGGTGAAGGCAATGAAATCTTAGACCGGGGCCTGTGAGAGAATACCATTGCCTTACTTTACAAAGCTCCTACCGTGGCTTTAGGCACATGCTAAGCAACTCTAAGAGGCCCAGACTGTTCCACTCAACAGATAAAGGCAGAAGTATGGCAATTTTTACAGAAATACTCAAAGTTACTCAGCCAGTAAGAAGCCAAATCCTGGGACTATGGGAGTCAGCCCTTGACTATTCTGCTCTTTGCATGCGGTCCTGAGAGTGACTGCAGGGGAGCTCGAGGGCCACCGAGGTCCCAGAGTGCCTGCTGGTCCAGCAGGACAGTGTAGGAGGCCCCCTTCACAAGGCTGAGTGGAGATGGAGGCCAGGAGAGACCTCACAGATTTACAGCTATTTAGCACTTCTTCTGTTGGGACATACTCTACTTCTCAGCGCCCAGAGCCGCCTTTTCGCGTGGTTTGTCCCCGCATTATTCCTCTATACACATGTTCTCCAAAGCGCCGCTGAGTGTTTCCCTTGTGCCAGACATGGGGCCTTTTGGTGGCAGAAAGGGGTCAGTGGGGCTGTCTGACCTGAGGCCCCAGCTCGAGAGAGAGGTTCGCAAGGAGGAGGCTACATCCCCAGGGCTGATTTCACCTGCAGACTCTAGCCTCTAAGTCTTTGTGTAGGAATTGAAAAGTCAAAGAAGAAAATGAAAAGAAAAAGATTCCCAGCATACAACATAAATGAAAAAGCTCTGTGTAGAAACTCATGGAAAACCAGTCCTCGGCTTCTAATGGTATCTGGGTCTGAGAGGGAAGGGGCCTCAGCCCACACAGTCCAGGACCAAGTCTGGATGAGCTGTGTGATCTGATAAGAGTGATGGTATTGAGAAAGTGGTACTTGGTGGAAGTTGCTGTCTTAATTACATAAAATACGAGTCTTTTTTTTAAATTTATTTTTATTTAAAAAAAAATTTTTTAAAGATTTTATTTATTTAACAGACAGAAAGCACAAGTAGGCAGAGAGGCAGGCAGAGAGAGAGAGATGAGGAAGCAGGCTTCTTGCTGAGCAGAGAGCCTGATGCGGGACTCAGTCCCAGGACCCTGGGATCACGACCTGAGCCGAAGGCAGCGGCTTAACCCACTGAGCCACCCAGGTGCCCTAAAGTATGAGTCTTGGAAAATACCCAAGAAATGAAGCTCCAGACATGGGGTAGACTAGAAGTAAAACTGGGAATCATGTAAGCCATCCAGAAAACCCAAATTATACAATGCCTTCATTTTTAACCCTAGGCATAGATTGTTGGTTTGGGGCCCAATTTCTAGATTTCCTTTTCAGTTCTTTTGGGGGGGCGGTGCAGGGGAAGGCATACTCATCTCTCTACTGTCCTCTGCCATCTCTTTGCTTCTCAACATCCACTCAAGGCTATGGCATAAGTCTGGGTAGGTTATCCCCAGTATAGCTGCAGGGGACACCATTCACATCAAAGTATACGTGAGTCAGACCATTGGTTCTTAAACTTGGTTGCACATTGGAGTCACTTGGGTGACTTTAAATATTGTTGACATCTTGGTCCCTCCTCTAGAGAGTCTGATTTAATTGGTCTGAGATGCAGTGTTGGCACTGGGATTTTTCAAGCTGTTCAGGTGGCTCTAATAGGCGGCCATGTTTGAGAACCACTGAATTAGACTATGCTGTGAATGGTGTCCACTGGGGGATGTGTGGTGTACAATGTCTTAGCCCGTCAAATTGGCCCTGCCAATACACATATGTCATCTTCAGTGACCTGAACTTGCTAGTAGGGGAGATCACAGACTAAATACATACTTCTCTGCCTCTTGAGTCAGTTTCCCTTGGGCTGGGCCTGAGGTTGAAGAGAGTGTAGGTACTGACCTCTGAGCCTTTGAAGGCTCTCTTATACTTCCTGTATCCTTCTGAAGGATGAGGGAGAGGCAGGGGTCTAATCCTGGTGAAAATGGGGAGTTTATCAAGCTGGGTTTTGGAGGCTGCCCGTCTGTCACTCTGCCCAGGGGGGAAGCATGCTGTTTTGATCTCCTGGCTGAGTGATTTAGGCCCTCAGAAGAATCTGGCTTGTTTCCCCTGATGCCTAGGTTATAAATCAGCCACTGTTAGCAGCTGCATTTTACTCTGTCAGACCACAAGGGAACTGTAGTAGTTTTTACTGAATTAGCAACTTAATTGCACTAAATATAGCTCTAATGCCCCGAAGAAGTTATGGCAGCTCCCAAAGGTGTCTGGCTTCCTATACTCTCCCCGCTCTCTCCCCACCCTGAACTCAGAGAACCAGTTAAACGCTGAGCAATTTGAATCATTAAATCCCAGCTTCTGGAATGAACGTACTTTGTTTTGAATATGACAGTATCATTAAATCCTGCCATGTGAATTTAATGTCACTGTTTCCCTAACAACTAATGTCCTTCACATGTGAAGATGGGGGACGTGGAAAATCCCACAAAAACCTAGAGAAATGAGACAAGTATGTGAGACAGCAAGTTCTTGGTGTCATGGTACAGTCCAAACCTTGCCTGTTTTATGAGTTAGATGCTCTGTAACTCATTGATGCTTCCCGCTGATGAGTGCATCTGTTGTTCTAAAATTACAAGGCAAGCTTCTTGGGATAAAACCTTACATCTGGCATGTGTATTTAGACTTGGCATTTCAAAGTTAGTATTTTTGGTTCAGCAGAGGGTTTCAAAACAAACATTTTCTGAAAAGTTCCACATTCTTGAGCGGATAGTTGAATCTAGCCTGAGTGAGGGAGAAAGGACGGAGTATGGAAGAGGCTGCTAGCTGCTACCCAACATCCGGTCTACTCGCTTCCCTTTGCAATAGAACAGCAGGAACAAAACAACCCTGTTTCCCAGAATGCCTTGAGCTTGGTGAAGCCACAGGACCAAACTCTGGTTGGTGAGGCGTGTGGAAGTAGAACAAGGAGCTTCCAGGAAGGCTTTCTTTAAGAGAATCTAAGCAGATGTGAGGTTTGTCTTTTTTTCATTGCTTTTCCTTCTGCCTTCTAGAATGGGGACATAATGCCAAGTTTCCACAGTCACTTGGGACCATGAGATAACTGAAGAAGAAAGCAAGGTGATGAATAAAAACAGTGGGAAGATCGGCATCCAAACCACCAATGGTAGGGATAAGCCCTGTCCTATCTACATCTGGGCTTTTATATCGAAGAGAGAAATAAACTTCTCCTGTTTGAGTTCATGTTATTTGGGGGTTTTAGTGATATGAAAACAAATCTAATTCCAAGTGATGGATTATGGTAGCACAAAATTAATAGAAAAATCATTTCTCTAACGATGTTAACGCATTTTGGCCTATACCCCCAATGCTAGAGGGAACAGCATTATTTGAGGAACCATATGTAACTATTTCTTGCACTCAGCAAGGTGAAGCAACTTGCCTGAAGTCACCTAGCTAGTAAGTGGCATCCCACCTAGGCTTGTACTTGACCCTGCTTTCCCTGTCAGGGCAGCTTGTCTTACTAATCACAACTCTGCAGACTTTGTAGTTCTTGATCAACAGTGTCACCATGTCTGATCCCTAGCAGGCTCTGCAGTGGTCAGGTCTGGCCTGAGTCCATCCCGGACCCAAGGACTCTGAGAGAAACCTGGTTACTCTGGAGATGCCGCCCCTTCTGGAATGTACCAGCCTTCATGAGTAAGCCCTTTGTACATTTCTCCTTCATCCTGTCTTCACCTGTGATGCTCCCAGAAAATGGTTATACACTGTAAAACAGGAGGGAGGTGACTGCTCTAAGGTTCCACAAGAAGTTACCTTTGCTTAAAAGATTTTAGCAACAGGTGATCCCATGGACAAGGTTTGTTGACCTTCTGCAGCTGTACGTTCAGATCAAGCTGGTTACGGAGTGATGGTGTAGCACGAGACGGCCCGCAGTAACTGATGTGGCTCGTCATGGGAATGCGATCTGTCAACCCATCAGCGTTAAGGAGAGGGGAGGGGAAGCCTCTTTGTTTATTTGGGCCATTCTGGTTCAGTGAGAGCGGGTGACAATGAAATTTGCTCAAGAGAATTTTAAGGCCTGCCCCAGAAATACCAATTAAGGGACAAACTGTCCACTTCTCTCTCTACACTGAGAATAGTCGGTTATCTCACTGTGGGGCCCACAGCAGAGCCATGAGGGCTGCGCTAGTTCCTGGGGTGAGGCAGTTCCCTCCATGGACCCCGAGGGCTCTGAGCGTACGTAGACCCAATTCCTGACACTCTGTCTGCCAATAGCATGAGCCTCATGAATGTTTGCTGATTAAAGACTTGAATGAATTTCTGAGTGCCTGTAATGCTAACCCTGAGAAATGTTTTCTCAATATCATGCCTTGATACAATGGTTGGCATGGGAGTGAAACCCAGTCTTAAAAATACATAAATAGTTATATAATCCATATAAAGATGGGCCCTTTGTGGCTAATCTTAGCACACTGTCACACTTAAAGAAATAATTCACTTTCCCTACATGTAACAGAAAAGTCAAAATAATGGTGGCTTAAACAAGATTTAAAACTTTTCTTCTCAGGGTGCCTGGGTGGCTCAGTGGGTTAAAGCCTCTGCCTTTGGCTCAGGTCATGATCCCAGGGTCCTGGGATCGAGCCCCGCATTGGGCTCTCTGCTTGGCGGGGAGCCTGCTTCCTCCTCTCTCTCCTCTCCGCCTGCCTCTCTGCCTACTTGTGATCTCTCTCTGTCAAATAAATAAATAGAATCTTAAAAAAAAAAACCAAAAACTTTTATTCGCTTCCATTTAAAAGAAGTCTAGAGTACACAACCAGGCAGCATCACAGTCATTGAGGACTCAACATTTTCTGTCTCTGCTCCATCTTTATAAGTAGCTTCTATTCTCAGGGTTGCCTCGCTATCTGAGCTGGCTGCTGGGTGTTCTATGACTATGTACAAGTTGTAGTCTTTCAGAATGAGGAAAAGCAAGAAGTCAAAAAAGGAATTCCCCTAGCTATCTATTTTCCATGGAGTCTTTCTGGAAGCCCATCCCCAAATTTCTGCTTATATCCCATTGGCCAGAATTTCATTACATGCTCAAACTTAGCTGCAAAGGAGGTTAGAAAACGTAATGTTTTAGGTAGGTTCATTGCCCCGGCTTCTTATCTGTCCCTAATCATATAGGCCAGCTGTTCTCAACAGTTTGGCTCTAGGAAATCACTTATACCCTTGAAATATATTGAGGAACCCAAAGAATTTTTATTTATGTGATATCTATTAGTACTTACCGTATTAGAAATTAAAACCAAAAAAAGATTAAATATTTGTTTAAGCATTAAAAAATTAATAACTTATATTAAGTCATCACATCATACAGTTTAAAATCTTATTATTTTATTTGTCAATTATACCTCAATAATGCTGAAAAAATTTTAGAAAGCTCTAGGATCTTCAAAAAAATTAAAATAAAAATAAAAATTACAGGGGCACCTTGAATGGCTCAGTTGGTTAAGGGTCTGCCTTTGGCTCAGGTCATGATCCCAGCAGGGAGCCTGCTTCTCCCTCTCCCTGTGCCCCTCCCCCTGCTCCTTCTCTCTTTCTCTTGTTCTCTCTCTCTCTCTCTTTCTCTCTCTCTCAAATAAATAGATGAAATCTTTAAAAAAATAAAATAAAATAAAAATTACAGGGGCACCTGGCTGGCTCAGTTGGAAGAGCATGCAACTCTTGCTTCATCTTAGAATTGTGAGTTCAAGCCCTATGTTGCCTGTGGAGATTACTTAAATAAACAAACAAAGTAACCTTAAAAAAATAGAGAAAGGAAAAAACAAATAAAAATTACAATTATATACCCTTTATGTGTTAAATACCGTATTTTTTCCTATGTGGAAAAAAAGGTTAGAAGAGTGGTATTTCTTTCTAATTTTTAAATTTTTGAAAAATATCCAACAGAACACAGCCAGGTTCTCATAGCTGCTTCTCCATCGAATCTGTTGCAATGTGTTGTTTTGGTTGAATTATATGAAGAGAATCTGGTTTCACATAGATGTATAAGTTGGAAAATATAGAAGTTTTTTTTAAAGCTTTTCAGATAATCGTAGATATTATTCTTCGATACTACACCAAAACTCACATGGAAGTTTCTTAAAGGCTAGTTGCAATGAGGAATCTGAAATCATATCAATGAATATTTTGTACTTTAGTACATGAAAACCCATTGGTCCATCTAGCATGTTGAATGCATGTTGTACACGGGCATGATTCTGAAACATCATCTAGTACTCACGTGGAAAATACTTGTTCACTGAGTTATACAGTCCTTTTGAATGTTGGCACATCTTGTTATATAATATTTTTTAAAATCACATTTTTAAGACGTTGTCAAGCTCATGATGATAGAAGTTATTCAGAAATTCTCATTTTCCCTTGAAAAGTTGAATGTTATTGTGGGCCACAAACGCTGTCAGTTACTTCTCTTGAAGTGACAAACTCACTTTGTTCAGGTTTGAAAAGATGTCAGCTGAATACGCAAGTCTAAGTAGCCATGGGGTGCCTCCTGCCACAGGCCTTTGAGAACCGCAGAGGAAGCTGGGAGGTCCGTCTGGTCATCAGTGGAGCACCGGGACCAGAAAGGTGACCCCCGGGGGTGAGTCCCTGTGGCCTCCCAGGGGCCGAATGGGATGCAGGCACACCCTACTCTAAACCTGTTCTCTTCCGAGCTTCGCAGACAGAGATTTTGTTTTCCCTTCGTAGTCTATTTGCCCTCTGAAAAATTCCAAACATGTTTTTCTGGCTCCTGTTGAGACTGTTGAGGGATCAGAGCATCCTTCCTGGCTGAAGTGGGATGAGGCCAGCCCCAGAGGCCCAGAAGGAAGCTGGGGAGCAGGAGGGCCCGGCAGGGACCGGGAGGGAAAGGGCCGAGGGTGGCTGCTCAGGCACTGATGTCCTTGCAGGCCCATCCAGAGAGGAAAGAGGAGAAAATGGTGCACAGTTAGTCCTGTAGCTCCTTCTGATGAGGAATCAGGTACCTTGGGTTGCTCTCTGTTTCACCTCCGAAGGTACAAAGGTAAATGAATGGCTGCTGGGGTGAGCAGGTTTTCAAGGTGTGACGGTGGAGGCTGGGTTGAGAAAATGATCAAAGAAAGAACCTGTGGAATCTGACTCATGACTCTGTGTGCTGCGGTTGTGTTGACATTGGTCTGTGTTTACCTAACATTGAACAGGAGCCCACAGAGGACTTCAGTGACAGCATGGGTGTGTGAAAACTCTTTCACACACATGGTGAGTGATGGGCAGTGAACACTCGGTTCTGTCCCCCGAGCCCTTATGTGTGTGTGTCCATGTAAAAGTGTGGTTCATATTACAAGGTACTTGTGTCCACATATCTGTATACACACTGAATTGGGATCTGTGTGTCTTGTGTGTTTATCTGTGGGATATATAAGCAGCGGTGACAATGAACATTATTACCTCGGGACTCAAGAAGATGATGTTAACAGTAAAAGCACATGGAGAGAGATCATCTCCTTCTCTTCTTCCTCTATTCCTTTTTTTTTTCTTTTTTAAGATTTTACTTATTTATTTGACAGAGAGAGAAACAGCGAGAGAAACAGCGAGAGAGGGAGCACAAGCAGGGGGAGTAGGAGAGGGAGAAGCAGGCTTCCCACCAGGTAGAGAGCCCAGCACAGAGCTCGATCCCAGGACTCCAGGATCATGACCCGAGCTGAAGGCAGCCGCTTAACGACTGAGCCACCCAGGCGCCCCTCTTCTTCCTCTATTCTAAAAATAATTTTTTGAACAGGCTGTCAATGAACATGGTAATAAAAATTCATTAATTAGCACGGACTAAAGTGAAAAATGAGTCTCCCACCCTAGCGTCAGAAATGACCATTCTCAGTTCTTACATATTTATTGAGAAACATATATATTAAAAAAGTGTACACACACATATTTCTTTTTAAAATTTATTTCTTTAAGCTAATAAATGTGAGGATTCTAACAGGAAGATCACTGACTTCTTACATAAGCTTCATTTTCAGCCCTTGCGTATCATCAGACCCCAGCACACATAGTTGTGTCTATGATTTATACAAGTGTAAGTTTCGTGCCGGAGGACAAATTCTTTCTTTCAGGAGAAAACTTCTGGCACCCAGAAAACTGATTTCCTTCCCAGTTCATCTGGTTATTAATCTTCTTAAAAGCTCACGACAAATAAAATTCCTGTATCTGAGACCTTTGTGGTATCCCAGAGGCAGGTGAGAATCATTCCCATGGCGTTGTCTTCACTTTCTGATTTGTCATCAGTTCTTAAGAGCAATCCAGGAAAGGTTTATATAGTACAGCTCTCTGTTGATTTTATAACCAACGGCTGACTGCTTGGGACATAAAACTCTTGATGATTTACAGGTAGTAAATGGGCAAGAAATCCATAAATCACATTCTATAAGAGAGTATAGGTGAACACACATGCACACACACATTTATACTAACCACCTTCAAAGGAGAAGTTGTAGGCATGTCCAGAAAATACATTCATTTTTAATTTGAGGAGAATAGGGAACTCATTGGTGAGAGGTCCCCAATCAACCTCTGTGAATTCGATTGTACCAGGTAATATTTTAATGTTCAACAAGAGGCTTTGCCCATCATTTACTTATTTATTTCTTGTAAAGCTGTATTTACTTATTTTAGAGAGAGAGAGAGCAAGCAAGGGAGGGACGAGGGAGAGAGAGAGAGAGAATCTCAAGGAGACTTCCTGCTGAGAAAGAAGCCCAACGTGCGGCTCCATCCCAGGACCCTGAGGTCACGACCTGAACCAAAATCAGGAGTTGGAGGCTTAACCAACTGAGCCACCCAGAGCCCCTGCCTAATTCTTAAAAAGGAGACTCTTGTTCCCACTTCTGAAATGTTCAAAGGAGTTTTTATGATTTCTAAAGGAAAGAACTTTTTTTTTCCTATCAAGTCAGAAATGCTAAAGATTGTCAGAGTTTTGAGATACACCTGACACTATTCTGCAATAGTTATTTCTCAACTAAATATTCACTTGAAGATCTCTTTTTGTTTTCATGTATTTATTTCTTCTAGGCCCGTGTTTAAGATCATTCCTAGTAATGTGCTAAAATCAGGAAAAATAAGTTTCTAATTCCAGAGAAGTCCTAGAGTTTCAGGGAACTGACAGAGGAAATACAAAGTGAAAAACCCTGAAAAACATTTTTGTCTGGAAAGTGAAATTTAATAAATATGAATCGGCTCCCATGAATAATTTGCCAACTGTCTGCCTCCCAAAACATGGTATAGCATAACTAGAAATTTAGGATGCATTTAACAAAAGCTAATCTCATTTGGATCCTGATTCAAGCAAAATGAAGAGGTAAAAATAAAATAAAGTGGGATAAATTAAACACTGGCTAGATATTTGATGACATTAAGTGTAAATTTTTTAGACATAATAATGGTGTGATTTTTTTTTTTTTTAGTCTTTACCTTTTTTCTTTCTTTCTTTTTTTATTATGTCCGGTTAGCCAGCATATAGTACATAATTCATTTCTGATGTAGTGTTCAACGGTTCATTAGTTGCGTATAACACCCAGTGCTCATCACCATACGTGCCCTCCTTACTACCCATTACCCTGTTAGCTTTACCTTTTAAAGATGCACAATGAGGGGCGCCTGGGTGGCTCAGTTGGTTAAGCAACTGCCTTCGGCTCAGGTCATGATCCTGGAGTCCTGGGATCGAGTCCCGCTTCAGGCTCCCAGCTCCATGAGGGGTCTGCTTCTCCCTCTGACCTTCTCCCCTGTCATTCTCTTGCTCACTCTCTATCAAATAAATAAATAAAATCTTAAAAAAAAACTTTAAAGATACACAATGAAATATTTTAGGATGACATGATTACCTTTTTAAAAATCCAGTTGGGTGCTACAAATATCAAATCATTATGTGGTACTCCTAAAACTAACAAAATGTTGTATGTCAATTATACCTCCATTCAAAAAAAGAAAAAGGAAACTATTAAAAAAATAAAATAGGGCGCCTGGGTGGCTCAGTGGGTTAAGCTTCTGCCTTCGGCTCAGGCCATGGTCTCAGGGTCCTGGGATCAAGCCCCACATCGGGCTCTCTGCTCAGTGGGAAGCCTGCTTCCTCCTCTCTCTCTGCCTGCCTCTCTGCCTACTTGTAATCTCTGTCAAATAAATAAATAAAATCTTTAAAAACTTAAAACTTAAAATATAAAATAAAATAAAAAGATGAAAAACCCTGAAAAAAAATGCCGTTGGAGGATTGTGGATAGGGTCTAAATGAAATAGGATGGGCCATGAGTTGAGGTTGGTGGTGGCCACACAGGGTTTGATGTACACCAGAACAGCTAGTTGCTCTAGAGTACTCCTGAATTATCTATTTGATAGATAATTTCTTTATTTCACATTTGTTGTTCGACAGGAGCCAGGTGCTGGCTGTGTGGAGGAGCCTACACGGAGCCAAGTGGTGTGAGCTGCAGTCTGCAGACAGCGCCCTGGTGACCTTGACAAGCACGGCCACTACCGAGAACCAGGTAGGAAACTCTCTTTGTTGGTAAGAAGTCTACCCCTCGGTTCCTATGAGGATCTTCAGTTTGGGGGAGCAACACCAGCCGTCGGAGGGACATGGGGCTTCAGCTGGCTCTGCTCCAGGGATCCAACAGTCAACAAAGCCAACGAGGCACCCCAGAGGTTGGAAGCTGCAAACAGAAACCCACAGCCAGTTCTTCACAAACAAGAGGTTTTATTTTTATGCCAGATAAGTGGGGAGAGCTCTGAAAGGGCTGATTTTGTAGTCAAGAGCCACTGAGGGCAAGTGAAGCTGAGATTCGTATCTGGCACAGGGGAGCAAAGGAAGAAGGGCCGTGGTGTCTGGGGAGTGCCCCACCTGTGCTAGACACCTCCCAGGGTTCTGCAGGAGGGAGTGAACCCAGATCCACACTGCACAGGGGATCTGTCCCTCTGTGGTCCCAAGGGCAGAAAGAAGATATCCTAAGAGCTTTGTGAAAGTATCTTCCCCTTGGTGGCCGGGCCCCACCTCACAGGCCTCAGTAATTCCTGTCCTACCCTGTCGGGATGATCAGCTATCATCCATCTCTCCAGACAAAAGGCCCAGCCCTAGTCGACTCCTGGGAGATGTTTCCAGACAACACTACATTCTTAAGGAGCCTGTCTCCTTTGATTAACAAGACCTTTTAGTTTTCTTCTGAATTCTATATAGACAGCCAGAACATGTGCCCCACTAAAGGCAAGGGTGGGGAAGGGTGTTCCCTGGTGCCCTGATCTCTTGGGTCTGAGATTTGCCAGCAAGGTCACTATTACCCCCAGATGACTCTGGGTCTTGGCCAAACCAGTAAGTATTCACTCAGATCACAGCTCTCTCCCCATTTAGGCTGTTCAGTGGCTTTCTGGGTGCTCTCCAGACACAACCTAAAATGTTCAACGAGGCTGACCCCTCGGGTTCTGGCCTGGGCACTGAACCTTTGAGCTCGTGCCCGAAACCAGGCTGAAATCTCAGGGTGGATAGCACAGCCGGGACCAGACAGACTCTAACCCACTGTCCCAGGGTCGCAGTCCTCCATACTGCAAGAAAGAATGCTAAAAGGCAGACTTCTGGCTGACAAACTGGAAACCTGTCAGGAATATGTCCTTGCTGGTCAGAGAGACCAAGGAAGGACCTGGGGTTGGGATCCAAAAGCTATGCAGTGGGCTTGCCCTCATGCTGGTGCCCACCAGCCCAAATAAAGACAGAGAGCCTATTGTCCAGAAGCCAGAGAGCAAGGGGGTGGGATTGTCAGGTAGCAGAAGGCATCTCTGTTTGAGTGCGTCTGCAGCTGGACTGTCAGTTTCCACAGCCTGCAAGACGCCCCCTGACACCCAGAGGGGTTGCCAGCCATCTCCCTCCTTCTCTTTGACTGGGTATCAGCAGCTGTTCATGCAGCTCCCAGCACAGACCTCAGAGGTCAAGATACACCAGTCGCATGGCTATCCAGTGTGAACAGTGCTCCCTGGGGTTATGCAAGTTGAGGGCCTTGACTACATTTCCTCAAGCAGGCCCCCATGACCCTCCTGACCAGTCCAAGTCCCTCTTGAAGCTACAGGACCCCCCCATGGATGTTGAAGAGTAACTGGTCAGATCTCTCCACCCCCTGCCCCCCAGAGAAGAAGATCTATGAGGGCAGAGCAGAAGCTGTGCTCTCTGGTGGTTGAGTGTTTCACTTCTATATCTCCACTTGATTGCCCATGTCTGGCCACAGAGGAGATACTCAATAAATGTTGAATGAATGAACACATTCCCATCCCCCCATTCCTGCCCCTGACCATTGCAGGCCTGCCATCCACCCTGAGCTCCTGAAGCTCTGAGACCATTTGGGAGGCATCAGCTTTCTCTATGTTAGCCCTTTTTCTCTCTTAGAACAGGAACAGTTCACGCTGAATCATTCTGCCTGGAGATAAAGACTCCCCAAGGCCACTTCCCTGCATGTGGGACTCCCAGCATGCCTGGGAGAAATTGGCAGGCCTGCCTGCCCAGCTGCCACACGTGAACACATCTTTTTCCTGTTTGAGCTTTCCTTGATGCTCATCATAACCCAAATCCAGGAATCTAAAGCTGTGGGCTGAGTGAGGATGAGCAGGGAAAGGGGGTCAAGGAGGCAGGCATGCAGGGCGTCATGGCCAGTGGGTATGCTGCTGATGATGCATGGCTGTGTCCCTGTCCCAACACTTCCTCCCCAGAACGGATGGCCCTCAGCTAGGAATCCAATATTTCATGAATATTACTTCTGTAAACAGAATCCTATTTTTCCATCCCTTTCTATCATCACACATCAAAATGAATTCTCATATAGAAATGTTCTGTTCCTAAGATAAAATACAAATCACAACAATAATGTATCAAGTATATTTTAATCATATCTTTGGAAAACTAGATGTTTTTGATAAAAATTAATTAAAATCACTCTCCATGTACACATAGTACTAAAATGTTAAGGAATTGCTAAATCCTGTCTTCCTTTGGGATGAGTGTCCCTTATCTCTAGTGACAGGAAAATAAAGAAAATATTTTCTTTTAAAACCCGACAGTTGGAACTGTCTCTTCTTAAATCTTTGATCTGTTATGGTTGTTTATTATATAGTTCAGATTCAGGAAGATTAAGGACACCAACTTCTTTTATAAAGAAGGCAAGCTTGTCTTGACCATAAGGATTGTTTCCATGATTCATGATTTTCCAGGTACTGACATGAGGCTCTATTTTGTCTAATTCAGCAGAACTCATAGATAGGTGCTTAGAGAGGTCCCCATGTTCTTTTGGTCACTGGCCCAGGTAGCTCCTTTCCAACACAGATCCCAGCCTGGTGGGCAAACCAGGCTTTAGCCTTGCCAAAGAGTCACTGTGACCCAGTGATAACTTAAGGATTTATTGACACCGTTGTCCTAACATATTTATTTTGTATGGTTTTTAGTTTATTTTGTAGCCAGCTGTCTAATCCCTTTTTTAAACGGAGATATTATTTTATTTTATTCCACTAAAAAAATGTTTTGCAGCCTTTAAGATACCCAGAGTCCTCAAGGGACAACGGATGGCAACCATGTTGTTTGGGAATCTGCAAACCCTCTTGGGGGGCTGAGAACAGGTGCTAGAAAATCTCCAGTGAAGCCTAATTTCTCTTCCCTGCTCCCTGCCCACCCCCCTTCTCACTGCCATGGAAACTCCCAGTGTTACAATAGCAGTGATTTTCCCTTTGGCTGTTGGAATTAAAATTGAGACACCAGGGCCTTCCTGTAGGAAAGGGGTGGGTTGTGGACCAAGTGAAATTCCTGCCCATGACCATATGCAGGGAATATCCAGCTGCACCAGGAGGAAATTTCCTCCACCCCCGCCTAATTTTTACCCATCTCAGATATTTTCCTTCCTGTTTCCCCTCCCGCCCCACTCCCACTCCACCCCCACCCCCCCCACCTGATTGGTATCTGTCAGGCTGGCTGGGCTGCTCTGCTGTCCAACCTCGAAAGGTCACAACACCCGACACCTCATTTGTCAGCAACAATGACTTGAATGCTGTTCCCTCGGCATCAGAGTCTAGCGAGGGAGGGAGTATATTTCCTCATAGGGGGGAGGAGAGAAGCAGGCGGACACCTCATCTCCCGACTGTGTCTCTTCTAGCTGGTCAGCATCAGGGCTGGATCTGAAATGGGAGCGGAAAACACAGACCCATTACA
The DNA here is from genome assembly GCF_922984935.1 of Meles meles. NCBI lineage: Eukaryota > Metazoa > Chordata > Mammalia > Carnivora > Mustelidae > Meles > Meles meles. The sequence continues at coordinate 83,901,502 of NC_060068.1, forward strand.
GTCCACACCGCCTCTCACGGAACCAGCGCCACCATTTTGGCAACACGCCACACAAAAGCTTGCCTTCTCCCAGCACCTTCCTTACACACCAGACAAAGCCATGGGCCACAACTGTGACAGCTGGAAGGGGTGCACCCCCACTCCACACAACATACCTGTCATTTCCACCAGCCAGGAAGGAAGGGTAGTCTGGGTCACCAACAAAAGCAGCGTTCTCTGAAGGATAGATGGTGTAGTACTGAGGAGGGCTTGGTGTGGCAGTCACCACCCCTCCAGGTGGTATGAGACCACAGGGGTTCACCACTGGCTGCAGGTAGGCGGTGTTCATCCCCAGGGGTTCTTGAGAACCGTAAGGAGGAGGGATATACTGCACCACAGTGGCCCCATGGAAGGTGATAGGTTGGTTGATACCAGTGAAAACAAACGATTGTCCTCCTGCCGTCTGCTCCGAATCCAGGACCCTTTCCTCACTTTCCTTGCACACCTGGCAGGAGAGCATTTTGAACTTGCACACAGCAATCAGGATGAATGTCACCCCGACTGACAACAGGATAGGTCCAAGGAGCTGGGTCCATTCAAAGTGGGAGACACCTTGGTATTTGATCCAGCCCATGACGGTGAACGTGATCCCCACCAGTCCCAAGAAGATGCCTGAGAAGAGCAAGGTGGCCCCTGCCTTGTCGTCATCGGACACCTGGATGTCAGCGGTGCTGGGTGTGTAGGGAGTGACGGAAAACACGTTGAGAGGGAAGTCCTCCATGCGGCTGTTGCCTTGCTCCATCGTCTGCCTGTGATCACCCCACTTCCTGGAGGGGAAAGGGAGTGTGAGGGCTCCTAAGAGCTGAGAAGAGCAATCCCAGCCTCCGATCTGTTATGGAAGAACTTTGGGCCTCTGTGGTTAACAGAGTATAACACGCAGAAGCCTGAACTTTGTTTCAAAGAATAAGGGTCTGAGAAATGAAGCTTGAAGTTTTCTCATACACTATCAACAATTGGAGGTTTCTGTTTTACGATTCAGTGACAAGCTCTCTCTCATTCACATTCATTCACTCATTCAAAAACTACTTGAGTCTGTCCTCATATGCTGGGAGGTGCTTTCCTAGATGCTAAAGGCACTCTTCCAAGGCCTTTTGCGTCGTACCAAAACCAGGACTATAGAGATGGCTGAACTACCTCCAGGGCCTCTGGTGGGACAGGGACCCTTAATGTACCCATTACATGCTCAGACATCTCATCCACTAATCCTGCTGAGTCAGCTCATGGAAGTAAACAGACACACATTTCATGACTCTGTGTGCGTCCTTCCCACATCAGGATCTTGAGCTGGGATGATGCTTAACCTCCCATGCCTCTCACTGAGCTCTGAGGCACAGCTTGTCTTCTGATCAGTCCATGTGCCTTTTGCTTTCAGATGTGGGGAATAGCTCCAGCTGTGGGCGAGGAAGGACACCCTAGGAAACTAACCACATCACTGGCAAAGGTCAAATAAGCATTAGGTATGAGCTGGCGTCTAGGGGACACTTGCTTCACACCCTCCCTCCATGGTGGCAGCACAGCCCTTGGTCTCCGTGGTGAAGTCAGCAGCTACGTTTTCAAGGCTGATGTGTTTTTGCAACCAAACCCAAGCTAATTGAGGGAAGAAAGCTTTGCCTTCGATGACATTATCTGGCATTCATAACTACAGAATTGCAAAGCATCCCCATGTATTTCTTCTGCAGAATAGTAACTGTAGCCCTTTTCCCCTTTCCTGCACAGGTCTTAACCAAACAGATGTCTTTCTTCGGTGGTTAAATATTATACTATCTTCCTTTGCCAATGTTGAGCAGAAGGTCCAGGAAAACAGTTGCCCTCTTGCCCTAGGCAGGGCTTCCCAAACTTGGCCGATGATAAAAATCACCAAGCCTACTTGTTTAAAAGGCAAAATATGAGTTCCTTACTCAGACCAGCAGAACCAAAATTTCCAAGGCCATCTAAGAGCCCCAAGTGGGCTTTTCTCATCAGAATCTTTGTAAACCTTACTGCAAGTGCTCCTGAGAGACCAGAGGACTTTGTTCCCCACCAAAAAATGCCTCCCCCCCGCTATAAGATAAGGCCTGTAGTCTCTAACATCATTTCAAGGTGAGAAATCAAGCAGGTGACCCTCTTGGGTATCTTCTCAAGTGTGTCCCCGAGCAGCCAGTGTGGAGTGGTGCTGTAGTAGGAGTAGTCTGCCCTTTTCCCCACTGAGCTGGACTAAAGATCTAGGGAAGCCAGCTTTTCTCTTTAATCATTAAAATTTTGCTCAGCTAGCCTGACATTCTTTTCATGCTCTTAATCCCTGAGTTAACCGCTGAAATAGACCCTGGCATTTAGAAAAAGCTAGGCTCTCAAAATTCTTCTCAATCCACTCAGTTTATGTTTCTCATTTGTCTTTAGCTACATCCTCTTGCAGTTGAGATAATGACTGGGAACACTCAGAGAGCTGAGCTGAGAGATCACATTTATGAAAATACCCCATAAAAGCAAAACTGGAATGACTTTCAGAGCAGACAGTTCAGGAAATTCTCTAGTAAATTTCCAAGGTCACCTTGATTTAGCTTCTCATTCCAAAATTTCAAACTTTGTATGTATGATAAATAGCAATTTTAAAAAGCCTAACAAACCAAATTCAATAGCATATTAAAAGAATTATATGCTATGACAAACTGGGATTTATTCCTGTAATGCAAGGATGGTTCAACATTCAAAAATTAATACATCACATCATCAGAATGAAGGAGGGGGAGAAAACTCTATGTATTTATCTCAATTGATATAAAAAAGTGTTAAGGATTTTTTTTTTTTTTTTAGAATTATTTATTTGAGAGAGAGAGAAAAAAAGAGAGTGCACACTAGTGGACTGCGAGGGGCAGAAGGAGAAAGTCCCAGGCCAACTCCCCGCTGAGCACAGAGCCTGACTTGAGGCTCGATCCCAGGACCCATGAGATCTCCACCTGAGCTGAAATCACAAGTCAGAACCTTAACCAACTAAGTTACCCAAATCCCCCAAAAGTGTTAAGGATTATTGAACACTTATGATGGACCAGGCGTGATTCTAGGTATCCAATATACATGGCATCATTTCATCCTTTCAACAACCAGGTTATAGTCAATCACAAAAACTATGTTGAGCTCCAAGGCCTGGGGTCATGTTCAGGTTTGACCACGGCAGCCTCACAGCAGCTGGGCCCTGGACACCCACAAGCACAAAAGAACGTCTGACTCTGCTTTTCCCTGTAAAGTCATTTTGACTTCTCTCTTTTTTGATTAGATCTTATTTAACTAATGATGTGTTTAATAAAATTCTTGTACATACATCATTTCCACACATAGATAATTTCTAGAATTATGTAGTGTAAGTATTACATTTCAAATTTAGTAGATTGCATATTATTTCAACCATTAATGTATTTCAGCATGGAGAGAAATTTTTAAAACAATAAAATTATTTTGGTATGAAAAGCGAAAAGAAAATGATGCTGATAATTAAGCTGCAAACCATCCTTAGATATTCTGCTTTCGCTAAGACTCTACTATGTACATTTTTCCTTTGCCAGGGGTCTCGATGTTCGACTCTGGTACCAATGGCACTGGAGAGAGATTGCAAGGTATGAGCAAGGAGAAAGAAATTGTTATGTCCTATTTTGTTTGCTCTTACTGTCATTGTCACTCCAGGAGAATTCATCGTCTTGGCAGTAACAGTTCCAATTTCCAGGGGATTCCCCCCAACACACCCAGGCCAGCCTCACTGGCCCCTTCAGAAATACCAGCATCATATTGTATATTTGAAAGTTGCCAAGAGAGTAAATCTTAAAAGTTCTCATCACAAGAAAAAAAGAAAAATCCTGTAACTATGTATGGTGATGGATGGTAAGTAGAATTATTGTGATTATTTCATAATAGCTATAAATATTAGATCATTATGTTGTTCACATGAAACTAATATATGTTGATTTTTAAAAAATGCCCAGCACCAGCCAGACAGTGCTTCCTCCCTGGAGGTTTTTGGGTTTTGTCTACGAGATCACCATATTAGAAAAGGATGTAACTCAGGGGTGGGCAGATTGTCTGGGGAAAGGGCAGGGAATTTCCATGCTCTCTCAAACCACACCACTCTTACCAGCACTCCATGTGCTCACAACCCTGGATGTCCTCCAAATCCATCCTTTTGGGTCTTATGGAGTCTTCTCAGAGTTTCTTGGCCCAAGAGCCTCTAATGTCAGCACTCACCAAGTGGCATTTTCTAATCAGAAAGCTGGGCCCCACCTTGATGGAAATATACTTACCAGATATTTTGGATTTAATGTGTTAATTTGTACAACTGAAAGTAGCTTTAAAGGTATACATGATGGGTTGACTGAAACTTGGACTCTCTAGTGGTCTATATTCAATGAGACTGAGATACCAGAGTTTCTGTGGTAAAACAGAGGAACTTAAAGACATCAGGAGATAGAGATGTTGGAGTGAATTTTTCATGACTGATTGGCCCACCTATTTCCCACGTCTTGATTCCTTCACTAAGGCATTGACAAATACCCCAGTGTGGAGAACACTAACTACCTTGAAAAGCCTTCTGATGGCTATCTTCTATAGGCCAGGTATGAGGTCAAGAGATTTTACCAGTGAGATAGGCTCCCTGATTTTAATGGGGATGATGTGCAAATTTCAGACTAGTAGAGGCCAAGTTGAAAGCACTTAATAAGCAGAGACAAGATGAGTGCATTTATTGTAATTGGCAATAGGAATAAAGGATTAACAGAATATTTTGACCCACAAGAATCTGTCGTTATGGCAAACTGATTATAGTGTCTCGAGGAATGAAATGTATGAGCATCCTACAAAAATGTTACAAGATTTGTAGAACAGGGAAAAATCCAGATCTGGAGTCCAAAATCCTGACTTGTGTTACCATCACGGAGAGTCAAGTCTTCTTAGCAAGTTTTCATACTTAAGCTGCTCAGAGACCTGGAGCTCCGTAACAGAAGAGTAAACTAGGTTCCCTCCCCCTGAAAAAGAACTCTGCAACACTGCCTCAAGGATATTCTTTTTTTTTTTTAAGATTTTATTTATTTATTTGACAGAGAGAGATCACAAGTAGGCAGAGAGGCAGGCAGAGAGAGAGGGGGAAGCAGGCTCCCCACTGAGCAGAGAGCCCGAAGTGGGGCTCGATCCTAGGACCCTGAGATCATGATCTGAGCCGAAGGCCGAGGCTTAATCCACTGAGCCACCCAGACACCCTGCTTAGGCTATTCTTGATCAGAAATGCTTCAGTCCAAAAGCAAATGTTGTACTGTTGACTGCTCTATGAATTATTATTATTTTTATTCATTGAAGAAATACCCTACAGTCGAAAGGGTCAACTTTTAATAAAATGAATGAATCAGTTACTCACCGTAAAGATAAAGGGCTCACAAAGTTGACTTAGTCAACAGATACTTTCTGAGTTTCAATGCTAAATATTCTTGAACAACAACTGCAAGGGGAAATTGGATGTTTTTCTTGTACATGATGTCACTGTAACAAAAATTAAATTTAAAAATTGGAAGAAGAGACTTACCTGATCACAGAGACTATAAGCCATTCGAGACAGTTCATTCACACTGTTAAAAATTTTGAAGAGAGTAGAGAAAGAATTGGTTCTTATAAATTGATGTAGGAAAAAACATCATCTGCCAGAGTGATCACTTTATACCACGTGTGGGGGGCTACAATGATTTGCTCCAGGTAAGATCTTCACCTGGAACACCAGCTACAATTGAGTCACCACAGGGTTATATTTATACACAATCATTTTTCAAGATTCATCTGCCTTCTTTACAGGCCAGATAGGTGAGTTCAACAGGGATGTGAGAGGTATCATCACTCCTGTTCCTGCACCTTTGTTTCGATGGTGACATTCATTTCTGCCATTCCCCCAAGAAAGTGGCATTACTTTTGTATTTCTGTCATAATAAGGAAGAACTTCTACTTGGCTCTTCCTCACTGCATAGGTTAGAGAGCCAGTTGGGGTTTGCCAGTTGCCACATATTTTACAGTCAAGAACTAGCGAAATAAATGTGGATCAGACTCATGTAAACTTATAGACCCTATTGGCAACTTTGTCATTTAAACAAGACAAAACTCCACGTATCACCTGACCATCAAAAGCTCCCCCCACCACCACTTTGACTTTTGGACCACAGTGGCATTTTGGGTCCCTAGAAATGAGTGTGTCTGTTCAGAGTCAAGGTATATCAATTCCCAAGGAGTAAGGGCAAATGGCTGTAGGTCCTTGAAGAGGTAGTTGGAGGACAACTTAAAGAATATCCTTGATGGGGGGTCTGGGTGGCTCAGTGGGTTAAATCCTCTGCCTTTGGCTAGGGTCATGGTCCCAGGGTCCTGGGATCAAGTCCCACATCGGGCTTTCTGCTCAGTAGGGAGCCTGCTTCTCGCTCTCCCTCAGCCTACTCCTCCCCTGCTTTGTGCTCTCTCTCTCTCTCAATGACTTCCGTTTAAGAAAATGCAGAGGCAATTTATTTGGGGGTGGTGTTCTCAATGAAGGCAATGGCTGCTGGAGACACTTCAGGACCCCCATCTTATTGCAGATTTCTGTGTCCATTGTTATGTGACTCCCTGGGCACGTCCTCACAGACAACATTATAAACCAAAGCTGTCCCCTCTGGGCTCCACGTGCTCTGCCCCTCCCTCTGTCTCCACTTGCAGCAGACATGGGACTAAATGAATCAGAGACAAAATGACTTTCTTTAAGATGCAGTTACAATGACAAATGAAAACTAGCCAACTAAAACTAAATGCTTTGAATAAACAACAAGGTTGCTGAACAGGTCATTTAGCAGATTCGTTATTTGAGAAATTAACCCAGATTCATGACCCTGTTATGTATCTTTTGATAAGAGCACTCTCTTTTCCATATGGCTGACTCTTTCAACCTAAACTTTTCCCAGCCACATCTAGGGAACAGAGCCACCTCCATCCAAAGCAGTCTTGACACTGACCTTGCAGGAAATTCCAGGCAATGTTTTATTTGCTGGTTTGATTGAGGTTTCTAATTACAATGGACTTTGCTTCTTAACACTTTGTACAGATACTTTCAGAGTTTTTTCCCCCCTTACAACAAGTTCACACATTTTATGGATCTGAAATCACATTAATCTTTATTAGTCTTTAACTCTCTTTTTGCCTAGTGGCTCATGTCATCCTTCCTAAATCCATAAGTTTACTTTTAATGTTCTCTCAAAAATGACTGCTTAGGGGCAATTACAGCTGGGAATTTCTGAAACATGATATTTCAAGATAGCAAACAGAGATCAAGGATTAAGCTCACTTTTTGCCACAATAACAATATCCATAATCTGAATGAGAATCCAGGGTAAACAATTTTTTAAATTTGGTAAGGCACTATTGTGGCAAGAGTGTCAGAAAGGAGACCTCTTTAAATTGACTGGTAAAGTGTGCCTGGGTGGCTCAGTAGGTTAAACGTTCAACTCTTAATTTCAGATCAGGTCATGATCTGAGGGTCATGAGGTTGAGTCCTGAACCAGGCTCCCCAGTGGTGGAGTCTGCTTGACACTCTCTCTCTGCCTTTTCCTCTGCCCTGCCCCCTGCTTGTGCTCTTTCTCTCTCAAACAAATAAATAAATGAAATCTTTAAATTGACTAGTGAGAACATGACTTGGTACAACCTTTTTTGGGGAGAGGAGAGAAATTTGGTAATATCTATTAAAATTTAAAATCCACATACAGGGGCGCCTGGGTGGCTCAGTGGATTAAGCCGCTGCCTTCGGCTCAGGTCATGATCTCAGGGTCCTGGGATCGAGCCCCGCATCGGGCTCTCTGCTCCGTGGGGAGCCTGCTTCCTCCTCTCTCTCTGCCTGCCTCTCTGCCTGCTTGTGATCTCTCTCTGTCAAATAAATAAATAAAATCTTTAAAAAAAAAATAAAATAAAATAAAATAAAATAAAATCCACATACAATTGAAGAAGATGCAAGTATTTTCTTCTCGGAATGTAACCTACATATATACTTTACACAAAAGAGTGTCTTCACAGACACTCTTTCCACGTGATTTCTCCCAGCTTGCTGCCTGGCTCTCAAGAGGGAGTGTTCAAAGAGTGAGCATTCCGTGTGTCTCAGGTGGAAGCTACAAGGATCTTATGACCTAACTTTGGAAGCCCCGGAATATCATTCCTATTTCATTCCATTGCTCAAGCAGGCTACTAAGCCAACACAGACACAAAACAAATCGAATTAGGTTCTTCTCTATGGAAAGAGTGTCAAAGTCACAGTGCAGAAGAGCCTGTGGGATAGGAAATAATATTGCCATCCTCTGGAAATACAATACAGAGAGATACTGACTTTTTCAATGTCTAGTCTGTGATCCTGCTTGAACTTTTGTCCACGTGGACGTCCAAGTGTGTTTCAAGATTTTAGACCAACCGCATTTGGATACTCATTCACTTATGTTTGGTTAGTAACCTCATCCTTCTTTACAGGCAAGTTCTCCAGGGGACTCACAGGGGCAATGCTGTCACAGTCGTCAGTGATATCTAGTTCTAAAATTTCCTGGACTTCCTTGCACATTTTCACGGTTTGTCAGACTTACCCATCATACTTCCTGTTTTTAACCACCAACCCACATTCTCAGTTAAAAATTATAATTTTGAAATGATTATAGTTCAAAGAAATCAATGAAAAGTGATGCTAAAACCACAAAAACAGCTCTCAGAGGTTATCAGAGAACTCTTGTGGGAAGTGAAACTAAGCATGGTCACGCATTTGTTAACAAAACATCTGATTGAACACATTGTGGGTGGGAAGGAAATTGCTTTGTGGGAGCCCGTGTGTGTGAGAGAGAGAGAAAGAGAGAGAGGGAGAGAGAGAGATCCAATGCCTGGAACCTCACCCTTGAGAGAGGAACCTGCACTTAAATGTCAGGTGTCTACAAATCAGTGGGAGGTGAGTATTTGGGAGGAATCTCAGTATTAAGAATTCCCTACTGCTAATCTGTTTTATTTACTTGAATTATAGCTGGGACAGTGGGTAGTTCTATTCCTCTTTTACAATAAAAAGACACAGTGGTTGAATCATAGCTGTAAGGTGGCCGTGCAGAAAATCAAAACCATCCCCATGTATTTTACTTTGTTACAAGAATAATAAGAATATTTGGAGGGTGGGACAGTTGCCCTGTGGATTCTGTGCATTTATCCCATTCTATTGTGGGCACTTCCTAATACCCACGTGAGGAACAGCACCTCGGTTTTACAGATGATTAATCCCAGCAACAGGCAAGTATGTTATCTGACAGACCAGCAGTGTGGGAAGACGATCTGCTTTCCTCAACTGTTTTTAAACTACTCTTCCGTGAAGGGCGCGCGCCTGCTGACGAGGGATCACTCTGTGTTCCTCAGCCGGGCAGCGTCGGCTGAGGGTCGCTGGGGCAGACGGTTCCTAGGATGGTTTCTTCTCTGCTTTTTCTGACCAAACTGAAGGCTACTTGACGGAGCTGGAATGTAGGTGGCAGCCACTGCCTTTTTCCGCAGGCAGGAAGGTGGGGCCCCCAAGGGCCCAGCTGCGGGCCTGAGGATCTGCTGAATGGAGGAGGCCTGCCTCCTGCCTGCTATAGCTCCTTTCTAAATTCAGGAATTTATGGACTTGTGTATACCACCAGAGGAAGTTGTGGGCTTGTAAAGACCCGTGTGATTCAATTACACTCACCTTTTAAGGTCACCATAACGTAACACAAACACAGGAATGATACCACATTCCCAGGTTCAGGTTCATAAGGAGTATGGCTTTCATGGGTGGGTGGGGCGAGGTAAGGAAGGGTGGGAGAGGGGAGGGTGTTTTTGTTTTTTTTTTTAAAGATTTTATTTATTTGACAGAGAGAGATCACAAGTAGATAGAGAGGCAGGCAGAGAGAGAGAGAAGCAGGCTCTGCTCAGCAGAGAGCCCAATGCAGAACTCGATCCCAGGATCCCGAGATCATGACCTGAGCCGAAGGCAGCGGCTTAACCCACTGAGCCACCCAGGCACCCCAGGGAGGGCGTTTTTAAAATCCTGACTACTCTTTCTGGTGCTGCTGCTGGGAGTCAGAGAGAGGTATTTAAGAACAAGTGACTGAGATAAGAATGATCCGGCAGGGGATGTAAGGCTTCATTAGCACTGCTAAGTACGTTTTTTGTTTTGTTTTTTTAAAGATCCTATTTATTCATTTGACAGATTGAGAGAGATCACAAGTAGGCAGAGAGGCAGGCAGAGAGACAGGAGGAGGCAGGCTCCCTGCTGAGCAGAGAGCCTGATGCGGGGCTTGATCCCAGGACCCTGAGATCACGACCTGAGCCGAAGGCAGAGGCTTAAACCACTGAGCCACCCAGGCGCCCCAGCACTGCTAAGTACGTTTAAGTAACAATTGCAGTGGGTCTTATGGGTTGTCCCAATTGTCCAATGCGGTGATTCTCACAGTGTGGGCACAGGACCATCAGCATCGGCATCATCTGGGACCTTGTCAGGAGTGCATATTGGAGGTCCCACCCCAGGCCTACTTAAGAAGGCACTCAGGGGTTGTGGTTCCCCAGATCTGTGTTTTAAACCAGGTGGTTCTGATACTACTCAATTGAGAACGGTTTCTCTAAAACAAGTTCCCAGATTGTTTCTTTCTCTCTCTCTCCTTCCTTTCCGTTTTGTGTGTGTGTGTGTGTGTGTATGTGTAAATCAGACCATCTCCAAGTTGACTTCCACGTCCAACAGTCTATGATTCTGTGACTATCACTAAAATGATTTAGTGTATAAACCAAAGACACGTGTACACATCATCGTGTGTGTGTGTGTGTGTGTGTGGATGCCCACACTTGTGCGGTGGTTGAGAGCACGGGCTCTGGAGGTTTCTCTGCAACCAGATCCTGGCTCCACTAATCACTGGTGTGTCGCTGGGCCAGATGCATAGATTCTCTGAAGCTCGGTTTGCTCATTTATAGAAGAAGCTAACAGCAGGGCCTCCGGGTGCGAGGACCAAGTGAGATCATAGCCTAGTAGGCTCCGTGGCTGTCGGGTGTGTGATTCTTCGATCTTGCTGCATTTCTTTGAGCTTTCCCCTTGGGTACTTGAGGAACCGGGTCCCTAGAGGGGTTGGAGCCCCCAGGCTCTCCATATCCGGAGACCCCAAAACCATGGCCTGAGTATGCAGGGTTAGCTACTAGGCCTGAAGGTGGACCCTTTCAGATTCCTAGGGTCAGTTTAAGCCTTACCCCGGCAGAGGGAGGCACGTAGGTAGAGTGCGTACGTAATTCTATGACTGTGTCAATCTCCTCCTCTGGGCAGCTTAAAAAACACCAAGAGGAAATGACATCCCGACATCGGATCGGCCGAGAAGGGGAGAAAGAGGCTGGAGACAGCGGGCCTTTGTGATCTCTGAGTGTCTGTTATATGTTTGTTTTTGTTTTTTAATGCTCTTGTGGCTTGTTCTGCCTCCTCCAAGGAGCAGAAGGAGTTAAGGTCTGGGTTAGAGGCAAGATGCGTCTGTGTGTAAAGTTTAGGAGAGCGAGTGTTTCACATGGAGAGACACAAAACACCCCTGCACACCTTGTCGCCCCCTGACTTCACAGACCCCAGCAGCCGAGCTGCGAGGGGTCTTGCCAGAGCTTCCTAAGAAGCCTGAATGGAGACGAAGCCCTTGTTGAACCAGAAACAGGGAGAGAGGGGAGGCCCGACAGCCAGGTCTGCTTCCTCTGAGTGGAGCTGCGTGCTGCTCAGCCTTCTGGGTCGTTCTCAGAGCACTGATGTGGGAGGGAAGGCAGAGGCCACCCAGTGTGAGTTGCTGCTGCCTGAAATGGAGTCCGTTCTCCCACACGGAGGCAGGCAGTGACATGAGAGGCTGCTCCCTGCAGCTGCTCCCCACCCGCGGCCTGTTCCCAGGCACCACATGGCTCCTTTGGCCTCAATGCCACCAAGAGAGTGGCTCTGCCTGGGAGACACTGCTCTGCTCAAAGCCACCAAGAACCGCAGGAGCTCTCAGGACGGGCTGCTGGCTGGGGGCCTGTGCAGCTCTGGGAAGATGAGTCTGAGCTTGCAGTTGTAAGCTCTCTTCGAGGCTGATCTCCGGCTGAGGTCCTAAGCAGCTGCCATGTGTCCTCCAGCTTTCTGCAGGAGATAAGCCTCCTCCCCTCGCACCCCGCCCCATGAGAGCTCCTGGGGCTGCAGATCTTTGAGGTTACTGGGAAGCCTCACCATTCAGAGAGTGAGAGGCCCAAAGGCACGTTCATAACCGCTCGAGCCGTCCCACGCTTCAGTATTCCCCAGGAATGTGCTCTATGAATTAATTCATGTGGTCCCCTTCATGCAAGCCAAGGCTGAACAATTTGGGGAACAATTAAAGATACTTTCTTCTCCCCTCTTTTGCTCTAGAGAGCCCATCAATAATTTGATTCCAGTTAGCTGGAATGCCAGGAAACAGAGCATTCTGCAATACTAAACAATGTTCTGTTCCTAAAATGTCACTGTGGAAGGACCCTTGGGGACCAATATCCAACATCCTGAAGATACTTCTTAAATGGTGCTGAGTAAAAAAGTGCTAGGAGTAAAATGAAGTCCATAGCACAATGTAACATATGAAAATTAAAAATCCATACACAAGGGCCCTTGGTGGCTCAGTCGGTTAAGCATCTGCCTTTGGGTCGGGTCATGATCCCGGGGTCCTGGGATCGAGCCCCAGCTTGGCCTCCCTGCTTCTCCCTCTCCCTCTGCCTCTCCTCCCTGCTTATGCTCTATCTCAAATAAATAAAATCTTTTTTAAACAACCATATACAGAACAAAACTCACACAACTACACCCTATTGAATGAAAAATATTTTTCACATTGATATGGTTGCCTCTTGGGAGAAAACAGATTAGTGCTGGGGATGGAGAAAGCAGGGAGAAGGGAATTAGGAGTGGAGGGAAAAGAGAGGGGAAGGGAAGGGGAAGAGGAAACAGAGAGCTGAAGGGAAAAACTTGTAATCATGATGACAGCAAACAGTGTCTCAAGGAGTAGGAGTCACTCTACCCTTTAGAACAAAGTTCCAACACAGAAGGTAAAAGAGGAAGCAAGCTGTGGTGTAGTTCCTTCAATTCAGTCTTCACACCTGGGGAAACCAAGGCTAGAAAGATTAATTCTTTGGCTCTGAGGTTTCATTGCCATCAGCGGCAGAAGCCAGGTATTTTGACTCCAACTTCACCGCTCTTTCTACGACGTCAAACTGTCACACATGTATTTATAATACGTTGACCCCTGCCCTTCTAATGAGTAATTCATTGAGTTATAGTTTTAACTAGAGAGGTTGATCATTGCTGGTCTAACTCACAGGTTCTCCTCAGAGAAGCTACCCCATGCTCCTGAAAGATAGTAGCCTCGCTGGACACCAGCTGACCCAGCCCTCCTCCTCCTGCGGTGGGTATCTGCTCCAAGGGCAGCCTCTCCCAGACACGGGGAAGGGTGCCCAACCATGCTGGTTTGCTCCGGACTGAGGGGATTCCCAGGAGGCAAGACTTTCAGTGCGCACACAGGAAAAGTCCTGAGCCAACTGGGACAAGTTGTTCATCCCATCCGGAAGGGACTTAGGACCTGTGTGCTCAGGTTCAAAACCACAGGGGAGGCAATCAGGTTCTCAGAAACTGGGAGATGGAGGCTGTTGCCTGAAATAGAAGCAACGTGGTCTAGAAAGACGGCAAGGAGAGTTGAAGAGCTGCCGTATTGATCACATGCATGTGCGAAATTTACAAGTAGAAACTATGAGCAAGTAGAGGACACTGATTATATTTTAGGAAAGCTGACTTTCAGTAGCTTCTTCCTTAAAAACCACCGTGGCCAATTGCAGATCCTTGTGGAGACTTTTTCCAGATGCTTCTGTTTGCTGTTGCTGCTGCTTGTGGTTTCGTTGCCAAGGAAAGGGCCACAGCAGACTCTTCTCTTCTGTATTAAATCTTGTTCTCTCCAAATCATGCTGCTTATCTTCCAAATTAAAAAGAAATGAGTAATATCCAGCACACTCAGAAATCTCCAAGTTGGGAAATCCCAGAGCTACTCTTAATGGACTCCCTCCTCCCCTCTTGGAGCTCATGAAGCTCTTAATCAGCCAAAGCTGAGGTGGCAGATTGTTTTTCCCAAAGGGAGCGTGACAACATGACCCATTTCTCACCCTTTTCTGACATTTTACTTTGACACCCCGGTGCTACTGTGAATGTCGCTGCTAATGGCTCACAGCTGATCCCAGTCCAGAGACTTGCTCTTAGCCCCGGGGAGCCTTCTCTCCCAGAGGATTATGCCCAACACCAAGAGAACCCCCAGCCAACCCCCAAAAGCCAAACTGACATGGGAACATAAGGCCAGTCAGGCTGACGCTGGTCTCCAGCTGAGGACACATCCTTGCTTAGCATTCCCACAATTTTGCCCTCCTTTCTCCTTTCCTCATTCCTTTTCTCCTGAAAGTACTTCCCTCGCGTATCGTATGGATAAGTATCTCCCATTCCAGACTGTATCTGGGCGTCCCAACTGGGGACAGACTTCTCCTGGGGAAAGGAACATTTGTGCATGAGTGATTGAAATCTGTGTGTCGTTTGTGTGATTGTGATTTTTTTTGTGCTAGAAAGAGTGCCTTCTTTTTAGTAATGTGCTATACTGGTATTGGCTTTCAGACTTCTCGATGCATCAGCATTCATTCATTCACTGAGACTTTCATTTAACAGCATTTATTGGCCACCCATGATATGCATAGAGTATGGAATAAGACCTGTTTTTTTTTTTTTTAAGATTTTATTTTTTAATTTATTCGAGAGAAAGAGCATGTGAACAAGGGAAGGGGCAGAAGGGGAAGGAGAGGGAGAGAGAGAGAATCTCAAGCAGACTCGTGCTGTGTGCAGAGCCCCACTCCAGGCTTGATCACAGGACCCTGAGATCACGACCTGAGCCAAAACCAACAGTTGGATGCTTAATCCACTGAGCCAGCCAGGCACCCGTGACCTGGTTTTTACCTGGTGAAGGAATGTATATTGTAGTAGGGAGGACTTACGTGTCACCACAAACTCTAGGATAGAATAAAATATAAACTACAACAAAGTAGTAGTCTACATCTAGAATGTAGAGAAAGGAGTGATTGATTTTGACTTAGAAAATAAGGGAAGAAAGACACATGAGGAGGGAGCATTTCGAAAGAGCCTCTGAAGGGGGTAGCATTTTGGTAGCTAGAGGGTGCAAGGAAGGACATTCCAAAAACGGAACCACCATGTAAAAGGCACCCATTCCTGGAGAGACATGCTGTGTTTTCTGACGTTCCCAAGAAGCAGTCTATCTCCCATTGTAAATGTGCTTATCTCTGTTCTGTCCAATATGTGTTGAATGGATTTTTTGGTGGGTATAGCTCTTAAGAGGGCAATATTATTTCTCTTATTTCTGGAAGGAAGTCCTATGACAGCCCCAAGTACTGAGAGCAAAATCACTAGGTATTACTTACGGCAGCCACCACAGGGATCTCCTCACCTTACGTGGTGACAGAAACCACAAGAGCCCTTGGCTGGCCAGTTTAGCCTTAAGTCAGCACCATCTTTGGACAGAAGAAGCCCAGTCCGATGTCTCCTCTGAAGCACCTCCCTCCAGGTCATCACCACCTCTGAAATCTCCGTGGCTGGGTCATCTGCCTTTGACCCAGTCAGCTGCACCCCCAGGGGCTGGCTCACCACCACAGCCCATTCACAGCCTCCCTCCAGAACCATTTGCCCCAGGGATAGAGCCTCTTTTATTCAGATCTACGTAAGTATGGGTACTGTGATGGTGCTGCACAAGGAGGTCAATTAATGTTTATAAAATTAATGTTTATAAAATAAAATTTGATCTACCTGCTAGACTAGTCTCTGCCGAATGAGAAGGGATCCCAGTCAAGATAGAAGTATTGTTAAAGCAGGTGAACAGGACTAAAGGACACGAGTTGGCTCTAACAGCTACAAGCCCTGTGACTTTTCCCTAGCCATACAAGGAAGCAACAGCCAGAAACGGAAAAGACCCTAAAGGAGGTTATTATCCTATGAAAGTCAGCGATTCACCCAGACGAACCCTCCCAGTCTGTTTTGCCACGGAGGGGTTTGCATGCGTGGGTGACCTAACTGTCCATCTCTCTGGTGAGTTTTCACAGGATCTTCCTTTGTATCTTTCTCTATTTTGCTACTTTTTCTATGTCTTTCCATCACTTTGAGGCTTGATTTTACTCATCATCTTAGCTCCCCATGTCTTTCTTTATTCTCCCCTCTTCCTTCTGACTTTCTTTCTGAATTAACTGGGATTAGAAGTATGCCAGGATCTATATCCACACTTAAAATGAGGTTTAGGTTTTCTGTTCTTTTGTTTTTACTGAGGTATACTTGGCATAGAGCATTGTATGAGTTTCGGGCATACAACATAATGATGCAACATTTGCAAAAGGATCACCACAATAAATGTACTTAGTATCCATCACCATACATAGTGACACATTTTTCTTCCTTGGTGGGAGATTTTAAGATTTACTCTTAGCAACTTTCAAATAAGCACCACAGTGTAATTAACTGTAGTGGCTCAGTTTTAAAGCCGTGCAAGTACCGTGCATAGTGGATAAACTAGCTGGGTGTCACTGGTATCCCCCCACTCCCTTGCTTCCCCTCCATCTCAGGGAAGTCTCTTCTTGCTAAGGCTCTTTCCACATGGGTTATGATCTTATCCCCTCCCTTATCTTTCCCGTCTCCCCTGTCCTAGCCTCTCCCCTCCAGTCTGCAGACACTCAAACCCTCTCCTTCCTTCCTTCTTTCCTTCCTTCCTTCCTTCCTTCACAGCCATCACACTACTGCTCCAGACTTCTTGAAAAATCGTTAACACACCGTGCCTCCATTCCTCACTCCTGTGCAATCCCTAAGCTGTGCCCCCACCATACACCTCCACCCCTGCCTCCCACCCGAGGAAAATTACTCTGGCCCTGACCCTCAAATCAACAAAGCAGACTGATCCAGTGAACTTTCTACACAGCGCTTAATTTCAGGGAGGGGACTGTGCACCTGCGTCCTTCACTCATTGCCCTCACCTGCGAAGGCGCAGACTTCTCTCTCTCTCTTCCCCTGAGACTCTGCTCTCCTCCCCTCACTGGCTTCTCCCCCTACTTGTGAAAGGCCTGCTTTCCTGAGGACGGGCTCCCCGGCCTCCCAATTTCTTATCTTCCCTCCTCATCTCCAGGACCTCCCTTACCAAAGACCTGGGCAGTGTCTCAGCGTATCAGTGAGCCTGGGGTCTGAAGGGAGGCATATTCATGCACAAATGTAGCCTTTTGTAAGATGTGTGTAGCCTCCTATAAGGTGCTCCTGCTTTTCACCATTTAGCAAATAGGGCCACCTGGGCCTTGTTGGCTTGCTGGGCTTTGGCTCTGAAGTTTTGGGCTTGGCCTGCAGAACTCAGCCGGGAAGCACCCTGTGCAGGCTCAGAGAAGGTTCAACAGTGCTGGGGGGCATGGGGAGTGTATCTAGTTAACCATTCGCCTCCTTCCTACTGGGGGCATTGGGGGGTGGCCCCAGCCCCAGGGCTCCTGACCCATGTTTGGAACCCATCCCTGCACCCGCACGGCCACGGAAGCCAGAAGCCTGAAGTGGCAACCCGGACTTCTCAACGTGCCTTGTTGCTGGGATTCTGTTCACAAGCACTTAGAAGAACTCCGAGAAAATCACGTCTTCGTAAGTGTCTTGTTCTAAGAAAAATGTGCAGATTTAAGAGTGAGCCATAACACCTTAACATGAGCTTTTCCTCCCCCAATTATTGTCATCATCTTCATTATTATTATTATTATGGAATGTTGGTGGGAAATGTTGAAAAGTCAGGAAAGTTGAAAATACAGTGAATATCTATATACCCTCCATCTTCTTCAATAACTATGAATATCTGCCAGCCTTGTTTCATCTCTCTGTATCTGTGTGCATGTGTTTTTAACAATTCTGTGTATTACTCAGTGATCACCATGGTAAGGATAGTCGCCATCTGTCCCCATACAACCTCACTACAATATTATTGACTCTGTTCCCTCTGCTGCACTTTTCATCTCTGTGACTTATTTATTTTATAACCAGAAGTCTGTACCTCTTAATCCCCTTTACCTGTTTCACCCATCCCCCCACCACCTCCCTTCTGGCAACCACCATTTTGCTCTTTGTATTTATTACTCTGTTCCTGTTTTTTTGTTTTTGTTTTATTTGGGGTCCATGTATAAGTGAAATCATATGGTACTTGCCTTTTTCTGTCTGACTGCTGTCACTTAGCATGATGCCCTCTAGGTTCATTCATGTTGCAAATGGCAAGATTTCATTCTCCTTTTTTTTTTTTTTTAAGATTTTATTTACTTATTTGACAGAGGTCCCAAGCAGGCAGAGAAGCAGGCAGAGAGAGAGGGGGAAGCAGGCTCCCTGCTGAGCAGAGAGCCCAATGCAGGGCTCGATCCCAGGACCCTGAGATCATGACCTGAGCCGAAGGCAGCGGCTTAACCCACTGAGCCACCCAGGCGCCCCTCATTCTCCTTTATCACTGAGTAATATTCCAGTTCATATTTGCTACATCTTTTTTATCCATTCCTCCATTGATGGACACTCCGGTTACTTCCATAACTTGGCTATTGTAAAGAGTGTTGCAATAAACATTGGGGTGTATATATCTTATTAAATTAATGTTTTCATTTTCTTTGGGCAAATATCCAGTAGGAGAATGCCTGAATCATATGGTAATTCTATTTCTAATTTTTGGCAGAATCTCCATACAGTTTTTCAGAGTGGCCGTGGCAATTTATATTCTCACTATCAGTGCATGAGGGTTCCTTTTGCTTCACATCCTCAACAATGCTTGTTATTTCTTGTCTCTTTGATACTAGCTCTTCTGCCTGGTGTAAGGCACGACCACGTTGTGATTTTGATTTGCATTTCCCTCGTGATGAGTGACGTTGAGCATCTTTTCCTGCATCTGTTGGCCATCTGCATGTCTTCTTTGGAAAGATGTCTATTTGGATCCTCTGCCCATTTTTTAATTGGATTGTTTGGGGTTTTTGGGGTTGTGTTTTGAGTTGTGTAAGTTCTTTATGTATTTTGGATATTAATGCCATATTAGATGCATTATTTGCAAATATCTTCTCCCGTTCTGTAGATTGCCTTTTCATTTTATTGATGACTTCTTTTACTGTGCGGAATTTTTTTATTTTGATGTAGTCCTAATAGCTCACTTTTGTTTCCCTTGCCTGAGGAGACATGTCCATAAATATGTTGCTCAGGGGGATATCTAAGGGATTATGGCCTGTGTTTCCTTTTAGGGGTTTTATGCTGTCAGGTCTTATATTTGGGTCTTTAATGCATTTAAATTTATTTTTGTGTATGGTGTGAGGAAGTAGTACATTTTTTTTTGAATCATTGAAAAGTAAGTTGTAGACATCATGATATTTGAATCCTAAATACTTAAGCACACATCTAAGAACACGGACATGCTTCTCTCTAACCACAAAAGCATTATTACACCTAAGGAGATTAATAATCATTCTACAATATTATCTAAGAGCCATGCTCTATTCAAAATTTTCCAGTCATCCTAAGAAACTTTTATCGCGTTGTTTTCACCAAATCAAGATTCACCTGAGATTCACACATTTACATTTTGTTATTATTTCCTTTGGGTCTATTTATTTTATTTTATTTTACAGACTTTGTTTATTTATTTGAGAGAGAGAGCAAGAGAGCACAAGCAGGGCAGAGGGAGAAGCAGGCTCCCAGCTGAGCAGGGAGCCCAATGCGGTCCCTCAGTTAGAGGACTCTGGGATCATGACTTGATCTTGACTTGACCAGATGCTTAACTGACTGAGCCACCCCAGGTACTCCTCTTTGGGGTCGATTTAAAAAAATTTTGTTTACTGGGGTGCCTGGGTGGCACCTTATAAGTGCCTATATAAGCAGCTGTCTTAGGCTCAGGTCACAATCCCAGGGTCCTGAGATTGAGCCCCACATCAGGCTCCCTGCTCAGTGCGGAGCCTGCTTCTCCCTCTCCCTCTGCCTACTCCTTCTACTTGTGCTTGCTCTCTCTCTCACTGTGAAATAAATAAATAAAATCTTTTTAAAAATGTTTGTTTACTGATACAAAATCAACATAATTGTAATGCATCCATTTTAAGTATACAGTTTGAGTTTTGAAATATATATATATATATATATATATATGCACCTTTACAGCAATCACTCCAATCAAAATATAGAATATGTTCTCTCATGCCACCTTTCCAACCAATCACCTCTTCACCCCCTGTCCCAGGCAACCACGGATCTGACTTTTATCACCGTAGAATAGCTTTACCTGCTGAAGAACTTCAGAAATCTAGTAATATAGCTTGTATTCTTTTCTTTCTGATTTCTTTTGATCGGCATATTTTTGAGACTCATGTTGTATGTATGAGTCGCTTGTTCCTTTTTGTTGCAGAGTAATATTCCATGGTGTGAATATACTGGTTTGTTTATCCATTCACCCACTGATGAACATCTGGGTTACATTTAGTTGGAAGCTCTTGTGATTAACGCTGCTATGAACATTCTTGTACAAGTCATTTTGTGGACACATGTTTTCAGTTCTCTGGGATAAAAATTTCGAAGTAGAGTTGCTGGATCATACAGTTAATGTATGTTTAACTATATAAGAAGCTGCGAAACTGTTTCCCAAAGTGTTCATAACATTTCACACTCTTTCCAGGAATGTGCGAGAGCTCTAATTTCTCCATAGCCTCACCAGTGCTTAATATTAAAAACCTTTTTGCTTTTTGCCATTTTACTGGGGGTGTCGTGGTATCTCAGTGCAGTCTTAATCTGTATGTCCCAGGTAACTAGAGAAGTTATTTGTCTTTTCATGGGTTTATTGCTCAT
Organism: Meles meles; assembly: GCF_922984935.1. Taxonomy (NCBI): domain Eukaryota; kingdom Metazoa; phylum Chordata; class Mammalia; order Carnivora; family Mustelidae; genus Meles; species Meles meles. Next base: position 83,922,431 of record NC_060068.1, read on the forward strand.
CCATATACAGGTAGCCCTTGATAACGTGCATTGGAATCATGCAGGTCCACTTATGTGCAGATTTTTTACAGTACTGTAAATGCATTTTCTCTTCCTTATGCTTTCCCTAACATTTTTTCTCTAGCTTACTGTATTATAAGAATACGGTACATAATATATACAAGATACAAAATATGTGTGAATTGGCTGTTTATGTTATTGGTTAAGGCTTCCAGTCAACAATAAACTATTAGAGTTAAGTTTTGGGGGAGTCAAAAATTATATGCAGATTTTTGACTGCGCAGAGGATCAGAGGGTTGGCAGCCCAGCCCCCATGTTGTTCAAAGGTTCACTATATATTCTTTTTGTGATCTGTCTTTTCAGATGTTTGCCCTTTTAAAAATTGGGTTATTACTTGTTGTTGACTTACATCTATGAATCTTTTACCAGGTTTATGCATTATAAATAATTTGTTCCAATGCCTTGACTTTTCATTTTCTTAATGGTGTTTTTTGAGGAGAAGTTTTTAATCTTGGTAAAACCCAATTTATCAATATTTTCTTTTAAGATTGGTGGTTTTTTTTTAAGATTTTATTTATTTATTTGACGGGCAGAGATCACAAGTAGGCAGAGAGGCAGGCAGAGAGAGAGGGAGAAGCAGGCTTCCTGCTGAGCAGAGAGCCGGATGCAGGGCTCAATTCTAGGATCCTAAGATCATGACTCAAGCCGAAGGCTTAACGCACTGAGCCACCCAGGCACCCCAAGATTGGTGCTTTTTTGTGTTTTTTCTAAAAATTTTTCCTCCCCAAGGTTAGAAAGGTTTTCTTCTATGTTTTTTCCTAGAAGTGTTGTAGTTTTAGCTTTAACATGTAGACCTATAATCCCTTTAGAGTTCATTTTTCTATAGAGAGTGCGAAACTGTTGTTTAGATTTTTTTTCAAACATGAAGCCGGTTTTCCTTGCACCATTTGTTGAAAAGACTATTGTATTCCCCACTGGATTACCTTAAAAAATAAATTGACCAGAGATACGTGGGTCTACTTCTGGACTCTATTCTGGTCCATTGTGTATCCTATACTGATACCACAATGATTGCCAAGATGTTATAGTTGCTCTTGAGATCAGTGTGTAAGTCCTTCAAACTGTTCTTTTCCAAAATTATTTTGAGTCTTCTGGTCCTTTACAGTTTCATATAAATTTCATAATAAGCTTCCCAATTTTTATTTTTTAAAATGCCTGTGGAGGTGGTGATTGGAGGGTTTGAATCTACAGATCTGTGGGGAAAACTGACACTTTAAAAATATTGATTCTTTCAATCCATGAACATGGACAATCTGTCCACTCACTTGAAGCTTGTTTAATTTCAACAGTGTTTGGTCATTTTCAGTACCCAGTGTGTGTGTGTGTGTGTGTACGCATACATACACATACACATATATATACACACACATTTATGAAACATTAATTTTTTGACCTTGTGAATAATATTTCCTTTCCCAGTTGTTTGTGCTGAAATACAGACATACAATTGATTACTATATATTGACCTTGTGTACTCCCTCTTTACCGGATGTCCCTTTTTGGTTTTAGTAGCTTTTCTGTTGAATCCTGAGGATTTTCTATGTTCACAACCATGTTTTGGTTCTACCTTTCCGATGTGTACACTCTTTTTTTCCTTGCCTCTGACCACCGCAGAATGTGGACTAGAAATGGTGAAAGAAAACTTCCTGCCTTGTCTCGGATCTTAGAAGGGAAATAGTCATTTACCAAAAAGTCTGATGTAGAAAAAGAAAAAGATTCAGAAAAAAAGCACTTTACAAAACTCAAAATCCATTCATGATTAAAGTTCTTGGTAAACTGGGACTAAAAAGTCAATGGGATCTATCCTTGTTGTTTTCTTTGAAGATTGTTGAGTTTTGATTTCACGGGAAGTTAATTTGTATGTGGATTAACCTGATAGTTTGAAGACTTACTTTTAAGCTTTACTAAGGCAGACCTAGAGTAGCTAGTTAGCCCTAATCCAAATCTAATCTAATCCTAATCTAAGTGTCACCTACTCCAAGCCCTTGGGATTCGGTAAGGCTTTCCACACTGGTTGATCAAAACTCAAGCATCTCCCATCTCTGCATGAGCTCCAACAGCTCTTATGTTTACAGCAACATGGTAGCCTTTCTTTCAAGTTTGTGACATCTCCCCCATACATGTAGAAATTAGTATTTAGCCAAAGACTCAGAGGAAATCCCATGGCCTGGAACTCTTTCTCTGGTTAATTTCTTCCTCAGAAATATTCTGCTGTGGAAATTCCAGCTGTCCCAGCCCCGCCCCCAACTCCAATCATCTGTCTTGTCAGCTCTGTGCGACCTCTGTATTCTGTTTGGGTCCCCCTCCTGGGTAGGGAGATGCAGAAAGCCTGGGTGACTGTAGGCTCACCTTGTTTGTTTCCTTTCTCTCAAAAATTCCAGCTCTGTGCTGCCAATTTTTTCATGTCTGTAAACAATTATTTAATGTTTTATCCAGGGTTCTAATGGTGTATGGCTGAATGGCTAGCCAGTACCACTTGGTCTGTCATTGATGAAGGAGAAGAGTCACCAGTCTCTCAATTTAGAACAGAGGCCAGCAAACTTTTTCTGAAAGAGCAGGATAGTAAATACTGTAGTTTGCAGGCCACGCTGTTTCTGTCGCACTCACTCAGCTATGTCATCAGAGCACAAAAGCATCCACCCATAATGCGTAAGCTAATAAGCATGACAGCGTTCTAGTAAAATTTTACTTACAAAAATAGACAACTGACTTGCAGGTCATGGTTTGGCCACCTTTGATCTAGAACAGTCTCTCTGCCACTTTCCCCCTTGTCATCAACTCTTTCAGGAGCCACCCCAAGTCATCTTCTGAATTCCCCGAATTCTGGGTTCAAGTACTTGTTTTCTGAAGTTACTGTGTAATGCATTCCTTCATCCCCTGTGTTTTCTGTAAGCTGATAGGTAGGCCAAGAAGCTTTACGAGAGTCACGTTCAATATTTGGAGGTAAGGATTTTGTCTTAGGTAATGCCGGGAATATTAGCTTTCGACAAAGCAGCATCAAAGTCAGTGCAATTGTGTTTCATTCATTGATGACTGCGGTCGCTCAGCCATCCACTGTCCTTTCATTGAGGACCTGCGGTGTGCTCCTTCTTCGAGGTGCAGTGCTGAGTGTCCTGAAACGCCCAGCGATGTGGTCTGACCTGCCAGCAGGACTGCTAGGGGGCAGAAAAGCACAGTGCTAAAAAGCCAGCCCCTTGCTCTGTCTTCCTGGCCCGCTGTCAGAGGGCTACTTTGATCTGAGGTAATTGTAAAAGTCCAGATTCACCAGCCCCTCAGACCCAATGAGATAGAAAGAACCTCTTGGTGAGATCTAGAAACCCGAATCCATACCCAATTCCATTGTTAAAGGAGGCCCAAGGAGGGCACCTGGGTGGCTCAGTGGGTTAAAGCCTCTGCCTTCGGCTCAGGTCATAATCCTAGGGTCCTGGGATCGAGCCCCGAATCGGGCTCTCTGCTCAGAAGTGATCCTCCCTCCTTCCACCTCTCTCTCTCTGCCTGCCTCTCTGCCTACTTGTGATCTTTGCCTGTCAAATAAATAAATAAAAATCTTTAATTTAAAAAAACATAATAAAAGGAGGCCAAAGGGAAGCAGATGTGATGAAAGTCCCCTCGTCAGGGGGGAAGCCCTCCACCTGGGAGGAGGCTGCATTTCCTGACTTCCCACTGGGTCTACCAGAAAGACATGTCTTGCAGCCCAGGGGTCAGGCGGCTCTCCAGTTAGAGAAGAAAAGGCTCTTGGTCTCAAGGACTGTGATGATTTAAAAATATGTCCACAATTCTTTGAGACCCCTTTGTTGAAAAGGTAGAAGTTGATGCCTCTCTCCTTGAGTGTAGGCCGGCCCTAGCGGCTTGCTTCTAGCAGACAGAATGGGGCAGAAGTGATGATGTTTGCCCTCTAGACTAGCTCCTGAAAAGCACTGCAGCTTCCTCCTGTCTTTCTCTGAGATCCCTTGCTCTGCAGGAAGCCAGGCGTCATGCTGTGCAGCCCTGTGGCTGTCCTCGAGGAGAGGAACTGAGGTCTCCCACCAGCAGCTGGCATCACTTGCCAACCCCCTCCTGCACCCCCTGCGTCTCCAGTTGAGGCAGCCAGCTTGAAAAAGACACTGCACAGGGCCCCGCATGCTTTTCTGTTTGACACATGTGTCTTCTCAACCGGCTGCTGACCTCACAGTGAAATTCCCAGGCAGAAACCTATCCAGGCCTCCAAAGAATCGGGACTTGGAACGTCCACCCCACCCCCGGGTGAACTATGTTTGGAGATGACGCCATTGCCCCTTCCTTCCCCACAGAGCACTCTTTGGAAGCTTCTGTCTGAATAGAAAGCAGTTGGGCAGCCCCCCTTCTGGCAGGGGAACCGCTTTTCTCAGTGCTGAGCCAGCAGCGTGTATGGGTATCAATACTGGCACCTTTATTTCATTAACACCCTATTCTAACAAAGCCGGCTGACTGGCCACAATTTTGGAAAAATAATAGGACAGCGCACCGATGCCAAAATACTGCAGTCAACTCAGTAGGGCCTGTGGGAAAAAAGTTAAAATGTAAGGACTCACCAGCACCTCCTGGTTTAGAGTGAGTCTGGGAAGGAGGGAGCGAAGTACGGTGTTCTGGGGACCACCCCCCCTCTCGGTCTGAGTTTGTATTTGACATCTCTCTGCAAGGTAAGAGTGAAAAGTGACTTTGCTTGCCTCCACAGAGATTGGAGTTGATTTTTTTTTTAATTAGATGACAACTGAGGAAATAATGTGCAAAATATATAAACAGTTCACTGAAAAAAGATTCAAAAGGCTCCTAATATTTGAAAAGAATCCCAACACTCATTAAAAAAATATAAATGAAAATTGCCCTGGGCTAGGATCTCTCTTATCAGATGGGCAAAAATCCAGAAGTTGGATTTGGATAACACACTCTGCTGTTGAAGTGGTAAGGAAATAGGCACTTGTGTCTGTTGCCAGTTAGAGCATGAGAGGGCTCCCCCCACCCCGCCCTCTGAGGAACAGTTGGCATCATCTCTCCCAATTACACCCACGTTTCCCTGTTAAAGTAGCCGTGTCCCGCAGAGTTTGCTCTGAACCTAGACCTTGTCTAATCAAAAACAACAAAAGCACAAGGATATTTGCTGTGGTATTATTTATAATATTAAAAGATTAGAAACAAACCTAAAGGTCCATAATTAGAGGAAGAGCTGAGCACATGGTATTGTCACACTATGGGGTACTATGTAGCTATACCAAAAAATGAGAAAGGTGTCTACCTATGGAGTCATTATCAATAGATAGTATTAGATGAAAAAAGAAAGGAGCAGAGTAGCGTGTATTTGTGTGTGTGTGTGTGTGTGTGTGTGTGTGCGCGCCTGCATACATAAACACAGGCCTATAAAATTAGCAATGTTGTATCCCATGTATCAGTATATATGTTGCAATGCATATTAGTGTTCATATATAAAATACATTATATATACATTATATGTAATGCATATATTATACATTATATATAAATATACATTATAAAATATAAGTATCAGAAAGGAAACACCAGGGGGATACAACTGAAACTAATAAGAGGAATGATGACTTAGAGGGGTAGGCGGGACAGGGGAGAGTGAGTAAAGGATGGAGCCATCCTTTAGGAACACTTTTTAATATAGCATATGTTTTATGTGTTCAAAAATAAAGTTAAATTGAGGCACCTGGGTGGCTCAGTGGGTTGGGATCTGAATCTTGATTTCTTTGGCTCAGGTCATGATCTCAGGGTTGTGGGATCGAGCCCCATGTCGGGCTCCACACTCAGTGTGGTCTTGGTCCTGCTTGAGATTCTCTCTCTGGCTCTCTCTCTGCCCCTCCCCTTGCTCATGCTCTCACGCTCAGTCTCTCTCTCAAATAGTAAATCTTTAAAAATTTTTAATTTAAAAGCAAAATTAACCTTAATATTAAATATAAATGGGGATAAATGACCCTAATTGTCACATTAGTAATTCAGAGAAAAATAATTATTTAAATGACTTCCAATTTTCTACTCTAAGTTTAATGAAATATATCTTAAGGATTTAAAAATCTTCAAAACTCTTTTCCTTTACTCACTAATTTTATTAGTAGTAATATTGGATTATAATTCAAAGGGGAAAAGAATCCCAAAGTCAGTGACCTACTGTGGAAAGAAGAGACTCTTTTAGACTTACAGACTCCAGTTCGAGCTCCTTTCCAGGGCTGAAGGGCACCCCAGAAACAGCCCAGCGTGGGAACGGAGCAGTGACCTGCCCGTGGTCTCACCTAACTGGGCATTATGAGCCCTTTGCAGTGCATAGCCATGAAGGACACAGGCCTGGTGAAAGCCATCAGGCTCTGCCAGACAGCACCCATGGGACCTGTTGTAACTTGTCACTTCTCACAGAGCATCAGGGAGGAGACAGGGTGGGGAAGCCGCTTGGCCTGGCACCTGTCGGAGCTGGGCTTCAGCTCCAACACTGCAGGTTCCCCAGAGAGAGCAGCAGTGGGAGGGCGTTCAGCTCCTAACAACTTTACTGCCTGAGCACCACGAAGGGGGAGGAAAGCTTGAGAGCCTGAGAATGAGAATCCCGGAGGTGAGTGAGTGCCTACAGGCCATTAAATAAGTGCCCTTCGAGTGGCTGGGCATGCGAGGGTGGCTCATCTACCCCCACCAACCTACCTTACCCACCTTCTAGTCCCTTCAGGCCCAAGCGGCTTCCAGAAAGCAGACAGAGCAGTGAACTTCTAGCACTGACCCCATCTCAGTCCCCCACCCCCACCCCACCCCGCAGCAGACAGGGGCACTGCCCCGAGTGAGGTGAGGGACAGATACCCTTTTCAAACAATCACATGTGTCACCCAGCTGAAATCTTCCCCCTTCCCCACAAAGACTTTTTCACCTGGGAAAGCTGCATCCAAGCCTCTCCTTTGCTCCTGTTGGGGCACTTGGGTTGATGGCAGCTGACTCCAAGAATCCAAGGTATGCCAGATTCCAGGAGGGCTCGTGGCATGTAGACAGACCATGCCTGGTTCCCCAACAAGGGTCAGAGGACGTTTCACCCTTCTGGGCCACCTACCACCCCTGCAGTGTGCTTCCCAACTTCTCTCTCCTTTGGAGAAGTTCCTACACCAGAAGCGCAAGGATCAGGGTTTCCTACATCCAGGGCGGCAGCAGGAGGAGCCCAGCCCCCCCTCCCCCCGACTCGGGGAGTTCTCCTAACTGACCCATCGGAGGCTGAGAGGCACGGAGAGGAAGGAAGTCTCATACAGTTCTCATACTATTTCCCATTCGGACATTTTCAAGCATTTTCCATTTCAACCTGAAGAACGTTTTCTTCTGCTCCACCTTGTCAGGACAAACGTCATCGATGCTCCCAGCAGTAGGCACCCAGCAGTCCTGACTGCTCCCAACACAAAGAAACATGCCTTCCCGAATACATGAGTCCGAAGTTCCCCAGTCTGGAAATTCGGAAGGACTCCCCATATGAAAGAGGCAAGGGCTCTCTGACTTGGTTTCCCCATGCCCCTGGGGCTGTCTCATGCATTCCTGACGGAGCCACCAGGAAGGCTCGACTGGTGAGACTGTGTGAAGCCTGCATCCACACTGGGGAGCTGATGGCAAACCCACATTCTTCCCTTTTACGACCCTTAGCATGGGCTGGGTTGTGTGAAGGCCTAGAAGTCACAAGGGGCTCATAATCCCAGATAATTCAACCCACATGGTGTGGCCTCTGCCATTTCTATTGTCCCCACAGGCAGTGTTTCCCAGGTTCCCAGATGAGAAGCACTACTCTCCTGGAGATGTGGATTTATTGGCCCGGTCTGCAATGGAACTCAGGATGTTAACTTTCAACAGTTAATTCTGGTTCTTATCGTTGTGGACCCTCATAGATCCCTCCAGACTACTGTCTTCTGCCCACCTGAGGCCACCTTCTGAGGTTCACTTCCTATCTTTAGACCCACTCCTTTCCTATGACTTGCCCTGGAATGGTGGCTCCCTTCCAGGGCCACCCACCACCTGCCTGACCTCATTCCTCTGCAAAGCAACCATATCAAAGGCCAACGGACACATGACAGCAGGATGTCCCACAGGCCTCACCCCACCCCACTGCCACCTCTCAGGTGGAAACGGGATGACCACATACTTGCTTCTCCCTCAGCTATCATCCTCTGGAAACATGCTTCCCTTGCCCTGTTGTGTTCCTCCTAAGCTTGTAAACTAAAGAAAGAACAAAGGGACTTTGCCTGGTCCAACATTAGCTTTCATTCCAGTAGAATTGGTTGATTGGGTTAGTCCCCTTAACTCACCCAGGAGAGGACAAAGAATTCACAAGAACGGGTTCTCGTGGCATGGAGGCAGTGTGGCCACACAGTGTGTCTGGCGTGGGTCGTCCCACCTGACCTCACAGAGCTCCTCACCGTCCTCCACAAGGTGGGTATCATGCCTCCCAATACCACAGGAAGGGACTCAGACATAAGATTTTCTGTACCACTGACGAGAATGTTTCGGTCTCCAAAACAAAGTAACACACGTGGGAAGATATCCAATATGCTTAGTCACTAGAGAAATGGGAATGAAAACCAGAATGAGACACCATTTCGCGCTAACTAGGATTGCTGTAGCACTCATGACGATGGTGATGCTGGTGGCGCTGGTGACGGTGCATCGGAACCCTCATACACTGCCGGGGGCAGTGGGAAAGGGACGACCTCCGTGGGCAACAGTTTTCATTTCCTCAGACACTTCAAATTAGCATACGGTCCAGCAATTCTGTACCTACATATATAACGAAGAGAATTAGAACAGGCACTCTAATGGATGCTTGTACACGAATGTCTGTAGCTGCACTGATCGTAATAACAAAGAGTGGCCACAACCCAGATATCCACCAATGGGTGGGTGAGTAAACTATGGCGTATCCATACAAGGCAGTAGCCCTCTGCTCTAAAAAGCAATGAAGTACTGATATGTGTTGTGATGTGGATGAATTTCAAAAAAACATCATGAAATACCTGGAAGAGGTAAATCTACAGAGACAGAACGGATTGGTGGTTGCCAAGGGGTAAGGGGAGGGAGGCAACTGAGAATGACTGTTTAATGGGTTTTCTTTTGGGGGAATGAAAATATTTTGGAATCAGAGAAAGTGGTCATACAATGTTATGAATGTACCCAATGCCACTGAATTGTTCACCTTGAAATGGTTCGTTTTATGTTATATGAATTCTGCTTCAATTAAAAAAAAATGTTGGGGCTCCTGGGTGGTTCAGTTGTTGGGCATCTGCCTTCAGCTCAGGTCATGATCCCAAGGTCCTGGGATGGAGCCCCGCACTGGGCTCCCTGCTCGAAGGAAAGCCTGCTTCTCTCTCTCCCTCTCCCCCTACTTGTGTTCCCTCTCTTGCTGCCTCTCTGTCAAAAAATAAATAAAAATCTTAAATAAATAAATAAAAATAAAAATAAATGTTAACACAAATGAAGGAAAAATTGAGTGACTGTCCACTGGGTGGGTTTTTGGAAGCTGTCACCCTTTGCCAGAACCTTGATAGGCATAGGATGCATCTTCCATGACCACATGATTTGCCCCAGCTCTGCCATCTGTGACTTCAGTCTGGCAGTAGACTTCCTCACCCTCGGGGACCTCTCACAGTGCCCCAGGTTCTCCAGGCTCCACCTTGCTGAGCACCTTGGAGACTGAGAGAGGTTGAATAAACTTCCCTAACCAGAAGGTCAGGCTTAGACCTAAGACTAACTGCATTTTATTTATTTATTTTTTTAGGACTTTTGATTTGTTTATCTGACAGAGACAGAATGCACAAGTAAGCAGAGTGGCAGGCAGTGGGAGAGAGAGAAACAAGCTTTCTGCTGAGCAGGGAGCCCGATGTGGGGTCCATCCCAGGACCCTGGGATCATGACCTGAGATGAAGGCAGAGGCTTAACCAACTGAGCCTCTCAGGAGCCCTCTAACTGTACTTTAATTTTATTGGCATACAAAGGTAAAAATACTCAGTTACAACCCCAGCTCTGAGCCAGCTGAAAGATCTTGGTTATTGAGGAGAACTCCTAAGTGTTTAAAACTAAGTCAGTCTACCTAGAAATTTCAGCTTCATCATTTTAAACAAATAACAGCAGGAGGAAGTGATAATAATCCACCCTTTGTTCTAATTTTAAAATGTGAATAATTAACTTTCCAGGAAAAAAAGCAGCAGAATTTTAAGAGCAGTTCAATCCAATAAATGTCCAATTCAGAGAGAGAGAGATCAGTGCTGCTGGTACAGACCGTTTCCTGTGATTTACGGTGCTGGCAATTCCCATGAAATCAGTCATGACTTTGGTTCAAACTAGTAGAGCATTAACACCCTTAAGTTCTGCTTTTGGGCACTTAACTGCTAGGTAATACAGATTTTTATAGGGGCTATGGCTTGTGTAACGGCATAAAATGTGCACATTTTTGCTACATCAAATTGTGTTATCAACCATGCTGTTACTATAGATTTTCATTTTCTCAAAGTCAGTTTCTCACAGGTAGAACTGCTAACACTTAGTGGGGGTTATTTCTGGTTTCTATCCAGAATTAAATACTTACCATGCTGCCCAACTCTTTGGTTCATCGGTAGCCTCATAAGACTAAAAGTCGGTGGGCCACACAGTCGGACCAGCACGTTATAACAGAAAGGCATCTCCTTCCTGGACCTCTCCAGGGGAATTGAGTTATCCCAGGAGCCCAAGAAATCTCTTTTCTGAAAGTATCACTTCACTGTAAGGAGGCTTCCAAATATGAGTGAGCTGAAACTGTCCCAGTATAAAAGGCCTAGTTACCTTCTTGCAAAATGAAAGAAAGAAAGGGGAACAGGAGAGAAGGAAGAAGGAAGAGAGGGAGAGGGAAGAAAAGAAGAGGAAGAAGAAATAATAAAGAAATGAGAGTAATCTTGTTTCTCTGCCCCAAAGCAGTTAACACTGGAAACAGAACCTGGTTAACCATGAACAATGGCCTCTGGTCAGCCTTTGAGCAGCACAGGATAACGACTTCCAGAACCCTGCATGGGTTCAAAACTCAGTCTCACCATTTAGAAGTGCTGTGACCAGGAATTAAGTTAAGTAGCCTCTCAGAGCCTTTGTTTCTTCACCCACCACTTCGAATGCAGCAGGTCTCAATGAGAGAACTGACTACGGGTGCGCTGGAGGCACATGACGTCTCCTGTGGTCCAGAGCAAGCTTGATCCAGAACATTCGCTACTGACGTGGATGCTGCAATGCCAGGGAAATCAGAACAGAGCCGACGCCATTGTATTTTTTTTTTATTAAAAAACAAATTAAATAAAATAGTGATCGATTTATAGAAAATGGAACCGGAGTCCACAGTTCATGGTGGGGAAGGCTCAGAGGGTGGAGATGATGTTGCAGCTGCCGCCATTTCTTTTTCTTCATATCTCGGAGGGAGTTCAGAGGAGAGATGTGGAGTGATTGAGATCTCAGAGGACACAGCAGTCCCAGAAATGGTGTATATAGATTCACGATCTCTCTCGGAGGCCGTGCCTTGGCCCTCAGGAGTTGAGGTCCTACTAAAAAGGAGGGAGAACAGAAAGGGAAGAGACGGGAACAGTAACACACCATAAGTATGAGGTTCTTTTCAAATGTTTGATTACATGTGTTTAGGAGTATTTGCAAGGGTCTAAGGAGTAATTTCTTCCCTATTCTATTTCTTACAGATATGCCTTGATTCCCTTCCTTCCTTAGAGCCAACTGTCACATTAAGAGAGCCTCACCCCATTGCTGTTTCCCTTGTCGTCGAGAAGACACGACGAGGTAAGAACGTGTCATTGCCATCCAGAAAGCATACGCGCATGCAGTCACTATTCTCTACCTTCCTGTCTTTGGAGACAGCTCACATAAGGGAAACAAACTTACACAAAGAGAAAATTAAATCATAATCCAAAAACGTGAAGGGAGGCAAGAAAGCATACTGGTTCCTGGCGTGGACTCTAGCAAAGGGCAGACTTGCCTCTGAATTGCCACTCTGCTGCTTTCCAGCTGTGTGATCCTGAGCAAGTTAGGTCACCTCACTGAGCCTCCGTCTCCTCGTCTGTAAAATGGGGACTATGAGTGCCCTCTCAGCTACCCAGGAGAATCACATGAGAGAATGTGAGCAAAGCCAGGCTGTGGCACTCGGAAATCACGGTAGCAGCAAGTAGGAGTTTTAGTTAACAGACATTTATTTAGGACTCGGGCAAGCTCATCACTGGAGAAAAGAATACAAAAATTCACTAACAGAATACGCAAATGTCCAGGACCTTATCTCCCCTTCCTCCAGGCAGGGCAATTCCTAAATCCATCTCTGGATCTCTGGCCCACCACCCCGTCAACTTCAGATTGAGAGCAGAAGCCCAGCTTGGTCGGGTCGGGGTCACCCAAATACCTCCGTGAGATACTGAAACCCTCTGCACCTGCTGGAGGTCCCCTAGGACCGCCAGGTCTCCCCAGATCTAAAGTGGCAAAGCCTAACACAGCGGGGGCCCTCCCAAGCCCTGCTCCAGTGCTCAGTCTGGCTACTAATGGGTTAAACATTTGGTGGATCACCCCTGCCAGGGGCCTAGTGAAGGAGGCTTCCTATCTAACCACTTTTGTAATTTTTAATGTATGTGCCGCCCAGAATTTCTGGAAGGTCCTCTTAACATTAGGGCAATAGTTCTGACATCATGTCGGCAAAAAAGATACTCATGCTCACATGTTTATTCCTGTACCACAGCCTTAAAGCTAATTTGGCCTGAGTTCAGGCACAGGCCTGACTGAGAAACTTAAACACGCCTACCCTTGACGTTCAAATGCAAAGCCTTACCCATGGTTAAAAATACTGTAATACGAAGGTGGATTTTCGCTGGGAAGCAAACCATTAGCCCCAGGACTCGGAGTTACTGTAGAAGCTGAAGACTCAGGAAAGTAAGGTGGTGGCGGGGGTGGGAATATTATCACGGCGTCACCTAAGGAAACACAATATTTCATCGAAGACAGCTGAGAAATAAATGCAAGCCCATTAGCAGGAGTAAAATAAATTATGTATCTTGCCCATGAATACAAAAGATCAAGCCACCTATGCTAACTCCAGAATTTAAAAGTGGGCCTATCAAATTCACAGAGAGGGAGCGTGGAGGTTGCCAGGGGGTGGGGCAAGGCAGGGAGGCGTGTGTTTAATGGGGGCAGTTTCTCTTTGATGATGATAAACTCCTAGAACTTGAGAGCGGTGATGGTTGCAGAACACGGTGAATGTACTTAAAGTCACTCTCTGCTTAAAATAGTAAATTTTATGTTACATATATCATACCATAGTTTTTCAAACAGTGCGCCAATATTTTCCTAGTCAGTCTGAGCTCAAGCACTTGCTTTCTTGGGATGCCTCCTGCCGCAGAGCTTTTCTCCTTCACAACTTGAAATTTTAAATCGCCAACTGTTAGCAGTTTGATAAAGTGCTGTTCCTTACATACAGTTTCAGCCTCTGAGCAAAGGACAGGTGAGGGGACAGCGGATGTCTCTGTTGCCGTGGTACCTGTGGTATACGCTCTTCTAGAGGCTTTTCCCTCCCAACATTTCACCCAAGCTTTACAAAAGGAAGTCATACTCCAAGATAAGCTTGTTTTTTTGTTTTTTCTTTCCTTTTCCTTTTTGCATTTCTGTTGCTGCTGTTCTCTCCAGAACACAGCTCACATTTTGGGGAGGAGAAAGAGACACCAGATACAAGCTCTCATTTGGACTCCAATTCCAATACCAAACACACCACGTGAGCTGCCTAGAACATTCTAGACTTGTGGCAGCACCCCACTCTGTAGCAGTTTGAGGGTAGCCTCTGAGGGACTGGCAGCACCAAAGGACAAGGCAGGGAGAATGATGGGGAGGACTTTAAGTCACAGCAGGGAGGCAGGCCACGCGTCCTGGCAGCGGGCGTGAGCAGGCGTGTGGCCCTCGTCTAGGTAAGCAGCCACCTGCCAATGACGAACTCAGTGTGCCCCGAGTGAGCGATTTAACCCCCACAGGCCTCAACTGCCACACTGGGGACTTGCAGGCCAGCCGTAACTGTACCTGCCTCAGAGAACAGGCAGGAGGACGTCAAGCCTGGTGGTTACAACAGTGCTGCTAAGGGACCCAGAAAGGTGCTTTCTGCATAAGCCACAGCCAGCCAGGGGCACGGATTTGCAAGTGTGCATGTGGGAGGAAACCTCCAGCTGGCAGCCCCTCTCCTGGCTGCCTCAGTGGTTCCCATGAAGATGTGTTAACCCTTTCTCTCCTGCAAGCGCATGGCAATGAAAGTTTAAGACAGACATTGCTCACCTAAACTTGATAACGTCTACTGGTTATCTTGGGCTTCTCGTTTAATTTTTTTTCATAGGTCTGGGTAGGTTAGAGGAAGTAAGGTCGACTGTTTACTTTAATTACACAGTGTAGAACAAAGGAGCTGGGAATAAGCCTCCAGAGCAGGTCAGTCACCTGTCCAAGGCAAACAAGGAAGTGCTCAGGGTCACCACCTGTCTGGGAGGCTTGTCCAAGCCTCTGCCCATCAGTTCCCGCCCTCCCAAGCCTTGCGACCTGCTCTCCCTAAAAGCAGTCCCATCCCCCCTCGGTTGCCCTTTCACTATGTCCTGCAGGACTCAATGTCCTCTGAGTTGACAGCAGACATCCCTCAAGGGAGAGCTGTCTCATGTTCCTGCCTGGGTGTCCAGGACCCAGCACCAGGTGTGCCCAGGGTGGTGATAGCACACGTCTGGGGAAGAGGGGCTTCCAATCTAGGAAAAACTGAATTCTGGGACTTCACCAAGAACTGCCTCTCATGATCCCAATCCCTCATAAGGCGGAACTGACCATTGATAGACAATGTCTTGATTCTTATCAATTAGGCTAAAAGGCACGTTTCCTGAAAATTTTGACCCTATCCCATAATATCAAAGGAAAGAATAACAAGGAGTTAGGCTGTCAGACTTTCACAGGTTCGATGGAACTTAAAGGGTTAAGTGGAAAAGATTTTAGGATGGAGGATGGAGTCCCAACATCAGGATGAGGACCCTCCTCCCCAACCCGGGAGTCACTATGTCCCAATACTGCCCTGCTTTCTGCAGCCACCCAATTCCAGCTATCAGGAGGGAGGCTGGGCCCCAGGGGTCCCCTGATAGGAAACCCGAAGGGCACACGTCGAAATGCTCCCAACTATGTGGAACACTATGAGTGTCAAAAGAGTGTATTTACTTGTCCCCACTGTGTTCCCCAAAAGGACGGAGCACACCTATAACATAGGGCAAGCCCTTCGGTCAGGTAACAGCTAACCCACAGCACTTGGGGAAGGATAAAACCAGCAGGAACAGAGTTATAGCCACCTGCCCAGAGGCCCTCCCAGGGCTCCGTGGGGACTGGAGTTGATGCATGCCCCTGCCTGGGTTTGAGGCCCGGCTCTGCCCCTTGCTAGTCTGTGCTCTCCCTGTGCCTCAGTTTCTTCACCCTCACTGGAGATACTAAGAGTATCTCATTGGGTTGTCGCAGGTGTGAACAACTTGGACAGAGTAGGCCCTTGAAGGGCACTTGGATGGGTATCTGGCCCTGGAATGAGCCCCATATCTGTGCTAGCTCTTATTACTGTAGAACTAATATCGGTGTGGTCACTGCAAATATATAACCACACAAATAGTAGCCTGAGAGTTTCAACTGTGGTTCCAGGATCGGTGTGTAAACCCCTCTGCCCTTGCTCACCGAGGCCGGTACCGGCGGGGCTGGCAGGACAGGGACCTCCCCCAGAGAGTAGTGCTCCCTCCGGCAGACAGCCCCAACCATGAGAAACTTCTCATTCCCCGACTCTCTTCCCTCCAGCGTTTCTGCCCCATAACGCTCTATGCCTAGCCTTTTAGATCTCATGGCTATGGCTTCAGCTTTACCTTTTCAAAAGGAGCAGACTGGGAGAAAAAAGTGATTTTCCAAAAACGAGCACCCGTGGGGGTTTCTCTGTGGTTGTGTGAAACTGAGGCCCCAGCTACTGATGTTATGCTCTAGGGGGCCTGACCCCAGGAAATCGTCATCCATCTCTTCCAACAGAAGCCAGAGAACCCAAAAGTCATCTTTCGACATACCATGGGGGAGAGAAGTGACAGGTGCGATCACGTTTCATTGCTGTCTGGGCCACTATTTCCAAACTTTGCCTCCACCCTGAAGCCAAGAATAAAGTTACAGAAAGTGGAGAAAGATTTTGGAAACGGTGTGGGAAACCCCTTCAGAACACAGAAGATCCATGGACTTGGGGCAGACAGAATCCTAGAATTGTTAGTGCTAGAAGGGATCTTAGCAATGCAATGCTCATTTTATAGATACATAAACTGGAGCCTAGAAGGGGTTAAGGACTTACCACGGACAGCCAGCCAGTGACAGCCAGGGATGAGAATCTACGTGTCCAACACAGCGCCCTAGCTTTCAACGTCACTTGGCTGGTCTCTAACATGACAGAAGGCTCCCAGGCTGTGCTAGCAATTTCTCTCACCTTCCTCTTAATTTGCTCTGTGACCTCAGTCAAGATCATGACTTATTATCCCAAAGCTGTGCTCAATCACAAGGAATTGCTGGGAGGAGATGATGTGCACAAGGATTCTTACAGGGCTGAGCAAGCAGCAGCACCGTGTGCATGTGTGCGTGCGTGTGTGCACACGTGCGCGTGTGCATGTGTGAAAAGGGAATCTAGGTCAGGCCCAAGGACAACCCAGCGGAGCCCTGAAGCCACAGCCACTGCAATGTGAGCGTGCCCAGGAACGACAACCACATACCTACAGTGACCTGGACAGGCTCCATGCTCTGCGTGGGTCTGTCTTCACTTTCAGAGGCATCCTGGCCCTCATTCAAGTTGTTTCTCTTAACGTGGGCCACCACAAAGAAACACAGTCCCATGAGTACAATCAAGGGCCCCATGATCTGCAGGGACAGGAATCCACAGATCTGGGGCTCCGAGTCGGCCGTGTCTGTCTCGTTCAGCGGTTCCTGCAGCCAGTCTGAGCCACACCCGGGGACCCAGATGCCCAGTATGCTGATGAGCATGCCACTCGTCAAGAACAGAAACCCAAAGATGAGGCACTGGGCAAACTGGCGGCTCTCTCCACAGATGAAGGCCCGGTCGGGGTCCACCTGCCGGCCCCGAAGGCGCCTCTCCCGCAGTTGAAGTCGTGCCCTCGAGCGGGCCAGGATCACAGCCCCGAGCCCGACCGCGGCACAGGCAGGCCCAGCAACCTTCAGCACCAGGCTGCAGTCTGGGAAGATTTTGTACTCGCAGGCCTGGAACCCGAAGATGGAGAGCAGAACTCCCACACATAGCAGGACGGCACCAAAGACGAAAAGGAAGAAAATGAGCTTGCTGACACGCCTGTCTCGCCGGTCCTCATCTGAGTCAGCAGCAGCTACAGGAGACATGGCCGGAAGAGGCCCCTTCCCCCCGAACCAGGCAGGATGGATTTCCTTCCCTCCAATGGTTTCAACAGCCCTGAAAATACAACCAAACATTGAATTAAAGTGGGCACAGTTGTCCCGGACCCACCCTGGCCATTTCAGAAATCACTCTAGGATGAAATCATAGGGAATAGAACTTGGTGCAAGTGATACACTGTGGAACAATGAGCTGGTTTATGAGTCAGAAGCACTGGCATTCAGAAACTCCTGAATGTGTAATTTTATGAAGATAGTAAAGAAGAGGAAATGCAATTACCATGCACCTAAGAGTATCTTTTAAAAAACAAAACCCATACAAGAGAAATAACTGGGTGTGGCTTTTCCTGTTATGAGTCTTACAAACTCACTTCCCCGGCAAAACAACACAAAACAAACCCCAAAACAGTGGTGGGTGAAGGAAGAACTGCAGGGATTATTTCTGATTTACAGGCATCCCACTCTTCATCACAGCTGCTCCGAGCATTTCCGAGTCGATACGTTTTCGTTCAGTAACTAACTTTCCATTTCCTATTTTAGACTGCGGCAACTTTCCATTCTCTCGCTTTCTTCTAAGGCTAGGACACCTGCAGGAGGCGCAATTCAGCCGTTTCCACTGAAGGGGAAGGCAGCTCAGGAACACAGTGACTTCGGCGGATTTTAAGTTAACTCTGTCAAAATGTGATTCTTCAGTTCTCAAATGGGCACTGAAACCCCAGGGCCCGGCTGACTGGGCGGGGGTAACCCAGGGGAGTCTGGAACAGCAGGTCAGGCAGAGGCTTCCTCCCAGGTGTGCAGGTGGCCTGTCACACACCCTCCTCCAAGGTGCCTTTCACTTTCAGAAGAAGGTTTAGGCTCAGTTAAAAATAAGCAGCTGATAAAATCACCAGTTACAAAGCACACAACAGCAACAGAACTTGACTTTGAACGGAGAGTGTAAGTGAGATCAAGTGGGAAAGAACCTCCCACAAAATCACCCAAGCCCTGTGCTGATATCATTGAGTATTAAGTGGAGCCAAATCAGTCGTTAATAACTGTCTACTGTATGCAAATTGACTTTATTATCTTAGTTATCTCGTCTTACTCTCATGAGTGGGGTATTTTACCAGGACACTTCAAGTTGGGGCAGTGGAAAAGACAACCCAAGTGTGAAGACCATTTTTACTGGCTCAAGGAAAGAAAACTTAAAATATTTTGTCCAAATGTATCTGTGATCACATGAAGGAGCTCAGAACTGAGGCTGTAACCAAGGCCGTCCTGAGAAACCTAAGTCACATCCAAGGAGGGTCAGTTTAAGTAAAGAAAACAAATAGCTGGTCTTATACTAGGAAGTACTTTTCCAGGAAAAAGTGCAATCGAATCAGAAGAAGTTGGAGAAAGAAGGAAATCTAGGAGGGAAATAAGCTTCCATTTTAAACCTGGACAAATTATATTCATGAAGATGGAGTATTCTGAGACAAAGAAAATACTGCAGTGTAAAAAACAGAAATCTGAATCATGTAATCTCCTTTGCTGGTTCCAGAGATAATGGTAATTCTCTGTTACATTGTCCTGTCAGGAATTCACTGAATTCCTGATACCTTCAACTCTGAAGTGAGTCACAAGGCTTCAGATGTCTTAAGGCAAATTCCCCAAATACTAGTAGAGTAAAAAGAAGCCAGAAACGGGATCTCTATCCATGGACAAGTGGACTAAACATCTGCCATATGTACTAATCCCTCATCCATAATAGCAGGTGGGTAGTCAAGTCTGTCTGTCTCCTACATGCATTCACGAACAGACACAAAAACATCCACACTAACAGAAAATTAAACCTTTTCCAAATACCAACCTACATTTAATTTCCCCAAAGCCAAATCCGCCTCTCCACCACTGTTTGCCAAAGGACATTTCCCAATCTGCAGCATCTCACCACGCCCAAGGCTCTGCCGCGTTTAGAGATCGAGGTAAAACCAGCCCAAAGTCTTTTATGGGAAATCCTTTCATGGGTGTCAGGGAGCCCAAAGGCAACAACAGCCCCCGGCGGCCAGGCTTGCGGCTCCCACCCCCGCAGACTCAGCTCCAGATTCTCAGCGCCGGGGACGCTCCCAACACCAAGCCTTGGCCTCAAAAGCGCCGCGCCCGAGCCCACACGGGAGTGCGGAGAAGCGCGGGGACCTGGGCGCTCACCTGACGCTTCGTCCCGCGGGCGCGGTGCGTGCGCCGGCGCGCGTTCCGGGATCCCGGCGGCGGCCTCGGGGTCCGCGCTCGGCCGGGTGGCGCGGGCGGTGGGCACCCGGCGGGGCGCGGCCTGCGTGTGGCGGCCGCACCGCACGCTCCCACCTGCGCGTCCGGGCGCGGAGGGCAGGCCGCCACTGTATTTACAGAAGGAGGCGGTGCCAGAGAGGGCGCGGCGGCGGGGGCACCGCGGGGCAGGGCAGACAGGCGGGAGCTGGCCGCCACCGGGTGCTGCCCTGCGGGGCCGGAGGCGCGGCCGTGGGCAACGAGGGGCAGCCTCGGAGCCCAACGCCCGCAGATGTGACCGCTTCGCCCGTGACCGCGCGCGAGGAATCCGGGGGAAATGGGCGCCCCCGCCACCTCCCTGGCCCGCAGCCGTCTGAGGTTCTGCTCTGCGCCGCGCGGGCCGAGATCCAGGCAGCAGGAAAGGAACCGGCTCCTTTGGGTGCGCAGGACCCAGAGCTGGGGCGGGGGAAGCGCCTGGTCCCCTTTCCGATGTGGCGGTGGCCGGGCAGGATGGGGCCCCGCGTTCCTGAGGCCGCCCTCTGGTCTGGGACCCGTCTACCTAGCGGCAGGCGGCCCTCCCGCGGCTCCGGAGGCCCTGACTGCGGTCAATGGAGTGAGTCCCTCGCTGCCAGCTCCCCATCCGCGACGGCATTAAGGAGACACCAGGTCACTGAAACGTGCGCTCTGTTTAGAATGTGAGACAAGGTCCTCCATACCTGAGTCATTCAGGCGTGAGGTCCTCGCTCCAAGACTGAAGCAGGCCCTTGGCAGGTCAGCTCTGTCCCTTCCGCACTCACACCTCTTTGCCATAGAACCCCTCTTCCCGCTCTTAATTGTTAATGGTCGGCAGCAATTAAAATGGTAACTTTCCCTGCCCTTGAACCAGGAGTTTCAGGATGGGTTTGCCAATCCGGGTACTATTTGTAACCTGCCTTGGGACACGTGACACGGACCCAACTATGCCAGTTTCCACCCCAGAGGTCAGGGCACTGTGGAAGGTGAGTCAAGGGCTCAGCCCAAGTGCAGTTGCGCAGTGAAGCCCTGGGGACTTACCCATCCCCGCCACGTCTCCCCGCTTCCTGTCAGCTTTGCCTCAAACCATGTCACAACTCCATGCCAATTGCTTTGGGCTTTTTAAAGGTGTGAACACTTTGCATACCTGATACAGTCAGTTGTTCTGTAGGTCTCACTGAAGGTGAAACATGAGCCGGGCTTAGCCAGTTACCAGGGGTGAGAAGGAGGCAAAGAGGGAAGGGTGGTTCCCTGGGCTCTGAGTCTGGATGGCTGGGTGGGTGATCTGAGGTTTCTGGAGGGAGGCATTCTGGACAAGTTCCAGCATTGCAATTTGCTGGGGGCCCTTGTCCCAGTGGCCAGATATGGCCTTTTTCATAGGCAGAGTGAGAATCTCTGCCCTAAGTATCACCGATTATTACTATCTTGAATAATACTGATGTCCCTGGCTCTGTGCCAGGCTCTGTGTTTCCCTATTTTACCTACAGCCTGTGGTACTTTAGTGTGGGTTCCCAGCAAGTCTGAGAAAGCTGCAGCCAGAAGAGAATGGGGGGCTAAAAACCAGTCCATTTTCAGTTGAGGAAACCAAGGCCCAAAGGCAAAAATCGACCTCCCCAGCTGATTAATGTGGAGCCTGGGCCTGAACCAGACGTACTAACTGTTCCTCCTAGATACACCTGTCACGCAGAGGACACACAATGCCATGAAACTCAGAAATGCCTTTTTATTATGTGGCTTTTTTTTTTTTTTTTTTTAAAGAGAGAGAGTGAGAAAGTGTGTGAGAGCAGCGGAGGGCCAGAGGGAGCAGGAGAGAATCTTAAGCAGGCACCACATACGGCTCCCTGAGATTGTGACCTGAGCCGAAACCAAGAGTCAGACCCTTAACTGACTGAGCCACCCAGGTGCCCTGGTATGTGGCTTTTTAGTCATTATGACAATATAGACGCTGTATCCCAAGGACACTGCGGCCGTCTAGGTCTGGGGTGGGGCTCTCCTGGTCAAAGTGTCAGTATATCCCAGGGTAGATATGAGACCGGGAAGGACGCCTAGCTAACAGGCAGATAAGCAAGAGTGGTGATTGCACAACAGCCGCTGACAGGGAACTTTCTAAGAACACAGGCCCTGAATGCAGAACGTGTTCTCCCTGCAAGGCCTTTCTCGTGCAAGAGGCTTTCCATCTCCGCTGGGCCCTCATGCTTTCCTTCTCCCACATCTGAAACTCGATCTCCGGCCACGTCATGTGTGGACCTGCAAGGGGCCTGTGGACACAGCTGCCCATTGGGGCCACATGACTGCGGCTGGCCACACATGACGGCCTTGAATGTGCAGACACCAAGGACGATCAGATTAGCCTCAGCTCGGGATATCAGCTGCTTGGACTGTTTGTCTAGTGGAGCCTGTTTGACTAAACTAAAATCCTTGGAAATTGATCATCAGTCAAATATGAAAGACAAAACCACCAGCCTTCAAGGTGTTCATCTTGGGGGCAGACCCATTTTGAGGAGAGAGGCTGGGGGACCTCCTTCCTCTCTAAAACCAAGTAGCCTTTTCCAACCTGTGTGGTCATGAAAGAAGATAAGACCAGACAGAATCCTTTACAGCATTAAAACAGGGTTTTAAAAGTGGATGAATCTTGGGTCACCTGGGTAGCTCAGTCAGTGAAGTGTTTATCTGCCTCCGGCTTAGGTCATGATTCCAGGTCCTGAGATGGAGTCCCACAAGGGGCTCCTTGCTCAGTGGGGAGTCTGCTTCTCCCTCTGCCCGCCTCTCCCCATGCTTTTGCGCGTGCTCTCTCTCTGACAAATAAATAAATAAAATCTTAAAAAAAGAAAAAAAGGATGAATCTTGAATCCGGGAAGTGAACAGGGGTGGTGAAGTGGTGGCATGCATTCATTTATTCATTCAGCAAATATTTCCTGAGTGCTGGCTGCAGGCCAATAAACAAGACACAGGATCCTTTGACTTTGTGGAACCTATATTCCAAGGAAAAGGAGAAGGACAATGCAAGAAATACAGGGTATTAGAAGGCGATAGGTGCTGTGGAGAATAAGAAATCACAGAAGGCAGCTTGGGGAAATTCTGCTTCCAAGAGGGTGGTTAAGGAAGACGTCTCTGGGGGCACCCACTGGTGGCTCAGTGGGTTAAAGCCTCTGCCTTCGGCTCAGGTCAAGATCCCAGGGTCCTGGGATAGAGCCCTGCATAAGGCTCTCTGCTCAGCAGGGAGCCTGCTTCCTCCTCTCTCTCTTCCTGTCTCTCTGCCTACTTGTGATCTCTGCCAAATATATAAAAATCTTTAATAAAAATAAAATAAATGAATAAAAATAAAAGAAAAAAGGAAGGCTTCTCTGTGAAGGGGACACCGCAGCAAAAGCTTGAAGGGGATGAGGAAGCAAGCTTATTGATTATCTGTGATTGCATAACAAAGGACCCCCAAACTTAGAAGCTTAAAGCAAAGAGTTATTCTCTCTTGTAGTTTCTGAGGGTCAGGAATTTCAGAGCAGCTTAGCCAGGTGCTTCTGGCTTGGGATCTCTCACGAGGCTGCTGTCCAGCTGCCGGCTGGGGCCGTAGACCCGGAAGGCCTGCCTGGAGCAGGAGGGTCTGCCTCCCTGATGGCTCCCTCCAGCGACTCTGGATAGGAGACCTCCCTTTCCTGATTGTCCTCCTGATGTGGAAACTGACTTGCCCTAGAGGGAGTGATCCAAGAGAGAGCACATGAGGGGGGAGAGGCAGTGCCTTCCATGATGTAGTCCCTGAAGTCCCATCCCATCACTCTGCTTTATTCTTTTCCTTAGACTTGTGTCACGAAGTCAAGGGGAGGGAAATTAGGCTCCACCTCCTGAAGGGGGAGACTGTCAAAGAGCCCGCGAGCTTATTGTATAACTATCACAGAGAACTGTAGTGATACTTTGGCGAGGAAGGGAAGGGCCCTTCAGACAAAGGAAATAGCAAGTGCAAAGGCCCTGAGGCAGAAGGGGGGGGTGGCATATTCAAGGAGGCCCGGATGACTGGGTGAGCAAGGGGATGAGAAATAAGGAGAGGAGGTCAGAGAGGAAAGGGGTGTGTGTGTGTGTGTGTGTGTGTGGCCACATGTACCAGATTACCTAGAGCTTCATGAGCCATTGTACTTACTCTGAGTGAGATAAGGAGACTTTGTTGTTGTTGTTTTAGCTGAGTGTGATGTGGCCTGACTTACACTTTTTAAGGCCGCAGTGGCTTCCAGGTGAGAATAGTCTGAGGGGAAGGGTGGGAGTGAGACACTCAGGAGGCTATTACAGTAACCCTGGGAAAAAATGACTGTGGCTTGTGTTCAGAGGCAAGAAAGCAGTGGACTCTGTATATATCTCGGAGACAGAGTCCTTGGACAGGATATGGGTTTGGACGTCAAGGCTTTTGGCCTGAGGAACTGGAAGGATGGTTCTGGCACTGCTCGGGATGGGGGAGAAGGAAGCCAGGACAAGACTGAGAGGGAAGCTTTGGGGCATGTTAACTTTGAGATGTCTCTTTCTCCATCCAAATCGAGAAGGTGAGTCGGCAACGGGACATCAGGGCCTGGCATTAGGGAATTCTGGGAAGAATACGTTCCTGTGTTCTGGCAGGTCTGGTTGCTACAGAATCAATAAGGCCAGGCCCCTCATTGGGAAGAATTTACATGTAGACGTGGCTACGCCCGCATTGTAGCGATTGGTGCCTCGGAGGGCTCCCAGCAGGCACAAAGCAGTGCGCAGGCGGGTGCTCTGGGATGCAGGGATTTCTGACGTTTCCAGGAGGCAGGAGACAGCAAGCGGCCAGCGTGGCTAGGAGGGATGAGTTTCTGCCGCTGCAGGGGCTTCTGCTGCTCTGTTCCCAGAGCAGGGCCCTAAGGAGCATGGATCCTCCGCTACCAGTGGACAGGCCACGTGACACTCCCGGGAGCCCTGCCGCACTGAGAAGTGGCTGGGGGCCAGTGGTCTGGATTGGCCTGTAGAGCTCAGTGTTACGCTTTCAGGATTCACAAGACTAGAGCAAGACAATTAAGCAACCAAGTGTGCCACCTTCTCGTTTCTCTTTCCTTATTTGGTCTCTCTCTGGTTCTGCCCCAAATTAACCTCAGCACCCAGAAGCATGCATTCCTCTTTCCAATTCCTGACGTTTCCTGAGACTCTGCTGAGGCTGGGCTGCGGGAATTTGCTCTTGAGTGCTTGGTCACGGGCCCGCATTTCCAGGCTCTGAACCCAGGTGGGTGCTGTCCAGCTGCCTGCCCCCCCGCGAAGGCCGTGGCGGTGGGGGGAGGCAGAGCGTCCTGGGGCATTTCCCTGCTCCACGTCCCCAGTGTCGGACTCCGACCAGGCATTAGAGACAGGAAGGGTGGGATTGGGTGACTTGGCAAGCTTGAGTGGAGGGTTTGTACTGGGCCCCTTAGCTGACCCCCAGAGCAAGACGGGTGTTGTGCAGAATCGTTTGATTGCCTGGAACGGTCCTGCTTTCGCACCAGTGATAACCACTCGGCTTGCGTGTAGCGAGCCGGAACCAGGGCTAGGAATGCAGGGAGTTGTTTCAGAGAGAGGGAGTGAGGATTTGCCGTGGTCTTGGCAGAGGCCTCCACCTTGCCAGAGAGAGAGAGAGAGAGAGAGGGCAGTTCAACAGTGGTGGCAGCTGGCTCGAGGAGACAGCAGTGCAGAGACAGCAGGAGTTTTCTGGAAACATCGGTCTCCTGGAGCTTGCTTTGCAGCCATCAGTGCGCTGACTGGGTTGCAAAGAACAAAGCATTTCTCCCCAGTATGTAAAAAGGGCATAAATGGACAGCAGTTGAGATCCTGGCTTTGCCACCTAGTAGCTAGTGGGCAGGTAAGCAAATTTTCTGTGCCTCAGTATCCTCATCTGTAAAATGGGAATAAGCAGACCTACTGCCAAGGATATATTGAAGAATAAATTTCTGGCACACGGTGGGCCACCAATCAATGTATTTGCGACTGGTCACCTTGTCTTCCGTTTGTGCCTCCTCCCTGGCCCACAGTCTTGAGCAAGGCTGATCTGACCATCCATGAGGAAGGTAAAGGGATGGATGAGGGGGGAGGTTGGAATGCTGTGCAAGAGGAAACTGAGTCACGATGACTTCTCTTGCTCACTTGCAATGGTCTGAGCCACTGCCAGCTCCCCTCCAGCACCATTTCCCAGCAGCCAGGGTCCAGGGTTCCACCTGCCCATTTCCACTCCCTCACTCCCCCCTTAGTTTTGGCCCTCCACTTCCGGCTTGCCACTGATGATTCCAAAAGGGAGTCAGTTCAGATTACAGTGCTCCAAAAGTACAGCCAGTGAAGTAAACCTGAAAACAAAGGAGAAGAGGAAAGAAAGAAGAAAAGGCTGGCCGTCCTTCCTGCCTCATTCCAACAGCTTGCGGTGATGTACAGGGGACAGGGGGGAGTCCCTTTGCCATTATCCATACGGGGATCTTAGCTGTTTTAGGATCCTATGGGGACACTTCTCCGAGACACTGGAGGTGACTCTCAGCAGAGTCCAACCCAGACCCCCAGGAGGGGCCATCTGATGGCCAAGGTGCTGTCCGTGGGGCCCCTGGCACCCAGCGGGGGCCCAGCAGGCAGGGGCCGCCTTCCCAGGTGTTCCCCTCACGGACACACACTTGAACCCTTGGCTTCTCCCATAGCAACTGCTGGCCTAGAAACTGAAGACGTAAGAATCTGAACACCTGAGAGCTCGGCATCTGATCATTTAAAAGGCAGTTTGGCAGGAAGCCACCTCCAAAATGCTCCAGATCTTAACAAAAGGCCCCTTGTCACAGTCCCAGAATGCAGGTAAAGCCAGGGCTGAAGACGGTGTTGATTCAGAAAGAAGGAAAAGAAAACTGCTCTGCGGGGTTTTTTTTCATGTGAACCTATCTCACAGGGTTATTGAAGGGATTAAATGAGTACAGAAAGACCTGCTGTAATTTGTGCTTGGATGCCATTCCGGAAGAAATAATTTCTCTCAATAATAATAATTGCTAACTGCTACATAAAGCACGCTCTGTGTTTAGAGCGACGCACGCCTCTTACTCACTCACTTATGCATTGCATAAAAGCCACGGGCATAAGTATTGTTGTTCCCCATTTTACACATGCAAAGAGGGGGTGAGCAGCTCAGACCTCAGCCTGCCAGGAAGCACCGTGCTTGTCTCCTCTCCTCCAGGAGCCCGAAGCTCTGCCCACAGCAGCTTTTCTCACTGCTGATGGGAGGTGGCTTTGGTTCTTCTTCCATGTCAGTCTTGAGTCTCCGGGGGTCAAGCTCACAAACTCCCTTTCCTTTTTTAATTCTTGAATTGAAAGTTATTTCCCCGGAGAGCCCCTGGATCTGAATCAGCCACCCCCCTCCCCATTCACACACTGCCTGGTGATTTTCAAAGTCCCTGGTATTTTTCCTTCAGGGCACTTGCCACAAGTGTAATCAATGAGCCCTGTGAGACCCCCACCTCCCCCACCCTTTGCCTTTTACACCACTCTGCCACCCTCTGCCCTTCTTGTTGCTGCGACCCTGGACCTCCCAGACCTCCCACCGCCCGGCTCATATTCGGGCCGTGGGGCTCAGGTCTCTTCCATTTCAAATCCTGCCTTACTTAATCCCAGGTGCCTTCATTCTCACAGCGATGACCCAGGCGACATCCAGACCTTCTGCTCCCGTCCACCTCTGCTGATGCCTCCTGCCAGCTCACGCTGGACCTGTGATGATCTGAAACATCATCCTGCAAAAGCGTAAGGAGTTGGAGCATCTCCTTCCTGCTATGTGTCTGTCCCACCCACCGCTGTAGCTGCGCTGTCCCTCACTCCCGGCCGGACCCTCGGCTTGCTGCGGTTCACACTCTTCCCCTCTCTTCACGCCTTCCTTGCATAGCGTAGTCTCCACGGCCTGTGCATGTGCCGGCAATTCTCTCTGATTCCCTAAATTCCAAGGATGTGTCTTTTCGTCCCCACATCTGGCAATGCTGTCTTTGCTTCCCTTTCTCAGCCTGTACCTTGGTGGCCGCATGCTGCTGGTAAGACAGGACCGCAGGGTCAACCACTGCCTACATAGATCAGTGTCCCCAAACTGAAGGGCCGTCAGCTGAGCCCGGCAACCCGAGCCCGTTTTGCTCCCACACTCACTTTCCATACGACTGTCTTGGCAAGTGGCCCAAAGCCCAGTGAGCCCTGCCCTCGGCGATGGTGGCACCACTGATAGGTCCAATGCCTGCCTGGCCAGCATGGCTCTTCAAGGGAAAGCAACCGTAGGCCACGTGTGCTCTACCCCTCATGCCCCTGGCTCTAGTCCCTGGCTTATCATTCTTTAATTTTCTCTTGAAGTCTTAACTCGCAAAGCCTAATGGTTTCTAGGCCTAATCAGGCAGCTTCCAGCCATAGCCTCCTGCTGTGTCAAAGATAGTTTTCCTTTTACCATGACTTTACCCTGATATTGCACCCACGCCACCATTCCAGGCTCCCTTCCTTTATGGTGAACTCTTCCTGGAGGGTTCTCAGACTTCATGCCAAAGGCCTAAGTCAGAACCACTTCCATCCATCTCCAAGGTGTAGAAGAGGAAAGAATTTCCCCTCTACCCTTCTGAATTCTCACCTGAAACCTTTCAGTACAAGACAAATTAACCAGAGAGAAACAGAAGCTTACTAACACGGATAACCACGTATACCTGGGAGATACCCACGGGAAAATGAGTAACTCTACACAGTGGCCTAGAATTCAGGCTTAACATACCATCTAAATTGGGAAACAACGTGAAGGATGGTGACCTCTTCGGGAGAGTAAGTGCTTTTTAGGAAAGATGAATGGGTCCTTGAAGATCCGAGGGAGGTATAATATTTTCTGACAAAGTCTGGACATGATATCAACTTCTGTGTCAATTTCCATCCTGCTCTCCTTTGGTAAGAGTTGATATTCCCTGGTTGATGAGACCCCCAGGGAGAACATTTATGACACTTGAGATCCCTTTGGAGAACCCGACTTCAGGCAGACAAGCGGAGTTCAGAGAAAACCTCTCTCTGTGTTTGCTGGTTTTCAAGTGCCCACAGCTCAAAATAGCTGATTGCCAAATTGGCACATTTTGGGGTATCTTAATCTGCTGCCCTCCCAAGGTTTAAAATATAGTTGGTAAATAGATTCTGTAAAGGGCCAGATAATAAGTGATTTTGGCCTGCAGGACATTTGAACTCTATTGCAACCACTCAGGCCCGCTGTCAGAGCAAGAAAGCAGTCTTAGACACAGACAATACATAAACAAATGAGCTTGGCTCCGTTCCTATAAAACTTGGCATATGGACACTGAAACTTGAATGTCATATAATTTTCACGTGTCACAAAGTATTCTTCTTTAAATTTTTTTTCAACCACTTAAAGTATAAAAATCATGCTTAGTTCATGAGTCACACAAGAATAGGAGGCAACCAAATTTGTCCCGCAGGCTGTAGTTGACTTATTCTGCCCTAAGGTGTTGACACTGTACTATTTTCTCTGGTTATGCTCAGTTAACCCGGACAAGGATAATGCTGAGAGGGATCCAAGCAGGAGGCTCCCTGATGGCTCTGAGCTCGTCTTACCCCACAGTGTTACCATGTTCCCCAGTCCATGGTCCTCTGGGACACAATGGGACCTTTTTATATATAGTTCAAATTCTTTCCCTCTGGATCCCCCTCCCACACTTTTTTACAGCACAAACCCCTCCCCCAAACTCTGTCAGGTTCAAGGTAGAGCTATTATTTCTAGTAATAGTTTGCTTTTGCATTGAATGATTACCAGTATTTCTAATATATTCCTATCTGATCAATTAGTGCTAATAATAATTGTACTGATAATTCAATCCAAAATCATTTTAATACCTATGGTTAAAAGAAACTTAAAAAGTTACGTATGTGCATATTTTCTTGCAAGATACATGCATCTCAAAGAAATACAATAAGGTGATTAATAAGAAATGCTTTTGCATAAAAATACTACATCAGGATAAAATTTTCTGGGGAAGGGCGCACCTTGGTGGCATGGTCAGTTAAGCCTCTGCCTTCTGCTCAGGTCACTTTCCGGGGTCCTGGGATCGAGCCCCGTATCAGACTCCTTGCTCAGCGGGAGCTTGCTTTTCGCTCTACCTGCCACTCTCCCTGCTCGTGCTCTCTTTCTCTGACCAATAAATAAATAAAATGTTTTTTTTAAAAATCCTATGGGGAGGAAATTTACAATAAAAATACGTAAAATGTATTACCATTTTTTTAAAAAGCTGGCTAATTAAAAAAGTAGATTATGATTATGTCGTGAACTAAGCTAAACCAAATTAGTCATATCCCACTGCCTAGATTGTTTTCCATAGCTACCAAAGATGTCTGCATTAACTGAAGCCTAGCGACTCCCACATGGTCTCGCTAACAGGGGAAAGCAAATGTCTCAAACATCTCAGACCAGTTCTACTGAATATACAGATGCTTATTAAACATTATTAACAAACAGGCACAAAACCGTTTATACAGCTGCCCTGTCCCATGAGCGTGAGTGATGAGCTTGACCTGAGTGGAGTCAGCACCACGACATTGCCGAGTGAGGATTCTCCAGGACTCAACAGGCACCGGGCCACTGGACAGCTTTGTCCCATCCGTGGCTGCTGACTGGCCTGTGAGGGGATGCGATGAGCCAATGGTGCCCTCCCTGCAGGGAAACCGATCCCCTGAGTCCTATGAGGGTGAGGGATAGTACCTCAAAAATCTTGTTGACAACCCATGTCTTAAATACCCCTAATCCCTTGAAAGTCAGCCTGTGGCTGCAGTCGCCTGAGTTCCCAGGCCCCCATTTTCCCTGCAGAACTTTATGCTAATAGCAGCACCCCAGGGATGGATTGAAATGGGGAGGACAGGTAGAGGCCCCAGGCCTGTGACCTTCCCGATCTTAGCTGACTGCCCATGCTCCGTAGTTTGGAAATTCTTGCTGACCTGGTTATAGTTTAACCCAAGTAGCACAATATCACACTTGGGCTGCAGAATTTGAAGGTCAAGTACAAATGTCTCACAGTGAGTGTCAGAACACTAATGTATTTCTATCCCATTAGGCATCTTTAAAAATGACATAGGCTTTATTTTAAAATGTCAATATTTATAACATGCCATAAATATAAGTCCTTTCTATTTAAATGTATGAGGAAAGTTTTGAACGTCCACTTAATTTTTCTAGTTTTTTTTTTTAAGATTTTATTTATTTATTTATTTAACAGACAGAGATTACAAGTAGGCAGAGAGGCAGGCAGAGAGAGAGAGAGGAGGAAAGCAGGCTCTCCACCAAGCAGAGAGCCCGATGCGGGGCTTGATCCCAGGTCTCCGGGATCATAACCTGAGCTGAAGGCAGAGGCTCCAACCCACTGAGCCACCCAGGCGCCCCTAGTTTTGTTTTTTTTTTTTAATCTATTTCACATGTCAACTCTCCAGTAAACAAGAGGGTAGTTTTTACAAATCGTTTCAGCAGTTACTCCTGGCAGAGCTCTCTTCGGTGGCAGGAGAGAATGTCTCCTTGGTCTTCATGCCTGTTTGCTCACCATCTTCCCGGAGCCCTCAGGGCTCTACATTCCAACGGTTTAGGTGGACTGGCTGTTACACAGCTAAGTTCCTGTGACACCTTCTCCCAGGAAGAGAGTGTCTTCCGGCCTTTTGGTTTATAGTTGAGATAGGCTTCTCAGGAGATTTTTCCAGAATGAAGAAGGTCCGCCCCTAGGTGATGGGCTTATTCCCCTTAAACTGAGAAGCACTGGTAACTTAGCAACTTCTCTCTTTTAAATGAAATTAAGCTTTCCTTTATGAGCACCCTCTTCATGGCACGATTGTGTATTTATTTGTTTTGGGGATTCCTGTGCCTTATCAGACTGTAACGACCATGATAGCAGGGATATGTCTGCATTGCTTACTGCCAAGTCCCCGGTGCCTGGCCAAATACCTGGCTGGCCCATGGAAGGTGCTCAGTAAATATTTGCTGAATGATGAGATGAGACAAGCTGCCCAGAGAGGGAAACAAAACAGAAACAGAAGATACCCGCTATCAAAACTGAAGAGGAACTAGGCCAGCAGTCAGCCAATAGGATACAGTAGTATGAAACTGCACTAAAGGACAAAAGACAGAAGACATAGACCAGCCATGCCGGGATCCAAATAAAGCAAGCCAGAGTTCATAAGGCTGAGCCTAGGTATGAATTTACATGACTGACCTCTGCCATGAATAATAATTTCATTTTATTTGTCCCCCGTTGCCCATGCTGCACCTCAACATTCCCTACAATGACTCGTTCCAGTTCTCTTCTCTGCTCTTCTCTTCTCTGCCAGCTAATCTTTCATGTCTTACTTTCTTATTAGCCTTACCATGAGCTCCTGCTTGTCTTCATTCTGTTCTTGTTTTCTGGAGTAATTCCTTCAGGAAATGCTTAAATTTGTGATTTTATATTTGGTCCCATTTTGCATCTGTTCCATGGAGAGATATTTCTGGTGAGTGTACTTCATCTGCCGCTTGTTTTTCCTGTCCTGTCTCTCAGTCTTTTGTTCTATCTCCTTTTCATTTATCTATTATTATACAGACATTTTAAATTATGACCCTTCTTTGGATAAGGTGAGTGCTTCATGGGCAAGATATTTTTAGGAGTTATGTGTGGGGAGAGGTCAGGCCTGCGTTCCAGGTCATTTCAGCGATTCTCCTTGGACACGTGCGGGACACGTGCGGGACAGGACGTCGGTCTCGCTGGAGCCTGACTCCAGAGGGCTTTCTGGCAGGGTTCAGACGCGACCACTCAGGATGCGGGGCCAGGCCCAGGGGGCGGCCCTGCAGACGTGCAGCGCCCGAAGCGAGTTCGCCGGGCGTTTTCCAACAATTCGGATCGATTTGGGCAGAACCCTCGTGAGAATTGTCCGGCGTTGGGCGGCCCTGCGGACCGCCCTGTTCCCCGTGGCCGAGGGCCCTTTCTCGCTCGGGGCATGTCGCGGCCACCCGGAAAATGCGCCGAGATGACGCGGCCCACCCGTCGGCCCCGCGCAGGGGAGCTTTCCCGGAGCAGATTTGAGGGAGGGGTTGTGGCCGGCGTCTGCCTTCCACTTTCGTGCTGCTGGGGCGTCGATAGTTTGGGCTGACCTCAGTGGAGGTACGAAGGTTTCTCTCGCTCCGAGGGTATTCCGCCGCTCTAAAAGGCACCTTGGGTAGCCTGTGGACTCGTGGGGTTGGCTTAGATGTCCCAATCTGGAGGTACAGTGTCCGTGTGGCTTTCGACCTGTGGAGGGTTTGGAAGGCTGGGCAGTGCCGATTCATGCCACTGGAGGGCGTGGTGAGCTGTGGTGCGCGAGAGCATGGTATGGTGCAATGCTGCTTGCCACCACTGGAGGCAGCGGCGAGATGCTGTGGCAAACACACCAGAAGAAGAGCCTTTGCAGCCTGCTGGCTCTGAGAGCAGTGGTGAGGTGCTGGGTGAGAGACCCAAAAACCTGAGGCTCTGCAGCTTGTTTTTCCAGGACAGAGTGTTGAGCTGAAGACTCTTTCCCCAGGCTCAAGAGTGGTGGTAAGAATTGCTGCAGCCAGGCCCCCACTCAGTCAGCACTGTGCCCCGTTGCCCCAGGTTGGATGGGAATGTGCTGTCAGGATGGTTCAGGAGGGTCCTCCCGGTAGGGGAACCAAACTCTGGTTCCCGGAGGAACCAAACTCAACCCATGGTGCCTTTGGAACCGAGGAGTTGAGTGTCTGTTTGGAAGAATATTTGCTTCTCCAAAAAGGACAAGGGCATTGGGTGGCTTGAGAAGGAAGCAAATGACCACTTAAGAAACAAGCATGTGTCTCTCCTTCTCCCAGGAATCAGAGCAGGTGTGTAGGCTTTAGGTGGGAGGCGCCTTCTTATCCGCACCTGACAATCCTTCTTCGCTCTGGCTCCACGATACCTGAAGTTTGGAAATTAGAGTCTGAATCCGTCATGCAGCTTGTCCCAGGACGTCAGCATTCAGAGAAAACAGCAGCCCCGTGGGGCACAGTGGCACATCCACGCCAGCATGGGAGGTAAAACTTCTCTTTCACCCCAAATGTCCTGGGTGTTCTCTCATCTCCAGTGGAGACAGAAAGTCCGACGAACACAGCTGTCAGCAATGGAGAGTGGGTGCAAGGGTTCCTGAGTTTCCTTGCAGGGAGCACCTGGCAGGGGATCTCATTTTCTCTGCTTATTTCTGGCTCACAAAGGTATTTGGAACATCTCTTTCCTGGGCAATCCCTTGGATTTGAAAAGGAAGATGAGATGGACTCGGTGTGTGTTTGGGACCTAGGATGCCTTCCTTTATCGAACAGTGTTGATTCCATGGGTCCTAGGCTGTGGTGGAATGGCCAGCATCTAGAGTGAGGTGGCTGTTTGTGGTCAGAGAGAGGCTTGGACAATGGCTTCTCTTTTGTCCAAGGGGATGGATCCTAATGCATTTGTCTTTTTTATCCAAAGAGTTCCGAGGAGGGCAGAGGGCACATTCAAAAGAATTCCAAGGAGCCTTGGACGATTGAAAAGGGAAGCTTGACTTTCTAGCTTCACTCGGTGGACCATCTAGAGAGTTGGCCATGGCATCCTTTCTCTGCAGTTTCATGGGTGGTGAAGTCAGAAGGAGAGTCTTTGGGAATTCCACTGGATAGAGGCATTCTGATGGCTTCCCAGGGCATGGCATCAGGAACCCTGGGGTGAATTTCTGGGTCTGCTTGCTGGACGCTGTCTGAATCATGTTATCCACCAGGTTTTCTGTTTCCTCCTTAGAAAATTGCTGGCAGGGAATGTTCAGCTTCCAGCGGAATCCTCCTGCGCTGTCGGTGGGCTTGCGGGTTGTCGCAGCCACTCTGGAAAAGAGCATGGTGTTTCCTCCGAAAATAAGAACTGAACAACCCTAGGATCCAGCAGTTGCCCTCCTAGGTATTTCCCTAAAGGGCACAAAAATGTACATTCAATGGGGTACAAGCACCGTGATATGGACACCAGCATTATCAACCATAGCGAAATGATGGAGGGAGTCCCAGTGTCCATTTGCTGATGAGCGATATGTTCCTATATATACATGTATATATATGAACGTAGATTTCTAATCTCCCACATATTCTCAACGGAATAATAGCCAGGTTCAGAAAGAATGAAATCTTACCATTTGTAAGGATGCGGATGGATCTAGAGTAGATTTAGCTAAGCAAAATCAGTAAGAAATGACCAATAGCCTATAATTTGACTTCTATGGAATTTCAGAAAGAAAACATGAACATAGTGAGGGGAGAAAGATAGGTCAATGAGGAAAGAGACTCAAACTTAGAGCACCAGCCGAGGGCGGCTAGAGAGCAGGAGTGTGGAGGGGAAGGGTTCAATGGGTGACGGCTATTAGGGAGGGCACTCATGGGTGTTCTGTGCAGGAAAGGAATCATGAAATCCTACTGCTGAAGCAAAGAAATGAACACTGCATGGAAACACATTGCAATTGAAGTCAAGGAAGGAAAGAAGAAGACCATGTTCTACTTCATGAAGAGTGAGGTAAAAATGGAGTGATTTTCGCTCTCTTGTTCTCTTGATGATCATTTGCAAACACACTGTGGTACGATACACTAGATCCTGTTTGCATAAGGAGCCCTGCCAGGAAGATTCAGATGTCAGAGCGTGTCCATGTTCCATGGATAGAATCCTTCCAGTTTGCCCAGGTACAAAGGTAAGTGGAGAGAAATAGGGCAGAAGAGGAAAGGAGGTGTTAAGGAGACAGGAGGTAGCCTTCCCCCTTTGTCAAGAACGCCTTGGGCCGATGTCAATTGAGAAGAAGGAGACGGGATCCCAGAGCTTTGCGGCAGGCAGGGGAGCTCCAGGTCTGCCTAGAGCTGACAGGGGTCCCTGAGGAGAGCTGGGGTAGGGGTGTGGCATGCCCAAACTGCTGGTGTGGAGCTTGGTTCCCTGAGGAGCCCAGCTGAGGATGGTGGTCAGGCGGCGCATCATGCTCCAAGGGGCTGCAGAACGTGAGGGAGTACTCATGGGGACACGCAATTTTTCACTGGCTCTGATGGCCGCGTGAAGCTCCAAACAAACTGGTTACCAGATGGGAGGCAGGCTGACTCCTATGGTATGACTTCAGGGTTCCGTAGACAGAGAGTTTGCGGGACAGGCAAGCCTGAAAATGCAAATTAGGGTTAGGGTTATGGCCTTGGGAAATGGCTGCTCCAATCTGCTGGAGCCGAGGCTGGCTCCTCTCAGGGTTGACTTGAGGAAATGCGTATTGCAGTGTGGCAGAATCTGGGTTTCTGGCCAAGGGAACAAATGATGGTGGGGGTGATTTACAAGAGAGACCTGGTTACCTCCACTCCAAAATCGGAATCGACATGGACAGAACACTCGTAAGAATTGGCAGGCATTTGGGGGCCCTGCGGAGCGCCCGGTCCCTGTGACAGGGGCCCTTTATAGCTCAGGGGGCGTGAGGCGGCCACCTGCGGCCCCGGGGCAGGGGAGCTTTGCCGCAGCAGAGTTGAGGGAGGGGTCGTGACCCGGTGTCCGCCTCCGGACTCTCCCGGCATCTGCCTCCGCCCCTCCGGCTGCGGCGCCCAAGGATGGGGCTGGCCTCAGTGGGGCCAGGAAGGTATCTCTCCCTCTGTGGCTTATATGCAGCTTGAAAGGCACTGTTTGCGCCAGGGTGGTAGGGGGACTCGTGGCGCGGGACTCAGGTTTCCACAGTTGGAGGCCCTGAGGTCAGGACCCTGGAAACTTCTGGACTTCACTTCCCCCAAGGCAACCAAGATCGCAGTCCCAGGGTTCCTCAGATGGACCACACGATGGCTTAAACATGCGCTCTGCATTTTGTCCTTCTTCCCCTGCATTATCTTGGAGACAAATCAGGCTCAGAGTACCCCTTGTTGCCAGGGCACTTGCTTGTTCTCATTGCTAAACAGGTTTTTAGTTTTGCCTTTCAGAATGGTCACCAACTTTTGGAGAACCATGTATTACCAGTTTTTGGGGGGGGGCTCGGGCCTACATTCCCAAGGGTACCATTCCCACTGGAGATATTTGCCTTGACCTGCTAATGAGGGGATGAGAGGCAGCTAACCTTCGCTCAGTCCAGCCGCTGGTGCTGTCGGGATCTCGGATTCTGTCTGAGTGCCGCTGCCCTGACAACTCTTCCTCGTGTTTTGTGATTCCGAGATGTAGGAGTCTCCTTCCTCAAAGGGGAATTTGCATTTCTCTTTCTCATTATTGTCCTTGTTTGCGGACAATGTTGAAGGAGAGAAGAGAGCAGCATTAATTTTACTCTGTTTGAAAGCAGGCGTCTCCTGGTGGGTGGGGAGGTGGGTGAAATCGACGATGGAGAGGAAGGAGGGCACGTGTCGTGACGGGCACTGGGGGGTATATGGAAGTGCTGAGCTGCTGTATTGTACACCGGAAACTCATACTGCACTGTATGTTAACTAACTGGAATTTAAATTAAAAAAAGAAAAAAAACTAGGAGCCTTCTTGGGTCAGATTTTGAATGTCAAAGATGTTGTCAAGAGAAAGGGGCAGACATTCCTGGCGGAATGGGAGTCCGTGGTGGGCCAAGGTCAGAGAGTTGAAGAGTGCTTTGGAATTAACGATCAGACTAAGTTGGCTAAAATATTGACTGGGATCAGGAGACATAGGAGAGAAATTTACCTGAAAAAGTCAGAGGGATGATACCTTTGGAATCCTTCAGGGTCAGATTGAGAGGGCTTTATTCAATTCTATAGTCAAAGGAGAACCATTAAAGTTCTCAAATAGGGAATTAGCAAAGTCACAGCCTACGGGCCAGGTGGGAAGTGAAGGGGGCCTCGGGCAGCAAAGAGGTTGGTGAGGAGTTAGTGCTGATTCAGAAGTGGATGCTGAAGATTCAAGTTTAAACAGCCCCCACCCCCCCACACACACATACACTCTTACAGTTTCTTCGATTTATTCACATACTATGTAGTTCAGAAAACAAGATTTAAGCTGGTATACAAAGTACATACAACTTAACGATATACAGTGAAATAACAAATACCATGCACAAGCAGAATCCTGCCTACCTCCTCTACCTGATGTGAGTTCCTGGAAGGCCAGAAGAGCTTATTTTGTTCTCTTTCTCCTCCCTTATAGGAGGATGCATAAAAGAGAATTGAGGGAAGGAGCAGGTCTATGGGAAGCTGCCAGCCATCTCTTGCCTGCACAGCCCTGGGACAGTAAGGGGCGGGTTTTGCTACAAGCCGGTGGAGTAACTGGTTGCCTTTGGAGCTGAGAGCTTGGTGGGGTGGAGCTTTCTGGAAGCTTGTGTGTTTCTACAGTCCAGGAAAATTAAGGAAAGTACCGACAGCAGCCTGTGCAGCTTCCCGGGGAAGCCAGCTCGACCAAGCTATCTGTGCAGAGTCTCTCAATGCTGGCGGACCACGGCGGCAAGCTCCCCATGGCCCTGGGGTTGTCTATTGCTCCTGATCAGCTTCTGCCAGCTCTGCCTGGAGACTTGATCAGATAGAAAATATAATGGCTTCAGCTAAGAACGTACTCTGCTGATAGGCCAGGCGTGGGTCTATCAGACCCTGCAGCTCACTGGTCTGGAGACAGAATAATACCATCACCTCATATTTCTGATATTCCTGCCTGGCGAACTGTGTGGCTCCAACCAGGACTGAAAGATGGAGAAAGGCATCTCCGAAACAGCCGTACAAGTTCACAGATCATTAGCAAGCCTGACTTCCCATTACCAACTCCAGAGTTGTAATATGAGTTTTGTTTTCATCCGACCTTTAGCTGTTACTCAGATGAAAAATCTACCCTCACTTCTTGATGCATTTTATGACCAGACTCATCTCTCTTAACATCCCAAAGTTGGAAGCTGGCAGAGAAAAGTACCCATTTAAAACACAAAGCATAGGGGTGCTTGGGTGGCTTAGTAGGTTAAAGCCTCTGCCTTCGGCTCAGGTCATGATCTCAGGGTCCTGGGATCAAGCCCCACATCGGGCTCTCTGCTAGGCAGGGAGCCTGCTTCCCTTCCTCTCTCTCCGCCTCTCTCTCTGCCTACTTGTGATCTCTTTCTCTGTCAAATAAAATCTTTAAAAAAAAAAACAAACCACAAATCATAAATGAACTGAACATTGATAAAGCCACATTAGGAGAGAAGGTGGGAGTCTTTGGGGGGGGGGGGTGGTCCTCATCATGTAATTCTTAGAAGCTAATGTGATTCATTGTTGAATTCATGTAATTCAATGACAGCTGGCTGTTAGGTCAGAGTTTCAACTCCCTCCTGTGCCTAAGGAGGCTAACGAGTATTAAACCAAGGTCCTCAGAGTAGCCCATAACTATTTGTAATCTCAGCTTCGTAAACAAAAACTCAGCACTTGGAGAAAGGAAAAAATCTATTCCTGGGAAGGCTGAATTAAAAGTTATGTTAAAAATAAATACAGTTTTATTGTCTTCAGACAAGCAGTATGTATTAATTCCTTCCCTTGTTGACAAATACTACCTGCCAGGGCCTGGTCCTGGTGCTTTGGATACAAAAGTGACAGAGACAGAGGTCCTACCCTTGGGCGGCTTACATTCGAGATGGGGAGGCAGAGCGCAAACAGGCAAATGCATACATATGTAAATTCCAGCAGAGACAAAGACCACGAAGGAAAAAATCGAGCTGAGTATGGGTACAGAATGGTGGCCGTGGCACCCTTTTGGGAGAGTGGTCTGGAAAGTGTTCCCTGAGGAGGCGACGTGTGGACAGACATGCAAGGTGAGACAGTGGGGGACACACAACTGAAGGCAAGGGTCTGGGCGGAGGGAAGAGCAGGTGCAGAGGCTGGGAGGCAGGCATGCCTGGGGCATGTCCCGAAGAACCAAGAAGGCTCCTGTGGCTGGAGCAGAGGGAGCGAGAAAAGAGTGAGAAGAAAGAAGGCACAAAACTATCATCCCAAGAGAGCAGAAGATGGGCTCACTGGGAACTCTATAGGACGGTGCCCAGATGGGTGGACCACCCTGAGGCTGGAGGTCATCAACTTAAGGCAGAGTTGGGCAGTGTGCGTCTCTTCTGAGGCAGTGGGAGCAGATCAGAGCAGGAAAGCAGTGTCCAGACAAGACTAAGTGGTTTTCCATCCTGGTAAGAGGGGCAACGGGGTTGAGAATGTTGCCAGGATTGAGAATGTAGAGTTGCTACAACTCTAGGTTGTAGGCCACAGCCTCCTATCTGGGTAACGAGGGAATGGGGACCACAGGGAGTAGGGATCAGTAAGTGGTGATGAGATCGATGGGGATGAAGAGCGTTAGAAGTGGGGTACTGGATGGAATGATCTGGAAAGATAGAAAGTGGTAGTTAGAGAGTGGGATGTTTAAAACCGAGATTACAGAGGTTGGGGGGAACTGTCACGACAAAGTCTAGGGTGTGATCATGGCAGCATGTGGCTGACTGATGTGAAGTCAAGGAACGGAGAGGTCAGCGTGGCGGCCAAATTGCTGACATGGCTGCTGAAATCAGCCCGGCTGATGAGCCAGCCCAGGCCCGGAGTAGGCAGCAACGCGGGGGCTAAACCCGCAGAAGAACGAGCGGAATGATCAGGAGGTTAGTGAACAGCGGCAGCAGGGGAGACTGTGTGTTTCCTGGGAGGTGGGTTCACAAGGGAGGGAGGTCTGACGGTGGCTCCCGGGAGCGCCGTCCTCCGGCAGGATGTGGGGAAAGGCAGCCCTCTAATTCATCACATCCAAGTGAGCCCTTCCCAAGATGAGACCCGACCGGATCGCTCATTTCCCAGCACATCTCCCTACAGCAGCAGCTTCCCATTCTCCTTCAGGCAGGCACACTTCCTCTTCGTGCCGTCTTGCCTGAGACAGGCCCATGATCAGCTTCAGAGATGTGCTGAGAAACTCACCAGAAACCTGAGACCCACGTCTGCTGGGTGAGAAAGGCTGTCAGCAGACGCCCTGGGGCAGATTCCTGAGGAGGGACAGGATGGTGGGGGGGGGGGGGTGGTAGCCATGGGGAGGGCAGTGCTGTGCCAGGTGGGATGCTGGCTCCACCTACTGACCTTGACGGGGAAGTGGCTAAGTCCACATGTGAGCGATCTGGCTTGATCTCGCAGAGGGCAGGCCAAAGAAGGCCCACGGAAGGAGTCACTGAGGACGGCAGTGGACTCCCTTATGTGGAAGGGAC
This sequence comes from Meles meles, assembly GCF_922984935.1. Classification (NCBI taxonomy): domain Eukaryota; kingdom Metazoa; phylum Chordata; class Mammalia; order Carnivora; family Mustelidae; genus Meles; species Meles meles. Next base: position 83,963,249 of record NC_060068.1, read on the forward strand.
TTTAAAATGGGGCACTGGCGTCCTTTTGACGTCTCTAGGTCTGATTCCATAAGGACGTTTCCCAGACTCCTAGAACCTGCTCTGGGGTGTTTCTGAGTTGAGGAAGAAATGGGGCTTAGGATGTTGTAAGTCACGCTCAGCAAGCGGTTAGCACACTGGACGATGTCGGGAGAGGCCCGTGTCTCTCCTCTCGGCCCTGGCCTGCAGAAGGAACCAGCTCTTTCATACGAGCAGATGGGTTTCATCTCTGACATTCTCTCTCTACCCCAGCTGGGAGATGTTTACCTCAGCGGGGTCTGCTCTCCTCAGAAGCAACTTCACCTGCTTAGATCTTTCTGGCATTTTCAATTTGGGAGACGCATTCTCTTCGCAAGTGAAAGCCCTTACCCGGGATACCAGCTGGGGGACATGAGCAGTATTGGTGAGGGTTCCCTCTGGAGTCAATAAGAGGAACACGGACAGGCAGCAGCAGACCGCGTCCTGTCCTGGCACTGAGCTGGGGCCAGGCACTTTAATCTTTCTGTGCCTCAGTTTCCTCTCCTGTGAATGGGGTGAGAATGTTCATTTCCCCTCTCTGCTCTCACTCGGGAGCAAGAGAAGAGAAGAACATTTGTTGGTGAGCAAGGGGCGGCAGGCCTCTGCCGAGCTCGGGACTCTGGTCCGGAGACTGAAAAGCGGGCCAGACGCTTCCTGCTGGGCTCTCAGTAGTGCCCCTGACACTTGGAACCTGTGTGAGGGAAGGAACAGAGGGCCCATGCTGATCATGAGCAGAAAGGAACAGAGGGGCTCTGGAAAAATCCTAATCCCAACCCTGCCTCAGATTTGCAGGAAGCCGGCAGGAGGGGTCCTGGAACTCAGGAGCGGAAAGTGTGTTTTCAGTCTACAGCACTTTTTTAAAGCTCACAAATGCCAGAAAAGCCCAGCTGGTAAAACAAATCTCGCTCTGGTGGACTTGTTCAGAACACCATCTGATAGCACGGATTCCACCTGACTTGCCTTTCTCCCTACACACAAGGACCCCGAGGCCCCGAGAAGCTGGTGCTGGCACAGGGCCACACGGCGGGCCCATGATAAAGCCACAGCAAAATAGAAAGAGTCCCGAGGGTTTCTCGGACGTCGAAGAAGATGGATTTGGGGATGAGCTGGGAGACGTGTGTGTACAGGTGGACGGAGGAGGCACACATAAACAAGGCGGTAAGAGGGGGAGACCTCACCTGGGGAGAACAAACTTCTGTGAGCTGAGCTGGTCCGTTCCCAAGGGAGAGGGGAAGGTGCAGTCCCCTGGGAAAGGGGGGACTGGGAACTGGGTGAAGACCTTTGAAAGAGGGCTGGTGGCAGGAAGCATCAAAGTAGACCTGCCTCTGGGGAAGGAGAGCCCCCGTCCCTTCTAAAGGCGAGTTCTTGGAAGTGCAGGGCTCTGCTGAGCGTTCAGAGCCTGGGACTTACTAGAGGATGTGCCTGAGTTTGGTGGTCAAAATGCATGATCCTGTAAGGAAGGACTTACTCATAGTATAAACACGACAGTGGGAATTCAAGCCTTTGGGAATTCAATAGCAAGATCAAAATAGTAACTGTAAAAGCCACAATAGAGTTCATACTCATTAAGGCTGAAGTTGGACCTCCATTTAAATGAATCTGTAGGGAGCCAGCAGTCATGTTGACTCTGGTTCTATGGCTAAGGCTACAGGGTGAATAAAGGATAATGGTTTTGATAATTACTAATGGAGGAGTAGGTGGGATGAGTGACCCTTCAGGCAGGAAATGGGCTACAGTGTTTTTGTTTTATGGAGGAAACCGGTTATCACTGACCCTGCTTATAGGGGAATGTCTATCCCTAGAGAGTTGTGTAGCAGGTGTAAAGGAATGTGGTAGAGGGACTAGTAGATTTGTTGGCCAATAAGTCAACAGGTAACGTATTGGGCATCGGGCTTGTCGTTTTATAATTTTGAATGCCTGTGATTTGTTCTGATGTAAGTTGAATTCATTGTTGGGTAGAAATTCAGCAGTTAACTAGCTGGTTAAGTATGGGCAATAAAATCCTTGGAGGTAAAATAATTAGAAAAATAGTATGTAATGATACGTTGAGGTCATGAAAGAGGTGAATAAATCTTTGTTCATTTTGTTTCTCAAGCGGTACAATGTTTTAATGTTTTTTTTTTTGAGCTCTGAGTTAAAAGATAAAAATGTGCTGAAATTTTTAATCAAAGTATAGTGAATAGGACTGTAATTACTGAAGTATAGTAATCATGTTGATTCATCTCATTGTGGCATACAATTCAGGAAAATGTGAAACTGTCTTGAGCTTGGAAGGTTTAATGCTATTTAACTTCTTAATGATTTTATAATATAAACACAGGTAGTTTTTGAGCTATTAGTTTAGTGAAACTAATTCAAGGAGATTAAGCAGGAAGCCATAATTTGAACCACAAATTTCCAAACCTTGTCCATTGTATATGTTTGGTCATGTAGACAGTAGGGTTGTCTGATTCAGGTCCCCGGGAGTGGCATTAGTCTTTAGCCCTAAGGAGGGAATGGCTCATGACCGTAAGACATCTTCAGGTGAAATGAGGATCTGGGTTGTTATTTCTAAAGGTAGGGCTGATTGGTGACTCCCTCGTGGTGGCTGCAGTTCTCCTGACTTTAGTTCCATTGCAAGAATAAACTAGTAATTGACACTTAGATCTTTGTCATCTGTGAATTCATAGCTTCACTCTCATTGGTGACCTATAGTTTTTGTACTTAGGAAAAATTATCAATTTTAGAATTTGTGATGATGGTAGAACAATTAAAATTGGAATACTAGCAGAGTGAATAAACTGGGTATCTGTTGTACTTACATGAGTTAGTTTGGTTGTTAATAATAATGAAATGATGTAAAGGATTAAAGAGCTAATTAGGGAAACAATTTTTCGTGTATGGTCATGAAAATGTGGAAGTTCTTCTCAAATAGATGTTGCTTCTTGGAAGTCTACTTGGATTGGATACGCCAGGAAGATGTAAGGGGTTTGAATTTCACTTTGACCAAGTGATGTAATTTACACTAATATCTCACTTACTGAGAAAGACCTAGTGATGATGAGGTTGGCTTGAAACCAGTGTGAGAAGATTCAGTTCTTAATTTGAGATTTACAGAAGTAGGTTTTTCTTTTTTTTTTTTTTTTTAAAGATTTTATTTATTTGACAGATAGAGATCACAAATAGGGAGAGAGGCAGGCAGAGAGAGAGAGAGGAGGAAGCAGGCTCCCTGCCAAGCAGAGAGCCCGACGCGGGGCTCGATCCCAGGACCCTGGGATCATGACCTGAGCGAAAGGCAGAGGCTTTGACGCACTGAGCCACCCAGGCGCCCCAGAAGTAGGTTTTTCAAATGTATAATATGGTGGAGGGCAACCATGCAATCATTCTAGATTGGTAGTTGTTGATCCATCTTGTTGACGTGCAAACGCTTCTCAAATTAGAACCTTTCCTGTACTGCTATTAACAAATGAACCTACTGAAGAGATGGTGTTTCATGGTGTGTATGCATCGGGATAGTCAAAGTGAAGTCGTGGAATCCCAGAAAGGCCAAGAAGCTATTGTGAAAAGAGAGTTCTATTAATGCCTACAAATACACGATAAACTTTTGTTTACAAAATAGTCTCCATTATAGGTGGAGCAGGGCCTGAGGTTTAATGATGTCTGGTCCCCTATGGAGTTGTGCATAGCCTCGTACTTTACATTCCATTAGCGTAAGGAATGCTATGGTACACACCATATGGTACACAGAAGGGAGGTTAAGAAGGTTAATGATACACATTGTTAGGGAAAGGAGTAGAACCTGTGGCTAGAAAAGGTTAATTTTTATGCAGCTACTGGCTCTGCAACCCTTACAAACTCTGTTCTTGAGCAGGGCTGGTAGAAATTAATTAGATTAAGATCATATCCTCTGTTCTAAAGTGCTTTGATAAAGTAGGTTTTATTTCTCCGGTCTTTCCATACTAGGAGAAATAGGAGATGGAAACCAACCTGGATTAGTCGGGTCTGAACTCCGATGATATGGGGCTTCTACCACTGAACAAATGGTACACGACCATTTGAACAAAAGCCACAATCTCCTTGGGATGTCTGACCCAAGATCGAAGTTGGAAACTCTCTTGTCAATGTGAACTCTGAAATGGGATGGTGCTGTCAGACCTAGTGTAACATGCTCTGTTGATCAAGTTTTGGGATCAGTAGATGATAAAAGATTTTGACTAGTTTGTCTCAATTTTAGTCACTTGCTTTATTCACCAAGGTCATGCCAACTTATGTTTTTAGTTTAAGGCTCTGTTGAAGTTTGCGGTCTGGGGGGGGCTACTTTGTTTTACTTTGTAGTGTTTTCTCATTGTCATTCCCTAGTCTTCACAGGGAGGTCAATTTCCTTGACAAAAAGTAAAAGATAGTGAAACCCTCCTGCAGCCAATCACACAAGTCCCTTTTGAGAGAAGAAATGACTCCGCCTCCTTTGCACAGTCAGTATCCCACCACCATTATATCCGCCCCAATAGTACCAAAAATACTAAAAAATACCAGAAGTGATGTTTGTGGTAAAGAGGTGGGATTTGTGATTGCTCAGTTCCTGTTACCTTTCCACATTCCCCTAAGTGCACACCTGTGCCCAGTTAACAATTGATTTAATAAATAATTAACTTTTAAAAAAATTGTTAACTATCAGTGATCAGATAAGTGTATGTGAGAAGTAATCCTTGTTACTTCTTGTTACTTGTAATCCTTGTTTCTCATAAGAAATATCACTTTGTGGAAGTGATCAGTACTAAGTTAGGAGTTCATTTTATTATTGGAATCAAGTATATTATTGAGCTTGAATGCTTTTTATTTTATTTTATTTTATTTTCAGTGTTCCAAGATTCATTGCTTATACACCACACCCAGTGCTCCATGCAGTATGTGCCCTCCACAATACGCACCAACAGGCTCACCCAACCCCACCCCTCCCCTCCAAAACCCTCAGTTTGTTTCTAAGAGTCCACAGTCTCTCATGGTTTGTCTCCCCCTCTGAATTCCCCCAACTCCCTTCTCCTCTCCATCTCCCCATGTCCTCCATGTTATTCCTTAGGCTCCACAAGTAAGTGAAGCTATATGATAATTGACTCTCTCTGCTTGACTTATTTCACTCAGCACAATCTCCTCCAGTCCCATCCATGTTGATACAAAAGTTGGTTATTCATCCTTTCTGATGGAGGCATAATACTCCATGGTATATATGGACCACATCTTCTTTATCCATTCATCTATTGAAAGGCATCTTGGTTCTTTCCACAGTTTGGCGACTGTGGTCATTGCTGCTATGAACATTGGGGTACAGATGGCCCTTCTTTTCACTACATCTGTATCTTTGGGGGTAAAGACTCAGTAGTGCAATTGCAGGGTCATAGGGAAGTTCTATTTTTAATTTCTTAAGGAATCTCCACACTGTTTTCCAAAGTGGCTGCACCAACTTGCATTCCCATCAACAGTGTGAGAGGGTTCCCCTTTCTGCACATCCTCTCCAACACTACTTGTTTACTATCTTGTTAATTTTGGCCATTCTAACTCGTGTAAGGTGGTATCACAATGTGGTTTTGATTTGAATCTTCCTGATGGCTAATGATGATGAATACTTTTTCATCTGTCTGCTAGCCATTTAGATGTCTTCTTGGAGAAGTGTCTGTTCATGTCTTCTGCTCATTTTTTGACATGATAATCTGTTTTTTGGGTGTTGAGTTTGAGAAGTTTTTTATAGATTTTGGAGATCAGCCCTTTGTCTGTAGTGCCATTTGCGAATATCTCCTCCCATTCGTGGGTTGCCTCTTTGTTTCGTTGACTGTTTTCTTTGCTCTGCAGAAGCGCTGATCTTGATGAAGTCCCAAAAGTTCATTTTCACTTTTGTTTCCTTTGCCTTTGGAGACGTGTCTTGAAAGAGGTTGCTGTGGCCGATGTTGAAGAGGTTACTGCCTATGTTCTCCTCCAGGATTTTGATAGATTCCTCGCTCACATTGAGGTCTATTATCCATTTCAAGTTTATCTTTGTGTATGGTGTAAGAGAATGGTTGGGTTTCATTCTTTTATACATAGCTGTCCCAATTTTCCCAGCACCATTTATTGAAGAGACTGTCTTTTTTCCACTGTTTATTTTTCCCTGCTTTGTCAAAGATTATTTGGCCATAGAGTTGCAGGTCCATGTCTGGACTCTCTACTCTGTTCCACTGGTCTATGTGTCTGTTTTTATGCCAGTACCATGCTGTCTTGGTGATCACAGCTTTGTAGTAAAGCTTGAAATCAGGCAATGTGATGCCCCCAGGTTACTTTTTCTTTTTCAACATTTCCTTAGCCAGTCGGGGTCTATTCTGGTTCCCTACAAATTTTAGGATTGTTTGTTCCAGCTCTTTGAAAAATGCTGGTGGAATTTTGATGGGGATGGCCCTGAAAGTATAGATTGCTCTAGGCAGTATAGACATTTTAACAATGTTTATTCTTCCTATCCACGAGCATGGAATGGTCTTCCATCTTTTTGTGTCTTCTTCAATTTCTTTCATGAGTGTTCTGTAGTTCCTCGAGTATAGGTCCTTCACCTCTTTGATTAGGTTTATTCCCAGGTATCTTATGGTTCTTGGTGCTATAGTAAATGGAATCGATTCTCTAATTTCCCTTTCTGTATTTTCATTGTTAGTGTATAAGAAAGCCACTGATTTCTGTACATTGACTTTGTATCCTGCCACGTTACTGAATTGCTGTATGAGTTCTAGTAGTTTGGGGGTGAAGTCGTTTGGATTTTCCATATAAAGTATCATGTCATCTGCGAAGAGAGAGAGTTTGACTTCTTCTTTGCCAATTTGAATACATGTTATTTCTTTTTGTTGTCTGATTGTTATTGCTAGGACTTCTAGTACTATGTTGAACAATAGTGGCCAGAGGGGACATCCTTGTCATGTTCCTGATCTCAGAGGGAAGGCTGTCAGCTTTTCCCCATTAAGAATGACATTTGCTGTGGGTTTTTCATAGATTTTATAAAGTTAAGGAATGTTCCCTCTATCCCTATACTTTGAGTGTTTTAATCAGGAACAGATGCTGGATTTTGTCAAATGCTTTTTCTGCATCAATTGAGAGGACCATATGGTTATTCTCTCTTCTCTTATTGATTTGTTCTATCATATTGATTGATTTGCAAATATTGAACCACCCTTGCATCCTAGGGATAAATCCCACCTGGTCATGGTGGATAATCTTTTTAATGTACTGTTGAATCCTATTAGCTAGGATCTTGTTGAGATTCTTGGTATCTATATTCACCAGGGATATTGGTCTGAAATTCTCCTTTTTGATGGGGTCAGGGTAATGCTGGCTTCATAGAAAGAGTCTGGAAGTTTTCCTTCTGTTTCTATTTTTTGAAACAGCTTCAGGAGAGAAGGTATTATTTCTTTGAATGTTTGGCAGAATTCTCCAGGAAATCCTTGGCTCTTGGTTTTTGGGGAGGTTTTTGATCACTGCTTCAATCTCGTTACTAGATATTGGTCTATTCAGGTTGTCAATTTCCTCCTGATTCAGTTTTGGATGTTTATAGGTTTCCACGAGTGCATCCATTTCTTCTAGGTTGCTTAACTTATTGGCATGTGACTGTTGATAATAATTTCTGATTATTGTTTCTATTTCTTTGATGTTAGTGATCTCTCCCCTTTCAATCATAATTTTATCAATTTGGGTCCTCTTTCTTTTCTTTTGGATTAGTTTGACCAGTGGTTTATCGATCTTATTGATTCTTTCCAAAAAACCAACTTCTATTTTCGTTGATGTGTTCTACTGTATCTCTAGTTTCTACCTCATTGATCTCTGCTTTAATCTTGATTATTTCCCTTCTTATGCATGGGGTTGGCTTAATTTGCTGTTGATTTTACAGTTTTTAAGGTGTAAAGAGGACTGGTGTATTCTGGATCTTTCAGTTTTTTTTGAGTGAGAATTGGATGGCTTGCCATATCCCATAGGTTTTGGACCGATGTGTCTTCATTCTCCTTGGTTTCCATGAATTGTTTAAGTTCTTCGATTTCTTGGTTGATCCAAACATTCTTCTTCTTTTTTTTTTTTTTTTAGATTTTATTTATTTATTTGACAGAGAGAGAGATCACAAGTAGGCAGAGAGAGGGGGGAGCAGGCTCCCTGCTGAGCAGAGAGCCCAGTGCGGGGTTCAATCCAATGACCCTGAGATCATGGCAGAGTCATGTGTCATCAAGACACGTCTCCAAAGGCAAAGGAAACAAAAGTGAAAATGAACTTTTGGGACTTCATAGGCAGAGGCTTAACCCACTGAGCCACCCAGGCACCCCTGATCCAAACATTCTTAAGCAGGGTGATCTTTAGCTTCCAAGTGTTTGAATTCCTTCCAAACTTTTTCTTATGTTTGAGTTCCAGTTTCAAAGCATTGTGGTGTGAGAACATGCAGGGAATAATCTCAATCTTTTGGTATAGATTGAGCCCTGATATGTGACTCAGTATGTGTTCTATTCTGGAGAAAGTTCCATGTGCACTCGAGAAGAATGAGTATTGTTTTAGGGTGGAATGTTCTGTATATATCTATGAGATCCATCTGGTCCAATGTGTCATTCAAAGCTCTTGTTTCTTTATTGGTTTTCTGCTTGGATGATCTGTTTGTTATTGAGAGTGGGGTGTTAAGATCCCCTACTATTAATGTATTCATATCAATATGACTCTTTATTTTGATTAACAGTTGGCTTATGTAGTTGACTGCTCCCAGGTTGGGGGCATAAATATTTACAATTGTTAGATCTTCTTGGTGGATAGACCCTTTAAGGATGATGTAGTGTCCTTCTTTATCTCTGACTACAGTCTTTAGTTTAAAATCTAATTTATCTGATATAAGAATTGCTACTCCAGTTTTCTTTTGAGGACTGTTGGTATGAAAGATGCTTCTCCATCTCTTCACTTCCAGTCTGAATGTATCTTTAGGTTCCAAATGGGTCACTTGTAGACAGCATATGGACAGGTCCTGTTTTTTTAATTAATTAATTTATTTATTTTTTCAGCGTAACAGTATTCATTGTTTTTGCACAACACCCAGTGCTCCATGCAATACGTGCCCTCCCTATGGGTCCTGTTGTTTTATTCAATCTGCAACCCTGTGCTATTTTATGGGAGCATTTAGTCTGTTCACATTGAGAGTGATTATTGAAAGATAAGTTTTATTGACATCATGTTGCCTGAGAAGTCCTTGTTTCTATAGATTGTCTCTGTAAGTTTCTGATATATGTCACTCTTGGGTTCTTTCTTCTTTAATATAACCCCCCTTAATATTTCTTGTAGTGCCGGCTTGGTGGTCACATACTCTTAAACCTTGCTGGTCTTGGAAACTCTTTCTCTCTCCATCCATTTTGAATGTCAGCCTTGCTGGATAAAGTATTTGGGGCTGCATGTTCTTCTTATTTAGTACCCTGAATATGTCTTGCCAGTGCTTTCTGGCTTGCCAGATTTCTGTGGACTGGTCTGACATTATTTTGACGGACCTTCTTCTGTACATCATGAATCTCTTCTCCCTAGCTGCCCTCAGAAGCTCTTGTCCAAAATTATGAATCATCAGTTTCACCATCAAGTGCCTCAAGGTCTTTCTAGATTTGTTGATCTTGGGGGTGTTCTTTCTGTGTCCAGGACATGAATGCTGGTTCTCTTCGCCGGATTGGGAAAATTTTCATCCAGAATTTGTTCAACGATATCTTCTACTATTCTTTCTTCACCCACTCTGGGATCCCAATAATTCTGACGTTGGAACATTTCATGGCATCATTTATTTCCCTAATTCTGTTTTCATGGCTTCTAAGCTGTTTCTTCTATGCCTCCTCCAGATCCTTTTTCTCTATCAGTTTGTCCTCTAGATCACTAATTCTATCTTCTGCCTTGGTTACCCTAGCTGGTAGAGTATTTAGATGAGATTGGATCTCATTGACAGCATTTTTAACTTCTGCCCAGGGGGCTCTCACTTCTGCCCTTAGAGATTCTATGTTGTCCCTAATTGTTTTCTCCAACCTAGCCATTGCCTGGATAATTGTTAGCCTGAATTCCCTTTCTGACATACTGTTTATGTCCATATCCAAATATTCTGATAGAGAGGGCACAGTCTCTGAATTTTTCTTGTTGGGTGTTCCTCCTCCTAGTCATTTTGGTGAGAGGTGGCTGAGGGGATGTATAGCTGAATATATCAACCACGATCCAGGCACGGTGTACCCTGGAACACTGGCAGACCTAGCCGTGGAAAGCTGTCCTCGCCATCCTGACTTGAAGCACAACCCACCTACCACAGTCTCAGACGGACGCTGCAGTCAAGGACTTGCAAAGCAAGAGAGCTTAAATGCTTTCTTAATTGTTGTTTGCTTTTAGTCCAACTGTGATAGTACTTATTTGCCAAAGAAGCTTGTATCTTGTAGCTTCTACCTCTTAGGATTAATACTTAAATTTATGTTAGAATTATTATTTTTTAGGTAAATTTAAAGTTGAACTAGAATCCTGTTCCGGCTACCAGCTGCTACCGGGCTCATGAGGCTTTTTATTTCTACCTACAAATCTCATTATTTTGCTACATTGATGAGTTTGTTTTTAGAAATTTTTCATAGAAATTCCTCTGGTTTCAAGGTATTTAATTTGAATTTCCTTGGTAGTAGTGATAGACCATACTTTCTCTATAGCACCAATTAAAATTTCTTACTCATATACTTTTATTTGTAAACATTTTATTTATGTATATGTTCCTTGGTATACCTATATTTTCCTGTTTTAAGTTTAATATTCACATCTGTAAAATTTTTATTATTGAAGTATATTTGATACTCTACTAGTTTCAGCTGTATAACATAGTGATTGGACAATTCTATACAATTATTCAATGCTCCCTGCCCTATGTGCCCTCATTATAAAGCATTATTACAAATCTGACATTTCCCATGCTGTACTTTTTGTGGCTTACTTATTTTATAAGTGGAAGTTTCTCTCTCTCAATGCCCTTTATCTACTTAAGCCATCCTTCTACCCATGTGCCCTCTGGTAATCACCAGTTTGGTCTCTGTAGTTGGGAATCTGTCTCTGGTTCTTAGTTCATTGTTTTTGTTTTTTAGAATCCAAATGCAAGTGGAATCAAACACTATTTGTCTTTCTCTCTGACTTACTTCACCTAGCGTAATAACTTAGCATAAAACCCTCCAGGTCCATCCATGTTGTTTGAAATAACAAGATCTAATTATTTTAATAACTGAGTAATAATCCATTGTATGTATACACACCACATCTTTTTGATCCACTCATCTGTCTGTGGACACTTGAGCTGTTTCCCTATCTTGGCTACTGTAAATAATGTCACAGAGAGTTTCCTGTATCTTTTGAAATTAATGTTTCATTTTCCTCAGCTAAATATCCAGAAGTGGAATTACTGGGTTGAATGGTACATCTATTTTTAGGGTTTTTTTTTTTAGGAATCTCCATACTGCTATCCACACTGGCTATACCAGTTTGCATTCCCCCTCAACAGTGCATGGGGGTTCCCTTTTCTCTACTTTCTTGCTAACATTTGGTCATGTGTTTTGATTCTAGCCATTCTGACAGGTGAGAGGTGGTAGCTCCTTGTGGTTTTGACTTGAGTTTCCCAGATGGTGAGTGATGTTGAGTACCTTTTCATGTGTCTGTTGGCCACTTGTAGGTCTTGTTTGGAAAAATGTCTATTCAGGTTCTCTGTTTTTTCAATCAGACTATTTGGTGTTGAGTTGAATACGTTCTTTGTATATTTTGGGTGTTAAGTCCTTATTGGATGTATGATTTGCAAATATTTTCTCTCAGTTACCTTCCTGTTTGTTGGTGGTTTCCTTTGCTGGACAAAAACATTTTGTTTTGATATAGTACCTATTGTTTATTTTTTTACTTTTGTTTCTCTTGCCTGGGGAAATCTATCAAAAAATAAATGGCTAAACTTGATGTCCAAAAGATTACTGCCTATGTTTTCTTTAAGGAGTTTTATGAATTCAGATCTTTAATCTATTTTGAGTTCTTCCTGTATAGTATAAAAAAGTGGTTTCATTCTTTTGCATGTAGCTATCCAGTTTTCCAACACCATTTATTAAAGATGCTGTCTTTAACCCACTGTGTATTTTTGCCTCCTTTGTTGTACAAGAATTGATCACATAACCATGGATTTCTGGGTTCTTCATTTCTATTTCATCAATCTGTTGTTGTGCCAATACCACACCGTTTTGATTACTACAGCTTTGCAGTGTACTTGAAAACTGGGATGTTGATGCCTCCAGCTTTGTTCTCCTTTCTCAAGATTGCTTGAGCTATTGGTGGTCTTTTGTAGTTCCCTAAGAGTTTGAGATTTTAATGGGGCAACTGGCTGGGTTTGAGATTTTAATGGGGCACCTGGCTGGCTCAGTCAGTGGAGCATGTGACTCTTGATCTCAGGGTTGTGAGTTCGAGCCCCACATTGGGTGTAGAGATTACTTTAAAAAAATCTTAAAAAAAAAAAAAAAACAAAACAAAACTGGAGTTGTTTTTTTGTTCTAGTATGTGGAAAAACACTAGTGGTATTTTGATAGTGATTGTATTGACTCTGTAGATTGCTTTGGGTTGAAAGGACATTTTAAACAATATTTGTCCAATTCATGAGCATAGTATATCTTTCCATTTGTGCTGATTTTTATTGGTTTTATCAGTGTCTTAAAATTCTTAGAGTATAGGTCTTTTTACCTCAGTGTTTGCATTTATTCCTAGGTTTTATACCATTTGATGTAATTGTAAACATGGATTTAGTTTTCTTAATTTCACTTTCTGCTACTTTGCTATTAGTGTATAGAAATTCAACTGGTTTTTGTGTCCCCAAAACTTCTTGAATTTTCTTAGTTCTGGCAGTTTTTTGGTAGAGTATTTAGGGTTTCCTATATTCAGATCCTTCATGTGCAACTGCTAAGTTTTACTTCTTCCTTACCAACTTGGGTGTCTTTCATTTCCTTTTCTTTCTAATTGCTATGAGTAGAACTTGAAGCACTCTGCTCAGAGTGGGCATCCTTATCTTGTCCAAGATCTTTGAGGAAAAGCTTTCAGCATTTCACCCACTGAACAATGGGTTTGCTATATATGGCCTTTATTTTTTTTTAAGATTTTATTTATTTGACAGAGATCACAAGTAGATAGAGAGGCAGACAGAGAGAGAGAGGGAAGCAGGCTCCCTGCCGAGCAGAGAGCCCGATGTGGGACCCAATCCCAGGACCCTGAGATCATGACCTGAGCCGAAGGCAGCGGCTTAACCCACTGAGCAACCCAGGCGCCCCTATATGGCCTTTATTATACTGAAGTATATTTCCTCTCTGCCCACTTAGTTGGGAGTTTTTAATCATGAATGGATACTGAATTTTGTCAGATGCTTTCTCTGCATCTTTTGAAATGTAAATTACATGATCATTAATTTTCTTTCTTAATACAGTGTACCATATTGACTTTGTGTATGTTAAACCACCCTTGCATCCCCAGAATAAATCCTGCTTGATTGTAGGGAATGATTTAGTGGATTGTTGAATGTGGTTTGTTAATACTTGTTGAGGATTTTGGCATCTATGTTCACCACAGAGATTGGTGCGCTCTGGTTCCAAATCACTCTATACAAAGGTTATATTGACAGAGTCTTCCTAAAGATAAAAACAGAAGATTTTCGGGGCGCCTGGGTGGCTCAGCGGGTTAAAGCCTCTGCCTTTGGCTCAGGTCATGATCCCGGGGTCCTGGGATCGAGCCCCCGCATCAGGCTCTCTGCTTGGCTGGGAGCCTGCTTACTCCTCTCTCTCTCTCTGCCTACTTGTAATCTCTATCTGTCAAAAAAATAAATCTTAAAAAAAAAACAAAACAAACAAACAAACAAAACAGAAGATTTTCAAGTTTGCCCTGTCCATTGCTGAGTTTGAAGTTGACTGGGATAATGCAAAGATTCAACTGGCAGTAAGCTATAAGGAAATACCTGTATTTGTCAGGAATCCTGTGACTGACCTATTGGTCCAGCCTCTTCTTCTTTGCTCATTTTCATTATAAAGGCTACTTGCTTACTCTGCTTCTCTTAAACAATACTAGACAACAGGATATAAGCACATACATGGTGGAAGCTTCTGGAAAAGCTTTTACTCTCCTGAAAGGGCAGGTATACCAGGCACTGCCCTTTTCCCCCAGCTTCCAATGTAAATATATACTCTGCACCTATGGTTGCAGTGTGGCTGCCATAAGGAAAAGGCCAAGAAATCACTTGTTCCTACAAATACCAACAACAGATGAAAAGTATGATTTTAAAACTGCATCAAGATTGTTTTTTTAAGCAACTGGTCAGGAGGAAAATCTCTGCTAAAGCTTAACATCAATTTAAATATATTTAGAAACATTAGAAAATATATTTAAATATATTAAAAAATCTATTAAACAATTTCTATATTTTGGGGTTATACTGCAAATAAAGTTTTCTGATATAGCTAATTAAAATTAACAGATCAATATGCATGCCTGTCTAAATGGTGATACTAAGTTCAAAACCAATTGCTCCTCACACCTAGCTTGCCTAGTCCTATCAGTAGGGGTACAAAGACACATAAACCAACAGATAAATTATATATTACATGTTTATTAAGGGTACCACTTTTATGTAAAATTTACATTTTATGAAAAAATCAAAAATATTTACAAAATTGTGTAAGATAGATTTGCATTGTTCTAATTACAATTCAAAGTAGTAAATAACATTTCTTAACTCACATTTGTTAGAGTTCTGTGTTTACAAATTCTTGGTTAAAGAGGCAGCTACAAAGTTTAGCACTATACATAAGCAAGAACCAGCTTGCTAAATACATTTCCCATTGAAAATCTACTGGTCTTTTTTACACCATTAGTGGATTTAAATGGAAAACAAAAATCAATATAAACTCATATGGCTTCAAAATTGTAACCTATGCCCAATACAAATGTAGTTATCAACACTTGGTATGAAGACTGTGGTAATTAAGAAAGTGCAGAAGTTTAACCATTTCACTAATTTATACACTGTCAGGTAATACTTGATTTAAAAACGAACATGGTGAGTGTAATGGTGTCTGAAGTCCAATAATATAAAGTATTAACTGCCCATTAGAAGAGCCCGATTACAAAGCAGTTACATTTAAGATTTCAGTAAGGGACTGTAATTGGCATTTAAAAGAACACAATATAAGAATTAGCAATTCTCATTTCACTCACTGTGTAGTAAAGATGAACATTTCAGCAAATTGTCTTAATGTGCTGCTTTCAGTCAAATCTAAATTTAGAATTGGGCTAACACTGAATATATTTAAAAAGCACATATTGTGTTACATGTATTGCTAATAAGTAGATTTTCTGCTATATTTAGTAGAGCAAGACATTACATAAGTGTCTAGTAGTAGGGGTTTTATGTTCTGTAAAGCTTAACAGAATAATTAGTGGTTTTATATAAATTATCATATATAACACAATTTATCACTTCTACGTAAAATGCAGGACACTGGCATTTATCCTTATAAATAAAACTTTCATCTGTAAATTATGAAACTGTCCAAAATATTTTAAGTCCTTCAATTAATCAGGATTTGCTATAAAGTTAAGTTTTTTACTATTTAATATTAGTAGTTCAAGAAATGCTTAACCCAATCCATCACTTCAAATAATCTCCCCATTTCTAGCAGGTGGCAGTTATATAATAAAAACATATAAATGGGTAATTTTCCCAACTGTTGAAATGAAAACAACGGCAGTACTTCTCCAATGCCAAAACTAGTGTTTCTTAAACGTGTTCCTCACAAAATAAGAAATTCATGCTCACAACACGTTCAGTAATGTATATAAATTTCCAATGATAAAAAGAATGAAGGGAAGTGCCAAGCTGAGAAATAAAACAGCAGTTACCAATTAACCATTAATCAGTTTTTCAACATTTCCTTTATGATTTACATACTCAGGTGGAATAACTGAAGGTAACGTTTTTCCCCTGTAAACATATGCACTTGGGTATATTCCTCTTTCAAGTGGCTATAGTGTATCACTAAAAAAGTGAGCCACAGTGTTAAAGTACAAATTATCCTTTAGTTATTCTGAATTTCCTTCCCAACTAAGGCCAAAGGTATTTACACAAATGGCAATTATGTTGTAAAAATGCTTGACCACCCTAAGAAGAGAAGATCCAGACTGCCAGGGGGGAAAAAGTGAGGCACATTAATGAACACAAACTGGATAGGCACATTTCTGGCTTTTGTTACTGTTTTAAAAGGCACACATTATGTAATCCATATAAAAATAAATTAAATCTACAGCATTAATTCTTAAAAACAATCACAAATTCTATAAAGTTAACTGCAGAAGTAAATTTCTCTGCTGTCTTTTGCAAGCTTATTTTAAAAAACATTGCACTTGAGAATTAAAAAAATCATACAAAACTCCATTTACACTTTATTAATGTTCATATGAGAATCAAATTACACATTTTTTGCATACACCTTGGACTCTGGTCTGATTACTTTATGGCACATAACTCAATTTGATTGAGCATTCTAAATTAACATTATCCAAAACTTACAAGTCACGTTCTGTGTGTCTCCATTCAATATCAAACTCAGGAAATTTCAAAGCTCTCTCTGACTCTAAAAATTTATGGAAAGCTGAATTATTTTGTGCTTGCTCTCCTGAAATTTTAGGCCTGATAATACACTACTACTGAACATAGACACTGAAGATAATGTAAAATTTCAGCCTCGGAAAACTTCGTTTTACTGAGAATCTCAACAAATGTGCTTCTGGAATATGGCAGCTGATCATTAATAGTGATGAAAATCATTTCAGTGCTATTGCTTTTGATGACCCACTTCAAAAGTGCAACTTAATGTTTGTAATCAGTTCTCAAATATGTGTACGTTCAAAGACCCAATTCAAGCTAATATAGTGTTGGAAAGAATAAACAACACAGGATGGCAAGCCTGTACTTCTCTCGAGGAGCCAACCAGTGTCCCAGGTCCATCAACAATCTGCCAGGTATCGTCCTGAAAAACACCAAGCAGACCCCGGAAATTACACCTTCACATGAACTCAAAGGAGGACATTTTCACTGCGGGTACAGATACATAAACTCAGTTCCCACCTGCTGTTGATAATACATTAGAAACAGATCACAGGTGTTCGTCCGGCTGTCCGGACCATGATTACTCTCTCCCAGGTGTGTCTCTACCTAGCACTTTGTACAAAGGTCAAAGAACAAAGTTTCCATGACTTTAGGTTATAAACTGCTTGACAGTTTATTAAACAGTTGCTTACAAACTTACTGTTCTAATATAAATGTTTCCCTGGTACATTAAAAACTTAAAATCTCCCAACTTACCAGTGGCAAACCGCTTCTTTACTAAGGAAAGCCTATAGCCAGTGCCTACAAGTTCAATATCTACTCCTGAGAGGGTATTTCCCTCGCTGAGGAATTGCACTGCAAGTGTGGTGGGTTTACTAGGTCCTTCTGAAAGATCAAATTTTGCTCTGAGGGACCCAGAACCTACAAGGCAAAGAATAAAATAACTTAAATAGGGCAACATAAAATTGACAGAGAAAAAACAAATGAAGATGATGAACTATGTCCTATGCCAAATTCATAAAATGTATACAGTAAATAAACCATTGTCCTGTTTCCAAAGCAGACTTTTTCAATGAGTCTGAATTAATTTAATCCCTACTTCTAACTTAATAGTAAGCACCCTAGTAGATTGCTACTTAGATTCAATGTGCTACAGACACATGCTGAAGTCAGTCAAAAGAGAAAAAGGAAGTCCATGAGGGCAGTTCAGAGGGAAACCCTAGAAGAAGTATGAGAAGGAATAAAGTCAAAAGGAAATGATCGCCAACTACCATAATATGGGGGTGGGAGAGGTAAAGAAGGAAAGACAGATAAGATTGGGAAAGCTGTACCGACGTCATTATTTTCTACTCCACTTCTTAAAATTTAACTGGTCTATCATGCCAAATACTGCTGACCTTTAAACATGGGTTTGAACTATGTGGGTCCACTTAAAGATGGATTTTTTCCCCCATCAGTACAGTACTGTAAATGGATTTTCTCTTCCAATTTTCTTAACATTCTCTTTGATTTAGCTTTTGTTTTGACAATACGGTATATAATACACAGAACAGTATGTACTCAACTGTTATCAGTAGAGCTTCTGGTCAACAGTAGACTATTACTAATAGTTTCAGGGGGAGTCAAAGTTATACATGGATTTTTGACTATACAGTGCCACCAGGACTGGTGGGGTACAGAGGATTGGCACTCCTCACCCCTGCATTGGTCAACGGTCAACTAGGTAGTTCTGAGATGTTTTCTTTTCAATATAACCATTTATTCAACATACCTCAGTCTAATCATATGCCACAAATTGTAAACCAAATAATTATGAGGACTGTGATAGATGCTGTAAAAGAGCTCTCAAGAGCTATGGGCACAGCAGCACATAAAATGATGGTGAAGATGACAATGTGAATTGCAGGCAGAGGTAACTACAGGTACAGAGATGGGAGACCTGAGAGAGCACAGTGCCTTTAAGGGACCTGCATACATCACAGAAGAGCTGGAGAACAGGATGCAAGAGTGCAGATGGTAAGACTAGAGTGGTAGAAGGAACAAGCTCAAAGTATCTTTATAGTTCACCATAAGAAATAATCCTAGGGAGCCACTAAAGATAAGACAAAAACATTTCAGATTAGTATCTCACAAGGGGAGAGAAGTACAAGATACAAGGTAGGATAACTATCTAAAAGCCAATAAGACAGTGTAGGACTCTGTGACAGTTGATTAAACAGGGTATCTCAACTTGGCTAAGGGAAAGGAAGAAAGTAAATGCATTTGAAACATATTTCAGAGTTGTGAGTCAAAAAAGGGGGAAAGGAGGGGGAGTCTAGGAGTGTGCTCAGGTTTCTGGTCAAGGAAAATAGATGGAATTGCTAGGTAGGAGGAGCAACATTCTAGGATTCCCTGCACAGAAGCTGAACACCATGGAAATCTGAAGGAAGATACCATAACCCCGATCCAGCCCACAGGGCTGGGTGTGATGGCACAGATCAGCTAGGGGGTAAACTGCTGACTAATTCTTAAATGCTGTCCAAACCCTCCTAAAACTTTTACAATTCTCTTGATAGGCAATTCAATTCTGTGAAAGTTCTACTACAGGCCAAGAGCAGCCACCTTGGCAGTCCTTAAACTTGAGAATTATTTCCTGTCCCTCTTCTGGGCATAGAGCCAAAATAGAAACATATTCCTATTTTACAGTATTCTAATTTGGATATTTCTTTTTAAAGGCTGACTAACCAAATCAGAACCACATTTAAAAGATTTTTCCATTTCTTTACATACACTGATACCTGAAGAGCAGAGGCAAACTAGTAAAATACCTGGTTAGAAAATCTGTATCTTATTTTTGAAGGAACAATTTCCCTTGTTAGTACTTAAAATAGTATAGTTTCATTAAAGAGGGGAAAAATATATGTCCTCTTTTCCCTGCTAACTGGTCGTAAGCCCTCAATTTAAATAGGATTTCTGGTTTACTTCTAGTTTTAACTAGGAATTTCAAATTTGTCTCCCCAGAAGCCATATTATTTGTGTAAAAGTCAGAACCACTGGCATCTGAAAATAGGCAAACTTCAAGTACCAAACAGCAACAAAGTTAACTGTAGATCATCTTGGTTATTTCAGCAAACACACATTTCTCTAGTTGAGGTCTGATTCAGCATGGCATGTATAAATAGCCACTGTAACTATATGGCTACATAAAACTATGTTTTATGCTTAAAATGTTCAAAGAAAAAAACCGTAAGCAAAACTGGGAAAACTTAAAAAAAAAAATCCTACTTAATAGGAAAAGTTACTGAAGGTTAATTAAGCATTCAAAGGAGAGCAGGAGAATTTTCTTAACTTTAAGACAAAATCAGAATAATTAAAGACTTGATGGTCCTGGAAATTATATTCTAAATTGACTTAGGGGAGACACTAGGGTGACCAGCTAGCAGAGATTTTTTCCTTTACATTCTGAACACAAACAGAGGGAGACTTGGTAGGAGTAGGAAATTAACTTGTTTCTCTTTAAAATAGTAAGCAGAGAAGTAAAAGCTCTTGATGGTTGATTTGACTAAGGTGATACTACGAGGAAACATTGTCTTAAGAAGGTGGGAAGGCAAACAAAGGGGATTTTTAAAGTCTGGAAAACTTTTGCATGATTTCTGGGAGGCCAGAAGGACCCCAATAACAGAATGACCTCAAGGGTGTTAAAAGAATTTCAGTTAGTTAACAGGTTACCCAGAAGAACAGATTAGGAATAGAATAGGTTCTATTAATAGAATAGATAGGTTCTGCTTGAAAATACCTAATGAAGTAAATTGAAAGTTATCCTGTGAGCACATGCACTTAGACAGTTTTTATAAAGGTTATGGCAAAACAAATGCTTTTTCTTACACAGCTAAGCATATTCTATGGGTGGGGTGGGGTGGAAATGTATTCCAAATTTCAACTAGTCCACTCTTATTTAAGGCATTAACTTCCACCTAGTGGTCAATTCTAGAACTGAAGGCAAGAAAATCCAAGAGAAAGCTTTCCATAAAAACACCTAAAAAATCCATTTTCAGGGGCACTACATTATAAACAAAAACATACACACACTTACCTCCATTTTCTGATTTCTCTGAAATACCAGACAGTTTCCAAAAGGCTTTCATTTGTTCTGCATTCCTGTAAGAACAAGTATCTTCAGATTAGGTGTCCAGCACAGTGCCTTACAAATGGATGGGCAGTCAATAAATAAATGTATTTTAAATATTTCACCAGGGGGTGCCTGGGTGGCTCAGTGGGTTAAAGCCTCTGCCTTCGGCTCAGGTCATGATCTCAGGATCCTGGGATGGAGCCCTGCTTTGGGCTCTCTGCTCAGCAGGGAGCCTGCTTCCCCCACCCCCCAACCTGCCTCTCTGCCTACTTGTGATCTCTGTCAAATAAATAAATCTTTAAAAAAAAAATAAATATTTCACCAGAACAACTACAGGGCTAAATTTACTTTTGGTATTACCTGGTGAAGATGTGTTTATGATATAATGCTATATCTTAATGGAAATTTACTAAATTACAAAATTCTTCTGGTCAGAGAAAGGAAAACTCTTTGTATAAGTGGTTTGGTACTTTTAATACTAAAGGAGAAGAAAATTTTATTAAACAGTGAAGCAAACAGAGTGTTAGAACCTCTACTCATATTACAAAAAGGGAACAAGAGGGTGCCTGGGTGGCTCAGTTGAACAACTGCCTTCGGCTCGGGTCATGGATCCCTGGATCCATGGGGATCCAAGGATCCCTGGAGTCCTGAGATCGAGTCCCACATCAGACTCCCAGCTGCTGGGGAAGTCTGCTTCTCCCTCCGACCTTCTCCCCTCTCATGCTCTCTCTCAAATAAATAAAATCTTAAAAAGGGGGGGGGGAGGGGGACAAGAGAGGAAGTTAAGAGAGTTACTAAACTAGTAAGAAAGGTGTTCTTACAGATATGCTAGATGCTATATTTAACCCTGCAAAATAATTACTCGAGGTTAAGCAATTTGCCTAAGGGTAAAGTTGTACTCAATCATTCAAGTCCGGGTGGGACAGCAAACGCACTTTTGGATTGAGGTTACAGTGATCTGACTAATAGGATAAACAGCATCTTTCATACACACCATGGTTTCCATGGTAAAATGCACTAAAACTTTTCAAACTTCCAAGACAACTTTGAGAACTTAGGTTCTAGAAGCTGGGACTTGCAGCAGAAATTTATCAGGAATTCAGAAATCTAAAATTTACCATATCGCAGGGGGAAGGGACTGCATGTTTGTGACTCCTCCATCCACAGGTACCACCACCTGTATGTTGGAAAGCACACTTGGTGCCACCATAGCTTCTGGGTTGTACTTATAATCCACTCTAAGATCTGTGGTGCCAGCACTGCATTTCCAGTATGTTGCAAGATTTAGAGGAGTAGACTGAATACCATTTGATGATACCTTTGAAGAGAAAAAAATAACAAAGCTTTTTGTCCAAAAAGTAAACAAGCCATGCTAATGACATGTATATATGAACATAAGAGGTCTTGGAATCAAAAATAATGATGTAAATATTGCTAGGCAGAATAAAGCAGGCTCATCTCCAAGGATTAAGAGCCACTGTCCAAGTGCGGATCTAGGACTAGCTACATAAAAATATCCATTATGCTTGTGCTAAATACACATTCCTGGGGAAGGGGAAGGGACTCCCCTTCCCCCCCCCCATTTCTTTCATGAGTACTTTATAGATGTCTGAGTACAGATCCTTTGTCTCTTTGGTTAGGCTAAGATTTCTAGGTATCTTATGGTTTCGGGTGCAACTGTAAATGGGATCGACTCCTTAATTTCTCTTTCTTCTGTCTTGTTGGTGTACAGAAATGCAACTGACTTCTGTGCATCAATTTTATACCCTGACACTTTACTGAACTCCTGTATGAGTTCTAGCAGTTTTGGAGTGGAGTCTTCTGGGTTTTCCACATTAAGTATCCTATCATCTATGCATGTAACTTCTGAGTATCTCTCTATATCTAACATAGAATTTTAAGATTCCTTATAAATTAAAAGAATCTAAAATAAGATAAATCATGCAATACTCCAAGTCGAGAATCAGAGTACTTCCAACTCCAAGTGCTTAATTTTATTCTCATGACCCACAGTAAATGGTGCAATTCTTTTCCATTCTTTAGCTCCTTGCTCAAAATAACTCCTTTTTAATGAGACCTACCCTGATCAGCCTGTCTAAATGTACACTATTACATTTTCATTATTCCTTATTCTGCACACTTTGCCTTTTCTCAATAACATATATTATCATCTACTTATTACATATACTATCTTCCTTGCTATTCCTGGTAAACAGGCACTGAATAACAGTTATAGAATTAATAATAATGAATACTTGGGATAAACTTTAAGCCCACTTAAGTGGCAGCACTTTTTAAAGTTATGTATTTCTTAGAAAGACAAGCCATTTTAATGTAACTATTCTATTAAAAATTCAGATAGTATGGGGGCAAGGGGTGGCGCCTGGGTGGCTCAGTTTGTCAGGCTTCTGTCTTTGATTCAGGTCGTGATCTCAGGGTCCTAGCATCAAGTGCTGCTTAGGGCTCCCTGCTCAACGGGAGGCCTACTTCTCCCTCTCTACCCTTCCCCCCGCCCTGCTTGTGCTCATTCTAATAAATACAATCTTTAAAAAAAAATTTAGTATAGAAGAATATGAAATAGAAACCTTATCCCTTAACATTCTTACTCCCCATTGTTAATACTGTGGTACATATCCTTAAACACACTTGGCAGGCATGAATACATGAATCTCATTCTTTTTAAAGGCTGTAGTAACTCAACTAATCAATCTCTTCTGTAGATGCGTACGTAACTGGCTTCTGTAAAATGCACTGAATATCTTTTGTAACTTTGCTTTTTGCCCATTTGTGAAGAACTGATTTCTTGAGGTGGAATTGCTGAATTAAAGTTTCAACTAACTATTCGGGGCACCTGAGTGGCACAGCTGTTTATGCATCAGACTCTTAGTTTCAGCTCAGGTTGTGATCTCAGGATCTTGAGATAGAGTCCAATGTTGGGCTCTGCACTCAGGATGGAGTCTGCTTGAGATTTCTCTTTCTCTCCCTCTGCCCTGCCTGCTCATGCTCTCTAAATAATTCTTTAAAAATTCAACTAGTCAGCAATATAATCAGTTAATCAGTTTGATTAACTCATACACCTTCTAACAAGTGGTCCCACCTCTTTTAATAGAGCAATCTTGCCCATTTTTGTCAATTAATGGGCTAAAAACCGGTATCTCACTGTTGTCTTAATATTCATTGCTCTGGGGGCTCCTGGGTGGCTCCATTGGTTAGGTGGCTGCCTTTGGCTCATGTTCCCAGAGTCTTGGGATCAAGCCCCACATCTGGCTCTCCACTCGGTGGGGAGCCTGCTTCTCCCTCTTCCTCTGCCTGCTGTTCCACCTGCGCTCGCTCACTCTCTCAAATAAAATCTTTTAAAAAAAAACTATTTAAAAAATATTAATTGCTCTGATTACTACTGACATGGAGCATCTTCTGTAAGTTACCTATCTATTGAGTTAATCACCTTTACTTACTAATTTATACAGTTTACAGTAAGCCTTTGGTCTTTCTTATACTTTTCCGTCAGATTAAATACAGATTCTGACTATGCAGCCATCGAAAGAAATGAAATCTTGCCATTTGCGACGACACGGATGGAACTAGAGGGTATTATGCTGAGCGAAACAAGTCAATCAGAGAAAAGACAATTATCGTATGATCTTCCTGATATGAGGAAATTGAGATGCAACGTGGGCGGTTTGGGGGTTAGGAAAAGAATAAATGAAACAAGATGGGATCCGGAGGGAGACAAATCATGAGACTCTTAATTTCACAAAACAAACTGACGGTTGCAGGGGGGGAGGGGGGTAGGGAGACGGTGGTTGGGTTATGGACATTGGGGAAGGTATGTGCTATGGTGAGTGCTGTGAAGTTGTAAACCTGGAGATTCACAGACCTGTACCCCTAGGGCTAATAATACATTATATGTTAATAAAAAATTTAAAAAAACAGAATATAAAAATAAATATGGATTCTGTTTAAGAACTGGTTTTAACAAAAGGAGTTTATATATACTAATTTATTTGTTGTCAAAGATCTCACTCTCATTACACGGCCTCTGGGTTTTGTATTACTCTTAGGTCTTAACATTTCAAGATCAAAATATGTAAAATATATGAAATTATGTACACACACCTGCATATATACCCATAGATTTATATTCACCCATGATTTATTTTAGTAACTTTATGGTTTCATCTGTTACTATTATTGATACATGCAGATTTTATTTTGTTTAAAAATATGGAGTTAGGGATTCAGTGAATTTTTTTTCCCCAAATCTCCAGCCAGAGGCTCCAGTACCATCTACTGAAAAAAAAAAAAAAAAAACAAAACTCATCATTTCCTTGAAATTGAAATTGAAACATTGCCTTGAAATGCTAATTTGTCAAATAAATAGTTTCCCATTTATTCTTGGATTCATTTCTGGACATACTGTTCCTTTGATCTGGCCCTCTATTCTGCCAGTTCCAAACTACTGTAAATACTGACACCTTAAAAAAGTTTACCCATTAAAACTCGAACTTATTACTCCACATTACCATTTAAGACATTTTACTGATTATTCCAGGCTTTATTCTTCCAGAGGACCTGAAAATGACCATCAGGTTTCCAAACACCCAATACATACACACTTCTACTGGGTTTCTGAACAGGATTACATTAAATTTGTAAGTTATTTTAGAAACATCTAAGCTGTTTACAACTTGACTCTTCATCTAAATAAAGTATTCCTTTATAATTATATTCAACTCAGTATTGCGTTGTTTTTTTTCCTAATTAGTTTTTATTATCGTGTTCACTGCAGCTACAGGAAAGGATAGTGTAACAGATTTTTAAAACAATTTTTATTGTGATATATTGACATGAATTTCAGGTGGACAACATAAAGATTCAGTATCTGTATACACTGCAAAATAATCACAATTATTTTTTCTCATGAGGATGATTAAGATCTACCCTCTTAGTAACTTTTAAATATGCAACACAGTTTAACTTTAGTCAGGGCATTGTATCTTTCATCACCATGACTTATTTGTAACGGCAGGTTTGTATTTTTCACCCATTCTGCCTACCCTCTGAAACCCTCTACTTGGCTACCAACAATCTGTTCGTCCATCTCTGAGCTCGGCATTTTGTTTTTTAAGTTCCATATGTAAGTGGGATTATATGGTATTTGTCTTTGTCGGTCTGACTTAATTCACTTAGCATAATGCACTCAAGGTCCATCCATGATGTTACAAATGGCAAGATTTCATTTTTTATTATGGCCAAGTAATATTCCATTACATATATACTACATCTTATTTATGTTTTCAGCTTTCGAGGGACACTTGGGTTGTTTCCAAGTCTAGGCTATTGTTAATAATGTCTACATTACAGGCATTAATTTGTACAGCAGTAGTGAGCGATCAGGAAAAATAAAATGCTACAGTAAACATCGAAGTGAAAATAAATTTTTGATTAGTGTTTTTGTTTTCTTCAGACAGCTAGCTAGAAGTCCAATTGCTAAATCACATGGTAGTTCTTTTTGAACTTCCTTTTTTTTTTTTAAAGATTTTAATTTATTTGACAGACAGAGATCACAAGTAGACAGAGAAGCAGGCAGAGAGAGAGAGGAGGAAGCAGGCTCCCTGCTGAGCAGAGAGCCCGATGTGGGGCTCGATCCCAGGACCCTGGGAACATGACCTGAGCCGAAGGCAGAGGCTTTAACCCACTGAGCTACCCAGGCGCCCCCTTCTTTCCTTTTTTGAGGAACCTCCATACTGTTTTCCATAGTGGTTGCACTAATTTACAATTCCACCAACAGTACACAAAGATTCCTTTTTCTCCATATCCTCTCCACAACTTAAAAATTCTTGTCTTTTTAATAACAGCTATTCTAACACGTGGGAAGTTACTATTTCATTGTGGTTTTGAGTTGCATTTCCCTGACTAGTGATGCTGAGCATCTTTTCACGTACCTACTAACCATCTGTAAGTTTTCTTTGGAAAAAATGTCTATTCATACCCTCTACCCATTTTATACTCAGATTGTTGGCTACTGGGTTGTATGAATTCTTTTGGATACTAACCCTCCAAAAGACTTTCTCCCATTAAATTCTTTCTGGTCATTTCCTTTGCTGTGCAGAAGCTTTCTAATTTGAGGTAGTCCCACTTGTTTATTTTTGTTCTTCTTGCCTTTGCTTTTGGTGTCTGATCCAAAAAATCATTCCTAAGGCCACTGTCAGGGAACTCAGCCACTTTACTTATTCTTCTAGGAGTTTTATGGTGGCAGGTCTTACATTCAAGTACATGGCCATTTTGAGTTATTTTTGAGTAAGGTGTAAAACAGGGCCCAGCTTTGTTCTTTACGCTGTAAAGAATTTTCCCATCATATTTATTGCTATCCTTTCCCCATATTCTTAGCTCCTTTGCTGCAAATTAGCTTAATATGTATGCGCTGACCTATTTCTGGACTCTAATCGGTTCCATTGATCTATGTGTCTGTTTTTATGGCCATGCCATACAGTCTGGACTACCAGAACTTTGTAATACCATTTAAAATCATGGAGTGTGATACCTTCGGCTTTTTCTTTCTCAAGATTTCTTTAGCTGTTTGGAGTTTTTGTGGTTCTACACAAATTTTTGTACTGTTCTATTTCTGTGAAAAATGGCACTGGGACTTCAGGGACTGCACTAAAATTCTATATAACTTTGGGTATTATGGATATTTTAACAATATTAATTCTTCCAATCCATGAGCATGGAAAAGCTTTCCATTTGTGTCACCTTCAATTTCTTTAATCATTGTCTGACAGTTTTCAGGGTTCAGGTCTTTCACCTCCTTGGTTAAATTTATTACTAGGCATTTATTCCTTTGAAGCAACTGTAAATGGGATTGCTTTCACAGTTTTATTGTCCTGACAGCTCACTACTGCTGCACAAAAATAGGAAAGATTTCTGTATATGGATTTTGTAGCCTGTAACTCTACTTATTAGTTCTCACAGTTTCTTTGGTGAGGGTTTTCTACATATTGCATTATCTGTAGTGACAATTTTACTACTTCTTTTCCAATTTGGAAGCATTTTTACTTCTTTTTCTTGCCTAATTGCTCTCGCTGGGACTTAAATACTATATTGACTTAAACTGTTGAGAACAGGCATCCTTCTCTTCTTTCTGATCTTAGCTGATAGCTTTTCCCCACTGTGTATGTTAAATGGGTTTGTCACATATGGACTTTATTCTGCTGAGATACATTTCCACTGTATTCAGTTTGGAGTTTTTATCATAAGTGGATGTTGTATTTTGTCAAAATGGTTTTCTTGCACTACTGAGATGATATTCTTATATTTCATTATGTTGGTTGATTTGTCAAAGTTGAATCATCACCTTGGTTCCAGAATAAATCCCACTTGAGCGTGGTGGATGACCCTTTTAAGGTACTGCTGAATTTGGTTTGCTGACAGTTGTTTTCTGCATGTAGGTTCAGTAGCAATACTGGCCTATAGTTTTCTTGTGCTATCCTTGTCTGGCTTTGGTATCAGTGTTGGCCTCATAAAATGGAATTGCTGATTTTCAGTTTGATACGGATCACTATTCTTCTTTGAATGTTTGACAGAATTCACCAGTGAGGCAGTGTATTCCGAGACTTTTGTTGCTGGCAGCTTTTTTTTTTTTTTTTTTAATATTTTATTTTATTTATTTGTCAGAGAGAAGGAGAGAGCGAGCGAGCACACAGGCAGGCAGAGAGGCAGGCAGAGGTGGAGAGAGAAGCAGGCTCCCTGCCGAGCAAGGAGGCCATGTGGGGCTCGATCCCAGGACCCTGGGATCATGACCCGAGCTGAAGGCAGCGGCTTAACCCACTGAACCACCCAGGCGTCCCATGCTGGCAGCTTTTTGATTACTGATACAGTCTTTTTACTATAACTGGTCTATTGAGATTTTTCTACTTCATCAGGATTCAGTCTTACAATGTTTCTAAAAATTTATTGTTTCTATCTGTTGTGCAATTTTTTGGCACAAAATTGTTCACAATGATCTCTCATGACTCTTTGTATTTCTGTGGTATCACGTGTAAGGTCTCCTCTTTTATTTCTGATCTTATTTGAACCATCTCTCCTTTTTTCTTAGTGAGTCTAACTGCAAGTTTATCAAGTTTATCTTTTAAAAGAACGAGATAAGGGGCACCTGGGTGGCTCACTGGGTTAAGCCTTTGCCTTCAGCTCAGGTCATGATCTCAGGGTCCTGGGATCGAGTCCCACATCGGGCTCTGTGCACAGCAGGGAGCCTGCTTCCCCTCCCACCCCTGCTCTCTCTCTCTGCCTGCCTCTCTGCCTACTTGTGATCTCTGTCTGTCAGATAAATAAATAAAATCTTTTTAAAAAAAGAACGAGCTGATTCTTCTATTGTCTTTTTCATCTGTATTTCAGTTCTGCTCTTTGTTGCTTCAGTCACTCCACTAACTTTGGGCTTCATTTTCTAGTTCTCTGAGGTGTGAAGTTAGTGTATTTGAGACTTTTGTTTCCCAAATAAATAAGCATTTATTGATATGAACTTCCTTTTCAGAACAACTTTGGCTGCATTCAATAAATTTCTGTGTTGTACTTCTATTTTTTGTTTGTCTTGAGAGAATTTTTAATTTCTCTTTTGATTTATTCATTGACCCAATGGTTGTTCTGTAGCATATTATTTTTCCTTAATTTCTGGAAAGATTTTATTATGTATTTGAGAAAGAGAGCATACATGAGCAGGGGGAGAAGCAGAGAGAGAGGGATAAGCAGGCTCCCCACTGAACAGGGAGCCTGATGCAGAGCTCAATTCAAGGACCCTGGGATCATGACCTGAGCCAAAGGCAGAGGCTTAACTAACAGAGCCACCCAGGTATCCCTACAGCATACTGTTTAAACTCCACATATTTGTGAATTTTCCAGTTTTCTTCCTGTAACTGATTTCTAGTTACATATCATATTGTGGTCAGAAAAGATGCTTGATAAGATTTCAATCTTTTTAAATTTATTAAGACTTGTTTTGTGGCCTAACCTATGATCTGTCCTGGAGAATGTTCCCTGTGCACTTGAGAAAAATGTATATTCTGGCTTTTGGATGGAAACTTCTGCATATAGCTTTTACGTTCATCCCCTCTAACATATCATTTAAGAACAAGGTTCCCTTATTGATATCTTGTTTAGAAGTTGTAAGCAGGGTATTAAATTCCCTTATTATACTGCTATCAATTTCTCCCTTTAGGTCTCCTAATATATGCTTATTCAGATGCTTCAATGTTGGGTGCATAAATATTTGCAAATACTACATCATATTGGTGGACTGACACCTTTATCACTATGTAATGTCCTTCTTTGTCTCTTAATTCCTCTTATTTTAGATCCATTTTGTCTACTAACCTACCCCACCTTTTCTTTTGGTTTCTATTTGCAAGGAACATCTCTTTCAACCCTTTAACTTTGGCCTTATAAATGAAGTGAGTCTCTTAAAGGCAGCATACAGATGGTTCTTATTTTTTTAAATTCATTCAGCTATTCTGTCTTCTGATTGGAGAATTTAAGATTATTTACAGATTACTGATAGGTGTGTACTTATTGGCATGTTGTCAACTGTTTTCTGGGTGCTTCTGTAGTTTGTCTCTGTTTCTTTTGTGCTCTTCCTCTGTGGTTTGAGGACTTTATTTACTAGCATGCTTAAATTCCTTTCTCATATTTTGTGTATCTACTGTAGGTTTTTGTAGTTACCATGGGGCTAACATTTAGCAACCTATATTTATAACTATTTTGAGAACCACTGAAGTTTGAAGATAATCTACAACACTACCTTATTTTTAGTACCCCCCCACCATCTGATGTTTCTGATGTTACATTTTATCTTTACCTAGTGATTCCTCAACTAATTATTGTATAGTTAATTTTACTACTTTTGGCTTTTAATCTTCATGCTACCTTTATAAGTAATTAATCCACTACATCTTTCCACATATGCTTACCTTTACCAGTGAGATTTATACTTGCATTTGTTTTCTTATTTAGTCCCCTTTCTTTTCAGCTTAATAAAAGTCCTTTTAGGGGCACCTAGGTGGCTCAGAGGGTTAATCCTCTGCCTTCAGCTCAGGTCATGGTCTCAGGGTCCTGGAATAGAGCCCTGCATAGCATCGGGCTCTCTGCTCAGGGGGAGCCTGCTTCACACCCCTCCCTGCCCCCCGCCCGCCTGCCCCTCTGCCTACTTGTGATCTCTCTGTGTCAAAAAAATAAATAAAAGGACTTTTTTAAAAAAAGATTTTAACATTTGTCAGGCTGGTTTAATTGTAATGAACTTTTTCACCTTACGCTTATCCAGAAAATTCTCTCCTTCAACTGTAAATGATAACTTTGCAGGGTAGAGTATTCTTGGTTGGAAGCTGTTTTCTTTAAGTACTCTGGATGTACCCTGCTGTCTCTTTTCTGGCCTGCAATGTTTGTGCTGAAAAATCTGACAGTCTTATGGGGGGAGGGTGGTTTCTCCTACATGTAACATGTACTTTTAAGACCTCTTTAACTTGATATTTTAATTAAAAAATATCTTGGTGTAAGTCTCTTCAGGATCATCTAATTTGGGATCTTCCGGTCTTCCAGGATCTGGATGTCTGTTTCCTTCCCCAGATTTGGAAAATTTTCTTATATTACTTCTTCAAATAAGTTCTCTGTGCTTTTCTCTACCCTCTCCTCCTTCTGAAACACCTATAATGCAAATGGTAGTCTGTGTGATGTTGCCTTTATAAGACTCTTGAACTATCCTTCCTTTTTTCATTCTTCTTGCTATTCTGACTGGGTGAGTTCCACTGTCCTAAGGTTCACTGATCCCTTCTTCTGCTTTATCTAGTCTGTTGCTGAACACTTCCAATTTATCAGTCACATACTGTATTCTTCAGCACTGTGACATACATTTGATATTTTCTGGTATTTTCTATTTCTTTGTTAAAGTTCTGTGCCCATCTACTCTTATCCCAAGTTCAGTGAGCACCTTTATGACCATTTCTTTGAACTCTCTATCAAGCAAATTATCTCCATTTCATTAAGGCTTTTTTTCTGAGGTTTTATCTTGTTCTTTTATTAGGAACATTATTCTTGTTTCTTGATTTTGCTCAAGTCTGTCTGTTTCTACATATTAGATGAAACAGCCACCACTCCCAGGCTTGAAGAAGTAGCTTCATGTAGATGAACTGTCACATTAAACCTTACCCTAGCTGCTACCTGTCTCTTGGCACTTGGTGATTATCCAAGCAGCCTATTCTTTTTCAATAGCTCCCAATAGTGCCAAGACCTGTCACTATTCCAAAAGAGGTAATCTCAGTACCTACACTGAGACTGACTGGAAGGAACCCAAACCGTCAGGCAGCAGCTTTTAAAGAAAGCAAATATAGGGGCACCTGGGTGGCTCAGTGGGTTAAAGCTTCTGCCTTTGGCTCAGGTCATGATCCCAGGGTTCTGGGATCGAGCCCCACATTGGGCTCTCTGCCCAGCAGAGAGCCTGCTTCCTTTCCTCTCTCTCTGCCTGCTTCTCTGCCTACTTGTGATCTCTCTGTCAAATAAATAAATAAAATCTTAAAAAAAAAAAAAAAAAGGAAAGCAAATATACATAGACTTGTAAGACCACAAGCATAAGACCTGCTAGCCACCAGACCAGGCAATCTACAGGTGTCTGCTAGGCAACAGCTGAAAAAAACCAGGGCTCCAGACAAGTGTATAAGCTCCTTTGTGGAAGGTATCAGCAAGCTGTAGCATAGCAGAAGGAGAGTGTAAAAATGACATTGTTCAGCCTATGTTCCCTGGATAGTAAAGATGATACCAACTTTTAAAAAAAATTTTTAAAAAGCCTGATAAAATAATATGTGTGTGTGTGTGTGTGTGTGTATATATATATATATATATATACATATATATATATATATGGCACCTGCCAGCTTTCGTAAATTAACACTAATTTGCTAATCCTCTACCCTGGAAAGTATCCCTATACAGGCCCCTGCCTCACTGGCTCACATTTTGTAATTAGCAAATGAATCTCTTTCACATATAGTCTGAGTACTTTTTGAATGGCTGCTTCTGCCCTGGTCCCTAAGGTGAGTGAATCTCTGTAAGAGCCCTCTATAAGGGTTTGCAGATTCACTATAGCCCTGTGTATCACGGGTATGAACTCTTTTGCTTTCCAAAGCAAGATATTTTGGGGGCTCTTTTCTCAGGCACAGGTCTTAGAAGTTGGGATGCCCGATATGGGACAGGAACCTTTCACTAAGGAAGAAGCTCGAGGTTTGTGAGTTCCCTTCTGATTGTGGATTGCAGTGCTGGAGGTGGGGTTTGTAGGGAGACTGGGTATCAGCCTCTCCTGCATGCTTCCATGTGACCCTTTTCTTGTTTGCTAATGTGAAGGAACTGTTTAGGTAGTTTTCAGGTCTTTTTTAGAGGAAACTGTTCCAGATATAGCTGTAGGTTTGGTGTGTCCTTAGAAGGAGAATTCAGAATCCTCCTAGGTTGTCATCTTTTTAATTTTTTTTTACTTATTTGACACAGATCACAAGTAGGCAGAGAGGCAGGCAGAGAGAGAGGAGGAAGCAGGCTCCCTGCTGAGCAGAGAGCCCGATGTGGGGCTCGATCCCAGGACCCTGAGATCATGACCTGAGCCGAAGGCAGAGGCTTTAACCCACTGAGCCACCCAGGTGCCCCCTAGGTTGTCATCTTATACAACCTCTCCAACTCTGATTACTTTTTTGTTGTTGTCATTATCTTTTCTGCATTAGAATTCCTAACTGGTTATTTAGAAAGCTACTACTTTTTGCATTAAACTCACCACTTTACTAAAAGCTCTTATAGCAAATAGTTTTTGAGTAGGTTCCCTTGGGTTTTTCAGGACTATACTATCACTTGTAAGTAATATCTGGGTTCTTCCTTCCAGTGTTTATTACTGCTTACTTTATTCTCTTGTCTACCTGTCCTAACACATCCAGATAAATCTTATACTGTTAATGAGCATAACAGGTGTCTGCCATTCCAGACTTTGTAACTGCTTTATGTGTTTCATTAAGACTGATGTTGCTGGTCTTTTCAGGTTAAGGACAAATTCACATATTTATATTTATTCAGTATTTTCAGCAGGCATAAATGGTGAATTTGATCATCTATTTATTTTGGCTTAACAGATTTTATTCTGAAGTATCTTTAGGGATGCCTAAGTGGCTCCACTGGTTTGGTTAAAGGTCTGCCTTCGGCTCAGGTCAGGATAAAGTCCCACATCAGGGCTCCTTGCTCAGTGGGGAGGCTACTTCTCCCTCTGCCTGTGCAGCTCATGTACTCCCTCTCTCTCTGACAAAATCTTTGGGGCACCTGGGTGGCTCAGTGGGTTAAAGCCTCTGCCTTCGGCTTGGGTCATGATCCCAGAGTACTGGGATCGAGCCCCCCATTGGGTTCTCTGCTCAGCAGGGAACCTGCTTCCCTCTCCCCTCTCTGCCTGCTTATGATCTCCGTTTATCAAATAAATTAAAAAAAAGTTTTTTAAAAAAAGAAAAAGCTGCTAGCTTAAAAAAAAAGGAAATATTCTTGAATTTCTGAAATAAACCTCATTTGGCCATGACCTATTAATTAATCTGTGAGATTCTATTATTTCAATTTAGGACTTTTATAAGGATAAGACACTCACCTGATACTTTAATACATCTACATTATAATAAGAAGCAGCTGGATTTTGCTCTGACAGCTTCTTGAGGTAGACAGTAACAGCTTGCATGTTCATCCAAAAATCTTTTGTGTTAGAATCACACTGTGATGGATCACTGTATGCATAAGAAATATTTTTGTTATTTTATCTGACTTGGCTTTATCCTTTGCTTCTATATTGTCATTTGGTGACCAGGGAAGACAAGTAGGAATAACCCAAAAGGTGGGTTGAGGGAAAACTAAAGTTAGGGGGATAAAGAATAGAACACAGCAGAAACTTGCCCGAACACTGAGATAATGGACAGGAGAGAAGGATTTAACAACTACCACCACCATCACTACCACCCAAAACACACAAGCAACAGCAGGCTATATTGTCACCCAACTCAATTATTATTGCTTCAATAAAGAAGGAAAAGCTTTACAGAAATTACACCCTCAAAACAAAAGTACACAAACCTGAACACAAGTTGTGCATTTGGAAGAATTTGCTCTAGCCTGCTGATATTTTTCACCCTGAAGCACAGCACAGCTGGAGATGGATTGCTAGTGAAGACTTTAATAATTCCACTTGGGAATGATATTGTCATGTCACCTGTGATCTTCACAATACACCTGAAATTAGGAAGTTGGAAATTTTTAAGTGGAGTATATAAGGTGTTTTAATATCCATTTAAAACGTGCTTGGTTTAAGAAGGACACATAAAAATTTGTCATAATTATGGATGAATTATTTTTTCAATTTAATTATTTAAAAAATGATTTTGTGTGTATTGGCATAGGCACATATCATCATCTTTGCTTAGACTTAAACTCCAAAGACAAATGCAAGCATAAAGCTCGTATTCCTCCACTCGTTTGTGGAAACATTCCCCTGGCTGTCCTATAAAGACATTCTTTCCCTAACACTATCCCCACTTGCAGCTCTTCTTCCCTGAAAACCCCCCCGAGTCCTGGGCCTGACAGTGGCAGTGGGAAAGGTCTTCCTTGCTTCTCACTGCCCTTCCAATTCTCTGTTCCTACTTCCTTCCAAAAAATCTCCAGCCTCCTTTGTAACCCACACCATCAAACTATACTACTTGGTATTCCATCCCTTTCAAGTTACCTTCGATATTCCCTTTGATTTCCCTGAAAATTTAGCTCTTGGCCCACTGTTAAGTCTGTGTCTGTACTACTATTATCATAATTTGTAGCCATTTCAATATCCACACAGATAATCCTAATATTTTGTTCACCTAGTTCTCAGCCCCTTACCTCCAATGATCCTGTCTTCCAGCCTACCTCAGACACCAAAGCCCCTCCATCATCTCAATTTCAGTGTCCCCACTCCTCTCATGGCCACGTCCTCTTTTCCTGGCTCATTCTGTCTAGTACCACATCTCCAAGTCTCCAACCTCCTCAAGGCTTCCACAATCCACTGTTCCTACTATATTTTCACTCATTCCTTCAAATCCTCATTTCCTTGTCTCTTGGGATTTCCTGGTCCATCATTATGCAATGCTACCTCTTTTCATATCTTCTTTTTCCTCTAACATGCAGTATTCCTTCCCCCAAAGTCACAGTCATTGACTTCAAATTATACTGAGGAAATAAAGTCAGGAAAGAACTTACAGTCTCAGAACTGAACTCCTACTAGACTCTGTATTCATACCTCCCCTCTTGTTTCAACAGATGACCAGTCAATGCACTTAAGGCCAATTTCACTGCTTCTGCACTAAAGCTCATCTCCTTCCACATATCAAAGGACTTTACCCATGGAATTGTACTTTTTCCTGAAAGTTCAAATTTTTCCAAAAATAATGATCTTTCCCATTAGTGTACAGACATGCTAAAATATATCTCTTTAAAAAACAAACTAAAATTAATAAAAACTGTCTTTGATTCTATCATTCCTCCACTGTTACCACTCCACCTCTCTCCTTCCACTTGGAACAAGACATCTTGAAAATTTTCTATACTTGCTCTTTCCAAATATAGCCATATTTGCATCATCTCCTTCTCCTGAACTCCCTCCAAGCATGCTTTCCTCTCCAACACTCAATTAAAATCATTGGTAAATGTCACCAACGATCTCCAGAATGTCGAAGGTCCATTTTTCCTGACGTATCATCGGCATCAGTTACAGCTTCACACCATCCTTCATGAAAGGGTTTTATTCACTTCATTTCTGGGACACTGCTCTACTGGTTCTCTCACCTCTCCTGCATGTTGTATCAAATTCCTTTACCAAATCACTGTCATCTTTTTGTTTTCAAAGCACTGAAGGGAGCGAGAGTTCTCATGAGATCTCTACTCTATTCCCTGAGACCTGTGGCTTTCAGGATTATATACAAATTAATGACCTAAGACCTATTCCCTGAACTCCAGAATCACATATTTAGTTGTCTTAATAAGTACTTCAAACCTACCCATCTCCTTTTGACAACCCTTGCTTTCAAAAGGAATTCAATATCGTATGATCATTCGTGATCTCCTCAGCTAATAACCTTATATACGCCACCATCGTCTCTCACCTGAACTGCTGCAGTTAATCTCTGTTTGTACTCTGGCTCCTTCTAGTTTATTCTCTACGGCAGCCAGAGTGCTGCTTCAAAGAGCTAGGCAACCTCATCACTTCTCTGTCAAAAGCCTTCACTGGCTTCTGACCTTGCTCAAAATAAACTCCAAACTCTTCACCATAGTCTACAATTCCAACCTGATCTGGTCCCTCTAAGGACTTATCTTTGACTACACCCTTGCTAACTCCAACTTAGTGACATGATAATCTCTTTGCTGTTCATCAAATATGCAAGCATGCTTCTATCTCAGCCTTTTACACTCACTGGAATGTTCTTCCCTCAGACATCTGCATGGTTTGCTCCACAATGTCTTTGAAACATCTCCTTAATTTTAACATCAAAAAGGTTATCTTAAAAAAAAAAATAGCCCTCTACTGTAACTCGTCTCTTCCTACCCTAGTTATTTTTCTTCATAGCACATATCAATACCATTCCCTTTCATGTTGTTCAACATATAATTATCCATCAAGTACTCAAGTGTGGAGGATACTTCACTAAACAAAGTTCTGCTCTAAAAGGTTTGCATTACCATAAGAGAAAACTAACAAGCTGCTTCTCACATGAGTGCTTACACATAGTAAGCACTCAAATATCTGTTGAATGAGTACAGTTATACACAAAAAGTAGGGGTAATCATTCACCAAAATCTTTTCTTAAAAGAAGGGGGTTAAACTGACTCCTTGACAAGAGTCTTAAAAATGAGACATATAGGGGCACTTGGGTGGCTCAGTGGG
Source organism: Meles meles (assembly GCF_922984935.1). Classification (NCBI taxonomy): domain Eukaryota; kingdom Metazoa; phylum Chordata; class Mammalia; order Carnivora; family Mustelidae; genus Meles; species Meles meles. The sequence continues at coordinate 84,000,956 of NC_060068.1, forward strand.
TTAAGCCTCTGCCTTCAGCTCACGTCGTGGTCCTGGGATCAAGCTGGCATCGGGCTCTCTGCTCAGCAGGGAGCTTGCTTCCCAGCCCCCCGCCCCCCGCCGCTTGCTTGTAATCTCTCTCTCTGTCAAATAAATAAAATCTTTAAAAAAAAATGAGACATATATTCTAGGTCTCTCTGGCAAACATAACATTTTACCAAAGATATACATTAAGCCAAGATTCAGAGTTCTATCCCCTTCTCGTCATCTGTCATCATCCTGCTCTACAGTACGTCAAACAACAGATGGGTCATAATGGCCATAAACCCTGGGGAAAAATATAAATAAACTGGGGGGGAAAAGCCATTACTACTGTTGATTATAGTGATTTTTTTTATTTTTTAAGAAAGACAATTGCTAAATGACTATATTTGATAGCAAAAAAGGCAGGTAAATAAGTAACAGAAAACTCTTACAGAATCAAACTGTAACTCTGAAAATTTACCACTAGGCCCTCTCCCCACTAAAAATGCGTGTGCACGCGCGCACACACACACATCTTTTTAAAACTTACTTGGTGGGATCTGCTCCTTTAAAATAGGCATTAACAGATTCTGTGAGGGCAACTGCCACAGGTAAGGTGTCTTGATTTCCAAGGCTGACAGGGCTGGGACCTCGTGACACACCTAGAATACATACAATTCATTTGTTAAATCCTACAGAAAGACATTTATAAAATAACAAGACAGGTAAATTCATAATGTTAGCTTGTCACAAATGACTCTATTACTGGTTCCACTGATGGCCCATGTGTAAATCTGGAGGTTAAGAAATAGAGTATAGAACACATTGAAACATATACAGAGGACCAAAAAAAATCAGGAAAACATGTCACACTGACTTCTTTTAAATGAAATGACACTGAACACTTTGGTTAAGAAGTGTCAGAAGGAAAAGCCCTTCCCCTGAACAACTAAAATTAGTAAAACATTTCTTCACAACCCTTCAGATAATAAATTGTTTCAGGTTCTACCAATCACATACAGCAGGGCATTAAACTGGGTTTTTGTATTTCAGCTACTTTTATACATCAGCTATTTCAAAATGATACACTACTCATTATAATTCTTTTACTTCTTCTTTGTCTAATGCTTACATTTTATTTCCTTACCTTGGCAAATGGGATTAATAATGTTAATTTTTATAACATTCCTGATAAAATGTTTACTTACTTGGCTTATTTACCTTTAAAGTCAACTCATATAAACATCATTTTCAAGTAAAAAAATTTATACATGTGTTCAGGTTTGTTTTTTTCTTTAACCTAAGTAAAGTTTCTGGTTTATTTTACAATAGGAAAATTCCTCAAAATAATTGACTGCCTTTCTGGACAAATGTACTCGTCCCATTTACACCTTACCACTACTGCTACTGATTAGAAAGTGGAGCATTTTATTTAATATACAATAAATGATGAAATTTCTTTAAAAAAAAAGCCAATAATACAGTTTATTCAGTTTTTCTCTTAAGAATGAACAATCTAGGTCAACAGATGTCTCAGAAATTTGGATGTATGCTTTTGGTCTATAAATCTGTGTTACTTCTGAAATACCTAAAATACTAGTTCTGACAAAAATCAGTACTAACTCTCTGCCTCACAAGTGACACTGAGATTCTACAAACAGATCTTTTGTTAGCTTTAACAGCTAGGAAGATTTGGTGGTATTTAATATTTTGAAGGAATTATGCCTTAGAAAGTTCTTCATAGTTAAAAAAAAATAGCTCAGGGATGAAAAATAAGAACTGCTTCTAGGCCAATGGGAAAAGTAACTGCCCCCATCCCCCGACTGTTTAAAGAAAAAAAAGAAAAACTTAATTTCATATGAAAATTTAAAAAACTGAGTAATATAAAAATCTCAAAAAAATCACACCAGCTACTATTTACTAACTCTAACATGTGTCTAGCACTAAGCCAAGGTGGCATGAAAAAAAAATGCTGCCTTTTGGAACCAAAAGTAGTTTTATAAAGCATGAGCATACTTGGTGAATGGGGGATGACTAGAAAGATGAAAGGAGATGGAAATGTGTCTAGAGAAATGTTTAAGGCCCAGATCACAGCATGGAGGACCTTTAATTTTATCTTTATGGCACTAAAACCACTAAAAATGTTTAAGAGAAATATGGCTATATTTTTCATCTACTAAGATCACTCTGAACACAGAGTGGATCCTGGAATGAAGAGAAAAATGTCTGTTGCCAGGGATTCAATTCTGGATCAGGTGAGAGATGATTAAATGAAAGATAAGGGGCTGATCAAAAGGCAGAAATTCCAGATATGTGCATAAGAAAATGTTGAGGGAAAAAAGCAGATTAAGTATAGATTAACTGAATACAACTATGCAAACAGTAAACTTTAAAATATATATATATATATTGTTCTAAACCAGAGGGTCACCAGAAATTCAGAAAATTGTATTTTTCAGAGGAAGGTGAAAGCTGTAATATTTTTTTTTACTAAACAAAACTATATTCTCAACTATGAATTTAATCTTTTCCCTTAAACCACCTACAACAAATGGAGATTTACACAGTCATAGGTAACATTAATGTTGTTCCTACTTTGACAAAAAAAAAAAATCAAAAGAAACCTACATGTTATTATTTTCAATTATCCAATTTGGGCATATAGATTGAGAATTCTTGAAACAGTCCCTGTATATTGTAAGTCCATTATTGAAATACTGGCAAGTAGGGAAAAAACTCAAAATCCACTTAACATCTTGGCATATCCCCTTTAATACTTCCTATTCTTTTCCTTTCAAGATCATACTGCACATGCACAGTTCAAAAAAAAGAAGTTTGACATGGGACATATGTAACCAAGTCCTTCGCACAGCACAGAAGTCTTATTTATAAATACTATTCAGAATAAGTCATAGAAATAAATTCCTTGTATTCTTTAGAAGGATATCATGTGTTCTAATTTTGGAGTCATTGTTCTATATTTAAACAACTGTATGTTTTGAAAATGCAGAGAGCTTATAAAATTGAAGTAAGAAGTATCTTCCTGTAATAATCAATGGATAGTTTTGTGGAATTCCTCTCGGCTCAGGATTAAAAAACACTCCCAATTATTGGCTACCTTTATACCTCACCTCACAATATGAATGGCTTTCCTAGGACAGCCTTTGCTCCCGTAGTTGGGGTATTACCATTTTTTTTTAACTGACATAGTTTTTCTGCCTCTTTTCTCATCACTTTTTCTATGGTTCTGACACCTTTAGCAGTAAGATTTATGGACGGTTCTTAATGTTGAGGAGGAAAGAAAAGCAGATGGAGGGCAATACAAAAACACTATAGGTTTTTAAAAGTGGGGAGCTGATATCAATAGATCCTGTACAGCAACTGGACATAATTAGTACAAAATTGAGAATGTTAAACCTTAGAGTTATTCTTGACTTCTGAGACAGCATACATTGCTGAAAAAGGAAAAATGAGGTAACAAAGTATTTTAGATACACTTTTAGGATCATTAGTCAACACATACGTTGCTTCTGATACAATACCTTGTGAAGTCTCACAGTGCTTTTCAATTTCAGAGAGTGTCCCAATCAAATTATCATCTTCTATCATATTTAAATACAAAATATTGCAGGAAAAGAAAATATTTTCAAGAAGAATAAAAACCTTAAACAGAGCTGAATAAGCATTGTAATAAAAAAAAGTCGACTTTTATGGTAGATTTAAAGTGCCTTGTTGTACAAAATCCACATTACATCCCACCTGCCAGTGTAACAGCTATCACCTACCTGTGGTTCTCCTATTGCTGGCACAAATATGTACCTACTCAATCAAAATAATTTCCATCACAAATTGAAATCCTTCTAAATAACCTAGAGAAAATGGAGAACTAAACCAAATTTTGGTTACCCAGACCACCCAACTTTTAAAGGACCCATCTATGTTTTTTTATGACTAAAACAGTCTGCAAAAACCCAAATTAAAAAAACACATATACAGAGAAAATACATGAATAAAGTGCTCAATATAGCAAAAAGAAAAACTTACTAGATGTACTCTACCTGAAGGTAAAAGACAGGAAAAATGATATGCTCATAAAGGTATATAAAATAGGATGGTAACATCATGTTTGGACATGTAAAAATCAAGTAACTTTTAATCTTCCATTAGCCTATATTATGTCATTTTTACAATGGCCATGCTTAGACAATGCACTTCTCTCCTTTCTGAGTTTTGACAAATCAAATTGGATATAATTAAATCTGCCTAAAATAGGGCTATTATTCTCAAACCTAGCATGCATCACAATCACCTGGAAGGCCCATTCAAAAACTGCCAGCCCCACACCGGGTCTGGGAACGAAAAGGTCTCTGTCTCTAGTAAGTTTCCAGATGATGCAGACAGATGGTGCAGGTACAAGGATCACCCTTTGAGAACTACTGAATTATGCTGAGTTGTGTGCATCAGTGACTGGCAATATCAAAGATAAACTCATTACTACTTAGAAGCAGCAGTAGGGACTCTCCTAATTTTGATAGGAAGCTGTCACTCCCATAACACAGCAGCTTTAAGTGGCTTTTTGCTTTAACAGTGGTCAAGAAAACAGTAAGAATTTGTAGAAAAAAATAGAAGTGAAGACAGAAAAATGTCTTGAGCAAAATCTAGATGCAATATAATACTAGATTTATTTGGTGGGATCTAGGTTTATACGCCTGTACTCTAACATCCATTACTTCTAGATCTTCATGATTTAAATTCTTGTAGAAATACTTAATTGCAAGCACAAAACTCCTTTCTTAAATTGAATTGTTATTAAAATTAAAGCTGAGGAATGCCAGTATCACTTCATATGAGAAAGGACTGCATTATATTTCGCCTTCAACTATTTGTATTGGTCAGTAGTTTATAAATTTGATATACTCTTAGTGCTATTAAAAAAAAAGCCTCCTATTCAAATAATAGAAACCATGTAACAGAAAAGGAAAATGTGGTTAGTCTGATAATGCCAGGTGTGTTTCCAAAAAATCAAAATTTGTAACGTTAAATTATTCATCAGCTCATTAAAAAACAAAATTCAGCCTGACCATACTTGGAATGCTGACTATCACAAGTAATCTCTGATAATCACTTACCTATTGTTGGAGTGTTGGCAGCACTTAATGAAGCTGAAGATGAGATAGAGGAAGAACTTTCTGCCCGGGCTAAAGGAGCTGTAGGAGGTGGGCTGGTATTGGAAGTTATAGGTGGGCTGAATGGCCTGGGCTTAAAAACAAAAAAAGTTGTTTACCAAAATGCTAAAACAGTTCTTCCTTATAAGAAAAGGTTTATAGGTATCAGATAAAATTAAGTTTAATATACTAAACCAAATTTATTGTTTCTTAAAACTAAAAACAGAAATGCCATAGGTCAAATCATTTTCAAGAGGAGATTAAAGGCTGAGAAGGCTATTTTAAAATAATGCTGTTGAGAGAACCTTTATACATAGAATATTTTCTCCATTTCGAGAAGTATGTTTAAGACAGATTCTCAGAAGTTAAACTGTAAGTTTAAACAGTATGAAGGCTTTTCATACACACTGCCAAACTGCTTCCCAAAAGGATTATTCACTTTACTGCCTATAAATGTAAGAGTGTATTTCTTTGTACCCTTGTCAGCAATAAATGGATGAGCCTTAGAAGAAAGAAAAAAATTTTTAAATCGATAAAAATAAGATTGACATTTTGCGCCTTTTATAAGTTGTCTTTGCTAGCTTCCTCCGATTTAGTTTTGGTTAGTAAAATAGATTCTAGAGGACGTGGCTCTACCCACAGACCTTCCTCCCCCAAAATAGCTGGGGTGAGCCTTCCCGTCGGGCTCCACTGGTCAGTTAGTAAAATAGATTCTAGAGGATGCCTCCGATTTAGTTTCGGGAGGGCTTAGTATAACCTGAGCTTTCACTAATCCTTTGCTTTATTTTCTGCAAACCCTAAATCTTGTTTGCCCCTTTCTTTTGGTTTTTACATGTATGTCCATTTTCCCTTTATAATTCCTTGTAATGTTTCTTTATTGAGACAGTTTACCCCATAAAAGAGGTTTGAGAAAATCTTAATTCTACTGCCTTCCCACTCTTCTAAACATAAAAACAAATACAAAAAATAGAACTTCAGTTCATTTTTTTTACCTGGAGGAATGGGTTTTTCCATTTCACATTCCTAAGTGTTCCAATAATAGATGAGCAACTCTTCCTCAGGGATTTCATTTTTTAAAATAAGGCATATTTTCCTTATTTAAAAATAACCTTTTTCTGCTTGTAAAAGTATTAAGTGAAAACAGTACTTCTCTAGTGCCTACTATGTGTCAGGCCATGGGTTAGGAACTAAGTACAACGGGGTGAAAAAGATACTATTCCTGTTTTCAATTGACTGAAGGACATGAAAAACAAATGGCAAAAACAAAACCCTTTATAAGCATTCACACTGAAATTGGTGAACTCTTGATTCTATGAATATACATTTACAGATACACACTTAAATAAAAATTAGATAGCATCCAAACTGTTATATACTAAGTAAACCTTACTCCCTGCAATTAACTATTTTTCAACTATTGGTTCCAGAGAATGGCTTTCTGATGACCTGATGACTAATAGACTGAAAAAATATATAATAAGGTTGAAACTGCAGCTCCCTATGTATACAAATGCAAGTAGTGCATGGCATGAGGCCAAACACATAATAATTCAACAGTTAATCTAAAACCTGCAAGCTTAGAAAAAGACTTGATCAGCTACTGTGGCAGAAATTTCTCCTATAGCAACATGGCCTTATGACCAATGTCATGTCACTACATTTTTATAATTTACAATTTAGAATGTGTACTTTGTAATTTTTTAGGAAAAGACAAAAACACACCCATTTTTTCAAGTGGCTTATGGCACTGTCCGGTAGAGTAGCCACTAGCACTTGAAATGTGGCTAGTCCAAATGTGAGGTGAGCTTTAAGAATAAAATACACAGATTTTGAAGACTTAGTACACACAAACAGAAAAGATACTCTCACTCTTTATACTGATTACATTATAAATTGATTTTTTTTAAATGTAATGAGTAAAATAAAAAGTTAATTTCACTGTTTTTCCTTTTCTAATGTGGCTACTATAAAACTTTATATATGTTACTGCATGGTATTTCTATTGAATAGCACTACGTAAGAAGAGCAGTTCTTAAACCCAAACATGCATCAGAATCACTTGGAGGGCCACTTGATAGAATTTCTGATGTGTCTGGGGTAGAGCCACAGAAACTACATTTTTACCAAGATCCTTGGTGATGGTAATGCTGCTGCTAGTCTGGAGAACAAACTTTGAAAACAATTGCTCTAGAACAATGAAGCATTCACTATAGGAATGTGAAAGGGTGTGATTATAGACCCTGTGAACATCTAGTCTCCCCCAGAAAAGTGCACATACAAGCATGCAAGGAAAAGAGCACTCTGATGTACAGCTGAAAAGAATTCAAATCAGCAGAACCTTTCTGGTGGGCAAGATAGCAATAAAAATCATCAAGAGTCTTAAAAATGTGTCTTTAGTCCATGAATTTTACCTTAAACTTTTTTACTAATAATGTCTGCAAAGAAGTAAAGGATATTCATTAAGACATTGTTTATAATGAAATCATTAAGACAATATTGAATAATGAAAATTTAGATATAAACTAAATGTCAAATAATCACATCTCTAAAAACCTTTGAAAATGTAACGCTGACAGTGGTATTACAAGATAGAGCATTTATGCTCTGCAGCTGTTTCAAAAGGTGCTCCTTGAAGCCCTCAGAGGATGGTTTCTAGAAGGTTTGCCAGGCTACCGCAGAGAGTAAAGGGTGAAAGATTCGAGTATAAAAGTCCCACTTTTATTTACTTAATAGGTTTGCAACTTAGGATCATTTGACAAAGGATTCTACCACTTGAAAGAAGTTTGAAATCTATGGAATAATTCATGAAATAGAAAGGTATCCCCCAAATATTTTCAAGTGAAGAGTAAAAAAAATGTAAGGTATGACCTCTGATTTATCATTCACAGTAACTTTGAGCAATTATTCACACTCCATAAAGTCGTGTTTTACACACAGTTACTCATTTAAGTTTCACACCACCTATTTTCTTTATACCTATTTACCCATAAGGAAACAGACTCCGAATATGTAATTTGGCTAGTGTTGCTCAAGTAATTAGTCACTAACAAGCTTGCATTTTTAACAACTATGTTTTACTGTGAATGAATAAATACTTAAGCATTCAAAAATTAATGAAAGGTATATATAAAAAGTTTAACTGGGTATCTTTGGGTCATGAAATATGGAAGGGATTTTAATTTTCTGTTTTCTCTAATTCCCAAATTTTACATGATCTCTTACAATCAGGACAAAAATCCCATGGTAATAAGAGCTAGTCATTTTTTTTTTTTTTTTTAAAGATTTTATTTACCTACTTGACAGAAAGAGGTCACAAGTAGGCAGAGAGGCAGGCAGAGAGGCAGGCAGAGAGAGAGAGAGGGAAGCAGGCCCCCCGCCGAGCAGAGAGCCCGATGCGGGACTCGATCCCAGGACCCCGAGATCATGACCCGAGCCGAAGGCAGCGGCTTAACCCACTGAGCCACCCAGGCGCCCCATTTTTATATTGCTCAAATAATCATCTCCTTGGCAGTCTTTACCTAGAATCTTTGAGTTCACTCCCTGAAGTCTGTTCATTAGGATAAGAGGAGAAAAATGTCACCATTTCAACACTTGGTGCTCCAGCCTTTTCATTTATTCATGAAACAACATCTCACTATGTGACTAAGGTATAGTCTGGTGAAGGGAATATACAAGGAAAGAATATATAATGTAATTTTAACACTAAAAGAAATTTGAGCAAAGTATATGGGTATAAGGAAGAGAATGATTACATCTACTTGGGGGAAGAGTAATGATCAAAGAGGGCTTTAGCTAGATGATATTTAGCTGGATCTTTAAAAAAAAGAGACCAGTTTCCTACAGAGAAAACTGAAGGACATTTCAGTAAAGGGAGCAAAATAAGACATGGGTGCATAAAAGAACATGATGTGTTTGAGGAACACTGCAAAGTTTCAAAGGGTTGGAACACAGGTTGCAAAGAGGAGAAAGTTGGGCAGTTAGGTAAGAACGTTAAGTTGTTGAGGCCAATCGATAAAAAGGCTTGTACATTCAGCTAAAACATTCAACCATATGGATTATGGGGGACCACTGGAAATGTCTGTCTGGGGAAAAGGAAAGTTAAGCTTGACTTTTAGAAATGTAATACTGGCAATGAGTGTAAAACATTAAGCAAAGCAGAAGAGATTAGAGGCAAGAAGACTGGTTTGGGAGCAGCTCACTCTGAATATAACTTGTAGATCTCCTTTAATTACCTGACAACTTTTGTAGGCTGATGCTTTTTTCTAGAAGCAACATGTACTTTGACAAGTCAATTAAGTGACCTGAACAAACTCTAGTTTCTTTATATATAAAACAAAGCTGGACTAGATGCCCTCCAGGATTTTCCTGCCAGTATACTTCTAAGTCCTAAGAACGGCCACCATTTCTTCCTTAGCATTTGACTTAAAGCAGAATTACATGAGTACTGCTTCTTAAATGCGAAAGAACGGATACTGAATGGTATTTTTATTATATGCTAACTTTCTCAGGCATCTCATTTCCTCCTGAACAATGTCTTACTCCATGCATATGATCACTGAGATAATATGAGGGAGTAAAGAAAGTGTTGGCTGGAAAAACTTTTCTATAGTTCTGAAGACTCCAGTAGATAATTCCAAGTGCTTAACTGTAATGGGGCATATAGAAAAAATATCATTTGCATCTTACATCAAACAGTTATAATTAAAAAAAACAAACACCTGAGTACATACTATTTCATTAATCCCACTGAGTTTGCCTGAAGTAAGCTTTGGTCTGGAAGCAGGCCTTGGAGGTGGGACAATGGTGCCTACAGAAAGAGGAGTTGTGGGCCTGGCTGGTAAGGGGAAAAAGAAAATTTGAAGAAAATCATTAGTATGTAGCAATCCTTACATAAAGACATTCTATTATAGAGGAACTCTTAGGAGTCAAAGCTCATTTTCAGGAGTTTTTAAATACTTACATAATTATAGATATTTGTTGAAATACTGGGAATCTAGCAAATGAGCTTTTCTTGAGCTAACGATATTCCTGGAAAACACACATACACACACACTCACATGCACACATTAACTTTTCAGTAGAACTGATACACAGCAACTTATTCCTGTTTTAATTCTTTACACATATTAAAAAATAAAATCTGATATATCTAGAGAGAATAAACCAATTGAAGGCTAAGGTCTATAGTTTATTGCCAGTATATCTACTGACAGACAGTAATGTAAGACCAAGTCTTATTTGAAATAACACCTTCAAAGTAGTAACATGAAGTCTAAATAAAACACTTACCTTAATTAAAAGTCATATTACAAGTTGAATTACATTGCAAAGTTTCTGGTGATAATTAAAAGTATTAAAAATATCCTACTTATAAAAAAAACCACCAAATCACTACAGTTAATTTTTGGTAAGAAAACACCTTATAGAAGTCCTATATAATGTTCACTGCTCCTAAATCCTACATAAATTAAATGTTCAGATTTTCAATGCCATCTGCAAGTTCTGCCACTTTATATATCAGACACTAACCTGAGTATTCCTAATTAATGAAATTCAAGTGTACATCATCAAAAGTCACAAATCTATTAGCATAATCAAAACAACAGTGAAGAGTAGAAGCAAATTTAAATCATCTTTTTCTTTTTTAAGATTTTATTTGTCAGAGAGAGAGGGAGCCCCAGACAGAGGGAGAAGCAGGCTCCCTGCTGAGCAAGCCCAAGGAGGAACTTGATCCCAGGACCCTGGGATCATGACCTGAGCCGAAGGCAGACACTGAACTGACTGAGCCACACAAGCATCCCTGTTTTAGAATGAACCAGAGGGATTATTTAAAGGTGGGGCTGTAATTTAGACTGAAGAATATGGATGGGAAGAAATATAAACCATTACATTAAGTTTGCAGATTTGCAAAGTTAAAAATATATGAATAGGCCTGGATAGAATAGAATAGAATGGAGAAACAAACTGAGGACCCATGGTCACTGATGAAGGAATGGAGGAAACAGGGAAAGACCTAAAGAAAAAGGTAGTCACAGAGGTATGAAAGTCAAAGCATGAGAGGTAGGGAATCCTTCAGAGAGCATGTTCTATGAAGGGATAATAGATACAAACAAGGTTCAAGTTGCTTGAAGGTAACAACATAAAGCTGCTAAGAAACCATGTGCAGATTCTAAGGCTGCTGCCCTCTTCCATTGAGCACCACTTCTTTCATGCTGCACGCCTACTTTAAACGGTTCACTGGAAGAAATGTGCACCAACCTGAGAACCATAACATTTCCCTGTGCTATGACATACAGACTTTAAAGACAGGCCCATTTTTTTTTTTTTTTTTAAGATTTTTATTTATTTGTCAGAGAGAAAGAGCAAGAGTGAGCACAGGCAGAGGCAGAGAGAGAAGCAGGCTCCCTGCCGAGCACGGAGCCCGATGTGGGACTGGATCCCAGGACGCTGGGATCATGACCTGAGCCGAAGGCAGCCGCTTAACCAACTGAGCCACCCAGGTGTCCCAAGACAGGCCCATTATTAACGAAAACAGCACTGACTGATACTGGCAAATCGCCTGTCCAAATGACATTCAGACAGACCCCGAACAAACCTAGCCTGGTAGAACTGTTAAGGTTCAGCTCTTTCAAATAATTACAATTTGCTTTTTCAAATTCCAAATACATGCTGGTTTCAAGTAAAGACTCAATTACTATACACTCAAACAAATCCGTGTGAGACAAAGAGTTTCTGTTGCACTCTTTTAAGTTCCTTAAGCTGAAGGAAGGGAAAGCAGTTGAAAACCAGAAGCAACAAGAAAATTCAAACAAAAGTATGAATCTAAGTAGCCAGATAGTTTTCTTGTTTCAGGTTAATGTTATTTTAATCTCTCAAAACTAGAAAAATGTAGTAATACATTTTCCAAAAAAAACCACGAGTCCAAACTTTCTATTAACCAAGGAAAATAAGTATGAGCATTAAGAAACTTAAACATATGAGTAAAACTGAAGGTCCAAAATGTATAAGCCATAATTATTCCCGTTTTCTCAGAGGAACAAAAGCTAACTCTAACAGTTGATAAAAGTATAAACACTGATATATAAATAAAACCCTCCTATGACAAGTCTTACTGTAGACCATTTCTTCTGTTCATGAATTAACTGACCACTTGTGATCAGCAAAAATCCCTTAAAATTATCTTTTGAAAAATATTACACTAGTTTTTTATACTAACTCCAACACTGACTTGGTCTGCCTTATTTCTATCACTAGCCAGTCAGGCACTTTGCTGAATAACACAGCACTAACACCTTTACACCCTGTCAAATCTTGAGATTTTTACCATCATCTCTTTTCAACATGACTATCATTCTCTGGAAGGTAAAATAATTTCATCGTTTTTCAGACTATATAGGAAGGTTTAAAAATGCTTACAAAAGTGAACTTAAAACATTTTGTTACTTTTTGTTTCCTAGTTACCACACATCAAATGGCCACCGAACAAAAATGAATCATTTTTAACCTGAAGTTAAAAGTGATAGGGGTAAAACATCCTTGAGACAGTTACCAAGAGGAAAAGCAAGAAGTTTTTTGAAAAGGTAGAGACTGTGCTGAAAAAGAGTAAGAAACTAAGGGCAGTTAGGAAGGAATCTCTGTATAACTAAAGCCTCTGTGATACCAGTGTGAAAATTTTTATTCAATATTTTGAAAAAACAATTCATAAAAAATACATTAACAAAATTGAAAAACACTACTTAGAAGGCTCTTCATTCTAAATACAAAACATCATTCTGACATTTTCACTAAACAAAAAAGAGCCTATATGACAACTTCAGTTTTTCCTGTATACTTACTTTCCTTATACAGACTATTTCGTTTAGTTTTATAAAACTAAATAATAACATGCCTATTGAGGAAGTCTATAATGCCATTTCAGAATATGTTCAACAATCTTTCATTGTTTCCTGCTGTTTTACAAGTATTAAATATAGACCACTTTCTTCAAAATTCCAAACTAGAGTTAAGGTTGCCTCACAATCCATTTATAATTTTTTTTAAAAATTGGTTTATAAACAGAATAGTAAATTGTTTGGGTATGGCTTATAGTTTAGTTAATATGTCAGAATGCAATGAAAAGAATGAAGACTTGAAAATTAGTAAGATCCAAGTTTGAATCAATGCTTCTTCATTTCCTATAAAATGATCTCAGAGAAGTTCCTGATCATCTCTGAACTTTACTTTTTTTTTTAATCTATAAAACAGGAACAATAAAATGGACTTCATGCAGTAGTTAATGAGGTGAAATTAAACAGAATATGTGTAACTCCTAGCAGAGCAATGTGGCAGGAACTCAATCAATTCACATTCTCTCCCCAACAATTCCCTCATTCCCCTAACCCCAAATACTGAAGAGCATTCCTGAAATCCCAGAGAAGGCTGAAGACCAACTTAAAATGGATTTTATTCTCTTGCTCTGAACAAGCAGTGGTTTTATTGACAAGCATTTTGATGCCTACTTGGATTGTTGGCTAGTGTGGGATTTTATATTTTGAAGAGAAAATGAACATATTCTTGCCAAAACAACATCTAAGAAGCATTCAAGTTTCTTTGACACATTGCTTGGGAAGTGCTAAAGCCTTTCTGGAAAGCAGTTTGGCAATAAATATCAATGGGTTTATCTAGAGACTCAAATGCTGTACTGATAAATTATAAGGGTATTACGACACATTCACAAAACTCTATCCATGGATGTTCATAATACTAGAAAACAGGATGCAACTGAAATATCTGTTAAGAAAAGACTGATTACATTAATGCACATTTATGCAGTAGAATTATCTAAGAACAGTGAGAATTATTTGGGCATTGATAATGGAATGATTCATGGAAATACAAAAATAAAAAAAAATGGTGTTCCATAAATTTTTGTTTAAGCCACAGGATCTTTTTTTTTTTAATTTTAAATTTTTTTATAAACATAAAATGTATTTTTATCCCCAGGGGTACAGGTCTGTGAATCGCCAGGTTTACACACTTCACAGCACTCACCTTAGCACATACCCTCCCCAATGTCTATAATCCCACCCCCCTCTCCCGACCCCCCCTCCCCCTAGCAACCCTCAGTTTGTTTTGTTAGATTAAGAGTCACTTATGGTTTGTCTCCCTCCCAATCCCATCTTGTTTCATTTATTCTTTTCCTACCCCCCAAACCCCCCATGTTGCATCTCCACTTCCTCATATCAGGGAGATCATATGATAGTTGTCTTTCTCCGACTGACTTATTTCGCTAAGCATAATACCCTCTAGTTCCATCCACGTCGTTGCAAATAAGCCATAGGATCTTTCAGCTAAGTTAACCAGCATAAAATCACTTCATCTGGCAATACGAGAAGATAAGAATATTTTGACCATTAAATATAACACAAAAATGATGAATAAATCAACCAGGAGAAAAGTAACTAATGAATTCCTCAGTTTAAAAAAAAACAAATATATATATACACACACACACACACATACATATATACATTACCTGATGATGATGATGAAGTTAATGAAGTTGAAGAAGATGAATCAAGGGATGGTCCAAAGAGGGGATCCCAAGCAAGTAAATCACTGGTCCCTTTCCTGCCATAACATTTTAAAAATAAAGATTTTAACAAAGGAATATTTTATTAGTATAAAATTTAGTCATTTATATTTATCTCACAGAATTGTAATAGCTAAATATATAGCATTTAAAAGTTGGTTATTCTGTCAATGGATTATGTGAAGAAACAACAAATATTGGTTAAAATTAAAACTTTTTTTTAAACTACTACAAGCAGAACCTCCAGTAACACATAAAATTGGTAGGAGGCAGTAGAGAAGATTAATCTGCACCAATCACACCTTGTTATACTCTGCTTTTGGGGCTATAAGAACAGAAATCATTTTGGCTTTACAAATGAAGAAAAGCAGTCCCCTGGAGTCTAAATGAACTGCCCAAGGACACAAAGGTACTAGTGTCAGGTCTGCTCATTGAAACCTAGCACCAAATCATGCACAGAAAATCAGGCAGAAATTTTTAACATCAGAGTTAAGTATTTTTAAAAGAATCTTTTACTCTATTCCTTCATCTCTGAAACTGTCAAGTACAGAAGTAAGCCCAACAGCTTGATATAAACTTCAAAGGTCTGATTACTATAGTAGGTCACAGAAGGGCAGGACTTCTCCCAAGACAATCCACAGCCGGGGCTATTGAGGCAGTCTAGTGAAATGTTTGGATCATTTACATCTTTTTATGAGAGGTCATCAAGACTGTGGACAAAATCATCAAGAGCATCAACTTTCAAGTTTCAAAAAACTCAACATGCTGTGTAACCAAAGATTTCCCTCCAATGACCCCTTGAAATCTACTGGACTAATTTCTCTCAGGCTTCAACTTCTAGCTCTTTATTTTAATAAAAACTTCTGTATGAATGTTTCTTTCATTTTAGTCATAAGCTTTTAAAATGTCTAACCTCTAAAATCCTGAAGTACCTGAACTTTGCCACCTCTTAAATTATTTCCAGCTTTACTATGACTGACAAGTAAAATTTATATATAGTGTTAAAAAACTTAATCCCATTAAAATAATATTTTAATGTCTCAAACTGCCATTATTTAATACAGTGTTTTTAAATCTTAGAAAACAGGCTCATTTCAGAGAAAATGGCACAATTACCTATAAGTATGTATCTAATATCTCAACATGCACCTACATGAAAGCACACAGCATCTTATATATAAAACCTAGCATCATGATTGCGTAAGTTTCTAAAAACAAAATTTTAAAAACACTGAACTTATCTTTAAAAATGATAAATGAATACCACCAATGTGTTCCATTAGTGCCTAGCTTTCAAAGTATCAAATAATTTTAAACTATCCATTTAATGAAGCCTACACTTAAGCAGAAAAGAAATTAAAAGAATGTATTCTTATTGACAGATACTGAAATGAAAAAGGACCCATGAAACACTGGCTTAAAACATTTTCTTTTTTTTTTTTTTAAAAGAGCTAGATAGCCTTTTTAAGTTAACTGAGACATTTCCTTGTTTTGAAGCTCATGAAAAGGACAGTCTGTTTTACATGATCACAGCCAAAACTGATAGAAGAATGTGAGAAAATTTCCATGAGAATAACTAGTTGAAATACAGACATGTATGAACTTGGGATCCTAGCTTTATTTAGAAGTAGCAAAGTCACCAAGGCCAAATACAACTATATAAGGATTTTTTTTAAATTATAAATAGTATCAAATGAGAATTTAAAACAACTAGAAACTCCACAGAGTGTTTGACAGCTTAGAAAAGAGGATGACTACCAACACGCCAAATGAAACTGCAAAGATAATAAGACTCTCTAGGAAAAAAGGACAAAAGAATGATTTTATTCTAAATACAGTAAAAAGGTAAGGATGAGCAGGTAGAGGACACAGGATTTTTAGTGCAGTTGTACTCTGTATGACACCATAATGGTAGAGACACATGTCCTTACCTATTTGTCAAAACTCACAGGATATACAAGAACAAGAGTGAATCCTGATGTAAACCCCAGACTTTGGGTGACAATGATGTGTCACTGCAGGTTCATCAATTCTAACAAATGTAACTCTCATGGGGATTCTGATAGTGAAGGAGGCCGGGCATATATGGGGGCAGTGAATATATATGCAAAACCTTTGTAGCTTCCCCTCAATTTTGCTATGAACCTAAAACTGCTCTAAAAGTAGTCTATTTAAAAAAAAAATTAACTGTGAAACTTACTCATTGGATGCAGCACATGGCTTTGATTTTGTTAGCTCTTCACCTAATTAAAAAAACCAAAATATGAAAAAATTCATAATCTGAGTAATATTTAAATGTTAAGAGAAACACAGAACTCTTTACTATTAACAATTTAAAAATTGTGGAATTGATAGCAGTTTCTTAAATTATGGAGAAAAGGAAAAATAAGACTTTAACAAGTTTTCTAACATGCTAAGAATATGACCTGAGAATATCAAAATAATAGCTGAATTTCTGCTGTGTCCTCATTTCTTCTAATATCTTTGATAAGAAATTACTTAAATCAATGAAACTATCATAGTCATGAGAATAAAACTGCTGTTCAGACCACAGAAATACTGGCTAGAACTATAAAAGTTAGAACATATATTGAATATGTAAGTATTACTCAAGAACTGATGAATAATGAAAGCATTTTTCAGGTTCTAAGAATATTATTATGATATTGACCAAAAATAGTTATTCTTGAAGGATACTGTATCTTGAAAAAATTTTACAGGAACCTAGAGCAACAGTCTTTATAAGATAGGCTGTTTTGCTCCCTTTTTGCATTGGTAATATGAATCATTTCATTAGCAACTGTACAGAGAGTAAAGAGAATCAGTAATGTGTAAAAGTCAGGTCAGTTCGTAAGCAAATTTCCCTGCACCTTAATGTCTCAGATCACCAACCAACAGCTGGTGAATGAAAACACACCAACATGGGTAAGTGCAGCAAACTATGAGGAATACCACACTGTACAGGATGCCCCTTCATACCACACAGTCCCACTAACCTCAGTTTGGCCCTCTGTCTGGCCCAAAGTACCTACTGCATTGTTCACCTCCATGTTTCTGCAATCTGCCCTTATATAAGTAACTGCATAAAAGCAGCCCACTTTCATCCTTATTTTCCTGGTATCCCTGTATCAAGCTACTTACCATTTCTTTTTTTAAATTAAAATCTTACTTTTCGTTTGGTACTTATTATGCATTTAATAGGTCTTGCCAACAGTGCTAGAATTTTTTTTTTTTAATTTGATTTGAAAGAGAGCGTTGGAGGGGGGGGATAGGCAGAGGAAGAGAGAAAAGCAAGTTTCCCACCATGCAGGGAGCCCAACCTGAGGCTTGATCCCAGGATCCTGAGATCATGACCTGAGCCAAAGGCAGATGCTTAGCCCACTGAGCCACACAGGTGCCCCTAACTGCGCTAGAATTTTTAATAGGATTGGTATTATGATCTTTATTAAGGCTTGTGTTTACAAAATTGCATAACTTTTCAGTAGGCTGACTCAATTTTACTTTTTCCCACCTTTGCTATGTTTAATGCATGACGCTGCAGAGGATGTCAGCATCCACCCAATTTTTTAGTATAATTAAGTTACTATACTAAAAAAAAAAAAAAAAAACATGTAATACAAATTGCAATTGTGGTATGACTTAGAAGTGCGTAAAGCTAAAACTCATCTCATAATGCCTTCTGGCTCATAAGGCAGAGTTATGCCAGTTTAACAGTGTTAAACATTGTTAAAAAGAAGCTACTCTTTGGCTTTGTTGATTTCTGAAAAATGTTGTAGCCAAGTATTAAACTTGAAGGCATGTCTAAATGTTAAGAAATAATATACCTACTTTGTCTTCTGTTTAAAGTTAGTATCCTTCTAGTCTGTTGTTAATAGCTGTGATGAGAACAAACCATTTATTTCTCTAACTACATACATATGTAAGGCTACAATAAGCTTAGCAAACTGCCTGATAATTTTTTATAAGATTTTATTTATTTAACAGAGAAAGAGAGAGAAAGAGAGCGCTCATGTGCACAAGCAGGGAGAGCAGCAGAAGGAGAGGGAGAAGCAGGCTCCCCATTGAGCAGGGAGCCCAACCTGGGGCTCAATCACAGGACCCTGGAATCATGACCTGAGCCAAAGGCAGACGCTTAACCAACTGGGCCACCCAGGTGCCCCTGCCTGATACATTTTCACAGACATAAAATAACCAATTTAAATGTTAAACTTACTAGAAGAATTCCGATTCATCTGCACCTAAAACAGAAATTCAAACACTAAGTGTCATTAAACAAAGAATATGGTAATGAAATACTTGGTAAAAAAAAAAATTTTTTTTATTGTTTAAAAAGTAGGTTCCATGCCCAACACAGTGTTTGAACTCAGGATGCTGAGATCAAGAGTTGCATGCTCTAACAGACTGAGCCAGCCAGGCACCCTTACTTCATAAAATATTAATGGGGACCTAATTGTAAGTTGTTTTTAGTATATCTACTCAAAAATCACATTAAAAAAAACTTTCAGTGTTTTATAGTAAAAGATAATACATGTACCTTTAATATTCAATAAAATATTTAAAAATATCAAAATGTTAGTACCTACAGCAAGATACTATAATCTACTAATTTAAAAAATTTAAAACAAATACTTTAAAAATCAACATTCAAACATCAAAAGGGTTTTTTTTTTTTTTAAAGAAGGGATCATTTTTTTTTTTTTAATTTATTTGACAGAGAGAAATCACAACTAGACAGAGAGGCAGGCAGAGAGAGAGGAAGAAGCAGGCTCCCCGCGAAGCAGAGAGCCCGATGTGGGGCTCGATCCCAGGACCCTGAGATCATGACCCGAGCCAAAGGCAGAGGCTTTAACCCACTGAGCCACCCAGGCGCCCCGGTTTTTTTTTTAAGTTAGTAGGAAAAATATAAAATCTCGTACTTACTGGGCTATGTCTCTAGTTGTACATAGAAAGAAAAAGAAAGACACAGTGTACATTTTAGAATTTAACATATTAGTTTCATAATTTTTCTATTCACTTCTGAATCATACCTAAAATCTATACATCTTAGAACACCTGCAGAACATTGTTAGGGGACACGAGCTAGATAAGCAAACTGGCCAAGAAAATATACTCAAACTATCCTCTTTTCAAACCCATATTAATGATTAAAATTTTCTCATTATTTTCTCAGTACAAAACTAGTATGTTCACCATCTTTTAAAAAATAGGAGAGAGAGAGGAGTACAAAGGACAAAATTTAAAACCATTAATGATCTCACTACCCAGAGCTAGGTGCTTAATGTTTTGGTATATATTCCCCTAGGATCGGGTTTTATTTACATTTTTTTAAAAGATTTTATTTATTTATTTGACAGACAGAGATCAAAGTAGGCAGAGAGAGAGGAGGAGGCAGGCTTGCTACTGAGCAGAAAGTCCGATGCAGGGCTCAATCCCAGGACCCTGGAATCATGACCTGAGCTGAAGGCAGAGACTTTAACCCACTGAGCCACCCAGGCACCCCTATATTTATTTTTTAAATTAGTCAGTGCTCTTAAACAATAAAAATTTTTAGTGGTTTCATAACTTCATTTATATATGTAACAATAATATAATTAATATGATTATATCTATATTATAATAATTATACATAATAATCTGGGCACTAATCTTCGTGTTAAAAATAGCAATGACAGAATAAAACCTCACTTCAGAACTTTTTGGTAGAAAAAAAATTAAATGCTAAAAGTACATGACTGAGAGAAAAACACTTTTTCCCAAATACATGCAGGCTATCTAAAATACATATTAAATAACAATATAAAATGGGGAGAACTTTTATTCTCCATTATCAAGGAGAACAGATCTAATATCAGTTATGATGAACGTGTACAGATAGACTAAATCGTCATTTTAAGACATGCTTTTTCCCCATTGTTTAACACTCCTTAGAGTACGACATCAATGGAAATATTAGTCACCGTGATTATTTTTTTTCCTCCCTCAAAAAGCTGTTAATAATCGCATGTCAGAATTGAGGAATTAACCACAATCACTAAGAATTCTTTTATTTGCCTTTTTTTTATATAAAACATATGGGAGGGGCGCCTGGGTGGCTCAGTGGGTTAAAGCCTCTGCCTTCAGCTTAGGTCATGATCCCAGGGTCCTGGGATCCAGCCCCACATCGGGCTCTCTGCTCAGCAGGGAGCCTGCTTCCCTCTCTCTCTCTGCCTGCCTCTCTGCCTACTTGTGATCTCTGTCTGTCAAATAAATAAAATCGGGGCACCTGGGTGGCTCAGCAGGTTAAAGCCTCTGCCTTCAGCTCAGGTCATGATCCCAGGGTCCTGGGATCGAGCCCCGCATCGGGCTCTCTGCTTAGCTGGGAGCCTGCTTCCTCCTCTCTCTTTCTCTGCCTGCCACTCTGCCTACCTGTAATCTCTATTTGTCAAATAAATAAATCTTTAAAAAAATAAATAAATAAATAAATAAATAAATAAATAAAATCTTTGAAAAAAAAAAAAACATATGGGAAAAAAACTAATGCAGTTACAAAAGCGCAGACATATAATTTAATCTTTAAATCCCTCTTCATGGAATTCCCATTTTCACATAAGGGTCATAAAATATGCATGAAAATCTTTAAAATTAAATGAGGAAAAGATTAATACTGCCAGTTCGAATTTCTGAAACATACAAACTGTTTATAAAATGGCAGAAATAGATTTTCCACATTTTTGTTTCCTTGTAAAACTTTCAAAGGGAAGCGAAACTAAGCCAAACTCAAGTTTATTTGCCTATATAAAAATTAAGAACTATACACCTCAATAAAAAGGAAGAAAAACTGTAAAGTATTTCCTTATCCAACATGCTTAACTATTGCTAAAATTAACCAGATGCAAGTAGATGAGTTAAAAAAAAAAAATAAAGGCTTCTATGTACAAAGTACAAACTTGCTCATTTTCTTACGTACGGATATTGCTGGGGAGAGCGTGATATTTCCTATAGACACTTTCAATTCATCCAAGGAAGCCATTGTGTGATGTGAGTTATTTGGATGCATGGGTTTGATCTGTATCCGATACTTCTTTGGTTCTTCATCCTCGGAATCAGAATCACTGGATGAGTAGAAATGGTTCTCTTTGGCATGTGAATATCAGTTAAAGAATTTAGTTTTTAAACTATCTTAACGCATAACCAGTTTTTCACACATTTATAAAAAGGAATATAAACTTTTAAGAGGTCAGATGGACTTTAAGAGAAATAGAATTACTTTCATTAGTTAAAAACACACCAAATGAAAAATATGGAGTCACATTTTATTATAGTTAAAAACTAAAGTCTTTATTGTGTTATAACTGTCTACTTATAGACACAATCCATAGGAATATCCAGATGATGAAAGGATATCATTCTGATTTGCTTCTGGTTTTATACTATAGCCTTCTTCATCTACATCAGGAATGTTCTATGGGAAAAAGAAGAAAAAGACTTACTGTAACGATGGCTCCAACTACAGAAATATAAAAGATTAGCAAAACAGCTTTACCTTTTACAGCAGCTACATCATTTATCAACAACAGGTTCATAAAATTAGTAACAGTGGGAATGTTCTATCTTTTTGGTTAAGTTAGCTTCAGCTCACATTCTGTACTTCACTTGTCTGAAAGAGAAAAGTACTGCAAAATGAAAGGGCAGAAACACTAAAAGGAAGAGAACAGGTGTTCAGGCAGGAACACCAGCAGTTCTGTAACCAAATCTTCAACCCAATTCTTCAAACTGAAGAAATAAAAGCACAAGACTGTATGTGCCTGGAAATGAGAGATGATGAAATCAGATGACTGACAGGTTAAATAAATGTAAATATTTATAAAAAAAAGAACAACAAAAAAAAACAAAGATGACTAAGAAAATTAAAACTACACTAAAATATGGTCTGTCACTCAGGAGACAGGCAAAAATTCAGAAGCTCAAAAATATACTCTATTGGCAAACCTGTGGGAAAATGTACTCTTATACTTTGCTGATGTAAGTACAAAATAGAATAATCCCTACAGAGAGAAATT
The DNA here is from genome assembly GCF_922984935.1 of Meles meles. Lineage (NCBI taxonomy): Eukaryota > Metazoa > Chordata > Mammalia > Carnivora > Mustelidae > Meles > Meles meles. Next base: position 84,023,734 of record NC_060068.1, read on the forward strand.
TACCATTATCTAACAAAAAAAGATACGTATTTCACTTCCACCCAGAAATTCAATTTCTAGGAATTTACCTTGAAGATACATCCCCAACAATTTACATATACATATGCAACAAGTTTATTCACCAAAGATTATCAATAATCCAAAATTTCTGGAAAGCTCCTAAATGTCCAAGCATATTTGAATAAACTATAGTATATAGAGAAAACAGAGTACTATTCAATTACTGAACTCATGTAATGACTTATAGGAAATACTGCTAACTGAAAAAAGCCTAGAAGTAAGAAAGATGGGAAAACTTAAAAACACAGATATCTGCTTATCTTTATGGGGGGGGGGGAAGCCACTGGAAGGAGAAATCAGAATACAATGAAGTTGTATTGTACCTCCAAGGGATAATGATGAAGTAGAATGGATAAAGGATGCTATGTTAAGAGAATATTCCTATTTTTAGGAAATACACATTTAAGTAGTTAGGCATAAAGGACCATAATGTACAGAACTTACCCTGAAATGGACCAGGAGAAAACTTATACATGCATACATAAACACATGCATGTAAGGAGAATGCAATTGTTACAGCAAATGTAATAAAAAGGGTATACAGCGTTTTTATTGGAAATAACTTTTTTTTTAAGATTTTATTTATTTGAGAGAGAGACAGCCAAGTGGACGACAGGCAGAGGGAGAGGGACAAGCAGACCTCCTCCAGCCCCGCTCAGTGGGGAGGCCAATGTGGGGCTGAGATTATAACCTGAGCTGAAGGCAGATGCTTAACAGACTGAGTCCCAGAAATAACTTCTAACTTACAAAAAAATACAAGAATAAAACAATTCCAAAAAGTTAAAAAAAAAAAGAAGAAAGGATCACCAAGAAATGCCAGGTGATCAGTGGAATTGGAGAGCCAATAGTCTTCTACTGGTAAAGTTTGCTTTTCTTCCTCCATTCACCTGCTAAAGCTCAGCAAAAGGAATATGAAGGATAATCTCACAGGCACAGCACAAAATCAAGGAGAACTAAAACAGAATTTACATGGTTACAGCTTCCAATCTGAATAAAAAATCTACTGTAGCCAGCAGTGAGTTAACAGGCTGGATTAGAAATGAAAATATAATAGTAAAGAGCAGAATCCATATATTAAAAAGATGACAAGTATATAGTTACATCCCTAGAACTGGAGTACTTTGAGTTCTACATATTGCTTGCTTATATGCAAATAATATTTTAAAATACTTTAAAAAATAAACTTTACCAAATGTGAATTCATTAAACATCAGAATTAAGGTTCCTTTTTTTAAATTTTTGATAGAGGTTTTTTTTTTTAAAAAAGATTTTAACTTATTTGTCAGAGAGAGAGCAAGCGCACAAGCAGGCAGAGTGGCAGGCAGAGGCAGAGAAAGAAGCAGGCTCTGGGATCATGACCTGAGATGAAGGCAGCAGCTATAACCAAATGAGCCACCCAGATGCCCCAGAATTAAGGTTTTTATAAAATACTTGATTTTTATTCCCAGTACCCTAGAAACATACCAAATATTTAAGCCCCTAGAAATTCTAAGGATTTGCTGATACTAGTTTTAAATTTGTTTACAGTGTATTATTTAGTACAATGTAATAATTTCAAATAATACTGAGCCATTTTCTATAGGGCTGAATAAGATGCTTATGGATCAACCTCTTCTTGATTGTAACTATAAACTCTGGTCAGAAAAAACTATCTGAAGGTACTACAGAATGAACTAGAGGAACCATTTAGAAAGTCACACAAAATTATATGCTAAAAGACTATAAATAGATCATAATGGAGTTCTTAAAAAGGTTCAAATAACCCACAGGGAAGACAGGAAAAAGAAAACAAAATGAAAAGCAAAACAAAACAAAACCAGAAAACAAAAAATAAAATGACATACTTCGCCCTGATAGGTCAATAATTATGTTAAACAGAAACTGTCCGAATGTAACAAAAGACAGACTGAAAGATGAGATGAAAAACATGACCCAACTAGATGCTATCTATAGCATGTAAGAAACTCACTTCATATATAACAACATAAGTAGGTTGAAAGGAAAATAATTTTAAAAATATACCATGTATTAAAAAAAAATATATATATACCATGTAAACATTTTAAAAAGGTTGGGGAGAGAGAGAATGACTGTCTTTCTGTGAAATAAAACAGACTTCAAAAAGAAAATTACCAGGGTCGAAGAAGGACACTGTATCCATACAAAACCTATATATGATTCTTCAAAGCAGCTTTTTTCTAATAGCCAAAAACTAGAAATAACTAAATGTCTTATAATAGGTGAGTGGTTACAGCAAAATTTAGTGCACCTATATCAAGGAATACTATTCAACAAACAACTATTCATACACACAATAATCCAGAAAAAACTGAAGAATTATGCTGAATGAAAAAAGCCAATCTGAAAAGGTTTTAATAGGATTCCACTTAGGTAACATTCTTGAAATGATATTATAGCAACAGAGAAAAGAGGAGCAGTTGCCAGAAGCTAAGGAGGGTGGTAATGGAACAGAAATGGCTGTAAAAGGGTAATCCACACAGAAGACCCTTGTGATAATGGAAATGTTCTTCTTTGACTGTATTAGTGTCAACATCCCAGTTGTGATACTATACTGTAAGAAGTTATCGGGCAAAAGCAGGTGAAATGTATATTGGATCGCTCTGTACTATCTTTGAAACTTGCTGTAAATTGATTACTTCAAAATAAATCATGATACTCAGTATATTAGGTTTTCAGTGCTACAACTATTCATAGAAAACTGATATTAATAAAAACTTACAAAATACTTATTTACACCTTTGTCCACTAAATCCATGATTTCTATTTAAAGATCCTACACTGCCAGAGCAAAACATAAGGCCAAAGCAGTATGAAGAAAAGAACAGGTAACTTCACCCAATAATCTTAAAAGGCAGATTTGGACAGTGGTGGTAGTGATTTAAAAAAACAGGCTTGAAGAGAGCTCTCTAGTTAGTGGAATATTCATCAATCTCTGTTTACAATTGGGAGACTGGCTAAAACTAAAAGAAAAGAGCAATTCACACTTACTTGGTCAACCTTTAAAATACAGTCCCTCAATAATTTTTCAATTACACAGACTCTTTAAAAAACGAACAGAAATTGAACAATTTCCCTCACAAGGCAGACTATGGATGTTTTTAAAGTAATTATTAAGACTAGCCACAGGGGAACCTGGCAGGCTAAGTCAGTAAAGCATGCAGCTCTTGATTTCAGGGTCATGAGTTCAAGTCCCACATAGGCCTATGTTTAAAAAAAAAAGAAAAAGACGAGCTATAAAAAAAGATCATAAATAGGCCATAAATAAATAATAATAGGCTGTAAATAAAACAAATACTGAAAGCCTTTTCTCCCTGCAGAAAACCACTGTAATTTTGTTCCCCAAAGGTAACCACAATTAAGATTAAATATCTGGTAACACATTCTTTAAAACACACACACACACACACACACACACACAAGGACAAAGATATCTACCCATTTTTTTTTTTTAAGATTTTTTATTTATTTATCTGACAGACAGAGATCACAAGTAGGGAGAGAGGCAGGCAAAAAGAGAGAGAGGAGGAAGCAGGCTCCCTGCCAAGCAGAGAGCCCGATGCGGGGCTCGATCCCAGGACCCTGGGATCATGACCTGAGCGAAAGGCAGAGGCTTTAACCCACTGAGCCACCCAGGCGCCCCCACTTTTTTTTTTTAAAGATTTTTTATTTATTTATTTGACAGACAGAGATCACAAGTAGGCAGAGAGGCAGGCAGAGAGAGGGGAGAAGCAGGCTCCCCGCTAAGCAGAGAGCCCGATGTGGGGCTTGATCCCAAGACCCTGGGATCATGACCTAAGCTGAAGGCAGAGGCTTTAACCCACTGAGCCACCCAGGCGCCCTGAAAAATAGCCCGTTTTTATAATGCCCTTTTTCTACTGGGAAATTGCTCACCTTTGATAATGATTTGTATAAACTCTACAGAGTAAAGTAGCCCCTTATTACATGTCTTGCAAATATACTCTGCCAATTTATCTTCACTGAATCAAATTCTTCAATTTTTTGTAATTTTAGATGTTTTCTTTCTACACAAATTAGCAATAATTTCTTATATGGCATTAGCCTTATGCATCCTCTTTAAAAGTTCTTTTCTAATTCCTTTTCTAATTCTTCTGACTATAAGTTCAAACTTGGTTAATATCGATCATTATAGAATAGTATCAATGAGCTAAGAGGATTACAAATGTTTTAAGGGAGTATATATAAAACAAGAAGTATTAAATTCAATACTGCAATCATCAAATAAATCCTACGCACAAATAATTCCAAAATGAAATGCATGATGAATACTGAAGTAAATGTCAAACACATCTGTTAACTTTCTCATTAATTAGTAAGCCAAGAGTATCAAAACAGACAATTGGTAAATTAAATGTAATTCTAAAACACTCGATAATTTTAACTCTAGAGCTCACTAGGAATAATTCTCTACTTTCACTTTATATTTATTAACAAACCATCATTTTCTTATTTTAAAGAAAATATACTAGGTTTTATTTAAGTTACATAAAACACACTATTTTCACAAAGTATCTTTATCCTGATACACCATTATGCTGTAAAAGATCAGAATTATGTGGGACCAAAAGAAACAGTAATTATATAAGAACAAGCAAAGGAGACAGACAGCTTGACTCTACTACACTTAGCAACATAACCAGTCTAATGAACAATTTGAAAAATGTGTCTGTCTATATATTAGACTATTTTGTAAATCTACTCTCCCACTGTAACTTATTTGGAGCTCCATTTAATGTCTTCCTCAATTATATACAAAGAAATATAAAACAAACTTTCTACAAGCAAAAAGCACAGAAAAATACTGACCATGACTGTTTTATTTTTTTAAACTGGTAATCTATTAAAACTGAAATACTTGAATAGATAAAAATAACATTTTAATGATGAGGAACACATTACTAAGAGCATCACATTTTAAAATAAAGTATACAGATCTGAGATCTGGCATATTTCCCAAGAAAAAGCAATATGGTACAGCACCACTCAAATTTTAAAAGTAAAATGTAGTTTACAAAGGCAGATAGAACTACCTTCTATTTAATAGGAAAGCATCGAGTAATATAAAGCCAAAAATGCACCTGTAAAATAATTTTAATAGTGACTTTACAGTAAGCTGGTTAGTATTTTTCTTGGAAAGACCTGTTAACAACTCAATCCAAATATGCTGGTTATTTCCTAATGAAAATAGTTAATATGGATGGTTTATATCAAAGTAAAATCAACTTACAAGTGAATCTGCATCAGGACATTCCCTATTAAAATAAACAAAATATTAGAAACAATCAACTATTAGAACTATTTATAATTTTAGTATATTGAATGTGTTCACCTTATTTAAAATAACTTTTATTTAAACTTTACAAAGATATTTAGAAAAATCAAATCATGAGGATTAAAATATACCAAATGATTTTAAAGTTCAAAAGAAGGCAATCCAATATCCACAATACATGGCAAATAAAACTTACACAGCTTACAAGTATTTTAAAAACTTGTACTTGAAAAGCACCTCTTTTTCATAAATATACACATGAATCATATAAAGGAAGCTGCCAATCCTACAAGGATTGCTACAGGCTTTTAAATAACACTTTACAATATATTCTTGTTAAAAACTTCAGTTTCATTTGAAGTAATATCCATAGCTAGCATATATATAGAAGCCAAACCATTTTTCTCCAAATATGTTAAATGAGTAGTCAGAATTCTGCTTAAAAAATCTAAGTCTAATATATAAAATATGGTCTAATACAGTACGTTGTTGAAAACTGGTATTTTATCATTTAACTGGTAAATATTAATTTGGATATAAGCTAGAAAAGAAGTGCTTTGAATGTACAATTAAAACATAAAGTAGACCAACTTTATCAACCAAAGACCTAAATCCATAAAGACATTGAGGCCATGAGGAATAAGGTTAGAAGGATTTCTATATACATACTGTTTAACAAATTCACTAACAAAAATTAGAATGAACATTTAAAAGGCATTTGGATTAGTTACATATTCAGTGGCCTGAGACAGTTAATGCATATAGTATCAGAATCCACCACTTTAATAAGAGACTGAAAACACACATATTAGGTATACCTTGAGAGTCCAATGAACAGTAATAAAATGTACTGAATTAATATATAGGATAAACAGGTCATCTCTACCCAAAGACTAAAGCACAAACCAGAAAAAAAATCTACAAATTGAAGAATTTTGTTAAAGAAAGACAGGATGGAACAGACTGAAATAATGAAAAAAGGAAGATGACTACACTACTCTTAATCCAAATGGAAGCACCAAAGAGGGTCAATGTAAGTCTCTTATTATATCTTTATAGCCACTTAAACGTCACTCAAAATTCCAAGTTTTGAAAAAGAGCTTCCTTATTACTGGTACCTTCCTATGCATACTCTAAGGATATGTTCCAGAAAAGGCACCATAGGAAAAAATTCAATCCCTCCACAGAATCAAATAATTTAAGATATTGGAGCACTTCAAAAAGATACACTTTAAATATAAAAGTGTCAAAGTTTCAAATGGTTTATTCTCTGGCTTTCGGCCAGAGCTCACCAGTCTTTGTGTCAAAGCACTCATCTGTTTGCTTTCACAGTGGGCTGCAATGAGACCTGCAGTTGAAGCCCCAGGAAGAGCAAGCCCTGAGAAAACTCTGAGCAGGAACCCCTCTTCCAAAACTGCTGGCCATTTCAAAGCCATCAGGCTACTGGAAGAAGCATGCCAAGATCCTCCGGCATTTCAAACAAAGCCGTTTCTAACATTTTTCCTGCCTCCAAGTGTTGACAGAAAGCAATCATGGTGCAGTTGTTTAAGCACTGGTTTTTGGCTCTGGTCTTCTCAGTGTTTGTAAAAACCATTCCAATATCTGAGTGGCCTAATCACGGTACTGGGAAATTACTGATCATGAAAAACTATTTTAAAAACCCAGAACGTGCAAAAATATTCCACGCTGCCTAAATGGACAGCTGTGAAAACCATACATTATAAAAATATTTGAATTTAAGGCCTTTATTTTTTATAATACACCCACAGATGAACTGGCTACATTTATAATTACACTTACAAATCAACTGTTTAGATTTCCATAAGTATTTCCAATGTTATAAAAATAGATTAGATTCCATCTCCTTAACAAAATACCCCCCTTCATAAATGCTGAAAAGACATTAGTAGATGAGATGGTAACTACAAATAAAAATTACTCTGCAATCGGTCTTAATTTGTTAACCAAGTAAAACTTGGGAGAAAGGAAGAAACAGACTGAGACACACTGAGAAACTCAAAAAGAATCTAACTAGACAGAAGGAAAGAACACCCAAATCATAAATTGTTCTCTTATACTGAAAATATGAGTGCCTATGACAGCTCTGCTAATTATGCTGGAGAAGTAGGGATTTTAAACAAATTTTCAGCCAGTGTCACACGGTCAACAAATCATTTAAGATTTGATTAGCATCTTGTCAATATATATAAGGTTGAGTAAATATAGAAAGAAAGATTCCAGTTTGTCTCTTGCAAATCATAGTTCTTAGAGATTCTCAACCCCAGGTGCATGTTAGGAATCACAGATTGCTTAAAACCAAACCAAACAAAAATTATGCTTGGCCTCGTGCCTAAAAATCTGGTTTAATTGGTCTGAGGTGGGGCCTGGCATAAATACATGCATTTTAATTTTCCACGTAGTTCTAATTCATAGCCAAGGCAGAAAACTTCACTTACCCAATACTAGTTGAATTTATTGTATGCAAATTATATATTCTGTGTATATTAATTTAAAAAATTCATAAATCATATTTATAGTCCATCCCCCATCTAAAATTGATGACCTAGTATAAATGTTTAAAACATGTTAGTGCCTTTGCTCTCCCCTATTTTCTATTTATGCGTACACATATGCCTATATGTTTAGAGTTGTCTAGAAAGGATTTTCATTAAATTGTTAACCATGGATTTTTTTCTTTGGCATTAAGAAACAGAAGAATTTTTAGTTTCCTCTATACTTCTGTTTTTTAAATACACATGTATGTTTTATAAAAAGGGTACCTTTAAAGTTTCAATTTCAAGACACTAGAGCTTTCATCTTAAAATTTTAAAATAAGAGAAGTTAATACTTTTATCTAAAGCCAGAGGAGGTAGTAAATTTATTTAGAAAACTGTATTTTTTAAACCTTAGACATGCATACCTTGAGTTATTTCTGATGGAATTTTTTCTTCTCAAATTCAGAACAAGTCTTACTCTTAATAACAGAGGATTTTGACAATATGTAATATACTTACACAGACTCTGCATCCTTTTCCTTTTTAATTATCCCTGGTAAACCAAAAGTCTTTCTTTTCCTTGGTTTTACACCTTAAAATAAATATATATTGTTACAGAAACATAATTGTTGCTGATAAATATATTAAATTTATGAATACATCTTATATCTTGACACATGATTTGCTTCTGTCAATAACTAAATTTGGATGAAGAAATAAAAGTATCAACTGCTTAACACTAACATTTAAATCAGAGTCACAATCTGTTTAGTCTTTTCTTAATTTAATATGGCCTGCTATGCACCAAAAGGTTATAAAACATTCACTTGATCAACAAAATTCTCTTTTCCTCTAAATCTCCCCTAAGTTACCTCAGACAAAATAAGCATTTGGAGATATCTTAAAACTTCAAAGAAAGTATATTATTTACTATGAAGACCAAGTCATGTTTCCTGTGTGGAAGGTCACAAAATATAAATGTGTTGTTTAAAAAAAAAATGACACAACAGATCCATTAACAGTAAACACAGAAAACATATGGCATTCTTTTGCCCATATATTATCTCTAATATAAACACTGCTGTAAGTTGATTCTACTGTAATGAGAAACAAAGATCATCTTTGTCTTGCCTAATACAGTTCTTCCTTCTTGCATGACAAATTTATTTTTTAGAGATCAGTTGTGCTACTGATTATTGATGGAATTCAGCATTTAAAGCTTAGCTGTTTACTCTGACAGGCAGAGCATACCTAAGATAACTCCTTACCGCATAGACGAGGAAACTCAAGGGTAGTTTTTTGTTTTTTTTTAACTCAATGTTGTACAGCTACTAAATACTTAGCAAGGATTATAATTCAGATGTTTTAGAACATCTAAAATTTCATGCAAAATTAATTCCCTAAATCATACATTTGTATAGTATGTTACAATATTTTAAAAATCAAATACATTTTTATTCTGAGTATTATTTAATATCTACACTTTTTTTTTAAGTTTAGTTACTTATTTGAGAGACAGAGTACAAGCCAGGGGAGGGAAAAGAAGGGAATCTCAGGCTGAGCACAGAGCCTGAAGCAGTGTTTCATCTCACAACCCTCAGATCATGATCTGAGGTGCCACCCAGGTGCCCCAACTATTCACATTTTACAACCAAAAAAGCTGAAGTACAGAGAACTTAAATAACTGTTTAGAGGAACTGTAAGTTAGGAACTGTAAGAAGTCTAGACACCAGGGCGTGTGGGTAGCTCAGTTGGTTAAGTGTCCCACTCTTTAATTTCAGCTCAGATCATGATCTTAGGGTCATGAGATCTGGCCCAGCATTGGGCTCCACACAGGCTGTGCAGCCTGCTTAAGATTCTCTCTCTCGGGGTGCCTGGGTGGCTCAGTGGATTAAAGTCTCTGCCTTTGGCTCGGGTCATGATCCCAGGGTCCTGGGATCGAGCCCCACATCGGGCTCTCTCCTCAGAGGGGAGCCTGCTTCCTCCTCTCTCTCTTCTGGCCTCTTTGCCTACTTGTGATGTCTGTCAAATAAATAAAATCTTGAAAAAAAAAAAAAGTTTCTCTCTCTCCTGGAAACAGTGTATCATTCTAAGTGAATTCGGTCAGTCAGAGAAAGATGAATACCGTATGATTTCACTCTTATGTGGAATTTAAGAAACAAAACAGATGAACATAGGGGAAAGGAAGGAAAAATAAAATAAGATAAAGACAGAGAGGGAGGCAAACCATAAGAGACTCTTTTTTTTTTTTAAGATTTTATTTATTTGAGAGAATGAGAGAGAAAGAGAGCATAAGCAGGGGGAAAGGGGGGAGAGGGAGAAGCAGACTCCCCACTGAGCAGGGAGCCCCAAGTGGGGTTCAATCCCAGGACCCCAGGATCATGACCTGAGCTTAAGGCAGATGCTTAACTGACTAAGCCACCCTGGCGCTGGAGGGGTTGCTGGAGGGGAGGCAGTGGGGGATAGGGTAACTGGGAGGTAGACATTAAGGAAGGCACTTGATGTAATACGCACTAGGTGTTACATGCAACTGATGAATCACTAAATTCTACTCCTGAAACTAATATTACACTATATGAGAACTTGAACTTAAATAAAATCTTGAGAGAAAAAAAAAATTCTCTCTCTCTCTCTTTCTCCCCTTCTAACCCTCCCTGCCTCGGCCCCTCTCTTAAAGAAAACAAAGTCTAGGGACCAGAGCCTCTTGACTTCTCCAATGAGAACCTTATACACAACAGCAAACCTTTTCTCCAAATTCTTACATAAATGTTGGAAGGAAAAAAAAATAGAAGATTGTTTTCAAATTACTTCCAGTAGCTCACAAAGTGAGATACATAAAATTTGACAAAAATAGCAGGCATCTCTTAGGTTTCATACTATGAAAATCATTTTATTTAAACAGGAAGGCTACCTGGCTGGCTCAGAGGAGCATGGGACTCTTGATCTTGGGGTTGTAAACTCAAGCCCTACATTGTGTGTATAAGATCTTTAAACAAACAAAGCAAGCAAACAAACAGGATGGGTTATGAACCCCTTCTCCAAGTCACATCTTCACTCATTTTAACTTTTTTTTTTTTAAAGATTTTATTTATCTATTTGACAGAGAGAGAGAGATCACAAGGTGGCAGAGGCAGAAGAAAGAGGAGGAAGGAGGCTCCCCGCTAAGCAGAGAGCCTGATGAGGGGCTTGATCCCAGGACCCTGAGATCATGACCCGAGCCAAAGGCAGAGGCTTTAACCCACTGAGCCACCAAGGTGCCCCATCACTCATTTTAAATAATAGTAATAATAACATTAATATATAACCTCATTAATTACTGAAATGTTTCTCACTTTAGAGTAAGTCTTCCACGCTAATGTGCAGTAACCATTTTCATATTTATGGCATGAAAATGTTTAAAATGGATGTCAATAAAGAAAACAATCTCAATGTATATTTGAAAATAAATACATGTTATATTTCATCTTTTAAGATATATATGCTAACACACTCACTCTTCCTTTGGGCAAACCTACTGCTTACTAAGTGAAGAACAGTATCTATAGGTCTTCAAACCACATTCAGATTTTCTGTATCACACCACCGACAGGCTAACACCAATGGATAATAGCCACTCTTTATTTATTCAATAACAGAAGATATTAGCTAATTAACACTATTAAAAGTAGCCAACTTACCTTCAACTGCACTAGCAGGGTCACATTCTTCAAATTCAAAAAGGCCTACACAAACAAAAAACAGATGAACAGATGAACAACTATAAGTTAAAAAAAAAAAAAAGCAATATCTGATAGAAAACAATCAGATCAGATCCCATCACAACTTTTTTTTTTTTTTTTAAAGCCAGCACGGCAATTCTTTTTTTTTTTTAATTTATTTGACAGAGATCACAAGCAGGCAGAGAGGCAGGCAGAGAGAGAGAGAGAGGAGGAAGCAGGCTCCCTGCTAAGCAGAGAGCCCGATGTGGGGCTTGATCCCAGGACCCCGGGATCATAACCTGAGCTGAAGGCAGAGGCTTTAACCCACTGAGCCACCCAGGTGCCCCCCATCACAGCTTTTTAACTGACCTGACATGTGCTCTAGTGTTACCTGATAGTGTTAATTAAAATATAAATAATTTTAAAATTCAAATAATCCTAACAGTGACAAAGAATGGAGACGAGCCTATTATTAGGACCACAATTTACTGAAAACCTTTTATATAAGATACCATGGAACTGAAGACACAAACATAATCTGTAGTTCCTGCTTTCAAGGAGCTTGCAGGATACTTGAGAGAAAACAAGGCAGTTGCTGAATCCTTGGTTGTATTCACAGGAAGAACAGGGGACCAACATAGTAAATACTACTAGAATCTAAGCTTGGGAATTTGTCTGTCTAGTAGACTACTGTGAACTGGCAAATATAGGTCTTTAACAAATATCTCCTGAACAAATAAATGCACCAATTACATAGCAGCTAAATGGTGAGGCTCTAACTGTAAAGTCCATCAAGGAATGTGCACTTGTAGTCTGCAGGTAATGGGAAGAGTTTTCATGTGAGGTGATACACACATGACCCTACAAAGTGGCTTATAAGAAAATTAATTTAGCAGTGGTATGAGGGATAGACTACAGAGGGGAAGAAGATGATAAAATAGAAATCAGCTAAAAAAAACAAAATAGCCCTAAAATAACAGATCTGCTAAGATCAGCCTTAAGTCCCATGGGATGGCATATTTCATATACATGGAATACTAAATTATTTAGGTAGTAAGAAAGTTGGCAAAAAGCATGAATCACTATTCTACTGAAACACACCAAAGCTAAGTATCAGACTAAAAAATTATCTTCTGTTAAACTGTTAAACTATCATTCTGTTAAACTGTCTGTTTTTTTAATACTTAAATTTATGCAACTCCAGTATTTTGCTGAAATAACTTATTAACAGTAATAGATTAAATATATTTCAAAAAATTTAAAAGCAGAGCTTGAAGAGTGGAAAATGTAAGATTTCGTTATTGGTTCTTCTGAGATGTTAAGCTTAACTGTACCTATATTTAAGTTTATAATCAGAGTTCTCAATGATGATTCCATTGCAAAAGAAAGCCACTGATTAACAAGAAAAAATTCTCTACAAGTAGAACACCTAAAAATACTGGCTAAAATGTCCTCCTTCTTGACCAAATCTAAGATCTACTTCTTCAGTTCTGGTTTCTACTCAAAAAGAATACATTAACATTTAGTAAGCAAAATAACTTTATTAAAAAAAACTCATAAAAGAGAGTTGATAAACAAGGTCCAAATCAATTAATTAGCAATACCTTTCTTACTACAGTATTCTTATGATATATATCATGTGACTAAAAAAAGAAACAATATATTCACTACTGTCATCCAAAAAACCTTGGAACTAGAACATGGCCTAATTAAAAATTTAAAGACTTCAAGTCCACTCTGCAAATCTGGAAGCTAAGATTCATTAAACGAGCTTGTTGTTAACTTAAGCCATTAGAGGCTTAAGTTAACAGTTTACAAAGAGATGAAACTGAAAGATCAATAAAGGCAAAGAACTATAGTATGTCCATCTGATAATTAGCAACTAGGTGATGTAAAAATTATAAAGAATAAAAAATCTCTTCCTAAATTACCAACAGTTTGTTATTTATTATTAGTTTTATCACTTGCTAATAAACCTTAAGAGACTATGACCACCTATCAAATAATCTGGGAGCTCCTATAACTATACATCGCATAGTCTCTGACCAGTAATTATTTACAGAATCTTGAATACTCAAGCCATGGGCTTATTCTAGAGAGGAAAAACAAAACAAAACACTAATGCCAAACAAACTGCATTATTTACAAATATTTTAAAACAGAACATCTAGAAAGACTTTTATAACATTTTAGCAAATATGATACACATTCTTTTAAGATTTTTGGATGTTTTCATATATATGAAAATAGCAAAGGCATCCCTTAACTCTACCAAAATTTCCTCCAACAGAATTCTCCATTTTTTTCCTCACAAAACCTTTTGCCTATACCAGATACATGTCGATTGCTTTTCCTTTATCTTTTCTAAACATCCTCTTCAAATCCATTTGGAATAGGGAAATGCCCAATAAAAATAAACTATTCAAAATCACAAACATTTGTGAAATATAAGATGCCACATCCTTTCAAATTGTAAAATACATATAAAAGTTTAAAAATGAGTACCTTCAGCACATAAGTTTGTCTATTAAAGACAGAAATATGAAGGTTTCTGGTATAATATAACGAAAAATACCTTAAAAAAAATTAACTCATGCATGAAAAAGATTTTATCAAATGGCATATGCTCCACATGCCACTTCACATGGCAAAGCTTTGCGTGCCTGGCTCCATGCCAGCTGAAAGCTCAGCTGGATAGCAATGCACATTCTGACCCCCCTTGCAGCATGTCACTTCTGAAATGTTTCACAAGTAGAAAGTTTATTCAGCATCTCCCTCAAATGCAGTCCACTGCCCATCAATCTGCTATGTAATCATAAGACAAGTTACTTTTTTTGACAGTCCCAAAGCCAGAGTGAGACCCAGAAAGAATAGTTTGCTACAACTGGAATCTCAACTGTTTTAGGCTCAATTAATTCTGTTGTCAAAATAAATAACTGCTCTTAGTGCTTTCATTTTATGCTGGGCCACAAGGGCAATTTAATTTGTATAAAAGCAAGTAAGACCACATTGGCTCTGTCTCCTGATGCTCTTTTACACATTATATAAAAATGCCATCATGAGTTCAATTAAAGGCAGACCTCCACGAGGTCAACAATAAAGTAAAACAATTCTTAACAGAGGATTTTTCTTTAATCGTCAGGTAGGAATAAATTATTGCTACAAAGAAAAAAAAGAGAAAGTCAACAACCTAAAGAATTCAGCTAATTCTAACATGGATCAAAACTTTTAAGAAATGTTACAGTAGGAAAGACAATTTAATAGCAATCTTTAATCAACAGAAACATTTTGTGGATGAGGAACTGTATTTTAAAAAGTAAAATGCTGGGGCGCCTGGGTGGCTCAGTGGGTTAAAGCCTCTGCCTTCGGCTCAGGTCATGATCCCGGGATCCTGGGATCAAGCCTGGCATGAGGCTCTCTGCTCAGCAGGGAGCCTGCTTCCCCCCCTCTCTCTGCCTGCCTCTCTGCCTACTTGTGATCTCTGTCTGTCAAATAAATAAATAAAATCTTAAAAAAAAAAAGTAAAATACTTATTAGTTCCCACTGTTTTGAAACTAATTCTAAATCTCAGGCTACCAACATGGCAAATCTGCAATTCTGTCTAATTAATAACTGGCCTGAAAACTGAAATAGTAAGTCTGGGCTACACAAATCAACCATATCTCTGCATATGCCCACCTCAAACCACAGAACACCTGGTTCTACTAGAAGCCAAAATAAAATATATGAACATGCCCAGATCCCAAGTCTAAAAGTAAGAATGATGATAATAGGGGGTGAGGAGGGAACTATGACACTGGAGAGTGGGAGGGAGGTAGGGAGCAGTTAGTCATAACAATGGAAGTCAATGACTAAATGTTCAAGCTCACTCCTGAGCCTATAAAATGCAACACAGCCACATTCCTAGATACCTGGTATGGTGAACTCAGGCAAGCTAACATGAAAAACAACATCAAACTCTAGCTTCTGGTGATGTATAAAGGGCATGGACACTCAAGTTCTCATTTTGCCACCTGCCTGCTATTTACCTTAAAACTAGTTACTTTACTTGAACCTAGATTGTGTCTTTTTTTTTTTTTTTTTTTTAAAGAGAGAAAGAGATTGAGAGCATGAGCTAAGGGAGAGTGAGGGAGAGGGAGAGAATCCCAAGCAGACTGCCCACTAAGCACAGAGCTCAACACAGGGCTGGATCCCATGACCCCAAGATTCATGACCCCAACCGAAATCAACAACAGTGGGATGCTTAAGCGACTGAGCCACTCAGGTACTCCTAGGTCATACCATTTTTATAAATGCAATGCCAGAAAATAACCTTTTGCCATATGTGATTTCCCTTTCTCTACAAGCACCTATACACACAGAGAGAGTTTTTTTCCCCCTTTTTTAGCTTGTTAAATCATTTGAAGGTTAAGTTGCAACATCGATGCTACTTCACTTCAGGAAGTATTTTAATAAAGGGCCTGTAGAAAGAATTCTCTTAATCCAGTGGTTCCAAATCCCAACACCTACCTGAATCTCCTAGTGCAATGCTCCCTGCGTAAGAATCATCTGGAGAGCTCATTAAACCACAAATTGCTGCCCCCAACCTCCCCAGTGTCCTATTCAGAAAGTCTAGGTTGGTGTTCAGAATGTACATTTTTAACAAACTCCCCGGTGACTGCAGATGGTCCTGGGATCACACTTTGAGAACTACAGTCCAAGGGAGCCCTTGGGTCCAATGCCAGATATTCACTAATTCTAGACAGTGCTTCTCCAATTTTACTCTACATATAAGCTGCTTGGGCATATTACTAAAATGCAGATTCTTTAAATAAATAAAATGCAGATCCTCTTTCAGTAGGCCTGGGTAGGTTTTGAGACTCTACACTTATAACAAGCACCCAGTGATAAAATGCAGTGGATTCTGAACAATGGCAGCACATTAGACTCAGACGAGGCATATTAAAATACAGTGTTATCAAGGATCTACCCTAGACCACTGAAATCAGAATTTCTGGGGCAGTGAACTGTCTGTGCGTTTTTAAAAAAAGAGATGGGGGAGAAGCCAAGAGGGAGAGAGAGAGAGAGAAAGCGAAGGAAGGAAGGAGAAAGAAAAAAAAATTTCCATTAGTGATTCTTATATGTTCCCAAGGCTCAAAAATCAATGATGACGCAAACTTAGGAACCATGGTCTTAAATGAAAAATACAGGTTTTTCACTAGGAAATTGCAGTCATCATAAAACTTCATAAACTTTCAAAATTTCACCTAGTTCTCCAAACACAGAATCAAAACAGTGAAATATAATCTCCTATACATCCAAAATCTGACACTACCTCCCTAGTTGACATACCTCCTAGAGTAAGTCATGTTTTTACTCTCTATGATACTGATAAAATCTTGGGTGATTCTACTCAGCTCACTATATCTCTTTTTCCTGGGAACTTCCCCCTTTCCCACAAGTGGTGTAGAAGCCATTTTTATACCACATGACCTAGTCAGAACTGACTAAGTTAGAAAAATTACCTGATCCAAGATTACCTGGACCAGATTCTTTCTCCTAGGAATCTGTAAAGGGACAAAAACCTGGGTTAATTCTGAGCTGTGGCTGCAATTAAAGAACAAACAGAAGTACCTAGAAATTACAGACAGGTCACCAGTTGTCACGAGCCTGGAAAAACAAAGAAAGCCATTGTGCAAAGAAGAAAATAAAGCAGCAGAAATAAAGAGACTGAATGAAGGAAAATGATACATAGTGTTCCCACAGGTCTGGGTTTCCTTCTGCAGCCTGGCTATATTCCTGGTTTTGGATACCTCAGTTTCTTTGCAATAAATTTCCTTTTAAGTTCAACGTGGTTTAAGTTAACTTCTTTTACATACTGCAAAAAGAACTAAAACTCTGCCCTTTATTTTAGACTTTGCGGGCCGTCCTCACTACTGTCCTCTGCTGTTACAGTACAAAAGGTGCCACAGACAATACATAAACTTAAGTGCAACTGTTCAAAACTACTTTTCTGGACAATGATATCTACATTTTCTACTTTTTGTGTATTACAAAATACTCTTTTGATTTCCCCCCATCATTTAAAAACATAAACCAATTCTTTGCTTGTAAGCCTCTCCAAGCGCTATAATCCAACTTTTTTTTTTTTTTTAAAGATTTTATTTATTTATTTGACAGAGAGAGATCACAAGTAGGCAGAGAGGCAGGCAGAGAGAGTGAGAGGGAAGCAGGCTCCCTGCCGAGCAGAGAGCCTGATGCGGGACTCGATCCCAGGACCCTGAGATCATGACCTGAGCCGAAGGCAGCGGCTTAAACCACTGAGCCACCCAGGCGCCCCTATAATCCAACTTTAAAATAAGCAGCACCAAACTTAACTCAATGGCCATAGTCTGCTGATTCCTGCTTGAAAAGATAGAGAAGAAAATCATTAAGTTCCATATACATCCTACAGGGCATAGTTCTATGCCTCTGCCTTGAGTGGCTAGACACAATAGGTAAAGGTGTACTTCTTGACAGAAGTTTTTGGGGTTTTTGTGGTGGGAGGGTTGGTTTTTTTCCTTTCCAGAAGTTTTTTCTATGTTACTTTTTTGGAGCGCTCTCCTCTTTTACTTTCTATTTGTGCTAATCTACATTATCCTCTTCCCTAATCATATCATGAAAGAGGATGATTCCTCTAAGTCATTCCCCCAAACTATGAAATAGGAAACCCAAGAAATCACAACCTAACTGGTGTGGTCTGTGGGTCTTGTCTCTTTTTAGCTATTTTTAATTTTATATTCTATACAAGCATTTTTGCTTATCTGATTAAAAAAAAAAACTTTGGTGGGGGGGGAGTAGTAGGAAGCTCTATTTGTATATTTGGCATTATTCCAAATCCTTGAGAGCTCTAGAAAGATGACCTTAAATTTTTTAAAGAAGTATTTGCTTTACACTATACTTTAAAATAATAAACATAGGGGTGCCAGGGTGGCTTAGTCACTTAAGCTGCTGACTCTTGAGTTCAGCTCAGGTCATGATCTCAGGGTCCTGGGATAGAGCCCCCCCCCCCTTTGAACTCTACCCTCAGCAGGGAGTCTGCTTAAGATTCTCTCTCCTTCTCCCTTTGCTCCTCCCACCACTGCTCACTCATTTGCACATATGTGCTTTCTCTCTAAAATACATCTTTTTAAAAAGTCAATATAAAATAATAAACATAATATAAAAGCTAAATTCTCCAAATATCTGAATTAATCAATTTTATTTAAGCAGTATGACCAAAGGAATCTTATTTTTCCTTTTTCATTTGTGGCTGATTGTTTTTCATGTGTACCTTTCTCAGGATTTTCATATTTTTATCTTTAAACACAGCATAATCCCTGGAAGTCCTCAAATGAGAGCTATAAACCTATATTATCATGTAATAAAAATACAGGTAAGTTTTTCAGCAATCTTTTATTTAAACATATTATATACTGGCCTACCAACTTTTTAGGTTATTTATCTTTTGGTTTCTTATAAATGGAAACTTGCTTAACTTATATGAATTATAAAAAGCATATAGCAAAATTAGCAGAATGACTATAAAACAGGAAACTCCAAAAATATGGTTTTAATCTCCTTTGGCAATTAAACTACATGAGAATGGATAGGCATACTAGGATGTCATTAGAGTACAGAAAGATATTCACAGTTATAAAACAACTGTTTATTCATAACCCTTCAGACCACAGGCACTTCGATATTCAAAGAATCCACTTACACTGACTCTAATTCCAGAAGAGCTAGGCAGTACTTAAAAAGTAATGACAAAAACAGTATGGAGGCTCCTTGAAAATGTAAAAATAGAACCAGCATATGATCCAGCGATTCCACTTGTAGCTATTTATCTGAAGGATTCAAAATCACTATCTCAAAAAAATATATATATTCCCATGTTCACTGTAGCCTTATTTACAATAGCAAAGTCAGGGTTACAACCTAAGTGTCCACTGACTGGATAAAGGAAATGTGTTGTGTATATATAAATGGATATTACACAGCTATTAAAAAAAGAAAGAAATCCTGCCATATGCAATAATATGAATGGACCTTGAGGACATAATGCTAAGTGAAATAAGTCAGAAAAAAATACTATATGATCTCATTTATATGTGG
The DNA here is from genome assembly GCF_922984935.1 of Meles meles. NCBI lineage: Eukaryota > Metazoa > Chordata > Mammalia > Carnivora > Mustelidae > Meles > Meles meles. The sequence continues at coordinate 84,043,413 of NC_060068.1, forward strand.
AATATAAAACCAAACTCATAGACACAGTTCATAGATTGGTGGTTCCCAAAAGTGGGAGCTGCGGGGTGAGGGGTAGGTGAGATGGTTAAAGATGGTTAAAAGGTACCAACTTCTATTATAAGGTAAGTAAGTCCTGGAGATGTAATAATATATAGCATTGTGACTATAGTTAAATATTGTACTGTATATTTAAAAGGTACTGAGAAAATAGTTCTTAAAAGTTCTCATCGAAAGAAAAAAAACTGTAAATATGTAGGGATGTACAGTACCTAAACTTATCTTGTTAATCATTTTTCATATACATACATCAAATCATTATACTGCACATCTAAAACGAATATAATACTATACGTCAATTATATCTTAATTTTTAAATTTTTTAAAAGATTTTCTTTGTTTGAGAGAGAGAGTGTGTGCCCATGTGCACATGAGTGGCAGGGGGAGGAAGAGGGACAAGCAAACTCTTCATGGAGCCCCATCGGGGCTCAATCTCACAACTCAGAGATCATAACCCGGGCTGAAACCAAGAGTCAGACACTTAACTAAGCCACCCAGGCACCCCATCTTGATTTTTTAAAAAGTAATGACAAAAAAGGCACTTCATATAATAAGTAGTATAAAATAGTCTCAATGAATTTAAAAAAAAAATTAATGCTCTCAAAGTGATTTGCACAAGAAAATTGGACATAAAGTTAAAGGTTGTATCTCTGAACAAGTAACTGACTAATGAAAAAATGGTCACTTTTCAGCACAAGAAAACAGGTTAATTTTTAGATATATAAATTTTTAACGAACTTGTTTTCTTTTTGAAGTATAAATCCCACAGGATGAAAACTAGTTTAAGAAGCAATTCATCCACCAGAGGGGGCCCTTACAAAACAACACAAAGAATATATTAACAGCAATCAGCAGTATATACAACTGAATTTTTTCAATTCTTCTTTAATTTCCTGGTTAGCCCATTCATTCTTTAGAAGGATGCTGTTTAGTCTCCATGTATTTGGGTTCTTTCCAGCTTTCGTCTTGTGATTGAGTTCTAGCATCAGAGCATTGTGGTCTGAAAATATGCAGGGAATAATCCTAATCTTTTGATACCGGTTGAGACCTGATTTGTGACCCAGGATGTGATCTATTCTGGAGAAGGTTCCATGTGCACTAGAGAAGAATGTGTATTCTGTTGCTTTGGGATGAAATGTTCTGAATATATCTGTGATGTCCATCTGGTCCAGTGTGTCATTTAAGGCCTTTATTTCCTTGTTGATCTTTTGCTTGGATGATCTGTCCATTTCAGTGAGGGGAGTGTTAAAGTCCCCTACTATTATTGTATTATTATTGATGTGTTTCTTTGATTTTGTTATTAATTGGTTGATATAGTTGGCTGCTCCCACGTTAGGGGCATAGATATTTAAAATTGTTAGATCTTCTTGTTGGACAGACCCTTTGAGTAGGATATAGTGTCCTTCCTCATCTCTTATTATAGTCTTTGGCTTAAAATCTAATTGATCTGATATAAGGATTGCCACCCCAGCTTTCTTCTGATGCCCATTAGCATGATAAATTGTTTTCCACCCCCTCACTTTCAATCTGGAGGTGTCTTCGCGTCTAAAATGAGTTTCTTGTAGGCAACATACTGATGGGTTTTGTTTTTTTATCCATTCTGATACCCTGTGTCTTTTGATTGGGGCATTTAGCCCATTAACATTCAGGGTAACTATTGAGAGATATGAATTTAGTGCCATTAGTAGCCTGTAAGGTGACTGTTACTGTATATTGTCTCTGTACCTTTCTGATCTACTACTTTTAGGCTCTCTCTTTGCTTAGAGGACCCCTTTCAATATTTCCTGGAGACCTGGTTTGGTGTTTGCAAATTCTTTCAGTTTTTGTTTGTCCTGGAAGATTTTGATCTCTCCTTCTATTTTCAATGATAGCCTAGCTGGATAGAGTATTCTTGGCTGCATGTTTGTCTCGTTGAGTGCTCTGAATATATCATGCCAGCTCTTCCTGGCCTGCCAGGTCTCTGTGGATAAGTCTGCTGCCAATCTAATATTTTTACCATTGTATGTTACAGACTTCTTTTCTCGGGCTGCTTTCAGGATTTTCTCTTTGTCACTAAAAGAATACACCTCACAAAACAAAATCCTTTAAGTCTATGAATTTCATGTAATCAAATGCAAATTTTTGAGTATATTATTCTTCTGAGAAACACAAAATTTTCATCCCTGAAACAAGCCCCAGACTCACTTGTTCAGGTGCCCATAAGCTAAACAAATATAAAGAAAGAGCTATTAACTAGTCACCCGTAGCAAGTCAACTAGACTTATTCTATTCCCTCCACTCTGACACCATACTTTCTTTTTAAAGTTAGTTCTAGGACCATTTTTTTTTTGAAAATCAGTCATTTATAGTCACTCTGTCAACAGTCAGCCTAAAACAGTCACCTAATTCTTGGCTTAGTGATTATCCTAGAAAAGCTCACGTCATCATTACTGGCCTTGTCATTTAGCTATATGGACTTTCTACATGTCACAGTGTATCTTGAGGCCACTATGTTTTAGTTTGTAAAAGAAACAGCATTATTAGCTACCCATTTATCAGAAACATATTACTTTTTTAACATAGTATTTATCAAGTATTCAATAAGTATTAATTATCTTATATAATCCCCAGAAAACCCCATGCAGAAATACTATTATTATCCCCACTTTACAGATGAGGGCAATGAGGCTTAAAAATTTTACTGCTGATAAAGAACAGACCACAAACTACAGGGCTAAGTGATACCACAGATATGAAAATAACTGAATTTTTTTTAAAAGATTTTATTTTATTTGAGAGAGAGAGAGCATGAAAGGAGAGAGGTCAGTGGGAGAAGCAGACTCCCTGCTGAGCAGGGAGCCCGATGTGGGACTCGATCCCGATCCCGGGACTCCAGGATCATGACCTGAGCTGAAGGCAGTCGTCCAACCAACTGAGCCACCCAGGCGCCCCATAACTGAATTTTTTTAAAGATTTTTATTTATTTGAGAGAGAGAGAGAGAGTGTGCATGCATGCGAGCACAGGCTGAAGGAGGAGTAGAAGGAGAGGCAGAGAATCTGAGGCGAATTCTGTGCTAAGCGCAGAGAGGGACGTAGGGCTCAATCCCACGACCCATGAGATCATGACCCAAGGCAAAATCATGAGCCAGACACACAACCAACTGAGCCACCCAGGTGCCCCTAAAGTAACTGTAATTTTTATTAGGATAATTGTAGATTCACATAGAGTTGTAAAAAAAGAAATACAGGGAGATTCCTTGTATACTTTGCCCAATTTCCTGCAGCGATAACATTCTGAAAAACTTGAGAACACAATGTCACAAATGGGATAACGATAATAATACAATCTACTGATCTTGCTTAGTGCTCTGAGGCACTTTTAACCAGCCAATACAATCTCTGCTTTTATCTATCGGCACTTCTAAATGCTTTATATAAAACTATATTTGTTCTCCAACTGTTTTTACTTCTATTAACTGGTCTTCATTCACACATACACACACACACACATATATATATATATATATTTTTTTTTTTTTTTTTGAGAGAGAGAGAGAGAGAGCGCGCTAGAGAGCGAGCACTCGCAGGGGGTGAGGGGTGGAGCGAGAGGGAGAGACAGAATCCTAAGCAAGTTCCACGCCCAGCACAAAGCCTGAAACAGAGCTCACTCTCACAATTCTTAGACCATGAATGACCCAAAATGAAGAGTCAGATGCTTAACCAACTGTGCCACCCAGGGGCCCCATAATTTAATCTCTTTATAAGGAATTTTAGGGTTTCATACTTTTCTGTAGTCATGTATCTCAACATCCTCATTCTCTTTATATATGTAAACTCACTTCATTCTATTCTAGTTTCTCTGAAGCATAGTACCTGGGGTCAAAAATCCTGGCATTTTACTATCTGCTCTGCCATGTACTAACTTAGGCAAATCATTTAACCTCTCAACATTTCCTTCATCTTTAAAATGAGAATAATAGTACCTACTTCAAACAGTTCCTGAAGATCAAAGTTTGGCTGTAAAGTGGTTGGCACATTACATGGCAAAGAGTAAGTCTCACCAAACTTTGACCATAATTATTTATTATTCCTCACCAAGTCTTTTCTAACAGCAAATCTAAACACCATAACCTCCCTAACATTTTAACTTTACTATTCTATGTCCATTTGTTCATTCACTCAACAAAAATGTACTTTTTACCCATGAAGAAGATAAACGGATGAATCAAATACAGAACTTTTCTCTACATCCGCACAATTATTACAATTTAAGGTAGATAGCACCAATAACAAAAAAAGGAAGGGAAAAAAGTACAGTTAAAGTTCACTGGCACTTTCGACAGAGGAAGTAGCAAATGACCTGGGTATTTAAGAATTTACTTGACAAATAAATGGGAAGACACAGAGCAGGAAAGAAACAGGATATAGCATTTCCTAGAAAAGGAACATAAGGGCAACTAAGATACCAAGGGGGAAAAGGGGCATGTATAGGAAACAGCAAGCAGTTTGAGTTGGCTACAGTGAAGGGTCATAACAGAAAGTAAGACTAAATACTACTCAGAGCAGATCCTGAAAAGCTTTAAATCCAAATCAAGGGCCTAAATTTCACTGTCTACAATGAAAGTCAAAAGATTTTGTTTTTTTGTTTTGTTTTAAAGATTTTATTTATTCGACAGAGATCACAAGTAGGCAGAGAGGCAGGCAGAGAGAGAGAGAGGAGGAAGCAGGCTCCCTGCCTAGCAGATAGCCCGATGTGGGACTCGATCCCAGGACCCCAAGATCATGACCTGAGTTGAAGGCAGAAGCTTAAGCCACTGAGCCACCCAGGCGCCCCGAAAGTCAAAAGATTTTAGTGCAATTGTAAGTTCATAATTGTATAGTCAAAATACGAATGTGCTGTATAACATGTAAAATGGATTAGAGAAGAAATCTCTACTGTGCCAGTATTCAGAAACAAGCTGCTACAACTGGTTAGGTAGGCAGAGAAAGCATGAAAAGAAGATGTGAAGGGAAAATACTAACATAAGTGAACCAATGATTTGAGAGTTAATAAAATCTGAAAAGAAAAAGTGAGGAAAATTTAGGTTACAAGCCTTAGTTCTGGGAACTGCACTAAGAAAAATGACTCCCAGACTTTCCGACAAATCACTTAACCATTTTCCTGAATTCCAAACCATATTTTAATTTCTGTACTAGACTGCATTATTTTTACCTACAGAGTGAAACAAATTATCTTACAAGAACATGGTATAGTAACCGATAAACAAAATCAAGAAATCTGGAAGCTCTATGCTGAGAAGGGCAAGACAATGGGCTACTTACTTAGTACATCTGATATAACATGTTTATTAAAAAGTAAGGTTCAGGACACTGTAATTATTTGTTCATAAAACAGGAACCAGGATTCCTATACTCATTTGTTCAATGGTGTATCAAGCATGTGAAACATTGTCTTGAATGTTTTTACATGCAACAAGTATATATGTAATAAAATCAACATATATATTCAATATATGCATGCAACAAATGTAGATCTTATATATTCAACATATATATGTTTTTACAAGTTATTAAATTTTATGAAAGGTTCTCTGTTGGCCTCAATGTTCTGAGAGCTCAATATTCTTTCCCACCTTCCTCTTACTAAAATGCCTTCTGTTCATAGGGAATATAGACAGTGACATTGTAATAGTGTTGTATGGTGACAGATGGTACCCATACTTGTGGTGAGCATAGCATAACCCACAAAGGAGGTGAATTACCATGTTGCACATGTGAAACTAACATAACATTCTGTGTCAACATCCATAAATTCAAAAAATTTTTTAAAAAATTTTTTAGAAATGAAAAAATAAACTGGGCTTCTGTTGCTGTCTTTAAAAAATATAAATAAATGACAACATATTAATTTACTAAAGATTATAATTGCTTTAATATTAAATTATTAACCATCAAAGGCCAGAATAAAAATATTAATTTAACATATCAGACACAAAGTAAATGATACTTGATATTTTACATAGATTTTTAGATGTCTCCCAAGCTCCATTTTGCAGCTTGGGAATTTAAAATCGAATATATTTGTTGCTAGAGGAGAGATCTGTATACATCTCCTTAACAGAGTTCATCATCTTACCAGGTCTTTCCTTCCCAGTGCCTTTTGACTCAGCAAACTTTTGAATCAAGCTTTCAACTGTAGTGTTAGCCATGTTATTTATAAATTCTTCATGGACCTATTAAAATGAAATAAAGGTAATTTTTTTCTTTTTCCATAAAAAATTCTTACTTTATTTCAGACAAAACTTGCATAACGCAATTAAAATTCATTACACCAAAACATGTGGGGGGTTTTTTTGACCCAAAACCTTTAAGAACTTTAATTTACCCTACATGATCTCTTACCTTGTAGTGTTAGTAGACCTGTGGGTATCAACCACTGTTTACATGAAGCTCTAAAGATACAGCGTTAAAAATTCAAGGGAGTTTCCCGTTCTCATCTTTGAATGTTTTAGACACATAATTCTTATGATAAGTTAAAACTTATATAGATCTCGAATAATATTTAAATCCTTAAAAATAAAAAAAATAACAGACTCATCTTTCTCTACTCTACTTCAGTATGCTCCAAAGTGTCATAATTAAACTGCTTTTGTATTTTTGGGGAAAAAAATTTGTTTTCTTAAAGATTTTTGTTTTTAAGTAATCCCTATACCCAAAGTGGAGCTCCAACTCACAACCCTGAGTTCAAGAATTGTGTGCTCCAGAAGGAGAGGGAGAAGCAGACTCCCTGCCAAGTGGGGAGCCCAACACAAGGCTCAATCCCAGGACTCTGAGATCATGACCTGAGCTAAAGTCAGACACTCAAGCAACTGAGTCACGCAGGTACCCATTTAAGCACAAGTTCTGTAACTTACTACTGTTCTAGAGTAAAATTATTTAAAAATCCAAAAATTGGTAACTCCAGAATTTTAAAGTAAAAGGACTGAGCTATCATTAATTTTAACAGTTCATTTGAATTATCATCCTTGGCGGCCAATCAAAAATCCAGCTTATTTTTTTTTTAAGATTTTGTCAGATAGAGAGAGCACACGCAAGCGTGCACACAAGTAAGGCGAGTGGCAGGCAGAGGGAGAAGCAGACCTGAGCAGGGAGTGCAATGCAGGACTTGATCCCAGGACCCTGTGATCATGACCTAAGATGAAGGCAGATGCTTAACTAACTGAGTCACCTGGGGGGGGGGGGGTGTCCCAAAAAATCCAGTTTATATTTAATACTTGTAAAAACACATTCTTACCTGAAATAACCCAGTATCATACTGAGTTTTAGATTTTTAAACAGTCATAAATGAACATAAAATCTTCCTGAGTCATTTCAACAAAAGGAAAAACTTACCTGGCCTATTTGCAAATGAATTTCCTTTATAGCATTTGACAACGATTCTATAATTTCCTTTATGTGAATGAGATGAGCTTCTTCAATATCTTGAAACTTCTGGATAACAAATATGAAAAGTTATATATCTACATTAAAAATACACTCTGAAATCAAAACTTTAATTTCAAATTTAAAATCAAATCGAAACTTTAGAATTATTATTACTTATTATTATTTATTCAAGCCCCCAACATGGGCTTGAACTTGCAATCAAAAGACCTTTTAAATCATCTCAATATAGCTAACCAAATTTAGCGAGCTAACGTTATTATGTAATGTTTAACAATACTTCTAGACAAATGAGTCCAATAAATAAACTGAAACGTTTAACTTTTTAATACATTAACTTTTCCCTATGCCATTTCTCGCTATGCCATCTCTCTGAACTTGTTCAGAGTCTGAAGACACCACAAATTAAAATCTATAATCACAGTCAGAAAACTGGAAGGAGACCCAAATGAGAAGTTTCGTGAAAGCCAAGGTAGAAGTGTTTCCAACTGAAGACCAGTTAACTGGCAGAGCAAAAGCTACGTTTACTTCTGAAGACTTTAAAACCTAGCCCAAAGACTCTCAAAGTGTCTAATCCTTGAAATGTTATTACATGGCTTTCAAAGAGGTAATCTCTGGTCAAATATGGAAATGCATGTATACTCCATCTCAACAGTTCTCAACAGAAGGTAGGGATATATCCAATCACCTGGAAAATGTTTTCAAACCATAGAATGCATAGATTCTCTACTACTCCCTGGGGGCTGGAGGTGGAAAAAGATGAGAATGTTGTTTGGAAAAAATTCCCAGGTCATTCTGATATTTATTCCCCAGGAAGAAAACCACTGCTAGACTTGGCTTCTAATACACAAATTAAGAAGCCTGAGAAATACTGAAATAAAACATGTTTCATTTTGCTTAACCCAGTGTTTTCCAAATTTGACCACACAGCCCTTTTTGTTTTTCTTCTTCTCTGAGTATCTATTAATATCTCATACAACAATAATATTCCTCAAAACAGGATTTGGGAAATGCTGAACTAGCTAGCTATTTTCAAACAAAATACATTTGTCATTTCAAGTGCACAAACCTGATTACCCTTTTTTTCCCCTGCCAAATTGAATCAGTTCTATGGAATAGGCCTAAATGCCTTGTTATTTTTTCTGGTTAGATTATCAAATTAAGTTCCCTCACCCCATATTTAATACACAATTTTCTTCAGCAATGTGTCACATGATCAGAAAATCACAAAGCTAAATGATCATGTTCATATTTTTGCAAAGGGTCTGAACTTTTTAAAAAAAATCAGTAATGGTGAAATTATCATTCTGGCAATAATGCAACAATAGTCCAAAAACTTAAATCAATTTTATTCATAAGAAACGGTGGAGTTAAAATGTCTTGCTTTGACTAATTTTGACCAAATCAGTGAGAATACCAGTATTTCAAGATTCTGAATTACTCTCTTAAGAAGTGAGGAATATTGGCAGAAGCATGATTTTATTTTATGTTCATATTATACGAATTCGCCCTCAGCTTAAATTTCTGCAATTTAATGAACAAGATAATTTCTCACTGACAGGTAAGACCCAAATCCAGAAAAGCTAAGTCAAACAGCCACAAATTTCATATGGATAATCCCTAATCCCAAGAAAACTGTGCCATCTTTATTCTCTTTTGAAAGAGCTACACTGAGGGGTGCCCGGGTGACTCCACCCTTCAGCTCAGGTCATGATCCCAGCGTCCTGGGATCGAGCCCCACATCAGGCTCCCTGCTTGGCGGGAAGCCTGCTTCTCCCTCTCCTGCTTCCCCCTGCTTGTATTCTTTCTCTCACTATCTGTTTCTCTCTGTCAAATAAATAAATAGATCTTTAAAAAAATACAATGATTGGGGCGCCTGGGTGGCTCAGTGGTTTAGGCCTCTGCCTTCGGCTCAGGTCATGATCTCAGGGTCCTGGGATCGAGCGCCGCATCGGGCTCTCTGCTCAGTGAGGAGCCTGTTTCTCCCTCTCTCTCTGCCTGCCTCTCTGCCTACTTGTGACCTCTCTGTCAAATAAATAAATAAAATATATAAAAAAAAATGATTAAGACATAGCCTTAATTATTTAAAAATATCTTGAAGCATGAAGCCACACAGAAACTCAAAGCGTGATTCAGATGCAATTTATAAATTGTGCTGGGTTTTTATAGGGCGTAGGGGATCTGCTAAATATCAGTTTCCTCAGAATTAGTGACTACTAAACAGAGTAATTCAACAATGGGACTATAGTCTCAAGTATTTGGATATAAATAAATGAACTTTCTTGAACAAATCAGACTTTCCTTCCTTGAAAGTTCAAATAATACATTAAATGTTAATTTTTCAAAAAATTTTAAAAAGCACCCTAATACTGTATTCATATGTATTGTTACATTAATTTTTTAATAAAGTACAATTTTGGGGACACCTGCATGGCCAAGTCAGTTAAGCATCTGACTTCTGATTTCGGATCAGGTCCTGATCTCAGGGTTGTGAGACTGAGCCTGGCAAAGGGCTCCATGCTCAGCAGGAAGTTTGCTTGGGATTCTCTTCCTCCCTCTCCCTATGCCCGTCCCCCTGCTCTATTCACATACTCTCTCTCTTAAAGAAGTAAATAAAAATAAAAAATAAAAAGTACAAGATGAGAGGCAACATGGGGGCTTAGAGGGGGGGTACAGGAATAATTGAACTGAGATGGGATCGGGAGGGAGACAAACCATAAGAGACTCTTAATCTCACAAAACAAACTGAGGGTTGGGTGGGGGGGTGGCTGAGGGATGGACATCGGGGAAGGTATGTGCTATAGTGAGTGCTGTGAAGTGTAACCTGGGGATTCACAGACCTGTACCCCTGGGGCTAATAATACATTATATATTAATAAAAAATAAAAATTAAAAAAAAAAACAGAAAAAGTACAACTTTATCAGCCACTCTAATACATACGGGAGACAAACCACAAGAGACTCTTAATCTCGGGAAACAAACGGAGGGTTGCTGGAGGGGAGGGCGGAGGGAGGGAAGGGGTAGTTGGATGATGGACACTGTGGAGGATATGAGCTATGATGAGTGCTGTGAATTGTTTAAAACTGATGATTCACAGACCTGTACCCCTGAAACAAATTATACATTGTATGTTAATTTAAAAAAAATTTTAAAAAGCACCCTAATACTGAAAGTTCCTAATCTGAAGGTGTTGCTTAAGCAAATCTTGAATGAGCCACCAGTTTAAACAAAATCTCCATATTTTTCCAGTTTTTAAATGTCATTAAATGTTAATAGTAGAAAACATACACATAAAGAAAATTCACAATTTTTATTATGCTTTTTCTTAACCCCAAATGAAAATAAGTAAGCCCCAAATATCCAAATAAATCCTAACCTCTTTCATCCTACACATTCAACTTTTTTTTCCACTAGTAAAGAAATACAGGTCCAGTCACCCAAATCTGATTTTCACTACCCCATCCCACTGGGATTAGGTCAACATGCTAGGCCTGGAACAAGGAAAGAACAAAAATGTAAAAGAACTCTTTTCACTTCTAAGTAACTGAAATTAAAATTTAAAGTCTACTACCTATTAAGAAACGACAGCCTGTTTTGTCGTTGTACATGTGTGATAGACAGAGGGAACTTGAAAGAGAACAAACATACACACATTAGCACAGTATATACCATCACCTTTACTTAAAAGCAGCATGGTTATACATCTGCTCAAATATATTAATATCCTCATCTTGCAAGTAGCAGAATAAACAAAATGCCAATTTGGAGGGGGGGAGGAAGTAATGAAAAATAAAAAGAAATGAGAGGGATAGATGAGTGCTGAAAATTCTTTCAAAACACTTTTATAAAATAATATAAATGAATAAAAAACTGATTCCAGCAAATTCTAATTTTTCCAAATTAAACAGCTGAAAGGAAACATTTTCTGACAGAAACGAATCATGTTGATCCCAAATTAATGAACCAATAATTGTCTTATAAACAAGTGTTCGTAAGGATTCAAAAGCCAAAAGAGCACTTGCTGAAGTCGGTTGCTTTAGAAATTGGAAGATTTTTCTTTCACTAGAGTTAAACCCTCGTTTAATACAATTAACTAAACCCTTCTTGAAATATTATCATTCCCCAGCTGCCATGACATTATTCTTCCCAGTTTTCTTCCTTGTCTGGCTTCTCCTACTTGGGTTTCAGGATCCCTTCTTCAATCAAACTGTCAATGATGAGTCTCTCAGAGCTTGGTCCTTTCTTCCCCACACTCTATTCAAAGATGATGTCATTATGGCTTTGAGTACTGACAAGCCCTTATTTTACACAGACTCATAATCCTTCATTCAAAACTCTGGAACGAGATGTTTGAGAGTTCAAACATTTTGAATTTTTAAAATAATGTGGCTTTGTTACTGTATCTTTCACAATACTGAAAGCAGGATCTACAGTGGCATCTGTTTATCAAACACATTAATATTTCTAAAGGAAAACAGGTATATTCAACGTAGGTGGGATAAATACATAGCCTTACATCATCAGTTCTGGTCAAGTTTTGCTGCCAAATTAATTTCAGAAAAAAACTTTTGGTTTTTAAAGATTCTGGATTTCAGAATTGTAAACAAAGGACTGTGAACATTACATCCAGCCCAGATTTTCTGGCTCTTCCAAAATAGCCCACATGATGTCTCCAACTTAAGTACAGGCAGCTCAAAATTAACATGTTTAGAATTGAACATCTGATCCCCTTCCAACTCCTCAAACTAACAGTTCTTCATCTAGTCTTTCCCATTCATTTCTAACCACACAAACTTACAAGTCAAAACCCAGAAGAGATCCTGATTTCCCCAAGAATTCCCCCATTCTCTAATCCTTGCCATCTCCAAACAGAATCAGTTCTCTCTTCCAACCACCACACTGCCCCCATCTTAACCTGACCACTATACTTGCCTTCCAAAATGGACTCTTGATTCTCGTCTGGCCCTACTATAATCCATGCTACACAAAAATTACCTGAATTATCTTTTAAAATGAAGATCAGGGGGACATCTGGATGGCTCAGTCAGTTATGCATCTGCCTTCAGCTCAGGTCATGATCCTAGGATCAAGCCCCACATTGCATATAATCTTTCAGTGTCCTCCAACTTTTTTTTTTTTTTTTTAATTTTTCTCTCCTTTATTTGACTTATGCACTGTTCTTTTTCTTTCTTTTTAGAAAGTTTGAGATTATTTCTAGCTTCTTGGGATTTGAACACATGGAAAAATGTCCAATATCACTTGCTATCAGGGAAATACAAATCAAAATCACAATGAGATACCACCTTACACCAGTTAGAATGGCAAAAATTAACAAGACAGGAAACAACAAATGTTGGCAAGAATATGGAGAAAGGGAACCCTCTACCAACTGCTCTTAAGAAAACCTAAACCCTCACAACAGCCTTGTCCTTGCCTATCTCTTTAACCTCACTTCTTATCACTATCTTTCTTCACTCAGTTTCATGAAGCACTATTTGCTTTCTACAATGTGACAGCTCTTTCATACATCTGGGTCTTATATCCATGGGTCCTCAACACCTGGAACACTCATGCTCTAGAATGTGTCTCTTTACTCATTCTTCAAGTCTCAGTTTTAAATCCCACTTTTCTAAAAAAGCCTTTCCTAACTACCAAATCCAAATCAAATTAGGTTGTTCCTATTATTCTATCTCATATAAACCTTCTTTTCCCTTGGAACAGGTTTAATAATTCATAACTTTATGTTTAATCATGTATTTAATGTTTGCCTCCCTCCTCTATATTGTATGCTCCACCTAGAGGAGGGAGATATTTGTTCTATTTACACATAGATTACACTGTATATTACACATATACTACACTGTATATACCCAGCAACTAGCACAGTGCCTGCAAACACGGCAAGTAAAGACGGAAGCATATATGCCTGCAAACAAGCATGAAAGGATTTTGATTTCTGAGATGTGAATCATTCATCACTCTAAACAGGAAGACTCCCTAGAATCCAAAAAGACAGCTTCATGAAGTCCTTCTTCACACTTATTGAATGTCTACCATGTGCTGGGAGCTATTTTAAAAGTGGTGAGGAAATAATAAATCAATCCCTGTTTTGACAGAGCTTACATTTTAGTGAAGGAAGACAGATAATAAAAAAAATACAGGTAGAAGAACCAGTGTGCTTCACTACATTCAAATATGATGACTAAGAATAATGTTCTAAGAAGAGCTTCCTTCACCAGCCTCAAAAGATTACACAAGATGAAGAACAGCTCCAGCCAGCCCATGATGATAAGAACATAACCTTTGCTCTTGTAAGCCACTGAGATACGGGTGTTTCTTCGTCACCTCAGTATACCCAGCCTATCCTGACTGATAAATAAAATTCATGGCATATTAAATAACAGGTGCTAAGGAGAAAAACAAAACAAGAAAAAGGTACAAGAGGGTGGGGGTATGAGTTTTGGGTATGATTCATAAAAGGCATCCATCTTAAACCTAGGCCTTTAATTAAGGCTCTAAGAATATCAAATGGGTTATAAATTACCCCAAGCTTATAGGAGACAGAATTTTTTTTTTGAGACAGACTTTTTTTTATTGTCTGTCCTCCCTAACTAAAATGGAAGTTCTATGAGAGCAGGGATTCTTGATTTTTTGCTAATGGCTATATTCACAGCAGTGAATCATTTGTAATTTTCTTCTCAAGCAGAAGTCAATTTTACAATTCACACATAAGGCTAACTAATAATCACCTGTCCTCATCATCTATCAATATTCTCACTTTCCCCGTTCTCTTTGAGCAGCCTCTTCTGACACACCTAAATAATCCCTTATAATGTGATAGTTATTACATATGGTCCTCATTGCCAAAACAAGACATGTATCTTGAAAATAGCACTAATAAAACATACACATTGTGCATTTCAACATTTCTAATACTAAAAAATTATATGACACAAGAATTATATTATTTCTATCAGTGAAACAAATACCCTGTTTTAGATTGAAAGCTTAAAAATACCAACCTGAGCTGTTTCAGTCATTTTCTGTTCAAAATCAGCTTTTGCTAATGCATACTTCTCCACATAAAGTTTATAGGTATCTGTAGCTTTCTTAGATTTAACAGCTGCCTGTAACAAAACAAAAGCATTTTTAACTACAGAATGACGTATTTTGTTTCCTAATATAAGTTCATTTGAAATAACTACTTAAATGCATTTTAAGGGATGAGGCCTATGGTGAGTCCAATATGACATAAACTAACTTTAACATCTCTTTTTCAAGTCCTCATTAGTAATTATTTTTGTTATAGTCACAGAATAACACAGAAATTAAATGTTGATTCTCCTTCTCATCTGATGGAACGTGCCTTGAAAAGTTAAATACTCTCATTTTATAACCCAGAGTAGTATCATATAACCACATTATAATGATATGGTGTTTCTAAGAATTCAATCAACAAAAATGTGACAATACAATCAGAATATGCTTGACACTCTTTTCTATACCTGCAAGTCTTCCTTCCTCCCACAACATAAACATATTCCATTTAATGTCTGATTAATAATTATAAAGATACTCAAAAGTTGAGAAAATCATTTTCTTTGATGTTTCTCCGTTTCTATTATGCCCCAATAAATCTATAAATTTGTTTATATTTTTGCCTATTTTTCAAGATTTCCATTATTAAAAAATTGTTATTGCATTATTATAGCTCAAGTTTTATCAAAATTACTTATTCAACTAAAACTTAATATATTAAATATTAGGTAGTGAGGAATATGAAAATAAATTATCTTCCTGAAGGATTTCATGAAAGCAGTAGAACCTATTTTTATCTAGAAGTCAGCAGAATGCAACAAAGCCACGGAAGTAAAGATAAATTCTACGGAAGATATAAATTCAGGAAGAAGGAAGACTTTCTGTAACTTGTAGGTTCAAGCAAACATATGGTTCCAGAAACTTGACTATTCTCAAAGGACTGATCGATTTGAACAAGGGAAGGTTGGGAGGTGAGAAGTGTAAATGTAAGCAAGAGCTTAAAAAGATCCAAAAAAAGGGAAGGGGCACCTGGGTGGCTCAGTGGGTTAAAGCCTCTGCCTTCAGGTCATGATTCCAGGGTCCAGGGTCCAGGGTCCTGGGTCCTGGGTCCTGGGTCCTGGTATCCAGCCCGCATCAGGCTCTCTGCTCAGCAGGGAGCCTGCTCCCCCCCCACCCACCACCGCCTGTCTCTCTGCCTACTTGTGATCTCTGTCTGTCAAATAAATAAAATCTTTAAAAAAAAAAAAAAGGAAAGATAAAAATATCTCCATTTTCTTGACAAGTAAGAGATAGTCTTAAAAATAAAGAAGAGTAGGACAGGGCTAGGAGCTTCACAAGAATGAAGAATACTTCAAGCCAGGGTTACAGAAGATACAACAGATGATACCAGATGAGTAAAAGTGCTACTAAGAGCCACTGAGCGCTAAGTAAAGCTGAAAAACATGGAATTTGTATAGAGCCAATCAGAAACAACATGTAATCATCTCCTGCTACATTCAGGAGTCTAAAAATAAGAATTAGAAACAGAAAGTTGGGTTTACCTGAAAGGCGGGATTGGCAAGAGATGTAGACAGTCCTACTCTCTAAAAAGGCCCCTCTCTGGGTATTATGCTGAGTGAAATGAGTCAATCAGAGAAAGACAATTATCATATGAATTCTCTGATATGAGGAATTTGAGAGGCAGGGTGCAAGGTCTGGGGGGTAGGCAAGGAAAAAATGAAACAAGATGGGATCAGGAGGAAGACAAACCATAAAAGACTCTGAATCTCACAAAACAAACTGAGGGTTGCTAGGGGGTGGGGGGTGAGGAAAGGGTGGTTGGGTTATGGACATTGGGGAGGGTATGTGCTATGGTGAGTTCTATGAAATGTGTAAGCCTGATGATTCACAGACCTGTACCCCTGGGATACATTATATGCCTTATATGTTAACAAAAATAATTAAATAAAAAAAAAATCCCAAAAAAGGCCCCTCTGTGTGCTCCTTAATATATAACTATATACATTATATTAAACATGTATGCTCCACGCTTCCCTGAATTCTTAAATAAATAATATAGGATACCACTTTATCTTGTAGCATAAAGAAGGCTGATTTTGGAGCCAGAAGACTTGGTCTTAGAGTTTTATATAGTTCTCTCATTCCTAAAATGGGAAGAACACCACCTATTTTTTAAAGCTTTAGCGGTGATGAAATGTGACTTATGTAAAATGATTGGGACATTTACAAAATAAACGGTATCAGCTATTATTATGGTTTCTAAAAGTAACACCAACAGGAAAATATAACTATTTTGCTGTTATTATATCTAAAAGTGTACTGAGTTCTCCATCCCTAGAGTAGTAAGCGGTTAAAACCTATACTGATTTTCTAGTTTATTCCTATGGATTAAAAAATAAACCTCTTTTCCCATTGTCTCAGGCCCTTTGACACCATTTACACTACTGTTAGTATATTTCCTCTGATGTCCTGGCCTTGTTTAAACATGTAACAATTAGATGAGATGGATATTTGAAATTTACTATCTTCACAGAAATCACAGGTAACAAGTTGGCTAGATCTGAGAAAAAATTTTAATGGTATGGTTATCTGGGTTTCCTTTGGCTATCTGAGTTTCTTGTTTGTTTGTTTTTATAGCAAGAGACTTCAGTTTCTTCTACCAACTACCTGTAATTTCAGTCTGTACAAGAATGGTCAGCAACGTACAGTCCATGGAGTGATTTTCAATGAGAGAGCCTCACAAAATAACATAGTCTCACTAGGAGCCCTTCTTTGCTTTTTCCCTATCTTAACACCTACTCTTTTTTTTCCTACTCCTGAATGAAGACTTGAATTATGATCACCTAGAGATAACTGCAATTTGGAAAAAATTCATAAAAGGAAAAGTCCCCCGAAATAGGGCTATGATGATTGTGGCTATACTATTTTGTTTTATTTTTATTTGTCTGGTTAACAAATTAGAAGTAATTTATTTCATGATATCGTCCCTGTTTTCTTTTTACAGGTTCTGTACAAAATAGGATACCTCTTCTTCCAAACTTACAATTAAAACCTCTCTCTAACCTCTTGTTCTGTACTATTTAATACTTTTGCTCCCCATGAAGAAGGAAGCTTCTTGAATACAGAAGGGGAGAATATGTTTTTAGCCTGTAGTAACCTTCATAACATCTAACATAATGACAAGCCCATGGTAGAAACTAAAACACTTACTACTGCATACAAATTATCACTTTATAATCCAAAAATCAGAAAAATACTTGAATAAGACATTCAAAAAGCCAAGACTTTAGTCTTTCGCCTATGTTTAAAGTAAAATAAACTCTTAATTTTTATTATATTAACAAACAAGAAAAATTCAAATACTATTATTTGCTATAATGATTATTTTTCCAAGTAAACACATGCTGTGTGGCACACGATACAATGACAGTTTCTCACAAGGAATTTGTAATCTAACAGGAATAAAAGATAACTGCCTAGAGGGCCATTACTCTTTTAAGAAGACCTATGATACATTTCTACAATGTAAACAAAGCAATTATTTTACATTATTCATTATACTTAGTTATAGGACTTAAAGCAGCGCCTGAGTGCCTGAGCGGCTCAGTCATCAAGCGTCTGCCTTCGTTCGGCTCAGGTCATGATCCCAGGGTACGGGGATTGAGCCCCACATCAGGCTCCTTGCTCGGCAGGGAGTCTGTTTCTCCCTCTCCCTCTGCCTACTTGTGCGTTCTCTCTCTCTCTCTCTCTAATTAAAAAAAAAAAAAAAAAAAGTTACAGGACTTTAAGAGATGGAAAGAAGTTCCTGAAGCATCATTTCTTCTTCTAATAGTCAGTCTCTAGAATTCAAACTAGTTTGGGTACTCAGATTTTTACTGAATCAATAGGTTTAGAAATAATTCTAAGAATTTAAACCAGCCTACTTTTCTTAACTTTCTTTTTTCCTCCCGGAATGTTCTCACTGTAAAACTAAGTCTACTTAGTTTTCAACTCACCACAAACTTATTTGTCCACTATAGCCAACCATAAAATTATTGTCTTTATTTCAAAAGTTCAGATCAGGCTCTAACTCAGAATATAAAAGGACAGGTAGGTCTTCTGGAGCATACTTTCTGATACGAGGATGCTGGGGGAAATTTCACTTCTCTTATTTGGAAGCATGAAGGAACAGAGAAGATGCCCTTTTAAACTTCTAACTTACATTTTTTACATTAGCCCTCACCCTTCAAAAGTAAAAATAATAGGCCAGAATCCTACAGCAATTATGTACCAACTTAAAGAAGTATCTTGGAAAACTAACAAAAGGAGTACATCATCACAAAGGAATAAAATGAAAAAAAAATTGTTGACACAAAGTGTTTTGAGTAATGACAAAACCAAATTTAAAGAAAAATAAAGGTATCATATAAAAAGATGTAGAGGCAATTTTACAATGTAATTGTATTGGGAACATCTTGATTTTTTTTAAAGCAAGAAAGAGCCCTCAGAGGAAACAAACAGCAACACTTAACTGAGTCAAAACAACTTTCTAAATAGTATATATACTTAGAAATACTATAAATTCTAAGGAAGAATTATAAAAACAATATCTTAGTAGTTACAAATTTGACCACTTCCATAAAGTCATTATTAAAAAAGGAAGTTAAAGCATTTTTTCTTAAATGAGGAAATTACACTTTCAAAAAAACAGCTACATTTCTTCTTACAAAAAAGAGGGGCTTTAACAAGTTACCTACTGATAATAAAATAAATCCTACATTTTACTCATTTCCTTACCTTTTTAAATAAATTTACCAATATACTAGGAGAAATATTTGTGTTTAAATGCCTGTGATTGCCTGGGTCGTGCAGTCGGTTAAGCGTCTAACTCTTGGTTTTAGTCTGGGTCCTGATCTCAGGGTCATGAGATTCAGTCCATATCAGGAGTCTGCTAAGTTTCTCCTCCTCTCCATCTGCCCTTCCCCGCCTCATGCTCTCTCTCAGAAATGTAAATTTATTAAATCTTGGGGGAAAACAAAAAAAGAAAAGAAAAAAGCATCCCTTCCTCTAAGCTGTCCACATGACTACAAAAAGCACAATCCACCAATCCACCAACTTACAACCTTTGGACACAACCATATGCCACAGCTCTGCCTAGTATGTTAATGAAAAGGAAATCCTTTAAATCATTACCTTATATTAAACCTTTTTTGCTTTATATAAAAAGATTCAATCATTTCTTTAAGCCTAACTTCTAGGGACCATATATTCTGCAAGTGGTCACTACACTTAGTACACACTAGGTACTAAGTTAAATACACTGGGTTTCTCACACACACACACACACACACACACAGAGCACATTTAGCCAGGAGTACTTTTTAACCCTTTGGAAAATTTCAAATAGTATACTTCTGCATTAATGACATGGAATTCATACCAATTTATTGACCTGTATGTTACTGACCTATAGGAACTATTCCTATAGCTCACATTTAAAAAAATAATCTCTTATTTTGAATTATAGTTGGCTTTATCTATATTTGTTCCTATCTTTTTCATTTTTTGGGAAAAAAATTATTAAATAGACAAAGGGAGGCCCCATGTCCTTACCAATCCCATTCCCAACTTGCTCTGCAAAGGAAACTCCCATTATGTAACTCAGTGTTTACTGTCCCTATGCATGTTCCTTAAACAGTTTAATTATACTTTCGAAGGTTTTCCTACAGAGAATTAAAGATTATGTGAAAGGCATCAAAATCTACATATTCTTCTGGAACTTTGTTTTTCTTGCTCAATATTATGCTTTTTAGATTCACCCAGGTCAATGACTCATGTCATTCTAGTGCATTCCTTTTTTTTTTTTTATATAATAAACATTTTAGAACACACGAAAGAAGTGCAATAAACTCCATTAACCCATCACATAACTTCAAGATTCCATCCATTCTTCCCCTTCCAATATTTTTTTTGCTACAGTATTTTAAATCCCAGATCTATCATCTTACCCTATAAAATTTATTTGAACTGCTGAATAGTCCCATTATATGAAACAGTCTTCTGCTGTTAAACATTAAAGTTGTTTTACATAATAAGAATTTTTTTCCAATTTGACAATCAACCTATTTATTAGAGGAGTCTAACTCACTTATACACATTATGGCTTTGGTATATTTGAACTTACTTCGTCCAGCTTACTTTTAGTTTTTTGCCTACCATTCATTTCCTCCTTCCTTACCTATCAATGAATATATTTTTAAAGATTTTATTTATTTGACAGAGAGAGTGATTACAAGTAGGCAGAGAGACAGGCAAAGGGGGAGGGGGAAGCAGGCTCCCCGCAGAGCGGAGAGCCCCACATGGGGCTCGATCCCAGGACCCCAAGATCATAACCTGAGCCCAAGGCAGAGGCTTAACCCACTGAGCCACCCAGGTGCCCCCTTATCAATAAATTTTAATATCCTCTTCTTTGTCCTTATTTAAAAGACTTATTAGACTTTTATTCTTTTGAAGTTAGGCTTAATGTACCTACTTGATTATTACTAACTCTGATATGCCATTAATTTATAAAGTACACCTTTGTGTACCATTAAATGGTACACCTTTGTGTACCATTAAAAGAAATGCTATCATCTAAAATATAAAATAATGCTTTCTTATCACTTAAAATTCTAATTCTATACTTCTAGAAGAGCTCTTTTAGACTTACTTAGTATACTGATACAGAATAAAAAGGAAAGCAAAATGAATTATTTGACATACTGTTATATCTTCCTCATATTCAGATGTGAACCTTCTCAATTACTTTCCAATTGAGAGATTGCTGAGGTGTTTTATTCCCCCACATAATATTATTCTCAATGTCATCAAGACCATTACTGATGCAGTACCTCTTAAAAATGCTCATTATCTCCCAATTTTCTTCTAAACACCAGTGCTCACATTTTCTTGATCTTACCAGAAGGTCTCAACAAAAGGTTTTCAGACAAAAACCAGAACAATTCCTTCCTCAAATTGTCTTAAGATGGTCTGTTAACTAAAACATCAAAGTGCTGCAGTTGTCCAATCATGTTACCACACAGAATAACCAAGTTCACACAGGCAATAAAAATACACATATATATGTCACCTTATCAACAGTGATAATAATGATACCATCAGCAGAAAATGCATTCTGATTGCAAAGATGTGAGAAAACCAGAAACACCTGGTAGCTTTTAATATTCTCTTTTTCTCTGGAGTCTAGGTCTGAGTTTACCTTTATGTAACCTGCTTAATACCAAGAATGTACTTTCAATCTGGGAATTCTTTTTTTTATATTTCTATATACATATATATTTTAAGTTTTTTTATTTTCTTAAGTTTCTATGTTAATTCCAGTTAACATACAGTGTTGTATTCATCTGTGGACTACTGAATTTCCCCAGGTATAAAAAATCCTGAGCTATGAATTCTTTAAATATTACTAGACAACCATTCTTTCCATTTTCTTCGGGAATTCACATCAGATGAATGTTGGTAACCTTTGTTTTTGTTTTTTAATGATTTTATTTGAGAGAAAGAAAGTGCAAGAATGCACATGAGCAGGGGAGAGGCAAAGGGAGAGGGAGAAACAGACTCCCTCCTAAGCATAGAGCCCAACCTGGAGCTCAATCTTAGAATCCTGAGACCATCACCTGAGCAGAAGACAGAGGTTTAACCGACTGAGTCACCCGGGTGCCCCAGTAATCTTTATTTCTTTGTACTAATGTTCTGGGTGAGTTCCCTCAGTACCATCTTCCAAATTCAGTCGCTGACTACATAAAGTCTAAAGTTTGAGAGAGAGCGAGCGAGTGTGCACAAAGGGAGAAGCAGACTCCCCACTGAGCAGGGAACCTGATGCAGGACTCAAATCTAGGACTCTAAGATCATGCAAAGGCAGACCCTTAACCAACTGAGCCACCCAGGTGTCCCAAATTTGTATTTTCTATTACTTTTTCCTCAATAACCGTATGTTTCATTTCCAAGTTTTCTAATTAGCTGTTTTCCTATCAAGTAGACCTTATTCCATTATGCCTTAATTTTATTTACTAGTTTATATTCATTTATCGCTTTGAAAATACTGAACACAACCTTTTTTTGTTCATCTGTTTTATAAATTTAAATTTTATCTTGAGTGAATTCTTCTTCCAATTGGTAAATTTATTGTTGTCTTAGCACTAGATTTCTTGGGTGTACTCTAGAATTTTGGTTGTTCACTCATTTCAAATGGGAGGTTTCTTGTTTTGTCCCCTTCTCTTCTCTCTCACTCCATCAGTGCTATGGGACAGATCCATAGAATGCAATGTAATGTCACCACCTGGAATTGTGTTATTATTTATCCTTTGTGCTCACCCCACCTAATAGTTTTGATGGCATCTTGAGCCAGCCCTCAAAGTCCCAATTTAGTATCAGTCTTACAAAGGTAGTTTTTAATTACTTCCCTGGAAGAATATGGGGGATATGGCCAAAAAAGTGATGAAATGTTCCTTAGCTTGATTTGGGTCAGAATTGTGTCCATTAGCCCCTACCTTCTGATAAAGCTTTAGCCCTGGTCAGCAGCCTAAGAGGTTTCTTTTTTTCTACCTATATTGCTTCACATAGACAGTGGGACTCCTTGTGCTTTATCTCAGATGGGTAACACTTAGTCCCTTTTAACATACAAGAGCTTAAATTCCACAGCCTAACTTAGGACTTTGAGTCCAGCAAAACCGGCAAAACCAATCTCTACACACCACTTTGAGTTTCCATTCTGTTTCTGGTTCATAGAGATAATATTCTACTTTTTTGACTCCTATAATTTTGTTCTGTTTTACCTTCTTATATTTTATTTACAAATGCTGTGTCTGGAATGGTGTTCTAAAATAGTAAACTTACTGTGCCTTATCTATTTCTCCCTCCCAATTTTTATTTATTGCACAAACATTAAGGGAAATCTGTTATGCCAAAATCCATCAACTGTTTTGATTTTTCCATATTCACTTCTAGTTTCTGTCCATATCTATACACTTCTATAATTATTGTAATTGCTAAAGTACAGCTACAACTTTTTTTTTAATGGATATTTCACATACTTTAGAAAAGCTTTCAAAATTATCACTCCCTATGGCTCATTCCTAAATGAGATATAACACATCAAACAAGTGAATGGTTAGTTTAGACTGTTCTGAAAGGGGGAAAAAAAATCTACTTTCACTTAAAACGCCGAGTGGGGGAAAGGATTGTGGTTTACCGCAATACTACATAAATGTCTTCAAAGTCAGCAATAAATCACCCACAACACATATTTTAAAGCTTATCTTCAAGTATCTATGCCCTTCTAAATATACCAATCTTGACTAAAAAAAAATTTACCTTACATTAAACCCTACAACAAGCAGTATCTTATCAAGTATCTTATTATAAAAATAGCCAACAAATGTCAACGGCATAAAGAAATTATTGCTTTTTATGTATCTGCTAATGTATTTTTCATACACAACACAACATATTCTACAAACCTAGTTCTGTTTCACTTAGGTAAATCATGAACACTCAGAGGCACAGTACAGTGTCTTCATCTTTAATATGAGATCATTCTTGAGTGTCTGAGGATTAAATGCAGTCTTTTGTTTGAAAGTGCTTTGAAACCACAGAGATTTTTTTTATTACAATTACCTTTTCTATTTCTCTTTGTGTAGCTCCTTCCTTTTTCAAACGTTCCTGTTCTACACATTTGGCATTGTAATTTTCCTTGGATTTCTGGAGGGCCTGAGTTATGCTTTGAATGGTTTGAACAGCTTCCAGAGTTCCTGAAACTTCTTCTTTAGTCTGTGTGGTATGAAATGATTCATCAAAACAACTGAACTGTAAAGCACTCAATATCTCATCTATCATTCCTTTAGCAGGAAAAAACTGATACCTTTTTATGAGATTTTACTTGTTCTTCTCCATACTTCTGAACTTCCTTTATTAGTTCTTGTAATTTTCTAACAAGATCCAAGTGACAGTTTGCTAATTTCTCTGTAGATGTTTTGAACACATCCCATACTGGTGCAAATGTTCTAAGGGAAAGAAAACATGGAAATTATTTAATAAAAGAAAAGTTTAAGGCTCCAAAACAGAACCAGCAGAAAAAATATTATACTCAGCAATTTTAATTAGACAAAACAGGAAATTAAAATAAAGCACAAATGAAATGACAGACTGACAGTGATTTTTTTAATCCTTGGTTAGTTAAAATATTTGGATCTTAAGTACACAGGAATCGGTTAAATATTTATCACAGGTCTGGCCATGGCCCTCTCTTAATTATATCATATTATTTTCTGAGTTGATTTGGTTTTTTTTTTTTTTTACTTGTATCAGAAGCCTTTCTAATCACTGTCTATTGTTAAAAATCAGCTTTTACCAAATTTCAATTTTTGGCTATTCAGTGCTCATTTAAAATGCTTCATCAAAAAATAAAAGTTCCTCTGAATTCAAACATGCAAACTCAAATGCACACAGGATTTTATAAGAATCTTCATCATTAATAATCATTTGAGAATTACTTTAATGCTGTTACTTGAAATCTTGTTTCAGATCATTTTATCTATGTACTTTAACATTAAGACAGACCCCTTTCCACTACATGGTACATGATACATGATGTACCTTCCTACCACTTTTTCACAAAACTGAGAATTTAGTGTTTTCTGCAGGTTCAAGTATATCCAAGAATTACTACATTATTGTATCTTGGATAGTACTTAGGATCTCAGTGGTTAGCTTAAACCAATCTGGCCAATAAGGAATGATCTCAGGATAATTTTATCCTATGTTTTCCTCAGGTACTACCTAACATATTTTCAACATCATCTGTTTGCACCATGACCAGGCCTCTATTTGAAAACAAACAGAAGCACAAGGCAAAAGGGCAGACAAAGAAATTACTTATCCTAATATGTACTCTGTCCCAATTACTACATTTCCTATCCAGCGAGAATGCTAACTCACAGTAATCATTCTAAGCAATCGTAAAGAAGTTCAAAAAGGAAAGTTAAGATTCTTAGAATAGGGGTGTTCTGATTAGATCTCACCTCACACTTTATTTATTTTTTTTAAAGAATTTATTTATTTATTTGACAGACAGAGATCACAAGTAGGCAGAGAGGCAGGCAGAGAGAGAGGAGGAAGCAGGCTCTCCGCCAGGCAGAGAGCCCGATGTGGGGCTCGATCCAGGACCCTGGGATCATGACCTGAGCCGAAGGCAGAGGCTTTAACCCACTGAGCCACCCAGGCGCCCCTCACCTCACACTTTAAAAGCTAAATCAGCATCAAATCTGGCAAGCAGTTAAATGAAAAATATTGAGAGTAAAAATAGATAACTGGAAAGTATCCACTCACGACAGCACCAAAATACGTGTACATCACTTCAATGTAAACCTGATACATGACAGTGTGGATTTCACAAAGCAGAAAGATGAGGAGTGTCCCTTTACCCAAGGATTCTTTATATTATATGACTTCTCTAAGTAGAGGTTTCTTTAAGGAATGTCAAATATCATTACATTTTTAAAAGTCTGATATACAGAACTTTTTTTGGGTCATGCAATACCCATTAATGTGTAAGAAGCAGAAAGAAAGAAAACTGACCAGTCTAAGTTATGTTTAAATGCAAAAAATACAAAGAGGACACTCAATTTCTTGGCTAAATATCCATCAGTAAAATATTAATATTTAAAATCTTTATAATCTTAAGGAATGACACTAACTTGTAAAATATCATCCATTATTTATGAGAACCACACATTCCAAAAACAGAAATGCTGTCGACATCTTTATTATCAGGAAACACAGGTGAAGTCAATCCCTGTTTTTTCTATCTCCCACCTGCTAACTCAAAATAGGGTAGAATTTCCTATAACAGAACCACAACCAAATAAGTACATTATATGTTGTTATATTTATGAACCATTATGTCTTCAACAAGAACTTAAATATTCTCAAGAACTGTGCCCAAATCAACATTGAAAAAGAGTTTTTCAAAGAAACTAACTCACCCAAGTTGTGAATAATTGCTTGCAGATTTTGCTAGTTTTGTCATCGACCTGGAGTATGCTTCTTCTATTGTAGCTCTGTTAAATCAAATTTCCACAGGATAAGAGCTCTCAAACACATAGAAAAATTATCATATATAATTAAAACTGTTGAAACAAAAAAACTCAAATTATATATTAAAAATAAGTAGGTACTGGGGTGCCTGGTTGACTCAGTCAGTAGATCATTCGACTCTTCATCTTGGGGTCATAAGTTCAAGCCCCAGGTTGGATATAGAGCTTACTTTAAAAAGAAAAAAAAAAAAAAGTAGGTATGTGGTCATGATACTTATGTATCTAGTACCCTCAAACTAAAAATATCCAAACCAAACTTATTTCAAACTCTTCCCCAACCCCTTGCCCATCAAATCCAGCTCTCTTGCAAAAAGGAACTGTTAACAGTAACTCTCTCACTGATGGAACTGTGAGTTTTTTCGCTCTTTTAAACTTCTGTATGTCTTTTTTAACATACTGTATCACACAAGGGTGGTACTTTAATCATCTAAAAAAAGTTAATACAGAAAAAAACATTATCTCAATGTATAAGTTTAACAGCAACAAAAGGTGATTCAATCTCCAGCACCAGTAAACTGATACAAAAACCTCCTGATGAGGAAAACCAGAAAAACATGGAGAAAGGGTCTAACTATAAAGGCATCAGAGAGCTCAGGAGACAAATAACAATGAGTAAGCCAAGATCTAAGAGAAGGATATCCAAAGAAATAAGTCAGATACATTGGTCAGCTTTTTCCTGGGGGGCATCTAGAAGCAGAAACTGAGACTAAGAAGAAGAGCAGAGTTTTTCAAAGCCTCACAGGGTAAGGGAGACAAAACTAGATTCAGACTTACCAGAGATGGGAAGCATGTGAAATCCCATAACTTTAAGCTGACACTCAATGAGTACGGATAAACCTAAGTAGGCAAGCTTTCAAAGGGACTACCAACTGTATTTTTTTAAACCCTGATACTGAATCCTGTATGGATGTCTTACACACATTCATAAAGCATCAGGCACATAAGCAGATAAGACAAAGGAACAAAAACCAGGAAGAACAAATTAGCAATGTTCCAAATGCTGAGATTATAAAGCTTAGATTTTATGAGTTCATATATTATCTTCAAGGAGATAGTACCTTAAAGCAAGAATTTGAGGGGCACCTACCTGGCTCAGTCACTAGAGCATGTGACTCTTGATCTCAGGGTCCTGAGTTCAAGCCCTACACTGGGTGCAGAGTGTAAATCAATCAATCAATCAAGAATTTTAGTAGAGAAATGGAAATCCTTTTTAAAAAGTGAAGGAAAGGGGTGCCTGGGTGGCTCAGTGGGTTAAAGCCGCTGCCTTCCGCTCAGGTCATGATCCCAGGTTCCTGGGATCGAGCCTCGCATCGGGCTCTCTGCTTAGTGGGGAGCCTACTTCCCTTCCTCTCTCTCTCTGCCTGCCTCTGCCTACTTGTGATCTCTGTCTGTCAAATAAATAAATAAAATCTTTAAAAAAAAAAAAAAAAAGTGAAGGAAATCAGGCCCGCATCCAGACCCCGGTCCTGGAGCAGTCGGGCAAGCGGTGTTGGGGAGCTCCATGTCTCCACCTCCACTTCCAGGAAGTTATTATGTGACTAACATATTTTCATCAGATTTCCTCCGATTTACTCTGAAGTGCATGTGAGAATGATGTGCACTGCCAAGAAATGTGGAATTGGGTTCCAGTCTCCAGCTATTATCTTAATCTATGAGAATGAAACGAAGGGAAAAAGTCGCCAACGCATCATGCCAGTCTGAAACTTTTCAAAGTTTTCAGATTGCAACAGAGCTGCTGAACAATTAAAGAATAATCCACAACACAAGAGTTACCTGGAACAAGTGTCCCTGAGGCAGCTAGAGAAGTTATTCAGTTTTTTACAAGGTTACTTGTTGGGGCAGAGTTTGGCAGAAACAATGGAACAAATTCAACGGGAAACAACAACTGATCCTGAGGAAGACCTGAACAAACTAGATGATAAGGAACTTGCTAAGAGAAAAGCATCATGGATGAACTTTTTGAGAAAAATCAGAAAAAGAAGGATGATCCAGATTTCGTTTATGATACTGAAGTTGAATTCCCACAGGATGAACAATTGCAGTCTTGTGGCTGGGACACAGAGTCAGCTGACGAGTTCTGATAGCAAAAACTCAAAGAATTAATTGAGCTAGTAGAAACTGCATGTTTATACAAAGGATGTATAAACATGGTTCTAGAAAAATCTGTAAAGAACACTAAATGTACATGTTGGGTCAAGTTTGGATTGACCATGTTACTTTTCAAAACCAGGACATGTGTCTACTGTGTAGATACATGAAAAATATACAAAAACCAGAATATAGGAATCTGCCTTTAAGGAGCTCACAATCTAACTGGAAGATAACTCAGAAACTTGTGAAAAGCTAATTAATAGAATTAGGCAACAAAAAGATTAGAGCCAAATGCTTGATAAAAGTTAAAGGGGGTCAGAGCCTAGATGACGATAGGGTTAGAAAAGTCAAGGAAGACTGAGTCCTTTAGTAGAGAGATGGGACTTTGCCTCGTTCTCGAAATGGTAGTATTTGGATAGAATTATAAGACTCCAGATGAGAGAAGCTGGGAGAAAAAAGGGGATGGGGGAGGGTAGTGGTAAAAAGAGAGGGACTAGAACATTTTATTTGAGGAACAGTAAGCAAATTATAGTTTGGTAAGATTGGAGGGTGCTTATGGTTACCAGGGGATTACCCTGTGCGCATTATGTTTGTATATGTATTGGACTCTAGAGTAGGAGACCAGCCCTACAGAATGCCCTGCAGCTGCAAGGGGGTGTCATCTGATAGACAGTAGGGGAATTCTGCCACTCCAGGATCAGGAAACCTGTACTAAAGATATTCTGAAATCCTGAAGGTCTTCCCATAACTGAAGTGGTTTGTTTGTAAAATGGGAAATCTAGCCATAATGAATAAATAGGCATTGCCAGTTTAGGCCTATTCATGTGTTTGGATCTACAAAGAGAAGATCTTTGTTGAACCAGGTTATATGTGTACAGATACATCTTTCTTCTCATTAGAATTGGCAGATATTCATGTTTTCTGCAAGGAGATTAATACTCATTAAATAAAGCTGTAAAAATTTAAAAAAAAGTGAAGGAAATCATAGCAAATTTGAAAAAAAGATACAAACTCTTTATCTGAAAAATACAGTATCAAAAATTAGTATCTCAACCCATGAGGTTAAATAGCAGATTCAATACACTACAGTGAGAATCAGTAAACAAGAAGAGAAGTGAGAAGACTCTATCCTGGTATAAAGCTCAGAGAGAGAAAAGAATGGAAAATAGAGAAGAGAAATGGAAGAATGGAAAACAGAAAAAGGATAAAGTAAAAAAAACCTAATGTATAAAGGGGCGAGGGGAGGTCAGAAGAATTATTTCCAGAGATAATGATGGACAATTTTCCAAAACTGACAAAAGATAGCAAACCACAGATCCAAGTAGCCCAACAAACCCTAAGAATATAAATAAAAAGAAATCTATACCTCATCACACAGTAAAACTATGTCTACCTAGGTGACATATATTTACTCCTAGGTGAAAAGTCCTGAAAATTAAAGGCTAGAAGAAAATCTTAAAAGCAGTTAAACCCTTCCCACTACCAAATATTACCTTTAAAGAAGCAATAATTACTGATACCTAACATCTCAACAATAGATACTGGAATGATCTTGAATTTAAAAAAATTTTTTTCAGTGAGCACCTGTGTGTCTTACTCAGTTAAGCATCTGCCTTCAGCCTAGGTCATGATCCCAGGGTCTTGGGATTGAGTTCCACACCAGGTTCTCCGCTCAGCAAGGTAGTCTGATTCTCCCTCTCCTTCTGCCTCTCCCCCATGCTCATGCTCTCGCTCTCTCTCAACTAAATCAAATTCTTAAATAAATAAATAAGTAAAAATCCAGTGAAATGCAAAACTGTGCAGCTCCTAGAAAATAATAACATAAGAGTAAACCCAGAAGATCCTGGGTGATGTCTTTCCAGATAAACAACAAAGACCTATGACAGAAATCAGTAAGTTGGACTTCATTAAAATTAAAAATTTCTACTCTGTGAAACACAGTATCAAGAAAATGAGAAGTCAGAGACTAGAAGAAACCATTTGCAAAAGACACATTTGAAGAAAGACTTATCTCAAATATATAAAGAACTCTTAGAACTCAACAATAAGACAACAATGAGATTAAAAAATGGGCCAACAACCTTAACAGACATCTCACCAAAAAAGATATAAAGGTGTCAAATAAACATATAAAAAGAAGCTACACATCATATGTCATCAAGGAAATCTAAATTAAACAAGATACAACTATCTACCTATTAGAAGGACCAAAGTCTGAACCACTGAGAAAACCAAATACTAGCAAGGCTGTGGAACAAACGAATTCTCATTCATTGCTGGCAGAAATGCAAAATGATACAGCTACTTTGGCACAATTTGGCAGTTACTTACAAAACTAAACATACTCTGACCATATAATCCAGCAAAGGAGTTCCGTGTTATCTACCCAAAGGAGCTGGAAACATGTCCACAAAAAAACCCGCACACAGATGCTTATAGGACCTTTATTCATTACTGCCAAAACTTGGAAGTAACCAAGATATCTTCCAGACAATGGAGTATTATTGAGTACTAAAAAGAAATGAGTCACCAAGGCATGAAAAGACATTAAGTCACCTTAAATGCTTACTACTAAATGAAAGAAGCCAATCTGAAGAGCCTACTAGATACTGTACAATTTCAACCATATGACAACTGGAAAAAGCAATCAGTGAAAAAGAGCATAAAGAATTCCTAAGACAGTGAAAATACTTTACATAATACTGTAATGATGCATACATATCATTATCATTTGTCCAACCCGTATAATGTATGGGTGAACCACCAAGGCAAAACAATGGATTTTGGGTGATTATAATGTGTCAATGTAGGTTCACACCTGGTAAAAAAATACCATATTCCAGGGGGGGTGGGGATACAGACAAAATAGGTGAAGATGATTAAGAGATACAAACTTCCAGTATAAAATAAATAAGTTATGGGTACGAAAAGTATAGCATTGGGAACAGGGTCAACAATATTGGAATAAATTCATATGGTGACAGAATATAACCATACTTACTGTGGTGAGCTTTTTCTAATGTACATAATTCAGTACACTGTATGCCTGAAACTAATATAATTTGTATGTCAACTAAATTTTGTATGTCAATTAACAACTTTTTAATAAAAATTTTCAAAATTAAGAAATTAAAACAAATATTTTAGATATACCACTCTGGTGGAGGATGTTGATAATGGGGGAAGCTATGCATCTGTAAGGACAGGGGGCAAATGGGAAATCTCCACATCTTCCTCTCAATTTTGTTGTAAACCTAGGATAACCATTAAAAGAAAAGTAGAAGAAGGTATTACTTCTAAATTAATAGAAGAGAGAATTTTTTTTAAGTCCAAAAAGCAAGAAAGAAGAGGAAAAAATTTCAGTGTAAGTAGGATAAAAAAATAACAAATTTAAAATAGCATATAGTTTGGCAACCTATAGCACCATTGGCCACATATGGCCCATTTTTGTTCTCATAAATAAAGTTTTTATTAGAGCACAGCCAAGCTCATTTATTTACATATTAGTTATGGCTATTTTTGTACTAAAACAGCAGAAATGATAGCTGCAACAGAGATCAGATGGTACACAAAACCTAAAATATTTACTTTCTGGACTTTTACACAAAAAAAATCTGAAAACCTCTGAGACGAGAAATTTGTACCCAAATATATCTACAATTATACTGTACGTAATAGACTAATTTCTCCAATTAAAGGAAAAATGCCTTTAAAACTAACATACTACACCACAAGGACACAGCAAAGAAAAGAATACAAATACCACACAAAAACTTAACAAAAGCAAACTGATGGCACTTAAAAAAAAAAAAAAACCAAGGTAGACTTAAAGCAAAAAACAATGCCAGGGATATAAAGGACACTTCAAAATGATAAAAAGTTCAATTCGCCTGAAGATATATTAGTTCTAAAGTTGTATCTGCCCAGAAAACCTAAAGACATTTTCCCAAAGAGGACATACTGATGGTCAACAGACACATGAAAAGGTGCTCAGTGTCACTAATCATCAGAGAAATGCAAGTCAAAACCACAATGCGATATCACCTCATACCAGTTAGAATAGCTAGTATCAAAAAAGAAAAAAAATAACAAGTGTTGGTGAGGATGTGGAGAAAAAGGAAACATCATGCAGTGTTGGTGGGAATGTAAATTCATGCAGCCCCTGTGGAAAACATTACTGAGGTTCCTCAAAGAAATTAAAAATAAAAATACCATATAATCCAGTGATTCTACTGGGTATTTACCCAAAGAAAATAAAAACACTAATTCGAAAAGACATATGCACCACTGCGTTTATTGCAGCATCATACAATAGCCAAGATATAGAAGTAACCTAAATGTCCACTCTTAGATGAATGGATTAAGAAAATGTGGGATGGGGGGGAGGAGTCAAGATGGCGGAGAAGTAGCAGCCTGAGACTACATCAGGTAGCAGATCAGCTCGATAGCTTATCTAAACATTGCAAACACCTACAAATCCAACGGGAGAGCGAAGAGAAGAAGAACAGCAACTCTAGAAACAGAAAATCAACCACTTTCTGAAAAGTAGGACTGGCGGAGAAGTGAATCTAAAACGACGGGAAGATAGACCGCGGGGGGAGGGGCCGGCTCCCGGCAAGCGGCGGAGCAACGGAGCACAAAATCAGGACTTTTAAAAGTCTGTTCCACTGAGGGACATTGCTCCAGAGGCTAAACCAGGATGAAGCCCACGCGGGGTCAGCGTGGCCCCAGGCCCCGCAGGGTCACAGAAGGATCGGGGGTGTCAGAGTGTCGGAGAGCTCGCAGGTATTAGAACGGAGAAACCGGCTGCAGAGACAGAGCCGAGGACTGAACTCTCAGCTCGGGGTTACCTTGAACCGGTCGCGGGCTGGGTGAGCTCGGAGCGCAGCTGGAGGCTGGGGATACGGGAGTGATTGGGTGCTGTCCTCTGGGGGCGCACTGAGGAGTGGGGCCCCAGGCTCTCGGCTCCTCCGGGCCGGAGACTAGGAGGCCGCCATTTTCATTCCCGTCCTCCGAAACTCTACGGAAAGCGTTCAGGGAACAGAAGCTCCCAAAAGGGAATCCGAGCCGATTACTTAGTCCGGCCGCCGGTAAGGGCGGTGCGATCCCGCCTCAGGCAAAGACACTTGAGAGTCACTACAACAGGCCCCTCCCCCAGAAGATCAACAAAATATCCAGCCAGGACGAAGTTCATCTATCAAGGAGAAAGCAGGTTCATTCCTAAGACAGCAGAGCAATTCCAGAGGAGGAGAAAGCAAAGCACGGAACTCATGGCTTTCTCCCCATGATTCTTTAGTCTTGCGGCTACTTCAATTTTTTTTTTTCTTTTTTCAATTTTTTTTTCTTTTTTCTTTTTTCTTCTTCTGCTAAATTTTTTTAAAACTTTTACCCTTTTCTTTTTTAACGTTTTTTGACTAGTTCATCTAAATATATATATTTTTTCTTTCTTTTTTATATTTTTTATTTGTTTTATTTTTTAAATTTTTTTCTTTTTTTTTTCCTTTTTTTTTTTTCTTTTTTTTTTCAGAACCTGTTTTTATCCCCTTTCTCCCCCCCACAATTAGGGGTCTCTTCTGATTTGGTTACAGCGCATTTTTCTGGGGTCTTTGCCACCCTTTTAGTAGTTTATTTGCTCCTTCATATCCTCTTATCTGGACAAAATGACAAGGCGGAAAAAATCACCACAAACAAAAGAACAAGAGACAGTACCGAAGGCTAGGGACCTAATCAACACAGACATTGGTAATATGTCAGATCAAGACTTCAGAATGATGATTCTGAACATTCTAGCCGGGCTCGAAAAAGGCATGGAAGATATTAGAGAAACCCTCTCTGGAGATATTAAAGCTCTTTCTGGAGAAATTAAAGAACTAAAATCTAACCAAGTTGAAATCAAAAAAGCTATTAATGAGGTGCAATCAAAAATGGAGGCTCTCACTGCTAGGATAAATGAGGCAGAAGAAAGAATTAGTGATATAGAAGACCAAATGACAGAGAATAAGGAAGCCGAGCAAAAGAGGGACAAACAGCTACTGGACCATGAGGGGAGAATTCGAGAGATAAGTGACACCATAAGACGAAACAACATTAGAATAATTGGGATTCCAGAAGAAGAAGAAACAGAGAGGGGAGCAGAAGGTCTATTGGAGAGAATCATTGGAGAGAATTTCCCTAATATGGCAAAGGGAACAAGCATCAAAATCCAGGAGATGCAGAGAACCCCCCTCAAAGTCAACAAGAATAGGTCCACACCCCGTCACCTAATAGTAAAATTTACGTCTTAGTGACAAAGAGAAAATCCTGAAAGCAGCCCGAGAAAAGAAGTCTGTAACATACAATGGTAAAAATATTAGATTGGCGGCAGACTTATCCACAGAGACCTGGCAGGCCAGGAAGAGCTGGCATGATATATTCAGAGCACTCAACGAGAAAAACATGCAGCCAAGAATACTCTATCCAGCTAGGCTATCATTGAAAATAGAAGGAGAGATAAAAAGCTTCCAGGACAAACAAAAACTGAAAGAATTTGCAAACACCAAACCAGCTCTACAGGAAATATTCAAAGTCTATCTTTTCTTTCCTTCTTTCTCACTCATTCCTTCAAGAAACAGAAGTATCTAATTGTGCCAGGCTCTGTACTAGGCACCAGGATACAAAAAAATACTATATCCTTTTTCCTTTATAGGAAAACATAGAAATAAATAATAAAAAATGAGTAATTATAAAATTTCATAAATACTCCAAAGAGATTTATGATGTTGAGAGATAATATAACAGGTGTTTTTGACTAAGTCAGGGAAATAAGGAAAAGCATCCATGAAGAAGGGACCACACCGCTGAGCTCTGAAGAATAAGCAGGCATTAATTAGGCAAAAACAGGAATAAGCATGTACAAACTGTGGACTGGAAGATGTCTTTCAAAAAAATGGCTAATGTCTCTGGAGAGGAAAGGGAATAAGGAAGAGACTGGCATGAACTAAAGCTTGAAAGGTGGTTTGGGGTCAGACCAAGATGCAGGCAGGCCCACCTTCAGAGCAATAGGAAGAATCTGAAATGATTTAAACAGGAGAAGTAACAAACCATTCTGAGGTTTAGAAAAAGCATTCCAATTACAGTTCAGGGAATAACTTGCAGGGGAACAAGAATAAATGTAGATAGGTAAGACAGGAGCTACTGTTGCTGTTTAGGCAACAATAATAATAGGTAGGATCAGGGCAGTAGAGTCAGAGATTCATTCTATCATAAAAATCCTTACTAAGAGCCAAGTGCTCTCCCAAATGCAAGAGATGTTAAGAGGCCCCCCCACACACACACCAAAAAAAAAAAAAAAAAAAGAAAGAAAGAAAAGAAAAGGAAAAAAAATCCCTGCCCTTGTAGGGTTTACATTCTAGAGGAGAGGGACGGACAAATAAATATCACATATCTGATGGCTGTAAGTGCTATGAAGAAAACATTAAACCAGGAAAGTGGTAGTGGAAGGAGGGGTTGTCTTAAGAGCCCACAGAATCATAAAGGGATTAGATTCCAGACAATAAAGGATAATTCAGGAGTTGTGGACTTCTTAGGGTGACTGACATAATAAACAGTCTAAAAAGCATGATGACAACTGCCTGGATGATTTCAAAGTAGTTATAGTTAGTGATGTTAGTGCTGGGGGAGAAGGAAGGCTACAGGACATGCCAGGAGACACAGCACTGTGAGACCTCTTCTTTATTCCTGCCAAGGATGATACAGAAGCCAATGAAGGATAGCTTTATCCACAGCACTTAGAGCTTCTGGACTCCCTCTTAACTCCAAAAGAGAAGTGAAAGCAAAAAGAGGATTGGCTTATATAAAAAACCTTGTTCCCCAATTCCTATGTTCTGGTAAATTCTATGATGACAGCAGCTCTATCTTAACCCTTATATTCCCAGAATCCAGACCACTGCCTAGCACACAGCAGACATGGGATATTTATTATTGAAAGAATAAATGAATGGAGTTCTGTATTTTTGGTTTTTTCTTAAGTAAACTCTACGCCCAACATGGGGCTTGAACTCATGACCCTGAGACTGAGAGCAGCATGCCCCAACAACTGAGACAGCCAGGTACCCCCAAAATGGAGTATTATATCTAAAGGCAAAATATTCCTGGGGCTCCTGGGTGACTCAGTTGGTTAAACATCTGCCCTCAGTCAGGTCATGTTCCTAGAGTCCCCAGACTGAGCCCCACATGGGGCTCCGTGCTCAGCAAGGAGTCTGCTTCTTCCTCTGCCCTTCACTCTGCTTGTGCTCCCTTCAAATAAATAAATAAAATCTTAAAAACACATATACACAAACACATACATATCCCCCTGTTACTGAGGTAAACTTTTTACCTCTTAAGTGTGCTCCTATAAAAATTACCAAGTGGGCCTAGCCACAAAAAAGCTTTAATCAAATCAAATTACATTAATTTTTACATTTTTAAATTGATGACTATATTCTAAGATCTTAAAGACAATCACATTTTTATAAATTTGCAGAATTTAAAAATATATACTTATACTTCTTTAAAATAAAACTTAGAGGGGCACATGCCTGGCTCAGTTGGTAGAGCATCCAACTCGATCTTGGGGTTGTGAGTTCAAGTCCCACATTGGGCACAGAGTCTTCTTAAAATTTAAATAAATAAGTAAACAAATAATAAATAATTAAACTACAAATTCAAAAACCTTAGACTTTCCAAATTATTTTAGTATGTTTAATGACATGTTTGTTTAAAGAAATGATAGTATTTTATCCTACAAAATTCCATTTATTTGTGTATTTATACTTATATCGTTTGTAATGATATTTATAAACAATGAATATAAACCAGGAGTTCAGCAATATTCCTTAGAGTCACTACACAGTCCTTAGCATGTAGCCACTAGATAATCACACTACTTTAAAATATATAATAATACACTTTTCAAGAGTGTACTTATTTTAATCCAGACCTAACTAAAATTCTCTTGGGCACCTGGGTGGCTCAGTTGGTTAAGTGTCTGACTCTCGATTTTCGCTCAGGTTGTGATCTCAGAGTCCTGAGACTGAGCCCCTCCTCTGGCTTTACACCGGGAGCCTGCATAAGATTCTTTCTCTCTCATTCCCCCCTAACTAGAGCATGCACTCTCAAAAAAAATTTTTTTTTCTCATTTATATTCTAAAATTTAACTCGAACTGTTAAATTACTTATTAAAAAAATACATACCTTTCTCTCACAAAATCTGCTAGTTCTTTTGTTGATATCTGTCCGTGTTTCATGTTATGGTAAAGGACATCAAAGCCACTATTTTTTTCCCCCTAAAATTGAAGAAGATTTTTAGTTTAACAACAAAAAAAGATCAAAACGACTTAAGAACAACCCTATATTAACCAATATGCAACTCTACTGCTCAGGTGAGCAACTTCTCCTTAATTAAACCAATGTTGCTCATTATAGGACTTCAAACTGTATCAAAGGAATATGACCCAGTTTGACAAAGTTTACAATTTATTATATATACATATACACACATTAAACACACATGCACACATTCTATAATCACTCGTACAAGTTTATTAGTGAAATTAAGTCTGAAATTTCAAAAAATAACATGCAGAATAATTTAGAAAAGATAACCATGGATCTTTTAAAATACATTATCAATCCCTCCAACATGAACTAAGGGATTCCTGGTTATTCAGGCAGAGTCCCTGCTTTAAAACAAGTAAATCTCAGGCGCCTGGGTGGCTCAGTCGTTGGGTGGCTATCGTTAAAAGCCTGCCTTTGGGGGCGCCTGGGTGGCTCAGTGGGTTAAGCCGCTGCCTTCGGCTCAGGTCATGATCTCGGGGTCCTGGGATCGAGTCCCACATCGGGCTCTCTGCTCAGCGGAGAGCCTGCTTCCCTTCCTCTCTCTCTGCCTGCCTCTCTTGTGATTTCTCTCTGTCAAATAAATAAATCTTTAAAAAAAAAAAAAAAAAAAAAAAAAAAAAAAAGCCTGCCTTTGGCTTGGGTCATGATCCCATGGTCCTGGGATCTAGCCCTGCATTGGGCTCCCTGCTCAACAGAAGGCCTGCTTATCCCTCTTCCACTCCCCCTGCTTGTGGGACTTCTCTTGCTGTCTCTGTCAAATAAATAAAATCTTTAAATAAATAAATAAAAATAAAAAATAAAATAAAATTAAGTAAATCTTGACTTCTGAGTCAAGACAGCCTATTACTAATCACTTACACATTTAATACCACAAAATGCTTTATAATAACTAATGCATCTTTTAGTAAACTTAAACAACTTGATAAGTGAGAAAAGATAAAATTTTAACAAAAGAGCAGTAATAGTCATTGGCAAGTCCTCATCCTCAACTAATGGGAAATTAACAGAACAAAACCACTACACAATCCTAGAAAACCTTACTGCCGTTTATTCTAATGAATGCTAAAGTAAGCCATAGGGAAGAAAACAATACCAATTTTATAAACAAAACAGAGACTATGAATAAACTAAGCTCAATAACTCTCTTCTCAATTGGCAGTTTTTCTTT
Source organism: Meles meles (assembly GCF_922984935.1). NCBI lineage: Eukaryota > Metazoa > Chordata > Mammalia > Carnivora > Mustelidae > Meles > Meles meles. The sequence goes on from NC_060068.1 coordinate 84,082,678, forward strand.
TTCTTCGGTGAAAATAACAATGAAGAATTCCGTTATCTTTGCTGGAAATAGCAATACAATAAGCAAGAATTACACAATATGAACCCTAATTTTTTCACAGTTCACCAAAATCAGGAAACACAGAAACTTCCAGTTATGCTGAAGTGATCCCTAACAAACTCGTAAATGAACATAAAAGTAATTATTTTGCCATATATATAATAAATTAAAATGTCGTATTTGGGGGAAACTCTGGCTGGCTCAGTCAGTTAAGCATCTGCCTTCAGCTCAGGTCATGATCCTGGGGTCCTGGCATGGAGCCCCACGTGGGACTGCCTGCTCAGCAGCGAGCCTGGTTCTCCTTCTCCCTCTACCTTCCCCCCAATGTGTGTGCGCGCGCTCTCTCTCTCCCTCTCAAATAAATAAAGAAAATCTTTTAAAAAAATAGAATAAAATAAAATGTCATATTTGGGGCACCTGGGTGGCTCAATTGGTTAAGCCTCTGCTTCAGCTGGGGTTGTGATCCCTGCTGAGCAGGAAGTCTGACTCTCTTTCTTCCTCTGCCCCTCCCCCCACTCCCACTTGTGCTCACTCGCTCACTCTCAAATAAATAAATATCTATCTTTAAAAAAATATCTAACCAGTCAGGTTACCTGGGTTCCCAATGTGCATTACGCATATTCAAATTAGAAGCGAGTTGGGAATAAAGGGCTATTCAAATAGGCACAAAGACTATTAGAAATACTATTTACCAGGCTTACAAGAGAAAGAAAGAAAGAAAGAAAGTAAAGTAATTGGAGCAATAAGGTCCTGAGCACTTTGCTTCACTGTTAAAGTATTAAAAATGTTAAGCAATCAAGGAAAGGTTAAATTATATTCAGAAATCTGGGTTTTTATTAAGAAGTCCTTGAAGTAAGCTCTTTATCCAGGAACTTCAGATATCCAAATAACATATTAGTTAAAATTCCCAATAAGGAAATGAGGATTATTAATTTAATATGATATAACAATATTAATATGGCAGCAATAACACACCCTGGGAAATAGTGCTAGCTATTCCATCCGTCAGGTCTTCACTTGGAAAGACAAGGAAAACTCATTCTAGTAAGGATGTGATATAGAAGAAGCCTGCCTCAGAAGGCACTAACCACTGAAAACAAACACCCTACATGATTACAAAACCACTTGTCATTTCTTCCTATTTAGGGATTCATTCATTTACTGAAGTCGAAAAACATGAATCTGACTCCAGGCACTATTCTTTAATAATTTCACAAACGTATTATTATTAACACAAATATTTACTACTCATGAACTTTCCTTTAGCACAAACTAAGCAAAAATTTTATTACTTCAAACGGCACTAGTACACTCTCTACACACATGCACACACACACATACATACACACACAAACACATACAACTTAGTCTAAAAAAATTTTTCAAAGTGTCTAATAAAGAACACAAGTCATATTGTTACCTTGTCAAAAACTTAATTTATAGCCTTGATAACAGATGACTAAATATTAAATATATACACATTTATATATTAAAAAATGAAGAAGACAGAGCAGTGGAGCTCAGGTTTAGACCCATTTGGCTTCAGTGTCTTCACCTGCACAAAACACTGAAAATTCTGGTAAAACAGGGAGAGACCACTCTTGAAACTGTCAATCTTAACTGATTATAATTCTGCCACTGTTTGAGATTACCCAGTATTTTTTTTAACTAGAAGTACCTCCACAAGGTGCTATCATTTTTACAGCAGCCACTGACATTTTTAGTAGGTGGCTCTAATTCAAAGAAAAGTAAAACAGCAAGAAGTATTCCTGAATTGCATATCCATTTTATCACCTGAGACCTTGAAGTGGATATGTTTTTGTTATTTTCAACATAAACATATTTTTTTCCTTGTTTTCCTTGGCTAACTACAAATACATGATGAACGCACAAATAACTTGACAACAGGCCTTTATTATCAAATAGAACTACGACTAAACATGTCTTCTGGTCTCTAATATTTTACTAAAACTGTAAATATTTATGCCCTTTGATCCAGCAATTCTACTTTTAAGAATCTATACCACACAAACACACATACAAAGATAAATGTGGAAGAATATTTACTGAAGTACTATTTATAATAGTGAAAAAATTTTTTTAAATCCATTAATATTACTGGTTAAGTAAATAACATATATATACTACAATAAAAAATATATATGGTTTTTTTTTAAAAGACTACAGTTTTTAAAAATGCAGATTTTTAACTGTTAATTTTTAAAATTTGCCCAAATACACTGTCAATGGAAAAAAGGACAATTACCAAAACAGCCAAAAATAGCCTAATGCTACACAACTTAATGTCCATCACCCAGTTGTTCAATGTTAGGAACAACCTAAATGTCCATCAACCAGTGAATAAAAAGACAAAATAGAGTATACCCATAAAATAAAATATAATTCAGCAATAAAAAGAAACAAACACTGATACATGTGACTTAATGAATATCATAAATATTTCACTAAGTTAAAGAAATCAGACACAAGAGACCAGATATTGTAGGATTCTATTTATATGAAATGCCCAGAATAAGCAAATATGCTGAGATGGAAAGTAGATGAGTGGACTGCTAGGGAGGAGGACTGTGAGGTAGGTGATAAAAGGTACAGGTTTTCTTTTTGAGGTAATGAAAATGTTTTAAAATTGACTGTGATGATGGATGCACCTATCTGTATTACCCAAAACCACTGAACTGTACACTTTAAGTGAATTGCACAATATATTAAATATATCATGATAAGCTTGTCAAAGGCATGAGCAAGTATTTTTATCTATTTCAATTAATTCTTGTAGAGAGATTTGCAGTATTAACTGACAAAAGCTGCTATTAACACCATTGCTGACCCAAGGAAGACAATTATTTTGAAGATTTAACTAAGATAGGATCTTTTACCTGCTGGTCTCCATGCACTTTACAAAGAGATAGCACTTTCATAAAAGTCCAATGATTGTGGCCTGGGGCAAACAAAATCTTCTTATAATCCTATATAAACAAGTGTTAAAAATCTTTGAAATAATTCCTAATAGGAAGTAGAAAAAAAAAATCTTACCATCCTTTGAAGATGTTTAGTCCAGAACTATACAAGTCCTTTAAGAAAACACAAACTTCTCAGGGCCTATTGTTTCCTCTTACTGCTCTAATTTGACAGCACTTAACAGTCTGATGTTTAACAATCCAGATTCCTTTTCCCATACATATAGTAACATGTTACTTTTTATTTTGTTTATTTTTATTTTTTAAGATTTTATTTATTTATTTGACAGATAGAGACCACAAACAGGCAGAGAGGCAGAGGAGGAAACAGGCTTCCCGCCGAGCAGAAAGCCCTACGTGGGGCTTGATCCCAGAACCCTGGGATCATGACCGGAGCCGAAGGCAGAGGCTTTAACCCACTGAGCCACCCAGGCACCCCATATGTTACTTTTTAATAGGAAAATGAGATCACACCATGCATAGTTTTGCACTTAAAATTATCAACTGAACTAAAATTTAGCTAAAAAGATAGTTAAGTTATAAGTAAGGTCACCAAGTCACTGGAAATACTCAGATTTTTTTTTAGTCTAATTTAGAATCTACAAGACATACTTGAAATTTCAAGTTAAAAAGTTTGAATATGTCATCAAACCTATTTTGGAAACTCAAAGGCTTTAAATAAATATAAAATACAACCTAACAACTCCCCACTTGAAGAAAAAAATGCATCTCTATTAACAAAGCAATGAAATACCTATTTTAACAAAAATGGAACTGTTTAATGTACCTTGGTTTTTTAAGACCCATGAATAGTAATAGTGGAAAAACACAAAGCTATAAATCCCAGAGATTTTTAGTTAATGGTTTGAAACTTCTCCTTCAAAGAACCTTTTAAGAGCAACAGTAAATGAAACACTAAAAACAAAAAGCTTGGGTATCTCACTTCTGATGACTCCAAGATTCTAGAAAGCAGGCAGGAGAGAATGTATACTGTACAATCAGACTATGAATTGATAAGTTTATTTTACCTTGTTCCTTTTTAAATCTTTTTAAAAATTTTTGGAAGGGGATCAAAGGGTCAGAAGGTGCTGTCATGTGAACAGCAAATAACATGCTTAACCTTCCTCAACCTCAAACCACCTCAAAGGTAATAAATAAATATCATCACTTCCTACCGCTCTACATTTTCCTTTTGCTCTAGCTCTTATGTAAGCAGTTTTTCTATAAGTGAATAGCACATTTAACCACAAGTTATAATCTCTTCTAGTCAACCTTCTATTTATACATTGAAATTTTCACGTATGATCATCAAAACTATTCTACAGAACCATTGGCAAGATGTTTTTAAAGCAAAAAACAGTGATTGAAGATGCAAAACAAGCACTGCTCAGCAGTCAGAACTACTTGCTGCAGGTACAGAAGTCGCTCAAACACATTTGTTGGTTGACTGAAGAAAATAAACCTTATCACATTAAAGAAATTATTTCTAACCCCTCAAATACTCCCTAATGTCTTCAGTTACTCACCTCTTCCAGAATATTAAATCTGTAAAGCCACCTAAAAGATATTACATGGCTTCAACAAAAATAGCAGAAGCAAAAAGGATAATTTTTTTGTCTTATAACTTTTAAATTTTCTGTAATATACTGTAAATGAATGTAATTTTCATTAATCTCAAAATAAAAAAATAAAAACAATTTCAGCTTTCTCAAAAACTCTTCATTCTGTGCCTTCAAAGGCAAAGGCTACCTTCTTAAACTGACATCTTGTTCATATTAATAGTTAAATCTCCTAATTCATAAATTTAAAAAAAACTTAAAGTTTTTTAGGAGCAGTTTTAAAAATTACCTATTTATTCCATGGAAACCTATGAAAGTCACTACAAAATATTTTCAAAGAATACTTAATCATATGAGAAAAATGCTTGACGGTGATATCATTTGAAAATACCAAGCTACAGAACGATACAGCAGAACCCACTGTGCATGTTGTATTTCTTTTTTTTTTTTTTAATATTTTATTTATTTATTTGACAGAGAGAGATCACCAGTAGACAGAGAGGCAGGCAGAGAGAGAGAGAGGGAAGCCGACTCACCGCTGAGCAGAGAGCCCGATGTGGGGCTCGATCCCAGGACCCTGAGATCATGACCTGAGCCGAAGGCAGCGGCTTAACCCACTGAGCCACCCAGTCGCCCTCATGTATTTGTAAAGAAAATCTCAGCGGACACAGGGAAAAGCTATATATAATTTTAATTTTCTTCTGTACTCTCTGTTCTACCTATCACATAACAATGGTTAAAATTAAAAAGGAAAGCCATCTTCACTGCTCTTGTTTCAATCAAATAAAAACTAACACTTCTTAGTATTAAGGTCCAGCATCACTAATTTGCTCTACTTATATTGTACCTTCCCATCTTATCCCTAAATGCAAGCAAACATGCTTCTCCTATCTTCTATAACCTTTACTCCTGCTGTTCCATCAAGGAGCATGTTCCTGATGGAACTAATGGACTTGTGTGTCTCAAATTCATCCTACAGTTCACTAATCATTTCTCAATTTAATCCTCTGAATCTGGCTATCCCAGCAATATTCTCTAGCAACTTAACCAATAGTTACCATTTTAGGTCTCAGCTTCTGTTGTACTGTTTTTATTTCTCCCCCACATCTGACCAACTTATGCTCCTCTCTGTGGACCAAACTGCTACTAATATTCTTCCAACTGTAATATTCTAACATCTTTCCACACTAGGTAAATTGAAAATCAAACCTTTATTCCCTTTACATCTCCATGGGACCATATTTCTATATGAATTTCTTAGGGTGTTTTTTTTTTTTTTTTAAAGATTTTATTTATTCATTTGACAGAGAGAGAGAGAGGCAGGCAGAGGGAGAAGCAGACTTCCTGCTGAGCAAGGAGCCTGATGTGGAACTCAATCCCAGGATGCTGGATCATGACCTGAGCCAAAGGCAAATCCTTAAACGACTGAGCCACCCAGGCGTCCCTCTTAGGGTGCTTTTGTTAAATGTTTTAGAATTGCCAAACCAGGATGGATAACCTCAAGAAACAGTACTCAAAAAAACTACTTCCAAAAAGCTTATGTTAGCCAAATGTGTACGATGATATAAAGCATACCTGTTCTCCCATGCCTTTGCCTAAATAATTTAAGTAGTTCTGAAAGGATTAGAGCACTCAGGATTTAGTGTGCGTGGCTACAAAAGAACCCAGACAGCAAATTTTTATCCTTTCCATGTCAATGTTCTAAAATCCTTCCCCTGAATTGAATTTACACAGACTAAATCAGTATCAATTTCCCACTTTCAAATTTCTCCTACAATTAAAGCAAAAATACAAAACAAACCACCATTCCACCTCCCAAAAATTCTAAGGGCCTCACAATAAAATTTACTGCCATCTAAAATGCTGATTTTATGTCTACCTGTCAAGTTTACTTGAACCAACTTAGATGAATCTGTAGTTCACATTTTCCTAGTTTGTTGCAGTTGGAAACAATTTGGGCATGGATAACTGGCTAACAATTAAACAACAACACATTCTAATTTAGTGTTTATAATTTCCTTGTTTATATACAGAGATCATCTCTGGAAAGCTATGTAAGAAACCGGTAACAGTTACTGCCTTTGTGGAGATTTTGGAGGCTGAGGAAAAAAAAAATTTATACTGTGTTCCCTTTGGTACTTTTTGAATACTGAACCACATAAATTTTGCAAATGTTTTAATTAATGTATATGTAAATATGCATACACATACACTTCTTAAATTTCAGTACACCACCCAATGGGATCATATCATAAGCAGTATTTGGAAATTTCAAGTAATAAAAAGAAAGTCTACAATCCGGGTATCTATGATTACCTCAACTAGTTTTCTAAAAATATATATATTTCAATTTGCATATGGGTCATACCCCCAAGAATACATGTGTGTGGGTGTATGTATAGGTGTTAGTCTCCCTAGGATATTAAATTTAGATTACAAAAAAATCAAGCAGGGGCACCTGGGTGATTAAGTGGGTTAAGCTTCTGCTTTCTGCTCAGGTCATGATCTCACGGTCCTGGGATTGAGCCCTACATAGGGCTCTCTGCTCAGCAGGGAGCCTGCTTCCCCCTCCCTTTCTGCCTACCTCTTGGCCTACTTGTGATCTCTCTGTCAAATAAATAAATAAAATCTTTTTTTTTAAAAATCAAGCAAAAATATAACGTTTTACACTTCACAAGACCTATTAATAGCAATTCCAGGTTTTTTTTTTTAAGATTTAATTATTTATTTGACAGACAGAAATCACAAGTAGGCAGAGCAGCAGGCAGAGATAGAGGGGGAAGCAGGCTCCCCGCTGAGCAGAGAGCCCAATGCGGGGCTCCAACCCAGGACCCTGAGATCATGACCCTGAGCCGAAGGCAGAGGCTTAACCCACTGAGCCACCCAGACGCCCCCCAATTCCAGGTTTTTAAAAAACATTTTAATCCTCCCAGTTTATCCATGTAAATGATAGATCAAATTTTGGAAATATAACCAAGTGCTCCAATACCAATGAAACCAACAGACAAAATTTCTGTACTGGTTAAACAATAAAAGAAATAAGGACAAGAAACAAAGAAATACTTCAGGATAAAAACACCCAAGATAATTATTTCATTCTTGATGTGCTGACTGGAATAATTTTTGGAAAAGGTCACCTAACTAAAAATGTCAGTTCATTACAATGTAATATATGCTAAAGAATACTTGATGTCTTTAGGAGAATACTTACTATTTTATAGGCATGAGTATTATTATATAAAATAAGGTTTATAAGGTATTTAAATCAGGTATGTTTTATTTTTCCCCTTAAATAACTATCACCAATGAAATCCATTCCTTAAAAAAATAAATTTTTAAGAGGTTAGTATCCAAAATACATAAAGAACTTACACAACTCAACACAAAAAACAAAAAAATAATCCAATTAAAAAATCAGAAGACATGAACAGACATTTCTCCAGAGAAAATATACAGATGGCCACAGACACATGAAAAGATGCTCAGTATCACTCATCATCAGGGAAATGCAAATCAAAACCACAATGAGAGGGGTGCCTGGGCAGCCCAGTCAGCTGAGCATTCTGACTCTTAATTTCAGCTCAGGTCATGGTCTTGGGGTTGTGGAATCAAGCCCTGTATCAGGCTCCAGGCTGGGTGCAGAATCTCCTTGGACAAACTTCTCCCTCTGCCCCTCCTCCCACTCATGTTCTCTCTCTCTCTCTCAAATAAAAAAATAAAATCTTAAAAAAAAAAAAAAAACCCACAATGAGTTATCACCTCACACCAGTCAGAATGGCTAAAATCAAAAACACAAAAGATGTGGAGAAAAAGGAACCCTCATGCACTGTTGATGAGAATGCAACGTGGTTCAGCCATTGTGGAAAACCCTATGGAGATTCCTTAAAAAGTTAAAAATAGAATTACCATATAATCCAGTAATTCTACTACTAGGTATTTACCCAAAAAATATGAAAACACTAATTCAAAAAAATATAAGCAGTAGCCCTATGTTTATTGCAGCATTATTTACAATAGCCAAAATATGTAAGGAACACAAAGGTCCATCCATATAGATGAACAGATAAAAGAAGATGAATATATACAATGGAATATTACTTAGCCATAAAAAAAGAATGAAATCTTGCCATTCGCAAAAACATGGATGGACCTAGGGAGTATAACGCTAAGTGAAATAACTCAGAGAAAAACAAGTACCATATGACTTCATTCATATGTGGAATTTAACAAAACAAAAAAAGAAACACACCAAAAAACCAGACTTTTTATTATAGAGAACAAACTGCTGGTTACCAGAGAAGAGGTTAGTGTGGGGATGGGGGAAATAGTGATGGGGATAAAGAGTACACTTATGATGAGAACTGAGTAATGTATAGAATTGCTGAATCAGTATACTGTACACCTGAAACTAATTACACTGTATGTTAATTATACATAAAAAACAGGTTTTTTTCAAAATTTAACTCCTCAATTAGATAATCTGGGTTTATATGAAAACATAAAGCCATTTTAATTACTACAGTGCAATGCTGACCCAGACGATCTCAAGAGCACTATAAATTAGTACCCTACTCTGAGAAACAGTGTACAGAGATACTATAGTATCTGCAAAAAAGGTTTTTAAGTTAGATTATCTTTTGAAGGACTAACAACTGTTTTATATACCAAGGCAATAGTGTGGAATTCTATCAAAATTAATTTTGTTACCCAATTTTAATGAAAAACAAAAACATTTTCAACTTGATTATCAAAGGCACTATACTTTGTGGCAAAAAATGACTTATCAGCAACAAACCACCTGTTGTATAGGAAGTTTTAAATACGTTTTTCTCTTCAAAGTATAATATTAATTCGTAATGTAGCATACCGTTTTAGTTAAGAAAAACCATACTTTAAAGAAAAAGGCAGGATGTGCTACTTTCAAAAGAGCTTGAAAATAGTTTGAATGATTCAAACTTTCCTCTAACAAATGCCACAACAAAAAGGTTTGTCTTTTTATATGTAGGGAAAACAACAATTAATAGGTTGTTTGGTTAGAAACTTAAAACTTTAAAGTTTCCTATTACCTCACTTTGACAAGTTTTATTTGTCATTTGTCATTTGTCATTTGACATTTGTCATTTGTCATTTGACAGTGCTACTTTAAATATTGGGGGAGAAGAGTGAAACTAATATTGTAATTTTAAGAAGTTATAAATGATTCTAAAATATGTAAATTTTTAAGTTGTCTTAGACAAATATCAAATTCTCTGAAGTTATTTAGTTCTTGTTCTTAGTTTTCCCTACTTCATTTAGTCCTCCTTTGGAACTTCTTATAAAGCTCCAGTTTAGAGTTTACAGCCCTAATCCCAGGCTTGGAAATAAATAAAATGCAATCTATTTAACTGTTTGTGTTCAATAGTGGGGAAGTGAAAAGACAAAAACATAAATTAGACTGGAAATCTTCTCTAAATTTCAGATATACAAATTTATTCCTGTTCCTCCCTTAGAAAGGACAACAAGGCGCACCCAAAAACTGATAAAAGAATGTTCGTAGAAAGCATTATTCATAATAGCCAAAAATCATTAGACAAGGCTATATTCAAAGCTCAATTAACAGAAACAAAAGATAACTTTAAAATGCTAATGTACAATTTGCAGCAAACTATACTTCAATTTCTGAAAAAAACCTTAATATACAATTTGGTAGTAAGTCAGCAAGCATCAAAGAACACATTCTTTCTTTTTAAGATTTTATTTATTTACTTGTCAGAGTCATAGAGCTCACAAGCATGCACAAAAGCGCACACAAGTAGGGGGAGCTGCCAGCAGAGGGAAAAGCAGACTCCATGCTGAGCCAAGAGCCTGACATGGAACTCGAGGCCAGGACCCCGGGTTCACGACCTGAGCTGAAGGCAGATGCTTAAAATGTTTAATCGACTGAGGAACTCAGTAACCCCAAGAACACATTCATCCATCAAAAGACATTCAAGGGGCACCTGCATAGTTCTGTTTGAAGAGCATGCTTAATCTTGGGGTCATGAGTTAGAACCCCACATGGGGTGTAAAGATTATTTAAATTAAAAAAAAAAAAACTAAAAAAAAAAAAAAAAAGCAAAACATTTTGGGATGCCAATTTTAAATCCAATTAATAGTTTTATAAGTTGCCTAAAACCTTAAGTCTAAAATTGATAGGTTATATACATCAACTGTACCTAAATTAATAAACTAATTAAATTGATAGGCTACACCTAAAATTCATACAGAAATGGCAAGGGACCTAGAATAGGCAAAATAATCTTGAAAAAGAAGACCAAATCTAGAAAACTCTCACTTCCTGATGCCAAACTTACTACAAAGTCATAGTAATCAAAACAGTGTAGGACTAGTGTAAGGACAGACAATGGAATACAACTAAAAATCAAGAAATAAACCCATACATCTATGGTCAACTGATTTCTGACAAGGGTGTCAAGAGTATTTAACAGAGAAAGAGGAGCCCTTCAACAAAGGTACTGAAACTACATATCCATGCAAAAGAATGAAGCTGAACCTCCTCCTGGCACCACACACGAAAACTGACTTCAAATGGATCACAGGCCTAAATATAAGAACTAAAACTATAAAACCCATAGAAGAAAACACGAGTAAATCTTTGTGACCATGGATTAGGAAAAACGTCTTAGATTAAACAATAAAAGCATAAGTAATAACAAATAAATTAACTGGACTTCTAAATTTAAATATTTGATGCTTCAAAGGACAATATCAAATTACCTCACACAAGTTGGAATGGTTACTATCAAAAAGAAATCACAAGTGTCAGCAAGGTTGTGGAGAAAAGGAAACAGTCCCAAACTGTTGGTGAGAATGAAAATTTGTGTAGCCACTGTGGAATATAATATGGGGGTCCCTCAAATAATTAAAAATAGAAATACCATAAAATTGGGGCATGGGTGGCTCAGTCATTAAGCATCTGCCTTCGGCTCAGGACATGATCCCAGGTTTCTAGGATGGAGCCCGACATCGGGCTTCCTGCTCATCAGAAAGCCTGCTTCTCCCTCTCCAACTCCCCCTACTTGTGTTCCCTCTCTTGCTGGGTCTCTGTCAAATAAATAAATGAAATCTTAAAAAAAAGAAAAGAAAAAAGAAATACCATAAAATCCAGTAATTCCACCTCTGGATATGTACCTGAAGAAAATGAAAACATGAATTCAAAAAGGTATATGAACCCCTATGTCTACTGTAGCATTATTTACAATCACCAACATACATGGAAGCAACCTAAGTGTCCATCCATAGATGAATAAAGGAGCTGTGGTACACATACACAATGGACAACTCAGCCATAAAAAAGAACGTAATCTTGCCATTTCTGACACAGATGGACCCAGAGTATATTATGCTAAGTGAAACAAGTTAGACAGAAAAAGACAAATGCCGTATGATTTCACACTTATATATGAAATCTAAAAAAACAAATGAACAAAAAACGGAAATGCTCATAAAGAGAAAAAAGCGGGTGGTTCGGGGGACAGTGGGGACAGGTGAAATAGATGATTAAGAGGTGCAAACCTACTGCTATAAAATAAGTCACAAGGATGAAAGCATAGGAAATAGTCGATAATACTGTACGACAGTAATGGCACTTACACTGGTGAGCATGTCATAATATATACAATTGTTGAACATCCTACACCTGAAGCTAATATTACACGTCAACTATACTTCAATTAAAAATAACTTTGGGGGCACCTAGGTGGCTCAGTGGGTTAAGCCGCTGCCTTCGGCTCAGGTCATAATCCCAGGGTCCTGGGATGGAGCCCCACATCGGGCTCTCTGCTCAAGCAGGGAGCCTGCTTCCCCTTCTCTCTCTGCCTGCCTCTCTGCCTACTTGTGATCTCTGTCTGTCAAATAAAAATAAAATCTTTAAAAAACATTTAAAAAAAAAATAACTTTGAAGGGGCGCCTGGGTGGCTCACTGGGTTAAGCCTCTGCCTTCAGCTCAGGTCATGGTCTCAGAGTCCTGGGATTGAGCCCCACGTCGGGCTCTCTGCTCAGCGGAGAGCCTGCTTCCCCTCTCTCTCTGCCTGCCTCTCTGCCTATTTGTGATCTCTCTCTCTCAAATAAATAAAATCTTTAAAAATAATAACAACTTTTAAAAACAATTAAGTTTTCAAAAAGGACAGTATCAAGAAAAAACAAAAGCCCACAAAATAGAAGAAAATGTTTATAAAATCATGTATCTGATTAAAAAAACTACCCAGAACATACAAAAACTCTTGTAATTCAATAATAAAAACACAAATAACCTAATCTAAAAATGGGCAATAAATCTAAAAAGGTATTTCTCTAAAAATATGTAAAAAAGCACAGGAAGAGATGTTCAACATTAGCCATCAGAGAAATAGAAATCAAACCCACAATGAGGTATTACTTCACACCCATCCACTACAAAAAGACCGATAACAAGTGTTGCAGCATGCAGAAAAATTGGAACATCAGACATTGTTAGTGGGATTGTAAACCATGCAGTCACTTTGGAAAACAGTTTGGCAGTTTTTCAAAATGTTAAAGAGTAACAACATGACCCAGCAATTCCATTCCCAAAAGAAATGAAAACATTTCCACACAAAAACCTGTACAAAATGTTCATAGCAGTATTTATTATTCATAATAGCCCCAAAGTGGAAACAACCAAACGTCTATCACTGATGAAGAGATAAAATGTGGTATACACACACAATGGAATGTTTGGCCATAAAATGCAATTAAGTACTGATAACATGCTACATCACGGGTGAAGTGTGGAAACACGCTAAGGAAAAGAAGCCAATAAAGGATAACACATATGATCCCATTTATATGATATGTCCAAAGAGACCAATCTATCCAGGCAGAATTTATAGATTAGTAAATTGCCTAGGCTGAGTTAGGGGCGAAGGAGGTAATGACTGCTAATGGATAAAGGGATTCTTTCTGAGGTAATGATATTGTTCTAAATTGATTGTGGTGACGGAACTGCACAGACGAAAAACCCCTGAATTGTACACTTAACTGAGTGTATAGTATGTGAGCTGTAACTTCATTAAGGTATTTTTAAAAATATTTTTTATTTGGTAGAGAGAGAGAGAGGGAGAGAGGAAACACAAGCAGGGTGAAGGGGGGAAGGAGAAGCAGGCTTCCCGCTGAGCAGGGAGCCTGACGCAGGGCTCGATCCCAGAACCCTGGGATCATGACCCCAGCCAAAGGCAGATGCCCAACGACTAAACCATCCAGGCGCCCCGTAAGGCTATTTCTTAAAGAAAAACCTAATGCCTCGTATTTATGTCGCTTGCGGAAAACAAGAAACATTCAAGCCAAATGACTAGGAGCTGATTTGATTACTAAGTCCATACGTGATACACTTAGAAATAAGAATTTAAGACACACCTCTTCTTCCCTGAAAGAGCACTCCTTTAATTACTTCTGAATTTTAACTAAAATGGAGCTGTAGTACTTGCAGCTGTCAGGACCTAAACTGAGACTGACCCAAGATACCGGGGTAAACATGCTCCTTCTCCCGCACTCGGCTGCACTGCACTTCCCATTACAACAAACAATAACTACAGAAAAACACCCCATACGGTGACTGGAAGTCATTCTCAGAGAACCACCTAATACTAATACAGAGTTAAGAAGAGGGGTGTGGAAAGAATGAGGAAGGGGAAGGAGCGCAGGGCACAAGGGGAAGTCTTCCTGCATTTAAGCCCAAGGAATCCAGTTACATTAAATTCAACTTTTACACGCTTTGTGAACAGGCCCAGAGGCAAAGTCCTGGGCGCAGACCAAAGAGCCGAGCTGCGAGGCCGAGAGGAAGTGCTGATCCAGGCCAAGCCCGCAAGGTACTCCGTGTGGAAACCACAGGGGGCAAAAGGGCTAAGATGGGGGCTGCGGCGCGGGACAGCGGCGAGCCCCCTCCGCCCGGCTCCGGCCCGCGCTTGCTGGCAGCGCGCAGCGAAAGGCGGCCGCGCCGCGGGCCCGGCGGCCGCGTCCAAGCCGTGGAGCGCGCCCAGCGCCCCAAGCCTCCCGCGCGGCCGGGTCCCGTCTCCCGCCCCATCCGGCGCTTTGTCCCAGCGCGGGCGGCGGGCGGCCCCCAAGCGTCCCCGCCGCGGGCTGAGGGGCCGCACTGACAGCCCTCGCAAGGGCTGCGAGCCTGCGAGACCTGGCGGCCGGCGGCCCGCAGCCCGCCCGGCTTCATACAGGCGGGACCCAGCCGGCCGCGGTGCGAGGACGCTAGCCCTCACCCCCCGAGCCTTCGCCGCCGCCGCGGCCGCCAACGCCGCCGCCCGGAGAGCACACAGGCCGAGGTCAGGCGGAGAAAGCTTCGCACCCCAAAACCCAATTCCCAACATCCTGCTCTTACCCAAAAATTTTCGACGAAATGCGCCATGACCATCCTGCCGCCGCCGCGCCAGGTTCCGCGTCCGCGCCCGCCCGCCGCTGTGTAAACACGGGCACGGCCCCCACGGCGCCCCAGCCTTTCCCCACAGCAGCCGCCGCCGCCGCCGCCGCCGCCGCCGCCGCCTTCTTCCCGGAGTCCGGCCCGCACCCTCCAGGGCGCATGCGCCACCTAGCGGCTGCTGCCGCGGGGCGAACTCTTGAAAGCCACCGCCTGGTTGCGCATGCGCCCTTCATCCTATCCCAGGTTTTAGTGACCCTCCCCTCTACCCTGCGCGGGCGCGGCCAAATTGAGTATTCTCTTGGGAATGGTGGAGAGCAGGGTTCTTGGAGAGTCGCTGGGGAGACTGCCTGCACCCTTTGCGGTACGATGGGTACTGGCCCAGGAATGAACGAAGAAGAGGGCCGGCCAGTGGCAGTGGATACGGCAGCCTGACTGCCTCCTCTCTTCCTTTACGCAAGACGCGCTTCCCCGGCCTTGGAGGATCGTGAAGGGACCAAGTCTGGTTAAGCTGTGATGGGGGAAATTTGGCCTCCGGCCACCGGGAGGAGACTGGGAAACCTTTGGTCAGTAGGGTTCCTTTCCTTGACAGGGAACTAAGAACCAAAACAAAACTTTCCGAGGCCGGAAAAGAGGAAACGCCCAGTGTCGCCTGAGAGTCTCTGGAACAGCGCGAGACCCAGGCACCAAGTTCCTTGCCGAAGCCGCTGACCTCTAGCACGCCCCTAGCAAACCAGGCCGGCTGGAGGCAGGAACGTGACCCGAAAGGAACGAATTTCCCTGACCCACGCAGTTAAAAAAAAAAAAAAAAAGTCTTTTATAGGACTTGTTCATTTAAGTCTCTAGTTCTCTTAGCAACTTGTACATTTTGGAAAAAGAAACAAGTTTAAACACGTCCTGGCACAACATGAACTAAATCCCCTTCCCACCTTGCTTTCCAGAGGTTAGGGGGAAAAAATTAAACCCTCGTGGAGAGTTCTCAGGTTCACTATCACCAGGTCGGCTCAATCCGAAGTCTGCTGTTCTTGAAACCAAGCCCCACTAATAGACTTGGTGTAGCTTTAACTATATACACACATCACACCTTCTCAGATCTTCTGACTTCAGATATAATAAACATTGGGACACGTGTTTCTTGGTGGAAACTTGTTTTCATCCTCAAAAGCAAAAACCGCACGTGGATAAAACTGAAGTGTTTGTTGAATTGGGAATAAGTGGATATTGGTATTGTGATTATATCTTTTTTAAGAATATCTTTTAGAAATATATAGGAGGTAACAGTCTGCTTTAAAATAACTCACTGAGGGGGGTTCCTGGGGGGCTCAGTGGGTTAAAGCCTCTGCCTTCCACTCAGGTCATGATCCCAGAGTCCTGGGATCAAGCCCCACCTCGGGCTCTCTGCTCCGCAGGGAGCCTGCTTCCTCCTCTCTCTCTGCCTGCCTCTCTGCCTACTTGTGATTTCTCTCTGTCAAATAAATAAAATATTTAAAAAAATAAATAAGTAAAATAAAATAACTCACTGAGGGAGGAACAATGAGTAGAGGTATGCATGAAACAGGATTGTTAGATCAATTGTTAGGACCTAGGTGATGAAAACATGGTGGTTCACTATACAGCACTACACTATTTCGTATATGTTTTTAAAAAGTCTTCATAGCACTGTCATTTACATAGCACTGTCATTTCATATATGTTTACTATTTCCTTTTTAAAAAGTCTTCATAACACTGTCATAACATTGGGAAAGTCTAACTTAGAAACTAGTGCTACTATTCTGTAAACCATTAGTCTAGCACTATCTTTCTTCATCCTGAAAAAAATCCTAAAAAATACAGCCATCTAGATCTAGCCATAAGCATGGCATTAAAATCCTAGCGTCACTAGGCACTACCCAGCTTAGATCTCAGGAGGAAAAGCCTTATCCTAGACCTATACTTCAAAGGGCCTTACATATTACATCAATCTATTAAAAAAACAAATGGATGCCTTTGCCAGTGATGATCTGATGCTGAACTCTGTCCCATAACCATATAGACCCTCGCTCATGACCAACACCATTCAGGCCCCCCAGGAAACAATTCTTCATAGCTCTTGCCCTATGTCTTCAAAACAAAAGGCAGAACTCCAAATGCAGTGAAAATCTTTGTGTGGGATAGCTTCCCATATCAGAATAGACTCCTTTGGAGTTCAGGCAGAATCTGAGCAGCAGAAGTGCTTAAGTAAGAAAAGACAATTTAGTTAACTTGTCCAAATTTTCCTCCCAGCACAAATGCAATAGATTTTTTTTTAAGATTTTATTTATTCATTTGATAGAGATACAAAGACAGAGATGGAGAGAGAGAGGGAGAAGCAGATTCTCCACTGAACTGGGACCCTGGCATGGGGCTCGATTCTAGGACCTGGAGATCATGACTGGAGCCGAAGGCAGACACCCAACCATCTGAGCCACCCAGGCGCCCCAATGCAATAGATTCTTACATAACAAAGTATTGTTTTGCAAACATTGTGGTGTTAAGCACAGATTTTCCCTTTTTTAGTGTTCTAACTCTGACAATTTAGCATAGTACTCAAATAACCACGCATGGTACACTGATCTCCATTTGTACTCTTACCTCTGATCTCATAAATGTCAGACCCAGACTTGACATAAAGATAAATATTCTGTGTATTTGGATATTTACAAAGCTCATTAGGGCCGAAACACCCTTGCTGTAATTGCCTGATATTTTAATTGTGGGAATTTAAAGTCAACAGTGATTAAGGTGACTAAATTTCAGACGAGATGGTGAAGTACAAGAAGAATGTGGGTAGTATCAGGCACATTCTGTTCTCTCCAGTGAGGTTTCCTGGGATGTGCATACAGTCTGGCAGAGTGTAGATAAGGCCCTGAGAGGGTAGCTCACTTATGTGTCGTTAAGTATTTGTGACCCAAACACTTAGCCCTTGCTTATTCAAACACATTCTGAAATTACTAAAAACTGACACAGTTTTTGACTCACTGCCTGCAGCTGGGATGGATAACAGATAACAACACTGTTCTACTCACTGCCTATGCCACCTGGCACTTAATAGTCACTCAATAAATGTTTGGTGAGACAACAGGTGAATGACTGAACCTATCAGGGAAATGTCAAGGGTGGATGAAACTTTGAATATGCAGTAACTCTATTCTTTTACTGATACTTTTCCTTGGTGCTAGGTCTTTAGAGCTTATTATAAAAATAGCATTATTTACATTCTACTTGATTTGTCTTACATTATTTCAAATATTTTTAAAAGAATTATTTGGGGCTTGAATATACTTCTTTAAAAAAAGTTTATTTATTTGAGGGGGGAGAGTGGGAGGGAGATGGAGAGAGAATTCTCAAGCAGACTCCTCACTAAGCACAGAACCTGACCCCAGGACCCTGAGATCATGACCTGAGCCGAAGGCAGCGGCTTAACCCACTGAGCCATCCAGGCGCCCCTTGAGTACACTTCTTAAAGGATAAGTTGCCTTTTGTAATAAAAACAAAATTAAATTCAGATAATAATATTCAAAATTGGTTCTCAAGGATGTTGCTGGTCCCCATTAAACTCTGCCCAAGCATATATGTTATAACCAAAGCTCTAACATAAGTCCTATAACATAATTTGACAAGTGGTAGCAAATAAGACAGGAGAAATTAACACAAAGTTACCTAAATCTACATTCTCTGGTTTTAGAAAATATAACTTGTCTCCCAGATTTGAAGACAAGACAGACAAAGAATGTCCCCCTTTTCGTTCCTTAGTTTGATCTCTTATTTCCAATTTTGGGGTCACAGCTCACACCCCCTTAATCAACATTTAGTTACAAAGGCCATTTTCTCATTACTTCATTTAAAACTAGTTCTGGGGGCACCTGGGTGGCTCAGTCAGTTAAGTGGCTGCCTTCGGCTTGGGCCCTGATCCTAGGGTCCTGGAATCTAGCTCCATGTCGGGCTCCTTGCTCAGGGGAGAGACTGCTGCTCCCCTTGCTTGTGCTTGCTCTCCCTACCTTTCCTGTCAAATAAATTAGTAAAATATTTTTTAAAAACTAGTTCTGTTCCAAAAAAGTGGGTTATAAAATAAAACATAATTTTTCCCATTTATTTTCAATACAATTTTGCAAATGTACTTCTAATTTTTTCCAAGACAAGAGCAGCAGAGGAGAAGCTCCTATAAACCTCTATTTCCTACTAATTTCTTCAAGGACAGCATCCTGTGTCAGGCGCAGTAGTCCTCTCTACTTGTACCTGAAGAAAACAAGCAGTAGAAGAACTAAGCTCCATTAGAAGGCCAAAGAGAAAGAGGCAGATCCCCGAAGTCTGGTGTTCTCTTGTTTTTCCCTACACCACTGCAACATATTGAAAGCAATAACTTTACGCAAAACAGAAAGAAAAGCAAAAGCTCAGCAGATGGTATCCAGGCAGGCAGCTATACAAGGCCAAGGAGACGGAAACATGCTAATCAAAGTGCAGAAAGCAGCTAAATATCATCTTCCTTACACTCTTCTCATATCAGAGCAGCTTGCTGGGTACGCCCTTCTCTCCTGCCTGCAGCTGGGATGGACTGCCTGCTCTTTGATGTGGCCTCCTCTCTAACTCCAGAGTGAGATGTACTTTTCAATGGACCCTCTTATCAGCTGTCTGTAAAAGAAACACAAAACACCTGACAGGTTTTTCAGGGCTTTATGATGCTCATGATCACAGGAAACCCAACACAGGTTTCAAAATTTCAAAAAAAAAAAAAACAAAACACACACACACAAAAAAACCCAGGATGGGGGCACCTGCCTGGCTCAACCAGCAGAGCATGCAATTCCTGATCTTGGGATCATGGGTTGGAGCCCCACACTGGGGGGTGGAGATTACGTTAAAAAAATTTTTTTTTAATTTTTAAAAAGTAAGAAAAGAAAAATTGATTACAGAAAGTCATAAAGGTACAATAATTTAAAAACATGCAGATATTCGTCATTAATGTTAAGTGGAAAAGCAGAAGATGACATGAGATACATTGAAATTATAAGGGTGTACAAATACGCATATAAATGGACAAAAATCAAAAGAAAATGGAAAATGTATGTGTTGAGGTGGTGAGATTATGGTAATTACTAAACATCTAAAATATATTCTAATGTAACAACATAATCGCTTCTCGGGCTTTTGGCTAAGATCAAGTGTAATGTAATAATATAGTATGATTTAAAGAGCAATCACTGTTCTTTGTTTTCATTTGAATATAAATGTAACTGAACAAATCTTCCCTAGGTCTTTCATTAAACTTCTCTTCTCATTGATTCAAGCAAGAGAAAATAACTGGGCACTTAACACCATGAAAAGTCCATCTCTGCCCTTAAGAAATTCACAATCTAATATAGATACATAAGAAATAAGACAATAGAGATAATGGCAATTATAAAATAATAAGCATAGAAGAGTACCTGGTGTATTGTTGACAATCAATAAAGATTCATTGAGTAAAAAATGAACAAATCACTGTTCAGGCTAACCTCAAAGGAATTCAATTTGTCCTTTTCATTTTTCTCTCTCCCTGCTACCTCTCTTTCTCTTTCCCTCTTTTCAAGATAGTGACAGGAAATTGACGTGGATTCACAGGGGGTTTCTTCCACTAGCACAGAGGTCTTTGGGTCCCTGGGATAACAGAATCCAGAGCAACTTTTAAAATTCAGTGCTTATGCGATTGGCTAGCCACTTAGGAGCTAGCTGTGTATGGGAACTGGAAGAACACAGCGCCAGGAATTGTAACCCTAGGAACCCACAAGAAGAGAGGCACCTTTGGATCAGCTAAGAATAGAGGAATGGGCTTGGTCTCCTTTGGAGACAGTTGAAGCCTCACGTGTGGCACTAGATTTTAGCAGTAGCACTAAGTACTAGTGAGAAGGATAGTCCCTGAGTTTCCTGGGCAACTGAGGGGAAGGAGGGAGCTCCACCCAACCATTTATGTAACAAACATTCAGTAAACACCTATATTAAGCTAGGCCCCTTCTAAACACTGGGGGGTCCAACAGTGAAAAACACATGACTTCTCTACTCTTGTTGCACTCAGTGTGGGCAGACAGACCACAAGGATATAAATAAGTGAGAACCTTTTGGATAGTGATACATGCTATGACATATAATTGGGATAGATTGTGGTGGGGAGTGGTGACTTCTTCACCTAGAGTGGCGTCTCTAAGGAAGTGACATTTGAGCAGAGACCTGAATGACCCAAAGGAAACAGCCATGCAAACATCTGCAGAGAGGTCCACATTGAAGGATCAAACTGTGCAAAGGCCCAGAGTTAGCAATGAGCTTCATGTGTTCAAATAAGTAGAAACAATAAATAATAAATAAGCATGGCTGGAGTGGTGATAAAAAAGGAGAAGATCAGAGATGAAGTCAGAGAGGAAAGCAGAGTCAAGGGTGGAGAGGCTGGTTTATAGTCTTAAGTGGGATAGGAAGCCAACAGAGGGTTTTAAAGCTTCAGAGATGCCTAATTTATGTTTAGCAAGATCACATTGACGGCTCTGTGCAAAAGGGTGAGGGGGAAGTGGTGGTAAAGGGGAGGTCACTGAAAAGACAGATGCAGTAGTCCTGATAAGAGAAGACAGTGGCAGGGACTAGCCAACAGCAGCGGAAGTGAGAAGAAGAAGCGATCGGGCTTAGGATCTATTTTGATTGTGAAGCTGACAGAATTTGCTAATGGAGTGGACATGGGGTGTGAGGGGAAGAAAGAAATCAGCAGCTGTGCCTGAGAACTCAGATGTAAAAGGGTGCCACAGAGATAGAAAGGATATAAAAAGCAGCTGTTTCAAAGAAAGGAAGGCCCAAGGGTTCTGACTGGTCTTGTTAGGTTTGAGGGCCCTACTGGAAATCCAAGGGGAAATGTCTATCAGACAATTGGATGCATGATTTTGGAATTTAGGACACAGGTTGGATTGAAGACGTAAATTTGAGGGTCATCAACAAATATGGATGAGATCACAAGCAGAAAGGACAGGAAGGGGGAGCTGAACTAAAGCTCTAGGGCACGTCTACATTTTCAGTTAGGAGAAGGAGCTGAGCCAGCAATAGAGATGAAGGAAGAGTAGCAAAATAGAAGCGCCAGGAAAAAGGGATAACATTGAAGCCAAGAGAATGTTTTAAGACTGGTCAGTGGATGGAGCGCCTGGATGGCTCAGATCGTTAAGCGTCTGCCTTTGGTTCAAGTCACAATCCCAGGGTCCTGGGATTGAGCCCCACATTGGGCTCCCGGCTGGCTCAGCAAAGAGTTTGCTTCTCCCTCTCCCTCTGCCTCTCCCCCTGCTTGTGCTCTCTTTGACTCTGTCTCTCTCTCTCTCAAATGAATAAATAAAATCTCAAAAAAAAAAAACAAAAAACTGGTCAGTGGATGACAAACACTGAGAAATGACCAACTGGTTTAGGGATGGAAGGAGGAGTCTTGGCAAGCCAGCCTTCTTTGAAGTGCTGAAGATATAAATACAATTATAATGGGTTGAAGAGAGAAGGGGAAGTAAAGACCGTAAGTAAAGACAACTTATTCAAGAAGTTTTGCTGTGAGAGGGAAGGGTGAGGAAGGTAGATATTGAAGGGACCCGGGATGAAAGGGGAAGAGTGTTAAGATGAGTGGTAGTAAGTCATGCTTGGATGCCAGAGAGGATGAGCCAAAGAGATGGAAAGAGGAGAGAAGGATGGAAATGTGGTCCTTGAGTAGAGGAAAGGGATCCAGAGTGAAACTGGAGCTTCAGGAGGGTGTTTCTAGTTTTACAGCTAATAAGTCTAATAGGACCGTGGTCACTAAGTTGGAAAAAGTCTCCCTAACTGCCTGTGCAATTGTGCTTTTCTGCATGGGAAATGCCCCTTTCATGTATCACCTGCCTAAGCCCCCACATGGACCCTATGAAACCACTACTGTTATGATCCCAACTTTATAGATGATACAATATGCTCTAGAAGATTAAATGGATTG
The DNA here is from genome assembly GCF_922984935.1 of Meles meles. Taxonomy (NCBI): domain Eukaryota; kingdom Metazoa; phylum Chordata; class Mammalia; order Carnivora; family Mustelidae; genus Meles; species Meles meles. The sequence continues at coordinate 84,105,645 of NC_060068.1, forward strand.
CCAAGGTCAAACAACTCGCAGATGGTAAAACTACTGTGAACAGTGGCATGAACAAACTCTTAATGAAGGAAGGTAGGTGAGTCCTCAAGAAACACAAGAGGTCAAAAAAAAAAAAATACTAGTCAAGGGTGAAAATTAAACTCATCCAACAAGGGCTTTTGTTTGTGTTTGTTTTTTTTTTTAAACTCATGGTCTGGTGTTCCTCAGAAAGCCCCTTGGTTACCATCTCTAACCTAGGTTTTCTGAATGATTATGAATACGAACTACTAAGGATTCCATAAAAATTTCAAACTAATGTATTTATATCTAAGTCTTTGAAAAAAAGTCTTTTCTCTCCTCATAGTCAGTTCTGAAACATGCAAAAAATGTAAGTGTCCAAAACTCAGATTCCAGGCAAAATCTAGAGCTGTCCCACCCTAAACAGGATGTCTGGTCATTGTATTAAAAACCAGTCACTTCTGACAGGCAGAGGGAACAGACAACCAAAGCAGTCTGTGGTCTTGGAATGTTCTCTATCAAATCCTTAAGACCACTAAATTCTGATGACCTATTTGCAAGGAGGCCACTGTACTGGGCCAAACAGGCCAGATTGAAAGGTGACAAAATAAAATTTCATTTCTAGCCTCACAACTTCACTAGATGACGTCTGCCTTAATATGCTTTTTAAATACAGTTTTGAGAACAAACTGTCACCAATTAGTTTGTTTTTTTTTTTCATTTAGTTCCAGAAGATGTATGTTATTTTTTTTTCTTCCCACTTCCCACATGCTAGCTAAAACCAATTCTTTCTTCAAGCTGTCTTCAAGTATAACTCCTCCAAAAAAAAGAAAGCTGCTAAACCATTACCTTCTGGGTAATCTCATTATATTTCTTCTTTCTTCCATTATTCACAAATATACCCTTTAGATTAAGTAGTTTATATGTTGTCAAAAACAGCTACATACTGCTTTTTGTGGTGTCTTGTTTTTCTTTCTTTCTTTCTTTTTTTTTTTTTTGTAGGTGCATGTGCTTGTATTGGTGGTTATGGGAATTCATCAAGATATACTAATAAATAGAAAAAAATAATAAATAGAAAAACCTATACCATCGGGCTGGCTCAGACGATATAGTGTGTAATCTTGATGTCAGGGTTTTAAGTTCAAGCCCTACACTGGATACAGAGATTACTTAAAAATAAAACCTTAGGGGTGCTTGAGTGGCTCAGTCAGGTAAGTGTCTGCCTTCAGCTCAGGTCATGATCCCAGGGTCCTGGGATGGAGCCCCACATCAGGTTCCCTGCTCAGTGGAAAGCCTGCTTCTCTCTCTCCCTCTGCCTGCTACTCCCCCTGCTTGTACTCTCTCTCTGTGCCAAATAAATAAATAAAATCTTTTTAAAAAATAATTAAGAAAAAATCTTGAGAAAAACTATATACATACATGCAAACATATATGTACATATGCACACATTTATACATATACATAAATATTTTATACATGCGTCTATGTCTATTATGAGTATTTTCTTATGTGTATATTCCTATCCTGGGGAGGATATATAAGAAACTGGTAAACATGCCCGCCATTGAATTTAATCTTAGTCAAAAGACCCAAAAGCCACTGTAATTATCTTTGAAGAAAGGAACTAGATAATAGAAATTAAAAGTAGCTGGCTTTTACACCTTTTGAGTATTGTTCTATGTAGATGTACTACCCATTTCAAAAAATAAAAAAATTTATAAGGCGCCTGTCTGGCTTGGTTGGTAGAGCGTATAAGTCTTGATTTGAGGCCTGTGAGCTTAGGCCCCACATGGGGCATTGACCCTACTTAAGAAAAACATAAAATAAAAGTAGATAAGAACTTAAATATTAAAAAGAGAAGAAACAAATCAAAATTATTTTTTTCCCAGATATTAAAAAATGGTGGTCAAACTAGGATTGGGAGTTAGGGCAAGAACCGGAAGTACCAGAATCCAGTGGATGCTTGGGAAGAAAAAATACAAATGTCACCACCGAAGGTATTTTCAAAATAGAACAAAAGTAAAATGTTCTCCTCTTACTTTTTTGCTTCAATGACTATTTGACTACTTCAGTTGTGTGCAGTTATTGTGTCGGGTTTTATTTCTTTGATTTTATAGGGCTGTTCTACTCTCTCCTAGTAGGAAATATCCTGTGGAGAAGTCTGAAGCTAGCCAGAATCATTTTTCCTTTTTTTACATTATTTTTTCAACCTGTCTGTTCAAAAGGTTATCTATTTTTCTTTGAAGTCAAACGAATGTATTACAATATTTCTTCCTATAGATGTTCCACATTCATTTTTTCTGTGAGTCTGTTGAGATAGGCTAAATTATGATAATAGATCCCACACGAAATGGTCCCAACAAGACCAGGTTTAGTTCTCTGTGGGGTAACTGTCTGCAACATATGTCAGGTCATAGGAGAACTCTTCACCAATAGTAATGCAAGGATTCCAGCCATATGGCCAGCTCTTTGGAAGAAGGGGAGAGCAAATTTTGGTGTGCAGCAAGTAGGTTTGGCTAATGATACATTGTGTCTCTTCAGTCAGTTGGTATAAGTGTTTGGTTACTGGAATATTCTTTTGAATTTTATCTCAGATACTTCTTAAATGTTATTTGAATGATATCTTGACTATCTTATTTCAGTGTTTAGACTGACAGACACCAGTCATGCATACATAGCTTTTCTTTTCCTTGTTTTCCAAAATAAAAATGTCGCTTTTTCATTTTGTTCTTTTTTTTTTTTTTAACCCTATCCTCTGTGTACCTACCTCATTGTGCTTTCAGCAAAGCCTGTTTTCCATTGTGGGCTTCCAATGTCATGTTCTTATCCACAATTTTTTTTTTCTAACTTTTAAGAAGTGATCTCTATACCCAACATGGGGCTCAAACTCAAGACTCCAAGATCCATAGTCATGTCCTCTACCAACTGAGCCAGCCAGGCGCCTCTCTACCATTTTTCTTTTCTTTCCACTTCTCTCTGAGCCCAACTATTTTGTGTCACAACATGAAGAACTTATCTTCATGTTTTTATCATATGTTCCCTTAAATATTTCTGCCTGATGCTCTTATTTTATACAAATGAATTTAATAGAGACCCAATTTTAAAACTTAATTCATGACAATTTGTCTTGTCTGTTTTTAACTGCTCCACGGCGGGAATTCTTCATGTCATTTGTATTGCCTGTTTCCCCTCCCCCCACGATTCTTTCTTGTCTCTTTCTTTTTTCTCTTAACTTATTCAGCTTTAAACAAGCTATTTAGGCAGCAATTTACTGGAATTTTGTGTGAGAAAGGCCAAGACTGCCTTCATGGTCAGAAGAAACTCTCTTCGTAACACAGAGTTGTGTGTGTACATCAGCTCCTTTAGATTTCGCTTCTCTGTAGCCTACTTGAGGTCTGCACCGAAGGCATGACACAACGCAGTCCTCTCCCTCTCCCTCCTCCCTCAACACTAGACTACTTCCTGAAAAATATGATTAGTCTGTGATAGTTCTTGCTTAAATCAACTTCCTTAGCTTTTTCTCAGTAACAAACTGATTCCAGAGAAGTTCCCACCTCCTCATTCCATTGTTGCTAAAGACGGACTATAGATTTTCACCTCAAGCGATGTGCTTTACTTGGGAGTGGAGGTTTCTACTGGCTTTTCCTCCTCTCTGGAGCTCTGGGCTCCAAACTTCCCTGCATCTGTTTGACCTTTGCCAGGCTGGCAGTATTCCTTCCTATTTTAGCTTCAGATGCCTTCTAGTTTCATCAGATATGGAGTTGGCATTATTGTTTCTCATTCTTCAAATTACTTACGGGTGGTTTCTAAAAACAGAGGCAGGAAAAGACTTAAATTTTCTTTGTCATGTTAATACTTGAATACCTTCAGGGTGCCTGGGTGGCTCAGTGGGTTAAGCCGCTGCCTTCGGCTCAGGTCATGATCTCAGGGTCCTGGGATCGAGTCCCGCATCGGGCTCTCTGCTCAGCAGGGAGCCTGCTTCCCTCTCTCTCTCTCTGCCTGCCTCTCTGTCTACTTGTGATCTCTGTCAAATAGATAAAAATAAAATCTTTAAAAAAAAATACTTGAATACCTTCAAAGGATAATTTTGCATTAATTCTCCCTGGCATTTAATAGGCCCCTTCTTTTCATGTTCCTCTTTAGTTCTAGGAACTCTTTTCTTCCTCTTTTTTTTTTTTTTTAAAGAGTTTATCTATTTATTCGATGGAGAGAGAGAGAGAGAGAGAGAGCCAGATAGTACAAGCTGGGGGGAATGGCAGAGGGAGGAGGAGAAGCAGGCTCCCCACTGAGCGAGGAGCCCAATGCAGAGCTCTATCCCAGAACCCTGGGATCATGACCTGAGCTGAAGGCAGACACTTAACCAACTGAGCCCCACCCCAGGCGTCCTTATTTCTTTGATAATTTCTTCCCTTTCATTCTCACAGTCATATACTTAGAATTTTTGTTATATCTATCTTCCATGTCTTTTAACATTACTTTTCTTTCTTTTCTCCTTCATCCATCCTTTCTCTTTCCTTCTTTCTTTCCTCCTTTTTTTCTCTTTCTCCCTTTCTTCCTTCCTTTCTTTTTTTTAAAAAAAGATTTTATTTATTTGACACAGAGATCACAAGTAGGCAGAGAAGCAGGCAAAGAGAGAGAGGGAAGCAGGATCCCTGCTGAGCAAAGAGCCCAATGTGGCTCCCAGGACCCTGGGATCATGACCTGAGCTGAAGGCAGAGGCTTTAACTCACTGAGCCACCCAGGTGCCCCCATCTTTTCTTTCTTTCATTTCTCCTTTCTTTCCTTTCTTCCTTTCTTCTCATGCTCTCTCTTTCCATCCTATCCTTCCCTCCTTTTCTCCCTCTCTTTCTTCGTTTTTCTTACTTTTTTGGCGGGGGAGGGCATACCATTTTGGAAGAATTTTCTCAACTCAGTTTTCCAACTCATTTGTTGCCTATTTGGCCCAACTCTTAGGTTTAGCAATCATAGTTTAAATTTTTCATCAACTCAGATCATGTTTCATAACAGCTGTCTGTTTTTTTGGGTGTGATGTGCTTTCGACTAACTCTGAGGATATTAACTATGTGTAATCTATTTCCAGTAACTCTATAGTTTATCCCAGGCAGGTTCTGTTTGTTGAATTTGCTGTTCTCCTTCATGCTCTTGGTTTTTAGTTTCCCAGAATCTTAGTTTTCTGTTCCTATTCGTAGGTGCAGGTCTGAACGGAACTGAACTTCATAGTTGGAATTCATTTCCTCACTTCAAATAAGAGGGCCTGCTCACCTGAATGCAGGCATTGGTTACAAGGATCTGCCTCATGGGATAGGCAGATTATGTAGGTAACTTCTCTTCTGAGCATAGTCTCTCTAACCCTCGGGGCATTGTCCTTTTTCTCTAATCTTAGTTTGCCCTGAAGCGGTAGTATACTGGTAAATGTTTAACATCCGGCTCTGGGTGAAGGGAGCATACCTTGATTTGCAGCATTTGCTCATTTCCGTGGTATCAATTTTCCTTTCCTGAGCTAAAACTAATGGGCAAAATAGAGGACTGCTATTGTTTTAAGCCACCAGGTTTTGAAGTGGTTTGTCATGCAGCAATACATAGGCCTCTGGATATCACCTGCTTGACTCCATGAAATCCAAAACTTCTGTCTTGTCGGTGATCCTTACCCTGAGGGCTCTCTAGTGACCAAATTTACCTCACTTCTGCCAAATTGTTGAGCTGCTTCAGGAGAGAATGAATATAAAGAGTACATTTAGAATCTTTCCTTGATTTCACTTTTCACTTTCAAATCTTTAATCTCTTAAGAATATATTTTAAGGCATGATATAGGGATCTGAGTTTTCCTCAAGTTATCACACAAGTGTTTACTAAATTTTCATTTTGTAACTGATTTAGGACATCACCTTTATCATAATTTGGGACATCAAAGACAATGTTATCAAGGCAAAGGTGAACTGGAAACAAATCTACTGTAAAGAAGGGAGGAGCAAAGTGACTTGCTGATCCTGACCTTCACATTGGACGGAGAAAGCAAATCTCTGCAAAAATCAACACAAGCTAGCACTTACATGAATTTGTTCTGGTTTCATGCTATTTGAAAACACAAACAAATAAACAAACACCTCAAGCGGAGAACTTATTTCAGTGGCCCTAGGTTACTTACCTGCCAAAAAAGTAGCAGAGGAAAATAAAAACCCCTCTGGGGTGGGGCACTTGGGTGGCTCAGTCGGTTAGGAGTCTATCTTCCGCTCAGGTCAGGATCTCAGCATCCTAGGATCAAGCCCCTCAGGCTCCCTGCTCAGTGGGGAGTCTGCTTCTTGCTCTCAATCATGCCTCTCTCTCTAATAAATAAGAGAAATTTTAAAAAATCCTCTCTGGGGGACAATGATTTAATCCCTGGGTCAAGGATTTCTGTGAATAAAACTTCAAGGAATATGAGAGCAAAGTTAAAAATCACAAAACACAAGCAAATCAGGCACCATAAGTGATAGAGGTAACAGAGATACCAGAGTCAGACAAACAATATGTTCAGATACTGAAGTTATCAGAGGCAGAGTATGAACCATGATGATGCATATGTTTAAAAGAAAAAAAGATCGAAAATAATGAGCAAGTAATTGGAGACTATGTAAAATGACCAAATTTTGAAAAGACTCAACTAGAATTTTGGTCAATGCTATAATTATTAAAGCTTAAAACTCGGTGGGAGGCTGGGACGACTGGTGGCTCAGTCAGTGTCCAACTCCTGGTTTCAGCTCAGGTCACGATCTCAGGGTCATGAGAAGGAACGCCACTTCGGGTCCTACACTCAGCCTGGAGGCTGTCTGAGATTCTTGTTCCAGCCCCTGCCCCCCTGCCGCCCACTCCCCAGCCACTGCTCTTGTGCACGTGCTCTCTCTCTCTCTCAAATAAATAAATAAGATCTTTTAGAAAATTTTAGGAAAAAATCTCAACAGGAGGATTAAATGGCAGATTAGAATTAAAGCTAGAATTAGCGATTTGAAAGATAAATCTCTGAAGACAGTGAGTGATAAAAACAGGAAAAGAATATTAAAAGGTAGAGACGATAGAGCAAGTTCTGACAAACATTTAAGGGCAGGTCCAGAAGTAAATAAGGGATTAAAAAATAAAGAAAGAGAAGTTTCAATACTTTTTATTGAGAATGATCTAGGGAGATGAATGGGAGACATGGGTGAATGGGAGTGGGAGACACAGGCTTCAAGTTCTAGAATGAATAAATCACAGGGATGAAATTTACAGCACAGGGAATAGAGTCTATGTATTGGAGCAGGGCTGTACGGTGACGGATAGCAGCTACACTTGCGGTGAGAACAGCATAACATATAGAGAAGTCGAATCACTATGTTGTACACTCAAAACTAATGCAAGTGTGTGAACTATATGTCAATGAAAAATAAGGCAATTAATTTTAACAAAGAGAATGGATAAAAATTATTAATAGACATTTATCTTCTGACTTAGCCAGTCCAGTGTATTATAAGAAGGATAAATTATAAACATTTCCACATGCAGATTCATCTTGGTGAAACATGCACCAGAGACAAAAAAAGATCTTAAAAACAGGAACAGATCACCTCCCCCACTGCTGCTTTGCCTCAAAGATTGCTTTCTCAACAGTGTATGGCTCAAGAGGGTGGAATCATATCTTTAATGTTCTAAGAAAAAAGAAATAACCTAGAATTATCTACCAGGCCTAAATATCCTTTCGAGAAAGAAAACAAAATTAAGAGTGTTATTTATTTTTTTTCAGACAAGCAAGAACAGAGTTTAGTAAAACTAAAGGAAATTCTTAAGAATATACTTCAGGCATATAAAAATTGACTTTAGACAAAAGATTTCAGATACAAAAAGAAATGATAAGGAAAGACAATAGCAAATATATGGATAAACCCAAACAAAAGTCAAATAGAAAAGTAAATATAATGTATACTTTGTAGAGTTTTTTAAAAAGAGCAGGAACTGAAGTAAGATTCAATAATGGCACATAAGTAGGAGAGGGTGATGACCAGAGTTACAACAGTCTAAGGTTCTGGCACTGTTTCCAAAAAAAAAAAAAAAAAAAAAATACTGGTTAATTGTAGACAGCATTGAGTGACATATTAGGCAGGAATGTTCAAATAGCTGAAATCACCGCAAAAGAATATAACTTTCAAACTACCAGGAAAAAAATGACATTAAAGAAAGAAGAAAAAGGTCTAATCAATCTTTCCCCAAAGAGTCAAGGATAGAAAAGAAAAGAGTTGGGACAGACATAAAACACAGATAAATCCATACACAGTAGTAATCATAAAATACGTAAAAGGACAACAGTGAGAAAGGAAAGCCCCGCCTTACAATAGAAGGCCAACTAAAAAATGTCAAAGAACACAATTTCATAGTCTGCATAATAATAACAGACTCAAGAGTAATCAATAAATGCTGCGATGAAGGAGTGAAAGTTTAATGAGAAACAATATTTGCATAATTTTACAGTATTAGCCCATAAGATACTTACTAATTACAAAGGGAAAATAGCAATTTTATATTTGAGAAATGTGCTAGACAGGACCTCTGTTAAGAGATCAAAGTTGGGGTATCTGCTTGGCTCAATTAAGCATGGGACTCCTTTTTTTTTTTTTTTTTTAAAGATTTTATTTTGTATTTGAGAGAGAATGAGAGAGAGAGCTCAGAGGGAGAAGCAGACTCCCCGCCAAGCAGGGAGCCCAATGTGGGACTCTATCCCAGAACCCTGGGATCATGACCTGAGCAGAAGGCAAACCGCTTAACCCTCTGGCCACCCAGGCACCCCAGCATGGGACTTTTGATTTCGCCTCAGGTCATGATCTCAGGGTTGTGAATTGAGCCCCAGCTCGGGCTCTGCACTAGGCACAGAGCCTGTTTAAGATTCTCTTTCTCCCTCTGCCCCTTCCCCAACCACCCCTAATCCTGCTTATGCTCTGTCTCTTCAAATAAAAAAATTATCAGTACAGTTTTGTCAGCCACCAGAAATATATAAAAGCACTCTAATACTAAAGGTCCCTAATCTGAAGGTGTTATTTAAGCAAATCTCAAAGTTTCCTTGAACGAGTTCACGTGCTCTCTAAAAAAAAAGGCAGAGAGAGAGAGATCAAAGTTAACATGACTAATAACACATATTGGCACCTGCCGGAAATGCATATTTCTGATCCAATATAAGGAAACAGTAAATAACATTTTATAAAATGATTGGTTTATCCTCTTCAAAAATGTCAATATCATGAAAGACTATGATTGAGGAATCTTTCCAGATTAAAGGATACAAAGAGAAATGAACTTGCCTGAATATGATAAGTGATACGGACATTTTATTTTGTTATAAATGACATTGGGACAATGAGTAAAATTTGAATAAGCATGCAAATTGGATTCTAATTTTGGTCACTTTCATGTGGTCACGCAAGAGAATATTTTATGAAATACCTATTGAAGCATTCATGGATAAAGCAACATCTGCAACTTACTCTAAACAATTTAGGAGAAAAGTACCAATTTCTCTGTAACAAATTGCCCCCAAACTTCAAGACTTAAAACAACAACATTTACCCATTAATATTTACCCAAGGAAATCCCTATGTTCACACAAAAACCTGTATGTGCAGTTTTATAGCAGTCTTATCCATAATTTCCCCAAATTGGAAACAACCAACACTTTCCCCGACAAGGGGAAGAATAATTAAACTGTAGTATATTCATACAATGGAGTACTCCTTAGCAGTGAAAAGAAATGAGCCATCGATTCATGCAATATGGATGAATCTTAAAAGCACTTGCCAAAGTAAAAGAAGCCAGACTCAAGAGGCTATATACTGTAGGATTCCAGGATGTTATTGAAAAGGCAAAGCTACGAGAATGGCAAACAGATCAGAGGCTGCCAAGGGCTGGAGGAAAGGAGGGTAGCTGCCTACAAAGAGGTTGTTGCATGGGGAATTTTTTTTTAGGGTATCAAACTGTTCTGTATAATACTAGGGTGGGGGAGAGATGATTTGTTACATTTGTCAAAATCCATAGAACTTTTACTGGAGGCAGATTTTTTAAAAATCAACCAAGAAGTTGGGGGAGGCAGAAATCCAAGTATGAAATGAAGATTGATACAAGTCAATGTAACAGATAATCCAAGTGTTGCGTGGAAAAAGGAGCTGAGCTCTAGGCAAGGGGAGGACATGGTGTTCCGACTAGGGGCGATAAGGCCGAAGAAAGAAAGAAAACTATACAGCTCTCGAGGTGGTAAATTTGTTTCTCACAGTGGTTCTGGTTAGAAATTCTGAAACTGCTTTATGTGTTTACTGGAGTTGAGCAAATAAGTGAATTCACTGGGCTGGGTTATTACTTTCAGAGAAGGAAGTCATACATATGCAAGGTAGGGGCAGAAGGGAAGGCTAGGACGGATTAGAGTTGCAGATACCAGGATAAATTTACCAGGATAAATTAAAAATAAAGTTCATTTTTCCACACGGATACAGAAATAAAGATGTGTGGGTATACTCAGGTTAGTGTATATACATGTATTTCCTTGCTCTGTCCACTGAGAGGACGTAGGGAAGGTTATACTCTGGTAGCAGTTAGTCCACATAGCACCCAGATCTTGGGTTTTAAATTCCATTCTCCAATAAGGGCAATAGGGCTCCTTGAAGAAATAGCTGATTCTAGGGCTGGAGCAGATACAAGATGAGCCTGGGGCATCTCTTCGTGCCAGAAAGTAAGGAAGTGCTAAAAATAAAAATAAGAAAGGATGTGGACGCGTCAAAAGTACATAGAAACAAACCTGAAAGTGTTCCCAGTAATCAAAGCTGGAACCATTTGAGCAAAAATTGTGGCAGTCTTAGATAATAACCCAAAGAATAAAACAAATATCTATGAGTTCATACTGATAGAAACAAACAAAAACCCATAACCCCAGCTTAAAGCAGAAACAGCACACCATCCAAAATTGGGAAGTGTAAAATAAAATTCTGTAAAATACCAAATACTCCTCAAAATTGGCAAGGTCAGCAAAAAGAAGGGAAAGACCGAAACACTGTCAAAGATTGGAGGGGATTCAGAGAGACATGATGAACTACACCAATGATGCTAAAAAGTAAACCTGAGATATGACAGAAAATGACTTGCAGGTGGGATTGGGTGGTGAGGAGAGGCTTCCACAGGGAGGTGATACCGAATCTGAAATATGAATTACCAAAAGGAGCAAGCCGTGTGACTCAAAGGAAAAGATGGGAGGAACAACTGGTGTGAGGATGGGAAGGTATTCCTCACTTCACACAAGTTGGAGGCACAATGATGTGGCGGTAGCTTCAAGACAAGGGTGAGTGTGAGCTGGGAGGTGTAGTAAGAGGCAGATGGCACAGAAATTTGTGAAAGTTGGATTTGGCCCGTAAGAAGCAGAAGAAGGAAACAATTTTAACTTGGTAAATACTTCTTCAAAGTACTGAGCTAGGATAGTTACTCATTATGGGAGAAATGATAGGAGAACTTATGGGCCAGCGACCTAGGGATCACAGGGAACTAAAACAATCTAAAAGGTAGGGAAAAAGTTTTATGGAAATTTGAATTTATAGTGGCTCTGACTTTTCTGTTTCCCAGGAAGAAGATAAGAACTTTCTGAGGGATTCATGGATCTTCATAAACTCGTTCATAAAAATGTTTTTACCGGGGTATTAATTCAGTGTTAAATGCAAAGCTACAGAAGTTCATGTTTCCCCTGGAAAGCACATAAAGTAGAATTTGTTGTAGGAAATTTGTTCCAGTAACAGTGAGTAAACTTTACGAGTATAACGCACCCCATGACTCTTTAAATAATGAGTGACTTCTGGTCGACTTCTGGTAGATCCGTATCCTTTTGACCGGGTTTGCCACTGGGATCAAATGGTAGCCCTAGAAGATCAGAAAAAATAATGCAAATAAATATAAAGTAAAAGTTCCTTCTGACAATACATGATATAACTGGAATAGCAATCCCCAATAGTGAGCCAAAGATGGTGATGGTCCAACACAGGATCCTGGCTCAGCAAAACACCTGCAAGTGTGCAAGAGAGATGTTAAATGGCTGGGTCCCAGGGAACCACATAAGGAGCGTCTGTCTATTGGTCATCTCTAATTTGGGATCATTGTTCATTCTTTGGGTCAACGAAACTACAAAACTTAACCAGATTAGATAAAGGGGTAAGGGCTGTGGGGCGCTTGTTCCTTCATGAATGCGGAGTGGGTCTTAGTTGCACGTCTCTTCTTTCCTTCCCACCCCAATCTGTCAGCCAGCTCGAAGGGTAGGGAAATGGTCTGTGAACTGATAGTGTGCACTCTTGACTCCCATTGTCGGGACTTGATGTAGCGGCATAGCAAACCCCCAATCTGTCAGGAACAAGTGGCCATAAAGTGATACATTACAACAGCCTTTGGACAGTAAGTGTCTCTATCACTTTGGGCCTCTTTGTTGGTGAGGCGCTTGCTTAAAAATGAGTGGCAGTATAGTAACTTTGTTAAAAACACAGGCCGTGGAGCCAGATTGACAAGTTCAACTATGTGCTTGAGTTCAGATCCCAGTTCCACTACATAGGGCTTCAGTTTCTTTGTCTGTGAACTGGAGTAATAATAGTAGTAATAGTAATAGCAGCTGACTTTGAGGCGCCTGGGTGGCTCAGTTGGTTAAGCAACTGCTTTTGGCTCAGGTCATGATCTCAGGGTCCTAGAATCGTGCCCCACATCAGGCTCCCGGCTCAGTCGGGAGTCTGCTTCTCTCACTCTCTCTCAAGTAAATAAATAAAATCTTTAAAAAAAGAAAAAGAAAGAAAGAAGCAACTTCATACACTGTCAAGAATATTGAATGACTTATTGTACACAAAGCACTCACTGTCCTCATTCAACAAACATTTACTGGGCATCTACTTCTGTTTCAGGAATTGCTCCAGGCACTGCAGACAAGATACACAAAGCCCCTAACCTTTTCTGAAGTTTGCATAACCATTTAGTCCCTCCTACCATAAGGGAACTTCAGATTCCTAAAAATTCTCTAGGTTCTTGCCTACCCAAAGTAAGGTCCATAAACAAGCATGGTGACAACATCTGGGAAGCTATTAGAAATGTGCACTCGTGGGCCCCATCCAGACTTACTGAACTGGGATCTGATCCTGACAAGATTGTCAGGTAACATGTATGCATGTTAAAGTTTGAGAAGTCATGCCTGGACTGTAAAGCTCGTAGTTGAATTTGAGGAAGCCTCGTGAAAATTCCCTGTGCTCTACGGGAGAATAACATTGAAATTTAAAAATCACGTTGAGAAAAATTTTTTTTCAAGGTTATTTTCATGTAAAAATGACATGTTGGGTGTGAAAATCTCTCTATGTATATGCCTTTTGTTCCTATAGTGCAATAATAGTCTGGGATTAATCTAGGTAAATGGCTCCATCTAGTGGACATATTTTGATTCTACATCCTTGGGTGTACAAGTAAAGTTCATGTTAAGAACCTTCAAGAAAATGTGCACGCCTACAATTGACAAAAAGGATGAGGTTTAACAAAAAGAAATTCTTGTAAAATCTCAAAGTTCATGAAAAAAAAATTCCTTCCTTCTCTCATATAGTGGGACTTCGGAAATGAGTTAAATTTTTGAAAGTTTGAGCTATGATGAGGAAGTTTAAGCGTTAAGAAGACAACTTAATTATACTTTATTAGGGAAAATGTGCCTTCAAAGTGAAAATATGACCCACTGAGCCACCCAGGTGCCCCCAAAGTGAAAATATAAAAATAAAAGACTTAGCGAAGTTTATCAGTAAAGCTGCCAGGAAAATGAATATACAGGTATATTACCTGGCCTTGTAGAAAGTACTGAATACATGAGAAGCTGAACAACAAAATTCCCATGGGTCTTTAGTCCCTGAGCATATTGGATTGAAATGACCTGGAGCTAGCTCATCAAGTGTTACCAGAAACTTGCCTGCTTTTTTAGTTCAGGTCTGATTTTGTTACAAAAGACCAACTTGTTATGAAGTTATGTGTGAAATATAAATGAATACCTATTTATGTACCATTTGAAGAATAATAAAATGGAGCCACAACTCACTGATCATGATTGCATCCTCAGTTCTCTACAACCTAACCATCTTCATTTTGTATTAGACATGTATTTTATACTATACATGTATGCACTCCTATTCATGTATTTTTTAGTTTTGGCTGTTTTAAAAAAAAATTTTTTTTTTAAAGATTTTATTAACTTGCCAGAGAGAAAGAGAGAGAGAGAACACAAGCAGGGGGAGGAGCAGGCAGGATAAGCAGGCTCCCTGCTGAGCAAGGAGCCCAATGTGGGACTCGATCCCAGGACTCTGGGATCATGACCTGAGCTGAAGGCAGACACTTAACTGATTGAGCCACCGAGGTGTCCCAGTTTTTAAAATTTTATATAAATGGTTTTTCTGCAGGCATTCTACAGAAAACAGCTTCTTTTGCTCAGGCTTTTTTTTTTTAAAGATTTTATTTTTAATTTATCTCTACACCCAGCATGGGGGCTCAAACTTACAACCCTGGGATCAAGAGTCTCATATTCCACCAACTGAGCCAGCCAGGGGCCCCTGCTCAGTTCTACTCTTAAATTTATCCATTCTGTGAAACATTTTGACTGTTACATTTTATTTTTTGCAGTTACAATGCTTATATGAAGATTCTTGTATGTTTCCTGGCACATATATGGAGCTATTCTAAGGTATATACATAGGAGTAGAATTACTGAGTCTTAGCATATACAAAGTGTTCAACTTTTCTGGGTAATGGAGAACTGGTTTCTAAAGCAGTTGCACCAAATCAGCACTGTGAGAGTTCCTGTTCCTCTGTTGTACACTCCCACTGGTATTTTCTATTTTTGCTTATTTAGTGTGGAAAATATGTGGCATCTTTTCATTTGCAGGCTATCGTATAGGTTACTTAGGGGATGATTTATATTTCAAAGCATATACATGTGTATTTGCAATTTTGAGGTATATTTTGATATTTCTAAATTGCTCTTCATTTGTATTAATTTCATGACTAACGATGTATGAATTTCCGTTTCTGTATTCTCCAGGGAGGCATACACCGTCACCAAGCCTAACATTCATCAGTGTGAAAGAATTTAAGTATAAATTTCAGTTGACTGAGCCGAATATATGTATAAAACTACATTCAGTCTTCTGTGAACTAGTAATATTCTTTGCCTGTTTTTCTATTGGGTTGCCTTGCTGACTTTATAACATAAGAAAACTAACCATTTTCTGTGAAAGGAGCTGCCAAGTTTCCTCCAAGTTTTGTCACGCAGAACTTTAAGGCTTTTCAAACAAATCTCTTTCAAGACTCACTTGGGGTGTCAGAACTCCAAATGACTTCCCTATACCAAGATTATATAAAAAGAAACTTAAAGTTTTACTATTACTATTTTTCATTTAGCGGTATCTAGAATTTCCTTACTCAATATGAGGTAGGATTAAGGTGTTTTTTTTTTTCCCCCGAATGTCTACCGTTTTCCCAACAGTTTCAAATAGTCCATTCTTTTTTCACTTAAGTGTCATATACTAGTTTTGTGTATCTTTAGATGTGTCCAGATTTAGTTCTTTCGAGTTGCCTGTTCTTGAAGCAGTTTTCTTGCAGCCATAATTTAATTAAAAAAGGATGACTGATTGGGATCGCTCCATCAGCAGCACTACCTTTCTTTCACAACTCTTCTGGCACCTCTTGCTTTTTCTTTTGAACTCTGAATGATCCTATCTAGAAACAAACAGAAACCACTTGCTAATCTTTTGGGAAGTTTTTAAACTTTAAATGTAGACATTACAAGCTTCCTATCAATTAGGGAAGTTCTGTATCTCTGGCCTTTGATCTGGTCACTCTTCAAAAGCTTCCACATTTCTTGAACCATTTATTTTTAGCAAACAAAACTACTTGGCCTTGAGGGAAAGGAAAACCTATGGGCTCTCAATCCTTGGGCAAGGAAGATAGCTCCTATTCTGATCCTTCTATACCCATAAGTCTGCCCAAATGACTTCCATGGTGCTAAATGCAAAGTTCTTGTTCTATCCATCTGGATGCCATGGTCTAGTTTTCTCATTTAAGACTTCCGTGTTGGGATTGTGTCTGGTTTAGTCACCGTCCTTCGTTTTTCCCCAGTCCTCAAATGATGCTCACCTTCATGGTTTGAAAGCACCACTTACACATCCATTTCCTCTCTGTAGCCAGGTTATCTCCTCTGTACTCCCAACTGCCTACTTCTCTCCCCACAGGGTGGTCTCAACCCGAATGCTAGATTTTTTTCAGTTCTAGTTAATGACATTTCCATCCTTCTGGCTGCTCAAGTCAGAACAAGCGAGAGTTATCTTGAGTTCTTCCCTCACAATCCATCTGGATATGTTAGCAAATCTGGATTCCTCTTTTAAAACAAAAATCCAGGTAACCCTACAATGGTTCCTTGACTCAAGTGCAAAAATGACCTATACCTTCAGGCCCCTTCAGTTACCTCCTGGATCACACATAACCACTCTTCTCCCTTGCCAACCCCCACCCCACGCTGAAGGTATACCCTTCTTATTTGCATACCAATACAGTCTAATACTCATTCCCAAACATCCATAGGCTTGCCCCTTCAAGTTTTTGCTCAGTGATACCCTCTAGACCTTTCTCTATCTCTCCATGTCTCATTAAAAATATCAGGCCCATGGGGTGCCTGGGTGGCTCAGTGGGTTAAGCCTCTGCCTTCGGCTCAGGTCATGATCCCAGGGTCCTGGGAGCGAGCCCCGCATCACGCTCCTTGCTCGGCAGGAAGCCTGCTTCCTCCTCTCTCTCTGCCTGCTTCTCTGCTTACTTGTGATCTCTGTCAAATAAATAAAATCTTTTTTTTTTTTTAAAGATCTTATTTATTTGAGAGAGAATGAGAGAGAGAGAGCATGAGAGAGGAGAAGGTCAGAGGGAGAAGCAGAGTCTCCAAGAAGCTGGGAGCCCAATTCGGGACTCGATCCCGGAAGTCCGGGATCATAAACTGGGCCAAAGGCAGTCACTCAACCAACGGAGCCACCCAGGCTCCCATAAATAAATAAAATCTTAAAAAAAAAAAAAAAAAAATCAGGCCTCTCCCCGCCACCATACCTGCCATCTGTTTCCTCCCCAGCACTTGCCACTATGGAACTCACTTATTTGCATTCCTACAAGAGAATCCAAGTCCATGAAACCAGGGAATGTGCCTGTGACAGAAGTCTTATTAAACAATTATTAAATGTGTAATATGAAGAGATTTTGTGTATTTAATTTCCTAGTTAGAAAACCTTGCTATTAAATTACAATTTACAGCACATGGTATCACCTACTGATGTTGCTGTTGGGTATGGGAATTAGTATGTTAGCTGAAAGGAAGCCCGGCCACAGCCATTTCCTTTATATAGGGCAACTGCACTAAGACATCACTGCAGACATTTGCAAACATTTCAGCACAGGGACACTCATCACTTTATTTCTAAGAGTAAAAAATGAGAACTTCTAAATGTGCAACACTAGTAGTAAGACAGTTGTGTAAACTGCCCATGCAATAATGTAGCTATCACATCGATGTAGATTAACAGGCAAATTTGGATACTGAGAACAATGCACCAATTCACTATCTTCCTGTGTGCACAGAAGCAGTCAATTCTTAAAATGTTTAATGATGTTTTTTGAAAAGCAACATAAAGCTTGAAAAGGAACACTTTATTCTAAATTAATCCAGTTAACCACTCTTGCCAATGGTTTAGAATCATGTTGAATTTCTACATTGTAATTTGCAATTGTGCTGGACTGGAGATCAATGTGGATGTTTCAAGAGGTTCTTTTACATCAAGTGAACATGACTCTAAGGTCAAGGAGTAGAAAATGGCTGTCACAGCTTCAGCAGTTTCTATATTCAACTGTATGGGAATGAGAAGTCCATACTCAGGAGCTGTCTAGTTCAAATGCTTCTTTTCTCATCATTCCTAAAGAATCAGATGTACATTATGGGAGTCACATCAATTATGAACTCATCAAAAGATCAAAATGCCTGTTAGTTCAAAAGGAAGTATAAAGTGAAAACAATCATGAATTTTGTATTTTAGTCTCCCTAAAATGTTCAAGACTTACCCCCAAAAAGGACTTTTTTAGCTTCAGGCACAATTTTTGAGATTGGAGCAGCAAATCAGGATCCCGAGTAACTTAATAATTAGGCTGCCTTTGAGTATCTTCTCCTACAACCTAAATTCTTAAATCTAACATTCTTTCATGAAGATGTAATTTGTATTTTAAAGTACTATGCCACCCAAGTTTCACATTTTTCCCCCTTGCCAACACAACTGAGGTTGTATCAAATATTTTCATGAGCCAGTAACAAAAGGAAAGAAATCTGAGGAGCCTCATTTCCCTTCACGTTTTTTGGGTTGCACTGATCTAATTTCAGATTCCTTGTTGAGATGTTCTAGACTACTGAACAGTTGTGCACACATTTCCCCTGAAATGTATTAATACATTAGTCACATGCAACTGTAATAATGGGTTACAACCTAAAACTATTTTTATAAGTATTAATTTCCAAAATCACAAGTCTTAATTTTTTGAAGGATAAATAGGAAGCCTTAATAGGACAAACATTCATACACATTCATGCAATCTAGCCTTACAATATTTTACTCAGGACTTCACCTTTTAATTCCTTTGCAGAGCAGTATTTTCTCCCTCCTTGCCCACCAAGAGCTGAATCTAGAATCTACTGTTTAGAAAATACACCAACAACAGCAGTTAAAACATGGGGCAAAAATTTTTTCTGTATTATACAAATAAAAAAAATACTCAATTTAAAAATGGTTGTCAAACAAGAGTGTACGGTGTGCAAAAACCAAAAAAAATACCTCAAACGAGAAAAAAACCCCAAACAACAAAAAACAACGCAACAAGACTTATCTGGACCCAAAATGGGGGGAGGGAGGGAAAAGAAAGCTCACTTCCTTTCATTAAAAATCAGAGTGAAACATCTATAGTTAAACAACTTTATTAACATAGTCAAGCAGTGATTAACATTCACATCTATTATGTCACATCATACAAATGTAAATACAAAATTACTACAGTACAATATATATTCTCTGCATGATCCAAAATATTTGGTGGCCCCAAAAAACTCTCTTTAAAATTCAGCAGCTTATCAAAAATTAAAACCATATTCTATTTAAAATGAAGATCTGTTAGCACAGAGTTAGACTTCAAGAAATATCAATTTAGTACAGTTTGAGAAGTTGCAGGAGGATATATTTGAAGGACACATTCTAACATAGTGTGGCAAGTACAGAAACATCAGATTTAAAGCTTTTAAGCATAACTCATACAACCTAAGTTGTCAGCAGAAAGATCCAGTTATTTATAACTAAAGCTAATACTAAATTATTGCACCCAATGTTAACAGGAATATTAATTGTAAAACTGCCTTATAATATGAAGTGAAGTCATTAACCACGTTTAAACATCTCTTCTCACAGATGATAATCTATTAAGTAAAATTAATTACACAGTATTGTCTAATTATTATCTCCATAAAAATCATCCAATCTTAATTTGGTTATATATCCACACAGGAGAACATCAATAAGGGAATATGGGGAAAGTACAGTGAAACCCCTTTATGAGGCTGGTATTAGGTGGGGACAAACACTGCCTTATAGGCTAACCATGTTATAGTAGGCTTTAAGGAAGATAATTAGATTTGCAAAATAACTAACTCTGCGTAATACCAAGCCATAGTAAAAGGGGACTCTATGGTAGATGAACAAAAATTGTTAACGAAAGGGAAAATACTACTTTCCTAATTAGTGATACAATGCTTGGCAAATAGATTTGGTTTGGTTTTAAAATGTACAAGAGGTGAAAAAAACACCGTTTTAACTTCCCTCAAAATCATGCATACAGTTTTTTTTTTTTAAACAATACATTCTGGGATACAAATCACAATAAACAATTGCTATAATTAAATGTATACCTTAAAATTAATATGCATAATAATTAGGCATAAAGATAAAGAATCCTCTACATATAAGTAATACCAATGGGGGAAAGGTCTACAGAAGACTGAAAAAATTAGTCACATGTCACCCGGAAAGTGTACAAGTGAATGAAACTTTTATGCAAAATTTAAGAGGCATTAGAAATATCTCCATATTTAATACAGTATGAAATGTACTAAAGTAGGTATACAATGCTCTTGCATGGTATAATTACTAGATGATATTGTTACACTGCTCTTTATTGATCTGATTTTTCAACTAGATTATCCCTTAATCTGAAGACCACAGTTTTAAGATTCCAATGCCTACACTTCAGTAACAGTACTAGTAGCAACAGTTAGTGTTTTCCCCCTTGTAATATTTGCAAAAAAACCCCAAAAAACAAACAAAAAAACCCCCCCAAAAAACACCTCAATAAGCAAAGCTGTGTGTATTTTATTTAAAGTACTACTAAAGGATTTAAATTGCAGTTATGCATGGTACACTTTTCTCTTGGGAAGAGTGTCTTTTGCACCGTTATCTGTTAATACATTCAATATGAATAATATAATTATATGAAGCAAAAAAACCCACTTTTTTCTTTATGGCGAAGGACTTAAGTTAAATTTAGACTAAAGGGCTTAAGATATAGTTACTTTAGTTCTGGCATTTCAGCTATGCAGGGTAATTTAATATAGGACAAAAACCAAAATCCATTTTCCTATCTTGAGGGTTTGGCGAAGAGGACCAAATTAAACTCACTCTCAAGGTAAATCTGCATGCAAAAAGCTTGCCAGGAGGGATCTTGCCCCCGCTAGTCTGCTAGAGTAAGGACTAGAAAATCCGACTAAATGCAAAGATTCTTCATTGAAATACACTAAAAAAACAAAGTTAAGTATGATGACCCCTTATAAGCATATGTCACCAAAGCAAAAAGGATACAAGAGTATTCACCTGAGATAAAACTTGTATCTGAATATTCCATAACTGAGTAGACAAAGCATTTCAATAGAGGAAAGTCAGTTGAAATTATTTTAAAATATACATCTGACCCTATTTTACAATATATGCCATTTAAGCAATTCAGATCAATGAAAAAGTCTTAACAAAAAAATCACAGTGTTTATCAATATGTTAATTACAAAATGTATGCTACTTATTTCGTTTTTAAGATGTAATGGCTTGGTTAAGTATCTTAAAATCTATTCTTCTGAAACCTAACTTGCGTCACAAAATCAAGTAGCAATAATGTAAAGCATCAGAACTGGCTCTTCAAGATTATTTACATGTTGATTATTTGGGAAATAACCAACTAAAAAATATAAAAAAGTGATTTTTTATACAGTATGAAGTTATTAAAGAGATTAGACAATACAAAAAGCAAAATTCTTTCCTGAATAATGAATTCTGTGGCACTAAGTTCACCTGCTAATGGACTGACTACAACACTGAACTGCCAAACATGCATTTAAATTATATTAAATACACTTTCTGTTTCCAACTTAGGTTGATCAGCAGCTTTTGTTCTGTTAGAATCCTTCAAAGAGAGAAGCTTGAACAGGAAAAAGAAGGCATATATAAAACAGTAAACACTGACCTCCTGAGGTTCCTACAACATAAAAATATTCAAGTAGAAAATCTACATCACTTAGCAGCGGCTATTTCTGTAGTTGAGCACACTAACAGCACTTTAGTGTGTAAGGAGCAGATGAAGTAAGCCGTGCTTTAAGCATGCCAAGAGGCAGAAACACTGGAATGTAACAAAGACAAACACAAGTTCATAGACATTCAGTCAACATTCAAAACTATTAAGACTACACCACAAGAATTAAGTTGCTTTATATATCCCATGATGTATTTTTATCAGAATAAATGCTAAATCAGAGCTTACCTCAAAAGAAAACTTAAATGGCTTCTGCAAATTCCTATGCTATACTATGTATCTGAAATATAAATTAGGGAGAAACAATAACCTCATGGAGGAGGGGACACACAAAAAACCCAACCCAATCAGGTTGCCAGTCGTGTTTACTTAATTTTACTTTCTATTTTTAAATTAAATTTCCTTTTAATTTAAAAAGTTAAGTGACTACAAAAATGGGCACATTCTTACGTTATCTCTTACTTGAAAACCAACTTTTAATCAAATAGGTGACAAACTGCTTTTCAGTCAATACAGAGTTGTCAATCACAGGTCCAGATAACTTTATTGAAGGTTGTTTTTATATGTTTGTTTTAGTAATAATATGTTTAGAGAAGCATTTTGCCATTTTCTCCAACTTAAATTTTACTTATTCCAGAATACTAAGGTAACCACCCATATTAAATTCTAAAAAATATTTGAAAAACTAGACTATCAACTAGGATTTAGGGATAAAATAGCTACTCTAGTCAGGTTTTGAAGACTATGAAGCAAATTTTGAGCTTCCAGCGAAGCCAGGTACTAGAAAGCAAAATGCTACATACCCTTTGGATCCAACTTATAATTAAAAACAAAACAAAAAACCAAAAAACTGGACATTGTAAAATAGGATTTAATTTCAGGCTCTACAGACTGAAATTTGCAAAGCCAAAATAGAGGAAAAAAGGTGAAAGAACATGTTTAAAAAAATACACACATATACACACACACACAGTAACAAAAACCTTTTCTGCATGCTACCATGCATCTGAAATTTTTTGAAACGGTATTTTTAAATTCACACGCATACAGCTCAAACTTCAGTGCAATGGCTGTATCATTCAACACCTTTAGAAGAACAGAACCATGCAAAGAGGAGCAACTGCTTATAAAAATGGTTATTCAGGATTTATTCTGCAATGCAAAGGTGACAAACTAAAATATAAAAAGGTTGTTATGGCTTAACATTTTTGTTGCAGATTAAATATGCAGCATTGAAAAATGGAAAGGTGTGGCTTCACCTCTGACCAGCAGAGTTAAAAAGAAAAAAATCTCTCCATTTTCCTTCATCATCATGGGATACACTGTTCAGGCAATCCGAATTAATAAAGACTTGCACTTCCATATGCACACAAGATCAAGTGTACCAGTTAGGATTTCACATTCACAGTATATAAGAAAATACACATGGAAGGAAAAGTAAAGGGTTAACTTAACAAGGATTTATTCACAGGAATACATGTAAGTAGAGAAAAATAACAGAAAAGCTAAACAAATGAAATGAAGAGGATCCAAACCAACTTTCACTCTGTAGCTTTTTACTTGCACCCTGTGTGCATATATCTAGGGCACAGAGGGCCACCAACATGCGCCAATACAGTGTAGGAACCCTGCATTACATCCATTAACTTAAACATATCTTTAAGATCATGCTTTGAACAAAAAAAAGAAAGCTTAGAAGGCAATATGTTGAGTGGGAATAAACATTGAAATATAGCAATCATGTCTTCAACTTCTACAATTGTCTTTATGTGCCAACTAACATTTACGCAGCCTCTTACAGATCTTTTACCATGTATTTTAAATTTTAGAAGTTTTGATAAAATCACTAGTAGTATATAACCATGCAGAAAGCACATCACACTGACAGCACAGAGGCAAAGATTTTGCACAGGTATATCAGCTTTCCACATTGTGCAGGTTACACACAATACAATATCAATCTTACTCCTAACAAGATCCTAAAAAGATATTTCAAGGCCTAGCTGTAAACTACAGTACTTTATATCTATATTCTTAGTAAAAATAAAAAATCCACAAATCTTCAAAAGGAATTTTAAATGCAGGGCTATATTGAATTGGTAAACTGCAACACAAACTGGCGCCACAGAGGTAAATGAATACCAATCTCACTCTATGCAATGCAAGCATGCTACTTTCCCACTAATTTAAAGTACTTTCAATCACTATGAGCCAGAATGCATGCCTGAACCTTAAACTGCACTTTAAAAAGAACGTCTTGGCCTAGAAATTAAATCTAATGAAGTACAACCATCAAATTATATCCACTACATTAATGTTTTAATGCAAAATCAAGATGTCAATCTTTAGTCTGATATGCCCAACCCCATTTATTCCTCCCTCCCTGCCCACCCCACAAAGGTAAAAGGAGTGACTCATTTGGCATTTCACAGGGTGCTTCATTGTTTAAATTTGTTTTGTTTTATTTCCAACTTTTTTGGGGGTACCTTAAATTGTAACTTCCAAGAACCTGTTTCTACTATGGGTAGGCAAGCTGATTTTAATTCTATTAGCTTCATTTGTGTAGTTCTTCATCAGCATGCAAAAACAAGGCCCAACACGTGGGAAAATTTATAAAAATCTTTCAATTAAGAAAAAAAAAGCTTCTTTACTGTTTGTAACCCCCCATTCTTAGGTTTCCTTTATTGTACGCTATAGAATTTTTCCTCTTTCTTATCCCTATGCATCATTTATGTGGTTCTTGTTTTGGTACAATTCCCCATAATATTCCAGGATGTACTGTTTTGTGAGTAGACTGAATAGGTTTTTTGTTTGTTTGTTTTTTGTTTTTTTGCTTCTTCACATCCAGTGCGGAGTTGTAATTGGAGACAGATTTCCACCCACAAAGGCTCCAGATGTTAAAACGTTTCCCAACATCGACTTAATACAGTGACGGCAACACCTCCCTCCCGCCCCTCCCAGTAGGGTTGGGATTGTACTGTATTCCCTACTGGTTTACCCTTCCCCCCTGTAAAGGGTAACATTTTCCCTGGGTGCAGAGGCTCCCTCATAGTCTCCAAGACTGAAGGACCTGTAAGAAAACAAAACAAAGCAATTTTATATTTTAACAACAGTTTCTCTTAAAGCCAGCGAAACACGAATTTAATTAAGAATGCTATCTCTAACCAGAGAAAACAAAAACTGGACAAATTGCCCAAGATCATGCCAGCAGTCACTGATAACCCATGTTAGTACCTTCCCCTATGGCTTTCAACAGTCATCTGTGTCAGATATGAAAAGTGACACCAAGCTGAGGACACGCAGAGACGTGTGGAGCTCTACGTTACACAGATGAAATTCAGTGGATGCCCTGTAGGATGCTATCAATCTAATTCTTTATTCCCCAACTGGTTATTCCTCACTTGTTTAACAAGATGCCTTACTTTTTGCAAAAAAATCAAGTAACACTTTCTTTAAAACAATCCTTTAACTTGGTGAGAATGAAAACATTATTCTTTTTTCCCCCAATATGTCCAATATTAAGCAAACAAAAAATCTAATCCATCAAAAAATAAAGGAACATTACATCTTACTGGTGTCTGATGTTCTAGCTTAGAAGGCACTAAAGGTGCAGGGAAGCCTGCTTCCCCCTGCCTGCCTCTCTGCCTACTTGTGATCTCTGTCAAATAAATAAATAAAATCTTAAAAAAAGGTAAATTTTAACATCTCCTTCTAGATGTTCCTTATAAATAATTCTTTTGACCCTATCCTACACAATTGTTTCGTATGTTCTCAGACCTCTTGATATTCCTGTAAAGAACCTTTTTAACACTAGCAGTTTTAATGATAACCACATTAAGAACAAAAATCAGATCACTAAGATATTGTAACCAGCACCTGATGCTGGTCCTTTCACAACAAAAATCTACTAGCCACTCAAGCCAAATACGGGGTATATATGAAGACTGATGTGGATTCACAGAGAACGATTAGCCCATCTGTGGGAAAGTGCAAGCAGCACCTTTTACCTGCCTCTGAAAAAAAGCAGGAATTTCACCCCTAATTAGGAAACAGGTAAATATTTTAATAACTCATCTTAGAACATGATCAACTCAATAAATCAACATAATTGGTGACATGACAGGGATACGGAAGTTACCAAATCTGCAAGTGCTAAAGACTCAGCTCACTATTATATCATCTCTCAGGCCCTGATGTTAAGAGTCATTCTCATCCATTACATTCTCAGGATTTAATATAAAGACAATTAAACACTATTTCAAAATGCTAAAGCCATAAAACAGCCACAAGTACTCAAAACTACAGGGGGGCAATACACAAAGGGCTCTGAGATATTCCAGAGGCTGCAAGTCCATTTTTACTGCCTTGTAGGTTATACAGCATGCATGTGGAAACCTTTCCAGGTTTAAAATCTAGCTCCAAGTAAATGAGCAGGAGAGCAAACAAAAACTCCAACAAAGGATATAATTAAATTTGGTGGACATCTTTTGGACACACACTGAGTACATTCTCTGAGCCCTCCAGTCAATTATGTCTCAGTTCATGTTAAAAACCTAAAGAAGTGTATCCTTATTCACTGTATTGACCCATATTCCTAACATTTATTGAGCCAACTTAGTGTGTTAAGTAATATACTTAGTTCGGACATCACATATAGTTTTAATCTTCAAAATAACGAAAGAACTGAAGCTATGAGATCAGGATTGTTAGTCTGACTTAAGTACAGAAAAACTGAAGGAACAAGAGTCCAAATGGACTTACTCCTCTACTACCCCAAATCCAAACAGACTCATCCATTGTCCATTTTAAAATACAATGCAGGTCACATGGTAGGTGCTCAATAAAATATATGTTGAAAAATGAATATTAAATATTCCCATCTGCTGAGCCCAAAACTAGTTGCAATTCTAGCAGGTTTTTCTCAAAAGTTCACAACACAGGAATCCTTGATGTATCAGAGACTACAAGTTCACACTTCAAAATAATCTTTACCCTACCAAAGTAAATGTGGGTGACTTCTTACAGGGCAAAAATTTTAAAAATGAGGATTAGTTTGTTGAGTAATCCAAACAGCATACCAATTGGGTTTTCTTTTTACTCAAGATTCAAAGTAAAACGATGCATTTTACCTTGCTTGCTAGTTTCTAAAGAAAATTCTCTAGCTTTAATTTTAAATTTCAAGGCTAATATAGCCTGAGTTTTACTCAACCTCTGTAGAAAACATACAGCTTTTATTCTACTCAGTAATTTTAGATTGCAGACCTAAGTTTCTTTAACCTGAAAAACTTCCACAAACTTCTTAAAACTTACCCCTAATTATGGGACTGCAGCTTAAGTGTATGAGATTAAACACCGTAAAAAGCTGCAAGACGCTCTTTTAAGGGAAGCGGAAACTGGTCAGAGAAACGCCTCCAATTTTCATCCCCAACTTGATTTTTAAATCCATGAAGGATCTGCAAAAAGTGAAAAGAATCATTAATTCATCACTAACAGGAGAAAAATTCCAATCTGCATAGCTTTTGAAGCAAAACACTACTGACTTTGTTTTTCTAAAATTTTATCAATTTTAAATCAATGGTTCTCAAACTTTGTTGGATGCTATACCACTACATGTCTTACCTAAAAGCACCTCATAATATATTCTAAACCTTGGTTTGAAAAGTTTAGAATTCAAGCAAGTGTCCTAGTAACAGATGTATGCTGAGCAAACTCTGACCTACCACTAATGGCAACAAAGTACAGAATTCATCCAACGGATAAAATTTTTATGTCACATTAAGTTTTTTCAAATTGGAAATATATAAAGCTTTAAGCTCATGCCTGCAATCACAGCTGACTAATTTTAGTATAAGAGGATTCAAATGGGTAACAACATTTTATCTCTTATTTTGTTATAGCTAAGTACTGACTGGAATGAATCCAAAGGGACACTACTAAAACAAAGAACTATATAGACTTAATCCCCGTGGAAACCATTTCAGATTTACTTTATTCAACAGTTTACATTATACTCCAAATCTCAGTCAGCTGTCTTTGAAAATATATGCTGCTTTGGGTAGGTGGGATGATGGGACATCAATCAGCAGTATTGCTTGAGAAAATATTTTTGAAGTGGGTGCTCTTCTGATACAGAGTCACTGTTGTACCTTAAAAAAAGATCAATATAGATAATCTACCAATATTGATTCGAAGCAAAGAGTCTAGTTCTATATGAAATGTAAATGTAATTTAAACTTTCCAAGTAGTCTTGAAATAGTCCCAAGATGTTTATCATGGAGACTTTATAGTTACCTTACCTTACAGAACATGTCTCTCAGATCATCTTTTGGGTTAATCCACGATGCAACAGCATCACAAAAAAATATAAAATCCTGTAACAAGCAGGAAATACACCTTAAGGTTGTTACTTGTCAAACACAGCAAAACGTACCTATCATGATAGAATCCTACCTCAAAAAATTTTTTAAAAAATCAAGTATGATAAGAAATTATAAAATAATGGCTTTCCCTATTATTCCACCATCAAGGAACCTCTACTCATTCAGTTTATATTGGAATTTAACGCGCTTTTTAAATTTCTTTTTACACCACAGAACCTCTGTCTAGTATATATGTAGCACCAACAATGGAATTAAAGTACCAAATGAGCACCAATCTTAAAATCTTAATTAATTAACTAATTAAATTACAAATTAAAGAAACACATAAATTCAATAATCTCACAATTCTAACTGGCCTAGAAAGAATTTAAAGCAAGTTAAGTATATGTCAAATAAGCTTGATTGGAAGTATAGTAATTAACAGATCTAAATTTCAGAATGAAATTTAAAGAAAATGACCAAAAGCTAGAAGAAAAACTAATTATATAGTTATAATACCTAACGCAACCCAACCCAGAGTGAACAAGAGAACAAAAAAATCCAATGCTCAACTACTAGAAAAAACTGCATTACTCTCATGATAAGAACAAGGTGACAAAAGGTATATGCTTGAACTGTTTAAGTACTTTTTGATCTTGACTATCATACTTCAACAGCAGTTCAATAGAGAGCACTTAAGATTATTGCTTATGTTCTAATGTCAACTATTTAAAATTTTACTAAAGTCAGAGAACTTTCTTAATTTCAAAATTTACTGACTAAAGTATGTGCATAAAACACACATTTAAGCAATTAAAATTCCAGGTGCCTGAGGTTCATGGTTTTTTCAAATTATGATTCTTTTTCTTCCAAATATCAAAGTCTCATGTTAAAAATTAAAATATTTACATATCTAAAATTTGTGATGAAAATTTAAACATAAAAAATAACACTTAAGATATTTTCTTCTAACCACATCCAAATAAAATACATAAGAATTAGTACAAATCTTTGCTTTTTAACAAACAATAAAATCCTGATGGGAAAATGTTTCTTCTTAATATAATATACATTGTATCAGATAACTCTAAAACACATTTAAGATGACATAAAGTTCTTAAGTATTAAAAAAAAAACAGAATCTTAATCGCAGGAGGTTATTTTGCAACTAACTAGGGACTATTTCCAAAGATAGCATGGGCTTGTTTTGATACTAAGTTATTGTTTTACAAATGTGAAATAAGTCAAAAGACTTGTTCCATTTCTAATTTACAAGTTTTCAATGAGCATCACTACATTAATTTGAATTTTTAAGCTGGTGATTAATAATGTTTCTAAACAAATTAACAAACAGTCATTAACACAAGACAAGAGGTATCAAAGAGTATTGACTGAAAGATGTTCAAAGCATGTGTCTCCTGGAAACGAAAAGTTTTCTTGACATTTTCTTGACAACATGTCCCATAATTTCTTTTCCTTACCATTCACCTGCTGAGTAACCTGGGATACTTAACCTAGAGTTCCACAGCCTGCATTTTGTTGATTTCATACACATGGTGTCAAATCAACATGTTCCTCCGGTGTGTGTGTCTTGCAAATTGACTTGGATCCAGAGGTTATCAGATTCATATCTGATACTTCCGCCAAATAATTTTTTAAATGCTAAAAATGTCCAGATACTATCTAAACTAAGGAAACAAGAGGAGTAAATCCTAACCTCTCCAAGTTATAACAGTTTCAATGGTTAATTTGGTATTCTGTTTTGTTAACTATTGAATTTCTAAGTTTAATTCTAATTCCTTAGGTCACTCTCTTATGTGCAGACACCTGAAAATTCAACAACTTGATACTCAACAAAAGAAGGCATGTACAAGGGGCGCCTGGGTGGCTCAGGTGGTTAGGCATCTGCCTTCAGCTCAGGTCACAATCCCAGGGTCCTGGGATCAAGCCCCGCATCGGGCTCCCTGCTCAGCGGGGAACCTGCTTCTCCCTCTCCCTGTGTTTCTTTAAAAAAAAAAAAAAAAAAAAAAAAAAGGGCATGCACAAAGTGGAAGATGCTGCTCCGGCTTAATCAGAGTCAAGAATATAACTCCAGTACCCTAATGTGTTATTTATTCCACAACAAAGATTTAGGAAGTCATAAACAAGCATTATCATTTCAAAATATTAAGAAGTATACAACTTCTTAAAAACTAATTTGTTTTGGGGTGCCTGGGTGGCTCAGTGGGTTAAGCCCCTGCCTTCAGCTCAGGTCATAATCTCAAGGTTCTCGGATCGAGCCCTGCATCACGCTCTCTGCTTGGCAGGGAGCCTGCTTCCCTCTCTCTCTCTGCCTGCCTCTCTGCCTACTTGTGATCTCTGTCAAATAAATTAATAAAATCTTTAAACAACAACACATAATTTGTTTTTATTACATTTGAAAAATATGTAATATGATACTTTCATAATTAAAGTGTTAAAATAATTCACCCTTTAAAGTTTCATTATTCAGAAGATTAGAAGTTAAAAATCTTTGTGACATCTTACTTGGATTACTCCACTGGGATTCACACTGATCATGGTACAAATCCCACGAAACGCTGAATCCTTTTCCTCATTGTCCCTTATGTTTCTCAGAGAGGTGCACCTATTAAATTATAGAACTGAGATTAGCATTTAAGTAAAAAGCAGGTTCAATCACAATACTAATGGACAGTATTTAATGGAATAAGCACACAGTATAGGTAATGTTTATAGTCAAAGAATTTTCATGAAGTTTAAGTTTCTCATTCTCCCTGTATGTCTGGCTCATCTTCTAATCTCAATATAGTGGAAGCCTTGAAATGCACATTTTCTTATTAATAGATTGCATCTATAAAATGGACAGTTGATTTTAATCTCCCATTTAAACTTAATGAGGCTGAGCCAAGAGTATGTTATGAATTTTTAAAACTGTATTATGACTTGTATTCCATTAAACACTACTAAAAATGACTTGAATTGAAAGATTATCAATTGAAAGAAGCAGAACATAGGATATACTGCCACAATATAAACTATTATTACACAACTTATGGTGTAGATGTTTAACTTTAACATTAACAAGCAAATAAGTTTTTATACATAATGTAATTTAAACATGTATTTCTTAATGCAATCCAAGTTTTCAAATTAATTCTAAAAAAAACAATGCAAAAACCTAAATTTATAGAATTTGCATGCATCTTTATTTTACTGGTGGATATTTAAATGCTTTTCATGTATAATCAAGCTTTTTAACACAGCAAGCATGTGACAATCTTATCCCATGCATCAATTAGTCGTTAGCCACAACATAAAATAAATATACATGACGATGCTACTGAAAAACCTCACAAACCTGATAGGACAAGATTAGTCACATGGTTGGCAATGATTAAGGATTGTGATTTTTGTAACCAACTGAAAATATATCTAAAAGTGAGATAGAAAGAGAAAGAAAGAGTGAAGAAAAATGAATTAAAAAAAAAGATTGAATAATACACACCAGGGTCTTATAAACTGCTGTAGCATGGGGGCCACCTCTTGAGGACAAACGTAACCAAGACGACCAATTGTTATTGCTAAGGTAACGCAATCACGGTTATACACCACCAAACGCCAACCAAGACATGAGCAAATGAGGGGGAAGGAGAAAAAATAAAGAAAAAACAACAAATAACTCAGAAACAGAAACCAACAGAATTTGTGTATGATAATAAACATAAGATTTCACCAGTGCTGTTTATTACCACCCCCTAAAATAAGGGGCAGCAACATATATGGCATACTCTTGGAAAAAGGAAAACAAAAGGAATTAAAAAAACTTTAAAGATTGAGAGAACACCAAAAACCATGATGAAGTGCTTTTCTCGCTCAATCAAGAAGAAATTCTGTTAATAAAAAGATGAGCGATTAAAATGCATGGATTTAGATACTCCATTCAAAGCCAGTTGAAATTTCAGAATTTAATAATGAAATCTATGTTTTTTCCCCCAAGAATTATTAGTAAATGCGAATGATTACATTTCTGAATTGTTTACTCAAACACAGTTCTCAGAAGTTAAAAGTTGAAATTTCTTTACTTCTCTACGTCTTTTTAAATAAGTGATTTCCAATCTTTCAAAATCATCTAGAAATTTAATCGCAATTTAGGTAGTTCTGTTTGTTAACATTTCTAAAATGAACCAGTGGATCATTTGTTGCCTGATATCAAAATCAACCATCAAATTTTAGGGGTTACATTATACACCGAATGAATGAATTGGAAAGTTGCTGTGCTGTTGTCAAATTCCATTCCAATTAACCTTTGATGGTGATGATCATGGTAACAACTCAGATAATAGCCCACTAATTTCAAACCATTATTTGACATTAAGAAAATTTACAGTCCACTGTAATGATGTGAAATGTGGACAAAAGGAACAAACACATAATCTTTGCTATAAAAGGCATAGCACAAAATAGGTAAGACATTATACTGATCACATGCTAGAATTTTACTTAAAAATTTCGAAGTGGGAATTACTCAAATATATTCACCATCAAAATTCATTCAGGAAGTCCTTAAACTTAAGAAGAGCTAAAAGAAGTTGCAACTCAGAACTGCATTCTGCAATTCAAAGGTACATACATATAAATACATTTATACACAACGGGAAAAAAAATACAAACAGAAAACAAACCATAAGGTGCTTTAATGGTGTTCTCTCAAAAACTTACAGGTTAACCTTTCATAAAAAAAGGGTGGGGGAGGGTAAAGAAAAATGTTTAAGGATTACTTGAAGCAAACTACACAGATAATACTAAAATCCAGCAGATTCATATGAAGCAAGAGAAAGAAAACCTATGTTCAAAAGACACAAACTATGCAACATTCTCATTAAACAGGCAAGTATGAACAATCCAATGAAACATGCGATAAAGCAGATGATGGTCCACTGAAAAAGTTCAGTGTAGGATATACTAATTGGAAAAACAGCAAATAACTGCATATACTTAGAATTGGCTTTATGAAATATTAAGAAGACAGTAATTAAGTTGCTAAAATCTACAGACATTAGCCACTGACAATGGTTTTATTTTTGTTAATTAACACCCACTTCCCCCTTTTGGATAAGGAATAATGGAAACATTTTCTGCAGCCACTTGTGATAAGATTAATCCAGTGAATCCCAAGTGCTTTTTAATCATATCAACTTAATTTGTCAACTTGATGGGCATTATCAACTTCTTGGTTTACAGTAAAATAATAATTAGAATATAAACTTACAAATAAAGCCAATTTGTTAAAGGAACAAATTCACAAGTTGATATCCCACAAGAAACTTTAATATACATTACATTCAACATTTATTTGCAGTTATGCATTCACATTTAAAAATAAATAGGAAGTTTCTTTAGGTTCAACAGTAATTTTATAATGGCAAGTGTTCCAAATCTGAATGTCATGTATCGGTACTGCATTCTAAAGAGATAAAAACCTGACAAGATTTCATAACCATCCTAATACATAGGTTTTTATACTTTCAGCAAGAAAATCTAATTCACTTCATGATATAAACAGTACCCATACAGCCAAACAGCTATATAACTGTTTCTTAATTCAAAGATTTCCTTCCATACCAATAAACATATCAACTTTAGTCACATTAAAATATTCACCTTCTATAATTAAATATAAAATTAAGATGCCTTTGAAAACAAATTTTCTTATTTAGAAGACCTTATTTTAATCTTCACATAGTATTTTGGTAAAACCCTCACTATGAATATATTTACTGGAATTATATCTTAGTTATATAGAGAAAAGGATGTGCCTGATTGAAAACAAAATTCACATCTTTTATCATTATTAACAAAAATCAGGGCAGGTGGAAAAAAAAAATCACCCTGAAATGTGTTCTATAGTATGGAAGGTACTCTTTAATATCAACATGCTCTCTATAAATGCAAGAGAAACAAGCCTCCTGAATAAAAATCCCATAAAGTACTGCCTCAAGTTCCCAATTTGAAGGAAAATAATACAATGAAATACAAAATACACATGCCATTGTTAACCAATTAGCCTCTACACTGATGTCTATTTTTGGCTACAATTTTGTAGATTAAAAAAAAAAAATTACTTCCCAGCTGCCAGTTACTCTCTGAATTAATATAAATTAAAATTCATATTGTTCTATAGTTATTTTAGCTGGGGTCCATTTGAGGGAGTATTTAAACACATAATAGGGGAGAAGTGTTTTTGAAAGTCTCTGAAAATTGGTTATGCAATACAGTTAAAACAATACATACTGTCATTAAAATCTCAAACAGCTGTTAATAATAAGCTGGGTTTCTAAAGCTAGTTTTGCTTTGGTTTCTCTACGCATCTTAACTTTAAAAGGCAAATAGTTTTCTCTTCACCATAACAGTTCAGTCATATGGTACCTGTATTCTCTAACAACGTCTTTGGTGTGTTGGGTCTGTTAATGATTTCTACAAGCTGGTGCAACACCATAGGAATATAAGGCTGCATCTCTATACCTAAATCACCCCCAAAAGAGAAAACAAAGAGAAAAATTTGAATGTTAAAATATCAACATAAAATATTTTGCTCCCTTTATTAACTGTGACATAGGTTAATAATAAATACTTATGCATAAAACTCATTTAGGTTAAAAAGAAAAAGCAATTACAAAAATACTAAGGCATCTAAAAATTTACAGTGCTTTTAAAAGGGGAGAAAGATCTTACCCATTTGAATGGAGATTTCTCCAATTGCCCATGTGGCATTATTGCAGACTGAAATGAACTCTGGATTTAGGTTGGTTCCCAGTATAGGCATGAAATCAGCTAGAAAAAAAATTTTTTAACAACTATGTAGTGAACTTTTCAACAGCAGTGTATTGTGCTTCAAAGAAAATCTACTAGGTGGAAACTGAAATCTAGGCAAGAAATACCGATTTTTAAAAGGTTTTGATAATATTTAATTTTAGGAAAGTAAAAAAGGCACTATCCGGCCACTGAACTTTCTATGAAGTAGACCAGGAAACATTACTTTTGGTCTATTTTAGGTATCATTAAAATGAGTTGGTCAGAGTAATCGCTCTTATCATCAGATGGAGAAAATTCAAATTAAAAATGAGGGAAACGTGATATGACTTTCTTCAAAATTAGTTTTTCACACGCACAAATTTTTAAAAAAAAATCAATGATTTTGGCTTTTAAAGAACTTTGACCTTAGTGTTCAGATTGTGATCTCTAAATATCATTTTCCACTTAAAAGGAATGAGGGCTCCCAGAGAAATGTCTCATTGCAGGCTAAAGGCAGGAAATGTACAAAACAATCCTGGACTATTTTGTCATACCAGGAAGGACTAAGGAGCCAATTTGATTAAGCTCCCACTGCCAGTGGTAGGACAACTTGAGCATCATGAATTCATACTGACACTCAAAAAAGAACCAAACACAAACAAAAACTGAACTCTGGAACACAATATAGATACCTGTGGAAGATGCTGGGAATCAATTCATTATTTTGAAAACTGGTGAACAAAGAGAAAGAATCAAGTAATTATCCTGCCTCCCCTATATGGTTTGTACCTCATGGTAATAATACACAGTTATGAGAAATGTCTCTATGTATGTATTCTCACTGTTAAATCAAGAATTAGAGTAGCATCCTTTTTTTAAATCCCCAGTAAGCTTTTTAAAGATTTTTATTTAATTATTTAAGAGAGAGCAAAAGTGAGAGAACTCACAGAGGGAGAGGGAGAAGCAGAATGGCCACTAAGCGGACAGCCCAATGTGGGGGTTAATCCCAGGACCCTGAGATCATGACCTGAGCTGAAGGCAAACGCTTTACTGAATGAGCCACCCAGACACCCTAAGTTAATAGACTTAAGCCAGAGTTTCTAAATCTCAGCAATACAATAATTTTGTCTAGATCATTCTGCCTCTGGGAGAGAGCAGTGCACATGAAGGACACTGTATCATGTATTTG
The DNA here is from genome assembly GCF_922984935.1 of Meles meles. NCBI lineage: Eukaryota > Metazoa > Chordata > Mammalia > Carnivora > Mustelidae > Meles > Meles meles. Next base: position 84,141,648 of record NC_060068.1, read on the forward strand.
ATCTTTAGCAACATTCTTTGCCTCAACTTACTAGGTACAAGTAACATACCTCCAAGGTTAAACAAAATGTCTCCAGACACTACCAAATGTAGTGTTAAAACTGCCCCTGGCTGAATAAACCCTGATCTAGAAAATAACCATCATGGCCAGTAACATTAAAAAAAAAAAAAAAAAAGAAAGAAAGGTAACTAGACACAGTGTACCTCCTGAAGATACACATGGTTTGTAGTCTGGGGAGAGAAAAAAAAAAAAAAATCCTTCATACAAGTTTAAATTCATAAAAACTAAAGCAGGTGTTAAGTATTGGTAGAACAAGCTTTCTATAAAATAAGAATTCATTATACTTTCATTTAGAGTAGTTAGGCTTAAACCTGAGGGTTTAGCAAAGCATAATTAATGTTATTACTCAAAGTTCAGAAATACAGTTGTTATTCAAAAGCACACTGTGAATTGGGTCAAGTTGGTCAAAGGGTACAAACTTCCAATTATAAATAAATCTTGGGGTTGTACTATATGACATGATAACTATATGACATGTTAACAATACTGTATTGTATATTTGGAAGTTACTATGAGAGATCTTAAAAGTTCTCATAATAAAAAAAAATCTTTTTAGTACACGAAGTCATGGATGTTAACTAAACTTACTGCGATTTTGCAATATATGCCTATATCAAATTAGGTCATATAGCCAAAACTGACACATGTTATATGTTAATCATATCTCAATAAAACTGGGGACAGAAAGCTGAAAAACCCAAAATACAACTGTAACAAATGAAAAAATCATTTCAGATCCATGTTTTAAACCATGGTCCAAGAAATCGTGTATTTTAAGAAACTAGGATCTAAAATGCTGGGATATAGATTCTAAACCAAAAGCCATTTAATCCACGATTTTGAGAGCATTTCAATTTACGTTATTCAAGGAATCCCTTATTGTTACAAAAGGCTAAGACAATGCTGTAATGTTAAAACAAAAGCAAATTGTTACTTAAATGCTTTGGAAAGTTTCCTATGATATCTGAAAAAGTATACAGGTTTATGAGAAAGGCTATTATTACTTGTGGGTGCCTCTAACCCCCGCAAAAGAAGGTTACTCCAAAGTTACCAGTAAATGAGCATATGGTACCAAGGTTACACAGGTAGCATGTCCTTCACACTAAAGTAATATTTTTCCAGCTTTTCTCCAATCATACCATAACGAGTGCCTCATGAGCAGCTCAAGTGATCATGAATTAAAGGGAGCAAGGACATTCTCTTCCTACCTGTTTCACTCAGAGCAGCTTTAACTAGTATAATATGTATTTATAAAAGCTGGGATTCCATGACTTTTTATTTAATAATAGAGAAATATAACTGATGTAAAACTAATGTTAAGCACATCATAGCAGTAGGAAATGTTCATACCTATACAAGGCTTAACATGCTGAAAGCAAGCTTTTGTCAGGTCACCTAATAAGGCGAAGGAACTCTGTCGAACTTCTGGCATTTTATCCTACAAGGAAGAAGAAGAAATTAACCACAATGTGACACAGAGAATCAGGTTTTAATACATTTTAATTTAACAAGTCTCACCTGCATGCACTGATACATTAGTGTTAGAATGTTACTTCGGGCTACTAGCTGTTCAATGTTGCCTCCAAGCCCTTCAGCCAGGCCACTGAGTAAATCAAGAGCCACTATCATAAAATCTTTATCAGGAGCCTCATACTGATCTGGTTGAGCATTGTTCAGCTGAAATTAGACAAAGGTTTAAAAAAACTTAGTTTGAATCAATTAGATAAAAAAAATTTGTATACGTTATGTGTATCCTTAGAAAAATGCTTATGATGTGAGGGAGAGTAGATGTAACTATTTTTTAAAAAATACCATGGCTTGTGCAAGAGTCTTCTGTACTAGGTTTACACAACGCTGGTACACAGGTTCACAGTATGGAAGGAAACCAGACTGCAGGGCTGTGGCAACTGAAGATAGGCACTAGAAAGAATAAAGGAAAATGTAAATTTCTGGACATACTTAAAATTATGATAAATGCTTACAAGAGTACTCAGTAAGTTTCTGGTCATTTGTGAGCCTGCTCCACTATTCTACAATAGCAGGTTATCTTTTCAGAGCTCTCCTCTTTGGATGCCACTCACTGTTGTTCAGTTTGTGGAGGTTTCCTCAAAAAAGTTTCTGTAAGGAACATTATCCTTGGAGAACCAGATTAGGTATTACATATGCTTATTTTTTTCATCAAATGTAAGATATTTATCCTTTCATGATTAATGATATGGGTGGACTTTTCATGAGGATACCCTGAGCGCCTGTCTGAAAGTAAATCTATTTAAGTATAATGATTTTTGTTTTGCTGGGCCCAGAATCAGCCACTGTTCTTAGTCATGGAAGTTTTTACTTCTCTGGCTAGGGACAAAGAAACCATGGCAGAAATGATGACCCCTGTAAGGACAGGGGAAACAAGAATGGCAATGACTGAAATGGCTCTACCAGCATCAGTTCATTTAAATTATATTTGATTGCATGTTATTTGAATAACATGTAACTATCAAACTTCAAAATGGACAGAAAGGGTATGAAGCAAAGTCCTTCCCTTATCAGCACCAAGATTCAATGCTACTTCACATATTCCTAAATGTGTGTATATACAGTAGTTATATAACACACAAAATAATTTAAACTATATCAACTGTCATGGTATAGCTATGTATCTATATAAAGAAATGCAATTTAATAGAGGACATATAAGCTGATATGGAAAGATCTCCAAGTTAACTGATTAACACTGAAGCAGAGCAGGTGAGAAAACATGTAATATAATCCTTTGATGACCTAAAGAAAAAGAAAACAAAAACCAACCAACTTAACACATCCATTATGGGTTTTCTGTTTAACAGTATTTCTTAGTATGGAAATACCATAATTAAGGGCAGTTACCTACTTATTCCGGAATTTAACATAAGTAATTCAATATGTACATCTATTAACATTTTACTCATCACAATTTCCCACATTTTATATTTACAGATGTATTTTAATGAAACATGCTATTAGATTAACTAAAGGTTACCAGCTTAGCATACCTCAAGTAAAGGGAAGAGATCTTTATCTTCATCCTTTAACATGTTCCATTTCTGGATCAGTGGAGGCATTAGCATCTGAATATATTCCTATTTGTGAAAAACACATAAAGCTCCACTATCATATATCATACAAGTCCTTTTTGGGTCTATGAAAATTAAAATCCATTTAGAGTAATTGTTTAAAATCATTACAGAATGCATTTTAAAGACTCAGTCTGCTCTCCTTAGTGCCTTTTAAATTTTTATTTTCTGCTTTTTTATAACCTTGTTCTATTTTTAAGTCATCGTATATCCTTTTTGAAATAAAATGTATACAAGTATACCACTACCCAAAAATTATTTGATCAAAATAGGGATAATCTGTGTTAAGTTTTACTCTGAATTTTTTAGTCCTCGAGCTTTTAACATATAGTATGGTTCTTGCTGTACACTATGTTATAAATGACAGGTAAACTTACAGAGGCATTTGTATAAGAAGATTCATAATCATTTAAGCATCTTTATTTAAACTTTAAATCCATAAATAAATAAATACTAAATAAACAATGGTAATCATGTAAACAAGGGGCACAGATTCCAAAGGGTCTAACATATTCAGAAAAACTCTTTCCAGCCACCTGCACAAAATAAAACCAACCAACATCAAAGCAAACCCACAAACCAGTGTCTTGCACCAAACTTTAACTTCTAAACACAATTTTTTAAAGCCTTCATATAGTAATCATAAACATGTCATCTATTCTTCTGCTGGGAATTTTGAACGGGAAATTCTATTACTTAAATCCTATTCAAACAAATCCAATTCCATCATACTCTTCTTAACCCTATGAAAAACAGAGTTTGACTCCTTAGTCATACACACATACTTCTTCTATACCATTATTCAGTACTTCTAACTGTCTTATCTCAGTGTATGTTTGTTCCCCCCACACCTCTAAGTTCCAGTGAGAAAACAAAGATGTCTAAATGTGGTACTCTAAAGCTTTAATATTTATAAAGTGGTAGATAAAAATACTTGGAATTAAGTAAAAGCTGAAACCCACAAGACCTTTATCATCCCTTTTCTAAAAAGTGTTGGTACATTCATGTGATATGCTGATATGATTTCCACACCAAGAACATTATTTACTTTTAATACTATCTAGAAAGTAAATGTTTGCTGACTTAAGATCTACCTTCTTAAAGTAACCAACACTAGTTAGTGTTCACATCTCCCCAATTTCATTTCCAAATATATGTTAACCTTTTGGTCTTAAAAATGGTATGTATTTTTTTTCTTAATAGTTAATCACAGATACTCACTGGTTTGTTTAAATGATGTCCTACTGAATCTGCTAAAGTTCCTATGGCATCATAAAGAATGAGCAGGTTCTTATGCTGGTATTTACTAAAAGCGAAGACCAAGGTATCAAGTATGTAAGCAAGGTAAGGAACAAGTTCCGTACAAGCCTCCTCTTCTAAGGTAGCAAAGGCACTACGGTTTAAAAAAACAAGAGAGAGAGAGAGAGAGAGAGAGAGATTATTACTGCTGCAGTTTATCAGAGAGATAGGAAACCAAGTTTGTAGTATACAGAACATCTATTTATACTTTATATGCCTATCTCCATACCTCACCATACTAGAGGTTCATTTTTATTACTCATTCCCCATTTCCTATCACTTCTTTCAAAGAGGCTGTCACCCACAGGCATTTGCTTCACTATAATAATAACACCTAAAATTATTGTTGGTTCTTAATATTCAGTCATTCAACAAAGTGAGCAGTGTCATGACCTCCTAAATGTTTCCCTTAGCAGGAGGGGAAATGGGATGATGCAGGTGGTCAAAGGGCACAAATTTTCAGTTGTAAGATTAAATCCTGAAGATCTAAAGTATAGCGTGGTGACTATAATTAATAATTCAGTGTTGTATACTTGAGAGTTAACCATTCTTACCACACAAAAGACTCACTTATGTCAACTATGTCAGGTGATGGATGTCTTAATTATCTTTATCTTACTAACTGTTCCATAATATATGTTTACCAAGTCATCACGCTGTATACTTTTACATTTTTAAAAAAAATTTATTTATATATCTGACAGAGATCACAAGTAGGCAGAGAAGCAGGCGGAGAAAGAGGAGGAAGTAGGGCTCAATCCCTGAGGTCATGACCTGAGCCGAAGGCAGAGGCTTTAACCCTCTGAGCCACCCAGGCGCCCCCACGCTATACACTTTAAATACATGGATTATTTTGGTCAACTTTTCCTCAGTGAAGCTTAAAAATGTCGGTCTAAATTCTACACCATGCATTAGGATGCAAAGTGTGTTATTACAAACTTGTCTTATATATGGCTTACCTATTAAGACAAATTAAGACACAAAAAACAAACACTCCAGAGTCTGAGTAGTTACTTCAATTTTGGCCTAAATTTGTCTGGATTCTAAGGTGTACCTGGCTCTCCATTTCTAAAATTAAGGTTTGTATTATTTTCTCTTCTACCCACTCAGCAATTTCCCAAAACAACAGGCTTAAGCCATTTGTTAGTGAAAGCCCAGTCTTAAATTGTTTATGTATTTCCTTTACAGCACTTGCCATGAATTATAATTATACAGTTGTTTAGTATTCTATACTAGCCTCTAAATTTAAGATGGCAGGGACTGTAAACATAGCATTTAATATAAGCCTAATGACTAGGAGAATTTAAAAAAAAACACCACAAAACACCTTAAGGAAACCAAATATAATATGTATCCTCCCCTCATTAAAAAAAGTAGTGCCATTAATACCAAAGCCCTTTTGGTTCAATGTTCTTTCATCTTATTAAGAATTAGAATGCTTTCAGGTGTTTTTGCTTCTCATATGGTAAAGAGTACAACTCCACTTAAATTCATTTCCCTTTTTTCTTCTTATTAACAAAGTCAACAGTAAAGCAATTCTAATTAAAAAGTTAAGAGCTGTAAATATGTCAGGCCTTTTCAGAACACAAAAGGTTTGTTCCAGAAAACTAGAATATTTATAGTAATGAAACTAATTGCTAATCTGATAGAAAAACAGACGGTCCCAAACCCAAACGACACACAGCTACTGGAGAGGATTCACTAAGTGAAAGCTAAGGCATTGTGGGACTTTCTAGCTGATCTTTAAACTAATGATGTGAGTCTGGTCAAACTTTGTTATTCCTTCAAGAGCAAGACCCTCACTATCACCACTCTAGATGTCTGCAAGAATTACGATGAAAGAAAATTCTACTGTTATCATAGGCATAAAGAAAGGAAATGAGTTGAAGGAACAGCTGACACCTAGTTGACTCACATTTTGATTTACAGAATCTACAGGTAATAAAAGCTCCATTAACAGCTTAAAACCAACATTCCACCACAAAGCTGAAAATTAGTTTCTCACTGAAATACCCACTCCCCTTTCCCACAATCAACAATGTTATGGATTTGTCCCACCTGCAGGCAGCTTCTTGTACTCTCTTGTTGCTGTCAAGGATTCGCTTTAGCAATTCTGTCATTAATGGCTTCAGGTACGTATCAGGGGGTTGGCTGACTACCCAGTGTGCATAGCGGCTAAGAGTCCAGCACGTTATGGAACGCACAAGAGCCTTTTTATCAGAGAGGCACTGAATAAGGTGGGGAATGAGCTCAGGCAGGTACGGAATCATGCCTTGCATACAACCTGAAAAAAAAGTAACAAATCTCTCAGAAAGTGCTAAAATTCAGTTAAAACAAAATTATTTCAGTTGAATACTAAACTGATAAATGCAGCCATGAAAAATATTCAGATCAAAAAACCAGAATATACTGAGATCACCTCTATCCCAATATTCTCTAATAATCTGTTCCAAAATTAAAAAAAAAAAAGAAGAAAGGAAAGTTAATTGGTCCTAAGTATCTTCTAGTAGTTAGGAAAGCTCGTTTTACTTCTGCTACACAAATTACGGCTTTCAGAAGTGCCTACAAAATAATTCAATTTCTTGTATATACACGCCTATCTCCAAGACAAAGTAACCCTTTATGGGGGTTGATGCAACTCTCCTACCATGTTTTTAACACTTACCAATGGAGAAAATTGTTTTTCTAGCAGTGTCCCCACTGCTTCTAACATCAGCCTTCTCATTCTGTTCCCTTTATTGTAACAGAAGCACTTGTAAAATATCATGATGGGTTTAGAAGTAAGCCTATGGCTAAATAATAATTAACTGGTTCAAGGTAAAAACTTATCCTGACAGGTGTTTTGTTTTGTTTTTTTAAATTGCATTCTTTTACTCTGAGTGAGGCTGAACATCTTTTCATGTGTTTAAGGGCTATTTGTCTACCCATTTTTGTTAGTTATCCATTAGTATCATTTACTAATGCTGCTATTTAGGTATTTTTTTTTTCCAGTTCATTCCTTTTGTTTTGTTTTGTTTTTTTAACTTAAACTCAATTAACAAACATATAATGTATTATTAGTTTCAGAGGGAGAGGTCAGTGACTCATCATTCTTATATAATACCTGGTGCTCATTACACCATGTGCCTTCCTTAGATGTCCATCATCCAGCTACTCCATCCCCGCCTCCCACCCCCAGTCTCCCCTCCAGCAACCCTCAGTTTGTTTCCTATGATTAAAAGTCATAGGACTTATGGTTTGCCTCCCTCTTTGATTTTGGTAAGAGGACTTTTGGATTTTAACATCTTTTTTAAGGTTAATGTAAAGCACAGTGTCATCTATTCCCCATCAGCAACATAAGAGAGCAAAAAAGTATGTGAATTCCAGACTGAATCATCCTTGCTTATTAGAATAACATTCCTTAAAGTGGTCCATCTGCATCAGAGCCTATTAAAGACTTCACAGTTCAGTTCTGACTTACCTTCAGCAATTGCTCCTAAAACCAGGATGCCAGATTCTTTAACAACCCATTCATGATGAAAAAGCAATTCTTTCAAAAGGGGCAAAATGTGTGGCAAAAGCTCATCACGATACACATTTGCAAGAACATCTAGGGCAGCAGCAGAACATTTTCCTAAAGAAATATTTAATTCAAAAACATTACATTAAACTCTATTATCATTAACCCCATTATCATATTTGTTCTATGTACAACACTCTATTCACCTACAGTTTCAAAGAATTCAATTAAATAGGAAGCAATCTGTCAACAAGAAATATTTTTTGGCCAAGAATTAGAAACCTAATCATGAAAGTATTCCATTTTGCATATGACTGCCACATTAGGATTCTTTTGTCTATAGAGAAAAATCAAAATACATACTGTTCCACTCAATTTAGTGCTTCTAAGATATGATACCCACTTCTGCAAACCTGCAGTAAAATGTGTACATTTATTATTTCTACTTAGTATTCTTAGATCATTTCGAATCAAATACATAATGACTCAGCATTATGAGTCATTATAATGACTCATTATAATCTTACCAAGTCACTAGCAAAGAAATCTTACCAAGTCACTAGCACCTGAAGCATAAAACAGGCCAGAAAACATTCCTTCTAGATTAAAGAACTATTAGCCATGGAACTATGGATCAATTAAGATTTCATTTAATGTAATAGTTAAGAAAACAAAAATATAATTGAGCATAAAAATTTTTCCAAATAGGATTAGGCATACTAAATAGTGGATCACAAATCATTAAACAATATTAAAATCCTTTTTGAAAAAAGGCTGTTAAATTGGCTAGAAATAACACCTTACTCATCAGTAAAGGTCTTGGTTATATTGTGTGGTGGAACCATACAAATGAGTACTATACTACCATGAAAGACAAAGAAATCTTAATGTACTGATACAAAATGAGTTAGTTATAAATGGAAAAGAACAAACAGAGTACATGTAATCTCATTTCACTGCTGGGAAGTCAGCCTCGTCTCCAAAAAAATTTTTTTTAAATATATTTTTTCTGCATGTGCACAGAAAAACTTCTGGAAGGGTATGAAAATGGGTGGGATGTTAAGAGGGAGTAGTTCCTTCCCCCAATTCAATTTACATTAGTGCTTTTGTAAAGTTACCTGTATCCTGCCTCCAGCCTAAAAGTAGGGATATACAAGGAGGTGGTATACTAGTCCCCCAACTGTGCTACTTTGCTTTCCATGGTTTTGGTTACCTTCACTTAGGTGCAGTCTGGAAGCAGATGCTCCTCCTTCTGATGTATCATCAGAAGGTTAGCAGCAGCCTAACCGCTATACCATAATGCCTATTTCAGTTAACGCCCCCCCAATCTCATCATGTGAACATTTTATCATCACGTATCATCACAAGGGTGAATGCAGCACAGTAAGAAATCCTGAAAGAACACCATATAATGTTTACTATGGTATATTGTTATAATTGCTCTACTTTATCATTAATATTGCTAATCTCTTATGGTACCTAATTTATAAATTAAACTCTATTGTAGGTATGTATGTGTTAGAAAAAACACTATATACAGGGTTTGGTACTATTTGTGATTTCAGGCGCCACTTGGTCGGGTTGAGGGGGTATCTTAGAACATACCCCCGTGCAGATAACAGGGCTACTACAATCTGACAGAGGTGAAGACGTTGGGCTCTCTTGCTATGGGAAACTTGGGTTCCAAAATTAAGTGTGTCATTAGTACTAGACATGTTAAATAACCAGCCTTGGTAAGTTTCTCTTTTTGCAGTTTCCTCACCAACCTAAGGCTGTTCTAAACATTAAATGGGATATTAAAACAAAACAAAACAAAATATAACAGGGTTTCTTCTTGGGGTGATGAGAATGTTCCAGAATTTACTGTGGTGATGGCTGCATAACTCTGTGAATATATGAAAAACCACTGAATTGTAGTCTTTCATGAGGGCATTGTATAATATATGACTTAGTTATCAATACAGATGCTATCAAAGCAGGCAACTGCATTTTCTCTTTTTGACTTACTTAGATTCCAGTCAGAAATTGTATCATCATCATCAATTTCATCATCATCATCATCTTCCTCTTCAATTCCATCTTCATCATGCTGCTGAGCCACTGTCCTTGATCGATGAAAACGTGGTCTTATATCCTGTTCACTATCAGGAATTGTTTCATCTTCTTCAACATCACCCTTTAAAAAAAATTTTTTTGATGATATTCAAATATCATTATTGAGAGATGATGCCATGTACGTGATTCTGAAAGTGTACCTAAGAACCATTCCCCTGAGCAGAAAAGAAATCTTTGTCGAGGGGAGAAAAAACTATCACACTGCGTATTAGGTTCAGGCCCTGTAACTGCATTACATTGTTTCCCATCAGCTGGTATAATCCAGACTAACTGTATAAAATTCAGACTGTATTTAAAATTTTTTAAATAAACTACAAGTAATTTGAATCAACAGGTAATTTATGCTAACTCTACCAGTGTCACCATCGGGTTCCAATGAAGTTGGAGTACATTAGCACCCAAATTCATTGTTGGCTTCTACCTTTAAACTCTGTAGCATATAAGAAGAAACATACTTACACAGGGTCGATTTTAAATAAACATTCTATTAGTCAAATTCAAAGATTCTCTAAAATCAATTAAAAAAAAAAAAACAAACCCTTACCTATTCATCAGAAAACAGTTTCCTTACCTTAAGTAGGATAATATCTATATCTGAGTACTTCATCCCATTCACTAATACAGGAATCAATCTGTAAAGGAATAAATTCATGAAACAAAGATCTAAAAATCTTCTAAGAATTAGTATGAAGTCTTAATGACCTTACACATATTAGAAATACCAAAGAGACAACTACCACTGCTAATTTGGTCTTGAAGCATATTCTGTGATGTCTGCCCTTCTCAAATATTGAGTATTCCTAAGACATATCCCAGGCCCCCCTTACATACTCACATATGGGATCTACTGAATGAAATCTTACTAAGAATAAGGTAGCTTATCAAGAGTGGTTAGAAATAAAACTAGTAACAAAAAATTTAGTAATTTCTCCCCTAAGAATTTATCCTGAACATCCTAACAAACATTCCCAGTTCTTAAAGACTTAATGGTTCTTGATGAAGTAACAAAACTACAAATAATCTAAATGTAAGTCATTTAGGGCTTGGTTAAAAATAAACTACAGTAAAGTTATAAATGAAACAGAAATGTGTAAAACACATTTAGCATGGTTCTACTGGAGTGAAAAATAATGAGATTACCCATGTAATTACTTGTATAAGCAGACTACTATCTAAAAAGGATATGCAAAAGAAACTGGTATTTTTGGAAAACTGGATAGGCCAAAAAGGGATAAAATTAATCATTTACTTTATTTCCAAAGAGTGTGACACTTTTACAATTAGCCTACATTCAGTATTTGTACTCCTTTTAATAAAAGAAATGACAGTGTTTAAAATGTACAGTAAGTCTAAAGTAATTTATTCAAAAGAAATAATGCAAAAATGGAAAAAGAGCTCTACCAATACGGTTATTATATTATAGCCTTCAAAGAAGAAATTAGGGTATTTTAATTGTTCTTTTTTAAGATTTTATTTATCTGACAGAAAGAGATCACAAGTAGCCAGAGAGGCAGGCAGAGAGACAGGAAGGGAAGCAGGCTCCCCACTGAGCAGAGAGCCCAATGTGGGGCTCGATCCGAGGACCCTGGGATCATGACCTGAGCTGAGGGCAGAGGCTTTAACCCACTGAGCCACCCAGGCGCCCCAGAAATTTTAATTTCTTAAGAAATTAAAAATTTAAATTTCCATCAAGAAAATGCTTAAATCAGGATATCATGTCTAATCTGAATATTAACATAATCATTAAGCCAGAACCAAGATGTCTGTAAACATGGAATCCCAGGTATCCTGGAGTAGTTAGTAAAAAAAAATTTACCAAAACACACAAGGAAAGGTCAAAATATTAGTGACTTCAATTCCCTTTGTAGCTATGAGAAGTTTAAGCTTTGAGTGGTTTAAGTTTTGATGATTTCCTTTCTCACTGGGCCCTTAACACGTTTAAGAGTCTACTGTGGATAAAAGGTTTTGAGAAAACTTAGGAAGCATTTAAAAAGTCCACAGTTCTAGGGGCATCTGGGTGGCTCAGTCAGTTGAACATTCGACTCTTGATTTATGCACAGGTCATGAAGGTTCAGCAGATCAAGCCCCACCCAGATCTCCATGCTCAGCGCTCAACAGGGAGTCTGCTTGGGATTCTTTCTCTTCCATGCCTCTGCACCACTACCACCCTCCACCCCCACAGCTGGCACATTCTCTCTCTCTCAAAATAAATTAAAAAAAAAAAAAATCTAAAAAAAAAAAAAAAAAAAAAAAAAAAAGGTCCATTGTTCTCTGCTTCTGAATTCTACCTTTAGCTGTTCCGGGTGGTTTGGGAAATGTGAACAGCCAAAGGAAATTCATACCCATGACTACCATGTGGGCTTATTAATAAGCACTTTCCTTATAATCTAGTGAGAAAATATTATGATCTTCATTTTATATATGATTCAGCTAAGGCTCGGAGAGGTTACATTACTTCCACAAGGTCATTAGATTTAAGTAATGGGAGAGTCAGAATTCAAGACCAGTTTGGCCTGCCTCCAAAATAATTCTTTCCCCACACCAGATATAAGAAACTCTCACTCTCCACGTTCATGTGTTAGGGCTTTGCAGAGGCCTTACTTCAAAGACTTAAACACTTTAATGTCAATTAAATATGTGCAAAACCAATTCTTAGTACAACTTTACCATCAGTAAATTTGTAAACCCTTATTAACTAAAGGAATAGTAAACAGGGGAAAGCAGTGGGACTTAAAATCCCCTAGATAGATATAAAAAATGTGGGACGGCCAAATTTTCAAGCTGAAAAGTCCTTCTAAATTCTAAAATACAGATTAATAGTAATTTAACATTATAGCTAATGAAACAGAACTATATCCAATTTATATAAATAAAATAAATAAAACCCTATTCATAAGCTACAGGCATTTTGCAGCACAGTCAGATTTATTTCATTCACCAACAATGAAATCATTTATCATCTCTGTCAGTAATTTGGAGGGAAATAGTGAGGACAGATGGAAGACTATAAAATTCTGCAGTTAATATGAGGTAAAGTAAAGAAGTAAAGACAGTGAGCCCTGTCCTTCCTTTTTAAGATGGAAAAAATGATAAAGTTATGGAGAAAGAGAAATTCGAAGAGAGAATGTATCCATTTGATGGGATGAGGTCCCTTAAGAAAAAATTATGCTAACCATTTAGATTTTAAAAGACTCCTTCAATCCCTATGCAATTAAAATTATCTTACCAGGAAATTCTGAGTACACTGATGATAGGTTAACCTTATTTAAAGGAAGTAATATGTAGTAAAAAGATGAAATTATTATTAGAACAAAGTAACTTACTTGGGCAATTAAGATTATGATTTAGAATAAACCATCTGCAATTTAAAAAAAAAAATCCCAAAAAACAACTGCTTCTTGAAAAATCTCTTTGGTTATAACCCATGCTTATGCCAAGTAAAATTAAGTCTGGCTTCTTTAGAACTTCCTTCCCTGATGGCAGAATGCAACATAAAAATGTAAAAATGAGGGATCACTATAAATTTAAGAAAAAGGTAGCATTCAAAAGAAGGAACACTTACTTAGGAAGATGTCTTACAAGTACATCTTTGCATATGGGTTGCTCAGCCAAAGTGAGCCAGAATTCACAGGCTTCTAAAGCTACATTTTCGTCTTGATCTTGTGTCCTCTGCAGCATGTACTGAAAACAAAGAAGCGTTAATATTAACTGGTTTAAATCATAAAATTAAAGTAAACCTAATGCTTGCTTAGCAAGTTAAAGGTCCTCTGCTATCGCCTTGAACTTTACAGTGATTCTTAACCTCAGCTTTGATTTTTTTTAAAAGTTCCTGAGTCAACTCTAAAATCCAGCCAAACTAAAGAACAACTTTGGAATGCTGCTTAATGAAAAGTGTTCAAACTATGTATGGCATATCTGCTTCTGTAGAGGTGTATTTTCTTTTATGAAACCACGGAGATTTTAAACATGTATTAATAATCAGTCTTCTTGGAAATATCAAAATAAAGTCCATTATACCTTTCATTAAAAAAATGAAAAATTTTTCATAACATAATTAACCTCTTACATGTATTTTCACATATGGAACATATGTGACATACATATATTATACAATTACAAAACTTAAATTTTTATATTTGGAAGGAAGTAGGGATATTTCATAGAGCAACTATAATCTGTAGTCTCTAACATGCTAAGCCAAATTCATTCTTACCTTATTTCTTATTCTTAACTTCAAATAACATTCTTAACCAAATTCATTCTTAGGGAACATCAACCTGAAATTTATCCAAAGGCAGTGTCTACCCCTCTTTAAAAAACCTTTACATGCAAAAACAAAATAAATATAATCAAAGGTACGCATATGATTTCCCAAAGTACCTGGGTCTGGAAATGGGATCAAGTGTTAGATGAAGTCTTTGTACATATTCTCTTCTAGACTGAAACATCTCACATGACAAAACGTGGCAACACAAGAATTGTGACAGGCCAACCCCTATTACATTCCACACCATGTCCTATTACCATGCTGAGTACTGCTAAATAAATATACCATTTTAAGTTAGGCTCCCCACAGGTGACATGGCCCCAGCAAATGATAAAATCTTTTAATTTTCCTGTTAGCTCCAACTTTCCCTAAACCTTCAACCAACTTGACCCAATTCTTCTAGACACTTCAGAGAGAACAGGTTCATCAGAGAAAATGTCACTTATTCTAATGCTGCTACACATCTTCACCTCTACAACTAACTTCCTTTGCTTTAGAAAAGGAGCTGCTGCACACTCTAGATGCTAGCTTTTTTCTAACAGGTCACAGATCCCCATCCTTTAAAAAAAGATCTTCCGGGCGCCTGGGTGGCTCAGTGGTTTAGGCTGCTGCCTTCGGCTCGGGTCATGATCTCAGGGTCCTGGGATCGAGTCCCGCATCGGGTTCTCTGCTTGGCAGGGAGCCTGCTTCCCTCTCACTCTCTGTGCCTGCCTCTCTGCCTACTTGTGATCTCTCTCTGTCAAATAAATGAATAAAATCTTTAAAAAAAAAAAAAGATCTTCCCTCTCCGGACCATATAATTCTCTGGAGGTGAAAAGGAGGATCTAAATAATGTATTATTTAATACAACTGGAAAGCTATATATATACTACTCACATACAAATGTATCCAGTAATATGAAAGTAGGTGGTACAGTTTGCCAGTAGCAGGACTGAGTACTGTCCAAGCAAGTTATTTTATTCTAATAATAATTTTATCTTGTTACTACATATTACCTCCTACTAACCTATCATCAACATACTCAGAATTTCCTAGTAAAATTATTTTAATTGCATAGGGATTGAAGGAGTCTTTTAAAATCTAAATGGTCTGCTGGAACTAACTGTAACAATTATGTATTTTCTACTCAGAAATTTCACTTTTACCATAAATTGTAAGTGGATCAGATCAGCTTTACCGGTAATGGGTGGAAAGCAAACACTTCTAATTCCAACTCCAATGACACAAGAATGTGCCACTTAACCTACCACAGTTCTAGTATTCATTTAGCCTAACACGTATCTAGCGAACACAAATAATTTACATATTTCTTAGTTATTCTTGTTAAAAGCTGTCTATTCCTTTAAATAACTTTCCCCCCTATAAACATCTTCAATCTCACAAAAGAAAAGTCACCATAAAGAGAACTTACAATTTTAAGACAATCATGAACTGTTTTTCATAGTTCACTGACAACAAATGTGTTAAACAAATTTAACATTATACATTTTGTTCTCAAGATCTTTCTTGGGAGAAAAAGGAGGAGAGCGCCTTTAAGTCACCTGTATTACCTCAACTATGTTATGCATGTGAGGAAGAAGGCGATCCATTCGAACTTCAAGCAACATCACAAGTGCCCGGCATACATTTTTCCGTACCTCTGGTTCTTCATCAGCAGCCAAAGCAAAGAGGTTCTAGTGAATGAGAAACATTTTTTTTCTAGTTAAGCATTCCCCGGTATTAGAAAGGTTTATACATAATAACAAGTCATCTATAAGTTAGTAACATCTGGAGAAACCCTAAGAAGATATGGTACAAATAAACACTGTATTAACTGGACTGCAATACTAGGTTATAAAACAATTAATTAAACATAAGATTGTAACTGCTAAAAAGTATAATCTAAATAATCTAAAGCCATTCGTTTGGAAAGACTATGACTAATTGTGTTTTAAGGTTATTTTTAGTTTTTGAGAATAAAATCGTGTCATTAGAACATGGGACACTCATCTAGCTCACCTAGAAGAAGATAATCTTTAAAATACTATTTTAAAAAATTATACAATTTATTTTCCTTCAAAAGTACTGTGTGTCAAGAGATTATTTCTACCAATCCAGATTCTTAAGGTAGTAACAGGTATATATGTTCTTTTAAAAACATCAATAATGGGGAAATGGATGCTGAGTTTCCAACAACTTAACCCCAAACTGCTGTTGTTCACCAAGTCAACTACTGAATAAGCAGTAAAAGTAGCCACTGATCTTATGCTGTTCTTAACAAGTTTGTCACCAAGGTTAAGGGGGAAAAAGTGCCTGAATAAATGACAGACTGTTTCATTTAATCTACAAGACATTATTATTAGATTTTACAGATAAGGAAATTTAGAAGTTACCTAACTTGCTAGGCAGGGGAGAATCTGAATATGGTTTTCATGGAATTTTAAGTCCACACTCGTTCACTATATCAACAAGCCTCCACTAGAAGAAGAGGTTGTCTTTGGTAGAGGTTGCAAAGTGGACATGTGAGAAAAAGATACAGTAAGCCTTCTCCCATCTCATTCTTGAGTTTTTCTTTCTCTGTGTGTGTGCGTGCGTGCGCACACACACACACACACACACACTTACACTTATTTAAAAGTAGTAAAACAATCATTGAAAAATACATAAAATCCAAAGTGTCCCACAATCTTCTCTCAAAAAAAAAAAACTATTCGACCAGCATATGGGGACCAACGTGCGACGGCCTGGATCGCATTGTGGAGCGCTGCGACCTGCCCGAGATGCATGTGGGCGATTGGATGGTGTTTGAAAACATGGGTGCCTACACGGTCGCTGCTGCTTCCACTTTCAATGGGTTCCAGAGGCCGACCATCTACTACGTGATGTCGGGGCCGACGTGGCAACTGATGCAGCAGATCCAGAGCCGTGACTTCCCGGCCGAGCTGGAGGAGCTGGACGCCAGCCCCCTGCCCGTGTCCTGTGCCCAGGAGAGCGGGCTGAAGCGCCCCCCGGCCACCTGTGCCTCTGCCAGCGTTAACGTGTAGGTGCCGCTCCTGTAGCTGTTAGCTTCCAGTTGAGCTGGGATCGGGGGATCGGGGTGGGGGGGGGGGCCGTTTAACTTAATTCCTGCTAGTTTTGAGATGTCTGTAAGTGGGGTCGGCATGGATGCAATAGTGTGGAAGATGAGGAGATGGGGTCACTTATCTGTGTTCCTATGGAAACTATTTGAATATTTGTTTTATATGGATTTTTATTCAATTTTCAAACATGCTACTAAGGGGCGCCCCTCCGCTGCTGAGCAAGCATTTGTAGCTTGTACTTTGGCAGAACGGGCCAAAAGCTTAGTGTTGTGATCTGTTTTAAAAATAAAGTATCTTGAAATAATTGGGAAAAAAAAAAAAAAGCACAGGAACATCTCCAAATTGAGGAACCTGAAAGCTTATTACAAGTGGTAAGACAATGGAGAAATTCAAATTCCAAATGTGACAGTATGTGAAGTACTGTTGTGAAATTTTAAAAACTTCGACCTCTACAAGTCCTGCCTCTGCATCTGACGCTTTCAAAACTCCGTAGTTCCTTTTTTAATCGGACATATTTTACATATGTTTGATAGTCTTCATTAAATCTGATGATGTCTTAAGTGCAAATATCTAGTAAGTGCAAATATCTAGTAAGATACGTCTTAGGCACGTATTAGTAACCAATACATTTTCATTCATTATTGTCACACTTAGCAAACATCCACCCCCCAATGAAAACAATAATAATTAAAGAAACAAATGATCCACTTATTAATTTAGCCAACAGTTTTCGAGGGACTACTATGTGTCAGGCACCTCCTATGGAGGTTTACTCCTCTTGGATGGAGAACTGGCTGAATCTCACAGGATTATCAAGGAGCAAGAAGTGTTCACATGGTATTTAACACCAATGGGAAATACTTTAAAATGTTGGGAAACATGCTTACTCCACTCCTGTGGAATTTTTGTTTTCAGAGAGAATTTTATTTCTTTTATTCTGAATTACATTTCTGTGTAAGATGTTGGGCTATTTATTCCTATTCCTTTTTTAAGCTGTGAAACACTAAGAGGAAATATTATTACAACTACTACTTCTAAGAATAACAGCCATAGCTAACATGTAGACCAGCTTATTCTGTAGCAGGCACTGTTCCAATTTAGTTACAGCAAATGTCTTTATAACAATCCAACAAGGTACATCTATTATTGCCCTCATTTTACAGATGCTGAAACTGAAAACATCAGTTAAATAATGTGCCCAAGGTTAGCAGCTATGGACCTGAGCTTTGCTTGAACCCAGGCAGTCTTACTCCAGATTTTTAGTATTATCCATTGCCCTCTACCTCAAGGTAGACTGAAGGCAGAAGATTTATTTATGTAACCCTAGTACCAAGCACAGTGCCTCATTTACAGTATGACTCAGTAAATATCCACTGAAGACTCGTATTTTAGTTTCAACTTTTAAATGGCTAGAGGATCCTACTATTCATAGTCTACTGGTCAGAAATGCTCAGAAAGAAGCTTGTCAGTTTAAGTGATGAGGAAAAATGATGACACCATTCCCCCCTTCCTTCTTTTAATTGTCCAACAAAAATACTAGCAGGATGGCCTCTAAAATTTTTAAGCATAACCAGGATGGGAGGGGAGTGGGTGGCACATGCATGCGTGGGTGGCTCAGTCAGTTAAGTGTCCCACACCTGATTTTGCCTCAGGTCATCATCTCATGGGTATGAGATCAAGCCCCACACGCTCTGCACTCAGTGGTTGGTCTGCTAGAGATTCTCTCTCTCCCTCTCCCCAACCCAGGGTCGCTCTCTAAAAATAAATAAATACATCTTAAAAAAACAAAACAAAACAAAACAAAAAACTGAAGAGGAAAAGACAACTTTCATTTAATGAAAATCAAAGTGAAGTGCTTAAAGAACTTTAACTTGTTCACAATTGCTGTTATCAAGTGGTAGTAATTCTGAAAAACAATTCTATTGCTTTGAGTTCATGGCCAGAAAATGATGCTTGACCTTCTGCTTTTATCAAAAAGGTAAAAGGGCCTTTAAATGCTTACAGAGATTTAAGAGTCAAATTTTCCCCGACACCTCCAATTCTACAATGGAAACCAATGGAAAATGAAGCACCAACCTCTTACTAGTCTGTGCCTTCAGATTCTTAATAAAGAACAAGTTTAAGATTACTTAGACTCACCAATGTTTCATGTTTCAAATACTGCAAATGAACTGGGACACTCAATTTACATCTGGAATTTGAATAGTACATTCAAATAAAAAATTTCTAGTTAAGATATTAAGCACCCACAAACCATAATCTATGTTTGTACCGTAAGCAAAAAAATCAGTTTAACAGACAATTCTTTTATTTTCAGTTAACGAAAATCACAAAGTCTACACTGTATCCAATTTTAATACTATCAGAAAAAATTTAACATTTTCTAACTTCCCCAAAAGCAAAAGGGGGGAAGGGGAGACAAATCTTACCTCAATAAAAGAATCAATGTGCAACATCAGAGCTTGAGTCCTACTGATGATAAACTGATTGACACATGCAACAGCATGAGACCTAGAAACAAAATTTAAACTTTAACACATGCTCACTATAGCTTTTTCCTATTTACAGAGGACTGACAAGAACTTAACTATTCCTCCATAAATTATGATGTACGTATAGCCATAAACTTGTTTGTACATACATATATATGTATATACACATACATACCCTGAAAAGAATGAGTTAAATTTCTTTGAATATTTAACACAGAAAATGAATGATATATTAAGTGAAAAACACAGGTTCCAGAGCATTACATTAATACTTCTCTCAAAATGTTAAGTGCCAGAAAGGGCATGTCCACATTTTTAATAGATACCTCTGAAGCGTGGGACGGTGGATGGAGGCATACTGGAAAATTGTTTTATATACCTACATATTTTAAAATAATGGCTATTTACTCCTTTTAAAACTAAAAATGATTAAGTCTATAGTTTTTGTGTTCAGATGTAGCCAATTCAACTCTACAGCAATTCCTAATCGCACTACCTTTAAAAACACACCCCTAAGCCAATCACTTCTTCCTTAGTCCAAACTATCCGGATTACTCCAACAGGCTCTAACTGGTTTCCTGAGCTCCTTTACGGACTACACTACAACCTTTTACACATGCATGAATAACATCATCACATTACACTCTTGTTCAGGTTGCTCCAAAAACACATTATCTAAGTTTTCCTACAAAAGATCAAATGGTAAATACAAGTGGGACACAATCTTGTCAATTTAAGTGATGAGAAAAAATGATGACACCATTCCCCCCTTTCTTTTGATTTTCCAACAAAAATACTAGCAGGATGGCCTGCTAGTCTAAAAGGTTACCTTTTAGACACACATAAATAACATCACATTACACCCTTGTTCAGATTACTCCGAAAATAAACAATCTACTTTCCTACAAAAGAATGATAAATATTACAAGACTTCTGTGGCAGCTTCATCCCCCATGGCTCAGTGGGTTAAACCTCTGCCTTCAGCTCGGGTCATGATCCCAGAGTCCTGGGATCGAGACCCGCATCGGGCTCTCTGCTCAGCGGGGAGTCTGCTTCCTCCTCTCTCTCTGCCTGCCTCTCTGCCTACTTGTGATCTCTGTCAAATAAATAAATAAATTCTAAAAAAAAAAAAAAAAAAAAAAAAAAAAAAATCATTCTTAATTCAGGTTATGGGCTGAATTTGGCCCCATGGGTCATAGTTTGCTGACTACTGGCCTAGGCCTAGACCTTCCACTATGCTGTGGTTACTCTTACTCTCCTAACTTCATTTTTACTGTGCTAACAAAGTTTTCTTCTTTTGTCACTGTTAAACGGCTTATCCCTAACTCCAGGACCTTTATACTTGGTGTTACCTATCTTATATGTCCTTCTCCTTGACCTTTCAAAGACTTGCTACTTTAACTTTGTTCAGGGTCTCTGCACAAATATTACCTTTATAGAAAACCTTCTATATACAATACCTGTGAATCACTGTCTAATCCCTTATTCTATTATTTTCCACAGTATTCATCATGAAATTATTTTTCTGTTCTGCCTTTCCTGATAACCCAAGAGAAAAAGACAAAAGAAAAAGGTACTACGAACAGATAACCTGTGACAAGATGTTCAACATGATTAATGACAGAGAGGTAAACCATCAAATTCATCATGAAACACAATTTTATATCTGACTGGTGAAAATTAAAATACATCACAATACTAAATGCTGTGCACCCAGAGAATCTTGCACTTTGTTATTAGAGAGTATAAATTGATGCAACCACCCTGGAAAACTCTGGTGTTCTTTCCTTGTTATTTGCCTTCTGTCCCAGAAATTCCTCCCCAAAGGTTTTAGATCTTCCTAGAGAAACTCTTGCAAATACACAAACGGAGACAAGAAATAAATGTTTTCAGCAGTACTATCCACAATAGCAAATACGTGGAAGCCACCCAAAAGCTGCAAGGGTGGGTGGGGGGGAGTGGGGGCAGATAACATGAATAAATTGTTTAATCACCATGCCAAGTAGTATATAGTAGTCAAAACAAGTGAGCTACAATGACAAAATATGGATGAAACATTAGTAATATAATATTAAATTTAAAAAGCCACCAAAGATTAAATTCATTAAATACTTCCCAGAAAGTTAAAAACAAAGACATACACACAAAGACATGCATTTTACATATATATGCAATATATTTATTTTTTAGGGATGCCTGGGTGGCTCAGTTAAGCATCTTGCCTTCAGCTCAGGTCAGGATCCCAAGGCCCTGGGATCAAGTCCAGCATCGGGCTCCTTGCTCAGTGGGGAGCCTGCTTCTCCCTCTGCCTGCCGCTCCCCCTGCTTGTGCTCTCTCTGATAAATAAATAAAATCTTTAAAATATATATATATATATTTTTTTTTTAACAATGCAAGGGAAGGAAAAAGTTGGGCTGAGATGTAGGTTGTTGTCATCAAGATCTTAGCTTTTGTTCTAGGTGGTAGTGATTATTAAAAATACCTAATGAGTAACTAAAGACAAAATGGAAGTGGGCCATGATGAGAACATCATGAGGCAAAGATCATAACCCATCTTTGTGTACCTCTGGTAGGGTTTAAAAAATAAAACAGCCCTAATTTTTCAATTGCTTAGTCATGTGATGGATAAAACTACATTCCTTTGCCTCATTCTATATTCTCAAAGTTCAACAGTTACTGAGATGGAAAAAACGTTTTTAAGAGTACATACGAAATACCAGTTAAGCTGTATAAATAAGATAGTAAGTAATAATACAGAATAAAATCCTACGAAGATGGAGTTCAGTGTATTGCTAAAATATACAGCAGATACATTTACCCAAGTATACATTAAAATGGGAAAAAGTGTTTATGGGTATGTAGAACAGATTCTCAAATGGGAAATAACGAACACTCACTGAACAGAAACATTTCTGTAGTACTGAACACTACCGAGTTAAGTTTAAACAACTGACCAGCTACAAAAATGTATTAAATTACAAAAAACTTGTGTGTCCAGCAATAGTGTACCAATTGCCAGGAATATGTTATTTAGAGTTTTCTGTTACTCTTTTACTTGCTAAGACCTGTCACAAAAAGTGAGTTTCTTTCTTCGAAGTAAAGTAGGCAAATTACCACACTTTCTTTCATCACCTTACTTTAAAGATTAATAGACAACTCCCTAGGGAACATGAACTCTATCTAGTTAACTATTTCAGGAAGAGTAACATCTTATTTTGGGCATGTTACTACTTATTTGCATGGCACTACCATAAATGAGCATGTATCTCTCTGAGAACAACACTGCATTAAGTACCATTTAAGATGAAAAATAACTAAAATTAAATTGAGGTAAAAGAAAAAGAACTAAATACAGAATTTAAGCGAGAGAAAGATGCCTGATTACCCTCTGGTCACACTGTTCAAACCATAATCCTTTGAATACAGCTTGGGATCTTGGGGTAAGCTCCAAAGGACATCTAAACAAACACTCACAGCATATCCAGTAAAGTTCATGCTGTTGGATGGATATCCTTAAACAACCACATCTAGGAACCCTCATAACTTCTACTTTAAATAGCAATATGGTTTTTGGTCATTCTACATAAAAACACGAAGCACTGACAATTAGAAACAACAAAAAGCAAAGCAACTACCAATCGGAAGAGCAATGACTTTTCCACAGTAGCAATAAACAAAAGACAAGTTAGATTAAAACACATTAACTGGAGATGGGGGGGGGGGGAAGTACAGCAGTTTGAGGGAAATTCTGGTGTAGTTACAGACAGGAGGCTTACACACTTCAACAGAAAGCATCTTGGTAATTATAGCTTGACAGGATAACAGATGATCAGTTAGTCAAAGGTTAACTTAATATTTAAATATAATCTTGCAACAACTATATGCTAGGCACCATGTAAGAAACTAGGGATATATACAGGACAATAGAGCAACCCAAGGTTAACTTCTGGCCAAGCAGGCCTACTGATTGCAGAATGTTCTAAAAAATCCTTCCACCCTCACGCTCCAAATGTTTTTAATTAGATGTAAACTCTTAATCTAAAATTACTAAACAATCCAGATGTCATATTGGAGGGTGAGTTAATTTAATACTGGCTACACAAGTACCTGATTTTTGGACTACTGTGCTTGAAGAACTGTAAAAATTTGGGGATCATGATGTTGAGAGGACGGTCCAACACATCACTATCTAAAATCTCAGCAGAATCTTCACAGATCTTCTGAAGGGCGCCAAATGCTCCCTGTGAAAGACATTTATATCATTAGAACTAAAAATGAAGGCATTTTAAAAGCAAACTAAAGAATACTGATGAATTTGTATGAATTAATGTTCTCAGTCTCCATAAAATACTGCCTCATAAAATCCATAAATTTAGTCATCAACTTTAAGACAGAAATCACTATACCACTAAGTTACCTAAAATCTCAGTTCAAATATAATGGTATGTTTTATTTTAGCATTGAATGACTTAAAAATTAGAGGATATTCTGGTTGGCAGAAACTATAGTAAAAAAGCCAACTTCTCCCGAAATATTCTGGGGAATTTTAGAAGTCAGAAAGAAGTCTTAACATCATTGAAAAATTACTTAATACGAAAACCATTCACTGGATAATGATTACAAAGTCAGTTAAAAGGGCAGAAAATTCAAATTAGCAACTATTTTCCTATAACCGTTTTTACACTAAATGGGCCAACCTAGAGCTCCTATAAACAATATGCAACCTACTAATTACCTCAAACATCTGATTTACTGCTTATAATTCCACCAGTAGCAGAAACCTGGTGCTTATTTTCATGGCACAGTTAATTGAAGAATACTTTTTAAAATGTGACTTATGTAGAAGCTCCATAATTTCATGATTACTGCAGTTTTAAGTTTTTATTCTTGGTAAGTGTTTTTAAAAATTCTCATCTCCTTTCATGTTACTGTCACTATACCAAAGCACAATTTAAATTTTAATCAACTCTTACTTGATGGTTGAACACTATTATTATTTTAGTTTCTCTGTAATCTTAGTGTATTTCTTAGGTGTTACAGGAAAATGTATATATGAGAAAGTAATTTTTTTTCTGGGGGGGCGGGGAGAAGTGTAACTTTAGAGACCCCTTTGGTTATTCCCTCTCTTTCCAGTCCCTCCTTTCCTTCTTTCAGATCTGGCAACAAACTGCCAAATCAAAAGACCATTTGAAATTTTTTGTTAGGTTATTTCCTTAAAAGAAGCACAATACCTAAAATGGTTTCCATTTAAAACAGATTTCTACACAAACTAGAGGCCTGGTAATGAAAGAGATATTTAAAAGTACTCATAAATAGTGAGAAATCCATAGACTTCCTTTCCCATATGGAAAGGTTGCTACTGATCAGTGGCAAATAGGAGATTATAATCATTACGTGATTAAAGCTAGATTACATATACTTCAGCCATGTCATAAAACAAGAGGCACAGAAACAATTTAGAGAAGGCTGAAAGTGCTCAAGGTTGGTAAATTTAAGCCTATCTTCGAAAAATACCACATTAATGGATTGACTGATTATACGTCCTTGTAGCAATTAAAATAAACAGGCTTCATAACCTAATAGTCGTTATAGAAAACAATAAGATAAATGGTCACTAATGTAAAAATAGAGGGTAACTTGAAGCTTTCAAGTTTTTGAAGTTGTATGTTTCAGACCAAGTATTTTTTCCAAAGGTTGCAAATATACAACATGACAAGAAAAATAGAGAAGAAAATGTGAGAAGCATATTTCTTTACCTCACAAGTGTTGTAATCTTCAGAATCCAACAGGCTACAGAGTTTTGGTAGGAGGTCAGGCCAATTCTGCAATTCTCCTTTGGAGGCTATGGTTGTAATCAAAATACCTTGAAAGGAAACACATACCATTAGGGAATCTGACTGCATTATGTCAGATACTGCCACACGAATGCCCCTATAGTTTCATCCACTCCCCCAAAAATCTTTTTCCCATATTATGTAAACACACACAAAGGATAGTCACCAAAATAATAAAATTACAAACCAACCACATACTCTTTAACATGCTCATTTAAATGGCCAACATCAGCCCAGGACCTCTTTTCACCACAACACTTCTACAGAAAAACCACAGCATAATAAATAAGAGGTTTCTAATCTTGTTTTCTAACACTTCGTTTACCTTTTGTGCTGTTAACAATTATATGTACAAAAAAACTATACGACTCACTCTTTTCCAACAATAACAAGAACAATTCCACTCATTATAGTTGACCCCTGAACAATGTGGCCGGGTTAGGGGTGCTACCCCCCGGTCAAAAATCAACACGTAACTGCAGACTCCTCAAAACTTAACAGCCTACTGCTAACTGAAAGCCTCAATGATAACACAGCTGATTAACAAATTTTGTATACATGTATTTTATATGGTTTTATTTTAATGTTATTAAAAATCACAATACAAATACATTTACTGTATCTACAGAAAAACCAATTCCACATGTAAGCGGACCCACGCAGTTCAAACCTGTACTGTTCCAAGGGTCAAACGTGTTCCTCCTTTTATAGAAATTGTACGCAAAATAGTAGAAAGAAAATATACCAAAACATTAGCAGTGCTTATCACTGGGTGATGAGTATCTGAATCTGGTAGTTTTTAACAAAAATGCATAAAGCAAAAATCAGCTCTCTGACTAAGCTAGGAAGGATCACAGCCAAGGACCAAGGTAGGGAAAATGAAAGTAGATGAACCATCAATGGCTAACAATCCTGTGTGCAACAACCCTTCTGGTGTGGAAAGAACCACACAGTCCTCCATCAGTTCCCACTTTCAGGATCAAGGATGAATCACTGGCATCATCCTTGTTTTTCTCTGCCTTAGCAAATTTAACATGAGTAAGATAATATACTTCATTTGATGATTTTAGACCTTCTAGTACCATAATTAAGATTTGTATAAACTCTGACAGTAGGCAAATTACATGCACTCTAAACTTCAAAATACTAATTTGTAAAAGTGAGAATAAAGAAAAAGTGTTCTCTTGTTATTTTGAGAACTCACAGTGAGACACGTAAACAAAATGCCTGCCTGGCATACAGTAAATCATCAATTACTAAACAGTGAATTCTTCTTATTTCTGTGTATAAATTGTCTTTGAATTTTCCACAGTTAGTTTGAGAAGTCTGCTCCCAGTGGCAAAGCACTAAAAAGCCTAACGTTGTTAGCCAATATATACTCTGCACTAAAAACAAACAAACAAAAAACCTCCCCAAACCCCCCCATAAATTATTTGGTAAGAGTCAATGGATTGGTAGCATTTTAAAGACATAACCCTTAAAACAGTCCTCTAGTAAGATCAAAAAGCAAGAAGGCCAAGGGCAGAGCTGTTCCTTCTTGACAATTTTTCTTTCCTAAAGTTAAAATTTTTAAGAATTAAGGGTAAAAGCAAGCTCTGGATCTGCCTAAAGAAAACTAAGCATGTCTTAAAAAAAAAAAAAAAAAAGGCAGTAACAAAAATTAAATGCCAAACTACAACTTGGCACTAACAGACTGCATTACTTCTGCTAGAAGAACATTAGAGAATGTTGATAGACCAACAAATTCAAATTTAACTGGCCCATATAGTTTCATCCACTCCCCCCAAAATCTTTTTCCCCATATTATGTAAACACACATAAAGTATAGTCACCAAAATAATAAAATTACAAACCAACCACATACTCTTTAACAGGACAAACAATTTTACATTTGTCTAATGGATTACCGCAGTCAACAAAATGTAATCTTCTCAAACAAACTTCCTCGGCAAGATTCCTAATATGCAGTTAAGATTAAAAATATTTGAGAAGTCTGGCATATACTCACTATTCTTTTTTACTACTGTCAAGAGGGGGCAGAACATTAGGAAGGTATATGAGAGTCCATCAGAATAAACCAGGAATTCCCTTTTCTCAAATCACAAATGCCCTCCATCCATCCCATTTAAAATCAGTGTTAATAATGGCAGTATTTAAGACTTACATATTTTGAGAGAAGCCACAGAGCCTGTTTCTTAAGTAAAAGATGTATTGGGTACTTTTCAAACCCACGAGACAAAAAATACAAAAGAACATTCAATGAAAATGATTTAATCATTATGGAGGTTCTTAACTGACTTCCATTCAACCAACCTGCCAGATTAACAGAAGCTTTCCAGGTCTTTGTGAAATTTAGTGGCTTTAAATCCCATGGCATACTGAATGCTGCCCTTTAGTAGGCCACTCTTTTAAGTCCTCCTGCCTATTTCTGCGTCCATGAATGCTATCACCAACTATCACCAACAGTCAGTTGTGTTTACTCCCAAACCTATTTATACCAGCTATTATAATTGAACATTTTAATTCAGCATTACATAAACTGATAGTTCGATTCAAGTTGAAAACTCTGCAAAGACTCAAAAATTGCTGTAATTAGATACAGACAAGGCAATTATTAAATACAAGGATAGAAAATAGCAAAACCTAATGTCCTATTCTTAAGTTATTTTACGAAATCTTTCCACGTAAAGAAAATGCAACGAAATTATATCCCATGTTTATTATACACGAAAATCAGATAGTAAGGAATTCAAAAAAAGGGGCCATAGTCCTAAATTAGTATCATTTGTTTATGTCCCACTTGATGAACTTTGATTAAGCAACTACCAGTGACTCTGGTCTCACTAATTAAGGGCCTTTACTATGTTCATTATTATAGTAATGAATTTCAAATGCTTTCTAAAGCATTTGAAAGCGGCAATGAAAAACCCCCCTCTCTTCTCACAATTCAACATGAAACGGATGACAAAAGTTCCTATGAGAATAGTCTACCATCTCAAAGAACAATCCAGTTACAAACCAGATAAGCAAAACTATGTAACAATGTAACTTACCTACAGTGGCTCTAATCAAAGGAGAGGAGTCACCAATATTGTTTAAACATTCACTCTTAATAAAGTCTGTCACACCATTTGGGAAGTTCTGAAAATGCGCTTTCACGTTATTCTTTAAAATGAGACCACTCAACGATCTTGTGGGTTCATCTGTAATAAAACAGCATTAGACTTTTAAAGTAGTTTTCATTTCAAAATATGTAAGAACAGTAACTTTTAAAATACTTATTCAAAACTTGATTGCGACATTCCAGTAATTTTGCTATAACCAGGAAAAAGGAAAAAAAAGTATCATAAATGATTATCAGAAGATTAGCTCCATGATTTGTAGTTCAGAGTTTCTCAACCTTGGCATTATTGACATTTTAGGTCAGATAATTCTTTGCTGGGTGTTGTCCTGTGCATCCTATGATGTTTAGCAGTATTACTGGCCAGAGATGCCGGTATTACCTTCCCAAGGTATAACAACAAAAATGTTTCCAGATAATGTCTGGATTGTTGGAGAAGTAGCATGGATTGCAATAGGGGGTGGGGAGGAGGGCAATCTGCACCTGGTTGAGAACCACTGACTTAGTTTAAGAGTTAATTTAGTTTATATATGGCCACTGTACTCAAGCTTTATTGGACCTGATACAAACATCAAATTACAGATCTGAAAGTATTAGTGACTACAAATATCCTATTAAAAAATTAAGTGGACAAAGAATACATGGGATCACCTTCACATACAAATAAACTGATGCTCATTTATATCATGTTTTTCACTTGACTCTGAGCTAAAAAAAAAAAAAAAAGGTAAAACAGTTTTAAAATTTTCAGAAGTTAAAAACAGAATTTACATAAGACAGTTTAGTCCATAGATGGGTGTCAACAAATTTTTAAGAAGAAATTTAATACTAGTAGAATGTAACTGATGTTTTACCAATTGGCATCACCACCCGTATTAGTAGTAATAGTTAATATCTTTTGAAGCTTATTAGGTACTAACACTGCTAAGTGCATTTCAAATAGTGTGCTTTTAATCCTCACAACCTCATGAGACAGGAGTTATTATCCCCACTGCATAAATGAAGAAACTGAGGGCTTTGCCAAAGTCACACAAGGCTATTAAGTGGGGAAGCCTAAATATGAATCTCAGGAGCCTGGCTCAAGTCTAGACTTCAATGCATGCTGCAGTATCACCCTCCTTAAAAGACTGGAAGACATGAAGAGCTGGTGTGGGGAACAGAATATACTATTACAGCACTACTGTTCTACAAACACTATTTAAAAAATTGAATACTCTGAGCTTGTCTAGTTTGCAGTATGCTCCCATAGTCTGACTGGCACTGAAATATTCCAGGGTGATGCATACCGATGGGCAAAAGCATAGCAAAGTTTCTCTGCACATAAACCCCATTCAGGTCATCACAGCAATATACACTGAAACCTTTTATGTCACCGTTTAGAAACTTCTTTCTGGTTTTAATTACAACCCATTCCAATGAATAACTTAAAATGAAACAAACAGTTCTAAATTCTCTTGCAAGTTTAAAACTGCCATAAAATAAATGAATAGCCAGATTTTTAACTTCTTCAAGCAATAATCCTTTTGTCTAAATTAGCCCTTAGTAATTCAGTCATATAATTTTATCCCAAATGGCATGTTATTTGTTTATAAGAAATACTCATTACAGTTTTTTACAATAAATGCTGTAAGATGAAGAGTTTTAGTAAGTCACAAAACAAAGCAGAAATGGTTTAAAATTGGGGCACCTGGTGGCTCAGTGGGTTAAAGCCTCTGCCTTCGGTTCAGGTCATGATCCCAGGGTTCTGGGATCAAGCCCTGCATCGGGCTCTGTGCTCCACAGGGAGCCTGCTTCCTCCTCTCTCTCTGCCTGCCTCTCTGCCTAGTTGTGATTTCTCTGTCAAATAAATAAAATATTTTTTAAAAAAAGGTGAAAATTGCTTAAAAAAAATGGTTTAAAATTAAGAAGTATTTTATATTAAAATATTTACTTAAGGTAAAACATGTCCTGTCCTAAATCCAAAGAGCCACCAATCAACCATTTACTTAAAAAAAAAAAAAAAAAAAAAAAAAAAAAAAGTTAAGGCTTTACTTTGTTGGACCTCAATTTGCTGTTAAATAAACTTATCTCTGAAGTCTCTTCCAAACCTAAAATTTTACTCCATAATTCAGTGTAAACAAATTCACAAGAGGACGGACAGATTACTAAGTAAGCATTTCCATTTAAAGATGTTATTTATGTTCTTTCACTAACATGATGACCCCAATGCCAGTTTTGTTTAAAATAAAAAACTAGACATAGTAAACTTGTGTTCCAAATAAGATGCAAGAATATTATGTTACACAGATGTTAAGCTCCTATGTTCTTTGAGAAATAGTGACTAAAGAAATGAAGGTAGTCACCCATCCTCTCTTGCTTTATGAATTCTGTGGTTCCTTTTAAAAATACTTATTCTTACATCCCTAAAACTTCAAGAAAGAGTATAATATTCTAACAATCTCTAATATTTGGAATTTAGGGTGTGCACACAACAGGAGAGTAGATGGCTTGGTATCTTAGTAAGTACTAAAGTTCTTAAAAAAAAGAGTAACACTAATTTGATTATTAATTATTATGCAGGAAAAATAAATTTCTATATTAAGAAAAAATATTAAGTATATTTAAAAAACTAAGAATATTAATTGCTGAATTTAAATATATGCTGAAGGAATTTCTAGTTTCTTAAAACCTAGATTTAGGAAAAGTTTTAGTTTCCACTACATCCCTCAATCACAAATTAAAATCCCTCAAGTTAACCAGAATATTTAAAATTAATTAAAAACAAATCGCTGTACCCTATAAATTATCAAAATCTTAATAAATGTAAGATCAATGAGGGGTGCCTCGGTGGCTCACTCAGTCGAGTGGCCAACACTTGATTTCGGCTCAGGTCATCATCTCCAGGTCCTGGAACTAACTAAGCCTGGGTGGTCAGCAGGAAGGAAGTATGCCCCTCCTCCCACTCATGCCAGTGGCTCTCTGTAAAATAAACGAATAAATCTTTAAAAAAAAAATTAGTGAGATTTTACCACACACTAAGGCCATTAACCCCCTAGAGCTTCGGAGATGAACCCTTACAAATGATTTGGTAGTTTAACACAGGCATTATATAGCTGAGAAAAGCAAGACAGGTGAAGCAGTGTCACTAAGACTTGCTTCCCAACTCCAAGTGCCCTTGGTTTTTTTTTTTCCTTTTTAACTAATTGCTCTGTGGCTTCCGAAACACTAATCACTGAACAGCGTATGATGTTTACATTTATAGTTACTCCATAGTACTTGAGTGCCTTTTGTGCATCTGACAATGTTTCAGGAAGGGAATCTTCAATAATCAAGTAACTCTATGACGAACACTTCTCATGTAGGTTCCATGAGGGCAGAGATTCTTATTTTGCTTACTTTTATTGCCCCTGAGCCTGGAAATGAAGTGGTGCTCAACAATATTTGTGAAATGAATAAAATCTACTGGGACACATGACCTGTATTAGAAACAATCAAATGACCACACCATTTAAAAAATAAAACTAGTTTAAAAATAAATAAATAAATAAAACTAATTTTCAGGCTTTGAAGTGGCATAAAAATAATTTAAGACTATTGCAGAAGAACAGTTAATGAAAAAATTTCATTACACTGTTCAGTGCATGTTAGAAGTTTAAAAAAAAAGCCGCAAAAGTTTATGAAGAGAATGATCCCTATTATAGTTAAATTTTAAAATGTATATAGCCATAGAAGACTGTAGAATTCATTAACCAAAAGTAATAATAATTCTCTCTGGGTGACACGACTAAGTTAACTTATATTTTGATTATATGAACTTTCAATTTTTTTTTCTGTACCCACATAAACTTAATTAGTAAATCCTACATTCAATCTGTGTATTAAATCAATCTTTATGACATTCATGAAATAACAATTCAAGGAAAATACCAAAGCAGACTTTGAAACAGTCTTTTCAGTCACAAAATATGAGGGAATTTGTTATAAAACACCCTGTTAACAACCTAATGCTTATTAAGCATCTAAATACTTAAGACTCAAGTCTCTGCTCATTCCACATATGTAAAGTAGTGGTTACTACAAAATGCAAAACCTTTAAATCAAAGTAACTCTCAGCCTATTTTAATAGGTCTTGAAGACCTTTTTAAGTAGTTGTATCAATACAATCCTCACTTACCTTCAGATTTTAATTTTGTAAGAACAAAAATCAGGTAGTTGTTAAAATCTGGATATTGATTGAGTTGTTCCAGTTTCTAGAACAAACAGTAGTTAAGGAAACTTCTCAATGTAATCTAAGGAAAAATTAAGCGTTTTAAATCTAAAATCAAGAATCCCTTTCACGGTATTTTCAATCCAGCATTTTTTTCTCAAGAAGAATAAAGTTATCTTATTAAAACCATCAACCTCACCATGAGATTTCTTAGGTACTTTATGACTGAAATATTAAACTTACTATTTTATATCAATTATATTCATTACAACATAAGCCAACTTCCATCTTCAGAATGTTCAACATAGCAAAAAAACCCTTTCAAAACAGAATTCTGGATTTATTTGAACTTTAAAAACCTTAATTAGAAGGGTATTTAGCGGGGCGCCTGGGTGGCTCAGTGGGTTAAAGCCTCTGCCTTCGGCTCAGGTCATGATCCCAGGGTCCTGGGATGGAGCCCCACACCGGGCTCCCTGCTCAGCGGGGAGCCTGCTTCCTCCTCTCTCTCTGCCTGCCTCTCTGCCTACTTCTGATCTGTCTGTCAAGTAAATAAATAAAACCTTAAAAAAAAAAAAAAAAAAAAGAAGGGTATTTAGGTACAAAAAATAATGACAAAAATGAAAAGCATTCCAAAGAAATAAAATCATTTAGAAAAATTAACTTTATAAAAGTGCTTTTACTAGACTCGTTTTTCCAGAGATAAAAAACTGACTATAAAATGCCACTCATACACAAGTCTACATATCAAGTCTTATTACATAAAGTCAGTATGAAATTACTGAACTGCAATAGTTCTAAAATTGTCCCCCCTCCCCAAGACTTATCATTTCTGGTGACTTAAATTTGCAGGTATTTCATTCTGTTGGCAGTCAACAGTAACGTAATGTCCTATTATACCTTTCTTCACACCCTCTTAACCTCTAATATCCTTCTTAATAACACTCCTAATTGTGTTTTATTAGACAAATATTCAAATGTTTTTACTGAGATCTAAATTTTTTAAATTAATCCCATGGTACAAACTCTAGGTACATTCTATTAGCTATTTATTTCATACTAAAATACCCTCAATAGTTAGTGGTCAGAATTAACTAGCAAAAGACGTTCTCTAAAAAATTCCCAAAGTCTACTTTTCTTGACAAAGAAAAACCCTGTGGCTTCTTTCTTTAGTGAATGGCCAATATTAACAAGCTGATGTGCTAACTTTTCAAAAATATTTCCTGGTAAGAATTACTTTCTTACAACTTGGGCCATCCATCCATATTACTAATAGTCAGTGCTCAAGCCTATAAGAAACAACAGCAAAATAAATGCTTTCCTAAGGACACACAAAAGAACAAAGTCATTCATCATTAGGCACTTTGAAAATACAAAGCAATGTGTACTTTTAAATACAGTTCACGTACTGAAATTTAATTTGTTCTTTATGCAGCAGGCATATCATGCTCCAGGCACACAGAATAAACTGTAAAATTGATTGTCAGCCCAAGCACAGTACTGGGCATATAAAAGGTATTTAATAAATATGGACCAAAATAGAAAATAATGATATACAGTGCTATAGAAGAAATTACAAGGTGGTTATGGGCTTGGCTAACTTAAGAAATAACTGTGTCATACTATCACCTGTAATTCATTAAATATCTTGTCATTCCTACAGCCATGCAACAGAAATTAAGACTGGGCTACAGCAAGGTTTCAGATACAAGGTCCAACACACTCCAAAGCTACTCTCTTACCTCAGTGCTAGCACCACATTATCCTCTCCGGTTTTAAAAGAGCAGTATAGTAATCAAGAAGTTATGTATTACCTCACCTAATTAAAGTTCTAACTTAGAGTAGCAATGCAGTACTTCCAACTTACCAGAGTTTCTGTCGGAACTGTACATAATTTCACCTTAACAGCGTATTATATTCAAATAAGCCCCAACTGCACTAAAGAGCTTACTTACCAAATTTTATAGTTCTGTTCACTACCAATAAAAAACAAATTGTCTCTGCAACAACAGCAGACTTTTAATTTTTTTTTTTTTTAAAGAATTCTTTAGCCTCAAAGTAACAGGGATAAAAAGCTTATTTGTGACTGAGTGAATCTGTCTCCTTTATCGTATCCAAAAAGAGCTCTTTTATTTGTCCACCGTTCAGGGAACCACAGACAGCACACACAGCACAGGTTTTGCTGTTTTTAACCTTTTCGGGCTCTAAAACCGTAGCAATATGACTGCGACCCCAGCAAACTCGGTAAACACGGAGTAACTGAGCAGTTGGCCTTTGAGCCAAAAAGACTATTTCCCTCAGGAGCCAGGAAACTAGCAACAGGTGTGAGCAAAAGCAGCCCCGGGATGAGACCGGAGACCCCTCCACTTGTAGGTCCTCCAACATTTTGAGGGCAAGGGCCTCGAAGAAACCCCAAACCAATGCGGCGGCAGTTTAAACCCCGCGCCAGCTCCACCCCATTTCTGGCCCGACGCTCGGCCGGCGAGTCCCGTTTCGCATACAGCGCCCTCCACCCAGACTCTCGCTCGGACCGCCGCCCCTTGGCGCGGGGCGCATTGTGTGGGGCCGGGGGTCGCGCCGCACCCGGGGCACCCGCCGACGCCTCTCTCCACCCCGTGAGCAGGTCAGCGGTGGGCGGGCGGGGACGTGGCGGGCTGGCGGGCCGGCAGGCGCACATGTCGCGATCGCGGGCGGCGGCCGAGAGCCCCCGCCTCCCGCGGGCCGGAAGCTGGCGGCAGCGGCGGCACCCCGGACCCGGCTCGAGGGCCGCGTGCGCGAGGCGCCGGGTAGGAGCTGCGGCGGCCGCCGGGCCTCTCCCCGCGGGCGGGCGGAGGGATCCGGGGAGCGGGAGGAGGGGGAGGGGCGGCGGGAGCCACCCGGCCGCCGGGAGCGGGCCCCGCGCGGGGCGAGCTGCGAGGGCGGCGGCAAGGCCTCGGAAAGGATACTTGTTGCACGGTTCTCTGGATGGTGGTGTCTGGGGACTGGGACTCCTTCAGCAGCTGCAGGATTTGCTGAAGCCCTTGCTCGTCAGGTTTCCACTCATACTCCATCTTGGTTTGCTGCAAATAAAGCCAGACACAGGAAGAGACGGAGCAAATGTTACTCCCCGTGCACAGGCCCGAGGGCTTCCCGCGCCAAGCAACCCCCCCTTTCCCCTCCAGAACGACCCCTTTGCTCCCCAGACGCCTCGGACCTGCTTGGGGTGCCCCGAAAGAAGTCTCGGACGGAGAAACCCGGGGGGAACTGATCTTAGCAGCTCGGCCGCCAACGTCTGCTGCTGCTGCCGCCGCGGCCGCCGAGCGCAAGGAGCCGACCAGACTGAGTCACCGCGAATTTGCAATCTGGCCCCTAGATCCGCTCACGGGAGCCCCCTGGGTCCTAGTGCCACGCAGTTTTCTCCAACCCAATCCAAGTGGAGTTCTGTCCAGATTATTACTGATTTAACGACTCACCAGAAGTTGAGTTCTTATCCAAACCCCTGCAAAACACCTGAAGAGACCTGATTTTGGGTATTAGTCATTTTAAGTTAACATGGTGAATAATGAAGAATAACTGGAATAAGGAAAAAAGCCTGATAATTCCCGACAACTCAACAATACTTAGAAAAAAAAGTTTACATTTCAATTTGACATACATAGCACTAATATTTGGTATAAATGTTAAAAATGTAACCACAATCCACACTTCGATAAACACTAAATGTTGCACTGACATTTGCAGAACGTGACTGAAAAAACTGCATTCTTTTAAACTTCTGATCTCAAGTGAAATAAATTCCATCTGAAATAACCACACTTCACAACTAAGGACTTTAGGGTGAAGGAAAAACAAAAATAATGTAATTTTATAAGTGGATCGTGTTTAATTCCATTGGAGTGTTCTCACATATTTTCTCATTTCATTC
This sequence comes from Meles meles, assembly GCF_922984935.1. Taxonomy (NCBI): domain Eukaryota; kingdom Metazoa; phylum Chordata; class Mammalia; order Carnivora; family Mustelidae; genus Meles; species Meles meles. The sequence goes on from NC_060068.1 coordinate 84,178,585, forward strand.
TCAAGCCAACCTGGGGAGGTATTAGCCCCCATGTGCCAACTATGGCTCAAAAATATCTGAGCAAATTACCATAGTTAATTAGTGAAGACTGGGCTAAGTATAGGTTTCTTAAGCTACTAAGAGTTACATTTGCTACAATCAGTTGAAACTATATCAATGACAGTTTCATTAAAACATGCTTAATCAAAAACAGAACTTGAGAATCAAGTATGAATTATTTGTAAAAATCAAACAGTTTGATGAAAGAATATTTCATATGGCTTTATTACCACATGATGGTTTGACAGATGAAATTAAATTAGTCCCTTCCTAGTAGGAGTCCCTTCCTAGCAGGGGTTAAAGTTACCTGACCTTACCGCATGTCTCTAGTTAGCATTGTTTTTCTTTCTTTCCTTCTTTTTTTTTAAACCTTTCCTCTCTCCTTCACCCTTATTTTCTGGTTAATATCCTGTAGTGCGGCTTTGCTCACCACCTCCCACAGACTCCCTGAACTACCAAAAATGAAAACCCAAAACCAAAAATAATCTAGACATGGTATCTGTTAATATCGTAGTTTATTCCAGTCCTCATTCTGTGTGCATAATATTATATGTACCTTATATTTCATAATAATGGGGTTGTCCTTTTTTTTGCCCACCTTCATATATCATTGTATTTACTCAAAGTGCTTTTTAAAAACATGATCATATTCCCTTGTATTGCTGTGACATAATTTTAATACACTTTGATATATATACAATCTATACAAATCATAGGCATATAACTAAATGGATTATTACAAACTGAAGATGCCTGTGTAACCAAAGCCCACATCAAAATATAGATCATTACCAGTACCAAGGTTTTCCACTGTACCCACTTCTCAGTCATCCAAAGTAATCCCTATTATTAATTTCTATCATTATAGATCTCTCCTTCCCTCTTACTTCAGAAACTTGTTAAAAATACAAAAATTGGGGGCACCTGAGTGGCTCAGTGTTAAGGTTAAGCCTCTGCCTTCAGCTCAGGTCATGATCTCAGGGTCCTGGGATCAAGCCCTGCATCAGGATCTCTGCTCCGCAGGGAGCCTGCTTCCCCCTCTCTCTCTGCCTGCTGCTCTGCCTACTTGTGATCTCTCTGTCAATAAATAAAATCTTAAAAAAAAAAATTTAAAAATTACAAAATTATAACAAATCAAACAACATGGTGGTCCACATAAAGTTAATCAATCCTACCTCTAAGCTTATGTCCCGACAGAATCCATTTTAAGTTTGATATGAATCCTATTACACCTTTCTCTATTCTCTGACATACATATAGTTCTGGTTTTGTTTTGTTTTAAGATCATACTACAAATTATTAATGCTACAACTTTTAAACACATAATATACTATTCATTCCTGGCCAACATATAGATTTAACTCATTTTTTAATAGCTAAATATGGGTCTTTAGAATGGTAGAACATAATTTGTTCAACCACTTAACTGGCTTCCAGGACGCTTGTACTTTTTTTTCTTTTCTTTTTTTTTTTCTTAAAGATTTCATTTATTTATTTGACAGCGAGAGAGAGAGATCACAAGTAGGCAGAGAGGCAGGCAGAGAGAGAGGGAAGCAGGCTCCCTGCCGAGCAGAGAGCCCGATGCGGGACTCGATCCCAGGACCCCGAGATCATGACCTGAGCCGAAGGCAGCGGCTTAACCCACTGAGCCACCTAGGCGCCCCTTTGTTTTCTTTTTTAACCACAATAAACACACACACACAAAATAATCTTGTACTAATGTCTGTACACAATAGTGGCAACTCAGTGGGATTATTAAACCAAAAGTATGTGAACTTAAAAATTTCTAACAGTTATTACATTATTTTCTAAAAACAGTTATGCAATTCACACTCACCAACAATATGAATGTCTCTCATATCTTCACCAGCACATTCTTTTAATTTTTGTGAATCTTATGGGTGAAAAGTTAATTTCTCCTGATACTGGGGTATGGGGACAGGGGGAGTTAAGAGGAGGGAACCTAAAAATCTGAACTTAAGAGAGCTGGAGCTGCAACCATGCACTTCACACCAGTCTAGCTGACATTTGGATAGCCTACTTAACTCCTTAGCCACACTTCTGAATAAAGGGAAGCTGGGGCCAATAGCAGCCAGTCCAAAAGGCATCTTCATCACATCCATCCTGAGGATGAGTGCCTCGTAATATCATTATCATGCTTCTGTCTTTATATCTGCATCAAAGTAAGCAGAGACCTTTTTTTCCCTAAGTTTGTATTAAGAAATTTAATTTGATGATGGGATAGGTAGAACGAAGATAAACCATTCCCTTACACCTACCTCAAGTTATTGGGAACAAAAGATTCTCAAAAATATGTGGTTAACTGCTTGATAAGAGAGAGATCTGAAGTCATTTTGAACTTCTATGCCATATTTTTCTTATTGTGGTAAAATATACATGATATAAAATTTAGCATTTTTTTAAGATTTTTTTTATTTATTCATTTGACAGACAGAGATCACAAGCAGGCAGAGAGGCAGGCAGAGAGAGAGGAGGAAGCAGGTTCCCCGCTGAGCAGAGAGCCTGATGTGGGGCTCCATCCCAGGACCCTGGGACATGACCTGAGCCCAAGGCAGAGGCTTTAACCCACTGAGCCACCCAGGCGCCCCTAAAATTTAGCATTTTAACCATTTTACATGTACAGTTTAAGGGCATTAAGTGCATTCTCATTTGTTGTGCAATCACAACCCTATCTCCAGAACTCACCACATTTTAATAGCCATTAAAATTAGGAAGAATCTTCTGCTAGGGTGGCCAGAGGGATCACAAATCTAGATAACATCAGAAGCACTTAAAGCTAACCAAGGACACCAGATTCTGAGGCAGAACTCATTATTTAAATAGTAAACTACAACCGTAATAAATAGAATATCAAGATTAACACTGGATGTTCTTAAAGTAATTATAATTCTTTATACATGCTGAAGACTATGATCTATGTATTTCAAAAAAGGGAAGTAGTGCTTTAAATTTTTCTCTGTTAGAGTATGCAAATCATGCTGATTGGGCCATGGCATTCCATAGTGAACACCCCCCAGCAACCAAAGGCTCTTCATTAGTCAAGACAGTTATTTGAACTAGCTATATCGAAGATGACACCAAAATAGAAAGTAGTCTGCTAAGTTACTGTAAGATACCATTTGGGGCCTTCAGCAAATGAAAGACTCCCAAACCGTTAAGAATTTAAAAGTACATAAAAATTTTGAGTTTTGCCAGAGTTGTAAATCATGCAAGGTAAAGACACTGGTTGAAAAAAGCAAAAATAAATCTAGTTTCTTCCTTGCTGGAGGGGCTGTAAAATATAGTTTAAAAAGCAGATGGGAGGTCTGGACTCAACCGACCTAAGTTTAAATCCTAGTTCTTCCACTTAGTAGCTGTGAAAACCTGGGCAAGTTAATTAATCTCACTGAGCTTCAGTTTCTTTTCTTTCTTTTTTTTTTTTTTAAGATTTTATTTATTTATTTGACAGAGAGAGATCACAAGCAGACAGAGAGGCAGGCGGAGAGAGAGCGAGGGAAGCAGGCTCGCTGCCAAGCAGAGAGCCCGATGCGGGACTCGATCCCAGGACCCTGAGACCATGACCCGAGCCGAAGGCAGCGGCTTAACCCACTGAGCCACCCAGGCGCCCCCTGAGCTTCAGTTTCTTAACTGTAAAATAAGACTGTATCAACTCTGTAGTATGATTATACATACCTGCTTGGCATATGGTATGATTTGAAATATAGTAGTTTTTTTTAGAAGATTTATTTATTTGACAGAGAGAGAGAGAGGGAGAGAGAGAGAACGAGCAGGGGGAGGAGAAGAGGGATAGGGAAAGGCAGACTCCCTGTTCATCAGGGCGCCTGATATCATGACCAGAGCCTAAGGCGGATGCTTACCTGACTGAGCCACCCAGGTGCCCCTGAAATATAGGAATTTTACTTGTCACATCATTGGTTTTCCACTGCCTGCAAGATAAAAATCTAACTTCTTTTTCATGGAGGTCCATGGAGGTTCATGATCAGGTCCATCACCTCTAGGAACAGCTTTCTCTCTTATGACTTAACCTCAAACTTTATGCTCCACCAATACCAACTGAGTCTCCCATATCTCTGAGCCTCTGAATAGGATTTCCTGACTGGAATGTTCTCTTTACATTTGACAATTTGGCAAACTCCTTTGCACTCTTCAGATGAGCTATGCTCATCTATTCAATTTCTAATATTTACTGAGAGTCTTCCTTGGCACTATGATTGATACTGGATATTTTTCTTTCATGGTATTATTCCAGGACCTCCCCATAAGACTTATATGTTTATTTCATTACAGATCTAAAGTTTATAGCTATTGCCATTTCAGAAACTATCATATTATAATTATCTCCAGGTCTGTCTTGGCAATAGATCATGTGTTCTTTGAGAGGAACAGTATCTTTTTGCCCTCTTTGCCTAGCAGAGTCTGATTCAATAAATATATGCTGAATAAATACTGCTGCTGTTGCAATGAATTCAACTCAATATTAAGATGAGCAACTACCATGTGCTCAATGAGCAACAAAGATTCAAAGGTATGTAAAATACTGTTATTACCCCCCTAAACTCTGGTTTAATGAGAGAGACAGATGTGTGGTCTGTGAATGATATGAATAAGGCGCAACAGGAAAGAGAGGAACACAAATGTATTTGGCCAGGAAAGAGAAAAATGCTTTACCTCCTCTTTGGTTCAGAGCTTTTTTTTCCTTCTAATTTCAATTACTTTCAAAAAAATATTTACTGAGGAGTCAGATGTTTCTACCTATATGGTGAATTACAAAAATGTGATAAATACTGCTGTCATTGACATAATTTCTCAAAACAGTGAACAACTCCAAAGAAAACAAGACATACTCTTCCTTCAATAGTACAGTAGTTTTATTCCTGGAAAACTCAACATTTAATTAAAATCCTGCAAAAAATTCCTTATGTATATGTAAAATTATGTTAGGCTTTAGGCTGACATTGTTTTCATCTATGTGACCATCTAGTGGGATGGTCAAAAATCATTCGGGGCTTAAGATAATTCTTAATGGTGAACATCTAGAATCCCTCAGCCTCACCAACTAAATGCCAAGAGCACTTCATCAATTTTAAGACCCCCCTCTACCCCCACCCCAGAGAGCAGCACTACAGTAGGAGAACGACTATGGCACAACAAGTACAAGGGCTGGGGGACATTAAACTTACCTCTTTAGGAAGTCAGAAAAGAATCTCCCTGAAGAAATGACTTTTTGCCTGAGACTCTAACAGGAATTACCAAAAATGAAAGTGAGAGGCGGGCAGAGGCTAAGAGGACCTCACAGCCATGTTAAGGGTGAGCATACATACTAAGGCTAACAGAAAGCTTGTGAAAGGGGTTATAAAGTAATAAAAGACATGATCAAATAAAAATACGGAAGAGAATTACTCTTTCTAAGAAGTAGAAATGAGAAAGGAGAGGTTAACTTTCTGCTGTTCAGTATTATGTTAACTTTCACAGTAAGCATAATATTTTCCTAACAAAAAATGATTTCTACATAAAACCCATCAAAGTGGGAAATCAGTGGAGGGCAGGAGCTGCAGGAGATCTAACTGTCCAATCTGAATTTTAAATGGAGTTCCAGGAGCCTGGGTGGCTCAGTGGGTTAAACAGCTCAAATCTTGATTTAGGTTCAGGCCATGATCTCAGGGTCATGAGATCGAGCCCCACCTTGCACTCTGCACTGAGCGCGGGGAGCCTGCTTAATTGAGATTCTCTTTCCCTCTGCCTCTTCCCTTCCCCACTTTAGCTATCTCACTCTCTACAGATAGACAGATAGATAAAATGGAGTTCCAATCTCAGAGTTTGAGCCCCACATTGGTTGCAGAGATTACTTAAGTAAATAAACTTTAAAATAAAATAGAGTTCCAGTTTGTTAGGGGAAAGGCTGTCGTCTTTCACACAGAGCCAGAATACTACCAAAATATCTGGTACTTATATATTAAAAGGATAAACACATATATTATTTTGTCAATTAATACCAATAGCTTAAAAAATACCAACAGCTGGGGCGCCTGGGTGGCTCAGTGGGTTAAAGCCTCTGCCTTCAGCTCAGGTCATGATCTCAGGGTCCTGGGATCCAGCCCCGCATCCGGTTCTCTGCTCAGCGGGGAGCCTGTTTCCCTTCCTCTCTCTCTGCCTGCCTCTCTGCCTACTTGTGATCTCTGTCTGTCAAATAAATAAATAAAATCTTAAAAAAAAAAAAATACAAACAGCTAATGTTTCTGAGAACCAGTCAGTGTCCTAAGCACTCATATATGCTAATTTAATCCTTACAACTCTATGATGTATTAAAATTACCTGTATTTTGCAGAAAAGTAAATTGAGGAACCAAGAAGATAAATTACTTGCTTTATTGTGTAAGGTTACTTACATAATAAACAAAGCCCTGATTCAAACCCATCTAATCTGGCTCCAGAATCCAGTCTGTAAGCCTCTGATATACTGCCTTTCTAACAGAAACATCAATTTCTGTAAACTGGTTAATCATAAATAAAACCATTTGTATTCTAAAGACATATACTTGATACCTTGGTCATGAGGTAAGAGAGAAAAGTAAAAATCGTATTTCACTATTGTAAAATAAATAAATAAAGCAGTACATATATCGGGAACATGTAATAAAATGGAATATTTTAATAGTGCTGAGTACATAAATTCAAGATATCCTAAATCTATTCTTTACAACAATGCTTTGTTGTAACTAGGTGGGTAAGTATTATCTTCACAGATACAACAAAATACAACTTAAATCATTTGCTGAATGTGAATCAGATCTGTAGACTTCCAAAGTTAATGTCTCTTACACTGGCTTTGTACAAAAAGATGCTATGATGAACAAGGAAGAAAAAAAAACCAGATATATCCAAAGGGCTACAAGGAAAATAAAGATACCTAATAAAACTTTTATGAGAAATCAAATCAAAGTTCAGGTATGAAAGAAAAAAAGGCAAAGTCTAAAGGTAGCAGATTATTAATAACTTAAAAAATGAGGTGTTTTAATGTCAAAGAATCAAAATGTCAACTGGCTTATTAAATTATAGCTATCAGTGAAACTACAAAGTCCTTTAAGAGATTCTATAAAGTAATCAACGATCAAGGCTCAAGAACGAAAAGGAGAAAAGCAAAACCAAACTGTACAGCCCAAGCTGTTTGAAAGGTGCTGGAACAGATTAAAGGGGAGGGACCGTAGCATAACGGCTTCTCTGATGTTACAAGGTGTGAGGCACATAATAGGTTTTAAATCATCCCTGATTGATTGGAGTGAATGATCTAGCTCACCATTTGGAAGAATTATGCTAAAAGGCTAAAATTATAATCCTTAGGCACTACACTTTATTGTCATCTAAAAGCAAAAAAGATTAACAACAAAAAAGAAAATGGAAAACAGGTACTAAGGGAAATTTAAATAAATACATTCTTAGAGTGCTCTTTCAGGAAGACCTTTAAAGATGACTAGACATATGACTCAAATAATTTATAAACATTAAAAAAAAAAAAAGGAGTCTAGTATCAAAGCGAACTGGTAATAAGAAGGAAAACTTGATCTCAAAATCCAATCCAATCTACAACCAGGTACTTCCTAGATACTTCAGCTCATTTAATATTCACAACAGCAGTATGAGGTAGATATTAACTCCATTTTATATTAACTGAGGTTGAGAGAGGTTAAGTACTTGCCTGGCCAGTTTGTGGCAGATTGGGCATTCAAAACCAAATCTGTGTGATTTTAAAGTTTCAACTGTGCCTAGTAATAACAGCAACCCTGTTATCATTTATGGAGCGCTTCTTATGTGCCAGTTATTACACTAAGTGCTTTAACTGCATGATCTCACTGAATTCCATGAATAGGGACTATTATCATTTCCATTTTCCAGAAAAGGAACAGTCTTAAGTCAAGTTAACAGATGCATCCAAGGTCACAAAGGTCATAATGAACAAAGGTGGGACCTAAGCCCAGCCCTACCTGACTTCAGGGCCTGTCCACTGAACCATGCTGTTGTATTTTTCTCACTCTGCCACTTTCATGAACATCTGACTAACCATTAACTGAACTCTTGGGTAGACTTCTTGAGTAGACTTCTCTCTTCCTCTCTATTTCATACATAACCAAAAATTCAATAGCTCTACTGGTTAGTATCTACTTTCTTCAGGTCAGGTGTGGTAACTACACCTTGCTTTTCAGAGTTTAACTTTTCTTTCCAGAGTTTACACTTTTCTTTTTTTTTTTTTTTTAAGTTTTATTTATTTAAGCTGTATCTATACCCAATATGAGGCTCGAACTCATAATTGTGAGATTGGGTTACATACTCTTTGAAATGAGCCAGTTAGGTGCTCCAGAGTGTTTAAACTATTCATTTTTATTATTATTATTATTTTAATTTATGGACTAGTTTATTATAAAGGCACTATATCAAAATATCTTTAATAAATAACTATTACCTTTACTTCACAGCCCAAACACAAAAATTCCATTGGTTTAAAATGACATTAGCAAAATGTGTTCATTACACAGAAATGTGTTCTTAAATTTTGTCTATACAGATCAGGAAACTATGGTTCTCCATACTAAATCATATCTATACATGAAATTTGGGTTAATTTTTTTAGTTGAAAATAATTGGCAATTAATTGGTATAGTAAGGATATGCAAAATGTGCCCGTGGGGGTTGTTTATTAATAACTGACCTTAAAAAACTATATGGTTGATTTGTACATTTTGGTCTGATGTCCTTGTGCAGCTTTTTTTATTTCTTTCAAAATGGTAAATTGTTTATTTTTATACTTAATTTCAGAGATGGAGGTCAGTGATTCATCAGTCTTATGTAATACCTGGTGCTCATTGTATCACATGCTCTCCTTAATTCCATCACCCATTTACCCCATCCACTTTACCCCCTTTCCCTACAGTTCAGTTCGTTTCCTATGATTTAGAGTCTCTTATGGTTTGTCTCGCTAATTTCATCTTGTTTTATTTTTTCCTCTCTTCCCTATGATCCTATTTTTAAAAATTCTACATATGAATGAGTTAATATGATAATTATCTTTCTCTGATTGACTTATTCTGCTTACTACAATATCCTCTAGTTCCATCCATGTCATTGCAAATGGCAAATTTCTTTTTTTGATGGCTGAGTAGTATTCCACTGTATGTGTGTGTTCCATTGTGTGTGTATATATGCACATATATATATACACACATCTATACACACATAAATCTTTTTTATCCATTCATCTGTCTATGGATATCTGGGCTCTTTCCATAGTTTGGCTATTGTGAACACTGCTGCCATAAACATTGGGGTGCAGGTGCCCCTTCAGATCACTACACTTGTTATCTTTGGGGTAAACACCCAGTAGTGCAATTGCTGGGTTGTACAATAGCTCTATTTTCAACCTTTTGAGGAACCTCCATACTGTTTTCCAGAGTGGCCGTACCAGCTTGCATTCCCACCAACAGTGTAAGAGGGTTCCTCTTTCTCTACATCCTCGCAACATCTGTCCTCTCCTAACTAGTTAATTTTAGGCATTCTGACCAGTGTGAGGTGGTATCTTGTTGTGGTTTTGATTTTATTTCCCTGATGCCAAGTGATGTTGAGCATTTTTTCATGTGTCTTTGGCCATTTGTAGGTCTTTTTTGGAAGAATGTCTGTTCATGTCTTCTGCCCATTTCTTGATTGGATTATTTGTTCTTTGGGTGTTGAGTTTGATAAGTTCTTTATAGATTTTGGATACTAGCCCTTTATCTGATATTTCATTTGCAAATATCTTCTCCCATCCTGTTGATTGTCTTTGGTTTTGTTGACTGATTTTTTTTGCTGTGCAAAAGCTTGATGAAGTCCCAATAGTTCATTTTTGCCTTTGTTTCGTTGCCTTTGGAGACATATCTAGCAAGAAGTTACCGCCGTTGAGGTTGAAAGAGGTTGCTGCCTGTGTTTTCCTCTAAGATTTTGATGGATTCCTGCCTCACATTTTGGTCTTTCATCCATTTTAAGTCTACTTCTGTTTATGGTGTAAGAAAACTGTCCAGTTTCATCCTTCTGCATGTGGCTGTCCAATTTTCCCAACACCATTTGTTGAAGAGGCTGTCTTTTTGCCACTGGATATTCTTTCCTGCTTTGTTGAAGATTAGTTGACCATAGAGTTAAGGGTCCACTTCTGGGTTCTCTATTCTGTTCCATTATCTATATGTCTGTTTTTTGTGCCCGTACCATACTGTCTTTTTTTTTTTTTAAGATTTTATTTATTTGACAGAGATCACAAGTAGGCAGAGAGGCAGGCAGAGAGAGAGGAGGAAGCAGGCTCCCTGCTGAGCAGAGAGCCCGATGTAGGGCTTGATCCCAGGACCCTGACATCATGACCTGAGCTGGAGGCAGAGGCTTTAACCCACTGAGCCACCCAGGCGCCCCCGTACCATGCTGTCTTGATGATTACAGCTTTGTAATACAGCTTGAAATCCAGAATTGTGATGCCACCAGCTCTTTTCTTTTTCAACACTCTTTAGGCTATTCAGGTTTTTTTCTGGTTCCATACAAATTTTAGGATTGTTTGTTCCTGCTCTGTGAAAAATGTTGATGGTATTTTGATAGGGAATGTATTGAATATATAGATTGCTCTAGGTAGCATAAACATTTTAACATTCGTTCTTCCAATCCATGAGCATGGAACATTTTTCCATTTCTCTGTCTTCCTCAATTTCTTTTATGAGTGTTTTATAGTTTTCTGAGTACAGATCCTTTGTCTTTTTGGTTAGGCTAAGATTTCTAGGTATCTTATGGTTTTGGATCCAACTGTAAATGGGATCCCCATGGCAGTTTTCCCTGGTATAAAATGTACTAGATTAATTTTATTGTTGGAGGTGGGGTGGACAGGGGAGTGAAATCTCCATGTTCCTTCTTTGTGTTCCTCTCCCAGCTCCATCTCTTTTCCCTAGGGACCAGGCACTCTTAAGGTGGGGTGGAGTCCTAGCCTCAGTCTGAAGAAGTTGGGGCTGAAAGGGGGTGGGGATAGGGCATGATCAAAGGGGCCATTTCTCATGTTTCTTTCCTCATCTCCACCGCCCCTTGAGCTAGGTGGATTTTCTCTTCTTGACAAATAAGAGTATTTGGTAGGGAAGGCAGGTTAAAAAATAATAAAACCCACCCCCTGCCCTTTTGTTTCACCTCCCTCTATCAGTCTGGTAACAGGAAGAAACCACACCATCAACACCAACAAGTTTGCATGTTCCTTTTACAAGAAAAGGGACTTGACTTTTTATATAACCAAATGCAGTGTTTTAGTGACTTTTTGATAATTTGTGAATTATCAAATTTGTGAATTTAAATTTATTTTTCTATATTTTTAGGACCAATCTCATTTAATAAGGTTTAAAAAAGGAAAAAAAAAGGTCTAGAGAAAAAAAAACTCCTGTTTTTGCCATGTGATATTCCACAAGTGCAGCTGTAGAAAAGTGCTTTTCAGTTGAAATAAAAACCACATTTGATAGAAAAAAAAAATGGGATCGACTCTTAATTTGTCTTTCTTCTGACTCATTGTTAGTGGATAGAAATACAACTGATTTCTGTGCATTGATTTTATATTCCTGCCACTTTGCTGAATTCCTGTATGAGTTCTAGCAATTTTATGGTGGAGTTCTTTGGGTTTTCCACATAGAGTATCATGTCATCTGCAAAGACTGAGAGTTTGACCTCTTTACCAATTCAGATGTCTTTTATTTTTGTTGTTATCGTTGTTGCCTGACTGGTGAGACTTGGACTTCTAGTATGATGTTGAACAACAGTGCTGAGAGTGGACATCCCTGCCGTGTTCCTGATCTTAGGGGAAAAGCTTCAGTTTTTCCCCACTGAAATTGATATTCACTGTGGGCTTTTCGTAGATGGCTTTTATGGTATTGACATATATTCCCTCTATCCTTACACTGTGAAGAGTAAATTTTAATCAAGAAAGGATGCTAGACATTGCCAAATGCTTTTTCTGAATCTATTAAGAGAATCATATGGTTCTTGTCCTTTATTTTATTAATGTAGTGTATCACATTGATTGATTTGTGGATGTTGAACCATCCTTGCACCTCAGGGATAAATCCCACTTGGCTGTGATGAATAATCCTTTTAGTGAGCTGTTGGATCCTATTGGCTAGTACCTTGGTGAGAATTTTTGCATCCATGTTCATCAGGGATATTGGTCTGTAATTCTCTTTTTTGTTGGGGTCTTTGTCTCATTTTTGGAACAAAGTAATGCTGGCCTCATTGAAAGAATATGGAAGTCTTCCTTCCATTTCTGCTTTGTTTTGTTTTTTTGTTTTTTTTTTAAACAGCTTCAGAAGAACAGGTATTAATTCTTCTTTAAATGTTTGGTAGAATTCCCCTGGGAATTCCTGGGCGCTTGTTTGCTGGGAGATTTTTGATTACTGCTTCAATTTCCTTGCTGGTTATGGGTCTGTTCAGGTTTTCTATTTCTTCCTGGGTCACTTTTGGTAGCTTATCCTTACATACGTCTCTAGCAATGCATCCATTTCTTCCAGATGGCCTAATTTGTTGGCATATACTTGCTCATAATATGTTCTTATAATTGTTTTTATTTCTTTGGTGTTGGCTGTGACCTCTCCTCTTTCTTTCATTTTATTTATTTGGGACATTTCTCTTTTCTTTTTGGTAAGTCTAGTCAGGGGTTTATCAATCCCATTAATTCTTTCAAAGAACCAGCTCCTAGTTTCGTTGATCTGTTGTGTTCTTTGGGTTTCTATTTCATTGATTACTGCTCTAATTATTATTTCTCTTCTCCTGCTGGGTTTAGGCTTTCTTTGCTGTTCTTTCTCCATCTCTTTTAGGTGTAAGGTTAGGTTGTGTATTTGAGACCTTTTTAATTTCTTGAGAAAGGACCACCTTTGCTGCATCCCAAAGATTTTCAACAATGTGTTTTCATTTTCATTTATGTCCATGAATTTTTTAAAATTATTCTTTAATTTCCTGGTTGACCCATTCATTCTTTAGTAGGAGCTCTTTTGCTTCTTTGTATTTCCTAATTTCCTCCTGTGACTGAGTTTCAGTTTCAAAGCAGTGGTCTGAAACTATGCAGGGAATGATCCTAATCTTTTGGTACTGGTTGGGACCTGATTTGTAACCCAGTATGTGATGTGGTCTGGAGAATGTTCGATGTGCACCTGAGAAGAATGTGTATTCTGTTGCTTTAGGATGGAATGTTCTGAATGTACCTGTGAAGTCCATCTGGTCCAGTGTATCATTCAAAGCCCTTATTTCCTTGTTGATCTTCTGCTTAGATGATCTGTACATTGCGGGTGTGTGTGTGTGTGTGTGTGTGTGTGTGTTAAACTCCCCTATTATTATTGTATTATCATTGTGTTTAATTTTGTTAATTGGCATTCCCACGTTAGAAGTATAAATATTTATAATTGTTAGATCTGCTTGTTGGAAACACCTTTAATTATGACATAGTGTCCTTCCTCATCTCTTATTACAGTCTTTGGTTTAAAATCTGTTTTGTCGGATATAAGGATTGCCATCCCAGCTTTCTTTTGATGTCTATTAGCATGATAAATGGTCTTCTATCCCCTCACTTTCTATCTGGAGGTGTCTCTGGTCTAAATGAGTCTCTTCCAGACAGCATATGCATGGGCCTTGCTTTTTTTTTTTTTTTTTTAAAGCAAATCTGATACCCTGTATCTTTTGATTGGGGCATTTAGCCCATTTACATTCAGAGTAACTACTGAAAGACATGAATTTAGGGCCATTGTATTATCTGTAAAGTCACTGTTTCTGTATATTGTCTTTGTTCCTTTCTGGTCCATGTTACTTTGGGGATCTCCCTTCACTTATAGGATTCCTTTTAATATTTCTTGCAGGGCTGGTTTAGTGATCCCAAATTCTTTTAGCTTCTGTTTGTCCTATAAGCTTTTTATCACTCCTTCTAATCTGAAGGACAGCCTTGTTTAAACTTTGTTAAAAGACACTGTATGTGCGATTTGTGGTAACCATAGAGGAAAAATCTGATAGATTACGAAAAAGGAATTAAAGCATACCAATATAAAAAGTTATCAAATCCCAAAGGAAGATAGCAAGATGGGAAGAAAGAAATAATCTACAAACCAGTCAAAAGCCAATTATCAAAATGGCAACAATATGTCTTTACCTATCAATAATTACTTTAAACGTAAGTAGATCACATTCGCTAATCAAAAGACAATGGGAGACTAGATTAAAAAACAAGATCCAACAATATGTTGCCTATGAGAGATTTACTTCAGTTTTAAGGACATACACAGACTGAGGTTGCAAGTAAATGGTAACCAAAACAAAGCAGACTAGCAATACTTATATTGGATAAAACAGACTTTAAACTAAAAATGGTCTAAACAGACAAAGAAGCTCATTACTTTAATATAAAAAGGTCAATCCATTAAGAAGTTATATAATTACTGTATATTTATGCACTCAACATCAAAGCACTTATATATAATATAAATACAAACAGAACTAGAAAGAGAAACAGCAATACAGTAATAGCTGGGGACTATAACATCCCACTCTCAACAATGGATAGATCATCCAGACAGAAAATCAATAAGGAAGCAGCAGATTTGAACAACACTATAAAACAAATGGACCTAACAAACGTTCCATCCAAAAGAGGCAGAATACATATTCTTCTCAAGCACACACAGAAAACTTTCTATGACAGATCTTATGTTAGACAATGAAATGAAATATGTCTCAACAAATTCAAGATAGCAATTATATCAAGTATCTTTTCTGATCACAATGGTGAAACTAAAAATCAGGAATAGAAAGATGGAAAATTCACAAGTACATGGAAATTAAACAACACACTCCTGAACAACCAATGGATTAAAGAATAAAGCAAAAGACAAATAAAAAAAAATATCAACACAAATGAAAAGGGAAATCCAACATTTCAAGTTATAGAATGCAGCAAACACAGTTTTGTTTTTAAGATTTTATTTATTTATTTGTGAGAGAGAGAGCATGAGCACAAGCAGGGTGAGCGGCAGGCAAAGGGAGAAGCAGCCTCCTTACTAAGCAAGAAGCCTGTGCAGGAGTCAACCCCCAACCCTGGGATCTTGACCTGAGCCAAAGGTGGATGCTTAACTGACTGAGCCACCCATGCACCCCAGCAAAAGCAGTTCTAAGAGGAAAGTTTATAGTCATAAGCACATACATATATCAAGAAAATACATCAAACAACATAACTTTATACTTCAAGGAAGTAGAAAAAGAAAAACAAAGTAAGGCCAAAGTTAGAAAAAGGAAGGAAATAATAAAGATTACAGCAGAGATAAATGGAATAGGGATTAAGGAAACAACAGAAAAGATCAACAAAACTATGAGTTGATTATTTGGAAAGATAAAATAGACAAACCCTTAACTAGACTAATGAAAAAAGGTAAAAATAAAATTATAAAAGAAAAAGGAGCTACTATAACTGATACTACAGAAATACAAAGGATCATAAACTATGAACAATTATACTATGAACAATTATACTATGAACAATTATATACCAACAAATTGGACAAGCTAGAAGAAATGGATAAATTCCTAGAAAACATATAACTACCAAAATTGAATCATGAAGAAAGAAAATCTGAAGAGACTTAAAATAAGGAAAATGAATAAAGTTAAATCCCAATAAAGAAAAGCTTAGGACCAGATGGCTTCACTAGTGAATTCTACCAAACATTTAAAGAAAAATTAACATCAATTCTTCTTAAACTCTTACAAAAAATTGAAGAGAAGGGAACACTTCCGAACTCATTTTACAAAGCCAGCAATTCTCTGGTAGTGAAGTCATGTAAGGACACTAGGAGAAAACCATAGGTCATTATCTCTGATGAATATAGATGTAAACATTCTCAACAATTACTAGCACAATGAATTCAACAGCATATAAAAAAAATCATACACCATGATCAAGTGGATTAATCCCTGTGATGCTAGGACAATTCAACAGACACAAATCAATCAATGTGATATATCACATTAATAAAATGAAAGACAGAATATGATCATAAGAAGTGCAGAAAAGCATTTGACAAAATTCAGTTTCCATTCATGGTAACTCTCAACAAATTTGGTGTACAAGGAACATATCTCAACATAACAAAGATAATCTATGACAAAACCACATCTATGACAAAACTACATGTAAAATGAAATGCAATAGTGAATGGTTGAAACCCTTTCCTCTAAAATCACGAACAAAATAAGGATGCCCATTCTTACCACTTCTATTCAACACAGTACTGGAAGTCCTAGCCAAAGCAATCAGGCAATAATATAAAATACACCCAAATCAGAATGGAAGAAGTAAAATTGTCTCAATTCACACAAGACATGATTTTATACATAGAAAATCTTAAGGACTCTATCAAAAACTAATAAATGAATTCAGGAAAGTTAGAGGATACAAAATCAACATTCAAAAACCAGTTGCATTTCTATACACTTACAATAAATTATCTGAAAAATAAGTAATTCCATTTACAACAACAATAAAAAGAATAAAATAAGGATGGGAAAGATCTGTACACTGAAAACTTTAAGACACTGAATAAAAGAAACTGAAGAAAACCAAGCTGGTCCTGGCAATGATTTCATGGGTATGACACCATAAGCACAAGCACCAAAAGCAAAAATAAACTTTTGACTACATCAAACCAAACAGCTTCCACATAGCAAAGGAGACCATCATCAAAATGAAAAGGTACCCTTCAGAATGGGAGGAAGTTTTGCAAATCGTTATCTGCTAAGGAGTTAATATCCAAAATATGTAAGAAATTCATACATCTTAACAGCAAAGAATCCGTATGATTTGATAAAAAAAAACTGGGCAAAGACCTGAATATACATTTTTTTCCAAAGAAGATATTCAAATGGCCAAAAAGTACATGAAAAGATGCCCAACACCATTAAAGCAAACCCAAACCAGAATATCATAATACCTCAAACCTGTTAGAATGGCTATTATCAAAAAGAACAGAGATAACAAATGCTGGCAAGAATGTGGAGAAAATGGAACTCATATTGATGGGAATGTAAACTGGTGCAGCCACTATGGAAAAACAGGATGGAGGTTCCTAAAAATTTAAAAATAGAACTACCACATGATCTAGCAATTCTACTTAAAATCACTATGCTGAAAAGATAACTAAGCCTTCATGTTGACTGCAGCATTACTTATAATAGCCAAGACATGGAAATAAATTTGTCCATCAACAGATATATGGATAAAGAAAATGTGATATACAGTCGACCCTTGAACACCACTTTGGATATGAACTATATGGGTTCACTTAGGTGCAAAATTTTTTTTGATATAAATACTATAAATGTATTTTCTTAGTAACACTTTCTCTAGCTCACTTTAAGAATAAAGGATATAGAATATATACAAAATATGTTTTAATCAACTTTTTATGTTACTGGTAAGTGAACAGTAGGCAATGGGTAATTAAATTTGGGGAAAGTCAAAATTATATGTGTATTTGTGACTGCACAGTGGTCAGCACCACTAACCTCCATGTTACTCAAAGTCAACTGTATATATATAATGGAATATTATTCACTATAAAAAAAGAAGGAAATCCTGCCATTTGTGACAATTTGGATAAAGCTTTAGGGCATTATGCTAAGTGAAATAAATCAGAGAGAAAGACAAAAACTGTGGATCATCTATTTGAGAAATAAAAAGAACCCCAATCTCACAGAAACAGAGAGCAGACTGGTCTTGCCAGGGTAAAAAAGTGGAGAGGGGAAATGACTGAAGACAGTCAAAGGATACAAACTTCCAATTATAAGCTGATTAAGTTCTGGGATGTAATATAGCATGATGACTGTAGTTAACAATAGTGTTTTATGTGTGTATATATATATACATATATATATTTACATTTGAAATATATATATATTTTAAAGTTGCTAAGAAAATAAATCTTCAAGGTTCTTACAAAAAATATAATAATTAAAAAACTATAACCATGTGAGATGATGGACATGTTAATTAATCTTACTGTGGTAATCATTTCATTATATATACATACATCAAATCATTATGTTGTACATCTTAAACTTCCACAATGTCATGTCAATTATATCTCAATAAAACTAAAAATTTTTTTAAAAATAAGTAGGTGGATAAGAAAGTTTTACTATTATTTCTCCCTTCTTCTCCCCCACCAAAAAAAGACTTGGGTTTGGAATGGAAGCCTTCCTATTCTTGTTCCAAAGTTTCTTTTACTCTGAACTGTTCCTTTATTAATTCATGGCTCATAAGATATTTAAGTATAAAGAAGAGTAGCTTGTTTGAAAATAACATTTCTCTACACTGTTTGATTATGTGTGAACATGTATGCAAGACAGAGACAAATCTGTATGTACTCTAGCAAGACTATGATAGCTCTTGGTAAAATCCTGGTACTGAATGATTTAAAATATATCAGCACCAGGCAAGTTACTGATTATAGCTATACTCACTATATTTAAGTAAGGAGTTGATAAAAAAGGGCTATGATGCAAATAGTCAAACATTTTTCTGCGTAACACATCTGAAATTATAAAGTCAGTCAATACAAGGCATGAGCCAGTATTTTATTTTTTTTAAAGACTTTTACATATATATATATATATATATATATATATATATATATATATAATTTATTTGACAGACAGAGATCACAAGTAGGCAGAGAGGCAGGCAGAGAGAGAAGGAGGAAAAGGAGGCTCCCTGCCGAGCAGAGCCCAATGTGGGGCTCAATCCCAGGATCCTGGGATCATGACCTGAGCCGAAGGTAGAGGCTTTAACCCACTGAGCCACTCAGGTGCCCCCAGTATTTTAGGATCTATGTGTTTATAAAGTGAGATACTGTATATTGATAGAACTTTAAGTTGATAATTTTTAGAAAAATTAGGACCACCATTACACATCATTTTGGTAACTAAAAGTGTACTGTGTCATTGTGGTTAGACTGCTTCTAAAGTGACAGGGCCCTAAGAATTTCTCATTCATGTCTATATACTTGATTGTTATGGTGCAGTGAGTTGATTCACTATTTCACATTTTCAAGTGTAAACAGGAAAAGGAACATAGCACTATGCTCACTGGCAAGAGCTGAACTGGAAAAGGGTCAGAGTACCTTAGCCAATAAAATAGAAAGGTAATAAATAGTTAAGTGGTTAGTAGGCTGATCAGCATTAGCTTTTATCTAATCTTTCCTTTGTTCATTGAAATCTTTCTCACACTTAACAGAGGCACATATCGTACTGTGGAAAGCAGAGGTGGGAGAAACAATTTACAAAAGGAAATCAGTTTTTGCAATTTTAGTTCCTAAACTGAATACTGTTCTACGCTATTTATTGTTGGTAAGCTAGAAGATAAAGGAAGCATGGGTTCCAGAGTCCTACATACAGGAATTCAAACCTCAGTCCTTCCCACTGTCTTTTTGAGAAAAGTAGCTTGATTTTCTAAGTGACAGTTTAGTTTTCTGTGAAATGGGCTGAAGGGAAGATTAAATGAGAATGCAAAATGCTACAATTGTAGGTCCTTAATGTTTATTCATTCCCTTTGCACTTCAACTCCCACTAAAATTATCATTAAGACAGATTTACTGATGGCAGTTCATACCATCAGACACCATTAAGAAGAAGGTGAAATTATTATTTTTTTAAGATTTTATTTTCAGGTAATCTTTATATCCAGTATGGGGCTCAAACTCACAACGCTGAGGTCAAGTGTCACATGTTCACTGACTGAGCCAGCCAGGCACCCCAAAGATGAATTATTTTTGTATGATAAAAGGATATTCAACAAAATAGGCTGTATGACTTCTCATTTAAACAGAAATATTGGAGGAATAATAAGGAGAACAAAGCATCAGAAATCAAATGTTGAATAATTTAATCAGATATGAATGTAATCAATCTATAAAAATTTTACGAGGGTAAAAATTTAGTTGAGTGAGGGTAGTCTTCACAGTATACAAGGAGACTGGAAAAGAATATCACAAAACAAATTCCACAGAGGTGAAAAATTCCATTTTCCACAAATGGAAAAAAAATAGCAAGAAATAAGGTAGGACAGATGGTACTATACAGCAAATTTAGCACAGAAAACAAAAGCAAACATGTTGTGAGTATTCAAGTCTGTTTATCTCTTATTGTGACAAAGAGACAATGAGACTCAACCAAGACTGAGGAATAAAAAATTTAATGAATATAAAACCTAGAATGAAATGTGAGATGGTAAGGAAATCTGAGGATACAAACACAATAATGCTAATCTACTATATATACTAACAAAGTGTTCAGCTCCTAAGAATATACCCTTAAAACTGTATCTTGGCTTAAAAACCTTATTGCCCTCTTCCAAATAGAGATACTGAGTTATTAGCCAACTGAATATCACATCCTTAGCACCATCCAATCCCTTCGACCCATGAAACTGGAATTCATCAACTTTAACTGTACTCAGAAAGGCAATCATAACATCTCATCTTCAAGATGAAAACAACAGACCTCTACCTAATCCTTCTGTTTTATTTTTAAAGATTCTATTTGAGAGAGAGGGAGAGTACAGAGGAAGAGGGAGAAGACCCCCACTAAGCAGAGAGCCCATCTCTGGGCTCCATCCCATGACCCGGAGATCACGACCTGAGCCAAAGGCAGACACTCAACCAACTGAGCCACCCAGGTGCTCCCAATCCTTCAAAAAGGGGGTTGGAATCAAGACCTAGAAATATTACAAATGAATTTTCGGAAGAATCTGACTTCAACTTTTAAAAACACAGAAGATTCACTTCTATGACATGAAGTTCTTTTTTTTTTTTTTTTTTTTAAGATTTATTTGTTTGACAGAGAGAGAATACAAGAAGGCAGAGCGGCAGACAGAGGGAGAGGGAGAAGGAGGCTCCCTGCTGAGCAGAGAGCCCGATGCGGAGCTCGAACCCAGGACCCTGAGATCATGACCTGAGCTGAAGGCAGACACTTAACCAACTGAGCCACCCAGGCGCTCCTAACATGGAAGTTCTTAACCCCCTTCATTTTTTCATAGTATACCAATTTTCTGCTAGTTATCTACCAGTAAAACCAAAACCTTTTTCTAAAGGGAATTGGGTAGCCCTCAGCCCATGCCCAAGTGTTGGGTCTAATGGCAAAGTTGTGACTGCATTTCCTAAATGTGACTGACTAAACAAAGACCAGGTACATGATGATGAATCCTGGCACAAAAGGATGAGCTAAATAAACTGGATTTCCTCTCTCATAAATATGAATAGAAAGTACTAGGATCATTTACCACTTAACAGTTCTCAAAGAAGACGCTAAAATGTTACGATGTGGTAGGCACAGGGCCATCATGAGACTTCACATGCAAGACAAATTACAAAGGGGCGGAAATTCTAAGCATGCAGAGACGAGAATGGACAGCACAGAGAGAAGCAGGGAAACACTGAGCAAGATTATACAGACCACCGGACAGACAGTAACTACTCCTCGGAGTTGCCTTGCTTCCTGATGGCTTTCTACTTCCACAAATGACTTAAAATAAACCTCTCCGTTTCTCTTAAGACAATTTGAATGCATTTCTCTTCCTTGGAACCAAAAGAGCTTAATTATAATAGAAATATTAGGTAACTACTATATATAATCACATGATTATATACGTTAAATGTTACATTATAACAAGCCATTCCCAAATTCTATTTGCTTTAAGTGGAAGGAACCAAACTTTTTAGGGAGTTATCTAGGAACTGTAAGGATTGGTACAATGAGGCTGATAACTACTATGGAAATAAATTTCCTTAGCTTGAACAACCAGACAAAACTGGAGAGCAGATGTGGAAGTCCCGAGAGATATGGAGTATAATGAATATACCCAAATGGGTGGAGAATAAACCAAGTAGGAAGATAGAGAAAACCAAGAATAAAGCCAGCTGCCAGTTCAGGTGTACATCCTTTTTACAGACAGCAGAATTCCTTACTCATCTACTTGTGCCTGTTCCCTGCCTTTTCCAAATTACACAGTTTTGGTTTTGAACACTGGCAATCACTGCCCCTGCTGCCATCAAGGGAAAAAATTCCTTGTAGTATTTGTTTCCTGAATACTTTACACCTGTGAGAGATGTAGAACGAGTGGCAATTTACTCTATGATGTTAGCTTTCAATTAATACTGGTTTCCAAAGACTAGCACAGTCTGCATGTCAAAGAACCTACAGTATCTCTTACACATTTCCAGGAAGCACCACAATTTAGAAATATGGTGGATAAACACATGACTTATTTGAACAAATACAAAAGGGAGCTCCTAGCATATCAGAGCAATACAAAGTCAGATGATGCAACAAGACAGTAATATATTAATTATCTAGAAAACTATTTTAGAACCAACAGACAACACATAAAAGAAAATGCACAAAATACAAGAGCAAATAAACCTGGGAAAATATTGAACCTTATTAGTAATCAAAAAATGTAATAATGAAATAGAATTTTTAGACTAGCAAAGATAATTTTATAACAATAATACCCTATTGCTGCTGAAGATATGAATCAATTCCAATAAATTGCTGAAGGTAAACTGACAGAACTCAGCAACCTGTAGCAAGAGCCATACGCATTTTTTACCCTTTGTCCTCATGATTACACTTCTTAAACTGTATCTTAAGAATCCTAAATAAAGAAAAAAAACCCTGTTATTCTCAAAGAGTTTATCCTGGGATTATTTCTAATACAGCAATAAATACATGCGTAACCATTCAACTGTTGGGTTACTATGCAGTTATTCAAAAAGATGGTTAATTTCTGTAATGATATGGAAAATGTTTATGATTAGAAAGTGAAAAAAGTTGTATGGAGAAAACAACTACAAAGAAGTAAAACATGTATAAGATAAAGACAGAACTGTTAAATGAAAGAAACTAGAAGGAAATAATGAAAAGCTAGCAGTGGATTAGTGTTAAGATTATGGGCCTTTTTTCTTTTTAAAAAATTTTCAATACTGTGGTTTTATTACCTTGAAAATGAAAATAAGTAATAAAAATCTCCCAAAGTCTAATTGTTTGAAATCATATATAGGACAGGGCAAAAACCCTAGAGAATGTTCATAATAATGACAGAATCATCAAAAAGCTAAAACACCCTTTCTACTTGTTAAAATGTCGAGATGTGAAATATAATTTAGAAAGTTTTATGTGAAAATGCTTAAAGGTTATGGCACTTAAAGAGTTAAACTTTGTGGAATTATAGAAAATTGAAATACTTGCAAAACTTTTTCCTCGATTATGCCATTAAAATATTAGACACACACTTGTAAGATAGTGGAAATAAAAAAAAATCTTTATAGCAATGGAAAAAACTCAGTTTCTGCAAAGCAAAAGAATTATACCAAAGAAGCTGTTTTATAATCCCAGAGACCTAGTCTCACAAAAAGAATGGAAGTTTTACTTTTACTTAGATGATGGGAATTACTATAGTTTCTACATTTCTGATTAGTTTTTTAGATTACAGTTTAAATATCTCATATGCACAGAAAAATTTTTAATGTTATGATAACAAATTAATATTAGGACTTATTTAAATGTTTAAATGAAATACTAAGTAATAGATATACAGAAAACACTACTACAAAATTTGAAACAAGAATACCAACATTTTGTTTAATATAAAAAAAATTTCAGGGTGCCTGGCTGGTTTAGTTGATAGAGCATTTGATACCTGATCTCAGGGTCTTGCATTCAAGCCCCATGTTAGGTCTGGAGACTACTTAAAAATTTCAATCACCTCTCATCAAGTTCCTAATTTTTCAAAACACTGATACATAATTCCAGAAGTACCACTTAAAAAAATCAATAAATATCTTGATTAAACCCTATGTGGAACGAGAAGAAAAGAAAATTCCACAAAAATATAAAAGCAAAAAGTAAATTAAAATAAATTTTAGCTTAGAAAAGAGGGTCTATAATTCTTCTACAATAGTTCTTAAGACTTTTGTGGCAAAAAGTTCTAAAGATTCTCTCAGTAATCACAAGTATGAATATTACAAGCAAAATTTACTAATGTACAAGAAAATTTCAACTGCAGAAATAAGTGAGCACATACTACAAATAATTTAAATTTGTCATGAAGCATATACTAAACTGATAAAGGTTAGAGTACTGGTTCTTTTCATTTTACTAGTCAATCATTTGTGTCATGTATCATTTTACTCCTTAAGAAAATAATTCATAAATAATTTAAAATTAAAACCTTCAGAAATTAGTAAATAAAAACTGTTCAAGATTAAAAAAATTGTTAGAATCATCAATGGATTCTTTATATATTTTTCTGCCTAAGGAAGTTAATGTAATAACTAAGAAGCGATGGAAAACAAACACATGCTTATAAATCATCTTCACTTGAAACCAGTGGTAAAGTTCTGTGTACCCATGTGGTCTATGAGATAGATAACCATCCATAAACACACTTGTAATTGGTAGACAAAGGAGTCTAATGAAAGCTTCAAAAGCACGCATTATTTCCATTACATGAAACTGATTCTTAGGGAAAAAAATAAATTCATTTATTATAAAAAAAAAACAGAACAAAACACTTTTCCTACATGATTTTCTTGGAGTAGAGCTGGGTGCACAGAAAGCAAATCTCTGTTACATTTCTTTCCACTAAAAAAAAATTTCATACAGCAACTAATCCACATTTACAGATCATAAAATACATAATCTCCAGTCAACTCTTCATTATGCTTTCTTACAGTAGTATGCATATTCTAGAAGGAAGGAACTCCAGAAATTAAATCAATAGGCAAACATTCAGTAAGCACTGATAAATGTGGGATTTTATAGCTGAAAATTACAAACACAAATTCCTAAGATTTCTTTATGTTAATAAGTTCAACAATTCAAATCATTGTGAGGCATTTGAGGAATCTGATTCAAAATATTTAAGATGTCCAGGAGTTTGTATCTCCAAGATTCAGAAAATGATAATTTTATTTTATTTTATTTATTTTTTTTTTAAAGATTCCATTTCATTTATTTGACAGTGAGAGAGAGAGATCATAAGTAGGCAGAGAGGCAGGCAGAGAGAGAGGAGGAAGCAGGCTCCCTGCGGAGCAGAGAGCCCGATGCGGGGCTCGATCCCAGGACCCTGAGATCATGACCTGAGCCGAAGGCAGCGGCCCAATCCACTGAGCCACCCAGGCGCCCCAGAAAATGATAATTTTACCTGAAATCACAATTTTGTCCTGATGGCTGAGCAACTGAAACTCTACTGGAATGTCATGGAAGTATGAATGTATCAATTCTGTTTTACAAATAAAAAACTGCCTGCTGTGTACCAGATCAGCAAGCACCAACGCCAAAACAAAAGCCCCTGCCCTCTAGGATGTAAGGGGAAAGTAAAGCTGGGATTTTTATTAGAGCCGTTTCCTTCTTATGCTTCAACATTTTATTTCTCTACCAGCTTTTAAGATTCCCCATCAAATTCCTACATTAAATCTTAAAATTCTATATCACACTCATGAATCTGAGCTTATTATCTGCACTAAAACAAGACTCCAGGAAAACCTCCTACTTTTATAGTTTTTCCAAGTGTTTCATCCTTGACTTATGGAAGGATGAAGTGTGAGGCCAGAAGGATGGGTGACACAGACCCTTGAATCACACAGCCTTTCTCGAGCTAACAAACCCAGTGTAATTTCATGGAGCTTTAGGACCAACTGCTTCAGACCATGGGTCTTTAAACCTTCTATGCCATGAACAGCCAAAATAACATCAGGAAAAAAGGCATGTCAGAGATCTGGGGCACTTGTTTCACTTCTTCCCTACAGAGAATAGCTGCCTGGCAATCCTACACAAATCACTTAATATTCATTTGGTTCATTTCCCTAGCTCTACAGCAACTAAAGACCATGGTCCTCTCAGCTTCTAGAAGTGAAACATTTTGTTGATTATAAACAATCAGTCTGGTCATATTCCACACATAAAAGCCTGACTTTCTTCTTTATACTTGCTACTGAAAGCTCTCCAAGCCTTCAGTGAAACTTGTATTCAACTCAAGTGTTCAAATGTAGTTATGGGACTACCAAGTTACATGTCATTTGATTCTTTCTGCAAATACTTGGCTCTTGTATCGGGTCACTTCTTACAGAAGTCACATTCAATAGCAAGAACAATCTTTAGTTGAAAATGTCAGAAAATGTTTTATCATAACTTGGGTTTCTACCCAACAGAAGTCTTTACCCATTAATACTTTAAAACTCTAACAGAGATGATGTAAAGCATTATTCAACTAAAAATCCAATGCCTGGGTGGCTCAGTCCGTTGGGCTTCGGACTCTTGGTTTTGGCTCAGGTCATGAATCAGGGTCATGAGATTCAGCCCTGCAAAGGTCAGGGTCTGCACTCAGTGCGGAGTCGGCCTGAGAATCTTTCCCCCTCCTTCTGCCTCCTCCTTTGCTCCTCCCCAGTGCTTGTGAATGCTCTCAATCTCTCCCTCTCTCTCAAATAAATAAAATCTTAGAAAAAAAAATCCAATGAAGCATTCTAATTCCTGTTCTGCAGTACCTGTGATCAATGAGCCACTGTTTAATGCTCTTTCTAAATTAAGTCTCATAATATTTTCTAATAATGGTTTAACAAGTAGCATTTTATGAGCTTAAATAAACTCTTTTTGAAACACATCAGGGCTCTTTAAAAAAAATTTTTTTTTAAATTTTTATTTATTTATTTATTTGACAGAGAGAGATCACAAGTAGACAGAGAGGCAGGCAGAGAGAGAAGCAGGCTCCCTGCGAGCAGAGAGCCCGATGCGGGACTCGATCCCAGGACCCTGAGATCATGACCTGAGCCGAAGGCAGCGGCTTAACCCACTGAGCCATCCAGGCGCCCCCATCAGGGCTCTTTAGATCATGCCCATATACTTCCAACTGAACTCTATCACAAAAGAATTAACCAAGTATTTTATTTTGCCTTTCTGAAGAATCAGCACCAATAACTCTGAAGACATATAATTTATGCCAAAGGCTGGAAACTTTTACATACAAAATATTTTGTTGTTGTTTTTTTTTAAGATTTTATTTATTTGACAGAAAGAGAGATCACAAGTAGGCAGAGGAAGAGGGGGAAGCAGGCTTCCCGCTGAGCAGAGAGCCCAATGTGGGGCTCGATCCCAGGACCCTGAGATCATGACCTGAGCCGAAGGCAGAGGCTTAACCCACTGACCCACCCAGGAGCCCCAGGTTTTACACACAAAGTTTAAATATCTTCACTTTTCTTGCTTTTTCTTCAGTCCTAAAGCTCATCAGGGTGACATATTAAACCCTGATCCACCACTACAAAGAGTTATAATGCAGATCTAGAAAGTTAAAATCATCCTTTTGATAGAAGGCTCATTGCTTCTGATCTATATATTTGACTTATCTGTCCACTTCAAACAGGAAATTTCAGATTTTTCCATGCACTGCTTGAGAGGCACTGTATTACAGAGCTTAAGAGTGCAAACCCGAGGGACACCTGGTTGGCTCAGTTGGTTAAGCATCTGCCTTCGGCTCACCACATCAAGAACTCCTTGCTAAGCAGGGGGCCCTCTGACCATGCATGTGCGCTCTCTCTCTCTAGCTCTCTGACAAATAAATAAAACCTTAAAAAAAAAAAAGTGCAAACCCTGGAATTTCTCTGCCTGACTTTGAGTTTCCATCCTGCCATTTATTGGTCAGAGAAAGAATAATTAACCATGGGGTAGTTATGAGGATAAAATAGCCAAGTTTCCAAAAACAAAACAAAACAAAACAAAAAAACCAAACCCCAAACCAAAAAACCTCTATGTAAAAAAAAGACAATTAAATGTAATATAAAACCCTGGCTGGATCCTGTACTAGGGGAAAAAATGTTATGAAGAATGTTACTAAGGAGCAGTTGGCTGGCTCAGTTGGTTAAGCACCCAACTCTTGATTTTGACTAAGGTCATGATCTCTGGGTCGTGAGAATGAGCCTCACATTGGGTTCCACGCTCATGATGCAGGGAGATTGCTGGAGATTTTCTCTCTCTCCCTCTGCTACTCCCTCTGCTTGTGCATGCTCTCTTGCTCTAAAATAGGTAAATAAATAAATCTTTATTTAAAAAAAAAGTTACTGGGACAAGTGACAAAACTGTAATACAGAATGTAAAAAACTTAAATTTCCTCAATTTGATAACTATATGTGGTTTCAGAAGAGAATATCCTGGCTTTTAAGATATATACATGTTAAAGTATTGAAGGGATAGAGGCAAGATGTATGAAACCTACTCTCAACTGATCAAAAAAAAATTGTGTGTTGTGGGGGGGTAGTGGGAGAAAAGAATGTGGCAAAATGTAAACAACTGGTGAATCCAGGTAAGGTGTATTTGGGAACTGTCTGAATTATTCCCACAATTTTCCTCTACGTTTAAAATTATTTTAAAATAGTATCTTTAAAAAAACAGCTTTGACTCCAATCCCCTCCACTATCACTCAATTTCTCCACTTCCTTCCATTCAACAGAAACATTTTTTTTAAAAAAGATTTTTAAAACTTTATTTATTTGACAGACAGAGATCACAAGTAGGCAGAGAGGCAGGCAGAGAGAGAGGAGGAAGCAGGCTCCTGGCTGAGCAGGGAGCCCGGTATGATGCGGGACTCGATCCCAGGACCCTGAGATCATAACCTGAGCGGAGGCAGAGGCTTTAACCCACTGAGCCACCCACGCGCCCTTCACAGAAACAACTTGAAAGTTCTCTATAGTCACCATCTCCCCATCTTTACTCCACTCCAGTGAGACTGAGATTTCCTTGTTGCCAAACCCAGTGATTTCTTCCTGGCATTAACACCATTCCTCCACAGTGCTGAACAAAGCAACCACTCTTTTCCTTCCTAGCCTCACATCTCACTGGTTTTCTTTTTACTTCATTGGCTGCTCTTTTGTCAGTCTCCTTTGCTGGCCCCCTATCCCTAAATACCCAAGGTCCCTTTCTTTTCTCTGTCTATATAATCTTCATTCAGTCTGAGTCACTGAATAGCACTCTGAACTCCACACTTAAGCATCAACATTTTATAAGACATACTCCTTTGTTTGTGATATGGGCATCTTAAACTTTGCTGGCTAAACCACAATTCTTGATACTTCTCCTCATCCCATTCACAACTGCTTCTCCTCTAGTTGCCTATGTCACTAAGTGTTCATCCAGTTGTTCAGGCCTTTCCTTTATGTTCCACATCCAAATCAACAGTCAGTGCTATCATGTTTTACTCTAAAATATACTCTGAATCTGACCAATTCTCACCTCCTCCAGGCTACCATAAGTCCAGGTATGTAGGATATACTAGCACGTTCTACAAGAGAATGTTCTACTAAAATGGGTTTTCCTTGCCTTTCTGTTTTGTCCCCTTACAGCCCATTCTCTGAGACGAAGCAGCAAAAATGATGTCAAAGCTGCAATTAAATCAAGTCTTCCAACCATCAAAACTTTCCAACAGTTTCTCATCACACTTAAAATAAAACCTCACATTCTTAGCACAGCCTATAAGACTGTACCTACAGAGACTAAGTAAATAAATAATTACAAAAACCCTTTCAAAATATGCCTTCGCTTTCCTATTCATTATATATAGCTCTACTTCATTACTAACTGCAATATGAGTTACTGAATACTTAACCTATTTATAATTTTGTACTATTATAAGCAATTCATTCAGTTAACAAATATTTACTGAATGCCTACTATATTCTAGGCACTGTTCTAGCTGCTGCAGATAGAGCGATAAATAAAACAAAAGATCTCTACCCTCTTGGAGCTTACATTTGTGTGGGAGGAGAAAGATAATAAACAGAATATACAATGCAAACTGCCTCTGCAAAGGGCCAGGTAAGTAAATACTCCAGGTTTTGCAAGTCACATGTTGTATATTATCAATTTTTGTTTTACAACCCTTTAAAATGTAGAAACTGTTCTTAGCTCACAGGCTGTACAAAAACAGGCCAGAGGGCAGTGGGGCTCTAGCTTGCTGATCCCTGATATAGCATTATAGAAGGGTATGTATTATGCAAAAAATAAAAAGAGAATCCAGGATGGGAGAGGGTAGGATGCAGTATTAAAACGGGTGTTTAGAGTAGGTAAGACCTGAGCAAAGAACAGAAGGTAAGGCCAGTGAGCCAAGTAGATATTTGGGGAAAGGAGATTCCAGACAACTGAATCAGCTAAAGCAAAGGTCCTAAGTAGGAGCATGACTGATATATTTTTGATATAGCAAGGTGGCCAGTGAGCGAGGGAACTGGTAACAGGAAATAGGATCAAGGAGGTAAGGAGAAAGGGGAGTGAGTTGGGCAAATTACATAGAGCCTTTGTGGGCCACTATAAGCACTAGATTTTTTTTTTTTTTAAAGATTTATTTATTTGACAGAGATTACAAGTAGGCAGAGAGGCAGGCAGAGAGAGAGAGAGGAGGAAGCAGGCTCCCAGCCAAGCAGAGAGCCCGATGCGGGGCTCGATCCCAGGACCCTGGGATCATGACCTGAGCTGAAGGCAGAGGCTTTAACTCGCTGAGCCACCCAGGCGCCCCAAGCATTAGATTTTCTAATCAAAAGAAGAGCCAATGCAGTGCTCTGAATGAAGAAGTGATAGGGTCTGTCTGTATTTGAAAAAGGCTAGTTCTCACCACTATATTGAGAAAAGGCTGTTGGAACAACTAGAGTAGAATGGGGAGACCAGATAGTAACCTATTTAAACAGTATTTATGACAGCAGTAGCTTGGATCAAGCTGGTAGTACTGGAGAAGGCAAGGCACAGTAAAATCTGGATGTATTTTGATGCACAGAAAAAAACAGGCTGTCCTGAAAGAACGGATATGAAGAGTCAAAGAAAAAGCAAAGTCAAGGATAATGCTAAGATTTTAGCCTGAGCCATGGGAGGGATGGAGCTACCACCGACAGAAATGGGGAAAATCTGTATGTAAAGTAGGCACTGGGGAGGAAGTTTGGGTAGGTTTTGGACATGATGAGTTTGTTGTACATTATTAGACATTTAGGTAGAGAGGATGAATAGGGAGCTGAACACATGAGACTGGAATTAGGGAGAAGAGCTGAAGATCTAATTTTTTTTTTTTTTTTTTTATTTGACAGAGAGAGACCACAAGTAGACAGAGAGGCAGGCAGAGAGAGAGGAAGGGAAACAGGCTCGTCGCTGAGCAGAGAGCCCAATGCGGGACTCGGTCCCAGGACCCTGAGATATGACCTGAGCCGAAGGCAGCGGCTTAACCCACTGAGCCACCCAGGCGCCCCTGAAGATCTAATTTTGCATGTTGCTGGTAATTAGATGGCATAAAAGCCAAGGGACTGAACTAAATAACCAATGAAGTGAGTACTAATAGGAAAAACAAAGAACAGAAAACAAAAAGCAAGGACTGAGCCCTGGGGTTCTCCAACATAAGTCTGTGAGAAAAGGAAAGGAGAATTACAAGAGGCCAGTACAGAGATAGACGATAAGCAGGAGTATGTGGTATACTGAAAAGCAAAGAAAGTGTTGCCAGGATAAGGGAACAAACAGCTCTGTCAAATGTTGCTGATAGGCCAAGTAAGATGAACAGAATCAATGGCATATGGCATTTGATAATATGGAAGTTACTGGAGAACACGAGCTGCTCCAGCAGGAATGCTGCAGACAAAAGCCTGACTGCAATGGGTTTAGGAGAGTACATGGGAGGGGAAAATTTGGCATACCAAGTGCAGAAAAGTCTTTTGAGGAATAATGCTGCAAAAAGAAATCTGAAAAATGAGGGAATGGGGTGAAAAGTGAATCAAGGTATTTTTTTGTTTTGTTTTGTTTTTCGCTTTTTAAATAATGGGAGAAATAACAGCATGCCTGTTTGCTGATAGAAATAATTCAATAGGGCGCCTGGGTGGCTCAGTGGTTTAAGCCGCTGCCTTCGGCTCAGGTCATGATCTCAAGGTCCTGGGATCGAGTCCCATATCGGACTCTCTGCTCGGCAGGGAGCCTGCTTCCCTCTCACTCTCTCTACCTGCCTCTCTGCCTACTTATGATCTCTCTCTGTCAAATAAATAAATAAAATCTTTAAAAAAAAAAAACAAAAAAAACCCCAAACAAACAAAAAAGAAATAATTCAATAAAGACAACATGGCAGAAGAGAAGCTGAATCAGTATCCTTGAGCACATGAGAGAGGATGGGATCTAGTACAAATGCCTTTGTGGGACACTTTCTTTGAAATGTCAGAGAAAAACCACAGCCAAGGATAACTCTAAGATTTTAGCCCAAGCCACGAGAAGGATGGAGTTGCCACTGACAGAAATGGAGGATTTGGGATCATAGTAGAACACATAAAATTGTAACTACAGAAGGCCTGCCATTACTGAAAAGGCAAGGGGGCATTCACGATGGGAGTGAATAACTGACAGGGTAGACAAGCCCTGGAGGAAAGGTCTAGGAATGAGAGGACAGGGTACTGGAAAGATTAGTTATGTATATTCTTTTTAATTTCATTATAAAGACAGGCAGTACTGAAGAAAGGGCAATGAGGCTGGAGCTAAAATAATTAGAGTGAAGAGGAATGACCTGGAAGTCACCGATATCAATTATGCTATCAATAGTTGGTAACAATCATAAGGGGTAATGGATTACATAATCTGAGGATTTTTAGAGAGAAGGGAGGGAGAATAGTCCAAAAGCAACCAAGAGATGCATAGCAGACACCCTTTTCACCTCCAGGAATAGTGATAGGGAGAGCTACAGAAAAGGAAAAAACAAAACAAAACAAAAAAACAGCCACAGCCACACAGTACAAAAGTCAGATTTTCATATGAGCAAGAAAGTGAAGGGAATGTTTAAGAATAGGTTGAGGCTGGACTTTACAGATGTTGGACTGTACCAGTGGGAACAGTAGAAGGGTATACAGAGAAGACTTTGGGTTGTTTGTTTGTTTTAAGATTTATTTATTTGAGAGAGAAAGAGGTGGGTGGAGAAGAATCCTCAAGCAAGCAGACTCACTGCTGAGAGCAGAGCCCGACATGGGGCTCAATCCCAGGATCCTGAGATCATGACCTGAGTCAAAAGCAAGAGTCGGATACTTAACGGAATGAGCCAGCTGGGTGCCCCTGCTTTTTGTTTGTTTTTAAAAGACAAATACAGACCATTTTATGAACTGGAGTGTGGGTGATGAAACGTGACCTGGAAGTCTGGAGGTTCTGTGGCTACTGACAGATCCTTGAACACAAATGTCTCCTGATACACCCACATGCTTCTCTAAGAAATGGAAATTGCTGGGTCAAAGTGTTTTTGCTTGAAAATTAACATGGCTTTACTGATTTATTTAATGTATGAGTTTTGGTACAACCCTGCCAATACATGCTAGCAAAACTTCCTCACTTTTGCAAGTATAATGGGAAACAAAATTTTCACCATTTCACTTTGCATTTCCCTCCTGGTGGGGGAGAGCATTATTTCATGTTAGCTCTCTGTATTTCCTCCTCTGTGATTCTGGCCATTTAAGAAATTGAGTTGTCTTTTCCTAACGGTTTATAGTGCTTAGAAAGAAACTGGTTTTGTTTTTTTGTTTTTTTTTTTTAAGGTTCTATTTATTTACTTGAGAGAGAGAGCACGCACATGAGAAGGGAGAGGGTCAGAGGGAGAAGCAGAAGGGAGCCCGATTCAGGACTCCACCGTTGAAGGCAGTTGCTTAACCAACTCAGCCACCCAGGCACCCTAATTTATTCCATTCTTAATGATTCACACAAATCAGTGTTGTGCATTTCTTGTTTCAAATATTCCAATGGCTCATGCTAGGCCCAGTAGGTTATTTCCTCCTCAAATCCCTCTACTATTTATTAGAGATAATTAAGACCCAGCAGTCAAATTGGTCAAACCCTTTAGTTTCTGTACTGTCCCTGTTTTTGTACTACATTTGAGATGGTATGGCTCACAAAGCAGAAAATATTTAGTATTTAGTTCTCTACAGAAAAGTTTGTGGATTCCTGCTCTGTACCTTTTAGGGCCCCTGAACTACTGGGAGATTCAGGAACACAGTAGGTCCTTATCTTAGCTGACATAGTCTCTGAAATGCTGCTCCTATTCCCCTGAAATGCCTGAGTCACTTCTCCCACTTTCTGCTTGGAACCTATTACTAGCCCTGCTGGATGCCTCCAGATTTATACCATAAAAGCTGTAACTACACTTTGTTGTACTTTTTCATTTACTTCTCTCTCTCCAGTAGTATGTAAATCTCTTAATGAAAAGGGACAATCTCAGCACTAATAAATGTTTAGCAAATGAATAAATGGCCACATTATAAATCCATCATAATTTGCCATCTTTCTCATACTTTTCCTGTTTTCTTATGCTCCAGCCAAAACTATTTTTATTTTTACTTAAGTATTTTTCAAAAACATTATTTTTAA
The DNA here is from genome assembly GCF_922984935.1 of Meles meles. Lineage (NCBI taxonomy): Eukaryota > Metazoa > Chordata > Mammalia > Carnivora > Mustelidae > Meles > Meles meles. Next base: position 84,213,099 of record NC_060068.1, read on the forward strand.
TGGCAGCATATTAATTTTATGACTATTTCTTTATAGTTCTGGTGAATACCACCTACCTATTCCTAATCATTCATGTGTATCTATTTAGAATGTTCACAATTTTGTAAAGTATTTCTCTGATTTAATTCCCTCCTTAGTAAAGACAAGAGCAATGAAATCTTTGTTTTTCTGAGGTGACCCTTTTTATCTATGGCAGCCACTTCTGCACCTGAGGATTAAGGGGCTTTGCCAAATATTATTTTACTAATGGCTTCAGAGTGCTTCAAAGTCAACTATAAAATCCAGTTAAATTTTTTCCCTTTAGCTTTCAGTATATAATTAATTTCCAACAGCTTGTGGGTAGTCTTACTCTCCTTAACTGAAATATCTCTATGATTTTTGTTGTTGTTGTTGTTATTTCTCTATTAAGACCTTAGCTAAGTTTGGCAGGGGTTTTACTAAACCTGTTTTTCAATTTGGTTACTTAATAGGCCATTGTCACTTCTTATATAGATGCCCCAAATCTGATGGGATTTTTTTCTACCCTATTTGTGTTGAGGTCGTTACTAAGAGTGTTTCACCACAAATCATTTTTGAAATCAGCTTTAAATACTCATTACCAATTACATCTCATTCAGGTAAGGATATTTTTTCCCTTTGTAAGATATAAGCAGATACTTAAGCCATGTCTGGTTTAACTTTGTCATTTACCCATTCATTACTTCCAGGTCAAATTTTACTATCTTTGTAATATGGTCTATGATCTACAATTAGTAGCTCCATTAAATTATAGTAAATTATGAAATTCATTATAAGGTTTTGTATTCATTCAATATATATGTATTCATTATGAGATTCCTAATATGTATATTACCTAAAATTTTACAAATAAAGGACATAAGCTTTGCAATCAGGCAGATCTATAATCAGAGTCACCTTGAAAACTCTGGAAGTACTTGCCTATCTATAGGTAACTGCCATGCATCGTACAGGGCTATGATAAGGAGCAGAATGTATGTAAAAGTAACAATGGATGATAAATGCCTACAAATAATGCCTTGCATATTACACGGAAAAAATGTTAATTTACTCTCTCTTCCTTCGCATCTCAAGCAATAAAGGTCAATAAATACTGTGCTCCTCAATTTATCTTAAGCCCATTATTAAATTCCCTTAATTAAAAGCAAAATGGGAATATGGACCATGAGCTTTGGATGTTCATATACTCCAACCCAATATTTTCACTTTGGAGGATCTATCTTAATGAAATAATCTAAAACCCAGAAATTTTTTCATGTACAAGGATGTTCAGTGTAGTGTTTCTTAGAACTACAAAAAAAAAAAAAAAAAAAAACCAGAAACTTGCCAATTGTCCAATAGGAAAATGTTTAATCACGAGAAAGTCACATTATGTGGTCATTTTAAAAAGACGCTGACAAAATAATTAATAGCATGAGAAACTGCTTATGATGCTGCGTGAAAAAAGCAGAATGCAAAGTTATTCATTAAGTCTCAACTATGTAAAAATCAAATAAACTGAGAAAAAATACTGGAAGAAAATGTAACAGAGGGTTTACAGCAGTTTTCTCATAATCTAGATACTAGTGATTATAATTTTATGAGTTGTTTTCTAACATATTAATGATCATGACGATGATAATAGCAGTTATTATTTATGGAGTGTCTACTACATCAGGCCTAGTTCTAAGAGCATACTCATTTAATCCTCACAGAATTGTGAGATGAAAAAATCTGAGGCACAGTGAGATTAAATACTTTGCTCAAATTAACACTTAATTTCAGAAGGTACCACGATCTGAATCTGAAAAGTCTGGCTCTAGAGCTCCTATTCCTAACTGCAACATTCAAAGATTTGCTTTGCTTTTAAATTTTAATTACTAAAAAGGCACAAGACAACTCAAATCCTGTGGTCTTTCAGTTACCAGCTTTCTTTTAGCTTTAGGCATTCCTCAGTTATGAAATCAAATAACTGCTCTGCCATAAGGTGTCATTTTGGAGTAAGACGTAGCCACTATTCCTCTATAGGTTCTATGTACTCCAGAAACTTCCAAGACAAATCTGCATCCCTATTTCCCATTCCATTATCTCATTTAACCACTGAGACTCATTTAACCATTCTTAGTTATTACACCTACTTTCAGTACTTCCAAAGAATTCTAGTAAGGAGGTCCAGAGTTAACCAAACAAGGTTTCTAGGAACTCTCTCCTACACCCATTCATATAACTAAAAATCTAGTTACCAGCCTTACAGACATCCATCTTCCATCACAAAGTTCACTCACCCTGTGACCCAGGAGACATCCCTCACCTGCCAACTCTCACTGGATATCTACCATAGGACTGGATGAATGGGACCAACTAAGAAAGACTCCCAAGATTTGGGGAATTTTTTTTGTCTCTGATCCCTATTTTTGAAGATGGCATTATTCTCTACTGTTTTTGAAAACAATTATCAGTTCATCAATCACTTTGATTCTTTCAGCTTTCTCACCCTTTTGCTGGCAAACCCAATAGATTTTTTGGCACCAATATATGTATTCAATATCAATCCTAGGAAGAAATATTCACAACTTATACCCTGGGCAATAAAAACAATTCTCACTTAATTGCTGTGCTCCTCTCTGCATTTTACACTTGATAAATCTATTTCATGACCTATGTCACTTGTTTTGCCTTCCTTTATTAACCAAATTTCTTTTCTTAAAAACAGTATTTGCAGAATCCAACATGGATAAAAGCCAGCAATTCTTCTAAAGACAGTACATTTACATTTCAAAGCAGTTCATTTACAGTATTTAGAAAAACTGAGTTCATGTGAAGGCTTTAACATTACACAAAAAAGAAAAACTGGTCATAAAAACAATGAATACAGTATCACGTGTTGATAATGGAAATATTTACAACCAGGATCATAATTATTTTTGCTAAAATCTTACCCTGCTCATAATATATAATGGTAATAAGCTTGATTACTTTGAAAGATTTTTATAGATATTTCAATAGAAGGAATTTAATAATTCCCTGAATACCTAGGGCAAAAATGTAACTGATCAAGGCTGATCGAGGTGGGGGCCCCTTATAGGAAAAAGAAACTGCAGCACTAATAGTTCATTAGGCTAACATTAAATTAGGTGAAGTAAAAACCAGACTGCTAAACTGTTATGCATTTATGACTACAGATGCGGAGGAGTAAAAAAGAAATCTGCACCTTTGAACTAAAATCTCCTTTTTGCGGCTACAAGTTTTCAACTCGGTGGAGACATTGTCTAAGAATGGTGTGCAGAGTAGGATAAAAGGAGAAAACATAACTTTTCCCAAAAAAAGGAATGCGTCCCTGCTTCACTAAGTATAACTTATTTGCCATTCTAATAGGAAAGCTCTGATGTAACAGGGAAACTTAAAATCCAAAAGGTGTTTTTGTTATCCTATAAATGAGTAGATCAGGATAGCCATCGTATAACCTCACATTTCCAAATATCTATTAGGCCATACAACTTTTAAAAAAAATCTTTAGGCTGAAAAATAAAGTACTATTTATAATCTCAACACTGTTTCAAGGCAGGACTGCTATTAAGCTTCTTAATACAACTGTCAAAATCAATTTGTGGACAGCCGCCAAGTTCAAATTTCTACATCTGTTGATGGACCAAAGTGATTAGTGATCGTTAAGATAACGGACTTAAAGGCTAAGCAATCTTTGCAACATCCAGTTGGTTTTTACAGCTGATAGACAAACAATCGATCATTTTTAAAGGAAGTCGTTTCTTTTTAATTGTGATAGCTGGTCGGCTCCTCAGCAGCTGTTCCCTGTTGCGTGTTCGCGTGGGAGAAGTACAAAAGGGTGGAAGTGCAAAAAACAAACCCACGCGAAGCCCGTACAAACCTTAAAATTATGTAAATACGTCGTGAGGCCAAGAGGCCCCGAGGGGGGCAAAAAGCAGCCCAGAGAAAGCGATCAGCCAGCTGAGTGTGGAGGCGAAGGTGTGCGCGGGCCCCGGACGCCAGGGCAGAGAGGACCGGGCGGGGACAAAGACCGGCCATCCGGGGCAGCGCCCGGCAGTGCCCCAAAGCGCCCAGAACCGGCGGGAAGCAGTCGTCCTGGGGCAGCGACTGCGACACCAGGGCCCTCAAATGCCGCGTCTAATAAAAAGCGCCCGGCGAGAAGGCTCTCCCCTTCGCACCGCCCCCACAGGGCCCAGGGCCTGACCTCGGACACCTGAGGAGCGCTGCTCGACCCCTGCCAGTGTCCCGCAGGACGCTCCGGCCGGCAGCTGTTGGGCTTGGAACCGCGCCGCCGCCGCCGCCCGGCTCCAAACGGCCGGGAGGGCGGCGGGTCGGGCGCCTCTTCCCGCAGCCCGTCAGGCAGCTTCGGAACAGCTGGCCTCCGCTCCCGCCCTCCAGTCTGGGGTCGCGTACCCTCACGCCACCTACCCGGTCCCACACCATCCCAGAGGCCTCCGGCGCTCGGGCCCTCTGCCGTAGCGGCGCTGCCTCCCGTCCGGGGCCTGAAATGGCTGCGGAACAAAGAGAATCTGGGCTCCAGCGAGCGCCGGTCCGATTGGCCGGGGGGCGGGGCCCGCCTCGGGAACGTTCCGCGGCGGTCGCCTAGGCAACGGCGGCGCGGCTGGGAAAAGCGCGGCCGGGGCCTGCGGGGCCTGCGGACCTGCGCCTAGCAGCGCGCGGCGGTGATTGCTCAAGCCGCGCTGCCGCCCGCTACCCTGCGCGGTGAGGCCTCGACCAAAATGGCCCTCGAAGTGTGGCTGCTTGGGGGCTGTCCAGGGCCTCCTAGCATGAAGACCCTACGCCAGCGAACTTCCGTACCCCAGGAGAATCTCCCAAGTGACAGCCCTACCCCGGGAGCCTACTTAACACGGAGCATGCCACCAGTCCCCCAATAATACAGTTCCAAAGTCGCTGGTAAATAAATAAATAAATAAATAAACAAACAAACAAACGACTATAGTAGATGGATAAGGGCAGAAGGCTGATTGCTAATGTTGCGTGATTGACTTTTGACCTAGCGTGTATGTTAAAATTAATGGGCTTATAAAATTTTTACATGTCCTAGTGTGTATTCAAATGTTTTCATTTGAATTCAAAGTGTTTCTTGCTCCTAGAAATAACAAGCCCTTCTCTCCATAAGCAGCCATCACGAGAAATTAAAATGTCTTCGGTTTTCTGAACAGAACATAATTAAAAATGGGAGAGGTGGCTATTTTTATACTCAATTATGATAATGGTAATGATTGATAAATAACAGTTCCCTTACCCACATTATTCTTATATATAAATGGACTATATGTGAATATTTTTAATTTGCATAGCTGGATAATCATTATATCCTACGGTGATGATGCCGCTGATAATATTCTTCCTCATAAGATCAGCTTCTGTAAAATGCCAGCAGTTTCGACTATCCTATTTGCAAGTGCTGTATATATCACGTTTTGAAAGTGTGTAGCAGTTGTTGTCCAGGCATAGCCTAGATAAAAGTACAGTACCGGTACTAGAAAGTTTCTTAAATTTATATTGGTGTAGATTATTTGTTAACAAACTTGCTAATAATTTTTATTTGCAACAAGTCATTTTACAAAACAATTTATTTCACTTAAATTTTGAGTATAGGACTATTTTTATCATCAGGAAATGGAACATAGTAAGAAAAATATTTTAATAACTGAAATGCTCCACCATTCCTAATGTTAATTTGATAGCACTTGAATACAGGATCATGCAGCAAAAAGAGATCTATAAATGGGAACAGATTGCAAAAAAAAAAAAAAAAAAATACTTAATGCAAACCTTCCAAAATGGTCGTTTAGTGTATCTGCAAGAACATTTATCCAGAATATGTGTATTTATCCAAATAACAAAAAGGGCTTATTTCTGCATTTGAAAAGTCCCACTGTGGGACTTTTTTGGGACATCAAGGGAGCCCTGATCCGTACAAATCAGTTGTGTGGTATCTGCATTCTACTTTGCTAAAGAAACGTAATAGGAATTCTTTCTAAATGTAAAGGTTGAGCAAATAATGATGGATGTAAATAACTACTGACAAAGCAATTAGTCAGGAATTCACCTGAATAATACTTTGGATTATTATATATAATAATTGAAATTAACTTAAGAAAATGAAGTATTGTTTGATGTAAAAGGACTTATTGACCAAAATCTTTTGAAAGAAAAAATATTGATTATCAAATATGAAATTGAGACCGAGTAAATTACTCTACATACTTCTATGAAATTTAAATGAAAGTGAATTAAAAATTTAGTATGAAATAGTTCTGCATTGAATGAAGAGATGGTTCTATATAAAGCATTTTTGTCTCTACCTTCTAGGTTAAATTAAAAATAGATGTTTTAAACAGTAGATCTTCTTACCATTAACAAGGGTTTATTAACATGGCTTATTTTATTTTATTTTTTGTTATTTGTTTACCCTTTGCACACTTTGCACATGAAATAGCAGCTGTTCAGTAATATTTTCTCTTTACGCCCAAATTCAAAGCAGCAGAACTCCTGTAGTAAAACTTTTGTCAGTATTTTTTGATGACATATACTTAAATTAAAAGTGGTAAATAACTTAAATTTTTAACCCCCAAATCTATTACGCATACCCTATATTTAAAATTTGTGCATTAATTCTTTTCTTAGAATTGTCAAAAAATTGACAAAGATAAAAATAAACAATGGTAGAAATTACAAAATAGCATTAAGGGAGAAACATACCTATAAACTTTCCCTTGGAAGAAAAAGATGCTTACTCTGTCAATGTAGCATTGTCAAAACAAGCATGAAGCTGGGAGGCAGAGGGCCTGTATGCAGATACTCGCTTTACCACTTATGAATGCTTCCCATTCAGCCTTTTTGAGCTTCACCTGTCTTAAGTGGGATTAAATAAGATAAAGTATATTAAGAGCTCATTAGCAAAGTGCCTGGCAGATAGAGGACAATGAAAGATAGTATTACTAGGTATTAATATATATAAAAGAACAGATGTTTGAGAAGGAGGAGTGGTGATTGAAAAAAATTATAGGTTTGGAAATCTATCTTTAATAGGAAGTTGTTCGTGAATATATAGATACACAGTAAAAGAAGTGAAATAATCTTAGATACCGGCAATCTTTTAAAATAGAATACTTCTGGAAATATTCTCATCGTATACTTTGGGAAAGATGTGGGAATTCTCATTATAATCTTTAATACTAGACAGTTTCAGGAATCGCCTGCCATTGCAGTATCTTCAGATTGGCATTAAGGAAAAAAACTTTTTTAAAGTAATTATTTAGAAGAATTTAATTCAAATTTTGAAAGAGAACAGTTATTTACTTATTCAGAAATGTGTAAATAATCTAGAGGCATTTTTCATTTTAAGCAAACCCACTATACTGTTTGAATGTACAAAAAAGATAAATTAGAAAGTTATTATTATCTGGGAAAGGATTAACTTCAAAGTTCCCTCAACTATTAATGTCTCTCAGTGATTAAAATATGAGTCTTATTTATAAAAAGGTCTACTTAGACTTCTACTTCTGGGAAGATGAAGTAGACCTACTTTTCCCTATTCCTCCTAGTAAGTACAATTATGTGCCCCTAAACATTACATATAAAACAAACATATGAAGACTCTGAAAGAAGGAGACAAGACAGACCAGCAAGGACCTCAAGACCCAAGCAACAACATAAAGAGTAGTTCCCTGTGTTTTTTGGTGTGTGTTTGTTTTGGTTTTTTGCTTCCTCTATCTCAGACTTGAAATTGAAGGCGTTGGCAACCTGAAAATTCCAGTGGTTCAGACAAAGAAATCCCCAACAAAATAATGCTCACTTTAGCTGAAGAAAGAGAAAAGAGGCAATATAACAGATAAAACAAACAAACAACAACAACAAAAAGAACAAACAAAAACCATTTAGACAATAACCAATAAAACTAAAGAAAAGCAAACTACAGGTAAAAATCATGACCACTCCTCCCCATCCCCCACTCAAGTCAGCAAAGGTCTAGTGGAAAGCCTGGACTTTCTCATTCACCAGACTGTATCAAGGTGCCTTAACCCCATCTCCCATCCTATGGTGTCAAAGAAGTTAGGGGGCAGCCAGGACTTTCTTCCCACTGGCCAGTAATGAGGGAGGGAGAGAGAGAGAGAGAGAGAGAGAGACTTGGGTGTCTATGGAGGCCAAGTGAGGAACTTAGACTACTCTCCAACCTGGCAGTAAGGAGGTGGTGCCTGTTCCCCACCCCCACTTCCTCTAACAGTGCTTTGTCAGAAAAAGCCAGCTGAAACAGAATATTTAAATAAGATCCAAAGTCTTATAACATGATACCTCAAATGTTTAGGTTTCAGTTGAAAACTGCTCATCTTAACAAGAACCAGAAATATCTCAAACCATGCAAAAACAAAGCCAAAAAACAAACAAACAAACAACTAATAGATGACAAATCCAAGGCAACAGAGATGTTAGAATTATTTGACAAAGATTTTAAAGCAGAACTGAAACACTTCAGTGAGCAACTACAAAAACACTTGGAACAAAAGGGAAAAATAGAAGATGTAAAGAATGGCTGAATCAAATTTTAGACCTAAAACATACAATAGCCATGATAAAAAACAAAGTGGATGGGTTCAATAACACAGTGGAGGAGACAGAGGAAAGAATCACTGAAAATGTAGATAGAACCATAGAAATTACTCAATTTAACAATGGAGAGCAAATAAATTTAAAAAAAAATGAATAGAGTCTCATGGAATTAACAAGAGGTCTAACACTCATGTCCTCAGAGTCCTGGAAGAAGAAAAGAAAGAGGGTGACACTAAAAATAATAGCTGAAAACTTCAGAAATTTGACAAAAGACATAAACTACAGACTTAAGAAGCTGAACAGAGTTCCAACAAAGGTGTTAAAACAATAAAATGGGGAAAGACTGTTTTCAACAAACAGTCCTGAGTATCCACATGCCAATGGATAAAGTTGGACAAAAATTAACTCAAAATGTAAGAGCTAAGTATAAGAGCTAAAACCAAATGAAAGAGCTAAAACTATAAAATTCTTATAAGAAAGCATGAAAGTAAATATTTATGACCTTCAGTTAGGAAAACTGAAGACTTGTTAGATACAATACTAAAAGCACAGGCAACAAAAGAAAAAACTAGATAAACTGGACTTCATCAAAATTTAAAGTTTGTGTTACAAAGGATACCATTAAGAAAGGAAGTAAAAGGGTTACCATGGAATTTTTTTTAAAAGATTTTATTTATTTATTTGATAGACAGAGATCACAAGTAGGCAGAGAGGCAGGCAGAGAAAGAGGGGGAAGCAGGCTCCCTGTTGAGCAAAGAACCTGATACAGGGCTCGATCCCAGGACTCTGAGATCATGACCTGAGCTGAAGGCAGAGGCTTAACCCACTGAGCCACCCAGGCATCCTACCAAACTAAGTATAGGCAGATGGATGTAACATTCCCTTGTCAGGTCCCAACCAGTTGGTTTCCATCATTTAGCTCCATAGTTGGCCTACTATAACTTTAACTGTACATTAGGCTTACATTTTCATCATTTGCATCTTCTTGTCCAAATACATTAGAAACTTGTGTTGATTACCATCTCCCTGCTTCCTTTAAATGTGATGTTCTATAGATGTTCTCCATTCTATACACTTATACTGTACAAATCTGTAACCCAAGTCCTCCCTGATGTGTTTTGTCTTCCTGTTTTCTTAGTTTAGCTAAGGGCGACATCTGCATTAACATACCCATGGAATTTTTAAAAATTGCAAATAATCTATCAGATAAGAGACTTACGTCTGGAATAAAGAATTCTTAAATCTCAATAATAAAAAAGATGAATAACCAAATTAAAAAATGGGCAAAAATCTGTATATCTCCAAAGAACCTATACAAATGGCTGATAAGTATAGGAAAAGATGCTCAACATAATTAGCTTTTCGGGAAATGCAAATTAAAATAATGAGATTTGGGGCGCCTGGGTGGCTCAGTGGGTTAAGCCGCTGCCTTCGGCTCAGGTCATGATCTCGGGGCCCTGGGATCGAGTCCCGCATCGGGCTCTCTGCTCAGCAGGGAGCCTGCTTCCCTCTCTCTCTCTCTGCCTGCCTGTCTACTTGTGATCTCTCTCTGTCAAATAAATAAATAAAATCTAAAAAAAAAAAAAAAAGAGATACCCCTTCATACCCAGCTATAATAAGAAGGACAGGTAATATCAAATATTGGCAAAAATGTAGAGAAATTGGAACTCTCATACATTGCTTGTAGGGATATAAATGCTACAGCTGTTTTGGGAAACAGTTTGGCATTTTTTCAAACAATTAAACATAGATTTACCATATCATCCAGCAATTCCACTCCTCATGGGAATGAAAACATATGTCTATACAAAACTTATGTACAAATATTCATAATAGCATTATTTATAGGAGCCATAAATTGGAAAATGATGGACTCAAATGTCCATCAGCTGATGAATGGATAAATATATCCATATATGGAATATTAATTAGTACTAAAAAGGAAAAAAGTACTAATACATGCCTTGACAACATGCCTAGGGAAAGCATCCACTTACAAAAGACCATATATCTCTCTATATATATCTAGAATAGGCAAATCTACAGAGACAGAAAATAGTTTCTAAGGATCTGAAGAGAGAAAATAGAGAGTGACTACCAATAGATATAGTGTTTCTTTTGGGAGTGATGAAAACAGTTTAAAATTAGATAGTGGAGGTTGTTCAAGTCTGTGAATATACTAAAAACCACATTATGGTACATTTTAAAAGGGCAAATTTTATAGTACATAAATTATATCTCAATACAAGTCATCTTAAAAAATAAACAAATGAAATAGGATTAACCCAAAGAAATTCATGACAGGACCCACCGTTTAACTTCTGCACACTAAAAACAAAGGAAAAACATTGAAAACTGGAGCAAGAAATGACATTTTACCTGTAAGGGATACAATTTGAATGACAATGATTTTACATCAGAAATCATGGAGTCGGGGGATCCTGGGTGGCTCAGTTGGTTAAGCATCTGCCTTTAGCTCAGGTCATGATCTCAGGGTCCTGGGATCGAGCCCTATGTCAGCTCTATGCTCACTGGGGAATCTGCTTCCCCTTCTCCCTCTATCCCTCCCCGCCCCGACTCATGCACACACACTCTCTCTCTCAAATAAATAAATAAATAATATCTGTGTTAAAAAAAAAAAAAATCATGGAATCCAAAAGGAAGTAACACTACATTTTTCAAGTGTTGAAAGGCAGGAACTATCAACCCAAAATCCTATATCTGGCAAAAATATCCTTTAAGAGTGAAAATCATAACATTTTCAGAAAAAGGAAAACTAAAAGCTTTTTGTAACTAGCAGATTTTTTGTAAAAGAATGGCTAAAGGAAGGTATTTAAACAGAAAGGAAATCATAAAATAAAGAGTGTAGAAACACTGAGAAGGAAGAAAGAATAAGGCAAAAATATGGGTAAATATAATAAGTTTCCCTTCTCTCTTTTTTTTTTAAAGACTTATTTATTATTTTAGAAGGAGAGGAAGAGCATGTGATTGGGGGAGGGACAGAGGGAGAGAAGCAGACACCCCTCTGACCGTGGAGCTCCATCTCACAGACCTGAGATCATGGCCCAAGTGGAAATCAAGAATCAGATGCTTAACTGACTGAGCCAACCAGGTGTCCCTTCCTTTTCCTTGAATCTTCTAAATGATGTCTGATGGTTGAAGCAAAAATTTTAACATTGTCTTAATGTGGTTCTAAATGTATGAAGAGGAAATATGTAATGTAATTGTAGTATTAAATCGAGAAGGTAAAGAGACATAAAAGGAGACAAGGGTTCTACACTTTACTTGAACTGGTAAAATGACACTACCATTATACTGGGATAACTTACACATTCATAATATTTATTAAATAGAACACATATTTATTATATGTAATGCATAAAATATATAATACAATATATAACTATAACTATATATATAATGTAACAGCTAGAGAAACCAGTCAAAAAGTTATGTAGAGTTACATTCGAAAACATTATAGATAACTCAATATGGAATTCAAAAAATGTGCAATAACTCATAGAAAGGCAGAAAAACAAAAATAAAAAACAATAAACAGAAAGTAAAATGATAGACTGAAAGCCCATACATATCAATAATTATATTAAACATAAATGGTATATAAACATCATTGTATTTTGGTTGGCAGAGTGGATTAAAATTTGAGCCAAGTGTCATCTACAAGAGATTCACTTCAAATATAATGTAAGAGCAGACAGAAAGTAAATGGAAATAATAATGATAAGAGCAGAAATCACTGAGATTGGAAACAGGAAAAACAGAAGAGAAAAATCAATGAAACAAAAAGCTTCTTGGGGGAAAAAAAGTAGTAAAATTGATAAACCTCTAGCAAGACTGAGAAAAAAAAACACAAAGTGTGTGAGTGTGTACTCTCTCTCTCTCTCAAATAAACAAAATCTTAAAAAACAAACAAAAATAAAAACTAGTCAACATCATTAGCCATCAGAGAAATGCAAATTAAACCATAAGAGATGAGATATCCCTATCCACATGTCCGAACGGCTGGTGAAAAAAGGAAAAAAAAAAAAAAAGCCACACCACCCAAATCTGAATCACTCACACATTGCTGCTGGGAAGATAAAATGGAATAGCCACACTGGAAAACAGTCTAGCACTTTCTCAAAAAACTAAACATGTGATTACCATATAATCCAGCAATTACACTCTCGAGCATTTATCCCAGAAAAAATGAAAACTTGCTTTCATACAAAACCTGTATGTTTATAGCAGCTTTATTTGTAACAACCCCAAATTAGAAACAACCCAGATGTTCTTCGATAGATAAATAGTTACCATAGAATATTACTCAGCAATAAAAAGAAACAAATTATTGATACACACAACAACCTGGATGGGTTTTCGGAGAACATTCAGTGACAAAAGCCTACCCCAGATTTCTTCTAGCAAAGACCATTTATCTGCTTGATCTCCTTCCAGGTTTCTCTTTCCTCTATCTTCAACCTTTCCCTCCACAACTTTTGCTAATTTAAACTGGGTATGGTTTTACTATTCGTAAGAGTTGAGGGGTCCTACATTAAGAAAGAGTGCAAGATTCCATCAAATTTTTAAGTTTTTATAGGGTTGGAAGGAGAATGTGTTTGCCTATCTTATGTCAGAGAAACACAAATTTCAACCAAGGGGTTCACTGGAATAGAAGACACAGACTTCATTGAATAGACCGGGGCTGCCTACTACGTGGAGTTTGGGTGCCACAATGAGCAGACTGCCAAGTTCTGACCTCTCTACCACAAACTAGAAATAGGGCTCAGTATGTTGCATCAGTGTTGCTGGGAAGACTCCTGTAAGTGTCCTGGCCCTAAATTTCTAGTCAGTATGCAATCTTAAGCAAGTTAAGAACAGAGTGTGTTAGGATTCGATTCAGCAGCAAGTGACAGAAAACTCATAACAAGATAGTAATTTATCTCTCATATAAACCATAGGCAGTTCACAGCTGCCTAGGAAGGTTCAAAATTACCAGGGACAGAGGTTCTTCCATCTTGCTGCTTTTGTATCCTTAGCATGAAGCTCCCTTCTCATGGTTCAGTATGAATTCCCAGGTTTTACCTTGGGGATTTATAACCACATCCCAGCCAGAAGGATGGGGAAAAAATAAGGAGAGGTATATGAGCCTTCCTTTGAGAAATGTGCAAGCACCGATTTCATTTGTCATCAGCTAGAATTTTGTCACTTGTCACATACCTAGCTTGGCATCTAGGCCTTACTCCATTCTCAAAGAAAAGTACAAGTTTACCTCTCACTTTGCTCCAGGGCCTCTCAGAAATCGCATTCCACCATTCTTCTGAAAACCTCCCCAAGGGCTTCCAATAACTCCTAGAATACAGTCCTTATCATAGTTATGAAGCCCTACACGATCTGGCCTTTTCCTACTTTCTGACCTCACCTCCCACCTGTCCATTACTTGCGGACCTGACTGCAGCCATACTGTCCCGCAAACATACTGAGCTCATCTCCACCTTTGGTTCTCAACACCTGCTGTTTTCTCTGCTGAATTGCTGTCCCCCTTCGGGTTGCAAACATCCTGCTAGATATTTCTTGACAACCTATTAAACCTCTATCTTCTCACCATGAAATTTTATTCATTGCACTTATCAGTATCTGAAGTCATTTTTTTTTAAGATTTTATTTATTTGTTTGAAAGAGAGATAGAGATCACAAGTAGGCAGAGAGGCAGGCAGAGGGACAGGGGGAAGCAGGGCTCCCTGCTGAGCAAGGAGCCAGATGTGGGGCTCACTCCCAGACCCTGGGATCATGACCTGAGCCGAAAGCAGAGGCTTACCCCACTGAGCCACCCAGGCGCCCCTGAAGTCATATTCTGTATTTGTTTGAGGTTGTCCACGTCTTACACTAAAATGTAGACTTCATTAGAACAGGGACTTCTGTCTCTCTTATCAACACTCACATCCTTAGTGTTAAGAACAATGCCAGGCATAAAGTAAGAACTAAATAAACAGTAACCGAGCGGATGAGTGGATGAATGGATGGCCAGCTTGATGTAGGAGTGCAGACAATACCATCTCCAGCTCTGGCCCTCCATCTTGTTCATGTCCTCCCCATGACCTCCCTTGGCTGTACATGTTCCAGGCTCGTTGGAGGTTAATGTATGCCCAGACCAGAATGCAAGAAGGCTTGTTCTGATCCTTCCTAAAGTTGTTTAGATAACTCGTAGAGCCAGCTTCCTCTTCCTCTCCTTTGGAATATGGATGATGTCACCTTAGATAACCACATCTCTTTGCTCTATAAATTTGTGGATTAAGATCAGAACTTTGCAGAAAATATAGGGGTTTAGCACCTAGATCGCCATCCACCTGATCCCCTCTCCCTCTCCACAAGCAAGTGACCTTGAGTAAAACTGTGTCAATGGTAAGGGTGGTTTGCTTCATTTTTTGCCTCAAAGTGCCTTCTCAGTCTGGAGGAATCTTCACTGTCCCCCCTCCACCTTCTAACACTTGGTGAAGCTAGCTAGCTATTAAGAGAATCCATAAATAAATGGCTTTATTTCCATGCTAGCTAAGCAACTTTCTGATTATAACTTAGCTTTCCACCCAAATTTGATTAATGGAGAAAAAACTGTTCCAGGCACGTTTAGACACTGACATTTTGGTTCTTCATGCATATGTCTCCTGCATTTGGCTAATTAGAGTTTGCTCCTGAGAAGCAGATCTACCTTTGTGCTTAGAGTTTTGCTGGGTGACCCCTGATCTTGCTGGGGAACTTTTCTTAGAATAGCAGTTGGGACCTCCAACTTTGGACCATGGTAACCCTATCAAGGTAAAGGCCCTGCTGAGGCCCTGTGTGAGTCCCTGACTAGGAGAACAGCTCTGCTTCCTCTGTAACATTTTAGGTTTATTTTTATCTTCAACTTGCAAAACTTTTTTTAAAAAATATTTTATTTATTTATTTGAGGGAGAGAGCATGAGTGCACATGAATCGGGGGAGGGAGGGACAAAGGGAAAGAAAGAACCAGATTCGCTGCTGAGTGTGGAGTCCCCACACAGGACTCCATCCCAGAACCCTGAGATCATGACCTGAGTTGATGTCAGACACTTAACCAACTGAGCCTCGCAGACTCCCTAGCTTACAAGACTTCTGAGGAAGACATCTATCAATGACATAAGACACCAGTTTACCATTTAATCCCCTTCCATTTGCATGCTTACAATACAACTTTGATTTCCTTTTCCTTCACTGAGAAGTAGTGAACACAGAGGTTGAAGACAAAGCTTTAGTGCCGGGCACAGGTAGATTCAAATTCTTTGCCATCTTGGAGATGTTGAGCAACCTTGAGAATCCTTGGTTGCTGCATCTGTATGATGAGAGTAATAGCAGTAGCCACCGATTAGGGCTATGGAGAGCGTGATGAGAGACTGTGCTTGTCCTTAGTCTGTCACAGTGCCCAGCACAAAGGAGGCACTCAGTACATACCAGCTATCTGCCTTCTCATTATTATTATTACTGCTTGGAATGGGAGATGATTTTTGCTAAGTGAACTGAAAATAATACTCATTCCTCTAATATTATTAACTGTATAATAGAGGGATAAGAACTTTTTTTCCTGTAAGAATGTCTCTGTTTTGATAAATGTTTTGAGTAATTGTGTTATACTCTACTAAGATAAAGACGAGTTGGGCAGGTTACCTAGCCCCGACAAAGCAGAAATAGTGGCAAATAGTGGTAGAACTCAGTGACAGAGGTACCTAAAGGCACCTCAAATCCAGCCCTTTTAAGAAAAGCATGGCAGGAAACATTCGGGGTTCGTTTTCTCTCTTGGGGGATATTGATCAAAGTTTAAAAGTGAAGTTTTCTTCTACTGCTTGCATTCTTCCCTTTGCCCCAAATTCTTTTTATTTTTGCCTCCCCCTTTCATCTTTTCACTTTGGAGGTTTCTTAAATGTCTGGTGAGACTTTGCTCACCATTCAGGCATATTTAAGAGTAAGGCACTGAAAAGCAGACTGGAAGCTCTGTTGTGATGGAGAAATTATGGACAAGTGAGCATCTTCATTGTGGGCACAGAGACAACTTTTAAGTTGACAAGTGTTCTGATATGTTGGCTGGGAGGAATGAGCATGCCTGTGGGTATTCCGGGATCTGGAAGGGGTTCCAGCCATGGAAGTGGGAGCTTGCCTTGGTCATCATGCTAACTCTGATTTATTTTCATTTTGGTGCCTCATCCCTGCCCTTTCCGAGGTCTAGAATCCTCAAGTCTAGGGCCTCTCTAGTTCAGTTACTGGGGAGAATAAACCTCTCATTTTTCTAAGGTGAGCCAGGAGTCCTGGTCAGGCTTCACAGGTAGGGTTCCAGAGTTCTTTTCAACATTTTCAATATTGTCAGTGAAATTCTTCATCTATGCCTGTTTGAATACATCTGATTCCTGAGTCCTTCCTTGGCTCTACAGAGAGAATCAGCATGCCTCAGTTTGGTATTTGGCACTCAGATTTTAGGTTTCTCTGTTCTTCTAAGCCAGTTTCCACTTCTTCATCTGCTTTCCATCTTCACAAATTTGTTAACATTCCTTGTCTGCTGTAGTGTCTTTCCAGCTCTCCTTGTGCTTGTGGACTTACACGTTTTAGAAAATTTCCTTTACTGACATTTTCAGGGGATTTAATATAGGAGAGGAGAGGAAAAATACATCTAACAGGTTAAACAGGAAAATTTGATTCTGCTTTTAAAAAGTAAATGGTATGTGGAACATGAGGAAAGGCGAGGAGGACTATAGGGGTAAGGGAGGGAAAACTGAATGGGAAGAAATCAGAGAGGGAGACAAACCATGAGAGACTCTGGATTCAGGGGGGGGAAAAACTGAGGGCATGTGTGGTGATAAGCACTGGGTGTTACACACAATTAATGAACGGTTGAACACTATATCAAAAACTAATGATATACTATATGTCGGCTAACTGAACATAATAATTTTAAAAAACATGAAAAAAAAGTAAATGGTAGATAATATACTGGACATGGTTTCATTTTAAATTTTGAGGAAGAGAGGAAGTATTTCAGTGTATATAACTTGAGTCAGTAGATTAAGTTAGCAACTGGGAATTGAGTATTAAAAAAATTAGGCGTAATTCCACTGGTATCTTAGGAATCCTGTTATGATTTTATTATAGCCCATGGAGGATAACATTAACTAAATCAATCCAAATAAACGGCCCTATAATTTTTCATGTTTTGAGTGTCATGAAAATTCCTCACAAAATTAATTTACAAGTGAATCTTCACCTCTCATATAAGGAAGATATTCTGTCCAGAAAGATTTATGTTTTTAAACATAGACTGTCATAACAAAACTTGCAAATTAAATATATATGCAAATCTTTTCAAATAAATCATCCCTGGAGACAGAAAATAGGAAACTCTTTTTCTAACTTTTAATTTCTGTACCAGAAATTCTGAGGTTATAATATCGAAGGATTCCACCAAACCACAGGAATTCTCTGCTATATTTATTCATAAATTTTAAAGCAATAAAAGATTTCCTTATGAAGTTTTCCCTTGGGGCTCTGAAGTTACATATATGCTAGACTGACTTCTTTGCCCCCAGGCCCTTCTCTGCATTTTTAGTTCAATTTTCAGCTGCATCTCTCAGCTACTACTTTTGTCTTGTCCGTGGTATTCACTGTTGTTCTTCCTTTAAGAGTCACTCGATTGGCAGTTTGTCAAAAGACCAATTTGTGATTCCATATGTTGTGCTTTTCCTAGTACTCCTGTCAGAGAAAATGTAGAGATTTCTGAAATGAGGACTATCTCTTCTCTACTTGGCCGAAAGCGGAAGTGGTAATTTGGATTTGCTTTGTCGATACTGGTCATGATTGTAATTCAGATAAATGAATTTTAAGGCATAAAAGCTGTGCTTTCATCTCACAGGATTTGTGTTGCCTGTGGGGGAAAACATATCTCAGGGTCTCTAAGGACTAAACAAAAGGAAAGCTTTCTAACTTGGAATCAGATTTTTCTGAGGGGATGCAGATTCGCAGAAATTAGAAAGAAAAACCATTAGGGAATTTAATTATGAAGAACACACAAGCCGATAAGACATCTGAAATATCAAAACAGAGAAAAAGTTCAATAGTAAGCCATTAATTTATATCCCTTAACACCTTTCCCATTTCCTCATTAACCCTTTTTTCTATGCCTGTTAGCAATAATTATGCTCAAATAATTTGTATTCCTTCCTCAGAACTACGTTCCAATATAGGGAGTACATAATTACTCTGTTAAAAAGGGATGTAATACTGGAATTTGGATTGCTGAAGAGGCAGGATGCCATCACATTGCCATTTGGATGATTTACCATGATTCTAATTTACCATGATTCTAATATATTTTTTTTTGCCTCAAATGACTATTTCTTACACATCTTTTATTTTTTTCTTTTACATAAAGATCTGAGCAAATGAAATTAAGGCCATTCTTATGGTGCAACAAAAATATGTAGATAGTGTATAGAAGTATATAGATATCGTCTATTGATCTGGATCTATAGAGTTTTCTTTTACAGGAAACTATAGTGCTCTAACAGAATCTGAAGGAGAAGGGCTCAGAAGTAAAAGAAACAAGGTGAAAATATCTCTAAGTCATACAGGTCATTTTAGGGGTACTTTAGAAAGTACATCTTTTACTAGTTAGGCTAATAGAAATCTTTCAATTTCAAAGAAGTACCATGAGCAGATAACTCAAGACAGTATTATAGAAGTCACAGAGATAAACAAGGCTAGAAACGAAGTAGTCATCCTTGGCAGGGAGATAAACTGAAGACTAGAGATTCTGACTTATTTGGATGGAAGTTGTGTCATGTTAGATTTGGGGCAGGGTGAGGGCACCAAAACCAGATTTTGACCAACTAAGGCAAAAGTAGCTTACTGAAGGTTATGCTGAAGTATATCTCAAAGAAGAGTTAAACAATTTACTCTAGGGACTGTAATATAGTTCGTCCTTGGAGCAACAATGTCAGATTGTCTGCTTACCTCCTGTTTCTGTAGACACTCTTTCCCGTGGGGAACACGGTTACCTGGTATACCCAAGGTTTACTTTTTGTAGCTTCAAATATTAGGGACCAACTCTCCATTTTCTTCCCCCCTAAGACCCAAATACCTGAGGATGGGACTTACTGTTCCTGAAGGAATGTGGTGTCCAACTTGGACCACCGCTGATTAACTGTGGCCAGAAGGAAGAGTCATGTTGCAATAGGACTGTCCTGCTGTGGATGCATTGCAGTGGGAGTGGGGAAAAGAGAGGAAGGAGAAGTTTCTAGAATAAGCAGTGGGCCCAGGAGATTACCTCAGAGTTTTCTACTATAGAAGTCGATCTCTAAATCACTTGATTCATGTGATTTAATTTGAAGAGATGATTTGATGTTCAGGGGGAAAAAAAAAATCCCACTAAGCTACCATCATATTCTGGTAAGATGACAGTATACCTGAAGGTTTACCAAGCTTTATTGTAAGTACTTAGATATAAAAAGAGTAGTTTATTAATATTAATTTTATAAATTCTAATAAATTATTCATTTTCAATTGCGGCTGGAAGACATTGATAAATCTAACGCAGTTCCCTCATTCTACAGAGGAGAAATCTAATAGTATAAATAACTTGACCAAGGTCACATGGTAAATAAATGAAAATATCTGGGCTGGAGTCCAAATGTTTTTTCTTTTTTTTTTTTTTTTTTGAGGATCCTTTTCTTCCAGGGCGGTAACTCATGCCCTTTTTATCATTTTACTTTTTCAGTGTAACAGTATTCATTCTTTTTGCACAACACCCAGTGCTCCATGCAAAACGTGCCCTCCCCATTACCCACCACCTGTTCCCCCAACCTCCCACCCCTGACCCTTCAAAACCCTCAGGTTGCCCCAACCTCCCACCCCTGACCCTTCAAAACCCTCAGGTTGTTTTTCAGAGTACATAGTCCCCTCCCCAATGTCCATAGCCCGCTCCCCCTCTCCCAATCCCACCTCCCCCCAGCAACCCCCAGTTTGTTTTGTGAGATTAAGAGTCATTTATGGTTTGTCTCCCTCCCAATCCCATCTTGTTTCATTTACTCATCCGAAGGGGCACGTGTACCCGAATGTTTATAGCAGCAATGTCTACAATAGCCAGACTATGGAAAGAACCTAGATGTCCAACAACAGATGAATGGATAAAGAAGATGTGGTATATATACACAATGGAATACTATGCAGCCATCAAAAGAAATGAAATCATGCCATTTGCGACGACGTGGATGGAACTAGAGCGTATCATGCTTAGTGAAATAAGTCAATCGGAGAAAGACAACTATCATATGATCTCCCTGATATGAGGGGATAGGAGAAGAGCAAATGTTTTTTCTTATCTAGTGCTCATATCTTGTTCTTATTATTTGCTTAGGAATGGTTTTTGTTTTGCTAGAAAAGCTTAAGGATGATGTCTTATTTGTACAATCTCTGAGTAAAAGTATATGTAAATCCCTGATCTTCTTGTGTCCAGTGGCAACAAGACTTAACAGTGGCTTAGAACTTCAGCTCAGAAATTGAAAACTGTCAGTTCCATGCAGAGCTCTCTCCTGAGTGAAAGGCCACTTCTGCACAGACATGACTTGCAAACAGATCTATAGGAAAAGCCAGGATTTAGGAACAGCTTTGGATTTCATCAGCTCCAAGATAGCACTGTAATGTTAGATCAGGGTATATGACAATTTAATATGGCAATGACAAGCTGACCAGTAAGGACTTTGAAACAACAATCCCAGTAAGGGCCCAATGCATAGGGGACAGACAATAAATACATCAACAAATAAACAAATAAACAAGAGAATTCAAGATAGCAGTAACTGCCATGGAAAGAATAAAATGAGAAATGTGACACAGAGACAGAAGGCTACTCAACACTGGGAAATTAAAGAAATTCTCTCTGAATTCATGAATGATTCAATCAAAGGAAAATCAAAACAGAAGACACATATCAATAATTTCAATAATAAAGCCATATAAGGTCATAACAATAAAAGCTCCAAATGATATATATATATATTTTTAAAGATTTTATTTATTCATTTGACAGAGATCACAGGTAGGCAGAGAGGCAGGCAGAGAGAAAGGAAGGGAAGGAGGCCCCCTGCTGAGCAGACAGCCCCACACGAGGCTCCATCCCAGGACCCCGGGATCATGACCCGAGCCAAAGGCAGAGGCTTTAACCCACTGAGCCACCCAGGTGCCCCTCCAAATGATATTTGATAAAATTCAACATCCAGTCTTAAACACCTTAAAAGTGAGATATAGGCTCACTCTTTCTTAACATAAAAAAGGAAGAACTAAGAATTAAAAATGGAGTTAATTTCATAAATGGTAGAGCAAATCCAGAAATATTTCCCTTTAAAAAAAATGAACAAAGCAAAACAAAGCTGTCACCAGCATTTTCCATTATAATGCAAAAATTATAAACATATATATACATATATGCCTTAGTAATCTCTGTGTCCAATGTGGGGCTTGAACTCATGACTCTGAGATCAAGAGTGACATGCTCCAGTGACTGACCCGGCCACACACCCCTGAAAATTATTTTTATAGGATCTTCAAAAGAAATGAGAACTAAATATTGGTGGGGTGGGAGGGGGTACAGAAATGTTAACTGAAGAAATAGAAGACCCAAATTAAGCCATTCCTACCCTCCACAAAACTATTTGAAATGTTAAAAGCATTCAGTGAAATGGACAAATACAAGTCTAAACATACAAATCTTTGCTACATATCGGTAAAAGCAAACTAGAGAAGATAACTAAAAAAATCTTATTAGCAATGTCAGTAAATTATAAAATACATGGATTTTAATGTGGAAGGTGTAAGGCACATAAACTATAAAAAAACTTTAATGAAAGAATTAAAAAACCCAATGAATACAGAGACACACCCTGACTGTGGATAGCAGAGATGATATTTCCCAAATTAATATATAAATTTAATATATTCCCATTAAAAACTAAAGAATATAGAACTCAACAAAATGACTCCAAAACTGTTCTGACAAAACAAATGGACAGAATTATCAAATATAGTTGACTCTTGAACAACACAGGTTTGAACTGGGTGGATCCACTTACACATTGATTTTTAAAGTACATAGAGTACATAAATTGTACTCCTAGAACTAATATTACACTGTATGTTAACTGGAATTTAAATAAAAACTGAAAAAATAAATATAGTACAGTACTGTAAAGTATTTTCTCTCACTTATGATTTTCTTAATAACATTTCATTTCTCTAGCTTAATTTATTGTAAGAGTGCAGTGTATAATACATATAACACACAAAATATGTGTAAACTGTTTATGTTATGGGTAAGGCTTCCAGTCAACAGTAGGCGTTTAGTGGTTAAATTTCTGGGAAGCCAAAAGTTACAGTGGATTTTCAGCTGTGCGGGGGATCAGTGCATTATCCCTCAGTGGTCAACCCTAGCACTCTAAAGAAAAAAAAGGAAACAAGGGGCGCCTGGGTGGCTCAGTGGATTGAGCCGCTGCCTTCGGGTCGGGTCATGATCTCAGGGTCCTGGGCTCGAGCCCCGCATCGGGCTCTCTGCTCCGCGGGGAGCCTGCTTCCTCCTCTCTCTCTCTGCCTGCCTCTCTGCCTACTTGTGATCTCTCTCTCTGTCAAGTAAATAAATAAAATCTTTAAAAAAAAAAAAAGGAAACAAGAGGAACAATATTTGGTAGATACTGGAATTTTAAAGGAAATAAATGGAAACAATATTGTATTAGTTTAAAAGTGAAGAAAAGGGTATATGAAAGGACTAAAAAATCCATTTTAGGGGCGCCTGGGTGGCTCAGTGGGTTAAGCCTCTTCAGCTCAGGTCATGATCTCAGGGTCCCGGGATCGAGCTCTGCATCGGGCTCTCTGCTCAGCGGGGAGTCTGCTTCCCCCTCTCTCTCTCTGCCTGCCTCTCTACCTACTTGTGATCTCTGTCTGTCAAATAAAAAAATAAAATCTTTAAAAAAACCCATTTTATATAAATGCTTAATATATAAACACAGCCTACCCAAATGATGGGGATGATTTAAGCGCTAGTAAGAATACCAGATATTAATATGAAGAAAAATCAATTTGGGCCTTCACCTCACACTACACTTTTATCCCTTCTGCAAAAGGCTGCCCATCAGGATTTTACTGTTTTTGAAAGCTGGCTATTTAAAAGATTCCAGTTTCCTTCTCGTAGAGATGCGGTCATCAATTCATCCTTCAAGAATCCTTCCTTAATTTTGAAAAAAGCACCAGAATAGACCCTTTTAATTACATGAATGTGGAACAAGTACTCAATTGTTGCTTTTGGAGGAAACTGAAGTCTCCACTAAGCTGACAAGTTTGATCTTGAAGCATGAATTGGTTTTATTGACTGGTGTATGTCCTTTCAAAATCAGAGGGGAAAAACACCGTGTCTTGGACTGTTCAGGTTCCCATAAGAAAATTCCAGACAGGGTTGCTTATAAACAACACAAATTTATTTCTTACAGTTTTGGGGAGTGGAAGTCAGGGTGCCAAGCCTGGTCTGTCCGATGAGGGCCTTCTTCCTGCTGGCAGACTTTCCATTATGTCTTTACAAGGTAGGTAGAAAGGCCTAGAGTATCCTGGAGCCTCTTTTTATAAGGTACTAATCCCATTCATGAGGGGTCAGCCTTCTAATTTCTGTACTTTCAGCAAGACCCCACTTCCTCCAAACCATCACATTTGGTCTTGGGATTTCAACATGAGAATTTTGGGGGATGGCAAACATTCAAACTATAGCACCCCAGAATATGGGTTTAGGTTGAATGGTCTTTGCAAAGTACTATTTATTTTTTTGGAAGAGATAGATGGACAGAGAGATAGAATGAGTGGGTGTGTTTTGTTCAACTAATTGCTTACAGGTGATTGTCATACTGGACCATACAAAGAGGGCTGGGTAGGCCTTATCTTTTCATGCTAGAGATAAAATGTGTGAAAGGGAAATCGGCAGGGCTGGACTCAGTACAAGAATACTTGGTTTGGACCACTGGTGCATTTCCCATAGTATTACTTAAGACAGAAGAACTCCACTCTGGGAGATGCACTGCAGACCTTTATTGTTGTCTTGTGTGAGGGTGGGAACCAGATGAAGCTCTGAACGTGTGGGTGTTCCCACTGTCAATTGGTTAATTTGTTTAACTCAATCTTTGCAACAACCATAGGAGGCAGGGCATGGATTTGGAGAGGAGGCTTCTCTCTCTGCATATCTCTGTCTCTAACTCTTTTTCTCCTGTGTGTGTGGGCCTTGTCACACTCAGTGTGCTAAAAGTAACACCTTTTAGCAGTGCTTATAATCTATCCCGAGTGTCATTATTGCATCCCTGCATCCACAGTACATTTCTGTTAACTTTTTCAGGCTTGTCTTGGCTGTCCCTTGGTGAACTAATGGAGAAATGAGTGCCCATTCTGGGAGAGAAACTGGTTGGGGAGAATGGCATTCTGGGTCCATCAAATGGTAGACCCTCTGGTTTCAACCATGGTGATAAATGATCTTGAAGACTGATTTAGGGGAAGTGTAATAGGTCTGTGGGAAACAAATCCCAAGGAAGAATGAGTTTCTTAGAGCCTATGAAATGGTTCATGGTTCTTGTCATTAGGCTACTAAAGGAAATGTGACCTTAGTATGTAGTCCCAGGTTTATGTGGTCTGTGAATTACTGTGGCTGATTCACTTGCCCCTTTACTTCTTCATTCATCCCACAGTTATTTACAGGTTGGTCACCCTGTGCTGGGAACTGAGTTTCTACCTTTTAGGAGAAAACTCCAGGAAGTTAAATATTAACAAACTCAAGTAGAAGAAAATGAGAAAAATAGCAGAGGAAACAGAAATGAAAAAAATAGAAGATAGATCTATATGATTATACAAACATTTTAAATTTCTATAGAATAATAATTAGTAAAGGAATTTAACAAAGAAAATAAGCAGGGAATTGTTTGTGTTAAATATGACAGATGAGCTAAAAATTGTTAAATATATCAGTCTTTAGTCAAAGCTAAAGCCTAACACCAAATCCCGAAAAGAACAAAAGGACACTAACAGCATTCAAACAAGAGAAAACGTAAAAAATACCTTCAGTGGCAATTAAATACATTTGCATTAAAGACAACAATAGGGTAACATCTCACATTTAATGAGCTTTAAAGTATAAGAAATACTACAAAACTATGACCAGGCTATAGAAAAATAACAACTCAGGCCTCCCTATTGTTGATATAAATTAATGGAATAACAGTTAATTCTTAAAAAGTGACTTAGCATTAAATATCAAGAGCATAAAAACATAAAAGCCTTTACAACCAAAGATTCAACCTTAGACAAAATTTCACCATTAATAGTAATTACCATTTAGAGTGTCTTTTTGTGCCAAGGACATTTCTAAGTGCTTCATATAAATTTTAACTTACTCTTCCCAGCAGCCACATGAAATAGGTACTTTGATTACTCCCCATTTTACAGATGAGGAGACTGAGGGATGCCCAAGTTGCTTAAGATCCCATGGTTGTCTCTTGGCGGAGCTGAAACTGGAAGGTCCATGGTTTGGACTCATAATCACTGCATCATGATGGAAGAAAAGAAGTTCTATCTACAAAGATGCTTGTGGTGTCATCATTTATAACATTAAAAAAATTGGGGGGAAACTACATGTTCACAAGGGAAATGGTTACACATATTATAGTATATCCATTCAAAGGATAATTATTCAACCAGAGTTGGTCAGAACTTTCGTTTTCCTAGGATGCAATGGAACAAGCCACCAATGTCACAAAACATTACTTGGCCTTTTGCAAGCCTTCTCTCTGTCCCTGTATCTTGGAGCTGTTCATAAGGACCAGGAGGCCCTATCCTAATTAGGCACTCTGTTATGTTCTCCTGCAGCAGCCCATGGCTCCACATACAATGTCTTTAAATGGGCGGAATGTGGCTGGAATGAAAGTTCTTTGGGAGTATAAATGACCATCTTCGCTGGACATCTTAGCCACATTTAATGAACTCATACATTTCTTTGGTCTCATATTCTCACCCTTGTTACCTTACCCAAGTAAAGCTTTTTCTTACTAGCAACATATTAACATAATTATCAACATATTTCTTACCTTAAAGGACTGTGAAGATCTAAGTAGGGTTTTGTGTTGTAAATGTTAGGAAAAGAGTTTCAAAATACTACAAGTAGTTTTTTTTACACAGTAACAACACTGAAACAAGAGAAGAAAAACACATAAATTCTCTATTTTAGCATGGTTCTTCATGTGTTTTCCTATTAATTACAAAAATAATACATTCCATTTGTTAGATGTCTGCTATGTACCAGGAACTAGGCTAAGCTCCCTACATAATTTACTGCTTTTAATCCCCTCAATAGCCATATAAAGTAGGCGTTATTTATTATCACCATTTTATAGATGAGAACACAAAGCTTGCCACAGTTGAGTAACTTGCCCCAGGTCACGCAATTCATAAATGGAAGAACCAGGACTTAAACTCAGATCTGTCTAAAACCAGAGATTAAGCTGTTAATCATGCTGGTACTGTCTTTTCTTCCTCTTCTTTTCAAAAAAATACATTTAAAATTTCCTTCTCTAATGTTTAGCTCTGTGATGAAGTTCTCTCTGATTGCCAATAACATTATAACCGGTTGCCTTGGAAATGAAGAGGGTATCATACATTAAAGCTAGAAGTGGCTGATGATATTAATATTAAATATGAGAAACAGGTGAAGTTCTCTAAGGAGTATCTTGGTGTAATGATGAAATAAAGAAGAAAAACCAAGTAAGGGAATGTAGAAGCTGAATACAGAACACCCTCTCAACAAATTTACATATATTTTTACAAATATATTTCATAAAGAAGAGTGTTTGGTACTCTTCTTTATGAAATAAGCATTGATGACAGTAGAGAATGAAGATTTGAAATTATGTAAGTATGTACTGACTGAAATCACAATCTTTTTTCCAGAATCATCCCCTTTTTCCTTCTTCTACTGGTTAACCATATAAAGTGCAACCACACACACGGAAATATCACTCAAACCAAAGACACTTCACTGTCTAACTTAAAGGATGGCACCTGTTCACTGTGGTAAACTGTACCATTTAAAAATATATTTTTATTTTTATTTACTTATTTAATAGAGAGAGAGAGAATGAGATCACAAGTAGGCAGAGAAGCAGGCAGAGAGAGAGAGGGGAAGGAAGCAGGATCCCTGCCGAGCAAAGAGCCCGATGTGGGGCTCGATCCCAGGACCCTGAGATCATGACCTGAGCTGAAGGCAGAGGCTTAACCCACTGAGCCACCCGGGTGTCCCTAAACTGTACATTTTTTATATCATGAGTAGCTTCCAATATTTCTCTCACCTTTTCTTCCTTCTTTTATCTTATTTTTGAACTTGTGAATAAAAAAGTTACAAGTGTCAGAAACAACTGATGATTCTGAAGTCTTTAAAAAGTGACCACCATGAAGCTTTTAAATCTGTTTGGTGAAACAACAGCTCGCCTTGGTAAATACACTTCTATAAGCTATCCACTCTGTCAGTCTGTCACTCCTGAAACTCAGCCAGTCAGGGACAGACTCACTCCAACAGCACACCTCTGAGTGGAACCTAACCAACAATAGCCTCACCTGCATAACCAGGCTTCCACAAATGATGTCAACTCACTCATGCCTCTGAGAGTCCACCAATTCCTGAACCTCATGTTTCCCCTAAACCTTACCTAAGACTGGCAATTTGTTCTGCTTGAACAGACTGTGTCTGACTGGCATCTCTTATCATAATAAGCAATAAGTTAGTTTTACTTTTTTATTTGAGTGTTGGATGTTTTTGGAGTTTCCACCAAGATTGTTTTGAAGACCCTCATTTGGCGGCATTCCAGGGAACCCTGGGTTCCAGCATTCCTGGTGCACTCATGGGCATTTTGTGCCCAAATTCGCTTTACTCTTCAGATATGTTCTCAAGTCAGTCAGTTTCAATAACAAACCGATCTCCACTAGCTTCATTGAGTTCATATTGCTAAACTTATTTTGTTAGTCCAGGATTTGGAATCACAGTAAGTCTTTGTTTAGGCCAAGATGTTTGTGTGCAGCAATTAGACTTCTTGGTTTAGAGGTACACTTTTTGGTAAATGATTAGACGGACATCTTTGTGTAAGGTCATTGGACATTTGTTTTGGAGGTATGCCATTTGAGAAATGTTTTTGCCATTAACCTGTGTCTTCTCCTGCTGAATGACTTGTTTTTGCTGCTGCTCAGCTATCTGGACAAAGTCTTGTTTCATGTGTTTTTGTTTTGTCTTGTTTTGCTTTATTTCTTTTGAATGTGTAAGGGAATGGATTGAAATATAAGCTTGGTAAGTTTCCAGCTCAAGGCAGGCCAGTGTTGAGGCCTCATGATTGGAGGCCTGTTAGATCAACAATCAACGTGTGAAAAAAGGGTTTGTCAAACATTGTCTAGGGTCCCCCACAAAACTTCATGAGGGTATCCTCTTTTTTTTGTTCAATTTGTGAAAGAAGATCACTTTGTTTTATCCATACTCAAGAATCAGGAGTTGTCAAGGTTATTGACTGTACAGCTCCTTTCTAGTCTCTGCCTGTCTAAAACACAGTCCAAAAGGTTAGTCTTCCTTGTAGGTTATGGGTTTACCTTTGCCTAAGTCTCATCCTCTCTCTGGAAGGAGTCCATTTCCTTTAAGAAGTTCTCAACACCCAGAGAACAAATAATCCAATCAAGAAATGGGCAGAAGACATGAACAGACATTTCTGCAAAGAAGACATCCAAATGACCAACAGACACATGAAAGAGTGCTCAACATCACTTGGAATCAGGGAAATACAAATCAAAACCACAATGAGATACCACTTCACACCAGTAAGAATGACTAAAACTAACAAGTCAGGAAATGACAGATGTTGGTGAGAAGGAGGAGAAAGGGGAACCCTCCTACACTTTTGGTGGGAATGCAAGCTGGTGCAGTCACTCTGAAAAACAGTATGGAGTTTCCTCAGAAAGTTGAAAATAGAGCTACCCTACGACCCAGCAATTGCACTACTGGGTATTTACCCTGAAGATACAAATGTAGTGATCCGCAGGGGCATATGCATCCGAATGCTCATAGCAGCAATGTCCACAATAGCCAAACTGTGGAAAAAGTCCAGATGTCCATCAACAGATGAATGGATAAAGAGATGCTGTATATATCTTTATCTATATCTATATCTTTATCTATACCCAATGGAATACTATGCAGCCATCAAAAAAATGAAATCTTGCCATTTGCAATGACGTGGATGGAACTAGAGGATATTATGCTGAGTGAAATAAGTCAATTAGAGAAAGACAATTATCATATGATCTCTCTGATATGAGGAATTTGAGAGGCAGGGCAGGAGGCTATGGGGGGAAAGGAGGGATAAAATGAAACAAGATGGACAAACCATAAATGACTCTTAATCTCACAAAACAAACTGGGGGTTGCTGGGGGGAGGTGGGATTGGGAGAGGGGGAGGGGGCTATGGACATTGGGGAGGGGAGGCGAACCATAAGAGACTATGGACTCTGAAAAACAACCTGAGGGTTTTGAAGGGTCAGGGGTGGGAGGTTGGGGGAACAGGTGGTGGGTAATAGGGAGGGCACGTTTTGCATGGAGCACTGGGTGTTGTGCAAAAACAATGAATACTGTTATGCTGAAAAAAATAAATAAAATGGGAAAAAAAAATGAAACAAGATGGGACCAGGGAGGGAGACAAACCATAAAAGACTCTTAATCCCAGGAAACAAACTGAGAATTGCCGGGGGAGGTGGGTAGGGAGAGGGTGATTGGGTTATGGACACTGGGGAGGGTTTGTGCTATGGTGAGTGTTGTGAATTGTGTAAGACTGGTGATTCACAGACCTGTACCCCTGAAGCAAAGAATACATTATATGTTAAAAATTAAAAAAAAGTGCTGCAATTCTAACTTTTACATTTTTCTCAGATGTCCAAATCTCTAAATTGATATCATTAAGAGGAACTCTAAAAATAATAAGAGCCAAAGTCTCAAATAATCAGGAATTAGTTTCCTGAACTGATATGCTAAGGCCTCAAAAACAAACAAACAAACAAACAAACAAACAAAAAAAACCCTCTAACTTGAAAGATAGTTTCTCTTAAAGACTTTTTAATCTTTGGAAAACTGTTTACTTTGCAGTTTCGTTTTTGTTTTTGTTTTAGTCAGCTTTACTTGGTCTTCTCAACGAGCTATTCTTTTTTCAGGGTTTTCTTCAGCAAAGAACAGTTATATTGTAAAATTTCTAGACCAGAAGGTTGAATTAGGATTCTTGTCGAGCCAAGTTAAGGAACATAATTAAGGATTTTCCTATTCAGAATACAGGCAGAAGTTTGTTACAGAATTTCATATCTTGTTGTATACTTCATTTCATCTATTGCAGATCTGTTTCGCCAACACTTAGCCTCTCAGATAGAAAAAATCATTAATAAGTGGGAAGATAGGAAATTAAATATTTAAGTCACTTAGTTAAATGAACTTTTAAAAAATTGACTTAAGGGAGCAATAAAAATGAAAAATGTACTATGATAAGGTAATTTCAGAGATGATTATTTTAAGGGCAAGATTGTAAGAAGGTTGAAATTGTAAATAAAACAAAAGATGAGAAAAATAGACTTCAAGAATTATTCTAGAAGCTAAAGTAGAGATGTGTCTTCCTTTATAAATGGGATCAAGTCTGAAAGAGAAAATTTGATAATAAAAAAGAAATTGAAATGTAAAATTGCCAATCTAAAAACTATTCAACATGTGGCTATTTTCCAGAAACTTTGGAAGTAAGTAAGCTGAACTCAATAGAATGTTTAACTCTCTAGTTAAAAAAAATCACTAGAAAGTCTGTCCTCTAAAAGTTGGGAGTCTATGGATAAAGATGCCTGTAAATACTGTAAAGATAACAATCGTTGAAAGAATCAATATTTTATATTGGCTAAGAAACAGAAGGACAATTATCCACATATGTCCATTGATGCTGCTCCAAGGGTGACCCAGAACCCCAACACTTCCCTTTTCTCCTTCTAATTCAGAGGGACTAATGTGGTTTTATCATTGCAATGGAGGTTACTCATTGACCATTAATCTCTTTCCTGTAGAACACCAGATCTGTCAGAGGAAAATTTTAAAGTTGTTTAAAAACTGAGAAAGACTCTCAGAAAGAAAGAAGACAGAAATTTTATCTTCAAGTAAAAATGACTGGTTGTGCCAGATGGTAAAAGAAGATAATAAAAGATAAATTTGAGGGTATACAGTACATTGCAGATGGTGTCAGCAAAAACAAGTTTTTCCCCCCCTTGGTTTCCTGGAAGCACTAAAATATAAAAATTTCTAAAAATCCCAAGTTGTTTCCCAGGTCCCAACCTGTAACTGACACTTCAAAATCATCATCAGGACGTTCCTTTCATCTTTGTGAAACAATTCCTACAAATGTAATGCCTAGGGATTTCTTTGCAAATGGATCTGCCTGTATAAAATGTATTGCAAAAAGCCATTTTTTTAAAAGTCAGAAAACTTCTCACACACAATAAAATTATAGCTGATGTGACTAATAATATAGTTATACTATGCATGGTTTGAAAAATCACTCAAGGAATAATTAGTATCCAGAATTCTATGAATGCAGGCAGAGTAATTAGAACAGAGTTCTTCAAAGTATTCCTGGATTATATAAACTCTTCATTTTTTGTACAAATAGAGAAAAGCCATGCTCCAAAGGTCTTAAGTCACCTACATGGCAGTTAAGACCTATTGTCTATTAAACCTGGTCCCTTAATTCAGTAACCAACCTTTCATTTAGTTGCCTCCAACAGTTATGGACCTCAACCAAATAAGTTAAAACATCTTCAGATACAGGCGCCTGGGTGGCTCAGTCAGTTAATGCCTGACTCTTGATTTTGGCTTAGGTCATGGTGTTGGGTTGGTGAGATTGAACCCTGTGTAGGGCTTGTGTTCAGTGAGACATCTGCCTTTTCCCTACCCCCGCTTGCCGCACCCCCCACCCCACACTGGTGCACACTCTTGCTCTCAAATAAATAAACAAACAAATCAATCAATCAATCTTTGGAAAAAATCTTCAGCCCTTATACTGTGATCACCTTTATATCTCATATTATATATAGTAAGTTCTTATTGTTAATGAAAAACTCTCAGCATTTTTATGCTAGTCAATTAACTAATTATAAAATATGGATGCTTTCTTTTTTCTCCTGTTATCATCTACCAGTGGAATAATCTCATTTTGGCACTTCTATGACCCTTATCCAATAGAGGATAATTAATTTCATGCTTAGAATAGAATATTTGGACACTCCAGTACTAACTGCTGACTTAATATTCTTTGTTGCTCTACTAGTAAGTGCTGGCAATATTGTTTGTTGATGGGCCTAAAAAAGAAGACCAGCAAACAGACCAATGGACTAGAATGGAGACCCCAGAAATAAGCCTTCATGTATATATATGGTCAAATGATGCTCAACAAGGGTGCCACGACCACTCAATAGGGAAAGTACAGTCTCTTCAATGAATTTTGATGGGAAAACTGAATATCCACATGCAAAAAATGAAGTCTAAAACCATATACAAAAATTAACAAAAAATGGATTAACAATTTCATTTTAAGACCTAAAACTATAAGTCTTAGAAGAAAACACAGGGAGAGTCCTCATGATGTTGGATTTGGCAATGGTTTCTTGGATACGACACAAGAAAAAGCACAGGCAACAAAAGAGAAAATAGACAAATGAACTATATCAAACTTAAAAACTTCCATGCACCAAAGAACAGGGAGAAAATACTTGCGGACTGTATATCTTATAAGGAGTTAATATCCAGAATATATAAAGAATTCCAACTCGACAACAAAAAAATAAAATATCCTGATTAAAAAATGGGCAAAGGACTCAAACAGACACTTCTCCAAAGATGATACACAAATGGCCAACAAGCATATGAAAAGATGTTTAGCATCACTAATTACAATCATCACAGAGAAATGCAAATCAAACCCACAATGTGCTACCACCTCACATACATTATGATAATATATGATAGTAAATATATATGATATATGTACATTATATATATATATATATGTTTATAGATATATATGAAAGAGAGAGACAAGTGTTGGTGGGAATATGGAGAAATTGAAACCTTTGTGCCATACTGTTGGAATTGCAAAATGGTACAATGCTAAGGAAAACAGTATGGAGATTTCCCAGAAAAGGAAAAATAGATTAATTAAAAATAGAACTACCACATGATCCAGCAATCCCTTTACTGGGTATTTGCAGAGATATTTGCTTCCTTATGTTCACAGTAGCATTATTTACAAGAGCCAAAAGGTGGAAACAACCCAAGAGTCCACTGACAGATGAATGAATAAGCAAAATGCAGTATGTACAAACAATGAAATATTACTCAGCCCCAAAGAGGAAGTAAATCCTATCGTGTGCGACAACAGGATGAACTTTGAGGACATTGTGCTAAATGAAATAAGCCAGTCACAAAAAGATAAATACTGTATGATTCCACTTATATGCCATCTAAAGTAGTCAAATTCATAGAAACAAAGTAGAATGGTGGTTACTAGAAGCCATGGAGAACGGAAGAGAGGAATTTTTGTTTAATGGGATTGAGTTTCAGACTTGCAACATGAGAAAGTTGTAAAGATCTGTTTCACAACAACGTGAATACACTTAAGACTACTGAACTATCCATTTAAAAATGGTTAAGATGGTAAATTATATGTTATGTGTTTTTACCACAAAGAAAAAGACCGGGCTTCCTTCACAATACATAGACCATTTTCTCTTATAAAATCCCATTCCTTACCAATTGTTCAAATTGCGCCAATGACTAAACTGTGGTCTTTCCTGGGCATTTCAAATTACTAAAGTAAAATAATAAGTATATAAATTAACACTGGTATTCTTTTATTTATTTTATTTTTTAAAAGATTTTATTTACTTATTTGACACAGAGAGAAATAGAGAGAACACAAGCAGGGGGAGCAGCAGAGGGAGAGGGAGAAGCAGACTCTTTGCTGAGCAGGGAGCCCCACGTAGGACTCGATTCCAGCACTCTGGGATCACGACCTGAGCCAAAGGCAGATGCTTAATGGACTGAGCCACCCAGTCACCCCACTACTTGGTATTCTCTTAAAATAGTTTACTTTTAAGAATTTGCTATAAAAAAGAGGTTTTAAAATCTTACTTAGGTACTCTTTAAAAGTAAACAACAAATAAGCAATAAATACATTAATTATGAGAGGCCTTCACGATATCTAAAATAATTGCTATAATAAAAGTAAAGACTCACAGTAAAAGAAGTCTTATAGAAGCAAGCACATCATGCAATAGATAAAACAGATACACTTTAGAAATACTATTGAAATATTTTCACAAAATGCACACTAAACAGACTGACTAAAGTCCTTATACAGGGACCTCATATAAACAACAACAACAAAATAACAAGTCCAGGGGGAAGGTCAAGAATTTTGTGATGGATACAGAAAAATCTGGATCCTTAAATTCTTAAAAAGAAACACTGGGAATGATCTGTTATGGGATCCATGAAAGTAAGAGCTGGCGAAAACTTTACCAGGCATGATACTATTTGCATACCATCCATTAATGAAGGAAAATATCCTGGCACCGGGGTTCTTACAAAATGCAAACAGTAATGGTTTGTCACATGATACTCAGAGACAATATATTTGGAGTCCAAGATAATTTGAATTATCTCATACATGGCTTTTTGCTCTTTTCCTCTAAAGGAATCAGGCTCTTCAGTGGCAATCTAGGACCAAGGTGAATTATTCTGTTGAATGACTAGCAGTCTTCAGGAAGGTCCCTAGTAATTCTTGCCTCTTGGAATTGATACTCTTTTACACAATACCCCACCCACATTTTATCAGGGTAGATCTTTGTGACCAACAGAATATATAGCGATAGTGACACCATGTCACTTCCAAGGTTAGGTAATAAAAGACCCTGTGATTTTTGCCTTGTCCTCATATCATTCACTCTAGGAGAAGTCAGCTGCCATGTTGTGAGCAACCCCATGGAGAGGCCAAGTGGTGAGAGAAGCTGAGACAGCCTGCCAACAGCCAGTGAGAAACTGAAGCATCCAGTCAACAACCGTTTGAGTGAGCCTTCTTGGGAGCAGACGCTATACCCCCAGTCAAGACTTCAGAGCCCTGCAACCTCAGCTGACATCTTAACTGCAACCCCGAGAGAAATACTGACCCCAAACGACTGTACAAGCTACTCCGAGATTCCTGCCCCTCAGAAACAATGGGAGATGCTGAATATTCTTGTTTTCAACCTGCCCGGTTGGAGATAATTTGTTACAAAGGACAGATAACTAATACAATTCTCCAACATACTAAATGGGTTAGATCTCCTTTTAAAGAGTACAAAAGTGTAAACCTTTTTTTAAAATTTTTTAATTTTTTTATTAACATATAATGTATTATTAGCCCCAGGGGTACAGGTCTTTGAATCGCCAGGTTTACACACTTCACAGCACTCACCATAGCACATACTTTCCCCAGTGTCCATAACCCAGCCATCCTCTCCCTACCCCTCTCCCCCCAGCAACCAAAAGTGTAAACCTTTGATGGGGAGAGAAGCCTTCTGAAAAATGATCCTACCTATAGGAGTTAAATTACAAGAGGCATTCATTAAAAATTTGTTCCATTACTTTGATTGATGTTGTAAACAATACAGCTTAAACTCTGGTGTACAACAAATCAGTTACAAGTCCTTAAACCAAATAGTTATAGATAGTAGAATGGCCTTGGATTTATTTTTATTTTTTATTATGATTATTATTATTTTTTGTTAACCAGGGGGGATTCTGAACCACGGCTAACACTATGTATTATACCTACACATTACAAGTGAATTGGGATAATCTATACCTAAGCTAAAAGAAAAGGCGACCTCGCTATCAAAAACAGACTTAGAGAATCTCTGAGACTTGTTTTCACCACCACGTTGGGGAAGTTTGGGATCAGCGTTCTAAAACGTCTTCTAGTTCCTTCCAGTTACACTTACTTATCTCACTGTTGTTACAATATTTTCCTGAGTCTTAATCGCTTTTGTGCAGCCCCGTCCTGATAGATGATTCAACAAATAATTCAAGGACAAAACCCCCAGAAACAAGCAAACAAAAAACAAACCCAGCAAAATCACGCCAACAGACATGAAAACTTAAAGTCTCCCCCAATGAAAGCTCACCTGCAAGGAAAATGGACGGCTGTGAAGATCTGCACCGTCCTTGAAGGCCTCTGCTGCGGCTTTACCTGGATAAGAACCAGAAAGAAAAAATGGAAATAAAGAGGTTCCCGTAAACTCAGGAAAAAAAAAAAAAAAAAAGCCTGATTTTTGCTCTAGTGAAGGCAACAAGTAGCCAGAAGAACCCGTCTTAAACCCCGTTCCATTGATGGAGGATCCTGCCTCTGTAAGCCCCTGAGGCACGTTAGCAAATCAGAGTGGACTCACTCCAGTAAACACACCTGCGAGTGTCCACTGATCAGCAGCTGAGTAACCACGGGCAACAGGTGATGTCAGCCCACTTACACCACCCTGCACGCCTCGCTCTCCCCCCACGGAGACCTTTCATCAGGTCAGCAGGTGGCTCTGCGTGGAGAGGCTGGGTCGGGCCAGCAGTGTGCCCCCCTCCGTGGTCATCAAGAAACCCAGCTTTCTCCTTCTATTTCACATGCTGAATTGCAGTCTCATTACCGTTAGACAAACTTTCCTGATCCGTTTTCTCATTTTTAACACTTCTTCCCATGTAATAGTCCTAATAGTGACAGTCATGGTGATGATGATGACGATGGTGATGATTTTCCACTTGCCCTCTTCTGGGCTCTGTGCTAAGGGCTTCACCAGCATTATGGTCATCGTTGAGGTTGGCCAAGGACGTCCGGCTACCGGCACCTGTTAGATTTGCAGGTAGCCTTCAGGCCCGAAGAAGTTCCTGTTCCTGGTTTCTTTGGAGTGCCAGTCATTTGCTGGTTTTCTTTCAAATCCACTTCTCACCCTTGCCCTTCTCTGCTGAATATCGCAGGGGGCTGACTCCTACGGACTGAGTTTTCCAGGCTCTTCTGAGAGCTGGCTTCCGGCTCAGTTCTGCTAATGGGAACGTGCAGGGAAAGATGAAAGGCAGGGAGGGAGGAAGGAAGAAGGCAGAGTGTCTCTTCGGTTTCTGCTTCTGGAGGTGGCCAGCAGTAATTGTGTCTCCGAACTTCCTTTCCCTAGCCCCTTTGAACACGCCCTCCTTCTTGGGGGTCACCACTCATATTATTCTGTTGAAATACCTAGAGTGTGCTCTGATTTCCTGAATCCTTCATGATACAATCAGAAAGATCCGGTGGTACAAATTGCACCTGGCAGACTGGAGAGATTTGAGATTTAGTTCCAAGTTTGATTCTACATCACTTATGACCTCAAAACAATCACAATTTGGTGCCTCAGGTTTTTATTTTTCTTAATTTTTTAATTTTTTAATTTATTAGTGGTTGAGAGAGAGAGAAGGAGGGAGAGGGAGAGAGAGAGAAGGAGGGAGAGGGAGAGAGAGCACAAGCAGGGGGAGTGGCAGAGGTGGAGGGAGAAGCAGGCTCCCCGCTGAGCAGAGAGCCCAATGTGGGGCTCAATCTCAGGACCCTGAGATCATGATGTGAGCCAAAGGCAGACACTTAACTGAGCCAATCAGGTGCCCCTGGGTGCCTCAGTTTTGCTAGATATAATGGAATTGTTGATTTTTAATGATTCTCTCCCTCCCCTTCCCTTCTCCCATGTAACAGTGCTTAGAAATGACCTTGAAGGCCATGATTACATTTAGAAATCTAGCTGTTCCCCTAAGCAGATGGAACATATAAAAACACCCGTTTTTTTAATGAATAAGGGCAGGCTTCATAATTTGATGAGACCAGCGCAAAATGAAAATGCAGGGTCCTTGTTGAAAAAGCAGGAGAAAAATGCCATTTAAAGTATTAGGAATAAAGGGGCGCCTGGGTGGTTCAGTCAGTTCAGTGTCTGTCTCCAGCTCAGTTCATGATCCTGGGGTCTGGGGATCGGGTCCCACACTGATCCCTGCTCAGCCATCCAGAGCCTGCTTCTCCCCCACTCCGCTTGCTTATACTCTCTCTCTGTCAGATGGATGGATAAAATCTTTTTAAAAAATTAGAAATAAAGCTTTTCCTTTAAAAATGATTTGCTTATAACAAGAGAAGAGATAAAAATATCTTCCTTATAAAATACAACAGAGGTAATAGTGACTTATGAGTAACAATATAACTTACAAAGTGTAAAAATATTTTTGATGTCATAATTTTATATAATAAATAATACTTTATTAATGTGATATTTTGATTAATCACTATTCTGTGACTTGCTCTTCTGTAAATTTATGTACTAGATCACTAAAATATATACTTTTAGCAATTTTATTTTTAGTTCATACAGTTGAGACAGTTGCTCTTGAAACATGAAAGATTGTAAATAATTTTTGATCATTTTAAATTCTGACAAGGAGGGGCACCTGGGTGTCTCTCAAGTTGTGATCTCAGTGTCCTGGGATCAAGCTCCACATGGAGCTCTCTGCTCAGCTGGGAGCCTGCTTCTCCCTCTTCCTCTCTCCCTCTGCTGATGCTCTCTCTCTCTCTCTCACTGTCTCTCTCAAACAAATAAATAAATTCTTCAAAAAAAAATTCTGACAAGGATTTTTCTGCTGAGGCAATTATTATTGAAGCTGTTAAGAGTATTTTATAGGCTGTGACAACATTTCAGATACATTTCTTTTTTTTAAGATTTTATTTATTTATTTGACAGAGAGAGATCACAAGTAGGCAGAGAGGCAGGCAGAGAGAGAGGGGGAAGCAAGCTCCCCGTTGAGCAGAGAGCCCGATGTGGGGCTCGATCCCAGGACCCTGAGATCATGACTGAGCCGAAGGCAGAGGCTTTATTTAACTCACTGAGCCACCCGGTGCCCCTCAGATACATTTCTGATAAATTATTTTGAAATAAAAATTTTAATACTTCTAGAGTTGATAATTCTCATGGAACAATTTTTCTAAAAATACTTTATTCTTCATACAAATCTGTTTTGTGTAAGTTAAATTTTAATTTTACATGTAAATTTATGCAATGGTATTTTAATGTTTCCTGTGACATTTCCTGTAACTTGGGGAGGCTGTACAAGAAATCAAATGTGGCTTCATGATTTGTTTAGAATTCAAAACTCTGGTTCATACATTCTATCAGCGCATCTCCAACTGCAAGGAAAAAGGGATTTTAAAATTATTATTCCTTATTAATAAGTGGGAAGATGAACACAGTCTGCTTTACGGTCAAACATCCTTAAATTCCTTTTTTGTTTCTGAGTCTTGATATTTCTTTTCTGTTTCTCAGTCTGTGGATATGTGCTTTACAATGTTGAAGCAGTTTTAAAAACAGATTCTAAACTCTTCAAAGGATTATCAGGACTTCTTGACATGTTTTCTCACAGTGTCAATGTGTAGACTTTCATTTTGTAATAATTTACTGAGGAAGTTTACTGCCTGGGTTCCTGCACTTCCTGCCCATCCTCTGGCCAGAGTTAATATTTGTGCAAACACCAAGTCCAGGCTCCAGGGACCGATGGGCAAGCCGACCTCCCACCCGGGGTCTCCATGGTGGGCACCTGGAGAGCCCCTCCTTTCTCCCATGGCAGCCACCACAGGGGCGATCCCCCTGCTTTTGTCCTGTCCCCATTACTGCTGCCAATTTGGGTCTGTACCGGCCAAGCGGACTTGGTCAGACCAATAGAATAATTTTGTGTGCCTATGGACTTGAAGAGATGAGCAAAATACTGAATAAGAGGATCTAGGGATGTTTATCTTCTTGAGAAGATTATGTAAGGAATATCTGTGGCCCCAAATGTGAGGGAACTGGGTAGCTGATGCTAGCACCAGTAAATCTAAAATCAAGGGGCCCTGGAGCCACTGGGTGGCTCTGCCTTCACTTCGCTCAGGTCATGGTCTCGGGGTCCTGGGATCGAGCCCCGCATCGGGCTCTCTGCTCAGAGGATAGCCTGCTTCCCCCCATCTCTCTGCCTGTCTCTCTGCCTACTTGTGATCTCTCTGTGTCAAATAAATAAATAAAATATTTAAAATAAAATAAAATAAAATAAAATCAAGGGGCCTAGACAAAGCTACTGATGCCCAGGAAAAACATTAGTAGTGCCAGGGGACCCACGGTTGTTTCTGAGATGTTCCAATGACATAGCTGGTATAAGAAATGACTGATAGCTTCTGGAAGTGATGAGGCATAAAAATTTGGTGTGTTTGGAGCCAATCTATCCAAAGGTGCATTTTTGGATAAAAAGTAGAGCAGAATGAGTTTATGTGAACCTAAATGGTACTTCCTTCAGATTATGGTGTCCTTCATCTTGAAATATCTGACCACCTTGAAGAGACAGGACTTTACTCATAGGCACGCATGCCATCTCTAGTACTTCTTGAAGATTCTACAGGAATCACTCACCCTCAATGTGAAATAAGTTGTAGTACTTTTTACAGTGGTATGTTTCAAATTTTTTTTCTTTTTTTTTAAGATTTTATTTATTTATTTGACAGAGAGAGATCACAAGTAGCAGAGAAGCAGGCAGAGAGAGAGAGGGAAGCAGGCTCCCTGCTGAGCAGAGAGCCCGATGTGGGACTCGATTCCAGGACCCTGAGATCATGACCTGAGCCGAAGGCAGCGGCTTAATCCACTGAGCCACCCAGGCGCCCTCAAATTTTTTTAATAGAGAATTTCAAACTGATATGAAAGTGGAGAGAACAGTATAATGAACCCCTCCTTATGTACGTATTACTCAGCTTCAATAATTTCACTACTGAGTTTTATCTGTACCACCACCCACTCTCCTCAGTCCTAAATTCTTTTGAAACAAATCTCAGACACTCTATCACTTTATCTGCAAATGTTTCAATATGTGTCTTTAAAAGATTAGGTACCATTCTTTTGCCTAAAAATTAGCAACAGTTTTTAACATTATAAAATAGTTATTTCAATTTTTTTTTTTTTTTTTTTTTAGGATTTGTTTAAATCTCCACCCAAACAATGTCCCCTCACTGCTTATTAGCTGTTATGCCTCTGAAGTCTCTTTCCATGGCTAATTGCCCTTCCTCCCCTTTACTCCTTTGCAATTGATTTCTTGAAGAAATTGGGTCTTTCTGTCCTGCAGAATGACCCGTGGTCTGGATATTGCTACTTGCATGCCCAGGTGTTAGCATGTTCTGCTGTTCCTCCTATTCCTATAACTTGGTATTTAAACCTTGAGGCTTAAGAGATTCATGTCTGATTATTTGGTTGTGTCTACTTCCTAAGCAGCCATGGGTACTTCCATCTGGACAGTAATGTCTCTTTTTTGTGTGATGTTAGCAGCCATTAATAATCTTTTCTCAGGCCCATTATTTCATGAGGGTTTATGAAATGGTTATATTTGAATTGTATCATTCTTCACTCATCACGTGGGCTATTTCTATAAGGGGAAACTTCTCTCTATAAAGGATGATTGTTGTAGTCTGAGGTATGATAGGCATAAAATAGACAAAACTTATGCTTGAGTCTTTCTCTGTATTTGTCGGTTTTCAAAACATGAATTGTTTAGCCAGCATCCTGCAAATGTGACCAGTGAAGGTTTTTTTTTTTTTTCTTCAGTATCATTATGGATTTCTGGATTCAAACTTTTCATCCTTACTGTTGCTCCAATTGTCCCATCTTTGGCCAGTGGGAGCATCTTCAAGTTGGCTCTGAGACATTTAGATAGGACCTATTACTCTTTGATAGCTTCCTTGCTTGTGGAACAACGTAATAGTTCAGCTTCATCTGGCACATTTTCTCCCCCAGACCTGGAATCAGCCATTTCTTCAAGAAGCTCTGTGTTTTTAACGTAAAAATGTTATTTTGGAACTACAATCTGCTTTCTAGGCTTTTTGAAGGGACAGAGCTAGGAAAACACTTTTTTAAGATAAAACACTAGGTGTGGTTCATAAACAATGAATGCTGGAACACTGAAAAGAAAAGAAATAAAATAAAGATAAAATACATGATGCATTCATACTGATACTTCCAATTCAAACTCAGGAGTACAGAATTCTTATTTAACATCATCAATCTTATATCACCTTCATCTCTTTTCTTCCATCCCACAATTGATTACTTCCCGATGACACCAGCAGCATTACTCGTTTGTTTTGTCCCACAAAACATACCCAGCACAATAACAGTATCAACATTATACCCACAATATATTTCTGATAACAATTTTACAGTTGTTTGTATAGGTCATTTTATCCTACAAGGATTGTACAATCAAATTATTTACTGTGAAATCAGTTGAAATACTTTTTAATTAATTTTAATTTTTTGATTTTTGTCTGTTTTGTGGAATTTTTAAATTTAAAATTTTTTAAAGATTTACTTATTTTAGAGAGAGAAAAAGAGAGAGTACACATGCATGCGAGAGTTGGGGGAGGGGCAGAGGGTGAGACAGAATCTCAAGCAGACTCCCTGCTAGGCACAGAGCCTGATGTGGGGCTCTATCCCAGGACCCTGAGATCATGATCTGAGCTGAAATCAAGAGTTGAATGCTTAACCAACTGAGCCACTCAGGTGCCCCTAAATTTACTTTTGTTTTATAATTACATAAAATTTGGCCTCAAATTCCAACATACAAAGTAAAATGTATTTTGAGTAGTGTAACTTTTGCCTCTGTCTCTTGCCTATTTCCTCCCTTTCCCCCAGATAATTTTTT
Source organism: Meles meles (assembly GCF_922984935.1). Taxonomy (NCBI): domain Eukaryota; kingdom Metazoa; phylum Chordata; class Mammalia; order Carnivora; family Mustelidae; genus Meles; species Meles meles. Next base: position 84,256,576 of record NC_060068.1, read on the forward strand.
AAAATTGTAGTTTTGGGTTCATAATTCCATTTTGTCCTAGTTATTATAATATTTTTAAAGATATATATATGTTATATATATATATATCTTTTTCTATATATCAATCTATCTATCATCTACATAAATGTAGCTTGGTCATGGTCATTAGCAAAATTTGTAGGTAGCTGTGACAACCTGAAGCTGTAGAACCAGGGGGTGGGGTGAGAGGAGAAGAGGAGGACTGCGGACAGGTGTCAGGCTCTGACAGTCACAGCAACAGTCATGATGTGGAGATTAAAGAAAGTTGGCTGCTTTTTTTTTTTTCTTTTTAAGATTTTAATTATTTATTTGTCAGAGAGAGAGTGAGAGCGCAGAAGTAGGCAGAATGTCAGGCAGAGGCAGAGGGAGAAGCAGGTTCACGGCTGAGCAGAGAGCCCGATGTGGGACTCAATCCCAGGACCCTGGGATCATGACTTGAGCTAAAGGCAGACGTCCAAATGACTGAGCCACCTACGCACCCTGAAAGTTGGCCGTTTCTTGCTTGAGTAGACAAAGGAAAATGTTATAACTACTTGGAAGAATATCTGGAAAAATAGGATGATAGTGAGATGGAAGGCAGAGTAGATATTCCTTCATTCAATATTTATGGAGGATCTAGGGTTTTCTGGGAATAGTCTATGGGCAAGACCAACCAAGTTTCAAGGAAGGTCCAATTCCTTAATCAGGATGCATACTCGTTTGTGATTATGTGGATTCTCTGATGTTATTTATACTACAACAGCACTGACAAAAGTCTATTGTATTTGGTGAAAAGCACTTGTACATAAGTCCAGTTCAGCTAAAAAAGAAAAATGAATATATTTAAGATACTTCATAAGGTACCGTGGAGATACAGATTGATGAAAAGATAAAACCCTGCCCTACAGGACTTTTAAAGCCAAGGAGGAGAAGTGAAAAGAGACACAGATATCCTGAAACTACAACTGTGGCAGCTAAATACTAGAATGGAAATCAGGCCGAGGGGTTATAGAAACCCAGGAGAGAAACCGTTGATTTTGAGTTGGGGATATCTGGGAATGCTTCAGTCTAGCTCTAAGGTTCTATGATTTCTTGTTTCATTGTTGCTCTTGGGTAAGAATTCAGCAGATGGAGAGGTGAGGAGAAAGGGCATCCCAGAAGGAAAGGGACCAGTGACCAACGAGAGAGTAGGTGTGTTTGTGGGGCTCATTCACTCAAGACTGTCCTCATATGAATCAGTTTTAAATTCAGGATAGGGACCCAAACAATTCAATCTGTTTGGAAATGTTTGATGATTTCACAGAACTAACCAGTATGGTCTCTGCGCAACATTTTTAAACAAGGAGAACATATTTCCTCTCATAGAGTTGTATTATCTACAGTTAGCAATTAATTTTTTTTGGAAAAACAAGGCCTGCCTGTGGAAAATGCAAAAATGAAGAGCCTCTCTAAAGATCCTGTTATTTCACAAAAATCTCAGTGGTCTTTTCTCAGCCTTAGGTGTGGAATTGTCAGATGAAATGGGGAAAAATTGTTCTCAATTGTTCTACATGGTTATAAGGCACCATCCATTACAATGTTGCTTTTAGTTTTGCTGTTGGACTCGTCGGGTTTGGGAGGGAGTAAAGTATGGTCCTGGATACTGTGGTAAGAGAAAGATATCACACATCTTCCTTGACTTGGGTTAGCGTTACATCCTAATAAACTCAATGTAAGTTGGAAATATCCTAAGTTGAAAACGCATTTAATACATTTAACCTATGGAACATCATAGCTTAACCTGGCCTGCTGTAAACATGCTTGGAATGAAAGCCTATTTTACTTACTTACTTACTTATTTATGATGATTTTAAAGCTCTATTTATTTATTTATTCATGAGAGAGAGAGAGAGAGAGAGCATGAATGCAAGAGTGGGGTGAGGGGCAGAGGGAGACAGAGAGAGAGAATCCTAAGCAGACTCCCCACTGAGCGCAGAGTCCCCACACAAGGCTTGATCCCACGACCCATGAGCTCATGTCCTGAGAAGAAACCAAGACTCTGACACTCAACTGAGCCACCCAGGCGCCCCAAGCCCATTTTATAATTAAGTATTGATGATCTCATATAATTCACTGAACGCTGTACGGAAAGTGAGAAACGAAGTGACTGTCAGTGTGTGGGTGGTTTATCCTTGTACATGCGTGGCTGACGGAGCTGCCACCGCCCAGTATCACCAGAGAGTATCTCCTGCATGTCTCCAGCTGGGGAAAAGATCAGAACTCAGAATTCGAAGTACAGTTTCTGAATGCATATTGCTCTCATACCCTTTTATGAAGTAAAAGAACTGTAAGTTGAACTGTTGTAAGTTGGGGACCATCTGGACAGCATTTTATCGATCTTTATGTGTCACTGATTCTAAGATCTACCATTATTTTATGTCCATTAAAAAAGAAGAAAAAAAATCATGATTGGTTAAACTGTGACATGATATGAGATCCATTCCAATTTTAGAGTGTTACAATGTGAAAATGAGCGTGCACTTTAGAATCAATTAGATATGGCACTTACTAAGTGTCTGCTATTACCAGGTCTGTTCCTGATCCTTGACAAACATTATCTCAATTAATCCTTATAAAGACTTAGTGACACGGGTGTCCTTGCGCTTATGTCACAGATGAGCAGAGCGAAGCACAGCGACCCTAATGACACTGGCTACAGATCACAGAGCTAGCCAGTGGAACAAGCTCCTCATACCTACCTCTTCCCAAACTTCTGTTTTTAATCTGTGACTCTGCAGTCAAGCTACATTTTGGTAAACTGTGACCCTCTTGTGTGTTCGTGGCAGGGTGCCTGTTTTCCACATGGGCATTTTCCATTTATGGTAAGCCTTACAGGGCCTCATCCTGCACTGACTCGGATGCCTTAGCCGTGAGGCACATTGAAACTTCATGAACTTGGGAAGAGAGTAAAAGAAGGCCAAGGTTGGCCTGGACCCAAAGGCGTTAGCTGTTGGCCAACATGCAACATCTGAAAAGCCAAAGCAAATAATGCAGAACTGATGTAGCCAGGAATCCTTGCCCAAAGAGATCATCTAATGGATAGGGTGGCATAACAGGAGTTTCTGGTTGGTGGCAATATACAGATCAGATAAGGGGCCATGCCTGGGTTCAAGATGGCCTATCTGCTTGTCTTAGAATCCAAGGGACAAGTTCCACCACCTGTGAGAATTTAGGGTACTGAAACTCAGGGTAAGTCTCAGACCTCAGCAGGGAAATGGGAAGGTTGGACAGCCTGGAAGAAGCCCAGTCTTACAACCTGGATACTTTGGTAAAAGCGGGACAGAGCTATACCTCCGTGAGTCTGAGGAAGCTCAGGGCAGAAGAGCAGGTCCACTAAGCACTCCAGACACCAACTCCGTGTGCTGGTCCTCTGCTCACTGCTGACTGGCCAGGGTCCAGCCTGGCTTGGTGAACTTAGGGGCTGAGGCTGAGCAGGAAGGGCTGGAGGAGGAGAGTCATCACTTTCCTCACTTGCCAGGGGAACCAAGTGAGGGTGGCCCAGGCAATAGTGAGATGCAGGTTAGCCAGTCCCATTCTTGCTGCTCTTCTTCTAACACTTTGTGAGCCCTCCCTTTTGAGTATAAATCCCATTCAGGATCTTATTAATTATGTGGCCATAGGACAAGTCATTTGACCCCTCCTATCTTCAGTTTCCTTTCTAGTAAAATGGAAATATTTAATTCGTAGATTGGTTGTGAGGATTAAGAAAGACTAAGTGATTACAAATTTGGTCTCAATATGAATTAGTTCCTCTTCCTTCCAGCTCTCCAGGCCATGTATGAAATGCTATTTGTCCAATTAAGGCTTATCTACCCTCCTCTGACCTTAACAAAGGAATAACGATAGTAATTTATACACAGTCTACAGTGTGTTAAAAATTGTTCTATGCATTCGTTACCCTATTACCTCAAATGATTTTTCCAATAGTCCATTGAAATTCCTGGCAAAATACTATTTTTAAAATTTCAGTTAAACATTAAGTAACACTTAATGGTAACGAAATATTTTTTAAAGTTCCCTACTGCCGAGAGGAAAGAAAAAACTTGACATTTTGATGGGAGAGTCTAAAAAAAAAAAAAAAAATAAATAAACTTGTCTAAACTTGCTCACGTAAAGCAGAGGAAAGATATCAGGGAACAGATGATGGTGGATGGTTTGTTTATTTATTTCAAGTTCTTATTCAAATTCTAGTTGACATATAGTGTAATGTTCATTTCAGAAGTAAAATTTAGTGATTCATCACTTCCGTACAACACCCAGTGCTCATCACAAGTGCCCTCCTTTACCCCATCACCCGTCTAGCCCATCCCCCACCCACCTCCCTTCCATCAACCCTCAGTTTGTTCTCTATAGCGAAGCGTCTCTATGGTTTGCCTCTCTCTCCCCTCTCTTTTTTCCTCCCTTCCCTTATGTTCATCCATTCTGTTTCTTAATTCCACATATGAGCGAAGTCATTTGCTATCTGCCTTTCTCTGACTGATTTGTTGAGCTTAGCATAATACACTCTAGCTCCATGATTCGGAATGTAAGAGTCACTAACTTTTAAATGATTGCTTGAGTAGTATTAATAGGCATGAGTAGTATTAATATTAGTAGTATTAATGAGTAGTATTAATAAAAATCTGTTTGGGTACATGTTCAAATGCCAAATGATTCTTGCTGTTTAGGAAGCGCTTCTCCTTGACTTCTAGAGGGGGATTTTTCCTTATATGTCTAATATCCCTGAAAGAGTTTCTGGCCAAGAGGTATTAATTGTGTTCAATAACAATAGAATACTAAAATGCCTTTTAACAAAAAAGCTCTCCACATCTTGCAAAGTGCTGTGGGCTATTTCCATTCTAAACGGCTGAAGCATATACTTATGGAAAAGCAAAGTATATCTAACACAAAATCTGGTTGAGAGCGGAGCTTTGAGGAAATGAGACATTTGACAGGTAAACATTTGTCTTTGGGGTGAGACTTCCCTTTGTTTGAGCACAGACCACTTGAATGAATCCTTTTAGCAATGTATCCATAAGGCAAACACCTATTCATTTTTCTCAGGGAGGCCTAGAGTGTAGGAATAATAACTCCACATGCAAAACCTTCAAGTAACCTATTGTGCTGTTTAAAAATATAAATGTAGTATATTAACAAGTTAGTGGAAACAAAATTTCCTAAATCTGGATTTAGACTGCCCTTTTTGCCTGGAAACGATGTGTTTGGTAGAGTTAGGTGGATTTTTGTCCAAGCAGTGTCCATACAAGACCAGGAACCACCAAAGTCACGCAGGCCTGGACCTCCTTTCGTCTCGGGGCCAAGGGAAGCCCGTGATGTGGATACAGATTAACTTGAAGCAGCACCAGACGGACTGGGCTCGGGTTTCCTGTCCAGGAGGATATCCAAATGGATAACCCTGATTTAGGTTTTGAGGATTCACCTATTTGTACCAGGGGTGACTTGGAGCAGAGGGCCGCAGCACCCTGGAGGAAATGGGCGCACATGCAGCCGCCATCGTGAGGTGGCAAAGAGAGGGGCTTCAGCCTGAGGAGAGTCTTTCCATCTTCCCTGGCATCAAAAAAAGAGAATTGAGTTTGGATGCTGGAATATTATGGTGCCTGAAGATTCCTCTGGGTGGGGAGCAGTTGGCTCTGACCCCCACCAGGAAAAGATCTGTGGGGGCTGGTCAGGGATAGTTAACTTGTGTTTGGGCTGTGACTCTCAGAGAAAAAGCCTGTAGCCCTCGTTGTGGCTACCTTCTCTGTGTGTTTCCGTTCTCAAGGGACTGCTTCTTCTGGGCTGTGCCTCGAAGTATCAATGGAGGCAGCTCTGCTCGTTCTTGAGGAAGGGTGAACCTGGGAAAGCAGAAACAGCCTGGAGGGACCAGGTGGAGAGTGTGAGCAGAGATCCTGTGCGCGAAGTAGACGAATCATCTAGAGAGAGCGTCTGGCTGGAGGAGCCCGAGGGTATGTGAAACATGTCTCTATTATTCAAGTTTTCACTGCTCTCCTTGAGGGGTGACCCAGTGAAAGATGAGACTCTCTACTTTCATAGGCATGTGCAATCAGGGTTATTTGGGCATAGAAGAGAAGGCTGACCCCTGAGGACCAGAGAATTTAGGTGAGTATCTGAGTTGTACAGTCTTAAATGCTCAAATTGGGTATCTTCATTAGGCCCCTTCAGCCTAGAGTCTGGTTCAGCATCTTTCTTAGCGTTCCTTTATCACCCTGGATGCCAATATACAAATAAATTAAAATACCTAACATTTATTGAGTGCTTACCTGGTGCCAAACAGTGAGTTAAGGGCCTAAATGGCTTCTTTTGTTCAGTACTTTGGTATTCCCATTTTTCAGATAGGGAGACTGAAACTTGGAGAAGTTATGTGATTTGCCTCAAGTTCCATGGCTAAGCATTCACAGGGTCAGGATGCAAACCCCGATGGCCCTTCCCAGAACCCATGCAAGCAGGGATTAAAATGTACTCCTTCTATTTTTCCCTTTGTTCGTTCAAGAAAAATGCAAATTTCCTTAGGCTAGTATCTTGTTTTAAAAAATCTCTGTCTCCCTATCTTTTAGCATAGTGCTAGGTGCATAATAAATGTCTGGCAAATGTTCACGGAAGGATGAATGAATGACAGAGCCTAGGGAGCAAAAGTTCAACTAAACACACTTGAGGTTCTTACAGTTTCTGAATGAATGCAATAGTGTGCTCCCCTCTGCTCTTGGCCCATAATACCCACTCAATAAATGTTAGCTATTATTACCATTATTGGAAATAAAAATACATTTAAAAGAACACTTATTTTTGCACAGGAATGCATCAGGCACCTTATTTTTCCCCACGATTTCCTTTCCTTTGATTGCTTATTTCTCTACTGTTTTAGAATGAGGGGAGAATTTAGCTTCTGTGCAGTGTTTTGAATGCAAAGGAGTTAAATATCATTTTTGATAGAGTTTTCCCTTGAAATGTGAGCTGTGTTTGCCTGAAATATGAATACAGTTAAGTAGAAAAGAGGGCTTCTGCAAGTTCAATTTAAGCGATCTGCAGAGTAACAACGGGAGAATACAGATGACATGGAATGTAAGAGAGTTTCTTATCTTATGCTGCCAGCCACTGCAGTCTGAGGACAAAAGCCAACTGCCACGTTAGAGAAATATTGAGATTTTAGCAAAATACAAAATTCAAGTTTTTTTCACTTTTGGCTTTATCATCAATCCATTCCCATGATCTTGTGACAAAAGTCTCTAAATTGACTTCACTTTAAAAATCCTATAAAAAATGGTCCTGTGGTACGAATTTATGGATGGCGTTGGGATATTCTGTTGTGGATGTCTTTGAGGAGCTAGGTCGGTAGGTTGAACACGTTTTATCATTTTTATTGTTACTATTATTGTTATTAATCTTTTACACATTTGTGGCAGAATCTGCTAGCTGTACACCTTAATAGCCATTCCCTCTCCTCCTCAGTAACAAAAACCTGCATTCAGATGGGGACAATATACTCAGCTGAAAGATAGTCTTCTTTGCAACTAGGTGTCCATGGGCTCCTGTAATGAAATTCTGCTCAATGATACCTAAGTGGAAGTGTTGTGAGTTATTTCTGGAAAAATCTCAATAAAAGGGACGACGTAGACCCTTCTTTCCTCTTCTTTCTTCCTGTAGCCTAAAGTGTGAATATAATGGTTAGAGCTCCAGCAGCTAGCTTGGGCCATGAGGTGACTTAGCACATGGAAGCTGTTAATCACAAAGCGGCTACAAGAAAAGATGCTGGGTCTCTGACACTGGATGGACACCACATAGTGGACTCCCTCCTTGAATGGCCAATATCTGGTCACTACATGAAAGAGATGCAAACTTCCGTCTTACTTCCACCGTCAGTGTGGATCTTTCTGTTTTTACGCAGCCAAACCCCATTCTAATAAATATTTGAAGAAAGTAACAGAAACTTTCCAAAAAAACTTTCTCTGTATTTTCCTCAGTGTATTAAAATACTTCCATGGTGTGGTGTTTTGTTGCCATTCGTCTCCAGCTTTTTAGTCCTGTTGTTCCTCCTTCAATAATCTTTTAGGCTTCCTGTTAAGATGTCGGCTGCTTTGAGGGTCCTTATTGCTATACTCTTTTCAGTGTCTCTGTGAGGGTCTTATAATTTCTTCCATTCTCATCTCCTCTGAAATCCTCATGAGTTCCCAGCATAAAATCATACTTACATCAATGAATATAGAAGTTTCTCACTAATTCAGAGGGTAAGAACTTGTGAAAACAATTGCTCCGAGTGATTTTTTTTCTAATAGGATTTGTGGAAACTAATTTTTAGATGGTGTGTCTATGATGATAGATTAGCAAACACTGAGTTGAACTCAGATAGTTGTGATTTCAACCAAGCATTTGATAGTTTCTGGTGAGAAGCAAAGATTGAAAACAAACAAAAACTCCAGCTAAGCTTTGACTCCCAGCTCTATTAATAGCTGTATGAACTTGGAAAAGATACCTAAACTTTTTGAGCCTCATTTTCCTTATCTATAAAGTAAGTCATGATCAAGATGAAAAGAGCTAATAAACATGTGAACATAAAGACTTTATGTACACATTTTAGCTTTAACGTACTCTACCCTTACAAGGGAGTTCGGGACAGTGGAAAGAACTCTGGGTCCAGAACTAAGGGTGCACTTACTAGCTGTGTAATTTTGGCTCAATTAGTTAATACCTCTGAGCCTCAGTTTTCTTATCTGTAAAAAGGGGAAATAATAGTATCGCCTTGCAGGGCTGTTGTGAAAATTACAGGAAGTAATGTATATGGAGACTCTAAGCCAGTAGCTGGTACTTCTAAAATGATAAATACTAGTATTCTTGTGGTTGTTACTGCTATTACTACAAGAAGGTTCTATCCACTAATGTCAACCAACACTGGCTATACAGAATGCATTTTTCCAACTCACCTGACCCCTAAGGCCTTAGGCTTTTATACCGTTGCCATAGCCACTGTAGTGAAGGACTCTGTGTGGGTCCTTGCATTTTTTTTACCCTAGATGAATGGCCAAGGTCTCCGGTCCCTCTTACCTTTTCAGATTTGTCGTTTCCCCAGTGGTTGCTCAAGGGGCCACTAGCTGGGTGTTTAGGGAAATAGCCTCCTCATGGAGCAAACTTTGATTAGTGAAAAGTAGAAGGCAGGATGGAGCTAGCAGATGAATTTCTTCTCCATTTCCCCCCCCTACCATAGACTGTTGCGAGTCATGGTTTTTCCATGTCAGCTGTCCAGGCATTCCCTGCATGGTCCAATTACAACTCTAATGAGGCAATTGCTTATTCTAGAAGAGTAGCCAGCATGGTCAGTGCGTTATCGTGCGTGCTCTTCCCACCCTCTTCTGACTCACTTGTCTTTCCTTTCACTCTTGCTGCCCTGGGACTGCACCAGCCAAGAAAGTCTTGCTTCAGAATCACCTTTCCTCTAGGGAACTCAGACTAACACCCTAACTGCGGGCAGTGACTTAAGACAGATACCGAGTCCCTACCTCTTAGGAGTTTTTGGTTTAGGCCAAGAGGCAGACACATAAAGCATGAACCACAGTACAAAGCTATGCCTGATGACAACACATAGCCTCATCTTCGAGATCCTCCCAAACTTGGGGTGTTGTCTCTAGTTCTGGTTATTATTATTATTTTTTGGTGCCAATTGAAACATCTTGGTTTCTTTGCTTGAATTTTTGCTTGAATTTGCTTATAACATTGCTCTTAGTCCTCTGAGATCTATTCAAGCTCCTCACCTTATGTAGAGGCCAGCATTTTCCCTGGGATTTCAATAACAGATTTTGAATGTGTTCCTGTTGCTGTAGGCATTTTGCTTTGGAAAATATAGTATTCACGTTCAGTTTTTCTTTAATAATAGCATTTTATCATAGTTCTCTTTTCCTAAAATCAAATTACTGTCAGAATTTTATTTTTGCCTTCCCTCTCCAGTCAGATAATTGAATGTAATGATGTTGTTTACCCATAGATACTGTCTAGACTAATTTTTTGCCTGCTTTTTCGAAATTAATTTAGCAGACTCTGCGGCCCAGCTAGCTATCTACATGGTACTATAATGGGTGTTTTGGACTTAGGTTTTAATATTTCTGAACATTATTGTCTTTAAGCGAGGACAAAAATGTGAGTGAATTTGAAAAGTGCCAGAAATTTGCTTGAGTTGACTAAAGGTAGACGACAAAACCTGTTATGGGGCAATCTCTTTGTTTTGGGGGCATTACGTCAGTGAGTTGTTTTGTTCTTGTGGCTCTAAATTAAGTGTGTGAGTTAAATATTGCCACTTAACAAATTATCCCAAACTTGAAACAATACTGCTGATTTTTATTTCATAATATTTTTGAGGTTCAGGAATTCAGGAGCAACTTGGTTGAGTGGTTCTGCCTCAGAGTCTCCTGGAAGTTTTCAGTTAAGATGTTGGCCACGGTTGCCATCCTCAGAAGGCTTGACTGGAGCTGGAAGATTCACTTCCAAGGCGGCTCGCGCAGACGGCTGGCAAGTCAATGCTGGCTGTTGGCAGGAGACCTGAGTTCCTCACCACTTGCCTCTTTCCACGGGGTTGCTTTCATATCATCACGACTGTGTGGCTGGTTTCCACAGGGTGAGTAATCCAAGAGAAAACATGGAAGTAGCACTGTTTTTTTCTTTTCTTTTAAAAAAAAATTTTTTTTTTTTTTTATGGGGGAGTCTGGAAAGTCACACACTGTCACTTGTACTGTATTCTACTGGTGACTCAGACCAACCCTAATATACTGTGGGAGGGGACGACCCAGAGCATGCACACCAGAAGAGAACCAGTAAGGAGCCATTCTGGAGACTGACTGCCACATTAGGTAGTACTGTTTATTTTTCTTGAAAGCCTATTAACTGTGGAGTAGCCCAAATGAAAATATGTCAGACTCGTTTTAATCATAATATTCTAAAAAACTGACTTGTTTGGGGATCAGCATGCAACTCTGCAAAGATTAGTTTTTTTAAGATTTTATGTATTCATTTTGACAGAGAGAGAGAGCAGGAGCACAAGCAGGGGGAGGGGCAAAGGGAGAGGAAGAAGCAGCCTCCCTGCAGAGCAGGGAGCCAACTGTGGGGCTAGATCCAAGGACCCTGAGATCCTGACCGGAGCCAAAGGCAGGTGCTTAACCTACTGAACCATGCCCCCTGCAAAGGCACCCCCTGTAAAGATTAATTTTTTTTTAAGATTTTATTTATTTATTTGACAGAAATCACAAGTAGGCAGAGAGGCAGGCAGAGAGAGAGGAGAAAGCAGGCTCCCCACTGAGCAGAGAGCCCGACGCGGGGCTTGATCCCAGAACCCTGAGATCATGAGATCATGACCTGAGCCGAAGGCAGCGGCTTAAACCACTGAGCCACCCAGGCGCCCCTGTAAAGACTAATTTGATGTCAAATGATTTTTCTGCCTTCTCTGCAGAAACCACAACAAGAAGACCAAAAATAAATAAATAAATAAATAAATAAGCTGTTCATTGGAAGGACGTATAAATGTAGGGTAAAACCTTAAGTTCTCTCCAGTTAAAACCCAGTCATTCCAAGTTTCCGGGACTCACCCTTCTGGCAAAGTTCCCCACGGAGATGTCTGTGATTCTCCCCAGGAGGCCCGGCTTCACACAAGCCCACAAGCCAGCCCGATGGGAATAAACTTCACAGGACCCTGCTTTGTTCTCCATCCTCCCCACCAGCTTCTTGGAGGCCCTCTCTGCAGCCTCCACTTGGGGATTGCGGTCCCAGGTCCACCTCTGACGCCCCACTGAGTTACCAGGACCCCGTTGCCGCACAGCCTGTCCCTCTGACCAGCACGGAGTCTTTTATGAAAACAGGTTCTCTTTGCTTCAGAGTAACTCGCCCCCAAGAACACACAAGGACACACAGCAGTTTTATCAGCGCTCTGCGTCTTGAATATAACTAACCTTCCACCTGGTATTTATAGGCTGCTACTTCTGCCCGTGATTTACATAGTCTGCTGGGTTCTCCCTATCCTGCCAAATGTCTTCCCCAAAATCAGCTGTCAGAGCTAAGCAAATCTGTCAACACATGATGCGCAGCATAGCACAAGGCAATGATAAAAACTGATCGCAAGTATTAAAAATTTAAGCTGTCCTCTTCTAGCTCAGCTTTAAACAAGGACTAACCATCCATCCCAAGGTTGTTTTGACTTTTACCAGATCCTCTGCACTTTGAGCATCCTTGTGATGCCCCACACAGGGCACCATTTACAGCAGGCGCTTGCATTTTGTCTAGACACTTTATGTGTAAGTGCTAAATTAACCGAGCTTCGTGTCTTGGCTTTGTCACGTATCCTGGGCCAGGGCCCTGGGAATCCCACCTATCTTCTGGGAATTCTGCCTCCGAGGTACCTTCCACTTCCACCTGTTCCTTCTTATTTCCACCACCACTGATTCTTCATGTATTTCATAGATTGCTCAAATCAATATACAAACTTGTCATCCCCTATTTAATTCACCCTCGTCTCTGCTGTTGGGATAACCTTTCTCCTGCCTCAAGTCCCTTCAGGGGCCTCCTCACAGGTTCTGGAATCAAATTCAAATTATAAGCCAGCCCACAGATGGCTGCCTGCCTCTCTGACCTTGTTTCCACCATCCCTCCTCCTCCTGTGCTTGTTGGCAGCCGTTCAACTTGCAATTATCTTAAATTTATACTGTTTAATGCCCTATGCTTTTGCAAACATTATCCCTCTGCCTTATGTGCATTTCCTACTCATAATTCAAGACATAGGGCAGGTGTCGTCTCCTGTAAGGTCCCTTTCTGCTCTGGGTTAGATGTCCTTCCCATGTGCCACGTGGGTCTTCTACCCGTCTTTCTCCACGTGAGATGTAGCAGGCATTGTGCTTTAAGTTACAAGTTCTAGAGCCAGAGTAAGTGGGTTTAATCACAATTATTACTAGCTCTGTGACCTCTGGCATGTTACTTAGCCCATTTAATGCCTCAGTTTTCCTAACTATAAAATGTTAATGGTGCCTCGTGTGGTTATCTTGGGCTTTTTGTATTGAGGAGGTATATATGGAGTACTTAAAATAATGCCTAGCTCAGAGCCTAGACTTAATGCTGTCAGCTGTTCCCAATAATTTATTTTAGTTTCAGTTTGCTGTTCCATACAATTCCAAGCTTTTAAAGGCTTGGACCTTGTCTCTGTTTTCTCAGCATCTATTGTGAAGAGGGCGTTTCTGCAAACATATAAGTGAACTCTAAGTGCCATATGCAAGGTATTATACTTAATGGTACTTTTCTATTTGCAGTAATTTCCAACGTATTTAGTTCATACAGGAACAAGCCAGCAGTGTGCCCAGCAAGACTTTATATTTATAATTATAGTGATAGCATACGTTTATATGAGATTACATTATTCAATTCCAAGGCAAGGTCCCTAACTCAGAAATAAGTTTAGGTGTCTTATCCAATGATAAGGACATCTAGAATAACCTAGAAAGATAATCTAAGTTTGCTAGAATTTTATTGTTTGGATGATTTGTATTATAAAACTGGCACTATTCTTTCCTGGTGGTGTAAGTCATCTTTTATGATACTGTATAGATCGCTAGCTTCAAATTACCATAGAACTGGTATGTTGGTATGTTGGCTTAGTTGGAAATTCTCTTTCCTGTTTTCTTTCAATTTCTTACTATTTTTGTATTTTAAGTAGTGTTTCAAAATCCATCAGGAGTCCGAGAGACTAGCAAGCTCTGGCCATCTGCGTTATGCATCTCTGAGAAAGGGTTGCTAAATAGCATGAGTTTCATTTCACAAAAATGTCTTCTGGTAAATACATGAGACATTCATCATCCTCCATTTATAGATTATTATGTTTTTATTTAATAAGTGTAGAATCATTTTGAGACTAACCACGTTGTTTAGCCATCAGTAATCTTCTGGATGTCTACATTAGAATTAGATTTGACTATGAATGATAGAAACCCAAAATAATATGGGCTGAAACAAGTTAGAAATTTATTTCTCTCTCATGTAAACACAGGCAGTCCTGGGCTGCACGGCAGCTCAGTCATCTCAGGCCCAAGCTCTTTTACTTTGCTGCTCTATCATCCTCAATATACAGGTTTTAACTCCTAGTTGAAGGTGGCTACACCAGCTCCAACTTTCACAGCCTCAGTCCAATTAGCAGAAGAAGAAAAAGGAAAAGAGAACTCTGCTGGTATTTAAGGAAACTTTTCAGAAGTTGTAAATACCTTCCCACTCATCTGCACTTGGTCTCATGGACACAACTAGTCAAAGGAAGGGTTAGAAATGAAGCCTTTGTCCTAGGAGCCATGAGCTCAACTAAAAATTGGGGTCTTATTTCTGAGAAGAAGGATACTGGGGGACTACCAACAGTGTGTACTACTTTTTGTCTTCCTGTCATTTAAATGTCTCAGGTAACTAGGTCCAAAACTGAAAAAAGGGTGAAATTGTCCTATTAATGTCAAAATTATGCACTGAGATATTTTTGACCCTTTCTTAATATGTTAGCTAGTGTGAGACTGTTTTCAAATTTTAGAAGCTATGTTGACTTTATGAATTGACTCCAAAATTAAAAAAAGTATATGTAAATGTTGCAAATAATTTCTCATAAATGAGCAATAAAAATATTAAGTGGCATATAACACAAAATGAAAAATGAAAAAGTGGACAAAGCAGATTTCATGAAACTTCTGCGTATCAAAGGATACTATCAACAGACTGGAGAGACAACCCATGGAATGAGAGAAAGATATTTACAAATCCTATATCTAGGAAAGGAATAATATCCAGAATATAGAAAGAACTCCTTCAACTCAACAACAACAAAAGTCAATTTAAATATGGGCAAAAGACATTTATATAAAGAAAAAGTACAGGGCACTTGTGTGGCTCAGGTGGTTAAGCCTTTGCCTTTGGCTCAGGTCATGATCTCAGGGTCCTGGGATGGAGCCCTATGTTGGGCTCTCTACTCAGTGGGGATACTGCTTCTCCTTCTCCCTCTGCCCCTCTCCCCACTGCATGTGCGTGTGCTCTCTAATAACTAAAACCTTAAAAAAAAAAAAGAAAGAAAAAGTACAAATGACCAGTGAGCACATGAAAATATGCTCAACATCACTCGTCATTAAGGAAATGAAAATCAAAACCACTTTATAACCATTAGGATGACTACAATACACAATGCATATATAAAACAGTAAACAGAAAATAACAAATGTTGGTGAGGATGTGGAATGTTGGAGCTCTTGTGCGTTGCTGGTGAGACTATAAAATGAAGCAGTCATCATAGGAAAATGGTATGGTGGCTTCTCAAAAAAGTTAAAAATAGAATTACCACATGGTCTAGCAATTCCACATCTGAGTTATATAACTGAAACTCTGGGGATATACCTGAAAGAACTGAAAGCAGGGACTCAAAGAGACATGTGTACACCCATGTTCATAGTGGCATTATTTTCAGCAGCTAAAAGGCAGAAGCAACCCAAGTGATTACCAATGGATGAATGGATAAACAAAATGTGATAAACACATACATTGGAATATTATTCAGCCGTAAAAGAAAGGCAATCCTGACTTGTGTTACGATGGATGAACCTTGAAGATACTGTGCTAAGTGAAAGAAGCCAGTCACAAAAGGAGAGATACTGCTGAATTCCACTTAGACTAATTTCCTAGAGTCATTAAATTCTTGGAGAGAGATAGCGGAATGGTACTTGCAAGGGACAGGGGAGGGGGTGCATGTGGAGTTATTGTTTAATGTTTATGAAGTTTCAGTTTGGGAAGATGAAATACTAGAGTTGCCTGGTAGTGCTGGCCGCCTGATAATGTGAATGGACTTATTGTGACCATGTACTTAAAAGTGGCTAAAATGGCAAGTTTACATATATATATATATATATATACATATATATGTATATGTATATATATATATGTGTATGTATATGTGTGTATATATATGTGTGTATATGTATTTATATATATAAATACAAATCTATATATTATACAGATTTGACCACAATAAAAAAATGGTTAAAACTTTTTGAAAATGTGGGTAGTTTTGCATACACACATTTATATAATCAGACTCAAAACCAATGCCAGAGAGTTTTTACCAAGAATCTTGATCCTATTTTGAAATTCTATTAAAATATTTCAAAAACAGAAGTAGAGAGAATAACATATAAAGAAACTTCTAGTTCCCTTAATCCATCTTTAACACCTCAATTTATAAGAAGACTGTTTTTGTGAATGGTTAGTCTGCTGCCCCAATTGTTGAGTACTATTGGTAGGTACTACCCTTTCTGCCATGATTCGAAAAGCCAACTATGAACTTTTGACCTTTGTAAACTTTTTATACAGAACATGTGTGTCACAAGAAAAGCTTTAGAAAACTTGCTTCATTGCAAACTCTGCAAAAGCAGCAACACTGGATAGACCACAGGTGGAGACTTATTCTGTAAAGAGCCAGACAATAAATATTTAAGGCTTTGTGGGTCACATTAGGCTTGTTGAATATTCTTGGTTTTTTCTTTTAAAATATCCCTATAAAAATTTAAAAACCTTCTTAGCTTGTGGGACCATACAAAAAAGAGCTGTTTCCAAATTTGACCCAATGGCTATAACTCACTGAACCCTAGTAGATCTTTGAGGTCCTTTTTGGGCCAACCCACGGCAGCATAGTGGGCAACTATATAATCATGGTCAGTCGATCTTTAGCATGGCTGGCAACCTCTGTCTGGGCCCAACTTAAATAAGGTAGTTTCAAGTCTGACTATATCAATGCATGTATATAAAATACCCACTTAAAATTTTTTATTTTTTATTGCGGTAAAATCTTACTGTCGTATTCCTGGAAGTGGAATCTAATGGACTCATCGGCAACTCTGAGAAGGAAGCATTTGTACCAGGAGAAACAGAGTGGGTCCTAAGAGTGAGCCACCTAGAATAGTGGCTTCCCATCCTATAGTTTCAGTTCCCATCCTAGTATTTACATATAAGAAATTCCCTTTTCTTGGAGAAATATAAGTTGTATGTTCCTCATAACCAAAAGAATCCAAAATGTGCTCATTGACTGCAAATGTCAGTTGGCACAAACACTTTAGCCCAGTAATATCTACTAAGTCAAGTAATGACCCAGCAATTCCACAGTTAGGTATTTTACCTAGAGAAATGCTTGCACATTTGTACCAGAGGATACATGTCCAACAATGCTCACAAGAGACAATACGTGCCCACAGTGGATGCCGTTAACCTGGTCAGATCTCAGCTCCGCCACTGACACAGGCGTGTGAGGACAGACAAGTAGCTTATTTCTCTGTGCCTCATTTTCCTCATCTGTAGGAGGGGAGAATTATTAAATTATCACAAGGCTGTAGGGATGCAATAAGTTAATGTATGTAAAATGCTGGGCTTATAGCATATGCTCTATTTGTCTTAGCCGTTGTTGGAACTCATCATTATAACAGCATTGTAGTAATAGGAAAAACTGAAAGCAACAAGTCCATCAAGAGAGGATGGAAAGACAAACAGGTATATCCATACTAGGAATATAATACAGCCTATGAGTGAAAAGAATGAACTAGAGCTATATATATCAACGGGTACAGATCTTAGAAAAAATTTTGAGAGAAAAAGGCAGGCACAGAAAAACACCGATGGTATTCCCTGTGTTACTAAATAAGCAAAATTCAACTTATTATGTAGAGACACTCACAAACAATACATAGAGAAGCAAGGGATTGGGAAAGAAATGAAACTTAGGGTAGTGGATAGGGAAATGGGACTAGGAAACACCTCCAGTGTTTTATTAAAAAAAAAAAAAAGTAACATTTGTTAAAAAAAAAAAAAAGTTTTATAAATTGAGTAGTAGGTTCCTGGGTGTTGGTCCTATTATGTTACAAAAGTAGAACAGTAAATCCCAGAGAACCAAACCTAACTGTGAAGATCAATGATGTGTAAAGATAAAATTTACGTGGCTATGGACTGAACTTGTGGAAAATCAGGAAATAAGAAGTAGAACAAAGGAAATCATTAACATGCTGTATAGAGATTTGTTAGGGAACTAAATTGGTTGAACGGAGTTTGCTCTAGAAAGTACTTTCTTGATAAAAATTTATCCCTGCTGGTATACTCCTGATTAAATGTTTGTCTTCCTAAATTCAAAGTCAGTGTGACTTGGGGGTGGGAATAGTTAGCTTCAAGCATCCTGTACGTAGTTAATGATATCTTACCAATAACATAAACCTTGAATTTACATAATGAGATTTACATGCATAAAGGAAAAACAAGAGTTCTAGGTGGGACGTTGGCAGGGAGCAGGGGTCAGAAAAACCTAACTAGCCAGAGCATTAAAAGGTAAAATAGCAAGAGAGTAATTTTTCTCTAGAAATAAGACGGGGAGGGGATAATACCAGGAAATATCGCTATGTTATAAAAAAGAAGAGGGAATTCCAGTGTGAAGTGATCGTCTGGGTAGTAAGCTTGATTTACTTTCCCCAAGATTTAATTACGCTGGTACGTGGAGTTTAGGAGCGGACATATCTTTGGACAGCTTCATTTCCAAAAGCCACTGCATACTTAGCTAGTTTCCCAGGCAAGAGCAGGTACACTGCCTTCTGGATATCTTCAGGGGTGAGGGTGCAGCGATTTCTGAAACACATCAGGCTGCAGGCTTCCATAGAAATGCGCTCAAAGATGTCATTGATCAGGGTGTTCATGATGTCCAAGGTGCGAGATGATATGCCCCTCTGGGGAACCACTTCTTTTAAGACCCTGTTAATGTAGAGTGAATAATTTCTATGGCCAAAATCAGTGCTGGAATGTGATCTCTTTTTGGAGATTGGGCTTCGATGTCCTCTGGAGCACTTGTTCTTTTTGGTGTTGGATCTGGCCATGGTAGATGTTGTTCTCCTTGGCAGAGTGGAGAGGAGAAGGGCCTAAAGGTTGGGGGGAGGGGAGCACTCCTATTTATACTGGCATGTGACAATCAGCCTTTTGGGGCTTCTATTTGATTGGAGGTTACTCTTCCTACGTCACAATCACCTAGCAACAGCACTGAATGGTTGTTAAGGGGAAAAATCTTGCTCTTGGCCAATCTAAAGCTTTCCTGAGAGGATAGAGTGTTGTAGAAGGATTGAGCTTGGCTTCAGGGCAGAAGAAAGTGTTCATTTCTCTTACTCTATTTCTTGGCAGTTTGGAAGCATAACATACAATATTTTCAGAATTGGACAAATCTCATCAAATTGGGAAGTTGGTAGCATTGACACGAAGGGAAAAGTACCCTAAACCTTTTATGGGGGAATCTCTCTGTTTATAAAAGTTTTCATAAGGTCATTTTATAAGCAAACAAACAATAAGCCATTAAACATCTTGAAGTGACTGTTTTATAATAAAAGTAAATATGTATAGCTAATCTGCTTTTAAAAATTCATTTAAAAATAAATCCCACTTAAAATGAATCTGAACCCCCAACTTCTTATGAGTACCTGTGTACAAAAGGAGACTAAAATGAAAACTGCCCAATTTTACTCTTTAAATTATTTTATGTGAACTCTGTGCCTTAAGTTTTTGTCATGATATTAAGACCATTCTTGAAAATTTCACATCCTTCATTACATGGTTGGCTTTTTACCTGACACTGTAGTTCTTCTGTCGTTCTTAACCAGGAGGTAGGGTCACTCTTGCTCATGCGTTACCTTGATATTTCTGCTGAAAGGGGAAAAAAAAATCTCCATTACCTTCTTCAGCAAGTTCATCCTTGGATAAAATAAAAAATAAGCAGAAGCAACTATAAAAATCGCAACTCCCAGGCATTTCACTAGTTCACCGTTGCCGCAGCTAATAATGCTACCAGGAAAAGTCCTTCCCTGTGAGCAGCTTCACAGATAAGCGACACTGGAATGCTGTGTGTAATTCCTCCCCTTGTTCTGTCACTCAAGAAAGCAGAGCTGAACTTAGATGAGTAGGAAGAATGTCATTACAGGGAAAACTTCTAACAGGTTCTAATTGCTAAAGACCTCAGGCATCATTTGTGAATGTCCATTCTTTATTTATTACTAGCAACACACCTCACGCGGTGTGTCATGCCGAGTTGGAGGCTGTTGCTTCCATGCACGCTTGGCGGTGACGGATCCTTAGTCAGCTCTCGCTAATTTTGCTTTCACGATTTCTCTAGACAGAATTGCTTAGTTAGCTTAATTATAGCATAGCTCTATTTGTGATTGTTTAGGAGAAGCTATCAGGTGGAGAATGTCCACTCCCTATTCTTCACACACCCATGCTGAAGAGCTTTTACTAGGATAGCCCTCCTGGTCTCTCTCTGCCCCTCTCTTCCCCCTCCCTGGATAACCGTCCTTGGAATCAGTGAGGTAGGGGGAAAGTGGGTAAGCCTATCTCAGCCCCTTCGGGATTCTTGTTGGGATGTGATAGTGGGCAGCTCTGTTCCCTGGGGCTGGATCACTTTCAGCAGCTGGCCTTGACTCAGTAGGTCATTTTGCTTCATGCAGAGGTGCTAAAAAGAAAGCCTGTTGTTGCCCCACATGTAAGAGCTATCCTCCAGAAGTTCATCAGTAATAAAGCTGACATTTTGATGCTTGTCCTCTTAACCCTGTGATTCTCAATCGGTTCTATGCCTGTGTCGGGAGAAGGAAGGAGGCAATACATCACAGAAGCTAAAACAAAAAGGCTTTCAAGACAAAACAGCAAGCTGGATGCTAAAATACTGACGATCAGAAAGTTCAGAAAATCAGCAACACTGATTCTGTAAAATTTCTGGCTACTTGAGGGTTAACCCCAATGCCCTTTTAAAATTTAATGAATGATTCTAAAATATGTATGAGCTCATCACTGATATGCTGGTTTTTCTTTTCCTTCTCTCTTCCTCTTTCTCTAGACAGTCTGGAACAAGGGGCAGACACTATTTAGCATAATGACCTTCAGGAGATGCCTGTTGGATTATCAATTTGGACAGTGGAGCAAATCTGATTATTTTGTATCTATCTGCCCTGGGAATGAGCACTGTGAAGCTCTCCAACTGTCCCCTTCCCCTCTGCCCTCCCTCTCAAGGTCATTGTGTTAGAACAAAACCTGACATCCTTAGCAGGAGACACAGGAGAGCCAAAGGAGTGATGACGAATGTACCAGAGTTCTGGGGTCTGCGGTCTCTGAGCTGCTCAAGTGTAGCTGGAATCTAAAATCAATGACCATTTTCTGAATTTTTCCAGGCTCTTGTTTTGTGCTTGATCACACTGTCTATCTGGGGCATGGCTTGTACGTCTTCCATGAACAAGTATGAATACTACTGGGGTTACAACTGCTTATTCTTTCCTTTATGGTGAGAGTCTGGTAATGACTCAAAGTCATGATCAAGGCTCTCAGGGATTAATCCACAATAGCTGTGGCAAGGTGATAGTAACTCAAAGCTGAAAACATGCCCCGACAGGTATATGTGTGCTCTGGAAATAGTTTTACAGCCACTGTATTAGTTTTCTACTGCTGCTATAACAAATCTCCACAAATTTAGTGCTTTAAAACAACAACAATCACCTTATAATTCTAGTGGTGGGATCAGTCTGAATGGATTTCAATGGGCTAAAATCAAGCGTCAGCAGGGCTGTATTCCTTCTGAAATCTCTAGGGGAAAATCTGTCTCCTTACCTGTTCCAGCTTCTGGAACTTATCTGTTTCTCTTGACTTTTCCTTTAATTTCAAAGCCAGAGATGGATAGTCAAGCTATTCTCAGGCTGCATCACTGACACAGACTCCTGCCTCCCCCTTTCACTTACAGGCACCCTTGTGATTACATTGGGTCCACCTGGTTAATCCAGGATATTCTCCATATCTCAGTATCCTCAGTTTCATCTGCACATTCCATTTTGCCAGGTGAGAGACCATATTCACAGGTCGGGGTTTGGGATACACACAGCTTTGAGGGGCATTATTCTGCCCACCACATAGCCACCATAAACAGAATGACATTGTCAGAAAAGTTCTGGGTCACCAACCATCCAAAAGTTAGAGAGAATAATACTTTCCTTAGGAGATGGACCAAAAATATAATTTAAAGATACTTTCTATATACAGGCTAACTTTCTTCTAAGTTCCTTGTTTTCTTTTTCTAAAAGTGGAAAGCTATCTTGTATTTTTGCTTTCCATGCTTTGCCTTTACTTTATAGGCCCCAAATATTAATTTTATCCTGGGAAGCCAGAGTCTGTCTTGACAGTGGAGGGGGAGAGATTTGTATTTCTTCACCTGTCATTCTCAAATCTCCTTCTCAATCTCTTCTCTCCTGCTTGCTTTCTCACAGGATGGAATATTACTCAGATTAAAAAAAAAAAAAAAAGAGATCTTGCCATTTGTAACAACATGGATGGCCTAGAGTATATCATGATAAGTGAAATAAGACAGACAGAGAAAGACAGATATAGGGCTTCATTTATAAGTGGAATCTAAAAACCCAAACCAATAAACAAACAAAAAACAGAAACAGACTCATAAGTACAGAGAACTAGGGGTTACCAGAAGGGAGGTGGGTGGGGGATGGGTAAAACAGATGAAGGGGATCCAGAGGTACAAAGCTCCAGTTCCATCCATGGAGACGAATAGTCCAGCACAGGGAATATAGTCAATAATATTGTCCTAACGTTGGATGGACACAGATGATGATGACACTTACTGTGGTGAGCATTTTGTAATGTACAGAATTGTCTACTCACTATGTTGTACCCCTGGATCAAAAAAACACTGTATATCCACTACAAAAAAAGGCAGAGCAGTTTGGAGGAAGGGGGTAGAGGGATATAGGTGAGTAGAGAGGTGAGTGGGAGAGAAGAGGGTAAGGTGAAGATTGGCTTCTGAGGGTGACCCATGTTCTCTGGTCAGGGGACTCCAGATCCAGAGACAAGAAAAGATGTAGATGTGGGTGTAAACTTGTTTTTGTGCATTTAAATTGAGGCAAACTTTAGCCTAAAGCTTTTTCAGTGCTTGTAAGGAACAGACCAGAGAGAACAGAGGAAGGTAGAAGCATGCTGAGGCCCCCTTTGTTGTGGTGTCTTGCCTGTCTTATATTCCCATGTTTGGGGCAGGGGGGACTAAAGCAAACTTTCTTTACTGATTTGTTGACAATTTTGTGGCCTAGGTCTTTCTCTTTGACTTGATTCTACGTTTTTTTGCTAGGTTCCTGAGGTTGACATCCCTAATCTCTCTAGTGCAGAGCCCTTGCCCTCCCACAGTGGGGTCACCTGTGTCCTCCTTTGGCTAATCTGAAATCTGGGTCATTGTTCTCAGGTGACCCAGGAAAGAGTAATTAGATTAGCTTTGTGCAGAGTAAGAACATAAAGGAATTAGCCTTCAAAGGAAGTAGAAGGTTGTCCAATTCCTGATGAAGTGCCTGATGAGTCTGATGTTCTTTAGCAAAAAAACAAAACAAAACAAAACAAAAACCAACAGAAAATGTTTTGGGGCAACAGAGATAAGAAAAATTTTAATTTCATTTTGAGTTCTAATTCACACACTATAGTAAAACATCAGTTAACTAAAAAAGTAATTAAATAGTTCCTGAATCAATAGATTACCATTGAAAATGGATTTTCCTCGAACAGTAATAAGAGTAAGTGCTCGCGAAGCACACAGAATAGGAAAAAAAAGGGGTACCTGGGTGGCTCAGTGGGTTAAAGCCTCTGCCTTCGGCTCAGGTCATGATCTCATGTCCTGGGATCGAGCCCCACATCTGGCTCTCTGCTCAGTGGGGAGCCTGCTCCGCCCCCCCACCGCCACACCCGTCTGCCTCTCTGCTTACTTGTGATCTGTCTGTCAAATAAATAAATAAAATCTTAAAAAAAAAAAGAGAGAATAGGAAAAAAGCTGCTCAAGGTCATCTGGCCAGGAAGGTGGGGAGCCAGGAGACTAATGGCAGCCATATGGACATCCAGGCTGGGGCTCTTAACCACTAGACACATGGCCTCTTAGTAACTGACCAAGGAGGGAGTCTGTTGCACGCTGGAGAAAAGGAATAAGCAACAACATGGAGGCAAAGAGTCACAGCTCTGTTCAAGAACAGAGAAAATGGGAAAAAAAAAAAAAAAAGAACAGAGAAAATGGTTTTGTTCAGGTAGAGGGGTTATGTCTGAGTGCTGAGAGACAGAAAGCTGGGTTTAGTTTACAAAATGTCTGAAATTGTAGTGGAAAGTATTAAAATGATTCTGTAAGTCTTTGAGAGTCATTGAGAATTTGAAGCATGGAATAATTGATTCAAAGTCATGTTTGGAGAGAAGTGATCTCTGGCTGGGTCCAGGCAGGATTAGAACAAAGGAGGTGAGAGAGTCCAGCACTGTCACTGCTCAGGGGCTCATGAGTGGGACAACGAAGGCCTGGAAGGGGCTAGTGGGAATGGGAAGAAGGAGCTGTCTTCGAGAGAACTGGTAAGATCTGATGTTTGATTTACAACTCGGGAGAAAGGAGAAGGAAGCCTCAGCTAGAACGCTGACCTTTCCTGAGCACTGAACATGTGTCTAGACACTGTTCTAAGTATTTCCCAGGCATTAACTCGATGAGTTTTCACGACAACCGTGACACACAGATCCCATCACCAGCAGCCACTCCTTTGCACAGGGCGGCGGGGTGGGGGAACAAAAACACGAAGCCGTGATGTAACTTGCCTCAGATCACACATTCGGTGAGTAGCAGAGAGGGGATTCAAACCCAAGCATCTGGGCACAGACCCCATGTTTCTCCCTCGCTGGCGTCTGGCTTCTCTTACAATCTCTTCTGGGCACGGGGCCCTCCATGTGCCTGATTGACCACTGTGTCATTTTGCACCTTCACGAGAGTCGGGGGAAGCAAGCAGGACGGTAGTATTTCCTGCCACACAGCTGTCGACTGGGCTGTTGCCAATAAGCAAGTAGAAGAACCAAGACTGGAACCTGGATGTTCTGACCCCATCTCCAGGGCTCCGGCCAAAGCTTCATCTCTCCATTATGACTGGAAGAAAAAAAGTGAAGTTCATTAACCGAAATAGTACAGTTGGAGCAATGGGGAAGATGTAATTTTAGAAATTAGGATGAAAAATGTGATATTAAGTACTCTCAGGAAGTTGCTTTTCTCATTTTATATTCAATCAAATCCCTGAGGCGGTGGTGTTTCTAATGGAGGGATCATTCCTTTCCTCAATGAGGGAGAAGATTCTGACAGCCACCAAATAACTTTACATTCCAGACAGGTAAGAAAGAAAAAACACACCTTCTCCTAGGGGGAAAGCATGACTGATTCTAAATTGGGAAAAACGGATTTTAGGAAGGAAACCTATACTCAGAGAATCCTAGTAAGCTTCTAAAAGCTTCTCTTCTTCAGTTGTCCTAAGACAGCCTTTCAAGCTGGTTTACACATTAAGAAGCCAGAAAGCTAAATGTCTTCAGCATCATGAAATTAGAGGCTGATAAGCATCCTAAGGGAATCAGGTTCAGCGTGAAACAGCTCAACCAGAAAGCAGGGATTGTGTGGTATCTCGGTTTAAGTACATAAAATTGTTTCCCATCCTACAGGATATAATAAATTCTTGACTTGGTGATACTCAAAGAGAAAAGACCCAGTGTTCCTGAACTTAATAAAATCTCAACACTCAGTTCAGTGTCTCTCCTGGGTCCTGTGAAAAAACACAAGTCTTTCAGCAACTCAGACTGAAGATGTTCATACCAACATTGGTTTCTGGTGCTTTTGCTGCTGAATTTTAGGACCAGCCTATGGTGTAGTGCTGTCTCTCTGTAATCTCTTTAGGCAAGGCTGTGTCACTACATATATCTTGGAGGAATGATGGCATTAGTGAGGCTAGCTAGCTCTGGAGTATGCTGGAAGCTGTCATCCGAGGACATGCTCTCTCCATTCTGCTGTGGCCTGAAATTCCAATATGTGATTCATGTCTGCAGAGTCCCTTGTACTTTCCAGAATATCAGGAGTTCAGACATTAAAAGAATAGTATTGTACCCTGCACTGGGCCTGCTCAGGTTCCCCGATGAGGTCCCATCTCTTCTCTCTCGCAGGAGAATGCATTGTGTTCTCGTTTTCCCACAAGGTGGGTTTAGAGGACATCCTGTCTCAGAACCAGAGACTATGGTTGCCAAGCATCTCTGGCCAATGGAACACACCTTAACACACTCACTGCTTCTCAGCAGTCTGATGAGGGACGTTGTGATGCAATTGTGGGCCCTCAAATAACTCTTTCGTTCCTGAGTGGTGCTTCCAACAGAGGTGCACATTCAGGAAATGTTTTGCCTTTATGGCATTTTGTCTTCACTGTTGAGAATCAAATCATCTTGAGGAAGTCGAGGCCACAAAACAGAAAAGAAATCTTTTTTTTTTTCCATTTTATTTTAGAAAAGAAATCTTAAACACTATGCCCTTCAGTTTCCCTAACAATCATTGACATAAGCAGGGTAACCCACTTGCTTTACAGATGAAATTCTGCTTAGAGAAGTTAGGCCCCTGGCTTCAAAGTTGCATACCCAGGGGTATGGTAAAGCTCACTCTAGAACTTTCCACTGATTTTTATTGCTGCAACAAAGCATGTGCCCACCCTGTAACCTTAGTGGATTCAGCGGGGTATACTTGACAGTCTCTTCCTGGAGTTTTAGCAGGTCCTTGTTTCTTGTAAGCATCTGTGATGTACCCCCAGTATATATATTGCCTCATGGGAGTTGCCTGACTCTGTTTTATCACATTCTTTCTAATGGCCACGAGTCTAGGAATAGGACTTGAAGAGGCAGAGGAGATCCCATGGACCAGGGTGGGCTGGGAGGTATGATCTACATTCCCAGGTGCTGGTGGGGGCTAGGGTCAGGAAATACGGAATTATTCTCCCCATCCCCAACCCTTTTAGCCCAAGCCCTTCATAGGATGGACTGCTTCAACCTAAGAATTGTAACCATTAACAAGCAGGACTTAAAAACTCAGCTGCTTTCAGTACAAGTAAAAGACTATTTTTTAGGACCTTGGGATTAGGGAAGGGATTATAATCAAGATGCAAAGCACAAATCATAAAGGAAAAGGTTGACCTTTTCCCCTGTATTAGACTTAAGGCAATTATATGATAAATGACACTGTAAATAAAATCAAATGCAAGCCACAGACTTGGAGAAGATACTTGTTAAGTTTGTAACTAATATTAAATAAGTATTGAGCATGCGTGACAAAAAACCCCCCAAACTCCTGTAAATCACTATTTTAAGTGATAACCTATTATATAAATGGGCAAATAATATGATCAGGCAATTCACAGAAGAGATTCCTAAAAGGTAATGAACGAAAAAAAGATGAAGCTCAACTTCCACAGTAGTCAGGGCAAGGGAAATTAAAACCACAGAATTTATTTCACACCCAGTGACTCACACAAATGAATTACCCTGATAACAGTAAACGTTGGCAAGAATGTAAGGAAATAGTTGTTATTATTACGCTTTATAGTGTAAGCGGGAATGTAAATTGCTACGATCTCCCTGGGTGGAGACTTTGGCCATACCTGGTATGTGGGAAGATGTCCATGTCCTACAATATGGCACCCACTATGGTAGAGCTCCTCTAGAGAAGCCCATGCTCACAGGGGTCAGGAGGCAAATACATGGATGTCCTGTGGAGCGAGGCTGGTAAAAAAAAAAAAAAAAAAAGTCAGGGGGTGGGGAGGGAAGCTGTCCCTCAGTAGGGAAATGGCTGAATAAGCTATGGTTTTTCATACGGTGGAAGAATCTGCAGCAATAGTAACAGATAAACTGGGGTCTCCATGCACAGAACTCAAATACTGCTGAGAAAAAACAAGTTGCGAGAGGATATGTAAAAACTGAAGCATAAAACAATAGCATAGATCATTTATAAATTTAGCTATCTGGAGCACAAATATGAAAAATACATGAGAATGATTCCTACTGCCCAGGAGCAGTTACCTCCTGTGGGGAGAGAAAAAGAGTTGGAGAAGGATCAGAGAGGGGCTTTCGCTGTATCTGTAATGTTTTATTTAATTACTTTTAAGAAGAGAAATCTAAGGTAAATGTGGCAAAGTGGTATGGGTGTCTGTTTCATTTTTTTTCTTTTTAAAAAATGTATTTATTTTAGAGAGACAGAGAGAGAGAGAGAGAGAGAAAGAGAGAGAGAGAGTAAGCATGTGGGTGAGGGCAGAGAGAATTCCCAGCAGATTCCTCACTGAGCCTGGAGCCCGTTCTGGGGCTGGATCTCAGGACACTGAGATCATAAGATCTCAGGACACTGAGATCATAACTTGAGCTAAAATCAAAAGAGTCAGCCACCCAACCGACTGAGCCATGCAGGCACCCCTGTTTTATTATTATCTTTAATATTCTTTTTCTTTTTGATATTTAATAATTAAAATATCTTAGATAAGAAGTATTGACTTTATGTCTGAAGATACCTTGTTCCAAGACAAATTTTAATTGGCTCACTATTACTTAACCATGTGTACTATAGAGCAGTCAGGAAAAATCCTAAGGGGGTGCACAAACCCAGGAACCCAACAATCTGAGGGTGTCTTCATGATGGAATGTTAGAAGCTAAATGTTAAGACATTTACCTAACCTTGCTTAATATGACACAGGTATTGTCTTCCCTACTGAACTTTAAGTGACTTGGTAAACAAGAATGTCTCTGTATTCCCTACTGCTCTTATCACAATGCCTTTTAAAGAACATTGGTCTGAAAAATATGCATTGACTAGAATGAATAAATAAAAGAATAGATGGATATTCTTTTGGAATACAAGGACTATTTTAGACCTGGTCACAGTTTGCTTGTCTCATAGTGGCGTCATTTACACTAAAAGTTTTGGGGTTTATCTTTCCCTATTTCATATATTACAAGTGTTAATAGAGATGGATGTAACTATTTTCTATTTTATCCCATGTAAATTTCCAACATAAACTCATATTTTTCCTCATGATATGATTATTGATTTCTTTAGAAACCAGTAGAATGTTAAAGCCAGAGTAATTCTACATGGAGAAATAAGAAAGTTCTAGAAGGAAAAGGTACTATAAGGATCCCAATTATATCCAATTAGCATAAATAGAAAAGAAATATGGACTCATAGTACTCATGAATTAATAGCAAAATAATTTCTTGGAGACTAGTAGAAAGTGCTCTTTCCAGGAGTTGACCAATATCTTCTTGGAGCAGCTCCTACTGGTATGAGTGGTGGCCAGGGTCCTCAGACATAGTAACCATGAGTAATCAGGTCAATCTGAGGAAATTCACCAACTGAGGAAAAAATCACCAAAATTGATGAATAATTCATGTTAAAAAAATAGGAACAGGGGCGCCTGGGTGGCTCAGTGGGTTAAGCCGCTGCCTTCGGCTCAGGTCATGATCTCGGGGTCCTGGGATCGAGTCCCACATCGGGCTCTCTGCTCGGCAGGGAGCCTGCTTCCCTCTCTCTCTCTCTCTGCCTGCCTCTCTGCCTACTTGTGATCTCTCTCTCTCGCTGTCAAATAAATAAATAAAAAATCTTTAAAAAAAAATAGGAACAAAGTATTGAGTGCCTACTGTGTGCTAAGCACCATGCTAAGTGCTTAGTGTTCTATTGTAGCCTCTCAACAGCTCTGTGAGAAAGGTATTAGTGATTTCATGGTTATCCTTATAATTGTGTTCATTCACTCGCATTCTGATACACTTCCTTGAATGAGAAAAAAAGAGTGGTACTCCAGACTTTCTGTTAGAAGTTAGCCATGTGGGAGGATGGTGACCTTGTGAATAGCGCCTATGTGTATCTTATTGGGGGAAAAAGAATTAACAATGGCTAGGTTATAACCAGAAACTGAACTGTGGGTAGAATTTCCTACCACTGGGAGAAATATTGGGTAACACATTCATATATATATATATTTTAAAGGTGTATGTTTAATTTAGGGTAATTAAAAAATGTATCCAGCATATAAAGCCCTAATTTCTCATTACATAGGAATAGTATATGCAAAACAAACAAACAAACAAACAAAAAAAACAGGGTGATTTACTTAAACATAATGTAAAGACAAATGTTAAGTAATGAATATGAATACTGAGTAAGGAACAGAACAGGCGTGATGAAGATCAGACAAAATCTTGAAGATGATATGTGAGCAACTGGCAATGGGGAGACAGGGTCCCTGCCAGGTCTGAGGTCTATAGCTAAGGTCAGAGGTATGTGCTCGTGTGGGTCAGTGATTGTTGGATCAGTGCTCACTCACCTTCTTGGACCCTAGCAATCTTCTTACAACTTGAGTTATTCCAGATTGGAGTGTTCAAGAATTAAATAAAGTTAAATCTGAATCGGACAACCAGGACCCCGATAGCTCAGTTCTCTCTCTTTAGGATTGGCAGTCATAAATACTCGGACAGAATTATGGGGTCCTCTGCCCTGCAGCCTTTTCACGGTTTTCTCTGGCAGAGGCAGGAATCAATCCATTTCTCTTTCATGTTACTGATGTTTCCACACCCTGTATTTTATTTTATTACTGTGGTTTTCTTTACTTCTCAGATTTGGAAGTTGTTCGGGGGCTCTTTACCAAGTACTATATATGCACATTGCAGACCAGGGATCCAGAGAGAAATTCTTGCCCTTGGAGATCTATGATAACATTTTTAAGCAGAATTCAAGATGCTAGTCAGGGAGGCAGACTAGATTTAGAAGCTTATTCAGGACAGATAAACTCAGAAAACAGCAAAGTCTTCAAGAGAATCTTCTTATGAAGAATGAAACTCGACCATTCTCTTATACCATACACAAAGATAAACTTGAAATGGGTAAAAGACCTCAACGTGAGGCAGGAATCTATCAAAATCCTAGAGGAGAACATAGGCAGTAACTTCGACATCAGCCACAGCAACTTCTTTTAAGTCATGTCTCCAAAGGCAAAGGAAACAAAAGTGAAAATGAACTTTTGGGACTTCAAGATCGAAAGCTTCTGCACAGCAAAGGAAACAGTCAACAAAACAAAGAGGCAAGCCACGGAATGGGAGAAGATATTTGCAAATGACACTACAAAGGGCTGATCTCCAAGATCTATAAAGAATTCCTCAAACTCAACACTCAAAAAAACAGATAATCTCATCAAAAAGTGGGCAGAAGACGTGAACAGACACTTCTCCAAAGAAGACATACAAATGGCTAACAGATACATGAAAAAGTGTTCACCATCATTAGCCATCAGGGAGATTCAAATCAAAACCACACTGAGATACCACCTTACACCAGTTAGAATGGCCAAAATTAACAAGACAGTAAACAACAAGTGCTGGAGAGGATGTGGAGAAAGGGGAACCCTCTTACACTGTTGGTAGGAAAGCAAGTTGGTGCAGCCATTTTGGAAAACAGTGTGGAGATTCCTTAAGAAATTAAAAATAGAGCTACCCTATGACCCTGCAATTGCACTACTGGGTATTTACCCCAAAGATACAGATGTAGTGAAAAGAAGGGTCATCTGTACCCCAATGTTCATAGCAGCAATGGCCACAATTGCCAAACTGTGGAAAGAGCTGAGATGCCCTTCAACAGACGAATGGATAAGGAAGATGTGGTCCATATATACAATGGAGTATTGTGCCTCCATCAGAAAGGATGAATACCCAACTTTTGTATCAACATGGGTGGAACTGGAGGAGATTATGGTGAGTGAAATAAGCCAAGCAGAAAAAGTCAGTTATTATATGATTTCACTTATTTGTGGAGCATAAAGAATAACATGGAGAACATTAAGAGAAGGAAAGGAAAAGTGAATTGGGAGAAATCGGAGCGGGAGACAAACCATGAGAGACAGTGGACTCTGAGAACAAACTGAGGGTTTTGGAGGGAAGGGGGCTGAGGGGTTGGATGAGCTGTGGTGGGTATTAAGGAGGGCACGTATTACATGGAACACTGGGTGTGGTGCCTAAACAATGAATCTTGGAACACTGAAAAAATAAAATTAAATTAAAAAAAAAAGAGAAGAGAATCTCCTTATATTATACCATGATAAAGAAGGAATTGGATTGGAGAAAATATCACACAGAATCGTAGTTGCATATGGATGGAGGTATCTTCGAAAGCTCAGGTATCCGGGTTTGCGCTTAAGCCACTACTGAAAGACAGTGGCTACCCTTATTAATTCCTAACATCCTCAGAGATGGAGTTTCCACATTTTTCTCAAAATACTTATAAGCGGATATTTTCTAACCTCTATCCTAAATCCCTCCTATTGAAAGTTAAGCCCATCTTCTCCTGGACAACAGCTGTCTGCTGTTTCCTTCAGTATCACGAATGATTGGAAAGAATTTCTTCCCAAGTCTGCCCTCCCCATCCCTATATCTGTATTCCATTCCAAATTCTGCTATTCTCAGCACCTCTGGCCATGATTTCTATTGTCCTGATTCTTCCTCGTATTTCTTTTTAAGCTCCCAAATAGCTACACATCATCTTCAGTGCTTCCTTCTAACTATGTAAACATACATCCCTTTTGGTTTATTGTCCCTTCTCTCATATTTAAAATTTCTAAGGTCTTACATTCTCCCTTCTTATTCTTTTTTTTCTTCTTCACATCTTCTTTCTTCTTCAAATTCTAAATTTACATTTTATTTCAAATCTGAGCCTTTTTTTTTAACCTTTTATTTGGATTTACTTTTCTTCTCAGGGAATCAGTATTTATCCCTTTTGCACATATGCACCTGGGCAAGAAAAGTGAGCCCAGTGGTTTAAAGTAGGTTTTCCTGGGTCCTGAGGACTGCAGTCACACCATGCAGTGTGTGAGAACAAAAGGGAGAAAATGATCCCTTTACTATTTTGAGTTCTTTTTTGGGTGGTAATTTCCAGGACGTGGATCTTTAGAGGTGCTGTAATGCTCTTGCTAGCAGGGAAGAAGCAGATGGAAAAGAAATATACTCAAGGGTTTGAAAGCTATTACTGATGCTGGAGGCAAGTAGTCAGGCAACAGGAAGTAAATACAGCAGAACAGTAGGAAAGAGATTATTTATCTTCGGTCCCTTGAGCAACATGAGTCAGGAGCTAAGGGAAGATTATCCTAGAGCTTCTGCCTGCAGCAGCCTTAACAGGTGGCTTGTAGAATCTTCTAGCCATAGAGTGATGGACTCCGAGCAGCTGCATCTTACGGACCTGCAAATAGCCCCAAAATGAGTTTTCTCTGTCCCAAGAGCTGCATAAAGCAGAGCTGATGAGAAAGATGACAGCTGAACATTAGCGATATGTGAACAGCACTTTACAAAATGCTTTCCATGCCCATTGTCGGAAGGGCACCTCACACCAACCCCATGAGGGACAAGCGGCAGATATCACCAATACTCTGTTACACAGAAAGTGAGCTCAAGGGGCTTAAATACATTGCCCAAACCATGTACTTATTTGTAATGTTAGCCTATGCTTTCCAAGGCACAAGAGCTTGAGGGGACAACTGGATCCTAATAATAATTTTTAGGCAGTATTAATTTAATCTTTACTCACCACCTTTTGGGGATTCCAGGTTTCCTAAAATTTAATAATAATAATAGCAATTATGATAAAAAAACATAGCTTACCATTGTTTACTTAAGATATGATTTTCACATATTTTTATTTTATTTCTTAAGATATTTAAAATTTTAAAGTAATTTCTCCACCCAACATGGGGCTCAAATTTAACAACCCTGAGATGAAGAATCATATACTCTACTGACTGAGTCAGCCAGTCACCCCAACCACATGTTTTGTAAACCTCATAGCAATCCTAACATCTAACAGTAAGAATATTATCCCTATTTAACAATGAAAAAATGAGGTCCAGAGACATTTAGTAATTTGCTCAAGATAACATATAAACTAATAACTGGCTATTTTAAGATTACAACCAAAGTATAACTCCAGAGTCACACATTTGCATCAGGAAATTTCAGGGACTAATTTAAGGAGTCCCCAGGAATGTCCTCTTGTGCTCCTAAGCACAGCCCTACTGACTATGAAAGATTTTCCTCTCCCAGATGGTGGCCCCATGGGGCTGCTCTGACTCTTGGCCTTGGCTGGTGTGGGTCTCTGTCCATGGTGGTTCTGGCCGCTTCATCCCTGTCCCTGTTTCTCCAGCAGCCACTCCAGTAAAGAGGGCCCAGTATGAACTCTATTCCTCAAGCAGCACTGTTGGTGCTCTGGTTTCTTACACAAATTTAAGCAATAAAGCCCTTTATCTCTCTTCTAAATACCTGGGCATGGATCCAGAGAGGCAGGGCCAAAGGGCTCTGATTAGCATGGCCTTTGCTCTGCTCAACATAGGTCTTCCCTATGAACAGCTGCTTCTCATCTTTACACATATCATGTTCCCCTAGTCTCCCATCCCTTAGCACACACCTTTGCCTTTCATGAAAATAGGGCCTGGTGGGACAATCACACATGGCCAAGTAGACAGACCTCTTATAATTAGTATCCCCTTTAGACTGTTAAACTTAAAGCCCCACTACACCCATTATTATGACCATTCTTGTTATTTATTTACCAGCTCTCTCCCATTAAGTTGTGGTTTGTGATTATTTTTAAGCAGCTCAACTTTGCATTCATGCATACAGCAGAATGCGGGATACGGAGTTTATATGCATAAATGGATTAATGGACGTAGGTCAACAAAACCAAGTGGTTCCTCATTAATGTTAATTTCAGATTAGATTCTTACCAGAATCCGTATTATCAGCCCACTTCATTTGCACTCGTTCCCTTTCTCCAGAATATTCTTCTCTAGAGTTTTGCATGGTGTCCCCTCTCACTTCATTTGAATCCACTGTAACCTTCTCAGAGAAGTCTTCCCTGACAACTCAGTCTAAAACTGAAATTAACTGAGATTTCGTTTTTCTCAGTAGAACTTCTTATGTTGGTTTATTGTCTGTTTTACCTATTGAGCTCCACGAAGGTTGAGACCTTTGTTTTGTTCCCTGCTGTATCTTCATGGCCTTGAAAAGTCGCTGGCAGATAGCAGGAACTCAGTAAGCATGTGCTGAATAGGTGAATTCAGCAGAGAAAGTCTCCCCACAAGGGGTGTACAGCCACATGCAGAGGCTTCCTTCCTGTTTGTTAGGCACCACTCTAGTGAGGGCATTCAAAGTTCAATGGCCTGGTAACATCTAAAAGGTTGACTTCTGAAATAAGTTAATTGTTTATTGATCTCTTCTTGTTGCTCCTTGAGAATGTGCATCAAGATCTATAAAACTCTTAGTGCAGAGTCCATTATTTCCTGGTGTTCACAGCTGGACAATTTCATGATGAATGAGGAGATGAAATCTTATTTATCTGCCATCATTGAGGAAAAAGTAGATGTTCATGTCATGTAAGTTTATTTTTGAATACCTTAACCAAAAAAAGCTATTTTGCTGATAGTACAATATTTAACTTCTTTTGGGGCCTTTGTTTCTGGCCCTCCTGGAGCAAGATTGAATAGGTTTACCTTCTTGCCTGAAATAAGTGAAAAGCAGGGAAAAATACAAGAAATAATGGTTATCACGATATTGGACATTAGATAATGATCTATGAGAGATGATACACCAGTGGGCCTATAATTGGCCCAGATTTACTATCCTGAGACAGTTTCTAGGTTATGGTGCAGGAAGAAGAACCTAGGCCAGAACTCAGCAGTCTCCTTCAGTATAAGGGGCTGAAGTCAGAAGTCCAGGCAGGCCAGATAGTTAAGAATCCCTGGGACAAGAGTAACAGAAAGGAGAGAGATGCACCCAGAAATTCAGAGGTCTGCTCAGGGTCCCCTTGAGGATTCAGCTAAGTACTGACCCATCATGCAGATATACAAACCAAATGCAATGGAGGGAAGAATCCCTCAAAACAGGTAGTGTCAACAATCTCTCTGGTTCACCCACCACAGGGAATAGCACC
The DNA here is from genome assembly GCF_922984935.1 of Meles meles. Classification (NCBI taxonomy): domain Eukaryota; kingdom Metazoa; phylum Chordata; class Mammalia; order Carnivora; family Mustelidae; genus Meles; species Meles meles. Next base: position 84,292,449 of record NC_060068.1, read on the forward strand.
TTTTCCCGTCAGATGGGGTAGAAAATGTCATTCCTGGGTCATCATGTGAAGTGGCAGAAGCATTTTTCTCAGTAACAGAGCAAAATTAGTTTTATTCTAAATGTTGGTCTGGTCCTACCGAAAAAATCTTCAAAGTAAAACCAGGAGTGTACAAGCAACTTGACTACACTCCATAACAAAGCTAAACAACACAGTAAATATTTGGCACCTGGTAAGAAGACCAGCAAAGTAATAGGGAAATACAACTCATAATAAAGATAAAAAATGTATCAACAGAAATGAACCAAAAAATGACACACACGATGGAATTAGTAGAAAAGGACATTAAAATAGCAATAGCTATATGCTGTATATCAAAAGGCTAAATGAAAGAGATATATTAGGTAGAGACATGAAGTGTATTTAAAAAGACTCAAATTGAAATTCTAGAGATGAAACCAACAATAAAACAAAAAACACACTAACTCATATTCATGGCAGATTAGATATTACAGAAGAGTAGTGAATTTGAAGGCATAACAGTAACAACTGTCCAAATACAGAAAAAAAAAAAGAGAGAAATCCACAGTATAATTGGAGGTTGCAAGAGCTGCCTCTCAAAAATTGCTAGAATAAGTAGGCAAAAATTCAGTAAAAATATAGAAGACTTCAATAACACTATCAATCAACTTGGCCTAATAGATACTTATAGAACACTCCAGTTAATAACAACAAAATACACATTCTTTTTAAGAGCACAGAAAACATTTATCAAGACAGATCATATAATGAATCTCAATATATTTAAAATAATTTGAGTCACATAAAATATGTTCTGACAACAAGGGATTTAAATTAGAAATCAGCAGAATTATATTGTTAAAATTCCAGAACTTTTAGAAAATAAAGAAACAATTCTAATTAACCTAGGGGTTCAAGAAGAAATCACAAAGTATTTTGAACTGAAGAAAAGGAAAACACAACATATCAAAATTTGTGGGATGTAGTTTAAGCAGGATTTAGAAGGAAATTTATAGCACTAATTAACTATGTCAGAATAGAAGAAAGGTCTCAGCTCAACAACCTTAGTTTCTACCTTAAGAAACTTGTAAAAGAAGAGAAAATGAAACCCAAATAGGAAGAATAAAGAAAAAAAGATGAAGAGATTACAAATCAGTGACACAGAAAAGAGAAAAACAATATAGAACAAATTAATGATGTAAAAAGCTGAGATCAATAAAATTGATAACCATCTAGCCAGAGTGATCAGGACTGAGAGAGGTGACATCACTACAGATTGTAGAAACTGTAAAAGGATATGGGAAAAGCAGGAACAACTTTTTGACAATAAAATTCACAACTTAGATTAAATGGACACATTTCCTGAAGGATACAAATTACCAAAGTTCCTTCAAGAAAATAATAGGTAGGGGCGCCTGGGTGGCTCAGTGGATTAAGCCGCTGCCTTCGGCTCAGGTCATGATCTCAGGGTCCTGGGATCGAGCCCCGCATCGGGCTCTCTGCTCCGCAGGGAGCCTGTTTCCTCCTCTCTCTCTGCCTCTCTCTCTGCCTGCCTCTCTGCCTGCCTCTCTGCCTACTTGTGATCTCTCTCTCTGTCAGATAAATAAATAAAATCTTTAAAAAAAGTAATAATAGGTAACCGAAATATCCCTATAAGCTACTAAATTCAGGTCTGTAGAACACACATCTCACAAAGAAAAACCCAGGCCCAGATAACTTCACTGGTAAGTTCTACCAAATGTTTAAGAAAGAAACAATCCAATCCCATAGAAACTCTTCCAGAAAATTGAAAAAGAGAGAACATTTCTGCTCATTCCATGGGGTCAGCTCTACTCTGACACCAAAACCTAACAAAAAATATTAGAAGGAAAAAAAAAATCACAAACCTAAGTTCTGGCTCCTTGCCAGAATTCTGTGTGTGATCTTCCAGGTCTGACCATAGGTAATTACAAAGGCTTAACCTAATAGCTGTCATGGGAACGAGCTGCTACCTCCACAGCGGGCTTGTATGGTAGTCCCTGGAGGCTCCCCTGGTTGGCCATGCTCTTATGCAGAGACGCATTCGTAGCCCAGGTGCCGCCACTTAGGGCCTCTCTAGTGGAAGCCTTTGGCCAAGGCCTTCTTCAGGCACCTCTGTCAATATCTCTCTTTTTACTGGAATGGAAAGAGGAAGGGGGAGGACGTAAAGACATTTTTCTCCACTCTGACTTAATGGCAGGAGTCTTTTGAATGGGGTTCCCTCAACAGTGGGATATTTCCCCCACCCTGTGCTGATATCTCTGACCCTCACTGGCTTTGTTCCTGGGAAAAAAGGTGTAACCTAGAAGGTGCTGGCATTTGCTCCTGTTTAGCCTTTCGCGTATACTGTTAGAGTAATTGATTACAGGCTTGACTATTACTTTCATTCTGGCTTTTTAAAAATTTATTTATTTATTTATTTATTTGACAGAGAGGTCACAAGTAGGCAGAGAGAGAGGGAGAAACAGGCTCCCCACTGAGCAGAGAGCCCGATGCGGGGCCTGATCCCAGGACCCCGAGATCATGATCTGAGCCGAAGGCAGAGACTTAAACCACTGAGCCACCCAGGCGCCCCTCATTCTGGCTTTTCTTAGTTGACACCTGGCAGCTAAGCTCCTTCCAGTTCAGCTCAGCTATTAAACTAATATCCTTCTTGAGCATAGTTGCAAATTCTTAACAGATTTTTAGCAAATTGAACCCTATAATATAAAAAAAGATTATATATTATATAAAAAGAGGTTTATCCCAGGAATGCAAAGCAAGCTTAATATTTGAATATTAATATAATCAATATATTTCACTATATTAACAAACTTTAAAAAAACCCTATGATCATTTCAAAAGGTGCAGAAAAATCTTTGACAAAATTCAATGTCCATTCTTAATTCAACAACAACAAACCTGTTAGCAAACTAGGAATAAAAGAGGAACTTCCTCAACCTAATTAAGGGCATTTTTTTAGCAACATAGAGCTAAGATCATACTCAAAAACAAAATTCTTTCTTTCTAAGATCAGGAACATAACAAAGTTTTTGTTTTTTGCTTTTTTTTTTTAAAGTCACGCTTCTATTCAACTGGATATTCCAGTCAGTGCAATAAGGCAAGAAAAAGAAAGAAAAAGCATCTAGATTAGAAAAGAAGAAGAAAAACTGTTTTTATTCATAGATCATCTATGTTTTATGGAAAATCCTATGGACTGTACCAAAAAGCTGCTAAGACTAGTAAGTGAGTTTGTAGGTTACAGGATCAACATACAAATAGAACTGTATTTCTATATGCCAGCAACACGCAATGTGAAATTGAATTTTAAAAAGATCTCATTTACAATAGCATCAAACGGGGGTGCCTGGGTGGCTCAGTCGTTAAGCGTCTGCCTTCAGTGCAGGTCATGATCCCAGGATCCAGGGATTGAGCCCCTCATCGGGCTCTCTGCAGTGGGGGGTCTCCTTCTCTGGCTCCCACAACCCCTACTTGTATTCCCTCTTTCACTGTGTCTCTCTCTGTCAAATAAATAAATAAAATCTTTAAACAAACAAACAAACAACAACAAAAATAGTATCAAAAGTATTAAATATTTAGGGATAGATCTGACAGAAGATAAGTGAAGCCTCCATGTTATAAACTACAAAATACTGATAAGAACAATTAAAGATTACCTTAACAATGGAGAGATATAATGTCTTCATGGATTGGAAGACTCAAAATTTTAAAAACTTCAATAATCCCCAACTTGACTCATAAATTCAATGCAATCCAAATCCAAATTTCTGTGGGCTTTAAATAGAAATTGATGAATAGAAATTGATGTTTGAAATTCATATGAAAATTCAGAGGGACTAGAATAATCAACTTCCAAAAGAACAAAGCTGGAGGCTAATGCTACCTCATTTTAAGACTTACTACTACTTACAACTACATTAATCAGACTTACTACTACTTACAACTACACTAATCAGGTCAATGTGGTATTGGCATAAAAATGGACAAATCAATCAATGGAACAGGATAGACACCTATACATAGGCAGTCAACTGATTTTTGACAATGTAGCAAGGACAATTCAATGGAGAAAGGAACTGCTTTTAACAAATGATGCTGTTACAATAGGATATTTAAAAAAGTCCCTCACATCATATACAAAAATTAATTCAATTACTTGGATTAAAGTGGACAACAAACATTAATGTAAACCCTAAAACTAAAAAAAAAAAAAAAAAAAATCACGGGAGAAAAATCTTTCTGACCTTAAATTAGGTAGGCAAAGACTTCGCAGATATAACATCAAAAACATGAGTCATAAAAGAGCAAATTATAACGGACTACATCACCAGTAAGAACTTCTGTTCATCAAAAGATAATGTAAATGGAATGAAAAGACAAACCATAGCTTGGGAGACAATATTTGCAAATTATACATCTGATAGAGGGTAGAGATATATCTGTCAGATTACATATCTGACAGATGATCCCAGACTTAGGATGGTTTGAATTTCAATTTTTCGACTTTACGACGGTATGAAAGAGATAGGCATTTAGTAGAGACTGTACTTCAGATTTCGAGTTTTTATCTTTTCCTGGCTCACTTATGGTGCTGGGCAGTGCCGTGTGCTACAGCTGTCAGTCACAGGATCTCGAGGGTCAATAACTGATAAGCTTACAACCATTCTGTACCCACACAACCATCCCATTCTTCACTTTCAATACAGTACTTAACAAATTCCAGGTGATTAGACACTTTATTATAAAATAGTCTTTGTGTTTGATGATTTTGCTCAACTGAAGGCTAATAGGAGTGTTCTGAGACTGTTTAAGGTAGCTAGGCTAAGCTATGGTCTGTATTAAATGTATTTTGACTTTAACAGTATTTTCAACTTAGGATGGGTTTATCAGAATGTAATCCCGTTGTAAGTTGAGGAAGATCTGTATAAAGAACTCTCCTAATTTAATTATAAGAAAAACTTAATAATAAGAAAATAAACAACCCAATTAAAAAATGAGTAAAAGGTATGGACGCATGTTTCACCAAAAAAGATATATGGATAACAAATAAGCACCTGACAATATGCTCAACCATTAGTTATTAGGAAAATACAAGTTAAAATTACATTGAGATACCATTACATATGTTGTTCAAGTGTCTCAATTTAAAATGACTGATTCTACCATGTGCTGGTCTGAATGTGGAATAACCATAACTCTCATGCTTTGCTGGTAGAAATGTTAAAATGGTACAACCACTTAAAAAAACCGATTTGGTACTTTCTTAAAATGTTAACCATATACCTACTGTATAGGAATCTTAGGTACTAACACAAGAGATGTAAAATTGTATGTTCATACAAAGACTTATACATAAGTGTATATTTTTACTTTTAATAGTCTCCACTGGAAACAACTTAAATATTCATCAACAAGTAAAAAGCAAAACAAAAAAACCCTGTGGTATATTCATATAATGGAATTCTATTCAGCAATTTTATCTTATTTATTATTTATCATTGTTATTTTTATTTTAATTTGGCAATTTTAAAAGAATGAACTGTTGGTACACACAATATATATGAATTCCAGAATAATTATGCTGAGTGAAAGAAGCCAGACAAAAAAGGTATACAATGTATGGTTTCATTTATATAAAACTATAGGAAATGCAAACTAATCTACAGTAATAGAAAGCAGATCTGTAGTTGCCTAGGGATTGGTAATGGGGACAGAGATACAGGAGGGCGGCATTCTAAAGGGCATGTTTAATCTTTCAGAGTTAACGTGTGTTTTCATCACCTTCATTGTAATGGTTTCACAGGTATATACTTACATCAAACAAAGTGTACATTTTAAATAAGTGTATTTTGGGGCGCCTGGGTGGCTCAGTGGGTTAAGCCGCTGCCTTCGGCTCAGGTCATGATCTCAGGGTCCTGGGATCGAGTCCCGCATCGGGCTCTCTGCTCGGCAGTGAGCCTGCTTCCCTCCCTCTCTCTCTGCCTGCCTCCCTGCCTACTTGTGATCTCTCTCTGTCAAAAAAAAAAAAAAAAAATTTAAATAAGTGTATTTTATTATATATAAATTAAACCGCAATAAAGTTGTTAAGAAATATGTAAAAGTTTTTTTTTTCATGATCTTTCAAAAAAGAATTTCTTTTATCTTGCATTTCTTTGAAGAGGTAAATGAATATGATTAGTACCTTCTGAGTGACTCTAGGGTGATCATCATGAATGTGGATTATTATTAGGCAGCCTCAGAAATGAGCTCAAACATAAATGATTGAGCCTGTACCTGGGATTTGGTCTGTTCTTCGAGTTCTTCCGGCTGTTCTTCCTGATGTCAGCTTCCACGGCCTCCTGTCAACAGCACGTCCTCCTCTGCTCTGAAACCTTCCTGGATACACCATTGGCCTCAGGTGTGTTGCCGATCTCTTCACCAGCAAAGAGCTCACAGACCATCCCGGGGAGGCTCTCCTTCACTTCCTGGTAGCAATAAGCTTTCACTCACTCAACTTCTTTGGGTAACACCTCCTCTCCTTCATTTTCCAGGTGAATCCCAGCTGGTGGGCTATGTATTATAACCTTTCAAAGTAAGCATTCTCTGTTTAGTAAATGAATGAATGACCAGTAAGCATTCTCTCTTTAGTAAATGAATGAATGAAAAAAAATGATTAAATAGTTCTATAACCTGAGATACACTATCTTCCTTTTAATCCCTATATTTGAGTTGCTGATCTTTTTTTTTTTTAATTTTTTTTTTTAAGATTTTATTTATTTGACAGAGAGAGAGTAGGCAGAGAGGCAGTCAGAGAGAGAGGAGGAAGCAGGCTCCCTGCTGAGCAGAGAGCCCGATATGGGGCTTGATCCCAGGACCCTGGGATCATGACCTGAGCCGAAGGCAGAGGCTTTAACCCACTGAGCCACCCAGGCGCCCCGAGTTGCTGATCTTTTGATGCTATTTTTTTTTAGAGTGCTGTTGTGTGGGCTCTCACTGTTGCTCCTGGTGATGGGGACATTAAAGACCAGGGCTCTAAGGTGTTAGTCACATTACATTGTAAGCACCTAAGTCACAGAGATGAAAGGGAGAGCCTCATGACTGCTGTGGAAAACGACATGAACTTTGTTTTGTTGTCGGCTCTAGGCCTATGAAAATTGGAATCATTTTTTTTGCCAAACAGAGAGCTAGAAATTTTTAGATTACTTTTTCTTCTGTTCATTATCCTAAAAGTTCTCAGTTATTTCTGGTTCCTCTTTTATCATTTATTTTGAATGCAGTATGACTTTCTCTGCAGGTTCGTTGACAGCTTCTCATTGAACTTTTCTGAGAGCAGGCATGTTAATGGCATATTTAATGTCAGTATAAGCCATTGATTTGGGTTTGTGATATTTGCTGGAACATTGTGTTCTGAATAAAACATAAAAACACACTAAAATGTAACCTCAGAAACAGAATATTTAAATAGTCATGAATGAGAAAGCATAATCCAATTATTTTTCCCCCTGGAGTATACTGAATGTAGAAATTTAAGTCTATTGGACCAGGACTTGATTTTAAAAAGTGTTAGGTTTCAGGAAAATTTCTTTTAAGAACAAATAGAGAATATAAATGAAGACTTCTGAAAAGTTTCTTGCTAAAACAGCTATAAAAGGTATAACATATATGATAGTAAAAGTCATTTACTGACATTTGTCATTGAAACATTGGTCTTTAGAAATGAATTGCTTTAATATAGGTAAATTTGGTATTACTGCTTGTCTAATAAAAATACATTGAAATAATAAATTCTCTGAGGTTGATGGCTTATTTAATCTTTTTCTGCATCATTGAAAAGTATGATACTGATATTGTAGTCATTCATTTAACTTGAAGATCTGTGCTCAGAAATCTTAATTTGTTGGGGTGCTTGAGAAGATGGAAGATTAGGAGGACCTTGAGTTCTCCTCAACTCATGTTTACAACTACGTCTCACCCACATCCAAGTCAATAAACCTAAGAGCAATCCAAAGACTGGCAGAACAAACTATACAACTAAATATAGAGGAGAGGCTGCATCTGAAAGATTGGGAAGGTCAGAAAGGGGGAGGGAGGCTGCCTGTAGGAGGGAGGGAGCCATACACATGGAGAGGGCAGAGAAAGAGGCCTTTGCACCAGGGAGCTCACATGGGGAAGACTAATCTTCATAACATTTGGCTTTATTTTATTATTTTAAAAATATTTTATATTTATATTATTTTTAAATATTTTATTTTTTTATTTCTTGAAAAAATTATTTATTTATTTGTGAGTATGAGAGAGAGAGAGAGAGCAAAGAATGGAGTGAGGGACAGACGGAGAAGCAGGCTCTCCATTGAGCAGAAGCCTGACGTGGCTCAATTCGGGAACCCTGGGATCATGACCTGAGCCAAAGGCAGACGGTTAATCAACCACCCATGAACCCCAACATTTGGCTTTAAGAATCAGAGGGGCAGAGCTCAGTGCAGAGCTTGAACTCCTGACCCCGTGATCAGGATCTGAGTTGAGATCAGGAGTTGGATGCTTAACTGACTGAGTCACCCAGGCACCCCTGAATTCTGTAAGTTTATAAAATTAGTGGGACTTGGAACCTAGAGCTTTAAAATTCAGCTGACTCAGCACTGGGTGGGCCAGGAGGGCAAGTGAAAGCTTTGTTACTGCCTTCAGAGATAACAGCCTGTGCAGAGAGTGACATGAAAATGACAGTTTACACAATGTTGGGGGAAGAGGGAGATAGATCTTTTCATGATGATTTTGGAGCACATTGGGGGACTTCTTCACGAGGGAGCAGGCTGTTCATTTTTCTCCCCTGCCCACAAGCATCAACACAGAGCCACCTGTGGGATGTGGTGCTGCACAGACACTTGTTACCTAACCAATGAGCACTGTGCCAGTCCTATGAGTTATGAGTTTTCCTGTGGACTTACCCACTCCAAGTCTGCTAGCCTTGGTCCTGGGATCAGGAAAAATTTTGTTACCTTGTGTGCCATGGCCAGCCTTGCACCTCCAGTCATCCAGCGCACAGGCCGCAGTCCCTGCAGAGCTTCATGGAATCTGGCATAAGACTAGTGGCCTAGCACAAATTTTATTAACAGTCTCATACTGCTCCCAACTTCCCTGGTGGGCATGCGCCCTCAGAGCTGGCCTGTCTGGGTCCCACTAACACCACAAAGAGCAAGCACAGTCTACAACAGGCAGTGAGTCAGCACAGACAGCTGCACTGAAAAGAAAAGTGACTCAGTGACAACAGCAGGGCATAAGCAGCACACACCAGATACTCTCCTTAAACACCGGGTTCTGGTGAAGAGGTGATACTGCACTGCAAGGCACTCTAGGACCTCTTTTTCATAGTCATTACTTCCCAGAACTGAAGACAGCTGATTTTCTTTCTTTCTTTCTTTCTTTCTTTCTTTCTTTCTTTCTTTCTGTCTTTCTTTCCTTTTCTTATACGATTTTATTTATTTATTTGTCAGAGAGAGTGAAAGCACAAGCAGGGGGACCTGCAGGCAGAGGGACAGGGAGAAGCTGGCTCCCCACTGAACAGGGAACCTGATGTGGGACTTGATACCAGGACACTGGGGTCATGACCTGAGCTCAAGGCAGATGCTTAACTGGCTAAGCCACCTAGGCATCCCCATAGCTAACTTTCTTAATACATAGAAACAGATGCAGAGAGGTAGACAAAATGAGGAGACAGAGAAATTTATCCCAAATGAAAGAACAGGACAAGGCAAAACAGATGTAAGTAACATGCCTGATAGAGAACTTCAAGCAATGATTGTAAGTATAATCACTGGACTTGAGAAAAGAATGGACGTCATGAATGAGAGCCTTAACACAGAGATAAGGAAAAACATAGCAGAGACAAAGGGCTCAGTAAATGAAATGAGAAGAGTGCTTGATGGAATGAACAGCAGGATGAATGAATTAGTGACACAGAAGACAGAGTAATGGAAAGTAAACAAAGGGAACAAAGAGAGAACAAAGAATTATGCAAAAGAAGAATAGATTTAGGGAACTCACTGACACCATAAAATGTAATAACATTGGTATTAGAGGAGTCCCAGAAGGAGTAGAGAGAGAGAAGTGGGCAGAAAATATATTTGAAGAAATAACAGCTGAAAACTTCCCTAATCTGAGGAAGGTAACAGATATCCAGATCCAAGGAGGCACAGAGAACTCCTTATCAAAATCAACAAAAGCTGACCCAGACCAAGACACATTTTAATTAAATTTGCAAAATATAGCAATAAAGAAAAAATTTTAAAGGAGCAAGACCAAAGAAGTGAGTAACTTACAGGCAGAAAACCCCTAAGTCTAGAAGGAGATTTTTCAACACTTTGCAAGCCAGAAGAGAGTGGCAGGATATATTCAAAGTGTTAAGTGGGGAAAATCTGTAGCCAAGAATACTCTATCTAGCAAGGCTATGATTCAGAATAGGAGGAGAGATAAAGAGTTTCCCAAACAAAACAAAAACTAAAGGAGTTCGTGCTAAGTCGCACTATGATAAATATTAAAGGAGACTCTTTGAGTGGAAAGGAGAGACCAAAAATATCATTATAAGGGGAGGGAACACAAAAGAAAAATGAGTATTTCTCTAAAAAAACCAGTCAAGGAACTCACACAGATAGAAAGGATATAAAATATAATAACATATACCCAAAATGTGAGGAGGAGAGAAAAGAATAGGTTCAAACAATCATCAACATAATATAGGCTGCTATATGCAGAAGAGGTTACGTACAAACCTAATGGTAACCATATGTCAAAAACCATTAATAAATACGCAAACAATAAAGAAAAAGACATCCAAATACATCACTAAAGAATATCAGAAAAACAGGAGAGAAAGACAATAAAGGACCAGAGGAAATCTTCAGAAAGAACCATAAAACAAGTAATAAAATGACAATAAATATATCTATCAATCATTACTTTGAATGCAAATGGACTAAATGCTCTGATCAAAAGACATAGGGTGACAGAATGGATTAAAAAAAAAAAACAAGACCCATCTATATGCTGCCTATAACAGACTCATTTTAGACCTAACGATGCCTACAGATAGAAAGTGAGGGGTTAGAGAAACGTCTATATGCAAATGGATGACAAAAGAAAGACAGAGTAGCAATACTTATATCAGACAAAATAGACGTTATAACAGAGACTGTAACTAGAGACAAAGACGGATATTATATAATATTAAAGGGGACAATCCAACAAGAAGATGTAACGACTGTAAATAATTCTGCACCAAACATGGCAGCAGCCTAATACATAAAACAGTTGATAACAAACATAAAGGAACTAATCTATAATAATATGATAATAGTAGAGGACTTTAATACCCCACTTACATCAATAGACAGATCATCTAAACAGAAAATCAATGAGGAAACAATGGTTTTGAATGACACACTGGAACAGAAGGATTTAACAGACACATTTGAATGTTCCATTTTAAAATAGCAGAATGCACATTCTTTTCAAGTGCACGTGGAACAGTCTGCAGAATGATCATATGTTAGCCCATAAAATATTTTTCAACAAATTCAAGATCAAAATCATACCATGCATCTTTTCTGACCATAACACTATGAAACTTGAAGTTAACCACAAGAAAAAATTTGGAAAAACCACAAATACCTGAAAGTTAAATAACATGCTACTAAACAACAAATGGATTAACCGGAAAATAAAAGAAGAAATTAAAAAAAAAAGAAATAAAAGTACATGGAAACCACTGAACATGAAAACACAATGGTCCCAAACCTGCAGGATGCAGCAAAAGTGATTTTAAGAGGAAAGTTTATAGCAATACAGGCCTACCTCAAGGAGCATGGAAAATCTCAAATAAACCACCTACCCTCACACCTAAAGGACCTGGAAAAAGAAAAATCCAAAACCATCAGAAGAAGGAGAATAATAAATATTAGAGCAGGAATAAACGATACAGAAATGAAAACAAACAATAGAAGAGATCAATAAAACCAGGAGCTGGTTCTTTGAAAAAAAATGAATAAAATTGATAAAACTCGAGCCAGACTTACCAAGAAAAAAAGGGAAAGGCCTCAAATAAATAAAATCACAAATGAGAGAGAAGAAATAACAACCAACACCACAGAAATACAATCAATTATAAGAGAATATTATGAAAACCATGCCAAAAATTGGACAACCTAGAAGAAACAGATACATTCCTAGAAACATATAAACTGCAAAAACTGAAACATGAAGAGATAGAGAATTTGAACGGACTCATAACCAGCAAAGAAATTGAATCAGAAATTTTAAAAAACTCCCAACAGGCAAAAGCCCAGGACCTACCAAACGTTTAAACTATTCTCAAACTATTCCAAAAAATAGAAAAGGAAGGAAAACTTCCAAATTCATTCTAAGACACCAGTGTTTTCCTAATTTGAAAACCAGATAAAGACACTACTAAAAAAGATAACTACAGGCCAATATCCCTCACGAACATAGTTGCAAAAATCCTCACTAAAATACTAACAAACAGAATTCAATAATACATTAAAAAAATCATTCACCACAATCAAGTGGGATTTATTCCTGAGTTGCAAGTTGGGTTCAATATTCACAAATCAATCAGTGAGATACATCACTTTGATAAGAGAAAGGATAAGAACCATATGATCATTTCAGGGGCACCTGGGTGGTTCAGTCAGTTAAGCATCTGCCTTTGGCTCGGGTCGTGATCCTGGGGTTCTGGGATGGAGCCCGCCCATGGAGAGTCTTGTTCTCTCTCTGCCTCTACCGCTCCCCCTGCTTGTGCTCTCTCTCTGACAAATAAATAAAATCTTTAGAACCATATGATCATTTCAACAGATGCAGAGGAACATCTGACAAAGTACAACATTCATCCATGATTTAAAAAAAAAAAAAAACTCTCAACAAAGTAGGTTTAGAGGGAACATACCTCAACATAATAAAGGCCTTGTATGAAAAACCCACAGCTAGTATCATCCTTAAGCGGGAAAGACAGCTTTTCCCCTAAGGTCAGGAACAAGACAAGGATGTCCATTCTCACCACTGTTGTTCAACATGGAAGTTCTAGCCACAGCAATCAGACAACAAAAAGGAATGAAAGGCATCCAAATTGGAAAGAAAGAAGTAAAACTTTCACTATTTGCAGATGACATGATACTATATATAGAAAATCTGGAAGACTCCACCAAAAACCTGCTAGAACTGATTCTTGAATTTCAGTAAAGTTGCAGAATACAAAATTTTGGTGTACAGAAATCTGTTGCATTGCTATATACCAATAATGAAGCATCAGAGAAATTAAGAAAATAATTCCATTTACAGATGAAACAAAAATAATAAAATACCTGGGAATGAAAAACTATACTCCAAAAACTATACAACACTGATGAAAGAAACTGAAGATGACACAAAGAAATGGAAAGACATTCCATGCTCATGGGTTGGAAGAACAAACATCGTTAAAATGTTTATATGGTCCAAAGCAATCTACACATTTTAGGCAATCCCTATCAAAATACCAACAGCATTTTTCACAGAACTAGAACAATTGTAAAATTTGTATGGAACCACAAAAGACCCTGAAGAGCCAAAGCAATCTTAAAAAAGCAAAGCAAAGCTGGAGGCATCACAGTTCCATACGTCAAGTTACAGTACAAAGCTGTAGTAATCAAGACGGTATGGTACTGGCACAAAAATAGACACATAGATCCACAGAACAGAATAGAAAACCCAGAAATAAACCCACAACTATATGGTCAATTAATCTTTGACAAAACAGGAAAGACTATCTAATGGGAAAAGGACAGTCTTTTCAACAAATTGTGTTGGGAAAACTGGATAGTAACATGCAAAAGAAAGAAACTGGACCATTTTATTAAACCAGACACAAAAATAAATGGTTAAAGACCTAAATGTGAGACCTGAAACCACACAAAACCTAGGAGAGAACGCAGGCAGTAGCCTCTCTGACATTGGCCATAGCAGCTTTATTTCTAGACATGTGTCCTGAGGCAAGAGACACCAAAGAAAAAAAACCCACTGGGACCACATCAAAATAGAAAGCTTCCCATGGAAGGAAACAGTCAACAACAATAAAAAAACCCAAACTACTGGTTAAAAGACAACCTACTGAATAAGGGGATAAGATATTTGCAAGTGACACATCTGATAAAGGGTTAGTATCCAAAATACATAAAGAACTAATAAAACTCAACACCCTAAAACCAAATAATCCAATTAAATATGGGTAGAAGACATGAACAGCTATTTCTCCAAAGAAGGCATCCAGGTAGCCGACAGACACATGAAAAGAAGCTCACCATCACTCATCATCGGGGAAATGCAAATCAAAACTATAATTAGATACCACCTCACATTGATCAGAATGGCTAAAATCAACAAAACAAGGAAAAAAAGGTGTTGGCAAAGATATGGAGAAAAAGGAACCCTGGATGGGAGTGCAAACTGGGGCAGCCACTGTTGAAAACAGGATGGCATTTCCCCCAAAAGTTAAAAATAGAACTACCCCATGACCCAGCAATTGCACTAGCAGGTATTTACTCTAAAAACACAAGAATGCTAATTCAAAGGGATGCACGTGCTCCTATGTTTATAGCAGCATTATTTACAAGAGCCAAGACATGGAAACAGTTCCAGTGTCCATCAACAGGTGAGAGTGGATTAACAAGAGGTGGCGTATATACAGATAAATGGATGAATGATTATTCAGCCATAAAAAAGAACGAAATCCTGCCATTTGCAACGATACGGATGGAGCTAGAGAGTATTATGCTAAGCAAAATAAGTCAGAGAAAGACAAATACCATGATTTCACTCATATGTGGAATTTAAGAAACAGAAGAAACAAGCAAAAGGAAAAAAAAGAGAGAGAGAGAGAGACAAACCAAGAAACAGACTCTTAGTTACAGAGAACTGATGGTTCCCAGAGAGGAGGTAGGAGGGGGAAGAAGGGAGGGGTGCAACAGGTGATGGGGATTAAGGAGGGCCCAGGTGGGGAGTACTGGGTGATTGTGTGGAAGTGTTGAAGCCCTGTGTTGTACACCTGAAACTAATATAACACTGTATGTTAACTAACTGGAATTAAAATAAAAACTTAAAAGCAAAGAAATCTTAACTTGGAGATAATAAAACAAGACTTTTTTTTTTTTTTTCTCCACTGTGGTGAAGTGCAGCCTAGGCCCTAATTGTTCAGCTGTCCCTGTGTCCATGTCCTTCACTGTGTGAATGTGTAGTTCTCCTCACTTCCCTGTGATGTGGAAATGTGAAGTACATTTTCTCTGCCCTGTGATCTTGCGTTCGACTGAAGAGAACGGAGCGGAAGTGACCGTATGTCAGTTCTGAGCCTAGGGCTTATGTGATTTCACTTTCTTGAGCCTCTGCCATGGCCATGAGAAGAGCGTGTGTAGTAGCCTCATCTGCTTACAGAAAGAAGACGACGAGAGACGGAAGAAACAGAGCTGTAACTAAATTAATCAAACCATGATACTTTTAAGAGAAATAATTTGGAAAGCCTAAAATTTGGATTGTGACTGCATCGTACTTATTCATCTTTTACACAAAGCAGATTGCTTAATGGGCATTCAGTAGGAATCTGTTGAATGAATGAATGAATGAATGAATGAATGGGGAAGTAGAGCTTCTTTTCCTTCCTTCAATTTTCTTAATTTTTTTCTCTTAGTTTACTACAAAAAGGGAAGAATTTAAAGGTGAGTCTTCAAACAGCAAACAAACCAATCAGCAATGCAACAAATCATTATTTTAGGTCAGCGGACATTCGGCAATGTCTGGAGACATTTTTGGTCGTCATAACCAGTGGTGGGGGAGTTGGTATGCTAATCACATCTACAAGGTAGAGGTACTGCCAAATATCCTGCAATGTACAGAATAGATCCCACTATACTTTCAGTAAGAAAAAAAGTATTTGGCCCAAAGAGTGTCTGTGTGTCCTTTGATTTTTTTTTTTCAATTTTCTTTTGTATTGACGGACCCCGAATCTTTCAATCTTTCTCTTACGTTTCTTTTTGCCTCCTCTATGAAGTGTCCGAATATTGCCTCTACTTTTCCATCCTTTCCTTCCGCGGCCTTTCCAGAACTGTTTTTGGTTTTTTTTTTTTTTTTGAATCATGTCACCCTACAGTTAGTTTCTTTCTTAGAGTCACTGCTCTTAGCCACTGGAACCCTTCTGACATTTTCACACTTACGGCGGCCTTTCTCTTTCTGAGAGCTGTCTTAACTTCCTTCCCTCTCCTCTCTTCCATGCAGATTTTCTGGAGATGCACTCCTAGGTCTCTGCAAAGGCTTGATATAGAGTTGCTGTTACTTGATGTGTTTTTTCTTAAAGATACTATGATTAATATCAGAAACAAACTGAGGGTTGCTGGAAGGGAGGCGGATGGGGGGATGGGGTAACCGGTGATGGGCATTAAGGAGGGCACGTGACACAATGAGCACTGGTGTTATACGCAACTGATAAGTTATTGAACACTACATCTGAAACTAATGATGTGCTATATGTTGGCTACTTGAATTTAAATAATAAAAAAATAAAGATAATGTGAAGTTTGTAGTGTTATTTGGTTTTCTAGCTAAGATGAAAGTACGGGATTTGTGTAGGTGGTTTTTTTTCTTTTTGTTGACCTGTACAGTTTTTCAGAGGATGTGTAGGGAGATTTAAATTTAGGTGGCCACCATTATCTCTGCTATTTGGAAACATCATTTATCTCTTAGTTTTATTTATAGCACCCTTGCAGTACAGAATGTTTGCAATTTTGTACAATGAATTCTGTTTTTATACTTTACAGACTTTGGTCATGCTTGAGAAAGGTTTCTTCTCCCCATGACTGTAAAACTAAAATCTCATATTTTCCCCAGTATAATTTTTTAAAATGATAAAAAAATTTAAAAACCTGGATGCATTTATATAGTGGATAAGAGTCTTATTTTATAGGCTATAATGATGACTGGTGGTTAGAAACGGGGTGGAGGTCTTGTGAACGCAGCACGTTGGCTATCCCCACAAGCACTTTTTTTGTGATCATCGTCACCTATCATGGTGTCTGGTGCACGACAGAGCTTGGACACAGAAGCTAGGCTGTCTGGGTTTTAATTCTGGCTTGACCAGCTAGGCTGTCTGGGCCGCTAAAACAAAATTTCAGACTGGGTGGGTTTTGAACAACAGAAATTTATTGCTCACAGTTCTGGAGTCTGGGAAGTCCAAGATCAAAGAGCCGGCATGGTCAAGTTCTAGAGAGGGCCCTTTTACTGGTGTTTCTTAGAAACATGGGGTCTCTTTTATAAAACACTGATCCCATTCATGAGGTCTATCCTCATGACCTAAGCACCTTCCAAGGGCCCCACATCCTAATACCATTATATTTGGGGGTTAGGATTTCAACACATGAATTTTGGGAGGGAGCAAACATTCAGACCATAGCAGGTACTTACTAGCTTTATAACTTCGAGTAAAGTTTTAGTCTTTCAGTGTTTCACTTACTTTATCTGTGGAATGGGGACAATATTAGTATCTATCACGTAAGATGTTGTAAAGAATACTGATTTATGTATGAAGCCCTTAGAATAGTCCCTAGTTTATTCTAAGCATTTATTATTATTATTATCATAATTAGTATTGGTATTATAGATGCTAAATAAATATCTGGGGAGTGAGTATAATTAGCTGTTCTATTACAATGTTCTTTTTGTGCATAGGAAGTTATGCTGGTGTCCATGAATCCATTAACTATGCTTTTGGAAAACCGAGTTATGCTCAAAAAATCACCTCCAAGGTATTACTATGTTCTACTTAGTATCTACTTACTCAAATTATACAAAAATTAAAGTCTTTAGGAATTAGTCTTGCAAATCCAGATCTATAAAAAGAACACACTTCTTTACCAAGCTCAGAAAAGGTTAGTGGGAGGATGAATATGAGGTGTTATGAGCTCCTCAGAAGAAAGTAGTTATTAAGTACAGGGCTGTAATATTATTAAAGGTGAAGTAGAAAATTCTGATCTTTGACATTTATCTCCACGACTGACTCTGTATTAGGCTAATCAATTTCAGAGGGAATTAGTTTATGTAACAGAAATCTTATTTAAGTATGTCTTATTTAAATAAATGTTGCACAGCAGATGTTGTAGGTGAGCAAATGAACTTGAATCCTATTCTAGGGAAGAGATTTTTAAAAATAAGGAGAGCGTATTTTCGATTTGTTTATGTACATTTACTGCAAAGAAAAAGTCAAGCAGTCATCAATAGAGCAGCTGGGGAAAAGTATTGGATTCACGCTTTGCTTTAAATGAATCAGTTTGAGTTTTGTTTTGGATCACTTCCTGAAGTCAATATTCATCGACCTTAAAGGACCTCTTTGAGCTCTCAAAAGATGTTTATCCGTGGAGATAACATTTAGGGAGAGGGTAACTGTGTTTTAAAATTCATGTCCAATATTGACTTCTCTTTAAACATAGTAAGTCTTATCTTTCAGGAAACAAATTACATGAAATTATATAACTGTGTTTATATTTCCTGTTGGACAATTTAGAGAACATTATTAAGGTGCTCTATGCCCAGTGTGTGAATCTCAGACCTGGGCATCAGTATCACCCAAGAGCGGGTTAGAAATACGGACTCTCATGGTCCCAGCAGACCTCAGACACCCAGGTGATTTGTAAATGCATTTAAGTTTGAGAAGTGCCATTCTATGAATCGGACAATCAAATGAACTGAGACTTTTGCCCGGCATCTGGTAGGTGGGGTAGTCTGTGACACAATTTCTCCTGGTAGTCATTTCAATAAATACAAGCTGGATACGGGGGAAGTAAAATGTTGTTCAAAGGCCATGTTGGTTTTATTAAAAGAAAGTCACCTGAGGGTATTAAAATGAAGAAAGGAAGTCTGCTCAAGTGGTTCTTCCTTGCCCTGCCACTTACATAATTAGAAACGTATTGTATCTGTTGCTGCTTTTATAGTCAGATGAACACAGAACAGCCCAATACATCTGTTTAGTGCTTCAGGAGTTGGATTTCCATGGGAGAAAGTTATCTAATTACAGTGCCACCGAAATCATGCTAATGTCACAACATTCATTTTGCAGTCCTCTATGAACGTTGACATTAGAAAACATTCAGAAAGGGCAAGTCAGGTCTGCTCTATGACGTTTGCAATCATTGGCTAATTTAAAACAAAACAGTCATACAGCCCAACCCACATGTAATCATCTGATTGCCTTCTGCAAACTCTCTTGCTGTTAGAGCTGATATCCAAGGACATCTATCCTCTCCTTCCTGGGTTTAGATCACCCGCAGTTTTAAAGCTCTCTTTCGTATGGTTTGTCATGCAGTAATGTAACTGATAGATGATCTCCCTCCTCCCACAGACAGAGCGAGCTAATGAGATTTGGCGACTGCCTCTGGTTAAAGAAGCTGGACTGAGGAACTCACCAGTGACTCCACTGACCCAGGGAACCGAGTTTCATTGACAGCCTGTTGACATAACAAACTAAGAGTCTGTGATTTAAGGTGTCTCTAAACCCTTAAATAAATAAAGTCTTTTCTGATAGTACTTATTTGTAATTGGTCTCTATTAAACACACCTATCACCTTCTGGGACCTTCTCCCATTGTTATTTATTTATTTGCAAAATGTGCTTTTGTCTAGAGAGGAAGGTATTGTGTTTATTTCTATGCGTATATATGTGTTTGCATGTACACACACTCACACACACACACACACACACACACACACATTTTTTTAACTGCCTTCTCCCACCCCAGCAAAACTCGGCAACATATAAAACCTGGGTGCTGTGTGATTGATTTTTCTGTTACAGTGTTGTTAGGAGATGGGAGTAAAAGGGTTACATCAGAACCCATCTGGAAACATTCTGCTCTAAATCAAACTATACTGGTGAGGAACAGTTGTTGCCTTGGTGAGCTTTACTGCCATTTGCTGATGTAGCTAGCTCTAGCCAACCAACCACAAGGGACATATAATGGGAGCCCCGTATTCAAGCCCCTCTTGGAAGAAATCCATAATAGAGCAGAGATGTGAACCCAGCAATAAATCCTAGAGGCATTTGTGCTGGAGCCATGAAATGATACCAATAACTCCTTAGTAACACATTAAAGGGACAATAAAGGGAATTCACCATGGTGTTTTTATTATTTTTTTTTATGTATTCGGGCTATTTTTAATTGAAACTCATCAAAGACACAACAGAGCACGTGACAGCAGCTGTTTATCAATTGCTTTTCATTTATTTCAGATTTTATTTTTTTATAGATTTTATTTATTTATTTGACAGAGATCACAAGTAGGCAGAGAGGCAGGCAAAGAGAGAGAGAGGAAAGCAGGCTCCCTGCTGAGCAGAGAGCCTGATGTGGGGCTCAATCCCAGGACCCTGAGATCATGACCCCAGCCGAAGGCAGAGGCCTTAATCCACTGAGCCACCCAGGCACCCCTCAGATTTTATTTTGAACTCTACTTTTATGCATTCACATATAGCTCATTATTTAAAACACCCTTAAAGACTGCGTCAGCCACACTCGAGGGCCCCCGTGTGGGCTCATCAGACCACAAGAGGCCCTCCATTCGTGCTCAATGTTCATCTCCTCTCATCTTCCTTAGTAAGTCATTGGAATAATCAGGCTGCCAGGACAGGCTGAGTTGAGCGCCTGCTATGTGTCTGGTACTATGCTAAGTGTCACGAAGAATAAGAGGCAGGAGAATCACTGCTTCTGTTCTGATGGAGCTCAGAGCACATGCAACAATGCCCAGAATAAAATAGGGGCTAGGTCAGGAAAAATGCATGGTAGAACTAAATGCAAGTTAGAGGGGAGAACTCCAGGTGGTTGGAGTAGAGAGTTTCTTGGGAAAAGAAAACCTGAGCTGGGCTCTGAACAGGAGGCAGAGGGGGAGGCCAAGGGGGCCAAGTGTTGAAGATCCTAACGGTGTCCAGGACGGCTGGGCTGTTGGTTGCAGAGCGCTCTGTGGGACACTGGTGGGAAAACTCAGCTGAGCTGGGGTGGGGTACAGGGTGGAGAGGAGTGTAGAGGAGGACTTGAGCTGGAGAAGACCAAACTGGCATCAGAGAGGCGAAATTCTGTGCAGCCTCCCGTGTGGGAGAGGGTAAGGCTAGGGAGCAGGGGTGCGGGAAGAGACAGCTGAGATGCTGTCAAGGGTTTGGGGTCTCTTCCCCCATTCCAGATTCTTCAGTGAGCGCCCCTCCTACTCACTGTCTCTGAGATACGCTCTGTGGACCATTTACACTGGAGTTGTTAAAAAGGCCAATGCCTCAGTTCTACCCAAGAATCATCGGCAATGTAGATTTGCAGGAAGTCCGCACATATTTCACCTATGAGGAAACAGGCTCAGAAAGGCTCAGAATCTTGCCCTGAGTGTCACACAGCTCAGCAGGGGACGGGCCTGGCGGTTGTACCCAGCTCTGAAGTGCATTCTGTTTCCACCCCACCACGTGATCATGTTCTTAGTCTCTTGGTTGTACGGAGAGGCTAGGCTGGCAAGGTTCGCACTGTTGTGGCGTTGATGTTTTTATCCTTTAAGAAAAATCTTCACTCTAGTTTGTGTTTTGTGTGTATGAGGAAAACATCCTAACAATCAAGGGAATAACAAGGAAAACCACCCACAATATTTCATTTCGTCAAATCAACAGCTTCCATTTGTAAGGTTTCTAACTGGCTAGTTGATCTTCCCTTTATATTGTAGAAATGTTCTTTTGTGTAATTTTCAGAGAGATATAAAGAGAGATAAAACCAATGGCAGAATGTCCACAATTGGTAAATCTAGCTAAAACGTTCTTGGTTCCATTAAAAAAAAAAAAAAGTCTTTCTATTTTGTCTGTACGTTTGACATTTTTCAAAATGAAAAGTTGCTAGGAGAGAGGGAAGCTATTTGTCTTCCTCTTCCTCTTCCCACCTTCCCTGCCTGGGAAGGGGCAATGAAAGGAGTGACAGTCTTGCATAGAGAGATAAAAACCACAGGTTGAGGAAAGAACATTCTTCCCTACAGTCCTGGATCATGCACCCCTGTGCTATCATGCACAATATGGAAATAAACATGTATTTGATTTAAACAAAGTATAAACAAAATGAGAACTTCCCAACAATACATGTAGTTATAAACGTGCTTTCTGGAGCCAGATTGCCTGGGTCCAGTTCCAGCTCTACTGCTTGCTAATTGGGCAAGGTTTTTAAAGCTCTGTCCTCAGTTTACACATTTAAAATGGATGTACTATCATCTTTCTTACAGGGTTGTTGTGATCATAACATGTGAAGTGTCTTAGATAGGGCCTGGCAGATAGTAAGCACTCGATAAATGTCATTACCACTACCTGTATTTAAATATATTTGTTAAATGCCAAAAGAAGGAGAGTGATGATTAAACCCAGGACTGGCTCTGAGGGATGCTAGGCAAATTTGTGCGATAGAGAAGCTAGGGAGAAAGTGAGTTTCATATTGGTTTGGGATTTGATAAAAGGAATGTTGATGTCAAACTAGATAGGAATCTGTGTTCTATGTAATAAACAACTTATAAAAAGGACATTGAGAAAGGAAGTCTATTCATTTACTCTCAGACTCCTTGGGCTAGCGGACGCCAAGAAGCAGCTCTGGGGATGTCTGTGAAGGCCTGGATGATAACTGCTGTCACACTGGGGTCTGCGAGGGACAGGGGAGAGGTTACTGGCCTAGCAGGAATGACTAGGGCTCCTGGTCTAGTGAGAGGTCGCTGGTTTCAGTTTCCCCGTCTGCAGAAGAGAGTTTGACTTTGAAGTTCTGTTTTAGCTCTAGAATTTTCCAGTAAGTGTTGCCCTGAGGAGTCCTTTGAGTTGAAAGAGAAGTCACTCATGACCACTTCAGGTTTCATTTCTAGTAGAGCAGCCAAATATTTATTGATATGCCTGCCCTCTGATGCCTGTTGACTTAATCCCCCACCGTGGCCTACAGAGTCTGATGTACCTCGATCTATCTGGGTGAAGACACCTGCCTTCCTACATGGGCACTGGTTTGTTCGTTCGTTCATTCATTCTTTCATTCATTCAGTACATATTTATGCACCAAGCTCTATGCTAGGCGCTGTGTATACAGTGATAAAGAAAACAGCTATAGTCTCTGTCTCCTGGCACTTCGAGTCTCACAGGCAAGGGAGACCAACAATAAACAAGGAAACAAACAAAAGAATATATAATCATAAAATTATGTCAGGCACTATGCACAACATCAGTGAGCTTCACCTGAGGAGATTTCTGAGGAGATGCATTTAGACACTTGGGTGAAGGTGAGACAGAATGGATTATGGAGCTGGGAGAGTGGTCCAAGGGGAGGGACCAGCCTGTGTGAAGCTAAAATTACCAGGAGGTCTTGTTAGCTTTATGACGGAGTACGAAGTTAGTGCTTCACGGTCTTACCAGGAGTATTGCAACTTAAACTTTTTTTCCTAACATCTTTTTGAAAAACAAAATGAAAAAATGAAAAAAATACACATTTAAAAAATTAGAGAAATAAAGTGTTCATTATAAAGGAGTTGGAACATATAGATATGTCACAAAGAAGGGGAAAAAACCCTCGTCTTATTACAGCCAGATGTGATCACTGTGTCTTGCTAGAGATCAGACCTACATTCATCTCTGTATCTATGCCTCTGTGGTCTATGTATCTATAGTCATATCTGTTTTTATATTTATGTCTACCTCCAAGGAAGCATATCGTTTATATTGTTTTACAACTTGTTTTGTTTGCGAAGCAAATCCGAGGCATCGCATCATTTCATCTGTAAATATTTCAGAATACACCCATCTTTCTCCTAGGTTGTTCCCGCTGCACTGAGGTGGTGAGGGCAGTGACAGTGATGTCAGTATCAGTCACTGCATTTGGGCCACCAAGAATAATTGAGCCAACAGCTCGTGTCCTCAGAGCTTGCCAATAACAATAACAATAATCACTAACATTTCTGTAATGATGACAACCTTCTCACCCCCGTTTTCTCATTTCCTTCCTTTAGGAAGAATTTTTTCTCATATTTGCTAGATGAAAAAAAATGGAGACTCCAGAAATGACACAGACTTCCTCGAGTTGACATAACACACAGTCAGTCCAGGTCTGAATTCTGTGCTTCGCCAGCATATCGTGATGACTTCTGACTGGTAGGACACGCCCAGTGCCCTCAAGTTCCAGTTAACAAAATGCTTTGGGATTTTAATTGGATATTAATTAATACTTTGTATTGAAAGTGTTCTCTCATTAAGAAAGACGAAAGTAAATATTTGATGATGCATTTAGGAAGATACTACTTTTATGAACTTACTATCATAAATGCATATAAAATGAGTATTCCCTTCTAAAAAGGTAAATATGTCCTTAAATTCTAGAAAAGATTGCAGACCAACTGAGTTGGTGGTTTCATTTCTGCCTGTGAGTTTTTGGAGTTCTTTGTAAAGTAACTAACATGGTATTCCCTAGCATAGAAATTTGAACGCAACTTTTAAGCCTCAAGCCATATTGTTAAGTAGGAACACAGAGCTGGCGATGTGATCTGTGGAAAGGTAGACAACAATGGATATGCCTCGTCCTCAGCAGGGGAAATCAAGCCCTCCTCCTTGTTATTCCTGTCTATCAGAGCAAACTGATTACTTGGATGTGTTTTGAATAGCTCATCTAAAATGGCTCGAGGCAAGCAGACACTTGAGATTTTATAATCAACCTTCGAGCTTCTATAGATCATTCTTACGCACAGAAGGCACCTTTGACAGGCTGACGGCCGGGCATGGGTTTTGCTAGGGATTAAATTGGCCATTTTTGTATGCTGTTAAAAGACGTTCCTATCTGGGTTGCCAGATTCCTAAGGAGAGAGAGGAACAAGTATTTTTTAACTTGAAAAATTACACGATACCACTAGCAATAATAATTGACATTTCCATAGCACTTTGGGGTTTATTGAGAGCTTTTTAATTCTTATTGACAAAAACTCATTGAATTTGGTGTTATTTCCATTCTTTTTTTAGGTGAGGAAATGGAGACTGAGAGACAGTGACTGGAAACTGCACATTTCAAGTCCAGGTCCCAGTGTTTTCTGTAACAAAATCACGATGAACAATACGATTTCAGTTCAAGAGATGACCCTTTCGTGGAATCAAGGGTAATGTCTCTTTTTGATGGTGAAGATTATCCAAGGAGGAAGCTGTTCAGCTTGTCACCTTTTCATGCTTCTGGCTCTAGGAGGGCAATGCTCCTTGGATCCAGGGTGGATTACTCACCTCAAAGGCAGTCCCCATGGATGCCCAGAGGCTACACAGGTGTCTAACCGCTGCCTGACACGCCAACCGAGAGAAGTCTTTCCAGAGGCTACAAGCACACTGTACCTTCTGGCTCAGTGTCAAACTGCAGACAGACACTGAAAGAAAAGATCTTTCTCCTTCACTTTCCTGGTGAAGCCTTGAGAAGACATCCTCTTTGTTAGTGGTTCTCAAATTGCCCTCTGAGTGGTTCTTAAGTCAGGGGCCTTGGAGTAGTCTAGAGGGGTCTGTGAGGAAAAGGGGCACCACGCAAGGCCTGTGAGTGAGATAAAGGAAGTGTATTCCATGTAAATGTTACTATTTTTCAAGTGAATGAGGTTGCTATTGGGCTTAATTAAAATAAAAATTAATTTAAGAGCAGTGCCGAACGCTTAGTAGCTCTTGTCATGATGTATGTTTGGAAGCAATGGTTATGAAAAGTATCAAGTGGGCAATGGCATTGTTTAACGTGAGAGTCTCCTCTAACACAGAAGACTGGCAATTCACCTCCCGAAGCACCAGGCATCAGCATGCAGTTTATTATGTTCTCTTTTTTATACTGCTTAAAGCCATAATACCTCCCGTTATTGATGTGATGCAGATTCTCTTCCTATAAGGTTTGAGCCACAAGGATCCTTCGAGTTCAGCTAGTCTGAGCTCTCATGTTGAAGATGCAAAACTGAAGGTGGGAGAGGCAGAACGACTTGCCCACGGTCACACGGCTGAGCAGGCTGGACCCTGTCTGAAATCCTTTGGCTCTCTGCGTCCAGCGTATCCCCTTGCGGCTACCACTTAGAGTAACCCTTCGTTATAATGACTCATTATCTGACTTACTCTTCAAAGCAGTCCTGTGAGGTAGATAGTGTCATTCCCACTGTACAGATGGAGAAGCTGAGAAATTAAGCAAATTAGGAACTTGCCCAAAGTCGTACATGAATGCTGCAGGCTTCAACAAGGGCAGTTTATTTTTGCACAACTTCTCTCCTTAGCTATTCTTTAACATCCTTGTCAATGACAGCTCAGTCTCTTTGACTTGCCACGTATGTCTTGACTCCCCCATTCTTTATGATGACCTTATTTTTTTTTTATTTTTTAAAGATTTTATTTACTTATTTGACAGAAAGATAGAGATCACAAGCAGGCAGAGGGAGAGGGAGAAGCAGACTTCCCGCTGAGTGTGGAGCTTGATGCGGGGCTCAATCCTAGGACCCTGAGATCATGACCTGAGCTGAAGGCAGAGGCTTAACCCACTGATCCAATCAGGCATCTCCATATGATAACCTTATTTTTTATGCATAAATAGCTCTTGATCCTACATATAATATCTATTAACTACGTATCATTGAGAAATTCATTTCACATTTCTCAACCTTCTCAGCTTAACTGGTAAAGATCAAGCTGGCGGCAGGTGGTGGATTTCTGGTGAGGTGCCCCTTCCTAACTTGCAGAAGGCTGCCATCTTGCTTTGTCCTCACATGGCCCTTCCCCTGTGCACCCAGAGATAGAGTAAGTTCAGTTATTTCTTCTTCTTATAACACTAATCCCATTATGTCCTCATTTAACCTTAATTACCTACTTGGAGGCTCTATCTCCAAATATAGCCTTATGGAGGGGTGAGGGCTTCAAAATATGAATTTTTTTTTTTGCCAGGGTTGGGGGGAGGGAGTGGAAACACACAACTTAGTCCATAGCACTATATACTCTAAATTGTTCTCCAGGATATAAAGTTTACATGCCTACCATGAATGCATGAAAATTTTTCTCCTTTACCCTTGACAAACTGGGTATTGTCATTTAAATATATTTATCAGTTTGATGGATTAAAATAGTATTTTGTGGTTCTAATTGTAATAACTTTTTCAGATATATACATACTTTTAAAGTGGATTTCCTATTATTCCATTTGTCCATTTTTCTATTTAATATTCATTATTCAATACATATTTGGGCATATTATGAAAATTCCTTAAAAGCCATTTTTAATTTTAAATTTTAACGAGTACCATCTTTTGTTATGATTTATTAGATGATATTATACTTTAATGTTTAAAGGATTTATCTCCCCTTCTTCATTTTACACAGGAAATAAAAGTCTATTTTAGCAAATCTAAAAAACAGATAAGCAAAAAAGAAAAAAAAAATCACTTAGATGTAACCTCTATAAATGTGTTTGTGCATATTCCTCCAGACTTTCCTATGCAAATGTATACATAAAAATATCTATATTTTACAGACTTTAAATATTTTTGCAAAAATGAGATCGTACTTATATCAAAAAACCTAGTTCATGCACCACCTGAATCTTTTTGGCTCTGGTTGCCTTGCTTCCCTGATGGAATTGCCTGGCAAGTCTCATCCCCACCATTGTTCCTGCCACCCGGAAGGAGGGATGCTTTTCCTGGCCTCCGGGTGGACTGTATCCGCAGAGGCCACTGTGCTCCCAGGGGCTGTCTGGAGAGGTCAGGTAACACAGTCTAGAAAGGGGTGAAGGCTAATGTCCCATGGGGTGGACTCTGACCAGTGAGAGGAAGATAGGAAGGGATGCGCAGAGTTGCTTATCCTTCCTTCACTTAATGGACTGTTATGAGGAGCAGTGTTACATGTCCCTTCTCTGGAGAGGTTTTGTTTGGGCAAGCAGCTGTATTGCCTGATAACACACCACAATGTATTTGCTGTCCCTCCTTCCCTGACTCACTTCCCTTTTTCCTTCATTAATGCTTTAACTAAGATTGCGTCTCCAACAAAGCATTAACGCGAAAGATTTACCTTTGAGCTCTACTAGAGAATTTTGGCTCAGACAATATTATCTTTGTATTTCTATTCCAGGATGGAAAATAGTTTTGTTTAATCTTACATATTAATTCTGATCAAGTGGTTATGACTATCCTGAGGGTTGTATTGAGCAAGATCCTGAAGCTCTAGTTCAAGCTCACTGGGAAAAGTCATGGATTATAAGCAATATTTGCACATTTGGAATGGGCTTGGCAGAGTGGGAGAGTGCATAAAGCCAGACTGGCCTCCTAGGAAGCTTGGCAAGCTCACATGGTGGGGAGAGTCCCATGCCTGACTTTGAATTGCGATCTTTTTTTTCTTTTTAACCTTTACGGGTTAAAATAAACTGTATCTTATTTTAATTTCTATTTCTTTGATTTTTTTGTATCACCATTTCT
Organism: Meles meles; assembly: GCF_922984935.1. Taxonomy (NCBI): domain Eukaryota; kingdom Metazoa; phylum Chordata; class Mammalia; order Carnivora; family Mustelidae; genus Meles; species Meles meles. Next base: position 84,320,942 of record NC_060068.1, read on the forward strand.
TATATAAATTGCCCCAGCTTGCTTTTCTTTCTTTTCTTTTGTTTCCTTTCCTTTTCCTTCTCTATCTCTCTTCCTTCTTTCCTTCCTTCCTGCTTCTTCTTCCCTTCCTTCCTTTCTTCCCTTCCTTCTTTCCTTCTTTCTTTCTCTCCTTCCTTCCTTCTCTCTTTCTTCCTTTCTCTTTCCTTTTTTCATTTCCTTAATATTAAATCTAATTTTTTTTTTAAAGATTTTATTTATTTATTTGACAGAGAGAGAGATCACAAGTATGCAGAGAGGCAGGCAGAGAGAGAGGAGGAAGCAGGCTCCCTGTGGAGCAGAGAGCCCGATGCGGGGCTCGATCCCAGGACCCTGAGATCATGACCCGAGCCGAAGGCAGCGGCTTAATCCACTGAGCCACCCAGGCGCCCCTTAAATCTAATTTTTAAACAAAGTAGTTTTGACATATATCAAATAATATCAAGTGGCTAATAACAAAGAACACCAGTTCTTTTCCAACTTTTTTGCCTCTGATCTCTCTCCCATAAGCAACTATTTCCATTCTGTTTAGTTGCTATTTCTTTTGGTGGGAGGAGGAAGTAATTTGCCTCAATATTTCTCAATGATATATCTACACTGCTATTTCTTGATTTTTTTTCAATTGTAGACATGATTCATGAACTAACTACTATGGAAGACAAGAACTTACTTGTCTTATGAATTCCCTCTGCTATACCCTCACACTCCCCTAGAGAGTGTCCCTCCTTCCATTCTCCCAATACAGATGTGTAATAATTGGGGCATAAGTCAGTGTTCAGAGTATGCATTGCTATGACTACACAAACACTGTAACAGCTAAATGTCAAAGTGTATCATGATTCTATTTCCTTTTTTGTTCAGCTTTTTGTTTTCCTTGGAGTTGATTGCGACAGGTTTTTTTTTTTCTTTTTTCTTTTCTTCCTTTTTTTTTTTTTTTTTAAGAGAAAGAGTGTGTGAGACCAGGGTGGGGTGGTGGGGGTGGAGGGACAGACGGAGAGGGAGATAGAGAAAAAATCCCAAGCAGGCCCCACGCCCAGAGAGGAGCCCAACTACAGGTTCAGTCCTGGCCCTGAGATCATTACCTGAACCGAAATCAAGAGTTGTATGTTTAAATGACTGAGCCACCCAGGTGGCTCAGTTTTTGTGTTTTATCGCTTTGTTGTGTTTTATTGCTAACCCCAGACTCTCTGGTAGAACTGTACGAAACCAGCCACTATAAAACAAAGACTGCAAATAACCTATTAGTTCCATGTATCTGAGGGTCCCTTCAGATGCCCTTGTCTTCCTGCTCTCATCTTTTTTGGTTGCTCTCTTAGTCTGCTGCCCCATCATCCTACCAAGAATTTTCACCGCCACCCTGAGAATTTTCTTCATTTGACTCCCATATTAGCTTGCTAGCTGTGTGGAGTTTTCAACTCCTTTGTTTTACTGCTTATCTTGACAGACTATATCCTCTACCTGCTTTTCTAAGAAAGGATTTCAGAAGAGGTAAGTTCTTGAAATTTAGTTGCTTTTTCCTCCTTCTTATTTGCCCACTTAATGCGCACAGAATTCCAAGGGGCTGTGTTAGTTAGAATAGGCTAACTCTTGTACCAAACAACCCTCAAATCTCGGTCAACTAACACAAACAAAGATTTGGTCTATTCATTGGTAAGTGCGGTTATTTATGGGGGAGGGTTTTTTGGGTACATGATTTGGGGACCCAGGTTTCTTTCATTTAGAGACTGCACTGGGGCTTGGAATCCTTCCCTGGGACTTCTGCATCCGTCCAGGTGACAAGGGAGAGAACATGGAGGATCTTCTGAAAGGTTTTAGAGGTCTGGCCTGGAAGTAGATTTACTTTCCCCACATATCACACGACAAAACACAGTCACATGGACTGTCTAAGTGAAAGAAGGCTGGGAAATATAGTCTACTTGCATGTTCAGGAAGAAGAGGAGAAACAAGAATATTATGAGCTCTAGCATTTTAGCCACAGTTGGAAGTCATTTTCCCTTATAGTTTTAAAAGGCATTCTTCTTTTGTATTCTGGCTTTCCATGTCACCGATTCCTCATTTTCTGCATGTGGAATGTCTCATTTGGTAACCGACAAAAGTCTACTGGAAAGACATGAACAAAGGAGAAAAGTCCATAGGAAATGTAGCCATTGTCACATTGTATGCTAAACCTGTAGAGGGTGATTTTGCTCTGTATGAGACGTTTGGCAAAGTCTGGAGACACTTACAGTGATCCCAAGTGGGGCATGTGTGTAGATGCTGAGCATCTAGTGACCAGAGGCCAGGGATGCTGTTAAACATCCTTCCATGCACAGAGCAGCCCCCTACAACAAAGAATTATCTGGTCCAAAATGTCAATTGTGCCAGGTTTGAGAAATCCTATACTAAATGTCATGCCAGGGCGTTACGTTAGAAAGAATGGTCCCCACTGCCATAATGGAAACATGCAGAATGATTGTACACAGAGAGAGGTGATGGACTTGGCCTAGAGGACAGGAAGGTTGTAGATGCCATCCTTGTCTTCTGTGCAATGAGCTGGTCTTAATTACTTTGCTGTACCTAGGGCTTAGGTAATTAAAACAGGGATTCTGGTTGGTAACCAATTAGATCAGCTGAAGGATAACTGACATCTTTAATGAAATTAGTCTCCATATACATGAACATGACTTTCTGTTTTATTTTGGTATTCCTTACTGACTTTCAAAGTAACATTTTGTGATTTCCTTCATTAAGGTTATTTTCTTCTTTTGTTAGATTTAGTCCTAGGTATCTTCTTGTTTTTGTGGTCACCGTTAGTGTTACATCCGTGTTTTGATTACCTTCTCAATAGTTCCCCTTTATTTTCAAAAGTTTAAAATACAAAGAAAAACAGCATCAACAGTGAAATGAACAAGGACAACTTTAAACAATTTCCATTTTCTAAGTGCTTATTATTAATGCATGAAAGTGCAATTATTATTCTATGTTGACCTTTTTATATAACTTCCTTGCAGAACTCTCTAGTACTTCTAAAAATTAGTGTAGTTTTTCTCACGTAGGAGATCATAACATGGCAAATAATGACAGTTTTGTTTCTTCCTGTCCAATTCTTTTACTTTATATTTCTTTATCTCATCTTCCTACATAAGTCAGCACAGTATAGAAGAGAAGGGGGGAAATAGCAGACATCTATTTCTTATTCCTGATTACAAAGGACCAGAAATATTTAGGAGTATTATTTTGTCTTGTTCCTGATTATTAGAAAGATGCCTTTACAAGGGAACTGTTCACTGCGGAATATAATGTTTGCTGCAGACTTTTTAGTAGTTATCATTTATTAAAGAATTTATTTTCCATGCCAAGAGTTTTAGTGAGAATAAATGTAGTATTTTTTATCAAATACTTCTCTGTATCTGTTGTGATGCTTGTATAGTTTTTCTACTTTAACCTGTTAATGTGCTAAGTTTTCTCTTGTTAAAATACTCTTGCATTTCTAGGAAAAAGCAATTTGGTAAATGTAGTTTATTTTTATTATCCACTCTGGATTTGGTTTGCTAATATTTTGTTCAGGATTTTTGCATCTTTATTTGTAAATGCTACTGATCTATAGTTTTCCTGCCTTTAACCAGCCTTATCTAGATTTTGTATTAAGATTGTACTAGCTTTTTAGAAAAACATGATGACTATATCCATCCCCCATTCCCCACACTCTGGAAAGTTTTGTGTAAAATTGGAAAAAGCCGATTCTGGAATATTTGAAAATATTGTTATGTGTCTAATCTTTTCTTTGGGGTAAGATTTTAATTACTGATTTGATTTCTTTAGCATTAGAGGATGGGACTATCAAGGTTTTCTATCTTGGCAACATATGTTTCTACAGTTTTTCCTTTTGTTTGCTTTCAAATTTATTTTAATAAAAGTGTTATTAATTGTACTATCTTTTAACTTTTTATTTATCTGGAGTTATATCTGGTTTCATTCCTAATACTGTTTTTATTTTTACTTTTTGACAGTTTCTTGCTCAAGGCTTTTAAAGAACAACTCTGGTTTTGGTGAGCCTCTATAATTTTATATTTACACTTGAAATTTTAATAAAGTAAACTGTATGTTATGGAACATGCTTTTCTTCTTTCAAATACAAGACCTTTAAACTTTTGAAAGCCACAATTCTTACTTTCTGAATTCAAGCCATTTTGGCTTCTCCTGATATTTTATCTTCATCATCTTTAGACTAAAAATTACACAGTATTATAGATATTATTTTAATTTGTCAATGTTTGCTCAGAGTTGTCTTTATCATTGTCATATGATTGATTTTTAATTAGCATTTCTTCTTTTTCTCAGATTGCCTTCTGGAAAATTTTCCTTTTTCTTTAAGTATATACTTGAGAAGTTGTTTATGGAGAATTTGAGGTTTTGTTCTTCTGAAAATATTTGTATTTCACCTTTATTCTTCATTGGCAGTTTTTCGGAGCCTAAAGTTCTAGGTTTACTTTTCCCTATTTTCTCTCAGCACATTGAAGAAATTAGTTCACTGCTGGTACTGAAAAGTCAGCTATGGTCCACTTGACTCTCCTTTGTAGATAATTTCTTTCTTTCCTATTTGCTCTTAAGATAGTCTCTCTAGCCAGGTATTTTCCCCCCATTTTACTCTGATTTGTTTAGGTGTGTCTTTACATTTATTTATCCTATCTGGGATTCATGGTGCTTCCTGATTTGAGAATGCATGGAATATTCTTCCCACAGTCTCTTCAAATGTTGCCTCTCCTTTATTCTTTCTATAATCTCCTCTGCTTCTTGTGGAACTCTAACTAAACATATGTTGGTCTTTCTCATCATATTCTCTGCAAATCTAAACTTTATTTCTAGGGGCGCCAGGGTGGCTCAGTGGGTTAAAGCCTCTGCCTTCAGCTCAGGTCATGATCCCAGGGTCCTGAGATTGAGCCCCGCATCGGGCTCTCTGCTCAGCAGGGAGCCTGCTTCCTCCTCTCTCTCTGCCTGCCTCTCTGCCTACTTGTGATCTCTGTCTGTCAAATAAATAAATAAAATCTTTTAAAAAAACAAAAATAAAAACAAAAACAAGAAACTTTATATCTAAATGTGAATTACGTTTGTGTATTTTTGGTCCCCATGCTATATTGTATGTAATTTCTTTTTGGTTAATTCTCTCTTCATCTATGTTTAATCTGCTGTTTAAATAATCTATTGAGCTTTTCTTTACTTTTCATGACTTCTCTTTAAAAAAAAAAATAGTGGACTTTGTTTTTTAGGGAAGTTGGAGGTTCCCCGCACAATCAAGTGGGAAATAGGCAGAGTTTCCATATATCCTCTCACCGCAGTCAGACAGAGCCTTCCCCACCGGCCACACCCCACAGACTGCACGCCATTGGCTAACAAGCTCACTTACCTTCCTAGACTCTTGTTCTAGACTTCAGCAGGATATGCTCTGAGCTTCTGGCAGCCTGAGATACTCCAAGTATCTGTCTCTCCATCATACATCTGTGATTTCGCTATATTTTACTGTGCATGAGATGGTACGAAGCAGGGATTTCAGGCCCCCCACTCGGCCACACGCCCTTCCACCAGTTTTTACATTCCATTGTATTTGCCGCCCTGGAGGGTCGGAACGTCTATCTCTTAACCCTTTCCTTTCTGCCATTCTTCTGAAGAAACCCATCCAAGAACTTCATATAGTGAGAAGAGCACAGACTAGTTCAAAGGAATGAGATTATGTGTTAAAAATCACCAGCTGTCATCCAGGCTGCTCCAGTAGAGGCTCACCAGCCTCCTTGCACTTCCGTTCTTCTCATCTACAAGGGACGGTGCTGCTCTAGGAGGTGCTGCAGCCGCCTCCTCGCCTGGACGTTTGATAGGGAGCACGGATTCCTTCAGGAGCCGGGCATCTGTGGCTGTCGGCCCTTGATTTATGGTTCAGCACACTCTCTGTCCTTCTGAGTATTTTTAAACATAGAAATGTATTTTAGCTTGAGAAGACAGGACTACTGTGTGGTGACTCCATTCTGGTGTCTTGTCTAGTCTTAGAGATGTCACAGGGCCTGTGACATATTGGAGGAAGACTGCATGGAGCCCTGAAGTTGAAATCCTCAGAGTGGACAATGAGGTACACTGGAGGGGGAGGGCTTGGCTATGGCAGCTCTATTTTAACACTATTCCACCCATTCTCTCCCCCACCTTTCCCTTCATCTACCTCCTTCCCTGCCCCTACCTTTCCATAAATATTTACTAAGCATACATAATGTGGTGTGGAATACCACATTATGTAGTGTGGTGAACAAAACAGAATTCGTCCTAGCCTTTAAGAAGTTTACCTTCTAGGTGAGGGAGACAGACATTAAACCAATGTAACAGATGTGAATTTGGGTCCCAACACTTGAGCACAAGAAATGTCACATTACTTAAAAAACAATCAAACTAATTTTAGCTTGGACACGTAATTCATTGGGTCAAGGAATACAAATGTAATTTCTGAGTAGCCTGTCCCCTTCCCTGGGGCTTGCGAAATCTAGGCGATATTAAAATTAGGGATTTAAGAAATCCAAGAAAGTTGGGGGGAAAGGCCTCCGTCATCAGCCCATTGATGATCCCTGTCCAATGTCCCTGTGGTGTCTACTTGAAGATAAGAAATGTTTCTGAGATTGGCACCCACTCTGTTGAAGCCACAATGTTCTACTGGATTTATGGCACTTTACTTGGAAATATTTAGGTGTGAGGAGTGTGGTGTTAGTGTAAGTTAATCTGAATCAACATCTTGAAACCTCCATGGTAACAAAAGAGATACTAGAAATCATTTTTAGTGAGCAATATTTGTTGTATTTACGGTACCTTAGTGGTTAGGAAAGATATGACAAGAGCCATAGTGCTGGCAGCAGTAAAGTATAAAAACTCAGGCTTGATAATCCAAGCCAGTGGACCTACTTTTCCCACTTTGCAGAGAACCCTGTTGAAATCCTCTCATACTGGAAGGTTCCTAAAAGTCCCCATAAAGTCCCTGACTGCCATCTGACCAAGTCTTGGTTGAGGACCACATGACCAGAGAGCATGGAGTTCAGCATGTGGCTTCACATAAGCCCCTCACTGGAGGTCTCACCATCTTGGAAATGCTGTGTGGAAGAGGCCTCCCTCCCTGACTAAACCTTCCAAACTGACTGCCTCTCTACCCTTCCTCACCTGCTCCTTTAATCCCTCTCCCCTCTCAGGTGATCTAGTTCTGCATCTTCGGAGATGTAGAATTTCATACATGGTAGACTAAATCCAAAGGCTTTGCAATTCTATTCTGGAGAAAGGGAAGTCCTTACTGTTTTTGGAAGGGGAGGGCCTAATGCCACTTTCTTTCTTCTCAAGCCTATTGCTGAGCACAGAGAGCCCAGTGTAACTTCTCAGTGAAGTTCTTTTGCCGTACAAGTTATTAAACAAGTAAGGATCTTACCTTCAATTCTTATTCTTCTGAATTGTCCATCCAAGTTGAGTAAGCTATTTTTTAGGATCTGATGAAACTATATACTAGTTTGGACTTCTCCTGAAAGATATGAGAGAAAGAACAATTAAAGCCCTAGACGTAAACTTTTTTTTTTTTTTTAAGATTTTATTTATTTATTTGACAGAGATCACAAATAGGCAGAGAGGCAGGCAGAGAGAGAGGAGGAAGCAAGCTCCCTGCGGAGCAGAGAGCCCGATGTGGGGCTCGATCCCAGGACCCTGGGATCATGACCTGAGCTGAAGGCAGAGGCTTTAACCCACTGAGCCACCCAGGCGCCCCTAGATATAAACATTTTATGTGTTTGGACACACATACCCTGAAGTATCCAGGGTAAGCATATTTTAAAGAAATCACCGATGTCCCCATGATAGTAATGATTGCTCTGCCAAGACAAGTACAGAAAGTTGAATCTTAGATGCATTTGCATTATTCTGTAAGTAGTTGGCCTAGTTTGGTCGTGGTGGGGTAGTTTGCTCTCCAGAGCCATGGTCATCATGCATAAATATATTGCAAACATAACAAAGCTCTTTAAAAGAAAAGAAAGCATACTGCTCTGGGTTTTTCCACACCCAGTGTGTTTTTAGTACAAAGAGACACTTTTTTTTTTCCTTTTGGTTAGGCAAACAAAAGGGGTCTAGCACTTTGATACAAATATAAGATTTCAGGGATGCCTGGGTGGCTTAGTCATTAAGCATCTGCCTTTGGCTCAAGTCATGATCTCAGGGTCCTGGGATGGAGCCCCGCATCGGGCTCTCTGCTCAGCGGGGAGCCTGCTTCCCTTCCTCTCTCTCTGCCTGCCTCTCTGCCTACTTGTGATATCTCTCTCTCTGCTAAATAAATAAATAAAATCTTTAAATATATATATATGCATATATATATATATATGATTTCAGCTCTGCCTAAAGTATATGTGTCTTCCCTGCAGATGTTTACTCAACTGGCACTATGAAAACATTAAGCCATGAAAAGAAACATCAATGTATGCTTCCATTTAAAAAAAAAAAACGGTGATTGACATGAATACAGCACTCACGCAACAAATAGAACCAAATGTATAATAAACGGGACTGAACTTACCCTATTAGTATGTAAAACATTACTATAGTCTTCCCGATTTGCAACATTTACATATCTCATTATGAGTAGGATGCTCAAAGTGCCATAGAATAGTCATTTCACCCCTTTAGTGTAATACTTACTTACCAAGAAATATTAATGAGACAATCTCATAAATCTCTATTTACTGAATCTAGTGTCCCCCCTCAATTTGCATTTGCAAGCTATGATTGCATTATGTTCCTGGAAGACTGGGATATGAATTTACTATTGCATATGCAGGCAGCTTCCTTAAAACCTCCTTTATTAAAGAATGTTGGAGGAGGAGAAATAGCCACTGATAAAAACGTATTTGAGCTCCATCTGAATACATGTGTTCTTTTATATGGGTTTAACAGAACTTAAACCTGCAAAAAAAGTTGCACTTACACTTATTTTCTATTTCAAGAAAACTTCCTTGGAATATTTTGAATTTACATAGTTCAGGATATTATACATATATATATATTTTGTTAACTCTAAAGTCCTTCCAAAAGGCTGAATGTTTAAAATAAAGAAATAAAGAGCAGAACACTGATGGTAATTCTGATAGCCTCTGGGGAGGTTGCATTAACATTTAATTTGTGGCCGATTTGCATCGTACAGTGGCAATCATGTTTGTGCATGATACGGTGATCAAACTGTTCAGGACCCTCAACTCTGATGATCTATGCCCTATTTAGAAGGTGGGCAAGAGGTTACTCTTGACTCCAGAAAACAGATGTTTCTCTAAAAACTTTTTCTGTCCTAGAGGAGGAAGGAGTGTCACAAGGAATTGCCAAGGGCATGAACATAATCTCTGACCTCGAAAAGCTCGCAGAGTGAAAGGCTGTTTGCCTAAGGATGATATGATCGCTGGTAGTTCTGTAGAGATTTTAATAGCACACAGACGATTTTTTAAATGTCAATAATTACGTATTTTTTATAATGTACATTTGCAAAAAACTAACTTGGATACTACAAGTCTAAAGGAGGGGACAACAGTACATGTGTTGATATCAAGAAAGATATTAGTTAAATAATAATAAAGGTGATTTTCTGATACGGCGAGTTTTCTGAGCCTTTTCTTTGTCAAATCCTTTCTTCCCATTTCTCTTGTACATGCACTCTACTCTTCTTTCCCCCAGCCCCTAGCACTGTCAGCCCCTTTCCACAGCCTTGGGTGACACTCTGGCCACAAGAAAGCCACACTAAAGGGTAAAGTTAAACATAACTCATAGTCTTTAGATAATCTTCAGCATGGTGTTGCCAAAGTGGGTGTAGGAGTGGCCTGCATCAGAATCACCTGGGCTACTCGTTAGACTTGTATAGTTTCCATTCTTCCATTCTGGGGCGGGACCAAAGAACTTAGATTTTTTTTTTAAAGATTTTATTTATGGGGTGCCTGGGTGGCTCAGTGGGTTAAGCCTCTGCCTTTGGCTCAGGTCATGATCTCAGGGTCCTGGGATCGAGCCCTGCATCAGGCTCTCTGCTCAGCAGGGAGACTGCTTCCTGCCCCCACCCCCAACCCCCGCTCTCTCTGCTTGCCTCTCTGCCCACTTGTGATCTCTGTCAAATAAATAAAATCTTCAAAAAAAAAAAAAAAGATTTTATTTATTTGAGAGAGAGAGAGAGAGAGAGAAAGCACAAGGGGTGGGGGTGGGGGTCAGAGGGAGAGGGAAAGTAGGCTCACCGCTGAGCAAGGGGCCTGACATGGGGCTGGATCCCAGGACCCTGAGATCATGACCTGAGCTGAAGGCAGAAGCTTAACTGACTGAGCCACCCAGGCTCCCCAGGAAGACAGATTTTTAATAAGCACCCCAGGTGAGTAAAGATCCTGAGTAAAGTTGAAAAGTAAGGCATCAGTGATGGAGGTAACTGGAGATAGCTCCAAACGCTTAGCCAGGGCAAGCAAAGGGCCCGGGGAAGCTCATCTGGGTAACAACTGCTTCTTCAATGGAATATTCTCATGATTTAACTCGAAAATGATACCTGGAAGCATAGGTCTTTCTGGATTTTTGAGGCAAAGAGCCCCTTTCAACTTGCTGTACTGCTGTTCCCTACGGCTTGACTCTGGTCTTCTTAAACTCAGCTTTGCATGGCAGATGCTGATGGCCAAGCCAGAGCTCTGCAGGAACATAGTTACTGCTGGGCTTGGCCCACGGACCCTTTTTGTAACCTTTTATAATAGAAAGTGCTACAGTCACAAGGTTCTTATAGCCCACCTCATAGCTTCTCCTCCCAAATTAAAAAGGTTTCAATTTCATAACATAATTTTGGTTACCAGAAAATCCAGGTAGGGCATCTACTTCCATACAAATTTTATAAAATATACAAAAATTAACTCAAAATAAATCAGAGCCATAAAAGGATGAGCTAAAGCTATAAAATAAACTAGAAGGAAACAGGTGTAAATCTTTGTAGTCTTGGATCACATGATTTTTTTTAGACACGATACCACACATCCAAACAAAACCAAGGAGAATAGATAACGAGGACTTCATTAAAATTAAAAAGCATTGTTTTTTTTTTTTTCAAAAGACACACCATCAAAAAAGTGAAAAGATAACCCATAGAAGGGAGAAAGTCCTTGCAAATCATATATCTGATAAGGGATTTGTATCTTGAATATGGAAGGCACTCTTATGACTTATGAGTCTTATGACTCAGTAATACAAGATAAATAACTTGATTAAAAATGGGCAAAATGTATTAATATACATTTCTCCAAAGAAGATATAAAAAGGATGAATGAGTACATGCAAAGATGCTCAACATTATTAGCCATCTAGGAAATGCAGATCAAAATCACACTGCAGTTCACTTCAAATCCATATAGACAACTATAATCACAACCCAATAGTAACAAGTGTTGGTAAGGATGTGGAGAAACTGGAACCCTCAGACGCTGCTAGTGGGACTATAAAATGACACAGTTGCTTGGAAGAACAGTCTAGCAGTTCCTAAAAAGGTCAGGCACAGTCTTATCATATGACCCAGCAATTCCTCTCCTAGATATACCTTACGCCCAAGAGAAATAAAAACATACATCCACACAAAAGCTTGTATATGAATATTCTTAGCAGTGTTGTTCATAAGATCCCAAAGGTGGAAACACCCAGATGCCCATCAACTGATGAGGAGGTAAATAAAATGTGGTCCATTCATAAATGGACTATTATTTGTCAATAAAAAGAAATAAAGTACTGGTGTGTGCAACCACACGGATGGACTCTGAAAATATTACGCTGAGTGAAAGAAGCCAGTCACAAAACATCACATATTGTGTGATTCCATTTATGCAAATGTCCAGAACAGGTAAATCCATAAAGACAGAGAGAAGATCAGTGATTGTCAAGGGCTGGGGTGGGAGTGGAAGGACGGATGGTTGGGGAGAACTGGGAGGGGCATCACCTTTCTGAGGTGATGAAAATGTTCTAGAAGTGGAGTGATTGTTGCACAACTCTTTGAATATACTGAAACCTACTGGATTGTACCTTTATTGGGTATGTGAATTACTGCATAATAAAGCTGTGACAAAAAAAAAAAAAAATGAGAAGGCCAGGAGGAAACTCCTTAAATGGCAGGAACAGGGATTTGACAGTAAGTCTTCAGAAAGTCATTGTGTGAGTACATCTATATTCCCATCTGGTGAAGCAGGGCTTCTGAGTTCTTAGAGAACTAAGCAGACTGTGGAACATAAAAGGTCCTCTTGAAAAGTGTTTCCCAACCTGTCTGATGAGGTTGTGGGTGGACAGTCATGAAGATGTTTGTGTATGGGACTGGGGCCAGAGAGATCTAGGGCTGATGTGTTTTAATAAGGTTGGAAATATGAGTATGTAATAGGGAGGGGAGTTAAGGGGAGGAGAGAGATGGGTAGGTGGGTAATATTAAACATTATAGATGGCAAACGGGAAACCAATTAGTCCTGATCAAGCCAGAGACTAAGATTCTCCTGCCTCGTCTACCCTGGACTTCTGTCTTTCAAGGATCTGCCTCTGTCGAGAGTTCATCTAAGAACATCAACGACAATTGTTGTACACACCCTTCGCTCCCAATTTTGGCTTCTGCTCTTTGATTTTGCAAAATTGGGCTGAGTAGATATGAGTCTCGCTGCCACTCATTCCCAGGACTGAGCTCCTAACACTCTTACTGCTTGAGGGCATCCCAGCTGTTTCAGAAGTGTGTTACCAGTTCTCCGTGCTGAGGTGAAGCAGTTACGGGAAGGAACTCAATTTGGGCCCCCTTTTCCCAGCCAGTAAACCTTGGTGGAAGGTTTACTTCCACCAAGTATGTGGAAGCCTTGCTGTGTACCCTTCTGTGTTCTTCAGAATGCATGAGGTTAGAGTAAAAGGTCTTAAAAATGAGAGACCAGAAAAGAATTGCAAACTCCTCGCTTTTGTATCAAAGTCATGCTAATTACATTCATTTACATGATTTGCTTATGCCTGGTTACCAGGTAGCACCATGATTGTTTGTACTGGAAAATTTGAGTCAGATTAATCTTGCCGTGCATTTTGATTACTAAATTCTTTCCTTGAATGCTCTATTTTCAGAGCTTATTATTTGCAACACAGTCATGACTTCTTATAACTGGAAAAAAATTAAGGCAATAGTTGTGTGAAATGTTTTGGACTAAACCTTATAATTAACTTTTTTTCTCCAGCAATATTTTAGGACAAAAATCTCGATATGGCCACATTTATACATGTTCTCTTGCCCTATTGCAGGGCTGGGATTAGAGATAGACTCCAGTTTACAAATTCTATAGTACCTATCTGTTTCATATGATGGGATGAAGGCATATCCTATTTAGAAAATGCATTCCTGGGGGTAGAAACTCTATGTGAAATCAGTGATAGTCTTCCTGGTACGTTTGTAGCAAGGACGCGTTCTCAGTGGCATACATAGGCTATTTTATTTTCTTCAATTCCTTCTGCAACTTTTGACCAATGCTTCCTAAGCACAATTGTGTTTTAGAGCTCTTTTTACCTCAGAGAATTTTAACCAATCCCTTATTTCCTGTTGCTCTGTACCTTTGATTCCTAACCATTTTCATGAAGGAGGCTTGAGCTTCCATGATTCTTGTCTTCTAATGGCTGATGGGATTATCCCTTAATTTACTTTCAGCAGAAGGAGTATGGTGACTGGAATACATTTTTTTTTTCATTCATAATTCATCAAAATTATCCACACAAAAAAATCATGACAGGATGAGAGACCTCAGCTGAGGGAATAAAATGGACAGTGCTCCTCCAATTGAAAACAGTGGAGTATATCATGTTTAGAACCACTGGCTAAGCATCACACACTATGACGTGTCTCAAATGTCACCCTCCTTACAAAGTAATGGGTTAGGCCGCGAGTTTCATGGATGCTGGGAAAAGACATAAGACTCCTGAGTTAGAAACAAAGAATAGCTTATTACTCATAGCAGTCACAGCAGCTAGAGGACAAGCAATACGGAGCATGTTCCCTGAGCCCTGCTTGTCATGGGGTGAGAGTGCCAGGGCCGGGACGCCTGCACAGCTGGTGGGTTGCATTCTAGAGAAGAAGCCCGAGCTTAAGGAATGTAGAGCTTTTCCAATGGCCAGTAAGCAAGACTGCCCTTTGCTCTGAGGGGAAATTCGCTCTCTCTTTGAAGGCTTTTTATTTTACAAACATTCTTGAGATGAGGTGAGTCGGGAGGCTGAAAGGTAAAACAGATGTGAACAGGGGCGTGTGGTCTGTCAGCCTGGGTTTCCCTCCTGACTCTGTCACTTCCACCTTGAGTGGTTTTTACATCCACCTCATGCCATTCCTGCCTCAGTGTATCACTCTGAAGATTAGCGGAAGAGGTAGCACTGTGCTTGGCATACAGTAAGCTCTCAACGAACATTAACTGTCATTGTTATTCTTTCCTCCCCAAATACTATCACAACTTACATATGATTTTGTAACTTGGTTTTTAAATTTGGAAGTGGATCATGAATATTGCTTCTCATTCCGGGGCTCTTTCTTGAGGTTAACAGAGTGTTGCTCAGAGAGTGGAGCTACAGCGGGTTGACCGCCCCAGAAAACAATGAGCTGGTCTCTGAAGAAGGGCCCAGGCAAACCCGGGGCATGTTGTTCTTGGGCCTGATTTAGGCGGTGGCCAGTAAGGAGAAGACACAAGGTCACAGGAGAAATAAACGCAAGTGTGATCCTTTTGAGGCCACCAGACAGGACTCTTCCAATTCAGCCCTGGGGCTGTGTGTGTGTGTGTGTGGGGGGGGTGACTCCCGCTCTTTCACCTCCTTTGCAGAGATGAAGGAAACCTTTGGGTTTGGGTAGATAAAAGAGAGTTGTTTCATCCAGGTCATGAAGGAGGGCAGCTCAGGGTATTTGTAGGTAACCTAGTGTTAGATACTTTTACATCAGAGATGACACACTTTTCTTGCTCCAGCTCCCAGTTAGAACCTGGGGAATTCTCTCCACTGAGCACTGCGTTGGACCTCTGGCCACCTGTGTACAGGGCCCTGAAGGCAGCTTTGTTATAAGAAAGGAAAACCAACACTCATATTCTACAATTGGCTAGTAATCACCCAGAACCTCACAACACTTCACAGTTTTATAATACTCACCCCTAAAAATACCCTGTAGGCATGCTCCCACAGTTTTCCCTGGCCCTCCCATGTTTAAATTCCAGCTCTGCCGTTTTCCAGCTGTGTGATCTGGAGTAACAAACTTAACCTCTCTATGCTTTACTTTCCACATCTGTAAACTGGAGCTGATAATAAAACTTAACCTCACAGGGTTGTCACAAATATTAAACGCATGTGTCAACTAATCAGATGAGTGCCGGGTGTGTGGTACATAATGCTGATCATGGCTTTTAATCACCATTAGCATCACACATGAGCTCCGGTGTTCTCTGCTCCATCAGGGCAGACATCACTGATTTTCTGCCAGATTCTCTAGCTCTAATACACACTAGGTTAGGGTCCTTCATGGCCTTAGTACCTTTGAGGGTGGCTTTATTTCTCTGCAGAGAGGTAACTCTCCCCTCTGCTTTGGGTCTAACCTCCCCCTTTCTGGTTGTGAGTGAAGCAGTGGGGTTTCTTTTGTTTTCTAAAGAACCCCAGCCCACTCCCTTCTTGATGGTTGGATAAAACGGCCCCTCTCAGAGATCAGCCCATGGTCTAGAAGCCTCAGTTGTGCTCTCACTCAGTACAAGCTGATAAAGAAGCGGGGAGCCTCTCAGAAAAGCTTCCCTGTGCCCTGCAGGCCTGCTGTGCGGCGGAGGCGGAGCTCCCAGAACCTAGGGCAGGCAGGAGAGCTCTGTGGGCTTAAGAGCAGCTCGTGCTCTCAGGTAGCAGCCTCCCCGCCCCCCCCCCCCCCCCCCCCCCCCCGCCAATGATTTTTAAACCAGTTGCTTCTGGAATACGTCTGTACTAATCATGCCTATCGGTTATGCAGTGATAATAACCCGAGCGTGCAGCTCCATGCAGGGCCTGACGAGGCCTCCTCCCTGCTTCGGTTGTGTGGAGGTAGAGACTGTGTTTTCAGCCTTTCTGTGGAGCAGGAAGCAAACACCAACAACTGAGGGACAGGCTGGGGTGGGTGTGGAAAGCTGCTTCCCAAAATAGCCCCATGCTGTGGCATATATTCTTAAAAGAAATAACATTGTGGCAGGACCGAGAGTTCTGTGCTGCTTTGTCAAGCTCTCAGGGTGGCCTCTGGTTCATCGCCTGGCAAAACAATGGTGGCCGCCAGCGGCTCTGGGGGCTGCGAGCGGAGCACAGCCCAGGGCTCAAGACTGGAGTCCTGTACTGGGCAGACACAGAAAAAATAAAAAGATAGGGATGGCTAGATGTCCAGGGCACTTAGTCTGTGGGTCTCAGCTGGCCCTCACCTAGCCTGCCCATGGGTAACAGCCTGAGATCCCACCTACAGCCCAGCTCTGCCGCTCATGGGATTAGACTTTCTGTTTTTGAATCCCAGCTCCACCCGCTGTATGACTTTGGGTAAGGTGCTTGACATCTCTCAGCCAGCCTTATGCTCTGTAAATGGAGATGATAGTCCTGTGCTCCAGCTAATAAGGGTTAAATGAGACATTTTCCTTAGAGTTTGAGCAAAGACCTGGTCCATGACCACTGCTCTGTAGAATGTCAACCAACACAGCATCGTTACTACTCCCTCAGGGATCTGAGACTTTGCCTTGTCCTGCCTCCCAGGCTACTGGCTTCTTCTTTTCTTTTTAAGTTGACATTTTCTCATTTCTGAGATAGGTAGAAATGACATGTTTGCACATAAAATTTCAGACCCGTCTCCAAAGAAGACATACGAATGGCTAACAGACACATGAAAAAGGGTTTATCATCATTAGCCATCAGGGAGATTCAAATCAAAATCACATTGAGATACCACCTTACACCAGTTAAAAATGGCCAAAATTAACAAGACAGTAAACAACAAGTGTTGGAGAGGATGTGGAGAAAGGGGAATCCTCTTACACCGTTGGTGGGAATGCAAGTTGGTGCAGCCACTTAGGAAAACTGTGGAGATTCCTTAAGAAATTAAAAATAGAGCTACCCTATGACCCTGCAATTGCACTACTGGGTATTTACCCCAAAGATACAGATGTAGTGAAAAGAAGGGCCATCTGTACCCCGATGTTCATAGCAGCAATGGCCACAACTGCCAAACTGTGGAAAGAGCCAAGATGCCCTTCAACAGACGAATGGATAAAGAAGATATGGTCCATGTATACAATGGAATATTATGCCTCCATCAGACAGGATGAATACCCAATTTTTGTATCAACATGGATGGGACTGGAGGAGATTATGCTGAGTGAAATAAGTCAAGCAGAAAGAGTCAACTATCATATGGTTTCACCCACTTGTGGAGCATAAGTAATAACACAGAGGTCATTGGGAGATGCAGAGAAGTAAGTGGGGGGAAATCGGAGGGGAGGACAAACCATGAGACACTGTCGACTCTGAGGAGCAAAGTGAGGGTTTTGGAGGGGAGGGAAGTGGTAGGATGGGTGAGCCTGGTGGTAGGTATTAAGGAGGGCACGTATTGCATGGAGCACTGGGTGTGGTGCATAAACAATGAATCTTGGAACACTGAAAAAATAAAATATAAAAAATATTAAATAAATAAATAAAATTTCAGGTGTAACTCAGCTTCACTCACATGTCATAGACTGCTTTACAGGAATACTCTTTCAGTGAAATGTCACAATTGCATGATTCACTGCCCCATGTTGGGCTTTGACTCATATCGTTTCCTCCGACTTGATCCACAAAGGCGGGCAGCTCCCTGGGGAACTGCACAATATATGAGATGCCTCATGAATTTGCGTGTCATTCTTGCTCAGAAGCCATGCTCATTTTCTCTGTATCGTTCCAAGTTTAGTATATGGGCTGCCAAAGCAAGCACCAGGTTGTGGCTTCTTGAGTCATGAGGGAGCCTCGATCTCCCCTCTGGGAGTCAGTGCAAAGAATGGAGGACACACACCCTGGAGTCCCTCTGCCAGGCTCAAACCGTGCCTCTGATTCCTTTCTGCTGTTTAGCTTCAGGCACACTCCTTCATCTCCCTGTGCTCCAGACCTCTCTCTGCAAGTGGAAGAATAATAAGGCTCTACCTTTTAGGGATGCTGTGAGGATTAATGTGTCCATCCACAAGAAGCCCTTCCACTTGGTGTGGGGTGAGTGCCCAGGGAACAGTGATTGTCCCACGTCCAGGCAGGACATGGTACAGTGCCTGTCATCAATGCGGCACTCAACAAGTCGCTCTTTGCTGGGTTGGATCCAATGGGATAGACCAGCTACCTTTGGTTCCTCCCTGTTTCCCCCTTCTCCCAGGTTCCGTTGAAAGTCTTTAAATGTATGGTCCATGAGAAACAACAGAGGTATGATGGGCAGATGACTGCCCTTGTTTTCTGGGATCTGAGAAATTTCTTGGAATGCAGGATTTTCAGTCCTAAGCCAGGATGGACCTGGGCAAACCAAGATGGTTGGTCAACCGACTACTACTGGCATCTTCCATTTGTGGGGCCAAGGCTGGGCTGTTTGCTCTTAGAGGAGCAATTGGAGGGGTGGCGATGTCCATAATGCAGCTCACCCCCAAATTGTTATTAATGCCTCCTCTCTCCCAAGTGCTACTGAAATCTGCGGCCAGCAACCCTACTGGGCACCCTCAGTGGCAAATGTTCCAGGAGTGGAATGTGTTGGCTGGGGGTGGTAGAAAGATGTATCTTGAGCAGAGCAATATTCATCTTGGTCCTGCTTCCAGACAATCACACTGATAATTTGAGAGGTTGGCATTGATGGAAACTTGGGGTCCCATTTCCCACCAGACCGGGAGTTGGTACCTCTGGTTCTAATCTCCACTTTCCTCTCTTTGAGCTGTGTGGCCCCAGATAAGAAGCCTAGCTTCTGTGGGAGTCCAATGTCCTCATCTGTCAAATAGGAAGAAAATTAGCTAATCCATCTAACTCATTGTGCCCAGTGGGGCAGGGCTGGTGGCCACGCAGGCCAGGGCCGGTGTGGGAGGCAGGGAGGCTGGCTGAGGGGATTAAGAGAGCAGGAAGCTGTCCAGCTGCCCTGCTTTGCTAAGGCTGCCCTGCTCCTCCCGGGTGAGCACTGGGTACTTTCACTTTGATGGGATCCCTGCGTAGGCTTGTTGGTGACTCATCTGGTGTTACCTGAGGCCCCGCCCTGAGAATGTCTCACCTTGGGTACATCACTTATGTTCACTGAGCCTGTGGCTCCTCATCTATGAAATGAAGATATGGTCTCTTAATATGGTCTCTTAATATGGTCTCTTATAATGGTCTCTTATAATGGTCTCTTGTTGAGTAGCTGTGATAATAGTTCACTGAAGGCCAGGTACCTGGATTCAGAAGATGGATTTGTGCACAAGGGTGTACAATCAGTCTCATCTTATATCCATACTTCAGTCTTTAGTTCAATCATCAAACTCCTATTTATTGAGCACTTACTGTGTTAGGTACTGAGGTGGGTCTTGGGGACACAATGATGAATAGGACAGAGTTCTGGCCCCAAGGAGCTCAGAAAAGACCAAAGGGATGAGTGTGCAGGTTATTTATTCTCCTTCTCCTTTTGTCTTTTTTTTTTTTTTTTAATACATTCCATGTCCGACACAGAACTTAATGCAGGCTTGAACTTACGACCCTGAGATCAAGACCTGAGCTGAGATTAAGAGTCAGATGCTTACTTGACTGAGCTATCTTGGCACCCCTACTTATGGGTGTGTGTTTTTTTTTAAAGATTTTATTTATTTACTGACAGAAAGCAATAGCATGAATTGGGGGTGGGAAGGGGCAGAGAGAGAGGGACAAGCCGACTCCCCACTGAGAAGGGAGCCCGACACAGAGCTCCATCCCAGAACCCCTGAGATCATGGCCTGAGCCGAAGGCAGACTGGTAACCAACTCAACCACTCAGGCGCCTGTCTTTTTATCTTTTTTCTGAACAAGTTTATTAAGAGCTTACACTAGCAAAGATTGTTAGATCTCTAAGCAGTATGATCTTTCCCTTTCTTTCTTCTAAGAGAATCTCTATATTGTTGGGTGTGGTAAGGTATCCACTAAAAAGTCCCAGCCTTCTTTATAGAGGTATGTATAGGCAATGACATATAATCATAAGTCATTGAGTGGGGCTTACAGGGAAAGCTTTTTAAGGGGGATGACTTAGCCAGAAGGTCCCACTTGTCTTTTCCCTGCATCATCCTTCTCTACCTGGAGCACTGAAGTGAGGACTGGAACTCCACTATCCATGTTATGGGCATCAGGACAGAGATCATACCTTAGGACCTGGAAGGAGCCTAGGTCCTTCATGATATTTTGGAGTCACCATATTTGCTTTGGACTGTTTAACTCCATACTTACTTTGTAAGAGGAAAAAAATCTGTTTGATTTAAAACAATATTTGAAGTCACAGTTCCTAGGAGCTGAATACAATTTCGAGGTGATCTATCGAATAGATGTGGAGCACAGTGCAGAAAAAGATCTAATTTTTCCCCCTAAATGTCAAGATGTGAAGGTCATGGAAATCTAACCAATGAGAATTTAATGCTCAGACATAAGACACCCATCAATCTTTCCCAGGGTATACCAAGAGAAGCTGACTAAACCTGCATTTTCTTCTTTCTTTTTTTTTTTTTTTTCTAAACCTGCCTTTTCTTGTAAGATTTATTTCTTTATTGGGGGTGGGCAGAGAGAGAAAGAGAGAGAATCCCAAGCACACTCCCTGCTGAGCATAGAGCCCAATGTGGGGCTCAATATCACAGCCCTAAGATCATGACCCGAGCTGAAATCAAGAGTCTGACACTCAACTGACTGAGCCACCCAGGTGCCCCAATCCTGCCTTTTCTTTGCATGCCCTCCCTGGGAAAGCTGAGTTTGAAAAACCCTTAAGTCTACGTCTCTTTAAGGATTGGCACCAGAGGACTAAATTAACAGAATTAAGTTTTTTATTTCAGCTTTGTTGACATTAGATGATGAACCTGAATCATCTTTTTTCTTAGTAGAGTGCTTATAACAAATGCTCAAAACGTCTATTAGAAGCCCAGATTGTTTTATCCATCTGTATGTTCCCATTATGGTTCTGTTCTTAATAATGTTAAAATAATTAGAATTTTTAAATTCACCCAGCATACATTCTTATGCATTCCAAGCAATAATAAGAATAGTTTGCACTTATTGAGCACTTATTCTTTGCCAGTGGCTTATAAATACTTAACAAGTATAGCCTCACTTAATCACTTCAACATCCTTATTGAGATACATGATATTATTACTGCCATTTTGCAGATGGGAAAACTGAGGCAAAGGGGGTTCAGGTAGCCTGCTCCAGGTCACGGAGCTAAGAAGTGATGATGGATATGAACTCAGATGGTGTTAAAAGTAACTACTGTCCTGAA
The DNA here is from genome assembly GCF_922984935.1 of Meles meles. Taxonomy (NCBI): domain Eukaryota; kingdom Metazoa; phylum Chordata; class Mammalia; order Carnivora; family Mustelidae; genus Meles; species Meles meles. Next base: position 84,342,420 of record NC_060068.1, read on the forward strand.
ATATGTGAGTGACTTTGAACAAACCTATTTCTTTGTATATGAAAAAGATAAATTTTCTAGAAACTTCGCTTAAACCTGCCGCAAAACTTACTGAATTCACCCAAGATCTTGGGCCAACTCCAGGAAGTCCCTGGTCTTAAAGATGGTAAAGAAGATGCTCCCTTATTTGAAGGCAACAAACATGTATAATATATGGGCATTCTCATCCTTGTTTACAACATCTGAATTCCATGACTATTCACTTAAGCAGGGAGAAAGGAAGCCAGGGCAGACATTCTGTGTTCAATGCCTGGTAAGTTTCCAGATGCTTATTGGAATGATAACCTGCCTGATAACACACCACTTGTTGGCTTCCTTCTCTTATCCATCTCCCTTATCAGCACTTTCTGGGATCCCCTCACATATAAATGGCTTACACTCAAATCCTTATCTCCGAATCTGCTTCTGGGGAGCTCAAATTAACATTCACGTTATCTACACCATCCATCCAACCAACCATCCATCTATCCAACCAACCAACCATCCATCCATCCATCCAACCACTTAACCTTACCAACCTACCATACGCCCGGAAACACAGGAGGTACTCAGGGTAAGATATAAAGAAATCACTGCCCTTGAATTAAAGTTGCTCAGTTGAATGTCTTTGTATTTCCCTTATAACCATTCAGAGATATTTGACACACTGGCTGCCAAAGAAGCATTGGAAAGACTGGAGAACTCCCTGCTCAGAATCTTGGAAAGGGCTTTCCCAGCAGAACCAGCCCGCAGGGGCAAACAGTGCCTGCACACAGGAGATAGTCAAGAAATGCTCATTGAACGAGTGTACAAATGGGCAGAATGAACAGACAGATTGATTATAAAGTAGATTAGGTCTTCTCTGGGGTTCCTCTCCCTTGCTTTAATTTGCAATTAAAAATACTATCTCAGAAAAATCAGGAAACTCATTAAAGGTTAAGGTGAGTATGAACTCTCTTGCTGCAAAGATTTTATATTTAAAAGAAGAGGGAGCAGGGAGACAGATGAACCCAAAAAGGGACCTCTACACGGGTGTGGGGAGTGGCAGCCTTTTCTGGTATACCTCGAATCATAGAATACAAGAAAGTTTATCCCAGCTACAGGAATGAACAAGGCCATGTTTTGAGCCCCAGCATTATCTGTGATTGTGTGTAATCCACAAGCTATTACTTATGATTCTTGTATATTTGGAAGTTCTAAGAATGAAAGCTCTCAGTGCTCTGTGCCCTGCTGTGTGGAGGGCCTGATGAGGCCTGTGCCCAAGAGCTGCCCCAAAAGATGAAGGGTGCAGATAACTTGTGTTTTAGAAGAATTCCTGGTGGCCTCCTGGAGGATTTCACAGAGCGGAAGGGGCTGGAGCTGGTACTTGGAATGTGGGCAGGATTCAGCCGGCTACAGAGAAGAGCATCAGTCCTCATTTATCAAGAACTTCCTGTGTGCAGGTTCTGGGGTAAGAGCTCCTGAGCAGAATCTCATTTAATCCTCCCTAAACCCAAACAGGGACCTATACCACCATCCTTAGCTAAGATGAGTGTTGGAAGAGTTAAAGAATGTGCTCTCATCAAAACAGTGAATAAAGGGCAGGGCAGCTGCTTTCCAGAGCCTGACCCCTTGGCATCCATTCTGAACCACTCTACTGCTGTGCTATTTCTTGGGCGGCCCGGAGGGAAGTTAGAAATGCAAAAAAAAAAAAAAAAGAAGAAGAAGAAGAAGAGAAGAGAGAAAGAAAGAAAGAAAAAGAAGTAGCAGCAGTATTCTGCAGTGATTGTGGCCTTGAGTGAGTGGCAGGACAAGATTCTATCCACTGCTTCTTCGGTGGCAAGTTTCCTTGTAGGTCTGAACCAGTCAGAGTGGAAATAGGGGCTGTCTGTGATCTTTCCTATAGTGGAAATTAACACTGTAACACACCAGGAAGTATTCATACCTCAGTGCTGACAGCGGGTCACTCAGGCGTGGGCTCACGGGTCTCATGCAGAGAAGGCTTCAGTGACCTGGGTGGAACCTAAGTGGGAAACGGTACATTCTGACTGACACTGGGTGCAGCCATGGGCTGCGGAGCAGAACGTCTCCCCTCTTTGCAAAGGCTCAGGCTGAGACACACTTGAATGTCAAGTATTCTTGTACGTGGCCTTGCCACTAGAACAGCTGGGAAGCATAAAAATGGACCCCCACCCCCCCAACAGGGCTTGCTCTATCTTGTACCTCATCTACTGCCACTATTGTTTCTTTCTCTTTAAACTGTTAATTGTGGTAAATTACACACAACATGAAATTGACATTTAAACCATTTAAGTGCACGGGTCAGTAGGGTTAAGTACATTCACATTGTTGTGCAACCAATCTCCCGAACTCTTCTCATCTTGCAAAGTTGAAACTCTACACCCATTAAACAATTCCTCATTCCCACGCCCTGGACCCCTGGTAACCACCATGCTACTTTCCGTCTCTATGACTTTGAATATTTTGTATATCTCATGTAAGTGTCATCATTCAGTGTTTGTCTTTTTGTGACTGGCTTATTTCCCTCAGCGTAATGCCCTCAAGGCTCATCCATGTTGTAGCGTTTGTCACGATGTCCTTTCTTTTTAAGGCAGAAGAGTATTCCATTGATGAACACACATTTTGCTTATCCATTCATCGGTTTCATGGACACTCTGGTTGCTTCTACCTCTTGGCTATTGTGAATAATGCTGTTATGAAAATGGCTGTACAAATAATCTCTTTGAGATGCTGTTCTCAATCTTTGGACCATTGTTTCTTGTGTTCAGTGGCCACAGTAGAGAAAAAAGAAAGAGGAACTACAAAAAAAAAAAAAAAAATCAGAACTTCACCAAAAGCTTGCATACGGCTGTGTAAAAACCCATAAAGACAGTGTAACAGCCCAGCCAAGGGAGGAGAGAAATCCACAGCCATACTGGGCAGTTCCAGAAGCAATTTCTAAGCCCCAAATGATGGGCAGCCTCCTGCCTTGTGGGGCTAGAAAAGAATTTGGAGCTGCCATATCCAATCTCCTGGTGGGTTCCTCAGTGGTACCACAGCTCAATCCGTGCTTTGGGTCGTGCATTCTGCTGGGCATTATTTGGAATTTATTCTTATGAAGAGTCAAGTCTAAATAGCCAGACATTCAAGCCATAACAACCAGCCACTCCCGGCTCTGCCCTCGAGGTTCTAGACAGGAGGCAAGAGTCTTGAAGGACAGTGTTTAGCCTTCAGCTCTCCCTTGTCCTTAGCTGTGGAAAGAAAGGCGTGGCCTCTCACCCGAGCCCAACTGCACACCATCCGGGCTTTTAGGGGAAGGTGGATGGACATGTGGTTTGCTCCAGCCTCTCTGTATAGGGCCAGATGCACGGTGGATGTCCTTTACGGAGACCCTGTATATCGCTCCCTCTTCTGGGAGAGAGGGGAGGGCTTGTAGGAGGTCCCCATGTCCCCTACAAAGGCCTGGTTCTGGGGGGAAGCAGGATGGTCCTCAGCACAAGCTGAGGATGCCTCATCGGTCTGGCAGGAGCGGTCCTTTCTCAGGCTCTCAGTTCCAAGTTCCAGGCTGTCGCTGGCTCCAGGGGAATGGGTGGGCATGGCAGAAGGCTTTGGAAGCCTGCTCAGGGCTCAGAACTTTTGTGCTGGAAGCCCAAGAAGAGAGGCGTTGGTGCCTTCTAGCCCCACTCTGCACTAAGGGGGCTTCTGGCTGGCATTCTCCATGGCGCTCAAACAGAGGCTTGCTTCCCAGAGGCTGTGTTCTCTGGCTCCGGAGAACAAGGGCTGCTGGCGGCTGCCCCACTCGTTTTGCACACTGGCCCCTTTTCAGGGTCTGCACTCGGAATCCTGACAGAGCTGGAAGGGGCGCTGGAGATCCTCTGGTTTAAGCTAGTCATTTTATAGAAGTTTTTAATCTAGTCGGGACATGTGAAATGACTTGCCCCAGGCCACAATGTTTAAAAAAGCAGATCCAGTGGCGTAACCCCAAAGTTTCTTTCCTTTCCTCCGCTTTGCGGGGCTTCCTATGAAGTTAGGCACAGAGTCTCAGGGTAGCTGTCTCAAGCATGAGAAACAGAGCTTCAATCAGGAAAGAGGACATGTGCCACGCAGGCAGGTAATAACAGGTGCATGTAGGAAATTGAAAATTTTGGCTTTGGTCAGTTTACGAGATGGCTCTTCCTGAAATCTCTCTGGTACTAATCAAGTTCTCAAAAGAGTCCCTCTTCACAGAGAGAACCTATATTCTCTGGCTCCATTTAGTTATTCTCTTGAGTGGAGAAAAAAAAAAATCCTCTCTTCTGGTCACCCGAATAATAGTTCTTTTCTGAGGCTTCAAATTGATAAACCCTAATGATCCATTCTCCTTGTTGCTCTGTCCTCCGTTTTCTCCTTTGATTGGCTTCCCCAGACCTGGAGGTATTTGGCCTGTCTGCAGAAGCCAGGGCAGGAACTCTCCCAGTAATCTGGAGCCTTCCACACCGACCCCAGATGCTCCAGATTGCAGCTACTGCCCATCTGTGAGTACCTTCCACACACCAGAAGCATTCCATATTCTATCCTAATCTTCACAACAGCTGCTGTGACACTCTGCAGAACCGAGGCTGGGAGGCTCTGGTGTGCTTGAGGTTCTGAGAAGGGGAGGGAGCAGGAGAGGGAGCTGGAGAGCAAGGGGTAGGGGCGGGGGAGAGGGGTGGGGAGAGGGTATTCGCATTCAGGCCTGATTGCACAGGATCTTTCCCTTTATCACACATTGCCTGGTGAGAGCTGCTTGGGGGGCCCAACTCAGTAACGTACAAGACCCCAGGATTCATACTGTTTATAAAGGAAGGCCTAGAAAGCTGGCTTCGTAAGCCATTTGGCATTATCTGAGGCTGTTTTCTAAGGCCTGGACTTTAGGATGAATAATCATGGAAAGCGTTATCCCAGCTGTGTTTAGCCTGTGGCATCTAAAGAGGTTAGAGTTGTGTCAGAAACCTTCCCCCAGTGGGCAGACAGGAGTCTAGAGAGGACACTGCCTTCCTGAGAGGACGACACTTAACTCTGTCTCTGAGGACACAGCAGCGTCTCCTAGATCTGCTTGTCCCTCAGAGGCTGGACCAAGAGACGCTGGAGGTCATCTGGACCAGTGATGTTCCAACGTGTCATCAGCAGGAGAAACTTTATCCGCACAAAATCTGAGGGGGAGACTGTGCAGGTTCTACTGATACCCTGTGTATGTCCTCTTAGCCCACCCCAGGGATCACCTGGCACAGATTATGGATGCTCCTGAGGCCGTGACAGGGCAGGTCCAGGTCACACGCACTTTTTGAAAGAAAGGAACAGGGCAGTCAGAGCTCAACATCCTGAGACTGGGAGATGGGAACTTCCCTAAAGCACATCATCAGGAGTTACTAGGTGGGAGTGGACTAGGCCAAAGCAACAGAGGTCACTTCTAGCAGTATCCCTCATCGTTGAAAATGCACACAAGTCACCTGGGGACCCTGCTAGACACAGAATCCTGGGTCTAACAGTTTACAGGCAGGTTTAAGTAAAGATTCTAATTCAGGAAATTGGAAGTACAGTCCATGAATCTGCATTTCCAAGACGGTTGACGTTGCCGGTGCCAGCGACTGGGACCAGGAAGTTTCTCAAGCTGCTGTTCAAGATTCTGGAGTAGTGCCCCAGAGATAGGCCTCTTTGAGGACTCTATGGGATATGGCCAGAGAGCTGACTGGTTGCCATCTTTTGCTGGGTATTACTGTCTTCTGTGCTCTTACTGTAGATCAGGAGATGGTGGGCTTGGCCAAAGGAGGTCTCTTTCCCTTACAGATCCCTCCCTAAGAGATGGCCTTCTATCTTAGGAAGAGGAAAGGAAAAGAAAAGAAAATGCACTGGAAGGATCCAGGGCTAGGGTGCAGGCCATATGGGAGTTATCTGTCCACCGTGAAGAAGGGAGTTTCTGAAAATAAAGATAGTGTCCTTCACCTCCTCATCCCTCACCTTAGCAGAGGGCAGGGAGGGGGTGGGCTTTTAGAGACCCAAAAAAGACTAATGCCCCAGAATTGCTAGGTGCTGAGACAGGTTCCTTTCAAACACATCCAGATGTATCTAAAGACTGAACCCCTGAGACAGGAGCTGGGTTGAGGTGAGATCTGACTGGCCCCATGGCGGCCAAGGCAGAGGCAGCAAACTCAAGTCTTATCTACTCAAGGTATCAGAAGTGCTAACAACTCCAGTGTGGCCCAAGACACATATAACAGAGGTGTGATATCAGCCATACACACACTATTTACATTTCTCAGTGGCCAGATTACAGAAGTCAAAATAAACAGGGGAGCCTGATTTTAATACCATATTTTATTGAACCCAACATACCCAATACATTATCATTTAAACACATACAGAATTTAAAAATGATTCCTGAGGTATTTTACATTCTTTTCTTCCTGTACAATCTTTGTAATGTGGTGTGTACTGTACAGGTGTGGCAAATCTCCTTCGGGACCAGCCACATTTCAAGTGCTCCCTGACCACACGGGGCTAGCGGCTGCTGACTCGGACCGCACGGCGTTCGTTCCAGCAGGCCAACGCTGTCCGCCATTGCTCCCCATCTTCTTCCTCTTCCCAAAAGATGTGGGTGTCCCTTGGAGGCTGAGCAGAGATAGTAGCAGGCCCCGCAGGGGTCAGTTGCAGGGGTGGTAGTGACTGTGGAAGCTCAGACAGAGGGATGGCAACCAGCTGGTTCTGGGACGTTCTCTTTTGTGCTGGTGGCTCTGGGAGTGAGTCATGGTGGGGGCAGGGAGCCTGGCAGGCGGAGTGGGCTGGGCGAGCTGCTCTCTTCTGAAGCTGCCCTGAGGGCCTTTGTGTGTGGGGGGGTGGGAGGGAGGGGCTGACACAGGGGAGGAGGGGTGCTGAGGGAAAATGGAGGGGTGTGTCTGGAATCACAGAAATAGACCCGTGTCTGTGGGCTGGCCACAAAAACTCAAAATACCATTTCCTTGTGCAGGGGAAGAGCAGGACAAAGCAGATGTTAAAGAGGTACGTGCTTTTACAGTCAAAATACTCGGGACAGATCATGAAGACGAGGGCCCCCGGAAAGGTCAGGATCTGGGCCTCTTTTAAAAACTGGATTCTAGGGATGCCTGGTTGGCTCAGTCGTTTAAGCATCTGTCTTCAGCTCAGGTCATGATCCCCTGGGTCCTGAGATGGAGTCTCACATTGGGCTCCCTGCTCAGCGGGGAGCCTGCTTCTCCCCCTGCCTGCCACTCCCCCTGCTCACATGCTCTCTCTCTCCCTCTCTGACAAATACATAAATAACATCTTTTTTAAAAAAAAAAAAAAGGTCCTGGAGTTGTCTCATTTCTCCAGACTTGTGTCAGAGGGGCCGTTGTTCTTCCCCATGTCACACGTCTGTTTTTCAGCGCTTCTTACCTGATTCGAACATTGAAGAAAAGGTGCCTCGTGGATAACCTTCCACTGGTTTCTAAACTGCACGGACAGATGTCCTGTCTTTGAAAAGCAGCTGGTCAAACACTCTCTCACAGGATGTAGTCACAGAGCTCGAAGTCTTTTGGGAAGAGTTCAATACCCTAGTAGGCGCTTCAGCCATCCCTGGGGCCTACGAGCCTGGGCTAGGTTTGAGGCCCCTCTTGTCACTTGCTAGGCCTCTGCCTCCGGAAGCCTCAATTTCCTCTTCTACCACATGTGGATAATAATTGTTTCCACTTCATGGAATGTTGGGAGCCCCAAATGAGGTAATGGGTACGTTGTACTTAGGAGAAATGCCCGGCTTGTGCTGTCCTGTTTGTCTGCAGGAAATCCTGGCTCTCCTGCCCTTCAGGGCCGTGGCTGGCCAGGTGGAATTTTCTAACTTACCACAGTGCTGTTTGGCTTAAATTAGACAGCGCAACATGACAGATGTGGAATATGACACACAGAGAAGAGGGATTTGGCCACAGCTGCTGAGGGAATCGTGGGCAGAACTCAAGACAAAAACCTAGAATTTCTATTTTCCTGTGCTTATTTAGCAAGACCTTCTGGGTCTCAGAGCTAGTGTCTTAAATTTCAGAAAGCCAGAGAGGAAAGGGATAAGGCAGGGTTTGAACATATAACCACAGAGCAAACACAGCAACCTCATATAAAAAGGCAAAGAAGAAGCCCTTAAACGTAAAGTACCAGACATTCAAAAGAATAGGTGAGAGATACATACATATAAAAAAGGTAATACGGAGTCACTGAAAATGCTTAGAGTGAAATTGATGTGACATGGGAAACTCTTCGCATCTATGTCAAGGAAAAAAAAACCAACAACCAGCAAATAAAACTGCCCCAAATCTACTGCTAAAAATAAAAAAAAATATATACACACACCCTCCCAAATGCTCAAAACCAGATGTTATGTTTGCTGGTCTCTGTAGGATAATAGTTTTTTCTCGATGCTTTGGTGTATTTTCTACAAAGAGCACTCGTTACTTTCACAATCAGGAAAAACAATGAAGGTTATGAAAGATTTTCAGTCTCCGGTTTCCACCTGGGAGCCCGTAGCTCATTCGCTCTCTCCCCGCCTTACAGGACTCCTAGCAGCTTCAAAGCCGGCTCTGTTTACAAAAGGATGATTATGTGGGGTGTCCAGGGAGATTGACTGAGAGAGAACAAAGTGAGACATGTTTTATTGAAGACGCTAACCAGAGTCAAGACAGTCTCACAACAGAAACCTTTAATGAATTCAGGGGGTGGCTGTTCCAGTCAAAGCAAATCGGGTAAATGGCAAATGGGAGTGTTAGCGAGCTCTGCAAGGGAGGATGAGACTTCTTTATCTATTTCTATAGGGAAGAGATTACAAATAAAGTCCAGATGATCGTGATTTTTATTTAGTCAGGGATGGATTAACTTCGTTGATCGGGAGTCTGGAGAGCTCAGCAGTGGGGCTTCGTCCTTCCCCCTCATTCCACGGGTTTTCTTCTAAATAGCGTGGGGGTTCTGCTTCCATCCTCCCAGGCCTTGGGGTCTTGCCGGTGGCTCTCTTCCCCAAACTGCCTCCTCTGTCTTGCTACCCGAATGAAGTCCTTCTGCCTTAGATCTGGGTTGTTGCTCTCTGCCCAGCCACGCTGCGTCTATCCATTGTCCCCATATTTCTTTGTTGTGTTTGACCCTTAGCCTGTGCCTCAGGTCCCTGCCCTGCAGCTTTGGGGAAATTAGTCTTGCTTCTCTTTCATGTCCGTCTCAGCTGTGAGAGCCGTAGGTGAAAGCCCTGTTCCTCTTGTGTGCCCAGGAGAGAAAGCTGCCCATCACTGACCGTTTGAATTTTCACTGGGCCACAACCACAGGATCTCTGAGACTTTGTTATTCTTTTTTTTTTTTTAAAGATTTTATTTACTTTGGACAGACAGAGATCACAAGTAGGCAGAGAGGCAGGCAGAGAGAGAGAGGGAAGCAGGCTCCCTGCCGAGCAGAGAGCCCAATGTGGGGCTCGATCCCAGGACTCTGAGACCATGACCCAAGCCGAAGGCAGAGGCTTTAACCCACTGAGCCACTCAGGTGCCTGAGACTTTGTTATTCTTGACAGTCATTCCACAGCTATAAGAGCACAGACGACTGGGAGATGGACACTGGTGGGCGGGGGAAGGCAGGCCCAGTGAACTCGGTCTTGCCACTTCCTATTTGGGAGACTTTGGGCAGATTACTTAATCCCTGACAGCCTCAATTCCTCATCTGCAAAATGGTGGTTATGACAGTTTCTTACTAAGGTGAGTTATTACACGTAAAGCACATCTATGGGGTCTTAGTTATTACACGTAAAGCACATAGCTAGTGCTCCATTAACATTAGTTGTTACAGGGCGCCTGCGTGGCTCAGTGGGTTAAAGCCTCTGTCTTCGGCTCAGGTCATGATCCCAGGGTCCTGGGATCGAGGCCCGCATCAGGCTCTCTGCTCAGCAGGGAGCCTGCTTCCCTTCCTCTCTCTCTGCCTGCCTCTCTGCCTACTTGTGATCTCTGTCTGTCAAAAAAGTAAATAAAATCTTAAAAAAAAAATAAATAAATAAACTGCTCTTGTGACTGTGGCTGCCTGTGGCATACCTGCTTCTGTCCCTTCTATAAAATGGGGTCATAAATAGTACTGACTCTGGGGCTTCTAGTGAGGGACTAGCTGAAATAATGGAGATGCAGGACTTGCAAAATGCCTGATACACGGCGCCTCCAGAAGTTTGCTATTGTGTGTAGAACACGTGATGGACAATCTCCCCAGCTTTTTCTAGAAAGGACGACTATGAAATTGTTATCATCATCAAGATTATTATCATGATCTTTATAGCATTCCAGAGTTGACATTTGAATTCTAAAGTAGACCAGGCTTTCATGGTTGTGCTGAAGAACCATAACGATGTAAGAATGAGATCGGGACCAGGATTGGCAAGCTTGCTTTTCCCTCTGTCCAGGAGAATGAGCTCATTTTATCCTAAACCAGATGCTATTTATCTCAAATGCGCATGAGCTGAAACCAGGGGGCGTCGGATGGCTGGATCTGGCGGCTGATGTCAATGTGTTTGGGTGCACATATGGATGGTAAGGTTAATGACTTCATTTCTTTGCTTTATATAATACAAAGTAAAAGTGAGAATCCTTTCCAAAAATTATATTTTGTTTAAACTACAAAAGTGACTCAAAGTCATCCCAGAGTCGCTAGGAACAGGAAAATATGACCTCATGGAGCCAGCTAGGGGTGGCTAGTCATCTTCAACAGAAAGCCAGCTTTTGACATTATTACAAACCCTCCCTAGTTTAAAGTGATCATAAAGCTCAAGGAGGAAACATGCTTTATGGAAACTAAATTTTGTCATTACTTCAATCTCTTACTCGTAAGTTCCCATTTCCTGAAAACCTCCGCAGTAAAATCTACCTGTTAGAAAACATCACAATTGAATTCTAGATCTGCCAGAACAAGTCACTTAAGTACTAATGCAATACGAGGGTTGCTCTGTGCATGAAATGGGCTTTACATCAGATATTAAAAAGATTTTTGTATCCACTGGCTTACTAATGATGACTCAGCTTTATGAACTAGACACCAGACAGGTTTTCCAAGCAAACCCAAGTACCAGGAAATCCAGGGATCCGCACATGCTCTCTGAGCTCATTAGTAGAAAGTTAGTTATATACATCAGAGTGGGGTTTCTGTATTCAAACCTAGACTCTGGGGCCATGTTGTTTCCCACACCCAATACCTAGATGGTTATTTTCGGTAGAGGGGAAGAAGTCCTCCAGGTTAAGCCTGTTTACAAAGCTTGCCAGAGAAGAGTCATTGTTCTTTTTTTTTTTTTTTTTTTAAAGATTTTATTTATTTATTTATCAGAGAGAGAGAGAGCACGCGCAAGTAAGCAGAGAGGCAGGCAGAGGTTGAGGGAGAAGCAGGCTCCCCCTCGAGCGAGGAGCCTGATGCGGGACTCGATCCCAGGACCCTGGGATCATGACCCGAGTCTAAGGCAGTGGCTTAACCAACAGAGCCTCCCAGGCATCCCAGAGCCATTGTTCTTGACCTCAAAATCTATACAGATTCAACTGAAATGATTAAAAAGGAGGGGATCACCCAAAACCAAACAAAAACACAAACTTGGCAGCTCTCCTTAATTAAAGAGTAGTTTGCTTAGAAGAGACTATTAAGAAAAAGTGGAAGATTTTTTTTTAATCGCAATATAAGGACTACACACAAATATCATAGTCAGTGACACCGATCAAGTGGTGTTTGTCACACTCCCAGATATGTCCCATGCTATGGGGCTATGGTACCTGCCACTCAAATCAGTCTAAACAGAACAAGGTTCTCTTACACTCCAGCGTGTTTACAAAGTGCCACAAGTGCTGGCTGAAAACACCAACTCCCAGACACCACCTCCTGCGGCTCTGATCCAGGAGGTCCCATGTCCATTTGGGAATCTTCATTTTTCTAGGTGGTTCTGAGATAGATGGTCCATGGACCGCACTTTGAAAACCTCTTGATTTAACAAACAGAGGAAATCATAAACCGAGTCAGAACACTATACATTGCAAAATGAGGAAGACTAACAAATCCAGCAGTCTAATTCTGTAATTATGGGAAAGCCAGTATATTTAAAAGTTGTCTAAGAACTGTGTTTTTAAAAACTTGCAGGTACGTGTTTAAAAGGGCTAGTAAGCCCTTAGAAGAGGCATGGGAGTGATCCCTAAGCCACGTGGTTTATTGAATAAGTGATGTTAATCAATTCCTTGTGTATTAGTATCTAGTGGGAGCCAGTGGCTCCCTACTTTGGATGGATGCATAGTAGAATCATCTGGCAGCTTCTAGTAAACTCATCCCTGGGTCCCAGCTCTAACCATTGACCCAGTCGATGTGGACTGGGGCCCAGGCATAGGCAGGTTTATTAAGGTTCTCAGCTGATTCAGATGTGTAGGCAGGGCTGAGAATCCCTGTGTACACGCTGTATCCATCCCCAGTCTCTCTGAAACACACACACACACACACACACACACAGTTTAAAAAAAGATAGATAAGGAAACAGTGCACAGGGATTAAACAATTTGTTCAGGCCATGAATCTAGTTGCTTCATGCTGAGGTAGGCACCCATGTCAGAAAACTAGACAGCAAAGTGGTCAGGAGAAGGGAAGACACCACAATGGAAGAGAGGTGTGATATCAAGCTGCCTCTGAACTCCGTGCAACCCAGAGAATAAAGAATCTGCACAAAACAAAGGGAATTGCAGGAAAGACGATTTCATGGGGGTTAAAAGCTTCCAAAAAGGGATGTTTTCTTTTGAAGAACGTGCAAGAAAGTACTAGAAGGTATAAAGTGTATTCCAAGGAGGCAAATGAACCCCTTCTTTCTGGTGAGTAGAAACAAGGTGGTTCCAGGTCGCACCACACTCGGGAGGCAACTTGACATCTACCAACCCTCACCTTTCTCCGCACCAGAGCTCATGGCAGACATTGCTCATTGTTAGCAAGACTCTTTCTCCTGACCTCAGGCCCAGTCTCAAAAGGCTTCTTAACACAGAACTCCCCCACCACCAATGCATCCAATGTGGCACGTGAGGTAAAATGTATTTGCCTTCTCTTATACAGTGCACTCACACCTAACTTTGAGTAGCTCATCCCTAGCTGCGTGGTCTTGGACAAGTTACTAATGTTTCTGCATTTTGTTTCTCCCCTGAGTTAAAAGGAAGAAAAGAGAATGTGAGGTAAATGATAAATAGAGGGTCTAGTGTATAGTGGGCCCTTAATAATGGTACCCTTAATGTACCATTAAGGTGAAGTCATGAGAAGTCATGAGAGTGAGTTTGATTGTCAACGGCCTTGAGGGAGACATGTAAAAATAGGGAAGACTCCAACATAGAGCCTTGGAGGCCTTGTTCAGTAAGAACCCCAGGGTGCATGGAATCCTATATTTTACAAGGATGTTTCAAGCTGTGGATGCAATAAATGCAACTCGCCAAATCCCATGAGTTCACCGCATGACCCGCTGACTGCACATGGAGTAAATGCTCAGACAACAGAGCAATTCTTCACCCTGACACCTGCAAGTAGTCCCTGGTTTAAAAGAGCAGCAGGAAAACAACGACATGGGTGAGAGATACTCAGGGCCCAGAGACAGAGGTCTCTGTCTGCCCAATTCACTCAACCTCCCCTGTCCAAATCGTCGCCGTCCTTCATTTCATCCTAACCACAGCCTGTAAGGTGTGTTATTATGAGGACGGTGCCCGTTTCACCACCAGAACGCTGAGGTCAGTGGAGCCAAATATCCCTCATGGAAGTGGTGCGGCTGAGATCTGAGATCATGCAGTTAGACTCTGGAGCTCTGTGCCAGGAACTAGACACTGTCGTCGAGATTCCTACACCCAAATACACTCATAAATAGATCCTTTCCGTGGAGCAGGCAGGTAATACCATTCTCGTGTTCCTTGATCATGCAGATTACTGAAATAATCGAAAAGCAGCTGTCCACCCCCATTCAATAAAAGCCCTGATCTTTCTTGTCAGTTACATTGATTGAAGTAGAGATTTACAGAGGGCCAGGGAGCTGGCAGCTGCAAAGCAGTGGTAATTTGTGTGCATGTATCAATTTGCTTTGAATTTCCCTAGTTAAGAGACAAGAAGATTCGAATTCAGTCTTGATGAAATACCTTCACACGTGAGAAATCCCATCAAGTGGCACTTTGGGTCTTGGAAGAGTTAGAAGTGGTGTTGCTGACCGGGACTATGGAACCCAGAGGGAAGAAAGTAAATACAGCATCTTTAGATGTGATGTGTTCGAGAATCAGGACAAATACTCACAGGACAAAAATAAGTTAAGATAAATGACTAAACATGCACGATGATAGTTTTGTCTTTAAATGGATTATTATGGGCTGTGTGGTGCTAGTCTGTCTGGATTGGTGGCCACAGCATTGGGTTTCAGTGCTGCCAATATATGGGAGAGTTTATGGAGGGGCTGGGGTTTTTTGGTGGGTGTTTGAAAGAAAACAGAGCTGGCAGATGCTCAGAAACCAACGGGTTTTTAACGTGCCCAGAATGCACTTTCTTTTCCTGCAGCTACAAGAGAGAGGATTTTATTTTAGAGAAGGCTTTGTGGTTTGAATTAGAATAGCACTATTGTGACAAAGTTGGCTTTCAGGCTAAGTGATGTATTGGCTGAAATTATATCTATGCCTTCAGTGGGAGCTCAGAATGGGTTATAGCTTACTACTGTGTTTTGGAAATAAGTCTATAAGCAGTAAGCAAGCAGAAGTTCTTTAGTGATATTGACTTCCATGTCATTTTCCATCAGCCTAGGAGCTGTGATGATATAGATTAGGTTCCTTGGTGAAGGCTGGAAGTAGTTCATCAGGATAACAACTGAAGTTTGGATGCTTCTAGAGTTTCATGGAAAAAGGGTATTTGGTCATATTCGGAGGATTACCTTGAAGTGCTTAAAAACATGCTGGGAAATTTGGACAAATATTTCAAAAATGGTGTCACTTTCCTTCAGAAATCCACCTTTGAAAAGGGGAAGTGAAATGGTGCATTGGGTAGATCAGGGATTATTCGTTTGGAAAGTTTATGAGATGATATGGCCCAGCCAATGAATAGGATTAAGTATTCAATGACACCCAGGGAAACATCAAAGAGAGTCAGACCACAGATCTTATAATACCAGATAGATCTTCAAGCCTATTGGTTTCCTTCAAGTTCTAAAGTGCATGGGTCACATGACCTGACAAATATTAATGATGGCATCAAAGACCAGTCCTGCCTGAATTCTCAGGTCCTGAGAGCTGGCCTGGGAATGGGCAGAGAGAGGCATGCAAGACCTAACTGGAAATGCTTAAACAAACAAACAAAAAAGTCCAGAAATCTCAATATATTTAGAATAATACCTTGCTTTTTAGGAAATTAATGAAGTAGGAACAATTATATCCTCAAGTCTGAAGGGAGTCTTTAGAGAAAACAAGGTCAAATAATGGCTATCATAAGTTGCAAAGACAGAAGCCAGGAATTGCTATGTTTGAATATTTGACCCATCAATTCTAAGGGAACTAACAGAAAACAAAATTGAATTGGTAATGAATTCATTGGACATCCAAGCAGTATTCTAGAAATGGGTTATGAATCACTCAAATTAGGGATATCAAGAGTCATATAGATTATGGTAACTTGAAGTATTTTGCTTCCTTTTCTACTTGTCTTTAATATTTTTTGCATTGGTATACTTATTTACTATTTATATCTCTATTATTACTGGATTTTTTTTCTCAGTTCTTTGTAACATTTTAATGAAACTAATCCATCAGGTTGTAATTCAATTTGGGAAATAAATAGACAATAAAATATTTTTGAAACATTTTAGCTGCAAGATTTTCTCTTTGTTTTCTTGGCAGGGGAGGAAGCAGTAATAAACAAAGGAAATAAATTACATATTGTTGGTCCTAAAATATCCTTTCATAGTTTACTATGCATCTCTTTATATTTAAAATTTTGAATTTTCTTTGTTTTCAAGAACTAATTGACAATGGAAACGTCTTTTAAACATTTCCATATGCATTTTTGTCCCATGATTAAATTAACTGTTGATTTGAGATTCCACTACATAAATCGAGTTTGTTCCTATTTCAAGAACCTTGCAAAATGCCTATAAAGCAATAATTAGAAAATACAGGCCACAAATAAAATTTGGTCAATATGGAGTTGTTTAGATGATCCCAGAGAACCGGGAGTCAGTGGTTGGCCACAAGGACGTCCGATGTAACGGGAACAGTCTGGGCCTCTGATATTTCCAAATGCATTACCCATCTTTAACTTTGAATGACTTCTGGATTAGATGGGCCACCAGCATGTTCTACGACGCTAAATATGATGGTTCTCTGCAGCTTCGTGGCACTCAAGGAAAGAAAAAAAAAAAACCCTGATAATTTTCACCAGAAGGGAAGGGTAGAAACTTTCAGGTTCTCAGAAGGTTTTACAAGGCCACATTTACACACATTTTGTTGACTTTTGTGGTCGAAGAGCTCAAATGCTAGGGTGACTCTCAGCTGGGAACAGTTGTCACAGAGCTGCCGCAGATGCAGCTTCCCCTCCCCCTCTGTTGGAACTTGACCCTTTGAGCTTATTCCTAGAATGTTTTTTCTTTTTTTCTAGTTGTTCAGCCTGTAGTAGAAACAACTTCACAAAAAGACTGAGGAATACACATGTGATAACCAGAAGAGGTTAGAAACAAGCACGTTCTTCCGGTCTGTTGTCTGAATTAGGCATTTCGCTGGGCTCCTTGGCTATCCTTTGGTGGTTCTTCTGTGGAAAAATACTCTTTGCTTTTCCCCTTGAAAACGTGCTGCATCCCCTATGAGTTACCACGGATGTCATCTTGATCTATACTGCCTCTTAAACTGGAGGCCTGTGATCTCTGCTGTCTCCCTCTCCCTATAGCCAACAGCTCTCATCCTGGAGATCCTGAAAGCTGTCTCTCAAATTCATCCTCTCTCTTTACACTTTCCCTGTGGGATCTGTGTTTGAAAGCTCGGCTAGAAAGATGTTCAGGACTGTCACTGTCACTTCTTGGCCTCCAGTCACCTCTCCAGTTTGTCCCCTCCAGCTCTGCCATTTATCTTTTTGTACATCCTCAAAACATGGAGGAATATCAAAGGAATTTGGGGGCAGCCCAAGGTTCTAATTGAGACTCAGTTTCTTACCCGCTGAGTAACCTTGGGTCACTTATTTATGTTTCATGCAATGTTTGGGTGCTGGGGTTGTGGCTTGGGGTTCTATAGTGAACAGAACAGATGCGGTCCCTGCCCCCACAGAGTGTACGGTCTAGTGGAATCACTAAGCACTCAGTGGTAGCATGTTTCTAATAGGCAGATTGTACCAGAGACAATTCATTGCCTATCAAGTATCCATTCTCCTCATCTCCTAGATGGCATTGTGTTCTATTGAGAGAGCACAGTTCCCAACTTTCCTTCCTGCCTGAGGTGGTCAGTGGGATGCAACTGAGTCACTGAGTGGGGCTTCTGGGAAAACTATTTAAAACACAGTGACTCAGTGGAACTCATCCATTTGCCATTTTCTCCTTCATTTCCCTTCCTGACTAAAATGCACAGAAGATGGGCAGCTATCTTGGGCAATGAAGCAGCTCTGAAGATGGAAGCATTTTGCTACAGCAGGTGAACAGAGATAGAAGACAACCAGATTGACCGATGAGTGTGGAGTCTCCAAACCAGCCTTGGGTTGCCTGCCTTGGGACTTTCATGAGAGAGAAAAATACAGTAATCCAATATTTCATTGTTTTTTAAGTAGGCTCTACTCCCAGTGTGGAGACCAATGCAGGGCTGAAACTCAAGACCTGAGATCAAGACCGTGAGATCAAGACCTGAGCTGAGATCAAGATTTAGACACCCAACTGACTGAGCCACTCTGGTGTTCCCCTCATTTGACCTAACTTAAATGTCAGATTTGGAAACTCATGACTTTAACAAGTGGTAAGTAAAAAAAATCACTTAACTATAATACTGATAATCATCGCTTGTTTTATTATCATTTAAATAATCACAGTGGTTATGATAATGTCCAGTAGTAAGGCAAGATCTATATAAATAAAGATTTCCATAAATCTTGCCTTGACATAATCTACCTTAAATCAATCTTCAAGTCGTCTCTACACTGAGGACACAGTTACAATAATGTCTGTCATCCCTGCTTCAAACTGGTCTTAGTTTTCTTTATGTAAATTCCAATTTACATTTTGATATTTATTCTAATTACTGAATATGGCCCAGGAATGCTAAATACTTAACATGTATGCTGCCACTTCCCAATCCTGTGTCCATGCCAGACATTAATGATTGGTGATGGTATTCTTTCTGTCTCAGTCTCTTTCTCATAAACCCTTTCAGTGTAGTCCAGGCAACTCTTACCATTTGATCACAATTGGCAGCAGACATGCATTTGTTGTAAGCAATTTCCAATAATTTTTAAAGTGTTGAGTGGGGTTGAAATGATATATTTTTTTCTTTAAATTGAAATATGGAGTTTTTTTTTTAAGTAATATAAACCAAATAAATGTCTAGTTCGTTGAACAGATGCTGATTAATATCTTTGGTTTTAAGGAAGGGCAAATGTGAGCACAGTTTGCTTCTAGAAGCTCTGATATCAGTAGAGATTGATGAGGTTTAGGGAGTAGGCTACATCTATTGGGCATGCACCGCTCATTAAATATGAGGATGGAGAGAGATAGTGGGAAAAATAATGGTTCTTTTCTTCATGGATTTATAATCTAATGAGAGATAGAGGGTAAATCCAAAATTTTAAATGCATAGGTATTAACAGTAACAGCTGATGGTTTGCAAAAGATCTTCAGGGACAAGAAACAAATTCAAAATTTCTAAATGCTGTTTCCGTCATAACCACTGAAATAATGCTAGATAACACCTCATGACAACTTGAGGTGTGTTGGGGCCTATATGCTATGGCTTTTCAGTGGGTGTGGGGGCTGCGTGGCTCATTAGTTTCCTCCTTCCCCAGGACTGCCCTCTAGACACACATAGGGGGACTTGCAGTGCTGCGTCCCCTTTGAACCCTGGGGCGTCTCCCCATCCTAACTGTGCTTGGTTCACCCAATGGATTGACGTGATCCAAGCGGAGCCAATGAAATTCTCTCTCCCTGGAGTTTGCATTGGGAATGAAGACACCATGGACTGTAACCACTGAAACTGAGCCACATATCCATCTGTTCCAGAAAGAAGGGACACAACAGCTGCTGCTGGGATCCCAGAGTGGTCCCGGGTCCTAACCTCTGGAAGAACTGCCAAGCTTGAAATCATTAAGAACTACGGTGAGGTCTGTATGTGACATGAACATTGTAATCTACTCTTTGCTTCTTGCTTGAGCACTGAGATACCCGAGTGTTAACAAATACTCAGCTTCTCTTTCTGTGTCTTCTTCCCTCTTTTCCTCCCTCCATTTCTCCCCTTTTTCTTTCCTCCCTCCCTCTTTTTTTTTGGCTTAAACTAGCCAGAACCAGATACTATTATTTGCAACAAAATAACTTCGACTACTACAGGTCCACTATTTTCTTTAATCTTCACTATAATACTAGGAGGGGCTACTGTGTCCTCAGGTGTGAAATAAGCAAGTTAAGACTTAGTGAGCTTACAGAATTTGACCCAAGATCACAGAGCTATTAGGTGGCTGAGCCAGGATGCAGACCAAGCGAGGCCTATGGCATTCTAGAGCCAGGACTTGAAGATGTTAATCCCACAGGCAGTGAATAGGACTTGACTGCCCTTTGATTTCCAGAAGGTGGACAGACTGACTTCACAGAGCTACAGTTCTGCCTTCCTACGGCATTAGAAGCACAGTAAAGCAGCTCCTTGAAAGGCAGCTCTACTTCATTTTTTTGGCCTGTCCCTGGGACACCTGCCTTCAGATAGAGCAAAAACTATGTGGAAGATGACAGCACATAGTTTTGTCGTCCTTGATATACCAGATGATACATTTTTATTGTGTTTGAAATACCAGATGAAGGTGGTAGCGACATCAATAATCTCTTCCTGCAGTCTTCTTGAAGAGCCCTAGCCATGGTCCCTTCTTTCTTCCTTTTCTTAAAAAAATATTTTATTTGTTTGAGAGACAGAGAGTGCACACAAGCACTCTCTGAGTAGACTCCCCATGGAGCAGGGATCCCAGCATGATGTGGGGCTCGATCCCAGTGCCCCGGATCATGACCCAAGCCGAAGGCAGACGCTTGACTGACTGAGCCACCCAGGCACCTCTGTCCTCTTCTTTCTTAAAATATAACTTCCTTCCAGGAAGATTTTCTTAACTGATTTTTTTTTTTTTAAACAGATGTTGGAATGAAAAGGGGAAAGAAGATGCTCATGCTCAGATCTTGATGCACTGTTGCATCCTGAGTGGCTTCCATTTTTTTGGAGTAGGGTGTACCTCCTTTGTCCCTCCAGAATTTCCTTCTTTCTGTCCCATAGGCTAATCTGCTTAGACCACATAAAGGGACTCCATTTGGTCTTGGCTAATGAGAGAGAGTGAGGAGGAGATTAGCGAGAGGAAGGAGGTGGGACTTCATGTACCTATTCCTGCTTCCTCTCAATGGGTCCCCTCAGCCTGGTTGTTTCTCTGGACTAAAGGTTCTGTCTTCTCTTACATTATGCTTCTCATCACCACTTGTCATTGCGGGTTCCAGTAAGCACTCCTTCCCCTCTCTTCTCACTCCGCTCCAGAGTGGCAGCAGCTCCACTGCCCCTTGCCCTGGGATTCTGGATTATTCTTTCTGGTTTCCCTATGCTCTGCACACACCTCCAGAAAATAGCCCATCCTCGGAACATCCTCAGGTGGATGCATTTCTTGTTCCCCTGGGCTCCAGAGGGATGCTCATTGTAAGTGCTCCTCCCAACCGGTCCTTCTTCTTGTGCTCTCTCGTCCTTCGTTTTTCACTAATGTGCAAACCTGTTGTGCCGTGGTCAGTACTTTCTGAGAGAGTCCAGTCATTCAGTGTTAATAATTAAACCTGCTTACCCAACAGGCAAAATCAGACTTCCACCTCAGAGCTCTCTCCAAATCACGTCACAATCTGTACCTAACATTCTCACAATTAAATTAGAACTGACCTCATAGTTAGAGTCTGGCACACGTTTTTTCCTTCTTTCTTTTTTTTTTTTTTAATATACTTTCCTGTAATTTCCCATGCACAGCAACTGTCTTTGAATTTAGTTGTGTTGCCCATCACATGGATGATTTGGTTGTCTGTGAACAAAGGATCCTGAGAAATGCTATTGATTATGGGAGTTGCTTATCACAGCTGGACTATAAATTAGGAGATAGCTAGCTTTATGCAGACTTATTCAGATTCTGAAACTGAATAATTTACTTTCACGATTAGGGAGGAAAATTCACAGCACAGTTAGCTGATCGAATGACTAACACAAATGCCTTGATATTTAGGGTGGAGAGTTCAGGCAGAGAATACATCATCAGTGAAGTCATCACCGTTGTGCTCACGAGAGACGGAAGGTATGTCTGCCATCATACTATAGCCGACACGGCCTGGCCTGAGAAGGTGGGCCCGCAGGAAAGAGTCAGACAGGCCTCTGTTTGTGTCTGAGGAAGTTCCTGGACATGCAGTGGGGTTCCCTCTTGATTTAGAGGGCAGCATCAATCTATGTGCTACTTTTTAGGCTGAATCACCTCTCTCCAAATGGCTTTGTCTTTTTTTTTTTTTAAGATTTTATTTATTTATTTGACAGAGATCACAAGTAGGCAGAGAGGCAGGCAGAGAGAGAGGAGGAAGCAGGCTCCCTGCTGAGCAGAGAGCCCGATATGGGGCTCGATCCCAGGACCCCAAGATCATGACCTAAGCCAAAGGCAGAGGCTTTAACCCACTGAGCCACCCAGGTACCACATATGGCTTTGTCTTGAAAGGCTCTCCTCTATTTCCAAAATCATATGTCCCCATGGATCAGTATTCTCAAACAGCCATGCCCTGTCCTCTATCCTGGGTTGCACTTCTGGAGTCCTTGCCAGACGGCTCCTTTTAACAATTAAAGAGAAATGGAGATTTTAGAAAGCCTTCTGGCTCAATTGAGAGACCGAAGATATGCATGGCAGGTCAGTTTCTGTGAGGCAGACTCTGGGGTGGAGATTGAGGGGGGCAATATATTTATGGGGAGTGAGGGAAGGAGGATCAGACCGAGAATCTGGTCTGTGATGCAGCCAAGATGGAGACTTCAGCCTGCCCCATGGTGGGGCTCTAGAGCTGGCCTGGCCTTGCAGAGTCATCCCCAGTTGGGGCAAAGGGTCCAGGATCTTACGCTGTTGTGTATCAGTGGTTAACCAGGCTGCACCAGGGAAGTTGGGGAGTGGCCTTGTGCTGGGCAACTGTCTTCTGTTTGGGCAGTTGCTGACATGGGGGCTCAGCTGTGAGCTAGCAACACCCAACAATCAGCAGCAGCTGTGGGAGTGAGTGCTTCTGTCCTAAAGGTGTGCTGAGCGGCAATGACTGGGCAGGGGGGCTGGTCCTATTTGTCCCCCGTGCTCAGAGTCTCCCCGTTTTGCATACTTGCTCTGTTTCTTAGCTAGGAATGTGACCAGGTAGAGCACTATCGAATTAGGAAATACTCTCCTTCTTTTTAAACTCTGCAAGAATTTCCCAAGTTGACCACTTTAAAGTATGGGTGAGTTTGTGTGTTCAAAATATATGACTTGATGTACCAATAGATTTTTGTAAGCAGAACATTCCCAGGGTTACCCCATTACCTAAAGCCGAATGCAGGGGTATATGGATGTGGATCGCACACATTTCACTGGTCTTCTTCAGGGCATTTCACTTCCAGTGAGGTCAAGGCTTATCTTCCTCTGAAAGTGTTTGTGGTCTGGCTCTCAGAAAATTACTGCCCTTAGGGCACCTGGGTGGCTCAGTCAGTTAAGCAGCTGTCTGCCTTCGGCTCAGGTCACGATCCCAGGGTCCTGGGATCCAGCCCTGCATTGGGCTCTCTGCTCCGCAGAGAGCCTGCTTCCCCCTCTCCCTCTGTCTGCCACTTTGCCTACCTGTGATCTCCCTCTGTTAAATAAATAAATGAAATATTAAAAAAAAGAAAAAGAAACTTACTGCCCTTGACTGACAATAATATTTGGATTGGTAAACTTGAAAACTCATTTTTGTTTTTGTTTTTGTTTTCATTACTGTTGGAAACTCACTTTTCTCCTGTAGAAAGCACAGAGGGCCTTTCTGTCCGAGGCAGCTCAGGGTGATGACACAAACGCGGCTCTTGAGTCAGAACCCTGGATCTCACACCTGGCTTTCCTAGCTACTGGCTCTGCAATCCCCTTCATCATCTCTGCACCCGTTTCCTCAGTTTCTAAGATCAGCTGCGGTGGAGACTGGATTAACAGACGTTACAGGCTTTGTAAACTGAAACACACAGTTCAAATGTCTCTCACACTTGTTAGTACTGGAAGAGAGCTGGGCGATCACCTTGGCCAGAGGAGCCCCTCAGTCCCAGGGAGGTCCAGGGACTCGATGAAGACTGCACAGCTGGCAGGGGGGGATGGGGGGGTGGTTGGAGCTGGAGCCAGACCCCAGCCCTCCTGACTCCCAGTCTGGCACTTTCTCCAACCTCTCTTGCCACAGCATGGGGACACCACATGGGTTGTCTGTTCCTATAGAACCTTGAGAAGATTTCAGAATGGAATACTGTTTGCCAAAGCTTTGAGTCTATAATCTGGAAACAAGACACTCTTCAAATCTGAAGGACTATTATTCAAAAATTGTTACCTTAGTCATTATGCTAAAATCCCCCTTGGGCTACAGTAAAGAGGAGAGGAGCTCATCTTGTGTTGGTAATAGAATTACCGAGCATGCATATCTGTGTGTGTATGTGTGTGTGTGTGTGTGTGTGTGTGTAGCTAGTCAGAGATGGAGACGGGGAAAGAAGGGGAGAGAGAAAGACAGCCTCTTTAAGAAGCAAATTACTGTGCCACAGATTTTACATGATTTCCTAGACCCCTTATTTAATAAGTCTAAACTGAGAGTTCTCGTAATGCTTTTGCATCAGGGGATGTGCTGCAGGCCTGCTGTTTTTCTGCATTTCTTAGGTATTCATTTCCAAAATTTCGTTACCATCCCACATGTGAGTCATTCCCTCCCATGCAATCCATTTAAAACCTCCAGCATGCTCTGGGGGCCGGAGGAGATAGCTCAGAAAAGGCCAGCCCTATTCATTTCGTAATGGTGAGGACCTGCCAACTTGACATGGGAGAGGAGGCCCCGCAGGGTTACCCCAAGGTAGCCAGCAGAAAATGCGGTGGCATCTGGTTCCCACCCACATCCCATCTCCAGGAGTGTGCCCTTCTGTTTGGCTGTACGCTTCATGTGTGGGAGTCTGGGACAATGCAGCTGGTGAGAGAGAACAGAGATGAGAAAAATTCCTTTAGCAGGATAATGAAAATGTAAGCTGAATGTTAAGAAACAATCACACAGGCCGCATGCGCACAAGCAGCTCTGACGGGGCGTTGGGGAACCTCCATGTCCGCTGGCCGCAGCCTTCACATGAGGGCAGTGAGATTTGCTCTAGTTACAGCGTGGTGCTTGTGAAAGGGGTTGGGACATGGGCTTTATATAAATGTTAATTTATTTTATACATGAACGAGGAATGCTATAACTGATTTCAATATGGTTTGTCTACAGCTCATAGGAGATCTCTGTGGCTTCCTTCACCTTTGAGGGCACACACAGCACAGTATGCCTGGCCTGCTTCTGCTTATTAAGAAGGAAGTCATCTAAGGGGTAGATCTGATAAGCAAGCCCCATGGAAGCTTTCAAGCTCCTGGCCTTGGGAAGCACTGCCCCTGGAGATGGGCATCTGGGCTGGCAACTAGGCCAGGAGACTCCTCACAGCAAGGTGTCACTTAGCAGAAGATGCCACAATCCTGGCCCTATGGTATCATTCATCTCCGGCTATACCTAGGAAAGCTAATCAATGTTTCATTTTCTCCTAGGAGTGCCAGCTTGGAAAACACAGTGTGAAAAATGCCCAAGGGATGGCCATTCTCTACCTTCTGCCACAGAGGGGGTCTATACAGACAGTCCTGCTGGCAGGGGTGGCTCCCACAAATAAGCTGTTGCCTCAAGGAGCAGGTGGTGAAGAAGGAGGGGGGCATGGCACCCACATCCTTATTAGCAATTTTCTCTGTGTGGCATTTAAAACTGAAGAAGGAGTTAGATACTAGCTCATGGCTGAGTCTAATACTCCGAAATTCACTTAAGAGTCACTGCTCTCAGATACACCATTGTGTGACCAGCATGGTGCTCTCTACCCTCAGAATGGACTTCTCTTTCAGAAATGGTTCTGTTCTAGGGGTGCCTGAGTGGCTCAGTGGGTTAAAGCCTCTGCCTTTGGCTCAGGTCATGATCTCAGGGTCCTGGGATCGAGCCCCGCATCGGGCTCTCTGCTCAGCGGGGAGCCTGCTTCCCCCTCTCTGTCTCTGCCTGCCTCTCTGACTACTTGTGATATTTCTCTCTGTGTCGAATAAATAAATAAATAAATAAATAAAATCTTAAAAAAAAAAATGGTTCTCCATGTCCGCTGGCTGCAGCCTTCACATGACGGCAGTGAGATTTGCTCTAGTTACAGCGTGGTGCTTGTGAAAGGGGTTGGGACATGGGCTTTATATAAATGTTAATTTATTTTATACGTGAACGAGGAATGCTATAACTGATTTCAATATGGTTTGTCTACAATATTTTCTCCAACCTTAAAATTCCTCTCGCAGGGAAGAGGCATGCTGCTCTATACATGGAAAATTCAGCATGTGGATCCAAGAACTGAATACATGAACACACCAGAGTTGAGCTGGGGTTTCTATTGACCTGTGGTGGCTAAGAGATTCTTTCCTTAAGCTCTTCAACACCCAGCAGAATTGCTTCAGTTTTCATGTTGGAGGAAGAGCATGGAGTTTGTGACCCACAAGATGCACAGCTAACCTAAACTTGGAGAGAAGAGGGAATTCCATCACTTTGGCATGCAGTTAGACCCAGGGAAGGGAATGCAAATCTTTTCTGACCAACATAAGAGCCTGGGTTCCTTCAAATCTATTTAATTAGTTTGCAATAGGGAGAAAACTCCAGAAGGATTAAAGGCTGTAGCGAAAGTAAAAACTAGAAACAGAGGAAAAGGGAATTGTAAGTTTAAGACAATAATAGTAAGGTAAGGGCCTGATGAACCAAGAAAGTCCGACTCCTATCATTTTTTAGCTCAGAGACCCTGGAAAAAAATCACCATTACTTGTCTGGCTTTAGGTTTACCTGAAAACAATGGAGATAACTGTAGCTGCCTCTTCCACCAGCACCCCATCAATCTCCTGATGATTAGAATGGGCAAAGAGTAAAGCAAAAATATTTCAGGATTGGAGACATCCTGCTCACGTATGTGTATGTTAGTATATATAAGTGAATACCAGGCAAGCACTTTGATCATGCATGGGTTTGAGATCTGTATTTTCATTTTCTATTTTCTTTGCTAATGGGGAAAATTAGATGTAAGCATGTCAGGGAAGGGTCATCACTTGCGATGTTTATGGCAGAGGGATACATTAGCCAGTCTGCACTCTCCTGTGTACTGGAAGTTGACAACTGCAGAAATTATGCTTCAGTTAGACTTTGTCTTGGAGAGGGTGTCACATTAGCCTTGGAGAGCTACATGGGCCTGTGTCAAAGCCCCAAGAGTCAAAGGCCTACTGCGAGAGAAGAGTGTTAAAGGCACACAGTGGGGACAATATTGCTTTTCTATTTTTAGAAAGTTCGATGATAGTCTAAAATAGTTTCTTTCACATTTCCCTAGCCTGACAAACCCTTATCTGATCTTGGAAAAAAAATTTAACCTAAGCACCATTTTAATGTTTTGTTTTGATTTGTATTTGGATGAAATTCTTAGGGAGTAAGAAATCATTAGTTTTTTTATTTGATTTTTAAAATAGGTAGTTTTACATGAAAGTCCTCTTCAAGGAAAAGGATGGTCTTTATATAGGGAAAGATAACTGCTCTGCAATGGTAATTATGGAACTAGTCACAGCCTTTGCATGTAATTAAAAAAAATTGTTTTCCCTTTCACTGTAGGGCAACTATCAGATTCCCACATGACAATTTTAGGCCAAGTTCACTCGTATGGCTTTCAGGGGCAACATTCAATTAAAACATTGAATAACCCTCACACTGGCATTGTCCTAAAATTGCTGCTAACCTTAGAAGCTAAACCAGTTGAAATTAAATAATAGGCTAAATGTAAAGACAACCTATTGGGTTTCTATTAAAAAAAAAAGGGCCCTCAGGTTTTCTTGTGTAGTTCAAAACTAGTAAAGCCTTAGAAATATTTCCCAGATGGAAAAACATATACCATGAAAATGGAAGCAGGACCCCCCCCCCCCCCCGCCAAAAAAAAAACAAAAGCTAAAAAACAACCAAAAAACCAACAACAAAACCCTGGACCAACAATACTTACATCAGACAAAACAGACTTTAAAACAAAAACTGTAACAAGGGACAAAGAAGGGCACTACATAATGATAAAAGGATCAATCCAACAAGAGGCTATAACAGTTGTAAATATCCATGTACCTAACATAGGAACACCAAAATACATAAAGCAAATATTAACAGACATAAAGAGAGAAATTGACAGCAATACAATAAGAATAAGGGACTTTAACATCCCATTACATCAATGGATAGATCATCCAGACAGAAAATCAACAAGGAAACAGTGGCTTTGAATGACACATTGGATCAGATGGAATATATACATATATATATATATATAACATTATACCCCAAATAGCTTTATTTGTATTTATTTGTATTATTAGAATACACATTCTTTTCACGTGCATAGTGAACATTCTCCAGGATAGATCATGGGTTAGGCCACAAAGCAAGTCTCAATAAATTCAAAAAGACTAAAATCATATCAAGCATCTTTCACAACCACATAGTATGAAATTAGAAGTCAGTTACAAAGCAACAACACCACTCTGGAAAAAGTACAAACACATGGAGGCTAAACGACATGCTACTAAATGAATGGGTCAATCAAGAAATTACAGAGGACCTCATCATTGATAGGTGAATGGATAAAAAACAGGTGGTATACATAAACAATGGAAAATTACTCAGTCATAAAAAAGAATGGAATCTTCCAGTTGCAACAACATGGATGGATCTAGAGAGGATAATGCTAAGTGAAGTCAGTAAGTCAGAGAAAAACCAATACCATATGATTTCACTCATGTGTGCAATTTAAGAAACAAAACAGATGAACAAAGAAAAATGAGATAAACTATAAAACAGACTCTTAAATACAGAGAACAAATTGATGGTTACCAGAGGGGAGACAGGTAGGGGAATGGGTGAAATAGGTGAAGGGGATTAAGAGGACACTTACCAAGATGAGCACTGAGTGATGCACAGAATTGGCGAATCACTATATTATATACCTGAAACTAATATGACACTGTGTGTTAACTACACTGCAATTAAAATTAAAACAAACAAAAACCTCAAAGAGGACATCAAAAAAATACATGGACAACAGTCCAAAATCTCTGGGATGCAGCCAAAGTTGTTCTACAAGAGAAATTTATAGTTGCACAGGCCTACTTCAAGAAACAAGGATCATCTCAAATAAACAACCTAACCTTACACCTAAAAGAGCTAGAAAAAGAAGAACAAACAGAGCCTAAAGCTAGTAGAAGGAAGTAATAAAGAATAGAATAAGTGAAATAGAGATTAAAAAAAAAATACACTAGAAAAGATGACAGAAACCAAAAGCTGGATCTTCGAAAAGGCAAAGAAAATTGATAAACTTTTAGCTGGACTGATCAAGCAAAAAGAGAGAAAACTCAAATAAGTAAGATCAGAAATGAAGAAGGAGAAATAATTATGAACACAGAAATACAGAGGATTAGAAGAAAAGATTTTGAAAAGTTATATGCTGGCAAATTGGACAACCTATAACAAATGGACAAATTCCTAAAAACATATAATCTAGAACAGAACTGGGAAGAAATAGAAAATTTGAACAGACCAATTACTAGTGATGAAATTGAATCAGTAATCAAAACAATTCCAATAAACAAAAGCCTGGGGCCAGATGGCTTCAAGGTCAAGGCTATGATTTATTTATTTACTTATTTACTTATTATCTGCAAGGCTTATTTCATAGAGCACTATATAAATGGAGGTACAACAGAGTGTTCCAACATGTGACATTTTTGCAGAAAAATATTAAAACTCATTTGTTAGGACAATTGTCTCTGCCTCCTACATAAAAGAGCTAGTGTATAAAAATAGTTTTGAAATCTAAAGCACCAAGCTCTAATCCATAACAATGGTACAGTACTCTGAATAGCAAAGAACTAAGGAATCAGAAAGAATAATTCCTTCCTTCTACTAATCCAAGATTGGCAGCTAGAAAGGAACATGGACCTTCTTGAAACTCTGTGATTCAGCAGAAGACTCATTAGCAGTAGGACAACTAATGTGCATTCATGTCTTAGCCAATGACTTATGCAGAATTTGATTCTACCAAACATTTAAAGAAGAGTTAATACCCATTCTTCTCAAGCTATTCTGAAAAACAGTTGAGGAAGGAAAACTTCCAAGTTCATCCTATGAGGCCAGCATTGCCCCGATACCAAAACCAGAGAAAGACACTACAAAGAAAGAAAACTACCCACCAATATCTCTGATAAACGATGCAAATATCCTCCAAAAAATATCAGCAAACTGAATTTAACAATACATTTAAGAAGATCATTCACCCTGACCAAGTGAGATTTATTCTAGGGATACAAAGATAGCTAAATATTCATAAATGGGTCAATGTAATATATCACATTAACAAGAGGAAGGATAAAAACCACATGATCATCTCAAAAAATGAAGAAAAAGCATTTGACAAAGTATAATATCCATTCATGATAGAAACTCTCAACAAAGTGAGTTTAGAGGGAATATACCTCAAAATAATAAAACCATATTAAAAATAAACCAATAGCTAACATGATACTCATTGGGGAAAACTGCAAAATTTTCCTCTAAGGTCAGGAACAAGACAAGGATGTCCACTCCCACCATAGTACTGGAAATCCTAGCCATAGCAATCAGACAAGAAATAGAAATTAAAGCCATCCGAATTCATAAAGAAGAAGCAAAACTGTCACTCTTGGAGATGACGTGATACTACACATAGAAAACCCTAAAGACTCCACCAAAAAGCTATTAGAAATAATAAATGAATTCAGTAAAATTGTAGAATACAAAATTAATGTATAGAAATCTGTTGTTCTTCTATACACTAAAAACAAAGCAGTAGAAAGATATATTATTGCATCAAAAAGAATAAAATGCCTAGGAATAAATTTAACCGAGGAGGTGAAAAACTGTAATATACTGATGAAAGAAATTGAAGACAATACAAACAAATGGAAAGATATACCTTGCTCATGGATTGGAAGAATTAATATTGTCAAAATGTCTATACCACCCAAATCAGTCTATAGATTTAGTGCAATCCCTATTAAAATACCAATATTGGGGTGCCTAGGTGGCCTAGTTGGTTAAGCGTCTGCTTTCAGCTCAGGTTGCAATCCCAGGGTCCCTCAGCAGGGAGCCTCCTTCTCCCTCTCCCTCTGCCTGCCACTCCCCCGCTTGTACTCTCTCTCTCTGTCAAATAAATAAAATCTTTACAAAAAAAAAAAAAATCAATAGCATAGTCACAGAACTAGAACAAATAATCCTAAAATTTGTATGGAATCACAAAATGTCTTGAATAGCCAAAGCAATCTTGAGAATGAACAAGGCTGGAGATATCACAGTCTCAGACTTCAGGACATAGTATAAAGCTATCATCACCAAAACAGTATGATACTGACACAAAAACAGACACAAAGATCAATAAATAAGGACAGAGAGCTAGAAATAAACCCATATCTATATGGGTTTAACCTCTGGCTATTAACCTCTGGCTCTCTATCCAGAGGTAAGAATATATAATGGAGAAAAGACAGTCTTTTCTATAAATGGTGCTGGGAAAACTGGACAGCTGCATGCAAAAGAATGAAACTGGACCACCTTCTTACAGCACACACAAACTCAAAGTAGGGTGCCTGGATGGCTCCGTGGGTTAAAGCCTCTGCCTTCAGCTCAGGTCATGATCCCAGGGTCCTGAGATCGAGTCCCACATCGATCGGGATTCAGCAGGGAGCCTGCTTCCTTCTCTCTCTCTCTGCCTGTCTCTCTGCCAACTTGTGATCTCTCTCTGTCAAATAAAGAAATAAAATCTTTAAAACAAACAAACAAACAAACAAACTCAAGTAGATTAAAGACTTAAATGTGAGACCTGAAACCATAAGACTCCTAAAAGAAAACATAGGCCGTAATCTTTTGAACATTGCTTTTAACAATGTATTATAGCCATGTCCCCCAGGCAAGGGAAACCAAGGCAAAAATAATTGGGGCTACATCAAACTAAAAAGCTTTGCACAGCAAAGGAAACAATCAAGAAAAGGAAAAATGCAGCCTCATGAGTAGAAGGAGATATTTGTAAATGATATATCCGACAAGCAGTTAATATCCAAAATATGTAAAGAATGTATACAACTCAACATAAAAAAAATAAAAAACAATCTAATTAGAAATGGGAAGAGGATCTGAATGGACAGACTTACAAAAAAGACATACAGATGGTCAACAAGCATATGAACAGATGCTCAATATCACTATTCGCCAAGAAAATGCAAATCAAAACCGCAATGAGATACTTCCTCATACCAGTCAGAATGGCTAGACTCAAAAAGACCAGAAATAACAAGTGTTGAAGAGAACGTGGACAAAATGGAACCTTTTGCACTGTTGGCAGGAATGTAAATTTGTGCAGTTACCATGAAAAACAGTATGGAAGTTCCAAAAAATTATTAACAGATATACGGTATGATTCAGTAATTTCACTACTAGATACTTATCCAAAGAAGATGAGAACATTAATTCAAAATGATAAATGCACCACTATGTTTGTTGCAGCATTATTTACAATAGCCAAGATATTTAAGCAGCCAAGTGTCCACAAATAGGTGAATGGATAAAGAAGATATGCATGAAAGACCTTGCATAGCCTGGATGTGAATGTGCACACACACACACACACAATGGAAAACTGCTCAGCTATTAAAAAGAATGAGATCTTGGGGCGCCTGGGTGGCTCAGTGGATTAAGCCGCTGCCTTCGGCTCGGGTCATGGTCTCAGGGTCCTGGGATCAAGCCCCGCATCGGGCTCTCTGCTCCGCAGGGGGCCCGCTTCCTCCTCTCTCTCTGCCTGCCTCTCTGCCTACTTGTGATCTCTCTCTCTGTCAAATAAATAAATAAAAAATCTTAAAAAAAAAAAAAAAAGAATGAGATCTTGCCATTTGTGACAACATGGATGGACCTAGGATATTATGCTAAGCGAAGTAGTTAGAGAAAGACAAATACCATATGGTTTCACTTATATGTGGAACCAAAAAAAAAAAAAAACAACAAAAAAAACCCCCAGACTTGAATTCAGAGAACAAACTGCTGGTTGCCAGAAGGAAGGGGTGTGAACAATGGATGAAATAGATAAAGGAGATTAAGAGATACAAACCTCCAGTTATAAAATAAATAAGTCACAGAGATGAGAAATACAACATAGGGTATATAGTCAAAAATATTATAATAATGATGCATGATGACAGATGGTGACTACTACTCACTGTGATGAGCACCGAGTAATGTACAGCATTGTCAAATCAATGTGTTGTACACCTGAAACTCACATGACACTGTATGTTCATTATACTTCAATTAAAAAAAAAAAAAAGAAATGTTTCCCAAGAACACCGTCTTTAAGAGAGAGAGAGAGAGAGAGACCTAGCACCTAAATTTTGTGACGATGATGGGCAAAAGTATAAATTTACACTTTTATATTATATCTTCTATCTAGAAAACTCAATGAACTACAAATATTAAGCACTCACTGATTTTATGAGTCCTTTTATCTTTTCAATTTATTTTATTCGTAGACTTTATGTAGTTTTCTATTGGCTGTTGAATGTCCATGGTGGTGATGGTGAAGGGGGCATTTGTTGCCACTCAATCTGTTTATGAATTGAGATGAATTCAGATTCAGAATCCTTTTTTCTGCAGGCCGAACTACAGGTTTTTTGTTACTGCTGTTGTTTTGGAACAAAGACTAGAGGTCTGTTGGCAACAACCTCTACTTTGGTTGATCTAAACTTTTGAGGGTCTTTTCGAAAGTATACTTCCACGGTATACTTGGTATACATGTATACTTGGTATACATGGTAATGCATTACATGAGCCAGTGGAACTTTTATTGGCCCTTCTCTTGAGCTCTCCCTTTCAAGGTAAGCAAAGCTCTTGACATTCACCATCAACTTGAATGAGAGAAGAGAGGGAAGGGCTGAGAAGTGGTTGGTTTCTCCAGGTAGTTCTGATGGGCCTTGAATAGAGACTGAAAAAGCACTGGCTTCTGGCTGACCTGAATGTCTGCATCTTCTTTTCTAACTGAATGTTGCTTTTTTCATTCAACCTGCATGTGTTGGTAGTAAATAAAGTTGTTGTCTGTAATGAAAATAAAGCGGGCGAAGTACACTCTGAAAATGTAACCTGTGTATCTTAGAAAGTGGTGTGAACTATCAGCACACTTACCAATATCTTGCACTTTTAGTAGGAGAAAAAGTGTTAGCCTGCACTTTGCTGACCAAGGCCTTGCCCCTACCCTTTTACAATTGAGAATGTTAAAATGTTCTCATTTCAACGTTAGTGTACATTGAGTATCACATTCCAAGAATTAAATCAGATGAAGAGCTAAGGCCTCGTTCCAACGGTACGAAGAGGCCAGGGGCAAAATGGGATGCGACAAGCCGTCTGCACTACATGCTCCCAGTGAATCCATACAGGTTGCCTATAAAACCAGAGTCAGTGGCAACTACCTTGGAGGAAGGCGCTCTTGACCTTGGAGCTATCCCTGAGCATTGGCCATGGGGCAAATGAAAACTGAAGCACTCTCTGTATTTTTCAATACATTTGACTCACTCTACGCCCATGGATGGTCAGTGTGCAGCATGAGTTCCGTAACTAGCCTGTGAAATTTGGCTGCTGCCACATGGTTAAGTTTGAGAGTTGCGACTGGACCTGGTCCAGTGATAACCACTCAACTAGTTATAAATCACTGGGAGGCGGGGAAATCCTCTATCAGAGGCTGGCTACATGAAGCCCTTTTTCTGCTTGGAAACCACAAAGAAAAAGACACCACCAGCTGAACCAGTCCTACTCAGGACTGGGTGCAAGCCCCAGACCCTTCCTCTCCATCCCAGTCTCAAACCCAATCCTCTCTCCCTTACTTTGTTTCATGATGTCTGTCTATTTTTTCCTCCCCCCAACAACACTGCCTTGGTTTTTAAAGAACATAACATTCTGTAATGAATAAAGTCATTATGGTTATGCTGAATTCCAGAACATTTGATTGATGTGGTTGTCGGTATAAAGAGCTTCCTCTTCTCCGTGTAATGAATCCCAGACTCACTTTGGGAAACTGACTCAGAGCAGGGCTATAGCACTGAAGTATGAGGTCAGGAGATGCAAAGTGGTGTCTCTAGTTCAGGTTGGAGATGACACTTAGAAATCATTATTTGAAACCCTGAAAAAAGGGAGTGTTACCCACTGACTCACTCACTGGTCTTATTTCCTTAGGACTCTCCCTTCAGAGTAATCTCATTTACCTAAGGTTATTAAAACATTTTTTGTGTTTTCCTATGTCATTACCAATTAGAGTCATTGAAATTCATGACAGTGTAATTTCATAAAGTTTTAGAAAGGATCTAATAACGTGTCAAAATGAATCCTACACCCCTCCTCCCAAAGAAAAGTCCAAGGGAAATAAATAACAGAAATAGATTGGTAGCATAAGGACCCATGAAATATTTTTTATAGACAAATACCTAAAATACTTTTATCTGATTTTTACCTTTCAGTGAAGGCAACAGTACTGTCTGGAACTTGGAAAACTACTGGTGAAGAATTGAAATGAAACAAAACAAACCAAAAATAGAACTGGGATACAATCTTCACCAAATCTGTTGCCTTCTATAAGAGTCAAATGTAACTTTGAAACTTGATGCCAGTTCCCAAGTGGTCCCAGTTACTGCCTTTGCTCTTTTTAATATGTTGGCTGATTATGGAGCTAATAATAAATATAATTGAAAATCACTGTTGGATCCTTTGAAGTTTGCTGCCAAATAACGTTTTGTAA
Organism: Meles meles; assembly: GCF_922984935.1. Classification (NCBI taxonomy): domain Eukaryota; kingdom Metazoa; phylum Chordata; class Mammalia; order Carnivora; family Mustelidae; genus Meles; species Meles meles. The sequence continues at coordinate 84,377,738 of NC_060068.1, forward strand.
AAAAATGTAAAAAAAAAAAAAAGTCCCAGGGGGAACTTCAAACAATATTGTAAATATTCATAATCAACAGTCATGTTGTTAGATTTACCTTAGGAGGTTCACAGTGATTATAAAATATGATATTAAGTGAAGAAAGCATTCTAATTTCCCTTCTCTAATAAATGTCGTCAGGGCAGTCATTGTCCTAATTGCTTAATTTCTGTCTGGCTCTGACTGAAGTTAACTTCTTATTTCCAAACAAATGTGTGAGCAGAACAAAGCACACAAATTAATCAGCTATTGTCAGTTTTATCCATGACTTTGGAAGTGATGCCACTAAGACAAAGCGGTTCTTTAGCAGAAACAATGTCATCCTGCCCAGACTTTCATTTTAGAACAAGATTTCTGCAGTGAATTAATAGTCTTTAGAAATGGTATAGAGCTACAATAACAGCTTTCTGGTTTTGATTATAAGGCAGAATGATTTCTGGTTTTCAGTAATATTTGCATTGTGAATGGGATTCCATTTTTTCTCATTTGGATGCAATGATCAGGTGGGAGAGATCTGAGACTATTCCATCAAAGACCTATCCTGTGACCAGAATACAAATCACTTGATTCGGCTCTTTAAGAAACACAGCTTATTTTACAACAGAGAAAGTATTAGGGCAATGCACAAATGAGAATTTGAGAAACCATGCACATTTATGCTGAAGTCACTGTGAACTGCTCTGGGTTTCATGGTAGCTGGCTGCATACCTCTCCACTGAAATGCTTTCCTAACACTCTTCTTGGGTGTTAAATTTAAAAATTAAGTGTATAAAAATAAATGCAGCTTAAACAAAGGTGAGGAGATGGAAAGGAATGTTATCCCGAACCACTGTCATGTTCCTAACTCCAAGGAGATGGCTAACCGAGAGAAGAGACATCAAAGCCCATCGATTTCAGCAAGTAGAGGTGTGTAGAGCGAGAAAAATGGAGTGATGAATTCTAATCTCCCCGCGGAACTGGGAAAATTACTGAAGTGCCTTTCCTTTCTTTAATTTTCACCCCCTGAAAATGCAATGGTAGGTTGTGTATCTAATCACAAGGCCGATCAAAATCTCTGGAAAGGGATTTTTCGGCGAGATGGTCCTCTATGCTGAATGGTAAAACAAACAACAACAACAGAAATGGCTCAAAGCTGAACTAGACTTTCTTCAAAGTAGAGTGAAACCTCTTATTTCATTATTATCATTTATATTTTCAGTCAATTAGTGCCTCTCTTCCAAACCCCTGGTATTTCCTTTGTAGAAAGATTTCTTATACCGGTTTGGCTCCACACTGAGCAACACTAATTCCTTCCCCCTTGTGACTGTCCTAAAAATATTTGAAACAGCTGTCATGATGCCCTGAAGTATTCTTCTCTCCAGGCTAAACAAGTCTGGTTCTTTGTAGGCCATGGTTTTAAGTGCTCTTGTTATCTTAGGCTCTCCTAGCTACAAAGTCTTTTCTAATGGTGGGATATTGGGAGCAGAATATGGGGCTCACACTGTGGTCTGTCCATGTGGAATCTGGCGAGAGTCACTACTTCACGTGTTTAGCCTACTGTGGCTCTTTAAAGACAGCCTAAGTCGAATCAGTTATTTTTGGGGGCCACATCAGATCACTGGCTCACGTTGAACTTCGAGTCAATTAAAACCACAAGTCTTTTTCACACATGCTCCTGCTAAGCCACTGTGTGTGTATATAGCTATATATAGTTATTATCTGTTGAGTGCTTATTATGGGCAAGGCAATGTGCTAAATGTTTTGCATCTTTTTCATCTCATTTAATCTCCACATCAACCCAATGACGTAGTAAGTATCCTTCACTCATACTGCGGATGGGTTGAGGTTCACACGAGTTGAGACTTGCCTAAAGAAGTCTGACTCCAAAGGAGGTACTCTTGAACTCGTGCTAGTCTGCCTTCTGTACTGGTGTGGTGTTTTTGTTTCTAACTTTTCTTAGAAGGGGGATGCAGAGGACAACATCAAAGAGCAGAAACATTAAATATAAATCAGGTTAGACCTGCCCATCTTTTTAGCCTGCTGAGATCTTTTGGATCCTGGTTTTCCCCCAAACATATTAACCATTCCCTTAATGCCTCTTGCCACTCAGGGATTCATCAGCTGCCATCACTATTCTCATTCAATTCATTGCTTCAAAAAATAGAACCAGACCGAAGACAGAACCCCGAGTCCACACCAGAGCCTCGAGCATATTGGCATGATCACCACTCCGATCAAGTTGCAAATCCACGGTACTGTGATTCAGCTCACATGTTTTTCCTCTTGTCCATCACGAAGACCTTGCCAAACCCTTCGCTAAAACTCAAGTGCAGAGTTTCTAAGGCTTCTGTTGAGTCTAGCATTACTGCCGCAGAAAGCAAGAAGGAGTGGTCTGGCAAGATCTCTTCACTGTGAACTCATGTTGTTTTCAAAATTTTCTGAGCAAAATTTCCTAGGCTAAAGGAGCGTGGGCCACGCCTAAATCTCCATTCTAGACTCTGGCCTAGGACTAATACCACTTTCTGGTTTGCAGCACTGACCTTCTTCGCTTTGAACATCTGTTTAACATGTGACTATGTCTGGCTTTCCTGTTTCTCAAAAGAAACATCAGTGACAGCCACTGGGTACTCTCATATGCAAGCTCTCTTCATAGCCGGAAAGGCATATTTTTTCTTGACAAGGAGCTCTGACTACATTCAGGACACATGGCCATATTTGTTGAACCTTTTTCAGGCTAAATATAATTTTATTTCATAAAGAAAACAGAAATAAAATGCTATGAAGTCATTTTGTAAGTCCTTCCAGCTCAAGATCTACATTTCCTTCCTGTTAGGCTCTTGAGATGCATTCCTATCAGGAAAGCATACCCCATCATTAGCTTTCAGTTTGGGATCTGCTTTTAAAATTGGTGTTCCAAGGTATGTATACATTCTTCTGATGAGAGATGAAGATAATAACATAGACCATATTATCCAGTATCTTAAGAAAACAACAGAGCCGAGATGAGGCAGGCTTCATACTATACTGGATATTGGCAAACTTTAGTATGCGGAGCGACTCAGCTGAATGGAGAGAATAGAACTTCTTTAAATTTTTTGTAATTAAGTACTTGATAGTAGCTGATTTGATTTTTCCACTACACCTTTACACTAACTTGTGTCTGATACAATACTTTAAACTATTTGTCTAGGAAATAATGTCATTCGATTAGAAACAGTCTGTCTCTGAAGTTTGCTTTCACCTTCTGCTTCTATTCCAAAGATGGCATCCAGGTGGGAGAGGAATTTGTATGTTATGATGGGTTTATGCAAAGATGGGATGACTGGCCTCATGTGGGTTCTCCGTTTGCACTAGCTCATTCTTCATGGCCTTTCAAGTGGTTGTCGTTAGGCTTTTTGAGTGCTCTGGCACCCTTCAAAATTGCTATATAAGACCAGTAAACTTTTTTTTTTTCGAAGATTTTATTTATTTGACAGACAGAGATCACAAGTAGGCAGAAAGGCAGGCAGAGAGAGGAGGAAGCAGGCTCTCTGCTGAGCAGATAGCCCGATGTGGGGCTCGATCCCAGGACGCTGGGATCTTGACCTGAGCCGAAGGCAGAGGCTTTAACCCACTGAGCCACCCAAGCGCCCCAAGACCGGTGAACTTTTGACACATTCTTTTGACATATATGTGCTCCATTTCTCTCTAGATGACTCAATTTTCTTTGTCACAAGAGGCAGACCATAGAGTCTCCATGACATCATCAAATACCCTGGGCTGGTGGTTCATTCTAGCCTCTGCTCATAGTTCAGTGCGTCCCACCACTATGGGTGTTATGGCTGGTTCTTACTACATTATTCATCAGCTATAGGAACTGGGGTTAGACAGTGAATGCCAAACAGACCCTTTCTCTGTGTGACCATGCGTCTTGAATCCAATGTGGTAATTAAGGAAATATAACTTTGGCTCCGATGTTCCCCTCAATGAAATTAACACCTCCATTCCTGTAGGCTAAGGCTCAGAGAGAAGTCAAGAACAGGTCTATTTAACCCTCTGACTTCTCTTACTTCTCATTTTCTGCCATTCCGGTTTCTCTAAGGCAGGAACAGAGCTGACATTCCTTTGGTTTCCTCAAAAGTATGACCTACTTCTCTCTAGCTCCAACTAAGCTATAACGGTGGGTATATCTCCTCTAGGCTGTAGTAATTCTTTCTTTCTGAGCTGGATGCACAGTGTTCAGCTGTTGACAAGCTGAGGGGCAGACAAAATTTTGAACATTTTGGTCTCACAGCGATGAAGGAATGGCCCGACTTTCAAGGGTATCTTCCTGCTCCTTTTTCTCCCCTGCTGCTTATTCTCATGATACATTTTATATATAATATAATATATATACACATTTTATATATAAAACATACATGCATTCATTACATATAGCATCATGTGTACACTGTACACATGCACATTACTATATATTAGAACTTGGTTAAAGGTCTTCTCCCTTAGGTGAATCCACAAAGCTTCCTTGCTGTGACTCTATGTGTCCCCCTGATGAAGCCCCCGGCGCTGAATGAATGGAGCACGTGGGCTGCATCCCTTCACCTTTCTGGAAAAACTGCCTTCCTTTACGTAGGGGTAGACAGCACTAAATACTGTTAGGGACACAGGAAGTTCCAGTCTCTTCTTTAGATGATAAACAAATGCATTTTACTCTCATAAACAGTCTGCAGCCAGTGACCATGCAGTTCTTGGAAAATGGGTTTTGGATTCCGAATGTTCCCCTCCGTAAGCCCGGACAAGGTTTCTTTCATTAAAGAGGCAATGTGGGTAAAGGCAAGTTAGTAAGGCAGAATTCTCAACCATTGGGAGTAACTTGCTGGGTTAACTCAAGTTGCTTGATCCCTGTGTGCCTTGTTTCCCTGCGTCTCGAAAGAGACAAGAAATGCCGACATGGTTAACACTTACAAAGTAAGATGACACCAGGAAAGGAAGTGACCACAAGTTGCCTACGGTTTGCCCCTATCACTTTTGACCTCTTCCATATATACTTTGCCAGTTGCCTCTAAAAATATAAATCCGCTGGTTCCACAGTTCTAGAACCATGTGACTGTAATCCAACTCCTGGACCAAGGAGAGATAGTGAAAATATTCCTCTCCCTCTCTGCCCTCTCATCAATGACACAGCAGGTAAGCAAGGCAAAGATCAAGGGACAGAAGCTCCTAGATGATAAAATTAATTTGTCTCCACAACACAGAAGGAAAACTCATTCATATATTTATTTACAACATATATACTCCATTTATTTCTTTCAAATTTTAAAAAATTTGTGCCCAGTCTATGTAAAGATAGAGAAATGGGAGATTCCCCACCCCCCCCAACTATTATTTACAAGCTTTGTGTCTGCTGAATCACTGCCTTTGTTCAGCAGCCTGGGTCACCGTCCTGTGGGCTCATTTCCAGCCCCTGGACCTACACCTTGCGAGGCTGGGATTTGACGCATAGCTGAGAGTGATCACATAGGAAGATTTGTGCTCCAACCTGGAGTGTTTCTCAACTTGACCCGTCTGCACCCCCCACCCTACTCCACACTGGCCTTGTAATGCAAATAGCGTATGGTCTTCCTGTGAGGAACACCAAGATAATGGTATCTTTGGAGCCCTCCAGCACGGCAGATAACATCTAAAGAGTGACTGGGCAGGGTGGTCATAAACCATCTCCAAGACCACGAACTCCAAATATCTTGACGCCAAGTCCCCAGACTTCAGGGAATGAATGCCTTATGAAGGACACCTGCACCCTGTCCTCGCTCTGACCAGTTCCTGGATGCCCAAGAGGACATGTGGACCAGACCCCAAGCAAAGACGAGAATCAGGCTCCTTTCCTTTCTGAGTCTCCTGGACTCTGCCCGTATCTACTTTTATTTCGTGTTGGATGTCATTTGATTTCCATCCTGCTTGAAGCCAAGGACCTTCTTGGCTAGTCCTGTGGGAGTCCCTCTCTGGGTCTTTGGACCCAGCCTGCCTACATCACAAGGACACAGGCTTTTCCCCCTGGAGTAAGATCTTAACCACTGATAACGGACCCAGGTTACCATAGGCAGAGACAAAATCTCAGGAGCCACTCTAGGTAGTAAAAATTATTCCTTCCTCTTAGGAAAGAGGGGAGTTCCCCACTTTTCACCTTTAGGTGAAGTCAGGCCATAAACCACAGCTCACAGTGGGATTTGGTATGGCAAGAGCACAAATACCCTCTGCTTCCAGCTAATGGGCAGGGTCATTACTATCTGCCGCTGGTGTAAGCCTGTTCCTTATATGTCTTACTCCATGCTGTAGTTATTGACTGATTGTAGAAAGGAGGAGGAAACTATACATGCACACGTCATACTTTCTCCTTTCACTTATATAATGATCCTCACTTCTCCTACACATACAGGGCAGGGTCTTTTCCACTAATTACCAGCTGCAGGCTAGAGACCCAGCAGGGCCAGTGGTATCGTTTCAAGGTCTGAAAGCCAGAGAGCCAGTACAGATTCTAGTCTGGGTGTGAAATCTTGAGAACCTGGAGTTTGGAAGGGAAGAGAAGATGTATGAGCTAAAGCAGTAAGGCAGAGAGTGACTTCCTTCCTCCTTTTGCTCTGGTCAGGCCTTTGCAAGAGGCTCACCCCCACGAGGGAGGGCCATCTGCTTTGCTCTGTCCAATTCAAATGCTAATCTCTTCTGAAAATACCCTCACCAGACACACCCAGAAATAATGTTTAACCAGTTATCTGTGCATCCGATGAGGCAGTCAGGAAGACGTCTAAGATGAACCCTCATACAATTTCCACAGCGGGCATTTTTGTTTGATTTGAAAGAAAATATTTCCCAGTAGAAACCAAATCCTTTTTCTTTTTTTAAGATTTTATTTATTTGACAGACAGAGATCACAAATAGGCAGAGAGGCAGGCAGAGAGAGGGAAGCAGGCTCCCCACTGAGCAGAGAGCCCGATGCGGGGCTCAATCCCAGGACCCTGAGATCATGACCTGAGCGGAAAGCAGAGGCTTAACCCACTGAGCCACCCAGGCGCCCCCCAAATCCTTTTTCAAAATTAAGCACTATATATAAGATATCAGCTGCATTGGTTATATACAGTTTGGCATTGTCTACACATCTCTTGGTATAGTCTCTCTCTCAGTATATTCCTGTTAACTAACAACCGTTTTCAGATCTGCTTGCTTAATTTATTTGCTTAATTTATTAATAATTTAATTTATTTCCTTAATTAATTTAATTAATTAAATATGTCTTCCGATTGCTTTAGGAGTGTCACAGGATTTTAACCTCTACGGTTCTTGGTCATACCACTTCGTGAAGAATGAGGAGCTAGACCAGAGTAGTGGGCAGCAAAGTGAGGTTCACTGAGCAATAGCAAAGTGACGGTACAAGCTCCCGAGCAGGGAGGACAGCTGAGAGGGTTACCACCAGAGTTTCTAAGTGTAGGGGTTTTTAGGGCTTATTGGAAGTCTTTTAATCTGATGAACTTGCCCTGGGCCTGTCATTCAATCGGATCTTTGTCACCCGTCTACCATATAGGAACGGTGGAGTGCTCCTTCTAAGGTGGTGTAAAATCCTTTTAAGGGTGGTTTCCTCTTGGTGGGGAAGAGGAATTACCCTTGTCTTTGCCCGCCGGCCTTCCAGCTACCCATCAGTAGCAAGGTTAGAATCTTAGAGCAAAGGTGGTTTTATTTTGTTGGAGTGCACAGAGGGGAACTAGGGGGAGGAATTCAGTGCTAAAAGTTCCCCGTGACTTTTGAGTGATTAGCACTCCTGGTGCTATTCCAGCAGCCGGGACAGAGCTAAGGGACTTTGACTCTAATAAATACGCAAGTCTCCCTGGGGATAGGATTCATCCCCCTGACCTGGCACAGAACACAGGTTCCCCTGGCTCTAGTGACTGAAGAAAGGACTGGGTCAGTGTGCTTGGACTTGACCTGTCTGAAAGAGGACTTCAATTTCCTCCATTTTGACCTCAGTCTATACTTTCTAATTGATAAATTGATTTCTAATTGATTGATTCTGTACTTTCTAATTGACTTCCAACTTCTCTCTTTACTCAGGCAAAAGGTCCTAAGGGCAAAGCCTCCTGAGCTGGGAACCGAAACTACCCCCTCAAGCAATAAGGACAGCCCTGTGACAGCAAGACCCTGCCCATGATTGACCTCAAGACAATGACTGGCCTTCGCTGCCCACCTGCATGTACTCACTGACCTCTGTCATATAAACCGGGAATTATTTTCAGCACCCTTTCAGGCATTAGTCCTCTGTGTTCCGAGTGGTAGCATCACTAAATTCTTTTCTTGTTTCACACTGGCTTGTATCTGTGCCTTTGGATTTTGTCAACAGCCAAGGCCCAAACCAGGTCTGACTGGGACCTCAGGAACCAGGTGCTCTTGCCCCCCCCCCCCCCCGGGGCTCCCAGTCCAACCCCACTGGGACTCACCCCACCCCTTTCCTAATTTTAAGGCTCAATTACTTACCTGCTCAAAACAAAAATAAAGTGGGTGTAACTAATTTAGAGTTAATAACCAATGCTCAAATATGTCATGGCTAAACACTTTGGTGAAAATTTATGAAACTTAAATCACACTGACCACCCATTTTCCAGGTGAGCAGCAGCAGTTTGAAACCACATAGTGGGGATTAATGATTCTTTATGGGAACCTGGACAAGGAAATATTTGGTTCTAATGATAGAAGATTCAATAGGTTGTTTTATGGTATAGATTTTCCTTTGTCGTGTCTCTTTTTTAAGTTACAAAAAAACTGTTTTAGGCTTAAATGTATTCACCAGCCATTTAGTGCACTTAGACACATTGCATATTTAATGTTCCACTTTACTGCCTGCTGAAAAGAAATAAATGCATAACAAAATGCTTTGAAAAATGCTTAATTTTTCAACTGTTGATTTAATGTGTAACGGTTCAATAAGGCAATGAATTGCCCTGGTCTACAACTACTGAAAAATAGAAAAATTACCCACACTGGAATGTTGAATCTGTGAATATTAAGTTTGTCAACGTAATTTATGACTCGGCAGGTAATATACCGGTAATTTGCATACTAATTGCTATGGTGGAAGCCAAACGACTTTAATTCAGTAAATTAGTCTGCCTAAGCAGAAGCCAGATTGCCTCAGTATTGGGGCGATAGATGAAGCCTGTTTAGGAGTGAGAAAATGGAACTGGGTCCAGGAGGCGAGGCGGGCAGAGCTGCAGACGCCCCCTGCTGGCAGGCAGGCGACATGGCCACGAAGCCGACCGGCCTTATGGGGAGCCTAGCGTCCTTTCTCCTCGCACATTTTCCAAGAGATTCAAATTCAGAAAACAGAAGACTGAGGTCAAAGGAGTTCACTCTGGGTAAAAACAATACGTGTCTGTATGTCCATAAGAGAAACAAATGAGAATCTGAAGGCAGACAAATAATCCATGCCAGCTTCTTAAAAGACTATTTTAATGATAGGCATACACTCATTTAATTCTTTCAAAAACAGGTTTGATTCTCTTTTTTAAAAGAGAGGTGTGTCTGGAGAATTGCAGGAGAACCAAATGATATTTTAAATGCTATGGGAGCAATAAGTATGCAAAAGAAATTTCAGCCTTCTCAATAATCATAAAAGAAAAGCAAATCATAACACTGAGGTGTGATTTTTCTAGAAAAAACTAGAAAAGATTAAAAGCTTTTATTATTGTCAAGGGCAAAGGGAAATAAGCACAGTGTAAACGGGCATAACCTTCCAGGTGGGCGGGGTATTAGTGGATACAAAATTTAAAAATGCACTTAGGCTTTGACTCACCAATCCTACTTAAAGAAATGTATCCTATAGAAATACAAATGTATAGCATGAATCATATGAAATTACTGTGGTCAACCATTCTGATATACAAAAACAGTAATTTCAAATGATTCAACATAATACAAGGGTGTTCACTGTAGCGTCTTGTAATGATGACAGTTTGGAAAAGCCTGAATGTTTAGCAAAAGAGATTGATTAAATACACAGTGCTACATGTCTCATAAGGCTTTTAAAAGCATGAGGTAGAGCTAATCTACACTGAGAAGGAAAGACAGCCACAGAGTATGAAATCAACATTTTTGTTTAAAAAGTATTTGTGTGCATATATTTGTATATATTTTGATTTATATACAATACAGGCATAGAAAAAGACTGGACAGGAAAATCCTAACAGTTAACCGTGGCTACCTTTAGAGAGTGGTGCTTGAAATATAGTCCGGGGTAAGACATCTTCTTTTGCCATTTTGTATTGTTTGAATTTGATAGCAGCCAATGTGCCCTTTTTATGGCTTAAAAACCCTGTAAAAGATAATGAAAAGAAAACATAAAAGCTATGAGGGATTTACCTAATTAAGAAGAATACTTTGTGAACTAAGTTAATATTCCATAATATAATATTTGCTATCTGGCCTGTTAATATTTTTACATATTAAGCTTTTTTTAAAAAAAGGGATGCACTGTATGTTATACGTATATTTCAGAGTGGGAGTAACAATGAGGATAAATACTGTGGTAAAAGTAGTTATATGTGAATTAAACAAGCTCAACAGCTTCAAGCGTACCCAGTGCCAAACCTGGTATTTGCTGTTAGTCACTGTGATCCTCAGCTTTAGAAAGCAGAACTGCATGCATGAGGGCTTAAAAAGTCACTGGAGGGTATGAAAGTCATGAATGAACAACTGGACAAGATCACTGATTGAAGACACTGTCTTAGACTTTCTGTCCTTTTTTTTCCCCCCTGCTAGTATTTTACTGAGGCATAATTTATATACAAGAAATTTCATGAATCCTAGGTATATGCTGTGATAGAATTTGATGAATGTATCCAGGCATAGACTGGTAAGCTGGCTCTCTGGACAAAAAACAAAGCCTGATTTGTAACTGTTATTGATTTCCACGGTTTAAATACTCCCACCATGGCCAATTTCAAGCTAACGATGGTTTAAGAACTGGCTCACAAAATTATCCTGATTATTTAGGAACGGCCTCTTGGGAGCATAAGAGCCTGACTCAGTCCACTGCTGACATACAACCACCACCCAAATCAAGACACGGAGCACTCCGTCAGTGTCTTGGGACACTGGAAGGGTCAAATAAATAAATTAACTGGAAGGGACCATGAGGGAATCTTCCCCTCATGGTCCCTTCCAGTTAATTTACCCTTCAACTGACCTTAGACCACAATTCTGACTTTTATTGCCGTAAATTAGTTTTGAGCTCCAAATAAATAGCATTGCAGCAGAGAATATTCTTTTGTTTGTGGCCTCTTGGTATTCTTGACACATTCATCCATGTCGTTGCAGAAGATACTATGTTCAAATCATCATGCTTTCCTCTAAATGAATTATCTGTGCTCTTGTATGGATCTTTGGTCCATCACTGGAATAGAATCTACACTTTATTTTTTAATTTTTTAAAAAGATTTTATTTATTTGACAGAGAGAGAGAGAGTACAAGCAGGGGGAGCAGCAGAGGGAGAGGGAGAAGTAGGCTCTCCGCTGAGCAAGGAGCCAGATAGGGGACTCCATCCATGACCTGAGCTTGAACTCAGGAGCTTAATGACTGAGCCACCCTGGCACCCTAGAATCTACACTTTTTTTTTTTTTTTTAAAGATTTCATTTATTTATTTGACAGACATAGATCACAAGCAGGCAGAGAGGCAGGCAGAGAGAGAGGGAAGCAGGTTCCCCGCTGAGCAGAGAGCCTGATGCAGGGCTCAATCCCAGGACCTTGAGATCATGACCTGAGCCGAAGGCAGAGTCTTAACCCACTAATCCACCCAGGAACCCCTAGAATCTACCCTTTAAACCATACTTCTCCTCCTTCGAAGTCCTCTTTCTTATTTACTTCCTCTGCTTCCTCCAAGTGTGATGTTGGCCACACCGCACACAGGATGTAAGAGAAAGCAGTAGATTCTTTGATTCATATTATTTCTAAATGTCAGATCTCATATTTTATCAAAATAGCAATTGAGGCGGGGGGGAGGGGATCATGGAATATCATCCCAAGCTCTTCTCTGTTTGATTTCTCTTCATGGTGTGTGTGTGTGTGTGTGTGTGCACGTGTGTGTGTGTGTGTGTGTGCGCGCGTCTGTGTTGTGAATCTCTGAATATGGTTACAGCAAAGCCTGGCCATAAGATGGTATGCGCCAGCCAGACTCAAACCTAAAAAACAGCCTGAATTTTGTGTACCAGCTGGGAATGTTTTCCACAGTAACATTCCAGACTCATCAGAAAGACATTAGAAGCCAGAGGCTAGAGATGAAGGTCTGTATTGTCCAATCAGAGGCTCTAGGCCCTGAATGCAGGAGCTCTCCGGGTAAACTGAGGAGTATGATGGTCGTGTTTCTGTATACCAACACTAAGAATCGATATGAGACTTGACCATTTCATGTTTTTAAACCATTTACACAAGGTTTTCCAAAAAAGCCATTTCCAACTGCTCCAGAACTGCTACTTTTTTTTTTTTTTAAAACAAGGAAGGGAAATAATGGAATCTTGAACCAGTGGGCATTTTAAATCATCCGTTGCCATTGAGAATCCACCCTCCTAAATTCTGATCAGCATGTGTTAGTTGGGGTTAGGTGAAAATTGGGAATGGATTTCAGGAAAGAATTTCTGAGCTCTTGAATTGACTGGGTTTTATTACAGGCAGAGCTAAACTTTTGGGTTAAATTGAAATGCTACAGACTGAGGACACAGCCTCCCCCCCCTCCAACTAGGACTAGCTTGAGCATCTGCACTGAGGGCATGCCTCCCATGGCTGCGCCCTGCCAGTGACCACTTGTGGCAGGGATGCTACAGCAGACCACTCTAGGGAAACATGGGGACTCCTGTGGCAGTCATCTTGGTGAGGTACCCTCCCTGTCTTCAGCCAGAGAAGAGGTCCTCTGCCTCTGCAACAGTCTTGGTTGCTGGTCCAGCAGAGGGGGAACTGTGAAGGGAGCACTGCCTGGCATGACATTCTTACCCAGGACATGCTGTCTCTCTTCCTTGTCCATGCCGTCTCTGTGATACTCTGACACATCTGGGCATTAAAGGGAACCTGGGCTTGAAAACACTGGAGGTGGGAACAAAGGACTGCCATATCTCCCATGTCTCCCACTGGCTGCAGACACGATGCCACATGATCTGAAATCCTTTTTGGAGGATCAGAAAGCAGAGGAGGAGTGTATTCCATAAGGCTAGGTTCCAGAAGCAGGTCTTGTTCAGTCAATAAGTCTACGTGCTAAGTCCTTGCCACTCAATGTGTAGTCTATGGCATAACAAAGGATGGATGTGAGAATCTGGACTGATGTCCTCAGCTGCTCTAGAATCAACCAGAAGACAAAAGGATGCTGTTCAGATACTATTCCTTCCAAATATGTTCCACAAAGGGCTATAAGAGAGTTTGCCAGCCAGGCCAAATTTCAACCACAGGCAGGAGATGCCACAGCGGCCCAAGAACAAGAGAGTAGAGATGAAAGATCTTTGTCTTTCCACATTTCTACCTCCTATGCTTAGCCAACTATTGAAAATCTCCCTGGAACTAGGTAGTAGAACAAAGATATTAAAGCAAAGATCTCCTACATGCAAAGAATCACTGAGTCATTAGGTCCTAAGAATGTGGTCAGAATTAGAGTGAGGATAAAGAAGGCTTCCTTCCTTCTTTCTTTCTTTCCTTCCTTCCTTCCTTTCTCATGCTTTCTATCATGGTGGGCTGGTTCCACCAGAGCTTCATTCTGAGTCCCTGGGATTCCTCAGGGGTTGGTTTGTTCAAATCTGGCAGGGAAATTTAGTTCCTTAGGTAATGGGTTCAGAGCCTGGGTCAGTCCAAGGCCTTGTTTGAGACAGTGAGAAGAGAGCCATGGCTAGGGCCAGCTTTGGAGTCCAACCCAATCTAGATTATATGGGCATGCCAATATGGGCCAAGTCATATCAGCATCTGCAGAGTAGACCAGAAAGGGGTGGATGATATTTTCCAGGGCTCAAGCTTGGGCTTAACACCATCAGGCTTTGCTGGACTACCCAACTGTCTAAGTTTTGAAGTCCCTCTGGTTGTATGAAGAGACCCTTGTGTTAGGGCCATTACCTTCTTCTCTCACCTGGGGTTTCTTCAGGCTGAATCTGCATGCATGGTAGACACTATAGTAATGTGTCCAGCAAAATGGCTGGTTTCACTTCACTTTACAAAACAAACAGGCATCTTTCATCATAATGACAAATTAGAAAAATGAGAAATTTCCAAACTTGGGGGACAGAGAAGGGATACAGACAAGCCACTGCATTTCAACATGTGCTTGTTAAACCACCAGAATTTGAGATCAAAATTAAACTGCCTTTTGCACTCAATTCACAAGGCAACCCTAAGCACTTAGAAACACATGGCTAATAGAAATTGGACACACTAAATGAGCTCCCAGATGCACAGTCTAAAAATGCAGCATACAATTTGAATACCAATCACTCCTTTGTCAAACCTAGGAAATAATAAGCCTGACTGAGGAAGATGGTCTCATCATAATTCATCCTACTCTTGAAATCTTTGCAGTGAGCAAAGACTTGACTTTTCTAGATCTTTCCTCCTCTCTGCGGAAAGGAGTTATTCTTAATGCTAAGCCCTCTGACAGGGTCCTCTGAGGTTGCTCTATTATGGGCCAAGGGCCATCAATTAATTATCTCATTTCTATTCTGGAAACAACTGCATGCATATGAATTCCACAGGTGCATGCTTTTTATTTAAAAAAAAAAAAAAAGAGGCAAGGGAAGTGGAGTTAGACCTTGGAACAATTTGTTCCATAGAACAGAATGAATCATCACCCATAATGAGCAGCTGTTGGCCAGTACAGCAGCAAACACTGAACGGTCCTGTTCATCAATTATTCAAGGACCCTATGCCTACCAAGGACATTCATTAATGTATTGAGGACCGATTTTTTTCTTTCCCCCTGTTACTCAGTGTCCATCCAAAGGATCTGGACTTGCTCACGATTCTGACTTAACAGTGGTATGCATTTCCATTGAAGACAAGCATTTAGTCAAGAAGAATTTCTACCAGAACTTTTCTCCCACTGGCTGCAGACACGATGCCACATGATCTGAAATCCTTTTTGGAGGATCAGAAAGCAGAGGAGGAGTGTATTCTATAAGGCTAGGTTCCAGAAGCAGGTCTTATTCAGTCAGTAAATCTACGTGCTAAGTCCTTGCCACTCAATGTGTAGTCTATGGCATGAACCCGTGGGGTTTGCTAGAAATGCTGATTCTCATTTCCACCCAAGACCTATTAAACCAGAATCTGTGTCTTTTTAAAAATTTTTTTTAATTTTTTTTAAAGATTTCCTTTGTTTATTTGACAGAAAGAGAGATCACAAGTAGGCAGAGAGGCGGGCAGAGAGAGAGGAGGAAGCAGGCTCCCTGCTGAGCAGAAAGCCCGATGTGGGGCTCCATCCCAGGACCTTGAGATCATGACCTGAGCCGAAGGCAGAGGCTTAACCCACTGAGCCACCCAGGCGCCCCCAGAATCTGTGTCTTAATGGAAGTTTGAGAAGCACTGTAGGAAGAGAGAGGGTGCCGAATACTGTACAGGGTAGCCTGCCACTGTCTTTCCAGAGCTGTAGTGTGGAGGTGGGTGGAGGACTGATGTGTTAAGGAGAACTCATTGAACGAGAGGAGAGCTGTGGTAGAGGTTTGTACAAAGTCTTAGATACTAGAAGAGGTAGTGGTCAATTCCTCCAGTGACGAGCTCTTACGAGGTGGTGGGTCACCAGGTAAAGAAGGTCACTTTGCTCCATCAGAAACATCCCCTGCCTTAGGCCGGCCCTTCACTGTCTGTTACTTGGACTGCCCCAAGAGTCTCTTTGCCTCTAGTCTTTGGGGCCCCTCAAATCCACCTCCAAACCATCCCTGAATTATCGAGCTAGGCACAAACTATCCCTCCTCTGTTTAAAGCAAAGTACATAATCCTTAGTTGTCACACAAACCTTTTGTCTGGCACACAACCACACCTTTCTAGGACCAACACCTGCAGTTCTCCAGGCTGCCTCCAGCCCAGCTCTTCAGAAATGCCATGAATTACCTCATATCTTTCTGTTTTTGCCACTCTGTCTTTTTAGTGGCTGTTTTTTCTGCCTGGACTGCTTTTCCTCCATGTTTATTTGGCGAACTCCTCTTCATCCTTCAAAGACTTTCCTGGCATTACATCCTCTGTGAAGCCTTTTATGAACTACTCCTAGAGAGAGTCAATAATTTCTCACTTTGCTCTACTTCTGTGCCTTGCAAAACTATTATTTTATACATCAGATTCTATTGTTAGTATTTGCTAAATGGGAGCTTCACCTACAATGGTAGCTGTGAGTTTATTCTTTGAAGGTAGGAAAGGTGTTAATTAGAATCCCCAGACTGGCACATAGAAGGCTCCTAGTATTGTTTTTTAGTTTAAGTATATAATTTGGAAAACTCTTGAAGGCAAGAACATGCTGGGTGTGTTGAGAGATCTTAAAGTCTGGAAAACAACAACAACAACTACAACAACAACAAAGCCCTGGTGTTATTTATAGCAGGAGGGCTTAGTGTTTGGATAGTTGGCAGGGGACACGTAGAATACAGGGGATCAGGCAGTGGGTAAAACAGGGAGAACTGAGACCTATGCAGCTGCTTTTGTAGAAGCCTGGGTAAAGAAGGACCAGGGCCTGATGTTGAATAAGAACTAGAAATTAAGAAAAAGACTCAAGGTTTGGGATGCCTGGGTGGCTCAGTGAGTTAAGCCTCTGCCTTTGACTCAGATCATGATCTCAGGGTCCGGGGACTGAGCCCCGCATCGGGCTCTCTGCTCAGTGGGGGGCCTGCATCCCCCCCCCCACCGCCTGCCTCTCTGCCTACTTGTGATCTCTCTGTCTAAAAAAAAAAAGTTTTAAAAAAAAAGGACTCAAGTCTTATCTATCAGAAAAGTACTATAAAAATGGGCTTACAGAGTGATCATTTTGTTCTGAGTATTTATGCCAAGACTGATATGTTATCAGAAGAGTTTCCTTTAGTAGAGCAGAGCTTTGAAAAGCAGAATCAAGCTAGAGAAGGGAGAGGTTTTGATTAGTGAAGGGACGAAAACATTTGTAAATGATATATCTGATGAGGGGTTAGTATTCAAAATATGAAAAGATCTTATGCAACTCAAAACAAACAAATAAAAACAAAAACCCTCACAGTCCAATGAATAGATAAGGAAAACATGATATATATATACATATATATATGTGTGTGTGTATATATATATATTTATACATATATATGTGTGTGTGTGTATATATATATTTATACATATATATGTGTGTGTGTATATATATATATAATGTAATATTATGCAGCCATAAAAAAGGATGAGATCAGGCCATTTAGACAACATAGATGGACCTAGAGGATATTATGCTAAGTGAAATAAATCAAACTGAGAAAGACAAATACCACATAATTCCACTAGTAAGTGGAATCTAAAAAAACGAATAAACAAACAAAAAGCAGAATCAGACTTATAAATACAGAGAACAAATTGATGGTTGCCAGAGGGAAGGAAATGGGGAGATGCGCAACATGGGTGAAGGAGAGAAGGAGATACAGGCTTCCAGTTACGGGATGAATAAGACACAGGAATAAAAGGCACAGCATAGGGAGTACAGTCGATGATATAACAGCAATGTGAGGGACAGATAGTAGCTACACTTGGGAACATAGCATAATATATAAACTTGTGAGATCACTAAGTTAAACACCTGAAACTAATGTAACATTGTATATCAACTATATATTTTTTTAAAAGTCTGTGGAAAAATAAACAAGTAAACAAATAAATAAATGTAACAAAAATCAAACCCCAATTTAAACACTCCAATTTAAAAATGGGCAGAGGGGGGCACCTGGGTGGTTCAGTGGGTTAAAGCCTCTGCCTTTGGCTCAGGTCATGATCTCAGGGTCCTGGGATCAAGCCCCGCATCGGGCTCTCTGCTTGTCAGGGAGCCTGTTTCCTCCTCTCTCTCTGCCTGCCTCTCTGCCTACTTGTGATCTTTGTCTGTCAAATAAATAAATAAAATCTTAAAAAAAAAAAATGGGCAGAGAACCTGAATAGACATTTTCCCTATGATGACATACAGATGGCCAACAGACACATGAAAAGATGCCTTGACATCACTAATTGTCAGGGAAATGTAAATCAAAACCACAGTGAGATATCACCTCACACCTCCCAGAATGGCTACTACAAAAGCGAAGAATAACAAGCACTGGTGAGGATATGGAGAAAAAGGAACTCTAGCACTGTTGGTGAGAATGTAAATTGGTGCAACCACTGTGGAACAGTATGGAAGTTCCTCCAAAAATTAAAAATAGAAATACCATAAGATCCAGCAATTCAACTAGTAGGTATTTATCCAAAGAAAGTGAAAACATTAATTGGAAGAGACAGATCCGCTCCTATGTTTATTGCAACACCGTGGTATACATACACAATGGAATACTACTCAGCCATGAAAAGGAATGGACTTTTGCCACTTGTGACAATGTGGATAGACTGGAAGGATTGTGCTAAGTGAAATAAGTCAGACAGAGAAAGACAAATACCATATGATTTTACTTATATGTAGAATCCAACAAACAAACAGACTCTTAAATTCAGAGAATAAACTTGTGGTTGCCAGAGGGGAGGTGGGTTGAAGGATGGCTGAAATAGGTGAAGGGGATTAAGAGGTGCACATTTCCAGTTATAAAATAAGTAAATCAAAGAGATGAAAAAGTACAACATAGGGAACAGAGTCCATAATATTGTAATAGTGTTGTATGGTGATAGATGGTGACTACACTTAGAGTAGTAAGCACTGAGTAATGTACAGAATGATTAAATCCCCATGTTTATGTAATATAACATTGCATGTTAACTATACTTCAGTGATAAATAAAAATTTTTTTTAAAAAATGAGGTTAAATTCAAATGTCTTCAAGATTTCTCAAGTTCTTAAGATTTTCTTTTAAAAAAGATTTTATTTAATTATTTGACATAGAGAGAGAGAGACAGAGAGAGGGAACATAAGCAGGGGGTGTGGGAGAGACAGAAGCAGGCTTCCTGCTGAGCAGGGAGCCTGATGTGGGGCTTGATGTGGGGCTCGATCTCAACATGCTGGGATCATGACCTGAGCTAAAGGCAGACGCTTAACAACGGAGCCACCCAGGCGCCTCAATTTCTTAAGATTAATGAAACTCTTCTATACACAATAGATGTTCAATACATACTTGGTCAATGAAATTGAAACACCAGAGTGTGATTCTTTGGATGAGAGAAAATACTTTCCTACACTGACATGTATCTGGATCAGAGGAGACGTTCGGGGTCTTACTATTAGTGTAACAGAATCACCTTGAAATGAATGTCCTTCACCAGTGGCCTGCTGGTAAAGGTTGAACAATGTGCTTTCCAGGGAAAAAGAAAATATCCAGCATACTATATGTACGTAAGTTAAGTGTGGATTTTACAGATATAAAGGATGTGCAGGGCAAAAATTACAGATAATAATAAAATGCCCAATACTCTTTACTGTAAATTCCATGTAGCCAATTGAGTCTCACAGAACAATTTAACTGATTTTTGCTGAACTCTAGCGTCTGCAGCCCAGCTATGCTAACAGGTGAGCCATGATTTAACAAATGGAGCTGCCCCCCAGCCTTTGATCTCCTTCCCCATACATTTACCTTCATTACTCTGCTCTGTAATCTAGCGTTCAACTACTTCTCATCTTCGCACAGGCTTGTATGCATGACACGGAACCCTCTTTGGGCTTTGGTGCAAGGTGAGCCAGAACGTCACCTTTTCGTTAGTGATGTTTGCAATTTCTTCGCGGAATCGGACTGCCGTTCTGGAAAACCGGAGGAATATTTCCTCGATCTCTGTGTATGTGCCATTCCCAGTGCGATGTCTTTGGAACGACAACTTTGAAGCTTAATCTACATTCTCAACATTCTCTTTCTCGTAAGTCTACACAAACAATAAAATAATTGGTTATGCCCGAGTTAAGAGCACTGTTGGATTTCCATGGTGTAAATAATGCCCCCATAACTGATTTCAAGCTACCAGTGTCTCACCGCTGAACTTGAAGCTGGTAAGAACTGTGGCTCGTCACGACACAGTGCTTCTACTATACTGTACAACAGACATGTTGGCAGCTATCCTTCTCTACTCGTATGTGCTGGAATCACCTCCCAGGGAAACTGCATGCCTTTGACTCCTCCTCTGAGTCTCCTGGGGACCCCAAGCAAGAAACCTGCATTACCTATTTCCTGCATTAAATCCTCTCTGTTTTAATTCCTTTTGCGGTTTCTGTTTCCTTGGTTAGGCACCAGCTGATACACCTGCACTCTGACCAGGACCCCATCGCAGTCTACATTTCGTCTTGCCGGGAAGGGGGAGGACACCTGCCAGGCCACCGTTTCTCAGCCACAAAAGGAAGCCTGGAGCAAATTATGTAAATTGAGAACCTATTAGAATCATAGAATCCCTATTGGTGCCACGGAACGGTGGTATTGTTGAACAGGTCTGCCAGGCTGAGGGACGGCGTTAAAATATAACCTACCTCGACTAATTCTTTCACAGACTGTTTGATGGTGATCTACTCCTCCAGAAGGTGAATCCTAATGCTCATCTTATTCTTTTCTTTCTCATGATTAAATACGCCCGTTCGAGTTCTCTGGTCCATGGGCACACCTGCGAAAGCAGGGAGGTGCAAGGAACCTTCTGGTGGTTTTGCTCCATGCTGGATGACTCACTCGGTGGGTGGGCTACTCATGAATTTATGGCACCAAACAAAGAATGTTTGAGGGGAATCTCTATGTGATATTTCAAAACAAGCATTAGAGCAGTTATCATGAGAAAACCCCCCACAGTGGCATTGCACTTCGTTACGTTTGTTTTATGGCTTAGTCCTGTGTTTGTTTTACACAACATCTGTGCATCCTGGTGCACGACCATCAGACAGAGAAACAGCCCGTGTGAATGACACCGCCCAGAGGGGTGTGGGGCATCTATGCGATGGTCTTCATAGACTTCAACCTGGCCTTGGGTCTTTAATATACAGGGGGAGCAGAAACCAAGACAGAATCAGGGACTGCATGGCAACCTGGCTCTGGGGGAGGTCAAAGGAAGCAGAATCTAAAAAAGAAACCAAGGTGTCTGTTTTAAAAGAATGCTTCCGGTCAAAGGGGGAGAAGTTTTGGTGAGCCAGGCCCAGGAAAATCACCGGCTTGGGGTTTTAGCTTAGGGACAGGCTAAGAAGGAGAAAGGACCCTCGGCTCCCATAGCTACTGTGGGCAGAAGGAAGAGAAAAATAACATGATTAACATGTTTCTCTCCTTCCCTCGATTAAGATGACAGAAGCAGGCAATCTGCTGTTTGTGCAGAAAGGCCACCAGGAAGGAGGGAAGAGAGCATCTGTTCTGAGAAACTGCTGTTTAAAAATGCACAAAGTACACAAAGCAAAGGAGGAACTCTCCACAGTGCAGGCTATTGGCTTGGAAAACGGGGAACTGGAGAGGCACTGGCTGAGGAAATCTCAGGCTGCCCTGAAACCGGCAATGGGGCTCTGTGGTCCTGTGGAGGCCTGGCTTGTTGTTTCCCCAGAGCCATGGCCCTTCATGGCTGCCCCTGGCTCTGATGTCTGACTCAAGAACACCCTTCCTAAGGAGAGAAGCACCTGCCCCCCCCCGCCCCCCGCCCCGCACCGGGGCCAGCCATTCTCTCCCTCACTGACCAGGGTTGTCCCTTTTGAGAACAAGTTACTGTGCCCACCCCAACCCTCCGTTCTCTGCCCGAGGGGTGATGGTAATGATTTTTGACAAAAAAAAGCAAGGTGGGGCAGTGTCTCCAAAAGGATGAAGTCACTCTGAACTCCCCCTAGTCTGAAAGGCCTGCAGATACCTAGATAAGTCAGGGACCTCATTCATAGGTGCCGGGAACAGGGTCTGCCAATGGGATCAAACTGTCTGAGACCCAGAGAGCAAAACTGGGCCTCTAAACCCTCCTGGTCTTCGGGGAATCAGTCAGGTGCAAAACAAGTTCCCCTCCTCAGGCACCTCACACTGACTTTGATACTCAAATTCAGCCTCTACAAGGCTGCGGATCAGAATGGATGTGGGGGGGGGGGGCGGAGGTTCTAGAACTACTGTTCCAGCGGCATATTCTACCACAGTTAATGTGTAGGCTGGGCTAGATTGTACGCTTGTGTGGACAGCAGCCCTCCGCATGTTCCCCTTCAGATTTGTCCGATGCTATTCTCGTAGTGAGGACTGAATCGTGATTTAAGTTTGTGAATACTTGGTCCTGGGAGAGGATGAGAATAATACCAGGACCTTCTTTCACGGATTTAGTGAGGGCAGGCATAACAAACAGCACAACATCTAACGATTGCTGTTGTTGTTATTATTACATTATTTCTAAGATGAAGCCTGTTTTCTCTAGGAATTCTGTGGGCAAGACAGGAGCCCTCTGGCTCTCCCTTTGGAAGAGAAGGAGGCAGCCTACAGACGTGGCTGATGCAGAAGTGCGAGCCATACCGATACTCCGTTGGCTCTTGGCAACCATTCCTCAGTGACTAAGCACTTGAATTCCATAGCCTGTCTGCAAATCCAGTGGTATCCAGAGACACATACCCTTCCTTCTCTTAGCACGGCGGCCAAGCGTGGCCAGTTCCTTGAGAAGAGCCCTGCCCGCAGCCCTGCCTTGGATTGGATGGGCACTCCCACTTGCTTTTCAGTCCAAACAACTTCTTCTCAGGTTCCAGGCTGGGGAGATTATTAGCCAGAGTAAAGGAAAGATGGGTTGGTGTACTGGGGCTCTGCGAAGCCACAGCACCCACAGACTGCCCCGGGCTTCATCCCATTTACGAAGTTCAAGAAGCAAGCGGTCAGCCAGGATAAATTTGGTTTTATAACCTGCCTCGCAAGAAAGGCCTCTGCTGAATTACATTTGAACGCTGAGTCCCAGTCTATTAAAATCAAGGGTTAGTGTTATAATAGTCTCCTGAAGAATGTTTATGTGTTCTATAAAACTCTCTTACAGAACACATTATTATTTATTTTATTTATGTTTGAGAGAGAGAGAGAGTGAGAAAGAGAGAGCAGGGGAAGGGGCAAAGGGAGAGGGAGAGGGAGAGGGAGGGGGGAAAGAATGCTGAGCAGACTCCATGCAGAGTATGGAGTCCAACTTGGGGCTCGATTCCAGGACCCTGAGATCACGACCTGAGCCAAAGGCAGAAGCTTAACTGACTGAGTCACCCAGGCACCCCTGAAAGCAGATACCATGTATACCCATTGCTAACCACTATCATTGACACTTGAGGTGATTTCAAAAGGTCCCCAGTGGTTTTTGACAACTGAGCAGCATTTTCTGAACCACTGGAATACATTTGTGCACATGTGATACTCATTCATTCATCTGTTCATCCAACGACCATTTCCTGAGCATCTGCGAAGTTCCAGGCACTAAGAGCTAAGGATGCAGAGAGGAAGAAGCCACCTGCACAGAGGGTGACTGTATCTCAATTACAGTCTCCCGGCCCGGAAGTTACCTGTTGGCGGTGCCATCCAGGCCAGCGGCTTCCAGCTTCTCTATGCCTCAGGTGTTCTCTGCCCATGGTTCTTGGCCCATGCTCGGGGGCATGCCTCTGCCCATGGGGTTGGAAGTGGGTTAGTGCCACAGCTTCCTTGCTCTCTGGTGGGACAAGGTGAGCTGTGATCTTTTCAGACTGTCTGAGACTCGCCAGCAGAGTTAGGCCCTGTTCTTGAACCCACAGCAGGAACGTTGTTACCGCTTCCTCTCTTGTCTCTCTGCCATTCCCTGTCTCACTTCCTCACTCACTCACTCTGCTTCTTGGGAGCATTTTCTCAAGAAACTACTTGCATCCAAATCCTTAATTTGGGATCTGCTTTGGAGGGAATGTGTCCTCAAGGGACTTCTGACCTCATTGTTAGGGCATAAGGATTATTACTGAGGCTGCAGATGGACTGGAAAAAACCACACTAACAAAATGAGAGGTGCCTTCCTTAGGAAGGACAAATGCATCATGCACCTCTCTTTCAGGGCCTTTGGGTCAGGATTTAACATGGGGCAAAGACATCCAGGGACACTTGCAAGGCGAAGCCAGGCCAGAGCACCTGTGCTGAGGTGTGAAGCTCTGGCACGTGGGGATGGAATTTCCAAGTGGTCCACAGCACCGTCATCTGGCACCTGAACTGGAGGAAAGAGGGGAGAGCATGGGAGGAGAAAGGGATCATTGTAGAGAGCCCTGGGAAGGCCTTATTTTAAGCCCCCGGTTGTCTTTGTCCTCACAGGGGAGCACACATTCTAACTCAGTGGGCCATTCTGTCCCTGGACACAAGGTCACTCTTATGGAAGCTCCTATGTTTGTTGGCTGCAGGTTGGGGGAAATTTGAAAAATCTGGGACTTCATGCCCCCCAAAGAGCAGCATCATGAGAAAGGGGAAATAGCGTCTTACAGGCAGTCTGATGTTCTCCTTTAGTACCACTATCCTTGAAACCTGGATATAAGTGATGGGGATCACAAGCACACCCTTCTCTAAGGTCATCTTC
This sequence comes from Meles meles, assembly GCF_922984935.1. NCBI lineage: Eukaryota > Metazoa > Chordata > Mammalia > Carnivora > Mustelidae > Meles > Meles meles. The sequence continues at coordinate 84,402,373 of NC_060068.1, forward strand.
CACCCCTCTGCAACCACTCCCCCTTCCCCGGTCAGGCATGGTTTGTGCAAAGAGGATCAGTAAGAGGTTTGGGATCTGCTCCCCATTGAATTTCTGTAAGTTGAAGCATGTTTAGCAAACTATTGGAAAAGCTTAAGACCAGTCCATATCATAAGCTGATTTGCATGAGGGCTTTTATTACTGTTATAGGGAGAGAGCTTTGAGCTCTGCTTTCTGGGGCAAAGGAAGCCGATATGAGATGCCTTGTCCCCTGCCAGACCTCAAGAGATGGGTCCTTCAAGCCCAGTGGAGATGATGTGAGGAAGAGGCAGAAGGAGCTGTTGGTGTGAGGCACTGTGAGGCTTGTGGAGGCCAAAGCAGGCCAGATTTGGGCCTGTGTTAGAAGTGGGTCAGAGTTCTGAAAGATGATCCTCTCCATTTCCCCTGGGCACAGCAGGGTGGTGAGGCCAGAGCAAATGCAGGGACCATGAGCTCATCTCATGGGGTCTCCGGCTTGGGAGCCCAGCCATGTAGGGAGCCAGCAACCATGATCCTTGGCTCATTGGCCGTGTTGCAAGTGGCAGACACACCTCATATGAATGATGGCTGCAGACCACAGTGAAGAACTTGGAGAGGAAGCATAAGAGAACTCTGGGAGCACCTATAAGATACCTGCAGTGATCCCAGAAGTGACTGGCAGACATTTTTCACTGAGACAGAGGAAGAATTCAGTTCTTCTAATGGAGGTGGGAGTGAGATTTGCAGTCTAAAAATTCCAAATCAAAGGTTGAGAAAACTGGCCAAAACTTGTATTGGTAGACATGGAGAGGCTGACCCAGTCAAGTGCTAACCATAGGCAGGTTCCCCCGGTCTTCAAGGGTGCTGGGTACCAAAAAGTGAGATCCAGCGTCAGGAGTGCATGCCGTCTCCGGGCATGGACAATGACCCTATATGTTTCCAAGGGCCAGTTATTGTAAACCTGCCTTTAAAGGTACCCAACTCAGCCGCAGGGTTATAAACTATTACTATGAACTTGTTTTAATTTTGCAGCTTTATCCTTAACTATTCTATGCATGTGCAAAAGCAAAGTTATATTTCTAGGATCTTTATCACTCTGTATTAGGGCTATTAGATTTAGCTAATAAAATGCAGGACATCTAGTTAAACTTGAATTTCAGATAAACAACAAATAATTTTTATTATAAAAAATTAGCATGTTGGGGTGCCTAGGTGGCTCAGTGGGTTAAGCCTCTGCCTTGGGCTCAGGTCATGATCCTCGGGTCCTGGAATTTAGCCCCGCAACTGGTTCTCTGCTCAGCGGGGAGCCTGCTTCCCCCTCTCTCTCTGCCAGCCTCTCTGCTTACTTGTGATCTCTGTCAAATAAATAAATAAAATTTAAAAAAAATAGCATGCAATTTGGGGAACTTATTTATACTAAAAATTATTTGTTATTTATACAAAATTCAAACTTAACTGTGCATCCTGTATTTTATCTGGTAACCCTGCTCTGAATAGATCTTTCCCTAGAGAGCAGAACAACAAAGTATCTGGAATAAAGGAAAAGTTCTGTGGTCCTTTTTCCTACTGGGTAAGACTTCAATGGCTGATTGATTTGTCTTTCCTAAATTGCATTCCCCATTTATGTTACAAAAGCATTGGAATGGCCTAAAACAAAAGGCACAATCAAACCATTCAAACAGAAACAGAAGATCAAAAGAAATAGAAAAAGATGGGTAAGTTTGAATTCCAAAAGCCTACACAGATATGGTCAGTCTCTGCATTTGCTTCTGAATTCCTTGGCAGGCCAAAGCCAAGAGAAAACATTATCTAATACAAGGACACAGACAGTTCAAGCCTTTTTCTGGCCCTGACTTTTAGGTGAGTTTATTCTGTAGTTCATAACAGTATGGTAGCCAGTGTGCTCTGAAGCAACGGTGAGCTGGGGGGCTCCCACCCCTGGAATGGCTCACCCCATCACTTCAGCTGTCTCCTCATTTACTCATCTGCAGCGAGACTTCCCCTGCTGAATATACAAACTGAAACTACAGACATAAGATATTTTAACGAGAGCTGGGACTAAGGATATCAACAACGGCAATAATAACAATGTGTTCTGGGGTGCCTGGGTGTCTCAGTCCCTTAAGCATCTGACTTTTGGGCTCCCTGCTCAATGGGAAGTCTGCTTCTCCTTCTCCCTCTGCCTGCCACTCCCCCTGCTTGTGTGAGCTTTCTCTGTGTCAAATAAATACATAAAATCTTAAAAAAAAAAAAAAAAGTATCTGCTTTCAGTTTGAAGTCCTTGACCAGAGTAGATGGGAAGAATCATCAAGGTCATCAAATACTAAACCAAGAAGGGGAGTCTCCCTGTATTGCACCTGAGAAATCATCCAGTGTATATAAATAAGAGATATTATTAATCACCTCTATTCCTGTCTGTTTCTGCGCATAGGTGACTCAGCACCTAACTGGGCTAATGATCTCATTGTTATGTAGCTTTGCCAGTTAGACAAGTCTTTTTATATTGAACCATAATTTCCCTCCTAATTGCTCATTGGTTTCTTTTACATCTACAGAAACCCAGTTTTGTCTTTTGGTTATTTATGCATTTATTTTTGTCGAACAAATAGAGCCCCGTTGCCAGAACTTCTGTTAGGAACCGATGGACGGACTGCATGGAGGAGTGAGACTATGGTTGAATGGTGAGATCTGAGGAAAGGAGGAAGATGTGAATACAAAGGGCAAAGGGGAAGTCTGAGACTCTGGTGAAGGGTCAAGGTCCAGGAATGAGGTGTCAGGACCCAGCCTGCACGAGCTTCTCCTCTCTGCATCCTGGACACTGCCTCGATCGGACATTCACTTGTTCTGAATCCTAATCACCAGTCACCTTTCTCCAACTGTTTGATCTCTTGGAGGTCTTGGGCCTTTGTTTTTATTGACCACCAACACCTCTTGTGAGCCCACCCCTACAAGGGCTTGGGGCATGCCCCCTGCCTCTCTCCTATGCTGCCCGTAGCTCCTTCCTATGTTCCTTCACGGGCCTGCAATAAAGGTGCCCATGCTTCTCTCCTCACTCCTTCTCATTGACACCCATGCCTTCGGCTACTATCCATGCTCCGACACCCCCCAAATCTAAATCTGTGCTTCAAACTTCCCTCTTCATGAGATGCACCCATACATTTATAGTTTCTGTGTTTTTAAAATAAAATATGAATAAAAGACTTTATTCATTTATTCGTCAGAGAGAGAGAGAGTAAGTGAGTACAAGCAGGGGGAGAGACTGGTAGAGGGAGAAGCAGAGAGCAGGGAGCCCAATGTGAGACTCGATCCCAGGACCCCGGGATCATGACCTGAGCCAAAGGCAGATGCTTAACTGACTGAGCCATGCACATGTCCCTATAATTTTTAATTTACTATTTAATTTATCTAGATTTTCTGTTGGCCCCCAAACTCAAAAGGTCCAAAGTGCAATTCTTTCTTTCTTCCCACTCTCAACTTATTTCTCATGCTGCATTTTCTGTTTTGGAAAATGACGCAACTATCTAACCCTGAAACCTAGAAGTCATTCTAGAATCCCTTTTCCACTCCAGTGAGATTCCACTGATGGTATTTACGCATATCTCTTGCATCTGTCTTATCTCTTCTATGTCCCATCCTTGCCATTATTTAGACACTTTCCCACCTGGGCCATTCAACAACTTCCAAAAGATCTCCCTGCTACCATCATCTGCCACCTTTTTTGCCCTTCTAGCCCCACCCTCCCTGTGGGTCCATCAGAGTCATCTTCCTAAGCTGCAAATGTTATCATATCTTCTTTGATAGGGCACTTGTAAGTCTTCATCCACGGGACCCTTCCTACCTCTCCAGCTGTTTGTGAACACCTAAGAACCAATATTTGATCTGTTGAAATCAACCGATTAAAAAATATTTCTTGAATACCTTCTACATGCTTCAGATTGTGTTAGGTCTGAAGGATGACATAAAAGAAGTTTAGTGCATGACCTTCAACTTCTAAGGACTTTCAAAACTAACATATGAAAAGAATTACTGCATAAGTAAGTGCTTAATCATGTGGTATAGACTCCAAAAGCAGTATGAAGTGTATTTCCAAATTTTCTAAGGTTCATAAAAATCTACCAGTATGTGTACACACATAAATTATGCATGTGTAATTCCCGGATAAAAAGTTTATAATACAAATTTGCCTTGGTAACACTAGTCACTTAAACTGTGAAGGAGGAAGGAGGTCACCTCCATTAGGAAACAAGCCTTTATTAATTTGAGGGCTTACTTCACAAAACTACGTATTTTATTGCAATATTCATCCTATTCTCATTTCAGTAGGAAGGAAAATGGTCTGTGTAATTGAAACAAAAAACGGGCTATTGCTTACACTTCTTAGAGGGATATAAATCAGACCGAGTCAACATCAGGTCCAACATGCAAGGTAAGAAGAAAAACTGCTCATAACTGTGCTATGGATTGTATGTTTGTTTTCCCCCAAATTTCATGTGTTGAACCCTAATCCCAATGTGATGGTACTTGGAGGTGTGGTAATTAGGTCATGAGGGTGGAGCCCACATTTATGGGATTAGTGTCCTTGTAAGAAGAATGCCTCTCTCTGGCCATGTGAGGAGAAGGTAGCATATCGACAAGCCAAGAGGCAGGTCCTCAGGGGAAAAGAGATCTACCAGCACCTTCATCCTGGACTTCCATCCTCCAGGACTCTTGAGAAATAGATGCTTGTTGTTTAGGCTTGTTGTTATGGTATTTTTGTTATAGCACCCTGAAGTGATGAAGACAAACGCTTCAGCATAGCAACCGAAATCAATGTACCGCCCAGCTTCCAAAGAAGACAATTTAGCTCCAAGCAGAGAACCTCGAAAACGGATGGGTGCCCTCTGCAATCTAATAGTGGTCGAGCACTTCCATTATGAAGCCTGGGCAGGCTGGCCTATTACGAGGCTCCCATCATGTCAGCTTCCCATGCAGAACTCCACAGAGAGGCCATAAGGACCCAGCTTTTCTGTCCTGAAAATAGATGGATGTGGCTTTGCAGAAAGGAAACCAATTTTGATGAAACATGGTGCCCATTACTTTCGCTGTGAAAACTGTTCATAGGTGAAATATCAGAAGTCCAGGGAAATTAAATCATCTCTTCTTGTTCTTGCTCATTAGGTTGTATGGGCTTGAAACAAAGGAAGCTGGTGCTAATGGATTTAAGTCACACTGGAGGGTTTTCTGGAGTGGCCCGGGTTTTGGACTAGGAGGCAGGAAGCTTGAGCCCTACTCCTGCCTCTAACTGACTATGTGTGCCTGCTAAGTCCCTTCACTTCTGGAGTCTCAGGCTCCTTATAAAGTCCTGCTGGCAATAAACACATGTTTTTTTTAATGAAAACATCTCAGGAAGTTTGGGGCCCTATAAAAACGTAGGGTATCTGTGATTCCTACTGCAACCCTTTAAAGAGCCCTTGGGCTATTTATATCCAGGGCCATAATCCCTTCGTGACTTGCCTCTGTGCAGAGTTTACCATAATGTGAGCACCTGCTCACTTGTTCCACTGCCAAAATTAGATTTTATTTTTTTTTTTTTTTTTTTTTTTTTTTTTTTTTTTTTTTTTTAAGATTTTATTTATTTGACAGAGAGAAATCACAGAGAGGCCGGCAGAGAGAGAGGAAGGGAAGCAGGCTCTCTGCTGAGCAGAGAGCCCGATGTGGGACTCGATCCCAGGACCCTGAGATCATGACCTGAGCCGAAGGCAGCGGCTTAACCCACTGAGCCACCCAGGTGCCCCCAAAATTAGATTTTAAAAGGACTTATTGTATTAACACAGTGTCTTCAAGTTTTGGAAACACTTTCACGACATCATTTCATTCAGTCCTCACAATACCTCTGAAACAGGCAGAGCGAGTGTTGTTCTTATTTCAGGGGTGAGGGAACTGAACTCTTAGTTCAGAATCCAGGAGCACTTCACTTCCTTTGTCCCCTCCCAACTCCCCAGCCTCTCTCTGCTTCCCCGAAGGCCCATGTGTCAGTTTTTCTGGGCCTTCCAGGTTAGAGCCTAGAAACTTGGGTCGATCTTCCCACTGGGCCCTAAATACAAGTGTTCTCTCTTGCTCCTTTTAATCTGAAGTTTTCTATATAATTCTTCATCTGGGAGGAAAAAAAAAATTCCACCCTTTCGCCAAGCATCTACTGCCTGCCTATCCTAGGCCAGATATTCTATTTTCATCCTTCCTCCCTTCATTTTGCTCTCCATCACTACAAAAATAATTTATTAAGCAAATATTCCTTGAGTTCCTACTTTTTACAGGGCACCATTTAGATATTTAGTGGTGAAGGAGGCAGGTACAGTAAGGTATTTGCTGTGGTGGGGCAGCTATGTGAATTGGGAAGCGGTATATGTTTTATGATGTTCCTCTCCATTTGCATTTTCGGTCTTGGGTTTTAAATCACACAAGGCTGGAATAGCCAAACTATGGAAAGAACCTAGATGTCCATCAATAGATGAATGGATAAAGAAGATTATATGTATACATATATATATATATATGCGCATATATATGAATTTCTATATATGAATATATGAATTTCTATATATAAAAATTTATATATTTATATATTGTATATATTAATATATATTCATATATATTCATTCATTTATATATATTCATATATATTTTGTATATGTGTATATATATGAATACTATGCAGTCATCAAAAATGGAAATCCAGCCATTTGCAACGATGTGGATGGAACTAGAGGGTATTATGCTGAGCGAAATAAGTCAATCAGAGAAAGACAATTATCATATGAACTCACTGATATGAGGAATTTGAGAAACAAGACAGAGGATCATAGGGGAAGGGAGGGAAAATGAAACAAGATGAAACCAGAGACAGAGACAAACCATAAGAGACTTGATCTCAGGACTCAGAGGTCTGTTGGAGTGGAGGGGAGTGAAGGGATGGGGTGGTTGGATGATGGACACTGGGGAGGGTATGTGATATGGTGAGTGCTGTGAATTCTGTAAGACTGATGATTTATAGACCTGTACCCCTGAAGCAAATAATATGTGTTAATAAAACTATTACACAAGGTTGGGTCCTTGCATTGTGAGCTCATCCCTCCTTGAAATATAGAGCTATCTCAATAGGGCATTTTTAACCTTCCTCGAAGACTTCCACTGATACCAAAAGTCAGGGGGTACCTGGGTGGTACAGTTGTTTGGGAGGATGACTCTTGGTTTTGGCTGGGGTCCTCGTCTCACGGTCCTGGGATTGAGCCCCACATAGGGCTCTATACTCAGTGCAGAATATGCTTGGGGATTCTCTCTTCCTCTATCCCCCCCTTCTCAAATAACTACATAAATATGTATAAAAAGTCAGGACTGGTAGAAACATGAAAAGAAAACAAGAAGTTTTATCACACAAGAAATAGTTAGAGAAATAGTGGCAAAACCAAGATCATTTAAATTACTGAGTGGTAAATGTTGTTTGGTCATTATTTATAAGACTCCAGAGATTCTCCGACACCCAGCTGCTGGGTTAAAAGAAATTTTCTACTAAGAACCAGCTGCATTTACAAAAGCTCATTTATGCATCTGCTACATGAAGCCTGTAGTGAAGTATAAGTTCAAGACCTTCTTAATTCATTAGTCGGTAACTTATTGATTCTGAAAGCTACAGACCCTGTGCCTTGTCATCATTTTCATAGAGCATTCCTCAGGGTAGTGTTCACTGTAAAATATTGAGCTTATTAAGAGTTTTGGGGCCTCTGATTAACTTTCACAGCAAAAGCTATGTTAAGTAAATTAGGTACCAAATAAATCTAATATGATTGTGGAAAGTCTTTAGCTAAATTAAGATGCTGACAGCTCACATAACAAGATATGAAGCAATGGTAATTAAGAAAAATAATCACCTATGCTGCTGAGAGGACGGGTCTGACCCCCCAGTGAAGTGACTCCCAATGCATATGTTTTCTAAAAGACAAATCTTGCTGTTTTGTTCTGCTGCAAATGGTGGGGGGCGGTGATGGGGCAAGAGATCTCTTTCTTTATTCCAATATTCGCTATATACTCTAATACAGAGAATTATGTGTGGGGAATAATCTTGTTTGAGGCAGAATCTCTAATACAGAGATTATGTGTGGGGAATAATTTTGTTTTAGCAGAATTACCCAAGCTCCCTCACATCCTTCAATATGGCGCTCACAACTCCCGCTCCCTGCTTTCCTCCTCTGTTGAAGAGGTAAGAGGACTAAGAACTTCACTGTGTTAGACTCCTTCACAGGTAGGAATGGTCAAGTGACCCAATTCTGGCCACTGAGATATGAGTCGCAGTCACTGGACACAGGTTCTGGGGAAGCATTTCAAAAGGGACAGATGTGACTGGCATGCCCATTCTACCTTTTGTTCCTTATCCTTCTCCATTCTTCCTGCGTGGAATGTGACCAGGACGCCCACCTGGAGGTTCAGCAGCTGACTTTGAAGGATGGCCAGACAGGGAGCCAAAGGAGGCTCCAGTTGTCTACTCCTTGGTTGCCTTCTCACTTGGGAGAAGAGTTCCCATCAGTTTAAGCCATATGCAGCAGGGGTTTTGTTGTCTGCTGTCAAATGTATGACTAATTTTAGGATTTTTCAGTTCAGATGATTTCTCAGCAGTGTTGTTGGGTTTAGTAGAAGTAAAACAACAACAGTCCCTTGCATCCTTTGTGGTAACAATTTACATTAGGAATTTTCAGGCAGAGACAGGAACTTCTTCAGCATCAGACCTGTGAGTACAGACCCAGTGTGAGTGCTATTCTCACTGGGCCCTTCAACCTCTCCTTCTGGGGACAGTCCTCTTCTTGGGAGATAACTCCATCAATTTCTAGGAACTTATTTATTTATTTTAGATTTTAATTTTTATTTATTTGACACAGAGAGATCACAAGTAGGCAGAGAGGCAGGCAGAGAAAGAGGGGGAAGAAGGCTCCCCACTGAAAGAGAGCCGATGCGAGGCTCAGTCCCAGGACCCTGAGATCATAACCTGAGCTGAAGGCAGAGGCTTAACCCACTGAGCCCCCCAGGTGCCCCTAGGAACTTATTTAAATAGCAGGATCATACCTTCCTTACTGGCTTCTTGGTTCAATGGTTCATCTGTGTTCACTCTTTTGGGATCTAGCATTTAAACCCTTCCCATTCTAAGGAAGGTTTGTACGAATATAAAAATAAGATGGGGGTTCCTGGCTATATTGCTTTCACCTGTGCCATACTTTGGTTCTTTCATATAGTCCTGGAAAATGAAGCAATGATGACAAAGATAAATTCAGGCCTAAATGAGAGTAACAAAGGGAGAATGCCAGGATGAGGAACCTCAGCTCCTGTGGAATATGACCTCCTAAGTCGCAATCTGTTTCTCATTCCATGTATATTCTGGACACGACTTGAGAAGTCAAGTAAAAGGACAACAGTGGTCAGCTGGTGAAGTGAATTGTAATACTTCCACACACTTCCTCTTTGTATTATGTGTCAACACAGAAAACTATGACTCAGAGTCAACTTTTCTCTCTGCCAAGAATCTAGTTGTATACATTTCAGATTTCTTGTACTTAATTATGGGTCCTACTGGGGATTTGGTTATATTCCTTCTTGAGATATGATCTGTTTCATGTTGTCAACAAATATTTATTTGAACACCGTGTTAGTTATCTATTACTACATAACACAGTACCCCAAAAATGTCGTGTCCTAAAACCAAAATAAACATTTATTATTTCACACCATGTTTGAGAGTCAAGAATTCAGGAGCCATTTGGCTTGGTGATCCTGGCTGTGGCCAAGATGTCAGTGGAGCTGCAGTCATCTGAAGGCTGGACTGAGGCTGGAGGATCCACGTCCAGTACTGCTCACTCACTAAGCTATCCGTAATAGGCCTCAATAGCGCTATTCCTTCCTAGAATGATTCTCAGTGGCCCCTGCCTCCACCCTCAGAGTCATTTCTCCTGTTCTATCACAGGTAACCCATGTGGGCAGCTATGTAGTTTTCTCAGCTTGTTTCCTCCTGCAGAAGTTTGGGGATCTAGAGGCCACTTTTCCTTTTGTACTACCTCTGCCCTTTATAATACAAGTTGGCCATATTTAGGACAATACAATGTGTGGGTCTGGCAAAATTTTATGGGTCTATACTCTTACTGGGGTTCACTCCATTAGCTAAAAGTCATATTTACAAATTGTGTTAAGGTAAGCCCCCTTCTTCCTGAGCTTCTCTGGGCCTGCTAGGGGCCATCATCCTTAGACTTCTTGAAGTCCTACTGTCTGAATGAATATTTCTTGAAGAACAACCTGGGATCTTTCTGGGACCTTAATGAAGGATTTTATAGTTAATTCCTTGGCTTCATCTTTAGATCATGTTTTCCTGAGAGTACTCAGAAGAGTTTGTTAGAAGGGCAAACTGGGAAATTTTAAATATAATACTTCTGGGGTCATTTTGTTTATCGGCCCTTCCTTTAGCTCTTTTCTCCCCTCTTACATTTTATTATAAGCACCAAGAAGAAACCAGGTGGCATCAACACTCTGACTGGAAATCTCCTTAAACAGACCAACCATTTCACCAGGGATATTTTCTACTTTTAACTTTGTTGCTGAACATTTTGCCACTTCATAAAAAGAATCTACTTTCCTCTCATTTCTAATAACTTTTTCCATATTTCCTTTAAGCCTCCCTTGCAACCTCCTCAAAGGCTATCAAGCTTCTACCATCAGGTCCTTGAAGGCTCTTCAGACTTCTTTCTCAGTTTCTTCTGTCCTACCAACTTTTGCCTGCTTCCCAGTTCAAAAGCCACCCCCATGTTTTAGATTTTTTTTATAGTAGCACAATTGCACCTTCGGGTACCAAAATATGAATTAATTACTCTTATATAACAAATTACTCAAAAACCTAACATTTTAACACTAGAAACATACATTATCACACACAGCTTCTGTGGGTTAGGAATTTGGTAATGGCTTAGTTGGGAGATTCTGGCTCTGGTTCTCTCCTGATACTGCAGCCAAGATGTCAGTCAGGGCTTCAGTCACTGGAAGGCTTGACGGGCTGGAGGATCCATTTTCAAGGGGGCCCACATGGCCATTGGCAAGGTCCTCAGTCATAGAGCTGCTTGAGTGTTCTCATGACAGCCTTCTCCTTGAGTGAGTGATCCAAGAGAGCCAGACAAATTTGTAATGTCTTTTATGAACTAACCTCAAAAGTCACAAGCTGTAATTTCTTCAATATCCTACCGGTGGTATAGGTCAGGCCTATTTAATATAGAAAGAGACCATGCAAGGACATGAACACCAGAAGGTGAGGATCTTTGTGGCCATCTCAGAGACTGACTGCCACAAACACTTATGGGGGCCAAGGGCCAAGGGCCAAGGTTCTGTGCAGGGCCAACTGGGGATAGAAGAAAAGAATCCCACTCCTCCAGGAACTTACACAAGAACTAGGGTGATTAGATACATACACAAATGATGTGGAAAGATATCATTGAATTATAGAGCCATATTGTTGGGAAAGGAAAAAGCACTTACTTAATGCATTTCTATATTTATTTCTTCCACTAGTTTATAGTCCTCCTGGCAGGACATCACTCATTTTCATTCTCCATAGGACTGAGCTCAGGGCCTTGTCAATATAGGTGTTTAGCAAATTTCTCCTGAGCAAACAAAACCCTCCATCAAGCTCAAGAAAGACAGAAAAGTAAGGATAGGCCATTGAGGCTAATGTTTAAATTTCAACTGTTTTCATTTTCTACAAAAATGATTTCAGGAGACAATTGGAATAACATTGAGATTACAAGGTGTTAAGGAGGTGGTGAGAATAGATGAAGTTTGGCAATAAAAGAAAGGGTAGAGATGAAGGTTAGCTTGAAAGGAAGTGGCCAAAAGATTCTTTCCACGTTTAGAGAAAATGTGAGTGTTTTTCTAGGCAAGAGAGGAGTCAGAAAGAGAAGAGAGAAAATAGAACTGAAGAAAAAAATATTGCTCATTGATGGAGCAATATCCTAGGAGGGATTCCCAAGTACAGAGGACTAGACTTTGAAGAGAAAAGGAACCTTTCTTCCTTTGAAAAAGGTCAGAAGATCAAGAGACACTTTTGAATGGAAAAAAAAGGTAAGTTCTGTTATGTCATGTTGAATGGCTTTGATTGTTTTTCTGTAAAATTGGGGCAAAATCATTCCATAGACTGAGGGGACCAAGAAGAATGGGAGCTTGAGAACACAGGGAGGTAAAAGAGCTGTTGGAAGGAATTTCAGAGGGAGTGACCCCAATACTCGGGGCTGGTAGAGAGGAGGCAGCCGAGGTTCGAGGTTTAATGGCCTGGGTCTACGGGAGAACCAGCACACATGGTGGCTGATGCCCTCTGGCTGCACTCAGCGGGCTGTGAGCAAGAAGACGGGAAATAGATGGACAACAACAGCCGCCAGCACAACGGCCACGGTGCAGAATCTCAGGAGACCTGGGCCATCTGATTTCTATCCTGACTGACTGACTGTTCCTCTTATATCATGTAATTTCTTTCCCCTGAAAATCACTATGAACTCTGAGCTGAGAAGAAATGGTGCAGTCTTTCCTACAAATGTGGAGTGTATACTGGGGAAAACATGGAAAGAGTTTTAAATCCTTTTTAACAATTCTTAACATGAACAATTTAAGATTCAATTACTGATTAGCACTGCTTCAGATCAAGCAAATGATGTCAATATCCTCTTTATAATTCAGCCCACAGGAAATAAACACTTAGTTTTCATGATCCTCCATAGATGAGTCTTAGAACCAACTACATAAAACCAACTGCATTTTATGGGAAGTATTCTCAAGAGCCTAGGAAACAACACGGGACTGGGAATGAGAAGATTTGGGTTCACGCAGCTGTGCCACTATCTGTCTGACGCTGAGCAAGTCACTTAATCGCTGTGGAGCCCTTAGCACTCATTTGTAAAACAGGAAACTGGATTGGATGCTCTCTACTACCTTCCAGCTCTACTATTTCATGGTTCTATGCTTTCCAACCCATCAAATAATGTAGATTTTCCTCCATGAGTGTCACGCAAGCTGGACATGAGGGGTTGCATTTAGATCATCACTCATAAACACATCTGTCCGTGACTAGTAAACATGTCCCATTTCCTTCAGTAGATGGCATTCAGCAACTATATGATGACTGGCCTCATTTCTCACTAAAAAAAGTCCTTCAAGGGGATTGTTTGTTTCCCTTTCTGGCCAGCTGAGGATTTGTGGGGGAAAGTGAGAAACACAAGCTTCTAGGACTCAGAACTTTCCCTTTTGGTTAATGGTGTTTTCTTTCTTTCACACATGACCCCAAATGAGGCCAATCGTTCATTCTTGGGGCACATAAATTCTTCTGGAAGTCTTCATATTTTTCCTATCCTTCTTGGCTAGGTGTGTGATACCCCCAACCAGATCACTTAAAATAAAAATCAGAGTTGCTTTCATGAAAAAACATTTTTGATCGCTCCTCTTTGAATGGTCACAATGGCTTCCACAACTGGTTTTCATGGTCTATTTTGCTTTCAGGAGAAGTCACCTAGAGAGATGGGCTTCTTCCCCAATTTCTTTGCCAGAGGTCTCTGCAATATTTCTCTATTATGTGGCAATTTAGGCATCCCCCCATGTAGCCGAAGTCATATTTGCCCTAACCTGATGTTTAATTCTCAGGGAAGATGAGAAATTAAAATTATTAGTCATCATGGGGAAGAATAATGTTATAAACAATGTCCACACTTAACAGTCATTCTTCTTTGCCTCTATATCGATTTATAGTCTTAAAAGTACTCTTACAGATATTTTCATTGAGTATCACTCGTGTTCCTTATACCCCCATATCTCCCTTGCTAAGAAACAGAACCCAAAAAGGACACAGGAAGGAAGGCACAGCAGAACAGGTGACCAGACCCAAGTCAGTGAAGCACTAGACTTTGCACCCTGGATTAAGCCCTGACTCTGTGTATCTTTGGGCAAGTCATGCCTAGTCTCTGGGCCTGGATTTCCTCATCTGAAAATTGTGGCTATGAATGCCCACTCTCCCCATACATGCTGGAGAAGAGTTTAAAGGAAGGGCTGGTTAACGGTATAATATTCACCCCTGGGAAGGGCTACTATCCTTGGCTGCCTTCCCTCCTTCCAAATCCTGGTATATTCTGAGTTATGTGGACAGCCTGAAAGAAAATCAAGAGTTTCTTTTACTCCTAGAGACATCAGGAGGACAGAATTCCCTGCTTCATCTCCTTTGGGGCCTACCTTCCAAAGCACAAAAGACAGTCCTTTCCTCTCTCCTCCTGCTCTTGATCCCCCCGGAGGCCCAGTGCCTCTACCTTAAACCATCATGCTGTCCCAGATTCTTAAGATCAGAGGACTCCCACGTATGAAGGCTGGGCTCCACAGTAGACCAGGGCTTGCAAGCCCCGTGCTTTTCCTACTAATGCTTTACTCCTGCTGCAGTTTTGTGCTAACTCTCTTAGGGTAGGAAGTTGTTTAATTTCCTCCTATTCTTTTCTGGACTTAGAATATCTTCTTTTATAGCAAAGCATGTTGGAAAGCATTGGTGTTGGAGTCAGAAAAATTTATACTTGAATCCATGCTCCTCAGATGACTGGTTGGGCAAGTTATTTAACCTCCTTGAACCCTGGTGCAGACATGGCACAGTGTGGAAGCTCAGGATGTTGAGTGGGACAGTTCCTGTTTCCTAGAAATGTAGCTAAACCAAACATGGACATCACAGGCACTGTGCACTCTGCATTCCAAGTTCAGTGAATGGCCAGCATGCTTAGGAGGAAAAGAGGGGACATCCTACCCCATCCATGGACTTGAAAGGATGTGGAAATGGATCCCTGTGTGCACATAAAGGAGCTCAGAGAGGGTTAGAGACTCAGGAGCTGTGTGGCTGCCAAGCAGCCTGTAGGTTACAAAAGGGGATGCCCAACCCAGCAGAAGAACCACAGTACACACATGGGTTCCAACAGAGATGAAGCTGGTCCTTGGAGAGAGGGGTTCAACAGCAGAGGGGTGGAGTGAAGCTGGACCCCACACTAAGAAAGCCTGGAGTACATCCATCAGTAGAACACCCATCAGCAGAGGCCACCAAAAGTAAGCAAAATTTGGCCCACAGTTGAAGAGTGGGGAAGGAGAAAATTCAAAGACAAGCAAACAAACAAACAAAGCAAAACAAAAAATGAAAGAAAAAGAAAAAGAAGATACAGTGCAAAGAGAACCGTATATTTACTCTCCTCCCACAGCGAGGGCAGGAGAAGAGATGAGACCAGAATGAAGATTTTTTCTCAAAGATTTATTTATTTATTTATTTGACAGACAGAGATCACAAGTAGCAGAGAGGCAGCCAGAGAGATAGAGGGGGAAGCAGGCCCCCTGCTGAGCAGAGAGCCTGATGCGGGGCTCATCCTAGGACCCAGAGATCATGACCTGAGCCGAAGGCAGAGGCTTAACCCACTGAGCCACCCAGGTGCCCCCAGAATAAAGCTTTAAAATAAGTAAGATTTGTCTTAAATATCAAAATCAGATGGTTCCAATAACCATAAGTGATAAGAGTGGTAGAGAAGACAGCCATCAGATAACAATGGACCACTACCTAATGGGAAAAGAGGGTGTCAAGAAAGCCTATTTAGAAGTAATTAGGAAACTTTTTAAACTTCAAATGTTTATACCCCAATGTGCTGAGGCCACTCCTCAGCAATCCAGTTAAATGAATAATTGGTAGTTTATTGTTTTAGTGGCTCTTAAACTCCTTCTAGCTGCTGCTAGAGATCCTTGAGAGATCCTCTTTTTAAAAACGCTTTCTCGGGGCGCCTGGGTGGCTCAGTGGGTTAAAGCCTCTGCCTTTGGCTCAGGTCATGATCTCCGGGTCCTGGGATTGAGCCCCGCATCGGGCTCTCTGCTCAGTGGGGAGCCTGCTTCCTCCTCTCTCTCTGCCTGCCTCTCTGCTTACTTGTGATCTCTGTCAAATAAATAAATTAAAAAAATAATAATAAAAAATAAAAACGCTTTCTCAGGGTTACCTGGGTGGCTCAGTCAGTTAAGTATCTGCCTTTGGGCTCAGGTCATGATCCCAGGGTCCTGGGATCTGGCCCCGCATGTTTTCTCCCTGCTCAGCTGGGAGCCTGCTTCTCCCTCTGCCCAGTCTGCCTGCCGCTGCCCCTGCTTGCACTCTCTCTCTGACAAATAAAATCTTAAAAAAAAAATTAAAAGACTTTTTCATTAGTTGTTTGTCTTTCTAGTCCTCTGTTCTTTTGTTTCAAAATGCCCCATCTTGCCTAATGAGCTCCATTTCTTTCCCCATCTTGATGAACATTTTAAGCATTTATTTTGAAATCACTTTCAGATTAACCCAATATTTGCAGCTCTTTGGGTTTAATTTCTCCTATTTTTGTACCAGTTGATTATCTCTGAACAAACTGCATTTCCTTATTTGCTTTTAGCTCATCTGCAGTGGAAATTAACCTTCTTCAAGTATCCTATGCACTTCTGAGTTGTAGAGACAGCCCATCAGGTCAGTTTTGAGATCACCTCTGACACGGCGTTAAGAGGTCTACCAACTTCTCAACTCTGTGCATGTTTCTCTACGTCTGTCTCTCTACTTAGTACAAGAGTCTGGTCATACCATTGCATGCACAGCAGCTTGAAGGTTCTGATTTTTCAAGAATGACTCTTTCCCCAATAAAAGGGTTGACACCTGTGTCCAAAACCAGCCCTCAAACTGCAGACAAAGATTTCCCCAAGTCCCAGCTTTGTTCAGGGAACCAATTCAACTTCCCCATTTGTGCAGGACCTATGGCCTCTGTTCCTGTCCCCCTTTCCTGCACACCCCAATCCCCAAACGGTAAGAAAACCTGATGTTGAGTTTGCTTACTCCTGTGGGTCACAAAACCACAATTCTACTCAGCACTATGGAGCCCCTGTTCATTTTTGGCAACTAGACCTTTCTCTTTGTTTCTGAATTTGACATTTATTATTAAAACACTTACCCAGTGTTTCTTTGTATTTGCTGGGGAGAGAGCTCAATTCAAATGTTTCCCATTTCTATACTTGGAGATGAGAACAAGCTTGGGAAAAGCTTTTGTCTATAGATGTTTAGAATCTGATGGCTTTAGAGGGAATTGGTGCATAGTTATCAGCAGTATTGTATTCCAGAATGGCTACGAAGTTAGTGTTGAGGTATTTATCATTAAATATTCTGAAAATCTCTGAGAGAATCTGGAAGCGTCGAAAGGCAAGAAGTTAAGAGCTGTTTTCAGTACTTGATTTGGGGAGTTGTAACCTAATTCTAAGGGTAATGGGCTAGTGGCTCTTCACTTGAGGGAGCTATCTCAGTTTGAGGACAAGATGTCTAGGCTGCAGCAGCTGGAGAAGGAACCCATGATCTGATAAAATAAGCCTCTGGCCCTGGCCTAAGAATAATCAGGATGAGAAAGAAAGCAGGAAAAACGATTGTTGGTATATGTCTCAGAACTCCATTTTCTGTTTTAATCTATGAAAGAGATTAAAGAGATTGAGAAACTGAGTTTTGAGTTATTCGGGCCAGATAACTCTTTGTTGCAGTGAACTATTCTGCACTGTAGGCTGTTTAACAGTACATCTGGCTTCTACCCGGTTGATACTGCTAGTAACCCTTCAGCCCCAGTTGCAATAACCAAAAAATGCTGGAGGTATTGTCAGATAACCCCACGAATGGGAGAGGGGGTTCCCCCACTTCATTGAGAATCTGTCGTCTATGAGAACAAGGGACTGTCAGCCTTATCTAACAGATCAGTTAGTCATTTGACCAAGCTGTACCGAGAG
Source organism: Meles meles (assembly GCF_922984935.1). Lineage (NCBI taxonomy): Eukaryota > Metazoa > Chordata > Mammalia > Carnivora > Mustelidae > Meles > Meles meles. The sequence goes on from NC_060068.1 coordinate 84,420,187, forward strand.
GTTTTCAGGGAGGAGGCCCTGGCACACAAAATTAGTTTAGAACATTGCCTGAAGTGTCCAAACATGGAGATTGTGCTACAACGTCACATGGGCAATGCATGTGGGGACTGACTGAGGAGAACCTCAAAAAGCTACAGTTGAGGTCACTAGTCATGAGGTCACTAGCCTCATGACTTTAATATCACATCTTTATTTTGAAACTTCTACATTTCTATCTCCCATCTTTCCTCTAAACTCCAGACACATATCTAACTGGCTATTTGACATCTTTATTTGAATGTTTACTGGGCATCCTAACAGAACAGGTCTGAACCAGAACTCCTGATTTTCCCCTCATTCTCTATGCAAACTGCTCACCCTGCAGCATTCCCATTTTAGTTGACAGAAACACTATCTTCTGGTTGCTCAGGCCAAGAGCTTTGCAATCATCCTGGACTCTTCATTTTCTCTCAAACCCTACATCCAATTTATTATCAAAAGCTGTCAGTTTGACCTTCAAAATACATCCAAAATTTGCCACTTCTCATCATCTCCACTGCTTAACACTCTGGTTTACTATTGCCCATCTAGATTATCCTCTTGCCTCCTTACTGGTCTCTGATTCCACCCTATCCTCCTGTGATGATTACTTTGATGTGTCAACTTGGCTAGGTTGTGGTGCCCAGTTGTTTGATCAAATACCAGTCTAGATATTGCTGTGAAGGCATTTTTTAAAGCTGTGATTAACATTTAAATCAATAGACTTTAAGTAAAGCAGATTACCCCCCCATAATGTGGGTGGGTCTTATCCAATCAGTTGAAGGTTGCTCTTAAGAAAAGCAAAGACTGAAGCTTCCTAGAGAAGAAAAATGTTGCCTCTGGGCTACAACATGGAAATTCTATCTGAGTTTCCATCTTTGGATTCAAGACTGCAGCATTACTTTTCCTCACCCCTCCCATTTTTTTATTGTGGTCAAATGCATGTAACATAAAAACTACCATCTTAACCATTTTTAGATGTACAGTTTAGTGGTCCTGAATATATTCACAACATTGTATAGCTATCACCACCATAACATCTCCATATACCTTTTCGTCTTGTAAAACTGAAACTTCATAATCCATTAAACAATAATTTCCCATTCCTTACTTCCACTAGCCCTGGGAAAAACACCATTACACTTTCTATCTCCATGATTTTGACTACACTGATGTAAGTGGAGCCATACAGTATTTGTCCTTGGGTGACAAGCTTATCTCAGTTAGTGTAATATCCTCAAGGTTCATCTATGTTATAGTATAAGTCAGAATTTCTTCCCTTGTGAAGGGTGAATAGCATTCTATTATATGTATATACTACATTTTGCTTATCCATTAATTTGCTGATTGACACTTGGGTTGCTTCCACATTTTAAGTACTGTGAATAACGCTGCTTTGAACATGAGTGTACTAACACCTCTTCAGACCCTGCTTTCTCTTCTTTTAGGGATATACCGGAAGTAGAATTCTAGATTATATAATAGCTCTATTTGTAATTGTTTGAGGAATCATTATATTGTTTTCCACAGTAGCGGTACCATTTTATGTTCCCATCAACAGTGTACAAATGCTCCAGTTCTTACCAATACTTATTATTTTCTGGGGTTTGTTTTTGGATAGTAGTCATCCTAGTGGGTGTGAAATGGTCAGATTTTAACAACAATACAGATTTTAACCTTGCTAGTCCTAACAACAGTGTGGAACAATTCTTTAAAATAAATCTCCCTGTCTTTCTCTTTCTCTATATACATACCCTATTGGTTCTGCTTTTCTGGAGAACCCTAATACACCTCCTCACAATGGTTATCTACATGCAGCAATCACAGGCAGCTCCTTAAACAAAAATCAGCTTGTCACTCCTCTGATCAAAAACATGTTGCAGTGGCCTCCCATTTCAAACAGAGCAAAAGCTAAAGTATTTACAATGGCCTGAAAGGCCCCAGGTGATCTGGCCTGTCTGTTCTTCTAAGGTTGTCTCTTTCTACTCCCCTTTTCAAGCTGGATCAAGTTAAAGAGCATTGCTGTAAAGATAAAGCGGGTAATATTATGTACATATGTGGACCATGCAAAGACAGGAAATAAATCGCATGTCAGAAGCCTAATGGGAGTCAGAATGGGGAATCGTAAGTTGAAGAGGGAGGCCATTCTGTCTCTTGGGGGTTCATGACCTCTTTTCTTGGCTTCCCCTCCCCACCCCATGTGTGTTTTCTTTTCCTTTACCCTCCTCTGCTTACTAATCTTGCACATGGCCTCCAAACAGCTAACTCATCCCCCACGTCATCCAGCCATTCAACAAGGTTTAAGAGAGCGCCTAGTACGTGGCAGGTACTGACCTCTGCCCTGTGGATGAAGCAGTGAAGAAAACCAACAGGAAAGGGTGTCTTCGTAGAGCTTAGGATCTAGTCTTGGGTGGCATAGAGGAAACACGTAAAAATTAAACAAGATGAACATGCAAAGCATAATGTGTCATGGTTAAAAGTGTCTCAGAAAATAAAGCAGGGAAGAAAAGAGAAGATTAGACAGGTGTGGCAGTCAACGAGGCAGTGAGAGAAGGACTCTATGAGATGACTATAAGAACCTACAGGAAGGAAGGAAACAGGCAGGGAGCAGGGTGGCCAGGATGGTACAAGGGGGGTCAGATTGCTGTCGGTGGTCAGCAGATTAGGAAACACCTGGCTTTGATTTTGGGTGAGATGGGAAATTATTGGAGGGTTGTGAGCAGAGGAATTTTATGATTTGACTCAAATTTTAACAGAATCATGCTGACAGCTGTGTTACAAACAGACTGTAGGGAGACAAGGGAAGAAGAAGGAAGTCCATTTATTTATTTATTTTTAAGATTTTATTTATTTACTTGCTACAGAAGACAGAGATAGCAAGAGAGAGCACAAGTGAGGAGAAGAGGGAGAAGCAGGCTTTCTGCTGAGCAGGGAGCCTGATATGGGCTCAATCCCAGGGCCCTGAGATCATGATCTGAGCAGAAGACCCTTAACCAACTGAGCCACCCTGGCAGCCCTGAAGAGAGTCCATTTAAAAGGCAATTCGAATCATCTGGGGGAGTGATGGGGTAGCTTGTGTAGAACAAGGCAAAGGGCCCACAGCCACCATCCAGCTGAATACAAACAGACAAAGCAAACAGGTACATCAAGCTACCCACCTCCAAACAACCACAGGTCCTAACTGACCAATTACAACCAGGCACAGTTCCCAAGTTTACCAAAGAAGGAGAAATCCCATACATCCCTCACTCTGCCTTCACTCTGCCCCGCACCACCACCTTGTCACAGTCTCACCTTTGCTGTCCTGCCTGCTGCTCCCTTGAGCTTTGTTCTGCCTTGGGTGAATTCCTTCACCACCCATGACATCGGTCCCCAGTCTGATAGGCACACCCCACATTTGGTGACCTGTACAGGGACCCTCTGTTGGTCCAGAACTCTCTCTGGGAATTTCTGGGACTTTCCCCGATGGACCGACTATAGTATTCCTTGGGGAACTGATGATCTCTGGTGGATGTTGTTGCATGGTTAGGATACTGGAAGCCCCAGGGGGAACCAGCCAGACTGCCCTTTCCCTAAAGGGTGAGGGATTTCCCTTCTTGCCCTTCAGAGGACCCCTCCTTCCCTCTCCTTTCTCTTTTCAGCCCCTTGGCACTGCCCTAGTAGTCCTCGGACAACTGAAGATCTCTGGCCAGGGCGGCTCCCTGCTGTGGACTGAAGGTCTGAGGGCCAACAGGTTGGACTGTCCATGCTCTGAGGACAAAGACTCCTTTCCTCTCCTCTCCCACTCCATCTGCAGCTTATCCAGGGTGTCTGCACACAGTATGGACTTGCTTGGGACCCTTTTCTGATGCTGGCTGACTCTTGGCTACCTTGCTTCTTTGGGCCCTCCCCTTTCTCCTTTGTTCCTGTGGATCCAGCTGCCATCCTGATCTAAAGACAAAACACGTTCCTAGGCATCTGAGTGGTGAGTCCTCCCCCTCCTTTTTCTGACCCCATGTGGCCACCCAGAGTCTGGCTTTCCCTGTTGCAGGTGACATCCAAGCAGGGTTTGCTACTGGCATGTTGTGGCCCTCTCTTTGCTGGGATGCCCCAGGAGTCAGTTTCCCCCCAGAAAGTCCAGTCCTTTCACAGGTCAGTGGGATGCCCTGACCAAGACAGCCATCATGAGTTGGAGCGCCATTCCCTTTGGTGGGACATCCCTTTGGGAACTGGCAGCCAGTCTTTCCCACTATGGGACAACCCCCCTCTTCCTTCAGATTCACCCTTGGGCTGTATTCTTATTCTTAAGAACTGGTACAAATTTGACCCTCAAAAGCCAGAGGAAAAATGTCTCATCTTTTTATTTAATGTTTCCTGTCCTCAGTACGAACTCCCAGATCAAGAGGTATGGCTTCTCCATGGAACCCTTTCTTATAATATCATTTTCCATCTTGACCTCCTTTTCTTTTTTTAAAAAAGATTTTATTTATTCCTTCAAGAGAGTGTGAGAGAGATCACCAGCAGTGGGGAGAGGCACAAGGAGAAGCAGACTCCCTGCTGAACCGGAACCTATGCCCCTGCCACTCCCCACCAATGTGGGACTCCATTCAAGGACCTCAGGATCAGCATCCCAGCCAAAGGCAGACACCTGACTGATTGAGCTACACAGGTGCCCAGCTTGATCTCTTTTGCCAGAACTCCTCCATATGGTTGGAAGTCCCATATATGAAAACTTTCAGGGCATTGTCTTCCAAATTCTGACCTCCACGAAAACTGTAGAACATCCCACAGCTTGGACCGGAGTGGAAGCAGCAAGAGCCTCCTAATATTCTGGTATGGTCTAGAGTGAATTCTTTGGAAAGGATTTCTAGAATCTATGGGGCAGAAACCAAAGCATGATTAAAAAAAAATCAGTAAGGTCCTCTTTTAACAATCCTACAGATTGTTGCCCCACCATCTATGAGCAGATAATCACCAAATTTGATCACTAAAGACTTATTCATCACCCATCTTTCCATCTCTCCTTGGAGTATGGGAAATAACTTGTTCTAAATGGGAAAAATTTGTTAAGTGAATTATTTAATTAGAAATGAGTGTCTGCATATTTCACGGGCTTTTATCTCTAGTTTGAAATTAGTTGATAACTCCTTCCAGGAGACCTGGTGTCATCCTGTTGATATTCAACAGATCATGACTGCCCTGATGGGATACCAGAGAAAGATTGGGCTGTAAGGTATTAACCTCTCAGAGACCTTCCCATTTATCTAGTTGAGGCAGAGAGCCTGGAGGTAATTTTAAAACTTTTTTCCATCTTATCTTAAGAAGATAAATGAAATGAATTGAAATGTTGGAAAACTTATTAAGATAGTTTAAGGATTATTGTAAGTGGAAAAGTAAGATAACCTCCAGGAATCTCACTTTGGAGGACTCATGAACTTGCTATGCTTCTTTCTTCTGTGCACAGTAGGGCCTCCAGGGACAGAGGGAGGAGGAAGCCACACTATCATTGTGGCTCTCAAATGGGGAAAGTAAGGCGCTTCCGCTTGGGGCCTTCTACAGAGCAGAAGGACCCGGGCCCGGCCACAACTCCAGATGTCCCCCAAGCCTGCACCTGATTCCCAAAGTCACCCCCAATATGCCTTAGATTTGGAAGTTTTGGAGGAAGGGGGAGAAGATCTGAAGAAGGGCTTGGGACCATGTGAGATGCAGCATCACCATCCTGGGCCCAGGCCAGTGATGGGCAGCCCCCAGACAGAAAATGGCACGTGCATCCTTTCCACAGTGCCCACAGTCCTCGGCAGAATAAGACGTCAGAAAGTTGCCTTCAATCTGCTGCTTCTCAGGCATGTGAATCTTAACATCTGGGGCCTAAATGGCCATAGCAACTTTTCTTTTCCTTATTCATTAATGTAAACTAGGTTTAAAGAATACACATTCCCGTAGGAATCCAGGAAGCTATACTCATTTTGAATAAAACAGATCATAGTTTGTCAGGGTATACAACTTCCCTGCTCTGAGCTGTGACCAAAACCCATTGCTCACCTGGGACAACACAAAGGCCCTGGAGTTCAGTGAGGAGATTTGGGATGTGCCAGGGCTGACAGGGAGCCGGAGGCTGCCTGTCTTGTGCCTGGCCTCTTATGGCAGAGGGGCTCCTGAGCCCTTCTCAGGTCTAAAAGGCAGGGGTGGGAATGCCAGTTTCATCCTCAATGACAGCTTGTGTACAGTGTGTGTAAGATGGCTCTCAGCCAAGCTGAAAGGACTCTCCACTCAGAGTGATGTGAGCTTCATGAAGGGATGCCACGCCCAAAGGCCTAAGATGACTGTGAAAGGAGTATTGGAAAAACTTGGGCAATTTTTGCCACAATTAATGGTGGCCTCCTGGTTTGAGTGAGACAGACAAAAATGGGAGGCTAGGTTCAGGCACTGTGGTCCCAGCTTCTTCCTTTGGAGGGAGAAGGCAGGCTGATTGTAACAGGAACGAGAGCCTGCCTTTCCTCAAAATGGCCTGCAGTGGGTTAGAGGCAGTGGTTTTGTGATCACAGTAAGTATCCAGGATGCTCTGGAACTGATAATAAGCCTCGAAATGAAATTATTCATGTATCCGTCACCCCCGAGAGAGAGAGAGAGAGAGAGAGAGAGATTTCCTTCCCCTGAAGACACAGCATAAAGAAACCTCTTGTTCTGGGGCTATATTTTGAAAGGTGTCTGGTCTGCTTTCTACTAGAAGGAGCTAGAATGTCCCAAGGCAGCTGTGGTTCCTGGGGCTTGAGAGAGCTTTTTGGCACTGTGTTAGAGCTGGAATCCTGAGGATAGAGCCAGAAGAGCCAGCAGTCTGAGGCACATATGGGAGCAAGCTGGGGAGATCCAAAAGATGGAGGAGGCAAACACAAAAATGTGTGAGCAGGAGGATGGGGCAGGTGCTGTGTTTTTAATGCTCCCACAAACCCCACTAAGTGGCCAGAGAAGTCTGGTTAGAAACTGGGGACCAAAGAGCAGCTCTTATTCTTTACCCAATAGGGTGAGATGTTAAGAAGGAGCCTTGCCAGTCTTTACCTTCCCCTCAGGAAAGAGAGGCTGTACCATTTTTCTAAAGTCCGAAGTCCTCATACCACAGCCTGTGCCAAAAACCCACCCCTTCCAAACACACACACACACACACACACACACACACACACACACACACACACCCCCTCTGGGAGGGGAAGTAAAGAGCTTTCAAGTTTTTAAGCCCCTTGAGGAAGTCTGAAGTGAACAGTCCTTCTGGGGAGAGGTTAGGGAGGACAGAGGGTAAGTCCTGAGTCAGTGAAGTAGAAGTGGCTGGACCCAAAAGTTACTGCCAAGGGAACTTCCCTAGTCTGGGAAGGTGGAGGAGAGAGAGGATTGTGGCATGAGGAAGCAGAGTGGATTCACACCTGATCACCCCATTCAGCCAATCCTCCTTCCTTGAGGGACACGGCCATATTGTTCCATACTGACTCTTTCTCTGACTTCTCACCTAGCATTCAGATTTTTCAATCCAGGACTTAGTAAAATAGCCATGATGTCAGGAACACAGAGGCTTAAAAAACCTTTTACAACTGACCCCTATGTCCTAACTATGCAAGTTCTATGTCTGCCTCTATTCATCAAGACCCAAGAAGATAGATTCCAGGGTTGATATAAAAGATAGGCCCAGCAAAGCCAAATCCTACTGTTTAGCATTTTCCAAAGATCTCTTCTTCCTCTTTTTGCCTTTGTACTATATACCTGTGTTTATGTATCATCCAGAAGTATCTTACGTTAAATTATGGATTTTTTTTTCAGCAATAATGCAAATGTCTAAAAGCCTTCAGACTCTCAAACAACTTCTATTTTCTTTCCACTAAGACAAATTTCACTCGATGTTGGTTTCAATCTTCATCATGAAACTGTCATCTTAGTTGAGTGGCTGACGTGGAAAACTAAAGTTAGTTATTTTCAAAATAAAGTTTCCACTCTGGGCTCCCATTGTTCACATGTGATCACATGCCTTGAGAAGTTAGACTCAAAAAGAAAATCCCTACTCAGTGGATTAACTCCCAGTGATGACCTGTAGCCATAGTAATGTCTTAGATGTCACTTGATTAGCCACAAAACTTGGAATAATTTTTTTTTTAAGATTTTATTTATTTATTTGACACACAGAGATTACAAGTAGGCAGAGAGAGAGGAGGAAGCAGGCTCCCTGCGGAGCAGAGAGCCCGATGCGGGGCTCGATCCCAGGACCCTGAGATCATGACCTGAGCCGACGGCAGAGGCTTAACCCACTGAGCCACCCAGGCGCCCCAATAATTGTTTTTTTTTAAAGATTTTATTTATTTATGTGACAGAGAGATAGACAGCACAAGTCCGCAGAGCAGCAGGCAAAGAGAGAGGGGAAGCAGGCTCCCCGCTGAGCAGAGAGCCGGATGCAGGGCTCGATCCCAGGACCTGAGATCATGACCTGAACCGAAGGCAGAGGCTTAGCCCACTGAGACACCCAGGTGCCCCGGAATAATTGTTTTTACATTCACTTATGAAGTCTACACCTCTGTTTGCATAAAGGATCTGGGGTAGTCTTTTGGAATATCAGGAAATATCTATTTCCACCTCACACACACAAAAGTAGCTCACAGTGGTACTGATATATTTTCATTTAAAATTATTTAAATGATTTTACCAAAAGCTAAAGAAATTATGTATTTTCATGTTTATATTATTAAAAAATACTATGACTTTGTATAATTATGTATACTTTTATATATTGCCGTGTTCCTGAGTAATATAACCCTGTGGGACTTGAATTGAAATTCACCAATTTTGAACTTCACATTATCACAAGCAAGCTAACCATATGGTTCTGTTATATGTAAAAGCCAGCCAGAACATCCAAGGTCACAACTTCTTTCCATAGTCTCAGGTGTCACCAGGTGTCACCCTGGTTTTCAGTCATCAGCATCATATGTTACGAATAATCTTCTCAGCTCTCTTTTGACTTAATGGGTTGGCATGTATTCCACTTTAATTGGACCACCACCATTGCATACTTTATAAACCGACTACCTTCCTCACACCCTCTCATATTTTGGGGGTATCTTCCTCAAGCTTACCTTTATCTTAACTTCCTCTTTCAATGTGATTCTTTCTTTCTGAAGTTTTGTCAGTTTTCCAGGGCAATTTCCAAGGTCATTTAAAATGTATGTTCTAGTGACAATTCCCACTCTACTGTAATGTTAAATGCATAAATTGTAATTCATTTTATATTGGCCTTTCTCAAACTACATTCCACAGAACACTAGGTTCCTCCAAATGTTTACACGTGTTCTGAAAAAAGGTGTCATGGTTAATATGGTTTCCAAAATGCTGGTGATTATGACACATACTAGTGTTTTAAAGAAGTCCTAGAGTAAAGAAGTTTGCCTAATTTGGATTAAGCCAGCATTTCCCAAATGTATTTGCCATAGTCTGACCCCCTTCCCATTACTTTCATGAAATACATTTTGGGACATAAATATTCATGGACCTTGCAGACTCCTGGAGCAGACGGTTATTACCCAGATGATATAGATGAAGGTCTATTTGTAAACTGAGATAGTTACTCTTAAGACCCTGACTTAGGCTGGGGATTGAAGAATGTTTCCCCAACAATGTTATTCTTTTACTGAGACCTGAATGTTGAACAGGGGTTAGCTACCTGCTTGTGGGGTGAGGAGACTTTCTCAGGGCATGTAGTCCATCCTTCTGTCTTACCGGAAAGGCTCCTAGGTCAGCTCAAAAGATAGGGATTGGGAAAAGATATTTCATTCTTTGTGACATATGGCCATTCATTTTAGTCTCTGGTAACACTGAGATTTCCTTAGAGAGAGAAAAGGAAGAACAGAAAAGCCACTAAAGCTTTCTGGGGAAACAAAAACCCTCACAGAATTAGGAGACAGCTGGGATGTGGGAGGTGGTGGCTGGAGGGAGTGAGGAAGGAGATGCCAAAGATAACACCGATTTTTATAACAGGACTTGGTTATTTTTATAAATGATTGTACAGATTGTTCAACTGTGGTCTATAAAACATAGACTGTCACTTGTCAGTAGTTACAGGATATTGTGTAGTACAAACCTCAAGAGCTTAGCCTATTTCACATCATACACTTGTTAATTGCTGAAATTATCCACCTTCACCCATGAATGGACTAAACTTAGTATTTAAAGGATTGAGACCAGGTGCTGGAGGCATTTACAATTAGGGATGCAATTATGGGTTTATTTAAAGACCAGAAAGTTGAGGCTTCTTTCTTTGACTTTTTTTTTTTTTTTTTTTTTAGATTTTTCAGGGAAGATGATCTGAACATTTTGCTCCCTCTGGCAGAGCATCTAGTTTTGAGAAATCTTATATTTGCCCATTTCTAGGTTCCCCTGAATGCAATACAATGCAGTAAGCCAGACCTTAGTGCAACAATAAATAGATAATAGGACCTCATCAGGAGAGACATGAATCTTGATGACTGACCAATAGAGTACTACTTATATATGATTTACTTTAGCAGGCATCTCCTAGCCTGGGAGGTCAAATGGTCAGAAATCCAGGAATCTAGGCTGGAGTGTGGGGACACAAACGAATGCGGGAGAGTGCAAGTAGGATGCATTATCATGAAAAGATCGGGTCCCTAAGGGTTGAAGCTTAGGGGAGGGGCCAGAACCAAGAGGACTAGGCAGAGGCTGGATTGCTCTCAAGCAGTGGCAAGCCTAATGAACAACATGAGATTTCCAGGTGCCTTAATGGCGGGTGTTCAGTGCCATGAGAAGTCCTCATCTTGTAGCAAATCCAGGACAACGAGATTGGCTCTGTGGGTTGAGGGAGCAGAGTCAGAACAGGGAAAAGCATTGTGGTGTCACAGAAGGCCTTAGACATGAGCTCTCCTGACCTGTTTTTGACCTTTGGGTTGGTGGCACTATAAAGTTAACTCATGACAGTGAGCAGTGAGAACACAAAGTGGGAAGCTCGCTCTGGGGAAACATCCCTTAGTTTGTGGTTGAAGTTCAGAGAAATCTGTGCTTTAACTGTCAGTGCAATGTGGTCTTCAGAGGGTGGGTGCTGGATCAGACTGCATTTTGAATCCCGTCTCAGCTGCGTAGTTACTGCTGCGTGAGTCAGGATCCAGGCAGGACAATGGGGCCATGCCAATTAATAGAAGAAACTAGATACAGCGGACCAATTACAAACGGAATTAAAGTGATGAAAAGCTGAACAGGAGACTTCCAAAGCTTAGCCAAAGTAGAAAGCTGCTCTCACTTCTAGGCCTGGCGGGTCAAAGAGAGGACTGGCCTGCCCAGTAGGAGCTGGGAACATGGAAGAAAGGTACTCTCATGGGATCTGGGACATGAAGGAGATGCAGTCACTGACAGAGAAGTGGCCCGAAGCACAGAGAGGGAGAGATTTCCTGGCTTTCCCCCTTTTCCTGTTTACTGGTGAATCTTTTGTGAGCCAGAAGCCTGCTGGCAAGGGAGCCTGGGAAATGTAGTTTGTATGGCCAGCCAAGCAGGAGAAGGCTGGGAAATAGAAGTGAGAGCAAAGAGGGGAAGGACCAGTGGGGGAGTTATGTGATCTCGCTTTTTAATGTCTTACAGGCCTCATTTTTACAAAATAGGAATATTATTCCTACCTCTTAGGTTTGTTGGGAGGATTAAATGACTTAACATATGTTTCAGTTGGGTTCTCTTGGTTGTAAGGAATATCTCACTCAAATAAGCTTAAGTAATTGGAGCAGCAGAAGGGAGACAGTTATAAAGATATCCATAAAACCGAGGAAAGAGAGGTCTAAGCCTGGGGCCAAGCTGGCCAGTCACCTAGGAGAAGCCATACTAATGCCTCCAGGAAGACCAGCTGGCATGACTGCAGAGCTGGGTCTCCTGGAAGCTGGAATTAGAAAGACCTTCAGAATCTGGAGACTCCCAAGGAGCTCAGTGGTGGGAGTTCTAGAACTATGCTTTCCTGTTCTGCATTAATAGGCTCCCAAATCTCTCCATGGGACTGGTTTCCTCATTTAGCCATCAACTGGCATCTTTATCCCCCCACTCCAAGCTTATCAATCGTGATCCCAGAGTTTCTTCTTCCTCATGACTTTGGTCCCTCAGAGCATTTTTGTCTTTCCGCCACCTCAGGATCTTTCACCTTTAGTTCCCACCTACAATTGTTTACTTCTCCACTTATTTCCCAATTTAATTTTACTGGAATAAGAATCTTAGAGGGCTACTTCTTATTCATTTGGTTGAACTTTTCATTTTAGTTCCCCTTATAGGAGCCTTTGAGTAAAGTGTCCATGATTTGTCTGGCCAGCGGTCAGGGTGTTATGGTACAGAATCAGGCTTCCTAGCACTGCCATTGTAGAATGGGCTGCAGATGGGTAACTTTAGGGCCCCTACCTTCCCTGGAGTATTTTGGATCCCATAACCACACAGGAGCTAGAATTACTGGCCATCCCAGCTCACTTATGAGTCGGTCCCCAATAGTCTCACTTCCCATCTTTTGTTTCTCTTCTGATTATAATACGTAGAGATATTTATCTTTTTTGAAGAGGGCCATTTTTTAAAATTTTCTTTTTTTTTCATATCTTATACCACAGCAACGTCTCTGGGGCAGAATGAAGTTCCTCAAGATTTGCACTTACAACACCATTTGTTTCCAGAATTCATGCCATTAAGTTGTAAAAATTACGAGTAAGAATAAAGCTGGAAGTGATCAAAATGAATTTCTTATGAGAAACTCTTAATAAAAATGGGTGGCCAAGTGAGGAAAAGACAAAAGAGATGAAGATATTCTTGTTCACAGACTGACAGAATGTGAGGATGGTGGTGCCACTAAAGACACCTGGAAAACCAGTGTTCAGAGAGTACAATTTTTGTAATAGACTGTTCTAGAGGGGAAGGGGGCTCCTTATCTTAAAACAAATAACCCCTCACAAAAATAAAACAAAAAGAAAAACTCGGGAGCCTGGGTAGTTCAGTGGGTTAAGCCTCTGCCTTCGGCTCAGGTCATGATCTCCGGGTCCTGGGATCAAGCCCCACATCGGGCTCTCTGCTCAGCAGGGAGCCTGCTTCCCCCTTTCTCTCTGCCTGCCTCCCTGCCTACTTGTGATCTCTGTCTGTCAAATAAATAAATAAAATCTTTAAAGAAAAAAAAAAAGAAATACTCATACACAGTAACAATAAACTCACTAAGTGCCCCAAATGCTGGTATAGGTGAGGGCAGGAGTCAAGTAACGAGCGGAAAATGAGCTGAGACAGAGACAATTTTAAAGCCTGAGAGGAATGTGAGTCACTTTGTCTTAAAATCATCAAAATCCTACTTGCCCCCCACATCAGCTCCCAGACGCACCCTGGCCCAAATCCCCAACCAGCCACAAAAGTCAAGAATAAACCCAGACCAGATAATACATGGAACCATGTGAGAAAATGGACTGCCCGTGGGATTTATTGCTGAGTGAACAGAGTTTCTAGGGAGAAAAGGACCGCAGCAAAGGATTTCTTGGCACATCACACTGTCTGCAGTAGAGGGGGATAGAGAGGAGGGAGAAGCAGAACTAACCAACTTAGCTCTGGCACCCACACCCACAGAATAATGCCCCCACCTAGTTGTGAGGGGGGACATAGTCTTTCCTCAACCTTCACATGACCTGTCAGGACTTACACCTATTGTTTTCTTCCCCACAGTATTTGGGGAGCCCTCTCTCCTTCTGTAGTAGGAATAAGACAAAAGAGGCCTGAAGATGGACTTGGTGGTCTCAAGAGGAGAAAAGCAAGGCTTTCTGAGGATTAGGATATACACCGTGGGGCATTCCATACGCCCACTTCCGTTCCCACTGCCTGTCAGGCTTATGGAGCAAACCCAGATAAAGGAGAGAAGAAACTCTCTTTAGGGATGGGTCACCCCCTAGTTGGAAATACTCGGTCTGGACCCGCTGACTGGAGAAAGGAAGGCTCAGTTAGTGCTGCCAGAGAAGAAAGGTCTTGGCTGACATCTATGGGGTTGTTTTTGTCTTCAGAGCAGACAGGATATTGACTAGCTGCCTCCTGAACTACGTACTGGGGCTGAAAAGTGGATCAGGCCCCATGTCAGAGAGAATGAGTCAAAGTGAGCTGAATTTGACGTGAAGGAGTAGAGGGCTGGCTGGAGGGTCAGGAGACCCGGGTCTTAAGACCTTCTCATGGTACGGCCTGGACTTCTTTTTCCTCTTCAGTGAAAGGAAGGACTGAGCAAGATTATTTGTAAAGTCCCTCCAACTCCAAAACTCATTCATACAGGAGGGGGAAGGAATGAGGATACCTAGGGTATAAACAGCAGTCAACTGGAAGCTGAGGGAACATTTTAAGCTTAAAAATCAAAATAACAAAAATGGTTAAAGAAGAGAAGAAAAGATCTGACTTCTCTGAGAAAGATCAGGAGATTTTAGATCTCATCAAAGTTTTTTCTCTTTTCTCAGGAAAAAAATGGTAACCGAACTTTATTTTACTCATAATCCCTTCCAGTGATTTTTAATAGTTTACCGGCCTCTGTGTGGTTGCTGTTTTTCACATTTAATGTGGGGAATCTTCATTTAATGATCTTAAAAATATTGATATGAAGCTTGCTAATAACCCTACTCTGGGAAATTACAGAGGTTGTCTCTAATGCTTTTTTTTTTTTTCTTAAAGATTTTATTTATTTATTTGACAGAGAGAGATCACAAGTAGGCAGAGAGGCAGGCAGAGAGAGAGGGGGAAGCAGGCTCCCCACAGAGCAGAGAGCCCGATGCAGGGCTTGATTCCAGGACCCTGGGATCATGACCCAAGCTGAAGGCAGAGGCTTTAACCCAATGAGCCACCCAGGCGCCCCTCTAATGCTTTTTTCTTTACTACTCAGACCCATCCGCTTGCCTTTTCTTTCAGAGAGAAGTGTCCAGCGCAAACACCCCTTTAGATTCAAGATATTAAATTCACTCGCTGTTTATTGAATATTTGTTGAGAGCTCCTATGTGCTGAGAGCTAGCATTGAGGTAAATGCTGGTAACAAAGGAAGGAACAAGCCAGATGCATGCATGCATGCGGAGGGGGCACAGCCCGGAAACAGGAAAGCAGGACATAAGTTCTGTAACTATGTCTTATGATAAGAGCCATGAAGTAGACCAAGGGCTGAGAGAGAGTAAATGTCAGGGTGATGGTGTGCCCATTGAGGTGTTGGGGGACGAGGGGTGGCCTTTGAATGTGAACTCAGAGAAGGCCTCTTGGCACAGGTAAACTCTCATGTGAAGTTTGGCCAGAGGAAGCAGCTGAGGCAAGGGGGCAGATCGGATCCCAGGGGGCGGAAAAGAGCTGTGGCCTCTGGCAGGTGAGAGGGCCTCCAGGCAGGAACTCATGGAGCCCCTCGGTGGCTGGGGAGATGGATGCATGTCCTCTTCCCTACACACTAACACACGTGGAATGTTAATCTGTAAACTTTCATTTAGCTATTGAAAAACTCTTCCTAAGTTCACATACATCAAACCCTGTTAAGGGCTCTGTGAGGTGAGTCTGAGGTCCTCAGCAGGCCTGACCTCCTGCAGCACAGCATGTTGTCTCCTTCAGTGTGAAGACCAGCCAGGGGTACTTGTTTGTAGGGTTTGGGCCTGGAAAAAGCTCCACTTAATTTTTTAAAATCCTCCTACCAATCCAAGTCCAAAGAATGGGAAGTAGATTCAAGTGATAATAGCTAACCTTTACCGACCTTAATCTGTGCCAGGCTCTTTTTCATTATTTTACATGTTTGTTTTAAGCTTCGCTTCATCTCTATGAAGTAAGAATTATTGTTATCCCACTTTTATACATAAAGACACACACAGAGGTACATAGGCTCACCCAAGTTCTCACAGCCGTGAGATTCCAGAATCTCAATCTCTCTCTCTCTCTCTCTTTTTAAAGACTTAC
The DNA here is from genome assembly GCF_922984935.1 of Meles meles. NCBI lineage: Eukaryota > Metazoa > Chordata > Mammalia > Carnivora > Mustelidae > Meles > Meles meles. Next base: position 84,436,114 of record NC_060068.1, read on the forward strand.
TAATTTGTCAGAGAGAGAAAGAGCACAAGCATAAGCAGGGAGAGTAGCGGGCTGCTTGCTGAGCAGGGAGCCTGATTCTGGGCTCCATCCCAGGACCCTGGAATCATGACCTGAGCTGAAGGCAGATGCTTAACAGACTGAGCCACCCAGGTGCCCCAGAACTCAATCTCTTGAGCATTCGATGACACTGCTTGAGAGGTCAGTGTCATATAACAACCTCAGCTGGCACATTAGAAAGGAGGGGTAGAGGTTCTCTCTCTTTCTGGAGTTAAGAGAAAGCCAATTTTCCATCCAAGAGTGAGATTTCTAGGCCCTGTCATATATACTAAATTAGAATTTTGAGGGTTGGAACTCAGAAATTTGCATTTTTAGATTACAGTCTAATTGATTCTAAATGCTATCCATGAATGCTTGAAAAGCACAGATGTGGGCCCTCATGGTATGGAGCCAAGAGGCCAGACTCCGAATTCCTCCAATATTAACTGCAACAGTAACAGTAACAATAATAACAACAACAATGGCAACAACAATTTTAGTACCATTTCTTGAGTGACTTCTCTGGGACAGATATTATATTAGGTGTTTGCATGTGTGATTATATTTAATCTCAATAATTCTGCAAGAAGCATATGACTTTACACTTTACAAATGAGGGAATCAACTCAGAGAGACAGTCCCTTGTCTGAAGTCACGCAGACATTGAGTGGCAGAACCAATGTTCAAAGCCCATCTGCCTGATCATGTCCCGCAATATATTTGATATCTACAATTCTGCAGGGCCATTTATGGAATACAGGAGAGCCAAGTCACTCTATAATTTTTTTTGTCTCATCTCAGAACATAACCAAATAATTAAATGAACTCTTACTAGATACAGGGTCTTTGGTGAATTGTTTAGATCTTGTTTTCTTATTTGCAAAATGGGATAAACAATAGTGCCTACCACAGAAATCTCTTGCAAGGATAACGTAAGATAGTCCATGTGAAGTCTTTTAAGAAGGCCCCCAGCATTTGGTGAACACTCAGTGAAGGTAGCTACTTTTGCTGTCACTGCTACTGTACTGTTCCAACTCTTCTTCAAACTAATTAGCACAATTGGTCCATGTCAGAATTTCTGAAAACCAATTCTGGTCCCTGGCTTTCTCTTGGCCCTCTTCAACTCTCAAAATTCAGCCTGATCCCTAAAAAGCAAAAATAAAGAGTCCTCAGATGTTGCCATTGAGTGTCCCTTGCAAGATATCGTTCATGGCACATTTCTCAGCTCAGAGCCCTACAATGGCAACCAGAGCACTAGGCATGTGTCTTTGGCTTCACCTTCTCATTCTGGCCAATTTCCTTGGCCAGGCACTCACTCTTCCAGGCAATAGAGAGGCAGTAGTGAGCAAAACAAAGATCCCTCCTCTTTTGGAGCTTACATGTTGGTGGTGGCTGAGAGACTGACATAAACAAGTTAGTCAAGTATAAAACATGTTAGACAGTGATACGTTCTATGGAGGAAACTAAGGCAGGGAAGGGTCTGAGTAATGCCTGGGGACCATGGGATGCAGCTTTGTCAGGGAAGCCTTCACCAAGAAGGGATTATTTCAGTAGTGGCTTGAGGGAGGTGAGGGAGTAGATCATGTGGGTTTCTGGGGGAAGAACTTTCCAGGGAGAATTTCAGCAAGTGAACAGCCCTTGAAGCAGGAATGTGTGAGTGGCCATCACAGGTTGGGTAAGGAGAGATGGTGATGGCAATATGGTCAGAGGGGCCACCAAGGGCTTTATAACCCATTGGACATCTTTGGCTTTTAGGCTGAGTGAGAAGGGATACCACAGGAGGGTTCTGAGCTAAGAGATTGTATGCCACAATTGATGTTTTCACAGGAACATTCTAGCTCCTTAATAGAAAGTAGACTATAGATGGACAAGACCTAAGGGAGAGCATCCATTAAGACTCTTGCAACAGTACAGGGTCATTGAAGGAGGAAAAAAATTTTATTCAGCAGATATTGGGTAGCTCATCAAATACCTGAGAGGTCAGCAAGCCAGCCATCAGAGTGTAGGTTTGGCTCTGCAATGCACTTCCATGGCTGCCATGGCCTCCTCCGTGCTGTGGCCTGCACCCGCAGTGCGGCTGGGGCTGGACCCATCTGCTTACATCTCTGCCCAGCGCCATCATGCATCCCTTCTGCTCACTGGGCTTCTCATCCTGTCTGGAGATTACCTCCAGATCAATGAAGCTGGCATCAGGAACCTATATCTATGTCCCAGCTGCAAGGACAACAGCCAAAAAGAGCATCTGACACTTCTAGGTTCTCTAGCGGGAGGTGAGTGATGCCCAAACATAGGACAGGATGCAGAATAATTGGCCAAAAAGGAATGACAAGTGTCCACCACTGGTGGGCTCCTTCCATTCCTTTCTTAGTCCTTGTGCTTCTGCCTGATTGTACACCAAATGGCAGCTTGGGGGTAGTCTTCCCAGCTTTTTCCACAATGGCAGGAGCAATAGAATGTCAGTGATCTTATAGTTATCCACACTACACCCTCACAAAGCTCGTGAGTCAGCTACATAATGTGAGTCATGTCGTGATGTTATTGCCATACGGTTCCATCACTTGATAGCATTTTCCCTATTCCTTCACTGAAGGCATATGGATTCTCTCCTGCTCCTTTCTTATCACTGTAACTGACAGCTCAGAATGGTGACTAGATGGGGAACTTGAAAAGAGATGTGTGGCATCAGGGAGAAGTAATAAACCCTCTGACATTCTCACAGTTGTCAATATTTTGACCTCAGTCACTCGGTCATCAGATGACTCATGTTATTTAATGAATCAAACATGTGAGAGAAACAGAATTTAGAATCTGCCATTCCTCACTCATCTTAGAGAGACTTGACAACCAGGCATGTGTCACGTTCCTTAAAGACCTCTCTCTCTCCTCCAGCCCACTTTCTGTTTAAATTCAGTACCAGGAGGTACCAATGAGCTAAGAGGAATTTGCATGACTTACAAATCAGAAGCTGACATAGCCCCAAAAGCCTAATTTGTCTCCCCTGTGGCTGAATTGTTAACTCAAAAATTAATATTTGCCAATAGTTATTAGAGATTGGGAGTATATTTCCCTCTTCCTCCCTTATATATTACGTTTTCAATCTTTACCCCTTGATTATAGCTTTCACTTTTGTTAGTAAAACTTTGAGGGGATTTTACAAGGCACTTCCCCCAATAGAACAAACTGGGAAACTGCAAAAAACGTAAACAGCTGGGCTCACTCAAGACCAAATGAATCAGACTCTCCAAGGACCAGTCGCCCCATTCCCTTTCATTCTAATGTGCACACAGGGGCTGAGAACCCCTGGTTTAGACCTTGGAAGCATCTGGATGTTGAATCAAAGAACATCCAAGAGGCAGCTCAGCTGGTAACTGAACTTAACTCAGACTAGACACTGGGATGGATCAGATATAAAGATAGTCCGGGCTTTATGACAGGAAGGGATAAGTTACTAACTTGGGGCTGTGAGGGGGTGAAGTGGTGAGGTCACAGGGAAAACTAGTGTTTCCTTCCATGGGCATGCTGTTCTATTCGTGGAGAACTGAAAAGCTCAATTTCACCCAAGGGTAGGATTAGCTTAAAAAACAGGCAGATGGGGGCGCCTGGGTGGCTCAGTGGGTTAAAAGCCTCTGCCTTAGGCTCAGGTCATGATCCCAGGACCCTGGGATGGAGTCCCACATCGGGCTCTCTGCTCTGTGGAGGGCCTGCTTCCTCCTCTCTCTCTGCCTGCCTCTCTGGCTAGTTGTGATTTCTCTCTGTCAAATAAATAAAATATTTAAAAAAAAAACCAGGCAGATGACTGTGTCAAATAAATCAAGTAAGATGGAAGAAAGTGGGTCAGAGAGGGTGGGCTCTGCCAGGGCTAGAGTGAGGCCTTGGGAGATGACAACAGAACTATCTGTCAGGTTGTGCAGGGCTTCCGTTTGCAAGGCAGTGCTGCAGAGAAGGCGGCCTCCTGAGAAGTCTTGCTCTCAGAAGCAGCAGTGGCAGAAGCCATAATGAGGACCTGCTGGCCTGGGAGCAGTGGTATAGTCAGCGGGGTCTTGCTGGTTGCTGAAGCAGGAGGATCTGGGAGAACCTGGCAGTGTAATCAGGGAAGCCTTCCTGGCTTCACTGCCTCTAAGCCCTATACCCAGCCTTCCTAGAGATTGTGGTCCCTCAGAATTCCTTAATCGTAATTGGCTGTTGTGTTTATGAAGCCCATGGGGTAAGTGCGTGCTTACAATGAAGAATCTGAACCATATACATACTTTCTTATTTAATACTCATTCAACTCAACAAGACAGAAAATATTATGCATACCTGACAGTGAGAATCAGAGAAGAAGCTTGTCCAAGACCAGTCAGCCATTAAAGGGCAAGACTGAAGTCAAATTGCCATGCAAAAAAATAAAAAAATAATAAATAAATAAATAAATAATTGCCATGCAAATGATCTCTGAGCCCATGTCCTTTCCTCTGTATAGACCCTGGAAAGGAGCCTCATATGCTGCACAGTGGAACTCTGAGTATCTTTTTTTTAATCTAAGATTCATGTATTTATTATTGGAGAGAGAGAGTACATGTGCATGTGCGCGCTTGCCCATGATGCATGGTGGGGGAGGGCAGAGGGAAAGAGAGAGAAAGCATCTCAAGCAGATTCCCCCTGAGCATGGAGACTGACATGGGGCTTGATCCCCCTGAGACCATGACTTGAGCCAAAACCGAGAATTGGACGCTTAACCCACTGAGCCACCCAGGTATCCCAAAGTTTGAGTGTCTTTGACTTGGCTTCCTTCTCCTTCATGGTTCAGCTGAGGAAAATGACCTGGGGCTCAAAGTTGCCTAAAAGGCGCTAATCAACATCTACTTGTTATTAAAGTTATTCAACAAATGTGGGCTCTGAGTGAATGTGTCTATGATCTTGTGTTTTTGTACTTTATATTTTCCTAGCAAGAAGTCTTTCTGAAAAATTTCTTGCTTTTCAGCATTGAACTTAAGGAGAAGGATTTCTTCTATACCCAGCCAGTATGAGAGAGGTTACATGTTATGACCTGGGGACCTGGCTGTAGAGGAGCTCAGCAGGTAGTGAGTGTCCACGAGGGAATAAACCAGGGGTCACTGTCGGCTCCTCTTCCTGATGACTGCTCACAGATGCTACCCATCCACGACCTCCAGAAACATGCATTTAGACCCAAAACCACTGTGGCCAGATGAGCTCTATCCAGTAAACCAACTCTAGTTCTCTTTGGAAAGTACCTGCATTTAAAAACTGGGGGGGGGGGGGGGGGGGCACTTAGGAATCTCACTTTGCACATGAGAACACCAGTCCAGAAGGATTTTCCTAAAGTCACCCACTTAGTAGCTGGCGAGGGTCACTGTTTTTGGTTGAACATGACAGAAAATACAGAAGCACTTCATAAAAAAGAAAATGGCTCTTTATGTGTTTTATGGTGTAATTGGGGACACATATTACTGAGATGAAAAGTCATGCAAACTGTTGAAAATGCTGCAGCAATTAAGGGGTGGGGGGGGTCCCAAGGATTCTAGGTGGTCAGAAAAGGCTTCAGAGGATGTGGAAGGGTTACCAGGAGAAACCCAAGGCCAGCTCTGGGGGAAGAGGAACAGAAAGCAGGCAGTGTCTCTCTCCTGGCCTGAGGAAGGGGCAGAGCCCTGCCCTCCTACCCCACTACCCCCCACCCCAGCTTAAAGCCCTGGGTCCTGGAGCAAAGATGGCTGTACAGGGTGACCCCTAATTCTTGCAGGGAGTACAGTCTCAGCCCCAGTCCACCACGGCTTCGTCATCCCTTGCTCTGGGCTCCACGCATTCAGCTCTCACTGTCCTCTCCTCCTCCCCCCACCCCTGACCTTTATCACATTGCTATTGCTTTAGCCTGGACGGAAGGCCCAGAACATGCAGCCTTCTCCAGTTAACGAAGGCTGGGGGGGGGTATGTGGCAAGTAGAGAGCCAGCACTCCCCTCCCATGTCCCCCACGCTGCTTGCTCTCTTTCCATCCCTGCCCTGCCTGGTCGTGAGTGCATGGATAGCCACGAATGCAGCCCTACACACAAAGCTGAGCTCGCCTGGGCACTGCAGTCCGTCCGCTTAAGAAGCAGATCTTGCAGGGCGCCTGGGTGGCTCAGTGGGTTAAGCCGCTGCCTTCGGCTCAGGTCATGATCTCAGGGTCCTGGGATCGAGTCCCACATCAGGCTCTCTGCTCTCTACTTGGCAGGAGCCTGCTTCCCTTACTCTTTCTCTCTGCCTGCCTCTCTGCCTACTTGTGATCTTTCTCTCTCTCGCTGTCAAATAAATAAAATCTTTAAAAAAAAAAAAAAAAAGAAGCAGATCTTGCAGCTGAAGGTGGCACTTTCAAATCCCAGTTTCATTATATATTTGTGTTTCCTGTCTACTAGACCCAGCTAACTGCTATTCATGCTGCAAGGTGTTGGGGGGGGGGAAGATGCATTCATCCCTATTTAATTTATTTATTCACAGTAGCCATGATAATGAAAGAACAGGTTCACAATATAAAATCCAGGAAAAGAGCTGTCAGAAGAATGGAAACAAGACGACCAGGAAACACAGCCAATAATCCAGCAAGTTGAAGGGGCCATCCTTCCCCGGCTTTGGTGCCGTGGCCTCCTCACGGGGCAGAAGGTCTGGAGCCTCCACCTCTGCTCCCCTTGCTTTCCAGTTTGCACAAGAAAACAGAGTTTCAGTCAGATGGCCAAGTTTTGCCAGGTTTTGCATTTCAGAATCCTCCCTAAGGGCCCAAGGCCCTTTTAGGATTGAAAGAAAGCTTTTCCTCCGAGGTTTTCATTCATTCGTTCATTCCACAAATACTAACTGAGTGATTAACAAGTGCCAGGCATTGTTTTAATGAACAAACCTAACACACTTGCCCTCGTAAGAATTTGCATTGTCATGGAGGAAAGAGAAAATAAAGAACCTAATAAATAAGGGAACCGGGTGTCTGAAGGTGATGTGATCATGCAGGTAAGTGGGTAAGAGGGATCAGAGTGTGGTGGGTTCCAGTTTCATGTGCAGTGGCCTGGGCAGCACCCCCGAGGACCACGTCATGGAAATCTGCCAGGTGGAAAGTAGGCCATGTGCAGATTAGTGCCTCTGCCCAGGGCAGGCTCTTCGGAGTACTTCTTTGTGTTCACAGGTTTGCGCAGAGTTGGAAAGCCTTTCAGAGAGGCTTTTACTTCTAGAATAGGAGGGGAGGGGAACCATAAACTATTCATATTTAAACATCTTAATTTATAACTGGAAGTGTGTACCTCTTAGTCCCTTTCATTAATTTCACCCATCCCTCTACCTACTTCTCTGGCAACCATCAGTTTGTTCTCTGTACTCAAGACTGTAATTTTTGGGGTGCCGGCCTGGCTCAATCAGTAGAACAAGCAACTCTTGATCTCATGGTCATGAATTCGAGCCCCATGATGGGTGTAGAGATTACTTTAAGAAAAAAAAAAAGAGCTTGGTTTTCTTGTTTGTTCATTTGTTTTGTTTCTTAGAATCCACATATAAGTGAAATCATGTGGTATTTATCTTTCTCTAACTTATCTCACTCTGCACAATACCTTCTAGGTAGATATATATGAATATCTCACATCTTTATCAATTCTTTAAGGATGGACACTTGAGCTTCCATTTCTTGACTTATAATTACTAATGAAATTGAATCAGTAATCAATAAACTACCAACAAGCAAAATCTAGGATGGCTTCACAGATGAATTCTACCAAACATTTAAAGAAGGGTTAATACCTATTTTTCTCAAACTATTCCAAAAAATACAAGAGTAAGGAAAACTTCCAAATTCATTCTACGTGGCCAGCATTATCCTGATAGCAAAACCAGACAAAGACACTACAAAGAAAAAAAAAGAAGAAGAAGAAAAAGAAAGAAAGAAAAAAAACTATAGGCCAATATCCATGATGAACATTGATACCAAAATCCTCAACAAAATATTAGCAAACGACATACAAAAATACATTTAAAAAAATGATTCACCACAGTCAAGTGGGATTTATTTTAGGGAGGCAAGGGTAGTTCAATATTTGCAAATCAATCAGTGTGATACAATACATTAACAAGAGGAAAGATAAAAAAACACCTGATCATCAATAGATACAGAAAAAGCACTTAACAAGATACAACACCTGTTGGTGATAAAAACCATCAACAGAGTGAGTTTGGAGGGAATGGAAATTAAGAAAACAATCCCATTTACACTGGCACCAAAAAAGAGAAAATACTGAGGAATAAATTGAACCAAGGAGATAAAAGACCCATACTCCGAAAATATAAGAAAATGATGAAAGCAACCAAAGATCATACAAACAAATGTAAAGATATACCATGCTCATGGACTGGAAGATGTAAAATGTTCATACTACTCAAAGCAATCGACAGATTCAATGCAATCTCTATCAAAATACCAACTGCTCATTTTTAAATAGGACATTATAGCTCTGACTTCCCTAGCTTCCACATCTAACCTCTAAAGAGCCAGGGAAAGAGTTGTGATCTCTGAAAAGAGGTAGGAAGATAGGGGAGGGGAAAGATAATAAAATATAAGGAGTTCTGTGCTGTGATAGACACAGTGGTTCTGAGGTTGGCTTATGAGAAAGCAAGTCGGAGGCGGTAGGTCCATCTTTAGGGCAGGAAAAACCTATATTTGGTGTGATGTCAAGAAGCACTTTTTAATAATCCTAAACTAGGTTTTTCAGCTGGGCAGATAACAATTAAATTGCTAGTGTTTACTGAGTGCTTACTTTGTAACAGTCATTACGCATTGGTTTCTAAGGTAATCTCTTAGTCTCTGATTTTTCTTCAACTAGAATGCCACATAAGCTCCATGAGAGAACTTGATTCTATTCACTGTTGTGCCCAAACTAATTCCTGGCACTCATTGAATGGATGTATGATTGCATGGAGAAGAGTTTCAAGGTGCTCCTACTGTGGGCCTAATGTCAAGATGCTAAGGTTTAAGGCCCTTTGTAATTTCAGCATTCAGCAAACATAATAATACTTCTCATTCTTCTTATTGTTAACCACTCTGCATCTGACTCTAGGCCTTATTAGGATTGATGTTCCATTTTTTCCTGTGTTTATCACCCTCCCCTGACCAATGGTGGATGAGTGCGTAGAGGAAGAAAAAGGGAGAGGAGTGGAAAAGAAAACCTTATCTTGCCATTCATGCATTATCTCTTTAGTTCTTATGATAACCCATTTTACAAAAGAGGAAAGAGATTTAGGATTAGGTAGTTGCCGAGGTATCATGGCAAGTTAATGCCAAGGTGTTTCATACTCTGGAGCTGTGGTTTTACCCACTGCACTGGCTGGTGGGGCAAAAAAAAAAAAAAAAAAAAAGCATGATCTCTATTTTGCATTGCTCACCCCATTTTCATGCTCACCCCACCCCCAGGGATAGGGGAGTGTTTAGGGCAGTTTCCTTGCTCTTTGGGGGGATGTTTTTTAAAAGCATGCCAAATCGTTTAACAGTGAATTTAAAACAAGATACCACATTATTTTATTTCCTGGAATGGGGTTGAGTTCATTATTGTTTACAGTTGGCTCACTGCTTGAGGAATATTGGGCCAGAGAGATAATTTGGGGGCAGGGTTTAGGCTATTACTGCTTGGCCTGTTTACCTTCTTTGAGGTTGTCCAGGAACAAGGGTTCATTAGTGCCTGTTAGCTATTCCATGCTAAAGCAAGTCACTGAATGGGGAGGGCCGGAATCGATGAAAATTGCAGCAGAAATCCTCCTACTCAATCTGACTGTTCTGATGGTGGGTAGTGACTGAAGAAAAAATTTTTAAAAATTATTCCACTAAAAAAGTTTTATTTTAATTATATAGATATATGTAGATTAATATATAAAGCATGAGTACATTCATTTGCCATCTTTTCATGTAAGACTAAGACCTTGGATTTGATTGTGAACTGGCTCACTAAAGTCCTGTATTATCCTTCTGGAATCAATCACACTCATAAGGAACCCTATACCACTTCCAGTTTTGATTTCTTTCAAGGGAATCAACAACTTCAAGACAATTTTTAAGCAAGCTGAGTGCAGAATACGTCTAGATTTTTTTAGGTAATTTTTCCCTGGTCTTTTAGACCTGTCTTTATCGTACCTATTTTGATTGTGAGGTTTTTGTATGTATGAAATTCAAATTTATGACTCTTTTCAAGGCATTCAAATTAGTTTTTGTAGAAACACTAATTTTTTTCTATTCATATGCATTGAGTTTACCTATGAATTAATTAAATTATAAAATTATAATTACAGCGCTCCTGGTACAAACTGATACGGGAAGAGACATGGCTGATCCTTGGTAAGCTAAGAGACATAAAAGTTGGAACAGAAGTCTCCCTGATGGCTTATATGTAAGCAAGTTTAGGAGGAAGCAGTAATCATGATGAAGCAGATAAAGGGCTCACTGAGGGAAGGCTAAGGAGTCAGTATGCAGAGAGAAGCAGGGTCTGTGGGGATCCTGTGATCCAGAAAGAGAAGGAAGGAGCTAATTGCTTAAGCCATCTTACTTCCTGATGGCTTTCCAGTTCTAAATTGTGTTCTGATAACAGATTTTTTCAGAAACTTCTTTTTTTCCCTAGGGGCCTGAGTTGGTCTTCGTACCTTAAAGCCCAAAAAATGGAAGTACAACAGAGACTCTACTGAATACTGTACAGAAGCCCTCAGAAGATTGAGGTGTTTGGGGAAGCAAGAATCAACACTGAAGGCTTCAAGTCTGCTCCGCTCTTTAGGCTGCTGCTACTTTTCCTTGGTTGTCTTTTGGGTTCCCTAAGTCCCTTCTCCTCTCTGGTGGGGGCTCTGTTTCTTCCTGAATCATCTTCATGTCTAGGCTTCACTTTGGCTTCTCTTTTTTTGGCCACTTCTCATTTTTCATCACTTCTCTCTACTTCTTCTGTTTTTCTTGCACCTAATTCTCTATGGCTGACTTTTATGACCTTTAGAGGTCCTGCTCTCCTGGGCATGCTCCGTTGTCTGTGGGAAGAACTGGTTGTCTTGTGTCTTCTGTAACCTTCGAGGTTTAAATCTTTCCAGAGTGGTCACTCCCAGAGGCTTTGGGGGATGTTTTCAGGTTTGCAGATGTTGTGGAAAATAGGGGGGGCCAGATATCAGAGTAATACCAGTTGGCTCTTAATGCATTATTATTATTATTATTATTTGGCAGCAAAATCTTGCCTTTGGAGTCCCCTGCTTATTTTAAAATTAGCTTGCATTCCATGAGCTCAAAGACTAGTGGAGCTGTGGGGGGCAAATGAGCCAAGATGTTTGTTGTGCTATATTTCAGGAGTGAGTCAACTCAAATTAAATATTGACCTCAAGTAATGAACAGAATATTGTTAGATAATTAAGAGCTGATCATGATAGTGTTGATTCTAATATTAACAACAACAACAAAAAACTTGGACACAGTATAAACAAGCAAAATAGAGTAATTCTCTAGGGAGAATTATAAACATTCCAAATACCAGGTAAGCAAATATCCTAGCAGGAAGCCTCTTATAGTCCATTTTCTTCATAGACTGGAAAACCTATCCTTTGTCTAATTTCTGCATTCCCATGGGTCTTTTGTGCCTGAATAAATGTGAAACTAAGTGTCATAGGTTGGTCTATTTAATAGCATGAGAAAATAAAGCGACCTAACATCTTTAAAATACCACTTTCTCCTCCATATGGTTTTAGAAAGAAAGTGTGGAGCAAATTGGTTTGGAGCACAGTTTTCCATATCTCCTTTCCCTTCTCTCACCTTAACAAGATAGAAAAACAGACCTCTCACCCATCCTAGATCTTACTGTGGAGTACTATTACTCTGGAGTGTAAAAGACTTCTGGGCACCAAACAAACTATCCAAAAATGCATCCCTTCTGAGAGTCACATGAAAGCAAAGCAAAGAAAGTGCTGGGAGGAAATACCAAAGAGCTTCACTTAGGGGAATAGGTCATAGTGAGTCCATTCATTCGTCCATCCACCCATCCATGTAGCTTAGGATTTAAATTTAGATGTAATGTTTGCCAAGGAATAAGTATTAACAGCTTTATTTGAAACGTTAAAAAGAAAAAAATGGAAAGCCACATATGAATGAAAGTAAGTCTCATTTTGCTAATCGATTTTCAAGAGGACAGCTTTGTGAAACATGGAACATGGGGGACATTTTCTATAAACTGTATGAGCTAACCTTGTAGTTTCAAAGTTTAAAAAAAATTAAAGTATTACACAATTTAAAATATGGCAGAGATTCCATTTTTTGATTTATTTAAATTGATTAAAGTTTTAGATGACAGCTTAGAAATGTGCGATTATGGATGTGTTTTCCCAAAAAACTTTCCCCCGGGCAGCAGAACAAAAGAAAGAATACAACTGCTATTAAGAGAGTGATGGTATTTTGCTTCAAGAAGATGAAGAGAGATGGAAATTGTGGAGGCTGTGCATGGGAGAGGTTGGTCCAAACAATTTGTTGCAATTGAATAAATGTTGTAATTATTTACTTTGTGCAGGACAAGTTGCTAAGGGCACACAGAAGTGAGTACTTGCTGATGACGCTGCCTATCCTTAAACTAGGTTGATTCTATTTAAGAAACATCTATGCCATGTATCATTTTGGGAGGAAGTGGGTGCCTAATGAAATAAAAGGAGGGTAGCCTAACTCAAAAAAATGTTGTGAATCTTAGGAGTGAACCGTCTTCCTGGTAATAAGGATCAGAGCAATGATGGGCAGTCCTGCATCAAAATTTTAAAGTATGATATCGTTGGGGTACCTGGGTGGCTCAGTCAGTTAGGTGTCACCTTCAGCTCAGGTCATGATCCTGGGATCCTGGAACTGAGCCCTGTGTCAGGCTGCACATCAGTGAGGAGTCTGCTTCTCAGCCTTTCCCTCTCCCTCTCTCTCAAATACATAGAAATCTTAAAAAAAAAAAAAGAAAGAAAGAAAATATGAAATGGTATGTGCTAGAATGTTCACAGCAACACTGTGCGCATGCTCACAAACCAAACCACCCGAATACCCTGTTTAGTAGAAGAAATATATGAATTCTGCACGTTTAAACAACAGAAGACTTTACAAGAATGAGTACACAAGTCAACAACCCACAACTATACACTACATGGCTGGTTCTCACAAACCTAAGTTTGAGTAACAAAAATGACATAAAAGATGTGTACCATATAATTCTATTTTTTAAGCAAGTTCAGAAATAGGCAAAACAGACTGTCATAGTTAGAATCAGTCAGGGTCGTGGTTATACCTGAGGAGGGAGGCAGAGACTAGGGGAACATGATGGGGTTCTAGGGGCTGATCATGCTCCGTCTCAGGACCTGGGTGTGTATAAAGCTGACTGTAGTAATGTGTGGAGTCGTGTGGACATATGTTATACTTAAATACAATTTTGAAACAAAAAAAGCAAAAAATAACAGGAGTCTAACTTTAAATTAGTCCTGGGCTGAATGACAGCCTTGCTGGTTTGGATAATTAGACCTAAAGCAGGAAATAGGAATAGGGATGCTTGGATGGTGGGGGCTGTTTTGCAAAATTTAGGACACTGGGGTGTGCATTCAGAGTTCCGCTGTTGTGGCTTCTACTCAGCAGTAGCAAACCATGGCCCTTTTCCTTCTCCTCATACCAACAGAAGAGCTTTCGGGCCTCTGGCTCTGATTTAAGCAACGAATCCCATACAATTTGGAATAAATCTGCTGGTTCAGAGGCATGGTCGTATTCCATTTCTACACATGTGTTCCCTCAGTTGTCTGGGTGCGCGCATCCATTCCCTTCACTTTCAGTCAAAACCCGAAGAAGCCATGAGACAGCAGGGCAGGAAGCTTCACCAGCCTGAGCTACCTGGTTAGAAATCTCTCCTGTGAGACCTGATGGGAGGGACTCAGGAGTTTCAGCTTCTAGACACATGGTGGGAGATGTTCCAAGTACCACAGGAGGACTCTTGATGTGCCTGGCAGGGAAGGAGGGAGAAGCATTTCTTTGAGCCTCCCAGGCTGGGTTACAACGAGGCCTGTGCGGGATGGGCTCGGCACAGGCAAGATTGAGAATTCTTTTTCAGAAACTGTGGCTGGCATATTCAGACATTTTGAAAACACAAGACATGGGCTTCCAGGTTTTCCAGAGGTGACGTGGCAGGTCTGGACTGGACGCCGCTCCGTTACAGCAAGGCCGCGCGGCTGGGATGGCACATGGCCCCGGCCAGGCCAGCCTGTCTCTGGGCGGGTCAGCTGGCCTGCAGAAAACAACAGGCCTCAACGTGACAGTTCCCACGTTCTGCAGACTTGAAAGGGAAATCCTCTGGCCTCTGACTGGGCTCCTGGGGCTCAGCCCTGGCCTTGCCTGAGGCCACAGGAGGAAGAACAATAAGGAAAGGGGGCCTGTTGCTGTCCCTGGCTCTTCAGGTGATCAGATACATCTTCACTCCTGCCAGGGCTCTGTAGCCCGAGCTTCCTCGTTCCTCCAAGTGCCCTCACTGCCTCTGCTGACCGATGCCACAGAAACCCAGCCCAGCCTCTGCCTACTTCTCCCCACTCACCCTCACCTCACCCCACCTATTTCCACTTTCTAGTGCACATCCCGGCACGGGGCTTCCTGACGCTCACAAGCGCTCCAGCGTCTGCCCCCAAGGCTGCCAGTCCTGTAAAAAATCTCCGTACCTATCCTTCTCCGATCCATGCTCATGCTCCTCTTTTGCTTTCTCAGACTCTCACTGAGATTTTTTCCCCTTTCTGCAAAGGCAGGGTGCAGAGGAAGGCCAGCAGGGGGCCCAGGGCCCTAGAGCTGACTCAGGAGACAGAGGAGCATTTTGGGTTTTGCCCCTGATGTGCGTGACCTCAGGCAAGTGGGACAGACTCTTCTCTGGGTGTGAGTTTTCTCATGTGCGGATGGGGCTGGGGGACCCAGGCCAGAAATCCCTATGTTGTGCTAGGAGGGGTGGCATGGGCAACACAAGGAAGAAGACAGTTCTGGCTCAAATAAACCTACTGAGTATCAATCTCTTTGCCTTCTCATTCTCTCTATCTCTCTGTCTCTTTCTCTTTCTCTCTCTCTCTCTCTCTCACACACACACACACACAAACACACACACACCCCGTTAGAGTCTGGATCAGAATGTTTCCACTCCTGACTCATTTTAGTGGCTTCCAGCTATCAGGTGTAATTCCACACCCCATTTTGTTTTTCAAAATTTGGAGAAATGGAGACATGAACTAAAGGCTGGTTTTCTTTTGCCTTCATATATGTTCACCTAATTGCTGGATCCTCTTAGCAGGGAAATGGCCTTTGTCCTTATCTCAAGGCATGCAAAGGACATGACAGCCAGATCTAGAGGGATGGTACAGACAGAGCAAATCAGCAAATCTGCGCCCGGCAGAACCAGAAATAGAAGTGCATTAGGGAAGAGCACTGGGTTCAGTTTAAATTTTTGTAGAATCCACTTAACCTGCTTTCTACTTGGTTCCTTATAACTTCTACTCACCTCTGTGCTCAAAGGGTGAGTCTTCTGATTAACCAAACCCAGATTCTTCCTATATTTGTACCTAGACCCTGAAATGATGTGAGCAAGATTTTTATTATTCTCAAACATCAAGGTTTAATCAGAATATACAGTTCTCACGTTTGGAACAACTTATATGGAGATGGGGTTTTGTTTGGGAGTGGGGGATGAATGTAAATAGGGACATCTATATAATACTCAAAATCAAAACCAAAGGGGAATCTCAAGTTTGTTCTGGACTCAAGACTGCACTATAACCTAGGGGTTAACTTTCTATCAGAATATGAAATATATTGCTTTCCATTAGGAAGAAGGAAAAAAATGAATATATCTTAGTGCATGCTGTGTGCCAGGTACTTTACATATGTTAATTTGTTTGGTCCTGACCATAAATCTCTAAGGAGATATTTTATTCCCTTTTATAAGTGAAAATATGTGAAGAGGATACACAGCAGCTATAGAGCCCAAACCAGAACTGTCACCCATACTTGGAAGCCACTGCTGCCCTGGTCTCCTCAAACCTCAGCTTTGCTGTCTTCTTTTATCACCTTTCATCTCATTTTAATTTTAATTTTAGTTACTTTTACTTAATGCTTAAGAGTTTAGATACTGCCATTAGCCCTGGACTGACCACTAACTCTCTGCAAGCTTCAGTTTGCTCAGCTTGAAAATAGACATATAATTATGCATATAATTACCTACCTCATAGGTTCTTTTTCAAGATTGAATGAAAAATAAATATAGCGAAGGTTTAGATAGCGCGTTTTTGGAATATTAGCAGTAACCACTCCTTTGTAATTTTTTTTTCTTTTGCTTTAAATCATTTGCCATTACTCTGAAACATCATTGGCTTACCTCTTTTTTAAAAGCTTTACTGGGATACAATTTCCATATAATAAAATGTGCCCACCAACAATGGGTCAGAAATTTGGTTGCCCCATAATCTTATCAATACATAGTATCTTCGGTCTTCTTCCCTTTAGCCATTCTAGAGGCTTTGTAGTTATATCTCATTGTGATTTTAATTTGCTTTTTCTGATGATCAGTGATGAGACTCTTCTCATGTGCTTCTTTGTCATTCATAAGTCTTTTTTTTAAAGTGACTGTTCTAATCTGCCTACTTTTAATTGATTACTTGTCTTCTTATTGAGTTGTAGGAGTTCTTTATATATTCTGGTCCTTCATCAGATACATGTATCATGAAAATTTTCTCCAAGACAGTGACTCGTCTTTTCATTTTCTTAATGGTATTTTCCAGAGAACGTAAAGTTTTAATTTTGATGAAGTCCAATTTAAAAAATTTTTCTTACAGTTTTGTGTTCTATTTTGTGTTAAGATATTATAAGATACCTTAATTTTTATGCTACCTACATGTCAAAATGATAATATCTTGCATAAAGTAGGTTAAAAATACATTATTAAAATTAATTTCATTTTAATGTAACAACTAAAAATTGTTAAATGGCATACGTGGCCCACATTTGTGGCTTACATTGTATTTTTATTGGACAACACTTGTCTAGATGATTCCATTCTCACTGCTGGAGCCATGTGGAAAACAGGTTTTATCAGTTAGGATGCTTCAGTGTTCAGGTAACAGAAACCTCAGCTCAAAGTGAAATAAATAATAAAGAAATGTATCATCTTGTAGAGCTAACAAAGAGGAAGAGAAATGCTAGGTTGTTAATGATGGTTATTGACATCATCGGGATTCATTCTTTCTCGTATCTCCATTCTACTCTCATCTGGTTCAGCTCAAGGTCTCTCTCTCTCTATATATATTGGTAGAAGTCCCAAAGTCACATCCAGACATTTTCAATGTCTGGAAGAAACAAAGAGGATTCCTGTCCTATCTTTCTTATTAAGAGTGAGAAAATCTTTCCCAGAAATCTCTCCTATCCCACCTCTCCCCTTGTTCTCAGGATTAATCGGCCAGAACTGGGTCACAAAGTCCATGCTGAGCCACTCACTGGTGACATAATTGGATACTGAGCAGCTTGGAGTAATCTGGAGAGATAGAAGAACCAGCACCACAACAGCAGGAATGGCTCTTGTGGACCAAATAACCCCCAAAGTTCTTGGACAATTCAGGGAGAGGGCACAGGGCCACTACACATTCCACCCTCCCCACTGAGCTCCTTTAGTCCTAAATACAAATGAGATGTTGTTATTTTTCTATCCCCAGGCCACCGAAGCTTAATCAATCATTTTACATAAAAAGACAAACAAAGCAAATAAACTCCCATAGCTCCACGTGGTGCACTGGAGAGAGGACTGTGTCCTAACCAAGGCACCTGGCTTTCATAATACCTTGTTCTGGCACCTGTGCAGTTCTTCTAACCTGTCTGGGCGTCAGCTGGCCCGTCTTTCAAATGAATGTCCGAAGATTGTGAGATGAGACAGTAAAGTAATCACAAGAGTCTTTCTCTCTACTCTAATACAAACACAGAGAAATAGTGATACAAATGGAATATAAAACATTAAAAAATAGATATCATACTGAAGAGTTTCAGACCCAATTCCAATTGTGTGTGTGTGTGTGTGTGTGTGTGTGTGTGTGTGTGTGTGTGTGTGTTCGGAGGTGTTTCCATATACCACCAAGCAACTCTTGGGACAATAGCTAGCTGGGTGCCCTATAGTTCAACTCAGCTCTGACACAATTTACCTGAACATAGATAGCATCAGTCCCCACAGGACTTACAGGGTAAGAATTGAGTCCCACAAGACCGCCCCCCCCCAATCCTGTTCCATTTCAGACACCAGTCGCAAGTAAATCCACATTGTCCCCTATACTTCTGACCAAGCCACTATAGATCAGACATTCCCGTGACTCCCACCACCTCAGGTCTCGTTAATTTCTTAGAGTAGTTCACAGAACTCAGGAAACTAGTTCACTCACTAGATTACCAGTTGAGTATCAAAGGATACAACTCAGGAACAGCCAGATGGAAAAGCATTGCGGGGTAAGGTGTGGGGAAAGAGGGCAGAGCTACCATGCCCTCTCCGGGTGCATCCTTCTCCCTGAATCTCAAGTTCACCAACCTGCAAGCCTTCTGGGTTTTCATGGAGGCTTCATTCCAGATGCATGGTTGATAAAATCATTGGTCTTTGGCTACTGATTCAGCCTCCAGCCCCTCTTTCCTTTCTGGGGGTAGGAGTGGGACTGAAAGTTCTAAGGCTCTGATCACATGGTTACCTCCTTTGGCGACCAGCTCTCATCCTCAGGTACTGTCCCAAAGTCACCTCATCAACAAAGGACACCTTTTCACCTCTTGTCACAGAGGAAATTCCAATGGTTTTAGAAATTCTGTGTCAGAAACAATGTAAAACCAAATATACATATTTCTCATCATAAACCAGAAAATCACACCTATTCAAAAACCAAAGGAAAAAAATCTCTTCTTAAAATCAGAAACAGCAAATGTTTGGAAAGTTGGAGTCATGGGGCCTATGAAAACTAGGTCCTGTCAGAGGTCCTTTGGAAATGAGGACCAAGTGAACTGTGCATCATGGTGGACCAGGTTCTCTGAGTGAAGCAGGGTTCTGGGACAATACCTCCAACCTGAGGACTGTGGCTGAAATCCCAGCGATGGCTACAAATGTCCCACCTGCTAAGAGATCCCCAGATTGGAACTGGAGCCTCTGTCTGCCTTCAGAGCCTCCACACCACAGGGCTCAGCCCTTGTAGTCCAGGGACCCAAGGCTGCTCAGCTCCCAGGGAGCCCAAGGATTCATGTTTCTCTTAAGATCAATCCCAGGGTGCAGTCACTCTGGAAAACAGCATGGAGGTTCCTCAGAAAGTTGAAAATAGAGCTACCTTATGACCCAGCAATCACACTACTGGGTATTTACCCTAAAGGTACAAATGTAGTGATCTGAAGGGGCACATGCACCCCAATGTTTATAGCAGCAACGTCCACAATAGCCAAACTATGGAAAGAGCCAAGATGTCCATCAACAGATGAATGGATAAAGATGTGGTATATATATACAATGGAATACTGTACAGCCATCAAAAAAATCCCCTGAAATCTTGCCATTTGCAATGATGTGGATGGAACTAGAGGGAATTACGCTAAGTGAAATAAGTCAATCAGGGAAAGACAATTATCATGTGATCTCTCCGATATGAGGAGTTTGAGAGTCAGGGCAGGGGGTTGTGGGGGTTAAAGAGGGAAAAATGAAACAAGATGGGACCAGGGAGAGAGACAAACCATAAGAGACTCTTAGTCTGAGGAAACAAACTGAGGGTTGCTTGGGGGGTGGGGTGGGTAGGGATAGGGTGGCTGGGTGATGGACATTGGGAAGGGTATGTGCAATGTGAGTGCTGTGAAGTGTGTAAGCCTGATGATTCACAGACCTGTACCCCTGGGACAAATAATACATTATATATTAATTTAAAAAGTCTATTTCTATTTGTTAATTTACTACACATATATTTAAATTCATATATCATATAAAATAAATATTGATTCATTAAAAAAAAGATCAATCCCAGGGATCTGGTTTTTAACTAAGCCTGAGGCCTCCAGATTCCTTTGTCTATATAATCCCCCCTCCTGTCTCCTCTCCCTCCACTCCTGCCCCACTATTTGAACATACAACTCTAAACGTCTGTTTGTCTAATTATTTGTTTACTAATTATACACACAAGAAATATTCATTCATTATAAAACATATACAAAAGAAATTTTTTTTAAAATGGAGTAAAACATGCTTCAAGGTTTTCTGCCAATTATGATGGTCCCATTCTATCATGAGCTGATGTCAATTGCTATTACTTGAGATTTTCACTAATGACATAGGGTATAAATCTGTATTTCTAAAAGCTTTCTTGATGGTGTTTAGTATTTCTGGCAAGCTTCTTTGCAGATCTGATTACATTAACATTATTTTAACTTTGTAATATGGTTGAAGAAATAGGAAAAATTTCAGCTGTGCTTTTTTCTTGTTCTTTGCTTCAGTTTGCATTATTCATATTCTACTCAACTTGTAATTCTTTTTGGCAGGAATCCTCTTAAGCCAAATGTCCAAATTATTAGCTGGCAACATACAGGCTATGTTAGGTTGCATTCCACTGCAGCCAATGAAGGAATCATGTTGGAAGGGTCACCCACTTCACCACATGGAATTCCCAGCTTTCCCTCAGGGTAACTCCAGCCCTGTTGGTGAACTGTAACCATCTTGCATATGGACTAAGGGAGGGCATGTGTCATTAGGTCTATTAAGTGTTGATAAATCTAAATTTCTTATGGGAAGGATAAATATAAATAGCTTTGAAGTTCAGCACCCTCTTCTTTAGAAACCCATGAGTTGCATTCTTCATTTGCTCACTCAAGTAAATGATCATTGTAGGTTTTGGCAAGGGAGTGAACAGTCATTTGAAGGGACACTTATTTCACCTTTAACTAAGACCTCTCTACCCCTAACATATGCCATTCCCATCCATATGCCACCTCAAATATCTTGCCCAGTAGCTGACAGAGGCTTAAGAGAATTCAATTTTATCTCAGCAGAGGGCGTCCCTTCCTTCCAGGAAAGTGACAAGCCCTTAGCAAAGAGAGGCTGTCTTAAGACCTGGGACCTAAGAAAAGAGGTCATGAGAGCAGTGTCTATGTCTATAAGGGCTGAATGGAGCTCATTCTTTATCCAAACTAATATTCTCACTTCCTGAGGGGACTCAATCCAGAGAATTGCTCCGAATTCTATAGTTAGCTGATGACTAAACCAGCTCCTGAATTCAGGCCTTCTACCCTGAGCCCAGTGCACTCTCCCATTCCTCACAGTCCTCCCATGTGTATTTGTTAAGAAACAGTAACCTTGGTCCATTTAATTTGATGTAATTACTGATATATTAGCATTTTAATCTGTCATATTCTTTCACAATTTCAACATATCCTACCTCTTCAATAATTCTTCTTCTTTTGTTTTCTGACTTCTTTGGATTGGCTAAGATTGTTTATTACTATTTTTTCCCTTTTACCATTTTGGAAGATTTACATTAATTATTTCTTCTTTCAGCGGTTAGTTTAAAAACTTTTGGTTTTTTGCCACTTATTATCTTTAACCTTGCATTGTTAAACTTTTTCAAATCTAATATTAATACTGATCTTTATTATTGGCTTATACAATTTAGAAACATAAGAACACTTAAACCCACATCCAAACTCTTGCTATTGTTGACAGTATTTTAAATTTTATCTAATTTTTAAATTCCACAAGACACTTCTATTGTTTTTTTTTTTCCTCTTCATTTTTTCTTGCATCTCAGACTTGCCATCTGGATCATTTTACTTTATCCTGAAATACCTCTTTTAGAATTTCCCAAACTCTCTCATTTAAAATAAGTCTTCATTCATCTTTGAATGAAGATATACATATACATATACATACATACACACACATATACATTTACTGGGAATAGAATTCTAAGTAGACACTTAACTTTCTTTCAGCATGTTGACATACCATTTTACTGTCTTCCAACTTCCATTATTGATCTCAGAAGTCAGCTGTCAATTTAACTTTGTCTTTGAAGACAATACATCTTTTCCCTTATGGTTGCTTTATATATATGGTATATAGACAGTTCAGGGGTTATTTGGCTTCCTATGGTTTTACTATAATGTGCGTGAGAGTGCTGCGTAAAATACTAGGCAGACTCTTTTAGGCTTCTTGAATCTATGGAAAGATGTCTTTCATTAGTTCTAAATATTCTCAGCTACTATATCTTAAGATAGTACCTTTCGCTTTCCCTCTTCTTCAAACATAGGGTCTTCTAACAAGACTTTAGCTCTCTCTTCTTTAAACAAAGCAACATGGTTTTTATATTTTATGGTTAATAATTCCAACAGACATTATTGCCAATGCTTATGGGCCTATTTGAGTTGTCGTTTCTGCTGTTTCCTGCTCATTGTGTTTTATTTCCCTGTAATGACGTGATTTTTGAGAGTGTGCTGGGCCCTGTATTTTAAAAAATGATCTGCAAGAATAATCTGAGACTTAGCATGATAACATCTTCAGAAAGGATTTTCATTTGTCTTTGCCAGACACCTGGGGTGCTATCAGTCTAGCTCCAACTCAAACCAAGTTCAATGTTCAAGGTTGCCTGGACCATCCACCTAACAGAAAGGGAAAAGGAAACTGTGTGCAGGGATTGGTTTATTCATGATTCACCTTACCGGAAGGTGCAACTCTTCGGGATCTCAGTTTAAAGAGAAGGTGATTGGCTAGAATCTCCACCTCTGGTGGATTGCAGGTCTTTCCTATTATCCCCCATACCAGGAATTTATCAGAAGTACAGTTCAGTTTTACAGCTATTTCTTTAGGATTGGCAAAAGCCCACAGGGCAAAATCAGATTTGAATATCAGTCCTATTCTATGGGTTCTCCTCTTCTGGATTTTGGCTTTTAAACTCCTCACTCTCTTGTTGACATTTTGAGGCCTTTAAGATGTTTTTCATATTTCATCTAACTCTTTAGGTTTTTTTTAGTGGAGCCTTGGTCCAAATTTCCCAGTCATCAGTTACTGGGAGTAGAAGTTACAATTTAGTCATTAGAGGAGAGGAAATTTTTCACAGTCCTTTATTTCTACTTTGTGTTTATCAATTTGTTAGTCCCTATAAAGTACTTTGATTATGCCAAGAATGTAATTTATCTAACAGAACCAATATTGTTATTGAGCACTTATCAAATCCATCCTTTCAAAGAACCCTATCTGCTATGATACAAAATAGATCATAAGTCATTTTTAAGTCATGACTACTTCTGGCCTTTGGACTTTAGTATGATAAACTGATGGCCCATGAACTTATAAAAACATAATGGAAGATCCAGGGATCATATATAACATACATACATAATATATCCTACTAAGAGCACTTGCTCTTCCCACTGAATCAAAGCCTCTAACCCTTCCCTTGCCTCTTTCAGATGTTTTCTCTGTTCTCACCTTCTCACTGAGGCCTTCCCCAGACATCCTACTTGAAACTATAAACTCTACCTCATTCCCACACTTTTTAATTTCCCTTGTTCTTTTCTCCATCTTCCTCCATCATTTTATATACTATATATTATATACCTTGGCTCTATTTATGGCTGCCTCTCCAATCTTGATATATCTGTTTAACTTCTAGGTTCCTGGGTTATAAAATAGGACTAAGAAAACTATCCCACTATTCTTCGTATAGCTGTTTCACATATAAGCATAGTAATAGATCAGGAAGAGAGTCTAAAAAATGATTTTTTGAAAAAAAGAACCAAATGAAAATTCTAGAACTGAAAATGACAACATCAAAAAGAATCTACTGGGGCACCTGAGTGGCTCAGTTGATTAAGTCTCTGCCTTCAGCTCAGGTCATGATCTCAGGGTCCTGGGATCGAGCCCCGCATCGGGCTCTCTGCTCCGCGGGGAGCCTGCTTCCTCCTCTCTCTCTGCCTGCCTCTCTGCCTACTTGTTACCTCTCTCTGTCAAATAAATAAATAAAATCTTTAAAAAAAATAATCTACTGGTTGGGCTTAACAGTAAAATAGAGAGAACAGAACAAAAATCAGTATAAAATAGTTCAAACAATGGTAGAAATGAAGAACAGAGAGAAGAGAGATTTTTTTAAAAAAATGAGCAAATCCCCAGAGACCTGTGGACACTATCAAAAGGTCTAATATATGTGCAATTGGAGTCACTGAAGGAGAAAAGAGAAAAAAGGGGGCAGCAAACACTATTCGATAAAAGAATAGATGAAAAACATCACAATTCGGAGAACGATTAAATTTACAGATTTGGAAAGGAGAGCAAACCCACACAAAATAGATTTAAACACACATACAAGCATAGGCATATGAGTGTCAAACTGCCAAAAATGAAATTTGATGAGAAAAACTTGAAGAAAAAAGAACAAAAGGACTTCTACAAACTCATTCCGCATCAAGTAAAATATTGCAACCAAAGTTTAGTGAGCTTGGAGTACTGGGGAAAATTTTTCACTGGAAACACTGCTGCTTTTCACTATGTAGCACAACAGGTATGCTAGGAGTTCACTGACAAGGAGCATCAGATAAAACAGAGATGGTTGGCTGGCGAGGACATTAACAGCCCTTCATTTCCCTTTTGGTTGGGTAAGTCTCCCTTGGGAAACAGGATGATACAGGCTCACTGAAGGCAGAGAGATTTTGACACAAATAATTCTAAAATCAGGGAAAGAGGGAAGTGAGATCCTCATGGTAAGCTTGCGAATGGTCTGACCAGAAAGTCTAGTGCTTCTTGGAGCCAGGGGAATTTCTGAAGTAGAATTAGAGGAAAGAAATTTGGGGGACATGGGGAAGTCCCAGAAGATTTTGATTATTTGCCTGCATTTGTTTCCTCCGTGTGATTTTCTTCCCTCACACTGTGATCTAACCCTTCTCAGGGTAGGTAAGTCTCATGAACAAATGTTTTGAAAAATAAGAAGGCAGATCATTCTTTCCCTTCCCTTTCATGAATACATCACAGAGTCCTAGAGGTAGCTGTAGACAGATCAGTTTTCCAGGGAAGGGTTCTTAACACTTTTTGGCAGATGTGGTGTCTTTAGTTCGTGGAGGAAGATTTTAATGACTGAAAAACAAATAAATAAGACTCTCAAATGTAAACCCAAAGTTTGTTGCTTATAATTATATTTTCCATGCTAGACTAGAAATGAGGTTATGGCTTATTTGTGATATAAACCTCTTATCCTCTTTTTGTTCCCTCTTCCTCTCCACCCACCCATGATTCCCTCACCATCTTTATGCTTTAGGATCAATATGCCTGAGGGAAGGGAGGAGTATAGCAGTCCAAGCAATCGGTACAGTTTGGTTGCCTGATGTGGAGGCAAGTGCCCAGGGTCAGGTCTGACGGCTGCGCACTGATGGGAAAGGTGCAACCTCCCAGCATCGCGGCAAGTCTTCCAGGCCTGTCTGCAGCCCTTCCTGTGAGCAGAGGCCTTTTCCTGTGTTTGAACTTACCACCAATGGCTGTCCTACCAAAGGTAAACAGCAGCAGTCTAAGCAAACTACTCTTTTTGCAAAAGAAAGCTTTTAACTTTTCTTTTAGAGGAGGCAGAAGGGGGTTGTTTGAGGACTGGGTGGAGGAGGACAGGGAGGAGGTGAGACCAGAGGAAACACAAGTGACCCCAAGCCTTGCCTTGCATGTTTGTCCTCTCCTCTCCTCTCCTCTCCTCTCTTCTCTTCTCTTTCCTTTTCTTTTCACCTCCCTCATTATTTTTGGCTGGCTCCTTTGTGCAGGCTGCCTTCTATTAACTGACAGCTGCTTTGAACGTCAGTCGTATCAGGTCATTTGCTAGCTATGCGCCTCTGCTCACATCACTCTGAGGCCTCCGGTTTGTCGACTTCAAAGCGCCTCACAAGTGGTGACTTGCCTCCATTGGGGTGAGTGTTAAAAGAAGGGGAAGCCTGGAAAAACTCATGACACTTCTGGAATTAAGCCTGGAAGATTCTATCCCATTTTGCAGGAGAACAAATCAGGACCAGGGCACCTGGGTGGCTCAGTTGGTTGAGCATCGGACTCTTGGTTTCCACTCAGGTCAGGATTTTGGGTCCTGTAACAGAGCCCGTGTTGGGCTTCTCACTCAGTAGGCTCAGCACCAGGTCCAAGTGGCTTGAGAAATTCTCCCTTCCTCTTCCTCCCCCCGCTTGTGTACTCTCCCTGAAATAAATAAAATCTTCAAAAAGAGAAAGAGTGAAGAAATCAGGACCAAAGAAGAGCAGTGAAGCCTACTGCCAGGACTTGTGGTCAGTAAGTGGAGGGATGGGGAACCAGATCTCCTCATGTCTAATTCCAAAGGGGTTCTTCCTGGTTGTTTATTTATTTATTTATTTATTTATAAATAGATACATGTATTTATTTATTTATAAATACTACATTTTTTAGCATATTTTACTTATTTAAGAGAGAGAGCAAGAGAGAATGAGGGCACACAGGCGGCGGGGGGGGGGGGGCGAGGAGTAGAAAGTGAGGGAGAAGCAGACTCCCTGCTGAGCAGAGACCCTGATGCAGAACTCAATCTCAGGACCCTGGGATCATAACCTGAGCCTCAGGACACTTAACCAACTGAGCTGCGCAGGTGCCCCTGGACCTTGCATTTAAAACCATGTTTCTCAAGGAATCTTAGCTTCCTCCTGTCTTGGGGATGATGACATTCGAGAGGGGATGGGGGAAGGGAGAATGCCTAATGGCCCCTTCAATGGAGCCCTTCTCTTTGATCTCATTCATTCATTCAACAAATGTGTATGGAGTGATTTCGATGTTCCAGGTGACTTCTAGACACTTAGAGATACAACAAAGAACTCAGAAAGTTTGGGTTCCCCCCAAATTTGTAATCTGTTGTTTATATTCGTCTCTAAATACGATTGTGTTTTTGGTAAACTGGTTCTGTTAATTTTTTTTTAAATAAAATATTTCCCCCCCAAAATAAAATATTTCCTGTATCTAGCTTTCAAAGCCTCAACTGATATTCATCAAACACTCACAGTCTCAAGCGGAGATTTTGCCATTACATAACAAATTAGCTGCTGATCTTCCAACTCCTGGCAATTCGAAATCTATTTAAAAAAAGAAGAAACACACCTAAAAAGAGATTTGCCCCAGACAGCATCATCTCCGCTCACTGACAAATGTAGGAGAGAAATAAAGAAACATATCAATGGTACAGATGGCCAGCTGAACTCTTAGTCTGTTATATCCACCCCAGGGTCACTCTCCAGTATTCCAGGCAGAATGCAGAAAAGTATGAATACTTTAAAGCCGACCCCCTTTGTTTGGTGATGGGGTGTATATGGATGTGGCAGCTAATAGCCTTGTTGAGTTTCAGAGTCAAACCGTGATTGCCGTCAGCAAATATTCCCACCTGGGATTTGGGATTTGAAAATTTAAGGCCAAAAGTAAACTAACGGCCTCTTTGGTGTTAATGTATTTATTACCTTTCAGGGTGTGACAAATTTCCCCCAAACCTAGTGGCTTCAAAAGCACAAATATTAATTATTTCACAGATTCTATGTGCGGGACATCAGGAAGAACTTAGCCGGGTGATTTGGCTCAGGAGCTCTCACGAGTCCGCCGTCAGAATGGGGCATCAGAAGGCTTGACAGGGCTGGATGAGTCACTGTCAGAATGGGGCATGCACAGGACTGTTAGAGGAGGCCTCAGTTTCTCTTCGTGTGCCCCTTTCCACAGGTTACTTAAGTGTCCTTATGACACAGCAGCTAGACTGCTTTCCCCCGAGAGAGCAATCTAAGAGAGTGAATGGAGAGGAAACCTTAATGCTTTTTTTTTTTAATTAATTTATTTATTTTTATTTGCTTATTTACAGCATAACAGTGTTCATTGTTTTGGCATCACACTCAGTGCTCCATGCAGTACGTGCCCACCCTATTACCCACCACCTGGCAGGAGGGGGGGGGGGGTGGGAGGTTGAGGAACCTTAATGCTTTTTATGATGGGTCTTCTACGTCCTTCCCCAGCACATCTGCCTTATTCTGTTTTTAGAAACAAATCACTAAGTCCAAGTGATTAGATCTCCAAGGGTGGAAAATTGGGCTCCATCTTCTCTTAAAAAGAGGCGTATCATAGACGTATTTTAAGACCATCAAATTTAGGTTCCTTTCTCATATAAAATTTATTTTTTTTTTTTGTAGAATCTTAAAACAAATCAGCAGTTTCATCTAATACTTCCCTATAAGTTTTAAAATCAAAACCACCATATCATTATCATCCCTCTCAAATTAATAATTCCTTACTATCTTTTAAAAACAATGTTTTCAGTTCTAAAATCTTAAAACCAAGAGATTCCACATCAAAATTTAGATTTTTTTTTTAAAGATTTTATTTATTTATTTGACAGACAGAGATCACAAGTAGGCAGAGAGGCAGGCAGAGGGAGAAGGAGAAGCAGGCTCCCTGGTGAGCAGAGAGCCCGATGCGGGGCTCGATCCCAGGACCCTGGGATCATGACCTGAGCTGAAGGCAGGGGCTTAACCCACTGAGCCACCCAGGCGCCCCTAGATTTTTTTCTTTTTTTAAATAAGATGATCCAGTCCCATTAGGCTTACATTCTCACATGGTCACAAAACACTTTAGATGGGACGTGGACCCTTCAATTTCCCATGCTCCCTACCACACCCTCTTGTATTATTCAGGGGACACTGATCTGTGGTTCATTTAGTACTTGGGTTTATCACTGGTCTGGGTCCAAGGAGGCTGAAAAGTGCGGCAATGGCATTGAGGGAGAGAAAAGCCTGACCACCAGTACAAGCTGGGTCCCAGAAGATCAGGCAATGAGTCAGGGTGTAGGTTTTCATAGAATAGCAGCAACCCTTGGATCTTACCTATGTAGGGTGTAGAGATGACAAGGGTAACCAGAGATCTGGGCTTTAGTCAATGCGGTCTTGGAGTATTTGGTTGCTGTTCCTGCACAGAATTTGGTCCTGAGGACCTAGAGCCCCAAGCACAATCAGCCACCACTGAAGGGACCATGAATCAGCCAACATATATCAAGTTTCAGTGCTTTTCCTAGGACTGTGGAAGTTACAACCTAAAGAAGGGTCTGAGAGCCATGAAAATAGATACAGAATTGTTAAGCCAGCTTTATCATATTTAATTAAATTTATAAATATAGAGAGAGTTATTTCTTGTCCCTTGAGTTCCACAGCCATGTACAATTTTAGGATGCCTGAAGAGAACCTGTATGTGGAGAAAGGTCTCTGTGACCCCTCTGGAGGAAAGCTGAAAGGATGAACTTTACGGAATTGTGGAAATGAATACTGGAGAAGGCTTGTCTATCTCTAGCAAAATAATGAACCCACAGTTTCTTTTTAACACAACTACTGCCATTCCTTAAATTAACAATGCCTATTTTCTTGTATCAGACTTCTGGAGCTCAGAATGCACTTTCCCATAGATAGCACATATTCCTTGGTGTTAAGTCCACAGGCCAGACCATAAGACCCATTATATGCCAGAAATAAATCCTAATGCTACCAATCTGTCACCTATGACAGACTTCCTTAGAAAACTTCAGCCTGGATTCTAACATGGAATACCTAGAGCACATTTTCCCCAACCCTAGCAGTTCAAACACTGAGTTCTTCTACTCCGTCCCTCAAACTCATTCCCTCTTGGCCAGGTCTCTAGCCAATAGTTTTCAGTGACAGCACTGGGTATATGCTAGAGGAGAAGGAACTTTTTTGGGTGAATATTAAGAAATTGAGGCATGGGGATTTCTCTTAGGCCAGTGACAGCAAGACAAGCAGACCAGGAGGTTGGGCTGGAGCAAGGCAGGTAGGTACTCAGCTTTGGAGGCTCCCGGAAATTGAGGATGAGGGTGGGGACATGGTAGAAGGTGTTGCCATTCAGGAGTATGCATCTTTCATAAGTCAGCTGTCTGTGTGCCAGGTACTGTCAATATTCATTTTCCAACATCCTCTTGTCACACAACATATCATACAACATACAACATACAACATACAACAACATATCACACACCATAGCTCTCACATCTTATCATCCCATGACCGCTCCAGGCATTGCCAAGCCCACCGACATCTCTGGATAGGCTCTCAATGGCACGATCACATTTAGACAAGACTTCACAACTGTTCATCTGCTCCCACTCTTGCCCCTCTAAAATCCATCCTCTGCACAGTGACCACAATAGGCTTTCTGAACTGCAAGTCTGATGATGTCATTCCTTTCTGTAAAATCTCCAATGATTTCCCATCCATCTTAGCATCAGGTCCAGAATCCAAATGCAGACCTATTGGGTTGCCCCCCTGTGTAAGCTGCCGCCCCATCTCTGGCACACACCTGCTCAATCTTCAGGTCTTAATTTACATGTCATTTTCTTTTTTTTTTTTAAGATTTTATTTATTTGACAGACAGAGATCAAAAGTAGGTGGAGACAGGCAGAGAGGCAGGCGGAAGCAGGCTCCCCGCTGAGCAGAGAGCCGGATGCGGGGCTCGATCCCAAGACCCTGGGATCATGACCTGAGCCAAAGGCAGAGGCTTAACCCACTGAGCCACCCAGGCGCCCCTACATGTCATTTTCTTACGAGAACCTTCCCTGACCATTTGTCCAGATTCAGGACCAGACTTCAAGCTCTCTTAACTCCTCTACTTCTTCTTCAGAGAACTGACCACACTGTAATTATTTACACATTTAGGTACAACCTGTTCAGTTTGTTTGCCATGTCTCTCCTCTGCCAGGACGTGAAATCCAGAAGCACATGAACCACATCTAGCATGGGGTTTTCTGGTCTGTAAGACACGCTCACCAAATGATTGCAGAAGGAACCTCTGTGCCACGCATTTTTACCTTTTATGTCATAAAGCATGTTACTCTCCAGTCTGAAGGGCCATTCACTGAGATTTTATGATGTGATAGGAACTGTTTTGTAAGAGGGCAGGGCAATTAGATTTGGGGTTCGAGGTCCGAATTCCCTGGATTTGAAATATTACTCATCATGTGATGTTGGGGGAGTAGGAGAACTTCTCCATGCCTGTTTCCTCATCTATCAAAAAAGACAAGGGAAAAGACAGTAAGAGCACCTACTTCATAGGGCAGTGTGATGACTGAGTTATGACGTGTAGTGTGTTTATTAGAACAGGGCCTGGCCCTTGGTGAGTATGTGAAAGATGTTAACTACTCTTCTT
Organism: Meles meles; assembly: GCF_922984935.1. NCBI lineage: Eukaryota > Metazoa > Chordata > Mammalia > Carnivora > Mustelidae > Meles > Meles meles. The sequence continues at coordinate 84,467,335 of NC_060068.1, forward strand.
CTTTACACCTAATACTATGAAAACTAGGTATTATGTTATTATCTCCCCTTTGTCAAGTGAGGAAACTAGAAGCATAAAAAAGACTTTAACTTCAATAACTTGTTTAAATAAATCCCTCGTATCATTTTTATATGCAGGAAATAAAAACTAAAAAGAAAGAAAGAAATGAATGTTTTTGGGTTTTGAGACTTGAGTCTTGGAGGATGTTGGGGCTTGGCAAGATGAAGAAAATGAATCAAAGATACAAAGGAAGCATGAAGGCAGTTTCAGGCCCAGGACTAAGCCCTCTCCTCTATGCACTGATATGATGAAATTAGCATGTCCATAAAAAGCCCGAGATGGGGAATGTGGAAGGGAGGGGGGAGTCAATGGAACCTGACTCAGAGCAGCATCTCCATGCTGCAGGAGGAAATCAGAGCTCTGGCTTGCAAGCCCTTCCAGAGCTGCTCAGGAACTCTGCCAGTATCTCCAAGGGCATCACCTCCCCAAACTGAATCAATTTGAATTAAAAAAACAAAACAAACAAACAAAAAAACCCACGAAAAAACTATGCCATGCATCTCATGTGAGAGCAAGCAAATGCCAAAAACCAAAACCAACCAAACAAAAGAAAACAAAACAAAAGCAAGCAAAAACGTTGTGAATCGCTTATGGACAATTGTCCTAGAGAGAGGTTATTCGTGTATCAGACATTTTAAAAGACACCTGGCAAGGAAAGGAATTCCTGGCAGTCCACTTGTAATGGTACCAACCTAGAAACAACCCAGATGTCCATCTGCGGTAGAGTGGATGTATTAATTGTGGTACTGTCACAAAATAAAATACTCTCTAAAAACATGAACGAATGAGCCATACCTGCACTCTAAAATAGGGGTGAAAGTCACAAATACTGGGGGAGGGAACCCAAAACAGAACTACAATCTGATATCATCTGTTATGTAAATTCAAAACCAGGTAATTCACATCTATACCAGGCATGAGATGTCAGGACCATGTGACCCCTGAAGGGAGATAGTGGCTGGAATGCCAAAGGGCGGGGGAGTGGGAGATTTCCTTTCGTTTCTATTACTCAGATATGTTCATTTTGTGAAAGTTTAGTGACATACACTTATTTTTTGTGCACTGTTCTGACCATATGCTATATTTCAATCCACCCTTCATTTTCTCACCTTCCATGATTGGGGTCAAGTTAGTCCTGGGGTCAATAGATAGCCTCAGAGTTCTGGATAACCAGAAGCTTGGAGGAGTACCAAAGAGGACGCTTGGCAATTGGGAAGCCATTTAGTGTAGAGCTCATGTTTCTGTTGTGCTGGTTCTGAGTCTTGGGTCACTGCCTTGACCGCACTGAATTTTACATCTTGGTTTTTCTTCTTGTCCTCTGATCTTGTCATAGGGTCTTGCAGTCCTCTTTCTACTCAAACAATCTCCACAGTAACCAGTGTCATGTGAGGCTTACCAGAGAGGTGAGTAGCCAAGCCATATTCCATTTCTACACATGTGTTCCCTCAGTTGTCTGGGTGCGCGCATCCATTCCCTTCACTTTCAGTCAAAACCCGAAGAAGCCATGAGACAGCAGGGCAGGAAGCTTCACCAGCCTGAGCTACCTGGTTAGAAATCTCTCCTGTGAGACCTGATGGGAGGGACTCAGGAGTTTCAGCTTCTAGACACATGGTGGGAGATGTTCCAAGTACCACAGGAGGACTCTTGATGTGCCTGGCAGGGAAGGAGGGAGAAGCATTTCTTTGAGCCTCCCAGGCTGGGTTACAACGAGGCCTGTGCGGGATGGGCTCGGCACAGGCAAGATTGAGAATTCTTTTTCAGAAACTGTGGCTGGCATATTCAGACATTTTGAAAACACAAGACATGGGCTTCCAGGTTTTCCAGAGGTGACGTGGCAGGTCTGGACTGGACGCCGCTCCGTTACAGCAAGGCCGCGCGGCTGGGATGGCACATGGCCCCGGCCAGGCCAGCCTGTCTCTGGGCGGGTCAGCTGGCCTGCAGAAAACAACAGGCCTCAACGTGACAGTTCCCACGTTCTGCAGACTTGAAAGGGAAATCCTCTGGCCTCTGACTGGGCTCCTGGGGCTCAGCCCTGGCCTTGCCTGAGGCCACAGGAGGAAGAACAATAAGGAAAGGGGGCCTGTTGCTGTCCCTGGCTCTTCAGGTGATCAGATACATCTTCACTCCTGCCAGGGCTCTGTAGCCCGAGCTTCCTCGTTCCTCCAAGTGCCCTCACTGCCTCTGCTGACCGATGCCACAGAAACCCAGCCCAGCCTCTGCCTACTTCTCCCCACTCACCCTCACCTCACCCCACCTATTTCCACTTTCTAGTGCACATCCCGGCACGGGGCTTCCTGACGCTCACAAGCGCTCCAGCGTCTGCCCCCAAGGCTGCCAGTCCTGTAAAAAATCTCCGTACCTATCCTTCTCCGATCCATGCTCATGCTCCTCTTTTGCTTTCTCAGACTCTCACTGAGATTTTTTCCCCTTTCTGCAAAGGCAGGGTGCAGAGGAAGGCCAGCAGGGGGCCCAGGGCCCTAGAGCTGACTCAGGAGACAGAGGAGCGTTTTGGGTTTTGCCCCTGATGTGCGTGACCTCAGGCAAGTGGGACAGACTCTTCTCTGGGTGTGAGTTTTCTCATGTGCGGATGGGGCTGGGGGACCCAGGCCAGAAATCCCTATGCTGTGCCAGGAGGGGTGCCATCGACGTTATAAGAAAGAAGACTGTTCTGACTCGAATAAACCTACTGAGTAACACACATATTCAGATAGATGGAAGGATGGATGGATAGACAGATAAATTAATGGGGGAAGAAAACTGTAAAAGAGTAACCTTATTCACCACTGAACCCAGTAAGTCTTTCGGAGACACTGAATCAGAATCCCCCTTTCCCTAAATTCACCTCAATTGGTCCTTGTGATCAGGTATGACTCTCCACCCTATTTTTTTCACAACTGAGTGAAATAAGGAAGTTCCTTGAAGCTGGTTTTTCTTCTGCTGCCACGAAGGTCCACATAACTGCCGGTTCCCGTTTGTGGTGAAAATGGTCTTAACCAGATGAATGAAAGGTACAAGATACACGACACAATCAGAGCACCACTCCTCTAACCGGAGCTCACGCTGACCCACTGAACTACCACGCACCTCTCGCTTGTTAAAGGATATTCCCTCCATGTCCTCACTCCTTCTAGTCAGCCTCCCCTTCCCTTTTTAACAACTGGCCAGCTTATCCAAGACCTAGGCTGCTTCACTGTCTTTTGAACACAAATGAGAAAATCGCCTTTCAGTTTTTCCAGAGGTGACAAAATCCAACACGAGCTAACTATGTCTAGTGGCAGTATGGGTGGGGTGGCTTTTTGGTTTTGTTTAGTTTTCTTTTTGAACATATCAACAAAGATGGAAGCTTGACTTGGTGTTGGCTGCAGAGAGCTCAGGGATTAGTGCATGAATCTGCTCTGTTCCTGGACGAAGTCTAAGAATCTACAGTTGGGCTACAAAATGGCAGCAGTGCCGGTGTTTTAAAAAGCCCCAGAAGAGCCAGATGTCCTGACTGACCGGCACCCTGCCCAGCCTCACCGGCTGTAGGTTTGCGTTGGGTAACACAACCGACCAACAGTGCCTTTGCTCAGAGGCAACGTGAAATGATTTGTTCCCTTTTGGCTGTGTCAGTTCTGCAAACCAGATAGCAGAGGCTACAAGCTCAGGAGAGCCTGCCTTTCTGGAACACCATTTGTTTGGACAGGACAGGCCAGTAAGGCTTTTCATCTCTTTAAACCTCTTGGGGTTGAGGGGGCGGGGTGAGGTAGAGGGGAACATATTTGAGGAATTCCTTTTTTCAAAGATTTTTTTTTTTTGCCCCTTCCAACATTTTGTTTAAGAGAAAATGAGATGTCTATCTTCTGTTTCCTTATTTTTTTTCAGGAAAGCAAAGGGTTGTTGACTTCCTCCCTCTCCCCTCCCTTCCTTCCTTCTTCCCGAAGGTACTCATCTGAGAAAAAGAGAACGAAGTATTGTTCCTGTTCTCTTTCTTAAGTCATTTGAAACATTGTCCCTGCGAGTTCTTTAAGTTCCCTGAAATCTGTACACAAGAGAAAGAGGGAGAGAGAGAGGGAGAGAGACAGAGAGAGCAAGGGATCAGGTAAAGCACTGGGGCTGCTGCAGCCATTCAGACTCAGGAGCTGGTAAGTTACCCATGCAATCATTTCTACTTCCATTTCAATGTCCTTGGGATGGATACTGCTGTGGGCACCTCCAACAGAAAATACCTTGCTGGGTATAATCCTTAATCAAAAGGTATGACTGATGGGTGGCCCCGGATTTAAGCTTATACTTTTTTTTTTTTTTTTTTTAAGAGGATACTGATGTTCTGCAGAGCTGAGGCCGGCAGAACTAGAAATAAAATTGCACTGGGGCTGAGGAGGACAGTGTGTTAAATCTGATTTGGGGTACAGATAGCATGGCTGGGTTAGCCTGGAGCCACTGGAGTGTGTGATCTGTCTTACTGGAGGGTTCAGTGTTCCTCGGTGCTATGTCCTGGGAAACTTCGGAGGGTGTCTGCTAAGGACTGTGGTTTGCGCTAGGGCTTTTGTTACTTTTTGTCTGGATTGAGGGTGGCCTTCTCTTGTTCTTTTCTTTCCATTCAAGACCACCCTTCCCCACAAAAGAATGTTAAGTTGTAAGTGTTATTCTGCATCACTGAGGCTGGAGGAAAAAGAAACGAATGTCACTTTGAATTTTACTGCATGCTTATGTGTTCAGTTCCCACATGTGGACTGAGTGTAAATTTATTACCCCTGTCAATGGAAGATGTCACCCGCCACATGAAAGAAGGCAAAGATTTTGGGGCATATAGCTTTAGTTTTGGAAAACAACATGTGGCTAGAATAGGATAAAGACTGATCTCTTCTGACAGGAGGAGCGAAAAACTAAGCTACAGACGCGATCGAAAAATACTCACCCAGCTCCTGGTTTTCCAAGCACCAGATAGAACAGAGCAAACTGGTCAAGCTTAGGCAGACAACTAGTTTTTAAAAGTCTAACTTGCTTCACTTAAACTTGTCAGAAAGGATAATGTTACCAAGAACTCATCATGGCAAGCCATGAGGGAGTCAAGAGCACACTGTCAAAAATAGGCCAGCAAGGTCACTCGGAAAGACTATATATAATTACTAATATTAGCCATTTAATTCAGAGAGGTGTTGAGTGGGTGAAATGCAAAGATCATGCAGTTTTTTAAATATTCATTTCTATAAAACTTAGGGAAAGAAGTAACCTAGAAAGTGAAGAGTATGCTAAAAACAACCAATCTCTCATTTATAGATTAATTTGGTCAGACTGCATATGAACCACAACCCAGTAATTAATCTTTACTCAAAACTGAGCCATCATCTTAATGAGACTGAGAAAATGTGCTGCCACCAGGCTGTAATGGACATTTTGTTCCATTAGTCAGATTTCTTTTTTCTTCTCCTTTTTTCAAGAGGCTTTCCTTATGAGTACTGTAAAATGAGCAATGTAAGACAAGCATGATTAGCATTTGTGTGCTTCAGGATGCAAAATTATTCTAATAACACTTGAAAGGGGCTTCCAGCCACCCCATTTCATAGATCTTTGGGTCAAAGGCTAGCTAGGATTGACTGACTTGGGCATTTTGCACCTTTTGTCAGCAACTGTGACCCCAGGAGAAAACTCTGGGTTGTGATCTCGACTCGCTTCTTTCGGTTTCATTTTTTCTTGATAACATACTCAATTTTGTGCTTAATTAGAACAACATAGAATGTTCTACAGTTTGGTTATTGAATAAAAGCCTCAGATGCAATACAGTATGACAAAAAATGATGGCAGGGTCACCCTGTCTGAAGACAAGTAAGGTAAAATGTGGGTATGATGCCAATGGCGCAGAAAACATGCTAGAAAATTACTTCTAGCATGCGTCTTCACTGTGGCCCGAGGTTAAGGAGCTCGGGATATGTTCTCTTCTTTAGAAGAAAAAATACGGATTATTTCCATTTAAGTTGTTAAGCCAGTGCAATGAGAATATTAGTTTGATGCTGGGACAAAATATTCATCTACCTAAAGAGAAAAGCCATTTAGTCTAGTTGCTACCAATCTGTCTCCTCTCAACTCCAAGGAGTTGGCACTTATGGAAACTTCCACTATGTGATTCTTCTTTGGGGTCATCAGAGGCTCTTTCGTGATATCATCAGGGGAACTCCTGCTCGGAATGATTCAGAATTTGATGCAAAGAAGATTTTGTTAATTTATTTGGGTCAAAACTATGCATCTAATTACAAATTTGTCAAATAAGTGTTAAATTATGTTAGGATGTGTCCTGTAGGTTTTCGTGCTGCAATGTGAATCAAATTAGAGCATCAAAAGCACGGACTTTGTTGTCCTACAAATTTGGGTTTGAATTCCAGCTTTGTCACTTGCTGACTATGGGCCGGACTTAGGACAGGTTGTTCACCCCCCTAAGCCTCAGTTTCCTTAAGTATAAACCTGCATCCATGTAATAGACTTGTGAGGATAAAATAAGATTATGTATATAATGCAATCAACCTTGGCAATTATGGACAATTCATGGCAAGTAGCGGGAGTCAATCAATACCAGCTGTAATTTTTTAAATTTTCATATGTTACTTAAGGATACTGTATTTTTTTAATGTGGTGAATAGAACACTTATTCTGTAATTTGTCATCATTATCTTTGGTCAATACGTGACAGGGGTCTATCAGAACAAAATTCCTCTTCGTAGCTTTAGAGTTGGGCCCACATTTAGTGAAGGTATCCTGAACCCCAAATTCTTGTAAGATAAAGGAAGACAGAGCTGAATGTTTTGATGTTCATTTCCACTCATGGCAGAAACACCAGATTTAACCTCATTAAAATGCCGGCTGTGTTCAACAGAGCTCGATGCAGGGGAAAGGTTGCCCTAGAATAAAAGTTTTCAGCTTAGATGAGTGTTTGAAGAGACTGCAATTATACTGTAGATGTTCCATTCTCCCTTTCACCTACTTCCCCAAACCGCTGAGCTCTGTGTCGTTGGTGACCTTTTCCCTGGCCATGGAGGGCTGGAGACACGTTTTTTTGGAGACCATCGTGGCAGTACCATGACTCAGCCACAGAGAAAGGACTTGAAATGACATGTTGTCTCCCTAGTGAGGGCGGCACCCTTGGTGATCTCTCTCCCTAAACATTTTCGTAAAAAGCTACTTAACTTCACGTGGATAATAAGAACACCATTATCACCATAGTGTGTGTAGGTGGCTGGAGGTGGGTGGGGGGTGTGGTTCATCCAACTGCTGTTTTTCTCTCACTTTAAACTTTAAAACATACATGCTGATTAATTTGTCAAGTAATAACGATACTTTAGCTTAGGTCTTGGTTAAACTTCCCTCTCTACTTTCCCGAAGAAAACGTACAACCACAACAACAACCAGAAATCTGTCACTTACAACGTGAAACTCTGAGATTCTTTTGTTGGATTTCTGATACAGTAAAGACTTGTTTGAACAACTTAATCTTTGGAGAGCCACCTGAGGTTGGGTTGTTGCGCAGTTCATACTGCGCAAAAGGTACCTTCAAATGTGACTTCAGCATAATAGAACAAGGAGCAGACTGGAGTCACAGCACTTGGGTTCTGTTCTCGTCTGACCTCCACCATTCCCTGAATGTGTCACCTGGAAGGTTTCTTTACTTGCTTGGACCTCAGTTTTCTTGTCTCCAATATGATGAATCAAACAAAATTGGTGATTCTCAGGGTGGTCTGTGTGGGTTCAGTGTGCATCAGAATTTACCTGGGTGCTTGTTTACATACACTCTTCTCCCCTGCCCACTGCAGTGGGTGATCTGTGAGATATGATACTGACATCCTATGATTTTCTAAACAAATGGTTTCTTGTTCTGTTTTCTTCAGGATTGCACTGACATTAAATAAAAATGTATGTTTTAAGTGGAATTCCTATTTGGCATCACATATTTTCTCCAGAAATTAGTTTTCAATTGATCAATTGTAATTCTAGAAGCTGTTAGTCTTATAAAGTAAGAAATATGCTAGCCAAACAATTTGTTGAGACTAATCAGAATTCTATAACCATATATAAATCACAAAAAGAGCAATTGCTTAGGTGTATAAATATTGTAATATTGCCTGCATAGCATTTTTTGATTTATGCATTTCTATAATATTTTCCTCTTACAGTGAGCATGCATTGTTTATTTAGTCAAGAAAAACAGACACTAAATTTTTCTATTCAAGTTTTAAAAATTATTTCTAGTTTCAATCTCATAGACTTTTTGATTTGTTTTTACATTTTGACAGTGTGTGTTGCCAAGCTTATTTCAGACATCAGATTCTCGTCCCTAAGTTAGTGGTGACACGGAGAGGCAAAAGAATGATACTGGTGTTTGAAAAACCAGCGCACGCAAGCCATGTTAAATCTGCTTTAATTATAAGGAAAACCTGCAACTTAAAGAAGAAATCGTTCTGATTTTCTTGATTTTGTTTCTACCTAAATCACTCAGTTTTTTTTCTCAAAGTTTATACCTAATTAAGTGGAGTAGCAAGGGACGCAGCTCTCCATCTGATTGGAACAGAGAGACAAGAGAGACGCAACAGCGCTCTTAAAAGCAGCTAGCCTAATAATGGCTGTTCGCTTTTGACCATTCAAATAACAAACATTTGGGGGGAGAAACAAAGACATTCAGATAAAGGAATAAGAACATGTCATCATCAGGAGATACGTGTCAGATAGGAGTTCACCAGAAAATAGGCATGATGAGGATAGGGACCTCATCTGTTCACTGCAATGCGCTCAGGGCCTAGAAAAGCACATGGCATCTAACAGCTGCACAATAAATATCTGTTGAACAGATAACTTCATACTTAAATGGGCTGTAGAGTGAAATATGCTATGTTTATGTAAAGCCAAATGCAGTAGCTAGTAAGTAAAAAAAGTTCATCAAACTTTTTTAGGGTCTAGGCGATGGCAAACTGCCAGCCTGACATATTTCTTCCCCGCCTCAATTGACTGCAATTGTGGCTTGTTCCACCATTATGTGCGTGGCGCTGCTATACTTATGTGTATTAATGTGTCATCTCGGCAAGGGCCCCACCTGCTCGCTCGTGGGAGATCAACATTTCTCAGATCCACAAAGAAGACTGTTGGCCGCATTTTATTTTCCATTTGTTTTCTGGGCAGATGATGGGTTAGCAAATTGTTTTTGGAGAAAGAAAGAGAGAGAGAGAGAGATGGTTTGTTTTTCCTTGGCTGGAAGAGCCGGGGGCCAGAATTCAGCCTTGTAGGAAATGCTCAGGGCTCTCTGTTTTTTTATAGGCAGGGTTGTAAATTCAAGTAAAGGGATGTCACTTGGGCTGAGTTTACACAAACATGAAGGGGTGAATTCAGGGAGGGAAATGTGATCTCCTTGTGGTACACAACACCCTTTCCTTTATATAAGCAGGCAGTAGAGATGATCAAATGGACAAACACAGGACAGAGGCAGATCTGTACTTCTTTGGCCAATTTAAAGTATAAATATAAATATAACAACAAGGCGCTCATGGGGTCCAAGGTTTCTGTCATTGGCAGAAGAAACTGAAAAAGCTCTTTCTGTTCACACTGATAAAGCCAAGGACCAGAGCACACAAAGGCAATTTTGATCCATGCTATTTTCCTGTAATATGTTACAGCCTCACTTAGACCTCATTCTATGATGGCCACAGATCTAAAATGGCAGAATGAGCACCACCACCACCACCACCACCACCGGCAACATTTAGAGAGGAGTCATTCCCAAGTTTGGAGCCTGCTAAGAACTGTATATACATCATTTCACCTTGCCTTCCCATTCTAAGAAGTTAGTGCTTTCTTGCTCTCAATTCGGAAATGACGAAGGACAATCACCTTGTTTAAGAGATAAACTAGAGAAAGTAAGTGATTTACTCAAGGTCACTAAATTGACGTTGCTTGTGTCAGGTTTCTCATTAAGGAGAAAAAGTTATCTGCAGCTAATAATATTTTTAAAAAATTACGTATCCCTGAAGGTAGTGCTCCTCAGATGTAGTCCAAGGGTCAATAGCGTGGCATCGCCCAGGAGTCTGTTAGAAAAGCACAACCCCCAGTTCCGTCGCAGACCTCCTGAATCAGAATCAGTATCTCAACATGACCTCCATGGGATTAAGATACACATTCAAGTTTGAGCAGCACTATATTAGGGGTTTGGCCTGTTGTATACGGAGTGATTTCAGAATGTAGGTCCCTGTTCAAAAAAGTTACAAAGCCATTTGTTAACCTTGACTTTATCTGAGACAACAGAACTCCTTCCTGGAGAGTGATTACAGTAGTTATTGGACAAGTCTTGAGTCTATGCAGCTCTCAGCTACATTAGGCATGATTTTTATGGTCTCACCAAGCAGGTCAACTCCACACCAAGGGACCCTGATAATCTCAGAGAGATAGGTCTGGGGTATTGTTTTTCAAGTGGGTTCTGAGCACCAAACATCAGAATCACCTGGCACAGATTTCTAGGCCTTCCCCAGATCTAATGAACCTGGGGAGGGGGCCAAGTGTCTGCCCACTCCATAAGCTACTAGCTCAGGATAAGGAAGTCCCATGAGAGGTAGTAACAAGCATTTGGGGTGACATCAGCCCCCGAAGACATACAGCTTTTGAAAAAAAATTGAAAAAAACTTTTAAAGAAACCATACCAGAGAGAGTAAGCTTAGAGTCCTTCCAGGAAGAAGAGGTGTTCTACCAGCTTCTTCCATTAACTGCTAGGGAATGGGGACAAGAAACCCTGCTACCTGCCTTGAGTCTGCCTCAGGGAAAAGGATGGGAGCCTCTGGGGTCTCCAGCATCACTGCCAAGGAGCAGATGCCAACACACACACCTCACTCTGCCCAGTTAGAAAACTTCATGGAAAGAATCCTTAAAGTTTCCTTTTCATTGGGACTCACCGTTCTGTCTTGGAACAGAAATCAAGAGGAGGTATTGTTGGAGGGGTGGGGAAAGGAAGCAGGGCCGGAAGAGAGTGAGGGAGAGGACCGGAATAGCCTCTGGTTTGCTTCGTCCAGGCCTCTGCCTGGATGGAGATGGTGGCTTCTCCCCCTTAATCAAGGCCCTCTGGCCTTCTTCCACAGGAAGTGCAGGGAGACGGAGAACTTCACGTTTTCAGCTCTGTTTTATGGAACACCCACCGCAGTACACCACCACTTTGTTTCTGGCTGTTTTTCTAGTTCAGGCAGTTTTCTTCCCCACAGCACAGTGGATCCTCCCACCCCCAGCAAACCCTCCCTCCACTGGAGGATTTTTTCAGTCAAGAAAGAAAGATAAAGATCTTCCAGCATTATCATATATATATACACACACATATATATGTATATATATCTTTTACTAAATATATATTTTACTAAATATATACATATAGGGAAAATATAGAAATACATATAATATACTAAATATATATATCCAGGTGCTAATGAGAACAATTTTAAGGTGCTAATGAGAACAATACTTAATCCATCAAGATGGACCTCCTGAAATACTAGACCTTGAACTTTTAGGGTGAGGAACATTCAAAAAGTTCCACACAGTTACTCCTAGGTATGTGCAGAATCTCTCCTTCTGCCAGGTTTTTTTCAGAGAGGTTAGTAAGGAGGGACTATTCCAAGCACCATCTTTTCTGATGCTCAGGAGACATCTAGCAATGCAGCAAGCAAGTCAGTGGTTCCTCCAACTTCGTCCACAGTGTTCCTGTCACCCAGTCCCAACTCGGCACAATGACCCATCTCTGGCTCTATTTAGGTCCCCAGGGAGAGTTCTTATCTCCTGACAGCAGCCCAGGCCCCAGGTTTAAGCAGCCATGCTGGAGAGGAGTGGAAAGCCCTGTTTGGAGACAAGACGGTACAGCCTAGTACTATGTCATTTTGAAGAAGGAAATCCTATCTAGTGCATCTTTACAACCTCTAAGGGCTCAGACCCCCCCACTCTTTACAATGGCTTACACTGGCTCCTTTGTGTTCCTTCTGACCCTTCTAGGAGAGCAATTTTGGCATCACATATTAATCCATGAAGCTGGGAAGGACCTTAAACCATGAGCATATCCCACCACAGAATGATTAGGACATAAAGTGACAGACTTGTTTTCTCGACCACTATGGATTTTGGAGTGGGCGGATGGGGGGTTTGGTTTACTTAATAAAGAGCGACTTCTTCTGTTTATGGCACAGAGGATTACACACATGTATATAAACATACACACAGAGAGACGCAGCCTATCCCAAATCATTGGTTGTTCTAGAAAGAAACCATAGATTAGTACCAATTTATTTATTTGACTCAAAAATGTAGTTATCTGATTATTAATCACCTAGACTTCCAAACAGACCTTCCATCCCAATTATATTTTCCTTATAGGGATATTAAAAAGAGTTTGAATTTTGTTAGCTAGTAACAGCAGGAGAGAAGGTGAGAAAGGACGTTAAGTGTTATTGCAAGCAATTCTTAAAGGCTTTCATTCACTAATTGTCATTTTGAAGACACAAGGAACACAGGACAGAAGTAGTCAGAGAATAGAGGACTGAGTGTGCTTATTAACACATGAATAGATGACAGATCAGTATGCCCAAATGCATATGGGAATTTAGTATATGACAAAAACAGCATTGCATATCAGAGGGGAATGCTGAATTAAAAATTAGAACATTAAAAATAAGAAAAAATGAGAGATTCATTTTTTGAATCTCAGAGTAGGGAAAATCTGGTTTTACCAAGAAGCCTTAACATTTATTTTATCACTTAAAACATTTTATCACTTTAAATAAAGGGCTTCTATAGGGCTAAAACTCAGTTAATAAGGTCAAAAGACAAATACAAAACTGGGGGAAACTTATAATGTGTATCACAAGGAACATAATATCACAAGAAATGGGCAAATGACATGAACTACATTTCACATAAAATGAAATATAGTTGTCTCTAAAATTTATGAACAAAAGATACTTATCCTTCTTCCTAATAAGAAAATACAAATTAAAACTATGAGATACTATTTTCTACCTGCTTGATGAAACATTTGTTAGCATATTTGTTTCTGGGGATTTGGCAAGTATTGTCATGCATCTGATGCAATAGTGAGCTAGCAAAACTTAACTGTAGGGAGCAATTTGGTAATGTCTACCAAAATGTAAAACCGACTTCTCTTGGAATTAACCCTACAATATATGTATAAGATGCAAAAAGACATTCCTACAATGGAACATATTTGCCAGGGTAATATTTGAAATAGGGAGAAAGGAGTTTAAGAAGCATAACTGTCCATTAATAAGGCACTGATTAAATTAAGCACAGTATGGCTACAGAATGGAGTATTATGCAGTCCTAAAAAAGAATGAATAGAATAAAGTCCAGGAATGGATTCTGGGTATATACTCAACTGTGACAAATGTGTAAAGGTAATGCAATGAGGGAAAGACAATCTTTGAAACAAATGGCACTGGAAAAACTGCATATCTGTATGCAAAAGTAAGCCTGATCTTAGGCTCTTACTTCAAACCATACACATACATTAACTAAGAGTAGATCATAGACTTAAATGTAAGAGTTAAAATTATAAAAAATTTTAAAAGAAAATGTAGGAGAAAATCTTTGTAACCATGGTTAGTCAATGATTTCTTAGTTATGACATAAAATGCACAAACAATACATGAAAAAAGTAATAAATTGGACTTTGTCAAAATCAAAAACTTTTGCTGTTTAAAAAAAAAAGGACACCATTAGAAAAATAAAACAAGTGAGGAGAAAATAAACAGAGCTGATAAAGCCCTTGTTTCCAGAATATATAAAGAACTCTTAACAACTCAAGAATAGGACAAACAACCCAATTAAAAGCTGGGCAAATATTTTGAATAGATACTTAAACCCAGAAGATATATAAACAGCAAATAAGCACATGAAAAGATATGTAATAGCAATAAAGAAAATACAAATTAAAACCATGATGAGCTATAACTACACATCCAGTAAAATGTCCCAAACCAAAACGACCGAAAATACCAAATGTTCTTGAGGATGTGCAGAAACTAGGCTCTTATCCACTGTGGGATAAGACAGGTGGGAATGTGACAGGGTACTGCCAGTTTGGGAAACAGTTTGGCAGTTTCTCAAATAGTTAAATCTATACTTACCATGCAACCCAGCAATTCTACTTCTGGGCAACTACCCACTAATAATGAAATCACATGTCCATATAAAAGACTCGCACACAAATGTTCACAGCATCCTTATTCATTTACCCCAAACTGGAAACAATTCAAAGGTCAATCAGTGGGTGAGTAGAGAAACAAAAGGTGGTAGATCTGTGCAGTGGGTACCTCCCAGCCATGAAAAGGGACTACTGCTTTGTGCAATGACGTGGTGAATGTCAAAAAACTGCTTGCTAAGGAAAAGAAGCCAGACACAACAGTATTCAAGGAGCCAGATGTAGAACAAACATGGAATGATTTCATTTATTTGAAATTTTGAAAAACAAAAGAATCTAGAGAGAGGAGAAAGTAGCTGAGTATCTGACAGGGGCTAGAAGTGGAAGCTGGAAGTGACTGCAAATGAACATCATGGAACTTTCTGGAAGTAATGAAATTATTCCAAAAGTGGGGTTTGGTAATGATTGTACAACTACATAAATCTTCTAAAACTCATCACATTGACACTTAGAAATGTATGTATTTTAGATTATGTAAATTACATCTCAATAAAGCTGTCAAATTTGTGAAAGAAAAAAAGTGAGGAAGTTCTGTACATTGTAATAACGGAGCAACCTCCAACCTGTACACCTGCCAGTGTACATAATGCTACCACTTTTATTTAAAAAAAAAAACAACAAAAAAACAAAAGTATATTTTTGGTATGCAGAGAATATCTCTAAAAGGATACAGTACTCCAGCTAATAGAATTTGCCTTTGGGAACAAAACAGATGAACATAGGGGAAGGGAGGGAAAACTAAAGTAAGAGGAAAACAGAGAGGGAGGCAAACCATAAGAGGCTCTGAACTCTAGGAAACAAACTGAGGGTTGCTGGAGGGGATGGGGGCAGGGTAGAAGGATGGGATAGCAGGGGGATGGGCATGAAGGAGGGCACTTGAAGTAATGAGCACTGGGTGTTATAGGCAACTGATGAATCACTGACCTTTACCACTGAAACTAATGATACAGTATATATTAATTAAATTTAAATAAATCAGTTAACTAATTAATTATAATTTTTTAAAAAGAATTTACCTTTGGGCAGGTGAGTGTGATGGCTGGGGTAGGGGAAGGAATGTAAAGGAAACATTTTCACTGAATATCCTTTTGTACTCAATCAAAACAAATGAGAAGAGAGAGGAAGAGGGAGAGAGAGGGGAGCTGTGAGTCCCACACCAGCTCCATGACTGTGGGCAACTGTCTGAACCTCTGTTTCCTTATCTGTAAGATGAAGGGGTTGGACCAGTTGGCTCTTCTGAGGATGCTTCTGACTTTTCAAGTTCTGTATTTGGAGAATTTCTTTAGGGATGATCATCTCACATCTGTCTACATTCTTGCTGCCAGCTTGTCACGGACTATCACACAAAGAGCCACGACCCAAGGCTTTGTTCTTTCTTGCTCAGGTGCATCTCAGTGTATCAGGTCCCCATAGTCTTGGCAACATGGAAAATATGGTTGTTAACCAGGGTGACAAGGCATCCCACCAAGCACATACGTGGGGAAGGAGTGACAAGACAAAACAGAGGAGTGCTCACAACTCATGTTGTAGGGTGACTGCTTGAAGTCAAGTCCCAGCCCTCTTGCCTGCCAGCGGTGTGGTAATAAACACATTGATAGTTCTAATTTCTTCATCTGCATGGCAGATATAAAACAGCTCCCCCCCTTAAGGTTTACTGTGGAGAGTAAGAGTGATAATTCATGTAATTGCTTAGTATAGTGCCTGCCTAATGGTAATATTTAATAAATATTAGCCCTTCTAATTATTAATCTGAATTCCCCTACTCATGGGACCCACTTTCCTGGCAGTGGAGGGAGGATTATCAAGCTGCATACTCACTAATATCATGAGCTGGGAGTTTGGGGGTGATGGAATGGCTTGTTTTTTTTTTAAATCCAAGAACCCAAATGGAGATACAAGAGCCATTTCTGCTGCCCCCAAGCCAGTATCACTGGGGGAAACTTCTAAGGTTACATCCCTGGAGTCGATTATATCCATGTGATGAAGGCAAGCTGCAAAGAGACTGACATCGGGCTGGGGGGTCGAGCCTCATAAGTTAGAGAGCAAGTTTCCATATGCATGATAAAAGTGCCTTAATTACACTTGGACCAGAAGATCATCAAATATTAATATCTGGGCCATCACATAACCTCCTTGCCATGGTAGCCATTCAATAAATGTGAGTTGCGGCTTCCAAGCAAATCAAACCAAACATCTTCCGTCACCGTGATGTGCACAGGCTCATGGTCCCCAACTTCAGTCTCAGTGCCACACAGCAAGGGCGGTATCTAAACCCGGACAACTTGGGGTCCCTGTAACTTTGTCTCAGCCACAGATAGTGGCTTGAACCTCACAACAACAAACTGATAGCTTTCAAGTGAACTAAATGTCTCCTGTTTATAATCATGTGATCGTGAATTGTGATCGTGAACCCCTTTTGTGTACACTCCCTGCCTCATACATTACCATGTCACATTCTAGAACTAGGTTCCAGAAGGCATACTTTACTTTAGGGGGTTGCCCAGCTCATATGTATCTGTTCTGCTTAACTACATCGGAACCATATTGGTTAGGGACTGTGGTTTTAAGCATTTTGGTCCCCTCCAGAACAAGGGCCCTCCAAATTTCTGCTGGCCTCACATTAGTTCTCTCTGAGATCCCCCAGGAAAGCTCTTATTATTCCCACTTTAGAGATCGGAAAACTGAGGCTCAGGGAAGAGGAACAACTGGCTGGAGTGCTACAGCTCTGTGGACTCCAGGGGGTCTGGGGACTGAAGGAGGCAAGGAATCTGTATTTAGATGTCAAGGCTTAATGTTTGCATGCAGACTAAACAATGTTGCGAGTGTGTATGTAACTCTGCTTTTCCAATCTAATTGTATTAGGGTAATTAATAAAATATAAATTAATTTGAAGAGGTTACTGAACTCTTTGGGTTATTTCATATTTTTTTCTAACTTATTGGGGATATGAGTTTATTTTTATGATTTGCAATGAGAATCCTCATGCTGAGATGCCTAGGAATCACTGCAGGAGACCAAAACCAGGATTCACTAATAAAATGAAGGGAGGTACTTGGAATAATTTAGGTCTCTGGTGGCAATGAGTTTTCATTCTTAAACTACTACCTAGAACCAGTTTGTGTATTTGAAATAAGTCTAGAAAGTGTTTGGAAGTATGTGTCATTACTGTTTAATTTCTTCATCTAACAGCTGTCTTAAAAACAAAACAAATCAAAACCCTGGGATGCCTGGTGGCTCAGTCAGTTAAGCAGCTGCCTTTAGCTCAGGTCATGATCCCAGGGTCCTGGGATCAAGTCCAGCATTGGGCTCCCTGCTCTGTGGGGAGCCTGCATCTCCCTCTGCCTGCCATTTCCCCTGCTTGTGCTCGCTCACACTCTCTCTCTGACAAATAAATAAATAATATTAAAAAAGAAAAAAAAAGTCCTGGTTCCTTTCCTTTCTATCTGTGTGACCTTGGGCAATTTGCTTAACCTGTTTGTGTCCTAGTTTCCTCATTGGTAAAATGGAGAATTTTACCAATTTTACCTCACACAATGCTGGGAGAGTCACATGAGCTAATGCATGTGACATCTTTCACGCATTCTTGACACACAGCAAACACTCGACAAATATTATGGTTGTGTTAGGCACCACTTGCCACTGTTTTGGACACATAGTTGGGACTTGGACATTTTTGGAATGAACAATGAGTAACTGAAAATGTGAAATTGGAAGAGAGGGCAATTCTAGATATGTGATTCCTCATCTACATTTCCTTCATCCCAGGACAGCTGCTTTTGTGCAGATGACCTGTTGAGGGGTTTTTGCTTCAGGGAGCTCCAGCCAGCCCACCTGGTTCCTCAGACTTCACAAGTCTCTTGAATTTAGATGCCCCAAGACATGTGTGGAAGGGATCGGGCAGAGAGAGCCGGCCTTAGAACCCAAGTGCAGGCTATATTCCTCTTGAAAGACTGTAAGAGGAAACAAGACCAGTAGACCTTCTAGATAGGAGAGAAGCAATGCTTTCTTACCACAAACCAAAATGCTGAGGACCACAGTTAGAAGAGGGTCAAAGGAAGTTAAAATGAACTTTCATAGCAGGCTCAGTGTTTATCTAGCTTAAAATTTCACTTCCAGATTGTCCCATGGACAGTTATTTGGCTTCTTTACATAAATAATCTTGGAGCCTAACAGAAAGAGGGTTTTTGGTTTTGTTTTGGTGTTTGCAAAGGGAAGTGTTGAACGAAGGTAGAGGTAAAACACCTGTTGCTAGACTTTAAAAGATGGGCTGCTCTGAGTTTCAGTGCTGGCTGACATGGCTTTCTCTCTCTCTCTCTCTTTTTTTTTCTTTTCTTTTTTTAGAGCGGGTGGGGAAGGGCAGAGGGAGAGAGAGAATCTTAGCCAGTAAGCCCAGTAAGCCCAGTGTGGAGCCCACAGTGGGACTCAATCTCACAACCCTGAGATCACGTCCTGAGCTGAAATCAAGAGTTGGACGCTTAACTGACTGAGCCACCCAAGGCCCCTGACATAGTGCTTTTTACCATAAGTCTCAGGCAGATGGGCCAATGAAGAGACTACCAGCTTTTCAAAATTGGCTGCTTTTTTTTTTTTTTTAAGACCAGCCAGTAATAATCCTAGCAGTTACCGCTCCGTGGCTGTCCCATGTGGGCGAGGATCTGTGCTGGTGCTGTGGACACTAAGGTGAATGAAAGCCAGCTGGATTCTTTCAGAAGTTGCCAGGAAACTAACGGCTCTATGAAATGGAGATGAAGTCTTCCCCATCACCTCCATCCACTGGCCCTGTTTCTGCTCACATAGCAGACCACATAGGGACCACACAGAACAATCATTCTTCCACGTATCAGCTGTTTGAAATATGTAAACCTACGTTACCCAGCCCCAGGCCTCCAGCGTACCTCCTTCATAACCCACAGGTCTCTTCAGCCACCTCAATAAGGTGTGGCTCCAGGACTCCCCAGCAGCAGGCTGCACACTTCAGCAATCTCTAGTTTGTCCCCATCTCTCGTGTTTGACCCAGAATGTTCCCTTCCCCCATCCCAGGGGTCTGGCCAATGACCATAGACTGGGCTCCAGGAGACCCATTTTTAGGCCAAAGCAACTGCTGGGATTCTCTCTCAGAGGGTCCAGATGAAGGATCCTGGAGTAAAAATCAAGGAACTTGAACTGAGAATTACTTGTCTTATTATTTTTCTAGCTCCCAGCCCTTATCTTGTCTTAGGTCTTTTTCCTTCCTCTTTATAACTATGAGAATATCTTCTTACCAGCATTGTTAAGAAGCCCAAATACCGGTAAAGGGTAATTACTATTTATTTAGTGCCTTTTTCTATGTCAAGTGGGTTTATTTCATATTTTATGAAATCTCTTAATAACCCTGTGAGGTGGGTTATGTATTTTTCTTAATTGCCATTTTTCCCACTGAGGAAAACTGGGACTCAATGATGAAGTACCTTGTCACAGACGGTTAAGTGGAAGACCTAGAATTCAAGCCCTGGGCTTCCTGACTTCCAAGTGTATGCTGCTTGTCACATATCGCTCAGCCTTTCTGTGATATAACACACTCGAACATTTGTAGTTCATTACCTGGCCACATTGGGTGCTTGGTAAGTCAGTTTCCCTTTCTCCTACCATCCTTTGTCTTCCTTGGGGAAATACGTAGACAGCAAGTGCCATCTCAGGGAGAGGAAAGGGGGTCTCAGGGTGGACTTCTCTCTCACTCCTACGCTCACTGGGATCCCTTATGCACCTCTGAGTGCTTGGTTCTGTCCGCTGGAGCAACAACCATTACTCAAGTTCAGGAGTTCTCAGCTGGAGGCAGTCCAGTCCCCCCACTGAGACATTTGAAAATAGGGAGGACACCTTTTGGTTATCAGAACGAGTAGGGACCACCTATGACCTCTAGTGTTTGGGATGGGCTGGGATGGTAAAGTTCTGCAATGAACCCACCCAAAGTAGCAATAATATCTATTCCCTTAGAAAAGGTCAGGGCCTTGACTGTCTTCTTGCCACCGTCCCTCCATACCCACCCAGCTCAGTACCTGTCCCTCGGTAGATGCTTAATACAAATCTTTGTTTTCCTTTGTCACCTGTCCTATTTTCTGCATCTCTCTTCTCCCATGGAGGTTCTGAAAGAGAGTTGTCCAGCTTGCCTCTAATTCTAATTTCTGGAGGCCTTTTATAGCTCTGTCTCATCTATATTCCAATCCTCTCTCCTTCCCTTACTTTCCAAATTTTCAACTATTTGGAGGCACACAGCCCTTATGAATTCCTTCTATCTTTATCAGTTATGATTTACCCTTTTAGTAAAGGTCAAAGACATGGTTTTCTAGAGCAATTTTAGGTAGAAACCTTTTTTTCTTTTCAAGTGGATTTAAACACCCTAAAGAGGTATTAGGTCGATGGCCTCAATGAATGGATTGTGATGTGATTAATTCTAAGTGATCTGGCTTTGGCCCAGCCAGCAGCAGTGGCCCTGGCTGGCATGCCCCCTCAGACCCATGAAGTTACCGTCTCGATGGGGTACAGGGAGGGAGAGGCCCCTTAAGAAACCAATGAGGAAAACGCAAAAACTTGAGGTCTGACCAGTTTCATCATTCTTGCTGACATGCCCGGAAAGCTGGTACCATGTAGCTCAAGGACTCTTACCTCACTCCGGGACAGATAACCTGGTAAAGGGGAATCAAAACTGGAATCCCAGACCATGTGTGTGTCCTGATTCTGGCTCCAGAATCACAGCACGGTGCTGCAGGGGCAAAGCATATCTGTGGTTGGATATTTCCAGAGTTCACTGCTTCTACTTTCTGGCTGATTTCTTTGGTAAGACCCTTAGCTCCTTTCTCCTTTATACATTTCAGACAGGAGGTTCTCTTCCCATGCTGGGAATTCTCCACTCTAATCCACTTGGGCTCTCTTGCTTTAGGGAATTGTTTAGTCTTAAATTCATTTTCATTCTTTTTTTTTTTTTAAAGATTTTATTTATTTATTTGACAGAGAGAGATCACAAGGAGGCAGAGAGGCAGGCAGAGAGAGAGGAGGAAGCAGGCTCCCCACGGAGCAGAGAGCCTGATGTGGGGCTCGATCCCAGGACCCTGAGATCATGACCTGAGCCGAAGGCAGCGGCTTAATCCACTGAGCCACCCAGGCGCCCCTCATTTTCATTCTTTCTTAATGGAAAATCACTCTACAGAGTAGCAAAGCTCAGGACTGATAAGGAAGGGCTGAGAAGGATCACAAAGCAGAGAAATGTGGTGAAGGCGGAAAGAACTAGCATTTACTTAGCACCAGTTCTGTGCCAAGTGCACTACCTATCACGTATCACGTTTGAATCTTTTTCGAGATCCACGAAGGAGTATATTAGTCAGGGTATACTCGCTTAGACTTTAAAGACAAATAACTTTCAAATTGCCATGGATATTAAAAAAAAAAAGAAAGAAAAAGGAAAAAAGGAAGAAAAAGGATTTTTATCTTGCTTCCGCTACATGGCTCCAACTTTAGCTTTGTTCCAGGTCATCCTTACTTTAGGCTTAAGGCTAACAGAATAGCTATTATTGGAAATATTTCAGGTTGCTATGGCAGGGGGATAGAAGATTATGCAAAATCATGAACTACTTTGCAAAGATTCCACAAGGAAATGACACATGTCACATATGCTCACATTTTGTTGGCCAAAGCAAGTCTCAAGGCCATGCCTACCTATAAAGGGAATAGAGGAATGCAATCCAACTCTATGTGCAGAAGGAGAGCTAGAAACATTTGGTGGATAAAGTGTTATTATAGCTGAGAAAACGGATGCTTACAAAAGTGAGTGGGTAGTAGAGTTGGAACTCCAAGCCAGGTCTTGTGACTTGCTCTCCTGGGTTCTCTACTCTCCTATGGCAGGTATGTTCTATGAGCATGTTGTCACATACGTGGCATCATATCTTCTCTCCAAATAAAGTGTCCTTGGGGCTTAAGAAGGAGGTGTGCACAGGCACCTGGGTATGAATAGGTTAGAGTCAAATCAAAGTTAATGTGGCTCAGCCTTTCCTTTATTGTACCAATTTCTACTCTCTATAAAGGTCTTTAACACGCTTGGTGTGATATCATTATGTAATAGAAGTTTCATCTTTGAACACAAGCCAGATTTTTGTTTTTAATCATAGTTTCAAGTACAACAGGTTTCCTTGCTTATTGCTTTTATTTGTTGTATAATGAGAAAAGGATCACTGTGCCATTAGTCTGGTAAGGATGTTGCCTGGTGGATGTTCAAGGTACAGGGGAAAGGATGTCCCAGATTCCCTCTATTATTTTCAAGATAATCTCTAGAAAAAAAAAATCTTATTCAAAGAAACAAAATAATAAGACTAATTCTACCAGCCCTTAGAAAGTCATTCCTAATGACTTTCATTTCATTCCAGAGGAAAGGCTATGCTATGTTAGTTCTTCTCAGACTTTTCTAATCTAAGTACCCTTAACGGAAGAGAAAAGAAATCCTAAGTGGTCTGCCACAGGTGCAGTTTCAGATTTTAACCAGTCCTAGGTACATGCGTGTATGTTTGCATTCTGCTCCATAACATATCCACATTTGTCTGCATGTAAAATATTTTAAATCACTGACCACTACATAAAATTGATACTCCAGAAAAATACACTTATTCTTGACTTTCTTTTTTTTTTTTTTTTAACAATGCGAACAAGAGAATTTGAAATGGCTGAATTATTCGTAAGGGCTAGATAAGTCAGTAGAGGGCTAACATCGCTTAGTTTCATTAACTCTATGCCGTTGCCATGCGTGACTTCCCAAGTAACAGCCATGTTTGCTTGCCTGCATTTCTTTTTTTTTTTTTTAAAGATCCTATTTATTTATTTGACAGAGAGAGATCGCAAGTAGGCAGAGAGGCAGGCAGAGAGAGGAGGAAGCAGGCTCCCTGCGGAGCAGAGAGCCCGATGCGGGGGCTCGATCCCAGGACCCTGAGACCATGACCTGAGCCGAACAGTGGCCTAATCCACTGAGCCACCCAGGTGCCCCTATTCTTGACTTTCACCACTCCCTAGGAACCTGACCTCAAGCCTTCCCTATCCACGAATAACAATATGCCTATCACCTGAAAATGCCACTCCCCCCCCCCATAGGGATAAGGATTACTCTTAGGTTGGGGATATGCGGGGTTTCCCTTGGCAACTAGAGTACCCCCCCCCAAAACCAGGAGAGGATAAAGGTGAAAACAAAGGGGAAGTGGAGGGGGTTGCCTGGGTGGCTCAGTCTTATTAAGTATTTGCCTTTGGTTCAGGTCAGGATCCCAGAGTCCTGGGATTGAGTCCCGCATAGGGCTCCCTGCTCAGTGGAAAATCTGCTTCTCCTTCTCCCTCCCCTCTGGGTTCTCTCTCTCTCTCTTTCAAATAAATAAATAAATTTTTAAAAAGAAGAAGAGCAAAAACCAGGGGCTTCCAAGGCTATCCATGATGCAGTTATCCCCCTCCCCACATACCCTACCACAACCTCCATTGCTTACTCTACTCCAACCCCACTGGCGTCTGGTTGTTTCCCACACACAGAAAGCAGTCTCCCACCTCCAGACCTCAGCACTTGCTTCTCTTTCTGCCTGGAGAGCTCTACCCCAGATATCTACATGGATCTCTCTTTTGCTTCCTTCAAGTTTTTGTGCAGAACCACCTTTTCATTGAGGCTACCCTAACCCTGTTCCCCCACCCCCCAGCCCTCGTACTCCCTGTTCACTCTCTTTTCCTGCTTTGTAATTCTCCAAACCTTTTAACACAACTTAGAGATTTTATTCAGTGTCCATTTCCACCCGCTAGAACACAAGCTCCATAAGCACAGAGATGTTTGTCTTTTGTTTCCTGAAATATCCCCAGTGCCTAAAACTGTCTGCTGGAATCGGTTGATACATATTTGCTGAATGAAAAACCAAGAACCCGCCCATGCTGACAAACAGGCAGGCCTGAAATCAGCCATCTAGTGTGAACGTGCAGCAGTGGCCTTTGTTGTCAGCAGGCTGACCTGGCCCTACCTTGGGGGCTGGTTCAGGAATCTTGGAGGTTCCCTAAGGCAGGATCATCTGCCCAGTTTCCCAGCATCGTTCTGGTAACTGTCTATGAGGCCCAAGGAAAAGGTCTGGTTCCAGAGAGCATCTAAATGTCTCCTCCCAACATCCTCTGCTCCTCCCCCTCCTTCATCACACACAAATACACCACACAACCCTCTCATTTTCCAAGGACACAACTCAGGCTATTTCCAAAACTGAGATTCTGATCCAAAACAGTAGCACGGTGCGTCTCCATGTGCACAGGAAGAGACAGAAGACCTCTGAGCAATTTCCTGGCCCTATATTTTTCCATTCCAGTAAATGAGGCCTTCTTTAGCTCAGGAATCTCTCTCTGAACCAAGCCAATGCCTTATTGCTGCCTGCCATTTGTCACCGCCTGGGCGTGCTTCTTTGTTCTTTTATTTTCTATTTTAAGTGATCAGCGCCAGGGTCCCTTATGTCAAAAAATTTTGACTTCCCACTCTACCAGGTGTTGACTACTAGTTAAGGCACACACAATGCTAATGGAGAGTTCCCTTCCTAAATAGGCATTTTATTTTAATAATACGTAATACTTCAACTGCACTCTGTCTTCAAAGAGTTCTGCAAACTGCATATGCCGTTAGGCTGAACAGCACTTGAGTTCATGTTTTATGGCTCAGAAACCAGCCAGGTTAAATAATTGCTTAGACTCTTGCTAGCTGTGCTTCAGACAAGGCACTTTGCTTTTTTTAATGGATAAGGAAATATAATCCATAAAAATGTTATTCTTTAGCCACTGACTTAATAAACTAGTTTTCAGTTCTCCACATGTGCTTTTTTAAAAGCCATATTTGTAACCTGCTGCCTTGGCTGTGCTGGTTTCTCTTTGTTTCCAGAGACTGTTTCATGGTCCTCTTCTCTCTTATCCCCATCCCTCCTCTTCTTCTTCCTTTTTTTTTTTTTTTTAAGATTTTATTTACTTATTTGAGAGAGAGAGGGAGAGCAGTAGCAAGGGGGAGAGGCTGAGGGGAGGGAGAGAAGCAGATTCCCTGCTGAGCAGGGAGCTGGATGTGGGACTCAATCCCAGGTCCCTGGGATTTCTCTCTCCTTCTGCCCCTTCCCCTGCCCTCACTCTCTAAAAATAAATAAATAAATCTTTACCCAAAAAATAAGCCAGTGTTCCTGGAAGAAGGCCGTTGTGGCATGGGCCATGGTAGGGGCAGGCCAGGTGGTGAGAAATGGCTGGAATCTGCATGGACATTGAAAACAGAACCCACAGAATTTGGTAATCCATATACCTGGGCACTCAGGAGGTCTGTCCAGGACTATGTCAGTGAGCTGTGAAGAAATGGTTATGAATGATGTGCCCTCTTCCCTTCCAGTAAAGGAAGAAGAGGCAGGATTGTTGTTGGTTCAACCACCTTGCCTTTTGTCCTTTTTCCTTCACGTTAATTGAGGGCCTATTTATGTGCTAAGCATTGTGTTGGGATATAGCAGTAAATGTGAACAGGGTGACTGCCCTACAGAGCAAACAGTTTACAAAGGGAGTCAGATGTTAAGTGAATAATCACACACACACACACACACACACACACACACGTAAATGTAAAATGAACACTCTAATATACACTAGGTGTCAAAATTAGTTTATCTGGGGGCATCTGGGTGGTTCAGTTGTTAGGCATCTGCCTTCTGCTCAGATCGCTCAGATCGTGATCATGGGGTCCTCAGATCAAGCCCTGCATTGGGCTGTCTGCTCCATGGGGAGCCTGCTTCGCCCTCTCACACTCCCCCTGCTTGTGTTCCCTCTCCCGCTGTCTCTCTGTGTTAAAGGAATAAATAACATCTTAAAAAAAAATTGGTTTATCTGCCCTGGTCAGGAAGTGCTAAAGAAAGAACACTTTCCTGGGATCTGAATAGACAAGTGCCAACCAGACAAAGATGGCAGAGGGAGGGGAAGAGTGTCCCAGGCCACGGGAATGGCATGCACAGTGGTTCTGGAGGGAGGGGGAGCACAGTATGGATGAGGAACTGAGAGAAGGTCAAAGTGAGTAAAATGCAGAGAGCTTGGGGAACGTGAGCAAAATGCAGCTGGAGAAATGGACAGGGTCAGACTGTTGGGCTTGTGGGCCATGTTCAGATTTTGATCCTCATCCTGAAATCAATGGGAAATAGCTGGAAGCCTTCAAGTAGGGTAATGATGGTCCTACGTGCTTGCTGAGTGGAGTGAGAGTGATGCGGAAGGCCAAGTACGAGACAAATGCAGCAGCTCAGGTGAGTCTGTGCTTGGTGCTCCTGTGGATCTGGGAGAGAGCTGGGAGGTCCTGTTGAGAAGAAAGATCAAGATCCGAGAGCTACTTAGAAAGCAGACCGGGGTTTGGTTGGGACAAGAGACATGTTCCCAGTTCTTTGTTTTAAATACTTGTACCAGTGGGGGTAAGACTCTCCTATTTGTAGAAGTCACCTACTTATATTAGACCAAGTCCCAAGGCAAGCTGAAAAATCTATTTTTCTTTAAATACTACAAAAAAAGGGCTTACTGCAGGATGGTTTAGTGTCTAGGCTTACCAGAAAGAGAGGATGAGACAGATGATTGTCCCTAGCCCTGTCCTGGCCTGCTTGTATAATGAATTAATATAGTCCTACACCAACAACAAGGTCTCTAAGCCAGCATTGTCCAAAAGAAACATAATATGATACAAGCCCTAAATGTGATCTTATATTTGTGAGTAGCTATATTTAAGGAGGAAAAACTCAGATGAAATTAATTCAAATAACCTATTTTATTTAACCCAGTAAATAAATAAAAAAAAATACTGAGACAGGTAACCAACAGAATAATCATTAGTGAGGTACTTTTTTTTTTTTAACTAAATTTTTAAAATCCCGTGTGCTTCTACACATATAGCATGTCTGCACTTGGATTAGCCATATTTCATGTGCTCAAAAGCCACATCACACATGGCTGGTGAGCACTGAACTGGACCACATAGCTCTAAACCACTGAAAAGGCCACACAGATCTTAAAACCACATACAAAACACTGAAAATATAAGTCCTTCTATAGTAATTTTTAAAGGCAAGTAGGGGCACCTGGGTGGCTCAGTCGGTTAAGCATCTGCCTTTGGCTCAGGTCAGAATCCCAGGGTCCTGGGATCGAGCCCCACGTTGGGCTTCCCGCTCAGTGAGGGGCCTGACTCTTCCTCTGCCTTCTGCTTGCCTCTCACTCTGTTTGGTTGCTGTGTGTGTGCACACGTGTGTGTGTGTCATATAAATAAGTGAAATCTTTAAAAAAAAAAGGCAAGTAATATTTTAAGTAGAGCTTCTTCAATTTCAAAATCAAATAATTTGCGATTAACTAACTATATGAATTCAAGGAAGCTGGTTTTCTTTTCCATGCCTCAGTGTACAGAAAGGACTGGATAGTATGTATCAGCCTTTCCGGTCTTACTTAACAATCACTGATCCCTGTGAAGGAAGTCCAAATAGTTTTTCCTCCTCTTTATTTTAATTCTCATTTCCCACAGAAATCTTTCCTTCCAAACTTCTAAATTCTTCTACGATAGCTGAAGGTGGGAAATTAGCTAGTTCAATAGTAAGCAGACAAAACTCCAATAATAGTTTTCATTCTAAGGCAAAAAAAAGTTGGATTTTCTTGGGAAATTTGAATACTAACTGGATATTTAATGATTAAGGAAACTTATGATGTTTTAGATGTTATATCTAGCACTGTGGCTGTATTTTAAGAAAAAAATCCTTACGTTTAAGAGATACATCCTAAAATACATTTATAGAGGAAATAATATGTTGTCGTGGATCTACTTCAAAATCATCCTAATTAGGAGGCAGGGGAGAAGGTGGGGTTTAGATGAAATAAGATTTGTCGTAACTGAAATTTGGTGTGAGATTCACATGGGATTCATTGTACTATTCTCTCTACTTTTATAGCGTGCTTTTTCTTTTCCTAAAGATTTCCAGACTTTCTGAGGTCCTACTTGAGGTAGGATTTTCAAACATCCCCCTTAAATACTGTGTATGCCTCATGGTATGGATGCAAAAGCTTACCTAAGCACTGAGAATACACGATTCTTATTTAATACTGCAATGGAATAAAGCCATATGTTTAAGGGCCCCAAATTCCCATCGTAGTTTAAATCTCTGATATTTTCAGTGGTAACAAGACTTCACCATTTCATCCTACCCTTTGGTACAGATTTAGGATCAACATTGATAAGCAAAGCCTTATCTGTGTCAAGGAGAGCTCCAGACTCTGCCTGAGCCACACAGGGGCTCAGGGAGCATAGTGATAAATCATATAGACAAAGGACACTGCAAACCCAGAATGGTACAGACGCTTGGCCCATAGGCATAAAGACTATCACCTGTTCCTGGCATCATGGAAGCTGCATGTGACAGGGATAGGTAGGATCAGAGTAAGGAACTCAGAGTACATGGAGCCTCAGAGGCCAGAAGACATATAACACCTAAGACCCACAAAGGGGGATGTATGAGTATAGGTCACTTGTCACAAAAATGTCTGGGCATTTTGTAAAGTTCTGGTGTAACATTCTCTCTAAATTCCATGCAAGATTTCTGGCTACCTCCTGTCCACTCAGCCCTCTTGAACATCGTGATGGGAGATGAGGAGGCTGGAATCTACTTCCAAGTTCTTGCCCAAGACAGTGTGAGAAGCTGAATAATAAACTGAGAACATAGGACTACCTTGCAGATATGCTGCCTTCAGGCACCCTTGCTTGCTATGCTCGGGTCTTCCTGCCTCCAAGCCTTTGGGTGCTTGACCTCTCACCAAGAACTACAGAGCAGGTGCTCATTTTCACGCCCAAAGGAATATCACTGCTAGTGTCTACGTAAAAGGATATACAAAGGAAGAGAACAGGACTCAATCTGAGAATGTTTTCCTTTCGCATTTTCGTCAGCCAAAGGAGTATTGAGTTTAGGGTACCAACATATGGCACAAATGTTAATTTTAAGGAAAATTTGGCACCCATAATACGCTCAGCCATGCTACTCTCCACACATGTGATACTTGGCTTCAGTGGGGCAGTACTGTGCCAGATTTTCTTAAATGTCAAGCATTTTAAGAAATGGTTTCGTTGAATTAAAATTACACACCCCCCAAAATGGAAATACTACTGAGATGTTTCTAAATAAAATAAGGCAACAGCCGACCAGAGGCCATGGTAGACTGCTGGAGAGCCAAACATCATTAGAATGGTGTTTTAACTTCTAAGCAATTTATTACAGTCTGTAGTGTATTAACCAGATGATAATCTGCAAAGAGTATCCAAGTCTTTGGGGTAAAAGAAGGCCTGACAGGTTTCACTGAAGATTTGTCCTGTATGTTGACAGAATTCACCTGTGCTGCCTAAGTCACATGAGCAGGTAGGACTTATCCATGGACATGATTCCCCCTGGGTGAGCACACTCTGACATTCCACAGTCCTCTCGGTCAGAACAGTCTGGTGGTGAAATATGTCAAGCCTGGAGCCCTAGACTTGTTTTTAATGAAGCTTCCCTTGACCACTTTGGTTTATCAAGTTCACTGACTACCTCAACTCCACTGGCTCATTTTCATCCATATGCTTCTTTTCTAAGTCATCATACACATCACAGATAAAATGCTCATTTTCAGATTGCTCTCTCTCTCTCTGCTTAGGAGTCTGAGTCTAGATTTCCAGTTATTCCCAAATCCCTAATACAGGGAGAGACTGAGTGGTATACTTCCCAACGGATTGACAAAAAAGTAGAGGAGGGGAGGAAGTTGGGAATGACAAAGGCTTACAGGAGCCAGTAGAGAGTCAAGGTCATCCAGTAGGAAGTCATATATGAACTGAGATTTATAGACACTTGGGCTCTAGAGCTTTAAGACTCATATTCTCCCTTTTCCTCTATCACATGAGAACATTAATATAATCTGAACAAGATGATGCCTGAAATCCTCTCCTATGCTTAAAACATTCTACAATGAATTCTCTTCATCTCATGGGGTTTTTGTGGGAACTAAATGTAATAATGGGTATGAAAGGTTGTTTTTGTTTGTTTTTTGTTTTTGTTTTTTTGCAACTTGAGAACCATCTTGGTGTAAGTTACCACAATATCACAAAAATAATTCTCTCAATAAACCTGGAATTATTTTTCATTTCTATTACAAAAATGTTGGGTCAAGTTTAGCATCTTATTTAATTTCAGGTGGAAAATGAAAGGATCCATAGCAGGTAAAAAGATGCATTGAAGGAAATGAATAGTTTTTGTATAAATTTGAGTGACCTTTCTGGAAATCAATTTAGCAATATGTACTAAGACCTGAAAATTCATATCCTTTGACCAGTAATTCTATTTATAGAGATGCTAATCTAAGGAAATGGTAGTCAAATAAGATTTATGTATAAAGTTATCTACTGCAGTGTTATTTGTATACTGCATAGAGACGTACAGTAAATAGTGTTGGAAAAGAAAACATTCATTCATATAAAAGACTTTCAAGAAACAAATCAGAATAGTAATAGTTATTCTTGGTGGTGGTATCATTATTTTCCTGTTCTTCTTTATGCATGTCAGTATTAAATTTTATGATGTTAATGAATTCATATTATATAAAGGTCATTAAAAATATATTGTGTAGAGTTACTCACCATCTAATTGTGGTGTTAACACATTTTGTCTCTTAATTCATCTTGATCAATAGCGAGCTTAACTCAACTGTTCCCATGACTTTCTTCTTATTCTTCTGCTAACAACAACGTTCTTTGGGCCTTATATTATGCCTGTCGTTTGCCTGCAGGTGAGACAGCACCCAGAGAGCTGACTCACCCATCAGATTGAGACTATCCACATATAGTGTATATCCCATATATTCTTTCTTCTCATGAAGTTCACAAGATGTGAATTGGCCCAGGATTCATTTCTTCTAGAATAGGACCTACCAAATAACACTCTTGAAGTGTGGCTTGCTTGATTCTCCCTAAAAAGCCCCCAGGCAGAGGGGTACGTGGGTGGCTCAGTTGTTTGAGTGTCTGGCTCTTGATCTCAGCTTGTCATGATCTCAGGGTAGTGACATGGACCGCCCCTGTCAGGCTCTGTGCTGGGCATGGACCCCAGCTTGAGATTTTCTTTCTCTTCCTCCCTCTCTTAAAAAAAAAAAAAAGAAAAGAAAAAGAAAGTTCTCAGGCAGAGGCATTCTCCACTCATGTTGAATTTCCCATCAATCCCTACAAAAATAGTCTTTTATTCTAAAAAACCAAAGGTTTCAGAAATTATAGGCAATTCCCTAAACTCTAGATCGAATTTACTCCTATTGTGTTATTAAATGGAGTTCACATGAGTTATCTCTTACCAGATGGTAAGCAGAAAGTTGTTTTGTTATTTACTCACTACATTATTCACTCAACCAAAGAGTTCCATGTTAAGTTAGCTCCAGCATTTCTTCAGTCAGCATGAATGGAGATGAAGGAGATGAAGGAATTATTTCCCAAATACTCCATTAAATGATGCTATCTATCAAATGTACCCTTTTCATTAGAAAGCCAGAGAAGGTTAATAATCTAACAGAATCAGCCTGCCTGTTGCTGGTAATGGAGAGTGAGGGAGAGGGGGAGAGAGACAGAGACAGACTGATTAACTAAAACCAAAGTTATTCCTAACCACTCAAAGTCAGAAAGCTCCAAAAAAAACAGACAACAATCTATGGCAAAGCCCATCAAAGGATTCTTTCTTTGGCTAAGCCTTCCAAGGAAACAGTCTTTAGCCAGAATCTTCCTGATTCAGTCTTGTAGCATTCAGACTCTCAGAGTAAGCCTGTCAGTTTCTTAACTGGCTTTTCTTCACCACCTCATCAATTCGTTGCACAATTCTTGCTCAGTTTAGATTCAGCTATTTCTTCACAATTTTACGCTGATTTGGAAAATGTCCTTCATACTTTGATTGTTGTCTCTCCTCATGAAATGCCATTTACATTAGGATGATTCAGTTTCATGAATGGATTTTCTTCCTGTGTGACTGCAGCCTTAGATGAGCCTAGGGCCTTGTACACTTCATTCCAGATATCGTTGCAAAACAAGAGTTGTGAGGCTGCTTCCATCTTCCTCCCTAAATAGACACCTATTTCTTTCTCCTTTTGTCCAAATTCTCAGTCTTGAAATCTTAGTTGTATTTGTATATGGTGTTTTCATAAATTTTAAATCTGAAACTCAGTCTAATCCTTGTTTCTGGTACTATTCTCTTCTGTCATCTAAACTGCCTCAGGCTGGTGTGGCTTACACAGAGATTACACACTTGTGCACACACACACAACTTACGAATGGCAGATATGATCCTGTATGTTTTGTCAAAACAATTCCATTACTGGCGATTCCATGAGAATTGGAGGTCTAGTGTTACTTGAAACTAGCAAAAAAAAAAAAATTTTTTTTTTTTTTTAGATCTGTCTTTTGAACTGTTCATGTGCATTCCCTTTGAATGGCTTTTCCCTATTTTCTACTTTAACTAGTCACATTTCTGACTCATCTGTGGAGGCTCTTAGATATCAAATGATACTGTTTCTCTATCATATGCTGCAATTATTTTTCTAGTCTGCCATTGTCTTTTTAATTTTTTTAAATAAGATTTTATTTATTTGAGAGAGAGTATGGGTGGTGGGGTGGGGAGAGGGAGAAGCAGGCTCCCCGCTGAGCAGGGAGCCTGATGCAAGGCTTGATCCCAGGATTCTGGGATCATGACATGAGTTATCCAGGTGCGCCCATTTTATGTGATTTTTGACATACTGGATTTTTTTTCCTTATATAATCAAACTATTCAAAAAAAATTTTTTTTTAAACCAAGAGCTCTAAAAGGTTACAGGTTTAAGGCAAGGACACATGAAAGCCCTCTTTCCCATAAGTTGGAGCTTCAGGATTTGAATGAAACTGGTACAATCCTTCCCTACTATGTTCTTGAAACAACTGGGCAGGGGATCAGTCTGGAAGATATGGCTGGATTTACCCCCATCCTGAGGAGAAAAAAGCCATTGTGAAAATAAAGGAGTAGAAGTAGGGTGAATGCAGGGTGAGGAGGGACAGCAATGACACTCATGTGTCATGTATGCTCAAAAGAATCACTTATGTGACCAGAAACTGGATGACTACTTCTGTAACCTTTTCCTGGTTCCTGAGCTTTGGGTTGATTTCAGGGGACTTTTTTAGGGGCCAATTCCTTCCCAGACTTGAGCAATCTGAATGATTCTGTGGCCAGGGTCCCCTGGGTGCAGGGGAATACTTTCAGTGGCCAGCAATGCGGTGAGGAGGTGAAGGGACCCGCCTCACCACAGCTGTGACCAGGTCCCTGACAGATGCCACTGCTGCACATCCAATGGGCGTTCCACCCTTTGCAAGTATCCTTCAGATGCTCTACCTTATTTGGTTATGGCAACGAGTATGTGAAGCAGGTAGGGCACACTGAGGTTTCCTCTTCCTCTTCTACAGACTAGAAGTAAACAGACTACCAAATATAACTGACTTTCCAAACTTACGTGAGTGTAAGTTTGAGAGTAGGAGTAGGAGTGAGAGTAGGAGTTGAGTTCTGAAACAAGGTGAGGTGTGTGGTCCGCTATAAACGGGCAGCGCGGCCAACAGGTATACAGGCAAAGAGAGGGGGTACATCTAGGAGGAAATGCCAACTCGGCCAGTTATTTGCTCTTTAGCCTCAGGCAAGTGGCTTCCCTCCAAGCTTCTAGTTCTCATCTCTGGAACGGAATGGTCTGGCAGGATGGATGTGAGGATGAAGTTACATAATGCTCCATCTCCTTCAGTCTCCTGTCTTGTTGGGGCTGTGTGGTTTTGAGGGCCACCTTGAAACTTACATGGAAGGAGTAGTATATAAAGACCCTCTCAGGAAAGGCAGAGCATGAAGGACCCCTGCACCGTGCCTGGCAGAGAGTGGGTGCCGCAAGAACCTAATGTCTCCTCTACCATACCAGCTTCCAGTCTCCTGAGAGCTAAGATGCACTTGGAGGCTTTCCTCTGAAGAGTCCGTGTGTGGTTTATAACCCTGCTCATCTAAAAGCCCTCCTGTATCTTAACACTTACAGTGCTGCTGGCATTGAGGACTATGATTCATCAAAAAGCTCAATTATTCGCCCACTGGCCATTATATAAGTAGGCTTGATTAGCGTTTGCAATAGCCCATATGTAAATGTAAAGGATCTTGAAAGAGGTTTGTTAGAAAGAGAATTCAGCAACAGCTCTCAAGAGAGAGCGCAGTGTCATGGTTAAGAGTAGGAGTTGGCAGGGGCACCTGGGTGGCTCAGTGGATTAAGCCGCTGCCTTCGGCTCAGGTCATGATCTCAGGGTCCTGGGGCTCAGGTCATGATCTCAGGGTCCTGGGATCGAGCCCCGTGTCGGGCTCTCTGCTCTGCAGGGAGCCTGCTTCCTCCTCTCTCTCTGCCTGCCTCTCTGCCTATTTGTGATCTCTCTCTCTGTCAAATAAATAAAATAAAGTCTTTAAAAAAAAAAAAAAAAGAGTAGGAGTTGGCAAACTACAGCCCCCAGGCCAAGTCTAGCCCATCACCTGTTTTTGTATACAAAGTCTTACTGGAACACAGCCCCGCTCCTGTTTTGTTGACGCGGCTATGATGGCTGCTTTCATTAGAAGGACAGGGCTAAATAGTTGCAACAGAGACTGTAGGCTTCACAAAGCCAATGATATTTGCTCTTTGACCCTCGAAGTAAAAGATTACCAATACCTGGCTAAGAGCTGCTACTTTCAGGCTATGTGACCTTAACAAATAATTTACCCTTATCGTGCCTTAAATTCCTCTTCTGTAAAATAAGGATAGTAATAATAGTGATTGAACGAGATAATCCATGTCAAAACCTTGCATGTGCTGAGTCCTTGGTTAATGACAGCTATTATTTTACTAATAACACCATTGATTTATAGCAAAGTCCCTTGAGTAAAGCATCCTGACCACGGACAAAAAACCTGTTTGTTCAACCTCAGTTGCGAAGCCCCCAGGCCCACTGCAGATATCAACAGCACCTAAAATAGTCACCTCTTTGTGCCACAATGGCTTTCTTAAGAGCAGCCATTTCAATGCCAATAGCTCAGCTTCTGGGATATTAAATGCATACTCTACCTTTCCTTCACGCTTAATACAGACATTTGGATTAGTGTCATTGAATATTTTCCGATAGATAGTCTGCATATCCTACCTGGGAGGGGGGGAACTGGATGAGGCCTTTTGATGGAATTAAATGTCAGTAGTATCAGCTGTTTTTTTTCTACAAACATGAGCAAGATATTCTAAAAGATGTGAACAATCAACCAATGTACAGGGAAGAACTTGCCTTTAGTCACTCAATGTTTGAAAATGAAAAGATTTTTTTTTCTTCCAAAGACAATCAAGCTTGACAAATGGCATAAAAGCAACTAAGGAAGCTGAAAAAACAGCAACTCACTTTGCTTCCTAAATATAATGGGAAATGCTTTCTCAATGTAAAGAAGAAGTCTTATCCTACAGTCCAATGAGCATATGGAGGTGATTTCCAAGAGAGAAGTGAGAAAGAAAAAAATCCCACAGCTCAACCTTTCACAATTATCAGTCATGCAGGGAGAAAACCTTCTTGTACTCTCTTCCGCATTGTCAAGTTTTGCAGGTTAGAAGAGCCAAGATGAGCCATCCCTATAAGGGACCAAATCTGCAGCCCAGCTTCCCAGCAGGTGGCTAGGCAGAGCCTTGGGGTAGGTTGGGGTTTGGGAGGAGAAAAAAAGGTGGGGAAGGTTCTCAAGTTTGAGACTCATATGCCCTCAAATGATGCATGGGTGGTACCCCACCAGCACCAGGTACAGCATGACCTGCCCAGATGCTTCCCTTTGTGGATTACCTGGACCCCACAATGGCCATTGCCTGAGATGTGCCTCATCAATTCAGCCTTGTCATAGAGAAGAATCTCATCACACCTGTATCCCACCCCTAGTAGCCTGATTGTGTGGAAGAAAGGGAAGGATGACTGCATGTCACAGGGCTTCTTCCATCAGAATCCTTCTTCTACCACCCTTGGCCCCATCACCTTTCCTTTATCATAGAGTTTCTGCCATTGATAGATAACACTGTTTTATGGCACGCTTCCCTGCAGTAGTTTTTCATCTTGGATAGCTGTGAGAATCCCCTATAGAGCTCTTAAAATACACCAGTGCCTGGTTCCCACCCCCAGATCCTGATATAATTTAGATCTGGAGAGGGGTCTAGGCATGACATTGTGTTCAGGCATGGGGGTGGGTGGGTTCTGTGCATTTAAAAGTTCTCAAGTGATTCCCATGTACTAACCAACTATGT
Organism: Meles meles; assembly: GCF_922984935.1. NCBI lineage: Eukaryota > Metazoa > Chordata > Mammalia > Carnivora > Mustelidae > Meles > Meles meles. The sequence goes on from NC_060068.1 coordinate 84,503,924, forward strand.
GCAGGGTACTCTTCTTGGTGGGTACGACTGTGAATAGAACAGGCAAAGACCTGGTCTTATGGAACCTATGATCTAGCAGAGTAAGACAGAGAACAAATAAATGAATGGCAAAGATTTCTTCTGACTGCCACTGGGAAAATAAAGCATGGCGCCGTGCAAGAGTTGGAGGATGGGAGATGATGCAACTTTAAAATGATCAGGGCATCATCCCTGTGGGGTTCTACTCTGCTGTTTTCCTTGTGGTAAGCTCTGCTAGCACTCGGGGCTAGTGACAGGGTTGTGGTTAGATGCCTGCTTCTTGTTCAGGAAGTGACAGTTAGTGTCCCTGTGTCTCCTGAGCCCAGTTTCCATAGACTGATGCACCATGCGAGACCCTCACTGGACAGCCCAGATCAATCACTGTAACCAGAAGCAGCCCCACAGGGCGTGCTGTCTCCTCAGTATGCCAGCATGCCCCCTCCCTCTTTCCCTTTCACCCACTATTAATTGGGTGATATCTTATCACCAGCATCATTACTGAACATAATTTGCTGACTTGTAATAATGGTAATACTAAAAACAGACTGAATGACATTTACTATGTGCTGGCACTCTACAGATATATTATCTTATTCAATTCATTACTAAGGTAGGCAGTATCAGCTCTGGTTCATAAAGGTGGAAAACAAGACCCTGAACGGTTAAGAAACTTATAACGTGGCTGACATTGTAGACCTTTTAGGTCCCCCCCAACTCAGACAGTCTGTGATCCTACAATCTCTAGCTCGTTTCCTCAGCTAGGTGGCAAGCTTCCGGAGGAAAGGCACTGTGTCATATACATCTTTGCAGGAGAATCCCTTCTCTCCTCACCCCCATGTGGCCTAGCCTGAAGTGGGCAACAAATACATCAGAGGTCAATTTGTGGAGGTAACCTGGCAAACACTCCTGAGCCTCTGAGGCCCCCAAAGTATCCTTTGAGTCCTGCAAGCCTGAGTGTCCCTGCTCATAAGCTTGGACTCTCTCTTTTTCCATCAAGACTGCCCAGTGGAGTTTCTACCAAGCAACACTGAGACTCCTCAGAGTGTCCCAAAGCAACTCACAGACACTTATAAATGAGTCCTGTGGGCATTTTCCCCAAGGTCTTTCCCAAAAGAGATGATTATTTCATGTTCCCCATCATTTTTGTTTGTTTTGCTAATTAATATTTAAAAAAAAAAGAGATTAATATACGAAATAACAAAGTCATTGCAACTTAGGCTAGAGATTGCTATTCAACAAGACACACTTCTGCTGATGTTTTAAGGTATTTGGAGGATGTATCTTTAAAGAGACTTCCTCATTTTCCCCCAGCTTTTCTGAGGTATAATTGGCAAATAAAATTGTAAGATCTTTAAACAACGTGATGACTTGATACGCCTATACACTGTGAAAGGATCCCCTCCAACTAGTTAAGTAACACATGCATCACCCCATTATTTACCACTTTTTTGGGGGAGGAGGACTTTTAACTTCTACCCTTTTAACAAATTTCAAGTATATAGTATGGTGTTATCAACTAGAGTCACCATGTTTTACATTTGATCCTCGGATTTTTCATCATATAACTGAAATTATATACCGTTTTACCAGCCTCCATTTCCCTCACACCTAAGCCTCTGGCACCTACTTCTCAACATCCTGTTTCTAGGGGTTCGACTTTTTTTTTTTTTTTTTTTTTTGGATTCCACATATAAGGGATGCCAGGCAGTATTTATCTTTCTCTGTCTAGTTTATTGCACTTAGTAGAATGCCCTCCAGCTCCATTCATACTGTCACAAATGCCAGGATTCCTTCCTTTTTAAGGCTGAATAATATTCCAGTACACACACTTTCCTTGATTTATTCATCCATTGACAGACACTTGGGTTGTTTCCACCTCTTGGCTATTGTGAATATTGTGAATAATGCTGCAGTAAACATGGGAATGCAGGTATCTCTTCCAAGATGGAAATACAACCTAAATTCACATGTCCTTGTAAAGCCACAAACAAATGTATTTCAAAAAGCAGCTATAGCAGTGCATAGTAAGAGAATCCTACCCGGGCAACAGTTCTCTACCAAGTAACTACATGGCAATTAGTACCATGCAAGGCACAACGGGAGACAGAAGGGTATGAATCCCAGGCTGAAAGGAGCTTATGGGAAAACAAAAACTAAGTGTGAAGGAACCAGAGTGAAGTAAAAAAAAAAAGAAACAAACAAACAAACAAAAAAACAAAAAACGCCTAAACAAACACTGTATTTAACCCAGGGTTCAGTGGGGTGATATAGTAAGATTTGAAAGAACGGAGGGCCACCTGGGTGGCTCAGACGGCTAAGCATCTGATTCTTGTTTTCGGCTCAGGTTATGATCTCAGGGTCCTGAGATAGAGTCTGAGTGGGCTCCATGCCCACTGGAGTCTGCTTGAGATTCTCCCTCTCTCCTTCTCCCCTTGCCCCATACCCCTCCACTCACAGGCACTCTCTCTCAAATTAATTTTAAAAACTAAAAAAAAAGAGAGAGAGAGAGAGAGAAAGGAGGAAAAGATAACTGGGCATAAGGGTTAGGGTGGAAAAGTTTCCGGGAGGAAGCCTGGAACAATGGGATGGATCAATGGAAAGAATATTCCTGGATGGCTGACCAGTCTAAACAAAGGCCAGGAGGTAGAAATCAGTTTGCTCCATGTAGAAAGAGGAGTGAAAGCCTGGTCTCATTGGTGCTGAGAGGATTTTAGTGAGAAGGAGAACTCAGTTGGATCTGTTTTAAAGGACCTGAAAGTCAGGGAGAGGAGTTCACATTTGCTTTGAATGTCAGGGAGCAAAGTTTACATTGCCCTGTGTATCAGGTAGGGATTTTGTTTAGTTGTAGCCACAGAACTCTGCATACATTGTCTTAATGAAGTAAAGGATTTGTTTTGTTAAATAACCAGAAGACCAGCACCAAGAGGGTCACTGCAGTTTCATACTGATAAGTGCTCTCTTCCCCTCTACTATACTTTGTGGGAAGCATTGTCATTAACTTTGTTTCATGGTTGTGATTTGACTGCTGCACTTCCAACCTCATATCCACATTCCAGAAAGAAGGAATTAAAATAGGAAAAGATAAAGCAGGTGGTTTCTGTGTTAGGAACGCAAGAGCTTTCTCAGAAATCCCTAGCCCCCGCTGCTTACATCTCATTGGCCAGAACTGCGGCACCAGACAACCCCTACCTGAAGGGATGTTGAAAAGGCTAGCACTTCGGAGGGGCACATAGTCACCACAAGCAAAATCCGGGTTCAGATCCTAAAGGTAGAAGGAGGAATGGATATAGGAGCAGAAATTAGCAAGCTCTACAAACTATGTGTAGCAATATCTATACACTATTGTTGTTGTTCCTTATTAGAGAGCTGTCTTAAGAAAAAGAGACGAATTTTCCTGATGTCCTCCGTGCTATTCCTTATGTTCCACAAATAAGTAAAACCATATGATAACTGACTTTCTCTGCTTGACTTAATTCACTCAGCATAATTTCGTCCAGTTCCATCCATGCTGATGCAAAAGTTGGGTATTCAGCAGCATGGAGGACATTAGGAGAAGGAAGGGAAAAACAAAGGGAAGGAAGTCAGATGGGGAGACGAACCACAAGAGATTACAGACTCCAGGAAACAAACTGAGGGTTTTAGAGGGGAAGGGGATAGAGGATGGGTTGGCCCATTGATGGGTATTAAGGAGGGCACATATTGCATGGAGCACTGGCTGTTATACGCAAACAATGAATCATGGAACACTGCATCAAAAACTAATGATGTACTGTATGGTGACTAACATAATAAAAAAAAATACAAATTGTATTTAAGAGTTTTAAAAAAAAGAAAAAGGGCCAAATTTTTAGGAGATTAATTTGACTCTGGTATTTAAGAAATCTTTAAAAAAGGAGAAAAATGGTCTGGAAGAGTGGATTGAAACTGTTGAAAGAAACCTAGGAGTGAAGTGGGCAACCAGACTACAGTCCTTGCTCTGGGAATGGAAACAAAGAGAGAGGCTAACAGCCATTTCTAAGAAACAGTGAACAAGATTTTCTAGCAACCACCCAACAATGCATGGCCAATGTAAAAGGTGTTGGCAAGTTGACTTCTTGGTTCCCTCCCTCCTTCCCTTTCTTCCTTATCTTTTACATAAAATTAGTATTGGGGATTTGTGGGAGAGAACATATTAAAGGGAGAAACTGTCAAAGAAGAATGCTAGAATGAGACACGTTGAGGTAATTACAAATCTTGGAGTATTATTACATTTTAATGTCATAAGTACTTGAGGTATGGAAAAGAGATGAGTTAGATTCAAAGTTATGGATTCTGATATGAATGTGCTCCTTTTTGGGAATGTGAGCATTGCTTTTTAGGGCCATTCTCTAAACACAACACTTAATAAGCAAGATGAACCACATCTGAAAATAAATTATGTTCCTTTTGATGACTAATCCTAAACAACAACAGAAAAGCATTGTCTATTTGTTAGGTGGGAAGTAGAAAGAAAAGAATACAAGGAAAGAACTCCACAGATTTTTTTTGTAGTTTTATCTACTAGTGCTAATGAACAGAATAAGACCATTTTATGACTAGAAAGTTATTGCAATTTGAAAATGTCTCACTTAAAACTGTTCATAAGTACCAGTCATTTTACAAGGCCGTGAAGACTCAGAGAGTTTAGGCATCAGTCCAGCCCTCAAGGGGATCCCAGTGACGTGGGCAAGCAGGTTGTTGCAGTGCTTGGGGAGGAATCAGTGTGACGGGTGTGGGCACAGACTGTGGGAGCTGAGACGAAGGAGGGACTAATTCTGTCTGAGGGCTGGAGTAGGCTTGTGCAGTGTCATAAATAGGATTGGACTTTTGCCCTGGAAGAAGCTTTTAAGCACCCTAATTACTTTAGTGCCCTGGGAGAGGACCTAATAATCCAAGGGCCTCATCCTTAGCATCCCAAATTTCCTTCTCAGCACTGGGGAGGAGCCCAGGAAAAACTCAGGGATGGGTAGCTTGAAGAAACTGGATTAGTCATATTTGCCTTTACAAATTAATTAATTAATTAATTAATTCTTTACAGAATTAATTCTATAATTACTATGAATATTTACATCAAACTCATTTAATCTGAACTTCCAAGGTTGAATGTATTTTTGTCTTATATACTCCTGGTTTTCTTAATGCAGCTCATCAAAGGTCAGCCCAATTTTCAAGTCACCGATATCTTCCTCTGGTCTGCAGGATACATGGCTAGTGGAAACTGGAGCACTAGTTGGGGAAAAGGGTAGTTTCATCTCTCTCACATTCACAGATACTCTTCCATCTGTTTTTTGTTATTCTAATGGAAGTTTTAATAATAAAAAAAAGGAAATAAAGGAATATCTTGAAAGAAATTATTTTATGTCAAAGAAATGCCATTCTGCTTCTTGTTCCCTCATATCCAGCAAATCAACCTGCCAGTTCAAGAATTCTCTATTGTAGCTCCTAGAATTTTTTTTCTCCACATCTGTTTGTCAGTTTCTTCTCCCAGACCATGAATTCCTTGAAGTTAGCTTTTGGCAAATTAGACATTATCCTCTGGCTCCCACACAGCGCAGGCACAGCGAAAGCACTTGAAGGAATTTCCTGAGTGAATGCCTTTGGGGAGGTTTCTCCATGTCTGACTCTTTGCGGTTGCTTACAGTTAACTTCCCTGGGTCCCAAAGCTGCAAACCCAAAGTCTAAACCAGGATTAACGTTGCCAGGGGCATCAAAAGACCTTGGGCAGAAAACTTGAGAAGTCCAAAGAAATGCTTCCAGAGAATTCTTAACCACTCAAAAGGAAGGGGATCCCAAGTCTAATTTTGTCTGAATGCTTGCTGTTTGAAAGCCAATATGAATTTTTCTTTTTTAGTGCAGTATTTGAGCAGCTAAGTCAGTCACGTCTGCTAAAGTATAAGTTGAAAGGGTACACAATTAAAAGTTTCTTTCCACCCAGGGAACTCCACACCCACAGGGCACTTTCCCATCTCTGTAGACTATGATGGCAACAGTCCATCCTGAATGGGTAACTTGAGTGCTGGACTCCCAAGCCTTCCTCCACCAGCCATATAGTCTACCTCCTCAGACGTAACCAGTCTTACTAGATTCTTGTATTTCCTTCCAGAGACAGGCTAAGGGTATGAGTACATGAGGAAATAAATACATTTATATATTTTCCAAGAAGGCTTTTAGTGAGTAAATCAGTAGAAAAATCAACACGAAACAGAAGACCTTAAACTTAAAAGTGTGAGGTGAAAACTGGTATCCAGGATAAAAAGTGATCATGTGTCAGAAGATAGAAATAAAGCAGGAATCTTCTCTACATAAAAATAAAAAGAAAGGGTGAGGTCACAGATCCCTTTGCCCATTAGGGTGGGCAGGCAGCTGAGATAGTGGAGCAGAGAGAGTGTTAGACTGAAGATCCTTTAGGGTGGGCATTTCCACAAAACTAATGGACATTCGCCAAGCAGATCATGGGGGAACTTGCAATTATGGGGTGACTGAGAGAAATTGTGGTGGCCTGCCTTATTGGGATATTGTTTGCTAGAACGTGGGCATGTTCTACTTCCCTTAGAGGCTCGGTGGCATTTTGATCACTGGGCATTTCCAGAGCCTTCCCATATTCACTCAAATTATTTCAGTGTAACAGAACTGGAATTCCACCTTTCAGGTCAAAGGAATAAGGCCTACACTGGCTAAGGATTCTGCATCCACAGGAAGCAAAGAGGGCCGTGCTTTCTGAAAAGCAAAACCCTAGCCATTGCTATACCTTAGCTAAACCACCTTCCTCACCAGAGTTGTTCCTGGCAGTGTATTGATGTGAAGTTGGCCTGGGATGAACTGGGACAGGGCAGGACAACCAGTTATTCCTTCTTTCAGGTAAGAACAGGGACCAGGGAACAAGAACAAGCTAAAACATGGGACTTATTAAATCAATTTCTACACAATTACTGGATCCCAACAACAGTTAATGCAGTAGGCAAGTTTCTGACTTTCTAACCAGATTGTTAGAAATATAAGATACCTACCCACAGGGAAGGTGACTAGCAACACAGGAACTAGTCAATGAGTCAGACAGACAAATGTGATAAATGTCAGAGAAGTGATGCATTTTATTCCAGCTTTGATAGAAAGGAGAGTTTCACCTGTCCATCTCCAAAAAGCCTCCAGTAAGAGAGGTTCTCTCTACCTCCTGTCCTGTACAATCTTGGGACAGTCTGGCTCATATCCAGTGTAAGGTATAAAAGACAGATGGCAGAGACTGCTCAGGTAGACCTCATGGGATAGTAGCATCTGATGGGGCTGCCATGACTCAGGATTGGGTCTGTGGGTTTGGACATTCATGTGTTCCATTTCATAAAATCACTCCATTAATCACTCTTAGAGGAAATGATTCATTCACAAGAGTTATCTGTGGACCTACATGTCAATACCAATCTATTGACTTACAAGGGGGAGAAATATCTTTCCTGATGACCAGAATTATCTATCCACTGATGGTAGACAAACATTTCAAAAATGTTGGAGGAGTAATGGAAGATTATTTACTGAATATGCAATTGGGGCCAAAAATTAGACCTTGAGGGGCGCCTGGGTGGCTCAGTGGGTTAAAGCCTCTGCCTTTCGCTCAGGTCATGATCCCAGGGTCCTGAGATCGGGCCCCGCATTGGGCTCTCTGCTTGGCAGGGAGCCTGCTTCCTCCTCTCTCTCTCTCTCTCTCTGCCTGCCTCTCTGCCTACTTGTGATCTCTGTCTGTCAAATGTATAAATAAAAAAAATCTAAAAAAAAAAAATTAGACCTTGAAGTGTAATTTAAAGCACCATCCCTGCCCCCATAATATTCACACGGAATAGAAAACATACAAAGCAAAACAAACAAACAAAAAAGCTGGTATATCTGCCACATTCAAAGTCTTCCCTTTGGAAAGATCAATATTAAGATCATCAAATACTTGTAACTGAGTTCCCCTCTTCATATATCATATGCATATTATTGGATGCATTCCAAAGATAAGACTTGATTAGAGGGTGGAGTCTGCTAGCCCTGACTAGTATTTTCCAAATATCCTCAGTTACTTTTTTTATACTAATGTGCAGAGTAGCATTTTGGGGGTATGTTTCTTTTATATTTTTAAACTTATTTTTAATTTACATACTGTAAAATTCATTTGAGTTCTAGGAGCTTTGACAAATAGAGTTGTGTAACCACCACTAGAATTAAGATACAAAACAGTTCTTCACACCCCTCTCCCAAAAATACAGCCTTGAGTTATGCTGTTAAGATAGGTTTCTTCCATAGATGGCTATCCTCATTTATTATGTGTTAATTCTTACCACCCTTGCTTGCCAGAGGGTCATATTTTCTGGCATTAGCTATCTATTCTAAGGCCTACCTAACAGAATATGCTGTCATTCCCAGAGATAGACAAAACTAAGCTTTATAAAATGCATGTGTATATTTGCTTAGCTAGAAGGGGTTATATCAAATGTACTTCATCTATGAAAATAAAACCAAAAAACAAACAAAAAACCCTGACATATATTCTAAGGATAATTCCCCCAAAAGAAAGTAGGAAAAAATTTTAACATTCCAGTTACAGCTCCATCCACAAGAAATATGTTAGCTCTGAGGGTTGGGAAGGAAAACTGCTAAGTCACATCTCCAATTCATTTCCTTCCTTTAAATGGGTCACGAGGGCAGAGATAACCCCAACACCCTAGCAGCTGTTCCAGGGCTCAAGTAATTCTATTCACTCCTGCTTTCCAGAAACTTGATCTAGGCATTAACACTTTCCTAAATGAAACCCACATCTCTTTATTTTTTCCCACATCTACTTAATTTATGCACGTTAATAGCTGAATTTGTCACTGTTTTAATAAGACCTTTTTAGTGTACATGTCAATATATATGGTATATATGCATACTCAGCATGGACAATCTAAACAATGAAAAACTAAACGACTTTAACTATGTAATGTCCTGGTGATTTCTAGAAACTTAAGAAAATAAATTATGTGAGTTCAATTAACTGTTTTACATGTAAATAGGTCTTGTCACCAATTAATATCTTCTGACCACCATGCTGTAGGCTGACAGATTACTTTATAACAAAATGGGAGGAATTTGGGTTTATAAATTAAATAAGGGCCAGAAGGCCATCCAGAAGGGCCCTACCTGGGATCTTGCTAGCAGGTAGCTGGTTATCTCTTCTTAGGTATACCACTAATCCAGGGTGTGACAAGGCAGACAATTCCTTTCTTTAGAACATATTGCCTTATTTGCCAGCTGCATACAGAGACCCTTCTATTCCTGCCAATCACAGGAATACAAGACTGAATCCTTATTTGCCAAATATACACAGATGAGGAACTCAGCAATACAACTACATATATATAAAGACAATATTGTTCCATCATTACAATGTTTAATTCTAAGATTCAAAGTTCTTTTATTATCAAAATCACAAAGAACCAGGTGATCCAATAACACCTTGCTTTGGAGGAATGTTACAAAACCTTCTTGCATGAACAGAATCCATGTATCTCCCATCCTGCCTTCCTGATTCCTTCCCCCTCAACTCCCTACCCTTTGCTTCTCTTAGCACTGTTGCTTTTTCTTAAATGTCTCCTCAATGCCCACCTCCTCCCTGCTTCCATCTTTGTTGAGAGCAGTGCTCCAGGTAGACCACATAAGAAAGTGCCACTCTCTCAAATCAAAAAGGAAGCCAATGTCTCCAATAGCAAGATGTAACATTTTCCAATGAAATGTGGAAAGCTTCAAGGAATAAAGAATGTGAGAGAATATTTTTCCATGAATTTCAAGATGAACAAAAATCAGTGTTATGGAGTTAAGGTAAGCATATCTGCCTCCGGCATGCTGACTCACCATGACTCTTCTGATACCATTTACTGGAATGACCTTAGATTCGAGTGAGAACCACAAAATACCAGTAATTTTATCTGGGGAATATTTATATTTTAGTGCAGTAGGTGAATTCCTGATTAAAGGGCATTATTAGAAGAATTTTTTTTTTCCCAAACTAAATGTGGTTTCATCTTAGGCCTTGCGTTTCTAATTGGTCCTTATGGCTCAGAAGGAGATTTTATTTTTGTTTTTAAAATCCTTTCATTCCCCATTTCCTCATCCCTAACTCTTGTGGATAATACCCATGAAAGAAGACATCTTAAGTCCCAGATTCTTCTAACACAGATCAACCCAGTATTTTCCTCCTGAAATTATTTGCTTCCTGATTTACAGCCCATTTGCCTTGGTGATTGAGTATACAAAGAAGAAAGTCAGGGACATTCTCGGATAGTAGCAATGAAAATCTGTGATTGTTTTTAAACCTCCACACTCACCTCACAGTGCAAAATGTGGACTGCTACTACCGTTTCAAATATCTCCTTTGGGTGGAAGAGCACAGGATGACTACTTAGTCTTGGTCTAGGTTTCACATTCTTGATCCACGCCCCCCCCCCTTTCTAAAGTAGGCTCCATACAGGGCTTGACTCACACCCCTGAGATCAAGGCCTGAGCTGAGATTAAGAGGCAGATGCTTGACTGACTGAGTCACCCAGGCGCCCGTGCCCCCAAAGGTTTGTCTTTCTAGTCACTCTTGCCTGTTGGCCTTTTGGGACATCTGTTTTCCGACTGGGTTGCAGACCCTTATAAAGCACTTTGAGGATGGCTCCCCAGCATTAGCTTCCATATACTTTGTATCCTGGAAATAGCCAGGATGTAGGGCTTATCCTGATTTGAGGATCAGGTCAGGGAAGGCAGCCTTGGAAACTGAGGAGGGTAAGCAATAGCACACACAAGGTATATATTTCAAGTTCCTCCCACAATAACTACCTGAGGGTTTATGAGTGTGCTCATGCTCTGATTAGGGATGTCTCAAAAAGTCATCTGAATGCTAAATAAAGATAAAATTATACATCGAAAAGTTCCATATGGAGACTAAAAACAAGAGCTTTCCGCCCTTCTCGCAACCCACAGCAATTTTTTGAGCATTTCCTTGGCATTCGGCACTGTGCTGGGTGAACAAAACAGACCCAGTTCCTGCCCTCACAGTCTAGCAGGAATTGTGAGAGCCACTGTTGGCTCAGCACTGTCCTAAATACCTGAGACTTGGGGTTTGACAAACAGATCCTCCTGTCTCTGGGAAGGTGACCTCTGATATTAGACTGGGGGCAATCCTTCAGCTTCCCACAGACTGGCTGAAGACCTTACAAGCCCACCACATCCCTTTGGTCCCCACTCACCAAACCCATCTGTTCTTTTTTTTTTTTTCCTCTTAAGAGATGTACAATGTATAATTTCACTTTTTATTTTGAAAAAAAGTTCAATTTACAGAAAACTGTAAGATTACATCTGCAAATGAAAGAGACTTTCATTTCTCTTAAGAGATGTACAATGTATGCATGTATAAGTATTTATTGAACAAATCATTTGACAGTAAGTTGCCATCTGTTCTTAATGTAGGCCCAGAGCCATCACCATAAAAGGAAAGACAGCCAGAGAGAAGGGCTGGGGGAGTAGTCTCAAACCAGAAGTTTGATCCCCACACTGAATGAATACCCATGTCCTGACCTCACCCACTGGCCTGTTGTAGTGTGGTTCACATCCACTGCTGTGACAAGATCAACTCAGGGCTAATGAGTCCAGTCTATGTTCTGACCTGCAAAGCAGAGACCCAGAGGCTGACCAAGAGCTTCAGCATGGAAGAGAGATGCTGTCAGCCAGCATCTGTCTACTGATCACAACAGCAATCATTCCCTCCTGTCCACTCTTTCTTACCCCTCGAGAGTACCATGCTGTCTAGTGTTTAACACACTTTCACATACATGCTCTATTTTAAGTTTCTAACAACCTAGTGGGGATATCCCAACTCCCAAGGAAACCAAGCCCCAAAGTTAACTTGCTCAGTTCCTCACAGCTGCTAACACAAAGAATTCAAATCTAGATCCTCAGCCTCCAAAGCAAAGCTCCAAACTATCCCACAGGTGGCTATTCTACAATTTCAGTTCTTCTTTTTTGCATATGGTCTTGCTCATCCTAGTTGGGAACGGTCTTACGATATGCCAGTTTTCTGGGGGAAGCCACGGGTTACTGGCCAGAGGAGGACCTGCCATTCCCCAGTCCTCTGCCTTTGACCAAGAAGATGACTGTGTCACTCAGATCTCTGTTGCTGCCTGAATGGGAATCCATTCTTGCCGCCTGAATGGGAATCCCTATCTGCCATGGATGCCTGTGGACATATTTTTAGAAATAGAGAGGAGTCTGTGGGTGGCCCACATTGAGGATTTCTAGGAGTTTGTTAATATTTTTGTAGAGGCCAGAGTTGTAAGTTGACTGATTTCAAGATAAATTACCTCCTGGGGAAAACATCCTTTCCCTGTTCTTCCCTTCAACATTCCCCACCCCCAGTGAGTTTGCTTTTTGTGGTTTTCTTTCACCCCTTAGGGCTTCTCCTTAGCACCCTGTGCTCAGAAGACAGGGATATTAATAACTAGCAGCAGCTACGGCTGATTTCTCTCTCAAGAGGGCTGAGAGGAAGCAGATCCAGTTCTCCTTGACCTCTGTAGGGACTGGTAGTATCCCTTAAGATCTTTATGCAGAGGGGATTACTGTTTTAAAGTTCTGGGAAAATGCCCGTGGATGGATCTCAATGCCTTTTTAAAGCTCCTGAATTAATTATCTTATTCTAGAATAGGCACACTACTGTTTCAGGGGGAGGGTATGTATACACACAAGTCAGAAACTGGGGAAAATTTTAATCATATTAAAATAGGGAGGAAATTAAAATGCATATACAGAAAATCTCTGCATTTGGGGGCCACAACTCTGCTGTTGATGTTTAAAAACACAATATCTCTGTTCAACAATGTTTCTTTGCCATACTAGGTTGATGGTGATAAAATGCAAATGCTGAAAATAAGTATGCTTTTGAAATTAGTATTGTATTAAAAATGCCACCTCTAATACAGTAAAGTGACTCAATTAGTAGACTACACCACAACTAAAAACAAAGATACTAAACAAAGATACTAAAAAAAGGCAATAATAATGTGTATATACCAAAACACCTTCTGTTTCAAAATTAGTGGTAACATCCATTTTCATGTAAGTAGCTTTCTAGTAGAAGATATAACACATGGTATAGAGATACCAGACATCATTAGCCATGCATTATTTAATACCTTCTTAACAAGAAAATACACGCACAAAAAATTAAAATCAGTGCTAAATAAGCAAGCTCTTGCTCTTAATTACTAAGTTCCAAACCCATGGAAAGAAGACAAAGCACCACATAAATACAAAGCAAAGATTAATGCCATTATTTTTTCATTTTCTGATGATTTTATGTAGCAGTTTTAAGTAATGCCCAAATATTCATATAATAAAAACATATTTTTTCTCTCAGTTGGCTCATCTGTATATGGAATTGGTAATCCAATGTAAAAAGACCCATTCTGTTTTAATTGTGCTTCAGTTTTCAAACCTCCCATGAAGACACATGTGCAATTTTGGGAATATCTAGGTCCTTGTGAATCTACATTTGGTCCATCAAGGACTGAAGAAAATCAGTAGAAGCTGTTGGTTCCCTCACCCTGGGACCCTCACCCTACATTGCTCAGCATGTAGCCATTCTCACAGGGCCAGGGCCCTAGGTATCCTATTCAAGTTCAGAGGACTTCTGTACAAAGGGCCTCCCTGGAAACATGGAGTCAGAACCACTTGGTTCTTTCTACCACTTATCCACATGAGGAGTGTAGAAAAATGGCAAGGAGACACGTGAAAGGAAGCAGAGTCCTTGGTTTACACTCCAGCTCACAGGCTCTCCCCCACATACCTGATGTAGTCACCAGGATGCAGTCAGTAACCGGCTCAGCAAGGAAATGTCACACACCTCAGGAATCACTGAAAGTCAGGCTTTACCCGGACACCTGTGTGAAGGAGGAGAGGCAAGCACAGTTTTAGAGATCCATAATCTTGGAAATTTGCACCTGAGGTTGCTCCAGGTGGAAGCTAAAAATGCAAAAGTTGCCAAGATGACTCTGTGACATTGGCTTATAGGCTTTTCTGGATCCCATTGACCTCGTCCACTTGATGTACCCCGGCAGCATATCTTGCTTGGAATGGGTAACTCAGAGAATCTGAGATCCCAGTTAAGCAGGCAAATCTCTTCACCTGTGTGGACCTGCATACTCCCCACCCTCCAGTAGCCAAGGCCCCCAAGACAGAGAGGGGCAGGGGAAAATTGGTTCCTTCAGAACACAAACAACCCCAAAGACAAATATAAGTCAATACTAACAGATGACAGTTCCATCTCAGGCTATCAGAATGGGTCCCAGTTCTGACTCCTGCCCAGACCAGCTGGGGCTTCAGCATGTCCCTTCATCTGTCTGGGTCTTGCTTTCTTCTTCTTCTTTTTTTTTTTTTTTTTGGTAATTTCATCTTAAGGCACAATGGCTGGTTGAACTCTCAGGTTTCTTCCCAGTTCAGTGTACTCTCATGCCCTCCCCGCCAAACCCGAGCTAGGATTCTGTGGCTATGGATTTAGACTGAACCTCTAGGGTCCCAATCCAGGAGGCCAGGGCTCTCCAGGAAATGGGTCTGTAAGGGGTAAAAAAAAAAATACTTCAAACAGCCCTAGGACAAGTGAGGGTGAGTAGTAAAGAAGCATCACTCTTCATAAATTAGTACTGATACATAGCCAGAACCCTTCAGGGGAAAAAAGGGACTCTTTTTTGGGACTCTTTTTTTAAACAGCAAGTTTCTTTCTCTTTAAAGGAAAATTGCCAAGGATGCAGAAGGAAATGAAGATGATCAAAGATGAGGATGTGCATTTCAGTTTGGGTGTGAAGAGAGCCCCCTCCTTTCCCCACTGCCTGCAGCCAGTGGTTTCCCGAGGGAAAGCTCCCCAAAGGCACCCCTTCCCAGAAGCTCTCCGGGGACCTTTTTCCCAATTTCGGTATGAGCCTCCTCCGGGACACCTAGATGGATTCCCGGGCGTCTTTGAAGGAGGAGGGTCCCGGAAACGGAAGAGCATGCCCACTAAGATGCCGTACAACCACCCCGCGGAAGAGGCCCCGCTCTCCCTCCACGCTGAGGAGAGCAAAAACCAAGGCCCTCCCAGCCTCCCTCTGCTCTTTCCGCAGCCCCCGCGCCCCAAGTATGACTCGCAAATGATCGACCTGTGCAACGTGGGCTTCCAATTCTACCGCACCCTGGAACACTTGGGAGGCAAGCCCGTCAAGCAGGAGCCCGTGAAGCCCAGCGCCCTGTGGCCCCAGCCGGCCCCCGCCCCGTTCCTGCCCACGCCCTACCCCTACTACCCCAAAGTGCCCCCTGGGCTCATGTTCCCCTTCTTCATGCCCTCGGCCTCCCCCTTCCCCTTCGGCCGCCACACCTTCCTGCCCAAGCAGCCCCCGGAAGTGCTGCTGCCGCGCAAAGCCGAACCTCCGGAGAGCGAGGAGACCAAGCAGAAGGTGGAGCGGGTGGACGTGAACGTGCGCATCGACGACAGCTACTACGTGGACGTGGGCGGGGCGCAGAAGCGCTGGCAGTGCCCCACCTGCGAGAAGTCCTACACCTCCAAGTACAACCTGGTCACCCACATCCTGGGCCACAGCGGGATTAAGCCGCACGCGTGCACGCGCTGCGGGAAGCTCTTCAAGCAGCTCAGTCACCTGCACACCCACATGCTGACCCACCAGGGCACGCGGCCCCACAAATGCCAGGTGTGCCACAAGGCCTTCACGCAGACCAGCCACCTGAAGCGCCACATGATGCAGCACAGCGAGGTGAAGCCGCACAACTGCCGCGTGTGCGGCCGCGGCTTCGCCTACCCCAGCGAGCTCAAGGCCCACGAGGCCAAGCACGCCAGCGGGCGCGATAATATCTGCGTCGAGTGCGGCCTCGACTTCCCCACATTGGCCCAGCTCAAGAGGCACCTCACCACGCACCGCGGCCCCATCCAGTACAGCTGCTCCGAGTGCGACAAGACCTTCCAGTACCCGAGCCAGCTGCAGAACCACATGATGAAGCACAAGGACATCCGGCCCTACATCTGCTCCGAGTGCGGCATGGAGTTCGTGCAGCCCCACCACCTCAAGCAGCACTCCCTCACCCACAAGGTACCGTGGGTTCTGCCGGCCCCAGGGGCGGGCACTTGGGGAGCAGGCGCAGAGCCCTGGTTAGGGGCGGGGTGGAGGGGGCCAGGGCCCCTTCGCTGCCCCCGCTTAGGACTGGAGGGGCAAGGGGCTGCTTCCCTGAGTCCTCACCTCCTTCCTCCCCTTGGTCGAGACACCAGAAGTAAGTCGTTTCCCATCCAGCCTTCTAGAGTCTAAGATGGGCCTCGAAATAAATAATGTGGCCAGTTTGGAAAGGAGAGTGAGGAAGGCCAAAGGAAACAACAGGTCCTTGTTCTGTTGCTTCTTAGCCTCCTACAAACCCTAAAATTCGGTGTCTGGAAACCTCATCCAGGGCACTAGCCTGGGTTCTTAGGCCTCATTTACCCAAGACCAGCTCTGTGCCTGGGATATACTCATCAGAGCCTTCTTCTAGATATTTCTCTTGGTGCCTTTGCTGCTGGAGCAGTGGCTACATTTTGGGTTGTTTTCTCCCTTCACTGTGAGAACTGCTTCATATGTACATGGCTCTGGGTCCAGCAAGGCCTGTGCTTCCCGTAGCAGAGCCCCCGGCTGGTTGCCTGCAGTGCCCTGTGGTGTCTTTTGTGGGAGGCATGAGATAGCATCCTTCTGTTTGCTTTGGTTTTATCTTCCCTGGGCTCAGGTCTTTAAGGGGGAAATACAGGCCCAGGATCTAAGCTCAACCTAGTCTGCAAGCAGAGCTCTGGAGTGAGGCAGGATGAACTAATGCCAGGTCCCAGTCGTATCCCAGAAATCTTACCCTGCTAAGCTGACTTGGGTTGGCTTCGAGCTTCCAGAGAGGAACTTTGCCCCACTGACCTCTACCCTCACGCTTTTGACCTCAAGTGGTTTTCTTGGCAGAAGAGACTTCTAGTAAGCCAGCATTTCTAAAGCACTCTTTAATTCAGAAAGGTCATTGGAGGACTTTGCCCAGCCAAGATAGTATCTCTACTCTGCCATAATGAGTTTCATTTGCTAGGCTAGGACACAACATGGGCATGTTTTGGCTCTGCAGCAGAGATGAAATGGGTGGCTGCCTTGTGGGTAATGTACCACCAGCTCCTGCCCTATTAAAGGCACCATCCGGACAGGAGGCACCTGCCTAATGCAGGAGCCATCAACAAAGAACCTGTGCTGAGATTCAGCCACAAAGGGGGACCATATGCTGCTTTCAGGGGCTCCTACATGCATGGAAAAGGAGCCAAAGATGCATTTTGGAACACAAAAAAATTCTGTAAGATAGTAGAAAATGAAGTAAAAATGGATGAAACAGCCTGGTATCTGAAATGTCTCATTTGAATTAGGAAGCTAAACACATTTTAATCCACAGTGTCAGCAAACAATGAGAGGTAGTATTTACTGAACACTTCCTGTGTCACAGGCGCTTTACTTCTCATTTGATCCTCGTCAACAACTCTAAGAGCTACCTGTGGGTATCTTTTTGTTTTTTTAAGATTTTATTTTATTTATTTGACAGACAGAGATCACAAGTAGGCAGAGAGGCAGGCAGAGGCGGGGGGGGGGGGGCGGGGAGAAGGCTCCCTGCTGAGCAGAGACCCTGATGCGGGAGCTCGATCCCAGGACCCTG
Organism: Meles meles; assembly: GCF_922984935.1. Classification (NCBI taxonomy): domain Eukaryota; kingdom Metazoa; phylum Chordata; class Mammalia; order Carnivora; family Mustelidae; genus Meles; species Meles meles. Next base: position 84,521,681 of record NC_060068.1, read on the forward strand.
AGATCATGACCTGAGCCAAAGGCAGAGGCTTTAACCCACTGAGCCACCCTGGCGCCCCTACCTGTGGTTATCTTTGCTCCAGATTTGCAGATGAAGACATTGAGGCATGGGACAGTCACCCAGAATTCGGGACTCCAGCTCTTGAATGCTACTGTCAAGTGTCCCCCTTCTCCTCATTTCCCTCCTTCACTTCTGACAACTCCCATGGGCTCTCTTTCTGTGCTATCATCACTGATCCTCTTAGTGACACAGTCACTTCCTTTGTTCCCCAAGTTGTGTCCAGCCTTCTATTCACTGGAGTTGTAGGCCAGACTACATGTGAATTTTACTTGGGACACCGAATTCTCTTTAGAGAATTCCAAAAACAGTGATAAGTAGATTCTTCTCCTTGGTTGCAGGATAACAGAATCACAGACAAGAGTAGAGACAATCTTGAGAAGAAAGATGCTGAAGTAATGTTTAAAACCCATCAAGAACATAATTTTTATTAATTTTAAAATTTTAAACTCATGGCTTGAATATGCAACACATTGTTAAAATTCATCTTCTTAGGAGGCCATTAAAATTTAGGTCTCTTCCTTACCATAGATTCATACTCACCTACAGTCATCTAGACTCAAGAGTATTCCAGCTGGAAAGAGTTCCTGATTCTCATGACCCACCACCACATCTTGAGATGAGGGAGAGCTATCACCAGGAAAGGCCATGAAACTTGTCTGAAGTTACACAGCCAATACATGACTGGGCAGAGACCTGGACTCACCCTTGCGTGCCATAGGCTCACCAGAACTGAGGATTGATATTTTCTTATCATGGCCCACATTAAAGAAATGGACATATAGGCAAAGAGACTCAGAACTAAACTTGGAACGCCTCTCTCCCCAGGTCACTAAGGATACCAGATAATATGTGTTTTATAAGGTACAGTTATTAGCTAAGTAATTTGTTATAATCCTGTAACAACCTTAGTTTTAATGCCATCATTCTCTAAGTTTTCCTTCTGAAAAGTCCTTTTGTGTTAAGATGGCTTGCAAATGTCTTCTCAGGAAAGCACTGGTGAGTCAGGAATAGACAATATAATGCTATGAGTCCCTGGGAGTGCTTTCAGTTGAGGGCGTTGATGCTTAAGTATTCGAACACTTCTCCATAAACAGCAAGGAAAGTAGAAAATCTTCTTCTGTCCTGTTTCTAATTCAGAAAGCTGTCCTCTGCCAAATTTCCCTATAGGACAGAAGCTAGCTGAGCTGAGGCTCCATAGCCAAATCACGCAGAGGTCACCGTGACCTGTAGGAGCCCAGGAGACTATTTCAAGAGATGATTATCAAATTGTAATTTATTCCAGTGTGCACATGAATTGTTCTTCTGGGATTTTCAAGTCCATTAATGAGAAGGCAAGGAAACATTGGTTTTCATATGAGAAATGACGTTATCACTTGAGGAGGTTTTATTTTTCCATTATCAGGAAAGGTGGATTATAGACTCATTTCACATATCATTCCATAGCGCTCTCACCAAAATCCTATTAATCCCCAGAACTGTTACTGTAGAATTAACCCCTGTAGCAGCAGGAACAAGAGTTGTAGCTTTCTTTTCCTCTAAAGTTCTGGCTTAGTTCCTGGTTTTCAGAAAACAAAAAAAGAGTATGTAAGCAACACTTTTCAAGAAAACAGCCATTCACAAGGCTAATGCCCCACCATTTGGGACTCATCATCTGTCAGCAAGCTTTTCATGGACTTGTGTGGCAAAGAGAAAAATGAAGACAATAATTCTGACGAAAGAAAGCATGTTACCTGCTAACCACAGCATGTTTGGCATCTTGCTTCCCTCCAGGGCGTGAAGGAGCACAAATGTGGGATTTGCGGGCGGGAGTTCACTCTGTTGGCCAACATGAAGAGACACGTGCTGATCCACACCAACATTCGCGCCTACCAGTGTCACCTCTGCTACAAGAGTTTTGTGCAGAAACAGACCCTCAAGGCACACATGATCGTCCACTCTGATGTAAAGCCTTTCAAATGCAAGGTGGGCAGTGGGCCCCAGGAGGGATATGGGTGGGGAGGACTCAGAAGGTTGTGCTAATGCCCTGTGGGGGAGAATCTCTGGGAAACTTTCTACTTGCTCCATCCGTGGGATCACCCAGGCTCAGAGTAGGTCTGTGGCCAGCCCCAGGCCCATCTGCCGCTTTGTTCCTCCTGGCACCACCTATGCTCACACCAGGCCTTAGCTGGTCCCTGAGAAGCCTGCCCTGTTTGTCTCACTGTGGAAGTAGACTGTGCAGGGGAGGAGGGAGCTAGTAGGGGAGGTCTGAGGATGGAAGGCCCATTTGGGGAATGAGGTTGTTAGAGGACGAAGGTGATGCAGAGAGTTCCCATTCCAGAAAGGAACCGTTGGGTATAGTCCTCTTCTCCTTACAAGCCAATGAGTAGAATAGAGAAAGGAGTCAGAGAGGCTTCTAGGACTGCCCCTCCCTTCTCATAGCTCCCCTCTTGCCCTCCTGACGCTTGGACTGAGCCATGTAATTTGAGGGCAGGTCTCCCAGGCAAGATGAATGAGATTCTGAGGTTAGCCCCTCTGATGACCTTAGAAATACTTGTTTGGGTCATGGTGAGCACAGTCATCTGAAGTGTTTCCCATTTGTTCCTAAGTGCCATGGAGTGTAAGGACTGAGCATCTTCATTAAAATGTCTGTATCACGTTAACTTGTTGGATTTTTATTTTATCAGCAGAAATAACATGGGAGCTGGAGATTTGTAAAACTCAAGACAATGACTGATATTACTTAGAAATGCTTGGGTTTTCCAGACTCTTCACCACTCTTCCCATCCCCTCCTCACATTGTTCCCCTTCTCCACCTCCAGAGTGAGAAGGAATCTTGCTGAGGATTGGGTAGTTTAATTCAAGGAATGCACAGACACGTGTCATCCCCATGGTGAAGAGAGAGCTGAGGGGGAAGGAGGGGGAATCACAACTTCAGTTAGAGCCTCTCTGTTTGAAATGGAAGTTTTCGTTCTTGGTTATGTAGGTCTGATGGGGTCCCCATGATATGCTCCATCCACCCAAGGGGCTGTTCCTGCTTTAATCCCTCTATAGCATGTCCCCTGCCCCCCCCCCCCCACTTGAAGGAACCCCCTGTGAAGCTAACCGCTTTCCTGTGTTGGCGGCTTCTGGACAGGGTGAGAAGGGTCAGGAACCAGAGCTTCCCTAGACCTGTATGAGCATTCTCTGGAGGTGGGGGAGGGAGGTTTCTCCCTCCAGCCCTTTCCTGCCACCCACTTGTGTTTCCCCTCTTTTCCTTCAAGTTCCCAGTGGTTTGAAAGTCAATTTATGTCCATCTTGAGTCATCTGAGCTCAAGGGGGAGGAAGCTGCCTGCAGACGGGGCTACATGATTCATAGTGCCTGGGGCAAAAATGAAAATGTGAGGCCCCTTGTTCAAACATTATGGAGAATTTCAAGGTGGTAAACTCAGGACTCTTCTGAGTTGGGGCCTGTGTGATTGCATTGGTCACATGTCCATGGAGCCAGCCCTGGCAGCACGAGCCTGGGGATTCCACCCACCTCTTTGCTCTCTTATTAGGCACCTTGATTTCCCTCCCACTTCCCACTTGAGCCCTTTGCTTTTAACAGAGCTGTTCCTGCCTGCTAGGGGTTTGCTATCTCCTATAGTGGGGGTGCAAACAGGCACTGTCTGTCACTCCTCATGCGTTACGCTGAGTTTACTCTTGGGTTTTAAGCACGAACTGGGTTTTCTATCTTACCAACCGGTGGCTGAACGTGTACCTTGTTAAAACATGAAGAGAGTCATGCTTGCTCTCCCTTGCATACGTGTTCAGTCCAACCAGCTCCCACTTCTACCTCATCAATTCAGGTCCAGCAGTAGTGGTTAAACCAGGTGGAAAATATCTCTGAGACAAGGGATATGTCAGGGAGCACAGTAGCAACAGGAAAAGGGCTTGCAGGCTGGGTTCGACCTGGGGACACAGAGGCAGTTCTGTGTGCCTACCTCAAGGGCCTCAGAGGGGCCTGGAGGATTTCTTGAACCAGGTGGTATCTGAGGGTTTAGAAGGTTCTCCTGGTACCAGTGTACAGAAGATTGCACATGGTAGTGCAAACTGGGCCCAATGATCAATGAGCCAGTCCTACTCAATGCTTTATGCCTCCCCTCATCCTCCAACCACCCCAGTGATGGTGCACTATACAGGGCTCAACGGGCACCTGAAGTTCTATTCCATGGTTTAGAAACTCAGTGTGACCTCTCCTTGAGCGTGCATTGGGCTCTGGATGTATGCTCACGCCACCAGCTTCCACAAAAGAGTCCTGCGGGATGAAATGCCAGCTCTGAGATGATGTACAGTTTATATTCTTCAGTGGAAGATGGGCCTGTTGTGGGAATTAGATGAGTCGTCTGCAGAAGCCATCCTGGTTTTCTCAGGAGACAAAACTATGTGTCAGGAGGCTGCCTAGGAGAGTGTATCTATCTGTAGAAAAAAATAAGTTGCTGTTGTAGGGTATTTTGTCAAACAGGTGGCCCTTCTCCATTCTTAGATGTCTCTGAAACAAGAACAGGTGTCAGTCACCTCACTGAAGAGCCTTCTACCTCCGGGAAGGTGTCAGAAGCATCTCCCTGTCCCCATCTCCCTGCCCCCATGTTCCTGCCAAGTGCTCCACTGGTTGGTATCCTCTTTGTGTCATCATCTTTCTTCATTTCAAAGGAATTTCAGCACATGTCTCAGTTTCCAGAGTATGTGACAGGGCTCTGTGTGTTTGTAAACTAGCTCCAGATCCCACCGTAGGACTGGGCCATCTCGAGATCGTGTCCTGCCATGTGCTGGAGGGCCATGTGCTCATCGCTACAAAATTCACAGCCAGTCAGAGATGAGTGGCTGGCTGTCTGAAGAGTGATGTTGGAGAAGAGGCCCAGAAAACGAAACCCAAGGTTTCTCATGGGTAACAAGGAGGAGATAGTCCCTTTTCATGATTGGCATGGCTGGAAAAAGAGGCAGACCTTGCTCCAATCATGCTCCAAGAGTTAGCTTTGTCTCTTTGACAAACTAACTGTAAAAAGGGGAGATAGTTTAAGTCACAGATTCTACTCTCTCGGGTTTCTCACCACTAAAAATCCTGGCTAACCTAGAAGTCCGGCCCCTGTTGTGACCTGGCCTGGCTCTCTCTGGTCCCATGCTCAGTGGACACAGCTGTCCATGGCAAGCAGAACATTTGCTCACTGTGAGATTAAGCATTAACAATGGGATGGAAAATCAGAGGAGAGGAAAGATTTTCCATTCTATATTTCTTTTTTTTTTTTCCTTAAAAAAAAATTACTGCCCTTCTGAGCTCTTTTGCTATTGGCTTCACTTTTGGACTCCCTGCTTTTTGGCGCCAGCTGGAGTAGCTCCAAAGACCTGCGCCTGTAGACGTGAGCCATGTTTCACAAATATGCTTCCCAGATTCTGCGTAAGCACGCAGGGGTTGATCGGGATGCTATCCTTGTAGCAGCCACACTCCATAATAGCAAAGAACCAGCTGCCGTCTTTGGGAAACCTGTCCAGGAAAAGCAGCCATCCAGAGTTTCCGGGACAAATTCTCCTCTGAGATGGGTGAAGCCGGGAGCTGCCTAAGTTATGAGTCACCAGGTCATCTGCAGCCTCGTCTGAGGCAGAGGCCTGAAGGCGGAGGGCAGAGTTGATAGAAGAGGAGGAGGTCTCCTTGGAAAGGGTCCCCACCGCCTTTGCCACCATGGCTCTGCTTCCCGTTCCAGCTCTTGGAGGCCCCGTGGGGGACAAACCAGCAGGGGACTTTTAGGGGCCCAGAACTTTGGGTCAGGGCTCTCAGACTGGCATGGAGAGGGTTAAGGCAGTGACCAGATAGCAGCCTTTTGGCAGCACAGCCCTCCTCAGCAGAAGGAAGGATATAGCTGTATGAACTGCCTGCTTCACAATGCCTCACATGTCCCCAGGGGCCCGCCTGCAAATAGATTTCATCTTGCTTTCTCTTGTACTTTTCAAAGCTTCCTGTTTTCTCACGGTCCTTTTGGACAGTTTACAGTCTCTCTCTCCCTCCCTCCCTCTCTCTCCCTTTGAGGAAAGGAACACCCTTCTTATTAAAAGAGAGAGAGAGAGAAGAATGTAAGGGAAGGGCAGCTGAGCAGAGGCCATTCTCCTTGGCTGCAGGCTTCGGCTCTTTGACCTTTTCTCTTAGAATAGGGAAACACAGGCTTCCTGGTGCATCTCAGTCCTCAGGCTCAGAGTAGCTGGTTGGCACGAAGTGGCGTGCCTCTTCTCGGCTCTGTGGGCCTCTGGCCCAGGGCGGCCTGCTGCCATCACCTTGTCTCCACACACAGCCGGCTTCTTGGTGTCGCTGGCTGTCCACATTGTCACTGTAGCTCACGGGAAGTGGCCTGAGGTGCCTCCAGGCCCTGGACAGGGAGGGAAGGGGCATGAGGAGGCCAGAATCTGGATGAATGAACTTGGGCATTGGCCAGTTATTAAAAGGGCTGAGGATTGGGGAGCCACGGAAAGGGCTCCCCAAAGGCTGCAATTCAGGATGAATCTTCTCTTTCCAACCACATTTCTCAGTGCTGGGTCAGACACAGCTCCTTCCATTTCTGTATGCCTCAAGTGACCTGGAGATTATTTACTCAAAGGACTCCTTACTTGGTCTTCCTATTAATATTTCTTCCAAATAATTGGTTTAAAAAACCCTCTTCTCTCTACAGATCTATTTCTAGAATGTGAGAGACTACTATGTACATGATAATGATGCTAATATTTACTCTTTAGCAAGCCTTTACATGAATTATCTCATTTGATCATTACAACAACCTTCATAAGAAACTATTATGGTCATTGACACTTTACAGAAGAGAAAATGGTCCATCTCTTTCTGTGGTCTCACCATCACCTCTCTGCTCTGCTATCTCCAAACCTAATGATTCATGCAACCCACTTTTAAAGGATGGTTCAAAACATTTGTTCCAATTTTCTATTAAATGTTGAGGTCCCCCTCCATTTAAAAAGTAAACATAAAAGTGGGTCTTTGATGAAAAAGCTGAGATTTGAGGTAAGAGGCACATGGATACCCCTCATTAGAGCAACCGAGAGTTCAAGAGGGGCAGACCCATTGAGATGACCACCTGCACCATGAAATCTGCAACTTCACCATTCCAGGAGCTTCCTGTATTGACAGCCGCCCTAATTTAATCCCCCACAGACCTTGGCAGGAGATGATTCAGCAAGTCTTGACGTGGGTAAGCTCTTAGCCGCATATCTCATGATTATAAGGGGCCTAGACATAGACTGACTGCATTTCCCAGGAGAAGAAACTAGCATTTTGGTGATCCTCCTCGACTCTTCTTCTTTCTTCCCGTCTACTTCCCGTTCTCTACTGTAATGACTCTTCTTGGAGCTCACATCTCAAACCCCACCCCAGGGTGCCATCTTTAATTCATCCAGTTCATTTTCTCTGGCCTCTTTTCACTAATAGGGAATGAGGGGACTCTGAATTTCACAGACATAAAGTACCTTCTACAATCACCTATTGTCATGTGAGGATGGTCTTCTGAGAAAGAAAAAGAGGCCAGATATTCTGGACAAGGACCAAAGGGTTTTGTGGAAAGGTCAGAAGTTGAAAGGAAGAAGCTAAGGGTTTCTACCACAGAGATGTGAATAGTGTCTAGTATCTCAGGTCCTGAGTAATCATCCCTATCTATCCTTCTGCCACTAGGGATTCTGGTTTACGAACTAGTGTATATAGGGCTTATATGCATTATAGTGGGAGGAAGGAAGAGATTTGGTGATGGCTGCTTTTTGGAATTTTTGTATGGGGTAGTGATATTTTCCTGACTTGTTTGCTTCTTCCTGCAACTAAATACTTAGGTATTTATTAAGTGTTACTGTGTGGATAACTCTGTGCTTGATCCTGAGGCTGACCACAAAGAAAAGGAAGGTGCCCCTTGCATTTCAGAAAATAACCTAGGGCTCCTTTAGTGCCCCAAGACATCTTTCTGAGTTGACACACCTTCCTTCAACCCTGCAAAAGCTTTCCATTGGTGGGCCCGATAGGCTACCATAAACCATGAAGGGTAACTCTGATATGTCAACAATTAATTTTACCAACAGCGCAGAGATAAGTCTCCCCTACCAGTCACTCTCAGATAATATAGCTGACCAGTCATCCCATCCCCCACTGTGGACCTTCCCCAATGCCATATGCTTTGAGTTCAGGGGACAATATCACTTTAATGTCCTGATATACTCTTGTACCACTACAAATGTCCCACGATGTTTAGGAGTGAATGAATTGAGTCAGAAAAACATTATGGTAGAAAAACACACCGGGCTATGTTAAAGGATCATGAAATGTGGCTTGTCTAAAGCTAAGAAAGAATGTGGAAATTTCTTATTGGTAATTAGTAATTAGTAGCCATTCTGGTGTGTGCACACCTCTCTGTGTGTTGGGGAGGGAGTGGGTTGGGTTGGGGAATGGGAAAGGGAAGTGGGACCTCAGAGCAGGTGAACTGCATTATTCCTCTGACCTTCAAGTCACAGTAGCTGTGGCAACAACAAATAGTTGGTCATTATCACAGCGGTGATCACTATGTTGCCTGTAGTTTAAGGTTGAATAAAGTCTCTGAAAATAATGAAGAGATTTTATTCTGTATGAACACAAAAACAAACAGCACCCTATACATTCTTCAAGGTTAGGCTAAAATTCCATCTCCTTTATAAATACCCTTTCAGACAAGTCCAGCTTCTAATACCTTAGCAACTAGAGATAATAACTAAAAGCAGAATCTCCCCTTTATAGGAACCAAGTCCAGAAGCACCCATCTCTTCAATTTTGTCTGGATTAAACTACCATGAGACCCATTCAAGCTTGGACTAGTGTAGTAGTCTAATCTTGTAGCCTCCTGCTCCTTTCCTCCTAGGTGTCTTATGCTTAACCACTCAGGACTTGTGCCGTTTTCAGATCTTTTGCTGCAACCTCACTCCAAATAATCAGGAACCATCCCACAAACCAAAGGAGATAAACTTTTTCTAAAAAGACTCATGAGTGGAAATACCTAATATAGAATCTCTAGACTTAAAGCTTGCTTTCCTCCCTAGCCAGGAGGGAGAACTGGATAAACTAAGCTAAGCTAATAAATAGTACTGTACCAGAACTTCCACACACGTGCAAAGCTGAGTCACAGATTGATTCATCTTACCAAATCGTCTCTATTGAGAATAAAAGAAAGCAAGTGTCCATCCCAGATGTAGGGCTTCTCCTCAGGACATTAAAATTAGACCAACACTCCCAGCCTTTTCCTTCTTGGGTCACCTTTTCCCTGTGAATGTGGTGTGCAGATGCTCTGAATACCGAGCGTGGGACGCCAGTATGCCAAATTCATTCTTGCCAGTAAGGAAGTTAAAAGGGAAAAAAGTACTTAAAACCCCGAAATATGAATCATTTACAAATACAGAACCAATTATTCATTATCCATGCGAGGGTTGCCTGTGACAAAGTTGTAACCCCAGCTGGCTGTCTCTTACCACCCAGCATTCTTTTCAGCTGGCCTCCCAAGGTCACTGTTAGGTCTACCCATTCTTCCAGGGCCAGCTTCACTCTCACTTCCAAGGCCGCCTGAACGAAACAGTGCCTTCATTAATAAACATTCCATCCAGAATCCACAACACTGTCCCTGAAAATATCTCTCCGTGAGAAAGGAAAACTGGCGTCAGCCTCAGGGGACACTGTCCCCCAAGACCTCTCTCCAAGCCATCTCTCCCCTCATCTCAGTGCCCTCACAGCATGGGCCACCGAGGTTGGAGAGGGAAGGAAATTGTTCCTCCCTTAACTCTGGCCTTAGCACAGACAGAAAACCTTCTTTCTCTTTTTCCCAGCACAGCCAAGGAAGGGCTGGCTTCTCCAAACCCTTCTTACAAAAGAAGTTGGAGAACCACTGTTCTAGTCCATCACACATCTGCACTTTGTTGGAAAAAGAAATGACAAAAGGACAAAAAGAAAGAAACAAAACACATTTACTTTTTGTATAGCTGAGATAATATTTTCAGTACTTCAAATCTCTGCCCACAGACAAGACACATTCTTTCCTTTAGGTCTCTCTTTATTTCTTCTAATTTTGACATCCATCTCCACAAGAAGCCAATTAAAAAATTAGAAAGACATTGCACGATACAGTCTAACAAAAAAGTTACGTTGAGGGGACACAGGATGGTGTGGTGTTTGACCATATGGCCTCTGGTGGCTAGTGGCCTTAGTTCATTTTCCCAGCTCCAGCAGGGAATTAGATGTGATACCCCACAGCAGACTTAGGACAGTATCTTCCATGCTATAATGCTCCATAAGCATTAAACGAGTGATCATATACTTACTCTGAAAGTGAAGCATACTTGGAGCCCTTGCTTTTCAGATCAGCCTTTCTCCTTTTCTACAGCTTACATTAAAATGAAGTTGTAATAGGTTTGCGAGTTTTGCCTTATGTTTAATGTAATAGGGACACAATCTCAGGAGTCCATCCCTACTGGCTTCCCCTCTGAGCCTAGGCACCATCCAGGCCCTCCCTAATGTCACTGGGGACCTTTCACTTGGAGGTCACTTCAAATGCCAGGATCCCCACAAAGTCAAAGCGCATCCGTTCTTACTCAGGCCCGGGTGTGGGATCATCTGGCAGGGTCCACCGCCGCAACTGACCTGTCTTCCCCTCATCATTGTTTCTGACAGCTGTGTGGAAAGGAATTCAACCGGATGCACAACCTCATGGGTCACATGCACCTGCACTCCGACAGCAAACCCTTCAAGTGTCTTTACTGTCCGAGCAAATTCACCCTAAAGGGGAACCTGACACGCCACATGAAAGTCAAGCATGGGGTCATGGAGCGGGGCCTCCATTCTCAAGGTAATCGCTCCTCCGGGAAGCACCCAAGGCTGCTGAGACCAGTGGATAACAAAAGGGAGCTGAATTTGTTTTTAGGGGGCTTTACTTTGGGGGGGCTATTCCTATCGTTGAAAAGGGATCATAATTGTCAAGACCACAGCAGAGAAGGAAGAGGCTTACAACATTACTATAACAAATACAATGCCACTATCTGAAGGTAGTATGTAGAAGTGAATTATAGAGGAGAAACTGGGATATCAGAATGATGCCAGTCAGTACCATTATTAGTTTTGGCTCCTGACACCACATCAGGTGTCTGGGCTTCTCCCATCTTTCAACAGCTCAGGGCGAGAGGAACTTCTATTACCCCCATTTTACAGATGGGAGTAACTGAGGCTTCAAGATACTGATTTTCTCAAAGCTGCTCAACTCAAAAGGGGCAGAGTCAACATTTGAACACAGACCTTTCCAACCCTAAAGCCTTTAGTGGGTCCTTTTCATCACTGTGCAGTTAAAGAACATGTGATTTTCCTTTCTAAGAAACAGGTCTGTAAGCTCCTCATGGGCAGAAGTGTGTGTGTAGCAGGCCAGGTCTCCTGTGTTCACAACCAGAGGAACCCAGGGACAGTTTTCCTGCTTGGTGGGGCTAACTGGCCCGTATGCAGAGCAAGGGCCGCCACCTCCCACACTGAGGCCTCACTGAACTGATAAAACGTTCTTGCCTCTTTCATTTTCTCACTCCCAGGCCCTTAGCCGCCAAGAGTCTATGTTCCTGATCCGCTAAATTCAGCAGGTTGCTCTCTAGTTCCTTAATCAACTGGTCCTTCAACAGACAGGCAAGAAATGCACCTCTATCCCAAACAGCACACTACGTGCTGACGAAGAGACTGGGGAAGTGAGACCATCTTTGCTCCGTGGAAGGTCCATGTGCGGGAGAGCAGACACACAGTGATGTAACCTACAAAATCCTATGACCTGCTGTTTTCTGATACAGCTGTGATTACAGCACAGACTGTGCCCACAATTTCACAGACTAGCCCATGTTAGTCCCGTTTTATATGAGGAGACCAAGACCAAGAGGCACTATAAAGCGTTGGATGTCCAACACCAAGTCTGAAGTAGAACTGGGATTCCAACTGCCAAATTTCTGAATGAAGCCGGTGCTCACTACACTAGGTGAACACGCGGGGTGATCCGTTCATGTTAGCTGCTTCTCCTACCCCTTCTCAGAGGTGGTCAAATAGGCACACGTATTCATAAATATGATACTCACATATACCCACAGCATGAAACAGAATGATTATAGTTTTTCTGTTTTTCATGGCACCCACTGAGCTTACACTGCTCCTGACTGACAGGGAGCTGTGGCCACAGCAAAACAAAGCCTAGAGTTTATGCAAAAGCCCTGAAAAAATTCTGGTTAAAAAACAAAAGCCATTTTCTTTCTCCGAATTGGTTTTCTTCTGAATTATTCTTTGCATCTCTAGTTGTCTGAGCCAATTTCCAACATAGGCCTGGATTTTTCCAGAAGGTAAAGTTTGTTCAATCACCGGGGCTGGGGACAGAAGGCAATGAGGAGACAGACCTCCATCTGAGAGCCTAACCTGGTCACTATATCTTACCCCAATTGGGGGCTTAAATCCTAAAAGGCACCTAATGACTCTGTCATTCTTCTGTAAAAATAAAGAGCATCACTATATATCAGAGAGATGCTTTGAAAGTTAACAGACTTTCAACAATTTTAATGTTTTCATCTACAAAAGGTGTTAGCACTTTTTCACTCTAGTGTTTGAAATGGCTCAAAAATCATGAATCAGATTAAAAAGATCCTCCCTGTGCCTCTTATATGATCAAAGCTATAGACATCTCCATTGCCTGACAATATCATAAGGCAGGCTGAGTTGGACATCTGTCTCCTTTCTGTGCCCCCACCCTGGAAGCCTGATTGTCCCCACCTCCTCCTCAGGGCCTGGCTGCTGGCTTATCAGGAGCAGAGACCTTCAAGATCAAATCAGGCGGAGCCTTACCATGTGTTTGTTGGCTCCTGAAAAATCCCTCCCTGCAGGGCCCTCAAAATGAAACTCAAAGTGAGAGCCTTTCACATGGCTGTGCCCAACAGCAGGGATACTCGTGGTTGGACACGGGGGCTTTGGATTGCTCTGTGCCCTCTCTATCCTATTTCTGCTCAGGGGCCTGGTTATCGAGTGGCCTCCTTGGCCCCAAATGGTATATATATATTTTTCAAGATGAAAATATCTTTCTTATGGTTTTATTTTTTTCTCATGGCAAAATATATGCTCATGGAAAATAATGAAAAATGTGTTAGAAGTGAAAAGAAAAAAATGTCAGAATCACCTAATGTTTGAGATTTTGACATAAATCCTTCCACTATTTTATGATGAAGATAGATAAAATTGGGACTACACTATAAATATATATGTATATGATAAATATGTTTTTTACTTAAAATACATAGAATACCTTTTCATCACTACTAGTAGGGCTCTACATCTTCTACACATGGTTCATGTTATTGTTTATCTAAATAAACCTCTATCATTTCAGTTTCACTGTAAAAAAAAAATGTGATGAACATCCTTATGCATTTTGTGCACCTGTCTGACTATTTTCATAGTTTAAATCCTCAATGGTATAATTGCTAAGTCAAGCTATGCTTATTTTAAGCTTTGGCACGTGTCGCCCAATTTACCTTAAAGGAGTTATACTAATGTAAACTACATCTATAACAAGGCCCATCTGTCCACAGTCTTACTGGGAATTTACTTTTATTTATTTTTATTTTATTTTAATCTAGTTTAATTTTTTTTTTAAGATTTTATTTATTTATTTGACAGACAGAGATCACAAGTAGGTAGGGAGACAGGCAGAGAGAGAGGAGGAAGCCGGCTCTCCGCAGAGCAGAGAGCCCAATGCGGGGCCCGATCCTAGGAACCTGGGATCATGACCTGAGCCGAAGGCAGAGGCTTTAGCCCACTGTGCCACCCAGGTGCCCCTAGTTTAATTTTTTTAAGTAGGCTCCACACCCAGTATGGAGCCCAGTGTGCGGCTTGAACTCATGACCCTGAGATTATGACCTGAGCTGAAATCAAGAGTGGGACGTTTAACCGGCTGAGCCTCCCAGGCACCCCTGGGAATTTGTTTTTAAAATGTAAAATCAAACTATACTAAATGGCCCTGGGTACCACCCAATGACCCATTTTCACAGCTTTACCTGGGGCCTGAATATTACTTTGCTCTCACAGGTTTTGGAAGGGGGAGAATTGCCCTGGCCCAGACGGCAGGAGTGCTCAGGAGTCTGGAGCAGGAGGAGCCCTTTGACCTTTCCCAGAAGCGTGGGCCCAAGGGGCCAATGTTCCAGTCAGATGGGGAGAGCGCCCGGGGCAGCTCCTGCCATGAGGAAGAGGAGGAGGACACCGGCTGTGAGGTGGGGGGAGACAGCCCGGGCCTGGCCCCCCAGAGCAGGCAGCCCTGCACACCCCACAATCTACCCACGCAGCCCGAGCAGGCTCCCAGGGCACTGGAGGACACCTGCGAGGAGGAGGAGGACGAGGACGAGGCAGAGGCGGAGGAGGACAAGCCAAAAGGAGAGCACCAGGAGAGGAGCAAGGACAGCCTCGGGGCAGAGGGCAGCCAGGAGAGAGAATTGGCCCGCCGAGAAGAGTGTCTCCGCCTCAGAGCTCTGCAGAGTGCCCGGCGGGGGCCCTCCTTTTCTGATTACTTGTACTTCAAGCACCGAGATGAGAGTTTAAAGGAATTACTGGAGAGGAAAATGGAAAAACAAGCAGTGCTTTTAGGTATCTAAGTGGACAGTTTTAAAATTGCATTTGGAAAATGAGAACTAGGCAGTTCAAATATAACTTTCTGCATGAGCTGTCATTTGCTGGAGACCGGTGAACGGTGCAAATCTTTACAAATGGCTCAAGATTACATGACTGGGGGTTTATCCTCAGTCATGTAAATGCTTCTCAGGTCTTTCCCTGGGCCCTTGGTTTCTAACACCCATACAGGGTCCTCTTCAGTGCTATTTTACACAACTCCACTATAATAGACTGTCCATATTCTAGATACCTAATTGCAAGCTGACGCTGAGGTGCTTTTCAGAAATTCTGTTTTCCTTTGACTAATATGCAATACATGGTAAATTTCCTTTTAGTTGCAAAAATATGGTGCTTGACATGTTACCTTATTAATGATGATTTAGTTGAATGTGTGGAAGTAATAATCTTTTTCTAGATAGATGAAAATGTTAGTAGTTGTATATATGAAAATCACCTTTATTAAATAAGCCAACATACCAGAGACGACAAGGAGAGTGAGGTATTGAAGAGGATATTCTCAAGTAGTTGGTACAAATATGAGAGAAAGTTCAAGAAAATACGAATTTTAGCTAATGAAAAACCAGCAGTACTTAGATTCCTGTGTGGGTCTGCCTCGTTTGGCATCAGCTCACTTCATTAGATGTGGCATTTGGAGCATATTTTCAGAGGCCCCCAAAGTGGTCAGCACCTGCAGGCTAATCCCTTGTGTCCTGAGTAGAGCTCCCTCCTGGAAATCTTGCTCTGAGGCCCTAGGCCCCATAAAGTAACTGGCGAAGTTGTCGCCTTAGGAGCAGTGGATTTCTCCTCAGCACTGGAACTAGGGGCCTGGGGAGGAAGCCTGGCCATCTACGTGCTGCTTATTTAGAATAGCCGTCAGCTAATTACTGCTAAGGGAGATGCTGGATTGTGTTCTCAATGCTGCCAGCACGTTAGAATCATCTAGGGGAACTTAAAAAATATATATCAATGCTGAGGCCTCAACCTCTGAGATTCTGATTTAGTTTGGTCTAGAGTGGATCCCCAGCTATAGTCTTTTCTAAAAGGCTTCCCCAGATGATTCTTCTGTGCAGGAAGATCAAGAAAGACCAACTGGGCTAATAGTGTGGGTCCCAAGACCCCTCCTTTGGACTCCATAAATATGTGTTTCTGGCTTCAGACTCATTAAAATATAGAGCAGGAGACCTTGAAATCATACTGCTCACTTAGGGCTTCTTACCTGATCTGAAAGAGCCTCACAAGGACACAGACACACATATGTGTGCATGCACGTACGTGCGCGTACACACACACACACACACACACACACACACACACTGTATAAACACACACTCTTTGTATTAGAAGATGATGCCTGTGATGTTTATGGTCACTTAATATGTTTAAAAATACATAGCCAGCCTACAGTGACTCATTATCTCTCCCTAGATGCTTGAATCATGATTCTAGTGGGTGGCGATGACTGTCATGGGTGGGTCGAACCCCGCTGTAGGCTTTCCTTAGGCACAGGTGCCAAGTAAAGCAGGGCTCAAGGGACATCGCAGACTGACCATAAGCAGTAACCCTCTGGTACTGTGTCTGTGTTTATGTAAAAACTGCCTCTTGGTTAGTAGTTTCAACTCTTACTGGTAGAGCTAGGTACTGTTTCTTGTGTTGCTTTCTCTCCTCCTAAAGTTCCAGTACATTTCTTGAGAAGACCCGACCCATCTCTGATGGCTGGTTGCCAGGTTTTCTTTTGGCCAAGGCTTCCACCTTAGCCTCATTCACTTCTAATCATCCCCACCCCCGACCCCCACCCTCACTGTGCGCTGTCAATCCCTGACACATTTCTCCTGCCCCCTTGCCTAAAGCTCTTTCTTTCAACCTCACCACTACCACAAAGTGCCAAAGCTGTTTGGGTTTCCTACCCACTCATCTCCTGAGGTCAGGCTCCCACAAAGGGGATGCTAAAGGAAATGATGTGGGTTTCTGTGGGTACAAACCCAATTCTGTGCCGGGAAAATGTCCCAAGTCCTCAGAGGCATGGCTTGCCTTCTGTTCATTATTAATATAGCTCATTAGTGCCTCTGGTAAAATCACGCAGGAGGCTGGCAACATGGTTTGTGAGGCCTCCAACTCTCAGGGTTCTGTCACAAGTTCATTCTCTCAGTAGGCTATAGTAATTGAAGACAGACTTCCATTGTGTTCTGGGTATGCCTTGCCAGAACCGGGAAATCTAGATTACCAAACTCTACTCTTTTCCAACCAAATGAATCATGTGAGAATGTTTGAGGATCAAGTTTATGTTGAGATGGAGAGAGTATGGTCTAGAATGGTGGTTTCCAAATTGTGGATTGAGGAGCCAGAGGTCCCTCTTAGGCCCCTCTGAAGCTGGTAGGGGAGAAGGAGAAACTCTCAGCCCTCACACCCACTGTACTCAAAGCGGCTCACATTTCATCTGTTTCTCATGTTAGCCTTCCAAATAAAATTTCATTTTGAGGGAGAAAAAAGATGTCTAAGAAAAGTAATTTAAAAAGTGTGAGGAAGTATATTATAAAGCCTGTTTTTAGTTCTTCACTCTGGGTATGAGAGACTTAATTAGATCTAGCCCGATGGTAAATATACACTGACTTTGTAAGAATTAAGGCTAAATCTTGGTTTTGTATGCTATTGAGTGATGACAACATCCTGATTTGCCTGGACCGACCCTGGTTTATAACTCTGCACCAGGATAATTACTAAGAGCATCACCTCGACTCTCAAAAGTATCCCAGTTGGGGTGCTGACTTCTGTGAACACCCATGCACAAGTGCAGAGCGAAGGGAAGGGCTGGCCAACCTTGCCTACTGGGCTAATGAATAAGAATGCAAACCTGAAGGACAGCACCTGGGGATCGCCCCGAGAGAATTCAGTAAAACCATCCAAGGTTATCAGCTCTCTAAGGGCTAAGTCAGCATAACATTCGCCTTCTTGTGACACTCTGAAAATAGGTCACTATGGAACGCTCTCCAGGATTTTGACCGCTGTCACTCTGAAACAGCCAAGTGGCATATTTTTCTTTTATCCTTTTTTTGGGGCCTATGATTACCTCCCTGTTTTGGCCTTCTAATTCCTCTTTCATTCTTTCTTTAAAAAAAAAAAATTTGACTCCCCATTGGCCATTAGACTGAGGCTGATCTTTCATAACCCTGCAAGGGTAACTGGAATATTTGTATATGAGTAGCTGCATGAGAAAGTCCAATGTGCATATTGTATTTATTAAGCCCGAAAGGCATTTAATAAAATATTAACATTGCATTTTGAATCTTGATCTTTGCTTTGCTAGAACAAAATGTAACAGAGCTAACATTTAAAAATCCTTCGCATGTTTGGACAACATTACACCAAATGTTGATTTTGTACAGAACTCTGGCTTGCTATTTAAATACTAAAACTCCAAGTATGTAGTACCCCAAGTTGTGAATATCGCTTTCTGCTTCAGTGAAAAGGCAGTTTACCTGAAAATAGCATGTAACCTATATTTTGTTAATTTAAGCAAATAAAGACATGTTGAAAAGGCCGAGTCAATTATTTGCACATACCTGAAATTTTGCAAGGAAGCTACGATTATCAGTGTCTCACTCCTGCCCTTATCCCTTTTGCCAGGGTGGTTCCCTTTGGAGCTTCAACCCCAGGGATATACAGATGTTGGATTCTCCCTGTCTCAAGGCTTCAGAAAGGATTCATGAACCCCAGACAATCCTCAGCAGGGATGACACCTTCCTCATCCTCTTTTTCTTTCTCATTTAGAAAAACTAGTTCTGGAAGGGTGTTATGAGGAAGTAGGAAGTGAGCAGCAAGATGGCCTTCCTCTGTGTCACGCTCTTTGTAGGATAAAATTGAACCTAGAGGCCATGTACCATACCGGACATGAGCACCAATTCTGGTGTCAGCTTCCTGTGTTCAAAGCCCAGCTCTTTTACTTGCAATCTTTGGGACCTATGACCAGTTTGTGAACCTCTCTGTGCCTCCGTTTCCTCACCTGTAAAATGGGATTAGGAACCTTCCTCACCAAGTTGTTTGTAGGTTAACTGAGTCAATTGTGCAAGACACCTGAAAAGTGCCTGGCTCATAGTGCATGCTGTGTAAGAATTCGCCGTCATCAGCGAAGTGGCCAGAAGACAGAACACTCAGCTGTTCTTCTCAGCCCACAAAGCTGTGTTGGCTAAGAAAGTCCCCAATTCTAAGAGGGCTTCACTTTTAAACATCATACACTGTTCTATGCCACGCATGGTGCCAGGTGACCACACACTTGATTTTATTCAAACCTCACACAACCCTGAGAGGCAAATGTTGTTATTTCCATTTTACTGATGAAGAAATGGAGGTTCAACAGAGTGAAATAAGTTGCTCCAAACAACCTCGATAGCAAGTTCTTCGTTTGCCGCCAAAGCATGTACCAGGTTGGTTTCTTTGGAAGTAGATGATGAGACAAATCTGGGTGCAAGATGTTTACCAGGGATTAGCCCCAGTGAAAAGAAAGGGGAGGAGAGAAGGCTGAGTAAAGAGAGAGGACGAACTGTGATACAGGCCTGACAAAGGCTCACTCAACACAGCAGATGGCTCACGGCCATGATTGCCCATCAGAGTTGTGCCATGTTGGGTGGAGATGCTCAGGGCTTTGCACAGCCTCCTTGCTCAGTTACCAGGTATGGGCTGCCCTGGAAAGGGCACGACCTCAGACGGTGTGACTTCAGGGACAGACCCTGAAGGAGCCAGCGGCTGGAGGCTGTCTACTGACTGACAGCTCCATACAAGCCCTTCCTTGGAGACACACTGCTTGCCTCATCCCTGTGTCTACTACAGTCTACCCCTTGCATTACTCCAGTAAACTTGTCCATGCGCATTCATGGAACATCTCCTCAA
Source organism: Meles meles (assembly GCF_922984935.1). Classification (NCBI taxonomy): domain Eukaryota; kingdom Metazoa; phylum Chordata; class Mammalia; order Carnivora; family Mustelidae; genus Meles; species Meles meles. The sequence continues at coordinate 84,541,275 of NC_060068.1, forward strand.
GGATACCAGTGAGCCTCTCTTTCTGAAGGAAAACTTAGAAGAGGAAGATGAGTGAGATAAACTTTAGCCCTCACTGTTGTCATTACTCTAGGAAACACAGCTGATCCTCCTTCTTCCTTCATTACCTGTCTGGATCATTGTCACCATCAGATACCACCTCTGCTAGTTTCAGTGGCTTTTTAATTACTGTGGCCCAGAGTCTCATTCCCAAGGGGTCTGAGCCTTGACCACCAGGTTGCTATAGACTACAAGTTTGTGTCCTCCCTCCCCAAATTTATATGTTGAAGCCCTGATCGCTAGTGTGATGGTATCTGGAGGTAAGCCTTTGGGAGGTAATTAGATTTAGAAGAAGTCATAAACTTGGAAGCTGCTCCTGATGGGATTAGTGCCTTTACAAGGAGAGGAGGAAACCAGAGTTCTTTCTCAACCACGTGAGGACATGGCAAGAAGGCAAACCAGAAAGCTGGCCCTTAACCAGATACAGAACCTGCCAACACCTTACAATTCCCAACCTCCAGAACTCTGAGAAATAAGTGTTTATTGCTTAAACTACCTAGTCTGTGATATTGTGTTATAGCAGTCCAATTGGATGAAGACACATGGCCTTTTCAGAATGAGGCTGCTCTTCTTGTTCATCTGTAGTCACAAGGAGGAAAGGAAGTACCAAAAGAAACCCGAATGGGTGACCTGGGTTCCACATGTATTCCTCCATGACCCATTTTGTAATCACAGCCTTCTCCCTCCTGATGATTGGGTTGATTACCTCTGCCAGAATGGTGACTCCATTCCTTGTTTGCTGGTCCCTGGAAACAAGGAACAAAAAATGCCTAGACAGCAGCTGTAGCTTCTAATGCAAAGGTACCCTTGCTAAATCCACAGGTGAAAGCGTATTCCTTTTTGAGGATGAGAATTTATAACCCTGCAGAACCCAGAGTTACAGGAATGAGAAGTCTAATGGTGTTACTATCAGTATTGACCGGGGATGGGGGGTTGGGGGGGCGTGGGTTCCTGTCTCTACCCTTGGAAGTATGGGTCTGTTCCTATGATGAAGAAACCACTGACTCTTCAAGATGGAAAGGCCTCAATACAGTCAATGTCTCACTAATTGATTAATTGATCTTCCTGAGCAATGCGCCATATTGGAAGATCAGCATCAGTCTTTGTGGCTGGCGTGTTGGATATTCAGTAGTGATAAGGGTTAGATCAGACTTGGTAAATGTACTTTATGTTGTTAGGTGCATGTGTAGCCTCCATATCTATCACCGTGGCTACTTCATTCGTATGTGGGGGTTTTTTTGTTTATTTTAGCACTGGAGTGGTTATTGAGAAGAGCTGAATTCAACTGGCAACATCATTGTCTGTCTGGCTTTTTAATGTCTCCTCCATAGTGCATGCTACCTGGTGAATGTTACCATGTGATACAAAGATTTTCATTCTTCTGTTTACTCTCCTATGTCCATCCACCCTAAATAATAGTGAATACCTACTTTAATTAAAATGGTCAGGAATTATCTCTCTGAAAAAGTGATATTTAATTTGGGAACTTTAGAATATAAGGAGGCTGGAGCACCTGGGTGGCTCAGTGGGTTAAGCCCCTGCCTTCGGCTCAGGTCATGATCTCAGGGTCCTGGGATGGAGCCCCACATGGGGCTCTCTGCTCAGCAGGGAGCCTGCTTCCCCCACCCCCCACCCGCCTTCCTCTCTGTCTACTTGTGATCTCTGTCTCTCTGTCAAATAAATAAAATCTTTGAAAAAAAAAAAAAAAAGAATATAAGGAGCCAGCCGTGGGGAAAGCCAGGGGAAGGGCATTTCAAACAGAGCAGACAGCATGTGCAAAGGGCTGTGGTATAGGGAACATGGCCAAGGAGAGAAGACAGTGTGGTCGCACATAGCAGGAGCAAGAGAGTGATGTAAGGAGAGACTGGCATGGAAAGGCACTGAGCAAGGGGGCTGAAATGATGAGATTCACGTGTTCTAAAGCTCATTCTGGCTGTAGTGTGGAGGATGGATTGGAAGGAAGCCAGGATGATGTTGGGAGACGACTAAGAAGCAGTTTTAATAGCCTGTTAGAGATAACATCGGCCTTGATTAAGGAGGTAGCAAGGAAGAGTTACAAGTGAATGGTTCAAAAGCTCTTTTGGGAGTCCAATTGATTTGTTCTATTGAAGACCAATTGTCATAATAACAAAAATGTATATTTTTCTAAATACAAAATAAAATGCCACTTAATACAAAGTCCATCTCCTCACATAATGATAGAAAGGATGAATCAGAGTCTCAGAGCTATCCTAAAACCCATGCTCTTTACTCAGTTGGCAAGAGAGCATACTTACCAAGTAATGTAGGTAGAATTAAGCCCATCTGGTTTCTTGGGGTTTGTTCTGGGTTACAGTTCTGATGAAATAAATAGTCAGGACCAAAGAAATCAATGAAGCTTTTCAGACGCAGAGCCTGGGAAGGAATGGTGGAAGTGAGGACAAATGAGCACACGGTCAGAAATCCGAAAACCAAGGAAAGACCCTAGAACTCCAAGACCGTAAGTGAGGCTGCAAAGAGTCCTTTTGGTCTCTGTAGGCCCTGAAGACATCTCTGATGCAGCCAGTAAAATAATGCATGTTAATAACAATGAACTTGCCTGTTTATTAACTAGATGCCCTCCAAATAACATTTTCCTTTGAAGCTCTTCAAAGGGCAACAGTACCGTCATCCGGAAATTTTTACCCAGTGTACATATTCTTCGGCAACAATGCAGAACAAATGAGATGTTGTCATATTTTAAGTCCCCAACTGAATTGGCCCACAGCACCACAGTCAACACCTGAAGAAAAAGTAAAACACAAAAACGTGTGAAGGGATTGGTTCCTATCCTTAAGGAATGCACAGTTCTTAGCAAGGCCTATGGAGGCTGGCAGGAGCATGGCTAATGGTTTTTTCAAATCCCCGCAAAGCCTTCAAACTGAAAACCGTCTTCCCTGTGAAAACCCAGGTGTGAACACAGCCTGAATCGTGAAACGCTGCGGCATTTCATAGTTTTGCACAGCAGAGCTGAGCCAAAAGTAACTTCCAAGCCCGTTACAAACTTGCTGTGCAAGCGGAGGAAGACACGTTCATTTGAGAGCTGGGGAGTGACCCTTATAGGGTCCCAGGGGACCCAGTATCAGTGGCGCTCACTGCTTCCTCTTCCCTGGATGCAACAATATATTAAGAGAGAAAAAAAAAGAGGAGGCTGGTTCTTTTCATGATTTTCCTTTTTAATTTTTGTTGAAAATGGAACTGTGTTCTCTTGATCCTTCAAACAAATGGAAGGGAAGTGGAAGCCCAAAAGTTTCTCTTAGGCTCCCCAGAGAGGGGGGCTATGTTTGTAGTGCGATGTGGGAAAAGTCCTTGTGTATCTGCCACATTGTCACGTCGTACCAGAGTGATTTGCAGTAGGAAGTGTGGGATGAATACAATTTTTATGTAAGAGAAAGTGAAGGAGCCCCAGTCTTTGAATCCAAAGATCTGTTTGCCCTTCCTCCCTAAGACGTGCTTCTCCTGACCACAGCACACCCTGCCCCCCATCCTCATTAGATGATGAAAGAAACACAAGAACACTCTCTGAACTTGACCCAAACATTGTCCAGCCAGAAATCTTTGTTATTCAGAATGCCCTTGGGCAGGGAACGGGGGACAGGAGGGAGCTTGGAAGGGCAAGCCTGAGAATACAGAAGCATTGCGAAGGGGGTCATTAAAGTTTCTGGCATCCCACCTGAAGAATCATTTTAAACTGATGTTTGCAATAAGCATTGCAAGCCTTCACTGGGTACATCTTAATAAACACATGGTCTTTGGAAGGAAAATGAAGAGATGCATTAAGAGAAATCTAAAAGGATTATAAAGATACTCTTCTAATTTCAGCAATTCATCATTTCAAGCAAACTGGCAAATGATTTTGTTTCTTCTTCCAGAAAGTAGTAATAATGAACTGTTCTCCAACCTGTGTCAGAAGAGGGGATGGATGAGGTAAAATCTATTAATCATTCTGGACTTGCAATGATAGCTGTGTCATTTGCCTTTGTTGAAGGACAGCTTCCCTTCCAACCTGTCGCAAGCCTAGCGAAGAAAATAGCTTTGCTTCTCCAATCAGGCTAATGTTTAAAATCCTCAGCCATGGTTTTTTTTTCAAGACTGTAGACCCAGAGCATTGATAGTCAACTGCCTCTTCTCCTGAAAAACCAGCTGAAAATAAAAGGAATATGAAATCCCCAGTGATAGTGGAGTCTTTCAAGGAAGAAAAAGCAAAAATCAAAGCAAGGTTAGGCAGAGACTTAGAAAGAGATAATTACAATGCCAGCCTCTCAGGGACCTTTCATAAACATCATTGAGAATAATGCTGCACCTCTAGGAAGTAGGCACCACCGACAGGGTCTAATCCCCTCAGAAGTCACTCTAAGCCCCGATTTGAGACACAGATGATTTTGTGGATTTCAAAGCACTTGTCTTTCCGAAAGCTCTGCATGCCTCCACGCTGTTAATCCCCTTACCTTCCTACAGGACACTTTACTTTTGATCTCAGGTTTATCTAATCAAATCCTTTGCCTTATTTGGACTGGGCTTTCCAGCCACCACATCATCTCCTAGTTTTTAGGCCAACCAGAGACTGGATGTGACTGCTATCTCTGCTTCTCCTTGGGGTACTGTAAGAAGGGTATGAGATCGATACATGAGCTTACAAGAAAGATCCTGCAAAGGGACCTGCACAAAATGATGCTGTTCAGAAATATACATCTTTCCATGAAGGTTAAACTCTACAGAGAAGGAGGAGCTTCCAGAATGGTCCTGTGAGGATCCCACTGAAACCTCAAGCCCAGAGAGACATCTATTAAACTATTAAAAATAGCAGAGACAATCATACAAAAATCTCCGGAGATGGACCTGAAAGGGCTTACAATAATTTAAGTAGTATTTATTCAACCACACCCAAAGAAACTCAGTAGGGAGAGTGAAAGACGTGGCTGCACCCATCGCATCTACCTAGTATCCGTGTGGTGGAAGATCAGCTCAGTGAGGTTGACAGCCAAATGGCAAGTCCCATGTCCTTAGCTCTGTGCAGACCTCTGGGTGGGGGGCCAGGCTGGGGTGCCAGTTTCCCCACCCCAGACCCCTGCTCCGTAAGGAGGAGCTGAATGGGGCAGCTGGTGAGTGCAGAAACTCCTTCCCCCACCTCCCTGTGTTGTGGAAGAGCTACTGAGGCAACTCGGAAACGCAGTGGCCGCTCCCATCTCCTCCCATTCCTGTGGAGGAAGGCTACTCAAGACCACCCTGCCCCTGGGCTATGTAAACCCTCTTCTGAGGGAGGTGGTGGCAGCTGGTGGTATGTTTTTACAACACCAAGAATGTAATTAATATATTCACAGGTTTTATAGTATATTCTTTTCTATGGTGATAAAATATACAACATACACATGACCATTTAAACCATTTTCAGGTGTGCCCTGCAGTGACCTTAGATACATTTATAATGTCATATAACTGTCACTACTCTCCATTCCCAGAGCTGTTGCATTGTCCCAAACAGAAACTCTGGACCTACTAAACACCAACTCTCCGCTCTCCCACCCCCTAGCCCCTGGTAACCTGTATTTTCCTTTCTGGCCCTATGAATGTGACTACTCTAGATTCCTTCATCTGCTCAGCTGTTAATGCTGAGATCCATATTTTTGTTTTATAATCTTGTGTTTTTTCATGAATATAAAAAGAAAATAAAGGATGAAACTGGAGTTTTTTCCTTGTAAATAATCTAAATGGAATTATACAATAGCTCTCCTTTGTGTCTGGCTTAGTTTACTCGGTGTCAATATTTTCAAGGTCCATCCATGTTGTAGCATATGTCAAAATCACATTCTTTTTTAAGTCTGAATAATATTTCATGGAATGCATAGAGCACATTTCCATTTATCCATTCACCTGTTCTATCATGAACAGTCAGTTGTATTGTTTCTACATTTTGGCTATTGTGAACAAGGTTGCTGGGAATAGTAGTGGAGAAAGATCTGTTTGAGTCCCTATTTTTAGTTCTTTGCAGTATATACCTAAAAGTGGAATTGCTGGGTCGTGCGGTAACTCTATGTGTAACTTTTTGAGGAACCACCAGGCAGTCTTCCCAAGCAGCTGTACCATTTTACATTCCCACCAGCAATGCACAAAGGTTCCAATTTCTCTGCATCCTCTTCAAAACTTGAAATTTTCCATTTTTTGCATAACTGCCATTCTAATGGGTCTGAAATGGCATCTCATTGTGATCTTAATTTTTAGATTAACACATTTAAATTCCTTCATCTGTTCAGCTGTTAGTGCTGAGATCCGTAGTTAGTTTTATCATCTCCTTGTGTTTTTCTCATGAATATAAACAGAAAAGAAAGGATGAACTGCAGTTTTTTCCTTGTAAATAGAAACAGAATAGCCCAGTAATTTATGTGGCTTTTATTCCTGTTGTTTTGCCATTGTTTTGTACCTCCTATTCTTCAAAGGGCAAGGACTCTGCTTGAATTTTGAAAAGAAGTCTTCAGTTGTTTTACTAGTCTATTTACTTTTTGGGCCTCTGATGCTATTTTCCCTTGACCCTGAATAGTCAGGTGCCCCTCACAGCTAAAGCAAGCTGACTGTACCCTTGGGTGGCCCTTGTAACACTTGTACTGAAAAGATTGAGGGCCGTCTTCCCTGGGACTTTTCGCTAAACAGTCTGGAGAAACGCATTTTCCACGTGAGTGGGGTGGGGGCGGGAGGGTGGAGAAACGCCAGCAGGGAGACGCCGGGTAGGGGATGGAGTGGGCAGGAGTAGAAGAGAACATGCATTCACCAGGACTCAAGTCACCAGGAACAGTATCTTCTTGACCAAAGTCACCAATTTTAAACTGTACAAGCTTCCCAAAATGAAAAAAAACCTCTATGTAACATTTGTGTGTCTGAAGAGAATGAACCAATGTGGCTAATTTTGTACTATTATGAGTTGTTTAGGGTAGAAAGCCTCTATTTAGCCTCTAAAACTATGGAACAGAATTCATTCTCCAAAACCTTGACACTTACTCTTAAGCTAAAAACATGTCTGCAGTATTTGCCAACCATTATTTTCCCATTTGAACTAAAAAAGGGGGAGGATATTAACAGCTCCACTCATCCAATGAATGTTTATTGAGCACCTGCTATGTGACAGGCAGTGGGCTGAGCGGCCCTGGAGAGACCAGAATGAGCATTACAGACACAGTCACTGTCCTAAAGAAACTTGTGAGGGGGGCCCCTTGGTGACTCAGTCGGTTAAGGGTCTGCCTTCCGCTCAGGTCATGAGCCTAGGTCCTCAGATGGAGCCCAGGATTGGGCTCCCTGCTCATTGGGGAGTCTGCTTCTCCCTCTCCCTCTGCCTCTAGCCTGGCTTGTACTCTCTCTCAAATAAATAAATAAAATCTTAAAAAAAAAAAAAACCAACTTGTGAGGCCATTATATATAATGGCCATTGATATGAGTACCTTAATAAACAAAAATATATCAGTTGTAGAAAAAAATGTCCAAATTATAAGCAGAATAATTGCATTCTTATTGAGAGAATGATTCTAGAATTCTACTTATGTTAATTAACTGTAACACTAACACCTATTACAACTATTGGTTAAATGTCTACAGTGGTATTAGCAGGGGTTGCCCCTCCCCCTTCCTCCAACTTGTAAATATCTTCCCTGGCACTGAAAATTCCTTTTCTGGGACTTTAGTAGGTAACAGGGGAGAAGGTCTTGAGGGCTAAGTATTCTAAGTGCCATGAAGCATGGTTCCTGCCCTCCAGGAATTTGTTTCTATTTTTCTAAGCAATGAAGTATATAACATTTCTCTTGGCCTCTCATAAGATGCACGTTTAAGAAGGAATTTTAAGAGTCTAGTCTTTCTACTGAGCTAAACAATTTTCAAAGCCCTCAGACCTTTAGGTCTGATCCTTAGGGAGCTCAGAAATGTCCATGAGCTTGCAGTGTTACTGTTTTTGTTTGAAGATATAGGATGATTTATCTGAGACATCCCTCTCCTTACCCTCCACTCCTAGCAAGTTTGTGGGGAATCACACCAGAGTCCCTGTTTCTCAGTAGCAGCCGTGGGATTGTTTCTTCCTAGCCTATTCAAGCTGACATTCCTGGAAGAACCACATTTCCCCTTAAATTATTCCAGGTCGCCATGGTCTTGGGATACAGCAGTGTTGAGAGGTTCCAGGAAAAGGACATGATGTCTGTACGGACTCTCCGTGAATCCCAGCTCTGCTACCTGTTAGCTGTGTGACCTTGGACACAACATTTCTGAGCCAGTTTCCTATCTGCCAAAGAGAGATGATGCAGGGCGGTGTTGACACACGCAAGCTCTGGGCTCAGGCAGATCTGGGCTCAGGTCCTGGCTCCCTCTTATACTGGCAATGTAACCTAGAGGAAATTATTCTTCCCCCCAAGCTTCAGTTTTCTCTGCAAAATTGAGAGCCATATAGCATCCACCTCAGAGAACTGTGAGATTTAAATGGGATAATGCATATAAATGCCTCAAGTAAAATAAGCCCTAAGTACATGTTAACTCCTTCTTACAGTGACCACATGAAAATGTGCTTAGAGAAGGGCTTGATGCACAGGTGACTTACCGACCCTTTTGGTCTCTCTCCCATCCTCCTAGACTGACTTGAACACAAATGTGGCATCATTAATACCACTTTGGGCAGAATGGCATAAGGTCAGGGAGACTTCTCCCATACCTGTACTCCTTTCCTTGCCTCCTCATTGCACTCGATCCCCTTGGTTTCCCCGTACAACACATCGCTCTTCCCAGTGACAGACACACATGCCTCTCTGCCATGTAATCCAATCAGCAACAGGGAGATGGATTCTTGGCCAGAGCCTACTAGCATTTGCATTCTCTTCCTGCTAGCTCCATCAAAGGGCATCTGGAGGGAAAGTACCTCCCCAACTGTGACAGACAATCAAGCAGAATGACAGAGCCAGGTGCACTTACTGATATTCCCAGCGCTGGCACCAAATTATAGCACATTAGTGCCAACTTCTGAGAAAGTCTCAGATTTATGCAGCTTCCAGTACATTTAGTGAGGATAACATTTAACTTTTAAAGGAAGAACAATTTAGCAAGTGGACAGCACTGGCTTTTAAGGTTTTTATTATACAAGGCAAACACCTGAAATTTACCCCAGGCCTGTGGTGTGGCACACAGACAGCTGTGGTTTTCAAACTACAGGTCACGACCCATTAATTGTTCATGAAATCGAGTGGGTTAAGACCAGCATTTTTACAAAAAAATAGACTAGAATAGGAAATACCTATTCTAGAGTACTATGCATATAAGGCTACGTGCTTTGGGTGATACTATCTTTAAAAGACATATACAGGGGCGCCTGGGTGGCTCAGTGGGTTAAAGCCTCTGTCTTCGGCTGAGGTCATGATCCCAGGGTCCTGGGATCGAGCCCCGCATCAGGCTCTCTGCTCAGAGGGGCGGGGAGCTTGCTTCCTCCTCTCTCTTTGCCTGCCTCTCTGCCTGCTTGTAATCTCTGTCTGTCAAATAAATAAATAAAATCTTTTTTTTAAGATTTTATTTATTTATTTCACAGACAGATATAGGCAGAGAGGCAGGCAGAGAGAGAGAGAGGGAAACAGGCTCCGTGCTGAGCAGAGAGCCTGATGCGCGGCTCAATACCAGGACCCTGGGATCAGGACCCTGGGATCATGACCCAAGCTGAAGGCAGAGGCTTTAACCCACTAAGCTACCCAGGTGCCCCAATAAATAAAATCTTTAAAAAAAAAAAAAAGACATATACAGAGAGGTGGATAATTGGATAAATTGCAAGGTAAATGGTTTTGTTACTGTTGGCTATGGTCAAAATAGTTTGAAAGTCCTTGAAATACTAGATGTGCAGAAATACACGTGCATTTTCATAAAATAAATGAAAACACCCACTCTGGATTAAAGAATTATATGAAGATAATGGGAAACCCAAGTCATTCAGCCAGTACCTTCTGTTCGTAATGGTACAATTTTATCATGAAAAGTGGGGCAGGAGGGAAGGGGAGAAAGGGAAGGAAAGAGGAAGGGCAGTGGTGGGAGGGAGGGAAGGACTAGTACCGAGTGCCTTCACACCTTCAGTGACCTCAGGGCAGTTCCTACCCCTGGTAACTGGACCTGTATCAGTGAGGAAGAATGACTGGCTGATTGGATTCAGCTCCTCTGGGTCCCAGCTAAAGGGGTAGACTTAATTTTCAGTTTCTGAAGAGTAAAGACCAAGTCTTTAACTTCTTTTGACTCTCTTACAGGGTCTTATCACAATAAGGGCTTAAGAACTTAGCGTTAACCTAAAATTCTGTGCGAGACACAGTGGTGGACTTGTTGAGATAGTTCTCTGTTAATGTCTTGATAGAACTCACCCACAAGGTTTTCAGGAATTTTGTCTGTGTTCACATAAAGTGCCCTTTGTGTGATGAGTGCAGTAGGATCTCCAGGCAATTCACAGAAAAGAAAGGTTCCAGCACTTAGGCAAGAACCAGGGGTAGGTAGATGAAGCATGAAGCGCCCAGCAACTCCTACAAATCAGTGCTGAACAATGAGTGAAAAGCCCGAGTATCAGCGGTCCCACCTCCAGGGGTTCGTTCTGTGCTTTCCTCTGTGAGTGTGTACAAAAAGGATGGATACATTTTGATACAAAAATGTATCCTTTTGATACAAAAAGGATGGATACGTAGGTATCTTTAAGCATGTTTTGAAATAGCAAGGCTATCTAAATGTCCACCAAGAAGAGATTGTCTCAATAAATTATATCTATCTCCACACAGTGGATACTAGGTACTTGTGGAAAAGAATAAGGAAGTTATATATGAAATGATAGGGAATGATCTCCAATAGGCAGAAAAAATAAAATTGCTATAGTTTTTTTTTTTTTAAAGGATCATGAGAACTTCAGAAACTGTCATAGGGTCGGCTGAGATGATCACACCTCTAACTGCTCCCTCTGCCCAAATCTAGCTCTGTCCCTTCTGTTCCACAGGGGGTTAAATTGGTTATTTACTGTAATGAATCACCAAAAAACTTAGCAGCTTAAAACAACAGTAAGCATGATTATCCCGTAGGTCAAGAATTCAGGAGAAGCTGATCTGGTGGTCCTGGCTGATGGTCTGTCATGGGTTTGTGGTCCTCATGTCAGTTGCGGTCAACATGTCAGGCAGAGTCTGGGGCAGGGTGCTTCTGGTTAAGTAGACTGGCTGCGCTTACCATGACTGAGGTAGGGAGAACAGTGCTGAGGGTTGGGGGTGACCACTAAACCCTACCAGAACAAGGGCATCTCTTCTGTTCCAGAGAACTCCTGAGGAGGAAATTCTCTTAGCCAGATCAATGTCCCCTCTTGCTGCAGTCTATTTTCTTTTATTATGTCTACCCTGGGCATGGAATATATGATCATTGTTACCCGAGTATCCCTTTTACACTTAGTGATGAATTTCTTTTGCTCCCTTTTTCTTGATAGGATTAAATAATCTTATTCTTATTTTATCTTTTTCTTTCACCTTCTTTTCATTATTTCCCTGTTTGCAATGATGAAAATGTGAATACAGCCTGGAAATATGAACTGTATTCCTTTGCATCACTGGTTATAACTTGGTGGCATCAGGCAGTATCTTTGTGTGTCTTGTCCCCCACGCCATTACAGCCTCCTCAAAACATCTTTTTCACAGTTCTCTGCATCTTTCACAATATCAGTGAACTAAACTAATTTGATTGTGAAAGGAAGTGGTGCCAAGAAGTGGTTTGAGGACTCTGGGCTTTCTGTAGCCACCAGCTCCCATCCCCATCAACCTTAGAGGTGCCCCAAAATAAATGCACAATCTAACTGAATCTAGCTTCCTCCTAGCCCCTTCTACCAACAACGTTTTCATCCCCAAGATCATCCTCATCCTACAAAGACATTCAGGAGTGGCTCCTTGTTTAGGTACACTGTAAGACAAACCATCCCTTTCACGTTTCAGCTTCTACTCACTGAGGGGAACATTCTAGAAGGAGATCTCTAGATTTTTCCTTTGCTGTTAGGTTAAGAGAATGAAGGATGTGTCTTTAAAACCAGTGGCTCTTATTCAGCATGTCCAGTGCCTTCAGCCCAGGCTGCCCTACCCCCACCCCGGAGAGTCAGTCATATGAAAGAGAGTGCTCCATTCTCCCAGCCCTACTCAGGGCAAAATGGTCTTTCCTTCTTCTGGCCACTTCTCCTCTTTTCTTGTGTTGTTCTTGAATCCGTGGGCCATGAACTTGGCTTCCCTGTTTGACTCTTAGCATTCTCTCAGATGTTATTTTACCCTCAGCTTCCCTCACATGTAAATACCCCAGGAAACTACTTTGTCTAGTAAGTGCCAGAACCAGAGCACTCTCCATGGCTGCTTGCTTGGCCATTGTCAAATCTCATGAATTCATTAAAGACAGTTGAAATGCAAGGAAACAGAGTCATGGGCAAGTTTCAAATTTCCAGATTAGTATGTCTCTGAAACTAAGAAAGCACCCCAATGACAGGTTCCAATATAAACAACTACTACTTCTCCTCCTCCTCCTCTTCCTCTTCTTCCTCCTCCTCCTTCTCCTCCTTCTCCTCCTCCTCCTCCTCCTCCTCCTTCTTCTTCTTCTTTTTAGAGAAAGAGAAAGAGAACACACACATGAGTTGGAGGGGAGGGGCCGAGGAAGAAGGAGAGAGAGAATCTTAAGCAGGCTTCACACTCAGCATGGAGCCTGATGTGGAGCTTAGTCTCAAGACCCTGAGATCATGACCTGAGCCAAAATCAATGGGGGAGCAAATGGTAAAATTGGAAGAAATGTTCAATTATCTGATTCTAGATAGGAAGTTAAAGAACTAGACATCACAATAATTTTTTATCCCTTCTTGTTGCAGATTCTGTCTTTAAAGGAAGATGGTCATGAGAAATGATCAGCTAGCTACATGGCTGGCATAAGTTCCTGGCAAAAATTGAGGACCACTTATGGAGGCTTGAAGGAATGCATTTAATAGGATAGCAATAAATGACATTCCTGAAATGGTGAGGTGGGAGAAAAAGTCCAAGAAAAACTATAATATAAAAGATTATAAATGGTACTAAGCACGAATAAGAAAGATGAAATGGAGTATCAGGAAGTCCAGAGTCAACACTGTCACCGAGTGGTTATTAATGTTATTGAGGGGATGGCTCATAATTTTCAGGAAGAAATAATGGGAAATATTCAGGAACGGTATTTATGATTCCCAATGTCTGATAAGCTCAAAACAGATTGTTAGAGTCATTCAATATCTTAATAGAAGATAAACGGATTTTTTGGTGAATATTTCTCTCTAAAAGATTTGGGAGCACAAGGGAAATAGAATCTTAAAGGTATTGTCAAATTGGCACGGACATTACTGGTATTCCTGGGACTTCCACTATTCAGATAGCAGTGGGAAGTCTCCTGGTAAAAGCAGAACATCTCATAAATTCCTACTACCCCTTGCTAACAACACCTTTTTTCAGAAGTAGATGAATCAATAAAGCAATACTGACCAATGCTTAGTTCCAAGAAAAAAAATGTAGAACTTACTGGTAAAGTAGAAGTGAGGTCAACCTTTGGCGACAGTAGCTAGTGGACATTTGTTGTTCTTCAGAGTTCCATTCATCTCACTACAGGCGATTGCACCCCAGTTCCTTGTGGAGTGATTATATCCCCACATTGAGGGCAGTCTTATTGGGTCTGTTAAGCAGTGTTCCCTGCCTCCCCTAGCCAAGAGATAGGGGACCTACACGTCAGTCAGATGCACTACCTCTCTTAGAAATTTTGATCTTAAGTAGCTTGACACAAGGAGAGAATAATTCCTGCTAAATGAACCCTTGGAGCTGCCTTTGTTGTATCTACTTCAAAGCCTGGTCCCAAAACTACTCATCAGTCTTGAGCTTCGACTCTCCCAACAAATGCCATTTCTGTATAACTTAGCCATTGTCTGTTTTGACTGCTGCTAACCTAATAACTGTGCTGAACATGACATCCATATACTCCTTATTGAATACGACACTCCATATCATCTTTTTGAAAACCCAGAGTAGAACAGGGAGAATAGTGAGGTATCTATCTGATATCTCAAAAACTCAAAGGAAAGGTGGGTATGTTGATACAGCTCAGAGCCTATCTAAGGGTAAGTGGCTTATGACTCTACACAAAAAATAAATCTGAAAATAGGATTTTCAAAAATGATCTTTGTGTAAAAGAAAAGAGAAAGGAATGTAAGGAAGCAAATGAGTGCATAATGGGCCACTTCAATGAAATCAGATTGTGAGAGATCATACACACACAGGGTCAGAGAACAGTATATTGCTAAGAGGCAAAAGAACGGTTGGTATAAAAGAACTAAAATTAATAGCTTGAAGGCTTGAGCCTAGAAAAAAATGAATCAAAGCACATGGAAAAAAATCGAGAGCCATCAAAATGGTTTTTTGTTGGATATGACCAGAGCAAAGCGGCCAGAACAATGTACTGAGTCTGATGTTCTAAGGCTAAGAGATGACAGTGTCCGGGGGGTGGGGGGAGTGGAGAAGTTCCTCACAACTCTTGCTTCCATCTTCTCTATGAAAGTGAAAGACTTCAAAGCTGAAAGTGTGGAACAAACATGGTTAAGAGATAATTGAAGTCCAAGATAGGACCCAAGATAGTAATGGAACAGGAAGCCTCTGTTAAAGACTTCATTCTTCAGACCTGGCTGAATTCTATCCCAAGGTGTTGAGAGACCCAACCAAGAAATTATAGAATTGCTGCCAGTAATTTTTGGAAAATTGAAAAGAATGGAAAAGATGCCTGAAAATTGGAAGTGTTCAAATGACTGTATTTCTGAAAGGAGGTAAAGTAGTATAATCTGGGTTTTGGAAACTACAAATAGTCAACCTAATGTGAAGCCTGGTTACTTCAGAATTACAAGACTGGGATCACACTTGCAGGCGGCAGAGTGATCATCACAACTTAAACAGGTGAAGCCTCTTGTGTAAACTATCAGAATAAGATGGAAAACTGGACTAAAGTACTACTGTGTGGATTTCTAACTGGTTGAAAGCTGCTAGCCAGTGAATGTTGAATGATGAATCAGTCAGTAGTCTTCTGGAGGGCACGATCTTGGGCGATGCTTCAGGATGCTGTCCTTGCCCATCCCATACAATATTTTATTAACAAAACACAGAAACCACTTTGTGGCTGGCAGAGCTAGAAGGAATATAAAATATGTTGGATTTATAATGAGCCTAAGAATAATCCCTGGATCATTTATGTACAGAAATGTGTGGTCATTTTAGAAGGATGTTTATCAAAGTTGTAGGAAGACATGCACTAAGGTATTCATAATGATTAACTTTGGGTGGGTGGCATAATAAAATTTTTAATGTTCTTCTTTTTGTTTATCTATATTTTATGACTTTGTGGTAATGAAGAAGCATTCCCATCATAATAAGAAAAAAATAATAGAGACTTATTTCAAAAAGAAAAAAATCCGTTGGCTGGAAAAATATAAAAACATACGAGGTGCAGGTTAACATGAGTAACTGTAGAGTCCTCTGTCAAGATGAAAACGATTTTACAGAAGCATAAAATGGAGGAAAGATAGGGGTGAGAATGGTTTATTTGAAAAATATTTGGAAGCCTTGGGTCAAAATTCAATATGTGCTAAAAGGGTAAACGGATGCAACCATGGGCAATGTTAACAGGATATAAAAGTCTGGAAGAAAGGAAGTGATGGTTGCAGTGAATTGGGGTCAGATCCCATACGGAGTGCTGTGTCTAGTTCTGAGCTCCATACACCAAGTGAGTATAGACGGCCTAGAGAGAGGTCGGAAGAGGTTCAGCTGAACAGTGACAGGTTTGAAGATCTGGAACCTGTGAACTTGAGACCTCCATTAATTGTTTTAGGTCAGAGACGATTTAAGGGATGATAGCTCTCACAGCTACAGCCCAGCCAGTACTCAGACAGGACAGAGCAGAGTAAACAGATGAGATAAACCCATTGTGAAATGGCTGTGATTGGGGAGATTTCTAGCATCTGAAAGTGCAAGAAGAAAGAGCACAGGAACACCTTGCAGATGACAATAGGCAGAGATTCAGGAAAACAAGTAATATCAAGGTTATCTCAGAGCAGAGTGGGAGCCTAGTCATACTCTGGGACTGAGAAAGAGTTGTCCAGTTCCTGAGGAGTTGGGGTGCCAGGCAGGCAACAAAAGAGAGAACTCAAAAAGGATTTAATTAGCACCAACTAGTGGTTCTCAAAATGTGGTTCATACTACCAGCCCCAACATAATCTAGGAACCAGTTACAAATGCAATTCTTGGGATGAGTCCAGGCTTACTGAATCAATTGGAAACATCTAGCAATCTGTGTTTGAACAGAGCCTCTGTGATTCTAAAGCATGCTCGAGTTTGGGAACCACTTGGCTTAGTGATGAAGTATGTGAACTCTAGAGCCAGAATGCTTCGATTTAAATCTCAGCTCTGCCAGTAGCTAGCGATGTGATCTCGATTCCCTCATCTATAAAATGGGGATAAAAATAGTACCTACCCCATAGAGTAGTTCCCAGTATTAAATGGAATACATGCTTGTGTAGTGTGTGTATGTGTGTGTATCACCCTAACTGACCTGCAAAGAGGGACAAGAAGCTCCAACTGTGGACACTGGGGGAGCTCAGAGAACCAGATGGGAGAGTATGATAACTGACTTGAAATTGTATTTAAATATTTAATATTTAATATTACCCCTCAAAAAACAAAAACAAACAAACAAAAAAACCGCAAAGAAACAAAAAGACCTATGGTTAAAGGACGAAATATAGAGTGGATTTTTTTTTTAAAGATTTTATTTATTTATTTGACAGAGAGAGAGTGCAAACAGAGGGAGCAGCAGAGGGAAAAGGAGAAGCAGGCTCCCTACTGAGCAGGGAGCCTGATGCGGGACTAGATCACTGGACTCTGGGATGATGACCTGAGCTGAAGGCAGACACTTAATCAACTGAGCCACCAAGATGTCCCAGAACAGTTTTTATTTAAGATAAGGAAGAAGTTTAAAAACTGTTAGAATTGTCCAGGGATAGAAGGAGCCATCTCCAAAAGAAGCAGGCTCTTTCCCACCATACATAGGTAGTCTGAGGCAAAGTCATTATCTGCAAGAGAAATCCTGAAACAGATGTCTTAATTTGAAAGGAAGTTAGCGTCTCAATGATTCCTTCCACTCTTTAGTATCTAGGAGTCTAGACCATTGAGCATTTAGACATGCAATAAGCCCCTGCTTCCCCCCTCCCATGAATGTAGTTGTTATTAGCATGCATGCTCCCACCCCTACCCCCAACTGTTTTCTTTTGGTTCATATTTATTTCAGCTTTGGAATCCAGATGTGACCTAATTTTGAATCTGGAATGATTTAATATGTAACAAGAGAAGTTATTGTTATATTCATTGCTGCCTTTTTGTTTGTTTTTTCCTCCTTACTTTAGACTTTTGGAAAGAAACAAAAGGGGATTTTTATCCCCTTCTCCCCACAAATAAAGGCTAGGCATTTATGTCTTTATTCATACTTTCAAAGAGGACTTAACATGGGTCTTATATGTCTCAGTGATGCGACACACACACACACACACACACACACACACACACACGCACGCACACAGAGAGAGAGAGAAGGAAATCTTTAGATACTAGGAAGACAGCCCCAAAGAGGCCTTATTGTCAAAGGCCTGAGTATCATCCAGCATGGAGAAAGCCTTTTGTGTTACACAGATAGAAGAGAAGAGTATTTCTTATTGAGTTCCTTAGTTTCCAGAATACTGGGAGAGAAGTAGGGCTGTGGGTTATCATGGGGCAGAGTTCGACCTGTAGGACCTATGTGATGCCTGCAGAGGCCAGATGCCAAATGACTCTGCGGGTTTTCAGAACAGAGCTGGGACCTTTTGTCCAGATCTCTAGTGAGGACCAAGATCTGCTGCAACCTCTAAAGTGGCCTCCCCAGCAAACAGGGAGCCAGTCCATGAGCGAGGTATGCAGGAAAAGCCACAGTGACATTGAAGGTAACCAGAGGAAAATGATAACCAGATGATTTTCTTGTCTCCCCCACCCCACCATTCACACACACCTTTGGAGACACATCTGTAAGAAGCCACGGTCCAGGTCCAAGCCAAAAGAAATGACAGACATTAGAATCTTCTACGTGATACAAAAGGGGGAAGGATTTCTTATTTCTAGGAGAATCAGAAAAAGTTCTATTCTGACTGGGTTTATTAAAACAAGGTCCATCATCTGAAGTCATACTCAGTGGCTTAAAAGTTACAAGGTAGCTGAAAAAACTAAAAACTAATTTCTTTTAATAAAAGCACAAGTCAATAAAATTTCCTGCAAAAATAAACAAATAAGAAATAAGGTTATATAACCAGAAGCAACAGCCGTTAGCAGCTCAGAGAAGTTTCCTATAAATTCAGGACTGAATTTTATGATGACAAGACACAGAATAAGAGTTTATTTGATAATTTTTAATAAAACTTTGCTCAAAGTTTTATTTTCTCAGAATCTTCAAATATCTGAACTGAATATATTCTTTTTTTTTTAATGGAAATTTTTTTTTTATTTGTTTATTTACAGCATAACAGTGTTCATTGTTTTGGCATCACACCCAGTGCCCTCCCTATTACCCATTCTTTTATCTTCATTTGTCTAAAAGTTTTATTCTCAAAGCCTTATGCCAATACATCAAAGTTCCTCCTTTCCTCAAGGTTCCTACTATTAAAACTTTGTGACTTTTAGTTTCACTTTAGTTTCTGAATTTAAAAACTTGGGGAGTTTTGAATTTTCAATTCTACAGTGGCCTTGGAGAACACGTTATCACACTACTGTTGATACTGTTGGAAAATATAGGACATTACAGTTAGGATATTAGAATTATCTACCATATATTAAATATCTTTTAAAGATGCTTGTAGACCTACCAGTTCTCAGGAAATTATTGGACAGGAACATAAAGATGTAGGTACAAATTATTTTCAGTAGTTAAAGGAAGAAAACAATTTAGATACTTAATAAGAGATTGGCTAAGAAAATCTAGGTATATTCAATTAAACGTAATGTTATGCAGACAATAAAGTTGATATTAATGTACACTGACATAAAAAGGTATTCAGATTATATTATGAAGTTTAAAAAATAGGTTACTAAATAGTTTGCAGAGCATGGAAAAAAGTCCAGAAGGTTACACACCAAAATGTTTACAGGAGTCGCAGGTCTTCATGGTAGGATACATTCATTCTTCCTGTTTTCCTTTCTATATTTTCTAACGGGGCTACAGTAAACACATCTTCCTTGTGTAATTAAGAATTAAAGGAACACTACATGAAAGAAAAAGAAATACTTCTACTTCTCGTTATGAAGAAACACTCCTTTAGCCCTATATTGCTTCCAGCTTCTGTCCCATCTCCTGTTTCCATTGATAGTGAGTCTTTGCCCATTTTTTCTGCATCACTCTCTCTCTTTTCTCTTGAGTTCCCTCCCTACACTCCACCAAGGCCACCTGTCACATCCATGCTGCTCCTTCCTCTGGCCTCCTCCAACTCCTTCTTGCTTGGCTCCAGCAGACCCTTCCCTCTCCTCTCTTGTCCCCTTCACTGACGGCTCCTCCTCCCTGTCCCCTGATGAGGCCTCCTCATCTCCCTGACCTCAGATAACCACATTAGTATCTCCCCTAAATCCCCGACCTTTAGAGTCAGCTGCTTTTTCTACTTGAATATCTAAAAGGTATCTCAAACGAAAACATCTAAAACAAACTCTGGATTTCCTTCCACTGCTTCCAAGCTATTCATCCTCTACCCTCATATCTAGTAGCACATATTGAAAGCTCTGCTTTCACAATATCTCACGGATCTGACCATGTCACAACCATGTCTACCCCCACTGCCTCAATCCAAGCCGCAACGTCGGTCTCTGGATAGATGTCTGGCAAAAGCCTCCAGTGTTCAGCGTGTCCCAGGCACCCTGACCTTCTTGTTGCTTCTTGAATAAGCCACCTTCACTCTGGACTCCCACCTTTGGATTGCTAGTTCCTCTGCCTAGAATGTTCTTTCTCCATACCTCTCCTGGCTCCTTTTTCCCACTATCTTTTGCTCAAATATCCTTTATCGGAGAGGTCTTTCCTGGCCACCCTATTTAAAATAGCACAGCTCTATCCCACCTCCATCTCCTTGTGTCTTGCCTCATTCTGCCCTGCTTGGTCCACAGTTCTTACTGGCCATCGAACATCCTTGACGTGTATCTGTCGGTCTCTCCTCACAGATCATAAGCCCCATGAGTGCAGGGATTTGTCTGGTTTGCTGCTGTAGTACCAGCACCAAGATGAACAAAACCCAAGCCAGGATAAGTACTCAATAAATATTTGTAGAAAGAATGACATGCCTGAGCTAAGACTATTTTTTTTCCTTTGTAAAAGGGAACACGTCTACATTCTCAGAAATCTTCAATGTCTTTGGGGTGGAGGGATGAAGCAGTGAGCGAGCAAGACAGATCAAGGGGAAGGAGTTGTAGGCCCTTCTTCTGGGAGTCTCAGCCACCTGCAGAGAGCCTAGAGTGACAGGAGGAGGAGCACAAAGCAATGGAAACTGCTAGAAATGTTCCAGAACTTCTAGTCTGTATGGGGACCTTTTGGCCTTGGCCTTGATCCCCGATGTTTCCCATTGAACCCCTCAGCTTAAAAATGGAAGGAAGGAAAAATTACTTTTGAGCAGCAGCTAGATCATAAAGGAAAATGAGCTCACTGCCATGAAAACTCCAGACAAGAAGAGCCAAGGATGTCTCGTCCTCCTTCCTCTCCTCCTCTTTGGGGGCACCTACACTTCCGCAACCACTGTGTTCTGATTCTAGGTTGTTCACCTGAATCCCCTACTCAATACTTGGTTTAACCCTAACAAAAGAAAGCACACTTCTGCCTCCTTCCTTGGTAGCTCACAACCTTGTCTGACACGACACAAAGACTTTGGCAGACTTTGTCTGTCTCTTTTGGAAAACAAATGTCTGGAAATTATTTCAAGGGCTCAACAAAGTTGCAAAATGCCTCATATCCCTTACAGGGCCCATGGGGGCTCTCTGTCATCACTTCAGTAATGTGGGGAAATAAAATACAAAGCAGAGTCCAGTGACGGGGACTTAAAGGCAGGCTCTGCCTTTGATTTGCCTGAGTCTCTAATATTGTGAGTGGAGGGCCAAGGGCCAGGAACATGGTGCTGTCTCTGCCTCAGTTATCTGTAAATGAACATGAACGAATGGCTTCCTCTCTTTCCGCAGATCCTGCAGGCTTTTATTTACTCAAGGCAGCATTGTCTTTTAGTCTGAGTCTTGGATGTGTTCATATAATGCTTCCTTTGATAATCTGTTTGGGCACAGACCTAGGGAAGAAGCTGCTCTACCTGAGGAATAGTAAACTCTAGCACTTCAGGCATATTCCAGAGCCTGAGAGGAGCCTCCTCCATTTCCAAAGATACTGCCAGGGGTGGTGACTGTATTATGCTCTTCTGTGAGAAAATGACTCCCTGTCTTACTTTGAGTTTATGTAACGCTGAGGGTGCTGATGTGGTTAATTTCCAAGAGAGTACTCACGTACTCGTTCTGTTATTGGTAAATACACACACACACACACACACACACACACTTACATACAGAACACCTACTATAAGCCTTGCACTGGGCTGGATTTGGGGATAGAAAGCTGAGAAGAAAAGGCCTTGTGAATGATTGCCATCCAGTGAGAGATCAACTATTAAACTGGGGGACCAGAAGGCAGAATCGGTGGGATTTCTGGCTGGATTTTTTTAGTTGCATAATGCTGGTCTACAAGTTCAAGAATTCAGGAGAGCAAATATTCAGAAAAATGCTTCCCACAGCAGCAAGCCAAGGAACGCCAAGGATTACTGGCCACCACTGGAAGCTACAGGAGGTGAAGAAGGATTCTTTCCCAGAGCCTTCAGAGGACATATGTGCCTGCCAACACAAGCATTTGGGACCTGGGGCTTCAGAACAGTGAGAGAATACATTTCTGCCATTTTAAGCTACCCAGTTTGTGGTAATTTGTTTAGTATTCCAAGAATAAATGTTTAAAAAGACCTAAGTGCCATAAATATATAACATAAAACAATATACATACATATATGTACACACACACACACACACAAATACTATAAATAACAAAAAAAAAATCACAAAAAATTTGATGAGGGAACTTATTTAAAATGCATGTTTCTGGGTCCTAGATAGTCTGATGCAGTAAGTCTGGCTTAGCAGCCAGTAATATGTTCTAGAAACCTTAGCCATCGTCAGCTGATGGGCTGCTCAGCAACTCCTGACTGGAGTCAATTGTAGTTGGTCCTTAATCTTGTTCCCTGAGATTTAATTCAAATTTTTGAGAGACAGAGAGAGGCCACTTTTCTTGGTTTCCACTCTGAAGTCGTCTCAAACTTCAATGGAGCCTTAATTTCCAACTAATTAACCTGTCAGTCTTACTTAGAAGAAGTTAGTTTCCTTCTATCAGAATTGGGAAGATGGCATTGAAGCCTAGAGAGGTGTTTGCCAGCTTTCTGGAAGTCTTAGATTAGCCCCTTCTGATTCCAAATTATAGAAATGAAGCCTAGCTAACCTAAACATCAGTAAGTAACAAATAAATAAGGAAATCCCAGGGAGAGCTGAACAACCAGCCTGCAGGACCCAAGGCAGATCCAGTCATTAGCATTAGCAGCAGTTCCAAACCATTCCCCTCACTCAACACCAGGAACTCCTGATACTTCTCAGTTCAAACTTCCAAATCCTTCAGAGAGAAATCTTTTTGGCTCCATTTTGCTTAGAGGTGCCCTGTACCAATCAACTTTGCCTAACAAAGGAAAGATCATGCAGTTCAAACACAGGGGTTGGGAGCCCAACCACGTGATAGAGGCCAGTTCCCTGAGAAGGGAGACAAGAGAGTAAAAACTGCCCCCCAAGAAGCTGATACTCTCCTGATTCCCTTTTCCAGCTCCTGCCCTGAGTTCCTCTGTGAGAACAGAACTCAAACCTTCTCCTAGGATAGACCATTCCTATCTTCCTTCCTTAATCACACTCCATTCCAAACCAACCTATTTCTGAAATGTCTCTCAGGTCCTCTTCCTCACAGTCCTCATCCATGTTAAATTTGGATTCTTGTTCATCTAGCACACTTAGGCCCCTCTCTGGAGGAGATTCCTATAGGATCAATGAGATGATACCGCTCTTCAGATAAATGACACCAGGAAATCAGAGCCCATAAATCTTGGTTTGGGATATTTTTCTAGTGGCAGTGATGGGTCGTGTTGAGTCATCTACACTTATCTCCCATGTGACCACTCTCACACACTGGAAAGCAAACCAACTAACTAACGGCAAAATGGGGCTTCTCCCAGTGGAAACGCTGGGTGGCAGGGAGTGAAAAGTTAATCTAAGCACAACAGCACTAAATGAAATGAGTTATCAGTTTTGAAAATGACATGTCTAAACTAAATTAACTCTCTTCTGCCCAGTATTGCGTTCAAGGATGAGCCAACCACACTGTTAAAGATGAAAGCAGCTTCCTCAGGCACTTCATACTTTGTTCTTTCCCCGTAGACAATACCCTAGCTATCATATACTTTCGAAACAGTAGCTGTAACAAACAGCTTCTCAGACTCATGTAAAGTTGGCGTGCCGGGATGGCTCAATTGGTAAAGCATCTGACTCTTGATTTCAGCTCTGGTCATGAGGTTGGGGTCATGGGATCGAGCCCTGCATAGCATCAGACTCCATGCTCCATGGGGAGTCGGCTTGGGATTCTCTCTCCTGCTCCCTCTGCTCCTCCCCCCACTCATGTTCTCTCTCTCTCTCTCTCTAAAATAAATAAATTAGGGGTGCCTAAGTGGTTCAGTTGATTAAGTGTCAGCCTTCTGCTCAGGTCATGATCCCAGGGTCCTGGGATCAAGCCCCACGTCAGGCTATTTGCTCAGCAGGGAGCCGCCTTCTCCCTTTCCCTCTGCCCATGCCTGGTTGTGCTTGCTCTCTCACTCTTGCTCTCTCTGTCTCTCTTAAATAAATAAATAAAATCTTTTTAGAAATTTAATTAACTAATTTTTTTTAAAGCATGTCAAGGTGCCACAAAACTGAATTTTTAGAAAAAACATAATGGAAATGCTTAGCTTACATTGACTGTGGGCCTTGGGGGGGGCAGTTATATAACCTCTCTGTGACTGTTTTCTCATCAGTGAGATGGTATAATAATAGTCCCTCCCTCAGGGGATTGTTGAGATGATTAAATAAGTATAAAAAAAAAATTAGAGCAGTTCCTGGCGTGTAGTAAGTGCTCAATAAATGTTAGCCATTATAACCATTTCCTGACATCCTCAGGTAAAGTTTGATATGCCTAGACTCTCTGAAAGCATCCTGCACAGTAAATATTAGCTTGTATCTTTTTTCACCCATCGATGAGGACATCAGGTGGGAGCCCCTTCATGCTCGCATGTCTAGCATCCAAGGAACCAATGATGTTGGGTGGATGTGTGAATGGCTGCTGGAGAATCAGGGTGAGATCATCAGAACTGGGATGCAATAAGAAGAATTGTGACCCCCAAGTTTCTTCAGCCTATGAGAAGAGTGAATGTGTTCATTGGAGGGTTTATCTAAAGGTCATAAAAAGAGAGTAGAGAGGACTAGTTGGAGTTTTGTGTGACCTTGGGCATGTTGTGTAACCATGCTCAGGCTCAGTTTCTGATCCAGAAGTGTGGAATGGGGCCCAAGCATTCACATTTCTAACAAGTTCACAGGATGATGCTAAAGATATTGTTCTGGAAGTCACACTTTGAGGACCTTTTATTTGTACCTTTCCTCTTCTAAAATCCTAGTCTTCACTTACGGTCACTTAGAAAAGGATCCATATCTATTAGTGAATTAATTTTGCTATAGTGGGATGAGCCTGGACTTTGGAGGCAGACCCACAGACCCTGCCCCTTGATGCTGAACCAGAATCTTCCCTTCTCTCAGCTTCCATTCCTCATCTGTAAAAGGGGAATCATAATCCCTATCTCATATAATTAAATACTGTGGGTAATAGGCCTAGACCATATTGGATATTCAATGGATATCAATTTCTTTTACTCCATTCCCTTTCCTGATGCGTAATAGGCTGATTACCATTCAAAGTGTTAACCCTTCCAGGAATGCCCAGGATGACAAGAACAATTGCTAACTTTTATACACGTCTTTACATTTATAAAAATAAGTAAATGAACATTATCTTCTGAAGGAAGACCAAAATCTACATTTTTAACCAAAACACAAGATAATTTCCTTATGCACCAATGTGACAACAGCTAATATCTCACTTAATCTTCACAGCCTAAAAGACAGCATTATTGATCCAACTGTATAGATGAGAAATGGGATCCAAGAGGTTAAGTGACTTGCCACAATAACCCAATGACACAATCCCAAACTTCTGGCTTATAAACCCAGTTCTTTAATACAGCAATAAAAATCTTTACTGGTGGTATTTTAGGCATCAGGGACTGGAAAGTGGGGCAGATGTTTTTGCCTAGAAAAAGTATTTTTGGCCTCACCTGATGCCTGATGTATGATTTGCAGGGAGATTTGGGAGGCCGCTTGGTCATTTCATGTTTGATATTGTCCAAGTATGTGGCAACTGTACCCTTAAGATAAGGAAGGAAACACCTGACCCAGGTGTTCTGTGGCCTTTCAACTCTGAATGGCTGAGCAAGTGCCAGTTGGCTTTCTGGAATGAACTATTTAGTGACCTTGTTAACAGAGAAGCTTCCTCCTTTTCCATTCCTCCTTTGATTGCTCAAGCCTTCATAAGGGAAGAATGCAATTGCTCCTAAATGTGGAAAAATCTTTAAAAATCTGGGAAAATCTCAACCCAGGAAAGAACAAATCTTGGCTTGGAGCTTCATGAACGGGTATGGCCATCAGCCAACATATCACCAGTTGGGTTATTTATACAGCAGAAGGAAATCATTTACTTGTAAGCTACCTCCTTTCAGCTTCTCCTAATCCAAAATGTCCCAGAACCAAAAAGTGGAGTTGAAATTAATGAAACAAAATATTTAGTAGACATCTACATGGCTTCATAAAAGCAAAATTCCTTGCACTTGCCCCTATTAGAGTCTTACTGTTTAAGTGCCTATTTTTAACTGAGACTGACCTGCTTCTCTCTTGACCTTCCCATCCCAGAACATCACTTGCTGCTTGGAAACTCCTCTTATGCTTATCTGTAAGGAATGTCCCTCAGGCTACTATGGAGATTTTTTTGGGTACTTATTTATATTGAGTAAAGGATGCTTGAGAGTGAAACCTAACTATGGACAAGGGCACTGAAACTAGCTGTGACAGAAATTAATACTCAAGCACAGAGTTCGAAACAGTTTCTTATTCTTAAGGACATTCTGACCTCTGTGGTTGTGGCAGCAAAATCAAGTAAGCCAAAAATTTCCCCATGAGCTTTGGGAGGGAAATCCCACTTTCTCATTTAAAAAAAATGCAGTTTATCTCTTTTTGCTTCTAATTAGAAACAGAACATGATTTTTCTTGATGTTGAAATCCCAAGAATTCACAATGAGCCCTACTGGGACTATGACACCTGTAAGTCAGCAGTACAATCTGCTGCTTACGGAAAAGAGCTTGAATAATGTTATTTATACTAGGCTGTGAAATACTTTAGGGTTCAAATCAACTTTATACCCTCTTTTCACAGGTGAGTATGAACCTTGATTATGGGCAGTAACGACTCCCAGGGCAGCCAGGAACTGTAAAAGAGACCTTTTTTTGCATTAAAGACCAGGCTAATGTGTAGTGTTCACAGACTATGCTGCAGTCAAATCAGAAGTATTAAAACCAATTTCTGCAATCTAGCGAAAGAACCAAAACAAGAGTTTTTATAAGCCTGGTGAGAAAATGAACACAGAGGTGCCTCCAGGGAATAATCTTAAAATCACAAAAATACAAATCACAAGCCATTATTTTCTTTACACACCATGAATTTCTCTGGTTGGGAATGGAAGTTTCGAGAGGACTACCAACCAGTTCAGTCATTTGATATCCAAAGTAAACCTTGGCTCCTGGATGTGGACAAAGCCACTGGTCTTGAGCCATCTCCCTACACGTGTGCTCTTTCTTTGACAGCTGGAATTCTGAGTCAGGGAATCCAAGAGGTGAGTCAGTGTCTTTCTCTATTTATTTCTCTATTCTCAATTTCACGTAGTGCTAGACCTGTCCTGAATTGCACTATAAAATTACACAAGTGGATCTTACGCATGCCATGATGAGGAAGACAATGGTGGGACAATTGATGTATAATCCTGAAGTGGGAGCAACAGATTGACTTATCCACCCATTCATCTATTCAAGGAGTACTTACTGAGCTTCTGGTTAGAGGGGCACTGTATAACCCCAGGGCATGCCATTCACAGAGGTTTCCAGAGGGTAAAGCTCTAGGGGAACAAGGGACAGTCTCTGCCTTCAAGGAGCTCTCAGTGCAGTGGAAGAAAGGCAAAGTGGTCAGAGAAATACAATACAGAGTAGAAAGTGTAAAACAGAACAGTTAGCATGGGTGGATCCCCTGAGGCTGGGTAAATGCCCAGCCTAGGGCGGGGGGGGGGGGGGGGGGGGGGATCAAAGGCAGCTGCTTGGAGAAGGCTGCACCTGAGAACACTCTGAGGAGGCAGACAGGATCCAACCAGGCTACGAAGAGAAGGGACAACTGTCCAGGGTGAAGACGCAGCACATGCAAAAAGTGAAGGGATGAGTGAAAGAAGGTGGGCTATCCAGACAAAGTAATTTTGGGTCAGCTGAGTAGATAGAGGAAAGAATAAAGTTGCCAAGAAAAGAAGAGGAGAGAAGGGGAAAGGAAAGGGGGAAAGAAGGAGGAGGGAAAGGATGAGGAGAACAGGAGAGGAGAGGGGACAACATAGCCAGTGTCCAAAGCTGCCTTGGTTCTCACCTTTCCTATGGCTGGCTGATCAGCTTCCCTGGATCTTGGCATGTGGAATTTTTTTTTTCATTAGCACATGACCACATTGTGCCTTACAATTAAAGGAATTCTAACCATATCGGGGGTTCTTGATATTCAACTTACTTAAATGCAATTAGGGTCTTCTTTCTTTTTTAAAATCATGTGGCTAAGTATGTGATTTCTAAGGGGTAAATCAGTGACTGCCATTTTGCGGCTCTGGGTTTGGACAGCTACTCAGGACTGGAGTTAGAAACAGTTAGTGTTACTCCTTTATTCACTGCCACGCTATTAAACAGTCCCTCTGCTACTCACTGGCTGGGGGTCTGCTCCCTTGAAGAAATGCTTGCTCTACAGTCCTCCGTTCTGGTCTTGAGGCTCAACAGTTAGGCATCCATCTACTCGATAATTAGGAGAAATTATCAATATCAACCTAATGATCAACATACTCTACTGGGAAAAGTGCTACAAAGGAGGTTTTAAAAAATAAGTAATGAGGCAAACCTAATGCCTTCCTGGACAACAACTCTCTTATCTTCCTAACTCCTATACCTAAAAAATCTAGCTCAATGAATAATAAGTGTTTAATAATAATAATAATAATAATAACAAACATAGTTTAACCCTACATTGGAGAATTCATTCATTTCCCTCCACTTTATAACTTCCTGTTCAATCATTGTCTATTAATTTTTTTCATACCACACTCAGAAACCGATAACACAAAGTTACCAAGCATAAACATCTTTAGCCTACCTCTTTCTTGCAGTTTTGTTCCTCATTTTTCTTCCCACTTCCCCTTAGGGAGGATTTTTCTCTCTTTCCTAAATGGGCTCAAGCCCACAATTAGCCCTCTGAAAGCTTGTGCGGGATCTTATTTTCTAACGTTTTCTCACGCAAAAATGCCTTTAGGGGTCTAATCTCAATACAGTGATCTCCAAAAATATGGTGGCTATTTTTGGGAGAAAAAAGAAATTCTAAGAAGTCTGGTTACAAATCAGCAGTGGGCTCTATAAACAGTCATAGCCATAAACTAAAAACAGAAAGATTTTCACTTGTACCCTACTTGGTACTAAATATCACTCTTTAGTTTCTTAGCCACACTTCTTAATTATAAATCTTCTGTTAAAAATTTCAATATACCACTGGGGTCATTAATGTCAGACTGTTGTCTGCTTAATATTTTCTTATTACCAGTCCTTTTTTGTCCATTCCATCATCCCTTTGCCTCTATGCCAAATGGGTTGTGCCCAAGGCCTTAAAACTGAGTATCTAGCAATCAGATGTTGTCTCCTCTGTTCATCTACTGACAGCCCTGAGGGACCCTGTCATGCTTCTGCCAGAGCCCTCCACATTCCCTTGAGTGAGCTGTTTCCCATGCTCTGTGAACCACACTCTCTCTCTACTTCTCCCTGGAAGTTTCAATTCTTAAAACTTGGTAAAACTGAATCTCTTCTTCATTTCCCTCCAACAAACTGAATTCCTCTCTAGAGGTACATTTTTCTCCCAGAATGTTGTGGGGTTTTGTTTTAGCCTTGTCTCTTAGTCTTTTTGCTTCCCCCTTTGTAGGCTTCATTCTCACCTTGAGCCCATTTTGTGTATGGACAAGATACAGGCTAATTCTCTTTCTCTGACTTTTTTTTTTCCATATCTTAAAAACATTTAAGATAATGTGTTCTGCTTATTCAGGTATTTTCAAAATATGTTTAAGCAATGGTCATCCCTGAGTATGGAATGGAGGTGGTTTGGGGGTAAGGATTAGGAGGGGGAATGCAGCACATTTACGTTTTTACTTGTTTTTGCTTAAGGTGTTCATAGTGATGTACTACTTTTTTTAAGATTTTATTTGTTTATTTGACACACACAGAGCGAGAGAGCACAAAGAGGGGGAGGGGCAGAGGGAGAGCAAGAAGCAGGTTCCCCTCTGAGCAGGAAGCCTGATGCATGTGGGGCTTGATCCCAGAAGGCAGATGATTAACTGACTGAGCCACCCAGGCGTCCCAGTGATGTACTATTTTTGAAATTAAAAAATATTTCTTTTACTCAAAAATACCTTTACATTGTTCAAAAGGAAAAAATACCATAAGATTATGGTTAGCAAGGTTGTCATAATTAAATGGTTATTCATTGAAAAGAGGAGAATAGAGATAATGAGAGAGGGCGTACCTCAGGGACAATATTGTTCAAAGTCAGCATTCCCTTCGCTTGTGTTTCAGCTGTGAGCATAAGACCAAGTTCTGTGAGTACCACAGTATAAAGGCTGAGCATAGAGACAGTGCAGAAAATTATGAAATAAAACTACATAGGTTATTTGGATGTACTTTTAGGAACTTCTGATTTAAAAGGAAAAATGCCTCTCAATTTTTCCTCTACGTAGTTTGATATATACAGAAATTTTTCAAAATCAGCATATGTTGCTATTGTAGTTAAACACATACACACACGCGCACACACACACTCACTCACACAAAATCCCCATTTTTCTGAGGTTGATAAACTTAATCGGGTTTCTTCCCCAATACCTGTAGGTATTTGCCAGGGTCCCTAGACCTAGGGGGCAAAGGGCCCTGTGAGGCAGTCCAAACAGGGCAGACTCCTGGGGTAGAGAGCAGAGCAGTAAAGAGTGAAGAAAAGACACAGAGGAAAGACTAAGAACTCTTCAGCACAGGTGTGAGGACTAGGTTATTTTAGTAGTTATATTTTTACAGAACATCATATTTAAGTGTTGAAGCATATATTTTAAAACCCTGTCACAGCCATTATATATGACACAAATAAATCTGCCTGGTGGGTCTAAGTGGCTGGGTGCTGGCAACCAGATTTGCCCACCTAGAGAATTAGGGGCAAATTGCCAGTCTCTGGAAATGCTCTTTTCAGTGTTGATCTATTTAATTGTGACATATGTGGGCCACGGTATTCCTTCAAGCCCAGGTGCAGGTCTAGGCCCTTTAAATGAGCTGTCTCTCAATTGTCTTCCTGATTCACATAACCCATTTGCAAATCTCCAGGCCTTTCCAAATTTAATTGCTATGTCTAACATTGCAATCTGGAAGTTACCCCTCCCCAGAGTCACATTCCAAAATACCAACTTTTCCTAAATTTTTATACAAAAAAGATTCTACATATGGAATTAAGTTTGGCCTCAGTGTTTTCTATATAGTAATTTTTAAATGTTGGCATGTGTCTTAAGGTAGATATTCTTTATTTCTACTTTCTTGTTTTACTCAGAATCCATTCCCTCTTTAGGGAATTTTTTGAGCAACTCTATCTTATCACCACCTTAAAATCTCTCTGGAAACTTTCCTTCGGTAAGTACAGTCTTGCTTCTTTGCAAAGCTTTTCCTCATGATAGAATCATAAACAAAAAATGGTTTCAGAGGTTAGCTACACCAACCCCTTCATTTAACTGATGAGAAAATTTCTTCCTGCTTTTTTTCTTTTTCAATGACAGTGCTTAGATTTCAACTAATCTCTTCCCCTCCCATTTGTTCTCCAGTATCATTTATCTTTCAATTAGAGTCTAAGATCTGCTATACCTCTAATAACTTGAGATAAAAGCAACAAAAACTACAGGGTTTCTTTCTCCCAGCGAACCTTTTCTATATTCCACTCCTCGAATCAGATTACTGAAGACACCGGAATTCTTGTTCTTAGTGTCTCGGTAGGTTGATAGCAGGAATGTAGACTTTTGCTTCGAATGGTTGTTTTCTTCTCTGACCTTCCAGGACCTAATGCCAGCACACTTCCCACACCTAAGTATGCTTTGTCCCAGAACTTCTCTGGGCCCTTGTGGTAGAGTCTACTGGGGTTCTACTGTGCTGCACGCACATTCAGAAGCATCCCCCCAACCCCCCAACACATACCCTTGATCCTCACACCCCGCTGTGATGTGGAATTATTGTTCCCATTTTACAGGGGAAGAAACTAACACTCTGAGATCAATGGCCTGATGTGACTTAGATAGCTGAGGGCAAAGCCAGGATATAAGCCCGAGTTTTCCAACTCCAACATTTCCACATCATTATTTTCTATGTATGTTACTGGTTGAGTGCACTGTTCTCTCTCCTCTCTGACACTCCCTAATTCACTCAGTCTACATCACCAGAAGAAAGATAAGAGAATGATGGAGAGGAAGCCATCACCAGCCCCTCCCATGGTCTACCTTGAGTCAAGGTCCCCCCAGAGGCCTCTGCTTTTCCTTTTATAATCGCAATAGTGTTAAATGGTAGCCACTTCTTCCCTCCTGTTTTCCACCCTATTGTGAATATTAATTTAATGTTGGGTTTACTGCACCATTTGTCTAATTGTAACTCCCATGCTGTGTTTTAGGTTCTGTTCCCACTTCATCTCATGCAGGCTCATTTTTCTCCATTCTTTATACAATCTTTTAGAGATTATAACAATCTGAAAACTTTTCCCTATCGTTATTTTCCTACAGTAGACTACTCCTGCACAACTTTAGAGATATAGCAAAGGGAAGAGAGGAGAATATATGTTCCCATGAAGCTGTTTATAGTAGAATGCTGCCCCCCAAAGAAAGAAAGAAAAGGAAGAAAAAGCCAATCACACCAAAAGATGATCCATAAAATAAAACTACAGGTACATTGGACTTTATCAAAATTAAAAACTTTTGTTCTTCAAAAGACCCTACCAAGGAAACAAAAAACAAGTCACAGGCTAGGAGAAAATAATTGCAAATCATATCTCTAATAAAAGACTTATATCCAAAATATATAAAGAACTCTCACAACTCAATAATAAGACAAATAACCCAATAAAATATAAGCAAAATATTTAAATGAATATTTCACCAAAGAAAATATAGCAATATTTAAAAGCATATGAAAATGTGTTCATGTCATTACTCATTAGAGAAATGCAAATTAAAAGAACAATGACTTACCTCTTCACGCTCACCAGAATGGCTAGAATCAAGACAGACAATAAGAAGTGTTGGAGGGGACATGGAGAAATAACCTTCATACTTCGCTCATGGGCATGTAAAGAGGCAAAGCCACTTTGGAAAATGGTTTGGTAGCTTCTTAAAAAGTTAAACATAACCTTACCACATAATTAGCAATCCTACTCTGAAGCATCTACCCAAGAGAGAGAAAAATCAAATATCTATGGAGATTTGTATGGAATGTTCATCACAGTGTTGCTCCTAACAGCCAAACATCAGGCCGACTGAAAGAAGGCAAATGTACAAGAGAGTACATATTGTATTCCATTTATAAAAAATCTATAAAGACAGAAATTAGGTTAGTGTCTTTGCCTGAGGCTAGAGTGAAGATTTACTGCAAATGGGCCTAAGAGAACTTTCTGAGGCAATAGAAAAGTTCTAAAACTGGGTATGATAATGCTTGTACAACTGCCATTTGGTGAAAAATAATTGAACACTCCCAATGGGTAAATTTTATGGTATGTAAATTAGAGAATTGTTTTTTATTTCCACTTTGCTAAGTTTCTATCTTTAGGTTTATTGACTTTTAAACGTATAAACCCACCCTACTTTGCTATGCATTTGTTCATTTCTGGTAAAATTCTAGAATCACATAGGAGAGGGGGTCCAAACACATTACATTGTCACTTGCTCGGCAACTGAGCAGTCTAAACCACAATTAGACTTTAAAAAGTGGGTTGATTTCCTTTAGGGGGTATACCAAATTTTGATAAAGTAGTCAACATCTTCAAAAATCTAACATTAAACAAACAGACTTCTCTGAAACACTGACTCTTATGCCTGAAAGAATGGTTTCATTTTGTTTAGTCAATTAAACGATTTACAGACAAGTGGTGAAAAGAGGCCACATTTTTTGCTTTTATCAGGGTCAACTTTTCTCATCAAAATCTGGATTCTCTGTGACCCATCAGATTTGGTTTCTTCCTGCAAAGAGAGCATTAACCTACTCTGGTTTCACATTGGTAGAAGGTCAGGAATGTTTGCCACGGGTCCTCACCCCATCTAAACATCATGTGGCCTGCTTGCTTTAGAGTGGTGCTATTTTAGTAATGAGAATTATCCTGCTTGGGAAAAGGGCCAGAGTGGCTGAAGAAGCCAGACAAGGGGTGGCTAATGGATATACTCTCCTTGATGTGGCTTTCAGTACCTGGTAAGAAAGTACATTTCCTTGTCAGACTATTTACACAATTGTTATTTCCACCTCGATTATAGCTGGTCTCTGTGCTGAACACTTGAGGCAGTTTACCTATCATATGCCAAATGCTTGAATACATTAAAGTAAGAAGTTGTAAGACTTTGCTTGGCAAACATTTTCAGCAACAAAACAGTCATGAACAGTAGAGGAAATTAGATTGTGATTCATTAAACAACTCCAGCTTAAATGCCATGATCTTTATGGATTCCTGGAGGGCTCACAAGCTTGAGTTCTTCCTCTGTTTATGTAGACCTTTGGTACATTTGAAAATGGAAAAGCAGTTGACAATGCATGTTTCCAGAAGTACAGCAGGCTAGCTGCCAAGAGATGCACAATAAAGTATTTACCTTGATAATTTACTAGTATGTGGGTATCAGATTTAAAACTAGAAAGTTTATTAATCTATTGCTTGACCAGTTGATTGATATTTGGCAGACACTGAGAAAAAACTCCTCCTGCAGGGACAGACTCACATTAACCAAACTCACTGGAACTGATATACACAAACCAGAATGACAGTCCATGAATTTACCATGAATTATCAAGTCATCCAGAAGACTCAAAAACTTGTGTTAGCAAGTCGCTACATCCTGCTCTTGCACCCAGCCATGGGAAGCCAAGCATAATCAGAATTACCAATGTGTCTACTGTGTACATTTTTAATGAGAAATACAACTGTGAGGCTGAAATAATCTTAGGTTTCCCCCACTGTACCATCTCACTTCCTCCTTACTGCAACACTTCCCTCAACCCCTAGCATTTTCTCTCTCTCTCAACTTGTTACATGGTGAGCTGATTTACGCAAAGGTGATGACTGAATCACACAACAATGGTAATTAATCAACCCTAAGGAACATCTCTCTACTTAGAAAGATGGATGCCCTCTCACCCACTAGAGGGACTGTTTGCTATGGAAAAGGAAACATTTCAGGCAGTTGGGCCAACAGTCCCATCCCTTGTGCTGGACTTGGATAGGTTTCAACAACCTCAGCCTGCTCTCCCACTCTCTTTGTCTTTGTTTCCGTGGTGAGCTGATCCAGCTCTGACTGGTACACTCAGCCAGTTACAATCCTTTCTAAGAGGCCTATAGTCATTCTGTCTCCTTAGGGATATGTAGTTACCTTGACTATGAACCATGATGTATTGGTTTCTGAGGCTAATTTATAATCAATATGTTGAACAAGAACAATTCTTAGGATGGACTCATCAAACAGCTTTCTTTTCTGTCCCCACTGTCTCCTTAAATTTGGTCTTCAGGCTATTTCTTCTCTAGTCCCTCGAAAAAAATCTGAAACAACCCCATAATGTTTCTGTTCACTCTGGGAATATGTAACAAGTTGTGGTTTCAGTTAAACAAGCAAAAAGCCCAGCTCTATATAATTACTGAAACTCCAAACTCATTTTAAAGTTGAGAGTCTTCCTCTAGCTTGTAGGTTACAATTAGATGGAGAAAGGGCTTGGTTGGCTGCTCACTGTGTTAGTGTGTTCAGGCTACCCCCAACAAAACACGGTTGACTAGATAGTTTCTACAACAGAAATCTATTTCTCACAGTTCTGGAGGCTGAGAAGTCCAAGATCAAAGAGCTGGCCATTTCAGTTCCTTGTGAGGACTGACTTCTGGCTTGCAGACAATTGCCTTCTAGCTGTGTCCTAACGAGGTGGACAGAGAGATCTCTCTGGTGTCTCTTCTGATAAGGGCACTAATCCTATTGGATCAGGCTCTATCCTTATGCTTCATTTAACCTTAGTTACTTCTTTAATGGCCCTGTCATCAGCTACATTGGGGATTGGGGCTTCGGCCTTCAACATTGGAATTGAAGATGAGGAGACGCAATTCAGTCCATTTCTCCACTTTCACCACCTTGCAGCTCCTCCTCCTCCTCCCCTTCCTGTACTTAGTTTCTGACCCATGAGTATAGGGAGAGAGGAGATTCAAGGCAGCAGGACAATTTGTACTTGTCTGAAGCTGATTTGAGCCTTCAGCACACCCAGCAGGGCTGGCAGAGTATAAAACCCGATTCCTTTCCTTAGGGCGAAAGTCTGTCAATTCTTGGGAGTCCTTCTTAATAAGGTTGTTCCAATCTCCTCCTGCTCCATGCTTACAGCTCTTTGCTTAACTCCTAAGAATTCAGAGCCCATCTCCACTCTCTTCCTGCTACAGCCTCTCGTCCACTTCAGACAACGACTTGCACAGACTGGAGTCACTCCACACCACTTCTCTCTTGAGTGGAGGCCATTATATGTCCATTGGAAACCTTCATGCTTCCTTTTACTTTCTTCCTTTCGAATCCCCAGCTCTGAGAGAAGAGGCCAGTCACAATGTACTCCAAATTACCTCAGCCCCTGCAGTCTGAACACCTGTCAATCTTAGGTTCCCCAGGCGGGGATCAGAATTCCCTTCCCCTCCCTGCTCCTAAACTGCAAAGTGTTGAGGACACATTGCTAGCTCTCCAAGTGGTGTCTCTGAAGCTCATCTCCCTGGACCTGAAGGAAATGGGTGTCACGCCCCTGATGCCACTCCCACCCTAGTCCTCCCTTCTATAGCAGATATGGTGAACTGGTCCCTAGCACCGACTCCAATTTCTTGTCTTCTCTACTTTCCTACACTGCAAAATTGAAAATCATCACGTTCGGATTCTCCTGCAGTTAGGGTTCTGGATACAAATCGGGTTCTGTCAACTGAAGGCACTTGAACAAGACTTCGAAGGCAGAATGGAGCAGGCTGGAGGGGCAAGGGAACTTCTCCCTGCCAACAAGGCCACGGAGATAGACATAGTACTTTTTGGCATCCATGATCCAATGGCCACTCAGTAGCTTCACGGACACTAAGAAGCAGCTGCATCAGTCCATGGCAGATGTTTTCTTCTCTCTGGATCACAGCTCCAGTGGTATGAGCCTGACGTCATGGTTCCAAGTTCTAGTGTTAGCTTCCTGACTCCTCATCTCTGGAGAGTGGCCAGAGTGACAGCTTGCCTGGGGCACATTCAGTGGGTCTGCCCCAAATGTCAGCCTCTGTAGGCCAAGCCCAAAGTCTGCTCCTCCAGCCCTTCTAAAACTTTCAAACCACCAAATCCCTTGAAATAAACCTCATTTTGATTAAAATATCTAGAGTAGGTTCTGTTTCCTACAAACAGTCTCTGGTTAATCTACCTCCTCCCCTTAAGAAAGGCAGTAAGGAATGAAATTCCCTGGAACATCAACCACTAGCTTAAAACTTCACTTTAACATCCTCTAATGAACTCCCTGAAGACAACTGCAGAGCCATGTCCTTATCAGGCTTGAGCCTAGGAAAAGGGCCCAGTGTATTTAAAATAGCACATTTCACTCACAATGAAAATATCTTCATTCATATATCTTAACATACTCAAGAATCTACCCAATATTTTATTTATTTGACCAATGACAGCGTAGTTTCTCCTTATCCTAAAAACATCAGCTGAATCCCTGGACTGTCATTTGGCCTTGTCTCGGGAGCAGACGGAGAGGTAGACAAACATCAGGAGGCCGTGAGGACCAACTTCTCTTCCAGAATACTCCACCAACTAACATGCACCCCAAATAGATGGACTCTTTGGGTTAAGTCTTCTTCCCTGACTCATGCGAATAGGCCCAGTCATTGCAGCAGCTGAGCTTACAATCCAGAAGTGCCTTATCTGAGCTCGTCCTCACCACTCCTCAGAGCAGGGTTTGAAAAGGAGGAAGCAGAGAGAACCTGAGGACCATGGCCAGCAGTACAAAGGATTAAGTGTGTGGCCTGGGCAGGATTTCACTTTCTCCAATCCCCCAAAACACCTCCTACAGAGTAAGAGAAATATTGTTTGAGATGACCAATTAACCTGCTCTTCATATAATGTAAACGGTGGATAAACACATCTTTTGGAAACTTTGCTATTTGTCTTGCTTTATAGC
The DNA here is from genome assembly GCF_922984935.1 of Meles meles. NCBI lineage: Eukaryota > Metazoa > Chordata > Mammalia > Carnivora > Mustelidae > Meles > Meles meles. The sequence goes on from NC_060068.1 coordinate 84,579,386, forward strand.
ATTCTTAAATAGCTACCCCTAAGCTCGCCCCCACACTATAGAAATTGGGGAGCTGCCATGGTGACTCAGGGCACCAGAAGGGGGAGGATGCCATCCAAGGTGGAAGAAAGTTGAGGATGACGGAGTGGGGACCCAGACAGGGTTGGCAGCTCCTCTGCAATTTTGCCTAGAAGCAACATACGTCGTTTTTATAACCTTCATCAGTGGTATGCATGAGCCCCAGAATAACTGCATGAAAACCATTCCCCTCCTCAAGCTTGCATCATGCTTTTTTATTCCAGTCTGAGTCACGGCAATGTTCTTTGAGTCATCTGCCAGGACTTAATCAAAATTTCACAATGTCCTTCCTATGTGAATGCTTTCTGGCTTCTCCCTTAAATTTTATTTTGGCAACAGAATATCCTTTGAAAAAAAATGCATCCAAGGATCTCCACACAGTTCCTTAGTCCCTCCTGTGGTCTCTCTTTTCTCTTCGAGGGCGGCTGGCAAGGTCCCCGACTCCCTTTGTCCTTCCTCCTTCCCTTGCCCGTTGTGTCACTTTCCTGCCTCCTTTCCTTGTATTATTTTCTCTGCTGAAAGCTTCTTCCCCCTCTCGGTGCTCTTCCAGTCCCCCAGGGGACAGTGGCTTCGCTGGCTCAAAAAGAAAGACCCCAGGCTGAGAAGAAGGCAGACTGCTCAGTGCCCTCCAACCTTGGATGAGTTCCGTAAAGCCTCAGGGCCTGTTTTCCGTAAATTCAAATGGTTCTCAGTTCATATCCATAGGTGGTTTATAAGCATTTAGATAAAAATCATCCCACAGCATAGGTACATTCCACCCTCACACAGAAAGAATCCTACCATTACACAGAAAACTTCTTAACTGAAAGTAACTTTCTAAATGTTTACCAATCGGAGACTGGCAAAATAATAAGCATCCGTTAAAAAGCATGAGGCAGCTCTTTAAGTACAGTGTCTAGCAAGTAAAAAGGCAGTTTACAGAATAGTATGTGTAGTAGAATCCCTGTTTGAAAAAAAAATCTGTGCTTTCTGCTTTGTGTTAGTTCTATGTTACCTATTACACATAAATTTGTGTGTGCTTGGAAATAATCTGAAAGGACATGGACCCCACGTAACAGTGGTTGCTTTGAGAGGTGGGGCTGTAAGAAGGGAGAAAAGAAATTTTGATTTTTTTCCATGCTTCTGAAATTGTGAAACTTTTACCAGCATTTCCTCAACAATTAACACCAATTTTGAATAATTTTGGGGGGGGGAGCGTCTTCTATATCCTGGACTAGAGCATTATTGATATGGTTAAAATCTCATGAAACAAATTACCTTACAGTTCAGTCATTAATATATAAGTATATATAAACTATAGTTTATGTATTGCTTTTTAATCTTATCGTTTTCCTTTTATTCCCCTCTCACAAAACTTCATGTGTTTGTTAGTAAGTAAGTAAACAAACACATTGACTGCTTTGCCCTCTGGAAAAATGAGAGCTGAGCTGAGCTGACCCCAGATTTTTGTTTTGGTCTCAGGTAACACTCCCCCTTCACCCCTTCCGCCAACATTTCAACCAGCTAAGCAAGCCCCAGTGTGTAGCCTCTGGAGAGGAAATGGGGTTAAAGCCTGGGTAAAGCACAGTACTGGGTCTCCCTTTCCCTTATGAGGTTCATATCAAAGAATGCTGTTTTATGTGATAAATTCATCACCCAGAGTAGAGGTCCAGATTCTGCCTTACAGACTATAGCTTCTGTAGAGTGAGTTTACCAAGTTACTTATGTCAAACCTGTCTTATTGGCTGCCAGGCAATGTAGATGCATATAAAGTTTGCTATGACAGAGGGAGGTACTTATGTCACCAAATGAAACCATTTCACTCAAAACTTTTTCACTGATGGAATTTCTGTGGGCTCGTTTTGTTTGTAGTTAGCTATGGTGATGTATGGGTTATTAAAGTAGTGAGATACACACATGTACACACAGAATCCATTCACTACAGCCTCCCAGGATAAGCTGACACATCTTTGATAATAGATCCCCGTGCACCCAATGTCCCCAAAAGGAAATTAGTAAGAACAGCTTGGGAATATGATTTCCACCTTTCCCCTCCTTCTACCATCCAACCTATTTTAAGACAACTGTATATAAACAGGCTTGTTGCCTGCGTGACTCAGCCTCTGCTAATCACAGAGAACAGGAGTTTGCTTGGCAGAAGAATCAGGCACTGTTTCAAAGCTCCTACAGTTATGGCTAGTGTAGGTGTTCTCTTCTGCTTAGGCATGAGAATTCAATAAAAAAATACATAAAAATTATGTGTCAGTTCTATGCATTTATGTGGAAATTGGGCATTATTTTTTCCATAACATTAGTGCCTTTCTTAGGGGCAACATCAACATTAAAGTACTCAATTCTTGGGGCAGCTGGGTGGCTCAGTTTCTTAGGGAACTGCCTTCAGCTCAGGTCATGATCCTGGAGTCCCAGGATAGAGCCCCGCGTCAGGATCCCTGCTCAGTAAGGAATCTGCTTCTCCCTGGGCCGCTCAACCAGCTCATGGTCTCTCTCTCTTGCTCTCTCTTTCTCAAATAAATTTAAAAAATCTTAAAAAAAATAAAGAAAATCCTCAATTCTCCTTGTTTTTTAAAAAGCATGTATTTAACTCTGAGATATATTAATTTGTCCATTTTCAGGGCCCAATGGCCAATCAGTCTTACAGAAGCCTTATCATCTCTCACTCACTGTTAACAACGCCTCCAACTGGTCTCGTTCCTTCTGTTCTGGACCCCCGACAACTGGTTCTCTTCACATGATGCAATGCAATCTCTTTAAAATGCAATGAAATGAGTCAGTCAGTGAAGGACACATACCATATGATTTCACTCATATGTGGCATTTAAGAAACAAAACAAAGGAGCAAAGGGGGAAAAAAACTAGAGAAAGAGAAGCAAACCAAGAAACAGACGCTTAACTCTAGAGAATGCTCTGATGGTTACCGGAGGGGAGGTGAGCGGGGGGGCGGGGGGGGAATAGGTGATGGAGGTGGCATGCCCTTGTCATGATGAGCACTGGGTGATGTACAGACAGGATTGTCGAATCGCTATATTGCACACCCGAAACTCATATTACATTGTATGTTAACTAACTGGAAATTGAATAAAAACATTTCTTTAAAGATTTTATTTATTTATTTGACAGACAGAGAACACAAGTAGGCAGAGAGGCAGGCAGAGAGAGAGGAGGAAGCAGGCTCCCTGCGAGCAGGGAGCCTGATGCAGGGATCGATCCCAGGACCCCGAGATCATGACTTGAGCCGAAGGCAGAGGTTTTAACCCACTGAGCCACCCAGGTGCCCCTGAATAAAAACGTTAAAAAAATTAAAAAATTAAAACCAAGAATGAAAAAAAAAAAAAAAAGAATGATAGAATCTGCCTGTTAAACCATCTGATCCTAGTGGTTTGTTTTTTTAGTTTTTGTTTTTTTGATGATGGACATCTTATAACCTCTATTTATATGGGGAAATAAATAAATAAAATGCAAATCAGCTCCAATCCCAACCTGGTCCAATTCCCACAAGCCCTTCACAGGTTTACCAGTGTATGTCGAACAAAACCTGTTTGGGTCTGGCTCCCTCTCCACCTTAGCATTCAGCATTGTCTCTCCTGCACACCAGGCACGTAGGCCCTCTGCTGCTCCAGGAAAAACACCAGGCTCATCCTGCCTCAATGCCAAAGCAGGGCCTGGGGGCTCATCCCTCTGCTTGTTCCCTGGATCAGCACCTTCTCTTTCTTCTACTCAAAGCCTCCTCAAAATGCCTCCCCTGATGGATTTACCGAAGGGGTCCTGTCTTATTTTCCTTCACAGCTTCCTATTTGTGCCCTTTTAAACTTATTATATTCTTTAATTCCTTGTTTACTGTCTCCCTGCCCAGGTGACTGAAAACCCCATGTGGGGATGGGCCATTAGAGCTTGCAATGTGAATGCTTCATTTAGGGAGCCATCAGAGCCCCTAGAGGCTGGGGAAATGACAAAGATTCTTTCTTGACCAAACTTGGGTCAGGTTGCTTATCCTTATTCTAGAACCATCTGAGCACTTCCTTGCAAAATCCAGCCTTAACAAGAACCCTGCCTAGTCAGTTTAATCAGAACCTCCCACCTTCAATATCTGATGATCCTTGGCCATCCCCCAGGCAATGTCCCATCACCCTGGCCTATCTTCAGTAAGAATGCTGTTAGGTTGATCTAACCAAACACCCCAATTCCAGATGTTTCCTCTAAGTAATCTTCCCTGCACTGATTCCCATCTTATTCTTTAGCTATAAATTCCCATGTGCTCATGCTGCATTCAAAGTTGAATCCAATCTCTCTCCCCGCCCACATCAGAATTCCACCAAAGTGGTCCCCACATCTAACATGGTGGTCCTAATTAAAATCTGCCTTACCATATTTAACAACTGTCATTGGATTTTTTTTAATGGGTCCAATTTATGAATTCCTACCATAACATCAGTGTGAGTCATCATTAGCAAAAATTGCATTAACTTCTTGTTAACATTGTCAACTTTATTTCGTTGGACAACTTGTCAATAACAGTCTAAATCTATTAACTCTTTTCCTGTCAAAATCTGTAAACAAAGATTTTAGGTCAACATCAAGGGAGTAGAATATAGGAAATGGTCAGCTTTGAGACAGAGGTGTTGTTTAGGTTCCCTTTCCAACAGTTTGAGGGGTGCAATTGCCAATTTTTCTAATGGGTAAAGACCAGGGAGCAGTTTGATAGGACAGGATACAGAAGTATGACTCAGCTCTCCCAAACCAAATCTTTTCACAATGACCTCACTTTATTTGAAACAATGAGAATTCCAGGATCATTGGCACATCTGTACTTAAAAATAATAAGGAAAATATTTTAACCTTCTTTTAAAAGTTTCTGTATCACTGTCTGCTTCCATTCATGTTTATAACCAGTATGATTTTTGTATGTATTCATACGAACTAAAGTATAAAACAATTTCTTTAGTTTTCAACAATAAAATTATTTGCATATTTGTAAAGATTTAATCATAGTCACACATAGGAATCACTGTTATTTTATGAGAACCTAGATTCAAAATATAGAAAATTAAGCATAAAGCTTTGCAAGGCATACTTTATATTAGCTACATAATTCCATAGTTTTGACACAAAATAGCCACGATTGTTGCTACTGGCAAAAGGTTAATTATGATGAGGATCTATTGTGAGCATCATGTAACTAATCAGTTGAAATGACAGACATTTAGTGAGCTTCTACTATGCCCTTAGGAAGAAGAATCATGGTCCCTCCCTTCAAGAAGGTTAAGTTTAAGGGGGAAAAGGTAGCACATACATTATTATATTTTACATATCTTACATTATTGATTACCTATTTACATGTATTAAGTGCTCACTACTTCTAAGCTCTCTATTTACTTATTTTGTTCATATTTATATTTATATTCATATTTTATTTAACCCTCTCCACAATGCTTCAGGTACTTTAACTACATAACAATTTAACATTTAAGACCACTGAGGCTCAGAGCAGTTAATCAGTTTGTCTACTAACACACAAAGCTAGGGTTCCAGATCTTTCTGATTCAAAGGCTCAGAGCTTTTCCATCATAAAAAAATGGGCTGTGGTCAGATACTATTCAGATCTTCCCAGGAATGCAAAATAAGACCTGATAATAAGATTAGAATGCAAATTTCATGAAGGATGGACTATGTTCACCCTGTTCCCCATTTTACCCTCAAAACTCAGGATAGTGACTGGCACATAGTCTTGATAATTTTTTAAGTTAATTAATTAAGCTTTGAAAGCAACAGATTCTAGCTCAGAGTAGGACATACAGAGGGAGATTGAGAAGATGACTCTTGGGTGGCTATAGGAGCCTCCTGATAGCTTACAAAGATCTGAGGTACATGTAGTTTTCTGGACAGGGGAAACACAGCCTTCATCAGACTTTCAAGGGATGATGGCCTAACGATATTTATAAACCACTGATAAAATCTCTCCCCTCAATTTAAATTATGGGAAGATTATCATATTGTTTCACTTACTTGTGGAACATAAGGAATAACATGGAGGACATTAGGGGAAGGAAAGGAAAAGTGAGGTAAATTGGAGGGGGAGACAACCATGAGAGCCTATGGACTCTGAGAAACAAACTGAGGGTTTTGGAGGGGAGGAGGGTAGAGTGTTGGGTGAGCCTAGTGGTGGGTATTAAGGAGGGCACGTATTGCGTGGAGCACTGGGTGTGGTGCATAAACAATGAATCTTGGAACACTGAAAAGAAATAAAATTAAATTAAATTAAGATGTTATAAAAAGCCATAAACAAAAAAATAATAAAATAATATAAAATAAAATATGGGAAGAAGAGGCTCAGGAAGCCAAGTGATTGGTCCAGGTTTATGCAGCTACACAAGGACTGGGTCTGAATGTAGAACACAGAGACACATATTATGCAATCTTTGAATTTCCAAAATGCCACCCATGAAAAGACAGTGTGGTGATGTAGGAGTCAGCTACACGCAAATCTGGCTTTCCTCTGAAATGGACAGTCAGCTTTCCAATGGATGATAGAGGACTATTTAATTAGTAGAGACTCACTGCTGAAACAAACAATCCCCAAATCTCAGCCACTTAACACAACTAAAGATTTATTTATTGTTCCCATCACATCTGATATGGATTGTGAGGCTTTCCTTCAAGCGACAATTCAGGCACCCTGGTTTCTTTCATGGAATGGTCCTATCTTGGAGTCTTTTACTTTCAGGCACGTGGGTAAGAAGGAAAGAGAGCATGGAGGGTCATGGAAACTATGACAGGGCCTTGCTAACACCCACATTCCATGGTTTCAACCAACTTTAGAAGAGACTGAGAAATCCAATCTTCCTGAGCGCCCAGTAGGGTAAGCCATCATGCCGGTTTGCCTGGGACTGTCCCAGTTTTAGTACCTGATGTTCCATATCCCAGGTCAACTAGGAGAGTTGATCAAGCTAGTGCCACAAGAAGTGGTAGAGGCTTTAGTGAACATCTAACAGCCACAGGATGTTTGATGTGGCCTAATAAACAGCATTAAGTATTCTGAAACAACTGAGAAAATAAAAAAGAAAGCTAGATGGGATCAATATAGCCACATTTTTTCGATGAGAAACCTAGATCAAGGAATAAGGTTTTTATCTATGGGAGAGGTTACCTAATTCTAAGCCTCAGAATGAGGTAGATTTCCCACCTCGGGTAATGCTAGACCTCTTATATAAGAAGCATGACGGGTGGAGAACAGGAGAAGTCCCATTCTCTGTGAGCCAGTCAACTGCCAAAAAGAAAGGAGTGGACCTTGTACACTCATTTTTTCCCCAAATTTACCAACTAGAGAAGCCACTCCATCTTTCTGAGGGATGAGGAGGGGGAGGGTATAAGTGAAGGGGTGGGGGTATTAAAAGGAAGTCCAGGCCATTACAATAAACTATCTTCCCTCAGAAAGAAGGAAACATGAGCCAGGGGGAAAAAGACATTCCCATGTAGTGAGGAGTAGACCCTGGACTCTAACTGTGTGACTTGAGTACTGAGGGCACCCAGGACTTCCGCCTAGGAGAACTCAAGGTGACAGGACTGGAATGTTACTGCACTTTAGTTGGAGAAAGATGCATGGAGAGCATAGACTAGAAAATAGAAAGTGGAATCCAGGGGTGCCTGGGTGGCTCAGTTGATTGGGGATCTGCGTTCAGCTCAGGTCATGATCTCAAGGTCCTGGGGTGGAGCCCCACCTTGGGCTCTCTGCTCGGCGGAGAACCTGCTTCTCCCTCTCCCTCTGTGTTCTCTCTCTTGCTCTCTCTGAACTAACTAAAATCAATAAATCTAGAAAGAAAGAAAGAGAGAGAGGGAGAGATAAAGAAAGAAAGATAGAAAGAAAGAAAGGAATCTAGAACATGAAAAACTGGATGTGGCCACCTTAGCACACTCTAGCTGTGAGATAGGGTGGGAGGAAGCTTTTAGGGCCTCCGAAAAATTGACACTGTGGAGCCAATCTCTCTTGTTTTGTACTTCTAATAAATGGTTCCTCCTCTTCCTCCTCCACTAGCACCCCCACTACCACCACCACCACTGGAATATTTTTACTGTAAGTTCAAGAATCAGCATTCTGGTTTGTATGTTTCTATCTCTGTGACTTCAGTTAACACAGAGTCCCAGAGAAGGAGACCCTCCATCAGTATAGGACAAATCAGGTTCTGTATCTGGAAGGCTGAAGATGAGGCCTTGGGTCTTCATGAATTCCCATGGGATAAATGCCACTTTGAAAGTCCCCTTGAGGTGCCTCGGTGGCTCAGTCACTTAAGTGTCCAACTCTTGATTCTGGCTCATGTCATGATCTCAGGGTCATGAGATTGAGCCCATTCCAGGCTTCACGCTGGGTATGGACCCTGCTTTAGGCTCTCTCTCTCTCCCTCTCCTTCTGCCACTCTCCACCTCCCAGCCCCACTTGGGCATGCTCTCACTAAAAAAAAGAAAGAAAGAAAGAAGAAAGAAAGAAAGAAAAGAAAAGAAAAGAAGAGAAAAGGAAAAAAAAAAAAAAAAGAAAAGCCCCTTGACAGTCACCCAGCAGCTCTCTGAGAAGATACCCCTCTGGACCATGCAGGGACCAAGTGTTTCCTTTGAACTGACATTATCACAGAGTGTATAACTGTAAGAAAATGAATTCCAGTTCTAGACCAAAACTAACTCAACCAAATAACATTCACTGGGCACCTGCCTTGTTTTGCCAAGTCCTACATACTTATTTTAAATGAAAAAGAATAACCAGAGATCCGGTGTGGGAATGTTAAGTAAATTGACCAGACTCATATAACTAGTAGCCCTGAAAGATGGTATTCAACCCCAGGCCCATTTAGTTTGAAGAGTAATAATAACAATAAAAGGAGATACTCAGCATAAGTGTAGGCACTAAGTGCCCTTGTAATAAGACTTAGAAATTAGAATGCATAGTTACCTAAGAAAGACTCTCTCTTCAAGTTCTTTTTCAAACATTCAGTAGATACACGCTGTTTGGAATCATTTTTCAATCCTGCATGTAGGCAAAGAGATAATGAGCTCTGTGAGAAACTCTGGGATAAAGGGAGTCTATGGAGCATACTTCCTTATCCTGTTGGTGACCCACCGTGCGTGGAACAAGTGCTGTGAGAAGTGATAGAGATTCAGTATTTACATGACTTCGTCTTGCCTTTGCTTGCTCTTGGATTTTGAAAACAGATTAAATTCTACATTAAAATGGCCACACTTCTGCTTAATATTCACTTTTTATAAATTGACAACAGGAAAGATTCTATATTTGCATTGCTTTTTTGAAAGAGCCCCTCGCTGGAGCCTGTGACCAGAACCTTTCTCCGGGGCCAGAGGATGAGATGAAATGAGTCTTTGTGGGTGTGTGTGTGAGTGTGTGTGTGTGTGTGTGTGTGTGTGTGTGTGTGTGTGCAGATACTGAGAGCAGTGGCTTAACTGGGCTAGGGAGCCACCTTGGTTAATGCCAAACTCCAGGCTGCACCCACACATGGACCTCTGACTTTCTGTCACCCATATTTCCATAAATACAGGCATCTAGCCAGTAGAGTGGAATCTCCTGGGATGAATTTTTAAAATACCCCAGCATTAAAATTTGGGGGGTAAACCTTAGGGTTGAGAATCACTGTTTTACCAAAACGTCTTAGTAGAAAAGCTGCCTTAAGCCTCACTTTGGCTCAGAGTTTGGACTTTGTCTTATGAGCACTGGGGAAGCACTAAAGGGATTAAAGCAGAGAAAAGACAGGGTCACATTTTGCACTATAAAAGATGAGGGCAGATGTAGTATGGAGAATATACTGGTTGGACAGAGAAGACCAGACATGAGGCTGTGGTCCGGGTGAGAGAGAGTGCTGACCCGACGTGAAGCAGTAGCAGTGGATGGATTTGCAAGGCATCTAGGGACAAGAACCAACAGAGCCTGGGGACTCATTGGGGAAAGGGTAGGGAGGTCTACATGGGCTGGAGAGAAAGAAATTCAAGATGAACTTCCTATGTTTGGAGTGGGATGCACTAATATGAGCACCACACATAACTGTAGAAATTAGATAATACCCCACTCGCTCTGATATTTGGTGTTTCGCAAATACCCTATACTTCTTCCATCTTTGTGAAACCGATTAAGGGATGGAGCTTTGTTTCTTTTATTTTACGATTAACAAAAGGGTATTCTTTGAAAAAAAAATTGGCTTGAGGGCTTGATTATATAAACTCAATTAAAACAATGCATTGAGGTTCCTACTGAAATTATTTCTCTATTTAATTTCTCTGAAAGGCTGAAAAAGGAACCAGAGCTTCAACTTTCATGCCATACGGCCAAAAATACTCTCATCTCCTAACTTGAAATTTGGAAGTAAGCACCACCTTTTTAAATCATTGGCAAATCATCTCTTCCTTTTCCTCTCTCACTCCCTCTGTCCTAGATTCTCCTGGAAAGCTTTATTTGGAGATTTTTAGTCCACAGATGGGTGATACCTGACTAGACGGGGAGGAATTTACAAGAGATTGAGAGTAGCAATAATCATAAGGAAGAGGTAAAATCTGATGACTTTGTTTTTCAGTTTTGTTCTTTACATTTACAGTGGCTTCTTCTTGATTACAAAATAATAAGGAATTATTATCATTACTAGAAATTCAAACATGACACAGAAAGGGAAAAAAATACCCTGTCATCTCAGCCTCAGAGATAACCATGTTAACAGTTTGGTATATACTCTTCCAGATTCCTGCGCTAACATAGGATGGAGGTTAGGAATAAACCAAGCACTGAGAGGAGCCTAGGGCTGAGAGAGCATGTGTTCTTAAGAGAATGCTGGACCTGGTGGAGACGCTGGAGACTCCGTATGTGCTAGAAGAAGGCATGTGAGGTGAACATGGCAGGTGGTAAAGGGATATTTCAGAGTCCTGTGTGCATGTACACACTTGTGCACCTTTTAAAGATATTGGATCATACTATGGATTCTCTTCCCAAACTTGTCTTTTTTACATCGAGATCTTCCTACATCAGTACATTTAGAAATAGTTTGCTTTAAAAAGGCTACATAGCACTTTTGATTGCACAAAGTCTGTTGAACCAATCCACTATGGATATGAGTAGTTTCCAATTTTTGCTATAAAGAGCAAATGGACATTCTAAATAAATACCCATAGAAGTAAATACCCATAGAAGAATTTCTGATGGCTTAATTTCTAGGGTTGATGTTGCTAGGTCAAAGGCTATGCATATTTAAAATTTTGCTTTACCAACTATGTACAAGATTGACTTATTTCTTTAAATCCTTACATTTTTTGCCAATCTGATGGGCAAAAAAAAAAAAAAAAACCTCTTTTAAAATTTCATTTTAATTATTATTGGGAATGAACACATTTTCATATCTTTTTTGCCTATAGATATTTATTCCATGAATTATCAGTTCACACCTTTTGTAACTGAATGCTTTAGGTCAACTGCATCTCCAGGACAATAAAAATGTTACTATAGAGTTTGTGCTGTCATTTCAGTAGATGTTTGCTGTGTTGGTGAAACAATGAAAGTCAGCAACCTTCAGTTTCTTGGAGTCAATTGGGCGCCTTTCAATTTTTATTAAAATTGCAGGGCGTATAATTTCTTTTATAACTAGCTATATTTGTTTCTGATCTTTTTCTTTTGACCTGTGCCTTCTTGATCCCAAAATTCTTAATCTCTACCAATTTAATCTTTGAAAGAAGAAATTTTAAAAGGCCTCATGGAATGCTTTGGGCTCAACACTTTCATTTGCTATTTATGGATTTATGATTTTCTGGAAAGGAGACACATCTCTCCTTTTAAAGATGGTCTGTCTTCCTATTTAGATTTCACAGTTCTCCATCAGCAACCAGGAGAATTTGTGCCACTAGAAATCCAGATTAGTTCATATGTCTGTTCCAAAGAGCTTTGGACTGAAAAACACCAGATTTCCCCCCAACCTTCTTTATACTTAGTCTGTAGCTGGACAAACTGAAATAGTAAGTGTTCCTAAGAATTTTATCCCAGGCTGCTTTCTGGATCATCAGGGATAAGGAAGAAAAACAAGGTAAGGAATTTTAAATACAAATGTAAGGAGGCATTGGAGTCACAGATTTGAGATGTTTAGAGATCACAGACTCATGGGATTTGGAGTGAAAATGCCCTTTTGATAATGCACAGACCAGCTCCTTTGATGGAAGGGTCATGTGTGCTGCCTGCGCTTGCCCAGCAAAGGAGTAGCAGATCAGAGCTGCAGGTTTCCTGACTCCTGGTCCAGAATCTTTCTTTTTCTTCTAGGCTGTCTCTTTTTCTTATCTAACTGGAGGAAGAATTTTACTTAGAAGATTCATATACTGGGGTGCCTGGATGGTTCAGTCGGTTAAGCGTCTGCCTTCAGCTCAGGTCATGATCTTGGAGTCCCAGGATCGAGCCCCACATCGGGATCCCTGCTCAATGGGGAGTCTGCTTCTCTCTCTCCCCCTAACCCTCCTCCTGCTCCTTCTCTCTCTGTTTCTTTCTCACTTTCTCAAATAAATAATCTTTTTTAAAAAAGATTTTATTTATTTATTTGACAGACAGAGATCACAAGTAGGCAGAGAGGCAGGCAGAGAGAGGGGGAAGCAGGCTCCCCACTGAGCAGAGAGCCTGATGCAGGGCTCAATCCCAGGATCCCGAGATCATGACCTGAGCCGAAGGCAGAGGCTTAGCCCACTGAGCCACCCAGGCGTCCCAATAAATAAAATCTTAAAAGAAAAAAGATTCATATATTATTAATTCCAGAAGTCACTTTAGTGATCATATGTCACAAGGGAAGGAAACTGAGACTCACAGAGATGAAGTGACTTGCTCAGGGTCACTAATCACATGGCACAGATGATGCTTTGTCATTGCCAAAGACAGCTCTCTCTTCCAAATCACCCTGGCATCCTGCATCAGGGATGGTCCTAGTCTTCAGAGCGGGGGGGGGGGGGGCATTTTTCAGTGTCAGATTGTGGTGGTTTCTCTCAGAAGTGAAGTGATAAGAGACTGCTTGCTGCCAGCTCTCTGAGAAGATGTTATTCTCTGCCCCTTAAGATAGTCTAACCCTCCACCTTGCCTTATTGAAAATAAATCATCCTCACTGGTCCTACTGGTCCTTTTTCCTTATGGAATAGTGTGAATATTCAGAGTAGGTGTATTTATTTTCTTCAAATAGTAAAATATTTCACTGCTTTCCTACTGTTTAAGCTATGTTCTTTTGTTTGTAAGGAATATTGATGTAAGCTGGCTTGAGATGGGGGTTTTATTGCAGGAACTGAGACAACCCCAAAAACTGCAACAGCCTGAGGAACTGGTCAGCTCCAGGGACACATGGCTCTCTCCAACCCTTTCTTATGGCTTCTTGCTTCTTCTTGTGCTTGTGCTCAGTTCTCCTCTCTCTCTGCTAAATTGGCTGATTCTGCTTATCAGAGTTTCTGAACTTTCTTAACTCTGGCTCGCTCGTGGCTTTTGCTTACCATGTCCCTGACTCGCTCCCAGGACATCCTCACCATTTCTTCTCTTGTTGACATAGCCCCATTCCTCCTGTGTTTCCTAGTTCCAGTTCCTGAAAGATACGGGATCTGAGTGGCTTAGCTCATCTTGTTGCACTAGAACGTAAGTTGTATACGCTTCATATTATGGGATTGGCTGCCCATTGGTCAGGTTGCCTATCCCAGTGCCAATGAGTTGTGGATAAAGAAAGGTTCCATCACATGGCATTGCCAACCAAATTTCGGGTCTGTTAGAGGGTCAATTTCTTTCAAAGGGGCTGAGGAATCTAATGCCTCTGCTTTTTTCTTCTTTTTAGTGAAGATTCACGTATCATGGAAGTGAATGTTAATTGATGTCTTTTGTCAGTTTGGGGGGAATTATGAAAATGTGTTATTCAGAAATTCTTTCAGCTACCTAACAGTGAGTTCGTCAATACTTATAATTCCCCAAATATGGGCTGGTTGGCTCTTTTCCAAGTACTTGTATTGGGTTCCACTCCCTTGGAACTGAAATTTCCATGTGTCTTTGCCAGAAAATGAACCCATGCACCTTGGCCTCTGAGCTTTGTCCCGAGAGTGTCTTGGGATTTTTACATTCCTGATCTGGTCCATTCTTTGATAAATTAACTGTACCCAAACCTTATTCTCATATATCAACCATATTTTATGGTCCACTTGGTAGGAATTAAGACCTTGGAAGGGTGCCTGGAGGTGGGTAGATATGCAGAAAAAAGGAATTAGTCTTCACTGAATTTCTACCATGAACCTGGTAGGAACATTGTCATTTTTTTTTAGTTGAAGAAGCAGAGATTCAGAGAAGATCAGACACTTGCCCAATGACACACAGCAAGCAGGTAACAGGGCTAGAATTTAATCCAAATCTACTTAATTCTAAATCTTTGGAGTCTCTTTGTTCAAGATTTTATTTATTTATTTCACAGAGAGAGAGAGAGAGAGAGAGATCACAAACAGGCAGAGAGGCAGGCAGATAGAGAGGGGGGAAGCAGGCTCCCCGCTGAGCATAAAGCCCGATGCGGGGCTCAATCCCAGGACCCTGAGAACATGACCTGAGCCGAAGGCAGAGGCTTTAACCCACTGAGCCACCCAGGCACCCCTGGAATCTCTTTGTAACAGACCATGAAGCTGGGTGTTTAGAAGGGGTGGGAAAAGGAGGCTATTCTAAGTGAAAAGAATAGAGACCATCACAAGTTAAGGTATAGAGGCAGGCAAATAGGAAGTGATGCAGAGACTCTCGCCAGGAGTGGCAGATTGCTGTAGGAGAGAGATGGAGATTAAATGTCAGAGGCAGCCAGATTCTTGCACAATATAAAGGCCAGCCTAGGGTGTAACTGACATTTTTGGAGGCCTTGGGGAGTCACTAATGGTGAAGCATGACGTGACCAAGACAGCTGTTTAGATTAGAAGGATTAGTCTGGAGACAGGTGTCAGAAGGATTGGAATAGGAAAAGTCTCGAGGTGATTTAGGCATGCATAGCTACAGTGGGCCCCTGTAATCTTAGGCCATGACTCACAGCTGGCCTCAGCGTCTCAAGCAAGAACCCCTTTCAAGTCCTCTACCTCCTCCTCTTCTCTGTGACAATCACAAGCTTGCAAATGTTAGTCCTCTGGGAACTGAGCTCTCCTACAAAGCATCACCTTTGATGGGCAGAAATGCTGTTCATCTCTCATAATGTATCTAATCAGAAGCTTCCAAGTGTTGCATTTTTTAAATTATTATTTTTAAAAACAGAACTACTCCAAAGGGTAGTGAGCACTGGGAAGCTGAGGCTGTGGTCTAAATTTCCCCTGAAAGTCTTAACCACTGGTGAGATTTTGTATATGTATCAATCATACCATTTCCATCCTTGTTCTCTGTTCCTGTCACTCCAAGTGTGAGAAGAGATGGACGACTAAGACAAAGGAGAAGTTCCTAGGACTTTACCTTTTATTTCTCCTTTTTCTTTTCTATAGTAAAATCACCATGAAATTATTTACAAGAAGTTGCAGGCAATCTGGCTAAGCTACTCGTGGATTTGTCTGGGGAAGAGTGAAAATCGGTACATTTTATTTTCTTCCCCGCCTTTTACAGCTATCAAGCCCATTTATAAAGTTGGGGCATGCCAACAACACAATGTTGGCAATGAAACAAGTCTTTCTGTCCTTAGAGATTAAGCAATAAGTTTGGAGGTGAGTTTATTTGTCAGTTTTACCGCTGAGAAGACTGAAGGAGAGGGAGTTTAACCCCTAGACCCCAGGGGTCCTGTAATAATATAGGTGGAAACCCAGTGGATAAAAATGGTGACAGGTTGACCTGCCTTTTCCTTTTGCCCCAGGCTAAACTTGGAGCCTCTCTTCCCTGAAATAGCTCAAGTCATAAAACAAACTTACAACCTTGACAAAACAGAGGAAGAAGTCCTCTGCAAAAGTTAAACTGGTGATTCCTCCCACTCAATGAAATATTAATGAAACCAAATCAAAAACCTTAACTGGCCACCCTCGATGTGTAAAGTACTATGCTAGGAGCCAACACTGAATGCTTTTTCCTAAAGTTTAGGGACAGAGAACTTTTGTCCTGTCGTAGTAGCAGTCAGTATTGAAGCAGAGGTGAGTTGTTAAAATTTTAAGTTCTATTTAACAGCTCCAAGGACACACTCTTCACCCAGTGGTTTTTCTGCCAAGTGCTGAAGTCAACTCATGCCTTCTCTGGTACTTAAAGCATAGGCCATTTGATGTTTCAGACAATACAAGACCCGTGGATTACTTGAAAATCTGCATATTCAGGAGACTCTCTGGATGTGAAAGTGGGCGCTGGCCACCAGTCACAGGGCTTTGCTGTCAGACACGGAAGAAGGCCAGATGCTGGGTGATCCTTAAACCAACTCCTTAGGGTGGTCTGGAGGCTAGGATCACCATTTTCTCCTCTTGATCCCATCACAGATAGATTGGGTAGATGGAAGGGTTAAAAGAGTTTTAGGTAGGATCTGTAAAAAATAGGATCTATTCAACATAATGGAGTTAGTCCAGATAAACTTTGTGCACAGTTCTGTTGGTATCCGGTTCTAATCCAGGGGAGATGTGATGGTCATATCTATGATTCGTATCTTTAGGAATTCCAGGATCCAGGGCAGACTGGCCACAGTAGGTCGGTTGATGATAGGTGTTTAAGCTCCCTGGGAAACAGTGGGAATTTGGGGATTCTTGAACAAAGAGAGATTGTGTCTGTGCCAAACTCTTGGCAAGAAGAGGGACTCCAAGAAGGCAAAGAACTCTCTGAGGTGAAGGAGGGCCATAGCTCATATTCCCCATCTTGAGACATGCATTCTTCATACTCAAGGAATGCTTTTGAGTACAACAGAGAGCTGTGTCTTCCTGTCCAGGAACCTAGTAAATTCCTGCATAGTGATGGCCTCAAGGGGCCTTCAAAGTCTATGGTCACTCAAGGGTCACACAATTCAAAATTATCTGGAAAAGTTTTGTTTATTGTTTTTTGTTTTTGCTTGGTGTAGGGATTAGGGTACAAACCTCTAGTTTGAGGAGTAACTGAGTGGTCAGGGACTACAGGAGAATTGGGGACAGCAGTAAAGAATGAAAGCATTTACTGAGAAATGGAGCAGTCTAATAGCACTGGCAAATACTCAAGGAAGATACTGGGGATAACTAGGGAAGGGGGGACTTGGAAGTTTAGAGTTATGGTAACTCAACCATGTGAAAGCTCAGAGCCAAATATCTTTATGACCATCAACCAAGCTTTAAGTATCGACAAGGCCTGTGTAGACTGAAAAAATGAGTGTTTCTCAATATTCAGTGAAATGTTGATCCTTTAAAGTCATCGCCACTTTCATCAAAGTTTTGTGGTATAAAAGACTGGGGAAGGAAAACACAAGTAAGGGACAAGTCTGGTGGTATGCTACAGGGTTGGGGAGCGGGAGAGAAAACAGAATCTAAGATTAGCTCTTGGGGTCAGCATTGTCCCACTATTAGAGAGATGATCTACATGCCTGCCACAATTAAATAACATTAGAATATCTGATTTAGTGTCTGGTGATATTCTCCAGATGTTTGTTTAATGTGGCAAATAGCACCAAGGGCACCTTCATACTTGCCTCAGGTGAGTTGCTGAGAATGTCTATCCTGGTTATCTCTTGAGTATGGGGGAAGGACAAGTCCTAATTTGGTTAAAACCAGCCTTCCTTACCCATTAGCTCTTGTGACCTGAGGTTGATCAAGAACCAGAATTGACTGTGTGGCACTTATCTCTTTATTGATACTCATACAACAATTTACAATGATAGTATATTATTTACTTGTTGCTCTGTAACAAACTAGCCCAAAACTTACCACCTTAAAAAAACAATGAGCATTTATTTCACACAATTTCTGTAAGTCAGGGATCCAGGAGCTGCTTAATCAGGGGGTTCTGGCTCAAGGTCTCTCTTGAGGTTGCAGCCAAAATGTTGGCCAGGGCTACATCATCCGAAGGCTTGACTGGAGCTAAAGTATCAGTGTCCAAGATGGCATGTTCGTATGGATGGTGACTTGATGCTGGCTGTTGGTAGGAAGCCTAATTCTTCACCACATGTATTTCTCCATAGGGCTGCTTGAAGTGTCCTCATAATATGATGTCTTGCTCCCCCCAGGGCAGGTGATCCAAGAGAGAACAAGGTGAAAGTCTCAATAATTTTTGTGATCCAGTCTCATAAGCCACACTGTCAATCCTCCATTGTCCTACTGGTCGCATAGTCATCCCTATTCACTATGAGAAGGAACTAGGACACTAGGATACAGTGGATACTAGGAGGTGAAAGTCACTGGGGGCCATCTTGGAGGCCGGCTACCACAAAGAGCTACAGTGTACCGAGAGCTTGCTGTGAAACAGGCTCCTTGCCAAGTGTTTTATAAACAGCAATTCTTGAGGGTTATTGTTTTCTTATTATCCTCATTTTACAGATGAAGAAACCGAGACTTTGAGAGGGTAAATGACTTTTCCAAGGTTTTTTCAGGCGCAGCTTGCCCTTTATTTGCACTCTAAAGATTAAGTTCATGCCATGCCTTTCTTTTAGCATATAAGCATTGTGTGCCTACTATGAAACGGGTCCTGTAGGCTCTAGGAATCCAAGAACAGCAAGACCCAGGCCCCAAGGCACATGAAAGTTACATGCACAAAGACAGCACTGTATTTAAGGTATGGCAGGGCTCAACCAAGGAAGGAATAGGTAGGGTGGGAATACCCTACTGTGGGTAGGAATGCCCTTCATCAAGCTTGATGCTTGAGATGCATCTTCAAAGCAATCAGGCACTTTCTCAACTGTGAATGCATTAGTACCTTCAGGTGGGTGGGGGAGGATGGAGATGAGGACTTCCACTGATTCCTACAGAGGGTAACCATCTTTAACTCCTGCTTTTGGTCTATGTTTGGTAAAGCTGGATGACATTTTACAATATGGTCTACCAAATGGAGCGCTGGGGTCCAGAATCAGGAGACAGGTTTTACACCTTATTTTTCCACTAATCCCCTATGCAACCTTGGGGAAATTTTTTTTTTTTTTAAGATTTTATTTATTTATTTGACTGAGAGAGACACAGTGAGAAAGGGAACACAGGCAGGGAAGTGGGAGAGGGAGAAGCAGGGTTCCTGTGAGCAGGGAGCCCCATGTGGGGCTCCATCCCAGGACCCAGGAATCATGACCTGAGCCGAAGGCAGATGCCCAACTACTGAGCTATCCAGGCGCCCCCCTCTGGGGAATTCTTAATAGACATATGCCTTGGTTCTAGTTTCTGTTAAATGGGCGTAAAGTAATACTTCCTTACATCATGAGGGAGGGAGTGTAATGGTGATGATCAAATAAGTTAAAAGATATACAATGAAAACAGTTCAAAGCTCTGCTTTTAAGAAGACTGGAGTCATGAGCCAGTTCTTCTGCAATGTATTTCTTACCTGTGTCACCCTGTCCTATCCTCACCCTACACACACAGAACGGCTGTCATTTTTTACTTCATTTTCACAGTTGTATTTAGCCAAGGGGAAAAAGAATCAATAGCTCCTGAGGATGTTTGTTGTACAAGGCTACCTCTGAAACCATTTAGAGACACTGCAATTGTCCCTCTGAAGTCATGTTGCTGCAAATGGATGAGGATGGGCAAAGAGAAAGAAGTTTAATATTTGTGACTGTGACATCATCTGTGCTTCGTGTCACTTCCAGGATGAATATCAAGCGGATGACCCTCTCCGATTCTCACTGTTGCCATACATTTCATTCTCTGAGAAGTCAAGCACATTCATTTCTGATGTGATAGTCCTGTGGTCTACTATTATGACTATGTAAGCACACGTGCAATATTTTCTTGTGAACCACAGCCTGCAGTCCCCCTGAAAGAGAGGAATGTTGAATATCCTTACCCCAAACTGGATGCTCATGGGGCAAGATTCTAGATTAGGGTCACTACTATCTTCCCATATATACCCTGTGCCCCATCATCATAGATGAACAGACTCCATATTTCGAGTGAGTACAGAATTCTTCAGAAATGATGATTATTTCATGTACACATGAATCTCGTGTCATTATTCATATGAATAATAAAACAGGATATTGATCTCTTCGAGAATCAAGTCACTTTCATTTCATTATGTTCTCTGTTCCTTCTCTTGCCTGGAGCCTTGGAAAGCGAGCCCCATACTCTCTTGGGCTCTCTTTTATCACTACACGATACTGTCATGTTGCTACAATGTTATACATCTCAAAGGACGCTGGTAAGCCTATTCTCATATACATCACGTTTTGAAATATTTTCTCTCTTCTGCCCAGGGAGGCTCAAGCAATTCTAGGGTGAAATTTGGCAACCCTGGATTGGGAAGTGAAGATCACCTTGTTCTATGGAAAGTGAAAGAGGAATTGAAGCAAGGAAGCTAAAGCTCTTCGTTTGGTTCCAGATTATCTGCTTGCCCCTCTCCCCTGGAACGCTCCCATTACTGGTGGTCAAGGCCTTGTTTCCCGGTATTTAAATGGTTTATGGCTTTAAAATATGGCTTTGAAGGCTTCATTGTGGTTAGAAGACATGTAGTAAGTATTAAAAGCCTGTCATTCTTCAGCCACTACTCATTCATTTTTTTTCATTAACATACACTAAAAAAACTCTCATGTTGTCCCTTTGTGGTCACACACTCTCCCCACACCAACCTCTGGTAACCACTAATCTGTGCTCCCTATAGTTTTGTCTTTTCCAGAAAGTCATGTCTATGAAATCAGAAAGTACGTAAGCTTTGCAGGCTGTCTCCTTTCCCTCAGCACCAGGCCTTTGAGGCTCATCCGTGTTATTGCATTTACCAATAGCTCATTCCTTTTTACTGCTGAGTAGGGTTCTATTGTTCTCCCACCCAAGTACTAACCGGGCCTGACCCCGCTCAGTTTCCGAAGTCAGACAAATCGGGTGCGTTCAGAGTGGCATGGGCGTAGGTGGGTTCTATTGTCTGACTGCATATTTAACTTGGCCTGTTTCAGCATAGCCCAGACCCCATGACTCCGTAGTCAATATGGCACGAGGGTAACCAAGTGAAGAAGTAGCTAATGTTTATCTTTCTAATTCTATAGTTACTTGTCACAACCACGTTGGGTGATCATCTGGAGACAAAAATGAACAGGCAGTTTTTATTCCAGAGGCTCGAGTGCCTTGGGCTTTCAAAATCCCCCTGCATCCAGTATTTGTAATTTACACAAATTTACAAAAATTAACACTTTTTATCTTCAGGTTGTCCAGTGTGTATGATTGGCACTATCTAATGCAGTGGTTACCAAGAAGGTGATATTGCACCCCTCTCCCCTCAGGGGACATTTAGTGATCTCTGGGGACAGTTTTGATTGTCACACTGTGAGAGTACTACTGACATCTAGTGTGTAGAGGTCAGGGATGACATGAAATGTCCTACATGCACAGGACACCTCCACAACAACACAATTATTGTTGGTCCAAATGTCAATAGTGCCAAGGTGAGCTATCTTGATATAATGTATCTGAGACATCTCTTCAAAAAACACATTTAACGTGTTTTGGGTTGGGCCAAAATCATCTGCAGGAAATGGTAGCCTTTTTGAAGAGAATCATCATTTTCCTCTAAATTTTAAATGGCAACCAAGGGAATAAGAGTCAGAAAGAGGAAGAGAGTGATTATTCACACCCATAAAGAAATTGTTCAAACCCCCTTTAAACAACTGTCATATACTCCACAAACTATTGATCACTCAGACTACTGTGGTTGCCTGTCTCTGGACCATTACATTTCTACCCTTTGTATGCAATGCCTTTCACACTTCTCTTAGCTTGGAGAACTCATTTTTGGGGATCACTGTCTTTAGATGCCTTGACCAGGTATCTTTATTTATGGCTCTTGTAATAACTGTCGTGAAGAACATGCTATTCCTCCTAGCATCATTTAATTTACTGGTCTCTCATCTGGTATCCTCTGCATGGAATCCAATGCCTGGCACAAGTTGGTGCTCAATATTTGCTGAATTAAGTACATCATTTTCCAGATATATTTGGATACTCATTCATCCATATGCCCAATCATTTAATAAAATTTATCAGGTACCCACTGAGTGCCAAGCAATATAAATGTTGGAGACACAGGAGTGAACAAAAGACATCAATCCCCTGTCCTCATAGGGTTTACATTCTAGAGTGAGGGTTGGCAAGATAGTAAATATTTTTGGCTTTGTGGACTATGCAGTCTCCATTGTAACTATGCAACTCTACAGCTGTAGTGTGAAAACAGTCAAAGACAATATGTAAATGAGTGAGAGTAGCTATATACCAATAAAACTTTACTTAAAAAAATAGGTAGCAAGTATGATTTGGCCCTTGGACTAGTTTTTCAACCTCTGTTTTAGAGAGAAGTCAAATAATAAACAAATAAATATATAATTCAAATGGTAAGTGCTTAAAAAAAAAAAAAGGAAAAGGAATAGAGAGGAAAGAAGGTGGAAAGTTAGTCAGAGAAGGCCTGTCTGAGGAGATGACACTTGATAGACATCTGAATGAAGTGAGGGAGCAAGGCAGAGGACCAGCCAGTGCAAAGACTGTGAGGTACGAATGTGCTGGGGTCTCCTGGGCCAGTAAGAAGGCCTGTATGGCATGAAAGAGGCAAGCAAGGGAAGTAAGAGAGCTGAGGCTGCAGAGGTGAAAGGGACCAGACTGTGTTACCATGTGGACCTGGAGCTGATTCTGTGTGATGAGAAGCTTGTAGAGGTTTTGAGAGAGGGAATAACCAATAAGAAGGGGTCAGGGTGACTTGACATCCACCCTTCACTTGTCCAATGGTGGATTTGGGTGAATTAGGAAAAGGTGGTTCCTATAGGATGAAGCAGCCTTGGATTTTAGTCTCCAGTCAGCCTCTGTCAGGCATCTGTGGTTGGGATAAAGTTTGGACTTCACGGTCCATGGTCTTAAGTGCCGCTTAAGTTACCTAAGAAACTCCAAATCAAATGTTATCAAATGGTATTCTTGAGCCCTTCTAGGACTTTGACATCTTTGGTATACAAAGTATTGTCATTAAGACAATGACTTAATGACACTGAGCTGGGGCTCCAGCTCAGTGTTTTGGGGCAAATGGGAGGGTACTGAATCTTAGGGGTATCCCTTCCTTTTCCCCAGGGGTCACAGTCAATTCCCGAGACCTTGCACCCCTCAAACAAGCACTTCCTTTTCTTCATGTTGAGGTAAGGCAGAGGAGTACAGATGAAGGAAACAGGGCAGAGAGCAAGCAGCAAGGTGCCTCTCTAACTTTAAAAGAAACCTTGTGGTGATAATGACAGTTTCACTTCCTGTTCTTTGTTGAACTGCAGGTTGTCAGGAAAGCCCTGTCACACATTTACATGCAGGTTAAATTTCTCAAAATCTGAGCCACAACAGCCTAGTAACTGTGGGGAATATGATACAAATGCTGCTGTGCTATTGTCACTGTCAGTGGGCAAATCTCTTGAGCAACTTGATGTGGTTGGTTTTCTTGGATCTGATGGGAACAAATCCAGCTACCGGCTCCCTCTTTGTTAGCTGGTCTTCCTTCCTTTTTACTGATTGTTTTGGACAGGGATTCTGATAGACAAGATGAAGAAATGAAATGCATTTTCATTTTCATTAAATACTGCAGGGCTTTCCAAAACAACCCTCGACAAACTTATCATAGGCCAGCATTTTTTTACTTTTCTATGTGCTTTTGGAGGTTTTGACACCAGGGATGAAAATGTGCTTTCCAAACAGTGTGGATTTTACCTAAAAGTGTTGTCAACTGAGTCATAATGAGCATCGTGGTTCATTCTTTTCCCATTGTTGTCTTCATTAGGTGTACGATTTCCCCTAATCTCATGCTTAGACTTTCTACCCACAGGTCGGATTGAGCATCTTCTATTCATTTATCACTTTCTAAGAATGAGCAAATCAGACCAACTCCTAGTTGCCATGGATGAATGAAATTTGGGTACCTCAGCTTAAAACAATAAAGATGAAAGTGATGGAATAATATTAATTTTGTGCTAATAAGCATCTTCCAAGCTGTAACAGAGAATGGAGGATGTAATCCCAGAGTTGGACTTTAAACTTGGATCTGAATTTCAAAGTTGTTAGTCGGTATCTGAATATTAGGTTTGGAAATGTTGAACTGGCACACACATTGTGTTACTTCTAATCCGTCCTGTTTTCCAGGAAAATGGACACTTGCTAAATATTCTCTGTTGAACAAACTGAGACAGTTGTAATGTACCTTGGGTTCCAGTTAAAGAAAATTTTAGCTGGTGAATCTTGCCAATGCCCTACTTTGAGGGACTTAACTCATGTTGAAGGCTGCATAAGACTCTGGGCATGGGAGTTGTATTTGGGGAGCAAATGGGCAGATCCAGATGGTTTTGTTGCCTTTCTACAGAATACAGCCCAGGAGGAGTTGGTGAAGAGCATGAGTTTTTAGGCTTGTTGCTTGCTTTTCTCAATATAGCCCATTCAGAACTTCTCCCTTGAAATTAGAACTTTATGCTAGGGAGAAAACAGGACTGAAAATGAACCTGAGGTTTCTCCTAAGTTCCAGTAAAGCAGCCTCCACTCTGAGTCAGTGAGTGAAAGAGTGAGGACACAGGAAGCTAGACTCCGTCACCAAAGAGCCCAAAAAAAGGGATCTAAAATATTTTTTTTTCAAAGGAGAAGCATGAATAAAATGATGGGGAAGACACAAAATAGAAGAACAGAGAAAGAAGAAAGAGGAAGTAGAATTCAGGAGGAAAAAAAAATCATAAGGCATTAGTCCATTGAAATGTGAGAAGGCAAAATCACACCCAACCTGCTCTAGCTGGGTTTACCTATCAAAACTTTAACTCAGAGACATGGGGACTCGTCTTACCTATTTATCTCAGAATCTTCAATACGGAGTCAGGAGATATGCTAGTTAAAGTAGCAATGGTGTGCTGGTTATCTTTGTTTCCTCCTATCTTTCCAGATGTTTTACACCTGAAAGTATGAATTGATAACTTAAAAGTATGAAATAATCAGTAACTTATAAGCCATGCCCACACATGGAAAGTGAAATGTAAAACTGAGATGGTTTGGAGGAGAAAAAAAGGATTTTAAAAATAAACCCAAATGATCCACATGAATACAAGATTTATACCTTTGGTCCAGACCCATGGTCCACTGAGGTTAGGATTTTGACTCAAAGGGGATAATAAAGGTTATGGAAGGTCAGGGATATAGAAGTCCAGAGCTGCCATTCATACCAGTTGGTTCACTGGTTAACTGCTTAGCTCTCAACCTTGCCTCACTCTTGCCTGAGTGAGCTTCATACTACCGATTTTTTTTTTTAAAGATTTTATTTATTTATTTGATAGAGATCACAAGTAGGCAGAGAGGCAGGCAGAGAGAGAGCGGGGAGGAAGCAGACTCCCTGCTGAGCAGAGAGCCCGATGCGGGGCTCGATCCCAGGACCCTGAGACCATGACCTGAGCTGAAAGCAGAGGCTTTAACCCACTGAGCCACCCAGGGGCCCCATACTACCGATTCTTTACCAGCAGTGCAGGCCTTATGTCACGGTGAGATCACCCCCACCCTGGGCAATGTGGTGGGACACTACATTCATAAGGTCTTCCCTCTGCCTGCAACACCTGATGGGATCAAAGCCTGCTAACACGGAGTATAAATAAAGACTTATTCCTTGCCACATCCGCTCCAGACTCCTAGAGGACCAAATGCCCATCCAGCAAGTGTTTCAGGAGTGTTTCATTTCATAAGTGAGAAAAATCAAAGAGAGTATGTGTGGGGTAGCATGGACTATAGGATTCTTACCCATGCCTTTTATTTTTCAGTACCTATGTCCCTGAGCTGTTGTGCCCAAGCCATACCAACTCCATGGGCCACATTCAGAATCATTCAAAGTTTCTTTATTTTATCCCCATCAGTTGTTATAGGATATTCAGTTGCACAGAAGCTCCTCTAGGTACTTTTTAAAAAAGATTTTATTTATTTATTTATTTGACAGAGAGAGAGAGAGAGAGACACAGCAAGAGAGGGAACACAGCAGAGGGAGTAGGAGAGGGAGAAGCAGGTTCCCCGTGGAGCAGGGAGCCCAATGTGGTGCTTGATCCCAGGACTCTGGGATCATGATCTGAGCTGAAGGCAGATGGTTAACGACTGAGCCAGCCAGGCGCCCCTCCTCTAGGTGCTTTTGGTGGTAACCTGAGAGTTATCTATTGTATACTCATGAACAAGTCATCTTGAGCAAGAATATCTGCACTCCCCTCCTCCCAGGCCTGGGTGTCTGTCAGGGACATCCTTCACCAGAATTCCCTACCCCACCGTAATAATTAGTATTTTGTGAATTCCCAATGCATATTAAAGGTTTGTGATAATGAAAAGGTGATCTTTGACCTATTCCTAGAAATGGGCAGTGATAAATACACCAGGATACTGAAGTCTCCCTTATTTTAAAGGAGAAAGCTCCAAGACTTAGTAACTCCATGATGATGTCTGGAGGAGATCAGTTGCTGTGATTTGGTGGATTTGAGTAGGGTAGAAAGACAGAACAAATAATTTAAATAATTTAGAGCCTAATTCCTTTTCACTTCTCTCACACATCAGTATGATTTTAGTAAGTAATAGCAAACAATTCATTCTGGGTTCTTTATTCTTAATTTAGGAGGAAACTTTCACAAGTGAGACAAAGTTTTCTTTCATAAGGAGCTGAGGATATTTTTCCATGAAACATCTAGCATATGCGCCCCCCCCCCCCACATGCATCAGAATCAGAATG
This sequence comes from Meles meles, assembly GCF_922984935.1. Lineage (NCBI taxonomy): Eukaryota > Metazoa > Chordata > Mammalia > Carnivora > Mustelidae > Meles > Meles meles. The sequence continues at coordinate 84,606,219 of NC_060068.1, forward strand.
TCTACAGAGGGTCATCTTGTTTTCTCTCTTCTAAAAACACCCTTTCAACATGGTAATTCTCCAATTTGAGTGAAGGCAGCATTCTATATCTACCCCGAAGTCTATTTACCTTTCCCACGTCGACTGCACTGTGGACCTCTGTTCTCTCTGAATTCCAGAAATGGAAGATGCTTTCAAAAACTAACACTTTTTAAATAGTGACTCTGGGCGCCCTCTGCTGTCTATTTAAGTTCTTCAGCTGCATACCAGTGATAAGGGCAAGGCAGGAAGGCAGGGAGGGATTACTGAAAAAATCCAAACATACACCATACACAAACATTAAGTATGTATATGTGTTTCTTTGTACATGTAACATATGCATATTATATGTATGTCTGTGTGCACGCATATATACCTTAACTGTTTTTACTGCATGGCCCCCTCAAGGTTCTGCTGAATCAATAGTACAAACTTTCCTGAAAAGTGCACCTATGAGCATGTACACGCGCGCGCGCACACACACACACACACACACACACACAGCCACCATCTGGGCACAACAATACACAAGACAGGGTTAACAACGTGAGCTTTGGCATCAGACCATCTGTGCTTGCCCACTCCCTGCTATTACATCTATGGCCAAGAGCTTAACCTCTCAGAGTTTGTTTCCTCATCTGTGAAATGGGCTTTTCCTGAGGGTTAAATGAGATACTGTTTACAAAGTGCTTTGTATGGAGCCTGACAATGCTTAAGTCTCATTAAGTGTTAGCAGGGTTTTTGCCTTTATCTTTTAAACCCTACCATACCGAGCCCTGTTGTTGTTAAATTCCTTGTTACTTCAGCATCAGTGTGTCAAAGAAAACGCTGTGCTCATCTAAATTGGAGATGACATTTCCTCTGCTCTCCACAGTTTTACACAGGGAGATAAACCCTGTGGCCCAAAAGCCTCATGTGGAGTTGCTTCATCCGTCCCGGCTTCTCAGTGAGCAGCATTCATGCTGAATTATCTTCCGACGTGCATGTGGCCATCCTGCCACTAGCGACAGAACATATTCTTTAAACTGGTATTAATTCAGTAATTTCCAGCCATGATAGCGAAGGCCTCCTTAATCCTCTTGAACTTAATGGCCACACAATGTGTCCCCGTAGAGTGCCGTGGGACGTGCCAGGAGGTTCTGCTGGGTTGCCAGGCGTGTGACTTGGATTCTTGGATTCGAAATCGATTCGAGTTGTAGGGCAGTCGCTTTTCGGGGGTTACGCCTTCTTTTGTGATGTACTTCAACAAGATGATCCTGCTGCCTGGAAATGATGGAGATCTGGGGAATTAAGTGACATGGGGATGCTGGGCTCTTTTGGGTGAGGAGCTTGGCCTGAGTTAGGGCAAGGAAAAGGAATCAGGAAAGATGAGGGATACTAATTGAGCAATGAATGGGGGCTCCAGGTGCCTTTTCCTCTCAGGGCCTAATTAAATGAGGCCTTCACCTATCCTAAGCACCCAGCTTTGGAGTATTTCAGCTGCAGAACAGTGATTACCAGCCAGATGTGGGGTTTCTTCCCTCTGGGCCTTTTTTCCCAGACCTCACCTTTAATCACCGTGAAGTTGCCCCTGATGCTCTTGGAGGCCACAGTCCTCGGAAGATCAACTCAGTAAGGCAGGCAAGTGGGTAGGTGTGCTGTTTGGCAGTGTTCTGATCTTGTTCCACCAGTAGCTGGGAAGTTTCATGTAAAATCCTATGTCCTCCCCCTACTCTCCCTTCTTTCCAAATCACTTCTGTCTCAGATTAGCCAAGAGCCTAGAAACACTGGATGAAAACCCCATGGAGAAAAACTAAGAAAGAGGGCTCTGGCCAGTGTTAATGCACTCGTCATCTACACGCCCTTCTCTGCCATCTTGCTTCTTGGTTCTGTCTCATGTAAAACTAAGATAGAAAGAGCAGCTGGTTTATGAGAAAGTTGTGAAATATTGAAAGCAGAGCATGGCAGGCTATACATATTAACTAAAACCTGCCATTAATTAATTCACCCTTTCAAAAAATGTTAAGGCCACATTTTAGTATTGTGGTATAGTATTATAGTACATAGGAAATTTGGGGTCATGTAAAACAGAGATAGGATAGTTTGTCCTTCAGAAGACACTAGATACACTTGGAAAAAGTCCTATAACAACACAAGGCAATGTACTTTACATGTCAAAATGAATGACAGACTATTGGTGCTATAGAAGTCAGAAAAGGTCCTTGTGTGTGTGTGCACATGCAAACAGGTGCATGCCACTTACTATCTACGCCGTGGGGTGATAGAAGTATTAATGCCAGACTTATCTCAATCATTAACAATGTGGTCGTTTCCACAGATGCTCATTTAATGTCTGTTCCTCTTGCAGAATGCAAGCTCATGATAACAGAGGGCATTTTTTAAATCCTGTTTTGACTCCATGTTAACAAAAATATTTTAATCAGGATTACTCCAATATCAATTTTTGCTCAAGGTACTTTTGAGGTAATGCCACTTAAACCAACGTAATTCCTTGATTCATTTCTTTAATCTTGTCAAGTTGAAAGTATACATTCTCTTTTTAAAATTTTTATTAACATATAATTATTATTTGCCCCAGGGGTACAGGTCTGTGAACCATCAGGCTTACACATTTCACAGCACTCACCACAGCACATACCCTCCCCAATATCTGTAAGTAGTATAAACCATTTCCTTTTAAAAAAATATTTTTTACCGAAACAAGATGGGATCAGGAGGGAGACAAACCATAAGAGACTCTTAATCTCACAAAACAAACTGAGGGTTGCTGGAGGTTGGGCGGTAGGGAGAGGGTGGTTGGGTTATGGACATTGGGGAGGGTATGTGCTATGGTGAGTACTGTGAAGTGTGTAAGCCTGTACCCCTGGGGCACATAATACATTATATGTTAATAAAAATAATTTTAAAAAATCTTTTTTACTTTTCTGAAATATTTCCACCAGGGGATTAATTCACAATGATTTGGTTCACCACACATCTTTTTACACATAATGTATGTCAACTTTGTAAACAGAAATATTAAGTAAATTTGAATCTTGAGTTATTTTTGTCCAGCTCTGTTCTATTCTGCCATGTTGCCTTAGTTTACATGGATATGTATGCACATGTGTGTACATGTATACATGTGTCTCTGTGTGTGTGTGTATATATATATATGTTTGAAAACACTAAAGAGATACACTTTTTACTAATCTTAAATCATAATGACCTGGGACTCCTGAATCATTGATTCCGGGGGAGGGGGTTTGGGATTGAGGTGGGTCATCAGAGTGAGGATCCTCAGGAGTAGAGGCAAAAGGCACACATACACACCTCATCGGGTACTTGCTCAGGAGTCCAGGCACAAGGCCATTCTTACCTGCTCTTCCCTCTTTGTAACAGCAGAGACCAGAGGACCCAGAGATAGTATCTGAAATCCAAGTCTCCTGTGCACATAAAACAAATACAAGCTTCTTCATAAAATAGTGGTTTATACTGTAGTCCCCAGACTAGCAACATTAGCACCTGAAAATTTATTAGGAAGTCACATTTTTGGACCCTGCTCCAGATCAGTGGAATCAGAAACTCTAGAGATGGGGCATAGCATTCTGAGTTTGAACAAGCTCTCTAGATAACTCTGATGCTTGCTAAAGTTTGAGGACCACTGCCTTATACTCAGCTGTCATCATGGCTATGAAAACAAGAGGTAAAAGGAACATATCCAGAAAGACCAAAGATTTGCCTAAAGAAAAAAAAAAATCAAAGCTTAAAATATCCTTTAAGCAAGATCAAGTTGCCCATGAATTCCTCTCTGAGGTTCTCAACAGGAGTAGAATGCCTAAGAAATTTTCATTGCTTGCAAAAAAATAGAGAAAGCTGTAATTTTGCCTACTTGAATTGTAGCAGATAAATCCTTACCTCTCCATTACATTTTCTCAGTAATAGTCATTAGGAATTAGTTCAATTTTGTATTAATTCCTTGGATCACTGTCAACAAAAATGTCCGCCCAAATTGCCCAGGATTTGTCTATTTCACCACTGAGTCTATTCTTCAGGAGGATTTTGATCACTCTGTAAGGAGTGCTATCTATAGAAGCAAAGAGCAAACGACTAGGCCGAAAGTCTTTAAGTTCAATACGGCAGGCTAAAAGTGTTCTGCTTTAGGAAAGGGAGGTCTTCTCCCTGTGGCATCTTAAGAGCCTTTCATAGTGCCCTGTCCTTTGTAGCTGCTTAATATTGATTTGGTGAAGGAGTGGAGAAACCATAAGAGTTCTACAGCTTGAAATGCCTGCTCGAAGAGGTGACACATGAGTTAGATCTTGAAAAATGGTCAGAAAAGGATGGATAAAGAGGGAGGGCATTTTATTTTATTTTTAAAGATTTTATTTATTTGTTTGACAGACAGAGATCACAAGTAGGCAGAGAGGCAGGCAGAGAGAGAGGGGGAAGCAGGCTCCTCGCCGAGCAGAACCCAATGCTGGACTCGATCCCAGGACCTCGGGACCACGACCTGAGCTGAAGGCAGAGGCTTTAACCCACTGAGCCACCCAGGTGCCCCAAGGGAGGGCATTTTAGGTGGGAGGAGACAAGGATACATAACAGGCTGAGCAAAAGCTTGGGGTCAGGTCTAAATGTTTGGGACTGAGTGGAAGGCATCAGAGAGAAAACACTCTTCACAGGGGCTTATGATGACAACCAACAGCTAACAAAATGAATTAGTTAAATGAGTACTCATCCTCTCCTATGATCCCTACTGGGCTAGGTATGGGGCTGACAGTGGGGAACAAGACAGACATGACACCTAAATCTAGTGAAGAACAGAGAGTGGTAGGAGGATGGTCAGTATGTGGATGCGTGAAGTATAAGAGCATGTAGGCAGCTCACCTAACTGAAGTTAAGCAAGCAGGTGGCTCAAGAAAGCCTTTTCAGATGACAAGATGCCTCAGTTATGGCCTGAGGAGGGAAGAAGTGTGGAGTAGCAAGGGATGGGGTGGGCTAGGCAAACGTGGGCCAGGTTATGAAGAACCTTCTAAACTATGTTAAAGAGACTGCTTTATCCAGAGAGGTGTGAAGAGCCCTCAGGAGGTTTTAAACAGAAAAGGACAAGTTTGTTTTGGAAATCTCACCGGTTGTAGTAAAGACAGCTGAAAGGACTGAGGCTGGTGGCTTTAATTAGAGAAGTAGCAATGGGAAAGAAGTTTAGAGAGCTTGCTGGAAAAAAGTCTCTGATAATTTAAAGCATGTCAGTATTTCCTTGACATTTCTACCAATGATAGCTGGAATGAATGCTCCCTCCCTTTGAATCTGGACGGGCCTGTGATTTGAGTGGAAGTGCTGCCATGGGACCTCTGAAACCAGCAGCTTCTGTCTGGTCCTCTTGAGACACTCCCTAGTACTGAGCCACTGTGCTGTCAGGGAGTGACACGTGAATGTTCTGGCCCCAGTCTCAGCTGAGGGCCCAGCATCAGTTGCCATAAATATTAAGTGAGGAAGCCTCTGCGGTGACTCTAATCCCAGCCCTCAAGTGACTAAGAACCACCTGAGACACTGAGTAAGCACTGCCTGGCCAAGCCAGTCAATTCTAACCATAATGAAAAAACGATTGGTGTTGTTTTAAGTTCTGGCATGTTTCAGACATAGCAAGAGAGAACCAGAACACTCTCCTGGTAACACCTAACAAAGGAGGTATCTTTTTGTCTCCTTCTCATACTGTGCTGGACTCAATCAGGGTGACTTTTGGACTCTGAAGCAGCAGACATTCTTATAATAAATGAAAAAATCTACAAAGGCATGTAATAGAGATGGGGAATAAGATGTTCTGTCCAAATATTCTCATTAACAGAATAAGTACATGCTTTAGGCAAATTATCGATTGAAAAAAAACACCATTTTTCAAAGAAATTATGAAATTTTGAAGAATGAAGCAAACTTTTTCTTTGATGGTTCTTTAGCCTTTAGAATCATCTATTAATTTTTGGAGTAAACATGAGGTTCATTAGCTCCGTCTGTACTCTTGCCCTTCAGTGTAACTTGTGGGAAGAGGTCGAAGAGCCCAGCTTTCACCAGCAGCAGAGCCACCATGGTCGCTGGCTGTTCAGAGCAGCAGGGCTTGCTATTTATTGCTCACCTTTTTTTTTTTTTTAAACTAATGAATGGCTGTTAGCTAACAACCAGGGCCACAGTCATACAGGGCATAATAGCCATTCGACTGCTCTTTGCGAACGTCAGAGAAGATAAAAGATAAGTTGGGGGACAGGAAGCACGCCCTATTATTCCCTAAGACTTTGAAGGTAGAGAAATTCAAATGCCTTTTTCTGCAAACACCGGACACAAAAAAATACAATTAAGATTTTCTAAAGGCACAGAATGTTCCTTAGAAGGGGCTAAGTCTTCACAGAGCCTAAGCAGAAGGAAGAACGCATTTGTTATATGATTCTTCAACTAGGTACTCACATTCTGAATGCTACGGACAATAATAACAATAGTTAGCATTTAGTAGCACTTACTCTGTGCCACCCACAGTTCTGCTTGCTTTACATTTATTATCGCATTCCCTTCTCCAGCAGGCCTATGAGGTGGGTCTGATTACCCCATTCAACAAATGAGGAGAGTGAAGTGAGGCCGTGGCCACACACTAAGCCACCCAATAAGTGGGAGCCCTTTCCTAGTATTCTCTCTGAAGAGACAGAACGTGCTCTCTTGGGAAGGGTACTGGACTAGGAAGCTGGATTTTCATCTCAGCTTCACCTCTAACTAGTTCTACCAACTTGCACCAGTCATTTCCTTCACCTGAAAGATGATGGAATTCAATGAGGAGATTCAGACCATTCCTCCTACTTTAAAATTGCTGATTCTGTGAACAATTCTTGACTCCGAAAAACAATCAAGTTAAAAGTAAACCTTAGTTTTTGAAACAGCACTGAAGAAAGAGTGTACAGAACACTAGGACGACAGATGGGAGGGTTGGACATCAGGTGGGCCTTTAGAAACAAAAGGCACAACTCACCAGTGCTGTGTTTCAAACGATCATCTGACAGACTAAGATGAGGAAGCTTTAACCTGCTGTCACGGCACGTTTCTTTTTACAAACAAAATAAAGTATCCCAAGAGAAAAGAGAAGATCATTAACATGACAATTGTAGAACCATTTATGATCCACATAAAAAAAAAACCAATACAGATAGCATTATGGGGTTTTTATTGGCACTTATTTTGAAAAGCACATGGCCTGTCCATAACCACCACGGTAACCATCTAAAGTTTAGTTTACCTATCAGTTCTCAGTTAGTTTGTGCTGCAGAGAAAACAAAACAACCTCAAGATGTTTTCTCAAGAACATTTTATTTCTCTCGTTTTTGAGAAAATTTGACACTACTGAACCTTAAGTGAAAATTTCAAGTCCATATGCAGGTTCACAAGCATCTTATTTAAGGTCACAGATAAAGGATGACAGAAACCATGAGAAAATCCTGGGTTATTGCCCAGCGTGGCACGATAGGTTTTAGACCTCCTGAACTCATCAAGGGTATAATCTGCAAGTAATTACTCCCCTGAAAATTTACTGAAGCTGACCACCTAGGGTGAATTCCTTCCCACTGGGGCTTACTGGGTTCTACTCTGGTGCCAGAGCTGGACTGCAGACCACAGCCATGCTCCTTCACAGATCCTCGGAGGTTTACACAGGGGAAGTGTCCTTCCTGAAGGAACACAGCTTTCTGCTTGATTGTATTTAGATCTTCACAGCAGCACAACATTAACTTCTCTAGTCAGCATGCCAGTCCTTAATGCACTCGGAAATTTAAGACCAAGTGTTTGTTAATATGCCATCCACTGGAGTACAATGCCTGACTTCTTAGGAAGCATTGACTCACTAAAAGCAGGCCCCTTCCAGCTCAGACCCATGAGGGGTTTGAACCAAGGGTTACTCTGCCCACAGGGACTGATTGAGTGGCTGGAAGGTCCGACGGCTGACTGTCCTCTTGTTTAACAGCATCATGTGGGATTTCCTGTCCCCAGGGGTGTGGCAGAGCAGAGTATCCAACGTGTAAGTGGTGACCTGGCCATTTATGTGCAGTTTCCCATAGATCTCATCAAATCTGGCTAGAAGGGCAGGCACATCCTTCACTTTTTCCCTCGCTTTGGCCAGCTGGGAAAAAGAAAAGCAGATCATTATTTGTCTGCAAGATTTCTTCTTTGTTCTTCTTATCCTCCAAGAAGCAGAGATACAAATGCATAAAAATGTACGGTGTATACCTATATGATGAAAACCAGGGTACCAGGGCACACAGATGTATGAACGGATTCCACAAGCTATATAGAAAATTCAGAATTAGTACCTGAAAATCATTCCTAATATCTCATAAAAGGGTGTTCAAATGGTACATAATATACAATGAAACTACCAGGATAAAGAGTCAAATAGCAGTGGAAACAAAGTTTGCCCAATTTAATAATCAGAGAGGGAGGTGGGGCCAAATTATGTAAAGGTTTATAGCACATGGTATAACTTTTCTGGAATTCATTCTAGAAGCCATCAGAAGGTCCAAATTAGGACATGATCTGACTTAGGTTTAAATGGCTGTGTAGTGACATGGAGGGTGAAGGCTAATTGGGAGGCCAGTATCATAGTCCAGATGAGAGAGGATGACAGTCTAGACTGGAAAATGTATACATAAGATGGAGAAATAGATGTATAACAAGTATATTTGGGAGGTTCAACTGAAAGGATTTATTGTTGAAGATGTCAGGAAAAGGGAAGAATCAAAGATATCTTCCCAATTTGGCTTTAACAACTTGGTGATGGGTGAGGTCTTTAACGAAGATGGGGAAGATGGGAGGACCAGATTTGGAGGGGGAACAAATCAAGAGTTCTGTTTTGGACATGGGTGAGATGCCTGTGAAAGGTCTAAATAGGCAAGTTGAGGGACTGTTAGATATATACCAATATAATGCAAGGAGGAGAGATCTAGACCAAAAGTATAAATATCAGAGTCACAAGTGTATAAATGCTATTTAATTCTATAAAAATAGGTGAGGTCTAAATTACAACGCAGAGCTACTTTGTAAACAAAATCAACATTTACTTAGTTCAATCCTTATTAATGATACAACCCATGGTACCTGGGTGGCTCAGTTGGTTAAGCATCCTACTCTGGATTTTGGCTCAGGTCATGATCTCTGGGAAGTGAGATGGAGCCCTGCATCAGGCTCCCTACTCAGGGTGAGTCAGCTCTCTCACTTTCTCCCTCTCTCCTTTTGTCCCTCCCCCAACTTGTGCACAAGCACACACACACTCTCTAAAAAATAAATAAATCTAAAAAACAATAAAACAAAAAACTTCCCTTTAAAAAGAAATGATAAAACCTAACATTTCTTCCTTTCTATCTTTCCTTCCTTTTTTTTTTTTTTAAAGATTTATTTATTTGACAGAGAGAGTGAGACAGCGAGAAGGGACACATAAGCAGGAGAAGTGGGAGAGGGAGAAGCAGGCTTCCCAGTGAGCAGAGAGCCCAATGTGGGGCTCAATCTCAGGACCCTGGGATCATGACCTGAGCCGAAGGCAGACGCTTAATGAGCGAGTCACCCAGGTGCCCCCAAGTAAACATTTTCTGATGAAATTTACTTGTATTCCAGGTCCCTAAGAAATCCTCCGGTCATCTTCTAAATATATCATAACCTTATTTGCTGCTGGCATACCTTTCTTTCAAACAAGGGCTCCCCACTGAACCTTTAGGTAAGAAGTTCTATAGTACTTTATTATGTTCTTAAAAAGAATAGCTTCTTTATTCCCCACCTCATGTTGAAAGTAAAATGACTTGAGGTGAAGCATATGGTTTCCCAAAGCAGCCAAGCAAATATTCCAAGCTGGAGATAACTTTGCTCTAAATGCATAGACCACATCAGTTCTCTCCCAGCACTACACAAATATCAAATGGTGTCATTAGAACCATTCTATGGTTTAAGCAGAAGAGTTTGTATTCCATTGTTAGTTTAGTTTCAAAAAAGAAATCAATGAAGCAACAGCTGATATTTGGAGTGGTTTTAGTCATAGTAATTAAGAATACCAATAATTCTCCAAATTCCTCTGGTGGTACACCAGCACCTGATCTCCACACACAAGACGTATTTAACAACTGCTGGTATCAACTCCCCACAGCGCATCTGTATGACACAAGTGTTACAGGGGACCCTCCGCACCTACTGTCTGGCAGGCATACTGTGAGCTGGCTCAAAGGCTGCTGGAGTCAGAGCAGTCCCTTATTTCTCGATAGCAGTTCCCTGCACGGCCCCACAAGAACCAGCGAACACACACACAATGACAGGCGGAGCTTTTGAAGTAGATCAGTCTTACAGACTTTGGGGGAAAAAATACCAGATAAAAACCCGTATTTTTTCAATATGGACTTTGGATGCTTAAGTCATATAACTGGGAAAACATATGGATGGACCAGGTCTAAGTAGAGTGACTCACATCAGTGCTACTGAGAAAACTGAAGTTGTGTCAGTAATGGATGTACACAATTGTGCACTTTAAAACCTGTTTATTTTTTTTTAAAGATTTTATTTATTTATTTGACAGAGAGATCACAAGTAGGCAGAGAGGCAGGCAGAGAGGCAGGCAGAGAGAGAGAGGGGGAAGCAGGCTCCCTGCCGAGCAGAGAGCCCGATGCGGGGCTTGATCCCAGGACCCTGGGATCATGACCTGAGCCGAAGGCAGAGGCTTTAACCCACTGAGCCACCCAGGTGCCCCTAAAACCTGTTTATATTTCCAGTTCCCCTACCTTTTTAAAACATACTCCAAAAGGGCTTGGGTGGACCACCATCTACAGAAAGCTAAGAATTATAATAGAAAGGAGCTTTAAATTAACGGAGCCCTGTCAGTTTCCTGACAAGCTCCCTTTGCCAGCAGGAAGAAGCATTTGGGTGGAAGTGTGAAAACAGAAAGGGGTTGGGAGGGCAACAGTGTGGCAGAGGGGTAGAAAGGAGACAGCTGCACTCTACTGCCAACCCTATGCTATCTCAGACTCGAGCAGGGACCTTACTATCAAAAGCTAAGGGAGGGAGGAAGAAGCTCCCTCATAAGTCAAAATGTAAGGCCCCTTCATAAGTCAAAATGATAACACTGATATCATTACTAACAAACTGATCACTGCCAGTAGTTTATGATTTCTTTACAGTTTTTTCCCTTTAGCTATAGATGTACAAATTACTAAATTTCAAATGACTTACAGTAACTCTTCTTTGTGTCCCCCCCCCTTTTTTTTTAAAAGATTTTATTTATCAGAGAGGAGAGTGAACGAATGCACAAGCAGGGGGAGCAGCAGGCAGAGGAAGAGGGAGAAGTGCGCTCCTTGCTCAGGAGCCCCAATGTGGGGCTTGATCCCAGGACCCTAGGATCATGACCTGAGCCGAAGGCAGATGCTTAACCAACTAAGACACCCAGGCATCCTGTCCTGTTTGTGTGCTTAAGCCATCAGTGTGAGACATGGGTTCATTCACTTCGCTTTGCTTTCAATTTTTGGAAATTGCTTATCATTTTTATTTAATTTTGTTTTATAGTTTTGCAGAAACATTTATACAGTTCCATTAGGTGGCCTATTTAGTACCTAAAACCACAGTCTAATTATAGAAGCTTTAATATGGTTTAATATCTGGCAGGTCTAGTACCTCTTCCTGCTCTTCTTTCACAGGGTTTTCCCAGTTATTCTTGCTAGTTTGTTCTTTCTAGTAAACCTTAACTAGAGAAAAAAAACCAAATGGCACTTTTATTAGGAGGTTACATAATCACAATCACTTGGGAAGAACTGATTTGATGGGGTTGAGTCTTCCTATCCCCACACAGCATGTCTTGTCATTTGTTTAAATAGGGGAGACTTTTTTGTTAATGACTTTTTTATTTGAGAGAGAGCGAGTGAGAGAGCACAAACAGCGGGAGGGGCAGAGGCCAAGGGAGAAGCAGGCTCCCTGAGGAGTGAGGAGCCCAATGATCTGAGCCAAAGGCAGACATTTAACCGACCGAGCAGCCCAGGCCAAGACCTTTTCTTTTAGGATGAGAAATACTGTAGCTGATTATTTGCTGATAAGAAAGATCCACAGGGAAGGGGATATTAATGATGCTCGAAAGAGAGTAAGACATCATTTGAACTGATGCCCTGCAGAGGGTCAGAGAGATGGGTTCCAGGGCCAATGAGGGAGCCTGCTCTAGAGAAGTGTGGATGGTCACCACAGCCTCAGCAGGACGGGAAGAGGTTGTCCCTGTGGCAGCATTCTCTGTGGATTGCTTCCATTTCCTCCATGAAACAGGAAGCAGGGGTAGGGAAGTGGGGAGAAGGCACTGGAGGTTTGAGGAGAAAGGAAAGCGAAAAGGGGAGCAGGATCCAGGAAAACAGTGTGTGTGGGGGATGGTGAGAAAAAAGTAAAAGGACAAAGTTTTCGTAGAATTTCAGAGGGTATTTTCTGTTGCAAGAAAAAGATCGTTGCACCCAAACTCAGAAGTCTTATACTAGGAAGAAGAGAGGTGTTGCCACATTTGATAGTCTTTAAGGTGGCAGCCTGGAGAATGAAGACAGTAAGTGCACATTTTAATGAGCGTCCTTTCACCTTTAAATGATTTCTGCAGCAATCACATACTCACCACTTCTTCTGAGAACTCCTGTCTTCTCACAAATTTTGATAAACTTCCCTCTGCCGCATCCTTTAGTATCTCTATGAGGGTTTTCAACATATTTGCTTGGATATGAATCAAAATCTGAATACAAAAAACAAACAAAACCAAGACTGAGCCAGGCCTCAACAATTATGTAAGTACTCTGCTACACCAGCCTAAATTTATAGGCATCTACCTGCTTTCATGCTATTTCCTAATTCATTCTTTTGCACAAGTTGAAAAATACTTCGAATATACGTCTACCAGCCAAAATTTATTTTCCAATAGCCAGTCAAAACACCTCAACTTTAAAACTTGCTTAAAGGTAGAAATGCAGAAAATAGGGATTGTGGAGCCTGACACATTTGGGCTGGAATCCTGGCATGGGCCATTACCAGCTACATGAATGGTCATATATTTAAACTCTTACAACTTCTGTATTTGTAAAATGAGGAAAATACTTTTTCATCTCACATTTGAGTTACTGTGAACGTCAAATAAAATGCCAGCACACAGGAGGTACTCAAACATTACTATCAGTTTCTTCTCCTCCAGTCCTTCTAGATTCAGAGGAGAGGACAATCACACAATCTTGTAAGACTGACTCTGGGGCAAAAGAAACCTTTACATTTGTTTATTTATTTACATTAGAAAATTGTAGGCAAATCTGTTGCTGGAGGCATAAAGTGGAAGCTGGTTCAAGGCTTAATGAGGTACTCCTATTTACACTGCAGCCATTAAGAAACTTCCAAAACTGGGTACTGTACTTGGCTTTTAAAATGGTACCACTAACTACCTTCCATCAGATAGAAACAATTAACACAAGAAAAAAAAAATTTCCCAGGTGCCTGGGTGGCCCAGATGGTTAAGTGTCTGCCTTCGGCTCAGGTCATGATCCTGGAGTCCCAGGATAGAGTCCCACATCAGGCTCCCTGCTTAAGAGGGGGGTCTGCTTCTCCCTCTGGCCCTCACCTCCTCGTGCTTTCTCTTTCTAATGTTCTCTCTCTCTCTCTCTAAAATAAATGAATAAAATCTTTAAAAAAAAAAAACCACCCACATTTCCCCTTTTCTTTACCAACATTCGCTAATACAATTTGAAAAATACAGAAAGGGTTAAAGAAAACAATAAGCCAGAATTCCCCAACTAATGTTATCTGCTGTTTAATATATTTGGGAGGTAATACATGAAATTATAATTTTCCTCTGATCTGATGCTGCTTCCTGCCAATTGTTATACAATGATTATTTTCTCATTTACAAATTATAGAATACCTCATTTTTAATAATGAATGCACAGCAATCCATCATATACATTCAATGATTCATTAAGCAATACCACTCTTCAATATATTGATAAATGTGCATATATTAAAAAAATCTTGTTAATTTCTAAGACTTGATTTTCCCAGAAGTGAAATTACAAAGTCAAAGGATGTAACCATTTTTTAGGTTTAATTAATTAAATTAATTAATTAATTATTAATAAATAAATAAATTAATTAATTAATTTTTCCCAGCGTAACAGTATTCATTGTTCTTGCACAACACCCAGTGCTCCAGGCAATACGTGCCCTCCCTATTACCCACCACCTGGTTCCCCAACCTCCCACGCCCCACCCCTTCAAAACCCTGGTTGTTTTTCAGAGTCCATAGTCTCTTATGGTTCGCCTCCCCTTCCAATTTCCCTCAACTTCCTTCTCCTCTCCATCTCCCAATGTCCTCCATGTCATTTGTTATGCTCCACAAATAAGTGAAACCATATGATACTTGACTCTCTCTGCTTGACTTATTACACTCAGCATAATCACTTCCAGTCCAGTCCATATTGCTACAAAAGTTGGGTATTCATCCTTTCTTTCTTTCTTTTTTTTTTTAATAAACATATAATGTATTTTTATCCCCAGGGGTACAGGTCTGTGAATCACCAGGTTTACACACTTCACAGCACTCACGATAGCACATACCCTCCCCAATGTCCATAACCACCTCCCCCTCTCCCAACCCCATCTCCCCCCAGCAACCCCCAGTTTGTTTTGTGAGATTAAGAGTCATTTATAGTTTGTCTCCCTCCCAATCCCATCTTGTTTCATTTATTCTTCTCCTATCCTCCTAACCCCCCATGATGCATCTCCACGTCCTCATATCAGGGAGATCATATGATAGTTGTCTTTCTCCGGTTGACTTATTTCACTAAGCATGATACCCTCTAGTTCCATCCACGTCGTCGCAAATGGCAAAATTTCATTTCTTTTAATGGCTGCATAGTATTCCATTGTGTATATATAACACTTCTTCTTTATCCACTCATCTGTTGATGGACATCTAGGTTCTTTCCATAGTTTGGCTATTGTAGATATTGCTGCTATAAACATTCGGGTACACGTGCCCCTTCTGATCACTATGTTTGTATCTTTAGGGTAAATACCCAGTAGTGCAATTGCTGGGTCATAGGGTAGTTCTATTTTCAACATTTTTTTTTTTTTTAAATATTTATTTGACAGAGAGAAATCACAACTAGGCAGAGAAGCAGGCAGAGAGAGACGAGGAAGCAGGCTCCCCACAGAGCAGAGAGCCCAATATGGGGCTCGATCCCAGGACCCCGGGATCATGACCTGAGCCGAAGGCAGAGGCTTTAACCCACTGAGCCACCCAGGTGCCCCTATTTTCAACATTTTGAGGAACCTCCATGCTGTTTTCCAGAGTGGTTGCACCAGCTTGCATTCCCACCAACAGTGTAGGAGAGTTCCCCTTTCTCCGCATCCTCGCCAGCATCTGTCATTTCCTGACTTGTTAATTTTATCCATTCTGACTGGTGTGAGGTGATATCTCACTGCGGTTTTGATTTGTATTTCCCTGATGCGGAGGGATGTGGAGCACTTTTTCATGTGTCTGTTGGCCATCTGGATGCCTTCTTTGCAGAAATGTCTGTTCATGTCCTCTGCCCATTTCTTGATTGGATTGTTTGTTCTTTGGGTGTTGAGTTTGCTAAGCTCCTTATAGATTGTGGATACTAGCCCTTTATCTGATATGTCGTTTGCAAATATCTTCTCCCATTCTGTCAGTTGTCTTTTGGTTTTGTGAACTGTTTCCTTTGCTGTGCAAAAGCTTTTGATCTTGATGAAATCCCAATAGTTCCATTTTTGCCCTTGCTTCCCTTGCCTTTGCCGATGTTCCTAGGAAGATGTTGCTGCGGCTGAGGTCGAAGAGGTTGCTGCCTCTGTTCTCCTCAAGGATTCTGATGGATTCCTTTCTCACATTGAGGTCCTTCATCCATTTTGAGTCTATTTTCGTGTGTAGTGTAAGGAAGTGGTCCAATTTCATTTTTCTGCATGTGGCTGTCCAATTTTCCCAGCACCATTTATTGAAGAGGCTGTCTTTTTTCCATTGGACATTCTTTCCTGCTTTGTCGAAGATTAGTTGACCATAGAGTTGAGGGTCGATTTCTGGGCTCTCTATTCTGTTCCATTGATCTATGTGTCTGTTTTTGTGCCAGTACCATGCTGTCTTGATGATGACAGCTTTGTAATAGAGCTTGAAGTCTGGAATTGTGATGCCACCAACTTTGGCTTTCTTTTTCAATATCCCTTTGGCTATTTGAGGTCTTTTCTGGTTCCATATAAATTTTAGGATTATTTGTTCCATTTCTTTGAAAAAAAATGGATGGTATTTTGATAGGGATTGCATTAAATGTGTAGATTGCTTTAGGTAGCATAGACATTTTCACAATATTTATTCTTCCAATCCAGGAGCATGGAACATTTTTTCCATTTCTTTGTGTCTTCCTCAATTTCTTTCATGAGTACTTTATAGTTTTCTGCATATAGATTCTTAGCCTCTTTGGTTAGGTTTATTCCTAGGTATCTTATAGTTTTGGGTACAATTGTAAATGGGATTGGCTCCTTAATTTCTCTTTCTTCTGTCTTGTTGTTGGTGTACAGAAATGCAACTGATTTCTGTGCATTGATTTTATATCCTGACACTTTACTGAATTCCTGTACAAGTTCTAGCAGTTTTGGAGTTGAGTCTTTTGGGTTTTCCACATATAGTATCATATCATCTGCGAAGAGTGATAGTTTGACTTCTTCTTTGCTGATTTGGATGCCTTTAATTTCTTTTGTTGTCTGATTGCTGAGGCTAGGACTTCTAGTACTATGTTGAATAGCAGTGGTGATAATGGACATCCCTGCCATGTTCCTGACCTTAACGGAAAAGCTTTCAGTTTTTCTCCATTGAGAATGATATTTGCGGTGGGTTTTTCATAGATGGCTTTGATAATATTGAGGTATGTGCCCTCTATCCCTACACTTTGAAGAGTTTTGATCAGGAAGGGATGCTGTACTTTGTCAAATGCTTTTTCAGCATCTATTGAGAGTATCATATGGTTCTTGTTCTTTCTTTTATTAATGTGTTCTATCACATTGATTGATTTGTGGATGTTGAACCAACCCTGCAGCCCTGGAATAAATCCCACTTGGTCGTGGTGAATAATCCTTTTAATGTACTGTTGAATCCTATTGGCTAGTATTTTGGTGAGAATTTTTGCATCTGTGTTCATCAAGGATATTGGTCTGTAGTTCTCTTTTTTGGTGGGATTCTTGTCTGGTTTTGGGATCAAGGTGATGCTGGCCTCATAAAATGAGTTTGGAAGTTTTCCTTCCATTTCTATTTTTTGGAACAGTTTCAGGAGAATAGGGATTAGTTCTTCTTTAAAAGTTTGGTAGAATTCCCCTGGGAAGCTGTCTGGCCCTGGGCTTTTGTTTGTTTGGAGATTTTTGAGGACTGTTTCAATCTCCTTACTGGTTATGGGCCTGTTCAGGTTTTCTATTTCTTCCTGGTTCAGTTGTGGTAGTTTATATGTCTCTAGGAATGCATCCATTTCTTCCAGATTGTCCAATTTGTTGACGTAGAGTTGCTCATAGTATGTTCTTATAATTGTCTGTATTTCTTTGGTGTTAGTTGTGATCTCTCCTCTTTCATTCATGATTTTATTTATTTGGGTCCTTTCTCTTTTCTTTTTGATAAGTTTGGCCAGGGCTTTATCAATCTTATTGATTCTTTCAAAGAACCAGCTCCTAGTTTGATTTTTTTCTATTGTCTTTTTGGTTTCTATTTCATTGATTTCAGGATGTAACCATTTTAAAGGTTCTTGATCCTTTGGAAAAGTAGTGTTTTGGAAGAGCTATTCCTTTTTTTATAGCAAACCAGCTAAGTTCTTTCTATAGTCCATTTTATAACAATTTAAGTTTGATTATCTTTGGTCCCAAAGAACAGAATGAAAAGATTCCAAGTAGACTAAATCCAAAGAACCCAATGTAAGTCCAGTGTTCTAAAGCAAAGGCAAAATCATGAGCACACCTTTCATTAGGAGGCAACACTCCACAGATTTCTCACATTCAAGCAGAGGCTTTTGTTCCAGACTATTTTTACAATACTGTCTTTGTTCCAGGCTATTTTTTCAAGGATATGCATATAACCAACACCTTGGAAAGACATACACGGTGCCACATGCAGACAAAAGGGCAGGCATGCTTACTGCCCATTTTGAGAGATCTGAGTTCTCCAAATTCAAGACTCCTCTCTTAAACTATAACCTCCTGTACGTATAAAAGGAATACAGACCTCATGTCACCCTATGGGAAGTGGATTTAAGAAACTAATGCAAAATGCAAATGTTGTAGCTACTACCACTGCTCTAATTAATAAACTGCACTTTACCTCTCCGTGACTTGTGAACTCTACTGTATCACAAACTATGGAAGATTAACTCATTAGCTTAAAAGTAGGGTAAAATCTATTACTAATAGTACTTCAAAGTCTTGTTAATAAAAACCAGCTGACTGGGTTGGGAGCTATCCTACTGAGGGCAAGGAGAAGTCGACCTTGTTACATGTTATGTCTCTAGTGCCTGGCACCTAGTAGACCCTCAACAATAATGAATGAGAAGAGCTGAGGTCCCCCAGCAATTTACACAGACAAGCCTCCTGGAGCTCCACGCTAGAAACTATTAATGATGTGTTCCTGGAAGATTTCAACATCTCTTCTTAAGTTTTCCCAATTTCTCTCCCTGCCTCCAGCAACTATCTCTGACTCAGAAGGGATTTCAAGAGTCAAGTTCAATTCCTCAAAATATACTGATGAAGGACAGTAGAGATGAGGCAGTTACTGATAAAAAGCTAAGAAAAAAATGTAAAGCTAGGAGAGCGTGTCTCAACTGAAACCTTAGGTTATGGTTAAGGTAAACTAGATCAAGGTACAGAACACTACTTTAATCTTACAAATTCCAAACAAAAGGCTGGGAAAATTAGCAAGGAATTGGGGGAATTTAGTTAGGAAAAACTATTCAAACAACTATGGAAGGACACTTCCTGCCCCTCTGATTTTCTGAAACCCTAAGAAATGTTCACATATCATTGGATGTCTTTGACCAAGAAAAGGAAGAGAGGCCCTGACCAAATTTGCATTTCATCTTTTCCTTTTCAAGTTTGCTATATTTGAAATAGAATACCATAGTGGAGTAGGGATTGCTAGTTTTCTAAATAATATCCAAACACCCCCCCCCCTTTTTTTGATTAACAGAACTCCCTAACTTCAGCTGATGCTGCCATGTACCAAACTCAAAGACTGTATTACTCAGGTTTCTTTGCTACTAGGTATGGTCACAGGATTATATTCTTGCCAATTACATGTAAGTACAAGTGGTTGGGTGAGACATCAATTGTCTCCATAGATGACATGGAGACATGAATGGATAGAGACATCCACCCATTCATGGAGACATCCATTCTTCCTACTTCTTGCTGGAATAGGTGTAATGGATGGAAATCATATGCTCAGGACGATGCTGTGAAAATACAAAAAGAGGCTGGGTTCCTGATGTTACCCTAAATTGTCACAACCTAAATTGTTCCTGATGTTACCTAAATTGTCACAACAGACCCAAACTGACCATCTCTGGTTTTCTACATCGAAGAAAAACAAAGCTGTTCATTTGTACAGACGCTTATTCTTCTCAAGTCTACACTGTTCTCAACTAAAATGCAATTCTTAACTTCCAGGTGAGATGCTGCCACAAAGGAATTTATGAGAAATGAGTTCTGTCTCCTTGCCTACCCCATGCAGCCTAGGAGACTTCCTAGCATGGGCTCTCACTTTAGGGTGACCTTAGTGACTAGAGAAAGGGGCATTAAAACATTTATCTGTGTTGACAAATAATGATAAAAGCAGCAAAACTAACCAACTGCCAATTCCCCTGCAAGGCAATTCAATTCCAAAATGGGTGTCCATTTGGAGACATGCCTTATTTCTAGAGACACGATTAAAATTCAAATAGCACCAGTGGAAAGCTACCCCATGTTGGTCTTGGCTACTTTCAAACATATTTAGAAGTGAAAATTAATCCTTTGATATTGATCAACACTGCTAAAGAGGGGACTATAGTTCTTTTGATATTGATGGGACAGCAGAGCCAAAATGCATGTGCCTCAATGAGATCATCTGCTAAATCAATTCAGTGTGTAGCAAGTATTAGCTGGGAAAATGGAAAATCAGGCCCTCTGGGTCATATTGGCAGCAGAAGCAATTTTGATGAAAAGAAAATTAAGTTGAGGGGGGAAAATGAGGTGAGTTCAAATTCCAAATGGCAGCAGGAAAAAATTTTAGTATAAGACATTAATTTTTAAAGTAGATCAGAAAAAAAAACTTCATTTATTTCTGCTACTACTGACAGACTTTCTACTCAGCCTATTTGTCAGGTTTCTGTTTCTTAATAATTAACAAAGTGCCCTTAAGGATTCCAAGTAGATGACTCAGCCTTAGAGAAGCGAGGGCCCATTAAATCAGTTTTTTAAAACCTACTCTAATAACAGAGATCTGAATCTGAAAGATTATTAAGCCTTAGAATGGCAGCCACCTCTTTTTCAATATCCCTAAGGAAGCCAAAATAGATTTACACTGAAATATGACCAACTTAGACTGGACATTTGGAAAAAGTTCCTGAGTGAGCATTTTTAAACAATAAGATGGTCTTTAAGTTTCTGCACAACATATACTTCTGTGACCCAATTCATGGAGGGGATGATTCATATTCAAGATCAGTTCAAGGTTCCTTACATAGTGCTTGCCCAAAACATGCTCATTCTACCAAGTTTAACTGGTTACCTTTCCTTTCTAGCTCTCAGAGAACAGGAGCTACTCCTGCTGCTTGTGCTCATTAGCATATTCCCACCGTGCTCTGGATTTCTCCTCCTATACAAACAGATAGCTTCACTCTCAGCAGCCTATGTTTTATTTCCAACAAAGCACTCTCTCATATGAAAAACAATTATTACTAGATTCTCATAACCCTATGACAGATAGCCAAGACTGCAAGAGTTGAAGCATCTAAACTCAGGGACAAGGAGAGCATTTAGTACTGGCAAGCTGGCATTTTGACATCCACTCCTATGTCCTTTTCATCATTCAGGAGGTACAGCTAATCCCAGTCCTGGATTAGAAAAAGGCATACCCTTGTCTCTGTAGGTCTCGAGTGGTAGGGAAACCCTTGACTTTGTAGTCAAACATTTTTGTGTTAAAACTCTTACTCTGCTACATAATTAGCTTCAAGAACTAAGGTGATTAATTACTCTTTGAATCTCCATTTTCCACATGTATGATATGGCCAAATATTGTTTTTATAGTATCATATAAAATGAACCAATGAATATTAAGTAGCTAAATTAAATTAAAACTCTGCTGATCTGTAGCTCTTCAATTTCTTACCACCAACCCTTATTGATCCCTCCAAGCTCACTTCAACTCTAAGAAAAGCTACCAGTGATCCATACAACACTCCTCTCACCATACTCCCGTGTACATCTTTTCCGCAGGATGCTATGAACCACCTGAAATGCTAACAATTCTACTTCTGTCCCAATCATGAAATGAGTTCATTTGCAGGCCTCTCTCTCTCTCTCTCAGAAGCAGTGATACACTTGGATACCCAGAACTGTCCAAATCCAGTAGAGAAGAAGGTATAACACATATGGCACCTGCTGGGAGGCCAGGCTTTCTAACGTGTTTGGCTTACTGATATTGTTGGCTCAAATGACATGAACTTCTGGACTTTGGACCTTTACCACTTTGACTTCCCAAATCTGCTCATGCCTGTGAGCTTTTCAGGCTGACCCATCTGTTCTGACCTGCAGTTTCTGCAGAGGCATGCAGTCTTGGGATAGGGGCTGTCTGCAGCAGGCTCTGACAGGGAGGGCTGTGAGCTCTCTTAGATTCCTACACAATGGTGCTATTTCTTCCCTGTCTTTTTCTGATGATTCCTCTGCCTCACCACTGATGTCTTACTAACTCACTTCGGGGGCCTCTTACTTTTTTTTGTGGCACTTGTCCGTTCCTATCAGACCCACTGCTAGTTTTATATAGATGAGCTCTTAACTGACAGCTCTGACATTCATCCCCCCCTTGAGGCTCATGTACTTTAAAAACTTCAAGATCTCTTTTTGGATACTTTTCTAGTATTTAGTCTCTTCCCTTTCAAAATCATCCTTTTTTCAGGGTCTCCACTATCACTGTGTCCATCTTTCTGGTTGCCTAGGCTCATCCTTCCCACCCATGAAAGAAGTTTGAAAAGTCAACGTGAGATCAAATATAAGGTAGTCTTATCTCAGACATCTTAGCAACCTTATTGTCCAAAGTTTACTATAAAGGCTCAACTAGTCTTTCTCTTGAAAGTCATCTGGGCACTGTTCTGGGGGTGATATCTGAGGATAATCACTGTGGAAGAAATGAAAACCATGGAACCTTGGAGTTATGCTGAATTCCTATTCACTAGGTTATAGGATTTGTTACATATAAATATTCTTCTTTATGTAACACACTTCATTTCAAACAAATAAAACTGGTATTGCCAAACATTCACTGAACACTGATCATATGCCAGGTACTATGTTAACTACTTTAAATGCATTATTCTTTCGGGGCACCTGGGTGGCTCAGTGGGTTAAAGCCTCTGCCCTCGGCTCAGGTCATGATCCCAGGGTCCTGGGATCAAGTCCCGCATCGGGCTCTCTGCTCAGCAGGGAGCCTGCTTCCTCCTCTCTCTCTGCCTGCCTCTCTGCCTACTTGAGATCTCTGTCTGTCAAATAAATAAATAAAATCTTTAGAAAAAAAAATGCATTATTCTTTCAATTTTCCCAAGGAAAAGACAGTAATGTATTCATTACTACTGTTATCTCAGATAAAAGGAAAATGGGGATCATAGAGTTTAAGTAAGTTGCTGAAGGATGAGCTCAAGGCTAGTAAGAAGTGGTTATGATTAAAAGTTCACAATCTTTTAAATGGAACCCTCAGCAAAACTCATCTCCCAACACAGAATGCCCTTCCACCCTCATCCCTCCAATCCCATGGCCCTGTCCTCCCTCAGACTGCTCAGCAATTCCTCCCTGAAATATGCTCAATCTGTTCCCACTGGTCAGCCCTTCACTCCCCATGCCGCAACACTGCACTGGCTGTGAGACCTTATCCTAGTTTATACTAGGACAGTTTATACTAGAACACATTTCTGTTCTTCTAGAAAACATTCTGACACTGTTTTCCTCACCTTGACCCCTTAACATTTCGAGACCAAGTTCTTGAAAGTTGGGGCTTTTTTTCAATGCCCCATAACACAAGTATACTCAGCATAAGCAGGGCCTCAGTAGGGGGTGGCTAAGTGAGGCCAGTGGTCATTGATGTCTCTAATGACCAAAGAGGCTCCCAGTCTTTTTCATTGCTCCAGGAAGGTGTGGATGACTCACTGCTTACTGGGGCAGATGGGCCATGGCAGGCTGGCAACACTGAATGAAAATAGCTACCATATACAGAGTGCTTACCATGCCAAGCACTATTTTATGCACCATAGGTATACTAAATCCCTATGTTTGGTAAAATGAATCGGATGCAATTAGCACAAAGATTCTTCTCAAGTCTTAGTCAAGAGAAAATAGAGTCCTTCCTCTCTGTATCCATGTGTTATACTTGCAGCATTTAGCTACATCTTATATCTGAGCAT
Source organism: Meles meles (assembly GCF_922984935.1). Classification (NCBI taxonomy): domain Eukaryota; kingdom Metazoa; phylum Chordata; class Mammalia; order Carnivora; family Mustelidae; genus Meles; species Meles meles. Next base: position 84,629,900 of record NC_060068.1, read on the forward strand.
ATCTACATTTTCCACTGACTCATAAATACCTGTATTAACTCCTATTACGGGGCCTATACTGTGACACAGAACTCAATAAATCAGTGAACTCAATCAAAATCTTAGGAGATCAAAATTCAACATACATATATAAAAAAATCTAGATATCATTTTACTACCTTCCAAGTTTTACTTTAAACAATAAAGAAGTCACTTACATTTAAATTAGTGCACAGTATGTTTTCTTGCTTCATGATTTGGGAAAAAATGGATATCGCTTTCGCCACCTGGTTCTAGAAGAAAGAAAAACAAGTTATACTCCAAGTCATATGAACATTCCACTGCAATCATAAAGATTGTTTATTTTTTTAAGACTTTACTTATTTATTTGACAAAGAGAAAGAGCATGCACAAGTGCGGGAGCGGCAGGCAGAGGGAGAAGTAGACCCCCCCTACTTGAGCAGGGAGCCCAATGCAGGACTTGATCCTAGGATCCCAGGATCATGACCTGAGCTAAAGGCAGACGTTTAACCGACTGAGCCACCCAGGTGTCCCACATAAAGATTGTTTAAAGATAGCAGGATATTCCGCAGGGCGCCTGGGTGGCTCAGTCTATTAAGCGTCTGCCTTCGGTTCAAGTCATGATTCCAATGTCCTTGGATCGAGCCCCAAATTGGGCTCCCTGCTTAGCAGGGAGTCTGCTTTTCCCTTTCCCTCTGCCTCTCTCCTGCTTGTGCATGTGGTCTCTATCAAATAAATAAAATCTTTAAAAATTAAAAAAAAAAATGCTAGTAGGATATTCCTGTTTATGGTGTCCCAGGGGTTTTCAAGTCCACAAAGAAAAAGTTTTTCTCGTAATCGAAAATGAACTTTCTTATATCAAATGTTTCTCCCAGTTGCATCTTACTGAATTTTTTTTAAAAGATTTTATTTATGTATTTGACACAGAGAGAGAGATCACAAGTAGGCAGAGGCAGGCAGAGAGAGAGGGAGGAAGCAGGCTTCCCTGCTGAGCAGAGAGCCCGATGTGGGGCTTGATCCCAGGACTCTGCGACCATGGCCGAAGGCAAAGGCCTAACCTACTGAGTCACCCAGGACCCCTGCTGAACTTTAAAAATGCCTCCAAAACATAATTTTTATTGAAGTAGAGTTAACACACAATGTTGTAATAGTTTCAAGTGTACAAATAGTGATTCAACAACTCTATACATTATGCTATGTTCACCATAAGGGTAGCTGCCACCTGTCACCATACAGCGCTAGCACAATGCCATCAACTCTATTCCCAAGGCTCTGCCTTTCATCCCATGACCTATGCATTCCAAAGCTGAAGATTACTGAATGTTTTAATAATCTGCCTGCATTCCAGTTTTTAAGATGGAGTCATAAAGTTGGCATTTCTCCATATCCCAATGGAAGATTTAAAAAAAGAGAGAGAAAGAAAACAAGATGGAGAAGCAGTAATGCAAACTCCAACTATGACATCACTAGAAGAGAGCAGAAAGTTCAAACCACAGAAGAAATGGACGCACTGCCAACAACACAGGAGACAGAGCACAGGGGTAAGGTCTGGACAAAGTCGTGCACAGAGACCACTGCTGCCTGTCTTAGCAAGAGCCCACCGAGTGGTTCTCAAAGGCGAGGGGCATTCTCTGAAGTATGAAACCTGAATTCCATTTATAGTGATGGTAATGGGATTTAGGACTAGTAATGAGAAGTCCTTTGGACGCTTCTTGTGGCAAAGGTGAGGCTAACCAAAAATTTAAACAAATGAGCTGTATTTGCAGGAAACAATCTGTTGCCACGGTAGTGTCAGAGAATTAGATTTTTCATTGAAAACTGCCTCCGTGCCTATTCCCATTAGCCAGGGAGAAATAAAGCCTACGCATTCTGTAGACAAAACACATTACATAAAAATTCCTACTAGTCTAGAGCATGGCAACATGGCTCTGTTCTCTTTCTGACATGAATCTTCTGTAAGCGGTTGGTCCAAGAAACTTGTTTCCAATGACGAGTACTCGAAAATGCACGAGCACATGATCTATATAGACACTAGGAGGAACAAAAGAGTGAGAAAAGGGATATAAAAATGAGAAAGAAAAACAAAATCAGAAAATAACTGGCAGATGAAGAAATGTTTCCATGGATACAGAGGACAGTAATTAGAAAAACAAACAAGATCAAGTAACTCAGAAGCAGGGAAACAAAATCAGGCATGCCTCAGATTTCTCCACAGCAATATTCTCTACTAGAAGACAGAAGAGCAATGCACACAAGAACCTCAAGAAAACCAAGTGTCACCTCAAAATTTTATATCTGGTCAAAATGTAGTTCAAGACAAAAACAAAAACAAAAAACTAGGCAAATAATTTTAAATACCAAGAACTTGGGGAGCACTCTCCCTCTGAAGAAGGAAGACACTTTACTAGAAGACACATTTCAATCAACAAAGGGATGACTGGAAAACCAATAGTAAATGAATATTTTTCAATATATGAATATATTTAAATATATGTAAGAATGTATGTTTAAATATATATAAGACTAAAACAAATGTGGGGAATATGGTTACAGAATGGAGCACAAGTGTTATAGTCTTGGATAATGAAGACAAAGGGAGAAAGAATATAAGAGAAAGTACGCCTACTGCCTTGTCTTTATTACATGGGGTCAGAAAAATAGCATTTAAAGCTGACAAATCAAGCACATTTATTTTTTTTTTTTTTTTTTAATTTTTTTATTTATTTATTTGACAGATAGAGATCACAAGTAGGGAGAGAGGCAGGCGTAGAGAGAGAGAGAGAGAGAGGAGGAGGAAGCAGGCCCCCTGCCAAGCAGAGAGCCCGATGCGGGGCTCGATCCCAGGATCCTGGGATCATGACCTGAGCGAAAGGCAGAGGCTTAACCCACTGAGCCACCCAGGGGCCCCAAATCAAGCACATTTAAAAGAAAAATGAGTACCATGAAAGGTAATGTATCAACCAGAATTGGATAGTGGAGAAGAAGGAAAATTAGAGAAAAAAGGAAATATACTAGATTCAGCATCACTTACAGTAGGGAATTAACAGGTGAAGTGAAGGTAATCGGAGGACTAAGTATATTAAATTAAGTTATGGTTTTAAAGTAACCACTAAAGCAAAAATACAAACCAAAACAAAGAAAACCACTACATGCTGTAAGTAATTTTAAATGTTATAAAAACAAAGCATAACTGAAACCTAAGATGAAATACGCTGTGTCCACCTAGATGGGTTAAGTTAAAAGAAAGATTAGCAGTGTATCATGAAACAAAGTTCAAATCTATGCAGTCAGTGTACCAGAGATATACAAAAACAAACCAATTCAGAAAGACTGCAAATTAAAGGATAGGAAAATGTGTATAGGAGGTAAATACAAACCTAAATAAACCAAAGAGGCAAACAAAAACTGGGAGCGGGGGGAGATATTAACATTAGGCAAGGGAAATTCAGAGTTGAAGCCTGAAACAAGACCATGAGAGTCACTTTATAATGCTACAGTGACAGATTCACAAGGATAAATGCATTAGTGTTATATCATAACTGTACATATCAACGCACCAAATGGCATAACTTAAACACACGTAAAGGAAAAAACTAAAGGAGCTACAAAAGAAACACACATTCTTAAAAAGGGACTTTAATTCATCTGCTTCAGCTCATGACAAATTCAGACAAAGCAATGCCCCGACCAGACAGGGAAGCTTAGAAAGTTGAAGCAGCAGAAACTAGCAACTGTGCATCCTCTTCAGTCTTTGTCCTTCAATGACTTCCCCAGCACTAGATGCAAATAGATTGCCCTGATATTTTATTTCTAATTAATGATAAACAAGTGTTCTCCAGCCATACTTTACCAGCTGGATAAATAAACTGTCTTGTTTATTTTTGCTGTCCTAAAATCTCCTTTTACCACATAAGAGACGTTTAATTTCACATTTTTTAAGCCTTGGAATAAGACCTCTTGGGAAGGGCACTTCAAGGAGTGGTGGAGTATTCCAGAGTTCCAGCTCGAACTGTCCTTTACTGCTTGTGACAGCAGGCAGATCCTCTCTTCTCTCTGATCCCTGCTGCCTCCATTTATTTGTCCAGAGACGGGTGAGGTAAAAGATCACTGGAACCTCTTCCAAATGAGAGTATTTGGGTTGAATTAAGAAATGTTAAGATGACCCCACTTAAACAATGAGCTGACTCAGGCAGGATTCCTCATTCATGTGAGGTAAATTTCACTGTGAAGAGCATGAAATTAAACTGTTCTGAAAACATTACATAAGTAAACCAATCATTTGAAATTTTCATGTGCATTATCTGAGAAATTTCTCTCAGAGTAGGGCTTCCTTCACTGAGTCTCCACAGAATCCTGGCCAGTCCCTTCTAAGTAGCAATGCATGGTAGGTTCTCAACTGCAAACAAAAACATCCTTTGGAGGCACAGGTACGCATGCAGGTAGCCATGGCAACAAAGGCAGTTGTCTTTTTACAGAAACTTTTTCTTTAGGATACAGTCAGAAGGAAAAAATAAATAAATAAAAACAAGAACAAATGAAAGCAGTCAAGTCTCTCCACTCTCGATTCACTAATGTGCTCCCCAAAGTCTTACCTGATTCAGAGCTAATGCCACAGCAAAACAGGATGCTCTCCTGGAGAGGACTTCTCCTTTGATCAGGGCTTCTTCTCTTAATGTAGTACAGATTTTTAAAGATTCAGGGCTATTCTGGCAGGAGACAGGATTGCTCAGTAAATAATGTCATGTACCTTTAAATTTAATAAAATGATGAATAGTGCTCAGCATTTTGGATTTCCTTTTGTAAGAATTTCCCAGCGCCTATCTCAAGCCACTTAACAGATGAAGCCCCACATAGAGACTACTTGCAGACAGATCTAATTATCTACACATTAGCACTTCAAACCTACATTAACTTCATTTGTAAAGCTCTTTGTCAATTTTCAGAACTAGGGCCTTTTACCACCAAGTGTGTAGGTCTCTTTGTATCTGGGTAGACTGGTTTCTAGACATAAGTACCATAACATAAAAGTGTAAAAATCTCAGTTTGTTACTATATTAAGTAATGGTATAAAGCTCAGCAACACTAAAAAGTTTTTCTGAGGGGATTTCCAGTCTGAAAATACCCACGTAAGCCAAGTAGTTGAAAACGCGACCACTTACGTGAATGTAAGTCATGAGAGAATCCCATGAAAATAAAAACCTTAAAAACAAATCCAAGAACATGAACGACAAACAAATCAGCAGAGAGCAATGGTAAAACTGAATCTTCTTCCTCTGTACATGCTAGAGGTGGATTAGGTTTATGAGAACAGTATTAGCTTTGCATCTATGTCTATCTGTTATGACATGATTCACAACTCAAAACCTAAAGTAAAAACTGAATCTGATGAGCGAAGGCAGTTCCCAGAATTGACCTGGAATTTGTAATGGCTGACTAGTTCAATTTTTCAACTCTCCTCTCCACTAAGTAAAACAAGTTATTTTTAGATACAATATAGGGGAGAAATGTCATCTGGCCTTCCTAAATAGCAGAATTAAATTCTCTCCACTTTATTATACACTCAAGGAGGCATCTCTAAAAATGTCAGAAAGCTCGGTATTACAGTGCTGAATAAGCTGATGCCTAAGTGTTGTGTATTCAGTTGGCCTTCTGTTTCACAAAGAAAATGGTATGACTGGAAAGGATGACACAAGGGTGCCCAGGTGGCTCAGTCAGTTAAGTGTCTGACTTTTGGTTTCGGCTCAGGTCACGATCTCAGGGTCATGAGATCGAACCCTATGTCCAGTTCTGCACTCAGAGTGGAGATTTTTTGTCCCTCTCCCTCCCCTTCTGCCTCCCGCCCCAGCTCTGGCTCATGCGTGTGCATGCACACACACACACACTCTCTCTCTCTCTCTCTCTCTCAAATAAATAAATAAAATCTTAAAAAAATAGAGAAAGGATTAGTTAATAATCTAGCAATGAGCAAACTAAGACTCTCAGGCCAAGTCTAGCCTATGGCTAAAAATGGTTTTCACATTTTTAAAGATTTGTAAAAATAAAAACAAATTACAATATGTGAGAGAGACCATATGTGGTAGAGGCCATACATGGCCTCTAAAAGCATTTACTATCTGGCCTTTATAGTAAAAGCTTGCAGCTCTTGAATTCAACCCTTTCATTTCACAAATAAATTAAGTGACCACTTCAAAGCCAGTTAATGCTAAAGCTGAGACTAGACTCTAAGTTTCTCAATTTCCAGGATGGTTTTCTTTCCACTATAACCCCACTGCTTCTCTTGTTTTGGAAAATTGGTATTGCTACACTTTTCAGGGAAGTGTTTTATTATTTATTTTTATCAACGTATAATGTATTATTTGCTTCAGGGGTACAGGTCTGTGAATCATCAGTCTTACACAATTCACAGCACTCACCATAGCACATACCCTCCCCAGTGTCCATCAAGGAAGTGTTCTAATGGCCCATGTTCATTCACCTTGCCTGGTCTTTCTTCATTTTTGCCATAATAAGGTTTTGTTACGTTTCCAAAGTTTAAATGACACGAGTGTCTACAGTAACGCACAGAACCTTGGCCGCTGCACTCTTTCAGTTATTCTTTATTTACTGATTCATTCCATCAATGAGGGAGAAATAGTTTCTAAGTACAAAAAACAATCCTGATACAGTAATGACATATGGACTTGTAAGTCATGTTTTCCGTTATCAAAGAGTTCACTTCAATGTCACATACATTTATTAAAGATCAATTGTATACCGGGGCTGTTCGGTGCTGGCATACAAAAACGCCTCAAGCCTTACCTCTAGAGGGGAGGATGAAACATTCACCTACTTAGAATAATATCAGGCAGTGCTAAGTGTCACATAGGTGATACTAACAGAACACAATTAGAGAATGTTGGGTGATAGACATTTTTTTCAACTTTGAACCACCAAAAAATTTACAGATAACAATAAAGTAGCCCTTGAGTTCACTGATTAAGAATGGTCAGATTTCCATGGGCAAGAATTACAGAAAAGACTTGTCTAGTGGAGCCCAGCTTGAGCTGAATAACAAGAGGACTGACCCTATAGCAGAGCTTGAACCCAGCATACCTCTTGTTCTCCCTATCTACACAACTGCCAGAGAAGAGTGAAAGATGATAAAATTGCTTTTCCCGTGATAAAACTGTATGATGTGGCTAACTTGAGTCTTCTAAAAAAGAACACATTTAAAATGGAAATATCTGTACCAGATGGAAAAAAGACTTCAGAGGAACTAAATTTTTCTTTGTAGAGAAAAAAAAAATAATAAATTCTCTCTCAAACACTACCCACAGTGCTCTAAAAGTTAAGGGAAGACAGGCTTACCAGTTTGTAGCAAATTGCAAAAGCAAGGACATAGGTATCTTTGTTGAACTTCACATCTTGGTTTTTCATCTCTATCAGTACTTCCAATGCACCTACGAAAAGTGACAAGTGGGTAGGCAGTGTTAAATGCATAGGAAGGAGTTCAGAGTTCTTGGCTATTGAACCCCAGAGTTCTAATCCTTTCAGCACCATTCACTAAAAATTGTATTCCAGAACCACAATAAAAGCTATTTGCCAACGTTATTTAGCAATTAACTAAATTGCAAAAATAAAATAAATAATATACATATATATGTATGTATATATATATATATATATATATATATATATATCTCAAGTCATACAGCAAGAACTAATATTTTAAAACCTATTATATTTTCAAGGTAAGTAAACTCTGGGTGTTTAGCTTAAGGCATGACATAAAATGTAATAAAGTTGTTTTTCAGACCTCAAAGAATGAAATCTCCGTAATTTAGCCATTCATCAGGAATATAAACATCATTTTTGCATGGTCCATTGTTTTTCCCAACTGCTATACTTACACCAGCAAAGACAGAATTTTTCAGCAAACATAAATTCCAATACTTACTTGAATATTTGCCTTTGATAAATAACATATCCATCAAAATATTGAATGAGGTGGAGTCTGAGAAGAAACCTCGTAAATGCTAATGAAAAAAAAAAACAATACCAGTTTGGTTAAAAGCTGTAACTATTTAGTGAATATTTACTCTTATATTCCAGCTTCTCTATCTAGGACTTATTTTTGTGTATACTTTATCCATTTGGTCCCCTGAATTCTCTAATAAATTTCTGATATATCAGGATTTATTCTTCAAAAAAATTCAGATGCTGCCCACTCTTTTGGCTGTCATGCCTTTGGCAATGGGCACACCAAACAAGAGACAGGAGACATGGCAAGAGTTCTCAGAGTTTCAAAAATACACTGAAGAACATGTTCATTAAACATGGCTCACCTGCTTAGGGGAAAAGAAACAAGCCAATTAACCCTGATGGGGTGGTCCTGCAACGTGGGTGGCAGCATATTAATATGAAATGGCAGGTTTCAGAATGCTTGAAAACTGAGCAAGGACAGTCTTACACAGCTGATTCTCTTTTGGCAAATGAATAATAAACAGTAATTCACTTTTTGTAATAATTCACTAAAAGTGGTTCTTGACTTTTTTTCTCAACATTTTTACTCATGATAATGCAACACATGTTACTGAAATATGTCATTATATGCTCTACAAGAGTTTGTTCTTATTTTGGGAACCTACTATGCAAACCCTATTCTAAGGATTGAAAATAAAGAAATGATGAACAAGACACATAACCCTGCCCTAACTCTAGTGGGGCTTATGATCTAGTAGAGCTTAAATTCTGGCATGGGGAAAAAATGAAAATGGGAGTAAAACCTGTAAAAAAAAAAAAAGTTAAAATGTAATTTCAAGTTATCAGTAAGGGCTATAAAGAACAATGAAGCAGGAAAAAGGGACAGAGAAGATAGTAGAAGGTTGTCAGAAAAGGCTTTCTGGGAAAAGATCTCAGTGAAGTAAAGGAGAGCCTCAATAATGAGAATGTAGACCACTCTGGTCTGAGAACATGGGTATGGGATGTCTTAAAAAGCATAAGAAGGTCCAGAGTGGAATGGGCAAGAGGGATGGCAGGCAATGAGATACTACAAGGTGCATCTAAGTCATGATCAGGGGTCTGACTTTGACTCTACGTGAGATGGAGAGTCCTCAGAGCAGCCCCGTCCACAGTGTATGCCATCTATGTGGTTCTATATTTCCAGGTAGCTTCATTAAGAAAATTAAAAATACTTGCAATCAGTTTTAATAATGTTACCTAAACCTCTAAATCCAAAATAATCCAATATATAATTTCAACATGTAATCAATAAAAAAATGAATAAAGTACTTCATTTCTTCTTTTTTATACCAAGATTTGAAATGCATCATGCATTCCCTTATAGCACATGTGATTTGAACTAGCCACAGTCCGGGGGCTCCAGAGAGCAGCTAGTGGCAGCTAGTGGCAGCTAGTGGCTAGCACACTGGCGGCACCACAGGATTCTGGGTAGGGAACACACTAAATTGAAAGTGGTGTTACACAGAATTAGGCTTTAGGTCATGGGACTCAAATTCAGTTTATTTTGCTTATCCAGGAAACTTGGTTGTATATGAGTATTTCAGACATGAGTCTAAGTTTAAAAAAAAAAAAAGGAAAGTTGCATTTTCTTTTTGTTTTTATCATTACACTCATGGCTATCATTACAGCAAAATTTTCATTTCCCTCTAATTACAACACATGATTACTGAATTGTCAAACAATACTAAAAGGTATAGAGTAAAAAGTAAGAATTTCCTGTACTTCTACCCCCTAAAGATAAGCAGTAGGGGTTTCATTAGATTCTTATAGAATTTTAATATATACTAAAATGTAAATATGTATATTTGTCTCTTAGGGAAAAAGTTGGTTCAAACTAATTCACACCATTGCAAAGCCACCTTTTCTTTGGTTACTAATATATTACAGTCATTTTTCTAAGCCATAGGTGTCCTTAAAAGAGGGGCAAGCCAAGAGTTAACAGTTCCACCACACACAGAACACTTTATATGAAGTGTACAAGAAAGAAAGAAAACTTAGGAGGGCTCTAAAAAATACAAAAGTAACCCAGGTGGCCAGCCCTGGCTCCAAAATAAATGTTTCTGACCATGCATGAGTTTATCATGTCTCTAAGACCCAGTTTCCTCATCTGTACAATGGATAGGTTAACAGTATCTACCTTAGCAGGGTCTGTGGGAAACAAATCAAACAGATAAAATGCTTAAGCACATAGCAAATATTGAGGACATAGCAAATATTCCGTAAATAATTACAAAAATAATTATCTTTGCTTTAGGAAAAGAAAATCAGAAGATGTGAAAGGATTCTGAAAACAGAAAAGCACTTTATAATGTGGCCATCAACCAGAAGTAAAAAATATAACCACACAGGAGAAGCACATGAGAAGGTTAGGAAAGGCAATCTTAAGATGGCAGTCAGCTTTCAACTATCACCCACGAAAAACTTCTCAGAGAGGAGGTCAGTACCAGGTCACACCCAAAGCAATTTGCACATATAGCTTTTCTGCACCTGTCCTATACCTCTGTATAAAAAGACTTCAGCCTGTTCATACCAAGAACTCCAAGGACACCTTAAAATGCAGGTAAACAGTGATCCCTTGAGCCCAGCAGCCTTACTCTGAAAATCTAATCCAGGAATAGTATGTGTAAGAGAGATGCCTTTGTTAACATCACTAAAAACACCGCAAGATCAGCACAACGAAATCATGGACAGTGAAAGCAATCAGAAGACAATAACCTGGTCTTTGATGAGTTCCATTGCAGATTCCTCAAGATCCAACTCATAGCACAATCTCATGAAAAGTGGTCCAAATTTATACGCTCCGAAAGTCACATTTCTGTTCTCTGTATGGTACCTGGTAATCAAAATGATTCAATGAGCCAAACAGTGGGATGCAGGGAAAAGAAAAGAAAGATTGTGGAATATACTCTGCTAAACATTGGAAACACAATAAAGCCTGAGGTACTCTCAGTCTGAAGGGCGAAAAGTACAGAAATGAGGATAAACAGAGGAATTCTGGAGTGTAGAACTGTACCAGGCATTTAAATAACAGGGTTTTTTTTAGAGGCCCACATACATAATCATGTGAAATAAAATAATGGAAAAATGTACACTGTAATTGTCTTCTCAATCTGTTAACAACCCACTAGAACTAAGTGTTAGCATACATAGGGAATAACAGGAACTTGCATCAGCAAGCCCATGACAATGGCACTGTTTCTGTGTGGACCTCATCTAAAGGAAGCAGTGAAGTGATTCCACGCTCCATTCCTTTCAAATCTGACCTCTCCATATAGGATGGCAGACAACCTACAGATGTACTTTACAACTTAGACCCATCTCTCTTTTTCTCTGCTTAGGCAAAGGCATTATGTGAGCTACCATCAATTAAAAATTAAACAAATTAAACACCATTCTGAAATTTCATTTTAGGAAAAGGCTAATTTCAAAGACAGTGACATCTTATATGTGGTTTGAGATTTCTATAAGCAGTCAGTCAACCAGTGAGAACTGCAGAACTGAAAATTGCTGGCATAAATTGACTTTCAATAACCAACTCTTTCTGTTTTAGACACGAAGACAATCTGGTGACAAAATAACTATCTCATGATTACATGTAAACCAGATTTTAGTAAGACTCATGTACATAAATCACACACACACTACAGGGAGATGCTGACTTTAAAGACAGAATACTTTTGACCATTGTGTTGAAATCACAGAGGAAAGTCACAGTAACATTATGGATAGTGTATCCTAAACATATATATTGCCAAATAGAGTAACAATATGTACTTTTATTTGTTTTTTTTTTTAAAGATTTTATTTATTTGACAGAGAAAGAGATCACAAGTAGGCAGAGAGGCAGGCAGAGAGAGAGGGGGAAGCAGGCTCCCTGCTGAGCAGAGAGCCCGATGTGGGGCTCGATCCCAGGACCTTGAGACCATGACCTGAGCCGAAGGCAGAGGCTTAACACACTGAGCCACCCAGACACCCCCTTTTTTTTTTTTTTTTTTGAAGATTTTATTTATTTATTTGAGAGAGAGAGAGCAAGCGAGAGACTACAAGTGAGAGAAAGAGAACAATCAGGGGGAGGCTGAGGGGTGGGGAGAGGACAGAGGCAGAGAGAGAAGCAGGCACCCTGCTGAGCAGGGAGCCCAACACAAGGCTGGATCCCAGGACCATGGGATCATGACTTAAGCTGAAGGCAGATGCTTAACTGACTGAGCCACCCAAGTGCCTCAAGAATATGTACTTTTAAAGATACATTTCATAAATGAAATATAGAAGTAACAAAATATATTCATTGTTTCATTACAAGTTATGAATTAAATTATATCAAAACTTCAGTTGTATACCTTAAATACACATGACCTTTATTTGTCAATTATACCTCAATAATACTGGAGGGAAAAAAGAATTAAGTTATTAAAAGGCAACACAGTATAGTGATTAAGGATTTTTAGACTCTGATTCCAAACTGACAGTTGAAATCCCAGCTCTTTTACTAACTGTATAATGAGGAGCAAATTAATTAACCACCCTATGCCTCAATTTCTTCACCTATAAATGAAGATAAAAGTTCAATTCAAAGAGTTTTTGTGAGGATTAAATGAGATGGCATGCCTAGCACACAGAAAACCTTCCATATATGTTAGCTCTTAAGAAATGTAAGGAATGCCATGGAAAATACCTTTAAAAATCAAAATATTCCGAGGCGCCTGGGTGGCTCAGTGGGTTAAAGCCTCTGCCTTTGGCTCAGGTCATGATCCCAGGGTCCTGGGATCAAGCCCCACATCGGGCTCTCTGCTCAGCGGGCAGCCCGATTCCTCCTTTCTCTCTGCCTGCCTCTCTGCCTACTTGTGATCTCTGTCTGTCAAATAAATAAATGAAATCTTAAAAAAAAAAAAACAAACCACACGATCTTTGCACATAAAAAATCAGTGAGAAAATGTATGAAAATATCAATAGTGGTTGATTCATTCAGAGGTGAAACTCTTGCTTCTCCCCCTGCATGTGGGGTGGCCAGCTAACTTGCCTTGAACAAGAGGATGTGACAGAAGTGAAGCTGTGCCAGTTCTGGGCAGCTTTACAAGGCCTGGAGCTTCTACTTGTGCAGGGTGCAAGTGCAGCCCAGCTAGACTCATGAATGGTGAGACATTCCAAGGGGAAAGAAGGGCCACATGGACTCAGGCATCAGAAATACAAGTGAAGCTTCCTGGACCTTCTAGCTCAGCCTAGTCAGCCTTGCTGACTATGGATCAGCAAGTGACTTTAGCTGACACCAATAAAGAACTGCCCAGCTAACCAACTTCAATTCCTGACACACAGTAATAATAGAGAAAAGACAGTAATAGATGATAGAGAAATAATAAACAGTTGTCTTTGTTAAGCCATTAAGTTCTGGTGTGCAAAAAGAGACAACTGAAATACCAGAATTTATGACACATTTCTTCTACTTTTTTGGAGTTTTCAAACTTTCAATGAATTTAGTATAATACTGTGTTTTTTCCTTTTTAAAAACAACATTAATTTTTTCACATTATAAAACTGATAATGCCCATAACATACAAGTTTAAGAAATCAAAAAAGTTCATATTTAGACCAAAAAAGATGTGTAATTGCCAGAGAACTACAGTTAACTTTTGGTACATATTCTTCCAGTATTCTATATGTAAACACCTAGTAATTCTCTCTACAGGTGTACAATATAAATGCAGGTCCTTGTATAGCAATATATCTTTCAAGAATGGTTAAGAAAAAAAGGGGGGGGTGACGGAGTGGCTAAATGATGGACAATGGGGGCGCTGGGTATTATGCAAGACTGATGAACTACAGACCTGTACCCTTGAAATAAATAATACCTTATATGTTAATTAAAAAAAAAAAGAGCATGAATTTGATTTCAGAAATGAAGCCTGTTGATTTTGGGTCATACACTTCCTGAGTAAGCGAAACCTTTGCTGGGTTTCCCAACTGCAGGTTATTACCCCTGAGTTCCCCTGACATGGGAAACTGACAATGAAACATAACAAGCATAGGCCAGGAGGAGGGAGCTGAGCCAGAAGTCTCCTGAAGTGATCCAAGTGAGATAAAATGAGGCCTGAACTAAGGCGCTGGTAATGAGGACGGAGAGAGGAAGGCTAGAGATGAGAGATACCAGGGAAGTGGAAGCAGTGGGATTTGTTATCTTGTCAGGGAGGAGAGCAAATGAGATTAGGGGAAAGAGGTTCCCTGGTGTCTCCTGAGAGGCAATTTGTAAAAGTTGAATGTGAAGACCCAGGGGACACAGAAGCAGAGTTCATCAGGCTGGTGATTTCTTGAGGCATGAATTCAGTACCTGGCATATAGAAGGAATCCAGTAAGTGTCTGATAAATGAATATAAACGTCTGGAACTCAGTGCAGGCAGGTGGACAAGAGATCTGAAAGTCATCAATGCACAAGTGATAGCTGAAACCTGGTTAAATGGATGAGATTGTTCAGGCCAAAGAACAGAGTGAGAAGAGACCACAGCTGGCAGAATTCTAAGGAAATGCCTCACCTGTAAATGACATTTTTAACCAGTTCCATATCGTCCCTGGATTCGCACAAATGAAGCAAGGTTTTCAACTCCTCCTTCAAGATGAGCTTGTTCTGAGTCAATTTCTCTTCCATGTTTCTCAGATAGGTTGCTGGAAGAAAGCATGGTTTAATGGTCATCACTCAGGCTGACTGGGACTATCAGGAATCTGACCTCAAGAAGAAAGGGAAGCCGGATCCTGGTACATTGCAAAGGGGCACTTAGCGTGGCTTATGGCCATGTAGCTCCCATCACTGGCTAGTCTCCTCAAGAACAGTGTCACAGAAGGTCTGTGAAGCAAATTCTCTGTGCTATAGACTGAAAGCCCACTCAGAACTTTGTAGCATACAATTTCTGGGAGTAGGAACACAAGAATATGCAATTTTGACTACCTTGGTGATTCACACATTGAAGTTTAAAAACTCATGTCCCAGAGGCTTACCTCAAAGAACTGCCCCTATAGGTGACCCATTAGGAGACTTAAAAAAAAAAAAAAAAAAAGTAACCAAGACATCCAAACTATCAACTGGCAGGGTACCTAGCAGGAAAAGTGAAAGGAAAATATGCTCATTTCTCTTGGTCTCCCTACTCAGTTGTCAGAAAGCATGCCACAGTACTACAGAATGTACAGGAGGTTAAAAAAAAACTACCCTCTAAATAGCCGTGAACACTCTCTGTAACAGAATCATATCAAGGTGATTATACTCTATCTCTGTTCCCTGCCTTGTATTTAATTGACTATGGAAACAAATACCAAAAGGAAACACTGCTTCTTGGCATTAAGAAAAGACCAGATTCTCAGCAAAATGGGGGGTGAAATATGGCAGCACCAAAGAAGCATGTGAGCTGCCAAGAGAAGTCTACAGGTTTTGCTCCAAGACGCAGAGCTTTGAAGGAAGGCTGCTTAAAGGAATGGCACAATACACATTAAAACACGGAAGCTGAGGCAGACACTGTTCTCAATTTAGAAGAAAGGAAGGCCCACCTGGTTTAGGTTAATGCTATGGACCCTCCAATCTTTATTTGCAGAACAATATCGCGGTTAAAGGTTTCCATGCCACTTGTATGCTACGGGGAGATGCTTGCTTGTGAGACTTGATTTCTCATGTGTAAAGTAAGGATCATGAGAGCTACCTCATGGGATATCCTGAGATAATGTATGTTAAGCATTTAGCACAGGGCCTAGCATATAGTAACTGCCAGTAAATCATACACTGTTCCCATTTTCATTCTGTCCCTTGTCAGATTTAAGTGAATTTACTCTATTAACTGTTTCTAAACAGTTTCTGTTTCTAAACTGTTTCTAAACAGTTTTAATGAGATGACTTTACATCTTATACTTTTTAATAACCCTTAAGAATGCAAAATTTCAATAGCTGCAATTTGCATTTTAAAACAAATAATTAATATTTAAGTGCTTGTAACACAAAGAAAGCTTAGTTATGGTTCCTGCCTTGAAAGAACTTAGTCTTTTTGAGAAAACAAGATATATTTATATAAAGCAATCTGAAAATGATGGGGGGGAGTGACAAGTGACCAACTATATACATGATACAGAAAAAAAGAAATCAGGGTGGCAGAAACAGACCAGATCTGAGTGGAGAAGTACCAGAGAGAAAGGAAGGGGCTGGACAGGACTGGGAAAAACTCAGAAGAGGGGAGCATTCTTGGTATGACAAACAGCATAAATAATATCACAGAATGGGGGTGAGGGGTGGTGAGGGGAGAACTATGACTAGATTAACAGGAAATCATACTGGACTCCAGAAAGGGTAAGGTCTACTATGGAGGAGCAAGGAAGCCAGGGAGTTGTGTACACAATGTGATGTATGACGGAGGACCATTGTGGGTTTTCCTAATGAAGAAACATGACGGGATTTTATAAATATCAGTCTGACCATGGAATAAATTGGCACTCATTCTATTAATTGCTTTTCAGAACATATGCACAACTGTCACAGCCTTAGAATGACTATGACAATTGGATTTAACTAGAAAATGACACGAACCCCTAATTCTGCCAACTTCACAAAGCTCCAAAAGGTAAAGGGGTAAAAAGAAGAGTGAGGTAAAATACAAACTGAGTCTCCCACACTAAAGATGAACATATTCTCCCTCACTTTTAAAGTTTATGTTCTCATTCCACACGTGGTATAATGTAACAATATGATTAGTGGAGAGGTGAAGAAAGACTGATTTCTGGAGGGCTAGAAGCAATAAGTATTAAGTGCTCAGAAACAACTGAAAGGGAGAGTAAGGAGATTTGAAGAAGTCAGCAGGGACAACCTAAACTGTTACTGAAAGAGATGAGAGGGCGCCTGGGTGGCTCAGTGGGTTAAAAGCCTCTGCCTTCGGCTCAGGTCATGATCCCAGGGTCCTGGGATCAAGCCCTGCATCGGCATCAGGCTCTCTGCTCAGCAGGGAGCCTGCTTCCTCCTCTCTCTCTGCCTGCCTCTCTGCCTACTTGTGATCTCTGTCTATCAAATAAATAAATAATATCTTAAAAAAAAAAAAAAGAAAGAGATGAGAATATTGTTATGTTTTAAAGGAATTTAGAGTACTGGAAAAAATGTGCAGGAGAGAGGGAATGAATTCAACAAGATTTCCCAAATGCTGAAAGGAGTAAGACCCAGTGTGGTGGTGTGTTTTCAGCTTTTTGTAAGAAAGTATTCAAACAAGCCCAAAACAGGGATAGAACATTATGCTCTCATGTGTCCATCACCCAGGCTCAATAATGACTAATATTTTGATAATTAAAAAAAAAAATCTTTGTTTTAGTCTATTGAATTTTTTAGCCGAAGAGCAAAATATGAAAATGCATCACAGGGGGCACGTGGGTGGCTCAGTCTGTTGAGCTTCTGACACTTAATTTCAGCTAAGGTCATGATCTCAGGGTCACTGGATCAAGTGACATCAAGTCCATCAAGTGATGGATCAAGCACATCCCCATCCCCGTCACTCTCTCTCAAATAAACATTAAAAAGAAAAGAAAGAAAGAAAATGCATCACACATGGGATGGTTTTGTTTCACTATATTTCACTTATGTTTGAAGATGTACTGGAGATACTATGTAAAATGTACTTTTTACTAAGAGGTGCATCAAAAATGTGAAAGCCAATCATCTTGAGCAGTTCTCATACTTTACTGTGCATATTAACAGTCTGGGGCTTCAAGTTTCACATTTCTATGAAACTCCCAGTTGCCGCTGACCCTTGATCCTTAGACTAGGTGGTGTGGATCTAGAGAGGACTGGTTCCAACACTAATTTTAGCATTTCTCTGCGATCCTGGGAAAAGGGACAAGAGGAGAGTAGTAGACTATAGTAGTAGAAAATGAAATGAAAAGTACATTTAGGGATAGACTAGGAAATTAAGAATAATCCATGTCAATTTTTTTCCCAAAGATCACTGAAGGAGACTGAACAGCAATAAAGACAGAAAAAGCCTGAATGACATATCACTGAAAGAATTAACAAAACACATTCAATTACCTTTGGTGCCAGGAAGATGATATGCAATAGCCACCTTCTTGTGCTGAAATTCTTCCAATTTCACAATACTATCTGTAAGTAGGTATCTTTTAGCTAAAACAAATGAAAAAAGTAAAGTGATTTTCACTACCTTGTACTAAGCAAAAACATGCGTAGAACTTGATTGCCTCTAATAACTGATCTTCACTTAATATAAATAATCTATCTGGACAGCTACAAGTAAGTCACTGGTGGAAAAGTAAACATCTCTAAACTACCAAAGAATTCAAATTCTCAGCAAGTTTCGTTTTTGTGTGTGAAAGGAGCTAGTGATTAACTGTATGGAGATGGGTTGAGAGGAATCTGGGAGGTGAAAGACAAATATACATTCCCCATCTAGTTATGGGATTACAAGTGAATAAAAAAACAAAAGCACAAAACTAAAGGTTACTGTTTAAACATCAGACTGGTAGGTCTAGTTTTGGTTTAACTAGGTGGAAACTCATAGTGTAGTGCAAACAGCTAGCTTGTGACCACTGGAATTCCTGGTTCTGCCATTTGTGAAATCAGGAGTTAAGGCCTCTCAGAACTGAACTGTCGGTATCCTCCTGATGTAACAAATCACTGACCACAGCTTAGTAGAAAAGTTTGGGAAACGTTTTTTTTTTTTTTCTTTCGGATGCTTGCCTGTGCATGGAGTGGAGCTTGGTCAAAGAATCATGCACTGAAGACCTCTCTATACCGCAGTAAAAAGTGTTGTTTATGGGAGACAGCCCAGAGAACTGTTAGAGCAGGGCTGTCCTACTGTGCTGCCTGAGTGCAAATCCCACCTTGGCCTAATGACTTGGCCTTGCTGTCTCCACTTCCCTAAAGAACAGAACCTCCCTCACTGAGGGTTGTGAGCAGAAAAGGAATTAAAATACGTAAAATGCATAGAATAATACTTGACACCAAGTGTTAAGTATTTTATTATCACTCCCCAGTATATTCAAAGTTCATCATTTCCGTAAACTTATTAAGGGACGATTTTACAGATGAAGAAACCTGCACGAGGTCTTTCAGGTTATTAGCCGCAGAGCTGGGGCGCGAAACTCGGAGAGGCAGACCCTTGCTACCAAACTGCAGGACAGTCCACCCAAGGGAGAGAGGGATTTCCAGACACCAGCGTCGTCTCTTCCGAGGGACTACTACAGCCCCGAGGTCGAGACTTCAGCCTGGCTGTCCTTTGGTTCCCAGGCACAAGGAGGGCCAGGGCTGCACACGCACGCAACCAGAGGACGAGAGAGCAAGCTGCGGGGCTCCAGGCCAGTAAGTGACTGAGGCGCTGTTATGTCCCCCAAGGGATGCCTGCTGTGGTGTCAATCTCCCTTCTTTCCCATTCCTCCCCTCCTTCACGACCAGAGGCCGCAGATACCTCCGAGAGGGCAGCGGCAGCACGTGGAGCCTGAGCCTCCCACCCCAGGATACACCGAACTCCGCAGCGCCTGCAGAAGGTCGTGCTTCGGCAGGCGAATTGTGGCAGCCATGCTGTCCCGGGCCACACCAACCACGGGAACTGGGGGAGGGGGGGCGGAGCGTCGGCCTATAACCCCACCCCTTCCTCTGCCCGCAATCCCTGGATGTTCGTCCTCTTGGTATGTTCCAAGATGGCAGCCCCCATAGTGAGGCGTTGGTTTCTTGTGGCGCGGAAAGTGCCTCTGCCTCCGCTCTTCTTGGCAGGTTGGTGGCTGTTCTGCTTCTGTGGGGCTACTTCTTTAGTCAGCTGAGAGCTCTTCCTTAAGTGAAGGGAACCGTGGGCTTTCAAGAGGACAGGAAATGCTTATGGGATCTAGTTGCTAGAGAAACCATTTGGAGCGTTAGGTAGCGCGGAAAGGGGGAGTGTGGCCTCGGATCCGTCTCCTTACCCAAAATACTGCTAGTCCGTCCAGAGGTGTGCAGAGTAGATGAAGTTAAGGCGTGAGGCCTTTTGCGTAAGATTTGCAGGGTTTGTGTTAGGGTGGTCGTCTCTTTGCTGACCATGAAGAGCCCAAATGTTCCCACTTCAGAGCTAGGAAGTTTTCCTCTCTGCTTAAGTGTCTTTGAAGGGGCGTCCTAAACCTATTTCTCACCACTTCACAATTGAAGACTTTTGGTCTCCACTTGGGATAAGAATTTCAGTACTAATTTCTCATCCGACGACCTGGGGCAACTTTTTGAGTGACCTTTCAATGCCACAGTTTTCCACGTGTAGAGGCCATAGCTATTTCCCAAGTATAGTTGACCCGAAAACAGCTCAGGGGTTAGGGGCATGATGCCAGGCAGTTGGAAAATTGTGTGTAAGTTTTGACTCTCCCCGCACTTAAGCCTACTGTTGACCTTACCCATAGCAAACAGTACATTAACACTTATTTTTTATATTTTATGTAATTGTATAGTGTGTTCTTAAAGTGAGCTACGGAAAATGTTACTAAAATCTTAAGGGAACTAAGCTTTAGAGGACTATACTGTATTTACTGGAAAAACAAAAACTGTGGTAAGTGGACCCCTGCAGTTGAGAGTGGTATTCAAGGGTCAACTGTACTTGGATATTTGAGTAAATGGCACCTCACTCAAAACGTTTTTAATGGATCTGCGTAAAGACATTAGGAAAAGTTGACATTTATACAAGCTAAATCCTGATAGGTGTATGATTATAGGACTAAAATGCAATAATCACAATTGATGTTTCGGGTGCCATTTATCTTCTCTTTCCAACATACTTCCTCTAGCTCCTATTAAAAACCAATACTTACACTGTTGTTCACAGTTCTTTAGGAACAGCTATTAAATATCAATTGAAAAGTCATTGTTGGCCTCTAGGTTTTCTGAGGATTAACTGATTGACCTAGCAGGTGAAAATGTTTAGTGCCACACATTAGGTAAAGCAGTATGTGCAGTACCTGGTGTCTCTGTGAGAATTAGCTGCTGTACCTGTTTGCTAGCATACTTAATTTTATGGCTCTTAATAAATGCTTTTCAATTTACAGGACCTTGAATTGTATATCAGGGAGAATATCACGGTTGCATAGTGTTTGAGGCAATCATCTAATATTAGATAAGGGTGAACTGAGAGAATTTTCAGTTAGCATTTTGTTCTTAAACTGGTGAACTTGTAGTGGGATATACCTGTGTTGTTACATTGTAGTAACTACTAGCTACGTGTGGCTATTGAAATTAGTCAAACAAATAAGAAATTCAGGTTTTTTTAGTCACATTAACCACATTTTAAGTGTTTAGTAGAGACGTGTAGTTAGTGGCCACAGTTGCACAGCTCAGAATTGAACATTTTCATCAGTAGGTGCTATTGAATAAGCACTAAGGTAGATCATAGAAGCAAGGAGTCCTGAAAATCAGGAACTGGGAAGCTATAAGACAAGTAATAGAAGTATGCCAGATGGGCATTAGGGACCATCCCAGATTTGAGAATGCAGATAAGATGATTGACTTTTTTTAAAAAATATTTTATTTATTTGACAGAGAGAAATCACAACTAGGCAGAGAGAGAGGAGGAAGCAGGCTCCCTGCGCAGCAGAGAGCCCAATGCGGGGCTCGATCCCAGGACTCTGGGATCATGACCTGAGCCGAAGGCAGAGGCTTTAACCCACTGAGCCACCCAGGCGCCCCAGATGATTGACTTTTAGTCAGCATAACATCTTGAGCCATTAAAGAATAAGGGGGGGGGTGTGCTTGAAAACTAGAAAAGTGATTTAAATTTATGAAGAGAGTACAGATAGCAAATGTATTGGGACCTATTACGTAGTGAACATTCGAGTAGGCACTTAACATGCCCTCATTTCAACTGTTTAACAAGGCAATCTATTTTACATATCATGAAAGAGGCTCAGAGACTGTGCAACTTGCCCACATTTCATACCATTTATTAGCCAGGTAAGGATTCCAGCTTAAGACTTTGTGCCTAAAGTGTATCTGTGTTAACAATCACACTGGTTTTCTTTGGATGGAAAACGTTTGGAGACATTTGTCTGAAGGCCAAAATAACTGTAAAATGAGTAAGTATATAGAACCAATCACTTTCACTAAACTTTGAAATTCTGGTCTTCAGAGGTATCTTTTTTAGAATTGAATAGAGTAAATATTTCTTTTGATGGTGGAGAGTTCGATCTTAGAGAGTATGGTTGCCCTCAAAGCTAACAGGCTAAAGGATAACCAAGTTCAAGAAAGGTTTATATATACTATCGGGTGGCATTTGCAGAGTGGGATTAATCAGACAGACCTAAACCTGGGAGGCTATTAACGTTTTATCCACTTACTACTTTAGTCTGATCTGAGAATTAATACTGTATCACGTGGAAAGTTGTTAGAAATAGAGTCTCGGTCGCTACAGAAGACCTACTGTATTAGAACCCTCATTTTTTTCAAGGTTCACATACACATTAAAGTTTAAGAAACTGATTTAGATTTTCCACTTTACCATTGTTCACCCAGTTTAACATTCTGACTTCAAGGAAATCTTTGATTCTAATGTTAATATACATACCTTGCAACTACTATACAGAAATGCAAAGATTTTTTTAAATGATGTCATTTATACAGTATCAGAAAGATAAACATCTTGCTTTAAAAGGCTTACAAAAATGGAATGTTTGTCTTAAGGTGTAGTAATTTACTACTGCTGTTGTAACAAATTACCACAAATTAGGTGGTTTAAAACCATACAGGTATTATCATACAGTTCTGTAGGTCAGAAGTCCAACGTAGGGTCTTTCTGCGCTAAATTCAAGATGTTGAAAAAGATGGGTTTTCTTCAGCAGTCTCTAGGGGAAGATCTGTTTCCATGTCTTTTCCTTCTTTGGGAGACCCCTTACATGCCTTGGCTGATGCTCCCCTTTTTCAATCATCTTGAACGTGAGCAAGTCAAGGCCTTATATCACTCCATCCTTCACACATCATAATGTTGCAGGATTTTTTTCTCTGTTGGTGCCTGCAGTTCTTGGTCATGCCATTTCAAAGAATGAAGAGTTAAACCAGACAGAGTGGTGGGCAGCAAAGCAGGGTTTATTGAGCAATAGCAAAATCATAGTAGAAGCTCCCAAAGGGGTTGCCACAGGAGTTTTTTGTGGGCTTGTTGGTGGGCTGTTTCAATCTGATTAATTCTCCATGTATCTGTCATCCAAGCAGATTTTTAGGTCACGACGTATCTATTTTATGGGAAGGGGTGGAGGGCTCCTTCCAGAGTGATGTAAAATCCTTTTAAAGGTGGTTTCCTCTTGGGGGGCGGGGGAGGTTGTCCCTGCGTGACTGCCTTCCAATAATCCTTCATCAGTAGTACCTGCCTTCCCCCCCCTTTTCACTTATAAAGACCTTGTGATTACATTGGACTCACCTGGATAACCCAGTATACTCGCCTCATTTTAACACTGATCGATTTGGTGATCTTAATTTAACCTCAATACCCTTCAGCTATGTATCCTAACATTCACAGGCTGTGGAGATTAAGACGTGGACGTCTTGGGGCACCTGGGTGGCTCAGCGGGTGAAAGCTTCTGCCTTCGGCTTGGGTCGTGATCCCAGGGTCCTGGGATCGAGCCCCTGCATTGGGCTCTCCGCTCAGCGGGGAGCCTGCTTCCCCTCTCTCTCTCTGCCTGCCTCTGCCTACCTGTGATCTCTGTCAAATAAATAAATAAAATCTTAAAAAAAAAAAAAGACGTGGACATCTTTTGGAGGGTCATTATTCTGCCTACTAGACTTGGCCATTCATTCCTACATTCCTACATTTATCATCAGTTTCTTTTGGTCTAGGAAAATTTTCCATTTGCCAGATACAAATTTTTTTTTTTTTTAAAGATTTTATTTTATCCTTGAATCCATATCCTTTTGTTCTATACTCAGTGGAAATGGAAAGTGATTATTGGTTACTTTCTTACAAAGCAAACATTTAAAGGTTCATGTATATAAGGGTTGCTGGGTTTGCCATTTATAGATTTACTGGTCCTCACTTGTTTGTTTTCAGTTCATGTGACCCCCTTGAACAACCGTACACAAAGGGCATTCTTGGACTCCTGTCTTTCCCCACCATTACCTTCTAGAGTATGAAAGGGTGATTTCTTATGCTAGAAGCATGTGCTAGAAGAAGAAACAGAGAATAAGTAAGAAATTATAATAATAATAGAGAATACGTCGCTGGTATCCTGAAGTTTATATAGCTTAATAGTCCTTAGCTCCAGCTCACATACAGAAGAGCTGCTTTTGTTTCCACAGAAAGGAGACAGCTTCCTGGTTTTAGAAATTGGAATTCAGTTTGTAAAGAAATGCTGCTATAAATTATGAATGGGTTAGCTGAATTTATTCTTTTGCTTCTGTGTAAGAACATGCAGGGACCTTGACAGTCACCAAGGTCAGCTCCTTCGTTTGTAACTGCAAGATCCCTAGTTTTCTACCAGCTGGTAAAATTCAGACCAAATCTCAGATCTCCCACTCCTGACTTGTGCAGCTACACAGCTAATGCCATTGGATTTTATTCATCCTTCTTGGCAAATCTAGGAGTGTAACTAACAATTTATAACATCATTTCTATGAAAAATGTGTGCGTGGAAAAAAAATCTATGAAAAATGTTTCTTTGAAAATGTACTATGCCAAGCATCTAATTTTTTTTTAATAATCCACTTGAAGTGTAGGCACTTTTTAATAGTTATTATTTCTTTAAAAATATCTTAGTTCCTCTTTGAGACAGTCTTTGGAAGCTTTTTCATATTACTGCATCATTGCTTAAGCTCTAGACCTCAAATTTAGCATATTATTCTAGTAAAGTTTTGACCTGTAATTATGGTAAGGAAGGGTAACTCCCTTTAATTAAGGTAATAAGGTAACTTCCACACTGTGGCATTATGAACTTTGTGTGACCTTGAGATACTTACCTGCAATTCCTTCCCTTTTTTTCCCCTTGTAAATAGCTTTATTGAGATACAACTCACATATCATTACAATTCACCCATTTCAATAATTGAATGCCGTGGTCCTTTTTTTTTTTAATATATATATACACACAGTGTTGTACAATCATCACCTTAGCATATTTTTATCACTTCAGAAAACCCCTCGTAGTCATTAGTAGTCACTCCCCATTTTCCCACAAGCTTTCCTGACTATCTCCTCTCCAGTTCTAGGCAACCACTAATCTGCTGTTTTTACAGATTTGCCTATTATGGACATTTCATATAAATGGAGTTATGTAATACGTGGTCTTTTGTGACTGACTTTTCAGTTAACAAAATTTTCAAGGTCCATCCATTTGTAGCCTGTATCAGTACTTCATTTCTTTTTATTGCCAAATAATATTCTGTTTAAGAATTTATCACATTTTGTTTATCTTTTTATTAGTTGTTGGATATTTGCATTATTTTCACTTTGGGGCTATTATAAATATTGCTATACAAATTTTTGTTTGCATACATGATTTTATTTCTCTTGGATATATACCTAGGAGTGAGATTGTTGGGTTGCATGGTAACTGCATGTTAATGATGTAGGAAAGATGTTAAGGTTCCAAGTCGAAGGCCAAGACCAAATTCTTGAGACATCTTTGGTGCAGAAGGGTGGTTTTATTAAAGTAGGAGGACTAGAGGGCAGAAAGAGCTGCAGTGGGGTCATGAGGAATGACCCATTATGTACTTTAAAGTTGGGTGAGCCAGGATCCTGAGGGGGCTAGCTGTTGTTAGGAAAGGTCATTTATTACTGTGTAGTAAAAACTGTGAGATCCTTTAGATGTATATCAGTGGTTCATATACTTGGGAGATAATTTAAACTCTATCCTGAGGGGTAGAGATAAAGGAAGTTTCCAAAGGAATTTTTTATATGTGAAAGTAGACTACAGGGGCTTGGGGGTTGGGCTAAGATTGCCTCTTGCCCTTAGCAAAGTATCAACATAAAGGCAGTTGAGTCCTTGGAAAATGTGACTCTCTGCCTGTTTCAAGGACTTGTCAGTGGGCTGTAAGGTAGAAAGGAAATTTAGTAATTTTTCTTTTGTCTTTGTTTCCCAAATCATTAACATTTTGAGGAGCTGCCAAACTTTTCCAAAGTGGCTGCACCATTTTACATTGTCACCTACAATATATGAGGGTTCCAGTTTCTCTACATCCTTATCAATAGCTGTTATTTTCTTTTTTATTATAGTCATCTAGTGAGTATCAAGTTGTATTTCAGTGTATTTCCATAATGGCAAATCATATTAAACATCTTCCCATGTACTTGTTGGGAATTTATGTGCGCTTTTTTGTTTGTTTTTAAGAAATGTCTGTTCACATCCTTTGCCCAGTTTTCAGTGGGTGTCTTTTTAAATTTTGGTTTGTAAGAGCCATTTACATATTCTGGGTATAAGTCCCTTATCAGGTAAGTAAATTGCAAATATTTCCTCCATTCTGTGAGTTGTCCTTTCACTTTCTTAATGGTGTCCTTTGAAACACAAAAGGTTGTAGTTTTGGTTAATTAAGTTGCTGCTCATTCTTTCTTTTTCGTTTCTTGAGCTCATGTTTGTCAAGTGTTGCCATATACCAGTCATTGTGCCAGGTGCTGGGAATACAGTTATGCCATCTCATGAGTTACCTTAACTCTGCCTTGCTTTGTTTATATACCACTAGGGTAAGATACCCTTGCTTTATGTGAAGTAAGGATAAATATGGTGATCCAAGTCAGATGGAAATGTTTTTAGAAATAACCAGTGATTATAAAGCATTTGATTAATGAATTAATCAGCAGTTCAGCAAGTATTTAGGTTCTACGAAGGAGTTCTAGGGCTCACTTAGGCTATAATTTAGGGACAACAAATGGCTTCTAGTCCTAAATTACCAGCATTCTTACCCATAACATTATTGTAGAAATTTCCGGTTTTTCTGTATTCTCTGCTTGTTAGAAGTGGAATGCATGTTGTCGTGAACTGAATTATGAATTCTGAGATATTGGTTATAGTATCATACTAGAATCTTTATATAACCTAGTACATTGAAAATATGACAAAGCTTATATATAAACTGAACCCATCGTAGAGCCACACCTGTTAATTATTGACTTTTTCCTCAGGTGAAAGAGGCTTGCTTTCTGCAGCATATGTGGACAGTCACAAGTGGGAAGCAAGAGAAAAAGAACATTGTCACCTTGGTAGGTACCTATTGGGCTGTTAGATATGTCATGTCAGTCACTCTATGTTTACCATTATGTTCGTATGCTATATTTATGAAGTAATGCTTTTATGATGACCCCATTCGGATAAGCACATTTTGAGTCTTAAAAAGAATTAGACTGTTATTTTGCATGTGGCAAAATCATTTTTGCTGTCCTGCAAATTTCTATTTCATTTTTGCCTTGATTAGTCTCCCTAAGTCAGGTGAACAGTTCTCTTCTTTCCTGTTTTTTTGTCCATTTTAGTCATATAGTTAATTACCATGCAGGCTGTCTCTGTTTTATATTATCTGCAGAGAAAGAAAGATACATTTTACATTTTCATCCTTTTTTATTGTCATTTCTTAACTTGTGGTCTTTAGAGCTCTTTCTGTCTCTTTTCTATTTTATTAACACGTAATAGATTTGAAAGCAGTGTTATAATCTCATATAAACCATTTAGGGAAAATAGTTGACTAACATCTTCTCAGGCAGTAGGCTCCTAATTATATTTCCCTTTCCTTGTTCTCTAGGTCATATTACACAGATAGCAGCATTTCTTTTCTACAGTAACAAGGCCTACAGGCACCTCGGTCAGTGAAGTGTTGACTCTAACTCTTGGTTTCAGTTAAGGTCATGATCTCAGGGATGTGAGATCAATCCCCACATCTGGCTCCACACTCAGCATGGAGTCTGCTTTAGATTCTCTTTCCCTTTCCCTACCCCTCATATCCTCTCCCCACTCGTGTCCTCTCTCTCTCTAAATAAAAGAAATCTCTAAAAGAAGTCACTGACACGATGAGAACTTTGAAAATATGTAATATACATTATATGTAACATCATGAGGACATAGATAAAGTCAGCGATTAGCGATGGTTTTATGGGACTGATGTAATTTTTTGATCAGTTTCAGTGCTGATCTAATATTCTTCCCCAGATTTCTTTCTCTGTTTTTTTTGGGCTTATATTAAAGAACAAAGTACCCCCGTGTTTATGGATTCTTCTAATAAGTGGTGGGGAGGGAGGAGAGAGACATTCTTTTGTAGCTGTCTATAATGGCTAGCTTGGGCTGGGGAGGGGTTTCAAAGAACTTATCTTTTTCTCCCCTGATGATGTTATTGCAAGAGCAAAATGGGTTTGTACATTCTGGAATGGCTATGTAGGCAGGGGCTAATAAGCAAAGCAGAGCTGTGGAGAATCTGAAGGTAAGTAACTACGTACTTGCACTGAAATGTAGAATCACTGTGAGTAGATAGAAATGCAGATGGCTCAGATGTGGTATGCTGGCAAAGTCCAATATCAGGAGTGACATTATCGTGTCAGACACAATTTTATTCACAAAATGGTGAACACTCTCAACAAAGTTTTGAACAAATCTAATTACCCTCTTCAGTTTACATGGTAGTTGCATCTATGGAAGATTCAGCTTATTTTCAGATTTTGCCCCAAAAAGTACTTTGCCTTTGTTTATATGTAAAATGGAATCAGTTCTGTCCATTATCAATAGGTTGATTTTTTTTTATTATTCGTGTTAATGCCTGCCCTATTGTAGATGCCATGGTACGTGGGGCAGATATTTTAACTATTTGTAAATAGTTTTAAACTTGCAAAAACTTATAAGAGTAATACAAAGAGCATCTATATACTCTTTGCCCAGATTCACCAGTTGTCATTATTTTGACCCTTTTGTTTTTGCTTTCTCATTCTCTACACACTTTTTTTTTTAGCCATTTGAGAGTTCGTTACATATCTTATAGCCCATTAACCTGAGTGCTTTGGTGTACACTACCTGATATTTTTAAAGAAGCCAGTCTCTTTTTTTAGTAGAATATTCCTCTTGGGGATTTGTCTTGTATTTCTTCTTAATTAGATTTAAGAAACGGTCCTCTGGCCAAAATATTGTCGGTAATGTTGTGTCCTATTCAGGATGTCTTCTCATCTGAAGACACCTGATGTCCATCTGCCCTCACTGGTAAGGTTAACTTTGATCACCCAGTCAAGTGTGTGTGATTTTTACCCTGGAGGGTTACTGTTTTTCTCCATTGTGACTAATGGGCAATCTGTGGGAAGATACTTTAATATCATGCCAGTGTCCTGCTGCTTATCAAAAGTTTACCCCTAAGTTTAGTATTCATTTAGCTTCTTGCCTGAATCAATCCTTACTGTGGTGGTTGCAGAATGATGATTTTCCAATTCGTTAATACCTCCACATTTAGTAACTAGTGCTTAGTATTATAATGTAAATAAGAGCGTTCCATTCCCTCCCATTTCTTTCTCTATTTACTATCCGTATGGTCTTGGGTATTGTGAATTCCTCTTTTTCTTTTAATGATTCAATACCATCCTTGTTATTTGAGTGGTCAAATTGTTCCAGTGTTGGGTGGTAGAAGTCCTTTCAACCTGACTCACCTTGTTCCTTTCCTGCTCCAAGGAGTCCTGGTTCCTTTTCGTAAGGAATGGTATTAGAAACCAAGATCTGTGTACTAGTTGTCCTCTTGCTACCGTGCAGTTTTTGCTTCTTGGCCTATTCAGTGACTAGAACTAGGAAAAATATATATACATAGTCACATAAACATATATGCATATAAGCTTATGTGAACATATTTTACAAATAATGAGTTCATGCTGAGACCTCCAATTCCAGTTCATCCCTGCAGAGTTCTTCCTTGCCTTCCCTAGGCCATATTTGTATCAGCTTTCTATACTAAAAGTCTCGCTCCCAACAGGGACAATGTTTGATGTGTTGGACAGTCTCTGCATTGCAGGTTATCTAATTTTCCTATCTTCTGCTCATGCAGTACTCCCTGCTGTCACTGTGATAGTCAGAAAACACCCCCATATTTTAATTGCCCTCTGGGGTTCCTTTTAGGAACCACCGGTCCTATGATGAAACCAACAACAGCTTGTTCTGATATGCCATTCATGAACTGTAAGAGTAGTGCTGTGGAAGTGCAGAGAAGAAAATGAAAGATTTTGGGAAAGCTGTTGTTAACACTTTCCTAGGCATGAAGGGAAGATTAGAGAAGACTGTTCTATTTGGTATAGGATATAGTCAGCTCTTTATTATTAGGGGACAAATTTATGGGGACTTTTACATAGATTCCTGAATAAGCAGAAGCTGTTTGCCAAAGAATGAGTATAGTATGTCTGCAATAAATAAATATCAAATGTAGATAACTGTCTGTTAAGATTGGTACACTTGGAAAAGCAGTAACAAGTACCCTTTACTGAAGACTACTGTCCTTGAATACCCTCTGTACATCTTGAATCCCTATCCAGGCAGAATTGACTTTTTTCCTCACCCTGTATTCTCACAGCACTTTATACCATCGTTGCGCCATTTGATGTGAAAAGTCGGCCCTTGGGGGGCAGTCACCCATGTGAGCCCTAGCTCAGCCAGCTTTCAGAGCTATGTCATTTAACCTTGTTCTTGTAGCCATAAATTAGGGATGACGATGATGCCTGCTTCAGTTAATACCCTACCATATAACAGGTGCTCCAGAAATGTGGAATGAACGAATTTCTAGGCCCCTTGATTCTACCCCTTTATAAAACATTAGGGTATGAGAAATGTTTTGAAACTCAGTCCGCTTGGGGAAAAAAAGAGGTTCTTTGAAACAGTATTTTTTTTTTCTGCTGTGTAACAAAATGTAATTAAAACTCTCGCGCCTGTGTGATATTACTGCATGTATTCCCTAATCCTTGACTTGGTTGAGATGTGTGTCCCGAGAATTCAGGCACTGAGCCTGGGGCTGCATCCCGTTGATCATGCAGTAGGTGGCAGCGCCGCCTGTGCCGGGACCGCTGCGCAGCCTTTGGAACCTGGCGTTTGGGTGCGGACCTTTCCGGAAACCGCCCCCGTACGCGCTTGCGCGGAGTGCTGCTCTTAGCATGTGGAGCGCTGTGATTGGGCGCTGCGACCTGGTGTGAGCTCGCTGATTGGAAGGAGGAGGAGCGGCGATATGGGGCTTTTACTCTGCGTGTCTCCATTGGAGGACGTGGGGTGGAGTGGATCGGGGCTGAAGAGGGAAGATGCCTGGGTGTGGGTGTGGGGCTTAGGCTTCCATCTGCTTAACTGATTTCGCCTCGGCGTGGAGTACTTGCCCCGGAGGTTGGGGGCGGGCGTGGGGGAGGCGACGTTCGGTATTTTCTTAGATGGGTGTGAGGCTCTGGTGCCTCTGTGTTCAGTCTCATTAGTAGTTTTCTATTAAGAGCCTAGGGGGCGGGCTAATAGGGATCTGTCCAGCTCCCAGTATGAGAGTAATTTATTGCTACGGAGCTCTTTAATTAAAAGCAGGAGTGCTGTTTAGTACCTACACTGCATTTTAGGGATCAGGCAGGCCAGGAATGCAGGGCAGGTCCTCTGACAGAAGAATCAAAGGCAGCCTTCATTCCTTGCTAGTTCTTTTGTAAGCACTTTCTAGGTGCCGTCGCATTTAATGCTCACAACAAGCTAATGCAGCTGCTGCTATTCCCCCTTAAGGATGAGGAAACTGAGGCCGTTTTCTGACCCTTAGGGCCATTGCCTTTATGCTGAAAAACAGCTTTCTCAGTGATTGCTGTAAAACCTTCATTCCTACCATAGTGTCTTCCCTTGCACTGAACAGTGGATTTCTTGCTTTTTAAATACACATTTTGGTTGCAGAATAATATATACAGAAATGTGCATAAACCATAATGTATAAATCAATGAACCAAGCAAACTAGTGTAAGAAATGTAAGAAACAGAAGATTCCGCCCACTCAAGAAGCCCTTATTGTGGCTCCCATTTCCTCCTTAAAGGTAGGAATTATTATTTGGACTTCTAACATTATTTAAAAAATGTTCTATAATGGAAAATGCAAACATACAAAAGTAGAGTGATCGAAATGTGGAATTCCCCATACCCGTCATCTGACTTAAACAGTTACCAGCTCATGGCTAATCTTTACTTCATCTCTAATTCTACTCCCCATCAGGACCCTCTGGTTTATTTTGAGGCAAATCCCAGATAGTATGTAATTTCACATACGAATATTTAAACATATATGTCTCAAAGGCAAGGGTATTTTTAATACCATTATCATACCTAAAATTTTAGTAATTATTCATATATGAAAGATACAGTATTCAAATTACCTGGGTACTCTTCTAAATCTTTTTTTTTTAATTTTTAATTTTTTTAAAAAGATTTTATTTATTTATTTGACAGAGATCACAAGTAGGCAAAGAGGCAGGCAGAGAGAGTGAGAGGGAAGCAGGCTCCCTGCCGAGCAGAGAGCCCGATGCGGGACTCGATCCCAGGACCCCGAGATCATGACCTGAGCCGAAGGCAGCGGCTTAAACCACTGAGCCACCCAGGCGCCCCTTTTAAAATTTTTTTTTTTAAAGATTTTATTTATTTATTTGACAGAGAGAGATCACAAGTAGGCAGAGAGGCAGGCAGAGAGAGTCTTCTAAATCTTTTTAATGGTTTGGTTGAATCAGGATGCATATAAGGTCCATACAGTGCAATTCATTTATTGTCCCCTTCTCTTACCTCTGTTAAAATCTTTCTTATAGAAACATACAAAAGTAGAGAGAATAGTATAATGAATCCTCCTGTGTACTGTCACCTGGCTCCAGCAGTTACCACTTCTTTGCTAGTTTTATTTCATCAATCCTCTTTCCCATCACCTGGCATCTTTGTTAGCAGATCATTTTATGTGTATTTTCACATTACCTCCAGAAGATAGGCTTTTTAAAAATACATAATACCATTCTTATTTTTAAAAATTAGTCATTCCTTAACATAATTAAATATGCCATCAATGTTTAAATTTCCCCAGTTGTCTTATAAGTTGTTGTTTGTTTTTAATTTATAGTTTCTTGAAATGGGACCTAGATGAGAGTCATACATTGTAATGTGTTGAGAAGTTTCTTAATTCTTTTTTAATCTGTGAGTTTCTCTTTTCTTGCAATTTATTTGTTGAGGAAAACAGTTCTTTTGTCTGAGAGTTTCCTGCTTCCTAGATTTGCTATTTTCATCCTTATGGTGGTGTTTACATGTTCCTCTATCTTCCATATGCCCGATAAAGCTGGCAGTTAGAGTAGAAGACTTGATCAGATTCAGGGTTTCTTTTTTTGCTTTTCTTTTGGCATGAATACTTCATAGGAAGTATTGTTTACTTTTATCAGGAGGTACACAGCGTTTGGTTATCCCTCTGTAATATTAAAGGCCTTTCATGATCATTGCTTATATACTTATTATTTCATTAGGAGCTGCAAAATGTTACTATTTTAATTCTGTCATTTCTTACTCATTTATTACTGAGAAATTTTTTATAAGAATTTTTTTCATCAGCAATTATCCTAAGATACAGTTTTTATGAAGAGGCAGCTTTCAAGATAATCCTACCATCCTTCCATCCTCCTACCATTCTCCAAAAATGATCAATGAGTATATATTTTTTAAAATAAGTTATGAACTCCTAGAGTTAAGCATTGCACACATTTTAATCCATTACGGTTGATGTTTTTATTGAAAGGGCCTTAGTTCTCCAACTGGACTTTTTTATAGATCCCTAGGATTCTTGGGCTTTCCAACTCAAGTCAGAAGATTGCTGTTTTACACTGTTTCTGTACTGGGTTTCCCTTTGGTTAAAATAAACACTGAATTAAAGCATTGTGTCCAAATTCCTCCACTAACCATGCACATCTGTTGAGAAGGTATAGGGTGCAAGTTAACAGCATTAGCCAGTTAGCAGCTTTTTAATTACAGACTAGGCCCACAGTGAAGAGGGCTAAGGAGAAAACCATTTTGGGGAACTGAGTAGAGTGTTAGTAGGAGGGCAGGCCTGATGAGGAAGCTGTCTGCATTCCATCAGAGGAAGTTCTCTCGCTTATTGGGTCATCTTGCTAGGGGTAAGGGTCCTGGTGATGAGCTGAATTGGATTTCTGAGCCTTACTGAATTAAATATTTTCTAATTTTTCATATTATAAGTAATTATAAAGTAAAGGACACCTTTTGGTTTTAGTTTTTGTTTTAAGCACTCCCTTTCCAGATTCAAAGAAAATTACACCATTGACACATTTGAATTCAGGCTGAAACTAAGCTCTGTGGTCATCTCTTACAGGCACTTTTCCCATTAGCTGAGGTTTAGTTTTGCTGTGTCATTTCAGCTGGGAGGTCTTTGGCTTGTTGCAGTGATTTTTCAAATTTTGTTCTTGAAGCCCAACAAATTTCTGAGACCTGCTTTTCTAACTTTGTCAGTTCCATATTTGCATCTATATCTGACATCTGTTTATTTATTAGGCTTCACATCTAGAGATGGGTCTGAGTTGTGCACATCATCCTCCTTTAGTCTCATTTTCTTAGTGTATATGTATATAAAGCTTGACTTTAGATTTTTCCTTTATTGGAACTATTTGTTTTAAAGCTTATGGTGACAAATAGATACATGGAAACCTAAATATCTATATTCAGAGTGGTTCCTAGGTTAGTTTGTCCTACTTCCTTCTGTTGCTTCTATACATAGGTTATGTGTGCTTGTAGTTTTTCTTAAATGTGGGAAACAAAAGCATAGCTTTGGACTGAGGGTACAATAATAACTTGTATCTAATTCTTTATTACATAAATTAGATAAGGTACACAAATATTCTTAAGCCCAGAAAGGTTAGTGCTGATTGGGTAACAGCGATACACATTTACACCGAAATCATGAAAAACCAAAACCTTCTAATAATTTCTCACCTAAAGCACAGTCATATACTTGAATTTTTAAAAAACATTTTATTTAGGTGTTTTATTTTCCACCTTATTCTGGAAATGGAATTCAGTTTAATATCCTCTTCGAACTTATGAGCAACCTCCAAGACTTATTTTGTGTTGCCTCCATAGTAGTTCTCAGACATAATTCATTCTAGTTCCTGCAAGGGTGCATCGCGATCTCTTAGGGCTTTTGTTTAAAAGTTTTTATTTCCCGGTCTTACCTGAAGCCTGCAGAATTAGAGTTGCTCTCTGGGTGTGTGAAACTTAGGAATCTGAAGTTTTCAAGTCTTTCAAGTGATTCAGATCCTTAGCCAGGTTTGTGAATAGTTACACTCCTATACTTGGAATAGTGTAGGGTCCTTAATAAAATCTTCTATGACCTTAGATCATCAGTGGTATTGTTTTCTTCAGACAAGAAGAACATTTTATACCAGTATACATTTCATTTTCTGGACATATTTCAGATTGTCTGTCCAGCTTTAAGTTTTGTTAGATGAAGATCTGTTTTCCCATATAGCTTTTGTTGACCTCAGCCATCCTCTGCAATGTATATTCCTGAGGAGCTGAATGACAGGCAAGAAGGCATCATCTTCGGCACATTTCTTTGAAGAAAACCTGGGCATCTGTAGGCCCCTCACTGAAATGTGAAGTGTGATTTTTGACTGTTAAAGCTCATGGTCCAGAAGCCTGGGGTGCTGGCCCTCTGTAGGCCACAGCTGCCTGAGCTTTCCTGGCCATCCCTGCTCTGTGTAGTTTTTCTGCTTCATTCATCACACCGACACTGTCGCATAAGGTGATTGGTCACATACAATACCTAGCAGCAGATCCCTCTCTGACTTCTGATATGCAAATGTTATTCCTCTGATACTGGCTCTGCAGCTGTTGCCTTTTTGAAGCTCCCAACCAGTTTCATTTGACTGATGATGTCTTGGTGTGAAGGATTAAAAGGGAATCTTGAGTTACCACAGTACAGAAGCCAACTCAATCGGGTGTTTATCATAAAGATTTGGTATCATGAGACCTGTTTAATATCATTCTGTTTGCAATATTAATTTGCCTTAATGTGAATAGGTTTTGGGGACTTCTTTGTGTGTGTGTGTGTGTGTGTGTGTGTATTCTTTAATCACCTGGTGTCAGTTTCTTTAAGATAATCATAAGAAACGGAATCACTTTTACATCATATTAGGTTTTCAGGATTTAGTGTTGCTTTCTCACAGTACCTACTGAGTCATTGAGAGCATTGCTCCAGGAAAAGGAAAGAAGGAAAAAATGGTTAAATGCACAGCAAAAAGTCTTCAACAGATACTTACAGGTTGACTACCTCTGTCTTCTTTTTACTTGACACAAATTTCTTCTACCAGGGAGTAAAAATCTTGGAAATTCAATTACTTCTTTCTCCTTCCTTCTTCTTGCCCTTCCCTCCCTCTCTCTTTCCCTTCCTTTCTTCCTTTTATTAATTTATAACTTATTTTTTAATTTTTTAAAATTTAAGAATTTTTTTTATTTTTTAATAAACATATAATGTATTATTAGCCCCAGGGGAACAGGTCTGTGCCTTTTATTAATTTTTTAGAGATATTTATTGAGTTCCATTTATAAAAACTGTTCTAGGGACTGAGAATACATCAGTGAATTAAGTCCTTGCCTTCATGGATTTTGCTTCTAAGTATAAAAGACAGACATACACACACACACACACACACACACACAGACTAACTTACGTAGGCATTTGTAGATCATAGAAAATGTTTTGGATTTTATTCCATGTATGATAGCAAGCTATTGGCTGCTTGAGAAAAGTAAATGGCAGGATCTGATTTATCTTTTAAAAGGCTTACTCAAACTGCTGTGTGAAGGTTAGATCGTAAGGGTGGGGGCAATAGTTAGTAGTAGTTAATTAGTAGTTAAGATGACTAGTCAGGAGGTGAGAGGTTGGTAGTGCTAATGGTGAAAAATATATATTTCATCTAGATCCCATAGGATTTGCTGACAGTTGGTTATAGAATGAAAAAGAATGGGGTTTAGGATAATGCCTAGATTTTTTTACCTGAATAAGCCAGCAGATGTAGTGGCCATTTACTGAGAGGGGAAATGCTTGGGGGAAAGCAGGTTTGAGGTGGGAGAATTAAGAGGACATGACATGTTTAGATACATATTAGACTTCCAGAGGGAGATGTCCCCTCTGAAGTTGGAAACACAAGTCTGAACTTACAGGCAGAAGTCAGGGTAAGCATGTACTTGAGGAGCAAATAATCCGTAGATGATGAGTAAAGCTGTGGGAGAGAGAGAGCTCGTGAGATCACCCAGGGACTGAGCAGATGTATCAAGGAGGACTGTTTTAAGAACTCCTGCTGCTGAGGGGAACAGAACAGAGGAGAAGTAGCTGGAAGGAGATATGAAGTCAAGGGAGATTTTTATCATTTTGATTTTTTGTTTGTTTAATAAAGTTCATCCTTTGTTAAAAAATAGAAGGCAGAGTCTATGCGCACAGATCCTAGTAGCCTGGAAACCTGATGGTAGGAGGATGAAATTCTCTTGATTGCTTATATTTTATACTCAGGAAAATAAGACACAAAGTCATGAGCTGAGAGGAGGGAAGAGGGGGAAAGAGCATATTGTAAGTTTGAGAAGCAATGGGAAGGTGTGAAATAATCCTTTTGGAGAGTATGTTGTTTAGTATTTTAGACTTTTAGACTCTTAGTGTAATCTCAGGAATACCACGTATTTCTGTGAATATTTTGCTTAAAGGAACCAGAATAGGGATAGTTCAGTCCAAAAGTCATTAAATGTAGACAGAGTGCTTCTCTGATTTGTTCAGAAAATGTGTAAAAGTCATTTGATAAATTCCAGTCTTTAAATTTTTGAATCGCTAATATAGCTCCCTGGTTCAAAATGCAAAAGGAATAAACATGTAAGCAATGAACTGTCTTCTTTCCTTGGGTCCCTACTGTCTAATTCCTTTCCCTGGAGTCTGTCAATGATAACACTTCCCTGTGCTTCCTTCCAAAGATACTTTATTGATTGATTTTTTTTTTTAAGATTTTATTTATTTGACAGACAGAGATCACAAGTAGGCAGAGGCAGGTGGGGGTGGGGGAGAAGCAGGCTTCCTGCTGAGCAGAGAGCCTGATGCAGGGCTCCATCCCAGGACCCTGGGATCATGACCTGGGCTGAAGCAGAGGCTTTAACCCACTGAGCCACTATTGATCGATATTTTATTTTTATTTTTTTTAAGTAAGCTCCACACCCAGCTTGGAGCCCAACGCAGGGGTTGAACTCACGACCCTGAGATTGAGACCTGAGCTGAGACATTGATCTATTTTTTAAAAGCTAAAAACATGGTAGGATTTTTAAAATATTCCTTATTCCAATTAAATAAATCATTTTTTAAAATATTACTAATGGTCCTTTATCCTCTTTAATTTATACAAAAATGATTTCTAAAAAGAGCAAGGAAGAGCATCTGTTTTAATAGTAACTTTACAGTATTGGCAGCCATCTGGCAGGAGTTGTATCTGTTAGATTTTTCTTAAGAAATATGTATATTTAACAAGGTTCTTTTTCCTTCTTTGTCTTCACAGCTGATCTAGCATCTTTAATGGATAAAACATATGAGAGAAAGTTGCCTGTTAGTTCTCTAACAATATCACGGGTAAGAACACTTAAACATGTATATTTTCAAAGAGGGAGGACAAGAGGCTCTTTATATAGATGAGGCTGTGTAGATAAAGATTTCATAGGAAATATTTCTCCAGAGTATGGTATGTTTTTGTGGTTACTAAAAGTGTTTTATGGTAAAGTAGCAAATTTCTATAACTGAAATAAAAGGTAATAAATTTACCAGACTCTGATATCACTGATCATTTTTATGTATCTGATTTATTTATATTTTTCCAGAATATGGTATTCTGTTTTGTGATATGATTTTTTTTTAAGTTGGTACACCCTTCAAAGTATAGTATTCATTTGTTAATATTGAAAGTAATTTTGATACTTGAGGAAGTCTGTAAAAGAAAGGATATTGTTAATGTTAAATTATCTGCAGTGCAGTGGAGGGGAGAATAATATTAGGCTGGGAATCGGGAATAGCCATTGATAGTAACCATTACTGAACACCTATGCCAGCTGTTTTACTTGTTTCTTAACATACATTATCTCTGTTCATTCTTATAGCGGTTATTTGAGATAAGCACTGTAAACTGCATTTTACATGTAAGACTCAGACTGGTTGATAACTTTCTCAAGTTCACACAGTTCATAAGTAAAAAAGTGAGCTCTGTGACATCCAACTGCTTTTCAGTTGCCTCCCTCAAAGAGATCTTTTCTTTATCATGAATTTACTTTGTGACATTGTCTACTGGGCTCCTCTCAATCTCCTCATTTCCAGTGTAGGATCAATACTATCACCCTACAGGCCTAATGCAATGCCAAAATGAAATCTTAGTTGTGAAAATTCTTTGTTGAAATTAATGGCACCATAAAATTCAAGATGTTGTTAAGTCTAAAAGAGGAGAAGTAAAGAAACTCTATCCTTTTTGGTCTGGGTCCTTTCTTTCTCCCTTTTGATGTTTTCCTTTTAGTAGGGAAATAGTTTTAACTAGATCATAACCTAAGTTGTGTAGACTCATCATTTTAAGAGGGGAACTGAAAAGCCATTGCTCATCTCTTACATGATGGATATAATTTCTGTATGCCATAATACCTGATATTTGTGTAAGCAGCACTTTAGAGCTTAACAGGCTTTCATGTACATTTTCTCACTGGGGCTTTACACTCTTCAATGCAGGTGCCTTTATTTTAGTTATGCAGATGGAGCAGCTAAGTTCCAGAACGACTGTGCCATCTGTCTCTGCCACATAGCAAGCAATCAGGAGAGCTAGTTCTCAACTTTCAGTCCTGTGTTTGAAGCGTATTTTCTCTGCTCCTTAATGAGATTTCTAAATAAAATCCGTAAGTCCTGGACATCTTTAGAAAGTCTTCTCCTTTTTACTCTTCTTTATGAGGCTTTAATTATATTCATAACATGCATTTTCTCCTACTCCATCCTTTTTGCCCGTGTGTCTGTGTTAGGGTAGAATTCCATTCTTGGAATAATTCTTTTCTGTTTCTTTACTTTAGAGTTAAGGAACGCACACAGGGATTTTGTGGTTCAAAGGAAGAATTTGTTGGTGCAAGGATCACAGGTTGACTCTGAACCAGAGTACAAAACCAGAGTAGGAAATCAGAGTAGGAAAATGGTGTTGTCACGTTTGGAACTTAGAACCTAGAGAAAATATCAGGGTTTAAAGATAAAGGGAGATACTGATAGCTAATTATACACATAGTAAGAGGAGCTCTCTCTTGTTCTGAGCAAGTTTCATGTTTGGTTTTTAGTTTATCTAACCAGGGTTGATCTGCACATAGGAAGAGAGAAGCCAGTATATATTCTTTGCCTTAGTATAAAAGGGTTTCAAGGATGAAGTCATACCGTGCAAACAGTGGTCCAGTAAAATGGGTGTCTTAACCTTTTTTAAGGTCAGTTTGTGAATTGGATCCAGTATATGGCATAATCTGTATTTAACCAAAGTTTATTTTTCTATCTTTCAGTTTGTGGACAATATTTCCTCTAGAGAAGAGGTAGACCATGCAGAGTATTACCTTTATAAGTAAGTTTTCTATTCTATTTGGTTTGTATATTCTCTTACAAAAGGTGGTAGGTATTATATGTTTAGCACCTTGCTTTTTAAGTTCCCATTTTGGAGATATTTCCATATCAGTATATAGATAGCTTCCTCGTTTCTTATAACTGCATCGTATTCCGTATTATGAATATACTATTTAAATCAGTTCCCCATTGTAGATAGACACTTGAGGTTGTTTGCTCTCTTTGTATTAGGTGCAATGGAGTAATTAACAACTCCGTACACTTGTAATTTTGCACATAATTCTCATAAGTATATATATTTGTAATTACAATAGCTCTTGCCAAATTACTTTCCACTGAGATTTCACCAACTAACATACCTGCTGGCAGTCTGTGAGAAAGGCCTGTTTTTACAACTTGGTCAACAGGAATTTTTATATTTCTGGATTTCTTGTCAGTCTGATAGGTGAAAAATTTTATGTATCTACTTCTCTCCCTTACTTATTTGGTTGGAAACACAGTCTGTTTGCACTATTCATCGATTTTTAATTAACACTACATTTTTAAACTTTTTGTACATTACCACATTTACTTCATTCTTTCTCACAGCTGTGAACAATTCCACTGTGAACTACAGATACACACCCATGTGTACAAAGAAAAGAAGCATGTTCAGTATAGTACCATCTATAGTAGCAAAAGACATGAATAATCTAAAGCTTATTAAATAAGGGGATGTCAAATAAATTATGATTTACTCTGATATTTGGTTTTTCATTAATCAGATATGTAAAAAAAATGATACCCTATAACTCTTTGATTCTTTGTTGTATTTTAGGAATCGATTTATGATTCATTCCAATTGCTACATTTCAAAAATAGACTCTAGTTGAAACTTAAAATGTTTTCTAGTAAGCATTACATTAAAATTTGCCACTTGATCTTACTTTGCTTTAAGAGAGTATTTTATTTTTTCCATCTGGGTTCAGTTTTTAAAGTTTTCTTTATATCGGTGAAAATTTATTCAATTTTTTTTCACATGATTTTACTACATAGTAATGAGCCCCCTTTTTTTTTCTTTCTGAATTGGGTAAATTCTACCACCTTTTTGGTGTTTTCTGTTGAAATGTAAATCTTAAGCAGATTAGATTTCACACTTTTTAAATCTTATTTGCCTTTAATGATGCCATAAGTTTAAATTCTTGGGGCACCTGGGTTTCTCAGTTGGTTAAGTATCTGCCTTTGACTCAGGTCATGATCCTAGGGTCCTGGGCTTGAACCCCACATTGGGCTCCCTGCTCAGTGGGAAGTTGTCTTCTCCCTCTGCTGCTCCCCTGCTCGTGCTCTCTCTTCCTCTCTCTCAAATGAATAAATGAGGTCTTTAAAAAAAAATAAGTTTTAATTCTGTGTCCTAAAATCATAATTG
Organism: Meles meles; assembly: GCF_922984935.1. Taxonomy (NCBI): domain Eukaryota; kingdom Metazoa; phylum Chordata; class Mammalia; order Carnivora; family Mustelidae; genus Meles; species Meles meles. The sequence goes on from NC_060068.1 coordinate 84,671,818, forward strand.
CAAGTGCCCTCTCCTCCATTAAGATAAATATAAAGGGATTCCTTGATGAGAGTAAGCCCCGCCTTTCTTGAGTGGTTCTTTGGCATCGTGAGGCTCTTTTGAGAGTTATTTTTGCGTGTGGTGGAAGGGCTAGCATCTGCCTACTTCTCATTCTTTTGCTTTGTCAATGGCAAAATGCAGAAATAGTTACAATGTCTAAAGAGAAATTATTCCTTAGAATACCATCCTGTGGGACACAGTGCCATAGCCTTGGAAGAAATACATCCCAAATTTACAGGTACCTCTGTAGCATGTAATTGATTTCAGTGACTCAGCGTTTAGCAAGTATTTACTGAGCACCTACTGCATGTCCAGGCTGTGTCAAGTGCTGGTGTGTCGTGACCAGTAAGTTAAACACTGTCCCATTCTTCATACATTAAAGTTTAACTGAGAAATTTAAGTCCCGCCTTTAAGACCATCCATGATTCTTCACATGATGTTTGGCCTGGAGTCTTACTGAAAGTTTCCTAAAATCTCTCTCCTGTTTCCATACAGAACATATACAAGACTCTTACTCATCTTAAATCTGAGCCACTGTTTAATTTCATGTCCCATCCTTTGCTTAATCAAAACTGATGTTCTAATATGTTACTGAATTTCAAGAATACTTCAGTAAAATAACAAAACTAATGTTCTAACTATGACTTACCACTTTTTGATTTCTATTCTCCCTCCTCCCATTGCCAAGAAGATCGGCTCTTTTTCTTAGCTTTTTTTTTTTTTTTAAGAAGTAAACATTTTTGTGACTTCATGAGATTACTGTTATATGTATATGGGACTAGGTATAACCCCCCAAAACTGCATCAAGATATAGATAATGGAGGTTGGCTAGATTCACCCATTAGCTGAATGTCTCACTCTTGCTTTCCACCCTTAGAGAATATATAAAACAGTTGTGCCTCAGCAAAATTAGAAGTTACATGTTATGAACTCTTGGGGATTCTCTCCATTAATTGATAGCAAGAATGTTAATCCTGAAGACACCAGGGGCCCATGATGTTTCTACTGGCTAGGCCTTCTGCGTGCATTCTAGATGGGATGACTTTAGGCATCTTAGAGGAAAGGTCGAATCACAAGTCTAGGGTGAGGAAATGTTGAAGGGATTTCTTAATCCCATACAACTGACAGCTTCTTGCTCGGCTGCCTTAAGGATTTCTCGTTCCCCAGGCAGTACTGTCTTTGAGAATAAGGCCCACAACAGAACTTTGGGCAGTCACCTGTTAGTAGCTCAGCTCTTTCACTGCCTTAGCCAGTGCAGACCACGCTCAGCAAGTGGAGCATAGCTGCCACATCCCCTCCTATTCCAGTGATCAGATCCTCCACAGTGATTATGATATGAGTATTAGGGCCAAAGAAGTTTTGACCCTACAGTGATCAGTGGCAAGCTAATGAGCATCTGCCGCCCCATCAGGTGCACAAGTAAGTAGTTCCAAGTTCTATCAGTTCAGGGTGCTGCCGACAAACATGCCCGCTGGTTATCATCCTGTCGTCCCAGGAGAGAATTTTAGCTTTTGAATCTCCTGAAGGACACAGGTTTAAAAGTTTAGGGGCTTCAAGATTAAGAGTCTCAGGGATCTTTTAAGGAGAGTTAGAAAGGCTGCTGTTGAGAGAGCAGGAGAGAGAATTTCCAAACCTCTCTCTTTGGGTTGTGATCTGTTCACTGGGGGCCTACAACCTGATCAACTTTTCCCCTACCATTCACTTAAAAAACAAAACAAAACAAGGAAAGGGAAATGATGCATCAACAAAGAAATAGTGTGAGCTAGAGATGAAGTACAATAAACAAAACCCAACAGCTAAGAAATAAGAAAACAAGGCATGCTAAGAGCTGTTGGGCTATAACAAAACAAAGGGTTAAAACAGGAGAATAAAAGAGTGAAAAAGAATAAAACGAGGTAAGAAGGACCCGATCCTCTATATACTGTATTCACCAAATATATACAGATACGCCCAGGAGAGTGGGAAATAGGCACAGGCCTGCTATCACCGAAATACTCTCAGCAAGTATTTGTGGAACAGTAGCCCTCTTTCTGCGTGGTTTTCAAGCAGTCTTCCCAGAAGCCCTGAAGCTGGCTTCTCACAGAGGTTTGGGGGTATGGGTGCAGGAGGAAGCGGCAGTGAGGGAGAAGCCAAGCACTGTTGTCACCAGCCCTCTCCTTCTGTTTAAGCAGGAGAAGCTGTGTCTCCAGCTGCTTTTATCGATCAGGGTCTGCAGAGAGAATTCAGAGAGGTCTGTGAACTTAGAATAAAACTCTTATTTTTCACTAACCTCTCAGTAATATTTAGCATTTCCTTTCATTATGAATACAGGCAACAGATCACAGTATTATAAGCAGCATCTGTGTCTTTCTCACTAATAAACATAGGTTTTTCAAATAGCATTATGTTTGTAGCAGCTATCTTAAATTATGCTCATCAGTGCTTAGAAATTAAATTGGAATTAAACTACTGCTAGAGAAGCACATGTTCCCACATCTTAAGCATTTTTTAATATTTTGATAATTGTATTTCACTATAATTGGTTTCCTTTGTGATCCTGTGTGCTCTTATTTTATGCATGTAAAACATTGTTCTGGGAAGGGGCTTAGGAGCTTGCAGAGTTCCAGAGAGTTCTTTGCCACAAAGAAATGTCGAGAACCCTGCTATGAGATCGTGTTTGAAAAAAAGGTCCTTTGCTTGGATTAGTCCTGCTGCTTCCCCCAGGCCTTTTGAAGTTTTCTAGGTCTTTGTTTTTTCCTTCCTACAAAGAAGGCTTTATTTTCTTATTTTAGTTTGGACTTTATAGAGTAAGACAAACATATGGCTGATAGGTGTGCTGTTTTCCAAATGAAAGCTTAAATATAGCCTGCCTCCTGAGCTTCCCCACTGAGCCGGAAGAAGGTGAAGGGAAGGTGAGGAGAAGAGGACAGGCCTCTAGATGCTGTTGGCAGGAGACCAGTGTGGGGGTGGCATGGGGCAGGAACAGGAACACTTCGGCTGGGTTTTGGTATCACTAGCCCTTCTGGGCTTGATGAGGGAGAAGCCACAAGACTGCCCAGCTGTAGCAGCAGAGGTGTTGAGGCACCAAGGAGAAAGGTAACCCCGCAACTGATGGCTGCTGAGAGGAATGGGCCACTCAGTGGGCATCTGACTTCTGGGCATAAGAAGCTGACTGCTGAGTCATGCTTGATGTTTATTAAAAAGAGTTTTACGGGGCACCTGGGTGGCTCAGTCAGGTAAGCGGCTGCTTTGGCTCAGGTCATGATCCCAGGGTCCTGGGATTGAGCCCCACATCGGGCTCCCTGCTCAGCGGGGAGCCTGTTTCTCCCTCTCCCTCTGCCTGCCTCTCTGCCTACTTGTGTTCTGTCAAATAAATAAATAAAATCTTTAATAAAAAAGAGGGGAGTGGTTTATATGTCCCATGTTAGTGTTAAAAAGAGTTGAGCAAAACAGTTTTTCCTTTGGTCATAGGATTATTTTCTGCTTCCTATTCCTATGCCCTCTCCTTTGGCTTTTGAAGGAAAAAGTCTTCCTACCTTTGCTGTACTAAATTTATAATACTGTAGATTTAGAGCATTCCTAAGAATTAGATTTGCATCTTTATTTTACTGATGCAGAGACAAAAGCGTAGAGATTCACTGAGAATAGTCAACATAGATGATGTGCCTGTCAGCCACTGCCTGTCCCACACAGAAAAAAGGAGCCACAAGGATGGAATGTGAACAGAGACCAATACTATAAAGATACAGTGTTTTCCCAGTGCAAGATATTATCAATAAGGATCCCAGAGGGAGCTATCGTTTTTTTTTTTTTCAAGGAAGCGGAGATGGAAGGGATTCCATGGAGATCAGAGTATAGAGCATGATAGAGCATGAGGAAATGAAAATGAAGAGATAGAAGGAAATTCCTTGTATTTCTTGTAATCTGTCGGTCCTTGGTGGTACTTGATTTCTAAAAACTAAGATCTTAGCTTTTTTTCACAAGAAATAACCCTTTTAGGTTCTTTGAACTTGAGGTCAGTGTTATAGCAAGTTACCTAGAGTTTTCCTTTATCATTTTGTGGAGAGCATCTCTTGGGCCACCTAATCAATAGTTCTGAGCTCAGGACCCCCCAAATCTATGTGCGCTGCCTATGTGCATACAGATGATCCCTGAGGCAGGCTCTGTGTCTCCATCTTCAGGAGACAAAACTGTCATCGGTAAAATTGTGGCACCAGTAAAAGCTATTGTTTTCATGGTTCTAACAAGCTTTAACAATTCCCATATCGGTATTTGATTATTGTATTAATTGAATGCAACCTCAAGCCATTAAAAATTGCTTCTTTCCATGTGGTATCCTCTTCTTTACCAAGGATGTTTGCACATTACTTACTCAGACTTTCAAGTACTTTTGGGATCATGGCAATTTAGACGTGCATGAAATGAGACTTGTTCCTTTTTTTATCAGAGTGTCAGTAATCAGAACTGATAATTTGATCTTCAACATAATGGTCATTCCTGAAGGCAAAGTGATAGAAATTTCTAATGTGTGTAACATATTCTCTCTATTTTTAAAATATAACATTTTTTTAAAGTAGCCTTTTAGGGGTGCCTGGGTTACTCACTCAGTTAAGTGTCTGACTCTTGATTTCGGCTCAGGTCATCTTCTCAGAATTTTTTTTCTTATTTTTATTTTTTTAAGATTTTATTTATTTATTTGACACACAGAGATCACAAGTAGGCAGAGAGGAAGGCACAGAGAGATGGGTGGGGGGGGGAAGCAGGTTCCCTGCTGAGCAGAGAACCCGATGCAGGACCCCGAGACCTTGACCTGAGCCAAAGGCAGAGGCTTAACCCACTGAGCCACCCAGGCGCCCCATCTTCTTGGGATCTTGGCCCAAGTTGGCTCCTTGCTCAGCAGGAAATCTGCTGGAGGATTCTCTCTCCCATTCCTCCTTCCCTCTCCCAACTCGTGCGCTCTTGAGCTCTGGCTCTAAAGTAAATAAATAACATTTTAAAAAATAAAGTAGCCTTTTGGTTTTTAACAAAAATATGGGGACTGCTGAATTAATTGTCATTCAATAAGAAGAGGCAGTTGCAGAGCTTCATGAGAAGGTCTGTTTTTCTCAGAATACAGCTCTGTGTTGTCATGAAAATGGCATGTCACCCATTAATGAGACAAAGTCAAGGTTGTGTGGCATGCTGTATGCTGCCAATACATCCATCCACACTGTACCTTGGCTTCAAGCATCTTTCGTGAGTTGCTTAACTGACCTGGCAGATACCAGGCGTCCCTGGTTGGAGACGGATGGTAGGTCAGGAACAGCTGGGGTGAGGCAGATGGCAGCCTGCATGTCTCCAGGTCCCAGGTTGGCAGCCAGTCTAAAAAAGGATGGACCAAAATAGCTTCATTTTTCACAAAAATACCCTAGTGTTTACTTGGAAGGTGAGTGCACTATCCTAGGCCTATGTTGTAAGAATCTGTCTGCCTATTGAAAGAGGGAAAGGTGGGAGTTTATTCGGAGTTCAAGCAATAGTAATTTTCCTTTGAGGGCATAAAGATTGTATATTTCAGCAGTAAAATGAAATTAGAGATTTTTCTGCTAGTGTATTATCAAGTGTCATTAATATTTGAACATTATTAAGAAAAGAGTAAAAGGCCAGGGGAGGTAAATGACTCTTAGAGCTTTTATTTTTTTTAAAAAACACATCCATACTTTAATATTACTGAGTGCTTTATTTAGTTCTTATTTGTGGATCCTTACCACAGGGCTGGGAGAGTTTCTTACTATTAATGGCTCTGCATTAGAGAATAGTCAATTTACAGTAGAATACAGGGCATTAGAAAGAATGAAAACTTTATTCCTATTTCTGATGGGACAAATTATAAAGTGCATTCAGTGAAAAAAAAATAAGGTATAGAACTTTTTGTTATATTACCGCCATAGATTCTATGTATGCAGTATGTTTATGTGCTTTTATATGTATGTGGATATATGTTTGTATGTGCATAGACTGTCTCTGGAATGATATGTATATACACATAAAAACTGGTAATAGTGATTTCTTTGGGAGAGGAGACCTGGGTGACTTTTTTTTTTTTTAAAGACCTGGGTGACTATTGACTGAATTCTGTCTTGTACCTTCTGAATTTCATGTCACAGATATATATTACTTACTATTTTTTACTATATTATTTTTTAAAAATAACTCAACATTGTTTTTGGTAGTGTCTTGAGAAGTGTGTATCATAATAAAGGTATATCAGGAATATTAGTAACAGGAAGTTTTGGATTGAAAACGGAAAGTGTTGGGGGAAGTTAATTGTCTGCATAAGGTGATAAAGGCCTGACCCATGGTAGTTGACCGTGGAAATGAAGAGAGAAATGTTTTGCACATAGGAGGGAAAAAAATCAACAGGATTAATGATGGGTTGAATATAAAGATAGAAAACAAGGAGGGTCAAAAATGAGCTGAAAATTGAACCTCAGTTAATGAGAGAATGGCTAGTCCATTGATGGAAGTTTTGAACTGGAAGCAGATTTAGAAGACAGCAAGGTGGTGGGTTTTTCTTTTGCCTTTTCATCGTGTACCTACAGATTTCTAAGTTTGCTGTGTCACCTCTTGGACCTACTGACTACATGAGAGCTATTTGAGAAGAACTGGTCACAGACCTTTGGGGGAAGAACAGCTACCGAAACACGCCTGCAGTAGGGTCTCCCTGATGTCCTGGTGCTAGCTGGGAAATTTTAGAGTAGGCGTTTCTAAAGAGTTACTAACTTTCTGGATATGTGAAATTGGGACTTGGGAAGACTAAGCAATTTCTTTAGAGCCATGTTGTGTCAAATCCAAGCCCTAGCTGCAGATGAAGGCTGGATTCCATTAGAGAGGCTCATCAGTTCGACTAATCTCTCTCATTGTGCTGGTTCTTTGTCCTAAGGCAGTCTAGGTAATAAAGCAGAAGATAAAGACTCAGTGGATACTCCAGTACCTCATTATGGAGTGACATAAAATTAATTAAACCCAGAAAAAAACTAGCATATATAGGGATACAGCTGTAAAAAATGCATAATCATGAAAAAACAGTGCTGAAATGACACTGAAGGAATCAGGCTGGCAGGAAATAGTCAGATGACATGGATTTTTAGGACCAATTTAGTTTCCACTTTGATTTGTAACTTAGAGCCAGTTAATGAACTAACTCTGGATATCAGCTTCCAAGATGAGCAAATGACCTTGGATGCTTCCCAGGGCGTGATACATAGCTAAAATTCTATTTCTCAATCTCACTGATCTAGAAGTCAGACTTTATCACTAGAAACCTGGCTTTGAAAGCCTGACATTCTGGTCTTTATTTTCTTACTCTGAACTTTATTTATGTCAACACTGAAGTTGAAGTTTCAGCCACATTAACTATGAATATACACAAGAAAAACTAATGGATGTAAATAACAGAAAGTGCAAGGAGATCTTTTAATCTCATCTAGATTTGGGTGACAGGCTTCATTTACTATCTCATTTATAAATACTTTTAGAAATTTTTTGATATGAGAAGTTGGGTATTCACTCTTCTTTTCCAGGGAGCTGAGTTTTTTAATATGTATTTGATATTTTCCTATTATCTTTTTCTGTAGAGCCCACAAAGTACCTTGTTGATGCCTTGCATATATGTGGGATTTAAAAGGAGAGAACTAAAATAGATCTATTCTGATAGCTGAAGAACCCTCTGAATTAAACCTAAAAATTTTCTACAGCTTCATATAAAAAGATACATCCCAAGTTGGTTTTTTCCACAGTATAAAGTCCTTTGATCAAAAAAAAAAAAAAAATCAGTTTCTTGGCTGTTTTCGTAACTACGAAGTCATTATCAAGGTAGCAGAAATTATAGCTGTAGGGCCAAGAGAATGGCCTGACTATAACATATTAATGCTTATTAAATAGAGTGTCTTCACAATTTTGTATGTAAGGCGTTTGATTTAAAGATACAATTAAGGAATCTTTTCAGGAGCTGATACAGTATTTAAGGGAGAGATGAGTAGATAAACAGAAGCTTCAGTTTTAGCTAATTTCATGACGAGTTTTGAGGCCAGTAGCAAGTGAATTCCTTAGTATTTTTGGATGTCATGTGTCTAGGGAAAAGGACACTTGCGGAACTAGAAGTATTTGGTGTGAATTCTCTTCAGTGCCCATGCTGCAGTCATTTTCATGATGGATTTCCAGTTATGTTTTTTATATTTCGAGATCTAGTCTCTTCTTTTTAGTAGTATTACTGATTTTAAGACCAGTGGTACCACATTTCATAGCTAGTAATGGCCAAGGCTGGGATGTAAAACCAGGCCTTCCAGCTCTAGGCCAGTACAGCACCTAAACAGTATATTTATGACACACTGGCTGTTAATGTGGCTCAGTGATGGATGGTACCAAGAGCTGAAATTCACATTGGCCATATGTCTTCATTCATGAAAGCCAGGCAGAATTTTGATAGTTCTGAAGAACACTGAAATTATTTGTTAAAATAAGAAATTTGTGGATCTCATATATAAAGCTGATGATAGTCCTTCATTTGCTAAGATAATAACAAGTACTGTCAGTTAAAACAGATAACACACTTTCACAGAGCTTTCAGACTCCAGCCAGAAGGGACTGCTCTTCTCTCAGTGTGCCTAATGTTTTATCTTTGCCCTTCCCCCCCATCTCCTGTGTTTTAAGAGCTGTCCCAAATTTTGCTTATCCATAAACTTGCCCTGATTTTCACCATTTGAATGTGACGTCTCTGACCCTCTGCTACAGCATTTTCTTTTTATCTCCTCAGCCGTGCCTATATGGCTTTTTTTTTTTTCTTTTCTTTTGACTAGTCAGAAGTATGTATTTCTTATTTTTTCTCTACTTGAGAAGCAGGTTAATATAGTGGATAAGAGCATGGCCTCCGGAGCCACTCTGTCTAGGTTTGAATTCCAGAGGGGCTGTCTTTCAGCTGTATGATTTACTTATATTCTCTGTCCCTCAGTTTCTTCATCATTAAAATGGGGATTAATATAGTGCTTGTGCTTTAGGATAGTTATGAGACTTGAAGAAATTAATACATAAGATCCTTAGAACAGTTTTGGTACAAAGTAGGTTGGTACTCAGTGAATTCTAGTTTTAATGTTGTCTGCCCTACATTGTAATGTCTTGAAGACCAAGAATGATCCTTCACCCATACTTCTTTCCTTAGGGAAAGTGTCTTTTGAACTCTAATTTCGGTTACAAAGACTAAAAGCCCCCCACCATTGTCACCACCCCCACCTGGGGCATCAAAGTACAGAGAGTATCAGGACTCTGGAATAGGGAGAAATAGATGCTTATGAACACTCATAGTGTAGCGTGCAGATGGAAAGGCTATCACGTGGTGGGGAGATGCTGCCTAACCCTAAAGGATAACTTATTAAAGGTATAATGTTACTGAGCTTACCGTGGCCAAAAACCAGAAGGGGGCAGCAGAAAGTCATCTGCATCCCCGCTGTGGAGAAAGAGGAGAAGCCCAAAGAAGGTGATTGCCGGTTAAGAACAACCTGCACCAGAACTGGTCTCTGATAAGATATAACTGAATCATTTATCAAAATGTAGATTAGAACTGAAAGGATAGGTGTGTTCTGAGCGCTGGGAGCATGACAGAAAAACATTTAAATAGTTGAAATAGAAATTAAGGGACTGCTTCCAGTGAGTTTAGCACTGATATTTGGAGTACACAGAGCCGCCCAGAATGTCTAAAGATAAAATTTAACGCTGTCAGCATTCCCCACTATTTATTTTATTTTACTGTGTTTTTTTCCCCAGATGTAGAACTCAATAAATTGAGTTCCTATTTGTGTGGCCTATTTTATGGGAAACTGAGCTGCAATTTATTTTTTAAAAATCACTTTCTTATTAGTGTGTTACCTGCTGGGCTTTCAACTACATCTTTTCATTTAATTCGTTTTGAGCTAGTTGACACTAACTCAGATTTATTCTATAAAGTCAATGCAAGTCCAACCAAAATCTTGGCAGAATTTTTTTTGTGGAACCAGAGAAGATGATTCTGAAATGCAAATGAAAGTGTAAAGGGCCAAGAATAACTGAGACACTTTTAAAAAGACTAAGATAAAATGATTGGTCTAGCAGATACATAACATGACTTAGAAAGCGACAGTAAGTAAAAATGAGATGTTGTCTTAGACTAGTGGAACCAAATGGAGAGAGCCCAGAAATGAACATGTACACATATGGAAACTAGAGTTGCTTTACACATCAAAGGAGAAAGATTAGTTAATAAATGGTACTTGGACAGTTGATTGTATGGAAAAAAAAATAATTCCTACCTCAAAACACACATACACACACATTTTGTTCAGGTGGATTAAAAACTTCAGTGACAAAAACATAAAATTTTTAGGAAAATAATATTTGTATGATATTGTGGAGGAGTTTTTTGAACAAGAAACAAACAACTAGTAAAAGATTGATAAATTTTAATGCATTAAAAAAGTTATATACCATAAATTAACAAATAAACCATTAACAAATTAAATTAGTACCATTAAACAAATTAAAAGACAAGCCAAAGGCCAGACTCTCACAATGGAATTAGAAATAGTTAGAAAGAGTGAATTAAAGCCATACTTTAATTCAGCCAGCTTGGTCATCTCAAAAGTGTAATGAGTGAAAAAAAAGGAGGAATCATACATATAGTGTAACATTTATGTAGTTTGAAAACATGCAAAGCAATGCGGTAGCTTATATGTCTATGGGGATACGTGTATAAAGTGTAAGAGTATAGAAACATGCTTAACAATGAAAAACAAAATTCAGGAAATTATTTACATGTGAAGAAGGATGGGGGAGGTGTAGAAATAGGTTCAGGAGATGTATATCGGGGCCCTTTAGCTGCACTTAATCTCTTCTCCAACCACACACACAAAAAGTCTGTTTTCACATTTGTTAAAAAATTTATTTGTACAAAATTGGAGGCTAATTTCTTACCACTTCCTCCTTAAAAAAGTCTTGAGGTAGACTGGCCAGCTTGAATCAGAGTCTACTTTGGCAAGAAAGACAGAGTGATATGTTTGGGCCAGATAACTACCCACTTTGTAGGGATAACAGTCTTGGGCCTCATATGGCTCTTTTCTATATACAGTCCTTTAAAAACATAAGAACTCTTTTTACATCAAAAGCTGTACAGAAACAGGATGTAGGCCGGATGTAGTCCATAGGCCTTGGTCTGCCAATCTTTGATCAGTACCCTCACTTATTTTCTCCTGTCCTTAAAATTTTTAGAGAAAAATCAGTGTGTCATTTCATCTACCCTTACTTACTCATTTGTTTTGTTGAGAAAAAAGTAAAGACTAACACATAAACTTATTCCTGAGCTTTCTGATTTTGTACCTTGGAGCTTGAGGAAGAACTGTCCATTGGATGGCTCTTCTTCAAACTATGCCAAATATAGATATGAATTTCATCAGCCCTGTAGCAAATACTGGACAACAGCAAATGGCTGGCATGTGCTCCTTTTTACAGGAGTCCAGAAGAAGAAAGATGACCTTGTTAACTGGTAGATATCCAACTTACACAGATACTGTTTATTAATACTGATAAGTTGACCATTTATTTAGGCATTTCTCCTACATAACTACTTGCAATGATTAAAATCAGAACATTTAACAGTACTACAGTAGTATAATCTAGTAGTAGTCGGTATTCAAATTTTGTCAGTTGCCTTATGAATGTTCTTTATGGCTGTTATTTTTTTTTCCTAGCCCAGGATCCTAATAAGGATCATACATTATATTTAGTTGTTATATCTCTTTAGTCTCCTTTAATTTGAAACAGTTTCTCAGCTTGTGTTTGTGTGTGTGTGTGTGTGTGTGTGTGTGTGTGCGTGCGTGTGTGTTTCTTGACCTTGACATTTTTTAAAAGTATAGGCCAATTATACAGTAGACTGTTACCCGGTTAGGATTCCTTGATATTTCCTAGGAAGGAAGGAGTTTGTGGCCAGGAGTACCACAGAACTGATGCTGCATTCTCAGTGTGTCATTATCGGGAAATGCATAATGGTGATTCATTCCAATATTGGTAATGTTAATTTTCATCACCTTATTAAGGTGGTATCTACCATACTGGGCCAGTATAAATTCAGCTGTCTCTCTGTAATTAGTAAATAACATGTAAGGAAACACTTTGAGATTATGAAATATCCTGTTCCTCATCAGATTTTCACCTTCTAATATTAACATCCTTTGATGATTTTCTTTTTTTTTTTTTTTAAGATTTTATTTATTTATTTGACAGATGGATCACATAGGCAGAGAGGCAGGCAGAGAGAGAGAGGGGTAAGCAGGCTCCCTGCTGAGCAGAGAGCACAACCCGGGGCTAGATCCAGGACTCTGAGATCATGACCTGTGCTGAAGGCAGAGGCTTAACCCACTGAGCCACCCAGGCACCCCTCCTTTGATGATTTTCTAATTGTACCATTCCTTCTGTATTTTAGTTAGCATTCCACTTGTAAAAAAAGAACTCGTCCTTCCTCATTTATTTATTCATTGATTTTTATCATAAGGAGTCATGACTTGATTTTATTCAGTAAGTTCCAACACATTACTTAGTTTGATGCTCAAAATGTTCTCTGTTTGATGAGTAGGAAACCCTGTTTCTTGCATTGTTTTGGTATGTCCTATCCTTCTTTAAGCATTTTCTTATACTCTAGACAAAAAGACTTTTCAGTGTCATCTTCCACTTTATCTGCCCCCGCCCGTGAATGAGCCATTTTTCCAAAGAGCCTCAGTTCTTTTTTGAGGAGAATGGCATTCAGAAGTCAGTCTGCTTAGAGGGTATGGTCTGTTATGGGGGTATTATTTTTCCTAGACTTTCTCAGTGGACAGAGCTAGCAAATCAATCTGTCCATTCATGTGGCTTATATTTTTATATATGTTTATTTTTTATATAAAAATATTTATTTTAAGCCATCTCCTTGCTAATGCCTCCAGTTCCACTCTTAACATTTCTCTTTTCCTTTTAGACTTGCCCCTTCCCTAATTTTGTAATTCTCTTCTGGCAGTGAGAAATCTGATTCTCAGTATTTTTGTTGTGTATGTGTTTTGCAGATACTTTCTCCTAATATGAGGCTTTGCTATTTAGTTTATTAATGGGTTGTTTTGATGAGTAGAAGTTTTAAATTTTGATGACATCAAATCTAACCATCTTTAATTTTATGGTTATTGTTTTCTCTGTCCTAAGTACTTATTGCCTACCCCTCAGTCATAAATATTCTTCTGTTTTCTTCTTTAAAATGTCATCATTTTAGATTCTGTGTCTCAGCTTAATTTTATATCTCAAACCAGTTCTTGCATATGATTTAAGTGTTGAAGTACTTTTTTCCCCTTACGGGTGTTCCTGCTTTCTTTTTTATTTTCCATTCATCATGCTATACTCTTACTGCTGTAGCTTTTGAAGCCAGATAGTGTAAGTCCTTCACCTTGTTCTTTTTTAATATTATTCTGTTACTCTAGGTCCTTTACATTCCCATACACATTTTGGAATGAGATTGTCCATTTTCCTTAAACAGGCCTACTGGGATTCTGATTGGGTTATTATTAAATCTGTTAAGAAGAATTGGCATCTTAATTGGGACCTTATATGATGTCATAAAATACTGAGTCTTCCAACCCATGAAGATGGGTTTGACTCTTTTATTTATTTATTTGTTTATTTATCTGGGCCTTTTTCTATCAGCAATGCTTTATAAATTTCATTGTGGCGATCTTGCAAGTCTTTTGCTAAATTTATTGCTAAATATTTTAGGGGTTTTTATGTTACTGTGAGTGAAGTTATTTTTCTAAATTTTATTTTCCGGGTCACCCGAGTGGCTCAGTTGGTTCTTGATTTCAGCTCAAGTCATGATCTCAGGGTCATGAGACTGATCCCTGAGTTGGGCTCCATGCTAGGTGTGGAGCCTGCCTAACATTATCTCTCTTCCTGTACCCTTCCACCTGCTTTTACATGCACACACACACTCTCTTTTAAAAATATATATATATATTTATTTATTTAATTTATTTATTTTCCAAGTTTATTAGAAATACAGTTGATTTTTATCTCATGACCTTGTATCCCGAGGCTATGATAAATTCACTAATTCTGGTAGCTGTTTGTAGATTTTTTAATGCTTTCTATATATCCAGTCATGTTGTCTGTGAGTAAATATACAGTTTATATCCTTCCAAATATTAGGCCTTTTAATTTCTTTTTCTTGCTTTATTGCACTAGCTAGGACTTCCAATACAATGTTCAATAAAAGGACAGGGGCACGTATCCTTGCTTTGTTCCCAGTCTTGGCAGAAAGTAATTTACTGTTTCACCTTTAGGAATGATGTTAGTTTTAGGTTTTTCATAGATGCTCTTTATCAGGTTGAGGAAGTTTGCTTTTATTCCTAGTTTCCTGACATGTTTTAGCATGATTGGATCTAAGTTCTATTAAATATTATTTCTACTAAAGTAAAGGTGGTCATATGTTATCATATGTAAATTATTGTTATAATAGTGAATTATAATAGAACCAGCCATTTTTCTCCATTCTATTGTAAAAATTCTTGAAAGTAAACTTGGTAATATTTGTTAAAGATATTTATGTCTGTGTTATTGATCATACTGGTCTCTCAATTTTTTTGCTTATAACATCCTTGTGTGGTTTTGGCATCAGGATTATGTGATGTCATAGAATGTTTTAGGAAATGTTCTATTTTTCTGAAATTTTGTATAAGATTTTATTTCTTTAATATTTGATAGCATTCATCATTGAAGTCATCTGGATGGGCCTGGAGTTTTCTCCTTAAGAAGATTTTAATTAGAGATTCATGCTTTTGAACTGATGTAGATCTTCTCAGTATAATTTTGTATTTTTCTTTTTTGGTGATGTTGACATGTTCTTACATGCTTAACAGTCGTTCATATTTCTTTGAACTTTCTTACCTTTTATCTTCCCCTTCTACTGCTTTGTTGGTCTTTTTCTTAATTTGTAGGACCTCTCAATGGTTAGGGGATAGCTTTGGATGATGAATATTCTTATTTTTCTCTTTTCTTTCTGTTTTTGTAAATTATTTTGCTTTATGGTAGTCTTTGTTGTGTAGACTTTTTTTTTTAAGATACTTGAATTTATCAATCTTTTCTTTTATGGCTTTTCCATTTATCTAAGGATGACAATTCTCCATCACAGAAACTTCCCCATATTTTCCTTCAATGAATGTATACTTTCATTTTTAACATAATCTGGAGTTTATTTTGGTTTAATTATGTGAAATGCAGATCCACACATACACATACCCACATTAAAAAAAAAAGGCTAACCAGTTATCCTAATGCCATTTTTTAAGAAATAATACCTCTTTTGCCTACTGCTAATTTATGCCACTTTATCATATACTAATTTCTTGTTTGAGTTTGGGTCTGTCTCTGAATTTTTGGTGCTATTCCACTGATTTGTTTTTCCATCCAATAGTATCACATTTGTTTTAATCATCTTAGCTTCTGAATATGTTTTAATATCTGAGTAAAAGTTCATAATTCTGTCCATCCCTTCACTCAGCCTGTACTGTTTCCCTTTCTCCTATACTTAGCAACCTTGTTAATTGTTAGAAATATTTTTCAAATACCTTATTTGGGTATACTTTTTTCCTTCCCTTTCTGTAGTGGGGAGGCTCAAGTGATGGCTGAAATCCTAGATAGGTGACCAGGGTCTCAAAAAGCCTTTAGGGCATGTTTATGTGAACAAGAAAAAAAATTGCCTCTTCTAAGCAGATAAATTAGGGAAAAGGTACCTTTCCTGAAAGATGCATCCTTGTACCCAGTTGCAAGGGTACTGTGTACCCTTGTACACAGCTGCTAGGGCTGGCTTTTGTCCCTATTCATACCTTTGGGCAGCACTCAAAATGAACCACTTTACAAGCATAACAATCTCGAATTATACTGCATCATATTAATAATGTAGTCAGTGAAAGAATTACCAGGAAAGCCAGATGCATACTCCTTCCCTTGCCTCCTCCTCCCCATCTGAGCTGTTAGCCCCAGAGCTGGCTAATTACATCATTCAATAATGTGCTTCCTTAAGTGGGAGTACAAGTGGCTGGTCACACTAAATAACTCCCTGCCTTTAAGAATGCCAGATTGGGATGAGAGTAAGTAAACCTCTTGAAAGTCCAGTTGGCCACCCATCAGTTGGACTGACACTGTGGGTCATCATGGTGAAGGTCAAATAATAATTACTTGTGTCTCTCCAAAAGTACATCATCATCTCATTGTTTATTACCCTCTTGAAAAAGTCTGCAAAACTGAAAGGGCAGGATTGTTCTTGCACTTATTTTGTGGGTGAAGGAGGTCGGCCAGAGGAGAAACTTTTCTAAGGTGGAAAGAATTAGGCTACTGAGTGACAGCTAACTTGATCTTAGATCTTTTGAAGCTTGAGTTTCTTCCTCTAAGCCTGAAAGCACACTTACTTCCCACATCATACCATTTCATAAAAACATTATTTGTTAACTCTGCAAACATTTAGGCAGATTAAATGTATATCATCATTAAATTGTGGTGATATATTTTATCCTTCTGAAAGTACACTCTCATATTTCTGGCATGTTCATATCACTTTCCCTAGTGTTCCAAAATACTTCCTATTCAGAGATACTCGGTGGTACAAAGAGAATAATAATACCTTTTTAAGGAAAAGGCAAAAGTTGCCTAATACTTGTTTTTGATTTGTCAGTAGAGGTCTGTAAGCCTCTGGGCTTTTTAGAAGATTGAAAGAGAAGGATTTTGAGAATAAGGTTACATTGTGGTTATAGTCCTATGATAAATTAAATTTGTTCTGTTTGTAATTCTGTAATTTTACCATACTTCAAGGAGTTGGCTTTTCAATTTCTTTCTTTCTTTCTTTCTTTTTTTTTTTAATTTTTGCTATTTCTAGTGTGCTCTTTGTCTGCCATAGAAGCAAAGTTTACTCTCAAGTCTCTGGATACAATATAGATTTGAAACCAAGTAGCAAAACTGTTGAAGCTGCTTTTGAAGTTGGGAGTCACTGCAAAAGTAGTTTTTAATGCCTCTAGATCTCTTTCTCGCCCTTTCTCCATTTCTAAATACTACCTTTCTTTTTAGATAATAGTCATTTGGCCTCTACTGTGAAATCATTTTGGTCAACTATTTTATAGTGATTGACATAATTCACCTGAATATTTACTTGGAAAGCAGTATCTGAATGCACATTGTTTTTAAAAATCTTGATATCTTATTACTGCAACATAGTACAGATTCTTTTTAATTTGTTTTGATATCTGCATATTTGCCAGCAGTAAATTTGATTTTGACTGCAGGCACTTTGGACTTCAAACAAAATGCATTTCTGGAGAACTGGCAATCCAAGGTGAATTTTTTTGAAGATACTGATTATATCTTATTTGATTTTGTATTCCCAGCCCTTATCCATGCCTGGAACATTGCTGACCCTTAATAAATATTTGTTGAATGAATGATGGAACAAAGGCTATAGCGAATTAATGCCACTTAAAATCCTGACTGTGTACACTTTGTCTTCTTTTGTTTATACATTTGAACCCATTTAATAAACGAGTGAGGATATGTTTTTAGGCAGTCTCAAATAAATTTCATTGTAAATAGAATAGGAAAGGAGTGTGGTTGGTAGTAAGCCTTAGACTAGAAGCGGAAGTTCCCTGTGGTTCTCCAAAAATGATGATAGTCTGATCCTGGTCAGGTCACTTAGCCTTGGTGACCTCAGTTTTCTCATCTTTAAAATGAAGATAGAAAGTTGTATAGAAATCACTTAGCTCATACATGTAGAAATGTTCTGGAAAGGTTAAAAGCATTATAAAGGTACAAAGGGGAAATGCTTCCTTGATGGCTTTCCCTAGAGCTCTGAGCCACAGTTTGGGAAGGTTTGGGGTCCTTTTGCTATAAAATTCAGCGTGTTTTTTGCTATGAAGAAAGGTTCATGAACCTAGTGGTAACACATAGCACATTTCTGGTTCCTTCTGTATGGCTGCCTCTTCTGTAGTTCAAGAACATTTCCTTGCTATTCATTTCTGTGCCTATAACTATGAACTGAGTCAACAGCAGATATATAAAAACATGAAAAAACACATGGTACCACTTTGGGGACCTCCACCTCCATTTAAATCCAGGCCTTGGGAAAGGTGCTGTTCAACTCCTTTATTAGGATTAGGAGTTGGGGCAATTGTGTGTATACTATATCTACTGGTCCTTGAGGGAAACTCATAGGGATACCCACTTCCTTGACACATTAAGATCGGGCGCCTGGGTGGCTCAGTGGCTTAAGCCGCTGCCTTCGGCTCAGGTCATGATCTCAGGGTCCTGGGATCGAGTCCCGCATCGGGCTCTCCGCTCAGCGGGGAGCCTGCTTCTCCCTCTCTCTCTGCCTGCCTCTCTTGTGATTTCTCTCTGTCAAATAAATAAATAAAATCTTTAAAAAAAAAAGATCAGGTCAGACAAGAAAGGTGTGGGTCTTAGAAATAGGAGGAAGTAATATATATATCTGATTTACCAGATCCAGTGTCTTTTCAGTTCTCTGACAATAAAAGAGCTGCCATATAGGTAATTATATGTGCTCCCTCAAATTCTCACTCCTTTCTTTTGTTCTTCATGATTTACTTGTAATATCCTAACATCTTTCGTTTATTTTTTAATCCATTCCAGCAAGGCCTGTTGTTTCTCCCTCTACATTCTTGCGTCTTCCCCTTCTGTGTCCTATAAAATATAATTCTGGGTCAAGCTCTGACCTGTTCTCTATTCTGTTTTTTTTGTTTCTGGTGTCTATATTCAAATTTTATTTATAGTAATCTTCAAAGTAGAAGAAATACCATTCGTGGATTTCAAATCAGAATCCTGGTTTCTCAAAATTCTAATCAGTGGTTTAAAATAAGGTATTTGACCTTAAAGTTAAATTCATTAATGTCATAGATCTACAGTGAAGTCATATTCTTGGTTTTCCTAACAACCAAGCTCATTTTTAAATTAAGACACTAGATATTGCTTGTATTTTACAAGTTAATATGTACAGCTTCTTGGATTAACAATTCCCTAGGGTAGAATAAAAGTGTGGCTGTTATCATCCACTTATTTTATAACTCTATGAGACATCTGTCCAAATAAACTTTCTTTATTGAGGTGATAAAGCTGCATGACTCATGTGTTCTGACTTTCATCGCAGGTCTGCTATCATTTACTAGATTAGACGTTAAAGGAGGAGTAAAATGGTTTTCCAGCCTTTCCACCCTTTATGGCTCAGTCCTATTCTTGATGCCACATATTTCAAGGGGAGACCAGACTATTTATATAATTTGGTTCCAACCTATTTTCCAGGCTGATACCACTAATCCCTAACAAAAACCCTACATTATGGAATTATTGTTCCTGGCTCATTCAGTTTGTTTAACAAGTATTAATTGTATTTCCTCTGTAAACAGGGCCCTGCTCTTACCCTGGGAATTCGTTCCTTTCCCTTTAAAAATCTGCCAAATATTAAGTGTCCAGACTCCATGATCCCATTTCAAATCACTTTAGCCAGTGATAATCCTCTGACTTGCACTCTAGTAGCACTGAGTTTGTATTGCTCAGGTTACGTTACGTTGGTCACATATGGCCTAGCTTTGTGATAATATCAAATTGTGAGATTATCTGCGTTGTGAGTAAACCTTGTCTAATAAAATGATAATTAGCAAAGAGCATTAAAAAGTACCCTACAGGCAGTAAGTGTTCAATAATTGCCTGTTAAATAAATAAATGAGTATCTGCAACTCTTCTGTTGCTGTCTTAAGCATTTTTTTCTTAATTCTTAAGAAATTCTTAAGAATTCTTAAGCATTCTCCCCATAGAGATACTCTAAATTGCCTGTCTGGACTCTTTTCACAATCTAGTTGCTTTTCCAGCTTTATCCTTATTTCCGTCTCTAAGCCTACTAGCTACTTGTCTTGTGCATTGTGTGTTAGTTTCACAGGGCTACTATAACAAACTGCCACAAACTAGGTAGCTTCAAATGACAGAAATTTATTCTCTAACAGTTCTGACTGGAGGTCTGAGATGAATATGTCAGTAGGGGCCATGCTCTCTCTAGAGATTCTGAGGGAGAATCTGTTCCATATATTTCTCTTAGTTTCTAGTATTTTTGTTAATCATTGGATTTGGCTTTTAGATATATTACTGCAATCTCTGCTGCTGTGATCACATACCTTTCTGTATTTGTCTGTCTGTCTGACTTTCTATCTGTCTTCTTCTAAGGACATCAGTTGTATTAGACTAGGACTCCCCTAATGACCTCATCCTAACTTGATTACAGTTGCATGGGCCCTATTTCCAAATAAGGTCACATTCACAGGTACTTGAGATTAGGATTTCATTGTATTTGCAAGGGGGAGGTGAGGGGAGAAAATACCATTCAACCCATCACACAGTCTGTATCTTTTTTAATATAATATTTACATAACAAAAATTAACCATTTTTTTCCAAAATTAAGCAAAGTGAAAAATTCAGTGACATTGAGTATATTCACAATTTTGTGCAATAACCACCTATTTCTAGTTCCAAAACTTTTTCATCACCCTGAAAGGAAACCCTATATCCATGAAACTATTGTTTTTCATGATCCTCTCTCTCCAACCCTGGGCAACTGTACTCTACTTCTCATGTCTGTGGATTTAGCTTCTCTCTCTATTGCATATAAATAGAATCATACAGTATGTGACCTTTTGTAATTGACTTCTTTCACTTAGAATAATGTTTTCACATTTCATCCGTATTATAGCATATATCAATACTTCAGTCCTTTTTTTTGGTAGCTAAGCAATATTCCTTTGTAAGAATATGCTACAGTTGTTTGTCCATTCATCTGTTGGTGGAGGTTATGTTTCCACCTTTTGGCTACTGTGAATAGTGCCATTACAAATATGTGTGTACCTTTATTTGAGTATCTATTTTCAGTTCTTTTGGGTATGTACCTAGAATTGCTGGATCATGTGGTAATTGTTTAGCTTTTTTTAAAGATTCATTGATTTGAGAGAGAACATATGAGTGAGCAGGAGGAGGGGCAGAGGGAGAGGAAGAGAATTCTTAAGTAGACTCCCTGTCAAGTGTCAAGTGCGGAGCCTGCTCCGGGGCTCAATCCCAGAACCCTGAGATCATGACCAGAGCTGAAATCAAGAGATGGATGGATGCTCAGCTGAGCCACCCAGGCTTCTCTCTGTTTGCTTTTGGAGGAACTGCCAAACTCTGCCAAATTTTCCCCAGTGGATAAACCCTTTTCCTTTCCTACCAGCAATGTACAGGGTTCCTTTTCCACATCCTCACCAGCTTTCCATTTTTCTATAATTGTTCTCCTAGTAGGTATGAGTGTTATCTCATTGTGATTTTGATTTGCATTTCCTTAATGACTAATGATGTTAAGCATCTTTTCATGTGTTTGTTGGTCATTTCTATATCTTCTTTAGAGAAATGTTTATTGAACTGCTCTGCAGTTTTTTAACTAGGTTCTTTGTTGTTGAATTGTAAGAGTTATTTATATATTCTTAGTACTAAACCCTTACCAATATATGATTTGTAAATATTTTCTCCCACTCTAAATGTTGTCTTTTTGCCTTTCTGGTAATGCCATTTAAGGCACAGAAGTTTGATTTTGATGATTTCCAATCATCTGGGTTTTTCTTTTGTTATTCATACTTTTAATTATATGTAAGAATCCATTGCTGAATCCAGTGTCATGAAGATTTACCCCATGTTTTCTTCTAAGAGTTTAATGGTTTCGGTTTTATGTTTAGATCACTGATCCATTTTAGTTTATGTTCCTGTTATGCACAAACTGGATACTGTCACAAATACTGACGAGTGCCTACCTCAAAACCTTAACGGTCTAATGTTCTTTAGTTCACTGTGTTACTGATAGAGAAAAGCCCTAGGAGATGATCAAGGAGAAATGCCTTTTTTTTTTAAGAGGTGTTACAAACCAGAGTGCCTTTCATACCATGAAACTTGGTACCTTGTAGCCAAAGGGCAGAAACCTAACTTTTGGTTTTTTACAGGGGTGGGCTATACGGTGAACCCAGTCATGAAAATGATTGAACCAAATAGGGGTTTCAGTCAGTACTTACAGATTCTGTTAGTCTGAATTCTCCAGAGATAGGAGGTACACACACACACACACACACACAGATGTTTTCAAGGTTCATCCATATTATAGTGTGTGTATGTATGTGGTGTATATCTCCTGTTGGTTCTGTTTAATAAAATGCCCTATTACATTATTTATATCCTATCATAAATATATGTCTATATTGAGAGAGGGGGAGAGATTGAAAGATTGTTTTATTGTATGAAGTTGGCTCATGTGATTATGGAGGCTGGGAAGTGACAACCTTGCTGGCAGGGTTGGGCCAGCAAGCTGAAAACCCAGGAGAGCCTATGGTTTAGTTCCAGTCTGAGTCCAAAGGCTAGAGAGAAAACTGATGTTCCAGCTCAAAGACAGGCCAGCAGAGAATCTGCTCTCACTCAGCCTTTTTTGTTCTAGTCAGGATTTTAACAGATTGGATAAGACCCACCCACACTGAGGAGGGCAATCTGTTTTTTTCAGTCTGCTGATTCAAATGTTAATCTCATCCGGGAACACCTACCTGCACAGACGTACCAAAATAAGGTTAACCAAATATCTGAATACCTTGAGGCCCAATCAAGTTGATGTAAAATTCACTGTCACACAAATTATGAGAAGCGGACGTGAAGGCCTGCCACTTTGTTCCTGGGAGAATTCCTGTGAAGTATACGTTCTCTCTCCCATTAGCGGGTTGGAGCTCTCTTCTCCTTTTCTTCTGTCTACTTGCTTTCATTACCCTTGTTCCTTATGGAGAATTTGTTCATTAATGTTGACTAGAGTATAGATTTTCGTATAATGCTTGATTTTCTTCTAATGGAGTATGCTGCAGCCCCCCAGCAGTGGCTTTGTCATATTTGTCTTCGTGTCTCTAGCATTCAGCTGAGCCTAGTATCTAGTGAGTATTTACCGTTTGCTGCATTGTTATTACTGAGCTTTGGAATGCTTTTTCTGAGTTTGTGTATGGGTGTGGGGTTTGTGTTTTGTTTTTTGTTTTTTGTTTTTTTTTCCGGTGGGGAGAGGGAAGAGGATGCTACCAGGTAATAGGCCCCAGGAAAATGACACTGTTATTAGTAGAGGTGATAATAGCCCTCAGTGCTGACACATGATTGAATGTTACTGATTGAGTTGCCGTAAAACCATTAAAGTGGAACTTTTATTTTCCTCATTTTGTAGATCAGGACATAAAGAATCAGAAAAAATAAACTGACTTGCCTGAAATCCTCTACAGCTGGGTAGGAAGTAGCTGGTCATGGAGTCAAAGCTAGGCCGGAGAGTTAAAGCCCAATTTTTTTAACCATTATGCCATACCATTTTTCCCAAATAGAACTTAGTGAGTATAGTGTGCAGGGGTGTATGTGTTTGAACTTGCTGAATGGAAGGATTTCAGGAGCAGAGGAGAGGGGTATTTTATAGGTATGGCAGATAACTTATATTTGTGCTTATTACTCTTTGATCATGGGCGCATTTCAGCTGTTGTGACGCGGCCTTAGACTCCTCAGTACAGCAATGCACTGACCACTACCAACAGATTGAAATTGGCCTACAGATGAAATCTATGTTACATTTATCTTAAGGCCATGATGGAGTGCAGGGAATGGGCAATGGACAAGAAAGAAATTGTGGATAATTATGACCAATCCTTGTTTTGCTTCATGATAGGGATATTAGCAGTTCTTTTATAAATAAATACTCATAAATACTGCATGAGTATCAGAGCTATTGCTGCTGAAAAGTGAGGGGTGTTTTGTTTTTGGTTTTGTTTTTTTCAGTTTTTCTACTGTTATTATTCTCTCATAATCTAGTACAAAAGTGCAGTACAGCATCCAGAATGCACTGTTTTTTGCTTTTGTTTTCTTTTTCCCATGAGTGATTAGCATCTGAAGATACATATTTTAAATTATAGTTTCCTGATCTCATTTTAATCACACCAGTGTAGCAGTCTTTAGAAGCATGGGGAAGGTGCCACTTAAATGTAAATGATTTAGTTAATTATTGTAGAAAGTATTCTGAAACTTGGTGTTTTGTTGCCCTGGAAACACCTGCTCAGTATTTCATGTATATTTTAAACCATCTAATTACTTGTAATAACATTTTGACTACTTGACTGCTTCACTGTTAGATGAAGATTCTTTTATATCTGATACATATTTTATGATGTAGTGATTTTACATGTTCTCTCAATGGCCAGCCATTTTATCTCTGCACTGTTTTTAGCACGAGAAGATAAATAGATTTTTTTTTTAAAGTTTGTAGGATAAGGAGCAGGAGATGCCCTCTACCCTTTCTGATTATATTGTGGTAAACTGTTCTCTCTATGATAATATTTTATAAGTGGAGCCTTGTTTCACTCAGAACACAGTCAAAAACGTATGTGTGATTATCTTAAAATTAGAAATCAGTAGATAGAAAGGAGAAAGAAAACAAGGTAATACAGTCGTCAGTGCCTGGAAGACTGGGCGTATAACTTAACGAAATATGTAATGGGAAGATACTCATTAGGCTTTCCTGTTTCCTCATACCAGAATAGATTCTAAGTGACAAAGATTTAAATTTAAAAACTGAAACCATTTTAGGATGTAAAAATAAAATATGTAAATGCTTTTGTAATCTTGACACATAGAAACCTTTCTGGACTTGACATAAATGTCAATAATCATACAGTAAAAGATAACAGATTTGTCCATAAGAACATCTAAAAAGTAAAATACAAAGTCCCTTAATCTAAGTAATATGATGCAAAAAAATAAGAAAGAGTAATTAAAACATTAATTCTTGGGGCGCCTGGGTGGCTCAGCGGGTTAAAGCCTCTGCCTTATGCTCAGGTCATGATTTCAGGGTCCTGGGATCCAGTCCCGCAACGGGCTCTCTGTGCAGCGGGGATCCTGCTTCCCACTCCTCTCTTTCTGCCTGCCTCTCTGCCTACTTGTCACCTCTGTTCGTCAAATAAATAAATAAAATCTTAAAAAACAAAACAAAAAAATTAATTCTTTATTAATAAACTTAATAATTCTAAACTATAAGTAATAGAACGATACACATACAATAGGAAAGTACAAAGGCAGTTCTAGAAACAAGGAAGGCAAATACCCAGTAAGCATATATGAAAAGAAGTTCAGCCTTAGCGTTAAGTCGAATATGCAAATAGCATAATGAAGTACTGTTTGCCTGTCATATTGAAGATGGTTAAAAGTTGACCAATATTCATTCTCATGGCAACAGACATTCTCAACAAACTCTGGTAGTAACTTAAATTGGTACTTTTTGGAAAGAATTTATTATAAGGAAAAATCTATACATGGGTCAAGAAAATTAGCTATAGTTTTGTTTTTAGTAGTGAAATATGCCCAATATAAGGAGATTAGTTAAATGACTAGAGGATTGATTAAATAGTGGAAAACTGGCTCTTGGTTGTGAAGATTCAGGTGATTTTTACTTCTCCGTACTTATATACTGACTGAATTTACAAGAAAATCACTACATTTATATCAGAAAAGATAGTTTCTTGCCATTAAAAAAAAAAAAGAAAAGGCTTTCAAATGCGGTCTTCTAAAGAAGCCACTGGAGGAATTAGACTTTTAAACTGGGTAGAACAGAGCTAAGAGATATTCAGGTCTTGTAGTAGAATTCAGGTGATGCAATTTGGATAATTTAAGTAATCTTAGATCATTGAAGATTAGGAATACAGAAAGTTTAAACATAGTTGAGAGAGGGCAGTAAAGCAGATATGCTTAGTTCTGAGTATGTTGTCTATGGAGAACCTGTGTGAGATCCAAATGGAGATGTCCAGGAAGCAATTGACTATATGGGTCTGCAACTGTGGGCCATATCTGGGCTGGAGATACAGATTCAATGGTTTTCTGCATCTAGGTAAGCTATTTTATTACCTACATTTCTACCCAAAGTCTTTTTGGTCATTGAAATCATGAAAACAAAATGGCTCATACTCAGCCTTGATCCTAGAAAGCAGAAAATGTGTTGTCCCCCTTTACTTGCTAAGCTTCTAAAAACAAATCAAACATAGTAGGCTTCTTTATATCACACAGTACACATCAGTGCATTTTGGAGTAGCAGGTCCATTCACTTAGATTCATGAGCTTTCCCACCAGCTTCTCTGGTCAGGTGTCTTTGATGCCATCCATCTCTGTTTGTCTTAGACTCTTGATCTCTGAAGATATTCTGGTGGCAGGGACTCTTAAGTTTTAGTCACTCTCCAAGTCTTTGAACTTCTTGTAGACCAAATCCTTGGGTGAATAAGCAGTGCATTCTGCTACTCTACATAATCACAAAATTCCATCTCAACTGAGACAGCCACTTAAAATCTCTTCTCTTTACCACTACCACTTGAAACCCCATTAAGTAAATATTAGCAAAAGTGAAATACTACTGCATTTGGAGTGTCATAAAAGTGTGATCCTAACTTTCTTCCCACCACAGCCTAGAATATGAAATTTTGGTGTTATGAAACAGACTAACCATTAAACCAATGTACATACCTCTCCATGGGAGCAGTAGAACTACCACCAGGCCAGAGTCAATTAATTCAGGCTTGTAGGTAAATGTAGTGGGCTTGGTGATCAGTTTTTCTCTATTGTCCCAGAGTGAGAGAAGAGAAAGACTTATTAGCAGGGAAGTGGGAAGGTTGGGGGAGCCTGTAGTCCTTTTCATGTGGGGAGGAAAAATAATAGAAGTATTTATAGTCTTCCAAAGGCAGGGTTATATTATAGACTCATAATCTATTTGAGCTATTCAAAATAATGTAATTTACAGAGCTGGAAAGCATACGAGAGAAGGAATAAAAGATTTTCCCAGAGTTACAAAGCTATTTGTAATAAGGTACAGCTATATAAAAATTCCACCAAATTATAAATAGCATTTGGGTGGGGGGGTAGAGAATCAAAGCCCAAGTTTCATGTACATGGGATACCTTATGGTGGTTGAGTTTCCTTCCTGTCAGTGGTATGTAAATGACATATAGTTGCACATCTGTTTTACTTATCTCTTATACTTATATTTGTATTTCTTTAGGAAATCATCTTAGGGACTGCCTTTAAATCCAGAGGTTACCAAGAATGGCATGCTGGTTGTTCTGTACAGGATATACCACAGCATCTTTTAAGAATAGTATTATCTTCTGATGATCAATGGATGAATGCATTGAACTTAAAGGAGTCTCTTAATGTTTTCTTCTTAATCTTGAGCTCTGAAAACAGAGCATGAGTCAGCATAGAGGTGTGAGTACAAGATTGGTGGGCATTTTATGAGAAAATGCGCGTTGTTGTAGACTCATTAAGATTCACTTGGGCAAATGCCTAAAATCAGAGCACATGGAATAATTCCCCTGTCTCATTGAGGTTTCTTTCTGAACCATTTTCATTCTCCCCTCACCTGTACATTTCTGCAGTCACGCCCACTACAATGCTAAAATGCCTTGAATAGCTGGGAGAAAAGAGAGAGGGCAATACATGAAGTTTCAGTTAATATAATTTACATAATGAAACTGTCAAAGAGCTCTTGCCAGGTTTGCCTTATCATTGCAAGCCCACTTTTTAATAATGAAGAAGGTGAAGGGGTTGAATGGATAAGTGGAAGCATCCCTTAACGGCTCTACAGTATTCTCACAATAGGATGTCTTGCCACTAAGTTAGCCTGTGTCCTTTCTCCTCTTAAATTTTATTTTAAGTCTCTATCTACCCCTCCCCTTAAATTTTATTTTACCTATTTATTTATTAATACCTTTAGGTATTTAAATTTTTGGAATGGATGTAGCTGTGCTTTTTAAATATAAGGTGCATAGTATTCCATTTGATAGCATTTTCTTATCTGAGCGTATATGTATAAACATGATGGGAATGAAACATAGAATTCCACTATGCATGGAAAGTATCAGATATACACAGATACACATGTCTGTGATCTCTTTAGATGCATATGGTCATTAAAGAGATGTGTAATAGCAGCTTTGCCCAGTGGCAGTATCGTAGCCAATGAGGTTTATCTGAGGCGTGATTATTGCTAATTGAAAGAGATGTAATAGCAAATGGTGACATTTGATTGTCGTTAGTGAATAATAGTGGAAATTCTGGGGCTGAGGTAGCTTGCTAAACATCTAGATTTTTGCATTCCAGGACCAGGACAGAAAGGACAGTGACTTTCATTCACTATGATTCAAACCAAATGATTTTAGCTCTAATTTCTGAAAATGACAAGTTTTCTAGCCAAAAACTCCTCCTACAGGGTAATCTTAATTGGAATAGCACCTCCTGCGTCATTGTTGATACCCTGATTGAAGCATTAAGAAGCCCTAATCTTTTGGTAGAAAGTTAATAGAAATTTTACCTTAAAATCTACCTGATTAGAGGCGCCTGGCTGGCTCCATTGGTAGAGCATGTGACTCTTGATCTCAGGGTCCTGAGTTCAAGCCCCACGTTGGGCATAGAGCTTACTTAAAAAAAAATAAATAAATAAAATGTTGTCACAAATAAAATTTTAAAAAAATAAAATCACCCAATTATAGTATCAAGCGGTATAGCTCAGTGGTCAAGAGCTCTGGAGTCAGACTGTCTGGGTTTAAATCCTGGCCTTGTTTCATCCTAATTGCCTGACACTGGGGAAGTCATCTAACCCTTTGATGTTGAGGTTCCTCATCTGTAAAATGGAGATAATAGCATACTTACTTTACATAGAGCTGTTCTGATACATAAATGAAATAATCTTTAGAAAGCGGTGAACACAGTGACTGGAAAAATGTCAGAGTTCAAAAACTGTTGAGCAGTCTTTTGTGACTGAACACCTTGTGTCGGTATTGTCATCTGAGTGCCTTGAGAGAGGAGAGCTCTTGAGGCATGGCCCTGGGCAGCAGGAAAGTCCTAGTATTCGTTCATGTCATACCAGAGACAGATGGGTACTGAGCTAATATATAGGCTTTAGCCCTTTGTCCACGACTGTGATCCTTATTTCAGATGTATATGTGTTTAGTGAATGCATATCAATAAATGTATTACATTATCAGTGTGAAGGATAAGCTCTTCTTTATAGAGGTACTAAATCTCACATATTTATTTGACTCAGTGATTAAAAATCACCTTCACATTCTTGGCAGCAGGTGCTTCTCTAAAGCAAAGAACGGTTGTAGCCAGAAAGCACAAGATTATTAAACATATGCAACAGTCCTGACTTTTCAAAGACCTGAATTCACTGAAGTGTAATTTTTAACTCAATCCTTTGGGTTTTTATTTTTTTATTTTATTATTTTTTAAGATTTTATTTATTTACTTGACAGACAGAGATCACAGATAGGCAGAGAGGCAGGCAGAAAGAGGAGGAAGCAGGCTCCCCGCCGAGCAGAGAGCCTGATGCGGGGCTAGATCCCAGGACCCTGAGATCATGACCTGAGCCGAAGGCAGAGGCTTTAACCCACTGAGCCACCCAGGCGCCCCACTTTGGGTTTTTATTATCCCTTGAATTGGTGAAAGTAAAATACACCTAGTGACATGGCTTGTGTGTAATGTCACATCCTGTGTGGCATTTGCAAGGAATGAGAAGTTCTGTTGCATGCGCCGGGAAGCAGGTGCTTTTAGGTGCCGCATTGCTGCATTGTGCCAGCATACCTGTGGGTCTCCACAGTGTGCGAAAGAGGAGACCTTGGTCCTCATTCTCATTCGGGACTGTATTCACTGGCAGTTTCCTATCTCTGTTAGACAGCAGCTCTCCTCCTCACCTGTAAAGTAAGGGGTTCCATGTATAGCATTCCAGGAATGGGGGAAATGGTGTTAACTTTGTTTGAACCCTAAGGATAATAAGTACAGGTGATCTTTTCTCCCTCTCTTCTGATACATAGAGATCTCCATATCGATATGCCAGGAGCCTGGGCTCTGGCATCAGCTATGCTGCCTAATTTGTCAGAAAGTTGACACAGAAGTGCCTTGGTGCTTCGGCCTGAGCTAGATCCTTCCTACTGTACTGGTTTCATAGTTTTGTGAGATCTAGTCCCCTAGCTTCTTAACCCTTCATCTATAGAGAAATCATTTTTTTAAATCATCAGAGCAGAGAAAGTTCTGGGAATACGGCTGAAGTTTCATTTTTTAAGACATTGTTGCAATATTACATAATTTTCTACCTTTTTCTGAATTTTCTACCTTCTTAAAAGAGAATTTGCCAAGCTTGATTTAACTTTGTTTCCTTTTTTGAGTAATCGTGAATAATGTTGTTACATGTGATTATCCTTTTTATCCCCAGAAAAAAAGAGAATATTATGATTTAGGGACCATGTCTTCATATTTTTTAACACAACTTACCATCCACATATTAAGGTCTTAATATATGTGCCCAGTGTTTTCAATAAAATATTTTACATTGAACAGATAATTCACGTTAT
Source organism: Meles meles (assembly GCF_922984935.1). Classification (NCBI taxonomy): domain Eukaryota; kingdom Metazoa; phylum Chordata; class Mammalia; order Carnivora; family Mustelidae; genus Meles; species Meles meles. The sequence goes on from NC_060068.1 coordinate 84,702,355, forward strand.
AGCATTATGACTTATTTTGGGCCTTTGTTGAAGGATATTGGAGTTAATGGGGTCATTAAAGGACTGTTCTCTGATCTAGCCTTTTGTTTTGTAATTTACTGAAGTGAAAATCCAGAGAGTTAAGTGTCTTCCTCAAAATGTGTTCTGCTTTAAGAAAAGGATATTACTGCTGAATACATTTGAATGTTTGAAGTACATTTTTTTTCTACCATTGCTTTCAGGTGATTGTATAATCCACTGACTAGTTCACAGAGATCAAATGGCTTATGGAAGTCTTCTGACTAAACGTGATGTTGAACATAAGTTCTTAGCTCCATTCCCTTATAAAACATCCACAAACGTGACAATAAAAGGTTAAAAAAATCTACAAAATAAAGAGAACAGGAGACAACAGGAACGAAATTTTGGGAGTTATAAAATACATGGACAGGGGGTAACACACTTAGCAGAAAGAGAAAGCTACCACTGAAACTGGCAGGAGAAGAAATTTGGCTGCAAGAGCATCTGTCCTGTATTACCCTAGAAAATCTCATAAAGAAAAAGCAGCAAGGGAAGAGGATTAATGGAAAGTTTTCATAAGACGTAGTGAAACACCCAGATTGTTTCTCTCTAACCCTAGCAGAAGACTGGTGGTTTTCTTTCTGAAGAGACTGAACCAGAAGGACTCTGGATTTGGAGATGCAAGGATTATTATCCCTCTCAGGGAGGAGCCTGGAGGAGTCCTCTCTGGGGAATCTGAACAACTCAAGAGAAGAGACCTGGGGTGGGTCTTGGTGAGGGGTTACCCAGCATATTAACCCTGTCAGGCTACCCTGGCATAAGAACCTGTTGTCTTCTCTACAGTCCTCTCACGATAGGAACACCCTGCTGTGCCAAGTGTGAGTCTCGTGTTCAGAGTGACACATTTTTTTGTAAAGCTGCTGTCTAAATGAAGCTAACTACTGATGCTCAACAGCCACCAGTAGTCTTTTTCAAACACTGTAGTAAAAATAAAAACCACCTGTGGTGGCTTTATTGCAAGCTCTCAGGCTAGATTTTACCCTTTTCAGTTTTCTGTTTCCTACCCTATAGAAATGGAAAAGTATATATAAAGTGCTGAGGATAATGCACATAGGAAATGTTGAGTACCTTTTAATTAGTGGTGCTATTATATATTTTGATCCTTCTTATCATTCTTAGTTACATGAAGATTTTGCACAAACTGATTCAGGAAAAGGAAGCTTCCCTTCAATATGATTTTAAAAAAAAAGAAAAAGATATTGGGGCACCTGGATGGCTCAGTCAGTTGAGCGTCTGACTCTTGGTTTTGGCTCAGGTCATGATATTGAGCCCACATTGGGCTCCACGCTCAGGAGGGAGTCTGCTTGAGATTCTCTGTCTCCTTTTGCCCCTCCCCCTTTCATGTTCGCTCTCTTTCTCTCTCTCTCAAATAAAGTATTTTCAAAATTTGAAAATTAAATTTAAAAAGATCTAAATATTCAAAAATCTTCTCAGTATGTTGCACCCTTTTATAAGTACTCATTGGTTCATTCCTAAAAATATGGTTAGTATGAGTATTGCTAATAAAGGAGACTGTTCTAGACTTGCATGGGATTATGGGAAATCTTAAAGAAGTCAAATACTGTGGCCACCATAGCAACAGCTATGTCTTTGTCTCACTTTTGAGCCTAGCTTAACATACGATCCTAAAACACAGTTATTGGTTGTATTCACATTTTTTTTTAACTTGAAAAAAACTATTGTATATTTGTTTTCATAGATATTCCATTAACTCAGTGGCACTTTGCTGTCATGTGGCTGCAATCAGCTGCTTTGTCCAGGTTGTGAAAGGGCTGATGGCTCCATCTGGGTTGCAGGCAGAAATGGGAGCTTTCAGACTTGAAGTCTTTTTGGGTTACTAGTAGTGCATAAAAGATGGAAAAGAGGATTCCATCCTCTTGGCTTGGCTTCTGGGGGTGGTGCAGTGGGCAAGTGAGTGGGGAAAGATTAAGGCTGGAACAGCAGCTTGCTCAGCAGCAAATGCATTGCCTCTGTTGGCCTTTTCCTTTACTTCTGAGGCTTGGATGGGTGGCATGCCCCATATAGATACCTTTTTGCTTCCTCTGAGATTCTGCCCTGAGCGTAGATCAGAGCCATGAGCAGTGCTTGGCAGCTTCTCTTTTGAGTGGTTCAGTTTATCTTCAGAAGGCATTTCATACTCCTTAGTTATTGAGTCCCGCCAGACAGAGGCTGGTGGGCACTGAACCAATAGAGGACTCAAGGCATAATCTCTGTTGTGTTGTAACTGGCTTGCCAAGGTTGTGAAAAACATTCCAAGGGTAGAAGAGCAGTAATAGGTAAATTAACTCCTTATTAGGTCATCTCCTGACTCCCATCTCTCTGCCTAGACCTTCTATCATAAATAAGATCAGAGACCATACTACCAGCCATCAGAATGACTGGCATACCCCTATCCTGCTTGGCTTTGATCCTCTGTGATTGTGAAAAACCTCTGTTTTCCCCTTTGGCTTGCCTTCCAGCTCCTCCTTTGAGATTGTCTATAGAGGAATGAGGCACACAGGACGCTTCACCCTCTTACCCTGTCCTTCCTACTGTGTCCCCTCCCAGTTGGCTGATGACCAGTCAGGTATTTACTGCTTGTATGTGCCTAGCACTTTGCAAGTCACAGCCTAAGTGGAGGGAATAGTCAGTAGAGTTCACATTTAACTGTGTCCTTTTGCATGTGGCTACTGTCAGCTGCTCTGTCCAGCCTGTCAGAAAGGGCTGCATGCTAGCCATTGTATTAAGGAGTTTACATGTCTCCTCTCCTCGATGCTCAGACCAATCCAGAGTTGTGCCACGGGAGGTGTTAACAACTTTACTCATTTTACAGGTTAGCATCCTCAAGTTTAGAGTCCGTTTCCTGGGAGTTGTAAAGTAGGAATGAAGTCCACCTAATGCCAAATCTTTTATCTTATCTACTTCTGCACTCCCAAAGGCAGTAGACCTTAGTCTTAAGAACAGAACATATTTAAATCAAATAGTGAGCAGTACCAGACAGAATGCCATCAAGTGCTATGTCAGATAGGCTCTAACAATATTTCTTGTTTTTGTGCCTATTTATACTCTGCTTGGTTCCAAAGAGGATTAAAAGTTGTCAAAATACTTGAATTAAAAGTTGTCAAAATACAAATTACCTTTGATTTTCAAAGTAACCTCATGATTAAGGTATTTTCACCTCTTTTTTATAGCTGATAAACCTGCTTCTCACGTTGATTTAACCAAGTCAGTAAGTTATGTCTGGGTTGCAATCAAATACAGAGCAGCCATTACCTTGTTGGGGATTATCCTGGTGGTGGTGCTGATTAATTTCCACAGTAGAAGTGACCTCTGATCCCTCCTTATATCTGAGATAGCACTCATTTTGTCACTTTTGTCCCTACTCTTCTGCCCCTGGCAAAGCACACACTACTGTGGTTTGGCTCGATTCTCTATATACAGGCCTTGGATGCAGAGTTAAAAGGCACATACATGTACCTTAAAATTGGATGCATCCATGGGTGATAAAGGTATAAAAACGTGTATGAGCATGATGGACACCAATGTTACTCCTTGGAAGGTAGCAGGAGGAGGGTGCAGGTTTGTTTGTTTGTTTAAGATTTATTTACTTAGAGAAAGAGAGAGTGTACATCAGAGTGGGGAGAAGGGCAGAGGGAGAAAATCTTCAAGCAGACTCTCCACTGAGTGGGGAATCCAACTTGGGGCTTGATCTCATGAGCCGAAACCAAGAGTCAGATGCTCATTCAACTGAGCCACCCAGGCAGGTCCAACTTTATTTACATATATAACACTTTATTTCTTAAATATATCCAAAGAAAACAAACAGAAAAAGACATACTAAGAAGAGGAGAGGAAAGTTGGATTCACTTCTCTTCTGAGAGCCAACTTTTTTTTTTTATAGGAATTTAATTTTAATAGCTTACAAACACGTTGCTCCTATGCAACTTTATCCTCTGGCTCTTCTTTTTTCTGATATTATAGATTGCATCTTTATATATTGTCTGCCCAATAACACATATTAATAATATTTTTATGCATTTGTCTCTTAAGTCATGTAGAGAATTAAAGGTGGAGTTACAAGCCAAAATTACAATAATATAAACTTTCGTAATTACCTATATATTTACTTTTTTTTTCTTTCCATGCTTTTCTTTTTTTTTTTTTTCATTTTATTTATTTTTTCAGCGTAACAGTATTCATTCTTTTTGCACAACACCCAGTGCTCCATGCAAAACGTGCCCTCCCCATTACCCACCACCTGTTCCCCCAACCTCCCACCCTTGACCCTTCAAAACCCTCAGGTTGTCCCAACCTCCCACCCCTGACCCTTCAAAACCCTCAGGTTGTTTTTCAGAGTCCATAGTCTCTTATGGTTCGCCTCCCCTCCCCAGTGTCCATAGCCCGCTCCCCCTCTCCCAATCCCACCTCCCCCCAGGAACCCCCAGTTTGTTTTGTGAGATTAAGAGTCATTTATGGTTTGTCTCCCTCCCAATCCCATCTTGTTTCATTTATTCTTCTCCTATCCCCCTACCCCGCCATGTTGCTTCTCCATGTCCTCATATCAGGGAGATCATATGATAGTTGTCTTTCTCCGATTGACTTATTTCACTAAGCATGATACGCTCTAGTTCCATCCACGTCGTCGCAAATGGCAAGATTTCATTTCTTTTGATGGCTGCATAGTATTCCATTGTGTATATATACCACATCTTCTTTATCCATTCATCTTTTGATGGACATCTAGGTTCTTTCCATAGTCTGGCTATTGTAGACATTGTTTCTGAGAGCCAACTTTTAAAAAATTTAGTACCAGGGTGTTATGAAATAATCAGTGTTAAGTAAATGATGATTTTCATTAATAGTAATGAATTAACCTAAGCTTATTTTAGATGCTCACAAAATATTTGTGTTTTGATAATCCCAGTCTAATGTCACGGAAGGCAATGAGTATGTGTGTTTATCTCTGTCACTTAGTGCCCAGCATACTATCTTGATTCATGGTAGGTTGGTGGATGAGCACATGCAGAAGAGAACAGCTTTGCCAACACCAAATGCTTCATTCTGTTACAATAAGTGGCTCCGTGTAGGTCCCCAAGTAAAACTCTTTTCTCTGTAGTTCAACATTCAGCTTTTCCTTAATGTTGCTCTCTCTTTATTAAAAAACAAACAACAACAAAAAAAAAACTAGCTCTCTTGCTTTTTTGTGTAAAATTAGGGAAGGAAAAATTGTGCCTGTCGACTGAAGGCTGCACACATTGTAGCAGCCATGTACAGATGGATGGCCTCCAGCTACTGCAGTTGAAATTCCATTTAATGTGCACTCATAAAGGACATGCTCCTGCCCCTTCCAGCTCGCTGTAATCGTCCAGCATATGAGCTAATGATGTTTTTGAAGCTTGAGAAGCGGAGGTATTTTCATAGTTCATTTCTCTCTCCTCTCCCACAAAGCACAGCCATGATCTGACACATGATCAATGGGACCAGCCCTTTTTAGGATGCAGAAGATGCTTCCCTGCGTCTGTAGCTCACAATGGCAAACAATAGAGACTCCTACAATGATATTTTGCCTCCCTGGTGTTCAAACTTCTTCAGTTAAGCCTGTCTGGAATCCATTTAACTATTATCTATCAAAGCTTTTTTTTTTTTTTTTTTAATAAAATAAAAGGGACAGGAGGGTGGAACCAAAGAGGAAAGACTGTATCTTTGCCAAGATGCTCTCTCCTCTCCCCATGACTCATAGTTAGAGAAGCAGAGGGACTTTGGAGAGCTGCCTGCAGTCACATTGAGACGGCTCTCCGAGCACTTTCAGACATTTTAAAAAATTTTCTCAGGGAATAAAGATGTTTTTCAAATTGTTCATTCCCTCCTTTTGGGCCAGCCTGAGAGCTTTTGTTTAGCTGTAGCATGGTGGGTTTATGGAAGATTTGCCAGCCGGAACAGTTGAACCCAGATCGTTGTATTTAGTGCATTACTAAAGAATTAGCTCTTTGCTGTTGAAAATTTGTAGTCATTCTTTCTTGGGATTATCATATTAAAAGGAGTTGTCTCAGACCCATAGCATTCCTATGGAATGAAGTTTGTATTTGGATATTCTTAAGCATTTTCTTAGTATGTTATGTTTGTTTGTAGAATTTAAAATACTCAGGTTTTGGTTTTTTTGTTTGTTTGTTTTTAAGTTGGTTTTAATATGGCAGGGCTAGCCCAAGCTATATAAGAGACCTGCTTAATAAATGTAGTCATCCTGATTTTAACCATTTGACAGCACAAGAAAAAAGAAAGGTCAGCTTAATTTTTCTACCTTCACATATAAATAAGGGTTTGGTTTCATTTATTTTGTTTTTATAAGCATTAAATTTAGGCTTCCTGAAAACCAGTTGCACTGACAAATCTAAATCTCAGTTTTTCAAATTTCTTTTCTTTTCAGCTGTAAAAATTGATTATGTCCTTTTATGGTTCCAGAAACTGGCAAACAACTTAGTATCCCTATCATCACCCCCTTTTCACTCCACCTTTTTTAAAGGGTTCCACTGTTTCTGCCATAGAAATAACCAGATCATAGGGGTTTGATACCAAAACTAGTTATGAATGAATTGATTGGGTAGTTATGACTGCTTAGCAGGAATTTATTTAAGGAGTAGAAGAAAGTAGCAACATACAAAACAGTCTGTGTTGTATAGGAAAGTTGCTTTGGACGGCTGACTCTAGATATAAACTGAACATAATCAAGTATTCATTAGAGTAGAAAATACTAGTGGAGGGGTTAATTGCTGAAAACTATTTCCTGCAGGACTTGATCTCTAACTAAAATCTACTTTTGGGACCTTAAGTTCAACTTTAGTGGTTTTATCATTTCATCTTGTAATTTTAGAGGCCACTTTGCAAGGTGTACTGCCCCCATAATAATTTATATTGACTGCCCAAACTAGATAAAATGATGTTCAGCTGGTAGGGGAGTGGAGGATAGTGGAAAAGAGTTGAATCAGCTATGGGCTGAATAATTGCTTGTTTTTCCTTTTTTTCACTTATTTGTATCACTGCCATTTTTCTGGTGGATTAGAGACGTGTAAATGGCTGACATTTTAATGAATGGATTAAGTGTATTATTCCACAGAGTCATTACACTTGAGAGCCAGAAGGAGTTTTGGGGGGTATGGGTCCAGTTCACAGTTCTAGTATATTTTGTTTGGCTCATATTGTATGTTTGCAAAAATAGTAGCTACTTTGCTTGATCGTTATGAACAGCTTTGCATCTATTGTCTCACATGATTCTTCATGCATTTCTGTTAACTGAATGGCCCCTTTGGCCATGTGAGTTCATGATCCAGATAATCCTGCCTCTTCATTTTAGAGTTACAGGAATTTAAATCCTGAAGGATCAAGTGACTTCCCAAAGTCAAACAGCTAGTTCAGGGCAGTTCTAGAACTGTTTTACAGTTCGAGTATTTTTCTCTGAATTCTGCTTCTAAATTTAGAAAAGATGTTATTTGGGGAGTTGGGTGTCTCAGTCAGTTGAGTGTCTGACTTTTAATTTCAGCTAAGGTCATGATCTCAGGGTCATGAGATCAAGCCCTGTGTTGGGCTCCACACTTAGCTGGGAGTCTGCTTGAGATTCTCTCTCTCCCCTTGTCCCTCTGCCCACGCCCCTGTCCCCACTTTTGCGTGCATGTCCTCACATGCTCTCTGTCTCAAATAAATAAATCTTTTCTTAAAAGATATTATTTATTTTTTCAGTATGTTAGAGACCTTTGTCAAACTGCAGGGATGCCTTTTTCTTTCTTTCTTTTTTTTTTTTTTTTTTTTTTACATTTATTTGAGGAACACCTGGGTGGCTCAGTTGGTTAAGTGTCTGCCTTCGGCTCAGGTCATGATCCCAGGACTCTGGGATTGAGTCCCACATCAGTCTCCTTGCTCAGCAGGAAGCCTGCTTCTTCCTCTGTTGGCTGCTTCCCCTGCTTGTGCTCCCTCCTCTCTCTTTCTCTGTTTCTGACAAATAAATAAATAAAATATTGAAAAAATACCTTAAAAATAAAGATTTTATTTATTTGAGAGAAAAAGATGATGAGAAGGGGGAGGGGCAGAGAGAGAGGGAGAAGCAGGCTCCCCCTGAGCACTGAGCCTGAGATGGGACTTGATCCCGGAACCTGAGATCATGACCTGAGCCAAAATAAAGAGGCAGTTGCTTAACTGACTGAGCCACCCAGGTGCCCCCAGAGATGCTTTGTAAAGATATCCTACAAATAAAATAATTGAGAAGCATTAGTGGAATAATAAGAGTGAAGAGTCTAGTTTAGGTCCTGTTACAGACCAAATCTTTTCATCTCAGTAGACACCAAGATTTTTTATCGATAGAGGAATTGTACCAGACAATCTTATATCACTCAATACAGGGCTTGGTAAAAATAGTAACTTCTCAATAAATAGTTCAGAGAACAGAGTGGCTTTTGAAGGTCCCTACCAGCACTAAATTGTAGATTATGTAATTGTATATCAGCTTTCTTCCTTCCCCTATCCCCAGTTTACTTGGCCTAGACGGTTTTCGGAGTCTCCTTAAGACACTTGAGGTGTCTTAAGTTTCTTGGTTTAGAACTTATTAGGGGAGTTCTTTGAACCCATGTATTCTGTCTTCTATTTGTAGTTTCCTTCTCCCTTGCAGTTACCTTTTCCTGAACTTACTATACTGTAAAAAGATCCTTGGATCTTTTTGATGGAAAGGAAACAGGAGGCAGAGGAAGTAAAGAGTAGGTGGCTTTTCAGAATGACCACATTATTCCACATCTTTCCCATCTCTAGTCTCCTCCAGCTTTCTACAAAAAGAGGTAACGTTTTTTCCTGACCTCATCTGTTTATAGGCAAGATGGATTTCAAAACTGGAAGTGGATTACTGTTTCATTATAAACAATACTCATGTTTTTAACATACATTATTGGGATTTATACATTCTGAGCAGGCCTAGCCACTGTCACCAAATCATCAGATACCTACTGTTATAGGACATGAAAGGATAGAAAAGTTCTCTCCTACCTTATAAGAGATTAAAAGCATTATAGGGAGGTCAGCGGAATTGCAGAAATAGAAACTAGCTGTGAACATGGGTTTATAACTGCGGTAAATCCAACGTTACCTTTTGATATAAACAGAGAATCTTCTGGAATTTAACTTTTCCATGTATTAGAGAATCAGAATGTTTAAAACACGGAGGTGCTTTTTTTCTTCATTAAAAAGAAAATCTGGTTCTTAAGAAACCCAGATTAGTGCTGAGCTTCTCTTCCCTCAGAAATATCCCTGAAGAAATCCATCACCTCACACACAAACACATATAAATCTGCTCAACATCAGCTTCATTCTTCTCCGCTTTTCTGCTGGTATGCTTCATCCCCTGGGCCAGGGGCCTTTGCCTGCTCATTTCTTTTGTGGCAGACTTAATCCTGACAACTTTACTAAGCCAAGAATACTCTAGAAATTCTAATTTCTATGCCTTTGTTTTTCTTCATTTTGTTTCTCACCTTCCCCTTCCTCAGAACTATTCATATGTATACCCTGCCAGTGACTAATAAATATATGTGATTTTCCAGTCTTAGTTATTGTATTATTCATGATTTTGCAGAAGTTTTTCTGAAGTTCCTAGCCAAACTATAGAAGACATCAGGCAATATTTGCATCTTTTTAAAACTGGCTCATTTATTGCTCATAGATTTCCTCCCCAAAACCAAAAATATTTCCCTTATCTCTGCCTAAACCAAGTCAGTTCCCACAACTTTATGTGCTTTTATAAATAGGACTGGTCCCAAGATCCAGTTTTTCTTAACTTCCTTTTCCTCGCTGAAAGAACTTCCTATTCCTCCCCTTAGCCTCACCTCTCCCACCAGTGATGGTGTCTCAGGAGTGAAGCTAACTTGTGTGTCCAACTTTAAAGTAGCTGAGGAGCCCCACCAGGTGCTTCTAGGTGCAGTTTCACTGGCAGGTGAATTGTTGGCCACAAAGACAGCCATTTTCTGCTTTTAGGACCATCGCAAGCAAGGAAGCACCCAGCAATCACTGTAAATATATTTTCTTGTCCCATTCTCCCACAAATAATCCTCCCATCATCCATACGCATAACCTTTTGGAGGCTAATAAAAATGGCATTCCAGCTTTCAGACAAAGAACATTTGGTCTCATTTTGGTTGGCTCCTTACCTTTAAATACCTTAAGAGAAAGAACAGCAGAGCATAGTCAGTCCGTAAGTGTTCTTTCTGCATCAGAAAGGGAGAGATGTCATTTTTAAGATTGGAGTTCAAGGAAATTGAGTTAGACCAATAGGACAAGAATATAGATTACGTGGCACAGGGTAGCTATTTGGTATATATGTCATGAATAAAAAATGTGTTTCCTAGATTGAGAAAGGCTGATCTGATAAAACAATAACCAGGTCAGAGAGAAGGGAAGATAAGAATTTGGGGCCATAATTATCTTGTCGTTGCTTTCTTCCTATTTCATGAGAGGACAGGGAAAATGGAGTACGTCTCTTACTTTCTGATCTGTCATACCACTGTGTTTCCAGGTGAAATGCTAATGACCTCATTTTTAAGGCCCGGGTCTGACAAATTTAGACTTTGACTTTGATATCTAACGAGTCCCTCTGTTATCCATCTTCACTTCAAAAAATGTGTTATTATGCTGCATTTATTTAGCACTTCACATTTGCAAAATTCTATGCCTGTGTTATTCTCTACCAAAAATCCACTTACTTATCACCCTTTTTAGAATGGCAAACAAGGATACCAGAAGGTCTTATGCAAACTGGGTTTTAATTTTTTCAAATTCTTTTTGGAAATTGGCAGGATAGGAATCATAAACTAACTGATAGAAATTATAGTTTTATTACCATATTTGCTTTCCTCATAAATTAATCACTGTGGGGTTAGAAAAAGACTTGAGGAGATTGTCTATATAAAATTGGCTTAAATTGACCAGCAAATCGTAGAGAGGTTAATGACAAAGGAGACATTAAAGAGTTGGTAGGGGTAACAGAACTGTTCTTCCATCTTGATTGTGATGGTCATTGCACAACTGGACATGTTTGTCAAAACTTACAGACCCATACATTGAAAAGTATGAATTTTACTGCTTGTACATCCTGTTCCTGTAAGCCTGTCCTTCACAAAAGTGAGGTATTAGAACTTTAAAAATTATTTTTTTTATCTGCTTCGTGAGGGAGATAATGAATTCTCTGGCAGTGGTTGAGCCCAAACTGGTTGGCTGTTTGAGGGAGGAGCATTTCAGACCAGATTATTGTTCCTGTTGCTTCTCTTAGTGTACACTTGGAATATGTTTGCTGAAAATTAAAATTAACTGAACTTCCTTTGTAAGAATAAGACACTGGGATCTCAAGCAGGGAAGAGATTTAAAATCTACAGTACTGTGTCTTTATTATCAGTTCCTATATTAGACCCTTCCCCCTTTTTAAACAGTTGGCAAAAATATAATTGTCATTAGAAAATTATCAAAACTTGATTTTCTTTATGGGTTTGGGGGTGCAATTAATAATTGATGAAAGCAGAATTTCCAGGAGTTTGCAAAAGAAACTAATTATCCTTTTAGAATGAGAAAGTCAGTAGCAGTGATTGAATTAGATTCTGGCTTAAATAGTCACAGGTCACCCTTTTACCCTTCGGTTCTAGTTCAGGGAAGTGCTCAGACCACTTAATAATTACACACTTTGCTTCACTGATAAGAGTCCCAGTGCACACGACAGGCTTTGGAGCCAGCTGTATTTTCTTCTTGGCACTCTTTCTTTCCTCTCTTTCTGGCACTCTTTCTTTCCTCTGGCCCCTCACTCGCCTCCATGTGTGCCCGCCCAGCCCAGAAGCTGAGGTTTCCATCTGGAAAGCCTGTTGCCACAGGATACGGAATTCACTAGGGAGGAGGGGAAACTGCATGTGTATGTTTAAGGCTGGTGGCTCTCATAATCAGATAAACGTTGTGGAAAGCTTGCTCATTCATATGGAAGAGGCAGTGCTGCAGCGAAATGGTGGAGCCGCTGAGCTCCAGGCTCTGGCATCTGTGCATCAGCCCTGCCCAGCCGGAAGCACATTGACTTGCTATACTGAAGAGCTGATGAACATCGTCGCTTTTGCCTTCAGCAGTAACCTTTAGATGAACCCTGTGGAGAAAAGGCTGTTTCCCCCCTTTATTATTTTTTTTTCAATGAAATGATGAAATCGATTACAAATAGGATATATACCATGTGACTTTTTCACACTGTAAAGTACCTTTTGTGTAGTCACAGTAAGTCTCTGGTGTTTTGCTTTTCACTCTTGACTTCATTAATATAACCTCTCTTCCCCTATAAACAAAAATCTCTGGGGTATCAAAGACTTCTGCCTCCGGTCAGTTTTGCAGCCTGTGATTCTCTGCTTCCTTCCTGGTGACATTAATTTTGAACGAGCCATGGTGCAGGCGAATGCCCTGAGCAGTCTTGAATATAGCCTGATTTTGAGGAGAGGAAGCTTCCCAGTTCCTGCCATGTGATTGTCCATGATTTGGCTTTTTAGGCCAGTTCTGTCTTCACCTGGAAAGGCACTTAACACTGTGGACAGAGTGTCCTTGGTCTTGGGATATCAACTTTGAGAACTAGAGGTAGAGGTTGAGAGTGCACGTCATCATTCTATCCTTCTTTTTCCCAGGAAATACTCATGTCCTTAGAATTGTTGTAAGTTTATTTATATTTTTTAAACTGGAAACTCCGAATATCCATGGCTTCCATGAGCACAGACATTGTTGGGGAGATCTGAGTTGCATTTGTTTATCTTTTCCACACTCACACGGTTTGCCTAGCTTGGCAGCCTGCTGGCCTGGACAATAATAAAGCTTCTGTCGAGGTGAGCAAACAGCTGATGGCACAGGGCACAGAGGGGACTCCGACAGTGGCCGCCTGTAATCTGCCAGGCTGGTGGTCAGAGCAGGCGAGAACAAAAGCCAGTCTGTTTGCAGGCAAATTGGAAAATCAATGTGTTAGTTGTGTTCTCGTGTCTTTGCCTTTCTCTAGGCTGAACGGGAGACTGCTCCTCCGGCAGTGCATAGTTCGTTCCAGGCAAGTACCCATTCCAGAGACTTACCTGCCTATCATATTACCACTGGCACTTCTGAGCAGGGTCCACGTTTAAAAGTCATTGATAGAGAAGTCCTCAAATTCACCATCCAGAGTGGGGTGGACCCTACTATCTCAATGGCTTGAGTTGTTTATATTCTAGACAGCTAGATAACACACATATGTTTATGTCCTAATTTCTTTTTTAACACCGATAAGGACTTAGAAAGGAGTTCATGTGCTGCCTGCTTGGGAAGTGCAGGAGCTGCAGTTTGGGCAGCATATTTCATAAAATCAGTGTAAGTGATTCCTTCGTATTCCCAAATTGATTTAATATGCTCACGTAGTTGAATATGTCCTAGACATGTTTGTGTCTCTGGATTCCTAGGTCTTAGAGAGCAGAGATCATACCAAGTAGCCCTGTTCCAGGATAAGGGAGAGAGTGGACATAACTAAAGACCCCTGAGGGTCAGTTGACAAATCTCTCAAAGGCCGCTGTTCTGAGATCCTTGTGTAAAGTCTTGAGTAACTTTCTCTCTATGCTTCTAAGAAATCCAAGTGTGAGAAGACAAGATCTTTGAGAAGATGAAATTGTTCTGTTTTTCCACGTATGAACATTAGCCTCAGATGGTCAACAATGACTTTAAACAAATTTTAATTTGAACTTTGAAGGTCTAAACCTAGGTCCTATTAATCTTTGTTTTCTTTAAAGCCTAAATAAAAAGGGTGTTTGGTTGAATTTGGTCACAGTGCTCTTGTTTTAAAGTCTATCAGAAAGAAATGACAAGTTCTGTAGTCACTGGAGACATCCTAAGGCAGAAGATTAGATTTTTTTTTTTTTAAAGATTTTATTTATTTGACAGACAGAGATCACAAGTAGGCAGAGAGGCAGGCAGAGAGAGGAGGAAGCAGGTTCTCTGCTGATTAGAGAGCCCGATGTGGGGCTCGATCCCAGGACGCTGGGATCATGACCTGAGTCGAAGGCAGAGGCTTTAACCTACTGAGCCACCGAGGCGCCCCAGAAGATTAGATTTTAAAATGAGGTTTAGGTTTAAAATAATCTTGGGTAGAGAAGGTAATTGGCATTTCTAATTCTGTTTGTTTTTAAAGAAAAAATGGATGGAACCTAACCGTCACTGCTACCCAGTACATTTCCCAGCAGCTAGCAATGCTCTGTGTCTCCTTAGCACTTAACTGTGTTCTACCTCATAGTATTGTGAACTATGTCTGTGTGCTTCATGTTTGTAATGAAATTAGAAATGCCCCAAACAGGGAATTTACAGTTCTTTGTATATGTCTTAGATGTTAGCAAAAGGATCAGTACATAATAGCATTTATACATTTGTTGACGGAAGCTCTTTTTTTATTTGCTGAAAACCTGTGGGCCACTAACTGTGTCAGGCACTGAGGAGTCAGTGGTGGACCAACAGCATGGCCCTCCTTGCCCAGCAAGGGCTTACAGGCCAGCAAGCAGCATCACCCTCATTTAGGCAGTACACCTGGTAATTCTCTTGAATTATCTCTTTAAAAATTAAAATTTTAAAAATTAAAATAATTGGCCATTATACTTTAAATCTCAGGTGTTTCAGATTAATAAGGAGAGGAACTCAAATAGCTCAACTGTTGACTTTAAAATGTGAGGGAAAGCACGAGCTACTAACAGATATATTTTGTTTCATTTCTATGCAGAAGATCTCCTTAGATCTAGTATCTTGGGCACCTATACAGTGACTTACTCTGGCTAGGTAATTTTCATCCAGAACATAATTTGACATATTTCTCTTTCTGTCCTTTTTACAAAAAGTCGTATCGTTTCTTAAATTTTTTTCAGTAAGCTCTACCCTGACATGGAGCTGAAATACATGACCCCAAGATCAAGAGTCACATGCTCCACTTACTGAGCCAGCCAGGTGTCCCATCTCTCTTTCTGCTTTTTAAGGGTTAATTCTGTAAAGAAAGAGTGAGAAATAATTTTCAGTAAGTTGTAGGATATTCAGAGGGTTACGTGACTCTGTATCCATAAAACATCTTCAGATCTTGTTTTTACCAAATTTCTCACCAAAGCACTAATAAATATCCTAAATTAAATACTACTTCACACTTCCTCTCTTTTTCTCAGCTTTTACTTTGGCAAAGAACCTGTTCAGCAGGAGACTATCCCCATAGCAGATGGCAGGAAATAGCAGGTGGCAGATTGAATAACCAGCTTCTAAAAAACACTGGTATTAGCCGTATCCTCGACTCAAATATGGCACAAAATCCTTTTGCTCCAAGTTTTTGTCTTACCTTTTTTATTTAAGAAAACAGTTTGATTTTTATAGAGTCTGGAGATTGATGTGCTTCCTGAACAATTAAAGAAAAGATGGGGACCTCCCCTGACATGAAATGATATTTGATGATGTGTCCTAATCACAACAGATAAACAGAAAAAGGAAGACAAAGCTCTTTAAACACCCTCCTCACGAGCTGCATCTCGTCTCTCCCTTTGTCTGTGGCAGGGACCTGCAGGCGAAAGGAGTCGCCCCAGCCCCAGGTACCACCAGTGTGTGCACACTTGAGGCAAGAGTAGTGCTCAGAATACCTTTCTAGGTTCCATTCCTTTGTAGGTACCATTGCCACACACACCTCAGCTTGGGCTACTTCAGCTTTTTAAAGCCATGTGGGCAGCTACAGGAAACAAAAGGAAAGGGGCATACTGATGGGCTAGAATGGAGCTTCGAAGAGGGCAGTGGGAGGGTGTGGATCTTGGACGACCTAGATGTCTAATTGTGCTTCGTTTTTATTTTTTTCTGCTTTTTTTGTTTGTTTGTTTTCTTTTGGTTCAGTGAAGAGTGTCCCGATCTCTCTGAAGTGCCATTAGAAATATCAATATAACTCAAAGCTGATATCCCTCTAGAGTTGCTGTGGTATTCCTTTCTCCATTTGTGCTTCATCTGTTTTAAACTTCAAAAGTGTCAGCTTCAGCCTCACATCTCTCTTCTAATGAAATGTGTATTTGTGTAATGCCATGGTTCGTGTTTTCCCCAGATCATTTTTTATAAATCTTGTATTTTAAAACAAGATGTTGAATCAAGAAGCGTTAAGTAAGGAATACAGCATTTAGGGTACTTTGTTATTTATTATTCTGCCTCCTCTTTCCCATTTCATACTTTACAGTTAAGAGGTTTTATTGACTGTTTTTATTGACTGTTGACCTTTACAACTTTTGGTAACACTGACTACACATTGGTAAATATCTATGAGAAGGACCTGATTGAGGATGCATTTTGGCATTGACATTTCAGAGTTAATGCCAGTTTTCTCTCTTATGCTTTATTTAGATTTCGACACAGCCCCAACTGCTGGTACCTGAGAGATTGGACTATCCACACCTGGATTAGACAGTGTCTAAAGTACGGTGCACAAGACAAAGCCTTGTATACCCTTGTAAATAAGGTGAGTGGTTTCCTGGTAATTGCAGCTTGTTTTCCTGAGTTTAGATTTAATACCTATTATAATATAGCAAAGACTAGGACAATAACTTCAGATATCTATTTATTCCCAGATATCCTTTTTTGAATGGAATTGACTATAAGTTAATCAATGGTCAAATATAAAAATTCCCTAGCTGCTGTTTTTCCACACCTAGTGACTGGAAAATGACAACTAAAAGCAAAAGGAAGTTTAGTCACAAGAATTTTGCACTTGTGGTTCATTCTTGATCCCTAAAGTATGGATTTCTTGCCTGGTTCCCTTTGGTGATGTTTAGGGACAAAGACATGACCATTTTGCTGGAATGTGATCTCCAGCATATTCAGACTATCTTATACGGTTTTTAAAGACAAATATTTCCTAGGTTCCTCAAAACATTTCTCCTGAATTCCTTGATTCCTTTCCTCGAGCCCCAGAGTCCCCTATGATTAGGGTTTTTCTGAATGTTACGTTCCACCAAGGGCTGAGTCTTCATTATCTTTATAGTATGAAATAAAGTATAAAATAGGCAAAAATTATGAATGTTATTTTTGTAAGTCTCAAGCTATAACCCTGTTTGACTCAAAAAGATTTTAACAGTATTTCTGTGCAAACATATTATCTTCATAGTGTCACTGAACATTGTATGTTAGAACTCAAAAGGATACCGTAATTTATTTTTTTCCATGACTTGGGTCCAATTCAGCTTAACATACATTGCAGACAGTTTGTGTGTGTGTGTGTGTGTGTGTGTGTGTGTGTGTGTGTGTGTGTGTGAAATTGCATTGGGTGTAGCAGTGTCTATAAAAATGAATAATATCCTTTCCTTGCCCTCAGGAAGCTTATGATTGAATAATGCAGATAAATATGTTTACTGAGAAATCTAATATTAAGCCCCAGAGGAAAGAATGGATCAAATCCTGTTCTCATTAGTTCAGAGTTTAATGACACAGATTATATTCACAGAATATTTCTTTGAAAACAAAACAAAAAGTGTCTAGAAAGGCATAAAAGTTTATCTGATTTTCTGTTGTTCCTAGTCTTTTGGTGGAAAGAACACTGGACAAGGAATCAGAAGACCCAGGCTATAATTTCATAAGTTCCACCAGTTGCCCATAATTTCAAGCAAATAATTTTATCCATCTAGGTCTTAGGTTTTTCAACTCTAAGTCAAGTGAGTTGTACTAATCAGTGATTTCCAAACCTGGCTCTGCATTAGAATCACACAAGACTCTTTAAAATTTTAGAGTTGCTTTTCTCTACCCCCAAGATTCTCATTTAATTAATCTTTATAGAGCATAGGCTTTTGGCATTTTTTTAATGGATTAAAAACAAAAAAAAATTTTTTTAATCTATTGCTGGAAATTCTTTTTCTTTTCTTTTTTTTTTCTTCAAGATTTTATTTATTTATTTGAGAGAGAGACACACAGAAAGAGAGGGAACACAAGCAGGGGGAGTTGGAGAGGGAGAAGCAGCTTCCCTCCGACCAGAGAGCTGGATGTGGGGCTCCGATCTCAGGACCCCCTGAGATCCTGACCGCAGCCAAAACTAAGAGTTAAACGCTTAAACATCTGAGCCACCCAGGTGCCCCAGAAATCTACTTTTTTAAAAGCACTCTTAGAGAAATTTGAGACAGATGCTAAAGGGTCCACATTTTGGGAAATATGGATTCTCAAATACTTAGCTGCTCATGAACAGGAGCTCAGTAATATTTTGTTGGAATACTTCTAAGTTCTTTAAAAACCAGTCTAAGGGGCAAGAAAAAACAAATGCTGGTATGATTGTGGCAAAAAGAGAAGCCTTGGACACCTGGGTGGCTCAGAGGGTTAAACCCTCTGCCTTTTGCTCAGGTCATGATCCCAGGGTCCAGGGATCAAGCCCCACATTGGGCTCTCTGCTCAGCAGGAGCCTGCTTCTCCCTCTGTCTCTGCCTGCCTCTTTGCCAAATAAATAAATAATCTTAAAAAAAAAAAAAGAGAGAGAGAGAGAAGCCTTGTGCACTGTTGATGGAAATGCACATTGGTGCAGCCACTATGGAAGACAGTATGGAGATTCCTCAGGAAATAAAAAGTAGAACTTCCATATGATCCAGAAATCCCACTTCTGGTACATATCCAAAGGAAATGAAAATAGGATATCAAAGAGATATATGCACCCCTGTGTTCACTGGAGAATTATTCACAATAACCAACCCTGGAAGCAACCCAAGTGTCCATTGATAGATGATGGATAAAGAAAATGTGGTATATATGTATGCGGTGGAATATTATTCAGCCATTTAAATGAAGATCTTATCATTTGTGACAACATGAATGAGCTTTAAGGTCATTATGCTAAGTGACATAAATTAGAAAAATACAGATACCCTATGATCTCACTTACACGTGGAATCAAAAAAAGCCCAACTCAGGTCACCTGGGTGGCTCAGTCAGTTAAGTGTCTGCCTTCAGCTCAGGTCATGATCTCAGGGTCCTGGGGTCGAGCCCCGCATCAGGCTCCTGCTCCCAGGGAGACTGTGTTTCCCTCTCCTCCCTGCTCGTGCTCTTTCTCACTATCTCTCTTTCTGAGATAAAAAAATAAAATCATCATGTTGTACCCCTTAAACTTACATGATGTTGTTTGTCAATTTATAAAGTTGGAGAAAAAATAAAGAACATAATGTGATAATGTGTACTTTCTCATTAGAGTCCATTTTTGCACTGACTGACATACTTACCTTATAAAAAGAATTGCTAAATCAGTGGAGTATCAGGAGTGGGGGAGCTTATTATTTTTTGTTTTTATGTTTTTATTTATTTATTTATTTATTTATTTTATTTTCAGGGTTTTTTTTTTTTTTAGCCTTGATAAGATACTACAGTTGAGCTTTATTTTTCACATATCAGCTGTCTTGTGTCATACACCCACTCACAACTTTCTTACCCTGACCAAGTTCCAATTACCAAACCTCACGAGTCACATCTTCTATTTCACTGTCACAGATGCTGTAAAATGATAGGTAAATATCTTAAAGCTAATGGTGGCAAGTTCTGTCATGAATAATGCATAGGCATATATTACGAACTGAGCGAAAGTGGATATTTTTCTCTTATTTTCCTTTTATTTTCATTACCATTCCAGGTCCAGTATGGAATTTTTCCAGATAACTTTACATTCAATTTACTGATGGATTATTTCATAAAAAAAGAAAATTACAAAGGTAAGAAACCAAACCTGGGTCCTTTTATAGTGGGGCTTCATCTCCTAAAGGGAAGTAAATATGGGCAATTTCGCTTATTTTGTTTCATAATGACATCTCTTTGGATCACTCTTTCTGTTAGAAATAGATGCATAGTTGATTTACCATACCATTTGGCCAGATAGGACAATCATATCCAGGTTTTTTTCCACTCAGTTTCTCAAGTTTTTTTTGTTCATGCCTCCTTGTGCAAAGGACAGTGAATTTAGTTAAGCAATAAACCTGCTTGAGCAGCCCTGGCTGGTTAAGATTGTAGTAATGTAGATTATTAGCTTGACTTAAAAAAAAAAATACCATTTGCTAACTTTGTTTAGTTTAAGTCACAGTTGTTATTCTGTGTGAAACATAAGACTAGAAAATCGCTTGATTTTCTGGGAAGAGCAGTACCCTTGCTATGAAGAAAAGTCCTTCCCCAGGCTTTTGTTTCCTCATCTATAAAATTAGTGGGTGGGTACTCTCTGAGGTCCCTTTACCCCCCAAATTTCTTGAGCCTATGCAGTTAATTTGAAGTGACTCCTCACTTCGACTACAGTAAAGGAGTCCAAGGAAAGATGGAGATTGCAGCAGACTGTACAGAGGAGTCAGGGGGGCCAATGTCCAGCCAGTGTCCATGGGTTAGGGAATCATATGACAGCATGCTTCTACTTGGGCTGTGCTGATAGTGAGGAGGGAAAGAGGAGCCTTGCTATTGTGCAAAGACACACCCGGCTTTCCCTTTTCCCCATATCATCCTCAGGCTTGGTACTGAGAAGCCACAATGGAGCTAGTAGCTATGTTAGTACTATGTTACCCACAGGGGAGCTGTGTTAGTAGTACCTCAGGAAGGTGGATATAGACTGGTGGGCATTTATGCATTTATAACATCTGAGATTCCTGCCATTGGGTTACATCCCCTCGTCCCTGCACACCAGCACCAGTGGCCTTTCCCACTGCAACAATACTCAGTGCTTAGGCTAGGGACAGGGCATTCCTTCCATGAGTGTGGCCACCTCTCCCCTTTGTCTCCTCTGTATATCTGCTTTATCGTCTGTCTCAAAAGACTTGCAGTTGTTGACTGCCAAAGAATATGTGCTGTATATTATTTTTTGAAATGTCAGTTATCCCTTCTTGTCTATTTCTTATTCAGTCTTAAACCTACATTTCCTGAATTCAAGTGAAAGAGGATTAGCTTTTCTGTGTTACCAAATCTATGCTCCTTGAACATCAGATTTAATAGTGTATCATTGGAGAATTATTTGAAGTAGTTTTCTCCCTGCCCTCTTTCTTTAAAGGGCATGTTGGAAGGGTCAAAGGACTTTTTTTTTCCTAAATGCAGAGTAAATATTTAATATTGAGGATTTCTAAAAATAAAGTTTTAATGAAGATTATTATCATAAATGATAATTTATGCCATAAATTTTGCCATAAATGGCAAAAATTTAGAAAGTATTATACTTTTTATTGTTAATAGGATAGGAAATATCAAAGTACCTAAGTGAATATGGAGGAAAAGATAATTGATTGTACAGGGTAATCTAATTTCACTTCCCAAGCTGAATGAAATGCAGAATATAAATAAGATGAAGTAAGTTGATCTATTTTTCATGTGTAATTTTGGATTCTGTAATGAACAATTGAAAAACCAGATTTTTTTTTTTTAACTGGATTTTTAGGTTTAAATTGTGTTCTTTTAAAATACTGGTTTGTTTGGGATTGTTGTTTTAAATCTCTTCCAGGTCCTTATTTGCTACTGATTTAGTAAATGACTTTCTGGTGTGTCTCAGTTTCCCCATTTCCAAAAAGAATATAGAAGTTCTTGCCTGTGGCCACATTTAAAACCATGACAACATGCTCAAAGCCAGCTGGCTCTGAACAGCTGCAAGTCAATGCTAACTCTTATAATTATGATTATATGCAAAAATTGGTTAACACAGCAGCTTAGTTAGTCAAAAACATTTGTTGTGCCTGTTTTATGTTCTGGCACCATATTTTAAACCAATATTAACATTCTCTAATTTAACAACAAATATTAAGGGAAAGAAATTGTCTGAACTTGATTTTCTTGGCTTCCATCTATGTTGTGGAATCTTAAGGGAAAATAAAAATTGCTCAAGGTCTGATCTACTATGATCAGCATTCATGTGGCAACAAATATCTTACATTGTATTTTATAGTCAGGGGCTTATAATTTATGAATGTGCATTTTCCTTTCCAGTCTTTCAAGTCTTTCAACTGGGCCTAATTATCCTTTTTATAGTCCTCGGTTTTCTGTCTCCATAATGATATCTGGGATTTAGGATCATCGCTAGCATTTGTCTTCATTTTTCCCAACACAGAGAAGGTTCCAGAACCCAGAATGGGGCAGTCAGCCCACCTTCTATTCTGCTTCTCAGGGTGACCTGGAAAATATATTTGCCTCCTTTCTGTATGCCTTAGTTCTTCTAGCTGGCGGACATGATGTGTTAAATTTGCTTCACAATTTATGAGGCATTTTTGTATATACTATCTTGATGGACTGTCCAGTAGTTTTTTTTGTTTGTTTGTTTTGTTTTTTGTTTTTTTGTTTTTTGTGTTTTTTTTTTTCAGATTTTATTTAAGAGAGAGAGTGAGCAAGTGAGCATGAGCTAGGGGAGAGGGAGAGGCAGATTCCTCACTGAGCAGGGAGTCCAATGAGGGGCTTGATTCTAGAACACTAGGACCATGACCTGAGTCAAAGGCAGATGTTTAACCACCTTAGCCACCCAGGCACCCCTTATTTTGTTTTGTTTCTTTAATTTAATTTAATTTTTTTTTAAAAGATTTATTTATTTGACAGAGAGCACAAGCAGGGGGAACAGCAGAGGGAGAGAGAAGCAGGCTCTCCACTTAGCAGGGAGCCTGATGCGGGGCTCAATCCTAGGACCCTGAGATTATGACCTGAGCCAAAAGCAGACGCTTAACCGACTCAGACACCCAGGTGCCTTTCTGCCATAGTCTATTGAAGTAGGTGGGACAAATGGTATTTTTTTTTTTTTTTTAATCATCAAGAGGATGATACTGGGAGAAGTTAAGAGAAATTAAGTAGATTATTCCGTGTCCTTGAGAACATTGGTACAAAAGCACCTGACTTAGTATATAATAGTAAGTATAATAGAAGCTAAATACTTGGGAAAGATCTAGTTTGTGGAAGATCTGGGATCAGAGCTCACATTTTTTTGCTTCTTAATTCTGTTTGTTTTTCTGTCATGCCCCACTTTTTAAGTTTATAGTTAAGTACAGATTTGGTGATGTTACCTAAAGCTAATACCCTCTCATTTTTACTTTGATCTTTTTGCCAGATGCTTTAACCGTAGTTTTTGAGATCATGATGCAAGAAGCCTTTGAAGTACCTTCCACCCAGCTTCTGTCCCTCCATGTTTTATACCATTGCTTGGCCAAGAAGACAGACTGCAGCGTAAGTGGTGGGCTGTCCAGAGGTACTGAGAGCCCAAGAAGCCCACTGTGCCTCTTGAGCAGGGAGGAGGTGGGGAGAGGAGAACCCTGCCCTCAGAATCTGACATGCGACTCTGTGGCCCCCGAACAGCCAGGAATGAGTGCTCCTTCTGTACATTTTAGTTTCCGGTTTCTGACAGAGTGGAGCTGGATGGAAGTTCCTCCACTTGAAAGAATCTCAAGTGAAAGTCCTTATACACATTTTGAAACTTGAACTAGGCTGAATGCCCCTCAGGTGTTCAGAAACGGGCAACTAACCGTCCGTGACATTGGCCTTGAGTATCAAAGAAGCAGCGAGGCATCTAACTGGCCACGACCTCAGGCAGTCAATGCCGATTATTCAGCTGGCATCAGTATTTTCCTGAGGCTGCTCTGGTCAGTCCAGAATACCGAGTTTTGGTTTCCTCTCTTGGGTTCAGCTATTTAATCATTGTTTACTGTTACCCTAAGAATACCAACAGTAATAACAGTAATAACTCATATTTAAATAGTACCTGCTTTACACCAGGCTGCGTTCTTAGTGTCTTAATTTATTAATGCATTTAATCCCCATAATTCTATGCGGATGAGAAGACTAGAGCACAGAGATGTTATATAATAGCAGCTCTTAGGTGACAAAGCCACCTGGGGAAGCCAGGCAGCCTGGGCCTGCAGTCTACCCTCAACTTAAGATGTAGCATCAAAATACACTAGTTCGGGTAGAAACTGAAAAGGACATCTAATCCAGCTCATATTCAAAAGAATTTATAGTGTGTGTTGCTTTCCTAAGATGAGGGTCATAGCCTGCGGCATACCTCACATGCATTAGTTCATTAAATTTTTGTTGGGCACTGACTGCCTTCCATACATTGCCAAGTACTGGTTATACAATAGTAAACAAACACTCCCTGCTCCCAGCCAAAGAACAATACAGGCATTCAAAGCAAAACAAAACAAATACATGAATATAAAACTGTAACTATAATGAGCACTACAAAGACCTCTCATACAACAAGCGTATGTTTTGGGAGTTTTTGTCTGTTTGTATTCTACACTTAGGTTAGGAATGCCTTCCTTAAGGAAATATTTCTTGTGTTAGTATTTGAAAGATGAATAGGAATTAACTGGCTGAAGAGAGGAAGAACAATCCAAAAAAGAGAAACTAATACATGCAAAAGCCCAGTGGCAAAACAAAATATGGTGAGCAGAAAGGGGCTGGAAGAAGATTGGAAGATAGTGTAGATGCAGCAGAGAGAATGGTTGGAAGGGCAAAGGGTGAAGTAAGGTTAGAGAATGTAGGTCATGCTAAGCTGTATTTGTATATCCTAAAAATAGAAACCATTGAGAATTTTTAAGTAGAAGGGGTAATATGGTCTGGTTTGTGTTTTGAAAAGATGCATCTGGCTGTAATGTGGGTAGGAGATTGAATTGGGGCCATGATGGCTTATGGTCAGAGCACTTGGGAGACTACATGGTTGTCCGAGCAAGAGGTAATGAAACCTGGGGACCATAATGTCTGTGGAGTTAGCAGTAGCCAGTGAACATGCTTCGGAGGCAGATAACATGATAGGAGACTGTATGTGGAGGCAGGGACAAACAGGTGAAATCTTACCTCCTCAGTTTTTGACTCGTGTATCTGGATGGAAAGGTTGCTGTGTGCTTGCAAAGGGAACTCTGGAAAAAGACTGGGTTTTATGAGGAAAATCATTAATTTGGCTATGAACATGTTGCATTTTGAGATGCCTTTCAGACAACCAAGAGATTTTTATGAGAGAAATTGGGATCTTCCTGGAAAAATCTGGACTGGAGATATAGTTTATAATATACCTAGATGTAAATTTCTGCAGATGAGCCACAGAGCAAAAAGGGAAATCAGGAATGCTTTGGGTCCCCAAAACCACAGAAGGGAAGTGGTTTACAGTTTAGAATGCTTCTGAAAGGGTAGGTAAGGTGAGGACTTTCAAAAAGCTCATTGAATTTAGTGGCCTCAAGGCACTAAATTGTAACCTGTGTTTCCATAGAATAATAGAGGACGAAAGGAAATAGGAATGAATTGTGGGGTGATTTAAAGGTGCAGAGAGGAGATAGCTGGTGTAGAGGAGTGCTTTGGGTTATCTAGCAATGAAGGGGAGTGGAGAAGGGAGTGGGAGAGTGAGGTTTGCTTTGTATTAATGGGAAAGGCACAGGCACAAACGTAGAGAACCTTGACCCTGGAGCAGTAGTACCTGATTTTGTTCATAATAGTATGTACAATAGAAGCTACAGGTTTGGGAGAGACCTGATCTCTTACATTAACACACAAATAGCTTTTCATATAAGCAGCGGTGTTTGTATTATTCTCAGAGAATTCTCCAAAAAATCTGTAAGACATGCATTTGTTTGTTGTCATTCATCTTTTTAAAAGTCTCTTCAGAGGTATTTCTGTGCCAGCCAATCATCACTACAGTGGCTCAATTCCTAGAGCAGCAAGGACACCACCCTTTGGCTCTTTGCCCTATTGCATTTTGATACTGTAGGTCATGCTTTTCCCTAAAGAAAAGAAAAAAGTTTAAGGCTCCTTATTTATTATTCACCAGGTCCCTTCTCATGCAGTTTATGTGGGGGAAAATCAAACCTTAGGGCAATTTGCTTTTGAAAGTGAAATGCCCTGTCCTCTATTACCAGCTCTTTCACTTACTGTACTACACAAGTGCCTGGGGAGGCTTTATTTTTCTCCCAAGATCTTTGCTTTCTTCAAAGGTTTAGAAAACCCTAAGAAATTACTCTTGTACCACACAAAGGCCACTGCCAGTAAAGAGGTTTGGGTGCCCATTAACACCTGGGGTGCCTCCCTTACACCTGGCTACAATTGCAGCCTGTATGCCTCATTCATTCTCTGCTTCCTCCCCGACCTCTGACTGCAGACACCAGTGCAGGGCATCCTGATCTTTGTGTTTTTTATTTTTAAGCCCAAGCAAGGGCTCTGATGGATGTGTACTCATACAGCACCAAGAAGATCACAGCTCTCATTGTCTGAGGCGTTGCCAAGGCTGTCCTTTGAGACCAGCGTTTACAGCGAGCTCCCGTCCCTGCTGTTACTACTCTACAGCAGGCTTAGCAATGCTTGCATTTTTGCCCCTTTTTTCCCAACTCTCAGAAGAGCCAATTTTCCTGAAGTATAATTTTGCAGCCTGGGTTGAAAGAAATGATCACTAAGTGTTTCTGATTGTCCAATTTATTTTTAAGAGCACAGATTTATCTAAAAGCAACCTAATAGTTGTATTTATTTTTACACTGTGAAGTGGGAGTCCTATCATTGCTGACTTGTTTAAAATTCAAAAGCTTGCCCCAGCATGTCGTGGCAATGTGAGTGAATATTGGGCTGACAGCATGTGTGATCTTTACTGATTGTCTCAAGGCAGTATTGGTCCAGAGTGCTCTTTATTTTTGTTTTGTTTTGCTTTTCTGATTGCAAAAAGAACTCTTATTCATTGCCAGAAATGTGGAAAATAATGAAAAGTATAAAGAAAAAAACCAAAATGGCTCATAATTTCCAGAAATCCACTAACAGAAGGTATTTCTTTCCTGTATTAGTCATTAGATACAACTGTCTTTTCCTTATAAAATTAAGATTATAATGTACCTATAGCTTTGTTATTTTGCTTTTTTTTAAATTTAGTGCTACAACTTGTTTTCCACCTATTAAAAATCATTAAAAATCAAATTTTTGCATAAAGTATTCTTTGTTTGGCTGGATCATGACCTCTTATTCTGTTGCAGTGGGAAGAAGAGAGGAACTTTGGTGCATCCCTATTACTCCCAGGCTTAAAGCAAAAGAACTCAGTGGGGTTGAGTTCCCAGTTGTATGGCTATGCACTTCTTGGTAAGCTATGTGATCCTTACAAATATTGTCCTTTTGGATAGAACTGATGCATTTTTCTATGTTGTAATAATTTTTTTAATTTAATTTCAGTGTACCAGTGAAATTCCAATATAGCTTTCATTTTTAGACATAAAAATAGACCTTGATAACCTTAACAGCTATGGGACAAAACCTTAAGAGACAGTAAAAGAGGGTGCTAAAAATCTGTTACCACTGCAAGGTGAAAACTAGTTCTGGTGGCTTTGGGTTATATTTCGCAGTAATCAGTGTGAGGAAGGGATAAAGAAAGGAAAGTTCTGGCCCTCTTGTGGGACCAGCCAATAAAAACTTTCCCAGTACTAACAAAGATCTCTTTTAGACCTGAAGTCCAGGAGGTAAGAAATTAAGAGTTAGGGTTGTACTCATATCCTTGGTATTGTTTTCAGGTGAAAGAAGGGATACTCAGAGAGTGTATCTAAGTAGCACTTTGGGAAAGCAGAGAGACTCTTGATGCAATGTGACTATTCCATGCTGGGAGATGGTTGCTTTGCTTTGATGCTCTGACGGCACTGAAAGTCATGTAAGGAGGATGAAGCCTCAGAACTTGGGTTGTGTGGAAGTGGGGCAAATAGCATCCAACCTAAGTGTGCATAAAATGTGCCCTGATTTACAGAGGTCTACTAAGTACATATTATTTCATTATTCTTCCATTTTCTCTCTCAAGTAGGCAGGCATTTCAGAAGGCACCTTCTCTTAACCATACACTGCTTTGACTTACCTTTGTTTTATGAAAATCATCAAAGTTTTAGCAGTTTTGAAATTGATCCTCACTAACAAATGTGGTATGACCTTAAATGCTGATTCTGTTGTAGACTGATGGAGGGAGAGGAATTTTAGAGTTCATCAGCTGGCTATCAGACTAGCAAAAGAATTGACCACTTTTTTTTTGTTGTTGTTAAGATTTTATTTATTTATTTGACAGAGCGAGAGAGCATAAGCAGGGGGAGCAGCAGAGGGAGAGGGAGAAGCAGGCTCCCCGCTGAGCAGGGAGCCCCATGCGGGGCCCAATCCAAGGACCCCGGGGTCATGACCCAAGCAGAAGGCAGATGCTTAACCATCTGAGCCACCCAGGTGCCCCTTGACCACTCCTTTTAAAAACTGTTTTCTCCTAATATGCCATCTACTTTCTTGCTGTTGACTTAGGCGTGTTTTGCCTTTGCCTTCAGGTGAGTATTCAGGACTGTGTAAATTATTGAGGGAGTGTCAGGGCCAAGAAAAGGTACATTGTAGCTGCTGTTTCTGTGCAGGAGGCCCTGGTGCTTTGGGATGGGAGGCCATCAGATCAAATCTCTGTGTCATGTGCTGTGCATGCAGCCCCACTCAGCCCCATGGCAGCAGCTTCCCAGAGGGGGACTGCAACGTCTTGAAAATCTAAAATTAGCTGTCACCTGATAAGCTTTGTCTATTTATGTCCTACCACAGCCTTCCCAAATCCTCCTTCCCAGGAAAGATAAGTGAAGGTGGCTTTAAGACCTGGCAGCTCAAGGTGACTTTGGCCGTTAGTGCAGAGAGGGCTTCTGTTCTGCAGGCACACAGAGACAGTTCCTTGGCCAGGCCGAAGACCCTGCCGTCTAGTGTCCACATCTTGAGCTCCAGTTGTGATGGTTTGAGGTAACAAAGAATAACATTCATATCTGAAGATCTGAAAAGAACGATGAAGCCCAAATAAAGGAAAGAAGAATAAAATCAGATTTTTTTTCATAAGGACAGTCAATGGGGGTGTTTTGGAGCATTTTGAAAAATATCAAACATTTGCTGGCAGGGAAAGTTGCCATATGTTGACAAGATTTCCACTGTAGGAGAATTGTGGGATTTCTTTTTCAGAGGAAGATTTTGTTCTTGAAACAAAAATAGTATTCAGTTGTTTGACTCGTATTCTAAGGGTAGTTCCACTTAAAGAGACAGAGATATCAATCTCTCTAAATTTCCCTCAGCCCTGTGATTCATACATCCTCATGATCATTTCCACCAGACCAAATGGAAAAGAAGAAAAGCATACCCGTACAGTTTTGTATTAAAAAACAGATTCAGTGAATTTCACCATATTCTTCATCATCCATCTGAAATGGCACCAGATCACTGGACAGGATGAGGCTCTTGGTACAGATTTGAAATGATTTTCCAGGTTCATATTCACTTGTGCTTTCAAGTCCTCAGTCTTATACATAGTGGGAAGCCATGGCTGAGGCTTCTTCGTTGTTCTTTTTGGCCACAGGGAAGGTGGAGCTGCAGCGAGGGCTGCGGGCTGTGTACCATAACATGCCTTTGCTGTGGCAACCCGGCTACCTTGACCGAGCCCTTCAAGTGATGGAGATGGTGGCCTCGTCCCCGGACGATAGGATGCTGTGTGCAGAAGCGGTACGTCACTCAGCTCTGAGTCAGTGTCCTTTAGCCATCTCCTGTTCCTTGTAAGCCAGCCTGTGAATTTGTTTGCATGGCCTTCCCCTTACCCCTACTGTCTTTACTCTGTAGAATCATGTATTCGTCCAGTTGAAAAGGAATGAAAATCCACACAAATTCTCAGTGCTACTGACAAAAAGTATTAGAGAATAAGATGAATGTTGATGCCATAGCTCACTGAGAGAAAAACTATCCCTCTCCCCTGGAATTGAAACTGAGTTCGATAAAATACAGCCCATTCTCCCCGCCCCCAGCAAAATCTCAGTGGGAGCTCAAAAATAGTTAATATTTCATTTTTAATTTTTGGCATTTCTGTGCCCTTGTAGTCTTGAGGGACTGCCTGGCATTATATTCACCCATAAAAGCCTTCAAGAAATGAATCTGGGAACTAGAGATGGCACAGTCTTGTTTTGCTTCCATTAAACTATTTTATGATGAATGCACAATGCTGGGGAAATACAGATCAGATGTACCTTTCAGAATTCTGAGGGGTTCTTTTGCCTGGACCAGGCAGCTGTCTTCTCACCAGCTCCAGTGTGCATCTCTCAGTCACCTAGGATTCTTGACACTGTGAAACCACTAGACTTAGCTCAGGCTACAGGAAATGTAGCATCTTAGAGCCATGTGAAAGCCTTCAGCCTTACAGGCAGCCAGTGCCCGATCCTAGCCAAGCAGCTTCTGTCATAAGAGGGAGGCCTAGATGGACGTTGCTTGTTCCATTACTAGGATGTAAAAGTTAACTTTGAGCTCATTCTTAGTTTTGCCTTGACCCCAGTCTCCAAGGACTCAGTCCTTGGCTTCGTTTTAGTCATGAGATGTGCATGTCTGGTGCCTGTACTGACCAGATAGTAATGTCTAGTGAATCATCATGTTCTTGGGCAGACATTAATAATAGAACATACACATTCCTAAACATGTATTCATATTTAACCCTGCTGCAGTCAGTGCTAGTGATCAGAAACACAATATTAAATGTAAATCCTTTTCCTGGGAAATATTCCTTCCCGTCTGAGCCAAATTTGCGTTCTCTGTGACCTGTCTTAATAGGAAAGTGATTCAGATGTCAGCAAGAATGAAATATATGTTGGGTTCGGGTATAAGGTAATAGTGCCATTAAAGGGCTTTAGTATTTTCTGGGTTTTTGTTCTAAGGCGACATGGTCAGAATTAATTGGTATCCAAGGGATTGCTAGTGCTGGCCTTGAGGTTGTAGAATCTCTGATCATTATGCCCTCAGGGGTTGAGGGAAGGTGTGCCCCAAAGTGAGTGTGGTGGGAGAGAGAGGCCAAAACAAAAAAGAAACCCTCTGTTTTACAGTTTACTTAGTTTTAAGTCACAGAAGTTGCCTTATTAAAGTGCATTTCACGTCTGTCTGTCCGGTCTCTGTCAGCAGCTCATGTGGGTTGTGCGGTCCCTAATTTATAGATGCTCCGTGAGCTCCAATCTTTCTGTAAAGGAAACTTGCCTAGATTCTGAGGTTCTCCTGCACATTCAGAATGATCCTCTGTTGGTTGTCCTCTGTGGTGGGTTTTCTGTCCTTCTCCCAATGCCAAACCGGTTGAGGAAGACAGCATGGAAGAGGAATACTTGGAGTCCCCATCCAACGTAATTTTTGGGTCCTTCCCCAGTTGACTAAAGGTGAAATCAGGTGCTGCAATGCTGATCCGTACACAGGTGATTCTGAGCTTGCATATTCATAGCACGCGCTTTGTCCTAGGTTGTCCCTGCCATCCAGTGGGATGTTTCTGACGTAAATTGGATAACCACGACTCTTGAGCCAATAATTTTATAAGAGAAAGAGATTACAAGTTGCAGATCCCAGCTGTTCCTTCCTTCCCCTGGCCCAGCTTCTTTTCGCGGTGTGTTTTCAGGGCCACAGGATGGTTAGTCCCTGCACCCTCTTTCTGCTCCACAGCTGGCTGTGCTGGACAGAACGCTGAAAACTCTGACTGCTCCAGCCCCCGCGGCTTCGGAGGAACAGCCCCAAGAAGGGGAAGACAGCCGGGGCTCAGAAGACCTGGTGGAGCAGCTGGACGTGGAGGAGACCGAACAGTCCAAGCTTCCCCGGTATCTCAAACGATTTAAGGTGCGTCATAGCAGAACTGAGACCCTCTCCACTGTATTTCTTTGCTGTGGTGTCAGACAGGCAGGCCTTTCGTGCCTCACTGTCACACACAGAGGCATGAAAAACTGACATCACAAATGAGGCTTCAAACAGGAAGCAGTCTTAAGCAAATGGAATTTTTATACTCCTTTTTGTGCATGAGCTAATCAGTCCCAGTTTTGTTCACTGGAGCAGTGTGTCATTACACATTCATCCCTGATGTGTCTGATGGGAGGGTACTAGCTTGCCAACTCAGAGCAGTCGCCTGACTCCAAGCACAGGTGAAAAGGATCTGGTCTTTTCTCCATATTGCACTCATGTGCTTGATAACCCAAAACCCCAAGTGGGAATTAGAAAGCCACATTCAAGTATGATGGAGATCAGCTACAGGCGTCTTCTGTTGTTTGGTTTTGTGTTGTGCACTTAGGCCCTCCGAATACGTTTTTGGACTGCCTGGAAGATGTAAACAAGTTTCCGCTGTTTCTTTTCCAAATAGTCCTGAACACTCAAGCTGTCTTTGGTAGCTTTCAACTGCATGGCCCAAAATACTCTGTTATCAGCGTCAGGGAAGAAGAGCTGTGTTACAGGTTAACCCCTTGGCCTCTTCCTTGCTTTGTTTCTTGTCTACAAAGTGCAGAGAGAAAAATGTGCTGCCTGAAGAATCCTTTATATGAAGCAGAAAACCTTCCCATCCATGCCAGCTGACTTCTTATGTCATTTTGGGGCAGAGAGGTGTCATTTTGCCTGATGATGACATGTTCAGTAATGCTGAACATGGGATACCTCTGTCCCCGTGTTATAAGGACTCTCCTGTACTTGCAGCTGCTGTTCCTCCTACTAATTCTATAAAGTCATTGTTCAAGGTCCCTCTTTCAGAATTTGAAAACTGAGAAAGAAAGGTTGATCGATATTATGTACACAGAACTGGCGGTAAAGAACTTCCCTACCTTTTCCTCTTAATTTTGCAAATTAAGAAAATCTAAAAAACAAAAAGTGCTGCTGTAACACACCTAAAAATGACTGCCTCTTCCTCTTGTTTCTTATATGTTTAATCTCAAAGAATAGAAATCTGTGCTGCATTAAATTCTCAGTCCTCATTCTTCTAAACATGCATTTTTTTGAAAATCAGAAAGAGGAGACAAACATTTATCGGCTACTGGCTATGTCACAGGCTTCAGTGCGTTTCACCCGTCTTCACTGCGGCTCTGCACGACGGATGCTGCTTTTCCTGTGTTACATGACGCCAGGCTGAAACGCGCTGGCCCATGAGTGACTGATCTGGGATTTGAACCAAAGTTTGCTGACTCAGATTTGAGTCCTTATTCTCTTGTCCCAAACTGTCTGCTTGCCTCCAAACCACACAGAAAGTGATCTCGGAAAGAAATAATTTTCATTGTACATTTCTTTTTCTTCCTGTTGCCTTTTATTAGTCTCGGGCAATTTATGTGGGATCCATTTTTACATGACTGATCCAGCACACTAGGCCTCTAGCCACTCCTTGACGTATGGATCCTGCCTACCTTCCAGTCCCATATTGGAGCAAGCCTCATCACCTATGCCAGTGAATTGTGCTTGTGTTTGGAACATGGGGATGCATGGCATAAGCTACAGCTGAGCCATGAGTGGCTCTCTCTTGATGGTCTACATCTTGAAGCACTTAAGGAGATTAGTGTTTTTAGTACTTGACTCCTCCAGGAATACAATACCGCCCAAACCAAGATGCCATTTCAGATGGAGCTGTAAGCAGTTTGTAAAGGCTGACCTGCGACGGAGCACAGCAGGTGGAAGCTTATAATAGTGCAAGCACTCATGGGAGCCGTTTAGCATGCCATTAGTAGAAAGTTCTTGAAATGATTTCCATCTGTTGAAAGGAACCCTGGTTAAGCAAACATTTATCTCCATCATTCTGAAGGAAAAGATATGGACGGGCTTGCGCCTGGGTATCAGCTGCTTCTGCCGTTTCGTGTGCATCTTAGAGTGCTTTGCTCTGGGAGTTTGGTGCTTGGTTTGGTGCAAGTCAGAGTGGAAAGGTAGATTTGTTAGGCTTGTGCTGTCTTTGTGGATTAAAACAAGAAATTATGTAGAAAATCACAGCATATGGAGTCCCATTTACTGGTCGTGAGTAAAAGGAGAGAAATCACACGTGGTGCATCTTAGCAAAAGTGCTGGACTGAAAAAAAAAAAAAAAAGAAGGGGGCAAACACTCACAGTATCTGGATGAAAGGCAGCGTGACAGGTTCCCAAAAAAATGCCTTTTCCTGTAAGCAGAATGTGTGGAGATTTTGAGACTTAATCTCCTTTCTGCTTTGCTTTCTCCCATCTGCATCCTCCTCCCCACCCCCATCTTTTTTTTCCTTGATTCCCAACAGGACTTGCACTCTAAGCTTGAGGCCCTGGGCCGAATTGAGTCAGAAAGCCTTTTGACTCTGACCACCCGGCTCATCAAGGAACAACTCCCCACCTGTGAAGCCGAGGACATCGCAGCCTACGAGCAGAAGCTGCAGCAGTGGCATCTGGAGCGGGTACACTTGATTCAGAGGGAAGAGGAGCAGAGGGAGAGGGCAAAGCAGGAGTACGAGGCCCGGAGAGCAGCAAAGTCATCTGCCTAAACAGGCCCCTAGCACTCCAGGCCCCAGCACAAGAACTTCTCTAGCCCTGTCCCAGGACTCACAAGTGACTGAGGGCAGCCTCAGCCTCCTCCATCCGCCCCTCCTTTGCCTAAAATAGGCCGTTTGCGGTATCAGAACCACAGTTGTCAACGTATGAACGCACTGTGACTTCCCATCACATGCTGTGGGGCTGTAGAGCTGTGAGTGGCAAGCAGTCAGACTGAAGCCCCAGCTACACACCTTAAACAAGGTGCTCCTGAGGCCTGTGGGAGGGTGGTTCTGGGGTCCCGGATCAGTGTGGAACAGTGAAAACTCTTGATCCATAGCAGTGGTGGAGGGAGAGACTGGTTGAACAGCCTGGTGTTGAGCACAGGCTTTTGAATGGTGTCTCGCCAGTGGCAGAGTACATGTCCTAAGCCTCATCGTCCTCCATGGCCTCCCAGCCTTAGCTGGGTGTGGGATGTCCACACATCTCACCTTCTCCTTCCCCTGTGTCTGTTCTCTGCAGACCTGAACTTGGGAGAAATTGAGGACAGGAGTGAACACCACCATGAGCCCACTGGCTTTCAAATTTCAGGCGCCCACGGTGATACTTTTAGAATGCAAGGACTTCTGAGGAGAATGTGAGCTCTAGCTCCAAAGCCTCCTTGGCTTGGCTTCTCCATCATGGGGTAACTTCTTTCCAGAGCATTCTGAGCTCCTTCCTCAAGGAGGTAAAGTGAGCTCTTAGTGTCCACATGTGCACACATGGACAACTTGTCAATACACATTTCAATTGCAGAAGTAGGAGGAAACGAGAGGCAGGATGGGGCTTGTAGTA
The DNA here is from genome assembly GCF_922984935.1 of Meles meles. Classification (NCBI taxonomy): domain Eukaryota; kingdom Metazoa; phylum Chordata; class Mammalia; order Carnivora; family Mustelidae; genus Meles; species Meles meles. Next base: position 84,737,413 of record NC_060068.1, read on the forward strand.
CTTAGGAGACATGCATAATTGTGCAACTGTCAGGAAGTGGAAATTCCTTCCTGAAGTTTCTCTGTGAAAGTGTTCAGAGGCAGCTCCTGTTTGCTGTGTAATTTTGCCTTTAAGTACTGTTGTTCAAGGTTGTGCTGTTTTATCAAGAACCTGTGGAAATAAATGTCCTGGGATTCTTTTGTTGTGTTCTTTGTCTTTTAGGGAAGGGAGGAAGAGAGAAAGTCACACTATTAATATGGTTAGTCTGATTTTGAGCAACACTTTTTAACCTTTCTTCTCTATCAGACTTTGGCATTTACAACGACCACCACAACGGTTAACATGAATTGAGGACGAAGTGTGTGCCAACACCTCAAGCAGCCCTGTGCGGGAGGTAGAGTAACCCCTTTCTTGAATGAGGAAACAAGCTAAGTGGCTGAGGCAAGGCCGGGTCTGCTCCTCGCCTGGCGTGCTGACCGCTGGCCATACCTGCCGTGCACATCGGCGCAGGACCTTGTTACTGAGCAGAGCTGAGTCTTACTCAGGCAGAAGGTCAAGACTCAAAATCAGTGGTGATACTTTGGCTTATCAGGGATAGGGCTTTTTCCACCACTTTCTTATTTTGTCAAGAGGAAGGTTCAAGATGGATCAGAAGGCCCCTTTTTCTCTGTAGATTACTGACCATCATGGCATAAAGGATCACATTAATACTTGGCCTTCTGTTTCCTCCCCATCTGTCCCTACCCCAGTTTTTGCCAGAGTGCGGAGCATGAAAACTGCCGCTGAGCAGCAGCACAATACCTGACTCTCCTCCTCGTGGGACCGTGTTGCCTTGGCACCAAACTTTGCATCGTGTTTTTACACTTCTAGCTAGCCATGGATATCAGCTATGTGTGTGGGATTTTTGTTGTTGTAGATTTTCCGTGTATTCACAGGCCCTGAAAATTAGTTTATTAAAGTCATTTTTTCACTATGAATGAATTAGCATCTCATTAGTAGAGGCCAGAAATCCTGCTGAACATCTCATGGTGCACAGGGCTCCTGCATGACTAGGAAGTACCTGGTCCAAGATGTCAGTAGTGCCAGGGTCAGAACCTTGGCTGAGAACAGAGAAGCAAGGCATCCACAGGCATTTTTCCGGTGATATAGATGAGACTCAAGAATAATGTTTGTGCAAATGGCTCATTTACAAATGGCATTTCTCAGGCTAGAAAAATAATTAACATTTAATAATCTTAATATTTAACTAATAAAATAATAGTTTCTTTTTATCTAAGTAAATGAGTATGAAATATCCAATAATACAGGGTGGGCTATTATTCTTCCTGAACAAAGTCCATTGTGGAAAAGGGTAAATGATGATTTATACGATTTTGCTGTCAGGCGATATGTAACTGGGGCCAGGAGTCTTAAGTTCCCAAATGAAGCTGCTGTGATACGAGCTCTGGGCTCTACACCGCTGTACCAGTGACCTCACTGGGAGTGCATGGTAAGAAAACGATGAAGTTTGAAATGGGCTCAGAGAAGCAGAAAATGTATTATGGTTGTATTTTCATTAAATGGTCATTAATAATCTTCAGAGCTGAACTTTTCAATCTCTGACCATGATAAATTTTTTAAATCTTAACTTTAGAAAATGGAGTAAGACGAGTGCTTTTCAACATCTTTATGTCAGGGAAATTTCCTTTTATTCTAAATAATAGCTCTTAGTTTGAAAATAATCTTTCCTTTCCCCCATTGAGTTGGCTTTTTTGCTGACATTGCACGCTGCTGTGAGGATGCTCTTACCCATATGGTAAAAAGGAAGTCCAAAAAAGATGGTATCAGTGCCCGAGTTAATGGCAGTTACCCCTGGGAGCTTTGTTTAAAACAGACTTGAGCTGCATGTTTATTATGTATGAATGTTAGGGGTTCCAGATCTGAGCTGGACATGTTCAGAAAACAAGGGTTATTCTTACAGGAATCATCTGAAAGTTAATTCCATGGTGGGCTTTAAATGCTAGATCAAGGACTGCAGGGAAGATTTAAGGATTTCTAAGAGGTACATTATATTCTCATGTACTCAATGGTAGGAGAATTTCACTTGCTTTTTTGGTTTCTACAGTACTTCATCTCAGCAGAGTTTAAAATTTTAATCTTTAAAACCACCCCCTGCCCCAGGTTAAAAGCCTAAAACTGTATGCGGAATAAAACCAGTGCCCATTAAAAGCTTCCTCCAGTGACAGTATGCTGGGCCGCTGTTGGATATCAGTATTTCCCGGGCTCTGGCTTATCACTGGACCCATCTTGATTACGAAACTTACATTTGACAGCTCCTCTTTATGAATGTCCATTTCTACCCAGCTTAATTCCACCCACTTGGAATAGCCCTGCAGGGCAGGGATTATTGCCCTCATTTTGCAGAGGGGAAAACTGAGGCTTATGTGTCTTGCCCAGGGCCACACAACTAATCAGTGGGGTCACAGTACTTGAACCCAAGTTTGTCCAACCAAACCCACTTCCCAAAAACCACACTGTATAACCACTGTGATGACCTGAAACGAAGTACATTCATTCATTCAGCAAATTTTTATTGAATATCTGTTGTGTGTCAGGCACTGTTAAAATAGTCACTGAGGGGGCACCGGGGTGGCTCAGTGGGTTGAAGCCTCTGCCTTCAGCTCAGGTCATGATCCCAGAATCCTGGGATAGAGCCCCATGTCAGGCTCTCTGCTCAGCAGGGAGCCTGCCCCCCACCTGCCTGCCTCTCTGCCTACTTGTGATCTCTGTCTATCAAATAAATAAATAAATGATCTTTAAAAAGAAAATAGTCACTGAGGATACAGCAAGGAACAAAAAAGACAAAGATCCCTTCCCTCGTGGCATTTACATTCTATGGAGGGAGATAGTTAATTCATAATATGTCATGTGGTGATAAGTGGTAGAGAGATAAAGCAAAGAAGAGGAGAAGAGAATGCTGGGTAAGGACTGGAGGTTGCAGCTTAAACTAGCTTGGTTAGGGAAGGCCTTCCTAGGAAGATAACTTTTGACTAAAGACCCACGGGGGTGAGGGTGAGAATCATGGTGTTACCTATGGAAAAATGTGGTAGGCAGAGGAACCAGCACCAACGGTCCAGAGGGAAGCCTGCCTTGGGTGCCAGAGGACTAGACTGGAGGCCAGTGTGGCTGGAGCAGAAAGTTTAAAGTGGAAAATAGCAGGAGATGAGGCCAGAGAGATAAGGGGTGCAGGAAGGGACATATGGTGTAAGACTTCCCGGCCCATTAGTAAGGGTGCTGGCCTTCCCTCTGAGATGAGAACCCATCTGAAGGTTCTGATGGCATGCTCTGACCTAACCTAACATTTTCAGAGGGTTCGCTAGTCCACCTGCTATGGGGTAAATGAACACGGAGGGTAGAGATGGGACATGAGAATATAGGTTGGTTAGGCTACCGCCATAGTCCAGGTCCTGGAGGTCTCTGTTGAGCCCTCTGTGGGCATATTGTTGAGGCCGTGTGGAGGGAATCAAGATGCCAGGGCCATGCACTGTACGCTCGCCATTCTGAGCTGAGTGGGCCTCCCAGCGTAACTGCTCCTGCTCTGTTGGTGTGATCTGTCGCCTCTGCCTGGAGTTTGCATTCTGCAAACCTCCCCCCATACACACATACTGCAGGTCTCTGCCTAGACATCACTTCTGATGCTTTTCCTAGGTCACCAAAGCTCACCCTTGAATTTTGGGAGCCCCTGTCACCCCAGTCACTTTAGGGCAGCCCTTTGTTTGCCTTTATAAATTCCCACAGTATTACCCACTGCTGGGTATAGAGTGAAGGTACAAGAATCACTTAAATGACGAAGAGAAATTCCTTCCTGTTTTCAGATACTATTTGTTATTTATAACCACTTTTCCTGAACAGCTTTTTGTTCTTGGGTGTCAGTCAAAGCCACGGGGTATTGTCAGTTATATAAGCTTATTCTGTAACTGAGTAAGAAACCAAGTGGGAAATATGCTATTAGATGTAACTCCTGAACATGATGGCTCTGTAGAGTCCCAGATTGGGAGGGATCACCCAGTCTGACCATCTTGTCAAAGCCTCTCATTTTTACAGGTAAGTAAAGGAACTTCGGATGGATAAAGTGACTGAGGTCAGCCAGCCAGCTGTCTGTGGCAGAGCTAGGATTAAAACCTGTTTTTGCTTTCTATAAGAAACCCTCCCAGTATCCTCCTGCATCTACATTGGTCTACTTACTTGTTCTTTTTAAGCAATAATGATAATTATCTGTTTCCTTCACCTCCCAGTTTCTGTCCTTAGACCCCAGCATGCTCCCGGGGGGTTAGAAAAGATAATGATGTAGCAGTTACCCATATAGTACAGTGCCCTCTTTGCAGTTTGCCAAAAGCCAGGGAGCCACTGAAAAGAACACAGTCAGCCCCCACGAGTGAATGTGTTCCCCCACTGTGGGTGGCAAGTCCCAGCTCCCGATGAGCCCACCCCCGCACATAAGACAAACAGCACAGCACACACATGAACTTTTGCCACTTTTGTATTTTATTGTGGAACTGAGTTTTTTCTTTTACATCAAATATCCTCAATGGAAGAGGGGATATTGCACACAAATATCATAAAAGCACTACATATTACTTTCACTGAAAACTAATTTTCTACATTAGATATGACTGGATAGGATAGAAGTGATGCAGGATTATAAGACATAATACCATACACAGCTGCAGACTGACACAAACACCATTCAGAACAAGAGAGAGGAGTGGAGGTGCTTCTCCGCCGGGCTCAAGACCACTTCTTTCCAGGGCCGGAAAGAGAAGGCTGCATGCAGCGCAGGTACGCACGACTCAGGACGGCTGCACGGTGTTCTCGAAGGGGCAGCCTGGTCTTGATGCCTCATCATGATGGCTCCTGTTTGGGGAGCTCCAAACGAGTGCAGAGAAGCTATTTATTTTTTTTTTCCTTCCTTTTCAGTTTTTGATGCTGCCTTTTAAATGAATAAAGTCAGATTTTTTTAAATAGTCAATAGTTTTAATACCAGGTGAATAACCTAATTGCTTTCAAAGAAATGCTCATCCCTAGGCTGCTTTTGGTGTGTTGTTCAGTTGGTTAGAAGATAAAAGCTTACAGTTCCTTTCAAATGGAAACAAATCTTTTCTTCTAAATCTGAAGCGCAAAAAAAAAAAAAAAAAGTTATTAATCTAACTCACAATATCATTACCGAGCAAGAACCTCCTGTGACAGGTGACTAAAGAGAGGCAAGAAAAGCAATTTCAGAATTGTAGAGCAGCTCCTGAGAGCTGAAATTTGGTAATAGAAAATGGAAGGTGGTAGAATTTTCATTAGCAAATGACTGAATCTTATTAAATGAGTATTGAAAAGCTCCTAAACTGCATAAGCTATTGGAGACACTTAAAACATTCATATACACTGGGGAAACCATTCACTAGGATATGTAAGGTTTAAAAAAAATTTTTTTTTGAACTCCATGGAAAATGGCGTTGGGGGGAGGGAGGGGGTCAGTCATTGTATCCAGTCCCACCACAAGACTGAGAAAGCATGCATGGGGGTTGGGTTTTGAGAAAGGGGATAGAATTGGTTAAAATTGAAAGTGGAGGATCATCTCTAACATTTAGTCTCTGTAGAATTTTGCTTAAGAATACTACCAAAAGTTCATGATCATGAGTGCCCTCTCGACGGAGTCTCATCATTTAAACAGAGTGTAAATTCCTTTCACTCAAATATTCAATCTGTACAATTGGATTAAGTGATCAGTATGAATAAAGCTCCTAGAAGTCTGTGTCAATCTTTAGCCCTCACCATGAATGTACATGGTACATTGTGATGGCTGTTACTAAACTAATTGTGTACTTATGGAACTAGCAAAATTAGGTTAGTCACACAGGTAGGAAAGGTGTCTGGAAGGACAGGAGCAACCTGCAATGCTGACTTTCCTGGTATACTCAAGCTCTGTGGTCATCACTGAGAACAATGGATGGAAAAAGGTACAGTTGGTTTCATAGGAAAAAGAGCCAGCTGACCAGTGACAGCTTTTGTATATTTTTCCCATTAAATCCCATAACAAAAAAGAAGAAAAATAAAGGAGTAGGATAGAATGGGTATAATTGAAGATTGGCTATAATTCTCCAAAACGTTTGTATTTTTTTAAAAAAAGCAAAATAATGCACATGTTAAATAAACTTAATTTGGAAAACTGGAAAATAATTCCATCTTCTGTCAAAGAAAAATCAAGCAGAGGTCTGGATTTGGCAAGAAGGCTGGAAATCAGTTTCTCTTCCCATGTATTACGTGGACCTAACTGACTCAACTAATCAGTAAATAATCACCATGAGTATCTTAGGTTGTCTCAAAGTAAGTTTGAAGTAGGTAAGTTTATACTCAGTAAAATCCATTTTGTCACAACGAGTTTCCGTTTTGTGTGAATTTTTGTACCTTTTATCAATGTGTCATTCTTAAGAACTCTAAAGAAACGGGGTAATAAATAAAAGCTGCATTTCTAGAGAAGCCTAAAAAAAAATAGAATATTAATTAAAAAAAATTAAAACATTTGAAAAATGTAATTCACAGCATTAAGTAGACTGCGTAGGTCCTCTGTGAAGGGACCTGAAGAAGCATTGTTTAAAGTCTCATAGTAGTTAGCAGTGCAAAACATACACTTACCAGACAAAAATCAACTAAAATGTTAATTTTGAAATAAATAACTAACATAGAAAATAAAATGAGGTCATTGTTCACTACTCCGTAGATCTTAAGAGTCTGCAGGAAACACAACATGACAGAGCACAGCACAGTTGTCACTGAGAAGTTTGCCACATCTGAACACTGGGTGCATTGATCTGCAACTTGAAACTTGACATCAGTTTTAATCATGATCTGGCTTCCAGGTTCATCATAGTTCAATGACGACAATGATGGAAATAATCTCTGAACTCTACGTGATGAATCGTCGGAGACGGGAATTCATTTGCTTTCAGTGAATTATTTCTTCTACTTTTTTTCCAGAAAAGAAAATCCCAGAGCAAATTTTTGCCAGGGTTCTTTGAACTTGTCTTGGCTCTTTTACCTCATGGTTAAAGGCCTTGAAAGAAGGATGTAGAATACCACAGGGTGATATACTTGCAAAGGCCTGGAAAAGTAGCCTACCATGCCATTCTCCCCCACTCTCAAATAACGCGTACTCAGATTTTTATGTTAGGGGAATCAAGGGTGGGAGGTATCACTATTCCTGGTAGTTATGGGTTTTAATAAATACTATTACTGCACTATCAGACTTCAATCTCACCAGAACTTCAAGTAACATTATTTTGTCTTATGAAAGACTTCAAAAAAAAAAAAAAAGACTGTCACTTGAAATTTTCTTTGCATTTTCCTGTAAATGAAAACATTTGTTAAAAATTTCATCTATGAAAAGTTCTCACATTATCTAGGAAAAAAAACTCTTCTGTACACTTGATCCCATAATTATGCTGAAAGTAATGGAAAATTAAAAAAAAAAAAAAAGCCAATGTAAGACAAAGGAAGGTAAATACTGTACACTTGCCGAGAACCTCTTCCACCGTTAAGATTCACTGTGTTCCCAGTCCTGATCATAGAAGCCATTTCGATCTTGGAACTTGCAGTAGTAAAGAAGCTACGAAAGGCTCAACTTGTTTGGCTGAGGGGCCACAGGTGCACTGAGGTGGTATTCAACACACATGACTCAGCCTCAAACCGCTGCACCCATCAGATCAGCTTCTAGGACCCCCACACGTGCACACACTTGCTCCTTTAACTGGAGTATCTATAATCCTACATGGATGTTTTATAAACTTGCGGTCTCACATTAAAAAATAAGTGCATCAAGTATCTTTGTACATTCAAGTCACTTTCTAAGGCAAATTGTCTACCGTGTGTACTCCCAACCGCTTTGGTATTTGCTTGTTAACTGGGGTGGGCTTGGGTCTTTCCGCATGCAGGTGAAGTGACTCCGAGTGGACTAACTGGGTGGACAAATGCTGGGAGCATGCCTTAGATCAATCTACTCGTGTGTCTGAAGAGTCTGAGAGTTCGGAATGGGGTTCAAACCACTCGCGCATCCAGTCTGCGCTCACTACATCATGTCAGTGTGCAGCCTTCAAACTGAAGGAGCTTAATTAAGGCGTGAAAATGTCACATGCCCTCATAACAAGTTTTGTTCTTTTTGTTTCCTTCCAGCTAACTTCTTTCAGATAATGAAGACCCTTTTTGATGACTCAGACTGACACAAGTTGAGAACTTTGCCTATGTAGACTATAGAATACAGACTGCCTGCGAAAATGCAGCCCTAAGTGCTGGTTATTTTCTCCTCCTTACCCCACCTTGCTCTGTTTCTTTCTCTCTGGGTATCTCACCAGCACACTCTACCATTACCTCTCCTTCTCTTGCATTCTTTTCCTTTCTCATTCTCTCTCTCTTGTGTTCTCTCTCATTGTGCGCGCGCACTCTCTCTCTCTTTCTCTCTCTCTCTCTCTCTTTCTAAGACAAATGCCTCTACCTAGCAGAAGTCAGTTGGGTTTGCTAGTGCATGGTTTCCAAATGTTCAGCAGAGATGAACTGGGGTAGGTAATTTTGCAGTAACTTGAATCCTACTGTGGGAATACTGTTACTTCCCTTAGCAATCAGCAAAAACTAAGAAATATTAGTGACTTGCATCACCGTGACACAGTATAGCATTTGGCAGGTAACAGTTCAGTGACCTATTTAGATGAATTGACTTTTTTAGAAAAGGTGGTTTCAAATTGAAGAATTTCTGGAAACAAAGTTCAAATCCTGTGGTGTGGCTGGCCTTGGTTTTTACAGTTCAATCTTGCATGCAGGGAAGGATTCATCTTGCATAACCACTGTGCTGCTGCTTGCTAAAACCATGATGTTGAGGTCTTGTTGTTTCTCATGGGTCTCTTGGTACCATTCCCTCATCACTTCTGAGTCATGAGTGGGGATCAGGGTTACCTGGAGGAAGACAGAAAATAGCTGGTTAAGGGCAGAGCTAGAAATCAGACGAAAAAATTGAACAATAATAAGGTATGAATCAGACGATTAAAAGAAGGGGAAAGAGAGGAAAGTTTTCTGTTTTTTCTCAAGAAATACGAAGGACTTTTCAACTTATATTTTCCAGGAATCAAAATGAAACTGCAAAAAATTAAGTTTTCCTGAGAGGGTTGAAGACTGGAACCAAAAGCGGCTCATGGACCATCAATTAGTTCATCTATATTCATCATCGGGTTTTCAAATATTTAGTGTTAACCGAAGAAGGGCTTCGGGTAAGGTGGGATTGCTTGTATTTCCTTTCACGCACCTGGGCAATTTTGCATGAAAGATACTGCGTATTTAATTCAAGGAACTTTAGTTATTACTGCCGATCAATTGTGTGTAACTAATATTTCATCCTGAGAACAAAGATTTGTTATCTTTGTGTGTGTGGCTGGGATGGTAGAGTGAGTGGCTGGCTGGCCTGCTGGGTGGGCACTGGTTTGAATGGTAAAAATTCCATCTAATATTCATTAGACCACTGGGTGTTTCTCATGAAATTTAATATGATTAACTAGCAAATAATTCTATTTAATATTATACAAACATAGTTTATTAAGTGACTATGAGAAACCACTGGTACAACTGAGATAAGCAAAGATCACAGCCAAAAATAAGAGAGGTTGTTCATAGCCAGTTATGATGTTTGTGCTGGAAGGGTCCTGTTGGGGACCATTTTCTCTAGTGCTCCTTCTGTGGGATTTCACCTGGACAGGTGATTTTCCAAATGGCCACATTCCTAGCTTTGGTCTATTTGTGAAACACAAAGGAGTAAAGACAATTTTAGTAGCTCTCACATGGATACCATTTTGATTCATACACAAATATTCTTGGTATATTAGGGGGAAGATAAAGTAATCTTGGGCCTGTTTTGTAGACAAGTGAATTATGCATTAGGATGATAAAGTAGCTCTCCTCCCAGACCATGGCGGCACCACTAGGTGCCAAGAATAATATTCTAGACTATCTTCCATGTGTGAAATCCGCTTTGTCCTCCAGAGGTTTCGTGTGAGAGAGACCCACGGGGCACCTCATGTGATCCACAATCACAGTGGTGCCTCTTTAAATACAATTCCTTCCCTCCACCTCTGGACACAGCTCCATGTGCCATGCAGACACTGTCCCGGGGCTCTTACCTGCATGTTGCTGCCCCACTGGGCTTTCCCTTCCAACAAGGCATCCAGGACAGCCCGGCTGGGCTCCTCGGCAGCAGGGTCATTCCCACTCACCACGTAGTAGGATGACCTCACTCTCTTGAAAAATTCGACATCCACATTCTTACTATTGCTGTGATTAGGAATGTAGCACAGGTCCAAATACACAGGGGGGCCTGGAGGCACAGCTGAGGGCTTGGAAGGCTTGGTGGTTCCTGGTCCTTCAGTAAATAAGCAAAGAGAAAAGCCTGGGTCACAGAAATGTGAAGAAACCCACTGGTCCGGTACTCTCTTCCTACTCATCCCCAAGAAAGTCCTGCTGGATATGCAAAGGGGACATTTGGATTGGGTGTTTCTTTCTCTCATAAAGGGCAGGTGGAGAAAGCATAACATGGTTGTTTATCATCTCAACACGAAAAGCGAAGGATGGGATGGTTTTCCTTTGTGGACAGCCCATTAGAAAGGAAGAAGACTTCTAAGGCCTTCCCAAAAGACGGAACTAGAGAGTAATCCTCCTCCTAAAAGAGCTGCTAATGTGCATCCTAATTTGAAACGTGATCTAAGAAACCCATTTTGAAAGTCAAAAAGAGGCCTCTGCATTTGGCAAACCACAGTTAAGCAGTGTTAGTAATCCACGTTAGGATCTCCTGTGACAGCAGCTATGCTCACAGCTGAATATCATACCCCATCGTCTGACTCAGTAAATGGTTCAGATTTTAACATCCTATGATCTCCAGGGCTCCCAGTACTCAGTCTTGTTCATAAACTGATGAAACACTGCATTCTGTCCTCGCACAGTACTCTGAAAAATGAGACCTCTCTCCCTTGGCAAAGCTGGCTACCAAACTTTGACAAGAAGAAGGTTCAGAGGGGCGCCTGGTTGGCTCAGTGGGTTAGGCTGCTGCCTTCGGCTAGGGTCATGATCTCAAGGTCTTGGGATCGAGTCCCACATCAGGCTCTCTACTCGGCGGGAGCCTGCTTCCCTCTCTCTCTCTCTGCCTGCCTCTCTGCCTACTTGTGATCTCTGTCTGTCAAATAAATAAACAAAATCTTTAAAAAAAAAAAAAAAAAGTTCAGAAAGATGGCTTTCTTTAGCCAATCAAGACCTACCAGACTGGGGAAAGGGACGTCTGGCTGCCAGCACTCCCAGTCTAAATTATAAAGCTGGCAAAGTCAAGATTCAGATGAACCCAAAACTTCCCTGGCACCTTGTCTGATGAGATGACTTCCTGACTTGTTCTGGCTAGAAGGTGTCAACTTTTTGGAACAGTCACAGAACTGGCATTCTAAGGCAGTGGCCCTTCAGCCAAGCTGTATAACTAGCATCACCTAGCAAGCCTAATACTCAGGGCCAGGCCTTCCACACCCCAGAGTCTGGCTTCACTGGGTCGGGACAGAGCTTGGGCACCACCGTGTTTTATTTTTATTTTTTAATATTTTATTTATTTGACAGAGAGAAATCACAACTAGGCAGAGAGGCAGGCAGAGAGAGAGGAGGAAGCAGGCTCCCTGCAGAGCAGAGAGCCTGACACGGGGCTCGATCCCAGGACCCTGGGATCATGACCTGAGCTGAAGGCAGAGGCTTTAACCCACTGAGCCACCCAGGTGCCCCTCCACCGTGTTTTAAAAGCATCCCAGATACATGGTAATGCACAGCTGGATCCTATATACTTAATCCTCTTTCCTTTTTCCATAGGAGAGTTAAAGACTATCACCCCAGAGTCAAACCACCAGTTATCTGGTTTTACTTTCAGAAGGATGGGGGGAGTGATGAGAATCAGCCAAACTGATAGTTGGGGAAATTGATTCATTTTAACAAATCTGAGCTAAAAGGCCTCATAACGTCCATATTCAGGCCTACCAAAGCATTCTGACTGATCGCGGAAGTTCATGAACTACAGTTCTAACAATTAAAAATGTCCTCAGACTGAGTTTTCCCCCGTGAGCTAAATCACCACCATCAATGCCAAATGAACGTTGCTCACAGAAGCACGAACTGAGAGAACTGACAACAGTCAACCAAGGTTTGTTGCAAAAATCAATCAATAACGCAGTTGTGTTGTTTTAGAAATCTACTGGAAAACCACCTTCAAAGTAAATTCAAATGAACTCCTCTTTATCACTGGCCTTAAGAATACCTCTTTAAATGACACACAAAAAATGTTTTTAAAACCCTGTTGTGTGGGCTAGAGTGGCTATATCTGGCAAGTTTGGTAGCCAGTTTCAGTCGGTTTTTAATCTGTCTGGAAGGATTTCATGTTTTCTCCCAAGTGCAGGCCAGTTGCCAACTCTTTCAAACCAAGAGGTTAATTATCTGGTGGTTTTCCACTACTTCTAAGCATGAGCAAATTCGGTTTGTTGGCTGCACGCATGTACAAAGAGGAAACGTGATGAGAACTCAGGCTTGAAATTGACCCTCCAGGCTGCTCAAAGTAAGCTTTGCAGCTATAAGTGATTCTTCCTAACATGCACAGAAGTTAAGAGTCCCAAGGGTCAGCTATCAGGTTTTTCCCTTAATAAATGAGGAAATGTTATTTAAATTATTTTTTGCTTTACACATTTGGGTCAATTTATATTACTTTGTGAACTGAGGTCTGAAATCGCTGAGTAACTACTTAAAACAAATAAAATGTATTAATGCAAATCCCTATGATTGGTTTGAAGCAAAGAAATGAAGCTGGGGGGCGCCTGGGTGGCTCAGTGGATTAAGCCGCTGCCTTCGGCTCAGGTCATGATCTCAGGGTCCTGGGATCGAGCCCCGCATCAGGCTCTCTGCTCCGCGGGGAGCCTGCTTCCTCCTCTCTGCCTGCCTCTCTGCCTACTTGTGACCTCTCTCTCTGTCAAATAAATAAATAAAATCTTTAAAAAAAAAAAAAAAAAGAAATGAAGCTGGGCCATCAGAGAGAACTGTTCATCAAAAACCCAGGTCACTGCTGAGAACTCGATGAATAAGGAAATTGGGATCAAAACAGAAATGATCAGAAGTCAGAGATATCTCCTCCCAACTGAATTTCAAACTGGCATAGAATCCTGACTCTGTTAGTGAGACCGTGGCATAAGAGGGGGATAAGAAGAGCCTTTGATGTTTTTCTCTCAATTTGTACTGTGTACTGGTCAACTGAAATTATGACATTCATTGGCCAGTAAGAAAACAAATAAGAGTACTACCTTTAATGTGCATGTCGCCCTCGACTGGCGATTTTTTTTTAATGTAAAAATTTTCTAATTTTTAATTTTTAAGTGTCATAACTTTACATTAAAAATGTGGTAATTTTACTTTAAAAATTTTTTTCACAAAAAAATTGAATCTAAATCTTGGGCCTACACTGGCCATGCTAGGCTTGGCTTGGCTTGGCTTGGCACGGCACTCCGGTTCTCCCTAAGCCTTTGGGAGCTCCTGGCCTGTGTCACCTTCGCTTGATTCTGAGGCCAGTGTGGCTGAAGTCAATGCCAACACAGTCTCCCAGGGGAGCCTGAAACACACACCCCTGGTTCTGAAGATTCAGAACAAGGCTGTGGTTGCTCTGTTGCAGAATGGAACAAAGCCAGGAAATCACACCTGGTGAATCAGAGCCGCTTTGGGCAGAGTGCCACACCACCCTCAAACCCACACCTTTCGGCAGAAAAGGCTAGTAAAGGGGAAGGGGACTGCTGTACTCTCTCATCTTCCTAGTATCAAGTCGCAGGCAAATTCAAAGACTCTGGTCCAAGGGCAGCAGTCTCGGCCTATATGAGGCTGTCAGCACCTTCCACTTACCTGCAGCTGCAGTCTTTACCGACTTGGATGTGGAGGCGTTGGCGGCATTCTTGGTGTCCTTGTCTTTCTCTTCCCCACGTGCAGCTTTGACCTCAGGAGCGGTAGTGGTTTTTGTTGCTTTCTCCACGGATTCCTTCTTCTTAGGAGAAGCCACTCTAGACACCTTATCTGAGGACTCCTTCAAGCCCACAGGTTTGGGTGAAGCTGCAGAGGGCTTCGACTTCCCATCCCCCTTTTTGACAGGAGACGACGACTTGGTCTTTGTGCCTGGCTTTTTGGTTTTGGTCTTCTCTTTCAGGTCTTTCTTCAGAGCTTTTCCCAGGTTCTGCTCGATGGCCAAGGCCTCCGGGTCCATCATGGACACGTCAGGATGGCGTGGAGAAGGGCTGCGGTCCTGCATAGGAGCTGGAGGTGGGTCCATATGTTTGTATGTGACGGTTTTGTCTGTGGGGATGGTTTCTGATTCGTCTTCGGAGTCGATATTTGCGTCAGCTGTGATGGAAGGACACTCTTCGGTCTCCGGGGGGACATCAGAATCCGTCTGGGAGGGAGCAGACTCGCTGACTGAGGTGGGAGGGGTTTCGTCACATTGTCGCCCCTGTGGCTTTCCTCCTGGAGGCGGTGGGGCTCCCCCTGCTTGGGTGAGGGGCTTCTCAGATTCTTCAGCTGGCTCTTCACTGGCAAACCACTCAAGAGGATTGGGATTAATGAAGGAGGGTGAGAGTTCCGTCTTGGGATGCTTGTATTCACAGGAGGACACAAGGCATAAGTCAACATCCTGGCGAGCCTCTGAGGGGGACTTCTTTTCCGCAGTGTAGCACTGGTCCGAAGTCTCATAGGAATATGTAGATGTTTGGGGCGTTCTGGTGATTTTCTCTGCGGTCTCATAACAGTACTTCGAAGCCTCAGGGGTTCGTGTAGCTGTTGTAGATGTCTCATAGGAGAAACTTCCAGACTCAGAGAAACTGGCAATTTTCTCAGTGGTCTCATAAGAGTAGCTAGAATCCCCAAGAGTGTGGCCACCATCTTCAGGGTCATCATAGCCATTGCTAATGTCATCCAAGAGCCTTCTAGACCTCTCAGTCTTTTCATAGCTGTAACCACTCACTTCAGGAGTCCTCACTGTCTTCTCACTTGTCTCATAGCTGTACTCACCCTCTTCAGGGGTCCGGGTGGTCTTCTCAGCAATGTCATAGGCATAGCCACCATCTTCAGGAGTCTTGGTGGTTTTCTCAACGGTGTCATAGGAGTAGCTGCTGTCAGATGGGGATTTTGTGGTTCTCTCTGTCTTCTCATAGTAATAGCCACTCACATCTGAGGGCCGGGTGGTTTTCTCATAAGACTCATAGTCGTAGCCTTCTCCATCTGGGGACCTGGTTGTTTTCTCGGGCTTTTGATAGGCATAGCTGAAATCACCAGGCGTCTTCCCTCCACTGTCCTGCTCCACACCAGATGAGGTCAAATCTCTGTTCAAGGCTAGCTGGTGTTGCATCGTATCAAATAACATCGAGGCACGGAAGCCATAGGGCTCTGCGGATGCTGCATCCATCGCTGGAGGAGAGGAAGTGTGGCAAACTGCTATGCTCTCTTTGACGGCAGAGGTAGAATCTGAAAAGCTAGGTGAATATAAAGGAGAGGACTCCCGTGGAGTGAGTGGCGAGATATCAGATTTTGGTGAGAGTTTCTCTCCTTCTAGACTTTGCACTTTTTCTGAGGTGAGTGAGGCATATAAGGATATATCTCTGGGAGGAGCAACGTCGGATAGAGTGTCTTCTTGGAGAGGAGATGCTATCTGAGAGGGAGTATGTGCTGAAGAGGTGGATGGAGAGGCCTCAACCTGAGACACTGAGATAAGCTCAGAAAGATCATTATCTTGGGTGTAGGACGGCTCCTCCATTGGTGGTATCTTATGCGATAAACTAGAGTCCTGCATGTCCGAAGGACTGTAATCCACTTCAGTTGGCCCATTTTCAGTGATGTGAAGCATACTCGCACCCACCGTAGGGTGATCTGGAGACTGTCGGCTAAAGTCCATAGCAAGGGAGTGCTCAGGGGATTCTTGGCCAAATTCAATAGACATTGAGGACTGTTCTGATCTGTGATCTTGGACTGGTGTCCTGGATTTGGCTGTTTTAGGGGAGAAATCTGGTGGAGAAATTGACATTGGTCTTGGACATTCTTCTTTAGATGGAGACATTTCTGTTTCCTGGAAAGTAGTCGGCGTTTGCACCACAGACACTGAAAGGGAGTCATCCACTTCAGTGGAGTGTGGGGAGCCAACCTCAGCATGCAGAGAAGGAGACACATCATCTGTTGTTGGCTCTGGAAATGAGCTTGTAGCCACGGAAGCTGTGGATACTGAGGCCACACCCTCCATATGAGAGTATGTGTCTTCTGCTACACCCTCATCAACAGGAGTAGCCGACTTGTCTGAGACAGTGCCTTCGGAAATGGACATCTTAGTATCTTCCTTAAAAGATCCAAACTGACTGACATCTATTTGGGTAGGAGAAACATCTCCTCCTAACTTCCTTTCGTCTAAAGCCAGTCCAGACTGAGAACTCATAGTTTCGACATCGTCAGTTTTCTTTTCTTGACCAAAGTCTTCCTTTATTGGTACAAAGTCTGTGCTTTTCCCTTCCTCTTTGTCTTGGAAAAGACCAGTAGAGGTTATGTCAGAAACTGGACTTAATTCGTCTGGAAAGCCTTGTTTTCCATTCTTTCCTTCAAAGGGGCTTTCAGCACCTCTACCAGCAGCCTTGTCATCAGCACTTAGAAAACCTTCATATGCAGACTCGGATCCAATTAGGGGAGGGCTCCGTAAAGGAGACAAAACTTTTTCAATGGGAGATTCTGAGTCAGGCACAGGTTCATCCATGGGGCTTATGGAAGCCCTTTCATTCTCATCTTTGGCATCACTGAATTCAAAACTCACTGGAACCGCTGGTGGTTTTTCAGTTACTTCTGTGGGGAGCTGACTAGACTTCTCTTCCGTGGGAGACTGGTAGTAAGGTGTGTGGCCCGCGCTGCCAGTTACAGACTGAGAGGGAGACACCACTTCCAGGGTCTTTTCCTCAGGACTAGCACAATGTTCTTCAACTACTTCTTGGGTCACCTCAGGAGACACTGGGGCTGCTTCTGCCTCTGCTGAGACTTCAATCTCACTGGGCGTCAAAGAAAAGTTCACACTGCGTTCACCCAGAGGGGTCTTTTCTATGGGTGAAGGAGGAGATGGGCTCAGGGATGGGCTCTTGGGTGGACTCAGTTTTTCATCAGAGACTGCTGGGATGGTTTCTTTGATCGTCAGTGTGGCACTGGCTCTCAGGTCTTTCTCTTCTGAGCAGTACGCATCCCGCAGAGCAGATTTGCTAAATTTGTCTTCCTCCATGGACGACGGTGGTGAGATGGTGGAGGCTGACGCGTTGTAGTCCTTCCCATCTGTGGCATCTGTTTTTGAGCCTTCAGATAATCCATTGAGTGTCGTAACAGCAGGTTTGCTGTATTCCTGCGCATACAGGGCAGACTCGTATTTGGTGATGTTTACAAATTCTTGAGATGGGGACTCTGTCTCTTCGTTGTTGATCTCATCACTCATCACATCGCGAGGAGTAGACATCTCATCCATTGGGGTGGGCTCACTGGATATCTCAATGGTAGACTGCGTGTAGCCAGAGGTGGCAGTGAATTCTTCAGGCTGGTCTTCTCGATTCTCCTCATCAGAAGCGGTGGCCTCACTCTCTGAGCCTCCAGGTAAAGTCTCATCATGAATTGAAGACGCAGGTTCTCGAGCAGGAGACTGGGCTCCTGGTTGCTTGATGGCTGTGGTAAGGAATCCATACTGATCCTCGACGCCACCAGCCTCCGCAGCCTTGTCGACCACGGCCATCACGTAATCTTCAGCTTCAGCTTTTTCGGGCTCATATTCTTCCTCTCTGGCATCCTCGGCTCTGTCCTCTTCATCACCCTCCTCCTCCGATTGTTCAGCTTCTCCTTTCTCCACCACCTCGTTCATGTCTTCTTCTGCTCGGTCATCTCCACTGGCCAGAGACTCCCTCTTCTCCTTGATGTGCACATCTGCCTCAGCCTTGGCACTTTCCTCCTCCTCCACGAGGCTGTGCTTGGAGGTGCTCACACACACATTTTCTTCAACGTCCTCTTCTGGCTCCTCGGCCTCCTCAGTTTCTGCCTTCTCTTCATAGTCTCCAGTCTCTGAGGATTCTTCAAAACCGGCTCCTTCGTCTTCATATTTTTCAATGTCATCCACCCCCTGCTTCTCGACTGGCTCCAGCTCCTCGGGAGTTTGTTCACATTCACCCTCCCCTTCGGTGGTGGTGATTCCCTCATCGGGAGACTCAGCAGGGCCTTTGATGACTTCTGTCTCTTTCTGGATGACATAGGCTTCGACTGGCTCAGTTTCCTTCAGTTTCTCCTCATCTTCGATCAGCTCCAGCTGAGGCTTCATGTCTTTTGCTACATCGACCTCTTCGGCCTTTAACTCTTCAAAGTCCTTGGTCAGATCCTCAGGGGATGACATAAGGGACCTCTCGGCCTCAAGTTCTTTGGCAGGGCCGGCGCCCGCTACACCAGCAGCTGCCGCCACAGCCGCGGCGGCAGCCACAGAGCCAATGGCTGCAGCCGCAGCCTCTGATGTCTTGCCTTCCTTCTTAACGACTTTAATCTTCCCCTTCTCCTTTGGCTTCCCAGCAGCAACAGAATCTTTCTTAACTGCCTCTTCCTTCTTGGGTACTTTTGGTTTTAATGCAGCTGGTTTTTTGGCTTCAGATAGAGGAGTAGATGATTTCTTTGTGTCTTTAGGAAGTCTCTTAATTTCTTTTTTGGGTTCCTTTTCTTCCTTCTTAATTTCCTTCTTCTCTTCCTTCTTCACCTCCTTCTTGGCTTCCTTCAGTGGGGTTTCTTTCTTAACCTCTTTCTTGGGCTCTTTTTTCTCTTCTTTCTTGATTTCTTTTTTCACTTCCTTTTTCACCTCTTCCTTTTTGGGTTTTTCTTCCTTCTTGATGGGTGTTTTCTCCTCCTTTTTAGCCACTTCTTTCTTAGGCTTTTCCTTCTCCTCTTTCTTTTCTTCAGATTTTGCCTTTGTTTCCTTTTTCACTGTCTTCTCCTTGGCGACTTTGGGTTTGACATCTGTGGTGGGCTTTTCAGCCACCTCGGCTTTCACCGGGGGCAGCTCTTCCTTGCTGGGGACCTCCTTTTCAGTCACTGGAGGTTTGGTCTCTGTTTTTATGGGCTTGTCTTTTTTCACGGTTACCTTTTCTTTGCTTTCAACTTTGGGTGCCTTTTCCACGTGATTAGCTTTTGCAACGTCAGGGGTCTCTTCTTTCGACTCCTTTCGGACAGATTTGCTGGGAAGTGGTTTTGCAGCTGGCTTCAGGCTCTCTCGGCTGTCGGCTCTCTGTTTCAGTTTCACTTGTTTCATGGCTGGAGTCACCACCTGGCCAGTTAGGTCCTTCTGTGTGGCCAGCGGCTGTTTCAGAAAGTCTAAGTGTTTGAGCTTTTCCAGTCCTTCCAGGATATTGTACTGGGTGCTATTGCCAGGAAACAGGACCCGAATGATTTTCTCTGCAGGGTTTGCTGGATGCCACACGATCAAAGAGGAGACTGAAGTTAAGTAGGAAATTGGGATATCTATTTCTTGACCATTAGGCAGGATTAGTTCAGCCTTGTCTTTGTTAGTGCCAGTCCACTGTTGCATAAAATACTGCATTTCCTTGCTGCTCTTGACTGGGTTAAGGACATACATCTCAAGTTTACCAACTCCCATTTTTTGGAAAAGAATGACAGGGTCAATGGTATTGCCTACGCTTCTGAAGAGAGGTTCTGGCTTCATGGACAATTTATTTAGGTACTGGAGAGTGAAGCAAGCTTCTTCTATGCTTCTCTTCATCTTGATGTTTGGCTCTGGATTTTTAAGATTTTCAGGGACGTTGAGAAATACAACTCCTAAGTCAGGAGAGATGAGGTTTTTCATCCAGTCACTATTTGTGGTGGAGCCCTGAGACTGTTCTTCCTCGAGCTCTGCAATCTTCCGCTGCAGCATGCTGTTTATTCCAGGCAAATTGTCATCCCCAATGTGGGTGAGTAGGATGGAGTCCACTCGGTCCAAGTGTCGGATGAGCTTCCAGAAGCAGGATTTCCTTTCCGATCCTCCATTGATGAGCATATTGAATCCGTTCACGGCAAACAGTGCAGAGTCGCCCCTCCCTCCTGGAAAAATGTAACAACAAGGCTTGGAGAGCTTTAGGAATCCGCCTGATGTGGGAGGTTCTAGGATATCAAAGGGAGATGGGACTTCCACTGATTCTGAGAGATACTCGGTAAACTCGGAAAGTCCTTCCATTTCTGGCAATATAGAAGCTGAGTTGAGTTTAATATTAATGAAGTCTTGGAGATTGTGTCTGTCGAGATTGGAGTTCTTCCAGTCCCCTTCTTCAGGACAGAACAGTGTTAAGCTGGCTTTGTTGGCAGGATGGGTGGTACTCAGTAATTCCCCGATCTGGGAGTTAAAAAATAATAATAATAAGGGAAGAAAGAAAAAGTTTAAGTGACTGTCATCACTGATCCATCATCTCCATCCATTACTATGCATTACAGGACCACCGGGTACACAAAGGGCTGATTTCAGAGGTGTTAGTTGGGTAAACACAGAATTATTGCCATTCTGGTAGGTGAACAGCTTTCATCCTGCACCCTTCTACTACTCCCTTCTGCCTCAACCACTGCTCCCCACTGCCAGCACCTCCTCTAAGACCCCTCCAGCCTCTGTTCTTGCCCAGCAGGGGACAATCTCCAGACCTCTGATCTTGTTCTAGGACCAGTGACCATTCTGAAAGACCGGTGCCTGTGCCGCAGCGGTTATGAAGTACTTTGAGTATCACCCCTGGGTGCCTGCCATGCACAAAATGCCCTTTACACAATCACAGAGGAAGGCTATGAGAGTCATCTCACCACTTACATAAAATGTCTTCCTCAATTCCACTGGGCTTGGCCAAAAAGGCCTGCCTGACACACTAAACTTTTGGTAGAGTGCACTAGTTGTTGACTACTTTTAGAATTTGGTGGATACCGGGGCACCTGGGTGGCTCAGTGGGTTAAAGCCTCTGCCTTCGGCTCAGGTCATGATCCCAGGGTTCTGGGATCCAGCCCCGCACGGGCTCTCTGCTCAGCATGGAACCTGCTTCCTCCTCTCTCTCTGCCTGCCTCTCTGCCTACTTGTCATCTCTGTCTGTCAGATAAATAAATAAAATCTTTAAAAAAAAAAAAAAAGAATTTGGAGGATACCAAAGCAAAAAGCTGGATGCGTTTTTCTTCCCCTCAGAGACAGAAAGTTCTAGACTACGCATCACTACAAAAAGTCACTGGTTCTTGCATCTTTAAAACATTGTGGCTCATCCAGTGGATTCTCAGCAAATACAAATCCTCTGATTAAAGTCATGATGAAAGCAAATGGATAATTAATTATAGGAACAAGTAGCCAGACTTGTCCCCCATTGGCTCAGGTTTAAATCCAAGGTGAAACATTCTGCTTTCTCACAACCCCTGCTTTTCTCAGGGCGAGCTGGGTGTGAGTGGCTAGGATCAAATCTGGCTCAAAATTTTTTCAGTGCATAGGACAGGACCATAGGATGGGAATGCAGAAGAGCAAAGACCAAAACAGAGACTGGGGTTTAATCAAAGTGCTTTCTAACTCCGTAGTATGGCCATATGTTTCATGGTCTTGGCTTGGTAAATACTGAGGGAAAACCATGTCATCAACTCCAGTCTTCTCTCAGGTGCAGCAAAGCTCATAAATCAGCCCAGAGTTTCAAGTGAAAAGAGCTCTGTGTCTTTGCTGGCTAATGATGAAAAGGAAAGTAAAGACTTCACTTGGCCCAGGCATCCCCCAGCCAGCATGGTATGAACTCTCACCCTCCAGTATTCGAATGGTTTCCAGTCTCACACAACCTCCTGGACACTAACATCCCAAGGCAACTATTTGTGTGGTGTAGATGGGTAATTTATAGAATCTGAATTGTCCTACATTAGAATGTAATGACATCTCCACTTTTGTTAGTGTATTTATCCTACATTTTGTGAAGGGTCACAAAATAGCAAAATAATAAGTCTTTGACTTTGTTGTTTCCCTCAGACTTGACAATTTCCTATAAAAGTGAGACGAATCCACTGTTTTAGAAGGTAAGAAAACTGAAAAAGCACATCTGGGGTGGCTTTTACTCAAATTATCTGCTGATCAGAGCAAACATGAGCACCAAAGAGGGTCTGTCGTCTAATAATTAGCATAGACCCTCATCACCGTTATTACAGCACAATTAGGGTTCTCTCCATCCTCATTTTCACACCAAGTACATACACAGTATTCATGCTTTATAATACATTTTAGAGGAGAAATCTAGGA
The DNA here is from genome assembly GCF_922984935.1 of Meles meles. Taxonomy (NCBI): domain Eukaryota; kingdom Metazoa; phylum Chordata; class Mammalia; order Carnivora; family Mustelidae; genus Meles; species Meles meles. The sequence goes on from NC_060068.1 coordinate 84,759,761, forward strand.
AAACTCAAAATGCTGAGTCTTCAATAGTGAAATTTACTTCATTTCAGTTTTTAAAATTCCACCCCGAGGGGTGTGGCAGCTAAGGGTATGAGCCAGCTGTGTGTAGAAGGTATTGAATCAAGTTCAAGGAAAAGGTTAAAAAAAAAAAAAAAAAAAAAAAAAAAAACTTGAGGAATACCTCTCTATTTCCCACCTTTACACTTCCAGGTGGGAAGTTCCTAAGAAATAAAGGAAATATGACCCCAAAAGAAAGCAAGTTTGCACAGAATTTTGAGGCAGTCAAGGGTATCGAAAAACAGCAGAGAGTCTGGTGAATAAAAAACTATGTACAAGGGAAAGCAGAGAAGAAAGTCAGCATGGCACAGGTTTCTTTTGGAAAGGGAAAATCGGGTCTCCCTGGAGAAGCCGCAGTGTACTGGGCATGATGAGGCAGGAATGCAGACAGCAGAGCTAGAGAGAGGCCTTCACGAAGGAGAGAGGGAATAGGAGGCATGACTCCCACAGTCTTAGAGCTACACAGCGGCAACAAAGCCTCTGTTTACCCCCCATTGCCCCAGCCAGCTTCCAGACCTGAGCTCCAACATGAATGCTGGAGTGAGTGTCTCAGAGCAAAGACTAAGTTTTAAGAACACCCACTCAATCTGTATGCAATGCACAGATGAGAGAAATAAGGAGGAGCCAACAACCTTAGCAGTGGCCAGGAAACTTATGAGTACGTCTCAGACTTGGAAACAGAGTCTTCCTCTTGAAGAGTTTGGAAATATCATCATAGTAAATGGTAGGTAGTATAGCCCATTGTAGTAGAAGTTTGTGAATAGGAGGAAACACACCCTCCTATATCTCTGTATTGTTATGTGTGTCTCCCTAATTACATCATCAGCTCCAGAGATGTTTGTTAAACTGCACTGAACTTAGCCAATTCAATATGCACTGTCCTCCCAGAGTGGCTGCTTTGGAAGTGACCATGAGCCTGCGAATACTTCTCAAGCACACTGATTGCTACCCTTCCTTTGTTCTTAGGAATACAGATGAGAGACTCAACTGGAAGAAATATTGCTTGGGGCAAAGATAGTCTTTTTGTTAAATATGTTAAAACTATAATTAAATGCAGGCATACTGGAAGAGGAAGGAAGAGATGAAAAATAATTTACTTTACTGCAGATAATGAAATAAGATTTGAATTTCTAAACCACAGCCTACTCTAACTAGATTTCCTTTTTTGATTAGGTTACTTGCTTGACTGACGAGGAAATACGGTGGACAGTATATCTCTGGGTTTTAGCAAGACGTTTAAGAAGATCTCTGAACAGTGTGATAGCAGAATGAGGTGGATTCGTAGCCACTCATAGAAATCCTGCTGCTTAGTGTCAACCTGGACGGAGGTCTGAGAAGGGATGCCTCAGGCCTCATTTATGTCCTGTGGAGGACTGACTTGGATAAAAATGGCAAAGACATGTTTGTCAAATCTGTCAGTGGCATGAAAATGGGAGGCAGAGCAAAATGTGGGATGGCAGAATTAAAACATTCATGGAAAGCTCTTGACATCAGGATGATGATGCCTAAGTTAACTCTAACAGGCTGGCATACTAAAGGGATAAATGTAAGGTCCAGTAAACCAGCGGGATAAAGCAAAGGATTGGGAGATGTGGCTTAACAACCACATTCATGGAGAAGACTCAAGGATTTTAGTTGACAGGCAAGCGGATTTATCGTAAAGCTAAAGAAGCTTAAACTTCAAGGCTCCTCACTGGCATGGTCCCCTCCCAAAACCCTGTACTTAACTGTGTACTTAAAATTTTGTTTTCTTTTTCTTAAAGTGAGCCCCTAGTTTATGTAAATTACAGCTCTCCTCAAAGCCTGCATCCCCTCCCCACTGACATTTAAATTATGGATGTTGATGGTCAAAAAGTTACTTTTAGACTTACTTAGTAGAAGATTGTATTGAAAGCTACAGAAGTCAGGTTAGAAGTCCTAACCTGGTCAGGGACCCCCGGAGTATGGTGCCCAGTATGAGTCATGACATTTTAAAGAAACTAGACTAAAACCAAACAGGCAAACTGAAGTTGTTGCCTCCTCCTCCTTGGCCCTAACCTCTAAATGCGAGACCTGAGTCCCTTGCTCTTCGAATACACTTCTCTCTCTGGATCACTTCATCTGCTTCCACGTGTCTCCAGCCCAACTCTTGGTTCCTCGAGCCCCTGACTCATGTATCTAATTGTCTGGTAACACCAAGGCACTAAAACATGCCCAAGACAACTCCTCACTTTCCCCCAAACCCATCTCATCCCTTTCCTGCCAACAGGTTTAAAGGAAAGTGACCAGACAATGTCATGAACTTTCACTCTCTTCTTTTATGAAGAACAGTGTGCAGAACTGAAAATAATCTGAAGGGAAAACAACAACTGGCAGTATTGGTGATGGGTGTCTGCAATACCTCAAGTGGAAAAGGGAGCACATTCCTTCCAAAAATAAGATAGAATGAGATAAAGAAGGAAAAACTCTCTAACAGAATGAAAACTGTCCCAGGAGATGTGATTTCACCTTCTTCAGATTTCAGGGAGGAATGGGTTGCCCAGAAGACTCTTCTATCCGTTAAGTTCTGGTTATGTAGTTAACCTCCAATGACTAAGACTCCCACAAACTGAAGCTCAAAATGTATTAGTAATTGTACTTTTCAGTCCATTTATTTTTATCTATTTTTATTTTTTAAAAATGCATCATTTGTTTTTCCTAAATGGTGTTTCTGGTTTCTCTAGAGGGATGAGCATATATCAAGAACTGGATAAAAGGAACAAAACTCAACACCAGTGACCTTTAAGGTCCCTTTGTTACGGAGTCATTCTGTACTCGAACCCTTTTGCTAAGGACACAGGGGGAAGTCGTGGCTCTAAATGGCTAGTGACCATTGGTCAATACAATCTTCTATTGAGTAAGTGATTTCCAATTGTGCAGGCTAAACCCTAGTAGCCTTGGAGGTAGGCAGATGACAAACTCCAGAGAGAAAGGGACAAAAGCCTTCATTCGTTTTGAAGCGGTTAGGATGGTACCAGCTCTGAGTGCACCCTGAGGCCCCTTCCCGCTGTGGGGAGCCAGGGCTGTCTGCCTCAGGCCCCAGCTGACATCACACCTTCTGAAAGTGGGGGTTTTAAACACTAAGTGTTTCTTTTCCCTGTTTTTTATTCTCCCCAGTGGGTGGGGAGTGAAACACTGTGAAGTCACCCAGCCAAAGTTTTCACAAAGCCTCCAGGTAAGCCAAACAAAGCCAGGAGGTTTATTCACAGCTCTCACCATTGATGACAGGTACAGAGACCTCTCTGTGAAGCCCAGGGCTAAGGAAGCTTAAATGCAGAGAGACAGATGGCCCTTTGCCACTTGGGTGGCTGAGAGGCCACCAACTCAGGAAGTTCTCAGGAAGATGGTTTCAAGTGGACATGGGGACTCCTGTGTACACATCCCTCAGCCCCTCCGTGTAGAAACCTGTGATCCACCATGGGCAGGACCCAACCCAGTATGCTGATGGCCCTAGTAGTTAGAATGTCTAAACTAAACAAAATGAAAGAGGCCTGTTGTTTTGGAAAGAGAATTTTCCCAGCCAGGATAAATTCTCAAGCAGAAATAACCAAATTAAGCACTTTAATCTGATTTTACCAAAAACCACCAATGTCATATAATATTCAACACCTCACATGTATCATCAGTGAATAAGACATGTTCATTAGAAATACTAATGACCCAGGTTCAATCCAGCTACCTTAACTATCTTTTTCTTGGGGGCATGGATGTGCCGCATTTCCCTACCTGCTTCTCTTTCTTGAGCCTTCTCTTTATTGAGCTGTTCAAGCAGCCCAAGTTCAAACATTGGGACCAGGCATTAACAGTAAGACCGGTCAGAAATAATTAGACCGGGAAAAGTAAGTACAGATACTGAAAGACATCAGGGCAGTTGAATCCTACCAAAAGACTAAGAGTACTTAGAGTACTCTTTCTTAAGTACTTAAGAGTACTAAGAGTACTTTGGAGTACTCTTTCAGAAAACAGGACACCTGGGTTTTCTTCTGGGCTCTATCATTTCAAGTTTCTCCATTATTTTTGCCATCTCTAAACTACTGACTATTCCAATCCCCTCCACCTCCATCTTCCAGCACATTAAGAATGGTTCCAATTCATTATAGATGGGTGCCCCGAATTTTTTCGGTGATGAGTCAGTAGGACTACAGTATGTTGGATCATGCAGTTTTGCTTATTTCAAGGGAGGTGTGACATTCTCTCCCCTTCTCCTAGCCCCAATCCCAGGCTTTCAAAGTGGAGCCTCAGGCTACAACTGTAACCAAGCAACTGGAAAGAGCTTAGCTATTTCCAGACAGGAGCCCACCTCTTGATCGGTGAAAATCTCTATGAAGTTCTGGAAGGAGAAAGAACCGGACTGGAGAATGAGCTCTCCGGTATTTTCAAAGCACTGCCCGGTCAGCACGAGCAGCTTGTGTCGGGCAGCATCCGTGATCATCAGGCGCACCTGAAACAAAGCACAGGGAGCTGGACATGAGCCACAGGCAACACCGCCCGCCATCCCACTCGCAGGACAGGGCTGGCTCTTGTAGGGCTTGACATCCCTCACCAGCCAAACTCATGCATTTCCCCTGGGGCGGGGGACAGAGCCAACAACTGTGGTCATCTGGTCAACAGGCCCATGAGTGCCACCTTCCATGTTCGAGACGACCAAACCAGTAGTGGTGATTGACTTTCTCCCCACTAGTTTCCTTGTCTTTCACACAGAAGTCTCCACAGCTGTGTCTGCTAGCAGTGTACCGTCTGTGAGACTTAGGGATGTCTCACAGGCTGAGTCACCAAGTACAGCCCAGCCTCCCTGACTGCTGCCTCAGGAAGCATAGATTTCCAGTGACAGTCCCAGTGAGCCCCTCCCTTACAGGACCCCTTTCCTTCCAAGCCATCCAGCAAACGCTCAGCTCCAAATGCCCATCTCCAATAGGATCAGCAAGGTGCCTGACACTGAACAGAAACAAAAGGCTGCCCCAAATGGGAATCTTTTTTTTTTCTTTTTTTCCCCCAAATGGGAATCTTTTAAATAGAATTGTAAATGGTTTGCACGAAAGAACTCTCTGTTCTTTAAAGTGGCAGGAAGCCAGCCTGTCCTTCAGCAGAAACGCCGCTCCAAGCACCAAGGTATTCGTTCTGAGCACAGTTCAGTTCAGCACAAATTCACTGCCAGGCATCATGCTAGACACCAAGGGAGGGATACAAAAGTAAACAGGACATGACGCGTGGCCCCCAAGAATCCCAAGTTCTAATCAAGGAAACACATAAGACCCACGTAATCGTTCCAGCCCCATCTGCTCCACAAGCAAGCCTGGATTCCTTGAAGAAATTCCTTATTTTTCCTTTTCCATCTCAAGTTGCCTTTACTTCCTAATTCTGTTAATCACAGAGAGACTGCTAGCCCACCATTTGCCTCAGCCTCATGCCTTCATGGACTGTCAAAGAGGTCCTGCTGATCTGGAGCAGATGGAAGTGCCAAAAAGTGGAAGCACCCAGTGTCCATCAGCTGATGACTGGATAAACTGAGGGACATCCCCACAATAGAATAGCATTCAATAGTAAAGAAGGAACAAAGTACTGATACATGCTACAACGTGGGTGACTCCTGAAAACATTAGGCTGAGTGAAATAAGCCAAACACAAAAGCCACCTAGTATAGGATTCCATTATCCAAAATACTCCAAAGAGGCAAATCCACAGAGGCAAAAAGTAGATTACAAGTTTCCAGCAGCTGGGAGGAATGGGGAGCGTTGGCTAACCGAGTGGGGGTTTTCAAGGGGTGGTGGACATATTTTGGAACAGTGATGATAGGCACACAACTTGGTGCATATACTAAAAACCCATGAATTACACACTTTAAAAGATGGATTTTATGGTATATGAATTGTATCTCAATTTTCAAAAAGAAGCTCAAAGCGTGGGCAGAGGAGATGTTGTAGATAATAAAGTCCCCCCCCCCCAATCCCCCAGGGACTGTGGCATCCTTAATGTCCAAGCAGCACCCGGTTTCAAAATTGCTAACCTGTCATAAAAGAAGAGGAAAAGGGAGCTGCAGCAATTCCTTCTGCCTGGGGGGGCCAGGGACTCTTGGCTTCAGCCAAGCTCTTCTCTAACTATAGTCTCAGAAATACCCAGTTATTGTTTTTTGGCAATAATTTCAAATGACGGTAATAATAATATTAATAAGAACAACCAACACTTATATTTCAGTGCTTACACGCCATGCTCTGTTTTAAGCATCTAAGGCTTCTAATCACATCATAACACTGTTGTGATCTCCATTTCACAGAGGTAGGAACTGAGACAAAAAGGCAATAAATAATTTACCCCAGGCCACCAGCTTAAAAGTGGCAGAATCCAGGGAGTCTGGCACCCAAGGCCATGCTCCTGATCGCCAGGCTATCCTGCCCTTTGGTGGCGATTATAGGGGGTAAGCAGAATAGCTTTGGAGGGAGCTTGCCTCAAAGATACCATTTTCTCCAAATCTGTGTCCTAAATGTCCTGGCCTGAGAACTTGCAGTCTATTCCCCCTGCTACCTCCCAGCCAGACACCACCCAGCACCACACCCTCCATAAACACCCAAGATTTCATATCCCCTTGCCTCTATAGAATACTCCAGTTCCGCCTTGCATCTTCCACTTTGTTGTTATGGGGAGGGGCAGTCTGGGGTGGTCCTGAGGTAGAGAACCGGCCACTGACTGGGGGGGGTAAGGAAGCGACCCTGGATGCAGAACTTCTCTCTCCATGTCCTTCTCCAGCCCCTCCCGCCCCTGCCCTTCCAGTCAGGTGGGCTCCGTCCACCAGGTGCCACTCCGCCCAAGTCTCCCACCTAAGTCTCTGCGGGGCCACATGCTTACCTCAGTGCTGACGGCTTCATCTGAGGGGTTGATCAGGACCACAGTTTCTAAAACGTCACTTCGGTGATGAAGGATCTTTTGTCCTGTGGACACAAAAACACAGACAAAAAAGGGAGACCTTTAGCTTTTCCCGGTTAAAACTGCCCAGCGGGCTTCAGGGACAGCAGAGCAACCGCTGCTCCGTGGGCACACAGCACGGGGATTCTCCACGCTATCTTGGGCAGCGCAATAGGTGTGACTAAACAAGAGCGCAGACCCCGCAGGTTCCTCCCAGAGCTGGGTCCGGCTGTCTGGGGCTCCTCATGCTCTCACAGTCCTCGAATTTGCAGGGTTGCTCGCCAGGCTGCCTCTCTGCGCGTTAATGGCGGGTTTTCATCTGAGACAAGGGGTGGATGCCAGGAAAACTCAACGGGGCTCTTGACATTTCCTTTCTCATGGTAATTGGGGATGTTTCCCCGCATCAGCCTTTCTTCTGGTGAGAATGGTGCTGAGATTAATTAGGAGCCTGATTGTGAAATGAATGACATCCAGAAACCCTGGCTAACAATTACCCAACCACCAGAATGGCTGTCTGAGGCGGGCTTACAGTCTGTTGGAGTATCCGTTAATTAATTCACTTGCCCAGAGAAAAGTGGAGAAACTGTGAGCAAATGAAGAGTGGAGAACAACTCTCCCGCTGGACAGAATGGCCAAATTGCTTGTAAAGACAAGCAAAGTCGATGCAGAAAAACAAAGCAAGGTGTTGTGGGGGCAAAGGAGCGTGTCTAAGGAGGGCTGCAGTCCTTTGGCTCCACGTCCCAGATTTCCCATACCTTCAAGTACAACCTTTTAGGGGGATGTGATGAAGTGGACCGAGGCCTATGGATGACTTTCTGCATAAACGCCCCTTCCTTGGACAATTAGACAAAGAATGACTGGGTGTGTGAGGGGCCGGTTAAAGCAATATACGCTCTACCGGTTCATGAGGAAAAGAGGAGGGCTGTGCCCCCAGACACACGGAGGGGAGACACGTGGTCAGAGGGGACAAGAACAAGTCTGCTGCTCAGAATACGGGGAAACTTGGGCAACGAGACAAAATGGAACAGAATCTGAGGGAGATAAACTCCAAAAGAAAGGAATACCAGAGGGCAGAATGACCTTTCCAGGAAAATAGCTGGCCAATCGTTCAAAAAGCTAAAATAGAACTACTAGATGGCCTAGCAATTCCACTCCTCGGTAGACTGAAAGCAGGGACTTGACCAGATACTTGTACGCCAGTGTCTGCTGCAGCATGATTACAACAGCTGAACAGTGGAGACAACCTGAATGTCGCCTGTGGATGACTGGATAGACAAAGTAGAATATAGCCATCCAGTGAAATACTCCTCGGGCACAGAAAGGAATGGAGTTCTGATACGTGCAAAAACACGCATGAACCTTGAGAAAAGGAGGCTGAATGAAAGAAGCCTACACAAAAGAACACGTACTGTATGATCCCACTGACATAAAATATCTAGAATAGGCTAATTCATAGAGTCAGAGAGCAGATGAGAGGTTATCTAATAAGGCCAAGGCAGAGGGGCTGGGGAGTTACTACTTACGGGGCACAGACTTTCTGTTTGGGGTGAAGGAAAAGTTATGGAAATAGAGGTCATGTTGTATAACATTATGAATGCAACTAGTGCAAATGACCTGTACATTGAAAAATGGTTAATATGGCAAATTTTGTGTTTATATATATTTTGCCAGAATTTAAACAAGATAAACAGTACAGCGTATCCAAAAACTGTTGAACAGTACACTCTCAATTTATGAACTGTACGATATGTGAATTGTATCTCAAGAACCAGTCTAGGGGACAGAGGGCTTTTCCCCTTTATATCAGGAAGGACCAGAATTACCTCAGAAACAATATGCTGAAATACTACCACCCCGTCATCAAACCCATTCTCCTCCGTCGTCTGATCTTTCCCCAAAAGCTAATATTTACCCTACATCAGAAATGCAAGAAGCCCACACTAAACCCTAGTGATGTGAGGCACCGTTCTGAGCACCTCACCAGCATGAAGTCATTGAATCACCTAAAGAGCTCTGTGACAGAGGTACTGTGATGTCCCCTCTTACTGTGGAGGACAGTGAAGTCTGCAAAAGGGAACTAACTAGCTCAAGGTCACACAACCAGGGGGTGTTCGAGTCAGGACTTGAAAACCTTGCACACCTGGCCCCACAGCCCCTAGCTACACTCCTCTGCAGGGCTAGTCTCTGGGACTAGGGTTTGGAAAAACAGGCATGGCAGATGATGGATGCCAAGGGAGAGCTAGGAAAAAATCCAAAGGAATACAGTGGGGGTGTGCTCAAAGAAGCAAGAATCCAAAAAGAATTACAAAATATTGGCCAAAAGCAAAAGAAAAGTCAAAGATGGTACAAAACCCACACAGAAGAGGGTGAAATTAAGAGAAGGTATGTGATACTTTACTCCAAATGCCTGAAAATGAAGAAACACCAAAACAGAGCAATGTCCCCCAGCTTGAGCCAACGAAGGACTGAGCTTCCAGAAAAACAATTCAACTAAGCCATGAGGAAGAACGTTTATTTATTAGGAATACCAAAATCTAAACTTTTCCTGGGCATCATTTTTTGGCACGGCTGATTTTGCTTTTGACAACCATATGCGTTTAAAGCTAAAGCGAAGGAACATCAAACTGAGTAAGTAAATGATAAAATGACCATCAGAAAACCCAGGAAACCATCCCCTTTCTAGGTCCTTTCATCAGTGGCCTCCTTGAAATGAAGACTTTGTTCGGGAGGTTCGATAGCTCTAAGTTGACATGAAATGAAGCAAAAGCTTAAGCCAAGGAGAAATGATCATTTCCTCAATCGTACTTTGGACATGACTGTTTTCAGCACACAAAGCCTCAGGGAGCACACTGGCGAGGTACGACTGTAGCGCCAGCTCTATGCTGTAGGAACCCACAAAAGTAGACGTGAGCCAGGTAGGCACAAGCGGTTCCCTCCCCAAGAGACGGTAAAGGAGTCAGAGCCCCTTCCTTCCCTACGTGATCGACACGGCGTCCAACCCTGCTCACCCCAGCTTCCAAATGCACTTCTAACAGCCAGCCCCAGGCAGCCCGAGCTCTGCCACCCCAAGCAGGCCCTTCCCCAGACACGTCGTAAGTAAGGACACTGCTGCCCAGGCACTCCCTGTCAGGGGGGCTTCTTACCATCCACGAGAAGCTCCCTTCCTCTTTGGCTTCATCGCTTGCAGACACGACAAATGCCATGTGACCGCTGCCGTTTACCTCTCCTCCCTCCAAGTCAATTTTCAGACCTGTTCGTTCAGGAATTCAACTAACGAATGTTCTTTCTGTCCATCTTTGGAAACACTGAGAGCAGTGACACAGACGTGCACCATGATGCCATGGCTGCTTCTTCAACAAAAGCCTTTTTATAGGATTGGATTTAAATGAAGGAGGGGATTTAAAGAGAGAGAGAAGCTTCAAGCTCTTGTCACAGCCGGGCTGCTGTGACAAGATTCTTTCCCTGGACGATGTAACTAGGGGCTGGGTCGTCCTGGCATCTGGCAAGCGCGGGGGCTGCCCGAGGGGCTGGAACCCCGCGCCCCCACCCCGGCATCCCGGTGGAATGCCAGCTCTCCCGGCGGCAGGCGGTTCTGGGCTCTGGCGGCTAGGACGCTAGCAAAGTTGCATGTTTGGGGAATGTTTCACACTGGGAAACAGGCCAGACATTCTGAAGGGGAGGCCACTGCCCTCGCCTGCAAAGGTCTCATTCAGTTGCTTCAGAAAAGAAGTTCCCAGGAAATAAAGACAACCCAGTTGCAGCCTTTCTCTCTCCCATTATAGTCTGCATTCTCCAGAAAGGGCTCACAGCGGAACCATTAGGGAGCCCCGATGAATAGGTAACTCCGCTCAGCATTGGTCGGAGTGAAGCAAAAGCAGGGGCTTGAGATGGAATGATTGTGTCACTCATTGCTTTGATAAGTCTTTTGAAGGCTTCTCCACAAAACTCAGTGTAATTGTGAAGGCTCCGTCCTGGGGTGAGTGGGGCAGGGACTTGTTGTGTGACAAAAAAGAAGTCTGTTCCACCTTAGAATCAAAAGAGGATGGTCTGGAGGGACCCCTGAAGCAGTAGGGTCCTTGCAGACAATGAGACTTCTGTCTGTGTGCTCCCAAAAGCTATCTTTGAGACCCAAACAAGCCTGTATTTTTCAGTTACTGCTGGGACTTTTTTTTTTTTCCCCAGTTATTCCATGTCTCACAGATTATTTCAATCTATGTGTCTTTCAGGATCAGGCTGTCTGAGGGGTTGAGGGGTTGATGGTCTACTCTAATGCAGGTTAACTCTGAAATCTCCGAAAGGAAAATGTTATTTTCTAGATATAATTCGTCGGATGCTTATGGGGTCTCTTCTCCACAGAGTTGAATATCTCATCTAAACACACACACGTATGTGCACGCACAGAGGCTTTTTGCTAGTTTCTGAAGAGGCTGACATGACTGAATTCAATGACACCCACTACCGGGGCACCGCCATCACCAATCCCCATAAAATTCAGAACCTTGGCTCCCGCCCACAGCCGACGCTCCTCTCCTGCACGTATCCCACCCATTGGTGCCAGAACACAGTGGCGTAGCAGGTGACACCATCACGGCTGGGGCCAGAGAAAGATCCCCAACAGCCTCAACCCAGACAGGCAGCTGCTTAACGAAACAGCCCAGCCCGAGGGAGAGAATGCCGGAGTCAGAGTCTGAAAAGCACAAAGAGGTGGGGGAAGCCCTTGATGAAAACACTGATGACCCCCCGGAAGAGGCAGTCACTTGGTATGTCTTGAGAATGAGCACTTCATTTCCTTTTCCATGGTTGATCACAATCCAGAACTTGACTTCCATAACTTCCTTTTCCTGAAAAGTGAACATTTTTTCATCCACCCGCTCCTCCTGCCGCTTCCCCAGGTAAAAGCCGGAATGGATTCTTTATGGACACAGAATTCGATACTGTGATTCAGCCCCATAAAAACTTCCAACGTGAAGAAGCAAAAACTTAGGGTTAAAGAAGACTGTAGAATTAGGGAAAGCTTGGGGTAAAGGACTGGGATGATTTAGCTAAAAGTAAGGGCTGGGAGATCAAGAAAAGGCCACAAGCACAAAAGTCTTGATGTTAAACTCTGTTTCTGTTGGAGGGAGAAAAGAAAGGAGGAAAGGGGGGAAGCAGGGAGGGAGTGAGGAAAGAGAAATAAAAGCCATGAGTTCTCCAACTCTACCTCCTTGCCCAAGTGGATTTTCCGAAAAGGAAAACCTCTTGCTTCCAACCTCCACATCCAACAAACAACCTCCAGGGTAAAGTTTAGCTGAATGGACAAAATCAAGAAGTGAAAGGTACTCAGTGCGGGAACTAAAAAATTATTTACCAGCAGGTCTGCCTGTAGCTTTTAATAACGGCTTTTCATTTGGAAGAATATCCAGACCCCCTTTCTGCAGGAATCCACGTAATAACACAAAGCAAATATGCTAAGAGATGGGGAAAGTTTTGGAGAGAAAGAGCTGGTGTGGAGGGAGAGGAGATGCCTGCAGCAGCAAAGTTCTTATGAATCTTCTTTCCTTCTCTGTCCCTCACAACTAACCCTGGCCTCTACGGGCCTGGTAGGAAGACAGCTCTGGGGCTCTCCCTTCCCAGAGAGAGACAGAGGAAGAGCAAGTCAGGAAGCCTCCAAGCAGTGGAGAGGTCGGTTCCCAGCAGCCTCTCTTGGTTCTCCCTGTGTTCCTTTTTTTTTTCTTAATTTTTAAAGATTTTATTTATTTATTTGACAGAGAGAGAGATCACAAGTAGGCAGAGAGGCAGGCGGGGGGGGGGGGGGGGGAAGCAGGCTCCCTTCTGAGCAGAGAGCCCGATGCGGGGCTCCATCCCAGGACCCTGAGATCATGACCTGAGCCGAAGGCAGAGGCCCAACCCACTGAGCCACCCAGGCACCCCATCCCTGAGTTCCTTCTATCCCACCTCATCATTTCTAAGCAAGAAGAACAGGAAGAGAGAGACAAAGGGGGGTGCACATGTGGTCACAGAGCTTCTTCAAGGCCACAGGCAGCAATGTCTTTCCCAGATGTCCCAGCATAGGGCTCAAGGGCGGGTGCAGGAGGGCACAGGGCCCGACCTACCAGAAGCCTCCCCCTTGTTGCCTGGAATGAGAAAGAAATCCCTTCAGACACGAGGGAGAACATGCCCACGAGGCAGGCTAGACAGCTCAGCTCCCCCCTCCTGCCACGGAGGTGCCCTCAGAGAAACGGAGGTGCTGGGAGGCTCGGGACCTCCTGATTGCACAATCCCACAGTGTCAGTACAGAGCCCAGAAAGCCAGCCATCACAAGGAGCCTACCCAGCTTCCCTCCTTGGGAAGCCCAACTCCTAGCGCTGGAAGGAGTCTGATTTCCCAGACGCCCTTACACCTCAAAAATCAACTCGCTCATCTTTCACTTCCGTCAGCTCACGTAGCTCTGAGCCTCGTCCACCTTCCCGACCCACTGGATCTAAAAGAAAGGTTTTCAAGTTGTGATGCTAAGCCTCCCCATTGTAAGAGGTGAGCATGTAGCCTGGGGGAGCCATGGGGCAGCCGGTGCCGCTGACTCCCCTGCCCCTGGGCAGGCACGCCTGCCTCCCACTCATGCCCAGAGACTCACTCCCTCTTTGTCTCTGCAGTACAATTAGAGCCCAGTTCTCTCCAACCTTTCCCTGATTTTCCGGGAAATGGCGTTTCTTTTCTGTTGGGAATAAGCTTGTTTGTTTTCTGCTTTTCTTTCCTCTGTGATGTGTGCTCCCGCCTATCGCGTTGCTCTCCAAATGGTCAGTGTCTGTTTTTTTAAGAGAGCAAGAACATGAATCCCATTATAAACAAATTCAGGAGACTTCATATATAACTTTTTTTAATTTAAGTAAGTTGATCATTGCTTGGGAATGAGACTGCTTTTTAAAGATTTTACCTTTGACGTCTTTTGTGTAGCACAGAATTATTACAGAATCTGAGTCTACACCGATTTTTCTCTACATTTCCGGAACTTAACTTTTTTCTTTCTTGTTGACATTTGGTTTAGTTTTTCATGTGTTTGCCAGTCCTTCCACCCCATCCTTCTCTTAGGTTCTGTGCTGTCTTCTACTCTACGTTTCCCTGACCGTTAGACACCCAAATAAGCAAATAACTAAAACAGCCCGGACGCCAACTTCCTCCTCGTCCTAACTGTGTTCTCTGCATGCAGGTGCAGACTGAGCCTTGGCCACAGGCAGGCAGACTTGCTCCTAGTGGCAGAGGAAGGCTCATCTTGCGTTGTACATCCCCTCCTGTTCCAACGGCTGGGGGACTGCTCACACTGGGCACAGACCTGGTTGGGGAATGGGACACCAGGCAGCAACAGGTCTCGTCCCTCTTGCAGGGTTCGCATCGTACCCTCTTTCTCAATCTTCTCTACGGGGCTGTTCTCCCTAATCCCATTCTCCTCCGGTTTCCTCTTCCCTCTACTCTCTCCCCCTTTTTGAAAGGCCTCAAGGCAGAGGACTGAGAATCCAGGCTACCAAGGGTTAGAAGTGGGAAACTGTGGAAGAAATAAGTTTGTTTCTTTTTTTCTTTTTCTCTATTTTAGCCCCCAGCTGAAAGAAGTAGAAAGAAATACCATGGATGGTGTTGATGAAGGTCTGGCTCCCTGGAGAACACCTAAGGAGAAACAGCAACACCAATGTGGGCCCGCACTAGGGGCAAGAAGACAACCTGAAAGTTGTTTCTTCAACAAGGTATGGATTTTAGAAGGCTAATGATGGATGGAGAGGAAAGGCATACCTAGCAAAGGGCTATGTATGACCTGTCAGGGGAGCCAACACCAGCTGCCATCAAAACACAGATCCACATCTGTCTAGTACTTCACCATTTACAGAGCACCCTCCTCTGGGTTTGTGCACTGAAACATTGATGATGATGGTATTCTAAGTCTATGAACAGGGTCTTCTGGGCCCCAGCAAAGCAGGAGGTCCCAGTGCCCTGTTCCCTCAACAAAACGTGCTGCAAAGACAAATACTTAGGCTCATCATGCATAAGAAAGACACGCCTTCTGCCTTTGAGATTCGAGGAGTCCAGCAGCCAAGGGGAAACTTCCTACCCATGAGCCTGTGAGAATCTGTCACTCCTGTGGCATAAGAAATCAGAATTTCCTCATCTCACAGAATAGGGAAACCCAAAGGAGTTCTGGTGTCAATTCTAGCACTCCCCTACCCCCGCTATCTTTAAAGAAGAAAAAGATAGGCCCCAGGGGTGAACAGTGGCCTGTCATAAGTGAGTAACTGTTGTATGTGTATGGCTGCCCAGACAGTTCCTGCACCTGCTGCAGACAGTTCTACATGGGAACAGGTACTAAACTATTAACAGCACCACCTTTCATCTGTGATGCACTCCATGGTTTATGAAGTCTTATTACAGATAAGAATAAAATAAGCTGTTAAACTAGGTTTTTAGTCTAACCCATCTGACTCCTGGTCTCGACTCTTGCCACTGCCCCTCGATGCTTCTCAGATTTTTTTTTAGGAGTTTACACAGTCTAAATCCTTACTTTTTAAAAATAAGATTTGCCTGAGGTACATTTTCCTTACTGTATTATAGGGTACTCCCTGCCTTTGGGGTATAGGTTTGGTAATTCTTTCTGCATTGGGGGATACCTGCCGTATGCCAGATACCCTGCCCACTATTAGGTTAAACCACGAGATTGCCAATCTCGCCTACATGTCAACTCAAAAATGGTACTTTTCCATGGTTCAACAGTTAGACCTCACCCTCTTGAGATCAGAGTAGGTTTCAGAGAATGTTTTTTTAATCTTATTGGTCTTCTCCTGGTCTTTGAAGAGATATTGTATTCCCTGGTCACTAACAAAGTGTGAATTATTTAGAGGACACAGTTTTCTGGAGATTAATTCAGGCAAATTAGTGCTACCTTCATAAACTAGCATTGAGATTGAAACATGGACGGGATGCCAGCCTTATCCTGAAGGCAACATAGTTTAATGGGGATGCTTGCAGTTTTGACAGTGTCTCATTTGGAAAGCGTAAGTCAGAAGTAGTGTCTGATACACCACAGGAGCTCAATCAATATTTGATAAGGGAATTAATAATAAAAATGACTAAGCTATATTGAATACCTACCCTGGGTCAACCACTGATCTAAGTTCTTTATGTAGGATTATTGCATTAAATCTGCACATTAACCCTATGAGGAAGGCCCTATTCCCATTTTAGAGCTGAGAAAATGAACCATTGGGCAGTTCAACAACAGCCCTAGGGAATAAATAGTCAAACTAGGATGGAAACCTAGGTGGTTACAGTCCAGAGTCAGGCTCTTAGCTAATAAGACATTTCATTTCATTTTTTAAATATCTTATTTTTAAGTAATCTCTACACCTAACGGGCTCAAACTCACACCCCTGAGACCAAGAGTTGCATGTTCCACCAACTAAGCCAGCCAGGTACCCCCCCCAAAAGACATTTTTAAAGGGACAAAGGAAGACAAATAATAGTTAGTTTGATGTGGGGTCTGCTGAGTTTGAGGTTCCTATGGGGGATCCAGGTGGTTCTGTCCAACACGCAGGCAAAAAGGTGAATTTGAGGCTCAGGCCATAGGTTGGACTAGATCTGGGAGGCAGATCAGAATATTTTTAGGTGATGTTATTAGAGAATAAAGGAGCCTTTTGCTGAGAACAGTCCTAGGAAATGCCACCATTTCAAGGGTGAGCCCAAGCAGCAAAAAGCCCCTGGAGGTGATGGGGAAAGAGCACCAGAGAAGTGATGGTACCACTTCCTTCTCTGCTCACCTTCACCCCCAGCCCCCGAGGTGACCTGTACCTGAAGTGCCTTCCTGATCTGCAAACTTAATCCACCTCCACAGAGGAGAGTTGAGGCTGAATACTTCAAAAACCTTAAATAATCCAATAATAGGGCCCCTGGGAGGCTCAGTGGTTAAGCCTCTGCCTTCGGCTCAGGTCATGATCTCAGGGTCCTGGGATCGAGTCCCGAATTGGGCTCTCTGCTCAGCGGGAAGCCTTCTTCCCCCTCTCTCTCTGCCTGCCTCTCTGCCTACTTGTGATCTCTCTCTCTGTCAAATAAATAAATAAAATCTTTTTTTAAAAATCCAGTAATAACTCAGACATGCTTTTCACATTCAACCTAAAATGTACTACTTGGACCTACATATCCACTGCTATGTTACGTTGCTTAGCCTGTGGGTATGGCTTTGTTTTCTGTCTGGGACCCATCTGCCTGATGGAGAAAGGACTGGAGGCTGACACTTCTCAGAGTGTGAGACACCCCGTGATCCCCTGAGGACCTCAGTAAAAATGCAGCTATGCCTGGCCCACTCTCAGTTTGATTCAGAAGGCAGGGGTGAGGTCTGGGGCTCTGCATGTCTGCAACCTTTCAGATAATTCTCGTCATTCTGTGGCCCCTTCTTTGAGAAAGGAGACAACGTACACAAAGACGACGCTATTGATCAATAACGACATAGTAAGTGAGCTTATTTAATGTCATCCTCACACTGTTTTTAATGTGTTACTGTCCTAATGGCTGAACATATTCTAGAATTATTTCCCTTGGGAGCCAATGTGATCATTAAAAACTCAAACAGCTTTTCCCAGTAAGTACTGAGTCTAGGAATCACTTGGGAGTTTTATCTGACATTTAATTTGCCATCAAACTCCTGCCATTGATCAAATTCGGGGAAATGCTGACCTTTCACCCCATTTAGAACCAAATCATCACACCCTTCGCCTTCAAAGCCGTCAGACACCTTAAAAACAGAAATCAAATTAGTCCTTTTGGTACTGGCTACTGAAAAGGAAACAGAAAAAGAAAAATAGAAATAGCTGACATAACAAATATCACATCTAGTTTCAGACACCTTGGACACCCATAGCTCTAAGCCAAGGAGAAATAGCATGGGCTGCTGACTTTTTTTTCCCAGTAAAGTCCCCAGGGGACAGTGCTACCTGCAGTGACAGCACCAGGCTAGGGCAAAGCAACAGGCTCGGTGGTCTGCCAGGAAGGGACCTCCGAAGGTCAAGATCCTGCCCTGGAAGTAGGAGGCTCAAGGGCCCTGAGATCTGGTCTCAGCTAAAGCGGGGCCTCCGCCACCACCATCTGTAACAGGTAATGGAAAGGTGGGTACTCGGGTCTTGTGTTCCAGCTGGGATGAGTACATCTGGCCGTATCTTTCAAAGCATCTGGCCTAAAGCCCCAACCCAACCCAAGGGAAGTGTGACTTTGGTTTTGTTTTAGTTTTGTTAATTTATATTCTGCCTCATTCAGATGGGGGTGGAGGAGATGGCTGAATCAGCACCTGGTATTTCCCCTGAGCACTGCGTCTGTGTTACCCAGTCATGGCCTGGCGCTTGGACTGCCCAGAAAAGTACACTCCATTCCTCCTGACCAGGGTCTTCTTCTCTGTCTTGGGGCTGAGGGGGGACTCTTGGCACACCAGGGCCCCAGCCCTGACTCTTCTGTACTTCCTACTCTTTGCCATCAGTTATGTGCCCTGTCTGAGGCAGACAGAAGTCTCACTTAGAGCCTGGTCCTCACCTTCCCTGAGTCAGGTGCTCTCCTCAGCTCTCCTCACAGTGGACTGATTCCAGAGTGCACTCTCTCAATGTTAAAGGTCTTTTCTTTAAACACATGGCTCCTCGCCATTCTTTCATGATCTTTGCCCCATCTTGATCCTTTGCTGTGCTCTGACTAATGGCCCTAGAAGAACCAACACCTTTGCTCACATTTTCCTCCTTAGTATGCTCCTTCTCTTATTCTAAGAGGAGAAGAAGGATGTCTCCCCCAGCCACTTTCACGTTATTCTTTTCTACTGTCTGTGTGTTGTTCTAAAAGGCAGCAGCCGCTGGAGAGAGCCAGTTTTGAGCCCTGGATAAGACATATGAACACAAAGCCTTGGGTAGACATTGTAGCCCGTTGACTAAAGACTGAAGAAGACCATGCAACAAGGCCTTTGCTCTGAGCATGTCTTCAGAGATTTGGTCACAGGGGATGGTGAGCCCCTGTGTGGGGTGATTCCAGCAACTCTTGGTGGGCATAGAGGCAGGAAAAATTTATCACAAGAACTTTCTCCAACTAAACCCTTCACCTGTCATCTCGCCCTCAACCAAATCCAAACCCTACCCTTTAGCAGAAAAATATCAATTAGAAGAGCAAAAGGGAGCAGTTATATGAACTAATTCAGTATTCTCTGAAGAACATCATACACAGAGTTTGCCTTCTTACTGCCTTTCATACCATTTCTTATTTTTAGAGGGGAAAAGAGTATGGAATCCCGCTTGCTGATGACTCAGGTCTAATGTGGTGTCATACGCTGGTAAGTAGAATGCAGGACCATGACTTTTAAGTCAGCCACTCAGTTTTTTCATTTCACCTAATACCATTTAATTTCAATGAGTTATGCTGTTAAAAGTTTACATGAAATAAACCAGTAATTTACAATGCTGATGTATTCATTGAATTTACACTAAGTAATTAAAATTGTCAGTATATCAGATACTCATGCTAACTGGTCACTGCATTTTTTTTTAACCCCAGTGGGACAGTTGGCTGAAAGTTTGCTTTCAATGAAGGGCGTTGTTGGAGGACACCATTCACTAGGTCTTAAAGTAAGGCCTCGAACCTACTTAAATCTAATCAGTCCCTTACAGATCCAGTTCACCTTTTATTTCCTCTGGAAATATCTCCTGTCCCCTTCAACTCTGAGTTGTCTCTTCCCTTAAGACTCTCAAGGTGGTTAATGGTCTCGGTATCATACACTTTAATTAGAGGAAGTATATAAAAATTTATATAAGCCATTGCATCCAACTAAATGAGAATGTCTTAGTTCACAAAATGCTCTCATGTACTTGTGAAAATCAGGTGCAGTACCTCATTTGGACTTCCTGTGAAGTTGGCAATTTCCATGAAAATCTCACAGAACCCCGATCACACATTCCACCTATGGACATTTAGGTATGTCTTTTGCAAAGCAGGACAACTAAAATAGAAATGGTTATAGTTGCACATACCACCACCCATGCAATTTCTGAATAGGATTCAACATAATCACGTGGGTTAGAAAAATGAGTAAATCAAGTGATGTACCTTTCAGGCCCTGGAAGATATGCTCCTGAGTCACCATTAGCAGAAAGCTCTCTGCCATATAAAAATAAAAAGGAAGCACTGTCTAGCTCTTTTTATGTGATTAGGGCCCCAAAATGTCCCAAAGTGTTGAAAGTTGCTTGTTTGTTTGTTTGTTTGTTTTTTCACAAGTACACTGAATTTTGCCTCTGGTCACATCAGCCACTCCTTAGGACTCCTAAGAGAATTAAGATAGGGCATCATTAGGAAGAATTCATTTTGACTTTATATTCAACTACAGGCCTTCACAAGGTTACTACCATGCGGGTGACACCACATGTCCCCATACCACGCTTGACTTTCTCTGGAAGATTGTAGCTGAACAACTCTATCTGCAGATCTAGGAAAACTTGATGCAGGAAACAAGGAGTTAAGTCAGGGCCACATATTTAGTTAATACTGACTTGACAAGCAGAGATTTGTTTCTGACACAGTTCTATTAAATCTGGCTAAGGGACATTTTTAAGGTATTGATAAATGCTCTCTGAACTAAGACACATATTTTTCCTGAGGATAAAGGCCCAAAAACTACTGAACAGAAGTGATTCAGTCAGTCACTCAAGTAAATTCTACCCTCTTTGTCTTCTTTTAAGAAAGACTAAAATTCCAGTGTAGAATGAGTTCAGGGAGGAAGACAAATAAACTGGGGGCTTTGGAAAAACATGCTTCTCAGAAAATCTCCAGATTTCCGTTTCCATGAGAAATAACAGGTTTTCATAAGAAAATGAGCATGCATAAAATCACTTTCCACATTCTATCGTGCATTATTCTCTACCGGTGGTTTTTTATGTACTCACACCCTTGGAATATATGCAGTTACCCATAAGCATGCTAAGATCTTAGGATGACTACTCTTTACTCTTTAACAAAGTGTACAATGGGAGTACATTCTGTCCCAGTAAAAGTGCTGACGGGCAAGCCAGCTCTAGAGAAGAACCGACTGACTCGGGCTCCCCAGTGTGTCCTCTGCCGGAGCTCCAGAGTATAACTGAAAGAAAGAGCATCTGCGTCTGCTCCAGAAAGCAGCACTGAACACTCTCCCATTGATTTTGGAGTGAGGCTGTCACGGGAGAAGCTAGAAAGACGAGAGGGGCACGCAAAGGTCATAGAGAGCACTACTCATTCAGTTTAAGCCACATATCAGGAAAATTCAAGGATTCAAAACTAAGGGCTGGAAAGGCAGAAGGTGGGCACACCCTCAGACAATGAAGACAGAAAATGGACGAGAGGAAGAGTTTAGTGTATAAAATAGAGGTTCCTCACTGGCATTTGACTACCTATTCTGCATCTTTTGCACACTGTGGCTAAATATTTAATCTTAAAACAAAAGTTTCATAGGCATGTTAAAACATCTGGAGAAGAAGCTCAAATTTACGTCAATTTTTCCCTTAAAGGATATAACCGGGTGCTCTAATGTGTCTTCTATACTGTTCTGGAAAATGTCAGTACTGCCTTTCTTTCATATCTAGTAAAATGCATCAGGAAATTCCCTAAATGTCTCATGTCCATAAGACTGCTTTGAAGAATGAATTACATCTTTTTCTTATTAAGAAAAAAATTAAGGATTCTTGCAGTAAAGATAAGTCCAATTTCTAATACTTCAACTTCTGGAATTTTGATGTCAGAATGAAAAAAAAAATATTTTTCTTCCCCAGCCCATTTTTTCCCCAATATAAAATGCCTGTGCACTTTGATAAGCTTCATTAAAGAAACCATTACTTTAATATGTTGTGTTTTTTTTATATGGTTGTTTTTATTTGATTTAAAGTAAAAAATGACAGTCGCCCAGGGCTATCTAATCAGACACTGGATTTAGATGGTTTGACAGGTAAGAAAAAATACTTGAAGTCCTCCCTATTAATGGAAAATTAATTTAAGTGGGCTCAATTGTGTACCCTCTCGAATTTGCATCAATCTTATAATCTACACAGAGAGATGTCTTATCCAGAGAAGTCACAGAGAACCACTTCATACTTTCTAATTAATATTTCCTGGAAGTTATGATAAGTACTCTGGGATTTCATCTTGCTAATTTTCAATTCTTCCCATAGGTGGAATTTTTGCCATGGTTAAAAAAATCCAATTAACAATTTTCAGCCTATGGAACAGATGCTGCAGAAAACAGCACACAAAGAACATCGTATCTTTCTTTTTGCTTATTTTCTCTAAAACTTGCGTGGAAAAGACAGGTGCCTGCTGGGCACCTTGTACATTTGCATCCTCTGTCCTCCTTTGTTCCTTCTCTCTGTTTCTGTAATGTCTACATTTTGGCCTTTCTGCACTGTCTCTTTGGTTTCAGAGCTTTCCCACTGAGCATTTCCCATGCAAAGAAGAAAGAAAAAAAAGAAAAAAGAAAGATAGCAATTAGCCTACATTATGTAGCTGTACCAACTAGGCAGCTCACAAACACATCTACGGGAAGGACAAGTGGGCCCTGTTTTGTCTTGTCTCCTGAACTGTCTTGCCTTGCTCGCAAGCCTGCCCTTTGCCAGCCAGAGACGCGCGTCCCTTCCCTTCTTCAGCTCGTAGCCTTCCCAGGCCCTGCACAGCCCAGCCAGCTTCACTGGCTCGAAGTATTTAATGAGTTTCTAATTCAGTTTTGGCTCTGGAACCCAGCCAGCAACTGCTGCCCGGGGCTTATGTTTCCCTTTATACATAATCAGAGAAGAACTGGAAAGACAGGTCCTGTCACTCTTGGACTTCAATGGGGAGGATTCACTCCTCTTCCTGTTAGGACATGGCCTTGCTGACTGCAGACAAGCTGGGGGCTAAAGCCTGTCCCCTCAGAGAGGATGGGGAGAAAGAGGGAGACACACTCCTGGGTGCTTGGAAGCAGCTTCTAGGGAAGGAACACTGCTCTGTGGTCACTGGAACTCAGTCCATCAGGACAGGGAGAAGAACTAGACCACACTGAATAGTTTTGGGGTCAAAATTCCGTGCATTTTTAATACAATACAGGATACAATAAAATACCTGTATTTTAAATACAGGTGCCTGTCACTTAACAGGACCCTGGAACATCCTCCACCGTGATTCCAGCGGCCAACTCTCTCCACATACTGCCTTTATTCCCCTGGATGCCCACGTGGGTGATGAAACAGCAGTTGCTTCTCAGGGGAGGGCTCTGTATTATCCATAGATGTTATTACTCTGGGGGCAATTGTGGAGGAAACATTCTGGGACATAAAGAGCTGAGACATGACTCATCGATGATTCTGTTTCTATGTTAGCTCTGTGAACCACAGCCAGGGTGTTTCAATCTATTCTGCCTGGCCTTCCTGGGGGTTTGCATATGCTGTTCCCTCTGTCCAGAATACTTGTCCCTTCCCATTTACTTGACTGACTCCAATTGTTCCTTCTGGTCTTGGAGACACAGGACCCTCTCTAGAAAGAACCCTCCCCACCCCCCCACTGAGTGCCCCATCCCAGACAGTGGATGCTCACGTCCTGTGACCCCATCAACACCACACAGAGCTTCTGCACGCAGTAAGCAGAGTCCCACTGTGATGCAGGAAATCAGATTCTGAGACGGAATCTGGTGCTTTCTTACAGAGGGATGCTTGGGCATTTATTTCATATTCACAAGTGGAGAGGACTGTGTGAAAAAAGTCTCTCTTACTGAAACTGTAGCTCAAGGTGTTTGAAAAGAATATAGTAATATTGATTGAACAATGGATGCAAAAGAGTTGAAAAGAGGCTTTGCAAAGAGGCAGACAGGAACAGAGACTGATTTAGACTAAAAGTCAGAATGCGCTATTTTTAAATGGCTGCATAAATACATCCCACACAAGCTATGATTCTACCTATTCGTAAATACCCAGGAACAAGTTGTTAAAAATAGGTAACTGACTGAATCTAGCCATTAAATAAATGACTATATTTTACTTACAAATATGGGTTTTAAACCCAATCAACTGATAATTTAAAGCAGTTTAGAGTCAAAGCACATTCCCGAAGACTGGCTGAATGGGGCTGGTTATCGTATGAGGTAGAAAGGCACCCACCGTGGAGATGGATATCAACTAAGAGCCAGTGGTTCGCTTAGAACCAACAGTCCTAGAACGCCGGCTCCTGACTCTGCCGACCTCCAGAAGCTCATGGAGTACTTGCTCAAATGACATAGGACTAGGTCTGATCTAGACCCGGCAAATCAAGATCCGTAGAGTCAGGGTTAAAACCAGGAGTTTTACCAGGAGATGATTCTGATCGCCAGACCACTTTGGAAGGCTTTAGGAAGGCTTCCATAGAAGACAGCATCTGGATGGTGAGTAAAATGAAGCAAGAAGGCCTATAGCAGGGAAACTCCAAGCCCTGGGAAATACATCCTTGGGGATGAGGTGATACAGAGTCCAAATGGAGGGCTTATGGCCAGGAACCCAGGTTTAGAGAAATGTGAATCTGGACACTTCTATTCCTAATCCTTGTTTTGCAGACATAGATATTAAGTTTCAGAAAGGCTAAGTGGCTTGGGCAGAGTCAGAGAGCAAGATCATGGCGGAGCCAGGAGTCAAGGACGGCTATCCCGATGCCCATGCTTTTTCTTTCCAAAAGGACCACTGCAGAGGCCAGGGATGTTCCTGCAAGGCTTCTTGACCCCAGAGCTGTGTGATCTGGATGCTTCCCTCCTACACCTGCACTCACACAGCAAACAGAAGCTGTGTTTTATTGTCTATTAAGAAGTATCATCTCAAGGGACATCAAAGGTCTGAGTCTTTTTTTTTTTTTAAAGATCACAAGTAGACAGAGAGGCAGGCAGAGAGAGAGAGAGAGGGAAGCAGGCTCCCCGCTGAGCAGAGAGCCGGATGTGGGACTCGATCCCAGGACCCCAGGATCATGACCTGAGCCGAAGGCAGCGGCTTAACCCACTGAGCCACCCAGGCGCCCAAAGGTCTGAGTCTTAATTGAGACATAGCTCAGATTCCTCATTGGAAGTCAAAGATGGACTGCAAGAGAAGCAATGTAAGCTCAGTTCTTGGGTTACCTATTTGGGGCAATGATGGCAGAATTATGGACTTGCATCCACTTGGGCTAAAACTGTTGGTCACCCATCCTCCCTTCTTTTCTAAAAAGAATAGACTGAAAGCCTAACTGTCCTACATACAAAATGCTTTAGAGTGGTGGCAGGAAACTCTAACACAGAATATCCAGTGAATCTCTTCTCCTTGGCTCTCTAAGTTTGGCTTTTATGGGCCTCAGAGGACCCTCGTGGCAAACTCCGAAAGATGGATGAAATGAAAATTGTCACACGCTCTACTGGAAGTCTTCACGCCGGGGAGCTCCATCACCCCAAGCAACACTCACTCTGCTGTGATTAATATTCCACCGCTGAGTATTCATGAAATGTAAAGGTCTCAAAGGGGTGTGGAGGAAGTGTTCTTTAATCGTAGTGATTTGATATTTACTAAGTCCCAACTGCTTGGGTCCCTCACCATGCATGTCAGCAGCAAAGCCTCTGAGCTCCACTCAGGTGACAGAATCTAAGGTCGGAAACAAAAATCATGTGATCATCCTTATTCCTTTAGAAACGTGTCACAGGCATGACCACACAGTAACACACCTAACTACCGGAGTTAAGGTAGGAAGCTGTTTAGAAAGAGCCACTTCCTCTGTTCTCGATGAACTCCCTTGTTTGAAAAAATGCTTTCCTTTTTCTTAGCACCATTTTATTTTCATCTCTCCTCCAAGGAGTAAGACAAAAAGGGAGAAAAAGAAAATGTCTTTCCCATCATGTCGTGGCCCTCACATCAAAGAGTCCTCAAGTGGGTAACCTTGAGAAGATGTCAGAGGGATCCAAGGGGCTTTTAAGCTGTCCTATTAACAATAATTTGAATGGGGGGGAAAAAAAACCACTTCTGCCTCTATGTTCAGCTCTTGCTTTTCTCCCCAGTTCAGACATTCATCTTGTCAATCACTGCAGTTTCGCCAAGTGACGACGTGCCATATCCTTGATCACAGAACATCAGGCCTGACACGCCGCCAAGTCAGCCGAACACCTCGGCACCTTGCATGGGGTGACCTTGCCTACGGTGCCTACGGTGTCTCGGACTTAAAAAGCCCGTAAGGATATAAACAGGCTGTCAATTCAGACTTTATCAACATCGGTTTTTCACCACACCATTGATAGAGCCGAGTGTGAGTGGACAGTGCGGAAATCCCAGGGGTCGGAAAGAAGGGCAGAGATTAGAAATGCTACCAACTGCACTAAGAGCCACCTTCCCTGTCCATGTGTCCACCGGATTCCTTCCTGGTTGTGGGGGCAGGAGGCCCTTTGGGTTGAAAAGAGTCTCAGAGAGAGGTGTTCTCAGTTCACTCATCCTTTCTGCACAACACCAGGACTAATACTAGGATCTGTACAAACCAGACAGCCATCATTTACTGACTGCTTAGGATGTGTTCCTTGCATATTGTAACATTACTTCTAATCGTCAACAAGAGCTATGCGATGAACTTCATTGGACATGTGGGGAAACTGGGTATGGAGAATTTAAGTACTTGGGTCAAAGCCATGACTGGTGAGCGGCAAAGCTATGATTCAAACCCAGAGGCACCTGGAATCACAGTCCATCTTCTGGGCCCCATCAGAACCACCAAGTCAAACACCCCGGGAGACTCAAGTCTCTGCTCTTCTCTGTCACCTGACCCAGACCTGGGATTCTCATGGACCGAGATCCCAAAATCCAAGGGCGAACTGGTATGTTCTTACCAGAGCGAGCATGTGGCCGAGGTCTGGGAGCACTAGGAACCGTTCACATGCTGTAAATGGTGTGCTCTGGAGTTAAATGACCAAGTGGAATGTGTTCTACAGTCTTCCTGGCACATGGAATCTCCAATTCTCTAGGCCTACAGCTAGACCTCATCTACCCAGGTGATACTCCAAGGCCCAGGACCAATGAGCACTTAATTCTGTGGCCCTTGCCGCTCTTAAAGATTTTCAAGGACAAAGATTCTACAACGGCCTCTACCAAGTCACACAGAGGATGCTGGTCCCCGAGATGGAAAGTGTACATTCTCTTCCATTTGCCTTATTTCTACTTGCTGAGAATGAGCCGATGTCTTACAAGTCTGAGGTTGCCTCTATACCTGTCTCAAGGCATACAGACTAGCCCTGTCCCTCTCTGACAGACTAACAGTTTATTCTTGCATTAAATGATTGCATCATGAGGCTACTGAATTGATAGAAAAGAAGGCACCGTGAAGCAATTAACCACAGGAACATTTATAAACCCTTCTTAAAGAGACTGGAAAAGAGAGAGGCTTATTTCTAAACAGTGTAGTCAGCCAGGCTATTTCCAACCTACACTCAATTCCTAGACAACAGTCATGGTTGCCGAAATAACTCCAGCTATTTCTAGCCAAGCAAAATAAATCCCGGCTGAAAGAAAAGTATAGCTTAGAGTAAAAGATCTAATACTATTGCTCTTGATTCAAGATGCTATTTGTTTTTCAGAGTCTTCTCCAAAACAGCCGGAAGTGGCTACCAGAAGGGGGTTTTGGGTTTGGTTTTCAGGCTTTTCTTAAGTTCTCAACATACAACACACAGGACAGCTGCCAACACCACCCATTCTCTCTGTCCCTCATCGACAGTTATCTTTCCTCCTGCTTCCAGATTCTCATGGGAACATGGAAACACAAAGAAGATAAAGCAGGGGTGGCACTCCTTCCCGTGCTCAGTCCCAAACCCATTTCTGCCCTCCTCCGCAAAAGCTAAAGTCGTCGTGCATTTTAGCTCCAGAAGATACCACAGAGAAGCAAGGCAATGATAAGGAGCTAGTCGGGGATTGTTCTACTAGGTCAAAAGTATCTTTCCTGTGAACAGAGCCTGCATGGGCCCCCGTCTCAAGTTCATGCAACCGTGAGAAAGGTCTGGACCCCCGCCCCCCCCAACGCTATCCACAGAAGGTTGGTCCCCTTAAAACAGGGCTCAGACTCAGATATGATTTTCATATGAAACTCTGGCTCCTGTAGGGCCCCTAAGATCCACGTGGAATCTTCACAAACGTTCCTTTCTTGACTTCCGTCATTCCATGCCTACGCAGCTCCCTCTAAAACCCATCAATGCCAACTTTTAATGAACATTAAGAGGTATCTAGAAGGCACTTCTTCCTCTAAGGCATAAGGTAAATCACTGGTATACTGATGTTTCTCAACAATATAAAATAGCAGTTTAAACACATAATTTCATATACAAAGCCACGCTGGAAGACAGCCTATTAATTCCTTGCCAGCCTTTAGGACAGAGCCCTTAGGTAATACTCCTCTTTGGGTTAACATACCCTATTTGCCTTCTCAGGAGCTTCCAGACCCTGGATGTTTTTTGTTCCCTCCAAAGACTGAAGGAGTTGTTGCTGCTATTAAGGATTCCTATGAGCTAAGTCTAAATGCAGGCGTAATGGGGTATAGTATATTGTCTTCACATATTAAGTATCTTATCTAATATAATAGGTGTGTCATTTTAATATGTTACATATTTAAAACATGTAATATAATTATTATATTTAACATATTATTAAGTAGGAATATAATGACCGATTCCTAAATATCCTACTTCAAGGCAGGAGCACCTTGTATAGTCACTTAGAGCACAGGTTTGGATTTTTTTCAGTCTTGATCACATAGGGCAACTTCTCTCCCAGAGGCAATGAAAGAAGCCGGGGGGGGGGGGGGGGGGGATGGGCAACTTGAGTTCAAATCCAGACATGGCAGTTTGCTAGCTCTGACCCTGGACAGATGATTTAATCTCTCTGACCCTCAGGCTCCTCAATAAATGGGAGTAACCGCACCCACACTTCGTAGAGCCGAAGTGAGAATTAAATGAGGTTTTTTTCATGGGAGCCTGGCATGTGGGTGCTCAGTAATGGGTGCAGCTTTAATCACTATACTAGTTGAATTGGATATATTACTCCCAGCCTTCCTCCGTGGCCCCAGAATCCTTCTTCCTGTCTCCAAGATGGCCGCCTCGGCTCCATTCAGCGTCCTCCACCCACCGGCACTCACTCCTACACTGGTCCACCATGAGAATCCAAGA
The DNA here is from genome assembly GCF_922984935.1 of Meles meles. Taxonomy (NCBI): domain Eukaryota; kingdom Metazoa; phylum Chordata; class Mammalia; order Carnivora; family Mustelidae; genus Meles; species Meles meles. The sequence continues at coordinate 84,788,871 of NC_060068.1, forward strand.
ATCCAACAGTGCAATGCCTTGTATTACCTCAATCTTGCCTCACACCTTCCTTCTCCATTTCCACTGACCACCAGTCTTGCATCTCACTAGGAAATGACCAAAATTCCAAGTTGTCCTTGCTCTACCAGTGGATGCACTGGTGATTCTCTTCGAATGAGTCATCCTGAAATCACAAAGCTGAAACACCACTGAAAACGTCCCCCACTCAGCCACATGACATTTCCTTTGCATACCCATGCCTGCTATGTTTAAGGGAATCCAGTCACGTTTTCCGAACACCTCTTTCTTCTCTCTAATTGCTTTAGCTGCCTGAACAGTTGTGTGAAATTAGGACAAGATTTAAGGGCCATTTACGTTTGCATCATTTTAGAGTTTCTGACTATCCCGTACAATCCATCTGATTATAAGGACTGTAATAAAGATCAGAGGACAGTGAGTCATAATAGCTAGCATCTAGTGACTGCTTTCTATGTGCAAGGCACTGTCAAAAGTGTGTTGCCTGTGTTATCTCCTGCCTGTCAGTTCCCAGAGTCCAAAAGCAATTACTGGAAGCTTTGGACTTTGCTTCCCGAGCAATGATCCATTAGGGGAGGGCCATGAATCTTATCAGGCAGGTATGGGCTGTCTAGTTATTTTTTCTACGTTCAGGAACTGAAATCAATCATTCCTTTTAGATTCTGCTGCCTATTTGTCCCCCAGACTTCCCCTCCTCCTCTGTAATCAAAGATGTCCTTCCCAGTCAAGTCCCCGGGAGGGCGTGGGAGCCCATGGCGGATGGTCCCCAGGATTCCTATCTCCATCTCATCCTTTGGCTCCCACTGTTTGCAACCCACAGCTGCAGCTGCTGACCTATGTTTCGCGCTATTTGCATTTCAGATAAGTTAATAAAAGCAACGAACTAAATAATAAATTGGAGATTTGTGCTTAAAACAACAATAATAAAGGCCTTTGATTAACCCACAGTACCATAGAGAAGCAACTCAGTAATACCACTGATGGCACTTTGTACACACAGAGTCTCTCAGCTGATTATCTCGGGATTTTTGTGAACATTACCCTCTTAATCCAGAGTGAAAAATAACATCTTTAGCGTAGGAAAATTGGGTCAAGACAGTTAGAAAAGAAATGTACTGATTTACATATGGTTACAATTAAAGTCAGTCAGTCATTCATACATCTGTTGAACACACACTTACCAACCACTGACTAAGCGCTAGTCACTCGGCCCCCAGCCAGTCAGGGTGGATGTGGGGAGCTCAGAATCCATTGCCTTGTCCAAAAAGACCTATTGCCGTTAGGAGCCAGGAAGAGCAAAGGTCTGGTCCACGATATTCTGCTCCTCAGCTGTGACTCAAGAGGTTTTCCTGGTCTCAGTCTCCTCAGCTGTGAAGTGGGAGTGGGTGGGGAGAGACTTTATACCAGCTGCTTGGGAATCTCTTTCTGCTCGGATGCTCACAGGTAACTCAGGTACTTTGTTCTCGCTCTGTGTCCCTGTTTATGTCAGAGAAAACACCCGTTCCCAGATCGTGCAAGGAAAATGCATGGCAACAGAATTTGGAACCAGAAGAACCATAAAGTCCCTACATCTTACCAGGCCCTGGCTTCCGGGTATACAAAATGGAAACAATGATGATTCGTATCTACAGGGCTGTTCCAAGACTTAAAAGAGGTAATGTAGGAGAAGCGTGTGGGAAAGCACTGTATAAATGTGAGTTATCACGAACGTCCGGAAATTTAACAATTCCCGTCAGGATTAGGAGCCGAGAGCTTGTCTCTCCTCCATGCTGAAGCATCCCTGCCATTATGTTACACTTATACTACTCAGTTAGCTCAAGATGGCTTTTATTCCATGGCCATGCCATTCTATTATCATGTTTGTTTTGTTTTGTTTTGAAGAAGATGAGATTCTAAAATTTCCTGCCTTCATCTGTTGTCTCCTAGGTCACGAAGTGGTGGGACAGATTTCTGTTTTGTCTTCCAAATGGAATATTTATCCCGGCAACTGGGAGGCTTAAGAAATTCCCTACAGAAGAACGGTAGGCTGAGGGGGCAAAGAGGGGTCAGGGTCACAGAGGCAAGGTCCACACCCCACAGGCTCATGCTTTTTCCCTCCTGCCTTCACGCAGCCCATAGTCACAAGCGCGGCGGCAGATGCCGCAAGGGAAAACCCGTGTTTCTGAAGCAGAGGAAAGGAACAGAAGGCAAGGGCGGGCAGAGGTGCAAGCCTGAGGAGCCAGATGTGTCCAAAATGAAAATCCTCCAACCACTTCCTATCCTCTTTCTATCAGACGTTCCTACTCCAAAGTGAGGAGAAATGAAGAAATGTGAAGAAATGAAGTGATTCAGGAAGTATTTCCTAAAATGGCCAGCATGGGTCCTAACACAGCCGCTCTCCCAAATCTGCTGCTGTGGGGGAACTCTGCGTGGGGACCCTGAATGTGGCTGTGTGGGCCTGGAGATGAAAGTTGTGCGATCCCCCAATAAAGGACAATGTTACAAACACTCTGCCCTATTTACAGAGAGATTTCATTTAATCCATCACATATTTTTGTTGTTAATATAACTACCAGAAACATCCAAAAACAGGAATACACAAAACCACAACTTCTGTTTTTCAGCCTACACATTCTCACTGAATCATACTCTTAATCACGGCTTTTGTGAAGTCAGTCACCAGCTCAAGAACCATCAGTGGCTCCCAAGGGTCCTCAGGATGGAAACTGAACTCTTCAGCCCAGAACTGAAGCTCTCTCACAAGCTGGCTCTTTGCTATACTCTGAGGGAGCAAATGAGCTAAAAATGGGATTTTCACTCTTAAGGAGTTTAATATGCAAATCGATGAGACCAGATAGATTTTTGTATAGACAATGTTTAGAAAATAATATAGTCTAGTATATAATCAATTGCTAAGGCAGTGAAGGGACGCAGCATGCAAGGGCATGCTTTTATCTCCCATTCGCCGGAATGCCCAGCCTTCCATTTCTACTCTGTTCAGAAAAATACCTAATCCACTGTTCAGCCTGTAGGCTAGAATAATCTAGGCTTTGGAGTACCTTGATGACATACACAAATTTGCAGTGCACCTGGATTTGTCAGGGCCAAAGCTGCCCGGCTGCAAGACTCCCCGCTTAGAAGATGCTCTCCAGATGTCAGAAACCGACAGGAACCGTTCAGGTGCCTGTTCGCAGTGCAAGGAGGGACCCATGAACAGGAAGGCCTGAGAAAGCCCAGGACCTGCTGGAACACTCAGAACCAGGCAGGCTGAGGCAAAGAGATCCCAAGAGCAAAAACAGCTTCCAAATCCCCTGAAGCTGGTCACAAAAAGCAGTTTAATGGGTAGGCCTGGAGTCCTTCTTCTGCACATACCTCTCTACCTGGTCGGGGCCCCGTGTTTATTTATTTGGGAAAACCCTAGTTGGCAAAGTGCATGAGCTTAGCTGGGTGGGAAGCTGGGCACAGCTGGGACAAGAAGCCCCATGGCTCCAACACTCCCTGTGATCCTGCCTGCCTGCGGCCATCTGCACTGGCCCCATTAACTGAAAGTTGTCAAACCTCCTTTTGTGTTGTATAGACACTAACGCTGTGTCTGTCTACAAACAGATAAAGTTGTTAACAGCAAACTGGAATGGGACCAAAAGCATTCAGTTGATCCAAAAATATGTCACTCTAAATACACTTGGAGGAAAGTCACTCGGTCTGTGTGATATCACACACGGGTCCTGAGCAAGGCTGTCCCAATGCCTTGGCCCTAAATCCTGTGTCCTCCACTCATGAGGACACTTCCTGTACACACGGTTTCTCGAGAATCTGACACTGTCATGTGCACTGGGACAGACACACAGGAATGAGCTAGGAATAGTAGATAAGTAATAAAGAAAATATATCCTCCACTGGAAATAGTGGCAAAGTAATAAAAGTAATAAGAATTCTGGACTAACACCTCTACTTTGGTTTTGCTTTTGTGCAATATGAGAGATCTGCAGGGCATTTTAATCAAGACCTGCTTCCTAACTGTATTTCCAACCTGCCAAGTTTTAGTCAGAAATTATATTTTGAAGGTCATCTTGTCAACCTCAGGAAAGTTGTTGTTGTTGTTGTTGTTGTTGTTGTTTTTAATGAAAATCATAAAATTTCCACAAGGCTTTGGGAAGGGGTCTATGTAGCAGACTGGCCACAAGGTCCCACAGCTGAGAGCTGGAGACGTTCTTGGTGTTTCCATTCTCATGTGTTATTCAAAGTTGACCTGTGGTCTCTAAACATAAGGTAGGGGATTCCCCTTTTACTTTGTCTGATGACCAACAAAGGGGAACCCAGAGCATTAATAAGGAAGTATAGACCAATTTTGGTATCTTCAAGGGTTTATATTCCCCACGGCTCATGGTATGTATGCCCCATCCTGCCCGACCCCACCACCCACCAAAGCCACAAACCATCTCACTGCCTGGGTGGTCTCGCTGGGACTCAGTTCCAATCCACAATCCTGTTATAAATCACTACCATACTTTCCCTAGGCCTCAATTCTGCTTGTTGTCACATTACTTTGGAGCAAGGCTTTAAGGGAAGATTGGTACCCACGAAAATGGCAAAACACAATGCTTCCAACAAATACTTCCAATCTTTAGTCAACTAAAAGACCTCATACCTTCACATGAAGACTTCTGGTGAGTGGTTCTTATCAAGTCAAATCTGGAACCTGCACATTTGTGAAATTGTTCACAGCAGGGAAGATGATGTGGGCTCAGCCGGTGAACACCTCCTCACCGCTCCCTCTTCTGAGGACGCAGGCAGCTAGCGGCACAGCCCACCATCATGTAATGGAGCAAAGCTAACTTGGGGTCTCATGTGTGCAAATGGGAAGGGCAGAGAGACAAATTGGTGCAGAAGGACTCAGCAAGCACATATCTGAGGCAAATACAAGGCAACTGAGTCGGTATTTGTCTATCATCTGCTCAGAATCCATACAGCCAGATGCCAGACACAGCCGCGGCGCTGTTTCCTGACTTCCATTTGTTTTCTTATACTCACTCCTGGGACCTTAGACAGGCTCTCTTCTCAGACTTCAGACAGCCTTGATTGCCTTTCGGTTCCTCTGGTAGAACCATGATGCTTCTTCTGGTTACAGCCAAGGCCGGCCAGAGGCCCAGGATCCACACTGTAGCCACACTGCTTGCAAAGGCCACACTACATGATGTTCTCCCTTGAAGTGGGCTCTTTCGACAAAAGCTGTACCTTTTTTTTTTTTTTTAAAGTCTGGCTGATTCGTAAGAAATGTTATAGAAAATAGCATGAGATTTTCCAACTACTTTCTTCTACATGTTTCCTTCATGGACCTGCTATTCGTCAACACAGTGCTTGGGGTAGGAAGGGGAGAGGACAGGGTTAGAGACCTGCATTTTGCAGAAAAAAAAAAAAAAGCCATTCCCATTTTAAGAAGGGAGGAGCTCACTGCTTAACTGCATCACACCACTCCTAAAGAAAAAAATGCGCCTTTTTTAATGTATATAAAACAAGATAGGATAATCTACATACATGCTCTGCCAGAATGCTCTTGTGATTTGTACCTTTAAAAAGAACCACCTTCTACATGAACTGAGCAATCCCCATACTGGATCCCAGAGCAGTAAAAGGACATTAGTGGACAAAATGGGGAAATCCAAGTAAAATCTGCAGTTTATCTAATAGCATCCTACCAATGTTAATTTTTCACTTCTGATTAAAGGGCTGTGGTCATAAAATTTGTGAATAATGTAAGAGGAGAAGCTGGGTGAGGGGAGAATGCTCCATACTATTTTTGCTAAATTTAAAATTACTAAAAATTCTGCATATCTAAAATCTAAAAATTTTTCTGTGGAACTAAAATCATTCAAAAATGTCAAAATAAGTAAATAAATGCCCCAAGTGATTTAAAGGCAGGCTCAGTCCGAGAATGCTTATTTCCTAATCTGAACAGCAAGGGAGTTAGTTATGAGAACCACAGATCCACAGAACCACGCCCTGGGGTAAGGCTGGCCCAGCACTGAGGGTTCTGGAGCCAACCGATACGGCAGCAAGACTACGCTCCTCTCAGTCTCCAAGAGATGACCCTTGTACGACTCGAACAAATTATGAAGTAAAGGCATGCTGCCTGTGGATAGTTTGAACGCCACAAAACGAAGCTGCAGCCAGCATTCGCCTAAATTCGCTGCCCCGGAAACAATCATTCCTGTTCCTCTTTCATCGTATTCCTTTTCACTAGCAGAGATACATTTTTTTTAAAGATTTTATTTATTTATTGGACACAGAGAGAGAGAGAGCACAAGCAGGGGGAGCTGCAGGCAGAGGGAGAGGGAGGGGGAGAAGCAGGCTCCCCGCTGAGCACGGATCCCGATGTGGGACCCAATCCCAAGACCCTGGGACCATTACCTGAGCTGACGGCAGACGCCTAACCGACTGCGTCACCCAGGCACCTCTCACACATTCATTTTTGACGGTTGAGGGCACACTGTAAACTCGCGGTCCTGTTTTCTTCACACACTGTTCTATCACAAATGTTCCCCACATGAACCCAGTGCTCTGCAGACACCAGGTTTCATGGCTGCCCACTAACCATGCATGCCAGTTCCTCAGTTCACTGAACCACACACCAACTGCTGCAGTGAAGGTGCATCGAAGTTACTGCTGTGTGGTGAAGGGGAAACCTCAGTCCTAGACCCAGCTCTCTCGGGCTTTCAATTACTCCTCCCTGGTAAGTCAGACACAACAGGTTGTTCCAGGACGTTGGCATCCATTTTGACTCTGGAGCCAGTTCATGATGCTTCAAATAAAATGCCAGTCACCACCAGGGAAAATCTTAAGCCATGAGAAAAGAAGATGCAGATCAAGTGCCCAGAGTAATACTGGCATAAAACTTAAGTGGAACCAGTAATTAGTGTATAATAAAATAAAAGAATAGCAGACATCAAGACCTGGCAAACTATGGCATTGATGTAAATGAGCTAGTCTGCTTGTGTTGCACATTAAGTCAACACATTCATATTTGTAAAAACTAAATGAGAATAGGGGCGCCTAAGTGGCTCAGTGGGTTAAAGCCTCTGCCTTCGGCTCAGGTCATGATCCCAGGGTTCTGGGATTGAGCCCCACATCGGGCTCTCTGCTCGGTGTGGAGCCTGCTTCCTCCTCTCTCTCTGCCTGCTTCTCTGCCTACTTGTGATCTCTGTCTGTCAAATAAATAAATAAATACTAAATGGGAATGAATATCTGCCCAGTTTTAAGGAATGGGTGAAAACTTAGGTATGTAAAAGACACAGAAACAGCCCAGCCCTAGTTCCTATTTAGGAAAGTGGGATCCATCCCTCGTGATACACACACAGAGCCAAATCCTAAAATAAACTCAATCCCGCTCAGATTTTCCTCCCCGTGGTGCACTCAAGTGGCTACACCAGTATTCAGGAAGGAAAACCAAACTTTCACAGAGAAGTTGGCTTTGAGGAACAAATTTAAATTCCTATTTAAATTTCAGTTGTGTCACTTCATTCTGGCCACGGGTGTATCTAGAACTGGAGGAGAAAACTTCCTGGGCACCTGGGTGGCTCCATCAGTTAAGCATCTGCCTGCGGCTCAGGTCATGATCCCAGGGGCCCACATCGGGCTCTTTGCTCAGTGGGGAGCATGTTTCTCCCTCCCTACCCATTCATGATCTCTTTCTCTCCCTCTCTCTCAAATAAATAAGTAAAATCTTAAAAAGAAAAAAAGAGAGAGAGAAAACTTTGCTTTTGCTCCCACCTTCGGCCCCCCACTGCCACCCATTTTCTGTTCCAACCTGTTCACTACCATGGTTCTGTTGCAAGTACAGAGGAGGGGCAGAGGCTTCCCCATGGAGCAATCCAGAGCGCATCCTGGGAGAGTTTCAACAATCTGTTTGGAAAATCAAGTTCTTGGATCCTAGGAAGCTGACATAGTCTTATGAAGGACCTAACAGTCTTTTCACCAAAGGCAGCAAATCATCAACCCTTCTTGTCAAATGTAGTTATTCATCAAATAGATGTTGAGATGATACAGTGAAACAAATGTCAGTTCTGAAAATGGGAAATTGGATTTTGCTTAGCACCCTCTCTAAGCCTCGGTAAGCTCTACTATTCCATTTTTCTCCAGGGAGATAAATCATTTGATTAGAAAGAGGAAATGTCTTCCCATTTAGTTTGAAGGAAGAGTGTTGCTTATGACCACAAGTGGCATATTACATTCTTGACCATGTAGCTTTCTGAAGTCTAGAAAGGGCAGAAAACTGTGCTGGAGGAGAAAATTCATTAGAATAAATATATATTTTTATATATTAAAAATTGTTCTCTTTGGGGCACCTGGCTGTCTCAGTTGTGGAGCGTCTGCCTTTGGCTCAGGTCTTGGTTCCAGAGTCCTGGGATCGAGCCCTGCATCAGGCTCCCTGCTCACTGGGAGGCCTGCTTCTCCTTCTCCCTCTCCCTCTCCCACTCCCACTCCCCCTGCTTGGGTTCCCTCTCTCCCTGTGTCTCTGTCAAATAAAAAAAAAAAAAACTTAAAATGTTCTTTTTATTTAAGGAAAACTACCATTTCCCTAAATGGGTGATTTTTTCCTCCTCCGTACCCAAAAGAAGTTTTGGAAACCATGGTCCTGAACTCCACTCTGCATCAGCCCTATTCATTCTCATTAACTTCTCATCTGGGTTGGGGTAAGAAAGCCTTGTTTTTCAGTCTATAAATCTGTCAGTGAAGACACCAAACTGGATCCTCCTCAGCCTCACTCTGGAGTTGGCAGGGTTTCCCAGGCAACAGCCTCCAACCCCGGTCCATCGAATAGCCACCAATTTTCTCCTTTGACATCTCTCCCAAGACCTCCTCTCCTAGCAGGCCACCCCCATCACGCCACCAATCTTCCGTCTGCACCGGGAGGAGAGGATGGGCCGTCCTAGGGGGACCACGTGAACACCCGCCAATCAATCACCGCGCAGGGTGTTCTCTGTGGGGCTCACCCCGGGCTTCCGGGGACAGAGCCGCGCGTCACAGCCTCGTCCCATCCCGTGTTCTCTCCCTTCTTTCTTTTTTTAATTCCTACAAAGGAACTGACCAGTAATTCATATAGTCTGGAATATAAATCGTCATGAAGCAAGTGATAAGGCACAGGTATTCTTCAAGATGCTGGCCCAGTGACAAGGACAGGCCTTCCTGACACAGCTCCACTGAGACAAGTGCCAGCATGGCTGATTGTAAGCTTTGCTCTTTTTTTTTTTTTAAGAGGATTTTCATAAAATAGATTCTTCCATCAGCTGTGTATAAGAATATCCTTTAGCACATCCCACTGCCCCTTAGGCTTTGCTTTGAAAAAAGGTTCTAGGTACCCTGGAAAGAGGCTGATGCTGCATGTCAAAAGCATGTACTTCTTACACTTGGAATCCATTTGTCCCCCACCCACAAGGTCCTCAGAATCTCTGCCTGGAGATACTGCAGTCCTTTATCTAGAGAACACTTTCCACTGGTATTCAAAGGTATTCAGAAATTGAATAGTGGGCTCTGGAGCCAGATGGCTAGAGTCTTAGCCCCATCTTCATCATTCACTGGCTGTGTGACCTTGGGCAGGCAGGCTACTTAACCATTCTGTGCCCATTTCTTCATGGCTAAATGGGGATAACAATAATACCTCTCCTCGTCAGAGGTTGTGAGGATTACATGAAGTTAATATGTGTAAAGTGCTTAGAACAGTGCCTGACAGACGGTGATCGTTCAGCAAATGTCAGTTATTATTTTTATTAGCTGTCATCAAGAATGAAGGTCAAGGCAGGCCAGCTTTGTGGAAGAAAAGGGAACAAACCCAGACTCTAAAGCCACTAGCTCTAAGAAAGGCAAGGATTCCTGCCTCGAATATGATTCACCGTAGAAATCCCTAGAAAGGTGGCCTGCCTGAAATTATTTTTAGATTTAGTGAAAAAAGCAATCTAGTCCAAATTAGATGAGCTGGATGACTGTGAGATCCAGCCCTGGGGCACTCTTTGGGTTTTTGGTTCTGGTGTCATGCCTGGCTGAAATAAATTGATTTAAATGAGTTAATAAAAAATTCAGTCTCCCTCGTTGCCATTGGTATCGCAAGGGTTTCTGAAACAGCTCAACTGAACAAACTCCCTCCTTATAAAAGAGGGTGGACATTTAACGTATGTAGCTTTTCTCAAATCAGTCTCAGTGAGTCCCTGACTTGGCCTATCTCTTTATACCATTTCAGCCTTTCGGGTAGGATTCCCAACCAACTGCCCACACTTCTGGGCCTTCCTTTATTCCTGAAAGGCATTTAATGGATTTGGCTGGTTGTTCATCACTGGATCCATGTGGAACACTATACCACGCCTCATGCATAATAAATAAATGGCATGTCTAAAACAAGAGGGATGAATATTTCCGTGATCTAGAGCAAGAGCCTCTGAATGCCCAGTGGGCATTATCATAATTAGCTAGTGATTTAGAACAACTCAATTTCCCACCATCACTGCCTTGTGCCTTAAGGAAATCCACCAACACTTCACTGCTTCTTGGAGGAGATGCTTGGAGTCTGAATGGAATTTTGTCAGGTGAAATTAGGCCACTTCTGAGTTGTGCAACATTCCCCTTCGAAATCTTGCTGATTACGCAAACACTGAATAATTACACTGATTCACGCATTATACTCCATCAGAATGACAAAGCATTCACAGGGGCACCCCATTCCACTTTGCTAATGAAAACCAGCAAGCTTTTAAGACCACCATCCATCAAGAGAGAACTCATTCAGAATAATGACAGGTGTACGACAATGAAGACGGGATTTTTTTTTTAAGTATGTAGGCTGCTGCCAAAGATTAAAATCATTCTGTGTTTAATATCATTCTCTTCCTTTGTGTTCCTCTGAGGTTTAGTATTTTCTTTCAGTTGAGAAGTAAAAAGGTTGATGCAAGAGATCTCAAGTTCCCAGGAGGATCTTTCTATAATTTCATATTGTGTTGATGAACCTTTTCCACTGGGGTCAATGCCCTTCCCTTGAACAGGCCACCGGGTAAATCTGCACAAGGATGGTTCTCAAAAATATCAATAAACTGAGCTAAGGAGGGAATTTGTCCCAGACAGAGCCCCCACAGCTGTACAGAATGTGATCTACACCAACAAAGACAGTAATTCACAGGCAGGTCTAGAGACAGGCAGGGATGGGGCCCTTCTCTAAAGTCATGCACAAGTGGCAACAGTCTCCAGCAACTCAGATGGCCAAGAGAAGAGAGGAACGTGTGTGTTACTTGTAAGAAGGAATATATTCTCAGATTGCCCCCAGGCCGCCTCCTCTCCCACATTTCTAGTTGTGGCCTAGACTACAGCTCAGAAGCATTACTTGGCTCATTTTATCCCTAGCACCCTGAAAGGCACTCGAACAGAGCCAAGCGTAACAGTTCATGTGTTCCAAAGTTCTTCATCCAGCAGGCTCAACTATAAGACATTTAGCCTAGAATCCAGTAAAAAAGGGGTGTGGGGAGGGGAGGTGGAGGGAGGGGAAGTCCTAAAATAGATACCACTAAATCAAAGCACTGAAGTTCAAAGCCCTTATTCCAGGGAGATCGCTCAAGGTTTATCACACAGATCGAATCTCTCTCTCTCTTTTTCTCTCCTTAGGATGGGTTTAAGAGTCTCAAATTGCTAGGTTTTGCTTCTACTGAAGATTTGAAGGAATAAAATTGAAGGAAGGTACTGAGTGGAACAGTGTCATGTCTACCTGGAACCTCAGAATGTGACCTTATTTGGAAATAGGGTCTTTGCAGACATAATTAGTGATGACGAGGTCATATCAGATTAGGGTGGGCCCGAACCCAATGACTCATATCATTGTAAGAAGAGAAAAACAGAGATTGAGACACAGGGCGAACATACCATGTTATGATACAGGCAGATACTGGAAGATATGTTTATAGGCCGAGGGGGCCAAGCATGGCCAGCAACCCCCAGAAGCCAGCAAAGAGACATGGACTAGTTGTCCCTCAGAACCTCCAGAAGCAACCGGCCTCCCTGACCTCCCTGATTTCGGACTTCTGGTCTCCAGAAGCATGAAGGAATAAGCTTCTGTTGTTAACACCACGCAGCTTGGGATCCTTTCTATGGCAGCCCTAGGAAATTCATCCAGAAGGGGTACGTAGAAACAACTGAAGGTAATTCAGAAAGACATGACCTATAGCAAGATACCAAGGGAGATGGCCAAGATGGACAGTATGTTTTCTAAAAGACACATATATTTAAAAACCACAGCTGGGACCGTTCCGTGTGGTAGCAAACCAACAGACAGGTCCTCTCCCACAGGACACTGAAGCCATCATCCACAATCCTTCATCACCTCCAACTGGTTTTCAGAAGGCTGCCTTCTGCTTAGAATATTCAAACAAGGCCTCACCACACTACCCCACCCCACAGCACTAAAAAGAAAATATATTTGTTGGCTCCTTGAATTGTACCAAACATGCTCTTTTATATTTAGTATCTCAACATGGCAATGTGTTCTTTCATCACTGGATTCTCAGGACTAATACTTCACATTTTCTTTTCTGGGAATCCTGGTCCAACTACAGCTTATCTATGGTATGTGTTAAGATTTTTCTATATTTAGTCAATATGTGTATCTTTCTACAGCAACTGCTCACACACACACACACACACACACACACACACACACACACACACACCTTAAGAACACAACTGAAAAACCCTTTATTAGAATTCTAACCTGGTGACACCTAGGCAATCAAACTTTTCTCTATGGATTTCATATAAGAACCAGAAAATCTTATTTGTGGAAGACGAACTGTGAAGTTGGGCTTAGAATGATTATATCTTGTCTTTAAACCACTTAAAAACTCTGTGCCTCAATTCACTACCACCTACCCTATCTATTAAGTAAGCCAAAAAATAAAAACTAGAACTTAAAAAATGTTTAAATATAGGCTATAGCCCACATTAAAAAAAAAAAAAAAGATGGCCTGTATAAATTCTGTTCTAATCTCTGATTCTTTGCATGAATACCATGAGCTGAAGTCAGTTTACCCACTTTTTGTTGTTGCTGAGACTTATGCTGGGGAATTTCTTTTCCTCCACATGGGGAGCATTTTATTCTGGGAAATTCTTCTTTTTTCTTTTTTTCCAAGTCTCTTTAACTTGAAAAGTCCTAAGTCTCCTCAAATCATCTTTGAAATTGAGACACACACAACTTGATGTCATTACTTATAAAATGATCTTTTCAAGGTTCGATATTCTATTTGCATGTCACAATTTCTCAGTCAGCTCCAAGATCCTGGCATGGAGACTTGCAGGCAGTTTCCCTGCCTCTTGCCTGGCCATCAAAGCCTGCAGTTCTCACTGCGTTCAACAACACAAACCAGGTTTTGCGGAAAGCCTGCCCCTCCTCTTGCCTAATCAAAGGACACCGAAGCGAAAAGTCCACAGGTGGGCAGGCTTGGAAGTTGCAGTCCCTGCACCCTGAGCAGCGCTCCCCCCTCCACCCGCCCAAGAACTTGAATCACTCCCTTAACCTTGACTTTAGAGGAGCTCAGATTTGCCCTCTGTCCACAGCCAACCTAGGGAAGGTGGGATGGCTGGGGGATGCATGGTGGGTACAGGGCGGCCCAGACCCGGGGCCAGTCCCTCACAGCTGTCACTCCTCCCTGCAGGGAGCCAAGGTGACCAGGGTCAGCAAACTGTCATTTGTTAAAGCTCCACATGTCTCCTTTGCTTCTGCCCTGTCAGCATTTCAGGAGTTAGGGCAGGGCGTTGCGTTCCAGAAATAATAAAAACCACCCATTTGCAGAAACACGTGGCAGGGCTTTATGGCCTGGCAGCCTCCCTCTGCAGCCGAGCTGGGAGACTCCAGGCAGACAGTGTCTCATCAGTGAGGCCTGCCTTGGTCCAAAGCATTCAAGATGCAGGGGAAGGTCAGCCAGAGCCAGTACAAATGATGGATTTGCTGTCACCCCCACGGTAAGGCAGAATTAGGGTGGAAACAATTGGAAGGAGTATTTTCTTCTCCTTTTTTAACCAAGCCTCTTGGTAATATGATATCATTGCTGTTGGCTTTTCTTTCTTTTCTCTCTCTCTTTTTAAACCATGATCCTCTTACAAACCAAACATCAAATGGTCTCAGAACCTCTCCATATAAGGAGTTTCCAGAGAGGCTGATTCTACTCCTTGTTTCTTGGGCTCAATGGAGAAAGGACTTCTAGGGCACTTGCAAGCTCTCTGAGTCATGCAGTATGGGATAACTGAGAGGGTGTGAGAGGGTGGCTCACTCGGGAAAGAGCCTGACCTTTCCAAGTCCCAGGCTGGCCGTGAGCAGGAAAGGTCACTCCGGCTACTGGTCTCCCCTCAGCATGTTAATGATGTCAAGAGACCCACTGGGCCTGAAGTCAGGGCTGGTCTGCTGGTGAAATGCTGAATGCAAGGCTCTGAACTCAGGGCTTTTCATCTATTTCTAAATGGGCATCAGAGGCGATTGAAAGCCTGCTGATGAAATTAAAGGCCTGTGGCTCCCAAGTCCTATTCAAAGACCTCCAACCACTTAAATCTTAGAGCACTGAGTGACAACTGTTCAGCCCTCACGGCCAGGCTCTGCCAGGCTCTGCAGTATGCTATGGTCACCAGTACCACTGAAAGATCAAGGGCAGAAGAAAGGAGAGGAGAAGAAAAGATGGGAGGAATCCAGGAAAGAAGCTGGAGCGCAAGATTAGAGAAGAGTGAAAAATGGCACATTACAGGAGGGAAGGTCTGGGCGATGCTCAAGAAGACAGATGCTAGAAACAGCACATGAAGTCATGCCAAACGTGAGGCTGAGGGCATCTCCAGGAACAGAGTGGTCCAGAAGGCAGGCAGGAACAGAGTGTGCACAGCACCCGCCCCCGGGGCACCTAGAGCTGGTTTATTCCATGGCCAGCCTTTCCATCACTGAGACTGGGATTGAGACACAGAGGGAAAAGAACATGATGGACTGTAGAAACCAGACAAGGCCCATTTAGATCCTGGCCCTCTAATCACCCCAAGTTACCTGAAAGTTCGAAGTGATTTCATTCCTCGGCGTGAAAGCGATGTGATTGCTTCCCTAGTATAACTTTATCTCCTTTCAGATACATTCTCAGTGAAAATTATTGGATATGTGTAAATCTCCTCTTAAACATGCTCTGCCTACGCTTTTTGCATTCTTGTTTCTGTCACAAGGAACTTATTATTTCTCTGCAAAGAAATTTGTGATACTTAACAGTTCTCAAGGATATTTAACAGTTTTTGTCTCCATTCTGGGGACCTCCGCCAAAATCTCTATACCAGTGTCCTTCAAAATGAGGCCCACACTACTTCGGTGTGGCATGAAATCAAGTTATAATCAAGTTGTGTTATAATCACAACCAGTATTTTTCAAAAGAATCGAATTGAATAGAAGAGAAAAATGTCACAATGCATTGCAGATAGTAAGGACAGGTTTTCGAGACTTTTGCTTCCATTTTACATGTCGGCATGGGTCACCATTGACCTTTCTGTAATGTGGTTAAGATAAAAGAAGTTCATAAATATTCCTATACAATACATCTCTGATTGAAAGTTTGTCGTGAGGTTAAACAATAAAATCCCCCAACCAGGGCCCTTCTTATGTGCCATATACTACATGCAGATCTGCTGCCCCTTTAGTCTCTGTTCTAAACTCCCTCGACCACTGATGAGATCAAAATTAACTTGATAATTACGAACGTGAATTTTTATATAAGAAAAAATATACTGTAAAAGCATTTACCAGCTCTGTTCATATTCTGTGATGTATCTCTCCTTTCATTTCATGGTCTCCTAGAGAGACTTAAACTGCCTTCCTTACCCTGGACTGCAGTCCTTTTCAGTGACTTATGTCATGGTAAGTTATCATTCAAAAAATGACAGGACCGGGATGATGTCAGACACATCTGATCCAAGGGTGTGACCCAAAGAAGCCTCAATCTTCCTCAGCGTTTGCGCACACACCACAAGAGACTCACCCCTCACCTTGTATGTGGGGCTCAAAAATGCATCAGAATGCCAAGCTGCAAAAAAGAACACACCTCCAGCACTGGAGGAAAGCTCGGAATCCAGAAATCTTGGTGACTTGCCCAAGGTTAAGTACAAAATGTTATCAGAAGAGCAGCCAGAACAAGAATCCAGGCTTTTGAGTCCCAGCCCCAGTGTCGTGCACTTTAAATATGGAGGCACAGAATGACCCTAGAGGTTAACAGAGCTGGAGATGAGAGATGAGTGAATTTTTGTCTCAACTGGCTGTTGTATGTTTCTGCTCTAACCTCCTTAACTCAAACTGACATCTGTGGCTTTTCGTGCCATGTCATTATTCCACTACATACTAGTTGAGGTTTCTGAGGTTAGTATTCCTAAGAGCTTTCCAACCTCTGACTTGAATCAGCTCTATTTTCCCCAAACATGTAACTTACTATTGAATCTCATTTCCATGAGAAATACCAAAGCAATCGTGATTCATGTCTCCAAATCTAGACTTAGGATTTTTGAAAATGTTTATATGTTTCCTGGCAGTAAAATAACGACTGTCCACTGTACAAAATGTAAAAAATACGGAAGATAGGGAAGAAAAGTAAAATGACTTACTGACCTACTACTCAGGGATCACCCATGTTAAAACATGGATGTGTTTTGTCTATCAATATACAAAAATTCTCTTGGAAGACAAGTGTGATTACACTGAAAAATACCTCCTACATCCTGCCTTTTTCACTCAATACATATTCGTAAAGATTCTTCAAATATATGTTTTATAATGTGGCCAAATATTATATCCAACTGACAAATTATTACCCATTACACATGTCATTATTACTGAAAATGTTGGGTTTTCTTCCACTTTTTCACATATATAAATAATGTCGCAGTAAGCATCTTTGTTATATAGTTTTTGTGTTTATCTCGCTTATTAGTATAGAATAAATTCCGAGTAGGGAATTATTAGGTCAGTGTATGAGCAGTATTAAGTCTTTTGATACAGATTGAAAAAGACCATTTCAGAAAGGTTGTTTATATCCAAATAGCAGAATATGAAGGTACCTATCTTGTTTTCTTTGCCAGTAAGAAGTAGTTATTATCTTTTAAAGGCTTGAAACTTACATGTAAAAATGTGTATCTTAATTTACAGTTTGAACATTTTTATGTTTTGGTTTATCAGTCATTTTTATCTCTTGCTCTTTTGCAAACCCCCTGCCTCCTCCAGTGTGTGTGTGTGTATGTGTGTGCACGTGCGCATGTACATGTGTGTGTAAATTGAATGTTCATATTTCTCTACCCAGATCTCCATTAAAACGACAAGGTTTTATTTATTCATTTGTAATAGCTCTTTATATAGTAAGGATAATAAACTTGTGATGGGGGTAAATACTTTGGGAATGAATTCTAAATATATAAAACTTAAAGTGACAAGATGCATTAGTTTTTATGCTGCACTAGCATAGCAATAACTCATGCCACCTGCTGGTAACCAAACAAAACAAAATTGATTAATTCTTCCTATGTCTAAGATGGGATGCAAAGTTAAGAGATTTTCCTAATATAATATAATCATGCTGATTATATTAAAGTGTTGGGAACAAAAAATGAATGGTTAACTGGAGTTATCTGTATTTCATACACATTTATCTTAAGACTATGAATCCTTTTTCACATTTAAATTTCTTTAAGGTTACCCCACTTAAATGGACAAAAAATCCTATTAGACACTATGAAAAGAAAGCAAAGTTTAGCTCTGAATCATTTCAAAGTCACTTTTGAACCCAGGTATCTGTGCCTTATTTTAAGGAATTAGAATCTTTGGAAACTCAAATTTAACAATCAGATGAATGGAGAGAGGCAACCTTATAATTTATTTTTACAAAAGGCATTTTTAGAAAGACACCTCTTCAAACCAGAGTTTCTCCTACACTATTGTGTAAAGTTCCTGTTAGAACTGGTATGCTCTAGTTGGAGATCATTAAAATCAACAAAGACCTGATTTAGCCAGATAGATTAAGGAAGCTGCTGCTACTTAATTTTGGACGAAGATGGGTCTTACCAGTTTAAACTCAGAAGGTTTACATATAATTCAACCGGAAAATATGGTTTTAAGGTGGGTCACATAAAGTAACAGTTAGCCAACACATTTGTACCCCAAGCCTCTACTCAATTCACACAATCCACTCAAAGGTTCAACAGAAACAGGCTGTCAAGATGATCAACCAAGTACAGCGACAAGGCCAACAGGTCATCGATTACAATCCTATCTATGGAGGTCAACAGCCAAGCCAAGCTACAGGATCTATCACCAAACAGTCTGACATTCCCAGGAAGAAAACAGAAGAACTCCTTTGAAAAAAGCCATCCTAATAAATGAACTGAACTGAATTTTGGTACTGGGAATTATTACTCAGCCCTTGAAAGTTCTGATATAAACAAAAACATCGATCACTCCAATAAGCCTGTTGATTTGGTGTGCCATACCCACAGCCTTCAGTAACTGAAGGGCCTCAGTCCACTGGGTGAAAAAAGATGCAAAAATCTGAATCTCTCGACAACTTGTAATGACCAAATTAAATGTAAAACACTCAGAACTGAGTTCCTACATTTAAATAAAATAAATTTTATATTGTCATTGTCAAAAAAAAAATCCTATATTATTCATTAATCTCAACAACCTCCAGACAAGATGTTTTTGTGTTGGTTGACTTGGATTTAGTTGACGAAATTTACAAGTTTGTAGTTTATAATCAGGGAGAATGCAAAACAATACAAGAACATACTCTAATTGTAAGGGAAGGGAGTGTTTGGCCAACACTCAAGTAGAGAGAACAAAACACCAGGCCAGGTGTGATTTGGGCAGAATGTGACAGAGAGTAGAAACAGAACAATTATGTCCCCCAATGAAAAGCAACTGAGAATATCTCCCTTTTCCTACCATCTAGACTATGAAGTCTTAGGAGGTGGTGGGCATGGAGGGGAGAATAGATTTTAAGTTAAACCCACAAATTAGGACAATCTTGGATGACAGCGCCATACTGAGAGCTTAGAGAGGGCACAACTGAGGCCTTGGGAGCATGACCCAATAGTCCCATCCACCATCTGGGAAAGAAGCATCTGGCCATCCACAGACAGCAATTGCAGCTTCCAGGAGCAAATGTTGATTTCCTATTTGTAATGTTTTCTGTGAATTCTACTTACATTCAGGTAACCTGTAGTAAGAGACCTGTCCTATATGTCCAACAATTCAAGGAGCACTTGGAGGTGGGGATGAAGAAAACGCTGGCAATGTTCCATAAATTCAGGAGCAAAACTCAGGGGAATCTTGGAGAGAGGGCATGCACATGACTGTGCGTAGGGCAGTAACAGGCACTTTACACAAGAGGGAAGGGCTCAGCACAAGTCAGCACCTTCTCCCTTCTCATTCCACATGAAGACCAAGAGTGCACATGATTTGGATGGTCTTGTCCTTTCCAGAACACTCACACAGAGCCTGGCATATCTAGGTTTCCTTCCAACCAGACAACCCAACACACTGACCTTGAAGAATTGTAACTGAAGACTTTTGGCCAAATCCGGTTGTATTACATCCCAAAACCAAGTGTCATTCAGAATCCTATTTCTGAAATATCATTCTTTTTTTAAATTTTTTCTTTAAATTAAGTTTAATTAATATATAGTGTATTGCTAGTTTCAGAGACAGAATTTAGAATTCCATCAGTTGCATGTAACACCCAGGGCTCATTCCATCAAGTGCCCTCCTTAATGCCCATCACCCAGGTACCCCATCCACACCATTACCTCCCCTCCAGCAAACCTCAGTTTGTTTCGTGGGTGGCTCGGTCAGTTAAGCATCATCTGACTCTTGGTTTTGACTCAGGTCATGATCTCACAGTTGTGGGATCAAGCCTACGTTGGGCTCTGTGCTCAGAGCAGAGTCCACTTCAGATTCTCTCTCGGTCTCCCTCCCACTCACTCACTCTGTCTCACTCTTTCAAATAAATAAAATCTTTAAAAAAAAAAAAGTCTTTTATGGTTTATCTCCCTCTCTGTTTGCATCTTATTTTATTTTTCCTTCCCATCCCCTATGTTCAACAGTTTTGTTTCTTTTTTTTTTTTTAAGATTTTATTTATTTGACAGAGATCACAAGTAGGCAGAGAGGCAGGCAGAGAGAGAGAGAGGAAGGGAAGCAGGCTCCCCGCTGAGCAGAAAGCCCAAAGCGGGGCTTGATCCCAGGACCCTGAGATCATGACCTGAGCCAAAGGCAGAGGCTTTAACCCACTGAGCCACCCAGGCGCTCCTCAACAGTTTTGTTTCTTAATGAATTATTATTCTAGGGGCACCTGGGTGGCTCAGTCATTGAGCGTCTGCCTTCAGCTCAGGTCATGGTCCCAGGGTCCTGGGATGGAGCCCAGCATTGGGATCCCTGCTCAGCGGGAAGCCTGCTTCTCCCTCTCCCACTCCTGCTGCTTGTGTTCCCTCTCTCGCGCTCTCTCTCTCTCTCTCTCTCTCTCTCTGTGTCAAATAAATAAATAAAAACTTTTTACAAAAAGAAATATCATTCTAATAAGCAACAATTGGGTAATCAGACCTGAGAAGTCAGATGAGGAAAGAGAAATAGCTCACCAGCTGCCTTTCAAGGCAAAACAAAAATGAAAATGGAAAGGCCCCAGGGCAATCTAAATGGAAAATTATCACCTGGCAAGAGGGCCTGATTTGGATTGGATTCATCCTTCTTCACAGGACAACTCTGTTCCAAAGAAACTGGATGCTAAGAAAATGCTGGTGTCCAAATATAGAGAAGTGAGAAACATTAGAAGGGTTTGAAAATCTCTCAAGAAAATTGTGCAGGAACTTTTAAAAATTCTTCCATTGCTTTGGCAGAATTCAAATCGACCAAAATTCCAGAGCCTGTCTAGTCCAAGTACCCTCAATCTTATCATAGCTCCCAGGTTCACCCCCCAGGGAGGGGATCGAGCTTGGCAAGAGTCTGCAAAACACTGAGAGCAAAGGGTTAGGAAAAAAAGGGAAAACGGAGGTTGCCACCTTTACTCACTGGAGTAAAAAGGTCACCTCAGAACACGATGTTTTCTTAAAATTTATTTATTTATTAATTATTTACTTATTTACTTTGCATGGTGGGAGGGTGAGTGGAGGGCAAAAGAGACTCATAAGCAGGCTCCACACTCAGTACCAAGGCCCACGAGGGGCTTGATCTCACCGCCGTGAGAACCTGGACCTGAGCCAAAATCAAGAGTCAGACACTTAATTGACTGAGCCAACGAGGTGCCCCACTATCCTGTTTTCCGAAAGTACTTTTTTTTTTAAGATTTTATTTATTTATTTGACAGACACAAATAGGCAGAGGCAGGCAGAGAGAGAGGAGGAAGCAGGTTCCCTGCCAAGCAGAGAGCCCAATGCGGGGCTCGATCCCGGGACTCTGGGATCATGACCTGAGCCGAAGGCAGAGGCTAATCCACTGAGCCACCCAGGCACCCTGAAAGGACTTCATTTTTGGAGATGAAATATACCAAGAGGTACCCGGCACAGCCTATGAGGTGTCCACACTATTGCTAGTTAACTCCATTGTACAGACGAGCAAACTGAGGCTCTGAGCAATCCAGTTGCCACAGAGCGAAGTAAAAGCCAGAGCCGGTATTTGAACCAAACTTTCCTGACACAGTTAGTTATTGGTAAATGGCTCCAAAAGGAGACATGACTCCTGCTCCTTGAGAGTGACTACGATTTTCTTCCTATGATTATTTGTGTCGAAGCAGTTCATTGATAAATGATTGATAAAAATTATATTCTTCCGTGGACTGAGCTCCAGACTCAAAAATCTCTGAAGTCAGGCCTCTCTCCCTGATTTTTATTTTATTTTATTTTATTTTTTTGTCACATGGGAAGGAAACAAAGGGCTTTACCCTGGGATGTAAGGATTGAAACTTAAAACCATCCCCGATCAATGCCATCGCGGAAATATTTCCGAGACTGATGGGACCCGCCACCTGCACAGCCTCTTTACCCAGCCACGGCCAGTCTTCCCTTTCCTTTCGCGGGGACCATTCTTCAGCAGAGCCCAGGCCATTACGGGCTTTGAGAAGAATGATATTCCGCTTTTGTAAGAAAAGCCTCAGATTTCCCAGGCGGGCTTTGTGTCCCCGGCTCTTTCACTAATTGACAGAGTGGCGCTACAGAGCACATTTCCATTTACACTGTCGGTGCATGTCTGCTTCTACATTCTCAAGTTCTTCCTGTCCCTTTTTTCTCCTTCGAAATTTCTCCTATGAAGTAGGACAACAGTTCCAGTTAACAAAATGAGGTAAAACCAAATTCTTCTCGACAAAATGAAAATGTCAGGAAGACTTCTCTCTCTCCATGCTAATCCCCTGCTTGACATGCATGCGATGACATCATCCCACAGAAGTGGGAGACAAATGCAATGTCTGCTGTAATCACAGGCTTAATATGCAGGATAAGGGAGGTGGTCGTGGGGTACAGGCAAGCCCTCCCCCACTGGGCCCTGTCTGGGACACAATGGGACCCTCTCATGCAGGGGTGGAGTCTTGCTGAGACAATACAACAGAATCAGGAATCAAAGGACTACCTTGGCCCTGATTTTCTGATGCAAACTTTTATCTTCAAGTGGTCATTCAAATAAAATGGCATTTTTCCTCATTCAACCAAGTCAAACTGTAGTCACACAAAAGACAACGTGTAAACACATGAAGCTTTCACTCACAAACATGCAGAAACCCAAGGAAAAAACAAAGCTGTGATTCATACGGTTTTCATATGGTGACAAGAACCAACGCGCCACTTCTTTTAGTGGAAGCCACAGGTTGCAGGAAAGGATTTTCTACAATGCCATCAAGAAGGGAGGGATTTGTATAAACTTGAAATATCTAAAGTCCTTATTAGATGAAGAGAAATGGAAAGATTTGGCTCTAGGGAACTTCACATACAGAGAACTGATACTGTCATAAGGAAACCATAAGTCTGAGCAAACTACAGTTCAAGAAAACTGTAGATTTTATAGGTCATTTGAACATTACATCAAGAGAATCAGCTTTTCCTGCTTGACTTTCATTTCTTATTCATTTCCTTGAACAGCAGGTTCAAAGCTTTGTCATTAACAAAGATTTTCTCCTTTCTTTCTTTTTTTAAAGCACTTTTATCTACAAATCTGTTTTTAAAAAGACAGCAGATTTGCTAAAGCAAACTACTGGTTTATAGTACAAAATATCTACCCATTATTTAGAGTAAATGCGGTATGCTGCTTACCGTGAAACCAATCAAGCGTACCGGCAAATTTGTTTTGTAGAAATGATGTGTAATTCTGTTAAATTTTGAAGTGAATTCCAGACGCCTAAATGGTACTACATTCTACAAGCACTACAGACTTTCACAAATGAAGATTACATCATTTAATTATTACTTTGGGGGAGAATTAGGAAGGCTGGTGGGGTTAATACGATGGCAGAATGAGGAGCTAAATATATTCTTACCCAAATCTGTGAATTTTTGAAATATTCATGAAAATAAATCCAACTGGAAAAGCTGGCCCCAGTGGTCTAAAGGAAAGACATGGTTATATACTGAAAGGTATGGGTTCATTGGGGGCAGGAAGAGCCACACAGACACAGTTTTGAACTCTCTGGAGAGGACATACGTTAACAATAGCTAACGCTTATAGAGCACTTAACATGTTCCAGCCATTCTCCTAATGCCTTCCACGACGGTCACCAAATTTTCACGAACTGTCTATACGCGCAGCCCAGAGAATTTAAACAGGAGGTGGAAGCCACATCTGAAGGTAGGCACTCCAGGTCCTGAGCCTCCACTCTTTGCCATTCTGCCAGACTCCAAGAAGGATGGAAAGCTTCTGACTCTCTCTCTTCCTAGTGAGTCTCTTGCTGAAGGATAACCGATCCCTCGACTCCCCGTGCTCCCCACCTCTCCTGTACCCCCTCACCTTCAGAACACAGCAGAGAATGGCCCTAGAGGAAAACTGCCACCCAGCACTACCACCTGAGTTGGATGGTTTCTCAGGAAACACGCTGGTAAGTACAAGCAGAGAGGAAGAGCCCAGAGAGGAAGACATGCTGGTGTGTGGTCCTTCTCCCATCTTCCTTGTACAAAGAAGTACTGTAGGTCCCTCTAGTTCTCTAGCAAAGGCAGAAGCTCTGACAGGGAACCATCTCTTCCCAGGTGAGCAGATCAATGCGTGTGGGACCACAGACAGGGGAGGGGCTGGGGCACGTGCACCTGAATCTGACTTTCAGGTTCTAAGTATGAAACAGTGAAAGCGCCAGGACCCAAACAGGCAGTGAGAACAGCTAAGGAGTCCCAACAAGCCTCCCTGTTAGCAAATACTGAGTCTGGGCAGACCTCTCCCTGTGTTAGAAGGAGAAAATAAATATTAAAAAGTGGAACCTTTGAAAAGATTCTGCAGCACAAGAAAAAAATGAGCATTGTCTTAAGTCTTCATGGTAAACTCCATCTCTAAATAAGACTTTCTCTAGGGAACAAAGTAAAATTGTTCAAAGTGATACTTGGTATCTACAAAAGATGGCAGACCTATGAGAGGGCAGAGAACAATGAAAACAGACTGAGCTAAATGCCAGGCAGAGATTTAAGGAGAAGCCTGTGAAATCAACAACAGGAATCGCAAGAAAGACGAAATGCAAGGGCAGAAGTGAAAGCTGCGTCCCAGGAAGTAGAGAGCAGAATGACCGCTACAGAATACTGATGGTACTGGACAGGGCAAACATGTGTCCGAAGATAGAAGAGAAAATCTGAGACGGAGGATGAGCATAAAGACGGTTCTATGATAAGAATAATACATGTTCTTAAGGCTGAACTCAGAAGAACAGGAACAGAAACAATGAAAAGGATAAATGGAAAAGAACTTCGCTATTGAAAAAGGCTGAAGTCTGCAGACCAAAAGAGTTCAAACCATTTTGGGAAAAGAATGAGAAATACTTGTATCTCAACATTTATTTAGAACATATATAGAGTCGCAAGAGTAGCCAAGGTTTGAGAGGGAGCCATGGACTGAGAAAGTTAATCTGTCTGCAACAGGATTTTTCACACCTCTATAATAAATCCTGGATAGCACAAGAAAGTCTGTTCTGTATTGGACTTAATGGTGAAGTTGTGTTTTATTTTTTCTAATAAGGGGCACTGGTTTCAGACAATATCTGGGCTATTGGTTTCGGTCATATCCTACAAGTTACAGGAGAAGTATTTTTATAAGCACGGGTCAAGATGTTCGAAATATCCTCAAGTAGGACCAAGAAATACCAAGCACCGCAGAAGAGAAGTAGATGCTTAAACCAGAAGGCAAACAACAAATGATCAGAGATGTGATGCGAGAAGCTGCTTATGAATGCTCTGAACAAAAGAAACATCAGTACGAGATGGTTGGCTAACAGAGCCTTGAAAGCCACCAAGGATCCCTGAAGTAAGCACGGGGAAGATGCCAGAAGAAGGTATGGAACCTCTAAGCATCAGGTACCAAAAGTATGCTCCAGAGGGACTCAGGAACCATAATTAGGTCACAGCACAAACCTTCGAATTCTGATCCAGAAGTTTTGGCTGCCTCACTTCTCTATCATCGGGACTTTTCTGGGGTAGCATATTTGTAATTAGTCCCATGCTTTTAAGAAGCCAGTGAACATTCAGCTAGTCCTCTTTTACTTTCGTTCTCCCTTCAGTACAAAGCAGTGGAATTCTTACAAGATGGTTCATATCTTCAGAGAAATATTTTTAAATCACATCTGTGTAATGGTTCTGCTTCCTAAGAAACACACTAATATAACCTTACATTGATCTCTGTGAAATTCAAGAAATATTGGTACACTCTAGAACACATACATTAGGCAGAATTGCATTAAAAGGGAAACATATATACAATGTACAATGTCTTATATATAAAATAAAAAGCATTCATCACAAATCTCAAGTGTGAGGTTCTCTCATTTTTCCCTTACTCGATCAGTTTCCTCTTTCACATCCCTTATAGCACCGTATTCTCTCCCCTGGTACTTAACACAGACTGTGCTACATATCTGTATGACTATTCGATTAATGTCTACCTCCTTACCTTGATTGTGAGCTCGGTGGGAGATCAGGTAGAAACTGTGGATATACTCAGTTTGCTTATTTGATGCCGTACCAGATCCCATGAAACAAGCAATATATATTTGTAGAAAAAATAGACTGAATGTACATGTTTTCACTCACTGTTCAGCCAAACAAGTTACTGTATCCTAAGAATTCCAAAGAACTTTATACAAATAACACATCTTGGCTTTACACATTAGCTATGTATGCTTATCAACTTGACATACAAACCATTCTTTTCACTATAGGTTAGTAGTCTATCACAGAATTTTAAATATAATATAAAAGACATGTAGAAATAATAAAACTTAAATTCATAAATGCTAAGTAATTTGTCCCGAGGAGCCTAAATCCGCTTAGCAGCAGAAGTGGGATTAGAACTTAGATTTTCTACTCCCAACCCTCAACCTTCCAAAGGTTCTGTCCTTTGTTTGTCAAGACACTGGTTAAGAAACCAGAACTTCTAGTTTGTCCAGACCTTGAAAGTTATTGATAGTCTGTAAATAAACATTTTGCCACAGGTCAATGTTGAAAGGAAATCCATAATAAAGAAATTATTTGCTATATAAATAATCAGTGCAAATTTTCAGACGTCTTATGTAGCTTATTTTTCAAACCATGGAGCTAATTATAGTTTCTCAAACTCCTAACACCTCATCATTCTCTGTCATCCAAGTTCTAAGCCAGTACTATATGCCAGGAAACTTGCTAAGTGTGGTAAAGATATCAAGGGCATTAGCCTAAGGCCTCCTTAGTTCTGTGGTTAAGAGATACCATTCAATTCCAATTGGAAAAAAGTCATGTCTGGAACGTAGAGTCCCAAAAGATTAAAAATCTAGTCCTATGGTTACCTGATTCAAGACCTTTGGTCTCCATGTTTCCCATTCTCAGACCTACTCAAAGTAAGTTTTTGTTTAGTCGTTTTTCTTTTCCTTCCTTTTAAGTTGTAAGTTGGAGCTTGGGGGTGGGGGGGAGGTTAGATAACTAATGTCATATTTTTGATGAGTCTGCTTATGAAGCATAGAAAATCCATTTGCTGGCTAAAGGATTCCAGCAACAGAAATTTCTAACTGATGATGGAATCATAGTTCTAAATAACCTCAGAATGAGTCAATTTGCCAAATTATTTCCTGTATATTTATATGCTGGAATGTTATTTCAAAGAGTCTCTCTTCTATGTATAAAATAATAAAACAAAAATAAGGCACAGAATAATAATATGTGTAACTAATAGATAATGCAACGCTCCTTTTAAAAAGCAGAAAACTATCTCCCTCGATGTTTTATAATAACTCAAACCACCATTATTTGTAGCAAAGAAGGCTGTAATTGGAGAGTGCAGAGCGAAAACTAAGAAAAAGAGGAAGAAGAGGAGAAGAGAAACAGGAGGGAAATAGGTAACATGAAGTGGGGGAGGGGGGAGGCATGAGTGATTCAGATGAGAAAGCAAGGGAAGGACAGGAGGTGAAGCCACGGAAAATGTCCCTTTTTCATCAACAGATACTGACTTGGATGAGCTAAGGCTTCTTTAAAAGGGAATGATGTTTTTGAAATAATATAAAAGCAAAAGCATTCACACACACACACACACACACACACCCCTAATTACATATGTACAGGCAAATATCCACACAACTTTAGCCACACAACCCATCTGTTCCTAGGATCTACAGCTATTCTGGACTATCTGAAAGCGCAGGCAATAAGCCTTTAAAAATAATCTCACTTCAGGGGGTGCCTGGGTGGCTCAGTCAGTTGGGCACCTGCCTTTCGCTCAGGTCATGATCCCAGAGTCCTGGGATCGAGCCCTGCATCAGGATCCCTGTTCAGCCGGAAGGCTGCTTCTCTCTCTCCCACTCCCCCTGCTTGTGTTCCCTCTCTCACTGTGTCTCTCTCTGTCAAATAAATAAATAAAATCTTTGAAAAATCATCACCATCATCATCTCACTTCTCATTTCTCTCACCACTTGGTTGGGTTTTTGTGTTTATTGCTCATCAGGAGAGAAAGGGTACAATGAAGAAGACAATGATCTCTTTAAAAAAATAAGTTTACACATACAAGAGATAACAGGCAGTAGAAAGGTGAAATGGTTGGGACTTAGAAGTGGGGGACAGCAGTTGTGCATAAAACAGGACAATGTAAACGCAGGAGGCAAATGCATACATTGCAAACTGAGATTTTTCTTAAAGCTACCTAGAGAATCGCCACGGTCTGTTTCTCTACAGCAGTTCGAGGTCCTTTTACGATATCTAGAACCAATTACTCTTTTTCTAAAGCAGTGTGACGGTCAGGGGTGTCTGGTGTTCTCTATAGAAATGAAGTCATACCTATAGGGATATGACCCTCTGGCCAAGTCAGTATAAATGGTTTGCTCATTAATCTTTCAGTAATAAGAACTCACTTCTAAACAGCAAAGCCCAGTCACCACTAGCAGTCACAATGAGGACCTGTGGCCCAGAGGACTTTCTTCCTGAATACTCTAAGAAAGGCTCAGTTAGATCATTCTACAGTTGGGTTCCACGGAAGGGAAGAGAGTGGGTCTCTCTTGGCTGTGCTTCCATACAAGGCCAAAATCTGCCCAATGAGTGCAATGACTTTTTTTTAAAAGCTACCTTTGAAACTACCACTTACTTTGCAGGAAAAATGAGTAACTGATTTCTAGGGGATGATCTCTAGTTTAAGCACTTCCTGGGCTCTCATATAAATTCGGTTTAGAAATTCTAAGTACATTCTAAGTAAATTTGAGGTGTTCCTAGAACAGAAAGGACTGTATTACTGGATTCTGGATTCCAACACTTAAAAAGATAAAAGATAAAGAATCACACAAGGAATTCTTGGCAACCCTCTCTTAACAAGAATATTTGATGAAGCAAACCACCATTCTTCTCATTCATATAGAGAGTATCATGAATGTTGTTCTACATATTTTAGCTCATTCAGGTTTTAGAACACTCTGTAAGGGTTGCTGTAAAAATATTAGTAGGTTCTAGTGAGTGAATTCAACTTTCTTTGCCAACATGACCATATTAGATAGAAGACAAACTGAAAATGTTACCTTAAAGGTACTAGATACCAACAGTCAATCATATGATGCATTACCATAAAAATCACTTTTCCTTCTGTATAATCATGGCTTTCTGATAATGATTACCTGCATGCAAGTTGTACACTGTCAGTAATGACTTGGTTTGAGCGTCACTTCCCATGGGCATTCATATCTACATGCACTGGCTTGTTAGATTACATTGTGCTAATTGGTGGTTTGCATGACAAGATGTGCATAGCTGATCATGCTTATTAAAATGCAGGCCATTCTCAATTGTCTGTAACAAACGACGTCCCTGACACTTTTAACACACTCTACCGACAGATGAACTCATGAGGTTCAATTTTCAGCCTCTTTCCAAAGATCTGTGAATAAGCAGCTAATCCAAGGCTTAATATGGAAATTCTAATTTTAATGGGAAAAAAAATGTAGCTATTTTCTGTTTGGCATTATGCAGCTAAACACTCATGAATTTGACTTTTGAAATACTTTCCATGCAGGTGTTTGGCGTTGTGCAAAAACAATTTAAGTTTTGTCTTGTTTGGTTTGTCTGCAAGGTAAAGACAGATGGGAAAAGCCAAGGGCCAAGAATTCCCACTGGGAAATCAACATAAGTGTCACAAAGCTGTGCATGTCCCCCTAAAAATTAATCCTAGCAGATGGGACACACAGATTTTCTAAACTAAATTCTTCTCATCGATATTTTAAAAGCTGGATTAAAAACCATTTTAAGCTAAACAGGGAAGAGGACAAGTTCTCCTCTACATGTCAGTGACGAGGCAATTTAGGAAAAATTCAAGGAAACATGGAATATAAAAAACTGGAAGGGACTCAGAGATCACTCAGTTCATCCTCTCCCAAATTGTGTTCTATAGAAATCTAGATCCCTGGGAAAGTGATAGTCAAAGTGACTAATCAAATAGCTTAAGGAAATGTATGGTTACACAAAATTAAACAAGTTTATTTACATACTTCATGGCTGTCCAAAAATAAGACCTCATGTGCCATAGTTCCCAGACTTACTTCACCGTGGACTTCTTCTCCACTGACCATCTATTGTTTTACAAAACCATCGGCTGGCAGCACAAAGCTCCAGATATGCTCATCTAGTCTTTTCCGGATACCTTCATCTAGCGACTTTTCCAGGGGTTACATGGGCCACAATAATCTCAGGCACCCCACAGCCACAGCATGAGGTCAGGTTTCAAGGACTCTCTGTACAGGGGAGAGGCCTGGGAAGCAGCTTACAACAGTCATCCCCTCACTGCTTCTCTGGATATGGGAACAACTGAATCAGATGCTTTCCATCTCCAAAGGGCCCATTTTAGCCTTGGGGCACTGATCATTTACTGTAGATTTATTTTCATAAAATCTTTCCCTTTCACGATCTCTCCCAAGTATCTTCCAAGTCTACCAATGGACAATTTTTCAGTGCTCAGAGAAAACAAGCTTTGAGTTCAGCAGCTTTGTTCTCATGTGCTTTCAGAGGGGGTGAATCCTTAAAAAGGCAAGGCAGTCTTTTCATAATTAAACTAAAGGACTTACTCTGGAAAACAGTATGGAGGTTCCTCAAAAAGTTGAAAACAGAGCTACCCTATGACCCAGAAATTGCACTACTGGGTATTTACCCTAAAGATGCAAATGCACCTGCACCTCAATGTTTATAGCAGCAATGTCCACAATAGCCAAACGATGCAAAGAGCCTAGATGTCCATCAACAGATGAATGGATAAAGAATATGTGGTGTGTGTGTGTGTGTGTGTGTGTGTGTACACATACATATACATATATGTTAAAAAAATGTAATACACATACGCAATGGAATACTATGCAGCCATCAAAAAGGCGAAATCTTGCTATTTGCAACAACATGGATGGAACTAGATGGTATTATGCTAAGTGAAATAAGTCAATCAGAGAAAGACAGTTCTCATATGATCTCTCTGATATGAAGAATTTGAGAAATAAGACAGAGGATCATAGGGGAAGGGAGGGAAAAATGAAACAACACAAAACCAGAGAGGGAGACAAACTATAAGAGACTTAATCTCAAGAAACAAACTGAAGGTTGCTGGAGGGTGGGTGGGAGGAATAGGGTGGCTGTGTTATGGACATTGGGGAGGGTATGTGCTATGGTGAGTGCTGTGAATTGTGTAAGACTGATGATTCACAGACCAGTACCCCTGAAACAAATAATACATTATATGTTAATAAAAAATGGATAAATAAATAACAAAAACAACAACAAAAAAAATTAAAGGGCTTAACTTAACATGTAGCTCCACACTAGGGAAAAGTTAATTCAGTTTGGATCCAAAATTCCTGGTCACAAGGAGAATCCAGTACCTTAGGTCTCAGTGTGCACAAGTTAGTACAATTTTGGTGCATCTTTTTATGCATGTGTACCTTTTAAAATAGCCTGAACAAACGGAATTTACAGAGGGATCCTCTCCCAAAATTCCCATTTGGCACATACAATACACTCACTTCTGTTAGTTATCTTATTTCCACATTCAGTTGTAAATAACTCTCAGGCCAGGATTACTTCCACATCTTCTGATGGCCTCCAGAGTCGGGAACTCAAACAGTGTTTTGCTGCAGAACTACTTACATAGATATGTAATGACAGATTGACTCAGAATAAGGCACCTTCTAAAAAGACATGCCGTATACTATGAAAAGGTCATCTTCTCTCTAATAGATCAGTTTATGATAAGGAATCCCTCCCTGCCTCCTTCCCTTCCCTCATGCTTGGTCACAAACATTAAAAAGGGAGGCGTTCCAGCAAGCAATTTGCACAAGTCTCCCTGGTCTTTTATAGACATCAAACCCCAGGAGAGTCTAGAAGGCCAAACACAATGCTCCCAATGGCTGAGAAGCTTAGCATGTTGTTGGCTCGGGCTACAGAATTCATTCCATCTTCAGCGTCACTGCCCTCAAGTTAACCTCCCCAGATGTGCCATTTCCATTGACTGCCATTTCACGAACCAACAAGCACCATGGATATGGAGCCGTGTGCTTGGGCTAGGTACACTAGAAAAGGGGGTCCCTCTGGGGAGCAGCAGTTCCTCCCCTAGACTCTCCATGGGAGATGCAAACAAAGAATCCAAGAATTGGGTCCAAAATGCTCAATTGTGGCTCATCTACTGACAGTCTCCAATGCCAACCTGTTCGATTAAGAAAGGACTGGTAAAGGGCAGGTTAGGAGAACTTTGGGTAGTCTTTGGGTAGTTCATATTTCATCGGAGCCCCTCAGGAAATTTACCCCACAGGGCAATTTTTAGAGGCAACCTCAGTGGGAGTCTTTAAAATGGGGGTGCTGTACAACTACAGAGAATAGAACACCGCCTGCCCTAGGCTTGCTGTGTTTATTTTTAATGAGGTAATTTTACGTTCAAATCCTGCGTAGTCTCTTGGCGCATTTTCCGTAAGCCGACCTCTCAGCGGTCCTTACTGTAAGCAGGTCTTTAACACACATCGGAATACGTTATAAAAAGACCATGATTTTTGTCTTGTGTTCATGTTAATTTCTGCAGTGCCTCTGGGCCATTTTTAATTGTGCTCTCCAGGGGCGCTTCTCACTTTCTCACATTTCTCTAGGACCAAGGAAATCTGACTTCACATGCAACAGAAATTACCCTTAGACCACAGAGAGAAAACAAAAGGCGTAAGCCCGGGAGTATGATGTTTGAGGATACTTGATGGTTGCCTAGGTAGTGTTTAATTAGCCCTGGGTTGTGGCTCGGGGCGGGTGGTGCTGGTACCTGGGTAACCTTTGTCATTATGACTAACGCTGCTGTTCAACAATCCAAATGCAACGCTTGTTATGATCTCCAGTCTCACCCCTTGTCTCCTGTAAGGATTTGAGTAAATCTGCTTCTTTCTCCTTCCCTCCCTCCCTCCCTCTCTCACTGTCTGTCTCACACACGCACTTTGTAAATTAAGAAAACACTCTGTTAGTGTTTTTTAAAGCCGTGAATGATACATTTTTCCCAAGTACACTGTCCACAGTGGAATACCTCATTCTTCCCTACATCCCTGGACAATTCCCTGCCTCATAATAAGCACTAAAAAATACTCCTTGCCATTTGCTTTAAATAAATAAATTTAAAGCAATCTGTTAGTTTACACTTTATTCTTCTTCTTTCACCCTTATTTCCTTATTGTTCATGCAATACAAGAAAAAGCAAAGGGACTTGCTGGACTTGCTGGATGGTTTGCCGACGCTGTCCTTAAAAAAAAGAACGAAAAGAAAGAAAGAAAAGAAAAAATAATAAAACTAAAAAAATTTTAAAAATAGAAAAACAAACAAAACAACAACAATAAATCTCTACCAGCAAAACAAAAACCAAAAACAAAAACGTGGGCTTTCTCTGCTCTCTGGAAGTGAAGACAAAAGCACTAACGTTCAGCAGGAGAGGCTGTCCTTGGTTGGCGATGTTAACAGCTGTTCTGAAATCCACTTAGCTGGATTGAATGGTGGGGTTATTGACATTCCCCAAAATGGCTACTGGGCCCGGGAAGCCACTTTGCTCCAACCTTCCTGCCGGGTGTATCTGTGCTGAGTGGTTTCACAGGGCCCATTAGGAGCCACCTCAGAACCATTACAGCCAGCAGAGTAAAACATTCTTTTTACTCTAGGAGGAAAAAAGTTAGATGAATAGGTATTTCCAGGGTGGTCTGAGGAAGCCGTCATTAACAGCCCTGAGGAGAACACGGCAATGAAACGCCATGTTATTCCTCTCCGTTGGCCACACCTACACCAGAAAAAAAATCACCCTAGTGTGTGAGCAAAATATAAACCTTGCAGGAGGGATGCCTTGTGTTGCACACACTACAAAATTCTGGTTCTTCACCACACAAAGCTCGGCCCTTCCACTGTTTCAGCTAAATGCAGGCGGGGGTGAACAGGCCATCCCGAGCTCCACGCTCAGGCTGCACCAGTGTGAATGGGAGCAGTGGAGCGGGAGCAGGGGCAGGAGGGCCTGCCAGTTCTCCTTAGCCAACCACAACCTGGTGCGAAGGCTGAGGGCAGGGGGCAAGTGGGAGAAAGGCCAGTGGTTTGCATGAAAATGGGAGTTCCCTTCCCAGGCATACACATTGACTTGACTGGATGTTAAACACAGGTCTGGCTGCTTCCACAAAATAAGACTCTGTGTTTGTGGTTTTCTTCTCCTCCCAGGGTTCCTCCCATAACCTTGGAGGATGGTGCAGTGAGAGAAGATGAACCCTGTGGGCATGTGGGCGAGCGTCTGTATCTATGCATGTGCCACGTGAGAGAGGGAGAGAGAGAGAGAAGGAAGAGGAAGTATTTGCTTTCCGTCTGAAATCACAGGTTCCCTGAGGGTTAAGTCAACCTCCTGAACACAACTAAACGTGTATTTGTGTGCTTTATTGTTTGAAGGTTGGGAATGGGGCTGAAAACACATTCATTACTCACTGTCATAGAGCAGTTGACGCATTCTAGGCACATACAATTAAGCTGTAATTCTGTACGACAGACTAAACATACAAGTCTAGACTGACAGAGAAGGCAACTAAAAATATTCTTAGGCTTCTT
Organism: Meles meles; assembly: GCF_922984935.1. Lineage (NCBI taxonomy): Eukaryota > Metazoa > Chordata > Mammalia > Carnivora > Mustelidae > Meles > Meles meles. The sequence continues at coordinate 84,823,627 of NC_060068.1, forward strand.
CTAAGAGCACTTCAGCATTTTCTTATCTTCTACTGGCAAACATTGTAAAACCTTGCCTCATTAATGTCAAAGGGAGTAGAGGATTCACACGACTTAAATTCAAAAGGCTTGGTTTTAATGCTCTGTCAAAACCAATCTAGAGGCCAGATATTTTTAGCAGTCACACCACACAAATCTAAGGAACCTCAGCTGTGGTTTGTGTACCTTCCAGAGTAAGGGCATGGGTTTTTAAGCAGAATCACCCACAGACACACTGTAAAACCAGTCACAATTCATGAAGATCTTTGTGAGTGTGACAGTTCCTAAATTATAAAACTATGGACAAAATGTAAATATGCCAACTCTTACTATTGATCCCATTTCTAAGAAAACAAACCACCAGAAATCTCAGCTTCTTAAATTCTTAAAATTGGAAAGGTCTACGGCCACTTGTTGATTGGAGAGAGAACCAAGTACTTGAATGGAGGAAAAGAAGTTACCCAGGGATGGATTACCACAGTGAGAAAGCACTCCAGCACACTCCCTGACATCAGCCATCTTGGCGTGGGCACCAACAGGACCATTTTACAAACGGTCTCCAACCCTGTGCAAAGGTTCTGCTATGACAGCACCTTAACACATTGCCTCCTTTTTGCTCTCACGCTCAAAGGACCTTCCTAAACTCAGTCATACAATGTTGCTACCCTCAGCTACCTGTTTTCTGATAATACTGGGGCAATTGTTTCTTTGAAAAACATCTTTGATACAAATTTTACTATTGTTACAAAAAGGAAGCCAGGCAATATCTAAAGCCAGTATTTCCCACAGATAATAATAATCAGCAAACAACCAACTCAAATCCATTTTCAACAAAACGGGCACTTTGAACACTAACTTATATTCACTTTTTTTACTATGTGACAAAGCACTGTTTCAAGATCTTTATATGCCCGTTAACTCATTTGACCCTCATGAGGGTTCTGTGAGGTAGGAGTGACTGTCCCTATTTTAAAGACACTAAAACTGAGGCATAGCATGAATAAGTAACTTACCCAAGATCCTACAGCAAATAAACGTCAGCTAGGATCAAAACTTTGGTAGCTTAGCTCCAGAATATCCACTCTTACTCATAATGCTATGTTGGTAGGGAGGATTTGGGTTATCAAATTTGTAAAAATTACTTTAATAGGCAGAGAGAAGTGGCAAATGATGGAAAAAAGAAAACTGAAATTAATTTTCACTCTGCTGTCCCTTGCTCTGGGATTGATTTGTACTTGTTTGTTGTTTTGAAATGATGCCTAACACAGATAATCCTAGGGTACTTCTTAGAAACCCTAGGAGATATTCTTCTCTATTGTTATAATAATAGATCTAAAGTTACATTAGGGAGAAAAGCAAATTAAGAATAGAGAATTCAATAAATGCTATACGGCATGGTAAGCCAAGCTCTACTCTTGTGGCGAGACGTACAAAGTGATTCTCAGCCAAACAAGATTAAACACATTCTATAATATATAAAGACTTTTGAATTCATAAATGTGAAGAAACAAGATGATGGCTCTATTTTGAAAAGACTCTATTATTGGACATTCCTCAAATAAAAGACTGGAGAGGATTCATGATGGAGTACCTAACCTTTTCCCTCAAGATAACTAGTCTTGCTAGGCCCCAGCTTACATGTGGCCAAGAAGGGTTTTACAACAGGGCAAAGCAGCAGACAAGCCCTGGGCACAAAGCAGGTATTTTTTGAGTGATCTATAGGCAAGATGATGCTGCAACAGGTTCCAGAGAGTAAAAGATGGCCCAGATGATTGATGAGTTCCAAACTAATAGTATGCTGGAGTTGGGAGGCTTAGCGACCCCAGGACTCCATTCTGGGGAACCCCAGGTTAACCACTGCCTCACCATTCATATGATCTGACCCCCACCTCAGGCAGAGAAAGCACTCCTATCCCAGATTCCTGCTCCAAGGATATTTTTGTTCAAGCTGAATAAATCTTCCGGAGTGGGCTTGCATGAGATCTGCAATCCTGAAGAAAGAGGCCAACTGAATCTCAAAATCATATTTAAAAATGAGTACAATAGGTAAACTAGTATCAGACAACACAAGAGCTGGAGCCACCTTCATGATCTGTCGGCCGCCTTGGAGGCTACCGCCAGTGTTTGATACGTGATCTCCAATGCTTCCGAACAGCAACAAAGGAGTAATAACATGAGTGAAAAACAGATAAAAGAGCAGCAACCCTAGGGATGCCTGGGTGGCTCAGTCGGTTAAGCAGCTGCCTTCAGCTCAGGTCATGATCCCGGGGTCCTTGGTCAAGCCCCACATCGGGCTCCCAGCTCTATGGGGAGCCTGTTCTCCATCTCCCTTTGCCTGGCACTCCCTTTGCTTGTGTTCTCTGTCAAATAAATAAACCTTTAAAAAAAAAAGAAAAGAAAGGAAAGAAAGAAGGAAGGAAGAAAGAGCGAGCAAAGCTAGCTCCTAATCTCTCTGTGTCGGGGAAGACCATGACTATTTGACTGTAACTCGCTGGCCTAAAAAACCCAACCAAACACAAACTGTCTGCCAGTCTGCATGTGAGTGCCGGATGCCCCGCCGCCAACCATCTCCCAAGCAGACAGTGACTATGTGGGATTTGTCCATCACTGTGTGTTCGCCCACCCTCCCTCATAATGCCTGGCACAGTGTGGGTGCTATTTAATTATTTTCTAACTGAATGGCTTTATGTGTTTAATGAGTCCATCCTTCACCTTCACCTAGAATCTTGAAACTCTAAACATAGAGGTTCAGCTGACTCCAGTTAGGGGGCCTAAGGTGCAGACATGAGTTCCTCCGAAATTTCAGGGAGTGGGGAGGAGACCCACTTAGACTTGGACCCACTTGGACCCATTAGACTCAGATCCACTTAAAAACAGACTTCAAATTTCCCCTAAAACCTAGGCCTGTTTGTTCAGGAAAAGCTAAAGGTTTCTTTGGGTCTAATCCAGTGACCCTGCCATGTCTACTCACCCCCATTCTGCACCCATGTCCACCAACAGGACATCCCTTTCCTCTAAAACACACTTACTTACCTGAAACAGAATCTGACATGTGCTTCCCTTGTCTATTATAGTCTTGGTTAGAAACCTGCACGTTACTCTGAACACTCCCCACACAGGGGCAGTACTCCAGTGGCTCTGTTCTAGATGTTCAGTCCTCATGGGGAGGTCCAACCCTGCACAGTGCACACTTAGGCTTAGAAGGGAAGATCCTAGGGGCACCTGGGTGGCTCAGTGGGTTAAGCCTCTGCCTTCAGCTCAGGTCATGATCTCAGGATCCTGGGATCGAGCCTTGCATCGGGCTTTCCACTCAGCAGGAAGTCTGCTTCCTTCTCTCTCTCTGCCTGACATTGCCTACTTGTGATCTCTGTCTGTCAAATAAATAAATAAAATTAAAAAAAAAAAATAAGGGAAGGTCCTCACACCCACCCTTCTCAGAGTCAGCAAGAATGGGAGGACAGATGTCATGTCCAGAGGCCCACCTCTAGACATAGCCTCTAGCACAGCACTGTTATCCAGCTAGGTAGGTAACAGGAAAGAGTAGGAAAAGGAGGGCAAACAAGGGACCCTGGGCCAAAGTGATGGTTTGGAGGACCTGCCCTTCCTAGTCCACAAGAGTAATATTAGGGCCTTTGGTCCAAACACGGTAAATTCTCCATCAGTTCTTGCAGCCTTTCATTTTGCCATATACAGCTGTCATTCTAAGTCAATCCAAGGATGAATGAACACAATGGGAATCACATGATTTGTTTACACCCCCCCCCCAAAATGTAGCTTTACAAACATTCTTAGTAAGAAAGCAAGAACAATCCACAGAGAAAGGATGAAAACTTGTCTTTTACATTTTGAAACATACTTATTGGAAAAGGGTACCTCTTTTGTTTTTATTTCTGTGAGATGTTTTTAAAAGTCATGGAGATGTGCAAGACATAAAAACACAACACTATAGTACCTAAAGCAACTGTATACTGTACCTTTACTTCAGCCAGTCATTGGTGTCTGATAGTCTCTGGATCATTCTCTCTCTCTCTTTTTTCCCCCAAGCAAAGTTACTTAAAAGCTGATTTTTCACGTGGCATTGCAGCGAGTTAACTTTGAACGAACCAGCTCCCTGCTACATTTTTCTGAGCACATTTATTCAGTTCCATGCTTGAAAGCAACATTCACTTGGACAACGGAAATGTATGGGATTGCATTCTAATATCAAACTCAAAGCGAAGAACTGTGATGGTCTCATGGGCAGATCGCTGCAGCCAAGTGTGATTCACAAAGCCATGACATTGGAGAAGTGATTTCAAATCCTGGTATGTATAAGGCTAATGGAACATGATGTAATCAATCAGAAACAGGCGGAACCCCATCCTGGTTTTATACCAATGCCAATAAAATGAGAATCATACAACAGAATCATGTAGACAGAAACGAGTTTTCTCTACATGAAAATTTAAGTGGTATCCAAGAAATAAAATGCAATACAATTATCTGTGATAGATCAATGGGAGAGATTTTGAGAAACACAGATTGGGAGACTTTCTGGACCAGCACCTCTGATCATAATCTTCAAAGGTGACCAAGACGGGTCACTGCGCACAAGAGGGAGATAAGGTGGGCCAGTCTCACCACAGCCCCAGGCCTAGAGGCAGAGGTCGGGGTACATCCCTACTGAGATGGCAGGCTACTAAGCATTTCCACATGTAACCAGTGTTTGTGTCCTTACCTTGACTCTGCAGTATTCTTTTCCACCTCTGAAAAAAAGGCTATTTTAATAGCAGTTTGGAATTTCCGACTCTTTTTACCCACGCCAAGAAAAGTGGGTGACAATGCAAGGATGAAATGATGAGCTGTATTTCACTTTGCAATGGAGAGGTTTCCTTTTTCTAAGGAGGGAAGGAGGCTGTAGCATTCTGGGGGTGAAGGGCCATGCCATTTATATTCATAGCTTTATTTGAATAAAGTTAATATGTAAATAGTCTGCAATCCCTTGAAGTCAGACAGTACAGTGAGATAAAAAAAAATGTACCCCAGAACTTTAAAACTTTTTCACTAAGAATCCATAAAATAAATACCCCACACAGTGATAACTTGGAATCGACTTTCTTAAAATGTTGCTTCTGGCTAACCTAGTTGATAATAACAAATACAGAGAAACATTTAGCAATAAGAGGAAAGTCTTTCTGATACTCCAGGCAAAGCTTTCCAGTCACAGGCCTATTCCCCGGTCCTTTCAAAGTCTAGGGTGACTAACACCGAACCGGAGCCTCACCTGGGACTTCAGGAGAGAATCTTGCAGAGTGTCGAGACACAAAAAGTTTCAGTTCTTGGTCCAGGTTGCATTCAATCAGGTTTGTGTCCCATGATCGGATTCCTAAGGAGGGAGAGGAAGAGAATTGACAGAGTTCCAGTTAGTCGTTTCAGAGTGGCTTGTAAAACATCACTGTGACATTTCTCAGGCTTTAGGGGAGGATGTGGAAACTTCTCTTCTGAAGAGCCTGGTGGCTAGCAGTAGATGCCCACAAAATGGGAGGGCTGGGGAGGTCTCCCTACCAGGCCACAAGAGAGGGATAACTAGCAGTACGGACTGAACTTCTGCCCCTCATAAAATGTAAATGCAGCTTTTCTGGGAGAGTAAAGAAAACAGTTATTAGGAAAATGACAGCCTTTACTCCAGGGAGGGAATAGAAAGGACAGGAGGGTGGTTAAGTTCCGTACGAGTGAGGAGGCCTCCAGATCCTCTCTAGCCTTCCCAGGGTCCACTCGTAGGTGGCAAAGAAATGGAGAGCAAGCGTGGGAAGCTGGTGTTCAAACCCAGCCCTTTGTTTTCAAAATGGCAGTGTTTGTGCTGTGTGTATGCATTCTGTGTACACGTATGCTTTCTTTTCTTGACCCATCCCATTTTTGACCTGGGTTTTTCAAATCCTAGATATTAATCTAAAATGTGTATGATCTTTGATGAGAAGACTGTATCTCCGGGAGCCTGGTTGGCTGAGTGGGTTAAGCCTCTGCCTTCAGCTCAGGTCATGATCTCAGGCTCCTGGGATCGAGCCCCGCATCGCATCGGGCTCTCTGCTCAGCAGGGAGCCTGCTTCCCCCTCCCCCTCTGCCTGCCTCTCTGCCTACTTGTGATCTCTATCTGTCAAATAAATAAATAAAATCTTTAAAAACAAAAAAGAAGAAGAAGATTGCATCTCAACCTGGAAGACTTACCCTCTCTGTCCTCCCCTGCATTTATTTTACCTGACTAGCTTGGCAAGGAGTTCTTTCATTCACAATTGTTAGTTGTACTCAATTTTCTTCTCCAGAGGCAAAAAATGTGGCAACATTTTATACTTTAAAGAAATTCTCCAGAGTTGGGGCCGTGAACTGTCTCTTCCCACACCAATTCTGGCTTCCTTCCATTCACTAGGTTGGAAGCTGGGGTCGAAGGAACTCTGATACCCTACCTCCCTTACCTCCTCCCTCCCCCTGTCCTTCTCAAGGAGATGGCCAGAGGGAACCCAGAGGGCATGGAAGAAGGGAGAACTGGGGAGCAAGCCAGGGACAACTTGGAAACCACAAAACTCTGGAACATGTTTGGTTTGGTTTGGTTTTTTTTTTTCATGTATCTTTATACTTTCCCAAATAGGTAGCTCATGCTAGAGCCATTACATTTTATCCATGATTGTACCCTTACCGGGACCATCGTCAATTGCCAGGAACACATTTCCGCAACAACGGTCATTTATTGCATACCTTCTAAGAGCAGGGGCTTGACCCTCTTGGTAAAATACAGCAGACAAACTACCTCTAAATAAACACCGGGTCATTTAATCATTTTTGCTGGTCATTAGTCATTCAAACAGACTTGGGAGGATGAATGGCAGTGCATTATTTAAACAGACCCATAAATCCTTAATGTTTGTCTGTATTTACCTGCATTTATATCTTGTTCAGTCTTCTTACCTTGCGAAGAAACAAGGTAAGGGTGTGTGTATGCATATGTGTGTCTTGTATAGAAACAAGGTGTGTGTGTGTGTGTGTGTAGATGCATATTGTGTCTTATATAGAAATAAGGAGTGTGTGTGTGTGTGTGTGTGTTGTGTCTTGTACAGAAATAAGGTGTGTGGGGTACCTGCGTGGCTCAGTGGGTTAAGCCTCTGCCTTTGGCTCAGGTCATGATCTCACTATCCTGGGATCGAGCCCCACATCAGGCTCTTTGCTCGGCAGGGAGCCTGCTTCCCCCTCTCTCTCTGCTTGCCTCTCTGCCTACTTGTGATCTCTCTGTTATAAATAAAATCTTTAAAAAAAAAAAAGAAAGAAGGTGTGTGTGTGTGTGTGTGTGTGTGTGCGTGTATGCGTATGCATATGTGGGTCTTGTCTATGTATAAATGTACTACACAAAGATTCTGGAAACTCCGTTGACTGCACATTTAGACTATCTTCAGATTCTACCTCAAACACCTTTCGACTGTGAGGAATATTTTCAAATAGAGGCAGAAATTGATCACACGACCCATGGGAAGACTTCAGGTGTGGAAGTTAACATTCCTAAAGAGAGGCTAAATTATACAGGGGAATTTTATGGGTCTCCCTGGAAACATCAAGAGCCTCAGCTTGCATTCGCGCTAATGGATTATTTAAATTTTAACAAGAAAGGCACAGTGCGATTTTGCAGATCTTTTTAGTGCAGAAATGATAAATGGGTTCTTTTTGTTTCACAGGAAGCTTGACAGGTTGAGAGGTCTGAATTCATTAGAATATTTTACTTTAATGTATACGCTATATACTGGGCTAGTGTGAAAAACCGTCAGGCTCCTGTCTGAGCTGCTTAATTGGTAATTGTTAACTGGGTTCTCTGGGTGCCAGGTCTGAGCTCCACTATCGTCTCCTGGCTCGTCAAGTTGGGTCACTAAGTCAATAATGAGACATATGTATTTAAATTAAATTCATATGATTTTTCTGCCTTTGTTCTATGTATGTCCAAATTGCTCCATCATTTGAATGACTTCATCTAGGGTTATAGGTGGACTTGCTCTTACATTGTTTGCCATTTTCCCCTTGGCTTCAATTAACTTGTCATGACAAATGCAATTAAATGTTTGCTTTATATTTCATAACCTCCTGGTTGGAGGCTTTGTAATTTAGCAGGGGGAAAAGCACAAAACAGAAAAATCCATCTAGAAATTAATTTTTCAATTACACTAGTAAGAGGACAATAAAAATAATATTTCACAGATTTTCTACTGCCAATGAAACAAAAATTTAGGGTTCTCTTTTCAAGGGAGTAATTTCCAGTCAAATTATGTCTTAACAATGCCTAATACACACTACCACTTATAGGGGCGCCTGGGTGGCTCAGTGGGTTAAAGCCTCTGCCTTCGGCTCAGGTCATGATCCCAGGGTCCTGGGATTGAGCTCCGCATGGGGCTCTCTGCTCAGCAGGGAGCCTGCTTCCTCCTCTCTCTCTGCCTCCTCTCTCTCTGCCTGCCTCTGCCTGCTTGTGATCTCTGTCTGTCAAATAAATAAGTAAAATTAAAAAACAAAACAAAACCACACACTACCACTTATAAAATAAAGGTTACAAAGGACTTATTGGCTATTTTAGTTGGAAAGGAAAATTTTGGAATGAGGCCACTTTCTATACCAATTTTAGAAATATTATACTTTGTGCATTTTACTGGATGATACTAGTAAAGAGAAATACTATTTCTCAATGAAGGCTCCTATTGCATTTAGTAGATTTATGTATCTTCCCTCTGTGCCTAACAGGAAGCCAACAGTGAGGCCTCTAAATCTTATAGGACAGAAAAATATCTTCTTTGGCTCTGGCCACATTCTTTTTCCTGAGCCTTTGCTTCTCCACCACTACATGAAGACTGTGCCCCTTAGTGGCTTACCTACGTTGAGGCAGAACAGAACAACTCCACCAATGGAAGGTCAACTTCCACTGCTTAAATTTCTAGGCCCAGATGACATCTGTCACCCCTGGGAAGTTGACCTACATCTAGGCATCCTTGAGAACTCTCCCACCTAATCTGGGGCTGGTATCCAGCTGTGAAACCACCACTATCTGACGCCCAGTCCTTCAGCCAAGGTAACTGAAGATAACAAAGATCTTCTTATCTCAGTTCTCGAAATCCAAGAGAAAGCAAGGCACAAAAGGGAGGCTAAAGTGCACACGAAGTTCACAGAGGGAAAAGGGAAAAATGAAAAGGTTGTGTGTGGCAGGGGGAATGTGGTGTGCCCATTACAGGACAAGTCAGGGTAAACAATAAGGAGGCACTATCCCTTACTTTATGCAGGTTATATCTCACCAAGCCTAACAATCATGCAAGCATCTTGCGGGATTATTTAATAAAACCAATGATTTTTTAAAAGCACCTCCCATTTAAAGACTAAAACCTATATTCCTAAAAGAGACAATAAACTGGAAAAACCAACAAAATGATCATTCATTACATGTCAAAATGGCACACGGGTTCCACCTGACAGTTAACTGCGCCTTTGAAAATTGACTTTTTTTGGGGCACCTGGGTGGCTCAGTGGGTTAAAGCCTCTGCCTTCGGCTCAGGTCATGATCCCAGGGTCCTAGGATGGAGCCCCGCATCGGGCTCTCTGCTCAGCGGGAGCCTGCTTCCCTTCCTCTCTCTCTGGCTGCCTCTCTGCCTACCTGTGATCTCTGTCTGTCAAATAAATAAATAAAATCTTTAAAAAAATTGACTTTTTTTTCCTTATGAACTTTTTAATTGATCCTTCTGATCCATAGGATTTTTTGTATTTTTTGCTAGTACCTAAATGGTTAACCTATAAACTGTAAGTTTGATCTGTAAAACTATGCCATATGATCAGGAGGCAGATTAGAATCATAAACTAAAGAAACAGAATTAAAACAAAAAAAGAGCTAAATTCAAGTCTAGTTCTCGAAGTTTTCCTATCTTCTCTTGACCAAACTTCCAATTGGCTTTTTTCTTTTTCCTAAGCCAAGAACTTGATGTTCCTAACATATAAGTGATGGGCAATGCAGGCAACGCCTTACATAGAGTTCGTCCTTTCAGTGCATGGATGATAAATAATTTAGGTCTTTTGACAGCTTCCCACATTGGAAACAAACAAAAGAAGTGATTTATAATTTTATTCGTCAAAAAGTTAGAAGTTATTTAAATAGTAAGCCTTTAGAGGAGATTAAGGATGAATCATCAATTTAATGACCTTACATTTGGGGACTGGCTTGGATTTCAGCATGGATCACAGAACCCTTACCAGATAATACCAATTAAGCAGTACAAGCAGAAATCCATCTGCCTTTTGACTTTGAAAAATATAAAGATTAACATAATATATATAACACTCTCCAACATTTCTTCGAACCTCCACCATGTACTGGTTTGTTCCTGTTAAAATAAAATGAGAACTAAACCCAAATCTTTCCCTGGGTTCTTAATTCTCTTGGCCATCCTGAAACTGAGGACAATCAATAAAGTGACATCAGAAGGTTACAATGTAATCAGCTAAACTTATACTTCAAAGTCTGGGGCAGTACATGTTAAACACATCTATCTTTTTATAAACAAATCTTGCTGATTCCCAATGTGACCCAGAGAAAAAGTTACACTTTTTAGCAGCAATTGGAAGCATCAAACTGACACTTGGTATTCTTTTTATGTCTTAATTCCTATCAAGTAATAAAATAAAGCAATGAAAACTTTCATAAGGCTCTAGAATTCAGTCTGCAAGCCAAGGATATATGCAGTTGATGTCCTAAAATAAACTGGAGGAGTGAAGGCTCTGCTGAAAATGGGAATGACTCTTACGTTTAAGGTGGGAGGTAATTAGGAAGAGGGCAAAAGAGGTGCCAAGGAGTGGCATTTGGTGGGAACGACATTGGTTTGGCATAAAGTGCTGCATAACTAACAAAATAAGACTATACAAGTCCAAGGGAAGACTACTGTTTCAAACTTGAGAAGATATGAACTGCCCTTACATTCCACATTTTGAATGCAGTGAGAAAATAAGGAATCATCTCTCTTCTGTGGTTTCAAAAAGCTTCACGGAGCATCCACACTGGGATGTTTCAGGCCTGTCGATATATTGCATTACCACCGTCTTCCTACAGGTTTCTTTCTGAGGCTTCCCAAAGAACCCACAGTAATCATGGCAAAATTCCAAGTCACCAGGGTCTCCAAATCCACAGAACATCCATTAACATGGGAAATAGGAAGCAAGGATAACAAACGATGCACCGAATTCCCAGCCTGTATCACTCCATGGGAGCAGAACGCCCCTGGAGCATCTCCAACTCAGCTGCGCAGGATGCAGCCCACAGGCACCAGCAACAATAGCAGAGGAAGCAGAGTGACCTCTGGAGGAGGCCCAGCCGGGACCTGCAGGCACCGGGAAACAGAGCCAGCCTGCCCTGTTGCTAAGTCATCTCAGCCTGTCTGAAGAGCTAGGGGAGCAATTTCGCTTAGTCCTGGAAGGCCCTGGTAGCTTGAGCTGCATCTGAGACCCCAGGACCCAGGAGAGCAATCTCCAGGGAAAAAGCAGCATCTGTTCCTGGGCGTGAGGAAATGGCTCTGCTCACTCACTTGATTGATTGTTAATGGGATCAATACTGCAATTTTGGTGTTTGGTGCAAAAACCTGACCAAATTAGGGAATTAAAAATCAAGAAGGCATGGTGATTGAAAAGGGAACAGGAGGGGGCTTCTGGGATTCCAGCCCTCCCTGTTCCTCGGGCTGGGTAACACAGGTGTGTTCGTTTTGTGGAAATTCACTGAGCTCCTCATCTGTGAGTGGAGCCTTTACCTCTCTCTATAATACTTCAATAATTTTTTTAAAAAATTTTAACGTCAAAAAGACCAATCTGAACTTTATTCCTGCATGCTAATCGTACAAAAAGGTGTAAAGGCAGGGCACGTCATCGCGCTACCTGGATGCGTCTTTTTTTTTTTTTTTTTCCTCCGACGGAAGCGGTACCCCAGGAATGGGGTACTGAAAAGATGGTCAGGACAGTAACAAAGCAGGAAGGTAATTATGGCAGGAAGGTGAGCGCTGAGCCAGCTCCCTGCACGGGCGCTGCCCACAAGTGGAGGTCTATACAAAGCCAAGCTCTGAAAACCGCCCTTTGATCTTCCTCTGATGTTTGCCTGCCCTGCTCTGACATCATGACGGAGCCAGAAAACCGGTGCCGGTGCAGTGCTGGCACATCTGTCACTTCGGAGTGACGTGACCTTGAGCGGGTCCCCTCATCCTTCCTGCCTCTCTGGGCCCCCATCTCTAAAATGGGGCTGCTGGTCCCTCTCCAGGACCCACATCGGTTGGTTCGGAAAATCTCAGAGAGCAAAGCACCTTCTAGTGCGTTATTATTCCCTGGCAACGGTGCTGACAATAATTGTTTTTAATCCGAAATCATTGATTCAGATCGCAGCCACGCCCAAAGTCAGTACGGGTGACATTTTCCAAGGGGGAAACGTGCAAACAGACTAAGGAGGGATCACATTAAAGGCCTATAGTTCGAAAAGGAAGCATTTTTGAGATGCTCAAATCAGGCATTTCACTATTGAGATCTCTTATTCTTGAATTTTTTTTTCCAGTGAAAATACACTCCATTCCGCCTATTTTTTTTTTTAAGCTGAAAGGGAAAATCAGTGCTTTAAAGTTAAACAAAAGAACCAGGTCTGCAACTCCAGTCCCCACCCTGCAGCCTTTTGTTCTGGGGACAAGTGTCCGTTTCCAAATGCGGAGTCAGAAAATAGGCTTTAATTTTTTTCATCGAAAATAAGGGTTTCCTTTCGTGTTTTATGGGGGTGGGGGCACGCCGGGAGCGGAGAACGAGGGCTGCGTGAACGCCCTTTGTCCGCCTCGGGCTGCCGTAGAGACCGCAGTGCGGACTGCACCACGCCCACCAGCCGGTGTCTCCAGGCAGAAACGCTTCAGCACCACCCCAAGAGAATAGAGCGCGGGCTGGGGCTGCGGAGGGACCAGGCGACTGAGGTCAGGGGCGAGGGGAGGTCTGGGACGCCAGGGGGGAAGGCTAAGGCAAAGACCAGAGCTGTCCCCTCGGGGGGCTTCGAATGCAACAAAGCTGGGCCCGAGGGAGAGGTGGGGGAAACGCAGCTCCATGCCCGAGGCCCCGGCGGAGCGCACGCCCGGCCGACCGCGCCCGATGGGGGCGCCGCAGTGCGGGGGGCAGGTGCGGCGAGTGGATGGGAGCACTGCGGCAGCCCGGGTGGGGCTGGGGGGGGGGGGCGGGTCGGTCCGCGCGCCTGAGGCTGCGCCCGTCGGGCCCTCAGGGCCCCGCCCAGGGCTCCAGGCGAACCGCTATTCGGCCTCTGCAGAGCGCGCTCCTAGTGCGCGCACCGGGCGAGGCGCTGGCCCTACCCGCCGACTCCCCCCCTTCCCCTAAGCCATCACTATCGAGGCTGAGACTTTTGAAAGAAGAAGCCCCACCCCACAACTTGGGGTCCCATTGTCCTTTCTGAAAGCTGCAACCAGGGTCCCAGGGGCGGTAGCGAGGCGGGCGCCGTCTGGGAAACAAGCGCAGGCGGTTCTCCATCCCTGCCTCCCGGGTGGAGGTGGGGGGGGGGGAGCGGGTGTGGCCCCAGGACTAGCCTAGTCATTGCGAGAAAGAACAAATCGGGAGGTTTTAAGCCAGAAAAGGCATTTCTCGGGGGGCTACGGTGGCTGGGGTGAGGAGGATTCCCACGCGGGCCCTGGCACATGGTGCTTCAGCCTTGCGTCTGCCGGCGAGGGGAAGGGGGGAGTCCCAGCATTTTGCGGGGGACATAAGAGGACTAAAAGCAGTGTTTGCATCAAGGCCCCCCCGCCCCTTCTGCTCCCTGAGGTTTGGGCTTTATTGTGGTCTCCGCTTCTCTGACACCTGCATTTCATTTAGCGGGAGAGGCGGTGGCCAGCTCGGATCTGCAGACCCAGCTGATGATAGATCCCTCAAGGTTAGGAGACACTCTCCCGCTGGGTCTCAAATCTAATAATTAGCATTATTCTCCGAAATTAGCCCCCAAAATAATCCGGACTGAGTGCAGGAGGTGGCGGGGAGAGGTGCGGGTGCGGGGCGCGCCTGAGAAGGAGGGTGGCCGTCGCGCCCTGGGTGGGGTCGCGTTTGCCCGTCTCCTCGCGCAGGGCCTCTTACCGAGTTCGATGTTGCCGATGGCGCGCCGTAGGTGCTCTTCGGTCACGATTTCGCCGACGACCACCAGCAGGTAGAACTTGCTGTCGAGGAAGCGATGCGACAGGCTAGGCGAGGTGGACGCCGCCGGGTTGGCGATGCTGCCGGACGGCTCCGACTCGGCGGCTTCCACCACCACGGTCGCCATCCTGCCGGCCCGCTATGCCTGGGCGAAGTGTCCCACTCCCGCCGCTCCTCTCCTCTGCCGCAGGAGAAAGGATTATCTCCGAAGGTGCTGTCTCCGCTCCGCCCCTTGCGTCCCCCCTCCTCCTGGCGCGGCGCGCCGCCTCCCCCTCCGCCCTCTCCGAGAGCGCGCGGCGGAGAGGAGCGGGGAGTGAGAGAGGGCGGGGAGGCGGCGCCGCTTTTATATGGAGACTAGGCTGGGAGCCGGGAGGAGGAGGAAGAGGAGGAGGAAAGGACCACCCGGCACATCCTCACGCGGTGGCTGCCTCCGCTCTTCCAGCCCTTGGCCCAGAGCTGATGTCATCTGCAGCAAATCATCTCGCCCGCGGCCCGGAAGCTGGAGGGAAGAGGTGTGCGGACAATGGTCAGGGCAGAGCCGGGAGTCAAGGGCCTGGGGGAACCTAAGGGCCCCCCGCTGCAGCCGCGAAGGGGTTTAACACTACCCACCTACACCCCACACACACCCACTACCGGCTGCGTACACTCACCCGGTTTGTGCAGGAACACGGGATGGGTTTCCATTTTTGCAGTGGGGATATTTACCTTGTACGAGGTGCTCAAGCCAGGCCTCTCCCTCTTGTCCGTCTGTGATGAAACTAGATTCTCAGGTGCTGAGATAGATAGCACAGCGGGTGTAGAGCTGGAGGTACCCCGCCCAGGAAGATGGAACCTGTCTTTTCTTTGACCTTGTGGACTTAGGAAGGCATATTTTCCACCTTCACTTAATACATCAAAAATGCAAAACCTAACCCTAATATTGTCCAGGCTTTGAACCCTAGTCTGCAAGTCCCAATGGTTTAAAAAAAAAGAAAAAGAAAGTACTGGCTTTGCGGTGCTCATGGGAAATAAGAGGAATGCAAATGCATTTTTCTAGATACAGATTTCTTAATAATATGCTGAATAGATAGTATCAGGCATAACAAAGAATAAAGAGAAGATACTGTCTCTCTCCCAGCAGGATTACAGTGACTATAATGTACTTTTCAGTTCCCTAGGGGATACACAAGCAAAATTATTTCATGTGACAATGATATCTTTTAAAATATACGTAGCATTGGGAGTTTTTATTGCCTTTGTGTTTAGAACACATAAAAATGTTTAAAGGCAGCCCATCTACCACCATTTCTCACAGATCTTCTAAATATAACTTCTGTCCCAGAAAGGGGTTGTGATGGTGAGGAAGGAACGAAATGTGCAAACATGGTACTATAAAAGACTGCAGGATTAGAAGCTTTAAAAAGAGGACTGGATGGAAATTAGACTAGTCAATATAGTTTTAATACTAGAATGCATATTAGTAAAAAAAAAAAATCACCGCCATAGGCTAAGATTTCCAAATTAGTCCATTGTCTTGCCTATTAACTACCATAATTTATGGGTGATACATACTTTGCTCTTAGCTCTTTCCTGAAATCCTGGCATGGGAGACACAGTGGGCAGCTAAAGGCAATGATTCCTTCCTACATGCCAGTCTGATCAGTGGGGAATAAGATACCATCTGGCCCATAGCAGTTGAGGTCTGCAGCAAGCTCACTAGTGAGCCACATTGACCAGTGAACAGTGACAGTTCCCAAGTGAGATGGTAACAGATCCCTTCTTGGTCAAGAAAAGGCCTTCAATTTCTTTTAGAGAGGCAAGGCCAGCAGCAGTGCCTGTAACTGGGGGAGGAGATTTGGTAAGGAGCATTGTTTTCCAGAGGTCAGCCCTTGGACCCTAATGTCATGTACTGATTGTCTGTCCTCCCTTTTCTCTGAACCACCATTACTTTTATTTACATAATAATTTTCTTTAGCTCTGTTTCTTTTACTCAGATTTATTTTTAGTGAAATTCTTTACTGCTGTACAAATGGAAACACTAATATCACTTATAAATAGAATGTACCCCTAAGATAAACATAATGAAAAAAGATAATGCAATTAAACTCGTGCTCTCCGCTATTACTTGCTCAAGACTCTGACCCTCAGGGGTAGGCTCTCTAGATGAAACAGAGCTTAGCAAGTGTTAGGTGTTAAGACACACCACCTCCTAACCAAGTTGCTCTCCATGTCAGAACAGAAAGTTGGATGAAAATAACACAGGAGCTTTCCTACCATGTGAGTCGGTACAATTAAGTGCCATGACCACGAGCCCCCTAAGTCGGCACCCAGACTTTGAAAAACAAGAGACATAATGACAGAAAACAGACCAGAGGTGCTGACTGCTATTGTACGGCTTTGTAACTTTGGGCAAGGGACTTATTCTTCTTGATTTTTGGTCTCTTCATTAGTATACTGGAGAGATTAATATCTTTATAAATGTGTGAGTAACTTAAACAATAGAGCACGTAAGTACCTAATACAGTGATTGGAATAAGCACTCATGGTGTGGTTGGTGAATATACCTGTTTTGTCCCAGTTTGTTGGACAATGGAGTAAAAACATTCTTACAAAATGTTCAGGTGACATCAAGTTGGGCATGACTACCAAGATCTGTGAAACAATAGAATATTAAGTGACACTACAAACTAGAAAGGTAGTCCCCACCAATCCTCACTTAAAAAAAAAAAATGTGCTAAGGAAGTAGAAGGGAAAAGTAACAGAAGATCATCTTTGTTGAGTGCTGCCACCTGATGTCACCTGGATGTCCCAAAGAGTCCTGAGACTCAACATGCTCCAAAGCAAAATCCTATGAATGCAAGTGGGAAACCTTAAACTCTTCCCTGACACCTAGCCCCATGGACGACTGAGCATGAATTCTGGTCAGTTTTATCTAAGTATCTCTTTAGTCCACCCACTTCTCTCTACCATTAGCACTGTAACCCAACCTACTATCATCACGAGGCATAGGAGTGTGCAGCTTAGAAATTGGTTTCTGAAGTCATTCCTACATAATACTCTCAGGATAACAATAAAAATGTTAAAAGCACTTTGGGATTTTTTTTTTCAGTTTTCTTTGTTATTAGATAGATGCCAAAGGGCTGCAGTTTTATATTACTTCAATTAATTCATTTTTATGATTATGCCACTAACTCTCTACATAATTTGATTCATCTGTTGCATTTTATTTTTGGTTTTTATGAATTGATTTTTTATACTTAATTTTGCTTTATAACTATGCAAAATATTTGGTCCCAAAATCAAATCTACAAAACAGTTTGTATTCAGAGAACTTTAGCCTCCCTTTCTGCTCCCCCTTCCCTCTCTAACTCTTTTGCCCAGGTTTAGCCTTCTATTTTAAAAATGCAATATATATATATATATATATAGAGAGAGAGAGAGAGAGAGATATTGATATGGATAGGGTATATACAGGATATATAGGATATATATATCATATATATACATATATATACCTCTTTTAAATAAACAGCATTTTTTTTGTAAATTTACTTTTGACTTTTATTTCCTTTTATCTTGTTAATTTTTTTAACTTCATTTTATTTTTTCAGTGTTCCAAGATTCACTGTTTATGTACCACACCCAGTGCTCCATGCAATACGTGCCCTCCTCATTACCCACCACCAGGCTCACCTACCCCCCCACCCCTCTCCCCTCCAAAACCCTCAGTTTGTTTCTCAGAGTCCAGTCTCTCATGGTTTGTCTCCCCCTCCAATTTCCCCCAACTCACTTCTCCTCTCCATCTCCCCATGTCCTCCCTGTTATTCTTTATGCTCCACAAGTAATGAAACCATATGATAACTGACTCTCTCTGCTTGACTTATTTCACTCAGCATAATCTCCTCTAGTCCCATCCAGGTTGATACAAAAGTTGGGTATTCATCCTTTCTGATGGAGGCATAATATTCCATTGTGTATATGGACCATATCTTCTTTATCCATCTGTCCATTGAAGGGCATCTTGGCTCTTTCCACAGTTTGGCGACTGTGGCCATTGCTGCTATGAACATTGGGGTACAGATGGCCCTTCTTTTCACTACATCTGTATCTTTGGGGTAAATACCCAGTAGTGCAATTGCAGGGTCATAGGGTAGCTCTATTTTTAATTTCTTAAGGAATCTCCACACTGTTTTCCAAAGTGGCTGCACCAACTTGCATTCCCACCAACAGTGTAAGTAAGAGGGTTCCCCTTTCTCCACAACTTCTCCAACACTTGTTGTTTACTGTGTTGTTAATTGTGGCCATTCTAACTGGTGTAAGTTGGTATCTCAATGTGGTTTTGATTTGACTCTCCCCAATGGCCAATGATGATGAACACTTTTTTCATGTGTCTGTTAGCCATTTATATGTCTTCTTTGGAGAAGTGTCTTTTCATGTCTTCTGCCCATTTTTTTGACGTGATTATCTGTTTAGTGTGTGTTGAGTTTGAGAAGATCTTTACAGATCTCGGATATCAGCCCTTTGTCTGTAGTGTCATTTGCGAATATCTCCTCCCATTCCATGGGTTGCCTCTTCTTTTGTTGACTGTTTCCTTTGCTGTGCAGAAGCTTTTGATCTTGATGAAGTCCCAAAAGTTCATTTTCGCTTTTATTTCCTTTGCCTTTGGAGACATGTCTTGAAGAGGTTGCTGTGGCCGATGTCGAAGAGGTTACTGCCTATGTTCTCCTCTAGGATTTTGATAGATTCCTGCCTCACATTGAGGTCTCGTATCCATTTTGAGTTTATCTTTGTGTACAGCGTAAGAGAATGGTCAAACTTCATTCTTCTATACATAGCTGTCCAATTTTCCCAGCACCATTTATTGAAGAGAACTTTCTACTGGATATTTTTTCCTGCTTTGTCGAAGATTATTTGACCATAGAGTTGCATGTCCATATCTGGGCTCTCTACTCCGTTCCCCATGTATACACACAATTTGTCCATTCCATTTTGCTTTTTTCACTTAACAATGCAACCTGGAGGTAACTCCATAACAGCGTACATTAATATTTCTCATTCCGTTTACAGCTGCATGCTAACCCATTGTCTTTATTTACTATCATTTATTTAACCAGTCCATTATTGATTGTCATGATTGAGTCATTTCCAATTTAATTTACATTATAAACCATAGTTATATTGTTTTGTCCTGCCCAGCAGCAATAGTCACCTGACTGGCATCAGTAGGTCCAATGGGACCCTCATCCAGTCCATGCTTCACACTATTTGGAGGGTGAACTTTTCTGATCTGGTCATGTTACACACGCAGACCTGAAACTCTTAAATGGCTCCATATTGTTTTAAGTATAAAGATCAAACTCCTTAGCATGGCCTACAAGGCCCCACAAAATCGGTCCCCCATTTATCTCCTCTGCTATAACTAGCCACCCCCTCATCCTTACTTTCCAGTCTCAGCCACACTGATGTCACATTGGAGCATGCTTCTTCCCAACGCGAGAGCACCATCTCTTCCTCTTTCACCTGCCGGAAGCACTTACTAGTTAACTTCACCTAGTTAATGTCTTCTTGCCCTGCAGATGGCATCTCAGCTATCACGTCCTTAGGGACGCCTTCCCTGACCTCCCATTCTAGGTCAGTTAACCTTTTTACATGTACTTACATGCACTCAGCTTCATGCTCCACTTCTTATTTGCAGCATTTGTCATCAATGTAATTTCACACTTTTGTATGTAATTTTAAAAATTTGTCTGTTCTTCACCACTGAGGAGTCCAGAGCCATGCTTTCCCCCCCCCACTTTCACACATAACCATCAACTTACCTGAGGATTCCCAGCGCCCAGCATAGAGCATGTGCTCAATCAAAGTGTATCAACAACTACATGAATGTCTTCTATAAGTCATGTTACTGTACCAGGTGCTCTAAGTCTATTGCTTCAGTGAATTCTCACAAACTTCCTAAGAAACTGTACTGTTATTCATCATTTTAATCGCCTTAAGATCTCTTCTAGCCTTTCTGATAGTCTGTATTTTCTGTCTTTTTTTCCTCATACATTCTTGTTGGGGGTTTGTCGATTTTGATTATCTTTACTGCAGCTGAGGTCACTGATCACTTTCTACTGTATGTATGTGTATAGATTTTCACTGATTCTCTTCTTAGCTATACGATTTCACTCCTTCTGATATCTCTGGGTTTTATTTTACTTCCTATTTTTGCTTCTTGGGAAGCTCAGACAATGGATTTTCAGCTTTTCTTCTTTTCTCAAATATGTAATAAAGACGATACCGTTCTAAGTCCTGCCTTAGCTGTGCCCTGCACATTTTGATATGTTGTATTTTCATTTTATTCCCTTCATATTTTCTAATTTCATCTTTTTTTGCTATGAGGTACTATTCTTGCCAGTTGACCGATGAAAAACTGACACGCAGAGAAGTTAGATGATTTTCTCCAAATGACAGAAAACTTATAAAAACTCAGGTACAGCAGACTTCAAAGTCCCTGACATATTCTATATAACACTCTTTTTCCATGTTATAGGAATTAAAGAAAATTAAAGGAAGTCAAATGCAGGAAATTATTGGTTAGGAAGAGGAGTAAGAGAGGAGAACCAAAGTCAGAGTAAATTTCACATCAAAGGAGCCTCTAGGGTTGTGTTACTGTTTAAAATTAAAATTACTCTAGGATGTAATTTAAGGCAATGTGTCATTTAAGGGTTAAGAAGTAGTCTTTATTTACTCAGTATGGGTTAGTCCTTTCTTTCCAAGTTTTAAGTTAGCTGTAGAAAAATTAACAGAGTCTGAGGAAAGAAAAAAGAACAAGGAAAGTTGAGGGAAAGATTTACAATATGTGGGGTATTTGAGAAGATTTTAAAAGTACGATCGATGTGCTAGGTTGTGGTAGGTGCAGCCATTCTCCCTACACGTAAAGTAAGTGGATCTCACTTTCAATAATAGCTATTTAGGTTAGTTGTAAGAGGAAAGTGTCTGAAAATTCCGTGGTGTCCTTCATAGCCAGGAAAATGTCTCATACTCATTTCTATTTAATCATCCTTGCCTCAGAAAGTGCCTCTTCTTTTCTTTTGGTGAACAGTGGAAAAAATATCACACTGGGAGGCCAATTAACTGAGATCAAATCCCTTCTCCAAGTTGTGTGAACTGGGTCCTTCCCATCACTACCTTTCAACAACAAAAAAGCAACAAAACCTTGCAAAGGTATAGAGCACAAAATCAAAGTCCCTCCTTTCCCACTACTAATTCTACTGCCCTCCCTAGACACAATGACAGTTATTAAGCTAAACCATTTATATATATACTTTTTCATATTTATGTTGTGTAAGTTTACAGTTACATATATTCTGTGTATATGTGCAGACATATACCTATCCCCCTACCTGCATATATATATATTTTCATACATATAGCTTTCCCTCTATAAACAGAATAATTTTTATTTTATTTTATTTCATTTTATTTATTTTATGGGCTTAAAACAATGTTTATTATCTCAGTTTCTCTAGGTCAGGAGTCCAGGCACAGCCTACATGAGCTCCCTGCCTCAGGGTCGCTCAGAGGGCTGCCAAGTGTTGGCTGCGGCTGTAACTGTGACCATCTGAAGGCCTGACCGGAGAAGGATCTGCTTCTGAGCTCGGGCATGTGGTTGTTGGCAGGATTCAGTTCCTCCCTGGCTGCGGGCTGCCCTCACTTTCTTACCACATGGCCTCATTATAGGACCATAAGCAGAAAGGTATTTTACATACTGTACTTCAGTGGCATTTCCCTTTGGAGCTCTTTTCATGCAAATATGAAGAAGTCTACTTCATTTTTTAAATTCCTGCACTATAATGACAGAAAGAATTTATCTTGGTTTGTGCATACTTTCCCCTATTGGTGGTCCTTAAGAGATCTCTGTTTTTCCCTGTTATGAATAATGTTACAGTGACGATGCTTGTAAGTGCTTCCATGTGCATATATGTCTCTCTGAGCACAGACGCCTAAAATTCCAATAGACAGGTTGAAGGTGATAGATATTTGTAACATTTAATAACTCCTGCCAAATTACCCTACAAAGAGCATTTAACAGTTTATACCCCCACCACATCCTTGACTGTGTCCCCATGACAGTATAAATCTCTATTTTTTACTCAACAAAAGGAGAAAAGTACTTATATAAAGCTGAATATTTTTTATTTGCCTCTTTTTTTCAACAAAATGGATTTGTCCTTAAAATATGCCCCCCCCCTTTTTTTTCTATTGGACTGTTGGTTTTGTCTTTGTTGGTTTGTAGGAGCTATTTATATAATCTGGACGACTTTGTCATCAGTATATGCTCAGCCTGTCAGATTATTTTTGTAAGTCCATTTATGACGCCTTTGACCATATAAAATATTAAATGTCTTATAAAATTAAATCAATCTTCTCCCTTTATAAATTTTGGGGGCTGGTCTTCCTTAGAAAGGATCCCTCACCCAAAACCTTAAAACTATTCTTTTAGTAATCTTATACTTTTTTTTTTTAATTCATTTGACAGAGGGAGAGAGAGAGATCACAAGTAGGCAGAGAGGCAGGTAGAGAGAGAGGAGGAAGTAGGTTCCCTGCTGAGCAGAGAGCCCAATGCGGGGCTCGATCCCAGGACCCTGAGACCATGACCTGAGCCCAAAGCAGAGGCTTAACCCACTGAGCTACCCAGGCGCCCCTATAATCTTATACTTTTTTTCAATCAAGAGAGTATTTAATCCAGGAGATCAATAAGAGTTCATAAAGGAAGAAATATTTGAAATTGTCCTGGAAGAATAAATATTTTTCAATAGGCAGAGATGGACAAAGGACAATCTACATGAAGAAAATAGCATGAGCAACAACATCCAGTAGAACAGTACTGAGGTTATCCTTGAAAACAGTCAGTAGCTTACTCCTCCCTTCTTTTATACTAAAATGCAGCTCACTGAACACACTGTTCTGTGCCTTGTCTTTGTCACTTAACATCTTTGAAATATTTCCATAATTGTCATAAAGAGCATCCACATTCATTTTGAGCAAGGTACAGAATCCCATTATGTATGAATATCATAATTTATGACTCTGCTGTTTTTTAATCATTCATCTATTGATGATTACTTCCAATTTTTTGATACTAGAAACAGTGCTGCAGTAAATAAGTTTCTATAGATGTCATTTTCTATAAATGCCTAGCAAAATTGCTGAGTCATGAGATATGCATGTCCATAATTGTGATAGATGTTATAAATGTGCCTGCTGTTGGTGTGGTACCCATAGGTCCTTCTGCCAGTAACACGAATGGGCTGCTGATTCCTCATAATATAAGTGTTTTCCAACTTTTTTAATTTTGCCGATTTTTAAGCAAAGTACATCTCAATGTGTGTAATTTCAGTTGCATTTCTGTTATTATAAGTGATAGGAACCATCTTTTCTTATGTGTAAGGGCCATTTACATTTTCTATGATCTGTCTGTTTATATCCTTTGCCCCTTTTTCTGTTGGGTTGGTTAGTGTTTTCTTATTGATTTATATGTATCCTTCATACATTAGAGAACTTAGTCTTGTTGTGTAATATGACTTACAAATCCTTCTTCTCAGTTTGGCAATTGTTCATTAACTTTATGTATTATAGGTTTTGCTGTAGGGAATATATTTTTTATATAGTTAAATTTAACTGCTGTTTCATCTACAGCTTATGAGTCCTATTTGTATTTGGAAAGGACTTTGCCATTCTGGGATTATATAAGAAAAATTCTCCCAGGGTTTTCTGTAGTATTTGTAAGACTTCATCTTTAATATTTTAGATTTATCCAGATGAAGATGGTGAAATGGAAACCACTTATTTTTCCCCCCAGCTTCATAGCACTTAGCTGATAGAATATTTTGCAGAATTTTTTAATGACTTGGTAACTTATCTTTCTCTCCAGTTGATTGTGAAATGTGTCAGAGCAGAAGCTTTGGTTTCATGCTTTTATTCCCTAGCCCACCCTGCCCTTTAATCCACTTCAACCCAACTCCAAACTTCACCTAGTGCCTGGCAATTAAACAACTCAGACTTCTGCATTTCTTGGGTGCTGGGGAGGTAAGAGTCCACCTGGGTAAAGGTGAGGCCTTCCCAGGGAGTAGCTGAAAATGAGACTGGGACATTCTCAGCCAGTGCCTTTTCACCAAGCTCAAGTTCTTACCCTGTGTAAGTGCCAACTGAGTCACCCCAACACATGTAGAGAATGGCATCCTGAGGGGAGGAGAACTATACTGGAAATAGCCGAGCTCACTCAGAGATGGAGTTTCTCAGCCAGCACTGCTGACAAGCAGCCCCGGTCACTGCAAATAAGCAATAAGAAAGCAATAGGAAGCCTGGCTTGTGCAAGGTGGAAATCTGGAGATGTAAACACAGTCTCCCTCCTCAGGCCCCCGCAGGCCCCAGAAACAATGTATTCTAAGCGGATGGACGGTGATTGTGGAATCCAACCAGTTCACAGGCAGGGAAGCCATCACTTGCTAGCAATGATGCCCTAGGGTAGGGCGTAAGGGATTCTGTCTTGGTACTCTGGGGGAAACATCTGGAGGGCACCAGACCCAGGAAGAAGTGGCTCACGTGTCATCTGGGGAGAACTAGCAGCTACAGCTGAGTCCCTGCAATCTGCCACGCGGTTCTGAGTCCCAGGAGGGCAAAGAATTGGCTCCTGGCTCAGGCTGGTCAGGAAAGTCATATACACACAGGCCAATATGGTGTAAGGCAGCAGAAAGGAATGCCCCGAGAAGGTCCAGGTTGCTCAAAGGGGTGTAGAGGAAGAAGCAGGTGCATCCAGCTGGAATGACCAAGGGAAATACAAAAGGAAGAAGTGATACAGAAGCTTCCAGCAGCCTGTGAGTGGGCTTGGCACTGGGAGATGGGAGGGCCTAAAAGACACATTATGAGGCCATTAGGAAGAAGTGGGTGGGGTGGGGCTGCAGGCAGAATAATAACCCCCAGAGTTTTTCATGCCATCATCCCTGGAATTTGTGAGTGTGTTACTTTATCTGGCAAAAGAGACTTTGAAGATAGGACTGATAAGAATTTTGAAATGGGGAGATTATCCTGGATTATCTGGGTGGGCCCAAAGTAAGCCCAAAGGTCCTTATAAGAGGGATGCAGGAATGTCTGAGTTAGAGAAGGAGATGTGAGGATATAAGAGAGATGTGATGAGGTGACAGACAGAGATGGAGATTGTCTATGGGTTAGCTACTTGAGAGAGGGATTCAACTTTTTAAAAGGGATAGGAAAAAAATGGCAAACATATACAGATAATGAGATAAAAAGAAAAAAAAATCCCAAGCTGTCATATCAGCACACAAAGAGCTGGACATTTATTCGGTCACTCATTCATTCATTATCATCTACCATGATACTGTAGTATTATCATACTACCGGATACTGTAGTAGTTCCTAAAGCTGCAGTGATGAGAAAAACAAGCTTGGTCCCTACCCTCATAGAGCTACTTTCCAGACAGAAGAAGGGCAGATATGAAAAATTGGGGAAAGTGGAAAAATGGCATTGTATTTACTTTTTTTTAAGATTTTGGGGCTCTGCCTTTGGCTCGGGTCATGATACAGGGTCCTGGGATTGAGCCCCGCATTGGGCTCTCTGCTCAGCAGGGAGCCCACTTCCTCCTCTCTCTCTCTCTGCCTGCCTCTCTGCCTACTTGTGATCTCTGTCTAATTAATTAATTAAAAGATTTTATTTATTTATTTGAGAGAGAGAACATGAGAGTGGGGTGACTGGCAGAGGGAGAAGCAGACTCCCTGCTGAGCAGGGAGCCTGATGTGGGACCAGTCCTAGGACTCCAGGATCATGACCTGAGCTGAAGGCAGGCGCTTAACTGACTGTGCCACCTGGGTGCCCAAGAAATGGCATTTTAAACATTCTTTAGAAGGTTCACTGGATAGAATGCCACTGAAAGAATTGTGAAGTGGCATAGATTCCATGTGGAATGAAGCAGCATCTTGAAAGCCCTTGAACTACCATTCCTCTGTCCACAGCCTGGAGTGAGAAGCTGGTCATTCTAGAGGACATGACATGAGAAGGTCCGACTGACAGCAAAGAGTGTGGGATGATAACCATTCTCAGAACAGTCCCTGTGTACCCAGCCATTATTAGTACTACCTTCCAAGTTTGGAGCACCCTTCAGAAACGTTGTCTCTCTGAATCCCCATGCTTCCATTTCCCGGAATACCCCACCAGCGCGGAAGGCTATCACGACTCTCACTGACAGATATTGCAACAGTGAGGAAACAGGACCAAATCGTCATTTCTCAAGACTTTAAATGGCATGCCCTCCTGTGGTAAATATAAAAATCGACTGCCTATTGAGCATTTGAAACATCAAGATATATTAACCATCAGGATTAACCAAACCAAAGCAAAGGGTTATCATAAAAGAATGTTTTGATAGGATCTGGAAGAGCATATACGTTTGTCATGACAGCAGCGTGAAATAGTGGGAAGTGAGGAAAAGAGTGCTACTCAGGGTGCTTATTTTAACGTGAAGACCACTGTGCTAGTCTTTGAGCCACTCGTAATTACCCCGGGGATTCCAATCCACCCCTCCCTTCATGGCTTCCAGGGAGAAGAGCCCAGGAAGTGATCATTGACAGCAAGGATGTTAAACCCATATTTGTGTGTCTCGACTTCTTCTCATCCAACAAATAATTACTAAATATTTAATCAACATATTTGATCAGAAGATGTCACATTACCTAAATATAAATGATCTCTCAAAACTTCCTTTATATAGGGGTTCCTGGGTGACTCAGTCCTTAAGCATCTGCCTTCGCCTCAGGTCATGATCCCAGGGTCCTGGGATTGAGTCCCACATCAGGCTCCTTGTTCTTTCGAGGAGCCTGCTTCTCCCTCTCCCACTCCCCCTGCTTGTGTTCCTTCTCTTGCTGTGTCTCTCTCTGTCAAATTAATAAATAAAATCTTAAAAAAAAAAACCTTCCTTTATATAATATTGAAGTGTCGTGTAGAGGTTAATCAAGTGAGTCTATCTATATTCAGTTCGCCTGACTTCAAAGCTCAGTCCCACTGTTCATTAGCTGTGTCCATGCTGGACAAGTGACATAGCCACACTGTGTCTCAATTTCCTCCTTTGAAAACTGGATATCTGTCATTTCTATGTGTTAGAGTTCAGTCATCCATTCATTTACTCGTCCACCATTCACTATATACATACTGGTGTCAGACAGTTGCTAGGGATATAGCATATTTCCATGTCTAATTTATTTTAAAATCTTCTGGGAGATATAGGTGGTATCCATAGTTACAATATCGATCTCAGTTTTAAATTAGTCTTACTGCTTTGACCTATTTTTGCTCCTTTTTTTTTGTTTTCGCTTGTGATCGTGCCTTAAAATAATATACTGCGAGACATGTCAAGCTATAATCCACCCATTGTTATATTATTTTGTCCTTCAGAATTTTTAGGAGCCACAAAACATACAGACAAATAAATACCATACAAAATATAATGCAGGTGACATACTGATAAAGCAACGTGTATGCAGCAAACTTAAGTTAGTAGATAGGATCCCTGCCAAAATAGCTTCTGGAGTGCCCTACAAACATTTCTAAACTAAATGGGGCCACTTGGATAAAGTTTGTAGCAATATGACCTTGTCATTGCATTCACCTGACAACAAATCCTAATTCTATAACACTCAACAGTGGCCTGCCATTCAAAGATTGCGTGACATGATTGTGGGTGACTTTCTATTCCAAGATACCAGTTGCACCAACCCTAGCCTCTAAGCCATAAATATTTGTTTCTGCCTCTTCTGAACCCCTTCCAGAAAGAGAAAAATCACTCTCAGAAGCTCTGTTCCAGCTCATGAATACCCGTGGGATAAACCGGGACTTTGAGGAGGGATATAGCTTTTAGCATTATTGATGACCTGGCCTGGCCTTCAGGACACATGCCTACCTTGGCATCTGGCAACACCAAGCTCTTGGGGCATTTGATTTAAAGGTTTTCTTTAGTGCTATGGGAAGACACTATTAAAACAGAAAAGAAATTTTTAAAAAAGCAAGCAAACAGGAAACCATGGCTGTATGGCAAACATGACAAAGAGGTCATAAAGACATGGAGACATTCCTGTTAAAATCTAGTCACTTACAAAGAACAATCACTGTTGCATATAACCCAAGTTCATAGATAACTTCCACTGATTCGGATGGAAATCGAGTATTTATGAAGAGTATCAGGCTTTAAAACTTCAACTTGTGTTGTTTCAAATTCAAATCAGACTATAAACATCTCATTAGAATTCTTTTAAACACAAAAAAAGGACTTTTGGCTTAAGTTTAGAGATATCCCAGAATATAGATTACAACTTGTAATCACATATTCTTGAAAACTTATTAAGGTTTTTTTTAAAGATTTTCTATAGATAGGTACAGTATACCAGGGACATTTCCCTCTTGCCCCCCCCCATTAGTATTATATATATTTGAGACCAGAGCCAATTTTTGGCCCTTTATTAAGTTATTTTGTTGAAAGGATATACATTTATTTTATTGAAATAATTATATAATCAGAATAACCTACATTGTCATAAACTATTCTCTAGTTCCACCAACTTTTATTTTCATGACTAAACCATCATTTCTTTCTTTTGAACTTATGTATAAGTTCTTCCTTCCATCTTGAACATCATACCCCTCTTAGCATGTTAACTTACCATCCATCAAGTCCTGGCTTAGAGATAACCTCCTCCGGGGAGCCTTCCGTCACTCTCCAAGACTGGTCAGATGCCTGTCCTCTATCCTCCCATGTTATCTTGTACTTTTTCCTATCAAAGCCCCTAATGTAGTAGGTTAGAATTACTTACTTATTAGATCTGTGTCTTATTCTTAGAACAGTGGTTCTCAAACTTTTTGGTCTCAGGATGGTTTGTATTCTTAAAAAGTATTGAGGACTCTGAAGAGAAGACTACCTGGGGGTAATATCTACTGATATTTATTGCATTAGAAATTAAAATTAGGAAATTCTAATTTTAATTTCTAATGCAATAAATATCAGTAGATATTACCCCCAGATAGTCTTCTTTTCAGGAAATTCTTAAAATTCTTATTGATTTGCTTAAATTAACAATGCAAATGTATTATATGTTAACATCTAAAAATATTTTTATGAAAATAATTGTATTTTTCTAAACAAAAATTTCAGAGAGAAAAGTAGCACAGTATAACATTTTTGTAATGGACTCTCGTATCTTCCTTTACATTCAACATGTTGCAATAAATTGTTTTGGGTTGAAATATATGAGGGAGGAAAGTCCAGTGTCAGAGACAGAGAAGGGAGGGATATTTTAGTAGCCTTTTCTAAGGATAATCTTCTTAATACCATGCTAAAACTTGGCAACTGGTGGATTCTTAAAGTGCGTTTTCAGTGTGTAATCTGAAAGCCATTCTGTGAACTTTATGATTTTGTTACATTAAAATCCATTGGTCTATTTTCCACTTTGAATGGCCCTTTCCTTTATGTATGATTTTATAACATCATACAGTTTGGTCATTTGGAAAAGAATGGTTTGCTGAGTTATATACATCATTCCAACTTGACACTTCCACTACATAATATTAAAAAATAAACTTTTTAATATCACTACCGTTCTCATCAGAGAAGTCTTTAATTATTGGGAAGCTACAAGCTCTTGTTTTCCAAAACTCTAAGTTTCATTTGAAAGCTCAAATTGTACTATTGGCTATAAATACTGTGGGTTGTTCTCCTTCAAAGGACAAGCTCACTTTGTTCTTTTTTGAGAAAACGTCTGCCAAATAACACAGTTTCTCCATCGTTCTTTTAGTAAAAACTGTGTTCCATGAAAAAAGTGGCTAGTTCAGCTTGCAACTCAATTACTCAAATGTTTTTCCTCTAGACAACCATCATACTTCGGTATGCAGTAAAAGTACTTTATGTGTACCTATTTCATTACACAGAGTATTAAAAAGATGTATACTCCAGGTTGAAATTTAATAAACTCAATCATTTTTCCTGCTTTGTTAAGGATGTTCTACACATTGGCATTTTTTTCTTTTCTGTGTGTGTGTGGGGTGGGTACCACTGCCTTGATTAATGTTAAAGAATTCATGCTAAGTTTTATCCACCATTACTTTTGTACCCTAAGTGCAAACGCCAATAGAGTTTTTTTTTTTTTAAAGAAAGAGAAGAAAATGGCCATCTTTGTATTATGGAAAAAGTAGCCTGACCATGAAGATCCCCTGGAAGGATTGACCATGCTCTGAAACCTCTGACTTAGAGCAGAAATTTCTTGAAAATTGTATGTGCATGTCCCCAAGACCGGCACAGCCTCTGGCACACACATATATAGATTCAGGTGGCTCAGTGGGTTAAAGCCTCTGCCTTTGGCTCATGTCATGATCCCAGGGTCCTAGGATCAAGCCCCGCATCGGGCCCTCTGCTCAGTAGGGAGCCTGCTTCCCCCTCTCTCTCTGCCTGCCTCTCTGCCTACTTGTGATCTCTGTCAAGTAAATAAATAAATAAAATCTTTAAACTTAAATTTCTGTTAGCCTAACATTTCCCCCCTTTTGCAGAAATTTCTGAACCTAATTTACTTGCTTTGGTGACTCAGGGACATCCCTGTAAACAGTGGCTGAAATATGGTGGCAGCTGTTGGGATGTTGTCCCTGCCATGAGTTGTCTAGGAAGTGCTTCCTATAGGGGGTTCTACTTGCTCACTCTTGGTTGGTTTGCCTCCTTCACTGTGAAGGACTAGCCGCTAATCACTCGCTGATGATATTAATGTGATGACCTTGAAGAAATACCTCTGCCTTCTTCTTTTTTTAGGTAGTTTTTAATCTGTAAGTTTAGAAAGTGAAGGAGGCCAAAACAGCTTCTGAGCTGTCTTTTGAATCAAGCCCGTGAGGTGTCATGCATGGATTTGCCAATATTTATTTGGTTACCCCAAGGCCACTTTCAATTTCATTTCTCATGCTGAGCCAACCTCTTTGTCTCTGAGATGTCAGGATAACTGAGTCTTGTATAGATGACGTTTTGCCATCTGCAGGATTGCAAAAATTAACCAAAATACACCAGCTTATAATTCAAGTTAAATAAAACCACATATCTGCTGTTACAGGGGTGAAGGTATAGATCTTTCTTGACTTACGGTGGGAATAGGCCCCGAAAAACCCACCATAGGTTGAAAATATTGTAAACTGAAAAGACACGTAATACACCGACCCTATAAAACATCAAATGTTAACCTGGCCTCCTTAAACTTGGCCAAAACACATTAGGCTATAGTGGGGCAAAATCACCTAACACAAAGCCCATTTTATAATAAAGTGCTGAATACCTCATATAATTTATTGACTACAGTACTGAAAGTGAAAAACAGAGTGCTTTTTGGTGTATTAGCTATCTACCTTTGTGTGCCGACGGAGCCATAGCTCACTGTGTCATGAGAGCGTCTGCTGCATGTGGTTAGCCTGGGAAAAGATCAAAATTCACAATCGGAAATCCGGTTTCTACTGAACGTGTATTGCTTTCATGCCACCATAAAAATAAAAAAATCCCGAGTTGAAATATCATAAGCCAGGGACCATCGGTAGATGTTATTTTGAGAAGTCTTCAAAATGCATAATTAAAACAAATTCAAATTACTGGGATAAGGAAAGAGGAATGACAATGGAAGGATCAGAAGAGTCTCCTTAGAGGTAATTTGAACTTCACTACTTCATCTTTATTTTTTGTTTCTTTTGTTTGTTTGTTTTTTAAAACAAAACTACACTTCTGTGCATAGGCATAAAAATCAATTGTTTCCAAATAAGTTTCACTCACAAAATCACACAGCAGCGTTATTTCACAGTACTTTGTAGTGTGCCATTCATGTGTTGTGTTCATTTTTTTTTAGAAAATATCTTCAAAGCGAAGGTTGTTATCTGAGATCGATCAGACCTCAAGGACGTACTCATGGCATACTGACTGTGAATTCTTTTTACAACAATGTAACATTTCTTTGTACAACAGGAAAATAATACCTTCCATCAAGGTGTTTGAGTGCTTTAGATGTTTAGAAATAAAGTCAAAATTCTTTCAAACGCCGTCATTAGTTTGTATTGAACTAGAGAGCCAGATGCCAAGTCTCAGGTTCTTAAAGTGTTTTAAAAAACAGATGTACATCCAAATTAAGTCATCAATTTCAACGATAAGTCTTATCATTTCTAAACACTAGAACTTTCTGTGGTAAAAATCTGCATTCAGCTGTGCAATATTTTCTTCTAGATCTGAACTGAAATCTCAATTATTTATTCCAATTAATCCTTGTATTAATTTTGTTACTTTCAGGGAAAGACCCAGGATCACTGACAGCTGATCTCTCCATCAAAGGAAAGAGATCTGAACGCCTATATTACAGTTTTCTGCGCTTTTGGCTCCCGGGGAGGAAACAAACATCTACTAACTACAACATGTGATTGTACAAAATTCCTGTAAATGCTGCCTCCCTACTATCTCATACTGTTTTATCCCCTTAAAGAACTACCTAATGTAGTGTTTCCTGAAATGTTTTCTACGGCATACTAGTGAGAGTTTCATTAGGGTACCAAGTGGGAAAGAGGTCCTGGGGTCACAACACTACCTCACCTTTAAAAATTTAACTTCCGGGGAGACCTAGGTGGCTAGGTTGGTTGAGCAACTGACTTGATTCCGGCTCAGATGGTGATCTCAGGGTTGTGGGATCAGACTCACTCATCTGAGTGAGCATCGGGCTCACTCAGCTGGGAGTCTGCTGGAAATCCTCTCTCCCTCACCCTCTGCCCCTCCCCCAGTAGCATTCTCTTGCTCTCTAAATAAATAAAATCTTTAAAAGGATTAAAAAATAATTTAATTTCAAACTTGTGAACTCAGCTTATGCTGTATTAGTATATATCTGGTCATATTGTTTTGTAGGGTGGTTACAAATTTATAGTGCATTAAACTCATTTTAAAAGGCTACTTTTAAAACTGCCATCCATGTGTTGTGTTCATTTTTTTTAGAAAATATCTTCAAAGCGAAGGTTGTTATCTGAGATCGATCAGACCTCAAGGACGTACTCATGGCATACTGACCGTGAAGTCTAAGTGTATAGACAGCAAACAGTAACAAACATTTCTTTTCCAATAAAATAAATGCATTTGATAGCATTTTCATGGTCAGTGATTGCAACACTTCTCACATCTTTCTTACCTAGTCCAGAAATAGAGAAAGAAACTTACTCATCACAAATCTTTCTTTGCAGTTATCACCCCAGGATGCCATGCAAGAAGAGGGAATTGCCTGGGTTTCAGGTTTGAATGAGGAAAAAACATCTAAATTAAAGCTATAATAACTAATCAGCCAAATTGATAAAGAGTGGAAGGCAGGGGCGCCTGGGTGGCTCGGTAGGTTAAAGCCTCTGCCTTCAGCTCAGGTCATGATCCCAGGGTCCTGGGATCAAGCCTCACATCGGACTCTCTGCTCAGCAGGGAGCCTGCTTCCTCCTCTCTCTCCCTGCCTGCCTCTCTGACTAGCTGCAATCTCTGTCTATCAAATAAATAAATAAAATCTTTAAAAAAAAAAAAGTGGAAGGCAGTTGGGTGTTAGCCTTTGCTTTACGCAGTGGAGAGGCTCCCCCGCCACCTGCGAGAGTAAGCAATTTCCACTTCCTAGAGCCTTGAGGTCTCTGGGATGGTGAAGCAAGCTGTGAAGGTCCAGCTCCTGGCCTTGAGGTCTGCAGTGTAGCTATGCAAACCCAGGGGTGAAGGAGCTGGGGGGAGGGGGCAGCATTGGCCAATTCAGAGGGCAGGTGGGGTCAGGATTCCAGAAGGACACAGGTGTCTCTCTTTATCTTCAGTTTTCTGTCTCCCCAGTGTCAGTTACCTGCCTCAACCACTCTTCAGAAGCAGATTACCCTCCTCCCGAGAATCATCAGAGGGCCAATACAAGCCTGACAGCCTAACCCTACGTCACAGCGCCTGCGTCATTTTCCTATGTCTTTTCCTCCTGGAGCCATTTTCTCTTCTCACGTGGTCAGAGTTCGATGAGTACGGTACGTTATTTTGAGAGAGACCACACTGACGTAACTTTTCTTATGCTATGTCGTTATAATTGTTCTATTTTGTTATTAGTTACTATATATCTCTTTGCTTAATTTATAAATTAAACTTCATCATAGTTATGCAAAAATAGGATTTATTTAAAGATTTTACTTATTTGAGAGAGAGGCAATGAGAGAGAGAGAGAGAGCATGAGTTGGGGGAGGGTCAGAGGGAGAAGCAGGCTCTCCACTGAGCAGGGAGCCCCATGTGGGACGCGTTCCCAGGACCCCGGGATCATGACCTGAGCTGAAGGCAGTCGCTTAATCGACTGAGCCACCCAGGCACCCAAGGATAGGATTTAGTACTTTCCGTGGCTTTGCCGTTCACTCAGGGTCGTGGAACGTGTTCCCCACGGATAAGTGACAGGGACTGCTGTGCTGGAGATTCCATTCTTCCTCACACATTTGCAACTGCAGAAAGAAACACGGCATTAAAGAACACAGATCTCGCTGGCCACCTTATCTCCAAAGCCCTGGAGCTGGGGCCCTGTCTAGTGTTAGGCAGCTGATTACAATTAGCCTGATAGGGAACTTGCCCTGGTTCTCCTCTCCTCTGAGCCACGGCTACATCTGGGAGAAGAGGATTGTCTGCAAGCAGTCAGTGAGCTTTGGGGTATGCAGTTCACCAAGGGCTTAATGTGCCCTGTGAAGTCCCCACAAATACTTAACATCAGCTGAAAGGTAGGTTTGGAAAGGCTGCCAGGCAGGCTTTCGGGGCTCACAGAATGTTTTACTAGGTCATCAAACTGTTAAACTCCTTTGGGGGATACAATGTGTCTATTGTATCAGAAAAGTCTCCTAAATAGGGGACTGAGAGCTGGAACATGGCCTTCCATTCCCAAGGAACATTCTTCACAGTGGTAACCCAAAAAGATAGTAGGCCTGCATCTGGGCTTCTCTCTCTTGAGAAAATCATGCTCTACTCTAAAGCTACTGGCCTTCATGCCAGAGAGCAACTCTGCTTCAGGGCAATTCCACTGGGCCATTCACTAAAACCAAAGAGCCCGGGAGTAGAAATGGGTGGCGAATACCATTGGAAAAAACACACTGTGTCTAACGTGAATAAATTCCAGCTAGATACATCTTGAACTAAAAGCCAGTCACATTTCTGTGGGGAGACTATCCTCTGGTTTGAAATGCTCAGACCTTGACTTTAATATACTCTGTCATAGCACTTGTCGGTTAAACCTTAGCTTTCCTGGTTGACTCAGCAGAAAGAGTTGTGTTACCATGAGAGAATAGCAAAGAGAGAAGGTTTTTCCTAGACCGGGATAAAGTTCTAGGGGTCCCATCCTGCCTAGACTCTAGTGAACCAGAAGCAGATGGAATCTTGCAGTGCACAAATTCGAGGTTTCCCTGGCTCTGAAATTGGAATCAGGAAAGCACAAAGGGTTTTCTAAGTTTGGTGCTGAAAGCCCAACTTTTAGTGGTAATTCTATCTTCATTTTTACTGAACTCTGACTATGTGCATGTCACTTGGGCCAAGTTTATAAGGACACTCTCATTTTAATCTTCAAATATCTCTATAAAATGGGTGCCCCTGAGGCACTGAACAGATATTTCTTGGGTACCATTCTGGAATTATTGCTGAGATGGAGCAGTAAACAGGGAGATGGAGTACCAGCTCTGGGAGGGCTTACCTTCCAGGGAGACAGAACTGAACAAATGGATTCTTCCATGCAATAAATGTTATTGATCACCTATTGCATGCCAAGCGTGGTAAGAATACAGCAGTGACCCAAACAAACAAAAATATCTGCCCTCTGGGCACCTGGGTGACTCAGTGGGTTATGCCTCTGCCTTCTGCTCAGGTCATAATCTCAGGGTCCTGGGATCGAGTCCCGCCCGCATCAGGCTCTCTGCTCAGCAGGGAGCCTGCTTCCTCCTCTCTCTCTGTCTGCCTCTCTGCCTACTTGTGATCTCTCTCTCTCTGTCAAATAAAGAAATAAGTAAATCTTAAAAAAAAAAAAAAATCTGCCCTCACAGAGCTACATTGTAGTGGGGAAAAAACAGATGATAAACTAAAGATATAAGTAAATTATACAGTATGTTATACAATAAGTACTAAGGAAAGGGAAATAGGGGAGGTATGAGGTGCAATGTCAGATAAGGAGATCAGGGAAGTTCTTACTGAGACAGTGCAAAAAAATGCATAAACAAGTTAATTTCAAAGAGCGGCAAATTTTGTGACGATAATAGATCAGAGTAAAGAAGGAAACTTGAGGGGAGAAGGTACTTGAAATGATTTGGCCAAGAAAGACCTTTCCATAGGGTCATATTTGAAGGAGGTCTGCAGGGTGTGAAGGAGCCAGTCATGGGAGTAACTGAGGAGAGAGGCTTCCAGAAGTTCTGCGATGAGACTGACCTTGGTGCATTTGAGAAACAGAAGGAAGGGCAGCTTAGCTGTGTCCGATGAACACAGGGGAGGGGGGACATGCTGTGGAATAAAGTAGAGGAGGTAGACTGGGGTGGGATCAAGCACTGTATGCTGTTATTCACCCATCCTCCAAATGAGGAAACTGAGGCTTGGGAGCAGTGCCATCAAGGTCACACAGTACAGGGACTCCAGTGGCTCCAGAGCTCTCCCCTAACGCTGATGGCACATGCTCACCACATTTGTGCAGCACATAGCTTAGTCAACAGTTACAAACTATAGAACAGATGTGGAAGCAAACATCACATGCCGGTCCACTTGTCGCAGGAAGAATCTAGAACATAAATACATCCGGCTTAGTGATTTCCATGCAGGCTTACCCAGGGAGGGAGTCAGGGAGGCTTGGATGCTAGTCCCTCACCGTGGATGGGACCCTTCAGGGTCAGTCTGGCCTCCCAGCACCGGAGCCCCAACCAAGAGGAAAGATGCCTGCAAATCTGGTTGTCTCTGATCCTAGGCCAGGAGACCTCTAGCTCTTCCTTCACTGAACTCCCATATGTGGTATTAACAGCAGGTACAAACAGGACCCCAGCAGCCCCCATGCCTGACCTGTTTCCTCAAGTGGGACTGCCCGGAATGTATATGTTAGAGGAGAATGAACTTACGGAAATCTTTTGGATAATAATCCTGATCCCTATCTGCCCCATCCCCATGGTGATCTGCGCATTCTTAGGGCTTTCCAAGGAAAATGTCTTTTTTTAAAAAAAATATTTATTTATTTATTTGAGAGAGAGAGAGAGCAGTGTGAGTGCACTGAGTGAGGGGAGGTGCAGATAGAGAAGCAGACTCCCTGATGAGCTGGGACCCCAACTGCAGGGCTCGATCCCAATACCCCGAGATCATGACCTGAGCTGAGGGCAGATGTTTAAGGGACTGTGCCCCCCGGACAGGCACCCCTGGAAAATGTCTTTTTGTAAACACAGAGTAACAACAACAACAACTTTCTTAAAAATTGGGGCTTTGGTTTCCTGGTTTTGCTCATCTCCCCGTCTCACCTCCCTCCACACATTCAGCAGCTCCTGCACAGAAGACAGTATTCTCTGGCTCTGAACCTAAATCCTGGCCTTGCCAGGGATGCTAGTTATCTGTAGGGCCTCCACTCTCCCTGACACAGGTTATGGAATCAGGAGTGGGGCCAGTCCTGTAGGGAGGTTGTCAGGGGCAGCCCCCCAACCCCACCCCAACGAAGGCTGGGCTACCTGCTTCTGTGCTGCATAATACATTTTTCTTGGACACTGGTGGTGCCCAGTCCTTTGTCCTCCTATAGTCTCTTGTCCCTGAAGTCATTTTGTACCTCTTTCTTCCTAACCTTGAACCCTGAGCACATATTCTGGGATGACCTCTTTTCTCAACCTTCCCTGTAAGCCTGTAATTCTGAAGTCAGCCCATGTCACCCTCCCCTCGGAATCTCCCTTTGGCCTCCCTGCACTGGGAATTAGGCTGGTTGGCTAGGCCCGTGTTTGAATTGTGTTGCTGATTCGTGACCACACCTTTTCTGAGAGCGTCTCTACCTCTGGCCACGTCTTTATCCTTACTTTGCTTGGCTTCTGATAAAGCTTCCTCACCTGACCCTTACCCAGCTGTAGCTTCACTTTGGAAGGAAGAATTGATTCATTTTTTTTTGCACAGTGTATTTCAAACACACTGACAGCCTAATCACAGAAAAGTTCAAGTTAGTAGAGTGAATAGCAGGGTTCATGTTGCAAGAAATGTCTCTTTCATCCCAGGGTCGAAAATGTAGTCTTTGGAAGGGAGCAACCACCCCCCCGCAGCTCAGAGGTTACAAACAGAGGTTCTGAGTTCATCCTGGTTCTTGGACTCAGCAGCTAAAATGGCCATGGACTGGTTGCTTAACCTCTCCACGCCTTAATTCCCTGGTCTCTAAAATGGGGTGATAAGAGTACTTAATTCAAATGAGTGTTCAAGGACTTCGAAAAACAACTTACGGGCTTAGCACAGCGTTGGGTGCAGAGTAGATGCTCAACAGATGTTACCTCTAGTTCCAGGGGATACTGAGAATATCTCTCCTGTTATCATTCCAGCACCGTCTACAAACCTTGGGTAGTGGGGCTTGTTTCTCTTAACCTCGTTTTTCACTGGCCTGCATCCAATGCTGGGTGTGACCCTGTCCCCGCTATGCCTTGGTGATGGGGTTATCATGGAAGTTAGTGTAATTTTCCCGTTTCCCTGCCAGCCAGCCCATACTTGCAAGTTCTTTCTAGATTGCAAATTGCAGCCAGCTGCAGACCCAGTAAGCAACGTTCACGTTTCCAGATCCTGTGTTGGTACAGCTCAGCAGAGCCTGACCAATTGGATGAATTGCAAGCCGCCTTAGAGTTCTTATGGGCTCTGTATTTGGATCTTTCATTAAGCGCAACACACGTGGGCATCACTGATTTTTCTCCCTGAAATATCCCTGACTTATCCATGCTTCACTTTTCGACAACCCCAGTTTTGAACTTTAGTGTTGTGTGTTTTTACTTTCTTGGCATGCTGTTACACAGGACAGGGATTCACTCCAAAGAATTTGCTATTTTTCAGGGTCAATTTGCACCCCAAATATGAGCAGAAAGTATCTTTTGGCTTTAGGGTCCATTTGCATTCCAAATGAACTTGATTTTTAGAAAATGTCTTTTGTTTGAACCTATTTATTCTGTCTAGGATAACTTCACCTGTTGCTAAAAACAGTATCAAAAGCTGTTTAAATGTCTTCTCCTCTTAGTGTATAAGCTTCAGGAGGCTGGGGGTCCAGGAATCACTTCTGTCTGAGGCAGTTTGTATCCTTGGTATTTAGGTACACAATCTGGCCCATAGGAACCTCTCGATAAATGTTTGTTGCATGAATAAGGGCAATGTTAAAGACAGATCTGTTTACTTAAGATAACTAATATTTGAATATCTTGTGTTATATAGTCCTCTGACAACCCTACAAGCTAAGAACAAACTGAAAAATTTTGGGTAATATGATTGTCCCAAGGTCCAGGGTTGGCCAGAGCTAGTCAGTGCTTCTGCTGGGGGCTTCAGGCTTGTCTGATTCATTGAATTTCAGATGCATATTCACTGGGGAAACTATTTAGTGCAGAAATGTTAGAAGCTATATAGAGACTCTAATCAAGTCCAGAGGAATAAAATCTAACACTGAGTAAGTAAAGCCCTCACTGGAAAGCCAATAGGTTCATTAGGAAAAATTTGTAAGATGCAAGAAAAGATGATTAAATCTGAGCAGCTAATAATACATTTGACATTTTTTTTCCATTTTATTTATTTTTTCAGCGTAACAGTATTCATTCTTTTTGCACAACACCCAGTGCTCCATGCAAAACGTGCCCTCCCCATTACCCACCACCTGTTCCCCCAACCTCCCACCCCTGACCCTTCAAAACCCTCAGGTTGTTTTTCAGAGTCCATAGTCTCTTATGGTTCGCCTCCCCTTCCAATTTTTTTTTTTAATAAACATATAATGTATTTTTATCCCCAGGGGTACAGGTCTGTGAATCGCCAGGTTTACACACTTCACAGCACTCACGATAGCACTTACCCTCCCCAATGTCCATAGCTCCCTCCCCCTCTCCCAATCCCACCTCCCCCCAGCAACCCCCAGTTTGTTTTGTGAGATTAAGAGTCATTTATGGTTTGTCTCCCTCCCAATCCCATCTTGTTTCATTTATTCTTCTCCTATCCCCCTACCCCCCCATGTTGCTTCTCCATGTCCTCATATCAGGGAGATCATATGATATTTGTCTTTCTCCGATTGACTTATTTCACTAAGCATGATACGCTCTAGTTCCATCCATGTCGTCGCAAATGGCATGATTTCATTTCTTTTGATGGCTGCATAGTATTCCATTGTGTATATATACCACATCTTCTTTATCCATTCATCTGTTGATGGACATCTAGGTTCTTTCCATAGTTTGGCTATTGTGGACATTGCTGCTATAAACATTCGGGTACACGTGCCCCTTCGGATCACTATGTTTGTATCTTTAGGGTAAATACCCAGTAGTGCAATTGCTGGGTCATAGGGTAGTTCTATTTTCAACATTTTGAGGAACCTCCATGCTGTTTTCCAGAGTGGTTGCACCAGCTTGCATTCCCACCAACAGTGGAGGAGGGTTCCCCTTTCTCCACATCCTCTCCAGCATCTGTCATTTCCTGACTTGTTAATTTTATCCATTCTGACTGGTGTGAGGTGATATCTCATTGTGGTTTTGATTTGTATTTCCCTGATGCCGAGTGATGTGGAGCACTTTTTCATGTGTCTGTTGGCCATCTGGATGTCTTCTTTGCAGAAATGTCTGTTCATGTCCTCTGCCCATTTCTTGATTGGATTGTTTGTTCTTTGGGTGTTGAGTTTGCTAAGTTCCTTATAGATTTTGGATACTAGCCCTTTATCTGATATGTCATTTGCAAATATCTTCTCCCATTCTGTCAGTTGTCTTTTGGTTTTGTTAACTGTTTCCTTTGCTGTGCAAAAGCTTTTGATCTTGATGAAATCCCAATAGTTCATTTTTGCCCTTGCTTCCGTTGCCTTTGCCGATGTTCCTAGGAAGATGTTGCTACGGCTGAGGTCGAAGAGGTTGCTGCCTGCATTCTCCTCAAGGATTTTGATGGATTCCTTTCTCACATTGAGGCCCTTCATCCATTTGGAGTCTATTTTCGTGTGTGGTGTAAGGAAGTGGTCCAATTTCATTTTTCTGCATGTGGCTGTCCAATTTTCCCAGCACCATTTATTGAAGAGGCTGTCTTTTTTCCATTGGACATTCTTTCCTGCTTTGTCGAAGATTAGTTGACCATAGAGTTGAGGGTCGATTTCTGGGCTCTCTATTCTGTTCCACTGATCTATGTGTCTGTTTTTGTGCCAGTACCATGCTGTCTTGATGATGACAGCTTTGTAATAGAGCTTGAAGTCCGGAATTGTGATGCCACCAACTTTGGCTTTCTTTTTCAATATTCCTTAGGCTATTCGAGGTCTTTTCTGGTTCCATATAAATTTGAGGATTATTTGTTCCATTTCTTTGAAAAAAATGGATGGTATTTTGATAGGGATTGCATTAAATGTGTAGATTGCTTTAGGTAGCATAGACATTTTCACAATATTTATTCTTCCAATCCAGGAGCATGGAACATTTTTCCATTTCTTTGTGTCTTCCTCAATTTCTTTCATGAGTACTTTATAATTTTCTGTGTATAGATTCTTAGTCTCTTTGGTTAGGTTTATTCCTAGGTATCTTATAGTTTTGGGTACAATTGTAAATGGGATTGACTCCTTAATTTCTCTTTCTTCAGTCTTGTTGTTGGTGTACAGAAATGCAACTGATTTCTGTGCATTGATTTTATATCCTGACACTTTACTGAATTCCTGTACAAGTTCTAGCAGTTTTGGAGTGGAGTCTTTTGGGTTTTCCACATATAGTATCATATCATCTGCGAAGAGTGATAGTTTGACTTCTTCTTTACCAATTTGGATGCCTTTAATTTCTTTTTGTTGTCTGATTGCTGAGGCTAGGACTTCTAGTAATATGTTGAATAGCAGTGGTGATAATGGACATCCCTGCCGTGTTCCTGACCTTAACGGAAAAGCTTTCAGTTTTTCTCCATTGAGAATGATATTTGCGGTGGGTTTTTCATAGATGGCTTTGATAATATTGAGGTATGTGCCCTCTATCCCCACACTTTGAAGAGTTTTGATCAGGAAGGGATGCTGTACTTTGTCAAATGCTTTTTCAGCATCTATTGAGAGTATCATATGGTTCTTGTTCTTTCTTTTATTAATGTGTTCTATCACATTGATTGATTTGCGGATGTTGAACCAACCCTGCAGCCCTGGAATAAATCCCACTTGATCGTGGTGAATAATCCTTTTAATGTACTGTTGAATCCTATTGGCTAGTATTTGGCGAGAATTTTTGCGTCTGTGTTCATCAAGGATATTGGTCTGTAGTTCTCTTTTTTGGTGGGATCCTTGTCTGGTTTTGGGATCAAGGTGATGCTGGCCTCATAAAATGAGTTTGGAAGTTTTCCTTCCATTTCTATTTTTTGGAACAGTTTCAGGAGAATAGGAATGAGTTCTTCTTTAAATGTTTGGTAGAATTCCCCTGGGAAGCCGTCTGGCCCTGGGCTTTTGTTTGTTTGGAGATTTTTGATGACTGTTTCAATCTCCTTACTGGTTATGGGCCTGTTCAGGTTTTCTATTTCTTCCTGGTTCAGTTGTGGTAGTTTATATGTCTCTAGGAATGCATCCATTTCTTCCAGATTGTCCAATTTGTTGGCGTAGAGTTGCTCATAGTATGTTATTATAATTGTCTGTATTTCTTTGGTGTTAGTTGTGATCTCTCCTCTTTCATTCATGATTTTATTGATTTGGGTCCTTTCTCTTTTCTTTTTGATGAGTCTGGCCAGGGGTTTATCAATCTTATTGATTCTTTCAGAGAACCAGCTCCTAGTTTCATTGATTTTTTCTATTGTGTTTTTGGTTTCTATTTCATTGATTTCTGCTCTGATCTTTATGATTTCTCTTCTCCTACTGGGTTTAGGGTTTCTTTCTTGTTCTTTCTCCAGCTCCTTTATGTGTAGGGTTAGGTTGTGTACTTGAGACCTTTCTTATTTCTTGAGAAAGGCTTGTACCGCTATATATTTTCCTCTCAGGACTGCCTTTGCTGTGTCCCACAGATTTTGAACTGTTGTGTTTTCATTATCATTTGTTTCCATGAATTTTTTCAATTCTTCTTTAATTTCCTGGTTAACCCATTCATTCTTTAGAAGGATGATGTTTAGTCTCCATGTATTTGGGTTCTTTCCAGCTTTCGTCTTGTGATTGAGTTCTAGCTTCAGAGCATTGTGGTCTGAAAATATGCAGGGAATAATCCTAATTTTTTGATACCGGTTGAGACCTGATTTGTGACCCAGGATGTGATCTATTCTGGAGAAGGTTCCATGTGCACTAGAGAAGAATGTGTATTCTGTTGCTTTGGGATGAAATGTTCTGAATATATCTGTGATGTCCATCTGGTCCAGTGTGTCATTTAAGGCCTTTATTTCCTTGTTGATCTTTGGCTTGGATGATCTGTCCATTTCAGTGAGGGGAGTGTTAAAGTCCCCTACTATTATTGTATTATTATTGATGTGTTTCTTTGATTTTGTTATTAATTGGTTGATATAGTTGGCTGCTCCCACGTTAGGGGCATAGATATTTAAAATTGTTAGATCTTCTTGTTGGACAGACCCTTTGAGTAGGATATAGTGTCCTTCCTCATCTCTTATTATAGTCTTTGGCTTAAAATCTAATTGATCTGATATAAGGATTGCCATCCCAGCTTTCTTCTGATGCCCATTAGCATGGTAAATTGTTTTCCACCCCCTCACTTTAAATCTGGAGGTGTCTTCGCGTCTAAAATGAGTTTCTTGTAGGCAACATACTGATGGGTTTTGTTTTTTTATCCATTCTGATACCCTGTGTCTTTTGATTGGGGCATTTAGCCCATTAACATTCAGGGTAACTATTGAGAGATATGAATTTAGTGCCATTATTAGCCTGTAAGGTGACTGTTACT
This sequence comes from Meles meles, assembly GCF_922984935.1. NCBI lineage: Eukaryota > Metazoa > Chordata > Mammalia > Carnivora > Mustelidae > Meles > Meles meles. Next base: position 84,867,905 of record NC_060068.1, read on the forward strand.
GTATATTGTCTCTGTACCTTTCTGATCTACTGCTTTTAGGCTCTCTCTTTGCTTAGAGGACCCCTTTGAATATTTCCTGTAGAGCTGGTTTGGTGTTTGCAAATTCTTTCAGTTTTTGTTTGTCCTGGAAGCTTTTTATCTCTCCTTCTATTTTCAATGATAGCCTAGCTGGATAGAGTATTCTTGGCTGCATGTTTTTCTCTTTTAGTGCTCTGAATATATCATGCCAGCTCTTTCTGGCCTGCCAGGTCTCTGTGGATAAGTCTGCCGCCAATCTAATATTTTTACCATTGTATGTTACAGACTTCTTTTCTCGGGCTGCTTTCAGGATTTTCTCTTTGTCACTAAGACTTGTAAATTTTACTATTAGGTGACGGGGTATGGACCTATTCTTGTTGACTTTGAGGGGGGTTCTCTGCATCTCCTGGATTTTGATGCTTGTTCCCTTTGCCATATTACGGAAATTCTCTCCAATGATTCTCTCCAATAGACCTTCTGCTCCCCTCTCTGTTTCTTCTTCTTCTGGAATCCCAATTATTCTAATGTTGTTTCGTCTTATGGTGTCACTTATCTCTCAAATTCTCCCCTCATGGTCCAGTAGCTGTTTGTCCCTCTTTTGCTCGGCTTCCTTATTCTCTGTCATTTGGTCTTCTATATCACTAATTCTTTCTTCTGCCTCATTTATCCTAGCAGTGAGAGCCTCCATTTTTGATTGCACCTCATTAATAGCTTTTTTGATTTCAACTTGGTTAGATTTTAGTTCTTTAATTTCTCCAGAAAGGGCTTTAATATCTCCAGAGAGGGTTTCTCTAATATCTTCCATGCCTTTTTCGAGCCCGGCTAGGATGTTCAGAATCGTCATTCTGAACTCTTGATCTGACATATTACCAATGTCTGTGTTGATTAGGTCCCTAGCCTTCGGTACTGTCTCTTGTTCTTTTGTTTGTGGTGATTTTTTCCGCCTTGTCATTTTGTCCAGATAAGAGGATATGAAGGAGGGGCGCCTGGGTGGCTCAGCGGGTTAAAGCCTCTGCCTTTGGCTCAGGTCATGATCCCAGGGTCCTGGGATCGAGCCCCGCATCGGGCTCTCTGCTTGGCTGGGAGCCTGCTTACTCCTCTCTCTCTCTCTCTGCCTGCCTCTCTGCCTACTTGTAATCTCTATCTGTCAAAAAAATAAATCTTAAAAAAAAAAAAAAGAGGATATGAAGGAGCAAATAAACTACTAAAAGGGTGGCAAAGACCCCAGAAAAATGCGCTGTAACCAAATCAGAAGAGACCCCTAATTGTGGGGAGGAGAAAGGGGATAAAAACAGGTTCTGAAAAAAAAAAGGAAAAAAAAAGAAAAAAATTTAAAAAATAAAACAAATAAAAAAATATAAAAAAGAAAGAAAAAATATATATATTTAGATGAACTAGTCAAAAAACGTTAAAAAAGAAAAGGGTAAAAGTTTTAAAAAATTTAGCAGAAGAAGAAAAAAGAAAAAAGAAAAAAAAATTGAAAAAAGAAAAAAAAAATTGAAGTAGCTGCAAGACTAAAGAATCATGGGGAGAAAGCCATGAGTTCCGTGCTTTGCTTTCTCCTCCTCTGGAATTGCTCTGCTGTCTTAGGAATTGAACCTGCTTCTCCTTGATAGATGAACTTCGTCCTGGCTGGATATTTTGTTGATCTTCTGGGGGAGGGGCCTGTTGTAGTGACTCTCAAGTGTCTTTGCCCGAGGCGGGATTGCACCGCCCTTACCAGCGGCCGGACTAAGTAATCGGCTCGGGTTCGCTTTTGGGAGCTTCTGTTCCCTGAACGCTTTCCGTAGAGTTCCGGAGGACGGGAATGAAAATGGCGGCCTCCTAGTCTCCGGCCCGGAGGAGCCGAGAGCCTGGGGCCCCACTCCTCAGTGCGCCCCCAGAGGACAGCACCCAATCACTCCCGTATCCCCAGCCTCCAGCCGCGCCCGAGCTCACCCAGCCCGCGACCAGTTCAAGGTAACCCCGAGCTGCGAGTTCAGTCCTCGGCTCTGTCTCTGCAGCCGGATTCTCCGTTCTAATACCTGCGAGCTCTCCGACACTCTGACACCCCCGATCCTTCTGTGACCCTGCGGGGCCTGGGGCCACGCTGACCCCGCGTGGGCTTCACCCTGGTTTAGCCTCTGGAGCAATGTCCCTCAGTGCAACAGACTTTTAAAAGTCCTGATTTTGTGCTCCGTTGCTCCGCCGCTTGCCGGGAGCCGGCCCCTCCCCCCGCGGTCTATCTTCCCGTCGTTTTAGATTCACTTCTCCGCCAGTCCTACCTTTCAGAAAGTGGTTGATTTTCTGTTTCTAGAGTTGCTGTTCTTCTTCTCTTCGCTCTCCCGTTGGATTTGTAGGTGTTTGCAATGTTTAGATAAGCTATCGAGCTGATCTCCTGCTACCTGATGTAGTCTCAGGCTGCTACTTCTCCGCCATCTTGACTCCTCCCCCTACATTTGACATTTTTATAGAAATAGTGTGCATAGCAAAGGAGTTCACTGGTTTTATTAATCTCATTATTCAGTGTGTTAAGTTTACAAAAATCTACAAAGTTGATAACAGTAATTAAGCAGGGAAACGTGACAAACCAGAGCGTCTCGGTGAGCTGCGAGGCATTTGGCCAAGTACTCTTAGCCACCTGGCAGAGATAATTGTCCACAGAAAGAAGAAAGGGAGAAAGAAAATGATAAGAAATAATATAATTTGCCTCTGGTCTTAGATTTATCTCTTTTCTCCCATAGTGTCTCCAACCTATGGCCTTAATGACTAGATCTGTTTTTATTATTGTGAAAGACATCCCGGCCCAGCTGTTTCCCTTGGATTTGGTGATTAGCCTGGCTGACTGGAGCATGGCCATAGCCACTGGTCTGCCCTGGGCACCTGTCTGCTACCTCACTGTCTACACAGTATATGTGCTGCCGAAGCAAGCACGTCACTGTCTACACAGGACTCCCAGACTCACCCCACCAAAAAGCAAATGACGCCAGAGTGACGTGGACGTGGGAGACCCCACCCTGGAGTGTGGTTCCATTCCTTCCCATTGAGGTTCTTAAAGTGTATTCTGCAGAGCACATATCCTAAAATGTTCTCCACGAAAGCAGGACTTCAGAGAGTTTATGATCCTGTGCTGAGAAACAGACCAGTGCACAGGGTAATAAAAATCTCTTGGCGAGATTACAAAGTAGGGATTTTGAGATGGGAGGAGGCTCAGACCTGGGGGTCTAAGGAAAGCCTTCACAGAAGAGGCAGCGTTGAGAAGAGCTTTGAAAAGTGTCCAGATTTCAAAAGATTGAGATGGGCCCTTAGGGAGGGTACTCAAGGCCTGGGGACATGTGGAAGCAAACGGTCACCTGTGGATGGATGTCGAGGTCTGGCAGGGGTTAGTGACAGCGGAGGCTGGACAGGTAAGATGCAGCCGTAGCACAACAGTGCTCACATGCCACAGCGAGACAGCTGGTTCTGGGGACACTCAGCAGCTACTGATGGTTTTCGAGTAAGCGAGGGATCTGATGGGAGCCCTGCTTTAGGAATGTTGGGAATCTATGTCCAGGATAGGGCAGAGTAAGTAAAGGGGAAGCAGAGATGCCTAGGCATACTCCATTTGCATAGAAGTCAAGAGGAGGCGAGGCACCTGGGTGGCTCAGTTGGTTAAGCATTTGACTTTGGCTCAGGTCATAATCTCGGGGTCCTGGGATTGAGCCCCGCATCCAGGTCTTTGCTCAGTGGGGAGTCTCCTTCTCCCTCTGCCCCTCCCACCCCACTTTGTCTCTCAAATAAATAAATAAAATCTTAAAAAAAGTCAAAAGGAATAGTAGTGAGACCCTAAGTTAGGGAGGAGACGGAGAACACAAAGGATCCATTAGTGGTCCCCACAGCTGGCAGTCCCCATGGTCTGCCCCCTACCTGTCTCCCTCACCCAGTATCTCACCATCCTGTGCCCCTCCCAGGTTCCTTTAAGCTTCTTGAAGACACCATGCTTCTTTTACTCCAAAGCTTTGCATTGGCTGCCCATTTGCTTAAAATAATGATAAAGATGGTAATGAAGATGATGATGGCAGACACTTACATAGTGTTTACTATGTGGCTGTCACTCTTTTAAGTGTTTCCCTTTCCAGGATGACCCTCCCTTTTTTGCCTGATGCTCTACTTTCTCTCCTCTTCCTTTGGGGTCTGGTACCAATGCCAGGGAGTAGTACTGAGTTGAGCTTGTCCGTCGGGGCGTGCAGCCATGCTCCGATTTTTGAGGCTCACCCCTAACTGTAACTGAACTTTATTAGAAAGTTAAAAGACTGCCCCTTTGTATTTGGGGGTGTATGTTTCCTTGTCTTCCTGTTTCTAGAAAAATTGCAGCTATACTAAAAATGACCCCAAAATTATCTCAGCTTATTGTGAACACCTAAATGAAATGTTATTTTCTTTTCACCTTTGTCTGATAGCCACAGCATATAAAACAGTTCTTGGCATGTAGTAAGATGGTGATCTACATCTATTAAATCCCTGAAAAACTAAATGAGTGAGAGAATAAATTAATGAAATTTCTCTAGAGATACGCTGCGGTCCCCAGCTCAGCTCCTTGTTTTCTCTCCTAGTCAAGCACCCCAACCACAGCCCCGCCCACTCACAGTGTGGTCTTTTATTCCTTTGTCTTCTTGGAGGGTCACAGAGAACATGGCAGGACAAGCATAATGAGCCCAGCACCATGTTTCATGTTCCTGCCTCCCTGTGTCTGGCCCTCTGTCCTCCAGACTGTGATGGACCAGGTGAATACCAGAAAGACTCCAAGTGTGAGAGTGGGGGAAAGGGAGAATGGACAGGGCTGGACATGTGTCACCAGCCCTTGCTGGTGAAGGTAATTCTAAGAGGTTCTAATCGAGACTTGAACTCAGGGGATACAGACCTGAAAGCCAGCTGTCCTCTTTATAACCCCAGACTTCCAGATCTGAAGTTCCTTACCAGGTGATAGTAAAAGATGTGAGTCAGCTTGGATGATGATATTTGGGGTGGAAGACAAAGGTTGACCAGGTAGGTGAGGAGATGAGAGGTATTTAGTGAAGGAACCAAGGCATGTGGGAAGGAGTTCTCGACTCTTTGATCAACTTCCTGCGAAAACCTGCCAAAAACCGGATGTGCATCCTTCCGTGAATATGAAGATTATAACTCAAAGGGAGATAGTTTTGCTCATGTATTTTTATTTTTCTTCTCAGAGTTAAGATGGCAAGGAACCAGAAAGACAGTTTCATTGCCAGTACTGGATGAGAGAAACATCACCTCAAAGTAACAGTTACTCAAAAAGGTGAGTTGAAAGGGATACTTCTTTTAAGGGGGAGAAAGCATAAGTTTTAACATGGCATTAATTCACTTGTTATTCTGGTAATGTAGAAAATAGCAAATAAAGAATCACCTTCAAAAAAAAAAAAAGAATCACTTTCAGAGAAAACCAGTTTTAACATTTTTAATATACATCCTCCCTAACTTGGGTGTGTGTGTGTGTGTTGTACATATATCTGTTATTCTAATTTTGAGTAGAATTTTCCATAAGAATAGAAATAATAATTTTCCATTTTAAAAGTGGAATCATGGGTTTTTTTAAAGATTTTATTTATTTATTTGACAGACAGAGATCACAAGTAGACAGAGAGGCAGGCAGAGAGAGAGAGGGAAGCAGGCTCGCTGCTGAGCAGAGAGACCGATGCGGGACTCGACCTCAGGACCCTGAGATCATGACCTGAGCAGAAGGCAGAGGCTTAACCCACTGAGCCACCCAGGCGCCCCTGGAATCATGTTTATATGCTACTTTACACCAAAGTGAGTACAGATTTTGTGGATCTGAAGCTTATAAAATTTGGAGTTCTTTAAAAGAATATTTCAAAATGATGGAAACACACATATGTGCAGGGCCTGTGAAGGGGCTGTACAAGTGAGAGGTCCTGAAGTTTAAGCTCCGTTAGCTTCTAGTAAATTCCGCATTTTGTGCCCTGGTTCCTTTGTTTCTTTCCCCACTTGACAACACATGATAAATGACCATGAACTTCACTCTTCTTTCATGGCCACAGTGAGGCTGCTGGGAATAGCTCATTTCGGTGAGCACACATTGCACACCTCGTGTGTGCCTGGCACTGGGCCCTACAGTGAGAGAAAGTTAGGTGCCATCCATAACTGCTTTCATCCATGAAGGAATCCCTCACACAGGCAGCTTGGCCTCTTGGCTGACATCTCCAAGCGGCTTGTGCACAATTCAGCTACTTCATAGGATCCTTCCCAAAAGCAGGGCCTCTGAGGAGCGCCACTCACCATGTTCTCACAGTGAACACGACCCAGCAGTTCATTCTGGTCATTTATTTCAAGTCAAAGTCCCCAAATGGGATTTCAGGAGGATAGTTGTTGTGCCATCTGCTGCCACGTCCGTCAGTCACATGTCTTTTTCTTTTTCTTTTTTGCCTGAGTACATGTTCCAAGAGCCTTTGTTCTCACAACATGGCTGGCTGGTAGAGCGTTGGCCCAAGATTTATCAAAAATAGATGTTATCATGTCAGCCATATAAATAATGTAGCTCCAGAAACAGGAAAAATGGATTTGAAGACTCCAATGAACTAGAATTCAAATGTTGTTTAAAGTTAATCACTATAGCTCCAGTTTGAATCTTTAAATCTTTGGATTAGATGGCAATTAATGCTTTCTACTGCATTTGAAATGCACACCATAAGACAAAAGGAGAGTTACCCCAGTTAAGGGCAATGGCAGAACAGAGCAGATGTCAAGTGTGTTTTCTATTTTAATGTATTAACTCTAATGCTGTAAAAGCAAATATTGGGTAAGCCTCACTGGAGCGCACATGGATACGTTCTAAGTCATTATGAAATACTCTTTACTAATGTTTTTGCATTCCTTTTTTTAAAAGTGGGTGACTCTTTCTTAGATACCACCCAGTGCCTCATGGCCTGGTGTGTAGGATTTTGTGGGCCACATTGTATGCAGTCCCCAGCTGGCACTATTCAAAACTCTTAGGGGACCTGTTTCATGGGTACTATTCAAACTACTGTATGATGAGAACTTACTTCTTTTTTAAATACCTGAAAATAGATTGTCATCTGTTCACAGTGATGAGTCCAGCTTATAGTGGGAAATTATTGGCCAACGCATTAGAGGACAATATTAAAAAAATAAAAGGGTCACTGAGTAGAATACTATGTGGCCATGAAAAAGAAAAGGCTGTTTCTGTACTGATACTAAAAAAGCTCCAATATCTATTTGTAAAATGGAGAAAAGCAGGGCGCTGTGCATAATAGGCTACTATTTGTGGGGAAATGTGTGAATAGGTGTGTATTTATTTGTATAAATTATCTCTGGAAGGATGAATAAGAAGAAAACTGAGTAGCTATGATATGGGGTGAGTGGGAGACTTTTCACTATCTTTTAAAGCTTTGACCCATGTGATTGTCTTACCTATTCAAAACTTAAGTTGAAAATTAAAGTATAATTAATCACCACCTGCAGAAAACCTACATTTTTTTATGCTAGAATTCAAATCTGGCTTGTGGGCCTAAAGGTCATGCCCTCTGTGCCTTTCCTTGGGCAACATTCCATCTTGAGTTCCTCTTACCAGTATTGGCTTTAAGACCCTTGTTTCTGGTAGCGATATTAACATGAAGGGTTACACACATTGAAATAAGCACAGGATCTTGATCCTTGAAAAGTGGACCTCTGTTTTCTGGGTCATTCATTCAGTTTGTCCTGAAGAGGGGAAGATGGTCACTGATAGCTTCGCAGGCAGCTACTAGAAACACCAGCAAGAGAAGTCCAGCGGATCCCAAACCATCTTTCTGAATTGCTATGATGATTGGCAGCCCCCATTGCCCCCAGAGATGGCAGGGGCCAGAATAGGACTCAGGAAGTTACTGGGCGACTCTGTCTAGCAGGAGCAGAGCAGTAACAGGGCCTGAACTTGTGAATATGGCTGTCAGTCCCTCTGGGCAGAAGTCCTTGCCCTCTGGAGGAGACAGGGCAGGAGGACACATAATTATAGCAGTTCACATAGCCCTGATGCTGAGCAACAAAATCACAAAATGTAAATCTCCACACAGCAGGTGCACATGATGAACTTCTGTTTTTCAAACCTGAGATTTGTTATTGAGAAGTCCTACCAAAAAAAAAAAAAAAAAAAAGAAAGAAAGAAAAAAACCAAAAGACTTGCAACTATCTTTATTAGTTAAGAGTCTCACTGGGGATAAATCAAAGAGCTTTATAATTGTTCCTTTTCTGTTTTGTGGGTGCCTCAGTGAACTTTTGTTCTCACGACATCTTATCTCCCTGAAATAAATAGCAAATGATGACCTCGTCAATGGAAAATAAAAGACGTTTCAGTTCATCAATAACTGGACAGTGATAAAAATAGGCCCTCAGAAGCCGCAGCTAAAATGTGCCTTTAAAAGTCATGCTTGTGGGAGGAAATGGATTCTTTGGCCGGTGTCTGAAAACTCAGAGGCTGCTCTTCTCTGAAGACCCCCCCACCAGCCCCAGATCTCAGGCTCTTCTAAATGCCCCTCATTTTAATGCATCTCAGCATCGCTGAGCAGCTCAAACATGGGCAATATCTAGAAGTCCCTGTGCCCTCTTCCCAACATCCAGCCTCAGCTGCCGGGCCAGACGCCTGATGCCCAGATGTTGACATAAATGTAGAAACTGAAGCTCGGGGCGATTCCTTCCTTGTCATTTCTTGCAGTGAGAATTTAAACACCAGCTTTGAAAATTTGCAGTTGAGAGGGCTGACGATGAAGGCAATGCCTTGGGGAAGAAAAAGAATGTTAGATAAGAAAGAAAAAAAAGAAAAGGCCCAATATTCTGCTTCACATGAGCATCAGGTGTCCATTCGTGCCCCCACCACTTCTTGAGCAAAGCATTCAATTTCCATTCCTCAGGCAGCTCATTTGTATTTTTTTTTTAAGATTTTATTTATTTATTTACTTGTCAGAGAGAGAGAGTGCGCACGAGTTCACACGAGCATGAGCAGGGGGAGAGGCAGAAGGAGAGCAGGCTCTCACTGAGCAAGGAGCCCCATGGGGGACTTGATCCCAGAACTCTGGGATCTCGGCCTGAGCTGAAGGCAGACACTTAACCAACTGAGCCACCCAGGCATCCCAGGTACCACATTTGTAAAAGGGGATAAAAATATCTGGTGAGTGTTCAATGAGGTAGTCAACGCCTCTCAGGCACAGTCACATTGCATGGCACAGAGCCAATTTTCAAGAAGTGGAAGCAGTTATTAATACAGGGAAATCGGGAGGAAGCAAAGCATGATGGGATCAGGGACGGGATCACATTTTGTATTTCCAGGCGAGGGCCTGGAACCCAGATGGAAACATCAGCAAGAGGATGATGTGGCAGTTCTCATCCCAGCCCACCAACTCTCGGCAAGGTTGTCCCCACCCCAGGCCTTAACTCCCTGGGGAGCTCCCCACCCCCACCTCCTAACAGCAGCCTACCTTGTTTATCTGCCTCTCACTGCCCTGCTGTCATCCAGGTTATTCCCGAGTTGATTTGTATCCAATTCGACTGTAATGGACACAGGTATGGTACCATAAAATCCAAGGTCACATAAAGGTAAAGATGGGCTAAAGAATCTATTACATTCGGGGCGCCTGGGTGGCTCAGTGGATTAAGCCGCTGCCTTCGGCTCAGGTCATGATCTCAGGGTCCTGGGATCGAGCCCCACATTTGGCTCTCTGCTCCATGGGGAGCCTGCTTCCTCCTCTCTCTCTCTGCCTGCCTCTCTGCCTGCTTGAAATCTCTGTCAAATAAATAAAATCTTAAAAAAAAAAAAAGAATCTATTACATTCAATGAAAATAATACAAATCATCCTGATTAAAAAAAAACAGTTATAGGAAAACACATAAACACAGTTATAGGAAAACAAGCAACACATCCCCTTTTTATGTGACTTGATGACTCGCTTCCCTTCCTGGGAGCGTGCAGGCCTTTGCTTGTCTGAGGCGGGGGTTCTCTTTGTTGTCTTCCATGACAACAGTGAAAAGAGCTGTTCCTGGCAACTGGTTAGGAACTCATGTATAGTGAGAATAAGGATGGTTTTCAGGTAAATAATCTCTTAAAATGCCCTTCAGGGCAGAAAATTGTTGACGTCAGTTTCACGGGCTGCGAATTTCTTCTCATGAGAGAAGTGAAGCCTGCACTCAGTGACGGGTGGGGGGTGGGAACTTCGGTCCTTGACCATATGCAAACAGGCACTGGACCAGAGAGGGAGATGCTCTGTGTGGACTTTTCAGTGCCTGCTAAGACAACCTGGCAGGAATTTTGATTTCACCAGCTTTTCCATCACTGCTTTGTGTCTTGAGCACTCCACGTCTCCTAGAGCTGATGGGACTGACACCCTTTAAACGTGTCTAAAGAGTCTTGTAGTTTATTTAATAAGCTGTTTTATGTTCATCCAGTGAAAGGCCAGTATAACAAGGTAAAGAGATCCTGGTCCTTCTCGGGTCAGCCATGCCCCAGAAAGGTAACAGTGGCCTAAAGAAATCTGTCTCAGCGGCGTGAGTTCTGCCCACCTCCCCCAGCATTGCTCAGGCTGCTTCAGCGTTTGGGCTTCACACCGCACTTCTTGTTGAACGGCTGGGCGAGGAGTTCAGATCTGTGGGCTCCTTTTAAGGGCCAGTGACTTATACAGTCTCACTGACTCCAGCCCTCTAGCTTAGGGGGGTGTTTGGATTAAAGGTCTGTAGTCCTGGTAGCCACATAGTTCCATCTTTCCAAGTAGTTAGGGATCGTCATTATTTGTTGGCTTTTTGCTTCTTTACGGCATTGAGTTTCAGGGCCTAGGGATGACTTTGGCAGTAGGAATCCTCCCTCTCTGTTAGGAACGTAGGTGAGAAGCCCTGATTAGCAGGGCAGTGTTATCTGAGTGGCTAGCCTTCTGACAAAAGGACCCTCTGTGCATTTGCATTTGTGCAGGAGTGTTATGGAAAATGTAGTGTCTTCCAGGGGAGACAATCCATGGTCTATCATAGAGCTGTTATTTTTATATGAATGGCCTGAGCCCAATTTGGTGAAATGCATCTAATTTTGAGGAGAGGCATTGCTAGAAATTTTCTGGCAGGAAAAAAAATGTATTTGTTCTCCTTCCTCCTTCTCTCCTTCCTACTGAGCATGTCTCCTTGTTTTTTTCATGGCTTTTAAAGAACCACAAAAATGTTTTAGCTTGAGCAGAGAACCATGCCTTCCAGCACAGTTCAGACAAAGAGGCACTGTCTGGAGGGAAGATGGCATATGCAGTTCAGACCTTCACCTCTGCTCACCACCGGGGAAGGGCCCTTCCGTGTGGGGAAGGGGGAGCAACACCAGGAAGGGGAATTTAAGTTTGCCTAAGTTATTATGAATTGCAACAGCGCTGTGCCTTCATCTAAGAAAAAGATGACAAAAAAGCAAAAGACAAAAACTGATGTTGCAAACATGCAGGCAAATATTACGTTACCCCTGTATTTTTCATTTTGCAAAAGAATTTGGCATCTGGGTACCTTACAGCGCAATGAAAACTGCATTGAATTTTTGAAAACCGTTTCACACACAGTGTTATCAGAAAACATATTGTCCAAAACTTCAAATGTATACATGTTATATTTATGTTGTATATATATAGATAGATGGAATTTTTATTTTTTTATGCAAACACTGATTACAAAGCATCATTACTAATGTTCAAATAACACGTTGTTTCCCTTCTCTGAAGCTCCATTGAGTGAGCAAGGCAGGAAAATATCCCATGTTCCAATAAGATGGACCTCCTAACAGTAGACCAAAAAATCTGCTTAACCTCTAGACCATGACTGACCTCCTGGATACATCCACAGTGGGCACTTGTCCCCTGCTAACCATGTCTTTGTCTGCACACGGTATTGATCTGCGTGGGTTCCAGCTCACTAACCCCAGCTGCTCCCAACAGGAAGAAGATGCGGGAAGCAAAGGAGAGAAGGGACAGGCTTAGGGGACTAGCCTGTTTCTGTTCACCCAGTAAGCTTGTGTGATGGTCAGCTGCAGCGACAGCCAAAACTGCAGGGCAAGCCTGCCTGCGGGAGAATATTGAAAAAGTCAGTGCTTGATGCCACATAGGGGAGTCACCTTGGGGCCCATGGCATCAGACCCTGATGCAGGTCCTGCATTTATCCCTTCCTCTTGCCCTGGTATCCCAGGGGGAGTTCCCTTGTCTTTGTTTTCCCATAGCCAGAAACTGCTGGAAAGTGGGCATTCTAAGGACTTCCATGGGTTGCTGTTCACCATTTCCCTACCGGTGTCTCACTTTTCTCACCTGTAAAGTGGATGGGATCCCCCCTCTCTGAGCTGTTGTGATGATTAAATGAGACAATGTGTGTAAAGTGTGATGGTTGGCATGAGATGGCCATCATAAAATAGTCCCTGCTACTGTCATAGGGTCTCTCTGGGCTGCTGATGTAAGGCTACGTCTAGAGCTTTGGGTCCCAAAGAATGGAGAGAATAAGCCCTCATCAGACACCCTTGCTGATCTGCCTCAGTTTCTCTACAAAAGGGCAGAAGAGCTTGGGGGCTCCCTTCCAATTAGACTTGGACACTGCCAAGGGCCAGAATATCTGTTGGTTCTTTGAAGGCCCTGCATTTGCACTTTGCCATGTTAGGCTTTACTGTTTTATGTCTCACAAATTGGGAGAAAAATGTTTTAAGCTGGGTTTTGTTCTTTGAGCAGCTTATGTAGGACAGCACTGGGGTGGGGAGGGAAAGCATACCTATATATTTTCAAGCAACTGATTTACTTGTGGAAATGGATGTAAGCAAACCCGGAAATGCAGTGCATTTTCCCACTTAAAATGAGGAACTGATTTTGATTCTACATTGCAAATAGAGCATTGTTGTCCAGTTATGGAAAAGCCTACAAACATGAATCTAAAAATAGAACCAATGTTTTTTGCATGATTACTATCTATAGCCTATCTAAATATGAAAGTTTTCTTTCCCTCCGAGTAGTTAAATACGGAGACAGCAAGATAGAGGAGTTTCGCGTCTTATTGATGTGACAGTCTCTTTCTCAAGAGGCATTTAGTGCTGTGATAGATTAAGAGCACATTTCTTTCCATGTTCACAGCAGATCCAACAACTGCCTTTCTACAGCTTCCTTAAAAAATGCACAACATCCAAAGCTAAAGTCCTAGGCCAAACACTGAGTTGGATGCCTTGTTTCATAACTGGTGGTATGAAACAGAACCTTCCTTATGGTCTCCCCTGTGGTTCCTGGTAGGAGATCTTTAGCTTTCTCCATCAGAGGTTGAAGTGGGGGATGTTTCTCTCCTACCAACTACACTTCTGGGTTTCATGCCTTCCCCGTTTCTCTTGTTACATAGAACCCCTCCCGTCCACCCCATTATCTGTGGCCCAGAATCATCTAGAAGCCACAGTTCAACTTCCCTGCAGCAGGAGAGTATTGGGAGGTTATAGTCTCCCGAGGCTCCTTTAACTGTGCATCAGATGGAGTGCTTTCCAGACAAGGCTGTGTACTGAGGCCATAGAGATGTGTGGATGGGTAGTGGTATTTGGGTCATCTTCTTTAGTGACAGAAGGTCAGGGGTGCCCGGCCTTCTGCAGTGTGTGAAAAGTCCATACAACAGAGGGCCCTCCCAATGCCACTAGCATCCCCATTGCTTCTTGACTCTTCTAGGTTCTTTTTTTTTTTGCTTTGAGAGAGAGAGAGAGAGAGAGAGAGAGAGAGAGAAAGAGAGCATGTAAGCAGAGGTGGGGGCTGAGGGAGAGGGAAAGAGACTCTTAAGCAGGCTCAGCATGGAGCCTGTCTTGGAGCTCGATCTCACAGCCCTGAGATCATGACCCAAGTTGAAATCAAGAGTCAGATGCTGAACCAACTAAACCACCCAAGTGCCCCTCTTCTAGACTCTTTCAGAGTCATTCTTCTTTTAGTCCTAGGCCTCTTTCCTATCTAAGACTGGCCTGTAAGCCTACTGGCCCCTCTCTTTAGACATTTCCCCAACCGCATTTCCACCACAGGCCTAGGTAAGCTCTCTGCATGATAGTGTTAACTCTGTATAATCCCAGCCTCCAATTTGGGCAAGATCCAACTATAACTCCTGATTTCTTGCTGATGACATTTTTTATGGGCACAGAAAAAAAAAAAAGGACTGAGGACAAATGTCTGACTATATTATCTGTACCCCCAAGTCCCTCTTTCCCCTCATCTCTCACCTCTGGCCCCAGCCCCACTATTGACAAGCTGCTTGTGTCTTGCTTCTCCCTGCTTGCCCTGTTGGTGTGACACCCCTTTTCTCCACCAGTGGATACTTTTTATGCCTGGACTCCAAATCCATTGTTGTGGGTTTGGGTGAGAAATGTTCCTCTAGTGTGGTTATCACTGAGTGGCAGGACTACAGATAATTTTTGTTTTTTCCTAGTTACATGCTTCTAACTTTACTTTTTAACAATGAGCACACATAGTCTTACACACTTACACACTCTCCCCTTTGTCTTTTTCTTTAATTGCATAAGGTATGTATGAATCCATTTTTGTTATTGGAAAAACATAATAGAGGTAGAGTAGAAGGCAACTGTGCCACTTCCCCCAGCCCTCAATTTATCCTCTCCAGAATGAGTTATCCGTTTGGTATATATCATTCCAGAAGTTTTCTGTGCATTTACCTATAAATATATGCATATATCAGTTATAAACTCAGGAAAAACAATGAAGGGTAACAAATGGTTATTTCTGGGTAACGATGTGGTCTACCATCTTGGTTGATATCCATCATAATCTGTCTGTCCTGAGATTCCCTTTTAAAGTTCCTTCTCTGCCTTTCCAGGCCCGATTGCCCTTCTCTTGAACCATTATCCTGACCACCCGCCATCCTTATTCAAAGCCACTGCTTCTCCCTAAAGTCTTCTTAGCTTTTCACAAACCCATAATTCTGCCATAGCAGCACATTGGAGTGATCTGTTCCTATTCGTGTCACTACGAGATGCCTTTCTAAGGCGGGAGGCAAGAGTCAGATGCTCAAGTACCAGGCAGTAACATACAGGTGGCTGCCATCTTCTTCTGGGTGTCTCAGAATTATATCTCATATAGACCTAAAACAATTTGCATCTCGTCATATATTCTCTGCAGGATGACAACTCAATGTTAACAAGTTGCAGGGGAGAAGAAAGACCTTTTTACCACCTTTTACAATTTACAAATAATAAAACTATATGGTCAGTTTCTCATCCCCAGGGCAGACTGTCCCCTCAGACACATAGCTGAACATCCAATATGTGGAAAAATCCAACTGAGAAGCAACAGCTAAAAATAGAATCCAGAAAAGCAATGAGTCATGGCCTAAATGAACAAATACGTTAAACAATATATTAAATAGAACAAACTCACCAAAGGAGCATTGGGGCTGGCTTAAGGTAATCTTCACCATTTTGAGGTGAAGTTGTTAGAGGGGGCTCAGGGATATAGGGGATCAAAACCAATTTTTTTTGGTAACTTTATTATTTGCATGTTTTTCCTCTTAAAGATGTGACCTGCTCCTCTCCCCCAAACACACACACACATACATACTTATTTTAGTCCTAAAATAAAGATTCATTCAGACTGATTTTTTTTCCCCCTTAAATGGCTATAAATCTTTTGCAGAAATAAACAGTGTGACCCTGTGGGCTTAGCAGGACAGTAACATCTATGCTAATCCCTGATCAGCCAGGTGCTTGCCCCCTGCGTGACCTTGAAGTAAGACCAGCCTCCCTGCTCTTCCTATTCTCTACCTGGTTCTGGAGAGAGTAACATTAGCACGCTCTTCTGCCTTCCTGGGCTGTGGGGTAGGCTAACAAATGAAAACACGGGAAAGCCTTTTGCAAAAAGGAAGCCCTTGGTGACACAGGCATGATTAAAAGAGACAGGTCAGCTCAGACAGGAAGCTCTAAGTCCTGACTCTGGCTCCATCCCCAGTCACAACCCCATCACCCCAAGCTGGGTGTCAGGCTCGTGCTTGCAGCAAAGGGGAAAACAAAAATGAAACAGCTAATCTCACTGTGCAGAAGTGACTAAACCACGAGAAAAATCAGACAACAGTACTGGAAAATAACTAGTGTCACCGCCAAACGTCACAGAACATAGTTTCTGCCTTTAGAGTTTAAAATACATCCTAAGACCGATTTCCCACCTCCCCAGACTGTGTGCCTTGTCAGGACTGCAATACTTGTCGTCAAGGTAGCATTTCATTTTAGCCCACTTGGTATTGCTTATTGTTGCATACACACTTGTCTTCACTGGTGTGTTAACTCCTTGTGGGAAAGAGTCACACACTCCTCTTAATATCTAACAATTCATGGACCTATAATGATCTTTGTCTTTTTTTATATATCTTTGGAATGTAATGTATATGTCATACATTCACCCATTTACAGCATACAATTCAATTTTTAGTGTATATTTCATTTTTAGTATATCCACAGGGTTGTGAAACCGTCACCATAATTAATTTTAGAAACACTGTAGTCGGGTGCCTGGGTGGCTCAGTCGGTTAAGCATCTGCCTTTGGCTCAGGTCATGATCCCAGTGTCCTGGGTTCGAGTCTTTCATCAGGCTCCCTGCTTCTCCCTCTGCCTCTCTCCCTGCTTGTGCACGGGCTCTTTCTCTCTCTCTCTGTCCACTACATAAATAAAATCTTAAAGAAAAAAAAAAAGGAAGGAAAAGAAACCCTGTACTCTTTAGCTTTTAACCCCCAGGCAACCACTCATCTACTTTCTGTCTCTGTAGATTTGCCTATGCTGAACTTTTCATATAATTAGAACCATAAAATATGTGGTCCTTGGTGTTTGGTTTCTTTCAATTATAATTGATATAATTCAATTATAATATTTTCAAGGTTCATCCATGTTGTAGCATGTATCAGTATTTCATTCCCTTTTATAGCTAAATAATATTCCATTGTGTGACTATATCATATTTTATTCATTCATTAAGTGATGAACATTTGGATTATTTTCTGTCATGGATAATGCTGTTATAAATGTTTGCAAGCAAGTCTTTGTGTAGATACATACATTCATTTCTTTTCAGTGTATAGCTAGGAGTGGAATTGCTGGTCAAATGGTAACTCTATATTTAACCTTTTGAAGAACCATCAGACTGTTTTTTCAAAGTGGCTGCATCGTTTTATACTCTTATTTTCTGCATATCCTTTCTCCATATCCTTGCCAACAATTGTTATTTTTTGATTCTAGCCATCCTGGTGGATGTTAAGTAGTATCTTGTTGTGGTTTTGATTTAAATTTTCCCAATGATAAAGAAGATGTGTGTGTTTGTGTGTGTGTGTGTGTGTGTGTGTGTGTGTAATGGAATATTACTCAACCATCAAAAAGAATGAAATCTTGCCATTTGCAATAATGTGGATGGAACTAGAGGGTATTATGCTAAGCAAAATAAGTCAGTCAGAGGAAGAAAAATATCATATGATCTCACTCATACATGGAATTTAAGAAACAAAACAGATGAACATAGGGAAGGGATGGAAAAATAAAGACAAAATCAGAGGGAGGCAAACCATAAGAGACTCCCAGCTATAGGAAACAAACCGGGGGTTGCTGGAGGGGCGGTGGGTGGGAGGATGGGGTAACTGGGTGATGGGCATGAAAGAGAGCACATGATATAATGAGCACGGGGTGTTATATGCAACTGATGAATCACTAATCTCTATCTCTGAAAATGATACTATACTATATGTTAATTAATTGATTTTTAAATTTAAAAAATAATAATAAATTTCCCCCATGGCTAAGGATATTGAGTTTCTTTTTCTGTGCTTCAAGGCCATTTTTTTTTAAGATTTATTTATTTATTTATTTGACAGACAGAGATCACAACTAGGCAGAGAGGCAGGCAGAAAGAGAGGAGGAAGCAGGCTCCCTGCTGAGCAGAGAGCCCGATGCTGGGCTCCATCCTAGGACCCTGAGATCATGACCTGAGCCGAAGGCAGAGGCTTTAACCCACCGGGCCACCCAGGTGCCCGAATTCAAGGCCATTTGTTTTTTTTTTTTATTTGTTTTTTTTTTTAATTTATTTGACAGATAGAAATCACAAGTAGGGAGAGAGGCAGGCAGAGACAGAGAGAGGAGGAAGCAGGCTCCCTGCCAAGCAGAGAGCCCGATGTGGGGCTCGATCCCAGGACCCTGGGGTCATGACCTGAGCGAAAGGCAGAGGCTTTAACCCACTGAGCCACCCAGGCGCCCCTTCAAGGCCATTTGTATACCTTCTTTGGAGTAATATTTGTTCAAATCCTTTGTCCATTTTCTAACTGGGTTTTTTATCTTTTTATTAGTGAGTTGTAAGAGGAATTTGTGTATTCTATATACAAGTCCATTATCAGATATATGTTTGGTGAGTATTTTCTCCCAATCTGTGGGTTGTCTTTTTTCATTTTCTTGATACAGTACTTAGAAGAACAAAAGTTTTTAGTTTTGATGACATCCAATTAATCTGTTTTCTCTTCTGTTGTGTTTTTGATGTTGTTTTATAAGATTCCATTGCTAGATTCATGATCATGAAGATTGACCCTTGTGTTTTCTCCTGGGAGTTTTACAGTTTTAATTCTTACATTTAGATCTTTGATCTATTTTGGTTTAAGTTTTGTGTGTGGTTATAATGATCTCTGAACACATAACTCTTAAGTATACATTTATTATATAATCGAAAGAAAGTTCAAGCTGAGTTGTATCATTTATTAATCAAAGAGTATTTATTGAGAGTCTACTAAGTGCCAGATATTTGGTACAAATACTGGCAAAACAGTTGAATCTTGCTGTTAGTCCTTAATGTAGTGGGAGAGACATTTAGTGCCATTTTCTCACAAACAGCAGGAAGTGCTGCAAAGAAGAAATAAAAGGTGTTTCAAAGAGTTCAGCTTGGATACCTGATCTAGTCTGGAAGGCCAGGGAAGGCGGTGATCTGAGGGGGAGAAATTGGGAGACAGGCAAGTGTGGGGTGAAGGATGGAAAGAATGCTCTTGTCAGAAGAAATCATACTGATCGTGAGAGAGGGGGATGGGAAGAGATGAAATGAGAGGAGGGCAGGAGACAGAAAGAGCAAGACCCTTTATTAAACACTTCCTACATGCCACGTTTAAGCTGTATTTTTCTTTTTTTTTTTTTTTTAAGATTTTATTTATTTACTTGAGAGAGAGAATAAGGGGAGGAGAGGCAGAGGGAGAAGCAGAGTCCCTGCTGAGCAGGGAGCCAGACTTGGGGCTCGATTGCCCTGGGATCATGACTCAAGCCAAAGGCTGAAGTTTAACTAAGCCGCCCAGGCATCTCCCATAAGCTGTATTTTTTCACAGAATTTTCATTCCAACCCTGGGAGGTAGGATCATCATGCATTTCTTGAATGAGAAGACTGTAGCTTAGAGAGGTTAGGCAGCTAGTAGGCCTACCCAGCTAGCAGGTGGCAGGGCAGGAACACTGGTAAGTCTACACCCTGCTTTCATGGACTTGCTACATTGCCTCCACTCAGAACTGGAGTCAAGAAACCTGTGAGGTTTCAGTTTAGGCAAGAGATATTTTAGGCAAGAATCCTATAAGAGCTACTCTGGAAGAAACAGACAAGAGCACATACACATAGGGCCAGAATCTCCTGAATGTGTGGAAATGCCAGCTGCCCTAGTTCATTAGGAAAAGCCTAATCACCCCTGTTGTCAGTAATTCAAGTTTAACTGTCACTCTTAGCATAGAAGACACATTCTAGGACAAAGCCCTTAGGAGTCTTGTGGCCTCACCATAGGGGTCACAGTGCTTTGTTTCCAAGTGTTTGATGTGAGGTCATTCTTTGCTTACCCCCAAGGAGTTAAAAAACAGGACCACAACATGAACATTGATGGTTCTTGCCTTGATCAGAGTGGCTGATGCTCTGGTTAAAGAAAACCAATAAATGAATCATACCCTCCTGTCCAAAGTGACCTCAGCCTTTTCAAGGCAGGATTGCCAGTGTGGATACGTGAATCTGAACTCGGCAGGAGCCCGGAGAGACTGATACAGCAGGAAACTCTAGACTCAGATGAAATTCCCCACCTGATTACCCAGAAGCAAGCAGGCTGGCGTGGCCATACAGCCGTAGTGGCAGCCAAATGCCCTCCTTCTCTGCAGGCTGCAGGCTTTTAGCTTTCGGATTCTGTCCAGCTGGAAGCTCAGGCAGGGATGATAAAGCAGAGCTATAGGAAAGCTTGATGAAAA
Organism: Meles meles; assembly: GCF_922984935.1. NCBI lineage: Eukaryota > Metazoa > Chordata > Mammalia > Carnivora > Mustelidae > Meles > Meles meles. The sequence goes on from NC_060068.1 coordinate 84,888,141, forward strand.
ACAATCTGTTAAATGCAGACAAGGAAGGTTGTTTGTCTTAGACTACAATGCTTCTTGAAATTTCCATGCTTCCCTCCCCCTACCCTGAGCCAGCTTTTCTCTGCTTATCTGAGAGTTTGGAAATGAGACCCAGGATAAACTGGCTTCAGCCAGGAGCTTTTGCTCTTTGAGTGTGTAACTGAGTATGAGGACACTTGCTGCTCGTGTAGCTGGGTCTCACCAAGTCGTTCGTTTATTCCGGTTCTTACTCTTCATCTATGTCTTACTCCATTTTGCATTAAAGAAGCAGTGCCACAGGTGCCTGGGTGGCTCAATGGGTTAAAGCCTCTGCCTTTGGCTCAGGTCATGCTCCTAGGGTCCTGGGATCGAGCCCCGCATTGGGCTCTCTGCTCAGCGGGGAGCCTGCTTCCCCCTCTGTCTCTGCCTGCCTCTCTGCCTACTTGCGATCTCTGTCTGTAAATAAATAAATAAAATCTTTAAAAAAAAAAAAAAAACACTGCCACAATCTCAATCTCAGAATGCCAACAAATCCCAGGAACGTTCCTTAAGTGATGGAAATGGGCCATGACTTAGGCAAAGGGAGCAGTATAAACTGAAAAAAAATAACAAATAACAAATCTCCTAGGAAGCTAGAGATTCTTTCTTTTGAAGGGGCATCAGTTGCTGAGCACCAGTTCATTGTTTCCTTGCAAAAATTGGGCCAGTGTTGACAGATCTTATCATTTTTTTTCTGAGAAATTCAGACATTCTGAATTTTACAGGACATTTCTGTGTTCTAAAGTCGCATGGGGACCCGGCCATTTGAAGGGTAGATCCAGCTTCACAGGCTGCCTGCTTGCAACCTCTGTAAAACAGCCTGGGCCTTGAAAATACAAGCTCAGGATTCAGTGAACTAAATTTGTATTTTGTGCTAACTGTAGACCTTAAGTAAATTATCTAATCTTTGTATCATTATCATCAATGAAAAATGTGTCTATTTGAGAATTAACTGTGCTTAGAACAATGCCTAAGCTATAGTTAACTTCCCATAAAGATTACTTCTATTCTCCATGGATTTCTTTTGAAAAGACAATCCTCCATTCTTGAAGAGCAGGTTTGCAAGGACTCCTCTGCTGAAAACTGCCCAGCAACAGGCCCCGCTGGGAGTGGTGGAGCTGTGAGCTCAGTGGGGCTGCCACTGGCTTTCCTGCAGCTCATCCGAGGCCAGAAACCCAGCCCCTCCCCCACCAGGCATGCCCAGAAACTATAGATCCTGCTTTAATTACCAGCAGTTCAGCCCGCTTCAGCCTGTAGTGCAGGATCAGGCCCTGCACAATGGCCTCCTGAGGCCCTTACAGGAACACGTCTCAGCCCTTCAGGACTTCCTCCCCCCAGCCATTTATTTAGTCTCTATCCCCCACCCCATGCAAACCTCCCCACTGTCAGAAACATGTGAGCCAGGGAAATCTGAAGACCTGGGCAGGGGTCCTCCCTTAGCTTCATTCTAAACCCCCACATCCAAACAGGAGTTCTCAAAGGTAAACCATAGTTCACAAGATTCTCTTTGGATTGCAAAATGTAAGACGGAGGTCCTGTCCTTGTCAGTACATCTTCTTTTGTAAGAAGGAATTACTTTCTTACAGTCAGGAAGGGACTAATATATTCACTCTAGTGAAAAAGAAAAGTGAGAAGAAAAATAAGAGACCTAGTATGGGAGAAAGGCAGGGTAGGAATGGTAAATGTATTTTTTTAGAGGAAGACCTTCTTCTTAAATATTGAGTGGTCAGTTTTTGTGGTGAGGGTTGTAGAGGAAGCCTGGCAATCCAGACAGTTCTCTAGCCGTGCCGTTCTGGTCTCAGCGGACACCTGTGCAGACTTTAAATAGCATATTGGTGAAAACCCTGGGACTCAGGCTTGGAGTTAGATGCCTTCTGAAGTGCTATCAGACCTAGGGAAGGTAAGTAAAGGAGGCTGGATTTTGCCTCCTCTTGGAGCCCTGCATTTCTGACTCAGGCTGAAACAGTTTAGAAAAGTCCTCTTTACTGGCTTTTGTTTGCAGCATGGGTCTCAAGGCTGCTCTTCATCACCCCGGGGATACTAAGCATGTGGCCCACACCTGCTCTGGGCTCTGGGGCCCTGAGGCCAGATGAAGTTGGTGCTCAGGGCAGCTGAGCTGCCTCCATCTGTGACCCAAAGTTACAAAGAGCCACTGGGAGCATGAGGCAGGAACTTCCATGCTCTCCACTGCACAGATGGCTTTGTCCTATTTACAGATCAGGAGTCAGTGGCATTTTGCAATTCACTAGTTCAGTAGTTATTAATGTCTGTCATCCTAGTTAAAAAAAATACAGACTTAATTAGAATTTAACAACGTTTTAAAATGAAGATGTAAAGTAGCTTCCTTGCATATATAAATCTTAAGGCATGTCTGTGTCTACCTAGATAATTCAGGCGAGGAAACTCAGACCACCTTAATCAGTGTGATTATCTACCTCAGCAGACTCTTGGCCTTTTTTTTCTTTTGTAAAAATTAAATAAATCAGAACACAAGCTCTAATTTACTGAACATCTCTGTGACCGGTCACTAGGTGCTTTACTCCTCTGTTCTTTTTCCTATCCTGTAACCTTGTTAATTTTTTTCTACCAAACAGCCAATCAACAGCCTCATTGAGCATAAAGTCAGCCACACAAGGACAAAAATAACATGTAAATGTATACCAAGCTTATTCAAGTCCTAATCTTTCATGAGACATCAGTTAGAAGTAGAATTAATAAATAAGTAAAATTAATAAAAAGTAGTGGTTATTTGCAGAGGCCTGGGAAGCTGTGGTGAGGTGACACCAACCAGCAGTTCCATTGCTGCTTTAAAGTCCAGGCTGGGGGTGCCAAGTGTAAACTCACTGAACAGGAAAATTCATGCACAAATCAAACGTGTTCTTGAGCAAGCTTTTTTACTGGAACGGTTAATGGGGTCGCATGATGAGAGAGAATTCAACTGGTAGAGCACTCTGTCAGAAATGTTAAGAGCAATCCCATAGGACTAGCCCTCTCTCATTTTAATACCATCCCAGATTACAGTGGTTCTTGGATTTCTGCGTACTTAGGACAAATGGGGTTATTCTTTGTTTCCTTAGTTGCAAAATTAAGGGGTTGGACTAGATATTCCCTGAAATCTTTTCTGACTGTAATATCCTGAAACCTCAGACATCTTGTCTTTACTTATTCTCTGACCCCCTCCCCCACCTCCCCACATCTCTGCTTCATGTGATTGCTCAAGCCCTGTAGCCTTACCTCCAGGGACAATGAGTCAGCCAGTTGAGAGATTATCCCTTGACCATTGGTATTTCAGCACCACGGAGAGTGACACAAACACTAAACCACCCCCATCCCATTTTACCTTCACTTTGAGGTGATATGCCAGTTTCACAGAATGTACACACACATACAATTATATTAGGCCCCCTCAAGTATTAATATTTATAATTATATAGTAATATATAGTAATATGTTTATTATTATGTACTATTTTATATGTTATGTGTATATAATATATATATGAAAACCACTCACAGAAATGAAGTCATTTTAATAGATAACATCCAACAATGGGGGCCTGGGTGGCTCATTGGGTTAAAGCCTCTGCCTTCGGCTCGGGTCATGATTCAGGGTCCTGGGATCGAGCCCCACATCGGACTCTCTGCTCAGCAGGGAGCCTGCTTCCTCCTCTCTCTCTGCCTGCCTCTCTGCCTACTTGTAATCTCTGTCTGTCAAATAAATACATTTATTTAAAAAAATAGATAACATCCAACTCTATTTGTTCTCTTAGCCTTAACTCAGTTACAACATTTAAGCAGAAACATTTTTTTTGTGTAGCCGAGCCCCTATGACACCATAGAATATTAGAGGCCAGTAGGTGTTTCTTCCCAACATAAGCAAGTCTTCTACAGTATCAATGATGAGTGGCTCTCAGGCTTCTTCCTGATTATCTCCAGGCACATAAAGGTTCATACTTCATTGGGGAGTAAAAAATCTATTAGAAAGTCTTTCTGAAAGAGAGAGGGAGGGAGACAAAGAAAGAAAGAAGTCTCACTGAGCTGAAAGTTGCTTGCTAATTACAGTTCTACCACATCCATCCAGAACATGACCACTTCTTCCATCTCTACCACTAGCCTTCTGGTCCTGGTCACCAGCACATTTCATCTGGGTTGTTGCAATAGCCTCTTAACTGGTCTTCCTGCAGTCACCTTAACCCCTTGCTGTCTATTCTTCATAAAGCATCTCTTTAAAAAAGTATAAATCCCTTTAAAGAGTAAGATCTACTCATGTCATTTCACTGCTTTATTCTCTCAATTGGCTCACCATTCTTTTCAAAGTAAAAGTCAAATTCTTTATGATCATTTAAAAGCTCTTTCATGATTTGCCTCTCCCCTCATCTTTCATCTCTGACTTAATCCCCTGCTACTCTCTCCTTCCCTCTTTCTGCTTCAGCCAGGTTAGTCTTTTTTTGCTGTCCCTTGAATAAGCACATTCCTGCATCAGGTGCTTTGCATTTGCTGTTTTCTGTAACAGGAAAGCTCTTCTTTGCCCCAAATGCTACTCCAATACTAAGGTCTTCCCTAACCATCCTATTTAAGGCTCCACATACTTCCTATCCCCTATTTCATTCTTAGGCAGTGATTTGTAAATGCTGGTGAAAGTTTAACAACCCATGGTGGGGGAGGAGAGGTCTTGATTTATAGCATTGGCTGATTTCTGTGATGTAAAGACTCCCACGAATGCCAACTTCAAGCTACCAAGGTAAAGTCACTGAAGGCAAAGTTGGGAAAGGCTAGCAAATGACTCTCTTCATCTGTTACAAGCCAGCTCAGCATGCTACTGCGGGTAAAGGAGGACACAGGACATTCCTGGGTCTAAGTGCAATGGTGGCCATGAAGACACCAAAGGAAAGAAAACCTCATGGAGAAGGAATTTTGCTATAGTAATAGGGAACATTCACCTTTACTTCTGTGTTTCCAGCTGCTTTTAGATCACCTAAACCTGGATATTCTGTCCACACCTTGAGTGCCATATCTTTAAAAACCCAAACCCTCACCTACCCTCCCAAACCAATATTTGTTGATTTTTCTGCTTCTTTTCATAAGACCTCAATTCTCCCCATCTTTGACTTCTTGTTCTTTGTTATACACATGTACTCCCAGGGTGCTGACCTTTCAGGATGATAGGATTATTTTATCTTGGGATAATTTTACTTCCATAGTCCATGAAGACATATGCTCATGGATAGGTGAGTTTACCAGGAACTGTCCATTGCTCCTTTCTTTGGTCTGCCTACATTACATACTCCTGCCTTTGAGAGCTCTGGGAGCCACTGAATCCACCTCATCCCAGAGAAGTGCAGTTGGACTGTTCTCCACTTCCAGGCCCATCTAACAGGGTCATCAAGACCCCACCATGATTGTTCCCATGAAGCCAACTCATTGATTCTCTACATATTCATGGCCTCTAGGTTAAGAGTTCTGGGCCAGATCATGTCTAATGTCTTCTACCAGTTTGAATACAATGTGATTAGTTTAATTCTTTTATGCTCCCCCAAACTTAGTCAGTCTCTCACTATCTTTCTGTCAGAGAGAGAGATACAGAGACAGACTGAGGGAGAGAGGGAAAGAGAAATTTTTCTTACTTAATTGGTCCTGTATAGGCAAATAATTACCAAATTAATAAAGCATCTTTATATTCATAATGTGTTCACAAACAAATGGATATGAGCTTGTAAATTGTGTTTCAGTGAAGGGTATGACTAATGAGTCAATACACAAAGGCTGAAAATAAATTTTAATGTTATTGCAACTCTTTTTCTATCATTCAGAATGTTTACTTGCAATCATTAACACAAGTAAAAAACAGCCCCAAATAAGATGCTCGGTTTCATTTTTAAAAAGAGAACTGAGCTATTGCAGTTATTTTTTAAGCACTGATTTTGGACTCATTTTTCACACTGTGGGTTTTACAATGTAAATGTATTATAAAATTCAGCACTTTTTTTTTTTATTTGACAGAGATCACAAGTAGGCAGAGAGGCAGGCAGAGAGAGTGAGAGGGAAGCAGGCTCCCTGCCGAGCAGAGAGCCGGATGCGGGACTCAATCCCAGGACTCTGAGATCATGACCTGAGCCGAAGGCAGCAGCTTAAACCACTGAGCCACCCAGGCACCCAATTCAGCACTTTTTATTGAGGTTTTTTTTTTTTAAACTTTTGTCAACTAGCACCTTCACAATCTTTATGTAGAGACTTCGATATTATCCTCTGCTACTGGAAAACAATTCAGGATTTGTTAAAATAAAAAAATATTCAGGATTTATTAAAAGAAAAAAAATAAAAGGAACAGTCAGGGCACCTGGATGGCTCAGACAGTTAAGCATCTGAAGCACGATCTCAGATCCAGCCCCATGTGAGGCTCTGTGCTCAGCAGAGAGTCTACTTCTCTCTCTCCCCCTCCTCTTTTTTTTTTTTTTTAATCTTTGAGGACTACCTCCTCTTTTTTTTTTTTTAAAGATTTTATTTATTTATTTGACAGACAGAAATCACAAGCAGGCAGAGAGGCAGGCAGAGAGAGAAGAAGGGAAGCAGGCTCCCTGCCAAGCAGAGAGCCCGATGTGGGGCTCGATCCCAGGACCCTGAGATCATGACCTGAGCCGAAGGCAGCGGCCTAACCCACTGAGCCACCCAGGCGCCCTCCCCCTCCTCTTCTGCCCCTCCCCTTGCTCATGTTCTATCTTTCACTAAAATAAATACATCTTAAAAAAAAAAAACAACAGTCATACAAATAGTCACAGACCCAGTGTCAAGCAGCTACTGGTTATTTACTTCTCAGTTATGGGAAAACTGCAAAGCAAAAATACCGGATGCCCCTCTCCTCTCTGTTGTCACCCAGCCAACTTCCATAGGTTAGTGGGAAACATTGCCCAGGACAAAATAAAGGACACGCTGGTTTGTTTTCGGGAGCAGATATTTATTGAGCACATATACCTTCCATTACTGGTGAGCCTCTCTCTTTTTTTTTCCCTTTCCAATATCCCAAATGGCTAAAAGTATTGTCAACTCCTAATATAGTTTTATGTCCTTAGCTTACAAATGAGTTGTAGGAGACACGTATTTTATGATGCCCAATGGGAAAAGAAAAAAAACTCTTACTCCTGGCTTGTGTAGGGGATAGAAATATATTTGGTTTCTCTTCTCACCCTGATCAAGACTGTCTCTATGATCTTTTTTGTCACAATATTCAGTTGGTTGGACAAAGGAATACTACATACATTAGTCTGGGTCTGCCAGAGAGGAGATGTCAAGATGGGATTAGAAGTGCAAAAGATTTCTTGGAGTCGGGGCACCTGGGTGGCTCAGTGGGTTAAGCCGCTGCCTTCGGCTCAGGTCATGATCTCAGGGTCCTGGGATCGAGTCCCACATGGGGCTCTCTGCTCAGCAGGGAGCCTCCTTCCCTCTCTCTCTCTCTCTCTGCCTGCCTCTCTGCCTACTTGTGATCGCTCTCTCTGTCAAATGAATAAATAAAATCTTAAAAAAAAAAAAAAAAAGATTTCTTGGAGTCAGGAGAACAGAAAAGGCAAGGAGAGCTTTCAGACTGCAGTAGAGGTCTAATACCTGTAAAAGGAGAGAGAACAAGGGAAAACTGGGTAAGAAGAGTCTCAGACTAAAGTTTTAACCCAATGGAGAATCCTTGACACATAGTTATCCTTAGATGGGTTCTGCCTCTCCTAGAGTAAACTTGCCTTAATATCTCCGTCCTGGTGGCTGGGAACAGGTAGGGGTAAGCATGGCCTTGACATGACTGTAGAAGTGGGTCCAAAGGGGCAGCAGCTAGGGACATCAGTCTCCCATAGCAGGAGATCTGAGTGGTACAATTTCATGGTTGCATAATATATCACTGTTGACCTTGAGGAAGTCTCTTACCTGCACCAAGCTTCCAATTCCATTGCTACAACCTCTGTCCTGGGCAATAGCCTTAGTCGTTTTTGGGAAGCAGTCTCCCCTCAACATTTCGGCAGCAGCCCTGGGTCACACGTGATGCCTCTCAGGAGTATAAATTCCCCTTTCTTCTCCATACTCAGATTAGACATCTGGAATTTTTATTCTCTGCTTTTTTGTTTTTTTAAAGATTTTTTAAAATTTATTTGACAGAGCAAGAGAGATCACAAGTAGGCAGAGAGGCAGGCACAGGGGGAGGGGGAGAAAGGCCCCCTGCTGAACAGAGACCCCCCCCACCCCATGTGGGGCTCTATCCCAGGACCCTGAGATCATGACCTGAGCTGAAGGCAGAGGCTTTGAGCCACCCAGGCACCCCTTATTCTTTGCTTTTAATCACGTTTCCCAATATGTGAGAAGAATGGAAATGCCAGTGGCAATGAATGGCTACCCTGGCGTTGGCCAGTCACTAATGTAAAGTCAGTCCTGCGACAAAGTCCTTTGGGTGAAGAGGTTATCTGGATGACTGAATAAGCCAAAAAACAACATTCATTCCAGTAGCATTTGTTCCCAGAATCTACCCTCCCCTTGCTTCATGTTTGGTAAAGAATTTATTTTGAAAACACTTTCCCCAGAGGAACAAGTAGAACTTGTATTTGATACTGCCTCAACCATATCAGAGATATTAGAGCCTGGAGTTTAAAAAAAGTTAAAACAACCCATTGTTCTTAGATGAGCTTATACAAATGTACTACTCAGCCCCAGCTGGTTTCAAGGTAACTTTATTTGTGCTTGGTTTTAACTTTGCTTAGATTAAGGCTTACAGAAAGAATGATGGCTGTGGTCGGACATGTCACAAATGTGTGGATCCTCCTTGAAGCATGATCCTAGCAAGGTAGTGCTAGGCTGGAGAAGTCAGTGTTGGGCTCCACAAGGTAACAGTGTCTTTCATATTGATCAGGGGCATTTTTCTAGAAAACAATAATGAAAGGACAGACATGGGAGCACGTAACAATTAGTTATCAGTCAGATAAGTTCAGTTTCTCAATCTGTAAGTTGTTAAAAAATTACTTGTCTCCAGTGTTATGAGCAAAACAAACATGGTTTCTCTCATGTTGGCTCTAACTGGGGAGAGAAGACAATAATACAAACAAGCCTTCGACCTAACTAACCTCAGTGCCTTTGCCAGACCACTGGTCTAGGCAAATATTGTTGTGCATGGATTTAAGAAAGTATTTGACAAAGGGTCTAGTGATTTTCTTGAAGGCAAAATGGAATGATGTGGGCTGGATAATAGTATAGTCTCATTTTATACTGGGTCCAAAAAGGGAGCTGTTCAACAACAAAGACGATGAGGACATGCAGGCCAAGAGATTTCTTGGAAGAGACTTGGAGGGTCTGAGAAAGAAAAGCCAGCATGACTCAGCACTTCTCCCAGAGAGCCCAAATTTGCTGCATCCAGAGCCTACAGTACAAACAGTTCACAGCAAATGGGAGATCGTGCAGCCAGGGACACAGTGGTCCAGGGGAACTGACTCGCGCCACCTAAGAAATACTTACACAGTATTATACAGTATACAGAAATACAGTGACTCCATTAGGTGGGGTCTGATACACAACTGTAGAATCTTAACTCACTGTCTAATTAGAAAGTTGTTATCAAAACACACCACAGAATATTTTTTGTAAATTATAGGGGGTTTTTGGCAGAATGCCAACAGGGAGAGGTCACAAGTTACAATGCGTGTCTCTTGTGATTATATCACAATAAAAATGATTGCATAAATAAATTGTCATAATTGATAATTAAATTAGGTCCAAATGTTTTTCTTTTATTCAGAACAAAAGTAAGAAAAACATTGAGGTGGGTAATATTTGAGAGCTTACTTGCATGCCTGGAAATATGCCAAGTATTAAACATGCACTGGTTCCTTTAAGACGCACAGCAATCGATGACGTCAGTGCTATTATTATCCCCATTTTGCAGGGAAGACACTGAATCTTGACCAAATCTTGGTCAGAATATGAATCCAGGTTTGCCTGACTCCAGAACTTACTCCCGATGCCATTAACTAATACCATCTCTTGCAAATAAAATTTCTTGTTATAAATAATGATGTGGACGTCATCAGCTTTTTAAACATAAGTGTGTTTTAATTAAATATTTGTGTGGTGTAGGAAACATTGGCATATATTTCCCTCACGTAAGGCATCAGGGTCTATATCCTTTCTGCTTGCTTTTAGCTTAACAGGAGAAATTCTGTTTTCAAAGCTACATTCCAGAGAAGTAATGACAGGCAGCACCCCCCATATTTGGTGACAGTCTGATATTATTGTTAAAAAGGAAACATCAGGTCCAAAATGGAGTTACTGGTACTAAGTCCCATGTCAGCAAACCCCAGGCTTGATACCAACCTAATAGCAGCTTCAGCCTCTTCCAGGGGGTATAACTGTTACCTGGTCAACCTGAAACTACCTGGTCAGCCCTAATGATGTAGTTAGCCCACCTGATACACCCTCTCTGTTCCCCTTATGAGGGTGATCTTGCCTGAAACAATGCATTCATTTATTGTTAATTAATTTTTTATCATTATTATTGAAGTATAGTGGACATACAATGTTATATTACTTTCAGGTGTACAGTACAGTGATTTGATGATTCTATATATTACTCACTGCTGACTATGATAAGCGTAGTCACCATCAATCCACCGTACGTCATTATTATAATATTATTGACCATATTCCTTGTGTTGTACTTCTCATCTCCGTGACTTATTTATTAAATGACTGGGAGTTTGTACCTCTTCATCCTCTTCACCTACTTTACCCATACCCCTACCTCCCTCCCCTCTGGCAACCAACAGTTCTCTGTATTTATGAATTTGTTTCTGGTTTTTTTTGTTTGTTTCTTTCTTTTGTTTCTTTCATTTTCTTTAGAGTCCACATGTCAGTGAAGTCATATGTTATTTATCTTTCTCTGAGTTATTTCACTTAGAATAAAACCCTCTAGGTCCATCTCTGTTGTTACAAATGGCAAGATCTTATGTGATCTAGCAGTCCCACTACAGAGTATTTACCCAAAGAAAATAAAAACACTAATTCAGAAACACACATGAGTCTCTACATTTACTGCAACATTATTTATAATAGCCAAGATATAGAAAGAACCCAAGTACCCATCAATAGATGAATGGATAAAGATGTTACACACACACACACACACACACACACACACTGGACTATTACTCAGCCATAAAAAAAGAATGAAACACTGTGTTGTTTGCTAATTTCCTATCCCCCTTTCAAGGCCTTTAAAAGCTCTTCTTTTTCTATAACTTGGCAGACTTCTATTTGTTAGATGGGGTGCTGCCTAATTCATGAATTGTTGAGTAAATCTATTTTGATCTTTAAATGTACTCCGTTGAAATTTTGCCTTTTAATACTTTTTTAAAAAGATTTTATTTATTTGACAGAGACAGAGATCACAAGTAGGCAGAGAGAGAGGAGGAAGCAGGCCCCCCACTGAGCAGAGAGCCCGATGTGGAGCTGGATCCCAGGACCCTGAGATCATGACCTGAGCTGAATGCAGAGGCTTAACCGCCTGAGTCACCCAGGCGCCCTGCTTTTTAACACTCTTAACGTAGTTTTCTCTAAAGACTATTAATTACCTCATATTGTATACAGCAGTCCCAATTTTTTTTAATCTACATCCACAGTTATTTATTTTTCCTTCATAGAATTCTGAGGTTTGTGTTGATTTAATTAAGAAAGAGTTTAAGAGGGCTGCCTAGGTGGCTTGGTCAGTTAAGCATCCAACTCTTGGTTTTGGCTCGGGTCCTGATCTTGAAATAGTGAGATTGAGCCCCGTATTGGGCTCTGCACTCAGCAAAGAATCTGCTTCAGGTTCTCTCTCTCTCTCTCTCTGCCTCCCACTGTCTTTCTCTCTCTCTCTGTCGCTTTGCAAAATAAAGAAATAAAATAAAATCTTTTTAAAAAGGGAGAGTTTAAGGACAAGACCTGGGTTTTCATTTAAGACTTTATTTTCTCAGAATCTGATCCACGGGAAGTGGTTTTTGTGGTACATGTGCTCAGTGTACAAAGATCATAGTGCTCGATTACTGACTTCACTCCGTGGGCTTCCATCCCTGAATCTTCCTGCCTGGGGGAGACAGTGTGCTTAGCTCCACTCTATAGATCTCGATTCCCTTAAACCAGTTATAATAATCCTTCCCTTTTGTCAGATACCCAATATCCCAATCTCCCTGGCAGCTAGTGGTGGCCATGGGATCCAGTCTTCATCAATGAGATATATGGGTGATAGCTATTAAGAGGATTTTAAGAAGGGTCTTATTTTCAGGTAATACAACAGATGCAAGAAGAAAAACTTACTGGCGCTACACATTGTCTCATTTCTACTTGCTGCTTATGTGAACATGTAAGACGAGCTTCATCTGGTGACCATCAGGCAACATGCTAAAGACAACTGAGCAGAAAGCTAGAAAGGCCTGGATGGCCACGAAGGTGAACCGAGGCTGCCACTGCCTACCTCCCGACTACTCACTGGGTAAGGAAACCAAATTTTTAATTGCATAAGCCAGTGTTAACCACGTTTCCTTTTTCTTGGTATTAAAAGTCTTCCTAAGGATTACATCTTACAAATGTGTATGTTAAATTTGTATGACAAGTCACCCCAATGACACAGGTCAGTGCACTGTTTGCTTGGTTAGTGCTGTCAAGAGTAAGTCAGACGTTCTTACGTTGGTTATTTTTTAACATTCTTGGGTATGACAGGCCACTTCCAAAAGGTTGGTTATCACATTATATCAGGAATAACTATATAATACACTTATTATTTTTCATGAGTATTTAATATGAAATACATTTTAGAAGAAAATCTGCTGGCATTGATTTTTCCTCCCAGGATCACCTGCAAACTTGTAAATGAATGCCCTTGATTTGGAAAAGATTGACCCAGCAGCCTCCTCTCTTTCCACTTAAAGCCATCCCCAGGGCTGCCGCTCAGAGCCAGGGTGAGCCTGCTGATCACAGAGGCCAGCTGTGGCAGAGGGTTCATTAGAGGAACACAAACATGCTCAGAACTACGTTTCCTGAAGGTTGTACTTAAGTCATAAACCTGAAGGAGTGGAAAACAGAATGCTTGTGAGTTCTCAATAATTGTGTGATCAAAGCCACTGTGACCCAGATCCAGAGCTGTGTGGTCTGGAAGAGAATGGGTGGGAGACGTAGACCTAGGATGAAGAAAGCCCTAGGACACAGGTTGCCTCCTTTTTCACCCATGGGGAAGGTGTCTAGCGATCCCCAGTGAAAAGGGATTTGAAGTTAACATCACAGCTGAATTACTTGTTACTTTACTGTTAGACATAATTATGCTTTGTAAACAACTCTTGAACAAAACTACTTTCACTTCTTTTTTTCATAGTGTAGGGCTAGTCATTCCAATTAATCACCTTTTTCATCCTTGTAAGCTTTTTTAAAAAAAAATATTTATTTATTTATTTTAGAGAGAGAGAGCATGAGAGCAAGTGCGGGGGGGGGGGCAGAGGGAGAGAACCTCAAGCAGACCCCCACTGAGCATGGAGCCTCTCATGCAGGCCCATCTCTCGAAACATTAGCTCACAACCTGAGCCAAAACCAAGAGTCAGATGTTCAACTGACTGAGTGACCCAGGTGCCTCATTTTTGTAAGCTTTTAAATGAAAGAGACCCTTCACAGTGATATCTGGAATGGATGAATTTAGTCGAACTTCTTATCTCTGGAGTGAGCCCCAGTAGTTGAGCAGAAATGCCCTCTTATTTCCCTCTCCTGCTATGGTCTAATGTTTATTAAACACTTCACACCGTCTGCTTACAGTAAACACCAGAGATGATAGCTTTCTCTCCTATCCCTTATAGAGGCCTTTCTCCGCACTACTTGTATTTCCCATGAATAATGGTCACTGATGAGGCAGATGATAGTCACACCGTGTTACCATACCTTAAAATGGGCAGCACACTGAAAGTGAGACAATAACAAAATTTGTCCCGCTGAGACGGAAAATCACATTTTTCTGAGGAGTCGCTCATGTACTGCAGTAAGGAAATCTTAAAAGAAATGTGTTTGAAAGACATCTTCAACCCTATACAAGGCTGTCATGTTGCAGAGGGCTTTGTCCTGTTCTGTTTGGGCCCCAGAGGGTGGAAATAGGCTCAGTGAGTATGAGGAATACAGAAATTGTTTTTCTGTCTACCTCCTTCAGTAGCACGGTTCTCGAGAATCCTGGGCTGACTAAGAGAATACTGACACTGTTGGTTTGAAAATTTTGGAGACATGGAAACCAGGTCATACCTTTTCCTAACCCAAATCAGACCACAAAGATTTCACCAAGGTTTTATCAGCCACACAACTGAGCTGTGCTCACAGTCCTGCCCCCGCTCCGTACTGTGACCTGTAACAGAAGAGTCAGGAGACATCTCTCATCCTCACTTGTCCCGGGCTCTGCCTCAGCCCTTGACAACCGAAGATTTGTAACAGTAATAGGAGGCTTAGCACTATGCTTTGAAGAAGCACAAACAACAAATATTAGATATGCTCGGACTGGTTCCTAGCGGGAGGGGTCTGCTGGAAATAACAATGTTGTTCTAAAGCAATTCGTTGGGGTTAATTAAAAAATGTAACAAAGCCTTATAAATATGAGGCTATTTGTAACAATTGAAAACCACCTGCCTTGAAGAAATCATCTCAGCTATGGGGGTGTGAAAATTTTCCTCTAGTCTGAGTTATTATCTGTCCTTTCCATGACGATCAGGCCTCTATGATTATTGATGTTTTTTTCCAGCACTCCCGCACACTTTCTCTCCCACTGGAAGTCTCTCATGTTTCTGCTTCACTGAAGAACACAACATGTTCTTCATCCTTGAATCCCAGAGATCCTCCACATCCAGCATCCTACCAATGCCCCTCGAGACAGAGAGGAACAGGAATGAGCTTACAATAAGAGGAGAAAAGGTAGCCCTCTTGAGAGGATGGAGAAGGTGGTCCCTCTTGCCGACATTTGGTCTAGTGTCCTGAGACCCCAGGAGGCCAGCTGTTCTTCTGTGTGCCAAGTATGTGAGCTCACTTCTGGCTGCCTAAAAAGATAAATGCTGTGAAACCTCTCCCTTAAGGAAAAGTCAAGGAATTTATTTAAAGTCATAATGATCATAAACTCATATATAGAGTCCTTGAACACTTAATAATAACAATAACAATAATAGTCAAGGAGACTATAGTCAGATAATTTTTATTAATAACCTTACTGAAGCATAATTTTCATATGATTTCATAAAATCACCCAGATTAAATCTACCATGATTTCAGTAAGGTTACAGAATTTGCAGCCATCACCATAGTTTGATTTCATGTCATTTTCAATGCCCTCAAAAGACATTTTGGGTCCATTTACTGCCACTCCCCATTACCACCGCCAACTCTAGGCAACCTCTAATCTCCTTTCTGTCTCTATGGGTTGGCCTGTTTTAGACACTCCATATAAATGGAATCATATGTACGTGTTCTTCTGCTCTGATTTCTTCCGTGGAGCATTCAGTTTTTGAAGTTCATCCATGCTGTAGCATGTGCCCACACTTCATTGCTTTTTATCCCCAAATACTATTCCATCGTGTGGACATACCACATGTGTTCATCCGTTCATCAGTTGATGGACGTTTAGGCCGTTTCCACTTTTTGCCTCTAGTGAGTGATAGTGGTCTGAACATTGATGTATAACGTCTTTTAAGGGGCTTGCCTAAATCTCATTCTATCTCTTCTTTCCAGTAAATCAAAAAAATGTCAAAAAGGTCCAGATTCTTCCTTCTGAGAGCCACTATCTGAACTTATTTCCTTCTCCGTATCTTCCTTCATGCCTGCTCCTGCACATTCTTTTGCAACAGCATCCAGTGCCAGATTACTTACTATTTTCCAGAAAGCTTTGTAGAACCCACCAACATCCCTATTTAAAATGCTGTATTTCAGGCTGCTTTCCAACTATTAGAATGTTCTAATCAGCTTCCTTTCATTCTGTCCTGCAATCTCCAGCCAACTGCTTTGGCCCCATCCTTTGAGGCATAGTATAAAGGTCTCTTTTTAGGACATGGAAACATAGAATTTTTAGGTGGGAAAATCAGATGCTAGATCGGGATAGCCAGTAGGTAAAACCAGCCACATCTTCCCCAACAGTTAGATCTTTAGCTAACTAAGTAGCTTGAATTATCCCAACACTGATGGTTGGGAGCAGAAGATTCGATTCTACTTTAGAAAGGAAAAAAAAAAATTACTCCTTTAAACCTGAAGTAAGTTTACAATTGAGCAATACCTCTATTAAAATGGTATAAAAAATGTTCCCTTTTTATTCAGATCTCAGGATATAGTACATAATCACACTTTGTATTTCCCACAAAGAAAGGTGAGATTTCTATTTATTTTCATGAAGACCTAGTTCGTAATATCCAGCTGATAAACTTAATGACCTTGTTACTTCAGGAAATTGGATTCCAATAGCTAATGGAAAGACTGATTTTTTTTGAAATTTCTAGCCTTGTCATGTACATATATGCATACACAAAAAGCAGTAAATTCCTCAAAATGAGCATAATTACTGAGCTTTTTCTTTTTTTTAAAGATTTTTAAAATGTATTTATTTGAGAGAGAGAGCGAGCAGAGGGAGAACATGAGTGAAGGGAGGGGCAGAGGGAGAATGAGAAGCAGACTCCCTGCTCAGCAGGGAGCCGAGACAGTGACCTGGAACTCTACCCCAGGGACTTGAGTCAAAGGCAGTCGCTTAACAGACTGAACCACCCAGGTGCCCTTACTGACCTTTTTTTCTTAAGGAAGGATCCTTAACATTCTCTAAACCAAAAATCACTTTAGCCTATAACCTCAAGGATAATTCTTCAGGGTTCCCACCTATGCGTGAAAAGAGGAGGTTAGACACATTTATAAACAAGGCTCCAAAAGTTGAGGAAAAGCCTGTGCACAAACCCAAGCCTGTTCTCATCCCAGGTCCCTCCCCTTCAGATTTCCATCTCCAGTAGTCAGCAGGTATGCTCTGGGAGGTGGGTCTCCCATCAAAAAGATGGGCTATCCCCGAAGCCCGTATTTCTTTAATTAGCTCATTCAAGGAATGAGGTTGGTTATTAACAGTTGGTTTCTCTTTTCCAGCATCTCTGGAGATAGACACTATTGTGCTGCTAAGGGAAGGAACAAACTCTAATTTTTCCATCTAATTTTGCTTCCCCTTAGTAACAAAAAAAATTTTATCCCTCCACTCATAAGCAAGAGATAGTTTATGAGAGGGTTTAACTTTCACCTATTTGCAGCCTGAAGGATGATTTTGAAGGAGGTCAGTATATACCAATTGATATAAGGGTTATTTTGAGCTGAAAGCAATTAAAAATCAACAGGTGCAGGAAGACTCTCTACCTTCCTGTTTTCTGCCTAAAAGCAGGGTGCAAATTTCCCTTTGTGTCTCTGTTTCCTCACCCATTCCTACCACTGCACCAAGAAGCAGAGAGCACTCTTATCACTGGAGACAGAAAGTCAACACCAAGACAAGTTTGTGTAAACAGAGATTAGTAAAATAACCCTTATCTTCCATTAATCCCCCCAAATATTTCCTACTCACTTCCTCACAATCTATTGTCCCTTGACGCCCAAATCCCCTTTCCTTTGTTAAAATGGAAAAGTCTAGCCACCTTTTTTGTGAACTCCCATGCACTTAAAATACTATAAAAGTTGTACACCTTTTCTTTGGTAACCTGTCTTCTGTTAGTTTAATTCACAGACCTCTAAACACAGAGCCTAAGAGGGTAGACTAGGAAAAGCTTTTTTTGTCCAAAATGTCTTCGGTATGGATTCTGAGCATTTGTTACAGGCCAGTGTAGCACCTGCACCAAAGGCCTCCTGCAGTGATTTTTTAATTATGTGATTCATATAGTGACTCGAATCTCTCCACAGGGCCTCATCCCCAAGGATGAGCCCTTTAAAATTCTTTTGAATGCCACACACATGTCCAGACTTTTCTGCCTCAGTCTCGGTTGCTCATAATTCAGTCCATAATGCATGGCTCTCAGAATTTGCCAGACTTGCTTTGGTAGCTGTGGTTCATTAGGGGCCCTCTAGAGTAACATAAAGGAATACAGAAATTATTGTCCCTTGTGACATAGGAGTCAGAAAGTCTCCTTCTAAAAATCTTCACAAATTATTAAACAGTAACGTTTTCTCAAATCGTTCGTAGTTTTTTCTTTATCCCATTGTAAAATAAAAGCAGTTAGTATGAATAATGCAAAAACAAAAAGGATGCCAATACACAAGTATGTCGCCAGCTGTACTTGGTCAACACCTTCTTGCCGTGAGAAATTAAAGTCAGATAATGAGGGAAGATAGAGTATTTGATAATTTTTGCTTGGCTGAGTTATTAGACCCCTTGAAAGGATTATTTGGATTCTTTATGCTTACTATCATCATTCCTCAATAGATTTGGGTGCAGAAAATTATGAACCATATTCAGTTAGAGCTGCCCTTTGAGTAGAATTTGGTCTCTGGGAGGTAATCAATGTACCAGCAGTAGAGTGTTGTGAGTTCAGGGAATGAATGAGCCTCAAGCAACCTCCACTTCAGGTGTTCATGGAGGTAGTATGTGTCCATACTTAGTGGGCACAGCACAGGGGACTGTGCAGCTAGCTGATGTCCAGAGTTTTCTGGAACCCCACACTTCCATGCGCCTCTACGTAGCCTCAGGTAGCACAAGAAAGACAGATATAAACAATCACATTTCCGTTCACTGTCTGAGTTCTTCAGGGAATTTACAGTATTTTTCTTCAGTTTCATTGATTGTGTAGTTCTGGTTCCTTAGGAAATCTCATAATTTATCAATGCCTCTTGGCAACGTCTTATAAATAAACTGCAATCCCAACAAAACATATCGATGGAACGATTTCAGTCCAGACCTCCTGATCAGGCTCTGATATAAACTCTGTGTTTTATTCTAGCCTGCTTTTTATTGCCTAATGAATAGAGTTTGCTTTGAGAAGACACAGACTGTCATTCTTTGATTTGATTTCAAGAATTCGGAAGCACTTTCAGTGCTGGCCCAGGGAGGTTCACTATTC
Source organism: Meles meles (assembly GCF_922984935.1). NCBI lineage: Eukaryota > Metazoa > Chordata > Mammalia > Carnivora > Mustelidae > Meles > Meles meles. Next base: position 84,907,240 of record NC_060068.1, read on the forward strand.
CCTGACTGAGTCATGCTTCAGGAAGAGGAGCTCTGTGAATTTATTTTGTAAAGCATTTTTAAAGCTTTCAGGCTATCGTCAATGAAAAACTGAAACACAAAATAATACAAACTTAGCTTTCATCTCATTCCATTGACCAAAGGCTTGTTTGAAGATTACCAGGTGATCGGTAACTTGATTTATCTCAATTGACTGAGGGAAAAACCCATTGATTGTCCCCAGACTAAGAAAGGGGGCCAGCCCTGTGAATCTGGCAGCCACATCTGGAAAGAGAGTATGAAGAGCCTCTGCTTTGTATCTTTCCCAGTCATGGGATTAGGACACATTTCTTGGCAAAGGGGAAGAGTTGCCTGGAAAATGGGACTCTCCACTAAAGGTCTGACAGGAGCATAGGGTATCTCTTTTTCCTCCAGTCTTTGCTCCTTTGGGTCTTCAGACTTCCTAGACTGACTGTGACTTGGACGCTAGACTTTCTGAGCGAAAGCATTTTCAGTAAATAGTGGATTGGATAAGAAGCCAAAGGGTCTGTTCATTTTGCTTGAAGGGAATCGGGAGAGGGAACAAGGGCATCGGATACATTTTTAAGACAAGCGTTTGATTTTTTGGTTTTCCCAGGAGGTCTGAGCAGAGAGGGCAGGTAAATCCAAACACAGGAGCAATTCAGCTGCAGTATTAAAAAGAACTTTGGGGTGTGAGATAGTGACCTGCTTAACCCCAGGGAAGTGGAGTTTTCCTAGGATGAATAGGAAGTTCAATGCTGTCTTGAGGTGGGAAGATGAACTATATCACCATTTCAAGTTTGCTTCTGGCTGTAGAGCTCCGTAATTTCTTCCTGGACATGGTTTCTATTTTTGGAAGAGCAGAAAGATTTGATTTCAAAGACGGATAGGAAAACTGCATATTGGTGAACCTCTGGTGCAGGAATTCTTACATGAGGTCCCAGCCATTAACTGGGGGGCATCAGAGGCCTATGAACTCCTGAAATTGTATAGGAAATTGTGTTTTTGTGGCTATTAGTGAGAGAATGTTCATAGCTGCCATGAACTACACAAGGGAGTCTATAATTAAAAGACAAAAAGAGAAAGAAAACCATCAAGGAATCATCGCTCCAAGGGAAGAATTGGTTCAGCGAGGATGACTAAGGAACCCTGGATATTCCTTCTCGGACCTTTGCAGTTTGGCGAGAAGAGGAGGCAGATGGCTGGGGAGGGTGGGACAGAGCCCTCTCGGCTGACCAAGGACTGAGCTACAGGAACGGAAGCACAAGATGCCTCCACCCTGATTCAGTCATTCATTTGTTCAGCAAATACTTAATTAACACCGGTTGTGCGCCGGGCACTGTTCCCGGCATTACAGATAGAGCAGTGAACAGAACAAAGATTCCTGGCCTGCTTGTCGTGTAAACAGGTTGGGTGGTGGGCAGTGGCAGAAACAAGTAATAAACATAACATGAGTGTATCATATAGTGGAGCAGGGTAAAGCAGACTTCCCCTGGGGAGGAGAGACACAAGACCGAGGACAGGAGGCAGTTTGCATTACTATATAGGGCAGATCTCAAAGAGAAGGTGTTATTTGATCAAAAACTTGAAGCAGGCAAAAAGAGATAGCCTTGCAGATGTCTTATGTCTGGGGGAGGGACATTCCAGCAGAGAGAACAAGCAGTATGCTTCTAAGATGGGAGGTTTGGGGACCATCTGATGAACAGCCAAGAGGTCAGTAGGAATGGAGCAGAGAAAACGAAGGGGAGAGTAAATAGAAGAGGTAACTGCGAGAGGAGGAGGCGGACCACACAGGATCTGGTGATTCATTATGAGAACTTTGAACAGGCACTAAGAGTTCGAGAAGTTATGTAATCTAACTTACGCTTTAGTAGGATTGATCTGGTGCTGTTTGGAGGAGAGACTGTAGGGGGAAAGCGTGGAAACAGGGAGACCAGTGAGAAGTGATCCAGGAGAGACAGTGGTGACTTGGACCAGGACGGCGGCAGTGGTGAGAAGAGACAGGTCTGGATATATTCTGAAGGGAGAACCAACAGAACGTCCTTCTGGATTGGGCAGGGGCCCGTATCAACACGACTCCATTTCTCTTCTTCTACACCTGCTCATCACTGATGTGAACAGATAGTGCCGCAGCCCCCTCTCTGTCCCAGGTCGGCCTGTGGTCTGGGTCTGTGCCGTCCAGCACCACAGCCACCAGCCATTGAAATGTGGCTAGTTCGAATGGAGATGTGCTTTAAATGTAAAACACTACATTTTGAAGATTTAATACAAAAAAATGGAAAGCACTTCATGGGTAATTTTTAAAATATTGATAACGTGTTGAGATGATTATTTTAGATACACCGGATTAAGTAAAATTTATTAAAATTAATTTCATACCATTCTTTTTACGTCCTTAATATGACCAACATGAAATTTTGAATTACATACTTAGCTCCCATCAGATGCTGCATTTCAATGGGATAGCACTGTTCTAGAGAATGTCTGAGAGACCAATGGTTACATTTGAATCCAAAGTCCCTCTGGGCTCATTCTTTTGCGAATGGGAAACTGATTTGAAACACCTGCCTAATCGTGATAAACGGCCATAAATTTCCAAAATATTTGCTGTATAGAGCCTCACATGCTGCTTTCTTTGCAAGAAATGAGACATCTGCTCATGCATAGACACTGTGAGGTTGGCCCTTCCAAAACTCAACACTCAACAACTAGACCTTGCCTGCAGGTGCCCTTGAGAGGACACCGCTCCAGATCGTCAGAGGTTGACTCCTCTCCACCACCTGTAGCAACACACCACCAGGCCCCCACGGTGGTGACCCCTTAGGTCCAACAACATGACCTCCAACTTGAAATATGACCTAATGTGACTATCTAACCCCCGGTGGCCAGGTGGCATCTGAGCATCACTTGACAACCGGTGCGTGCTGGAGCTACCTGTTTCTGAATACGTTTTCCTGTTTATTGCGTAGAGAGACCTGGCATATACAGTCCTTTGTATATGTATGCAGAGCATAATGCTGAATACTGTGATTAGTCCAGGTGGTTTTAGACCCTTTGAGTAAGGATCTCTGAGGTGGACCCACATCTCTATCAAGCTTCACGGGAGATTTCTATGCTCCCTGATGTTAGGGAGCTGCCCTAGAGATACGGCAGCAGGATAAAGGTTACCGATTCCCTTCTTTCAATCAAGAGTGATATGCTTGGCAGCTTTGTCTTGGGGGGCTTAGTCTGGTGTGTCCTAAATTATTATATTCGTGTCTGTGCATGAGCGTGAGAGAGAGAGAGAGAGAGAGATAACAATAGAAGATCAATGTGAGTGACCATAACAACAAAACCTCAACCTATTTTCATTGTCTGGGAGGAAAATTCCACCCTGAGTCACAAGCAGGCAGTTCTGGGCAGCTCTTACCTCACAGGCTTGGGCTCTTTAGACTTTGTCTGCTCTTTCTGACTCCTGGCTAGAGCTGCTGAAGCTGGCCAGGGAATGATCTCTCTTGCCCATTCAGCTGGGGTGTCCCTTTTAAAGCTCCTGTCTCCTCCACACCTCTCCCCACCAGCCCTCTCCAAGTTCTGCCATGTTCTTTCTAATTTGTCTCTGTAGCTCAAAACACCTTAGGTGGGTGGCCGACTGTCCCCTCTCTGAGTGTGGGTACAGGAAATTTAATCCCAAACCCATTGTCTTTCTGCTCAGCAGCCAGGGCCATGGACCACAGCCAATACAACACAACAAAATGTTAAGGCGTGAGTTTCCTCTTGCCCATGCCCAAATAACCCCCTGTTGCTCCACCATCCCCCTGCTCTGTTTCCTTCAGGTCGTAGAGTCTTTGGGGGAGACACAACTTTACCATTCTGTGGTGAAATGGCCCCATGGAGACATGTTCCCCAATTGGTTTATCAGGATTGCATCTTTTAAGAAACAGTGTAAAGCACAGGCAGCCATGAATATCTTTTTTGACTTCTAGTGGGCCTGAACTAGAGTACTTTTTTAATTGCACTGTTTCAGTTCTATCTACTGAAAAAAAAAAGTTTTTATGTGGTCTGAGTGTGACTGGAGAATAGGAACACCTGTCCCTGAGCTCTAGGAGCAGGGCAGGATGTTCCCACTGGTGGTGGGGGTAGGCGGGGTGAGTGAGGACCAAGAGGCGGGTGAAGGTCCCTCATTCCCTGCACTCCCTAACAGGAGCTTGCAGCCTAAAGGTACTCTCCATGAGGAACAAAGGGCAGGGGAATAGGGCTTTTCTGGGATCCCGAAGTCATTACAAAATGAGGGTTTGTAGATGGGACATGGCCCACATCTTATTTCTTTCCCGTGTAGTCTTCCTATCGACTCTCTCAAAACTAGTACATAAACCATTTCACATTTTGTGAGATTATCCTGCTTTTTAATATTTCTGACAGGTGTCCTGTGGGTCCTTCTGGACTGGCAATCTGTCCCTTTCTTCTGTTATGCAAATGTGCTCACCCTATTTTTGTTGTCAGGGAGAGGATCAGAGATGAAAGATGGCCCTTCACCAAGCTCTTCTGTCACTGGCGTATTAAAAATACTGTGAAGCATCCAGAAGGGGCAGACAGGCTTTAGAACCTGCTCCTGATTACAAATCATGCCCTTTCTTTCATGCTTTTACTCGCGCTCTTTCCTATTTGCATTGCTTTTCTGACAGAGTCCCCCTCCTGCCTCTGTCGCTGTGGCTTAGATGGTGTTCATTTGTGTTTCTGAGCTCTCTGACGTTTCCTATCTGACCTTTGCTGAGACAGAAAGCGTTTGAGAAAGCAGGGCTGTCAGAAGCAAAGGACGGATGACCTGGGGGCTGGCGTCAGCGCAGAGGGCTTTCCTAGCCCCAGCATCTGTATTCGCTTATCATTTAAAAACGACACCAAATCTAGATCGCATAAAAGTAGGATATTTTCAGAGCCAAATCCTATATATTTTTTAGCCTTTATAGGCTAAAGTCGGATTGTTAAGACTTGCAGAAGAGCAAGAAGGTTGGAAGGAGAGAAATAAGTGTTGGCAGATCACCAGAGCATGGCGTTAATTATGTCTCGTGTACAAACCGGTCAATATTTTTCTTCTCACTTTAAAACCACACTCTCTCTCCAGCAGTTGTATTGATGATATTAACCCATTGTGACCCTTGAGAGAAGGATCTTTTTGACTTGGTCTGGCTTCACCCAGGAGCAAGAAGCTCAGTGCTGTTAGAGCTGTTAGAAGCTCACCCTTCGTGTGAGAGGAGATCTGTCTTCCTCTAGCTTCTTTCTGCCTTTGGGACCGGTCTCTCAGAGCTCTGACTAGATTGGGGATTACTCATTTCTGGCAGCCCGTGACGACCAAACATCAAGTCAGGCCAGAATGGATGGCCTTTCTACTTATCAGACTCCCAGGAGGACACACCAATTCCTTGGTCCTAAGCCCCTAGCGCAGTGGCGTCCACAGTGGGGAGACTGATCTACTGCCAACACTACATGCCCACCCTTCTCAGCGTGGAAACTTCACCGGTGGCATCAGTATCCCTTGGAGCTTATTAGAAATGAAGAATATGGAGTTCCTACCCCCCAACCTAATGAAATCAGAATCTGTGTTTTTGTTGTGTGTGTTTTTTTTTTTAAAGATTGTATTCATTTGTTTGAGATTCAGAGAGAGAGAGAGCCAAAGAGAGATCACGAGTAGAAAGGGGGGCAGAGGGAGAAGCACACTCCCCACTAAGCAGGGAGCCCAATGCGGGGATCTATCCCAGGACCCTGGGATCATGACCTGAGCTGAAGGCAGATGCTTAATGACTGAGTCACCAGGCACCCTGGAATCTACATTTTTTTTTAAAGATTTTATTTATTTATTTATTTGACAGAGATCAAAAGTAGGCAGAGAGGCAGGGAGAGAGAGAGGAGGAAGCAGGCTTCTCACTGACCAGAGAGCCCAATGCGGGGCTTGATCCCAGGACCCTGAGATCATGACCCGAGCTGAAGGCAGAGGCGTAACCCTCTGAGCCACCCAGGCACCCCTGGAATCTACATTTTAACAAGATCATTTGTCTACACATTCACATGCACATCCTCACTTGTCCACGTGGCTTGTGAAGAGCACCAGCTGACTCTGACCCATGTGCCTGACTTGGAGCCCCAGAACCTTGGTGGGGACGAGTGACCCTGTCCAGGAAATCTGGACTTCTACAGATGAGGGAGTTCTCTTAAGGAGGGTACCTTGAAGGATGACAGAGGTATCAGGTGTGTGCCTTGAGGACGTGTCCTTGAGAAGGTGACCTTGGGGAGGAACCCTGAAATGTGCCCCCCAAGACTGGGAGACACAGGCTTCAGGAAGCCCTCAGGCTGACTTGCTGGGACGCGATCCAGCTCAATGACTAAGAGAACTGTTAGATTCTGGAGCCTTTGTAAATTTCCCAAGCTTGTTATTGTTCTTAGTCTCTATTTATTCCTATAATTTGTTTTTAAAAAGATTAATAGTAGCAAAACCACTTTAGGGACTGACTTTCCACAGACAGCAGGCAGTCAAGGAAGTGGCAAGTCTATCACTCACAGCCAAGCTTGCGGAGAAAGGAGCCTCCAGAGCAGAAAAGATGGTGTTCGTGTGGTGAAAAGGAGAAGGGGAATCAGGAGGTGAAGGAAGGGAAATGCAGAGCCTCGAGATGGCCACATACTGACCATCATTTCAGGGTTCACGTGGTAAGAGTACCATGGGGCTGACATCCCAGTTCCCATCCCAGGAGACTCATGAGCACCACAAGAACCGGAAGGCAGTGCGGTATAGCTGTGGAGGGCATGCTGCTTACCAGCCATGTAACATAGAAAACCACTGTGGTGCGTGTGGTGTCCTCTTCCCAGCATCCATGCCACCCCAGCTGCTTCAGTCTTTAAACAATTTATAGAACCTATCGCATCCACAGTGATTTCTTAGGAATGGGCAGGCCCGAGCCAACTTGTGTCTCTCCTACTGGATGCAAGTACAGAAGCACACAGACCAAACTCCACAGTATTTTTCTCATGGCACCTGCAAACAGTAGGATAGAAAGCCCAAAGGCACTCTGGGAGTTGGCTGCTAACGATAAGCTTCTACACAAAACAGTCCGGAAGGCTGTTGATTGTCGTTTGTCTTTCAGAAGAGACAGAATATATCTAACACATTTCCTTGTTGTTTAACTCCCTTGGGACAGAGTTTTGTGATACCTGAAGCTAGAAGCATCCATACTGTTACAAAGCTGTAGGGAAAGTGCTTAGCAGAAAGACTGGCACATAGTAAGCTCTTGAAAACTGTTAGCTCTTGTTATTATTATTTATTACAGTGTGCAGGACATAGAAAGGAAACAGTATCAATTCAAAAGTGGTACAAAGAATGAGATACTCTTTATAGGAGGTTTAAAAACAACATACAGTAATCTCTTATAACCAGGCAACAGGAAAGGTTTCTTTCCCCCTCTTGTTCCCAGCCCCCGCCTCACTTTTCACTTACAGGAAAATAAGAATACTAGCTGATTGAAAGGATTTAGTGAACTTTCATCAGCAGCAATTCCCAAGCCGTGCCCTAGCCTCAGTACAACTCCAGGCCCTCCCCCTTCCCTTGATCTTTATATTCATACAATAGAAGGAATAATAGCGTGACACCCAGAAGACAAGGGTCCGGACCAGATGGTATCTTTTTGTTTGTTTCTCTTCATGTTGAGAAGCTTTGAAAATACAGAAAAAGATAAAGAACAATATAACAAACACTCGTGTTTTGTTTACCTCATTTAATACAGTAAAAATTACAGAAAACATTTTGAAGACTCTTTGACCATTCTCATCTTTCAGTTGGTGAATATAAATATGAATGGGCTTCACTGATATTTTTACAGCCTTTTTTTCTTCGTGAATCCATGAATAGAATATATTATTTTTTCTGTGTTTTAGAGATTGCTTACATGGTAGGTTATGCTATAGTTCAAAAACTTGATCTTTTCATTGAATTTTTTTTTAGATTTATCTATGATGAACATGTAGATCTATTTCATTGTCTACACTCAGAGTTTCAACATATACATAGAAGAGATTTCATTTATCCATTACTTTGTTAGTGACCACTGAGCTGTTATCAATTTTTTCGCCATCGTAAGTGTGATAGCAATGAACACCCTTGTATGTGACCCACAGTTTTAGATCTCTTTCATGCTGAAATGTATAGCTTGAAGCCTAATGCATAAAACATGTAACTCATCAACACATATTTATTAAGCTTAGTTGGTATTAGGGTAAAAAATTAGGTCAGAGAATCTTAATTAGCCCCTGAATTGCACAGGGACTTTGTGTATAGCTTAAGGAATTGTCAGTGCGGGGAGGAATAAATATATATACCCAAGAAAACAGCTAAGAATGCAAGGCAGGAAATCTTAAGTATCAAATTAGAAGTATAGTCAGTGCTGTTAGAATTTAGAAGATACGAGTTTGAAGTAAGGTGATCAAGAAGCATCATGTTATCCTGAATCTAGAAGGTTGAGTAGAATTTCAATCAGCAGAAATAGGGAGAATATTCAAGGAAGGGTCAAGGATATGAACAAAGGTGAAGAAGAGGGAAGGAAGCCTTGTAAAGTCTGGGCTCCAGATGAAGGCAGACAGTTCACTTCCACCATCCGAGGAGGAGTTACAAATCCAGTTGATCAAATTTAGGACGATGATTGGACCATGTTTTGGTGGTGGGCAAGAATGTGCGGATATTAAAAAGTTGATGCAAGGGATGCCAGACTGGCTCAATTGGAAAATGATGCAACATTTTCCGTTCAAATGATGAACCCCACCTTGGGTATAGAGATCATTTAAACAATTTTTTAAAAGTGTTCTTATTTATTAGAGAGAGTGAAAGAGAGAGTGAGTACATGGGTGGGGATAGGGGCAGAGGGAGAGAGAATCTTAAGCAGACTCCATGCTGAGCACAGAGTCCCACATAGGGCTTGAGCTCAAGACCCTGAGCTCATGACCTGAGCTGAAACCAAGAGTCAGATGTTTAATCGACCACACCACCCACGTGCCCATTAAATAAATAAATTTTTTTAAATGTTGATAGGGGCACCTGGGTGGCTCAGTGGATTAAAGCCTCTGCCTTCAGCTCAGGTCATGATCCCAGGGTCCTGGGATTGAGCCCCGCATTGGGCTCTCTGCTCGGCGGAGAGCATGCTTCCTCCTCTCTCTCTGCCTGCCTCTCTGCCTACTTGTGATCTCTGTCTGTCAAATAAATAAATAAAATCTTTAAAAAAAAATGTTGATATAAGTTGGGTATGGCACTCTCTTCTACCATTCCTTCCCATGTGGCTAGATGAGAGGCTAGAGGTCACTTTTGCTTGAGAGCAGCCATTTTGCTTATGAGTATTTGGGTTCTCTGCCTCATCCACATTAGATTGGTGCCTGGTGCTGAGTCCCCGTGTAGGCTTTGGGCCTTAGCCCCAGTTCTAGCTCAATTTATGAGTCAGTGCTGTACACTGGGTACACAAGTTGACAGAGAAATTTTGTAAAAAAGATAAAAGGAATAGATATGAAAGGGTAGATTTGGGGTCAGATTTTGATGGACATTGAATGACAGACTGTGTAATTTTGACTGATTCTCAAGGATAATTAGGTGCCACTGAAGATTTTTGAGCAAGAGATTATGGGTGTTATATGCAACTAATGAATTACTGAACCACTACATCAGAAATTATTGATGTACTCTATGTTGGTTCATTGATCTTAAATTTAAAAAAGAGAGAGAGATTATGGGATCAGGGAATGATCTAAGACAACCAGTCTGATTTAGAAGGTAGTGAGTTAAGAGGCCATTGAAAGAAATTCAAAAGTGGATGATCTGAAATTCCATTTCTGAAGGTGGTAGTGGAACCAGGGTGTGGGGGGGGAGGAATAGCTGTGAGAATTTTCAAGGTTTGATGAATAATTGGATATAGAAGTTCCTAGAAAGAAATACAATTGGGATCTTTTCAGTTTAGGTAACAGAAAATTAGCAAAAAATGTCAAGAAGGGGATTTGGGATTGATTGTTATACATTTGAGCCACTCACATTTCAATCGAATGATAACATCTATTAGGTTTACAAAATGTGAGCCTGGGACTCATAAGATGAGGAGATGTGGGGTAATAATACACATTATTACATAATACATAATACATACATACATACATAATACAGAATACAGAAATGTCTGTAATGTTGCCTAGTCTTTTTATGTATTTTGCATAAGAATGACTGCACTTAGGATTGCTGACTATATGTCTGTCAATCACCATTCTAAGCCCTTTATATATACTGATCCATTTAATACAACAACCCTACAAGGTAGCTAACAACTGTAGTTTTGCAGATAATGAAACTGAGGCTCAAAGAATGTAATTTGGGTCTCAAAGCTCTAGGTTACTGATGGATCAGGAACACAAACACAGGTAGTCTGAACTGAGAATCTACTCCTAACCATACTCCATTTCCTCAATACTGAGACAGCCTTGTAAGTTACACATAACAATGTTCTAACTATTGGACAATTCACTACTACTAAATATCACTGCCTTTTCTGGATAGTAGTAAGAATTTCTGGACAATAGGAAAGCAAGAAAATTCAACTCTTTCTAAGATTACTGAAAGAAAATCCCTTCTTTTGATCAGTGAATGTGATATTGTAGGCATTATCTTTTCTTCTTGAAACAACCTTTAAAAGCCCTCTTTCTTAAGCTTTTCCTCTAATATCAGGAACAAGACAAGGGTGTTCACTTTCACCACTTTTATTCAGTGTAGTCCTGGAAGTCCTGGCCACAGCAATCAGACAAGAAAAAGAAATAAGAGACATACGTATTCATAAAGAAGTTATGAACTATCACTCTTTGCGGATGACATGATACTATACGTGGAAAACCTAAGGACTCCACCAAAAAATTACTAGGAGTAATAATTCAGTAAAGCTGCAGGATACAAACCAGTAGAATTTCTATACATTAATAATGAAGTAGCAGAAAGAAATTAATAAAACAATTCCATATACAATTGCACTAAAAAGAATACAATCCCTAGGAATAAACTTAACCAAGGGAGTGAAATACCTGTACTCTGAAAATTATAAAGCAATGATGAAAAACATTAAAGATGATACAAACAAAGGGGACGTTAAACCGTGCTCATGGGTTGGAAGAATTACTATATACATTATACATGCCTCAGCTGGTTAACCATTAACCTTTTTCTCAGGTCATGATCCCAGGATTCTGGGATCAAGGCCCATGTCAGGCTCCTGGCTTAGCAGGGAGCCTGCTTCTCCCTCTGGCCTTTGCCTCATCCTCTACCACTGGTGCTCTCCCAAACAAAAATAAACAAGTAAGTAAGTCTGTACTACCCAAAGCAGCCTACATATTCAATGCAATCCCTATCAAAATGCCAATAATATTTTTCCAGAACTAGAACAAATAATACTAAAATTTCTGTGGAACTACAGAAGATCTGAATAGCCAAAATGATCTTGAGAAAAAACAAAGCTGGAGTTATCACAATCCTAGGTTTCAAAATATACTACAAAGCTATAGTTATCAAACAGTATGGTAGTGGCACAAAAATAGACACAGATCAATCAAACAAAATCAAGAGGCAGAAATAAACCCACAGTTATGTGGTCAATTAATCTGTGACAAAGGAGGCAAGAACATACAATGGGGAACAGACAGTCTCTTCAATAAATGGTGCTGGGGAAACTGGACAGCTACATGCCAAAGAATGAAGCTGGGCCACTTTCTTACACCATACACAAAAATAAACTTAAAATGGATTAAAGACCTAAATGTGAGACCTGAAACCATGAAACTTTTAAAAGAAAAGAGAAGCAATAATATCTTTGACATAAACCTTAGCAACGTTTTTTTAGATATGTCTCCTCATGAAGGAAACAAAGGCAAAAATAAACTGCGGGGATTATACCAAAATAAAATCTTCTGCACAATGAAGGAAACCATCATTAAAACTAAGGCAACTGGGGCGAACCATAAGAGACTATGGACTCTGAAAAACAACCTGAGGGTTTTGAAGGGTCAGGGGTGGGAGGTTGGGGCAACCTGAGGGTTTTGAAGGGTCAAGGGTGGGAAGTTGGGGGAACAGGTGGTGGGTAATGGGGAGGGCACGTTTTGCATGGAGCACTGGGTGTTGTGCAAAAAGAATGAATACTGTTACGCTGAAAAAATAAATAAAATGGAAAAAAAACAAAAAACAAAAAACTAAGGCAACTGGGATGGCTGGGTGGCTCAGTCAGTTAAGTGTCTGTCTTCGGCTTAGGTCATGATCCCATCGAGTCTCATACCAGGCTCCATGCTCAGAGGGGTGCCTTCCTCCCCCTCTGTCTGCCACTCCCCCTGCTTGTGCTCTTTTTTTTCTCTCTCTCTCACAGACAAAATCTAAAAAAAAAAAAAAAACCAAAACACCAGAAAAACAAATAAACCCTAAAAGACAATCTAGTGAGTGGGAGAAGATATCAGCAAATGATATACCTGATAAGGGGTTCATATCTGAAATATATAATGAACTTATACCACTTAACCCCCAAAACCCGAACAATCTGATTTAAAAAATGGGCCGAGGATTTGAATACACATTTTCCTCAAGAAGACAGACAGATGGCTAAAGGACAAAGGAAAGGATGCTCAACATCACTCATCATCAGGGAAGTGCAAGTCAAAACCACAGCTACTTTACCCCTGTCAGAATGACTAAAATTAAAAAGACAAGTAAGTGTTGGAGAGGATGTGGAGCAAAGGGAACCTTAGTGCACTGTTGGTGGGAGTGTAAAGTGGTACAGCCACTGTGGAAAACAGTGTGGAGGTATTGGAGGTTCCTCAGAAAACTTAAAATATAAATACAATGTAATCCAGTAGTTCTACTACTGGATATTTGCCCAAAGAAAACAAAAACACTAATTTAAAATGATATATGCATCCATATGCTTATTGCAGCTTTATTTACAATAGCCAAAATATGGAAGCAATCCAAGCATCCACTGACAGACAAAGGGATAAAAAAGATGCAGTATGTATGCATGTGTACATATAGATATATAGATATAATGGATTATTATGCAACTATAGAAAGGGTGAGATCTTGCCATTTGCACAATATGGATGGGCCTTGAGAGTATTATGCTAAGTGAAATAAGTCAGACTGAGAAAGAAAAATACCATATGATTTTATTCATATATGAAATCTAAAAACCCAAGCAAATGAATAAACAAAATGCAGAATCAGACCTGTAATACAGAGAACTGATGGCTGCCAGGGGAAAGGGGACTGGGAGGGTGGGGCTACATGAGTGAAGGGGGAAGGGAGATAAAGGCTTCCAGGTATGGAATGAATAAATCATGGGACTGAAAGGCACAGCATAGGGAATGTAGTCAATAGTATTGTCATAGCACTGTATGGTGACAGATGGTAGCTACACTTGTGGTGAGCTTAGTATAACATATAGAGAAGTTGAATCACTGTTGTACACCTGAAACTAATGTAACATTGTGTGTTAACTATACTCAGATAAAAAAAAGAAATTAAATATAAAAAAGCCGTCTTTCTCCTTGCAGGCCTGGGGTGCATGAGATGTACCTTAGAGCATAGGCTGTCTACCTGCATGTTTCTCCCAAGGTCTGTTTACATACCTATCAGACTGTGAGGTCCTGTAGGACTGGTTACTTCCTGGCACCTTTTTAGAAGCTTAATATAATGTCTTATTGAGTAAATGGGTAAATAAATAACTGACCATATGCTGTAGGATATCCCAAGCCTTGGCTATGTGTTAGGGGAAATATCCTATGGTTGACAGTATCCAACCTGAGTTGAAGAATGAACTGAAGTTAGCCAGACAGAGCTAGAGGAAAAGGTTTCTGGGCAGTGGCACTAGCTGAAGCAAGAGAGAGTGTGGCATATTCAGGGAGCTGTCAGCTGTCTGTGTGATCACAGAGGGGCACAGGGAATAAGGCCAGATGAGAAAATGAAAAGACACATAGGGGCCACACTGCAGAAGCTGCATGTGTAACGAGGAGTTGGACTTTGTCCTGAGGGCAAAGGAGAGCCATTGAAGACATTTTTTCCCTATTGATGTTTTTCTTTTCTAGATTTATAAAAATTGAGGAATAACATGTGTGTGGTAAAATGCACAAATCCAAAGTTAGGGTGACAAACCATCCTGGTTTCCCCAGGAAAGGACTTTTAGTTTTAAAGCCAGGACAGTTCCAGGTAATCTGGGACCAGTTGGTCTTCCAATCTAAAGTGTACTTGTCCCCACTTTCCACATCAAACTCCAGAAGGCTTCATGCCTCTTCCCAGTTGATCCTCCTTGCCTAGAGAAATCGCTATTTCAAACTCTCTTACCATAGATAAATTTTGTCTCATTTTGAACTTTATGTCAATTTATAGAGTATGTTTTCTTTCAAATGAATAGTTGGTTTTGTTTTTTTTCCATTCAATTTGTGGTCCATGAGATTCATCTTTGCTGTTGCTATATTTGCTTTTTATTGTTCTGCAGTATTGTAAGAACCTATCTCAATCTGCTTTTCCATTCAGTGGTTAATAGGCATTTAAACTGAGTCCAGATTTTGCAATTATGGATAGCTGTTAGGAGTATTCTTCTAGACATCTTTGGTGGGCATATGCAGTCATTTCTGTTGGGTAAATACTTGGGAGCGGAATTGCAGGGTTATAGGGTATATGTAAGTTTGGCCTTACTAGCAACTGACAACATGTGTCCCACAGCAGTTGTACCATTTTACAGTCTTAGCAATGATTTTGAAAATTCTTGTTTCTCCATATTCTCATCAACACCTGGTATTGTCTGTCTTTTTAACTTTAGCCATTCCAGTTGGGTGTGAAGTCATACCCCATGGTGCTGATGTGCATTTCCCTAATGACTAACAATGTTGAGAATCTTTTAATTGGCCATTCATATATCTTTTTGCTAAGTGTCTCTTTAGGTCATTTGCCCATTTAGAAAATTAGATTGTTGGCTTTTTATTGTTATTCAGGAGTCTTTTTTACATCAGGACACAAGTCCTTTGTGAGATATATGTATTGCACATATTTTTTCCTCATCTGTGACTTGCTTTCTCACTTTCTTTAATAGAGTCTTTTGAAGAGCAGAAGGCAGAATTTTAATTTTGATTTAAATTTTTTCAATTTTTTTTCCTGTGGGTTTTTTTTGTGTTTTATATAAGAAACTATTGCTTAACCCAGGGTATGAAAATAATTATTCTCTTATAGAAGTTTTTTTCTTTTTTGCACTTAGATTTATGGTCTAGCTCAAACAAATTTTTGTTATGATATATAGTAGGAGTTGAGATTCATTTGGCCCATATGGATATCGTGTTGTTTCCATATAATTTGTTGGAATTTCCCATGGAGTTATCTTGGAGCTTTTGTCTAAAATCAGTTGACCATTTTGTGTGGGTCTATTTATGGACTCTAATATGTTCCATTTATTTATCTGTCTGTCCATACCACAGTGAATTTTATAATAAATTAGCCTCAAAATCAGGTAACATAAGTTGTCCAGATCTATTCCTTTTGTTTTTGAATTTGTTTTGGCTATTTTATATTCTCTGCATATTTATATAAATTTTAGGATTTTGGTAATTCTTATTTTTAAAAAATCCTGCGGAGGTTTTGATTGGGATTACATTTCATCTGCAGGTCAATTTGAGAAAAATTGACATCTTAACAGTATTGAGTCTTGCAACCCATGAACTTGATATATCTATCTGTTAATTGAGGACTTTAAAAATTTCTCTTGGGGCACCTGGGTGGCTCAGTTGGTTAAGCATCTGCCTTTGGCTCAGGTCATAATCCTGGAGTGCTGGGACTGAGTCCCAATTCGGGCTCCCTGCTCAGCAGGAAGCCTGCTCCTTCTCCCTCTGCTCCTTCCCCTGCTTTGCTTGTCTCTTTCTCTTGCTCTGTCAAATAAATAAATTAAATATTTTTAAAAATTCTCTCAATAATGTCTTATACACTTTAGTACAGAGTCCTTGTGCATCTTAGACTTATTACTAGACATTTTATTTTTTTATGCTAAATGGTATTTTAAAAAATTTTTAAATTATTTGTTGCATGTACAAGTAGTCTCTGTACATTGGCCTTGTGTAGAGTGATAGTGTAAACTATTTAATTTTAATAGTATTTGACTGATTCTTTTCAATTATATATGTATGCAATATTGTAGTCTATAAAGAATACTGGCTTTATTTCTTCCTTTCCATTCATTTTACCTCCGTTTTGCTAAGCTTATTGTATTGAATGGGGCCTTCAGTACAATATTGAATAATAATGGTAAAAGTGGACATAGCTGTCTTGTTGCTGAAATCAGGGAGACATGTAATAAATATCTTGCCATCAAGTATAACATTTGCTTAGAACATTTCCTTTTATTCTTAGTTTTCTGAGAATTTTTATTTTTCTCAGCAATAGATGTTGAATTTTATCAAATGGGTTTTCCTACATATATTGAGATGATTATGATTTTTCTCCTCTATTCTATAAATATGATGAATTGTATTGGCTGGTTTTTGTATGTTATGTCAGCCTTACATTTCTAGAATATAGATATTATATATTACCTTCATACTCTATTGATAGATTTTATTGATTAAAGGTTTGTTTATGATTTTCACACCTCTGCTCATAAGTGAGTTTGGTCTGTGATTTCCCTTTCTTGAAATGTTATTCTCAGACATTAGTATCACCTCTTGAAAGGAATGCTGGTTGTATAAAATGAGCTGAAAATTATTCATTCTTGTTCTTCTTCTTTTCTAGATGATTTTTTATAAGATTAGTATTACTTCTTCCATGAATATTTGGAAGAAATCACTAGGGAAGCCACTTAAGACTGGAGTTTTCTGTGTCTGAATGTTTTAAATTAGAAATCCAAATTATTTAATAGCTATGGGAAGATTCTACTTATTTTAGTGTTAATTTTAGGAAATTGTGCTTTTCAAGAAATTTTTCATTTCATCTACATTGTTAAATTTATTGGTATAAAGTTGTATACTTAAAATATATTAGTACTGACAGCAATTAAAAATAGAACATACAGTGAATTAAAGACAAAGACTTTAAATATTATTTAAAAATAAAACACAAATGCTCTTTCTAAAAGACAGATTTATGTATAAGGATTGAAAGGAGGACAGAAAAATCCTCTTTACTCACTGAACACTTCTGGCCACCTAGTGTATAGATATTTTCCCCACATGACCAATTCTCCAACACCATCTTGGTGTTGTTTAATTCAACAAAATTTTCACAGTCTACCTAACTGCATCTGATCCCTCAAGTTATGGTCTCAGTCCCACAAGATTTGCCCCACTTCAGATGCCAATGGCAAGTAGGGGGTTCTCAGGTTACCCACTCTTCTATCCAAATTGGCTGCAAATCGGGAGTTCCCACAAAGCCTTCCTCAGGTTTAATAATTTGCTGTAATGGCTCACAGAAATTGAGCAACACATACATTTACTAGTTTATTACACTGTATAAAGAAAATGACACAGGATACAGATGAACAGTCAGATAGAAAAATACATAGGGTAGGTGCATGAGCTTTTCTCCCTTAGAGTTGGAAGGCTCATCCCAGCACATGGATGTATTTATCAACCCTAGAAGCTCTCTGAACACTATACTTCAGGGATTTTTATAGAGACTTTATCACATCGTCATGAGCAATTATTAATTCAATCTCCAGCTCCCTGGAATATAGGTGGTGAGGCTGAAAGTTCCACACTTCTAATTATGGCTGATCTTTTTTTTTTTTTTTTTTTAGATTTTATTTATTTATTTGACAGAGAAAGAGCACAAGCAGAGGGAATGGCAGGCAGAGGGAGAAGGAGAAGCAGGTTCCTAGCTGAGCAGGGAGACTGATGTGGGGCTCGATCCCAGGACCCCAAGATCATGACCTGAGCCGAAGGCAGAGGCTTAACTGACTGAGCCACAGACTGATCATCCAATCATGGCTGATCTTTCTGGTGACGGGCCTCCACCCAGGAGTCCACTAAGAGTCACCTTATTAAAACAAAAGACATTTCTATCACCCAAAAAATTCCAAGGGATTTAAGAACTGAGGTAAAAAGAACAATATTACAACAGAAGATACTCCTAGCACCCCTATTACTGAGGAGATTATAAGAATTTTAGGACCACCATGTCAGAAACCAGGAGATGAGATTATATATACATATGTGTGTGTGTGTGTGTGTGTGTGTGTGTGTGTGTGTGTTGCGAAGACATAGATTCAAAATAAAAGGATGGAAAAAGACACACTATACAAAGCAAATATGAGTGTGGATATATTAATTTCAGAAGAATTACTGGATATATGATGCTGAAAAGATGAGTAAAATTAACAACTCTAGCTAAACTCCAGTTTAAAAAAGAAGAGACATCTTTAATTTTCATTATGCCTTAAGGGTCGAGTCAACAGGGAGATTCTAAATTGTATGATCTTAAGATTTTAAAATCTGTAAAGCAAAAGTTGATAGACTAAAAGGAGAAATAGATAAAAATGCATTATCGTAAGTGAAGATTTTAGGGGCACCTGGGTGGCTCAGTCAGTTAAGCATAACTCGTGATCTCAGTTCAGGTCTTGAGCCCAGGGTCATGAGTTCAAGTCCCACACTGGGTGTGGAGCCTACTAAATACATAAAGACATAAATAAATGTTTAATATAACTCAGTAACTGATAGAACAAGTAGATCCAAAAGGTCATTACAGAAACAAGCTTGAACAATATGATTAGACCACTTGACAGAATTGAACATTGCGACAAACAACTTCAGAACATATGCTTCTCAAGTACATATGGAACATTGACTGAACACCACATGTTGGGCTACTAAGTAAAGAGACATATAGATCTGACAGACATTAAAACAAAGTAAGAGGGTATTGTGAACAATGTTATGCCAATAAATCTGACAGTTTAGAGGACTGATTTTCAAACATGGAGTAACATGGTCAGACTTTGATTTCAGAAAGACTGTTCTGGCTGCAGTTTGGAAAATGGGCTAGAAGGGGACAAGACCAGAGGCAGGGAAGATGTTAGGACCCTATTACAACAACCTAGGCAGAAATAATAATGACCTAGATTAAGAAATGGTGACAGGGAGACTGAAGAAGGAATCAAACAAAAGAGCAACTAAGTAAAGCTGAGGGTCAGTGATTATGTGACACTGCAAAATGCTGATTTTAAAAAATATTTATTGAGTCCCTACTATATGCACTCTACTGCTTGCAATAGTCAGCAGAACAGGTATAGTCCCTACCTTAGTGATGCAGCTTACTAGTGGTTGGCATCAGAGCCAGAAGTTGTATCTAGGAGTCTGACCTTCAGTTCCAAGGCTTGTGTGCTTTCTACCAGATACAACAACCCAGACTTTCCCTCTAACACTTGCTTTGTCTGTTGCACCTAATACCAATATAACTATTCTTGTGTCTGCCTCTTTGAGATACCATAATGGCCAGATTCTTCCAGGCAGCACTTACTGATTTAAAAATTTTATAAGATGAAGCTGAACCTTCATAAATTTCCTCGGTTTGGCTCAAAATTACATATACTAGGAGATGGCTATTCTAAAAATCAATAAGCTTTCTTTTTTAAATGGAGCTGTGTTCTTTGTCATAGTGTATTTGTAATCTGCTGGGCATTAGCACCTTCTTCCTGGGAGAGAGCAGCATAAAAGTTTGGTGATCTTTGTCAAAAGAAAAGGATGTAGGAAGCCTGGCAACCTGGATTCATCTGGATTCCTTTTAGTTCCTTCTCTGAACTATAGAACTGAACAATGTTGGAGCTAGAAGGAATTGCAGAAACCGTTTAAGCCAACCGACACTTTTAATTTTAATTTTTTTACTTTTTGAGGTTTTTAAAATTTAATTTTGTTTTTTCAGTGTTCCAAGATTCACTGTTTATGCACCACACCCTGTGCTCCATGCAATACATGCCCTCCTTAATACCCACCCAACCTCCCATCCCCCTCCCCTCCAAAATCCCCCTCCCCTCCCCTCCCATCCCCCTCCCCTCAGTTTGTTTTTCAGAGTCCACAGTCTCTCATGGTTCATCTCTCCCTCTGATTTCCCCAGTTCATTTTTCCTTTCCTTCTCCTAATATCCTCCATGTTATTCTTTATGCTCCACAAGAAAGTGAAACCATACGATAATTGACTCTCTCTGCTTGACTTATTTCACTCAGCATAATCTCCTCCAGTGCCGTCCATGTTGATACAAAAGTTGGGTATTCATCCTTTCTGATGGAGGCATAATACTCCATTGTGTATATGGACCATATCTTCTTTATCCATCCGTCCATTGAAGGGCATCTTGGCTCTTTCCACAGTTTGACGACTGTGGCCATTGCTGCTATGAACACTGGGGTACAGATGGCCCTTCTTTTCACCATATCTGTATCTTTGGGGTAAATACCCAGTAGTGCAATTGCAGGGTCATAGGGAAGCTCTATTTTTAATTTCTTGAGGAATCTCCACACTGTTCTCTAAAGTGGCTGCACCAACTTGCATTCCCACCAACAGTGTAAGAGGGTTCCCCTTTCTCCACATCCTCTCCAACACTTGTTGTAAGGTGGTATCTCAAGGTGGTTTTGATTTCAATCTCCCTGATGGCTAATGATGATGAACATTTTTTCAATGTGACTGTTAGCCATTTGTATGTCTTCTTTCAAGAAGTGTCTGTTCATGTCTTCTGCCCATTTTTTGACATAATTATCTGTTTATTGAGTGTTGAGTTTGGGGAGTTCTTTATAGATCTTCAACCTACATTTTAGAGGGGAAGAATCAAGGCTCGGAGAAGTACAGTGACTTGGAAAGCCACACAGCTACTTTTATGTAGACCCAGGACTGGGATCCAAGTCTCTTCAATGCTCTTTTCTCTAACACCAGCACATCTGCCCCACAGTATGAGAGCCAGGGGTCTATTCTTAACCTGCTTTATATTTTGGAAAAAATAAACTTTAGTGTTTGCTCAAATGACCTTTTCTGTTTCAAATCACCTTTATATCCTTTGTGGGCTCTTCATTATTGTCTCTGGCTGTAGGGAGGCCAGACCCTGTGCTATGCAAAGCAGAAGGAGCAGATGTAATCTGGGGCAATTTCAAGGACCAAGGAAAGGACTTTTTTCTTCCTACATGCTTTTAAGTACTGGAAATTTTTTAAACATAAAAGCTTTTCATTTAAAAAGGAGAACCAAGGCCCATGGTGCACACAACCCTGGGAAGGAAACTATAACAGCTTCAGTCAACACTGAATAGCAAATAATTGTCACTGGATCCCTTCCCAGAAGCATTTTTCTTTGATAGAACAGAAGATGTTGCGAAAGGGCACTAGGATCCTTAAGGACAGAGAGCCATTGATCGTACTGGAAGAAAGGAATAGAGGGGACGTGTGTGTGTGTGCGCCCACAGGTATTGGGGGCGGGGTAGAAGTAGGAGTTTCCAAAGACAAATTTTGTCTACAGTGACAACTCTACATCACAAGTTGGTCCTGCCTTGATCCTGTCTGTCAGGCAGACATTCTTGCGCCCTAATCCTGGACCTGCATGTTGAAAACACTTCCATCCAAGGTGCCAACAAGCAATGTGAGGGAGAGGAACGTCTTCAAGCCAGTGAGCACCCAAACAACTATGTGCCAGACATGAATCCCACACTAAAAGAAGCGAAGCCCTATGATTGGCTCTTTGTTATAAGAGCTGTCATGAAAATTCTCTGTGCAGTGGCTTATAGGGCTGTGAAACTACTCCATATGATGATATAATAATATACCACCAAGAGTGAAACCTAATATAAACTATGGACTTTGGGTGACCATGGGGTATCAGTGTAGGTTCAGTATTTGTCAAAAATGGACCACTCTGGGGCAGGGTTGGGGGCAATATTGATAATAGAGGAAGCTCTATGTGTGAGAGAAATCATTGGACCTTCCACTCAATTTTGAGGTTGACCTAAACTGCTCTTGAAAAGTAGTCCATGAATGGGGTACCTGGGTGTCTCAATGGGTTGAAGCCTCTGCCTTCGGCTCAGGTCATGATCCCAGCATCCTGGGATCAAGCCCCGCATCGAGCTCTCTGTTCAGCAGGGAGCCTGCTTCCCCTTCTCTCTCTGCCTGCCACTCTGCCTACTTGTGATCTCTGTCTGTCAAATAAATAAATAAGATCTTTAAAAAAAAAAAAAAAGAAAAATAGTCCATTAAAAAAAATTCTTGGTTCACCGAGCCTGGTGGATTGGCTGGAAATCCCTACAGGGGGCACAAAGTAAAGGTAGCAGGGTGGGGTGCACTGAGGCTAACATGAAAACAAGGAAATCCAGGCTCTACTCTTAACTCTACCACTAACCGTGGGGACTTGACCTCTGTTTCTTCAGCTAATCAAAAAGAGAGGATAGGGTTTGGGAACCCACTGCTGCATTCCAATTTTACGGTCTTCAATAAAGATTATTTTCCAGACTCTGTCTTCTTGAGAGAAATAGTGTGCCTTAAGATAAAGGAGTAACTGGGCACAAAGGAAAGATCCTGTTTTCTCAGTTGAGACCCCCAGGACTCCCTCTGGTTTCGTTGGCTGAGTTCAGAAGTGTTGCTATGATGCAGCCAAGGTTTTGCCCTCATGAAAGTAGGCCTGTGTTCTCTGACACCCACTCAGAGTAGGTAGGTGTCAGGGCTTCTCACTGAGGGACAGAATCTCTTTCGCACTTCCCACAAGCTGATCTCTTACCCAGGAGGATCCTTATCTTCCTTGGAAGAGCTTAACCATCAGCCCGAGCCCAGGAACCTGGCAGGTGGTGGGGCGCTTAGAGTCAAGCCACATGGTCATTCTACCTCCGACCTATTTGGTTCTTCCCTTCCCTTATCACTAGGCCTACCCAGGGTACCATCCTGAGGCCCGCATGTGCTTCAGAGGTGCGTTTGTCTTTGTTTTGCAGCTCCTAGAGACAGTGATTGCACCCGAAGCGCTGCTGTTTGTAACATCAGTCGGTGATTCCCAACTCTCTTGGCTTCTGCCGGGGACTCACGCTTGGACTCCATTCCCTTGTTGGATTCCAGGCCTTCAGTGTCTTCAAGAGAATGGTAAGCTCCAGTCTGGATGCCTGCTGGGTTGGGACCTTAGGAGCACATTTAAATTCAGGTAAATATGTGTGCATCTCTTCTACCGCACATGTTTGTTAGAGGCAGGAGTTAAAGAACCCAGGCAGCTTCTAGTCTTTAATCAGCAAAAGCATTCGATGAAATCAAGCAAGCTCTCAAGGTTTCCATCCTGCTTATCCAACAAAACAGAAAACTGCTGCCTTTTCTTTTGGACTGTAGGCAGGCATGGATGTCTCTGTCTTGACTAGCTGCCTGTTACCTTGCTGCAGGGACAAGTCCATTCATTTAGTACCTCTGGTAATTGAAGGAGAATTTATTTCTCTGGGTCTCTCTCCATTCAAGCCACCGTCCACATCTTTCTTTCCCTTCACAGTGTTTTCATATTTCTTCTCCTCTTCAGAATTCAGCTCCCTTCCCTCTGACCATTTTTGCACTGCCCAAAGCACTTAACTTATGGGCTGGTTCTAGGATATGAGATGAGTGATACAGGACTACAAGTCAGACCAGAGTATGTGAAATGCACCCCTCCCCCCGCCCTGCCCCGACCACACATGTACAATGTGTCCATCCCCCTGGGTGATCCCTGGTAGTGGCCTTGACAAGGTGGGCTCTATGCCAGTGACCAAGTTTTCAGAAAAAGGGCTGCCCAGTCTCTTTCCTCTCTCCTTTGGGAGAGTTTCTTGCAGTATCCAGGAACCAGGCTGAGGACAGGCTGCACGGGTTTACCTAGGGTCTTTTCTGAGTATCTGTAGTTTGGCAGCTCATGTTGAAAAGCACCTAAATACTTGGGAAAGAGTAATTGCATCCAAAGTTGGGGCAATGATTTGCTGTGCATATAAAAATAAGAGCAACTCCATGGTAAGGAAAGACTCCCCTTCCAGGTTGCTGGCTAGGCCCTCCCACTCTAGCACCAGCTCTCTGCTCCATGGTAGCTGGTGCCCAGACCCTGGTGAAAGTGGCAGGCCTCTGGTGGCACGGCCCTGAGCACCAGATGGATCTGTGCAGAAGGGTCCCGTGTTTCTTCTTCTCCACTCTATTCTGTGTCATGGCAAAGACAAGGCCTATGGAAGGAAGTACAGGAGAGGAAAATCCATTTAGAAAGGAACCCGTAGGTACGCATGTTGTGTGTGTGCCTGTGTTATGTGTAAGTGTGTATTCCTGTGTTATGTGTAAGTGTGTGTTATGTGTGTGTATGTGTGCCTGAGTTGGGGATACTTAACATCCATAGCTTTTATTTTAGGGCAGTGGAAGATAGCAAAAACATTCTTTGGGTTTTTCTGCCCCCCTCCTTTGGTTTGCTTGTTAGTTTGTTCTGTTTTTTATATCCCACATGTAAGTGAGATCATAATGTATTTGTCTTTCTCTGACTTATTTCACTTAGCCTAATATCCTTTAGGTCCATCCATGTTGTCACAAATGGCAAGCTCTTATTCTTTTTTATGACTAATACTCCATTGTATAAATATATGTATACTTATACCACATCTTCTTTATCCATTTTCCTATTGATGGACACTTAGTTTGCATATCTTGGCTATTATAAAGTTGTAGTAAACATAGGGGTGTATGTATCTTTTCAGATAAGTTCCCCCCCCCCACTCTGGGTAAAGACCTACTAGTGGAGTTCCTGGGTCATATGGTATTTCTATTTTAATGTTTCTGAAGCACGTTCATGCTGTTTTCCACAGTGACTGGACCAGTTTGCACTCCCACCAACGTGCACAAGCATTTTCTTTTTTCTTCATCCTCTCCAACACTTGTTGTTTCTTATGTTTTTGATTTTAGCCATTCTGACAGGTATGAGATGGTGTCTCATTTTGGCTTTGATTTTCATTTCTCTGATGTCAAGTGAAATGGTGAGCATTTTTTCATGTGTTTGTTGGCCATCCGTATGTCTTCTTTGGAGAAATGTCTATTCAGGTCCTCTGCCCATTTTTTAATTGGATTCTTTGTGTTTTTTTTGGGTTGAGTGGTCTAAGTTCTTTAACATATATATATATAAATATATATTTATATATTCGTATATGTATTTATATATATTTGATATAAATTTGGATATATATATTTATAAAATTTATATATATATATTTTGGATATAAATTATATATTTTTGGATATAAATCTCTTTTTGGGGGGGTCTTAAATAAATTTTTATTAAGTTCCACCACATGGTAGCATTGGATATAAATCTCTTATGGGATGTGTCCTTTGCAAATATCTTCTCCCATTAACTAGATTGTCTTTTGTTTTATTGATGGTTTCCTTTACTATGCAGAAGATCTCTCAGTTTATTTTTGCTTTTGTTTCTCTTGCACGAGAGGACTTATCTAGAAAAATGTTGTTGAGGTGTATTAGAAAGAGAGGACTGCCTCTGTTTTTTCCACAAATTTTTATGTTTTCAGGTCTTTAATCCATTTTAAGTTTATTCTTGTGTATGGTGTGAGAAAGTGGTCCAGTTCTGTCCAGTTTCATTCTTCGGCATGTAGCTATCCAGTTTTCCCAACACCATTTGTTGAAGAGACTCTCTTTTCCCCACTGCATTTTCTTGCCTCCTTTGTTGTACATTCATTGATCATATAAGTATCAGTTTATTTGGGGACTCTCTCTTAAGGTTAAAGCATTTCCCTGTAGGGGTGCCTGGGTGGCTCAGTTGGGTAAGCATCTGCCTTTGGCTAAGGTCATGATCCCAGGGTCCTGGGACTGAGTCCTGCGTGTCTCTCTGTTCAGTGGGAAGGAAGCCTGTTTCTCCTTCTCTCTCTGCTCCTCCCCCGCTCACTCACTCTCCTACTCTCTCTCTCAAATTAGTAAATAAAATCTTTAAAAGAAAGCATTTCCTTGTAAAACAATTGTTTTCTGAACTGTTACATAGGGCAAGGGCAATACGTTGACTGGACAAAGGAAAATAATAATCACTTTTACATTGTAGTTATTTCTCAGACCTGGCCAGGACACAGAGGAAGTTCATTTTGATGTTTAAAAGAGGAAAGAACCATAATATGGTAGAAAGAGGCTGAAATTTAAAGTCAGGAGACCTGAGTCTATTAATAACTCTTTTTTTTTTAAACCAAGAAATAGACTCTTTTTTTTTTAAAGATTTATTTATTTATTTGACAGAGAGAGATCACGAGTAAGCAGAGAGAGAGGAGGAAGCAGGCTCCCCGCTGAGCAGAGAGCCTGATGTGGGGCTCGATCCCAGGACCCTGAGATCATGACCTGAGCCGAAGGCAGAGGCTTAACCCACTGAGCCACCCAGGCATCCCTATTAATAACTCTTGTCTTGAATACATAGTTTATCTTTGTAACCTCATCTGTAAAATGAAATGCTAGTCATTTTTCACAGAATGTCTGTGAGAGTCAAAAGAGAGAGTGCATGTGAGAGAACTTTTAAAATTGTAAGTGCTATAAAAATCTAAGTTACTATAATATTTGAATTTGCAAGACATCTCTCCTTTTTACTGATTGGTCCTTCCAAGGCACTGGGCCTGCAATTCAGGTATGTACCACTAGAGGGGCAGTATTGTCCATTAGCCTGCAAAAACCAAATATTACACACTTTCTTGGGCACTTCAAGCTGATGTCCAACAGCAGTTATCTAGAGGTTTCCATGCAAGCTGAAACCCCAGGCTTGGATAATGGCCCCTTCACAACAAATGGGAACTTCATTTGCTCTACATCAGGACCTGAAACTAAGTCTGTACTTATTTTTAGAGCCTTCCAGTCCCCGAAAGAGCCCAAGAATAAATGTTTTTAATAAATCAAGTCACAGACTCTGCCTGATGACATTTTTGATGAACTGAGTTTTCTCACAGCCTGAGAATGAGGCTGCTGGTTACATCTTGCCCTTGGTTTCACAAAGAAACCAATCTTGCTCACCATCTTAGGTGAGCATACAGTATGCTACACTTGAAGCTTTTTTGAGTGCATCCAGAAAGGTCCAGTCTCCAGTGATTAGTCCAACGGGCAGCAGCATAGGTAGCCTTATCTTCTGTCTACTTGACAACATTTGCATCTCATGTTAGAAGAGAAAACTTGTTAATGTGTACAGGCAATAAACCCTGAAACCCATACCTCATGTAGTTTGGCTTTAACAGCAGGAAATGAAAAACAGCTTTTCAGTTAATTGACTGAATGCAGGGCTCATAAAATGTGTGAGTGTTCAGAATCACAAGGTCAGGTTCCAACACAGAGATACATGCAGAAGAATTTGTAGCTTCTCCTTTCTTCAGCTGTGGTGCCAGCCATGGTTACCAACACAGTTCAGTAACCTTCCACTCCTTTCTCCCATTTTCTTTCCTTACCACATGTCAGTCCTACACTGTCTCCAAAGAGTTGGGAACAGAGGTGCCAGTTTTCTCATTTCATTCCTGCTTGAGTGTTAGAGACTGAAGCAGTGGGCTCCTGACACATGAGTGAGGCTTGAATTATGTTAAAATGGTAACCACATATTAATCTTCTAAGAGATACGCATGGGTCACGAACTAAATTTAAAGCTAAGATTTGTGGCGCTGAGCTCTCTAAGCTAGGAATGCTCTACCATGCTCCTCGATTTCTCATGCGTATCTGTAGAGCAGAGGTGGAAACCCTAATTATTTTACATTTCTGCATTATTTCTGCTCTTGAGATTATATGTGTCTTTTGTATTTTCAATACTAGATAGAATACTGTATTGCCCTGTATCGCTCCCCAACTCTGTATTCACGGACATCATATCGATGGCTTGAAATTGGTCATGATGGAGGTGTTTCTACCACAGAAATCAGCAAATGTTACCAATTAGTGCCCTTTTTGTTTGTCCCAGGGAGCTGGCTGTTAAACATTTTTCAGCACGCCATTACATGAGGGTGTAGAGCAGCGAGAGGTCATCTAACCTGGAGGTAGTAGGTGTGGAGAGATGATCAGGGCAGAAGTGGCATTTGCCAGTAACTATTTGTCCATAGTTATTCTTAGCTTTGCTCTTAAAACATAGCCACTCTTTATGGTGGCAATTTGCTCAGGTAAGAAACGATTCAAAACCCCATATTTCCCAGCCTCTCTGAAGGTGGGAGCCACAGGATTCAGTCCTGCTCGGTGAGGTAGAAGTAGAAATCTACTGGGAAAGGTCTTGCTTCTCAATGTGGGCACTGCCTCTCCCTCGTCGAATCTGCTACTCCTTCATCTTGCCTGGGATGATGATTGGAGTTGGAACAGCCATCTTTGACCACAGAGGAACCGTGAGGACGAAACATTTCAAGAATGGCCAGGCAAAGACAGAAGGACCTGGGACCTGGATGACACTGTGGAGCTGGCAGGCCCTGAACTGCCCCTTCTGGATTCCCTCTTTGGTGAAAAATGATCCCTGTTTGGTTCAGCACCTCAGCTGGGTCCCTTTACATGTAGCCAAATGCAGTCCCTCCTTAAGAAAGAAGACTTCCCTTGAGAAGTGATGTTTGTGCTGATCTGATGGGAAGAGCAGCTGAATGGAGCATTTGCTAAATGCCAAGTAATCAGGTTCCCTGTGTTGCACAGCTCTCAGATTTGCACCCACCCCCTGAGCCCTTGACTTCTCCCTGCTAAAAATGCCTGGAATTGGCAGGTGAAAGGGAAGACAACAATGAGGTTGCT
The DNA here is from genome assembly GCF_922984935.1 of Meles meles. Lineage (NCBI taxonomy): Eukaryota > Metazoa > Chordata > Mammalia > Carnivora > Mustelidae > Meles > Meles meles. Next base: position 84,935,943 of record NC_060068.1, read on the forward strand.
AAGGCAATCACAGTTTTGTTTTCTCCCTAGGGGTATCATTTCATGGATTTATGGCAGTGGGGATGGGCTCCCATAGGGCAGGCTGGAAGATGAAATCAGGCTGAAACCAACCACCCCAACACAGTAAGGAGCAACCTCTCTTCCTTCCTCTCCCTACCCTAGTCCACCTACCACCTTCTAATCTTATTTCCACATTCTCAGCCCCCAGGCAAACTAGCCCACCCTTTCCTGCTTGCCACAAAACTGCCTTTCCAGGGAAGAGAGAGCCTTTTGAATTCAAGTACACAAAATCCTCATATTAAAAAAAAATAAAAAGGAAATAAAGCCTTCAGCTGGTTGCTAGGGTTTTGTGTATCCTGCTTACGGAGCTCTCCTAGGAAAGAGACTCGTCTCTATAGAAACTGCCACGTCACAGGAGCTCTGAACAGCAGCTCCGAGGCCAGCATCTCTTCCAGAACAGCCTTCCTATCAAAGCCTCTCTCACTAAGATGAGTGCCTGGGGACTAGGGAGGGAGAGGACCCTGGAGTCTTTGGTGGCTTTAAATGGATCTCTTTCTCTTGTTTTCCTTTCCCTGCTTTCATATTGCAAACAGACAGAGGAGTCATTTCCGGTCACAAAGAGCCTTTCTCCCTTTATCTCCACTTTTCTTCTCGCCTGTGGGAAGAGTAGGCTTCCACCACACCCGTTTATCTAACTGGAACAGAGTGGTGGCTTAGAGGCAGCATGTTTGAAGAACACTCAGGGACGCTATCTTGTTTATGATGACTCAGCGCTCTCTCAGGCCTGCATCCCAGAAGGCCCTCGAGTCAGCCCAAGCATGTTCAAGCTGAGGGAGTTTGGGGTGTGTGGGACGCTCTTCTGTATCTTAGAGAGGAATTCAAGGTCATCTAGGAAAGAGTATCATCCTCCTACACTAAAATATAAGTAGCCCTTGCCTTATAAACAGGGTGATCATATAGTTTACCACACAAATCAGGATGTCTATGAGAGGAGCTCTTAATAATTCTAGTGGGACTATAGCCACCTACCAGGAGGGTCTGGACTTGGGCCACTCCACTTAATCCTTGGAAATAACGTGCTTTACAAACACTATACATGAGGAAATGGCTTCCTGCACCCCACTCCCCCCAAAAGCCCCACTGCGCCTAAAACTGCAGAAATTTGGGAAATCAGAAGCCAGTTGTTGCTTGAAAACAGGGTGGGCTCAGAAGTGAATAAAGAAATGACATTGTTGGGGTGCCTGGGTGGCTCAGTGGGTTAAAGCCTCTGCCTTCAGCTCAGGTCATGATCTTGGGGTCCTAGGATCGAGCCCCGCGTCGGGCTCTCTGCTCGGCAGGGAGCCTGCTTCCCTTCCTCTCTCTCTGGCTGCCTCTCTGCCTGCCTGTGATCTCTGTCTGTCAAAAAAAAAAAAAAAACAGACATTGTTGAAGGATTAGAAGATAGATTTTCAAGAAGAAAGACTTTCATATACAAAGTATTTCATACAAATGTATCTGTGGACAAATAGGTATCAGGGTCTCCACACACCCTCAGTAACATGTGTCTGATACGGTCCGTGATCAAAGGAGGGAGACTGATACAAAGCGAAGGTCAAGCAAAGCTTTATTTCGCGCCAAGCATCGAGAATCAAACAGACCATTCGGGGCTGCCTCTTACAGAGAGGGTGACCACCCCCAGCCTCACAGACTAACTTTTATAGAGCAAAGGCCATGTGGTTGAGCTTGGCACACACAGGTGGCCAATGAGATTGCAACATACAGAGAAAACTGCCCAATCATGCTAGGTCAGCAACACACAGGGAAAGCTGCACAGTCATGCTAGGTCACACACGGGTGGCCAGTTGAATTACAATTTACCCCATAGTAGCTTTTTGAACTAGCCTATCACCTTGGTCAGAATTGGCCCCCAAAAGGCACCCTAAAGGCGGGGCCCACGCTCTTTGGTAGCTAGGGAGACAGTATGCCTGCCCCACTGATTGGATGTCTCTACCTGGCCGGACTCATCCCCGCATCCGGGCTGTGTTATCTCCACCTGACCTGACCCGCCCTTGTATTTGGGCTCTGTTATCTGGGACTGGTGGACCATATTTTACTGGTTTCCTGGATTTGCTTTTAAGTAAGTTCCCCTGGGGCGAGGGGGGCAGCGTCAGTTTAAGTTTTACTGCATAAAGAACAAAATCACTGTTTAACTGAGATGAAATCGCTCTGGCTAAGTAGGCCCTTACCGTGTCTTCCTCAACCTCTTCAGCCATTGTCTCTCCAGTGCCGTTTAGAACTCATTCTTCTTGCCCCTGGCTCCTCGTGCTCTGCTCACCGTGAGACTTTTGTCTCTTCAAAAATGTGGTGCTGACTTGAGGAAGATGAACACATTGACTGTACGTCACTTAAGGCCTGTGTGTGAGGGAGGCGGCAGAGCAGCAAGATGGTGGGAGCCAGTTTCTTCGTAATATGTTATAAAAATCCCTTAAGGCAAATCCTGCTACTGCTTTCCTTTTCCAGAAATTCTTGCCTGTTTGTGCTTGTTAGTTTTTCTCAGCAAACTCTGGCATCGGTGACTCACTTCTAAGAATTTTTTTCCTTCAAGTGTTGTTTTGAGGTAATAGTATAAAGGTTAACTTAGGGGGGACTGATATCTTAATGTAGTAAGTCTTTCTGTTTTCTTATGCAAGAAATTAGTTTACCTTTCCATTTTGTTTGTCTACTTTTGTTGTTGTTTTGTTGTTTTTAATATAGGTTCTTGGGCCGCAGCCCTGAACAGTCTGACTTAGTGTACTTGAAGCGGGGATAGTGGAAAGAGCTCAGGGTACAGGAACAGAGTCTGCGGGCTCAAAAGACAAGCTTAGCGTACTTTATCTCACGTCATTAGATTCCAGATCATTTCACATCCCTCTCTGCCTCACATCCTGAAATTGGGAGGCAAATACTTTTCCTCAGTTACAGTATTAATAATAATGGGTAACACAGCCTTTTATGTGTTGAACCAGGACCCTGGCCAGGATTGCTGACGTGGACAGAGAGTGAGCTTAGAGGCCAATGGCACAGGTTAGAGGTGTGTAGCTGCACTGCTCACCTGCTCCATGAGCTTGGAAAACTTGACTTATTCTTCTGTGTTTCCCCCACCATCTTCAATGTGGATGAATAATATTTCTGACCCACAAGTATTGTGAGGATCAGATAAAATCATGTATCTACTTACACTTGAACAACTGAACAATATCTAAAAGCTTCAAAACAGGACTAAAAAGTGAGATCTCCTAATCTTTTCTAATAGGAAATCATAATTTATTACATTTTCACTTATATCTGACCTGTTGCTTTTGAAATCCATCACATCCTTGAGTTTGGGAATCGTACAGACTGCAAGAATTTATGCCTACGTTTCCCACAATCTTTAAGAAAGAAGAGCAGTCTTGGCCAGGTTATCTTTAAAGATCCCGAAACAGAGGATGACTAGCATGTATTTAGTGTGGAAGCCTGGGAATATCAGAGTAAGAGAACACTCGGCACAGTATTGTCAGTAGCAATACATGCGTGGGGTGTTTTGCCATATAAATGAGACTCACTAGTGGGAAACTGCAGCTCAACCTCTTCCATGTCCCCCCTTCTCCCATTTATTGAATGGCTCAACACAGGGACCCCAGTGTTTGGCAACACATACTTGGACATCCTGTCAATTGCTGGACATATGAGGCCCATTTCGTAATCTTCGGTTGGGAAAAGTACCCATTTCACCAAGGGCACATCCAAATGATTAAAAATAAGCCGGAAGTGTATGAGGACTGAGTACCACAAAGGCCGGGGAGTAAAACTTCCCCACCAGTAGGCTAATTTATGGAAACGATTCCACTGGGTAACCCTGAAGTAAAAGAGAAGAGTGTAGAATGAGTTTGGAAGTTTTCCTTCCATTTTAATTTTTTTTTGAAACAGCTTCAGTAGAATAGATATTATTTCTTCTTTAAATGTTTGGTAGACTTCCCCTGGGAAGCCATCTGGCCCTATACTCTTGTTTTATTGGGAGGTTTTTGATTACTGCTTCGATCCTTGCTGGTTATTGGCATGTATGATATGTTGGCTAATTGAATTTAAATAAACAGAAGACACAAATAAAAAAAGGGAGGAGCAATGGGCTCTTCTACTTACAGATTAGCTTCATATGTCAGCAGTCTCGTTTTAAAAGGTGAATTCTCCTTTTCCATGCCCCTTCTGGCCTCATCTCATAGGCTCCAAGACTATACCCATCTGGAAATGGTCCTTTAAAGTTGTTCTTGGGGTGCATTCGATAAGCGTCTGCCTTCGGCTCAGGTCATGATCCCAGGGTCCTGGGATGGAGCCCCACATCAGGCTCCTGGCTCAGTGGCAAGCTTGCTTCTTCCTCTCTCACTCCCCCTGCTTGTGTTCCCTTTCTCGCTGTGTCTCTCTCCGTCAAGTAAATATATAAAATCTTAAAAAAAAAAAAAAGTTCTTCACACCTTTTTACTCTTTCAGTTACTCTCCTATCCTATCCTGCCTTTCTCTTCTTAAAAATATAAGATCCTATTTCATTTTCTCTTAAAAACAATCACCCCCACAACTCTGTTCACATTTTGGGAAGTTCTGACAGTGTTAGGTGACAAAAACCTCAAGTGCTCACATTCTTTGACCTATTAATCCTACCTTTGGGAAATGGTCCCAAAATAATAACTCAAAAGAAGAAAAAAAACTACATGTAAAAAAGATATATATATATATATATATATATATACACATACACACACACATACATACACATATACACACACACACACATGTGTATATATATATATATATGAATATTGGAAAATGTACAAAGATAGGGTCACATAAATTTGTACCAAATTTATAAAATAGCACACAATTTCAAAGGAGAAAGGGGAAGACTTTGTAGAGACATTTTCAAATTGCTTCTCAGTGAAAAATAAAGAATACAAAGTAGAACATACATTATGATTACAATTACATAGCAATTAAGTTCATAAATGGAAATAATCAAATAATTAGGAGAGAACAGAGCGAGAAAGAGTACAGTTCCTATGGAGCCGCTTTAATAATAGGCATGAAAAGAAAGATGTTTTCACCGGCTCCCACCACACAGCTCACCCTTCCTTCCTAGCTTCCCAGCCCACTCCAGAATGGTATAAGAAAAAGAATTTTGCATCAAATAACACTGGAATTTTTGTTTGCTAAAGACTAAATGTGAACTTTTTCCAGTGGCCACTTCAACCACCCCCAACTGCCACTAGAACAGGATCCTTCTGTGGCTTCCTATAAACATTGCACAGTTGACAATAAATAAAGATATTTCTATAATTAAAAAAAAATTGGTGACTTCGTTTCCCTAAAACAGGATCCCTCCAGAGGCTTGACAGTAGGGATTGAGGTGGGGACTACAGCATAGCCCTCGCTAATGTATTTAAAACTTTTTAGTGAAAAAGCTTCCTTTTACTGCGGTGTCATTAACACTGTTCCCAAACTAAAAAGCTTCGTTTACTAGTGTCATTAGCACTGTTCCCAAACTCTGACGAAAGCAGGGACTTGAACCACACCATGAATCAAAGGCATGGACAAATTATGTCACTTTGCTGGAGCTCAAACAGTTTATTTGTTGAGTCCTAATGCTAACTTCTGACGAAAGCAGGGACTTGAACCACACCATGAATCAAAGGCATGGACAAACTATGTCACTTTGCTGGAGCTCAAACAGTTTATTTGTTGAGTCCTAATGCTAACTTTTAAAGAATAAACGTCTAAAAAAAAAAATAAAAAAATAAACGTCTAAATTGGAAAAAACCCAACTTAGTAATAAGATAGGACAGAAGCATTAAAATATTATATGAAAGGCAGGAATGCATTATACAAGTTTCTATACTTAAATCATAATTTTTTCTTAAAATCACATGTATTCTGCTATAGGTTGGATGCTGGTATATTGTATTCATTGCCTACCACCAAGTATTTGTCTAAGGACTTTTATGTGAAATAGCTCATTAAATATGCCAGTGACCCTAAGATGGAGGTAAGATTCTCCCCATGCTACAGATAGGAAAATCGGGGCTCAGAGAGGTCACATACTAATAAGTAACTGAGCCAGGAATCAAACCTGGGCTGTCTGGCCCTCAGGCGTGTGTCCCACCCACCTCTGTCAAATCAGTGTTCTTAGCTTTGATCTTAGAGTGCCCTGGTCCAGGTCTCCAGAGAAGGAAAAGAGGGTGGCAGTGCAGGGCAGGAAACAGGCAAAGTGAGGACCCAGAAGAACTATGCTTGGCCAACCCAGACAAGACACTGGGCCTAGTTGGGTCTTAGTGTTTGTGTTCCTAAGCAAAATGCTTGCCTACCTGGGCTCACACACTTATTGTAAAGACAAATTTTGTGCAAGAGTTAACAAAGATATAAACTCAGCATACTTCAAATATTATATCTTCCCAAAGTTAAAATTCCCAAAGATCTGGACTTCAGTGGAAAGGTTGCTAAAATAAATCACAAACCTTGTAATCTTCTCTAGTTTATTTTTAATTTTTTTTGATTTATTGAAATATAATTCACATGCAATGTTATATAGTTTCAGGTGTACAATATAGTAATTCAGTAATTCTATACATTACTCAGTGCTCATCATGGAAAGTGTACTCTTAATCCCCTTTTTCTATTTCATCTGTCCCCCCACCCTATTCCCCTCTGGCAGCCTGTTTGTTTTCTGTATTTAAGAGTCTGGTTTTTGTTTGTCTCCCCCACCCCCACCTTTATTTGTTCATGTGCTTTGTTTCTTACATTCTCATGTGAGTTCAGTCATATGGTATTTGGTTTTCTCTTTCTGGCTTATTTCACTTGGAATTATGCCTTCTGGGTCCATCCATGTTGCTGCAAATGGCAAGATCTCATTCTTCTTCATGGCTGAGTAATATTCCACTATATATACACCACATCTTCTTTTTCCATTCATGTATCAGTGAACACTTAGTCTGCTTCCATATCTTGGCTCTTGTAAATAATGCTGCAATAAACATAGGGGTACATGTACCTTTTTGAATTAGTGTTTTCCTTTTCTTTAGATAGATACCCAGTAGTATAATTACTAGATTGTATAATATTTCTATTTTTAGTTTTTTGAGAAACTTCCATTCTGTTTCCCAGTGGCTGCACCTGTTTGCATTCCCACCAAAAGTGCCTGAGGGTTTCATTTCTCCAGATCCTCACCAGCAGTCGTTTTTTCTTGTCTTTTTGAGATTAGCCATTTCGACAAGTGTAAGGTGATATCTCATTGTGGTTTTGATTTGTATTTCCCTGATGATGAACGAAGTGAAACATCTTTTCATGTGTTTTTTTGGGCATCTTTATGTCTTCTTGGGAAAAAGAAATCTATTTAGTTCCTCTACCCATTTCTTAATTCGATTGTTTTGGGGTTTTTTGGTGTTGAGTTGTAAAGTTATTTATGTATTTTAAATATGAATCCCTTATTGGATGTATAATTTGCAAATACCCTCTCCCATTTAGGTTGTCTTGTCTTGATGACTCAGTTTCAAGTTGTATACAGGGAATTTTTGCCCCAATTCTTTTGTCTAACCTGTTTTTCTCACTTACTAGCCTTCAAGAGGATAAGCACAGGACAGCAGAGTTAGGGAGTCTCAATTCTTGTCTACCTGCTATCTTTCTTTGTCAATCTCCTTGCTTTAAAGTTGCTATCTCTAACCTACTGTGGGGAGGAAAATGAAATCAACGTTGTTAGAATCATGTCTAAGACAAGAAAGTAAGCGTTTCTCTATACTTTTTTTTAACGTACAAATATTTTACAATTTTAAAAGTGAGAAGAGATAGAAAAATACCCCAAAATATTTAAGGTAGTCAATTATGATGGATAGTATTCTATCCCTCTAAAAAGTAAAAGAAATTCTTTTACTTTTTATTTAAAACTTGTTCCCAAATTTGTCTGTTATGAGATTTATTTTATGACAGAAAAAGGACACTGGTATGTAAGAAGGAAGCCAAGCTAAACAATTCTCTAATGAGGCACGAAGACTTTTTCCCATATTGAGGAACTACTCTTATTTTATATATAGGTTTATATGTACTATGTATGTGGAATCTATGCTATGTATACACATGCCTGCAATATATAATGTAATATCCACGGGGAATCAAACACTGGCTGAACTTCTTATTAGGTAGAAATGGTTGAGACATGACTTAGGAACCACTGCAAGTAAAGAAGGGAAGAACAGAAATTTGTGGGGCGTAGGGGCGGGGAGCCATTTGAAGTGAACAGGAAAATCAGAAACAACTGTCAGCGTCGGGAGGAGAATGGAAATCCCAAGACAAAATAAACACCGCTACACACGACTGGCAGGCCAGTGGCACTGTTCATCAGATAGGGTCTTGTGTTCTCTGCACCTGCGGAGATTACCAGCCGCGTTCCCACATTGGGGCCATTTTGCAATAGAGAAAGTAAAAGCCTGGGTCTGTTGGGAGACTGCCCCTTTCCTTCCAGGACAAGGACAGATTAGTTCATGTCCGAGATCTTCTTGCTTCACAGCCAGCTGAGGACTGTGGCCTGTCACCAGGATCTGCTTCTTTGGCGTAAGTGTCTGCTCTGCCCTGATCACTGTCAACAGAAGCAGTTGACTTTTAATTAATAGAAGCGGATGCATTTCTTTAATACACACAGAAGTAAAAGATAGATTTATGTCTTTTGCACACACACAGGGACAGCTTCATTGAATGGGCCTGAAGGGGGAGGGGGTCCCACCAAGACCCATCTGGCCCAGCTCCTGTTTAGCCCGGACCACTTCCTACCCGTGACAGTGTTGCTAATTGTGAGCACTACTACCAAACGCCATACGATGTGGGGTGATTCCGCTGTTCACGAAAGAATTCCAAACAGGGTTCTGTTTTGAATTTGATGACATATAATGAGAAACCTCTGTGGCACATGACAACATTCTCTTTCGGTTAATGGGATACTTGCTCAGGGTCATCCCCAAAACCATTAGGCACTGATGAGAGAGATTTAGGGTCTCTGAAAGGACGAAGCACAAATATTTTTCAGCTGGGAAGTGTGGCAAAACTATCTCCTTTGAGGGCCTCTGGGAGGATATTTACTTAAATGAAATGTGAGTAGACAGAGGAATTTACCAGGACACTTTCCACTCAGATCTGAAAGTCAAATTGCCAAACCTCATTCAGCCATTTCTTGGAGGGTTTCATTCATGCCTTCAATCATTCATTCATAAAAATGACCCAGCAGATACTCATGGAATATTATTCTGAGTAAGGTGTAGGGCTTGGCTGTGTTACACTGCAATGATGAATCAGAAGGGCAGTCTTCTGTTAGAGGACTCTGCATGTCTGAAAGAAAGCTGATGCAAAATTAGAAATCCTTAATTGAAGTTCAAGCATTCCCCTGTGCTAGGTATGTGACTTTGAGCAAATCATTTCTCTTTCAACCTCAAAGTCCTTAAAATGTGGATAAGAATGCTGGCCTTTCAAACTACATAGAACTGCTCTAAGTAAAATGAGGTACACAAAATCTGACTATAAATTGCTACATAAAGGCAAGAGACTATTTATATTAAGAAACGATGCAGGAAGGGAGATTTAAAGCACACAAATACCTATGGCATAAGACAGAAAGCCAGTTCTATTTTAATAGAGGTACAAATTTATTAGTTCAAAATATCTTTTGAGCCCTAATATGGCCCAGATGACATGCTTGAATGACAAAGGAGTTTAGAAGAGAATTATCTGCTTGTTTTTCAAATGTTCCCCACTAACATTATTCCCCACATCTTACAGCAATCTTACAGTTACCAGTGTTGTTCTCATCCTTTCCAACTTGCATAAAATTCATCGTGCCGAGTCTCATTTCATTTCATTACAAGGATATGGCATTGCTCCTAAAAAAAAAAAGTCTTACCCAGGTTGTAATCTCAGGGTCGTGAGGTCAAGCATGGAGTCTGGGACTCTCTCTCTCCCCCTCTGCCTTTCCCCCCAAATCCTTTGTGAGTGTGTGTGCTCTCTCTCTCAAATAAATAAATCTTAAAAAAAAACAATCTTATCCCAGCTGCTCCCTGCCTCTACCCCATCTTTTTCTTGCCTGAAGACAGGAAGGTGAGAGAATGGACTAGCTTGGGATACGCACTGATCCACCTGGACTCTGCCTTGTCCAAGCTGGTTGATCCCAGGAAAGTTATAAGGCATTTGTGGGCCTCTGGGATCTACCCTGCACAGGGAAGTAAATTATACAGTTTTGTAGTGTCTTTGTGTGGTGAGAGCAATTTGTGGGAAGCTTCTGATTTGTTGACCGTGCTCAGCAACCTTAGCTATTGGTGCTGTAACGAAAGCCATTTTAATCCTCCTTTCTTCCATGCTTAGAATGACTCAGGTTTTGATAGATTTCATTCAGTCAAGTCAGAGATACTTTTTTTTTTTTTCATTTATTGATTTGGGAGAAGAAATAATGAAAAAATTTTTTTCAGTAGAGAGGTGCTTGGATGGCTCACTCAGTTAAGCATCCAACTCTTGATTTTGTCTCAGGTCATAATCAAAAGGATGTGAGATGGAGTCCCTCACTGGGCTCCATGTTCATTGACTAGTCGGCTTGACATTCTCCCTCTCGCTCTGTCTATGCCCTTCCTCTCACTCTTGCGTGAGCATGTGCATTCATGCACGTGCTCTATCTCAAATAAATAAATCATGACCAAAAATATTTTTTTTCAGTAGCCTTCAAGCCAATTATTCAAGAGATACAGACGTGATAAGACGATCTGTTGTGGGGAGAACACTTGGTGCTTCTTTTACAATCAAAGAGCTAGAGTCCTCTTTGGTTTCTGACCTATTTTTAGCATCAGTTTCTCAACCATTTCCCATATGGCTTTGTTTATATTTCTTCTACCAAAGGCAGGGGACATCACTTTATTGGTTTGGCCTCTCTGGTTTCAACAATTGCGTTTCCAATTACAGTTGAACTTTAAACACTTGGAGGAATTGGAGCACCCCCTGCCACACCTCACACCGTTGAAAATCCGCGTGTAAATTTTGACTCCCCCAAACATAATATCCTACTGTGGAGTTTTTTGGGTTATTTTCTTCAAATTTTTATTTAAATTCTAGTTAGGTAACATGCAGTGCATATCAGTTTCAGGGGAGTAGAATTCAGTGATTCATCACTGACATACAATACCCAGAGCTCATCAAACAAGTGCCCCCATAAATGCCCATCCCCCATCTAGCCCATCCCCCACCCTCTTCCCTCCATCAGCCCTCAGTTTGTTCTCTAGCATTAAGAGTCTCTTATGGTTTTTCTTTCCTCCCCACCTCCTTTCTTTTTCCCCCCATTCCCATATGTTCATCTGTTTTGTATCTTAACTTCCAGATATGAGTGAAATCATATATTTCATATATCTGACTTAGTTTGCTTAGCACAATACATTCTAGCTCCATCCACACATAGCTGATGGCAAGATTTCATTCTTTTTGATGGCTGAGTAATATTCCTCTGTGTATGTGTGTTTACCACATCTTCTTTATCCATTCATCAGCTGATGGATATTTGGCCTCTTTCCATATTCTGGCTACTATTGATAATGCTAATATCCTACTGCTGATGAAAGCCTTACTGATGTATAAATGGTTGTTTAACATACATTTAGTATGTTATACATATTATATAATGGAGTCTTACAATCAAATAAGCTAGAGAAAAAATCAGGAAGAAGAAAAATACATTTACAGTACTGTATTTTTAAAATTTTTTTAATTAAAAATTTTTTTATTCAGGGGCGCCTGGGTGGCTCAGTGGATTAAGCCGCTGCCTTCGGCTCAGGTCATGATCTCAGGGTCCTGGGATCGAGCCCCGCATCGGGCTCTCTGCTCTGTGGGGAGCCTGCTTCCTCCTCTCTCTCTGCCTGCCTCTCTGCCTACTTGTGATCTCTCTCTGTCAAATAAATAAAATCTTTAAAAAAAAAAAATTTTTTTATTCAGTGTTCCAAAATTCATTGTTTATGCACCACACCCAGTGCTCCATGCAATACATGCCCTCCTTAATACCCACCACCAGGCTCACCCAACCCCCCACAACCCTCCCCTCCAAAACCCTCAGTTTGTTTCTCAGAGTCCACTGTCTCTCATGGTTCATCTCCCCTCTCCGATTTCCCCCAACTTACTTCTCCTCTCCTTCGCCCAATGTCCTCTGTGTTATTCCTTAAGCTCCACAAGTAAGTGATCTTTGTTAATGTATTGTTGGATCCTATTAACTAGGATCTTGTTGAGAATCTTGGCATCCATATTCATCAGGGATATTGGTCTGAAATTCTCCTTTTTGATGGGGTCTGTGCCTGGTTTGGGGATCAGGGTAACACTGGCTTCAAAGAAAGAATCTGGAAGTTCTCCTTTTGTTTCTATTTTTTTGAAACAGCTTCAGAAGAATAGGTATTATTTCTTCTTTGAATGTTGGTAGAATTCCCCCAAGGAATCCATCAAGTTCTGGGCTCTTGTTTTTTGGGAGGTTTTTGATCACTCCTTCAATTTCATTACTAGATACTGGTCTATTCAGTTGTTAGTTTCTTCTTGTATCAGTCCTGGAAGTTTATAGGTTTCTAGGAATGCATCCATTTCTTCTAGGTTGCTGAACTTATTGGCATATAGCTGTTGATAATAATTTCTATTTCTTTGTGTTGTCATGATCTCTCCCCTTTCATTTATCATTTTATTTTTTTAAACTATTTTTAAAAGATTTTATTTATTTATTTGACAGAAACATAGGGATCACAAGTAGGCAGAGAGGCAGGCAGAGACAGAGGGGGAAGCAGGCTCCCCACTGAGCAGAGAGCCCGATGTGGGGCTCGATCCCAGGACCCTGGGACCATGACCTGAGCCGAAGGCAGAGGCTTAACCCACTGAGCCACCCAGGCACCCCTTAAACTTTTTTTTTTAAGATTTTATTTATTTATTTATTTGAGAGAAAGAGAGAAAGCATGAGAAGGGAGAGATCAGAGGGAGAAGCAGACTCCTTACTGAGCACGGAGCCCAATGTGAGACTTGATCCCAGGGCTCCAGGATCATGACCTGAACCGAAGGCAGTCACTTAACCAACTGAGCCACCCAGATGCTCCTCATTCATAATTTTACTAATTTGGGTCCTCCCTCTTTTCTTTTGGATTAGTTTGGCCAGTGGTTTATCAATCTTATTCTTTCAAAGAACCAGCTTCTACTTTCATTGATGTGTTCTGTTGTATCTCTAGTTTCTAACTCATTGATCTCTGCTTTAATCTTAATTATCTCCCTTCTTGTGCATGGTGTTGGCTTAATTTATGGTTGATTTTCCAGCTCTTTAAGGTATAAAGAGAGTTGGTGTATTTGGGATTTTGCAATTCTTTTTTGAGTGAGGCTTGGATGGCTATGTATTTCCCCCTTAGGACTGCCTTTTTGTATCCCATAGGTTTTGGACCGATGGGTCTTCATTTTCATTGGTTTCCATGAATTGTTTAAGTTCTTCTTTGATTTCCTGATTGATCCAAACATTCTTGAGCAGGATGTTCTTTAGCTTCCAAATATTTGTATTCCTTCCAAACTTTTTCTTGTGGTTGAGTTTCAGTTCCAAAGAATTTTGGTCTGAGAATATGCAGGGAATAATCTCAATATTTTGATATCAATTGAGCCCGGATTTGTGACCCAATATGTGGTCTATTCTGGAGAAAGTTCCATGTCTGTTCGAGAAGAATGAATATTCCGTTGTTTCAGGGTGGAATGTTCTGTATATATCTATGAGGTCCATCTGGTCCAATGTGTCATTCAAAGCTCTTGTTTCTTTATCAATTTTCTGCTTAGATGATCTATTACTGAGAGTGTCATGTTAAGATCCCCTACAATTAATGTATTCATATCAGCATGACTCTTTATTTTGATCAACAGTTGGCTTGTGCGGTTGGCTCTCATGGTGGGGGCGTAAATATTTACAATTTTTAGATATTCTTGGTGGATAGACCCTTTAAGAATGATGTAGTGTCCTTCTGTATCTCTGACTACAGTCTTTAGCTTAAAGTCTAATTTATCTGATATGAGAATCACTACCCCAGCTTTCTTTTGAAGCCCATTGACATGAAAGATTGTTCTCCATCCCTTCACTTTCAGTCTGGATGTATCTTTAGGTTCCAAATGTGTCTCTTTTAGATAGCATATGGACGGTTCCTGTTGTTGTATCCAGTCTGCAACCCTGTGCTGTTTTATGGGTGCATTTAGGCTGTTCACATTGAGAGTGATTATTGAAAGATAAGTTTCTATTGACATCATGTTGCCTGAGAAGTCTTTGTTTCTATAGATTGTCTCTGTAAATTTCTGTTCTATGTCACTCTTGGGTTCTTTCTTCTTTTATATAACCCCTCTTTATATTTCTTGTAGTGCCAGCTTGGTGGTCACATACTCTTTTAAACATTTCTGGTCTTGGAAACTCTTTCTCTCTCCATCCATTTTGAATGTCAGCCTTGCTGGATAAAGTATTTTTGGCTGCATGTTCTTCTCATTTAGTACCCTGAATATGTCTTGCCAGTGCTTTCTGGCTTGTGGACAGGTCTGACGTTATTCTGATGGTCCTTCCTCTGTAGTAAGGAATCTCTTCCCCTAGCTGCCCTTAACAACTTCTGTCTAAAATTATGATTTTTGATTTTCACAATTAAGTGTCTAGAGGTATTTCTAGACTCTTTGATCTTGGAGAGTGTACTTTCTGCCTCTAGGACACAAACACTTGTTCTGCTCCCCACCCTAGGTAAATTTTCATCCAGAATTTGTTCAACTATATCTTCTAGTCTTCTTTCTCTACCACCTCAGGAAACCAATAATTCTGACGTTGGAACATTTCATGGAGTCATTGATTTCCCTAATTCTATTTTCATGGCTTCTAAGCTTTTTGTTCCAGGCCTCCTCCTGATCCTTCTTTTCTACCAGTTTTTCTTCTAGATCACAAATTTGATCTTCTGCATTGGTTACCCTAGCTGTTAGAGTATTTAGATTCGATTGGATCTCATTGGTAGCATTTTTTTAGTGATGCTACATCAGCCCTCACTTCCACCCTTAGAGTTTCTATGTTGCCATTAATGGTCTTCTCCAACTTTGCCAGTGCCTAGATAATTGTTACCCTGAATTCCCTTTCTGACATACTGTTTAGACCATATCTAATAGTTCTGATTTTTTCCTCTGATGGGTGTTCCTCCTCCTAGTATTTTGGTGAGAGATGGTTGAGGGGATGTATAGCTGAAGATATCAACCATGATCTAGGCAAGGTGCACTCCAATTGTACATACATTTCTTTGTCACTTCTCCTGAGCCAACCACCTCAGGGAGGGAGACAGGCATAGAGCTCTGAGCATGTGCCAGTGAAGAGCTGGTGCTGGTCTTTCCCTCTACTCAGAGCCTGGGGAATGCTTTCTTGGCGCCACAGTAAGGATCCACCATGGAGCAGTGCCAGGTATTGCTGGAGCTAATGGAGAGCATGAAATCTGCCACAATACCTGGCTTGCTAAAATGTAACCTCATCCAGTTGTTTTAAAAGAGGTGTTAGCCGAGACTCTCCTTCACCTGGTGGGTGCACGATTGAAAAGATGATGATGGGTAAGGAGGTTCTCTGCAGTCCATCATGACAAGCTATAAAGTACAAAATGAAATGCTTTTCCACAACCTCCTCTGAAAGTCAAGAGGAGTGCTGCTCTTAGTGATCCCAGAGAAACTGGGGAGAAATAAGATTTGGGCCAATCTTCCAATCAAGAGTCAGGACCACAAGTTCAATTATTGTCCTTTGCTGCTCAGAAGGGAAACTTACAAATTGAGCAGAGAACAAGAATTTGATCTGACAAGTGTAGGAGTTTCCACACAAGTTAATAGAACTTGGAATTATGGAGACACTTGAAAATAGCTTGAGAGTAAAGATTTTCTCCATGACAGTCATTTCTTTGCAATTTTGAAAATGTCCAGAAAGTGTATATCCGAAAATCCTTCCCAATCACGTCTCCATTCAGCAGTGCATGGTTTTATTTTTTTAGTAGAAGTTTTATTTGCCTTTTTCTGAGGTCTTCTGTTCCACTTTGGGTCCTCTGAGCAGTAGATGCCAACCAGAACAAAACATGCAAAAGGGGAATGTTTGTAAACGGTATGAGAGAGGAAGCAGGAGTGGGAAGGGAGAGAATTCAGACCCCTATGCAGGACTAACAGCTGTGCAAGGAGAGGGAAGAGAGGAGAACTGAATGGGAGGAGATTTCAGTGGCAGTGAAACTCTGATAACATCTCAGCCAGGCCAATAGGGACCCCGAGTGCAAAGACTGCCCATTACAGGAGTCCCATGTTGGGCTGGTATGGCCAGCTCTCATCTTCTTCTTATGCTCGGCTACTGGCTAGGAGAAGCCCATAGAGAGCAAGGCCTCAGAATGAAAGCTGTGTTAGATCCAAGGTGAATAGCTGGAAGGTGCCCAGGAACTATTCTGTTTATAGGTGCTTCCCTTGAAGGGAGATCTGAATGCAATACTTCCATGGCTGTCATTTCCACAGCTTCTGCCAGAGAGATTTTGTTGTTCTACATGTGTTTGGCAAGCAGCATCTCCTTGGTTCACGTGGGCATCTTTTCTAGAGGAGAAACCTGGAAGAGGTTAGTTGGATGAACTAACAGCTCCATTTCTGCATTTAGTTCATCTCCCTCCTCCACCATCCATTCTAAATTCTCTTTATTTCAGTGCCACCTGGACAGGTCTTTATGGCTTACCCAATGGCAGACTGTAAGCTCTCATTGCTAAGAGATCTAAGCCCCCAGTATAATTGGGCAAAAACTTCTAAAAGTGCCTAATGGGCTCCACTGTGTTTCACATATATTCCTCTCTGCCTCCATTGTGTAAGGGTAGTTCTTCCTCCTCAGCAGGAAGCAGTTACCCCTTCCAGAATGATGAGTCCCCTTCTCTCCTGCTGGTCCTTGGACACCAGAAGTGCAGAGTAGCTGGGTGGAAACAGTCACTTGTCTCCTGACCAGAGGGTCCCCTCTTTGGTGACTATGATCTCAGACCCTGTAAATCCCAGAACTGTGGTGATGGGAGGCACAAAATCCCTATGTGAGTCATTGAGTGTAATGGTAAGTGGGGCGACTCTTGCTCTCACCACCTTAGTGTCTAGCTGGTTCAGAACTACTGCAGTTATAGTATGACAGAAAATGGGAAAGTTAACATAGCCCTAGGGCAACATGAGATACATACTGTTGTCTGTTGTAAACGCAGACTGTTTCTGATCTTCTGATTTTTTTTGACTGGAGTAGAAATAATGAAGGTGACAAGTTAATAGCCACATATTGTCTGCTTCTGAGACCTTATCCACCAGCTGTAGCAAAGACACAGTGTCTGAAACAACATTAATAAGAGCTGCTATATGACTGAGATTGTGGCAGTCTGCAGGCATCCATCCACCCCCTTCTTTAAAAAAAAAAAAGCTTTGGATGTGATATTATTTTTATTTACTTTGGAGGCTTCCAGTTGGGACTTTCCCCACTATTCTCACTCTTACCCACAGGCCAGGAGCTCAGTTGGCATGTATGGATCCATGGACCTTAAACCTACTATCTACTAGACTAGCCAGGTCTTCATTCACCAAGGGATTATGAAAATATCTGGGGTCTTTTGTTATATCAACTAAGACTCTATGTCCAATACTTCTTGAAAGATCTCAGTATTCATCTTCCCATTGTGCAGTCGCCCAAGTAAATGGCCATAGGTATTTTTAAGGAAGGACCGAGGGAGTCATTATAGTACCTATTTGCCATCATGTTGCCCTTCTCCTCGAGATGTGGTCACCTCTTCAGTCATTGTATTTCATCAGAAAACTGGCTCAGGTTTATTAACTGAACAAATAATACTGACCTCTTACAGAGATGATGGCCTTCAGTCTCCTTCTCCTCTGTTCTTTTCTCCTTCTGATTATATTAATCAGCATTCTTGGTTTCTTATCTATTTGGTTATGTTCAACCATCTCCACCATTCCCTGTGGTCAAGTCAAGGGCAGCCTCTCTGACACTGCCAGTCATTATGGGAATTGCAGCCCCCTAGCTTCTAGTGGTCAAGTGCTGCCACCTGGCCTCTATTACTTCCAGGCTCCATTGTTTGCATTGCTATTAGTAAGCCAACTTGGACCTGCCACTACGGAACTGCACAGCCTATTCCCGATGGCCCTGGTGAATGCTGTATCCTTGGGGCTGTCCAATGCAATACAGTCCTCAGGTGAGTCTTCTGATGTCACATAAAATATTGATTCTGATATTCTTTCCTCAGTGAGTTTTAAAACTCCTTCCTTTACTATCTGTCAGGGGAAAGTAAAATTCTTGGGGGCATTCACCCAGATGCCTCATCCAGGCTTTCATGATCCAAGGTTTTCCCAGCTAGGGGCCAAACCTTAGCATAACAGCCCTGTCTTGGTTGAGCATTTCAGTATCTCTAGAGCTCCAAGAAACTATTAGATCCTGAGTCTTCTCTTCAACTATGATCATTATTCCACTGCAGAGATAAGAGACTCTTTGTAAGTGTCCAGAGAGGCTGTCTGGCTTTCACACTTAGTCCTGAATTGTTTGTTGATTGCCTTCAGTTTCTAATTATCCCTCCCCAGTATGTCAGTACAATTAAGTAATAACTGGCCTTGGAGTTACTGTTTTCCTCATGTATTTCAAATGCCTGATTCACTTTGTTGGCAAAGATGTTCTCTTCCATGGGGATACTTTTCCAGGTCACCATCCGTGCAATTTTCAGCAGTTGAGGCATACTGTCTTATTCCAGGAACTGTCCATGCCCCACATGTCAGTTGGGCTAGCATTCTCTTTGCTAGCTATGAGGTGCGTGAGCTAGTATCCAAAACCCCATTTTGTGTACCAGCTGTATAAGTTTGAGTGCTCCCAGAGTGGACACCCAAATGGAATTTGATATGTTAGAGATTCACTGGGGTAATGTTTGTGAAGACGGAGTGGAAGTTGGTGGGAATTGTCTTCAGAATGTGATGTTTGAAAGGAAGGAGAACCGCAGACTGCAGAGCAGATCTGAAAAGGCCCAGGCAGGTGAGTACCCCCAGAGCAAAGATTTCCCATCATAGGAGTCTTATGTCTAACAGAAATGTCATGGCTGTAGTGTCCCTGCTAGGGTCATGCTGACTGGTGTCAAACCAGAGAGAGCATGGCCTCAGTGTGAACTCCGCTGGAGATCCAAACCTGTAGCATCTGGAGATCCAAACCTGTAGCATCTGGAAGATAGCATCTGGAAGATACCCTCCTTGCAGCAGGTTCTCTTAAAAGGATATCTCAGCAGCATACCTTCATTGTTGACACATATCCTCAGAGAGATGGGAAGCCAGGTTTATGGATGTAAGGCCAATGGCTAACCTCCAGTGGACAGACACTTGGAAAACTAAATTAGTTCTCCTCTGGTATGTGGAGGAGTTAAAGCCATGGATGAAGGCTTCCTTGGGCCGTTGTTTGGCAGTACTACACCATAGTGTCTCCTGATTTCTTTGGCCCTGTCAGAATTCTAACCCCTACAGGCCAAGGTTCTCTATGTAGAATAAAATCTTCCTGTCTACTCTCTAACCACCTGTGGCTCAGACGTCTATAGGAATGCTAGGGCCAAACCAAGTCATCTTGGAGGCTCAAGAAGGTATTTGTCCTCTGAGTTCAAAGGGAGAATCCAAGCCCAAAAAAAGGTTGGCTCATTGTGATCAAATCTGACCAAACTATCTCTTTCTAAACACCTGATCTTAGACTTCGCTTAATTTTTATGATGAACCCATGATATAGTCTGATAGTCCATCTTGAAAGACTTGAGGTCTAATTTGTTTAAGGAAGCAAACAAATGAAGGCTTAGAAATTGAAAGCAAGTAAATCAAGTAAATTCTCCCTAGGATGAGGCTGATGAAAGAGGCTGCCTGGGAAATTAGCTCTAAACATTGCTGTGTGGAAGGACGGGTTTTTTGGGAAGCCCATTTTGAGGGAATTATAAATAAAATCCTCTAAAGACTAGAGCAAAAGAAAAACCACAGTTCTTGGTGAGGAGGCAGGCAAACGAGGCATGTCATGCACATAGCCAGGCAGGGTATTTTCAGGATATATGTGGGCTTCAGAGAGCAGGCTGGGCTCTCCTTCCAGCTCATGGGAAGACTGTGGGCAAGTTGTCTGATGCCTGTGAGCCTCCATTTCCTTATGTATATAATGAAGGAAAATGCCTCTTGTTTAGTATGTAGTTAAAGGAATCAAGAAACAACACAGAACAGCGTAGTAAGAATGAGCTCTGGGGTCAGAAGTCCCAACTCTCCAACCACAGTTCATCCTTGATGAAGCTGCCAAACCCCTCTGCCTCCCAGCTGCCTCTCCTTAAGATGGAGGCCACGATACCATAATACAGTTTGTACTCTATGGTGTCTGACTTCTTTTGTTCCACTTAATAGTTTGAGATTCATCCATTTCCTTTCAGGTTTCAGCAATTGATTTCCTTTCATTCCTGAGCACACTACACTTAGGAATGTACCATAATGTGTTTATCTATTCCCCTCTTGGTAGATATTAGAGTCGTTTCCAGATTTTGATAATCATGATTTAAGCAGCTATGAGTATTCTTATAGAGGCATTCTTGTGGACATATGTTTTCATTTCTCTGAGTAAATACCTAGGAATGGATTTCTGGGTCGTAGGATAAATACATGTTTAACTTGGTGAGAAAGAGCCAAACGTTTTTCTGAAAGGATTGTGTCAGCAGTATACACTCTCACTAATATTTGGCGTTAATCTTTTCCATTTTAGCAACCCTAGGGAGAGAAATAGAATCGCACTGTGGTTTTAATTTGCATTTCTCTCATGGCTAATAATATTAAGGATATTTTCGCGTGCATGCAGGTTGTTTGCATATCTTCTTTTATGAAGTGTCTGTTCAACTCCTTGTTCGATCTTTATACTGGGGTTTTTTATTATTAATACTAAGGAGTCCTTGAAATATTGTGGTTGTAAATCATTTGTCAGAAAATAAATTTGCCTCAAACTGGGAGAAAGCTGAGCAGTTTTTGCTGTTGGAGAAATCCAATTTACAAATTCTTTTCTTGTGGTTACTGCTATCTCCTGTCTTAAAAAAAAAAAAAAAAAAAATCTTTGCCTAGCCTAAGCTCATGAAGCTACTCTTCTTTTTTTTAAGAGGCTTAAAAAACCTCTACTTCCGGGTGCATGATTCATCTCAAGGTAAGTCTAGTGTATGGTATAAAGCCGTATTTGGGTTCATTTTTTTTTTTTTTTTTTTTTTTTTGCTGTATAGTTATTTCAGCATTGCTTGGAGAAAAGGGTTTCCTTTCCCTGTTGATTTGCTCTAGTGTCTTTATAGAAAACCAACTGACTCTATATCTGGAATCTTACTTCTGCGCAGTTGATCTATTTGTCTATCCTTATGTCACTACCAACTGTCTAATTACTACAGCTTTAAATTTATTCTTGAAAGTAGAGAATGTAAGTTCTTCAACTTTGTTATGTTTTTCAAGGTTGTTTTCTCTTTTCTAGTTCCTTATTTTTATCGAAACTTTCGTATCTGCTTGACAATTTCTACAAAAAAAATGCTGGGATTTTAACTGGAATTACAATGAATCTTTTTTTTCTTCTTACTGCATTTAAAAATATTTGTTTATTCAAATATAATTAATTACAGTGCTATATTAGTTTCAGGTATACAATATAGTGATTCAGCTATTATCTACATTACACAGTGCTCATCAGGATAAGTTCACTCTTAAACCCCTTCATGTATTTTACCCATCCTCCCTCCTCCCACCAATTTATTTTCTATATTCAAGTCTTTTTTCTTTGTTCATTTGTTTTGTTTCTTAAATTCCACATATGAGTGAAATCATATGGTATCTGTCTTCCTCTGACTTATTTCACTTAGCATAATACTCTCTAGATCCATCTGTGTTGTTGCAAATGGCAAGATTTCATTTTTTTCATGACTGATATGCCATCATATATATTCCATTATATATTCTATTATATAAATTATATACATTCTATATATACATATATTTATGGATGGATGGACACTTGTGTTGTTTCCATATCTTGGCTATTATAAATAATGTTGCAATAGACATAGGGGAGCATGTATCTTTTCAAATTAGTGTTTTCATATTCTTTGGGCAAAAATCCAGTAGAATTACTGGATCATATGGTAATTCTATTTTTAATTTTTGAGGAACCTCCATACTGTTTCCCACAGTGACTGTGTCAGTCTGCATTCCCACCAACAGTGCATGGGGTGACTTTTTCTCCACATTCTCACCAATACTTGTTATTTCTTGTGTTTTCTATTTTAGCCATTCTATTTTTTAAAATTCAATTAGCTAATACATAATACCTCATTAGTTTCTGATGTAGTATTCAACAATTCATCATTTACATATAACACCCAGTGTTCATCCCACATTATGCCCTCCTTAATGTCCACCATCACCCAGTTACCCCATTCCCCACCCACCTCCCCTTCAGCAACCCTCCTTTTTTCCCCCATAGTCTCTCATGGTTTGTCTCCCTGATTTCTTCCCATCCAGTTTTCCCTCCCTTCCCTTATGGTCTTCTGCACCGTTTCTTATGTTCCACATATGAGTGAAACTATATGATAATTGTCTTTCTCTGATTGACTTATTTCACTTAGCATCATATTCTCCAGTTCCATCCACATTGTAGTAAATGGTAAGTACTCATAATTTCTGATGGTTGAGTAATATTTCATTATATATATGTATATGTATGTGTGTGTATATATATATATATATATACACATACACCCAACTTTATCTATTCATCTGTCGAAGGACATTCTCATTAGCCCATTCTATTTTGACATGTGTGAGGGGTATCTCATTGAAGTTTTGATTTGCATTTCTCTGATGATGAGTGATGTTGAGTATCTTTTCATGTGTCTGTTGGCATCTGTATGTCATCTTTGGAGAAATATCTGTTCATGTCTTCTGCCCATTTTACATGACTGTTTTTTTGGTGCTGAATTATAGAAGCTCTTTATATATTTTGGATATTAACCACTTATGAGACATATCATTTGCAAATATTTTCTCATATTTGGTGGGTTGTCTTTTTATTTCATTGATGGTTTCCTTCACTGTGAAGAAGCTTTTTATTTTGGTGTAGTCTCAGTAGTTTCATTTTGCTTTTTTTCCCTTTGCCTCAGGAGACATATCTAGAAAAATGTTTCTATGGCTGATGCCAAAGAGATTACTGCCTATGTTTTCTTCTAGGTGATTTATGGTTTCAGGTTTCAGTTAGGTCTTTAATTCATTTTGAGCTTATTTTTGTGGTGTAAAAACTGTCCAATTTTCCCAGCACCATTTGTTGAAGAGACATTCCCCTTGTGTGTTCTTGCCTCCTTTGTCACAAATTAATTGACCATATAAGTAGGCTTATCTCTGGACTCTCTACTCTGTTCCATTGATCGGTGTGTCTGTTTTTGTGCCAGGACCATGTAGTTTTGCTTGCTGCAGCTTTATAGTATAACTTGAAATCTGGGATTTTTATACCTCCAATTTTGTTCTTCTTTTTCAGGGTTGCTTTTGGGGTTCTATAAAAATGCTGTTAGTATTTTGATAGGGATTGCATTCAATTGTAGATTGAATCTTTAGCAAAAACTGCGGGGAAAAGATAACAATATTAGGTCTTATCAACCATGAATAAGGTGTATCTCCATTTATTTAAGTCTTCTTCATTTGTTTCACAATGTTTTGTAGTTTCTAGTTTTCAACATAGGAGTGTTATACATCTTTTAATTCTATTTAAATTCATTAACATATAGTATATTATTAGTTTCAGGGGTAGAGTTCAGTGATTCATCAGTTGCATATAACGCCCAGTGCTCATTACATTCATATGCCCTCTGTAATGTCCATCACCCGGTTACCCTTTCTCCCCTCTCAACTCCCCTCCAGCAAACCTCTGTTTGTTTCCTATAGTTAAGAGTCCTTATGGTTTGCCTCCCTCTCTGGTTTCATCTTGTTTCATTTTTTCTTCCCTTTTCCTATATTCATATGTTTGTTTCTTAATTCCACATTTGAGTGAAATCATATAATTGTCTTTCTCTGACTGACTTATTTTGCTTAGCATAATACCCTCTAGTTCTGTCCATATTGTTGCAAATGGCAAGATTTCATTCTTCTCAGTGGCTGAGTAATATTCCATCATATATATAAACCACCTCCTCTTTATCCATTCACTTACTGACAGACAGCTGGGCTCTTTCCATATTTTGGCTCTTGTGGACATTGTTGCTATAAGCATTGGGGTGGAGGTGCCCCTTCAAATGATTATTTTTGTATCGTTTGGTTAAATATCTAGTAGTGCAATTGTTGGGTTATAGGGTAGTTCTATTTTTAATCTTTTGAAGAAACTCCATACTGTTTTCCAGAATGACTGCACCAGCTTGCATTCCCACCAAGAGTGTGAAAGGGTTGCCCTTTCTCTACATCCTCACCAACATCTGTCATTTCCTGACTTGTTAATTTTAGCCATTCTGACCAGTGTGAGGTGGTATCTCATTGTGGTTTTGATTTGTATTTCCCTGATGCTGAGTGATGTTGAACATTTTTTCATCTGTCTGTTAGCCATTTGTATGTCCTCTTTGAAGAAATGTCTCTTCATAAAGGAAACAATCAACAAAACTAAAAGACAACCTATGGAATGGGAGAAGATATTTGCAAATGACATATCAGATAAAGGGCTAGTATCCAAAATCTATAAAGAACTTATCAGACTCAACATTCAAAAAACAAAAAAATAGTAGGGGATGTTAACACCCCATTTACACTGATTGATAGATCATCCAGGCAGAAAATCAACAACGAAAGAGTGGCTTCAAAAGACACACCGAACCAGATGGATTTAACAGATATATTCTGAACATTCCATCCTAAAAAAGCAGAATACACATTCTTTTCAAGTGAACAATGAATATTCTCCAGAATAGATTACATATTAGGCCACAAAACAAGTCACAAGAAACTCAAAAAGATCAAAGTTAGACCATGTGTCTTTTTCTTTTTTTTTTTTAACCACAAAGCTATGTAACTATATCTCAATCACAAGAAAAAAGAACCTAGAAAGAACACAAATAAATACATGGAGATTAAAGAACATGCTACTAAACAATGAGTGGGTCAATAAAGAAAGTGGAT
This sequence comes from Meles meles, assembly GCF_922984935.1. Classification (NCBI taxonomy): domain Eukaryota; kingdom Metazoa; phylum Chordata; class Mammalia; order Carnivora; family Mustelidae; genus Meles; species Meles meles. The sequence goes on from NC_060068.1 coordinate 84,961,155, forward strand.
GAGAAACTGAAAACATTTTTGAAATTGAAAAAAAAAATGCTCCTAAATCATTGTAAAGCAGCAAAATCCGTTCTAAGAAGGAAGTTTATAGCAATACAGGCCTACCTCAAATAAACAACCTAACCTTATACCTAAAGGAGCTAGAAAAAGAAGAACAAAGAAAACCCAAAACCAGCAGAAGGAAGGAAATAATGATTAGAAAATATAGGATATAGAAACTTTAAAAAAATGGATCAATGAAACAAAGAGCAAGTTCTTTTAAAAGATCAATGAAATTGATAAACCTCTAGCTAGATTCAGAAAAAATAAAGTCCCAAATAAAATCAGAAATGAAAAAGGAGAAATAACCCACACCACAGAAATACAAAGGACTGCAAAAGAATATTATGAAAAATTATGTGACAAATTGGACAACCTAGAAAAAAATGAAGTCCTAGAAACATATAACCTACTAAAATCAAACCAGGAATAGAAAATTTGAACAGACATATTGCAGCAATGAAATTGAATCAGTAATCAAAAAACTCCCAAAAAAAGTTGTTCCAGGGGCGCCTCGGTGGCTCTGTTGGTTAGCCATCTGCCTTTGGCTCAGGTCATGATCCCAGGAACCTGGGATTGAGCTCTGCATTGGGCTCCCTGCTCAGTGGGGAGCCTGCTTCTCCCTCTGCCTTTGCTTACCACTCTGCCTACCTGTGCTAAGTAATTCCAGGACCAGACAGCTTCACAGATGAATTCTACCAAATATTTAAAGAAGATTCTATTCTTATATTATATATCCTATTCTTCTCAAACTTTTCCAAAAAATAAAATACAAAGGAAAACTTATAAAAGGACCACACAAAAAAGAACTATAAGCCAATATTTGTGATGAACATAGATACAAAAATTCTCCACAAAATACTAACAGAGTTCAACAAGACATTAAAAAAAAAAAAATCATTCACTGTGATCAAGTGGAATCTATTCCCAGGATGCAAGGGTGGTTCGAAATTCATGAATCAATGTGACAGACCACATCAATAGGAGAAAGGATAGAGACCATATGATCATTTCAACAGATGCAGAAAAATCATATGACAAGGTACAGCATCCATTCACGAGAAAAACCCTCAAAAAAGTAGGTTTAGAGGGGATGTACCTATATGAGAAAACTGAAGCTAACATCATACTCAATGGGGAAAACCCGAGAGCTTTTCTTCTAAAGTCAGGAAATGACAAGGGTATTTACTTTTATTCAACATAGTACTGGAAGTCCTGGCCTCAGCAATAACAAAAAGGAATAAAAGGCATTGAAAATGGTAAGGATGAAATACAATTTCACTATTTGCAGATGACATGATACTGTATATAGAAAACCCAAAGATGCCAACAAAAAACTACTAGTACTGATACATGATTTCAGTAAATTTGTAGGATACAAAAATCAATGTACAGAAATCTGCATTACTATATGAAAATAAAGCAGCAGAAAGTGAAATTAAGAAAGCAATCCCATTTTTAATTGCACCCAAACAATAAAATATCTGGGAATAAACTTAACCAGAGGTGAAATGCCTGTACTCTGAAAAGTATAAAATGCTGATGACAGAAATTGAAGATGACACAAAGAAAGGCAAAGTTATTCCATGCTCATGTGTTGGAAGAACAAATATTATTGAAATGTCCATACTCCCCTCCAGTTCCACCCTGGAGTAGATTATGCTAAATGAAATAAGTCAAGCAGAGAAAGACAGTTATCATTTGTTTTCACTCAAATGTGAAACATAAGGAATAGAGCAGAAGACCACAAGGGAAGGGAGAGAAAACCGAATGAGAAGAAATCAGAGAGGGAGACAAAACATGATAGACTCTGGACTCCAGGAAACAATATGAGGGTTATAGAAGGGAGGGGGGTGAGGAATGGGGTAACTGGGTGATGTGGTGACTGAGTGATGGGTATTAAGGAGGGAACATGTTAGGAAGAGCCACTAGGGGTTATATGAAACTATTGAATCATTGAACTCTACAACAAAATGCTAACTAACAGAACCTAATAAAAAAATTTAAATTAAAAGAAAAAAAAGTCCATACTATCCAAAGCAATCTACATATTTAATGCAATCTATATAAAAATACCAACAGCATTTTTCACAGAAGTAGAAAAAACAATCCTAAAATTTGTATGGAACCCCAAATAGCGAAAGCAATGTTGAAACAGAAAAACAAAACTGGAGGTACCACAATACCTGACTTCAAGTTATATTACAGAGCTGTAGTAACCAAAACAGTATGGTACTGGCACAAAAATAGACATAGATCAATAAAACAGAATTTAAAACCTAGAAATGAACCCACAACTATATGGTCAATTAATCTGTGGCAAAACAGGAAAGAATATCAAATGGGAACAAATGCTGTTGGGAAAACCGGACAGCTCCATGGAAAAGAATGAAACTGGACTGCTTTCTTACACCATACACAAAAATAAACTCAAAATGGATTAAAGACCTAAATATGAGACCTGAAACCATAGAAATCCTAGAAGAGAACACAAGCAGTAACGTCTCTGACATTAACTGCCTCAACATTTTTCTTGATATATCTCCTGAGTCAAGAGAAACACAAGCAAAAATAAACTACTGGCGCTACTTCAAAATAAAAATCTTCTGCACAGCAAATGAAACAATCAACAAAACTGAAAGGCAACCTATAGAATATGAGAAGATATTTGTAAATGACTTTTCTGATAAAGGGTGAGTGTCCAAAATATACAAAGAATTTATAAAACTCAACACGCCAAACGCAAATAAGCAGAAGACAACAAACAGACATTTCTCCAAAGAATACCTCCAGATGGCCAACAGACACATGAAAAAGTGCTCAACATCACTCATCATCAGAGAAATGCAAAATCAAAACTACAGTCATGACCTCACATATGTCAGAATGGCCAAAATCAACAACACAAGAAACAACAGGTGTTGGTGAGGATGTGGAGAAAAAGAATCCTCTTGCACTGTTGGTGGGAATGCAAGCTATTGCAGCCACTCTGGAAAACAGTATGGAGGTTCCTCAAAAAGTTTAAAATAGAACTACCTTACGACCCAGTAATGGCACTATTGGGTATTTACCCCAAGAATACAGAAATACTAATTCAAAGGGATACATGTATCCCTATGTTTATCGTAGCATTATTTACAATAGCCAATTTACGGAAGCACCCCAAGCGTCCATCAGTAAATGAATGGATAAAGAAGATGTGATATATTTATGCAATGGAATGTTATTCAGCCATAAAAAGAATGAAATTTTGACATTTGCAATGACATGGATGGAGTTAGAGAGTAATATACTAAGCAAAATAAGTGAATCAGAGAAAGACAATACCATATGATTTCACTCATATGTGGAATTTTTTATTATTTTTTTATAAACATATAATGTATTTTTATCCCCAGGGGTACAGGTCTGTGAATAGCCAGGTTTACACACTTCACAGCACTCACCATAGCACATACCCTCCCCAATGTCCATAACCCCACTCCCCTCTCCCAACCCCCCTCCCCCAACAACCCTCAGTTTGTTTTGTGAGATTAAGAATCACTTATGGTTTGTCTCCCTCCCAATCCCATCTTGTTTCATTTATGCTTCTCCTACCCCCCCAACCCCCCATGTTGCATCTCCACTTCCTCATATCAGGGAGATCATATGATAGTTATCTTTCTCCAATTGACTTATTTCACTAAGCATGATACCCTCTAGTTCCATCCACGTCGTCGCAAATGGCAAGATTTCATTTCTTTTGATGGCTGCATAGTATTCCATTTGTGTATATACCACATCTTCTTTATCCATTCATCTGTTGATGGATATCTAAGTTCTTTACACAGTTTGGCTATTGTAGACATTGCTGCTATAAACATTTGGGTGCACGTGCCCCTTCGGATCACTACATTTGTACTCATATGTGGAATTTAAGAAACAAAAGAAATGAGCAAAGGGAAAAAAAAAAAGAGACAAACCAAGAAATATGCTCTTACCTACACAGAACAAACTGATGGTCACCAGAGGGAAGGTGGGTGGGGAGATGACCAAAATAGGTGATTGGGATTAAAAAGAACACTTAACGTAATGAGCACTGGGTAATATGTAGAATTGTTGGACCACTATATTATGCACCTGAAACTAATATAATACTGTATGTTAACTATACTGGAATTAAAATTTAAAACTTCATAAAAGATATTTTGAATTGAATGGAAATGAGAGAAAAACGTCAAAATTTGTAGGATGCAGTCATAGAAATTCTTAGAAATGTATAGCATTAACCACTTAAAGTACATAACAAGAAAGGTATAACATTAATAATGTAAACTTTTACCTAAAAAGCTAGGAAAAGAAAAGCAAATTAAATGATAATAAGTAGAATATAAAAACATAAAGAGTGGAAATCAGCAAAACAATAAGCCTACAAACCACTGACAAAATCTACAAAACTAAAAATGGTTTCACTAAAAAGATTAATGAAATTGGTGAATGCAGAGCAAGATAGATAGTGAAAAAGACAGAAAAAATACATAGTAACAGTATCAGTAATAAGAGAGGACATCACTACAGCTATAGACATTGAAGGGGTAATTAGAAAATATTATGAACAAATTTTAATGATAATAAATTTGGTAATTAAGATAAACTAGACACATTTATTGAAAGAGAAAGCTTAGCAAAACCAGCACAAAAAATACAAAATCTGAATAGCCACATATCTGTTAAAGAAATTCAATTTATAAAAAAAAAAAAAAAGAAATTCAATTTATAATTAAAACTTTTACACAAAGTAAACTCCAGTCTACATAGTTGCTCTGGTAAGTTCTGTCCAAGATTTCTGAGTAGGATGTAATATCCTACACAATCTTTTAGAATAGAGAGGAAAAGGGGAGTACTTCCTAACCAATTTTATGAGGTCACCATAACCCTGATATCAAAAGCTGACAAGGACATTAAAAAAATAAATTGTAGACCAATATCCTTCCTAAGCCTAGATGCAAAAATCCTTAACAATATTAGCAAATTGAATCAAATAACATATAAAGAGGATAATACATCAAGAGCAAGTGGGGGATTATTTCAGGAAGGCAAGATTGGCTTAATATTAGGAAATCAATAAAAGCACATTAACAGAAAGAGGAGAAAAATTATGATTAGCTCAAGAGATGCAGAAAAAGCATTTGACCCAAGTCCAATATCCATTCATGACAAAAGTAGAAACTCTCAACAAACCAGGCAAAAAAGAAAACTTCCTCACCATAATAAAAGCTGTCCATAAAATAACTGGAGCTAATGTCATACAATGTAAGTACAATACTGAATGCATTCCCCCTACCATCACAAGGCAAGGTATCTGTTCTCATTACTTGTGTTCAGTGCTGTACTGGAGATCTTAGCCAGGGCAAAAGGGAAGATTTTAAAAAAGACCTAAGGATTGGAAAGGAGACGTAAAACCATCTTTTTTTAACAGAAGATGTAGTTGTATACACAGATAATCTGATTTCAAAGGAATCTACCGAAAACTATTAAAACTAATTAAGTGAATTTAGCAAGGACACAGGACACAAAGTCAGTTTCTAAAAATCAATTGTATTTCTATATACTGGAATAAAATTGGCAAATGAAATATAAAAGTTTATACTTACAACAGCATTACAACGTATATATGCTTTGTAATAAGAGGGATAAGTTTATCAAAAGATGTGTCATAGGATAGTTGTATTTTTAAATTTTGAGGAACCTCCATACTATTTTCCAGAATGATGGTACCAGCATGCATTCCCAGCAGCATTGTAAGAGGGTTTCCCTTTTTTTTTTTTTTAAGATTTTATTTATTTATTGGAGAAAGAGGGCATGCCAGCACACAGCAGGGGGAATGGGGCAGAGGGAGAGGGAAAAGCAGACTCCCCACTGAGCAGGGAGTCTGATGCAGGACTCCTGATCCCAGGACCCTGGGATCATGCCCTGAGCCAAAGGCAGATGCTTCACCAACTGAGTCACCCAGGTGCCCGAGGGTTCCCCTTTCTCCACATCCTGGCCAACACTTGTTGTTTCCCGACTTGTTAATTTTAATTGTTTTGACTGGTGTGATGTGGTATCTCATTGTGGTTTTGATTTGTATTTCCCTGATGCCAAGTTATGTTGCAACTCAAAAGCTTACAGTTATGGATTTGTTTAGTTCTTAATCCTGCTTTCTTAATGAATTGACTGTTCTATTATTATGAAATGTCTCCTTTTTATTCTAGTTATTGCTTTTTGACTTGAAGTTTATTTCGTCTGATATGAATAAAACAATATCGGCTTTCTTACAGTTAGTGTTTGCATGGTATAATTCTTCCATCCCTTTGTTTCAACTTTTTTTGTGACTTTATATTTAAAATGTATCTCTCAAACAACATACAAGTGGATCTTTCCTTTTTATTCCATCTAACAATTTCTACCTCTTAATTGGAGTATTTAGTCCACTTACATTTAATTGTATGGTTGGGCTTAATTTTAGCATCTTGCTACTTATCATATTTTCCTTTTTTCTTTGTTCCTTTTTTTCTGTTATTTGCCTTCTCTTGACTGAGAATTTTTTATATTTCATTTTACCTCCCCTATTGGCTTTTCAGTTATATGTCTTTGTTTTATTTTGTCAGTGGTTGCACTAGGAAACACAATATCCATCCTTAATCCATTTTATTTCGATTAATGTTATATCACTTCACATGTAATGACATTTTAAAAGTGCTAGTTTGGTTTCTCTGAAAAGCAGCCACCAAGATGGGATTATACATATACAATACTGTGGGGAACATCTGTGAAGGATAAAGGGGAGAGAGCAGGAGGAGGTGGAGACATCCTTCCGGCTGCAAAAGGAGAATGGAGAGGAAGAAGTGTGGAGACAGAATCTCGGATCGTAACACGGTTCTAAGAAAGTCTTGGTAAAGCTGAAGAGCAGTCCCTGAACAAAGGTTGTCCCCTGGATATGTCTGGCATTAGGCCAAAATGGACTGCCTTTAGTACTCCTCACAATGCCCAGTCATTGGCTGAGAGCAGCCAGGGAAAGAGGACCCTGGCATGAAAAGCACAGTGGATAGAAAGGGGGAGTAGTCAGTCAGTCAGCTAAGACCCCAGTAGGCTCTCCTAAAGACAGCTGGAACAGTTCAGCTCCCTGCTGCCACAGACCACCCCTTGCCCTGTACAGATGCTCTTGTATGTTCAGGAAACCACTCCTTCATGCTTCCTGTGGGCCTCTTTCAGTAGAAACTTTCAGGGCCCCCAAGCAACCAGCGAGGCCACTGGATGTTGTCTAGGAATCTGCATATATATTCTTACCTTGTACTACTTCTCCTTCCACTTAAAGGTATGTCACTGGCAGTTCTGCCTCCTGGGAAGATTTTCACTTTCCTCTGTTTTTCAGGTTCACCCTTGAATGTGGACATGATGCAGCACTCTCGGTGTTCAGCTCCCTTCTATATACTCAGTCCACTCAACTGTACACCAAGTTCAGGCTGTTTCCTCCTCCCTCAGCTGATCCTATGCAAGCCTCCCTCCAACCACGCGTGTGGCCTGGGAGATGGGTGCTGCTGCAGCCATAGTGAGTGACATGGAAGTGTGGGCCACCTGCTTGTGCTATTAACCTGTGCTCTGCTAACATTTTCATTTTATGATAGAGCAATGCCAGGCTTGCCCAACATTATGACCTGTCAGATCTGATAGCCCCCAGATCAGCAGGGGTAATTCCAGGTACAGGATCATTTGATGCTCCAAATAACCAAGCATTCTATCTCTGCCCTGTCCCCAAAACATGATGAGTTATTTTTCAAAAGGCATATATTTCTCTGCTGCAAATGGCACGGCCTTGCTTCAGAACCCCAGAGGTCTGCTTTGCCATTCTCCCACAGAGACCTGCTATACATTTCATGCTGCATGTTTTTCCACCGCAGATACCGCTGACACCAGAGGGCCTGTTAGACTGCATGACCTACATGGCCAGACTGCTTGTACCGTGGCCTGAACTCACTGCAGAGCTGTTTCCTATTTGGGGCCCCCCACAAAATTGATGGCCTTCTGTGTCGCCACATATATGGGCCCAAGCAGTATTCCTAGATGTGGAATGTGCTGTCTCTAGATCCCGAAGTGGCCTACCAGGCACCATGCTTCCTTCCTTGCAGTAGGGAGTGCTAGACGCCGACATTTTTCTTTAACTCTGTAGAGATAGCTTAGCACATCCCTGACCACTAGACCCTAAAAAACTTTACCAAAGTGGCAGGTTCTTGAATTGTCACAGAGGTTTTCTCCCACTATCTGGACCCCATGGGTCTTAAATGGACGTCAGGGTACTACCTCCTTCTGCTCATTTTTCCCAATCGGCATGACGTAATAGATCAATGTGATGTTCTGCAGGACGTCTAGACAGCCCAGATCTCTTGGGAATGTATTATGTCAGAGAGTGGGAAAGTTAACCTAGCCCTGCAAATGAATAGTCACTGTCCATTCCATATAGGTATGAACTCTTTCTAATCTTTTTTTCTGATCTGAATAGGAAAGAACACATTCACAAAAGCCACGGACCTTCTGCCATGTGTCTGAAGCCTCAGTAATGCTCTCTCTAAGAACAGTCTCCAAAGAGAACACATCAAGGGCAACTGACGTTGCTGTAGTTACAGAACAACAGAAGAGAAATGAGACAGACAGATACCAAACAGCCAAAAGGTTTATCTAAATACAAACATACCAATTACTGCAGTACTGTGAATGTACCAAACACTCCAATGAAAAGCCACAGATTGACAGACTGGATCAAAAAGGAAGATGCAAATGTATATTGTTCACAGTTTTGGTTTTTTTTGTTTTTTTTTTTTTTAGGATGATAGAAGTATTGTAGAACTTGACTATGGTGATGGTTGCAAAACATGTACATTTTTCCAAAATTGTTCAAACTTCAAAAGGCTGAGTGTTACTATGTATAAATTCTATCTCAATAAAGCTGTAAAAGAAGATATGTTCCAACTCAGTCCATGAGCCTGGAATCTCTATCAAAATATATAGAGTTAAGGTGGGGAGAAAAAGGAAGATAGCAGCCAATATAACTGATAAAAGCAGATGCAAAAACCTAAACAAACTATTTACAACTGAATTCAGCAGTGTGTAAAGAGAAAAGATCCAGACAAAGTTGGGTGTGTCCCAAGAATGGAAGACTGGCTTAACCTTAATAAGCTGGATAATGCAATTCATCTTATTAATAAATTATAAGAGTAAACACATATGATCATCATAGGAAATGAAGAAAGAGGATTTGATAAAACATAACATCCACTAAGATCTAACAAAAAAATATAATTCTTATTAAGTTTGGAATAAAAGGAACCTTCCTAGACATAAGCGACAGTAAATAACATACTTAATGGTAGAATGCTTAAGAGATCTGCTTTCACTGCTTTCAACACTGGACTAGAGATTCTATCCATTCAGACTGAAAAGGGAAATAGGTATAAATATTTAAAAAATATATAACTGTCGCTTTTTAAAAGATTTTATTTATTTATTTGACAGAGATCACAAGTAGGCAGAGAGGCAGGCAGAGAGTAGGGGTGAGCAGTGGGTGGGGGGAGGAGAGTAGGCTCCCCGCCAAGCAGGGAACCTGACCTGAGCCAAAGGCAGAGGCTTAACCCACTGAGCCACCAAGGTGCCCCTGTAACTGTCACTATTGTAGGGACTTGGATTATTCATAAAGAAATCCCAAGAATGTGCAGATAATTATTAGAATTAATAGCAAGTTTGCTATATTTTTAAAAAATCCATATTCCAAAATCAATGGGATTTCTATGTGTTAGTCAAAATAAAAGATGAGGGGCTCCTGGGTGGCTCAGTGGGTTAAGCCTGTGCCTTCTGCTCAGGTCATGATCTCAGGGTCCTGGGATCATCCCGCATCGGACCCTCTGCTCAGCCGGAAGCCTGCTTCCCACCCACCTCTGCCTGCCCCTCTGCCTACTTGTGATTTCTCTGCCAAATAAATAAAATCTTCTAAAAAAAATAAAAGATGTAATTTAGTTCAAGATGTTATTTATAATAACAAGAATACCTAAAAAGAAAATTTTTAAATGGATATGTACATGTTCCTTTTGAACAAAATTATAATTACAAAGATTTACTGAAAGAGAATACCTAAATAAAATAAGTGTTATTCCATGCTAGTGGATAGGAACACTTAATTTTATAAAGATGTCCATTCTCTTTAAAAATGTATCTCTAAAATCAGTGCAAATCCCGTTGGACAAATAGCTGGCTAGAACAGACCAGAGAGCCTCCAAACAGACTCACGCATTCAGGCAAACTGGATTTCTCACAACAGACATTGTACATCAGCAGGGAAAGGATGAGCTACTTAACAAATGGGATTTGGACGCTTCATTTTTCATAGAGAAAAATGAAATCTGATCCTTGCCTCATACCAGACACAGAATTCAAATCCCCATGATTTAAGACTGAAATGTGGTAAAACTACAGGAACGGTGTAGTGTAGTCAGCCCGGAGAACCATTTCTGAAATACAAAGTACAGACCACAGAGGGAAACACATCCCTGGCAGCAGAGGCCCCCAGTGGTCTCAGTGGCCCTTGATGTCAGGGCCGGCACCTCCCGCCTCCTTCCCTCTCCAGACCTTCGAGCAGGGCAGTCGGGGCTCTGAGGAGATTCTGGACAGACAAGAGGAAGATGGCTGCTGCCTCCTTGTTTGAAATCTCGAGTAGGAAATTGTCTCCATTCTGTCACAGACAGAAAACGTGTTTGAGACAGGGAAACACAGTTGTTTAATTTAGAGAGCCCCTTTCAAGAGACAAGTAATTAAGCTCTGAATTGTTGCTTCCCTGGTGTAATACCCTCCAGTCGGGGAGCAGCGCATTTTCTTTGTTTCAGAGCTGATGAAAATCAACAGCAGTGTGTTTGGGAAAAGGACGGGATGCTATGATGAAGAGTGATGAGGGAAACGAGCATGTGAAACAGGCAGGAGCGAAGGATGCCAATCATTTTAGCCTCCAAAAGAGATGCATTGTAAGTGACATGATCACCATAGTGGAAAAAGATGTGTATCCCATCTGCACAGCCCTGACGCTGGAACACCATTGGCAGACACCCCTCCAGCCCGCCAGCTGGGAGGATCTGACTGTCTTGGCTCACACGGGCCAGTCCCAAGGGAGGGCTCTGGTTACATCTCCTTCCTGCTTCCCCGTGCTGAGGGAAGGGACAGAGCAGGCAAAGGGAGGCAAGTGTTAGGGGGAAGAAAGGGATTGACTCTGAAAAACAGAACAAGTGGCTCTTCTTCTACCAGTGATTTCTACCAAACTATTATTTACTCTCGAGGGTCCAGGCTTCTGTATTTAAGGAATAGAATAAATCTTGTTGTTTAGATGCCTCCGAATTCATTGGGATCCAACCCTCTTAGTAAGGTGAACTTACAATCTGCTGTCTGGCAGACGTCCAGAGCCAGCCTTCAATCCCGTGACCACTTTATCTTTGTCTTCAAGACTAGCACATTTTCACCATGGCTTCATCTCATCATGAGTAAAGCATGTCGGGTACTTAAACTTGCAAGAGCGCAGGAAGTCAAAGTACGGGACAATGCCTCCAGCTGCCGGAAGAAGAGTGCAATCATAACACTTACCCAGTAGACTTGATTTTTCACACTGCTTAAGCCACCCCTGGCAGTAAGCTAGCCACTTTCGCAGGCATTCCAATACTGCTGAATGGACTCTTGCTCTGCCTAATAGGTTCCTTAGGCTTTTGCACTTTTGTCTACCCTGCGTCCCCATGGAAACCTGCCTGTCTCTGCCTGTTCATCTATAAGCTGACTATATATTTTATAAAATTTGTTTATAAATTTACGAAGTCTCTTCCAGGTGTCAGTCTCCTTAACCATCAGGCTACAAAATATGAAACAAAGAGTCCTTGCCATGAATCTGAAAGCTAGATGGAGGAGGAAGAAAGATAGATACACACACACACACACACACACACACACACACACAGATTAAGAATAGGGATTTTGGCCTAAGATGACTCAGGTTCGAATCCTATCTCTGGCATTTCCTAGTTGTGTGGCTTTGAATAAATCCCTTAATTTTTCTAAGTTTCAATATTCTCACCTATAAAGTGGAGCTATGTTATCTATCAAAAATATTTATTGACGACACACTTTGTGCCCAGCACAGGCTAGATACTAGGGATCTGGCTCTGGGCCAGACAGACAAAATCCCTCCTGAGGGAACCTGGCATTCAGATGTTAACAAACGGATGTTAAAAGTGAAATACCAGATCCAGAGTGTGTCAGGTAATGTTAAATGCTATGAAGGCCAATAGAGCAGGGTGAGACCATGAATGCGCGATTAGATAGGCTGGGGAATCCTTGTCTGGAGAGGTAGTGTGGGGCAGAGAGCTCGCATGATGGTCTGGAGGAAGAGCATTTCAGGCACAAAGAGCAGGGCCCAGAGGTGGAAGCACACCATCCTAAGCCAACTCACCACAAGGAGCCAGCGTGGCTGAAAGCGGTGAGCAAGGGGGAGGGGGCGGGGTGAGGAGCTGAGGCTGCAGCCAGGCCACACTGGGCCATGGTGACCAAGATAAAAACAGTGTTCAGTGGGGTCCATAACAGCAGCTTCCTTTAGCATTGTTGTTTGGGTAAAACAAATCCTGACTGCCAGAGATTCGACTTAATAAGCCCTCGGCAGGCATCAGCCATCGTCCCCGTGAGAGAAGGATGACCACGGAGCTATGAGCCAGGCGTGAGGGAAGCACAACAGAGGGCTCTGAGGAAAGGCACCAAAGTTAAAGTTGGTGCCGGCAAGAAGTTTACAATCCAGCAGGAGAAATAAGATGAGAATCCAAATATATACCCTCGGTAGATAAGATATGGCATGGACCCCTGTGAAAGCTCCGTCCTCTGCATTTCAGAAAAAAAAATCATGCCTTTTTTTCTTTGACAATTGCTGTAACATCCATGAGAGTAGTCCGTGGACCATTCCTACCCCCTGGCAATGTCCCTGAGGCCTTGCATAGTGCCCCACATGGAGTGGGTACTCAAATCATATTCGCTGAATGGTTCTACAAACTGATTTAATGAGAGTAACCACACATGTGGAAACATTCTCAATTTCTTCGTACTACTGACAATATCATATTAGTTTCTAAGCTTTGAGACACAAATAAAAATGATTTTTTAGGTATTCATGGGCCAATTCACTGCAGGTTTAACTAGGTCACCAGGATTCTTGGAAACTGAGGACAATCTCTTTAAAGCACTATGGTAGTTACAGGGAAATATCAGTTGCCCTCTGAACAGGGGTGGCAAGGTTCCTTGTGAAATACATCGTAAGTATACCTCATGGCCCCTAGCACTGATGTCCCCAGCTGGTTAGCTTGGTTTGAGGCTGAGATTCGTAGAACAGAAGGATAGCACGCCTCCAGAGGTCACCCCGGCCAACTCTCACCCATGGCATGTTTGTATTAGAAGACTTATCAATGCGAAGGTTAAAACAACAAAAACAAAACTTGTCCTGTGTAATTTCCCAGCCTTACCCTGGCTCAGGACCATTATTCTTAGTCCAGATGTAGAGTTGGGGATTGGTTTAGGTGCAGCTACAGGACACATGATGTCACTAAATCATCCAGTAGAGATACTATTCAGTTCCTCTTTCTACTGGTCAGGAGCAGCCATGGGGGGTGTGGGGGGAGCAGTCTCTCTGCATGTCCAGCAATGGGAGGCAGAGTATGAGGAGTTATGGGATTGAGGGTGAGGTATGTTTCAGGTACTCACACAGCTGGGAGAAAAGTTCTTCCCAAGCTGGAGGGAAATCTGGAAGCTGGTGAAGGAGGAAGAGACCAACCCAGCAAAGTCAGCATCAAACTGAGTTGCTAGGAAACCAGAAAATTTCCCTACAGTGAGATCCTGGGAATTAAAGCTAGGTGAAATAGGAGAAACACAGGAGAGGACAGAAAACATTAATGATTTCAAGAAAATTTTTAAAAAATGTTTAAATCATTAAGGTGCCAAGCTCATTTTTGAAAGTAAGACCAAAAAAATGAAGTGAAATGGGGCATTTGGAAAGAGACAAGAAACATAAAAACCAGAAATGGATGAAAGGTCAAGATAAGCTAGTAGAAGAGTCTCCCACTGTACAAAGGTGCCAGCAACTGCCTTCGCTCTCTGCTGAGCAGCTTAACCCTTCTCACCCCCAGACTAGAGGTCCTGATAGGACTGCCATGAAAAAAAATTTTTTTAAGGTTTTATGTATTTATTTGACAGAGAAAGAGTGCAAGCACAAGCAGGGGGAGCGGCTGGCAGAGGGAGAGGAAGAAGCAGGCTCCCCACTAAGCAGAGAGCCCGAAGCAGGATCCCAAGACCCTGAGATCATGACTTGAGCCAAAGGCAGACACATAACCATCTGAGCCACCCAGGCGCCCCTGCCATGAAAATTCTTGTGATAAGCTTTAAAGCCTTATGAATCTCTGAGACTGATGTTCAGGAAAAAAAAAATTGCTATAACTGCTTAGGGGAAGCTGAACTCTAGACTAAAAGACCAGCCTGAACCTGAAATTTTTCCTGCAATACTCCCTGAACTTTCTACTCCATGAAATAGCTGCTTATACTGCCTGAAATTCTACTGGCTAAAGATGCATATGTATCATTGTATACCTTCTTTTCAAAAGACAAAAAAGTTCCAGGGTGTTATTAGAAGTATTAGCTAGTCATTCACACATTAGTATAAATTAGTCCACACACTTTTCTTTCTAACATCTAGCTGAGATCATTTACTGTACAGAAGGAGGTCTTAATCAAGGATGAAAGTTAATGGGGCACCTGGGTGGCTGAGTTGGTTAAGCAGCTGACTCTTGATTTTGGCTCAGGTCATGATCTCAGGGTCGTGAGATCAAGCCCCATTTGGGCACAGAGCCTGCTTAGAATTCTCTATTTCTCCTCTGTTTGCTCACTCTCATTCTCCTCTCAAAAAAAAAAAAAAAAAAAAAAAGTAAATGACTCTATATTTGTTCATAGTTTGTTCTACTTTATATTCCTGCTACTTCTAAAAAGGATTTGAGGCAGCAAATATTTTAAAATTTGAGGATTGATTTTATGGAATAAGATACACAGATTCTGCTCTCCCTTCTTCTCCCATACACATATAAAATAGTGATCCTGTCTAGTTGAAAGTATAAATGGTACATGTTAAGGAAGAGGTTGGAAACATTAAAGTGATCCCTGATAACAGAAATTAAATTGTTTCCTGCTAGTTAAATATAAAATCCATACATGTTCGATCAGAACAGAATAAATGGTACTACATTAATTTTAAAGGATTAGAATGGCTCCCAGGTCTACCAGTGTTGCCTCTAATCTGATTGGAGATATCACCACAGTTAGAAAAAAGGGCCAGAAAGTCTAGAAAAGGGATAATGAAAGAAGCAATCCCTGAGCCTTGATTATGCATGCTGTGGCTAAAGGAGAGAATGGTGGGGCCTAAAGATGTTTTTTTTCCCCCCAGTTGATGCCCTGATCTACAGGAGGCTCACCACGTAGCTTTCTGATTGCTCTCTAACTTCCTTTGCAGATTTCCATCGAAGGAGGAAATGCACTGGTCGCAATGTGCTTATCCAGGGGGGTTAATAGCCAGCAATGTTGGTGGGTAACCTGACACTCTGATTAGTATATCAAGCTCATGTAAGTTTGTTTAACATAGGTCAAACCCTAAATTTCAATTGTTTCTTGTTCTAAGACCACAAGAAGCTGGTGTGTGTAGGACCTGATTATTATGAACTATGGCCCTGATCTAGAACTGCATTAACAAAGACATAAGGGAAAACGCCCGTTCTCCCATTTCCTCTTCCTCCTTTCCCTCATACTCTATCTCTTCCGCATCACACAGATATTCTTCCTGTTCCTAGACCCCTCACTTGCATTATGGTTCAGGTTTATTACAGATAAAATGACTTCAGGGGGGCGCCTGGGTGGCTCAGTGGGTTAAGCCGCTGCCTTTGGCTTGGGTCATGATCTCGGGGTCCTGGGATCGAGTCCCGAGTCGGGCTCTCTGCTCGGCAGGGAGCCTGCTTCCCTCTCCCTCTCTCTCTGCCTGCCTCTCTATCTACTTGTGATCTCTCTGTCAACTAAATAAATAAATAAATAAATGAAAAAAAAAATGTTTAAAAAATGGCTTCAGGGGGATATACCCTCCACCACTATTGTTTCTATGAGGGGAAAAAAAAAACCAAAACGGTGTAATTCCAATAGCTGATTCTCAAATGAATTTTGGAGTATGACCCAGTGATAACTTGGGGACATGTTGTTCCTGTAAATTGGTCTTTCCAGCCAGTAGAGCTGGCTGGGAAATGCACTTAGTAAATCACTCCCAGTGGTTTGAGAAGGAAAGAGAAGGTTCTAGAAGAGATGAGTCAGGCTAGGGGGTGGGTAGTGGAGGGAAAAGGAACAAAGAGCCAAGCAATATTCTGAAAATGGAATTTATTCCCAGCCAGAAATAACTGTCTGATCAGGCCTAGCTAAAGATTTTCTGAAATGATGAAGCAAATATTAACAGAAAAATCTTTAAAAAGCCTCTCTGGATGAGATTACATTCTTGTCGGTGATAAACTGGGAGGGTTTATAAATAACAGGCTCTGCCAGACAATCTTGATAAGACCGCATTCTCCCCTTCAAAGTTGGAGATTGAAGTTTTACAGCTCTGTAGGAATACAGCATCTAATACAATGTCCCACCTATCCACCCTGGCCCGGTGACTTGAAAGGAACATGATGATATCACAATGACTCTAACAAAACAAAAGGACCTAAATGGAAATGGGAGGCGGGGTGGGAAGAGCCCCATTTATTCACCAGGCTCCATCTCACTTAGCTAGTGCGTGGGGACAGTGTGTGGGCTTCTCTCTGGCAGGCACGGGAGAGGTCTGCAATGAACCAGAAGTGATCACGAGAGACAAAAGTCAGTATAACAGAGTTGCCCCAATCCTTCTATCCCAGATAAACGTGTGGCTCCTTTCCAAGAGGGCTGTAACAGCAGTTCCATCAGAATACCATAGCTCTACATGTTCAAAGTTTCAATTACTCATTCATTCAATGAACACTTATTGGTTGGCCACTCTGCTCCAGGCACCGCTGGTCCATGAGAGGCAACTCGGCCCTGACTGGTTGATCACCTTGGGAAGTAGAGCAGGGCTGGCAGAAAGGGATGAAGGAGGAGGGCTGGATCTGATTCTGTCCGGGGGTAAAAAGAAACGAAACACTCAAAACTGAACCCCCCCCCCCAAAAAAAGAAAAAAAAAAAAAAACTGAACCCAAACAAGCCGCACCAGATGGCCTCACGGGATAAGCCTCTTGAAGTGGGAGACTAGACAATGCCCCGAAGTGACAGGGAGGCGGGGCTTTCTCACGGAGGAGAAGGATTAGCCTGACAGGGCAGAAGGCACTGCCATTCTGACAGGGCCTGTCAATGCTGATTTCCTCCAAAGTGTCCCTTTTTCTTGAGGACGCTGATGCAGCATCTGAAGTAATGTGACCGCTAAGAAGGCGCTGGTGGGACAGTCACAGAACTGGACTGCTTTCAGCTCGGGGCTAGGGCCAGGGCTCCAGTTCGGGGGTCAGAGTTGGGTTTCTAGCTGAGCTCTGCCATTTCTTGGGCCTCCGGGTCCTCCTGTGGAGAAGACGACCCACCTCTCAGAATTGCTTCAGAGCAAGGATCAAGTAAAATAATTGCTGTCCCGAGCTCAGCATGGCACTAGCAGTCCACGTGTGTGAGCCATTACGGTTACCAACAATAAAGAACTTCCTCGCCTGGTGTCTGGGAAGAAAAGAGAACTTCAACTACCTTCATTCTGACCTCAAACTTTCTAGCTGAGTAAGTTCTTCTTTGCAGCCTGTCTCTTAACTCAGGCGAAAGACCCTGCTGGCAAAGCCTCCCGTGCTGGGAGCGGAATTGGCCCCCTCAAGCGATAAGGATGGCCCTGAGCCAGCATGACTGTGCCCACGATCGAGCCCAAGACAGCAATGACCTGACTGTCCCTGCCCACCTACACATACTACACATACACATACTGACCTCTGGCCCACATTTGCCTTCTATAAACCACGGAGTATTTTCGGCGCTTTGGAGACAGTCTTTGAGACCTGAGGCCTCTGTCTTCGGAGTGTTGGCCTCACTGAATTCATTCCTTTCTTGTTTCACCATTGCTCGTCCACCTTCGGGTTTTGTCAAGTGGTGAGTGGCCAGACTCTGGGACTACCAGAGCCAGGTGCTCTTGGACTTCTGTGTCCCCAGCCACGGGAAGACAGTGCCGCCATGGGTGTCGATGGGCTACAGAGCTGCAGCTTTTAGACAAGGCAGAAATAAGCCAGGGAAGGGGACTGTGTTCCCTCCGCTGCGGGCTCTTCCCCTGCCCCAGTCCTTTCTCTTGGAACCACACTAATTAAGCAAGAACCAGTGAACGCTTAGTCCTAGGTCTTGCCTGCACGTTCCCCAAAGACCCACCCCCTCCCCAGACCCACACACAGATTTGCAGACAAGCTTCAAGGATGATGTAGACAGGAACTAAGGTGAGGGAGGAAGGAAAGAAAAGCAGTCAGGAGGTTTTCTCCTGGAAAAAAAAAAAAAGGGTTCTGGCTAGTATGGAGGAAGAGAAGCCTGGGATAGAAAGAAAACACTTCTACAAATCTAACACACCATCACAGAACAAGGGCGAAGAGGTTTCCTAAAGTCTCTGCGGGAAGGGGAAACTGAGGTTTAAGAATGAAAAGGCCAGAGTGCCTGGGTGGCTCAGTCGATGTAGCATCTGCCTTTGGCTCAGGTTCATGATCACAGGGTCCTGGGATCAAGCCCCATATCAGGCTCTGTGTTGGGCACGGGGTCTGCTTGTCTTTCTGCCCCCAACCCCACTCATGCTCTCTCACTCTCTTTCTCTCTCTTTCAAATAAATAAATAAAATCTTTAAAAAAAAAAAAAAAGAATGAAAAGGCCTTCAGACAGACTAAGGGGTCAGCCAGTTTTCTGGCCGACTGGGGCTGAGGGCTTGTATCCTGGCAAGAACACATCCAGAGTTCCCGTCAAGAGCCAAGAGCAGCAGGTCAGGAATTGTCCGGAACGCAGAATTAGGAACATCAGAGATGTCATGAAAAGAAATGCAGAGGACCTGGAAAGTGTTCAGAAATGCAGGCCCCAATGAGAAGATGGGGAGAACGGGTGGTAAATGGCAGGAATGGATTATCGTCCTGCAGGGGTCAAGGCGGGCTGGCAAAATGGCAGTGAGAACATCCACTCTGATTTAGAGGAACAGTAAAAACCATCCATGCTAATTAATCTGGGAGCATTATTTTGAATTAATTCATTTGAAGGAGGATCTCCCTGAGGGTCTAGAAATTGATGTCCAACAAAGGATTGCAGTGGGAATGTAAGAAGCTAACTCAGATGGAGCCCCTCAGTCCATTATCTTCTGTCCCCACCCCACTCCCGGGAACAGACACCTCAGCTGCACAGCACTGCGGAGACCTGCCCAAGCACAGCTCTGTAGTACTGCCCGGCTGTTCCAAGCCCCTGAAGGGGAGGAAGATGGGGCCAGTTTGCCTTCACAAGGCCTGACCAGGCATCCCTTGAGGGTTGGGCCTAAGAACTTCTGCCCCTCCTCTTCTATCTCCAGTAATCTGAAGACCACATCAGACTCAATCAACGCCCACATAGGATGGTAGGGTTACCAAAGGAAAATAAATAAATGCCCCCGATGGCCCCAATTAAGGTTTTTAATCATCTTTCCCCAATTCCTAGCTTCTAACTTAATTCAAAGGATGTCAGTCAAGGTAAGCATCTTGGCATAGAGATTTCCAGAGTAGAAACCTCTGTGTTAGGATAGAGTGGTCAAAGAGAAACCCAACATAGCCCTCCTATTTCCCACTCCCTACACCCCCACTGCCCCACACCCACTCCATATCATAAGTTTAAGTCATTTCTTACAGCCAGGGCTCTGTAGATTTAGGGGAAATTTTTTAAAAAGCAATGGGTGGATTGGATTCTTAGAACCTACCTGAACAACTGACCTTTGCTGGGACCCCATAATCATTTATCCCGGGGGAGGCAGAGCAAGCATGGGAATCGGGAATGCTCAAGATACACCCATGACAACTAATTTGCACAAGACTTCTATGCCTGATTCTCTTCTTATGGTTAAAGATGAGAAAGAGTCCCAGATTAGTCAGCAGCCCTCACTCCTTGTCAGAATTCTCTTCATAGCTGTTCAGAAATATTCTTCCTCTTCTCTTTTTCTGTGCTGTCTGGTATTATGTGGGAACTTCTCAGCTCCCTTCTCATAACACCTGTATCTGCTCAGGAAATGTGTGGGCAGTCGCAAGAGCTACTTAACTTTAATACACAAGAGCACATGGGCATATGTAGACCATTTGGAGCTCCAAAGCTCCAGAAGATGACCCAAGTAGGAGGGATAAGGCACCTCTGAAGGGGGAGACCTTCCTTACATCATTCTTACCAACACATCAAGATTTTCAGAAATGGTAGGGAGTTAATTATGCATTCAGAACTGACATGTTCCTTGGAAACATCTCTTCCTTCTCATGCACCATTAAGTAGAAGCTACTACAATCTGCGACCTAAAGATATTGCTAAGAGCAGAATCTTTGTGACAAGGAATTCAGGAAACTGGTTATTTTAAATGAATGAGACAGTTCAAGACTTTCTTAGGGAGCTGCATTATCAGAAAAGATTCTGGGCCAAGAACACTCTGCAGAATCCCCCACAGAAGATGAGCCATGTCAAAAACGCCCACAGACTAAGAGCAATAAAGTGTAAATAATTTAGAACTCCTTGATATTATCCTGCCTACTCATCACGTACATCTTTAATAATTAATTCAGCTCAGTCTTTAAAGAAATGCTCTCTACGTAACAAATCATTCTCTCTTTGTTGCCTGTTAACAGCAGGAGATCATTTCCTGTTTGAGACTTGTCCTTCCTGAGTGAGGAGCATTTATTTGTACGGGAGACATTTTCTGGCTATTGTTGGTTTCCATGGATGTATTCTGCACATGCCCAGTGAGCAGCATGGTTCTGATCAGAATTCTCCTGAAGATATTCACCATCGTCAGGACCTGTGTTCATGCTTTATACATGTTGACATAATTCCCACAGCAAGTCTATTACCTCCCATTATTTTTCTGTCTTACAGCTGAAAAAGCGGGTTAAGTAATTTGATCAGAATGCTCCTCTCACACCTGTCTACCCCCACCACTGATAGATCATTGCCTGGCATATTCACCATGGGAACAAGACTATACCACAGCATATAACTCATACCATAACTCATATCATAGTGTTAACAGGGCGAGTATGGTGCAGAAAAATAATTGTCTTGTTTCAAAAGAAGCTGGTCCCTTTAAATATCTGATTACTGAATCCTGCTAAATCATCCACATGCAGAAAGCTGTGGGGGATGGGGCAAGGGAAATGACAGGGTAATTGAAAATAGCTGAGGGACAGTGACATCAAATGCGTCCAGTATAAAAGACAGAGGGACACCAGCTGTAGGAGAAGATTTACAGGTGCAGGAAAGGGAACTGGAGCATGTTTATATTTTGTAGAATGCAGTTTACTCCACAAATGGAAATTATTCCAGGAAAGTCAGAGAAAAAACACTGCTGTAGATGGAAAGGACAGGTGGGAAGAAACCCTAAGACCCAGAGAAGAAGCAGATCAGGTAAATTCAGGACACTGTGACTCTAAGTAATGTATCAATAGCAAAGTGGGATTTTCATAGTATTTACACTTTGAGGCTTTGCCTCTTAAAAAGAACTGAGAAGGTCAAAGCAGAGGGGTCACATTTTAAGGAACTACTTGTCTTTTTTATTGTACACCTTCATTTTCTCTTTCCCTTGAATATGCTGTTAATTTGGATTTTTTAACTGAGATATAAAATAGAAAAAAAGTGAAATGTGTAAAGTAAATGAATCTTATGTGTATAGATTCATGAGTTTTTACATATATATACACACACAATTACACATCAAGGTAATCAAAGTCCAGATCCAGCTAGAAAATATTTCGACCACTGGAGAAAACTCCCAGGCAATACCCACCAACCTCCACTGGAAGTAAAGACTATTTTACTTCAAATTCCATTAGTTTTGCCTATCCTTGACAAATGATAAAAAGGATATCAGACAATATATACTCCTGGCTCTGGTTTTTTCACTCAGCATAATGTCTGTAAGGCTCATCCACATTATTATACATATCATTGATTTGTTCTTTTATATTATGGTTCCATATTCCTTGTATGACTCTGCTCCTAATTTATTTAGCTCTTCTCCTATTGATGGACACATGTGGTGTTTCCACCTTGGGGCTATTGTAAGAAAAGCTGCTTTGGATTTTTCATATCATTTTTTGCTGTTATTGGAAAAATGCACTCATTTTTCTCCATGTATCCCTAAGAGTGTAATGTTGGGTGATAGGGTAGGTCTATGTCTAGCTTTACTTGACACTTTCAGTGGACACTATAATAGCTCTCTCAGATTCTCCTTTAAGTCATCCCTCCTAGCTGCTGGGACTGCTGCCAGCTGTCAGCCCTCTTTGGGAGTGGCTTCAGCTGAGCAGTGCTTTTCCTTCAGCTCCAACCTATGGCCAGCTAGGGGATCTCTGGTGACCAGATGACAGGAGAGAAAAAAGCTTAAGTTCAGTTCATAGATGGGTTGGTTTGAGTACAAGCCAAAAACAGAGGAGAGTTCATATCCAAGGGGCAACCTGAAGATGTGAGGAGGGATTCTCTCAATGAGCAGAGCTCTGGCTTTGAATCTGGTCATCCACTTTGTGTGTCAAAAGAAGTGGTCAGGGGTTAGAATATCCACAGATCCATGGACAGTAACAAATGGCTTACGCAGCTGATCTAAAGTTTGGAAGGAGACAGATAAGGAGGTCAGAGACAAGGCTGCTATAGAAAGATGTAGATGGACATATGGGAATGAGATTGCAGTGTGGAGATCTTAGTGTCTCATGTTAATTAATATCTCACCCTGGAAAAACCATTAGAAACCCAGAGCCACACCATTAAAAGTCCAGTTCACATCAGCCAGCTGCTATCACTGGCCATGCTATCACTGGCTGGCTCAATGGATATATGAATGGAGTAATCATGGTGGGGATGGAGACTATCTATGATACCAGCAGTATGACTCCCACTTACAGAGGTGGATCTTGCCTCTGCTGCTGTTGCATGTCCAACCTGCTAGCAAGTGATCAAAGAGAAGTCTCTGATAGAGCACCATCCCTCACGTAGGTCAACCAATTACTTGGCGGGAGGTTGATTACTTTAGATGTCTGCCATCCTAGAGAGAGACTTTTCATTTGACAACAGTAGAGAGATAATTGGATATGGGTTTGTCTCTCCTGCCCACAGAATTTAAGCCAACTCTACCACCTGAAGTTTATAGGGTGAGCCATCGCTTTCCAGGAAAACATCTCTGTGATTGGGCACATGACCATGGGATTCATTAGTTCTATCAAATGCCATATAACCCAGAAGCAGCTAGGCTATGAGGAATGATGTGAGTGATGGACTATCCTGATGAAGGAACAGCTAACGTGCCAATTTGGAGGTGGTACCTTGCAGGATAGGGTGCCATCATCTAGGACATAACATACACTCTAAATCAGTAACCTTTATATGGTGCTGTGTCCCCATAGATTGAATACTTTGGTCCAAGAGCCAAGCTATAGAAGGAGGAAAGGTTCACAATAACATGACTTCCAATGACTGAGATATTTTGTGCACCCCATCCCTGGAAGTCTGGGTTCTGTGGGTTTAGAGGTTCTGGTTCCCAGAAGGGGAACCCTTCCACTAGGGGACGTAGCAAGAGTACCACCAAAATATCCCTGCTGTCTGGGCCTTTTGTGCTCTTTCTGCCAAGAGACTTAGTGGCAAGAAAAGGAACCATTATTCTGGCAAAAACAATTGACCCAAATCATCAGGAGGAGGGGAGGGAGGAATATAACTGACATCCGGGTGACCCATATGGGTGCCTCTTGACACGTCTGCGCCAAATTTTGGTGGTAAAAAGACCCTGGCCTGAGAAGAGCACCGTAACCCGGGACTCAGGTCTCAGGAATGTGGGTCTGGTTCCTACCACCAGGAAAGTGTCTGAGACCAAAAGGGTTGGTAACTGAGGGTGAAGGAAATTCAGCCTGGGTCATAGTAGATGAGGAAAGTGAGTAACAGTCACAGCTGAGATGGTAGAGACTACAGTTTATCCACAAAAAGCCCATCAGAATGTTTAGAGGAGCTACTTTCGATACTTGATGGGGAAGCGAGTCTGAGTAGTACAAGGGATGGACTGTGGTGGCACTCTGATGTGCCCCTCCAACGCCCTGTCAGGACTGACAGGCACTTCCATAGCTTCTGGGAATGTGACTGCAGGCCAGCCGGGGACTACCTGGGCTAGAGAGAGGTGCCTCACCCAAGGTCACAACCCCTTCCCAGACCAGCCCACATCCAATGACTGATCAGTCAAGCCCCCTTGCCCCAGCCCAGAACAACTCTGAATGGCCACCCCAGCTTTACAGCGCCTCACGACATCTTTCCTGAGGCTGCCTTGGAGCCCAGCTTTGCCCTCTGCCCAAATCTCCTTTTCCTGCACTTCCTTTTCCTT
Organism: Meles meles; assembly: GCF_922984935.1. Lineage (NCBI taxonomy): Eukaryota > Metazoa > Chordata > Mammalia > Carnivora > Mustelidae > Meles > Meles meles. The sequence goes on from NC_060068.1 coordinate 84,985,864, forward strand.
TCCTTTCCCAGGTGCTGGTCCCAACAGCACTCTCTAATTAACTTCCAACATGCTAATCTTCATCATGGAGTCTTCCCATAGCGGCTGATCCAATTTACATTCCCATCTGCAATATATGCAAATTCTAATTGTTCCATATCTTCATCAAGCTCAGCGTTGTTGATCCTTAAAATTTTTGCCATCCTAATGAGTGTATGCAGTGGTATCTCATTGTGGGTTCAATTTATCTTTTCCCGATGAATAACGATGTTGAACCCTTTTCTAAATTGTCATCGGATGTTTAGTTATCTCCTTTTGCCCATTTTTATTGAGTTCTTTGTCCTTATTGACTTACAGGAATGCATTACAAATTTGGATGTGAGCCCTCTGTCACATAAATGTATTGCAAAAGAATTTTCCCTGTCTATGGTCTGTCTTCTCACTTTCTTAATCACAGTATGCTGGTTTTATAAAAATAAAAACAAAACCCTTTTTACTTTGAAATAATTATAGATACATAGATTCACAGGATATTGCAAAGTCAGCACAGAGAAGTCATCCAGTTTCCCCCAGTGGTCACACCTTACATAGGTGTAGTCCAGTAAAACCAGGAATTTGATAATGGCCAATGTGTGTATAGTTCTATGCCATCTCATCACAGGCTCTGGGCTGTGTAATGGCCACTGCAATCAAGACACAGAGCTCTTCATCACCCTGAAGATCTCCTTTGTGCTACCCCCTTTTACTCACCCCCTTGTACCCCCTTGTCACCCCCACCATCTCCAGCCTCTGGCAATCACTAATCTGTTCCCCTTCTGTCAATTAGCATTTCAGGAACATTATACAAATGAAATGATGCAGTAAACAATGTATAGGACCTTTTAAGACTGGCTTTTTTTCATTCAGGATAATACCCTTGAAATCTATCCAAGCCCTTTTTTGTATTTAGAAAATTATGTTATTTTGTCTTATTTGAGCAATCTATCTATTTTTATTAAGGGATCCACTTTTTGTTATTATAAAGGGATTCTCATCTTACTTAGATAAAACAATGGAGTGATCAGTCCCTGGGTTTTAAATGTCCAGGCCAAATGGAGGGTTCCCATCTATTGCCCACATCAGGCGGAGCAGGGGGAGAGCACCACAGACTCCCATCTTCCAAGCCCTGACCAAGGCCTCTATCACTGGCTGCAGGCCACAAGGCCCCCTGACTTCATGTCAGGTGCATAGAACAAGCTCATATAATGGAACCACTTGAAACATCTCCTTTTATTGTTCAGAGATAGAAAAACAAATGACTCACTTGGCTTTTAAGAATGATGAAATGGTTTTTCAAAACGGGGCACATTAATAACCTCATTTGTTCTTATCACTGTCAGAAGAAATTAGACATCCTCTCTAAATGAGAAAACGTTGGTCATACTCATTTTACCGCACGAGACAGTACTTTCCTGAGTCTCGGTCCCTTTTCTGCTCCCTATGTCTCTGCATCTTCATCCTTCAGGCCACCATATCCTCCCACCTCCCATGTGGCGTCTGCCATGAGCGCCAGATCCTGAGCTCGCTTCTGTGGTTGCGCAAGCCAGTCAACAGCCCGCACATCATCTCTGCCCTTCACTTGGACAGGGACACTCTCGGTGTTTTATTTCAATTGATTCTCTTTGCATTTCAACAGTATGTTCAATATCACAGAAGGTCATCAAAGCAATACAAGGAGCTGCTGTCTTTCCTCTCTCAGAGCCATGAAGGCGAGGGGGAGGAAGAACCGAGGGCTTTCCTCGGGTGGAAGGTAAGTGTGCAAAGAATAGAGTATTTCTAGGTTAGTTCGGGGCTGAGCTGGAGATGGCCTACTGGGCAGTCATGGAGAGAATGCCTCAGGAACTTCAAACAAGAAGTGCCTGGGGGCCCAGCTTAACAAACAGTGGAGTGAGCTGGAGGGCAATTCCAGACCCAAGACAGCATGAGGCTCCCAGCAGGAGGGCTTCTTGGATCTTTACTCTATCACTGTCTGAAATCATGCCATAAGGAGTCTGTGCCTCTCCTCTGTTTTTACCCAGTTTCTCTCTGCATCTCTACTTACACAACCTTCTAAGTTTCTGTATCTCCTAATTCAGATTGTAAAGGGATGTGACTGGCTGAGCTAATCACTTTTTTCAAGCCAGACTATGAGTCAGCTGCTCTTAGATCACCCTGGCTCTAGTCCAATCAGATGTCACTGAGAGAGGCTGGGTCACATCTATGGGACTTCAGGTGGCTGTCTAAGTCTGCCACCTCACCAGAGGCTGCCATACATTTTCTCCTAAATGGTGTCACAGGTGTGACGATCATCGTGGTTAACATGTCTAATATAAAAGAAACAAGAAGAGAGGTAGATAAGCAGTTGGTTTTCTCTTCTTCAAAGACTAGTTCCAAAGGAGAGTTCCCAAGTGGCTGTTCACTGAGACTTCTGTGAACTTATCTGTTCCTAACTCACAGAAAGACATTGCCTTCCAATTTATTACTATAAGATGGCAACTGAATTTTCAAACTACACTGTGGATTTTCAATCTACATTTCCCACGTGGGTTAATCAACTATTCTGTAATGATGCTGCATGGCGACTCCGACAACCTGAATGAAGCAGCAAATACTCATTTCTCTCTCATGGATCTGAGTTGCAGTCACGCTGAGCTCAGCTGAATTCAACTGGAGTCAGCTAGGCACGACTCTAAGCTGCTGGTCAGAGTCCAGTGTGCCTCCTGTGTCTCCCATTCTGGGACCCAGGCTAAAGAAGCTCTGGGACATGTTCCTCTCATGGTGGACAGAGGGACTAGCAGAGAGCAAGCCACACTCCGCCAGCACAACCTAAGCCTCTGCTCCTATGGTATCTGCCGGTACGGTAATGGCCACGCCCAACACAGGGAGGGAAGTGCACTTGCCCCATAGGTTGGAGGAAGGTATCGAGGAGAGGGGGCGAAATAATAACAAATAATTCGACCTACTGCCCTGCAGTACAGAACTGCCAAAAAAGACAGTTGATGGCACGCTGGCAGACCATGCAACCCCCTCAAAAGAAGAAACCACATCTCAACTTTTTCCTGTGCCCGACTTTAAAGTATCTAACATTTCGTATCACTCTCAGAAGGGGCTCAATAAAACTCCCTTTAATTGATCAAATTATCAGAGTTCTGGACTAAGGTCAGCATCAATCAACATGTGACTATGGTCAAGTCCATTAATACGTTCTCTGCTTGAAGTGTTGGTACTAAGAAGATAAAAATGGCAAAATGTAGTTAAGAACCTGGGTTCTACTCTGAACTCACAACTTCCTAGCTGTCTGACCTTTGGCAAGTTGCTTAGCTTCTCTGTTTCAATTTCTTCATCTACAGAGTGAGGGTAATAACAGTGACTGTGTGATGGGGTTGTTCTGAGGATTATGCAGTACATTCAGGGAAAAGCCCGTCAAGGAGGGCTTGAACTGTGATAAGTATTTAACTGTTGCAGGCAAGCTTAAAAAAAAAAAAAAATAGCAACGTCTACTTTAAAGAAAAGCAGGTTGATAAAGTGGAAAGAGCTGGGATCTGGAGTCAAAAAAACTTGTGTTGAGTCCCAGCTCCTCCTCTCATACCATCTATGACCTTGACCAAGTCCCTGTTTTTTCGCTTATGAAATAACAGCTCCCTCCCCTGCTGATGTGAAAATCAGGTGACATGTGTGAAGGCACTTTTGCAAAGTGAAAACCATCAGAAAAATGTGAGCTGCTTTTATCAAATTATCCCATTTTTGCCTTGCTTCTCTGATGACAACTAATGGATGGTGGAGGAGTTCTCTGCTGGACATTTCTATTTCATCTTTAGAGATGCACCAATGACATATGCATTTCTCTGAAGCTCTTGGTTCTGCAAACCATCGCCGGTTCTAATGTAGCAGACACCCAGCAAGCTGGTCCTCACAGAAGACCATAGAAGGAAGTGCGTCCCTCGTTCCTGGGTGAATACTTGGGCTTTTCAGAATTCCACACATTGACAATGAATGTCTTGAGATTGTTGGCTAATACTTACTTTGGGCTACTGTTTGGCCAATACCTGTTGTCTCCACTTTCTCCATTCCCAAGCCCCAGTCAACCCCCTGCACTTCCAGTATTCCACGGCAGCTACTCTTGCCAAGGTCACTGATGAGTTCAGCATTGCCAAGTCCAATGGTCATGGCTCAGCAAATCTTACTGATCCTATCAGCAGTTTCCTTTTAGGAGTTGATTACTGCCTTCCTCTTGAAAGCCTTTCTTCATCTGACCTCTAGAACACCAGCCTCTTGGTTCTCCTCCCCGCCCAGCTGCTCCTTCTTGAGCTCCTTTGTCATCCTCTCAATGTTAGAGGAGGCTCAGTGCCCAGATCTCTTCTCATCTCTATGTACACACACTCTCTGGGTGATCTCATTCAGCCCAGAAGTCTCAGATAACATCTCCATGTTGACAATTCTGAAATTTAATTCTGTAGCTCAGACATCGCCCCCGAACTCCGGAGTTATAAATCCACCGGCCCACTAAGCACCTCCACTTGAATGTCTTGTGATGTCTCAAAAGTGATGTATCCAAAGCTAAGCTCCTGTTGTTCTGACTTTCATCTGCCCCTTCTCAGTAAATGGCAACTCTCTGGTCTTGCGCTCGACACAAAAATATAGGGACCCATCCTGGCTCCTTCCTATACTCTATATGCAATTTCTCAGTAATGCCGTAGGCTCCATTTTCAAATTGCATCCAGAATCCAATCTTTGTTTAACACCTCTACCACTTGCATCTTTGTCTGAGCCAGCATCATCTCTCGTCTGAATTGCTGACATGGCTTCCTGTTTCTGTCTTTGTGCAACCCTCCTCTCCTTTCTCCCAAGTAGATACTTCTAGAAGATTATTCCTATTATATCACTCCCTTGATGAATACCCTTCAATGGCTTCCTATTGCATTCAGAATGAAACCCCAAATCCTTGCTCTAACCTACAAGAGCCTGTAAGGTCCAGCCCCCATTTATCTTTCTGACCACTTCTCCTAACATCTCCCTCTTGCCGTTAGTTTACTGTTCCAATCAGACTAGCCCTCTTGCTCCTCCTTGGACACACCAACCGACTTACCACAGGGCCTTTGCACTTCCCAGCAAACACTGTTCCTCTTTCAAAACACTGTAGGTATAAACTCGTCAGACAAAAGAAAATGCTATCAGTGTGTGTCTACTGTGCATCTTTAAAAGCTATTATTTTCTCCTTGATGCTTTTTTAAAGCTTTTCTAAATATTTTCAATAAATGCTATGTATCTATTTTATAATCAGAAAATAAATATGATTTAAATTGAAAGTCAAGATCACAAAGGATGCTTCTGTTGCTGAAATACATTGTAAAAAAGCTGCCTTATCCCCCGTGCAGGCTCCTCACGCAGCCCAGAGAGGGGATCCACAGACCTATACAAAGCCCATGCAGATCTGGACCTCCCCGTTGTCTTTGCTTCTTCCAAATTTCCCCCAGTTAATGAGCTTCTCACCAGGATGGTGATAACTGATCTCTGGGTGAAGATTCTGACTCACCAGATTAAACTGCAATGAAATGCTTTTTAATAAGTAATCGAGGATGAGAAGTAAATTGTTATTTTCCCCTCGTGAGTGGCATTACCTGTCATTCTGAAAATTAATCTTATTTAAGAGATGCTTAAAATGCAGAGCGATATCACGGTTCTTCGGACCAAGCGGCTAATGAATAATTTAATTTATGTGAATTATACATCTTGATTCTTTCAACACTATTTTCCTTTAGATCTGTCAGTCACTCTCATCTCAGCTGCCACTGAGACTTACCTTCTGCTTTCACAGAGCTCTCTGTGTAAAGAGGAGAAAATGCTCTTGGCCGACGTAAACTTCATATAAACAAAAAAACACTCCTTAGATATATGAAATGATCAAGGTAGCCTGGTTGAGGAATCTCCCTGAGGTTTGGTAGGTGTCAAGAGCATACAAAAAAGATGACCTCTGCTGGGTCTGGAAGAAAAATGACTCGGTGCACCAGGCTTCACAGCACCTGCTGGCGGTACAAGTTCCAGCTTCATTTTTAAACTTCAGATGTTCGCTGGAAAGTCAAGGGACAAAGAACTGTGGTGTGAGGTGAGAGGTGGAACGGGATGATTTATCAGGGATTCTTATTATGTGTTTCAAACATTTTGTGTATGTCTTTGAGGCCCTTCAGAAATAGGACATTGAAATCTGACGTTAAGTATCAATCATCTTTCTCCTGCTCTGCAGTTTGTTCTGTTCCTTGGAGAGGTCTGTGGAGTGGAACAGACTTCCTCGTCTTTGTTCAGCCCCAAGCTCTGTCCCATGTTTGCACCCCTGGCTGTCAGTGTGTTGCCCCGTCCAAGGCCTGAGAACCTATGACAGAGAGAAAGCAAGGCTTTTGCTGAGAACCTATGACAGAGAGAAAGCAAGGCTTTTGCTTTTAGCCTAACTCAGCCGTCTTGTGTTCAGAAATAGGATAGATGCGTATCATGGGACGAGCGCTATGGTTTAAAGAACTCCATGAGATTTCACCAAAATTGATGCCTTCCATTCAAGCAAAACACCAAATTTGAATGGCTTGTCTCCCTTTCTATGTAGAGTTTGACCTCTCTCCCCATAGGTAGCTTGGGACCTCTTTTTCTCTTCAAAAGTGGTATGTGCTCCCACCTCCTCTACCATGATGCCTACCAACTATACTCTAAAAGATTGTCACCAGCTCAGGGACCATGTCTGTCTTGTGCGTTCTTAGAATGCAGAGCCCAGGACAGAGTTTGGCACATGAAAATGCCCAGCAAACATCTGGAGTTTTGGAGGGAAGGGTGGGTTTTTTTTTTGTTGTTGTTGTTGTTTTATTTGAGAGAGAGAGACAGAGCATGAGCATGTGGGGAGAGGCAGAGGCAGAGGGAGAAGCAGACTGCCACTGAGCAGGGAGCCCGATGCGGGGCTCGATCCCAGGACCCTGAGGTCTTGACCTGAGCCGAAGGTAATCGCTTAATCCACTGAGCCACCCAGGCGCCTCTGCTATATTTATAAGATACTCTCAGTCATTCTGGGCTACTCTTACTGAAAAACCATAAAATGAAAGTCACACTCCATGTCCTTTCTCATGACAACTATCAGATAAAGATTTTGCCACAGCAGCGGAAGCAAGGTGCTCTGGCTGATATTCTGGGTGCCTTGTGTACGTCATCACACTGAAGACTAGGACTGGCTTATTTAGAAGAAGAATCATTTCCCCAGAACTGCCTACTTATTCTCAGCTTTAAAAATAAATATTTGCCCAGTAACATGGCAGGTTTATGAGCTGCATTTAATATCATAATGAAAAAGTCTCTTACTGTGTGTGTGTGAGAGAGGGGGAGAGCGAGAGAGAGAGAGAAAAGAGTTAAGGTTGCCATGGGAGCCCTTGGCACTTCTGAACCTCTATGATTATGAACAATAATTAGATGTAATGCTTTATGGTGGTGAAGCACCTCGTGGGCTCCTGATAATTGTGTTTGGCAATTAACTCACCCTTCCTGAGATTCAGGTTGGCATAATTAACCCCAGAAGGAGAAGCAGTCTTAAAGCAGGGAGTCATGTGGGGAGAGCTACCCTGTTTTTCCAGCAGCGTAGATAAAGGGAGGCTTCCCCAGTCCCTGCCCTGCCTCGTCTCCATCAAGAGTCTCCACCAGAGACCCCCTGGTTGGCCTGAGGCACTTTGCTCAGGTGACTGGGTTCATGGGAGTGCTTGCTTGCACCAGAGAGAGGTAGGCGGGAGCAAGCCTGGGTGTCAGGCCCTCCACGTTCCCTTTCATCAGCATGGACACGCACCCCGCACAGCTGGAACAAGAGGAATGCAGAAGGCCACCTGGGGAAAGGGCAGTGGGAGATACTCAGCTTAGGTCTAATCAGCTGAAACTTGGTGAAATCAATACCTCTGTCCTCTTCCCCAAGCGACTGCCATTTCGGGTTAATCCTCGGTCTGCCAACTTTTCTATTTATTGTCCCATGACACATGCTCTTAAGCACCTACAGATAGCTGGGAAGAGGGTGGATATTTTTAATGCCAAGTGTTGTTGACATTTTATATGCATATATATATATATGTATTTTATATGTATTATATATACATATATATAGAATTAGAGTATAAATGTGTATATATATTGGAAGTAAATTCCTGAAATAAGTAGGTCATATGCTTTGTTCCTGACAGGTGATCGATGAAATACTAAATCCGTCGTTTTCTCCAAAGGAAAACAAAATCTAACTCTTGAGAATTTCAGTCAATCCCCCTTTTGTTTCAACCTAACTTTCCATGGACTACTTCCAGCTTTATTTCCCTGGCTGAAGGCTACGGCTCTGTGTATCCCTGACAGACCCCAGCGTGGGAACGTGGTGAATTTCTGCCGTTGAAAACTTGACCCCACTTCTCTCATACCCACGCCCAAACTGCCTGCACAGCTCTGAGAGGGTCCGGTCACGGATCGCGGCACCAACCCGACAGGAGGGAGACAGATTCATAAGGCTGGCTCGGAGGGCCATCCCCGCCAGTGCTGTGCTGAGTGGGAAGGCACACGTGTTTTCCGTGGATGTGCTGGTCTCGTTAATACCTGATCCCATCAGCGTGACCAGCTGTACGGGCCGCTGAGCCAGACGCGGAGAGACAGGTCAGCCGTGCCTTTTGCTTCCCTACAGCGGGGAGAGTCTGTACAGCACAAGGCCTCTAGCACATTTTGAAAGAATGTTTTGTACCAGAAAAGCTAATTTGCTATGATTAGTTCCATTACATTTGTGAGACTGTCACTCTGTATTTATTTGGAAGGCAGGTTAGAGTCCCTTCTGGTGATTTTCCTCTGTGTGCCGAGGGGCCTCTCCAAAATTTCTAACAAAAAATCGATCTGAATGTAACCATGAATACCTCCTGGGGCCTCGGAAATAGAAATATTTGTGTGCCTCGAGAAGAGAGTCCTGCATCAACCGCAGGTCCCCCTGATAGGATTTCAGAGGGTGGGGGGGGACTGGAGGACCCCGGAGGAAACAGGTATGGGCCTGAGGCCTGGGGGAAAGGTGAAGTGGGGGTCATTCACTTTCTACTTCACACACTTCTGTGCCGTTTGAAACTCTTACAAGTTTCATTTTGTTGGTGACAAGAAATGTTGGTTATGTGTGGTCCCCACAGCTTTGGAGTGCCCCCAGGGAGGGGGGAGGATAACGTTGTTGAGCTAGTGATAACAGAGAAGACACAACCTGAAGGAACAGGGCCTGAGCCAAATGCCCCAAGCAGAAGAAAGAGGGAAGTCATCCCAGAAGTGTTTGAGACAGGACTTAGGGGATGATGAATGCTTTATGCCGAGGGACCGAAGGTTTCTCTCGCTCTCTCCTTCCTTCCCTTTCTCCCTTCCCCTTCTTTCATCCTCTCTGTCTCTCTGTGAAAATCTGGTGCTATGCAGTGTAGACCCTCTCTGGCCCTTTATAAACCATTAGTTAAGTCTACACTTCTACTAACCCCTTGGGGGGTGAGTTTCCTTTTTAAGAGATACAAGAACATGTCCAATCTTGCCTTGGGGTGGCACAAGGGAAAGCTAGGGACCAGCTACATGCATACTGGCCTGAGTCCCATAGTCACAAAAGGTGGTCGGTATAATGGGATAGGGACGAGGAAAGACCAGAGTCTGGAACGCTGACACCGCATTCCTCTACACCACTTAGCTGCCCCAGCCTCTGTTCCACACCCATCTCTCCACTCTCCCCTCTCCTAAGGGAAGGCCACTCACATGGTCGTTCTCAGGGGCAGTGCCCAGGAATGGGGGGCGGGGGGCAATGCCAGGCCCCCAATGTGAGCCCAGGCCACCATGGAGCCAGATACCATCAGTCCTGTCCGGCTACTGCTTGTTGGTGACTCAGAGAGGGCCTGAGAGGCCTATCCTTTCCAATTTTGCACAGATTCTCTAGGCCCAGGCTCAGATGGGAGCAGGAAGTAGGACAGCTGTTCTAAGTGGAAGGAACAGTCATGCAGGCCATCTGGGAGCCAGGAACAGAAGACGATGTGTGCAGAGGCAGGTGTCAAAGGAGGCAGCCTCTCCTGCATATTCTTAACATAGTGTTTGCAAGACTTGAGACCCTGCACATCTACTCACGGTGCTGATCAAAAAGGCTTTTTTGAGAGATTAGAAAAAAAGAAGAGCCAAGCGTTCACGCATGCAGTCTTCCTAATTAACACTGCAGACCCGGAGTGAGAGAGAAAGCGCATTGGACTTTTTTTTTGAAGCAGCTGTTCTCCCAACAGCAGGCTCTTCTCAAGGAAACTGTGGGCTAATGCTCTCAGATTCTGTGAATTCAGAGAAGGGCCTCTGACCGCTTCAGATGGAGGGCTGGCTGCCATGTGGAGCAAAGGGATCATTTACACCGCCAGCCACATTGTTGGCTAGAATCACATAACCTGGAATTCACGTGGGCCAAGTGTCACGCAAAGCCTGTAATGACTGTTTACTATGTGCCAGACCCCGTGCTCCATTCATCTCCCACATTCCCTCGTGTCATTCTCCCAACAACTCAATGCGCTCAGTAGCTCCCCCTCACCAATGAGGAAATGTTACTGCCGAGGTCACCTTCAGAGGACATGGTGGAGACAAAGTTGAAAGACAGGTGTCTCGGAACCAAAGCCCATCCGTCATGGTCTCCATCAGCATGCTAGACACCCCCCCCCCCCCAGCTTCCTGTACTTTGGATGTCGGGCTATTTCCAGTGTTTGGCATGGATGGAATTGGATGCAAGCTTGCTAATTATGAAAATCACATGTTTCTATTGGCCCTTCTTTATGAAGCTGTCCCTCACCCCAGGTCCCTCCCCTCTGCTCACAGCACACCCACAACTGTCCCGTGGCTCACTGCATTTACTTGCAACTATTTGTTCAGCCACCTTTCCTGTAACACTGTGGGCAACGTAGGGTAGGAGAAGGAGAGTTCTGAGCACAATGTCTGACACATGGTCAATGTTTAGCGAACGAATGAATGAATGACCTAAACATTTCCTGAGTCAAGTAAACAGCAAAGTGACAGTAGAGCAGCTTTATGCAACGGAGAGAACGCCAGATGCCGAACTGGAAACCCTGCCCTGAAGTCTGGCTCCCTCACTTGCTAGCTGTGTGCCTTGCACACGTCTCTTAGCCTTTTTTGGCTTCTATTGCCTTGTCTACAAGTCAAAGCAGTTGGATTTGAGTTCCTCAAGATCATATCCAAATGCCGACATTACCTGAGTTGGTGTTCCTTCATGAAGCAACCTGCCCAGGTAAGACGCTGCATGCTCAGCGAGAAGAGAAGCACATCTTCAGATCCAGAGTCCAAGAACTTGTTTCCTGAACTGGGCAGACCCCCAGCTCTGTGCCACTACTGTCCCACTCCCCAGTCCCCTGGCTACTTCTCTGCCCAGGTGCCAACATGTCTACCACACCCCTTTGGTTTGATCCTTAATTTAGGCTCTAATTCGACTTCCTCCTTCATTACTCACTCATCTCTTCCTACAGACCTCGTCCTCAAGGTAACTCTCCTTCCATCGATCCACCCTGTGTAGGACCCACTCAGAATCCCCGATGCCTCTAATGACAATGTCAGTCATTGACATTGGTCAATGACCATCTTAACATGACTCCCTTGACCTGTAGCAGATCAGGAGATATTCATGAGGAGTTTACATCTAATTTGTCACTGTGAGGTATGATTAATGTATTTGAGCCAACAGATTGGAGGACATGCTACCATACTCGTCTTGCTAATTAACACCCTTCTAGCTTGCACGCTATTAATTGGGCACTTCCCGTCAAGTAGCCTTTGCAAGAGAGTATAAGGGCAGTCTGTGAATTAGATCAGAAGGTCACTCAGTTACCACCCAGGGCACACAGGCAGGCAGCTGGAAAGGCAGGTGTGGAGGGCTTCACACAGAAAAAAATGCCTTTTCTGCTTCACATTCTATGTGAATCTCTTCAGTCTAGAAGCAGGTGATGGCAGGGATAGCAACGGAGCCAGCAATAACAAGGGAATTCTGGTTTCTGAATCTGACATACATGGGAGAAATTATTTAAATTTGTCTTTAAAATGGAGAGGAAAACCACCCTGAGGCTCATTTGCAAAAAGGTCTCTATTGCAGGAATCAGAGGAAACCACAGGAACTGAGGAGGCAAAACCTGGAAAAGAAACACACTCCCCTGTGGGAGTGGTGCAGGATAAGGGACCAAGGGACCCGTCTGTGCCCCCCGTAGGGCAGAGCACAGCAAGGGGTAATATTTGAGCTCCAGGTGAGGAAGCATTCTTTAATGACTTGAGCTCCAGGACAGTGAGCTTCCTGTCCCTGTCAGTTTCAAGTTTAGTCTGGACTGCCGGATAGCAAGACTGTCACAAACAGGCCCCAGTCATATGGATGGGCTCCGATCCAGTGAACTTGAAGCTTTGACCCTGCCCTCTGACCAGATTTGCTCCGCCTCCTAATTGTAAGAGGGCAGTGCTGAGCCAACAGGCAGCTGGCACCCGGAAGTCTATCTTGGGCCTGGATGTCTTTGTTTTTAAAATTCTTCCCATATCTTTATTTTTTGTGGCAGGTATTTTGGTTCCCAACCCCCTTCCTCTTTGCCGTCTTCCCTCATAGAGGTTGCAAGAGTTAAGTCCTTGCTTCCCCAGCCTCCCTCCACAGTTGGAGGTGACCCTGTGACAGGGCCCTGGCCCAGGAATGTAAATGGAAGTTATGAGGGAGGGAGGAAGCTTGTGAGGCCTGTGGGACTCAGGTTCCATCAGGAAATAGAGGGCACACTCAAATTAGGTTGACTCAAGGAGGGTTTCACAAAGGAATGATTTACAAAGGTGTGGCCAGAGTAGGGAACCTATGGAGCAGTGCGGTACCCAAGCCTGGTATCGGGAGACCTAGAGGCCTGAGGAGAAGGAGCAGCTAGCTGACCCAGAAGGGAATGGGTTGCCTGGAGAGGAGCCCGCCCCAGGCAACTCCATGACCCTGACAGCAAGGATGATTCAGAGGACCTGACAGAATGCTCTCCCTGGCCGGGTGCACTCACTGATTGCTGGACAGCTCCACGGGGACCGGAAGGCAGAGGACTCAGCCCTTCCAGGAGGAGAGAATCCCACTGGGTCTGTAGCTATGCACAGCTGTCTGCCCCCCGTTCATCACTCATGTCCTTTGGTCACAGAGGGTGTACTGTGTCCTTGATCCCTTTCCACCCAATCACTGTACAACTGCCCCATGTGTAGGAAACCATCTTGCCCTCAAGTGGCTTACAATCTGAGCACACAAACAAGCACCCGTGCAGAGAAGAATCTGAAGATGTTCGAACATCTTCATGGCTGCGGCCTTAAGTACCGTAGAAGTTACGGGTAGGTATTGGTCAGTAGGGATAATGAGACCAGAGTCAAAATTCCATTCCCACTGCATATTAGCTGAGTGACACTGGACAGTTACTTAATCTTTCTGAGCCCTGCTTTCCTTGTATATAAAATGGGAAGAAGGACATTCTCCTTTATGGGCTGTCTTAGAGATGACAGATCATATACATAAATTACTATATAGTGGTAACATTCCTACAATATTTATTATATACCAGGTACTGTTACATAGATTAGTTCTCTGAGGTAGGTACTATTATCATTCCCATTATATATGCAGGAAACTGAGTCACTAAGGTGTAAATGACTTCCCAATGTCAGCAGCTAACAGGTGACAGAAGCAGAACTGATACCCAGACGGACCGCTAGAAGCCATCGTACCCACTGACCATACTGGCTGACGCAGTAGGTGCTTAACCATCTACCACTGTTCCTATTAGAACACCATCTTCCCCACAACCACCAGTACCTCCATCACTGATGTGGGCTAGACTATGTGGCAAAGTTGCCATCAAGAGTAGCATCTGGGGGCACCTGGGTGGCTCAGTGGGTTAAAGCCTCTGCTTTCGGCTCAGGTCATGATCCCAGTGTCCTGGGATCAAGCCCCACGTCGGGCTCTCTGCTCCGTGGAGAGCCTGCTTCCTCCTCTCTCTCTGCCTGCCTCTCTGCCTAGTTGTGATTTCTCTCTGTCGAATAAATAAAATATTTAAAAAAAAAAAAAAAAAAAAAAGAGTAGCATCTGGACCTTAAGACCTGAGTAAGGTAGTTAAGTGTGAAGAAGAGAGGACATCTGAGGGGAAGCAACCACACAAGGAAAGGCGAGTGTGGCCCCAGTCCCAAAAGGGACAGGCAGCCTTGCCCGGGGGAAGCACAGCATGGCCTTGGGGAGCAAAAAAAAAATGCCTGATCGCTGGGGCTGGAAGCAGACCTGAGAGCCATGCAGAAGATTGTGGGACCGATGATGGCCATGGGAGACAAGGCCAGTGCTTGGACCAGGCCATGTGACATGCTAGAATAAAAGTCCTGTTCTAGAAAGTTCGCTAAAGAGCAGAGAGGCCAGCCTTGCAGGAAGGCCAGCAAGGACACTGTTGGTAATAATGAGGTCTAAAGGGATGGCACCATGGAACTGGAGAAGTGGGGCAGATGTGTCACCGTGAGGGTGCAAATTTGGGGAAGGACACACGGGCCTCAGTGAAAGGGAGTGAGGAAGGAAAAACTAAATGCTGCCTGCTAGCTTTCCCAGGGTTACCCCTGAGAGGACATACAGCCAGCCGCATACCTCCACTTGCCCTGCCTCCGCTGGTCACCCTCAGCTGGGCACGGGGTGGCTCTCCAGTCCTGCACAGGACGGCCACCTGCGCCACGTGCGCTATGTGGCCTCAAGGACCCGTGACGCCAGAGTGGGGGATTCTTCCCCCTCCTGGAAAGCCGAAAACAGCAGCACAGGCTGCCAAGGGCTCTCCAAAGCCCTCCCGGGAGCTGAACCGCATATCCGCTGCAACACAGAAAACAGAGACTCTGAAAATCCCTCGTTCACAGTCCTTTTGTTCAGAAGTCACAAGAGCTTGCTCCTCTGCTACAACCCACATGGCCACACGTTTTTTTAAATGAAAAATGAGGGGACACCGTGTCCGTGTGCGTCCAAATAAAGTAAAAGTTGATGGAGAGTAGATGTCACCGTGGCTCTTGATTTCTGCCCTCGGTGAAACAAGAACTGGGTCAGAACATTCCCTACCCTCAGAACCCGACTGCAGGGTCAGTTGCTGCAAACTCATAGCTCCTCAGCAGACCGTGTTGTTGCAAAGCCTCCTGCCATCTGTCCCTGTCACCAAGCAAGACACCAGTTTGAGGGTTTCGACACAATCCTGAAGGATCAAGTGACCCCACCTTGAAGGAGAGGGCTGACGTGATGGGGAAATGCGTGGCATTAAAGACGAGGGAATGAAGAGCGATTGCAACCCTTTGTTCAGACACAACTTCTGACGCCTTCTATCCCGATCCACATCCCCCTTGGACAGAACTCCCCTCCAGGGATGGCAGAGGCTGGAGAAGCTCCATCCAGCCTGGCAGCAGATTCCAGAGCCATGGAGCTAGACAAGACCAGCGATCTCCGCTGGTAGAGAGACCCACCCAGCTGTCTGTTTCCTCCTGAACCACCAAGCCCAGCTCCCAAGGCAAGGAGAGACACCAGGAGTCTGACAAGATTTGCACTGTCAGAAAGCAAGTTTTATTTTTACCCTCAAGCCCGAGGTCTCCTAAGTGTCTGCAAACTGAGGAATTATTTTTACCCAGATGTAGAAGACAAGTTATTCCTTCCCCCACGGTGCTGGCTGTGGTCGGGGCTGCTGGCTGACCTGTGCGGTGTCTGAACTGACCTGGAGTCTTCTTGCCTGTGCCTCTTTCAAACCATGCCAATCCGGATGAGGGCTTGGGTTTTTTGTTTTGTTTTCCCTTTCTGGCTCCCATTCCCTTATCTGTAAAATACACAGAGTTAGCCTAGGTTGTTTCTGTGGTATGAAATTAAAAAAAGGGTAAAGGTTTTTAAATACATCTATCTTAATCTAATTCATTTTGTCTTTTCTCCTCCCTGTTTATGAAAAGGGCAACATCTTATTTCTGTAACTTGAGAACATTTGCCACATTTTGGAAGTGTGTGGTCCTTACCAAATTGAGGAAATGAGTAATGGAGGGGGAAAATAAATAGAGAGTACAAGAGTGAAACAGTTTGATTTCCAGAGACTGAAATTTCTGGCCTTTCGCTCCAAACACACAGCTTTGCAGACTCCTGGCTTGGCTCCCTGACTTACACCTGGCTGGTGTACCTCTCAGCCATTGGCCTCTGTGGGGAGCACCAGCTGAAGGCCTCTTTGGCTCTGCCTTCCCCGTAACTTAACACCTTCAGGGTTTTGAGCAGAGGCACCCTGCAGAGCATAAGGTCCTATGAGATGATCTTACCGGGCTTTCTGAGGGACCAGGGGATGGCAGGACAAGAATTCTGCCCTCCTGACCAACACACATCAATCAAGTAAGCACTGACTTTGTGGGATAATCACCGGCTCTCTAACAGTTCAGAGGAGGGAGGTCAGGAGAGCTGGCAGAGGTCCAGGGAACACCAGCCATCCCTAACACTCCAGGAGCCGAGAAAGAAGAGAGCATTACCTCCAGCAACCCAACTAATGGTCTCAATGTTCATTCATGCCTTTCTTCTAATAAGACTCTCCAATGAGATCTACTGTGCTCCAGAAGGGAAGATAAGAAGATGAATAAAATAGGACCATGCCCTCCCAGACACTCTTTCAGATAGAAAAGCTGACAATTTAATAGATGACTGAAGTTCAAATACTTCACGTAAGTCTGCAGAGATGTGCCGTCACCATCATCCAGTTTTAGAACAGTTTCATCATCTCCACAGAATCCCTCATGCTCATGGGCGGTTCATCTCTTTCCATCCCCAGCCAACCACGCGTCTTCATTCTATCCCCACATCTGCCTTGACTAGACGTTACATAAACATGCAGTCATACAATGCACACTTGTGTCTGCCTTTCTCGTGTAGCATAAAGACTCCGAGGTTCAACCACATGGTAGCCTGCATCAGTACTTCCCTCCTTGTTATAACTGAATGAAATTCCACTCTACGGATACAGCACATTTTATCTGCTCACCAGCTGATGGACATAGTGATTATTTCCAGCGCGGGCCACACAGATAGCGCTGCTATGAACATTTGTGTGCAACTCTTTGTGTGGACGTACATTTCTCCTGGGGAGAGACTGGTAATAGGATTGCTATGCTGTATAGTAAACTTATGTTTAACTTTTCAACAAAGTGTCACACTGGTTTCCAAATGGCTGGACCATGTCGCAGGTGCACAGCCATGTAGCAGGTCTCCAGTGTCCCCCCCACCCCGCCCATCTTAGCCAGCATTTGGTACCAGCAGTCTTCTGATTACAGCCATTCTAATGGGGTGAAGTGGCATCTTGTGGTGCTTTGAATTAGCATTTCCCTCATGACTACTGACGTCCTTAGTGACAATTCAAGTATCTTCTTTCCCCCACTAAACTGCCTTATGCCTTTATCAAAATCAACTGGCTTTAAGGATAAGGGTTTATTAATGGACTCCCAGTGTGGTTCTAATTGAATTATATGGCTATCCATAAGCCAGTATTACACTTTCTTAAATAATAGTAGCTTTATAGTACCTTTTCACTAGGAAGTGAAAAATCCTCCTTTTTTTTTTCTTCACAAAATTGGTTATTCTAAGTTTGGTTTTCCATATAAATAGACTGCTACTTTCTATATTTAAAAAAAAAAGGCTGGAATTTTTGTAGGAATTATCAAAGTTGGAGAAAACTGCTACCTTAACAATATTGTGTCTTCCAATCCATAAACATGAAATATGTTTCCATTTATTTAGACCTTGAATTTCCCGCAGAAGCATTTTGTAGTTTTCAGTGTACAATCTCCCACTTCTTTTGTTAAGTTTATTCCTAATCTTTTTTTTTTAACATCTTATTTATTTATTTGACAGAGAGAGCACAAGCAGGAGGAGCAGCAGAGGGAGAGGGAGAAGGAGACTTCCCACTGGGCAGGGAACCCAATGCAAGGCTCAATCCCAGGACCCCAGGGATCATGACCTGAGCCAAAGGCAGATGCTTAACTGACTGAGCCACCCAGTTGCCCCAAATTTATTCCTAATGTTTTTAAAGATAATGTGAATGGAATTGTTTTATTTTTCTACTGTTCATTGTTCATATATAGAAATACAACTTCTTGTCTCCTCTGACTTTGCTGAACTTGTTTATTAATTCTAATGTGTATGTGTGCATCCTGAGGATTATTAACTAATCATTTTTATGACATACAGCCTAACAGTAAATAAGACAGAAGGGAAAGAGTAGCAGGGGAAAAAAAAAAAAAAAAAGAAAAAGACAAGAACTCCAGAGACTCAACAGTCCAGGCCACTTAGGGTTAGGGGTGAGCAGCACCACACATCTCAAAATACAATGACCACACTATGGTATTAGCGGCCTGTGATATGTAGCTTCCCAAAAAAGAAAAAATAAATTAGGTTCCATGGCTACTATTCAAGAAAACTAGAGATATGTGTCTATCTGTCCACTTAAAAATACCATCTGTGGTGTTTTTAAGGTTTAGCATTTGCTAGAATACATGCGTCTCTTCTAGAAGTTTCACTACAAGATGCTTTCTGAGGTATTGCCCTTTTTTTTTTTTCTCCTGAATCCAGGATCACGTTGGCTGTTTCCAGGGCCATCAGACAATTTCCCAGTCGTTCCTACATTCCCATGGCTTGGAAACTTCTAAAATTAATTCGCCTTCGGAAATCCTCTCCTGCCAGCATGACGGAGTTTGCTAAATTCAAGCGGAGGTAGGATGCTCCCTGTTTGTGTTCTCAGGACGAGGGCCTGTGAACCAGACGCAGGGGGAAAAAAACACTACAAATGAAATTAATACTACAGAATGACCTCCTAACAGAGGGGAGAAGGAAGCCAGTCTGGAGCTATTAAAATGAGTGAAGTACTCAGACACACAGCACCACCCCCGCCCCCAGGGCAGGCTTTCTCTGTCTGCTGGCCTCCCCTCAGCTCCACAAAACAGATGGGCCGGCCCGAGGGACCAGGAGGCCTCGGGTATGCCAGAAGCAGATGCAGACCGGTCAGTGCGGAGCTCCTCACAGACTGCCCAGGAAACACCCCTGGGGTGGGCACGGAGACGGCCAGCTGTGCCACAAGGTCCAGGGACCAACCAGCTCTGCACCTCAGAGGGACAGGTAATCGTCCAAGGAGTGCCTCCAGTTTCCATTGGTGACATTCAGGGTATGAAGAGGGTGCTGCTGTCAGTCTGTCCTGCAGTCCTCTGAGAGCGAGAAATGAGACAGTGTGTGTGCACAGACGTGAGAACAAAGACGCCAGGTTACTGCTGCTGCTCTGGGCAGAGCTCTCAGCTCCTGCTGGCCCCGAGGTCCTGGGAAGAAGCTCATGCCTCCTCCCATCTCCTAGTCCAGTCTGACCTCTCTCTCCCTAGGCCCATTCTTGTTCTCCGTTCCCCCGCTGCCTCCCTGGAAAATCGGCTTTGACTTCTCACAGGCGTCCCTCTAGCAAACAGCCAAAGTAAATACCGCGTCGCAGTTCACAGCAGCCCATGCGAATCTGAGCCCCCCGGCCCACAAGGAGCCACTGGGCCTACCCGGCTCCCTGCCAGCCACTGAGCCAGGTTCAAGGAGATCAGACAAGAGTTGACTCTGGGCTTCAGGCTCTGGCGCCCAGTCCAGGCACTGGGAAACCGCAGGCCACTTGGCCTCTTGGTGGGGAGAAAACATTCCAGCAAGAAGGGAAAGCCACTGTCTGGGCTCCAGAAGCCCCAGCTGCAGCCTTCCCCAGTAAGCCAAGTCCACCACCACCACCCCTCCCCCGGCACACACACACCCACACACCTGCAGTTTTCCCCGGGTGTTGGCTGTGCATCTACTCATCGGCAGCCTGCCCTCCTAACCTAAGAACAAGGTAGAGAGCCAGTGGGAAGAGTGGACAGGGCACAGGAGAGGAATCCGAAATAGCCAGAAACAGAGACACTCTAGATGCCTACCCAGAGGGCCTTAGAACCCAAGCTAACAACAGTTAGGCTCGCAAATAAGAAACCAAGCTGACAGGTAGACAAGCTCCCAGGGTCGTGCAACGATGACCATGGTCCCTGGGTTCACGGAACCCTGAAGGAGCAGGCTGGTGAATGTACAAAATATTTGTTCTCACGTGCTTGAGAACCACTGTGCAGTAGGACTGAGGTGGTGGGACCGGGCCCGCAGGGGGCAGGGCAGATAAAGTAGCAGCCTCGGGCATCATGGGAGAGCTAAATGTGGGCTCTCCAAACCTGAGCACAGCTTGTCCCCTGCCAGGTAACCGATCGGAGCTCTCGGAATGGCAGCTGTTTCAATAAACACGTAGGAACATTTCCCGATTCCGGCATCGCAAAGGACTGAGGTGTTCCACATGAGTGGAACGGCAAAACTGATTTTAATAACTTTGAATACTAATTCTCTGATCAACACCTGCGGCTCTTGCTGTTGAGAGAGAGAGAGAGAGAGAGAGAGAAGCATGAAGCCTGTGATCGCAACAACTCATTTATACAACCAGTGAACACGGACCAGGTTCCTAGTATGTGCTAGGCACCAGAGTGGTTATATAAATTCCTCAGGCATGAATTGCATTCTGTAAAAGCTTGTGAGGAGGTAGAGATATAAGCTGTGTATGGGAACAGCCATAAAACAAGGGAGATGATGGCACCTCACCAGAGACTGCTTTTAGGAGTGATCTGAACCAAAGGCTGAGAGGTTCCACTGATGAGTATACGTCTGTGTGTTTCCTCGCTCTGTCTGCCAGGAGAGAAACTGACAGCCCAGCAGCCCCAAGCATACTGACACCCACATCTTGTTTTCTAAGCAGGATCCGTCGAGAAATACTAAAATTAATGGGGCAATCTTTAAGGGGAAACATACCTTCAAAATGTTTATCTACATATTTCCCAATTGTTATGATGGTTTAGCACATGATCACAAAATCTTTGATACCCAGCCCTCCAGGGAGTGGTGCTCCATCCCCTTGGGTAGAGGCTAGAGGCACAGACTTGGTTCTAACGAATTATGTGTAAAAGGAGAAAAACAGTAACGTTGCTGTGGGCAAACCTGGAAAATATCAAAGTTAACAAAATTATCAAGGTTAACATCGCCAGTGATAAATCATGTTGAAATCATGTGCTCACAGATTCAGGGGATGAAAGAGTACTTCCCCCTCTGTGATATTTTTCCAAAAACCCATAACCACAGCCTATTAATGAAAACACACCAGATAAACCTAAACAGAGGGCCATTTTGGTTTTTTGGGGGTTTTTTTTTGGTTTTTTTTGTTTTTTAAGATTTTATTTATTTGCTACAGAGAGAGAGAGAGAGATCACAAGTAGGCAGAGAGACAGGGGGAAGCAGGCTCCCTGCTGAGCAGAGAGCCCAATGCGGGGCTCAATCCCAGGACCCTGAGATCATGACCTGAGCCAAAGGCAGAGGCTTAACCCACTGAGCCACCCAGGTGCCCCCAGAGGGCCATTTTGTAAAATATCTGACCACTACTCTTCAAAAGGATCAAAGTCATGAAAGCCAAAGAAAGACTAAGGAGATGTTGAGTTTGGGGGGAGACTAAGAAGACATAATAACTAAATGTAATGTGGCACCCTGGCCTGGATCCTGAGACAGAGAAAAGACATAAATGGAAAAACTGGGAAATCAGAATAGAGTCTACAGTTTAGTTAATAATATTTTATCAACATCAATTTCTTAGTTCTGATTAATGCACCATGCTTATATAAGATGCTAGCATAAATGGAAGCTAGGTCAGGAAGGATATACATTTCTATGGGTAAGCCAACACAAATCCTGAGCTCAGAGCCAAGGGTGCACATTGCAAAACATCCCAAGAAGTACAGCAAAACCTTTGAAAACTGTATGGGCAATGCAACCACCATTCTCAGAACTTGCCGTCTAAACCTAACTGGCATGATTGCTCACTAAAACAAAAAGCGCTCCACATTCTTTGGAGGATTTTAATATGACCCAGAGCCTTGCTACTTAATGTACAAGCTGTCTCGGATATCATCCAAAATTATCCAACGTATCAACAACCAGGAAAAAATCCGACCAATTCTCAAAGGAGGAGACAACCAACAGATGCCAACTCTAAGACAACCTAGACATTGGAATGAGCAAACAAAGACCTTAAAGCATCTATTATAATCACTCTCCATGAGGCAGAAGTGAATGCTCTTGAAAGGAATGAAAAACTCACAACAAACAGAAGCCATAACAAAAGAACTAAATGGAATTTTAGATGAGAAATTCATTATCCAAAATAAAAAGTTCACCAGAGAGACTCAAATAATTGAAGTCTATCTTCAAAAAAATAAAAAGAACCCAAACAAGCATTCCTTAACTTGAGGATACATAAACAGAAATTCTCTGATCTAAAGAACAGACAGAAATGCTACCAATTTCTGGGTATTAATTTTGTATACTACAACTTTATTGAAAACATTTGTTACTAATTCTACTAGTTTTTTGGTGGAGTCTTTAGGATTTTCTAGGTATAGTGATATGTCATTTGCAAATAGTGAGAGTTTAACTTATTTTCTACCAATATGGATATCTCATTTCTTTTTCTTGTCTGATTGCTGTGGCTAGGACTGCCAGTACTATGTCAAATAAAAGTGGTGAGAGTGGACATCTTTGTCTATTTCCTGATCTTAGAGGAAAAACTCTGTTTTCCACCAATGAATATGATATAACTTGTGGGTTTTATTATGTTGAGGTATGTCCCTCTAAACCTACTTTGTGAGAGTTTTTATTATGAATGGATATTGAATTTTGTTATCTTTTTTGTGCATATTTACATTATATGATTTTTGTCCTTTGTTTTGTTGATATGTTGTATCATGTCAATTGATTTGTGAACAATGAAACATCCTTTCATCCCTGAAATAAATACTCTTTCGCCTTGGTGAATGATCCTTTTAATGTAATGTTATATGCAATTTGCTAATATTTTGTTCAGAATTTCTACATCCATATTCCTCAGGAATATTGGCCCATTGTTTTTTTTTTTATTTATTTCTTTTTTTTTTTCATGGTGTCTCTCTGATTTTGGGATCAGGATAATGCTGGCCTTATAGAATGTATTTGACAGCTTTCCTTCCTCTTCTATTTTTTCAAATAGTTTGAGAAGAATAGGTATTAGCTTTTTTTTTTTTTAAGATTTTATTTATTTACTTGACAGAGATCACAACCAGGCAGAAAAAGAGGAGGAAGCAGGCCCCCCCGCTCAGCAGAGAGCCTGAGGCGGGGCTCGATCCCAGGACCCCGGGGATCACAAGCTGGGCCGAAGGCAGAAGCTTCAACCCATTGAGCCACCCAGGTGCCCCAGTATTAGCTTTTTTTTTTTTTTTAACCTGTGAATCCTACCATGAGGTCCTGAACTTTTCCTTTTAGGTATTTTTTTAAATTACTGATTCAATTACATTACTAGTAAGTGGTTTGTTCAGATTTTCTTTTTTTTTTTTTCCTGATTCAGTTTTGGAAGATTTTATGTTTCTAAGAATTTATTCATTTCTTCTAGGTTGTCCAATTTGGTAGCATATAAAATTTCATAGTATTCTCTTATAATCCCTTGTATTTCTGTGTTGTCAGTTGCTACTGCTCCTCTTTCATTTCTGATTTTATTTGGATCCTTCCTCTTTTTCCAACTCAGTTTTGTTTATCTTTTCAAATAACCAGCTCATGATTTCATTGATTTTTCTACTGTTATTGTAGACTCTATGTCATTTACTTCTGCTGTGATCTATATCATTTCCTTCTTTCTATTCACCTTGTGGTTTGTTCTTTTTTACTAGTTCCTCTAGGTCCAAGGTTAGATTCTTTATCTGAGTTTTTTCTTGTTTCTTGAAGTAGACCTGCATTGCTATATATTTTCCTCTTAGAACTGCTTTCACTGCATCCCAAAGATTTTGGACCATTGCATTTCCATTTTCATTTATCTCCATGTATTTTCTGATCTATTTTTTGATTGCTTCATTGACCCACTGGTTGTTTAATATTGTGTTGTTTAATCTCCACATGTTTGTAGTTTTTTTCCACTTTTTTCTTGGGACTGATTTTTAGTTTCATACCATTTGTGGTTGGAGAGATGCATAAAGAACACACACAACTCAATACCAAATAAATAATCCAATTAAAGAATGGGCAGAGCATCTGAATAGACATTTCTCCAAAGAAGACATACAGATGGTCAACAGACACATTAAAAGATGCTAAACATCACTCATCATCAGGGAAATGCAAATCAAAACCACAATGAGAGATTATATATACCTGTGAGAAGAAAGACTAAAATAAAAATTTTTTAAAAAACTAAGAAATAATAAGTGTTAGCGAGGGTATGGAGAAAAAAGAACACTAGTGCATTTCTGGTGGAAGTGTAAATTGGCACAGACACTGTATAAAACAATATGGAAATTCCTCAAAAAGATCAAAAATAGAAATATCATATGACCCAATAATTCTACTCGTGGGTATTAGCTCAAAGAAATAAAAAACACTAATTTGAAAAGATATATGCTCCCTTATGTTTAATGCAACATTATTTACAATAGCCAAGATATGGAACAATCCACTTTCCTAGTATCCATTTATCAATAGACGAATGGATACACACACACGCGCGCACACACACACACACACACACACACACACACACACACACACGTGGGGGGTGGACTATTATACAGCCATTAAAAAGAGATTATGGTTTGTACAACAACATGGATGGACCTAGAGAGTGTTATCCTAAGTGAAATAATCAGACTGAGAAAGACAAATAGCATATGATTTAACTTATATGTGGAATTTTAAAAACAAAGCCAATGAATAAACCAACCAAAAGCAGAATGATACCTATAAATACAGAGAACAAACTGATGGTTACTAAGGGAGGGGGCAGAGGGATGGGCAAAATGGATGATGGGTACGGAGAGATACAGGCTTCCCATTATTAAATGAACAATAGAAATAAAAGGCACAGCATAGAGAATGCAGTCAATGACATTATAATAGTAATGCATCAGGACAGATGGTAACTACACTTGTGAGCATACCACTACAGATGAGCCACCTGGGTGGCTCAGTTGGTTAAGTGTCCAATCTTTATTTTGGCTTAGGTCTTGATCTCAGGATCATGAGATTGGGCTGCACATGGGCTCCATGCTGGGTGTGGAACTTAGAATTCTCTCTCTCTCTCCCCCTCTACCCTTGCCTCACCTGTTTGCATGTGTGCATTTGCACACTTGCTCTCCAAAAAAAATTTTTTTCATTAAAAAATGAAACAAAAAGAACAGACAGAAAATAGGCTGAAAAACTAACAGAGCCTCAAAATCTGTGGAACAACATAAAAAGTTGTAATATCCTTAGGGGCTCAGAGCCCCTAAGGAGAAGAAAAAGATACTGGTATGGCAAAAATGTTTTTGAAGAAATAATGACAATGAACTTCCCAAATTCAGTGAAAGACATAAATTTACAGATGCAAGAAGCTCAGGGAACATCAAGCAGGACAAATCCAAATGAAACCATCATACTCAAACTGTAAAAACCAAAGGAAATCTTGAAAGCAGACAGAGAAAAATGTTTTGTTACAAGTAGGAGAATAAAAATGTCACTGCAGATTTCTGACAGCAATCATGCAGACCAGAAGAAGAACTGTCAACTCAGAATTCTACATCCCAGGAAAATATCCTTCAGGAATGAAATAAAGACATTCTTAGATAAAGGAAGACAAAAAGCTTTCACTACCAACAGACCCGCTCTAAAAAAAATGTTAAATGAAGTTCTTCTGGATGGAAGGAAATGATCCCAGAGGGATAATTACAAATTTGGAGAAGGAAGAGCAACAGAAATGGTAAACATCTGAATGGACACAATAAACTACTTTTTTCCTCTTAGGTTTTCAAAATGTGTGTGATTGTTAAAAGCCAGAGTTTTACCATCGCAGGAGAGTAGGAGGCTCTTAATGTCTGCAGATATAACATTTGTGAGGAGGAAGGGTAAAGGAACATATATAGTTGCGAGCTTTCTACATTCTACTTGAAATGGTCAAATATTAAATTTAAATACAATGTGAAAAGGTAGGTATGCATACTATAATCCCTAGGGAAACCACCAGGAACAAATATGAAAAGATCTAGCCATGAGAAGGGTTCTCTGGCCCCTCGCCAAGTCTGACCTAGACAGTCCTGAGGCTACAGTGAGTGACGGTCCCCATGGCTCCCCCAAACCATCATTCTGGGCTCAATGAGAAGCTCCACTCATTGCCTCATTTTCTAATTTCCCCCGTAACTGTGCAATAGAGGTTGTTCATAATTCAATCTACAACCCAATGTTGTAAGGCAAGGAAGAATGTGAGTAAATTCAGGTCCTTCCAGTCCTGTCCTCTGATCTCGCAAATGAGGAGACTGAGAGCAGACAAGGAAAGTTGCTACTTGCCCAAGACCCCACAGCAAGCTGCTGTTAGAACGAGGCCTGGAGCCAGATCTCTGAACACCAGACACACCATTGAGAAACCAGAGCTCTGGGGATACTTCCCCAGCTACCTGAGAGCAAGTTTTTGTGTCTGGCTGTCCTCCAGAACTATTAATAACAGACAAATATGCAGACTTTCTACACAGGAGGCACTATTCTAAGTTTGTCTATCTGTCTATCTACCTCCTATCTATTTAACTATCCACACTAAATCCTCACATGGCCTCACTTGAGGTAGACACTATTATTCTCCCTATTTTATAGAAAGAGAAACTAAAACATTGAGGAATTAAGAAACTTGCCCAAGATTACACATCTAATAAGTGTTGACTCTGGATCTGAACCCAGATGGGGGTATAGCACGTGAGTTCTGAACTATTACTGTCCTCCCCTCAGGAAGACCAATCCAGATCAGCACTCTGGGAGACATTCCATGATCCAGAAGAAAATGTACCCTGGCTGCCCCCGACCCACATCCCACACCCCCAGGAGTGTTTCTAGCCAGGTAAAATCTGCTTAAAAGATGTGTGGAGGGCAGCTCTGAAGGGAAAAATGAGAAATAGGAGCTGACAAGAGGCGCCAGCAGCCTGAAAGGCGGGTGAAGAGAGGTGCTGGCACGGTTACTAGGCAACCTACCTCGTGCCTCCCATCCTCTCAGGACTGGAGAGTTTCCCCCAGGCTCCTCTGTTCTTTCCTAACAACAGCTGATGACACCAGCTCCTTCTTCCTTCCAGCTGAGTCACTGCTGTTGCCAGTCACATGGTGAGGGCAGCCTGGAGCTGCCCCAAGATCCCCAGTAGGGGCCAGTTAAGGTGCCTTCAGTCATGCTGGAGTCTAACCTCACTCCCTGGTAAAGTCCAGTCCCTTGTGACCACCAGGGAAGGGGGGCGCCCGACTAAGAAGGGCATTTTGCCAAGCATCAGCCAACCATTTCACAGCTCACGCTTGGTCTGACTAAGGAGCAGTGAGTGACAGACAGCTTCCTGGCGGGGTGAGGAGGGTTCTCCTCGTCCTGTTTCCCCTTTTGCTTTCCTCGGAGATATTCGCTTCACTAGCAGTTCTGCCCAGGGATCTACAAAGTGGTGTTGCTGTTGGGGCCTCACAAATTTGTCCCTCAAGCTCCCTAGGAAGTCTAAAAGGAAGCAGATGACTCACGCTGCTCTCTGTACTCCTTGTCTGATTTAACTGATTCTTTGGAGGTGAAAGGCTATTTTCACAGCCAACTCTGAAAAGCCAAAAAATGAAGTCATCATGACCCAGCAAAGAGGGGCAGACACTACTTCCTCCCCCAGGAAAGCCACTGAGCGCCAGTGAGCGCTCTGAGTATTTTCTCCGCCAACAAGCCCACTCGTGTTGGTGTGATTCATGGTCCGGTCTCCCCGCAGTGGATTCTCTTAGCACCATCTTCCTCCCCCAGAGACATATTAGAGAGGCCACTCTTTCCCACCACACTGCCCCATTCGGCTCACAAACCATTCAGCCACCTTTTAAAATATCAAACAGTAATACTTGCAGTAAACAGCCTTCCTGGATACCTTGTAGAGGCTAGATTCCTGACTTCCATAACCCATGTGTGTAACATGCTAGAAATCACTCCCTCTTAAGTTAATAAATATCATTAGGAAACATGCCAACTTTTTTTTTTTTTTTTTTTTTTTTTACACAGGAAGAACTGAGTAAGGAAGACAAGGAAAAAACTCCTACCTTAGGTGTGTCCTCATTATAAATCGCTCAAATGCCACTTTGCTAAGGTGTCAGGCTGAGTCTTCATACAAGCCGGGCCTGGAAAGGCACTGAGAAGTCCACAGTTGTTTTCTGTTGAAAATAAAAGGACCCGTCAGTCACACTCTAGTATTTTCTGCCCACCATTTCCAAAGTAGGACTCTAATGCCAGGGTCATTGGGAAATACCAAGGGGGTCTGAAATCCACTTCCCCAGTAATTCTTTTTGAGGACATCCTAGAGTGGAACCCAGGGCTCTTCTGAGGGTCCTCCAAGAAAGGAGACATGTAGGTGGAGGAGGCAGAGGACAAGGCACGGGAGCCTTTCAGAACTGTCAAATTCTCCCACTTGACACACAAGGAAGTTGTGTTTCTAACATATTTTCACCTTTCCGGAAACCAACAAGTCACTGTCTGCCCTTCCCCCAACCTGGGATCCCAGATTTGGACACCTGTGCCAAGAAAGCCGAGGTCATTTTCACTAGTGCCTCAGTGGTGCTCCCAGGGGGAGTGAGTAGACAGCTAATTATTATTCCATCCTTCTGGCAAAATACAAAAAAGGGCTAGTTTGTCTTGGTGAATGAAGCACAGAGTTGTCACTTGGCCCTCACCCCACGAGAAGATCTCTCTCTGGGCCTAGCAGTCTTGACCCTCTGAGTGGTCATGCTGGGTAACTTTCTACTGGGGTAAAAGGAGATTGCCAATAAGTCCTGTGCTCGGGAAAAAGAGTAAGAAAATTCCTGAACTTCCCATTTCAGTAACACTGCCCCCTGCCCTTCCATCTCACACAGACACACACTCATAAACCATAGTTGGTATAAAAAATTGGTTTGCTTTCCTAAGAAGGACAAGGATCTTCTTCCATTCATCCTCAGACTTTGTCCTCTGTCCTCATCTCACATCCTTCAAGACCACAAGTGAGGCATGGAGGACTGAATAAACTCAAATGGGTGAAAGGGTCGTTCTTCCTCCCATGCCTATAGCAGAAACCAAAGCAGAAGGAAGGAAAGAATAATGAGTCTCTTAGGAACCCTTGTCTACAAGCTATCAGATGACATTCGGGCCCTGGAATTAATCTGTTCTCAAAAGAGATTAGCGTCCCCATATAAACCTTCAGGTTCCTCACTCTCTATTGCAGTCACAACGGTGGTACCATGTGATCATTACCAGATACCCAGAAGAAACACCGATCTGGGGAGAAGCAGCAACATTTCCTGCTACATCTACTTCTCTTCCTGGTGTTGATATTCAGACTGAGAAGGTGAAATGGGCAGAGGGAAAATTTCTTTTTTGGAAATTAAAAAAAATATATTATTCCAGTTACTCTTACTGAATAAGAAGCTGTCCCTCAAATTCAACGGTTTCAAATCATTGACTTTGCTCATGAATCTGTCATTTGGACAGGGCTCGGTGAAGTCAGCTCATTTCTCTCCATTCAGTATCAACTGGGCAGCTTCACGAGAACAGGAGGTTCCACTCCTACAATGACTCATTCAGATGTCTGGCAAGGTTCACACAGTCTGTCGGTCCTTAAGCGGCCCTCTCCATGGGGTGGCTTGGGCTTCCTGACAGCATGGAGGCTGGGTGATTTCAGTGGGACCATCTCAAAAGAAGCAAGCCGAAGCTGCCTTGCTGTTTTATGGCCTAGCCTCAAAAGTCACAAAGTGCCATTCCCCCCACCCCTCCAGAGCCACAGGTCCACCTACATTCATGAAAAAACAGACCCATCTCTTGTGGAAGATGAATGACTGTTGCACCAGAAGAAGAGCACGTTCAATGAAAGAGACTATGACAGCCATGTGGGGGAAAGACAGCTGCCATACAAATTAACTACAACTAATAGATGACGATTCCTTACTATATTCTATACTCTGGGATAAAGTGCTTGGTATGAATTCGCATTTTAAAATCTCACAACCAACCTATAAAGTGGGCATTAGCATTGTCCCATTTTATACATGAGAAAACTGAGACTTGGGGCGGGGGAGTAATTTCTCAGCTTGAAAGTGGCAGAGCTGGACACTGAATTCAGGCCCACTTGGGTCACGTACCAGAACTCAAAACCACTGTCCTGCCAGCCTCCCGGAACTGATGCCTAGCCTTGGTTGGGACTCATTAAGGTGATACAATGGAAAGAGAACAGACCTTGGGGGTGAGAGCCAAGATTTTACCTCTAGCTCTGCTACTTATTAGAGGTGCCATTCATTATATGCCATGTGCTATGTGAGGCACTTTATATGCGTTACCTCACATATTCCTTAAAATGATACCGTAAGGGAGTTGTTATGTGATACACATTTAACAAGTTAAAAAAAAAAAAAAAGACTCTAAGAGGTGTAGCAACTTGCCCAAGCTGCACAGATATTAACTTACTGAACTGGGATTTTAAATTATTCTGTTTTACTCCAAGGCTCTTACTCATCTCAACCCAAGGCCAGAGTCCCTGGACAAGTCTCCTTTACTCTCTGAGCCTCGAATCCCTCACCTATGAGAGCAGAAAGCTGTGAGAAACTTTTGGCTCCAATGGGCGGCCCTGGACACGCAGGCCTCCAGTGTTAAATCCTGTTTAGGCATGATTTCCCAACCTCAGCACCACTGATATTCGGGACCAGACAATTCTTTTTTGTGGGAACCATTGTGTACAATATAGGAAATTTAGAAGCATCCCTGGCCTCTGCCCAGTGGATGCCAAGCAAGCCTCCTTCCCCATGATGTGACAATCAACAATGTCTCCAGACATTGTGAAATATCCCCCTCTTTACAACTCCCCCTTCACCCCCCTCTTAAGAACCTCCATATAAAGTTATTACTATTGTGGCCCTGAAGTAAATTTTTACAGAGGTCCTGGTCCACATCTCCCTCCCCAGATGTCCCTCTCCTCTTGGTAACATCACCAGCTGGGAAGATCAAGGAGGGATCTGGATAGTATAACAAACTCACTTTTTTCCCTTTGTTGGGCCATTCCTTCACTGTAGACTCTTACCAAGTCAGAAACTGGTGACACTCAGATGCCAGCAGGTGCCAAATGCCAGATGAAAGCACAAGGGCTGACCTTTCCTCCCTCCCTCTTCCCTTTTTCCTTGTATCCCTTCTGCTCCCCGACTCTTATTCTTTCTCCTATTCTCCCCACACACACCCCATCTCTTCTTCATCAGATGATTGGCCAAGCAGGGGAGATGCTGTTGCCAGGAACCTGTTTGCATTCTTGAGCACACTGCTTCCTAGCAGGCCCTTCCTCTGAGTGAAGCCTGAGGAGAGCCAATGATCTGTCCCCCAGCTCCAGGCTGGTGGACACTAAGGGTCCAGGGTCTAGGCACTGCCTTCAAGAGGTCCTTGAGCCTGTAGAGGGACCCGACTCCCTTCCCCACAACCTCAGGCTCTGCCCACAGAAGCTTTCCTGATGACAACACTGAGCAAGCCCCACAAGGGAAGTACCAGAGTGATTCATTCCTCCAAAGCAGAGAGTACTGGAAACAGAACACCCAAGAAGGGCAATGCCTCACCAGCAGCCCATGGCCTCAACCCAAGTTCTCACCAGCTCACAAGGCATCTGGGACACAACCACAGGTCAGAGGTGTTGGTGCTTAGAGCCTGACAGCTTCTACCCTTGGGTCCCCCATCTACCCCTGTGAGAATGAGACCAATTCTCCTTCTGTATGAGACCCCATCAAAACATCTGATGCATGATCACTTCTCTCCATTCTTTGCATCCACAGGCTAAATAGCCAAATATCACGCAGACTGAGTATCAATCTTGGGATATGACTTGCACAGCACTAGCCTGGACATGTTTATCAGTGTCCCCTCAAAAGATATATGCTTAGAATGAAATCCACACGTTATTATATTTTTTTTTCTTGAAAGAGATCACAAGTAGGCAGAGAGGCAGGCAGAGAGAGAGAGGGAAGCAGGCTCTCTGTTGAGCAGAGAGGCCGACGCGGGACTCAATCCCAGGACCCTGAGATCATGACCTGAGCCGAAGGCAGCGGCTTAACCCACTGAGCCACCCCAGATGCCCCCGTTATTATATTTTTTACTATTCCTCTATTGCAATTAATTCCAGCAGCCAATGTGATCAAAAGTCTAGAAGAGTATATTTCTACCAGCTTCAGCTCATTCTGTGACATAATTGCCCTCTATAATTACTTCAGGGTTGTGTCATTATTGGGACAGTAGGATTTGTCCACATGTCCTTCACTGGTGGGATAATTATTTCTCTTAATGCTGAGTCTATATTTTTATTAACACAGCTGATAAAGACATCAGTTTCCTGGTAGGCACATTGTATCAGTGACCCACAGTGAGCTTATAGTTAATAGGAGTGTTAAGGTGATTTTCACATTGACTCCTGTTAATATGGTCAATGGTCACAAGGCCAGGCACGTGCAGTTGATTTTTTTTAACCTAAGGACCAGACTTTACATTTGTCTCTATTGAGTGTTACTTTCTTTGCTATCCATATTTTTGAATCTCAATTTCCCCTTCCAATATATTTTCATCCAAGATCTATATATGATCTGTATACATGAAAATCCAACCTTCTATGCCTTCACCCATATTTTATTAATATTTTAATAAAAATATTGACTAGGGTGGCAGTCCATTTTTAATTATCTACCAGAGATATCAGTCCGTAAGAGAGTAGTCTTGGGCATAATCATTCAGGCAATTATACATTCTTAGAAGCTTTGGACCAGTGAGGTATCATTTAAATCTTTGATACAGGATAACTTGAGGAAATTGGTGAGGAACTTATTTCTTGGAGTGTGGGGTGGGAGTCCAGAAGTTATTATGGTAAGAACTGAGCTGGGAAAGGGGGCTGAGACATCAGAATATGGACTGGTTAGGCAGTGGTAGGCTGTTTGAGAAGGTGGAGTCAAATGGGACACTGAAGTCAGAGGCAGAGCTGAACGTCCAATGCAAACCAAGGAGACAGGCCAGATCTCAGCACCAGGATCTGAAGCCAGATGGAAACTCGCCTCCTGGCAACTTCTACGGAATACATAAGGAATGACATGAATGCACATGATGTGAAAGAGGCATGGAGAGCAAGAGAAACCACCTGCATCCAGAGACTGAGCTAAGTGGTTCGGTTTCTGAAAAGGCCTCTTTCCATGGGTGGGGTCCTCTTTCCTTACAAGTGGCTCACTGAGCCGATGTTCGGATAGAGTCTGACGTCCATACTGGATTTCTGCAGAGCCTGTGCTAGACCCTGGTGACCACCAGTCTTTTCTCTAAGTTCTACCGAATGCTCTGATTTGGTATCTTTTCTAGGATTTTGCAGGGGGTTTATATCTGTTGTTTGTGGGGGAAAAAATTCAGGGAAAAAAAGAGGAGATTTTCTTGCCTGTAGTCATTTGGCACCTCTTTCTCTTTAAAGAGAAACAAGAACAGGTTTGTGACTCTAATGCCAAGTTTAGGTAGCCTGCAATGTGACTCACCTGGTCTTAAAAGTTGCACTCCCTTTGTGCCAGTAGGGTCCTCTATCCCACCCCCTCTCCTATCTTTGGATGATGTTTTCTCTGAGTCATGTTTATTCTGCACATTTCAGCTTGGAGATCCCTGTCCCTGCCAGAGTAGGAAAGAAAAACAGGAAAGAAGCCGTGCTGCTTGCCCTGTCATCGGTCAACATTACATCATCTGCTCCTGGCCTTTATTTCTTCATTGTTTTTGATTCCTCAGTAGCTTCCAAAAAGCCCTTGCTTTGCCCTTAGCATTTTCTGCGAGCCTCGGCTTGCTCTGGGATCTCACCTCTCTGGCACGATTCCTTCGGGTCTGTGTCACTCCTTTGAGTTTGTTTTTGACTATATGCCCATTTTATCTTCGACAGAATACTATGTTACCACTAATATTTTATTTAGCAGCCTCTTCCGTCACTCCTAACTGAGGCATTTTTCCATCTTAGAGTGTCTGGCTATGAGACTTTACGCTCTGTTTTCCTGGCTTTAGTGCTGAGCTTGCATAAGCCCAGGCGTACAATCTCAGAGCAGTTCTGGAAGGACAGAGAACTGGAGAGCATGACTTATAAAAGAAAGCCCAACCCCAAAGGGTTGTGAGATTTCAAAACACAAAACAGAAAAGGAAAATCAGAGTAACTAGGAAAATTAGGGTATTTAAAAATTCAAATTTCCCTGACCACCTGGAATGCTTGTGAAAAATGCTGACTCAGCCTCACCGCGGACCCCCCCGAATCCCTATGGTAAAAGCCAAAGCATTATTTTTTTCTTCTTTCCTTTTCTCTTTCTCTCTCTCTCTCTCTCTTTTTTTTTTTTTTTAAGAGAGGGAGAGAGAGAATAGAGGTGCAGAAGGAGAGGGAGAGAGTCCCAGGACTCTGGGATCATGACCCGAGCTGAAGGCAGATGCTTTAGCCTATTGAGCCACAGAGGCAGCCCTCCATGGAGAATTCTTTAAGAAAAACTTCACATCCAGTTTAGTGCAGTATGAAACTACTGCCAACAGTCAGAAGTTCCAGGACAAAATGGACTGAATATGCGTTAAGTGGTGTTCTAATTTAAGACTTGTCTTCAATTAATTATTCATTACCTGTCCAACTTTATTGTTGCTCTATCATAATTTCAGAGAGAGTTTTCCTAATAAGGATCTAAAAAATTAGAAATCTGTTTTATCTCTGTTTGACAATGTATCTTGGAATTCTCTTCATGAGAAAATATTTTTGGACTATGAAGGCTAAGGGATTTTGAAATTCTCCCTCATACAAATTCCTTTCTTTTGAGTAATATTTAATCTTTTGTAACTACAATGTGAGTCCTGGGAGACAATATCTGTGATTATGGTTCTGCTCTTTAATGAACAGTGCTGACCCACTGACAATCCAGGGCTTTCTCTGTCCATCTACACATTTATTTATGACCTACATAACATCTAGTTTACTTGATGGATCCTTCCCTCAAATTCCAACAACCCCTTAGTACACCTCCTGACACTTGTTTCCGGATTGCCAGAACTGGTCCCAGATCCCTTACAGGGAAGCCCTCCTGCATTTAGGAAACCCAACAGGGAATTCTGGTTTATGGCTTTATCTCATATCTACACAATGACTTCTTTGATGGTAAGCCCTTAGAATAGAACCTTAGAATGGAGCTTGTAGCCAAGCCCTTTTGTATGAAAAACAAGGCCTGGAATGTAACTTTTTCAGTGCCTGTTGCTGGACAGATGGCTAATGAAATGACACGTAGTTAAGGAGGTAACAAGGTGCTATCTAAGTATGGAGCTTTTTTTAGACTCCAAGCAAGACATGACATTCTTCTCCAAAGCGGAGGCTTAAAACTTTATTCTTACCACTACTGCACAGAGAGGGCATGCCGCCAGAGGGCTCCAGTAAGTGAGTCATTGTCATTAACAGGCAGCCATTTTATCAACAGGTAAAGGAAGCAGCCAATATTTGCCAGGTACATTGGAGAAGAGCAGAGCTGTCTGGAAACACTCATTAGTAAGATTCAGTATATGAAGCAAGTACATGAAAAGAAAGAGAAGCTGGGGGAGGAAAGGAAGGGAGGGAGGGAGAGAGGGAGGAAAAAGGGAAAGGAGGGAGAGAGACAGAGAGAAAGGAAGGGATACAGGGAGGTAGGAAGGAAGGACAGTTGTTTGTGGCACCAAGTGACCTGGGGACAAGAGCAACAGGGGACCTACAGAAGAGGACAGAGATTACCTCAGAGTAGAGACTCATTCTTCAACCTACTTTGTTAAGGGTGATTGAAGTTCTGTGGTAAACTGGAACTGGAGACTGACGTGAAAACTCACGGAATGTTCTTTAAAGTTCTTGCAATTAACTGTGTGTGCCAAATTGTATCTAATTTCTATTAATGATTTCAGACATTCCTAATACATCTTTATTTTCATGAACACTTTTGAATATGTTCAAAGGAAAGTACATGGCTAGGTGAACACTACTTGCTCTGAGGTCAAGAACAGTAAAATCCAAGAAATCTGAACCCTCCCACATCCATTCTCAAAATTCTGTCTCAGTGTGGCTTACTTCCCAAGATTCCTGGGTCTTAGAAAATAAAAAGTGGAAGTGATCCATAACATCAACAGAAGCTCCTAGACATACATGTTGGTTAGTGGGGTCCCTCAACATTTCTACTGTAACTCTTTTACTCGTTTCAGAAATTTCAAATAGGAAACAGAAAGCAAGAAAGGAGTTTTAGTTACGGAAGGCAGTATTCAAGACAGTGCTAGGCATTTGGAACTAGCTGCTGTAACAAATAAGAAAATACAAGATGGTTCAAACACCACAGAGGTTTATTTACCTCAGAGTGAATAAGATGGGCATTCCTCCTCAGTGGAGGTTGGCTTGTCTCCATTTCCAAGCTGCCATTCAAAGTTTCAGACCAACAGTGACTCTGACACCTTCATTATATGGTTTCTAAGGTCATCATAACCATCTCCTTCCCAAGGTAAAGAGCATGGAGAAGTATTTATGAGAGATTTCTATAGGCCAGGCCTAGAAAGGGGACATATGACTTCTGTTCACATTCAGTTGGCTAGAATTTAGACACATGGCATCACCTAATTGCAAGGAAGGCTGGGGAATGTGGTCTTAGATGAATGCCCAGGAATATGAGGAAACAGGTCAGTCAATAATTAGCAGCCTCTGACATAGAAGGTATGCATATTTATACCCTCCTCAAATCTGGAACAACAATGCTTCATTTCCAGGACCATTACAGAAAGTCAAAAGATGGTTATCTTTACTACAATAGGAGTAGAGTAAGAGCTACTGTTTACTGAACACATACTGTGTTCTAGGACCCATGTTAAATTCACACATTATCTCATTTAATCCTCATATCAACCCTGACTTGGCAGACAAAGATGACAAGCTGAGAGAGGGCAAGTGACCTGCCCAATGTCTCACAGACACTCAGTGACAGCTGGGATTTGAACCCAGGCTGTCTAACTCTGATGGCCAAGCCCTTTACTGCCTGATTCATCATCACATCACAGAAGGACCAAAATGTAAATTACAATCTGCTCCAAAGTTAAGCCAGTGTTCTTCTATTTTCAACATCAGGAAAAGGAAGAAATGATCTTCAGATTTTGAAAATCCACACGTGGATGAACTTGAAATAGAAAATCAGGAAAGCCTTTGGCCAAGTTTGGAAATCCCTCAAACTCCTTGGATTCTGCCACTGAAACCTTGCTGGAGCATTTCTGGTTTATTTTTAGTTTTTACCAAGCACCATTTCCTGGATCAGTGAAGCAGGTTTAAATATTCTTATAAGTATTTTGGACATAAGTGAGATTTTTTTTTTTAACTGACTGTGAAAGAAATGCAGAGAACTATGGGATGAGCATATCTAAAATAAATAAGAGCCAAACACTTAAGCAGTAGGGGGATATATCTATCAAAGCCTGTTCGGCCTAGCTGGGGCTGGCCTTCCTAAAACCTCGCTTGTTCCTCCAATCCATTGTCCTTGCCCTGAGCCTGGGACCAGAAGACCCTATGATTTACTTAGCATGCTTTCCAAAGCCATTTGAAACCCTAAAAAGGACAATGCAGATCCCTAGACTCTGCAAGCACTTTTGTAATCTTTGTGGTATGACCATAACATCCCATACAGAATTCAACACCTAGTTGATCACTCGGGCCAAAATTAGGAGATGGGAACAGAGACCCACACCAGAAATTCCAGGCAAGTTGGATTAGTGAATTCTGCTCAGCACTTCCCACAGGTAGCAGCTTTTGGTATCTGTTGGGCCAGGCATACCCTCAGGTTTATGTCCACCATGATTTCATGGATGGTGGTGCAAATGCAAGACAATCCATCCTCCTACTACACTCCTACTGGTGAGCACCTTGCTCCTCTTTTGAGGCTTTTGGAAAAAGGATCACCCTTCACCTCTCCTAAGTTTGTGATAATGCTGTTTACAGTGGCATGTAACTGACAAGATGCTTACACCTGGAAATGGCAGTCCTCCTCCACTTTTAGGTCACCAGTATAAGGTAACTGGGCAGTCTTTTTTTTTTTTTTTTAAGATTTTATTTATTCATTTGACAGAGATCACAAGTAGGCAGAGAGGCAGGCAGAGAGAGGGGAGAAGCAGGCTCCCTGCTGAGCAGAGAGCCCGAAGGCAGAGGCTTTAACCCACTGAGCCACTCAGGCGCCCCAACTGGGCAGTCTTAAAGAATACTTTTGCCTGAGTGCCACCATCAGATATTCTATTTAATTGCTCTGACCTAGATGTTAGAATTTTTAAAATCTACTAAAATTACTCGATTATACTACAAAATTTGAAAACCACTGCAAAGCTGGTTATTTCATGTTTCCCTCCTTTTCCAACCGTAATTTTTCTGCATTCTGAGATTTTCTCCTACAAACCCCCAACTTCATATTCACTTCAGACATTTTGTTCTGACTGGCTATACACGATCACTTCTTCTCTTATACATACTCGTTCATTAGTACTTTGTTCCAGTCAAATAGCATTGGCAAACCCAAGCAGGTGTAGACTGTCCAGAGTGGACTCAGAAAAGGAATAAGTAGGTCTCTGTACTTCTGCACCTTGACCTAATGATAATGATGCCCTGCTGAGGAAGTGTAGGATGGCAGTGTCTGTCAGGAGGGAATGAAGAGTAGGAAATCTGGGATGGAGCATAACATTTTTGATCTATTAGTGACAAATCCTGGAACTGTTTAATAAGTTGCAAGAAACCATCAAATATTCTAGCTTATAAGTATAATAAGTAATAGAGTAAGAGCCACCATAGTAAACATGTATAGTAAATGGTAGGTCTGAAATTTGGTGGAGAAAACCAGAGCCTTGCTCCTTCCCTGGATAAAATACCATATAGTGACTCCCTTGGTGTCTGTATTTAAGGCCATATGTCTGTGCATGTCTGAGTATAATATACAGAAACATCAATTGTTATTTTTACTAGTTAAAATGACTGGTGGCTAACTTGTTCTGACTGATAAATGTGTTTCTGATTTGTCTTTGCAATATTAACACAGAGGACACTGGGCAGAAATCTGCCCAGAGCAATGTGCTTATTATGTTAATGGTTTGGGACCTTGAGGCCCCCAAATCACAAGGGCACAATAACCTGACTTGAGGGAGAAAATCCTGCCCTGGCTAGAGGCCAGGGGGACAGCTGACAAGGAACATGGCTTACATGTGTGCAACTGGCTTCATGCTCTGTTCCATCAGCTCATTCTCTACTGATCGCCTCCACACACGTACACACACAGACACCCTAGAACACCAGCCTTATTGCTGGTCTCTAGACACTACCGCTGACTATGAATGATCATTGCCTCCTCTCTCTGACCCGGGCTGCTAAACTATGCTAGAGGTTAGACATTGATTTATTACTTGTTTGCTGTGAAAATTGGCCTTTATAAAAAGGAAAGCAATTTTAGCAGTGCCTTGCTGAGAGAATTTTTATCTCTTCTTAACCCTTCCCTTGAACAAAGGAACCCTAAAATTAAAGCAGCAGTGTACCTCCCTCCCCACAGAGCTAAACTGCTCTGTGCTCTCTCCACAGTGCCACCTATCAGAGGCAGCAGAGCAGAGTAGATAGGAACATGCACTTTGCAGCAGTGGGACAAGGTTCCCATCTTTGTCTTTTACTAGCTTCACCTCCCTTGGGCAAGATACTTCATCATTCCAGTCCTCTGCTTTCTCATCTGCTCACCACAGTATGAGGCATGGTAGTCAAGAAATAGGAGTATTATCATTGTTATTTATACTTTTTCACTTTAAATTGTGGTCAGTCCAGGTGCATATTCACAAACTCAGTCACAGTCCACTCAGATTGGAAAATTATTACCTCTATTCCCATCCATTCCCTCAAAGAGGAAGTCAAGCCCAAGATTGTGACTTCACTCATTCTTAATTACCCATCCATGTATTTCCATGCTTAGAAGTCAAAATCCTCATTTTTCTTAACAAGTGCCTATTGTCTACACAAAGGACAGTACCTGGTGATAGAGGAGAAGAAGAAAAAAAAAACAAACATAACATTTGTGTACTTAGAAGTGGATTCTTCCCCCTTCAAGCTTTCAGATGAGACCTCAGCTCTGATGACATCTTAATTGCAATCTCATGACAAATATTGAAGCAGAGCCCCCAGTTAAGTCATGCCTGGATTCCTGAGCCACAGAAACTGTCAAAGAACAAATATGTGTTTTTAAGACACTAAGTTTACCATAATACTGTTACTAGAGGCACCTGCCTTAGTAGCTTATAATCTAGTTGGGGAAACCCAATGTGCCTACCACATGGTAGCCAAGAGTAGGAAGTAGCATTTGACTAATGGTAGAAAAACATGTTTAATACCCAAAGTGATCTATGATTAATCTGTAGAATTCTCACTCTTTAATGATAAGTAGAAGACCCTAAAATACGGTATTGAGGGCTCGATTGTGTGTGTCTAAATTTAGATAGTGGTTGTTAAAATTTTTTTTTAACTTTATAGCAGGGAGGTATGGTGCTATTTTTAGGTTGGCATTGTGCTTATCTTTATCCATTAAACATACAAAAGAAATAGATGCATAAGGTAAGACTTAAAAATCTATACCTGTGCGAAATTTACTACTATCATAGTATTAGCTTTGGCTACCCACAGTCTAGGGACAAATACAGTTTTCATTTGTTTTGACTCACCAACCAGTTTTTAGATTGAGTATAGGGTTAGGGGGAGTCTGAGCCATGGTGTTCTGGTTTCCATATTGAGGAAAGATGAGGGAAGAATCCTTCTGATTCTAAGCAGCCGTAAGGTTTTTCTGGCCTCTCATAATCCTCTGCTAACTGTATTATGGAAATGATCATAATTACCACAAAGTCCCTAGTGATTCCTATGTCTTTGGTGCCGCTCCCTGTCAGTTCACCTTGACCAACCAGCTGTCTCATGGACTTGCCTTTTGTACCAAACCTTGAATGAAACTGGCATTTGTGTCAATAAACTTTAAGGCCATCTTGCTGAGATAATTATCTGGGTCACTCAGATTTCAGCTACTTCAAATAATTATAGCCTTTTGGCCTTGAATATGAGGTGATGATTAAAGGAGAAGGAATCGGGGTCCCCACGCCTAAGTCAGTTAGATGGAAATGCTGACAGGTCTCGGCTCAGGCCTCCAATTTGAAAGCACAGAGAATAAGTCACTCATAAAATACACATCTGTTTGGCTGAACCATGATCTAAAATGTGGACACAACAATTTTTCACACTTCAACATATTAGCCGTGGAGGGGAAAAGCTAGATCATGGACACCATCATAAGGACTGCTGTATGCAGCAATGATGATAAGCAGAAAGTGACTCCATTTTCCATAAGAACAAAGATTATAGCAAAAATTACCTTATAGATCCAAAGCTGTGCACATCCAGGGGCTAGAGATCAGTTTGACCATATCACTGAATTTCTTTTCATGGCTTGGCAAAACTTCGAAGGACTGACTTTTGGTCGTTTCATGTTCATCCTTGTATTCTTAATGAGACATAACTCACTAATTACAAAAAGACTCACATTCTCATCTTGGCCAAAAGCTTGAAATGTTCTGGAAAAAAATTATCTCTGGAGACTGGGACATCGTAAGTCTTAAATCCCTTTCCTTCTGTGGGACTAGAAAGACAAAGCCTTTACGAATCACCCCCCGCCCCCACTTCCATCTCCACCTGTCAACGTTTAAACCTGGAGACTAATGGTAGACAGGCTTCTCCTGCAGATAATAATTGCCTTTCCAACAGAGAAGCTATCTCCAAAGCAACCGAGATATGAGCTATGAATTCAAGCTGCGACTCTCTATGTAAATTGCTGGCAGTGAAATTGAAATTTCCCAAAAGAAAGCTGCACTGATTCAGTCTATTAAATGCATCCCTACCTCAGACGCAGGGATGTACTCTAGCAGCTAGGAAATTGCCCACACCTTGTACACTGTACACAGAGATAAGACCCAAGCACTTTATAGCCTGATCTTAAATTTTACAAAGAAATCCTGTCATTATTGATAATATGAGTCAACAATTGCTATTCATTATTTAAAGCAGCCCAACCGTCCACAGCTGCTCACATTAGCTCCCAAATGAAATCATGATGTTTCATACACCCCCATCTCACATTAGCTTGTTTTTCCCACATTGGCTTTGTCATGCGTTTGTGCAATGTATTTTTGGTCTTTGGCATGTCTTGACTACTCAGTATTAAAAGTATTAAATGTTCCCATGAATTTTCCTGTTTTGCTTGGTTTGATTTTAGTATTTTTTTGCCATAAACTCCTCTACCCCCAAAACAGGATCTAGGGTCAGATAATGTTCTATTTTACTAAGCAATATTATTATTGTTCAGTTAATTAACAACGTGCCTCAACAGCCTTGCCTGGGAGGCTGAGATAGGTAAACCCTCACCGGAGCAAAATTTACTGAGCACTTGACATGGCCTTCCGGATCACTGAACCGCTCATGCTTCATTGGGCCCTTGTCTGCCTCCACCGGCCATTACCCACCAGGCCCTCCCTCTCTGGAGGGCATCCTACTTCCTCCACCCCACACCCCCTACACACTCGATACCTACAGGCTGCCTCAAAATCTGCTTATGAAAATCAAAGAAGAGGGGAAAATAAACATGAGAAGTTCACTCTGAGGCAGCATGTCCCCCAATATTCACTGTCCCCATCTCCTAATACAGCCCAACCCTTGATTTTTAACTGGGCACATGGCTGCCTGGGCTATACTTAGGAATGAGCTAGGACAAGTTCAAGAAAGCCAGGGCATGTAAACCGAGATTTCTTTTTGGCAATGTTTGGGAAAAATCCATTAAAATGGAGTAGGCCGGGGCCCTTTGCCCCCTTTCTTCTTTGCCCTTTTCTCCATCCAGCTGTCTGGTACATATGACTGGAGCTCTAGCCACCACCTTGGTACAAGAAGTCTAAAGCCATGTCCCAGAAAGTACAGAGAACTCTATGGAACTGAGCCACCATACTGACCCTGAACTCTTCCGGCGTGTTTAAGCCATGATTCCTTGGGATGCCTGCTACACAAAATGGAATTTGATCTTAACTATAGGCACTCTGATTCTGATTAGCACCAGAGACTGGTTTTGTTTGTCTGCATTCAAATCATGAATTTTGAGGCACCTAGTAAGACCATATGCTTGACAAATGTTTGACATACCAGTTAAAAGATTAAGCCCGTTAGTAAAAATAAAGTTCATTTTATTCACTAATTTAATGCCCCCAAAAATCCGATTTTTAACAAATGAAAAGAAAAAAATCAAGTCTTATTTTTTGTAAGCCGCTTGTTAAGGAATTCTAGAATCTAGGTTCAGAAGACTGGTCACCCACTATGAGATTTCACTTTGTGGGAGTCACTTTGCTCCCTTTGCCCCTTAACTGGGGAGGGGGGGGTTGAGAAGTGGGGAGGAATCAGGACAAGAGGAGAGCCTAGTGGATATGCCTCTAGTCCTGCCTCCAGGCTTCCTCCCAAAGTCTTCTACCTTCAGAATTCTCCCAAAGATTTTGTTTTAAAGAGTTTCACTAAGGAAATGAGAATATTAAAAATCACTGGGCCAGATAATATGTAAGTTCCCGTCTAGTTCTGACATTTTAGGATGAGAAAGGCTCTCACGTGGCCAGAATCAGGCAGGTGCTGAGAACTGAGTCAGACTGGGAGCAGCATTGTCCTGGGTGTGGTGTCAAAGGTAAAGCCTGAGTCATAGAAGGCAGAAGCTGCACAGGAAGGTGTCAGATCCAGTGGGAAAGCGACCATCCAGGACCGTCCTGTTTGCCTCCAGTTATGCATTCAATAGAAGGACAAGTACGTGTGAAGAATAGACATTTCCTTAACAGACGTGTAGTAAAAGCCATATATTGATGAATAGTTATGCATGTTATAAATGAACAGAGCAGATGCTGCCTGGATCAGCTCGTCTCATTTATTCAGGAGCTGCTTAACCAGAGACAAGCAGCAAGGCGAGGGGTGGGGAGCTCCCTTCCCCCACTCCCACAGGGTCTAACTTGTAAAATGTGTGTGGAGGGCGGGGATGCTTCTTCCCCACTTGAGATGTGTCTGGATAGAGGAAAGTGCCCCAGTGGGACACTTCTGGGCTCTTCACCCCCTTGACTCACACTACGTCTGTGAAAGTGGGGCCCTAAATGGTTAATAACAGCCAAGGTCAGCTCCATCCTTCTTGGCTGGCACAGGGGTCCAGCAGCTGAGCTCCCTGCTACTCTCGGGGCTGGCCCGCCCTGCAGGGGAACCGACATCCATCCAGCACTGCCTGGGACAGAGTTAGTGGTCCTCACTCAAGACCTCAGCACCGGTGGGTCCTCGTGGTTGTGTTCCTAATGATACCTCCTGGCAAAGCTGTCAGCCACAAAGTTAGAATGAACCGTCTGCACTCTCCAGCAGCCCCTGATTTAAATGTTACCTCCTTCAGAGGTGTCTTCAACTGCCTGGACCAGGAGTTCTCAAGCCTGGGGGCCCACAGAACCCCCTGGGAGAACTTTTTAAAAAAATGCCTGGGCCCCATCCCTTTCCTGGGGAACCAGTATTTCTGGGGTTGACCCAAGAGGAAAGTGTTGGAGACCACAATTCAACAAAGCTCAGCCCTCACCACCCCCAGGTCCATATCCC
This sequence comes from Meles meles, assembly GCF_922984935.1. NCBI lineage: Eukaryota > Metazoa > Chordata > Mammalia > Carnivora > Mustelidae > Meles > Meles meles. The sequence goes on from NC_060068.1 coordinate 85,030,663, forward strand.
ACTCTGATGCAGTTTCACAAATGTCCCCACCGTCCTGGTTACTTGGATGGCTGCACTGTCTGCTGGCTTGTGACCTCCATGACAGCAGGGAGTGCGTGGTCCTCTCCTCCCCAGCACTTGGCACGCTTCTTGACATTTGAATAAAATCAAATAGGACTGATTTAGAGTTAGAACTCAGGACTCTTTTTTGGGAAAAGCTCAACATAAAACAAAAACAGAAAATAAAAAATAAATGAAACTCAACAGATTTTGACAGTGGTCAATCAGATGAGTACGTATGTGTACGTGTACATGAAAACACATTTACAAACAGCCGTATAATTCCTTACACACAACTTAGGAAGTAGGTAGTCTCACCTAGCTGTGAGGTCTTGGGCAAATTAAACTCTGAGCCTCAACCACTTCATCCTTAAAATGGGGAGAATGATGCCTCCCTCATAAGACTGTTGAGAGGATCCAATGAGATAAACCCTAGCACCTGGCACACTTCCAGGGTCACAGTGAGAGTTCAAGGAGTCTAGCTTTCTTGTTATTATCACTATCATCTCCTCAGGTTACAGAGAGTAAACTGAGGCTCAAACAGGGACAGTGACTTGCCCAAGATCCTATAGGGTTAGGTCTAAAACCAAGGTCTTCTGGCTCCCAATCTTATATTTTTTCATATATTGCATTGAGAACATTTCTTTGACTCAGGATGAAGCAGGCAGTATCAGCCTAGTTTCCAGACAGGAATACTCAGGACCAAGAGAGCTGACGTGCCTTGAAGCTGTACAAACAACATCAGAATCAATCAGAGGGAAGAGTACAGGATCAAGAGGCCACCTGTGGACCTGCAGCAGACCTCAGTTTCTCCCTATGCCTCAGTTTCTGCCCTAGACCAGGGGACAGACAAGTGGCCAGTAGCTCTCCCACAGCCCCCCAGGCAGACAGCGTGTGAGCACTCCATCTGGCCCTGGTGCAGAGCAGCCTCCTGTTACCCTGGCAGCCGGGGCGAGCCCAAGCAGAGGAGACAGCAAGTTAGCCCACCCTCCCACCATGCCTGGCTCTCCACAGAGCCGTGGAAAGATGAGGCTGCCCTTGGGACCTTGGCCCAGGCTGCCTGGACTCATTATACACATCCTGAGCTAGGAAGCTCTGGGGAGCCTGTTCCAGGAGATGACGGTCTCAAGTTCCTCTCTGGAGCATTCTGCAAGGTGGTAAATACCCACTAGCGAGTCTCTGGCTTGTCTGTGGCCAGCCCCTGTGCCTCGCTCACTGATTCTGCCGGTCACAGAGCTGCGTTCTCCCAGGAAGTGTGGCTCTGGCTGCCCACTAAGCCCAAGAACAAAAGGAAACTAGACAGGGTGCATATTAAAAACTAGGCAGGAAAAAATAGACGGTAAAACCACATTGAAATGGTTCTACTAATTATTTGTGAGTGATTTTTTTCTTTGTGCGCCCCATGATTTTTTTTTTCTAAAGATTTATTTCTTTGAGAAAGAGAGAGCACAAGCAGGGGGAGCAGCCAGCAGAGGGAGAAGCAGACTCCCCTCAGAGCAGGGAGCCCGATGTGGGACTCAATCCCAGGACCCTGAGATCAGGACCCAAGCCAAAGGCAGACACTTAACACACTGACCCACCCAGGTGTCCTACGCATGACTTTTTTCTAATAGCAAATAAGTACTAGTTTTCCAAAGAAAAGGAGTCTATGAGAGTTTATGTGCAGGCAGGAACTCATGAAGAGGTGAACTGCCTCAGCTTCTAGCTTTTGTCTTGGCGGCTGGCAGGTGAATCCAAGCTGTGGGCAAGGAAGGGGAGCCAGAGACCCCCAGTACCCATGGACACACAGGACAGAGTCAGAGACCGCTCAAATAAGTGGGAGAGCCTGTTCCCCTGATCCGCAGCCACCTGTAAGTCAGCTCGTTCCTTCTCTTCACCTCCCTGCTCCCTGGATAAGACTGTCTGTGGCCTGCCTCTGGCCAGGTCTCAGCTGGTCTTCATGCCCCTTCCCCGACTCCCGACACACACTTAGCCATTCACACTTGTCTAGAGTGTCAGGACAGGACATCCACCCTATGGCTTACTGCCAACCAGAGCCTTAAGCATTTTGCCTGGTAACTCATGATCGCATCCTCACAACTGTAGGAAGAGATCTACACTGGCCCAATTTGAGAAGATTCCCACTACGCCAGACTTTTTACATACCTTCGGTCATTTGTGCATTCAGCAAATATCTGCTGACTTCCTGCTACAGACCAGGCATGATGCTAAGCTTGGTGCTGAGGATACGATACCAAGTGATACAGACAAAACTGGAACCCGTGAGGAATTAAAGACTTTGTTCCCAATCCTCTCAAGGAATCTGCACAGTTGATAGTATTTCTATTTTACAGATGAGAAAACTGAGGCTTAGAGAGATTAAACAACTAGCCCAAGGTCACACAGCCCAGAAGGAACAGAGCCAAGATTTGAACCCAGATCCACTTGAACTCCAAAGTGCACTTTCTACCATCTGCATCATTTCTTAACAAAGGGAGAAAAACTCCCTCAGCTCTGCACTTCTGAGGCATCACCAAACACCCTGTCGGCACTGGAAAAGATGCCTTACAATTATTTGTACTTGCATGATGCCTAGCGTAGTATCTGTTACATAAGTGACGCCCAATAAATAGGGGGATGAATTAATTAAATCTGAATTATCTCACTTCCAGCCCCTGGACTCACCCTCTCCGTCTTCTCCCTAGTCACCTCTCTCTCTCTCTCCACAGCCAAATTTTTTTCTAGCTTTATTAACATACAGTTGACATATATTATTGTGTAAGTTTAAGGCATACAAGATAATTATTTGATAAATGTATAGGTTGCAAAATTATTAATAACAGTAAGGTTAGTATCACCTGACATAATGACCTTTTTTTTTTTGTAGCAAGAACATTTAAGATCTACTCTCCTAGCAACTTTCAAGTAGTCTGTAATACAGTATTGTTAACTAGGGTACCGTGCTATGCATTCCATCCCCAGAACTTACTCATCTTATAGCAATTAGCATACCTTTCTTTTAACTTGGGTACAGTTGAGGCACAATGTTACAGTAGTCTCAAGTATATAACTTAGTGGATTGATAGTTTATACTTGATGCTATGCTGACCACAAGAATAGCTACCATCTGGGGCACCTGGGTGGCTCAGTGGATTAAGCTACTGCCTTCGGCTCAGGTCATGATCCCAGTGTTCTGGGATCGAGACCTGTGTCGGGCTCTCTGCTCAGCGGGGAACCTGCTTCCCCCTCTCTCTGCCTGCCTCTCTGCCTACTTATGATCTGTCAAATAAATAAATAAAATCTTTAAAAAAAAAAAAAAGAATAGCTACCATCTGTCTCATTACATCACTATTACAATATCAGTGACTGTATTACTTATGTTCTGCTTTTTATCCCTATGACTTAGTCATTCCATAACTAGAGAACATCTCCTTCTCCTCTTCACCTGCTTTGCCCAACTCCCTGCCTTCCGCCTCTCTGGCAACCATCAGTTTGTTCTCTGTATTTATAGTTCTCATTCTGCTTTTTATTTATTCATTTTTATATTCCATTTATGAGTGCAATCATATGGTATTTGTGTTTCTCAGTCCGATTTATTTCACTTAGCATAATACCCTCCAGGTCTATCCATGTTGTCTCAAATGGCACGCTCTTCCTTTTTATGGCTATATAATATTCCTTAGTGTATACACACCACGCTTTTCTTTCACCACACTTTTTTTTTAATTTTAATTAAATTTAATTAAATATAATCTTCAACTAACCTGTTTTCCTTAATACACACATATTTTTTCTTCTAAATTACTTTGTAATATTCCTAATTATTTTTGAGATTTGCCCATAAATCTGATTATAAATTCACCACACTTTTCCTTTATTTTTTTTTAAGATTTTATTTATTTATTTGACAGACAGTGATCACAAGTAGGCAGAGAGGTAGGCAGAGAGAGAGAGGAGGAAGCAGGCTCCCCGCTTGAGCAGAGAGCCCGACGCGGGACTCGATTCCAGGACCCTGAGACCATGACCTGAGCCGAAGGCAGAGGCTTTAACCCACTGAGCCACCCAGGCGCCCCTCCTTTCATTTATTGTCAGACACTTGGGTTGCTTCCATATCTTGGCTCTTAGAAATAATGCTGCAGGGATGCCTGAGTGGCTCAGTGGGTTAAGCCTCTGCCTTCAGCTCAGGTCATGGTCTCAGGGTCCTGGGATCAAGCCCCATATCGGGCTCCCTGCTCAGTGGGAAGCCTGCTTCCCCCTCTCTCTCTGCCTGCCTCTCTGCCTACTTGTGATCTCTCTCTCTCTCTCTCTCTCTGTTAAATAAAAAATAAAATCTTTAAAAACTAAAAAAAAAAAAAAGAAAAAGAAATAATGCTGCAATAAACATAGCAGTGCAAATATCTTTTCAAGCTAGCATTTTCATTTCCCCTGGGTAAATACCCAGTAGTAAAATTATTGTATCACATAGTATTTCCATTCTTAATTTTCGAGGACCCTCCACACTATTTTCTGTAATGGCTGCATCAATTTACATTCCAACCAAAAGTGCACCGAGTCTCCTTTTTCTCCACATCCTTACCAACACTTGATTCTTTTTCACAGATAAAATTTTCAAGAATAACCTCCTCTATCTCCATCAGCTTCCTCACATGTCCTTCATTCTTCAGTCCTTTCTGATCCTGGCTCCACCCCCTACCAAAAATGCTCTCTATAAGCCAGTCCTTAGTGCTGCCATCAAACCCAGGCCCCTGTGACTTGTCCCTTCAGTAACATGTGACTCCTTGAAGATTCACTGCCTTGGCTGCTGGGACTCCAGTTTTCCTTCTCCTTCTCTGGCTATTCCTCCACAGCTCCTTTGTAATTACTCCTCTGGGCTCTTCAGTAAAGATGGGCTTCCCTGGGGTTCCAGCCCAACTCCACACTCACACTCCATCTCCTGTTCGGAGCTTTCACCCAAGATTTAGACAGTGGCTCTCTCCCCACGTTGTTGAAACCTGCCTTCAATGCTCCCTCTCACAAAGCTGTCCCCCTGCCTGTGTTAAGTGCATAAGAATGAACGGCATCCCTTTCATCCTGACACTGAAACCTCCTTCTCCCTCAGCCCCAGTTGGCACCAAAACCTGTTGACTCTACTCCTTACTAATGTCTTTAATTGCCTCCTTTGGTCTCCCATGGCCACTACCTACTTGAAGGGCCTCACTACCATCACCTCAAGAGTTTGCCGCTGGTCTCATTTTCCTCAGTGGGTCTTGCCTCCTTCAGTCCATCCTCCACCTTGAGCTGGAGGAGCTTTCCAGAAATTTCCAATCTGCTCATCACTTCCCTGCTTGAAATTGTTTTACTGGATTCCTCCTTGACTCAAACTCATTATCATGGCCTACAGCCTGGTGATGACCTTTCTAGCATCATCAGGCACTCCCCACTTCTCTCGATGCTCTATATTAAAATCAATGTAGTCCTGGTTCCACGCCAAGTTCTCCACCCCAGTGTACACCTTTGTACTTGCTGGCCCTGGAACTTAGAAAGTCCTCCTTTACTCCTTTTATCATTCAAGCTGTAGTTCACGTGTAATCTCTTCTAGGAAGACTTCCTTCAACCTCGAGTCTTGGGTTATAGGTTGTCCTCTGGGTGCCCATCCTTTCCATACATTACTTTCTCAGAACATCTAACACACTGCTCTGTAATACCGCATGTGTTATCTCCCCTATTAGACTTGAACGTCCTTAAGAGCGTGCCCTTTCTCATTTTTGACTTTGCAGTGCCGAGTACCACCATGAAAGTCAGTATACAGGGATGTTCAGTGGAAGGATGTGTGGAAAGGTGGGTGGATACTAATGAATAGGTAGATGAAAGAGACCCAGACGTGACTGGGGTTAAAGAAGTTGTCTGTCCACACCCATCTCTTGACTCCTCATCCCCCAGGAATGGAAAAACTAACCCTGCAAAATGGCTCCAAAGCCCTGTGCTAAGCCTAGTTCTGAAAGCTAGCTAGGAAAAGCATATGGCACACACAAAGAAACAGAGTTTGCTCAGCTGCCACAGTTTTTTAAATGGGCTATGTCCAGGTTGGCATGAAAAGAAAATCAGAAAATGCTATTAGGTAAAACTGTAACCACATATATCTTCTAAAGGTGGGTAAAGAGCAAAAATTTCACCCAACAAATAGTCTAAATGTTGCACTGGGTACAGCTCATACCACTTCACACCAAGCCCCAGGGATCTTTGACAAAAGGGAAATCTCCTAAAAATATCTAAGCAACCTGCTTTGACAAGGAAAAAAAAAACAACCCTGCAGTTAATTAGTATGTTTGGAAAAGAAAGACTTTTCAAAATCATAACTAAGATCTTTCGTCGAGGCCCGGAAATTGGTAAAACCAACAGGACTGCTACGCTAACAGTCTCGATAATGATAGTGAGGTTTTCCTGAGTACGGCATATTGGGCCTCCCTCTCCCAGAGCTCAACACGTCACACCACAGCTTTCCTCTCATCCTCAAGACAACCTTGGGAGGAGGGCAAGCTTGGTAGTTTTACCCTGAGAAAACAGATAAGGGAAATGAATGGGAAGAAAGGAGAGGACTCTGAGCTTGGGGAAAGCGGACACCCAAATTCCCCTTCTCGTCTCTAGTTTGAAGCTCTGTGAAAGGAAATTTGCCACCAGCAAAGAATACGTGGTGGAAAAAATGCCACTGTTCTCGCTGTCTGACAAAACTGTCTCCCCAGCTACACTTGACAGCTGTCTTCCTCCCATCCTCTCCTTTTTTCTCCTTCTCTTATATTCATGCTTCCCCTCACTCATGACATTCCAGCTCTCCCTCTGCTACTCTTTTCTATCAGTCAGCAAAATAAGGCATAAAGACAATGTACACAGCTTCTTGGTCAATGAATGAATCCTATGTGACTCCTTCTACTGCTAGGGTCCATCTCGAACAGGAGGAGTTAGGTGGGGTCACTGTACCAGCCACGGTTCTCAGAGAAACAGAACCAAATGGAGATACATTTAAGGAGACAGATAGACAGAGGGACAGACAGATTATCCATTGAGGGTCTAAAAAGAACAAAAAGGTGGAGGGAGGGCAAATTTGCTCTCTGCCTGAGCTGAGACACTGATCTCCTGCCTGCCCTCAGACTCTAGAGCTACCTGTTCAGGCCTTTGGTCCCGGACTGGGACTTGTACCATCAGCTCAGACATCGATTCCCACCATCTTGGTTTAGACCCACCACACCCCAGCTGGCACCCTCACATCTCCCCCTTATATGTAGAAGACAGCCACAGTCCTCCGATGGAGTGATTTAGGAGGCTCGAGAAACACTTCTGTTCCCAAACGTCCTCCCCCTATGCCTGAACTCCACTGTAATGATTCCTTCCAAATGGGCTTCCTTCATTGCCCTCTGTCCACCCCGCCTCCCTCCTTAAAATATTAATACTCCTGAGGATATGAACACTTGCCAACACAATTGCTCTTAAACTTCAGTGTGATTCAGCCAGTCTCATCATGGCGCCTGGGAATCAGCATGCCTACCCAGCACCCAAGAAGAGATTTGTGGAGTGTACTTTGAGCCACAGGGCAGTCTTCTTTTCCAATGCTTTCCTCCTGGCATGGCTGAGAACACGGACTGCTGGCTGGCCTGATTTCTCAAACACATGCTGCAGAACCAGATCCCGGAACACTGAGCAAGAGGGGTTCTACACGCCCATGTGCATATGCGCACATTGGCGTGCACATGCGCACACGCAGCTGCTGAATGCAGTCCCCCCACAGCACCTAGCCTGAACCTAGACCACCAGCCAGCCTGCCTCCAGGCCCCAAATCTAAAATGCGGGGTCGGTCACAGCCCTCCTCCTCCCACAAACAAAAACACAGTTGAGAAGCAGGCAGCCCATTCCTGCCTGAGGATACATATCTCTGAGCTGATTAAATAAACACAGCTTAATTAAATTAAAGTAAGATCAGAACCTGCCTCAACTCCGCTGGCCGCACAGGAGTCCCTCATGAATCTTTCATTTTCATAAATGAATGATTATCTGTCTGCTTTGGGCCTTGCCCTGAAGGAAGGGGTGTCTCTGGGTAGAAACGGCCCCCTCCATTCAGAGGAAAAGCAGTGATGGGGGGTTTCTGTTTAGAGGACCAGGAGGCTTTTGTGTGCCTTCTGGCGGGGAGTAAGCGTCATGCCTTGTTACTGGGTACAGAATGAGTGTGACCGAGGCTGCTTTCCTGAAGCCAGAGAACTGTTAAGAGCTCTGAACAGTCAACCAATGTATGTATGATGGAGAGGCGGAGAGAAACAGAAACGGAGAGAGACAGACACTGAGCACTGGTAAAGCTACAAACTCAAGGGGAAATCAGGCTATTACAAACATGCTTAGCAAGGAGGGAGGGGGGAAAAAAAAAAAGCACTTGCTCCAGAAAATTTTCTTAAAAGAAATAAAAGGGTGCAAACCTTATAGAGCAGGGGAGAACCCATGGTTGCCTTTGAGGGGCTCTCCCAGGGGCCACACAGGCAAGCGCCACTCAGGAAGATCGCAGCCCAGCGTGGGCCGGATGTCCTGGGAGTCGCCTGCACTGGAGAAGAGCTGAGAGGGAGGGCACGGACCCCACAGCCCTAAGGGACCTTGCAAACAAGGGACCCAAGGCCAGCACCCCGACTTTGCCCCCATCTAGAAATCAGCCTGCGGCCCAGCCTGGTCTCCCGCACTGCCTCCGGGGACTTGCCTCTTCAGTCCCATTAGTCTCTCCCAGCAGGCTGGGAAGGGAAGGAGGGAAGGACAGAGGAGAAATGCACATTTTGCAAGTTCCAGTGGAAAGCCTTTGGGGAAAGAAGCTGAAACTAATGGGCAAGCTGGGGCTTTTGTTCAGCCATGCTCCCGTCGCTTCCATTAGCCTGGAAATGTGAGAGGGGAACTGTGCAGTCTATCGCTGTCCTTTGTGCGTGCCGGTGACTCTGCTGACGGTGTTATTTCCTGGCTCCAAACTTACGGTCATCAGCAGGACTTCGGCTCCAATTTCTTAGAGGACGGATGGCCCGCATCGCCTTCTAGACTCTTTAAGCCCCACCATTGGCTTCCCGCTCCGCGTCTCGCTCATCTCCTCCTCCGACTGACTTAGACTTGACAACAACTGAGCAGACACAGCTGTGCCTACAATGCTACCCACCTGTTTCCAATTCTGAGCCCTCATGTGAGACTTAGAACAGCCTGGAATCCTTCTCCATCAGCTCTCTCACCAGGAGTAGAGGTGTCCTCTTGTCCTTCTGACCAAGGGCTCCTTACCTAGTGAAGCCTTCCAGACGACTTCTCCAGTTCCATTGACTCTAGCCTCTCCCATGATCCCAGAGGTGTGAGGATCAAATGAGACAGCACACTATAAACCCTGGGGCATTCCACTGATACACGGCCCTGTATCATGGCCGACCCTAAACTTTGAGCACATTAAAGATACATTTAAAACCCAAAGGAGGGGCACCTGGGTAGCTCAGTCGTTAAGCATATGCTTTCAGCTCAGGTCATGATCCCAGAGTCCTGGGATGGAGCCCCGCATGGGGCTCCCTGCTCAGCAGGAAGCTTGCTTCTCCCTATCCCACTCCCCTGCTTGTGTTCCCTTTCTCACTGTGTGTGTGTGTGTGTGTGTGTGTGTCTCTGTCAAATAAATAAATAAAATCTTTTAAAAAGGACCAGGGTGACTGGGTGGCTCAGTCAGTGAAGCATCTACCTTTGGCTCAGGTCATGACCTGTGGGGTCCTGGGATTGAACTCCACATCTCTCTCTGCCTGCTGCTCCCCCTAGTTGTGTACTTGTGTGTACGCTGTCTCTCAATCAAATAAAGAATAAAATAAATACTAAATAAATGTCAAATAAATACTAAAATACATAAAATCAATCGATCAATCAGTCAATCCCAAAGGACACAGAGCTTCTAGCTCAAAGTTGACAGGCTCAACCAATAGGTTTATTCCTTTCTCAACAAAGAAGCTAAGAGAGAGCCATCAGAAGATTCAAGATTTCAAAAATGTTTCTGTAACTTGTAAAGCATGGAGGAGCATTAAGTAGGCTGAGCACAGAGGCTGCCGAGAAGATAGAGAGAATGGAGGGCGGAAGTGAGAAATGAGGGTAGAAACTGATTGAAAGTCTGCATACAGACTAACACCCTGACATGTCTCTCCACCGTCTCTGCTTACAAAACATATGGTAGCCAGGCATCTACATAAAACCCCAGAAGAAAAGATGCCTAAAATTAGAGCTGAAATTTTGTCTCTACAAGGAATGTGAATGAGTGTTCTGGGAAGAAGTAGGGCACCAAGTGTGGGATTACCGTGTGTGCAATAAACCCTCTCATTCTGACACTGAGGGACCCTTCAGAGGAGCAAGTGACTGCCTTCCTACTGACTAAAGGAGAGCCCATCACAGTCAATGAGTCTCAGCCACGAACCCAGGGCCACTGATTCATTCTTAAGCAGCCGTCATCACTGCACTGGTCCTAAAAGCCCACAGTGTAAAATAGAAAGACTAAGACAAACAAAAGATGAAAGGATCCTGGAGGAAAAATAAAGAAGAGAGTTGAAGTGGAAAAAACTAATATTTCCAGAGACAGATGAGAAGATGCTGAATCCATCAAATGTAAATGTAGAAGAGAGACCGTCAGAGAAGAATTTTCAGAAACATGAATATGACTGCTAAAATTCTTTAAAGTTAGTAAGAATTGAAGGATTAAATTCTTGAAAATATCCCAGAATGTTAAACGTGAAGCTAAAGAGGCAGAAGAGAGAAGGAGAGAGAGAGAGAAAGAGGGTACATAGGAGCGATCCAACTAATAGGATTCCCGGAAAGAGGAAAGAGAGGTCATGTAAGGACGGAGATAATCAGTGGAATAACCAGAAGACAATTTCCTAAAGCTGAACAAGGATACATGCGTTCATGTTGAAAGGTCTCCTTTAATGTCCAGGACAGCCATTTAAAAAAATCCTCTGTTCAATCACATCGCTGTGACATTTTGCAGCACAAAGGATGCGCCTAAAATCCTAAATGCATCCAGAGAAAAAGAAAAGAGGTTCTTGGCTACAAGAGAAACAACACTACGATCGATATGCTAACTTACACAGAAGAGAAACGTGCTGGAGAAATGTCGAGCAACTGTCTATTGACGGAAGAGCTGTGGAAAGAGGCTCAGAAAATAGGCAGAAACAAAGAGAGGCTGAAAAACACGCATAGGGTCAAGGTGCTGCTACAGAAACAGCCTGGTTCCTGTAGAGCTGCCACGCTTGCTGGGCCCTGCATACCAAGTCCAAGGTCACCACCACTACTACTGAACTCTGAACACTCCCCCCGCCAGCAAAATGAATTTTTGCACCATTCACTGCAGATTCGAAGTCCCCTAGGGGAGCATCCAAGGGGCAAAGCTTGGCCATATGTCAGTATCCTGGTGTTTAGAAGTCAGAGAGAACAACTACCAGGCCTCCTGCAAGAAGCTTGGAACCCTGCACCCACCGAGACTCACACAAGGTAGGCTCCTCAAGCTTCAGAAGAGGTTCAGATGAAAAGCAGTTAACAACACCCAGACCGTAAAGGTGCACCAGAGCTCATCCCTCTGACTTCACCACCTTTGTGTATGCCTCCCTCCGTACTTAGAGCTCCAGAATGTCTATTTAAATGTTCATGCCTACCACACGCAGTTATCTCCGCATTCACTCCCTTCAGAAAGCAAAGCCTCGTGAGTTGGTGCATCTGCTTGTGACTCCAGACTCGCTACGTGGCGGCCATCTTCCTTCTAGCTCTATCACAGTCCCTAAGAATCTGTACAACTTTTGGACTAACACACCCGGTATAGGACAGCGAGACAAAGAGAGGTGGGGAAAAACAATTTATTTAAATAAGTAAGTAAGTAAATTAACACATGCCCACATACGAAGTGTGGGTCAATAGTCCAGTCTCCATTGCTACAACTGATCACAAGGCCATGTGAGCCTTACTCCTTCTCAGCTGCTAGGGACAGGAGGGTACACTGCAGGTAGAAAAAAAACCCAAATTTCACGAGGAGAAGGCCAATGCATATAACTCTTCACCAAACCCTCTGCCCTTCTGCTTTCCCGTGTTGGTCCTTTTGGAACCAAACCAGGGGCCAAACAGCTGTGTATCAGCTGTGGAGCAGTGTACGTTCTTTCATTGGGCCGCTCTCCTTCCGTGCAAATGGACAATGAGTGGTACTATTCAGAACTCTGCCCACGAGGAGGATTTCTCTCCCCGCTGTCCTTCAAGCAACCCCAAGTGAAGCTGCGGCTCCAGCCTACTTCTCTCATGTCTGACAGACAGAGCTGTCCCTTTACTGCTCAGCTCTCAACACTTGCTAAACACCTTTCCCTCCCCCTGCAGCCACAGAGAACCTGGTCAGTAACTTCTATCATTTTTCAGTCTCAGTTCCAGTCCCTGAGCCCTAGGGAAAAGATCCCGCTTGATGGAGATAAATATATTTGCAGAGACTCAGACAAAGTCCTTGGAGTTCCTCTGGTCATTCTTTCCTTCATGACTACCGACAGCCTTGAGTTGAGTTACTCACATAGTGAGCCCCCATGAGGCTGCTGACCGGCTGACCTGAAAAGGTGGGTATTTATGGCCCCAGATGCTGGAGGTCCAGTGTAATAAACACTGTATTTAAAAATAAATACATTATAACAGGTTGGGTGCCCAGGAAGCAGATTCTGAGATGGGTATTGGTGGGCAGAAGGTTAGTTAGGAGAACTCCTAGAATGGACACTTCTAGAATAGAAGAGAAAGACACGGGATTAGGGCAAAGGAACATGTGGACTGTGATACAGTATCAGTAAAGGCTTCAGTGACCCCACAGGGAAACTCAGCAGCTGGAAGTGCCTTTCAGAGTCGTCCTCAGCTGGAGCACACAGTACCCAGCCTTCTAACAATAAATATTCACTGGAAATAATCAATCTCTATTCAGATTTTATAAAACCTAACAATTTACAAAGTAGATTCATATACCCACATTGTTCCAAACATACTTGAAAGTTTTCCAACCACTAAATTACATATCAGTTTTTAAACTTCAATTGAGCTTATAAAACCTGAAATTCAGTTCTTCGATGGCCCTAGACCCCCTTCAGGCACTCAGTCACCGTATGTGGTGAGTGGCTGTCATACTGGACAGTGCAAGCCCATACTACAAAAGCCATGTTAGTGTGCTCCTTGTATTATAAAGGACACAGTTTTAGACCCTAAGTGCCTCAGTTTCCTCACCTTCAGTTTGGGGCCAATAACTTAGAGCATCTATGCAGGTCATTACCAATGCACCAAGAGCCAACTTAACAACAACATCAAAAAAGTGTATCCAACAGGTGCCTACTTCTGCTGTAAAGCTTTTGAGAGAGTCTATGGTTCAGGAATGGGAAAAAGATAAACTGAAGAGTGAGGCCAGCCTGTAAGAGCTGACCATGGCAGATTGTAAGTGCTGACCAAGTAGCGTCACAGTGTTGCAGGCAGGACTGGCTTGCCTGTAGTGTTTTACCCTGACCAAAGGTCTCAACCCCTCATTCCAACAGGTCAGAATGTCCCACTTAGCTTTTTTTGCTTTTTTTTTTTTTTTTTAAGAGAGCATACAGAAAAGGGGGCAGAGAGAGAACCCCAAGCAGGCTCCATGCCCAGTGCATAGCTCCACAAGGGGCTCATTCACGACCCTGAGATCATGACCTGAGCAGAAATCAAGAGCGGGATGTCCAACTGACTCCACCATCCAGATCCCCCCACTTTGCTTTGGTGCTTACAGTTCTACCAATTAAAGATGCCTCTGTTCTACTTCAACAATTCAAACAACTCCTATGGACAAAAGATTATTTATCATTCACATCTTAGAGATAGTTTGACCACATAGCTTTCCTCTTGACACCTAAGTGCCATTAACAGTGAATTCAAGATCTTTCAAAAATGAAAGGAAACTCTTAACTCTGGGACATAAAGCACAACCTGGGGGTGAGCAAACTTGGCTCTGGTGCCTCCTTGGGGAGCTGAGAGCAACTTGGGAGCACTGGGGAATCTGGGATGTGGGCATCAGGAAATGGAAGGGGCACAGAAATAGAAGCTGCCAAGGAAATGTCCGGGAGTGCAGTCCTGCAAATCAAAAGAAAACACAGGACGCTTTTTCCTCCTTCACATCCTTGCTAGTCTCCTACTTCTCCTTTCTCTCTTCCTCCCCCCTCTTCTCCTTTATCCGTCCTCCCTTTCACACATCCTCCTCTTTTTTGTCTTCCCCACTTGCCTCCTCTAAGGGCTCCCAGTAACCAGGAACCAAGCTCCTATGTGCAGCAACGCATCTCAGCTATATACTGAGTTAAATGGCCTTTTTCAGACTGTCCTGGGAAAGCACTGCTGCATATATTGTTATCATTGTAAGAAAATGAGGTCTTGACCCCAAGCAACAATTGGCTTAGCTGGCAACTGCCAATACATAGACCTTGGTCTGCAGTGCCTTGCCCACAGCACAGCTCAATGAAGATTAGTCTACAGGAAATAAATAAGGGTGTTAACAACCTTGGATAGGAGTATATTCCATCACAAAGAAGCAAACCCAAATCATCCTGGTTTGTTGAGTGGCCATATTTAGACCAGACTGGGATTAAAACATTCTCCCATCAAGTCAGAAGCCACCCTTTGTTATAACAACAAAAAGCTTCCCAACAGGGACGCCTGGGTGACTCAGTGTGTTAAAGACTCTGCCTTTGGCTCAGGTCATGATCCCAGGGTCCTGGAATTGAGTCCTGCATCGGGCTCTCTGCTCGGCAGCGAGCCTGCTTCCCTTCTTCTCTCTCTGCCTGCCTCTCTGCCTACTTGTGATCTGTCAAATAAATAATAAATGAAGTCTTTAAAAAAAAAAAAAGAAAGAAGCTTCCCAATAACTGGATGCTGTATGTTAAATAAATTTAAAGAAATATTTCAGCAGTAAATGTCAGCTTCTTACATTTAAGCTTGTCAAAATGAAGCGTTCTAAAACTTCATCTAAATTCAGCGTCATGTTTATAAATGGAAGGTTATTTTTTCTGTTTCTGCCACATGAAAATAATCAAGTGTCACACATTTGACCAAATTCCCCATTTAAGTTTGACTGAATTCCCTGGTTAAATTTTCAGATTGGTTGAGAAATATCTCCACATTATTTGTCTAAAATGCTGATTCAGTTTTTTTGGGGGGGGCAAATGAATATACGCACAATGAAAATAAATCTTTTGTTCTTCGGGGAAAATTACTTTGGTTTGTTTTTATTATTACTATCAGTTACATAAACAAAAGAATTATAACAATGTTAAAAGAAAAATTTGCTCGCAATTTCACCACCTCTGCAAATCAAAATGTTTTTACTCCTTTAACCTTATAACTGAAACTTCCATCCAGATTGAGGCAAGACTGTCATATGCAATGATGTCATTAACCATTTAATTATGCAAACAAGTCCTCCTCGATTATTACTGTGTATATTACCATTCTCATAGCTTTGTAGGTGAGAAAATAATATGGCCAGGGTGGAACCAGAGTGTGATTTTCTGCAAGTTCAGGCTTGACCCTGCCTCCTACCCACCTAAGCATCCGGGGGTCTCAGCAAGCCCTCCTTCTCGCTCCCTACCAACTGCCGCTTCCAGAGGGCAGACTCAGACACCTGAACTCTCAAGCTTTGGAGCAGGAGCCTCCGGGCCTTCATCTATACAATTCTTTGGAAATTTAAACATGCAGAGAAAACTGTCGTGCCTGGACAGGGCTAAAGTGGACTCTGCCAATCAAAGTAATTGAGCCCCTGGCCGAAGTCTGGCAGGGACCTACTTTCCACTCTCAGGAGGGACTTGCGAGTCTGGCTGCACTTGTGTACTGGCCTCTCCCTTGAGCCACGTAGTAAGAAGGGACTCCCTCCATCTGCGTGATGCTGACAAGGGGTGAAAGGAAGAGAGAACCTGTGCTCAACACAACCTTACATACATACACAGGGTGCAGAACAAAGTTGGACTTGTTGATGTACAGGGAGGAAAATACACAATCAGTAAATTCAATAAATTATTCCAAAGTGAAGACATCCCAGTCACCACAATTCAATAAAAAAACAGAACATCATCAGAAAGATGTGAATAGATAAAGAAGATGTGGTATATATATATATATATATATATATATATATATATACAATGGAATACTATGCAGCCATCAACCCCCCCCCCGAAATCCTGCCATTTGCAATGACGTGAATGGAACTGGAGGGTATTATGCTGAGCAAAGTAAGTCAATCAGAGAAAGACCATTACAATATGATCTCTCTGATATGAGGAATTTGAGAAACAAGACAGAGGATCATAGGGGAAGGGAGGGAAAAAATGAAGATGAAACCAGAGAGAGAGACCAACCACAAGAGACTCTTAATCAAACTGAGGTTGCTGGGATGGAGGGGGAGGGATAGAGTCCCTGGGTTATGGACATTGGGGAGGGTATGTGCTATGGTGAGTGCTGTGAAGTGTGTAAACCTGGCGATTCACAGACCTGTACCCCTGGGGCTAATAATACATTGTGTATTAATAAAAATAAAAAAATAATAATTAATAAAAATACATTTTTAAAAATTGACCTGGAAGGCCTTATTAAAATTAAAAAAAAAAAGAAACCTAGAAGCTTCCCCCTGTAGACACTACCTTCTTTCCTTCCCAAAGACAAACACTGTTCTTATGTCTAAACCCCATTGTTTACTAGTTTTATAGCCAGGGCACCTCACACATGGGAGACAAATATATATTCTAACACCATAATGTAGATTTGCATGTTTTTGAACTTTACGTACTTGCCAAGCTCAGCATACATATTTGTGAAACTCGTCCATGTTGAAGAATACAGTTGTAGGTGACTCAACTTTTACCTATGTATTCAACCGAGTGTATATTTATCATGATACATACAAGTAGCTCTTCTACTACTCAAAGACCCTGGGAGGGTTTCCAGCCTTGGGTTATTACAAGTAATGCAGCAGTGAGCATCCTCTTGCATGCTCCTAGGTGCACGTATGTGTGCATTTGTTGGGTATATATCTAGGAAAGAATTGCTAGGTCCTAGAGTATATGTAAATTTAATTTTTTTGAAAGTTGCCAAGCTTTTCCAAAGTGGTCGTATCAATTTGGACTCCCACCAGGAGTATATGAGAGTTCCAATGGTTGTATCTCCTTAACATTGTATTGTCATTGTATTGTATGTTGTACATTGTATTGAACATTGTACATTGTACTGTACATCCTTAACATTGTATTGTCAATCTCCCAGGCAGCCCTATATTATCTTTTTTTATATATCACTGAATTTACTTTGCTGATATTTTGTTTAGGATTTTTGCATTTCTGTTCCTGAGAAGGATTACAATGTAATTTTTTTTTTTAAGAAACTGTCAGGTTTTCATATCCTACAATGAGTTGAAAAGGTTTTCTTCTGTTCCCTAGAAGAATTTATGTAAGAGAAGCCTTAATTTTTTTTTCCCTTTTAAAGTAATTTAAAACTTTTCTGATAAAGCCATTTGGGCTTAGAGTTTTCTTTGTGGTAAGTTTTTCTTTATGGATTCAATTTCTTTTAGAGTTTTAGGACTACTCAGATTTTTTTTCTTCCATGTCACTTTTGGTAAGTTTTTGTCCTAACAATTTATCAATTTTAACTAAGTGGTCAAATTTAATCACATAAGGTTTTTCATGAGATCATCTATTATCTTTTGAATGTTGTAATATATGCAGTTTTATCCTCTTTTTCATTTCTGATGGTACTACATTGGGCCGTCTTTCCCTGTGACTGGGCTTGCCAAGAGTTTATGAATTTTACCATTTTTTTTTTAACCAGGCTTTGTCAATCCTCTTTCAGATATTTTTCCTCTACATCATTCATTTCTGCTCTTAACTTATACATTCTTCCTTCTGTATTCTTGGGACTTAACTTGCTATTACTGTTCTACTTATCAAGATGGATTGAGATGATTGATTTTTTGGTCTCTCTTTTTTCTGATATATACACTTAATGCAGAAGATTTTTCTCTAAGCATGGAGTGCTTGAGTTGCTCAGTTGGTTAAGTGACTGACACTTGATTTCTGCTCAGGTCATGTTCTCAGGGTCATGGTCTCAAGGCCATGAGACTGAGCACAGCCATGGGCTCTGCATCAGGTGTGGAGCCTACTCAGGATTTTCTCTCCCTCTGCCTTGCCTTCCCACCCTACACTCTACCATTCTCTCAAAAAAAAAAAAAAAAAAAAAAAATTCCCTAAGCATACTTTATCTGCATCACACATTCCAATATGTCATATTTTAATTATCATTCCAGTAAACATAGTTTCTTACTTCTACTGCTAATTTTTTCTTTGACCCATTGGTCAATGAGAAGTATATTGCTTAACCTCCAATTATTTAGGGATTTTTCTAGTTATCTTTTTTAATTGGTTTCTAGCTAATTTTCAGTGAGGCCAGAGAACATAATTGGCATTACTTTCATTCTCTGTGGTTTTACTGAGACTTGATTTACAGCTCAGCATATAATCAATTTTGATACATGTTTTATGTGCACTTGAAAATAATGTACATACTGTAGCTGTTGGGTGCCAGATTCTATACATGTCAATTACATTAAGATTGTCTATCATGTTGCTTATTAAATTTTTTGTGTACTTTTTCCATCAGTTACTGAGAAAGAGGTACTAAAACTGCCCACTAGGACTGTGGATTTGTCTAGTTTCTTTGCTTTCGTCAATTTTTACTAGCACTCTAACCCAAAGAAAAGGCAAATAAGAATTTAAGGCCTAAAACCTGAGAGGCAGAAACAAACTAACCCTATTTGCAGGGAATATTTTTTTATTATTTATTTTTTTATTAACATATAATGTATTATTAGCCCCAGGGGTACAGGTCTGTGAATCGCCAGGCTTACACACTTCACAGCACTCACCATAGTACATACCCTCCCCAATGTCCATAACCCAACCACCGTCTCCCTACCCTCCTCCCCACCGGCAACCCTCAGTTTCTTTTGTGAGATTAAGAGTCTCTTATGGTTTGTCTCCCTCCCGATCCCATCTTGTTTCATTTATTCTTTTCCTACCCCCCAAACCCCCCAGGTTGCTTCTCCACTTCCTCATATTAGGGAGATCATATGATAATTGTCTTTCTCCAATTGACTTATTTCGCTAAGCGTAATACCCTCTAATTCCATCCACGTCGTTGCAAATGGCAAGATTTCATTTCTTTTGATGACTGCATAGTATTCCATTGTGTATATACACCACTTCTTCTTTATCCATTCATCTGTTGATGGACATCTAGGTTCTTTCCATAGTTTGGCTATTGTGGACATTGCTGCTTTAAACATTTGGGTGCATGTGCCCCTTCAGATCACTGCGTTTGTATCTTTAGGGTAAATACCCAGTAGTGCAATTGCTGGGTCATAGGGTAGCTCTATTTTCAACTTTCTGAGGAACCTCCATGCCGTTTTCCAGAGTGGTTGCACCAGCTTGCATTCCCACCAACAGTGTAGGAGTGTTCCCCTTTCTCCACATCCTCGCCAGCATCTGTCAATTCCTGAATTGTTGATTTTAGCCATTCTGACTGGTATGAGGTGATATCTCATTGTGGTTTTGATTTGTATTTCCCTGTGATGTGGAGCACTTTTTCATGTGTCTGTTAGTCATCTGGATGTCTTCTTTGCAGAAATGGCTGTTCATGTCCTCTGCCCATTTCTTGGTTGGATTATTTGTTCTTTGGGTGTTGAGTTCTTTATAGATTTTGGATACTAGCCCTTTATCAGATATGTCGTTTGCAAATATCTTCTCCCATTCTGTCAGTTGTCTTTTGGTTTTGTTAACTGTTTCCTTTGCTGTGCAAAAGCTTTTGATCTTGATGAAATCCCAATAATTCATTTTTGCCCTTGCTTCCCTTGTCTTTGGCGATGTTCCCAGGAAGAAGTTGCTGCGGCTGAGGTGGAAGAGGTTGCTGCCTGCATTCTCCTCAAGGATTTTGATGGATTCCTTTCTCACATTGAGGTCCTTCATCCATTTTGAGTCTATTCTCATATGTGGTATAAGGAAATAGTCCAGTTTCATTTTTCTGCATGTGGCTGTCTAATTTTCCCAACACCATTTGTTGAAGAGACTGTCTTTATTCCATTGGACATTCTTTCCCGCTTTGTCGAAGATTAGTTGTCGAAGATTAGTCTGTTTTTGTGCCAGTACCATACTGTCTTGATGATGACAGCTTTGTAATAGAGCTTAAAGTCTGGAATTGTGATGCAACCAACTTTGGCTTTCTTTTTCAATATTCCTTTGGCTATTCAACGTCTTTTCTGGTTCCATATAAATTTTAGGATTATTTGTTCCATTTCTTTGAAAAAAATGGATGGTATTTTGATAGGGATTGCATTAAATGTGTAGATTGTTTTAGGTAGCATAGACATTTTCACAATATTTATTCTTCCAATCCAGGAGCATGGAACATTTTTCCATTTCCTTGTGTCTTCCTCAATTTCCTTCATGAGTACTTTATAGTTTTCTGAGTACAGATTCTTTACCTCTTTGGCTAGGTTTTTTCCTAGGTATCTTATGGTTTTGGGTGCAATTGTAAATGGGATTGATTCCTTAAATTCTCTTTCTTCTATCTTGTTGTTGGTGTAGAGAAATTATTTGAAGGGAATATTATTGTTTACTTAAGACCCAAAGAAATCAAAGACTACCAAAGAAAGAAGAAAAGTCAGTAATATTGTGAGGTAGAAAACTATAGAGTCAGTAGTTAGAAGCTAGAAAATTATAATAAAAGGAAAGATTCCATTTACATGAATAATAGCTACAACAAAAATAGATGAATGTCTTGGAAATAAATTCAAAAATAAGTATACAGGAGCTATGCTAAATAGCATCTTTAAAACATTCCAGAAAAACACAGAACTCATAAACAAATGGGAAAGCATAACCATACTTTTGGACAAAGATGGCCTAATGTCATTATCCTTTCTTGTATCAAGATTGTGGTGTTCGATTTTTAAATTTAGAGATATCTCAATAAACCTGTAAATAGCTTTGTTTCAGCTAAACAAAGTAATTCTAAAGTTTGTAGTGGAAAATAAGTCGACAAGATTTGCAAGGAAAACTCTGAGTAAAGGACCAAGAAGGAAAATTATCAGATATAAAAAACACTCAACGAATCTCCAAATTAGGGCAACGTAGTACTACCTCATAAATAGATGAATAAAAAATAAAGTCCAGAAAAAGAACACAACACCAAATCTGAAAACTGAACTATTGAATAATATTGGCAAAATTAGGTAGCTATCTGGGCAATGTTAACGTTGGGCTCATATATTACTCTGGGTTCCATGATATGTTCCAAATGGATCAAATCTTCAAATATAAAAAATAAATCAATGAAAGTAGTAAATCATACATGAAATAATATTTCATAATCTTAAAGTGTGGAAGGCTTTTAAACTATCATCCAATTCAGAAGCCATGAAAATATATCAATAAATTTGACTATGTAAAAAAAAATTTTTTAACCTCTGCCTAACAAAAGTAAACCCCACCATTAAAAATACATAAATAAATAAACTGACAAACCGGAAAACATCATTACGACCAGTCAGAGACATAGAAAAATCTTCCTACAGTGCATAAAGCCCTAGAGACTGATAAAAGGCCCAATATCTCACTAGAAAAATGGACAAACATTATAAAGAGGCAATTCAAAGAATATGCAAATTGTTCTCAAATATAGTTTTAAAGATTTTTCATTTATTTATTTGTCAGAGAGAGAGAGAGCGAGAGTGAGCACAGGCAGACAGAGTGGCAGGCAGAGACAGAGAGAGAAGCAGGCCCCCCCGCCGAGCACGGAGCCCGATGTGGGACTCGATCCCAGGACGCCGGGATCATGATCTGAGCCGAAGGCAGCCGCTTAACCAACTGAGCCACCCAGGCGTCCCTCAAATATAGTTTTAAATGTTCGATTTCACTCATAGCAAGAAACATGCAAATTAAAACTCCCCTAATATAACATTTTTCACCATAAAATTGGCAAAAATCCAAAATGTGATATTATGTTCTGTTGCCAAGCTATAGGAAATAGGCACTGTCATACCTTGCTGATGGAGAGTATAAATTTGTACAACCCAGATGGAGGGCAATTTAGCAGTAGCTATCAAAATTCCAAATGTATGTACTCTGAGACTCAGCAACTCCACTCTGGGGAGTTTATCCTACAGATATATTTGCATATCTACAAAATGGCATACATAAAGTTTATTTATTATTGCATTGCAGTCAACAGTGAAAGATTGGAGAGAACCTAGACACTTGTCAGTGGAGGCTGGTTAAAGATGCTCAATGAAGTATTCTATAATTATGAAAAGAAATAAGAAAGCTCTTTATGTACTGGTAGGGAAAACTATTAAGTGAAAAAGCAAGGTACTGAGTGATCTATATAGCATGCAAACATTGATATTGCAAAAGAGAGAAAACAATATATTTGTATTGTTGGTGACATTTATTTTATATTTATTTTCAAAGTCTCTGCAAGAGTCAATAAAAGACTAAAAACAGTGGTCATCTAGCCTTTGGGGCCTGGGAAGTTGGAACGTGAATGATCAATGTGGGAAAGAGATTTTTCATGGGAAGTTTTTTCATACTTTTTGATGTCTTTACCATGGGAGCATATTACTGTGCAAAAACTCTCTAAAAATACTTTAAAGCAAAGAACCATCCTAACAATACTGTCAAATACATTTCATTCCACAGATAGCTTAAATGCCCTGCTACTCTAGCAAGACCCTGTGTGCCAATAATAGGTAGATCCATTAGGATGTTTTTGACTGTAAGTGGTAGAAGGCATAAACAATGAGACAATTATTATCCCAAATAACAAAACACCCAAAGTCAGACTGTCCCGGGGCTGGAACTGCTTCTGCAATTTCAGGCATCACCCGACCATGGCAACCAAAATGGACAATGCCCATAACCTCCTGTGCATTGCCCAGAAATCCCCAGTAGATTTCTCTCAGGTGCAACCGACCAGTGACGTGTATGTAGTATGCCCACACTTGAGCTTCAAGGCAACCTGGGACATAATGACAACAGTAACAACCACTAACATCTATTGAACATTTTGTATGTCCTGGGTACTGTCATAAGCACCTTACATGCATTAACTTCTTTGCTCTTCAAAGCCATCTATTAGGGAGGTAGTATTTTTATAACCTATTTTACAGATGAGGAAACTGAGGCATGGGAGGAGTTAAGTAAGTCGCAGTGAGTGGTGGTGCTGAGATAGACACTTTGGCAGCCTGGACCCAAAGCTCCTGATCCCAACTACCACACATGTTACTAGAGGATAAGTCTTCACTATACATCTTCAACAGAAAGAGGTTGATTCTGCCAGCAAGGGAGGGCGGAAAAGAATGGCTGTGGGATTATTGAGCCAGCAGCGCTTCTCCCTGAGCAAACTGCCCAAATTGCATCCCTTGACTGGTACGTGTCAAGCCATCAGTGACAGACACTGACCATTTTGTGAACACCTCCCATGTTCGCTCTAGACCTGTGTCTCCACTTAGCAGACAGGAGGAAACCTGAGGATCTTTCTGGAAGGAATAGTAACAACAGCTCCACCTAGAGAACTCTCCAAACCAGTACCCATTGTGGCTACCAGAGCACCTTGCAATGAGCTCCAGGGAATAGACAGGCTTCCACCCAAGGGCTGAATAACAACAGGAGGCTGAGGACCTCCTTGGAAGGGTGCTCTCATGGGCTGCCTCAAACCCACAGCTCTCCTGCAGGCCAAGTGCCAGCGCTTCTTCCTATCCAAGCATTTCGCTTGAACCACCAGAACCATGACCTGGGAATCAAATGGAGTTTTTGGCTGGTGAGAAAACCAGCCATGCCTGGCTTTTCGCAGACAAATCCCGGGGTCAGTCTACTCTGCTGCTGCTAAGATCAACACGGGGTAGTTTCCTGCCCTACAACTTTCCCCCATCTCTGCCTCACTTACCATGAGAGCCCCCACTGCTGAATGTGTCTAAAACATTCAAGACAAAAATCTCTATCTTCAAATATAAGCTTTCACCTTTTAGGACTTTACAGCAGCTAACTCTGCCTTCATGTGCTAAATATACAGATTTTTTCCCCATGTATTAATCCAGTAATTTTTTCATATATTTGTCTTTTCATAGAGTCAGAGACTTGGTGAGTCAGTTCCCTCCCCTCCCAGGCACATCGCCCAAGGAAGCGGGTGGATATATTCTTAGCCTGAGGGCACTTTGCTCTGCCTTATGCAAAACCCCAGGGAGCTGGATGTCTCTAGACTGACAAAGAGCTCTGGGTGAGCAGAGAAAATTAGAGAACAAAGCCTGTGAACAAGGAGCCCATCTCCCTATGGAGCCCACTTGCCCCTTGCAGATCTGAAATAGAGCTGCTCAGTCTACGTGTCTGCCTTCAACTCGGTTCATGACCTTGAGGGCCTGGAATTGAGCCCTACATCCGGCTCCCTGCTCTGTAGGGAGTCATCTTCTCCCTCTCCCTCTGCCCCCACAGCCCCACCCCCACTTGTGCTCTCTCTCAAGTAAATAAAAAATATCTTTTAAAAAAGAAAAACAGCTGCTTTCAGAACTCTTCAGCTCTGGTGTGGCCACTGACATTCACCAAGTCATGTCACTTCTCTGGGCCTCCACTGTCCCTTCTTGAGGGAAGATACAGACGTATCTCAGGCAGAGCTCAGGCAGTTTATGAGCTTCATAAAAGGATTCTGTTTCCCTTTGTCAGATGAAAGTGTCTTATGTCACCCCGCCTCTGGCTTCCATCTCCTTCACTCTCTCTCTTCAGCCCTGCCCAGCACCCAGCAGAAATGGTAAGCAGACCCCCTGACAATGGTTGTAACAGTTTCTCACACTTGAATGGTCAAGACAATCAACAAATTATTTATAGAGTATGGCAGACTAAATAATGCCCATCCCCCCAAAAAATGCCCAGCCCTAACCCCTAGAATCTGTGGATGTTACACGATTCACAAAAGGGACTCTGAAAGGTGGAATTAAGGTTAGTAATCAGTGACCTAAAAATACGGAGAATATCCTAGATTAATCCAGGTTGGCCCATTCTAATCATATGAGCCCTTAAACACAGAGAACTTACTCTGGCTGGAGGTCACTGAGATGCTACAAAAAGGAAAAGCCAGACAGATTCCAAGCATGAGAGGGGGCCACACAGAAATCCTGGAATGGAAAATGGGCAGTTTAAAGTGCAAAAGACCAGCCCTTGGCTGACAGCCACCAAGGAAACAGACTTCAGTCCAACAACCATAAGGAACTGAATTCTGCCAACAACTCAAATGAGCTTAGAAACAGATTCATTCCCAGAGCTTCCAGAAAGGAACACAGCTGCTGATCCCTATGAGGTTCTAAGGAGAGGACCCACTGAGTTGTCCTGTACCCAGACTTGAGACCTACAGAACTGTGAGTCAATAAATGGGTGTTGTTTTAAACCACTAAATAATGGTAATTTGTTACAGTGCCAATAGAAAATTAATGTATAACATACCACTGACAATTGCCTTACTTTAACATAATTAAACTAAACATAACTAAAGCTCATCCTTCCACCTTCTTCGGCATCTAGAAACTGGATGGCAAAGCCTGGCCCAGGCCACTAAGCTCTATTTTACTTTCAGGAATTAACGTATCTCAAAAGCTTGAAAGGAGGGAGAAAAAGAATGAATGGAAGCAGAACAGACAGAAGGGGGGCGGGGAGAACTGGCCCCGACATTGTTCCTATTATAACTCCCACAGGCATCAAAGTTCCAAAATGCCTTCTTCATAATTAAGAAATGCGAAGTTGGCTGCAGTGACCATATGGAAGAGGAGAGCCAGGAGGGCCCCGGGGAATGCTCTGGAATCCAGGAACTTGAATATCTGCAGAGAACATCTTCCAAGCAGCCCTTCGGCTGTGAAAATGCAAATGACCCCAGCTGGCTGCCAAGTGTCACCTGGAAGGCCCAGCTGATGGAGGAGTTCCCAGCTCTCCATTCCTAAGGCTCTCTCCCATAGGGCCAGAATAGCTGGACATTCAGACCAAGTGGCACCCCAGAGCCTTCCCAGGGATGCTCAACCAGGGAGGCCAGGTACCATCACCCTCTGCAGCTCTGGAGATGCCCACCTCACCTCTGGAAGGAGTGTGAGGATATGAGGTCTCTCTCTCTCTCTCTCTCTCTGTCTCTGTCTCTCTCTCTCCTCCTTTACTCTCACTTTCAAGTTCAAAGGGAAACCTAAAATCAGCCCCGCCTTCTTCTGCTATCCTTACTCCAATATCCTCTGAGATTCATATAGGGGGTTTGTGCCATTTATTTCTCTTCTTCATAAACAAGAAAAAGAAAAAAGAGAAAATTTAAGAGATCCTTCTAAGGTAATCTTTCTCTAGGTCTGGAAAGGCACCCCATGCCCCCACAGAACCGTGCACCTCCACTCACACTCACCCTGCACCTCTGATTCCCTCCTAGCAAACTCCCACTACCAGACTAGTCTGTAGGGAAGCAGATAGCTGGGGCGAGCGGAGTATGCCTGACCACGGTTAATCCACCAGGGGAGAAAACATTCTGAGATCAGCAACACTCTTTAGGCCCTGAGAGAGGCTGACAGTTCTTCCCATCTGGTAAAATAATTACAAGGACTGAACTCATTCTCCAAACAGCCTAAGCACCCAGCAGGGACCTGGGCTCCATTTTAAAAGTCACGAAGATGGGAAATAATAGTCCATGACATAAGTCAGTGTTTCCTGAGCTTTTACTGGATGATTTGTTCACGAACATCAGAGAGAGGAAAGAGAAATATGACAAGGGTTGGAGATGAGGAGGAGTTTCCCTTCCCTAGATGTTCCCTGTGCAGTTAAATACCACTTGATCCACTCATTCTTCCAGGCATTCCAAACCCACTACTCCACAGGTGCATCCATGCACACGTCAGCCTCTGGCTTTGTTCCTCCAAGCCCACACCCCATCCTGGCACCAACCTCAACCTACTTGGGAATGCCGCATGAAATGCAACCCAGTCTGAAGGATGCCCATGCTTACACAGAGTCAGTGAGTGCGGAAAAGGGAAAAGGTAACCTCAGAGACACCAGCACCAGACCGGAAGCAGAGCTAGGAGCAAGAGAGGACATCAGGAGACTAAAGTGGGTCCTGACAGTCAGTTCCATCTCCAGAAAGGAAACCCCTCAAAGGCATTATACCCTTCAAGATCCACTAAACCCTTCCTGACCCCACAGAGCTGCTGCCATCCAGCCCCGATGAACCCAGGGGCCCAACTTTCTAATGTGATTTTACCCACAAGACTTGAGTGAGGAATCTCTCTCAGCATTTGGAAAAGCATGTCCCTTGATTTGATGGTTGTTTTTCTCCACTGCCATCTGTGGATAGTATTATTCTACTGAAACAAAGCTGGGATGGTATTGGTTTCTCTTTCTCTCCCACATCCAAACCTCATGATACATAAGAGCAAGTCTTCAAGAAGAGACGTCCAGCGTTTGAGTCCCCGCCATGTGAAAAACAACATCAACACCAAGCCCTTATCAAGTGCCCAGCATTGTTGCAGCCCTTGACACAATTCAATGCATTTATTCCTCACAGCAGCCCTGCCAGCAAGACTCCATCACCTTCCCCACCTGACTGTTGAGGACACTGACAGAAAAGAAGGCAAGTGAATTGCGGCAGCCATGTTGTTAGTAAACAGCAAATCCAGGATTCAAATATGGACGGCATGGCTCCAGACTCCACGGCCTTAAGTCTTAACCACTGTGCTTTCAAGATTCCTAAACTTTGTGTCTAAGGAACTGCCCAGCCCCTAGGAAGACAACAAGGAGGAAACAATGCAGACGGAGAGCACATTGTCTGTAAGAGAAATATGTCCTCTGCAGTCACTTCCCCCGACTTATTCTCACTCTCTATCTCTGTCTCTTTCACACACACACTCATTCTTGCGCTGTCTCTCTCTCTCTCTCTCTCTCTCTCTCTCTCTCTCTCTCTCTCTCCTCACACACAAACACACACACACACATACTCCTGCCATACCTGGATCCAACACCATCAAGCAAAGGGATTTAACCTTGACTCAAAGAATTATCAAGGCTACAGGGACACACATAAACCGTTTTCCTGACCTTATTTCCTTATGCTCTTGGGGACAGTAATGGTTCATTTTAGGTGTCAACTCTTATATCTGTGACTGAGTAACAGAGGCTCTGACAGCCCCCAGAGGCCACCACATTTTCTTCTGAAACCACATTTTGGGCTTCCGGTGCAGAAAGAAGGCAAAGGCATTCTAAGGAACACAAACCACCCAGGACCAGGATCTCATCCTTTCTCACTTTCTTACAGGTTACTTCCCCATATTAATTTACCACTTAGTCCCAAAATGCTGGCATATAAGGAAGAAGAAGGCAGGCCCTTCATCAACCCATCTCTCCTTTGTCTTCAGACCTTCCCTACTCCCTAGTAAGACAAAGGTGGAGAATGGTGGTCAAATGCACACATGTGAATGAAAACAGTGGTGCTCATTTGGTGCAGCATGCCCACTCTTCCGGTTAAGAACACAATACATATGCATGTATGAGCTATGAAACACAACTTGTGTGATTTGGTGACTGTGTGTGAGTTAAACGTTCTTATATTTGCATTTAAAACTAGGACTGTACCATATAAAGATGAACTGTAAAATTCATGCTAACAATTTAAAATTTTAATCTTTCTTCACTTAGAACAACATGAAATAGCAAATAAAAGAAAAACTAGGACAAGAGAGACTGTGGGGAAAAAAAGAAAAAGCTTCTTTAAGAAAAAGAAGAAAGGAAAAAGCTTAATATTTTAGTACATGCCTTTAACAGCATTTTTTTCCTGCTTTTTTGAACAAAAGACCCCCTCCCATTTCTATTTTGTGCAGGGCTCCCCCAAATTTTGTAGCCGGCCTTGAGGAAATGAAGTCTATTCTGTTACGATGTCATAATTGAAATAATTGTAATTCTTAGGAAATTGCACACAATCAAAACAATGTATTATAAAAATGGTTGCTCCGGGGCTGCCTGGGTGGCTCAGTGAGTTAAGCATTCAACTCTTGACTTTGGCTCAGGTCATGATGTCACGGTTGTGAAATCGAGCCGCTATGGGGTTCTGCACTCAGTGTAGACTCTGCTTTTCCTTCTCCCTCTGCTCCCCCCTCCATTCTCACGTTCTGTCTCTTTAAACAAACAAACAAACAAAAAAACTTAAAAAAAAAAAAAAAAAAGGTTGCTTCAGAGACCATCCCACCACGCGAGGACACAGCTAGAAGGTGCCCGCTATGAACCAGGAAGAGACTCTCACCAGAAAATGACCACGCCAACATCTTGATCTTGGATGTCCCAGATCTTGGATGTCTCCCCAGCCTCCAGAATTGTGAGCAGTAGATTTTTGTTGTTTTTTTTTTTTTTAAATCAAAATTGCTCCATAGGAAATAACGAAACCACTTAAAAGGATAAAGTCGAGCAAAAATCAAAATGGCTGCACTAACGCTTCAGCGAAGCTTGGTTTTAAAATAAGTCCCCTTTTTCCTCTCTTCCACAAACCTTCCCGCCTCCCTTCTTAGCCTTTGTTTCAGGAGCCTAGTCTGACTCAGAAGACATTGATGAACAAGGACACAAGTCTTGTCAAGACCAGCCAGATCCCATATTTCCCTATCAATACCCGCCCCCAGCCCCTTTCTGTGGGGTGGGGGGAGGGGTTGCCGTCTGAAGGCCTCGGCCTGCTGCAGCCTCCTTTGCCAGGCAAAGCAATAAAGCCATTGTTCCTCTTTATCCCAAACTCTGTTTTCCCATTATATTTTCCCATTACATTTTGGTTCCAGAGCACAGAGGTCAATTTTCAACAAGAGTTCACAGACTGGAGGATTTCAAACTCATCAAAGCCATTTTCTTGTGGAACTTTTACTAATCGAGGGAGGTTTTATAGACGGATGGCTACAACACCTGAACACCTAGCAAATGTAGCGGATTAATAGATTCACCTTTTGCTCCAGAGCAAAGGCCTTTCCTTTTCTGTTGCCACCAGCGTTATGGACAATAACCGCTTCTTTTCTGTCTGACCAGCTTTTTCACCCATTGTCATGTTAAACAAAGCAAGAAATTCCCCCAAAGCAGCTGTGTCTCCCTCTGTGGCTTGTTCCCTTTCTGTGTGGGTGCTACATTCTCGGTTACTATTTTTTCCCCTCTCTTGATAGCTTTATCATCTACCTCTCTACAGCGAATCATGTTCCTGAAATAACATACCACTTATCTCCAATTCTTATCATGATACACTGAGGGGAAATGCCTATCATTATGATGCTTTCAAAATCTTGACAGATTGAAAAATAAGAAATCAATCAAAAATTGAGAACCCAGAAATCAAGGTGCTCTCTCGGAAACAGCAACCCAGAAACCTGAAGAAACTTTAAAGGGGTTCCCTCAAGTTACAGAGAAGAGGTGGTTTATCTTATCAAGCCAATGGTTCTCACCTTACAACAGGGGAGCTTGAAGGCTGGGGCCTCAGACAACTTCTGCAACGTCCACAACTCATGGGCCATGGTGTGAGAACACACGTACAGTCACCTTGACCTTGACTGAGACCTCTTCACCCCAACCCAATAAAACACTATTCACAAAAATAATTCCTTGGGTTAACCTCTCTAAAAGGGGGCCCAAATTACTGAGAGGAAAATTCTGGGGTCTCTTTCTAACTTAATTTGAAATGAAGCAGACATTTCCATTGGAGAAGGTCAAAACTGTCAGAGCTACCCTAAAAAAGCATTCATTTTGGGTATCCAGTCAGCACTTGGACAAAGTAAGATAACTAACCTTCATTTTGGGTTTCGTAAAATTCATCAAGCATCCTGGGATTGCCAAGTGCCTTTCCTCTGTGTCCTTGTGGGGTCTCGAGTTTCACTG
The DNA here is from genome assembly GCF_922984935.1 of Meles meles. Classification (NCBI taxonomy): domain Eukaryota; kingdom Metazoa; phylum Chordata; class Mammalia; order Carnivora; family Mustelidae; genus Meles; species Meles meles. The sequence continues at coordinate 85,061,637 of NC_060068.1, forward strand.
ATGAGGCAGCTGTGCACTGCCACACAGGCATGTCTACTCAATCCTTTAGATGGAAAATTGCCATTTTCTGTGAGTCGATCAATAATGACCACTTGTGATGTGGCTAGCCATAGTCAGGACACTACCTACGCTCGAAGATTACACACTGATGGATGAAAAGGAAGACTCTCTGTTGCTGCCCAAAACCAAGTGGAGGAAAAAAGGACCCCAACAGTGAAGGAGGATATGATGGGGGGAGGGCCACGCCCATCCATAAGCTGAGCGAGGTAATCACTCACAAATGAGGAAGAATAAGAGTTTCCTGACATCACCCTTAACAATGATTTCTTTGGATTTGATAGCAAAGGCAAAGGCAACAAATGCAAAAATAAACAAGAGGGAGTTTTCAAACTAACAATCTTCAGCATGGCAAAGGAAACCCGTCAACAAAATGCAACCTATGGAGTAGAAGAAAATATTTGCAAAAAAACCACATTTGTGATAAGGGGTTACTATCCAAAATATACAAGGAACTCAAACATCTCAATGGCAAAAACCAAATAATCCAATTTAAAAAAATGGATAAAGGGCCTGAAGAGACATTTTTCCAAAGAAGACATACCAATGGCCAACAGGTATATGAAAAGGTATTTGGCATCATTCATCAACCAGGAAATGCAAATCAAAACTTCCATGAGCTATTACCGCACTCTTTTAGAATATCTGTTATCAAAAGGATAAAGAAATAAATGCTGGTGAGCACTTGTGTGCACTGTTGCTGGGAATGTAAACTGGAATAGCCTCTATGAAAAAAGAGTATGAGGTTTCCTCGAAAAAAAGAAAAAAAAAAGAAAAAAGAAAACAGAGCTGCCACATGACTTAACAATCCCATTTCTGGGTATATATCCAAAAGAAATGAAATCACTGTCTGAAAGAGGTCTCTACTTCCGTGTTCATTACATTATTCACAATAGCCAAGCATCTGATGACAGATGAATGGATTTAAAAAGTGGCATGTATATACCTATATATAAATATACATATAATAATATATATAATATATACATACACACACAGAGAGACACAATGGAATATTACTCAGCCTTTAAAAAGAAGGATATCCTAGGGATGCCTGGGTGGCTCAGTTGTTAAGCATCTGCCTTTAGCTCAGGTCATGATCCCAAGGTCCTGGGATCAAGCCCCACATCCAGCTCCCTGCTCAGCATTAAACCTGCTTCTCCCTCTCCCTCTGCCTACTTACACTCTCTCTCTCTATTGCTCTGTCAAATAAATAAATAAAATCTTTTTTAAATAAATAAATAAGAAGAAAATCCTGTCCATTGTGACATGGATATGCCCAGAGGGCATTATGCAGAGTGAAATAAGTCAGATGGCGATAGACAAATACCACACTGTATCACTAACTTGTGGAACCTAAGAAACAAAAACAGAAGTACAACTCATAGAAAGAAAGAATAGAATGATGAAAGCCAGAGGCTAGGGGATGGGGAAAAGAGAGGGAGGCTGGTAAAAGGTACAAATTTTCAGTTATAAGATGAGTAAAGCCTGAGGACCTAATGTATAACATGGTGACTATAGTCGAAAATAATACATTGTATAATTGCATCTTCAGGTTAAAAGCCCCCCCCCGCCTCATTTATTCTGCATTTGTTCAATAAATATTTAATTGCATCAGCAAAAAAAAAAAGAAAATAATATATTGTATAATTGCAATTTGCTAAGAGAATATAACTTAAGTTCTCACCAAAGAAAAGGTAAATGTGTGAGATGATAGTTGTGTTCATTAACCTGATGGTGGAAATGCTTTCATGATGTGTATCCATGTCAAATCATTGCACTGTACAATTTAAATATATTACAATTTATCTGTCAATTACACTTCAGTAAAGATGAGGGCTTGGGGGATGACAGAAAATAAAAGTGTTTATAAGGATACGTAGAGATCAGAACCCTTTTGCTCTGTTAGAGGAAATGTAAAATGGTACAGACACTATGGAAAACAGTGTAGAGGTTCCTAAAAAAATTCAAAATAAAACTACCATAGGATCCAGCAATCCCAATTCTGGATTTCTGAATATATCAAAAAGAACAGAAAGCAGGATCCCAAAGAGATATTTGCACACTCATATTCATAGCAGCACAATTCACAATAGCCAGAGGTGGAAATGGCCCAAATGTCCATCAGTGAATGAATGATAAACAAACCATGGGATATTATTATCAAACTTAAAAGGAAAGAAATTCTGTCACATGGTACAACGTGAGTGAACCCTGAGGACACTGTGCTCACTGAAATAAGCCAAACGCAGAAGCACAAAGACTGTATGGGGCCTCATAAAGGAGGGATCTAAAGTTGCCGAATCCATAAAAACAAGAGGTAGAATGATGGCTGCCAAGGGATGAGGGAAGGGGAAGTCGGGAGTTGTTTACTAGATATAGATGGAAAAAAAATTAGAAACCTCTTTCATAATATGAATAAACTTAACATTCCTGAACTGTACATTTAAAACATGGTTAAATTGGTAGATTTTATGTGTTGTGTTTTTTTTTAGATTAAAAAATCTTAAATGGTACCAGAAATCAATTTATTGCTACTGTTCCCGACTAGGAAATGTAATTCAAGCACTAAATTTCAACAGTTTTGCGAAAGCACTTAGTCCAGATATGATGACTCAATTTTTTGATGCCACTTGCTCTGCCTCTCCTGGATCTCCACCACTCAACCCCCTCTTTGGTCCCCTACTGTCTACCAGGAGCACCTAAATACAGGGGCTTCTTGAACCCTTGAAATCGTACACAAAATAATACATTATGCAATTTTTTCTGGGGAAACAATTCATAAAAATCATCAAATGACGGACAGTAAATGTCGGATACAAAACAAACAAACAATTTATGCAAAGTCCTACAATTCAATTCTCAGATGGGGACAGAGCTGGGACACAAACACAAGCCTGCCTTAGCCCAAATCCCAAATACTGGGTCACCCCAACAGCAGAGCAGAGGCATTCAGCCTCAGGGTATGATACAAAGGACATGAGAAAAGATCACAAGGCACAGGTCATACGCCCTGCCAAAACTGTTGGGAGGACTTAGGTGACAGATAGTGTCGGTAAAGGGCCTGGGATGGTGGAGGTGTACGGGGGGGGGGGGGGGGGGGGGGGGGCTCTTTCTCCATTCTTCCCCGGAAGACTCCAGCCTGATATCTTAGTGAGAATTCGCTTACATTGCTGCCCTTCCCAGGAGTGTCTGCATCTTAAGTAAAAGATGGAATTTGAGCACCTCCTCAGTTGGAAGATAATTTAGGATTCAGGGCTCTGATCAGATCCTCAGGTCATGGGAAGAAGCCATATTCAACTCGACCTATGCAAAAATGCAGCCGAACTCAGCCCTCCCACCCTCCCGGAGCCTCTCCGCCAGGTTTTGCAGGGGGAAGAATTCCTTGCTCTGTGTCCTGGGGAACAACAGCAGACTGGCACTGGTTTCAGGGATAACTAATGCCTCTTAATCAGCTCCTTGCTGGGGTGAGGCCCAGGCCTGCATCTGCTCGGGGGTCCGCTTCTGCCAGCCCACTTGGGGAGTGTCATTTAAAATCTGTCCATCTCCGAAGACAGTCTCTTGTCACATGACAGCTGAGCCCGGACAGGCAGGATGCTACAGACAGAAGTGTCCTTTCTAACGACACATGCAGAACAGTGGGAAGCACTTGCCAGGGAAGAGGCCACGGAAGGGAGCAGTGACTAACACAGCAGCCCGGAGACAAGGCACGGAGGCACAGCCACCCCGCCCAGGGGCAGTTAGGAGCAGCGGCTGACTAACAATTTAACGGCGTGACTCAGACCTCGTTTCCCAGTGGTTTATTCTATAATTTGTCCCGACTTCTGTTATATAGGGAAAGTCATTCTGCATTCAGGAAGCACGATCGATCCTGGCTAATCTGGTCTATAAGGGGCAATTGAAACAGACAGGTTGCCGTGGTAACGTTCCCGGTTTATTTATAGTAACAAGTTCAAGGTATGGGAAGTGAGAGGCAGTGCCTCTCTTTGCTGTGATTTCCGAGCTGTGCTGGGAGGAGTGGGAGGTGGGGGAAAGATTCTAAAACTGTGAGATAGGGCAGGGGTTCTGCCTTCCACCTCCATTACACCTACAGTAGCCTTGCTTTCATCTCTTACATTTTAGAATTCTGCAGCTCGAAAAAGAAAAAAAAAGGAAGGAAGGAAGGGAGAAAAGAAGCCCAGAGAACTGTCGTGAAGAGCACTGCACTAGGAATCACAGGACGAGGTCGCAGTCCCTTACTACGCCAAACAGGCAGAGCCTGACACCCACGGCTGTTCCTGGCCCTCACGGCCAGTCCTGTTGCTCTCATGCAGACCCACACAGAGGTCTGTGCACCATTCCCAACCTGGGTTCTAGGCTCTTCCGAGCACCACACTTGACTCCCAGCTCTGCCTCCAGGCCTGGTTTCTGCAGGAACCACCGCACGTGGCCTCCTCCAGTAGAAAGACACGGAAGCAAACCCCAATACCCTGGAAGGTCAGCCTCACTCATTTTTGCACAGACCCTAGGGTAAACCTTCTCTTGCCATCTCTGTTTAGGAAGGAGAATCTTGAGACTACAGGATGAGCTGTTATAAGATCTGCTTCCTTTCAACTGTTTATCCATGTGATCAGGATGTCCTTGATACCAGAGAAGAGGAAGACGAGAAGGGAGGGGGGTGGCGGGTGGAGGAGGAAAAAGCCTCAGCAGTAAGGGTGATAAGAGAAAAGCCATAGTTGTCATTCATAGCCTTCTGTACCTAGACTCTGGTGTGACACAAGCTACACTCGGGCCTGTGGAATAGGGATGACAGTTTGGGTTCTTCCCTTTGTTGTTTCCTGTGGTGAGCGCCACCACAGGAAGGAGGACTTAAGACTTAAGAGAGGGCTCTGCTGGACCGGAAGAAGGAGAAAGAAGGCCCTACATGCCACCTTGGGGAGTGGGAAGGGAAGGGAGGAAGGAGGAGGCAAGGATTATACATGCGGACACCTCTATGACCAAATCCAGAGGGAAAGCGGTGGTTTTAGATGGGTTGAAGGTCAGGGGCCGTCTGGGTGACTCAGTAGATTAAGCGTCCAATGCTTGATTTCGGCTCAGGTCATGATCTCAAGGTCGTGGGATCAAGCCCCATGTTGGGCTACATGCTGGTCCTAGACCCTGTTCAAAATTGTCTCTCTATCTCTCTGTCCCTCCCCACCCTATTTGCTTGCTAGCACTCTGTCAAAAATAATAATAATAACAAAAGATGGGTTGACGTTCTGGTCAAAATCAGAGAGGGGCCACTGTGCCCCACTGTCTGTCTAGAACTCCCTGGGCAGAAGCCACCAGGTTGTCAAGATAGCTAGAGTGGGCGTAGCAGAGAAAGAGAGGAGGCATGGGTAGACAGGTAGACAGCCTGCATTTGCCTCCAGAGAAGCTTTGACAATCAAAGCCTGTCCGATGTGTCAGGGAAGGAACCAGAAGTTCCATCCTGCCTGGAGGGCAGCTGATGGTAGTTGGTAACCTGGACAGCAGAGGCTGGGATGGAAGAGAGAAGGAAGACTATCGCCAGGGCCTTAGGAAAGATCACTTCCTGAGTCAGGAATCAACCCTAGAATGATCCATGGTGCGAAGCGAGAGTCAAAGCAGGAATGCAAGAGTCAGCCAGGAGGGGTAACCCAAGTTCACCAGCCACAGCTTGTGGCAGGACTAGTCCAGTCACATAAGCAGAGACCAGTGAGGATCCAAGGACCCCTGGGTCTAAGAATTACTCTACCCCTACACCCAGATACTCCCTGGGAGGAGGGGGGAGGGGAGGAGGAAAAGAGTCAGGGAAAGGCAACTTAGAGAGCTTTGCGAGTAAAATTGGAACTTGGAATTAATTACATTGTCTAGAAAGAAGACCATTTTAAAGTAGAGAGACTACAATGATGAACTCCCAACTGGCTGTCTCCCACATCACCACCCCTCCCCCTACCAGTGCTGCCCTGGTGACTATTCCACAACCATCTACCCAGGGAGGGAAAGAACGCTGATCCATGGTGTTGGCCAGTTTCTACAGTATAAATACTCTCACCATGCCCAATTCCAAGCCGTCATTATAATGTCACCTAACGTGGACCTGGGAAGAGTTGTGCAACAGTAAATCATTCTACAGTATTTCTCCCGCAGAGGGACGGTGGATGGAGATAACTCCAAGAGCGTAGGTAATAGCGAAGGCAGTAAAATAACTAAGAAGTGATGTTTTGTATATTCATTTCCTTTATTTCAATATCATTTGACTGTCAGTTTATATAGGTCATATAATTCTGTATTAATTTCTAATAATAGTTGGGATTCACAACTGGCTCCCCAGATTGATGGAAATGTAACAGTTGGCCCTGCTGGGCTCACGTGAACCCGCTCCTGCATACCACTGCCCCCACCTTACCCCTTACTCACACTGCACAGTGGAATTCACAAGGAAACCCTCTATTCAATGATAAAAGGGGGGACATAACACAAAGCTATGGGCTTTTTCCAAATCTAAAGAGAGGCTGTATTAGTTTTTGACCTACAGTGCATGTCCTGAGTTTGGTCTGCTTTTTGTTCCAAGAATCTCAGTGACATTTCTTTTAGTTTTGACTTAGACCTGGGCAATCAATCTCTGCCCTAGACCCTACTCTTTGGAAGCCCCTGCTTTGGCCCTGCTTCCTCTTTGCCTCTCCTCACTGGATGAGAACTTTAAGGGAGTGGGGGGTGGTACCCACAAGAACCTCAGGCCTCCCCTTCTAACCCATCCAACAGGTATGCAGGATTCCCTTCCCCAGTGGCCATGAGCCTGCTTCTGGAACTCTGCAGACCTCTTCCCTGGATCTGTCCTCCTGTCCTCTTGTGTCTACTCTTGTGCTCTCTTGTGCTTTTGTGGCTGTAGATAGGGAGGCAGGATGTTCAAGCTAGGATGTTTCCAGCTACATGTGCAATGCTTCTCACAGGGCTAGATGGAAGTAGGGATGGCGTGAGAATGGGGTCTCTGTGTGTACCCTTGGCCTTGTCCCCATGGGCAGTAATGGGCTCCATGCTCTATCCCCCAGCTCCACAGAACACATCTTTCTTTTTTCTTGCCCCACTCATGGCTACCAGGCCTGCTCCACAATATCTCAGAAGGAGTCTCAGCCAAAAGCTGAACTTGATCCTTTCTTTGGTGTGAGAGTCTAATCAGAACCTTAGCAGAGTTAACGTGACTGCCCTTGAAGATCAGACAATGACAAGTCTTCCCCATCCTATGACAAGCTGTCTTAACTTGGCCTGCAACTCCCACAAGCCTGAAAAATCTTCCTTAATGGCTCCAGGTCCTCCAGCAGGGTGAGAAATCGAAAACTCTATTCAGTTCAAAGAGCATTTGCTGAGTACCTATTATGGGCAAGGAGATTTTGTTGGTGCTTTATGCTTAATCATGTGCAAAAGATATCAGGCTCTGTCATCAGGGAATGTATCATATAATGCAGTAGAGGTAGGGCCTGATGAAACTGCACATTAGAGAAACTGTAACATAGGTGGAATTTTGTCAGTATGACAGCAGGTTAAAAAATGCATGAGAAATTGCCAAAAACTGGAAACAACCAAGATGTCCTTCAGTGAACGAGTGGGTAAACAGTGACAGGTCCATAAAATGGAATACTATTCAACAATAAAAAATAGGGGCGCCCGGGTGGCTCAGTCGTTAAGCATCTGCCTTTGGCTCAGGTCGTGATCCCAAGGTCCTGGGATTGAGCCCGTGTCAGGTTCCCTGCTCAGCCAGAAGCCTGCCTCTCCCACTCCCCTGGCTTTTGTTCCCTCTCTCACTGTGTCTGTCTGTGTTATCTTCAAAAAAATAAATGAGCTATCAAGGAGCAAAAAAAAAAAAAAAAAAAACCAGAAAGAAAGAAAAAGGACCTCGAATGCATACTAATAAGGGCAAGAAGCCTATTTGAAAAGGCTGCATCCTATATGATTCCAACTATAGGATTCCAACTATAGGATTCCAACTATAGGATATTCTAGACAAAGACAAAGGCAAAACTATAAGAAAATAAAAGATCAGTGGTTGCCAGGGTTTCAGAGGGAGGGGGATGAAAATGTGGAGCACAGTGAATTTCTAGAGCGGAGACACTGTTCTGTCTGATACCGTTGTGGTGGGAACCCATCACTATGCATTTGCCAAAACCCAAAGAACTGTACGATATAGAGAGTAAACCTTCATGTTAACTGTGGACTTCAGTTAGTAATAATGTGTCGATACTTGTTCAATAATTACCACAAACATATCACAGTGAATGCAAGATGTTAATAAAAAGGGAAACAGAAAAATAACAAGTGTTGGCAAGGATATGGAGTAATTAGAGCCCTTGGGGACTGCTGATTGGAAGGCAAAATGGTGCAACCACTATGGGAAACAATGTAGAGGTTCTTCCAAAAGTCAAACATGGGACTATAATAGGATCAAGCAATCCCAGTTCTGAGGATATGCCTGAAAAAACTGAAAGCAAAGACATGAACAGATATTTATACACCCAAGTTCATGCAGTGTCATTCACAATAGTCAAAAGGTGGAAACAACCATATATATATACACGTGTGTGTGTGTGTGTTATTCAACCTCGAAAAAGAAACGGAATTCTGGCATACCCTACAACATGGGTGACTCCTGAGAACATTATGCTAAGTGAAATAAGGCACAAATACTGTTTGATCCCACTTATATGAGGTACTAGGTTCATAGAGACAGAAAGGAGGAGAGAGGTTATTGAGAAAAGGTCGAGTAGGTATTTAGTGTTTAAGGGGTACAGAGTTTCAGTCTGGAAAGATGAAAAAGCTCAGGATGTGGTGACTGCTATACAACCATGGTACTTACTACCACAGAAAATCACACTTAAAAATTATTAAAATGTTAAAATTTATGTTATATATATTTTACCACAATATATGATAATTATAGGGGAAACTGCGCAGGGGTGGGGAGGATGTGTGGACTCTCTCTACTGTCTGTTGATTTTTCTCTATACCTAAACCTGTTCTAAAAAATGAACACTTGGGTGGCTCAGCCAGTGAAGTATCTGACTCTTGATTTAGGCTCAAGTTGTGATCTCGGGGTCATGAGATCCAGCTCCACATCAAGCTCCACGCTAGGCATAGAACCTGTTGAGTCTTTCTCTCCCTCGCGTTCTGCCCTCCCCCCACATCTCTCTCTCCCTCTCTTAAAAAAAAAAAAAAAAAAAGGGGGCCGCCTGGGTGGCTCAGTGGATTAAGCCGCTGCCTTCGGCTCGGGTCATGATCTCGGGGTCCTGGGATCGAGCCCCGCATCGGGCTCTCTGCTCCGCGGGGAGCCTGCTTCCTCCTCTCTCTCTGCCTGCCTCTCTGCCTACTTGTGATCTCTCTCTGTCAAATAAATAAATAAATAAATAAATAATGGAGTTACTACTTTTTTCAAAAAGTACATGAGAGCTCAAAGATCCTATCTAGTCGAGAGCCCAAGCTCAGAAGACCTGTGGAGAGGATAGTTTTTGAGACAAGCCTTAAAAGATGTTAGGATTCCAACAAAGGAAGATGCGGAAGAGGGAGGGAGCTACAAAGTGAGACAAGGAGGTGAGCACATGGACAGAAAAAACAAAGGGAAGATGGCTGAGATGGATAAATCAGCTAGTCTGACTGCAGTTCACAGGGATGTAGGTGAATGAAGAGAAAATATTGAGAAACATAAGTACATTCACTAATTAAACAATAATTATTTTAAAACTTGCTACATGCCAGGCCCAGTCACAGCCACTGGGACGGAACATGACAGCCCTTGCCTGCACAGAGCTCGCATTCTAGCGGAACATTTCATAGGGGTCTGGACTGCCAGGTGAGCTGCTGTTTCTATGTAATCTAAGAGCAGTGGAGTTGGCAATTATTTTACCGTAATGTAAATTATGAAGTGTGCTGGCCATTGAAGACTGTGACCTCCAGAGACAACTCCTTCTGCCTCTCTTTCAAGCTTAGTGTGAAAGCATAAAACCCTTATACTGGTGATTCTCAGATGCTGATGAGGGGCAAGGTGTTTCCCCACTCCTCAGAAATCTGACGGGCAATCTTCCACAGACTGGATTGAAAACTAACATGCCTTGAGAGATTCTGAGACATCGTTCTAGGAGAGAATGACATCCCCACATGTACAACTCTCACGCAAATCAGGATTTGGTCAGAAACACAGGGACCACTCAAGGTATTTTAAGGAAGGGATTTAATTCAGGGCACTGGAAGCTTGCAGAATTGTCAGTAAAGCTGAGGAAGCAGAAGTCAGGGGAAAATGTCATTAGTGTCCAAGAAGTCTGGAGTTATGGGATGTTCAGGAAGCTACCACTGAGGATCTCGGCTTCCTACAACACCCACAGAGACCAAGTGCAGGAGGACACCCAGAAGTTACTGCAAAACCCCACATCTGCCGTCCCTCAGGGCTCCAGGTTTCCCTGCTGCTCCACAGTGCTTCTCACTGACAGAAAATCCACCGAGAACTCTGATACCCAGGGAGGATGAGGAACCTAGTTCCCAGGCTTCCAGCCTCCAATGCAGAGAACACACAGGTGGAACGAGGCGTGAATGCTGGCTGCCTAAAACTCCCCCTCTTCTGTGTTGAATTGTGACTCTCAAAAGATACGTTCAAGCCCTAACCCCTGGAGCCTGCGAAGGGGATTTTATCTGGAAGCAGGGTTTTGGTGGATGTAATCAAGTGAGAATGAGTTCATTCCATGTTCAAGTGGGTCCTAATCCATTGAATAGCACCCTAATAAGAAGAAGGAAATTCAGACATGGGCAGGGCAGAAGGCCAAGGGAAGACAGAGGCATTGACAGGCTGAGGGAAGAGCTGCTGGCAGAGCCCAGAGGAGGCAGGCAAGGCTCCTTCCCTAGAGCCTTCCGGGGGAACAAGACCCTGCTGATACCTTAGCTTCAGACTTCCAGATGCCAGAACAGTGAGACAACACATGTCTGATATTTTAAATGATTTGTGGAACTCTGTTACAGCGGTACTAGGGAACGAATACACCACCCCGACCCTCATACATACATACAGACACACACACACCACTTATATACAGCCCAGTGCCCTCATGAGCTGCTATGACAGACAGAAATCTGCTAGGGAGCAAAATTTGGGAGTGTGAAGGCTGGGAGATGAACAACTATAGTGTTTTGGATGGGGTTCCCCTACACTTAGAAACAGCTATCACTGAGATGCTTGGGTGCCTCGGTCAGTTAAGTGTCTGCCTTTGGCTCAGGTCATGATCCTGGGATCGAGTCCTGCATTGGGGTCCCTGCTCAGCGGGAAACCTGCTTCTCCCTCTGCCTGCCGCTCCCCCTGCTTGTGTTTCCTCTCTCCCTCTCTCATTCTGATGAATAAATAAAATATTTTAAAAAGAGAGAAGGAAAAAGAAACAGCTATCACTGAAGGAAGCAGGAAGATAACAACCCACTCCAAAGCCATAGCCCAAGCTGGACAGGAGTACCTAAAAGATAATCTTGAATTCCAGATATAGAAAGTCAGCGACTTTCTTACCCTTGGTAAATGCTGAAGGAGCTATGTATTTCTGACATAAATTGGCACACAAAGTAATTTTCATTGATTTATTTGGCATACCGCTATGCTGATTTTAAAGCAGGTAGAAAATCTATTTCAGAAAGAAAAGGGCTATCTTCTAAAAGCACAGCTAATTATCAAATTCATGATGTTCTTGGATCAAAGTAGCTTTAGGAAAAAAAACAAACAATTAAGTAGCTCTTGGAGGGAAAGAATGACCTGCCTCTATTTTTCCATCTTCCCCTCAGACCATAGATCCATGAATCCTTTTGGCCCACTCTTCAGACAACACTTACCCAGACCATTTAAGCCTACTACTTGCTTCTAGGCTCACCCTTTTTAGACAAGTTTTCCAGAATTAAACAGAAAAATCCTGGGTGTCAGCACGTTGGCAGGAGGAAGAGAGAGGGTCCGTTTGGCTGTATCATGTGGGTGGAGGAAGAATTAAGAGACAACCACCAGCCTACAAATACTATGAGAGTTTAAACCCTAGTTCTATATATATATATATATATTAATTTTTCTGGACTGGTATCAAAGAGGCTATTCTCTCCACATTTCCCTGGGCAGTATTTTTTCCCCCATAGAGTAAATCTCAGAATTACAAAATACTAAGAAGAAACTACAATCCTAATCTCGGGAAGTCTGGACTGATCACACACTTTTTTGTTTGTTTGTTTGTTTGTTATCAGAGAGGGTAAGTAAGAAACAGAAAGGAACTTTGCATTATTTGGTCTGTCTGAAAGCAAAGCTGCTTGGAGGTAGGAAACTAAAGCTCTTGACCCCTGGGATAACTTTCCAGCTGACTGTGATATGTGCTGCAATAAACCAGGGGTTTCCTCTTTGTCTTTAGCAACAGAGAAGCTTGCCTGTTGGCTAAGACCCCCTCCTCATTTGCAGGTTAGTCACGTTCGGAGTTGTTCCCAGGGGCACAAAACCTTACCACATTTTCCAAATACATGAAATTTCACGTCCAAAGACTGTCAGAGGTGGGCCTTTTAGGTGGTGGGAACTTCCTACTAAAGCCTGGCGAGGTATACCATTCTGACCTGCCTCTGGACGGCTGACAGGAAAAGGCAGCCCACCAGTGCATGCCACCACCATGTTCCGCCCCAAGCTACACTCTCAAACACAATCGCTCCGGGGCTCAACTTTACGTGATACTGATCCAGGTTTAAGTCTGGAGTCTCTCCTTTGACACCAACTCAGGAAAATGCAAAGATGGTCACCAGGCAGCAAGGGCACACTGGCAGGTTTTACCCAGAGGTGATTTCTTCTTCCTCATCAGAATTCATTACCATCAAGATGGTAGGTCTCCTCATTAATAACCATGACAGTGACCACCCCTCCTCATTTATCAACTTATGGCTCATCCAAAAATGTCAAGTGATCTAATATGATTAGGTAGTTGCAATGCAAGTGTCTTTTATCTCAGTCCCCTTCTGGACAATTTAAAAGACAACCAGCTTTTGCCTTTCATGAAGCTGAATCACCACTAGACTTTATAGGACTATGGAACTGTAGGATGGCCCAGAGCAGGCCACTCCAAAGTGGACAACAATGGCACACTGATTATTTTGAATTGAAGCTACTTGAGAAACAGGCGATGCAAGAATTCTCAGACCCTCCTCCAACCCCCTGAAAGGAGGAGATGAATCTCCCATATGAAAAATACTTTCCCTGTGCTAAGACGTAAAAAGACACTCTCACCACCTGAGACGGGAGCTTGCAAGTCAAGAAGGCATACAGACAAACCTTGCTACTTTCTGCCATCTACTACCTAAGCCTAAGCCTAAATTCTGCTTAGAGTCCCTTAGTAAGTAAAGCTCCCAAACACCTGTTTTCTTTTTTTTTTCCAAGATTTTATTTATTTATTTGACAGAGAGAGACCAGAAGCAGGGAGAGCAGCAGGCAGAGGGAGAGGCGGAAGCAGGCTCCCCGCTGAGCAGGGAGCCCGATGTGGGACTCGATCCCAGGACCCTGGGATCACAACCTGACCTGAAGGCAGATGCTTAACCCACTGAGCTACCAAGGCGTCCAAACACCTGTTTTCTTGATCCTCTCCATGCCTCACAAATGTATTATCTTTTTTTTTAAGATTTTATTTATTTATTTGACAGAGAGAGATCACAAGTAGATAGAGAGGCAGGCAAAGAGAGAGAGAGGGAAGCAGGCTCCCCGCTGAGCAGAGAGCCCAATGCGGGACTCGATCCTAGGACCCCGAGATCATGAGCCGAGCCGAAGGCAGCGGCCCAACCCACTGAGCCACCCAGGCGCCCCTATTATCTTTGTCCAAAACGTATAAAACCTGTTTGCCTTGGTCATTTCTTGGGGTCTCAATATCATCACTGGACCTCCGTGCACATAATAAAACTTTTTTTAATCCTGTTAATGTTTCATATCGATTTAATTCCTAAACCAGCTAGACGAACCGAACTGTGGTGGGAGAGAAGGAAATTCCCACCCCTTCAGAATCCTAGTGCTCAAAATGATCTCATGATGTTTACTTGTCTCCCTTCCAGGCAGAAATGCATACAAGCCATTTAGGAGAGCAGTCATTTCCAATCCGTAGCCACAACTATGGGGAATATCTAACAGGGGGGAAAAAAGGCATACACATATATATCTCACTAAAGGAACAATGTCTCACTATATTGAGCACTTTCCATGTGTTTTATAACCATGCTATGTGTTATTATTATTATTCCCAGTTTGCTAAAGTATGAATCAAGGTTGAGAGAGATTAAATAACTCATCCAACCTAGTGGTAGAGGTGAGATTTAAACACGGGCATCACTATGGTCCCAGAGGGTCCTCTACTTATGTGCTTGGTTTCTTAGAAATGGAAGGGGGGGTAGAAAGAAGGGAAGGAATGTTGAGAGGAGATGAAATATTTTTTTAATTTAAAAAAAAATTTCCCTAAAGCTATAATAACCAGAGAAGCAACAAGACAATTGCCCAGATCCCATATCTGCTTTATTCCTCCTGGGTCCTAGTCCCCGAGGAGGAGTTGAGGCCTTGGGCCAGGCTCATTCAGGACTATTTATAGTGCTGGGCTGTTGGGCAGATGTCTTCCAAAGTAGGTATTTCCAGCTCTTTCCAATTCAAAACAGCTCTTGACAGCCCTGGGCAATAACTGTGTGTTTAAGTGTTTTTCTGTATCAATATCCTGGGTCTCACTGGATGCATAGATTAAAACAATATTAGTCATCCTGGTTTACTGCTTGAGTACAATAAATTAGTGGTAGCCATGCATTTTTCTCCTTTGCATTGTAAGAGGAAGAGCTTCTGCAGTCTGATTTTTTTTTTTCCCCATCCCTTGGGAAGATAAAATCTAACTGTAAGAATGGCTTCAGCTGTACTTCTTTTAAACATCTTCTAAGATTCCTCTTCCCCTCAATAAGAATTCTGAGATTACAGTGGGTCCTTCTCCAATGTAGCTGGTGTCATGACTTATGTATACACCATCCACCATGAGGCCCACTGGTCCCCAATATTGAAGAATCCTGATGGAAGTCTGCAGCCAGCTGAAATTGTTTTCCAAAGACTCAGATGATTGAGAAAATGGCTCCAGCTGCCAAAGCCAGCCCCTGGTAAGGAGTGTGTCTTTATTTGGTGAGAAAATAGGAGTTCGGTGGTGCAGCCTTGGATAAACACCAAAAGTGAATTAGGAAGTGGAGGTGAAAAGTGAAAGGGATCAAGACTGGTAGGCCCTTAAATACTATTTCTTGGAGTTTATCTTGTACTAGGATGAATTTGGGGCTTGGGGGAAGAATCCAGTTGTCCTCAATTTTTCCCTTCTGGTTAAATGAAATAAAAATCTCTATTAATGCAAATGACACTAAAATGAATTTTTTTAATAGTAAGAAAGTATTTATTAGGGGGCACCTGCAGGGCTCAGTCATTAAGCATCTGCCTTCAGCTCAGGTCATGATCCCAGGGTCGTGGCATCGAGCCCCACATCAGGTTCCCTGCCCAGTGGGAAGACTGCTACTCCCTCTCCCACTCCCCCTGCTTCTGGTCCCTCTTTCACTCTCTCTCTCTGTGTCAAATAAATAAATAAATAATTTTTTAAAAAGTATTTATTGAAAAAAGAATCCCACAGGACTTTACACAGTTCTTTTTAAGAGTATAAGCACCATGGGCTACATGACCTACTTGTTATTTTCTCTGTTTTTCTAGAACTTCCAGGTAAACTTGAGATCCAGGACCTGGGAGTAGAAGTTAGCCAAGTCATGGAGCCCTCAGAGTTCCTTCATGTTTTCCTTATATATTGTTTCTTTTCCAATTACAAAATTAACATATGTTCAGTGTAGAAAACTTGGAAAACAGAAGAAGCGTAAAGAAAAAATTACCCATAATCCCATGCTAGAGATAACCACTGTTAACACTGGATGTCTCTCTTGACTTTTTTTTTTACACACACACACATACATACAGGCCTACCTTATTTTGCTGTACCTTGCTTTGCTGTACTTCACAGACACTGTTTTACACAAAATGAAGGTTTGCGGCAACACTGTGTAGAGCAAGCCTCACAGCCTCATTTTTCCAATAGCATTTGTCTCTGTCTCTTCATGTCTCTATGTCACATATTGGTAATTCTCGGAATATTTCAAAGTGTCATTATTATTTTATTTCTAACAATGATCTGTGATCCGTAATTACAACTCACTGAAAGCTTAGATGATGGTTAATATTTTTTTTTAGAAATCAAGCATTTTTTAAAAGATTTTATTTATTTATTTGACAGAGAGATCACAAGTAGGCAGAGAGGCAGGCAGAGAAAGAGAGAGGGAAGCAGGCTCCCCATTGAGCAATGAGCCCAATGCAGGGCTCAATCCCAGGACCCTAAGATCATGACCCAAGCTGAAGGCAGAGGCTTCAACCCACTGAGCCACTTCAGGTGCCCTGAAATCAAGCATTTTTTAATTAAGGTATGTACACTGATTTTTTAGACACAATATTATTACACACTTAACAGACTACAATACAGTGTAAACATAACTTTTATATACATTAGGGAACCCAAAAATTCATTGACTCACTTTATCACAATACTCATTGATTATATGGTCTGGAACAAAACCCTCAGTACATGTGTGGTATGCCTGTATAGGTGCACTTTTTTTAAAAGAAAATATTTATTTATTTACTTATTTATTTATAGGACATGCATGCAAGTGGGAACGATTGGGAGGGATGGAGGGAGAGGAACAGAGAGAATCTCAAGCGGACTACGCTGAGCGTGGAGCTCCATGCAGGGCTTGATCTCATGACCCTGAGATTCCAACCTGAGCTGAAATCAAGACTGATTGGTTAACCAACTGAGCCACCCAGGTGCCCCTGAGTATTATAATTTTTAAATGGGGAGCCTGGGTGGCTCAGTTGGTTAAGCAACTGCCTTCAGCTCAGGTCATGATCCTGGAGTCCCGGGATCGAGTCCCACATCGGGCTCCTTGCTTGGCAGGGAGTCTGCTTCTCCAGCTGACCTCTCTCCTCTCATGCTCTCTCTCTCTTTCTCACTCTCTCTCTACCTCTCAAATAAATAAATAAAATAGAATCTTAAAAAGAAAAAAATAATTTGGTTTTAGCACCAAAATTTAAAAATGAAAACACTTCCACTTCCATTTTTTGATTCTTAACCACAGTTTTCTTGTCTATATACCTTTCTGATCAATTCGTAAGAGCACTTCTTTAAAAAACAAAAAACAAACAACAAAAAAAACTACAACTCAGTGTTTTGTCTTGCATTTATTTTTTAAAGTGTATTAAGTAAGCTCTACACCCAACGTGAGGCTCTAACTCATGACCCTCAGATCAAGAGCTGCGTATTCTATGGAACAAGCCAGTCAGGCACCCCTCAATTATTTTACAAATATGTTTCCCAATTTCTGTTTTGTTCATGATGCTTTATGACACCAGAAGTTTCTAATTTTTAAGTATGTAAATCAATGATTCTTTTTTTTTTAAGATTTTATTTATTTTATTTGACAGAGATCACAAGTAGGCAGAGAGGTAGGTAGAGAGACAGGAAGGGAAGCAGGCTCCCCGCAGAGCAGAGAGCCCGACGTGGGGCTTGATCCCAGGACCCTGGGATCATGACCTGAGCCAAAAACAGAGGCTTTAACCCACTGAGCCACCCAGGCGCCCCTTAAATCAATGATTCTTGTCCTTTGTTTTCCATCTTACATAGTCCTTCCTTTCTCTACCCCAAGATAATATATTTACCTAATTTTACTTTTTCTTGTGATTTCTTCTTTCCATGGTTGATTTTTAATCAGTTAAGAATTGATTTTGGGAGGGCACCTGGCTGGCTCAGTGGATTAAAGCCTCTGCCTTAAGCTCAGGTCATGATCTCAGGGTTTTGGGATGGAGCCCTGCATTCGGCTCTCTGCTCAGCAGGGAGACTGCTTCCTCCTCTCTCTCTGCCTACTTGTGATCTCTGTCTGTCAAATAAATAAATAAAATCTTTAAAAAAAGAATTGATTTTGGAATAAGTCATGACTTAAGAAAGCTGTTTCCCAGGTGATTAGCCATTGCTGAAAATTCACTTATGGGATGGTCTACCTTTTCCATTCTATTGTGAAATGGAACTTTGTAATATACTAACTTCTAAATATGTATGTAAGACCTATTTATAGACCTCTAAGCATTTTTTCTCTTTTTGTCTATTTACCCACCAGTAAAAGAATTTAAACTACTGATTTCATAAATGTGTTCTAACATCTGGTGATAGATGTTCCATTATGCTTGTTTTTACATTTGTTATTACTATTCTCATTGTTTATTCTTCCACATAAACTGGAGAATCATTTTTTCTTTAAAGATTTTTTTTTTTTTTGACAGAGAGAGATCACAAGTAGGCAGAGAGGCAGCCAAAGAGAGAGAGAGGAGGAAGCAGACTCCCTCCTGAGCAGAGGGCCTGATGCGGGGCTCAATCCCAGAACCCTGAGATCAAGACCTGAGCCGCAGGCAGAGGCTTAACCCACTGAGCCACCCAGGCACCCTGGAGAATCATTTTTAAGTTAAAAAATAATGTTTAGATTTTGATTAGAATTCTGTAATTAATTTATAAATTTGAGAGAATCAATAGATCTAGTATCATGAGATTTATCATGCAGAAACAAAGTCCCCCATTTGTCTAGATGCTTCTAGAGTTTTGCAGTCTCTTTTTTTTTTTTAAGATTTTATTTGTTTATTTGAGAGAGAGAGAAGTGGGGTGGGAGTGGGGTGAGGGGCAGAGGAAGAAGCAGGCTTCCCACTGAGCAGGGGGCCCCATGCAGGACTTGATCCCAGGACCCCAGGATCATGACCTGAACCAAAATCAGACACTTTACTGACTCAGCCACTCAGACGCCCTGGTGCACCTTTATGTAAGAGTTTTGATTCTTCTAAGGATTTGTTCCCCCTAATTATGTAATTTATATCTTGAATGGTTATTTTCAATGTTAAGGAAACTATTAATTAGGGCTACTTTATTTTCTTATTTATCCTGAAGAGTTTTTCACTGGTATTCTTGGATTTTTCCAAGTAGCCAATTTTTTAATCCATAAGTTAATGATAATTTTGTCTCTTCCAATATCTGACCTCCCTTTTTAATGTCTTTTTTAATTGCTTTTTGTCATTTCCAGAACGATGTTGAACAGTAATGGTTAGCATTCTTGCAAATGTTTTGCTTTAATAAGAATGTTAACAATTAATATTCTTTAAAGGTATGATATGCAGCCCACTATTCTAAGCAATTTAGGTATTACCTCATTAAATCTAACCAGCAGCCCTTTAAGCTAACTACTAGTATTATCCCCACTTTACAAGGAAAGAAACTGAGACGTGGAGACACTGAGTAACCTGTCCAAGGTCATACTACAAGTAACTGGTAGAACCAAGATTTGAAACCAGGTATTCTGATGAGCAGAGTGGTGATGACCTAGTGTGCTACCACATAACAATTAGTAGACCTTCACCTGTCATGGAGTGGGAGAGGATTTCTGTTGGTGTTTGCAGGATCTTTGGTCTCATATTGTCAACACCAACCTACAAAAGACAGCCATTGGGCTCCCTAGTGTCAGGAGGAATGGTGAGATTTCAGAAGGGCAGAGGCCAGAAAGTAGCACTTTGCCAACCAGAGGCAAGGGTACTCCATCATTATCACAATGGACAGCAAGGTCATAATGATCATTGAGACAGCCATGATGTTCCTGAGGACAAGCTAGATGGTCAGCAAACAAATATACTGCTTGATCTGCATGATCACAAGAGATTAAAAGTAGATGAGCAGAAAGCTGATGTCAGCTATGCCCATGCAAAGTCATTATCACTCACCCAGTTTCCAGACCTGAGCTAATTCTCAGATCGAGGATTGATCAATTGAAGAAGTGGCTGGGTCCCCTTGCCTTGAACTCTGCAACACCACAGTGAGCATCTGTAGTCGTGACCACTCCTTCCTAAAGCATCAGAGCCATTCACCCCAACAACAGCACACAAGAGAAAGGAGAATGTCCATATGACTTTTCAAGGGCTACTGGATATAGTATATGAATTGGCACTAACACTAAAATGCTGTGAGCGCTCTCACGTTACAGAGAGGGCATTGGAGGCCAAGGGATGAGTAAAGCCTGGGCCCAAGTCTGCCTCATTGTAGATCCACTGTGTTCGTAGACCATTTCCATTTTCCTAGTTCTTGAGTGCATAATCTGGACAAATGACATACTGGTAGAATCTCATACTGACTACCTGACCTGTGGAGTGAGAGCCCTGTGCTAGTTATTAAGTCACTGTCTCTCAACTTCAACCCACTCTCCTTCAGTGTTCTGCTCTGTGAGGCTGGGGCTGGGATTCTGCAAACCACATTTTTCTTTCCAAAAATGCCCTGTATAGGGCTCTGCTAATACGAGATACTAGTGGGATATTCCCAACAGCATCACCTTAGTATCATTCCTCACCCTGGCCTTGGCAGTTTGCTGTCATCACAGCCGTTGAATCTAGTCTGCAGTTTGTCCCATACCTGCAGCACCCGCCTCACAGTGGTCCTCAAAAACACCAGCCCAGCTGGCCAGGGCCTCCTCACTGTTCTGGACCACAGCCTCTTGGACCCCTTCAACGAGCTCAGAGCCACTGGGACAAGGATATGAAGTAGCCCCTTCTAGAGACCTGAGTTTTGGCTTCTACTCCAAGCTTTCACGTGGAAACTGTTCCAGCTTCTTCCCCTGTCCCTCCAACAATCACAATGGTAGCTGCTACCTACAGGTTCTGAGGGATCTTAGTGTTCTCTCTATGTCTTTCCAGTTTTTCTTTTTTTAAGATTTTATTTATTTGTCTGAAAGAGAGAGAGAATGAGACAGCACACAAGCAGGGGGAGTGGCAGGCAGAGGGAGAAACAGGCTCCCCGCTGAACAAGGAGCCCGATGAGGGGCTTAATCCCAGGACCCAAGGCATCCCCATGCCTTTCCAGTTTTTTAGTAACTACTCAACAGTTTTGTTTTGTTTTGTTTTGTTTTGCATTAAATTCTGTTAAAATAACATATGTGGTATCCATCTCCTACCTGGACCCTGATGTACATCATAGGAAAAGCTGGTGAAAACCTTGATATTGCCCCTGTCTGCCACTGAGAAGATGATCAGAAGTACTGCTCCTGGGTACGCCTGGGTGGCTCAGTCGGTTGAGCTGCTGCCTTCGGCTCAGGTCATGATCCCGGGATCCTGGGATCGAGCCCCACATCAGGCTCCTTGCTAGGCAGGAAGCCTGCTTCTCTCTCTGCCTCTGCCTGCCACTCTGCCCACTTGTACACTCTCTCTCTCTTTCTCTCTGACAAATAAATAAATAAAGTCTTTAAAAAAAAAAAAAAAGAAATACTGCTCTTGGGTAGGTAAAATGGCAGGGATTAGGGCTGCTCTCAAAGACTTAAAGGAGGCTGGGATCGTGGTCCTCATCACATATCCATTTAGTTCACTAGTCTGTCCCCTAGAAAAGTCAATTGGATCATCCAGCTTGATGGAGGACCACCATACCCTCAGACCAAGTACTAATACTAAGCATAGCCACTGTTCAGATGCAGTATCTTGATTTATGACAACAGATCAACGTAGCCTCTGGCACTTGGTACGAGGCTACTGAATTGGAAAATGTGTTCTTTTCAACCCCCACTAGAAAGGAGGAAAACAAACAGTTTGCTGTCACTTGGAACAAAGAGAAATATGCATTCACTGCCGTGTCCTCTGGGCTATGTTAACCTCTCTGCTCTATGTCACAATAGAGTTTAACAGGATCTTGATCATCTGGATAGTGTGTGAAAGGTCTAATGGGTTCATTATACTAATGACATCATTGATTCATGCTCAGGGAGCAGGAAGTGGATGCAAGGATCAGACACATGTGGACGAGAGAGTGGGAGGCAAACCTCACAACCGACCTGATCAGTAGTTTTTCAGGTGGCACAGTGGTCTGGGATGTGCCATGTCCCTCCAAGGAAAGAACACACAAACGTACTTTGTACCTCCTACCGCTAAGAAAGTGAGACAACGTTTAGCAGAATCTTTCAAATGTTGAAGCCTACACTCATCACACTTGAATATTCTTCCAACCCATTAGTGGGTCAGAAGGCTATTGGTGTTGAGTGGGTGTTAGGGACTACACTGTGTCCCCCAACTCTGAACCCCTAACCATCAGTACCTGAGAACATGGTTATACTTGAAGATAGGGCCTTCAAAGGGGTGATTAAGATAAAATGAGAATCACTAGAGTTAGGGCCCTACTGCAATCTAACTGATGTGTTGTTGTTTTTTTTAAAGATTTTATTTATTTATTTGACAGAGAGAGATCACAAGTAGGCAGAGAGGCAGGCAGAGAGAGAGGAGGAAGCAGGCTCCCCGCGGAGCAGAGAGCTCGATGCGGGGCTCGATCCCAGGACCCTGAGATCATGACCTGAGCCGAAGGCAGCGGCTTAATCCACTGAGCCACCCAGGTGCCCCTCTAACTGATGTGTTTATCTGAAGAGGAACTGCGGACATATAGAGAGACACCAGGGGTTCACACACACAGAAGAAAGGCCACGTGAGGACAGAGGGAGAAGGTGGCCACCTGCAAACCAAGGAGAGGGGCCTCAGAAGAAAGCAAACCTACTGACACCTTGATCTTAGACTTCTAGCCTCCGGAACTGTTAGACAATATATTCCTGTCATTTAAGCCGCTTAGTCCGTGGTGATAGGTGAAAGCAGCCCCAGCGAACAAATACAGTGGCCTGGAGCAAGGGAGAGCTCTGGAGCAGGTCCAGGTGTCGTGCAAGCAACCCTATGCTTGGGCTGTGTGAACAGAGGATCCCACAGTGCTAGCCTCTGTAGAATCTTTGACAAGTCTTAATAGGAGAGTCACACTGCAGACCCCTGAAGGTCTGGGGCAAGCCCATGCCATCAGCAGCAGGGAGCCTTTCCTTACAAAGCAAGCAGCTCCCGAATGCTTCTGAGGCCACACAGTGACTGAGCCCCCGGGCATGTACACCGAGTGACCACACGGCCAGTGCCACCTTTGATGGTTGGGTCTTATCAGACTTCCCAGTCGTAAGGGTTGCACAAAAGAAATATATCATAACCTGGGACTTAGACCTCTCCAAGGTCAAAGCCTAGGTTACTCCACCAGACAAGCAACCTAAACGTGCCAAAGTGCTAGGTATGGAGGGGCTTCGAACAAAGGGTGGAACAGAAGGACGATGGAAGGTGAGCATCTTGGCACCAACTGTAACAGAGGCCAGTGAGACTCACCGTTCTTCCCAGTGTAGGCTCTTTTTCTTTTTCCTTGGGACCTTGCAGAATCAGTGATAAGGTAAAGGAGCCTAAGATGGGGCACAGGAGATGTGTGTGATACAAAGTCTGGACTATAGTAGATGCTGGAGGTGGCTTGGCCAGACCCCTCACTCTTAAAGCTTCGGAGCACATCACCTTCTCCCTGTCAGCACCTAGATTTACTTGTCTGGAGATTTTCTGTCATACAGAGCAACTTTGCTCCTTTGTACAACACCCAGATGTGCCAGGGGAATTACACCATGCCCCCAGGCGCCACCTATAATAAAGGATGGGAGATGGTGTATAAATATCTCAGCTCCCTCACCTCTCAGGTAGGATGACTCTGGGGTCCCTGTTTCAGACAGGCACTCAGAATTCCCCAGAAGGATTACACTCCAGTGACCTGCTGTGCTATCTTGCTTGATAAAAACTTTTATTTACTGCACTCTCTTCCCTGGGTTACTTAATCCTCTAACACCCCTTCCTGTGGTCATTTTCAAAGTAAATGATTTGCTCTACTGTTTCAGTGTATACTTCTGTGGGAACCCAAGCTAAAACAAGACACTGCACTTGTCAAAATGCAGACAGTCCCTTTCTCCTTGTTGTCCAAGTTTGCCCTCTCTTCTGTGTGCACAAAAATGAGGTAAGGATAGGAAAAGAGAACTTGGCCACTTAAGAGTCAACCCTGCAAGGTTAGGCAATGTCTCTATTTTCCTGGGGAATATGAACCCTGGGTGTCTGTCTAGAGGCAGCAGAGAGTGGAGGATACCTTAGTTCCCCACATTTTTCAGTTGTCACTCTTGCATGATCTAAAACCTGGGTGTGTCACAATCATTCCTTCAATCTACTCCACTTGCTTTTATAGGACGAGAAGGGATTCCTCCAAGACTCTAGCATTTGCCACCAGGTTCCTTCTGTCATCATTTTAAATTTCCACATTTTCCCTGTCTTCATTTTCTGTACAAGAAACATTTTAATGGGCTTGCCTGTGTGGCTCAGTGGGTTAAGCCTCTGCCTCTGGCTCAGGTCATGATCTCAGGGTCCTGGGATCGAGCCCCATATCAGGCTCTCTGCTCAGTATGGAGCCTGCTTCCCCTTCTCTCTCTGCCTGCCTCTCTGCCTACTTGAGATCTCTCTCTGTCAAATAAATAAATAAAATCTAAAAAAAAAAAGAAACATTTTAATGAAAATACACATTTTAATACATGTTGAGCAGTGCTGCTGGCCATACAATATTCTGATCTGAAGTTTTCCATCTCAAGAAGCAGTGACGTGCTAAAAGGGAAAATGGAATTCTAGAGATTCGTGGAGGTCATTTTCCTCAAATGGGCCATCTTTCCATGGAGAGCCACAGTAAATATACACTGTCACCAGTAATAAGCAGAATTAGGAACAGTACTGGAAACTCATGTCCTTATTAGCATGGTTCCTCAAATGATTCTGAAGAAAATTATTCATGAGGTACGGGAGAGAAAGAGAGAAAGAGAGAGAGAGAGCTGGGTCTACATTTCAAAGGGACCTTCAGTTATAATTATTTCTCCAGGGACCTACACTGGTCATTCAGTGATGCTTGGAATATTTTGAAAATCAGAAAACTATTTCATTTGAAGTGAGCATTCCCAGCTATTTCATTTCTACAAGTGAGGTTTTAATGGCCAAACCATCACAGTGCTATAGTAAATTCTGGAAGTGCAGGGGTTACTTTCCTTTGGGGCTAGGTCATGATTGGAGTGATTTTTCACTGTTTAAGTTTCATTATCATCTTGGTGACGCTTCTTATAATAATAACCTTGCTTTGTTCACCATCTTGTCGTATTTATCTTTCTTGACCAGATGCCATTCACATTACAACCCCGTCCTAGTAGCTAGTCAGCGCTGACCTTTGCGGCTATTAAACCCAAGGGAGCTAATAAGCAAGCCACACCAACCCTAATTAGCTATTTCCAACAGCTGTAGGAGAGAAGCAGTTCTCAGGGATCTTTCCATCATAAAAATTGAGAGAAAGTTAACTTAAGCTGGAAAGGAAAAACCAAAAGGAAAGCACCTTGGAAAACCCAAGAAGCTTCTCAGCCAGACTGAAATCCTATTTTAGCACTTCCAAAGCCTTCCAGTGTGACTTAAACACTTATCTGGAGATGATGATATTGGTTTAAAGATTCAAACACATATCCAGTGTGATGCTTCCAAAAGGTGCTAGGAGCTGAAGAATCATGAGACCGTTTAAATGAGCTGGGCTAGCAAACAAGACACATTGCACATTTCAGTATAAAACATTTGGGTCACCTAGACATCTAATTTTCCTGAATCCTCCATTTAATACTGTCTGGAAATATGCTTTGAAAGCAAGTCATAATTACATCTTTTTACTTAGCAATGAAAATCCCACGGAACGGTGTTTATTTAATTTTAATGAGCACTAAGATTTCTAGAGGGGTCATCTCAGGCCTCGAATAGTCCAAGATGGGGCCTAAGAATCTGTATTTTAAACAATTATGGACCAAGTTTATCCCGAATTCTGCTTTCAAAAGTTCCAGTGAGGAGCACCTGAGGTGGCTCAGTCGGTTGAGCATCTGATTCTTGATTTCTGCTCAGGTCATGATCTCAGGGTGGTGAGACAGGGTCCTGCATTGAGCTCTGACCCCAGTGCAGAGTCTGCTTGGGATTCTCTCTCTCCCTCTCCTCCTGCTTGTTCATGTGCTTGCTCTCGCTCTCTCGCTCTCTTGCTCTCTCTCTCTCTCTCTCTCTCTAAAAAAAAAAAAAAGTAGGCCACCTGGGTGGCTCAGTCTGTTAAGTGTATAACTTTGGCCCAGGTCATGATCTCAGGACCCAATTTGGGCTCCCCACTCACCAGGGAGTCTGTTTCTCCCTCTCCCTCTGCCCCTCCACCTACTCAAGTGCTCACTCTCTCACTCTCTCTCTCAAATAAATAAATTTTAAAAATATTAATTCCAATAAGTAAATGTCAAAACATAATTGTAAGGGGAGACTGGGTGGCTCAGTTGGTTAAGCATCTGCCTTCAGCTCAGGTTATGGTCCCAGCGTCCGAGGATTAAACCCTGCATCTGGCTCCCTGCTCAGCCAGGAGCCTGATTTTTCCCTGTCCCTCTACTGTTTCCCTTGCTTGTGCTCTCTTGTTCTGTCAAACAAATGAATGAAATCTTAAAAAAAAAAAAAAAAGAATTGTAGATAATACTGCTATAAACATGAGGGCGCATAGATCCCTGTGAATTAGTATTTTTTCAACTGGCCCTTTTATATCTTTACTGTTTTTGATGTTAAAAAAAAAAAAACTGTCTCCAGAATGAAGAAGACAAATTTATCCACTGAGTGCCTAATTTGCATAAAACTGTTAAGGTTATGACAGGGAAGTGAGCAGTAGAGGAAGACATCCCCCTTTCCTTAAGGAAATAGGAGAAGTTATCGCACCTCATCTCCATGAAACCAGGAAAGGGTGGTGAGATTCTAAATCAGTCCCTGGCCTTACCACGAGATCCACACAGGTGACAATACCTGCAGAGAGCTTCATGGGAGAAGGCAGGAGAGACACTGGAACTTGACTCGAGATTAGAACTGGATAGGATTAGGGGAAAGAAAGAAGAGCAATTACCCAATATCTGGAATGAATAGATGCATCAGAAGTCTAAGCCAGATGCATCAGACTCTACCAACTGACCCACTTTATGGGGAGACATCGGGGTGCAAATAGCTTTAGAAGTGAAGAACTCAGAAGAGATGTGAGTACTAACATCACAACCTTCAGAGTGAGAAAAAGACAAGTAGGAGCGCCTGGGGGGCTCCATCGGTTAAGCATCTGCCTTCATTCAGCTCAGGTCATGATCCGGAGGTCCTAGGATCAAGTCCCACATCAGATTCCTTGCTCAGCGGGGCGCCTGCTTCTCCCTCTCCTCTGCCCCTCTCCCTTGCTTGTGCATGCGCGCTCTCTCTCTCTCAGATAAATAAATAAAATCTTTAAAAGAAAAAAAAAAGAAAGAGAAAAGTAAATCTCTGGGACGAGGATGAATCCGGCTAGCCCTGAAATCAGGGTCTGGGTCTAGAGCTGCCTGTGGCACCACGTGGATCTTCCATGTAACCGCTCTGTGGCTTGGTCTCCTTGCTCCCTGTTCCTCCAAGATGCGGCAACAGCGCTTACCTCCTGAAGATCTCTCTGAGTTCTGAATAAATGAGAGAGGTACCTGCAAAGGACCGCGGAGTGACCCATAAAAAGGAAGTTTGCAAATTTACCAAAACGAGAGTAAACAGTAAGGGTGACCAGTAACTAGAGGAAATAGCTCCTTTGAGTGCAGCCGCTCTAGCTGACAGAGCCTGAGGCAGTCTGCCCGCTGGGATCTGAAGAGAAAGTCCAGCGCTCCACTCCCTGGGATCCGCCACCTGAGAGGAAGGAGGCCCCATGAAGAACCAGAAACAGAAGCCCGGGATATGAGTGAGAGATTACAAAAGCAGTAATTTCTCAAGGCCTTAAGAGGCCTCAAGACAACCCTCCAGTCCAACTGCAGGGAGACAGGATTTGTCTGATAGCCAGTGGTTAAAAGGGACTTTAATGTTTGCTGCCAGCCTCCAACTCCCCACAGAGAGGCCTTTGCTTTTCCCCTTATGCACAGGATCATTTCCATCCATGCCCAATCAGACTTAATCCTTATCACCACTCTAACCCTATCTGGGAATACAGATCTGAAAGGATTTAAGAAGCCAGGACAAAAATGATCATACAAATACTTTTATAAGAAAAAGGCTGTGTGAGGGGCATCTGGGTGGCTTGGTTGGTTAAAACGTCTTATTCTTGATTTCTTTTTTTTTTTTAAGATTTTATTTATTTATTTGACTGAGAGAGAGAGTGAGAGAGCACAAGCAGGGAGAGTGGGAGAGGAAGAAGCAGGTTCCCCACCGAGCGGGAAGCCCAATGTGGGGCTTGATCCCAGGGTCCTGAACCCAAGGCAGTTGCTCAAACAACTAAGCCATCCAGACACCCCCACTCTTGATTTCTGCTCGGTCATGATCTCACAGGTCATGAGATGGAGCCCCCCCCCCCCCCTCCCGGGGCTCATACTCAGTCAGGAGTCTGTTTGAAGATTCTTCCCCTCTCCCTCTGCCTCTCCTCCCAACTCACGTTTGCGCATGCAGACACACGCGACACACTGTCTCTCTAAAAATAACTAGATAAATCTTTAAAAAAAAGAAAGAGGGGCACCTGGGTGGCTCAGTGGATTAAGCCGCTGCCTTCGGCTCAGGTCATGATCTCAGGGTCCTGGGATCGAGCCCCGCATCGGGCTCTCTGCTCCGCAGGGAGCCTGCTTCCTCCTCTCTCTCTGCCTGCCTCTCTGCCTATTTGAGATCTCTCTCTCTGTCAAATAAATAAATAAAATCTTTAAAAAAAAAAGAAAAGAAAGAAAAAGGCTATGTCTCCCAAAGCAAATCTCAAAGAGGGTACATCAAACAAGAAACTTTCAGATTTTTCTTTTAATCTTAAGCCCAAAATATTTTAAATGCTATTTTTTGGAAATAAATCTGAAGAAGAAAGCCATAGACTGTAAGATGGTGTTATCTGTCATCAGTTTAGAGGTTATTTCCTTTGAATTCCTGGCTTGCAACTGGGCATTTTAACCAGGTGAATGGTGGTACCTGGGTTAATTATATCTTATAAGCAGAGAAACACTCAGTATGTGTAGACATTAAGTCTGCCATTTATCCTTGTAAATCTTATTGGCAATGAGATCCATCAGGAATGGCTTGACAGGTTCTTGTAGTGTGGATTCCACCTACGCGTACATTTCTGGATGGAGCCAAAGACTCTGGACTTCCAGCAGAAGACCTACCCATACATCGTCAGTTGACTAGCTGATGAACTGTGGCCCAGAGCACTCGGGACTTAGGGTCTTCACACAACTTTATCTAGCTGCCTACTAATCTCAGGGCCAAAGAGGGAAGCCCCAGACTGATGTCTATTCAATCATTGATTTGTTCACTGAGCATCTGTGGGTGTGTGCTCTATATCTTGCATTTTGCAACATACTGGAGACACTGTGGTAGACGAGCTGTATGAAAGACTTGGCACTTTGGGGCACCTGAGTGGCTCAGTTGGTTAAACATCTGCCTTCAACTCAGGTCATGAACCAAGGGTCCTGTGATCAAGCCCCGCATCCATCAGGCTCCCTGTTCAGCAGGGAGTCAGCTTCTCCTCTGTCTGCCCTTCTCCTGTTGCCCCTCCTCCCTGCTTTGCTCTGCCTCTCACTTGCTCTCTCTCTCTGTCTCTCAAATAAATAAAATCCTTTTTAAAAATTAAAAAAATAATAAAGACCTGGTGCTTTACCAAGGGCAATAGGAAATCACTAAAGGATTTCAGGCTCTGTCAGTCAGAATAAGGTAGATTCTGCTGTAGTAACAAAAATCTCAGTGACTTAACCCAACTAAAGTTTCTTTCTCACACACACAAAGTCTTCTGTGAGGGTCTGTCAGCTCCCCAGGGCAGATTCTTTCCAAGAAACAACTTGGGGTCCCAGCTGATGGAGGCCCCACTGCTTTGTAGCTGCATCATCTGAAACATGAAACCCCCACAGTAAATACAGTAGAGGAAGAAAAGCTGGAGAATCATAGAGGAGTTTTCCACTGCCTCAGCCAGGAAGTGACATGTCAGTCCATCAGCAGAATTATTCACAAGGACCCTTCAAAGTTCAAGGGAGCTGAGAAGTACAATTTCTCATGTATCCAGAAAGAGGCACATGGAAATGGATTGGATGAACATATAGCTTTTTCTCTGTCACAGTTGCCAAACAACAAAAACTACCAGATGGAAAGAAGCATTTCTGGTTATCAGACCCTCCCATTTGAGTTTTGGGTGGAACAGTTCTTTTTTTTTTTTTAAGATTTTTATTTATTTATTTGGCACAGAGAGAGAGATCACAGTAGGCAGAGAGGCAGACAGAGAGAAGGGGGAAGCAGGCTCCCCACCAAGCAGACAGCCTGATTCGGGGCTCGATCCCAGGACCCTGAAATCATGACCTGAGCTGAAGGCAGAGGCTTAACCCACTGAAACACCCAGGTGCCCCTTAAGTGGAACAGTTCTTAAACATGGTAGATCTGGAGCTGAGGATGCCACTCACTCTCCCCCCACCTCTGGAGATCTGGCAGAGATCTCCTTTGTGATTGCCTTCACAAAGATGAGTAGGTAAATAAAAATGGAGTATCCAGTTATCAATCACTGGGCAAGCTGAAATACCTCAGCACAAAACTCAGTCAGAGCCAGAAAACATCTTTGGCTAGAGGTTGCAATGGATTTCAGTCTTCTTGGTCCCCCTTCCCTGAACCCAAGTCTTGGGACACAGTGAATGTGAACCAACCCCACCAGCAGCATGGACAACAGCAGCAGGCATGGCTCACCCAGCTGGATGAAGTGCCAACAGAAAGAACCTGGGAGGACGGCCAGGGGCTACAGATGGTGAATGTGCTAAATTCATGTCGGCAGGAATGGAGTAGAGTCTAAAGAGAAGAAAAGTAAGATTGGGATCTGAACCATGCTTTGAAGGCACAGGTATCTATGGTCAGTTGGCCGTCCTGGGCACTGACCAATCAGACTGGCAGCAAAGGAAGATCATGTAAAGGAAGGGATGGAAGTTGACCCTAGAAGTAGTCTCTCCTCTTCTTCAAGGGAAGAGATGGGGTGGAAGTTTATTCCTCTGTGGATGGAGGCAAAATAGAAGGGGAGGGAGGGGAAAAAGAAAGAGAATGAGAACAGTTTCTCTTCTAACAAAAAGTGGGTAATTTTTCAATGCCAGTTTGTGATGCCCTTGTTAGGTTAAATTCCTTCTCCTATGGGAACTCAACAAGGCCATAGTATGCATGGCTGCTCTCCTTCCCCATCAGTGCAGCAGCCTTGCCCATGAAAGGCTGACCATCTAGAAGATTCTGATACTGGTTCTGTCAAGAATCCAAGGGCTCTACATTTAGATGTCCAAAGGAAGCAAAATGAGATTGGGTCTTGGGTCTTCTCATTTCTGTGTCTCCAGCACCTAGCCCATGGGGCGTGTATTAGATCATCAATACAGCATGAGCCAAATAAATGAAAAACCACTGGAAGAGGATTATTTCTGTCTCAGCATAGGAAAGTTATGTTCTCTGGAGTTTCAGATAATATTTTCCTGGTGGAAGAACTCCCTTCTGTGCAGCTGACCATTGGGCCAACAATCAAAGCAATCTGGGAAAGGCATCTTCCTGGGACCCCTCAGGCCTGCCTCTAACCCGGCTTGCAAGACAAAGGTATTCCATGGCCTGGGAATGGCAGCAAGAGTAGAATCTCAGCTCTAAACCCCATCCCGCCCCTGGTCCAAGCTCTCTTCCTCCATGAAGCCTCCTCTGACTACTCCAGGGCTTGGGGAACTTTGAACTCCTACTCATTTTCATCTGCTCTGTCCATGTAGGGTTGTTTTTTTTTTTTTTTTTCCTTTCAGATGTTTTATTTTTTAATGTAACTTCAATTAATTAACATAAAATGTATTATTGTTTTCAGAGGTATGGGTCAGTGATTCATCAGTCTTATAGAATACTCAGTGCTCATTACATCATGTGCCCTCCTTAATGTCCATCACACACTTACTCCTTCCCTCCACCCCCGTCCATGTAGTTCTAATTATACTTTACCTATGGCCTGTTGCTATTAGTAGGTTGTACCTATGGGTCTTTTTTATGTTTCTGTTATTTTCTCTCTATAACTACAGTTAATACTTCTTGTTATCCACCAAGATGCATAATACGTGGCAGGCATTTAATAAATATTGGTTGAATAATAAGAATAATATGAACTTCATGGACAGTTTCTTGCACATGGAAAAAGTACATTATACTCCTTAATTCTCAAAATGAGGTAATTGCTACTATCCTCATTTTGGGTGAGAAAATGGAGTTAAATAAGTAACTCGTCTAAGTTCATACAGTCAGGGTGAAGCTAAGCTTTGAACCTACATCTTCTGACCCTGAAGCTTACAGTCCTAGCCATTCTGCAAATGGGTGGATAGAAGGAAAGATTTCCTGCTCGAGATATTCTTACAGGGTTTTCTCTAAGTCCAGGCAGAAATCAGTTCTTCCAGTTTCATTAGTCAAAGGGAGATGCCCACATATCCGTGACGGGAAGCCCACAGGATGGCAAATACTGATACAGTCACTGGGCTTAATTTACCATAAACATCATCCAGCATCAGGACCACTCAGAAGGTGGCCTGAGCCACAACGACCCACATTTCCCAATCTAGCGGTCGAGGACAACTATTTTTAAAGTCCCAAATCTTCATAATAAACTGAGCTAGAATCTAATAGAAACTATATATATATATATATATATATATATATCACTTCTCTGCCTTTGGCGAAGATCCAGTGGCGTATCTAATAGAAATGATAAAGCCGAATATTGTTGGAAAAAAATAAATGAAAACATGTATCTTGGGCTATTACCCTGTGTTTAATGAGTGCTTCTGTGTTCAAAAGAGCCATGATTTTAGCTCCCTCCACACCGAGGGTCAGTATCTTCCCTGCCCTTTACTTCACGCAGCCGAGAGCTCCCAGAATTCACTGGCTGGAAGGCCAGAGACCCAAGTGGCTGCTGCCCACGTCTCTGTGGCAGGGGCGAGAGCACACTCATAGGCGAGGGGCCCATCCCTCGAGGGCAGGGAAAGCCCAATGCCTTTCAGAAGGGTAACAGCATCCATGCGGGACTGACGGTTTCGAGCCGAGGGAGCTGTCTGGCCTGCTGATCCCTCCACGGCAGAAGCCGGGATGAAACAGCCAGCATCCTGGTGGGTCTCCTCAGTGGGCCTCGTTGGCCCATTATGCACAGCAAGGCGAGGCTCTGATGAGGGAATTCGGCCTCTTTTCCACACTGCAGGCTCCTTCTTGGTGAAACTCAGACCTATTTCTGGACCCAAATGAACCTTTGCACTGAGGCTCATTTTCACCACTTCTTCACCTGGTCCCAAATCAAGCAGGCCCTCCACTCTGCGGGACACTCTGTCTTCACAGGAGAAGCTCCCTGACGGTCCCTGACAGTTCAGGCTGGCCTCCCACAGGCCTTCTCAGCAGATTCCTGGCAAAATCCAATTAGCCCCACATGCATCATACCTATGGCTAGAAACAGCTGTTCAGATAAATCTCAGCCTAAAAGGAAATGGCGTCTTTTCAAGCTAGGCAACAGGGGCAAACTCTTTCTGGATTCCTGACCATAATCTTTTAAAGAATGCAATCTTCGTCTGTATGCTAAAATACAATGGACGTCACCAGAGTGGGCCTGATGACTCATCCAGCCCGGTCAGATGGGAGATGAGCCAAGGAAGCTCACAGTTCTACTTCAGAGGAATTAAATTCTGATTTGCAGAAAAACTCAATTGTGCTTTCATCCCAAAGCAAAACATAATTAAAGGACTTTCATTATCTACTTGCCTGCCCGAAGCCAAGGAAAGTGCCAAGTTAATATTTTCCCCTCTCCTTTGGAGGTAGCTTGAGGCGGCATTTCTGCCATTACACCACCTTTCATTTTAGAACTCAAAATGGTGGTTGTTTTTCACTAATTACGGGACAGCTGCTATTAATCATGAAAGGGAAACAGTATCAGAACCTTTGTTTTTCAGATTAAAAAAAAACCCTAAAACACAATTTTTCAAATAAATTGCCGAAAACAATAAAATAAACTAAGGTTCAACGGCACAGCTCAAGTCATATAGAAGATTTGCTCTCTGGAAACACTGGGTCTTTCAGTGTCTCAGACTCCACTGTGTCTAGAACGCGATCTGTCCCCTCCCACTGCGTCTCCCTCTGTGCCTCCCTCGGCGAGCACCTTCTCCATCTCAACATCTCTTTCCTTAGTATATGCTTTCACACAACTGCGCACCCCTTTTTCATAGCACTTGCCAAAATTTAAAACAGTACATTTCTTTTTGTGTTTATTCCACCAACATCTGTCTCCCCCACTGTCAGCCTCCTGAGGGCCAGGGTCCCCCTCCCTCAAATAACACCTGTGGAGGCTTGCCACTCTGTCACCACCGCCACGACAAAGCCCTTTGTTAACAAGAAAAGATCGGTCTTTCCCAAACATGAACACATGACATTTGTACATATAGACTAACACTATACTATCAAATCATAGAAATTAATTGGTTAAGTTTTCAGTTCTTCAGTGATACCTGCAACCATAATCATTAGCCCCAGAACAGCAGAGCCACACCAGGATAAAACAGAATCACCCACGTGACTTCTCAAACAAGGGAGCATCTCCGAGATTGCATTGTGCCTCACGAATGTTAAGTGTGTCCTTACCTATAGCTCTTAATTGCTTCAATATCCAGAGACCTCTGATGACAAGAGGAGTCCGTCAAGTAAACAAGGTCGCTGTAGAAAATCCCCAGGTAGGATCTGTAATAAAGGCATCAGAGTGAAAACATGTGCGAGCTTCTGCCACCCCCCTTTTTCTTAAGATTTTATTTATTTATTTGACAGAGATCACAAGTAGGCAGAGAGGCAGTCAGGAGGGCGGGGGGAAGCAGGCTCCCTGTTGAGCAGAGAGCCTGATGCAGGGCTCGATCCCAGAACCCTGAGACCATGACCTGAGCCGAAGACAGAGGCTTAACCCACTGAGCCACCCAGGTGCCCCCTGCCATCCCCCTTTGACACAGATTTTCCTGTGCCAGACACTGGGCAGGCCTCATCCCTGACAATATTGAGAAGTAGGTAAAATGTGGGTTCCATCATCCCACCTCCTTCTAGCAACTCGTCCCTCTCACCTTTTTAAAGACTCTGTTCATTATTCCTCTCTGAGCTCAGTGCTTGGTCCCCCTACCCCACTCCCCTGGCCACTAACTAAAGCTCTCTCTCTCTCCATCACTGCCCAGGTGCTGGGCCTCATCCTCTTCTAACCTCTCCTGTAACACCCATCGGTTCCTAGGAAACAAAGCCTTGACCAGATGTCAATAATTAACAGCAGGCTTAGTGGTATTTGAGTCACAAGCACTATCACCCCCAAAAGGTAATTTTGCTAATTGTGCAATATCAGGCATCAGTTTTAAGTTAGTAATGTACTCCCAAATTAGCATAAACTCAGACCTAATTTTCCTATACATAAAACAGCTTCACCAATCCCAAAGAAAATGGCCTCTGGTGCAACAAATTCCAAGAGACTGGAACTAATCATCATTTTACTACTGAATTTCCAAGACTCTTTTGCAGCTGCAGGAAACCCTAAGAAGATCTACCAAGGAAAAACAAAACACCTGCCTGTGTCCTCAGCAACTCCCTCTATTCCCCCCCCCCCGGGATTTATCAGCTCAAACTATTTAAGAGCAGTGGGGGCTTCTCGTTTTTATCACTGTAGTATACTTCTGAGCAGAAAGGGTACAATATAGGGAAAAAAAGGAGAGAGAGAGAGAGAATTGGCAGTCAGCATTATGACTTCTGGAAAAACAGAAGTCACTGCTGCTCTTTTGGTTGGTTGTGGTTCTTTAATCTGCTTCTAACGTCTCTGAAACTGAAGTCCATTTCAGACAGCAGAGAACAGGGTTCCTGTGAGGTCGGATGCATGGCTCCTCTCTGAGCCGCCAGGAGTGGCTAGACATTCAGTGCTAACTGTCTTGGTGAGAGGGGCATCAGGGAGCACGTCGTCCTTCTCCCCCTCCCTGTCTGCTCCCCGTCCAGACTCTCATCTGCAGCAACCTCCTGGCCGATGTCCTGCCACCAGGCTGGGACCTCTCCCATCAGTCCTACTCACTCATGACCCACATGATCTGTCTGAACACAGCAAAGGGCCAGCACATTAGAGGGTCTGAGTAGATGTCTACTTGTTGAGAATAAATGTGAATGGATAAAATCTTGCAACAAATTCCGAGCGCTTTCTTAATCTGGGAGCACCCAACAGCTCAACAGACGGTGGAAGAAGGAGCCACCATTTTGACCCAGACATTCATAACAACAGCATCATATTTGTTTGGGTTTTTTTTTTAAGATTTTATTTTATTTATTTGACAGAGATCACAAGTAGGCAGAGAGGCAGGCAGAGAGGCTCCCCATCGAGCAGAGAGCCCGATGCGGGGCTCGATCCCAGGACCCCAGGATCATGACCTGAGCCGAAGGCAGAGGCTTTAACCCACTGAGCCACCCAGGCGCCCCCAGCATCATGTTTTTAATCACCAAAATAGTATGCAAAACAGATACCCCTCCAGGATATGATGAGGTTCAGAGAAGTATGCAGCTGGGGTAGTGTTAGGCTTGAGGTAGGGATCTGAGATGGGGTGACGATATCTATTATATATATTACATGGACATTTTTTTTTAGTTTAAATAGGCCATACATTCCTGTGGTCCAACTATTCCTCAAAAAATGAAAAAGGTCTACCTTGAAACGTCGTCTCACCACACTTGTCTTTAATCCACCTGTTTTCTACCATCCAGGTAGCTACTGTTACTGTTTTTTGTAAATTCCTAGAGTTTCTTTCTGCATATGACAAGAATATTATCCCCACAACAACCTTGTTAAGCAAAAAGTAGCAAACTACATGTACCCTCCTGCACATCCATCTTGATAGCTGCACAGCATTTTGTTGTATGGATATACTCTGATTTACCAGTCCTCTATTGGTAGACATCTGAGTCACTTCCAGTCTTTCATTATTACAAATGGTGCAGCAGTGAATGAGCTTGTACAAAATTCGTTTGACATCTGCGCATGTGTATCTGCAGATGAATTCACAAAGCACCAGTGCTGTGTCCTTTTCTTTAAGCTACAAGCTTAACCATTTGCTTCACGGGCATTGACACATCCCTGGGTCAAGACGACAGCCTCAAAAGAACCACATCAATGTTGATCCAAGACAGGAAAACCATTTCAATGTCGTTGGCCAAGTCAATTTTCAGCCACTCCCAGTCCCTTTCTTTTTTCTTTCTTTTTTTTTTTTTTTTTTTAGAGAGGGAAGCAGGTCCCCCGCTGAGCAGAGAGCCGGATGCAGGGCTCAATCCCAGGACTCCGAGATCATGACCCGAGCTGAAGGCAGAGGCCCAACCCACTGAGCCATCCAGGTGCCCCAAGAACATGTTTTAAATTAGAAGACAAGAAATCCTTGTGAAAATGTATTAATCTGTGCTAGCAAAACAAGGGCAAAAATCCAAAAAGAAGACATGGGATACAAGAACACAGTAACTATCCAGGACTCCAGTGAGGAACAATGTCAAGATGTGGCAGATTTGGAAGGCATCTATCTCCAGAGGACATAAGTCAGTGGGCTCCCTGTATTCAAAGAATGGAAGTATTTCATGCTATGGATGGATAAAAGAGGCACATATGTCTTCTCTTCAGTAGAGAAAAAGAAAGGCAATTGAGATTTGTAGGAAAAACAAGTAAAACAAAATCTCAAGAAAGCCACGGTCCAGATATGAAGTAGACTAAAATGTGGCTTGATTTTGATCATGATGGAATTCAAGGGAAGGGACATTTTCTTGTAAGTAGCAGAGGAAGGGGTCAAACAGTGGACTCGTGAAAGGAAATGTTGTCCTGGTGTAGTACTTGTTTCCACACTGAGTAATGTTGCCCAATCCCTTTCTTAAATGTTATAGATCTCTATTGGTTTTTGGCCATTGAGAATCAAAATCCTTAAAAATGGCCTGAGTACCAAATTAATTGTGCATCTTCTGTTTATATTTCCCAGAAATCCATATGACCTCGGGCAAAAATTCTACATTGAATTATAGCAAGTGCTTCATGATTCCTATTGATAGAGATCCATCAGGAGCAAGATAGAAGTGGTGAAAAAGAAGGATGTTTGGAGGAAAATTATACAGATAAATACTTCAGGCATTGTCCCACATGCAAACACGCTCACCAGCAGGCATTGGTGTAGAAGTGCTCCTTAATAACCAGGTTGTTCTCTGTGTGCTATAAAATCAAGGCAAGCATATAAAAGAAATGTTCAAT
This sequence comes from Meles meles, assembly GCF_922984935.1. Classification (NCBI taxonomy): domain Eukaryota; kingdom Metazoa; phylum Chordata; class Mammalia; order Carnivora; family Mustelidae; genus Meles; species Meles meles. Next base: position 85,099,955 of record NC_060068.1, read on the forward strand.
AAATGCAGAGATATATGTTGACACTAGATAAAAATAAATAAATAATGTGACCAGCAATTCAGCCCAGTCTCACTCCTGACCTCCTGATCCATAATATCCAACTTCTTACTCACCATCTCCATTCGAACATCTCAAACATACCGTGGCTAAAACTGAATTACCTATATGCCCCTCAAGAATCTGCTCCACCTACATTCCCCATCACCGTTGAAGGCAAAGGCATTCTTCCAACTGCTCAAGCCAAAAACCTTGGTGTCCCCTTTGACTCTTCTTTTTCTTCTATATCCAGTATCTAGTACATTGAAAACCATATTGGCTCTAACTGGGAGAGTGTCCAGAGTCCTAGCATTTCCCACCATCGCCAGTGGTACTAGCCTGGTCCAAGCCACCCTCCCCTATCATGTAGATCAGTGTGAGCCTCCTACCTGGCCTCACTAGCTACACCCTGCTCCCCACTGTCTACTCTTCACACAGAGAGTAAACCTTTGAGAACATAAAACTAGGTTATCTTACACCTCTGATCAAAACCCTCTAGGGGCTCCCATTACCTCTCTAATCTTACTGTTATCTACTCTCCCTTACCCACTCTCTTCTAGGCAAAAGGAATTCTGCACAGGCCATTGCCTCTTCCTAAAACATCCTACTCATTGATGTCCCAAAGACCTACTCCTTCACCTCTGTCAAATCTCTGCTCCACAGTCACTTCCCCAAAAGGCCTATCCCAACCACCCTTTCAAATTAGAAAGCTGTCCCTTCCCCTGCCCCAATTCCCTTTCCTCTCTTCCCCATCCCCTTTTTTCCCATAGCACTCATCATCTCCCAACATCCCCATTGGGTACTCCTCTCAGTTCCTATGTTGACTATCTCTGTCTCCCCCGCTGGAGTATAAGCTCCTCAAGGGCAGCACCTTTGTGTCCCCTTTGACTCTTCTGTTTGGCTCACTGCCGTGTCCCCAAGTGCCTAAACCATGTCTGCCACATAGAAGATTCTTTAGGTGTCTTCTTTGTAAATTTCTTTAAATGAACATGTACCATTTTAACAATTAAAATATTGGGCCAAATATAGGATTTGGTGTTTTTCTCACCAATCAACTCATTTCAAAGACTGATTGACCCAAGGGTTCTCTCCTTGAGTTTAAACAGGATTAACTCCATGCATCTCCTAACCCTAACCCTAACCCTATCTGCATCTCCAGGTTCACTGACTATTCCAACTTCAGAAACTGTGTAGCTTAGTTTTTTTTTCAGCCTTTGATGACTCCTCTCCAGCACTAGCCATTAATATTCTTCTCACAACAATGACAAAGACAACCTTAATCAGCCTTTGGGATCCTCCTGAACCAGGCACCTGTATGGTCCCCTCGAAATATCTTAAATGTTCTACTTGGAGGAAAACACAGTTTCCCCGCCAGCTAGCTTTGACCTCTTGGGTAGACAGCATCTTCCTACTGGCTGAATTCTAGGCAGCAGGATTCGGTCCTTTAGTGCTTTGCTTTGCTTTTGTCACCGGTAGCCCATGTGTTCTCAGTTCCTCAGCAGAACTTCTTTCAATTCATCCTGCTCTCGATTACAGACAAAGCGTTTCAGACCAAATACCATCAGCCGAAACCCTCAGCCACGTGGTTTGGGTGGAGGAAACACCCCAGACCCATAATCTCCATCAGGAACCCAAACAACAATGTCATCTAAGTAACAGGCAACATGACTGCAAATGAAAGGCAGGGCAGTAGCGTGTCAAGCACGAAGAATTTGGAGTAAGACTACACTGATTTGAGTCCTTTCTTTGCCCCTTGCTTGTAACCTTGGGCAAGTCACAGAGCCTCCAGTGGGAATCAGAACAATTTTATTGATTCTGATCAACAATAGATTATACCTGCGATAGGACTGTTGTGAGGGTTAAGTGAATCATGCCTGCTACGAAGTAAATTTCTAATAAATGACATTGTAGCTTACCACACAAGTTCTGCTGCAGTACAAGCCCTCTAGCTGTCCTCCCGTTGAGTCAGATTGGTACCCCGAAGCCCTCTCCCCGTAAAAAGTTTGGGAGAACCCCTGATTTAGGCAGGAGTTGCCAAACATTTCCTAGTTTTCCCCAGTCACCACTCCACCAGCTCGAAAAAGGAGATATCTGTTTGCCTGTGTAAAATAACGTGCATACAGAGACACGCTCTCCCTGAACTCAGTGAACATTTGGTAGAGAACCAAATGAGCAGAAGAGCACAGACCATGTTCTACTGAAGGAATTCCATTCTCTGCTCTGTGAGCAACAATAACGTTAGCATTTTCAGATGGAATCTGGAAGTGAGACAAAATCAGCCATCCTAGAGTCTAAATTTCCATGACCACCTCAATCCCACATTGTTGCAACCCCAAATATTATTTTCGCCACTGTTGATACTTGATAAGACTCACCGGTCAAAGCATGCAAATGCAATTAAGACTTGAGGCGTCTCCCATTTTCCATCCTAGTCAATGATGTCAATGCCAAGCAGCTGCTTGAAAAGTCAGAGTTTCCAGTATTCTGGGCCCAAATTCCAGACCAAGAGCTGGGAAGAGATGGAAACCCCATGTGATCCTAACCCCACACAGTCTACTTGGGTTTCTAACACTTAACCCATTGATCTCACCTGGATGGAAAAAAATTTTATTTGTTGCCAAAGTGAATTATGTTCTAAATGATTAAAAGAGAATTTGTTTTCTCTGCCATTCTTGCCCTGCAGGAATACATCTAATTAAGAGAAAGTAAATTATAAGGCTGATGTTCTGAGGGCTCTGCCAAAATCAGAGAGACTAGGAGCAGACCTACAGGCACAAAGAAGGAATTCTACTTAGAAATGTCACACTGTAGGTTGCCAATTAAAAACCTTTGTCAAGGGGCGCCTGGGTGGCTCAGTGGGTTAAAGCCTCTGCCTTCGGCTCAGGTCATGATCCCAGGGTCCTGGGATCGAGCCCCACATCGGCTCTCTGCTCGGCAGGGAGCCTGCTTCCCTTCCTCTCTCTCTGCCTGCCTCTCTGCCTGCTTGTGATCTCTGTCTGTCAAATAAATAAATAAAATCTTAAAAAAAAAAAAACCCTTTGTCAAGATGCAGTCAGGTATGGAAGACGTCACATGTCGTGAGAAGATTTAGAGGCAGTGGTGCCCCTGTGCGTGGATTTCTCCCATCAGCTTGGCCATGGGGTGTTGTCCGGGCACCTGCTGTGAGGTGAGGGAGGATGTTCCTGCCAGTAACTCCGAGACTCAAAGAAAGAGTATGGAGAGAACGAAGAACACTATAATAATCTGAAACTCGGATTATCATCCTACTACTAATTCTCTTACAAAACTATCAGTTCTCTGGGCCTCAATTTATCTTCTTCATAGTAAGGATTTGAACTGGAGAATCTCCCAGGCCTGTAACTCCAGCCACAGGAAACGGAAGTCTGCTCCCCTCCACAAAGGCTCTTTGTTGTGGAATTTCTAGACCCCATGCAAACACAATCTTTAGAAATTAGTGCTTTATTGATTTTTGACACATGCTGTCATTGACACTTCTGTTTTATGTGTTTTAATTAAATGTTATTATTTGCCACTGTGTCCCGAGGCCATGTGTTGGGAGTAGGTGAGATTTCATAAATCAGACCTGGAGGTTTGTGTGGGGAGTTCATCGATTCTTCTCCTGATGTCACTGCAGTTATTTCCCTTCAATCAATAGAGAAGCTTTGATGTCCTCTTTATAACTGAGAGAAGGCTTCTTTCCATTTATCTCCCTCCTTGTTGAAAATGCACAAAGTCCTCTCCACAAGTCACCCGCCTCTCACATAAAAATGAACGTTCTGTTTTGTTGTCAATGTGCTGCTATTATTAGATGCTCCCATCTCACTCGGAACCACCTCCACTGGGGGCCTAGGAGCCTGGTTCACTCTGGGGCATGTGGTTTTCTGCGTGTTCCTCTCTCTGCCCCGTTTTGGTTCCCCCTGTGGTCCCTACACACTGCGCTACAAGCACTGGACCACCATTAACTGGAAACTCTTCTAGATGCTTACGTCATCAGGGATGTCCTTGTGTATCACCCTGTCTACACCCCGCACGTCCGCTTCGCACAAAGTTAGTGCTCGATGCATGTTGCTTGAATTTTTTTTTAAAGATTTTATTTATTTATTTGACAGAGAGAGATCACAAGTAGGTAGAGAGGCAGGCAGAGAGAGAGAGAGAGAGGGAAGCAGGCTCCCTGCTGAGCAGAGAGCCCGATGCAGGACTCGATCCCAGGACCCCGGGATCATGACCTGAGCCGAAGGCAGCGGCTTAACCCACTGAGCCACCCAGGTGCCCATGTTGCTTGAATTTAATCAAGGGAAAAGAGTAGGGAATCTGCCTTTCTCCCAAGTAGAATCATCCTAGAGCTAGCTGAGATTCACTTCAGGGCCTGTATCCCAACTAGGACCTTTGCTAGAGGAGAAGAGGCTATGGGTTTATTTGGTTTTTTTTAATAAGAGAATCATTGTATGTGTTAAATCCAACCAATACGAATGTTCTAAAAAAAAAAATCCCATTATATATAGTGTATTCCTAGAATACTTTGGCGGGTGGAAGATGGAGGGGTGGGGGAGATGGTCAACCATTCTCCTCATGCTCCAAAAGCCTTTCCTGAATATATATCTACATAGAAATTAGGGACCAGAGCAAATGCAAACATTCCCTCCTACTCCCGCCTCCTTCAATCCAAACCCAATCAAACCCGATCCATGCTCCTCCGAGAAACAGGGCCTTTCCCAACACTAACGTTTTCATTTTTAAATTTCTAAAGTCACAGATTTTTGCTGGATTACACTTCCATTTGAAGATTGCTCATAGAGCCCTGCGTGTCAGGCCACATTGCAAGCACGCCACAGACCTCACCCCATTTATCCTCAACACAATCACACAAGGTGGACATTGCGATTACTCCTCCTCAACCTACGGATGAGGAAACTGAGTCACAGAAGAACCACATCACTGGGCCCGGACTAAAACCCAGGCAGTTAAGCCCCAGAGTCTATTTTTTTTTAAACCACCATTTAACTGTAGCTGCCCCCACCTTTGCCATGGCTTGACCATTGTAAGTTTCATGTCAGCCTGGGCTCTCCAACTGTGCCGGGAGCTTCCTGATGGGTGGGACCAGGACTCCCACTGCTTTTATTGCCTCCTCCCTCCACATTCATCCAATGAATATTTATTAGGCACCTCCTCCGTGTTAGGATGTTCTAGGTTCTAAGAATATGGCAGTGAACCAGACTGTCAGGATCCCTATCTCATAGAGCTTACATTCTAATGAGATACCCAGGTAAACAAACCAGCTAACCAATTGAGAAGATGGAGATCATCACAAGGGCAATGAAGAAGATGAAAGAGTGATGGGACAAAAAGGCCTGAGGCGGAGGAGCTGTATTAGTTCACACGGCAAGAAAGGGCTTTCTAAGGATGTCCTATCCACACTACACTATCCTAAGAAAAAACAGTCAGGCCTGTGAAGATTTGAGGGAAAAGAACTCCAGGCAGGAGGTCAGAAGGCACAAAAGCCCTGAGGTAGAAATGGGCTTAGCAAATCACAGAAAAAGAAAGGTGCCTAAAGAGTAGCAATCAAGGTGGGGCACCTGGGTGGCTCAGTCATTAAGCATCTGCCTTTGGCTCGGGTCATGATCCCAGGGTCCTGGGATCAAGCCCCAGATCGGGCTCCCTGCCCAGTGGGGAGCCTGCTTCTCCCTCTCCAGCCGCTTGTGTTTCCTCTCTTGCTATTTCTCTCTGTCATAAATAAAGAAAGATCCTAAATAAATAAATAAAAGTAGCAATCAAGGAGGAGAGGGGAGGGAAGCCGAGCTTCACGGTGCAGGTCTCAGAAGTTTGAATCCTGTGTGCCAGGGTGAAGAAACCACATGATATGGCTCAGTGCTGAGTCCCACCGCAGTACACCTGTGTGCCCTCAGCAAGCCGAGCTCCCTGGAACACAGAGCACTGCCTCCAGGATGCCCAGTAGTCCCCCACAGTCCCTGCTTCAGTGGGCACCGTGGTCCAACATGCGGACCTGGAATCATATTTCTGGGTTTCTACCTCTGCTCTCCTGCTCACTCGTTGAGTGACTTCAGGCTCATCATTGAACTTAAGCTTCGGTTTTCTGGCCCAAAGAATGGAATCATAAAATATGTATTCCAGAAGATACGTGAGGATTAAATGATGTGGTAAGCGTCACGTGTCCGGCACCAGCAGTGGAACGCAGGAAGCAAGCCCACAAAGCAATTTTTATGTTGTGGTGGTTATTTTTATTAATCTGGGTAGGAAATCAGCCCTGACATATAAACACTGTCTGGTAGAAAGTGCTGGAATCTCTTGCATCAGCTCTATTGGTTTCTGGGCTAACAACAGCAGGTTGAGTGAAAAGGATCTAAAAAGAAAAAAAAAATGGTATAATCCAAAACATCTACTATTTTCCAAAGAACATGACCTCTACTATTTTTTTTTCAGGCAATATGCTGGAAAACTCTAATCTTATTCATTTAAAATCCTTCTCCAAGCTCGATTCTGTTTTATGGTAGCACACGTACCGAGACAACACCAGAAGCAGCAAGACTGGAGGATCTATAACTGAAAATGTAGGGCACCATGACAAGAAACTCGGTTCCTCTGCAGATGATAAGAGACGAGCATTTAACCGGAGGAATGCCAGGACCAAGATTTCTGTTCAGATTTCCTAAGGAAGAAAGGTTTTGTCAAAAGACAGACTATGCTAAGCATTTTCTTTTCTTTGGTCTGCCAGCGACCCGTGAAGAACCAAGCCCTGGCGCCATCTCCTGGCCATCTCCAAAACTGAAAAACAGACGCCTACCGCAAGGGGCCCCTCCCCCTCCTCAACAGAAATTAAGTTCAGGGGAAAAACAGGTAATTTCATAGTGACTTCAGTGTTAAATATTTGATTTAATATCCTGTTAAATATTTGAATCGAGATGAGCATACGGGAATAGTCTCAGCCACTTAACGGTCCCCACAAAGGACAGTCCCTTTTAGGCCACCACTTCCTTTGTTTCTGTAAGAGCCTGGCACCCCCTAAGGCACCCAGAGATCAGAGGCAGCATTTCCAGTGGGGCTCCCACTAATGTACCCAATCCTACAAGAAGACAGTCTTCTACCCAAATCTACGCCTCCAATACGTCCACTCACAGCAGACACAGTTAAATAAAGAAATCAGGAATGGCATCTGCCCTCAAAGAGCTGGGCTCCCAGCTCCCTTCAGAACTGCAAGTTGAAGCCCCCTCAGTACCCAGAAACTCATGGTAAGGCTCAGATGGGGGTCTTGCTCTTCCTAGAGAAAGAAAAGACGGCCACCCCTGTCATCATGGCCACTTAACACTTCCCAAGGATTTGGTGAGGGCAAGCAGCTTCCCCTGGGCCCCCAGGCAGCCTCGGCAGTTTACACCTAGCTCTACACTCCCCTCCAGCCAGATAACTTGGCATCAGCAGCATAGAGCCTGAAATGGCTAGGAAGAATAATCCTGCAGGTTGCTGACTGAGGAGTGACCCAACATCACCGAGAGTTCTGGCTCATTTCTCCAAGGGAATGGGGTTGGGGGTGGGGGCAGGTTTGGAAGATACGCAGGATAGTTTTGGAGGACAGGAAAGTTACTGGCTGGACTGGTTCCTCCCTTCTTCACTCAAGCCTATGTATTTACTGATTTAAAGTGCTTTAAGCATGGAGGGGACTAGAGGAGATTATGCTGAGTGAAATAAGTCAAGCAGAGAGAGTCAATTATCATATGGTTTCACTTACTTGTGGAGCATAAGGAATAACGTGGAAGACATTGGGAGATGGAGAGGAGAAGGGAGTTGGGGGAAATTGGAGAGAGGAGACAAACCATAAGAGACTGTGGACTCTGAGAGGCAAACTGAGGGTTTTGGAGGGGAGGGGTGTGGGGGGTTGGGTGAGCCTGGTGGTGGGTATTAAGGAGGGCACGTATTGCATGGAGCTTGGGTGTGGTGCATAAACAATGAATCTTGGAACACTGGAAAAATAAAATAAAGCTTAAAAATAAATACATAAAGTGCTTTAAGGTCTCTGTGTGTCAGATAATGTGATAAATACTTCACCTCCAGATCCTCATTTAATCTCAACGATGACACATGCACTTGGTACCGTTTTGATTTCCATTTAACAGAGAAGGAAACACACTTAAAGAGAGCTTAAATAATTAACCCAAATCTTAGAGCAAGGAAGTGATAGAGACAGGATTCGAACTCACACACCCTCGTTCATCATAACCACTACAATAAAGTATCTTTCAGAGACTCAAGACTTAGGACTTTCTCAGGCACTGCTGAAAACACGGCGGTTCCTTATATTTGCAGGATGAATGGAGAGGGCTAATTCTCCAGAGATAAAGAAGGGGCTCCTGAGAGCCTGCCAGAGTGAGTACGTGTGCGGTGAGTAGGAGAAGGACATTAGCATCAGGCACACCAATTCATACTCCTTCTTGAACAGCACAACCCAGAATAAACGCTTTCCCTTAGTCTTCACACACTTGATGCAGTTCCTGACCAGTCATCCGCATCCCCAGCCAGCTTTGGAGGGCACTGACTGTAATTTTCTCACACCGTCCATGCCTGACAATTGATTTCTCATGGTTATTTGCAAAAGCACAACTACAGATGCTATTAACTGCTAATAAAACTAGCCAGCCGTTTCTGAAACCCAGGGCTGGCAACCGCCCTGTGATCCTCAGAGACCCTTGGTTTACCAATCTTGCTAAAGTAAATATTTCTCTTTGGTGCTAAAATGCCGCAGGAGGAAACTTATCTTTGGCTGTTCCCAAAATTTACAGAATGATCAAGGTCAGGGGTGCCTGGGTGGCTCAGTGGGTTAAAGCCTCTGCCTTCGGCTCAGGTCATGATCCCAGGGTCCTGGATTCGAGCCCCAAATCGGGCTCTCTGCTCAGCGGGGAGCCAGCTTCCCCCTCTCTCTGCCTGCCTCTCTACCTACTTGTGATCTCTGTCTGTCAAATAAATAAATAAAATCTTTAAAAAAAAAAAAAAGAATGATCAAGGTCAGAACTAAATAGACAGTCTTTTAAGAATCATAGAAAGCTTTCAGGATTCCTGATTCTACCCCATCAGCCTCAATATATACATTTCATAATTTTCCAGATAACATTACTTCCAAAAAAAAAAAAAAAAACCTTAAATAAACATTCATTAACACCCCAGCGCGGTGTTACACAATGTGAATTCCAGAGAAAGGCCACTGTGCCTACCTTCAAGGGGCTTAGAATCTAGTCATGGAGATGTGACCCATCCATGAAGCAACTCGAAAACGAGACAAGGCAAGACACAGTCAGTTGTGAGATGGAGAGGTACGGATAGTGGGGACTATCACGCTCAGAAATGGAAATGATCAGCCCAGTGGGAGTCGTTCTCCCACTCCCCAGCCCCTGACCTTTTACACCTCCGTGGACCTCACAGTAATGGGATCTGTAAAATGGCAGAGCTCAGTCACTCATACAACAAATGTGTTTTGAGAACTATACACCAGACAGGATTCCGTGTTTCTGGCGAAACAGAGTTGAGCAAGATAACGGTCCCACCCTAATGGCTTGTATGGTTTGGTGGAGGGAAAGAGGAAGGCAGAGAGGTGACTGGAGTAATTTCTGACAAACAGGCAGTGATAAGGGCTCAGAAGAAAGGTAAATCAAGGTAGAGTGCCGGAGGGTGGTAGGGGGAGGGTCAAGAGAGGTAATCAGGGGGGTGTCACCCATCAAGTAACTTTGGAGTACAGATGTAAAAGATGAGAGGAAGCAACCCAAACTGTTATCTATGGGAAAAGCGTTCCTGGAAGGAGGAACAGTAAGATGAGGCCCTGAGATATGGATGACTCGAAATGTCTGAAGACCAGCACAGACGGTAGCGTGACTGGATCACTACGGGTAGCTGGAGAATGGGAAATGAAGATCAGTCAGGAGCCAGACCATGAAAATCCTCATCCGCCAAGGTAAGGCATTCGGGGGAAGCCCTGCAAGGCTGAAGAACGTGTACCAGAGCATCCAAACCATTTCCAACGTGAGGGGGTGGGACCTGAGCAAGATGGTCCTGAGTGAGGAGACTCTCGAATGAAGGTGTCCAAATGCTAAGTCCTCACATTAAGACCGTCTGGGCTCCTTTGCAGTTGGGGAATGATTTAATTAAGAAAGTCACCAAACAAAGGTGAAAAAATACCAAGGGAAGAAGTCTGGAGACCAAGAAGAGTCTCAGGCAAACTTCATGAGCAAATTATAAAACATAGGGTGCCTATGACCATCATCAGGCAGCCAGTGCCCTGGTGTCATCCCTCTTCTGTCCAAAGAATCCCAATGTGGTGCCCAATTAGGGCCTCGCAAGCCCTCATCTCTCTAAATGCCAATGGGCCATTCAAAATGCACTAGTCATGTGTTTCACGGCCACTATCTCTACTATAAGTAACAGGTGGGTGCTAGTGTAGAGCAAATCCATGCTAACTGGTTAATGCTTCTCAGATTTCCTTTTTTCTATTTACTATTACTTCCTAAGGCAGGAGAGAGAAAATACATGGCCCCAGAACGTCCAGAAGATGTAAAAATGAAGTAGCCCATTGCATGCAAAACGTTTCACTCAGGATTTGCATTTTATCTTAAAATTCACATGAATGTTGCATTCTATTCCAGATCTACTTGTAAGAACTCAACAGCCATGTTTTCTTTTAGCCAAGGACCCAATATGACTTTTGAAGAAGATAGGCCCCCATTGTGCTGTGCTTTGCCAAAGGTCTAACATGCCATACCATGTCCCTAGGGCTGGGCGAACTCAGCTCAAAAAGCACAGATAGTTAAACCCAATTAAAACACTCTCCTCTCTTAGGACCCCAAGTATTAGCCACTATCTGGGATTTCAAGGAACATAACTCAAAATGAGGGGCAAGGTAGGAGGCAGAGGGCTCCTAGAGCAGATCTGGATGCCTTCTTGAGTGAAGTCCCTAATGCCAGCCTTATTCTACAGTCATTTATCTTATGAAAGCACATTAAGACAAGTTGGAAGTACTCTGCATCTTAACCAGCTCTGGATCCCAGCGGGCAGTAACAGGAATAGCATGGCAATACAGCCATTCCATAGCCATTACCGAGTCTGAGTAAATTCCTTCAGCATCACATGCTCTTAGGAAGTGACTCTGTTGCAGTGAGTAAGGAAGCCTTCACGAAGGAAATGGCACCTCTCCTGTTACCTAAATGGTAGTTTACAGCATCTCGGGGTGGCGGTGGGAGGAGGCTATGTTTCTCATATTGTGTTTGTTTAATATATGACAATATCTTGGCTCACACTGTACTGGGTTTGAGATACAGTGATTACTTGTATATACACAGTTGCCCACACAGATGGGAGAAAATGTTTATTTGGAGGCGGGAAAAAAAAAAAGAAATTAGGAAGGAAGAAAACCCTCCATGATACATGCATCAATACTACTATGATTACACAATGCTATATTAACAATATTTTGAGGGAGTTACTCTAAATAGCCATCCTGCCTTCCAACTCCGAATCCACATAATTACAGCTTTCTGGCTACCAGGAAAGGAAAGGATGCCATGTTGAATGCCGCCCAAGCTAGGGGGTTGAGCGGGCTGCTGCTGCCACCCAGTGGGCACTCCTGAAATGACAACCACAGAAAGCTTCACATACGTCTAGCCGGAGAAAATACAGTTTCTATGTAATTTCTATTTTCAATTCTCTCACATTAACAGAAATTACAAATAACAAACGCAGAGTGATTTACATAATTATCTCTTCATTGTGCAGTACAAAATGTACGGAGGATAAAGTAAATATATAAATATCTCATTTTGTCATTTTACCTAATTCCCTAAATATAAGTTTATGTTGTATTTACAGTATAGATTACTTTCTCTTTTTTTAAAGATTTTATTTATTATTGGACCTAGAGAGACACAGCCAGAGAAGGATCACAAGCACGGGTAGTGGCAGAAGGAGAAGCAGGTTCTCCGCTGAGCAGGGAGCCGGGTATGGGCCTCGATCGCACTACCCTGGGATCATGACCAGAGCCAAAGGCAGACGCTTAACAACCAGGTGCCACCAGGTCACCCAGGCACCCCTAGATTACTTTCTTTTAAATTTAGGTCTGATATTTGGTTTTTATGCTTAATAAAAATGAATATCCTGGGATCAAGTCCCACATCCGGCTCCTTTCTCAGCAGGGAGCCTGCTTCTCCCTCTGCCTGTCACTCTCCCTGCTTGTGCTCCCACTCGCTTGCTCTCTCTGACAAATAAATAAAATCTTCCTTCAAAAAATGAATATACCAAATCCAAAGAAATTAGTGTTTTTGCTTTATGGTGCAAAACCAAAACTCAATCTGATGACAGTTCTTATTATCTCTTTTTGATGAAGGTAAGCATTAACTTTAGGTAGAATCCTCCAGCCTAAAGATTTTAAGAATCCTTATAAATTAAGGAACTCTGTGCTTAACACATAAATAAGTTTTCAAACTGGATATTATAAGAATATTCTAATGACGGACTTCACAAATTGATAGGGGCAGATTCAAGGGCAGATTAGCTTTCCAGGAAACCGATCAACAAGTAGTACAAAAACATCAAGGAAACTGTAATAAAACGGGGAAAACTGAATTTAGGAAATCTCTATGTTAGATAATATATCTAATTCAAAGGACTACTTTGGATAAGTCTTTCAGATTTGGGAGGAGGACCCCTCCCCCAGTAGAATGATAAAACTGCCTTTAAGAAAACACATTAAAATATCTAGGAAACTGGGAATAGAAGGTCACTCTTAATCTGATAGAAGTCCAATTTTTTTGTTTTTTTACTAAAAATCTTCAACAATTATTATATTAAATGATACAAAATCAGGAGTAGTGCAACAATGTTTGTAATAGTAAAAAATTGGAAAACCCTGAATATCTACCAATCAGAGAAGAGATTAATAAATTGCAGTTATTTCACAAGAGAACACTAAATAGCACTTAAAATTGACTAGGCATGTGCATCTACATGGATAGTTCTTTTTTATTTTTTACGATTTTATTTATTTATTTGAGAGAGAGTGAGGGAGATCACAGAGGAAGAAGCAGTCTTTCCAATGAGCAGGGAGCCCGATGCAAGACTCGATCCCAGGACTCGATCCCAGGACGCTGGGATCATGACCTCAGCTGAAGGCAGATGCTTAACTGACCGAGCCACCCAGGTGCCCCTACGTGGATAGTTCTTGAAAATACAACACTTAGTGAAAAAAGCCTGTTTCAAAACACTGGATGAAGGATACTATCATTCATATAAATATCAAAAGCCCACAGCCTCCTTCCGTATTGATCACAGATTCACAAACGTGTATATGCATAGACTAGATTCAAACCAAATTCACGAGAGCATTGCTGCGGGACAGAGTGGGGTAATGGGCCTTCACTTTTATGTGTAATATTTTATTCTATTTAAAATAGAGAGAGAAGGAGAAGAAGCTATGAAGCAAATATGACCAAATATTAAACATTCTTTTACTTCATATATAGTCACATAAGTGTTTTTCATATTATCCTTTCCTTATTTCACTAAAAAGCAAAGGAGTCCAATCAAGTTCACCACAAGATCTTTGCTATACTGAGTATCATGTGTAAGTCTGGGGCCAGAGCTGAAAAAAATTAAAAATAAAAAAAAAAGCGGGGAGTCCCAAGTGCCCACCTTACTCCACAGAGTACTCAGCCTTTCCTTTAAATAAATTCAGATCAAATACTTCAAGAATATCGCCTTAAAGGTGCATCAGAGTCTACACAGGGTACTTCCATGCCTCTGCGAGCCAATATATTAAAACACTGAATCTCAAAACATAAGAGAGACAAAATCATCAGGTTTTGGGGTCCAGAGCAGCTTGCTGGTATCCTGAAACTCTTAGATTAACAACTGAAATATCTTTTTTTAAGGATTTTTATTTATTTATTTGACAGATTACTAGTAGGCAGAGAGGCAGGCAGAGAAAAGGAGGAAAGGAAGCAGGCTCCCCGCTGAGCAGAGGGCCCGATGCAGGGCTCGATCCCAGGACCCTGGGATCATGACCTGAGCCAAAGGCAGAGGCTTTAACCCACTGAGCCACCCAGGCGCCCCAACAACTGAGATATTCTAATGATAAATTTTCAGAGATAAAATAAAGAATAAAATAGAAGGGCAAATGTTTCCAACTAATACATGTACTATACTCACACCCGTATATTCATATATAATCCTCCTATAAAAGTAAACAAAAAAAAAATACTATGAGAATTTGGAGAACAAAATGTGTCCCTTTATCTTCCTTAGTCATGTAACCATGATGGCCTGAAATTCATGAGATTGCTAAACTCCCGTTCTGACCTCAATGTCCGGTCATGAAAAACAAAAACAAAATAAAACAAAACACTAGGAAAAACCACTGAAAATCTTAAGAGCTGCAAAAGAATGGAGCCAGACGGGATTCTTGTCAAATTTTATTTTTATTTGAATTTTCATTGTACATTTTAGCAAACAGAAAATATTCCTAATTTGTGCTTTTTTTTTTTTAAGATTTTATTTATTCATTTGAACAGTCACAGTGAGAGAGGGAACACAAGCAGGAGGAGTGGGAGAGGGAGAAGCAGGCTCCTCCCTGAGCAGGGAGCCCGATGTGGGGCTTGATCCCAGGACCCTGAGATCATGACCTGAGCCAAAGGCAGAGGCTTTAACCCACTGAGCCACCCAGGCGCCCCCCTAATTTGTGCTCTTGTCCTAACCCAATAGAGATACAACAAAAACAGTTCTATAGATGCCCATCACTCCTAAACACAGCAGATTTATTAGGAATGGGAAGTTGGCACACATGGATAGAGGAAATTTTAGTTTAATTCATGACCATAAATTGTAATAATGTGTTCATGCACCAGAAGCTCCCTAGAGGGAATATTTCTTCAGAAATAGAAAGAAGATATGATTTGAGAGAATTATTTCTCTACCTAAGGAGCTAATGCTTGTCCTGAAATAAATTTTGTAGTTAGACTGCAATCTAGGGAGACATAAGACAGTAAGCGGCTTATTCCTCTTGCTTTCACCATAGAAACACTCGCAGTTGTGATGAGAATCATCCCAAATTACAAGGCATAAAAACTGGCACTGCCTCCCATATTATTAATCTATTTGCAGATGGCACCACATTTTACAACATGATCCTATTACAAGAAATGCTGATTCTGCAAATCCTCTCCTTGTGAGCAAGAACGGAGCAGTTAGAAGTCACAGAAGTCCTGTATTTTAAGCTTTCCACCATGTCCATTAAAGCAAAAGTCCTCGAAGGTTGTAGGAAATAACTCCTTTTCAAACCATTGCAAATCTTTTCTGACCAAATGTGGATATGAACTAATAAACATCGCTATTGTTCTCTAATTTAATAAAAAACAACTACACATCCGGACACCTGGGTGGCTCAGTCAGTTAAGTATCTGACTCTTGATTCCAGCTCATGATCTCAGGGTGAGGAGATCGAGCCCTCGGTCAGGCTCCATGCTGGGTGTGGAGTCAGCTTAAGATTCTCTCTGCTCCTCCCCATCATGCTCTCTCTCCCTCTCTTGAAAGAGAGAAAGAAAGAAAGAAAGAAAGAAAGAAAGAAAGAAAGAAAGAAAGAAAGAGGAACAATTACACATAATTACTTCATAGAGTGGGACTTTAAAATTTGCTTATTTGTTGAAAATTAGCAAAACATAGCCAGTAAAAGTTTAATTAAGGGGCGCCTGGGTGGCTCAGTGGTTTAAGCCTCTGCCTTCGGCTCAGGTCATGATCCCAGGGTCCTGGGATCGAGTCCCGCATCGGGCTCTCTGCTCAGCAGGGAGCCTGCTTCCTCCTCTCTCTCTCTCTCTCTCTGCCTGCCTCTCTGCCTACTTGTGATCTCTCTGTCAAATAAATAAATAAAATAAATAAAATCTTTTTTAAAAAAGTTTAATTAAGGTTCCACTAGCATAAAATAAAAGACACTGACTATAGAGTTGCCAAATCCAAAAATAGGCAATCTTGCTGACAACAGCAAGGCTGTTGGCAGGTAATAGGAGATTGGCTCAAAAAAAAAAAAAAAAAAGATTGAGGATTCCAATTCTTAGGTCTTTCTTCTCACATCTTACACAAATGAGCTACACGAAGTCTACAAGTTTAATGTGAAAGTCAAAGTAACCAGTCTATTCCTTATATTTATACTCAGTGTTTGCAAAGGTGGAAAGTTGTCATCTTTGATTCAACTTACGGCTACTGAGGACCAGCTGTTTGCACAATGCTTTGTGGCAAGAAATATATCTGGATAAATCTTACCACAGTTTCATTACCTCCTCCAGTAAGTCTAACTGTATGTTTCCATTTTGTCTGATTTGATTTTAAATTCATCAGTATTATATAATTCATGCTCAACACAAGAAATGTGAAAAATACAGGAAAATAGAATAAGGGGGGATGCCACCCACAATCGCACCAGGTAGAAATAATTATTAAAATCCACGGATTCCCTTAAAATATTATTTTCTCGGGGCGCCTGGGTGGCTCAGTGGGTTAAAGCCTCTGCCTTCGGCTCAGATCATGATCCCAGGGTCCTGGGATCGAGCCCCACATCGGGCTCTCTGCTCCGCAGGGAGCCTGCTTCCTCCTCTCTCTCTGCCTGCTTCTCTGCCTAGTTGTGATTTCTCTCTGTCAAATAAATAAAATATAAAAAAATATATTTTTTTTCTCATTCTATAAATATTCATCATTTCCAAATCACAGTGAAAGGAACTTGAGTTATTTACCAATTTTGTTTTCTATTATGTGCCTTAGACATACCTCACTAAAAACTGGTATTTGGTATAATAGAATAACATTTGCAGAAGGTAATCTTGTAGTGACCATACCAAGGCTCATTGTTACAAACATAGTAAATTCTTTCTTTTTTAAGATTTTATTTATTTATTTGAGAAAGAGAGAGAGCATGAGTAGGGGGAGAAGCAGGCTCCCCACTGAGCAGGAAGCCCGATGTGGGGCTCAATCCCAGGACCCCAAGATCACGAACTGAGCCAAAGGCAGATGTTTAACAGACTGAGCCACCCAGGTGTCCCTAACTCTTAATTAAATGGTTACATCCTATTTATCTAGAACATTGGCCCAATAACAAAAATAGAGAAGAGCAGCTGGAAATTTATCTCATTCAATATTCAGAAATAAAAGTGTTAACCATTCATTCCATTATTTTCGCACGTAAGTCCTTTTTTCATACTGAAATCTGATGGTGACAAAATTCTGATATTTTTCCAAACTACTGCATGAAGAGGATGCTGAAGGCCATCACTACAAACATACTGCAACACAAAAACTCTTCCGTTCACCAGTTTGGGCACACTTCCAAAATATATCAAACAATCCAGTTTTATTACCGTCCAGGGGGCTGGATGCCCACGATCAGATATTAGTACAGGTCCACATAAGCTGCATGATTACAGTCAAGAGCCTCTGAAAATTGGAAATGGCAGACATAGCGAGGCCAATAAAGTCCCAGCCACAGCTTGCTCAGAATATTCTGTTAAGAATTGTTATATAGTTCTAATCATGCAATACATCCAAGACTGTGCGTGCTGACTTTATAAAGTAATGTATAACATCAGAAGGCAACTAGACCCATCTGCACACTTTAAGAATATTTTATCCAACAGTAGCAAATACACAATCATCTCAAGTGCACAAGGAACATTCTCCAGAATATGTCATACATTAAGCTATAAAATGAACCTCAGGAAATCTACAAGATTGAAAATAGACAGACTGTTCTCCAACCACAATGGAATGAAATGGACATTAATGAAACAAGGAAACTGGAAGAATTTGTAAGTGTGGAAATTAAATAACACACTCTTAAATAACCAATGAGTCAATAAAGAAATCACCGGAAGAAATTAGAAAATACTTTAAAATGAGTGAAAATAAAATAACAGCATACCAAAATTTATGGGATGGGAGAGCTAAAACAGTTCTTGGAGGGAAATTTATAGTAGCAAATGCCTATATTTTAAAAAAATTTAGGAGCACCTGGGTGGCTCAGTCAGTTAAGCATCACATCTACCTTCCACTGACAATCCTGGGATGAAGCCCCAAGTCGGGTTCTCTGATCAGCGGGAAGTCTGCTTCTCTCTCTTCCTGTCCCCCACCTCCACTCGTGCTCTCTCTAGCTATCTCTCCCTCAAATAAATAAATGAAATCTCAGGGTGCCTGGGTGGCTCAGTGGGTTAAGGCCTCTGCCTTTGACTCAAGTCATGATCCCAGGGTCCTGGGATCGAGCCCCGCATCGGGCTCTCTGCTCAGCAGGGAGCCTGCTTCCTCCTCTCTCTCTCTCTGCCTGCCTCTCTGCCTACTTGTAATCTCTGCCTGTCAAATAAATAAATAAAATCTTTCAATAAATAAATGAAATCTTAAATAAATAAATTTCTTAAATTTCAGATTAATAGCCTAAAATCCCATTGTAAGAAAGTAAAAACGAAGGGCAAACTAAAACTAAAGCAAGAAGAAAGAGGAAGTAATAATAATTGAGCAGAAATTAGTGCAAGAGACTGGAAAGACAATAGAGAAAATCAATGAAATCAAAAACTGCTTTTTTTAAAAGATCAAGTTGACAAACATTTAGCTAGGCTAACAAAGACAAAAAAGAGAGAAGCTCAAATTATTAAAATGAGGAATGAGATGGGTAATATAAATACCGACCTTATAAAAATGAAATGATTATAAAAAAAAATACAATGGGTAACTGTATGGAAACAATTAATGTAAACTAAATGAAATGGACAAATGCCCAGAAACACTTGAAGGAAACTGACTTAAGAAAAAACAGATGATCTCAGTAGACCCAGAACAAGTAAAGAGATTGAATTAGTAATCAAAAAACCACCACACACTGGAGAGGGTATGTGTTATGGTGAGTGCTGTGAAGTGGGTAAACCTGGCGATTCACAGACCTGTACCCCTGGGGATAAAAATACATTATATGTTTATAAAAAAATAAGAAATAAATAAAAAGTTTTTAAAAAATCAAACTTTAAAAAAAAAAAAACACCACAAAGGAAAACCCTGGACCAAATGGATTCAAAGGTGAATTCAATCCTATGTTGAACGAAGAATTGGTGTCCATCTCTCAGAAACTCCTACACACGTTTTCAGAAGGAAAAAACCCTCCCCAACTCATTTCATGAGAGCAGTCCTGCTCTGACACCAAAACCACGGTCATCACACAAAAATAAACGAAAACAAAACTAAAGATCTTACGAATATAGATGCAAAAATCCAACAAAATACTAACCGACGGAATCCAGCAACATAGAAAAGGATTATACACCATGACCAAGTAGGAGTCATTCCAAGATACAAGGTTGGCTGAGTAGCTGATAAGCAACCAATGTAATACACGATGTTAATACAGTCAAAGACAAACACCACATGATTACGTCAACACAGGCAGAAAAAGTTTTTGATGATGAGGGCGATGGATACATTTAGAACACAGATTGTGGTGATGGTTCACGGGTGTATACTTCTCTCCAAATTCACCAGACTGTACACATTAAATATGCAGAGCTTTTTGTAAGTCAGCCATGCCTCAATAAAGTAGGTTTTTAAAAAAAAATACTGATGAGGGGGCATGTGGGTGGCTCAGTGGGTTAAAGACTCTGCCTTCCGCTCAGGTCATGATCTCAGGGTCCGCATCGGGCTCTCTGCTCAGTGGGGAACCTGCTTCTCCCTCTTTCCCTGCCTGCTGCTCTGCCTACCTGTGATCTCTGTCTGTCAAATAAATAAATAAATAAATCTTTAAAAAAAATACTGATGAAACCCGATTGCTGTTTCATGATTTAAAAAAATAAGATAAAAGGGAACCTCTTCAACCTGAGAAAGAGTGTCTTTGAAAAACCTATGCAAACATCACACTTAATAGTGAAAGACTGAATGTTTTCCCCTACAACTAAGAAGACAGATGTCCACGCTGACCACATTTATTTAATCTTGTTCTAAAAGCAAATATGTCAGGTGCCTCATTAGCACTGTAGGTAGCGTGTCAGTCTCATAAAAGCAAATATGTCTAGGCAAAATAATCAGCATCAAGATTGTAAAGGAGGAAGTAGGACTATATTTAGAGATAACATGATCTCATATATAAGAAATTCTAAGGAATGCAAAAAGAACTATTAGAACTCATTAATATGTACAGCAAGATTCAGAAAGTAACACCAATATACAGAAACAAGTTGTATTTTCATACAGTGGCAATGAACAATCTGAAAGTGAAATTAAGAAAACAATGTGTTCACAATAGCCTCAAGAAGAATAAACCCTTCGAAATAAATTTAATAAAATGTGTAAGATTTATATGCTGAACACTATTTTAAAAATTCATCGAAAGAAATTTAAGGCCAAAATCAATAGATACTCCATGTTCGTGGATCGGGATAAGATAGCAATACTCCCAAATTGATCTACAGATTCAAGGGAACCCCTATCAAAATTCACCAGGTTTTTCTGCAGAAATTTATAAGCTGATCCTAAAATTCATGTGGAAGCACAAGGAACCCACAATAGCCAAGCAATCTTGAAAAAGAAAAAGTTGGGGAACTCACATTCCCAAACTTACCACTAAGCTATAGTAATCAAGACAGCACAGTACCAACAGAAGGATAGATATACAGATCAACGGGATCTGATTAAGAGTCCAAAAATAATCCCATGCATCTATGGTGAACTGACTTTTGACAAGGGTGTCAAGATAACTGGATGGGAAAAGAAGAGTCTTTTCAATAAATTGTGCCGAGATAAGGTATACACACACCAAAAAAAAAAAAAATGAAGTTTGATCCCTACTTCACACAACATATAAAAATTAATCCAAAATGAATCACAGACCTAAATTTAAGAGCTAAAACTATTAAAATTCTTAAAAGAAATAGAGGATATATTTTCATGATTGAGGATTAGGTAATGGTTTCCTAGGTACAGAAAACACAAGCCAAAAGAAAAAAACAAAAGATCCATTGGACTGTATCAAAATTTAAACTTATGTCCTACAAAGGATACGATCAAGAGTGTGAGGGTAACCCATAGAGTGGGCGAAAAGATCTTCAAATCACATATCTGCTAAGGGACCTATATCTAGAATATAAAACCCCACAGTGATATGAATAATTCCATTTTTTAATAAGTAAGGGATTTTAAAGGATATTTATTCAAAGAAGAGGTACAAATGACCCAAAGAGCATTAAAAAATACTCAACATTGATTTAAAAAGAAACTCAACAATATATGTTGTTAGAGAAGCTAAAAACAAAACAGAAAACAAGGGTTGACAAAGGTTTGGAGAAATTAGAATCCTCAAGCACTCCTTGAGGTATTATAATATAGTACAACTGTTTTTGGAAATCAGCTTGGCAGTTTCCAAAAATGTTAAACATGGATTTACCCATACCGGTCAGCAATTCTGCCCTTGGTATATAGAAGAGGTCAAAAGAATCAGAAACAGGGACACCTGGCTGGTTCACCCAGAGGAACATGCAACTCTGGATTTCAGGGTCATGAGTTCAAACTCAGGCTGGCTGTAGAGATTACTTAAACAAACTTAAAAAAATAAATAAATAAAAGAATTGAAAACACATGCCCACACAAAAACTTGTCCTCAGATGCTCATTAGAGCAAAAAGTGGAAATAATTCAAATGCCAATCAACTTATGAATTGAAAAATAAAAGTCGTATGTCCGTACAATGGAATATTATTTATCTATAAAATGAATTAAATACCAACCACCATGCGGCAACACAAACCTTGAAAAGATGATGCTAGGGGCGCCTGGGTGGCTCAGTGGGTTAAGCCTCTACCTTCAGCTTGAGTCAAGATCCCTGGGTTCTGAGATTGAGCCCCGCGTCGGGTTCTCTGCTCAGCGGGGAGCCTGCTTCCCCCCCTCTCTCTCTGCCTGCCTCTCTGCCTACTTGTGGTCTCTGTCTGTCAAATAAATAAATAAATCTTTAAAAAAAAAAAAAAAGAAAGAAAGAAAAAGAAAAGATGATGCTAATTGAAAGGAGCCAGACACAAGAGGTCACATATTTTGGTATGATCATTTATATGACGTCCCATAACAGGCAAATCCACAGAGGCAGGGTAGACTAGCAGCGCCACCATGCGGGGAGCAGGGATCACAGAGCATGAGTGCTAATGGGTTTCTTCGGGGAGTAATGGCAATGGCCTGGACCTGGAAAGTAGTGATGGTTGCACAAGTCCAAATATAATAAAAGCCACAGAACTGTAGACTTTTAAAGGGCAAGCTTTATGGAAAGTGAATTATTTAGTTGAAAACCTTTAACAGAAAGTAATTTTTAAGCACACTCGACTCTAGAACTCTACATCATAGATCACAAGAAATGACATCCAGAGGGACTGAATATTTTGTCTATCCTTGAATCACGTATCCATCTTCCTCAGTTAAAAAATACTGAAGTCATTCAGGATGAATTATCTTTACTACTTTGTTAGATTTCTCTTTCAAACTGAAAAGGCAATGTATACTTTTATCGCCTTTTATTACATACGAAAAAATATCCTAGTGATAACAAACAAAAACACAACACAACAGTATTCCTCTTACCCGTGACCCTCACTCCTACCACCACATCCACTTGAAGACAATAAATGTTAATAGTTCAATGTCCATGTTCTTCCTTATGCTCCTATCAGTGCCCACAAATGAAAATATTCACAGTAAAAGGGGTTTTTTTCTCTGATTTTTTTAAAAGATTTTGTTTATTTATTTAAGAGAGACAGAGAGAGCACAGGCAGGGGGAGCAGCAGAGGGAGAGGGAGAAGCAGATTCCCCGGGGAGCAAGGAACCTGATACAGGACTCGATCCCAGGACCTAGAGATTATGAACTGAGCCAAAGGCAGATGCTTAACTGACTGAGACACCCAGCTGCCCCTTGCTCTGATTTTTTCTATATACATTTCTCTCCATCTTACT
Source organism: Meles meles (assembly GCF_922984935.1). Classification (NCBI taxonomy): domain Eukaryota; kingdom Metazoa; phylum Chordata; class Mammalia; order Carnivora; family Mustelidae; genus Meles; species Meles meles. Next base: position 85,122,973 of record NC_060068.1, read on the forward strand.
TCATGGTGGCCTTTCCTATTGGTCAGTGCATATAAATCTGACTCCTTTTTTTTTTTAAAGATTTTATTTATTTGTTTGACAGAGAGAAACACAACAAGAGCAGGAACACAAGCAGGGGGGATGGAAAAGGGAGAAGCAGGCTTCCTCCTGAGCAAGAAGCCCTATGCAGGACTCGATTCCAGGACCCTGGGATCATGACCTGAGCCGAGGGCAGCAGCTTAACCAACTGAGCCACCCAGCGTCCCCCAGCTCCTCCTTTCTAATAGCCACACAACATTCCAGAAATATGGACATATCCACAGTTTATCCGACCATTCTCTAGTCATAGCACTCAGGTTACTTCTTTTTTTTTTTTTTTTTCACTCAATGTGTACCTTTATACATATACTTACAAACCAATTCTTCTCTTTCTGTTTGGCAAAATTGTTCAGTCCAGGTTTTAAAGATGCAGACTGCATGACTTTGCTTAGAAGAAAAAAAGGTCAAAAAGTTGCACTAAACATCCTGCTCAGTGGAAACAGGGAAATATTTCTCAGTTCTGAGTCACAACCCTGTGAATAGGTGAGGTGTTGTTTGCAAACACATAAATGAAATAAAAATTACAAGAGCTCACCAAACAAGGCATCTGTAAGGGGGACAGAGGGTGTGTCGCAAGAAACATGTTTCCTGGTACAGGAAAATCAGCCTCGGAGGAAGGAAGTGGCTCAGGGAAGCAAAGCTGGACCAAGCTTTCGGCTCTGATTGCAAAATTCCCCTAGCGACAAAGAATCCAGCAGGGTTCCCGGCTTCAGGTTAGGTTTGGGGTTAGGTTGAGGTTAGAACCGTGCCTCATTTCCGACCATTGCTTTCCTCATTTACTACTCCGATTTGCTCCTTTTCTTGGTTGACTAGAACAGGTTTTTCAAGAAGGAAATGTGTGGATGCCCTGATCCCTGCACCCTTACAGATCCAAAAATAGCTTTCTTTTTCCTCTTCTTATTTTTTTTAAGATTAATTTATCTTAGAGAGAGAGAGAGAGCATGAGGGGAGGGGCAGAGGGAGAGGCAGCAAGAATCCCAAGCAGACCCTTCTGTTGACTGGGTTGAACCCGAACCAGGGCACGATCCTAGAACCCAGAGATCATGACCTGAGCCAAAACCAAAATTGGAGACCTCCACCCATGTACCATCCAGTCCCCCTAAAAATAGATTTCTATCACCCTTCTACACAAAAGACAATTTGACTTATTTTAAATGCTTGGGTCTGGGCACCTGGGTGGCTCAGTGGGTTAAGCTTCTGCCTTTGGCTCAGGTCATGATTTCAGGGTCCTGGGATCAAGTCCCGCATCAAGCTCCCTGCTCTGCAGGAAACCTACTTCTTCCTTTCCCACTCCCTTTGCTTGTGTTCCTGCTCTGGCTGTGTCTCTCTGTCAAATAAATAAATAAAGGCTTTTTTAAAAATGCTCGGGTCATGGCCTTTTCTTCTCCCAAATCCTGTACATACTGCAGTTTTAGAAGTCTTCAAAATCCGGTGATTCTGAAGACAACCGATCTTGGCTTCTTTGCTAGTGTCATGAGAGGACATAAGAAATCCTGAGACTTGTGTGTCCATGTACACAGAATATAAATACAGTAAACTAAAAACGCACACTGTCATTAAAATGACAGCGCAACTGTCTCATCTGATACTCTCAGCTCACCCAAGTAGTAAGACAAGGAAGGAACTCCACATGAACTATGCCGACCATGGTCTGACCATTACCTCAGTGATGGTGAGTCCTGAAGGCACCACAGTAAGGCCTCAGCAAATTAGCCAGAGATGATAACGTAGAGATATGATTTGATTCTTCTCTGGCCATCCCAAGGGGCCACCCTACTCCCTGTTCCAGAAGACCTCAGACCCTTTGTGGCATTAGCTACTCAGTTTGTCAGAGCGCCACCTACTGGTGCATCAGGGGAGCATAATGGCTTTGCTCTCCTATACTGGGGACTGTTGGGACTTCTTCCTCATTCTGGCAGGTACCCTAGAGCCACCCCCCCAACTCACCCCCAGATCTTCTCTTCCCTTAGAGTCTCTTGTCAAGTGCAGCAAAAGTGAAATTTATGGAAGGGTTATAGGGGAACTCAGAATCTAAGGGGAGTTTCACCAAGAGGCTTGAAAAGACAAAAATAGAGCCACTCCCGAAATTTCAGTTGTAGGAACTGACAATGGACATCAAGGCCCAGGAACTAGGGTGAACGAACAGAAGAAACTGGCTTCCATCTTTGTGCTGCTCTGCTAAATTTCCAGCTCCAGGGACAAGGCTCTATTCATTTCAGGTTACATCCCCACTTCTTGGCAGGAAAGGATAAAGATTCTTGCCTGATATTTTCCTGTGCTGACACTCATGGGGAAGAGACAATTCCTCCAAACAGTATCAGGTGCTATTAGCCAAAAACTTCTCAGTATGTCTCTCCAATGTGTAGTTAAATTGCCTTTTCCAAGCGGACATTTGTAGGATTTTTATAACTTGTGTAATTCAAAATTTTCTCTTTCGATATATCTGCATATGGATCTCTTCTATTTTTATCTGAACTACAGCAAGCCCCTTCAGCCTGTGTACTTCAGTTTTATTCCAACCTTTATTATTACTTTTTTTTAAGATTTTATTTACTTGACAGAGAGAGAGAGAGATCACAAGTAGGCAGAGAGAGGGGGAAGTAGGCTCCCTGCCGATTAGAGAGCCTGATGTGGGCTCGATCCCAGGACCCTGAGATCATGACCCAAGCTGAAGGCAGAGGCTTAACCCACTGAGCCACCCAGGCACCCCAATTACTTTTAACTCCTAGTCATGCTATCTTCCCTAGGAACACTAAGTATTCATGTATTAGACCTCGGCTCACATTTTGATCTTCCGTCCCTTTTGCTTGTACTTTTTTCTGCATCATAGAAGAACTTCTCAACTCTGTCCTCACGTAAGTGATTTTGATTCACATACAACCAATCATGTATCGGTTATTATGCTCTCATTTTACTTGAAAGTCTTCCATACAGTATTACTATAGATTCTAAACAATGTCCTATAATTTTCTTCTGGATCCTTGAGGCTCTTCAAAGACAGAAAACTGCTTTGAAGTTCCAGGAGACTCTCCCCTATCCTTTGCTCTGCAGTAATTTTTAATGGACCCATATTTTGTCTGATTGATGATTACTCGTTCTCAAATGAGGGAATATCTTTCCAGACTCATCGGGAGCTAACCAGGTAGCCATTTGCTCCTGACACCACTCTCCGTCTACTTAGATATCAATCAAATAACTTACCAAAGTCTGTAACTAAAGGACAGACCGATATGCCCAGTTCAAAGCTTATTTCCTGGACAGTCATCTCAAACAACAACCTACTAGTGAGGTAGTGTCCTTCCCTACTGCCACCATCCAGCACAGTCTGATAACTTCACTGTGATATAAAATCACACTTCCCAGCAGTATCACCTAGTATCTGAGCCCTGTGTTTTGGAGAATCTTATGCTGGCCCTCTTTTTGTTATACCCCCTCCCCACCAGTAAGGAAATCTGCAAGACCAAGGCCAGGTGCCCACCTAGAGCCTTTCTAGACCATGTTTATATATTCAGGAGTCTGGAATTACCGATCTGAACAGCCCAAGCCTGCTTGGGGAACCTACACAGGCCTCATCCACAGGTCTATCCTTCTGAGGGTAAACCATACCCCAAGTATGAGCCCTTCTAGGGCCAATGAAGGGTCAAGGGCAGCTGTTTGCAGAGGTTCTGGATATCCTGGCTGGTGTATCCTCATGCATGTCCTCAAGGCTGCCTGCAATGCAGGAGGCAGTGGGGGAAGGGAAGGGAGCCCAGCTCAGGGGCAAATGAACCTGTGGCTAACTTTCTCCAAATCACCCATATTTCAGCATGGGAGCCAAGCAGTTTAAAAACTGTATTTGATCCTGGCATTCCAGATTATTCTGAAGGTATATTTATCAAGGTAAATAACAGAACTTATTTTATCTTGATTTATAATTTTTTTCCCCTTTTTATTAATTTTTTCAGCGTAACAGTATTCATTCTTTTTGCACAACACCCAGTGCTCCATGCAAAACGTGCCCTCCCCATCACCCACCACCTGTTCCCCCAACATCCCACCCCTGACCCTTCAAAACCCTCAGGTTGTTTTTCAGAGTCCATAGTCTCTTATGGTTCGCCTCCCCTCCCCAGTGTCCATAGCCCGCTCCCCCTCTCCCAATCCCACCTCCCCCCAGCAACCCCCAGTTTGTTTTGTGAGATTAAGAGTCATTTATGGTTTGTCTCCCTCCCAATCCCATCTTGTTTCATTTATTCTTCTCCTATCCCCCTACCCCCCCATGTTGCTTCTCCATGTCCTCATATCAGGGAGATCATATGATAGTTGTCTTTCTCCGATTGACTTATTTCACTAAGCATGATACGCTCTAGTTCCATCCACATCGTCGCAAATGGCAAGATTTCATTTCTTTTGATGGCTGCATAGTATTCCATTGTGTATATATACCACATCTTCTTGATCCATTCATCTGTTGATGGACATCTAGGTTCTTTCCATAGTCTGGCTATTGTAGACATTGCTGCTATAAACATTCGGGTACACGTGCCCCTTCGGATCACTATGTTTGTATCTTTAGGGTAAATACCCAGTAGTGCAATTGCTGGGTCATAGGGTAGTTCTATTTTCAACATTTTGAGGAACCTCCATGCTGTTTTCCAGAGTGGTTGGACCAGCTTGCATTCCCACCAACAGTGGAGGAGGGTTCCCCTTTCTCCACATCCTCTCCAGCATCTGTCATTTCCTGACTTGTTAATTTTAGCCATTCTGACTGGTGTGAGGTGATATCTCATTGTGGTTTTGATTTGTATTTCCCTGATGCCGAGTGACGTGGAGCACTTTTTCATGTGTCTGTTGGCCATCTGGATGTCTTCTTTGCAGAAATGTCTGTTCATGTCCTCTGCCCATTTCTTGATTGGATTGTTTGTTCTTTGGGTGTTGAGTTTGCTAAGTTCCTTATAGATTTTGGATACTAGCCCTTTATCTGATATGTCGTTTGCAAATATCTTCTCCCATTCTGTCAGCTGTCTTTTGGTTTTGTTAACTGTTTCCTTTGCTGTGCAAAAGCTTTTGATCTTGATGAAATCCCAATAGTTCATTTTCGCCCTTGCTTCCCTTGCCTTTGCCGTTGTTCCTAGGAAGATGTTGCTGCGGCTGAGGTCGAAGAGGTTGCTGCCTGCGTTCTCCTCAAGGATTTTGACGGATTCCTTTCTCACATTGAGGTCCTTCATCCATTTGGAGTCTATTTTCGTGTGTGGTGTAAGGAAGTGGTCCAATTTCATTTTTCTGCATGTGGCTGTCCAATTTTCCCAGCACCATTTATTGAAGAGGCTGTCTTTTTTCCATTGGACATTCTTTCCTGCTTTGTCGAAGATTAGTTGACCATAGAGTTGAGGGTCGATTTCTGGGCTCTCTATTCTGTTCCACTGGTCTATGTGTCTGTTTTTGTGCCAGTACCATGCTGTCTTGATGATGACAGCTTTGTAATAGAGCTTGAAGTCCGGAATTGTGATGCCACCAACTTTGGCTTTGTTCTTCAATATTCCTTTGGCTATTCGAGGTCTTTTCTGGTTCCATATAAATTTGAGGATTATTTGTTCCATTTCTTTGAAAAAAATGGATGGTATTTTGATAGGGATTGCATTAAATGTGTAGATTGCTTTAGGTAGCATAGACATTTTCACAATATTTATTCTTCCAATCCAGGAGCATGGAACATTTTTCCATTTTTTTGTGTCTTCCTCAATTTCTTTCATGAGTACTTTATAATTTTCTGTGTATAGATTCTTAGTCTCTTTGGTTAGGTTTATTCCTAGGTATCTTATAGTTTTGGGTACAATTGTGAATGGGATTGACTCCTTAATTTCTCTTTCTTCAGTCTTGTTGTTGGTGTACAGAAATGCAACTGATTTCTGTGCATTGATTTTATATCCTGACACTTTACTGAATTCCTGTACAAGTTCTAGCAGTTTTGGAGTGGAGTCTTTTGGGTTTTCCACATATAGTATCATATCATCTGCGAAGAGTGATAGTTTGACTTCTTCTTTACCAATTTGGATGCCTTTAATTTCTTTTTGTTGTCTGATTGCTGAGGCTAGGACTTCTAATACTATGTTGAATAGCAGTGGTGATAATGGACATCCCTGCCGTGTTCCTGACCTTAATGGAAAAGCTTTCAGTTTTTCTCCATTGAGAATGATATTTGCAGTGGGTTTTTCATAGATGGCTTTGATAATATTGAGGTATGTGCCGTCTATCCCTACACTTTGAAGAGTTTTGATCAGGAAGGGATGCTGTACTTTGTCAAATGCTTTTTCAGCATCTATTGAGAGTCTCATATGGTTCTTGTTCTTTCTTTTATTAATGTGTTCTATCACATTGATTGATTTGCAGATGTTGAACCAACCCTGCAGCCCTGGAATAAATCCCACTTGATCGTGGTGAATAATCCTTTTAATGTACTGTTGAATCCTATTGGCTAGTATTTTGGCGAGAATTTTTGCGTCTGTGTTCATCAAGGATATTGGTCTGTAGTTCTCTTTTTTGGTGGGATCCTTGTCTGGTTTTGGGATCAAGGTGATGCTGGCCTCATAGAATGAGTTTGGAAGTTTTCCTTCCATTTCTATTTTTTGGAACAGTTTCAGGAGAATAGGAATGAGTTCTTCTTTAAATGTTTGGTAGAATTCCCCTGGGAAGCCGTCTGGCCCTGGGCTTTTGTTTGTTTGGAGATTTTTGATGACTGTTTCAATCTCCTTACTGGTTATGGGCCTGTTCAGGTTTTCTATTTCTTCCTGGTTCAGTTGTGGTAGTTTATATGTCTCTAGGAATGCATCCATTTCTTCCAGATTGGCCAATTTGTTGGCGTAGAGTTGCTCATAGTATGTTCTTATAATTGTCTGTATTTCTTTGGTGTTAGTTGTGATCTCTCCTCTTTCATTCATGATTTTATTGATTTGGGTCCTTTCTCTTTTCTTTTTGATGAGTCTGGCCAGGGGTTTATCAATCCTATTGATTCTTTCAAAGAACCAGCTCCTAGTTTCATTGATTTTTTCTATTGTTTTTTTGGTTTCTATTTCATTGATTTCTGCTCTGATCTTTATGATTTCTCTTCTCCTGCTGGGTTTAGGGTTTCTTTCTTGTTCTTTCTCCAGCTCCTTTACGCGTAGGGTTAGGTTGTGTACTTGAGACCTTTCTTGTTTCTTGAGAAAGGCTTGTACCGCTATATATTTTCCTCTCAGGACTGCCTTTGCTGTGTCCCACAGATTTTGAACTGTTGTGTTTTCATTATCATTTGTTTCCATGAATTTTTTCAATTCTTCTTTAATTTCCTGGTTGACCCATTCATTCTTTAGAAGGATGCTGTTTAGTCTCCATGTATTTGGGTTCTTTCCAGCTTTCGTCTTGTGATTGAGTTCTAGCTTCAGAGCATTGTGGTCTGAAAATATGCAGGGAATAATCCTAATCTTTTGATACCGGTTGAGACCTGATTTGTGACCCAGGATGTGATCTATTCTGGAGAAGGTTCCATGTGCACTAGAGAAGAATGTGTATTCTGTTGCTTTGGGATGAAATGTTCTGAATATATCTGTGATGTCCATCTGGTCCAGTGTGTCATTTAAGGCCTTTATTTCCTTGTTGATCTTTGGCTTGGATGATCTGTCCATTTCAGTGAGGGGAGTGTTAAAGTCCCCTACTATTATTGTATTATTATTGATGTGTTTCTTTGATTTTGTTATTAATTGGTTGATATAGTTGGCTGCTCCCACGTTAGGGGCATAGATATTTAAAATTGTTAGATCTTCTTGTTGGACAGACCCTTTGAGTAGGATATAGTGTCCTTCCTCATCTCTTATTATAGTCTTTGGCTTAAAATCTAATTGATCTGATATAAGGATTGCCACCCCAGCTTTCTTCTGATGCCCATTAGCATGGTAAATTGTTTTCCACCCCCTCACTTTCAATCTGGAGGTGTCTTCACGTCTAAAATGAGTTTCTTGTAGGCAACATACTGATGGGTTTTGTTTTTTTATCCATTCTGATACCCTGTGTCTTTTGATTGGGGCATTTAGCCCATTAACATTCAGGGTAACTATTGAGAGATATGAATTTAGTGCCATTAGTAGCCTGTAAGGTGACTGTTACTGTATATTGTCTCTGTACCTTTCTGATCTATTACTTTTAGGCTCTCTCTTTGCTTAGAGGACCCCTTTCAATATTTCCTGGAGACCTGGTTTGGTGTTTGCAAATTCTTTCAGTTTTTGTTTGTCCTGGAAGATTTTGATCTCTCCTTCTATTTTCAATGACAGCCTAGCTGGATAGAGTATTCTTGGCTGCATGTTTTTCTCGTTGAGTGCTCTGAATATATCATGGCAGCTCTTCCTGGCCTGCCAGGTCTCTGTGGATAAGTCTGCCGCCAATCTAATATTTTTACCATTGTATGTTACTGATTTCTTTTCTCGGGCTGCTTTCAGGATTTTCTCTTTGTCACTAAGACTTGTAAATTTTACTATTAGGTGACGGGGTGTGGACCTATTCTTGTTGACTTTGAGGGGGGTTCTCTGCATCTCCTGGATTTTAATGCTTGTTCCCTTTGCCATATTAGGGAAATTCTCTCCAATGATTCTCTCCAATAGACCCTCTGCTCCCCTCTCTGTTTCTTCTTCTTCTGGAATCCCAATTATTCTAATGTTGTTTCGTCTTATGGTGTCACTTATCTCTCGAATTCTCCCCTCATGGTCCAGTAGCTGTTTGTCCCTCTTTTGCTCGGCTTCCTTATTCTCTGTCATTTGGTCTTCTATATCACTAATTCTTTCTTCTGCCTCATTGATCCTAGCAGTGAGAGCCTCCATTTTTGATTGCACCTCATTAATAGCTTTTTTGATTTCAACTTGGTTAGACTTTAGTTCTTTAATTTCTCCAGAAAGGGCTTTAATATCTCCAGAGAGGGTTTCTCTAATATCTTCCATGCCTTTTTCGAGCCCGGCTAGAATGTTCAGAATCGTCATTCTGAACTCTTGATCTGACATAGTACCAATGTCTGTGTTGATTAGGTCCCTAGCCTTCGGTACTGTCTCTTGTTCTTTTGTTTGTGGTGATTTTTTCCGCCTTGTCATTTTGTCCAGATAAGAGGATATGAAGGAGCAAATAAACTACTAATAGGGTGGCAAAGACCCCAGAAAAATGCGCTGTAACCAAATCAGAAGAGACCCCAAATTGGGGGGGGGGGGAAGGGGATAAAAAACAGGTTCTGAAAAAAAAAAGAAAAAAAAAAAGAAAAAAATTTAAAAAATAAAACAAATAAAAAAATATAAAAAAGAAAGAAAAAATATATATATTTAGATGAACTAGTCAAAAAACGTTAAAAAAGAAAAGGGTAAAAGTTTTTAAAAAAATTTAGCAGAAGAAGAAAAAAGAAAAAAGAAAAAAAAATTGAAAAAAGAAAAAAAAAATAAAAAATTGAAAAAAGAAAAAAAAATTGAAGTAGCCGCAAGACTAAAGAATCATGGGGAGAAAGCCATGAGTTCCGTGCTTTGCTTTCTCCTCCTCTGGAATTGCTCTGCTGTCTTAGGAATTGAATCTGCTTTCTCCTTGATAGATGAACTTCGTCCTGGCTGGATATTTTGTTGATCTTCTGGGGGAGGGGCCTGTTGTAGTGACTCTCAAGTGTCTTTGCCCGAGGCGGGATTGCACCGCCCTTACCGGCGGCCGGACTAAGTAATCGGCTCGGGTTCGCTTTTGGGAGCTTCTGTTCCCTGAACGCTTTCCGTAGAGTTCCGGAGGACGGGAATGAAAATGGCGGCCTCCCAGTCTCCGGCCCGGAGGAGCCGAGAGCCTGGGGCCCCACTCCTCAGTGCGTCCCCAGAGGACAGCACCCAATCACTCCCGTATCCCCAGCCTCTAGCCGCGCTCCGAGCTCACCCAGCCCGCGACCAGTTCAAGGTAACCCCGAGCTGAGAGTTCAGTCCTCGGCTCTGTCTTTGCAGCCGGTTTCTCCGTTCTAATACCTGCGAGCTCTCCGACACTCTGACACCCCCGATCCTTCTGTGACCTTGCGGGGCCTGGGGCCACGCTGGCCCCGCGTGGGCTTCACCCCGGTTTAGCCCCTGGAGCAATGTCCCTCAGTGGAACAGACTTTTAAAAGTCCTGATTTTGTGCTCCGTTGCTCCGCCGCTTGCCGGGAGCCGGCCCCTCCCCCCGCGGTCTATCTTCCCGTCGTTTTAGATTCACTTCTCCGCCAGTCCTACCTTTCAGAAAGTGGTTGATTTTCTGTTTCTAGAGTTGCTGTTCTTCTTCTCTTCGCTCTCCCGTTGGATTTGTAGGTGTTTGCTATGTTTAGATAAGCTATCGAGCTGATCTCCTGTTACCTGATGTAGTCTCAGGCTGCTACTTCTCCGCCATCTTGACTCCTCCCGATTTATAATTTTTTAATAATTTAGACATATGGTACACGGGCTTGCATTTCTATTCCTTGCTTCAGATCCTGCAAATATTAGGGGCAGCCTAGTAACTGGCTTCCAAGGCTCTTTCTACCTCTACGTCTCCCACAGAGAAGCAACTCTATTTAGAAACAGGTTAGTTCCAGAGACTATAAGCCTGTTAGTAATTAGAAAGTAACCAAGAAGGGCACAAACTTGCAGACCTTAGACAGATTACCATTAGTGTGTGAGGTGGCCCTATTACACTTTAAAACCGAATCTACTCCTCTTGCTTTCCTTACATTCTAGCAGGTATCTTTTTCTAAAACTGAATTGTACATTATACATCTACATTAAAAATCTGTTTAGGCAGGTTTCAACCTCCTCCCCGCAAATTCCTCACCCCCTTGTTACTTTTTCTTCATTCTCTGTCCATTATTATCCCTTGCATACATGTAAGGCTTCAAATATTTTGTACGACTTGCTCCTTGTCTATCAAAAACATGCTAGTATTCAACAATTACCTCATATTGACATAGAGAACCTGTCTTCTCTCACCATTTCAAATGTGTAAAATTACCCTGATTTTCATATCCATCATAATAACCGAATGCCTCTTCTCACCAGGAAACTTAACACTCTTTTTGCTTTTGTGCTTTCAGACATGACTGTATGACAACTTTTATAAAACATCTCTATAATCAGCGGACCTGGCCTGGAGGATAATATATTACAGGAGGACTGACACCAGAATGCCTGCTCGCAACTTCCTTCTCTGTCGCTGACCAGCAAAACTGACATGGTTGTTTGTGTCTGGAGAAATCTATCGTAGAGTCGAGAAGTGGCTAATTCATGGTGCAGCTTGGATTTAATGAAAAAAATCTAATTTCTTTATTCTTATCTATAATTAATCTGGTCTTCCTACCATAATTTCCCACTACTGGTTAGCAGAAGAAAATTAACTAGATGTCCAATTTAAAGTTCAGTTCAATCCAATAATTATGTTGTCCCATTAGGTAGGATCAACCTCTTAAATAAAACAAACGCTTGATGGCCCAGATGGCTTCCCTTTCCCTGGTTCTCCCTAGCTGCCATCCAGATAGACAGGGGGAAAGACCTTTCTATGCCTTACTTTGCTCACTTGCTTACTTGGAATTCAAATACCTTTTAAAAAATAATCAAATTTTTATTGAGTCACCAAAAAAGTTTCTTTGCAAATTGGAAAGATGTGTATTTGAATGCCCAGCAGGAATTATATGCCACAGCCATACAAACATCTACAGTTGATCCTAAAAATAACAGAAGACATTTAACCTAAGCACCTCCATCTAGGGAATGAAGTAATTACATCTCCGAGATGTGTACTCCATCTGTGGGTGAGGAAATTACATCTTTGTGATGTAACCATTTTTTGCCCTTAAATGTTTCCTATGTCTTTTTTACCTCTCAGTATGCAGCTCTGGCAGCAAACTCTGCCAGCAACTAACACTTTCTCTTTGTTTTGCTTTTTAAAGCAGAAGGCGACACTAATACAACTTTCTCTCAAATGTTGCTTGTAACTGAAACAATGTCTTATAAGGAAAAAAATAGTTGCATCAAAGTTAATGATAGATCTGCTCTTATTCACTTGTTGTGTAAATACATAGTCAGCCTCTGACCTAAGGTCTTAGTTATTCTTAAAATATGTGTTTCCGTATTTTACCAAAGAAACACCACACGTGGCTTAAAAAATGAACTTACAGGAAAAGCAGTAGTATCTTACCCTTCATCTCTTTTTCAACCATTTCCGGCTTTGATGATTCCAGTAATTACTCCCCTATCTCTAAATAATATGCTTGTCTCATAGTTTCTTGATTTATTAATGTGGTTCACTATCTATTGATTCGCCACCATGAAAAGTGAATATTTTACTATCTCACATGATCTCTTCTCCGTCCTTCTCCTCCCAATTTTTCATATTTCAGTTTAATTCTTCTATTGACAATCTTTATTCATGTGGGCATGATACTTTAAATAATAATTTTAAACCTCTAGTCTTCATTTCACACATTCTGAATGTATCTCTTGACACCCTCTCAGGTAAAGTAAAGATATTAGCAGCTCTATCCTTCCCCTCCTCTTCTACCATTCCACCCCCTACCTTTTGTCAACCACGTATTTTGCTTTTAATGGTCAATTATATCCAAAATTCATATGACTTTTGATTGTGCAATTATATTTAAGGATAGAAGACTAGGTAACCACCGAAAATTTTGCCTACTATTCTTTTTTATTATTATTATTAACATATAATATATTATTCGTTTCAGGGAAATAGGCCTGTGAATCATCAGTCTTACACAATTCACAGCATTTGCCATAGCACATACCCTCCCCAGTGTCCATCACCCAGTCACCCCAACCTTCCCCTAACCCTTGCCTACTGTTCTAACTGTAGTTCTGACCCCTAGTAGGTCTCTCCCACTAACAGGACAGCTGACGGGAAACTCTGTGTCTATCAGTGGAGACTGACAACTAGTTGACTTTAGAGGGGACAGTTAGGGTACTAGTCATGGGCATCTCCAAATGCCAGTTGGGATTTAGCTTGCACATACTTCAGTCACTTTAATAATAAAGCCTATGTTGATATACAAGGTATCATGGTGTCAGAACAGTAGTGCTTAATACTCCACTTCCCAATGTTCTATAAAATATGCAGCAAAAAGGGGCACCTGGGTGGCTCATTTGGTTAAGCCTCTGTCTTCAGCTCAGGTCATGATCTCAGGGTCCTGGGATCGAGCCCCGAATCGGGCTCCCTGCTCAGCGAGAGCCTGCTTCTCCCTCTCCTCCCCACTTGCGTGCTCTCTCACTATCTTGTCAATATCTGTCTCTCTCAAATAAATAAAATCTTTTTAAAAAAATATATGCGGGGTGCCTGGGTGGCTCAGTGGGTTAAAGCCTCTGCCTTCAGCTCGGGTTGTGATCCCAGGGTCTGGGATCGAGCCCCACATCAGGTTCTCTGCTCGGCGGGGAGCCTGCCTCCCCCTCACTCTGTGCCTGCCTCTCTGCCTACTTGTGATTTCTGTCTGTCAAAGAAATAAAATCTTAAAAAAAAAAAAAAAAAAAAATATATATATATATATATATATATATATATATATATATATATATATGCGGCACTATGGTGAACGCTGTGAAGTGTGTAAACCTGGTGATTCACAGACCTGTACCCCTGGGGCAAATATTACATTATATGTTTATTAAAAAATTAAATATATATATATATGTGCGGCAAAAGAAAAGGACTATATTGGTAATAGTACTGTAACTAATCATAAGAATAAAACATTCACAAAAGGGGAGCTGCATCGTCAATAGAGATGAGCTGGGAAACACAGAGCTGGGCTTCAGCAACCGACACAGGCTCGCACAGAAAGCAGAAAGAGGCTTGGTCTGCTCCACCACCAGGCACAAAAAGACTCCACTGACCATGAGATAACAGACCTCCCACTGCTATACACAAACTCTCTTTTTGAACTGGTGGGTACAAAGTCCTTCCATTCCCCCTTCAGCCATGTACACTATGATACTTGTTGATCAATTGCAGCCGCTATCAAGATTAGGGCAGGTAACACGTCTACCTACACTAAGCCAAGCCAGGTGGCCAACATCACTGCCCATATCACCCACGTGCACTTAGATGATCCTGAAACACCATCCCATGTACACGGTCAGGGAGGACGCAGATGGAGAGATCCAGGTGTCATGGGCATGACACCTACTCAAGAGTCTATAATAAAGTGACCGTTTTAATCAGTTCAGTCTGTTACAACAAATTACCACAGGCTGTGTGGCTTACACAAAACAGAAACTTAGGTTTCTCGCAGTTCTGGAAGCTGGAAGTCAGAGATCAGGGTGCCAGCCCTTCTCCAGGTAATAGGCCACTGCTTCCTAGTTATATTCTCATGTGGCAGAAAGGACAAGAAAGCTGTCAGGGGCCTCTTTAAGAAAAGCCCTGCTCCCATCCTTGGGGGCTCTACCCTCATTACTTAATTACCCCCCAGAGGCCCCACTTCCTAGTGTAATCCCATCACATGGGATTACAGTTTCAACAAATAAATTTTGAGGGGACACAGTCCACTGCAGAAATCATGCATTACATACAAAATAATTAGAATACTAGAACTAGAAAAGGCAGAGAGGGGTGCCTGGGTGGCTCAGTGGGTTAAAGCCTCTGTTTTTGGCTCAGGTCATGATCCCAGGGTCCTGGGATCAAGCCGCACATCGGGCTCTCTGCTCAGCAGGGAGTCTACTTCCCTTCCTCTCTCTCTCTGCCTGCCTCTCTGCCTACTTGTGATCACCCTCTGTCAAATAAATAAATAAAATCTTTTTTTTTTTAAAAGAAAGAAAAGGCAAAGACATTTCTAATAACAAAAATTACTAGCTGAAACTTCTGTATGAGAAGTTAAAAACCACCAAAGCCCCTTGGCTTCAGGAAAGCCCTCCTCAGAACAGATGTTGCCTCAGAAAGACAAGCACCCAGACAATGTGCAGTGTCCTCTTTCTGCTGCAGAGGGCAGGGGAGGACCGGTCTCTTCAGCGCAGCTACAGGCTTGAAGAGAACCGGACTATTCACACCACACAGCTGTTTCTGGGCCAGTGAACAAAGTGACTCTCCGTCACAGCAGGTTGATGGTGAGGTTCCAAACTCCTATGACCCAGAAGACTGGGCCTGTTTCCCTGTGCTTCCTATATGACTCAGACTTTAATGCGGAAGAATTAGTGAAATGAACATAATCAAGGCCTGCCAAGCTCTGTAATTCTGGAGAGACACTTTTTGGGAAAGATACAAATAGTCATTTTCCGCTTCCCGGCTGTGGCACAACCTTCTTCACATCCGAGAGGGATAACTTTATTCCCTTTTACACACATAAGCTTTTAGCCATTGTCTCCTTCCTCAGAATATCTCTGAAGGGGTTCAGAGCGTGCCACCCCAAAATATACCACTCCAGAATAAATTTTTGGGCTTGAAGTCAACTGAGAAGAAACAGACACAAGAAAAACGCTACACTCCCCATACCTACCAGAAAGGGCAGGACGATTCCTAATCACCAGAAACAACTCTAGACTTGTATCAATGCAGAGATGGCAGCAAAGCAATCTAGTAACAAACCTTCTTTAAAAAAAAACACACACAACAACAACAACACTTGTCTTCCATTAATTTCCCCCACATATTTACTTTCCCACAATTTGCCTTCCCTAGAAGACCAAATTCCCCTTGAGCTTGTTGCTTTGTCTTGTCACTCCTCTACAAATTCATTGCCTTTTGCTAAGATGCTCTATAAGCCCAAGTTCTTACCATCCCTTTGAGGTATTCATCAGTGAGCTCTCCCATGCGTTTGCTCAGATGCATGCATTAATAAACTTCTGACTGTTATTCTCCTTTAATCTCTCTTTTGTCAGTCTAATTTGTAGAACCCCAGTCAATGAACCTGAGACAGGTAAAGGATGTTTTTTTCCTTCCCTACATCTCCCTCCCATCTTTCATGTTCCTCCTGCTAAACAGAATTGATCATTATCATTGTCTCACTAATGTTCCAGCCCAGAATTGGTAAGCCTTTGTCCAGGGTGGTCCTATGGCTCCTGAACAGCGCCGCATGGTATCAATGGCAGGATTCCAGGACACGGGGGTCACCTGGTTGAGGCTGTCTGCACATGCGGAATCCAGAGTAGAGCCCACAGTACCAGTGATTTCTTAATGTCGGATTTTTAAAATCCATCTCTTTCGCATTTTATTTACTTTTCTTTTAAAAATTGTTACTTACTTTTAATTATACAAGTGAGCACAAATACATTCTCACAGTAACTATATTAAATGTGGGATTGAGGAGGTAGGAGGGAAAAATATATATATATTTAATGTTACACATAGCTCTTTCACAGAACGGCTAATCCCAGTCTCTCTGCAGCAGAAACCAGCATTACCAGTTTGTAATCCTTCTGGCCACATTTCCATACACAGATACTCCTACAGTCCAACTTATCAAAATACATAGTTTCCTTTTGATGTTGTTGTTACTTTCCAGAAATGACAGTGAACAATGCTTAAAGATCTGTGACCTTCCTTTTGTTCACTCAACAGTACGTTTCAGATACTGCTCATACAACTTTACAGACCTACAGATCTACCTTACACTCTGCACATATTGCATAACATTACTGTATGTTCCCATTATCTACGAAAGCATCCCCCTATTGAAGGCATTGAGGCTATTTCCAATTTTTATTATTATAAATAATGGAACAGAATAGCTATATGTTGGTAAGTATTTTGCTACAATAAATTCCAAGAATTAAAATTTCTGGGCAGAAGGTACATACATTCAGAAGTTTAATATGGTTTTAAACCTCTCTCAGCCTGGTTTTGGGAATGATGAGCAAGGAGCTGTGAAATGGACAGAGGTCTAAGGAGCCCAGCTGTGACAGGTCTACGACTACTCAGACTGCCATGGTAGGCAGAGCCTGTTCCCTTGAGGGTATCTGTGGTGGGCTACTCAATGGACTTTTGAAAACTCTTAGTGGACAAAGGATACTCAAAGCTGATTTAATAGAGTTGGGCATGGCCATGGAATTCATCGGTAATGACGCTGCTAGTCAATGGCAGCAACAAACTCACCTCCACTCTGGGATCCATTCTGATGCTAGAACAATGATAAAGGCATTCCTGGGGAAATAGATGTGGACACCACCTAGGTCCTGCAGAGGAGGAAATAAGGATTTTTTCAGTCCTTCACTCGAGAAATAGCTGATTCATGGACACATGTGATGATCTGAGCACAGTGAGTATAGGCTGTTAAGGACCTTAAGAAAGCATATAGACCCCATGCACACAGCCCGATACAGCTCAGCCAATTAATGTCCAGGGCTTGGCTGAACTCTTATGGGTAATGAGTCCTGCCATTGTAAAACTAATTAAACTATCAAAAATGATACATAAGCCATCAGCTGCACACTCAATGGAATGGTATTTAGTCCCTGATTATGACTCGAATGTGGACACTTTTAGCCAGGATGGGAAGGGCTCCTCACCTTAACTATTTTTCCCAAATGCACGCCCTCCACACCTACTGCTGTGTTCCACTCATGGAAGCACAACAAGCACAAACCAGTCAGTGGATAAATTGTGGAATGGCATCCTATTCACATACAGGTCCATGATTTGGACAAAAGACAAGTTTTCATGTAAGCTCAACAGTAGCTTTTATCCAAGATCAGTGAGATGGTGGACGTGGAAGGTTAACTGTAACTGTGACTCCCCAGTTCAACTAAAGAACATTCGGGGCCATAGCCACCTCTTGACATTAGCTGGTCAGATGATAAAGCTCACCGACTGGGCTCAAGAGTGTCCTCCCACTCACCAGCACGAAGAGAAGAATACACAAAAGCTTCTTGGCCCTTCTTTACCTACTTGCCATATAATCATAATGTTTTTGAATTATTACACGTGAAGTCAGAAGGGATTCTAGCTGCACAGACTGAACATATACACACCCAGGAATTTAACACTTGTCCCATGAGGATCTCCCACACCTTCCTTTAGCTGTGCCGTCTGAAAGATTGCTCAACGTTTAGATAGTTCTTTCTTATTTGCTTGTTTAAAGTTCAGATAGTTCTGAGGAAGACCATGGCTTGGAATTCCTCGGGTAAAACCCTAAAGCTTGCATTCCACCCGTCCTCATCATAGCTTATGAATCAAAGGAAGTGACAGCCCCTCTGGACCCCGGCTGTGGTCTGCAGAGCGCCTTGTGAACACAGACCCTTGGTATATGTATTAGAGCCTGGGATCCGCACTAGCCAGAGCCATCAGCTTGCTTCGTTGGTTGCCGTAAGAAAACAATCTGCAGGAAGTCTGTTCCAATCAAGTCTGGTATTTGACCATCTAGAACCACAACCACATCCACGATTATCACCGTAAGCATTTTCGCCTCAAAGACTTTCTCTGCAAGACTAATTGGTCATAAGGCAATTCGGCCATCGAAGTGAAGTGGTCAACAGTTTGGTTTCCTGTCTCCAGCAACAAATCAACTCCCCTTCGGCAGAGTTAACATACTGAAGCTAGTTGTCAGTTTGGCTTCATTTCTCCGCTGACAGAGTTCCGATTTTTGTATCATATAAAACTCAGCTAGCCTTCATAACTGTCTACCTAGTGACAAGTAGACGTGGCCATCTTAAAATAGTGATAACAACTACGTATATACAGACTTCATAGAAAACGTGGTGATAAAATGTACTGGAAGGGTAGAAAAAGACAGAGTAAAGCCAGAGCACCTACAAAACTAGAAAATTACACACCAGCGGCAATGATAACCCAGTCCGGTTACAAATGAACGACAGCATTAGCACTATCCTATCTCCCGTGGAACTTTGGAATGTCTAACCACAGACACATAATAACAATCCCAGAAGGAACAAGTATACAAAGGCCTTCATGATGTAATACAAAGCTCAGGTACAAATAATAAAAGAAGAAGTTAATAATAAAATTTTTATTTTTTTCATGTCTCATGATGTCCTTTTTAATGTCCCCCTCTTATTTTTCATTATTTTATCTTCTACCGCAAAATCGCCTCACAGCCCATCAGTTAGGCACTGAAAATGCATGCAGCAATGATGTCTATGGCAAAGAGTTTTACAGTGAAATGACCCAGAACCTGTATAACAACCAAAAATCTGACATTTATCTGGTTGATCACGGCAAACTCTGAACTTGCTCAGGACAAGGAGGCTGCAGACTACTGAAATGAAGGGACAATCGCTCTTCTGACTCTTCCTTCACACACTGAAATAAGGATCCAGCAGGAGGAAACTACAGGTTTTTTAACCAATATGTAAATATATACCACCCTCCAGTTGAATTAACTAGTTTTCTCTCTTCAGAACTGAACCAGTGGCTTAAAATGAGACCACTGGTGTTGGATATAACTAGCTACTTTCAAGACAATTATGGCTATGGATATCGTGGGTATGGACCCACAGTGGAACACGAGACCATAACTACTATCCTTGGCTGCCAGACTCGGGACATACAGAGGACCTTATGGATGGGCTGGCCCACGTGACCACCATTAGCTGTCTTAACTTGATACCGACCTATGAAGAATCCATAGGAAAGACGATACAAATAGATTTGGGGACTAACTGCGTGGGGGGAGGGGATCCATAAGAATCGATCATAAGATGGAATTTTTAAAACCCTAGCCTTTAACAAGATAATAATGTTTAAATATTTATAATGAAAGTGACTTTGCTTGCTTTGAAGTGCCTCTTTAATTTTCGTTTGGAATAATGGTTAAGTTATAGGGACTTAGAACAGTTACTGCATTTTTTTTTTAAAGATTTTATTTATTTATTTGACAGACAGATCAGAAGTAGGCAGAGAGGCAGGCAGAGAGGGGAGGGGGAGAAGCAGGCTCCCTGTGGAGCAGAGAGCCCGATGCGGGACTCGATCCCAGTACCCCGGGATCATGACCTGAGCCGAAGGCAGTGGCTTAACCCACTGAGCCACCCAGGCGCCCCCAGTTACTGCATTTTAAGTAACTTAAAATAGGGCTGTAGCAATTTCTAATTTTTAAGAAACAAGTAATAATTTGGCACAGAGTTTGGCAAACTAAGGCCTGCAGGCCGAATCTAACGCATTGACTGGTTTTTGTTTTTTTATTATTAGTAGTATTACTATTTTAGAAGGGGCAGAGGGAGAGGGAGAGAGAGAATCTCAAGCAGTCTCCCTGCTGCACACAGAGCCCAATGTAGGGCTCAATCTCATGACCCTGAGATCACAACCTGAGTCGAAATCATGAGTCAGACACTTAACCAACTGAGCCGCCCAGGTGCCCCAGTCGTCACCTGTTTTTGTACAGCTCCTGAACAAAGAACGTCTTTGACATTTTTTTAATGCTTGGGATGGGGGTGGGGTGGTCAAAAGAAGAGTGGTATATTATGACATAAAAATTTTGTGAAATTCAATTTTTAGTGGCCATAAATGAAATTCTACCAGAACACCACCTCACTCATTAGCCAATGAATTATCTATGCTGCTTTCAGGCTACAACCGCAGAATTTAGTGGTGGCAACAGGGGCTGTATATCCCACAATGGGTATTAAGCCAAGCGAGATAATTTAGAGGGGCGCCTGGGTGACTCAGTCCGTTAAGAGTCCGCCTTCAGCTCGGGTCATGATCTCAGGGTCTTAAGATCGAGCCCTGCATCAGGCTCTCTGTGCAGCAGGGAGTCTTCTCCCTCTCACTCTCCCTCTATACTCTCTCTCTCTCTCTTTCAAAAAGATAAATAATATCTTTTAAAAAATAGTAAGTAAATAAATCAGAGAAAGACAAATACCATATGATTTCACTCATATGTGGAATTAAAGAAACGAAACAGAGGATCATAGGGGACAGGAAGGAAAAAGAAAGTAAGATGAAAACAGAGAGGGAGATAAACCATAAAAGACTCTGAATTCCAGGAAACAAACTGAGGGTTGATGGTGCCTGTGGGTGAGGTAACTGGGCGACGGGCATTAAGGAGGGCACTTGATGGAACGAGGCTGGGGTGTTGGATGCAACAGGTGAATCACTAAACTCTATCTCTGAAATTAATTAAAAATTTTAATTTTTTAAAATAACATAAAATGAAGTACTTATTATCTGGCCTTTTACAGGAAAGTTTGTTGATCCCTACTGCAGAACATTAATTCGTAATTATTCTAATTTTACTTGTTAAAGTCTAACATTATGTGGGCCCTTCTCCCAGCAGGAGAGCCTGCTTCTCCCTCTCTCTCCCTCTGCCACTCCACCTTGCCCCACTCGCGCTCTCTCTCTCCCAAATAAATAAAAATCTCTAAAAATAATAGTTTGGGAACAAAGTAAACTTTTAAATTGACAAAGATTTTTTTAACACATACTGATAAAACTCTTAAAATAAACTGAGAAGTGGCCCTCTAGGATGTGGTACAATTTACAGCCACCTGCAGCACAGAATACACATGTCCCTCTACCTACCCACTGCCCCATACGCCTGCAGCATAGCAACATTTACTAGTATGACTGGTGAAAAACAGTATCTGTAAGTTTGTAGTTCCCCACTTGCTGTGACAAGGAGCATCTTTCTATGTTGACTGGTCATGTTTATTTCTTATTCTGTTAATTGCCCACTAATCGCTTCAGCTTGTTGAAAAAAACAGCTCTCATTATCTTTTAATTTGTATTTCCCTGACTCGTGCAGAAGTTCAACATTTCTTAATGCTTATGGGTCATTTTTTATATCAGTATCTCATATGGCCTCTTTATATCTTTTGCCAGTTGCTCTGCTGTGTTGGGTGTCTTGTTCTTATTAATATTGAATTCTTGAGATTTACTACCATTTAGGGGTCTCAGAGTGCAGTCAGTTTTCAGAAAGCAAACAGAATCTGATGCAAAAATCTAAATTAAAGCCGTGTCCAGGCCAGTCGCAGGGTTAGTGCATTGCCCCTCATCTGTGTTGTATACTTACCATGAAGCACAGAAAGCTGCCAGATGATAAATGAGTTCTCTTCTCCAGCAAATGCCACATGCCTCTTCTTTCCTCTTCTAAATAAGCTGTCCAAAGAAAGAAGGAAATTGATTGTTAAAAATAGCTGCCCGTTTTATCTGCAGGGCTGCATAGTCAAAATCAGTCTGGGGCTCAGACAGCATCAGCATGTACCGAACATCCTTTGTGTGCACAGTAATGTTGGTGACTCCTTAACAATACAGCAAAGGACTTCCTAGACTCTCTTAAGAGTAGCAGGGGGCGGGGGACGGTGTGTGCAAGACCAGATCAGCCTGCCAAGGAAAAGGTCCAAGTTGAAGCCTGTAGAGGCTGCCGGGGTCCATCCAGGAAATAGGACACGGTGACAAGTCCAAAGAGTGGGAACAGGGCCAAAAGGTAGGAGACAAGATAAGGATTAGGGCATGGGTGGACCTGGAAAGATCAGAGAGGAGGGACTGAAGCAAGATAAGCCCCGGAAGCTTGCTGCTCCAGAGAGGAAGGTCTCCAACCAGCCCTAACAGCCAAGAGACTCCTTCCAGGAGTCTTCAAGGGGAGTAGCTTACAGCTGTTAAGCTTTAACTCTCATTGTGCAACTTAGGGAAGCCAGGCTCCTCCCCTGGGGACAGATTCATGGGCCCGGGGTAGAGCTCAGGCATCAGAATTTCTTAAAACCTCTCAGGTTAACCTAGAGCTAAGTTTGAGAATGGCAGTCTTAAAGAAACAAACCACTAAAGTCAGAGAAAGAGAGGTAGACTTGTCTTTTTTTTTTAAAGATTTTATTTATTTATTTGACAGACAGAGATCACAAGTAGGCAAAGAGGCAGGCAGAGAGAGAGAGAGAGAGAGGAGGAAGCAGGCTCCCTGCTGAGCAGAGAGCCTGATGTGGGGCTTGATCCCAGGACCCTGGGATCATGACCTGAGCTGAAGACAGAGGCTTTAACCCACTGAGCCACCCAGGCGCCCCCCAAGCCTGGTCTTATATGTGTTATTAACTGCTGTGCTCGAAAGTCTGGTCTGGGTGGAAAGTGGTCCTGGGCCTCCCAAGGACAAGCCTGAGAGGGGTATCAAACCCAAATGCCACATGGGAAGAGTCTAACGCCTAAAAGAACTATGGTGCCGATAATTAACCTAGGAATATAGCCCAAGTGGCTGGTTTGAGCAGAGATAATGTTTTCTGCGTGAGTCCCCCATGAGTTTGTAGGTTAAATACATGTCTATTTATTTCAGTTAGAAATAACAGACCAATGGCTCAAGAAAGAACTCTAGGCTAAGGATGTACATTAGGAAATCACCAAGAGGAGCACCTAGGGGGCTCAGTTCGTTAAGCATCTGATTTTTTTATTTCGGCTTGGTCATGATCTCAGGGTTGTGAGATGGAGCCCCTCAATCGACACTGTCCTGGATGAGAAACCTGCTTAAGATTCTCTCTCATGGGCACCTGGGTGGCTCAGTTGGTTGAGCGACTGCCTTCAGCTCAGGTCATGATCCTGGAGTCCCAGGGTGAAGTCCCACATCGATCTCCCTGCTCAGCGAGGAATCTGCTTCTCCCTCTGATCTTTCCCCTCTCATGCTTGCTCTCTCTCATTCTCTACTCTCAAATAAATAAATAAAATCTTAAAGGGAAAAATTCTCTCTCTCCCTCTTCCTCTGCCCCTCCCGTCACCTCCCCAAGAGCTACTATGAAGTGAATCATGTCCCCTATAAAGTTCCTACTTTGAAGCCCTAATCCACAATGTGATTGTATTTGGTGATGGGGCATTTGGGAGATTATTAGGTTGAGATGGAGTAACAGAGGTGAGGCACTCGTGATGGTATCAGTATTCTTTTAAGAAGAGACAACAGCATGCTCACACACCCCCATGTGAGGTCACAGCAGGAAGGCATCTGTCTATAAGTCAGGAAGAAAGTCCTCACCAGAAACCAACCACACTGGCTCCTGGATCTTGGACTTCCAGGCCCCACAAGTGGGAGAATATGCATTTCTACCATTCAACCAATATTTTGTCATGGTGTTTTGTCACAGCGGCCAGCACTGACAAGAGGCAGGGGAATGGACCAGGTTACACAAAGAGAGGTCAGAGAGTGAAAGAGAAATGCTGCTTCAGTAGAACCTCAGGGAATCCCACAGTGAAGGCAGGCAAAGAGAGAAAACCAGGAAAATGCCAAGTGAGAAGAGATTTGAAGAAGACAAGGGCGCTTTGCGGAGTAACTGGAGAAAAGCCCCTCAGATCTTCTGCAGTGAAGTCGCTGGTGACCTCAGAGACAATTTCAAGCCAGGGAGAGGAGCAGACAGCACTGGGCAGGGGAGATTTCCTTTTTTCTTCTTGTAGCGCTCTCTACATGAGCCTGCTTGGCCAAGCTAGGGCCCTCAGCCTTTTGGGCTGGAAGGTGTATTAGAAGCTCCATCTACACCAGCCGGTGTATCAGAATGGTCTGATGTTTGTGTCTGGAGCCCACAGAAGAAGCAAACAGTGCTCACCTCATCCCCAAAACATGTTCTCAGACAAATTAGGAACCCCACCGATGCCGGAGGCCACCGTCCTGCTCCATCCTAATAAAAGGGGGACTGGGACTCATCCAACCATGTCCTGCTCCCTCCTAATAAAAGGGGGACTGGGACTCATCCAACCATGTCCTGCTCCCTCCTAATAAAAGGGGGACTGGGACTCATCCAACCATGTCCTGCTCCCTTTCCTGAAGCTAGTTCTTACTTTCTTCCCTACATTAGCTTAGGTAAACCTCTGGTTTATACCTTGCACATTGAGATCCAACCAAGAGACACAGCTATCTCTCAGAAGCCCTGATTTCATGCCATCCTGGGCTGACAGGAAGATCAGAAACGTCTATATGCTCCCGCACCCTGGGGATGTGTGGCCACCATCCCATGGGTCCTCATCGGTCTCTTCCCTCCCCCACCAATGCCCCATGCCTCTTTCCCCTGCCCCTCTTCTTCTGCCATCAGGGCACTGATAACCCGGGCGCCCCGCTTTGCTCTGAGGTGCTGGCCTGCCTGGCCTGAGCACCTTGAGGCCTCTGCCGAGGTAGGAGTACTCTCATCACTTTTCTCATCACAGACCTACCAACCCATTTGTCTCAGTCACAAGTCAACAGAAAAATTCAAACACTTCACAGAGTAAATGGGAGCGCTGTCTCCAAGCGGCAGTAATCTTTTTTCTGGAACACAGACATAACAAACCTCTCACCTCCCTCCCACCACATCCTCCCACAGAGCCAATCGCCTGTCACTCCTGGACCTCGATGATCCCACCAGTGAATAAACAATTAGGTTTGAAGCCACCTTCCGGACCAAACTGAGCCCACGCCACCTGAGGCCTGACCTGTGATGAATGATCAGGGAGCTTAGCAAATGCTGTGCGTCATAAATCACCCAGGGAACAATTTCTTGGTGTCAACTTTTTTTAAAAGTGTTTTCCAAGAGGACTTTAAAAAAAAAAAAAAAGCCCACAAGACATTGCCACACTCCTACAGTTTTATAGAATCCTTTGATGTGCTCAGATGAAAGAAACAGTCCTGTGTAATTAATTGAAGGCTGCGGACCTTCCCCTGGGGGCAGATGGGTATTGGACCAAGCCTGGAGGATGCAGGGGAGGAGCAGAGGGTATCCCAGCCCTGGTGGCAGCCAACCCCAAGGAGAGTTAGATGAACCTTGTGTCTCTTGTCACCATTCCTCCACAAACAGGGCAGAAATGAAATCCAAACCAGGGCCTCCCCAGTTAGCTGAATAGAAGGAAAGGGTATGATCCTCTCTGGCTCTGGCAAAACTATTGATCAGCCTTAGTTTCTCCATCTGGATTAAGGATGGACACAGCTTGGGGCAGAGGCCGTGTATCTCTCTACTGACACTCTTCTGCGCAGATGTGCACATTGGCTTCCACTCCAGCTCCCTTCCTTCTGCCTGTAAGCACTCCATTCCAAGAGAACAGCCAAGAATGGTCAGCCCATTGATCGAAATAGAGGTATCTCCAGGAAATGATGTTGGGCTTCCTTCCTCAAAACCCGGATGTTAAAACAAAAATAAAAAACAAAACAAAGACCCTGGATGTTGCTAACAACCTCCAGTGGTCAGATTATGTTTTTTAAAGATTTTATTTATTTATTTGACAGACAGAGATTACAAGTAGACAGAGAGGCAGGCAGAGAGAGAGGGGAAAGCAGGCTCCCTACTGAGCAGAGAGCCTGATGTGGGGCTCAATCCCAGGACCCTGGGATCATGACCTGAGCGGAAGGCAGAGGCTTTAACCCACTGAGACACCCAGGTGCCCCATATTATGTTTTTTTTAATTCAGGTCTTGGGTATCGATCTTTTATTGTCACCTCTATTTTTCTTGGCCTATCCTGTAATCCTTAGTGTGGTAAAAAGATACAACAATATTATACATGAATATAGAGAAAGTGGCCCAGGTGGTCTGCCTTACTAAACCATACTAAACTATACACACAAACACCTGTCCTTAACATCTCAGTAAGTTCAGCTTTGGGGCCAAAGATACGCCAGTTCCTTTCTGAATTGCTTGGCCCAAAGCCTATTACTCATTAGTGGAAAGAGTAACATGAGTGATGGCAGAGAACACACTGTCCACTGCCCACAGGTACATGCTGCCAAGTGTCAGAAGAGGCTGGTGAAAAGCAGCGGGAACAGTGAGTCCTGTTCTGATTTTGTCCCAGGCTCGCTCTGAGACTCTGTTCTCTCTCTACGCCACCTTCCTCCTCTGTAGAATGAACACACCAGCTGTGGCTCAGGGAGGGACAGATTTTGGAGACCCTAATGAGGGACTTGGTAAGGTTAACAGCTGTCCTGTGTGGAACAGCACGTCCCTGTTAGCCCACGTCACCCGCCTCCTCTCAGAGAGATCAGCAGTCCGCTTCAAGAGTACAGACACCCACAGAACCTGCCAGGTCTGTGAGGCCACCTGGGTGGTCTGGAGGCCACTCGCTGTATTGTCACTGCTCTTAACAATATAATGCATGAGCTTCTATTTCCTCTAATGCTACTTAATTTACTTAGGATACTTAATAAAAGCCAGGCCTCATTACTGGCTCACCAAACACAGTGACATTCATTCCATTCATACTGCTAAGGTTTTGTGGGGAGTTTGGTTTTGATTCAGGGGCTAGAGAGAGAGGCTTACGGCCAAGGGAAGGGAGTGGAGTGAATGGTCAGCAAAGACTTCTGCCTGCCCGAGTGGTGGGACAATTTCAGGATTAGCACAGTCTTTTATTTTTTTTTTAAAGATTTTATTTATTTATTTGACAGACAGAGATCACAAGTAGGCAGAGAGACAGGCAGAGAGAGAGGAGGAAACAGGCTCCCCGCAGAGCAGAGAGCCCAATGCGGGGCTCGATCCCAAGACCCTGGGATCATGACCTGAGCCGAAGGCAGAGGCTTTAACCCACTGAGCCACCCAGGCGCCCCAGCACAGTCTTTTAACTTGCATCTCTATGCAAGTCATATTGCTTTGAGTCACTTAAAAGAAACTTTCTCACATGGCTGAAACAGGACCTGTTTTTGTTCACAAAGCAATATTCTTGGGCCTCATCTTTGGAACCTGCATCAAGCATCCAGGAATAGACTGTTTCCTGAGCCCTGACCTCGCCGCTGACGGCTCGCCATCACCCTCCCCTTTTCCTTCCCTGGTCCTTCTTCAAAAGTAGCAGCAGCAGTTGCTCGGGGCTGGGAGCCCTAACTGCATGCTGAGCCCTTAATTCCTAGTGATTACTAGGAGGAAGGGTGAGGTGGTTTTCACTCTATTCATGGTCATATAGTCAGAAACCCCAGAATGACAAACCCCATCCTGCAATCACATCTACCCCCCCTCACCGCAAAATTCTAGGTAGGTAAACACAATACACAATAGGCAGAATAAAAATTAGAAATCAATTAATTAATCGTTCTCAAATGCCTGACATTCTGAAAAGAGCTCTTTCATTAAAAATGCTGAGTTGGGGGAGATGGAGAGGAGAAGGGGGTTGGGGAAATTGGAGGGGGAGACGAATCATGAGAGAATGTGGACTCTGAAAAACAATCTGAGGGTTTTGAAGGGGCGGGGGTGGGGGGTTGGGTGAGCCTGGTGGTGGGTATTACGGAGGGCACGTATTGCATGGAGCACTGGGTATGGTGCATAAACAATGAATTCTGGTACACTGAAAAGAAATTTTTAAAAAAATGTTGAGATAGAATAGGTAGATTTTGCCGGAGACCTTAACAAGACTTACTACTCTCCGTAATTTGAATCTAAGGAGTAACAAACTCAGATGTGCTTACGGAGAGGGATAAAGAGAGGAAGGACACTCTGGGCCCGCATGGTTCAACCATCCAACTCCTTAGATTCAACATGAAAGAGAAATAAGTGACAGCTTATCAATTCTACAGAATAACATGAATGACAATGAACAAGAGAGGGACCCAACAAGGTGAGGGACCCAAAGATGGCACCTTTCACGGCACACTGCCCTAACCACCGGTAACTGAGATTCTGCTGCATCTTCAGCCCTTGAATGGGGTAAAGAGGGAGCAGTGTCCCTTCCCCTCCAACTCACATCATTACTGGTTTTATCATCAAGCCTAGACCAACATTCCCGTGTCTATGCAGCATCCCAGGGAATACTGCTCAGTTACTGTGTTCCTCATATGTGCTAGGCATGGGGCAACACACGCCACAGCCCAAATGGTGTTCTCTTAGGTGGTGATAGCTAAAAACAAACTATTAATTTAGACAATACATTGAGGGTGCAGCTGGGCTTGGAAAAGGATGTTGAAACTGGCTGGAGAAGGTCCCAAAGGCAAACCTAGGCCTGGGGAGTAGAGCTACCTACACAGCAGGACAGGGACGTGGCTTCAAGGCATGGGGGAGACTCTGGCTAAGAAGCTTACTCTGGCACTTCGAGGGTAAGTAGCCTAAAGTTCTACCACAAGTAACACAGGTGTCCTACCAAGTAGCAGAGAGGCAGGCAAAGCCCTCCCGGGTTGAAAGGAGGTGGTAAAAGGGAGGGAAGACGGCAGCCGGGGTGAGGAAACACTTAAGATAAGATTTGAGGGTGACGAGTGGTTTCCCCCCAAGTTGAGGATAAGTGGGCAGCTGACAAGGGAAAGATTGTTTCAGGTGAAGGCAACAGGGTGTGTGAAAGGGGAGAGGTGACAAGCTGTACTTACCCTTTAAGTATCTCAAACTAGGGAAAGTAACGGAAACTTGGGAGGTGGGGGAAATAGAATTTTATTTCTCTCTTAAGTAAAAGTCCAAAAAGTAGATATTTCTGAGTTACGATGTCAGCTGCAGTCTTCCCTGGACTACCTTCTTGCTTCCCTGCCATATTACCACCCTGCCTCAGCTTCCATGACAGCTACGTGACCTCTTGCCTTGGCATCTGCCTTAAGGATGGTTGCAGGACCCGATCTGCCATTTTGGATTTGCTATACCAGCGACGTGAAGAGGAATTTGGAGGAGATAATGCCTGAGCCTGTCAGTCAGCCGCTGAAGTAAAGCAGGCCAAAGATCATCGAGTTCTGAGCTCCGGCAAGCTGCAACCACTGTAACTCAGGCTGTGACTAGCTTTCGCCAAAATGACTTCAACAGAGGAAAACACCAATGACACGCTAAGTGACAACATGCAACGTAAAACTAAATACAGAATTAAGACTTCTACTCCTCCCCCCGCCCCCACCTTGGTAGGTTACCATTCTGAGAACATTCCCGTTGGAAAACAACTAGATCCAAGATTGAATGACATTCTTATGCTGTTTACAAAGAAACACAGAAGACCTTCTGTAAGGTCTCCTGTAGAGAGGTGTGCATCTCCGAGGATCCACACATGCACACAAAACAAACACACACAAACGTGAGATCGGTGTGCAATCTTGGAAATGGTTAACAGTGGCTAACCGGGAAGAGCAGGGTACAGCCTGTAGAAGACGGCCACAGAGACACTGAGCCTTGGGCCAACACTGAGCTGGGGAAATGGAACCTGAGCCTCTCCTCCGCTGAGCACAGACACTTGAGGAACTGCAAAGTTATGCCAACTGTGACGTTTAAGCAAACTGTGAGGTCAGAGGACATACAGTGCCCACAGAAAATTGCCCTCGCTTCTGACACCAATGGCGAGTACTCAGGGTTCCCAAAACCACTGATTTCAGTAATTCTCCGGAAGGACGCAGAGAACTTACTGAAAACCGTTAGGCTCACAGTTATGTTTTATTACAAGAAAAGAATACCAATTATAATAAGCCAAGGGAAGAAGCACATAGGGCAGAGTCCAAATGTGGCGCTTCCATGGTCCTCTCCCTATTGGAATCACGGATGCATTACTTTCCCGGCATTAACGTGTCACGATACCTATGGAGGACTGCCATCCAGGGGAGCTCATCTAAGCTTTGAGAGTCTAGAGTTTTCATTTGAGCAAATCACAGAGAGCCCACGTGGCTATCTGTAGTCTCCACGGCCTCTCAGAGAGGCCTCTCAGAGATAAGGCCGATATCTTTAGTCTCTAGTCCCTCCAAGAGGCAAAACTGATAGCGTGTGGCCCAAAGCTCCCATTATAAATCCACTATCTTGTGGGCCAAAGCCCTTAGGCAAATAAACACGCTCCTATCAAGCAGGACATTACCAAGGCCTAGAGATCACTGCCAGGAGCTGATAGAAAAGGCCAGTTGTCTCTTTAGGTTAACGCTTCACTACACAGGAAGGTTAAAGTAGCCCCATTTCAATGGCAGCCCTTGGCCCCCAGCATCTTGAATTTAGGGCAGCAAAATTAAGGTCAAGCAATAAGCTCACAATTAAAGTTCACCAAGCACTTTAGAAATTAAGCCACCACATGCGAGAGCCAAGAGAAACAAATAATAGATTTAGACCATTAAAACCTGCAAATATTGGAAGGGTCAGAACAAGAATAGATATATAGAAAACATTTAAATTTTTCAAAAAAAGACAAATCTGAAATATAAACAAAATACAAGATACTATTAAAAACTAACAGGCACATGAGGAAAAGAACCAAATGGAGCTAGGAAAAATAAAAGGGGAATTGGTAAACTGGAAAATAGAACTGAAGAATATCCAGACTGTAGCACAGAGAGATGAGCCTGTGAAGATGGGAATGAGAAGATAAGGGTTATGCAGGATAGGCTCAGGAGATCTAAGTGTTTTTTATTTTTTAAAGATTTTTTATTTATTTATTTGACAGACAGAGATCACAAGTAGGCAGAGAGGCAGGCAGGGCGGGTGGGGAAGCAGGCTCCCCGCCAAGCAGAGAGCCGACTCAGGGCTCTATCCCAGGACCCTGAAATCAGGGCCCAAGCCAAAGGCAGAGGCTTTAACCCACTGATCCACCCAGGCGCCCCGGAGATCTAAGTGTTTTAATTATGCCCAGGATTTGTTTTAATCAGGTATGGTAAGAAACACAGGCACGGAAATGACTGTCATGAAGGAAGAAGTTGTTATTCTCCCCTATCCCTGGAAACAAGGAGGCACAGCACAGCACTGCAGATCGGGGTTGGTGAGGAAGCAGAGGGAGCCAGGGAAAACATGGACAAGAGCCCTTCTTGTTGCTACCGAGGGAAGAAGTGCACAAGACAGGATAGGAAGGAGTAGGACTGGGCTCTCGGGTGCAGGTGCTGACTCTTGATATGTGGTACCTGACCCAGGGGTGATGAGGCCACGGGAATATGAGCCCAGAGTATGATGTGGTAAAGGGTGTGGGCTCTGGACTGGTTGGTTTGCTCAGGAAAGGTACGCATCAGGTGAGTCATTACTATCCCTAGGAATCGACTGAGCCCTCTCTAGGGTCAGTATCAGCCCCAAGCAGTCAAAGCATCAGGAAACTAAAAAACAGAACAGAACAAAACATCATCAATTCACTCATATATGTCTAATGTGAGTCTGAAGAAAAGGAGTAGAGAAGATTGAGGGGCACCTGGGTGGTTCAGTTGTTTAAGTGTCTGACTCTTGACTCGGGTTGTGATCTCAGGGTTGTGAGATAGGGCCCCACATCGGGCCCCGCGCTTAGCAGAGTCTGCTTCTCTCCCTCTTCCTCTGCCCCTCCCCACATGATGTCTCTCTCTCTCTAAAATAAATAAATAAATCTTTAAAAACAAAAAAGAAGAAGAAGAAGAGGGGCACCTGGGTGGCTCAGTGGGTTAAAGCCTCTGCCTTTGGCTCAGGTCATGATCCCAGGGTTCTGGGATCGAGCCCCGCATCGGGCTCTCTGCTCAGCAGGGAGCCTGCTTCCTCCTCTCTCCGCCTGCCTCTCTGCCTACTTGTGATCTCTCTCTGTCAAATAAAAAAAAAAATTTTTTAAATCTCAAAAAAAGAGAGAGAGAGAGAATAGAGAGTTGAAAAGAAATAGTATTTGAAGAGATGACTAAAAACTTCCCACACTAGTGATAATCATGAACCCATAAATCCAGACAACACAACATATCCCAAAAGGGACAAAGGAAAAAAAATCCATATCCAAATATAGTGTGGTGAAAAAGAAGCAGAAAGACAGAACAAGACCCTGAAAAGTAGGGACGCCTTGGTGGCTCTGTTGGTTAAGCCACTGCCTTCAGCTTGGGTCATAATTCCAGCGTCCTGGGATCGAGTCCTACATCGGGCTCCTTTCTCGGCAGGGAGCCTGCTTCCTCCTCTCTCTCTGCCTGCTTCTCTGCCTACTTGAGATCTCTATCAAATAAATAAATTTTAAAAAAAAATCTTTAAAAAAAAAAAGTGAAAAGACAGGCCACAAACTGGAAGAGGGTATTTTCAACACATATCATGAGGCAATGATTAGTATTCAGAGTACACTTTTTAATTTCCTCAAATCAATTTTTAAAAATCCAATAAAAAACAGAAAAATACCACAAATAGGAATGTCACAAAAGAGTTAACACAAAGGGACATATGATCGGACATACGAAAAACACTCTAACTGATAATAACTGAGGAAATGCAGATTAAAACCATTTTATATAAAAGCATTTTATACTTACTGGATTACCAAAAGTATGAAGTTTAACAACTTCCAGTGTTAGGAGAGAAGTATGAGTGTATGAGAGCTCTCACACACTGGTAATGGAAGATAGATGGATATAACCATTTTGAAAGACATTTTGGTGTTATCTTATACATCAGCATTAATTCTAGTAGTCATGATTACAGGATAAAACGAAAGAGGGGGTCTGGCTGGCTCAGTTGGTAGAGCATGTAACGCTTGATCTCAAGGTTCTAAATTCAAGCCCCATATTGGGGATAGAGCCTACTTTTATTTTATTTTTTTAAAGATCCTATATATTTATTTGAAAGAGAGAGCCAGAGAGAGAAATCACAAGCAGGGAGAGAAGCAGAGGGAGAGGGAGAAACAGGCTCCCTGCTGAGTAGGGAGCGTGATGCAGGGCTCTATCCCAGGAACCTGGGATCACGACCTAAGCCAGAGGCAGATGCTTAACCACTGAGCCACCCAGGTGCTCAGAACCTACTTTTCAAAAGGAGGTGAGGAGGTGAGGAGGTAAAAATGAAATTAACTTTAACAATGTATTGTATTTTACTCATTATATCCAAAATATTAGCATTTCAACATGAAATCACTATAAAAAATTATTAATGGGATATCTTATAGGCTTTTTTCATTATGAACGAAATCAGAATATAGTATTCAAGAGGTGCCTGGCTGGCTTAGTCAGTGAAGCAGTCAACACTTGACCTTGGGTTTATGAGTTCGAACCCCACATTGGGTATAGAGATTACTTTAAAAAAAAATTTAAAGCCTCAAAAAAAAAATATATATATATATATATATATATACCACGTTAAAACATGCCGCTTGGGCATAAGAGTTATTTTTGAGCTAAAGACAGTTAGAAACAGACTAAAAGAGCTCTCTTCCCTCCCCTTTTCTGCTTACAAGTAGGGCATAAATTTCCCTGTGTAAAGGTTACATAAATTTCTATTTGTAAAGGAGCCTACCTCCCCATGTCCTGCACCACAAAAAGGAGAGCCATTCTTATCTCAGGAGACAACTTGAGACTGCTTAACAAGACTGACTCAACAACTCTTCTTTAGGATGTATTTTCCAATCATCATCTGACAATTCACCATCCCTCATAGCCCAAATTCATTTTACCTTGGGCTAGTCGTTTCACCATAATTTACCCCCCTTTTTAACAACGTTATACAAGCCCCTGGGTATAACCATGACTTTGGACTTTTATTTCTTTCCTATGAAATGCCCATGCATGTAAAAAAGATTAACATCAAAAAATCTGTATGGGGCGCCTGGGTGGCTCAGTGGGTTAAGCCTCTGCCTTTGGCTCAGGTCATGATCTCAGGGTCCTGGGATCAAGCCCCGCATCAGGATCTCTGCTCAGCAGGGAGCCTTCTTTCCCCTCTCTGCCTGCCTCTCTGCCTACTTGTGATCTCTCTCTCTCTCTCTCTCTGTCAAATAAATAAATAAAATCTTTTTTAAAAATCTGTATGTCTTTTCTCTTTTTAATCTGTCTTTTGTCAGTTTAGTTTATAAGTCTCAAATCATACACTCTAAGAGGTAGAGGGAAAGTATTTTTCCTCCCCTATAATAAGTCTTCAAAAAAATCATAATGTATTGTACACAAAGCACATTTCAATCCAGAAGCTAAACTTGGAAGTACTTGATCTCTATCTATATTTTGCAAAGTTAGTAGTTGAAAAAGGAGATTCACAGACCAAAAGTATACTAATCATATTAAAAAGTTATCCAAGAACTGCATCAATTTTCAGTGTTTACACTAAAATTAAATTGAATACTTTAATTCCTCATTCATGCTAGCTGCATTTCAAGTGCTCAGCAGCTATGTGTGGCTACCGTATTAAACAACCACAGTCTTAGAACTTTGCTATACCCTTTGACCTAGTAAGCCCACTCCTAAATAAATTCCCTACAGCAGTGGTTCTCAAACCGCAAGCATCAGAATACTTGAGGGGCTGGTCAAAACACAGAGTTCTGGGACCCATCCCAGAACCTCTGATTCAGTAGGTCTGGGGTAAGGTTCAAGAATTTGCATTTCTAACCATTTCCCAGGTGATAACTGACACTACCCTGTGGGATATACATAGGGAAGTCCTCTGCAACTCTGTCTTAGCAAAAACTAGAAACAACCTACGTTTCCATCAATAGAAGAGTGGATTTCCGTAAAGTATGTATAAGCCCCAAACATAATATTATACAAAACTGAAAATGACATGTTGTATAATGAAACCATAGGGATCAAATTAATATCCATAACTATATCCATTTATAGAAATAGAATGTTGATCGCTTTAATAAAGAAATTCCCAGAAGACTATAGACAGCATAATGCTGTTTTTATAAAACTCAAAAACTAACAATATATCATTAGGACATAATTAATAAAACCACTCTTATTTTAAAAGCAAGGAAATGAAAAACAAAATTTGGGATAGTGGTTACCTCAGGGGCTAGAGAAGAAGCATAAGGGTTAGAGGATAGTCACAGAAGTTCATATTTTTATGCCTTATAAATTAAATTAAATACATGTCCTATTAGATCATTTTCATGTATTGTATATTTAAAACATTATAAAGGAAATAAAAGATAAAAATTTAAATGATACCATATAGCACATAATCCCCAAAATGTTAAAAATACATGTATTTATAGATGCAAGGGAAAAAAGTCTGGAAGAAAAAATGTCAGAATGTTAATAATGGTTATTTCTGGGTTGTAGAGTTTGGGTGTGTTTTTTCTTTTTGTATAATTGTATGTTCTCTACAATAAATATGCAATGCTTTATAATTAAACAAGTTTGTTTCTTTTTATCTTCAACACATATGGGATTCAACTTGCTGTACTCAGTTATTCTCCAAACTCTCTGTTCATTTCTGTACCACCACAGCACCAACCTTAAGAAGGACCCATTTCTGTCCACTACAATAAATAACCCAGATGCCTTTACATGTTCTTATTAATAATAGTAATGATAGCTGACATGGATTAAGCACCTAGTATGTGTTCTTGTGTTTTAAGTATTAAGTAAATGATTTTGGTTAAGTGCCATTGGTTTTCCCATTTTACAAATGTACCAAAGGAGGTAATGTGCTTACTTAAGAAGCTTGGATAAGTTGCCCAAGTCCATATAGCTTAGAAGGTGGGTTTCCATCAATATCAGCAAAGTTTGCATTTCATAACTTAGTTCTGTTTTAGGCCCCATTTTCTCAGAAATAACTTGGTGAGATTATTCTACATATCAACAAAAAGTGGGGAGAGGACTCATGGAAAGTGTATTAGATTTCCTGATCTAATAAATTTGAGAAAACAATTGTAATTACTGCTGATGACAGAACTTCCTGGCCAAAATCACTATCTGTCTCAATGAGCAGAGCTTGGCTATTCTCAGTCTAATCAAGACGAGCAGAAACCTGGATGACGTCAGCAGTTGTCCGAGTCAGAAGAGCCCTCGACTTCATCAGGCCTTGGGACTCCTGCCCTTGGGCTCACCTTCCAAAGAAAAGAGCCTAAAACGCATTTGCCATGCTATTGAGTGCTAGAGAAAGTCTCAGGGACTATTTCTCTCGTGCTCCATGTACTTCATCTTTCATGCTGAGACAATCATCATACTTGCTCAATACAATGGAAAATAGATGCTATTGATTTCTCCTGACACCCTCATGCCAGAATACTGAGACCATATCAGTCCACAAACACTGCTTTTGACCAAAAGTGTCCTGAGTCATCACCAAAGAGTTTATTCAATTTCATTCTAATAAAATCCCCAAATACATCATCTCCTCTACCAAACCCACTATGAAGGCCTTTTGGGAGCTTTCTATTTCTGTCTTCTTTTCTCGGTTGCCACCTTCCTCATACCTCATTGATGACTTAGAATCTTTAAAATCCCCAACTTCTGTCCTAAATATGTCCATTCAGTTTCATTTTAAAAAATGGAGGATGAAAATTGGAAAAGGGAACAAAAAAGGATATCAAGATAGTAGCTTGATGGAGGAAGGAGCTATAAGTCAAGGAAAGTGAGCAGTCTCTACAAGGGGAAAAGGTAAAAAGATGGATTTCCTGAATTGATCATTAGAGTCTGCCTACAAACATTATCTACACTCTCTTGTGAGTCATGTACATTGCCCCTTATAACAAGCACTTCCCACAATCCCATTTCCTGTTCTTTTCTTTGTTTCTCTATTTCTCCAAATAAAGCAGAACAAAAAGGTCTTGGTCTAGCTGTTGGTACATGCTAAGCCTGTCCCTCAGGGACCAAGAGAAGCACAACATATCCTTGGCCGTGAGCTTAACTCCAAAATGCTACATTTCCTCAACTACTTTATTTCTCTGACTTTGAAGAACCATTTGAAAGTATTCTCCCTTACAACAAATCAAATGCATTTCTATTATGTCTGGACATTGTGCCTACCTCTGGGAATGCAATGATGAGAAAACAGATATTGTTCTGGTCCTTGGGGAGCTATTGAAAAGAATAATAAATTATCACATAAAAAATAAAATACCTAGGTACCTAATTTATTATTTGATCGGACCAAAAAATTGGGTCAGACCCAATCAGTTTATGTACTTAACACACACTAACATTTTAATTTCCCAATAATCCTGGAGGTTATTATGTTCTATTTAAAGATGAGAAAAATGAAGTTCACAGGGGTTAACCATCTTGGCCAAGATTATCCATCTAAGTAGAAATGTAATTAGGATTCAAACCCAGGTCATCCTTATCCAGATTTTGTATTCTCAGCCTTTTCCATGTATTACCTCTTCATGATTCTAGGAATACAAACATTGTTTGTACTATCCATTTTTCTTTTACAGTAAGATCCACTTTATCTAGAGTGATAGATCAGAAATAAGATTAATAAAGAACAGGACAAAGAAAAAAAATAACCAGGATCAAATTCTTGACAGCAAACCCAGAAGCCCAGTCTAGTTTCAGAAGAATCTGTTGCACTCAGATATGAATACTCGTGTTGGGCCCCGGTAATCAGGCCTCAAAACTCTGCACCATTTACAATAACCTTGCCCCAGAGAAGTATGAATCCTTCACAGATTACAGTGCTGGATATGCCTGCCCTGGCCCCAAAAAGGATCCCTGACCAGATTCCACATATACATTCTCTCCCAATACAAGAGCCTGGGACTCTGCTACACACCTAACTCACAAGGAAATGCAACTACATTTATAGTATGAGATCAGTAAGAAACCTGACCTCAGCCAAAGACCATTTCCTCTTCTCTCAAAACTCAAATATGACCAGCACTATGGCAGGTAGTGGCCAAGAGTATCAGCTGCAGATGAGGTCTTAAGTATCACTGTGAGAGGGCTCTCCCAGTGTATAAGCCCCACTCTGTGAAGGGTTTGTCCCCTGAGAACATACTCAGCTCAGTCTACAGACTATACCAGTGTGTGTCTTAGAAGGAAAGTAGTATAGGGGCACCTGGGTAGCTTAGTGGGTTAAAGCCTCTGCCTTTGGCTCAGGTCATGATCTGAGGGTCCTGAGATCGAGCCCCGCATCGGGCTCTCTGCTCAGCAGGGAGCCTGCTTCCTCCTCTCTCTCTCTCTGTCTGCCTCTTTGCCTACTTGTGATCTCTGTCTGTCAAATAAACAAATAAAATCTTAAAAAAAAAGGAAAGTAGTAGAAAACAGTGTATGAGACCCCTAAATTCTCCAGTATCTGCCTACCATAGCCCAAGAGACTTCCTACTAGTTCCCTGTAAAAGAAATGAACATAGAAGACAAATCTAAAACAGGACTACCAGATAAAGCTTTGTCCCCTACCTTCTCTGAGGAACCCTGAATGGGTAGACTGGGCATATTTCAGAGGGTCTTGCTTTGACTCATCTAGAATGGCCTAAGCAGCCAGAGTCAAAAACCTTTAGAGTGGCTTCTTGTTCCATTGCGTTGAGGCCCATATGCTCTCTCCATCTTAAAGATTTCATCTGGGGTAAGAAGAGACAAGGAAAGGTAAACCAAGGATAGACATCCAAAGGGGAGTCTTTCCCCTAATGTCCTCAGTATTGGCCTGGAACTACCCAAATTAAGTTCTTCCTAGAGCGGAGAGGAAGAGGAAACCTCTTAAGAGACAGAAGGCTCCAACACTCTGTATGAAGAAAGGGAGCATTCCAAAGGAGACAGTTCCAGCTGGAACACACACAGGGGACAGCCTCGTGCATAAAGTTCAGGAAGGAAAAAGAAAAAACCCAAAGACTTGAACAATAAACAGAAGTGGTAACTTTCTTCCCATTTTATCCTTTACTCAATTTTTGTGAAAAATAGTAATAAAGTTAGAAATGAAAAATTTTTTAAAAGAAAGAAAACTTCAGCACCCAGGACAGTGCTCATGCAACAATTTGTTCCTTGAATGCATGCTCCCTTCTCCCACACAAGAAAAACTGCCAGTCTTCCAGAACAGATTCGGGATCCTATACATACACTGGATCAAAAAAAGCTAGCAAAATTTTGGTGCAGTTAACATTAAACACCCTTTTTTTTTTTTTTTTAACAAGAAGCACCCTATTTAAGAGTCTACTTTCAGACGCCTAACTGATCCTTTTTGCTAAGGGAACAGGAATGATCTGCCAGTTGCTCAGATGTAATAAGGAAGCTCCTCTGTTATTTCCCACAATGTCTGGAAACAAAGTGCAGTTAGCATTAAACAGCCTTTTTGTTTTAACAAGAAGCACCGTATTTGAGAGTCTACTTCCAGACATCTAACTGATCCTTTTTGCTAAGGGGACAGGAATGATCTGCCAGTTGCTCAGATGTAATAAGGAAGCTCCTCTGTTATTTCCCACAATGTCTGGAAACAAATCCTATAGAGACCACTCACAAACACACAGAGCCTAGGAAATTATGCAGACTTTTCTTTATTCTTTGTAATGGCTAACCTGTATTGAATACTTATTGTGTTCAGGTACTGTTTATACATTTTGGCTCCTTTGGTCCTCCTTGGGTCAATAAAACAGATCAAATGGGAAAAAAACTGCCTTCGTAGTTACCAAGAGTCATGATCTGAACAGGTATTCCATGGCTATATGAGACAATCTCATTTTAGAGGATTATATCCAGTTCTTGGTGCCACATGGTAGCAAAGCCTCCACCTGTGCTAAGAACACATCTCAGTAAAAGTGACCCCATCTCCTACCTGAAAGAACAAACAGGCTAAATCAGAGTCACATTAGCAGAACCCTGACACTGATACTCAAACAGAATCTTTACCCGCCTTAATTTTATCTGATTATGCCTACTTCTACCTCCTCTATCTCTGCAAAAGAAGAGTTCAAAAACATTCAAGACAAAACACCCACCCTTGGTTTATTTATGAAATATGGTCTGTCTCCACTGAGACTGTAATGGAGGAGGAATTACTTTTCCCTTTTCCTGAGGGACATCATTAGCATAGTGATAATTAATGAAAGGCAGCAGCCAGAGTTTGGTAAATTATTAATGGTTTCAATCATCCAGAGAGCAGACAGGCCCTGTGTGCAGTTGTCCTTGGTGACAGCATG
This sequence comes from Meles meles, assembly GCF_922984935.1. NCBI lineage: Eukaryota > Metazoa > Chordata > Mammalia > Carnivora > Mustelidae > Meles > Meles meles. Next base: position 85,163,489 of record NC_060068.1, read on the forward strand.
AGAGTGCTCTGGAGAAACAGAGACAATAGACAGAAATCAGAGCCGTGGGGCGCCTGGGTGGCTCAGTGGATTAAGCCGCTGCCTTCGGCTCAGGTCATGACCTCAGGGTCCTGGGATCGAGCCCCGCATCAGGCTCTCTGCTCCACAGGGAGCCTGCTTCCTCCTCTCTCTCTGCCTGCCTCTCTGCCTGCTTGTGATCTCTCTCTCCGTCAAATAAATAAATAAAATCTTTAAAAAAAAAAAAAAGAAAAAAGAAATCAGAGCCGTGGTGTGTGTAGTTCTGCATGCACACGTTCAGACTTTCTCATCCAAATGGAATGGGTTTTCTCGCAGAAGTATTCATAGATTAAAACTGAGAGCAAGGGGCGCCTGGGTGGCTCAGTGGGTTAAAGCCTCTACATTTGGCTCATGATCTCAGAGTCCTGGGATCGAGCCCTGCATCGGGCTCTCTGCTCAGCAGGGAGCCTGCTTCCTCCTCTCTCTCTGCCTGCCTCTGTGCCTACTTGTGATCTCTGTCAAATAAATAAATAAAATCTTTTTTTAAAAAATAAATAAAACTGAGAGCCGGTCCTTCTGGCACATGGTGAATATTATCAGATTCTCCTTATAGCATGGCTAAGCAGAAATTAGGTCTGGTCCCAAGAAGCCCTTGAAAAGTTGAGGCGAAGAAGGTAGTAGGTCTTTTACAGCAACCACAGAGTTTGGGCTGAGAGGGCAAAATTGAGAACACAGGAGATCAATGACAAAGCATAGTTGGAGAGTGTATGCTAAAACTGGTTACTGGAGCCAAAGTCTTGGAAACAAATGTCAGAAGCTAAGATACACAGAAAAAAAGAATCATAGGCAACCCAAAAAATGAGAATGATGATGCTCTTCACAAATTTCCAGGGAAGGGAGTTTCAAAACCACTCTTTCTATAAGTTTGCTTGTACACGTCCCACTTAAACCTAAGATCATAAGCCCCTTGAGGGTGGCAATTTTGACTGTTTTCTTCCCTGATGTATCCCTATAGCCTTGCACAGTGCCAGACATAGAGTAAGTATTCAAAAATATTTGTTGGGTAATGAATACAGGGGTGAATACATGCATATAACTAACTTACCATGCTAGGTATTGGATAAAAAAAGAAGTATTGAGGCCATTTCTTTCATCTTGGGTCTCTGTGCCTTTTGCAGAACTTCCAACAACACTATGTTGGGACTGAGTCTCTGGAGGTTCACAAACTCAGTGGTCCATAGGAGCCATTGTTTAGAGGCCCGGGGAAGAATTTGCCATTTTCAATGGGAAACAAGTGGTGGTTACTAATTATGATGACTGTGTACTTTGGATCTGGATTTGTTGTACCTTTTGCTTTTGACATCATATGCTCAAAGATGTTTTAATTAATCCATTGAATAGATGTGAAAAGGAACATTGTAAGAGGTACAATCTCCTTGAAAAGTGGATCAAACTCTTGAATTCAACATACTCAATACATTTGTAAATAAACTTCTAGCATGAAAAAAAGAAGTACTGATAAACATTTTTCAAAAAATTCACATCAACTATTAGTTTGCGTAACAAAGAATTTACTGAACAATTCATTGGAGATGAGAAAGAGAATAGAAAAACATACATGGGATTTATAAATGTGTATTCAGTTGGTGGTCATGATGAAAAGGAATTTTAATAGAGGGTTAAGAATATAAGTTAAAAAAGAATATAAGTCAAACTGGGCATGCCTGGGTGCTCATTCAGTTAGGTATCTGCCTTCGGATCAGGTCATGATCCCAGGATCTTAGGACTGAGCCCTACATCGGGCTCCCCGATCAGTGGGGAATCTGCTTCTCCCTCTCCCTCTGTGTGCTTTCTCTCTCTCTCTCTCTAATAAATAAATCGATTTAAAAAAAAAAAGAATGAATGAGGATGTATATGTTCAGGATAACTTTGCCTTAAGTTCATACCATGAAGTAATACCACAACAAGGACAGAGAAAATACAAAAAGGAAAAACTTAAACAATATAGCCAGCCTCAAAAAGGAAGCCAAATGTCCCAATGGGCCAAAATGCAATGTCATGAGTAGACCAGAGCTGAGAAGCTGCTCGACTCAGGGTTCAGAAGCTGGCCGTGGCTGCTGCGAGTTTGGCTCCTATGTGGTAAAAGGACTAAAACTACTCCAAAACAGGGGTGGAAGTGGAGTTCTTCCAATCATGAAAACAAGATAAATTTGTTTTAATTGCTGCAGGTGACTGGCCTAGGTCTATAGCTTATAGAAAGTCATAAGCCCACGGAAGGAGGACAGCTCTATGGCCTTAGAAACAGCATCTAAACACACTACTGGCTGAATCCCTGAGTTGCTGCTTGGAAAAGAGCTAGCAGGAAAGTTGCCCAACCATCTGACTATCTCTGATCACCGAGGCCCAGGAGACCCAAACCAACACTGCAAAGCAAGGTTCTGGACTAGAAGCCCAAGGCACATAGGAGAGGCAACACAAAAGATCACTCAAATGCTACCTTGATTTTTAAATTCAGCCTTTAGGGGCGCCTGGGTGGCTCAGTGAGTTAAAGCCTCTGCCTTCAGCTCAGGTCATGATTCCAGGGTCCTGGGGTCATGATTCCAGGGTCCTGGGATCAAGCCCCGCATCAGGCTCTCTGCTCAGCAGGAAGCTGTTTCCTCCTCTCTCTCTGCCTGCCTCTCTGCCTACTTATGATCTCTGTCTGTCAAATAAAATCTGAAAAAACAAAAACAAAAAAAACTTTAATAAATAAATAAATAAATTCAGACTTTAGTTCATTAAAATTACAAATTAAAAAACTTAACCCTTCTTTGTCCTATTCTTAGATCTTTTTATACCCTTCCTCATAGATTTAAAGTAAGCCAAACTAGGGATGCCTGTGTAGTACAGTAGGTTAAATATTCAAATCTTGGTTTTGGCTCAGATGGTGATCTCAGGGTTACAAAATTAAGGTTCCCATCAGCCCCCTCCCACCCCAATTCCCCACCCTGGGGACACTCAGTGCAGAGTCTGCATGAGATTCTGACATTTTCTCTCCCTCTGCCCCACCTGCTTGTACACACACTCTCTCTCTCTCTCTCTCTCTAAAATAAATAAATAAATTTTAATTAATTAATTAATTAAGTCCAGCTGGAATCTCTCATGTCTCATCTTTCTCCAGTCATAGTTTTGAGGTCATTTAAAAATTAAGAAACTGAGTTAAAGTAATCAAAATTTTCCATCAACAAAAAGTTGACCAAACCTCCAGATAATCCTTCTTTACAAACTGTTTCAAAGGACCAGGAAAGTAGAGGGGAAACAAATTCTTTAATGTATTTTTTGAGGCTATTTACCCTACTACCAAAGTCAGGTGACAAGGCAAAAAATCAAAGTACAAACCAATCTTTCTTAGAAATACAGACATAAAAGTTTTAGTTCATATATTAACAAATCAAAGTTAAAATGTATTATAAAATATGTCATAACTTAGTAGAGATTATCCCATAATAGGGAAAACACCATTAAAAAATCTGTCAATACATTTACCACGTCAAGCACACAAGATGAAGAACCAAGCAGCACAACCAGCATTTGGGGAACACCTTGTAGTGGGAACAAGATCAGGAGCAGTGTGTGGTTTTCCACTGCATGCCCAAGGTAGAGAATGATCAGATGTTAGGTCCTTGGGCTATGGAAATATCAGCCAGCCACACATCTGGTCCAGAGGCTGTGGATATGGACATGGTGGGAGCTTGGACTCCAACCCTGACTTTCCACCTCCACACTCCACCAAGATTGACTGCTCAACTACTAGCAAGTATCCATGGAGCTCTGCAGGAGGGGACTACTTCTCTAGGATGTGAATTAAATCAAATTATTGATAGAGTCAGTAAGAAATACAGAATTATATCTATAAATGCAGGGGAAAATCCTACAAAATTCAATACTTATTTATGTTTCTAAAACAAAAGCTTACCAAATCAAGAATAGAAGGAAAATTCCTCAACCTAAGAAAGAACATGTATTTTAAAAACTTACCAAACAAAATAATTTCCTAATGGAACTTTAGAAACATTATCACTGAAATCAAGAATGTAAACATCTACCATCACCCCTACACCACTGACATACTGACAGATCTAGTCAATGTAATAAAATATATAAAAGTATAAGAATTAGAAAGGAAGAGAAAACTACCCTTATATTAATATAACATTATTATGTACACAGAAAATCCAAAAGAATGTATTAGAATATTTAGAACAAATAGGAAAACTCAGGAACATTACAGAATATCATCAACATATAAATGTGCTATATAGCATTCTTATATATCAAAAAACCAATTATAAAATATGATAGAATTAAAAACCATACATATTAGCAACAAAAGATAGAATCCAAATAACAAATCTAAAACTTTAAAAAGTCTAAAACCTAATAAATCCAAAACCTATATGAAGAAAATCATTAAGATTATTGAAGGACATTTTAAAAGATCTGAGTAAGTGGAGAGACCATGTTAATGAATCAAAAGATGAAATTAGGTCAACATTTCAGTTCTTTTCCTTAATTTGTAAGCTCAATGTAATTCCAATCAAAAATCCAACAGAACTCTGTAAAATTTTATAACCTGATGTTAAAATTCATGTAAAGCACCAAGTACCAAGAATAAAAGTATTCTGAAGAAGTGGGCAGGGGTGAGGAAAGAAGGACTGTTCTATAAGATGAGCCATGCAGGAACAGGTCTGATGCTTGCAGCTGGCCTCAGTGTTCTTGGAAGCCAGCCCGGTGCTTCCTGTAGGCCCTACACCATCTCACATTACACCACCTCAGACAAGGTCACTTGGAGACCATCATAAACTGAGTTAGAACAAAGCCACTGATAATTTTGCATAAATATAGACAGGAAAGGTCCCTGCACAACCCACAACATATCAAGCATGTCCATCTCTCACTAAAACAACTGACTTCTACTTTTTTAACAAGTGCAATTTTGTCCTCACTCTAGACTGCTCTCCCTATAGATAATATTTACTGAGATATCCAGTCATAGAATTGTCCCCACTTCTGGCAGTCACCCAGTCCAGAGTTACTCCCCTCTTGCAGAGGTCCTCTCCAGAATCATTCAAGAAAAGCCCACATTTTACAATAAGTTTGTTTTTTCATGGTTTGACTGAGATGCCACATTGTTCCCTAACCTAAACTGAAACTAGTAATCTAATTTGTTCGACTACAGGTACGTTCCTGGAGGTACTAGCTGGGGGATCCTGATGGAGAGAGCAAAGCTTAAATACTCTACATATAGTATGTGGCTGTAGCACCCAAATAAACTAGTAAGTCAATGGGACAGGATAGAGAGTTTAGAAACAGACCTACAAATTAAAAAAAAATTTACAGAGGTGGTATTATATGTCAGTGGTAAAAAGCAGAATCTTTAAAAAAAAAAAATACTAATGAGACTGATTTTCCCACATAAAAAATATGGAATCTCCTATCACCATACCCAAAAATAAATTTCAGATGGATTAATCTTAAAGTGAAAAATTCCAAATATTGAAGAAAATTATAGCAGAATGTGTCTATGATTTGAAAAAGTATCAGGTCTTAAACTTCGCACAAACATGAAAGGAAAAGATTTGGCTACATTAAAATTTACAAGTCTGCACAGCAAATGATATTAGGGTAAAAAGATAAGCTACAGATTAGAAGGGATATTTGCAGCACTATACAGCCAGTAAAGAAGAAGTATTCAAGGGGCGCCTGGGTGGCTCAGTGGGTTAAAACCTCTGCCTTCAGCTCAGTTCATGATCCCAGGGTCCTGGGATTAAGCCCCGCATCGGGCTCTCTGCTCAGCAGGGAGCCTTCTTCCTCCTCTCTCTCTCTCTGCCTGCTTGTGATATCTGTCTGTCAAATAAATAAATAAAATCTTTTTTTTTCTTTTTTAAAGATTTATTTATTTGACAGATAGAGATTACAAGTAGGCAGAGAGGAAGGCAGAGAGAGAGGAGGAAGCAGGCTCCCAGCCAAGCAGAGAGCCCGATGCGGGGCTCGATCCCAGGACCCTGGGATCATGACCTGAGCCGAAGGCAGAGGCTTTAACCCGCTGAGCCACCCAGGTGCCCCGATAAATAAAATCTTTTTTAAAAAAAGTAGTAGTATTCGAGATATATATGAAGAACTTCTACAAATTGATTAGAAAGACAAATAACCCAACTGAAAAATAGTCAAAGTACATGAAGAGACAATTCACAAAAGATATAAATAAATACAAAAATAAGCTCATCTGAGTAATCAAAGGAATTCAAATTAAAATAACGATGAGGGGCGCCTAGGGGGCTCAGTGGGTTAAGTCTCTGCCTTTGGCTTGGGTCATGATCTCAGGGTCCTGGGATCAAGCCCCACATCAGGCTCTCGGCTCAGCGGGGAGCCTGCTTCTCCTCTCTCTCTGCCTGCCTCCTGCCTACTTGTGATCTCTGTCTGTCAAATGAATAAATAAAATCTTTAAAATAAAATAAAATAACAATGAGATACCATTGGCAAAAGTGGTATCAGATTGGCCAAAAAAAAATTTTTTTTAATTTTTTTAAGTAATCTCCACACCCAACATGAGGCTTGAACTGAGAACCCCAAGATCAAGAGTTGCGTGCTCATCTGACTGAGATGTAATAACCATTCCAAACATTGGTAAGGCTGTGGAGTACACCACTGGTAGGAACATAAACAGGTGCAGCCATTTGAGAGAACAATCTGGCATTATCTAATAAAGGCTGAAAATAAACATATCATACAACTTACCCAGCAATTCCACTACTAGATTCTCAATAAATCTATACAAAGCAAGATGGAGAGAGAGACAAACATGTGTGGGTAAGGAAGTAAGAGAGAGACTGAGAGAAAAAGAAAGAACAAGAGAGAGAAAATGACTGCTACTGGCTCTGGACATCTGCTTCCTTACTGCACACCCATATTTCCTGCCCTCTGCCACCTTATAATAAATTCCCCCCTTTAGACATAAATTCATCAGAATTGGCGTATATAGTTTTTGTCACTAAATGACAACTCCTAGATAACTTGAGTCAAAAAGGAAGTCAGATTTTAAAATAGAGTAAAAGGGGATTGAGAGATAAATAAAACACAATCGAGGAAGGTTTACTTCCACCTTAAACACTTGTCAAGGCAGTCTCCCAAACAAAGACAGCTTGTCCGAAGAGGGATTCTGTTGGATAAAATGTCCTACAACTCACCGAATACAGATTGATAGCTTCACTGAATTTCACTTGGTCACCCTAGGAATGGACAAGTCATTTCACCATTAAGGTTTCCATTTATTCATTTCTAAAATGAGATATAATTAAATGACCTCAAAGTTTCCTTTCAATTCTGAAATTCTGTAATGAATCCCAAAATTAAGACTATATATAAAATAGCTTTGTAAGCTCTACAGTAAGAATCAGAACAAACTCTTACTAAATCCACAAAACCCAACTGCTGTGGAACCTTGAGGTTGACGCTGTAAGTCATGAAAGACAACAGAATATCTGAAGTAGAAGCTCAGCTGGGACATGGGAGTTCAATCCAGCAGAACTGTGGCTTTAAGACTTCAGAGCCTTAAAAGTATTTGCTAGTATTAAGCTCCCAAGTTAAGGGGCACCTCGATGGCTCAGTTGGTTAAGCATTGGACTCTTGATTATGGCTCAGGTCATGATCTTAGGGTCATGAGACCCAGCCCCATCTCAGGCTCAGCTCTCAGCAGGGAGTCTGCTTGGTATTCTGTCTCTCTTTCCCTCTCCCATTGCCCCTCCCCTTGCTCACACTCTTGCACTCTGTAAAAAATAAAAATAAATTTTAAAAAATAAAGTTCTCAAGTTAAAAATGTTCTCCAGTTATATGTTTACAGAGGTTTCCAGTCTTTTTTTTTTAAGATTTTATTTATTTGACAGACAAAGATCAAAAGTAGGCAGAGAGGCAGGCAGGGAGTGGGGGAGGCAGGCTCCCTGCTGAGCAGAGAGCCTGATGTGGGGCTCGATCCCAGGACCCTGAGATCATGACCCCAGCAGAAAGCAGAGGCCTAACCCGCTGAACCACCCAGGTGCTCCCAGAGGTTTTCAGTCTTTATGAAGCCTACATGTGTGTGCCTCCTTAGAAAGCCCCAGCTGGGTCCTAACCACCAATAAAAATTGGGAAATGGGAATACAAAAGGAAGCAAATTACACTGTGTGGAGAAACAACTAGTGTATATAAATTATATACATGTAATTTATAACATGTAATTATATTTTATAATTATATATGGGCTGAAATAGATTTAAACCACACATATAGCTTTTAAATTATATATATGATTTATATCATACATTATATATAATTATATGTACTATACATTACATATGCATTATATGTAATTATATGTTTACATATATAAATTTAATAATTATATAGTTACATAAGACATGTAACTATATAATTTATATATTTATTTGATGTCGGTATATATTTATCATTTAAATGGAACTATAATATATAATTTATGTATAATATGTATGTATATAATTTTAAAACAATTTATCTTCAAATTCCAAATGCTTAAGGCTCATCACAAGATTGCTTAGCATTTAAGAAATCCAAACTTAAAAAAAAATCAAGATGATTTTAGGTTTATTCTTTCTTGTTAAGGCCTGCAGTTCAAGTAAAGCCAAAATCAGTTTGGGCTGGAGCATATTTGCTTTATTTTCCAGTTGCTCAAACACAGAATATTAGACATGATCAAATAATATAGAATGAAGCCTTGAAATATTTGAACTGGAAAGGGACTTTTCGATGTGTGCGCATCTAAAGTCCTGCACGATTCTGTGACTTGCTTAAGTTTACACAGCTAACAAGTGGCAGAACCGTGGCTGGGAACCAGGCTTCCCTCTTCATCGTAGGGCTGCCCTGGGCTTGCCTCCCTCTGCTGAAGCCACATCTGCACTGGAATCGGGAGCAACCTAGAGAACCCCCAGGTCCCTTATATATTCAAACCTTCAGTCTCCTCCCTGCAAGCGTCCGTGCCCGTTCCCTTTCTCTGGCTTATGCCATCCTCCCAGCCCTGCCGACTCCTCTTTCCATAAATCACCACAAGTCCAACAGTCTCTCCACCTCTAGATTTTCCAAACCAGTCGAAATTCCCCCAAAGCTCTGACATCCCAACACAGAAATGCCCAGTTTTATTTTGTTAATAGAAACATTAGGAAAACAACTGCCATGTATTTCTACTAACATGTCATAAAAGTTATTTTAACACTGAAAACGTAAAGACTGTACACCTGAAAGAAATGAATTTTATTACATATAAAGTATACCTCAACAGAGGCATATAGGTATGCTCTTAAAATGTAGGTATGCTGAACTGGGAATTTAAACAATTAGAGGAGCACCCGGGTGGCTCTGTTGGTTAAGTGTTGGACTTTGGCTTATAAGGGCCTATTTAGCCAGAGCAGCTCCATCCTGACCCTGCGCGCCCCCGCTTCAGGGAACTTACTTAAAAACACGAAAATAGACTCCAAATGGATGAAGGACCTCAATGTGAGAAAGGAATCCATCAAAATCCTTGAGGAGAATGCAGGCAGCAACCTCTTCGACCTCAGCCGTAGCAACATCTTCCTAGGAACAACGGCAAAGGCAAGGGAAGCAAGGGCAAAAATGAACTATTGGGATTTCATCAAGATCAAAAGCTTTTGCACAGCAAAGGAAACAGTTAACAAAACCAATTTTTAGTATATGTGCTGCCGAAGCGAGCACAACAGTTAACAAAACCAAAAGACAACTGACAGAATGGGAGAAGATATTTGCAAACGACATATCAGATAAAGGGCTAGTATCCAAAATCTATAAGGAACTTAGCAAACTCAACACCCAAAGAACAAACAATCCAATCAAGAAATGGGCAGAGGACATGAACAGACATTTCTGCAAAGAAGACATCCAGATGGCCAACAGACACATGAAAAAGTGCTCCGCGTCACTCGGCATCAGGGAAATACAAATCAAAACCACAATGAGATATCACCTCACACCAGTCAGAATGGCTAAAATTAACAAGTCAGGAAATGACAGATGCTGGCAAGGATGCGGAGAAAGGGGAACCCTCCTCCACTGTTGGTGGGAATGCAAGCTGGTGCAACCACTCTGGAAAACAGCATGGAGGTTCCTCAAAATGTTGAAAATAGAACTACCCTATGACCCAGCAATTGCACTACTGGGTATTTACCCTAAAGATACAAACATAGTGATCCGAAGGGGCACGTGTACCCGAATGTTTATAGCAGCAATGTCTACAATAGCCAAACTATGGAAAGAACCTAGATGTCCATCAACAGATGAATGGATAAAGAAGATGTGGTATATATACACAATGTAATACTATGCAGCCATCAAAAGAAATGAAATCATGCCATTTGCGACGACGTGGATGGAACTAGAGCGTATCATGCTTAGTGAAATAAGTCAATCGGAGAAAGACAACTATCATATGATCTCCCTGATATGAGGACATGGAGAAGCAACATGGGGGGTTAGGGGGATAGGAGAAGAATAAATGAAACAAGATGGGATTGGGAGGGAGACAAACCATAAATGACTCTTAATCTCACAAAACAAACTGGGGGTTGCTGGGGGGAGGTGGGATTGGGAGAGGGGGAGGGGGCTATGGACATTGGGGAGGGTAAGTGCTATCGTGAGTGCTGTGAAGTGTGTAAACCTGGCGATTCACAGACCTGTACCCCTGGGGATAAAAATACATTATATGTTTATTTAAAAAAAAAAATTTGGAAGGGGAGGCGAACCATAAGAGACTATGGACTCTGAAAAACAACCTGAGGGTTTTGAAGGGTCAGGGGTGGGAGGTTGGGGGAACAGGTGGTGGGTAATGGGGAGGGCACGTTTTGCATGGAGCACTGGGTGTTGTGCAAAAAGAATGAACACTGTTACGCTGAAAAAATAAATAAAATGGAAAAAAAAAAAAAAGTCCCGGAAAACAGTCCCAGGTAACAAAGCCCAAATACAAGTGTGGGTCAGGCCAGGTGGAGGTATTCAATCAGTGGGGGCGCATACTCTCTCCCTAGCTACCAAAGAGTATGGGCCCCGCCCTTTGGGTGGCTTTTGGGTGCTCATTCTGACCAAGGTGATAGGCTGGTTTAAATATCTACTATAGGGTAAACTGTAATTCAATTGGTCACTTATGTGTGACCTAGCAGGACTGTGCAGTTTTCTCTGTGTTACAATCTCATTGGTCACCTGTGCGTGGCCAGGCCCAACCACATGGCCTTTGCCCTTAAAAGCTCGTCTGTAAAGAAGAGAGAGGTCGTCCTCTCTGTAAGAGGCGCGGCCCCGAACGTTCGGTTTGATTCTTGATGCTTGGCGCGAAATAAAGCTTTGCTTGACCTTCGTTTTGTATCAGTCTCGCTCCTTTGACCATGGACCTATTATTGGGGGACCCAACAGGCTCAGGATGTGATTCTGCGGGTCCTAGGGTCAAGCCCCGCATTGGGCTCCCTGCTCCACGAGGAGTCTGTTTGCCCTTCTGCCCCTCCCTTCTGCTCATGCTCTTGCTCTCTCTCTGAAATAAATAAAATCTTTCAAAAATTTTTGGAAATGGAATATATTTAGCTTTGGTCTCCCTGCCCCCATGCCATTTTGCCACAGAAGAGGGAAAACCCCATCACACACAAGAAGAGTTTGGGAAAACGACTGCTTCAGACTCTTCCTGGACAATGTCTCCTGCATCCTTCTTGTACATCCACACTACCTTTATCCATCCAGGCTTTCATCACTTCTTTTTTGGACTACTGCAGTATATTCCTGCCTACTCTTTCTGTGTCACATCCTCTTCTCCGGACCCTCCTTTCATGTGGTATCAGAATGAGCTTCCTAAAGCACAGCCCTGATCATACCCTACAGCTGTCAGGAATAAAGCCTCAGTGCCCTCACTCACAATCACACCCACCCGATCTTCTTGTTCACAATTTTGCACCATGGACTCAGCACCCAAGCTATTTCTTTTTTTTTTTTTTCTTTTTTAAGATTTTATTTTTTCATCTGACAGAGAGCAGGAGAGGGGAATACAAGCAGGGAAAGTGGGAGAGGGAGAAGCAGATTCACCACTGAGCAGGGAACCCAGTGTGGGGTTCGATCCCAGGACCCTGGGATCATGACCTGAACCAAAGGCAGATGCTTAACGCAGAAGCCACCCAGGCATCCCTCAGGCTATTTCTAACTGCATTCTTTTCCTTACACACTTTTTAAAAAATTTTATTTTTAAGTAATCTCTACACATGGGGCTCTAACTCAAAACCCTGAGAACAAGAATTCCATGCTCCACTGACTAGCCCGTCAGGTGTCCCTCCTTGCATACTTTCATTCACACAATTTCCCACATCTTAAACAAAATTTCCCCAATCTACATTTTGAAATATTGCACATTCTTCAAAGAATACTCAAGTGCCACTTATGTCTGCAAGACTTGATAATTCACCTCTGTGCCCTCTAAATTCATCTTCCGCTCTCTAGTACCTAACATATCATGTCTTATGATGAATCTGTCATATTATAGTAGAGTTTAGGCTATATTTTCTTCTCGACAGATGAGTTTATATCCTACTTCCCTTGAAAAACAGAAGCCATGAAATAACTACCCCCAATGTCTACCAACACACGTACTAAAGTCCCATATATTTTTACATATAATCTTCCTTCCCAAAGCTTTTTCCTGAACGCTCTGAATCCCATCTTCCTGTTCCTGACAAGAGCTTCCCTTCATCAATCACCTCCTCTTTCTTCTGACCTCTTCCTTGTTGCTCAGTAGCTCTACTTCTCAGTAGTTCAGGGAACACCAGTTAGAAATATTTGCATAAGAATGCCTGGGCAGCTCAGTCATTAAGTGTCTGCTTTCAGTTCAGGTCATGATCTTAGGTCCTGGGATTGAGCCCCACATCCTCCTCCTTGCTCATTAGGGAGCCTGCTTCTCTCTCTGCCTCTGCCTGCCGCTCCTCTTGCTTGCTCTATCTCTGTCAAATAAATAAACACAATCTTTTAAAAAAAAAGAAATATTTGCATAAACTATTCTTAAGCCAAAATAGTTGTGCTGATAGACCCTCTAGAGACCCTGAACAGAGCACCTACACCTATAAAGGCAAGTGAAACAAATTATGAACACACATTAGCCAGGCAAGAGAGAATTCTATTTAGCCACCCATCCATCAGTGAAATAAAGAACACTGAAAGCTGATGCCAGAACCACCACCATCCTTACTTTTGCTTTCCCTTGAGCTATTCCTGATCAAAGAACCTCTGCAAATTCTACCTGGTCAAGGCAAAAGTGTACACCTGAGGGGGCCCAAGACTTATTTCCTGGGAAAGCCACTTGGATTTCTTCTTACCTGGTATTAATTTTCTAAGAGTCCACGGCCTCAACATGTCAGCATAAATTCATAGAATTCATAGATAGATAAATTCATAGTATTATGGCTTATAATTTTTGTGTATTATCTATTTTCACCAAAAGACTATAAATCACTTGACTGTAAACCCAAGAACAAGGAGTATGTCTATCTTGTTTATCATTTTGGTCTCAATACCCAGCCCAAGGAAGGCACTCAAAAAAGTGTAGAATTGGGGCGCCTGGGTGGCTCAGCAGGTTAAAGCCTCTGCCTTCAGCTCAGGTCATGATCCCAGGGTCCTGGGATCGAGCCCCGCATCAGGCTCTCTGCTTGGCTGGGAGCCTGCTTCCTCCTCTCTCTCTCTCTGCCTGCCTCTCTGCCTACTTGTGGTCTCTATCTGTCAAATAAATAAATCTTTAAAAAAAAAAGTGTAGAATGAATGGAACTATAATAAATCAAGGTCAGGATTGCAGTAATTTAGGGTAGGAAGCTTTGCCGAACAATCTGAAGATATTATTTAAACTACACAATCCTAAACAGTCTCCCTTTACTGTCAAAGAAAAACCAGCATTGGACAGTCATTATAGCCACAGAAACAAAGATTTTGTTCAAGACTACCGCAATAGAAGAGACTTCAGTACAGAACAGGGCTCAGTTTCTAATATAGCACGGGCAAGTAAGAATATATCTCCAAGAAGTGGATGGGAAATTACTAATGGGAAACATCAAGGGTCAGGGAAATTCAAGCTAAACCAACCTGACAGGATCTTTGCTAAAGACAGGTCAGAGTGCCTAGACATCAGCTGGGGGATGGTGGAAGATGAGAAGGATGTGGAACTCTTGATAAACTGATTTATCAGGATTCTTGCTAAAACTGGGTTTATAAGGAAGTGCATAGAGAGCCCAGAAGGAGATTCAAGAGCCTGACTCAAGTCTGGTCAGAATCTTTGTCAATAACCAGAATCCGATATACCATTATCAGGTTTGGGAAGGGTATGTGGGTACCTAGATAGAGCATGTGTCCCTCACAGGCCTCCAGATTCTAGCGAAGTGTGAGGGGTGAAACGTCAGCAGTTACTGTAGGAAGGGCAGTGGTTATGTGTAGTTGACAAACGTCCTCTAGTAACTTTCACCTATCACCTCTAGACCCTGGGAGAACCAGTGCTCTAGAAACACCATTCCTATGTCTGTAACATTCTCCAGATCTTTAGATGTAGATACTTGTCAACTCTCAGACTCCTGATCCTTCAGGCCAATCTCAGAAGATCTCTGGCTCATACATGGGTGACTGCACATGGATAACTTTTTTAAGATAAATATTTTTAAAATATTTAAGATTCTCATCCTCTACCACAGAGACATTGAGTCATTAAACATAATAAGGCACTCTATTTGAAGAGGAGATCTGGGGGCACCTTGGTGGTTCAGTGGGTTGAGCATCTACCTTTGGCTTGGGTCGTGGTCTCGGGGTAACCCTAACCCCATGTCAGGCTCCTTGCTCAGCGGGGAGCCTGCTTCTCCTCCTCCTGCTCCCTCTGTGCTGTCTCTCTGCCTCCCAAATAAATAAAAGTTTTAAGAAAAAAATAAAAAATAAAAAGGAGGCCTAATGCTGGCAAAATGAGAAGGAAAAGTTGCTTCCACCAAGACACTTCAGATTAAATGTTGCCATCATTGGTACAGAATAGCATTACCACCATGAACTTAAAACCTGGATCCCCAGACCAAATTTTGTAAAAAGCCTTTCATACCCAGCCCACAGATTCCTCCTTACCAACTCCCTCTAAGTCCATACCTTTAGTCAAATGAAACAAGAAAGCATGGGGTGACATTGAAGTAGGGGTGAGAGAATTAAAGAAGTTTGGAGCCGAATTCTTATTCCTGTCTTAGAACCACAAAGTCCTCCAGCATCTCTGCCTTTTGAGGAAATATTCCAGGCCGCAATAGGAAGCACTACTCAGTGTTACCTTCAGGGCCCTGCCTGTACATTAATCAATGATTAAAGCCATTTCCTGATCTTATTTCTTTAGGACTGACATGAATGAAAACAGTTAAGGGACTCAAGAAGAAGATCAGGATTTTAACTTAAGTATTTTCTGGAAAAGTAGCAGACAACAAAACCATTAAAGAACTCCAACAGTTTTTCAGGATTAAAATGTAACATATTTCAATCACAACCAAGCCTCTCAAAGAGGAATTCAAATAGAAATGTGACCCCCCACGCCAAAATACATCAGCACCCTAGTGAGCTAATTTCTATTAAAGAAAGAAGTGTTTTCTGGGGAATCTGGGAGTCCAAACAACCTGTTCAATTGCCCAGAGTGATATGGAAGCAAAGACAAATAAATTTTGGGAGTCAGAAGGATTAGAGCTGACATCAGGATTTAGGATTATGTGACCTGACCAAGAGGATTTCCATCATCTCTCTTGACCTCTGCTTCCTTCTCTGGAAAATG
Organism: Meles meles; assembly: GCF_922984935.1. Lineage (NCBI taxonomy): Eukaryota > Metazoa > Chordata > Mammalia > Carnivora > Mustelidae > Meles > Meles meles. Next base: position 85,179,333 of record NC_060068.1, read on the forward strand.
GTAATAGTATCTATCGTTGAAGATTATTGAGGGAACAATGAGAATACTGCAAATAGCAATTAAGTATTAGCATATTTTCTATCAGCATTATCTGTCTCCCCAGGAAGCAGGGGAGGGACTTTCTTTTTTAAATACTAATACTATGCAGGTGCCTCTTGAGTTTGCACTGGGAAACCATAAACACCTGTTTGTCTCTTCTGTTTCATCTGTTTGTCTGCTTCTTACATGTTATTTATTCTGGTTTAAGCCCTTGGAAATGTCACCTCAGGTAAACACTCAAACATTTAAAGACTACTAACCTTTACATTTAAGATTTTTGTATTTCTTGAGTTGAATCTACCACATATCAATTTTCATTTGTTCCCCTCAAAACTATTTACTAAAATGACATATTTCCTTTGAACAGGTTATTTTTCCAAGATTATATACATAGGTATATATTTTTTTAAAGATTTTATTTATTTATTTGACAGAAAGGGACAGAACACAAGCAGGAGGAGAGGCAGAGGGAGAGGGAGAAGCAAGCTCTCCACTGAGTAGGGAGTTGGCTGCAGGGCTCGATCCCAGAACCCTGGGATCCTGACCTGAGCCAAAGGCAGTTGCTGAACAGACTGAGCCACCCAGGTGCCCCATGTAAGATTATATATTAAGTAGTGGGAACAAGTGGGTCTCCCACACTTAAAACACCTAATACAGCTATTTCCCTTCCTTTGGACAAACAACAAGCCCCCAAAGAATCCATTTTTTATCAATGAATCTTTTCTAAAAGAGGAGTAGCCAAAACAAAAATCCCAATTTTTTAAACTGGTTTTAATAGGGCTAGCATCTGAAAAAATTTAAATTTTATTGTTCTCACTGTGGAAATTAAGGAGTCTACTAAAGGTTTTAATAAGCATTATCCCATCAGCTCAACTCAACCATCTCCAGTTAACACACACACACACACATACACACTGCAATCAAAGAAAAACAGTGCACCAATGCTTGTGTGGCAAACTCCCAATTAATGGTGAAAACTCCTTAGAGCCAAGGTGTTGTTCTCCCAATAGACTGCTATTTTTAAAATACTTCTCTTTGAAAACAAGAGCATGATTAATTCCATCATTCTTACTCAAATTACTTATGACATAGAAACGACACAGTATGAGCAATTATTAAAAACACTTTATTATGTATAATTTGTACATGCTGCAATTTGTGTCATTTGGGGTCATCTTCCAGACTGTGATGTCATCTACCAAGATAAACTAAATCTAATTTTCTTCCTGCCACACCACATACAAAAATACAATTTTCAAAGCGAAGTTCCCCTTCTTTACCGGAAGATACAAGATACGTAGGAGTGTGTCGGATGAATAAGAAAAGAATACTTTGCACATGTATCAACACCATACAAGGCATTATCCTTCACACAGTAATGTCTAATATGTTCTTTTATTTGGGAAGAGCAGGAAAAGAGCCCCTTAACCCTCAGAGGGAAATGCAAACTTTGTTGCTAAAGGCAAACTCCAGGGATGAAAGTGTGATTCTCACAGGGGAAGTTAGGGTGGTGGGGATTTATGGAGGCAGGTGGACACCTCACAAGCACTTCAAAAGGAACGAATTGCAGGTGGTTCCTCGGGGACAGTCGCACAGCTTCCCAATCCTCGCTCCTTTTCGCACGGCGCACCGCTCCCCAGCGTGGCACTGAAAACAACACAATGTGTGGTCTTTCCACATAAGCAAACCCAGCTCCCAATAGACACATCTCCTCATCAACACAATGTCTGCCTCTTGGGAGAAATCAATGGAACCTGTCACCACCACCAGAGCTCTAAGTATGGTCAGACCTGAAACACAGAGAGCCTTAAAATTTCAGTGAGAGAACATTTTAAAAAAAAATTAATTATTGAACCCCTCCTACTTAATTCCACCTTTTATTTGGGGGGAGGAGTTACATTTTCTAGCTCCCCTAGCTGTTTATCAAAAAAAAAATAATAATAATAATCAGACATTTTTCTAAGAAATAAACAAACAATAGACCTATATTTTCTCACAACCTCTGCTCCCTGCTTTCAGCCTCCCCATCCCAAGAAGTGTATGTGTGAGTGAGTGTGTGTGTGTATGTGTGTAGCGTGTGCATGCGTAATTCCCCAAGGAAAGTGACAAGTGGGGAATCAAGAATTTTAACCTTAAAACATAGATCAGAAAAACTGGCAGTGCTCCAGATGGCTAGAAGAAAATTGGGGGAAGAAGAACTGAGTAGATTTAAGGGCTTTTCCAATTCAGAGAATTTTTCATGAGTTTAAAAAAAGCTCATCTTCAAGAAACACTCCATTTCATACAGACCCAAGAGCTGGTTCCTGGTGCCAGCTGTTGGATCTTCTGGAATGGCCATTCTACTCTTTGCCCTTAGAAACCAAGGGCCATGGTTTGGCAGTGGAAAATAAAAGGAAGCCCACAGATTTCCATAAAACCAAGTCCTAGGGAAGAAGGTCAATGTATAAGACTCAAGGTGATATATTTTCTCTTGGAAAAACATGGGGAGGGGATGACCCCAAAGCCTTACCATGGGGACTTGGCCATACTTCTTCTCATAGATTGGAATACTTTTAGTCTTGAGCTTCTTCAGGACTTCCTGTAGCGCTTCGATCTGCAACACACACCCCCGGACCCCGAAGTTGCTGCACTGGCTGCGAGCCCAGACCAGGGGCTCATTCCCAGCCCTAGCTACAAGAGCCCTGGAGCCATAAACACTACGCCCCGGGATTTCAGGGACAGAAAGGGACGTTTGAGGGGTATTAACGTAGCAAGCACTGTCTCACATACTGACTGCAAGTTCCTTAGTCACTGAGACTCCTGTTGCTCTGAGGGCCCGGGACAAGGGATTCACTCTACAAACTGGCTGAAGCAGTGCACGCCAGCCGGTTTCGGATGGAAGCCCGGGCTTTATGCTCATCTCCCTGCACCCCGACTCTGGCAATGGGGGTGGGGAAGGAGAGAAAGAAGACGGACGAGTACAAAGGAAGCAACCGGGCGGCAGCCAAGGGGGGTCCGGGAGTTACCTACCAGCTCCTTCTCGTGAGAGGCATCCTCCACGGCAGAGTAGATGTCCAGGGCTCGGGGCTGGAGCTCAGCTTCCTCCTGGGCACGGGCACCGAGCAGAGGTAGCAGCAAAAGCAGGGCAGCACCCAAGAGGGTCAGCGGACGAAGACGGGGGCTCTCCATGGTGCTGAAATTCGGAGCTGCGGTGGCACGCCACGCTCCCGCCTTTTATAGAAAGCCAGAGCCCAAGTACAGGCAAGAGGGAGGGGGCGACGAAGGAAGTGGGTGTGGAGGAGGGTCCAGGTCAACCGTCTGTAGGCAGTGCTCCGCCACCGCTTGACATCAGTGCCCGCTGGACACCAGGCGTCCGCGAACGAAGCTCTGCGCACAGAGCTAGAGTGCAGAGAACAGCTACCCTGCTCCCCAAGTGCTGTCAGCCCCGCAGCAAGAGACGCTCCCGTGGGGGCCTGAGCTGAAACGGAGGGGCGACAGCTGAGGGATGGAGGAGGAGGAGGGGGCAAGGAAATGGAAAATGACTTCGAGCCAAAGCACAGGCAATAGTCGCTCCCCATCCCCTAGCAGCAGCAGCAGCAACAGCAGCAACAGAAGCACCAGAAGCAACAGCAGCAAAGCAATCCACCTCACCAGCCCTGCCTTGCCTCTCACCCCAGCACCGTATGTGGCAGCAAGTAGGAGGTGTTGCCTCCAGGCAGGTTTGTCTGCTGAGCATTTTACTAGGTACTATGTGGGCTAGGGGAGGCAAACATAGTAAACATAACAAAGAGAAACCATGGCCTTCCCCCAGGATGTGTTCTTCGAGGAATCTATGTGGTAATGAGAAAAGAAGGAAAACAGACTAACTCCAATTCTGGGGTAGTGTAGAGAGCACAGAGAGCCCCATTCTGATTCCAGTCCTGGCTCCACCACTTATAAGCTGTGTGACTCTGGGCAAAATAAATTACCTATTTGAGTGTCTCTAGTCTCTCTGTCTCTCTCTCTCTCTCTTTTGTAAAACTGGTATTTATTTTTATTTTTTTAAGATTTTATTTATTTATTTGACAGAGATCGCAAGTAGGCAGAGAGGCAGGCTGAGGGGGGGGGGAAGCATGTTCTCTGCTGAGGGGAGAGCCCAATGCGGGGCTCAATCCCAGGACCCTGAGATCATGACCTGAGCCGAAGGCAGAGGCTTATATCACTGAGCCACCCAGGTCCCCCTAAAACTGGTATTTAAAAAATGCACCTCACAAGTTCTCACAAGAAGGGAAGGAGATTTAATATGTAAAACTTCTGGCCCAGAGCACAATAAGCACTAAGCCTCCCTGCCTCTCCTTGTTGAACTGTGATACTGCCCAGGTAAGTGGCTGTGTGCACTATCTCAATTGTTCCTTAGAGCAAATTTGCTATCCTTGGATGCTCTGTTACCCACCACGCACTCCTGATATCCAAGAAACCTGTCTAGAAAGAAAGCAAAGGGAGTGAAAAATCCAAGTTCTTGATTAGGGAAAAATCTCTAGAAGTCAGAAGGTACAGATGAGCCAAGTCCTCAGCGACTTGGGAAGACTGGTTTTTTAAAAAGTGAGGGTCCTTAACAGCTTGAATGCAAACCAAAGTTCCTATAGAAGAAGTGTTGTTTTCCCTACTTAGACATAGAGGCTTGTCTTAATTGCCTGCCCACCTGGCTTCTTACACCATACCTTCTTTGTTTCAACCCCTTCTAACCCCATTCACTTTTCTCCATCCCCATTACCACCACCCCAGTTCTGGACAGTTGCCCCAACCTACATCTTGCCTATCTCCAGTTCCATCCCATCTTCCCTTGCCTTCCTCTAATCCATAATTCGTGACCAGGCAGAGTGTTTTTAACCCTTACAATACACTGATGGCTTCCCATCTTACTAAGTACTGAATCTAAATTCCTCATCCTGGCTTACAAAGTACTACATTACCTGTACCTCTTTCCACTTTCATGTCCTACCATTCTGTCTCAGACCCTCCACTCTAACCTCAGGGGCCTTCTTCTTGGTCCTCTAACAGGTCAAGTTCATTCCCACTTTGAGGTTGCCCTTACCTTACATAGAAAGGTCACCCTACATTTCAAAATAGTTGACTGCTCCTTATCATTTAAATGTCAGTTTAAATGTCCTTGACCATCCAATCTAAAGTATCTACCAATTTATTATCCCACAGATTTATTCCTTGGCAGGTGATACAAGTCACTGGGATAGTTAATATATAATTTGTGTCTGGTAATTTCATTTGTCAAGTATTTAATTGTTACTCAAACACACACTGGAAAGCAGTTCAAGAAGTAATTACCTGATGAGTAACACATATATTATGCATATTAATAGCATCAAAATATTTCTTCCTTAAGATCAGTCTAACTTGAAAATTAATCCAATACCTCCCTCAGGTCTGCCTTTTACACATTCCTTTAGATTCTATACAGTAAAACTTTAGTGGCTGCACATTTTACTGTTTAAACCTTACAGAAACATATTGGCACTCATTGTAAAAATGATCTCCAGCAATAAAAGCATTCTAAACTTTGGAAGGAAAATAGTCCTAATAAGGTTTTAGTCCATCCTTCTGCAGAGATGGAATTATTCCCAATGCAATAATTTCTGTCATACTGTGTTCTATCCAGACACAAGCAATAACTTTCCTTTTGTGCCACTTCTATTGAAAAATACTCAAAAATTCAAATTCTATTGGTGTTAGGTTGGTGTTCATCTTCATGTAAGGAGGATACTACAGTTAGTTGATGGGTTTGGAAAACGATCACAATCCTGTGAAGCAAGCCAGAGGTATCTTGGTCATTTAGGTATCACCAAGCTTTTTTCATCTCTGAACAGAATTATTTAATAAACTGTCTTTAGGAAGCATGTGATATGGTAAGATGTAGGCAATTTTCTTCCTGAGACAATTTATATAAGTTAAAACAAGGGAGAGCACAAAAGTGTGAGATGTCCTACAGTTCAAACATCATGCACTGTTAGGAGAATTTCTCTATTCTTGCTAATTTATAATGACTCCATTAGAAAAAAAAATAACCCTTTGATGCCCCCAAGCAAGAAGAGTTTGTTATTGGATCTAGTTACTATTTCTCATCTCAGATATAGAAAAAGGAAGCAGATCATCTTACAAAATAGAAGCAGTGACCAGCTTGTATCCACGGAGATATACTGCAGACAAATTCTCTTAACCACTCCTCCTAAGATAAAGTAGGCTACTAGTACTTTTCTCTCCCTCCCTTCTTCAAATTTTGAGTCATTTCTTTTCCTGTATGGCCTAAAATAACACTTGGTCTTTTGGATTGTCTTGTTGCTCAAATACCAAATTACTTTGTTATCCATTAAACCCCTTTCCATCCTTCTGCCAACCAAGTATTGTCTAACAGCAAAACTTCCTCAGTTTGGGCCAGGAAAACAAAAGCAAAAATAAACAACTGGGACTGCATCAAAATAAAAAGCTTCTGTATAGGAAAGGAAACAATCAATAAAACTAAAAGACAACCTACAGAATGTGAGAACATATTTGCAAATGACATATCTGATAATAGGTTAGGATCCAAAATATAAAAAGAAATGATACAACTCAACACCCAAAAAACAAATAACCCAACTTAAAAATGAGAAGACACGAACTGATATTTCTCCGAAGAAGAAGTATAGATAGCCAACATATACATGAAAAGATGTTTATCATCACTCATCATTAGGGAAGTACAAATCCAAACCACAATGAGATATCACCTCATACCTATCAAAATAGCTAAAATCAAAAATACAGGTGTGAGCAAAGATGTGGAGAAAAAGGAACACTCTTGCATAGTTGTTAGGAATGCAAACTGGTACAGCCACGATGCAAAAACAGTATAGAGGCTCCTTAAAAAGTTAAAAATACTTTCCTTTTACTGATGTGGCTACAGCCATAAGCATGCTCAGGTTTAAGAGGCTTGCCTCCAGTGTCTTCCACTGTGGCAAAAAAGAAAGTCCAATTTCATTGGACCCCAATGAAATTACCAATGTCAATTCCCATCAGTAGATCTGGAAACTGATCAAGGATGGGCTGATCATCCAGAAGCCTGTGACTATCCATTCCCAGACTCAAGTGCTGGAAAAACACTTTGGTCTGATGGAAGGCAGGCATATGGGCATCAGTATGAGAAAAGGTACTGCCAAGGCTCAAATGTCTGAGAAGATGACCTGGATGAGGAGGATGAGAATTCTGTGCACCTGCTCAGGTAACAGCTTGAATCTAAGAAGACTGATGGCCAACTGTATCACAGCCTATACTTGAAAGTGAAGGGTAACCTGTTCAAAAACAAGTGTCTTTTCATCGAACACATCCATGAGCTGAGGCAGAGAAGGCACACAAGAAGCTTCTGGATGACCAGGCTGTACATACTGGCCTCAGCAATTACACAGATCGGTTATTCAATAAAACAAACCTTTATCTGCCTCAAAAAAAAAAAAATTAAAAATAGAATTATCATATGATCCAGTAATTTCACTACTGGGTATTTACACAAAGAATACAAAAACACTAATCAAAAAGATATATGTAGGGGTGTCTGGATGTCTCAGTTGGTTGAGCATCTGCCTTTGGCTCAGGTCGTTATCTCAGGGTCCTGGGATCGAGCCCAGTATCAGGCTCTGTGCTCAGTGGAAAGCCTGCTTCCCCCCCTCTCTCTCTGCCTGCCTCTCTGCCTACTTGTGATCTCTCTCTGTGTGTCAAATAAATAAATAAAATCTTTTAAAAATATATGTATGTACCCCTATGTTTATTGTGGCATTATTTACAATTGCTGAAAAATGGAAACAGCTCAAGTGTCTATCCGTAGAGGAATGGATAAAGAAGATGTGATACACATACACAGTAAAATATCACTCAGCTATAAACAAAGAATGAAATCTTGCCATTTGTAACAACATGGATGGATCTAAAGAGTATAATGTTAAATGAAGTAGGTCAATCAGAGAAAGTCAAACGCCTTATGATTTTACTTATATGTGGAATTTAAGAAACAAAACAAACAAGCAAAAGAAAAACGGGAATAAAACAAAAAAACAGACTCTTAACTATAGAGAACAAACTGATAGTTACCAGAGGGGAGGTGTGTAGGTGGGGCGCCTAAAATAGGTGAAGGGGATTGAAAATATGCTTATGACGGTAAGCACTGAGTAACGCGTGGAAGTGTTGAACCACTACATTGTATACCGGCAACTAATATAATGCTGTATGTTAACTATATTGGAATTAAATTTTTCTAATTTAATTAAATTAAAATTTAATTTTGCTCCTTTATTCTTTTTTAAAATATTTTATTTATTTGACAGAGAGAGAGAGATCACAAGTAGGCAGCGAGGCAGGCAGAGAGAGAGGGAGGAAGCAGGCTCCCCGTTGAGCAGAGAGCATGATGCGGGGCTCGATCCCAGGACCCTGAGATCATTACTCAAGCCAAAGGCAGAGGCTTTAACCCACTGAGCCACCCAGAAACCCCTGCTCCCTTCATTCTAACCAAACATCTTTATCACTATTTGGAAGAATATAATGTGCAAATAAAAGACACTTGGAGTTGATGTTCAACTAGGATGTGCTGGAGACATAGGAAAGACTACATGCTTTACAGACAGCCCATGAAGGAACAAAGCAGAGAAATTAGACAAAACTTTCCATTAATTTTTTAAAGATTTCAATTTTAAAACTTTCAATTTCAGGGTGCCTGGGTGGGTCAGTCAATTAAGCACCTGACTCTTGATCTCAGCCCAAGTCTTGATCTAAGGATCAGGGGTTCAAGCCCCATGTTGGACTCCATGCAGGAATGGAGCCTACTTAGAAAAAAAAAAACTTTCAATTTTAAAGCTTTCAATTTTTAAAGAGTTTCAATATTCAACATGTTCATAGCACTGCTAAGTGCTATGAGGACTGTGGAGATAAATAAGACACAGTTCTTGGCTTGATATTTGGGTCTTATCATATCTATAAAAATTCATAATATAACATCTCTGTGAGGTCAGAGTCCTAGTAGAGATAGGGAAGCTCCAAGAAGTCAGAGATTAATTCCCACTAGAGAGAAAAAACGTCATGAAAAATAGTATATAAGCTACAGTGTCTTAGACGGAAGGTAGAATTTCAACAATAACAAACATCCCACTCTGGAGTCTTGGGAGCAGATAGGCAATATATGCAAAGTCTCAGAAGCAAGAACATCTAGGGAAACTGAGTTGCCTGGGATGCTGGAGGTTAGGGTACATAGATAAAGTAAAAGCTGGGTAAACAAGACCGAAAAGGAACAGGAGAGCAGAAAAGGGGAATTCAGAGCAGCAATAGATCATTCCAATGAACAAGAAGTAGAAGCACAGGTGATTCCAAAGAATTCCATTTTCAAAATACTAACACTAAACGCAAAATTTTTTCCTAAAAGGCCTAGCCTAATAAAAGTAGCTCATGTCAGATATAGGGAGGTATCAGTAATGAAAAGATACTTGCCCCAGGACAAAGAAATCTTTCTCTGGCTTCTTTTGCACCGCACACCCGGGGCGCGGCAGAAGCAAGGGCACACCTAGCCCCACTTCCTACGCCACAGGTACCTCGTCGCCTCCTCTAACTTTTCTGGATCCAGAGCGCCTAAACTTGTAGGAAGTGTACATCAGTACTAAAGCAGCAGACTAGGATGCCCTAAGAGATGAACTATGTGACTTAACAGAGAGCAATGTGAATCCTTCAATGGCTGCTTGTTGGCTACAATTTCAAGCTGACTTCTCCAGCATGGTGTCAAAGTTTCTCATAGTTTGATCTTGGCCCATATTTCTAATCTCCTTTTCCTCCACTCCCAACCAGTCCTAGCAGATATCTTCTATCTTATTTGGCAGATATAGGATACTTACTTCTTACTTCTGTACTGAATGAGAGGAATACAGTGGGTTATGCTACCATAACAAACAACTCCAAAATCTTGGTGACCTGAGAAAAAGGAGATGTACTTCTCACTCATCTAACATGTGTATCAGGGTTAATGAAGTCCTGCATTCATCATGGCCACTCAGGGACCAAGAATGACAGAATATCACCAGGTCTGACATCGCTGGTTGTGTTCCAGAGAGGGAGGTGCCGAAAGAGCTGTAGAAAGTCTTGAACAAGCTATTAAAACTTTGGCCCAGAAGTGATATTTCACTGGTTTCCAACTCGTTCGCCCGAAGAACTAGTAAAGCGGCTCAACCCAAGTAAAAGGGAGTGTAGTCTTACCCTGCGAGGAATGCACTGACGACCATGTGCATTCTGAACGTTCATACCTCTGCCTTTGTCCATGCCCTTCTCTATGCCTGCAACATCCTTCCCGTGCCTTGAACATCTAAAAAGCTCATGTTTCAGGGCACGTGGGTGGCTCAGTGGGTTAAACCTCTGCCTTCGGCTCGGGTCATGATCCCAGGCTCTGGGATCGAGCCCCGCATCGGGGTCTCTGCTCGGCTCCTCCTCTTTCTCTCTCTGCCTGCCTGCGATCTCTGTCTGTCAAATAAATAAAATCTTAAAAAATAAAATAAAAAATAAAAAGCTCATGGGCGCCTGGGTGTCTCAGTGGGTTAAAGCCTCTGAGGTCATGATCCCAGGGTCCTGGGATCAAACCCCGCATTGGGCTCTCTCTGCTCAGCAGGGAACCTGCTTCCTCCTCTCTCTGTCTCTGCCTGCCTTTCTGCCTACTTGTGATCTCTGTCAAACAAATAAATAAAATCTTTAAAAAATAAAAAGCTCATGTTTCAAGACCTATCTTATCTGTCTTATCAGACACCTTTTTCATCCACTGGCCATCAAACCACCAGGCTTACCTTGTCATCATTTCCGTAAACCTTTATACATGTACTTACTAAAACACCCAACATGCAGTATATTATCATATGTCTATCTCACTAGCTAGACAAAGAAGCCCTTGATGGCAAAGAATACATGTAATCACCTTGGTACCCCCAGTATTTAGCATGGTACCCGATAGACAGTTGAGGAGGAGAAAGTTAGGTGCTATGAAATGAAAGATAATACTCAGACAGCAGTGTAATGACCTGCAGGCAGTTACACAATTTACTACAGAAGAGATTCATCGAGTAATTTAAAAGCACTGCCAATTTACTATCTAAAAGCACCATTATTTCCCTCTTATCAGGGAAAAGGTATGCCAGAGAGTGATAAATTTGTTTCACAGGTAGTCAGTTTCAGATGTAAGATTTCTGGGGTCCAGACTCTGGCCTCTCTCAACATCTCCTCCAACAATTAAGGGTACTTTAGCTGCAAAATGGACAATTTATGTAAAGGACAAAACTTGCTCTGTCACTAGGAAGAATGCTATTGTCTCCATACCCTTCTTATGGACTTCTTCAGTGTTTTTCCCACATACTCTCTATGGAGCAATATGGAAAGAAAACTGGGATAGGATCAAATCCTAAAGAAGCTTGGGAAATTTAAAACCTATTTCTGATCAACAGTCTCCAGATCACAGACATGACTCCTGTACTGGGCGATGTTTGGTTTTGATGGCATCTAAGGTCACTTTTACAATCATGATTCTGGGACTTTTCTATGCCTCCTTGAGAACTCATTGAAGTGAAATCTATTTCTCCTGACATAAACCATAACCTCAGGAGAAAAAGAATGCCATCTGGCATGATCCAAAGAGGCAGGGCCTAAGGGCAAAAGTATGTTTTATGGGAAAAGGGATCCTGAACAAGTCCCTCCTTTATTCTTTAGGTAATCTACAGCCCTGACATTTCTCTGCTGTGCATAAGCAGAAATTTAGCCTGGTTCTGGTTTTAACAAAAGATCCATCATGTTGGCCTGGCTTACCAGCTAAGTGAGGACTAACTTTTCTTGCTCTGCAAGCTAGATGTATTGACATTCAGATCTGAGCACTTCCCATCAAACTGCCTCTATAAAGCCAGCCTGGTAAGGCCTCTGAGATGAATGCACTAGCAATCATTCCTTAAGCTCCCCTCATATATTTGGGGAGCCCACAGAGACTGTGGTTATTACTCAAGAAGGTGAGATTAGAGTGCAAATTTGAGAAGAGTGGAGCCCAGAGAATGGCAGGTTTGCCCAAGTCATGTATCAAGCTTTCTTCTCCTCTTAATGGACTACAGGAAGACAGGTGTTTAGAAACCCAGTTTAACTTTATGAATGGGATTACAGACAAGTGAAGTTCTTACATGCCTATACAGAAGAAGCTTAAAGATCTTAGGGAAGGAAATATCATCAGAAGAGGGGTACAGAGTGGGGGGGGTGTCTTAAAGCTGCATTTGCCGTAGAGTTCACAATTTATGGGGCTCTTAGGGAGAAAACAATGGAGATTAAAAAAAAATTTTCTTTTTTAAAAAAGAAAACTTTTTTAAAAATCCTCAATTTTCCTCGGTGCCTAACACTACCTTCATTTTCTACCCTTCTCTAGGAAACACAGCTCTTCAATCATACTCTCCTCGTGGACAGGTTCTAGGGCCCCTGCTCATCTGAGACTGTGGTGTGCAGCACATCTCCACCCCTGAACCCCTGTGCGATGGTCTGTCATGTGTTACTCTTCACAAGCATTTAGTGGCCCTTCCTGGAGGAGGATTATACTTTGGACTCCTACAGAAGTATATCCTTTCCAACTTCTACGTGGCCATGTGACTCACTCTGACCAAGGAGATACAAGCAGAAGTAGGAGGCACTGTTTTCATGGGGAAGCTTTAAAAACCAGTGCATACTTTGCCCTGCTTTCTTTTTCCCGCCGCTTCCATTGGCAATGTTCCAGATAAAGCCAGCTCTGTCAGTCTGTGTTATGGAAAGTTCTGGAGGGAAGAAAATGCTGAGCAAAGCTACAACCAGCCTTCATGGACATACAGTGTGAGTGAGAAACTGTGGATTTAAGCAAATGAGATTTGGGGTCTTTTGTTACAGCAACATAATTTTTTTTTTTTTAGATTTTATTTATTTATTTTACTATTTTTAAAATTTAGATTTATCTGGCCAACTCAAGTGTATAGATCACCATACCCATCAACCCATCTTATAGATAGTACTAGCCATCTATGCTGCATAACACATTACCCCAACATTTAGTGGCTGAAGACAACATGTCTTTATTATCTCACCATTTCTGAGGGTCAAGAATCCAAGCATGGCTTAGCTAAATCATCTCTTTCAGCATCAGCACAGGTTGTGATCATAAGGTGTAAGATGACTGGGGCTGCAGTCACCTCAAGGTTCAACGGAGGCAGAATCCTCCTCCAAGATAACTCAGTGGGTATTGGCAAGATGTCAGGAGTGACTTCTCATACTTTTGCCATATTCTATTCCCTGGGTTCTGCCCATGCTAAAGGGCAGGAAATGACACAAGTCATGAATATCAGGGGGCAGGGATTAATGGGAACCTTATTAGAAATTGTATCACAATAATTGTCAAAAAAAAAAGTAAAGCTAAATGAACACGAATTGAACAAGAACATAAGCGTGAGCGGTGAGACAAGAGAGAGAACTGCGGAATTTTATAGCTGTGGCTCTGAAGCCCAGAAAGGTTAACTATCTTGCCTAGGATATGCAGTTAGCAATAAAGCCAGAATGAAAATTCAGATCAGTGCTCTTTCCACCAGACAGTGGTAAGTGAAAAATTAAATAGCAATACAAGACAAATTGCATTCAACGGACACAGGAGCTGGGCCATCAGTTGCTAATTGAATTGTCACATAAATCATCCAGACAATGACTGAATTAAAAGTGCAGAAAGAGAAGCTCTTTAGGCTAGGGGCAATCAAAGGTAGGTCATAACAGAAGTTAGACTTTGAAGGGTAGGATTGTTTGAGCAGAAATGAAGGGAAAAGTGTTCTTGACAAGTCAATCTCCAAGCTGGAAGTTCTTCAGGGGACCCTCGGGCATCACACAGAAATGCTGACGTCTCTACTCTTCTGTCTTCGATCTTTACTCATCAGGTGACAGACATTTTCCAAACAGACTATCTCTGGAACACTATACGTCAGAGGTGAGGCCACAGAGAGAGAACCTTCAATTCACCCTTAGGTAAGTGGTACCCAACCTGAGGAGAAAGGATCAGAATCAACTAGAAATTTTTGTTTGGGAAACTGCATATGCTTTATACCTCACCCCCAAAACCTGAGGCACCTGGATGTCTGTGGAGGAGGGCAGTGGAGGGCAGGTAGCTCGAAAAAGTCACCCCAACTGGTTCTGATATAACCCCCTGGTTAGGAAGCAGAGCTGTGGGGCTTTCTGCATCATCTGGTGAGGTCTCTGGAAACACACTTTGCCCTACAAAGAAGTCCAAAGCCAGGTCTTTTCAGGATGCCAACACCCTCCCTCATAAAACATGAGCAGCTTGATAGGTGAGCCAGGATAGAATGATGTCCTCTCAATTAAGGGGTCATGAACACGCCCCAAGGAGCTTTCTAAGAGTACTTGATGGACAGAGATAAGCCCCCAAAATAGTAACCATAATAGTAATTAAATCTTGATGAAAGACTCGTTTTTGTCCACCCATTCTATAGGTGATACAACTGATCATTTAATACTGGATCCAGGTCTGCAGACCAGTGGGAAGGAAGCTGGATGAGATCATTTACTTTATCAAGTTTATCACCATTCCAGAAAAGGAAGTGAGAAAAGAGGGAGCAAAAGAGAAATTAAAAAAAAAAAAATCTAAAAAATTTTTCAAATGCCATAAAAAGATATAAATGTCAAGATCATGGTTCCCTGACGAACCACGTCATTTTTTATTGGAAACTGCAAATATGTCAGGCTGAGTCCCCAAGTGCGAGCTTCGAATTTCCCAGTATGAATGGAACTCTGTCTCATGACACGGACCGTTAACTCTGGACGGAGGTCTTCCTCTAGGCCCCACCAAAGATCTCCCAGGAAATCCAAGGGGCCTATAAGGGCACTCTGAGTAGTGGAAGAACAAAGATCTCACCTTCGGCAGACACAAACCTACTATGCCTCACGGACATGGAGAGACCCTGACAAGGCACAGCTATTAGCATTTATAATGCTTTTTTGCCCAGATGCAAATGTCATTTTCTGCCATTTGCACTGCTGACCAGGGTGGCCCCGGAAGAAAGCACTGTTGATGGACACAGCCTTTGCCCAGTGTCCTGCCGGGGGTTGGAATGGACTGTAACTGTAGCTTTGCTCATGGCAGCCGTCAGACACCCACAGAGACCAATCTCTCCCAGTGCTTGCAAATGAAATTTCTCCTCAGGGGATGAAGAAGCCTCCAAAAGAACCTGTCAAGTTTGTTTTATGTTTTTTATCATTATGTTTTCTTTCTAGAACAAGGATGCGCAGAAAAGAGCAAGTAGCCTCCAGATGCCATTACCTGTTTCCTAGGATTTCTTAAGATTTGCCGTATGATAGTCTAGAGGTCCAAGCATTTCAAATACTTTGGAATAACGCTTTGTTCCTTTCTTGTCTATTTTCTTTCTCCAGGATTCTGCAAAAACACATCTTAGCTCCAGAGATGTGGACATAAATTTTCTAAAAGCCCAGTTACACAGGTGTAAATCAGGACAAGCGAAGGGGTTTTCCAAAAGGAGCTGAGAGACTGGAAGAAACCAATTTTGCATTCAAGTCTTCATAAACCCAGGGTGCCTGGGTGGCTCAGTGGGTTAAGCTGCTGCCTTCAGCTCAGGTCATGATCTCAGGGTCTTGGGATCGAGTCCCGCATCGGGCTCTCTGCTCAACAGGGAGCCTGCTTCCCTCTCTCTCTCTCTGCCTGCCTCTCTATCTACTTGTGATCTCTCTCTGTCAAATAAATAAATAAAATCTTTAAAAAAAAAAAAAAAAGACTTCATAAACCCTTTTCTCTGACGGAGACCCAAGGTGTGAGTGTCATTTATGTGGAAACCCTAAACAGGGTTTCTTAACTGGGCCGCAAATCAGAACCACCTTGGGAGTTTTTCAAACAATACCCAGCATCAGAGATTCTGATTCAATTGTCCTGGAGTGGCGTCCAGGCAACGGTCCTTTCAAAGCCCCACAGGTGGAAGATGGAAGGTTCTCACTGTCCATGAGCAGTAAGGCTATCCTGGTGCCTACTGCACTGAACTGAGCATTTCTATCCGTTCCTTTATTCTAGCCTAGGGATTGCAAACCCAGCTATCAATGGGGGCCAGCAAGTAAGGTAAGGCCCAGATACAAGGCAACAGACAGTGGTAGAACTTCTAGTTTTTCAAGAGAAGATAAAAATTTGGATTTTTACATGAAACTTCCTGATTTTAAAATGTGGACAACTGATTTAAAATGGAATCCTCTGAATGTACATATGGCAACAGCCTTGGTTTCCTCCCATAGTTTTTCCTACACTGGGTCCTCAGATGACCTAGGGATCTCTTTCCTTCTGGGATCAACCAGCAAAACTGAAGAAAGAAAGCACAACTGCAGAGCTTGAGAGCATATCCTGGTAAACACTGGCCTCCTGTCAGTTGGCATCCATTGTCTTTTATACATACTTATCTTTAACTGACAGGCTCAGGTTGCAGGGAGGGCACAGGAAATCCCTGTAACTAAAACTGGTGACCCTGACCCTGAGAGGGTTCACTAGGCCTTAAACAAGAATGTGCCTCTGGGGGCGGGTGTGGGTTGGGGCAGCACCTGGGTGACTCAGTCATTCAGCCTCTGCCTTCTTGCTCAGATGGTGATCTCAGGGTTCTGGGATGGAGCCCCACATCGGGTTCCCTGCTCAGCAGAGGGTCTGCTTCTCCCTCTGCCTGCCGCTCCCCTTGCTTGTGCTCGCTCACACGCTCTCTCTCTCCCTCTCTCAAATAAATTCTTTATTTTTTTGAAGACTATTTATTTATTAGAGAGAGAGAGCAAGAGAGAGAGGGAGAGAGAACACAAGCAGGGGGAACAGCAGACAGAGGGAGAAGCAGACTCCCCACCAAGCAGGGAGCCCAATGTGGGGCTCAATTCCAGGAACCCAGGACCATGACCTGAGCCAAAGGCAGATGATTAACCAACTCAGCCACCCAGGCAGGCCTAAATAAAAGATTAAAAAAAAAAAGTGCGCCACTGGGTCCCGGACTTCAGAGGAAACACAACAAAAATGAGGAAGGGAATAAGTGAACCCCCAAAAGATCACTGTGGAGCCATTTTGCTAAGATCAGCAATCAGAAAGTTGGTGTATGGGAAAGAGCAAAGGCACTGAAGCCAGACACTTAGCTGCTGTACAGGCACAATCCCCTGTACCGGCAAAGCACACCATCTTCCAAGCCTCAGATTCTACATCCGTCAAGTGGACATAACAATACCTTCCCTATAAATACATCATGGAGGCTCCAAAAAAAAAAATTAAAAATCTACCCTATGATCCAGTAATTGCTCTACTGGATATTTACCTGAAGAATACAAAAGCACTAGTTCAAAAAGGCATATGCACCTCTCTGTTTATTGCAGCCTTATGTACAATAGCCAAACTATGGAAGCAGCCCAAGGGTCCATCTATAAATGGCAAGATAAAGAAGATGTGTGGGGGGGGCGGGGGGGTGTTTGTGTGTGTGTACACACACATAGTGGTATATTATTCAGCCTCAAAAAAGAATGAAATCTTGCCATTTGCAACAAAACATGGATGGAGCTAAAAAGTAGAACGCTAAGCTAAATAAGTCAGTCAGAGAAAGACAAATACTGTATGATATCACTTATAATGTGGAATTTAAGTAACAAAAACAAAACAAGAAACAGACTCTCAACTCTTGAGAACAAACGGAGAATTACCAGAGGGGAGGTGGATGGGGGGACAGGTGAAACCGGTGATGTGGATTAAGAGTATACTTATCTTGGGGGGCCTGGGTGGCTCAGTGGGTTAAGCCTCTGCCTTCAGCTCAGTCATGATCTCGGGGTCCTGATATCAAGCCCCGCATCAGGCTCTCTGCTCGGTGGGGAGCCTGCTTCCCCCCTCTCTCTGCCTGCCTCTCTGCCTACTTGTGATCTCTCTCTCTGTTAATATTTATTTAACTCTTTTTCTTAAAGATTTTATTTGTAATAAAATCTTTTAGAAAAAAAAGAGTACATTTATCTAGATGAGCACTGAGTAACGTATACAATACAATTTTAAAAAATATTTTATTTATTTATTTGAGGTAGAGAGAGAGAGCATGAGCAGGGGGCAGAAGGAGAGGGAGAAGCAGACTCCCCACTGAGCAAGGAGCCAGACATGGGACTCGATCCCAGGACCACAGGATCATGACCTGAGCCAAAGGCAGATGCTTAACTAGCTCAGTCACACAGGCACCCCTGTATACAATTGTTGAATGACTATATTGTATACCTGAAACTAGTATAACATTGTACATTAAGTATACTGGAATTAAAATTTAAAATTTAGCTAAAGAAAAGGAAAAAACCTTCCCCAAAGAGTTGCAATGGTGAGGCAGGATGAATCTGAAGGGCCCCAAATATGGAACGCACTAAATTCCCAATCAGAAAAGACATCCATTTTCATGCCTTGATAATCTAAATAAAGCATCTTCAAATTCCTACTTTTGAAAAGTTCTTCCAAATAGATAATTTAATTCTAAATTCCCTGTGTTTTTCTGCAACAGTCGCAAGCACACATTCATTCCACATGTCTGAACCCAGGTGGCAAATGCCTCCTTCCATCAGAGCTCTTTCTTCCTTCTGGCATTTCGGCTCGTGGTCCCTGTCACCTTCTGAACTCTGCCCACCTTTCCATAATACTTCAGGTATTTCACAGCACTACTCTTATCACTTGTGACTCAGCTCGTCACGATGATGAAACACCATGACAGAACGGTCTGCATATTGTCCCCTGACACAGTTACCCTTGGGGAAGAGGCTACATGATATGTATCTTTTCATCTTCTTCAGATACAGTTAGGTCACCCAGGAGACCAAAATGTCACTCAAGGCACTTTCTCCCAGCCTCTTTCTGCCAAGTCCCATCTTGCCTCCAACACCTTCCGCCAGTTCTGAAATCACCTTTTCCATCTCGGTGGGCTTTGCCCGCTCAAAAGCAGCGACAGTCATGGCTCACCTTCCCCTACAACATCTGTCTATATTAAGTTTAATTCCACACACATGCTGGGACTTCGATCTCCAGCCACTCTCCTGAGACTCTGAGGCGGAAGAGCTGAGCAATACACAGTCCTTTGCCGGAGCTTCCCACAGTATTAAGGTTGTATATCAAGTTTGCTTGAAGGGATGACAGCCCATCCACAGTTAGGCAGTGTTTTATTACTACTTCTCTGCTTTGCATCTTTTAACCAAGACATCCACCTGTGATTCTGATTCTCTGGCCCAGGAGTGGAACAGGTATAGCTATTAACTCATATAACTGATTATTTTATACAAAGAGTTTTTATGTCTACATGGATCTCGAAGGAGATTAGGATATGCTAACCCAAAATGTGCCACTCTGGTATAAAGATTATTCAGATAAGACTTGGAGCTGAAAGCAATCAATAGATACAGGATATATCTGCTTCAAAGCAAAGTATGAATTTCTCTTTGTGAAGGTTTCCCACCAGCCCCTCCTGTGTCAAAAAGAGGAGAGTGACCCTAAACTTCAAAGATGGAGAGTCATCACCAATGTGAACCTGCAGAAACGAGCCTTAATAACATAGCCCTCACCTTCCATTAGCTTTGCCATATACTTCCTAGTCGCTTCCTCACAATTTATTGTCCCATGAAGCCCACACCCTCTTTCCTTTGGTAAGAAGGGTAGATAAACTCCTGAGCCTAAATGATTCTTTGAGTTTCACTTTTGTGTGAATTCCCATCCAGGTAAATACTCATAAAAATTGCGTGCCTTTTCTCCTGTTGATCTGTCTGTGGTCACAATTGCAGGCCCCCACTCACTGAACCTAAGAGGGTAAAGGGAAAAATTTTCCCCCCTCAGGATCTCTTCAAAGCAGATATTCTCAGAGATGGTATACTAATACTCAAAACCTAAGGGCCAGGGGCCCCTGGGTGGCTCATTGGGCTAAGCTTCTGCCTTCGGCTCAGGTCATGATGTCAGAGTCTTGGGATCGAGCCCTGCATCAGGATCTCTGCTCAGCAGGGGACCTGCTTCCCCCTCCAACTCTGCCTGCCTCTCTGCCTGCTTGTGATCTCTCTCTCTCTGTCAGATAAATAAATAAAATATTTTTTAAAAAATGCCAAAACAAAACTAAGAGCCAGCACCCCTTTCCTGAAAGGTTTATCTAACCATAAACAATGATTGAAACTTCTGCATGCAGGGGTTGTTGACTGAGAATTGCCAACACTTATTTGCCCTTAAGCAGTGACTATGCAGTTGGGAATGGGACTAGGGGACATCAAACTATGCCAATGACTGTGAGATGAGCTTATAGGGGAGGAAAACACACACAACTCCCCACACTAGAACTCATAAGCTGGGCTTCTATCCCCTTCAAGTCCCATTATCCAATATGGCAGCCACTTAGATCTTTTCTGCATATGAATTGAGTCTTCTTGTTCTCCTGCTTAGATCCCTGGAAGCCTTAACTTTGCACTCAGAATGATTCCTAATGCCCTTCATGGCCCCCAAGATCCAGGAGGACCTGGTTTTGCCACCCTCCCCATCCTCAGGTACTTGTTTTGTGAGCATCAGTTGGGCCGCAGACCTCCACTAATCTCATCTGCCCCCCGGACCTCCACCTACTTCTCTGCATGTTTCTTCTCATCTTCTAGATCTTTTGCTCTAAAGCCACCTCATGCAGTCCTTCTCCAGCCACTCAAAGCAACTGCCTGTTTTCTTTATCACAGAATTCCAGTTCTGTCCCAGCACTTACCACTATCTTGAAAGTGATTTGTTTCCTTGTTAGATGTTTTCTTACCCCTTAGATTGGAAACTCAGTGAGGACAAGGATCTGAGCTGAGGAGAACAGCACCAGGCACAGAGTGCCCAGGGAATGAACAGTTCTGAACAAGGAAGGGAATGGAAGTTCAGCCTTCTGGGCAGGCGCACCCCACCTGCCCCTTCCTCTGACACGCTGGGCTATTGCTGTCTGCACCCAGCCACCCCTCCTCTGCTCAAAGCTCAGCAGGTGCATGCGCTCCCACAGACCCCAGCATGTGCAGCGGAATCTCAGGGCCAACCCCTATGCAGCTGCATTCCTGGTTCTCCTCCCTTCCCCAGGAAAGCCTTTGAGAAGCCTACTGGGCAAAAATACAAGTCCGTTCCTCCCTCTCCCTCCTCACCCCTCCTCTCACACAAACACACACACGCGCACGCGCACACACACACACACACATACACGAAAAGCACATCTAGAGTTCCACAGGCAGAGACACAAACTGCCTAAGAACACCTCCTGAGAGGGAGACTTTGGCTTTAAGATCTTAAATTCCTGGTCCTTCATGCCCAAGCTGGGTTTCCCAAGGGAGTCTAAGCTGGGCCTTGGCTCTGGGGCACCCGCCTAACCCCACAACAAGTCAGGCTCAGGAATGGCCTTGCCGCTGCCACCCAGGATGTCGGATGTGACCAGAGTTCCCGACAGTGTCAGTGAGTGACTGGGGACTGTTGGGTGACATCATACATGACCCAGCACCAGACTTTCAATGTAGCACAGCAGAGGCTTAATCATAAGATCCGGAAAATGCAGACTTCATGCCTCCGGAAGGAAATGGCTAAGACCTCTTTTCCTAGGGATCAGACAGATTGAGCTGAAATGGGTGTTGATAAAACCCCCTGATTGCATCTCAAGGACCATTTCCCCAAACTAAGCCTGGGCCTTGCTGTCAGAGAGCTTATCCCTTTATAGCTGCATTCACTGGGGAAATTTCTGTTCTAAAATATATACCACTGGAGAAATGGAAAAAACCTTACAACTGTGTAGTGAAGAGGTAGGGGATATGTGGGGATAGTAACCTAATTGATTTTTAGGAGAGCAGAGAGCTTCTTATTCAACAGCAGTCCCGAAGAAAAGATGCATTAGTGCTCTTGGAGGGCGTGTGATCTAATGGATGTGGACATCAGAGCCCAGCTACAGACACGAATAACAGAAGTTAACAGAGCCCTTCCTCGGAACTGGCACTGAGCTAAGCCGCTGATAGGCATTTCTCATTTAAAATGAGGGTCACTGGTGCACCTGGGTGGCTCAGTCGTTAGGCATCTGCCTTCAGCTCAGGTCATGATCCCAGAGTCCTGGGATCAAATCCCACATTGGGCTCCCAGCTCCACGAAGAGTCTGCTTCTCCCTCTCATCATGTCCCCTCTCACGTTCTCTCTCACTCTCTCTCTCTAACAAATAAATAAAATCTTATAAATAAAATAAAATGTGGGTCAGGAATTATTCTCCCATTTTTACATAAGGAAACTACGACTCAGAGAGTGTAAGTAGTCACACAGTTTTGAATGGTGAATCTCAGCCCTTTGCCACATGGCTCTATCAGTTCTCTCCACCATCACTAGGCTTTTGAACTAGGGGATCAGTGAGAAATCCAGGGAAGGTGACAAGCTTAAAATCCACTATCCATCATCCACTACCATGTGGTTTTCCCCTGCCCTACCCCCCCATCCAGGATGCCTCAACACCAGCAGCCCTAGGCCCTTGGTTCTCAAGGTTGCTGCTTCGAACTAAGATTTGCAGGAGCAATGAGGGGAAGTAAAGAGCAGGAAGGCAAAAGCCTCAAGACCCTCACGTACACACTGCCCCCAAGAGACTCCCATCACACAGGACACCCAATGACTTGGCTTGTAACATTAACAACACTCAGCATTAGTCACCACATTTCACTGACTCTGAAAACAACATACTTTTAAAAAGCTGCTCTTGGGGCGCCTGGGTGGCTCAGTGGTTTAAGCTCAGTGGGTTAAAGCCTCTGCCTTCGGCTCAGGTCATGATCCCAGGGTCCTGGAATCGAGCCCTGCATCGGGCTCCCTGCTCAGCGGGGAGCCTGCTTCCCCCTCTCTCTGCCTGCCCCTCTGCCTACTTGTGATCTCTCTCTCTCTGTCCAGTAAACAAATAAAATCTTAAATAAATAAATAAATAAAAAGCTGCCTCTTTCAAAGCTCTACACACAGAACTGAATCTAATGAGTGCCCTTGAAGTACAATCTAGCACTGGTTTCTTTTGTGATAGAAATAATAATAAATGGTTACCATTTCCCACTTACTATGTGTCAGATGATTTGCACAGGTATTTGTCTTAAAACTTCTATCACAAGGGACACCTGGGTGGCTCAGTGGGTTAAAGCCTCTGCCTTCAGCTCAGGTCATGATCCCAGGGTCCTAGAATCGAGCCCCACATCAGACTCCCTGCTCAGCGGGGAGCCTGCTTCTCCCTCTCTCTGCCTGCCTCTCTGCCTACTTATGATCTCTGTCTGTCAAATAAATAAATAAAATCTTTTAAAAATTCTATCACAAATAATGTATACTATGCCAATATTTTAATAGCTATTAACTTAATAGTTAATATCTTACTATGAATATACTATTCAACTATTTTATTTACCCATTTTAAATTGTTAGCAGAATTAACAATTTAATTCTTTGACTTTTAGCAATTACAGTTCAGAACGAACCAAGCCCTACCAAGATTAATTCATTTAGTCCTCCTAACAATGCTATGTTATTATCTCATTTTTTGTTTTGAAGATGAAGAAACTGGGGTCCAGAGAGCTTAAGTAATTTGTTCAAGGTCACACAGCAAATAGGTAGCGGAGCTGAAATCTGGCCCTAGCAATCTGATTTCGGAGTCCAAGCTTATGACTTCCATGCTCTGCTGCTTCAAGTCCTCCATAATCCCAGTGGCTCTTGAGAGAGCAAATAATAACTGCACAAAATTAGTAATTGCAAAAAAAAAAAAAAAAAGGATTAGCAGACTCCAGGAAGAGCCCACCCTGTGGCAGAGTCAAAACCATATGTAATTCATAGAAACATACACTGCATTGAGATCAAAATAAATGATACGTGCTTAATATCACACATCATAGAGATACTAATTTTTTAAGATAAAGCAAATACTTAGAAATGTTTATAAACCTTAGAAGACTTCTTATCTGTAAGTTGATAGTGCTGGCATTTATAAATCATCAGAAATGATGAATAATGGATGGTTTTACAGGCTGTAACCAATCAGTAAACTCCACACGTAGATGAATCTTGGGGGAACAGACCATAGCTATATAATCGTGTATGTGTGGGTGGGAGAGACAGACAGACAGACAGAGACAGAGAGAGACAGGGAGGCAGACAGATACACACACACACACACACACACACACACACACACGGGAGGGAGGGCACTAGGACAGGCATACACCCGGCAAGGTTTACTAAGAGGAGTAGGACACTCGGGTGGGACACATAATAGGTCTGTTGTCACACAGGTAAGCAAGGGGCAGAGCCAGGATTTGAAGCAGATCTGATCCAAAGCCCACATGCTTTCTGCCCACTACACTGCCTTTCTGAACGAATGGGTGAGAAGGGATTTCAGTTATGTTTTCCTATAAAACCTCAAATTTAGGTTGAAAGCTATTTAATCAACAAGGGATACACAGACCTAAGACCCATAAAGTATAATTTATCTGCCATTCTTTGTTTCATTCCTATCCTTCAGAAACTTTCTTTTCCTGAGATCTTTCATTTATTGTATCGAGTATTATTAAAAACGATTATTTATTTAACTGGGTTGTTTTTAGTGTAAAATTCTGTGAGGTTTGTTCTAAGTTTGGAATTCATATCTTATTTCTTTTTGTTTACTATAAACTAACAGCTCCTTTCTCCTTCTTTCTAAATGACTTATTTTAAACCAAAATATGTAGCAAAAGAAACCAAGGAGTTTGGGTGGGAAACCTATCTATGGGTATTGTTATGAATTTATTGTCTATTGTTAATTGAAAAATCATGATCCTTACCAAAATGGTGATGGAAGGACAATTCTGGGTAAGCACTGTCTACAAAGCAGGCGAGACAGAAGAGGGAGGGAGGGAGGAGAATGTTAGACTTCATTGCAACTGGGTCATAAAGCAGAGTAAAATGCCTGGAAGCTATGTGTCTTCCTTAAGATGCTTTATTAAAAAGCACATTCTGCATTTCTTTGCCTTTAACCACATCTTCAAGACAGGTTTCTGCCCTCTGCTTTGTTTCAATTGGCTGGCTAACCCTGAGGTCAATCAAGCTCACTTCCTAAATGTCAGGCACACTGAGAAAAGGATATTGGTGGTTAGGGTAGAGACTTGACTGCCTCTGCCCAGAACTAACCTAGCTGGAGGGGCGCCTCCATCCCCCACCACCCTGAAAGAATAAGAGAACCACTTAGTGGGAATGCTTACTCTATTCTTTGTTGTCTATGAATGTCTTGACCTCAAACTACTTTAGGGACTAAGGTTAAGGTTAGGGATGAGGTTACAAGGTTAAGGTTATAGGATCCCCTATAGGGATGAGCCAAAGCAAAGCCTGAATTTTCCTAAGCTAAAGCTACTTCCCTCTTCCTCTGCATATTTTGGTGTTGTTCAGGCATCCTGAGAAACCATAATAGGGTAGGATTCTGTTGGACCCTGCGCTGAGACTTACCCACATTACATGGTGATTCTACGCAGGGAGTAATGTCATTTGCACCTTTGCCCACGTAAGAAAAGGAGGCACAGGCTGGGACTACACAACCAGGCAAGCTGGCCCAAGAGCCAACCACCGAGGACACAATTTTGCCAGCTGAGCCCTCTAGCACTCCTGCAGGTGTCTTGGTACAGTTGGTAGAATAATGAAGAAGGGACCTGAGAAGAGAAGAGGAAGGCTAGGGAGGGAACTGAGTGCCAAGGAAACGGTTCACAGTCTGTGCCTTCCTCTCTAGCCTCCGGACCTTGAAAGACAAATGTAAACTTCTAGAACCACCTTCAAGACTGCCATCTGGGTCCTCAGAGGCCTGAAGAGGAGGAAATGGAGCCAAACTTGAATTCCCAGACTTCTTTTTGAACCTGCTGAAAACTAAGAAAGATCTGCTTGAAGGAAATTGCAGAGTGTCCCTGTCCCTGGAAACGGATTTTAAAGAGAGGACAGTTCCCTCTCCTGGGTATTGGACTTGGTTCCATCAAACGAGGATGTTCTGTCCGTCCCACCCCCACCACCAGTGAAGTCCTCTTCTCTCCTGTCTGTCCCTTTCTTCCCTTCTCTGCAATTCTTCACTAATTTGACATTTTGAAATACTCCACCACTTGTCTAAAATTCAGTCACGCCATGCAGTAATCTTTGAGCTCTTTGATATACGGACAATTAAATGGTTCTTGGCTCAGTAATAAGACTTACTGTGTCAGAAGGCAAAAGAAATGATGTTTCAAAACTTCTTGCCCCACAAATCACCACTTGTTCAAGTCGGCAACAAATCTCTACAATTAAATGTCCATTAAATAGATAAAAATTTTAAGGTTTTTTTCTAGTAACTCCAATTCCTGGAGCAATTAAACTCTTCCTGTGGACAATATCCCTGTAAATAGTTTTTCCCCTGTTGGTCTTCAAATGTACCATATTCAGTTAAATGCTCAATGTGGATTCATTTACAGAGTGAGAAGATTTTAATGTCTCCTCTGCCCAAAGCCCGTCTGGATGGCTGCTATCTTTCAAGGACAATGCTCATCTCTGGGGAATTTTTCCATTAGCTATGGGTCATCACTACTCTTGAAATTTATTAAGTTTGTTATGTCTGTACAAATGTAATATGGTGCTTTGGCATTAAATAGACGAGTTCAATCCCAACCCAGTGATTCTGTTCTTCCATAGGTACATAAAAAGCCCTGTACACAGATGAGTATTATGGTAGTTTTTAATAGAAACCATAGGAAATAACCTAAATATACAGCCCTAAGGAAATGCATTGATATGGTGGCATATTACACAATATTTCTGTTCTATAGTTAACAATTTCGACTCATGTCATAATGCTTGCCTGAGAACACAAGAGGGATTCAGTGGAAATCTATTACCAATAGATAGCTCAACACCTTTGTCCTAGAAATAGATGGCCAAGGGCATCTTTAATAACAGCAGCAATAACAAATGGCAGTTATCCAGCACTTTCCACATCAGGCACTGTTCTAAGTGCTTTATGTGTTTTAGCCCAATATATCCTCCCAACAACCCAATAAAGTTAAGACTGATAGAACCCACATTTCACAGATAAAGAAATTAAGGCACCAAGAAGACAGGAAAGTTGCCCAATGTTACACAACTCATAATGGCAGGGACTGGAATTCAACCCAGTCAGTTTGATTCTAGATGCTGTGATCCTATCCATTTTGCTGTCTGTTTCTCTACTGGAGTCAAAATGGACAGATGCCAAAATAAAATGTGAGTGGGAAAGGAGGAGGATACAAAATTTTATGTAAGACATCATTTATGGAAACTTCAAGAGCACATATATAATAATACTTACTACTGACTACTAATACACAAATACAATATGTGAAAATATCTTTAAATGGACTGGAAAAAGATAACCTCTAACTCCTGAAAGTGGTTCATTAGGGAAAGAGGGGGAAACAAGACATGGGGAGGTGGAAATGAGGAAAGAGGTTGAACTTAGTCTCTAACATTTTATTTCTTTAAAAAGATCTCCTCAACTTCAGTGAATATGTATGAAGTCAACACACTGCCCTTTTGGTTTTCTCAGGAGTCCAACAAAACGTACCTACTTTCCCCCCATCATTCATATTGCAAAGCCCAGAATCCACAAACATGCTTAAATCTTATCTATTAGCATTTTCATTGTTAAGATACAGCTTAAATGACATTTACTTTTAAACAAATTTTATTAAGCTATTCATCTTAATAGTGTGAGCCCATTAGAAGGAAAAAGCCAAATAGGTTAAAACAAAAGCAATTTACTTTCTTCTGGTAAAAGTGATGCAGGTTCATTTTAGCAACTTCAGAAAATTATAATATATGCAGAAAGAAGACATTTCACTGATACACCACTGTTCATGTTCTCAGGTCTATTGTTCCAGGGTTCTTCTATGATTAAATATACATAGGATTTTGGGGCACCTGGATGGCTGAGTGGGTTAAGCCTCTGCCTTTGGCTCAGGTCATGATCTCGGGGTCCTGGGATCGAGTCCCGCATTGGGCTCTCTGCTCAGCGGGGAGCCTGCTTCACCCTCTCTCTCTGCCTGCCTCTCTGCCTACTTGTGATCTCTCTCTCTCTCTGTCAAATAAATAAATAAAATTTTTAAAAATATATTAATATATATATACATAGAATTTTGATACAAAAATGACATTACGTGATATCCATCTCCATACCCTGCTATTTTCTACTAATACAGACTAAATGTCTTTGCATCTTTTTGCATTATTTTAAACAGTTGCATATATTTTATTTTCTCCATGTACATATTTCTCCAACAGTTATTGCTCCCCCAAAAAGATGAATTAAAGACATTTTCAGAAAAATGAAAGCTGGAACACTCTGTTGCTAGCAGACCCACATAACCAAAAAAAAAATGTTAAGGAAGTTCTGTGGGTGAAGGAAAATCATTCCAGATGGAAACTCAGATGTACACAAAGGAAGGAATAGCATCAGATGGTAAATATGCGGGTAAACAACTTCTCTGTTATTTTTTATAGACATGTAAAAAAAACCTACAAAGTACTGTGGGTTTTATAACAGATGTAAAATTAAAAGCTGTGACAATAACATCACAAAAGACGGCAGGAGAGAATGCAACCAAACTGGTGTAGGGTTCTTATGTTAGTCACAAAGCACCTTAATGTTACTGGTAGGAAAATGAGACAAGAGGCACACGGTAAACCCTAGAACACTAAATTTAAAACAAAAAATAGTAAATGACAACAAATACACAATTCAAAAGAACTGGTGTGTCAAGGATTGAAGGACCCATCCCTGAGAGGTCCAGGCAGACTTCTCCATCACTTTCAACTGCTGCTGTTCCAGAAATAAAAATGCCCTTCAGCAGTTCAACTCTGGTCTAATTCCTTCATCCTGGCTTTCAACTCAAAATAGAGAGGCATCCAAATCCACCTGAGCCAACTGCTAAAGAAACTGGACGTAGACAGATAGTTCACAGAGAGAACAGACCTGGATCAAATCCAAGTATCCTCCTCACCAGCACAAGACTGAACCAGAGAAGCTTGGCTTCTAAAGCTTTGACATTCATCACCCTGACTCCCACTGTAATATTATCGCTACCAAAGAAACATGTTGGATTCACTTTTTAATAAGGTTTGATGTATGATAACCAAAGCGGAACTACATTGGCATTTCCAGTACCAAGGGATCGATCTTTCTAAGGCTCAGTTCCCTTTTGCATCCATGTGTCCACAGACACACAAGCACAGTGACTTGAACGAGTCCTTTAGGGAACATCCATCCAGCTGTTGATGCCAAACACGTATCAGAGTTCCAGTGACGGAAATCAAACAGACTTTCTGAATCATCCCATCTGGCTGCGTGGTTGCAGGCAGAGCTCTGAGTGTCTCCGGTAAGTCCTCTTGCTCAGGGAGATGAAGCCAGTTGCTGCCGGCCCCTGGCAACTGGGATTTTTAAAACAGTTCTTCAATTTCAACATATACAGTTATCACTCTTAGACTCAACCCATACTTCCTTTGTGAATTTGGGCAAGCCACCCTTCCTAAAATCTTACCTTAGCCACCTGGTAATTATTCTATTACTATCTGACACTTAAGGCTTACCATGTGCCCTCTATGGGCTCTAAGTGACTAGATGCAGTACATGTATATATAACATATAACAAATAATATGTTATAAATAAATATAAGACAATAATATATATATATTCACTTAATACTAACAACAATGAAACAGAGACAGAATTTGAATAACTGGCCTCCAAATTATAAGACTAACAAATGACCAAGCCCAGGACTCAGCTCCAGATCTTTGCCTCCATACTCCACCCTTGGTAGAGGAATTATGGGGGACTAAGAGCTCACGACATTAACTTCCTTCCAGGAACAATACCAAGGTGACAGCAGAACAGACAGTGGCACAGAATATAGGAACCTCACTTCTTGCTCCTACCCCACCATCCATCTGTTGCCTCCACATGCTCGCCTTGACTGCCCCAAATCTTCACCTTGCAAGGGTTTCACCCAAAGGGTGGTTGGAGATGGACAGCTCCCCCACGACCACCCTGGAGCAGTTCACCTGTGCATCAGGTCCCTTTCGAGGTGCTGACATGTCCAGCCAAGGTGACTTCCTTACCCTTAAGGAATGCATTTATTCATCCATTCAACAAATATCTAGCAAGCACCTATTTTGTGCCAGGCCAGACACTGTGCCAGAGACTGGGAATAGAGCGATGAACAAAGAGGGATAGTCCTAGCCCTTGCAGAACTCACAACCACGTAAACTGACAGACGGTGTGTACTTGAAGAGAGAGGGGAAGTTAGAGGAAATGTAATGGGAGAGCTCCCATTTGGACAAAATTTTGAAGAAGTGAGTTTGTCAGCCAGACGAGGAGAATAAAATGTTAGGCAGAGGGAGAGCATGTGCAAAGGAGCGAAAGAAGGAAACAGATCTGAGGGTTCCAGGACCGGAGGGTTACCGGTGAATGACAGCACAACAGGAAATCCGGGTACAAACATCAGGCCGACTTCTACTGAAGAAGGGCCAGGGAAGCCAGGAGAAGGGCCTCCCCACCCCCGCACACCAGTAAGATGAGAGGGAGGAGTGCGAAAGGAAGAAACTGACAACCACGGAGGTCGTCAGTGGATGTGCATGCAGAAGAACTCACGGGGGACGAAAGTGCCGGAAAGGATGCAGACAGATGGAGTCGAGCCAAGCAAGCCACGCTCGGCACAGAATACTACCAAGGACAGAGCCCTTGACAGGCAGGAAAGCTTGGCGTTTCCAAAGGAGACCCCAAGACAAAGACTCCTGTGCAGGGAGTTTACTTGGGAGGCGATTCCAAAAAAGCAGAATGACAGAGTAGGCAAAATGAAATGGGACAGAAAGGAAGAAAAGCCCATCAACTGCAGGTTAATATGAAGGTTCCTGCTGTGGGCCACAGGAGAGCTATCCCAGTGGAGATGAAGGGTAGACTTCAGAGCTGAAGGATTTATCAAAAAACAAAACAAAACAAAACTCCATCGCTCCCTGGTAGAGGGCTGCCCCTGTGGCATTAAGTCATCAGTATGTTCAGGCTGCCCTGCAGGCTGAGCAAAGCTCTCCTGGCTAGCAGGAAGCCGCCAAGCAGAGCCAGACATGTACCCAAGGGAGGAAGTTATCATTACCTACAGGAACCGGAACTGCAGGCAAACTCTAAAGCGGGTTGCTGGACTGTGGTGTCAAGTATCCCACAGCTTCTGCAGCAAAAGGCTCCATACTTGGCCACTAGAATGTGTGCAGGATAGCAGCAAGGGGGCAAAAATCAATTGTGGATCCACTCAAATTCAGTTCCCCAAGCAAACCATCTCCCATGCATGGTGGACTCCTGCAGCTAGACCATTACCCTTCTCTTGCTCTATTAACTAACCAAAACTGAAACTCAAATATATGTTCTCCAAAATTCAAAAAGTCCTACCAGGGATTGTGCCTCCTTTTACTGGTAGCCAATGAAGGACATAGCCATCTATTTTTCACCTTGAAGGAGCTGCCTCAGCTGGACACCCCCTACCCCCACCGAAACTTCACTAAGGAGACAGTTATTTCAATGTTCACAGGCTGCATCTCCCACCTTGTGGTTCCTGTATGTCTCCCTAAGGCATCTTAAGTCCTTGCTCCTTCCTGCTCATCAGATCTAATTAACATAATCATCCAAATAGTGATCCAGTGGGGCACCAGGCTGGCTTAGTTGGTTAAACATCTGCCTTCAGCTCAAGTCATGATCTTGGGGTCCTGGGATCGAGCCCTACATTGGGCTCCCTGCTCAGTGGGGAGTTTGCTTCTCCTCCTCCCTCTGTCTCTCTCCCTGCACACTCTGTCTTTCTTTCTCAAATAAATAAAATCTTTTATAAAAAAAATAGTGATCCACTGTAATCTTGTATATCAAAATGTCCAAAACTTTTGTAGACTTATGTTATGACAGAAGGCAGGATAGGTGGTATATTCCTGAGACAAGACTGGAAATACACTGTTGGTTGTGCTAGGTAAAACCAAATTGCTTCTAGGGGATGCTGGGTGGCTCAGTCAGTTGAGCATCTGACTCTTGATCTCAGCTCAGGTCTTGACCTCAGAGTCATGAGTTCAAGCTCCACATTGGGCTCCATGCTGAGCATGGAGCCTACTTAAAGAAAACGAGGGGTTGGGGGTGCCTGGGTGACTCAGTGAGTTAAAGTCTCTGCCTTTGGCTTGGGTCATGATCCCAGGGTCCTGGGATCAAGCCCAGCGCCTGACTCTCTCCTTGGCCAGTAGCCTGCTTCCCCCCTCTTTCTCTCTCTGCCTGCCTCTCTGCCTATTTGTGATCTCTGTCAAGTAAATAAGTAAATAAATCTTTAAAAAAAAAAAGACTCCCTGAGTCTTTGGGGTGGCTGGGTGGCTCAGTGGGTTAAAGCCTCTGCCTTTGGCTCAGGTCACAGTCCCAGGGTCGTGGGATCGAGCCCTGCATCGGGCTCTCTGCTTGGTGGGGAGCCTGCTTCCCCTTCTCTCTCTCTCTGCCTGCCTCTCTGCCTAGTTGTGATCTCTGTCTGTCAAATAAATAAATAAAATCTTTTTTTTAAAAGGGGGGGTAAATTTTTCTGGATACTGTTGGTTACACTAGATAAAAGCAAACTGCTTCTGGTGATATTTCAAATTGGTAATGAGTAAAAAAACATTTTCTGAGCCAATATCTGCATACAGATACCAGGGGCTACATTCTTCTGCAGTATTAGCTATTTCCTCCCCTTTACTTTGTGCTTCTCTCTCTCATTATGGGTCTAGTGACAATAAGAAGAGACTGGAGTGAGTCTGGAGGACAAAAGGCATCCTCTTATAAGATTTCCCCAACTAAGATTATTAGACTCCAAGCCAGAGGCTCGTCTACCCAGATGAAGACGAATAGCCTTCTTCCACCACCCAGGCAAGTTCTAAGTAACTGGGGATTCAACATTGTCAGCTCTATCCGAGCCCATCAGATGTCCCCATTCTAAGACTTAAGGTCCCATTACTTCTCAATGTTCTAACTCTCACAAGAGAGTCATGGCAAGGCTATGAATTCAGTGAAGTTTGAGTTTCCTTTTCAGCAAGATTGGCTCTATAGCTATAAGAAATAAATTATTTTATGGCTACCGGAAAAACTCTCTGGTTCTCTGTAACTAGAGCTTAGAAATGAAACATCCCATCTTGTCGTTTTCTTTCTCTACGTGATCCAAAGTTCCCAGGAGAATCCATCCCAGGCTACCGTCCTCTTTCATCATCAATGCTGCCACACCGGTCAAGAATGGCACCCGCCTGCTCCCCAAAGGTATTTGCTTCAGTGAATGCTTCATCACAGTTAACCATGCATGAGACAGTTTAGAGAATTAATTTGCCACCAAATGGATTTTGACACCAAACTTTCAAAAACAAAAAAAAGTCCTCAGATTTCATAATGTTGTGATTTTTTAAACTACAGATACAAGACTATGAACCTGTGCAGAGAAGGGGAGAGAAACTACATCAAGGAGAGAAGAGGTTGTACAAGTGAGCTAAAATTTTGATTTCTTAGAGCAAGAATTAAATAGACAATTTCTAACGTTGAAAAGAAATTAAAATACAAGAACTTACATAAGGATATCACCAAAAGAACAAAACAAAATTGCTTACAATTCTGTGGATAAGGAATGGATGACAAATGTGAATCAGGGGACTGTGATGAGCCTGTTCATACTAGTTCTTTTTTAGCAATTTGTGAATGTTATTTTATTTTTTTTAATTCTAAAAAATTTAAGCCAGGTACAGAATACTCAAGGATGCCAAGGAAAGACATTTAAATTTTAAGCCTAAGGGACAGGGAACCAACAAAAGTACTTAGAAAACTTGTATGATCACAAAGTGGGTTTTTTGGAAGATTTTTTGAGAGAGAGAGAGAGAAAGTGCATAAGCAGGGGGGAGGGGCAGAGGGAGAAGGAGAAGCAAACTCCCCGCTGAGCATGAGGGACTCCATCCCAGGACCCTGGGACCATGACCTGAGCTGAAGGCAGACAGCCAACTGAGCCACCCAGGTGCCCCCAAACGGGTTTTTAAAAAAGGTCAGGGGGGTTGGCTATGTCAAGAGTGAACAAGACTCTTTAGATGAACTACTACTTTTAGATGAACTACTGGGACTTCATCAGGATAAAAAGCTTTCGCACAGCAAAGTAAACAGTTGACAAAACTAAGTGGCAACCTAAAGAATGGGAGAAGATATTTGCAAATGACATATCATCAAAGGGCTAGTATCCAAAATCTATAAAGAACTTATTTATCACCCCCAAAAGTTAAAAATCCAGTTAAGAAATGGACAGAAGACATGAACAGATATTTCTCCAAAGAAGACATAAAAATGGTCAATAGACACGTGAAAAAAATGCTCAACATCATTTGGCATCAGGAAAATACAAATCAAAAACCACAAGATACCACCTCACAGCAGTCAGAATGGCTAAAATTAACAAGTCAGGAAACAACAAATTTTGGCAAGGATGCAGAGAGAAAGGGAACCGTCTTACACTGTTGGTGGGAATGCAAGCTGGTGCAGCCACTCTGGAAAACAGTACAGAGGGTCCTCAAAAGTTATAAATACAACTATCTTATGACCCAGACATTGTATCCAATGGATATAAAAATAGTGATTTGAAGGGGCACATGCACCCCAGTGTTTATAGCAGTGTTTATAGCAGCAATGTCTACAATAGCCAAACTATGGAAATAGCCCAGTTTTGTCCATCAACAGATGAATGGATACATACATACACACACACACACACACACACACACACACACACACACACAGGAATACTACTAAGCCAACAAAAAATGAAATCTTGCTATTTGCAACAGGGATGGAACTAGAATCTATTATGCTAAGTGAAATCAGTCAGAGAAAGACAATTCCATATGACTTCACTCATATGTGGAATTTAAGAAAAGAAACAGATGAATATAGGGGAAGGGAAGAAAAAATAAAGTAAGATGAAAACTGAGAAGGAGGCAAAACAGAAGAGACTCTTATCTTTACGGAACAAACTGAGGGTTGCGGGGGGTCAGGGAGGGGATAAGTGGGAGATGGGCATGAAGGAGAGCACATGATATAATGAGCACTGGGTGTTACATGCCACTGATGAATCACTGACCTCTATACCTGAAACTAATAATACACGATTTCTTAACAAACTTGAATTAAAAGAATATCTTGAAAGAAAAAAATGCCAACAGTAAAGATCTGAGACCCACAAAAAAAGTATTTCCAGTAATCTCACCAAAATCTAGAGAGAATGCTGGCGCTCTGAGAGCTCACACACAGGCTCTATGACATTTGCAGAGATCTCGGGAATCCTCCAAAGATACAGGAGTTGTAGGAAAGGTACCAATGCATGCTTCAATTTGAGTAAATTTATGAAAATAATCATGGGCAACACCTGTCAAGTACCTGCTCTCCACTAAGCACTTTTCATACATTAAATGCTCATAAACACCCAGTGAGAAGTTATTAGAAATGAGGAAAATGAGGCGCATATAGGACCATAAATCGGGAAAATAACGAACTATGAATGGGGAAAGCAAACCTAAGTTGATATGATTCCGAAGCTCATGCTCTTGATCACTCATCTGTAATATCTAGTTTCTAGAGAAATCTAAGCATTGACTGAAGAAATGAAAGTATGTTCCACATCATGAGTTTGGAAGGATTCCGGTGTAGTTCTGGTAACTTGGTTTCTCCATCATCAGCTGATGAACCTTTGCTGAGTACCTATGTGTACCTATGAGTACCTGAGAGAGCATCAAGGTAATCTAGCCAACCTTTGCCAGGATCCCCTACAGCCTCTGCCCAAGTGTGGTCCACAGACCAGAAGCATTGGCTTCAGTGCAAGCCTACTAGACATGCAGAATCTCAGGCGTTACCCTAAACCTACTAGATTAGCATCTGCCTTTTCATCTCCCCATAGTCCTCTCAAAGCTAACTACCCACCTCCTCCAGTATTTCCTAGACCATGCTGCTCATGTCTCCCATCTCAGTGGTACCCAACCTAGAGGACTTGAAAGTATTCAAGGGTGGATCCCAGGAATCTGTATTTTTACATACTTCCCAAGTACAGCTAAGGCCCAGATCTTAGGGCTCAGAACCAATGACATGCATGCCCTCTAGTTTCTTAACGTACTTCATGGAGTGCAGCTTGTCTTCACAGAGCTGAAGATGAGGATCAGGCCAAAGTATATGCATTATTATCAGAACATATAATTTTAATTAGCGCAGCCTAAAATGGGGCAAGCCCTTATAAGATAGTCTCATCACGGTGAGCCTGTATCAAGCTTGCTGATAACCAAAATTCCAGCATCTACCCCCCACACACATACCACCCATAGGAGCTGTTTCAAAGTCAAGTTTCCCTGGTTCTCTACATAAGCTCTCTATTGTCCTGAATTTAGATTTAAGACTCTGTACTTTTTCCTCTTAAAATTCCACTTGTTGTTTTGAACCCTCAATTTCACCTGTCAAAAGTTCGGAATCTTTATTCCATCCTTTACTGGAAAGCAATGAATGGACTGGGAGAAGTTAGACTCTAGAATCAGACATGCTTGGGTACCAACAGATTTACTGGAGACAAATGTCTCATATGGCTCTGCCCAAGAATTAAGAGGTCAGCTCAATGCTGACAAGAAATGTTCACGTAATTGAATACCTGTTGAGTGAATTAACGAAATAATGCCTGATGGCAGGGATACTGGCTAGGAGACTGGCTAGATACTTCCCCAAGTGAGACCAGATGGTGGTCTGAGCTGAGACCCGTTCGGTGGTAAAGGAGGAGGATTTAGGGAGCTCTTTGAGAGGTAGAAACAATAAAATGTTTGGGGCAATTGCATGTCTGCGTAAAGAACAAAGAGTCACAAGGACACTGGGGTTTCTGGGCTGAGCAATTATGGGAAACGTGTTGCTGAGAGCAGGACCAAGTGCAAACCACCTCGGCCCACACACAGGAATGCCTGAGGGCTCCAGGGAGATAGGCGTGCCCTCCAACGCCTGTGTGTTTAACTGGAACAGGACCTTTACCTTTATGGACCTAACTCGATTATGACACAGATATCATCCATCAGTAATAATCTCTGGATGAACCTTGGAGGACACTATGCTAAGTGAAATAAGCCAGACACAAATGAATAAGTATTTTGTGATTCCACTTACATAAAATACCTAGAACAGAAAAATTCATAGAGACGCAAAGCAGAATAGTGTTGCCAGGGACTGGGGAAGGGGAAAAATGGGGAGTTAGTCTTTAAGGGGTACAGAGTTTTTGTTGGAATAGTAAGTTCTGGAGCTAGGGGGTGGTAATGTTTACACAGCAGTGGGTATATTCTTCATGCCATTGAACTGTATACTTGGGAGTGGTTAAAACAGAAATTTTTAAGTTATATTTTGCCACAAGAACAAAAATGTTTTCAATGTAATCTCAAGTTATCAACCATCCATGTTGATAATTATTCTTCTTTATTGTCTGGTTAAGCTTGGTTGGGACTGAGGAACTGACAAGTCCTCAGAGGCTTAAATGCTCCGTGTAATCCACTGAGAAGACACAGCAAAGGCACAGGGCAGAAAGAGATGATTCAGAAAACAGTCTGTGGAGGCAAAATGTCAGCTGCTGTTACGGCCCATTACGTAAAAGTAATTTTCCTGCTTCTGTTTTGTGAATGTTTTTGCTCTGATCTCATTTCTATCACCTTGGATACATCTCATTAGAAATTTCCGTTTAAGTACTTTCTGCAGCTAACCTAAAATGAGGCACATACAGAAGTCAAAATAAGGCAAATCTTCACTGGGGCTGTGAACTGTGCCTTCAAAAATGTTTATATAACCTAAAATTTAAGATTTTTAAGTCCACGCAAGAGTCTTGAAGAGTTGCTCCAGTTTGAAATCGCCTGATGTAGCCTCACCCTGTGACACAACCCTCTGCTCTGACTGCACACTGGAATCACTTAGAGGAACTTTGAAATTTATTGAGACCTGCCTCCTAACCCAAGAGTCTAATTTAGTTATGGGGAGTCCCATGTGAGCAACAGGATTTTTTCTTTAAGATTTTATTTGTTTATTTGACAGAGAGAGATCACAAGTAGGCAGAGAAGCAGGCAGAGAGGGGGAAGCAGGCTCCCTGCTGAGCAAAGAGCCCGATGCAGTGCTCAATTCCAGGACCCCGAGATCATGACCTGAGCTGAAGGCAGAGGCTTTAACCCACTGAGCCACCCAGGCGCCCCGAAACGGGATTTTTTTGTAAGCAAATTTCCTCAGGTGATTCTAACGTTCAGCCTTGGCTGTGAACCAGTGACTAAGAAGCTAAGACAAATTCATCCCATCCTGAAAATGAGGGAGAAAGACAAATGTATAAGGACCTAACCAAAAATATACAAGAGTGATACCATCACCAAAGCAGAAATTGATCTTAGAACTCTAACCTTTTAGAGCTAGGAAGGAATTTCAAGACCACTAGAGCCATCGGTAGTTCTCAAAGCATGACCCCTGAACTGTCAGCATCAGCTGGAAACATGTGAGAAATGCAGATTCTGGGGCCTACTCCAGACCGGTAGAATCAGACTCCGAGGTAGAGCCCCAGCAATCAATGTTTTATTTATCTATTTTTCTGGCAATCTGTGTTTTAAGAAGTCCTCCAGGAGATTCTGAAAGCAGCTGAGTTTTGGGAAGCATTGTTCTAGAGCAGTGATGGGGAGCTTTAAAAAAACATCCCACACTCCACAAAGATTCTGGGTTTTTTTGTTGTTGTTTTTTTTTAAGATTTTATTTATTTGACAGAGAGAGAGATCACAAGTAGGCAGAGAGGCAGGCAGAGAGAGAGGGGGAAGCAGTCTCCCTGCTGAGCAGAGAGCCCGATGCGGGGCTCGATCCCAGGACCCTGAGATCATGACCTGAGCCGAAGGCAGCAGCTTAATCCACTGAGCCACCCAGGCGCCCCTCCACAAAGATTTTGATCCAATCATTTTTTAAACCTCTTCAGCAGATTCTAATGTGAAACCAGGGTAGAAAACTAAACAAGTCCCACCCTGTATTGAAACCAGGAAAGACCAGCCCAAGATGAGACAAGTAGTTAGGACCACCATCTGAATGAGAACACAAATCCCTCGATTCCAAATTGGTCTCAATGTCCAGTAAGCAATTCCAGTTCTCTTACTAGGAATGTTAAATCTGTTCTAGTATGGATTTAAATTGTGACTCAGTTCCAAAACTGCATTGTTCCTTTACTTACAGTGCTCTGGTCTAGGAACTTGATCCTCTGGTTCTCTTCCCTATATCCCTCATGGTGGATAGAGAAGGTCAGAAGACCAGCCACATCAACATCAAGGCAAAGTAAAAATGCCAATATGTCCTAAATTTAAAAAGGAGCCCCACAAGTCCTTGCAAACATCCACAGAATACATGCAATTTGTTAACATTTCAAGAGAGATTATGGACCATGTTTTGCAATGTCCCATTGGTTTCAATGCTGAAAAGTCTTCTTTAAGAACGCTGGCAGTAAAGCTTTCATCGTAGTTGAAAATGCAGAAGAACTTATTTTAACCTTCATCTTGCAGGACATGCCACCAGTTAGTATTTGGGGCTACCAGCCCTGGAGCCTGACTCTGGCAAGTTTATTTTAAAAGGATTGCTGGAGGGGCGCCTGGGTGGCTCACTGGGTTAAAGCCTCTGCCTTCGGCTCAGGTCATGATCCCAGGGTCCTGGGATCGAGCCCCGCATCAAGCCCCGCATCGGGCTCTCTGCTCGGCAGGGACCCTGCTTCCTCCTCTCTCTCTGCCTACCTCTCTGCCTACTTGTAATTCCTGTCTTTAAAATAAATAAATAAAATCTTTTAAAAAATAAAAATAAAAATAAAAGGATTGCTGGAAGAATACAAGATGCCAGGACACCTCACACCTAGAATCTTAGTAACCAGGGAGGTGTCAGGGCCGTAGAGCAAGAATGAACGAGCAGCTTCTAACACTCCACAGAACAACGCAGGGCCGGCTGTCTTCCACGCTTCTCCCTCTGCTTGAGAATCAAATGACTCAAGTGAGCCCGGCCAAACCCCAGTGAAGGGCCCAGCTCTCCGCTAGGAACCTGGGCTCTTTACTTGACACTCGCCAAGACTGCAGGGAACAGGAGGGGGTAGTTTCCCAAGGAGTATGAGGCGGCATGTACTGAAAGACGATGGATGGGGACTGAGCAGGTGAAAATACTAAGTCACTGACCTGGGGCTACACAAGGAGTGGGCCATGCTGTACCTGTTTATGTAAGTATTAACTGCCCTGTTTACTCTGTATTCTATCAAAGCCAGACACACTGTAGACCTTCAGTAAATGTCTGTTCATTTAAAGAAAGAAAGAAAGAAAGAAAGAAAGCTGATAAAGCTCAAGAACATCCTCCTGGCAAGTGGTCTCCACCTCAGTCTCACCAAGTCAGCTGGTGCATACTTATGTGCAGAATAGTAATAATGATAATGATGACAATGAGGATGATTTGATGATGATGACAGGGGTGACTGGGTAGCTCAGTTGGTAAAGTGACAACCTCTGGCTCAGGTCATGATCCTAGGATCCTGGGATGGAGCCCCTCATGGGTGTCCCTGCTCAGTGAGGAGTCTACTTCTCCCTTTCCCTCTGCTCCTCCCCCAGCTCTCTTGCTCACTCTCTCTCAATAAGTAAAGTCTTTAATCATCATCATCATCGTCATCATCATTCTCAGCATATTGTATTTTTTTCTCCAACTTACTTCTAACAAGTTGGTCTGGTCCTGTTTTCTAAGTTCTTTATTAGATCCCCACCTTCAAAGACCTTTCCCTGCTTCCAATCCTCACCCCTCTCGGGCCACTTGCCCCATAAGAAGCAGAAAGAAAGTGGAGATGGAAAGAAAACGTGACTAACTGGACAGAGAGAAGGAAACAACGGCAAGGTCAGAGAGGCTGAATTTGGTCCCCGCCCATCTTCCTCAAGTTCACATAGCTTTTTGGTAACAGAACTACGGATTAACTAGCCTTCTCCCCACCTTTTCCCAGTCCTTCCACATCATGATGCCACCCACGCATTTTGATTCTTCACAGTTTGTTACTAATGTGACACAGCTACCTAGACACAACTTTTACAAATTAACATCACTAGTTTCCTAAACAATTAACCTCTACTGGAAGTCACTGCAGTATTTGAAAGCACCAGAGTCATCATTACATGCAGCAATAATTATATCTTAAATATATGTTTATAGAACAGAATTTAGCAATATGGGTCTTAAAACTCTCCATATACTTTGATCCAACAGAGTAACTTTTTGTGTGTGAAAAAAATTTCCACAGATAGGAAAAAAAGAATAGCACAGTCTATACATGAAATCAGTAAAAGCGGCTATCTCTGGGTGGTGAAATTATGGAGAATTTTCACTTTCTTTACTGTTTCTAAGTTTTCTTTAAAAAATTATTCTACATTATTGGGGCGCCTGGGCAACTCAGTGGGTTAAAGCCTCTGCCCTCCGCTTGGGTCATGATCCCAGAGTCCTGGGATCAAGCCCCGCATCATGCTCTCTGCTCAGCAGGGAGCCTGCTTCCTCCTCTCTCTCTGCCTGCTTGTCTGCCTACTTGTGATCTCCATCTGTCAAGTAAATAAATAAAATCTTTTTTAAAAATGATTTTACATTATAAATAATTATAAAACATTATAAATAATTATAAAACATTTTCATTACAACACAGGAGTACGATACTGCTATTGAAAAATGTAGAATTCATTTCCTACAGAAACCTCTTGAAACTAGCTCTAGCATTCCAAAACTCTACCTTTTCATTTCTTACAATTAATACTTGCTGAATTATACATTAATTTTTTTATTTCTCCACTTCTAACAAATAGTTCTGGTCATGTTTTCTCTTCAGTCAGTTCTGTTGTATCACAACCTCCTAAGACTTTGTTCTCCCTCACACAATTTTTTTTTTTAAAGATTTTATTTATTTATTTGACAGAGAGAGATCACAAGTAGACAGAGAGGCAGGCAGAGAGAGAGAGAGGGAAGCAGGCTCGCTGCTGAGCAGAGAGCCCGATGCGGGACTCGATCCCAGGACCCTGAGATCATGACCTGAGCCGAAGGCAGCGGCTTAACCCACTGAGCCACCCAGGTGCCCTCCCTCACACAATTTTTTAAAGATTTTATCTATTATTATTTTATTGTTTATTGTTTATTTATTGCTTATTATTAATTTGTTTTTGATTGATTGAGAGAGACTCTTAAGCAGACTCCATGCAGGACTCAATCTGAAGGCCCTGAGATCATGACTGGAGATGAAATCAAGAGTCAGAATCTTAACCAATTGAGCCACCCAGGCACCCCAACACTTCTCTCTTAACCTAACAAGTAGCACAAACCTGGGATTTGGGTCACCTTTGCGAAAGGAAAAGCAGCCAGACACACTAAAATGCTGGGTGCTACAGAAAACCAAAATTGCCCCTACCTCGTGGTGAACTCTCCTCCTGAGCAGATTAAAGGGCTCTCAGAATGCTACACATACCATGTGTTTGACAGCACACTGAAGTCTGTAATGAGAGTTACAAAACAGGCAGGCGACCTATAGAAGCTAAAAAAGACAAGGAAATCGATTTACTCTTCAAAGCCTTTAGAGTGAACGCAGCCCAGCCAACCTCTTGATTCTGACCTCCATAACTAGAACAGAATAGACTTGTATTGTTTTAAGCCATGAAAAAGTTACAAAGCAGGTATCTGGAAGAGTGGCTTTTAAGGAGATATTGAAACCTGACACCCTTCGGTACTCTGGGATAATGAACTAGAGAGAGCAACCACAGGTCCCAATCTGCTCACACCTGTTTCCCCAGTGCAATTCATAGCAGGCCCTGTCCCTCCCAAGTATCTCAGAATGGATCATCAATTAGTTTGACTATAGACCTCACCTGGAATGTACGTTTGCCTAGAAAGGTCAAAAGTATAAATTACATTTAGCTCCAAGAGCAACTTTACCCCTAGCATTCTGATTCTATATACAAGAGAATTTGAGACACATTAAGTTTTTTAAAAATATATTTTTTAGTGTTCAGTGGTACAACTTTTTGTTAAAACAATAAAAACATGTCGTTATTAGATACTGATTGTAATTTCTCATATTTGCAAAGAAATGTTATAAATAACCAGAGACCATGATTATCTAGTTCATTCTCTTGCTGTTTTTCTAAGTACTGAATTTCAGAACCAGTAATTAAGACTCGTAAGAAATGGCTTTGGCTAGAATAATAAGCAATCATCCTCCCAAGACACCAACGAACACATTTCAGAACAAACAAGGACTATGTGACCTCTCCCTCCAAAAGTCTTAGGAAATCATGGAAAAACCTGCCATTTACTTACCCCTGTGAATGTCATACGAGCCTCTATAGTTATGCCTTACACATAAACAAGCACACCTGGCAAATGATAACTTTTTTACTTGCACATTCAATAACATCTACTGGTAGCGTAAAAAAAAAAAAAACGCCATTGAATTCTTTTGCCTTGAAAACTGAAAAATACATGTAATTTTATCTCTTTTATTCTGTAAGTACCCAGGGTAGCTAATTTAGATTAATTAGCTGCCTAAGTCTTAAAATTCGAAGTTACTCCTATTATCCTGGCTACAATTCCCATTTACAAGAACTGAAATGGAGAAAAACAAAAACGTTCTCCCTACCAAACAAAAAGTTCTGTGAGGTGAATGTGTTAGGTAACCACACTATAACCATTTCACAATAGGTGTGTATTAAATCACGTTGTACCCCTTCAACTTATCTGTGATAGGTCAGTTATGTGTCAGTAAGGCTGGGAGGGGGCAGATGAAAATGCTTCCCGTTTTGGTAAAATACTGATTTTTTTTTTTAGAAGTGTGGTGCTGGTGGAGATGGTGATCTTTTTAGAGAAACCATTTTTAGAGAGATAAAAACACTCCTAAAAAAAAAAAATCCATCGATTTTTGATTTGTTGATGATTAGTAGCAAAGAAATATTACCTACTCTCGATTTAAAAAAAAAAGAACTTTTATTTTCTGACATGGACGTATTTTTTTTTTTAAATGAGCAGCTGGTATCTGCCTCATTTTTTTAAAAATATATATTTATTTATTTATTTGACAGAGAGAGAGAAGTCACAAGTAGGCAGAGAGGCAGGCAGAGAGAGAGGGAGAAACAGGCTCCTCACTGAGCAGAGAGCCTGATGCCGGGCTCAATCCCAGGACCCTGAGATCATGACCTGAGCCGAAGGCAGAGGCTTAAACCACTGAGCCACCCAGGCGCTCCAATGGACGTAAATTTTAATGGAAACTTTAATTTACTATTTTAAAATGCTTACCATGTCCCTTTGTGGGTTGAAAAACTGGTTCCATAACATGGAGGCCAAGGGAGGAACAGGAGAGAGAAGCAGGCCACTTCACGCTAGTAACCGAGGGAATGCTGTTCTGGGAGTGTAGTCTGTGACCACCACAATATGAAATCATCTCCACACCTGTGGGCCAGAATCTTGTTTATCAAGAGGCCTTAACTGGGTTCAGATGGTCTCAGCAACTCCGTACTCCCTCAAGGCTATGTTCTTGAAATGGCTCCCGCTACAGGAATAGAGGGTGGAGCAGGGAGGCGGGACTTTCCAAGGAAAAGGGGGGGGACGTCCTCTCAATGACCTCGTCCAACATCCTTCTGAAAATGCAGCCTATCTCTAACTGTGAGCATTTACCTGTACACATGTCAAAAAATTCAACTGATTTCTGACACACAAATGCTGCCTATATTGAACATCACACACAATGTTTGAAATATTAATTTTATTAGGAAAGCACTGGATAGTTGTATTAGATGATACAATCAAT
This sequence comes from Meles meles, assembly GCF_922984935.1. Classification (NCBI taxonomy): domain Eukaryota; kingdom Metazoa; phylum Chordata; class Mammalia; order Carnivora; family Mustelidae; genus Meles; species Meles meles. Next base: position 85,224,283 of record NC_060068.1, read on the forward strand.
CACTTCATTGTAATGTGGTCTGAAGACATCAATTAGAATCTGGCTTTTCTCATCCACTCAACAAACATGTAAGCACCCACAAGTGCTAGGGACTAGAGATGCAGGCTAAACAGGACATCCTTGTTCTCAGAGAGCTTACACTCTAGCAGGAGGCCAATATTAAAGAAATATTTATGTTTCTCATATATATGTAACACATAGAAAGTGGCTGGTGCTTTATAAGAGCACATAGTGTCTAATCCAGCCCAGGGGAGTCAAAGAGACAAAAAGGTAAGTGTTTAGGGGAAGGTAGAATGGTACCGGCAGAGGGAACTCTGGATGGTGGACCCCAAGGTGGGAAGGACTCTATAGGTCCAAGGAACAAGAAATCTAGAAGAGCTGGAGCATTTGAGCATGAGGAAGAGTCATAGATGAGACAGAAGAAGGGATGTGATGATCGTGGTCCTAGAGAGCGTGAGGGGTCTGGTACTTTTACAGGGAACCAGTGAGACGTTTAAGCAAGGGAGGAACATCCCAGATGCACACTTAGAATGGTCATCTTCATCTCACAGTAAGAGAGAGGCAGTACTAGCTAAGACTGGATGTAGGAGACCACTTCTAAAGCCCATGGTAGTGAAAGACAAAAATAATGGGGAATTCAAGAGATAGGAGGCAAAAATCAATGGACCTTGATGATTGAATGTGAGTTTCCTATAAGACCATCGGTGCAGACATCCAGTACCTGTTAATATACACAGGTCTGGAGCTCAGGGAGAACAGTCTCGATGCAGGAATCATCCACATTCAGATAGCAACCGAAGCCATAAGGGCTGAAATGACCTGATGAGAATAAACCATTCTCAACCATGAGAAACACCTACATTTAAGAATGAAGAGAGGGCCAAGGGCTGAGTTGAGGGAATGGGGAGTTTCATAACAGAGTTTCAGTTTGGAATGATGAAAAGTTCTGGAGCTAGACAGTGGCCCGGTTGCATAGCCGTGTGACTGGGTTTCGTGCCACAGAACTGTGCAGCTAAAAATGGTTAAAATGGTACATTTTATGTTATATATATATTTTACCACAATTTTTTAAAAAGAATGAGGAGATACGTTCATGTTATTTTTGTATCTTTCAGAATCAGAATCTATTTATGTTTTACTAATGAAAAATCAGGACAAATGGAGAAGGGGGTGGGAGAGAAATGCGTGGAGGAAAAGGGCCTGGCAAAGGAGACAGAACAAAATGGGCCAAAGAGTTTGGTAGAAAACCTAGAGTTACAGTCTGGAAGCTAAGGATAGCACTGCTAGGAACAAGTGTTCAACTGCTCTTCGTGCCGCAGAGAATTCAGTCCAGTAACATCGGGAAAGAACCCACTGGCTTCAGCAACATGGAGGCCAACCTTGGAGCGGGCTGTTGGCAGTGGAAGTCAGTGAGGAGAGGGATAAAGAGAGATGGGGAGGAAAGGGAGCCCCCAGAGCAGACAGCAGCAAGTCTGACTGTTGGGGGAAGGAGCAGGATGGTGGCTGAGAGGCAAAGTAATAAATGCTTTTAAAAACTGTGTGTGTTAAAATAGCATCATGCATAATCACCAAAGCAATCATTTTGGTGGAAAAACAACTTTCTGTGAACAACCTCAATCATCCCTGGAATTTATAGGTTAGGGGACTTTTCACACTACGTGTGGGTTAAAAAGGCTAACTGTAAGTTATTCTCTTCATTTTATGGGTTGTAAATCTGCGCTGCAGAAAAACGTCTCTAAGAAAATGGACAAAGAATTAAAATACATCAAATAAATAGCCTCACTTTTTTTTTAAGGGAGAAGAGTAAAATGCATTGTGTTCAGGAAACAATTTCACTGTAACAGCCACATGTTGGGAAAGTCTAAAATTTTAAGGCTAGTAGCACTTCCATTTTTGGTGCACGTCCCATGGAAGATGCCTTGGATTCTAGTTACATCCTCAGGATACCAAAGTCAGTCTTCTGGATTGGTGCATTGAGCGCCGCACTAAGACTGAGACCCAGGACCAGTCTGGTGTCCACCGGATCGATAATCCCATCATCCCACAGCCTGGTGAAAGAACAAAACATAAATCATTAGGAATCCATCACCAAACAACCATTTACACAATTTACGTCCAAAAACGCTGAGATTTTTCCTTCAGGTCCTAGAGGCATCTACTGCTGAGCTCCAATGTACTACTTTCTCACAACCGAAACCACCTTCAAAGGAGGGGAAAGGAGAGAGAAAAATGATAGGACTTTCATCCCGGGCCCTCACAGAATGTCAGAGTGACCTATGGCTTTGGGAACTGCTTCAAGAAACTTCAGAATACTCCTTGATCTTAAAATATTTTACATATTTCAGGAAAATGTCTCCTGTTCCTCTTCTGCCAAACCAACTGTACAAGTTGATGGGTTCCTGTTATTAATATGGAAAGGCCCAGGAACCCACATAATAATCTTAAACCAAAGTCTCTACTGGAAAAGGTATATTCCCCCAAACTCCCATACTTTTAAGAAATGACAATTGCTGAAGAGACCTCACTACATTTGGCTAATAAAATACCTTCAATATAAGTCCTTTATTCTTTGCTACAATAGGAAAATAAGTAATTGCTTTAAGCCGCTTACAAAAGAAACTCTGAAGTAGGAATGTGTTTGCTTTTCACTGACAACCTCAATTTTATAAAGAAAAATGAATGAGAAATACTGTTTTTTAAAGGTCATTAGTAGGTGGCAGGTTAGCTTTCTTTAAACAAACTGCCTGCAGTATCTGGACAAGAGCATCAATTATTAAACCATACTTATATCGACAGACCATGAATCAAATCTTTGCTCATAAAACATTCATAATAGGGACCCTGAAGTATTAACAGCCAATAAGGGAAGGCCACCCTTGTCGTGCATAACCAAGGTCAACTGATTACACTCCCTTCTGCAGCCAACAGCAGAAGAATCCAGGGAGCACGGCGATGCCAGGGCCTCCTTCATGATGGCCACGAATAAGACCGCTTCAGGTAAGAGGCACCCATCAAACACCTGGAAAAGTTTGGACTGCAAAAAGAAGAGAGCAGAAGAAAGCGGGCATGCTGCACCTGTAAGATGAAGGATTAAGAGAAACACAGAAGGTCAGAGCAGCGATAAAGAAAAGACAGGTCCAACCATGGCAGAGCTGAAACAGACCACCGAAGCTTCTTGTTAAGCTAAGATTTCCTAAACCTGAGGAAGGGACCATAAATTGGCTTGAAAATCCTTTCATCTTGGAAAGAAAATTACTGTTCCCCTGCCACCAAGTGTTTTAACAGAAGGGTTACGTATCCTCAGATTAAAAGAAAAACCTTTGTGTCTTACAGTATTTATTTCCAAAGATGTATCTATCCGGGCCATATATTCTCCTGCCTTGAATACAGTCCATTTAAATAATAATACTGATGTAAGCATGAAAATAATAAGGGGTTCAGTCTTTCTCAAAAGATGACTTAGCCAGGGCTGAAAAACTTATTAATGGCTCACTATTTTTCAAAGTTTAATATTTCAACTGTCATTGTGAATTTCACTCACAATCTTACGGAGAAGCTTTAAAAAACTGTAGGTGAGCTTACAATTTATTATTTTCTCTTAAACCTTTTTTTAGGGTTTTCTATTTCCTCTTCTCTTTTATTGGCTACTATAGAAGTCTGTTTAAGTGATGGTAAACAAGACAATGTCTCTGTCTCCAAGACTATAAAATACTTTGGTCTTAATGAATCAATGACCCACAACAACAAAATATACCTGCAAACTTGCTGGCGAAAATACACATTAATGAGAAGAGAAAGGGGCCTTTTAAAGATGCCAAGTAGTGTTCTTTTTATTCTGAAATAATTATGGTCTTGAAAATAAGTATGTTCAGCCCTTGTACCCCCAGTGCTAGGAGCAGCGCCTGTCCCAGAAGTTGTGTTCGGATGACTGAATGGATTCTAATTTGTTATTTTCTTCTCTCCTTCCTCTCCAGTTTGCCTTCACCAGTAAATGACATAAGTCACAGCATAACCTAATTTTAAAAGACACAAATAGTTATTTGCTTTATTCCATCTGCCCAAGAGGTAAGAGGAGGATAGGAAGCTTAGATTATTCTTCCAAATGAAGAACATTAAAGTTGCTGAAAACAGAGGTCTGAAGGCATACACGCCAGCCCGTTTCCAGCCCAGGCAGGCCATGATCATTTATTACCTCATTAAGCAGGGCTAAGAAACAAACAGAACCAAGAGCTGCAGTGGCGTGTGAGGTGATTACTTGGTGTTGACACAGAGACCCTGGCTGTGAGTAATCTCCTTCGGAATGCACATGCACACTTGTTAGCAATGCCAACGAGTGTCCAGCCAGTCTCATGTTCAAAATGGGGTAAACAGGAAATAGTCAAAGAGAGTGGAATGACAGGAGTCCACATGTTGAAGCAAAAATGGTAAAAGAACGAATTCCTGAAAACGACACAGCCAGGTAACTCTTAACTTTTCAACTTTTCCGATCTGTAGGCCCAGACACTTCCCCCATAAGCAGGATAAGGAAGAAAGGGGGGAGGGTTGTAGAATCAAGACCAATGGTGGTGGGTACACAGCCCAGCCTGGAAATGGGGGGTGATATTTCAGCAGACATTCCCATTATAGAGATAACAATACGAAATTCGGCATGTCCGAATGTGCTGCTGTGGTTCCCATGAAAGCTGGACCAACCCAACCACCCGGATCTCTGTAAGGCTGCTTGAGCGCATGAGGGAGGTGGTCATTCCCTGGTTCCCACCTTGCACTGGAATAGTAAGGGTCTCCCTCTTCTTCAAACCTCTTAATGATGGGCTCTTTTAAGGCTGCTTCGTCAGCACTGGAGAACTGAAAGAAAAAGGACCATGAGTAAGTCCACTGCAGTAAAACAAGAGATCCACTCAAGAGAACCTAACAAATAAAGGGGCAAGCATTTCATGAGTAATGATGTTACAACCAACATCTTCATGGTGATATAATAGCAATTACAAAAGATGCTTTCCCACACACATGATCTCACTTGAGATGGGATTGTCACGCCGGTGCACCATTACACCTCCCTTATCAGAGACATCCTGAAGCTATTTAGTATAAGGTTCAAAACCAAGGGTATCATTGTGTAATCTAGCAGGGTCCAACAACAGATGTGAACTATACAGTGTAATGAAAAGGTAACCTTATATTTAGCAGCTTCGGCTGAAGGTGGACAAGTAGGGAATTTTCATTCAAAAGAGCCAAATTCAAAAAATTTTAAAGCTTAAAGGGGCAAAACAAGAACCACAACTTGAATAAATTCAAATAGCTCAGAGATGTTTTACCCTAATTAAAAACTTAGTGGCTTGCCCACCAGTATTGCCAGAAACAAGTGATAATTCAGGTGTAAAAATCTTTATGCAAACTAATTTTGAAAGCCTGAGAAGTATTTTCAACTTAAAAAGTATTTTTTGAGCACCTGGGTAGCTCAGTCATTAAGCATCTGCCTTCGGCTCAGGTCATGATCCCAGGGTCCTGGGATGGAGCCCCACATCAGGCTCCCTGCTTCTCCCTTTCCCACTCCCCCTGCTTGTGTTCTCTCTCTCGCTGTGTCTCTGTCAAATAAATAAATAAAATCTTTGAAAAAAAGAAAAAGGTATTTCACACCAAAAACAAATGACTTATTTCAAATAAATTCAACCTTCCTTTATGTACTTTCATAGTTTAATATTATTTTATGTCAAGAATTTGGAGGGAGGAGGCGCCTGGGTGGCTCAGTGGGTTAAGCCTCTGCCTTCGGCTCAGCTCGTGATCCCAGGGTCCTGGGATCGAACCCCACATCAGGCTCTCTGCTCAGCGGGGAGCCTGCTTCCCACCACCCTGCCCCACCTGCTTCTCTGCCTACCTGTGATCTCTGTCAAATAAATAGATAAAATCTTAAAAAAAAAAAAAAAAAATTTGGAGCAAGAACCACTAAAATCCTGTACTTTCCTTTCATATATAAAAACAGACAAATCCATGGATCTGTATGTCAAATTAACCAAAGAACAACTATCTAGTAAGAGACTGAGTTAAGGGGTAAGTCTTCAAAATATCAGGTAGAGGAGCAGGTGTCTCTCCTCTGAGCCTGCGTGGCTGAGCTGTTTAAACGTCTGACTCTTGATTTTGACTGGGGTCACGGTCTCAGGATTGTGAGACTGAGCTCCACGGGGGGTCCCTACTCATCGGAGAGTCGGCTTGAGGATTCTCTCCCTCACCCTCTCCACCCTCCCGATACACACTCTCTCCCTCTCTAAATAAATACATAAAATCTTTAAAAATATATGTATCCGGTAGAATTTCATACCCCTGCCACCCCTAACATACACATACAAATATACCTTTCATTTAGGTTTATTACAAATCAGTACTGAAGTGAATATGAAACCTCAGTTTTAGGTGTGCAGAGTTCCTGCTGCTTGGAAAAGATAATTTAGAACACGGCGCATGCACGGAAAGCATTCAGGGAGGTAGGGCCTGCCCTCCACGCTTCTCTTATCCCCATCCCACCAACTAGACAGCTGACCAGATGACCCCTAAATGGCAGGAAAGTGAGCCTTCAAGGAAGGCCTCCTCCATGTTACGCCCTGTTACGATACAACAGCACACCTGAACGATTCCAAGAACATGCACCAGTTATCTGAAGGCTTGGTGCTTACACAAAATAGTTGTTCATAAGTTCTCACTAATAAAAATTAGTGAAGGGGCATCTGGGTGGCTCCATCAATTAAGCCTCCACCTCCTGATTTGGACTCAAGTCATCATCTCAGGGTCATGGAATTGAGCCCTGAGTCAGACTCCATACTCGGCAGAGAAGTTGCTGAGATTCTCTCTCTCCCTCTGCCCCGCTACCACCCCCGCACTGCTCCCCCCACTCACTCACGCACGCGTGCACTCTCTCTCTCACAAAAAAAAAATTAATGCAAAACTTCAGAGGAATCTCTGAGACACACACAAAAGGATCCACTTTAAAAACCTGCAGTGAAGAATCTGTCTTGATAAATTACCTTGTTGTTCACTCAACCCTTAGACTGAGTCAGCCCCCAGAATGTCAGCTCTGCAAGGGGCAGGAACCACATTTTTTCTGAGTCATGTAAATTTTCTCTGGAGCTTGGGAGCACGCTGTACCCTGTGGAGTCCTTTTTTGTTTGATGTTACTGATGAGACCTAAAAAATAATCACTTCCAGTGCCCCTTATTAACATGCAGCAAAACTAAAAGCAGCCGCTTGCTGATTTGCCTTTCATCAAGCAGCCAGTGACCTCTCTGTTTTCCTCCACTTATCCCTGCACAGTATAATGTTATTCATTTCTCAATTAGATGACTGAGCTCTCCCACTCAAAGCCAATCTGAGGAGAAACTGAAAAAAAAAAAAAAAAAATCTGCTGCTTTCAGTCCTAAAATCACATTTCTTTAAATCACATTTCTTTAAATCTAACTGCAAATGACAAAGAACCAAGTATCTTTATGCCTCGGGCCCTCAGGCATAGTTTCCAGAGCGTTTTCTTGGAGATTTGGAAAAATTACAAGAAGGGACCTCAAATTAAGTGGCTTTAAGAAGAGGCACAGAGCATATGCAAGTCGACATTGCTCGAAGTCAGCATCTTCTAAGTGAAGCTAGGCCCTGGGGTAAGACACTGACCTATGAACACCAAGGGGTTCTGGGCACCCTGCTCCCTGCCGCCAGAGTGTTCAGTGGTAAAAGCCAAACCGGAGAAGCAGAAGAAATGACATTTACCTGTTTCCCTTCACGTGCTCTTTGGTCCTTTGCTACTGTGGCCAACACATTGGCTGCCTGCTCTCCTCCCATCACTGAGATGCGAGCGTTCGGCCACAGGTAGAGGAATCTTGGGCTATGGGGGGAGAAAGGAAAAAATGATCAAGTTAATTCACTGTACAACACTGAGATTTTCACAGACTTGTGTTTATCTTCTAAATTAGTAGTTCTTCATTCTAGCTGTGCATTACTAGGGGATTTTTTTTTTTTTTAAACCAAGCTCAAAACCCACCCCAGGCTAATTTCCAGAGGTGTGGCCTGAACAGAGTAGGATTTCTAAGTTCTCCAGATGATTGTGATGTGTTCTGATAAATTTTATTTTTCCATCTCATCTCAATTTACTGAGCCTAAAAACATTCAAAATATCCCCTTATTACCTGTGGTCATGTCCTGTTTTCCATTCCTGATATAAAATAAAGACTTGCTGCTTTTTTATTTTTTAGTTTTACTAGAAGATTATCAAGTTTGTTAACCTTTTCAAACCAAACAACTCTGGGCTTCCCTGATTCTTCCATCTTTATAATTTCCTGTTTCCTATTTTTCTTGTGCTTAATATGCTGTTCTTCTGTGAACTTCCTGAGCTGGCTCATTGATTTTTGGCCTTCTTTTCATTCATACATATATATTTACATCTACTATACATGTTCCTCAAAGCAAGACTTTGGCTGCATCACATAAGTTATGACATGTAGTATTTTTGTTATCAGCCATTTCAAAATATTTCCTGATTCCCATTGTGGATATCTTCCAAGTAGCATGTTTTGTCTTAAACTTCACTTCACTCCTCCAGATGATACAAATTATGGTATCACTGATCAAGATGTGCAAATGACATTCTGTGTTTCAAATAAACCCATAACGACCGGACCATTTGTAATTAGACTTGAAGTGTGATTCTTTCAGAGAAAATCATGACAACCACCTACCTATATGCTCTGCCACACATCCCATAGTTTCCAGCCCCGTAAGACCCCCCAATGATGATGGTTATTTTAGGCACTTTGGCACAGGCTACAGCAGCCACCATCTTGGCACCATCCTTGGCAATCCCTTCAGCTTCATATTCTCTACCAACCATAAATCCTAAAAGAAAGGAAAGAAAAAAGCCTCTGGATGATGGAATTTATGTGCAGAAGTCAAGCCCAACATGGTATTTGAAGGACATCCTGCCAACTATATTTTACTATAAGGCCTCTCACTGTAACAACATATTTATATGTGAAATCTATCTCCCAAAAAGTGTGCTTTAAAAGAGCAAATAAAATTGCTCCTAATCACTTCTAAAATTTCCCTTAGAATGGGTCATCTGGATGCACACAAATATCTTCAAGTGAGATAAAGATGCAAGAAACTCATCTTCAAGAAATGCTCTCAGAACAGCAATGTGGTGATGAAAGCACCTGAGCCAACAAGCTAAAGACAAAGGGCTATGGCGAGCCCAACTGTGAGGCCTCCAGTACTCACGGACCTGCTTCAGTACAGAAACTGCTCCTTCTGAAATGCTGCTTTACACCTCTGAGGAACTAAAGATGAATGTTTCATAGATGCTAAGAGCTCCTGCCAGTGACTCAATAGCAAGGTGGAAAAATTTTCCACAGTTACAGGTTCCCTCTACTACCTCAAGTTCCCAGCTCTGCTGAAAATGCTCTGCACTCATACTGGGCCTTCTGGGCCTTGGGCGCATTCCTCCTTCCCTCACGAAACCCAAGTCAGGCTTCATGTGGCTCCCTCCCCACCCATAGACTCACTTGCCTGACTGTCACTATTTTTGCTTTGCAAGTCCCCAGCCATGGAGTCATCCGATTCCACTCAGTTTCTATGAGACGCCTATACGAGCTATGGATACAGTGGTACTGATAGGACGGCCCTCACCCTCGCTGGGCACGATGTGCTGCCCTGCGACCCCTCCGAGGAGGGCCCTCACATAGCTCAGAGCTCCCCTTTCTGCCTTGTCCTAACTCCGTGAAACCTTCCACAGTAGCCATCTCAAGGAGCAGCTATCTTCAAGCTCTGCTTCCTCACCCAGAACCCCACCACCTCTCTAGTCCCTGTAGATGACTCCACCTTTAAAAAGATTATGACACCTCACTTGTCTTTCTCTAATCCTTCCCAGCACTAGAAAAACATCATCATGCTCCCTACCTTCCTCTACTCTCATGTCTATGAAAGAAATCAGAGTTACTCAACAACTGTCCCTGAGCCTTCTTCTCTTCTCTAGGGGTGTTCTTATCTCTTCCCACAGCTTTAAATAACATCCCCATATTCTGTCGAGGCCTACATTTTCACCTGCAGCTAACACATGTCTTCTGTGCTCAAGATTTATTCAACTGCCTTCTGCGTACATATCTCCATGAATGTCACAAGTCCCTCAAATGCAAGGTTGCAAAACCAAACCCAACCTCGGCTCTCTGCCCCCACCCAAATAGACACCAAAAACCAAAAACGTAGGTCTATCTTTCAGGAAGAAAGTTTGCTCTATTGGTGGTTAAGAAACCATGAACCATTATTAAAAACAAGGTCCCGAGACTAGTGAAGCCTCAGAATCCTTTTTAGTTGCCCTATTACCAGGTTTGCCACATAGGACCCCCTCAGGCTACTGTCTGGATAGAATGCCTCTCAAAACTCATCTAACCAAGTATCATAAACTTAAGAGCAGCACCAGATAAACATGTCTTAGCAACAGGGCTATTTAAAGCCCTGCTGCCCAACATGAGCCAAACTCCTTTTTCTTGTGAAGGCTTGCTCGATTCTAAGAACTAATTAAGAGCCCTCCTTCCTTTGACCCTGAAATAACCACGGTCACTTAGAAGACGGGGTGGGGGGCAGTTTTCAGCTAACCAACATATCTAAGTGCAACATACAATATAAATAGTAGAATCCTAGAATTCTAAGAAAAAGAAATCTATCATCATAAAAAAACCTTAAAAATCATTGCATCCACTCTATTATAATCATCAGTGAAACATGAAATCCAGAAAGATGATACTGCGCATACCATTCTTTGTGGAGTGTAAACTCAAATCCTCAGACTCCCATTCAAGAGTGAAAAAGAGTCAACAGACCTTTTGTAATATGTCGCTTCAGGCAGAACTAACTACACAGGAAAAGATGAAGGAAAGGGTGAACCATAGCATGTGCTAGAAATCCTTTAAGGAAAACAAAGTGCTAGCAAACAGACGATGGGTCAGACAACGCCCTCAGAGTGAGATCAGAGAGTGTTCCTGGTAGAGAACACAGCCGTCCTGCTGCTGGAAGGCCAGGTCTGCGTGTGGACAGGCAAAGGGAGGCCGTCTGACCGTGATATGTGGAACTCAGAAACTGCTCCATCCAAATATGGATCAACTTTTCATCTGTTTGATTCATGAAGGGTTAACCCTTGCCCTACGAAGAGTATCCATTAGACCTTTCCTCTATGACAGAAGTGTTCTAGGTCTATACTGTCCAATACTGGAGTCATACTGGACAGTGCAGCTCTGGAATAATGCAACAGAACTGATTAAGCTATTTTCTTACCTGTAATGTTTTGAAGGAACAGCAGAGGAATATTCCTTTGGCAGCACATCTGGACGAAGTGAGCCCCCTAACAGCGAAAAAGATAATCTTTTTAAAGAAGGGGTAAGGAATCCGCACCCATCGTGCATCCTACAAACACCATAGCTGGGTCAGCGTTAAGAACGAGCGCCCTGTGGTTGGCTAGTAACAACACACCGTGCGGACCAACGGCCATCGGGACATGTGACTGTGCTGGTAGCGCGTCTGTTTTGCAGTTGCCTGTGTGATCACCGGCACACAGCTGGAGGGGTGAAGTCAATCACTTAACATGTGGAACAGCAAATGACACTCAAGAAATGAAGAGAAGAACTGCTTGTCAGGGGGAATTCCTGAGCATAAGATAATTCCTTCGTTTTCTACTTTAAGAGAAAACAGAATATAAACACTTCCAAGACAAGCATTCTCATAGTTTTAGGCTATGTACATGTCATCCATGGCATTTATAATTCATGTATCTTATAAGAACTTTTTAAAACACTGGCTATTTCTTTATTAACATATAATGTATTAAAACACTGGATTTTTTAAATAGTGCTCTAGTTGGGATGCCTGTGTGGCTCAGTTAAGCGTCTGCCTTTGGTTCAGGTTGTGATTCCAGAGTCCTGGGATCGAGTCCCACATCAGGCTCCCTGTTCAGCGGGGAGCCTGGTTCTCCCTCTGCCTGCTGCTCCCCCTGCTTGTGCTCATTCTCTCACTCTCTAACAAATAAATAAATAAAATCTTTTAAAAATTTAAAATAAAAATAAAACAAAAATAGTGCTCTAGATAAAACAGGTTAATGTAAGCCTCCATAAAAACTGTTCAATCACTAACACGCACAACACACACACACACACACACACACACACACACATGTTCACGTGCATGTACACAATGCTCTGCCTGCTAAGGCATCTGGTTAAATATTTTAAAGCTTTTATGTAATAAACTTTCATCCATTACTTGGCCTTCAAAGCCAATTATGTTTAAATTAAAATAGAAAATCTTGAAACATGTTTAAGAGTACTTGCCTTTTTTGCAGACTCAGAAAAGAGAACTCCATTATTTCCAACGATACCTATAGGGTATCCAAATATTCTAGCAAATCCTCAAAAGAAAATTGAAAAAAATATTTATGTATTTCAGAGGGCTTTTAACTCACAGCTAATAGACAGTTACACATTCCTTAACTTCAGATGAAAGGTAAAAATACGGAGATTTTGTCCAGGGTACAGAACAGCTTGGGTCATAATGTTTCATTTCGAAGGTATCAGGAGTCTGGGTGTTGTGCTTCCTTGAGTGCACTCTGTGTAAAATTGTCACTTGTCTGACTGGTTGGTTTGGTTAGATGACGGGGTTAGAGTGTCACCCATTCATTCCTATAGTGTATGTCCAAGTGCCCTACTAGGTACCAGACAGAGGATATTCTGAAATGGAATGAATCACAGATGGAGAGCTCTCCACCAGTTTCAGGTCACTGGCTTGCCTGAAAATGCCTGTGGTGATGACAAGCCCTCAAGGTAAAGGGGATAAACTCAGCAAAAGCAGACTTGCTTTCAAAAGCAGGAACACAGTCAAACCTGGGGGTTGTGAGTTTCCAGTAACAAACTTATAAGCAGCTAAGCTTATAAGAATGGCTCTCACCACCACTCCTGTTCCCATTGCAATCACCCACCATCCATACAGACATAAGAGAGAAGTAAGGGAGAGGGAAAGGAAGGATAAGACTATGTGAGGGAGAAACCTGAGGTAACTTTAGGAGGTTTTTACAAACCTGAAAAACTTGGCTAGAGAGAGCTTCCCAAGAGTGAACTTCAACAAGCCTGCATAGGACTCTAAACAGGTGTCAAAGACTTGGAACCCAAGAGTCAATGAACTGGGGCATCTGGGTGGCTCAGTGGGTTAAAGCCTCTGCCTTCGGCTCGTGTCATGATCCCAGGGTCCTGGGATCAAGCCCCGCATCAGGCTCTCTGCTCAGCGGGGAGCCTGCTTCCTCCTCTCTCTCTGCCTGCCTCTCTGCCTACTTGTGATCTCTGTCAAATAAATAAATAAAATCTTAAAAAAAAAAAAAAAGAGTCAATGAACTGTGCTTGTTGAAATGGGTCCAAGAAAGCATGTGACCAAAGTGCCCAGAACCGGACTCTGTCTTCAAGCTCAAGACGCACAGGCCGCTGCTGAGATATCTCTGGTATGTGACACAAGCAGGTGCTCGCAAAATCGCTGAAGATAAATTAATGAATGAGACAGAATGTCAACCTACTAATACACCAGAACATTAAACGGTTAAAATTTGTTTTTAAAAAATTTGTTTTACTCTGGCCTTGCCTTGGTTTTCTTGGTCTTTCAGTCCTAAAACCCCAGCCAGAAGCCTAGGCTGTCCATCTTAAATGGCACTGCCACTTACAGAGGGAAATGCAGAACGGTGACCATCCCCAGAGGTCAGAGTTCAGCCTCATCCCACAGAAACAGCTAGGAACCTAGTACATCTCTCGGCAGTGTGGTACTAACCCTAAGGTATATTGCCCCGTGAGCTATTTAGAGTTTCAACCCTAGCCTGGCCTGGGATCTCCAGGCACAGCACCAGATAAGTAGGCCACATACCCTACCATATTAGAGACACAGAGGAAGTGCCTTCACCAAATTCCTTCGGGCCAAACAGGAAAGCAAAATGTCCGAGAAACTACTAGGGCCTACATAAGGCAAGTGCGCAGGCAGGAGGAAACTCTTCGGAGGGGTCAGAGAACCTGATCCTCAGAAAAATCTGTCCTTCTCCCTCTCCCCAATACTTTCCCCTCTCACGACCCTGCATGCCCCTCTTCTCTTTCTCACATCCCTTTCCTTTCCCTAGTCTTATCTGAATTCCAGTACAGTCAGGAAGGGATACAGGAACTACGTATATCCTTAGTATCCTAGGGGACAAAGGTACCACAAGTCTTTTAGCAAGTAAGGGGCAAATTCATAAAAAGAGATGACCAGGACAGCCCATCTGTCTTTGGGGAAAGAAGCATAAAACAGCTCTGACTTGTTTCAAACTGCTGCACAAGAGGTTACATCCTGAACTATTTCGTCACAAATCCTGAATATATATCAAACAAAAAGCTCTTAATCACTTAGACACCTCAATACAAAAACATAAATTCCACTCCCAGTGTGAACCCTTTGCTCATAAATCAAACCAGAAGAAAAGTGTGATTCATCCTTAAGCCTCAACGTGTATTTGCAATTTGGATTTTTATAGTGAGTTCTATTTTTTTTTTTACTCTGATATGTTGTCTTCAGGTGACTTACTATATTTTCTAGCTTTCAAAAGACCAAATAAAATTCACAGAATTCATTTTGTCATTTATCCAAGACAGATTATTATGGGTCTAGCATCTATGTTTCAAATACTTTTCTTCAAAAGCCTACAAACTCAACACTTCAGATGAACAGATGAACTTTTATAAACAGCCTTATTTTGTTTTGTTTTTTTTTCTCAGATTTGGTTTTCTGTCCTGTATTCTCAATCTAGTATTTACATGATTCAACATTAGACCTACACAGAGGCTACAAGAAGGTGTAACACACTTAATGTCCTTCTAGGAGACTTAACACCATATAAAACTTGCTAGCATACAATTGCACCCAAAACTATAAGATACCTAGGAATAAACCTAACCAAAGAGGCTAAGAATCTATATCCAGAAAACTACAAAGTACTCATGAAAGAAATTGAGGAAGACACAAAGAAATGGAAAAATGTTCCATGCTCCTGGATTGGAAGAATAAATATTGTGAAAATGTCTATGCTACCTAAAGCAATCTACACATTTAATGCAATCCCTATCAAAATACCATTCTTTTTTTTTTTCAAAGAAATGGAACAAATGATCCTAAAATTTATATGGAACCAGAAAAGACCTCGAATAGCCAAAGGAATATTGAAAAAGAAAGCCAAAGTTGGTGGCATCACAATTCCGGACTTCAAGTATTACAAAGCTGTCATCATCAAGACAGCATGGTACTGGCACAAAAACAGACACATAGATCAATGGAACAGAATAGAGAGCCCAGAAATAGACCCTCAACTCTATGGTCAACTCATCTTCGACAAAGCAGGAAAGAATGTCCAATGGAAAAAAGACAGCCTCTTCAATAAATGGTGCTGGGAAAATTGGACAGCCACATGCAGAAAAATGAAATTGGACCACTTCCTTACACCACACACGAAAATAGACTCAAAATAGATGAAGGACCTCAATGTGAGGAAGGAATCCATCAAAATCCTTGAGGAGAACGCAGGCAGCAACCTCTTCGACCTCAGCCGCAGCAACGTCTTCCTAGGAACATCGGCAAAGGCAAGGGAGACAAGGGCAAAAATGAACTATTGGGATTTCATCAAGATCAAAAGCTTTTGCACAGCAAAGGAAACAGTTAACAAAACCAAAAGACAACTGACAGAATGGGAGAAGATATTTGCAAAGGGCTAGTGTCCAAAATCTATAAGGAACTTAGCAAACTCAACACCCAAAGAACAAACAATCCAATCAAGAAATGGGCAGAGGACATGAACAGACATTTCTGCAAAGAAGACATCCAGATGGCCAACAGACACATGAAAAAGTGCTCCACATCACTCGGCATCAGGGAAATACAAATCAAAACCACAATGAGATATCACCTCACACCAGTCAGAATGGCTAAAATTAACAAGTCAGGAAATGACAGATGCTGGCGAGGATGCGGAGAAAGGGGAACCCTCCTCCACTGTTGGTGGGAATGCAAGCTGGTGCAACCACTCTGGAAGACAGCATGGAGGTTCCTCAAAATGTTGAAAATAGAACTACCCTATGACCCAGCAATTGCACTACTGGGTATTTACCCTAAAGATACAAACATAGTGATCCGAAGGGGCACGTGTACCCGAATGTTTATAGCAGCAATGTCTACAATAGCCAAACTATGGAAAGAACCTAGATGTCCATCAACAGATGAATGGATAAAGAAGATGTGGTATATATACACAATGGAATACTATGCAGCCATCAAAAGAAATGAAATCTTGCCATTTGCGACGACGTGGATAGAACTAGAGGGTATCATGCTTAGTGAAATAAGTCAATCGGAGAAAGACAACTATCATATGATCTCCCTGATATGAGGACGTGGAGATGCAACATGGGAGGTTAGGGGGATAGGAGAAGAATAAATGAAACAAGATGGGGATGGGAGGGAGACAAACCATAAAGGACTCTTAATCTCACAAAACAAACTGGGGGTTGCTGGGGGGAGGTGGGGTTGGGAGAGGGGGAGGGGGTTATGGACATTGGGGAGGGTATGTGCTATGGTGAGTGCTTTGAAGTGTATAAACCTGGTGATTCACAGACCTGTACCCCTGGGGATAAAAATACATTATATGTTTATTAAAAAAAAAAAAAGAAAGAAAGAAAAGAAAGGATGAATACCCAACTTTTGTTGCAACATGGACGGGACTGGAAGTGATTATGCTGAGTGAAATAAGTCAAGCAGAGAGAGTCAAGTATCATATGGTTTCACTTATTTGTGGAGCATCACAAATGACATGGAGGACATTGGGAGATGGAGAGGAGAAGGAAGTTGAGGGAAATTGGAAGGGAGGCGAACCAGAAGAGACTATGGACTCTGAAAAACAACCTGAGGGTTTTGAAGGGGCGGGGGTGGGAGGTTGGGGGAACCAGGTGGTGGGTAATAGGGAGGGCACGTATTGCATGGAGCACTGGGTGTTGTGCAAAAACAATGAATACTGTTATGCTGAAAAAATAAATTAATTAATTAATATTTTTAAAAAAAACTTGCTAGCAGAACTAAAGACTACAGAACCACAGAAACAGTGCTGAAGTTTTCAAAATTATTACAAATTATCCAGAGGAACAAAAAGAACTACAAATATTTCTGCTAACTTTGCTTTGATAAGAAGCTTTTTAAGAGAGGGAGAGAGAAGTGGGGTAAGGAGCAGATAGAGAGGGAGGGAGAGAATCTTAAGCAGGTTCCATGCCCAGTGCAGAGTCTGACATGGGGCTTGATCCCATGACCCTAAGATCATGACCTGAGTCAAAATCAAGAGATACTTAACCGACTGAGCCACCCAGGTGCCCCAATATGAAGCTTTTTATAGAGTGAAGACCACCAAGTCTCAGACAAGGGCCTTCTCAGACAAGGGCCTTTACCACAGCATCTAGCCGTCATCGTTGCAAACCCCAGGTCTATGAAGCCATTCAGCTACACATGACCTTCACAAAACAACTTTTGAATATAGACCCACACACTTGTACCACTCTAAGTAACAAAGTTCAGGGGAAGTACATCAATACCTTATGACATGAGCTCATTTATTTTCAAAGCAATAGAAAATGTTCAGGGGCATCTTACTGGCTCAGCCAGGAGAACACAGGACTTCTTGATCTCAGGGTTGTAGGTACAACATTGGGTGTAGAGATTACTTAAAAATGAAATCTTAAGAAAGAAAGAAAGAAAGAAAGAAAGAAAGAAAGAAAGAAAGAAAGAAAGAAAGAAAAGAAAAAAAGAAGGAAAGAAAGAAAATGCTCATATTTTCGATTCTTTGCCTTTATACCTGTAACTAATGTGTCTCCATAGAAGGCTTTGAACTCGTTGAATTTGCTTCCATCCACGATTCTAGCAATAACCTAAGAAGAAAAATAACAATATTCCAGAGAGATTACATTACAAAAGAATTTTTACATTGAAGTTATTCATAAGGGAAACAACTTCACTGTTAAGTTGTCACTTTCATAGCATTTAACCCTAGAGAGTCTTCTCACTAGAATTTCACTTTCTATGTGTGGTTAAGGCCCTGACATTAGTATGGGCCCTGGTTTTATACCACACGGTAAGAGCTACGGCACCATGTTACAGACCAGAGAAGCACAGAGACTATGAGGGCTGGGAGCTGGACTCAGAACTTCAGGAGCTGTTCAAAAGATTGGCAAAGGGTCGGTGATTTAACCACAAAGCATGGTAGAGGCTAAGAGTCAGGAGACTTCGCCTCCGAACGAAGGGATCGCACAGCATCTGCATGTCCTGGATAAAGTCTCAGTTCTCACAGTGAAGAGAGACTTCACAAAAGTTGTGAGGATGTGATAAGCCTAAAAAAATAATGCTGAGGTGTACTTGGGTGGCTCAGTGGGTTAAGCCTCTGCCTTCGGCTCAGGTCATGATCTCAGGGTCCTGGGATCAAGCCCCATGTCGGGCTCTCTGCTTGGCGGGGAGTTTACTGCCCCCTCTCTCTCTGCCTGCCTCTCTGACTACTTATGATCTCTCTCTCTGTCAAATAAATAAATAAAATCTTAAAAAAAAAAAATGCTCAGATGAAGACCCAGCTCTGACTCCCAGGCCTACTGCTGAGAAACTAGAGGCATAGACTGATTACTTAAAATCCTAAGCCTCAGTTTTTCATCTGATTAAAAAAATAATAATAAGGTGCCTCTTAGTACAGTAGGTAATGCATCAGTCTCATAAAAAAAATAATAATAAGGGGAACCCTCTTACCCCACTGATGGGAAAGCAAACTGGGGCAGCTACTCTGGAAAACAGTATGGAGGTACCTCAAAAAGTTTAAAAAAAAAAAAAAAAGAACTACCCTATAACCCAGCAAATGCTTTACTAGGTATTTACCCAAAGGATACAAGAATACTGATTTGAAGGGACACATGCACCCTGATGTTGATAGCAATATTATCTCCAATAGCCAAACTACAGAGAGAGCCCAAATGTCCATTAACTGATGAATGGATAAAGATATTATACACACACACACACATAAACACACACACACAGGAATATTACTTAGTCATCAAAAAGAATGAAATCTTGCCATTTGCAACAACATGGATGGAACTAGAGTATATTATGCTGTGTGAATTATTCAGAGAAAGACAATTATCATATGACTTCACTTATATAAGGAATTTCAGAAACAAAAGAGATGAACATGGGAAGGGGGAAAAAGAGGGGAAAAACACTATAAGGGACTCTTAACAAAAGAGAGAACAAACTGAAGGCTGATGGAGGGAGGTGGGTGGTGGATGGGCTAGATGGGTGATGGGGATTAAAGAAGGTACTTGTGATGAGCACTGGGTGTTGTATGGAAACTATGAAACACTGGATTCTACACCTGAAACTAATATTACACTGTGTGTTAACTAGTTGGAATTTAAATAAAAACCTAAAAAAGTTTAAAAAAAAAAAGGTAACACTTAAAAAGTGCTAACTAAAGCACACTGCCTGACCCTCACTGAAAAGTAGCTATTATTGTTAAGATTTCAATAAAGGTTCCTCGATTCTGAATCGGATTCTGCATATATACATATCTAATCTAAAAGGAGTCACTACGAAATAATTTATCCTTGGGACTCATCATATATATCAAGACTATTTCAAAGAGTCCCAAACATATTCCAAATTTCTTCAGAAACTATTTTGGATCAAACACACCATTTTTCTTTCTAGTCCAAACTTCCTTTTCCCTGTTTACCACATCAAAGCCTTGTTTTGTAACATGCAAAGGCTGAGAAATGAGTGAATGCCTCCCAGTATCATTCTTTCCAAAAAGTAAGAGCGTACTTGGAATTATTTTTTATTTTCCTAAAAGGTCCAATAATGTAATGGGAATATAAGTTATCTGTTCCAAATGCTATGTAGCTCCAAAACTGTACCTTCTAAAACACAACACAAAACAACTACCATTCTTTCACACAAAAATAAAGCCCCTCAAAGAGCACAGCAAATTAGGGCCACTTATTATGAAACTATCTCCTATTTGCTTTCTGATACCCACCACCCAGCCACATAAGACATATTAACTCATCTTCACAAAGACTCACACTTCAGGAAGCAGACATATCCTTTGGTACTATACCTATTTCTAGAAGTGGAAAGCGATGCTCAGAGAGGTCCAATCCCAGTACCACTGATTAAGGAAACAAGGACTCCAAGCCAGGTTTTCCAAAGAGCATTTCAGTGCTATCCCCTAGCTCCATATATTAGTAAGATCTCCATAGAAGACTTACTTGCAATTATAGAAAAACGTAATACATAATCATTATAAATCAGCAAAAGGTAGAAAGTCCAGGAAACTATTCAAGAAGGCAAAAGTCTATCTTTATAGAAAGACCTGCATTTAAATGAAATGGAACTGTCACAAAGGCCTGGATGGGCGTCTGTTTTACTCATTTCTGTACACTTGGCACCTCAAATAGCATTCACAGACCAAACATTCAATAAACACTGTTGCATAAATGAAAAAAAGTATTTATGCTTAACAGGATGAATTCTTACCCATATAGAAAACTTGGCTATCCACAACAACTCATTTCTCAAACTTATCAGATTGTAAGTATCAGACTGTCTATGCCTATTGTTAATGGAAAAGGCAAGCTAAAATCCTAATTCTACAACTTACAGTAAACCAAGTCACCTTGCTGAAGCGACATACTGGTGGGAGCTTCATAAAAATCCAGAATGTTAAGACCCTCCAATATATTTACTGCCTCAGTAAATAGTTGTGCACATCCACAGGTGGAACAGTACATTCATCAATTCGTGCAAAGAAAATATTTACTAAGGGACACTGGGTTAAGCATCTGCCTTCGGCTCACGTCATGCTCCCAGGGTCCTGGGATGGAGTCCCACATCGGGCTCCCTGCTCAGCAGGGAGCGTGCTTCTCCCTCTGCCTGCCACATCCCCTGCTTGTGCGTGCACACTCTCTCTGACAAATAAATAAAATCTTTAAAATATCTATCTCTCTGTCTATCTATAGATTATATAGATAACATATATATATAGATCTATATATAGATCTATAGATAGAGAGATAGATATTTATTGAGCGCCGACCACGTCACCAGGTATCGTTATAGCAAATAGGACCTAGCCATGGAAATGGTTTCAAGAAGAACTTATAAATACTGGAGAAATGTTCAAATTTAAACTGGAGAAAGAATTTTAAAAATACACATGTGTATGTTTGCATATAGAGACGATCACAGCTACATAAAAATGTACACATATACATTAAGCCAGAAAAGCAAAACAGTCACTGCTTTCTCTGGATGGTAGAATTATAAGCAATCTTATGTTTTTCTGCATTTTCTACAATTTTTCACCATTAGCACACGACTGTTTTATAGTCAATGAGAAAACCAACAAATACAAAGGCACAAAAATTGACAGTAAGATTATTTCTTAATTTAAAAAGTATTCTGTCATATGTGGAAGTGAACAAAATAAAAGACTACATGCCATACGCAAGCACTAAAAATTATCAATCTAGACCAAGGAAGACCATGTCAGCAATCTGTAACCATAGCTACGTCTTCGAATGTAATCAAAAGTCTAATCTCTGCTAAGGTCATATTGATCTAAAAAGGGTATGTTTTTTCCTTTCCACAACTTACTGACATTTTCTCCACTTCCCAGAATAAGAGCACTAAAAAGAAATAGATGAAATTTATGAAGTTGCCTACATCACTCCTCATGTTCACAGCATTAGGGAGTCCTATTTATGAACAAAGCAAGCTTCGTCATTGTGCAATGAAAACTTTCCACCCATTAAGAGGTTTTTTTATTCCCCCTCTCTTCCAGTAAGAAATCTTTCCCTTATATGTCACTCCCTACAGAAATCTGTAAGAGGCTCTAGGCAGGAAGGTATCTAAACAGATTTTACCTTAAAAATGGATACACTCTTAATTACAGGAAACAAACTGAGGGTTGCTGGAGGGTTGCTGGAGGGTGAGGGAAGGGGTGATGGACATTAAGGAGGACACGTGATGTAATGAGCACTGGGTATTACACAAGACTGATGAATCACTGACTACCACGTCTGAAACCAATAATAAATGTTAATTAATTGAATTTAAATTTTAAAAATGAATATTAAAAAATGGATACACATATTAAAAAAACGGATACACATATAAAGAGACTGACAGCATGGTTTACAGCTCACAGCTCCACTCCACACACCTCTCGAATATCAAAGTGCCTCTTAAGGTTAGTACCAACAATTCCATACAATTCATCAGCAGGAAATAAAGGATCCTCAGAAGGTTCTACAGTAACCTGCAGAGATATAAAACAACCACATTAACCTATTTGAAGACATTATTCAAGGTCACATAAGCCAAAAGACTTTTGAAGAAAATAAAAGATCCAAGAAAGCAACCAACTCACATCCAATTTCTTCTGGTAATTTAGGTTCCTCACAATCATCCTAGTTAGGTGAAGAGCATGATGATCATCCAAAGCGTAGTAGTCGGACACTCCGGACTTTCTACGGAGTAAAGCACACTAAAGTACTCAGAACAGGGAAAAGGAAAATAAAAGTCTTAAACCCTAAAGATCTTCTCTCATCTAAGGCTAACATCATTTTTACTTCCAGAACACTTTAATAAATGTCCTCCAACTTGATTCTCATCGTGTGCCCAGCAGAACAGTATTATCCTTATTTTACAAACAAGAAACACTGATGTCTACCTAAATTAAGTACCCTGCCCTAGGACCCCCAGTAGCCGCGTAAGAATCCGCACATTCTGGTTCTCAGTCTTGACCTTCTAGACCTAGACCAGAGTCTTGCTGATGAGGACTTCTATTTTAATGCTCATCGCAAGCACCTCAAACAAAACTGTGTGATAAAGTTCAACAGCCAGAGGTGTAGTCTGTAACAACAAAGCATCTGTAACTCACCAAGCTCCTAGTGGGGATGCCAGCTATGCTCTCTCATTGCAGGGAGACCACTGAGGCCCCAGCCTTACAAAGCTACCCATTAAGAGTAAGCCATCATGGGTAATACAGAGGCTTGACGACCCTGTCCCTCAGATAAAATAGAACTGTGAGAAGGGCCACCGAAGTTCCTGCTCAATCTCAAGTTCAATATGAATGAAGCACGGGCTTGCTCTGTTTATTAGCTTTGTTCTGACTGGATGGCTTTTTATCTCATATTTCTCTCATATTAGATATACACTAGAAAATAGTATTAGAAAAACAGTGCCTTGGTGGCACGGCTGGTTGAGCCTTGGACCCTTGGTTTCAGCTCAGATCGTGATCTCAGGGTCATGGGATTGAGCCCCACGATGGGGCCCTCACTCATCACGGAGTCTGCTTCAGACTCTTTATTCCTTTGCCCCTTCCCCCTTTGTGCGCGCACACATGCACTCTCTTTCTAAAATCAATCAGTCGATCGATCAATAACTATAGGGGTGCCTGGCTGGCTCAGTCAGTGGAGCATGCAACTCTTGATCTCAGGGCCGTAAGTTTGAGCCCGACGATGAGTGTAAAGATGGCTTAAAAATTTTTAAAAATTTTTTTAAATAAAATAATTGTAAAGACAGACAAAAATATGTACCTGAAAAAATAGAACTTTGGTTCATTTTATGAGTAAGGACTAATCTGCAGCAATCTAAATTGTGATGTCTTGTCTAGGGAAAATGCCAAACCCTTAACAGATAATTCTTGGAAATGGGTCCTCACCGTGGCTTCAGGGCACTCTCCACCTCTGGAGGGGGCGTTTCTAAATGAGAGCAGAGACCGTGCTTACTCCTCACTATAGCCCTACAACACTTGGCAAATGGTAGACCCTTCAGGTTTTTTAACTTAATATGACATTTTACAACAAACAGTATCTTTTACATGCTTCATACATCATACCAGCTATATTTGCTGACTTCTAGATACACTGTGATAATTCAGAAAGCAGAGAGAAGCAGAAGGCACTACTTCCGAATCAGGAAATATTAAAATAAAATGTTTTCTTCTAAAAACTGCCTGGTATTTACCAAAACAGCAGGAAAGGGAAAGCTTTGATGAGACACTGTATTATAGAAGTCTTTGTGACAAATTAATTCCTTTGGGTGGCTAATCAGAGAGGTTTAAAATATGTATTTACAAAGACAGAAGAAACCCAAAGCAATGTGTGACTAGTAAATTTTATCAGACTGTTAAAAAAAAAACAAACCATTACTACTATTAGGTCATTATCACCTAATCACTATCCCATGATTTTATTTTTTTTTTAAGATTTTTTATTTATTTATTTGACAGACAAAGATCACAAGCAGGCAGAGAGGCAGGCAGAGAGAGAGGAGGAACCAGGCTCCCTGCTGAGCAGAGAGCCCAATGCGGGACTTGATCCTAGGACCCCGGGATCATGACCTGAGCCGAAGGCAGAGGCTTTAACCTACTGAGCCTAGCCCGTGATTTTAAACAGGTGCCCCTGTCCCGTGATTTTAAACAGGTTATTATGAATAATCAAAGCTAGTGGTAACAGGGCACTTCCCAGGGACCAGACACTGTGCTATGAGGTAGAAACTATTCTCGTCTTCACTTCACATGTAAAGAAATGAGGCTCAATGAAGTTAACTAGTTTGTCCAGTCAAAAGGGTAGTAAGTAAGGCAAGCAGAAGATGATTCCAGAACCTACACCTCTAACTTGGCATAGACTGCCTACAGCTTTTATGGGCACGAAATAACTTCTTTTTAAATAGAAAATTTTTTTTAATTAATACTCCTCAAATACTATTTTCATTTCCTCGTTAAGCATCCACAAACAGTGGCAGCCCACTCTGGCCTGTACCCCACTCACACCCCATTCCACCGTGTCCTCTCTCTAGGCTGAAATGCCTGCGCCACCGTCTCCCTGCCACGGTCAGTGCAATCAGAAAGGAACGCAGCGTGGCAACTCACACACTTGTGTCAGCATAAATAAACAAGTGTTCTTCTGTTTCACACAGGCAGAAACTCAGGCTCGTGCTAAGCTTTTCTCAGCCAACCTCAACACAACTCCCTTAACCACTCCTCCCTTCGCCTCTAGTTGCTCTTTATAAAGAAAAAAAATCCACTCTTTAATGGTCCAGTTATGATAAACAACAACAATAAAAATAATGGCAGAAGGGGCACCTGGGTGGCTCAGTGGGTTAAACATCTGCCTTTGGCTCAGGTCATGATCTCAGCATTCTGGGATCGAGCCCCGCATCGGGCTCTCTGCTCAGCAGGGAGCCTGCTTTCCCCCCACTCTCTCTGCCTGCCTCTCTGCCTACTTGTGATTTTTCTGTCAAATAAATAAAGAAAATCTTAAAAAATAATAAGGAAAACAGCAGTTAACATTTTTAGGTCCTTATTTAAAGCAGGTATTGTTTCAAGCAATTTACATATATCATCCCATTTAATCCTCACAAAACTCACAAAAATGGTCTTCTTTTTTTTTTTATATTTATTTTTATTTGTTTATTTACAGCATAACAGTGTTCATTGTTTTGGCATCACACCCAGTGCTCCATGCAGTACGTGCCCTCCCTATTACCCACCACCTGGTTCCTCAACCTCCCACCCCCCCCACCCCCCACCCCCCGCCGCCCCTTCATAACCCTCTGGTTGTTTTTCAGAGTCCATAGTCTCTCATGGTCTTCTTACCCCTGAACTCTAACCTGACATGACTAGACCAGTGACCAGCAGGAGCCAGCTCAGGGCTGACTCACAGGAGCCAAGTGTGTGCACCTCTTGCTGAGTTCACACTCAGTGGTGTCCTGTTGGGACCCTGCCATAGGCCTCAGTGGGATACATTGTACCAGAGGCACCGGCAGATGCCACAAAGCCAGACTCCTCCCCTCCCCAGAGAACCAGCTGTTATGCATCCACCTGCTCATGAGAATGAGCTAAACTCCACGGTATGGCTGCCTCAGCATCTGTTCTGTGTGGCTAGGGGACAGCAGGAGCCTGAAACCAGCTCCAGCCCACTCAGGCAGGCATAGGTGCTGGAGAGCAGCGCCAGACTCACAAGCACGTCAAGGTCCCGATCAGATTTCCCCAACAACCCTTGTGACCAACAGGCCCTTCCACCTCCCAGCTCCTTCCTGGACGCCTTACATGCGTAAGACCTAATGCAGAACCGAACAAAATGCCAATCTTTTGTTCTGAATTGACTAAAGTAGCCATAGCCCTTGAACTCCCAAGTGCTCCAAACACAGACCTTAAGAAAAAATGGGCTCAGGCTCCGCCTCTGTGTGTGCTCTGCCTTGAGCAGCAGGCCTGGCCCCTGGAGGCATGCCGTGTACTTCCTCCAGGTTCTGTGAGTAATAAGCCTGTCCACTTCAATTTCTCCTGCAGTCTGTTGTTGAACCACAGCTCACCATCCAGCACTCTGTGCTCCACTTAACAAATATTAATTTAACAGTGTCATTTAACTACAACTGGATGGCTCAGTCGGTAAAACATCTGACTTCCTGATTTCGGCTCAGGTCATGATCTCAGGGTTGTGAGATCGAGCCCTGCATAAGGCTCCGTGCAGATGTCACTGGGTCCCACTCTCAGAAGGGCCCTATGCTGAGTGTGCAGCCTGCCTGGGATTCTCTCTCTCCCTCTGCCCCTCTCCACTCTTGTTCTCTCCCTAATAATAAAATAAAATCTCTAAACAAAAAAAACAAAAAGCACAGTCAACACCTACACACCAGTGGGTTGGATCGACCTTCCATATGTTCTCCCTATATTTCTTTACAGGCCTGATCACACATGCACATTTTATCATTATATCACAGTAATTACTTATCGCCCACCTCCCTGACTAGAATGTTAAGTTCCCTGAGGTCAAAGACAAAGTCTATCTCATAATCTTGACACCTATAACAGTGTCTGCCACACGACAGATGTTGGACGGATATCTATTAAAGAAATGAGAAACCTTCTATTAAAAGAAATAACAAGGGGCATCTGGGTGGCTCAGTGGGTTAAACCTCTGCCTTCGGCTCATGACCTGAGATCCTGGGGTTGACTGGGCTCTCTGCTCAGCAGGGAGCCTGCTTCCTCCTCTCTCTCTGCCTGCCTCTCTGCCTACTTGTGATCTCTGTCAAATAAATAAATAAAATCTTTAAAAAAAAAAAAAAAAAGGAAGAAGAAGAAATAACGAACAAGCTGGTGTTGTAGTTTAGAAATTCAACTCTGTAGTTCAAAGAATTGAACCCTGAAACAGCAGCTCAAGAACAGATTGACTGTGGTTGGATCTGGCAAATTTAACTCTTAGAAAAAAATAATGAAACTTTCTCTTCGACAGAGCAACAGGCCTGTCATTCATTCATTCTTGGAAGCCTGGAAAGAACAAGGGCTTCTGTCTCACCTGCAATGCAGGTCGGCACCCCCGAGGTCCTCCGCGGACACTTCCTCTCCAGTGGCGGCTTTCACCTACAGCAAGGAGAAAAGTAGGTGAGTTCTGCCCATCAGAGAAATAAAAACGCTAACCTAACATGCACGTCTTCTAACCTGACTATGCCTACCACTCTCTCTTCCGCACAGCTAAAGATTTTCCTTCCTTCCTTCCTTCCTCCTTCTCTTTCTCTCTTTCTTTTTTTCATTTTTGAAGTAGACTTCACACCCAGCATGGAGCCTAATGCAGGGCTCAAACTCAAGACTCTGAGATCAAGACCTGAGCTGAGATCAAGAGTTGGACACTTAACCCACTGAGACACCCAGGCGCCCCAAGATTGTTTTCTTATTCCACCCACCCAACAAACACAGAAAAAACTGTCTCTGGTCTACAGAGAAAAATCTAAACCCAGAGCCACTAAGGAATTCTCCCACAGCCCCTGAGCAAGGGATGGAACCTGAGCTGAATCGAGCTATTTCTGATCTGAAAGCCCGCTCTCCTTCTCCCACCTTCTGCGCAGTAAAGCATTTGTGTCTGTGCATATGCTGCTCCCCCTGCCTGGGCTCCCTGCTCTCTGTCACCCACCTGGGGAATCCCTCCTTCTCCTGCACGCCCCATCTGCTCTATGTGGCTTTCCCTGACCTGCACAGGCCTTTTCATCATTAGCAACACCCAGAGCAATAAGAGAATAAGGTTTGCTCATCTGTGGTCCAAGAACACCCCTCATACACCTCCAACAGGGCACCCGGCAGACTGTGCACGTCATAACATGCATGTGTCTCTCTTGTCTCCTCTATACTGTGAGAGCCTTGATGGCAGCCACTGTGATGTAGTCATCTTTGAACGCTCAGGAAATTTAATGAATTAAGGCCTTTAGAAAAACTGAAGAACTATCCTGAAAAACCGCAGTAACTCTCACAAACTCTTACAAGTGCAATACCTTTCAAAGGCCAAAAAAATCTCTAAGATTACCCACACCTAAGACTCAGCAGAATATGACCAAAAAGAAAGAAACCTGAAGGAATAAATGAAGAATGGCTTAACTACAGCCTAAGAAATTCTAATAGGAAAACAGAAAAATCAGTTAGTGCCAAATGTCAACCTGACCCCTTAGGAATTGCTAATCGGTTCCTACTTCTTGTGTTGATTGATTTTTCTTTCTTTTATAGGAAGAGCTGGTGTTAGAACAATGAACATTTACCTAAACTGCAGAACAGAAAGGACTTATTATTCAATACATCAGAAGTTCTGTCTTAAACAAAATATTATTGCGCAGAGAAAAGTAATTAAAATTTTCCCTTCCAATTACTCCACCCACAGAACTAAATTCTTGGTTCTCTTCTTCCCAAAATATTCAGTGTAAAATAGCATTCAGCCCAGACAATAACTAATTATGAGAGGTGCCTGGATATTTAAAGTTGTAAAAAGGAATAAACAACTGACATATTCTTTATTTCCAGGGATCTGACTAATACCAAGTTATAAAATAAGGATGCGTCATTGGTTAGTATTTACTGAACACCCACAACATGTTTGATACTGTGACAGGTGCGAGGACGGTAAAAATTAAGAACAGCTCATTCTACGAAATATCAAGTTCAG
Source organism: Meles meles (assembly GCF_922984935.1). Lineage (NCBI taxonomy): Eukaryota > Metazoa > Chordata > Mammalia > Carnivora > Mustelidae > Meles > Meles meles. The sequence continues at coordinate 85,253,364 of NC_060068.1, forward strand.
AAGACAGAAGAACAAAAAGCTCCTTCAGAAACTTGTCTTACTATTAGGCATTTTTTTCAACCATTCTAAAAGCTACAGCAACTCAACTGCATACGATGCATGGAAACTTTTTTCAATTTTCAGTAAAACAACAGTTAAAATTTAGAACCCTCAAACTGATGAGATTGCTGAGGCTTGCTTTTTTTTTTTTTTTTTAACCTGTAAACATGGTCATTCGGTGGTAGACTACAGAAGAGAGTGCAGTTCTCTCAGAGAACTGCTGACTTGTTGAGGTACAAGGTAAAAATCCTCACCAATGACTGGACATTGCCAACAGCACCCTTCAGAAAACTCTTCTCTCAGAAACAGCTAGTGTTGTTTCAGTATTAATGATGCTGCCTACGGTCCCAAAAAAGGCGTTTTCAAATTTCAGTCCTATCTTTACTCGTTCTCTAAGGAAAAACACCTCAAAACTACTGAAAGTTTGTACGTGTCACTAGACAAAGGGAAATTCTAAATGAATTCTCCTCTCACTTACCAATAGTATCACTTACAGCTAGAAATATGTCAAAGAATAAATGATACCACAGGCCTTTTGAATAATGCCTTCAGACTTTTATCGCATTTTAAAACGGCAGCTCTTCAGGCTTGCCTGATCCTCAATAAAATTTATGAAAAATAAACACAATCATCTACAAAATATACATATTTCACATCAAAGCAAGCATAAGCTCTTTTTAATGTACTCTTTTTAATGAATTCATGTTATTCCAAAATCAAAGATGATTTTTTTGACAGACTTACTCTTTGAGATAGAATTCACACATCATAAAATTCACATTTAAAGAATACAATTCAGTGTTTTTCAGTGTATTTTCACAGCTGTGGAACCATCAAAACCGCCTAGTTCCAGAAGTTTCATCACTCCCAAAGGAAGCCCATACTCATTACAGTTACTCCCCATTCTACCTTCCTCTTGATCCTGGCAACCGCAAATCTACTTGTGGTCTCTAGGAATTTGCTTATTCTAAATATTTCATAAAAGCAGAATTATACAATATTTTTCCTTTTGCGTCAAATTTCTCCTTTTGTGACATAATGTTCTCAAGTTTCATCCATGGAGTAGCATGTGTCAGAACTTCATTCTTTTTTATGGCTGAATCATATTCCACTGTGTGTATATTATAGTTTTATAGGATTCTTGACATTCTCTTCACCTGTATAACATTCTTAGATTTCACTAAATAATGGGATATTCTGTTGTAAGATATAGTAATTATACCTGTGCCTTCAGCTACCCTCTCTTCACCCGTTTGAAGTCTGGGCCCAGATTGTGACACATGCATAGCAGAGTGAAGACTGCATTACTGAACATCACTGAAATGGAGCTGAGCATGGAGGAGATGGGAAGGGCCCAGGATTATGTAATCCACTCCTTAGTCCTACAACACAGGGAGCTCCCCAGTAAGCGTGCACTGGGTCCCACTCTCTGAAGGGCCCTGTGTTTGGACTTTAATGCTCAGTGGTTACCCTACTGAAATTCTACTTTTATCTTTGAATAGGTGTTCTGTAAATGAAGTCTAATGGGACAATGGGGTATGTGGGTTGGCCGCTCTGTCTGGTCTGGTCGTGGCTCTTGGCTGGTCTGTCTCCCACCATCTTTCTGGAAAGGGTTCTTGGCTCCCTGCTTCCCTGCCAGCTGATACGTAGGCCCTGGGCACTGCCCCATCTGTTCCCCCCCATCCCTGCCTAGCGACTATTACACCTGTCCCCAGTGCGGCCTGCCACGGGCAAAGGGAAGACCAGGTATCAGGCATGCACCCCTGGTGTCTCAGGGTGGAACACAGCAGCACCTTCACCACTCTGGGCTGGCAGTGCTGAGCTGTATTCTCTAGCAGGTGCACAGTGGTGGTGGAGGTGGGAGCTGAGGGATAGCTTTTTGTCCCTTGCCCATCTGAATACCAAGCACATCCTGGAATGCAAGCTGCATACCCCTGGGGGGTCATATGTCCACCAGGAGTTGAACGATGGGCCCACTGGAAGCACAGAAGCCTGAGAGGGGAGTATTCTATGCTTGAAGAAACGTGCTTAAACAGCAAATAAAAAACACCAAGACAGTTAAACATACGAATGTTTTATATTTTATATAAAACACGTTTTATATTTTACATACAATATGTTTTATATTTTAGTCCCTTTAAGAGTACTTGTTCCTCCTTTTTTGAACAAGGGGTCTCATATCTTCATTTTGCACTGGGGTCTGCAATTACGAAGCTGGTCCTACCAGTGATTTGTAACGACTGCTAGGATTAGGAATGTAGAGTACCTCTCACAGCTACTCTAACTTGTTCCTTTTTTTTTTCCCAACTTAATCTTTTTGAAAAGGTAATGTTTTCACAGGACTCAGAAAGTCAAAGGTCTCAAAATGTTTATACTCAGCACAGACACACATACACACAAGTCAAAGGTCTCTCCCTTGCCCTATTTCATCTCCTCTGCATTAAAACTATGTTTACTGTACCTTTTCAGAGTTTCTTTATGCATATACAAGCTTACAAGTGCATAATATGCCCTGCTTAAAACAGAAGTTGACATATTATATGCAAGCACCTTGTTCATCAACTTCCAGGGACCCTGAGTCAAACAAGAACGCAACTGATGGAGAAGAAAAAATAAGCAAAGTTTATTTCATCAGCCATTCAACAAATGATGCTAGGCCAACTACATATCACATACAAATGATGCTGGATTCCTTCCTTAAGTCCTACCCAAGCTAACTCAAAATGGATTACGAACTTGTAAGTAAGAGCTCAAACTATAAAACTTAAAAGAAACCCAAGTATTAAATCTTCATGATCTTGCAATAGGCAAAGCCTTCATAGATATGACACGAAAAGCACAGCAAAGAAAAAAAAATGCAAAAACTGAACTTTACCAAAATTAAACATTTTCATGCTTCAAAGGAAGATGTCATCAAGAAACTAAAGACAATCCATAGAAAGAAAATATTTGTATCCAGACCCATAAAGAAGTCTCACAACTCTAAATATTAAAGACAAAAAGCCCAATTTAAAAAGTGTGCAAAAAGATGTAAATAGGTAGCTCTCCAAAGATGATATACGAATGATCAACCAGCACATGAAAGGCGCTCAACAACATGAGCCATTAGGGAAATGCAAATCACAATCTGAATGAGGTACCATCCATTAGGATGGCTGCCTTCACGTAGACACATAACAACAGCTGTCTGCAAGGAAATGGAAAAATCAGAACCCTCACACACAGCTGCCAGGAACATATAAAAAATATGCTGTGGGCAGTTTGGCAGTTCCTCAAGATGGGAAACCTAGAGTTTCCATTTAACCTAGCAACTGTACTCACAGGTCTATAAACTTTATAACGGGAAACACATCCATTTAAAACTTGGACAGGAAGGTGCACAGCAGCATTACTCCTAATATCCAAATGCTGGAAACAACCTGAGTGACTCTCAGCTGATCAATGGATACACAACATGCTGCCTATCCATATAATGAAATATTATTCAGCAATAAAAACAAATGAAGTGGTTTCTCAAACACTTAAACACATAATTATCACATGATCCAGCAATTCTACATCTGAGCAGATACCCAAAACAAGTGAAAGCAGGGACTCAAACAGATATGTGTGTATGCTCAGAGTCACAGCAGCAATACCCGTAACAGCCCCAAATTGGAAGCAACTCAAAAGTCCATTGATGGATGAGTTAATAAACAAAATGTGGCAGATACGTGCAACGGAGTATTATTCAGCCTTAAAAAGGAAGTTCTGACATATGCAAAAACATGTTGAATCCTGAGGACATCGTCCTAAGTGAAATACACCAATTCCAAAAGGACAGACACTGTATGACTGCACTTAAACAATGTAGCTACAGTAGTCAACTTCATAGAAAAAGTAGAATTGTGGTAGCCAGGAGCAGTAGAGGTTGGAGACAATAGGGAGTTAATGTTTAATGGGTACAGATTTTCAGCTGGAGCAGATGAGAAAGTTCTGGAGATGGGTGGTGGTGATGGTTGCACCACAATGTGAATACATTTAATGTCACAGAACTGTGCTCTTAAAAATGATTAAAATGGGGACGCCTGAGTGGCTCAAGCATGACTCTTGCTTTTGGCTCAGCTCACCATCTCAGGGTGGTGATACTGAGCCCCAAGTCAAGTTCTGCACCCAGCGGGGAGTCTGCTTGAGGATTCTCTCCCTCGGCTTGTACTCTTTCTTCCTCTAAAATAAAAAAAATGAAGCTTTGAAAAAAAAATGGTTAGAACGGTTTTTTAAAAATGGTTAGAATGGTAAATCTTATATTATGTGTATTTAAGTTCAATCAATCAGTCAAGACTATGTTCTTACCAGTGGGGGTCCTGCCAAGAAAATGGTACCCTGCTTGCGTACAATGATGTTTTCATCAGCCATCGCAGGCACATAAGCACCACCTGCTGTACAAGAGCCCATGACCACCGCTATCTGGAATCCAAGCATAAAAGAAACCCAACAGGTGAGGTTCAAACAGTTGGCTGTAGTCTCTGGATCTAAAGACCCATAATTGTCACAGTACCAGGGGCTCTTACTAGCTGGTTCCTATAAGTCCTTTTAAAAATGGTCCTCTAAGTGTTTGGAATAGTTCCTTAACTACTTCTATCAAAACCTTTTGAAGGGATTAGGTCACATCTTTACAAAATTTATGGATAGTCCCCTTGTTGGAGGGAAGCCTGGCCATTTAGAACATCAGCCTGATTAACTCATGGGGAGAAGAAACTCCACAATCCACCCACAGGTCATCAACACTGTGTTGAAACTAATAATAAGTCTTCTCAACAACCACCACTTACCTCATGGGAATGCTGAAATAATTCTCCAAATGAGTGTGAATATTTTGTGTTACCCTGAATATGGTGTATTCTAAATATAATACTAATGTTAGCATTACAGCTGGAAATTGTGTTCGAGAGCAAGTCAGCTGTGTGGACCCAGGGTGATGTTTCTGTTGAGAGCCCACAGTGCTGTTTTCTCTACATTTAGGTGTGTTTGAAATGCTCCATAACAAAGCTTTTTAAGAAAACTCTTTCCCAGAAATTAGTAAGACACAAAGAATAATGAAATGAGTTTGGCTGATTCCTCCTAAGTAAGAATAAGTAACATCAGAGAAAAATAAGAAAAATATATAATGGCCATTTTTTAAAATTACCACACAAAAGCAGTTTTTGCTAATGATTCCAATATTCCATCAGTTTTCTTAGAGTCATGCAAATACATTTTGAAATAAAAATGCTACACTAGTATTAATCCAAAGATGCAAGGCAGCAAGAGGTAACATTTTCCCATCGAAATGGGCTACCACAAAAAGTATTTTTCCCTACTTCACATATGTTATTAAAAATGGCTATAACATTTCACTGTCAACATATTACAAAAGTATTTGTCATGTATCATTTTTGCTTATCAATCACTTGGAAGTTTATTTTCAAAATTTCTATGGCTAGAAAAACACTCACACAAGCAAAGGAGCACAGGAAACATTCACTGTAACCGTGTTCACAATAGTGAAGATAGGCAAATAACAAACACATCCATCAACACCGCATTTTGAATGGATAAATGAAACATGAATAAATAAGTTCTTTAAAAATCTAAGGGAGAAAGACAAATGAAATGCTACCACTTTATAAATCCAAGTGGAGGGTGCATGAGTGTTCCATTATTAGTGCATTATTCTCTGTACTTTCTGCATGTTGGAAATATTTTATGAGCTTTTTCTTTAAGGCTTGAGGAGTAAAGGACATGATGATGATTTCAATTCATCAGCCTGTTCTCAGTACAAGAACAGCAGATACAGCTCAAACTATTTCCGTATCCCCCCTCCAGAAAAAAAGAAAAGAAAAGGCAAGGAAGTAGAGAAGAGTCACCGTGAAGTAATAATCTAAAAAGGCACAAATTTCAAAAGTAAGACCCAAAGAACGAAACAGGCATAGCAGGGTTCCGTGACAGCAAATTGAAAGCAAAAGAAAAAAACAGCAATGATCAGCAAATAATCAGAGACCAAGGATGGGAGGTGGGGTGAGTAGGAGACAAAGAAAGAATTCAGGTGTCGAAAGGCAGAAAGACAAAAATGATGGCAATGAACCTGAATGCCATCACGCCATCTCAGGGGGGAGAAAACATCTACCGATTTAGTAGAAAAGTTTCACAAGTGAATAGTGAACAAATTATTAGTGCATCTACACCAGGGAATTTTACCGTATTCCTAAGGGCACTTCAGATGTGTTTTTTTCCCCACAGGACTTCCAAAACCAAGGAAATCGACAATCCACTTCTCTCACATAAACTGCGAGTGGACCCCAGTGACTCCAGACTCTTGGGATTCACGTCCTGTATAATCCTATCCCCCTCGAGTGTGGTGGATCTGGTAACATGCTTCTAACACACAGATTATACCAAGTGTCACTCTTGTGATTGAGTTCTGAGAGATCACATCTCCCCCCCGCCAGCCCCCTTTTCTTGCCACTTGCTTGTTCGCTCTGATGCAGCCAGCTAACATGGGGAGACTTGCTCTCTACGCTGCCCACTTGAGAAGGAAGCTCAAGATGCTTCCAGCCAATAGCTCCTGAGGAAGCGAGCCGGGTCTGTAGAGAAATACCCCAGCCGGGGCAGAGCCTTCCCAGTCCAGCCTGCAGGGGACTGCAGCCCCCTGTGCTCAGCACTGGAGGATCCAGCCCAGCTGTGCTTTGAGCCCTGAACCACAGACACACAGCAGGGTAATATATGGTGCTTTCAACTACCAAGTGTGGGGGGAATTTGTTATATAGTACTATACTAGTAATACAGAGATCAAAAGCCATCTACCTTCAGTAACTGCAATGGAGGTATCTCTGAAACCCTGGGACACTCTCAGTTAGGAGTACTCTGTGGTTGCTGGTCTGTAACCTGTCTGTCTATAAGTCATTCCTTTATTCCAGAGATGGGAGATAGGCCATAAAGAGAATTCTGGACCATGCCGGACGGTAATGAATAAACAAAAGATGTGGGTAAACATTGAAACCATCATGCTACATGAATAAAGACTTATTATATGATCCCTTTCAAATGAAATGTGTCCTAGACAAATCCACAGAGACAGAAAGTAGAGGAGTGGTTGCCAGGGGCTGGAGGGATTGGATAGAAACGGGGAGTAACTGTCACTGGAAATGGCATTTCCTTTGGGAGTAATGAAAATGTTCCAAAATTGACTGAACTCTGGGAATATCTTAAAAGCCACTGAACGGTACATATTAAATGGGTGCACTGAATGGTATGGGAATTCTCTCTTAAAAAAGCTGTTATAAAATTTAAGAAACAGCTGGGATTATTAAGTATAGAAGATTCAAAATTCTCAAGTTTTTCATCAAGAAGAAACAGGCAGTTCTAGTCACAAGTGTCTCACAGACACTAAACACTATCTCGAAAGCAAATTCTGGTAACAAAAGAGAATAGAAATAGAATAGGAAAATGAAATTTAATAAATGAAATAAAATAGAAACAGGATAGAAAAATGAAACAAAAGAACAGAGAGTAGGGGAGTGAGCACTGTCACAGAATCTCCTCTTCTCATCATGTACTTCTAAGCCAGGCACTCACTCATGAAACAGGGTGATTAGCCCAAGAAGAGCCCTGTCACTGTGTCTACTCCTTCTCCTCACAAAGCGCAGGAACCCCTCGGCAGAAGACCTCCAACAGCTTTCCATGTCTGCAAGCATTCATCTATGGAACAACAAAGATCTTACATTGGGGCCATGCTGGACAAATGATATGGAACCCCAGAGAGAAAATTCTGCTTTCTCTACCAAGAGGACATTAAAAGGACGTAAGTAAGATGCAACTGTTCTGCGCACACACTCAGGGTAGAGATTTGGCTTGCATTGAGGCACAACACAGGCACCAAATCAGGAGAGATGGGAAGGTGACTGTCATCTGCATCAGAACAAAGGAGAACTCCCAAGAACTCCACTGAGAGGCTTGAGTCCACCCAGCCACCTGGGAGGAGGGCTTCCTGAGACACAGACAAACAAGGAGATCCCTCTTACAGAGCTGATAAGAGAAACAAAGGCAAGAGGAATGGAGCTTAGATTAAACCTACTCACAGCTAGCCACTCACTGAGAGATAACCTGAGATAGGCAGAGCATGACCTTCTTCAACGAACTCATAGCTGTCTTAGTACCTTAATGTTTATATTTATTAAAGACTTAAAGGAACATTATCTTAATAGCAGCTAGCCCTCAAGGTTGGGAAAGCCTTGCTTCCCAGTTCCTTAGAGAATTACACCATCCCTAAACCCCACTAATCAAAAAGTGCATAATAAGTTATTCCTCACAATCCCAGTGCAGCTCTTTCTGCCCACAGGTCCTGTCCGTATGCTGTAATAAAATCACCTTTTTAGACCAAAAATGTCTCCAGAGTTCTTTCTCAGCTGATGAACCCCAAAACTTCCAAATTTCACCAGGATGAGGATGTCCATGGTGATCCAAGACTTGAATCAAAAGCAAGAAAGCAGCAAGAAGGCCAAGAAAATGTAACCGGCCATTACACAGCTTGCCATGACTGCCACAGAGGCACAAGCAGAAATTCTGAGTACAAGGAAATGAGATGCTACAAAACAGAGGTAAGAGACTGTGAAACTTTAGATGAAATTTATTACCCTCCAGGTCCTGCCTGAACAAATAAAGACTGGTTCTCATTGCACCAAAACCAAATTACATATTGTAGGTCAGCAGCCTGCCCTACAAAAAGGGCTTCTGAGAGAGAGTCAAGAGGTTCTACACCTAATTCTGAAAAGCTGTGTGAACTCTAGACCTCCATGCTTCCACTGAAAAATTGCACAAGACCATCCAGTTCAAAGGCTCACTTTGATAAATGTAATATAACTTGGAGGGGGGAGAAGTTTCAGTTGCTTGATGGAAAAGCCATTGAAAATATAGCTAATGTTTTGGGGCACCTGGGTGGCTCAGTCGGTTAAGCTCAGGTCATGATCCTGGGGTCCTGGGATCAAACCCCACATGGGGCTCCCTGCCCAGCGGGGTGTCTGCTTCTCCCTCTGCCACTCCCTCTGCCTCTCTTCCCCTGTTCTCTGCTTGTTTTCTTTCTCTCACTTGCTTGCTCTCTCAAGTAAATAAATAAAATCTTTAAAATCTTTAAAAACATTTATATAGTATGGACGCCTGAGTGGCTCAGTCAGTTAAGTGTCTGCCTTCAGCTTGGGTCATGATCCCAGAGTCCTGGGATGGAGCCCAGCTTCGAGCTCCCTGCCCAGGGAGCCTGATTCACTCTTTGCCTGCCGCTGCCCCCTGCTTGTGCTCTCTCTCTCAGTCAAAATAATAAAATCTTAAAAAAAAAAAAAAAAAGTTTTATAGAGTATGTTTTTAGGGGCGCCTGGGTGGCTCAGTCAGTTAAACATCTGCCTTTGGCTCAGGTCACAATCTCAGGATCCTAGGACTGAATCCCACTTCGGGCTCTGCACACAACAGGGAACCTGCTTCTCCCTTTCCCTCTTCCCCTCCCCTCACTCATGCTCTCTCTCTCTCAAATAAATAAATAAAATCTTAAAAAAAAAAAAAAAAAAAAAAGCAAACCTGGAAAGCAAATACTCTCTGTATCACACAAGGAACAAAATTGGTTCCTTCCTCTACCTACAGAGCTTCCGTTAAAAAAATAAAAGCCACAAAATACTCACATCAATTCAATAGCTGTCCAAAACTTAAGAACGTCACCAATTATACTGACTGATCACACTACTGATTCTGGAGCACTCATGCTTATCTGTGCTAAATAGGCTGAAATGTGCACAGAAAACAAAAAGTCCACCTTGCCCAGAATGTCCTGTTTCTTCCTCAATCTTTTTATCAGCCTCAAAGCCGTCAGAGTGATTCCATTTCCCCTAGGCCTTATCTGACTTCATGGAGAGGTTGAAATGTATTTAAAAATAATGAGCAGCAATTCCTGCCCATGGGTACTGTCCCCTGCTTTAATAAAACCACTATTTTTGTACCCCCCCTCCAAAAAATAGGGATGCCTGGGTGGCACAGTCACTTGAGTGTCCAACTCTTGATGTCAGCCTAGGTATAATCTCAGGGTGGTGAGACTGAGCCCCCTTTTGAGCTCTGTGCTCAGCAGAGTGCTTGAGTTTCTCTCCCCCCGGCCCCTGGCAGGCTCTCTCTAAAATAAATAAATAAGTCTTTTAAAAAAAAACCAAAAACATAGTGATATACAGTGCCTGTCCTAACTAAGCCCTTCCTAACAATTACCATGATCTAAAGCAAAGAAAATAAGTTTCAAAAACAATGAGCTAAACCCAGAGGGAGGAGGGGAGGGGAGGAGGGAAGGAGAGAAGCAAGCAAGGACCCCTGCGAGAACTTTAAGTGCCTCTGGGAAAAGAAGAACAAACAGGCAGAGGTGCAAAGAAAACTCAAGGGAAAGGCCCAAGCCGCTGACCCTGCACAAGGTTGAATATGCCTGTTTCAGAAGAAGTGCACTGTTAGTCACAGCGGAAACACTCTATCCCTGATGCACTGAAGGGTCACGGTCAAGCAGGGTGAGAGGTGACGCAGCAGAGCAAAGATCCATCCAGACGAGGTCACCACTAATTTTAAAAATTAATGATACTTGAGACCTAAAGAAGACAAAGGTCCCACCTCTGAAGAGAATTAGAAGTCTCCCACTTCAAAACCCAGGAAGAGGGAGCCACTATCCAGAAAATAAAAGAAGCGTGTTCCCAAGACCATCGAGACACCGGGCATGCATTGCAGAGAGCCCAGGAAAGTTATCCTCAGGGCATGAGACTCTAAGCAAGACCACAGGTCACCAATATAAGAAGTCTTTGAATGCCAAAAACAAAAAACAGGTCCTAAAGCATACCAGAGGAAACAAGAGAGTACCGAGGCAGGTATTTCCTGTAACTGTCTTTCCTACCTGAGAGCAATAACAAACATTTTCAACCTTCTAGGTCTGTAGGAAGCAGTCCACATCTTTACTGCTACAAAGATACAGGAGACAACAGAGATATGATTGTCCAAAGATGTACAACTTAGAAATAAGTGGGTAAGTGGATTTACAGTGGGCAAGGTTAATAACATTAAAAACCAAACTTGGGGAGGAAAGCAGGAACTGAATAAGTAAGGAAGCTAGTGCTCCCTATCAAAATGCACACGTAACAGGCCTCCCTCTTTCGTCTGGGCTGTCGACATTCCACCCAGACTGAGAAAGATCCAGAGACTCCGGGGCCACGTGAGCTACGGCCACAGCCACATCAGCAAGTATGCAGGAGGCCGGGGTCATGCTGATGGCATGTGTCACCACAGGATCAACTCAGACATGTATCACCCAGGTTATCCTGGGGATATAAAAATGAGGAAGATATATATATATAAATCATACACACACACATAAAATATATGTAAGATCTACATTTTAAACCTGAAATGATTAGGTAGGGAGAAAAGCAGAGAATAGACAGGATGACATCACAGTCTGAATCCTAGGGAGAAGACAGGAGCAAACAGGAACAGTAAAATACAGGTCAGTAGGGGCGCCTGGGTGGCTCAGTGGTTTAAGCTGCTGCCTTGGGCTCAGGTCATGATCTCAGGGTCCTGGGACTGAGCCCTGAATCAGGCTTCCTGCTCAGCAGGGGTCCTGCTTCTCCCTCTTCCTATGCCACTCCCCCTGCCTGTGCTCTCCTGCTTGCTCTCTGTCAAAATAAATAAATAAAATCTTTAAAAAGAAAAAAAAATTAAAAAGAAAAACAGAAGTCAACATGGTTATTGGTTGTGAGAAAAAAGAATGGTTAAAAAATATTAACATGAGAGGAAGAAAAGGGATAGATGAAGAGTTACAAAGGAGGGGTTGGCATGAGGATTATAAATGGTAAGTTTAGCTTTGGAAGTAAAGAGGGAAGTAAAGAGGGCTAAAAGAGGGCGAAGTCGCAGTGTGTTCAGTACAACAGTGCTCACACACAGTCTGATTTCTCCAGTGAAGTATGAAGGCAGCTTCAGTGCAGATGTGGCGTTTGGGAGTTCACTTACTGGGGAAAAGATCAAAGTAAGCGCTACAGAAACTGGCAGCAGCTAGAAATTTTTCTCCAATTCCCAGAGGGTCATAAGAATAGAGGCAGGTAAACCTTTCCCTCTAAACTTCCTACTGGAGTGAAAGAGAAAAAAGATATGCTAAGAGAAGTGGCTACATTAAGGAAATATTGATGTTGAAACTTTTAAAAGACAAAAATAAAATAGGAAAAGGGAAAGCATTCTAATGCCCTTCCCACATTTTAGATTTTTTTTTTATCATAGGCATATCCTGCTTATTCAAAAATGTGGACACTTTTAATTTTTAAAAGACCTGTTTTTCAAAGCACTTTAAGCTTTAGGTTCCATGGAGCCAGAGCCTCTACCTGGTTTTATTTACCAGCATAGTGCTTGGTTTACAGTAGGTCCTCCATCAATATTTGTTACGTGTTGACTATTAAAAACTACGTGAACAGAAAGGGCGAAGAATAAGCATGCAAGATGACAGGTCTATAAAGGGCTGAATGATGGCCCCCCCCTCCAAAAATGCCCACACCTGAATCCCTAGAACCTTTGATTATGACCTTATTTGGAAAAGGAGTCCCCACAGATGTAATAAAGATAAGGATCGTCAGATAAGATCATTCTGGATTATATGGGCAGGCCCAAAATCCAACAAGTATCCTTGTGAGAGAGAGAAGAGAAGACACATACACAGGGCAGAAGGAAGACAAGGTAGAGATCAGAGTCACAGAGCCATGAGCCAAAGGAGCACCCAGAGGCAGGAGAAGCCAGCAGGGGCAAGAAACAGAGTCTGCCTTAAAGCCTTCTGAGAGAGCCCCGCATGGTTCCCACCTGGATTTCAGACTCCCAGCCTCCAGAACTTGAGAGAAGAAATTTCTGTCATGTTCAGCCCTCCACCCCCACCCCGTGTGCAGTATTTGTTATGACAGCCCTAGGAAACTAATACAAGGTTAGTACAACTATACAAATAATACCACAAATTAATACCACATTAAATGGGCTGGTTTCCCCTATTAAACAAAAGATCACAGTAAAAACTTCATACCAGGTCATGGAAGGACCTCTGTGCAAAAGTGAGCAAAGCTGAAGTTTCTATTTAGAGAAATAAAGCATAGATGGGCAAAGTCACTACATAACCATAAGATATAAAATAAGTAGTAACTGTTTTGATAAAAAATAAAGATGAGATACAATAATTGCAAGTGAAGGCTAATTCATTAAAATATTACCAAAACACCACAAATTAAGAAATCCAGTAACAAAACATAAACAAAGGAGAAGCATCAATATTATGAAATATTTCAAACATGCCAAAAAAAGATTACAGAATAACAAAAAATAAATATCCTAACACCCAGTCTTAAGAAATCCTGACATTTGGCCAAATTCACTTTAGATTTTTTTTTAAAGAAATAAAACATTTCAGGTACTGTGAAGCCTCCTGCCTGACCCCTTCCTCCCACCTCCCACCTCGAAGGTAGCCACTGTTCTAAAGCTGAGTATATTATTCCCATGCACCTGTTTAAGACATAAGTAATAGATTGTTTGATGTATTTAACATTTACAAACAAAGCAGGTGACTATGGGTTTATTCTACTATTACTTTTACTCAACTTCTTTTCTGAGACTTCTTTATGTTGATGCACGCAATTCTACTTCATTCAATTTAACAGCTAAAAATCGTATTATTCATTTCCCAATAATGGCCACGTAGGTTGTTTGTTAACTTTTGCTACGTCAATGTTACAACAATCTCCCTTGCACCTGTCTCTTCATATAGACAGCAAAGTGCCTCAGAACATAGACCTAAAAAAGCAATTACTCAGTGCCCTTTCTTTTAAGAAACTCTTTCTTTGGTGAACAGCCTTTATGACAATATAAAACTATGCCCATAATGAAGAGAATAATCTAACTACAGATAATCTTAAGGCACTTTCTGTGGGGGAAAAACCTAAATTCTATATTAAGTTCCGTTTTAAGTCATCTCAGAGCACCAATTAGCAATGGCATTTGGAACAAAAAGCAGTACATTTCATTAATGAGAAATTACCTGTGCAATATTTTGAGAAGACATAATCGCCTGGTTATAAAAAATACGCCCAAAGTGATCTCGATCTGGAAATATTTCTGCTTGTCGAGGTAAGTTTGCTCCTCCTGAATCAACTGAAGACAAGGGAATTAATAGAAGTAAGTACACTTGAATGAGCAAAATAGCCTGCACACAGACAGATTTGTATCAGTGAAACAGTTCTTAATCACATTCACAAAAACCTTGCCCTACCGTTCTAAACTATTCTACAGCATCTTTTCCGAGTCCCCCAACACAGCCAAAAATTCACTGTTTTCCTCAGATCCATTAGTGTCTCCTTCGGGGGCCAAATTCCACTCGAAATGTTTAGGACATTCTCTCTTTTGAAGACAAGCTAAAGCCCCAGAAACACCAAAAATTCTTAATCAGTTCAGCTAAAAACAAAAAACGTGTCTTTCCCTCTTTTAAATCAATACAAAACCGTCTACAGAATTCATGTGACAATTCATCACAGACGACTGCCAGGGGACTCTTTTTACTGCAGAGGGGAGTGGGGCCTATGAACGTCCGTTGAATTCAGAACAGAGCTTGCTGACTTCAGAGCTCTGTGATGACTGGTGTGCTTCCTAGCCTTCTATGCCTCACCCTTCTCACCTGTGAAATGAAGGGGACAACAGTAGCTCTCCCAGGGAGCTGTTCCTGGGATGACATGAAATAGGTATGTAAAGTACTCAGTTCAGCACAATGTGAGTGCTCAGAGCAGTGTTATGAAAATTCAGCTAGTCCCATGCCTACTGCTCTTGCCTACATCCATTAAGTCCTTCATTGCTCTTTAATACATGACATCCTGTCTCCAATTCATTCAAGCTTGCCCAAAACAGGGACAACATCATACTCTTCACTCCATCCCCTATGGTGTTTGACACAGCACCTATAAGCAGTAGTAGGGCCCCCCTGGCTATTTTCTACATGTGCGAGAAAAGTTCACATTGTGAGTGAAACAGGTAAATTCACTTTTGCAGAGGGGCACCTGGGTGGCTCAGTGGTTTGGGCCTCTGCCTTCGGCTCAGGTCATGATCTCAGGGTCCTGGGATCGAGCCCCGCATCGGGCTCCCTGCTCAGTGGGGAGCCTGTTTCTCCCTCTCTCTCTGCCTGCTTCTCTGCCTACTTGTGACCTCTCTCTCTCTCTGTCAAATAAATAAATAAATAATATTAAAAAAAAATTCACTTTTGCAGAAAAAAAAAAATCTCTACATCAGTACCTGTTTAAATACCGCACCAGCAATATATGTATGGTGGCATTTCACCAAACTAAACTAATATCCAGGCAGTGCCAATTTTTTTTTAAAGACTTTATTTATTTGACAGAGATAGAGAGAGAGATCACAAGCTGGTAGAGCAGAAGGCAGAGAGAAAGGGGGAGAAGCAGACTCCCCGCTGAGCAGACAGCTCGATGCGGGGCTCGATCCCAGGACCCTGAGATCATGACCTGAGCCGAAGGCAGAGCCTTAACCCACTGAGCCACCCAGATGTCTCAAGGCAGTGCCAATTTTAAACTGCCTTGCCTTTATGTTCCTTTTGAAGTATGCGTAGATTTAAACATTACTTTAATTTCAAATATATACTTTCATAAAGAATTAAATTTCTTTAAATTGCATTTGTTGGAATTATTCAAGCATTTAACATAGTACTTAGCACTCAAGAGATCCATAAATACCAGTTATTATTTTTTCATAGTTTGAACTCATTAGGTCCAGACAAAAAGAAAATACACAGAAGGAAAAATTCCACACCCGTGTAGAGAAAAAAAACTGGCATACATGAAAACACTATCAGAGGTAGTTACTCCTCAGGGATATTATTATAGGTAGCTTTGTTTACTTTTTCTTCCAGAGTTTTTAGCAAAGAATGTGTATTTCTTTTCTAATTATAGGAAAAACTAACAACAGTTTTTTAAAAACCCACTGATAATGTCAGATATAGCCTTCTAAACAGTATTGTATTTTACCAGCTAAAAATAGTTCATTTTATGACTCTCGTGACTTGCCCAAGTAGATGCAGGGGAGTCTGTTTTGCATTGCAATTTCCTGCGCCCGTAAATGTTTCTTCACAGTCACTGGGTAGTAGGTACCTCCTTTGATGGTGGCATCATTGGCAACAATAATGCATTCCACTCTGAAAGGCAGAAATGTCATTATAAAGAGAGTATGAGAGACTTCTTCGAAGTTCAAAGGCCAATTACGTCTCATTACAAGACACTCCAATACAACCTTTAACTTCTAGTACATTTCACCAATGACAGGCATTAGCAGACAATCTCAAAACAAGTGTTAATCACAGTTCACGTACTCACTTATGTAATATAAAATGATCACTATGAACATCTTTACAAACTTATATTTAATTTTTAAAGAGTCTTCAGTCCTGGGGGTGCCTGGGTGGCTCAGTCAGTTAAGCGTCTGCCTCTGGCTCAGGCCATGATCTCAGGGTCCTGGGATCGAGCCCCACTGCCTCACCCTAAAGGTCGGGGGTTGATTTGACACTTGAGTGAACAACAGTGTGCTCTTCACCAAATTTAATCTTCTTTATGTTTATGATATTATTATATTTTAAGATTTTACTTTTCATTACTCTCTACATCCAACGTGGGGCTGGAACTTATAACCCCAAGACCAAGAGTCATACTGCTCCACCAACTGAGCCAGCCAGGCACCCCGATTTATGATATTTTTAAAAATCTCACTTTATATTCCTTATAATTCTAAAAAGTAAGCCACTAAGTCCCTCTTGAAAATAAAGTAGGGAAGAGCCTCAGAACAGCGGCCCCAGGAAGTCTGGGCTGCTCGTCGCATTAAGGGATGTGGCCAGCAGTGCTCACAAGAAAAAGGGGCTTATCTCCTTACAGCATCCATTTTATGGCTAGGAAGCACCTTTCCACATTACAGGTAGCATTTTAGAGCGGAATGTCAATTCTTCATGACTTTGGGGAACAAATCAGACTTCAAAAAGAATTTCAGTTTATGGCAGGTTTGGGGGGCTCTGATCTCACACCCCCAGAGTCTATTCATCCTCCACTGCCCTGGGGGTGCTACCCTAGAAAAGCTTACGAAGCTCTGAAACTGGGAGCACCTGGGTGGCTCAGTCAGTTAAGCATCTGCCTTCAGTTCAGGTCCCAGGTCCTGGGATCGAGTCCCTCATGGGCTCCCTGATCAGCAAGGAGTCTTCTTCACCCTCTCCCTCTGCCTCTCTGCTCTGTTTGTACTCTCTCACACACGTGCTCTATCTCAAATAAATAAAATCTTAAAAAAAAAGAAAGAAAGATAGAAAAGAAAAGAAAAAAAAAAAGAAGCTCAAACACTGGAAAGGGGCTATGGAGTCAGAAAAGCTATGGTGAAATTCTGGCTCTGCTGCTTGCTAGACATGTGACCTTCCACAAGAGACAGAGCCACTTGCCTATTAAAAGGTCAGAGACATGTTACAGAATGAAAAATACAGTTAGTCCACAGAAAGACTGCATTGTATATCTACTGGTTCTGCCTACCTAGAATCTATCATTTTGGCAATGGAATTCAACTTTCAGAAAATGCCTCTTACCTAACCCATGTGGTCCAAGTGGGACTGACCCCAAAGCCTATCTTCAAAGGTGTACACAGGAAGCAGGCCTTTCTACTGAGAGCCCACACTGTGGCTCAAGAATGGGCTTGGACCCCAAGGCTAACCCCATAGGAGCTCCAGGTGCACCACTCCGCCCACATCCCCACACGTCCACCAACCAGGAAGCTCTCAGAACCCAGTCCTCTCGGGTTTTATGTAGGCTTCACTGCACAACCACGACTGACTAATTCAGTGGCCACCCTCTGATTCAACCTCCAGCTCCTCTCCCCTCCCCACAGGTGGGGACTGGGGAAGTAGGTAGAACAGAAAAGTTCCAACCCTCTAATCACATGGTCAGTTCTCCTAACAATCAGCCATGGTCTTGGTTGGGAGTTCACTGATATAACAAAAGACACCATGACCATTCTCAGCACTTCCAAGGGTTTGGGGAGCTGTTGAACCAGGAATTGTGGACAAAGACCAAATATATACAAGAAACAAATTCTGCTCGTGTAAATGATCATGTAGATAGACCAAATCTATCTATCTTACAAGTCACAGTATTACAGTAATACAATATAGAATTATTATGGTATCATTAGCACTATAGAATATATAATAAGACAAGGTAAAATACATAATTTAAAAAAGTAATTGTGATGATGCTAGGTCAAGATACAACGGTCAAGGGATGGTAAAAATAACAGTAACAGACCATACTAAGATAGCACTTACAATGTACTTGGTGTTCTTTTAAGGCTTTAGATATAGGAGGTGTCCCATTTTACAGATGGGGAAATAGGCACAGTTAAGTAACTAGCCCAAGGGTAAGACCAACAAGTGGTAAAGCCAGCAAATGGCTTGAATACAGGCCCTGAAGCAAAACTGAGTTTAATGCATCCACAGAACAGTGAGACCAGAATGGCTAAAGTGTTAAGTACAAAGGTAAGGTGAGGACAGCAGGCAGGGACCATACCCTATAGCCCATGGTGAAAAAACATGAGTTTGCCAGAAAGAAACACTGCAGCTTCATTACTGTTTAGCCAGTTACACTTCAGGCAAGGAGTCCTTGCTTCTAAGCTGGTTTACAAATTCCATACAATAAATTGTCTCATTAAATTTCTTGGGGTCTGTTCAGAACTTACCATGGAACCTCTTATCAATATACCCAGGATGACTCAAAAATATACAGAAGAGCAATAAGGGTATAAACGTTTTTAGTGACTTAGCAAATGGCTCTGGCTCTGAAGAGATTCCACGTTGCTGGAACAGACCTTCAACTTGCCACCCACAAGTGCCTGT
The DNA here is from genome assembly GCF_922984935.1 of Meles meles. Classification (NCBI taxonomy): domain Eukaryota; kingdom Metazoa; phylum Chordata; class Mammalia; order Carnivora; family Mustelidae; genus Meles; species Meles meles. Next base: position 85,272,358 of record NC_060068.1, read on the forward strand.
CCACTCTCAGTGGCAAAAGGATCAACTGTACTGAGCATCTCTTAAGGAATGGCAGTGTTTCTCTTCCTTGTTTCTTCCTCTTGTTTCACGATAACCCTCTCTGGTAGCTACTATGATCATTGCTTTTTGTCATGAATCACATTCTCCAGATTAAAAAAAAAAAAGGTACTGAGTGGTCAAGCAATTTGCTAAAGGTCAAAAGCTATAAAATGCTAAAGCCAGGATTCTAATTGAGGCTGACTACTACTGAAGCCATACAATTCCTATGTGCAATTCAATTTCCTTCCACGCTGAGAACTTTATAAACTGAGGACAAGGCACAAAGAGAGAAAATGAAAAATGAAAAGTATAAAAGCATAAATAAGAATAAAATATTAGTATATGCACAGGAAAGGTGGAAGGGCAAGCTCCAACATGGGGGCCATCATTATCACTGAGATATAATTAATAGTAACTATCCTACTTAAGTAGCTTATTTAGTGATTATGAATTAAGCTTAGCTCTGCGTTAAGTTTATCCTTTTTTATTTTTTTATTAACATGTAATGTATTATTTGTTTCAGGGGTACAGGTCTATGATTCATCAGTCTTAACACAATTCAGTGCTCACCATAGCACACACGCTCCTCAATGTCCATAACCCTGCCACCCTGTTCCTCCCAGCCCCTCCCCTCCAGCAATCCTCAGTTTCCTGAGATTAAGAGTCTCTTATGGTTTGTCTCCGTCTCTGGTTTTGTCTTGTTTCATTTGTTCTCTCTTCCCCTTTAATCCTCTGCCTTGTTTCTCAAATTCTACATATCAATTATATCATATAATTGTCTTTTTCTGATTGACTTATTTCACTAAGCATAATACTCTCCAGTTCCATCCACATCATTGCAAATGTAAGATTTCATTTTTTTCACAGCTGAGTAGTGTTCCACTGTATGTATGTATGTATGTATATATATATATATATATATATATATATATACACCACATCTTCTTTATCCATTCATCTGTTGATGGACATCTAGGTTCTTTCCACAGTTTGGCTATTGTGGACATTGCTGCTATAAACATTCGGGTGCATATGCCCCTTCAGATCACTACATTTGTTTCTTTGGGGTAAATACCCGGTAGTGCCAGTTGCTGGGCATACAGTAGCTCTATTTTCTACTTTTTGAGGAACCTCCATACTGTTTTCCAGAGTGGCTGTACCAGCTTGCACTCCCACCAACAGTGTAGGAGGGTTCCCCTTTCTCTGCCTCCTCACCAACATCTATCACTTCCTGACTTGTTAATTTTAGCCATTCCGACTGGTGTGAGGTGGATCTCACTGTAGTTTTGATTTTTTTTAAGATTTTATTTATTTATTTATTTATTTGACAGAGAGAGAAGTCACAAGTAGGCAGAGAGGCAGACATAGGGCAAGGGGGAAGCAGGCTCCCTGCCGAGCAGAGAGCCCAAGGCGGGGCTTGATCCTAGGACCCTGAGATTATGACCTGAGCCAAAGGCAGAAGCTTAACCCACTGAGCCACCCAGGCACCCCTCACTGTAGTTTTGATTTGTATTTCCATGATGCCAAGTGATGTTGAGCACTTTTTCATGTGTCTGTTGGCCACCTGGATGTCTTCTTCGCAGAAATGTCTGTTCATGTCCTCTGCCCATTTCTTGATTGGATTATTTGTTCCTTGGGTGTTGAGTTTGATAAGTTCTTTATAGATCTTGGATACTAGTCCTTTATCTGATATGTCATTTGCAAATATCTTCTCCCATTCTGTCAGTTGTCTTTGGTTTTGTTGACTGCTTGCTGTGCAAAAGCTTTTTATCTTAATGAAGCCCTGGTAGTTCATTTTTGCCTTTACTTCCCTCGCCTTTAGTGATGTTTCTAGGAAGAAGTTGCTGTGGCTGGGGTCGAAGAGGTTGCTGCCTGTGTTCTCCTCAAGATTTTGACGGATTCCTGTCTCACATTGAGGTCTTTCATCCATTTTGAGTCTATTTTTGTGTGTGGTGTAAGGAAATGGTCCAGTTTCATTCTTCTACATGTGGCCGTCCAATTTTCTCAGCACCATTTGTTGAAAAGACTTTCTTCCACTGGACATTCTTTCCTGCTTTGTCGAAGATTAGTTGACCATAGAGTTGAGGGTCCATTTCTGGGCTCTCTATTCTGTTCCATTCATCTATGTATTTGTTTTTGTGCCGGTACCATACTGTCCTGATGATTATAGCTTTGTAATAGAGCTTGAAGTCCGGAATTGTGATGCCACCAGTTTTGCTTTTCTTTTTCAACATTCCTATGGCTATTCAGGGTCTTTTCTGGTTCCATACAAATTTTAGGAATATTTCTTCCATGTCTGTGAAAAAGTTGATGGTATTTTGAAGGGTTTGCTATATTAAATGTATAGATTGCTCTAGGTAGCATAGACATTTTTCACAATATTTGTTCTTCCAATCCAGGAGGATAGAATGTTTTTCCATTTCTTTGTGTCTTCCTCAATTTCTTTCACGAGTATTCTATAGTTTTCTGAGTACAGAGATTCTTTACCTCATTATTAGATTTACTCCTAGGTATCTTATAGTTTCAGGTGCAATTGTAAATGGGATCAACTTCTTTTTTTTTTTTTTTTTTTTTTTTATGGTTGGTTATTTCTTTTTTTTTTTTTTAACTTTTTTTTTTCCCTTTTTATTAATTTTTTCAGCGTAACAGTATTCATTCTTTTTGCACAACTTCTTAATTTCTCTTTCCTCTGTCTTGATTTCTGTGCATTGATTATCCTTTTTCTTTAAAGGTTTAAAGGTTTAAAGGTTTATTTTTAAGCATCCACTATGACTCCAAGAAAAAAATGTCTTCACACTGGGTGAATATTAAGCAAATCATAGCTAGCAAAGAGTTGTGGAGGAGTATTGGGGGTACAAGAAGGAAAAAGCGGCAATGACTAATGGGTATAGGTGCACTGAAGGCACAAATCATGGGCAGAAGGTGGCGAAACACACACTATAAACCATCATGTGAGTCAAATGCAACTGTATCCAGCTCAGAGTCTAATCACCTAAGGACCCAGCGAAGCTTTGCCAGTGACTTGATCTTGGGCAAGTTATTTACCTTGCTAAGCAGGCTTCCTTACCTGCCTATGGTGATGATGACTGTAATACCCATTCTCACAGAGCTGCGGTAATGATTAAAACAACTAATCAGTGGGAAGTGTTTACTAAAATGCCTGTTGTGCTAAGCTGAGATGGTAAATGTGAGGCCATACATACACATACACAAGTAAATTGAACTTCCACCAATTAAGATTTCCTAAGTCTAGAGTGGTTCTCAAATGTTACCATTTGTGAAGCTTGAAGGGCTTCTTAAAAAACACTGGTTGCTGGGCCCCAACCTCAAAATTTGATTTCTTTTTTTTTTTTTTTTTTTTTTTAAGTAGGCGCCAAGCCCAGCATGGAGCTCAGTGTGGGGCCCTAACTCAAGACACTGAGATCAAGACCTGAACTGAGATCAAGAGTAGGGAACTCGGGGCACCTGGGTGGCTCAGTGGGTTAAGCCGCTGCCTTCGGCTCAGGTCATGATTTCGGGGTCCTGGGATCGAGTCCCACATCGGGCTCTCTGCTCAGCAGGGAGCCTGCCTCCCTCTCTCTCTCTCTCTCTCTGCCTGCCTCTCTATCTACTTGTGATCTCTCTCTGTCAAATAAATAAATAAAATCTTAAAAAAAAAAAAAAAAAAAAAGAGTAGGGAACTTGACTGACTGTGCCACCAAGCAAGGTGCCCCTGATTTGGTTACTTTGTAGGAAGACCTAGTCATCTACATTTCTAATAAGTTCTCAGGTGATGCTGAGGCTACCTGGAAAGCACACTTGGAGAAAGACTCCTCTAAGACACTGGATTTCATCCTAGATGTGCAAGACACCACCTACGGAGCCTTGAAAAATGACATAAGCCAAGCCCACACCTGCAGTCTGATTAAGCAGGAAGGTCTGGATTCAAGCCCCAGGAATTGTGCTGTGGTTTTTTTCCCCACTTCCATCTTTGTTTCTAAAGCTCCACAGATAAACCTGATACATGTTGGGGTAGGAAGCCTCAGTCCTAAATAATACAAACAGCATAAAACTTGCACATTCATCCACATAGCAGTGAGTGGTCGCCCATGCCTGTCACTCTTCTTCCTGACCCACATTATTGAGTGTAAGTAGAATACTCACCCTGATACTCTCCCAATGCCTGTAATAATGCCACCAGCGGGGACCTCCTCATTCACGTATAACTGGTAACCTGCAAACTGAGATAATTCCAGAAATGGAGACCTGAAGGGAAAAAGGACACTGCTTGAATTAAAGTCACTCAAAAAAAAAAAGGCATATTTAAACAACTAAACATGAAAAAGATTAAAAGATTATATATATATATATATATATATATATATATATATATAACAAAAAAAAATATTTAACCAAAATCTAGCATGGATATTTTGAGGAATTACATGTTATAGCCATACAATAGAACACTAGGAACCTATTTTAAGAGATGTTGTACAAATGTGCTTATTAATAGAGAAAGAGACCAGCACCTAACACTAATGTAAGCCCCCACCCTATGCCAGGCTCTCTTTTAGGAGCTCCAGAAACCTAACTCATTTGTTCCTCAGAACCACCTCCTGAGGTAGATCCTACTATGATCCCCACCAACTGATGAAGAAACTAAAACACAGAAATTAAGTCACTTGTCTAAGGTCACACAACTAGTAAGTGGCAGAGCTGGATTTTAATAAGCAGTCTAATCCTAGGGATCAGGCTCCTCACCACTGTATTTTTACTCTACCTTTCACTTACTTAAATGTTCAAGATCCAGTAAAGTGAGGGGAAAAAAAGGTGGTATAAAACACCATCTTTAGTATGATTGTTTCTCTTGTAAAAAAAAAAAAAAAAAAGTCTCTAAGGGGCACCTGGGTAGCTCAGTCAGTTAAGCATCCAACTCCTGGTTTTGGCTCAGATCACAATCTCAGGGTCATGAGACTGATCCCTGAGGCAGGTCTCCGCTCAGCAGGGAGTCTGCTTCCCCCCTCTCTCCCACTGCCTCTCCCTCTACCCCTGCCCTGTGCTCTCACTTTCAACTAAATATATAAATCTTTTATTTTTTTTAATTTTTAATTTATTTATTTGACAGAGAGAGATCACAAGTAGGCGGAGAGGCAGAGAGAGAGAGAGGAGGAAGCAGGCCCCCCGCCGAGCAGAGAGCCCGATGCGGGGCTCAATCCCAGGACCCTGAGACCTTGACCTGAGCTGAAGGCAGAAGCTTTAACCCACTGAGCCACCCAGGCGCCCCTAAATCTTTTTTTTTTAAATGTCTCATACTGACTGGGTGGCTCAGTCAGTTGGGCCACTGCCTTCGGCTCAGGTCATGATCCCAGGTTCCTGGGATCGAGTCCCACATCAGGCTCCTTGCTCAGCAGGGTGCCTGCTTCTCTCTACCTCTGCCTGCTGCTCTGCCTGCTTGAGCGTTCACACGTGCTCTCTCTCACACTCTTTAACAAATACATAAATAAATAAAATCTTTAAAAAAAAAAAAGTCTCATACGTATATGCACAAGAACATTCTAGAAGGATATACACTTTGTATTAACAGTGTTTGTCTCCAGAATGGGGGTATGGGTGCATGTCATAAGAAATACCTTTGGAGTCCTTGTTCCCTTCTCTCCACCTGCACTCCCCGCCTCCCACTCCAATCCTTCAGGAAACCCCAATGGGTTAGCTGCTCTTGACAACAAGCCTAGAACCTGACATTCTCATCACCTCCATTACTACTACTCTAGTCCAAGTCACTAGCACATCTCCCTTGAATCACTGCCACATCCCTGTAACTCCTCCTGGTGCTTCCACCCTTGCTGCCACCAGTCTACTCACAACACAGCAGCTAGACTGACTCTTTTCAAATGTAAGTCAGATAGATCATAAGGCTCCTGTTCAAAGCCCTACAAAGTCTCCTCACTTCTGGATAAAAGCCAAAATTCTCACACTGACCTAAAAAGTCTTATGGAACTGAACCCCATCTCTACTACTCTCCCCTTCATGGCTTCTTCTTCCTAATACACTGGCATCTGGGGATCTTGGGCATATTAATACATTCTGTACATTCCCACCTCAGGGCCTTTGCACTGGCCATTCCTTCTGTCCGTTACACTCTTTTACCAGTATTTTCAAGGCTCTCTCTTTTCACTCCTTCAATTTTTTTGCTAAGATGTACCTTTTCAATGAGGCCTACCCTAATCACTTGGGGCACTTGGGTGGCTCAGTCATTCAGTGTCTGCCTTCACCTCAGGTCATGATCCCAAAGTCCTGGGATCAAGCCCTGCATCAGGCTCCCTGCTTGGCAGGAAGCCTGCTTCTCCCTCTCCCACTCCCCCTGCTTGTGTTCCCTCTCTGGCTGTGTCTCTCTCTGCCAAATAAATAAATAAAATCTTTAAATAAATAAATAAATAAAACTACACTTGACTCTCATCTTCTCCCTTACTCTGGTCTATCTTCCTTTTTTCCAATAACATTTATCACCTAATATACCTTATAATTTAACATAGTTATCATTAATTTTCTATCTCCTCCTGCTACAATGTAAACTCCAGCTGAGCAAGGACCTTTGTCTGTTTTGTTCACTGATGTTTCACTATCACCTAGAACAGGGCCTGACACTTAGTAGCCTCTCAATAAAGATTTGCTGTTGGATATATAGAAGTTGCACTGTTCTTCTAGGCTTTAACTTATATAGTCAAATACTGCCAACTCAGTCTTGGGAAGGACCATCTTTGTACTTTTCTTGCTATGACTGAATTATGCCTGTACCTGCTTCTCTCCTTCCCTAGACTTTTTCATTCTGCATTCTCAGCTCACTTTCTCCTTTTTTATTTATGACCAAAACATTTGTAGAGCTACAAAATGGTATCCATTCTTATTATGAGACAGTGTGAATTTTACCTAAAAGTCTTTAACACTTTGCTGTTCTAAAATTACTGTCAACAATAAACATAACCCTAGAAGTAGTCCTTCCTTCAATATTTTTAGTGTTCCCCCCAGATGTAAAAGCATTCCTTTATAAGGCCTAACACATTAGCCTCCCCAGATTTTATAAAAAGCCAACTTCTCTAGAATATAGATTACTCCTATGGAAGAACCACTAAAAGCTCTGATTAATGGCTATGTGGCCTATACATTGTGCAGAAGGTCCCAGTGATTTAAGGGCTTTTTGAAACTATTAATTATGACTATAATTTATACTCTTTTGCATACCTGATGAAACTTTGTTCTTTGTATAGAATAAAATATGCATATGTAAAAAAACAATAAAAATAAAAAAGATTTGTTGTTGAATCTTGGGTAAGAACAAATCATTTATTTATAAAACTGTCTAAGAAAGTACCATAGATTAGAGAAGCTGAGGTAGTACTTGGGCTATACGAACCCTGGGTCTATAAGACCGTCCACTCTTTCTCTGGCTAAAAGTTTTCCTCTTGATTTGTGGAGTTGTCGGGCTTTCTCATTGCCTCCTAAGATAAAAACATGATTAGGTTAGATTGATACCATGTAAGGTCTCCAATTAATTTAAGGCTAAAAAACACAAAATAGTCCAAAATATACTGCTTTTAGAAGTTGAATGTATCTTCTGAGAAACAACCAATTTTCAGATTGTTCACTCAACTCACAGACTTTATTTTCTGAAGTAAATAAACTAGAATTTAAAAAAAAATCGGTCCCTGATTTCATAGCATAGCATACATTTTCTGAATTCAACGGTAATTACTTAAATAACCTAGTATCTTCTCTGCAACTCATATCCTGTAAATACTGCCTCACCTCCACACCTTTATTAAGCACCTACCACAAATACCTAGCACTCCGCTACATACTACGTGAAATCTGAAAAACTCCGACCTTAATTTGCGCCAGGTAAAAAGCACTACTTTGGAAACGACCTCAGGATGAGCACAGCAAGACTTATCTAAAGGTAAGGGAACCCAAACTTTTTATCCCGTCTCCAAAGGGGAGAGAGTTGCACACCTAATATATCAATTAAAAAGTCCAGTCTTGTTAGCATCTTCGCTCAGATTGTCTTTGATGTTTCCGGATGTTGTTCTAGGCTGAGACAATCATAGTAGCTGAAGAGACCACGAGGTCCCCAGATGAGGCTGCTTGAGGCGCGCAGCATGCCAAACCTCCCCAAGATTGACGGCTGCCCAGCTCAGTGTCTCAGGATTGATAACCCACTCTCAGCAAGCCAAGGTATCAGATCAGAAACAGAAGGCTCACACAGTACCTTCGTATGTTTAGTTTTCACTGCTGGAAAACTAAACTTAGTATGTTTAGTTTCACAAATTTCACAGTAAAATGCGCTCGAGCTAATGAAGTGTTCAGCTACCTAAGAAAGTTATTTCTCTGGGGGGTTTTTTAGGTGAGAAAACAAGTTCTTGTCTATTTCAAACAAGCTTCCAAGCATTATTTTTCAAACCAGGCCGCTTTACTCTCTCCAAGGGGATTTTTTTTTTCTGAAGGGCTGGATGGCATATTTCTAAAATTATATCTGCCTTTAAGCTTACCAAGAAAGTTTTATCACACATCTAACCTCTTTATGAAAAAATTCTGGGAGCCAAGGTTTAGTTCCAAAATAGTTTAATTAGGTCAAATCTCTTTCTCTGAACCTCTCAGGGGAACTGAGCTGCTCTGCTGAGGTGGGATTGGGTATACGAGGTGAGGGTACGGGGTGGGGGGGGGAGAGACAGGTTACCAAGGGGCAGAGGAAACTTCAGGGAGAGGCATATTCATTATCTTTATTGCAGTGATCATTTCATATGTATATACATATGTCAAAACTCACACTGTACATTTTAAATAATGCAGTTTACTCTATGTCAATTATACCTTAATGATATTGTTTAAAAATAAACATTAAAAGAGAAATGAAATAAATAAAATCATTAAAAAAAAATAATAAGGGGCGCCTGGGTGGATTAAGTGGGTTAAGGTGGGTTAAGCCTCTGCCTTCAGCTCGGGTCATGATCTCAGGGTCCTGGGATCGAGCCCCGCATCAGGCTCTCTACTCGGTGGGGAGCCTGCTTCCTCATCTCTCTTCCAGCCTCTCTGCCTACTTGTGATTTCTGTCTGTCAAGTAAATAAATAAAATCTTTTAAAAAATAAAATAAAATAAAATAAAAGAGAAATGAACCTAAGGCACTGAAAAGAAAGCCAGGCCTTGCTAAGGGTCTTTAGAGAGTCAGATGACGTAAGTGCCTATGAAGAGGCTGACAGGGGAGGGGTGGCAGAGAGGGTAGAATGACACACGTATGGTAAGATATACACACATTCTTTTGCAAGAACTTAAGACAAAACCACTTTCTTAATTCTGCCTAGAGTTTGAATTTGCAATTTGGAACAACTACTGAATTCCTGTTTTATTAGGAAAAACCAGAAAAAGGGCTATGCTTGATGGAGATTCTCAGATCACAGAATTAAGCTCCTCAAGCATTTAAACCAGCCTGTGACAGGACACTTGGGCGGCTTGGTGGGTTAAGCGTCTGCCTTTGGCTCAGGTCATGATCTCACGGTCCTGGGATCAAGTCCTGCATCGGGCTCTTTGCTCAGGGGGAGCCTGCTTCTCCCTCTGCCTGTTTCTCCCCCTGCTTGCGCTTTCTCTCTCTGACAACTAAAGTCTTTAAAAATAAAAAAATACATAAACTAGCCAAGGATATGTGGGCTATGAAACAATGTGACACTGCACATCAGTTTTCCAAAGATTTTTCTTAAAGATTCTATGCTATCTCCATTCCCACAAACTCTGAAACAAAGAAGCCTTTCCCTTCGGTCTCGTATACCATATGGCACTGATTCTAATACCCACATTCTATTAACATTTTAACATTCCTGAAGTCAGGAAGCATTTTATAGCTTACAGGATCTTTCCATCGCTGTCACCTGGGGACAGCACAACACATCTGTCTGCCTCTGCCCACATAGCATAAATGTCACTTCAGCTGTGCTACATGCAAGATGAACTACATGCATCGAGTTAACTTCCATTTTAAAATGTCTTCAGGGGGTCCCCTGGGTGGCTCAGTGGGTTAAAGCCTCTGTCTTCAGCTCAGGTCATGATCCCGAGGTCCTGGGATCAAGCCCTGCATTGGGCTCTCTGTTCGGAAGGGAGCCTGCTTCCTCCTCTCTCTCTGCCTGCTTCTCTGCCTGCTTGTGACCTCTGTCTGTCAAATAAATAAAAAAAATCTTTTAAATAAATAAATAAATAAATAAAATGTCTTCAGGGCTCATTGGGTTAAGTGTCTGCCTTCGGCTCGGGTTATGATCCCATGATCCATGCTGGGGTCTAGCTCTGCATTGGGCTCCCTGCTCAGCAGGAAGCATGCTTCTCCCTCTGCCCCTACCCCCTGCTCATGCTCTCTCTCTCTTTTTCTCTCCCACAAAAATAAATAAAATCTTAAAAAATAATAATAAAATAAAAAAAAGAATCTTATTTTGGAAATGGCTTTCAGTTCAAGTCACCTGGCCTTCTAAAGTAAACTGTCACACTGACTAATCATGACACAGTAGAATTCAATGTGGTATTTGTTTAGACATTAATATTTTACATGCCCCACATGATGCAATTTCTTCCAAGCAAAAGGATATCTATTATTCCATAACTTAAAAACAGAAAATAATGACAATCTGCAAAGTTCTTAGGAAATCTCATTTAATTAGCACTAAACCCACACAGAAATTATTTCCAAGTTATATAACAAAGCAGAAAATGCATAATTATGCAAAATTAGTACATAGGATAAATATAACCAGCGAACAGAAAATGTTTCAGTTGCTCCAGGCAAAACAAAAATTTCAGTGGATGCTGTGGCTAAAATAAAACCGGAAGAAGCAATGCTTTAAAAATTGATGAATCTGAAATTTTACTGTTTGCCAGATAGTTGGCAGTGCTTAGGAGCAGAAAAACTGGCCAAGAGGAAAAAATAAAATGTCAGCACACCAACAAACACAGAGTCTTGAAGAGTCAAAGCCTTCTGCTACTAGTTTCTCCTAAAACCAGCAACTATCAAGGATGAACTTCATTAACAGCATAAAATGAAGAATAAATGAGTGTTTACCTAATTTTATTTTCTGCGCTCGTTCACGGAGTTGATTTACTAGTGCTTTCATCTGCTCATAGTTTTCCTAAAGCAGAAACAAAGAAAGAAAGGAAGAGTAGTATTAGAAAGCAATTATCTTTTTTTTTTTTTTTTTTTTGGCCAAAGTGAGGGTTGATGAGAACATCCCATGCCAACCCCATGTGGCTTCATGTGGGGTCACCCCCCACCCACGTGGCCTCCGTGCTGTGTCACTCCATCGGATAGAAAAGATGAATTTCTGCCTGTCCATCTTTTTTTTTTTTTAAGATTTTATTTATTCATTTGACAGAGAGAGATCACAACTAGGCAGAGAGGCAGGCAGAGAGAGTGAGAAGGAAGCAGGCTCCCCACCGAGCAGAGAGCCCAACGCAGGACTCGATCCCAGGACCCTGAGATCATGACCTGAGCTGAAGGCAGCGGCTTAACCACTGAGCCACCCAGGTGCCCCCTGCCTGTCCATCTTTGCCCAAGCTCCTCTTCCTGCCTTCCCTCTCTGGTCCACGTATTCAAATCTCACCCCTCTTTAAAGCATAGATTGTTTAAAAAAAAAAAAAAAAAAGCATAGATTGTGTTCCATCTCCCCTCTAACCCTATTTTTGGTCACTCCTATTCATTTTAGAATCTTTCTTCTGTAAGCATCAATTGAACTTCATTGATTTCTATTTATTTCCCCATTTTAAGGAATATAAGCCCTTTGGGAGTTTGAATGCTATCTTACTTTTTGTGTCTCACCAATCCCTGCCCCAAGGAGTTTCTAACCAATGCAGAAATACTTGCTTACTGACAAATTACACTTATAAGCAGAGCCCAGGGATAACAGTGGGTCCCATTTTGTTTTTTTGTTTTGTTTTGTTTTTAAATATTTTATTTATTTGACAGAGAGAAATCACAACTAGGCAGAGAGGCAGGCAGAGAGAGAGGAGGAAGCAGGCTCCCCGCGGAGCAGAGAGCCCGATGTGGGTCTCAATCCCAGTACCCCGGGATCATGACCTGAGCCGAAGGCAGAGGCTTTAACCCACTGAGCCACCCAGGTGCCCCCCCATTTTGTTTTAAAAGGAACAAACTCTATGTTTGCATGTCTTCAAAAATTCTCTAGAGTAATACATAGGAAAATATAAACTGTGAGAGGTGGGAAAAGGGTAGAGGGCCTAACTTTTTGCCATTCTGTCAATTTTGTCTGATCAGTTCATTACTTTAGACCAATACATAGCGAGTTATTTTTGAAAATTCAGAGTTGACTCAACTAACACATATTGCTCCCCACAATGTCTTTAACATCTCTGATTTAATTCCCTTTCCATGACACAATACAGCTTTCCAGATGCTCCAAATTAGATGAATTTATAGTCTTTATAATAGAACTCCAGTATTTCTTATTTTCTACAGCTCTAAGAGCTCCCACCGTCAAGGTTTCTGCTACATTCTCTTGCTCTGCAAAATCCAGAAAACAATAAAGAGAGAAGCAGCATACTGTTAGGAAAAGAACCTTTGCCCTGGAGTAGGGAAGTCCCAATCACTGTCTACTAGCCCTGTGACAACTTCCCTTCGAGGCCTATCAAGCCCTGTCCAAGGGCAGACAACCTGCCAGGAACGAACTCCAGAATCCACCTAGAATATTGTTTCTCAACCTTGGCTGGACACTGGAATCATTGGGAAGCTTTGAAAAATAAAAATAAAATAAAGTAAAATAAAAATAACCCCCCAGAGAGTCTGATGTCATTGATTGCAGGTATGGCCTAGGAATGGCACTTTGAAAGTTCCCCAAGGATTCAAATGTCCAACCAAAAACAGAGAAACACTAGCCCATAGTCTCCATGCCTGAGCTCCACTCTAGGCAAATTGGAAACCTACCAAAAAGAGGGGTTCAAAATAGGCAAAGAGGCCTTTTACCACCAGAACTTTTTCAGATTATCGCAGTGTTTGCTCATATGAATAACACGAGGCAGTGGAAACCAAGACTTTGCTCTTCAACTAAGCCCAGGTTACAGATTTTTACTCACATTTAGCAAATTCAGAAACTCCTAACCTTAGGAATTGCCTCTGTCAGAAACAAAGCTCTGGCCTGGAGCACGTCTGTTCAGCCCATCACCAAAAGGTGGCATTAGAGCAACGTGTGTATCACCACTTGAAGTATATGAGGACATTTTCGGCAGCCTTTCAAAACAGGGAGCTACCTACCTCAGTACTGAGAGCCTCCTGGGCTGAGAACGAGTCCTAGTAAGCAGGGGCTGTGTTCTGAACTCCTCTGTCATCAAGAGAACCAGCAGAGGGGTTTTGTAAGGGAAAGGCTTCCTTGCATAAGCAAAACGGGGAGGCAGAGTTGGTGGCCAGCTCCCATCCGAAGCCAAAGGCCATCTTCTCTGTGGGGCTCTCTCACCTCACCCTGGGCTTCAGCTGTCACCCTGGGGCTCAGAGATGGGTGCCACTCTGGCTTCAGACCCTGGGCTCCGTCAACGCACAGAGTGAGGAAAAGATCTAATTACTGTGTTGCTAAGAGGAAAGGAAAGGTAATTTCCCTGCACAGGCAAAGTTATTATTTTTTGCTTGCTTTCTGCTTCAAGTCTATCTTGTCAACTTCTTCTTCTTTTTTTTTTTTTTTATTAAAGATTTTATTTATTTTGGAGAAAGAAAGCAAAAGCAAAGGCAAGGGGGAGGGGCATAGGGAGAGGGAGAAACAAGCTTCCCACTGAGCAGGGAGCCCAGTTGCGGGGCTCAATCCCAGGACCTGGGGGTCATGACCTGAGCTGAAGGCAGGCGCTTAGCTGACTCAGCCACCCAGGCGCCCCAGGAAGATTAATTTTTTTTTCTTTCTTTTTTTTTTTTATTCGTTTATTTGTTTATTTACAGCATAACAGTGTTCATTGTTTTGGCATCACACCCAGTGCTCCATGCAGTAAGTGCCCTCCCTATTACCCACCACCTGGTTCCTCAACCTCCTGCACCCCCCCCCCCCCCGCCCCTTCAAAACCCTCTGGTTGTTTTTCAGAGTCCATAGTCTCTCATGGTTCATCTCCCCTTCCAGTTTATCTTGTCAACTTCTACCTTTATTCTAAGGTTCAAAATCTCAAAAGCCACCTCAGAGGTAGCTTAGTGTTTCAGAGACATTATTTTTTTTTTTTTAAAGTAAGCTCTAGGTCCAACGTGGGGCTCAAACTCATGACCCCAGAGATCTAGAGTCGCGTGCTGTACTGACTGAACCAGCCAGGTACACCTCGGAAAACCTGACCTTAAGAATCCCCATGGAGGGGCACCTGGGTAGCTCAGTGGGTTAAGCTTCTGCCTTCGGCTCAGGTCATGATCTGAGGGTCCTGAGATGGAGCCCCGCATCAGGCTCTCTGCTCAGCAGGGAGCCTGCTTCCTCCTCCCTCGCTGCCTGCTGCTCTGCCTACTTGTGATCTCTCTCTCTCTCTATGAAATAAATAAAATCTTTAAAAAGAAAAAAAAAGGGGGCGCCTGGGTAGCTCAGTGGGTTAAAGCCTCTGCCTTCAGCTCAGGTCATGATCCCAGGGTCCTGGGATCGAGCCCCACATTGGGCTCTCGGCTCAGCGGGGAGCCTGCTTCCTCCTCTCTCTCTGCCTGTTTCTCTGCCTACTTGTGATTTCTGTCTGTCAAATAAATGAATAAAATCTTAATAAATAAATAAATAAATAAATAAATAAATAAATAAATAAATCCCCATGGATGGTGAAGCCCCTTCATCAGGGTAGGCAGACTTCCCCAATACTCCACTGACTGGAATTCCATTCTCTCTCTGCCACTCTCTCAGCTCATCCATTTCTCCAATTCACAGAATGACTGATTCTGTGGTTTTTAAGAGGACTTGCTCATTTTGTGTTTAAGGCATTTCTGGAAAGGAACCTCATCCAAACTGTTAGCCCTTGGAACTCTTCACTTTCAAGTAACTGGATTAAAAGATAATCTGAAAAATGCTCTGAGGGAAAAGAGAGGCCACATACATTGTTCCACATGTGACTCCAAGTTCAATAAAAGGCATTTAATGCGGCATCTGGGTGGCTTAGTGGGTTAAGCACCCAACACAGTTTCTGCTCAGGTCATGATCTCAGGGTTCTAAGATTAAGCCCAGCACTAGGCATGCTGGGCATGGAGCCTGCTTATGATTCTCTCCATTAAGAAATGAAACAGATGAACATAGGGGAACTGAGGGAAAAATAAAATAACATGAAATCAGGAGGGAGACAAACCATAAGAGACTCTTAATTATAGGGAACAAACTGAGGGTTGCTGGAGGGGAGATAGGTGGGGGCTTGGGGTAACTGGGTGATGGGCATTAAGGGGGGCACTTGATGTAATGCGCACTGGGTGTTGTATTAACTGATGAATCACTAAACTCTACCTCTGAAACCAACAGGATACTATATGTCAATTAACTGATTTTAAATTTAAAGAATAAAAATTTAAAAAAGATTCTCTCTCTCCCTCTCCCTCTGCCCTGCCCCACCCCCCCCATTCTCTCTCTCTCTAACATAAATGAATGAATGAATGAATAAAAGGTATTTAGTGCCAATGGGGAAAAAATGTGAACACCTACTAACACAGCAAGGCATGTGAAAGGTTAACAGATTTACCTGGGAATAATCCTATTTAGTTAGTTTAAAATTGATGAAGAAAAAAAGTTTTTTTCCATTGACATTATACAGGGCTAATTCTCAAGCAAGTCCATCCATTCATTATGAAATATTATCTTCTGCTCAGTCCTGTTTAGCTCAATAGCACTTAGATAGGAACAGACATGTTACAGGACGGCAAAGTGAGGAGGTAGGGGTTTCACTAACATTTTCAGCTCCCCTTAAATGGAGTTTGTCATTGTCGTTAATGGAAAAAAGCTGGGGTACCTGGGTGACTCAGTCAGTTAAGCGTCTGCCTTTGGCTTTCAGGTCATGATCTCAGGATCCTGGGATAAAGCCCTGAACCAGGCTCCCTGCTCAGCGAGGAGTCTACTTCTCCCTCTCCCATCCCCCTACCCCTACTCATGCTCATGCTCTCTCTCTCTCTCTCTCTCTCTCTCTCGCTTACTCTCAAATAAATAAATAAAAAGAAAAGAAAGTTAACTTTCTTCCATGGAAATTTTCAGATACATATAAAAACAAGAAGACTATTGGGCACCTGGGTGGCTCAGTGGGTTAAGGCTCTGCCTTCAGCTCAGGTCATGATCTGAGGGTCCTGGGATTGAGCCCCGAATCAGGCTCTCTGCTCCCCCTCTGCCTGCCTCTCTGCCTACTTGTGATCTCTCTCTCTTTCTTTAAATCTTCAAAAAAAAAAAAAAGAGCAAGACTAGCATAATGAAATTTAGCCAATGTCCTTCAACAATTAATTATCCATATATGGCCAAAGTTGTTTCCTTCTTGCTCCCCACCCTGAATTAGTTTGAAGAAAATCCCAGACATAACACTCCATCTGTAGCCAGCATTTCCAAATCTCTAAAAGATGAGGACGATAACTGAATATCAATAATCCGTTAATAACAGCCAATATCCAATTAGTGAAGACATTTCCTCAACTGACGGATAGATGTTTTTTAAAGTTTGCTTATTTAAATAGGACTCTATGGAAGGTCTGTATACCCACAACTGGCTGATGTTTCTTAAGTCTTTTGCGAAATGTAAGTTCTCCCATCTTTTTTTGGTCTCGATATGTTCTGTTTGTCCCATAGACTGTCCCCCACCTCCGCAATGCTAAGTGTAACCTCCTAGTATCCTTTAATAAGTTCTCATTCTCTTGCAGATCGCAGAGACTGATGGGATTCTGTTGTGCCTTTAGTTTCCCTCCCTGCCCCCCAGCTCAAGAATGAGCTGACCTCCCTCCCCTGCTTATGCTCTCAATCTCTCTAAAATAAATAAAAACTTAAAAATATATAAAATAAATAAATAAAATTAAAAATAAAGTGTACTCAAACCCAAGACAGAATCACTACAGCCTCTGACATCGCCCAGTTTAAAACAAAGTCAATCAAAACTAAAGCTAGTTACACGAGGGATCTTTATCCTAGCTAAGTTAGCCTCCCCGTTAAGAAATAAAGGAAACTGGGCACCTGGGTGGCTCAGTTGGTTAAGCGTCTGCATCGGCTCAGGTCATGATCCCAGGGTTCTGGGATCAAGTCCCTTTCAGGCTCCCTGCTCAACCGGGAGCCTGCTTCTCCCTCTCCCACTCCCCCTGCTTGTGCTCTCTCTGTCAAATAAATAAATAAAATCTTAAAGAAAAAAAGAAAGAAAAGTATCACTAATTGCTAAGGCTTTCTGAAGCACATGGCCATAAGAAGTGACAGCGGACAGTACATATTCCTAACCACTAAGAAAACTGTGCATAGAGAAATCAGACTGTGGCCAGGGCTCCTATGTCCCATCTCCCATCCAAGGCATGGCTTTATTTTTTATTCTTCTCTTGTAGCTTCTTTGCATCAAAGTTTACTACTTGCAAGCTAGAGGTCCCAGAAGATAAGGTGAAATCTTTCGACATCCAACATATGAAGAACACATCTGCTCTCCCCATACTATATATTATCTGTGGCAGACACTGAGAGCTGCTTATCCATATCCATTCTTTCCATCTTTCTTGATGATGAAATCCCACTTTCATTCAAGGTGACATGTCACAGCTGAAACACTGACATATCCTAGCCTCCTTGTGTAGACAGGTATGGCCACGTGACTTAATTCTAACCAATGAAATATAGGCAGATGTTGTTAAGCATGACTTCTAGAAAGGCTTCTTAAAAAGACAACAAGCAGGTGAGGGTGTCCTTTTGCCTACTTACCCTTCTTCCTCCTTAACCTGAACTCTATATGTGATAGGTGGAGCTTAGGCAGCCACCTCTAGAGCATGAGGCAGATTGTCCTACTTGCTCAAAATTCTTTTGTCTCTCTGCACCATTACTAAAATAACAGCAAAGTTCAGTGTGAGGTTATAGTTCCCCATCCACATTCATAATTCTGTCCATTTTACTTTTTTTGACCACTGGGATATGGGCAAACGGGACAGCGCATCCACTGCAAGCAGAGACTCTAAGAGGGACAGTGTTTCCATACTCTCCTCCTGCACCCCAGCCCTCCATTAGGAGAGGAGCATCTCTCGGTAGCCACTTTCCCTTCAGACTGGGCTCTGGAATAAAAAACAAACCTCAATCTGACACGCTGCCTGGGCAAGAACTGCCACAACCAACCCACAGATCCCAGAGCAAAAAATGAATATTTGTTCTTTTGGACACAGAAATCTGGGGACTATCTGCTATTCAGCATTCCTGAAGCAAAAGCTGGCTCAACAGATCCTGAAATGACGCTGTGGAAAGAAGGAAAAGCTGCGAGAGCTAATATTCCTTCAGGGTTTATTATACCCCAGGCCATGTTGTAAGTGGTCACTAAGTGTCCTGATGACACCATGCCATATGCAATTATTAATGCTATCACATAGCTGAGGTAACTGAGGCATAGAGAGATGAAGTAACTGGCCCTAAATTACTCAGCTAACAAGTAGCAGAGGTAGGATTTAAACCAAGGCTCACTAGCTCCAGACCCTTGCTGTTAACGTTTTCGCATATTTCCCTTCAAGTTTTTTTTTTCCTCTGTGGAAATATGTTGTTAGTTTTTAACACACATGAAATACTAGACCAGTGTCTTTTCCATCCTATCACAACTACTTCCCTAATTACTAGTGCACAGACTGGACCAGAACATTAAACACCTGACACAGAGAAAGGAGTTACACACTCAGGCCCACACTCCCTAACCGCTAGCTAACAACAGCCACCGTCAAAAACATAGGCCTGGAGGTGCCTGGGTGGCTTAGTCGTCAAGCATCTGCCTGCGGCTCAGGTCATGGTACCAAGGTCCTGGGATCGAGGCCCCACATCCCGCTCCCTGCTCAGCGGGAAACTGGCTTTCCCTCTCCCACTCCCTCTGCTGGTGTTCCTGCGCTCACTGTGTCTCTCTCTGTCAAATAAATAAACAAAATCTTAAAAAAAAAAAAAAAAAATAGGCCTAAACCTAAAGCCAAAAAAGATGGCAGACCAGCAATTCATTCTCCCAAGACATCCCAAATGACAAAACTGGCTAAAATAACCTTACAGAAGCTCCAGAAGATAATCAAAGGCCTCCAGCAACCAGAACCCCCAGCCAAGAAGCCATATTCCAAATGGGAAGAAATCTATCCTCCATACTGCCACCACGCTGATGATTCTACCGTGTCCTTGGGATCTTGCCGCTTCTCTACTCAAGTATCTCAGCAGACAGCAAAATGAAATGTGAATGTGGCTTCCGCATTTAAGGCCCTCCACTATTTAATCTCATCTACTCCATGAATTCCCTACCCTAGTCATAACTTCAAAGTCCTCATACCCACTATACTCTTTCTTAACTTGCTTATCTATGTTCTCATAACTCCCTTAGTTTGTATAGTCTTGCCTCTCCTCTTTAGCCCTGAACGTGGCCAGCTCTCACCCAACGATCAAGATCCAACTCACTCATCACTTCCTATCTGCAGCTTTCTGTAACTACCTTTTCAAGCTTTAGACACCACTTATAATGTACAACAGTTACATGCTTTCTTGTCCATCTTCCCCACAAAATCATGATTCCATTCCTACACATCTATACCAAATACCAAAATACTGTCTAGACCACAGAAATCACTTAATATTTCTGAATCAAACATTCTTTCCTGACTCCAGAAAATCGAGATTCTTGGAAGACTCTTATTGGATATTGTTTCTGACTGAGCCTGCTTATTTTCTTTCAATATAAAGTGTTTAAATGTCTTTTCTTAAAGTTAACTGTACAATTTAAATGTTATCTGTATAAGCTCAGAAACCATGGAACAGGGTGAAATTTTCTAGCTGGTACTTCACAAGCTGTTTCTTTGACCTTGCTATATACCTCCCGATTCCAAAAAAAAGGCCATTCAAAGATTGCGTGTGATAAGTGTGTTCTATTAACAACTATTCAAGTAAAGTCTGTTAAGCACAACCCTGGGTTACCTGTGCTAGGCCAGTGGTTCCCAGAGCTGGCCTCCGCTGCCAAGTCCTGAGGATTTCATCAGCAATGCAAACACCAAATCCCCACCCCAGAGACCCCAAAGGTCCAGGGTGGAGCTTAAAGCAGCTGTACATTTAACAAGTTCCTCAACTGACAGTGCTGACCAGGTTTTGAGAACCACTGATTTCAAAGATACAATGTACAGTGCCAGGGCTCAAAGTGAACTAAGATGTATTTGACTTGGAACTATCTTCTTTTGCAAACTTCACGACCTCCAATCCACTGCGTCCCAGAATCAAGACTGGGGGGTCCAGAGAAACAAAAGAGCTGTTAAAGTGGGCCCACCCTCCACCTGCTTCCTGGTCCGGCCGGCACTGGCGGACAGGTGGGAAAAGAATCACAGGCTGTCAAGGGATTCCGGGCCCGGGCCGCCGGGGCGCTCACCCAGCCTACCTGGTAGATGCCAGAGCCCGAGTCTGGCTGGGTGCCCAGAGTGGCCACCGAGTCCCCGTGATAAGCGCGCAGCCCGGGGACAAAGGAGCGGGCGCACGGTCGCAGGGCTAACCTCAGGGCAGCCCACATGACAACCGGCAGGGAGCGAGGGACCAGCGCCAGAGAGGAGCCTGGGAACTCTCAGACCTGGCTCTTTCACCTCCGGCTTCCCGGACTCGGAGCACCACACCGCTCTCCTTGCAGCCCCAACCCGCCTGACTCCTCCCAGGTTCTCAGGTCAGCCGTAGCACGTGCCTGCGCACGTCGGCCGTAATAGGTCGTCGCTGCACACCTCGCCCCCTGAAGACAGCCAATAAGGGCAGAGGCGCAGGCCCGCGAGGTCCTGTCGCATCGCGATCTCGGGCGCTCCGCGGTCCGGAGGCGGAGCTACCTCGGTTGCCGCCCCTCCTCTCTCGGGGCGGAGCGGCCTCGGTAAGGTTTGGTTTTTCTGAGATCCGCTTCGGTTAGTTTTGTACGTGCTGTCTTCTTCTTCGCCTCTTGATAGAAAGGGACTGAAGCTTGAAAAATCCTATCTTTATATGAGAGCTGGAAACTGAACCGGCATTAAGCTGTCCTAAGAAACAAAACTCTTTAGAGGAGATAAGTATTTATTCATTCAACAAATACTTCTTCAGTGTCTCCTATTGTCCATTGCTTTTCTGGCACTGGGTTTTACAACTTCGTGAGTCTTCCAGCTTTGTTTTCTTTTTCAGGTGTTGTTTTTTTTTTTTTCTGTTTCGTTTTTAGTTTTTGCCTATTGGGGGCCAGTTTCTTGAGATTCCGTATTATTTTTCGTATGGGTTTTTCTATTAATGCCCCCCCCCCCAAAAGTCACGGGTTTTGATAGGGATTGTATTGAATCTGTTGCTCATCCTTGTATAGTATTGACATTTTAACAGTATTAAGTTTTACAATCCATGGACATGAAATGTGTTCCCATGTATTTTTGTCTTTCTTTTAGCAGTGTTTTGTAGTTTGCATCATGCAAGTCTTACACCTTCTTGGTTAATTCTTATTTTATTCTTTTTAATACTATTGTAAATGGAATTGTCTTTGTAGTTTCCTTTTCAAGTATTCATTATTACTGTACAAAAGTGCAACTAACTGATTTTTTAGTGTTGACTTTGTATCCTGCTAGTTTGTTGAATTCATTTATTAGTTCTAACAGTTTTTGGCGGGGGGGGGGGGCGGTTCTACATATTCATCATCTGCGAACTGATAATTTTCTTTCCTTCGGTTTGAATGCCTTTTATTTCTCATTCTTTCCTAATTGCTCTGGCTAGGACTTCCAGTACTACGTTGAACAGCAGTGACAAGAGTGAGCATTCTTGCCTTGTTCCTGATCTTCGAAGGAAATGCTTTCAGTCTTTCATCACTGAGTATGGTGTTTGCTGAGCATTTTTCATGTCTGGCCTTTATGATGTTAAGGTAGTTTTCTTCTATTCCTAGTTGGTTGTTTTTATCATGAAAGAGTGTTGAATTTTGTCAAATGCTTTTTCTGCATTAACTGAGACGATCATGTGTGCCTTTTTCTTCTTTCTTAATGTGGCATATTTCAGTCATCATTCAGCATTTAATATGCTGCCGAATTCATTTCACCAGTATTTTTTTGAGGATTTTTGCATCAACATGCATAAGGGATATTGGTCTATAAGGTTCTTGTATCTTTGTCTGGCTTTGGTATCAGGATTGTGATGGCCTCAGAATGGGTCAGGAAATGTTACCAACTTTTTGTAAAAGTTTGAGGAGAATTGGTCTTAGTTCTTTAAATGTTTGGTAGAATTTACCAGTGAAGCTATAAAGTCCAGTGCTTTTTTTTGTCTGGAGGATTTTGTTTTGTTTTAGTTTTGGGGTTTTTTAAAATTACTTATTCAATCCTCTCACTATAGATCAGTACAAGTTTTCTGTTTCTTTGAGATTAAGTCTTGGTAGGTTTTGTGTGGTAGGAATTTGTCCGTTTCATCGAGTTATCCAGTTTGTTGGTGCACATTTGTTCCTAATGTTCAGTTTACTTTTTACTTTAGGGAATACAATATTTCAACTCTCATGGTGGAAATAAAGATGTTTTTACTTGTTTCTGTCATAAATGATCCCAAGGCCACAAAAAAAAGAATTCATGTCTCACTTTCAATTACAGTAGGAGAAATGGGGCACCTGGATGGCTCAGTTAAGCCACCGACAGACTCTAGATTTCAGCTCTGGTCATAACCTCAGGGTTGTAACATCAAGCTCTACATCATGCTCTGCCCTGGGTGTGGAACCTGCTTGGGAATTTACCCTCCTTCTCTCTCTGCACCCCTCCCCTAGTATGTGCACCCTATCTCTCTAAAAAAACAAAGTAGAAGATATATGAAAGGCAGTAGGCAAAAATAGGAATAATAAATTTAGAAGAAAAAAAGGAAGCTGAAATCTAACTGCTTGCAGTGGAAGATAAAAACAAGTAACAAGGGGCACCTGGGTGGCTCAGTCGTTAAGCGTCTGCCTTCAGCTCAGGTCATGATCCCAGGGTGCTGGTATCAAGCCCCACATCGGGCTCACTGCTCAGTGGGGAGTCTGCTTCTCCCTCTCTGTCTACCCTTTGCCTGCTCATGCTCTCTCAAAGAAATACAAGTCTTAATAAAAAAAATTTTAAAAAAAACTTAAGATTAGACTATGAATGGATGTTATGGAAAATGCCATTATTAAAATCTTAATTGTAATACAAAAATCAGTTGCCTATTTCAGCAATAAACAATTAGAAAATGAACATTTTAAAAACCATTTATAATGGTATCAAAGAACACCAAGTACTGGGGTACCTTTGTGTTTCAGTCAGAGCATGCAACTCTTGATCTTGGGGTTGTGAGTTTGAGCCCCATGTTGCATGTAGAAATTACTTTAAATCTTTTTTTTTTTTAAAGTACTTAAAAGTGTATCTAACAAATGAGGTGATACTACTATGTATTTAAAAACAAGAATATTTACATAGCTTTATTGAAAACACCAAAATTTGCAAACACTCCTGTAGGAAAATAGACAGAAAATTAGGATGTATTCATATAATGTGGTTTCCTCATAAAATGGAATACAACTCAGCAACAAAAGCTAACAACTACTGACAGGGATGAATCCCAAAAACACATTGAGCAAAAATTACCAAATACAAAAAAAAAAAAAAAAAGCACGGTATGTGATTCCACAAAGTTTAAGGAACAGACTAAACTACTCTTTGTGGATGAGAGAGGGGAAGGGACTTAAGGGAACTTCCTAGGGTGATGGAAACGTTTTGTGGGGTTGTTACAGAGGCATATGTATTGTCAGTCCTCAAACTGAATATGTAAGATCTATTTATTTTATTAAATGCATACTATGCCTTAAAAATATTAACTGAAGAAAACAGTGTTGACTTAAAATTATGAACCAAATCAAAGGCTGATGGTTTTACATGGTGTTTCACATTCTGTGATTTGATTCTATAAATTTGTTAGAAGCATTAAGACTTTCTAGGCCTTCCCTCTGCCAATCTTGTGACTAACAAAGTCGCTTCTAAAAAGAAACAGATGCTTCAATTTTTCTCCAGAAGTCAAAACTGAGACAATCTCCCCCTTCCCAAAACAAGAACAAAACAACAAAAGTGAAGAAAAGAAAGAGGAGGGAGGGACAAAGAAATGGAAAGCAGTATAGAGAAGGTGACTTAGGGAACCAATAAAAATGGTAAAAAATAAAATGATTAATAGAAGTTGCAGATATGAGAACAATGAAATTGGAAGGGACAAAATTATCAAAACAATAATACAAGAACATTTCCCAAAAGGGAAGTAAATTAGTTTCCCTATGAAAAAGGTCCATTAAATGTCCAGCAGCATGAATGCAGGGGCAGGAAAGGAGGGCGGGCTTACACCAAAGTTCATTATTGTGCAGAATACCAGGTCAAAAAACTAAATAGGCAAGCCATATCCAAAGGATAGGGAATCAGAATGGCACCAAACTTTAAACACTGAAAACTGGAAGACAGTGGAGCATGCCTTCAAAATGATGTAAAAATTATTTTCAAATTATTCAGGAAATTCTATTCATAGCCCAACTGAGAGTAGAATAAAGAAATTTCAGACACATGAAGTTTTAAATAATGCTATCAGCCATGTACCCTTTTGCAGTAAACAGTGGAAGATATGCCAAAACAAATCAAGAAACAGAATCTAGGGGCGCCTGGGTGACTCAGTGGTTTAAGCTGCTGCCTTCGGCTCAGGTCATGATCTCGGGATCCTGGGATCGAGTCCCGCATCGGGCTCTCTGCTTGGCGGGGAGCCTGCTTCCTTCTCACTCTCTCTGCCTACCTCTCTGCCTACTTGTGATTTCTCTCTGTCAAATAAATAAATAAAATCTTTAAAAAAAAAAAAAAAAAAAGAAACAGAATCTAAACCAAGAAAGAGAGGTAGGAAATTAACAGTAACGGACGAGGGAAGGCTCAGCTATACTGCTATAAGTGACAGCTATACTGCACATAGAGACCTGTAAAACCCCTGGTCCAGTTTAAAGTAGGAAGAAAGCTCCAGAAAGTGTTCCAGGAAAAAAAAAAAGAAAAGAAAAAACAGTTTACCTTATAGTTTGACCATGTGGGAAATTATATGCAGAGGCATTTTAAACACTTGCTGGAGGGTGTGGAAAGTTAAATCACAGGTTCAAAAACAAAACCCAAAGCAAATGAAAAAAGTGCAGCAATTATTAACTCCAAGAAAAAAAAAACGCTTGTACCATGTCACCTTAGTACATAAAGAGATACAGCACTGAATAATTGCAATTAATACAATAACAATACTAAATATGGACTAAACCTTATGATTAACATACTAAGAGGGAAGCAAGGAGGGGAGTTTTAAGAATGCTATTTCAGATTTTATTTAATTTACTTGACAGAGCGAGAGAGCACAAAGTGGGGGAAACAGCAGGCAGAGGGAGAGGGAGAACCAGGCTCCTTGCTGAGCGGAAGCCCAATGAAGGACTCAATCCCAGGACTCTGGGATCATGACCTGAGCCGAAGGCAGATGCTTAACTGAGTGAATCACCCAGGCGCCCCAAGAAAGCTAAAATTCTTAAGTACCATGACAGAATGTCAGTTATCAATGTCTAACATTGTAAATTCTATAAATAACAGAATACACCATATTTAGAAATAGGTAATAGTGGAAGACACAGCTTGATTGAAATGTAGCACTACTTGACTTTTTCAGCCATGTATAATAATTTTTAAAAAATATGATACAATGCATACTAAAAGGTTAGTACCATGTCTAGCATAATAAATGGTAGCCTGTTGTTTTAAAAAAGTGAAAGTTTTTAAAATCTGTGGTGGGGGGGTGGTAAAAAGGGTCAGAATGAGTTTAGTACAAAACTTGTGTTTAGTATTGACCCCAAATTTAGCTTTGCATTGAAAAAGAAAATAATACAAGGGTTCACACAGCCCATATACAAAAACAAAACAACAACAACAACAAAATCAAACCAGTCGAACAGAAGCCCAATTATTCCTGGCACTGAAGCCAAAGAGAAATTATCCTAATTAGGATTCTCATAGGTAGGATATTGGGTGATATAATTATTTAAAACTCTAACACCATTACAGTAAAAATATCAATTTCTTTAGGCTTTGATTCTATTTCACATAATGTCTCTAAACACAACCAGACCAAAAAATTTAGGCAGCTCATATATAAAGCTCTTTGATAATATGAGTAAATTCAAGATAAAAATTCTGTCCTGAGCTTCAGAAGTCCAGGATTATATTATGACCACAACAAAAGTTTCTCTACAGAGAAAACAAAGTGGGAAGAAAAAACAGTAAAAGAGACTGAGTTCTGATACCTAAAAATTCATTATATAAGGAATAAGTAAACAAGAAAGCAACTCTTCACATGTCCTAAATGGGAGGGAGGGAGAAGTCTACACTTTATTCTTATAAGATCAAAAAAATATCCTTCACAGCATGCACATAAGACAAAAGATTAATTCTTCCACTTACATTTTTATGGAAGGAACAAAGTATATGCTGTAGGTGAAAAACTGACAAGTTTTGGTTAAACAATATCTTTAAGTCATGTGAAAAGAAAAAACAACAGAAATAGTATAAAATAACTTTTATTTACATAATTTATATGTATAGAACATAACTGCTTTCTTTAGAACAAGAAAATTTACAAATGACAGGTATTGCTTTTTTGTCAGAAACTCCTTCAAGCAAGAGAGTATATATGGTCACTTCTAATTTGAATAACATGGTGGTAAGCAGCAGATACTCGTATTTTTAACTGTGCCTCAATCATTTACCAACAGTTAGGCTTTTAAAACCATCATGTTGACCACTTGCTAAAATATAAGTATTCAGGAGGAAAAGTCAAGAAAACAAAGACCATTATTCATACCTCCTTTCAGATTTACAAAATAATTCTTCACAACATCATCTTTACAGGAATATAAACAAAGGGTGTGACTAATTCTTTCCACCTTGTAAGGTAAATACAATGATTAAGTTTCTTATTTTCCCAGATTAGTTTGAAGGATATAATAGTAGGACAATTTATCTTGGCTGACTTGATTCTCTTACACAATGAATACCCAAAGATAAAATTATTTTTTTATATAGTAAGAAGTTATACCTTCCATAAAATGAATTCATTATAGATGAACAAGAGACAGATGTTAACAAAGTTAAAAAATAAATACTACACAAGGGATAAAATAATAGTTTAACTGTGGCAACCTAACATCCAAACTAAGATTAAATGAAAGAAACTGTTTCAAAATAAGAGACTTTAAAAAATTTATAAAAACAGGGCATTAAAATAGCTGTGTGATTGACGACCATGATTTTTGTGACATATTAATCACATGAAATAAATTAATGCATACCTACTGAGAATTTCCACTCAGATTTACAGATCCTCCTTGATGACACAAAAGTTAAGTTATAAATTTCACTATAAAGCAATGAATAAGAAATGCTCTAACAGCAATTTTAGGATTACTGTTACATTTGCTGAACCACATCCTATTTTACTAGTGAAGTTGAAAATTGGCCACTATTTTTTTCAATATACAAACACAATTATCTAGACATTAAAATATCTTCCCAGTTGAAATACTGATCATTTTGTAATGCAATCATCACGGTTTTAATTGTGATGCACAACTAATAACTTCAATGACAGATATGTCAAAGATAAAATGTCAGCACCTTAAGGTAAGAAAATTACTATCTAATATAGGGGTCAAATGAAAAGCCCATTACAGCCATGTCAATCCCTTCAGTATTATCTGTGGCTTTTTTCACACTGAAACAGCAGAATTGAACAGCTGCCACAGAGGCCATCCAGCCTGCAAATTCAAGAATATTTTGCAGAAAATGTTTCCAACTCCTGCTCTGAGACTTTTCAAATAAAAGAACAAATTTGTTTTTGAGAAGTTTGATTTGAACCACCGAAGATTTGCTTGGGTAGATAATGGAATTACATTTTTAAAAAGCAAAATTTCAAAATCAAAAACAACCCTTAAATTAATACTGATGATAATCACTGACTAAATAAAGTCTTATTATCTTATTTTCTGTTTTAATATCACAATTATGTTCTGTGCTTAAAGGCCTAAGAGCCCCTTAAGCAAAATTTAATGGAGGAAAAAAACTATCAAGAACTTAGTTTTTAAAAAAAGGAATGTGAGTGTGTGTGTGTGTGTGTGTGTGTGTGTGTAAAAGGGACTGAGTTTTGTATGTAAATCTCCCTCATAAATTAAGGGGTTTTTTTCCCATACAAATCCTGAGATTATCCAAAAAATAAGAAAAACAAAAACTTCACAGTACAAATTCAATATACTAAACTATGAGAAAAAAACGTATTCAAAACATATATACTATCCAAATACTTTGTGATATAACTATAAATATCTTTAAAAATTAAAGGGAAAAGGGACAAACACAAATTTGTCAATGTCTTTACCCATAATCTGAGTGATGAAAATAATTAGAACTGAGTATTCTTTTAAATAAAAAATTTAAAAATAAATAAACTTTTTGATGTTTCATTTTTATAAATAAGTTTAAATACTACTTGTTCAATTAGGACTAATGTTACATCAACATGAATTAGAAAAATACATATTTTCCAGTCAAATAGCTGATAATAGAAAAGTTTTTAACATTTACCATACTAAAGTGGAGTCTCACAATATGCTTTCATATACTTAGAGGCAACTGTAAAGGCCTTCAGCAAAACAAACAAAAAACAAAAACCAAAAAAAGGAAAAAACCTTTACAAAAGAAGTTCACTAAATGCTAAATACAATCCACCTCCAAATAAGTCGGCACTGTGATTTATACAGAGAGTTTACCCACAGCAGTCCAAAATGTCCACGTGTGTTCAGCACAGGAAGAGTCAAAACGTGAACAAGAGAAGCTATTTCTGTCTCAGAAGCAGTCTTAATTACTTTGTATTTCCCAAATGTTGAATCAATCAGAATGAAAGGAACCTCAGCAATGTTTTCCACTGATTATAAAAGCTTCAAATCAAGCTCTTAAATATTCAAAATCAATCTAAAGAAAAATAGCCAGTGATGCTTTTTTCTAAATACTGCTTAGTTGATATTTGACTCTGGAAATCCTAGACTTAAAAAAATAAAAAAATAAAAAAAAAAAGACTTTTATTCTGTTTCATCTACTTCGATAAAGATATCACCAAAGAAATATTCTGAGACTGTGGTTGGCTCCTCCTCAGGTACCCGGTTTTGGCTACTTTTACATTCTTCTTTTGGTAAGGGACGATCACAAGAAGCCTAAAAAGATAATAAAAACAAGTATGCAATATAACATTTATATATTGGTAGTGGTCATCTAAATTGCCATCTCTTTGAAAAGCAATATAGTAATAAATATTAAGAGCTTTAAATATGTTCATACTCTTTGACCCAATAATTTCATTTCTGTGCTGTTTTATTAAGGAAATAATACTAAACATAGTAAGAATTTTATGAGTAAGATAACCTTTGAAGCTTTAGTTAAAATAGTAAAACTGGACTCAACAAACACAACAGTGGGCATGATTAGATTAATTACAGTGTACATATGATCCATTATTTTACCCTAATTTCCATGAAAAAAATTTTAATACAGAAAAGCATAACATCAAATCTATAATGAAACATTTTAATAACCTGCATAAGAATACAGACCCACAAAACAGAACAGTACTCCAAGGCAACTACAAATTAAAGCAATCCTATCAAAAGTTAGCATACTTAGGAACTTATAAAAAATTAAGACAACATGGTATTGTCATTGGAACAGACTTATATATCAATGAAAAAGAAGACTAGAAATATCCCTAACACATATACTGCAAATTTAGTATGTGAAAAGTTGGATTATTTAATAAATGATGTTGGACAACTATATAAGCATATTAGAAAAAAAAGTCAAACCAAAATAAATTCAAGATAAATCAAATGATTTAAATGTGAAAAATTTTTTTAAAAATCTATTCTAGGGACGCCTGGGTGGGTCAGTCTGTTAAGCATCTGCCTTTAGCTCAGGCAGGCCATGATCTCAGGATTCTGAGACTGAGCCCCAAGTCAGGCCCCCTGCTGCCCAGCCTCCCCTCCCCACTCCCCCACCCCCGCCACCCCCGCTCATGCTCCCTCAAATAAATAAATAAAATCTTAAAAAACAATCTACTCTAAAATATCATGGGAAAACACTTTAATAATCCTGGACTGGGGGAGAGGGAGTTATATTTTTAAATGACTTGAAATGCAGAAGTCATAAAAGAAAAGACTGATAAATTCACCTATGTAAAAATTTTTTAAATGTCCACATGGCAAAAACTACTGTACACAAAAATCAAAAAACAAATGACATTTAGGTTAAAAAAATTAATAAATACATACATATAACCTTTATCACAAAGGGTTTTCATTAATAGAAGAGCTTCTACAAATCAACATGAAAAATACTAATGATGCAATTTTTTAAAAAACCAAACATGGAGTGCTTGGATGGCTTAGTCAGTTAAGTGTCTGCCTTCGGCTCATTATGATCCCAGGGTCCTGGGATTGAGTCCCTCATCGGGCTCACTGCTCAGTGGGGAACCTGCTTCTCCCTCTCCCTCTACTGCTCCCCCTGCTTGTGCTCAGTCTCTCTGTATGTCAATTAAATAAATAAATAAATAAAATCTTTTTTAAAAAATCAAACATATGAATAGATGGTTAATGGAGAAAGCATAAATGATTCAAATACATGAAGTGCTCAACCTCACTCATATGCTCATTAAATCTACAAAGAATTCCAAAAGTGAAAAAAAATGATGACATGCTAGTGTGAGGAAAAAGACCCTAGTCTCCTACACTGCTGCTAAGAACGGAAACTAATATATTCCGTATGGAAGACACTCAAGCAATCTCTGTCAAAAGAATAACCCCCTTTTGATCCAACAATTCTATTTGTAGGAATTCAACCTGTAGATAAATGTGTAAAATCACTCATTTATAAGTTACCTATTACCATATTATTTGAAGCAGCAAATCCATTAGGAATAACCTAAATGCCTACCAGTGTGAGACCACTATTACTCTATGGTACATCAAAACAGTGGTATATGATCTAGTCATTAAAAATAATGAGGGCACTCTTGGGCACTTATTCCTGAAAAACGAAGTTATGTTCATACAAGAACTTAGATATGAATGTTCACAGCAGCTTTATTCTTAAGAGCCAGAAACTGAAAATAACCTGTATGTCCTTCAGTAGGTGAAAGGATAAATGTGACAGGTAACATACTATGGAATACTATTCAACAATGTAAGGAACAAATACATAAAACCATCTGGATGACTCTCTAGGGAAGTATGCTGAATGGGAAAAAAGTGAATTCTAAATGTATGATTCCATTTACACAACTGTATACAGTATTCCACTGACATAACATTCTCAGAATGACAAATTTAATGGGGTAGAACAGGTCGCCAGAAGTTAAGGAGAGTGTGGGGGTGCAATTAATGTGAGTTTGTCTATAGAAGGCAATACACAGGATCACTGTGGTGACAGAATTCTTCTGTCTTGACTGTGGCAATGTCAATATTGTGGTTATGCTATTGTACT
The DNA here is from genome assembly GCF_922984935.1 of Meles meles. Classification (NCBI taxonomy): domain Eukaryota; kingdom Metazoa; phylum Chordata; class Mammalia; order Carnivora; family Mustelidae; genus Meles; species Meles meles. Next base: position 85,304,085 of record NC_060068.1, read on the forward strand.
ACAGTTCTGCAAGATGTTAATATTGAGGAAAACTGGATGGAGGGTACGTGGGATCCCTCTGTATTGTCTTTTACAACTGCATGTGAATCTACTATTATCCCATAATAAAAAGTTTAACTTTAATTTAAAAAAAAAGAGAGGGACACCTGGGTGTCTCAGATGGCGGAGTGTCAGACTTTTGATTTCGGCTCAGGTCATGGTCTCAGGGCGGTGAGATCCAGCCAGAGTCAGGCTCCGTGCATAGCACAATCTGCTTAGGATTCTCTCTCTCTCCCTCTGCCCCTCCCCGCTGCTCACACATACTCTTTCTCTCACTTTCAAATAAATAAAATCTTTTAAAAATGTAAAGATTTTATTTATTTGAGACAGAGAGACAGTGACAGAGGGCACAAGCAAGAGGGCGGGGAGGAGAAACACACTTAAACAAGTGAGCCATCCCGGCTCCCCTAAACAGAGTTAGTTTTAAAACTGCTTACTGAATGTTTTATACCTATGGAGAAAAACTTCCTAATCATAAAAGCAAATTAAGAAATTGTAAAGAGGGGCGCCTGGGTGGCTCAGTGGATTAAGCCACTGCCTTCGGCTCAGGTCATGATCTCAGGGTCCTGGGATCGAGCCCCGCATCGGGCTCTCTGCTCCGCAGGGAGCCTGCTTCCTCCTCTCTCTCTGCCTGCCTCTCTGCCTACTTGTGATCTCTCTCTCTCTCTGTCAAATAAATGAATAAAATCTTTAAAAAAAAAAAAAGAAATTGTAAAGAAAGGGGGTGTCTGGGTGGCTCAGCGGGTTAAAGCCTCTGCCTTCGGCTCAGGTCATGATCCCAGAGTTCTGGGATCGAGCCCCACATCGGGCTCTCTGCTCAGCAGGGAGCCTGCTTCCTCCTCTCTCTCTGCCTGCCTCTCTGTCTACTTGTTATCTCTGCAAATAAAAAAATCTTAAAAAAAAATTGTAAAGGAAAAACTGATTTGACTATTTAAAGCTTATGTGTATATTAAAAACCCTACAAAATTTTTAGAAGTAAATGAATTTGAAAAAATTACTTGCAGTAAAGAGCTAAAAGGTATGGGGCTTTTTTACATAAGGATCTCACATAAGTTGGTAACCACCTAGATCCCAAAAGCTATAAATCAGCAAAAGATAGGAACAAAGAAGAAGAAAAAAGAGAGAAAAATCTAATAAATGCATGGGAAAAAATGAAGTCACTAATAACAAAAGAAATGCTAATTAAACAGATGAAATTACATTTCTACCCTCTACTGTCATATTAAATAAGAAAAAAAATTTATTTTCAAGAGTTAATATCTAAAGCTGGCAAGACTATGACCTTAACTGGCACAGTTACACTGCTGGTAATTTTAACAACTGTTCTCCACAGTCATTTGGCTATAATAAAGATTCATAACATACTGGTCCCAGAAAATAATTCTAGGAAATATGAAGTATTTTTAAAAATTTTAAAGACAGTCTCTACAAAAGTACTCCTTTTGAGACTCATGCTATCTAATAGGTCACCAGTCTTTTCTGTGTTGAAATCCTAAGTAACCAATCCCAATACTCTTCCAAAGTTTCTGATATAAGTTCATATATTTCCATCCCAGGACTTGCCATATGAACATCTATAGCATGTAGAAAAATGAAACATGCAAATAAATTCTAATTTTACTATTCCTTGAATTCTTATGGGTTTCAGGACATTTCCTCCAAAACAAAACACCGGCACTATTTTGTTTTGCTTCCATAGATCAGAAAGTTCTCTGCAGGGGCGCCTGGGTGGCTCAGTGGGTTAAAGCCTCTGCCTTCGGCTCAGGTCATGATCCCAGGGTTCTGGGATCGAGCCCCGCATCGGGCTCTCTGCTCAGCAGGGAGCCTGCTTCCGCCTCTCTCTCTGCCTGCTTAAGATCTCTGTCTGTCAAATAAATAAATAAAATCTTTTAATAAAAAAAAAAAAGAAAAGAAAGTTCTCTGCATTAAAGGAATGACAAAGTGTCCATGTACGGCTGGCTTAAATGCCTCTGTACTAAAAGAGTTGTAACTTCCTAATTCAATAATTTATCTTCCTTTCTTATAGTGAGGTATGATGGGGAGAAGACAGACAAGAGATGCTCTGAAACAATTTCTAATATCCAAATGAAAATAGCAATTGCCATGTTTTTCCTAGTTGAGTCTGATTTCTAACCCATTCTTTTTTTTTTTTTTTAAAGATTTTATTTATTTATTTGACAGACAGAGATCACAAGTAGGCAGAGAGGCAGAGAGAGAGAGAGGAGGAAGCAGGCTCCCCGCTGAGCAAGAGCCTGATGCGGGGCTCGATCCCAGGACCTGAGATCATGACCTGAGCCGAAGGCAGAGGCTTTAACCCACTGAGCCACCCAGGAGCCCCTCTAACCCATTCCATACAAATAATAAAATATAACAGTTATCACATACCTGAGTTGCTGAACTGCCAATACTCTCAGATTGAGTATCAGCAACACTTGGAGACGGAGGCTGATCCGAGGACTCTTGGACTTTTTTCTGGCTTTCACTGAGTGGATTTGATCTTTTCAAATTCTTTCTTGATACAGGTATAAGAGGTTTTATACGTTTCTTATTATAAACCTGAGTAGGTTCATCAGACTCCAAACTATTCTTTGAACATATTAAAGACAAAAATCCCAGGGGTCTTCTGCCAGGTCTAGAAACGCAAATGTAAAGATATTCAAGAATCTGCAAGAAGAGAGATTCCTAATACCAACTTCTTTCTATGAATGCTAAAATGGCACGTGATACCACATTAGTGGTATCAGCATATCTAGTAAATATCTTTATTATTTTGATCATTATACACCAGTAGCTGGTATACCATCATACCAGCAGGTGTCAATGCAGATTTTCTACCTAAAAAGTTAGTTTCAGCATTTAAGTTAAGCTCCTGTTATATGGAATTTAGTATTTATCTGAAGAGTCCTACAAAATGTTGACTACCGAATTTCCTTTGATAAAACTCCTTCCCTTTACATTACTGACAGAGAGATATGTTTATAAAACAGCATCCTTAGTAGTGAACTTAGTCTTTACATATATATCATATCTGCTGCATACAGGTTACATTTACTCTTTGAGAAAGAGAAATGGAGAGAATCTCTGTTAAAGAGCATCTCATGGTACCTGGATAATGGGGTTTTTGAAGATGATGCAATGCTATTCATTTGTTCAGACTTCGAAGCAGCACAAGTTCCCTCCTCCTTAGCAGACACAATCCTCTCATCCTGAGGTAACTGAGATGTATTTTCTTCTATATGTGTATCTGTTATTTTTTCAAGAGACCCAGATTCTATACTCTGAAAAGTTGGTTCAAGTTGCTCTTTCTGAGGTTCTGGAGTTATATGTGTGCTTCCTGACATAGGGAAGATACCTTGTTCCTTGTAAGACTCCCCTTCAAAAAATGAAGACAAATGATAAACACAGAGAACACATACCGAAATCTGTATATACAACTGAATTGTAACATTTGAAAGAAAGAAATCATGACATTCTACCATAAACTTACTCTAATAAGAATAAACTAAATTATAAATTAATATGTAAGTCATCTGGACTATTAAGAACTTTCTAGCTGGTAAAAAAAAAAAAAAAAAAGTACGGTTAGAATTTTTTCATTCAGATACAACATAGTCCTACCAACATATTTTGACCTAGAAAATCTTTCTCCATAAATCTATCTTCAACTAACAAAATAAGAGTTATCACCTGCTAATCTCTGGGTAGTAAACCAAAGGAATTATTAAAACTCTTTTATGCTCAGCTTTCTAATTCCTAAAATATAATTGTTCAGCTTTTACAGGACATCCTGTAGACACATGGTTTTCTATTAATTACAGGATTAAAGTAGCTTTGTATGGCTATGAAAGTGCCAAATCCAAGATCTCAGCTGGGGAGAAAAACATAAGAATCAAAGCAAGATAATTCTTAGAGAAAGTGAGCAAGATCTCTTCTTCAATTCCAAATTTGAACAGATGCATCAAAAATGCCAATTGTAGTCACATTAAAATTTATTTCACTCACCTGTTTCCTCAGAAGCATTTATCATTTCTTTTGAACACACCTGTTTTAAGAAAATTAAGAAAAAAAAATTTATCAAGTAAAACTTCTTTCTTTCTTTCTTTTTTTTTAATAAAGTAAGCATGTATCTCCCAGAAACCTCTGGGGTAAAAGAAGTCTTATGGAAATGCTATCAACATTTATGAAAAAGACATTGCTACTGTTACTAAATCTGTTCCAGAGCACAGTAAAAGAGAAGTTTTCCAAAGCTTTTAATAAACCAGTGTTAATATTAATTCAAATTCTGATTATAGCCAGTACAAAAATATCAAATATAATAGTACAAGCATAATTCAGCAATATATCAAAAGACTAACATATCATAATCAAGCAGAGTTTGTCTCAGGAATGCAAAGATGTTTCAGTATGTGAAGTTTAGTATAAATCAACTGAACTGAGGAGAAAAATAATACCCCTATCTGTATGTTTATGGGGAAAGTATCCAATATTATTCATATTTTAAAAAAAGACATTTTCTTAACACCATCAACTGTAATTACTGTAATTCAAAACCAGCATCCCACTTCATAAACACTGGAAATATTCTCATTTAAATCAGGAATAAGAAAAAGATGTCTACTATCAGGGCTGTTTTCTGATATTTTTTGAGTTTTATTAGCCTATATAGAAAAGAGAAAGAAATTAAGTGTATACAAAGTATATGAGAAGAATTAGAAAACCCAACAGAATCAAGTGAAAAATTATTGTAGGTGGTAAGGGGAATTCAGTAAGCCCTCTACTGTTTTGTTGTCAATAATAATGACAACAAAAAAAGATAAAATTCTTAGGGGATGACCTAATAAGAAACGGACCAGAATTTGAATGAAGAACTGAAAATACCACTGAGACATAAAAGAGTAATTAAACAAATGGAAAGACATACTATGTTTTTGGATTAAAAAAAAAAAAAAATCCAACATAACAAAAATTCTGACACCAACTTTCCCTATGTTAACTGGTCAAGTTAATATGATCCTAATTTAAGTATCAATAGTTTCTTTTTTTTAAAGCTCTAAACAAGTAAATTCTAAAATTAACATCAACTTTAGGACATATACCCAGCTAGGAAAAACTTGAAAAAAATAAAATAATGTGCAGGGAAGAGAGAAACTTTCCATTAAGATAGCAAAGCATTTAAAAACTACAGTAATTTAGGGGGTGCCCGGGTGGCTCAGTTGGTTAAGCGTCTGCCTTTGGCTTGGGTCATGATCCAGGGGTCCCGGGATCGAGCCCCACATCGGGCTCCCTGCTCAGCGGGGAGTCTGCTTCTCCCTCCTACCCTCCCCTTCTCCTGCTCTCTGTCTCTCTCAAGTAAATAAATAAAATATTAAAAAAAAAAAAAAAACTACAGTAATTTAAAACAGTGGGACACTGTTGCCCTAGAACAAACAGGTGAATCTCAAAGTAGAAGAAAATTCAGGAATACACTCAAATACATATGGGACTTCATATTCAATAAGTGGAATTTTAAATCCCTGGAGAAAAAATGAATTATTCAACAAATGGTGCTGCTACAACTAAGTAGGCACCTGGAAAACATGAAATTGATTCCACTCTTCTAACACCAAAATAAATTCTAAACAAATCATTAATGTTAACTCTAAGAATTTATACTAAATCTCAAGGTAGACTTTCAATGTGTAACACAATCCCCAGAAGCCACACATAAAAAGACTGATAAATGGATTACATAAAAATAAGTTTGCATGTCTCTGTGACTGCAGTATGTGTGCATCCTAGAATTTACAATTATAACTTCAACATTTTATACGCATTTTTTATTGTAAGAATGTTTAAAATTTAAAAAATAAAAATCACAAATAAGATCAAAGAGGGGTCTGGGTGGCTCAGCTGGTTAAGTATGTGCCTTCCGCTCAGGTCGTGATCCCAGAGTCCTAGGACTGAGTCCCACACTGGGCTCCCTGCTCAGTGGGGAGCCTATTTCTCGCTCTGCCTCACCTGCAACTCCCCCTGCTTGTGTGCTGCTCTTCCTCTCTCTGTCAAATAAGTAAAATCTTAAAATAAATAAACAACATTTTTTTTTTAAAACCACAATGTTTGAAAGGAATGCTGATAAACTGATGAAACTGGGTGACTGATACACAGGGATACATCATACTTCCCTACATTTTTACTTTAAAATTTTCATATTAAAAAATCTGGGGCGGGGCGCCTGGGTGGCTCAGTGGTTTAAGCTGCTGCCTTCGGCTCGGGTCATGATCTCAGGGTCCTGGGATCGAGTCCCGCATCGGGCTCTCTGCTCAACAGGGAGCCTGCATCCCTCTCACTCTCTCTGTCTGCCTCTCTGCCTACTTATGATCTCTCTCTGTCAAATAAATAAATAAAATCTTTAAAAAAAAACAAAAAAAATCTGGGGCACCTGGCTGGCTCAGTGTATAGAGCATGTGACTCCTGATCTTGGAGCTGTAAATTTAAGCCCCGCATTGGGCGTAGAGATTATTTAAAAATAAAATCTGGGGTGCCTGGGTGGCTCAGTGGGTTAAGCCTCTGCCTTCAGCTCAGGTCATGATCTCAGGGTCCTGGGATCGAGTCCCGCTTTGGGCTCTCTGCTCCGCAGGGAGTCTGCTTCCTCCTTTCTCTCTCTGCTTGCCTCTCTGCCTACTTGTGATCTCTCTCTGTCAAATAAATAAATAAAATCTTTAAAAAAATAATAATAATAATAAAATCTTACCCCCATACCCAAAAAATCAACCAAAAAGAAGTCTGCAAGAAAATAAAAAAAAAAAGAACACACACAAAAAGTAGAGTCAAAAGACAAAAAGTAGGAAAAAATATATGCAACTCCTTCAAAGACATACACAACACAGAGTTCCTCCAAATCTCTAGGAAAAAGATCAACAACACAACCAGAAAAATGGCTAAAGAATACAAAGTCATTTCACAGAGAAAGGAATACAAAAGGCTTCTAAGTATATGAAAGATATTCAACCTTACTTGTCATAAGAGAAATTAAAACCATTCAGGGTGGTTGGGTTATGGACATTGGGGAGAGTATGTGCTATGGTGAATGCTGTGAAATGTGTAAGCCTGATGATTCATAGACATCTACCCCTGGGGCAAATAATACATTATATGTTAATAAAAAAAAAAAAATTCTGTGATACCATCTTCCACCCATCAGATATACAAGAATCTACTGCCAATGGGGCACCTGGGTGGCTCAGTGGGTTGGGCCACTGCCTTTGGCTCAGGTCATGATCTCAGGGTTCTGGGATCAAGTTCCACATCGGGCTCTCTGCTCAGCAGGGAGCCTGTTTCCCTCTCTCTCTCTGCCTGCCTCTCTGCTACTTGTGATCTTTCTCTGTCAAATAAATAAATAAAATCATAAAAAAAAAAAAAAAAAAAAAGAATCCACTGCCCAAAAAAAAAAAAGAAGAAGAAGAATCCACTGCCTCTGTTGTCTGCCCTCACCTAAGGACTACTGGTCTTCAACTATCCCTTTGAAGAAAGAGATTCTAAATCAACTTTCCCAAAAATTAAATAAATTAATTAACTCTTCCGCAGTGTAGCTACACAGAGAGATAAATTATCATGAGTATTGGAAGCAAAAACAAGTGGGTGCCAAGAAACTTTTAACATAGTGGCTGGTGATCAAATCCACATAGTATCTTCAGGCTTCCCAAAGACAGTGATGACTGAGCTAAAGAAGTTTCTATGTGTGGCAAGAAAATGTTTCATGAAAAGGTAATAAAAGAAATGCCCTAGGACGTGAAGACAGATGATGCTTTCTAGAAAATGAAAGATGGTCAATATGGTTAGAGAGTGAGGCACACAGTGAGATCAGAGACAGAAACGGGCAAGACAAATAGAGGGCCTTTAAGATTCTGGTTTTCTTCCTAAAAGCAATGGATAGCTTTACGCATTATGGGAATACTGATGATGGTACTACTATTACTATTTTACACAATGGGAAACTCATTCACAGAAATAATAAATCCTAACTCAGGTCCCAAAACTGTTAAAGGGTATAGCCGGGATCTAGATCTGTACAACAATTTTGGCTTTTTTTTTTTTAAGTCATTAACAAAGAACTATGAATGGGCTTCCTGATTAATGTCCATCAATTTTCATCTAGAACAGCTGAAAATGAGAATCCAAAACCAGTTTTAGCTGGATTATTAATGGTGAAAAGTATTAGAACTATCTTTATATAAAGAGTCTAAAGAAAGAAACAGAAATGGATCTGTTGTAATATGGCCATCTTATTTGCTTAATGATTCTCTCTTACCTCGGAGGTATAATTTTGACAATCATCTCTTGAAGTGAGCAAACTTTTTTTGGGAGGAGGAACCTGGTCACTTTCATCAAGCATACAGTGAAATCTCTTCCTAGATACAAGATCCAAATTTGTAGGAGGAGGCTTTTCAGAATCATCTTTTTCAGGATCAGATAAACACATGGTATTCTGACCAACTGAAGTTACTGGAAAACTCACACTGTATAGAAAATGCATACATATGAAATTAGCAAATTAGAAGCTACTTAATGAGGTAAAAGTTTGAACTATTCCAGTGAAAACTGCCAAAAAACTTCCAAGTAACTAATATATATATATGGCCATAGTCATAAAACTGTTAGTTTTGAGATCCGGTCATACTCAAAAACTCACAACTTAAATTCCATAATACTAAATTAAATCCAAGGTATAAAAATAGTGTTTTCCTTATCTATAAAGTTAAAATTTTATTTATTTTTTTTTATAAAGTTAAAATTTTAATCTAAAATGCCTCTTACTAATATAAAAGGCTAACATCTAATGCTACTTGACAGAGAACTAAGCATCTTAACCAGTGACTGTTAAAATATAACAATTCTCTAGTAAGGAATTTAAAAAGCAGTATTAAAATATATAGAAATGGGGCGCCTGGGTGGCTCAGTGGGTTAAGTGTCTGACTCTCGATCTCAGCTCAGGTCTTGATCTCAGGGTTGTGAGTTGCAACCCCAAGTTGGGCTCCACGCTGGGCATGGAAGCCTACTTGAAAAAAAAATACACACATACACACACAGAAACGTTATCCTTCTTGCAATTTCTGTGAATGTGTATTTATTTCAGAATTTAAAATATATAAGCTTACAAAGTAACCACACACCTTTGATAGACAACATTTTACAATCTGAACAGCTAAATTTTTTTAGCTTTCAAAATGATTAGGATACCAAATAAGTTTCACACAAAAGTATTAAACATTTAAATGGCAGCTTTATCAGGCATAAAATCAACAATTTCTTCTATAACTTATCACTATAATTATTAAATAAGAGCTTTGAGATAATTATAAATAATGCTGGTGAACAATTTACTCAGTTAATACTATACAACTCATAAAGCACCTTTCCTCCTAGCAAAAAGAGTTTAGTTCCCAGGTGATGTACGAAGTGTTGAATCACCATATTGTACACCAGAAACTAACACGGCACTGTATAATAACTAACTGGAATTTAAATAAAAAGTAAAAAATAAATAGTTTGGCTTATTCATTACCTCATGTCACTCCTTTCTTCTGTATTCACGGATTTGATCAATATGGGTGCTGGCAGTAAAGGGTTTGGCATTAACTGTGCACTGGTATCACTAAATTCTTCTACAGCATTGGTTGGGATTTCCACCAGAGTTAAAATGAATGCTTGTTCATCCTCACCATCTTGATGTACATTAGCAACCAGATTCACTATCAAAGTTTGAAAGTTAATCATGAGAAGCTGAACTATGAAAATCATTAATTTATTAATTTATTACATTTCTAAAAAGTCTCACTATAACTTATCCCATGAATAAAAAGCAAATTATACCCACAAAAATAAAAAGTAATTTCATAAAGGATAAAAAGACAGTTCACTATAGAGAAGATTTTTAATTCGGAATAACAAAACTTATACACAAAATACTTCAAGTTTTTTTGTTTATTTTTAATTTAAGACTGTCATAGACTAAAAAACTATTTTGTTTTTCCATAGTCAAATGAGGTAGGGAAATAAAAGCTGTACTATTAGGTTTGGTGATACTTTATCAAAGAAGATTATCATACCTGTTAAGTCTTGAGAACTGATTAAATTCTCTTGTTGGACTTCTGGCATACTAGTTAGTGTACCCTAAAAAAATTTAAAAAGTTAAAATACAAGAATGAAGTTGACCAAATTTTATTTTTATTTATTTATTTCTTAAGATTTTATTCATTTGACAGAGAGAGACAGACTGTGAGAGGGAACAAAAGCAGGGGTAGTGGGAGAGAGAAACAGCCTTCTTGCTGAGCAGGGAGCCCAATGCAGGGCTTGTTCCCAAGACCCTGGGATCATGACCTAAGCCCAAGGCAGACACTTAACAACTGAGCCACCAAGGCACCCCTAATTCTAGTTTTAAAAAGTTTTCCAGACAATTGGATATAATAAGAGTTACTGCTTCAAAACTCAACTTTTTAACCATATACAATTTTTCAAATGTTCTGAAACTTTTAGTTATACGAATAACTTTTGATTATTCAAATAAGTATACATGCACAAAGGAATTCAGACTAAATTGTTAAATATGTGAATTTTATAAAATTATTTTTAAAGTAACAGGAAAGGGATTCAAACCCCTCAACCTTCCCTCTATCCCCATTACAGCAGCTCTTGTCCTATCTGAATGGAAGCAAACTGCCTGTCTCCTTGCCACCAGCACAGCTCCTTCCAATCTTTCTCCAGAAAAGGCAATTGCCAACACTGTATTCTCTAAAATGCAATTCTTATTGTAATTCTTAACTGCTTAAAATTTTCAAACTCTCATTTTGTAACCAACAATGTCAGTAATCGATTCAGGCAAGCATCACCAATGGATACTAAAACTACTGGGTAGAAGGTTGCTGGGTCTGAAATTACTAACACAATGTACAAAAGATGCTGTTTAATGTAGGAATCTAGCAGGCACCATGCTAAAGTAATTAGTCCACATCACCAACAATGAAACAAGCGGACATCACATGCCTGCTGAGGGGATATAAAAGGAAGAACACAACAACACCTAAGTAGTAATTGTGCCAGACACTTCCAATCTGACTCTAAAATGAGGAACAAAGCACAAAAATCCAGATTATCAATTAGCTTGCAATGTCAAGCTCACAAAAGAGGGAAGAGGGCAGGGGACCTACTCTAGATGAAAAGAGAGTAAAGAGAATGACAACTAAATGGAATATGAGAGCCCTGGTTGAAACTATGTATTATATATAATTTTAAAATCAGTATTAGATAATATGGTAATACTGACTGAGACAACAGTATCATCATTTCTCTATTAAAAACATCCTTGTTGGTATCGAATACAAGCTGGAATATGTATGAATGAAGGCTCATGTCTGCTCTCAAATAGTTCAGTTTCTTGAAAGTATCTATCTACAGAGATGGAGAGCATGACAGAAAAAGCAAATAAGAAAAATGTTAATGATTAATGAATCTAAGTAAAAGTTATATGAGAATTCTATTTAAGATCTTTGCAACTCTTCAGTGAGCTTGAAATTATTACAAAATAAAAAGTAAAACAAGTTGGGGGTTAGGGAAAATCCCATACATTTGGATATACTCCAAATTCTTTCAAGTCATAAAAACCCCTTTTATGATCCGCTCCCAGGTCGCCTAGCTCACTCATCTTAAACTACTTCTTCATTTATATCCTACTCGTAACTACTTATCCCTGAACATGAAATGCTGTTTCATACTTATTTTTAACACATGTTCTCCCTTCAACTGGCTAATTCATACCTGTTCTTCTAGATCAAGGGCTTTTTCAGTCCTGGCTACACATCAGAATAACCTGAGGAATTTTAATAACAGCAACAGAAAGCAAATGTCAAAACCCTATTTCCAGAGACTGATTTTACTGGATTGGGTCAAGGACCACGCCTTTAGTGTCTTGTGCAACTTGCTTTCATAGCACCTACCAGAGTTTAACCATTCTTATCCTCAACGATTTCTCACAACTCTGTCCCTCCAGTACCTTATGCGATACTGAACATGTAGTAATAACACCTCAAAAAAATACCTGCAACGTGAAAGTAGTTCTCAGATTCAGTGGCCCACAAGCAAGAGGTAAATACTCTGTACAAAACACTTTTTCAAAACTTTCACAGCAAAGCTATGTATTGGCTGTTTTATCTGTGCTCAGAAGACTAAAAACATACTCAATAAAAAATTCTATCACAATACATTCTTGCAAAGGCAAAACTGTAAGGCAAGAAAACAGATAAGGGATTGCCAAGTAGCCAGGGTACTGAGGGAGGGGGTGGTGAGTAAAAAAGTGCCCTGGGGAATCTGGGGGATGATGGAACTGCTCATGTGTTGTTTACATGACTATATATGCTTGTCACAACTTGTACAAGTACACACTTAAGAAGGTGACGTTTATTGTATATAAATTATACCTTATTTTTTTTTATGGGGAATAAACGCCCAGCAACCCCATGTTATATTTAATATTCTTTTACCTCTGACACATGTAGAGCAAGCACATTGTCTCCATTAGAGTCCTTTCCCTGGGGCTGTTCGACAGAACTCTCAGGGAGAACCACATCTGAACCAAGTATATGGGGCCTTGTCTCAAAGGAAACTGGAGCAACTGATGATATCTGAACCTTTTGAGATTCCTCTTCCTGATCATCATTTCTGAAAAAGAGATTAGTACATATTTGAATTTCAGAGTATGTATTAAAGTTCCGTACTGAAACCAAGTGGACAACTACAGAGCAATGTTTAGAGCTGTGAGTCAAAGATTTAACGGTGTTCAAGTTTCTAAAATATATTTAATGCAACAGAACACTCCCTTTCAAATCAAATAGTTATAGCTATAGCTAATGACTATAGTTGAAACAGAATTTAATCAAATCCCAGAATTTCTCTTTTTACCTTTCAGTTAGATTTGCTTCTTGAGGAATAGCAGTCTCTTCAATACCATGTTCACAAGCCAATTTGCTCTGCTCCTTACTCTCTGCTGTTGTAAGTGATCCAAGGTTTTCATCTTGTAATTCCGTTGCTTCAGAAATATTTTTCTCAGTTTCTTAAACAAAAAATACACTTAAGATACAGTCCAAAACAGTACAGCTAAAACCTCCATATTAGTTAGAAATATGTTCTCTCTTTAAAGACTGATCACTATATAGTGGCTCTTCCAAATTTCTCTTAATCCAAAAATCAAACTTATTCACACAGCAGTAAGAGTGGTCCTGGCCAATGAGATTTTTGAGGCAGATGATTAACGAATCCTACACTGTACATATTTTACTCATGGCTGCCATAGCAATTTTATGTCCACTCCATGGTGACAGCAGTATAATTACAAACCCACATATAAAAGAATTTTAGAAGTGGGTACACATGAGGTCTGCCTAGTTCCACCTTGGGCAAAGTGTTAGGGACTGAGCTATTCTAAAAACAATGTCACAAAGAAGAAGAAAATGACATCTACATAGAAGAGTTACCTTCAAATTGCTATCAAAATAACAACAGCATTTATCACAAAACTAAAGCAAATAATACTAAAATTTGTATGGAACCACAAAAAAACTCTGAAGAATATACAATGTGTAAAAGACATCTCTCTTCAATAAATGGTGCTTGGAAAACTAGACAGCTACCAAAGACCGAAACTGGACTACTTTCTAACTCCATATACGAAATATAAACTCAAAATGGATTAGAGAGCTAAACATGAGACCAAACCATAAAAATCCTAGAAAAAAACACAGGCAGTAATTTCTCTGACATCAGCTGTAGCAACATTTTTCTAGATATGTCTCCAGAGGAAAGGGAAACAGAAGCAAAAATAAACTATTGGACAGACACATAGACCAGTGGAACAGAGTGGAGAGCCCAGATATGGACCCTCAACTCTATGGTCAAATAATCTTCGACAAAATAGGAAAAAATATACAATGGAAAAAAAGACAGTCTCTTCAATAAATGGTGCAGGGAAAACTGGACAGCTATATGTAGAAGAATGAAACTCAACCATTCTCTTACACTGTACACAAAGATAAACTCGAAATGGATACAAGACCTCAACGTGAGACAGGAATCCATCAGAATCCTAGAGGAGAACATAGGCAGTAACCTTTTCGATATCAGCCACAGCAACTTCTTTCAAGATATGTTTCCAAAGGCAAAGGAAACAAAAGCGAAATGAACTTTTGGGACTTCATCAAGATCAAAAGCTTCTGCACAGCAAAGGAAACAGTCAACAAAACAAAAAGGCAACCCACGGAATGGGAGAAGATATTTGCAAATGACAGTACAGACAAAAGGCTGATATCCAGGATCAATAAAGAACTCCTCAAACTCAACACACACAAAACAGATAATCATATCAAAAAGTGGGCAGAAGATATGAACAGACACTTCTCCAATGAAGACATACAAATGGCTATCAGACACATAAAAAAATGTTCATCATCACTAGCCATCAGGGAGATTCAAATTAAAACCACATTGAGATATCACCTTACACCAATTAGAATGGCCAAAATTAGCAAGACAGGAAACAATGTGGGAATGCAAGTTGGTGCAGCCACTCTGGAGAACAGTGCGGAGATTCCTCAAGAAATTAAAAATAGAGCTTCCCTATGACCCTGCAATTGCACTGCTGGGTATTTATCCCAAAGATACAGATGTAGTGAAAAGAAGAGCCATCTGTACCCCAATGTTTATAGCAGCAACGGCCACGGTCGCCAAACTGTGGAAAGAACCAAGATGCCCTTCAACAGACGAATGGATAAGGAAGATGTGGTACATATACATGGTGGAGTATTATGCCTCCATCAGAAAGGATGAATACCCAACTTTTGTAGCAACATGGACGGGACTGGAAGAGATTATGCTGAGCAAAATAAGTCAAGCAGAGAGAGTCAAGTATCATATGGTTTCACTTATTTGTGGAGCATAACAAAGAACATGGAGGACATGGGGAGATGGAGAGGAGAAGGGAGTTGAGGGAAATTGGAAGGGGAGATGAACCATGAGAGACTATGGACTCTGAAAAACAACCTGAGGGTTTTGAAGGGGTGGGGGGTAGGAGGTTGGGGAACCAGGTAGAGGGTAATAGAGAGGGCACGTATTGCATGGGTGTGGTGCAAAAACAATGAATACTGGGGCGCCTGGGTGGCTCAGTGGGTTAAAGCCTCTGCCTTTCGCTCAGTTCATGATCCCAGGGTCCTGGGATTGAGCCCCGCATCGGGCTCTCTGCTTGTCAGGGAGCCTGCTTCCTCCTCTCTCTGCCTCTCTCTGCCTGCCTCTCTCCCTACTTGTGAACTCTGTCAAATAAATAAAATCTTAATAAAAACAACAACAATGAATACTGTTACGCTGAAAATAAATAAATTTAAAATTAAAAATAAATAAATAAATAAAAATAAACTATTGGGACTGACAGTGAAGGAAACCATCCACAAAACGAAAAGGCAACCTACTGATTCAGAGAAAATATTTGCAAATGATACATCTGATAAGGGGTTTGTATCCAAAATATATAAAGAACTTATACAACTCAACACCAAAAAACAAAACAATCTAATTTAAAAAATGGGCACAGATGGGGCTCCTGGGTGGCTCAGTTAGTTAAATGTCTGAATCCTGATATCAGGTCTTGATCTCAGCCATGAGTTCAAGCCCTGTACTGGGCTCCATGCTCTACATGGAACCTATTTAAAAACAAACAAGCAAACAAACAACAACAACAAAAACAAAAAAAAGGGGTCTTCCAAAGAAGATATATGGATGGATAATAGACATGAAAAGATGCTCAACATAACTAATCATCAAGGAGATGCAAATCAAAACTACAAGATATCACAACCAGAATGGCTAAATACAATAACAAAAACAAAACCCAAGACATAACAAGTGTTAATGAGCATACAGAGAAAAAGGAACACTTGTGCACCAATGATGGGAATGTAAATTGGTGTAGCCACTGTGGAAAATAGTAGGGATGTTTTTCCAAAAATTACAAATAAAAATACATATGATACATTAAATTCCAGTACTAAGTATTTACACAAAGAAAATGAAAAGATGGATTCCAAAAATATATGTACCACCCCAAAATTTACTGCAGCATTATTTACAAGAGCCAAGATATGGAAGAAACCTAAGTGTCCGTCAGTACATGAATGGATAAGGAAAATGTGGTATATACACACAATGGGATATTACAAAGCCATTAAAAAAGTTGCAATTGGGCTGTTTGTGAACTGGATGGATCTAGAAGGTATTATGTTAAGTGAAGTAAGTCAAACTGAGAGAGACAAATACCATATGATTTCTCTCACATATGGAATCTTTTTTTTTTTTTTTTTTTTTTTAGACAAAACAGGAGGAGATTGGGAGATACAGGGTTCCAGTTATGGAATGAATAAACCACGGGAATAAAAGGCACAGCATAAGGAATAGTCAATGGTACTATAATAGCATCATATAGTGAAAAATGGTAGCTCTACTTGTGGTGAGCACAGCACAATGAACAAACTTGTTGAATCACTATGTTGTACACCTGAAACTAATATAATACTGTGTGTCAACCACCTCAAATCAAAACAAATTTTTAATAAAAATAAAAAAAGGTGGGGCGCCTGGGTGGCTCAGTGGATTAAGCCGCTGCCTTCGGCTCAGGTCATGATCTCAGGGTCCTGGGATCGAGCCCCGCATCGGGCTCTCTGCTCTGCAGGGAGCCTGCTTCCTCCTCTCTCTCTGCCTGCCTCTCTGCCTAATAAATAAATAAAAATCTTTAAAAAATAAATAAATAAATAAATAAATAAAGTAACTTCAGCCTACACACTGAAATAGCTTCTGGGTACTTCTGAACTCAGAGTAACAGAATTAACTAACTGAATCATTAAACATTGCTGGTTGAAAGGAAATCCCAGAAATCACGAACCCCAAAACAGGGCAAAGATGATGCTAACTATCCAGATCTTCTACCTATAGGGCTTAAGACAATCTAGACAGCCTACTACATACACTGTTTTCCTGCTCTTACTAGCATGTGAAGCAGATAGGCCCTTGGCAGGGAGGGAAGGTGGAAAAGGAAGTAGGAATAGGATTCAACATGTACACCACAATCTAGTGAGGCCATTAAGAACAGAAAAGAAGAGAACACTAGGTAATCATATAGAAAGATTTTTTTTCAATATACCAATCTTTAAAAACAGAGTGCTACTGGGGGACCTGGGTGGTTTAGTCCATTATGTGTCTGCCTTTGGCTCAAGTCATGATCTCAGGGTCCTGGGATCGAGCCCTGCATCAGGCTCCCTGCTTGGCAGGAAGTCTGCTTCTCCCTCTGCCTCTGCTCCTTCCCCCTGTTCATTCTCTCTCTCTCAAATAAATAAATAAAATCTTTAAAAACCCGGGGCACCTGGGCAGCTCAGTGTGGTTAAAGCCTCTGCCTTCGGCTTAGGTCATGATCCCAGGATCCTGTACTCGAACCCCGCATCAGGCACTCTGCTCAGCAGGGAGCCTGCTTTCCCCTCTCTCTCTGCCTGCCTCTCTGCCTACTTGTAATCTCGGTCAAATAAATAAATATAATCTTCTAAAAAATAAAAATATATAAATAAAAACAGAGTGCTACAATATAAAGAACTCAGTAATAAAACAAGTTTCCCAATACAAAAATGAGCACAGATTTAGAGCACCTGGGTGGCTCAGTTGGTTAAGCATCCAGCTCTTGATCTCAGCTCACATCTTGATCTCAGGGTCGTAAGCCCGTGTTAAATTAAAAAAAAAAAAAAAATGAGCACAGACATGAACACCTGTCTCTAAAGAAAATAAAAAATAAGCACATAAAAAGATAGTATCAATGGTCATGAAAGGAATTCAAATTAAAACCAGGAGATACTTCAAACTGACTAGACTATCTAATAACAAGTGTCTGAGACGATACAGAGAAAGCAAAACCCTCACAAAATGTTGATGAAAAGACACAATATTGGGCCATCCGGCTGGCTCAGTCAATAGAACATGTGACTCTTGATCTCAGGGTTATAAATTCAAGCCCCACACTGGGTACAGAGATTACTTAAAAACAGCCCCTCGTCCGGTCCGTCCCGTCACATTCCGTCTTGTCCCCTCGGGTGCTGGTGCCGATGCACATCAGTGGCAGCGGGGCTTTTTTCTGACTCCTGGTCCCTTCCTTGGCTGCCCTTCCTGACCTGTCGCAGGGACGGCCACTTCTCTGGCCCCAAGATGCAGAATGTGATTAACACGGTGAAGGGAAAAGCACTGGAAGTGGCTGAGTACCTGACCCCAGTCCTCAAGGAATCAAAGTTTAAGGAAACAGGTGTTATCACCCCAGAAGAGTTTGTAGCCGGTCAAGATCACTTAGTCCACCACTGTCCAATATGGCAATGGGCTACAGGGGAAGAATTGAAAGTGAAGGCATACCTACCAACAGGCAAACAATTTTTGGTTACCAAAAATGTGCCATGCTACAAGCAGTGCAAACGGATGGAATATTCAGATGAACTGGAAGCTATCATTGAAGAAGATGATGGTGATGGGGGATGAGTAGATACTTATCATAACACAGGTATTGCAGGAATAACTGAAGCAGTTAAGGAGATTACATTGGAAAGCAAGGACAGTATTAAACTTCAAGATTGCTCAGCAATATGTGAGAAGGAGGAAGATGATGAAGGAGAAGCTGCAGATATGGAAGAATATGAAGAAAGTGGATTGCTGGAAACAGATGAGGCTACCCTAGACACAAGGGAAATAGCAGAAGCTTATAAACTAAAACCGATGCTGGAGGTGAAGATGTTATTTTGCAAACAAGAACTTATGACCTTTATATCACTTACGATAAATATTACCAGACACCACGATTATGGTTGTTCGGCTATGATGAGCAAAGGCAGCCTTTAACAGTTGAACACATGTACGAAGACATCAGTCAAGATCATGTGAAGAAAACAATGATCATTGAAAATCACCCTTATCTCTGCTGAGGTGATGAAGAAAATCATTGAGACTGTTGCAGAAGGAGGGGGAGAACTTGGTGTCCATATGTATCTTCTAATTTTCTTTAAGTTTGTACAAGCTGTCATTCCAACAATAGAATATGACTACACAATGTAACGAAGAGAGCATCGAATCTATCCTAATTATTGTTTCTGATTTTTAAACAATTAACCCATAGATGTGACCACTGACCATATTCACCAATATGTATAACTTCTCTAATACAGGGACTTACATGTTTATGCATTAAATAAAAAAAGTTCCACTACCAGACTTATTTGTTTAATAAAAATGAGTGTAAAGAAAAAAAACTTCTTAAAAAAAAAAAAAGAAAAAAAAAACAAAAGAAAACACAAAATGTTGCTACCACTTTTGAAACATTTTGGCGGTTTCTCAAAGGTTAAACATGGAATTACCATATGTTCCAGAAATGCCACTTCTAAGTGTAAATCCAAGACAAATGAAAACTTATGTCCACACAAAAACTTACGCATGAATGTTCTTAGCAGGATTCCTTACAAAGCTAAAAAACAGAAAACCACCTAAACACCCTGAATGGATAAACAAAATGTAGTATGATGGAATATTTGGTAAGCAAAAGAAATATCTGATACATGGTACAAAACAGATGAGCCTTGAAAACATGCTAAGTAAAAGAAACCAGACACAAAAGCCCACATATTATATGATTCCTTCAATATGAAACATCCAAAATAGGCAAAGCTACAGAGACAAAGTAGATTAGTGGTTGCCTAGGACTGGGAAGGGTTGAAGGATATGCGGAGTGGCTACTAATGGTGAAGATTACACAACTTGGGCAATATACTAAACGCCACTGCAGTATACATTTCAAATGGGTTAACTGTATGATATAGAATTATCTCAGTGAAACTGTTTGTTTTTTTTTTTAAGATTTTATTTATTTATTTGACAGAGAGAGATACAAGTAGGCAGAGAGGCAGGCAGAGAGAGTGAGAGGGAAGCAGGCTCCCTGCCCAGCAGAGAGCCCGATGCGGGACTCGATCTCAGGACCCCGAGATCATGACCCGAGCCGAAGGCAGCGGCTTAAACCACTGAGCCACCCAGGCGCCCGAAACTGTTATTTTTAAAAGTACCGAACAGGGGCGCCTGGGTGGCTCAATCCTTAAGCATCTGCCTTCAACTCAGGTCATGATCCCAGGGTCATGCAGGAAGCTTGCTTCTCCCTCTCCCACTCCCCCTGCTTGTGTTCCCTCTCTTGCTGTGTGTGTGTGTGTGTGTGTCTCTCTCTCTGTCAAATAGATAAATAAAATCTTAAAAAAAAAGTACTGAACAAAGGGTGCCCGCATAACACAGTGGGTTAAGCATCCAACTCTTGGTTTCAGCTCAGGTCATGATCTCAGGGTCATGGAATTGATCCCTGAGTGGGGCTCCAGGCTCAGCCAGGGTCTGCTTGGGACCCTCCCTTACTCTCCCTCTGCCTCTCCACCAGGCGCTCTCTCTCTCTCTCTCTCTCTCTCAAATAAATAATCTTAAAAAATAAGTAAATTTTAAAAAAAGTAAAATATATGTGCTAAACAGTATACACGATATAGTATGCTCATAATTTTGTTCTTTCTGAAAGGAATGACATATATTTAAATGTTATATTTAATATATATTAAATAATAATGTGTGTTATTAAATATATTGATAAATATATTAATATTTATTGTATATATTAATATTTAAATATGTGTTTATGTATATACTGATGTTCCTATATATGTACACACACAGTCCCACATTTAGATGCTTATGTCTATAAAATAATGAAAGTCCATGAAAAAAACTTAATGGCAATTTACCACTAGAGATGAGATTGGGGACTGGGAACCAAAGTTTATTAAATTTTATAACTTGGGGACAATGTCTTATTTTTTGCCACATGCATGTATAGCTTTCTAAAAACTGTTTGCTTGAATATTCATGTACACACACACACACATAAAATATGACAAAAACATTAAGTAAATATAGTTAACACTTGAACAACATGGGGGTTAAGGGCACAAAGCTCCCATGCAGTAGAAATTCTGCATATCTGAATCTCAAAAAACCTGACAACTAAGAGTCTGCTGTTGACCAGATGCCTTACTGATGATGTAAGTCGATTAACATATATTTTCTAAGTTTTATGTATTAGATATTATGTTCTTACAATAAAGTAAGCTCGAACAAAAAAAATGTTATTAAGAAAATCCTAAGAAGAGATGCCTGGGTGGCTCATTCGGTTAAGCATCTGCCTTTGGCTCAGGTTATGATCTCAGGGTCCTGGGATCAAGCTCCATACAGGGCTACCTGCTCGGCAGGGAGTCTGCTTCTCCCTCTCACTCTCCCTCTGTGCTCTCCTCTCTCTCAAATAAATAAATAAAATTTAATTTAAAAAAATCATAAGAAAAAGAAAATATATTGATAGTACTGTACTGTCTTTATCAAAAAAACCCCATATATAATTAAGTGTAGGCTTACATACAAGAGGTATGTGGATGTTCTTTGTACTATTTCTTATTCTTGTAAGTTTTCTGTAAGTTTGAGATTATTTCCAAATAAAACATATTTTAAAAGTTAAAAAAAAAATCCATGTATAGGGGCACCTGGGTGGCTCAAGCAGCTAACCATCTAACTCTTGATTTCAGCTCGGGTCATGATCTCAGGGTCCTGCATCAGGCTGCATGCTCAGCACGGACTCTGCTTGGGATTCTCTCTCTCCTTCCCTCTCCTCCCTGCTATATGTAAATAAATAAAATCAGTTTTTAAAATCCATGTATTGTGGACCCATGGTGTTCAAACCCATTTTATTTTGGGTTTTGGGTCAACTAAACAGAAAAACAGTAATGATGACTGAAGCTAGTTGATGGATTTATTGGTATTTCTTTTATAGCTCATTCTACTTTTTGAAACTTATTAAAATAATTTTAAATGAATATTCCATTTGAAATGCTAATGCAATTTCTCCTGTAAATATAATTTTGTAGCTGTTTAAGGGAACAAAATTTACCTCTTTGACTTTCTACCACTTCTCCTTTGTTTACAAACAAATTGGGAACTTCCTGATGAACACCAAACCTGCTGGTCCCTGAAGTCTTAAGATTTGGTTTAGGCTTGGCAAATCTACTTCTTATTCTCAAATTACTGGTCACTTCAGAAGTTGTATTCCTAGAAGAAAGATGGGAAGAGAGAAATCCATCAACCATGTAATAACTAACTATCTCACCTTCATACATTCTGATACAGTTATGTACTACCTTCTCAGGTGCCACAATATCTGTAAGTGCTCATTTTTTAATGCAGAAAATATACAGTGGCAATTTTACTGCAAGTCTGGAGAAGGGAAGAGAATCTGGACCATGTTTATAAAACAGAGACCATATTTACAGAAAACTATTTCATTAAAGCTTCCAAGATGCACATATTACATTTACTTTAATATGCAAACCATTAAGGGCACCCAGATGGCTCAGTGAGTAGAGAATGTGGCTCCTGATCTCCTGAGTTCAAGCGCCATGTTGGGTGTGGGGTCTACTTAAAAAAAATTTATTAGGGAAAAAAAAAAATGCAAGCCATGGGTGCCTGGGTGGTTCATTCAGTTAAGTATCTGCCTTTGGCTCAGGTCATAATCCCAGGGTCCTAGGATGGAGCTCCGTGTGGGGCTCCCTGCTCAGTGGGGAGCCTGCTTATAACTCTTCCTCTGCCCCTCCCCCTGTCATGCTCGCACTCTCTCTCGCTCTCTCTCACAAATAAAAGCTTAAAAAAAAAAAAAAAAAAAAAAAAAGCAAGCCATGAAACTAAAATCAAAGCTGAAAAACTGGGGCACCTGGGTGGCTCAGTTGGTTAAATGTCTGCCCTATGCTGAGGTCACAATCCCAGAGTCCCAGGATCGATCCCCAAATCAGTCTCCCTCCCCAGTGAGGAGTCTGCTTCTCCCTCTCTCCTGCCCCTCCCCTTGCTCCTTCTGTCTCTCTTGCTCATACTCTCTCTCTCTCAAATAAATAAATAAAATACTTAAAAAAATAAAGGCTGAGAAATCAGCAATGCCTACTTTACACTTACACAAGTATCACTCAAAAGCTATTAACTAAAATGATAGTTTAAATATATTTATTAATTGAATACTGTAAAACTCAAGAGTTTAAAAAAGCAAAATAAACCTGGTTGATACAGCGTTTTCCTTTACTTTCTCCACTAAACCAATTTCTTCTTTAGTACTTTGCTCTTCCAATACAATCTTGTTTTCTTCTAATGAAGAAGGAGATGTACTATTGACAGGTGAAGAAAGCGCCTGACATTCACGAACAACTTTGTGATTTACATTATCTGGGCTAAAAGGAACACAGCTTTTATCCTTTGAATGAACATCAAGAAGTACACATACTCCTATTACAGGAAAGAACAGAAAATTAAAATTGACCCAATACAAGTAGACATCCAAAGAAAATAAATCCCTCAACATTAAGCAACTGTAAAATTCTATATTACTTTTTAAAGTTTACTCTTTTGCCTTCTGAATTTAAATACATGATCAGGGCGCCTGGGTGGCTCAGTGAGTTAAAGGTCTGCCTTTGGCTCAGGTCATGATCTCAGGGTCCTGGGATCTTCTCCCTCTTCCCTTCTCCCCTGCTTCTCGCTCTGCCCTTCCCCCCTATACATATGCTCTCTCTCTCAAAAATAAATAAAATCTTTAAAAATAATAAATATGATTATATATTTTATGCCAGAGATTTGACTTGTTCTAGGCTGAATCATTCTTACAGACTAGAATTCTTGTGCTGTTAGAAGTAAAAATGAGGGACGCCTGGGTGGCTCAGTCAGTTGGGGGTCTGCCTTCAGCTCAGGTCATGATCCCAGAGTCCCAGGATCATGTCTCACTTCAGGCTCCTTGCTCAGCAGGGAGCCTGCTTCTCCCTTTGTCTGTGCTCCCCCAGCTGTTCTCTTTCTCTCTCTGACAAATGAATAAATAAAACCTTACAGGGAAAAAGAGGAAGTAAAAATGAATCTGTTATCTTGACTAACTACACAGCCTCAAATGAGTTTCAAGATAGGATCAGCTTCATTCACAAATTTTTAAAACCTATTTTTATGTTCTAGAGATTTGTGACAGGTTCTGTCACAAAAGCAATACTCTGCCGTTGAGAAAGGAGCTGTATATGGGCACCTGCCTGGCTGAGTCAGTAGAATATGTGACTCTTGATCTTGGGGTCATGAATTCAAGCCCCACACTGGGTATACAGTTTATTCAAAAAAAAAAAAAAAGAAAGAAAGAAAAGGAGAGAGAGGGAGAGAGAGAAATGAGACTGTGTAAGGAACACAGACCAGAAAATTTCCTGATAAATATATAGTTATGGGGCTAGAGGTCTAACACCTAAAACAAATGGCAGACCACTCATCTCCAGACAAAATAACTAAATAGGACTATAGTTAACTATCCATTTAGTAGAATTAAAATAGAAGGTACTCCATAAGCTCAGCCTAAAATACTGTGAAAATCTGAGTTGACATATCTTTTGACTCAGTCCAAACTAACAGAATAGTCACAGTTAAATTATTTCAATGACTGCTACTGTCCCTTCATACTATATGTGATTGTCAGTTAACTGTGAAGACAATCCAAAGCAGAAGCCTCTTTGCTAAGGAAATATGTGTTAAATGATCAGTGATCAATGGGTTCAGTTAATCAATGTTTATGATGAGAAAAGTAAAGGACTCACTAGATTACTCCAGCAATACAAAGTTTTCTTAATAAACCAAGTGCACTATTTTGAAATGGTGGCCACTACATCTAAAGGGACTAAGTTAGACGGATCAATGCACACCATATTACCTTTTTCTGGGGGAAAAAACGAAGTCGGCAATGCCAACTTCAAATGTAAAAGGCAGGTACTGACTTATTACTCAGTTGTGGGTATAATTTCTTAAAAGCTGTACTTTAAAAGGCTTTTCTCAGCTACGACTTAACTTTCATTCTTACCATCACTCTGTTCTGCCCCGATCTCAGACTGCAACAGTAGATCTCCCATTGCAAGTAACGTTATAGCAGCTTCAGTGCTTCCATCACTGGTACCTTATGAGGAAATACACCAACATTAAAACAGAAAAATGAAGCTGGAAATTGAAGTTTGCTTACTTAGAAAACATTTTTAATTCAAGCATTTATTCTCTAGTAACAAGTTTCAATATCCTGCATACCATTAATTCCTTACAGCAGTAGTGGTTACTACAAAGTAAGAAATCATTAATTGCTAGCTTTTACTCATTGAAAATTCCTCCCTCCTACTAAATAACTTAATACCTTCAAAGAAAATACATCTGGGCAGAACACAGGAAGTAAGTACTATTTCTTGATTAAACATTTAACTCTTAACTCACTTCATAAAGTAATTATTCCAAGAATCCAAGTTTTTCCTAGGGGTAACATATCCAACAGTTAAAACGTTTTGTTCAACTCTCCAGTAAAATTACTCATTTGCTAACTAACACCAATACTAAATCACTTTGTTAGTGTTAACCAAGTAGTTTTTTCCAGTTTCCTTATTAACAGTTACCTGTTTCATCTTGGGTATGTTCATCTGTGTTCATTTCCTAAAAGAGGAAAAGATAAGCAATGTCTTCATATTTTCCCAAATATATGTTGTGTCTCAAAATCCATGATGTTTTACAGTTCTTCAATGTTTCTGATTACAAAGGAGTGCAAACTGTTTTCTCCCTATTCAATTATTTATTAACATTTCATACAAAAGTAATTTAAAAGCCAAGTTATTTTGTCTCTTGCTCCTTATTTTACCTTTTTTTGTATTACATGCAAAATTTTTAAAAGATTTTATTTATTTATTTGACAGAGAGATCACAAGTAGGCAGAGAGGCAGGCAGAGAGAGAGAGAGGGAAGCAGGCTCCCCATTGAGCAAAGAGCCCGATGCGGGACTCGATCCCAGGACCCTGAGATCATGACCTGAGCTGAAGGCAGAGGCTTAACCCACTGAGCTATCTAGGCGCCCCTACATGCAAATTTTTAACTCTAATCATATTGCATTTACCATGTGCACCTACCATTCTTAATTTACTCCTTCACTTTCATAATCCATCAACTTCAGTCGTATCTGTCACTAGTTTTAAACCAGTGGAAACCAAAAACTAAAGAATACTGCCAATTTTTCACAGTAGGTGACTTAAAACTTAAATGAATTTTAACATATTAAGAAGTTACATGATTTATGTCCAATATGACATCATAAGGAGCTCTGCTAACCTTCTCTCGAGTGAAACTGGTGAAATTTATTAAAAAAAACATTTAAAGCTTCTGGAAATGTTCCCAGGGCAAAAGACACATCTTTCTGAGAAAACTGATGAAAATACAGTAACAAAGTAGAGAGCCCGTGGTTTTGAACTAAGACTGCTCTCTCCCCGTCCTTCTTCCCAGCTCAGTGAAGCA
Source organism: Meles meles (assembly GCF_922984935.1). Classification (NCBI taxonomy): domain Eukaryota; kingdom Metazoa; phylum Chordata; class Mammalia; order Carnivora; family Mustelidae; genus Meles; species Meles meles. The sequence goes on from NC_060068.1 coordinate 85,330,598, forward strand.
GAGACCCCACCTAAGAACCTGCAACCAAGAAAGCAGGGTCTTTTCTCCTTGCAGGCCCCAGCTGGAAGGCTTTCTTCCTAGAAAAAACAGGACTTCAGCTCCTGACACCACAAGAATCTGGTGTCAGATTCGTAATAGAAAACAGAATTATTTAGTATGAACTTGCACACACAAAAAATCAATAAAATATCAGCAAACCAAACACAGCAACATATAAAACTTGGACGCAATTTTTTTAAAGACTTAATTTATTTGACAGAGATCACAAGTATGCAGAGTGACAGACAGAGAGAGAGATGGAAGGAGGCTCCCCACTGAGCAGAGAGCCCAATGTGGGGCTCGATTCCAGGACCCTGAGATCATGACCTGAGCTGAAGGGAGAGGCTTAACCCACTGAGCCACCCAGGCGCCCCAAGAATTTTTTATTTAATATCAAAATTCAATGTAATACATGACATCAATACAATATAAACGTAAAATCATACGATCATCTCAATAGATGTAGAAAAAGCATATGACAACATCCAACACCCTTTCATGATAATACTGTTATGCAAACTAGGAAAAGACTAGAACATCTTCAGTTTGATAAAAAAAAATAAAACATCTATGAAAAGTCCACAGTTAACATCAAACTTAATGGTGAAAGGCTCGATACTTTTCCTCTCATACCAGTAATGAGACAAAAATGCTCACTCTCGCCATTTTTGTTCACCACTATACTGGAGGTTCTAGCAAGGGCAATTAGGTAAGCAGAAATAAAAGACATGCTGGGGCACCTGGGTGGCTCAGTCGGTTAAACGGCTGCCTTTGGCTCAGGTTATGATTCCAGGGTCCTGGGATCAAGTCCCTCATCAGGCTCCCTGCTCAGGCAGAGCCTGTTTCTCCCTCTCCCTCTGTCTGCCTCTCTGCCTACTTGTCTTCCCTCTGTCAAATAAATAATAAAATCTTAAAAAAAAAAAATAAAGAAAAGAAATAAAAGACATGCTGAGTGAAAAGCATTGTTAAGATGGGGCGTGTGGGTGGCTAAGGTGGTCAAGTATCTGCCTTCTGCTCAGGTCATGATCCCAAGGTCCTGGGATCGAGCCCTGCATTGGGCTCCCTGCTCAGCGGGCAGCCTACTTCTCCCTCTCCCTCTGCCTGCTACTCCCCCGCTTGTGCTCTCTGTCAGTAAATAAATAAAATCCTTAAAAAAGAGGGAAAAAAAGAAAGAAAAGTGTTACAAACTGAATTCTTTCACCCAGAAAGATATGTTAAAGTCCTAACCCCAGTAATATGAATCTAGCGTTATTTGGAAATAAGACCTTTTTAGATGTAATAAAGTTAACCGGAGGTCATACTGGATTAGTGTTGGCCCTATCCAATATGAGAGGTGTCTTTAGAAGAAAAGTTATAGAGACGCACATACAGGGAGATTACCATGTGGCAATGGAGGCAGAAATTGGAAATGTGCTGCCACAAGCCAAGGAATGACAAGGTCTGCTGGCAACTGTCAGAAAGTAAGAAAAAGGCCAGAATGGTTTTCCCTCAGAGCCTCTAAAAAGTGGCACCTCGATTTTTGGACCAGCCTCCAGAACAATAAAAAATTAAATTCCTATAATTTTGAGCTACCTTGTTCATGGCATTTTGTTATAGCAATACTGAGAAACCAATACAGAAAGGCAGAACTAAAAACTATCTCTAGTCACATGTCATGATCTCATATGTAGAAAATCCTACAGAATCCACTAAAAATAAAAAAACATAAAGGAAAGAAAAAACTATTAGAACTAAAGAGCTCACAATTCAGTACCAGTTACTTTGTACATTTAAGGAGGCCTTTTTTTTTTTTTTTTTTTTTAATTTATTTGACAGACAGAGAGATCACAAGTAGGCAGAGAGGCAGGCAGAGAGAGAGGAGGAAGCAGGTCCAATGCCGGGCTCGATCCCAGGACCCTGAGATCATGACCTGAGCCGAAGGCAGCGGCTTAATCCACTGAGCCACCCAGGCGCTTTGTCTGTCAAATAAATAAAAAAAAATAAAAATAAAAATCTTTAAGGAGGCTTTTCACACTAACTACCCATCAATATAATTTATAGTTTGACATGATATGTTTGTTTAAAAGAATTACATAGTATAAACTCCTTAAGGATTACAGAGTATAAACTCACTAAGGATCTGGGAAAGAGAAGAAGCTTAATGTAGAATTAAACTTTTAAAGTATGTTTACTTTTTAATTCTGGTCTTGGTACAAATGTTAGTTATGCCTTGTTCATTTCACAATGAGATCACTATGCTGTGACATGGTTTATATTCATGCTGCCCTGGGTACTTTTATAATTATTTGCTGCAAACTTGTAACTGTCCCTATTAACTTTCTTTTATGTAAGTACTTTGTGAATGCTTCTTAAACTTTTGCTTATTCAATTCTGAATAAGAGCTAAATTCATTAAAAAAGAAAAAACTAAAGAGTTCAGCAAAGGTGCAGTACGCAAGACCAATATACAAAAACCAATTGTATTTCTATACACCTGCAATAAAGAACCTGAAAGTGAAACTGAGAAAACAATTCTATTCACAACAGCATCAAAAATAACAACATACTTGATAATAAATTTAACAAAGGAAGTGCACTGCAAAGTATGAAACACTGCTGAAAAAAAATCAAAGACAACCTACGTAAATGGGCAAATACCCAGGTTCTTGGATTGGGAGACTCAGTATTAAAATGGGACTAGCTCCCCCAAAGTGATCTACAGATCCAATGTAATCCCAATCAGAATCTTAGATAATGTCCAGAAACTGACAAATTTTTAAAATTCATATGGAATTGCAAGAGTCCCTCAAAAGCCAAAACAATTCTAAACAAAGAATCAGGTAGGATGACTCACACTTTCCCAATTCCAAAACTTACACAAAGAAACTGCAATCAACAGAGCATCACTGGTATAAGGACATACATATAAATCAATGGAATAGAGCTAAGAATTCAGAAATAAATTCACACATGTACAGCTGATCTATTTTTGACAAAAATTCAATGAGGGAAAAACAATCTCTTCAAAAAAATACTGCAACAACTGTACAGTCATATGCAGAGAATGAAGGACTGTAATATCACACCACATACAAAAATCCATTCAAAATTGATTAAAGACCTAAATGTACAACTCTAGTAAAATCTATAAAACTATTAGAAGTGTTATGCCTGAGGGGGTGCCTGGGTGGCTCAGTGGGTTAAAGCCTCTGCCTTCAGCTCAGGTCATGATCCCAGGGTCCTGGGATCGAGCCCTGCATCAGGATTTCTGCTCAGCGGGGAGCCTGCTTCCTCCTCTCTCTGCCTGCTTGTGATCTCTGTCAAATAAATAAAATCTTAAAAAAAAGAAAAGAAGTGGGATGCCTGGGACACCTGGGTGACTCAGTCAGTTAAGCATCTGCCTTTGGCTCAGGGGATGATCCCAGGGTCCTGGGATCGAGTCCCATATGGGCTCCCTGCTCAACGGGAAGCCTGCTTCTCCCTCTACCTGCTACTCCTCCACTTGTGTTCTATCTCTCTGACAAACAAATAAAATCTTAAAAAAAAAAAAAAAAAGAAGTGGCTCAGTCAGTTGAGTGTCTGGCTCTTGATTGCGGCTCAGGTCATGATCCCATGGTCATGAGATCAAGCCCCTGTGTCAGGCTTCATGTCCAGCTAAAGATTTTATCCCTTTCCCTGTGCCCCTACCCCCAACCCCTGCTTGTGTGTGCACTCTCTCTCTCAAAAAATAAGAAATAAATAAAACTATTAGAAGAAAAATTGGAGTAAATCTTGAGGACCTTGGCTTTCACAAAAAAGCATGAACAACAAAAGAAAAAAGATAACATGGACTCCATCACAATTAAAAACTTCTGTACTTTAAAGTGAACCATCAAGAAAATTAAAATACAACTCACAGGAGAAAATATTTGCAAATCATATATGTGATAAGAGACTTGTATACAGACAATATAAAAAATTCTTAAAACTCAGTAATAAAAAGACAAATAGACCAGTAATTTTTAAAAATGGGAAAAGGTTCTCAATAGACTTTTCTGCAAAGATGATATAAAAATGGCCAATAACCACATGAAAACATGCTTGATGACATGAGTCATTAGGGAATCCAAATCAAAATCATAACGAGGTGCCATTTCGCATCCACTAAGTATGGCTAGATCCAAAAAGTCAAGTAACAAATGTCTGCAAGGATATGAAATTAGAACCCTCATACGTTGCTGGTGGGAATGTTAAAATGGTGCAGCAGCGTTGGAAAACATTTTGCTAATTCCTCAAATGATTAAACATACAGTTACCATAGGAGCCAGCAATTGTACTCCTAAGAAAGTATCCAACAGAAATGAAAACATAATGTCAGTATAAAAACTTGCACGAGTGGGGCGCCTGGGTGGCTCAGTGGGTTAAAGCCTCTGCCTTCGGCTCAGGTCAGGTCATGATCTCAGGGTCCTGGGATCGAGCCCCGCATCGGGTTCTCTGCTCAGCAGGAAGCCTGCTTCCCTTCCTCTCTCTCTGCCTGCCTCTCTGCCTACTTGTGATCTCTGTCTGTCAAATAAATAAATAAAATCTTTAAAAAAAAAAAAAAAAAACTTGCACGAGAATGTTTACAGCAGCATTATTTATAAAAGCCAGAAGATGGAAACAACCTAAATGTCCATGAACACATGAACAGATAGACAAAATGCAGTACTGTCTACATGGAGAGTTATATGACCACGAAAAGGAATGAAGTACTGATACATGCTAGAACATGAATGAACCTGAATGTTAAGTGAAAAACGCCAGGCATAAAAGACCATATTGTAGGAGTCAATTTGTATGAAACATCCAGAATAGAAAATCTACAGAGACAAAAAGTAGATTACTAGTTACCTAAGCCTGGGGAGGGTCCAAAGGAAATGAGGCTCCAACTGCTTTGAGACCTAAGGTATCTGAGGTGATGAAAATGCTCTAAAATTGACTATTACAATGTTTACACTTATCTATAAATATACCAGAAACCAATGAATTACACTTCAGTGGGTGACTTATTTGGCGTGTGAGATGTATCTTAATGAAGTTGTTAAAAAGGGTACTGCGACTGGGTGGCTCAGTCGGTTGAATGTCTGCCTTCAGCTGAGGTCATTAATCCCAGAGTCCTGCGATCAAGCCCTGCATTGGGCGCTCTGCTCAGGGGGAGTCTCCCTCTCCTTCCGTGCTTTCTCTACCTCCCTCTCTCTTTCTCAAATAAATAAATAAATAAAATCTTTTAAAAATAAAAATTTTTAAAAATAAAGTTGTTAAAAAAGTAGAATCTGCTGTCATCTTCTTCAAAAACAAGAGAAATGCTAACCAAATAAGGAAGAGTACCAAACAAAATGCAACTAAATACATTTTAAGTAATTTATATTTAATATATATTTTTTAAGATTTTATTTATTTATTTGACACAGAGAGAGAGATCACAAGTAGGCAGAGAGGCAGGTAGAGAGAAGGGAGAAACAGACTCCCCAGCGAGCAGAGAACCCGACACAGGGCTTGATCCCAGGACTCTGAGACCGTGACCTGAGCCAAAGGCAGAAGCTTAACTTTCTGAGCCACCCAGGCGCCCCTATAATATAGATTTTATGCAACAGAACTTTAATGTAAGTTTATGAGGCTCGTAAGAGTTCTTCAGGCACATACACAAAAATCAATGCTTTCCAACTGAAATACAAAATCTATGGATTAGTCACCAGTTTCTCCAATTCATACTCACAGCTCCCTACATAATAGAAATTAGCAAGAATGGCTTGTAAACTTAAAGCTTTCAAAATAAATCTCCACTCTTTTGAAAGTAAACAAAAAAGTAAAAACAAAACATAATAAAATGGGTGCTTACGACAGATAATGCCTTCAAATTTTCTTCTTGTCTCATCTCCTGAATAGTCACATCTGTGTTTGACAGTGGATGTTCAACAACAGCTATGCCTATATCTGGTACATTCACAGTTATTTCAAGCTGTCAAAATGAGAAGTTCCATTATTTCATTTTGGGATACTAGTCAGTATAACAAAATGATTAAGTAAAATAAAGTGTTAAACTGAATGAACCCACATTCATACACAATTAAAAACTGAAATATAGTAACTTGACATCAACTTGGCAAAGTAAAACATTTAAGGTTTTGGAGTGATCCTTACAAACAGTAAACAAAATTTCCAAAGTAATCTTCTTAGTACCTAGCGTTTCCCTGTCTACGATCCCCACTTTGTCTCTATGTTCCCATAATTTCTCTCACCAATCTGTGAACATTTATGCAGCGCTTCCTAAAAACTAGAAGGCTACAGATACAAGGGTATAAAGCTGAGTAAGTCAAGTGTAGTCCCTACCTTCAAGGAATTCACAATCTGAGAAAAACAGACATGCAATTATCTAACTATACATCATCTTCAGTGCTGTAAAAAAGATGAGTTGAAAGCACTTGGAAAAGATTGACCATGCGTCCACCTCTGCACCAAGGCAACAACACTCTCCCACAACCCCATGATAGCCATAGCCATGGACATGTGAAAAAATGAATTCATTCACATTTACTCACATAACAGTCTTTTTGGTCATAGAGCACTAGAATCTGGGGACTAAAGGATTAAGATTTCTCTCCTAGACTGTACACAAGACAATCTGGCTTCTAGTCCCTTATTTATAGAAAGGTAAGTATAAAAAACTATGATTCAAGAAAAAGTGAGTAAAGAGTCAAGTATGAAAATCTGCCTTCATGATATAATTACTATAGTTAACAGTTATGCGTTCTATATCTGTTTTCTCAGAAGCAAATATTAGAGAAAAATTTTTGCTACTATCCAGGATGAATGAGAAAGTTAATGTGACTTGAATAAACAAAATATTTTCTCAAGAGTTGGGAATGGATGACAAATGGAAATACTATAGATACCTGAAAGTTGGTTCCTTAAGGCACTGTCCAGTTTTAAAGCTTTTTTTTTTAAACAGCTTTACCGAGATACGATGTACATAACAAGAATTCAGCCATGTAAAGTATATAATTTGATGTTTTAATATGCAGTTAGGAAGAACCATCACCACAGTTACTTTTAGAACATTTTTATCACTTCAAAAAAGAATCCAATATTCATTAGTTATCACTCTCTTAACCCCTCATCTCCAAATCCCTACGGCAAACCACTAATCTATTTTCTGTCTCTACAGATTTTTCTGTTTGAGACATTTCATACAAATAGATAATTACGTGATTATATTATTCTTCTGCAACTGACTTCTTTCACTTAACAATGTGCCTTTCAGAGGCACCTGGGTGGCATCTGCCGTCAGCTCATGTTGTGATCCCAGGGCACTGGGAGGACTCCCCATCGGGCTCCCTACTCAGTGGGAAGTCAGCTTCTCCCTCTCCTTCTCTAGCTGTCTCTCTCTCTCTATCTCACCAAATAAATAAATAAATAAATCTTTAAAACAAAAAAACAATGTGCCTTTCAACCAATGAAAATAGTAAAATACAAAACATAAAACTAAATGAATTCTCATGCTGTGTTAACCAGCTTTCCTTGCAAAAAATTAACTTTCTTTTTGCATTTTCTTGGTTTCAAATAAAACGTAAATTCATTATCTTCATCTTAGAACTTTCAGTTATAAGAAATTTCATTTTGCACCATTTTTATTTAGTTTCAACCATTCTAACTCATGAACTTTATAACATCTAGTATGTGATTATTAACAGTGAATAAATAAAGGTGGTTATGAACTTCCATTCATCATAAATGTGAAGCTACAGATTCAATAATCCATCAATTCTGGATTTAACATTACTTGAATTGGTTTGAGTTTCCTACTTCTTTTGCTATCATCATCACTACTACCTCAGTTAATTCCTAAATTCTGTTGCAAATGACTCAAAAACAATCACAAATGCTTAATACAAAAGAGATGTGGTTGTGCTGCTCTTTAAGCCAAGTAAATTACTAAAAATTGAGGCAAAAACAAAGATGGAATACTAGACCAAGAGGCAAAACAGGAGCACTTATAACAAAGTAAGTTGAAATATTATGTTCCTCTATCATCTATTCATTAGGATGGCTATTCTGAAAAATAGCCATAATATAAAAATAGCCATAAATAAATAAAAGGGCTGGTGAGAATATGGAGAAATTGGAAGCCTTGTACACTACCGACAGGAAGGAGAAATGATACAACTGCTATGCCAACAGTATGAAAGTTTTTCAAAATAGTAAAAACTGGTGTACAATTTACCATATAATTAGTGACTCCGCTTCTAGGTATATCCCCAAAAGAATTGAGAACAGGGTTTAGAAGAGATATTTGTATACCCATGTTCATAGCAGACTCTCTGTAGTAACAGCCAAAAGGTGGAGGTAACCAACCATCCACTGACAGATAAAAAGATAAACAAAATGTGATACAGATATATGATGAAGTACTATTGAACCTTAAAAAAAGAACACTCTAATTCAAGATGGATGAACACAAAAAGAACACATGCTTCAGTATGGATGAACCCTAAAAAACTTTATACCCAATGAAATAAGCCAGTCACAATGAGGACACACTGTATGATTCCAGTTACCTGAAGTACCTAGAGTAATGTCATAAAGATGAAAGCAGAATGGTGTTTGCCATAGGCAAGAGGGGAGGAGGTAATGGGAAATTATCGTTTAATGGGTATAGTTTTAGTTCTGCAAGACAAAAAAGTTCTGTGGATAGACAGTGGTGATAGTGTAGCACAACAATATGAATGCACTTAATGCCACTGAACTACACACTTAAAATGGCTAAGATGATACATTTTATGTATATTTTGTCAAAATTTTTAACAAGAAAAGAAAAAAAATAAAAAGAAGTACGTCCCTTCTACACTCTCTACCAACCAGCCCCAGCCTATCGGAGAGTTAACAGAAAAACACCTGCCAAAATGAAAAAGAAAAACTAATCAGAAAATAGATTAAGCAGCCTCCACGTACAAATGAAATTAGATTTCGATACTTATTATTATAATAAACTACCTCATGGTGGGCCTGGGTCACAGAGGTTACGTAATCATAGGAGGCTCCTACTGATTCCTTCAGATATCCCCCAGGCCTCAAACAAATTACATTTGGTAGAGGCTATTTAGAGAACGAACTTTTCAAATCTTAATAATCACTAAGAAGAAACAATGATACGCTAAAAGAAAAAAAACAAGGCAAACTTCCAAGAATTCAAAAAACAAACTACCTCTTCCATTGTTTCCTCGATCTGAGCAGAAACAGGTTCAGGAGACCTAAGACCAATGGGAACAAACACCGGAGCTTTGTTTACTTCTTCTGGAGCAAGATGGTAACTTTCATCTTCATAATCAGGCTCAAAATCTTCATCATCATCTTCATCTTCTTCCTGTGAAGCCCGAAGAGTCACCAGCGTGGCCTTGGAAGCACGAGGTTCCCTCCTAGAGGTCTTACTTCGAACTCGTTTTGATCCACGCCCTCTGGTGACACTTGGTTTCATCCTGCGATGCATTCTCCTTCCACCATGATCTACCTCACACTCAGAAGTAGAAGAGGCAGTTGTTCTTCGATCCAGACCAATTTTAGAGTAATTTGATTCTTTTAACAGCTGTGGAGAGCTGGATGTTTAATCAAAATAACAATAGTCATTATATACACATGGAGGACATTTTAATGAAACCAAAATTTCAGAATGAAATCCCACTTCAAGCATTTAAATTGAAAATGTCCACAACTCATTAAGTCAAAAACTTACTCTGTGAAATGAAGAAAGAAATGTACTATTACTATCAGTTCCTTATTCAGAGTTCATTCTTAGTTACCTACCTATAAATTTTTCGTAGTAAGTTTTTAACTCTGGGCCATTTTTTCCTTGCTATTTAAGTGAAGATGGGATATAAGACTGGAAATTATTAGAAGAAAATGAGAAAAGGAAAATGGCCCAATAAAACAAAATGAGCTCAAAAAGAAGTGATACTCTGAGGGTTGCTAGGGGGAGAGGGGGGAAGGGAGAGGGTGGCTGGGTTATAGACATTGTACCCCTGGGGCTAATAATACATTATATGTTAATAAAAAATTTTTTAAAAATTTTTTTAAGTGATACTGGTGTATCCCACTGGGTTAACAGACTAGGTTAAAATAAAGAAGGGAAGGCAAAAAATCCATCAGAACAGTTGTTTTTTAGAACTTAAGTTCTTTTCCACTTTCCTTAAAACCTACAGAACATGAGTACCCTTCAGGTGTATTTGTGACCCCACCTGAACTAGCACTTTATTTAGGTAACAGATACTGCCACTTTGGTCAGGCTTCCACTCATGTCTAATACACTCAACATCCAGAAATTTTAACTGTAGGGAAGAAAAATCTTCCTAAGAACACAAGAAAAAAGTAAACTTTAATAAGTAAAATCCTAAGTGGGAAAGGAAAAGACCTGTAATTACCAACCAATCTACACTTTTCTTAACAAACCATCTTTTTACTCTACCAGTAAGTTATGGCAAGACATCCATAAAAAAGTTATTTTTATTCCTTATTCTGGAAGTATTTGTTAAATAAAACTTTACCTTGATAGTTTACTGAGACACTGCTCTTCAGCAACTGAAGACACAGAATTATCCCCTACAGTTTTTCCTCCAACACTTCCTGATGGTCCAACTTCTAAATGAGCACTGCTTTTGGCCAAACTAGCCTCCGTGGAATCTACACAATCTTTTCTTGCTGAAACCTCCAAAGATGTCAGAAACTCGGCCTTTTCCTTAAGTTTAAGAAGAAATAGCTCATATTACCAAGGAAACAGTATTTATGATCATTTGGTTCAGTGGCTAGGCCTAAAGCTCTAAGTTTACACACATACAAGTGACTGGTTTCTACCTTTTTATAATATTAGAAGGTCACTCAATTTTTATAAAATCAGTTATAGTACAAAAGACAAAACTATATTATTTTAAATTCTCTTCTTCATGATCTTGACAAAACAGAGCCCACTGACAAAAAGTCTTTTTTTCAAACTTACTTTTTGAAGGAGGTAGGTGTCAGAATCTTGGGGCTGCAGCAAATTATCTTCTGGCTTCCGCACCTCACTCTCATCTGCTCTGTCTTTTTCTATGCCTGGCTCATCTTTCTTACCATGTGCTCTTCCCAAATTTGGCTTAACCTTTCGGAACTGCCTTCTTACCAAATGTGCTGGACTAGGAACAGACCTTTTAGGTTCATGTCTAGAATGAAGTACAAGTTATGATGAAAAACCAAAATCAGAATTCCTTATTGACAAGAGAGCTGTTATATCAAACAATTTTGAACACAAACCAATACTATGTTCAAAGGACTGCATATAAATTGGCTTTAAAACCAAGAACATAAAATGAAACCATATATGCTGATAAAAAGAATATAAAAGCTTTTATAATTTCCATTTTCTGTACAGTCTGGAAAATAGTTTTCAGTAATATTAATCTTCTTTTACTTCATTCATAGATTCTGGTGTGTAGTGTCATGGTACGTTAAGTAATTTTCAGAGAGATAATTAGATACAAAAAAAAAAAAACCTGCCAGTAGTTGAACATGAATTTCACAATGGTACTTTTTTTTTTTTTTAAGATTTTATTTATTTATCTGATAGAGAGAAAGAGAGAGAGAGAGCAAAAATAGGCAGAGCGGAAGGCAGAGGGGAAAGGGAGAAGCAGGCTCTCCACTGAGCAGGGAGCTCAATGCGGGACTTGATCCTGGGACTCTGGGATCATGACCTGAGCCAAACGCAGCAGCTTAACCAACTGAGCCACCCAGGTGCCCCCACAATGGTACTTTAAACAACTATCTTCAACTGGGCTCTGAAGCATGAACAAATACATAATGTCACAACATCCCTTGGTCCTTCTGGTTCAAGACCAGGCTTGAAAGCCAGAGTCCTATCAGTTTATGGAAAAAGGTTTACTGATAGCCACTGTCACAGGATCTCAAAATAATCATTTTGTATCTGCCAAATCAGAAAAAGACAAGGTTTAACATTCAACAGAGTAGGTATAGTTCCCAAAACAACCCCTGAAGGGTAGTTCTCCTGGAAAATATTTTAATAACTGGCAAGGATCTGAATTCTGAATTCTGAATTCTGAATTGAGAAGCTTAAAACTAATATAAATATAAATATAAATATAAAGAAAATTAGGCATATAAGTATCTATCAGGAGTCCTCTGAAAGATCTATATTAAAGACTAATTTTTTTTTAAAGATTTATTTATTTATTTGACAGAGATAACAAGTAGGCAGAGAGGCAGGCAGAGAGAGAGGAAGGGAAGTAGGCTCCCCGGTGAGCAGAGAGCCCGATGCAGAGCTCAATCCCAGGACCCTGAGACCATGACCCGAGCTGAAGGCAAAGGCTTTAACCCACTGAGCCACCCAGGTGCCCCTTAAAGACTAATCTTAAGTAATATTTCTAACAAATTACCTAGCAGAGAAGTACTCAGTTATATTACCCAATGTTCCAACTCTGCTAAGCTCTTCCGGCAGCAAAACACCAAGGAAGTTCACTGGAGATTCTAACAAGGTTATGATGCTGGCTAAATACATTCCAATGTAGGCCAATGAATTTAGGAAAACAGATTATATTTAAAGTAAGTTATTTACACTCAAGTGTGATTCTACAAAGGCAAGTAAAAGTAAAATAAATATATAAACCTAACATGCTACTTAAGTCAAAAGGGACAACAAGACAATACTGGACTTAGGAACAACCTAATTTTAAAACTATAAAGATTTTTACTCTGAAGAAAGTATCAGTCGTGATAAAGTGAACAGATGGAATGAATCTCATGAATAGAAAAAGGGTTTTCAAGAGAAAAAAAGGGGGGTGGGGTGGGCTGGAGCATGGGTTTCCATAAAAAATTAAAAGTTTGATTTCTCTCATTAAAAAACATAAAAGTTCAGCATAAAATCTCTTGAAACATAAAGTTTCTTTCAAGAAAGTCTGCTAATGTAACTACAGGAATCTGCTAGTCTGAAAGTCATAAATCCTGAAAACTTAAGTTTAAAAACTAATTTGCCAGTGTTTATTTTGAACAAGCCATTTAAATCCTCTTGGTCTAGCTAGCTAGTTAATGACAAATGAGAGCCTTAGGAAAGCTGAACTTGAAGGTCACTAATCTTTAAAGGCTCAGTAGAGTCAAAATCAAATACTTACAATGGTCTGTATTCCTTACAATATAATCTGCCATTCTCCCTAGTCTGCCTTTACCCTTTCCTACATCTACTACTCTCCTTCTTCTTCCCCGTTTCACACAGCTCCCTTCACTGTTCCTCAAACAAGCCAGACATGCTCTCACCTTAAGTACTTCCAAGCTGCTATTCCCTCTCCCCTTAGACAACCTCTGGACCTGCTGGTCCTTCACTTCTTTTGGGTCTTCCCTCTAGTGGTACCCTTGCAATGAAGCATCCTTTGATAACTGCTAATCATAATGTAGTATTAAGGTGCCTGGGTGGCTCAGTTGGTTAAGAGGCCAACTTCTGATTTTGGCCCAGGTCATTTCAGGGCCATGAGATTGATGCCTGTATGGGGTTCGGCGCTCAGTGGGGAGAATGCTTGAGATTCTCTCTCTCCCTCTGCCCCCTCCCTGCTCACTCACACACGTGCACATATATGCACACCTGCTCTCTAAAATAAATAATCTTTTTTTTTTTTTTAAGTAGTATCAGAGGGGCACCTGGGTGGCTCAGTGGGTGAGCCTCTGCCTACGGCTCTGGTCATGATCTCAGGGTCCTGGGATCGAACCCCACATCAGGCTCTCTGCTTGGCAGGAGGTCTGCTTCCCCCTCTCTTTCTGCCTGCCTATCTGCCTACTTGTGATCTCTGTCTGCGGAATAAATAAATGAAATCTTTGAAAAAAAAAAAAAAAAAAGTAGTATCAGTAATAATAAAGCAGATTTTAAGTTATAAATAAAAGTGGTAATACTGAAATATCTTCACCTTTCTAGTCTAACTCATTTAAAAGATATCATTCTTAACATTTGGTTTGGGATATTCTAGGATATAGCATTTCCTACGTATGAATTTTAGTCAGTAGGATATAAATTTCTAAATATACCAAGAACTTAAGAACTTGTCTACTATTAAATTTAGTTTGGGGTTTTTTTTGTTTTTTTTTAAAAGATTTTTATTTATTTGACAGACAGAGATCACAAGTAGGCAGAGAGGCAGGCAGAGAAAATAAAATCGGGGCACCTGGGTGGCTCAGTGGGTTAAAGCCTCTGCCTTCGGCTCAGGTCATGGTCTCAGGGTCCTGGGACCGAGCCCCAAGTTGGGCTCTCTGCTCAGCAGGGAGCCTGCTTCCCTTCCTCTCTCTCTGCCTGCTTTTCTGCCTACTTGTGATCTCTGTCAAATAAATAAACAAAAATCTTTTAAAAAAATAAAATAAAATATGAGGAGGCTCATCAAACTTTGTGGAGAAATTATAAATGAAGAGAATAACAATCACGCAATTCTTATAGTATTTGAAGAAGCATATTTAAAATATTCTATTTCGGACACCTGGGTGGCCCAGTCATTAAGCGTCTGCCTTCCGCTCGGGTCATGATCCCTGGGTTCTGGGATCAGGGCTCAAATCAGGCTCCCTGCTAGCGGGAAGCCTGCTTCTCCCTCTCCCACTCCCCCTGCTTGTGTTCCCTCTCTGTGTCTGTCAAATAAATAAAATCTTTAAAAAATAAAAATTTTTAAAAATTCCATTTCATAATTAAGTATTGCTTTAACCTTTCACAAAATTTTCTTGATGTCAAGTTCTCCAACCTTTATCTTTAGAAGTTTTACGCTTTTCTCATTAAAAGCAAACTCACCTCATCTTTTCATCGAAAACATTTATTTTGTTAAGATGAAGAGGTTCTGCAAGGACCATGTGACTCTGGTTTTCACATGTTATACCTTCTGAAACTTTGGAGGATACAACTTCAATTTCAGTTCCAACTGGAGAGCTTGGCTAAAATGACAAAAGAATGGTAGCACTTTTTTTTTCTAATACCTCCCAAAATATTTCAATCATTAGGTACCGAGTTTTTCAAAACAAAGAGTCAAACTAGGAATGCAATGTTCACTTTTTGTCCAAAATAAAACTATCTAATTCAGAGAGAAGCTTCAATTATTGCAATTATTATGTTTACAGGACACTTTAAAAACTAAATAATTATCTGTTGTGAACACCTACCACCCCCCCACCCCACCCCCAAAATTTTTCCAAAAAAGTTCAATGATTTCTTCTGGGGATAGAGAGGTTTCAAACAAGGATGACAATGGCTTTAAATCTAGATTTTTCCCTTGGTAGACAGAGAAAAAGAAGGACAAAGAAATAAGATCTGTTGAAAAGTTCATTATACTACTTAGATTTATACCAAAAGATATATCAAAAAAAGATTGGTTCAGCTGTCAAACAGCAGAATGTTATGCAGCAATGAAAAACGATATACCTCTATATTTCTTGACATGAAAAGTCACTTATTAAGTAAAATATAAGTCACAAAATAACATGTACACAGTGACTTTACTATTTTAAAAAATTATCTTATGTTTCAGTCATCTCCATACCTGATGTGGGGCTTAAACTTACAACCCGAAGATCAAGAGCTGCATTTTTCTACCACCTGAACCAGCCAGGTGCCCCAGAGATTGTATTATTTAAATTTATACAAGTGTACACACATGCACGCATGGAGATACACCCAGTAAGATATGTCAGAAGGTTTTCAGTGGTTACCTCAATAGTATTATAATATTTTATATTAATTGAATATTTTCATAATGAATAGGTTCATTAATTAGGGGAAAATCTACTTTCATTAAAAAAAAATCCAGAATGATAAATCTAGAACAGAACTAGATATGTCATATATTCATTGATGAGTGTGTCACATGCCTATATTCTAAACCTAGTCTGAGATGTCATTTCATATTTTAACATGCATTAGAAGGCTCAATTACATAACAATAACTTACCACGGTCAGCAACTTTTTAGTTTCATCTTTTTGTACTATTGTTCTTTCTTCCTTAATTACGCCTTCAGCTTCACCTTTTTCTATTTGCCTCGGTCCAGCCTTTTTTATGTTCGGTCTGGGTCTCTGAAGTCGGCTCCTTACTACTCGAGCAGTTGGGAAAATGATTTCCTTCACTTCTTGCTGAAAAGTGTTTGTTCTATGAGCCCTAGAAGAGAGGACAGGGAGAAAGAGAGGGAACTGGACTGTAAAAAGATGAAAACTAGTGTAAAAATATAAAATTTGAATCTTCTCTAAAAAACTATAAAATCAAATTACTTCAATGATATATATTCTTTTATTTTTAAAAAAGTTATTTTAATCCTCAAAAGGTAATGAATTTATGTAATGTAGAAAATTCAAATTCATGGAGCCAGAAAGTATAAAGGTAGTTGCCAGGGGAATGGAAGAAGGGGAATGGGGTAGTCTTGTTAAAGGGTGAAGTTTCAGTTTGGAAAAATGAAAAAGTTCTGGAGATATATGTCGTAACTGTTGCAAAACAACATGAATGTGCATTTTTGTGAATGTGCATTAATAACACCAGACCATCTATATTAAAAAATGGTTAAAACTGTAAATAAGTCGAGGACGCCTGGGTGGCTCAGTGGGTTTAAGCCTCTGCTTTCAGCTCAGGTCATGATCTCAGGGTCCTGGGATCGAGCCCCACATCGGGCTCTCTGCTCAGCAGGGAGCCTGCTTCCTCCTCTCTCTGCCTGTTTCTCTGCCTACTTGTGATCTCTGTCTATCAAATAAATGAATAAAATCTTAAAAAAAAAAAAAAAAAGATATCCAGGTGTGGTTTGGCTTTAAAAAAAAACTGTAAATAAGTCTTCTACTACAATCTTTTTTGTAAAGATTTTATTTGACAAAGAGAGAGAGAGAGAGAGCACAAGCAGAGAGAAGCAGGGAGAGTAGCAGGCAGAGGGAGAGGGAAAAGCAGGCACTCACTAAGCAAGGAACTCAAAGTGGAACTCGATCCCAGGACCCCAGGATCATGCCCTAGCTGAAGGCAGATGCTTAACCAACTAAGCCACCCAGGCACTTTTGTACTACAGTTGCTAAGAAGATAATGAATACAATCTTTATATACATGTATTTTTAAATGCAGTAGTTTGCATAAAACCCTAAGTAGCTAATAGTGAATACAAGCAGGTAAGCATCAAAAGGTGTTAACTCAGTGTGATTTTCTATTTTAGGCAGTCTGACATATGAATAAAAATAAACCAAGTATTCTTGGAGAGCCTGGGTGCTGGAGTCAGTTAAGCATCCAACTATTGGTTTTGGCTCAGGTCATGATGTCAGGGTCATAAGATCAAACCCCACAGAGGGCTATGTGCTCAGTGTGGCATCTGGTTAAGAATCTCTTTCCCTCTCCCTCTGCCCCTCCTCCCTGAGTACTGTCTCTCAAATAATCTTTTTAAAAATAATAAATAAAAGGGGCGCCTGGGTGGCTCAGTGGGTTAAGACCTCTGCCTTCAGCTCGGGTCATGATCCCAGAGTCCTGGGATCGAGCCCCGCGTCGGGCTCTCTGCTCCGCAGGGGGCCTGCTTCCTCCTCTCTCTCTGCCTGCCTCTCTGCCTGGTTGTGATTTCTCTCTGTCAAATAAATAAAATATTAAAAATAATAATAATAATAATAATAATAAATAAAAATAAACCAAGTATTCTTGATATTCACTTTTAAAATACATTAACACATCTTAGTAACAATGAAGAAATACTTGAAAGAATTCTCTCATACTTTAGATTTTCCTTTCCTTTTTTTGAGAAAATATACATATATTTTAGATTTTCAAAGAAGTATCACTGTTTACCCCATAGAAACAACTAATTCCTTTTCCTGGGTCTGTACAGGCTGAGACATCGCTTCAGGATCACAAGAACTTGAAGGTGAAAGGTCCTTTTCAGTCTGTATACATGGTAATATTATAGTCTCCTCCTCCCTGTGACCTGATTTGTCTTTTTCTCTTGATGTCATTAGGGAAGCCACACCCTAGAAGGTAGGTAAGAAAAATTTCACTGAGGGTTGATAAAAGCATAGGGAAACAGGAACTTTCATACACTACTAGCAAAATAAATTAGTAGAGTCTCTGCAGAGGACAACAAAAAGGTATCTACTAAAAATTTTGATTCTCAGCAAATTTACTTCTAGAAATGTATCTTACAAACATATTCAAGTAAGTATATGGAAAAGTATATATAAAGATGTTTACTATACCCATTTAATAGCCCCCAAAAAAGCAAGAACAAAATCAAAACACTGGGAACAAGATAAACCTATTAGTAAGATATTGAATAAATTATAATTTGCTTATAATGGAATAATCCAGAACAATTTAGAAGATAAATCGTATATACTGATCCAAAAATATGTTCATAATATTAAGTGAAAAAAATGAGAAGGCAAATTATAACACCATTTTTGGAAAACAAAGAAAATACCCACACATTTTATTATTTATGTAAATAAGTATATATACAGAAAAGACTAGGTGGACATACTCAAAATAGCTACATGACTGATTAACCTGGGAGGAAGAAATGGGTCATTATAATGGACTCTTGCTTTTTAGATTATGTATTTTTTCAATCTGAAATTTTTATAATCAGATAAAATAATCAATAAAAAAGATATACCTTTTTAAAATTTAAGAGCAGGAAGAAAAAATGCAAATTTTCAAGCATTGTAAGCACTAAGCTATTTTATTTTTAAAAATTTATTTACTTGAGAGAGAATGAGGGTGAGAGAGAGAGCATGGGAGGGGAGAGGATCAGAGGGAGAAGGAGACTCCCCGCTGAGCGGGCAGCCTGATGCGGGACTTGATCCTAGGACTCCAGGATCATGACGTGAGCCGAAGGCAGTTGCTTAACCAACTGAACCATCCAGGTGCCCTCTTTATTTATTTTTTAAATGGGCTCCACACTGGGCTTGAACTCACATCCCTGAGATCAAAACCTAAGCCAAAATCAAGAGTTTTATTAACTCTTAACAAACTGAGCCACCCAGGTGCCCCAGAACTAAGCCATTTTTAAACACTTGGGGCACCTGGGTGGCTCAGTTGGTTAAGCATCTGCCTTCGGCTCAGGTCATGATCCCAGAGTCCCAGGATGGAGCCCTACATGGGGCTCCCCACTCAGCAGGGAGTCTGCTTCTCCCTCTTACCTACCCCCATCATGCTTTCTCTCTCTCTCTCTCAAATAAATAAATAATTAAAAATAAATAAAAACAAAACAAAAAATTTTAATCCAAAATTGCACTTTTAAAAAAATACATCATTTTATTATCTTTTTTATGAACTGGGCTTTTTTTTATTATTATTAAAGTACTGTTGACAATGTTTTATTAGTTTTAGATGTACAACACAGTGATTCAACAATTCTATACATTACTCAATACTCACCACGTTAAGTACAGTCACTATCTATAACCATATGTTACTATATTATTACATATGTTACTATATTATTAAGTATATTCCCTATATCGTGCTTATCTGTTACTTCTTTCATGACTGAAAGTTTGTGCTTCTTAAAGATTTTTATTTTTAAGTAATCTCTATACCCAACATGAGGTTCAAACTCACAATCCCAAGATCAAGAGTTTCATGATCTACCAACTAAGCCAGCCAGTGGCCCTGGGAAGTTTGGACCTCTTAATCCCCTTTTCCTATTTCCCCCATCTTCCCACCCCCTTCTCTGGCAACCACCAGTTTGTTCTCTGTATTTGAGTCTGTTTCTGTTCATTTACTTTTCAGATTCCACATGTAAGGGAAATAGATGGTATTTGTCTTTCTCTGACTTATTTCTCTTAGCACAGCATCTCACCTGGCAAAAGGGACTTCTAGGCCCATTCATGTTACTGTATATGGCAACATCTCATTCTTTTGTATGGCTGGGTAATATTCGTGTGCGTGTGTGTATAAAACTCTTCTTCACCTCTTGGTGAGTACTTTGGTTGCTTTCCTATCTTCTCTATTGTAAATAATGCTATGATAAACAAAAGGGTGCATCTATCTTTTGCAGTTAGTCTTTTCATACTGGGCAAATACTCAGTACTATAATTACTGGATATGGTAATTCTTTTTATTCTGAGGACCCTCCATAATGTTTTTCACAGTGGCTGCACCAATTTACATTCCCATCAACAGTGCATGAGGCTTCCTCTCTCTCCATATTGTTGCCAACACTTGCTATTCCTTGTCTTTTTGATACTAGTTAATCTGTCTGGTAGGAGGTGATAGCTCATTTGTGGTTTTGATTTGTGTTTTCCTAATGATTAGTGATGTTGAACATCTCTTCATGTACCTGTTGCCATTTGCATGGCCAAAAAAGTACTTTTATATTTAGAACACTCAACTTATGAATGTTAAAATTTCCATTCAAAGTTTTTGATATTATATGCACAATCTTAATTTGTTGCAGACCAAGTTAACAAAGTAAATAAAACATGTCCTTTAACTCCTCTCAAGCTTTTAACTTTTTAATTCACCTTAACAACAATGTAAAATAAAGTATGACTATCAAACTCATTCTTCCTGTGAAGAAACTAGCTGCATCGTTTGGCTATGGTCACACAATGAACTTAGATCCCAGGATTCTTAAATTCCTTTCCATGACATACTTGCCCATCATGAGAGATACAAGATTCTTATAAAACCATATGGAATAATGAGGCACATTAATTATGGCCAGACTAGTATCACATGCAGTAGAAATTATATGAGAAAATATGTTAAATGTTAACCCCAGCTGTTTTACTTTAGTAACAATAGCTAAGACAAAAAACATCCACATTGAATAGCACTGACATGTTGAGAAGAGAGAGTGTTCACCTGTTCACTGGTCTGCTGCACCACAACAGTCTCAGTTTTATCTGTTTCCAATTTCTTCCCATGTACATATTTTTCTGCTTCTGTAGTCTCTCTCTTTAAAGTTGCTCTTGCTAAGTTTGGTTTTGGTCTCTTGAATCGACTTCTCATAAAAGGTGCTGGTTTAACTTCAAGTGGCTTTTGCTCTTGAGGAAGAGATTTGCTTTTGGAAAAAGGATTATCAAGCTTTAGAATGAGTTGAAGGGGCAATGAGAACAGAGTCTTAGGACAACTTGAGAAACTGGCAATAAATATTAAATCTGATTCTTATTAATTTTTTCTTTAAAAATATTATTATTAACATAACGTATTATTTGCCCAAGGGGAACAGGTCTGTGAATCATCAGGCTTACACATTTCACAGCACTCACCATTAATACACACCCTCCCCAATGTCCCTTTAAATCTAATTCTTAACAGGAAAACAAATTGGGCTATTTGGCAGATCCTGAAAAATACAAGGAGCACAACTTATCAAAGATGATAAGCCTATCATCTTTGCAAAGAGAAAATACTGGCTCTCACACCCATACTGACTTAAGAGTATGTGTTACATACAATTCTGATGTTAGTAATTCTCTCAATCTAGTGTCATAATGACCTCAAAATTCTCTCCCTATCATTCCAGAGCTTAGAAGCAGTTTAACACTATGCTACAGATATGTCTTGAAATCTTACTGATAATCTGAAAATGTCTCCTTAGATGCTTTGTCTTGGGCGCATGGGTGGCTCAGTCAATAAAGCGTCTGCCTCTGGCTCGGGTCATGATTCCAGGGTCCTGCGATCAAGCTCCACATCAGGCTCCCTGCTCAGTGGGGGGCCTGCTTCTCCCTCTCCTTACCCTCTCCCTGCTCTTGCTCTCTCCCTCCAATAAATTTTTTTTTAAATAAAAAACATAAATGATTTGTCTTTAAAAGCACGCAGGCCAATATATTTGTACCTTAAATTAGTACTTGAAGATTGCTCCGGAACATCTGGAGATAGCATCCCCTGGTCGTCTGTTTTATCAGGTTCAGAAGTCTGTAAAGAAGTCTCCGAACAACTCAAGTGACCGGACAGTTCCTTTTCAGAATTTTTTTTTTCTTCTTCAGGTGTTTGCACCATGGATAGTACTTCACTGCTAACGTTCTAGAGGAATAGTCACAGGAAATCAGCACAAATGGAAAATGTCACAATGATGTGAACTCCAAGTAACTGGAAACATTTGAGGATTTTTGAAGATTTTATTTTTAAGTAATCTTTACACCCCACATGCAGCTCAAACCTATAACCCCAAGATCAAGAGTCACATGCTTTAAAAAGAGGTCACATGATCCACCGACTGAGCCAGCCAAGCAGCCCCAGTGGAAACAAGCAGCTGGGTGGCTCAGTCAGTTGGGCGTCCAACTCTCATTTTCAACTCAGGTCATGATCTCAGGGGTGTGTGATCAAGCCCCACAATGCGCTTCATGCTGAATGTGGAGCCTATCTTAGATTCTCTGACTCTCTCCAAGGCCCACCCCATTCGTGCTCTCTCTCCCTTTCTAAAATAAAGTAAAATTTTAAAAATATGTTTAAAAAAGGAAATTTAAAAGTGGAGGGAAGGTGGGGGGCACGTGGATGGCTCAGTCAGTCAAGCATCTGACTGTTGGTTTCAGCTCAGGTCATGATCTCAGGGTTCTAAGATCAAGCCCTGTGTTGGGCTCCATGCTCAGAGCAGTCTGCTTAGTCCACTCCTCCCACTTGTTCTCCTTAAATAATTTAAAAAATAAAAAAATAAAAGGGGAGTGGGACAGGAAATAAAAAAAGAAAGACAATTGGTCAAAAGAAATAATTCTACTATATGTTCATATTAGAGTTAGCACTAATCCAGTCCAATTCCCTACACTCCATTTAGCTAAGAGTAACTTCAAACTGACATTAAGAATAGTAACTTAACCACATTTAAATATATTTTTAAGTCACTTTTTTAAAAGATAGTTTCTTTAAGGTCCTAAAACACAGAATTTGGGCTGGGAAAGACTTAAAGCTTTTAGAGATTTTAAATTTTGTGGGATTTAAAAGCAATAATCACCGTTTTTATTTTGATAATTTTTCCCTGAAAAAGTGTTCAAAAATAGGTTTTCTGGGGCTCCTGGGTGGCTCAGTGGGTTAAGCCTCTGTCTTCGGCTCAGGTCATGATCCCGTGGTCCTGGGATCGAGCCCTGCATCGGGCTCTCTGCTTGGCAGGGAGCCTGCTTCCCCCTCTCTCTCTGCCTGCCTCTCTGCCTACTTGTGATCTCTTTATTAAATAAATAAATAAAATCTTAAAAAAAAAAAAATAGGTTTTCTAAAGAACAGAAAAGTACATACTTTGATAGTTAGTGAAGACATAGTGTTGCAGCAACTACTACTGCTCTGCATTAAATCTGTGTCAGTTTGTCTTGAGGTCCTGGTCTCCTCTGCTCCATATTTCCTTAAAGAAATGTCTATTTTTCCAGTTTTTTCCAAATCTGCAGCCATTTCTTCAGGAGCCCTAATCTCTTCTGATCTGCTTTTCTTTGAGGAAATGTCTCCAGTTTCTTTTGATTCTGCCTCTGTTTCTTCAATAGCAGCCGTCTTTCCTGCTATCTTTTCCATCAGGGAAAGATCTCCTTCTCCAGTTTCTTTCAAATCAATCTCCCTTTCCCCCATGGCACTGATCCCCAATAGTACCTTTTCCCCTAGGGAAGTTCCCTTTTCAATTTCTTTCCAATCTGTCTCCATTTCACCTTGAGTCTTAGCCTCTGGGGCCTTTTCTTCTATGTCTATTTCTCTTCTTTCAGTTTCTTCCAAATGTGTTTCTCTCTCCTTAATGGTATCAACAATCTCTGGTACATTTTCCCTTACAGAAACCTCACTTCCAGTTTCTTCTAAATGTGTTTCTACTTCATCTATAGTGCTGCCCTCTGGGGCATTTTCCTCTAGGGATACTTTTATTCTTCCAGTGTCTTCCAAATCTGTCACTCTTTCTTCAGCAATATCAGATACCTCTGATACAGTATCCCTTGGGGAAACCTCTTTTCCAGTTTCCTCCAAATTTATCACTCTTTCCTCAGTGACATCAGACACCTCTGATACAGTATCCCTTGGGGAAACCTCTCTTCCAGTTTCTTCCAAATTCTTCACTCTTTCCTCAGAGACATCAGACACCTCTGATACAGTATCCGTTGGGGAAACCTCTCTTCCAGTTTCCTCCAAATTTATCACTCTTTCCTCAGAGACATCAGACACCTCTGATACAGTATCCGTTGGGGAAACCTCTCTTCCAGTTTCCTCCAAATTTATCACTCTTTCCTCAGAGACATCAGACACCTCTGATACAGTATCCGTTGGGGAAACCTCTCTTCCAGTTTCCTCCAAATTTATCACTCTTTCCTCAGTGACATCAGACACCTCTGATACAGTATCCCTTGGGGAAACCTCTCTTCCAGTTTCTTCCAAATTCTTCACTCTTTCCTCAGAGACATCAGACACCTCTGATACAGTATCCCTTGGGGAAACCTCTCTTCCAGTTTCTTCCAAATTCTTCACTCTTTTCTCAGTGACATCAGACACCTCTGATACAGTATCCCTTGGGGAAACCTCTCTTCCAGTTTCTTCCAAATTCTTCACTCTTTCCTCAGTGATATCAGACACCTCTGATATAGTGTCCCTTGGGGAAACCTCTCCTCCTGTTTCTTTCAAATCTGTCTCCATTTCCATAGTGCTGGACATCATTTCTGGTATCTTCTCTCTGGGAGACTTGTCTCTTTCAGTTTTCCCTAAATATGACTCCATTTCCTTAGTAGAATTAGCCTCCACTAATATCCTCTCCCTTGGTAAGGTTTCTTCCATTCTTGTAATTTCTCTCAAAGGTGCTGCGAATTGCCCAGATTCAATCTCCTCTAACACCTCTTTCTTTGAGAAAATTTCTCTTCTTCTAGCTCCTCTTCCTATATTTGGCTTTGGTTTCTGAAATCGAGTCTTTAGAACTGGGACCTTCTTATCCTCTTGAATACTATATATGCATATAAAAAAAAAAAAAAACATATAATCAAATTTTAAACCATACTGCCAGCTAAAGAAAGGATGGTTGAGAAAATACCACTGAAAGACGAGGAATTCTCAACTAAAAAAATAAAAAAATAAATTAAGAAAGCCTCAGGCAGGGCGCCTGGGTGGCTCAGTGGTTTAAGCCGCTGCCTTCGGCTCAGGTCATGATCTCAGGGTCCTGGGATCGAGTCCCGCATCGGGCTCTCTGCTCCACGAGGAGCCTGCTTCCCTCTCATTCTCTCTCTGCCTGCCTCTCTGCCTACTTGTGATCTCTCTCTGTCAAATAAATAAATAAAATCTTTAAAAAAAAAAAAAAAAGAAAGCCTCAGGCATTTCAGGCTAAAACCTAAAAATTAAAGGAGAGGGGAAAAAAACACATTTTGAAATCATGAATTTTTAAAATATCTACTCACATAGAGACATGTATAAAGAGAAATCGATCAATGAGGTCAATTAGAGTAATAATCAACTGGCTCTGAACCGTACCTAATTGTCAACCACACAATCCTTCCCAAATACTGGCTAAGAGTCTCCAGTCTTCTGCAATGGAGCTAGACCAAATTATGTCTACTATTCCTACCTCCTGGCCCCTCCTATCTTTTATCCAGGCATATGCATTGCCTTAAGAGTTAAGCAACAATTTATATGGCCAGATTTGACCAGCATCTCAAATAGCCATATTGAAGTATGACCTGAACAAAAAAGTTTAAGAAAGGCCAGATTTTTAATGTGAAGATTGAAAAAATACTAGTGATAGTTGAAACTAAAAGGGCACCTGGGTGGCTCAGTTGTTAGGCATCTGCCTTAAGCTTGGGTCATGATCCCAGGATCCTGGGATCAAGACCCGCATCGGGCTCTCTGCTCAGCAGGGAGCCTGCTTCCCCCTCTCTTTCTTTCTCTCTCTCTCTCTGCCTGCCCCTCTGCCTATTTGTGATCTCTGTCTGTCAATAAATAAATATTTAAAAGGAAAACAAAACAAAACAAATAATAAATAGTGGGGCGCTCTGGGTGACTCAGTCATTGAGTGGCTGCCTTTGGCTCAGGTCATGATCCCAGGGTCCTGGGATCTAGCCCCACATCGGGCTCTCTGCTCAGTGAGAAGCCTGTTTCTCCCTCTCCCTCGGCTTGTGTTCCCTCTGTAGCTGTATCTCTCTCTGACAAAATAAATGAATAAAATCTTTAAAAAAAAAAAACCACAAAAAAAACTACATATAGTAGTGCAAAGGATTCCACTATTCTATTCTCACTACTTTTGTGCACACTGAATATTTCCAAAGGAAAAACATTTTCCAAAGTACACTAGTAATTCCATAGATTTTGTTTGGTACCCTCCAGAGGGGACATAACAAATTAAAAAAACTGCATGTGGCTAGAAGTATAGGTTTCCATATATGGGTTTTACATAAAATTTATGTGAATAAAGGTCATATGTGGATCAATCTAATCCCAAGGAAACAACAAGAAGAAAGTTGCATTTCATGTTTGAACACAGACATTTAATCTAATATACATATTAATTCAGGTCTAATTTATGAGGAGTAAATCAACTCATCAAATCACTAGTAACTAAGAAATTAAGAAGAAAGCTATGGGATGCCTGGGTGGCTCAGTTGGTTAAACAGCTGCTTTCAGCTCAATATGATCTCAAGGTCCTGGAATCAAGTTCTGCATCGGGCTCCTTGCTCAGTGGGGAGCCTACTTCTCCCTCTTTCCCTGCCTGTCACTCTGCTTTCTCATGCTCTCTCTCTCTCTGACAATAATAAAATCTTTAAAAAAAAAAAAAAAAAGAGAAAGAAAAAGAAAGCTATGACATAAATTGCCCTGAAAAGTCTAGTTATATAGTAAATATCATGTAATCTGATACATAAAAAATCTATCTGATTTGCTTTTGTTTTAAAAAATTGATTAAACATTTCTAAAACCTCAAACAAAATTCAAAGATTACATAACCATTAAGATGATGCTTACCTTACACATTCATTAACATTCATTTGGAAAAAATTATCTTCTTTCTCAGATTGTAACGTGATGTCTTCAAAGTCAACGTTTTTACATGACTGATCTTCTACTTGTTCAGGACTCTTAACAACAAACACATTTTTAAGGTTTCACAATGAAATACTCATTTATAAAAAATTGCATTGAAAACTTCGTCCAATTTGAATATAAAGAAAATGGTAAACGTTTCACAATTATAAAATGATACTCAAAGGACACTCTCAAAGGACACTTTTCAATGTTATTTAAATATCTTTAAAAAATCTCATAAGCTACACCTTCTACCTTATCTCAAGGCCCCCATTCTTTTCCTCTTAATCAGAAAGCAAGTTGTAGCGCTTCAGTCTTGTCTCTTAGAATTATTCCCAGGGGTCTGTCTTCTGCTTAGTACCATTACCGTATAGACCTTGAGAATTTTAACAGAAGAAATTCAAATGGAACTATGATCTGAACTCTTACCCTTATCACAAAGACTAGTTATTATATAAATAACCTAAAATTCATCATCTTTGCTCTTGGAATTCTATTTTAACAGGAAGTTTTTAACATTTTACTGTGTTTAAGCCAGAGCTAAAGTTCACATATCTAGCTATATTTTCAAAAAGGAGGCATAATTTAAACACCCAAATAATGTGGAGGGGGGAGGCAAGTAAACATGAGGTAATAAGATCAAAGCAGATGCTCCATTATATAAATGCTCAAAATCTAGATTGCTCAGAGTTAAACAGCTTTACAAGTAGCAAAGCTGCTGGCTCTTAAGATTTTGGCTTTAAATTTAATATATAATGTATACAACGATACAGTCTTGCTGTTAAAAGAGGAGGGTAAAAGAAGACTTAAGTACTTGTTTAACATAAAAATTAAAAAGAATCGGAGTACTTACATCTCTAGCAACACAGGATTCACTTTCATTCTTTTTTACATTAGCCTCAATTTTTTCCTGTGATGCTAGAATTTTTCTTTCAGCAGCTTTACCTACATTTGGCTTTGGCCTTTGCAATCGGCTCCTCATTAGTCGTGCTGGTCTGACAGCCTTTGTTTGATCATCTTCCTGCAGACCAATTTTTTCACTCAAACCAGAACTACAAAAGAATAGAACTATGGTTATTCTGAAGTTACACATTTGTTTTCAGTACTGCCTTCTCCAAGATACAAATAAGTAAACCATTTGGAATATAAAAATAATTACAAGTGTCCTCAAAAACATCCTCAAAGGGTCGTCTGGGTGGCTCGGTGGGTTAAGCCTCTGCCTTCAACTCAGGTCATGATCCCAGGGTCCTGGGATCAAGCCCTGCATCTGGGCTCTCTCAGCAGGGAGCCTGCTTCCCCCCTCTCTTTCTGCCTGCCTCTCTGCCTACTTGTGATCTCTGTCTGTCAAATAAATAAATAAAATCTTTAAAAAAAAAAAATCCTCAAAGATACCCCTGTTTCTAAACCTTAACGTTTTGGGACAGACATTATCCTGGAACCCTAACTATAAATATAATTTCATCACAAAACTGGAAAACTGTATTTGAGAGACACTTCATACCATTCTCCACTAAGAAAATTAGTTTGTAATGTACACCTCCAGGGCCCTAGACAAAGATTATGGCATAAATGTACAGTCCAGAATCCAATGGTTCAAATTCATATTAGAATAAGACCTACTCTGAATCTGCATTCCTAGTTAAATATTCCCTTTGAAACCACCTGCTATCCAGAAACATGTACCTTAACCATTAATTAATATAGTAAGACTTTGGTAAAATCCTGTTAGTAAGTTGAGGAAGAAATGTAACTGCAAACCCAATGGATCCATATCATATTTTATTTCTCCAGCAGCATAAAGAGCACTACTGAAATGTTTCAATACACCTACAGTTAAAAGAAGACTTAAGCACACTAAATGGAAATAAAATTCAGACATTATCCAGTACAGAACTTACTACAGTCATTCTTAAAATCTACTTGTATTCTACTTCCTAAATACTTACATAGATACAGTCTCAGCTTCTGAGTTCTCTCTCTCTGTATTCTCCATTCCAGAAATGTCCAATGTATTCACTTTATCCTTTTCCATATGATTCTATAAATTCAATTTTTTTACATTTTATTGACTTAACATTAAAAAGTCCAAACTTGGTAATAAATGGAAATTAAAACAATGACATTTCATTTTTTTGTTCTTCTAATAGTAAGAGTTCTATATCATCGAAGCAGCTGTGAACACTGTAAAACATATAATTCCACCTACTACTGACAGGAACAAAAATTGGTATATCCTTTCTGGAAAGCCTTTTGCCTATATGAAATCAAAAGCCTAAAAAACGTTCATACTCAGGGCACTTGGGTCCGCAGTTGGCTAGTATTTGCCTTCGACTGCAGTCATGACCTCAGGGTCCTGGGATCAAGGCCCATGTTGGGCTCCCTGCTCAGAAGAGTCTCCTTCGCCCTCTCCCTCAGTCCCTTGCCTCCATTACTGGTGCACGCTCTCTCTCTCTCTAATAAATAAAATCTATTAAAAAATGTTCATACTATAATACCATTTCTAAGATTCTAAGCAAATATTTAGACAAAGTACAAGAATGTTCTCTAGAATATTATATAAAATGTCAAACACCGTGAACAGACTAAATATTCTATAATGAGTAAATGGTTAAATTCAGTTTTACCCATTGACAGAATATTATGAAGTCACTAAAGACCATGTTTTCAAAGGATATTTAATAATATGGAAAAATATTTATGAAATGTTAAGAACTAAAGAAAGATATAACTGAATACTACTAAATTTTGTAATAGAAAAATTGGAAGGATATATGTATGCTAAAATGCTGGTTGCAGCTGGATAATGAAATCACAAGTAATTTTTGTCTTGATTTTTAAAATAATCTGTACTTTCCCAATTTTCTTGAATTTTACAAGATTATAATAACCTGGGGTGACTGGGTGGCTCAGTCAGTTAAGAGTCTACCTTCTAGCTCAGATGATCCCAGGGTCCTGGGATCGAGCCCTGAGTCAGACTCCCTGCCTAGCAGGGAGCCTGCTTCTCCCTCTACCTCTGCTGCTCCCTGTTTATCCTCTCTCACTCATTCAAATAGATAAATAAAAATCTTCAAAATTTTTAATTTTTGAAAATTTATATATGTGAAACAAAAGAGATTTGTTGCTACTGAGTATGTTTGAAATGATATGTCCTAGGTTCTAAATGCATAAACAGGAGATAAGACACATTTCATATTCATGTGTAAGTTCTCGCATCTTTGTTTTATGACCAGTTACACTATCATGTAATTATCAACTAAACAATTTATTCCCAACTACAGAGGGAAAATTTTTGTAATCTTATTTTCTATAAAGTGTCTTATTCCATACCTTTTCAAATGAAGTTTCTGCATGTAAACTCTTGCTCTCTGCATCTGTTTTACCTTGTGAAAGAACAGATTTCTTCCCAACTGCCCTTGATAAATTGGGTTTAGGCCTCTGTAGTTGTCTTCTTCCCATTAGTTTAACATTTCCTGACTGATCTGTTTCCCTAAGAAATGAAAATTATTTTTTATTTTTTTAAATGAACATTATTTAAATCGCACCAACACAGAGGCATAGTCAAATAAAATTTGGAAAAATTCTTTAAAAATCCACTCAGAGGCAGAAAAGAAGTCCTTTAGGTTTACTCAAAGAGTAGCAAAGAAAACTAAAAAACAAGAGCTGTGAGGCAGCAACTTATTTTACCAGATGCTAAAAAGTAACTATGCAGCATTAAT
This sequence comes from Meles meles, assembly GCF_922984935.1. Classification (NCBI taxonomy): domain Eukaryota; kingdom Metazoa; phylum Chordata; class Mammalia; order Carnivora; family Mustelidae; genus Meles; species Meles meles. The sequence goes on from NC_060068.1 coordinate 85,361,253, forward strand.
AACTAAAACACTGGTACTGATAACATGAATAAACAGATAAATGAAACATAAAAGAAAACTTAGAAGATGACTTCAAAACACATGAAAGAAGTATATTAAAAAAGGCAGCATTTCAAAACAGCAAGAATGAAATACAAAATAATGTATTGTAACAAACAATATCAAAAGCAATGGTGATGGGAAAACTAACACTGGGGACTAAAATAAGATTAGCTCCATTTCTCGCACTGTACTTGTAGTATGTTCCAATGTATCAGAGTTAAATAAAGCCATACAATCAACAAGGATGAATTCTTTTATAACCCTGAGTTGGGGTAAGCCTTTATAAAGTTTAACTAAAAATTCAAGAGCCATAAAAGAAAAAAAGAGAGAAAATTCAGAAATTTAACTACATAAAAATCAAAAACTTCTACATAAGTCAAAAGTCAAACTACCAACCAAGAAAGGATGTTCTGCAAATCATAGAACAAGGCTAATCTCCCTAAAATAAAAAGAGCTCCTACAAATAATAGCATCAAAAACTCATTTTAAAACTGGACAAAGAGGCTCCTGAGTTGCTTAGTCAGTTGAGTGTTGGCCTCTGGCTCAGGGCATGATCCCAGGGTCCTTGGGACCCTTGGGATCCCTGCTCAGTACACTACTACAAATGTTATTTTGTCATTTTTACGATTTTGTTTCTCTAACTTACTTTAATTGTAAGATTACAGCAAATAATATATATAACATACAAAACATGTGTTAATCATCCAATCATGTCATCAGGCCTCTGGTCAACAGTAGACCATTAGTAGTTAAGTTTGGAAGAGTCAAAGTTATTTGTGGATTTGCAACTGCCAAGGGGTCAGTACCCCTAACCACTGTGTTGTTCCTAAGGGTTCACTGTACTTACTTACATATTAAAGGACAGAAGTTTAAGATTTTAAGCACTGTTTGAAAAAATAACCTATATAACCATCAGTTGGGCTTTGATTATATAAACTCTAATCCATCTATATACACTAGAACACTATGAAGTGTTCTCTTCAGCAGCACACATACACCAGAACACTATGCACTAGGCAGCTATTCAAAAATAATAACGAATATCTTCACACAAAGGTATCAAGATATAAAACGAATAAATTACAAATGGTGTCTGTGTGAGTCTAGGGTATGTGTGTGTGTGTGTATACACACATACATTATCTTTAGGGTTTTATGAAGAGTAAAAAAATATAAAGAACATATATTTGCATTAGCTTTAAAGTACTTTTTTTTTAAATCTCAGAAAGAAAATCAGAAATAAATTACACACGAGGCACCTGGGCGGCTCAGTGGGTAAAGCCTCTGCCTTCGGCTCAGATCATGGTCTCAGAGTCCTGGGATCAAGCCCCCCATCGGCCTCTCTGCTCAGCAGGGAGCCTGCTCCCCCCGCCCTGCCTGCCTCTCTGCCTACTCGTGATCTCTCTCTCTGTCAAATAAATAAATAAAATCTTAAAAAAAAAAAAAAAGAAAGAAAGAAATTACACAAGTTACTTAGAGTGAATGCAGACATAGTAGGAGGGATATTTTACTCTTTTTATACTTCTAGGTGTTTGTGCCATAAGACCATTTTGCCTATTCCAAAGACTAAACTTTCATTAAAAAAAAAAAAAAGAAAGAAAGTTTCATTTTCAGTATGACTGTGTTTTACTGAAAATAAGTAAGAATTCATAAACTAAATAGTGTGTAAGCCTATATGAGGAGTTTAGGAGGGACTCAAGGAAGTCTGAATTTCTGAGCTATCTATTTTCAAAGGCAGATTCTTGTAGTGTTTTTATTCTATTTTTAGTGCAAATATTAACCAATATCTACACACTAGAAAACATAATAATTTCTTTAAACTCATCAATAGCAAAAATCTACTACTTTGAAAAATGATTCAAACCAAGTAAAAGTATCTAACAGCAAATGTTTAGGCTTCCAAATTATTTTAGAATTTCAGCATAAGTCACCACTATGCATAAAATTCCTATCATAGTTATAAAAGAGCATCTTTCTATAATGAAATATAAAGTGATAAGCCCTTATGTCTCAATCAGACCACAGTACAATTATATATTAAATGGTGTACCATCCCTTTCTAATCCCTAAAGAAACATTATCCTTTCTTAAATAAGAAATCATCACAATTTTGAAAATAAATTTTAGAATCCTAACATATAAAATACTTACAATGATTTATTTTTTAGGTCAACACTGCTTTCTTCTGTACAACTCCTTTCAACATTATTCACTTCACACAATGCACTAATTCCAGCTTCTGATAAAGGCAAACCTGAAGGGCTTGATTCTGAAGCTTCAGTTGCGAATGATGTGGCATCTTGTTGACCACTAAGCAAATGAAAACACAGGAGGAAAAGAATTCTTAGTAATACGTGTTTTATAATAACTACTTATAATAAATAAAATAACTACTTAAAATATTTTTTAATATATAAAACAACTGGGAAAATGATACTTTGTATTTTGGAATTATCAATATAAATATTTTGGCTTTTCTATGATCCTTCTTATACCATGTTGTTAAAAACTGTGCCTTCAGGGGTGCCTAGGTTGCTTGGTCGGTTGAGCATTCAACTCCTGATTTCGACTCAGGTCATAATCTCAGGATGGTGAGATCAAGCCCCAAGTCAGGCTCCACAATGAGCTCGGAGGCTGCTTAAGATTCTTAACTCTAAGGAACAACCTGAGGGCTGCTGGAGGGGAGGAGGATAGGGGATGGAATAACTGGGTAATAGTCATTAAGGAGGGCACTTGATATAATGAGCACTGGGTGTTATATGCAAATGATGAAATCACTAAAATCTACCCCTGAAATTAATAATATACTATATGTTAACTAACATGAATTTAAATAAAATCTTTAAAAAAAAAGTTTTCTACCATAAAAGAATCAATCTTTCCCCCCCCCGCCCCTCTCTCCCTACTCGCACACTCCCTCTCTCTCAAAAACAACCAACCAACCAACCAACCAACCAACAAAACTGGACCTACACAGAAAGTAACAGCCACAAATTAAAAGGCATAGGAAAACACTCAAGTCAAAATGAAAAATTCTTACTTATATAGGGTTGACAAAACAAATCTATGTGCAAAATCAGAGCAATATTAAGGAATAATCTCTCATTTCAATCTTATACAGGCAGGCCCTGCTTTGCATGGTAGTCTGTTAACCAAAAGTTTTATAAATCCGAGGACACAGTGCCAATATGCATAAGCTGCAGTTAGCACTGTATGCCAAGGGAAGACTGCCGTATTATGAAATACTCCAACTAATAGTGATATAAATGATGGCATGTACTAACTGGCACCCAGAAGCAACACATACGACATTCACCTCATTTTTCCTACTGCGTGTTTTTCTTTCCCCAACTAATCAATAAGAGCTCTTTATAAGTTATTTTCTGGTTAGATACTATACATAAAACCTCCCCAACAGTAGCCTGCCTTTCACTTTCTTTATGAAACCTTTTGTCAAAAGAAATAGTTTACTGTGGTCAAATTCGTCAATTTTATCTTTGAACGTTTTGCTTTTCACATTAAGAAATCCTTGACAACATAAAGGTATTTCCAAATATCTTCTTCTAAAAGTTTTCAACATTTGCTTTACACATGATTTTATTTTATTTATTTATGTATTGCGGGGGGAACAGGGAGCACACACAAGCAGGGGGAGTGGCAGGCAAATGGAGAGGCAGGCTCCATGCTCAGCAAGGAACCCAATGCAAGACTCAAGGCTCGATCCTAGGACCCTGGGATCATAACCGGGCCAAACACTAACCATTGTCTGCCAACTGACCCACTTCTCAGTGGGTCAGTTGGCAGACACTAACTAACTGACCCACTCAGCATCCTTGTAGCCCTGAATCTATCAGAAATTTAGCATACAGGGTGAAATAAGGATTGAATACTATGTAATATTAGATATATCTAAACATCTAGTGAATATTTCCTTCAGTCTTCACCCACTAATTTCTAATACTACCTCTGCCCCATTTATCAGATTCCTAAACTTTTCCCCCTAGGCTTTATATTCAGTTCTGCTGAGACAATTTGTCCTTGTGCCAGTAACACACTACTTTAATTACTCCAACTTTAGATTAAGTATTAATACATTTTCACCCCAGAAATGTATTTCAAATTGTCTTTACCACTCATGATGCTTTGCTCTTGTGTAATTGATAATTTTAGAATCAGCTCACTATTTTTACAAAACCAGCTAGAATCTTAACAGTCACTACAGGGTTGTTTTTCCCCTAAAAAGCACCACGTATCTTTTAGGTGTAGTTTATGAAATTAGTTATATCTCTGAAGTCACAATATAAATGTCTGTCACCTAGCAAATTAAGGACCCAAGGTCCATAGGCCCAGCTTCAAAGAAACTATTAATCTTCTGAATTGTATGAACTAGCACAGACAGACAAGTTGGACGGTATCAAACTAAAAAGCTTCAGCATAGCAAAAATGGGGAAATAATCAACAAGATCAAAAGACAACCTATGGGGGCGCCTGGGTGGCTCAGTGGATTAAGCCGCTGCCTTCGGCTCAGGTCATGATCTCAGGGTCCTGGGATCGAGCCCCGCATCGGGCTCTCTGCTCCGCAGGGAGCCTGCTTCCCTTCCTCTCTCTCTGCCTGCCTCTCTGCCTACTTGTGATCTCTCTCTCTGTCAAATGAATAAATAAAATCTTTAAAAAAAAAAAAAAAAAATAGCAGAAAAGACAACCTATGGAATGGGAGAAAAAAATTTGTAAACCATTAATCTGACACAAGCTTAATATCCAGAATACAACAGAAATGCCTATAATTCAATTAAAATAACCTAATTTAAAAATATGAAAGGGAAATGAATAGCTATTTCTCCAAAGAAGACATACAAATGGCCAATAAGCATATGTAAAGATCCTCAATCACTAATCGGGGAAATGCAAACCGAAACCATAACGAAGTATCATCTTACCTATGTCTGGAAAACCACCTTCAAAACACAAAGAAAACAGAAAATAATAAGTGTTGGTGAGAATATGGAAAACTGGTATCTTTGTGCACTGCTGATGGGAAGGTAAAATAGCACAGCCACTGTGAAGAACAATGGGGAGGCACCTCAAAAAGTTAAAAATAGAAAAGTGCCTGGCTGGCTCATTCAGTACAGCACGTGACTTTTGATCTCATTTCTAAGTTTGAGCCCCACATTGGGGGTAAACTATTTTTTAGGTAAAAAAATAAAATAAAATAAAAGTCAAAAAAATTAACAGAACAATCATATGATTCAGTAATCCCTCTTCTGGGTATTTATCTAGAAGAAATTAAGAAATGGAAACAGAACTTTGAAGAGATATCTTCATTCCAATGTTTATTACAGCAATATTTAAAACAGCCAAGAGATGGAAACAGCCTAAATGTTCAGAGAGATGCATGAATAAAGAAAAATGTGATATATACACACGATGGACTATTATATGGCCATTTAAAAAAAGGAAATACTGTCAAATGCTGCAACACAGATGAAACCTAGAAACATTATGCTAAGTGAAATAAGCCACTCAGGGGCGCCTGGGTGGCTCAGGTGGTTAAGTCAGGTCATGAGATCGAGCCTTACATTGTGGTCCACACTGAGAGTGGAGCCTGATGGGGATTCTTTCTCTCTTTCCCTGCCCCTACCCTGCCCAACCCACCCTCGTGCTTGCTCTCTCCCAAAAAAAAAAAAAAAAAAGAAAGAAAAGGAAAAAAGAAACCCATGCAAACACCAACCACAAGACAGCTGTAGCAAAGTAAACATCAGAACAAAAAGCAGTATCAGTGGGGCGCCTGGGTGACTCAGTGGGCCAGGCCTCTGCTCAGATTATGGTCTCAGTGTCCTAGGATCGAGCCCTACATCGGGCTCTCTGCTCCTCGGGCTCTCTGCTCCTCGGGGAGCCTGCTTCCCCCTCTCTCTCTGCCTACTTGTGATCTCTTGTCTGTCAAATAAATAAATAAAATCTTAAAAAAAAAAAAAAAAGAGCAATATCAGAATGATACACACAAATGATAAAAGGGTGATTTCACCAAAATATAACAACTCCAGTTACACATGCACCTAACAAGAGCTTCAAAAGAATTTTAGAAAAACAAATAAAACTGAAAAGAGTAACAGGCAAGTTCACAATTACAGCTGGAGACTTCACTCCCCTCTCAGTAACTGACAGAAGATGTAAACAAAGTCAGTAAAGGTATAGAAAAATACCTTGATGAAAGGATAGGGTCAGTTCTTTTCTCAGCTTTTTCACTGGAGGATAAATCCACAATGTCATCCACATTCTGTATGCAAGAAAGCTTCTGTTCCTTATTGACTTCATCTTCATTTATCTCCCTTAAAGATCTATCTTTATCTATGAATACAAAATGCACATTATTCTAAAAACATCTTTTTAAAGCACAAAGGAATTTACATAAAACAGTATTTTTTCTACCAATCATTAAACCATTCCACATTCAAGTTCCTCTATGTAAGGCAGAGATCTTAATTTTAGAACATTAATGAAAAGTTAATTTTAAAAAATAAATAAAAATTTTAAAAATCTAAAAATGTTTAAAAATTAGAAAAAAGTTAAAAAAATTTTTTTTTTAAAAAGATAATCAACTTACAACTGTGTAAGTTGTAACTGTGCTTTGAGGATCACCCAAATTTTCTAGGTAGTTTGTAGCATTCTCCTTTTATCTTGCTTAAATTTTAAATGGTTAAAATAACTTGTTACAGGTAGACTCACCTATTCTGCTCCTTCAGAAAAATCATAATTAATAACATAGTAACAGCTATCATTTACTTAATATTTATTAAGTGACAGAAACTTTAAGCCCATCAAATGGATTATCTCCTTTAATACCGAAAACAGTCCTATTAGAAGGTAGTAAATCCATCATAGAGAAAAAGAACCTGGGTTCAAGATCTTAGGTGACTTACCCAAGGTCATAATTAGCAAACAAAAAAGCTGGAATCTAAACCAAGGTCTGTTTGATTTCGGAAGTCCAACTTCTTAATTACTGAGCTATTCTGCTTTTTATGTAGTATCTTTACTAGAAAACCACAAATGAGTATAATATTGTAATGCCTATAAATTATACTACACTACTACCAGAACTTATTTATTAAAATCATATTGCTAAAACTGAATTACATAAAATTTAAATTCTACAGAAAGATTTTTCTGATTTGCTACTATCTTCTTCTCTATTTACTTGATTATTTACTTTAATCCACATATGAACTCTTTATAGACTAAAAATGCCCGAATGTCTTACCCCTCATAAGGGCTAATGTCTTAGCAAATCCTGACTGTCAAAATGCCTGCATTCTAAGGGAGCTAAAAAAAAAAGTAAGTTAGAAAGAAAGAAAGAATGAGAAAGAAGAAATGAAAAAAGGGAGGGAGGAAGAAAGGAAGGGGTAGGATGGAAGGAAGGAAACATTTAAGTAGCTCTTGTATAAAAATTAAACAACTTATTGTGGATTCAAAGGTGCTCTGGACGTAGATCATGAACACTTGTGATTTATTAAGAGACACAAGCAATATACAGTTAACTATATACATTGTAATGACTCCTAATAACTGTTTGGTTTTAAGTAAAAAAAAGATCAAGACCTGAGCTGAAATCAAGAGTTGGATGCTTAACCGGGGCACCTGGGTGGTTCAGTGGGTTAAAGCCTCTGCCTTCGGCTCAGGTCATGATCCCAGGGTATTGGGATCGAGCCCCGCATCCGGCTCTCTGCTCAGCAGGGAGCCTGCTTCCTCCTCTCTCTCTGCCTGCTTCTCTGCCTACTTGTGATCTCTGTCTGTCAAATAAATAAAATCTTAAAAAAAAAAAAAAAAAGAGTTGGATGCTTCACCAAATGAGCTACCCAGTGCCCCAGAAACATCCGAGAAAAATCTCCCCGGGTAACTTTGGTTTCTTTACCCCTCAACAATAAACTTCTTTCCTTTAAATTGAAAACAAAAGGCTTTAACACAGTAACATGAATACAGACTACAAAACTTGAGCGCTACTAGTTGCTGCTACTCAGAATTATTTAAATTACACATCATACTATAGTACAAGTGTTCTCTAGTAATACAGGAACTATTAATGTATATAAGAAACTTACTTTCGTATGTTCCTCCTTTAGAGTGACCTAACTGAACAGTGGCATTTTCTGAAAGATTTTTTACTTCTTGTTGACCAACTTCATCCTGATTCTTTCTTCTTCTTTTCTTTTGATTTAGGTCTGGTTCTAATGCAATCTGTTCTGAATCCTGTGCTGTTAAAGTCTGAGAGTGCTGTTCTTCTTCAACTATCTGAGCATCCTTTTGAGATGGTTCTGTGTCTGAAATTCTGGTGCTGGGAGATACATCTGGATCATCATTTCCTCCTTCACTGGCAACTTTTTTCACTTTGAAAATAAAAGATATTGTTATAAACATAAATAACCTAAAGAAAAATTCTTAAAAGATGGAGAATATAAATACTAAAGGATATCTGGGCAAAAGTTTGAAGACAACCTAACCCATCCAACTGGGAATGACTAAAGTAGTTGTAATACACTTATGCTCTAAAAATCCACACAACAGGGCCTCCTGGGTGGCTGTCATTGAGCGTCTGCCTTTGGCTCAGGTCATGATCCCAAAGTACTGGGATCCAGCCAGTGTCGGGCTCCGTGCTCAGCGGGAGGCCTACTTCTCCCTCTCCCACTCCCCCTGCTCCTGTTCCCTCTCTTGCTCTCTCTCTCAGTCAAATAAATAAATAAAATCTTTAAAAAAAAATCCACACAACAAATAATAATGAGGTAGGTTCATAAGTAGTAATATGAAAGATTTTTTTAAAAACTGTTGCCCAAAAAACTCAAGTTACAGAAAATATATACAATATGATCTCATTTTTATTAAGCAAAAACAATTACATATCCTCTAAGACACACATACACTTGAATACAAGAGTTTACTAATAGTTATCCCTAGAAAATCTGGACAATTTGATTTCAGGGCGGGGTACAAATGATAATTCAACAAACTTATTTTCTGCATCGTTTATTTTTCTTTTTTTTTTTTTTTTAAGATTTTATTTATTTATTTGACAGAGAGAGAGATCACAGGTAGGCAGAGAGGCAGGCAGAGAGAGAGGAGGAAGCAGGCTCCCTGCAGAGCAGAGAGCCCGATGCGGGGCTCGATCCCAGGATCCTGAGGTCATGACCTGAGCCGAAGGCAGCGGCTTAATCCACTGAGCCACCCAGGCGCCCCTGCATCGTTTATTTTTCAATGAATAATCTTTTTAACAAATATTTTTAAACAATTTCTAGTGCCTTTTTTATGAAGGCATATTCACAGTTAACTGTATCAAAAGATGAAAACAATAAATGAATTTTAGAAAACCAAACAAGAGATCACATGGAGACATCAACCAAAAACAAACTTAACTTCATAACCATGGTCAAGCAAGACATCTTCTCTAAAAATATCTAATCTTTAAAAAATAATAAAATTCAGTGTCATTTACATTGGTTCAAAAAAAAAAGTCATAAGATTTTAAAACTGGGAAGACAACTGGGATTCTCTAACAGAATAATAAACAGTAATTTTTAAATTCTGAGACTTGTAATAATATATCTGAAAAGTTCTCCCATTAAGTAAGATACAATGACTTACTCATGCTTTCACCTGTAACATAATAATCATGTTAATATACCTATTTTAATCTCCAAGGGCCATGTATAGTTACTAAAAGAAATGACTAAAGAATGAAATGATTTTGTAGTTACCAATACGATGTTTAAAATGATACAGACATGCTCCAGAAAAAGAAATGCAGGATTGCTCTGTGCAGAAGAGAGTTAAGGTGGCAGGCCTCACTGCTGTCCCTTCAAAGGCCTGCTTAAAAGGTTGGCCTTTGGGCTGTGTCTGGAAACTTGCTCTTGGGGAGAATTCACATCAGCCTGACAAAAGTGGCCTAAAATGTTTGCACAAACAATGTGGTTTATGCTGAAAAACTATTTTCGCTTTGGGAGTTCTGAATTCTGATATGTGCCAGGAAGAGGGTGTCTACATAACCAACTTCCAATAAAAACCTCAGATACTGAGTTTCTAACAAGCTTTGTTGGTAGACAATTTGTTATGTATCTCTTCACAACTTGTTGCTATGGGAATGAAGCAGAATATCCTGGGTGACTCTAGGTGAGAGGACTCATAAGCTTGCATCTAAATTCCCCTCAACTTGGAGCCACATGTCTTTCCCTCTGCTGATTTTATTCCATATCCTTTTACTGTAACAAATCTCAACTGTTTATACAACTATATGCTGGATCTTGTGAGTCTCCAAGCCAATAATCAAACATAGCAGTAGTCTTTTAGACACCCAAAGCAGGCTCTTAAGGCCCTAGGCTCAAGTCCTGGCTCTTCCACCACTAAAACTGTGAGACCTGAGGAAAAAGGAACAAGATCTCCAAGGGTCTGGGATGTGGACTACATAACATACAAAGTTCGCCATAGTTCCATGATTCTTTAAAGTACTGGGATAGAGGTAAACATTGTCCTCCTAGACCAAAATTCATATAATTAAGAAAGTATCTGCCTAAAAATACAAATACCTACAACAAACAAGTTTCTACCCAGTACAAGTCAACATTAACCCTAAGAAATAAACTGTGCTCAAACAATACAATCCAGTCATAAGCAAAAGTATCAGAGTTCCACTTTTTAGATATTATAACTTACTGCCAGGTTATACAAAGGAAAATCATGATAAGTAACCAAACACAACACCCTCAAATTCCAATGCTCTTTTATAGCTACAACTATGCTCTAGATGCAATAAAGATGTCAAACAGACCAGCCATGCCAATTATAAAATTTACAAGGAAGTACTATTTTGGGCAAGATAACTAAAAGATTAGAGAAAAACCAATTCTCCCCAATTGATGCCCTAATGATCTCAACTACCTGAACTACAAAGGAATGCTCAAAGACTTGAGGGACAACATTCCAAGTTTATTATTATTAAATAATAGAACACACTTCGTTTTACCTTTTACATTTTTCCTTGGCTTAGAGGATTTCTTCTCCTTTAAACTCTGATTTTTAACAGATTTTTGTTTTCTTTTCTCTTCTTCAGCAAGAACTTTCTGAAGCAAATGAGCAAAAAAATCGAAGTCAAAAGGGCGCTTTTCCTCTGTTTAAAAAAAAAAAAGAAAAAGAACCTTCAAATTTTTATTTTAAAAAAAGAAAGAATTTTCAAGTATCATGATGTGAAAAGCAAATGGACCTATTAGCAGGAGAATGCACAACGAACTCTAGTCACTGTAGTAGTCAAAGGAAAACCGAGCAATAAAAAGGAATAAGCTGCATTAGTTTAAAAAAAAAAATTAAAAAGGAACTATGTACTGATAAAAGTAATAGTCTAGGAAAAATCTCAAAAATGCTGCCTAAACAAAGGCAGGCATAAAAGAATACATACCGTATGACGCCATAAATAAGTTCTAGTACAAAGCTAAGCTAACCTATGATGATTCAAATGAAAACCGGGGTGGTCCTGCATCAAGACTGCCATGGACATGGACTAGAAAGGGACACAAAGGGCCTTTCTGAGGTGATGAAAATGTTCCATACCTTGTTTTGGGTGGTGGTTACACAGGTATACTCTTTGTCAAAACTCAAACTATAAATTGCACTGTAAGTAAATTGTCAATCAACTTTAAGAAAAGACTAATTAGTATGACTAATTCCTCAAAAGCCTCCCCACCACCATATGTCCTCTCTTCAATACAACCCTTTCATTATTTACTCTTCCAAGTATCAGGAAAAAAGGAAGCAAGTGAATTTTGATCAGGACCACTCTCACAAAATACCCAACAACATCATTACATCAGAAAGAGCCATGAACAGGGTGCTTTGCAGGCTCAGTCAGCAGACTGAGTCATAGGACTCTTGATCTCAGGGTCGTGAGTTCAAGCCCCATGCTGGGTATGGAACCTACTTTTAAAAAGAGAAAAAGAAAAAGAAAGAGCCATGAACAAACCAGGAATGAATCCATTACAGGAGTCAAATCCTTGCCTAATATCTACATCTAAGAATACAGTGAATGTAAAAAAATCTGTGCTTTATATACATAAGCCCCAAGATTGGTTTAATTGCAAGATGACTACAACATGGCCTCAGAAAAAGAGGTATATAGGGGCGCCTGGGTGGCAGTCAGTTAAGTATCTGCCTGCAGCTCAGGTCATGATCCCAGAGTCCTGGGATTGAACCCCACATAGTGCTCTCTGCTCAGCAAGGAGCCTGCTTCTCTCTCGCCGTCTGCTGCTCACTCACTTGTGCTCGTTTGCTCTGTCAAGTAGATAAAGAAAATCTTCCAAAAAAAAGAAGTAGCAGTATATACCATAACAAAAACAAAACAGCCTCAAAAAACCAAGCCCAGGGGTGCCAGGATGACTCAGTGGGTTAAAGCCTCTGCCTTTGGCTCAGGTCATGATCCCAGGGTCCTGGGATTGAGCCCCACATAGTGCTCTCTGCTCAGCAGGGAGCCTGCTTCCTCCTCTCTCTCTGCCTGCTTCTCTGCGTATTTGTGATCTCTGTCAAATAAATAAATAAAATCTTTAAAAAAACAAAAAAAAAAAAAACAAGCCCAAACCCGGGATTCCTGAAGGCCCTGTTTATTGTGGACCCAGTCTTTTTTTGTTCTGACCACCCACAACAATGATTCTGAAAAATATAGCATTAAAATCATTCTCAGAGGATTGGGCCCATGGCTGGCTCAGCTCATAGAGCATACAACTCTTAATCTTGGAATTGTGAGTTAAAGCCCCAAGCTGGATCTAGAGACTGCTTAAATAAATAAAACTTAAAAAAAAAAATTCTCACAGGAATTGAAAATGTTATAAAAGAAAAAAAAAATTGATGTTTTAATTTTTTTTAATTTTCCACTACAAAGCACCCAAATCAGTGAATTTAACAGTTTTCTATTAGAATGGTTTTAACAATGCCTCTACACCCCATAAAGACTACAGATCTATAGATTCTTTTCCTATTATAATGCACTGAATGTAGTGTGGTTTCAGGACTACCTCTCCAAAATGGAGAAGGCTGAGGACCAAAACAATCCAGATATTCCAGGAGTCATTCCTGGAAGTCATGTCCCCGAGGGCCCAACACAACATTGGGTGTAGAGTCCAGTCACCTACCTCAGTGTCTACTCATAAAGTAAACACACCATCAGTTCTCACTTGAGGTTTTGTTCTGAGATTAGCACTTCAGCAAATGGATACTGAATACATTTATTTATCATGAAACACTGATAACTGTCTTCCAGACAAAGAATACAGGTACTACTTTATTTTTTTTAAATAGGTACTGAACTTTTTTTTTCTTTAAGATTAATTTATTTGACAGAGAGAAACACAGCAAGAGAGGGAACACAAGCAGGGGGAATAGGGGAGAGAGAAGCAGGCTTCCCACGGAGCAGGGAGCCCAATGGCAGGGCTCAATCCCCTAACCCTGGAATCATGACCTGAGCGAAAGGCAGACCCTTAACGACTGACCCACCCAGGCGCCCGGTATCAAACCTTTATTTATCTGTCTTTTAAATTTTTTTTTTTTTTAAGTAATCTCTACACCCAACATGGGACTCTAATTCATGATCCCGAAATCAAGAGTTGCAAGCTCTTACTGATTGAGCTAGCCAGGCGTTCCTACAGGTACTATTTTAAACAATGCATTCAAATTCGTTTTTCTGTCAGATCCCTTGATGTTTTCCTCTGGACTCAAAAAGAAAACAATGTTAATTTCAATGAGGCTATTACTTAAAAGCTAAAAAATATGTATCTTTGCTTCAAATCAGGTATAAATTCACATGCCATCTTTCAGACAAAACTTTCCTAACAACTCGATCTACAAATCCACTCTTCACCCCCTCTTTTTTCTTCTTCTTAGAAATTACTCACTTTCTGCAATTAACCATGCTTACTGACTTTATTCTTTCTCCCACCCAACTAGACTTACGGCTCTAACAACAAGCTTCTCATCTGCCCGTTCACCATTATATCCTCAATGCCTAGACTATTAACTAGCACACAGGAAGTATTCAGTATTGTTTACTGAATGACCACAAGAAAGAATGAAGAAAGAATCATCTATAGTGTAAGCTCTTCTAGAAATTTCTTGAATACAGTTTCCTCAAAATAAAAAGCATTTAGAAATGGTGTCTTCAATCGCTTCTTGGCCTTTTGGCTAAGATCAAGTGTAGAAATGGTGTCTTCAGAGGGCACCTGGGTGGCTCAGCTATTTGAGTATCCAACCCCTGATTTTGGCCCAGGTCTTGATCTCTGGGTTCTGGGATCCAGCCCTGCATCAGGTGCTCAGGGGGGAATCTGCATGAGATTCTCTCCCTCCCTCTCTGCCCCTCCCCCACATGAGATCTCTCTATCTCAGTTTCTCTATAACTTTTGGAACTCAGAGCTCTGCATTCTTGCTTGATGTTTTCGCTTATCCCTTCCCTTCCCTACAGATCTGTTATCAGTTCCCAGAACTGCACTCCTAAAGAGTAAAATCTCCAGTCTTGTTCTTCCTATGATAATAAAGAGACAAAACAAATCTAAAACACAATGGAACTAAACACAAAGGACTGGTCATTTTTTAAGATCTCCAAGTGATATGTTGTAAAAGAGATATTAATACTTACGAAAGGCTTTGTCTATTCTCCATCCATTTGTTTTCTCTTCACGTTTAAATTTGTTCTGTTAATAAAAGAAAAAAAACCTATAGTAATTTTCTCCCATTAAAAAAGTGACGAGTACAGGGGTGCCTGGGTGGCTCATCAGTTAGGAATCCGACTCTTGATTTCAGCTCAAGTCATGATCTCAGGGTCATGAGACGGAGCCCTGCTCAAGCTCAGCACCGGGCATAAATGAAGTCTGCTTGAGAGTCTCTCTTACACACATTCCCTCTGCCCATCCCCCTCGCTCACATGTGCATTTGTGTGCATGTGTGTGTGTCTCTCTCTAAAAAAATTAAAAAGTGGGGCACCTGGGTGGCTCAGTCAGTTAAGCATCTGCCTTTGGCTCAGGTCCCAATCCCAGAGTCGTGGGATCAAGCCCCATGTCAGGCTCCCTGCTCAGTGGGGAGCCTGCTTCTCCCACTCCCTCTGCAGCTCCCTGTGCTCTCTTGCTCTCTCTCTCAAATAAATAAATAAAATCTTTAAAAAAAAAAAAAAAGAATATCTGAAAAGAGTATCAAAAAAAGTAAAGATTACATTTAAAAATAAACATTAAAATAAAATTCTTATAATAACAAATGATTCTCTCCTAAATAATGTCTTTGCCCAGGGGCGCCTGGGTGGCTCAGTGGGTTAAAGCCTCTGCCTTCCGCTCCAGTCATGATCCCAGGGTCCTGGGATCGAGACCCACATTGGGCTCTCTGCTCAGCGGGGAGCCTGCTCACCCCCCCCCCACCCTGCCTGCCTCTCTGTCTACTTGTGATCTCTGTCTGTCAAATACATAAATAAAATCTTTAAAATAATAATAATAATAATAATGTCTTTGCCCATAAGCAAGCAGCTTAAGCCTCCAGCTTTAAATAATGAAAGGGGTGCCGAGGTGGCTCAAATGGCTGGACATCTGCTTTCAGCTCAGGTCATGATCTCCAGTTCCTGGAACTGAGCCCCACGTCAGGCTCTAAAGCTCAGTGAGGGGTCTGCTTCTCCCTCTTCTTCTGCCTCTCCCCCTGCTTGTGTTCTCTCTCTCTCAAATAAAAAATTTAAAAAAAAAAAAAACTTAAAAAAAAAATAGGGATGAAGATATATATTTTGAATTCCCTGAATCTCCTTATAATCAACAGCATAGATCAGGAATGGAAGCTAAGTTTATAGAGAATACAAATAAATAAAGTCAATTAGCCTGGTAATAGATCAAACTATAATCAATTAAGCGAACTACTACTAGCTTTTTAAAAACTAATATATTTGCATCAAGTTAAAATCTTATGTTATTATTTTAATGTTTTTTTTATGACATGGGAGACAGACTGTAAAGAAACAACTAAGCAATTTTTGAATCAGGCAAAGTTTATCTTTAGAACCATCTTTATATTAAGGAACATTTCTTGATTATCTGAGCACCAAAGATTGCATCATTCTCAGCTGCACTCCAGATTACTTTAAGATGGAGATGGTTAAAGTTTAAGATTCCATCCAAAAGTCATTATGAAGTCTGAGAGTATAAGTCTGTGTTTGAGAATGTCAAAAAATGCATACATACCCTGGAGGAGTAAATAATCACTAATCTCTCCCTTCTACAGATCAGTAGTCTAAAAGTTTTTATTGAAAAATATAAAAATCAAAGTTTTTACTGGACAAAAACAGAGAACAATCACAAGAAGCGCTTTGTGCCCCCCTTCTTCCCTCTGAAAAAACCTAACCACTAACCCAACTTTAAAAGAACACACTTTCTTGCCTTTTCTTACTGTTTATCACTCAAGGGCACATCTTTAAACTCTTTAGTTTAACCTGGCCCACTTTTTAAAAACTTCATAGAACTTTAACATCTTTTCATCTATAGGTTACCCTTCTTTTCCAATCTTTATCTTCTTCATAAAACTTATTACCAAGTAACAAAGAACTTTTCAAAGATCATCATCTTTCTCCTATGAAGATTATTTTATTCTTTAAACGTCTCCTCAAAAGTTACAGGCTATCATCACTAAATTAAACATCCTAAAAGAAATGCCAATAGGCTTTATGCATTATTCAATTTTAAAACAACACTACACCATATCTTACCTAAATGGGAATATAACTGAGAACAATTTAAAACATTTTTTAAATGTATTGTTATCCCATTGAATTTATAGGCAGGAACTATTCCAGACTAAATTCCATGATTATAAAATAAATCCCATTATATCACTTCTAACGCTAGTAAAGTAACTGGCTACAGGCTTACTCAACACATCCAACCCCACCAAAAATAACTTCATTACCACTCAACAAAATAAATGAATCAACTATTTCCAAACACTGGACAATAGTAAGAGCAAAGAAAACCACAATCCCACATTTCCAGAGAGAATGGAAACACGTAAGATGTACCAGTGTTCACCCTGGCTCTCTGACTGGGCTACATTTCCTAAACAATGAAAAGGAAATAAAGGCCAAAGGGAGCAGAACTCTCACTGAGCTAAGGAGATAGAGAATCTTCAGGGGTTCTAGAGAAAAGACAGCTATTTAAAAGGGGAGCCTCCCAAGCCCAGTAGAAGTATCCCACAGGTCCTTATTCTACATCTGGGTTCCACGTGCCCAAAGCATAAGGCCTAGTAGAGAACAACCCCTCCAGGAAGGAGAGCGGAAGAAAGATACTAGAAGCCACACAACACAATGAGGTGACAGACTCTAGCCCCAACAAATGGGAAGTTCACACCCATTTACTTCAGACACCAGAAAAGCTACAGTCCTTAGAGATAAGGACCACAGTCTTACAGCAGCCTTTCTCAGTTGGGGTTCTAGCAGAATTAAATCCTAATGCCCTAAAACATCCCCTATACATAATGAATTACCTTCTCTCCTGTGCATCTAGAACAGTACTAACATGGTAGTCCTTGGAGAACACAGAAAATAGTAATTCAAATTATTTTCTATGATTCAGATGAGAAACCTAGAATAAGGACCAGTCTAGATTTGCCTTATTAAAGCCTAAAACCAAGCCTTGAAAGGAACAAGGAGAGTTGGGAGAACATTAGCTACCCTTTAGAATAAAACAACACGCTTTAAAGGAAAAAAAAACAAACATAATCTAGACATTATCAAACATACCATCCACAATGTCTAGTACTCAATTTTAAAAAACTCCATAAGACATGACAAAAGATAGAAAAATGTGATACACAAGGAAATAAAAGGAGACTCAACAGAAATAGATCAACATGACACAGACATTGAAATTAGTAGACAAGAAAGTTAAAGCACCTGTTATAAATATGTTCAATGATTTAAAGGCAAATAAAGAATGGATAGGGAAATCTCAGCAGAAGAAGGAAACTAAGAAAAATAACCAAGTATTAATTACAGAAATGAAAACTATTACATGAGAAATGAAGCATTCACTGAATGGGCTTATATGCAGACTGAAGAAAGGAGAAGACAGGTCAGTCAACTTGTGAACACAGAAACTAACCAATATAAAAAAAATTCAGAAAAACATGAACAGAGCTTTAGTAACCTGAAGCATAAAGTTATGCATATTAACACATATAAATGGAGTCCCAGAGAGCAAGAACAAAGTGGAAAAAATATTGAAAAGACACTATCCCTGGGCAAATCATAATCATACTGCTAAACATCAGAGTTAAAGAAAAAAAATCTCAAAAATAGCCACAGAAAAACAATTTATCACATACAAGGAAAGAATAACATTAATATGACTGACTCTTTGTCAGAAATACTAGAAGCCAATGGACAATGGAATCACAATTTTAGAACACTGAAAGGAAAAACTGTCAAACCACCTGCATATCCAGTAAAAATATCCTGCAAAAGTGAAGCTGAAAGAGAGACCTTCAGATAAATCAAAATTGAGAGAAATTTTCAACAACTGACCTGACATTCAGACCTACAAGAAGAAATGAAAACCATCAAAATTGGCGGCTAAATATTAAACATGGCTACAAATTAAAACTAGTTTCTCTTTTCTGCTCAATTCCCTTTAAAAATAAAAGACTGTAAGCCAAAATAAGTTGGACATAAAATTGGGTAATATAAAAATGAAACGCAGAATAGCACAAAAGATGAAGGATAAATAGAATATACTTTTAAGAGCTTACTACTTGTGGAGTATGAAGTATGAAGCATAAAGTATAAAGAGTAAAATGGTACAAGAGAGAAAATAAAAAATTACACTAAATTATCTGAATAACCCAAAAGGAGGCAGCAAATGAGAACTGAAAAACAGATGGGTTAAGTGGGAAATACTGAGATGGTAGACTTAAGCCCAATCATATCAATTATTACATTACAGTAAATCAAGTAATTATTACATGGAAATGTACAACAGACATTTTGTCTTATTTTTATCAAAGGTCAAATAAGGGGGCGCCTGGGTGGCTCAGTGGGTAAAGCCTCTGCCTTTAGCTCCGGTCATGATCCCAGGGTCCTGGGATGGAGCCCTGCATTGGGCTCTCTGCTCAGCAGGGAGCCTGCTTCCTCCTCTCTCTCTGCCTGCCCCTCTGCCTGCTTGTGATCTCTATCTGTCAAATAAAAAAATAAAATCTTTAAAAAAAAAAAAGTCAAATAAGAATTCAATGAATACTTCCTCATCTCTGTCAGAAATGCAATCTATAATTAGATTAAATTAAAAGGTAGAGTGTCAGACTGGATAAATCGCTAGAGCCACTACAGAAAACAGTGTGGGTACTCCTCAAAAAAACTAAAAATAAAATTATCATATGATACAGCAATTCTACTTCTGGATCTTGACCTGAAAGGATAAAATCACTATCGTAAAAAGATAATAGTATCCTCAGGTTCACTGCAGCATTATTTACAACAGCCAACACAATCCAGTGACAAATGAATAAAGAAAATGTGGCACATAGGTGTGTGTGTATAGTATTATTCAGCCATAAAGAAAAAAATCCTGCTATTTGCAACATCACAAATGGACATTGAAAGCATTGTGCTAAATAGTAAGAGAAAGACAAATGACGTATTATCAGTTCAACAACATACTAAAAATGAGTACACTGAATAAAAGAACTTCATATGTATCAAAAAGTAATAGATATAAGCATAGAAACAGGCCTATCTATCTATAATCATGGTTGCAGATGTCAATTCTCTGTTAACTGACAGAACTAAATAACACATCCAACAACTACAGAGTACACACTCATTTCAAGTGCACCAGGAATACTAAGTACAAAAGGTTTTAAAATAAATCTCATTAAATTTCAGAAGGATGAAAATTTTACAGATTATGTTATTTGACATTCACAATGGAATTAAGTTAGAAAATGGTAAGACATTCAGTAATGTCCCAAATATTTGGAAATTAAACAACACACTTCTAAATAACTGACATGTAAAGTAAGAAATCACAAAGAAAACTAGACGATATTTTTAACTGAAGAATGGAAACAACCTATCAAAACTTATGAAATGCAACTAAAGCAGTGCTCAGATGAAAATGTATAGATTTAAATGTCTAATTAGGAAAGAAAAAGAGCTTATAATCAATCTAACTTTTTTTTTTTTTAAGATTTTATTTATTTAACAGAGAGAGAGACAGCAAGAGAGGGAACACAAGTAGGGGGAGAGGGAAAGGGAGAATCAGGCTTCTCACTGAGCAGGGAGCCGGACAAAGGCTCGGATCCCAAGACCCTGGGATCATGACCAGAGACGAAGGCAGACGCTTAACAACTGAGCCACCCAGGTGCCCCTCAATTTTCATCTTAAGAAGCTAGAAAAAGAGAAAATTAAAGGTAAACAGAAGAAAGGAAATATTAAACTGTTAAAAAATGAGAATACACAAACAACTGAAAACTTACAGCTACAAGCTGGTTCATTAAAAAGATTTTAGGAAGTCAAAATACCCTTAGCAAGACAAAGGTAAAAAAAAGAGAGAGAAAAGGAAAACATCAATTATTGATCAAATAGGACTATCCACCACACATTAAAAATTTCAGTAAACAGTATGAAAACTTTACACCTATAAATTCAAAAGCTTAGCATCAAAACTGACAAAAGACAAAACTGAAAATCTGAGTATAACTATAGGTATTAAAGAAATTGAATTTATAATCAAAACTCTTCCTGCAAAGAAAATTACAGGCCCAGATGGTTTCACTGTTGAATTCTATCAACCATTAAAGGGGAAACACCACTAATCTTAAATTCGTTCAAAGAGGGAACACTTTCCAACTAATTTTCTATGACCAGCATAATCCTAGTACCAGAACATTTTGGACAAAGACTTTTAAAAAATTGCAAAATATCCCTCATGAACAAAAATGAAAAAAAAAAAAAAAACCCTCAAGAAAATACAGTAAAATTTTAAAATTCAACATACAAAAAGATAATACAAGTTTGGTTCAACACTTGAAAATCAATATAATTGACTAGTCCATTTTCACTTTTCTATACTCTGCCCAAAGACCTGTTGGGACTATACTAAACTTAGAGGAGTTGGGACTATACTAAGCTTAGGGGAGAGATCTAAATAATTTTTTAGAGAAATAGTCTAGTGACAAATTTATCATTAGTCAGATTAGAAAGTTCCCCTAGACAATTTCTAGCTTTAACATTTTGTTCTTTATAAAGATCATTAGAAAAGGAAGATAAATAATATGAACAATTCTTCATCTTTTGCAGAAACAGAATAACCATCACACATGGTTCACATGCGAAGGATCCATGCCCAGTCTAGTTCAAGGGAAAAAAAAAAAAACTTTCCTAATATTCTTTTAATTAATGAAGGAAAAAACCCATGGTTGAATAAAGATCTTACTATAAACTGGAAATGCATTGCAGCAACATATTGTGCACTCAAATGCACTCTATCCCAGGAAAGTTGTAATTGTTTCTCATAAAAAGAACAATAAAACAGAGAATGGTTATTCTTTCAGGCACATTAAAGCACTAATTTATGCCACTGTTGTTAATAGTGTCCCTTACTGTCCAGAAAGTTAAGGTAGCCTAGGAAAACAATGGTTAATTCAAATTGAGAATTATTTAACTTAAAATGTTTCTCTCCATGCCTTCCAAAGAATTCAGAAACACATTGTGTTCAGAAGCTAACCCAAATATTCTGGTATATTTATCCTCCCTCCTCTTTACTTAGCTCTTCTTTTATCTTAATTTCTTTGGTTTTATCAGTACTCCTTCAAATCTATTTCCAAAGTGGGCAACACCTAAATAAGATAATATGCTAAAACTAAGGAGGATGTACTCATATTAGAATCGAGGAACATTTCATTACTTTCTGAGGTATAAAAGGGGAAAGTTCTACCCAAAACACTGTAGTGAACAAGGATGGACTGAGATTTAAATAAAGTTAAAAAACATAATATTAGTAATTTTTGGTTCTTTCCAATCAGTGAATGTAATGAGTTTACTTTACCTTAATTTCTATCCTTGCTCTGTGAGGAAAAAGCTGTCCGATCATAGAAAAGTCAGTTCCTACCATGCTGATGGCTAAAAAAAACATATCTGTTTCTGTAAAAATAAAAGATTTAGAAAGAATGAAAATTAATATCAGTATGTCAAAGGAAAATAACCTTAGATTAAGTATACATTTTGAGTTAAAAATAAATTTGAGTACTTAAATATTATTTAAGAAATCCTTAGTCAATTTTATTGCAAAGAACTTCATGAATATCAAATACCTTTAAACTTTTATGCAGAAACATGATGAAAGAAATTTGTACGTTCATACCAAAGCATGAATAAAATAAAAAAGAACGGACAACGACAACATTCTGGTCTCAAAGTGACCAAAACTGTCAGTCACAGCCAATAAATTACCGATTTAACGGAAGCAAATGAGATGTGCTAATTAGTATATGAAAGAAAGTAGCATTGGGAGGGAGACAAACCATAAATGACTCTTAATCTCACAAAACAAACTGGGGGTTGCTGGGGGGAGGTGGGATTGGGAGAGGGGGAGCGGGCTATGGACATTGGGGAGGGGAGGCGAACCATAAGAGACTATGGACTCTGAAAAACAACCTGAGGGTTTTGAAGGGTCAGGGGTGGGAGGTTGGGGCAACCTGAGGGTTTTGAAGGGTCAGGGGTGGGAGGTTGGGGGAACAGGTGGTGGGTAATGGGGAGGGCACGTTTTGCATGGAGCACTGGGTGTTGTGCAAAAAGAATGAATACTGTTACGCTGAAAAAATAAATAAAATGGGAAAAAAAAAAAAAGATTGAAAGCCACCTAAAAGCAAAAAAAAAAAAAGAAAGAAAGTAGCGAAAAAACCACAGAAGAAACTATTATAGAAGTAACCTCAACAGAATAGGATTGGGGAAGTCAGAGGAGGGAAGTATAGAATTTTTCTTGTTGCCCTGTATCAGTCTGTTGTGTTTGACTTTTTTCCCAAAACCTGCATTATTTTTATAAGAATAAGCAATATCATTCAATAGGTATTACGTGCTTTTTTAACAGCCTAATTTTTACAAACTTTATTATACAATGAAACTATGACATTATTATGAGTATTAAAAATACTAATAATTTTCCATAAAAATATTATTTTTTACACAGAGGTTTGACAGGAATAATCCAACCCAAATGACCATAATGCTAATTCTAAAATACTAAGATAAAGACAGAAATACAGTTCTACGATATTAGGAGAGGGAGTCCCACTGGGAGGTGCCAATAAAAGTAGCTAAGAGAAAATAATACAGTTTGTGTTTTATTTACTTACAGAAAATAATTCACTTTATTTCAAATAAAGAACCTACACAATTTAAAATGAAAATTAGTTACCTTTATTTGACCATGGTTTAGAATAATAGTTTTTCCTAAAGCTGGAATATGTAGTTGTAGAACCACGTTCAAATATGGGATCATTTTCCTCAACCACACAGGGGCCTTTTGTCCTTAAAACTTCTACAGTTAAACTGAAAAAGACACATTTTTAAACAGATCTGCACTAAAAGCAAGAAAAAAGAAAATAAATGATATCTGAATAGTTATCTTTTGAAACCATGGCAGAATCATATCAAAAAAGTATGAGATATGCATATTTTCTAAGAATCTACTAATTTTCACTTGAAATGTGATTGCCAAGGAATAAATATAAATGCTAACATTTTTCCAAAATCCTTATCAGCAATATAAAATTTACACATTATCTTTGGGCCACCAAAAAATTATGTTTTATTAACTTCTGAATGTCTCCTATATTTAATATATATTTTCTTATACTAGACCCATCAGAGAATATCAAGAAATATAAGTATTTGATATTAATGTTCTATGTTCCTATACACAAAGCAGTTAAATGCTTTTAACTATTTAATGACCAATAAAATCATTATCACACTATAAAACACACAAAAACTATTACTAATAGTATTGTATTAATGTTTAATTATCATAGAATTTTATATGCTATAAAAAAGATTCTTTAAGGGGTGCCTGGGTGGCTCAGTGGGTTAAGCCGCTGCGGCTGACCACTTCCGCTCAGGTCATGATCTCAGGGTCCTGGGATCGAGTCCCGCATCGGGCTCTCTGCTCAGCAGGGAGCCTGCTTCCCTCTCTCTCTCTCTGCCTGCCTCTCTATCTACTTGTGATCTTTCTCTATCAAATAAATAAATAAAATCTTTAAAAAAAAAAAAAAGATTTTTTAACTAACTAAACTGTTGGAAGACTATCTATCACCCTTTTCCTATTTACTTACTACTTATGAATTTATCTTCTTCTTAAAAAAACATACTTTGGACAAACAACAAATTCCACAATGCCAAATTTGAAAAATTTAATGTTATAACTGAAAAATTAAACTATAAGGTGAATTAAACATTGTCATAACAGAAATCAAAGAATATTAAACCTATGATTTGTTATATTTTCACTACTTATCAGACAATAAAACATGGCATTAGTTAATACAAAAACCTGAATTTTGACTTCAAGACAATTTTTGAAATCTATCATCAATAGAGGCCAGCATATGATTAGTTAAGTAGCTCATCCCAATTACCAGTAAAGGTAGTAAACAATGGATGGTAGGTTAATGGATGATAGACCAAGAGTACCATCTTCTCATATAAAACATAGCATAAAAATTCCTAAAAATTATAAATGAATCTAACTCACTTTTCCATTTACAACATCCATTACAAAAATTTAAAAAATCAGTATCTAAGTGACAATGACTGATGCAGAAACACTCTCTCTCATTAAACAAAGCACATTTGGGGGCGCCTGGGTGGCTCAGTGGGTTAAAGCCTCTGCCTTCGGCTCGGGTCATGATCCCAGGGTCCTGGGATCGAGCCCCACATCCGGCTCTCTGCTCAGCAGGGAGCCTGCTTCCCTTCCTCTCTCTCTCTGCCTGTCTCTCAACCTACTTGTGATCTCTGTCAAATAAATAAATAAAAATCTTTAAGAAAAAAAAAAAAGCACATTTGTTCTGAGGTTTGAAACCAGTCTTTTTTTTTTTTTAAACTTACCTTTCTTCATCCAAAATAATGGAACCATCTTCTGCCACTTTTACTCGAGGAACCAGCAATGGCCCGTCATCCACCTCTTCTTCTAGTTCTTCGTTATCTGCAGTATCAGGAGTACTCTTACCTTCTTGCCTACCAAATGTAAAGACAGGTTAATTCATATATCCATGAGAAGTACTTTCTGAATACTATGAACTTGTGAAATAAATTACTTCAAATTCTACCTTCTATTTCCAACTTTCCCTAAACCTAATTAAAAAAATTCATGTTAAGGACAGGGCTATAAGATTTTTCTAATTTTATCCAGTAGCATTTAGTAAAAAGCCTTTACTTACTTTTGAAAACAAAGAAAAAAACACTCATCTTTTCTGTCTCAAAAGAGTATCAGATAAACAAAATAGATACTGGGGAATTAACACACCCACACACAAACCCTTACAGTTATAAAGCATTAGTTTGCAGATCATTCTATTAACTCTTCATAACAATCCTTGGGCATTAGTATTTTTTTGAAGATTTTTTAAAATTTGAGAGAAAGCGAGCAAACAAGCATGAGAGGAAGGGAGGGAGAGGGAGAAGCAAGCTCTCCACTGAGCAGGGAGCCCAATGTGGGGCTCGAAACCAGAACACCAGGATCATGACCTGAGCTGAACGCAGATACTTAACCAAATGAGCCACCCAGGTGCCCCACACATTAGTATTTTCAAACCCATTTGAGGTTTGTAGTAGATAAATAATCGTTGCTTTAGATTTCACAACAATAAAGACAGACCAAGAAGCTAAACACAGTTTCCCAAATAATAACTCTGAATACCATATACCTTACAGTCAACTATATCGTCTCCTTAAGGTTTTACAGAAGCAAACATAACCCATAAATCTATAAAAATATAGCTTATTATAAAGTCTGAGACTTCTGCTTTAAAACAATATAAATTCTAAGCAAAACAGCAATCATTACTTAATAACCTTTTAAGTAACAACCCGAAAATCCCAATGATTCTGGCAATTTTCCATAATCCCCCCATCCTGAATTTCAAAACTACATTAACTTCCCAGGAAGCCTCTTGGAGACATTTCCTAATAGTAAGGGAACATTACAGTGCAGCGTAGAAGGCAACAAGAAGCTTGTACAAAAAACCAGACTCTCTGCTGGCATCAAAACTATAAAAAGAAAGGAAAGAAAAGGAAAAAGAAAAATATATACATGCTTGTTTGGACAGACACAGAATGG
The DNA here is from genome assembly GCF_922984935.1 of Meles meles. Lineage (NCBI taxonomy): Eukaryota > Metazoa > Chordata > Mammalia > Carnivora > Mustelidae > Meles > Meles meles. The sequence goes on from NC_060068.1 coordinate 85,387,655, forward strand.
AACTAGAATGATACATTAAAAAAACAGTAACACAGTAACATTTGTTGCCTCCACAGAAGAACAAGACTACAGAAAAACAGATTTGGAAGACTTTTCTCAGTATACTTTTGTTCCCTGTGGTTTTTGTACAACTGTATTATATTATTATTCTAAAACAAAACAAAATCCTTTTTAATTCTGAAAGCTTTAACTGAAATCATACCACTGGCCATTTCCATATATAATACACAAACAGTGTGGACCTTTCATTTTGATTTAAATCAAGCATTAACTTTTATTTTTGTTATTCTACTTAAACATTCCTATCACATGTGACTTGACTATACCAAAAAGCATTATTTGATTTCATTTTTTAAAAACTATCCCCCAAAGAATTTATTAAAAAAAAAAAAAAAAAACAGTAAGATAAATGCTTACTCTCTTGTCTGGACTGGTGTCAAAGATTTTTCAGTTTTCTTTTCTTGCTCCAGGGAAGAACTAACAAATAAATAACATTTGTTTTTAAGTATGTAAAAAGATTTAATATTTAATATAAAAAATACTTTTATGTAATTCACACATTATGTCTATTCTATCCATCACCAAGAAAGAAATTATTTTAACTTGTTTTTTTAATGATAAACCATAACATCAATATTAATGAGAGTGTGTGGTCCAAGAGTCAATTTCTCAGTCAAAAATTTCTGTCATCAAGTATAAATAATCTGACTGATGATTCACAGACCTGTACCCCTGAAACAAGTAATACATTATATGTTAACAAAAAAAAAAAAAAAAAAGGATAAATAATTTGCTACACTCTAAGTAGGGAATGTTTTTACTCTCTAATTCCTTAGCAAAGGGAGGCTCTCTTAGTCCTGCGGCCTAAAGCAACTTAGCCGTGGCTTTTCTCCCAACCCTTAGATGTCAAATAATGCAAAACCTAGGTTTTTGGCCCTTCCTTCACTAGGCCAAAGACCTGATGAACCTGAAAAAGGCTATACTGAAAACGTGGCACTATTCCTACATCCACCTGCTAAACCATGAAGAACATACACTGAAATTTATTATAAACCACCTGCTTCTCCAGGCTAACTTGATTAAAGAAGCTTTGTTCTTGAGGAACTTCTTAATCAAATGCCACTATATTTAATTAGTAGGTAGGGCATAAAAATTAGACCATTCCTTTAGAATCAGGTTATAGTGTACAAGAAATAGAATCCGTAGTATCAGTTAGAGAAAACGTGTTTAGTTGGTTTTCAAACAACTTAGTAATATAGGAAAAGAAACTTACTTTTTAATCTCAGAAGTAAAGGATACCATCCCAAGAAAGCAGCTACCTGAAATACCACTAAGTTTTGTTAAAAAGATTCTCTCTAAAAGAACATCATATGTGCTATAAATTTTATCAACATGCTTTTGGAAAACATTGAAACTCTACTCTAAAAGTGATACTTAAATCACTATACACTCTAAGAAAGGAAAACAAGTATAGTTTACTTACGTCATCGGATTATTATCTGGCAGGTAATATATGAAATCTCTCATAGTCATTTTTGAACGATCTGGTGGCTTCTGACTTTCATTTATGGCATATTTGTTTTTCCATTGCTTCTATTACACGCAAACACATACAAAGATCCACTTTTATTTTACAAATACGGAAGAATTTCACATGTACTATACTCCAAGGTATAGCTCACTGCTGCATTCATTCCAAGTGATTTAATATTATTCCTACCACAATTATTCCTAATTTAAGGAGTGAATATTGAAAAGTTGTAGCACATCAAGGAACCTTAAAAACAAAAGTGTCCAGGACTGGACAAAAGCTCAGTGTATAAATCATACAAATGTCTTCTAACTATAAGAGTTTAAAGAATTTATAAACATACAACTTTTTTTTACATTGCAGTGAATTGGATTTCTGTGAATTTCATAAAATTCTTGAAGCAAATGTTTAATTCCCCAGAATAAATCTACCTAAGCAGATTCAATAAACATAGAACATCTTGAAAGACTTCAATTTTAGAAGAACAGATTCAAATCCCACTGGTGTTTGACACAAAGCAAGTAACATCTATGAGCCTATTTCCATCTGTGTAAAACAGTGATCTCTACTTCACAAATGTAATAGAATTAAATAACAAATATAAAGCACCATGTTAAGTGCCTTCCTTTTAATTAAAAAGGGCATTCTGAGCTAAAATTAATAAGTCAGGAAATGACAGATGTTCACGAGGATGCAGAGAAAGGAGAATCCTCCTACCCTGTTGGTGGGAATGCAAGCTGGTGCAGTCACTCTGGAACACAGTATGGAGGCTCCTCAAAAAGTTGAAAATTGGGGCTCCTGGGTGGCTCAGTGGGTTAAGCCTCTGCCTTCGGCTCAGGTCATGGTCTCAGGGTCCTGGGATCAAGCCCCGCATTGGGCTCTCTGCTCAGCAGGGAGCCTGCTTCCCCCTCTCTCTCTGCCTGCCTCTCTGCCTGCTTATGATCTCTCTCTCTCTGTGTCAAATAAATAAATAAAATCTTTAAAAAAAAAAAAGTTTAAAATAGAGCTACGCTACAACCCAGCAATCGCACTACTGAGTATTTAACCTGAAGATATAAATGTAGTGATCCAAAGGGACACGTGCACCCAAATGCTTATAGCAGCAATGTCCACAATAGCCGAACTATGGAAAGAGCCTAGATGTCCATCAACAGATGAATAGATAAAGATGTGGTATGTACACACACACACACACACACACACACACACAAACACACACTGGAATACTATGCGGCCATCAAAAAAGAAACAAAATCCTGCCATTTGTAATGACGTGGATTGAACTAGAGGGTATTACCCTAAGCGAAAAAAGTCAATCAGAGGGGTGCCTGGGTGGCTCAGTGGGTTAAAGTCTCTGCCTTCGGCTTGGGTCATGATCCCGGGGTCCTGGGATCGAGCCCCGCATCAGGCTCTCTTCTCAGCAAGGAGCCTGCTTCCCCCCCTCTCTCTGCCTGCCTCTCTGCCTACTTGTGATCTCTCTCTCTGTCAAAAAATAAAATCTTTAAAAAACAAAAAGTCAATCAGGGACGCCTGGGTGGCTCAGTTGGTTAAGCGGCTGCCTTCGGCTCAGGTCATGATCCCAGTGTCCTGGGATCGAGTCCCACATCAGGCTCCTTGCTTGGTGGGGAGCCTGCTTTGCCCTCTGACTCTGCCTGCTACTTTGTCTGCCTGTGCTCACTCTCTCTCTCTCTGACTAATAAATAAATAAAATCTTTAAAAAAAATTAAAAAAAAAAGTCAATCAGAAAAAGACAACTATCATATGGTATCTCTGATATAAGGAATTTGAGAGGCAGGGCGGGAGTCATGGAGGGTAGGAAAAAATGAAACAAGATGGGACCGGGAAGGACACAAACCATAAGAGACTCTTAATCTCAGGAAACAAACTGAAGGTTGCTGGGGGATTGGGGAGGAAGGACAGGGTGGCTGGGTTATGGACATTGATGAGGGTATGTGCTATCGTGAGTGCTGTGAAATGTATAAGCCTGATGATTCACAGACCTGTACCCCTGAAGCAAATAATACATTATGTGTTAATAAAAAATTTAAAAATTTTATAAATAAATAAATAAGGCATTCTGTATTTAAGAATAAGAGCTAACATGTTTTGGGCTCTTACTATCCGCAGAAAGTAGTCTAAATGTGTTTTATATGTATAAGGTCATCTAATCTTTACAACCTCCAATGAGATACATACTATCATCAGTCTTATTTTACAGATGAGGACACAGAAAAATTAATTAAATTGTGCAAGGTCACATAGTAAGGAATGACTCCAAAATTCAAATCTTAAGTATCTAACTGCAGATTTATATGCTTCCCTATTGGTACAGTACCCTTTTCAAAAAATAATCTACCTTTAAGATTAAAAGATGGTCTTAAAAAAAAAAAAAAAAAGGAAGATGGACTCTACACATACATGCAAATTTTCCCCCTTTATAATTTCCACATTATCAACTTAGAAAATATTACCAATTCATTTAGCTCAAGTATATTTTGTCTTAATTAAAACAAATAGAACTCATGTCACTTGGACATCATGAAAAACCAGACTGAAGATTTATTTTATAAATATACTTGGTATATTTTTCTATGTATGTATAGGTACAGAACTTCTATTTGTGGCCTTCACCAAAAACAATGAAAGATATAGATGAATATATAAAAATTAACATAGTGGAAAAAAAGTTTATTAAGTCCACTGTGCTTATTAATCAATCAGTTAACAAAAGGGATATTGAATGATGAATTACAGACTTATACCCCTGAAACAAGTAATACATTATATGTTAATAATAAAAAAACAAAAGGGATATTAATTGATTATGCTCCATTAAATGCTGTAGATATTTTTACTCCAAATGATGCCTGACTAACATAAAAACAGAATTCTAGCAGGGACCAGTCAAAATGTGATTTTTGTCTCCCTTACCTTCTCTTTTCTCAATTCTTCTTTTAACATTTCTCTTAGTTTCTGGGCTTTATATAATCGATATCTGTCTGAACATGGCTGTTTCTCTTTTGTTGAAACAGGGTTCGGCTGTGCAACTTCTTGATTAACTGTAGATAAGGGATGAGATTCTGAAGGAACAGTGACACCAGGCTTAACCAGAGTAGGAGTACTTGATATTCTCTTTCTTCTCTGTGAAACAGTAGAGGAAGATTTACTGGATTCTTCAACATAATTTTCACTGTCAGTCTTTTCATCACTGTTGAAATTTTTAAAAAAGAAAAAAAAAGAGTACCATGGATCTTTTATATTCTAGTTTCAAAAAACTAGCCTGGTGAAAATCTAAAACAATAGAACCTCATTATTAAAAAACTCAATGACTTGAGATATACAGTAATCATGACAGCAACTGCAATAAAAATTTTATTTAGTAAATGTTTTTAATAGATATATTAATTCTAAAAAGACTGCTGATCTTTTTCAAACTTCAAATCCCACAGGACAATAGAACATATTATTTCATGTTCACGCTAACTCTTTCAAGGAAAACAAAAGGCCAAGTTAAAAATTAAAGTTTACCCTATTTTGAACCACTAGATAACTGACAAATGTTTTTCTTTATAATCTATACTAACATCTTCCTGAACTGATCTCAATTACTGAAATTTTACTCTATCAATCTGAGATCAGCCAAACCAAACATACAAAACTTCAAACTTCTAAAATATCTCTACTGTAGTACTTGAGAATATTCATTTAGCTTCATTAATCAAACCAAATATTATATGGGGCAGAAATCATTTATCTTTTGTTGGGTAACTAGTTACACAGCTATCAAACTCCTTACTCAAAGAAAAGTGCTCAGTCACTCCAAATTACATACTAGGTATATAGCTCAGATTGGATATACGTATTTCAGGAATGGCCTGAAAGGAAATTAAGTCAAAAAGATAGAGGGGTTAGGGCACCTGGGTGTATCAGCAGGTTAAAGCCTCTGCCTTCCGCTCAGATCATGATCTCGGGGTCCTGGGATCGAGCCCCGCATCGGGCTCTCTGCTCGTCAGGGAGCCTGCTTCACCCCCGCCCCCGCACCCCCCGCCCCCGGTCTGCCTCTCTGCCTACTTGTGATCTCTGTCAAATAAATAAATAAAATCTTAAAAAAAAAAAAAGGATAGAGGGTTTAAAATTAAAAGCAGTTGAGGCATCTGGATGGCTCAGCAGGTTAAGTATCTGCCTTGGGCTCAGGTCCTGATCCCAGTCCCAAATCAAGGTCCCTGCTCAGCAGGGAGTCTGCTTCTCCCTCTCCCACCATGTGCTCTGTGTGTGTCTCTCTCTGGAATAAATAAATAAATAAAATCTTAAAAAAAAAAAAAAGGAATTAAAAGTACTCCACACTTGCATCACCTGTGTGGCTCAGTCGGTAAAGAGTCTGCCTTCCTCTCAAGTCATGATCCCTAGGTCTGGGATCAAGCCCCATGTCGGGCTAGCTGCTCAGTGGGGAGTCTGCTTCTCCCCTCTCCCTTACCCTCTCCTCCCGCTTGTGCACTCTCTTTCTCTCAAATAGATAAATAAAACCTTCAAAAGGAAAAAAAAAAAGTAGTCCACACTTTCCTGTTATGATTAGTTTTATAGAAAAGTGGAAAACAGGGATGCTTGCGTGGCTCAGTAGGTTAAGCATCTGCCTTGGGCTCAGGTCATGATCTCAGGGTCCTGGGATAGAGTCCCGAATCAGGCTCCTTGCTCAGCGGGGAGCCTGCCTCTCCCCCTGCCTGCTGCTCCCCCTATTTGTGTGTGCTCTCTCTCTCTCTGACAAATAAACATATAAACTCTTAAATATAAATAAATAAAAGTGGAAAACTCCTAAACCTATAGAATAATCGTCCCAAGAAATCTCTTTTTTGAAGTTTTGTTTTTTTTTTTTAATAATCTCTACATTCAACACAGGGCCCAAACTTACAGTCCCAAGATTAAGAGTCGCATGCTCTTCTGAGTAAGTTAGCCAGGCACCCAAAAAAATGTCCAATTTAAATTCATATCTCAGCCTTTAAAACGTGATACATGCACCATGTACATTTCACCCAATTATGCTGAAACCACAAGGACAAAACATACATCCTATGTTTTTATCACATATTTTTACAACTGCAAAGACCCACAAAAAAAAGGTTAAAAAAAAACAAATATACTCCCCATATGCCAACTCCAAGAGACCAAATATCCTCAACCTCAAATGTCTCAAGACTACAAAACCTGAGTAATTCATTTATTAAATTATCAAACCTCACATACTTGTATGTAACTAACAGGACCTATTCAAACTTCATTAACAGTGACTGATATTTGTATTTCCTTTTTTAGAGAAATTTTGAAAAAGTATTCATATAAAAAACTTGAAAGCTACTAAGCATCACTAAGCTGGCAAAATAACACCTTATACCCAGCACCAGTACAAGCCAAAAGTTTGGCCAAAAAGAAAGGGAGTAAAATTTCCACCTTCCTGTCAGAGCATACAGAGAATTTATACCATCTCATTGTCATTTAATAGGGTCAGATTTTATTGCTTTCCTCACATTCATATTACAGAAACAGGGGCTATTAGCAGCCCAACATGTCTTAACTTTAATTACTTTCTTAATTACTACCACCGCATTTATTTTAAACAAATAACTTTTTGTAGGCAACTATTCTGCCATGTCCTATGCAAGACAGTTTATGTCAGTTTTTTCTAAACTCCACAATAACTCTCCAAAGCATGTAGTATTATCTCCATTTTAGAGTAAGTAAATTCTGCCTGACCAAGTCTGACAAACTGTTAAATTAAGAAAAAAATCCTAAATCCAAATGTGGCGCTCGCACATACTTTTCCCTTAGCAAACATGACCACTATAAAAGGACACGCCCTCAAAGCAAAGCAAGTAACCACATCTCCTCTCCACTGACACAAATTAGCAGAACCAAAGTAACATTGGTCTTTTAGGAATAAATCAATGTTTTTAAAATTTTAAAAACTACTTAACCTCTTCAATGTACTCCGGAAGAATAAAAACTACGGTAAAGTAATCTAAGCTAATGAACATTACCACGTGTGGATACTTTTCACTTCAAAACTGTTACATGTGGATTCTTCCCACTACCTCTTGAAGACATGGTCCTCACCCCAGGAATCTACAAACCTTAACAAAATCCACATTTGCCACACCTTGTGGACAGAACGACAAACTGCAGTTGGGAGTAGGTTCATAGGGCCTCAACTCTAAGGCTTAATGCGGGGGACGAAGACTCCTACGGTAAATTCATCTGGTCAGCTTCCAGGTGACAGCCCCATAGAGGCGGGGCAGAGGAAAATATTCCGCACCGCATGCACTTACCTGCTTTTGGGAGCCTTTTCTTGGGGCTCAGATCCCCCGCAATCCACCGGGGGCACATCTGTAGACTCCGCTGGCTTCGGGGAGGAGGCCGCTGCAGGATCCTGGGGCCTGGGCGCCTCTTGTCCACGCTGCGGGTTGGGGGTGGTGGAACCCCTGGCGCCTACACCAGGCCTGACATTCGGCTTCACGCTAAGGCGTGCCCTGCGGAACATGGCGGAGCCAGGGGGCCCGGGGAGGCGGCCCCAAGGCCGCTCTCAGCCCCGAGCCCCGGCCGCTGCCCGGAGCAGGGATTAAGAACTACGCCCTTTCCACACAGCCACGCCACCAGGCCAGCGGGCAGCTACCGCAGTTTCTCACCCCCGCCGCCTCCTCCGTCCTCCCGCCGCCGCCTCTTCTTCATGACCCTGCTACACTAATAGCTAAGTTTCCCCCAGTACCTTGCTTCCCCGCACTCATAGGGCGCCGGAACTGATTACGCCATCAGCCAGCGCCGCGGAAGAACGTAAGACGCACATCTCCTGGAGCCATGGTAACTGTCAAACTAAAGAGTCTCTTGTGAACCGGAAATTGGGATGCGCGGTAAACCCCTCTCCCCTCATCAGGGATCCTTAGGTGTTACTGAAAGGAGGGGAAGGAGGTAGTCAAGCCCCTCAGCCCAAACCTTTCGGAGACTATGAAAATCATGGGGCGCCTGATTGCCTCAATTAGAAAAAGTGTGGGACTCTCGTGCGAGCCCCACTTTGGGGGTAGAAATTACTAAAAACAATAAAAAAAACTTTTTTTAGGGGCACCTGGGTGGCTCAGTGGGTAAAGTCTCTGCCTTCAGCTCAGGTCATGATCTCAGGGTCCTGGGATCCAGGCCCCCATCGGTCTGTCTGCTCCGCGCGCAGCCTGCTTTCCCCCTTTCTCAATACCTGCCTCTCTGCCTACTTGTGATATCTCTCTCTCCCTCTCGCTCTCTCTCTCTCTGTCATAAATAAAATCTTTTTTAAAAACCCTTTTAAAAAAAGGTGGTGGGGGCACCTGGGTGGCTTAGTGGGTTAAAGCCTCTGCCTTCAGCTCAGGTCATGATCCCAGGGTCCTGGGATCGAGCCCCACATTGGGCTCTCTGCTCAGCAGGGAGCCTGCTTCCCTCTCTCTCTCTGCCTGCCTCTCTGCCTACTTGTGATCTCTGTCAAATAAATAAAATCTTTAAAAAAAAAAAAAAAAGGTGTTGTATAGTAGTGCCTGTTCACCAGCACAGCCCCAGAACTTAGAAATTCTAAATTGAGTAGAACATAAATTACAAATTCAGGTATGAAGAAACTGGTAAATTACTTTCTACAAGGGAAGCTAGGTTTCTGGGCCATATCGTGGGAGAAAGACCATTCACTGTATACCTTTGTGTATTTTTTAATATATCTGTTCAAAAATTATTATACTTAAAACTATATAGTTAGAGTAAATTAGCATAAGTATTCCTAATCTGCTTCAGGCGATAGAAACAGCAATAAACAAGACACTCTGGGTTGGGGAGAAAAAAAATACAACAAAGAACAAGATAATTTAAGAATTTATTAAATACGGGGCACCTGGATGGCTCCTTCTGTTAAGAGGTTACCTTCGGCCCAGGTCGTGATCCCAGGGTCCTAGGATCGAGTCCCACATCGGGCTCCTTACTCAGTGGGGAGCCTGCTTCTCCCTCTGCCTCTGTTGCTCCCCCTGCTTGTGCTCTCTCTCAGACAAATAAATAAAATCTTAAAAAAAAAAAAAAAGCAGTTTCTTAGAAAACAGGTTGTCCAGGGGCGCCTGGGTGGCTCAGTGGGTTAAAGCCTCTGCCTTCAGCTCAGGTCATGATCCCAGGGTCCTGGGATCGAGCCCCGCATCGGGCTCTCTGCTCAGCAGGGAGCCTGCTTCCTCCCTTCTCACTCTCTGCCTGTCTCTCTGCCTACTTGTGATCTGTCTGTCAAATAAAGAAAGAAAGAAAGAAAGAAAGAAAGAAAGAATGAATGAATGAATTTATTAAATACTATGAAACAAATTTAAAGGATACTATGACAGGGACACCTTGGTGTCTCAGGGGATTAAGCACCTGCCTTCCTGGGGGATCATGATCTCAGGATCCTGGGATGGAGCCCCGCATCTAGCTCCCTGCTCAGCAGGGAGCCTGTCAATCCCCCTACTTGTGCCATCACTCTCTGTCAAATAAATAAATAAAATCTTTAAAAATAAATAAGTAAAGTGCACTATGACAGAGATTAATGGAAGCCTGGCTTATTTTAGGTAGGATGGTTAGGCTTCTAGAATGTCAGGAAAAATGGCCATAGATGAGGTTGGCCTTACACAGTATGAGCCAATTTTTGAACTTGCATTATAAATTCTCTGACTCGTTGCAAGAGAGGCCCGACGTCCTTTGTGGAAGGACAAGATTTAACAACCTGATACCAGTTAGAATGGCCAAAATTAGCAAGACAGGAAACAACGTGTGTTGGAGAGGATGTGGAGAAAGGGGAACCCTCTTACACTGTTGGTGGGAATGCAAGTTAGTGCAGCCACTTTGGAGAACAGTGTGGAGATTCCTCAAGAAATTAAGAATAGAGCTTCCCTATGACCCTGCAATTGCACTGCTGGGTATTTACCCCACAGATACAGATGTAGTGAAAAGAAGAGCCATCTGACCCCAATGATTATTGCAGCAATGGCCACGGTCGCCAAACTGTGGAAAGAACCAAGATGCCCTTCAACGGATGAATGGATAAAGAAGATGTGGTACATATACACGATGGGGTATTATGCCTCCATCAGAAAGGATGAATACCCAACTTTTGTAGCAACATGGACGGGACTGGAAGAGATTATGCTGAGCGAAATAAGTCAAGCAGAGAGTCAAGTATCATATGGTCTCACTTATTTGTGGAGCATAACAAAGAACACGGTGGACATGGGGAGATGGAGAGGAGAGGGACTTGAGGGAAACTGGAAGGGGAGATGAACCATGAAAGACTATGGACTCTGAAAAACAACCAGAGGGTTTTGAAGGGGCGGGGGAGGAGGGGTGGGAGGTTGAGGAACCAGGTGGTGGGTAATAGGGAGGGCACGTACTGCATGGAGCACTGGGTGTGGTGCAAAAACAGTGAACACTGTTACGCTGAAAATAAAATAAAATAAAATCCTGCTACATTAATAATATGTCAAAAAAATTAAATCCTTTATTAATTAATCCTTGCTAAGTCATCAAGAAGGAGAAAGAAAGGCAAGTGTTTTTGAGAGTAAAATAACAAGGATGGAGGGGCGCCTAGGTGGCTCAGTGGGTTAAAGCCTCTGCCTTCAGCTCAGGTCATGATCCCAGCGTCCTGGGATAGAACCCCACATCAGGCTTTCTGCTCAGCAGGAAGCCTGCTTCCCTTCCTCTCTCTCTGCCTGCTTCTCTGCCTATTTGTGATTTCTGTCTGTCAAATAAATAAATAATATCTTTAAAAAAAAAGAACAAGGATGGAAAGCACAGAAGAGAGAAGAGATTCCTTTCAGACGGGAAAGAAACTGGAGATCTGTGGATTCTGTGGGCTCCCTCCGGGACCCCAGGGGAGGGAACAGGGCATCAAATACCCCTAAAGAAGCTCCAGAACTTAACAAAGAAACCCCTACTAAAGATGTTTCAGGAATATTGGAGCCACTACCAGGACCACAGGACTTTGCACAATATATTCTGGTACAAGGGCGCATTGCCTTTCCCCAAATGTTCTCTCTGTTCCACCTCAGAATCTAGGGCATTCCCACAATTCTGTGCATAAGGCAGTCAATAATGACAAAGATTTAATTTCTCACTAGTATAAAGATGGGAACAAAGTCAGATTTAATTTTGTTATTAAATATAAAGTCAAGCACACCTGGATGGCGCTGTTGTTTAAGCTTCTGACTCTTGATTTCAGTTCTGGTCATGATGCCTGGGACCTGAAATTGAGCCCGAGTGGGGGCTCTGCACTTAGCTTGGAGTCTTACTTGTCCCCCTCCCTCTGTTCCTCCTTCAGCAAGCTCGCTCTCTACTCACGCCCTCTCTCTTTCAAATAAATAAATAAATAAAATCTTTCAAAATAAATAAGTAGGGGCCTGTGTGGCTCAGTCGGTTAAGCGACTGCCTTCAGCTCAGGTGATGATCCCAGGGTCCTGGGATCAAATCCCATATCAGGCTCCCTGCTCAGCTGGGAGCCTGCTTCTCCCTCTGTCTCTGCCTCTCTGTCTCTCATGAATGGATAAATAAAATCTTCTAAAAAAAAATAAGTAAGTAAATATTAAGTCCTAAGATATTTGTTACAGAACCAAGTTTGTGGAGTAAATTCATAATGGCAGCACAGTCATTTCAAAAGTCTTCAGTTTTCTCTGATACACCAACATTTCTTGTGTACATCATTATGTGTCCCTACAACTCACAAAGTATATTTGCAGCCACAAAGAAAAAGCTCAATTAAACTGTAAACTAAGACCACATACAGAAACAACACTACCACTTACCTTCCAATCCCAAACTGCTTCGTTTCCTTCTTTATGAGCCAGACCAGATAGTCAATCTTTTCCCCCTACTCCTTACTCCAGAAGAAGTTGCTTAAGTGGAATCAGACACTTGGCCCATAAGCACTGTTGAAGAGAGGCGAGGCTTAAGAAGAGTGACAAGTACACAAGGCTCTCTGAGTTTAAAAGAATGACAATAATAGCTAACTTATTGAGGGCTACCATATATTGGGCACTTAATACTTCACATACTTAATTCAGTTAATTAAGGAGGAACGTCTACCGGGCGCCTGGGTGGCTCAGTGGGTTAAGCCGCTGCCTTCGGCTCAGGTCATGATCTCAGGGTCCTGGGATTGAGTCCCACATCGGGCTCTCTGCTCGGCAGGGAGCCTGCTTCCCTCTCTCTCTCTGCCTGCCTCTCTGCCTACCTGTGATCTCTCTCTCTCTCGCTGTCAAATAAATAAATAAATAAAATCTTTAAAAAAGAAAAAGGAGGAACATCTACCTTCCCCTTTTACTGGCAAGGAAGCTTTACTGCAATTAAGTAACATGCCCAACTTCACATATCTACTCCATGGTAGAACTGGGCTTTCAACCAAGACATTCCAGTGCTCTAAGCCTTCACCACTTTCTCCTACCTTCTCTAAAATAGGTGATTCTTTGGAGTTAAAATATACTTGAGAGTGCATTGTAGTATTTTCTATACTTTTGTATATGTTTGCAATTTTCCAAAATAAAAGTCTTCTAGAAACAGCGTGATTTAGGGGAGCACTTAGGTGGCTCAGTAGGTTAAGCAGCCAACTCTTGGTTTGGGCTCAAGTCATGATCTCAGATGCTGGGATGGAGCCCCGCAACTGGTTTCCCGCTCAGAGGTGAAGCTGCTTCTCTCCTTCCCCTTCTCCCTCCTCTTGTGCTGTCTATTCCTCTCTTTCTTTCTCTCAAATAAATCTTTTCTTTTAAAAAAAGGACAATTTTAGGGTGTACAGACTAACTGCACACATTTATTAATCTGTAATCATTAATGGGATAGATGAAGAATGTAAGTATTGTATTACCCAACAGGCACCTTTCCATGTCTGTTTCTAGCAATTGCAAACGCACCACGGCTTTTACCCAGGTTCCAAGGTTATCCTGGGCTATTATGAATGTGTGATAAAACTGCACTCCCTGCCATTCCCTTCCCATCACACAACCCAAGCACAGAGCCATTAACCTACAATTCCTAAAGTACTGTCGACAATGACAAAGGCACTGGGGTTAAATGGGAAATGAGGGGCGTCTGGGTGGCTCAGTGGGTTAAAGCCTCTGCCTTCGGCTCAGGTCATGATCTCGGGGTCCGCGGATCGAGCCCCGCATCGAGCCCCGCATCGGGCTCTCTGCTCCGCGGGGAGCCTGCTTCCTCCTCTCTCTGCCTGCCTCTCTGCCTAGTTGTGATTTCTCTCTGTCAAATAAATAAAATATTAAAAAAAAAAAAGGGAAATGAAGAGATTTAAGAGTCTGTCCTAAATTTGAATCTCACTTCTACGAGTCCCTACCTGTTATGTCAGTCGCCCCTGGTCTTAGTCTCAATCTCCTCTTCTATATATGAGAACAATGAAGCCTGCTTTACAGGATTGGTGCAGGAATAAAGAAAGAAAATATGTAAAGAGCCAAACTGACTTTTGCAGAGTTAACCCTCAATCTGTTTTGTCCCCTTCCTTCTCTTCCCGCTTCTGCAAGGGATGAATAAAAGTTAATGTTCTTTGTCGAAAAATGAGATATAGTAGCATTTATTGTTTTTGTCGTTACCAAAAAATGGAGACTGGCCAGGGCCCAGTGTTGGGTACACAGTGCGTAAAATCCACAGACGCAGGACCTGGTTTGTAGACTCGACCGTACTCGCTTGGCAGAAAGACCCCAGAGAGCAGATTAATCTCAAGACGCTCTCTGCCCGGGACCCTTGGCCGGGGCTCCCCGCCTACCCCCTGCAGCGCACGCGCAGTCGCTTGCCGGGCTCGCGGGCGGCAGCTGTCGGGTCTCGGTGGGCGGGGCCATGGGAGGAGCGGAGGCGTTGCCCCTCAGGGCCCGCGCGGGCTCAGCCTTCAAGGGCCACCAGTGGGGACGACCGCTTAGCGAGCTAAGAGGCCATTGCTTTCCGTAGGGGTTTTCTCCCAGGCTCGGTCCAGTGTCGGCATGGCCCGTGAGTGTGTGGACGGGTGGGGAACGCGGCGGGGGAGCGTCCGCTGAGAGAGCCTAGTTCCGAGGCGCGGCTGGACGGGAGGCGGGGACTGGCTGATGTATCCCCTTCGGTCCGGCGGCGCGCGGACCCAGTCCTCAGTCCGCAGAGGGAGAGGGATGGTTAGCTTCGGGTCCGCTTGAGAAATCGGATATGCACCTGCCGGTCAGGTGTGATTTTACACGGTAAAAAACACCTTTCCGGAGGTGAGGTGTGAGGATCGCGGACCCCGGGAGGGGTCCTGGTCTGAAAGGGGTTTCTGTCTGGTACTTAAAGGTCCTAAGGCCTGATGAGGAGTAGAAGCTCCGACTGAGTCTCCTCCGTAGTTCTTTTGTTTGGCTCCTACAGGTAATGTTTCTCGAACAGCCGCATTTGTTCGCCTAACAGTCGAGCTGTGATGGGCCAACTTGTGGAGCTGTGTTCCCTGTGTCTATTCTTCTTTCCATACACGCTTTTCAAAAGCTAGACCTTAATCTGGAATACTAACCGGTATAGACAGAGGAGTGGAATGTCTGTTGTAAGAGACCTGGTATTCACAGCCAGTGAACACATTCATTGGTATGATAATATTCTTAAGACTGTGTATTTACCTCTGTGCTTCCTCCTTGTCAGTTACGGGAAGGGCGTTCAGTGTAATTACTCTGCTGGAGTATCTGTTAAAAAGCCAGCTTCAGATGCATTTAAATAAGAGCGTTTTTGCGGAATTCGTGATTATTTTTGAGATGGGGGAAAGAGCATGACTGTTTGGCTTTGTAGGAGGAAATCAGCGAGAACTTGCCCGCCAGAAAAACATGAAGAAAAGCCAGGAAATTAGCAAGGGAAAAAGAAAAGAGGATAGCTTGACCACCTCTCAGAGAAAGCAGAGGTAAGCGATACTAAAGGAATTTTCAAGTCACTGAAGTTTTTGTTTTGGAGAATGGGGAGAATTTTTTAAATCATTGGTAGAACTAGACTTAGACTGCATACAGGGTAACAGTTGAATTGTTGCATGCACACTAAAACTATATAAGGTAGTAATTATCCCAATACATGAATGAAAAATTTCCAGCTCTCAAGCAATAGTCTTGAAGAGAATCTCAGGCTTCAGTCACCACAACCATAGAAATTTCATCTAGCAAAATATCTGAATGCCTTCCATGTGGTAGGCACTGTTCCGTGCTAGGGATACAGCATTTTCAAAGGGGACGTCCTACCCAAACTAGTCGAGATGACAGGTGACTCAATTACAGGGATTAAGGTTCTGAAGGAGACACAACAAAGTATATGTAGCTATATGGACTTTATAAGATTCTTTGCGTTGGAAAAATTGCAGGTGCACAGCCTTGATGTAAGATTACATATGTGAAAAATAATACAAAATTGCTACAGAAACATTTGGATTGCAGCTTAAATTTTTTAAAAAGCATTCATATTTATAAACAAGCTTAATGTTTTTCTAAAAACAAATTTTGTCTAGGTACAACTTGGAGGTCAGGTGGAGAATTGCCTACACCGGCTTCTCTGTGGTCCTCTAGCCTGCACATTAGAAACACCTGGGAAATCCTAAAGGCTACTCAAGCCTGTACCTTAAATTCAGTCCTGATTTAATTGGTCTGGGGCTGGGCATAGTAGGTGCTCTAGGTAAATTTTATTGTGACTAAGTTAAACCTGCCTTTTAAAAAGATCCCCAGGTGATTCCGATGTGCAACTAGAGTTAAGAATAATCATTTGAGGGGCGCCTGGGTGGCTCAGTGGGTTAAAGCCTCTGCCTTCGGCTCAGGTCATGATCTCAGGGTCCTGGGACTCAGGGTCCCCAAGTCGGGCTCTCTGTTTGGTGGCGAGCCTGTTTCCTCCTCTCTCCCTCTCTGCCCACCCCTCTGCCCACTTGTGATCTCTGTTTGTCAAATAAATAAATAAAATCTTTTTTTAATATATTTTTTTTAATAAATAAAATCTTTAAAAAATAATAATAATCATTTGGGGCTGCCTGGCTAGTTCAATCAGTGGAGAATGTGACTGTTGAGTCATGACTTCAAGTCCCACATTGGGTTAATTATCACCTCACGCTTTTTTTCTGTGATACTAAAGTGATAAGGTTTGCCTTAAATTTCTGTTTACCCACGTTGCAGTAAAAGTGAACATGGTACAAATCAGTGACCCTGAAATTTTTAGTGGGGAACCCTAGTCTAGCTCAATAATAGTCCTTGTTAAATGAGTATCCATGTGTTAGAAAACTCTGTGCTGGGTACTCTATACTTACTATCTCTATTCGTTACCCTGAAAAGTGGTATTAGCCTCAATGTATAGGATAGGAAACTGAGGTTCTGAATTTCAGTAACATTACTAAGGGTACAGCAAGTGCAAAAGAGTTCAGTTTCAAACAGAAAAATAACTATCATATTATTTTCCATGATACTTCATTTCTTTTTTTTTTCTTTTAAAGATTTTATTTATTTATTTGACAGAGACACGGCTAGAGAGGGAACAGAAACAGGGAGAGTGGGAGAGAGAAAAGCAGGCTTCCTACGGAGCAGGGAGCCTGTTGCGGGACTCAATCCTGGGACCCCAGGATCATGACCTGAGTCAAGGGCAGACACTCAACAACTGAGCCACCCAGGCACCCAATACTTCATTTCTTTATAGCCATCTTGGTTTTCCTTCATCCTCATTCCTCATCTTTGCTATTGGCTTTACAGAAATGTCTATTGTCATGGACAGAGCTACTCACCTGTATTAAAATCTCACACTAAATCTATGTGATAACAGGAAAGAGCCTGAACTTTGAAATTAGACAAATTTGGGTTTTATATGATTTAAGGCAAATTATTTAGCTCTAAACTTCTATTTTTTTTTTTTATTTGAATCATGGGGATAATAACAGTTGCTGTTAGACTTAACCCAGAGCCAGCAAATTGGCACATAGCCAGGTGTCGATTACAAAGCTATTTAATGTATTTTTTAAAATAAGGACTTCCTGGACCATCTAGCCCAGGTAGTCTGGTTGTAGTTCACCACTAATATGATATATGGAGGTTCAGCCAGAGACACAAAGTGTTAAGGAAATGCCTGAATATCCTGTTGTTTTTTAGGGTAATCCATTTTTAATCACTAGCTATTGGGCTTTCAGGCTTGTAAGAAACTTAATTGCTTCATAACATCTATGTCCTAATGCTAGGTACCATTCTGGATATCTAGAAGGCTTTTTTTTTTTTTTAATTTCTTTTCAGTGTTCCAGAGTTCATTGTGTGTGCACCACACCCAGTGCTCCATGCAATACATGCCCTCCACAATACCCACCACCAGGCTTACCTAACCTCCCACCCCTCTCCCCTCCGAAACCCTCAGTTAGTTCCTCAGAGTCCACAGTCTCTCATGGTTCGTCTCCCCCTCCAATTTCCCCCAACTTCTCTCCATCTCCCCATGACCTCCGTGTTATTCCTTATGCTTTAGGAGACTTCTTAAATGCCCCTTCTTTGAGAGAAAAATAGAGTATATGAACTTTGTTGAAAACAAAAGTAATTGCCATTATTTCTGTATATAGCTTCCTGATGTCAGATAGATATATTCATAGCTATTCCACAAAACAACCCTAGTGACTACTTTTCTGATTTTGAAAGGTCGTTATTTGCCCAAGATCATAACAATAGAGATGGTCTTCAAAATAAGATGTGACTTCAAAGCCCTTCCATACTTTGTTTTCCCATTCTGTTGCCATGAAAACAGAAACACTTGAATCTTTATATCTTTTAGTTTGTTTTCTAATATGTTTAAGAGTTTTGTATACAAAACAAGTAAAAACATATAATCAGTTTTTCTGTAACAACTTACAGCCTTTTCCCCCATTATAGGGACTCTGAGATAATGCAACAAAAGCAGAAGGCAGCTAATGAGAAGAAGTCTATGCAGACAAGAGAAAAATGATGACTATTTGGAAAAACCTGGGTGCTACTGCCAACTAGGTGTATCATAAACTCTAAGGTTGAAATTTGCGAACATTTGTTATGTCCTTATAAAACTATTTTAAACTTTACCTTTCAGCCTGACTTAGTGTAATGTTTTAGAACCATTCTTCAAAGAATAAAACACTAACCATTCATGTGATATATTGGTGGATGTTATTTTTTTTATCAGCAGTGAGCATTTATATAATTTGCTAGAGATGTAATGTGATTAGATAATAAAATCTATAAATCCAGAATATTTGTCATAAACTTTGTTAAAGTAGATCTTATATATAGTCAACTTGATTGTATAATAGAATTTAAGATACATTTATCTTAAACAATCTAATGTTGTTTTGTGATTAACTGGTTTGCTTGAAGAATTTAGCATAGCACAGACCCACCTGGAATGGCAACTAAATGAATATAAACTAAATGAAGAGTAACTTACTGAGAAAATTCTGAGTTTTGCTTACAGCTTTAAAATTTTTAGCGAGTGCCTTTCTTCTAATAGACTATATTCTTTAGAAAAGAGTTAGGTTCAAATAAAATTGATTTCTCATGTATACCCTGCTTCTATTTATACATAGCCTCCTCCATTATGAATATGCACCACCAGAATGGTAAGTCTATTGTAATTGATGAATCTATAGTAACATATCATAATCACCCAAAGTACAAGTTTACTAGTCCAGAGTTCAAAGGATTCAGTCTTGGTGTTGTAAGAGTTTTCTTTTTTTAAGTCTGTTCTGAGACTGAAAAACTTGTGACTTGACAGTAATAAATAATGGAAATACATTAACCTAGAGAAGGATTTATGACTATACTACTCTGAAGCAAATAGGCATAATTACTGCAAAGAGAGTCTACCACTCTGGAAATGGACAGTCAGTGGAGAGTTCTTTAAGACTTGGCCTCCTATTTTAACGAAGGTTCTGATAATCTTGAGATAAGTCACTTGGCTGTGGTACCAACTGTTAATGGGGTGGAATCCTCAGCATCTCTAATACTGGAAGGGGCAAATGGGAAGTTCTTATCTATCTTATTATTACAGTTTTTCAGTTAAAGTAAAACTGTCTTGGGTTAACTTAAGTCTTCAAACTTTATATGGGGAGTTATAAGGGCAAAAGGATTACAACAGCCTAAGTTACTTTCTAATAAAAGGGATAATGAAGTCTGATTGTACTGCAAAGCTTCTTTATGGGTCTGATTTCTATAATCCTATCTCCAGAATTTTACATAGTGATAAGTCATGAATACAAAGAACTTGTTATGCTTTCAGCTGTATACTTTGTTTTTTTGGGTTTTTTTTTTTTGTTGTTTTTTAAGTAATGAATAATGTAGTGGAATAACTTTAGCTATTCAAAAGTTAATCCTTAATCAGTCTAGGGAAAACCACGTTTTCCAAAAGAGCATGGGTATTAGGATAAGGAAGATCTCTTTGTTGTAATTAATCATTAAGACTTAAATCCAGAACTGCATCTTAAAAAAAAATTATATCACTTGAATGAGTTCATTATTAAGATAAAGGGTTTGGTTTTTAACTAAAACATGACCACATGTTTCCTCAAGGCAGACAGAAAAGTTACCCAAGAGGAAGAAAATTAACTGTGATTGCTGTAATTTATTGACACTTCAGTTTCTTTTCTTATACTATATTTAAGCAACATAACTAAAATAGCTAAACTGCTACAGATGGTAACGGGGCAAGATTTTTTTAATTTCTCAATCACAAGATATTGAGGGAAAATACATGCGAATAGTTACATCCAATCAGTAAAGTTAATTTATGCACTAACTTTAGATTATTGTTTTGGCATGTTGCTAAGGCAAGATAAAATTACTTAAATGAAGTAGTGCCAACTCTAAAATGCAATTTAGAAAATACTGAACTCCATGGAACACCCTCATAGGCATTAAAATTGCTACCTTGCATTATCCTTAAAGCGGTAGTGGATTGTCACTAGCAATCGTCATAAGTCCTGCTGAGATATATGAGGGAGCAGCTGCTATTGCCCAAGGTGAGAACAGGGAGGTCAGATTCATCAGTTCCTTGATTCCTTTTGAGTACCCTTTCTATTAGTTGCATGTGTAAGAAATTGTTACCCACTCAACACAGGAAAGTGTTGAAAAATAGGACTCACAGGAAATACTGATTACTGACATCATTTTTCTAACTTTTTAAAAATAGTTTCTTTTTCTGCATGTTTTTATAGATGGAATGAGGTTACTCACTTGAGGAGAGTGAGCACCTATGTATTTTAAAGTAGTGACTTGTGAAGAATTTTTCTGTTCAAGGCAAGGGTTGTACTAATACTGTTAGTACTAATACTGTCTAAAAGCTGTTTGAAAACTATTGAGCTCTAAAAAGGCTATCCCCTCATAGTGAATACATCTAACAAATTATATTGTACACCATAAATGTAAACAATTTTATTAGTAAATCATACCTCATTGAAGCAGTGGGAAGGAAAATACCCTTAAAGTGAAAACCCAATATAAAATTCACTTTGGCAGTCAGAATTTGAAATTTGTACATTTTATCATCTGTGTCAGCAGTGATTGAAACTAAGCAGGGAGCGTGTGAACTTCTTTAGTTAAGTTCCCAATTGCCTTTGGTGATGAAGACCTAAAGTAAAAATTGAATTGAAAAACTGAATTAACTTTATGAAAATGTCAACCATAATTTTCCATTAGAACAAAAGAGAGTAAGAAAGTTTATTAAACTACCTCCTAAGACTTTATCTGCTGAAGTACTTGCTTTTTGGTAATCACATGTTGGGATATATTGCTTTACAGATGGCCAAGTCATGAAAATGTCAATGGGAAAAGAGGAATGACTCTAGGTTGCTGAAATGCACTTTCTCATAAACTGCACCAAAATTTTAAACATCATATAGACTTTTCCGTACAACTTCGATTCTTAAAACCCTTTCACGTACCACTAAATCTGCTAATACACTTGAAAAGTTTACAAGCAGCCTGCTATTAGATGATTTGTCCAGCAAAATTGAGATTTAAAATTTATACTTTGATTATAACCTAACTTTTACAGAAATATTTTTCACACCACCTACTGCTTTTCATGCTACTCTATCAATTGGATCTAACTTTGATTACTGGTGTGTCCATACAGGAATATTTCCTTGAGTATTACTGAATGGAGCTTCTTTTTTTAAAAAAAAAAAGATTTTATTTATTTGACAGACAGAGATCACAAGTAGGCAGAGAAGCAGGCAGAGAGAGAGGGGGAAGCAGGCTCTCCACTGAGCAGAGAGCCTGATGCGGGGCTTGATCCCAGGACCCTGAGATCATGACCCGAGCCAAAGGCAGAGGCTTAACCCACCGAGCCACCCAGGTGCCCCTGAATGGAGCTTCTTTTACACAAGTTTTTAGTTTGTAAGAAATTGCCTACCAACCTGCTGTAATCAAGACAAAATCCTATTGAATACTTCCCTTTTATAAATATATATTACATGACAAAGGCTTTTGTGAAGGCTTTGGATTCTGGGAGGGAGAAGTTATTGGTCAAAGGCTCATTTGGCCTTGTACACTCAAGATGACTGCTAAGGTGGCTTATGAATAGACATTTAATAGAGAGTTATGTATTTTAATGCATGCTTGAAGAAATACAAGCACATTAAACCTGTGATTTGATGGTATATTAAAATTTCTAGTTGCAAACAGACTCATTACTTATAAATAACCACAACAGTTACTAGAGTGGATGAGAGACTCCAGAGTCCGAGGAAAAGTTGAAGACTCAAGGCTTTGGAAAGGTCAAGAGTTGGAACAGCTCCAGGTACTATGAGAATTTTTTATTCCACAATGCTCCTCTCAGGGTGAAGTTTTGACAACTATTTTCAGTCTTTGTCATTCAGAGTTCCTCCAAATGAACTTATTTGGGTTACATGCCTACCCTTCAGCAAGGGGAGAGCAGGCATCTAAGATGATAGAATCAAGAGTGTATCCCGTGAGTAATAGATGTCTGTGATAATGCTTTGTTTTGTGTGTCAGTAGCTCTATCTTCTTCATGGCTGTATAGTATCCTGTTATAAAAATATACCATGATTTAGTTATCCACTCTACTTTTCATGACGTTTGGTTTGCTCTTAGTTTGGAGCTTTTAAAAATAATTCTGCCATAAATATTATATATGTGTATGTACATATATATATATATCTTTTAGGGGTCATAAATATGTATTTCTATTTAATATTAACAGTGGAATTGATTGCTGGGTCGTGGAATACATAAAATTGTTGTCTAGTTTTCCCTAATGCTCATTTAAGCATTTATAAACACATAACTAAGGAATGTAGGGAATTTCCTTGGGTTGCTGTAACAAATTACCACAAACTTGGGGGCTTACAAGAACCGAAATTTATTCTTTCACAGTTCTATAGGCCAGAAGTATACAGGCAAGTTATCAGTGGGACCACATGGCCTCTGAAGATTCTAAATGAAAATCTTTGCTTGCCTCTTCCATTGGCTTCATGCATTACTTTGCTTGTGGCAGCATAACTCCTGTCTTTGTCTTCACATAGCCTTCTTTTCTCAGGCTTCTTCCTGTTTCTTTTTTTTTTTTTTTTTTAAGATTTATTTATTTGACAGAGATTACAAGTAGGCAGAGAGAGAAAGAGAGAGAGAGAGACCGAAGCAGGCTCCCAGCTAAGCAGAGAGCCCGATGCAGGGCTCGATCCCAGGACCCTGGGATCATGACCTGAGCTGAAGGCAGAGGCTTTAATCCGCTGAGCCATTCAGGCGCCCCTTCTTCCTGTTTCTTAAAAGGATGTTTGTCATTGGGTTTAGGACCCACTCTAATTTAGGATGATCTCATCTTAAGATCTTTAATTACATCAGCACAACCTTTTTCCCAAATAGGGTCACATTCACAAATGTGGACATATTTTGGGGACCACCATTCACCCACTACAAAATGGGAAACAAAAATGGGGAAACTTAGCTATAACTTACTTTTTTTTAAGCCATCCTACAGGTCAGTCCATATAGACCTAACCATAGTGTAGATATATAGTAATTTATCCAGTGACTTCCTTACTCATGGACATTGAAGATGTTTTCAAGATTTTGCTACTGCAAACAATTCTGTAATACAGTCATACCTATAATGTTCTTTTATTTCTGTAAGAATGCATTCCTAAAGATAGAATTCTTAGGACAATGGTAGAGTACATTTATTTGCTATTTTAAACAAGTATTTCCAGGAAGAAAATAGCTTTCCATATCCATGCCCTTGATAAGATCAAATATTAATCTCTACTAATTTTGCCAACGTGAGTGAAAAATGGTATCTTAGTTTTAATAAGTAATTCCTTGTGTGTAGAGGTTGAGCATTTTTCCATATTTATTGGACAGTGAGATTTTTTTCTACTGATCTACTCGTTTTCTCTCTGCTTTACGCTTTTTATTTCATTTAGTCTTCACATGTAGGCACTACTATTCTACCTGTATAGTTAAAGAAATTGAGGTTTTAATTAAGGAATTTTCCCCAAGCTTACCCAGCTAGTAAGTGGCAGGTTAGGGATATTAAACCAGGCAGACTGAGTGAAGGAGTTAAGCTTATTTTCATATTTATTGGCTGTTTTTCTTCCCCCCCACTTTGGAATATTTTATTCTTGGCTTTATTATTTTTTTGCAGGTTTTACTTTGGACAAAGCTTTTTTAAAATATATAAACGTGGGCCCCTGGGTGGCTCAGTGGGTTAAGCTGCTGCCTTCAGCTCGGGTCATGATCTCAGGGTCCTGGGATCGAGTCCCGCATCGGGCTCTCTGCTTAGCGGAGAGCCTGCTTCCCTTCCTCTCTCTCTGCCTGCCTCTCTTGTGATTTCTCTCTGTCAAATAAATAAAAAATCTTTAAAAATATATATATATATATAAACGTATGTATATAATGTATTTATATAAATTATACTAAATATGTAAGAGATAGTAACCTCTTTACATGTGAAAAATATTTTCCAAACTATTGTATGTCATTTCATTGTATTCT
Source organism: Meles meles (assembly GCF_922984935.1). Taxonomy (NCBI): domain Eukaryota; kingdom Metazoa; phylum Chordata; class Mammalia; order Carnivora; family Mustelidae; genus Meles; species Meles meles. Next base: position 85,412,135 of record NC_060068.1, read on the forward strand.
GCTTTTGCCAGAATTTTTTTATAAAGATTTTTATTTTCATTTGTTAGAGAAAGAGAGATCACAAGTAGGTAGTGAGGCAGGCAGGGTTGGGGGGAGAAGCAGGCTCCCCACTGAGCAGAGAGCCCGACGCGGGGCTTGATCCCAGGACCCTGAGGTCATGACCTGAGCCAAAGGCAGAGGCTTAACCCACTGAGCCACCCAAGCGCCCCAAGAACTTTTAATTACATAATCATTTGTCTAGTTTTTTTATAAGTAAGGATGCAGACTGACAGCAGAGTTGTCCTGTCTGACATGTTAAAACTTTTTAATGTGAACTTAAATACATTTGTTCAGGCAGGGACCGGGCATAGTGAGTGGGATGGGGTGGAGGGACAGTCTCCACTTAACTGATTACAGTACCCACCACCCCTTACTGCTTACTCCTCCTTAACTTACTCCCAAAAGGTATTTGAGTTTTCAGTGCTAGCATGGTTTCTTGTTTCTACCTTAAGATCTTCTCCATCCCAAGTTTATAAAAATCACCTAGAATGTACTTTGGTACGTGATGTGAGGGTGAGGAGTCCAAACCTCAGATACTGGATGGTTAATTATAGCTATGTTGTTTATGAATTAAAATACCATTTGTCCATTACATGGTTCAAATACTCTTCCAAAACATCAATTTTAAATTTTAACTTTATGCGGCTGTAACAGGTCTGTGAGCATTCTTATACTAAAATCACTGATAACATCTCTGATCTGCCCCTAGACCCTGATAACAAGGGTAAGGAACTAACTGGTTTGGCTTTGTCATTTGTTTATTCACTCTTCCACTTGAAATTCAAATCGGAAACCTCATCACTAATTATTTGAATCCTTTATTTGCTCCTGGGCAGGTTCCAAGAGTCACTGAAGGTAGGTTTTTTATTTGGAAATTACATATGCATGAAGATGTGTTCCAGTTCGTGAAGTTAAATTTGATGTTTTCATAAATGCCTTCAAATCAGGTGAAATGGCTTTTCTTTGGAAGTGCACTACATTGTACTTTGAGTGCTTTGTGTGTCATATGAAATAACTTTGTAAAATACAGAAATTCAAACATCACCATCAGGGATAAAAGAACTTAATATTTTCTTTGAGGACAAAAATTCCATAGGTTCATTTTTGTTGGTGAACCTGGTCCTCATAAGGAGAAATACTTTTTCCACAAAGAATCTGCCATTCTGAATTTAAGATACTTATTCCTTCTTGAAAACTTTATGCTAAGGGAGAAAATCCAGACACAAAAGGCCACATATTCCATTTATATAAAATATAAAAATAAGTAAATCCATACATAGGAAGTGATGAGTAGTTGTAAGGGGCTGGAAGGAGGAAAGAATAGGGAGTGATGGCTAATGGGTACAAGTTTCTTTTTGGGGTGATGAAGTGCTCTAGAATTAGCGGTGGTGGCTGCATACCTTTCAAATACACTAAAAACTAAGTTGTTTGCTTTAAAATGGTGAACTTTATGGTACATAAATTATACTTTAAAAAATAAAACCCTCATTCCAAATTCTTTAAATTTCTGCATCAAATGCCATTGTGAAGGGGTTCCTGGCTGACCCCATGGGATCGTGCAACTCTTGATTTCCAGGTGGTCAGTTCGAGCCCCACATTACGTGAAGAGATTACTAAAAAAAAAAAAAAAAAAAAAAGCTATTGTGAGAATTTTTATGATTGAGAGGAATCTCAGTGGTTTTTTTTTTAAATCCATCTGGCAATCCTAAATATTTAATAAAAACTAAATACTTAATAATATACTAAATAAATACTAAATCCTAAACAAAAAACAATCTAGAAAAATAAATGCTAAACTCCTATTAAGATCTAAAATCCTGCTTGATCCATGTAAAGACAAATAAATGCAACTTCATAAACATTAGACAATATTTGATCCCATTTTTCTTGCCTATCCCTTTCACTTTATCCATCACTATACTCCTCCCACTCCCTGGCAATTGTCAGTTTATTCTCTAGGAATCTGTTTCTGTTTCATTCAATTGTTTTTGGTTTTCACATGTAAGTAAAGTCATATAGTATTTCTCTGACTCATTTCACATAGCATGGTACTCTCTGGGTCTATGTTGTAAATGGAAGATTTCATTGTGCATATGTGTAATAAGCACATCTTTATCCACTCATCTAGGGTTTGCATCAATTTATATTCCCACCAGTAGTGCACGAGGGTTCCCTTTTTACATCATTACTCCCCTTGTCTTTCTGATAATAGCTATTCCAACACCTGTAATAGCTCTTTGTAGTTTCGATTTGCATTTTCCTGATGATTAGTGATATTGAGCATCTTTCCATGTACCTGTTGACATCTGTATGTGTTCTTTGGAAAAGTATCTGTGCAGGGCCTCTGCACATTTTTTAAGGGAATTGATGGTTTTGGGGGTTGGGAGGGTTTTCTTGTCTTTTAAATGTTTTATTTATTTGATAGATTGAGAAAGTACAAGTAGGCAGAGGGAGAGGAGAACCAGGCTCTCCACTGTGCAGAGAGCCTAATGGACCCTCAGATCATGACCTGAGCTGAAGGCAAGCACTTAACCCACTGAGCCACCCAGGCTCCCCTTTTGTTGTTTTTTAACGTTGAGTTTTATGGGTTCTTTATAGATTTTGGATGTTAATGCCTTATCAGTTAAATCATATGTGAGAATGTCTTTGCCCATTCAGTAGGTTGTCTTTTCCTTTTGTTGGTTTCCTTCACTATGCAAAGAATGAAGGTTTGATGCAGTCCCATTTGTTCATTGATTAGTTTTTTAAGTTTCAAAATTTGCTAAAGGTTTGGGAGAATGGGTATTAACCTGAACATTAATGTTGGGAAGTGGCTAAAGGAATCCAGGCAGCTGTGTAAATGCTCTGTGGGGTTTCCTTGGTGGGGGTGGGGGGTGGGGGAGGATATCAACAGTTCATTACTTTTTAAATTTTTAAAAAGTAATCTCTACCACCTCATGTGGGAGTGTAACTCACATCCCCCGCCCCCAAAGTAAGTCTCATGCTGTACTTATTGAGCCAGCCATGTGCCCCTTGTTTCTTTTTATTGCTGAGTAGTAGTCTATGGACACACATACCAAAGTAAATTTCTTTGAAGTGGACATAACTCCGCACTTACGGGGTGGTGAAAATTAACATAAAGCTTTGTAAAGCATTTTTTTAAGGTAGCTGTATTAATGGTTACCTCTAGACTTTTATATTTCTTACCCACATTTCCTAAATTATTTGCAATGAACAATATTTTCTATGGAAATTTGCTTAAAACAAAAACACCCTGGTAGAATCACTCTACTAACGTACCAAAAAGTGAAATCAAAGAATTGAAAGCAGGCGGAAAAGAAGGAGCAATACGACCAATCTCGGAGATGCGACCACTCCTACCGACCACGCGGAGTTCTCCCGGCGTCGTGGCCGTTCTCCAGGACACCGTACTCTTCCGCTCCCAGAGGTCCCCGGCGGCGGAAGTTGTCACTTCCAGAGAGACGCTGCCCACGCCGTGCACCCGGCAGTAAGCTCGCCATGGCGATGGGAGGAGGTGGTGGCGTCCCGGAGCAGGAGGATTCCGTGTTGTTCCGGCGCGGCACAGGCCAGGTGAGGTCTTGGAGGGCACCGCCTCCCGACGAGTGCCTCGAGCGGGCTCCCAGCGCCCTCCTCCGGGCCCCCGCGGCTGGACGGGACCTGGCGGGTTAGCTGATTGCGGGGCCGTATTCCAGGTTTCTACGTCTTCACACGTTTGGGATCTTTTAGCCACGAGCTCCTTCCTATTGCGGCTTGGACTCCCTGATAGCTGAGAGACGATTTCCTGCCTCACCTTGATCGTACCTTGATTTGTTCATTCTTTCTGATTGGGAAGTGTTCGGGAGGCAGACCGGGGTGAAGCAGGCGAACCAGTTAGTAGGAGTCCGTTGAAATGATCCCGTTTTAGACCAAGGTGTTAGCAATGGAAAATAAAGTACTTGGATTCCAGGTGTAATTTGAAATCAAGAGGTACCGTGGGTTTTGCACATGGAATCGATAATGGAGATTTGAGAAAGGTAAGTCAAAGTTAATTTCAAGATTGTCCCTAACTGAAATTGCTTTTAACTCAAGTGTGCTTAGGAAGACTGTAGGTAGAGAAGGTTTGTAAGGGGGAAGATCAACTTTGGGTAAAATCTGATTGGAGTGAGTTTGGAGCGGGAGAGAAGAAAATCAAGGGAATATTTGTAAATAAATATTTCAGGTTGTAAATAGAAGGTAGAGAAATTGGCCAATAGATGGAGGGGGCACTGAAATAAAAAGGATTCTCAATTTTGTTTTTTGTTTGTAAGGTGAGAGAAACCTGTTTCAACATTTTGTGGTCTGGTGGGAAAGATCCGGTAAGGATGGAAAACTTGGTGACACAAGAGACAGAAATGTCAAAGCACTGTTCTAGAATAGCTAAGAGAGGATGGATTTGGCCTTTGTTAGAAACATTGACAGTTAATATTGTGGTAATTATGTGCATAGAGACCTTTGTGGTTGGACAGATTTGTCAAAGTTCTCTTTTGATTGTGGCTGTGTTCAGTAAAAGAAGTAAAATCATCAGCTAGAAGTGAGAGGGGACAAATGTTGGAGATTTGAGCAGAGAGAGTAGAAACTAGGAATAGAGAATGAGTGTTGGACTAGGGAAATGTAGTGGGAGTGTTGCTAGGCCACGTTAATGGTCTACTTGAGATTTGTGGTCATGAGTATAAAGGGGACTAGGCAGCATAATTGTATTTTTCTCCGGTTAAGTTCACTTCAGGTGTGTGAGGGCAGGCACAGAGTGAATTAAGAGTTGAAATTAAAAGGACTGTAGTTTGGGACTCCTGGGTGGCTCAGTTGGTTGAGCGGCTGCCTTCGGCTCAGGTCATGGTCCCAGTGTCCTGGGATGGAGTCCCGCATCAGGCTGCTTGCTCGGCGGGGGGCCTGCTTCTCCCTCTGCCTCTGCCTGCCACTCTGTCTGCCTGTGCTCACTCTCTCTGACAAATAAATAAATAAAATCTTTTAAAAAAAATAAATAAAAGGGCTGTAGTTTGAAGCACCTGATGGCTCAGTTGGTTAAGCATTTGCCTTCAGCTCAGGTCGTGATCCCAGGATCCTGTTAGGAGGCCCACATCGAGCTCCCCATCAGTGGAGAGCCTCCTCCTTCTGTCCCTTCTCTCACTTGTACTCTCACTCTCTTTCTCTATCCTAAATAAAGCTACAGCCAGGGCGCTGTATCTTTACCAAGAGAATGTAAGGAAGGGAGATGGGGAGGTACAATGGAAATGTCTTGATAATTGGCCATGGAATTTAAGCTGGCTAAGAAATGGAGTGAGAGTTCTTAGAGTAGGAGTTTAAAAAGTTGGAGGATCAGTGTTTTGTCCCCATGAGGTGGAATGATTGCCATCATCCACCTACTAGAAGGAGTACGTTGCAGAGGCTAGAAAGTGATAGTTGTGGAAAGTAGGATTCTTTTTTTTTCAATTCCAGTATACTCAACATACAGTGTAGTATTAGTAATGTACAGTGTAATATTTCATGTGTACACTTAGTGGTTCAGTACTTCTCTACATTACTCAGGGCTTATCATGCTCAGTTTACTCTTAATGCCCTTCACCTGTTTCATCCATCTCCCCAGCCACCTCTCCTCTGGTAACCATCAGTTTGTTCTCAATAGTTAAGAGTCTGTTTCTTAGTTTGTCTCTTTTCCCCCCCCTTCATTTGTGGTTTTTTGTTCTTGTTGTTGTTTTTGCTTTGTTTTTTAAGTAGGCTTTGCTTTTTCAAAATTCTTTCGGCTAGGGGCACCTGGGTGCCCCAGTAGGTTGAGTGTTTGCCTTCCACTCAACTCATGATCTCAGGGTCTTGAGATTGAGCCCCGTGGGCTCCCTGTTCAGTAGGGAGACTGCCTCTCTCTCTCTTTCTCTCTCCCTCTCTTTAATAAATAAAATCTTTTAATAAGAAAAAAAAAGTTGTTTTGGCTATTCTAGGTCCTTCGTATTTCCATTTGAGTTTTAGAATCAGCTTGTCAATTTAATAGATGTTGACCCTTGAACAGCATTGGTTTGAGCTGTGCAAGGTCCACCTGTATGTGAATTTTTTTGCCATAAATACAGTACAGTAATATAAATGTATTTTCCTTAGGATTTTAATATTTAGTTTACTTCAGTGTAAGAATACAGCATATAGGGGCACCTGAGTGGCTCAGTGGGTTAAAGCCTCTGCCTTCAGCTCAGGTCATGATTTCAGGGTCCTGGGATTGAGCCCTGTGTCAGGCTCTCTGCTCAGAGATCCCCCCTACCTGTTGTTCAGGGGTCACATGTACTTTACTTTTCTCTTAAAACTGCAATTATATATATTTGATGCTAACAGCATTGAGTTTATTTTGTTTTTAACCCAAGATTTCCCTGTTCATATCTTAGCTGGATGAAGCGTATTTTCAGTAGATTCCTCTGCAAAGACTAGTTGTGTTCTTGCACATTGTAAGTTAGTCTTGGTACTTGAAGGATAGGTAGGGTGTATCACAAGATGGTTGGCTTATACTTTCTCTCATAAATTTCTTTTTTTTTTTTAAGATTTTTTATTTATTTGACAGACAGAGATCACAAGTGGGCAGAGAGGCAGGAGAGAGAGAGAGGGGGAAGCAGGCTCCCTGCTGCGCAGGCATCCTGAATGTGGGGCTCAATCCCAGGATCCTGAGAGCCTGATCTGCGCCGAAAGCAGAGGCTTAACCCACTGAGCCACCCAGGCACCCCATTTGTCTCATAAATTTCTATGGGACAGTCTAATACTGATTTTCTTTATCTTTTTTTTTTTTTAATTTTTTTTTTTAAAGATTTTATTTATTTATTTGACAGACAGAGATCACAAGTAGGCATAGAGATAGAGGAAGGGAAGCAGGCTCTTTATCTTTGATTTTCTTTATCTTGTAAATGACTTGGTCTTTTTGTTTACAGGCCGTAGGGATTTTTTTAGAGTTTTTTGTTTTTGTGTTTTTAGGCTTTATTCTTCAGGGACCCCATTTATACATATGTTATATATTCTTTGCTAGTTGTTCGTATTTATCATTTCACTTGTCTGTCTTTCTTTCTCTCAGCTTTTCCTAGGGACTGCTTAAGTCTTCAGTCAAAGGTGTTCTTCTTTGGTTACTTTGTAGCGAACATTTCTATCATTTCTTTCTTGATTTTAACTCTTGATTCAAATCTTGCCCTTTTGCCATTTTGTCATCTAAGTTTTGTTTTTTAAGATTTTATTCATTTATTTGACAAAGATCACAAGTAGGCAGAGAGGCAGGCAGAGAGAGAGGAGGAAGCAGGCTCCCCGCTGAGCAGAGAGCCCGATGCGGGGCTCCATCCCAGGACCCTGGGATCATGACCCGAGCCGAAGGCAGAGGCTTTAACCCACTGAGCCACCCAGGTGCCCCTGTCATCTAAATTTTTTATTTTTTATTTTTTTTATTTATTTATTTTTAAAGATTTTATTTATTTATTTGACAGAGAGAGAGATCACAAGCAGGCAGAGAGAGAGAGAGGAGGAAGCAGGCTCCCCGCTGAGCAGAGACCCCGATGCGGGGCTCCATCCCAGGACCCTGAGATCATGACCCGAGCCGAAGGCAGAGGCTTTAACCCACTGAGCCACCCAGGCGCCCCTATTTTTATTTTTTTTTTAATATTCGACAGAGAGAGATCACAAGTAGGCAGAGCAGCAGGCAGAGGGGGGGAGCAGACTCCCCACTGAGCAGAGAGCCCAATGCAGGGCTCAATCCAGGGACCCCGAGATCATGACCCGAGCCGAAGGCAGAGGCTCAACCCACTGAGCCACCCAGGCGCCCCCATCTAAGTGTTTTAAGTACTTGATTCAAGTCGCTCTGTGGATGCTAGTTTAGGAATATTTAATTTCAGTTGGGTGTTGTGTTTTCTTCTTTTTGTGATTGTTATTTGGGAAGTTTTATCAGCTAAAATATTTTTTGTTGTAATAGCTTTGTATAAAATCTGAGGTGTCTTTAATTTTCATTTTGAAATGTCCTGTTTTCCTGATCTGACAATAACCATTGCCATGTGAGGATTTTGAGTTGCTTTGTGTTTTTACTTTTTTTTTTTTAAGATTTTATTTATTTATTGGACAGAGGGAGACACAGCACAAGCAGAGGAAGTGGGAGAGGGAGAAGCAGACTTCCCGCTGAGCAGGGAGCCCAATCTAAGGCTCAATCCCACAACCCTGGGATTATGACCTGAGCCAAAAGCAGACACCGCTGAGCCACCCAGGCGCCCCTATGTGTTTTACTTTTAAGAACACCCTCTCTGGGGGCACCTGGGTGGCTCAGTGGGTTAAGCCTGTGCCCTCGGCTCAAGTCATGATTTCAGGGTCCTGGGATCAAGCCCCACATTGGGCTCTCTGCTCAGTGAGGAGCCTGCTTCCCCTCCCCCTTTGCCTGCTTCTCTGCCTACTTATGATCTCTCTCTCTCCCTTTCTGTCAAATAAATAAAATCTTATTTAAAAAAAAAAAAAAAAAACGCCCTCTCTGGGGCACGTGGGTGACTCAGTCATTAAGCGCCTGCCTTCAGCTCAGGTCATGATCCCAGTCCTGGGTTCAAGCCCAACATGGGATCAAGCCCCTGCTCAGTGGGAAGCCTGCTTTTCCCTCTCCCTCCGCTGCTCCCCCTGCTTTGTATTCTCTCTCAAGCTGTCTCTCTCTCTGTGTCCAATAAATAAATAAAAAAGAATGCCTCTCCAAGGGCGCATGGGTGACTCAGTCCTCCCACATCAGGCTCCCTGCTCAGTGGGGAGCCTGCTTCTCCCTCTCCCTCTGCCTACGTCCCCCCTGCTTGTGTTCTCTTTCCCTGTCCTGTTCTGTCAAATAAATAAATAAAAATCTTTAAAAATAAATAAAATAAAATGAAAATTGATTAGTCACTATTAATAATTTATAACCTTAAACATTTTGAGAATTTTTTTTAATAAAGACTTTATTTTTTTCAGAGAGAGAGAGAATGAGAATGAGAGGAAGGGAGAGCATGGAAAGGGGGAGGGTCAGAGGGAGAAGCAGACTCCCCTCCAAGCAGGGAGCCCAATGTGGTACTCGGTCCCGGGACTTCAGGATCATGACCTGAACTGAAGTCAGTTGCTTAACCAACCCAGCCACCCAGGTGCCCCGAGAATTTTTTTAATAATCTAGACATACTGTAAGTCAAGGGGGAAAGAATATTTTTTAGACCTCAGATTCTGCCGTCAGGCTAGCTTACTATAGTCTGTATAAAGTCAAGGTAATGGCCAAGTATTTTCGCACACTGCCAAGCTAAACCATTTATGAACTCATAGAAAGGATTGAAACACAGGTTACCCTTAAACATACTTATTCATTAAATTGTGGAGCATTCACTTTTCAGCATATCTCTTAGAGCATTTACATAGGTCTAGCTTTGGGGGTAATGTCACATACTCTCTAAGTAGGTAGGCTTTCTTTAGTTTTATTTAGGATTTTAAAGACCTGTTTTTAGTGTAGTTTCATTATGTCTGGAGTAAGATGGCTCTTGATACTATCTAACATACATTTTGATGAAATCCATATAAACGTTTTTGTTCTTTACCCTTCCCAGAGTGATGATTCTGACATTTGGGATGATACAGCATTGATAAAAGCTTATGATAAAGCTGTGGCTTCGTTCAAGGTATGAAATGTTTACTAACTCATTTCCTTATTTCCTCATGTTAATCATTTGGTAAAAAAGATTAGCTGATAACATACTTAAAGTATTAATGTACATGTCACTCAGTTCTCATTTTGAAGACCAGTAGATACCATTGCTTAATTAACTTACCTGATAATCTGATAATCTTCCTTTTTTTTTTTTTAAGATTTTATTTATTTATTTGACAGAGAGAGATCGCAAGTAGGCAGAGAGGCAGGCAGAGAGAGAGGGCAGCAGGCTCCCTGCTGAGCAGAGAGTCCGATGCGGGACTTGATCCCAGGACCCGGAGATCATGACCTGAGCCGAAGGCAGTGGCTTAACCCACTGAACCACTGAGGTGCCCATCTTCCTTTAAAAGTAGGCAGGTTCTCTGTATGTCATCCCTTTAGCAAAGGCCACCTAAGTAGAATTTTAAACACTATTTACTTTTAATGTGTTTGCATTGTGTCAAACAATAGAAGTCCTCTAATTCAGATTAGTGGAAGGGCAGCCTGAATTATAATTTCCATTTAACAAGCCTTCACTGAAATAATAATGATAAATATCAGTAGTGCTATAATTAGTACTTGTAGAATATGTACAGCATTTTAGGCACCGTTCTAAGTGCTGTGCTTACATTAAATTAATCTTCCCCAAATCCTGTGAGTTGATTATCAAGTCAGGTGTTCCTGCTGGTAGGAATATACTATTCTTTTAGGGGCTGTAGTCTCTTTTTGTGGCCCAAACAAGACATTTACACAGTTGTCTGCCATTATCACTTTCCCTACCGTGTGAGGTATTTGTTTTTGAGCACCATTCATGGGCCTTCAGTAGTCCAGGCAAAGAGCATATCCTCAGAGCACCAGGTACAAAGTCCGCTTCTTTCCCTCAGTCACTCCTGTAGCATGAGGTAAAGATCAAACCTGTATGTCGTCCTTGAAGCTGAATTCAGATTTGTCAGTAATGCTTTACAGTATACCCTTAGAGTAGAAGCATACGAATGCGGGGTTCTGTAAAGTGCAGGCTAAAGTAGGGCTCAGTATTGGATGGAATTAACAATATTGCAGAGGGAAGTAGTCTGAGTAGAGGGAAGAATAGCTTACGCTTATATATTTTTAAAGATTTTTGTTTTACACAGTATGATGAGGAGGTGGGGCAGAGGGAGAGAATCCCAAGCAGAGCCCAGCATGGGATTCAGTCTCACAGCCCTGAGATCATTTTAGTATATGTGCTGCTGAAGCGAGCACAGCCCTGAGATCATGACCTGATTTGAAACCAGGAGTCAGAGGGGTGCCTGGGTTGCTCAGTGGGTTAAAGCCTCTGCCTTCAGCCTGGGTCATGATCCTAGGGTCCTGGGATCGAGCCCTCCACTGGGCTCTCTGCTCAGCAGGGAGCCTGCTTCCCCCTCTCTCTATGCCTGCCTCTCTGCCTGCTTGTGATCTGTGTCTGTCAAATAAATAAAATTTAAAAAAGAAAAAGAAACCAAGAGTCAGATACTTAACCAACTGAGCCACCAAGCACCCCAATAGTTTACTTTTAATTGTGTTGAATGTGAAGTAAACGTGAAGATAAGAAATTGGTAATTGGAAATGTTGGACTGAATGAAGAAGAAATGTCACCTGAATAATAGCTTTAAAAGTCTGCTTGCATAGAGGTTATAATTAAATTAATAGGAATAGGTGATCATAAGCAGGTAAAGAAGGGTGGACAGTTCTTTTCAGAAATGCCCATTTAAGACTTGATCAGAGAGGTAATAAAGCATTGGAGTTCTCTGCATTGCTATATCCAAAATGTCATGAATTTCAAGACAAATGATTAGCAGAATATAATGTTACTGAAAGGATGAGAGTGAGGACATAATTAAAGGGGTCCTTAAAGGGATGCTTGGGTGGCTTAGTCGGTTAAGGGCCTGCCTTCAGCTCAGGTCATGATCCTTGGGTCCTGGGATCGAGTCCCACATTGGGCTCCTTGCTCAGCAGGGAGCCTGCTTCTCCCTCTGCCTGCCACTCTCCCCTGCTTGTGTGGCCCCCCCCTCTCTCTCTGACAGATAAATAAATTTTTTAAAAATAAATAAAATAGGGGCGCCTGGGTGGCTCAGTGGATTAAGCCGCTGCCTTCGGCTCAGGTCATGATCCCAGAGTCCTGGGATCGAGCCCCACATCGGGCTCTCTGCTCCGCAGGGAGCCTGCTTCCTCCTCTCTCTCTGCCTGCTTCTCTGCCTACTTGTGATCTCTCTCTCTGTCAAATAAATAAATAAAATCTTTTTAAAAATAAATAAATAAATAAATAAATAAAATAAATAAAAGGGTCCTTAGAGCTGATAGCTGTATGATGCCTTCCAGAATAGTTTTTGTATTGTGTGGGATGACGGAAAGAAGAAATAGAAGCTGTCTGAGTTGATGGGACCTTCAGACCAGCTTATAGTGACTGAGTTCTTTTGTTACACTTCTTTGATGTTTTACCCTGTAACATGAACATTTCTCTTCTTGTTTTCATAGCATGCTCTAAAGAATGGTGACATTTCTGAAGCTTCAGATAAACCAAAAGGCACACCTAAAAGAAAACCTGCTAAGAAGAATAAAAGCCAAAAAAAGAATGCTACAACACCCCTGAAGCAGGTTATTTTTAAACATTGAGATTAAACTTCAAAGAATTTGTTGCTGTTTTTAAGAATAGTGTAAAATATTTTTAACTTAAATGATTAGTTATAATGTTTTCCATTGACAGGTAATCACAAAATTTCTAAAATAGCTATTAAACTTTCTATAGTTTAAGAACATACGTGTTAATAAAAGTATACTGAAGTGGTTGGGAATGATCCATTGACGATTGTGTTCACTTTATGTGAGGGGTACGATAGAGGAACCCAATGCTGTCTGAGAGGAGTACTACAGAACCCTAATCTGAATTGGCAGTGTTCTACTTAAGCTGAGAGATGGCTCTGCTTTTTTTTCCCCCAGCTTTGGACCACACATTCTATGGTCCTTGAACTAATACCCGGGAACCAAATATTCTGGTTGGAATCATATCTCCCATTTAAAATAGTAGACCCAAAAGCTAAATATTTTGGTGTCTCATTAGTTCCTTTAGTTTTATCATTACCAAGGGGGAAGAGGGCTAACATTTGATAAGCTCTCCCTGTGTCCTGGATCAGAGCACAGGACACTTTACACAAGTTCCCCCTGTCTGTTCTTTACAGCAAATACATGAGGTAGATTTTGCTGTAATTACTTAACAGATGAGGAAAATGAGACTTAAAGAGATTAAGAAACTTGTCCGTGATTATATAAATGGCAGAATTTATATGGCAAATCTGTGGCTTGATGATAGAAACAGAATTATATTGGAAATTCATACTTACGTGTTTTTGGCCCCAAACCTTTTTATATGATTCTGCATTCCAGATGAGTTAACTGGAGACTGTCCCCTTCACAACCTACCATACCCTACCTAAACAAGATTGCAGTTCATCCTCTTTAAAAGAAGTATGTGAGTGTATGTATCTTTGGTTTCTTTTACAGTGGAAAGTTGGTGACAAATGTTCTGCCATTTGGTCAGAAGACGGCTGCATTTACCCAGCTACCATTGCTTCAATTGATTTTAAGAGAGAAACCTGCGTTGTGGTTTATACTGGATATGGAAATAGGGAGGAGCAAAATATATCTGATCTACTTTCCCCAGCCTCTGAAGTAGCTAATAATGTAGAACAGAATGCTCAGGAGGTAAGGATACGGAGGGGGAAAAAAAAAGAATTCTTGGAAGCCAAGAGGGAATGAGAAAATAAATACTATAACTAGTTGTTAGTTTGATCTACTGAAGCACTAATTCTTTTTTGTTTGTTTGATTTTTTTTAGATTTTACTTATTTGACATACAGAGAGAGAAATCACAAGTAGGCAGAGAGGCAGGCAGAGAGAAGGGGGAAAGCAGGCTCCCCATTGAGCAGGGAGCCCGATGCAGGACTCAATCCCAGGACTCTGGGATCACGACCTGAGCCAAAGGCAGAGGCTTTTGAGCCACCCAAGCACCCTGAAGCACTAATTCTTTTTTAATGATACCTTTAGGGACACCTGGGTGGCTCAGTGGGTTAAGCATTTGCCTTCAGCTCAGGTTGTGATCCCAGGGTCCAGGGATTGAGCCCCCCCATCGGGGTCCCTGCTCAGCAAGAGCCTGCTTCTCCCTCTGTCTGCTGCCCCCCCTTGCTTGTGCTCTCTGTCACGCTCTCTCTCAGACAAATAAATAAAATCTTTAAAAAAATAAAAAAGATACCTTTGTAACAAAAACACATCTGTTTTTTCTTTCTAAAGAATGAAAACGAGAGTCAAATTTCAACAGATGAAAGTGAGAACTCCTCCTCCAGGTCTCCTGGAAATAAACCCAATAACATCAAGTCAAAAGCTGCTCCATGGAACTCTTTTCTCCCTCCACCGCCCCCCATGCCAGGATCGGGACTGGGACCAGGAAAGGTACATTTCTACTCAGAAAAGTTTTCCTAGGAAATAGTTAAGAACTTTCTACTCCTGGGGCGCCTGGGTGGCTCAGTGGGTTGGGCCGCTGCCTTTGGCTCAGGTCATGATCTCAGGGTCCTGGGATCGAGTCCCGCATTGGGCTCTCTACTCAGCGGGGAGCCTGCTTCCCTCTCTTTCTCTCTCTCTCTCTCTGCCTGCCTCTCTGCCTACTTGTGATCTCTCTCTGTCAAATAAATAAATAAAATCTTAAAAAAAAAAAAAAGAACTTTCTACTCCTCCATTAAGTGAGTTTTAGCTTTTCTGTGAAACTGTAGTTTTCTGTGGATATTACAGATCTACACTTGAAAAATTTTTATAAAGGAAATAAGGTAGTAATGTAATGCAGAGTATTTTATACTGAAAGACTTTTTCAACTGTTTATGGAGGATTGCATGTTAGTTTGATGATTTAGTGAAATTAAGTTAAAAGGTATTATGGTGTTTTACGGTCTGCAGGGTGTTATGCTCTAGTTCCCCACGTCACTTGGGTAAGTGTGTAAAAACTGGAGGAAAACACAGCATTTACATCTAATTCAGATTAAATCCTAGGGTACTTCCAGATTGTTCTGTAGAATAAAATGCAAATAATATTTTGGAACCTATATGGTTCTTTTGGCTATAAGTAATGAACTTAGAAAAGATTTTTACTGGGGCACCTGGGTGGCTCAGTAGATTAAGTTTCTGCTTTCAGCCCAGGTCATGATCTCAGGTTCCCTGCCCAGGGGGGATTCTGCTTCTCCCTTTGCCCCACTTTCCCCATCCCCCGCTCATTCTGTCTCTCAAATAAATTAATTAATTCAATCTTTGGAGGAAAAGAAAAATTTTTTTGTTTTAAGTTGTGTCGTGTATGTGTGTCCCTATCCAGTTCTTTTATATAAAGCTGATTTCTGCACTGAAGGTTATATTATTCAGGCAGCAATAATAATAAATTAAAAATCATGACCTACTAAAACTTTTTCTGTGAGAGATTTCTTACTAGGTTTATATTATAATTTCTAGAATGATCAGACCTCTTAATTTATATATCATACTTTATTGGTCTCAGGGCTGGTTTTTCTTTTTTCTTTTCTTTTTTTTTGGACAGGAAGTTGGATTTATTGGTGGGCATGAATACAACAGGAGGGGTAGTGCCAAGGTTCTCATGAGTGCAGAGCCCTCCATTTGTCCGAGGGGCCATGGTTAGAGATGTATTTAACCCCACAGCCCTCTAAGATAAGCCACTTTTCAGCTGCCATGTCTTTAAATTAATCCGCATTGAACTTAGTAAAGTCCCACTTCTTGGAGATGTGGATCTTCTGATAGCCAGGGAACTTGAACTTGGCCCTGTGTAGGGCCTCAATCACATGCTCCTTTTTCTGCAGCTTGGTATGGATGGACATGATGACTTGGCTAATGTGGACTCTGGCTGCTGTGACCTGGGGCTTTCCAAAGGCACCCCGCATACCTGTCTGCAGCCTAAATTGGAGATAGCCATTAGGTCAGACCTCAACATCTACTGGAAAGGGCTGTCTCCAAGGTCCTTTAGGGCAACCCATACAATCAACAGGCTGCATACACTACCAAGGAGGCTACTGTTTGCAGCCATGGCATGGTTTTTCTTATTAAATACGAGGTTTACTAATTTGTACAATATGTGCTGTACAGGAATATGTAACTCAAAGGACATCCGTAAAAAGATTACACAGTTAGTAAAACTGTGGGGGAGATAGTCTTTTGTGATTTACCTACCTTGCTAAATATACTATCTCTGATTTATTAGGTAATTAGGAGTCTGTCTTGGTTTGATTTTACTTTCTGAATGTTTATATAGAAAGGAAATGAGGAATATCTAGATTTATGAGTCTTCACTATTTGGTATATGAAATTCTATTTCATCTTTTGTGATATGTATAATATATTATTCTTGGTGGTGGTTTTGACTCTTATGGCACTGAATCATTTTCCTCCTTTCATGTGTAAATGGGTACATTCATCTTCCTTTGGAATGTTCTTTACAGCCTGGTCTAAAATTCAGTGGCCCACCACCACCTCCACCACCACCACACTTCTTATCATGCTGGCTGCCTCCATTTCCTTCTGGACCACCAGTAAGTGCAAAAGAATTCAGATTAAACGTTGCTTTCATACATACTTAGGGATTTAGCAGCACATGGGTGATTGCGAAATGTCATTTTAGACCATCCCTATGGTCAGATTCTCGTGGGTAACAATTGGAACCAAACCACAGGTTTTTGTTTTTAATGCCCTTCTGCTACTCACACTCAGTCCTCTTATTGGCCCCAACTCTGAGCCTTATATTCCTTCCTGTCAGAAATTGTATGTCATTCTATAGGGAGGTATCTCTTACTTAAAAGGATTTAATTGCACTGTAAGTAAGGATTAATCTTTTGCTCTTCCAGATATGCCTGGATGTTAGCTTCGCATAGACTGTGTGGATATCTAATGGTAGACTTCTGGATATCAGCAGTAGGCTAGATACAAGACGCTTTTTAGCAAATTGCACGTGTTCCAGTCGGGGGCAGCACAGTTGTTCTACTGAAGACCTTTACTTAAAATGCTGTCTGGGTGGTTTTTGAGTAAAAGCTTAGAAGTATGTATACATGCGATGTCTGGGTGGCTCAGTCGGTTCGGCATCTGACTCTTGATTTTGCTCAGGTCTATGATCTCAGGGTCATGGGACTGAACCCCACATCGGGCTCCATGTTCAGCATAGAATCTGCTTGAGATTGTTTCTCTCCCTCTGCCCCTACCCACCAGCACATGTGCTCACATTCTCTCTCTCTCTGAATAAATAAAATCTTTAAAAAAAAAAAAAAAAAAGTATAATATACTTGGTCTTTTACCCATAGATAATTAATGGAATGGAATAATAGTTCAAAAGTCAAAACAAAATAATTGACATTTTATATGATGTATCATCTTTTGATTCTTACTTATTTTGATTTTGTTGGTCTTTTGTTTTTACTCGTTGGCTTTCTCAAAATGTCTTTTTTTTTTTTTTTAAGTTTTAAATAGGAAATGGCATAAAATATAGGGGAAGATACAACAAATATCCAGCTTTCTTTATGTAAAATGGATATCCAGACTTCAGTCTTTGTTTATTGACTTTAAAGTATGTCTTTTCTCTATTTCCAGATAATTCCCCCACCACCTCCCATATGTCCAGATTCTTTTGATGATGCTGATGCTTTGGGAAGTATGTTAATCTCTTGGTACATGAGTGGCTATCATACTGGTTACTATATGGTAAGTGATCACTTAGCATCTTTCCTGACAACCACTTTGTGGTTATGTGACTTCGTTTTGTGACTAAAAAAGTATTTTGTTATGTTTGGTAGATCCTAAGGATTGAAAATCACCTTAAAGTTAAAAAACAAACAATTATTTGTTTAAAGCTTACATTATTCTTGTATTATCCCTAAGTATAACTGTAGTGCATTTAAAATTTTTTCATGTTATTAGATAATGTTGATAATATGTTTTCTAATTTAATGATGCCCTTTCCAAATTATTTTCTAGTCTTATTAGCCTTTCTCTCTTTTTTTTTTTTAAGATTATTTATTTATTTCACAGAGGGAGAGAGATCACAAGTAGGCAGAGAGGCAGGCAGAGGGAGAGGGGGAGGCAGGCTACCCACCAAGCAGATAGCCTGATGTGGGGCTCGATCCCAGGGCCCTGAGACCATGACCTGAGCTGAAAGCAGAGGCTTTACACTGAGCCACCCAGGCGCCCCTAATCTTTCTCTTTCAATCTGAAATAAAAATGCATTGTAGGAGGGGCGTCTGGGTGGCTCAGTGGGTTAAAGCCTCTACCTTTGGCTAAGGTCATGATCTCAGGGTCCTGGGATCGAGCCCCACATTGGGAATCTCTTCTCAGCAGGGAACCTGCTTCCCCCTTTCTCTCTCTCTGCCTACCTCTCTGCCTACTTGTGATCTCTGTCAATAAATAATCTTTTTTAAAAAATGCATTGTAGGAGATAAAATGAATAGTATCTTGAAAAAGAAAGACAAAAAGTGTTGTTCTTTTTGTGCATAGAGGAAGGTCTGAGGTGATAATCCAGGCTGGACGTTAGGGACTGAAGCTCCGTACTTATCATTTGATATATCAGTTTGTTGCAGGCATGTAGTATTGGGATTTATCAAGAAATTTTTTAATTTTTTTAAATTTAAAAATCAATAAAGTTTTATTTAAGGAATTTTACATGTGATTTCCTTCCACTGCCAATCACTGTAGTTCCTCCAAAGTCAGAATCATAATCTTCAAAATAGCACTTTTTTTTTTTTCTTATTTATTTGACACAGAGAGAGACAATGAGAGAGGGAACAGAAGCAGGGGGAGTGGGAGAGGGAGAAGCAGGCTTCCCATCAAGCAGGGAGCCCTATTCGAGGCTTGATCCCAGGACCCTGGGATCATGACCTGAGCCGAAGGCAGATGCCCAACAACTGAACCACCCAGTCACCCCAAAATAGCACTTTTAGAAAGAACTTTGTTCAGCCCACATTTGTCAGTGTCAGTTCTTTCAGTTGGGTTTCTTTGATCTTCCCTTAAATGTGGACATACTTCACAAAATCTCTACCTGCAACCTTTTGGATCCACTTTCTTGACCTTAGGACCTTAGAAATCAAACTGCAGTCATTCGCTCTACCCCTGAGCTATACCCCCTAAAAATCAAACTGTAGGAAGTACACTGATTGCTATTTTGGCAAACGATCTAAAATTTTTATTCCTTGATTTTTTCTAATATTGAAAAGTCTTGTAACTTTCACTCTACTCCATGAGCCTAGCAGAACATATTACCGGTGTCATTGTCTCCACAGCAATAGCTTTGCTGTGATGGAAGCAGAACCTCTGTCTCAAGTCACTGTAATTTTTAAGTTTCTTAAAAGGAAGCTGTTAACGCCATGCTGAGTTTACGATGTGATATTGTAGGTACTTGAATTTCTGGTTAATTAATGTATAGAAGAAGAAAAACACACTTTTATGATTGGAATAAAACTGATGCAGGTTCAGTGTCACCACCCTGAGATCGTGACCTGAGCCAAAATCAAGAATCAGATGCTTGGGGCGCCTGGGTGGCTCAGTGGGTTAAGGCCTCTGCCTTCGGCTCAGATCATGATCCCAGGGTCCTGGGATCGAGCCCCGCATCGGGCTCTCTGCTCAGCAGGGAGCCTGCTTCCTCCTCTCTCTCTGCCTGCCTCTCTGCCTACTTGTGATCTCTGTCTGTCAAATAAATAAATAAAATCTTTAAAAAAAAAAATTTTAAAAAAGGAATCAGATGCTTAACCGAGTTACTCAGGCACCCCAACATTTTGAATATATTTAATTTGAAGGATGGCATGGATGAAAATTAGACTTGGTAAAATTATATTTATAAGTACTCCTATTTGAAGTACTAGATCATACTCTTATTAAAACCTAGCAGATTTTCACTGGACTTAGAACTATGATGCTGACCATTAAATTGCAGATGTTTCCGTTTCTTTCCTGAGTTCAAACAATGGTTCTTGGAAATGCAGCCTGGTCCAGAATGTTTGCCACAAATTCATGATCAACCTATGACTAACTTGTTCCTAAGAAAAGATCTTTAAGGGCTGTTACTCGTATACCTGCATACTTTAAAATGTAAAACATTTACATTCAGAAGTGTAAAGAAATCGCAGTTTCCTAGATATTGCATTTTTTCTCTTTGAAATTGTTACCATTAAAAAGAAGCCACTACTCATTATTAAGTTTTCTAACAGCTTAAATATGTTTTAACCACCACTGTCTACAGCTAACTTGGTTTTGTTTTTTGTTTTTTGTTTTGCTTTGGTACAAAAGGTGTTCTATTAAGGCATGGGGAGAAACAGCTGCTTCCCTGGGATCGTGAGGCACAACTCTCAGCTAGCTTTTCTTTTTTTTTTTTTTTTTAAAGATTTATTTATGTATTAGTGGGGGGAGGGGCAGAGGGAGAGGGAGAGAGAATCTTAAGCAGGCTTCTGAGCCCAGAGCCCTATGCAGAGCTCACTCTCGCAACCCTGAGAACATGACCAGAGCTGAAATTAAGAACATGACCAGAGCAGAACATGACACTCAGCCGAATGAGCTGAGGCCAGGCACCCTTCAGCTAGCATTTCTTAACCATTGCTTCACAGAAACATGCCTGACAACTTTTCCATTAGCAACCTGTTTGTATTAGGACAGCCAGACAGGATTTGGGTCCACCTCTTAGCCTCTGGACATCTAGAAAGCCAAGCATAATGCAGATGACTTAAGAGTAGTGTTTTTGAAATAACATGAAATAGGCTATAACTTTGGTACTTCCTAAGAGTAAATCACTTTTAATATATCTTGTGGTCTCTGAAGTATAGATTAGTAGTAAAGTGGAAAGTTGATATATGTGTAGGGAAAGATGGACACGTGGAAACCAGAAGAGAGGAATAGGGCACTTGGGTTAGGTCTGACCAGGAAAAACAAATAAATATTTGAGTACTGGTCCTGTTTTTTTAACTTCTAAAATGTTCTTTAGTACATAGTCTCTAATGGTTTTGTTTTAATAAATGAGAGTGACACAGTGTGTATTTTACTTGACAGAATTAAGGTATAAGTTGGCTCAGGAACATCACTGGACTTCGTGAAAGAAAATTTCTTAATTACAGCCTAATAGTTGTTTACCCTGGGATCACTTTTAAAGCATATTAAAGGCCGTGAACTTATTTTCTGATGATACTTTGTTAAGTAGAACTAGTAAACTGTGTTACATGAACAAAATGGAAATGTGTATGCTATTCCTTTAAATTCCTTTATGTTTCCTTACAGGGTTTCAAACAAAACCAAAAAGAAGGAAGGTGCTCACATTTCAATTAAGGAGTAAGTGTACCATTATTATAAAAGTGAACCTTTTGTATAAATTTCACAACATATGTTTAAAAAATTGAAACGGTAGGGTGCCTCCGTGGCTCAGTTGGTTAACCATCTGCCTTGGGCTCAGGTCATGATCCTGCGGTCCTGGGATCAAGGCCCATGTCAGGCTCCCTGCTCAGTGGGGAACCTGCTTCTCCTTTTCCCTCAGCCACTCCTCCTGCTTGTGCTTGCATGCATGCATGCTCTCTCTTTCTCTCTTTCTCTTATAAAATTCTTTTTTTGAAAAAAAATTTTTTTAATGAAATGTTAAAAAATAGAAAAGTTAATAGAAAACTATTAAGGGACACCTGGGTGGCTCAGTCATTAAGCTTCTGCCTTCAACTCAGGTCATGATCCCAGGGTCATAGGATCAAGCCCCACCTCAGGCTTCTTGGCCTGCTTCTCCCTCTCCCCTGGCTGTGTTCCCTCTCTTGCTGTTTCTGTCTCTGTCAAATAAATAAATAAAATCTTTAAAAAAAGAAAAGAGGGTGCCTGGGTGGCTCAGTGGGTTAAGCCTCTGCCATCGGCTCAGGTCATGATCTCAGGGTCCTGGGATCGAGCCCCGCATCGGGCTCTCTGCTCCGCAGGGAGCCTGCTTCCTCCTCTCTCTCTGCCTGCCTCTCTGCCTAGTTGTGATCTCTGTCAAATAAATAAAATATTTAAAAAAATAAATAAAACAAAATAAATAAAACAAAAAATAAAAAAAAAGAAAACTTTTAAATACATTTTTATTTTTAATTCAAGTACAATTAATGTAGTGTTATATTAGTTTCAAGTATACAACACAATGATTCAACAATTATACACACTAGTGATTCAGTGTTCATCACATGTGTCCTCCTAATCCCTTTCACCCACTTCACCCGTGTGCTCACCAGCCTCCCCTTTGTCAACCACAAGTTTGCTCTCTGTTTAAGAGTCCGTTTTGGGGGGGTGCCTGGGTGGCTTAGTGTGTTAAAGCCTCTGCTTTCGGCTCGGGTCATGATCCCAGGGTTCTGGGATCGAGCCCCACATCGGGCTCTCTGCTCCATGAAGAGCCTGCTTCCTCCTCTCTCTCTGTCTCCCTGCCTACTTATGATTTCTGTCTGTCAAATAAATAAAATCTTAAAAAAAAAAAAATTAGTTAAGAGTCCGTTTTGGGGCACCTAGTTGTAGCAGTTGGTTAAACATTCAACTCTTGGTTTTGGCTCAGGTCATGAGTTCGAGCCCTGTGTCAGGCTCTGTGCTCAGTTCAGAGTCTGCTTGACTCACTCTCTCTCTGCCCCTCCTGCTCGTGTACTCGCCTCTCTCAGTCTCTAAAATAAATATTTTTTAAAAAGACTCTCTTTTTTGTTTCTTTGCTCTTTGGTTTTGTTTCTTAAGTTCCACATATAAGTGAAATCGTATAGTATTTGGCTTTCTCTGACTGACTTATTTTGTTTACTCTCATTATACTGTCTACAGCCATCAATGTCTTGAACAGCAAAGTTTCATTCTCAGTTATGGCTGAGTAATAGCCCATCATGTGTGTGTGTATGTGTGCACGTGCACAACACATCTTTATGTGTTTCTCTGTCAATGAATAGTTGGGTTGCTACCATATCTTCAGTATTTTAAGTAGTGCTGCAGTAAACATAGGGATGCATATAGCTTTTCGAATTAGTGTTTTTGTTTTCCTTGGGTGAAGAGCCAGTGGTGGAATGACCCAATGGCCTCTTTTTAATTTTTTGAGGGATTTCCCTACTGTTTTCCACAGTGGCTGCACCAGTTTGCATTCCCACCAACAGTACCTCAGGGTTCCTTTTTCTCCACATCTTTACCAACACCTGTTGTTTCTTGTGTTGTTGATTTTAGCCATTCTGACTGGTATGAGGTATATCTCATTCTCATTTTGAAATGCATTTCCCTAATAAGTAGTGATATTGAGCATCTTTTCATGTGTCTGTTGGCCATCTGTATGTCTTTGGAAAAATATCTATTCATGTTATCTTCTCATTTTTCATCTGGGTCGTTTGGCTTTTTTCAATGTTGAGTTGCATACATTCTTTATATATTTTGGATATTAAGCCCTTAGTTGAATATATCATTTACAAATATCTTATCCCATTTGATAGGTTTCCTTTTTGTTTTGTTGGGTTTCTTTCACTGTGCGAAATCTTTTTATTTTGGTGTAATCCCAATAATTTGTTTTTGTTTTTTGTTTTTGTTAATTTATTTTGTTTTTATTTGCCTTACCAAAGGAGACATCTAGAAAAAATTTCTACAGTTAATGTCAGAGTGATTACTGCCTGTGTTTTCTTTTAGGAATTTGATGGTTTTAGATCCTACATTAAGGTATTTAATGGATTTTGAGTTTATTTTTATGTATAGTACAAGAAGTGGTCCAGTTTCATTTTTTGTATGTAGCTGTCCCAATTTTCCTGACACCATTTGTTGAAGAGATTGGCTTTTTGCCATTGTATGTTCTTGCCTCCTTTGTTGAAGAATAACTACGATAGAAGCATGGGTTTTTTTTCCTGGGTTCTGAATTCTGTTCCATTGATCCATGTGTTTTTCATGTGTATGCCAGTACCATACTGTTTTGATCAGTACAGCTTTGTAGCCTTTCTTGAAATATGAGATTGTGATACCTCCAGTTCAGTTTGTCTTTCTTAAGATTGCTTTGACAATATTCAGGGTCTTTTTTTGTTCCATACAAATTTTAGGATTATTTGTTCTAGTTCTGTGGAAGATGCTGTGTATTGTAATAGAGATTGCATTAAATTTATAGATTGCTTTGGGTAGTATGGACATTTAATAATATTCTTGCTCTATGAACATGGAATATCTTTCCATTTGTGATCTTCAGTTACTTTCATCAGTGTTAGAGAGTTTTCAGTGTACAGGTCTTTAATCTCCTTGGTTAATTTTATTCTTAAATGTTTTATTGGTTTGGTACAATTATAAATGGAACTGTTTTCTTATTTTCTTTGTCTACTAGCTCATTAGTAGTGTATAGAAATGCAACAGATTGCTCTACACTGGTTTTGTATCCTGTGACTTTACTGAATTCATTTATCAGTTCTGAAAGTTTTTGGTATAGTCTTTAGGGTTTTCTGTATACACTAGTATTAAATACATTTTGATGTCAAAACAATTTGATCAAAGATTGATGTACATTCTCTTGTGATGTCAAAGTATCATCTCAGCAAATACTTGGTTAGTGGTGCGGAAAGAAAAACATCTTTACAGTAAAGAGATCCTTAGACTTAGCGATGATACTGCACCAGTGTGGGTGGACAGCCAGACTTGGTTTTTTATTTGTGATGCAGTGTGAAACAGACTGAATCACCTATGAAGTGTTTTGGTCAAAAGAGTTTAATTGGAATTTAATCAGGCCTATAAGATCTACTTTTCCACTCACTGGAAACAGCTGGGGATAAAGCAGCAAGTTAAATAATGCCACAAAAGAAGGGATCGTGTGGGTCTAGAATGTGAAATGTTATAGAACATAACTGGCTTTTCTTTGAAAAGTCAGAGGAAAAAAAAGGCATGGAGTAAGTGTTCTAGATTAAAAGTGACTTATAAGACATAACAGTCAAATGCACTGTGGCCTTTGTTGGAATCTGGTTTGAAGGGCCATCTGCAAAAGTCTTTAGGGTTGAAGAAATTTGAATATGGAGTGGATTTTAAATGAAATTAGATAATTATTGCTAATTTTATGAGCTACAGTGAGGGTGTTGTAGTATATGGAAGAATGTCTTTAAATTTGCACACTCAAGGTATTTGTATGTGAAGAGTTAAAATATCGAGTATCTTTTTAAATTATGTAGCAAAAGGTACGTGTATGTGCATGAAGCATACATATGTGGCTACTGAATCCAAGTGGTGTGCACATGAATGCTCATTGTACTATCTTTTTTCTATGTGTTTAAAAAGTACATAAGAAAAATGTTCAGTATTTGTAAATTGGTAAAAACTGTGTGTCTATCATTGTGTTCCTTTTTCACATACTGTTTTATACTTTCAGTCCATATTCATCTACATTGGATAGAGATGCCATCATAGCACTTTGTGCACACATGTGTATCCGTATTTAACATCCCATTTTAATGTTTATTATATATTGTTTTTGTCAGATTGTTTGCCTGCCTGTGAAGCCACTGTTCATTTAGTTTGTTAGCTTTTGGCATTCTGGATAACGTTATTCTGGGTATCTTATATGTGGTAATTTGATTCTGCTTTTTCATAGCCTCCAGGTAGATTTCTATTGTGACTGTTATAGAAGATTGTGGACATTGTGGTTCTTGATATTTCCATGTTGCCTTGAGAAGCAGATTTTGGAAAAATGTTTTTTCTTGTCAATTTCAAAATGAGTGTTGCACTCCTGGGAGGAGTATTTTTTAAATTACATAAATCATCACATTTAGAAGTATAATTACCCAGGTGCACCTGGCTGGCTCCGTCAGAGCATGCGACTCTTGATCTTGGAGTTGTGAGTTCAAGCCCTTTATTGGGTATAGAAATTACTTAAAAATATAAAAAAAAATTTTTTTTTTTAAGTGTAGTTACCTGTATTTCATTCTTTGATTAAAGTCATTTTCAGGGCGCCTGGGTGGCTCAGTGGGTTAAGCCGCTGCCTTCGGCTCAGGTCATGATCTCGGGGTCCTGGGATCGAGTCCCACATCAGGCTCTCTGCTCGGCAGGGAGCCTGCTTCCCTCTCTCTCTCTCTCTGCCTGCCTCTCTGCCTACTTGTGATCTCTCTGTCTCTCGCTGTCAAATAAATAAATAAAAATAAAAAATCTTTAAAGTCATTTTCATTCAGTTGAAGTTCTTTAGCTAGGCTATTCAGCCAAGTCTAAAAAGGTAAATAGAAAAATGAGAGCGTGAAATGAGCTAAAATGTTCCAGGCAGAGAATGTACAAAGCCCAAAGCATTAGGTCAAGGTGTTTCAAGACCTAAGGTAGATCTGTCATTTCACTGTTTCTAATGCCACCCGGCCTTCTTGTCCACCCCCATCTATGGTAATTTCTCCCCTTTGAATGTGCTATTTCTGTTACATCATTTTCCCCATTCTTTATTGTTTATATATGTGTCTTTTCTCTGTCATTAGAAGCATGGTACTACATCTCAGTTTTGATCATGTCGGCAATATTTTGAAGTCTAGGGTGGGCTTTAGAGCATAGGCTATCAAATGGTAAATGGAAAAGAAATTTTGGAGTTGTTTTCAGATCAAATATTTCTTTAATCCATCATGAAAGGTTACCCATCAGTTCTCTTTTTCACTAGTTTTGGGCTTTGGTGGTTTTTCTTTTTTAATATTTTATTTCAGAGAGAAAGCATGCACAAGCAGCAGGAGGGAAAAGGAGGAGAGGGGGAGGGACAAGCAGATTCCCTGCTGAGGAGGGAGCCTGATGCAGGAGGCTCAATTCCAGGACCCTGAGATCACAACGTGAGCTGAAGTCAGACACTTAATCAGCTGAGCCACCCAGGGACCCTATTTTTCACTAATTTTAAAGAAGACTTTTCTTTTTTTTTTTTTTTTTTATATTTTATTTATTTATTTGACAGAGATCACAAGCAGATAGAGAGGCAGGCAGAGAGAGAGAGAGAGAGGGAAGCAGGCTCCCTGCTGAGCAGAGAGCCCGATGTGGGACTCGATCCCAGGACCCTGAGATCATGACCTGAGCCGAAGGCAGCGGCTTAACCCACTGAGCCACCCAGGCGCCCCATGAAGACTTTTCTTTATAACAACTTCTGTTATTTGAATGGTTTCGAAGCTTGAGGTAATTGTAATGGCTTTTGACCAAGGGTCATTTTTAGGCACTATTTATCTTTTTTTTTTTTTTAAGATTTTATTTATTTATTTGACAGACAGAGATCACAAGTAGGCAGAGAGGCAGGCAGAGAGAGCCTGATGCAGGGCTTGATCCCAGGATCCTGGGATCATGACCTGAGCCACCCATGGGCCCCAGGCACTACTGATCTTAAATTAAATACTGAATAATGAAGCAGCTTCCCCCTTGAGTACAGACAGAAAACAGCAAAGTCATCACACTGTCTAGAGTAATCCCGTAATAAAGTTAAAACAAAGCTAGTTTTCTGGCTTTCGTTTTAAGAATTGGCCTTGCGGGGGCGCCTGGGTGGCTCAGTAGGTTAAAGCCTCTGCCTTCGGCTCGGGTCATGATCTCAGGGTCCTGGGATCGAGCCCCGCATTGGGCTCTCTGCTCAGCAAGGAGCCTGCTTCTTCCCTCTCTCTCTCTGCCTACCTCTCTGCCTACTTGTGATATCTCTATCAAATAAATAAAATATTAAAAAAAAAAAAAGAATTGGCCTTGCGGTCGTGAGGAATCCTAGTTGGAATATTCCAGCGTTTGTTTCTGGAGCCACAGTCGTAGCTCCACTCAGAAGAGAGACAGGTGAGGTGGCATACTGTAAGAGTGCCTTCATTAAAGGATTGGCCAGAGATCACTATACCTCAGTCACGTTTAGTAAACATAGCTTTTCTGCATGGTTGCCATTAATGTAAATAAACTATGGGGTTAATGGTTTTTAACAGTTAAAAACTTATAAGGCGGGGCGCCTGGGTGGCTCAGTGGGTTAAAGCCTCTGCCTTTCCCTCAGGTCATGATCCCAGGATCCTGGGATGGAGCCCCGCATCGGGCTCTCTGCTTGGCAGGGAGCCTGCTTCCTCCTCTCTCTCTCTCTCTGCCTGCCTCTCTTCCTACTTGTGATCTCTATCTGTCAAATAAATAAATAAAAAATCTTTAAAAAAAAACAAAACAAAACAAAAAACTTCTAAGGCACCTGTTGTTTATAAGCTCTTGATGAGTGTGAAAACAATTCAGTTCAGAAATCAAATTCTGAACCTTGAGTAAGCAATTCCTGCCACTGCAGACAGAGTCTGTGTTTTGTGTACCGCAGTTTGTAGAAGACATTCATTACATAGTTCTCTCGCTAAGCATTTGGCATTTGGTCATTTTTATGTATGAATCATGGCCTTTCGGAAGGGCTCAACAACATTTGTACATAGCCCACAATTTTTTTTCACAGTACCTTTTTTTGAGGTATAATTTATATACAGTTAAATGCACAGATTTAAAATGGAGAGTTTGGGGGTGCCTGGGTGGCTCAGTTGAGCATCTGACTCTGGATTTTGGCTCAGGTTCTTGGATCAAGCCCCTTGTCAGAATCCCCGCTCAGCCGGAGTGTGCTTATCCCCCTTTCTCTTTGCTGTTCCTCCTGCTCAGGCTCTCTCTTGCTATCTGTCTTGCTCTTTCCCTCACTCTCACTGAAATAAATCTTTAAAATAAAATGGAGAGTTTGATGTTTTGAGAAGGTATATCATTGTTAACTACATCTTAATCAAGATATAGAACATTTTCTTCAGTATAAAGAGTCACCATTTTGAATTCTGTGACCAAAGATTACCTATTTTAGAACTTCATATGAGGGAATCCTATCATATGTACTTTTTTGCACAGGATTGTTTTTAGTTACGATTATGCATGAGTTCAGCTGTTGTCCTAAGATACTATGTGTAACATATTTTGGAGATAACAAGTAATATGGTTAAGGAAAGTAATTTATGAGCTTTCAAGTTCTAATCATTTCATTACTAGTTATTATGACACATAAATTGGTCTTTTATATTTAAAAATGGCACATAATTTGGAATTTATATTTCACTTCCTTCATTCATTCATGTCCATTGAGGGATTTTATTTGGGTGTATATATTACATCCCTAGAAAAAGAATCCCAGGATTTTCCCTCCTGTGTGTTTTCATCTTGCTTCTTGATAGTCCATGATGCCAGCTGAGTTTGAGGACAATGAAACCAAACTGATGGGACAGGAACATTATTCTGCCATTCTTCTAGATCTTTCAGTTGTACATCAAATCTGGGGCTGATCACATGTGTTTAACCTTCCCATGAGGTTTACAGCAATTTTCCCAGCTCTGTGATCATCAGTGATTTCTATCACCAATGTAACCATGCTTCGTCATCACAGTTAGAAACTGAATGATGACGCTGGAGCATGGCCTAATAAGAACTCATCATTGTTAATGCTCTTGAGAGCATCAGCCAGGGCATTCACAGGCACCACTGTGGCAGCCCAGAGGGATGGCAGAGAGCCGTATTTCACTAAATAAAACCAGATCTTGGTTTCCAGGCAAAAGACAGATGTGAAGCGTTGTAGTCTTTGTGTTTAGATAAAGACTTCTTGCTAAGAGTAAGTAAAATCTTACTTTATGGAATTTGTTTTCAGTAGACTCCTTAGATTTATTAGTTTGGTTTTTATTGTAAAGGAAACTAGAAACTGCACATGAAAGATTACTGGGTGTACTAGGCTTAGCTTACTTCATTTGATCTTTATAGATCAAGTTAGATATTATTATTCCCCATTTTACAGACAAGAAAAAGACTCAGAGGTGAAATGGCTTTTCCTTGGATACAGAGTAAGTGACGGCACTCTGTATGACTTCAGAACTCTCCCTCCAGCTCTCAGCCCCCCTGCAGCTGCTGCCAAGCTCCATGGTATCTGCATAATTTAGGATTTGGGCAAGTACCTAAGTAGAATTTTTACACAGATTTCTGGAGCTCCTTATTTTCAAATCCCTGCTTTCTAGACCCTACCTCTTTAGATTCTAGGTCCCTTATTCCTAGGCCCAAACTCTCTCTTTTTCCACATATGAAGAACAATATGTTCAAGCTCTGCCTTGGAAATTGTGTCCTCCCAAAATGGGGTGAGTGGAAAACTCACCTTAAGTGTTTGCTTTTTCATGGATCTCTGCCCTGTGCTGTTGCCCAATGCCCACTTTCATAATCTATGGAAGGAAAACAAGTATACTACTACCTCTTCCTCCTGTTATTTTTATTAAGTTATCTCTACACCCAATGTGGGGCTGAAACTCAATGACCCTGAGGTCAAGAGTCACACAGTCTTCAGACTAAGCCAGCCAGGCACACCAGTTCCTCCTGTTCTTTTTCTTTTTTGAGGATTTTATTTATTTATTTGACAGAGATCACAAGTAGGCAGAGAGAGAGGAGGAAAGCAGGCTCCCTGCTGAGCAGAGAGCCCAATGTGGGGCTCGATCCCAGGACCCTGGGATCATGACCTGAGCCGAAGGCAGAGGCTTTAACGCACTGAGCCACCCAGGCGCCCCAGTTCCCCCTACTTTTAAACAAACATTTCATCATATTTTTCTTGGAGACTTGACTCAGTGACACAGTTCTTTGCAGCACCTTTCCCATTCTGTAACAATTTTCAGTTATTCCGTGTTTTTAACCGACTGAGCCATCCAGGCACCCCCTATTCCATGTTTTTAAAAGATAACTCTATTGTGATGGTTAAAACAAAATATATGAAACAATGATATTATAATCTGTTTCTCTCAAGTACCTAAAAGTAATATGTCACACTTGGGGCCAGTGATCAACGTTTCTACAGGTAATAAGACATCTGTTTTGGGCTTTCTTGTTTAACATAGTTCCATAGAATTACTTCTGTTATTGATGTTTAATTTCAGATATTGAGCTTTAGTTTTTTTTTTTTAAGATTTATTTATTTGACAGATAGAGATTACAAGTAGGCAGAGAGGCAGGCAGAGAGAGAAAGAGGAGGAAGCAGTCTCCCAGTTAAGCAGAGAGCCCGATGCAGGGCTCGATCCCAGGACCCTGGAATCATGACCTGAGCTGAAGGCAGAGGCTTTAACCAGCTGAGCCACCCAGGCGCCCCATGAGCTTTAGATTCTAAGTAGTTCTGTAAAGATCATGGTATGTTGTCATACTGCTTCCCCCAAAGAATAAACTAGTTAATAATTCCTTTACTCTTCCCCCTTATCTAATTGCTGAGTAGCTCTGTTACAGTTCAAGATTTATTTTTTTCCATTGTTATTTATAAAAGTTCTAAAATAGTTTGAATCTATTTTTTAACATTACAGGTTTCCCCCAATACCTGGAAGTAGAATATTTCTGGGAAACCTTTCATAATCTGAAATAGCATAAACCCAAGAAGTACCATTTACCTTTAATTTATATGGAAAATTTCTGAACATCCCAGATAATGAAAGTAACTGCTTGGGATTTTCTGGTACCTTAGTACACAACTTGCTAGCAGATGCACAAAATAAATCGAGATAAAAAACAGATGCTCACAGTTGAGAAATAAGGCAGCAGGATGCTGAGACGCCAGGGAAGGAGCCTGGCTGTGCCTCTGTAACAGCCTTTGCAAAACACACACTGAACATTATTTCTGGATTTTGCCTTATTTTCATAAAAATGTAAATCCTCTTCAGAGTTCTTTTGGTTAGCAAAAACAGGTGCTGCTAGTGTAGGTCCTTGGTACAAAGCAGAGTGGCTAACGCAAACTTTTTTTTTTTTTTTTTAATTTATTTATTTGACAGAGAGGTCACAAGTAGGCAGAGAGGCAGGCAGAGAGGGAGAAACAGGCTCCTCACTGAGCAGAGAGCCCGATGCGGGGCTCGATCCCAGGACCCTGAGATCATGACCCGAGCCGAAGGCAGAGGCTTAAACCACTGAGCCACCCAAGCGCCCCCTAACGCAAACTTTTGAAAAGCATGAGGATACTTGTATTCAGTTTATTCTTTTAATTATTTTTTTTAAGATTTTATTTCTTTATTTGACAGGCAGAGATCACAGGTAGGCAGGCAGAGAGAGGGGGGGGAAGCAGGCTCCCCGCGGAGCAGAGAGCTTTATGGGGGGCTCAATCCCCGGACCCTGAGATCATGACCTGAGCCAAAGGCAGAGGCTTTAACCCACTGAGCCACCCAGGTGCCCCAATTCTTTATTTTTTTTAAACAACTACATTTGGAGCGCCTGGGTATCTCAGGCCTCCAACTCTTGATCTCGGCTCGGGTCATGATCCGAGGTCGTGGGAACAAGCTCCATGCTCAGCGTGGAATCTGGTTGTCCCTCTCTTTCTGCTCTTCTCCCATTCAGCTCTCTCTCTCTTTCTCTCTCTCTAAAACAAAAAACTGCATTGTTGCTTGTTACTTAGAACAATCTGATAGGAAGATATATTTAAATGAAAAAAGATGCAGAAATGCATTGTACCTGTCATTGATGTAAATACACACTTACAGACATGTCTGTGCATTGATGGTCACCTCAGGGTGATACTCAGGTCATCTCGAGAGAGACTAGAAGGTAGGCATGTGAGGGAGACTTCACAGCATACCCTTTGATGTTTTGTGTTCGTGTGTGTGTGTGCTGTGTATGTTCACTGACAGTAAAGATAATATATAATTGAAATAAATCTGGTAAGATGTTTCTATCATATTACTCCTTTCAACTTTTAAAATTTTCCATTTTTGAAGGAAATCCACACAGAGTTCTCTTAATAGGTAAGTGCTTTTTCCTCAACATTTTTTGGACACTACTCCATACCAGTATATAAAACTGCCTTGTTTTTTAAAGTTGCATGATATTTTTATGTAGAGATGTGTCTCATACTTAATTAAGTATGGATGGATTTTTAAGCTTTCCTAATTGTTTGCTATTTAATGCTATAGTCAGTACTATAGTACTGACTATAGTCAGTACTATAGCATTATGGATGCTATTTTTATATGGATGGATTTTTTTTTTTTTTTAAAGATTTTATTTATTTATTTGACAGGCAGAGATCACAAGTAGGCAGAGAGGCAGGCAGAGAGAGAGGAGGAAGCAGGCTCCCTGCGGAGCAGAGAGCCCAATGCGGGGCTTGATCCCAGGACCCTGAGATCATGACCTGAGCCGAAGGCAGCGGCTTAATCCACTGAGCCACCCAGGCGCCCCTATATGGATGGATTTTTAAGCTTTCCTAATTGTTTGCTATTTAATGCTATAGTCAGTACTCTCTTACATAATTCTTTTTGTAGATTTATGAATACATTTTTAGGATTACCTTAATAGAGTCTAGAATTCTAATCTAGATTTTGATTCTAGAATTAGAACTGCCAGGTTGAAGAGAATATGCATCTATCATTTTAATAATTTCTTGCCATGTTGCTCTTTGTGGAGACTGTCTTAACATTCTCACCAACATTGAGAGTTCCTGTTTCTCCCAATCTGTTCAATAATCAATGAAACCTTTAGATTCTTGTCAGTCTAATAGTTGGAAATGGTTTTCTCATTGTAATTTTTTATTTTATTATTGTAAAGTCCAGCATCCTTTCATGTGTTTAAGAGCTATATATCTCGTCTTTGCTGAAAACTTTACTACCAGGTGAATTTTGGTGCACAAGCCGTAAAAGCTGAATACTGTCTGGTGGCAGGGAAAAAAGATGAATACTGTCTTTGTTTTTTAGCGAAGTGGGATGGTTCACATTTTTGCCACAAGATATTATGATGAAATCCTTCCTATTGGAGGACTTGAAGGACACTGCTGTACTTCTTTTTAGGTCCTCGGAAATATATCAATTCTTCAGTTGGAGAAAATGCACCTAAGTAGCATATGCCATTTGAAGACTCATCATCTGAGATTTGGCTTATAGGAACAAGTTCACCACATTGTTAGCCTACAGTAGGGATCACAAATATTTTCTCAAGGACAGCTGACTCAGTCGGAAGAGCATGTGACTCTTAATCTCGGGGTCATGAGTTAGAGCCCCACAATGGGTGTAGAGATTACTTTAAAAATAAGAAAATGAAAAGACTAAGAAGTAATACAGAATTTTTTTCTGGAGTACCTGGGTGGCTCAGTTGGTTGGGCAACTGCCTTTGGCTCAGGTCATGATCCCAGGGTCCTAGGATGGAGCCCCACACTGGACTCTCTGCTCAGCGAGGAATCTTGCTTCTTCTCCTTTCTCTTCCTCTCCTTCTGCCTGCTACTCTCCCTGCTTGTGCTCTGTCAAATAAATAAAATCTAAAATCTTAAAAAA
Organism: Meles meles; assembly: GCF_922984935.1. Lineage (NCBI taxonomy): Eukaryota > Metazoa > Chordata > Mammalia > Carnivora > Mustelidae > Meles > Meles meles. The sequence continues at coordinate 85,446,033 of NC_060068.1, forward strand.
TAATAACTTTTTGAAAGAAAATCCAGTACTTTGGGCAAGAGAAGAAGAAAACTGAAGGATGCTGTAATAGTGATCATCTCATTGTTGATGATTTATTTCATCATCATTTTAGGTGATTCTGTCCTTCCATGTTATTATTTCAGTCTTTTTTTTTTTTTAAGCATAGTTGCAGATAATTGGTGAGTGTATTATCAATTGCTTAGCCAAAATTTAGCACTTCAAAACAGCACATTTATTATCTCTAGTTTCTGTTGGTCAGGAATCCAGGAGCAGCTTATTAGCTGGGTAGTTCCCGTGAGAATACAGTCCTCTCGGGTTTTCAGTGGGACTGAAGGATCTGCTTCCAGGCTCACTTTCTGTTGGAGACCTGAAGACCTTGCTTCTTGGGGCTCTCCATACACAGCCTGAGAGTCACAATGTGACAGCTTTATTCCCCAGGGGGAGTGATCCAAAAGAGAGTGAGCAAGACCATACCCGTTTTAATAACTTAGTTTCTGAATCAAACACTGCCCCCACCTTTTTCTGTTCTTTAAAAGTAAGTCCAACCCACTAAAGTCAAAGGAGTGGGATGAACAGTCACCTGGAGGGGCCTACCAAGGGCATGCCTACCAGGAGGCAGTTATCACTGGGGCAGTGCTGAAGGCTGGCCACCACAGTGAGTTACAGTAAAATATAGAGATGAAAAATAATAAAATATTCAAAGATAAGGGATAATAAAATCACTAAAATTCTCTATTTTACGTTCATAAAAAAAATTCAATAGCATTAAAGCATCATTGCAAGATAGGAGTTTTATCATTATTATTCTAAGTAAATTTTTTCTGTTCTTTGGCAGACCTCTAGGAAGTAGTGAGTCATGAGTCCTTACAAAGCACTAAGAGACCTGCTCAGAAAAGAAACTCAAAACCTAGAATAGGACCCAGTGGACCCAGATGATACAGTAGGAATTAATTTCCTCTTTTTGCTTTCCTTAAAAGTTTCACAAACTCCTTCTAATCCACTGTTTATCAAAATGGATCTTAGGACAATGACTTTTTCTCTGGACAGTGCTTTAGTTGTATTTTGTAGATTCTGTTATGTAGAATTCTTACCATTTTCTAGATACTCTAAGACTTTGTTTTCAACTCTAGAGATGTATAATGTTTTAATTTCTAGGTAATTAGGTTTAATTGCCTGTTGCAGTTGGGTGATGTTGTTTGTATTGTAATCACTGTTGGGGTTTTCTTTTCTTTCTTTAAGATTTTTATTGGAAAGTAAGAGAGCACAAGCTGGTGGGTAGGGGTTGAGAGGCAGAGGGAGAGGGACAAGCAGACTCCTTGCTGAACAGGGATCCCGACACACGGCTCAATCCCAGGACCCCAGGATCTTGACTTGAACCAAAGGCACCTGCTTAACTAACTGAGCTGCCCAGGCACTCCGGTTTTTTTTTGTTTTGTAATGTTTTTAATTCTGTTAGAACAGATCAAATACCAATGTTCATTAAAAAAAATTTTAGGGGCATTTGGGTGGCTCAGTGGGTTAGGGCTCTGCCTTCAGCTCAGGTCCTGATGATGATCAGGGTCCTAGGATAGAACCCTGCATCAGGCTCTGTGCTCAGTAGGGATCATGCTTTCCCTCTCTCTGCCTACTTGTGATCTCTCTGTCAAATAAATAAAATCTTTACAAAAAAATACTATTTTTTAAATAGTCTTGCACATTTACTCAGTGAATTTCACAATTTGTATAAAGATTGAATTTATTGTGGCATTAAGTATATTAGCATATTATATTCTAGTTTTATTTCCCTTGATGAGTGTATTGCTTTCCATTTTCTTTTTTTTTTTTTTTCTTTTAAGGATTTTATTTGACCGAGAGAGTACAAGCAGTGGGAGTGGCAGGCAGAGGGAGAAGCAGACTCCACGCTAAGCAGGGAGCCTGACACAGGGCTCCATCCCAGGACTCTATGATCATGACCCAAGCCAAAACCAGACACTTAACCAACTGAGCTACCCAGGCGCCCCATTTCTTTTGATTTTATAAAAAAATTCGTTTTTTAATTGCATACTTATATCTCGATCTTTTTTCCCAAAAAACAGGTGCAGCTCTCTCCCGAGGAGAATGGTATTTTGATGCGCCATGGTCAACATGAACAAAATTTCATCTTTTCTTCATGAACAGTTGGTTGGGTGGCATAATCGCCTGCATTTCCCCTTGTTGCACGTGACTCATGCTTAAATAACCAGCCGTGTGTTTCAAGGGAATAATCAGTTTGAATAACTCAGCAGTGGAAATGTGAGTAATTAAAAGAAACTCAGTTACATGTAGTAAAGAAAAGTCAATCTGTGAAAATTTCAACTCAGCCCATTTGTATATTATATCTTTCTTAGTATAAAGTATGTTAAGGTTTTTATTAATGCCTTTAAAAATAAATGGTAAATTTTTTTAACCTTGACTATAGGAGTAATTTTCTTTAGAATATATATGGTGAGGTAAATCTGTATAAAAATGTAGGAAGAGAACTTCTCATACTTACTTAGATAAAAGGCAGTAGGGTAAACATACAGCAGTTGTAAAGCCATGTTGTTGATAATTCAAGTTTAGGAAACAAAGCTTATGTGAATCTGAGTGTCATGGCACTGGACCGAGCCAGTCAGGGACCATGGCTCTGTTCCACTTCTTGGAAGTCATACTGTCATTCTCCTCTCCATACTTTGTCTTATCTGCCTGCCTCTCTGTCTTCTGGCCTCCTTCAGATTTTCCTCATGAACACTGCCTCACATGGCCGCCCGTGCTTTTGTGCTTTCACCACTGCCTTGCATTACCACCTGCTATCCCTTTGACTGTATCTCTCTCCATTCAAATTCTCAGGAGAGGTAGAGAATCCTATTGTTTCATTTGATTCTAATGATTGGTATCCATGCGCCTGGGATGCTCCCTAGCCTTTTTAGCTATGGAAGAAGAGGTTAATATAAAAAGTTCTGTTTCTTTCAGAAGTTTCGCCTGGACAAACTAAAGGTATGTAACGTATTTGTAGCAGCCCAGTACATATTTGTGGAGTGTGTAAAGGCACCAGATGGTAATACAGGCTGTAGACAAAAATGAAGCAGGGGAAGGGATTGGACAGGGGTTGCAATTGGAGTATGGATGCTTTTTTTTTTTTAAGATTTATTTATTTATTTGACAGAGATCACAAGTAGTCAGGCAGGCAGAGGTGGAGGGGAAATCAGGCTCCCTACTGAGCAGAGAGCCCGATGCGGGGCTCGATCCCAGGACCCTGAGATCACGACCTGAACCGAAGCTAGAGGCTTTAACCCACTGAGCCATCCAGGCGTCCCGTGGATGCTTTTTTAAAAAGAATGGTCAAGGGGGCACCTGGCTGACTCGGTTGGGAGAGCATGTGACTCTTGCTCTTGGGGTTGTAAGTTCAAGCCCCATGTTGGTTGTAGAGATTATTAAAAAGTTAAAAAGAGGGGGGGCGCCTGGGTGGCTCAGTGGGTTAGGGTCTCTGCTTTCAGCTCAGGTCATGATCCCAGGGTTCTGGGATCGAGCCCCACATCGGGCTCTCTGTTCAGCGGGGAGCCTGCTTCCTCCTCTCTCTCTCTGCCTGCCTCTCTGCCTACTTGTGATCTCTGTCTGTCAAATAAATGGATAAAATCTTTAAAAAAAAAAAAAAAAGTTAAAAAGAGGGGTGCCTGAGTGGCTCAGTGGGTTAAGCCTCTGCCTTTGGCTCAGGTCATGGTTTCACGGTCCTGGGATCGAGCCCTGCGTCGGGCTCTCCTGCTCAGCGGGGAGCCTGCTTTCCCCCCTGTCTTGTCTCTCTACCTGCCTCTCTACTTGTGATCTCTGTCTGTCAAATAAATAAATAAAACCTTTTAAAAATAAATAAAAATTAAAAAATAAAAGTTAAAAAGAATGGTCAGGGAACTGAGGTGACATCTGAGCACAGATGCAAAGGAAATGAGAGCCATTCACGGAAGTAGAGAGAGAACCTCCGGGGCAAAGGAAATGACAAGTGCAAAGGCCCTAAGAGTGAATTTGGCATGTTCAGGGAATGGCAAAGAAACCAGTGTGGCTGGAATGGAAGGGAACAAGGAGGAGAGATTAAAGAGATGGAGGTAAAAGAGGTAGCCAGGGGTCAGGTCACATGTAGGCCACTGTAAGGTCTTCTGCATTTATTTTCATCTGGGATCCATTGAAAGGTTTTGAACCAAAGATATAGCATTATCTGATTTTTTTTTTTAAGATTTTTATTTATTTATTTGACAGAGAGAGATCACAAGTAGGCAGATAGGCAGGCAGAGAGAGTGAGAGGAAAGCAGGCTCCCTTCAGAGCAGAGAGCCGGACGCGGGACTCGATCCCAGGACCCTGAGATCATGACCCGAGCCGAAGGCAGCGGCTTAAACCACTGAGCCACCCAGGCGCCCCAGCATTATCTGATTTATTGAAAGTGTCTTATGACTGTTGTGTTTGTGTTGAAAATAGACCATAAGACCCAAGGGAGGCAGTAGGCTGCTGAGTGGTTAGGACCAGTGGTTAGTAGTGGTTGGACCTGAGTGTAATTTTAAAGTAGAGCTCAGCCTTTGCCTATAGACTGATTGCATGTGGAGTATGAAAGAGAAATCAAAGATGACTTGGGCCTTAGCAAGTAGAACAAAGGTGGAACTTACTGACATAGAGAAGTTGGCATGAAGAGTACTTGAGGGAAAGGAAAGATAGGAGTTGGGTTTAGACATAGCTCATATTAAGAGGAATTAGATGTGAGTCAGGAGTTCAGAGGAGAGATCTGGGCTAGAAATGAAAATGTAGAAGTTCACATAGGCTTGGAATTTCAAGCTGTTCAACAGGACCAGAAATCCAAGCAAGTGCATTTACATAGAGATGTCCGAGAACTCCAGACTACCCCTAGTGTTTAGACGTCAGGTATGAGAAGCAGTAAAGGAGACTGAGGGAACTCTCAGTGAGTTAGAACAAACCCAGAAGAGGCCCTAGAAGGCAAATGAGGCATTTGAGGAGGGAGTGATGGGCCACATCAGAGTTACTGCTGGGTTAGATGATGTTAACAAGTAAAGTAGGATGAGGTTTGAGAAGTAAGTGCTCATTGAATTGAGCAATGTAGAGATCACTGGTGACCTTCGTAGGAGCTGTTTTGGTGGAATGGAGAAGACAAAAAGCCTTGTGGGAGAGAATGTAAGAACAATTGAATATTGCACCATTTAAACAACTCTTCCAAGGAATTTTGCATTTCTGAATTTGTTATATTTGTGTATCAGTAAAATCATATATAACTTTGAAGGTTTTTTTTGCGAATCTTAGTTCATTTGTGTACGTTTTTTTTTTTTTTTTTTTTTTTTAAGATTTTATTTATTTATTTGGCAGAGAGAGATCACAAGTTGGCAGAGAGGCAGGCAGAGAGAGAGAGAGGGAAGCAGGCTCCCCGCCGAGCAGAGAGCCCGATGCGGGACTCGATCCCAGGACCCTGAGATCACGACCCGAGCCGAAGGCAGCGGCCCAACCCACTGAGCCACCCAGGCGCCCCTGTGTACGTTTTTTTGAATGTGTCAGTTGTTTACATGAAATTTCTTACTGTGAGTCCTGGTAAAAATCTGAAAAATACGAAGTTAGAACAAGAAGATGTAGGTATTGTTGGATAAGAGGTTGAGGATGGTAGGGGATATTTCTCATGGGTGTAGAGTGGAAGGATTTAGGGTGTTGCAGAGGGTTAAATAGGTGATCTGAAAGGGAGAAGTTTAGAAACAAAAGGGTGAGGGTTGGCCTAGGTGGCCTGTATACTAGAATAAAACAGGACCATAATCTTACAGTCTAAAAGTACTTTGTCACAGAAGTATTCCATTGTCTGTAAAGGGTGAGAATTATTTTAGCTTTGCAGGCTAGTCACATATTTTTTAAACTTTTAAAAATGTAAAAAAGAGTCTTAGTTCCAAGCCTATGTAGTTTCAGGCCACACTTTGAGGGCCCCTGCTTTACACCAGATGCCCTTGCTGGCTTTGAAGAGATCATTTATGTGGCGTTCTCTTCGTTTTTAAAATACCATTTTTCGGGATACCTGGGTGGCTCAGTCGTTGAGTATGTGCCTTCAGCTCAAGTCATGATCCCAGGGTCCTGGATTCGAGCCCCGCATTGGGCTCCCTGCTTGTCAGGAAGCGTGCTTCTCCCTGCTAGTGTCTTCCCTCTCTTGCTGTGTCTCTCTCTGTGAAAAATTTGAAAAATCTTTGATTTAAAAAAATATATACCATTTTTAAGGACACCTGGGTGGCTCCATTGGTTAAGCGTCTGCCTTTGGCTCAGGTCATCTCCCCATGCTTGCCTCTCCCCCTACTTGTGCTCTTTCTCTGACAAAATCTTCAAAAATTTTTTAAATTAAAAATTTTTTAAATTTAATAAAATCTGTTTTTAATTATTTTTTTTTTTTTAAAAGATTTTATTTATTTATTTGACAGAGAGAGGTCACAAGTAGATAGAGAGGCAGGTAGAGAGAGAGAGAGGGAAGCAGGCTCCCTGCTGAGCAGAGAGCCCGATGCGGGACTCGATCCCAGGACCCCGAGATCATGACCTGAGCCGAAGGCAGCGGCTTGAACCACTGAGCCACCCAGGCGCCCCTAATTATTTATTTATTTGACAGAGAGAGAGAGATCACAAGTAGGAAGAGACCCAGGCAGAGCCAAGCAGAAAGCCCAATGCAGGGACGCCTGGGTGGCTCAGTTGGTTGGACGACTGCCTTCGGCTCAGGTCATGATCCCAGAGTCCCGGGATCGAGTCCCGCATCGGGCTCCCAGCTCCACAGGGAGTCTGCTTCTCTCTCTGACCTTCTCGTCGCTCATGCTCTCTCTCACTGTCTCTCTCAAATAAATAAATAAAATATTAAAAAAAAAAAAAGAAAGCCCAATGCAGGGCCCGATCCTCGGACCCTGAGATCACGACCTGAGTGGAAGGCAGAGGCTTATTAACCCACTGAGCCACCCAGGTGACCCAAAATTTAACAAAATCTTAATTTTTTTTTTTTTTAAAGATTTTTATTTATTTGACAGAGAGAGAGATCACAAGTAGGTAGAGAGGCAGGCAGAGAGAGAGGAGGAAGCAGGCTCCCTGCGGAGCAGAGAGCCCGATGCGGGGCTCGATCCCAGGACCCTGAGATCATGACCTGAGCCGAAGGCAGCGGCTTAATCCACTGAGCCACCCAGGCGCCCCCAAAATCTTAATTTTTAAAAAAAATCATGTGTCAGGGGGCACCTGGGTGGTTTAGTAGGTTGAAGCCTCTGCTTTTGGCTCCGGTCGTGATCCCAGGGTTCTGGGATCAAGCCCCACATCAGGCTCCCTTCTTAGCAGGGAGCCTGCTTCCTCCTCTCTCTCTGCCTGCCTCTCTGCCTACTTGTGATCTCTGTCAAATAAATAAAAATCTTTTGAAAAAAATCATTTGTCAGACAGCAAGTGAGGGAACACAAGCAGGGGTAGCTGGAGAGGGAGAAGCAGGCCCCCCACTGAGCCGGGAGCCCAATGTGGGGCTCGATCCCACGATGCCAGGATCATGACCCAAGCTGAAAACAGACACTTAACCAACTGAGCCACCCAGGTGTCCCTGACATACCATTTTTAATAGTACAGGCACATGGTAGAGAACTCAAATAGTACAAAAGATATGCAAGAGAAAAGAATCAAACCCCCCCTTCTCCTATCCCCTAGCTGTCCTGGTCCCCTCCTTAAAATCAACTACTACCCTGTTTCTTGTATATCATGTAAGACGTTTTATAACCATGCATGTGCATGTATCCTGTCAATCTTTAAAAAAAAAAAAAAAAAAAAAACCTGGGGCGCCTGGGTGGCTCAGTGGGTTAAAGCCTCTGCCTTCAGCTCAGGTCATGATCCCAGTCCTGGGATCGAGTCCCACATCGGACTCTCTGCTCAGCAGGGAACCTGCTTCTCCATCTCTCTCTGCCTACTTGTGATCTCTGTCAAGTAAATTTTTAAAAATCTTTAAAAAAAAAAAAAAAAAAACCTAATTAGGTTCTTTTTGCTTTAAGTCTAAATTATTAAATTTAATAAAAATTTAATATTAAATTTAATATTTAATAATAATTTAATAATACAACTATTAAGTTCTATCAGTTACCACCTTGTTGCTTCTCATGTCCAAATCCAGCCTTCTCTGCAGTAATGGATCCAGACTCTGTACAAAGACCTGGGCTCTCAGCAGAGTATAAAGCTCAGTCACTAGAGGGTGGTGGTGGAACACTTCTTTTCCCCTCAAAACACTTCCAGTCCTCCTTCCAGTGTGCCCCTAACAGCTCCCTGCCCAGGTGATTTTTCTATCGCTGCCTGCTGGCAGGCACAGCACCACCACAAGAATGGCGCCCTCTGGTACCCCCAAGGTATGTTCTTAGCAAGCTCACACCTTGGGCTACATTTCCACAGCTTCAGCCCACCTCCAGGGATGTGCCCTCTCCACTGAGTGCTGAATCTTAGAAATTCAGTTTTGTACTTGGTGCTGATACAGGAAATGTTGAATCAAAAGCCTCCAAGAGCTTTTTTTCCTTAAAGCCTTCTACTACCAAACAGTTGCTACAAGTCATTCAGGAGTATCTCTTGGCCCACAAAAGATACATCTGGATCCTGTGTTAAAGTCTTGTTTCATTTAGTTAGAAAATGGATTCAGTCTTGAAATTCATCACTTTACCTGTAACTTGAATACTTCTTCCATACTTGGCTTAAAGGACAGATCAGTGTACCTCACTCCACTCCCATGGCTGTTTTTGATCCGCCTTACCACGCTTAACCTGAAAATCAGATGCTGATCTGGATAATGGAGGGTTAGGTGTATAAAACTGATTGAAGGGGCGCCTGGGTGGCTCAACGTGTTAAAGCCTCTGCCTTCTGCTCAGATCATGATCCCAGAGTCCTGGGATCAAGCCCCGCATTGGGCTCTCTGCTCAGCAGGGAGCCTGCATCCCCCGCACCCACCACCTGCCTCTCTGCCTACTTGTGATCTCTGTCTGTCAAATAAATAAAATCTTTAAAAAAAATAAAAATAAAAATAATAAAACGGGTTGAAGGACTGATCTTTTAGTTGGGGAAGATCATTCAGGAACTGCAAAGGTACTGGTAATCTGTTTCTTAAGCTCACTGATGGACAAGCAGTGTTCATTTGTGTGTTTGTTTTTTTAACATGCCTATTATTAGTACCCTTTCAGTATTTAATGCAATGTTTAATAAAGTGTTTTGGATCAGGTTTTTAGAACTGACAAAAATTTAACTGTTTTCAGCTAATTCTTCTGTAGCTAAATGTTATATTTCTGAGTGACTGGCGAGAATGGCAGCATCCATTTCAGTAAATACTTACGTGCTGAGATCAAGGAGGTCTTTTCTTTCATGGCGGTAAACAGTGTGATCCCTTCTGCATCCAGGAGGCAACCTAATATGTGAAGGGGATGAGGCTTGGCAGTCACCACACACACTGACTCAAAGATTTAATGGTTGTGGCCTGAGTTCTCATACGGTCAGTGAAATGCCTGGAAATAGTCAACTCTTTCAAGTGTGGCATGCTGTCCAGTGCTTGAAAGAAATTTCTGTATCCTTCCTCTGTAATCTTGTGACTAACTGAAAGATTTAAGTTCTCGGGTTTCTGGAAACCTCCACTGGTTGCTACCTTGGTTATAAAAGCCAAGTATTTGCAAAAACAGAATCATAAGGACTTCATGTCAATGTGGTAGATTAGGTTATTTGTACCAACCTCCTTCCCACAACCACCATCACCACTGAAAGTAGAAAATGCCCAGTTTTAGCTGCTTAAAAATCCCAAACCACTAACAGTAACAAACTACCTGGCCAAAACCCAAGGAAAAGGCAGAAACCAGAGAAGTTGAGACCACAGCACCAAAGCTACTCTTCCATGAGGGTTTGGCCATTCTGTGCTAATTTGAGTTTCTCTTGTGGTCTCACAGGACATCACTTGATCCCTAGAAAGTTTCTGCTTCTTTTTTTTTTTTTTTTTAAATGAGAGAATCAGCAATTTTTTTTTTTTATTTGTTTATTTGACAGACAGAGATCACAGATAGGCAGAGAGGCAGCCAGAGAGAGAGGAAGGGAAGCAGGCTCCCTGCTGAGCAGAAAGCCTGATGCGGGGCTCAATCCTAGGACCTTGGGATCATGACCTGAGCCGAAGGCAGAGGCTTTAACCCACTGAGCCAACCAGGCGCCCCGAAAGTTTCTGCTTCTAAAGCCTTACACCTGGTAATGTTTTCAATACTTTCTAGCATCCACTGGTGTATGAAGCTTATCTTTTACTTTGTGTCCAGTTCTTGTATCAGCCTTTCCTCCAGAGACTCTAGTTCCTTTTAGGGAGGTGTTCCTTTTAGTATTCAGGCGTGAAGCTCTGGTGTGTGGGGTGTTCATTACGACTAGGTCGCTTTCTAATCTTTGTTGACTGAGCTATGTATATGTGTGTGTGTAGAGATATATAGCTCACCGTATCCATGTGTATCGTAGACTCACATACATATAGAGGTTAAAAACTTTTAAGTCCACCACAGTATTCCCAAATCTAATTTAACACCTTAGAGTTCTTCACAGCCTCTCCCTTCAGTACTTCCAAATTCCTTCTGCAACAATGAGGAAACTTGGTTCTCATTCTACTTAATGTGTTATTTACTTGGCTTGTTGTGTATGCCACTCACCTCCTCAGCCCCTGGATCTTGCCTCCCCAGCCTTCCTGCTCCTCCCCCAGCCATGTGCTGCCTGCAAAGGAAGTAAACAGAAGGGAAGAGCAAGACATCGAGGTGATCAAGAAGCAGGCCAATGTTTAAGAAGCACTACTGCTCTTGGGGCTCCTGGGTGGCTCAGTTGGTTGAGCGACTGCCTTCAGCTCAGGTCACGATCCTGGAGTCCCAGGATCCAGTGCCGCATCCGGCTCCCAGCTCACAGGGAGTCTGCTTCTCCCTCTGACCTTCTCCTCTCTCATGTTCTCTCTCACTGTCTCTCTCTCAAATAAATATTTAAAAAAAAAAAAGAAGAAGCACTACTGCTCTTATCTCCGTATCTCCACTGACTCCTATTCTCCTGTGTTTTTAAAACAAAACAAAATCCAAAAAAAACCACACAGGCCCAAAATGGAGTTCCTTCTGTTCATGCCCCATATCATTAAACTAAGGTTTAATTTTTAGTATGAGCTCTCCCAGAAACAGAATCTTCAACCAACCAAGCAGGAATCACCTGATCAACATTAGTTAGGTCAACTGCCCAACAGACCTCTGCCATCCCCACTAAAGGAAAATAACCTTAACAGTAACCAACTCACCTGCTTTTTCATCTACTATAACCTTCTCGTTCCTGCTCCTGTATACCTGTAAAGAAATCTTTCATTTTATACAGCTTCTCAGAGCTCCTTTCTAGGTCCTTCATTCACTGGATACTACCTGATTCTAATCCATTTTTGTTCAAATGAGCTCTCAAAATTTTTAATATGCCCTGGTTTATCTTTTTTTTTTAAGATTTTATTTATGTACTTGACAGAAAGATAGCACAAGAAGGAGAAGCAGCAGGCAGAGGGACAGGGAGAAGCAAGCTCCACTTTGAGCAGGGAGCCCAATGTGGGGGCTCAATCCCAGGACCCCGGGATCATGATGTGAGCTGAAGGCAGATGCTTAACAACTGAGCCACCCAGGCACCCTAATATACCTTAGTTTACCTTTTAACACCTATTAGAGGGGCTCCTGGGTGGCTCAGTTGTTAAGCATCTGTCTTTGGCTCAGGTCATGAGCCCAGGGTCCTGGAATCGAGCCTCACATCGGGCTCCCTGTTCAGCGGGAAGCCTGCTTCTCCTTCTTCCACTCCCCCTGCTTGTGTTCCCTCTCTCGCTGTGTCTCTCTCTGTCAAATAAACAAAATCTTGGTAATCTGTTTCTTAAGCTCACTGATGGACAAGCAGTAATTCAGTGAGAAGTGAAGAAAGTGATTCAGTGAAAATAACTTCAGTGTAATATAAAAAAAACCCACCTATTAGAATTCTTCTGTGAGTACACATTCCTTTTGTAACCATTAAAAAACTGAAGTATTGGGGCACCTGGGTGGCTCAGTGGGTTAAGCCTCTGCCTTCAGCTCAGGTCATGATCTCAGGGTCCTGGGATCGAGCCCCACATCGGGCTCTCTGCTCAGTGGGGAGCCTGCTTCCTCCTCTCTCTCTGCCTGCCTCTCTGCTTACTCGTGATCTCTCTCTGTCAAATAAATAAATAAATCTTTAAAAAAAAAAAACTGAAGTATTTAGGCAATTTCTATAATTATCATTTTGTTAATTCCGATTTCACATACTAAGTTCTCTTAAAAGATAGCTTTATCTATATGGGGTGCATGGTGGCTCAGTCGGTTAAGCATTTGCCTTCGGCTCAGGTCATGATCCTGTGGTCCTGGGATCGAGCCCCACATGAGATTCTCTGCTAAGTGGGGTCCTGCTTCTCCTCCCTCCTGCTCTCCCTGTATGTACTCTCTTTGTCAGATCAATAAAATCTTTAAAAAAAAAAAAAAATAGTTTTACCTATATCCCAAAAACTTTTGAAATAACGGGGATTAAGTATTTCTGGAATGGGTCACATAAAATTACATCAGGTTGTAAATGACCAAATATGTATTCTAAGAAGTACATCGCTCAGGGCACCTGGGTGGTTCAGTGGGTTGAGGCCTCTGCATTCGGCTGGGGTCGTGATCCCAGGGTCCTGGGATCCAGCCCCACATCAGGCTCTCTGCTTGGCGGGGAGCCTGTTTCCCCTCCTCCCTTCTCTCTGTCCGCCTCTCTGCCTACTTGTGATCTGTTGAATAAATAAATAAAATCTTTAAAAAAAAAAAAAAAAGTACATCACTCTGAGGACACTGCTTTGAATGAGATCAAGCACTTGGAGGGTCCTGAAGAGCACTGCCCCTTCCTCCAAATGAGTAAGGGCAGCTAATAATACTACCATGACTTGTAGTTAATACAAAATAGAAGGATTTTAGGGGAAGAATAAAAAGTAAAAGGCACGATTTTGTAAACATACCAAATTTTTCAGGTGTTTTCCTTATCAGGAAAGTGTTGGTATTCAAGATTTAATATCTTCAAAGAAATAAAATTTGGAGAAATAATGACTATAAAAGGAAAGAAAAAGTTATGTCAGCTACATTTTTTCCCTCCAAATTTGTATTTAAAGTCTATTTATTCAGCTCCATCTTTTATGCCAATAAATGTATTGAAAGAGTGTTCTTAAAGGGACAGAAATTAATATGCTAATTTAGACTTAATTAATTAGTATGACTGAATAAATAAAACAAATCTTAGCTCAGGAAAGAATTCTGGTAACTACAAATACTTAAACTTCAGAAATAAATACACCATGTTTGAAAATTCATTTAAAATCTGATCTATGAAGTGCCTGGGTTCCTCAGCTGGTTGTGTCTGCCTTTAGCCTAGGTCATGATATGAAGGATCAAGCCTCCAGTTGGGCTCCCTGCTCAGTGGGGAGCCTGCTTCTCCCTCTGCCTCTCCCACTGCTTTATGCACTCTCTCTCTCTCTCTGAAATGAATAAAATCTTTTAAAAAAGTAAAACATCTATTTTAATACTTTTATTTGACATCAATTGCATATTTAAAATTTACCTTTTAGGGGCACCTGGGTAGCTAAGTTGTTAAGCATCTGCCTTCAGCTCAGGTCATGATTCCAGGGTCCTGGGATCCAGCCCCGCATCAGGCTCCCTGCCCTGCGGAAAGCCTGCTCCTCCCTCTCCTACTCCCCCTGCTTATGTTCCGTCTCTGGCTGTTTCTCTGTCAAATAAATAAAATTAAATTAAAAATATACCTTTTAAAAGTGCTTAAAATGACTGTATACAGATGAATCTTAAGCCAGTTTTGTGTTTGTAGCACTTACCAAGTGGGATGGTTGTAAAAAATGGTCCAGAAAAATTAATTTGAGTTTTTCTTGCTGGAAGCAAGTGAAGTCATGAGAGATTCAAAATCGGAAAAGAAATTACATGGCAGATAAACAATCTGGAGAATTCTGAGTTAATTTCACTGTAAAATATCAAACATTTCAGCAATTAAGGAAAATTCCAAATTCCTATCAGAATTAGCCATATAATTATCCTGTTTCAATAACAACAGAGTTAAAACAAAGCTGATCCATGATGTAATGATCAAAGAATTGGGCCACTCTGGGTTTACAGGTTCAGGTTCTGCGACTAACTGGTGAGCTGTGTGAACTTGGACACTCTCCAGGGATCAGTTTTCTCTTTTACAAAGTAAGAGCACAGACTCCGTAAGGTCTCCAATTTTGCACAAAACATTTACACAGTAGGAATACTATACAAAGAAACAAAAACAATGACAAATCTGAAACAAAACCAAAATTTGATATAACAATTATTGACAGGGGCGCCTGGGTGGCTTAGTTAGGCACCTTAGAAGGCAGTTAAGCATCTGCCTTCGCTCAGGTTGTGGTCCTGAGGTCCTGGGATCAAGCCCTGACTTGGGTTCCCTGCCCAGCGGAGAGTCTGCTTTTCCCTTTGCCTCTCCCCTCCCATCCATGCTTGCTTGCTTGCTCTCTCTCTTGCAAAAATAAAATCTTTTTAAAAAAATTACTGACAAATATCAGAAAACTACCACTTCCACATTCAGCTTCAAAGAACGATATTGCACGCAACTCTGCATGTTAATTCCACAGAGATTTACACTGCCTCAGTCTGTAGGGTTCAGCCTTCACTAAACTAAGAAACTGAGGACACCTAAGTCATTTTGTTCAATGATAAGCAACTTGTTCAGCCCATCTTTCCTCAGCACATCAGTCAGTAGGATAAGCTGGTGAGGAAAGAGGAAATGGTTTCAACGGCTACCAATCAGCAGATTTCCTTCCCCCTGATCTGCAAGACCTGAATGTTAAAGTAGATGGGACTGACTGCATTCATGAAGCTAGGTTTGAGGTCTTATTTACTGCAGTATCCTCATCTGTACTTAGTACATGACAGGGGCTTAATAGGTATTTGTAGAACTTACTTTCCTATATATGATGAGCAATTCTACTGAAAAACCGTTTTCTATCACAGTACCACACACTGCTAAAATAAACAAGGTGCTGGTGTTCATTACTGTCAATTCACAAAGTTCACAATAGTTCTGAAGTCTGGAATCACTTCTGCAAAGGATTTCCTGTTTTGGAGAAACTGACAACCAAGCACAAAGTTAAAAGATACAAGAATAGGGATGCCTGGGTGGTTCAGTGAGTTATGCCTCTGCCTTCGGCTGGGGATGTGATCCCAACATCCTAGGATCCAGCTCCATATCAGGCTCCCTGCTCAGCGGGAAGCCTGCTTCTCCCTCTCGCACTCCCCCTGCTTGTATTCCCTCTCTTGCTGTGTCTCTGTCAAATAAATAAATAAAATCTTTTAAAAAATAAAAATTTTTTAAAAAAATTTTAATAAGAATAGTGGTAGGCAATTAAGTGCATTTGCCTTATGTATGTTTTCAATTTTACTGTTAGCTTTAATCTCAAAAATTAAGTATGAAAATGAGACGCCTGGTTGGCTCAGTCACTTAAGCGTCTGCCTTAGGCTCAAGTCATAATCCCAGGGTCCTGAGATCAAGTGCTTTATGCTGAGCAGGGAGCCTGCTTATTTATTTGAGACAGACAACGCAAGCCAGGAGAGCAGTAGAGGGAGACAAAGAAGCAGGCTCCCAACTGAGCAGGGAGCCCAACATGAGCTTGAATCCCAGGACCCCAGGATCATGACCTGAGCTGAAGGCAGATGTTTAACTGACTGAGCCCCCCAGATGTCCCAATAAATAAATAAAAAATTTTAAGACTTTATTTATTTGACAGAGATCAGAAGTAGGTAGAGAGGCAGGCAGAAAGAGAGAGGGGGGAGGAGGCTCCCCGCTGAGCAGAGAGCCCGATGCGGGGCTTGATCCCAGGACCCTGAGATCATGACCTGAGTCGAAGGCAGAGGCTTTAACCCACTGAGCCATCCAGGTGCCCCAATAAATAAAATCCTTAAAAAAAAAAAAAAAGTGGAGATTGTTGGGACTAGATACCTACAGGTCCAGGACCATAAAGTGTATGTGAGCTTTAACTGGGCTCAAGAAGGCCACAGCTTGATGGAAACCCCAACTCACCTGTGTAGAGGGCACCTGCTCTAGCCAGAGCTGCAGCTCCTGTAGGGGAAGCAAGGGGCCGTTCTTAGGAGAGTCCAGTCAGAGCTTTTCATAAGCAAAGACAATGTCACTGCTGTAAGCTTAAACAAAAGGCATACTGTGAGACCAGCAAGCGTTGCTATTTCAGGTATCAGTGTTCAAATTATGCCTTCCTATATACACATTGTATGTGGATGTATAGCATTTGTTTCAGTGTTTCTGGAGGATGGCTTGGAAAAGATGCAAGGCTATGAAGAAGCAGGACTGACACATTGCTCGTTGAAGCAGTGGAAGATACGTGGTGGCTCTATGCTACGGTCTTATTTCTGTGTGGGTTCAAATTTTTCTATAACAAAACACTCTCTTCATCATCTAGCATCAGAATAAAGCAAGACAATGCTAGAGGAGATTACCTTTCTCCCCAAAGCTGTGTCAAGATTTGAGAAAATCAAATTATCCTTGTTCTCTCCCTTAAGAGCAGGCAGGTTCACTTTATTCCCCTTTGGGTTATCTACGCTCTGAGGTCGTCTCCATTAGACTTTCCACCTTGGGCTGTCCCTAGGTTGGGTTCCTATCTTCCATACACTGTGAGGACTTGAAAACTAAATATTAATTTAGTTCTGGATATTTAAGATGAAAGCTGGCTTCACTGTTCCACCTTTAAACCCAGACACTGCTATTAACTTCATTTTTTTTTTTTTTTTTTAGATTTTATTTATTTATTTGACAGAGAGAGAGGTCACAAGTAGGCAGAGAGGCAGGCAGAGAGAGAGGAGGAAGCAGGCTCCCTGCAGAGCAGAGAGCCCGATGCGGGGCTCGATCCCAGGACCCTGAGATCATGACCTGAGCCGAAGGCAGCGGCTTAATCCACTGAGCCACCCAGGCGCCCCTTAACTTCATTTTTAATCTGAGTATTACTCAATGTTTTGGAAAAAGTTGTCTTATCCCTTGTGTCTCCTTTACTCTCACACAACTACCACACTCAAAACACTGCAGAGACTAGATATATGGGGGTCCTATCCCTCCTCCCCCTGGAAGCAATTCTTTGGCACCAACTGGGTGTCCTACAATTCCACTCAATTCTAACACTCCTAAGAGACAGTGTCAGACCCCAGAGCTAAGGGCTCAACCCCACAAAACTGCTGTTAGCCCACTTCATTTGCTAGAGTGGTTCACAAAACTCAAGGAAACACTTACCAGTTTATTACAAGTTATGATAAAGGATACAGATAAACAACCAGATGAAGTGATACATAGGCCAAATCACGGGGGGTGGGGGGGAGGCCTGAGTACAGAAGCTTCTATCCTTAAGCCTCCGTCAGCCAGCTATCGGCAAGTAAGTGGTAGAGAAGAGGAGCACAAAATCAGAACTTTTAGAAGTCTGCTCCACTGTAGGACCTTGCTCCGGGGCTAAGCAGGGCTGGAGCCCTCATGGGGACAGTGTGGTCTCCGGTCCCATGGGGTCACAGAAGGATTGGGGGTGTCTGAGTGTAGCAGAGCTACAGAGTGCGGAAGCCCACTACAGAGACAGAGCCGAGGTGTGAGCTCTCAGCTCAGGGATACCTTAAACCAGGATCCAAGGCACAGTTGAACCACTGCTCTTTGGGCAGGGACCCCACAAGTGGAAGATCCGGGGAGACCCCCTGGAAGAGCAGTAGGAATCTGCTGGGTTTGGAGACTCCAAATGGGAGCCGTGTGCCGAGACAGAAATGCTCAGTTACAGGCTGGGTGAGCTCACGGCCAGAGATGGGAGACGGGAGGGACTGAGCGCTTTTCTCTGAGGGCACACTGAGGAGAGGAGCCCCAAACTCTCGGCTCCTCTAGGCCGGAGATTGGGAGGCCACCATTTTCACTTCCGTCCTCCAAAGCTGTACGGAAAGCACTCAGGGAACAAAAACTCCTGAGCGCAAACCCAAGCAGATTACTTAGCCCAGCCCTTGGCAAGGGCAGTGCAATTCTACCTTGGACAAAGACACTTGAGTATCACTGTAACAAAACCCTCCCCCAGAGGATTAGCAAGAATTTCGAGCCAAGACCAATTCACCAATCAATGAGAACTGCAAAACTACAGCACTAGGGGAATATAGCACATAGAATTCATGGCTTTTCCCCATGATTCCTTAGTCTTTCAACGTTGAATTCTTTTCTTTTTCTTTTTTTTTTTTTAAATATTCCATTTATTTATTTGACAGAGAGAGAGAAGTCACAAGTAGTCAGAGAGGCAGCAGAGAGAGAGGGAGAAACAGGCTCCTCACTGAGCCAAGAGCCCGATGCGGGGCTCGATCCCAGGACCCTGAGATCATGACCTGAGCCAAAGGCAGAGGCTTAAACCACTGAGCCACCCAGGCGCCCCTTATTTTTCTATTTTTTTTAATTTTTCCCTCTTGGGGCACCTGGGCGGGTCACTGGGTTAACCTTCTGCCTTCAGCTCAGGTCATGATCTCAGGATCCTGGCATCAAGCCCTGCATTGGGCTCCCCACTCAGCTGGAAGCCTGCTTCCTCCTCTCTCTCTGCCTGTCCTTCTGCCTCCTTGTGATCTCTCTGTCAAATAAATAAAATCCTTAAAAAATAAAAGTTTTCCTCTTTCCTATTTTATCCATCTTATCGATACCTTTTTTAAATCTTTAATTTTCATTTTTATAGTCATATTCTATCCTTTCACTGTAATTGACCTTATTTTTTTCTATATACATAAGTTTTTCTTTAAAATTTTGGGAAACAGTTTCTTCTAACACCAAAATATACCCTACAACTAGTGCAGGGCTTCTTCTAGTCTCCCGCCTGATCACATTCTCTTTTTTTTCCTTTCTTTTTTCAGCCAACTTCTTATCTTACTAATACCTTTTTTAAAAAGTTTTTTTAATTTTCATCTTTACAGTCATATTCCATCCCTTCATCGTATTTACCTTTACTTTTGTATATATGTAAGTTTTTCTTTCTTTAAAATTATGGGATACAGTTTCATCTAACACACCAACATATACCCTAAATCTAGTATATGGCTTTGTTCTAGTCTCCCACCTGATCACATTCTCTTTTTTTAATTTTTTTTCTTTTTTCAGCCAACTTATCTTACCAATTCCTCTTTTAAAATCATTTTTAATTTTCATCTTTACAGTCATATTCCATCCCTTCATCGTGTTTACCTTTATTTTTGGAGATATATATATATATATTTTTGTTTGTTTGTTTGTTTTTAAATTTTGGGAGGCAGGCCTCGGCAAGGGCACCTGGGTAGCCCAGTGGGTTAAAGTCTCTGCCTTGAGCTTGCATCATGATCCCGGGGTCCTGGGATCAAACCCCACGTCGGACTCTCTGCTCAGCAGAGAGCCTGCTTCTCCCTCTCTCTGTCTGCCTCTATGCCTAATTGTGATCTCTGTCTGTCAAATAAATAAAAATCTTAAAAATAAATAAATAATTAAAAAAGTAATATTTTGGGAGGCAGTTTCATAACAGACGAAAATACACCCGAAATGAGGTGTATGGCTCTGTTCTATTCACCAGCCTTGTCATTTTGTTTCCCCATTCTTTTCCTCCCAGTTTCAGGTCTTTTATTCCTCTAGTGTAATATATATATATTATATTTTTCTGGGGTGGTTGTTACCCTTATAGCATTTTGTTCTCTCATTCATCTAGTCTTCTCTGGACAGAATGAAAAAGCAGAAAAACTCACCTCAAAAAAAAAAAACCACAAAAAAAAAAAAACCCCAAGAGGCAGTACCAAAGGCTAGGGACCTAATCAATACGGACATTGGTAATATGTTAGATCTAGAGTTCAGAATGACAACTGTAAAGATACTAGCTGGGCTTGAAAAAAGCATAGAAGATATAAGAGAATCCCTTTCTGGAGAAATAAAATCCCTTTCTGGAAATAAAAGAACTAAATCTAACCAAGTTGAAATCAAAAAAGCTATTAATGAGGTGCAATCAAAAATGGAGTCTCTTACCTAGGATCAATGAGGCAGAAGAGAGAATTAGTGATACAGAAGACCAAATGACAGAGAATAAAGAAGCTGAGCAAAAGAGAGGCAAACAACTACTGGATCACAAGGGGAGAATTCAAGAGAGAAATGGTATCATAAGATGAAACAATATTAGAATAATTGGGATTCCAGAAGAAGGAGAGGGGCAGAAGGTATATTGGAGCAAATTATAGTAGACAATTTCCCTAATATGGCGAACAAAACAAGCATCAAAATCCAGGAGGCACAGAGACTCCCCCTCAAAAATCAATAAAAATGGGTCCAGACCCTGTCATGTTATAGTAAAACTTAAAAATCTCAGTGACAAAGAGAAAATCCTGAAAGCAGCTCGGAACAAGAGGTCTGTAACATACAATAGTGGAAATATTAGATTGGCAGCAGACCTATCCACAGAGACCTGGCAGGCCAGAAAGGACTCACGTGATATATTCAGAGCACTAAACAAGGTATGCAGCCAAGAATACTATATCCAGCTAGTCTGTCACTGAAAATAGAAGGAGGAATAAAAAGCTTCTAGGACAAACAAAAGCTAAAAGAATTTACAAACACCAAACCAGCACCATAGGAAATATTGAAAGGGCCCTCTAAAGAGAGAGCCCAAAAGTAACATAGAACAGAAAGGAACAGAGACAATATACAGTAACAGTCACCCTACAGGCAATACAATGGCGCTAAAGTAATATATTTCAATAGTTACCCTGAATGTAAATGGGCTAAATGTCCCAATCAAAAGACACAGGGGATGAGAATGGATAAAAAACAACAAGACCGATCAATATGCTGTCTACAAGAAACTCATTTTACACCCAAAGACACCTCTAGATTTAAAGTGATGGGACGGAAAACAATTTACCATGCTAATGGAAATCAAAAGAAAGCTGGAGTGACAATCTGTATATCAGATAAATTAGATTTTAAGCCAAAGACCATAATAAGAGATGAGGAGGACACTATATCATACTTAAAGGGTCTGTCCAACAAAACAATCTTACAATTTTCAGTATCTATGCCCTTAACATGGGAGCAGCCAATTATATAAACCATTAATAACAAAATCAAAGAAACACATTGACAATAATACAATAACAGTAGGGGACTTTCACAGCCCCCTCACTGAAACGCACAGATCATCTAGGCAAAAGATCAACAAGGAAATAAAGGCCTTAAATGACACACTGGAATAGATGGACATCACAGATATATTCAGAACATTCCATCCCAAAGCAACAGAATACACATTCTTCTCTAGTGCACATGGAACATTCTCCAGAATAGATCATATCCTAGGTCACAAAGCAGGTCTCAAATGCCACCAAAAGACTGGAATCGTGTCCTGCATATTTCTAGACCACTATGCTCTGAAGCTAGAACTCAGTCACAAGAGGAAAGTTAGAAAGAACTCAAATAAATGGAGGCAGAGCATCCTACTAAAGAATGAATGAGTCAACCCATTCATTAAAAAAGAATTTTAAAAATTCCTGGAAACAAATGAAAATGAAAACATGGTTGTTCAATATCTTTGGGACACAGTAAATGTGGTCCTGAGAGGAAAGTATAGAGCAACAGAAGCCTTTCTCAAGAAACAAGAAAGGTCTCAAATACATAACCTAACCCTACACGAAACAGAGCTGAAGAAAGAACAGCAACTAAAGCCTAAGCCCAGCAGAAGATGAGAAATTATATAAAGATTAGAACAGAAATCAATGAAATAGAAACCAAAAGAACAGTAGAATAAATCAACAAAAGTGGGAGCAGGTTCTCTGAAAGAATTAATAAGACTGATAGACCCCTGGCCAGACTTACCACAAACAAAAGAGAAAGGACCAAAATTAATAAAATCGTGAATTAAAGAGACCACAACCAACACCAAAGAAATACAAACAATTATAAGAACATATGAGCAACTATATGCCAACAAATTGGACAACCTGGACGAAATGGATGCATTCCGAGAGACATATAAACTACCAAAACTGAACCAGGAAGAAACAGAAAACCTGAACAGACCCATAACCAGCAACGAAATTGAAGCTGTCATCAAACATCTCCCAACAAACAAGAGCCCAGGGTCAGAAGGCTTCCCCAGGGAATTCTACTAAACATTTAAAGAAGAATTAATACCTACTCTCCTGAAACTGTTCCAAAAAATAGAAATGGAAGAAAACTTCCAAAAACTTCCAAATTCATCTTATGAGGCCAGCCTAAACCAGAGAACCCATCAAAAAGGAGAATTATAGACCAATATCCTGATGAAAATGGATGCAAAAATTCTCATCAAAACCCTAGCCATCAGGATCCAACAGTACATTTTAAAAGGATTACTCACGAAGACCATTATTCCTGGGCTGCAAGGTTGGGTGAACATCTGCAAATCAGTCAGTGTGATACAATACATTAATAAAAGAAAAAACAAGAGCCATATGATCCTCTCAATAGATGCAGAAAAAGCATTTGACGAAATACAGCATCCTTTCTTGATCAAAACTCTTCACAGTGTAGGCATAGAGGGTACATATCTCAATATCATCAAAGCCATCTACGAAAAACTCACAGCGAATCATTTTCAATGGGGAAAAATTGAGAACTTTTCCCCTGAGGTCAGGAACATGGCAGGGATGTCCACTTTGACCACTGCTATTCAACGTAGTACTAGAAGGCCTAGCCTCAGCAATCAGACAACAAAAAGAAGTAAGAGGCTTCTAAATCAGCAAAGAAGTCATCAAACTCTCACTCTTTGCAGATGATATGATACTTTATGTGCAAAACCCAAAAGACTCCACTCCAAATCTGCCAGAACTCATACAGGAATTCAGTAAAGTGTCAGGATATAAAAATCAATGCACAGGGGCGCCTGGGTGGCTCAGTGGATTAAGCCGCTGCCTTTGGCTCAGGTCATGATCCCAGGGTCCTGGGATCGAGCCCCGCATCGGGCTCTCTGCTCCGCAGGGAGCCTGCTTCCTCCTCTCTCTCTGCCTGCCTCTGCCTACTTGTGATCTCTCTCTCTGTCAAATAAATAAAATAATAAAAAAATCTTAAAAAAAAAAAATCAATGCACAGAAATCAGTTGCATTTCTATACACCAACAGCAAGAGAGAGGAAAGAGAAATTAAAAAGTCGATCCCATTTACAAATGCACCCAAAACCATAAGATACCTAGGAATAAACCAAACCAAAGAGGCAAAGAATCTCTACTCAGAAAACTATAAAGTGCTCTTGAAAGAAACTGAGGAAGACACAAAGAAATAGAGAAATGTTCCATGCTCATGGACTGGAAGAACAAAAATTGTGAAAATATCTATGCTACCTAGAGCAATGTATACATTTAATGCAATCCCTATCAAAATATCATCAACTTTTTTTTAAAGAAATGGAACAAATAATCCTAAAATTTTTATGGAACCAGAGAAGACCCTGAATGGCCAGAAGAATGTTGGAAAAGAAAAGAAAAGCTGGTGGCATCACTACTCTGGACTTCAAGCTCTGTTACAAAGCTTAACTGTCAAAACAGTATGGCACAAAAACAGACACACAGATTACGGGGCACCTGGGTTGCTCAGTTGGTTAACAACTACCTTCAGCTCAGGTTATGATACCGGGATGGAGCCCCACATTGGACTCCCTGCTCAGGGGGGAGCCCGCTTCTCCCTCTCCCTCTGCCACTCCGCCTGCTTGTGTGGTCCTGCTCTCTCTGTATCAAGAAATAAAGTCTTAGGGGTGCCTGGGTGGCTCAGTCGTTAAGCATCTGCCTTCGGCTCAGGTCATATCTTGGGGTCCTGGGATCAAGCCCCACATCGAGCTCGATGGGGAGTCTGCTTCCCCTCTCTCTCTGCCTGCCTCTCTGCCTATTTATGATCTCTCTCTCTCTGTGAAATAAAATCGTTAAAAAAAAAAAAAAGATACATAGCTTAGTGGGACAGAATAGAGGGCCAAGAACTGGACCCTCAACTCTATGTTCAACTCCTCTGTGACAAAGCAGGAAAAATATCCAATGGAGAAAAAGACAGTCTCTTCAACAAATGTTGGGAAAATTGGACAGCCAAATGCAGAATGAAACTGGACCATTTCCTTACACTACACACAAAAACAGACTCAAAACGGACGAAAGACCTCAATATGAGACAGGAATCCATCAAAATCCTTCAGGAGAACACAGGCAGCAACCTCTTCAACCTCAGCCACAGCAACTTTCTTCCTAGGAACATCGCCAAGGGCAAGGGAAGCAAGGGCAATAATGAACTATTGGGACTTCATCAAGATCAAAAGCTTTTGCACAGGAAAGGAAACATTCAACAAACCAAAAGGCAATAGACAGAATAGAAGATATTTGCAAATGACATATGCATCGCATATGATATGACCCCACGAAGGGTCAGTATCCAAAATATAAAGAACTCAGAATAAGTCAATACCCAACAAAGAAATAATCCAATCAAGACATGGGCAGAAGAAATGAACAGACATTTCTGCAAAGAAGACATCCAGATGGCCAACAGACACATGAAAAAGTACTCCACATCACTTGGCATCAGGGAAATACAAATCAAAACACAGTGAGATATCACCTCACACCAGTGGCTAAAATTAACCAGTCAGAAAACAACAGGCATTGGTGATGCGGAGAAACCCTCCTATACTATTGGTGGGAATGGAAGCAGGTGCAGCCACTCTGGAAAACAGCATGGAGGTTCCTCAAGAAGTTGAAAATAGAGCTACCCTATGACCCAGCAATTGCACTACGGGGTATGTACCCTAAAGATACAAATGTAGTGATCCTAAGGGGCATATGCACCCGATTGTTTATAGCAGCAATGTCCACAACAGCCAAACTATGGAAAGAGCCTAGATGTCCATCATCAGATGGATAAAAATGGCGTGGTATGGGGGTGCCTGGGTGGCTCAGTGAGTTAAGTCTCTGTCTTCAGCTTAGGTCATGATCTCAGGGCCATGGGTTTGAGACCCGCATCAGACTGTGCTCAGTGGGAAGCCTGCTTCCCCCTCTTTCTCTGCCTGTCTCTCTGCCTACTTGTGATCCCTCTCTGATTCAAATAAATAAATAAAATCTTTAAAAAAAAAAAAAAGACATGGTAGGTACACATACTCACACACACACACAAATGGAATATTATGCAGCCGTCAGAAAAATGAAATTTTGCCTTTGCAACGATGTGGATAGAACTAGAGGGTATTATGCTACGTGAAATAAGTCAGTCAGAGAAAGAAAATTAACGTATGATCTTGCTGATACATGCAATTTGAGAAACAAGACAAAAGGATCACAGGGGAAGAGAAGAAAAAAAGAAACAAGATGAAACCTGAGAGGGAGACAAACCATAAGAGACTCTTAGTGTCAGGAAACAAACTGAGGGTTGCTGAGGGGGTGAGGGGAGGGACGGGGTGTCTGGGTTATGGACATTGGGGAGAGTATGTGCTATGGTGAGTGCTGTGAAGTGTGTAAGTCTGATAATTCACAGACCTGTACCCCTGAAACAAGTAACACATTATGTTAATAAAATAAAATAATAAAAAACAAGAAGCTTCCATCCTCATGGAGTTGCTGTGTCACCTCGCATTACAGATGTGTTCTCTCACCTGGAAGCTTCCTGAACACTACAGTACTGGGATATTCATGGAGGCTTCCTCAGGTAGGCTTGGTTAATCATTAACTTCATTTCTAGCCCCCCCTCCTCCATCTGGAGAATGAAAGGTGGGGCTGAAAATTCCAACCTTCTAGTCACAGCTTGACTTTTCTAGTGACCATCCCCGTCCACGAGTGCATCCAGAGCACCCAGGACGCACCCACCTCTTTAGAACAAAAGGTGCACTTAGTGCTTTTATCACTTAGGGATTCACAGGGGTATTTAACACTGATCCTTTTAATAACCTATTTAAAACTGCTTAATGCACTAATTTTTATTGTTTTACCAAACTTGTCAGCCAAAGACCCAACCCTGTCAAATTCCCCTATGCTCACTTATGCTAAGAAAACGGAGGCACTCCGGGAGAGTAAAAATCTCTTAGGAAAATCGTTGTTTTTTTTTTTAATGGATTATGACCCTGTAAAATGAGAATGAAATGAAAAAAAAAAAAAAAGATGAAGACAAAGCAAAGGAACAAATAAGCAAAGCCTTTGGAATATGCTGGAGTCTTTATTCTTGATGTAAGAGGTAACTCACTCTTGACCCAGGAATCTACAAAATGTTCTCCCTGAAGAAAATTAAGTTCAAGTTAGCAACTGTATGACTTAGAGTATACACTGATGTATGAGTAATAGTTGCTAGACCTTCCCCCACCCCCAACAAAGAGTTGGACTGGATTGAGGGGCACGGGTTTTTGGATGGTCATTCCTTTAATTTTCATTTTTATTAATGGAATGTTTTTTAAGATTTTATTTATTTGACAGACAGAGATCACAAGTAGGCAGAGAGGCAGGCAGAGAGAGGGGGAAGCAAGCTCCTTGCTGAGCAGAGAGCCTGATGCAGGGCTTCATCCCAGGACCCTGAGATCATGACCTGAGCTGAAGGCAGAGGCTTAACCCACTGAGCCACTCAGGCATCACATAATGGAATTTTAATGCAGTGCAACTCCCCCTCTCAAAAGAACACCTGTGAATGTGTATTTGAGTCAACAAGGAGCCTTCTTAGGGTCATGGCTTTCAGAGATCCAGTTCAAACTCAGGATTATATTTACATTTCAGATATACTTTGGTTAATGAGGGCATATAAGCTACAGGGAGGAAAATGGATTCAGAAGGGTGGATAGGTGTTAAGCAACCTCCCCTTCTGGTAGTAACACCAGCTTCCTTTCTGAGCAAACACTCCGCCCCCACTTCCTGGTCTTATTCTTCTCAGGGTTCTCATCTTCTGAGTCCTCTTAGCCCATCAGTCCTCTTTTTTGCTTCTGCCAATTTAGGACAGGCTGTCGCCTGCCACTAGGGAATCCTTACTAATAGAGCATAAAGGAAGCAGCCATCAGGCAGCAGCTCTGAGGCCAGCTGGAGGGATGTACCTGATCTGAATATCCCATGCAGGCCGTCAGGTCAGGGCACCAAGGCAGGCTAGGGAAGTGGCCTCAAAGGGGGACACCGGCTCCAATTCAACAAGACAGTGTCCATGTGAGAAACAAAAGCAAAAGAAATGCAGCTTAAATTAAAATCTCATTAAAGCTTGCAGCCCACGGACACCCGAAACCTGCAGTGTGACCTTCCTCAAGGAATTCCTGGCTGCCTTAGTCCCTTAAAAGTTTAAAAGTACCTTATGTTGGCAGCCTCGGGGGCCCCTGGAGGTCCTGAAAGCCACGCCTTCAGATTCCTTGCAGACTTGCGGTAACCCTAAACTCTACTAATTCGGACAGATACCATCAGTCACTCCTCACAATCCACCTTAGCTCTTTCTGCCCACAGGTTCTGTCCCAGGAGTAGGGAAGCCGTGAAGGTGACGTGGTTTTGGAATACCGGTCAGGTTCGGCAGGGTGGAATCCAGAGCCGACCACCAATTCTTGAGACATGTCTGGTGCAAGACGCTGGTTTACTGAAGCATGGGGACAGGCCCCATGGGCAGAAACAGCAGCTGCCCTAGGGTCTTGAGGAATGGTTGATTATATACTCAGGGAGTTGAGGCAAGTAAGGAAAAGGGAGGTTTCAAAAAAACTTTCAGCCTGAGTGGCTCACTCAGTTTAGCGTCTGGCTTCAGCTCAGGTCGCGATCCTAGGGTCCTGGGACGAGCCCACATCTGGCCACTCGCCCTCCTGCCTACAGCTCCCCCTGCCTCTGTGCTTGCTCTCTCTAATAAATACAACCTTAAAAAAGAAAACCAAAACTTTCATATGCTAAAGAGGACCTCCAAGATAAAGCCAGAGAGAATAGCAAGATAATAGAGGCCATTCCCATTTCAAGGCTGTTTAGCCCTCTAGCAAGGGATTAACATTAAGGTAGCTGGGAGATTCCTAGAAGAA
This sequence comes from Meles meles, assembly GCF_922984935.1. Lineage (NCBI taxonomy): Eukaryota > Metazoa > Chordata > Mammalia > Carnivora > Mustelidae > Meles > Meles meles. Next base: position 85,474,099 of record NC_060068.1, read on the forward strand.
TGTCACACCTGTCCCACCCAGGAGTGGGGGATGGAGAGGAGGTTGCAGTGAGTCAGCTTCTGCTTTCTTTAGCTACCCTTCCACTCCTTCATCAAAGGTCTAAGCCAAGAGAGACAGGAGGCCCCTAACTCCCCCAACTAGACTCACGCAGGGGACTACGTGACCAGGCTCACACAACTCCTAGCCGCAGAGAAACGCTGAGGCTTACAAAACCAGAGATAAGGGAACATAATGAGACTAATGGTCATTTTTGGAATGTAGGTGAGGTTGGGTGGGGTGAGGTCCAGAGCTGACAGCCAGGAAACGTTCTTGAGATGTCTTTGGTGCAAAAGGTGGTGTTAGGGGCGCTTGGGTGGTTCAGTAGGTTGGGTGGCTGCCTTTGGCCGGGGCCACAGTCCCAGAGTCCTGGGGTCGAGCCCAGAGTCTGCTGAGCAGGGAGCCTCCTTCTCCTTCTGCCCCTCCCCCTGCTTGTGTTCTCTCTCCCTATCTCAAATAAATGAATAAAATCTTTTTTTTAAAAGGCGGCGGGGAGGGGGGTGTTATTAAAGCACAGGGACAAGACCACAGGTTCTGGGGGTTGTGAAGGGGTGACTGAAGGTACATTCCGGAGTTGAAGGAAGTAAGGAAAAAGGATGTTTTCAGAAGAACTTTCATATGTTAAAGAGGACCTGCGGGGAGGCCTTACCACCGTCGAGCTCAGGCTGTTTTTCCCTCTAGTAAAGCATAAACATTCAGATAGTTGGGAGTTTCCTTCTGGAAGTTAGGTTATGGACAAAAATGCTTTTTTTCTTGTAAATTACTGACATTTTATAAACAGGGAGACTGGGGGCGCCTGGGTGGCTCAGTGGTTTAAGCCTCTGCCTTCGGCTCAGGTCATGATCTCAGGGTCCTGGGATCGAGCCCCGCATCGGGCTCTCTGCTCAGTGGGGAGTCCGTTTCTCCCTCTCTCTCTGCCTGCCTCTCTGCCTACTTGTGATCTCTCTCTGTCAAATAAATAAATAAAATATTAAAAAATAAATAAAAATTAAAAAAAATAAACAGGGAGACTGGCTTCTGGCTGGACTGTGATCTCTGTTAACCGTTTGTTTTCCCTTCCCTTTGCTTTAGGGCAGCCAGGGGAGCCTGAGGAATGCCCCACAGACCCCACCTGGGAGCTGGGGCAGGGGTGGGCTGCAAAATGTCAGCTTACGCTTGCTCTCAGCCCACCTTCTGCTACCTCATCGAGACTGCCTCATTACATCTTGAATGTTGGAGATGAGCTAGCCCTATGACAGTTTTGGCTGGATCACTAAAAATTACCAAACTCCAAAGGAAAAGCAAACATGGTTCTGTCAGTGGTAGAGACGTCAAGAAGATTTAGGTTCCCGGTCACTTTTCAGTAAAAGGCTGCCTGCAAAAGCCCTCAGGGGCAACCCATGTGGAACCCTTCTCCCTCTAAAGAGCTTTTTCTTTCCTTTCTGGTCTCACCTTCACTTAATATACTTTCACTTCACTTCAACCTTTTGTGTCTGAGTTTCCTTACTACCTATAGCTCACTGACTAGTCCTTGAAACAGGCAGAGTGACATTCTTCTGGTGACTCAATGGCATCGATGTTGACATTTTGCTAAGGGCAAAGGCAATCCCAGCCCAAACTGCACCCCCACCAGCCTCCAGGATCCTGTAAGCCTACTTTATCATGTAACAATTCCTTTAGAAATTTCCTTTATCTCTAAACTCCCCAAGATACCTATTGGCAATCACCACCCCAAGTATATGATCCAATGATATACATCTGAATGGTCTCATGACTGAATTTCTACTAGACAGTAATAAATAGGTAGCCCCCTCAGGATCCTGGAAACCTTGTTTCCAAAACACGTGAGAGGCTTACACTATCCCCAACCCCCTCCCAACTTGAAGATATATAATCACCACCCTCATAACTCCATTGAGTCTCGCTCTGCCCACAGGTCCTGTCCCTGTGCTTTAATAAAAACACCTTTCTGCACCAAAGACATCTCAAGAGTTCTTTCTTACTCATCAGCTCTGAACCCCAACATCTTTCCTACATTGGTTATATATAAGCCACTGGGAGTAAGGGAAATTATATTTAAAAGTATTACACAGGGGTACCCGGGTGGCTCAGTGGGTTAAAGCCTCTGCCTTCAGCTCAGGTCATGATCTCAGGGTCCTGGGATGGAGCCCCACGTCGGGCTCCCTACTCATCAGGAAGCCTGAGGTTATAAAAGAAGCAGCAAAGGTAGTTTACAAAACTGAACTCCAAGCAGCTAACAAGAGACAACCAAACAGAAGCTTGGACATTTTTAGTTCTGATTTCAGCTCTCAAATTTATTGGCGAACCATGTGCTCATGAGGACAAAAAGATGAAAGGTGAAAACAGTCATCTTCATGTAACACACAGTAGTTCTTATAAGGCATTTGTTGCCTATACTATATTTAGACTCCTGACAACAACCATACATCTCCATGTTACCGTGTGCATTCTGACATACCCAACTCAGAGGTGCAGGAACTGGTCAACCTAGGAAGCAGCTCTGTATACCTCCTAAGCTTCTGAGCTGCCCCTCTACCTTTCATATCAGCAAGCCTTATTAAGATTGATGAAACCCCTGCCAGACTTATTAAAAACGAAAGAGAAAGGACCCAAATTAATAAAATCATGAATGGAAGAGATCACAACCAACACCAAAGAAATACAAGCAATTATAAGCAAATATATTATAAGCAACTGTATGCCAGCAAATTAGACAATCTGGAAGAAATGGTTGTATTCCTAGAGATGTATAAACTACCAAAACTGAACCAGGAAGAAATACAAAACCTGAACAGACCCATAACCAGTAAGGAGATTAAAGCAGTCATCAAATCTCTCTCAACAAACTAGAGCCCAAGGCCAGATGGCTTACCAAGGGAATTCTAGGAAACATTTAAAGAAGAATTAATACCTATTTTCCTGAAACTATTCCAAAAAATAGAAGTGGAAGGAAAACTTCCAAACTCATTTTATTTATTTTATTTTATTTTTAAAGATTTTATTTATTTATCAAAGAGAGAGAGCACAAGCAGGCAGAGTGGCAGAGAGAGAAGCAGGCTCCCCACTGAGAAAGGAGCCCTATGTGGAACCATGACCTGAGACAAAGGCTGCCACTTAACCAACTAAGCCACCCAAGCATCCCATCCAAACTCATTTTATGAGGCCAGCATTACCTGGATCCCAAAACCAGACAAAGACCCCATCAAAAAGGATAATTATAGACCAAATCCCTGATAAACATGGATGCAAAAACTCTCACCAACATACTAGCCAATAGGATCTAACAGTACCTTAAAAGAATTATTTACCACAACTAAGTTGGGATTTATTCCTGGACTGTAAGGTTGGTTCAACAACCACAAATCAATCAATGTGATACAATACATCAATAAAGAACAAGACCCATATGATCTTCTCAACAGATGCAGAAAAAGCATTTGACAAAGTACAGCATCCTTTCTTGATTAAAACTCTTCACAGTGTAAGGATAGAGTACATACCTCAATATTGTAAAAGCCATCTATGAAAAACCCACAGTGGATTTCATTTTTTTTTAAAGATTCATTTATTTGACAGAGAAAGACAGCAAAAGAGGGAACACAAGCAGGGGGAATGGGGGATGGAGAAACAGGCCTCCCGCCGAGCAGGTAGCCCAACGTGGGGCTTGATTCCAGGACCCTGGGATCATGATCTGAGCAAAAGGCAGACGCTTAATGACTGAGCCACCCAGGGACCCCTGAATATCATTTTTAGTGGGGAAAAATTGAGAACTTTTCCCCCGAGGTCAGGAACACGGCAGGGATGTCCATTCTCACCACTGCTATTCAATATAGTACTAGAAGTCCTAGCCTTGGCAATCAGACAACAAAAAGAAATAAAAGGCATCTGAATCTGCAAAGAAGAAATCAAACTCTCACCCTTCGCAGATGATATGATACTTTATGTGCAAAACCCAAAGGTCTCCCCTCCAAAACTGCCAGAACTCATATAGGAATTCAGCAAACTGGCAGGATATAAAGTCAGTGCACAGAAACCAGTTGCATTTCTATACACCAACAGCAAGACAGAAGAATAAGAAATTAAGGAACTGATCCTATTTACAATTGCACCCAAAACCATTAAGATACCTAAGAACAAATATAACCAAAGAGGCAAAGAATCTGTACTCAGAAAACTATAAAGTACTCATGAAAGAAACTGAGGAAGACAAAAAGAAATGGAAAAATGTTCCATGCTCGTGGATTGGAAGAACAAATATTGTGAAAATGTCTATGCTACCTGAAGTAATCTACACATTTAATACTATTCCTATCAAAATACCATTAACTTTTTTCACAGAAATGGAACAAATAATCCTAAAATTTGTATGGAACCTGAAAAGACCCCAAATAGCCAGAGGAATGTTGAAAAAGAAAACCAAAGCTGGTGGCATCACAATCTGAACTTCAAGTTCTATTCCAAAGCAGTAATCATCAAGACAGTACGGCACTGGCACAGAACAGACACATAGATCAGTGGAACAGAATAGAGAACCAAGAAACAGACCCTCAACTCTATCATCAGCTCATCTTTGACAAAGCAAGAAAGCATATCCAATGGAAAAAAGACAGTCTCTTCAACAAATGGTGTTGGGAAAATTGGACAGCCACAAGCAGAAAAATGAAACTGGACCATTTCCTTACACTAAGCACAAAAATAGACTAAAAATGGGTGAAAGACCTCAATATGAGAAAGGAATCCATCAAAATCCTTGAGGAGAACACAGGCTGCAACCTCTTCAACCTCAGCTGCAGCATCTTCTTCCTAGAAACCTCACCAAAGGCAAGGGAAGTAAGGGCAAAAATGAACTACCGGGACTTCAAGATCAAAAGCTTTTGCACAGCAAAGTCGACAAAACCAAAAGACAGTGGACTGAAGGGTTAGTATCCAAAATATAAAGAACTAATCACACTCAACACCCAAGGAACAAATAATCCAATCAAGCAATGGGCAGAGGACATGAACAGACATTTCTGCAAAGACACCCAGATGGCCAACAGACACATGAAAAAGTGCTCCACATCACTCGGCATCAGGGAAATACAAATCAAAACCACAGTGAGATATCACCTCATACCAGTCAGAATGGCTAAAATTAACAAGTCAGAAAACGACAGATGTCGGTGAGGATGCAGAGAAAGGGGAACTCTCCAACGCTGTTGGTGGGTATGCAAGCTGGTGCAGCCACTCTGGAAAACAGCATGGATGTTCCTCAAAAAGTTGAAAATAGAGTTACCTTGGGGTGCCTGGGTGGCTAAGTGGGTTAAAACCTCTGCTTTCGGCTCGGGTCAGGATCCCAGGGTCCTGGGATTGAGCTCCACATTGGGCTCTCTGCTCAGCGGGGAGCCTGCTTCCTTCTCTCTCTCTGCCTGCCTCTTCACCTACTTGTGACTACTGTCTGTCAAATTTTTAAAAAAAGAAAAAAAAAAAGCTACCTTGACCTAGCAACCACATTACTGGGTATTTGCCCCAAAGATACAAATGTAGTGACCCAGAGGGGCACCCCAATGTTTATAGCAGCAATGTCCACAATGGCCAAACTATGGAATGCCTAGATGTCCATTGACAGATGAACGGATAAAGAAAAATTGGTATATATACACACAATGGAATACTATGCAGCCATCAAAAAACGAAATAGGTTATTATGCTAAGTGAAATAAGTCAATCTACAGAAAAAGACGATTATCATATGATCTCACTGATATGTGGAATTTGAGAAACAAGGCAGAGGGGAAGAGAGGCGCAAATGAAACAAAAGGAAACCAGAGAGGGAGACAAACTGTAAGAGACTCAATCTCAGGAAACAAACTGAGGATTGCTGGAGGGGAGGGGGGTTGGAGGGATGGGGTGTCTGGGTGATGGACACTGAGTATATGCTATGGTGAGCGCTGTGAATTGTGTAAGACTGATGAATCAAAGACCTATACCCCTGAAACAAGTAATACATTATATGTTAATTAAAACAAACAAAAGAAAACAAAAAACTTAGAACACATAAAACTCCCTCCAGTACTGTAGCAATTAAAGAATTAAAGAAAGATGGAGGAAAAGCTGAGGAATGCATAGGAAAACCAGAGTCAGGTTGACCTCATGACTTAGTTGGAGGGTCTTGAGAGTGCAATCAGTATTGTCTAAGGTCCAAATTTAAGGAAAAGTAACTTATTTTATGAAATATTCGGCAAATTGTTTTATACAGTGAGTTCAAGATACTAAAATTGAATTTTAATAAAATAGACAATATATCTCATAGAACACATTTAACACGTGAGGAAAAATTCAAAGATTATTGCAATTCAAATATGGAACCCAGGGGCACCTGGGTAGCTCAGTGAGTTAACCAGGACTCTTGATTTGGACTTAGGTCATGAGCTCAGGGTTGTGAGATCCAGCCCACCCCACCAACCACTCCCCACCCCTGCCCAGGCAGCTCTGGTCTGGAGATGGACCGGCTTGAGATTCCCTCTCTCCCTCTGCCCCTCCCTCGCTTTAAAAAAAAAAAAAAAATGTGGAACCCAAACTTAAAAACCCAGAGAAATTCTTCATAAAATGACTTCAAATTTACCTATAAAGACAAAGGCAGCAGCTGAGAGGTCCCTTGCAGATACCACTTGTTCGGAAAACGGCCAGTTCATGGAGGATTCCAGTCTCCCCTGTCTTCCTGGTATCTAGCTTTGTCCCCTCCCAGCTTGTTCTCTGGGTTCTTGACTTTTTTTTTATCATACTTGGCAATGTTACCAACACCACTGCCCCAAAGCAACCCACAGTCTGCATGAAAGTGTTGTGATTTTCTGCGGGGAGTCTCCGCAGGCGAGCCCCACAGAGGACTGAGCTGCGGGAGAAGCGCTGAACCCCAGACTCCACGCGGGGCAGTGAAGCCCAGCGCCGCCATCTCCCGGGGCGCGCATGCGCGGGACTGGTTCTAGGGCGCCAAACCCCAAGCTTGTTGCTTCACTGAGCATTTGCGAGTCAAAGCCTTCCTGTGTTTTGTTCCTTGTGCTCCTCTTCCATTTGTTCGGCTTGGCGAACCGCAGCTGTGCGGGGGACGGCCGACAGCTCCAGAGCTAAGGGAATCAGAGAAATGCTCTCTTCGGAGGCCTCCTCCTCGGCGGCCATTTTTCTGAAAAGGGAAGAAAAGCAAGGTGATGAACACTTCTGTGTGGTTTACTAGCGCCCAGACTTCCTCTAGGGATTTTATTTATTTGAGAGCAAGAGCAGGAAGAGGAGTGTGTGGGGGACGCCACCTGAGCTGAAATCAGACACTAAACCAACTAAGCCCCCCCCAACTTCTTTCTACCCTTTCATCCTTCCTGTTGCCCTTCTTCCGAAAAACACTGATCTTCTGTTTATCTTTCAACCCCATTCAGAACAAATGCGCCAGGAGGTGTGTGCCGGTGTCGCAGCCGTCCCCCAGCTCTCCAGCGGCAGGGTCACCGTCAGAGCCCCTGGCCCCTCTTAGGTCAAAGGCACAAAACAGGGCCTCCCCTCAGTACTGTCATTTATTGAGCCCGGACATGCGTGCTTGCGGTCTCAACTCCTGGGGGCCTCAGTACCTACACCTGAAGTGGGATGGGTCTGCCCCACAGATTGGGTTTACCGGCCCTGCCTTTACACAGTACAGCTGATCTACCCACATCGCTGCAAAAGTTGCAGCTAATTGAAAATCTTGATTAAGAGCAAGCCTGGGGGCACATCGTGGTTCAGTGGGTTAAGCCTCTGCCTTCTTTCCGCTCAGGTGGTGATCCCAGGACCTTGGGATTCAGCCCAACACAGCATCGAGCCACAACTCTCCTTTGGCATCATGCTTCTTTCCAGAATAAAGGGCCAGAGTGTGGTGGACTCAGTGGACTTAGCCAAAGCAGTTAAAACCAGCTAAGGAAGAGTATTCCTGGCAGACTTCTCTTTCTGAATTTGTTTTAATAAAGTGTGGCTCTTTCCTCTGGTTCTGATCAACCCCCTTTCACTTTCTTTGCTGTGCTTTTCCTCCCTTCCCTAGTTCTCTTACTTGAAATCCAGCAATCCATGCCTCAGTCTCTCTCCCACTTTTCATCTTTTTTCCCTCCGAAAGCTTTCACCATCATTTAAATTATAAGTGCAACAACTTTTTGAACGATTCCAACCACAGTGCCCTCTCCAGCAGTTACTCAAGGGCGGCTAATTGAAAAAACTCATAAGACTCTATACAATATATTTTTCTAAGACTTTAATGAAGGATAAAGACAAAATACAAAAGTAACAAATTTTTTTAAACATTTTACTGATTTGAGAGAGCACACAGAAGCTGGGGGAAGGGGCAGAGGGAAGAGAAGCAGGCTCCCCACCCAGCTGAGAACCAGATGTAGAGATCAATCCCACAACTCTGGGATCATGGCCAGAGCTGAAGGCAGCTGTTTAACTGACTGAGCCACCCAAGTGCCCCAAAAAAATAAAAATTAAAAACAGGTCTACTCAGTTTCTAGAGATCCTTTCTCTGTTGCAAGGATGCTCTTCATTTGAGGCCATGAACCACATACACAGCTCTTAGGGAAGCTGTTGGGTAAGCCATCATCTCAGGGTCTTTTATACCCCTCTGGTCATGTCGCACAAATTAGGCCGCAAGGCCAGTCTCAAAACCAGAAATGAGCTGGTCCAGGCTGTCCCCTCATCTGTCTCAGATCCCAGCACAGGACTCCGTGAATAACTCGTTAGGACCTTTCATTCGGTTTGGCCAGCACCCAGCACCGCAGCTCCCCGTCTCTCTGGAGATCTACAGAAGCACCGGGTCACAACAGGCCAGCTAGGATCAGTCCTGTTCTTAGACAACAAAGTTCAGGTCAGTTTTGCTGGTGCGCAGGCCATTTCTGGGCAGAAGAGCCCTTCAGGGCCTTCCTAGCTCTCCTGTTCTTTGTCAGCAAGAGCTAAGAGTGCCAGGGAGGTGACCGTGTCCGGCAGCTAGGATTCTGCGTGACATCTGTGTGACTCTAGTGCCTGTCCTCTGGCCTCCCGAGAGAGAAACAGGGATGAGCGAGATACAAGGGTGTAGGGTTAGGTGTGGAAGGAAAGCACCTTGGTCAGAGAAGGTTTACTTACAGAGAGGTTTGTCCTGCATCCCACTCAGATGGAAGGAGAGTGTGTGACGTAAGTGGAGAGGCTCTGGGCTGGTCTTTTAGTGGGAAACAGTGGGAAAGTATGTGAGGAACTTGGATTCAAATTGTAGTGTCCTGGGAAGTTACCAGTGAAAGTTCTAGGGCATTGAGTCAAGAGGCATTAAATGGTCAGGACTTAACACCTACCAGCTGGCCCAAAAGAAAGTATTTTATGCTAAAGAGTTTTTCAAGATTAATGAAAGGTGGAGCGCTTGGGTAACGCAGTTGGTTAACTGTCCAGCTCCTGGTTTCAGCTCAGGTCTTGATCTCAGGGTCATATGAGAAATCGAGCCCCAGACAGGCTCCCTGCTCAGCGCCAAGTCTTTTTTTCTCTCTCCCTCTATTGCTCCCCCTGCTTGTGCTCTCTCAAATTTTGAAAAATCTTTAAAAAAAGATTAATGAAAGGCTATGATGCTAGTATGTCTTATTCTTTGATGGTGACAGTTTCTCTACCTTTCTGGTATCTTTAAGGATTTTCTCTTTTATCCTTGGGGTTATAAAAATTCAAAGTATTACGTCTAGGTGTAAGTGTTTCTACATTCATTGTGCTGGGCGTTCAGCAGGCTTCTTCATTCTCAACATGGGAATCTCCCATCATCCCTGGGCAATTATCTTCTATTATTTGGTAAGTGCCTGCCGTCTGTTCTCTTTTCACTCTGCCTGGTATTCCCAATATTCAGTTGGAAATCTGAGTTTTCACTTTCCTTCCCTCAAACATTCTCCTACTAGTTTGCTCTACTTTCTGGAGATTCCCTCTCCATGATCTTCCAACTCTCCAATAGGAGCCCTTAATGTCTGCAATTACACTTCTAGGTCCCGCAGCTCTTTCTTGTTCTGACTCTTCTTTGGTTTCAAAAGTTCTAATTTTTTAACCAATGCAATCTTTTTAAATATCTTCTGATGCTATCAAATGACAAAACTAAATCAATTTTTTAAAGATTTCATTTATTTGAGAGAGACAGAGAACGAGCATGAGTGGAGAGAGTGGGAGAGAGTTGGAGAAGGAGAAGCAGACTCGCTGCTGAGCAGGAGCCATTGCCGGACTCAGATTCCAGGACCCTGGGATTATGGCCTGAGCCGAAGGCAGATGCTTAACCCACTGAGCTACCCAGGCGCCCCAGAACTAAACCAATTTAATAACAAGTCTGTAAGAAACTCACAGGTAGGGGAATGCTATTGCCAAGGGGTTCTGAGGAGCCACTAGCTTTGCAGAAAAGAGACAACATGGAAACTACCATTGGCTAGGAGGCGGACGGTTTCCTTGTAAGGGTGGCAGGCCCTATTTTCTAGGGCAAGGTAAAGGAGCTAAAGCTGAGTTAGAGGACCGTGGCTGGCTGGTCTGGTTAGATTTCTCTGACAGATATTGCCAGTAAGTGCAGGCTTACCTAGGTTTAGATTTGTGACTTGACCCTGGCCGTGGGGCTAGTCTCCATTTTGTGGGTCCTGCTATAGAAATTGAACTTATCAATCCTGATGTTTAAGCACATCTGTCTTCTCCATTACTGGTTTCATTGAAAGCTACTACCTTTTATCTTGGTGTCTTTTCACATTATCAGCTCTTCTCAAGTGTATACTAGTCTTCGGTTTCACATTTAAGAGTTAGGCAAATGAGGGGTGCCTGGTTGGCTCAGTCGTTAAGCCTCTGCCTTTGGCTCAGGACATGCCCCACATCAGGCTCTCTGCTCAGTGGGAAGCCTGCTTCTCCCTCTCACACCCTCTGCTTGTGTTCCCTTTCTGTCTCTCTCTATTAAAGAAATAAAATCTTTTAAAAAAAAGTGTTAGGCAAATGAAAAGCTGACTGGCCAATGGTATGGTTAAAAATCTACACAGGCTTGGGTGGCTCAGTCAGTTAAGTGGCTGCCTTTACCTCAGGTCATGATCTTGGAGTCCTGGGATTGAGCCCCACATCTGCCTCTGCCTCTCTCCTTGGCTTGGGCTTTCTCTCTCAAATAAGTAAAATCTTTTTTTTTTTTTAAAGATTTTATATATTTATTTGTCAGAGAGAGAGACAGAGAGAGAAAGATCACAAGTAGGCAGAGAGGTAGGCAGAGGCAGAGGGAGAAGCAGGCTCCCTGCCGAGCAAGGAGCCCAATATGGGACTTGATCCCAGGACGCTAGGATCATGACCTGAGCCGAAGGCAGCTGCTTAACCAACTGAGCCACCCAGGCGTCCCTCAAATAAGTAAAATCTTAAAAAAAAAAAAAAAAAAAAAAAATCTAAGTCACATGAGTGTGACTTGAACCTAAGCCCTTTACTTTATGAAGAACAGAGTAGGAAGCCAAGATTTACTTCAGAGAAGCCAATCTTAAGTGTCAGAGAAACACCTCAGGCAATGAATTCAATTTACCTTTGTAAAGACAGAGCTAATAGCTGAAAGCTCACTTGGGATAATCCTGGAGCATAAAATGGTCAATTCTGGAAGGATTGTTTGGGGGAGCCAGTGCCCACACTAGCTCCTCAAAGTCAGTTGAAGCTGTTTATTCACTTTTTTTTTTTTTTTAAGATTTTATTTATTTGTGTGGCAGAGAGATAGCACAAGTAAGCAGAGCCACAGGCAGAGGGAGAAGAAGAAGAAAAAGTCTCCCCGCTGAGCAGGGAGCTCCACGTGGGACTCAATCCCAAGAGCCTTGGATCATGATCTGAGCTGGGGGCAGCTGCTTAACCAACTGAGCCACCCAGGCACCCAAGAGGCAATTTTTTGCCTCAGTGTTAACACCTGTCTATAAATAACCTGGTGGTGGGGTAGAGGGAGCTGGCTTTTAAATTGGTCCCTCGACATTCAGCCCTTCCTGTCACTCCTGCCGTTCTTATCTGGCATTCTGGGTCCCCAGGGTTCTATGCAGGGAACATCCTCTCCCATAGGTTACATGGGTTTTCAGGCTGTGGATTTCTTTGGGCTGTTCATTACTGACTACAATTCCAGTGGAGTTTCCATCTCCCAAAAATCTGTTAAAATATTCATTTTTTAAAAGATATTATTCCTTTGAGAGAGCGAGCAAGCGAAAGAGAGCACGGGCAAGCACATATTCACCAGCCCCTCCTCACCTATTACCATGTATGCTATGACAGCAACCGTGTTCCTTTGAAGCACTTTCCATGGGGCACCCAGCTGCTGCTGAACCAGCAATTCCTTCTGTAGGATGTCCAGAGGTCAGTGGACCTTCTCCATGCTGCTGACCTTTCTGCCTATAAAATTCTCCCAAATCAACCTTACCTTCCATTTATAATGTTGTGTGCTTCTTTGTCCAATGTATATTTATTGTAGCACCTTAAAGATTTTGTTGCCTTTATGGATTGGATTTTTTTGAACTTAAAATTCTATCTTCTGAATTTTTATTGATGATGACCAGGACTCCTTCTGGTCTGTTTTTAAATACATGATTGTAAATCCTCTTGTATATTGTAAGTAGATATTTGTATCTTCTGAACATTAGTTTGTTTTTTTACAGTCATTTCATTGTCTTGTCACATTGATTATATTTAAAACAATGTTGCTTTAAAACAGTGATAATAGATACTGTATAGTGACTTCGGTAGGAATTCTTCTAAACTTTCACCCTAAAGAATATGTGTTGTAGATTTTTAGTGGATATCCTTAATCAGTTGAAAGAATAACCCTTTTACTCCTAGTGCCCCTGAAAACTCCTACATAGCCTTAAAATTCAGTAGAATTCTATTATTGGGACCTGTTTTTAAGTTCTATGCAATACTATGAGAAGCAGCGGTTTTCCTACTTCAGCATTTATCACAGTCCCCAGAGGATTTGCTGAAACAGATTGCTAGGCCCTCCCCAAAGATGGATTCAGGTCTGACAGGTCCTAACAATATGCCCTTCTAATGAGTTCCCAGGCTTTTTAAAAAATTCTAGTACAGTTAACATACAATGTTTTATTAGTTTCAGGTGTACAATATAGTGATTCAACAATTCTGTACACTGAATTGCATAGCCTGTGTGGTTTTTGAAAATTAGATGTCAACATTTAAAACTTAAAACTCAGTTAAGATTGTATTTATTTTCAGAGAGCAAGTGAGCATGTGGGGGAGCGGGGTGGGGGGAATGGGGATGGGGAAAGGGGCAGAGGCAGAGGGAGAAAGAGAATCTCAAGCCGACTCCCAGGGCTGATGCAGAGTTCTGTGCAGGGCTGGATTCCACACCTTGAGATCATGACCTGAACTCAAAGAGTTGGGTGCTTAACTTTCTGAGCCACCCAGGCATCCCTAGGGAAACTCATTTAAAAACCCGTATCAAAATAAACGGTACCAGGGGAACTACATTCCCAGGAGGAAAAAACTGGCTGGGGCTGAGTCATGGTTATTTCCTGTAGAAAGCATTTTTTGACTAGGTAACAAATGGGCCTGTACAGAATTCAGAAGGTATGAAGGATGCCCAGTGAAAGCTGTATCTCTCTTCCATCCCCGAGTCCAGAGTCTAGATGCTGTCTCCTTTAGATGTCACGGAGCTTTCCAGATGCCACCACTTCACATTAACCTGACACCCCTTCACTTACTGCCATTATCTGCCTGGTCCCTTTAGGCATCCGACTGCATCCAAGACCATTTTCCAGTCCCGCTTGTGCATTTAAAAAATTAAAAAAAAAAATTTCATTAACATATAGTGTATTATTAGCCCCAGGGGTACAGGTCTGTGGATTGCCAGGTTTACACACTTAATAGCACTCACCATAGCACATACCTTCCCCAATGTCTGTAGCTTAACCACCCTCTCCCTCCCCCACCCCCACACCTCTTGTGCTTACAGCACTTGGATTTTATTAGCACTTTCACACTGACTTCTTCATAGGTTGGCCTCAGTGGACAGTCCACTGATCCACGAGGCTAGGGTGTGTGTCCTTTTGGTGTCTACATCCTAATGCCTAGGATCCCATCAGGTAGGTAGCAGATGTACAGGTTTATTTAGAGAATTAGTAAGTTAATTAAGAAACTGTGTAGTATTTCCGGAACCCTAGCCTGAGGTGTGACTCAAACAGCAATTTAGTCAGGTGAAATAAAGAATTGAATTCCCATAAAGACCCCATCAGAGTCCCCAGTCAACCTTGTAACTGGTAGCCCCAGAAGAGAATTTGAGAACATGGAAAGTAATGCATCTTTGATTTTAGAACCAGATCCAAAGAGATATCAAGGACACTCCTGAAGCTACTTCCCATAAGAGTGGCAATGTCGGGGGCACCTGGGTGGCTCAGTGGGTTAAGGCCTCTGCCTTCAGCTCAGGTCATGATCCCAGAGTCCTGGGATTGAGTCCCACATCAGGCTCTCTGCTCAGTGGGGAGCCTGCTCCCCCCCCCCCTTTCTCTGCCTACTTGTGATCTCTGTCAAATAAACCCTTTCTTCCTAGGCCCCAGGGATTCAAACTTCTGGCCCTTTCTCATGAACTCTTGCACCCACTAGAGCTCTTAGAATTTTGCCACCTGACCTCCCATCAGCTGGCCGTGCCCTGCGGCACCTCTGTGAAACTGTTCCTCTGGTTATGTACTAGCCAGTCATTACAGAGATACAAATAGCACAACACAGATGTGTACAACGTTTTGAGAAAATTTTTTTTTCCCTTTTTATTAAAATTTTTTTTTTTAAAGATTTTATTTATTTCTTTGACAGACAGAGATCACAAGTAGGCAGAGAAGCAGGCAGAGAGAGAGGAGGAAGCAGGCTCCCTGCCGAGCAGAGAGCCCGATGTGGGGCTCGATCCCAGGACCCCGAGATCATGACCTGAGCCGAAGGCAGAGGCTTAACCCACTGAGCCACCCAGGCGCCCCCCTTTTGAGAAATTTTACAAAATGTTTGTTTCTTCTTCCAACTGCCATTCTGAGCATCAGAAGCCCTCTTGTTCCCTCAGTTTCCACACGGTCGTGTTTTGATTATGACATGGCATGCGGATGTACAGTGCGTTACATGTGGCCCCTACACCCAGGACTTACCTGATCTTCAACCAATCATTTCTTCTTGCATGGATGTAGTTCTTCTCAAGGGCAAACATAAAGGAAACAATGCACACATTGCCGTATTAGGAGGAAAGATTATTGTTTGAACCATGATCCAAGTAAAAAACTTTTTTCCATTTCCCCTTCAACCTCCTGCTCCTTAGTTATTTATTACCTTCTTTGATGAATGGGACTGCTTTTGTGTTATTGTTCAGGGCCTCCACTAACAGCTAACATTAACTACACTACTTTATTTTCATTTGTTTCACTATGACTTCCCAGAATTCTATACATCTTTTTCATTTTGAATACTCAGTTTTATATGGCTCAAAAAATTTAAACCAAATAAAAATATTTAAAAAAAAATTCTCATTCTCAACCCTGTGTTTGTCCACTCAGTTCTATACCCCCACCCCAGACAAACACTTCAACTAGATCCCCTGGGTTTTCTTCCACTGCTTTAGTTCTTAAAAGGCAGCCTTACTGATACACTTCACGTACCACACAACTTAGCCAGTCAAAGCATGCCATAGTTGTCAGTAGTTCACAGAGTTGAACAATCATCATTATCGCACAGTCACAGATTATTTTCATCACTCCAGAAAGCAGCTCTCTGCCCACTGACATTCACTCGTCCCAGCCGTTCACAGCACTCACATTACAATCTTTATTTTCATAAGGTCCAGAGTGGTACATCCTCTTTTTTTCTTCAGAAAGATCTCTTATGTTAAATAGTCTCCTTTACTACTGTAGTATATTGTGAAGTTCCAAGAGGGAAATTAAAGACTGGAACTAACATTCTTAGATCACCATTTCTATTTCTGTAATCTTAAACAAGCCAGTACTTTCTCTACAATATCCCTTTTATGTATGGTAGTAAGGGTATGTCTCTAAAGTATGTCTAGTAACTTTTCAAGAGGTGACCACCCATGGCGGTTCTTCTAGATCAGGTGATCTTGTTAATGGCATCTCCTACCACAGATAACTTGTGCTGACAAAAGGAAGGAAGACAGTAGTTACCTGGTTACCTATAGCTGAAATCTGTTTCCACATGAAGGACCACTGGGTCTAGGCTCAGAGAGTGTGACTCAAGGGAGAGAGATCTGTTACTTTCATTTGGTCACATTATGTCTCTGGGCATGTGTGTGCATGTGCTATGAAAGGTGCATATTCCTGGGCTCCAGTCAAGATTTACGGAATGGACTCTCTAAGGTAGGATTACACTGTCTTCCTGATAATGTTCCTAACTAAAAATTGTTATTTATAAACACATACATATCCTAGCAAAACTCAATTTTAAAGTTTGTAGATTTAAAATAAATATACCTTTGCTATGGAGACCTCAGTAACTCTCAACAGGGTATGCCTGGTAAAGACTTCTGCCTATACTTGTCTCTCTACACTGAACCTAAAACATGGCCTCATCATACAACCTCACTTTAAGTTTTTGTGGTGAAAACAGTGGCAAAGCTGAGAGGATTAAGTCCGGGTATGAACCTGAGACTAACAGCAACAGACACAACTCTGACTTCATGAGCCTGAATGAAAAGGTAAACCAGTCTCACATATCAAATACACAAAACAGTGGTATCAAATATACTCCATTAAGTAAAAATGCTTTACCAGTTATTACAAAGGATGCAAGAGGCTTACTATATGAAAATGAAAGGATTAACAAGACTTTTCTTTCACTGCATGAGAATGCCCCTTTAGTTATGCTTTCTAGCTATGTCATCATAGTAACTGATGACGGGAGGAAGGTCAGCTAGGTTTCTAGGCAACTTTACAGTGGCAAAAATGACTCCTGGCTACTAAATTGTATCTGGACTAAATGCACTATAAATAACCTGATGGGAACTTCATGCTTTGGGTTCTTCTGGGTATGGTGTCTCTTAAAACTGGTATGTCCCTTGTGGGGCCCCTGGAAGTTGTATTAGGGAACTGTTGTAAGAGGTAGTGGCTCCTTGAGGCCTGAGAAGGAGCTCATCACCTTGCATCAGAACTGTATTGAATGAACTGCTACAGGACTTCCACTGCTAAGGGGGATTGCCTGATGGTTTTCCGGCAGCCCAGTGCTCCTATTTAATAGCCCCTGGAGCAGCGGACCCGTGCCACGTGTGGCCACAGTTATCTTGTGAGTTGGAACATTTATACCTAAAAAGATCCCTTTTTAAAAGCTATAAAATAGCTCTAGATGCATAAATTCTTAATTATATTATGATTGTTTAGTTAAGACCAAAGAGACCCCTCAAGTGGGTGGAACAGTAATAATTTCCTAAATATTGCTTAATTTTAATCTCACACTGAATTAATTTAATAAATAATAAAATTTTAAATGAATAAATTCTAAAAATAAATTTATATCAAAAATTTTAAACAAATAATAAATATTTATTTGCCAGAGAGAGAACACAAGCAGGGGGAGAGAGAGCAGGAGAAACAGGCTCCCCACTGAGCAAGGAGCCCAATGTGGGACTTGGGATTAGGATCATGACTAGATCCGAAGGCACAGGCTTAACTGACTGAGCCACCCAGGTATCTCTGAATTCACATTTATACTTAATTTTGTCTACACTAAAACTGAATAAAAATAAATCAGAGATTCTGTATTTACTTTAATTATAAAGTTGTGAAATTATCACATCAATTTAATCATTGTAAATAACGTAGATACAATAACATGTAAGACTTTGAAAACACTGTAACTCAAAATAACAGAAAACAAAAATGAGTGAACTACCATTGAATTCTGGGCACTTCTGTGACAGGACACAAATTTTTTTTTTTTTTTTTTTTTTTTTTAGATGACAATTTTGGCTGTCAACTTTTTAACTTTTATTTATTTATTTGACAGAGAAAGAGAGATCACAAGTAGACAGAGAGGCAGGCAGAGAGAGAGGGAAGCAGGCTCCCCGCTGAGCAGAGAGGCCAACGCGGGGCTCGATCCCAGGACCCTGAGATCATGACCTGAGCTGTAGGCAGAGGCTTAACCCACTGAGCCACCCAGGCGCCCCACAAATTTTAAAATTTAATAAAATTCTACATTTTCTTTTTCTCCCCTCCCCCCGTTTAAGTTTATTTTACCTTTAACCAATTCATTGTGGTGCTCAAACTCATAACCCTGAGATCAAGAGTCTCATGCTCTTCCAAATGACCAAGGCAGGCGCCCCAATCCTACATTTTCTTAGCAAAAAGTTTCTTAAGTCATATTTTCCTTTCAAACTGGTCTTCACACTTTAACTGGAGTTTCTTCTGAAGAATCATTTTATTAACAATTGCAAATGTCCTTTAAACACGTATAATGTGTACCATATGCTAGAATCAAATACTTGAAGAAGTTGGAATCTTATGAATACAGCCAGGACAACAATGAAGAGAGTCGTGAACAAAAACATCACAGTCCACACAGAAAACATTTTGGCACACAGCACAAACATAGACCTGCAGAGAAAAAGAAGAAAAGAAAATTTAGAAAGCAGTTTCCAGAAGTACAGAACAGATAGAAGATGTTCAAACTGCTTTGCTCTTTTAGATCTCTATCAATTTTCCCCACCCATCTACCTACTTTATTACTTTCAATACGCTATTCTCAAATCCAAGGTGATTATTTTTCCAAAAAACCTATTCCTTACAAATGAGAAAATTACTTTGTCTTGACTCTTTAAAGGCTCTTGTCTTGTAAAACATTCTTAATTACTTCGTTTTAAGTAACTACCGGGGAAGACACCTAAGCTTGAAATTAGTACTACTTTCAAATGCTTAGGTCATTCCTCTGATTTGATTACAAAGAAAATAATAAATATTTAACACAGATTTAGTTATTGCTAGGGAATGACCTCACAACTGAACAAGTTATATTCCTCTTTTATTTAACTTTAACTTTTTATTTAACTATTAAAGAATATGGAAAAAACAAATTTAAGACAAAAAAAATCCATTATTCCATCAATATTACATACATGGATACTTATGCCTTGGGGTGAAATTTCCAAGGCAGCATCCTAAACAGGTTAAAAATTATTACATCTCAAAAGTACAGAAACAAAGACAAAGTGTTCTCAATGATTTTTATTTATTTATAAATTTATTTGGTAGAGAGAGAGATCCCAAGGCAGGCAGATAGAGGAGGGAAGCAGACTCCCTGCTGAGCAGGGAGCCCGATGTTGGGGGGGGTGAGGGGATGGCGCTTAACCATCTGAGCCCCAAGCGCCCCAAGACAAAGTGTTTTTAAAAATTGTCAAGTGAGGGGCGCCTGGATGGCGCAGTAGGTTAAATGGTTAAGCCACTGCCTTTGACTCAGGTCAGGCATGGATTCCTTGCTCAGCAGGGAGCCTGCTTCTCCCTCTGCCTGCTCCTCCCCCTGCTGTGCTCCCTCTCTCTCTGACAAAAATGTAAAATCTTTAAAAAAAAACAAACAAACAAACAAAAAAAACTGTCAAGTGATTCAACGGTGGCTCCAGTAAGGATGAAGTTACTGATGTCCAAGAGGGATGTAAAACTTAATAAAATCGTTTTATGAATGTAGAACAAGCAAGCAATCCTCTCAACTAATATTTCATACAGGGCATAAAGCATAGTTTTAAATATGAACACATAAATTCATAAAAACTTAAAACTAGACAGCTGTCTCATTTGCATCTTTACATAAGTGTATACATTCAAACTGGTCCCCTTCAAAAATTTAAGATATTTTCTCACTGGGACAATGGGGGAACAGCCTTTGACCTGTGGCCACCTTCAGCAACAACTTCAGAACAAACTATGAAAGAGCCTGAAGTACCATATGGAGAAAGAACTCCTAATACTAAATACAAACTAAATGGAGGGGAACTTGCCAACTAAAGACTGTTTGTTTGTTTATTAATTAAATGTAAGTGGATATTTTTTATATTAAAAAAAAATTTTTTTTTAAACAGGGATTGTTTGTTTTAAGGTTTTATTTATTTGACAGGGAGAGAGAGACAGCAAGAGAGGGAACACAAGCAGAGGGAGAAGCAAGCTTCTCTCTCTGAGCAGAGAGCCTGATGCAGGGCTCCATCTCAGGACCCTGGGATCATGACCAGAGCCAAAGGCAGAGGCTTTAATCCACTGAGCCACCCAGGTGCCCCAAAAAAGACTATTTAAACCATTTTACTCCCATTTTATCTCTACCTGTTATCCTACTTCTGAGAATAAGCTGATAGGAGCCTGGTTTTCAGTAATGTACTGGAAACTTCTGTTATTTCCTCAATATTTCTTACATAATACTTAATATTTATTTATTTAAAAAAAAAAAAAGATTTTATCTATTTATTTGTCAGCGAGAGAGACAGCACAAGCAAGGGGAGCAGCACCAGGGTAGAGGAACCAAGCTCCCACTTAATCCCAGGACCCAGGATCATGACCCGAGCCAAAGGCAGATGCTTAATCAAATGAGCCACCCAAGCATCCCAATACTTAATATTTAGAAAGCAAATGAACTTACATGTTGGTCTTTCAATTCCCCCTGACATCCATAACAAAATCTGAAAAAGAAAGTTTAAGAATAATTTTGTTAGGAATGCATTCCTTAAAATAGCGTGGCAAAATCTCATTAAAAAGAATCCTGTAATTAGTAAGTATATTATCTTTACACATGACTTTTATGAGAAAAACAGAAGAATACCAATAACTTAAGAAATTCTATAGTATATTGCAAGATCATCTCAGAAAGCAAAATCCTACTTCAAAAAATTTGTTAAATTTTATTTTTATCAAGGTTAAATATGAGCATGCTTTCCCTACTGGGATTCTGTGAGGGAATTACACCCTATAGAAAATAATCTAAGTGACTATTCTGCAACTCTCCTGAGAATAGCAGGTAGCTAGTATAATTCCAGATGGACAGAAGAGAAGCTAATTCATGTCTGGATACCTGAGGGCTTAATTTTCAAGGAATCGTTTTAAGAGTTAAAAGTTCTCAAACTTACTACAAAAAATAGCAGCCCTCTCCTTACCAACCCCACTTCATTTCCAGCTCCCAAACCCTTTCGAAACTTGAAACTGATAGTCACCCTCACTTACAGTGCTATTTTTTGTTTTTCTGCCATTGGCTATAAGCCTCCAACTAAGGAAGATCAGAATTTACTTCTCTTTCAACCCTCTTGATCGAACAGCACATACACACACGTAACTAATGCCATTCTCAATTCTATGTACTGAAATAATTTTGAATAGAGTAATATTAAATGCTTAGCTTATTAGGACAAAAAAACATATTCAGGGGCGTCTGGGTGGCTCAGTGGGTTAAGCCTCTGCCTTCAGCTCAGGTCCTGATCTCAGAGTCCTGGGATCGAACCCCGCATCATCGCATCATGGGACTCTCTGCTCAGCGGGGAGCCTGCTTCCCCCTCTCCCTGCCTGCCTCTGCCTACTTGTGATCTCTGTGTCAAATAAATAAATAAAATCTTTAAAAAACAAAAAAGGCTTATAATTTTAAAAAGGGACAAATGAGGTATTTAAAAAATAAATAAACAAACATATTCAGCTAAGCCATATAATACAACTCTTCCAATCTTCAAAATATTTTTTTTCCTGGAGTTAATAACTACATTGTTGTCCACAAGCTTAGTTTTCTATATAATTACCACCAATGCAGCCTCAACTTTTCCCTGAGAAATCTAAATGTCCTCTCTACATTCACCCACATCCGGAATTCCAGTTTTTTTGTTTTTTTTTTAAAGATTTTATTTATTTATTTGACAGACAGAGATCACAAGTAGGGAGAGAGGCGGCAGAGAGAGAGAGAGGAGGAAGCAGGCTCCCTGCCAAGCAGGGAGCCCAACGCAGCGCTCAATCCCAGGACCCCGGGATCATGACCCGATCGAAAGGCAGAGGCTTTAACCCACTGAGCCACCCAAGCGCCCCCGGAATTCCAGTTTTTGCCTTCTTGGTGACCTCTCTCCTGGAGCATTCTAACCTTCTCCAAACTGGACTATTTTGACATGCAACACAAAAGTGTTATTCTGGAATCTCCCCTTATCATCATCCTAGGGCTTTCTTTAGACACATTTGAACTAGATCCATATTCCTGTTCTCTTCCAGTCATTCTCTTTCTCAGTTCCTCTGAATCATCGCTTCCACAGCTTCCCCAGAAAGTGTCTTTTTGAAGCCTCACAAGTCTGAAAATGTCTTTATTCTACCTACATTTATTTTTTTCTTAAGTTTTTAAAAGGTTTTATTTGAAACAGAGAGCAAGCATGAGCGGTGGGGGAGGAGCACAGGCAGAGGGAGAAGCAGGCTTGCACTGAGCAGAGAACCTGATGTGGGACGGATCCCAGGACCCTGAGATCATGACCTGAGCCAAAGGCAGATGCTCAACTGACTGAGCCACCCAGGTAGCCCTCTACCCTACATTTAATTGACAGGTTTGCTAGGTATGTCATTTAAGTTGGTAACAACTGTGCACATGTTGAAGGAAATCTTGCTCTCTGGCAGCATCCAGTATTGCTGAGAAGCAAAATAATTTTAATTCCAGATTATGTGACCTAATTGTCCCTTGTCAGAAATGTTTAGTTTTTTGCTGCTTATTCTAAAATTTCACAATGATAAACTCTAGCATGGTTCTATTTTCTCTATGTTAAGACTCCTGAGAGACCCTTTCAATCTATAAAGTTCTGTCCTTCCGTAGTAGAAAATGTCCTTTAACTATTTCTTCCCTACTCTTCATTTGATCTTTTCTCTATTTCTCTTATTATTCAATACTAGACCTTCTGGATAAATCCTCTGGTTTTATACCATGAAAATCAGCTAAGGTTGCAAACCGGGAATTTTTTTGTTGTTTTAGAGAGCTGATTTATCAAAATATATGACTACACTATATAGAAATGGGCTTAGGGAAATTAATAGATTTCTGGAGATCCAGATCTGTTTAATAATGACTCATTTCAGTCAGAACCAAGGCATTCTACCATCTCATTTTCCATTTTAGAAGTAATCTTGCCCAAGTTAACAGGACTATTTTTTTAATGTAATAACAACGCATTCAAACACTACTCTACCACGTATAACATATATAGATTAATCAACACTCATATACTTTTCTCCATTATGTTCTTCTAGAGGAATTTCTTGAAAAGCATCCAAAGGAAATAAATGATGGTAGGACCGAGCCAAATGTGGAGCAGACACCAAAGTGAGACCTAACAAACAAAGCAGAGAATCATGTTTAATAGCCCAAACTTCATTAAGACAATGGCTGAAATGTCAAATGATAGGCTAAATATTTTCAGGGGTTTTTTTTAGGTCTGCTGGTACTCATTTCTTCAATTACAGATCACCTTAAAAAGAGATTCCAGGATGGAGTCTGTCTTCTGTCATTAATCTTGTGACCTCTCTTGGCCAATTGCTTACTTAAAAATGAAACAAATTTCTACAATGCAATTACTTTAATTCCTCATTGTCTTTACATATATTTTACAAAGGTTAAGAGCTGCAAAGATGTCTCCTGGATCTACTGCCAAGCCTTTGAAGAACACACTCCTTTCAGAGGGAGAATGAGAAAACTTCTGGAATGTCATGTTTATCCTTAGAAATGGAGTACTGGGCCCTCTATAAAAAGAACAATCCTTAATATTTACATTTACTTTAAGAGCTACATAGGTAAGAAGTCATTCAAGATTAATTTACTGGATAGAGAATAGCTGGTTTCTTACCACAGATTTTACATTCAACTGGAAGCTCACAGTATTTGGCCCGACACTGTGGGCAGAAGTACCCTCCTAATGTAAGTCCTGGCTCAGTGTTGCTATCCAAGTGCCTGTGGGAGGAAACAATACTTTTAAAGTGGTATATAAAGATGGGAATGGTTACAGCAAAACAAAGTACACTACCTTGATTTTAAAATCTTGAAGCTGTTTCATAGTTCATTTAAGCCAAGGTTCATTCTTCTTTTCTCTCTGCATTTCTGTTTTGAATAGCGTATATATATGTCTGTTTTTGCGGGGAGGTTTTTTGTTTTTGTTTTTAAGTACTCTCCACACCCAACGTGGGGCTCGAACTCACAACCCCAAGATCAAGAGTTGCATTTTCTCCTGAGCCAGCCAGGTGTGTTCCATTAATGTCTTTGAATTCACTCATTTTTTTCTTCTTGAGGGGCTCATCTGCTATTAGTTCCACCCAGTACATTTTTCATTTCAGACCCTGATTTGTCTCTAAAACTTTGATTTGGGTCTTTTATGTAATAGCTGTATTAATACTTTGTCTACTAATTCCATCAACTGTGTTGTTTCTAAGTATGTTTCTTAGTATCTCTCTTTGTTATGGGTCCTATTTTCCTACTTCTTTGCATGCCTGGTCATTTTTTGTGGGTGGGGTGCTAATCACTTGTCAGTTACATTTCATAGGTGTCTTTGTGGGCTAAGTTTTTTCATCTGATAAATGCACATTCTTAAATTTAATGTCCAACTTATTTATTTTGGTAGCGTAATTTTTTTTAAATTTATTTTTTATTTTTAACATATAATGTATTATTTGTTTCAGGGGTACAGATTCATCACTCTTACACAATACACAGCACTCACCATAGCACATATCCTCCTCAATGTCCCTCACCCAGTCACCCCAACCCTCCCATCCCCCTCCCCTCCAGCAACCCTCAGTTTGTTTCCTGAGATTTAGAGTCTCTTATAGTTTGACTCCCTCTCTGGTTTCCTCTTGTTTCATTTGCTCCTCTCTTCCCCTATGATCCTCTGCCTTGGTTTTTGTTTTTTATTTTTAATTTAATTTATTTTTTCAGCGTAACAGTATTCATTGCTCTACCTTGTTTTTAAAATTCCACATATCATACGATAATCGTCTTTCTCTGATTGACTTATTTCCAAGTTGTTCTTGCAAATGCAAGATTTCATTTTTGTTGTTGCAAATGCAAGATTTCATTTTTTTTCAGGTCATGCCTGGTCATTTTTGATTGGCTGCCAGACATTATGAATTTTTCTGTTTCAGGTGCCGGATTTTTTGGTATTCCAAAAAATATGTTGGGGCTTTTCCTAGAATACAGTAAAGTAACTTGGAAATAGTCTGAACTGTTCAAAACTTGCTTTAGAGTTCATCAGGCTGTCCAGAACAGCTGTTAGTCTAGGGTTAATTTGGTTCCATTACTGTAGACTCTATTCAGAGCACACTGTTAAGATATCCCTCCATGCTGGTAGGACCATGAAGTGTTTCCTGCCCCATGTGAGCTCCTATGACTATGCTGCCTGTTCCCCATCAGGGGTTCTTTCCTGGGCCTCTAGTAGCTCCCACACGAATGTGCTGATCCTAACTCCGCTGATAATTCATGGGGAAGTCTCTGCAATCTAGAGGGCTCTCTGTACATCTCTTTACTTTCTAGCACTGTGCCTGGAAAACTACAGCCAGTTAGCCTCCCCCAACTCTGAACCTGGTGTCTTCACCTGCCAAGACCTCTAGGCTCTGCATGGGTCTTCCTTCCCTGCACTGCAGCCTGGACATTCTCTCGAGGCAGTAAGCTGCACTCACAGGGCCCACCTCATTTGCTTCCCTTCCTTCAGAAATCATTACCTGCGCTGCCTGTTGTCCACGTCTGAAAATCATTGTTTCATATATTGTGTCTGGTTTTCTGACAGGAGGGAGGACAATACATTCAGTCCCTATTGTACCTTTATAGCTGAAGACACACTCTTATTTGTGATTTTTAAGAATTGCTTTAATTTAGTTTTATAATTATGTAAAATAAAAAGCTCTAAAGTTAAAACACAGTATGTTCAAAAAGGCCTAGGAGACATCCCTTTGCCTTTCTCCACACACTGCCCAAGCAAACATTTGTTTAGTTTTTAGTTTTTATTTCCATTACTTTTTTTTTTAACATTTTATTTATTTATTTGACAGAGAGAGATCACAAGTAGACAGAGAGGCAGGCAGAGAGAGAGTGGGGAAGCAGGCTCCCCGATGAGCAGACAGCCTGATGTGGGGCTCGATCCCAGGACCCTGAGACCATGACCTGAGCCTAAGGTAGAGGCTTAACCCACTGAGCCACCCAGGCGCCCCATAAAGAAGTATGTAGATCCAGTGAAATGTCCACCGTCATCTTAGATGAGTAGCAGCACACAATACACTTTTCTCTAACTTCCTGTTTTACTTAGTAACAGATCCTGAAGATTACTCCGCAGGAGTAAATGGAGATAGTCCTCCCCCTTTTTACAGCTATCAAGAAGGTAAGCTTTTACGAAAGCCATTGCACCCCAAGCGCACACAACTCAGTTTAGGTTCTTTTATTTATAACTTATAGGAAAGAATTTAAAAGGTAAAAACATAATGACTGACAGTTTCAAGATCTTTACTTACGCCATGCTGAAAGAGGGTTTTGCATCTTGATCAGACAGAGAAGCAATGGTATGCTGAGGAAATCCTTCAGAGAAGAAAATGTATTACTTTCTTTTTTCAAGCAAACAGCAAAATTCTAGGACTAGGAACCTAAAAATGTTCCTACCAGAACAGAGTTGTACAAAAGTTCTCTCTCCTGCCTTTCAGATTTATTACAGTATGGTCAAGCTGACTGTAATTCCAGGTCATGAGAAAAATTAAAAGTGGAGAATTTAGGGGAAAGTTCTGTCTGTACATACGGTCGCAGATTCTAAAGTTTACAATTATCTAATTTAATAATGACACATGCTGCTTTAAAAAGAAAATGTTTGTAAGTTTAAATACTTCTGACATAATGGAGGAATCTATATACAGTTGTCCACTTTCATTTTATATCAGAATACACTTCTATGTTTAAAATTTTGGAATACCTAAACACATGCAGCTTGTCTACCATACATATCTTTAAATTGAAAATACGTCCAAGAAAAAACAGAAACCATAAAAAAAAATTTCATTACAGAAATATTTTAAGTCTATCTACATATCAAAACAAATAAGTAGGGGCATGTGGGTGGCTCAGTCGGTTAAACATTCAACTCTAGATTTTGGCTCAGGTCATCTCAGAGTTATATGAGATTGAGCCCCACACCGGGTTCCATGTTCAGCGCAGTCTGCTCGAGATTCTCTCTCCTCTCTGTCCCTTCCTGTGCTTGCACATGCACACACTCTCTCTCAAATAAATCTTTTTTTTAAATAAAGATTTTATTTATTTATTTCACAGAGAGAGACACAGCGAGAGAGGGAACATAAGCAGAAGGAGTGGGAGAGGGAGAAGCAGGCTTTCTGCTGAGCAGGGAGCCCGATGTGAAGCTGCATCCCAGGAGCCAAAGGCAGAGGCTTAAAGACTGAGACACCCAGGCATCCTTCAAATAAATCTTTAAAAATAAATAAATATCTAATTTATTTTATTTTATTATTTTTTTATTTTTTAAAGATCTTACTTATTTGAGAGACAGACAGAAAGAGCAAGAGCAGGAGGAGGGGCAGACAGAGGAGGACAACCATAGCTCCTACTGAGCACAGAGCCCAATGAGGGGCTTGATCCCAGGACTTCGAGATCATGACCTGAGCTTATGTCAGATCCTTAACTGACTAAGCCACTCACGTGCCCCTAAATATCAATTATTAAAATAACACAAAATAAACACTTACCCATGCGAATAAGTGAACATTCAGAACTTGAGCTAGCAGGTGGAGGACTAACATGATGTGTCAGCAATTCTTTGTAATGGCTTTCATCTAAAATAACATGGTATGTGCCTAATCAGATGAAAAGTAAAAGGAAAAAAAATCAGCTTTCCAGACATAGGTATCAATCGTAATTTTTTTTTTTTAGATTTTATTCTAAGTAATCTCTATAGCCAAGGTGGGGCTCAAACTCAAAACCCAAGATCAACAGCCAAATGCTCTTTCAACTGAGCCAGCCAGGTGCCCCTCATTTGTAATTCCTATGCAATTCTGTAAAAGTTTTACCATCTGAAAACGTACATTTTCAAAATAAGTATTTAGGTTAAATTATCATTTTTCAATAACCTCATTTAAATGACATCTCTAAACTGACTTCTCTAGGAATAATTATAATTACAATTTAATTAAAGCCAAGTTGTAAGATCTTTACAAAGTATTACGTATTAGTGAAATTTCTAGTGTTTCAAGACTTATAATGCTTCCTCTAAACACTGACATAATTACTGAAAAGTCCCTGCATTTTGAGATGATATTTTCTAGAAGCAATGATACATTTAAGATGACTATCCATATTATGGATTTCAGGACATAAAGTGACTTAAATTCAGTACCTTAAAAGTAGATGAAAACATCCTCATTAATAAATTGTTACTTCTTACATAGTAATTGTGAATAAATACTGAGGAATCTAGATATATACCACCAGTTTCACGAGCAAGTACAGTGCAAACCCGAACCTCTGCGGACAATCCGATAACAGATACTCTAATTTTAGCTGCCTTTAGGGTCTTCATAAAATCCATGTAAATGAAGGGTTTTGGGGGAAGAAAAAAAAATGCAAAAAATTAACATGTTTGAAAAACAGAATTTTCTGAAAACTAGTAATAAATTCACTACAAAATTCTCTTTAGAGTTATGACTCTGGTTTTGATTATGAAGAATGTAGTGGTTCTACCTTGATTAGATCATAGATATTAGATGGATCACAAGTTGTGAGGCTGCTAAAGATGATTAGGACTTCTCTACTTGTATGTCCAGGCATGTGTCTATAAAACAGATAAAATATATGCCTATTAGGTATAACTAATTAATAAAAAATTTACCCAGACAAAATAGTACATGTGATTTATGTGTTTAGACTATAGAGTATCTCATTTGTTTTAACATTGCAAAGGAATGAACTGGGTATATTCTAAACATGTTAATGTAAATTCTTCTAAAATTAGCTACACAAAAAACTGATTCATTTACTGTTTCCATAAATATTTACTGAATACTCTTTCAGGTTCTAGGAATAGAGTAATAAGCAAGAATGAACAAGGTTTCTGACATCATAAGCCTACAAACTAGTAGATTCATTCTGTACAAACTATAAAGTGTACACTGGAAAGTATGACAATACCATATGAATCAACTTTAAGGTGTGTCTTGACAAAAGTAGCACACTTTTTTAAAGGCTATAATTTAACCTGATGGTGATTCAGAGTGATAATATTCATAAACATTAAATTTTATGTATCATTTAATTATATGATAATTTGAAGGACTTGAAGACATGTGAACTGTTTTCCCTTATCTAAAAGGTATCTATGCTTTTTGGAGCAATTTTATCAGCATTTATAGCTTTCCTGCTTGTTGGCATTGCTGGGCCCTCAGATTTCATTTGTGGATGCTGCTCTTGAGCCTCCTCTAATGCGGGTGTTAGCTCCTTCTCACCTACTTCAAAACTAGAAAAATGCCTATTATATAAAGGTATAAAAGTCACAACAGATTTCCAGGGATAAAATATATGCGCTAGCACTAACAGAGTATTTCCATTAGGGTCTTAACAACCTCCCACATATCTGAAGTTGCTGGAAAAGTATGCTATTAATTTGCAGATGTACTGCAAAGTAAGGAAAGTCAATAAACGTACAACAAACTCAAAATTATTACGCACATTACATTTCATATACAATCTAATTTTTAACAGAATGTTTTTCCATCAACATTTTCTCTTGTACTAATATTGCTACAGTTTTAACTGTATTTTTCTAAAACCTCTAAGAATCTATCTTACCAACTCAAACGTAAAATAAAAACTACAAACGGACACCACACTGAACATCATAAATGGGATTACGTATTTCTCTTAATGGTTTCATTACTGCTCAGCTTAGGAAGACACATATCAATACATTATCATCTCAATTCATTCAATAAAACTGGACACCAATTATAAATGAAAAATGTGAAACACCAACTTCAGAGTTTGCATAGCCATGCTTAAGGAGTTATAGAGAGATGGTTCTCCATGGCAGGTCATATCTACAGCTTTCTTCAAGGATGTTATATGTTTCCTTGGGTTTCCTAAAATAGAAATAGAATAATCTACTTATAACACTTTATTTTACATTACAGAAATTTGTTTCTCCCCAAACTTACTTATCTATGTTGTTAAAGAACAGAATCTCTTTGATTTACATTTTTAACGAGTTGCACTTTTATCAGAGGCGTTTGTTATATCAACTTTTACTTCATAGAGAAAGACAAAATAAAAAAGTTTCTATGAACTGGCACCCATTTTTTTTTTTTTTTAAGATTTTGGGTTTTTTAAAAATTTATTTGACAGAGAGAGACACAGCGAAAGAGGGAGCACAAGCAGGGGGAGTGGGAGAGGGAGAAACAGGCTTTCCGCCGAGCAGGGAGTCCGATGCAGTGCTCAATCCCAGGACCCTGGGACCATGACCTGAGCCAAAGGTAGACACTTAATGAATGAACCATCCAGGTGCCCCCACTTTTTTTTTTTTTTAACGTGAGGCTTGAACTCATGACCCCGAGATCAAGAGTTGCATGCTCTACTGACTGAGCCAGCCAGGTACCCTATTAACACATATTTTAAATATTATTAACTTAAAGTGCAAAACTTTAAATTAAATTAAATTAAATTAAATTTTTTTTAAAAGATTTTATTTATTTATTTGACAGCAAGAGAGAGAGATCACACATAGGCAGAGAGGCAGGCAGAGAGAGAGAGAGAGGGAAGCAGGCTCCCTGCCGAGCAGAGAGCCCGATGTGGGACTCGATCCCAGGACCCTGAGATCATGACCTGAGCCGAAGGCAGCGGCTTAACCCACTAAGCCACCCAGGCGCCCTTAATTTTAAGACTCATACATTTTCACATCTCTGAAGTCATGCTGCATCTTCCAATCACTGGCAGCCAAGGAGCACCTGTGACGCAGACTTCACTGCTCCCACATGAACCTACGAATGGCTACTGCTGCCTTTTTCCAACTGCATCTCGTGCATTTTTTGTGCTATTCATGTTTAGTTTCACTGCCACTTGAAGTGTTTCTACAAAAGGCTATTAATGCAAAAGGTTCTATTTTTGTGTAGAAAGGCAAGGAACAGAGCAGTGTGGTATAAATTTATTATTAGTGAAAAAAAATTCATTGATAAAAGAATGACTGCAATTCCCTATTTTCTTCAGGAGATTAAAAAAAGAGCTTTAGAAGACCTAAGAAAGGAAGATTTCTGCAAATAAACACAGCTGTGTTATCTTCTGTTACCAAAATAACATCTTGAAAGATTGTCTATTGCTATTTTCTCACACCAACCAATACATTTTTTGGTGTGAACAATTTATATATATCATCTAGCACTGTAACAAATTTTAACTGCTAAAGTGCTTCCTCCTTGATGGCTCATAAAATAAAGGTATCTTACAAATGATGGAATCTCAGAATCAATGACATGGTATTCTTTAGACATTTTCTTCTATTTCAACACTGTCTTCATATTAATTAATGAAAATCAAAATATCACAAAATTGATTTGATCAGATAACTCATCAAATTACCTCCACACTATTGAACACTTCTTCCCAATTTGTCACTACTGTTACGAAGAGTATATTTGTAGAATGAGATCATGACCTGAGCCGAAGGCAGAGGCTTTAACCCACTGAGCCACCCAGGTGCCCCTTAACTGTTTTTTTTTTTTTTTTTAACATATAATGTATTATTAGTCCCAGGGGTATAGGTCTGTGAATCGCCAGGTTTCCATACTGCACAGCACTTACCATAGCACATACCCTCCCCAATGTCCATAACCCAACCACCCTCTCCCTAGCCCCTACCCCCCAACAACCTAAAATTTCTTTTTTTTTTAAGATTTTATTTATTTTATTTGATAGATAGAGATCACGAGTAGGCAGAGAGGCAGGCACAGAGGCAGGCAGAGAGAGAGAGAGAGGAGGAAGCAGGCTCCCTGCGGAGCAGAGAGCCCGATGTGGGGCTCGATCCCAGGACCCTGGGATCATGACCTGAGCCGAAGGCAGAGGCTTTAACCCACTGAGCCACCCAGGTGCCCCCCTTCTTTTTTTTTTTTTTTTAAAGATTTTATTTATTTATTTGACAGAGAGAGATCACAAGTAGGCAGAGAGGCAGTCAGAGAGAGAGGAGGAAGCAGGCTCCCAGCAAGCAGAGAGCCCAATGTGGGGCTCGATTCAGGACCCTGGGATCATGACCTGAGCAGAAAGGCAGAGGCTTTAACCCACTGAGCCACCCAGGCTCCCCTAAAATTTTTTTTTTTTTTTAAAGATTTTATTTATTTATTTGACAGACAGAGATCACAAGTAGGCAGAGAGGCAGGCAGAGAGAGAGGAGGAAGCAGGCTCCCAGCAAGCAGAGAGCCCAATGCGGGGCTCGATCCCAGGACCCTGGGACCATGACCTGAGCTGAAGGCAGAGGCTTTAACCCACTGAGCCACCCAGGCGCCCCTAAAATTTCTTTTTTAATAGCTATTTCATTTCTCTTTGTGTTCTAGTATGAATTCTCTGTCATCTTTGTCCGTTCATCTACATATAGCTTCTTCATGTTCTTATTTATCTGAGTAAGTTTTAAAATATCTGCCATTATTTAACAGATTTCAAGTATTTAGTCTCAGAATCAAAAAATTTTAGAAACGAGAAGTACCTAAGTCCAAATCTGTCATTTCATAAGTAAGAAATGAATCTACCAAGTTAAAAGACTTGCCTGAAGACAACTACCTACCTGATAGCAGCACCAGCACTTAAACCTCCATCTCCTGGCTCTCTACCCACTTCTCTTTCTACTATGCCACACAAAAGAGTTTGTTCATATCCTACTGTATTGTGAGCATAGGAAAAGGCGAACTAGTTTACTGTCAGTGTGGTTTACAGCAGTGATTCTGATGAGAGAAACAAGGGGTGCTGTCAAAAGGCCTATCAAAATATCTAGAGGACTTTCATCCCTATACATATGACTTCCCTGCACCCATAGAAAACTACTCTGAATGTGAGAAGGGTGCAAGAGGGTTGGTCCTATGTCCTTTCCTTGGGGAAACCATCCTGTCCTCTCAGTATAACAAACCAGCTGCTCCCCCTGCTTCCATCATCCTGCTCCAGGTATGGGCACGTAATTCAGGCCAGCAACACAATACTGCACTCCTCAGGTCATTTTGCTCACGGTGGGCAGGTCAGAAGCAGGGTCATTTGGAGACCTCTCTGGGACTTGTGCTGAAGCTACTGACTATGAGGGATACACAGACTTGGAGCTAGTAATAGACATCTTTTCACCTTACAGAAAACCTTCAGAGAATGAGGCCAAACAGAACTAGGAACCCTGGAAAGTACTATGTGTGAAATCAGCCCTCCTTTAGATGTGAGTCAATAATTTCCCTTGTGTGCTAAAGCTAGTTTGAGATTTTTTTTCGCTACTCATAACTGAATATCTTGATCACTCCAGGCTAACATACATGTCACTCCTCACTGCCATAGTGAAAAACTATAAATTAATGATGAAAATGTTATTTCATATTCATCTGTATCGGTAAGGATGAAAGGATGAGAACCACATTTAAAGGATAGTATATTTCAGAGACATTAAAACAGAATCAGTGATGTAAATTTGTTACAGCACATATACCAAAGCAAATAAAACCTGCACTACCTTTTTTTTTTAAATTAACATACAATGTACTATTGCTTCAGGGATACAGGTCTGTGAATCGTCAGGCTTACACATTTCACAGCACTCCCCATAGCACTTGCCCTCCCCAATGTCCATAAACCAGTGACCCTATCCCTCCCCTCAAACCCCCCTGCACTATCTTATAAGAGAATAAAATTCAGTTAGGCATGTCATGTAAGGAGAGAAACTGAATTATTAATAATAACTGCAATTCAATTTTTAAACCCTTTGCTCCTTAGAGGTTTAACGTTTAAAAAATTAATTTTAAGACTAAGTGGATTTTTGGAGTTGTTACAATAATTTTATCAATACTTTCAGGATAAGAATGTGTAAGTCTTATATAAACATTTACACTCATTGCAGTAGTATCCATTACTGTACAGAACTCAATTTAAAACAGTTCATCTTGGATACCAAGAGTTTAATGGAGGGGTTATTAAGAGTTTCACATGAACAGCATAAAAGAAGTCTCCATTTTACTTATTAGGCAATCTTATGAACAGGGTTACAAGGTTGAGTAAATAAAGCCAAGTCCTTGAGTTCTGTAAAGGTAATTTTATGCATACCTGAGAGTTCGGTCAGTTTTTCAGCTCTTTTACTCTTTGTTACAATTATTCCAATCTCAAAATAAAAACAAGAATGATTATTAACTTAACAAATTATTTCTTCTTCATAAGAATGTACATAATGAAAATAAATTAGTAATTACAAAAGGTGTAAGTAACATATGAGAAACTTTTTCTCATGATGCTTTTGACAGAAATTTAGCTATGAGTTCACTGTACATTACTTAACTTTTAGAATTGCCTTACCACTGATAAGTGTACCAGAAACTGTTACAAAATCTGGGTCACACAATAATTCACCGAATGTATACCTAAAGTTTTAAAAATAAATTAGATTTGTCAATAGTATCAGGAATCTAATTCTGAATTCCATCACTTATCTACATACCTGACTAATAGGATTTTGATCAAAATATTCTTCTACGAAGTATTCCAACAACTGTTTAAAGAAAACAAAAATATTAGATAAGGGCAAAATCATAATCACACAGAACATGTTTTGTGAAACCTACTTATCAAGCATTACTTCTCATGATTTTTAGGCTCATAGATTTTCAAATATGTTTAGTAAAATATTAAATAAACAAAAATAAATTTAAGAACATTCAAATAAATAAAAATCACAATATTAAATAAACGTGAATTTAAAATGGTAAGTGATGAAATGGGTTTAACAGATGGAACCAGGGCACTGGGTGGCTTAGTTGGTTAAGGGTCCGACTCTTGATTTCGGCTCAGGTGGTAATCTCAGGGTCATCAGATTAAGTCCCAAGTCAGGTTCTGCGCTCAGCGGGAAGTCTGCTGGAGATTCTGTCTGTCCCTACACCACTCCCTGGCACGTGCGCTCTAATAAATAAATCTTCAAAAAATAAAAAGAAAAGATAAATAAAAGATGGAACCATCTGGACTTGTGAGACAGAAATAATCTAAATATAGAAAGCTCCAACGAAGCCAGAAACAAGAGAATGAGCAGAAACAAGGATGGGTTTTGATAAATTAGGAATAATCTGAATGTGTTTCTGAACTGGGGGGAATGATCTGAGTAAGTCCAAAGACAATGAAAAGGGATAACTGGGGGCGCCTGGGTGGCTCAGTGGATTGGGCCGCTGCCTTCGGCTCGAGTCGTGATCTCAGGGTCCTGGGATCGAGCCCCGCGTCGGGCTCTCTGCTCTGCAGGGAGCCTGCTTCCTCCTCTCTCTCTGCCTGCCTCTCTGCCTACTTGTGATCTCTCTCTCTGTCAAATAAATAAATAAAATCTTTAAAAAAAAAAAAAAAAAAAAAAGGGATAACTGATTGACAAAGCAAGACCATGACTGGGGTGAGAGGACAGAAATTAAGAGCATAAATAATTAAAAAAAAAAAAAGAGCATAAATAATTAGCCAGTTTGTTCATTTTCCTAAATAATGTGATGAAACTTCTAATTAGTTATAGTTTGTATTAACTCAAAAAAGTGTATCCTTTAAAAAAATTTCTTCATGGGAATGTGTAATATTTACCCAAGGGTAAAGGGTAGACAGAAAGAACTATGACCAAGTTCTAGGGCATTCCGGCATTCTGAAGTGGGAGAGAGGAGCCTAAGAAGAAACAGAGACTATATGTGACCAAAGTCAAAAGAAGGATGTGTGGGGTGCCTAGCTAGCTCAGTCCTTAGAGGGTGCGAATCTTGGTCACAGGGTCCCGAGTCTGAGCCCCACATCAGGGGTAGAGATTACTTAAAACAAAACAAAACAAACAAACCTACCACACAACCAAAAAACAAAAGAAGAATGTCTTTGAGGAAGGAAGAAGTGGTCAACTATTTCAGTTGCTATTAAAGATAAAAAGGAGTTGAATTTCACCTTCTAGAGGTTATGGTGGACCTTGAAAATGTAGTTGTGAAAATAACATTCCAACTGGAGCATGTTAAAGGGAGAATGCTGCAGACATTCAATGTGAAGAGCTGATCAATACTGCAGTAAATACACACATTCACCAACAGAGAAGATAAAAGACAAATCTAATCTAATACATTTTAAAAACTCGTGTATACGAAAAGGAGCAGAGGATTCTGGAGCAGAATGCAGTCCAGCAGTATGACTCGGTTTCTACCTCATCCTACTCCTCTGAAGCCCCATTCACAACTGGAAAAAATCCTGAGAACTTCCACTAATACTCTTGCTTTTGGAAAGAAGTGAAGAGAAGGAGTATTCTTATCTTTTTCCTCCTCTGCCAGATGTTA
This sequence comes from Meles meles, assembly GCF_922984935.1. NCBI lineage: Eukaryota > Metazoa > Chordata > Mammalia > Carnivora > Mustelidae > Meles > Meles meles. The sequence continues at coordinate 85,510,581 of NC_060068.1, forward strand.
TGAATGAAAGGGAAAGAAATAAAGAACTGACCTTCCTTTTTAGGAGAGAAGAATCCAAGCTTCCACTTAATTGAGGGAAAGAGTTCAAAGGCAAGAATCTCCTCATGGAAATGCAGTATTTCCTCCCTCCCTTGCCCAGTCAGTTAAACAAGATACAGGATGGTTACTATAATCTCAGAAGATAAAACAAAGCCCTGTAAATCCAACAGAGTCTGCACCCCACCCAAGCTGAGCCTCACCCCTTTGGTGCATACCATTTCACCCTGGGGGCTACTTTTAGGCCACAGAAAAGTAGAAAAATTCAGTACCCTGAACTACCCAGTCTAAAATCAAGCTTTAGAAGGGAAAACATGATCCACACAAAAACCTATTCATAGAGGTTCCCAGCAGCATTATTCACAATGGCCCCCAAAGTGGAAACAACCCAAAGCTGTACACAATGGAATACTGTTTGGCAAAACTACAGAAAATTTGTGTGTTTGTTTTTCTTTCCCTTTTTTTTTTTTTTTTAAGTTTTATTTATTTAAGTAATCTCTACAGCCAACGTGGGGCTCAAATTCACAACCCTGAGATCAAGAGTCACATACTCCTCTGAGCCAGTCAGGCACCCCTGGGTTTTCTTTTCATAATGATAAAAATGCTCTAAAACTGAATGTGGTAATAATGTTGCACAACTACTATAATATGCAAAGACCTGTAACAGTATATTTTAAGTAAGTTAATTTTATGGTATATGAATTATGTCTTAGTAAAGACCTTATAGTAAAAATTTTTTTTTTCAAATTCAGCATCCTTTTTCACATTTAGTATAAATTAAAATGGTTTTACAATACCTTTAAAGTACAAGTCAGTCTATTTGGCTTTAAGTCTTGGTCTTCCATTGTTCTTGATCCATCTACTACCACATAAAGATGACGCATCTACCAAATATAAACCACAAATATAACAATTTCCAAATACATTTTTAGCCAAGAAGTAAAAATGGCATTTAGTATTTACATATTCTACTCATACTTTAAAAAAAAATTTTTTTTTTAAAGATTTTATTTACTTGATATATAGAGAGAGATCACCAGTAGACAGAGAGGCAGGCAGACGGAGAGGGGGAAGCAGGCTCCCTGCTGAGCAGAGAGCCCTATGTGGGGCTCGATCCCAGGACCCTGAGATCACGACCCGAGCTGAAGGCAGAGGCTTAACCCACTGAGCCACCCAGGCGCCCCTCATACTTTTTTTTTTTTTTTAAGATTTTATTTCTTTATTTGACAGACAAGAGATCTCAAGTAGGCAGAGAGGCAGACAGAGAGAGGGGGAAGCAGGCTCCCTGCTGAGCAGAGAGCCTGACGCAGGGCTCAATCCCAGGACCCCAGGATCATGACCTGAGCTGAAGACAGAGGCTCTAACCCACTGAGCCACCCAGGCACCCCTCTACACATACTTTTTAGCATATTCGTCTAAAACATTTATTGTCTTACTACTGTTAATTCTGTCAAGACAGAATGTTTCTCTAACCCAACTAGTTCTGTATTGGTAAAGAAAAAAAAATGTCAACATACCATTCCAAGTCGAACTTGTCCATGGTGCTCAAATACTCTGTAAAAATTATGTAAACATTTTAATGGAATGTCCTCTGTTACACCCCCAAAAGTACAACTTTTCAACTAACCTGCATTTTTAAGTGAAGCAAATTATTAACTTATGTGGTCCACATAATTATAGGCATTTTGGACAGTTCCTAAAGACCCATTTCCTTTCTGAGGTGCTAGGTTGCTGGTTCTTTCCCCTTACTCAAGAGTTTAAAGGTCAGTTTCCCTAGAATACAGCTGAAATGAAGTACTGAGGAGTGGGTATAGGTGGACAGAAAGGCTTAAAGGAATCTATTTTATCTTTTGTAACACACTTAAAAATTTTACATACCTTTTTCTCTTTGCTTTGAAGAGAATGTCTTCTATCGTAGCTTTAAGTGATCCCGATTCATCTTCTTTAAGAATCTCCCTAAAAGCAATATTTACTTGTTTGAAAAGCTAAAAATTTATTAACTCAAAAGAAATGAAAACATATATTCACACAGAGATCTGCACACGAATGTTCACAGCTGCATTACTCATAAAAGCCAAAAAGTGTAATCCACCTAAATGTCCATCAACTGGTGAATGAAAGAATGAAAACGTGGTATACAATATAATGCTATCCAGTAATAAAAAGGAATGAATTATTGATCCCTGCTACAACATGGATCAACCTTGAAAATACTGTTATATGAAAGCAACGAGGGGCGCCTGGGTGGCTCAGTGGGTTAAAACCTCTGCCTTCAGCTCAGGTCATGATCCCCAGGGTCCTAGGATCGAGCCCCACATGGGGCTCTCTGCTCAGCAGGGAGCCTGCTTCCCTCTCTCTCTCTGCCTGCCTCTCTGTCTACTTGTGATCTCTCTCTGTCAAATAAATAAAAAAAGTCTTTAAAAAAAAAAAGATAAAGATAAAGAAAGCAGCAATACTGATCGCATATTATGATTACATTTACATGAAATATCCAAAAAAGGCAAATGCATAGAGACAAAAAGTAGATTAGTAGTTGCCTAAGGCTAAAGACAGGAATGAAATTAATCACAAACAGGCATGAAGGATCTTAATGGGGTGGTGAACATTTTCTAAAACTGATTTATGGCCGTGATTGCACAACTCAATAAATCTAAAAAAAATCAATGAATTTTAAGTTGGGAACAGGTGAATTTTAACATGCGTTAAATACACTTTAATAAATTTTAAAAACCAATCACTGAACGAGAAGAGAGACAAAGTTGTAAAGAACAGTAAGAAACAATGTGTAAAAGAGAAGGGAGAAATAATACCCTACTCACCAAGTCCTTTCATAGCCTCCTTCCCATCGCTTAGTTCTTTCAGGTTCTTCATCCATTTTTTCCTTTAATGTATTATTCAGTATCTGTAAAAACCACTGAATGTGAATTTTCTAAGAATATTTGGCACCAAATTAATACATTTAAATGTGAAAAGTAAAGAGAGGGAAGCAAACATACAAAGTAAAAAACAGAGAATGCAAGGTCATCTAATTCTTTGCTATTTATTTAATAATCACTATTGAATGAAAATACTGCACAAAATCCTCATGGAACTCTTTTTCCCACCCGTAAGAAAAAATACAAATGTTTACATACGAGTTTGGCACCAAGAGAGATAAGCATCTTTCTACCATTTTTAAAAACAAAATTCATTACAATCTTAGGATAAGACCACAGAATTATGGGAAGTGAGAGAAGGTACAGATGAAACAAGATTAGCTACAAATGATGGTTATTATTATAGCTGAGTGATGGATCATGGTGCTTCACTGTACTACCTGTCAACCTTTGTATATGTGTGAACTTTCTTATTAAAAAAAAAATCTCTGGGGCTCCTGGGTGGCTCAGTGGGTTAAGCCACTGCCTTTGGCTCAGGTCATGATCTCAGGGTCCTGGGATTGAGCCCCTCATTGGGCTCTCTGCTCTGTGGGGAGCCTGCTTCCTCCTCTCTCTCTGTCTGCCTCTACGCTTACTTATGATCTCTCTGTGTCAAATAAATAAACAAAATCTTTAAAAAAAATCTCTAAGTAAGCTCTATGGTGAAAGTGGGGCTCAAACTCATAAGCTGGATACCAAGAGTCACATGCTCTACTGACTGAGCCAGCTAGGTGCCCCATCTAATCATGAGTTTTAAAATGAAATTTATTATTTATAAATGATAAAAGCTTATGGCTCATAATTCAAAAAAGGACAAAATATTAAATGTTTATTATGCTCTCAACTATTAAAAAAAGAAAAAGGAAATGTTAAGTAACTCAATAAATAGGACAGTTTCCTGATGAAGGGTAATTGGTTTTGTGCTTTTTTATTACTTTCTGTATTTTCATGTGAACATGTATTTCTTTAATAATCAGGGATGAAAATGGTGGTGGGGGGAAATCTATTAACCACAGCCAAGTAATAAACATTCCAGTCACATCTACACTTCCTTCCTCCCAAATGGTATATCCCTCCCCATCCTATGCTCTCACTTCCTTTGGCTTCCTTCTTCCATGTATGATCAAAGGAATCCTAAGGGCCAAGAAGACATTAAGGCAAACAAATCCCATCACTCACAGGAGCAAAAATTAATCTCTGTAATAAGGACCATAAGCAAGACCTTACACTTCCACTTATATCATGGTTTCTACAGAAAAATGTATTTTAAAATCTAGATAACTGACTCATCATGGACTTCTGAAATGAACATCTACTGACAAATTGGAAACTGCTTTAATGGTATCACTGCTTTCTGTGGCACCTGCTATCATCAGGTATTATTTGCTAAAGTTCTGTATGCCTCTCACTGAATTGACAAACCATTCCCCGACATAGAAAGAGATCTATTGTTTTCAGGAAATCTAGTGATCTACTTTAGCATACTTTGGTAGAGTGCCTGAAGCAATGACAAATGACTTAGAATTCTAACATTTGTATTATTTCAGCACACTGGGCTAGTGCTTGTAAATTTAATGATGACTGCAGGCAGAATATGATTAAATGAAGTTTTTGATCCTACATGAAAGTTTCTGTATTTACTGGGAATTACAAAAATCAAAGCTTACATAGTATTCCTGATGTTTTTAAACTCAAATTCTTACAAAGTCACTACTGCCATCCATCATACCAATATTTAAGCCGCTATTTTATTCTTAGTTTACTACTTTTAATTTTCTGGAAGTTCAGAAACACAGTGAGAACTAATGAGGAGAAACTGCAAAGAGGAATACTTTTGATTCACTGCATCCAGGGACTTCCTAATTCGAGCTGTCTGCACTGGGAAATTACAGGGATAGGACAGAGGTATTAAGCTCCCGTAACTACTGACGTTCCAGGGGAAACTGGAAGTTTATAATGGATGTTATTAACGGAGAAGAAGGTTATGCATCCTCGAGAAAGATGTACTTGGTGACCTCTTAGGTCCGTATCTCCAAAAGATCCGTTTCCTGAGGCTCCAACTCCAGAAAAGCCACTTTGCCAAGCGTAAGCCTGTTAGTGTGATTCCTATCACACGAACTCAGAATGCTACTGCAAACAAATGAGATCTGCACCAAATATCGCAACTTATGAAGCTTTTATTCACATATTACCCTGCCAAGCTACTAGTCATGGGTGATCACCGTCCTGTTTTCATACATGGAGCTCGAGGTTTAAAAGGCTGGTAACTCTCTCGGGGTCACATAGCAGGAGGCAAGTTAAACTCGAACTCAAGACCACAATTCCCAAAACTTGCGTTCTGCTTTAGGAAAGGAGAGCCATGCCCTGGACTGCAGCCCTAGATGCTTCTATGCAGCTACTAGACGGAAGCTGCCGTCCTCCCCCCTACACGCTCCCTCCCACCCTCAATCCACACCCTGCTGCTCGAAGCCCTTCAGCCTCCGCCCCCCAACCCTCCCGCCCGGCCGCGAAGGCCCCTCCTTGCTGCAATGCTCCTCAGACTGTCTGTCCCCACCTTGGCTCCGCGAGGAGTTCTACCAGCGACTCACCGGTCTCGTAGGACGCCGCTCTCCCCGGAAGCTCCGCCCAGTCTGCGCCGAGGCCTCTGCGGAAGTCCTTCCCCCGAGCGCGGCGGCGACGCACAAACGTTCCGGTTGTTGAGAGCGTCGACCGGGAGAGCAAAGGGCTCGGGGACGGGGCGTTCCGGGAGCTGACTTAGGGTGCGAGGAGGAGCCTCTTGCCCCACTCTCAGCGGCTGTTCACAAAAAGGCAGGAAAAGTGATGTCCGCTCGGCCGGGTAGCTGTCGGACCGGGATCTTAGGAGCTTGAATTTGGTGTATTCTGAATGCAGCAGCCCCACCTAAGCAGAACCTTGCCGTGCAACAGTTTTCTGGGGCTGCTCTGCTGCTCCTGTTCCTGCAAGAAGTATTATTGAGCACCTGCTTTGGGCCTGATAACAGTTCTAAGCACTGAGTAAATAGCAATTAAAAACTAATTCCCGCCCCCCCCCGTGGAATTCTTCTACTAGGAATACATTTATCGAGAAAAACATACTGTATCAAATGGTGATAGTGCAAATAGAGAAAAATTAAGCATGGAAGGGGAAAATGGTACCAGCTTAACAGAGTGCAGTCAGAGAAATCCTCACTGAGAAGACAGTCGAGCCATGACCGGAATGAGGAAGGGAGTTAACCATATTTACAGCTAGGGCAAGACCTCCCGAGGCCAAGGGAACTACAAGGGCTACGGCCCCGAGGTGGAAACACATCCTCCATGTGTTTCTAGGACTGAATGAGAAGGTGGGTTGAGAGATGGCAGCTGAAGGCGGCTGGGGGGTCTCGACATTTTGAAAACTTGGACAGATGATAGTGGTTTGGATGAGGGCAGTATGGCAGTGCAGCTAGTGAGAAGGGTTGGATTCTAATCTTGTCCACAGACCAGATGTGGGTCAAAAAAGAACCATTGACCCAAAAGTTTTCAGTTGAGCAACTGCTAGGTTAGAGTTGCGATTTCTTAAAGGATGGGGGGGTGGTGTTGATAAGATCAGCTCAGTTTTGGGCAAGTTTGAGATGCCTGTGATGACTGCTAACACATACAAAGTTAGTAGCGTGCATGAACACTGTAGGGCCTTAAAAGGGGAGAAAGATGTCAGCCTTCTGTGACTGACTGAGGTGACCTCAAGCAGAAACCAAAAACAAGAAGTGGAAAACCAGATAAGCAGAGGCCGAAGGATTTTTCATGTGTCTATGTGGAAATCAGTGGAGCTGAATTTTTACAACTGATTATATGTCCTGACACATGATTACACATTAGAGAACTGCTTGCAAGCACGTCTACCCCTTCCCGCTTTCCTGTATATAACCCCCTGTGAAGGTGAAAGTTTCAGAGCAGTTCTGAGCAATCCGAAACACAGTTTCCTGGGCTACAGTCCGCAGTAAGACAAATAATGCATTTATTAACCCACTTGGAGGTGGGCTTTTTTTTTTTAAGATGACACTAGCATTTCCCACACTTAAGAAATGGCTAGGCAAGGCCCATGCAGAGTGTCAGAAAAAGCTTAAGCCCAGGAGAGGAACAGTGGGAAGGAACTGCAGGAACTGGAGCTTACTTCCCCATCAGCATACGCTCTCCCCACTCTGCTGCCTATATTGGTTTGTTGTACCAACATCTCCCCTTAGCTTCTGTCCACTCAAAAATATAAACACCAGCCATGCTGCAGGATACTGAAAAGACCTGGATTTAAAATCAGGCTCTGCCACACTGGGTGGGTGGCCAACAAGCAAGTCACAAACTACACGTGATGTATGAAGTGGAGATAACTTCACCTACCCCACAGGGCTTACACATCACATAATGGCAACTCCATTACCAGCTACTTTTATCCCCCCCGCAGAAGACAAAGGCCTTGTTATTTTCAGTGTTGTCTTTAGAAAGGAAAGAAGGAGGGGATACCTGGGTGGCTCAGTGGGTTAAAGCCTTTGCCTTTGGCTCAGGTCATGATCCCAGAGTCCTGGGATCCAGCCCTGCTTCAGGCTCTCTGCTCAGCGGGGAGCCTGCTTCTTCCTCTCTCTCTGCCTGCCTCTCTGCCTACTTGCGATCTCTCTTTCAAAAAAATAAAAATAAAATAAAAAGGAAAGGAGGAGAATTTGGCATTGCTGAATCTTTCCCAGTGCCAGTCACCTTTCATTTTTGCCTCCCCCACATCTTTTTTTTTTTTTAAGATATTATTTATTTATTTATTTGACAGAGAGAGATCACAAGTAGACAGGCAGGCAGAGAGAGAGAGAGGGAAGCAGGCTCGCTGCTGAGCAGAGAGCCCGATGCGGGACTCGATCCCAGGACCCTGAGATCATGACCTGAGCCGAAGGCAGCGGCTTAACCCACTGAGCCACCCAGGCGCCCCCCTCCCCCACATCTTTAACTCTTCACAGGACTCACACTTTTTCCTTGCCCTTCCTACTTTCCTCTGTCCTCCCTTCCTTTCACAAACTCCACTTCTTTTTCTTTTCCTCCATTCTGGTTGGCCATCGTGTTATAAGACAGGATGCATTTCTATGAGACAAGTGGCCACAACCCCAAGCCCCAAGTATTTGTCTTGTATATGTTCACAATCCATCAGTCTGGGAAAGCCTTTTTTTTAAAATTAAATCTATTTTTTTTTTAAATGTAGGGTCCACACCCAATGTGGGACTTGAACTCATGACCCTATCAAGAGTCCCATGTTCTACCAACTGAGCTACCCAGCAACCCTAAGGCTTTTCTTTTAAATGGAAAAAAAAAAAAAAAAAAAAAAAAAGTCCCCAGCAAAGTGCATTTGTGGAGAGGAGGCTGGATCATTCAAATTCACAACTGTGAAGTTTACTCTCCTCTGTATATATTTTAATCAAGGATCTTAACTAGGAGTTGTACCAAGACAAAACAAAGCGTGTATAAGTCCCTGGTAATCCCCTGACATAACTAGGGCTGACACAATATTCTAACTGTATACAAATTGGGAGAAGAAATGGATCTAATCTAGCCTAATGTTTCAACTACTAAAAAGGATAGCTATGAAGAATGGAACAGTCTGTTCTTTGCCCATGGGTAGCTAGACATAGCCACCAGGGCTAATAAATTTATGAAGAGCTCAGCCAGTGTTATTATGCCGAAATTCAGATGGGGAGAGGTAGACTTTCCTATTCCAATACCTTTAGATGAAACCTCACACACTGCAGAGACTCATTAAAAACCTCCACAACTTTTAATTTTTTTTTAAGATTTCATTTTTCATTTGACAGACAGAAATCACAAGTAGGCAGAGAGGCAGGCAGAGAGAGGGGAGAGGCAAGCTCCCTGCCAAGCAGAGAGCCCGATGCGGGGCTCGTTCCTAGGACCCCAGGATCGTGACCCGAACCGAAGGCAGAGGCTATAACCCACTGAGCCACCAGGCACCCCAACTGCTTTTAACAGTATAGAATAATCCTTATTTTGACACGTAAAGGATTTGTTCATCATCCCTGAAGTCACAGTGCCAAGCCTAATGCCGTTATCTAAAATTCAAAAGAAATGATACCCTAATGCTGCACCCATCACAGACCAATAAGGATTGGGATGATTATACACTCTTACACACGATTTGCTTATTTTTATTTTTATTTATTTATTTATTTAAAAGATTTTATTTATTTGACAGACAGAGATCACAAGCAGGCAGAGAGGCAGGCAGAGAGAGAGGAAGGGAAGCAGGCTCCCCGCTGAGCAGAGAGCCCGATGTGGGGCTTGATCCCAGGACCCTGGGATCACAACCTGAGCCGAAGGCAGAGGCTTTAACCCACTGAGCCACCCAGGCGCCCCACGATTTGCTTTTTAAAAGCTTGTTTCGAGTCTCACCTTGCAGCTTTGGAAACTAGGTGTAACTAGCCATATTTATTATGTTCTGATAAGGACTGTTGTTCTAAGTCCTACATTACCTTCATAACAACTATGGGTACAGGTACACACAGTTCTCACAGAAATAAGCAAACTGAAGGACAAGAAAGCTAGGTAATTTGTCCAAGGTCACACAGCAAGTAACCGCTGCAGGGCAAAGGAAGAAAAGGACAACACAAGCAGGGAGGAGCAAGCAGATCCTGTGGCAGTCACTAGAAATCTTGGGGGGATGCCTACACTGGGTTGCAGTCCCCCCTCCATAAAATCAGTTATATTTCTATGCTTTTCTCTAACTGCAAAGTGATATTATTTTAACTTAACAGTGCTTTCTAAAAACTACCCAAGTTACTTGGGCATTTTTCTTTATGAAAAGTGTTTCCATTAAAAGACATGTGAACAATATGAAACACAGGAGGAGGGATAACACAGCCCTCCACCTAAGTCATTTGTCCTTTCACAGAAGAGAAGTTACACAGTTAGTAGAGAACCATAAGCTGCCAGGAGACTGGGTCTGAATCCTGATTCCTCCAGCTGAGCCTTCAGAAATGTGCAGATGAGATATTTCCTATCACAGTGATGAAGCAGGGAAGACAGTTCTGAGTGAGGAAGTCTTACAGCCTCAATTCAAGGTCTCCAGAGCCACGACTGGAGAACTCCTTCTTATGCTCGTACCCTATACACACACACACACACACACACACACACACCCATTCTGGTCATTATAGATACTTTCAGTATTTCATATGAAGCATTTTATATCAATTAAAAGTACTTAAAATGCTCTTAAAATATATTTTATTAACACCAGACAGAGCAATCCCATCTTACCTAACCCATGAATTTAGTGACAGTCAACCCAGAACGGGAGTACAGAACCTAATATTCCAACAGACCAAGATTCCAATCCTATTTAATCACTTGCCACTGTGTGACGGGGGACCAGTCAATCTACCACATCATCAGTTTTCTTACATGTTAAATGAGGATGAGAAATGATTACATGTCAATGGAATGTTATAAGGATTACATGATTTTATATATGTGTGTGTATACAGTTTAACTTTTACTATAAATTCTAAGAGACTTCAATTTATTTCAAAAAATACAAGGCATATATGACAAGACTAACACCTGTTCTTTCTGGAAGATGGTTATATATACGTTTATAGCTTTCTGTATTTCTTTGAATCTTTCAAAATACAGAGAAACTAAAGTATTGATCTTATCTACTTTTAATACAGAATCACCTACATAAAGGAATCCCTGTGTGCAGTTATCAGCAGGACCACAGGCTTTCCCAACAGAACTTCTGGAACAATCGTTTATAGTAGAAAGCAGACTGCAGAAGTAAGCATGTATGAGATGTACGAGACCTCCGACGTCTAATCTAAACCTTTTATTTTCCAAACTAGAAATCGGCCTAAGTGGTTCTTAAAGTTATATCCAGCTGGTTAATCCCAAGTGGTATTTAAGTACCACATTTGAGAAATGGTTTTCTTGTTATTTTATTTCTAAGTCCAATTTTCTGACATAATTTTACAATGGAAATTTATGCTATTTGATTTTGTTCATTCAGCTGTACACTTTTGTTTTATCAGAACCCGGCAACCTTGCCGTCTTCATAATTTAAGTACACTGACTTCCAAGAACAAAGAAATTTAAATTTTAGCATACATAAAACTGAGTTAAGTTGCTCAAGAGAGTCTTTACCGTTTGGTGTAAAACCAAAAGGTATGTAGTAAGTATGTAGAGCACATGGGAAATTAAGAATTTCTTCAATTTGAAGAAATGAATCCATTATAATAGAAAAATTATTTTAAGATGTATCTTTGGAAAATGATTCAGACTCGTATATAAAGAATTACATACTTATATGTCTGAATTATATACTAATGATTATTTAAAGTTTACTCTTCAAAAATTTTCACAAAAACAGTTCTAAACTTGGGGGGAGTCACAACCAACTGGGCTAGCTATATGCCCACTATCAGTTAATTTCACTTCACTAACAAAAATTTAAATTTAAAACACAAGTGGTAAACCGAGGGCACCATCTGAAGTAATTTCATGTTTTGTGGGACTGCATTCTATTTCCAGACAAATCAGCCTTCTGATAGCCAAGACTGGGAAAGTGAGCAACCAGCACAGCACCCAAAATAGTTTAAAACATGAACAGATAAAATTGAGTATGATTTTCCAAAACTTAATAGCACTAATGATGTCAAACAAATGTATGAAAGAGAGACAACACCAGGTTTAATACCTTAGAAAGTATGTACAGAACCTGAACATTGTTGTAAGATACAATTCAAGTCACAACTGAATCAGCAACGTCATCAGATACTCTGATATAATGAAAAAGCCTAGTTGGTTTAAAAAAAAAACAAACAACAATGCATGTAAACCATAGAAGATGACAAAGTATTTTAGAATACACAACAGAATTCTAACCAGGAGCTTTAAATTTTGATTCTTAAAAGGTGACTCTATATACAATCTTTAAGTTTCCATAATTTGTTATTTTTACATGATCTTTATTATCTGGATAACATAAAATAATAAAAGCTCTTTTAACACCATTGATACGTAGAAAAAAATCAATAGGGAGGTTGGCAGAATGCCCTAGCCATAGTTAGTTAACATACGAAAGGCCAGGGACTTTATTCATAGACTCAAGTTACAAAACACACATAACCAACACTGCAAGCCAGGAAACAAGCACTTTCACTTCAGACACTTCACTGCAGGGACAGAATTTCCTTACCTGAGAAGGAATGGTTATAAATAACAGTTCTAAAGGCAGAACTCCAGGAGGAATGGACGAGATAGCCTATGGGAACTAATGAGCGCACTTACGTATTAAGAGAAGACTGTGCAAGTTCACAGCACAGGTCACCATGGGACCTTCCTTCAAGGTTTAAAATCCTCAACCTGTAGTCAGTCGGTCCTTAACACGACAGCCGAAGTTTAAAGCCTAGAATCCTTAACTGGAGTGTTCAGCTCAGTTGATTATCAAAAGCTCATTATAAAATGCTTTAATACTGATGATATTAAAGCTACCAAAACTTTGTAATGATCACAAAGACTTGGTCTCCTGGGTTAGAATCCAAAGTCATTTTGCCTTCTGAGAAGATTGCAGAGATGTCAAATACTTCTTAATCTCTCAATTGTATGCCATTAGTCTTCTATGTTTTCTGTCTGTCATAATCTCCCACCATCTTCTTGATGTGTGACAATTTGCTCTTCAGCTGCTTGCAATAATTCCTCTTATTTTTGTAATCTGCAGACTAAAAAGGAAAAAAATAAATAAACCAGGTAAATTTAACAGAATAAAAACAAGTTGTGTTAGCTGCTAGGAAGGCAGAGGTGAAGTAAAATAATCATGGAATATTAGTCTAAATTGTTGGGGGTGAGGAATGGAGTAATACATACAGGCTTATGGCAGTTTCTCTGATCATACAGGCGGCTGGTTCTTTTTGCTCAATTGTACCTTCTAACCTGAGTTTTACAAAGCATATGCTAATGTCTAGTGATTTGTAAAGTGACCCCCCCCAAAAATTAACTGGACTTTTTGCTAACACATTATCTAAAAAATCATTAAAACAAGGGTGCTTGGCTGGCTCAACTGGTAGAGCATGTGATTCTTGGTCTCGGGGTTGTGGGGTCAAGCACCACATTGAGTGTAGAGAGAACTTAAAAATAATTTTTTTTAAGATTTTATTTATTTATTTAAGAGAGAGCGAGTGTGTGCTCGCACACACACCAGGAGGGGGAGGAGCAGAGGGAGAAACAGGTTCCCAGCAGAGCAGGGAGCCCAATGTAGGGCTCAATCCCAGGACCTAGAGATCATAACCTAAGCCGAAGGCAGACGCTTAACCATCTGAGCCACCCAGGCACCCCAAAAATAAAATCTTTTTTTAAAGATTTATTTGACAGAGAGAGAAAGTAAGTGGGCACACAAATGGGGAGCTATAGGCATTGGGAGAGGGAGAAGCAGGCTTCCTGCTGAGCAGGGAGCCCAATGTGGGGCTCCATCCCAGGATCCTGGGATCACGGCCTGAGCTGAAGGCAGATGCTTTATCTGCTGAGCCACCCAGGGACTCCCAAAAAGATTTATCTGACACGCAGAGAGAGAGAATTCAAGTGAGCATGAATGGGGGGAGGGGCAGAGAGAGAGGGAGAAAGAGACTCCTTGCTTAGCAGACAGCCTGATGCCAGACTTGATGCCAGGACCCTGGGAATATGACCTGAACTGAGGGCAGACAACTTAATCAACTGAGCCACCCAGGAGCCGCCCCCAAAACAAAATCTTTAAAAAACAATTGGTCAAACAAAAACTGGTGATACTGGTTGACTTGGGAAAGGAGAAATAGGTAAATGGGGAGTAAGACAGGGAATTTTACTATATACTCTTTCCTTTTTTTAAATAAAAAAAAAATTTTTTTAAGTAATCTCTACAACCAACATGGGGCTTGAACTCAAAACCCCAAGATCAAAGACGCCCCGCTATATACCCTTTTAAATTCTTGCATTTAAAATTATGGTGTTTTGTGATTTTTTTAAAAATTTAACATAATATTTATGAAAAACAAAGTTTTAAACCAAGACAGACCGATAAAGCCAAGTGTTGACAAGGATATGGAGCAAAAGGACTACACAGCTCACTGGGAATATATTGGCAAACCGGGAAAGCTGTTTGACACCATTTACCCAAGGTCAGACAGACACTTGCCCCATGACCCTGAAATTTCACTCCCAAGCACACACTGAACAAATGTGCTCACATGTGCATAGACACTTAGAAAAATGTTTCAAGCGGCATTAATTATAAAAGCCATAAGCTGGGAACAACCGAAGCCCAACCAAGCCCCATATCGGACTCCACGCTCAGCACAAAGCCTGCTTTTCCCTCTGATCCTTCAGTGCTTGTGCTTTCGCTCTCTCTCAAATAAATAAAATCTTTTAAAAAAGAAATCACATCTAAAATATACATACTACATGATTCCATGTACATTAAGTCCAAAATAGGCTAAACTCCTCTATGTTGGTAGAAGATAGGATGGTAGTTATCTGTGGGGAGAAGAAAAACTGGAGGAGAGCACAAGAGGGGTTTGCCAGGGAAACGTATACACTAGGAAATGTACTTCTTCATCTGGGTGCCAGATATGAAGGTATATGGTCGCTTGGTGCAAATTTCCCACATTGTAGACTCATAGTGTGGTTTCTGTATATATACTTCAAGTTTTTAAAAAAGCTTATCAGAACTGGTAGTAGTTGCAAACAACTGAAATTAAGTTCTACCTTCTGTTACAGTTTTCAGCCTGTGGTTTTAGGGCCTTTTGTCATAATCAGTGCTTGTGTGATAAGGTGTTCATAGTCATTTCAAAAGGTTAAATAAAAGATACACAATAGAAAAATTCTTCCTTGAAGAATCTTACAATCTGGGATACTTACTCCCTTAACTTGCTTCAGTCTATTGTACTCATCAGCAGCAGCCTATTAACGAGAAACACAATAGAGGATGGTTAGCAGGGCAGTTTTTCTTTCAAAAGTAACATTCCTGATGTTCTATTTTAGAGTTAAAACTGACACCAATGCCAAAATGACAGGAAATTAAAATAATGAAGTCTTTAGGTTCTTACAACTATTACATCAGCAAGAGGGCCTGAAGGCAGCCAGTAAAGAGAAATGTATGACTTACTCCTCACGTTTTATTTTCATAGACAGGTTAACTATGTTGTTTAGCTGCCTCTCATCTGTCCCCATGTTGGTCCATGTGCCACGCTGACACCAGAGAGATCTTCAGTAAAGCACAGCTTTTATCTGGTTATAGCCCATTATGAAAACAGTCTGAGCTCCCTAGTAACTAACTTAAATATATATGTATTATGTATATATGTAAGTGTATAGACATATACCCACACTAATATATATATATGTGATGTATATATTATAGATATAAGTTAACTATATTATATACTATACATATATAAAATATTCTGAGCAATAAACTAGTATTGGATTATAACCCAAAGCATAAAACAGATATCCATTTATGTCAATACTGACATAAATGATTAAAATAAATAAATGCGAGGAAATGACCAATTTCTTATGCACAAGAATTCCAAATAATTTGTGTAGGTGCACTGTCTTTAAAGAACTAAAGCATAATTTCCCATTCCTGAAGGGTGATCTAGTCATAGTGACTTCCTTGTAAAGAGTACAGTATAGAAAGGGGGATTAAAAAGGAAAGAGTAACTTTCACAGACAAACATTACCCCAGCCAAGGGGGGGAAAAAACCACCACCACCATAAACTACTGCTGAGTTAAAAAACAAACAAGAAGGATGCAGTAAAACATAAGGTAACTTCATATCAAAGATGGTGTGTCTAGGTGCACTTGTGCACGAAGGGGCTATTTTAACAACTTATATTTTGGTGACAACCAATTGACAAAATTTAAGGCAGTTTATTTTTCTGTACCCAATTCTGTTTGCTTAATATTTCATATAAAGAATGAACTGTGTTTATAAATAGAAAAATATAGCTTTTTTTTTTTTAACAGAAAGGGATATATGTACATAGCCTAATTTTTGTACTTTGTAACAAACGTTAATATACTCTTCACTTTGGAAAGACTTTCATCCAAGATGGGATTTCAGTTGTTTTTCAATGAAATCAGTTTGAGAACTGCTAGTGAAATCTGAGTCAGCATTAATAGAAAGGACAGTGTATCTTCATAGATTAGAATAACATCATCTATGATATGTAATTATCAGGTCTGAATTTACCATGTACTCTTCACTTTCTTCTCTATAGTCATCCAATTCTTTATCCAGACGAGAGAGTTCTTTATTGACCTCATCGAGTTCTGCTTGTAAGCTCTTGTATTCCTGCAGGCCAGTGTCAAAATTTCTCTTGTACTGTTGTCTTTGTTGATCTGAAGTAATAGGTGGATATTCCCTAAAAATTGAGAAAATGACTATTTATGACTCTAGCAAACATAAAGTCCAGTATTTCTTCATCAAAGATAATGATGCGGGGCACCTAGGTGGCTCAGTGGGTTAAAACCTCTGCCTTCAGCTCAGGTCATGATCCCAGGGTCCTAGGATCGAGCCCCACATCGGGCTCTCTGCTCCGCGGGGAGCCTGCTTCCTCCTCTCTCTCTGCCTGCCTCTCTGCCTAGTTGTGATTTCTCTCTGTCAAATAAAAATATAAAAAAAAAAAAAAAAAAAAAAGATAATGATGCTGGTGGGATATGGAAAATTACAATCTCCTGCTTTCGTTTTGTTGCTTATGGAAAGAGAAAGGTGGGATGCAAATGAGTTCTCTTAAGAAGATTATACTTCAGGGGCACCTGGGTGGCTCAGTCGGTTGAGGATCAGACTCTTGATTTCAGCTTAGGTCATAAAACCAATCCTCTTCCGGCTCCAAGCTCAGCATGGCGGCTCTTTAAGATTCTCACCTACTCCCTCTGCCCCTTCTGTCTGCTCACACTCTCTCCCTCTCTCTCTCAAAAAAAGAATGATTATACTTTATATATCACTGCTTATGCTTTTAAAAATACTATGCTTGAAAAAATATATATACTATGCTTGGGGGGAGTGCAGTGCCTGGGTTTCCCAGTGATTTGACTGGCTGACTCTTGGTTTTTGCTCAGGTCATGACCTTAGGGTCCTGGGATCAAGCCTAGTGTTAGGTCCACTTCAGGGGGGAGCCTGCTTGAGATTACTTCTCTCCCTCTCCCTGCCCCCAGTTTGTGCATGGTCTCTAAAATAAATACATCTTTTAAAAATAAAATACTGTGCTTATATAATTTTTAGAAATAAAATTAAAAATCATTTATGAACTTTAAGGTTCAAGTCATAGGAACTCATTTATTCTAAATATACAACACTACACGATTATAGAATATTTCTGTTTAAAGTCCAACAAACCAACACCTTACATGTGTTCAACTCTGCGTGTCTGACTCTGAGTGAGGGAAGCCGTGACCTGGGCTTTCTCAAGGATGTAGGGGAGGGGGAGAAGGAGAGAATCTCAAGTAAATTCCCCACTGGAGATGTGGCTCAATCTCACGACCTGAGCCAAAACCAGGGTTAACCTACTGAGCTACTCGGGTGTCCCTGGCCAAGAACTCTTGTGGAGAAAGGGGAATGAGGAATGAGAATCACCAGTGAGATTTCATACTCTACTATATCACTCATCCCTCCTTCCATCCTGAGAAGCAATGTTTTGATGCACCATAATTCACACTGCAGATGTTTCTGATTTGTACCCCACTTCTCAGCATACCTGAGCATCAAAGGGCTACACACCACGCACGAGCAGAGTTGGTAATGATGCACTGTAACTCAACCACCAGCACACACAGGAACTTAACCACACCTCGGCCAGAACACTGCATTGTTCACTGTTTACGTAACTGTTTGCCAAAGTCTTCTGGATTAAACTTTTTTTTTTTAAGAGTTTATTTATTTATTTGACAGAGAGAGAGATCACAAGTAGGCAGAGAAGCAGGCAGAGAGAGAGGGGGAAGAAGGCTCCCTGCTGAGCAGAGAGCAGGATGAGGGGCTTGATCCCAGGACTCTGAGATCATGACCTGAGCAGGAAGGCAGACGCTCAACGCACTGAGCCACCCAGGTGCCCCTGAATTAAACTTTTAAAAGAATCACTGGTCTCATCATGAAATCTTAATTTAAAAGTGAATGCTGAGGGTGCCTGGGTGACTCAGTGGGTTAAGCCTCTGCCTTCAGCTCAGGTCATGATCTCAGGGTCCTGGGATCGAGTCCCACATCGGGCTCTCTACTCAGCAGGGAGCCTGTTCCTCCTCTCTCTCTCTCTGCCTGCCTGCCTACTTGTGATCTCTGTCAAATAAATAAATAAGATCTTTAAAAAAAAAAAAAGTGAATGCCGAAACAAAGCCATAGCACTGGTCTCGGAATTTGATGATCAGTAACCACAGTTCCTGTATACTCGTGTTTTCTTTGTTTGGAAGACCCTTTTTGGGTGACGACTGGTGCACGAACACTGTTGAGGTTCATTAGTCACCTCGTGGAAGATGCTCAACGTGTTTTTAGGACACAGTCACAGCCAAACATACCCCTTCCCGCCCACCTTTGTTACCAAAGAGTACTAGGGGGAAAAAAAGCCAAACAAAAAATCACCTCCAGTCCTGGCTGTTCAAGGATGAAATCGCACCACCCAAGCCCAGCTGGGCCGGCAAGCAGTCCCCCAGCCGACTGACCCAGGCTAACAATCAGAACCCGCATAGGCGGTCCCCGCACAAGGCCACCCACTACCTGATCCAGTCCTCCTCCAGCTCGTCGCACGACTCGCCGCCAGTTGTGTAGTCTGTTTCATAGTGGTCCTGCTCTGGCCGCTTGGACCTGCCCGCTCTTCCTTTCGTGGGGGCCCTTCTGGAAGGCGTCTCGAAGTTGTTGCTGCTGCTGCTGTAGCGAGGCTGTCTGAAGTCATCCACGGGCGAGGTCACCGGCAGCTCCTGCACCACTTCGGGCACCCTAACGAAACAGCAAGCAGTGTTCAGGGATGGCGGGGACCACTACAGTCTGTGGCCTGGAAGAGTACAGTAACCACAGAGAGTAAGATGGACCCAAGATTGCACTTTAGGAAGCCCAGGCTGCTGCGGGAGAGGTGTTTCCTAGACCTGTGCCAGGGACTTACTCCACAAAAGGCGGTCAAGAAAATAACACTCAGGATTCTTTTCCACAGGTTCTTCCAGGTTCGTGGAATTCAGAGAGTTGAAGAGAAATGCACGTACCTGTCTACCTTTGGAAGATGACTCTCAGAGGTAAGCATTTTTTTTTTTTTTTAAGATTTTATTTATTTATTTGACAGAGAGAGAGAGGCAGAGAGGCAGACAGAGAGGGAAGCAGGCTTGCCGCTGAGCAGAGAGCCCGATGTAGGGCTCGATCCCAGAACCCTGGGTTCATGACCTGAGCCAAAGGCAGAGGCCTTAACCCACCGAGCCACCCAGGCACCCCAGAGGTAAGCATTTTTAATATTAATTCTAGACTCCTATACATCAGTTTTCTTTTCAAGATACAATCTAGAAAAACTAAAGTACTAAAAATTTAAACTGCTATGTTCATCTTACAGCCACGTAGACTGAATGGCATGGAAGCATTACAATTATTAGACTTATTTTCCTAATGCAATTATTTAATATTGCATTAGACTTTTAACTGCAGATGTTTCTGTGCCAAGCATGAAAACGAGGCCAAACACAGAAGTAAAGAGCAAGAGCTATGGCAATGGTTAAGTACATGTGAGTGACAGCGAGGCAGAGCTCAACTTTCCCTGCTAGCAGAGCTGCAGAAGGGCAAGAAGAGCATTGAAAGGAAGACAAAAGACACGCCAGAGACTTTCGAACCCCAGCCTTGATATTCAAACCAAGTATTAAAAATGTCTCGAGACTTTTGTTTTCTCACTGCTTTCAATTTACAGAAGCTCTCATCTTGAGCTTTGTCTGTTGAGGTGTAATCTATTCTCTAGGTGATCCAGAACTGCTTGCCACTAACTGTTGTGAAAGTCTTCAGATTTCTGTCACACTAATGTCTTGTAGATGCCTAAAGCGTTGGGATGTGTGTGCACAGTTGCGGGTGGTTAAGTGGGATTTATGCCTTCTTTTGAATGTATTCAGGTTACAGTATGCTTTGTTATTGCTACATCTAAAGAAGGGAAAATGTGACTTTTTCCATGAGTCAATGAGTGACAAGTTCCTAGTCACTCTGCCAAAATTGCCAGTATTATGCTTCTCGCTCTGGGAACGCAGTAGGTATATTTGAAGGAGTAGTGACTAGAGAAGGAGGAAGCCAAACAGCAAAAGAAATCAGAAAAGAACAAAACCCAAAACATGCCTCCTCCCATAATTACATTAGATATTGATTTTATAAATCTTTTTACTTTGTTGGGCTCCTCTGCCCCCTCCCCTTGCTTGTGCTCTCTCTCCCTCTCTCTCAAATAAATAAATAAAATCTTTTAAAATAAATAAATAGCTCTTTACTTTGGAAGTTTTCCACCTCCCACTCTTCTACATACTTCCAATACCAGAGGGTAACATACTTGATACAGCATAAAACCTAAACGCAAAATGCTTACAAGTATATACACATTTAAGAGCTAGGGAATATGGGGGCACCCAGGTCTCTGCCTTCGGCTCAGGTCATGATCTCAGGGTCCTGGGATCGAGCCCCACATCGGGCTCTCTGCTCAGCTTCCCTCCCACCCCCGCCTGCCTCTCTGCCTACTTGTGATCTGTCTCTCAAATAAATAAATAAAATCTTTATTTAAAAAAAAAGAGAGAATACGTGTACCGTCAATAATCTCTTAACCTACCTTTAGATACAATGTCCATTAGGTCATAATCTGCATGACCCTGAAGAGGCAACCAGCTGTATGCTTTCCCTGATTTCCAAACTCAGTCTCCAGGACCTCGAAGTTCACCCTTGTGTATTCTGTCTCTTCTATTCATATGTTTTCTGTACACGTCCTCCCTCAGTTGCCTTTGGTTCTCCCACCTTGCCCTGATTCTCAGTGTAGCTACTGTGTGTGGTCTTCTGTCCCTAGTAGATCGCCCCCTCCATGAGAACAAGGACTTGGAATTCCCGGGGCACCTAGCCAACTACTGGGTACGTGGCAGGTGTTCAAGAGAATTCCTGAACTGGAAACACATTCACAAGAATCCTCTTTTCTGATGACACCCAGTACCCACGAGGGAAGAGAAACAAGACATGATCAATATCAGGCAGCATACTGTCCATTATGTACATGGTATTTTATTTGATTTTTAATCTTTTTTCCAAAGAATTTATTTATTTATTTGAGAGACAGAGGGGACAGGGAGGAGAGGCAGAGGCAGAGGAAGAAGCAGGCTGCCTGCAGAGCAGAGAGCCCAAAGAGGGACTGGATCCCTGTCTTTGAAATCTTGACCTGAGCCAAAGTCAGATGCTTAACGACTGAGCCACCCAAGTGCCCCTATGTAGTAGTTTAGAACTGTCACCATTACTGGGGGGAATATCTAAACCTTGTCAATCAGAGAACGCTATCTCCCTACCCTTGGGAATGACAATGACTCAAAAAGGGCCAATCAGGAATCTTTCAATGTATTTTGTATGTCAGCTTTGGGAAAAAACATTCTATTTTCTTTTTTTTTTTTTTTAAATATTTTATTTATTTATTTGACAGAGAGAGATCACAAGTAGATAGAGAGGCAGGCAGAGAGAGAGAGAGGGAAGCAGGCTCCCTGCTGAGCAGAGAGCCCGATGCGGGACTCGATCCCAGGACCCTGAGATCATGACCTGAGCCGAAGGCAGCGGCCCAACCCACTGAGCCACCCGGGCGCCCCAACATTCTATTTTCTAAATCCTGTGCTGGAAGGTCAACGTAGCCTGGAAAATGTGGATGACCGTGCTGCTTTAACAGAAGCTGTACCGACAATAAAGCCCACACAGCAACAGGAGTCCTCATGTCTTCCTTCTGAGCTCACACCCTTCCTGAAGGGAGCCCATTCCTTGGTCTAATGTGGACCAGTGAATTCCTACAACTTGTATACAGTCCTAACAGATTATCTTACTGGCCTCTTTACTGCACCATACAAGGGTTCATTGGCACTCTCGGGTGTCAACCCACCTTGAGAGCTCTGGGACATGCCAACATTCAACTTCCTTGACTTATAAGGATGAATTCACCCTGGATTTGGACAGGATAGCATGGGGGGGGGAGCTTCTAAATTTAACTAGAAAAGGTAGAGAAGCAACCATTTTCAGTTAAATTCTGCTATCTCCTAACCCAGTGTGAATTCTAGTTGCCCTGAAATTCTAAGATATAGGACATGATGAGCACAAGGTGCGAGACACATCCGTAATTACCGTATGATTCCACTTTATAAGAACTTCAATAATAAACTCAACTAAGAAGTAGTTACAGGCATCAAAATTGTGGTGGGGGGATGGGGATATCAATGAAGAAAGGGCACACGAGGACCTTCTGGAGTGCTTGGTATGTCTCTCTGTTGGTGTGGTGGTGGTTACTTCAGCATTCACACATGCAAAAAATCATCAAACTGTATGTGTTCAAGATTAGTACTCTTTTAAGAATTTTCTTTTTTTCTTTTTTTTAAAATTTGACACAGAGAGAGAGGTCACAAGCAGATAGAGAGGCAGGCAGGGAGAGAGGGGGAAGCAGGTTCCCTGCTGAGCAGGGAGCCCAATGTGGGGCTTGATCCCAGGACTCTGGGATCATGACCTGAGCCGAAGGCAGAGGATTAACCCACTGAGCCACCCAGATGCCCAAGATTTACTGAATGTGTGTTATCCCCTGGGGAAAAAAATTCTAAGTGTGGAGGTACCTCATCCTTACCATGGACCTTAGACACAATGTTCCCACTCTAATTCCTTGTCTATGGACTACAAAAGCAAGGAGAGGCACTCGTGGGCTACTAAGCACCTTTATGAAAGCCTGAAGACAGACAAACCCATGACATAATGTGCATCCCCTACCCCATACAAGTGGATGTGCTCTGAATCTTCCAGAACATGTAGTAGTCTGCCATGGGCAACACCTGGCCATTACTATTATTCCCCAGAGGCTGAAAGTTCCTTCCAACATTAGCGGATACAAAACAGGACATAATGTCCCATCACATTCCTTAGCACCATCCCCATTCTCCCCTTCTTCTGGATTTTGAAACTAAGCATCACATTTGCATTTCCCAGACCTTCAAAAAAGTTCTAGAGTGTAGGCTGGGAATATAAATAAGTACACCCCCAGAGGACTATAATTCGAGTGTACCCATCAAAATGAAATAGGAATTTTCTTCCAGCTCAGCACTTCTGCTTTTAGTTATCTCTTCCAGATGCATTCGCATATGTGAAAAGTGATTCATGTACAAGTTTATATCCTGCAGTGATTTGTAATAAAACATTGGGGGAAAAGTGTGCATCAATATAGGGTTAACAAATTATAGTATATCCATCCGGTGGAATGTTATGCAGCTATAAAGCAGATCAGTAAACTCTTTGTACACTGATATGCACAATCTCCAAGACATATTGCTAATAATGTATTTAATACATTAGTATTTTTTAAAAAGGTTTTATTTTTATTTATTTGAGATGGAAGGAGAAGAGCAAGGGACCATGAATCGGGGGGCAGAGGGAGCAGGAGAAGCAGGCTCCCCACTGAGCAGGGAGCCTGACATGGGGCTCAATTTCAGGACCCCGAGACTATGACCTGAGCCAAAGGTATACACTTAACTGACTGGGCCACCCAGGTACCCCCAATATGCCAGTATTTTTTAAAGAAAGGTCTAACTAATGTACATTTTGGCCAACATAATTATTTTAAAATAATTTCTGGAATTATAAGAGAAATCAAGAGTTATATAAGAAAAATTGGTGGGGTGCCTGGGTGGCTCAGTTGGTTAAGCATTTGACTCTTGATCTCAGGGTTGTGAGTTCAAGCTCTGCACCTGAGTTCAAGCCCAGTGTGGAGCCTACTTAAAAAAAAAAAGAAAATGGTAACACTAGCTGCCTCTAAGAACAGGAAACTAGGTAGTGGGGGACAAAAGCTAAACCTATGCCCCTTTTCCATTTTATATTTACAAATGTACTGGCTTATTCAAAGAATAAGTAAGATTTTTAAATTGTTCCAAATGAATTTGTGAAAATATCTTGGTTTTCATGAAAATAGACAGCATGTGGAATACTATGTGACCATTCAGGCTTTATAATTAATTTAGAGGCACAACTGGTCACAAGATGCATTATAAATATTTATTATGTATGCACGGAAGTCATGCAAATCATAGTTGTAAACTTTTACAAGGATTAAGTCTCTACTTTGTACACCTTTGCCCCTGACTGCCTTCAAGCACTTTGGCTTTTTCTCAAAATCCAAACAGAAGGAGAACAAAGAAAATGCTCTTCCTCCAAATCATTCACACCTGAAACCAATGGCATAGTCAATTCTAAAGACCCAAACAAAATATGTATTGAGGGTAAGGCAAACTCCCATCTGTTTCCAAGTTCCATTCCAGGGTAATAATAAACCCTATTTTCTCAAACTGACTCCACAATTAACTTAGCTGCAGATGCCCAAACTACCATGCATTCGGGGGAATTTCTACCTAAAGTAGACCACTAGATGGGAGGGGTGAGGGTAGGCATGGGAGCTGGAGATAAAACTTTGAAGCAACACAAAGTTTTCCAGCAGATACACCTTTAATTTAAAACAATCCAAGTGGTAAAGGGAAGGTTATTTTTTAGTCTACAAAGGAATCTGAAGTTCTAGAATTGTATATGGAAAAGGGGGGTGGCAGGGTGCCTGGGTGGCTCAGTGGGTTAAAACCTCTGCCTTTGGCTCAGGTCATGATCTCAGGGTCCAGGGATTGAGCCCCAGTCAGGCTCTCTGCTCAGTGGGGAGCCTGCTTCCCCATCTCTCTCCCCCTCTGCCTGCCTCTCTGCTTACTTGTGATCTCTCTGTCAAATAAATAAAACCTTAAAAAAAATAATAATATCTTCAAAAAAAAGATGAGTAACTTCTCATCCTCAGGCAAAAATTATATCCAGTCTATAACAGTATTTCAAAATACCCTTCCCTCTCTAGTCATTAGGTTGAATTAGAATTAGGCTTTAGGGGGCGCCTGGGTGGCTCAGTGGGTTAAAGCCTCTGCCTTCAGCTCAGGTCATGATCCCAGGGTCCTGGGATCGAGCCCCACATTGGGCTCTCTGCTCCGCGGGGAGCCTACTTCCTCCTCTCTCTCTGCCTGCATCTCTGCCTAGTTGTGATTTCTGTCAAATAAATTAAAAAAAAAAAAAAAAAAAAGAATTAGGCTTTAGGGTAAATTAAAACCACAATGGGGATACCATTTCAGCAACCATAATGGCACCTACTCTAGGCCAGAAGCTCAGTGTGAGGTTATTTACAGTACTTGTAAAACTACACCTACAGGCTTTATCAGTTTCACATCCCCCAGCAACATGAAGGATCTAGCACAGCCAGTGAGATCTCAGAATTCCTGAATTCAAACAGAGCTGCTTGTTAAATAAAGATGGACGTGCCTGGGGGTGGATCAACCGGCAACCTTCCCCTTCCATTCATGAGACCTAGTAGTTACAGGAAGGGAGAGACAACCGCACACCAAAAAACCCAATTTATCCTTTCTCCCTTAAACCAGCAAGAGAAAGAAGCTTAGAAGGGGAAGAAGATCCCACCAGCTGACAGTCCCACCCTTCTCATCTGCCAACCGTCCATCAACAATGCAAAAGATCAGTTTCCAGCCTTTGGGAAACTGTTAAATTTATTTATTTATTTTAAAGCATTTATTTTAAATGGTACAATAGGAACTGATTTATCAACGTATCCAATTACTTATTTTTAAGACTCGCTCTATCTGAAGGAGGAAGATGCTACTTACGGTGTTGATTTGTAGGAAGACTCCAGATAGGGTCTCTTGTCGTTCACTTTACCATTGGAAGAGTAGGCCACGGGACTGTCCACTCTCTCCACATAGTCAGAAGGGGGAGGAGGCATGTCCTGTGTGCCTGCAGAAACGTTTTTAACCTAAAGTAAAAGCCCCAGGAGATATAGTTATTACTGACCCTGTAATTTAAAGGGGAAAGAAATGAAGAAAAATATCACATATAAAATTACCTAATACTTATTGGGCTCATTAAATACTGTTAACCCACCTTGTTATTGTTAGTGTTAACAATCAAATCCGTATTCCTACCAATACACAAATGATGCTATCTTTAATTTAACAAGTCCAGAATTACAAAGAAGGAAAAAAAAAATCCCAATTACCTGACCCTCATCCTGATGTGACCAGGAAGAAAGATTATCCATTGCTCCACCCCATATACAAGGACTAATCTCATTTTATCTAGACTGGGTCTGGATTAGGGCAAGAATTTTCATTTCATTTCTTTTCCTTTCTTTTTTTTTTTTTAAAGATTTTATTTATTTTATAGAGAGCACAGAGAACACAAGCAGGGGAGTGGCAGAGGGAGAAGGGGAAGCAGACTCCCCACTGAGAGGGAGGCTGACATAGGGCTCAATCCCAGGACCCCGGGATCATGACCTGAGCTGAAGGGAGACCAACTGAGCCACCCAGATGCCCCAAGAATTTTCATCTCTAACAAGTTCTAAGGTAATGCTTATGCAGCTGTCTGGGCACCACAGTTAGAAAACAACTAATCTAGGACAAAAGACACTGGTTCTTCTTAACCTATCCACACTAAATATGGAATGTTGAAACCACAGAAGAAATTAAGAAGCGCAAACGGACTTCTATAGTTCTTTAATGAGAGATTTATCTTTTTTTAAGATTTTATTTATTTGACAGAGATCACAAGATCACAAGTAGGCAGAGAGAGAGGGGGAATCATGCTCCCTGCTGAGCAGAGGGCCCGATGTGGGGCTCGATCTCAGGACTCTGAGACCTCGACGTGAGCCGAAGGCAGAGGCTTAACCCACTGAGCCACCCAGGTGCACCTATTTTCCTTTAACATGCATTTTCAATGGCTCTGTTCTTAATACACGACCTCAGTATCAGGAAAAAACAAACAATCTGATTAAAAATGGGCAGAGGACCTGATAGACATTTTCCCAAAAAAGACAAACAGATGGCCAACAGACACATGAAACCATAAAAAAACTGATGGAAAAAAACTTAAGATGACACACACAAATGGAAAGATATTCCATATTCTCAGATTTTAAGAACCATTATTCTTCGTATGTCCATACTACCCAAAGCAATCTACAGATGTAATGCAGTCCCTATCAAAATACCAACAGCATTGTTCACAAAACTAGAAAAATAACTGAAATTTGTATGAAGGCACAAAGACTCCAAACAGCCAAAGCAATCTTGGGAAAGAAGAACAACACTGGATGTATCACAGCCCCAGACTGCAAGATATACTAAAAAGCTGAAGTATTCAAGACAGCATGGTTCTGGGACAAAAATTAGACACACAGATCAAAGGAACAGAATGGAGAACGCAGAAACAGACCACACTCATATGGTCAAACTAGACAAAGGAGGCAAGAACACAGAACCCGGAGAAGACCATCTCTCCAACAGATGGGACTGCACAACCGGACGGCGGTATGCCAAGGCTGAAACTGGATCACTGTCCTACACCAAATACACAAATAAACTCAAAATGGCCTAAAGACCTAACTGGGAGGCCTGAAACCATACAACAATTAGAAGAAAACACAGGCAGTAATCTTTTTGGCATCAGCTATAGAAATGTTTTTCTAGGTCTGTCTCCTGAGACAAGGCAAACAAAAGCAAAAATAAACTACCGGGACTACCCCAAAATAAAACTTTTTCACACAGCAAAGTTAACAGTCAACAAAACAAAGAGGCAGCACACTGAATGAGAGAAGATATTTGTGAATGATACATCCAATAAGGGATTAATATCCAAAATACATGAACTCAGCATCCAGAAAAACCAAATAATCTGATTAAAAATGGGCAGAGGACCTGACACATTTCTCCCAAGACGACACACAAATGGCCAAGAGACACATGAAAAGATGCTCATCATCACCAGTCATCAGGGAAATGCAAATCAAAACCATTATGAGGTATCACCTTACACCCACTGGAAAGGCGAGAATCAAAAAGAAATAATAAAAAGACAAGATAATGATGATAACAACAAACAACAACAAAAAGACAAGACACTGGTAAAGATGTGGAGAAAAAGGAACCCTAAGGCACTACGGGACGGAATGCAAACTGGTACAGCCACTGTGGAAAACAGTATGGAGACTCCTCAAAAAATTAAAAATAGGCCATAAGATCCAGTCATTCCGCTACTGGCCATTTGCCCAAAGAAAACAAAAACACTAATTCAAAAAGATCTATGCATCCCTCCCTGTGTTTACTGCAGCATTATTTACAACACCCAAGATTTGGAAACAACCAAGGTGTTCAATGACAGATGACTGGGCAAAGACGATGTGATGTATATGGAATAATGTTACTCAGCCACAAAAAAGAATGAGATCTGGCCACATGCAACAACATGAATGGACCTAGAAGCTATGTTAGTCATATAAGCAAGCTAAGTCAATACATCAAATAGAGAAAAACAAATACCACATGATTTCACTCATATATGGAATTTAAGAAATAAACCAAATGAATAAACAAAGAAAAAAGGAGACAAAACCAGATTTTTTTTTTTTAAGATTTTTATTTATTTAACACACAGACAGCGATCACAAGTAGGCAGAAAGGCAGGTGAAGAGAGGGGGAAGCAGGCTCCCTGTTGAGCAGAGGGCCAAACGTGGAGCTTGATCCCAGGACCTTGAGATCATGACCTGAGCTGAAGGCAGAGGTTTAACCCTGTGAGCCACCTAGGTGCCCCCAAAACCAGATCTTCAATAAAAGGAATAAACCTGCGGTTGCTGGAGGGGACGTGGGTGGGTGGGGGGGGATAGGTAAAATAAAAGGGATTAAGCGGTGCAAACTTGGGGAGCCTGGGTGGTTCAATGGGTTAAGCCTCTGCCTTCGGCTCAGGTGGTGATCTCAGGGTCATGGGATCAAGCTCCATGTCGGGCTCGCTGCTCAGCAGGGAGCCTGCTTCCCCCTCTCTCTCTCTGCCTGCCTCTCTACCTACTTGTGATCTCTATCAAATAAATAAATAAACTCTTAAAAAAAAAAGAGGTACAAACTTCCAGTTACAAAACAAGTCACAAAGATGAAAAGTTCAGCATAGAAAATACAGTCAGTTAAGACTGTAATAATGTTGTTTGGTGACAAGTGGTGACTATACTTATCATATGAGCAATGAGAAATATAGACAGTTGCGGAATCATTATGTTATGCACCTGAAACTGATATAACATTGTATGTTAATTTTACTACAACTAAAAAATCAGTGGCATGGTCAATGGGGAAACAACCTATGTCATAAAGTTCTGTTTACAGTCTAGTGAGATGAGGAGACACCCTATTTAGCACAGTACCTTGATGAGCAGTAAAAACCGAGAAGATGCTGGGTTCTGAAATTAAAGCCAGCTGATCTCAACAAAGAATTTCTGTAAGTATTTAAATGTGAAAGCAGATTATTTTGCTATTAAGTCCTTACAATTAGGTTCAGCACCCATACAGCATATTTCCCTACAACATATACAGTTTACGTCTTGTTTCCCATTAAGCATAGCATTGAAACAGGACCTGCTCTTTCCATCATTGCAGTAACACATACCAAGATATCTCTTTACCCACCACTTGAAGTACATAAGGTATTCTTGATTAGCAGTCCCTCAAGCCAGAAATGGGATCACTTCCTTCTGAAAGTGGGAGTTTGGCGGCAACTGCGAAACCAGTGGGTGGCTTGCAAGGGAGTGTGCTCAGATGTCACCGCATGGGGGGACAGGTGGGAACCATTCTTGGTTGCCAGTGGATTCCCTAGAACTTGACACCACTGCCAAGCTTCACAGGTAAATGCTCCCCAAATCAAAGGTCTATTCTTATCTTGGACACTTCATCAGAATTTCAAAAGACTTCCTTTACTTAAAGACGCATTTAACACTTTCCCATGTTTTTCCTCTTCACAACTTGAGCCGAGGCTGCAAAGCTCTACTGTTCTGGCAAACCTGAAATCGAAACCTTACCAAAAAAGGCACCTGGGTGTCCTTGCAGACTTCTTAGTGCATGGAAGGGTAAGTCCTTCCCCTGTCTTTGCCAGATAATCCTTAATTGGGCTTCAAGTCTTGGCTCACTACCAAGTAGTGGCGGTGCCCGTAAGCCCCAGAGGCCTTCCACACATGTCTCTGCTGAGTGATGAGGCACCCACCTGCGCTTGGTCTCGCTCAGCAGAGGCACTTAGGCACGGCCTTACAATCGTTCCCAACCAGAATAATGGCTTGCTCCTGTCATTGTTCTAAATTCAGGGGGCAGTGCACTATTCTTAAGACCACGACTTTCTGCCCACTTACAATGTGCCAAACAATGAAACACAGATCATTCAGTAGGCACAAGCGTACAGGTAAATACTATCATTCCTTTTTCAGAAATGAGGAAGCTATGACTCAGGGAGCTAGACACCTTTTCCAAGCACCTACACCTAGGAAACGGTTAATGTGGGCTTGAACTATACACGGCTCCCTCAAAAGCCTCTGCTACAATCCGCCACCCCTCCCTGGGCTGCCTCCTACCTTTCCCTGGGTCTCCAGAGCCCAGCATGGTACCAGGCACAAATCCGGAGCCCAGAACTGGCTGCAGAAAGGTGATCTCGTTTATTACTGCTGAACTTCTATGCTGTGCATATCCAAACATCTTATCAAATGAGCTGCTCTGAGCTGACCTTCAGCTCTTCGAGTCAGCAGAACCAGATCAGCTTGACCCCTCACCTCACCCTCCAGCACAGGGCTCCAGTTTTTAAACCTTTTTTATGCATATACACAGAAAATCCCAAGGCAGTGCTTTGCTTTGGCAGAACTATACTAAAGTTAGAACAACGCAGGGAAGATTGATTATTAACATGGCCCTGGTGCAAGTATGATATGCAAATTTATAATGCATTGCAGATTTAAAAAAAAAATTCTCCAGCCAGACTCAAAGATAAATAAGCAGCAGGTTTTGTCCTGAAAAGGAGCTTAACAATCTCTAGGCAAAAGCAAAATATGTTTGTAAAACAAGGAGTAAGGTATTTTTTTTCTTCCTATCCTTCATTTTTCCCGAAAGAAACTGAATTATTCCTTTTCTCATAGTACCAATGCAAACTTGCTGCTTTCAAAGAACAGCAGCCCCACTGGGCACTTACACAGGAGTCCTCAGCCTTGTTTCCTGGTGTGAGCAGAGGCATTTCAACTTTTTTAAGATTTCAAAAAATCATTAAGATTTTTTGACAGAGACACAGAAAGAGAGGGAACACAAGCAGGGGCAGTGGGAGAGGGAGAAGCAGGCTTCCTCCTGAGCAGGGAACCCCAGCCGGGGCTCGACCCCAGGACTCATGACCTGAGACAAAGGCAGATACCTAATGCACCCCACAAAGGGATTTCTGAGCGGCACTGGTATTACTGATTGGGTCCTCAGCCTGTCCACAAAACTTGATGATGTAACTCAAATTCTTGAGACAATAAGCAAATAAAACCCACCATTCTAATAACTGTTGTAAATTCTTAAAGCTTTAGAACCTGAGAAAAACGATTTTTTATTTCAATAAAAAATAGTGAATGAGACAAACCATAAATGACTCTTAATCTCACAAAACAAACTGGGGGTTGCTGGGGGGAGGTGGGATTGGGAGAGGGGGAGCGGGCTATGGACATTGGGGAGGGGAGGCGAACCATAAGAGACTATGGACTCTGAAAAACAACCTGAGGGTTTTGAAGGGTCAGGGGTGGGAGGTTGGGGGCACAGGTGGTGGGTAATGGGGAGGGCACGTTTTGCATGGAGCACTGGGTGTTGTGCAAAAAGAATGAATACTGTTACGCTGAAAAAATAAATAAAATGGAAAAAAATAGTGAATGACTTTCTTAAAGTAACCTGAGAAAAGCTCTAAGAGATTAGGGTCAAAAGAAGGCAGAGTGAAAATATGAAGTAAAAAAAAGATAGGCCTTTAAGCATAAGTACTGAGGGGAAAGAAAAGTTTGAGAGCCCACGGGCACTGCTCTGAAGCCCGGTGGAGCCTCGGGGCCAGCCTGGAGGCCTGATCCCATACTCCCACCTCAGAGCCTTTCAGTGGAGAGGAGACCCAAGTAAAGCTGGGGGTGGGGGGCGGTGGGGGGGGGGGTTGGACGGACGCTGCAGAAATCCACACAGCAGGCCCAACTGGCTTCCCTTAAATGGCTTCTGTTTGAGGAGGTGCTGGTCCTAGGAGCACCCCATCCCACATTCAGACTTTGTGAAAGGGAAAAACAAGACAGCAGAAGGAAGCAGACGCCTGGGTGACAAGTTGGTTAAGTATCTGCCTTTGGCTCAGGTCATGGTCCCACCATTTTGGAACCAAGCCCCACGTGGAGCCCCACACAGGAGCCTGCTTCTCCCTCTCCCTGCTGTTCCTCCTGCTTGTGCGCTCTCTCTCTCTCTGATGAATAAGTAAATTAAATCTTTTTAAGAAAGAAGAAAAAGGAGGGATGGACATACACAGTGGCTGTGGAGAAAACATACATCTAACCAACTAAAGAGTGACTCCGACTCACTCTTGAGACTAACTTCAAAAAGGACAAGTACTCACAAAGACCACTTTAAAGAATACAAATAATTAACTTAGGCTGATACATAGGAAAGTTCCACTAAGATTCCTACTCCGATTAAGAAAGAACTAAAGTGGGGCGCCTGGGTGGCTCAGTGGGTTAAAGCCTCTGCCTTCGGCTCAGGTCCTGGGATCGAGCCCCAGATCGGGCTCTCTGCTCAGTGGGGAGCCTGCTTCCCCCTCTCTCTCTGCCTGCCTTTCTGCCTAATTGTGATCTCTGTCTGTCAAATGAATAAATAAAATCTTTAAAATAAAAAAAAAGAAAGAACTAAAGTGCTTCTGAAATGTGAAAATAATATACATTCAAATAAAGTGATTTCAAAAGATTTTCACAAGAGGTAATTACAATGAGGACAAATTTTTATTCACAATTTAATTATACCTGGGGCGCTGGGTAGCTTAATCAGTTAAGTGCCTGCCTTGGGCTCAGGTCATGATCTTGGGTTCCTGGGCTAGAGCTCCACATTGGACTCCATACTCAGCGGGGAGCCTGCTTCTCCCTCTGCCTCTTTGCCCCTCCCCCTGCTCATACTCTCTCAAATAAATAAAATCCTTTAAAAAAAATCCTCCATTTTAATTATACTTATCAGAAGTGTTCTGATTACGCACTTGTGAAAAAAATCTTGGTAACAAATAACATCTAATGCTCCTTGGAGGGTTAATAAAAACATCCTAAGTCCCTGTGGGGTGCCAAAAGGCAAACAAAAGGGTGGCTCCATCGCAGCTGTCCCCCCAGCAACTATCCTCATGGTCCCTCCTCCCCTGGATCCAAGCATCTCCACCATCATGGGTGCCTACGCTCCCGGCTTCTGCGCAGCCACCCCACCCTGACTTTCTTCAAGTCAGAGGTGGCACAAAAAGGTCAAGAAAGGTTTAGGTCGGGCGCCTGGCTGGCTCAGTGGGTTAAGACTCTGCCTTCAGCTCAGGTCATGATCTCAGGGTCCTGGGATCGAGCCCCACATCGGGCTCTCTCTGCTCAGCAGGGAGCCTGCTCCCCCCCCCCCCTCCTGCCTCTGCCTACCTGTGATCTCTGTCAAATAAATTAAAAAAAAAAAAAAAAAAAAAAGAAAGAAAGGTTTAGGTCACTTTGAAAGAAACCCTCTCTCTCCCAAAACCAAGTGTGGGAAAACACTGTTCTCTACACAAATCAAGGTCATCTGCAATTAGCACAACCCCAAAAGAGCTTTGACAGCCATCCCCCACTCTCCTCTTGGCTCCCTCTTCATTCCAAGTCCACACAACACAGGCTCCACCCACATCCAAGTTGTGGGGGCAATGTGACACAAGTTATTGACCTCCGAGGACGGAAGGGAAACTTCACCTGTTTGAGTATCGGTCATGTGCCTACAAAACCTGGCCTTGTTTGTGCCTCACCATTGCCAGGAGAGATAGGACTATCTCCATTTTCAGATGAGGAAATTGAGTCCCTGTGAATAAATTAATCAGCCCAAGGTCATTTGATAGAGGAAGGATTGGAACCCTGGTCCACCTAACTCCAAAGACAAACTTTTTCTGGCACAACTAACAGTCACCTCAGTCACTTAAGGATGGCTGGAGGTACTCCCGTTGTCTAGGTGCTGACTATTCCCCAAAACAACAGGAACCATTCTCAGCGCCTTACCTCCTCACCACACCCTAACCGGTGTGACGTGAATCCACTCTGAAGAGTTTTACTTGCTTATCAGATGAATGTTGTTAGAGCCTATTTTGAAACAAAATTACTGTGGATTAAACGGACTTAAAAATTAAAATGAATGCGTGCTTCGTCACCAGGGGTCTCTGTTGAGATCAGAGTGTAGAACACCACCCTCAAAAGGGAAACAGAAAGACTTTTCCTGCTTGTTAAGTGGAGAAACACAGCAGACATCAGAGGGAAGAGCACCATAATCTCAATGTACCATCTCCACTGTTTACCACCTGAGGTCCACCTTCTCTGGCACTACACAAGTGGCCCAACTCGTTTTTCCTGTTTTTGGTTGTTTTACGTAGATGCTCCCTCAACAAAAGCCTCAAAATTGCCTCCAGAAAGCACCCTCAAGAGGTTCCTCTGCCCTCGGCAGGTTGAAAAGAGACGCTCTCCAAGGAACTAATCTGACAAATGAAGAGATGGTGGACGAGGCTTGAGCAAATCTGATTAATTTATCTTAATCAGATGCCACTGAGGATTTAGCTAACACAAGGTCCCCTGCCCAAACCAACGTTGCCCACAGGGAATTATTAACGTATACCAGCAGAGGTGAATTCTGCCGCTCCCTAAGTTTCAATGAGGTATTTGAAGTTGGGGGGTGGGGAGCAGTGTAGAAACCTCATACTCAGTCTGTGATCTCATTTAAAGGTCCCCTTGTCCTAGAAATGGAAATCCTGCTGCAGACTCATGTACCCTGTGGCAGCACACCCCAACAGGTGTGCCATGAGGCACAGAACACCTCAATCCTCAGAGCTAGAGCTCATGGTCAGTCACCATCTAGGGATCCACATCCCCTTTAAGTTTACTGCTCTGTACAACAATACGAATTTTCTAAGTATGCCATGGCACGGAAAAAGCCTCGGCTTCTCTCAAAAGCCCTCTGGAGTTGCAGTGTTACAGCTGCAGCTTGCTTCTACAGAACAGCGGTTCTCAAAGTGTGGTCCCCACTCCCGGAACATCAACAGTACCTGAGAACTTGCTAGAATCACACACTCTCATGTGCCATTCCTGAGAATGAGAAACCACGGGGGTGGGCCAGCAAGCCCTTTTAACTCCGCCCTCCACATGATCCTGATGCTTGCTATAGTTTGAAAACTGCTGAGGGACCACATACTTTTCCTACACTTCACAGACAAGTGACCCACTTAGACCATGACAACTATAGTTAACATTGATTGCAGTGCCAGAAATGTAGGAATCTTTGCTTTCAGAGAGCCACAGAGACACCCACTAGCTCGAGCATTTTCAATCTTGCACCTCACCATTCATCACAACTCCCTAAACTGGCTCTCCATGATGCTCTGGCCTCCCCAAGGTTGAGCGCTAAGTCTGTAGACGAATAGGTTGAGCGCTAAGTCTGTAGACGAATAGGGCGCTCCTACTTTTGTTCTTTTCTGTCCCCTCTGAAGCCACAGATAACAGCAAAATCTTTCCTGGGGTGAGAAACTAGGATCCCGAGAGTCAGCACCCCTTCTTGGCCCTGGTTGAAAATTAAAATGCTGTTCCAGTTTCTGTAGATGTCTAATGCTGATCACCAGCACCCCCCGTCCCTGTCACCTGCCCAAACACACCGGCGTCCCCACTCCCATGTGCAGGGACAGAACAGGCAGAGCCTGCCTACAACCTTTAAGAGAGCATTTGGTATTTTATCTCTCGTGGCAAGCTTACAAATCAGGGGATGATTAAGTTAAAATGAACCAGCATTACAGTTCATACAAATTTTAGGATTGTTTGTTCCAGCACTTTGAAGAATGCTGGTGGAATTTTGATAGGGATGGCACTGAAAGTATAGATTGCTCTGGGCCGTATAGACATTTTAACAATGTTTATTCTTTCGCTCCATGACACCATACACAAAGATAAACTGGAAATGGATGAAAGACCTCAATGTGAGGCAAGAATCTATCAAAATCCTAGAGGAGACCATAGGCAGTAACCTCTTCAACAACGGCCACAGCAACTTCTTTCAGGACATGTGTCCAAAGGCAAAGGAAACAAAAGTGAAAATGAATTTTAGGACTTTATCAAGATAAAAAGCTTCTGTACAGCAAAGGAAATAGTCAACAAAACAAAGAGGCAACCCAGAGAATGGGAGATGTTCACAAATCACATTACAGACAAAGGGCTGTTATCCAAGATCTAGAAAGAACTCCTCAAACTCAATACTCAAAAAACAGATGATCATGTCAAAAAATGGGCAGAAGACATGAACAGACACTTCTCAGAAGAAAACATACAGAAAGCCAAAGTTGGTGGCATCACAATTCCAGACTTCAAGCTCTATTACAAAGCTGTCATCATTAAGACAGTATGGTACTGGCACAAAAACAGACACATAGATCAATGGAACAGAACAGAGAGCCCAGAAATAGACCCTCAACTCTATGGTCAACTAATTTTCGACAAAGGAGGAAAGAATGTCCAATGGAAAAAAGACAGCCTCTTCAACAAATGGTGTTGGGAAAATTGGACAGCCACAAGCAGAAAAATGAAATTGGACTATTTCCTTACACAACACACGAAAATAGACTCAAAATGGATGAAGGACCTCAATGTGAGAAAGGAATCCATCAAAATTCTTGAGGAGAACACAGGCAGCAACCTCTTCGACCTCAGCCACTTCTTCCTAGGAACATTGCCAAAGGCAAGGGAAGCAAGGGCAAAAAATGAACTATGGGACTTCATCAAGATCAAAAGCTTTTGCACAGCAAAGGAAAACAATTAACAAAACCAAAAGACAAGGGACAAAATGGGAAAGGACAGAATGGGAGAAGATATTTGGCAACGACATACCAGATAAAGGGCTAGTATCCAAAATCTATAAAGAACTTATCAAGCTCAACACCCAAAGAACAAATAATCCAATCAAGAAATGGGCAGAGGACATGAACAGACATTTCTACAAAGAAGACATCCATTAAAAAAAAAAAAAAAAGAAGAAGACATCCAGATGGCCATGAAACATGACACATGAAAAAGTGCTCCGCCATCACTTGGCATCAGGGAAATACAAATCAAAACCACAATGAGATACCACCTCACACCAGTCAGAATGGTTAAAATTAACAAGTCAGGAAATGACAGATGCTGACGAGGATGTGGAGAAAGAGGAACCCTCCTACACTGTTGGTGGGAATGCAAGCTGGTCAACCACTTGGGAAAACAGCATGGACGTTCCTCAGAAAGTTGAAAACAGAGCTGTCCTACGACACAGCAATTGCACTACTGGGTATTTACCCTAAAGATACAAATGTAGTGAACCTAAGGGGAACGTGCACCCAAATGTTTAGAGCAGCAAGGTCCACAATAGACAAACTGTGGAAAGAACCTAGATGTCCATTAACAGATGAATGGATAAAGAAGATGTGGGGTGTGCATATATACACACACAATGGAATACTATGCAGCCATCAAAAGAAATGAAATCTTGCCATTTACAACAACGTGGATGGAACTAGAGGGTATTATGCTTACTGAAATAAGTCAATCAGAGAAAGACAACTATCATATGATCTCCCTGATTTGAGGAAGTTGAGAGGCAACGTGGGGGGTTTGGGGGGTAGGAAAAGAATAAATGAAACAAGATGGGATCAGGAGGGAGACAAACCATAAGATACTCTTAATCTCACAAAACAAACTGAGGGTTGCTGGGGGGAGAGGGGTAGGGAGAGGGAGGTGGGGTTAGGGACATTGAAGAAGGTATGTGCTATGGTGAGTACTGTGAAGTGTGTAAACCTGGTGATTCACAGACCTATACCCCTGGGGCTAATAATACATTATATGTTAATAAAAAAATTTAAAATTTAAATTAAAAAAATAAAATAAAATAAAAAGAAAAATACAAATGGCTAACAGACACATGAGAAAAGGTTCATCATCACTAACCATCAGGGGAATTCAAATCAAAACCATATTGAGATACCACCTTACACCAGGTAGAATGGTCAAAATCAACAGGACAGTAAACAACATGCTGGTGCAGCCACTTCGGAAAACTGTAGAGATTCCCCCAAAAAATTAAAAACAGAGCTACCGGGGCGCCTGGGTGGCTCAGTGGGTTAAAAGCCTCTGCCTTCGGCTCAGGTCATGATCCCCGGGTCCTAGGATAGAGTCCTGCATCGGGCTCTCTGCTCAGCAGGGAGCCTGCTTCCTCCTCTCTCTCTCTGCCTGCCTCTCTGCCTACTTGTGATCTCTGTCTGTCAAATAAATAAATAAAATCTTTAAAAACAGAGCTACACTATGACCCTGCAATTGCACTACTGGGTATTTATCCCAAAGATACAGATGTAGTGAAACGAAGGGCCATCTGTACCCCAATGTCCATAGCAGCAATGTCCACAACTGCCAAACTGTGCAAAGAGCCAAAATGCCCTTCAAGAGAGGAATGGCTAAAGAAGATGTGGTCCATATATAAAATGGAATATTACTTAGCCATCAGAAAGGATGTGTACCCAACTTTTGCATCAACATAGATGGGACTGGAGGAGATTGTGCTGAGGGAAAGAAGTCAAGCAGAGAAAGTCAATTATCGTATGGTTTCACTTACTTGTGGAGCATGAAGAATAACACGGAGGACATTAGGAGAAGGAAAGGAAAAGTAAATTGGGGGAAATCGGAGTGGGAGACAAACCACGAGAGAACTGTGGACTCTGAGAAACAAACTGAGGGTTTTGGAAGGGGGGGGTGGGGGGATGGGTGAGCCTGGTGGTGGGTATTAAGGAGGGCATGTATCGCATGGAGCACTGGTGTGATGCATAAACAATGAATCTTGGAACACTAAAAAAATAAAATAAAACAAAGATGTTAAAAAAAATGAACCAACATTAAATGTATTTATATTTTGGTACTCTTACCCAAGCTTCCTTATTCAAGCTCATCACTGTAACATGGGCAATTACTATTCTAGCTAGAATTTACTGTGTGTTAATAACTTATGTGCTTGTCCTGACCTAAGCCCTTTAATCACTACAGCATCAGCTTCTCTGAAGATAAAACCTTTATTTTCACTGACATATAAAGATTCTATCAAACGAAAAGACAAAGACACCTGGGGCAAGGTGATTACCTTCATCAGAGTCCAAGGAAGCCAAGTCACCCAATACTGATCACAAAGAACAGGGTCCAAGAGCCACATCAGGGACCCTGTCTCTTTCTCTCCCCTTCTCTAGGTCCAGCCAGCTCATCCTCACTAGCTCCTATCATGACAGGTAAATGCTGGAAATAAGGCTACATAAATGTTTCATCACCATGTCAAAACCTTACAAACTTCCAGAAATGAGACTAGGTAGGTATCAAAGTTAGTCTTTAGATTTAAAGTATGTCTTACTTAAAAACAGTATCTTATTTAATAAATTTCACTTACTACTTGGTAACAATGGAGAAATTAGTTGATGGCATGTTCTTTCCAAACTTAGTCTATTCTTGCTTCTGATATAAATCAAGTAGCATAACCAGAAAAAGTGCAAATTAGGAGACATGCAGAAAATACTAGCTGGGAAGTGATATCCTGGTTTGTAGTAGACAAGCATTTCGCATGCATATAAATCTCATTTTAGTCTGTTAGTTTTATTATCTAAGTACTGTTTTCCCCAATTCTACTGACAAAGAAAACGAGGCTTAGAGGTTTTCAGAGGAAGAACAACAGAACAAAATATAAGGCTTAGAGGTTTTCAGAGGAAGAACAACAGAACAAAATCTATACGTTACAAGGCAAATACAACACTTGTCCTGCTGGTCATGAGGACAAGTTTGAGACAAGTGGCCAAAGCCCTCTGCAAACCTCAGTTTCTCCTTCTACAAGAAGGGTGCCCATCCTGTTGGGGTTGCAGTTAGGATAATAATAATGTGTAAAGTGGCTAGCCCAAAATGAATACTTAGGAAGTGCTGGTTCCTTTCTTTCTTTTACTGTGATTTTTTTCCTTTGGCTTTGTTGCCAAAATTCAGATGTGAAACTCAAACCCGGGTCATCTTGATAAACTACACCAGCAAGAGCACTGAGAAAGCAGTCTCAGCTAGAGCTGCCTCCGTCTGACTCCAGGTCACCGCCAAGCCGCCATCTTGGTAGTGAGGTAGTGTGGTAGTGTGACCCCACCCTAAGGTCCTGGACCTCGCTCAGATTGTTTCACTTTACCAAAGCCAGATCAAAATTTATTCACGGAGCACTTGAAACCGAGGTGCTGAACTCTTAGTTACGATAGCACCCCGAACACAGTTGGTAGCAATAAAAACTAACCTCCAGAGCACATGTCTTACAATCAACGCTTTGATATTTACCATAGGCGTGTGCTTTTCCAAGGCCAGGCCCCACTGATAAGTATCAACTCGAGAGAAAATGAATATGTATGTCTTGATACTTATGTTTATGACCTTCTGAAAGTGCAGGTGGAGGGAAGAGAGATTTGAACACAAAGATCAACATGAAATACTCATCTTCATGGGCTACTGAGTATTAGTCCTTCCCAACTCTGCTCTGACATTCAGGGCTAAACAGTGCCCCCACCTGCATTCTCAGTGTTCTGGCAAGACTTGGCTCCTTAGAACAGAGTTCTCTGCCCTGGTAAGAAGCCCAACTAAAGTAGGGGCCGGAGGGATCTGAGCAGCATGACACCCGCCTGGGAGAAGCTGGCAGAGTTCAGAGGGGTAATGAGTGAAGCAGGCACGTTCAAAGCTGCTCAGAGGGGCACCTGGGTGGCTCAGTGCGTTAAAGCCCACTTCGGCTCAGGTCATGATCCCAGGGTCCTTGGGATCAAGCTCCACATTGGACTCTCTGCTCAGCGGGGAGTCTGCCCCCCCGCCAGCCCACTGCCTGCCTCTCTGCCCACCTGTGATCTCTATCTGTTAAATAAATAAATAAAATCTTAAAAAAAAAAAAAAAAGGCAGCTCAGAAACCCATCCTAAGCTATTCAAAAGACATTCTGAATTTAAACCAGCCCACGTGGCCAGAGTCATCATGAATCAGAGGACAAGTACAATTAATTCATGTACTACATATTATCTACAGGGCAGTTTCCCTAGAAACCACCTCCCTATTCCACACAGTGTGGGAAGTGCCAACTGCCATGTTATGTGACGAGGGTCCTCCCATGAGCACCATGGGTTAGTGTACAGATGGTCCCCTGACCTCAGCCTCATCAGGGCCCCTTCCCCAGGCCAGTCCTAGATGAAGCACTAACATGAAAAATTCAAGAGCTCTGAGTGGCTGCTTCCTGCCCCTCTCCTCTGATAGAAAAATGAAGCCTAGAAAAATGAAGACAGAAGGAAAACAAGGAAACAAATCGAAACGGTATTTAAATCCCTGATTTTAATTGTTCCTGCTATCCAGCCATATCCCAGTCCTCTGTGGCTAAGTTGTTGAAATTCTAAATTATCATGAGTCAACACCCAAAATCTTGCAAATAAATTCTTCTTTTTACCTATACTAAGTTGTATTATCTGTCACCTGTAACTAGGAAATTGCTAATTCATTCAATATCAAAATTCTTTCTTTTCTGTACATTCAATTGTTTTCAGTATCTCTAGAAGGCACACAACTGTACTAAATACTGCATTTTCTCAGATACATTCCACATCGGTCTTGAGAAGCAGACAAGATAATATGGCTGGATTTTAGGAATAAGGAACCCAGGGTCCAGAGGACTTAATCTGTTTGTCAAAGAGTGCTGGAATCAGCACTTGAACCCAGACCTTCAAAATCCTGTGTTGCTGCCCTATACCAGGCATCCATCTCCAAACCAGACTTCCTTGACATACATATTGGTTAAAAACAACAGAAACAATCTGCCTTAAGTCACAACAGAAGCAGTGAAGCTAGACTCCAAACCCTGGTATTTCAAGTTCCTAGCATGCTGCCGCTACTTTTGGGTAGGTCACGTAATTTATTACTTCTTCTGTTTGGAACACATCAAAAGCATATATAGAATCTATGCAATAATAAAAAAAAACTGTTCGAGTGGAGTTGAGCTAATATGCTGCTTCTACCAGACAAAGGTAGAAAAGCCACCATCATACATGAAGAGTAGAAGAAAGGGGTGGCCCTAATAACTCTGTGAGGCTGTTTATCCACAACACACTACAAAAGAAGGAAGGGTCTCCTCTGCCTATGGCAATGCACAAACCCAGCAGTGCCTGGTTTTCCAGGCTGTACACGTTGCTCAGAGCATCGAGGAGGAGGTCTCCTCCATATGAGAACATCTGAGGGGACCTACTCTGATTCCACTGGAACTATGAGTTGATTCCCAGCACTAAGAAGCACCTCAGTCCTAAGGTCAAGACGATGGAAAGGGAGAGATCACCATCTTATCTAATTGAAGTAGGGAAGGCAGCTTGGAGCTAGTTCACCTCTGCGGGGAGGTGAATGAGAGAGTAAAATCCACAAAGCATAATGTAACTTAGACTTAATAATTCCTGGGTGAGCTGGTGGATATGTAGGTGTCCACTATGAAATAAATAATAAACAGGAAGGCTATGCATGGGCCAGAGGTGACAATGTCATGAACCAAGATTTGAGATTAATTTGTTTCTGTGAACCTGAAGTCCAATTAAAAAAGAGAGAGAGAAGTAATCATTAAAGTTTCCCTAAGAGCATCCTGGTATGGAAATGCCCAGTTAGGGTTCTAGACCTGGCTTTATCATCTAATGTATGACCCTATATATGTAAATTTAAAAATGCTCTCCACTTATATAACAGCAAAGTGAACTTCAACACTGATTTCCTTTTTCAAAAAAAATTACCATATACTTGAAGAAAAGGACCTGACAACTTATTTACTTGAGAGAGAGAGAGAAGCAGACTCCCCACCGAACAGACAGCTCGATGTGGAGCTCCATCCCAGGACTCTGAGATCAGGACCTGAGCTGAAGGCAGACACTTCACGGACTGAGTCACCCAGATGCCCC
Organism: Meles meles; assembly: GCF_922984935.1. Classification (NCBI taxonomy): domain Eukaryota; kingdom Metazoa; phylum Chordata; class Mammalia; order Carnivora; family Mustelidae; genus Meles; species Meles meles. Next base: position 85,553,817 of record NC_060068.1, read on the forward strand.
AATCTAGTAACTTTTTACATAACTATTCTTGTCAAAATGAGTTCACAAAAAGAAGAATAACCCAGAGCATTGACTTTCACCAAAAATGTAAAATTTCAGAAGATAAAAATTCAGGATGACTGGCCATTTGGGAACCAAAACTAAATTAGAGCTTCTCTCATATCACACTAAGAAATAACTTGGTCAATCTGAATGAACTGTTTTAGTCAGTAATTAGGAATCAGTATTTATTAAAGACTTTACAGTGAAACCTTAATGCAGTATATAGGGAACTCTTTCTATCATCTTTACAACTTTTCAAAAAATCTAAAACTATTCTAACATAAAAAATTTATTTTAAAAATTGGATTGGGGGGGGCGCCTGGGTGGCTCAGTGGATTAAGCCGCTGCCTTCGGCTCAGGTCATGATCTCAGGGTCCTGGGATCAAGCCCCGCATCAGGCTCTTTGCTCAGCAGGGAGCCTGCTTCCTCCTCTCTCTCTGCCTGCCTCTCTGCCTACTTGTGATCTCTCTCAGTCTGTCAAATAAATAAATAAAATCTTAAAAAAAAAAAAAAATTGGATTGGGGGTAATGGGTACACAATGCTACAAGTTTACTAAAAATCAGTTAATTGTATACTTATAATGTGTGAATTTTATGGTACACAAATTATACTTCACTAAAGCTATTTTTAAAAGTCCCTGGGTCTAGGGGCAACTGAGTGGCTCAGTGGGTTAAAGTCTCTGCCTTCGGCTCAGGTGGTTGGTGATCCCAAGGGTCCTGGGATGGAGCCCCGAGCAACAGGCTCTCTGCTCATCAGGGAGCCTGCTTCCTCCTCTCTGCCTGCCTGCCTCTCCACCTACTTGTGATCTCTGTCAAATAAATAAATAAAATCTTAAAATAAAATAAAAGTTCCTGGGTCTAAAGGTTTAAAACGAAAAAACTGTAAAATCAAGAAACACAAGAGAGGAACTTCACACCAATCAAGGATGAACTGACAGGTATGTGTAGCTTAATCCTTTGCACACATTTAGTCCACAACAGGGTAAAAAAATAAAACTTTAAAAACTGAAGAAACTATAGAAGACTATTCTTTTAAGATTTTATTTATTTATTTTAGAGAGAATACACAGAGCCAGGGGCAGAGGGAGAAGGAGTCTCAAGCAGATTCCCTGCTGAGCACAGAGCCTGATGCAGGGCTCATCTCATGACCCTGAAATCACAACCTGAGCTGAAACCAAGAGCTGGACACAACCAACTGCCTACCCAGGTGCCCCGAAACTACATAAGACTATTAATACACCTCAAAGATGTCTGGAAAACTCTCTAGGAACAACACAAAAATAATATGGAAGCCATAAACATACAAATGGAAAAATGTAAGCATTTAAAAAAATAAAAACATTGTAAAAAAAAAAAAAAGGGTGAAAGACCAAAAATAATTTGGGAAAAAATATTAGCAACCTATAAGACAAAACGCTAATATTCACAATATGAAAAACTCCATTAAGAGTGAACAAACCAGGGGCGCCTGGGTGGCTCAGTGGTTTAAGCCGCTGCCTTCGGCTCAGGTCATGATCTCAGGGTCCTGGGATCGAGTCCCGCGTCGGGCTCTCTGCTCAGCAGCGAACCTGCTTCCCTCTCTCTCTCTCTGCCTGCCTCTCTGCCTACTTGTGATCTCTCTCTCTGTCAAATAAATACATAAAAAATCTTAAAAAAAAAAGAGTGAACAAACCAAAAGAAAACTAAGCCAAGGTATGAATCAATTAATTTAAGAATACAAATTAGCAGATAGAAATATGCTGGATCACACACAAAAAAATTTTTTAAGATCTTCCTTGTTTTTTTTGACAGAGAAAGCACAAGTAGGGGGGAGCAGCAGGCAGAGGGAGAGGGAGAAGAAGGCTCCCCGCTGAGCAGGGAGCCTGATACAGGGAGATCATGACCTGAGCCAAAGGGAGATGCTTACCCACCTGAGCCACCCAGGCACCCCTGATCACAGTAACTTTTAAGTTAAAATAAAACTCAATCTTCACTTATCAGATTAATAAAAATCAGACTAGTGATGTCCAGAGCAGGGCAAAGATGTGGAGAAAAAGCACTCTCCTATATTGTCAGTAGAACTAAACAGCCTTTGAAGATTTTATTTATTTATTTATTTATTTGACAGAGAGAGAGAGAGATCACAAGTAGGCAGAGAGGCAGGCAGAGAGAGAGGAGGAAGCAGGCTCCCCACAGAGCAGAGAGCCTGATGCGGGGCTCGATCCCAGGACCCCTGAGATCATGACCTGAGCCGAAGGCAGCGGCTTAACCCAGTGAGCCACCTAGGCGCCCCTAAACAGCCTTTAAAAACAAGGCAATGTGGCAGCACCTGACAATTTAAAATCTGACACTCGATGAACCCTTTTAAAAATCTATCTCATATCCTAGCAAGAGTGCATGAAAACATGTAGGAATGTTCACTGCACCGTTATCTCTAACTGCAAACAAGTGGAAGCAATCAAAACGTCCATAAATAGGAGAATGAATCATGGTATCGTCATACCATGTAATACCATACACCTGCTAAAAGCAACTAGGTAAAGGGTTATGTACTGACAGACTTAATTATTCTAAGTATTTTACAAAGTTCACTTATTGTAACAAACCCATGCAGTAGGTACAATGATCATCCCCATTTTAGAGATGGGGAAGCTCAAGTAGAAAGATCTTGCCAGGTCTCACAAAAGCAACTGGCAGGGCTGCATTATGACTCTGGGAATTTGGCCCAAGTCTACACTTTATACCCACTCTGCTATACTGTACTGATTTTGTGTCTATGACTACACACAGGGATGGAGTCTAAGCTGGGGAACCGGGAGAGGAGAAACATCCACATGACAATAAGAAGTACCTAATTTCAAAAAATTAAATTGGAGTGAGCAAAGGAATGTCTTAGAATGTATGAAATCAGGGGTATCTGGGTGGCTCCATCAGTTAAAAGTCCAACTCTTAATTTCAACTCAGATCACAATCTCAGGGTTATAAGATCGAGAGCCTGCTTAAGGTTCTCTCTCTCCCTCTGCTCCTTCACCACTCCTCACCCTCGCTCTCTCTCTCTCCCTCTCTTAAAAACAACAACAACAAAACAAACAAACAAACAAAACGCATGAAATCAATAATTAAGAAAAGGAAAAGGATTAGGAAGACACTAACCTTTTTTGATATGGAACAACTAAACAGTTCATTTGAGAAAATTCTTCAGAGGGCATTTAAAAAATTAAGAATAAAATATGTCTGAATTTTCATATTTTTTTTTTAGTATATGTGCTGCCAAAATGAGCACTGAATTTTCATAAAAAGGAAAAAAAAAAACGGATTGGGCACCTAAGTGGCTCAACTGGTTAAGCTTCCGACTCTTGACTCTTGACTTCTGGGTCATGAGTTCAAGCCCTGTGTTGGGCTCCACACTGGGCACAGAACCTACTTTAAAAAAAAAAATAAAGAAAAAGGATATAAAGCTCTTAAGCTCATTAAGCAGGCCCGTGGAAATAGTGAGAGAGAGGATGGAACTTTCACTTTCTTTTTTTTTCTATATTTGTGTTTTGTTAGAATAAATTTGTATTGTTTTCATATTAAGATCTTCTCACAAACCACCACAAACAAAAGCCATTATTTTAAAAAGTCAAAAATCGAAAAATAATTTAATACGCAACCAAAGGGGTTGGCCAAATACATCTATGCCATGGAATGTTACGAGAAAAGGTGTGTGGAACCAGAGATTCAAACATCACTGCTGGTTGTATAAATTGGTACAGCTACTTTATTTTTTTTTTAAGATTTTATTTATTTATTTGATAGAGAGAGATCACAAGTAGATAGAGAGGCAGGCAGAGAGAGAGAGAGAGAGAGGAAAGCAGGCTCCCTGCCAAGCAGAGAGACCAATGCGGGACTCGATCCCAGGACCCTGAGATCATGACCTGAGCCGAAGGCAGCGGCTTAACCCACTGAGCCACCCAGGCGCCTGGTACAGCTACTTTACACTTGATCTTAGCCAAAAGGCCAAGATGCGATGGTACAGCTACTTTAAAAGGCAATTTCAATATTCAATTTCCCAATATTTATCAAATATATATATATATCTCCCCTCTGACTCAGTAATACTATTCTGAAAAATCTGTCCTAAAGAAGTATGTAACCAGATACACAATGTATACAAAGTTTTTTAAATCCTATCACTGATTGTAATATTAAATAGCAAATGTATGGGGTGCCTAGGTGGCTCAATCAGTTAAGCGTCTGCCTTCAGCACAGGTTGTGATCATGCGGTCCTGGGATCAAGCCCTGCATTGGGCTCCTTGCTCAGTGGGCAGCCTGCTTCTCCCTCTGCCTGTCACTCCCCCTGCTGGTGCTCTCTTTCTCACTGTCAAATAAATAAATAAATCTTAAAAAAAAAAAAGAGGCAATGTAATCATCAATGAGACTTCAGGTTATATTACAAAAGTTACATTTATGGTTGTTGTATGGAAGTTTTAAGTCACTATATTGTACCCTCGAAACTAATATAATACTGTATGTTAACTACCTGGAATTAAAATAAAAAAATCTTCAAGTTGTTTTGGCTATTTGGGGTCTTTTGGGGTCGCATACAAATTTTAGGACTGCTTGTTCTACTTCTGTGAAAAGTGCTGTTGGTATTTTGATAAGGATTGCATTAAATGTACAGACTGCCTTGGGTCGTATGGACATCTGAACAATATTTGTTTTTCCAATCCATGGGCATGGAATGTCTTTCCCTTTCTTTGTGTCAGCTTTAATTTCTTTCATCAGTGTTCTGTATTTCAGAGTACAGGTCTTTTACCTCTTTGAGCCAACCTGGTTTTGTTTTGTTTTTAATTATAATTCTGATCACAGGATTTTTTGTTTTTTAAGTAGGCTCCACACTGGGCTCACAGTCCTGAGACCAACACCTAAACCAAGACCAAGAGTTGGCCACTTAACACACTGAGCCACCCAGGTGGCCCATCCATAGGCTTTTTAAAAGAGGATAATTGACTGGGGAAGTTGCTACTTTGCTAAAAAGTACAAAATTAAAACAGCACACCTAGAGTTGCAACAACATAAATGAACCTCACAGACACTATGTTAAGTGGATGCAAAAACACACATTTTGTAATTTCATTCATATGAATTTTAAGAACAGGCAAAACCAACTGACAGAAAAACCAAGTGACAGGAATGAGAGGGGTTACCATCCTCTAGGGGATACTGAGAAAGGGCATGAGGAAACTACAGACACTGGAACGAACTACATCTTGACCTGGGTGAGTTATGTACACGTATAAAAACTCACCAAGCTAAGCAACTGGTGGACCTACTGTACTTTACTCTGTACACAGATATACATCTCACTTCAATAAAAAGTATCAAAAATATTTGAGGAGTATTTAAGGATGTGATAAAAAGCCTATAATATAATGTTAAATCAAAAAGCAGAATTTCGGGGTGCCTGGATGGCTCAGTGGGTTAATGCCTCTGCCTTCAGCTCAGGTCATGATCCCAGGGTCCTGGGATCCGAGCCCCTCATCGGGCTCTCTGCTCAGTGGGGAGCCTGCTTCCCCCTCTCTCTCTGCCTGCCTCTGCCTACTTGTGATCTCTGCCAAATTAAAAAAAAAAAAAAGTCTTAAAAAAAAAAGTAGAATTTCACACTAACAAGGAACATAATCATACTTCCTCTGATTTAGAATAAGAAAAGGGGAGGGATTAAAGAAAATACATCGGGGGCACCTGGGTGGCTCAGTAGGTTAAGCCTCTGCCTTCGGCTCAGGTCATGATCTCAGGGCTCTCTGCTAAACATGGAGCCTGCTTCCCTTCCTGTCTCTCTGCCTGCCTCTCTGCCTACTTGTAATCTCTGTCAAACAAATAAACAAAATCTTTAAAAAAAAAAGAAAGAAAATACATCAGAAATTCAATTAGCTAACATATAATACATCATCAATTTTTTATGTAATGTTTAGTGATTCTTTTTTTTTAAAAAATACTTTATTTGATAGATCAAAAGTAGGCAGAGAGGCAGGCAGAGAGAAAGAGGGGGAAGCAGGCTCCTCGCTGAGCAGAGAGCTCGATGCAGGGCTTGATCCCAGGACCCTGAGATCACGACCTGAACTGAAGGCAGAGGCTTTAACCCCCTGAGCCACCCTGGCGCCCCTCAATGATTCTTTAGTTGTGTATAACACCCAGTGCTCATCACATCATGGGCCCTCCTTAATGCCCATCACCCAGCTGCTATATACATATCTTTTTAAAGATTTTATTTATCTAAGAGAAAGAGTATGAGAGAGCGCATGAGTCGGTGGGGAAGGATAAGAGGGAGAAGCAGGTTCTCCACTAAGCAGGGAGCCCAATGTCAGGACCTCAGGACCATGACCTGACCCAAAAGCAGATGCTTAACAAACTGACCCATTCAGGCACCCCAAGATATACATTTTTTTAATTTAGAAAAAGTACCAATGGGGCGCCTGGGTGGCTCAGTGGGTTAATCCTCTGCCTTCAGCTCAGGTCATGATCCCAGGGTCCTGGGATCGAGTCCCACATCGGGCTCTCTGCTCAGCCGGGAGCCTGCTTCCTCCTCTCTCTCTCTCTCTCTGCCTGCCTCTCTGCCTACTTGTGATCTCTCTCTGTCAAATAAATAAATAAAATCTTTAAAAAAAAAAAAAAAGAAAAGAAAAAGTAAAAGTACCAACTAGCTCTGGAGTTTGAGGACATAACAGAAAAAAACAAACACCCGCAAATTTATTAAAGGAACCTCATCTGTCAAATAAATAAATAAAATCTTTAAAAAAAAAAAAAAAGAACCTTCAAACATCTAACATACAACAATGTTGGTACAAACTTAAGTGACTGACTACAAAGGACCAGGCTAACACCCACAACATGGCCTGCTTATTTTATAAAGTACAAGATATGCAGAAAGGGGAAAGGGAAAAAAAAAAAAATCCTAAGAATCCCTAGGAAGGCAAAGAAACCATTGTGCTCGAGATTCAGAGACAGGAAATTACAGAGTTGTACATTCTCCCACACATAATACCTAAGGGCTGAAACCTGCTTAAAACTCTTAAGACACAACTTTTAAAGTGCCTTTCTCTGGAGATTCTGATCCTAAAGATTTTAAAAATCCAGGAAAAAGCTGTAAGACCTAATAAAATAATGACTGTCTAGACCTACCCTAATACATAGGAAAGAAGGAAACTAATTTTCAGTAGCTAATTAATTGTTCCTTTAGTAAGGTTTTCTTCCCCGCAAACAAAAGAACCCACTTTATTAGCTATATGGGGAGTATCTAATCTCAGTTCCCTACAATTACATTCAAATTTTACATTTTTATTTATTTAATTTTTTGAAAGAGGAAGGAGGGCAGAGGGAGAGGGAGAGAATCTTAAGCAAGCTCCATGCTCAGTACAGAGCCCCCCATGTGGGGCTCAATCTCACAACCCTGAGATCATGACCTAAGCGGAAAAAAAAAAATCAAGAGTCGGAAGCTTAACCAACTGAGCCACCCAGGAGCCCCCAGAAGTCAAATGTTAATCCTCACTTAGTACAACTAATCAATGCTAGGTTTTCTTTCCATTATTTTAAGTGAAGATTATTTTTATGGTATTAATTTCTAAAAACCAAAAGGTAGAAAAATCACGAATCCACTGTCAGGCACTTCAAACACAGCATCAAACATTTTCACCTGGGCCACTACTGTTAGGAGTTAGTTGGACAATTAGGCAATCAGGGTCCCCAAAAAGAAGATACAGAGTCAGGACGGCTAAGATCAAATAGCACTGACATCCTGGTTCTGCAGCTTAGACAGGACAGCACTGACATCCTGTTTTGCAGCCTCTGCAGAAATGATTTCTGCAAAACGACCCAAAGTAAGGCAATTAATCACAAAGCACTGGTCAGAACCACGGGCAAGCGACAGTGAAGACATAAACCTCCAGATTCAGTAAGAGAAAAGACCATCAGCACAAAACATTAACCTAATAGATAGACAAATAAGTGCCCCAAGCCCAACTGGCACCACTCAGCACACCCTGACTGCTTAAGACAGTTCCGCAAAAGAGGTCATAAAAACCTCTAAGCTTAGGACTTCCAGGGGCAACCCACCTGGGTCCCCCTCTCTCTCTGGGAACTTTACACTCTTGCCCAATAACCTTTGCTTTGCTGCCCACCAGCATTTGTCTGGTCTACCTCTTCATTCTTGGAAGTGGTGTGGCCAAGAACCATGGACATTAAGGGGACACAAATCCTTTAACACACGTTATCAGAGGGACAGAGGTGCTGAGAAGAATGGAGCAAAAGGGCACAGAAAGGAGAGCTGTGGAAGTAAACAGAAGAAACAAGGAAGAGGGACTAGGTTCAGCAAAGGAAACTTGGGCAGGGTGAGGGGAGAACGAATGAAAAAGCAAAATACCTGTGGCTAAAATCACCTCCAAATAACTTATTTCAATAGCATTTCTTAGGCATGTCAGCTGGGGAAACTAAGGGAAGAGGAGAAGAGATGAGAAAGCAGCCCGTGGCGCATGGGACCCTTGATCTCGCCATTTGTGGGTCTGAGCCCTAGACTGGGTGTAGAGAATACTTAAAAATAAAATCCTTAAAAAATAAAATGATTAAATAAAAAAAATAAAAGTAAAGTGTCTTCTGCTTTAAGGAAGTACCACTTTCATAAATTGTTATGGCTATCTTTTGCCCATTATCAAAAGCACCTAGAACTGATTAAAACCTCAGGACAGTGAAATCAGATGAGAGACCAAAGTTCACTGGAACACTATTACTACCAGCATTAGTCTCTCCTGAGTTCGTTGTTGTTTTTTTTTTCCCCAGGCTCTCGAAACCTTGAGTAAACAAATCCAACAGCCAGTGAAAACTGACACACCCAGAAACTCCCGGCGAAACATTTACTTCATCGTTCACAATAGACGGTCCTATTCCATCTACAGGTGGCCTTGCCTGGAGCTAAAGGTCGAAAGAAAACACTCCCCTACACCTTCACACTTTATGGGGGGAAAAAGGGGGAGGAAAAAGAACACACAGGCCTCAAGGCAAGGTCAGGAACACAGGAACTCTCCTCTCAGTGGTGTATACATGCCACACCTTCTGATGTTCCTAAGACTGTTTCCTTTTGGCTCCTTACCTAACTAGAGGAAAATCTCATCTACAGTTCTAGATTTCTTAAAATCAGACATACACAGGGACACCTGGATGGCTCAGGCTGGGCATCTGCCTTCAGCTCAGGTCATGATCCCAGGATTGAGCCCCGCATCGGGCTCCCTGCTCAGCAGAAAGTCTGCTTCTCCCTCTGCCTGCCACTCCCCCGATGGTTCTCTCTCTCTCTCACACACACACAAATAAAGAAATGAAATCTTTCAAAACAAAACAGACACACAGAATGCCAGAGCTTAAGGAGTCTTCAAGATAAGCAACGTCTTTACCCCTGCCCTGACCAGCAGTCCCCGCCCTTAGCGCTTTTCCCTCCACTCCCATTGGCCAGAACAAACCTCCCCTGGAGGCCCTGTCCAGGTTTATCAGCTAACCCTCAAGGCAGGAAGGCAGTCTGCTCAAAGAAACCTATGATGGCAGTTTCTGAGGATGCCTCCGACTGCTTCCTAATGGGGTTTCTGAGAAATAAAGTCTCACTCCAGACATCTCTGAGGACATGTTAGGTATCAGTAATACATATTTCCAAGGTATTTTTGGAAAGAGGAACTTGCTGAGCTTTCAGCAAATCACATCTACACATACTGGTAGAAATAACAATACGGCATATATAAAAAAGGGAATTGCTCTAATCTCTCTCTGCCTCACTGATATATTTTGTAAGTATCCATGCAGAATTAGTCACTATAATTTGCTAGGCTGTTACCCATGTAAACACTTTGTACATAGCACCTGCCACCACTCCAAAACGCCCCTCTTGACCCAAGACAGCAAGCACCCTAAGTAGCAGTGCTCCCCTCCAAAATGATAACCAGGTATATAAAGGGGGGAGGAATGGTTCTGTTTTGCAAAGACCAAGTTCTTTCTGCATGATTCCTTTAGAAGCCATTTCTTTTCAATGCCTAGATACACTTCTTGCAGATGGAAATCTGAGGGGTGCCTGGGTGGCTCAGTTGGCTAAACGCCTGACTCTTTTTTTTTTTTTTTAAGATTTTACTTATTTGAGAGACAAGGAGAGAAAGCGCAAGTAAAGGGAGGAGAGGAGGGGGAGGGACAAGCAGACTCCAAGCTGCTTGGAGCCTGATACAGAGCTGGATCCCACAATCTTGAGATCAGACCTGAGCAAGAAACAGGAGTCAGACACTTAATGGACTGAGCCACCCAGCTGCCCCAGTGTCTGACTCTTGATTTGACGCAGGTCATGATCTCAGGTCATGAGATCAAGCCCCGTGTCTGGCTTGGTGCAGAGTCTGCTTGAGATTCTCCCTCTCCCTCTGCCCCTCCCCCTGCTTGTGAATGCACCCCCCACAAAATGAACGAATGAATCAATTAATCAATCTAAAAAAGATCTGGTTTTCATTTTGCAGTAAAACAATTTCCACTTAACATAAGCGCCTTTTTTTTTTTTTTTTTAAATCATAGCACCTTCTTATATTCTGAGTAAAACATGAGAGCCCAACTTTTGCAACATATACAAACAGTAATTCTAAGAACACAGTTTCACAAAGCACTAAAGGTCAGGTTGAGACAAAAACCTGTTATATAAAAAAAAAAAAAAAAAAAAAGCAAGTGTCCGGTATTTTGCCACTTACCCACTCTTCGACATTGGGGGGTTGTTCATCATAAATATGTTCCTTGTCCCACAAAATATTTGACTTGTCATACCGATCCATCTTTCTTCGGGTTTTCACGGCAAAGAAAATTATTAAAGCAAAAGCCACAATAACCATGAACCCCAGTACAATGGCAATTGCCTAAAAAGAGATTAAAGATATTGACAGTTAGATTTTAACTGTTTATTTTAATCCAGTAAAAACCCAAGGCCCTACACTACATATCTGTGGTTTAACAGATATAAAACTGAAACACTCACATTTCAGAAATATAAAATATTGGCCCAGGCTAGGTGGGCTGAAGCTAACAATACACACAGCTTGATTCAATACTCAGAAAAGGCTTCACTTTAAGTGACTTTAAGTGACAGAACTCTAGTTCCAAAGTTTGAGTGCCAAGTGACCTTATTTTTATTAACAGATGAAAATGGCCAGTAAATTAACTCAATCATCAGTATCCTTCTAAAGGACTTGAAAATTTTGACTCTCAGAAATAGCTTTAGATACGTAAGCATGTTTATAATCTCATTCATAACACATACTGGGCAAATGTTTTTACACTGAGTGTAAATTCCAGTCCATAGAGGATCTACCTTAAGTTATGCAGACGTGATTTAACCAAGCTATAAATTACAGAAAATGGATGAGTGATTCATGTAGTCTGATAGGTGGTTTCTGCTGGAAGTCTTCTGTGTACTTGCAAGAAAGGGCCCTGTGACAAGGAAACCCCCACCCCGACAGTTCTCCCAGTGTATGGTAAATCTGTTAAGTGGTCCACTGGCTTGGATTCTGCTCACTGTAACGGGGGGGGGGGGGGGGGGGTCTCTGTGCAGCCGGGATACCCTTTTTCTGTGAATACAGGTTTTGGGCACTCAGAGGACTAAGATGGGGTGTGGTAAGATACGAGTATCAACCCTCAGTCCTCTTTGCCACAGGTAACATCTGAATGCCAACAACAAATCTGCTGAAATTCAGAAGGAAAACATTTCAGTCTTCAAAATAATGTTAGTTACTGGAGAGGATCGAACCCCAAAGGAGTGACTCATTCAGGTAAAAGAGTAAGAATTCCTGATTCAGTTTAAGGACGGGGGTGGGAAAAAAAAAAAAACAGGAAAAAAAAGATTAGAAATCCATCAAGAGAAAGATCAGCAACCTCATACCTATTAGTGTGGATAGAATCAAAGAGACAAAACAATACTGGCGAGAATGTGTAGAAAATAGAATCCTCACACATTTCTGGTAAATGTAAAACAGTCCAACCAGTCTGGAGGACGGTCTGGCAGCTCCTCAAAAGCTTAAGCACAGACACACTCTAAGACCCAGCAATTCTATCCCTAGGCATACACCCAAGAGAAACTGAAACATGGGTTCACGCAAGAACTTGTCCACAAATGGTCAGAGCATTATTCATAACGGCTAAAACGGACATAGCCCAAATGCCCATCAATTGCTGAATGGATAAGTAAGATATGCTATAGCCATACAATGGAATATTATTCCACAATAAAATGGAATTGATATGACATGCACGAATCTTGAAAACATTAATGTGAAATGAAAGAAGCCAATCATGGGGGCACCTGGATGGCTTGGTTGGGGGGGAGCATGTAACTCTTGATCTTGGGGTTGTAAACTCAAGGCCCACAATGAGAGCACAGATTACTTAAATAAAACTTAAAAAAAAAAAAAAAAAGAAAGAAGCCAATCATAAAATACCACATATTGTGTGATTTTGTATATGTGAAATATCCAGAATAGGCAAATGTATAGAATAAGATTAGCAGTCACCTAGATCTGGGAAGGGTTAGAGAAAAAAGTTACTGCTAATGTGTATGGGGCTTTTTTTAGGCTACTGAAAATGTTCTAAAACTAATGACGGTGATGGCTACACAACTCTGAATGTACTTAGATTACTGAACCAAACTTTAAGTGGATGAATGATATGGTATGTTAATAGTATCTTTTTTTTTAAGATTTTTATTTATTTATTTGACAGAGAGAGAGAGAGATCACAAGCAGGCAGAGAGGCAGGCAGAGAAGAGAGGGGGAAGGAGGCTTCCTGCTGAGCAGAGAGCCTGATGCGGGACTCAATCCCAGGACCCTGAGATCATGACCTGAGCTGAAGGCAGAGGCTTAACCCACTGAGCCAGCCACGTGCCCCTGTTAATAGAATCTTAATAATGACACCCAGCCCCTCTCCAGATTCTGATCTAAATACAAGTGACGCCTTGTCAGCAATAATTTTTCAAAGTTTCCCCAAGTGATTCTATTAAGCATCCCAAGAGCCTCTACCCAAAGTCAGGACAAAAACCACCCATACCTCTTGGGGATCCACCACACAGTAGTGATACAAATACTGATCCATGTAGATCCCAGTAGCTGTAGACGCATAATACTGGTTGCAGAGGGCATATATCTGTGAACTGTATATAGACCCAGAAGCCTGGGCAGTTGGGTTGACTCCCATTATGTAGACAATGGTGGCAATAAACATCATGACGCCCAGGATAGCACTCAGTATTATGACGGTCAAGTAGTATCTTCTTGTCCTAGATACGTCAGATCGTATAACGCTGGTAACAAATACCACCAATGCGGCAATGAAACAAAAGGCCACCATGGCTAGGAGGAAGCCCTTTGCTGCTCTTGGATCAGTGTAGCCTCCATAGCCATAACCATAGCCATAACCATAGGCATAGCCACTTCCGTAGCTACCAAAGCCACTGCTGTAAGGGTAGCCTAGACCGCCACCCAGTAAGCCAGTTCCATAGCCTCGATCCCAGGCAAGTGTGGAGGCAACACAGGCAAATATGGCAATGCACATCACAATAACGAGCATAGACAGAATCCGAATGACTCCTGGAGGAGAGGTCCATTTGTAGAAGTGAAGAATTTCATCTTCTGGGTAGAAAGAGTACGCTGGCTGAGAAAGCATGGGTCGGACGTGCATGTCTCCACCATAGACATCATTGCTTGGTGCATAATGATTGGGTTTGCTGAAATGCACATGAAAACTTTCAAGTTAATACCATTTGGAGGGAGCAGAAAGAACACAGAATGTACATGGAATAATTAAACCAGCCAATGGCAAAAAAAAAAAAATAATAATAATAATCTCTTAGTACCATCCCACTACAATGGGACACTTTATGTTCCCCAAATTCAGATGTCAACATCTTAACCCCAATGTACTGGTATTAGAAGTGTGGCCTAACTAGATTCCGAGCTGAAACCCTCATGAATGGGAACAGTGCCTTCACGAAGGAGATCCCAGGAATGGTCTTGCCCCTTCTACCATGTGAGGATACAAGAAGTTGGCAGTCTGGGGTGCCTGGGTGGCTCAAGGGGTGGGGTCTAAAGAAGTCCACAGTCTGCAACCCAGATGTTCCCTAGAACCTGACCACACTGGTACCTTATCTTGGACTTCCAGTCTCTAGAACTGTGAGTGAGTGAGTGAGTGAGTGAGTGAGTAAGAAGGAAGAAGGAAGGAAGGAAGGAAAAGAAAAGAAAAGAAAAGGAAAGGAAGGAAAGAAAGAAAGACAGAAATAAATAAATAAATGGAGGGAGGAGGGAGGAAGGAAGGAGAAAAGAAAGAGGAAAGAAGAGAGAAAGGAAGGAAAGAAAGAAAGAAATGAAGGGAGGGAGGAAAGGAGGGAGAGAGGAAGGAAGGAAAAGAAAAGGAAAGGAAGGAAAAGAAAAGAGAAAGAGAAGAAAAGAAAAGAAAGAAAGAGAAGAGAGAGAGAAAGGAATGAAAGAAAATAAAAAAATAAATGGACGGAGGGAGAAAATGGAAGGAAGAAAGGAAGGAAGGAATTAATTCATGTTGTTTACATGCTACCCAGTGTGTGGTACTTTTTATAGCACCCTGAAGCTACTGAGACACTCACGGAACAGTGAAGGTTTCTGTGTATCAGAATCACCTGGAGGGCTTGTTCAAACATAGATTGTTGGTCTCCAACCCCCCAAGTTGCTGATTCTGCAAATCTGGGGCAGGACAAGTTTCCAGATGCTGCTGCTGCTGCCAGTCTGGGAGCCATACGTTGAGAACGACTGCTCTAAGTTCTACGGAGTAGAGGTTCTCGAATTTTCTACCTATGAGAATCACCTGGGGAATCTGTAAAATGCCCAGATGGAGCACTCCATCTCCAGTAAAACTGTAATCCCTGGGGAGGGGACCAGGCAGTTCAGAACAATGATGTTAACCCTTTGGCTTGTGTGATGTGAGACCAGTGCATTCAGATACAACACCTACAGTGGCCCACGCAGTGTCACATCCAATTTCTGGCAGCCTCACTCTCTTACCTGAGAAAGCACATTCATTCATTTATTCACGTGACAGCTATTTACTGGAGCTGCTGGGCTGGTGTGGTGGGGGCACTGTGCTAAGTACTGACCATACAACAATCAACACAAGAGTCTCAACCCAGCCCCCCCCCCCCAGTTTAGTCTCTTTGAAGGCAGTAAGACATTAAACAAATCACTACATGATCTCAAGTTAGTTATGGTAAGAGCTACAAGATATATCAGATATTCACTGAGGGCTCATCAGGGTAATGCCTATTAATTTGCAAACTCCAGTGACATAATCAAAAACTCGCTGGAGACAGACACGTTGATGTGTGGCATGCAGAATCTAAGAAATGTGGGTCCGGGCAGAGCAGAATTCAATTCCCAAACTGACCTCACCCTCTTTGGTTTTTGCCATTATTTCCTTGGTTTGCTTCTCTCTTTCCAAAGCAAGACATCCTACAACTGGGTACTGCCAACCACAAGAATTCAAGGAAAAGGAGAAACTGGAAAGAACCCTGACATGCTGGTCTTTGAAAATGTCACATGAAAATTCCATAACACATTCTACTTGGTTTTTTGGGATGTCTCTATCTGGAGTTGTCACGAACAATGTAGCTCTGGGCATCCTGAACATGTGTCCTCACATACACACAAGTACTTCTTTTTCTAAGGTATATATCCAGGAGAATTTTTGAGTCAAAAAAAAATTTTTTTTTTTTTTACCTTCCACTCTATGAGACAACATCAAAGTGTTTTCCAAAATGATTACAGCACTTTTAAAAATTATTCTATCATTTAAAATACCACTGACCCTGTAACATTCACAGATGCATTGTTTATGAGAACCTGAAACTGGAAACAGTCCAAATATCCTACCTAGAGAGGAACAGGTACCTGTAACATAGCCACAGAATGAATGCTACAGAGATGATGAGCTAATACGGCAGCCACTAGCCACATGATTTACTGAACACCTGACATATATCTCGTCCAAACTGAGATGTGCTATTAAGTATTAAATACTTAGTAAGTCTAGTATAAAAAAAGAAATGCAGGGGTTCCTGGGTGGCTCAGTCAGTTAAGCATCAGATTCTTGGTTTCAACTCAGATCATGATCTCAGGGTCATGAGATCAAGCCCCATGTAGGGCTCTGCACTGAGCAGGGAGCCTGCTTAAGATTCTCTATCCTCAGAAGCCCAGGTGGCTCAGCTGGTTAAGCCACTGCCTTCGGCTCAGTCATGGTCCCAGAGTCCTGGGATCAAGTCCCACATAGGGGGCTTCCCCTGCTCTGCGGGGAGCCTGCTTCTCCCCCACCCCAGCCTTTCCCCCTGATTGTGCTCTCTCTCTGTCAAATAAATAAATAAAATCTTTAAAAAAAATTAAAAAAAAAAAGATTCTCTATCCTTCGTCCTCTGCCCCAACCCCCACCACTCATGTTCTCTCTCTCTCTCTCTCAAAGAAAGAAAAAAGAAATTTAACACCACCTAGACAGAACCCTAATATTAACTATGTATTTGGGTGACAATGATTTGTCAGTTACGGTTCATCAATTTTAACACATGTACCACCCTGGTGGGGGACATTGATAATGGGATAGGCAACACATGTATAAGGTTGGGGGCATATGGGAAATCTTTGTACTTCCCTCTCAGAGTTTTGCTGTGAATATAAAACTACTCTAAAACAAAATAACGATGATTTTAAAAAAGGCATATAAATTACCTCATGAGTCAGTTTTTACACTACATACTGAAATGATACTTTAAATACATTTGGTTAAGAGAAAAATTAAATATTACATAAAATCAGTATAATTATTAAAATAAATTTGTTTTTAATTGGTTAGAAGAAAACAAAATTACACATATGGTTCACGTTTTATTCTTTTTTAAAATTTTATTTATTTATTTTAAAGAGAGACAGAGAATATGGGAGGGTGGGCAGGGAGCAGGCAGAGAGGGAGAAGCAGACTCCCCACTGAGCAGGAAGCCCAATGCAAGGCTCAATCCCAGGACCCCAAGATCATGACCTTAACCAATTGAGCCACCCAGGCGCCCCTCACATTTTATTTCTATGGTAGTCCTTTGAAGCAAAGAAAGTTTAATAATGAAGTAAAACTGAAATGTATTGTTTAGGATATATACAATAGTAAAAAAAGAAAAAAGAAAAGAAAATGAAAAAGAAAGAGCAAATGATAACCATATGTAAGAACAGTGGTTTCCAGGGAAAGGTAGGGACACATAGAAGGGCTTGGAGGTGTTCGATTCTTGACCTATATGATGATTTTGCTTTGACTTTATTCATTGTTTCATACACACGTCCTGTGCTGTTTTCTATGTGTGCACTATATTTCACCAATGTTTACAAAAGCAACACAAAGTAAGTCTTGGGTTCATGGAGCACTACTCAATTACTGTATTTTCTAGCATAACTTAAGGACCACATCTTCACGAACAACTGTGTCCCTACAATGCTCAGGTATTAGTCAAGAGGCAATGTAACAGGAGCACAATTCCTACCACAGCTATCGAAGAGCTGAGGCTACAAACTACTTAAAGGAAAAAAATCTCTGCAACAAATTTAAAAATTTTCACTGTTAAATTTCCAAATTACTAGGGATGCCAAAAAGCCTCAACTTCACTTCTTGTTTTATATATGGCAGGAATCACTCTTAAAACTGACAATGTGGAGGGTGCCCGGGTGGCTCAGTTAGTTAGGCAACTGTCTTCAGCTCAGGTATGAACCCAGAGTCCAGGAAGTCCCACACTGGGCTTCCACCTCCATGGGGAGTCTGCTTCTCTCTTTGACCTTCTCCCTTCTCATGCTCTCTCTCTCTCAAATAAATAAATAAAATCTTTTAAAAAATTAAATAAAAAAAAACCCTGACGATGTGGAAAACATTATGCCAAGTCAAAGAATCAGCCACAGAGGACCACATACTGCATGATTACATGTATAGGAAAGGGCAAAATGGACAAATCTAGAAACACAAAGTAGATTCGTGAGGGCCTAGTACTGGGAGGGTGGATGGTTGGGGATGGGGTGAGAAGTGAGTGGTAATTGGCAGCAGTTTTTTTGGGGAGGGGGTGATGAAAATGTTATTAAAATGGATGTGGTGATGGTTGCACAGCTCTGTGACCATACTAAAATCCCTGAACGGTCCATTCTAAACGGATGAATTGCACGGCCTGTGACTGCTATCTCAAAAAAGTATTACCTAAAAGAATCGACAATGACTCAGGGTTAGGATCAGTCACCTCAACGAAGCATTAATACAGAAGCTTCATACCATTTGTGAAAAAACAAAAAGGAATAAAGAGACACACAAGTATCAGCCTAGACTATACAGAAGCAAACAGCAGCAACAGGTGACAGCAGTTGCCTCTGCAGAGAAACACCGGCACCCTGGAAGTTAAGCTTCAGGGGGAAACTCACTTCCACTTTACACCCTTTGTTTCCATCTAAATTTACAAACACACGTTATTTTCTTATTCTTAACAGCAAACACTTAACAGATCAAAGTTTCACCTGTACATATTTTTTTACACCTGACAGGCTTAACAAAAAGAAAAAAAAAATGAAGAATTACTCACAATTCATCAGGTCGATACGGAGGTGGACTTTCAAAAGGTCGCGACGACATGGCTGACGTCACTGATCACCTGCTCTTCAGGATGCGCACTGCCCCACAGCTCCCCAGAACAAGCCAATCTGAGCAACGTAAGGAGGGTAATGGCATTACTGCTGAGCTCCGAGTTTCCTTGATCACTAAGAAAACTAATGGTACCAATCTCAAGTAACTCCACACACCATGATTATTCCTCTTGTCCTTCTCACAGCCATCCTTACATCCTTACCTCCTTACATACCATTAATTCCTTGAGTACAGGGAATCACTGAGCATAGAACTACTCAGTCTGGTGGTCCTCACAGTACCAAGCACTATGCTCTGCACATTACTGGCATATAAATCCTAACTTTAGGGGCGGGGCGTCTGAATGGCTCAGTGGGTTAAAGCCTCTGCCTTCAGCTCAGGTCATGATCCCAGGGTCCTGGGATAGAGCCCCACATCGGGCTCTCTGCTCCACAGAGAGCCTGCTTCCTCCTCTCTCTCTGCCTGCTTCTCTGCCTAGTTGTGATTTCTCTCTGTCAAATAAATAAAATATTTAAAAAAATCCTAACTTTAATTACTAAGTTGTAGTCATAAAAACTTCACAAAGCTTTTACAGCATAGGTTTAAAAAAAAAAGGTATTTTTCCAAACCGTTTCTTTGAAGAACAAGAAATGTAAAAAATAAGAAAATTTCTTAAAATGTATTTATTGTTGTTGTTTTTTTTTAAGTTTGAGTAACACCATTTTTTAAAATTTTTTATTTTTTAAGAGAGAGCAAGCGAGTACAGGCATTAGTGGGAGGGGCAGCGGGAGAGGAAAAGGGAGGATTTCAAGGAAACTCCGTACTGAATGCAGAACCTGACGTGGGGCTCAATCTCACGACCCTGAGATCATGACCCTGAGATTATGACCTGGGCGGAAATCAAGACTCTGATGCTTAACCAACTGACTGAGCCACACCCCAATCAACAAGTACTTATTAAGTGCCTACACTACACCATGGAAGTCTGTAGAATTACTAGATAAGGTCATACACAAAGAAAAAAGCAACTACAACAGGCAGTTATTTAATTATCAGGGCTGACTACATGATCAAGTGCAGGACAGGGATAAGCAGAGGAGAAAGACCAAGACTTAAAGAAGAGGAGGAAGAAGCTGGGGGTAGGGGAGGGGGGAAGGAAGATCACTTGAGCAAGAGCTACAATCCAAGTATATTAAACTATGTATTTTTTCCTTTTAAAATAAAGTATGCAGAAAAAAGGTATTGTGTTAGGTAAAGTAAATAAATTCAAACTCTCTAAATTGTGTTCCTTAGAATCAGTGGCAACTATCCTCCACATCCTTATGGACAGTCAATTCCAAATTTTCAGAATAAGATGTCACCCAAATGTATATTAGGTAAAACCTCAAAGATGGAAATATGTTGACTTGTTAGGAACACCAAGACAATTAGCGTGCTTTCAAACACAGTGAGGGAAGACAACTTCTTTAATTTATTAAAAACAAAACAAAAAACTGTTTTACTGAAGTATTAATATACCCCCAAAAATGCACAAATCTTTAAGTGTACAGAGCCCTGGAACTAGCACCCAAATGCACATATAAATGGGCAACTTAAGCCATTAGCACGTTACAGTGTTGTGGAAGAGTAACAGAAGTCCAGACTGGCTTCCTAACTGATGTTCAAAAAAAGAAGCTTAAAAAAAAAAAAAACTGAATT
This sequence comes from Meles meles, assembly GCF_922984935.1. Lineage (NCBI taxonomy): Eukaryota > Metazoa > Chordata > Mammalia > Carnivora > Mustelidae > Meles > Meles meles. The sequence continues at coordinate 85,574,217 of NC_060068.1, forward strand.
TAAACACTATTAGGGGCAACCTGAGTGGCTCAGACTATTAAGCAACCCACTCTTTATTTCCACGGCTCAGGCTGTGACAGCGGGATCCTGAGATGGAGCCCCTAGGGTGCCGCCGCTCTCTCAGCACAGGGTTTGCTTGAGATTCTCCCTCTGCCCCTCCCCCCCACTCATGAGCGCAAGGGCATGCACTCGCCCTCTGATTAATTAATAAATCAATTTGGGGGTGCCTGGGTGGCTCAGCCGTTAGGTGTCTGCCTTCTGCTCGGGTCATGGTCCTGGGATCAAACCCCGTATCCGGCTCCCTGCTCAGTGACAGGAAGCCTGCTTCTCCCTCTCCCATTCCCGTTGCTTATGTTCCCTCTCTTCCTGTGTCTCTCTCTGTTAAATAAATAAAATCTTAATTTTTTTTTTAAAGATTTTATTTATTTGACAGAGAGAAAGAGCACAAGTAGGCAGAGCGGTAGACGGAGGGAGAAAGAGGCTTCCCACCATCAGGAAGCCTGATGCGGGACTCAATCCCAAGACCACAGAATCATGACCTGAGCCAAGGGCAGACGCTTAATCCACTGCCTTCAGCTCAGGTCATGATCCCACCTGGGACTGAGTCCCACATTGGGCTCTCTGCTCCGCAGGGAGCCTACTTCCATCTCTCTCTCTCTCTCTGCCTGCCTCTCTGCCTACTTGTGATCTCTGCCTGTCAAATAAATAAATAAATAATCTTAAAAAGAAAAAAGATAAACTTAATTTAAACACTATTAAATGTAGGACTCCAATTCTTTTTTTTTTTTTTTAAGATTTTATTTATTTATTTGACAGGCAGAGATCACAAGTAGGCAGAGAGGCAGGCAGAGAGAGAGGAAGAAGCAGGCTCCCTGCGGAGCAGAGAGCCCGATGCGGGGCTCGATCCCAGGACCCTGAGATCATGACCTGAGCTGAAGGCAGCGGCCTAATCCACTGAGCCACCCAGGCGCCCCAGGACTCCAATTCTTAAGCTAAATGTCAAATACTGACAAACGTTATCTTAGCCCTTTTATAGCTATGGTTCACTCATTCAAGACTATGCCAAAAAATTCCAGGTATTTTTTTTTAAGATTTTATTTATTTGAGAGAGAAAGAACAAGAGAGAGCATGAGAAGGGGGAGGGTCAGAGGGAGAAGCAGACTGCCCGCTGAGCAGGAAGCCTGATGTGGGACTTGATCCCTGGATTCCAGGATTATGACCTGAGCTGAAGGCAGTGGCTTAACCAACTAAGCCACCCAGGCACCCTCAATGGTTTTTTAAGTCATCTCTACACCCAACATGGGGCTTGAACTCACAACTCCAAGATCAAGAGTCGCATACTCTACTGATTGAGCCAGCAAGGGGCCCCTCCATGGTAGTTTTCAGAAATTCTAAATTAATCCAGACTCAGGCTAAAGTTTAAATTTTGTCAAAAATCCAGATACGAAAACCTCTTTCCATAGGGCTATTTCAGGGATTCAGAGTTTAGTTATCATGTCTCCTCTATTACCAAAGATTTTATATTTTGTAGCAAGTAATTTTAGGAAGTTTATCAAGAACAAGGCACGCCATATGGACTTCATTTCATTTTTTGAGAAGGTTACCAAACAGGCAGATGAAGCCCGAGAATCTTGAGCACATCCCCATGCAAAGACACTCCTCTGGAACTGAAAAATGGAATGTAAACAGGATAAAAGAACGGACCATTCATGATCCCAGCCTCCTGGGACTGACTCCCACACGCGGGGCTCTTTGCTCAGCAGGGAGCCTGCTTCTCCCTCACCTTGCCATTCCCCTGCTTGGGCTCCTGTTTGCTAGCTCTGTCACTCTGACAAATGAAATCCTAAAAACAAAAAACCTTGGACCATTTATGTCCACCTAAAGGGAAGTCGCTTTGGTGACCACAGAGGAAGTGGGCAAGCTTATGCAGATTTGCAGCTGACAAAACACTGGAAAGGATAACCAACCCACTGGCTTCAAGTATATCAAATTCTCTGCAGGGCCAGACTGATGGGTTAAAACCAACCTAGCGGTTTTAAAGGCTCACTGTGAGAGGCCAAATTCTACTTCTCTTCCTTGAACCTCACTATCCTACTATGCCAAAGGGCAGGGGATAAGCCTGACCTCTAGGCTAGAATAATTAAGATATTAAGGAAGATGAGCAAAAGCATTCACAGCAAGGTGGTTATCTTGAAAGTGAGACATTCCAGTGTTCAGGCACTTGAGTACATTGTATTCATTTTCAAATACTGGTGGCACAGGGGCGCCTGGGTGGTTCAGTGGGTTAAAGCCTCTGCTTTGGGCTCAGGTCATGGTCCCAGGGTCATGGGATCAAGTCTCGCATTGCATCGGGCTCTCTGCTCAGCAGGGAGCCTGCTTCCCTCTCTCTCTGCCTGCCTCTCTGCCTACTTGTGATCTCTCTCTGTCAAATCAGTAGATAGAATCTTTAAAAAAAAAAAAAAAAACTGGTGGCACAAATAAATCATATTCCGAAGGGAGGCTCAATTTTTTAAAAGGCATTTCCTTGGTGAGAATTTCAACAAAGTTAACAAGTTATCCCAAACTCTGGCAGTATTCACAGACAGTGCTTCCATCTAGGAATGCTACACTTTTTTTTTTTTAAAGATTTTATTTATTTGACACAAAGACAGATCACAAGTAGGCAAGAGAGGCAGGCAGAGAGAGAGAGAGAGGGAAGCAGGCTCCCTACTGAGCAGAGAGCACAATGCAATTCGAGACTTGATCCCATGACCCTGGGACCATGACCTGAGCCAAAGGCAGAGGCTTTAACCCACTGAGGCACCCAGGTGCCCCAAGGAATGCTACACTTTTTTTTTTTTTAAGATTTTATTTATTTGACAGAGATTACAAGTAGGCAGAGAGGCAGTCAGAGGTGGGGGGGGGGGGGGGAGCAGGCTCCCTGCTGAGCAGAGAGCCCGAAGCGGGCTCTGCCTTCGGCTTGGGTTGTGATCTCAGGGACCTGGGTGGGATCAAGCCCCCCATCGGGCTCTCTGCTCAGCAGGGAGCCTGCTTCCCCCTTTCTTTCTGCCTGCCTCTCTGCTTACTATAATCTCTGCCTGTCAAATAAATAAATAAAATCTTTTTTTAATAAATAAAATCTTTAGAAAAAAAGAAACAAAACCATTTTCAAGGGGAGAACTTTTTAATATTTTAACTTCAGTCAACCTTACACATTTAGTAAGAGTCTGCTGTTTCCTTTTTGCTCCTGACTCCAATTAGTCCGTTTGACTTATGTCCCTGTCATCTGCTTGGTATGGGCACTGTGACCTTGGCCACTGAGCCCCTTAGGCTGAATCCTGTATCCTCTTCATTCCTTTTATTTTATCCTTCACTCAACATACATTTATTGAGTAGATAATGTTAATACTGTCCTGCTGGGGTTTGGGTAACAGTCTCTTGTTGATTTTTCCCCCTGTGGCTGTATCCTGAAAGCATGTCCCAGACTGCCTTGAAGGAGACATTAGAGTTCTTTCAGTTCAGCCTCCCCAGATATCAAACAGTTTAAGCTTTGCATACATGGCTTGAGATAAAAATTGTTTTTTGTTATTTTTGAAGGGTGTGTGAAGTCAGGGTGAGGGAGAGGCTTCCTAACATTCCTAACATTGACATGACTGATCCTGTGGTATCTTTTCTTCAAAGAATGGCTTCTAGGACTACAAAGACAGCTCTGCAGATACGTGAAGGCTGCTGTAGTGGTCCTTCTGATGTTGATTTGACCAGGCCAGACATTTCCTGTTTTTTCAATCAGTTGTCTTAAGACATGGTTTTTCTAGTTTTTTTTTTCTTTTTAAGATTTTATTTATTTATTTGCGGTGGAGACCATGAGAGGGGGAAGTGTCAAAGGGAGAAGCAGACTCCGTGCTCAGCAGGGAGTCCAATGCAGGACTCGATCTGGGGACTCCAGGATCACGACCTGAGCCGAAGGCAGTCACTTAACCAACTGAGCCACCCAGGAGCCAGGTTTTTCTAGTTCTTGAACAGTCAGTCACCTCCAGGGAGGCACCTAGTTGGGACACATGATGCACAGATTTCATGGTTATGCATGTTTATTTTTAAAGTGTAGCATTCCGGGGCACCTGGGTGGCTCAGTGGGTTAAAGCCTCTGCCTTTGGCTCAGATCATGATCTCAGGGTCCTGGGATCTAGCTCCACATTGGGCTCTCTGCTCAGCAGGGAGCCTGCTTCCCCTCTCTCTCTCTGCCTGCCTCTCTGCCTACCTGTGATCTCTGTCAGATAAATAAAATCTTTTTAAAAAAATTAGGCAGATTTTGCAATAGACTAGCTCTGAATCCGTAACTGTGTTTCAGATAAGCTCTCCAGATGATTCTTAAACACACCATGTGTTTCCAGCATCGATGCCTAGATTAAAGGAGTCAGTCCCAGGAGGGCCTTCATCTTGGCATTTCCTCTATAATGGGCAGGAACCAGCTGTTCAAATCTCACATCAAATATCCCCTCCTGGGGCGCCAGGTGACTCAGTGGGTTAAGCCGCTGCCTTCGGCTCCGGTCATGATCTCAGGGTCCTGGGATTGAGTCCCGCATCAGGCTCTCTGCTCGGCAGGGAGCCTGCTTCCCTCTCTCTCTCTCTCTGCCTGCCTCTCTGTCTACTTGTGATCTCTCTCTCTCTGTCAAATAAATAAATAAATAAATAAATAAATAAATAAAAATTAAAAAATAAAAAAATTAAAAAGAAGAAAATATCCCCTCCTCCTCAGAGGTGCCCTCCTGGAAGTCACCCACTTCATCCACCAAATCTTGGTATTTTCAGAACCCCCCCCACTAATTATTATTTTTTCTTTTTCTTTTTTTAAATTTCTTAAACTGCCACCATCTCCGTCCCAACTGGAATACCAGCTTTTCTGTCTTGACCATCAATCACTCTTCTTCCTGATCCCTGATACAAAGTGTTGTGTGATCAATCAACATATGATTTATAAAACCCAACAGCTTATATTACAGTTGGGATTTCAATACAGCTGTGAATGCCTATAAGTTCCTCACAATGCTAGCACTCAGTAAATATAATCCTTTACTTTCAACCAAATTAGTTAAGTGCTTACAATCTGAAGGAGAGAAGAGAGTCAAACACACAGCCATGAGGACATCATTTGGTAGTCTGTTGAAAAGTGGAATTCCAGGCCCCACATCTGCCCAATGAATCTGAATCTATCTTAATAAGATCCCCAGGTGATTCATACCACAATCAAGGTTAGGAACCATGGGGTTAGGTGACAGGTGCAAGCTAAGAGGCTAAAACAAAAGCTTTAACAAAAATCCTCAGGGTCTTTTCACCCCAGTATTTCCATAAATAATAACCGGGATGGAAAAAAAAAAAAAACAACCCCGCTAAGGACTCTGATCAAGGAAGCCTTTAAAGGCAACTGCCTTCTGGCAGTCTCCTGGGCAGGTGAAAGATTTTATATCAATTAATTTGTGTGGTCAAAAGTAATCTTTGTTATTTTGAAAGGACAATAATTCCAATTATCTTTTTTTTTAAAGATTTTCTTTATTTATTTGACAGAGAGAGAGATCACAAGTAGGCAGAGAGGCAGGCAGAGAGAGAGAGAGAGGGAAGCAGGCTCCCTGCCGAGCAGAGAGCCCGATGCGGGACTCAATCCCAGGACCCTGAGATCATAACCTGAGCCGAAGGCAGCGGCTTAACCCACTGAGTCACCCGGCGCCCCAATTCCAATTATCTTTAAAAGAAAACAGGAAGTTTACCTTCACAGCAAACAAGAGATGGAAATATTCTATGAGACCAGAGCAGCTAATCAAAAGTAGAGTACTCCAGAAAAACCCCAAATCCTTCTGGTGCCAGAGTATCAAGGGCTGCTGCTTTTCTAGTGTACCTTCCCAGATTAGCCAAAGCAGTTTTCAAGCCACATCATTTGTAATGTTTCCCCTACCTCCGTTTTCCCTTTGAAATGAAGTTCTAAAAAGATCTACCTTTCAGAGTTGTCAGTATCACCAAATGATAACAAAGAACAAAACTCTTAGCACAGTGTCCGGGCTCAGTCAGGAGGCACTGCCCATCATTTCCTTGAAATCTCGCCATCCTCCTATCACTGAACCACAGTAGCATTAATGACAAATAAATGCAAAAAAAAAAAAAAAAAAACTACACAGAAGTGTTGCTTTGAGGAGACAGCTACCCCTGTGGCTCCACCATTTACTAGTCTAAAACACCAGAAAGAGAAAACAAAGATTCATTTGTACCGAGCAAAAGCAACGCAGCTATACTGGGAATGGGCAGCTTGAGAAATCCACCTGCGCCTAGAAAGGACTAGTTTGCTGTTCCGCCAAGCATCACCAGAAGTGCCTTCATGGGAAGGTTTCTCTTTTCCAGGGATCCCAATAATACACCTATTGTTCGTGAGGGCCACACACTAACCTGGCAGGCTGCCTCTGCCCCGCCCCAGTCGTCTCCCAGGTGGGCAGTTTGCCCAGCCAGCCCCAGGGCCGGCCTGAGGATGCCGTGGCTTCTCGGGGTTATCGCTTCGCCGGGGACACAGGGGCTCGGAACTGCTCTTCCAGCCCCAAGGAGCAGAGGCCATTTTGGCCCCTCAACCCCGCTCTCCCCGCACACTTCCTCCGACGCAGGCAACATGTCGGCTGGCCGCGCGCAGGCCGGCCCTGCCCGGTAGGTGTCTGAGCCCCGCGGCAGATCCGCGTCGGTGCGCCCGGCCGGTGAGCGCCCGCGCGCGCCCAGCTGCGACCGCCCGGAGGCAAGTCAGCCCACCCGGCCGCGGCCTCTGGGTCACTGGTGAGAATCCGAAGCGTGAGCAGCTTCCCTCGAAGGACAGCCTCACTCGAAAATAAATCCCCGCCCCCAGGCTTGAATCGACGCGGGCTCGCAGAGCTCCCCACTAACTGGACGCCACACAGCCGGCCGGCCCACCCCGGGCGCTAGCAATATTTCACGAACGCAGCCGGCCCCCGCGCCCCCCCTGCGACACCCGAGGGGTGGGTGGGGCGGAATCGACGAGGTTTCCCCCAGCCCCGGGATCCCAGCCGCCAGGCCAGCGAGCGGGCTCCCCGGCTGCAGCCGTCAGGCTCAGGACCCGGGAGAAGCCGGGCGTGCGCCCCATTCCCAAGCACCTCCCAGCATCACAGTCCGGAGGGCTGAGCGCGGGGCTCGGGAATCGCCCACCCACCTGACCCACCAAAGCGAAAAGGTGTGCGCGCCGCCGGGACGCAGGGAGAGCACTAAGCGTTTCCGCCGAAAAGAGCCGACCGGCCGCTCCAAGTGGCCCTTCGCTGAGGCAGCCTCCAAGTTAGACCAGCGCGGCTGCCCGGCCAGACCCGCTCCCTTGCGACTCCCGCCGAACCCAGCCCAGAGCGAAACCGCCACCGAAACCAGCGCCGGGCGTCCTCCCCCGCACCTCCCCTACCGGACCCGAGCCACGATCCCGCGCGGGGCCTCTGAGGCTACCGTGCGCCCCCGGCGCCGCGCCCAACTCTCACCTACTCACGGCAGCCCCGCCCGACCCTCCAAGGACCGCCGGAGCCCAAGGACGCGATGACTTCGCGAGCGCACCTGCCGGAGACTCGGGAGGAATTCAGTCAGTCCTCTTCCACTCCTCCTTCTCCTCCTCCTCCCCCTCGCTCCCACCCTGCACCCGGGCAGTCCTGCCCCCGGGCATGCGCACCAAAGCCAGGCCGGTGCCGGAGGTCCTCGGCCCCGCGCACGGACCGCTCACCTGTTGCGCCCTGCGCGGGCCCCTGGGTGCTCTGGCTAGCTCCCGCTCGAGTCCCGCCGCCTCCTGCAGGGGAAGGAGAAAGGGGGAGGCGGACGCCGGCGAGAAAGCGTGCTGTGGCCGTCCCCTCCCTCAGTGACCCATTCACCTGAAACTCGGATGGGAGGGGGAAGGGAGCGGTGGAGAAGGAGGCGGGAGGAACTAGCCCTTCTCCGCACACCCTCGCCGTGATCCCAGTTAAAGGAACAGCGCGACTTTAGGGACCGAGCGTAGACGAGGCGCCCGCGCTGCGGGATGGTGAGGGTGGCCCTGGCCCGCGCTGTGGGGCGCTCCGAACTCCGCGGGCTTCGGGTAGAACAGAGGAGTAGTTAGCGATCCCAGGCCAAGGGAGGTCTGGAGAGGACTGTTTGAAGAGGGTCCAAGGGTGTTCAGCCCTCCGACGCGAAATGCCCCTCCTTACTCAACACTTTTCTGCTCCGAAAATTTGCTAAGATTTTGTTGGAAAGAAGCAGCCAAAAGAGGGAGATCTCAAAATTAAATTAAGGAACTGTTTCAAAATCTCTGGAGCCAGACAAGAAGACCATTACTCAGGTTAAATGAAGGTGAGAGATGATAGATGTTCTTGTTGGTAAATTTGCCATGAAAATAAAGTTCACACGTAGTATCCATTATTTCTAACTCAACGTCCTTTGCCGCGCCCTGAGATTTAAACTATTTAATATTCTCTTGGATTGGGGGTGGGGGAGAAGCCCTAGTTCTGTGTGCTATGTTCTATTTCTTGATCTGGAGGTTGATTCCAAAGGAGTGTTCACTTAGGAAAATTCATAGTCTAACACATAGCATTGTGTATCCTTTTATATAGTGTATCAATATATTTTTAAATTGTACTCTAAATTCCTCAAAATGTTAAAAATAGAACTACCTATTATCCAGCAATTACACTGCTAAGTATTTACCTATGGGATATAAAAATACAGATTCAAAGGGATACATGCCCCCTCCCCCATGTTATAGAAGCATTATCAATAATAACCAAACTATGGAAAGGTCCAAATGTCCATAGGTGCATACACTGATGAATGGATGAAATAGATGTGGTAAATATAGATACGTAGATACAGGGATATAGATAGTATGGTATCTATACCATAGTATTACTCAGCCATCAAAAAGAATGAAATCTTGCCATTTGCAATGGCATGGATAGAGCTAGAGTGTATTATGCTAAGTGAGGTAAGTCATTCAGAGAAAGACAAATACCATAAATCTCACTAATCTGTGGAATTTAAGAAAGAAAATGAATGGAAAGGGGGAAAGAAAAAAAGAGACAGAGAGAGGGAAAAAGCCATAAGAGACTCTTACCGACAGAGTTTGATGGAGGGAGGTGGGTGGGGGATGGGCTAGATGGGGGATGAGCACTGGGTATTGCATATAAGTGATGAATCACTAAATCCTACTCCAAAACCAATATTGTACTGTATGTTAACTGCCTAAAATTTAAATTTAAAAAAAAATAATAATTTTACTCCAGAATGTTGCTATTTTAGCTCTTGGCAATTTAACTATCTGCATTGAAGCCTAGAATTTCGGTTTCTTAAATTCCTGCTCTACTTTGTGCTTCAGTCTGGAATGTCAGCATTGCTAATTAATTTTTGTCCAATCCCACCCATTTCCCTGCCTTTAATTGCATGGTTAGAGATGTGACTCTCCCGTACATTAGATCTTTAGGTACAATTCAATGCTTAAGGAAGTAAAAGCATTATATAAATATAAGGAATTTGAAATTATGACAGCCTTAATGGTAGTTAATTGTGTGTGTCTGTGTCTGTGTGTGTGTGTGGAAATCATTGCTACAATTATTTTAGCATGACCATGTAGTTCTCGAATGATGCAGTTTAAATTAGTGTTCTTAACACTGGGGAAGCCAGGTTAATCCTCTTAATATTCGCTGTCAGATTACTGAAATCTCCAAACATTCCATTCAGTTTATAATTAAACAAGGGAACATTTCCTAATACTCTCAGACTTATAAACACACATCTATTATTTTATAGTGTACTTTGATATGTTCTGAAGAGAACTGAGAGTTTTCTTCCACTTTTTAAAAGTTGAAATATTTTTCACAGACCATAAACTTCACCCTGAATTTTAAAGCATGCATACAAGTCAGTGGCTTTTCCTGTATTCTCAAGGTTGTACAATTACTACCACAGTCTAACTCCAGAAATCTCGGGTCCATCAGCAGTCACTCCCCATTGCCTCTTGTCTCCAGACCCTGGCAACCACTACCCTACTTTCTGTCTCTACTGATTTGCCCATTCTGGACATTTTATATGAATGGATAATACAATATGTGGCCTTCTGTGTCTAAGAATAGCACAATGTTTTCAAGATTCATTCATGTTGCTGTACCTGCCAGTACTCCATCCCTTCTTTTTTTATTAAAGATTTTATATATTTCGGGCAGCTGGATGACTTAGTCTTTTAGGGTCTACCGTCAGCTCAGGTCATGATCCCTGGGTCCCTGGGATTTTCGATGTCTCTCTCTCTGTCAAGTAAATAAATAGATCTTATTTATTTACTTGACAGAGAGAGAGCAAGCGAGTACAAGCCGGGGGAACAGCAGAGGGAGAGGGAGAAGCAGGCCCTCCACTGAGCCTGAAAACCTAAAGACATAATTTGTCAATAGCGAGATGGTTTGTTGAATGCTATATGAGGTCAGGCTCAATGTAATCATGTTCTATAATCACAAATTGTAGCAAAGCTTTGTTTTTAATCAAATATTCCTTCCCAGCAACTCAGTAATGTTTTCAACTATCATACACCTCTGAACATTATTTGAGGAAAATTCTCATGACTCAGAAACAAAGTAAATATTATTCCCAGAAGACCTACGATTAGAAACTCGTTGATTTAACATGCAGCCAAATGAATGATAAGATTTTAAAAACCAGTTTTTCTTCCTTTTTTTTTTTTTTTAATCTAAAAGAGAAAGTTCAGAGCTCAGAATATGGTCAGAAATTTGGGCTCAGGGCACCTGGGTGGCTCAGTTGGTTAAGTGACTGCCTTCGACTCCCGTCATGATCCTGGTAGTCCTGGGATCAAGTCCTGCATCGGGCTCTCCGCTCATTGGGGAGTCTGCTTCTCCCTCTGACCCTCCCCCTTTTCATGTTGTCTTTCTCCCTCATTCTCTCTCTCAAATAAAAAATAAATAAAAATTAAATTAAAAAAAAGAAATTTGGGTTCAGATCTCAATGTTGTCCCTTAGTAGGTGGATAAAATTAATCCTTCAGGGAAATTAAACTGCATAAGCCTCTTTTTTCTCCACTATAAATATGAGATGACAGTAAATAGTCTCTTCCTACGGTTGTTGAGCAGCACATGGGCTGTTCACCAAGACAGACCATATGCTGGGCCACATGACAAGTGTCAATAAATTTAACAAGTCTCTGTCCCGTCTGCCCCGTCTGCCCGAAACTGTCCCTGTCACATGGTTATGCCATAAATATTGGTCAGATAAGCAAATGACTACAACCCTGATTCCCCATTCCAGCACACCTGTGGAGCTGTGCCCATCTCTGGGATAACATCCTGTCACTATGAACACAGTACATTCCTTCACAGTGTTTCAAGGCTTACATCCCTCAGACTAAGTTTCAAAGGAGAGAAGCTTGGAGATTAGAATATATCCCTTCTGCTCCACCTGCTCAGTGAATGAATTCAGTGATGGGCGTCTATTCAAGGGCAACTCAGTCTGGAGTTGGTGAGGGCCTGGCGTAAAGTGCATCTGGGCTCCCCACCCAGTCACGAGCAGGGAGGCTCCCAGTCCCCGGAGTGCAATTTCCTTGTACAGGTTTATGGAGGAATTCTTGGGGAAGTCACTGGGAAGGCAAATTCGGAGAGGACGGTGACACAAGATGAGTAAAGCTTTATCGCTTCAATTGCTATGTGTTGAGCAAGATGCTTCCGGAGGGATCCAAAGTTCAGCAGAGTGAGCACCTGGATGGGAACTTCAACAACTGGAATGATAGTAACTGCAAATGCCGTCGTCATCCTCTGCCAGGCTCCGCACTGTTTTATGGACTTTTTTTTTTTTTGGTCCTCACAACAATCTTATGAGGTACTATTAATTCCCCCATGTGGGGATACTAAAGCTCAGAGAGTTTTCTTTGTTTGCTCAAAACACCTGCTAAGTTGTAGAGACGGGATTCAACTCAAGGAATCTAGTTCCAGAACCAGTGTCTTAACACTGTTACTATACCCTAGGACTGCTTTTTTTCCTCTCTAAAAAATACCCAAACTCCTTTAAACTACCTACCCAGAGAAAGATTTCAGAATGCGGCTATAGGAAAAAAAAAATACCTTAAAAAATGGCTATCATGGAATGTTATGGATGAGAATGAGCCAGTTAGAGAGTCCCCCAACTTTCAAACATATTGGACAAAATAAACAGGGCCATCCCCTACTCAAAAAATACAGTATGATTCCATTTATATAAGGTTTAAGAACAGGCAAAACTAAGCTACATCATTTGGGGATTCTATATGTAAGTGGTAAAACTACAAAGGAAAAGCAAAGAAATGATTATCTTTCTTAAGAAAATAAGATCACAGTGGAGAGAAGAGCGAGCTGTACTTGGAGGGATGGCAATGTTCTATTTTCTTCACTTAGGTACAGGTTACATGGCTATTAGCTTTATAACAATTTATTGAACTGTACATGAATGTTTTATGCACTTTCTGTGGGGATTTTGTCTTTTATAATAAACATTTTAAAGAACAGCGTTAGGGACATTCTTTTAAAAGTTGGTTGGGAACCTACCTTCAGTTTGTTTTGTTTTGTGAATAACATTCCCTGAATACAAGCAGAAAAGAACTTTCTAGGGTCAGAGTAAGTTGAGACCATCGTCTGAAGAGGGAACGGGAGGGTTTCAGTCTGGAACAGGATATAGTTATAATTATGTGGATGATGCAGAGAAAGAGAATTGGGGCTGATTTTTGTTTTAATTGTATCACTGATCCTTACAGGGGAAAATTGGCCTTGCAGGTTTTTTCAGGAACTGACCTTCCTGGATCTTTTAAGCTTAAAAAAAAGAGAGAGGAAAAAGTAAACATTAACCAACTACTGCAAATACTGTGTTCTTATATCTAATTTTAACTTTACGGGGGCTCTTTACCTCCTGTGTCCCCAAACTTTAAAAAGTACTAAAACTGGGGCGCCTGGGTGGCTCATTGAGTTGGGCGTCCGACTCTTGATGTTGACTCTGGTCATGATCTTGGGGTACTGGGAATGAGCCCCACGTTGTTTCTGTGCCCAATGGGGAATCTGCTTGAGGATTCTTTTTCCCTCTCCCTCTGCCCTCCACCCACTCATGCTCGCTCTTTCTCTCTCTTTCTAGGATAAATAAATAAATCTTTTAAAAAAGTACTAATAATAATCTTTAACTTATCACAAGGAATCCTGACCCTAGAAAAACCACTTGAACTGGGATGGTATGAAACTCATACTCCTAGCAGACCACAACCTTCTCTCGACATTTTGTTGGTTATGAATTACAATTCTTCTGTTATTCGTTACTGGGGTTTCTGCTTGGCAGCTCTTCTGACCTCATTTGGAGATTATTCAGGAGAAACTTCTGGAGCCTGCAAAGGGAAACTCACTACAGCGCCTGAAATGTTGATGCTAACCCACACAGGGTGCGGTCTGAGTGGCACATTTGCGAGCTGGGCATGAAAGGGACTAATTAGTCACTCAAAAAATATTTACTCGGTACCAGCTATACACCCTCCAGACCCCGTTCTGAGCCCTGGAGATACCACAGACTCAAGAAAAACAGGGTCCCTCCCAGAGGCTTATACTTTAGTTGGGAGAAGACTTACAACAAAGACAATTGAACTGAAAATGAACAAGATAATTTCAAATAATGATGAATGATTTAAAGAAGTCCAACAGGCTGGGGCGCCTGGCTGGTTTAGCTAGAGGAGCAAGTGACTCTTGATCTAAGGGTGAGAGTTCGAGTCCTGCTTTGGGGGTAGAGAATAAACAAACAAACAAACTTAAGAAAAGAAGAAGTGGAAACAGGCTAAGGGGACAGAGAGAGAGGGAGAGGCAGTGGACACGAGCTACAGGAGGTAGGGCAGAGTGGACACCGGTGGCTGCCCCGAAGCAGTGACATTTGAGTTGAGACTTTAATGATGAGAAGGAGCCAGTCATGCAGAGATCTGAGCCAAGAACATCCTAAAACAAAACTGGGGGCCACTTTAGACATTTAAAGAACAGGAGGCCAGGAGAAGGGGAGTTGAAGCATGTTGGAGATGAAGTGTGCAGAGGCGGAGATCAGGCCTCAGATGCCATGCCACCTGCCTGCGTGTTTTCATCTAACAGAGTGAGAAGGCTTTGGAGGGCTTTAGGCATGTCATAGTAATGAATTTATGTGTCAGCATTTTGTGCAATTTTAACTGTCCACCTAAGCGTTTTCCTGTTTTTTAAAATAATTTTTGGTAACACTTGAGGACTTACCTTTGAAGTTTGTAGCTTCTGAACAGAAGGGACTAAACCTGAGCAAGAGAGCCAGGGTGATCGGAAACCAACTGATAGGATCTTGAGAAAGGCAAACTGACTCCTATTTATCTTTCTATGTGCATCTTAATTAGAAAGGTCAGCCTCGGTGCCTGAGAGGTACAAGCTGCTGGAGGGGGCTAGAGAGGGAGGTGGTAAGGGGATTTCTGCAATAATCATAGGATTCTTTTCCATGCTTTTTCTATGTTTTCTGAAATTCCTCAGTGAATGAGCATGTATTCTTTTTTTGTTTGCTTTTAAGATTTTATTTATTTATTTATTTGAGAGAGAGAGCAGAGAGGGGAAGAGAGGGCAAGAGTTGGGGTGGAGGGGAGGGAGAGGAAGAAACAGGCTCCCCACTGAGCAGGGAGCCTGAGGATGTGGGATCCTGAGGATGTGGGATCCTGAGGATGTGGGACCCGGGTATCATGACCTGAGCGAAAGGTAGATGCCTAACCCACTGAGCCACCCAGGCACTGAGCATGTATTCTTTTTGACAGTTAGGAAAAAGATAGGTTTCCATTTTTTCCTAAGTTACTGTGCTGGAAAATTCAAATATAGTTACAGAAAAGTTGAGAAGCTAGCACACTGAGCTATATCCTTCATCTAAATTCACCTGTTGTTAAGACTGTTGACATTTGCAGTTGCACGCATGCATGTGCACACATACACTAATGTACACTGTAGTTTTTTTTCTCAGTCATTTATACTCATTGGTATCTTTTTTGGTTTGGACATTTAAAACTTTCTTGCAGATGGGGGGGTGACATTTCACCCCACATACTTCAGCATGGACTCCTAAGAACCGAGACAGTCTCCTACACAGCCACAGTCAGTGTGTGCTGCTACAACAGAATACCGTAGACTGGGTGTGTTATAAACAACAGAAATTTCTGTCTCACAGTTTGGAGCATGGAAGTCAGAGACCAGGCTGCCTGCATGGTCAGGTTCTGGTGAGAAGCCTTTCCCCAGATGCACATAGTAGTTTCCTCTTACAGGCTGAAGCAGGAGTAGATCTCTCTCTGGGGTCTTTTGGGAGGCCACTATTCCCATTCACAAGGGTCTACCTCATGACCTAATCATCTCCCAAAAGGCTCCACCTTCTAACACCATCAGGTTGGTTAGGATTTTAACGTAAGAATTTCGGGGGAGAGGCGCCTGGATGGCTCCGTGGGTTAAAGCCTCTGCCTTCCGCTCAGGTCATGGTCCCAGGGCCCTGGGATTGAGCCCTGAGCCCCGCATTGGGCTCTCTGCTCGGCGGGGAGCCTGCTTCCCCCTCTCTCTGTCTGCCTCTCTGCCTACTTGTGATCTCTCTCTGTCAAATAAATAAATAAAATCTTTAAAAAAAAAGAATTTTGGGGGATACAAACATTCAGGTCATAGCAACCACCATACCATTAACAGACCCCCGAAAATGAACATTAATACATAATCAGATCTAATATGTAGAACATACTCACGTAGTTACAGTTGTTCCAGAAATGTCTTTTATGGTTTGTTGTTGTTGTTTAAAGATTTTATTTATTTGAGAGAGAGAGGGTGTGTGCACAAGCGAGGGGAGGAGCAGAGGAAGAGGAAAAGAAATTCTCAAACAGACTCTGGAAGAGTGTGGGCCGCGGCTGGGCTCCATCTCACGATCACAACCTGATCACAGCCTGAGCCAAAACCAAGAGTCGAATGCTCAACGGGCTGAGCTGCCCAGGCAACCCCGTCGTTGCCGTTATTTTAAATCCAGGAGCCAGGGTGCCTGGATGGCTTAGTCGGTTAAGCATCTGCCTTTGGTTCAGGTCATGATTCCAGGATCCTGGGATCGAGTCCCCACATCAGGCTCCCTGCTAGTTTGCTTCCCCCTCTGCCTTTCCCCCGATCCTGCTTGTGCTCTCTCTCTCTCTCTCATACACAAAAATTAATAAATAAAATCTTAAAAAAAAAATCCAGGAGCCAGTCCAGGATTATTCCTTGGATTGCATTGTCGTGTCGCTTTAGTCTCCTTAATTCTTGAATAGTCCCATTACCATTTCTGTCCCTCATGACATTGTCATTTTTAGAAAAAGAGTCTGGTCCAGTTGTCCTGTTGAATGCCTCACAATTTGGATTTGTACACCCCCCCCCCTGCTAAATGTTAAAGCAAACCTCACTAGAAAGAACACTATATAGATGATGGGGACTTTGTACTCCATCCCGTCAGGAGGCTGACACTATGAAGCTGTCCCAGGACAAGTGATGCTAACTTTGAATCAGGTGGTATCTTCCCTTTATAATCAAGAACTACTCCGTGGGGTCTTACTCTCTAGCAACCTTTCATCATGAAAGCTCTCCGTGTCCATTGCTGTCTCCTGCCCGACCCAAGTGTTCCATCAGTTGGTGCGTGGTGTCTGCTAGTACTAATCAAGAATTAGCATCAACACTATTGAGAGCCACCAAGAAAAAGAAAACACAAAGAATTTCCAAAAGTAAGAAAAAGAAGGTGGAACACATTCTAAATCATTAACATATTGACCTCACATGAGAAAAGTTTCCTTTTTGAGGTATAATTTTTTTCTGTGTTGCCTTTAAAAAGCCAACCAGTTCCTGGGGTACCTGGGTGGCTTAGTCGGTTAAGTGTGTGCCTTTGGCTCAGGTCATGATCTCAGGATGCTGGGACTGAGCTCCACGTCAGGCTCCTCACTCAGTAGGGAGCGTGCTTCATCCTTTCCTCCCTGCTTGTGCTCTCTCTTTCTCAAATAAATAAATAAAATCTTTTTTTTAAAGTCAACCAATTCCCTTACCTGCATAATATATATACTGAGTGTGTATTTATGAAGGAGGGCAGGCGATGTGGGAAAAATGCAAAGCCTACTTTAGTAGAGCTCTCTTCCCTCACACAGCCTAGGAGATAAGGTGTACACTCATAAAAATGAAAAATAATAAAACAAAAGGACAGATAAGTGCTGTGTGAGGGGTAAAGATAAGAACACTCTCTTTTCTGAGTAAGTGCACCTGCTTACCTGGCCGTCTGTATGCTCTTCCTACTTGTGTCTCTGTGACTTGCCCTTTGCTCACACTAATTCTTCTACCTGGAATGTTCTCCTTCCACCTTTGCATCTGCAGGCTCATGTATTAAGATATTGCCACTGCTTCAAGACTGAGCTACCCCATCTTCTATTAAAAAAAAAAAAAGCAACAAAGACACTTCTTTAGTTTCTCCTCTTCTTTATTTTTTTTTAATTTTTAAAAAGATTTTATTTATTCATTTGACAGGGAGAGTACAAGCAGAGGGAGAAGGAGAAGCAGGCTCCCCACCGATCGGTGGCCTGATGTGGGACTCGATCCCAGAACCTGATCATAACCTGAACTCGATCATAACCTGAGCCGAAGGTAGTCACCCAACGGACTGAGCCACCCAGGCTCCCTCTCCTCTTTTTTAAACAGTGGTTTCTCCCAGTTCTGCACAAATTCCAGAATCAACTTATCTAAACCTTTTGGCTGTTCAGTGTTACACCACTTTCTAACTTGGATTATGTAAGTGGGTGGCTCCTTCTAGACTGTATGCTGACTGAGGGTGAGCTCCCCTCCTGTCTTGCCTGGGTTCCCAGTGGGCCCCTCTCTCTGATATTTTGCACTTGTCTTACTTTGAGTAAATGAACAACAGTCAATGCTTCAATAAACTGTCCTTACATTTATTGAGGTTGAATTATGCTGGTAATAATCTTGATGAGAAACTCTGCACTTGGCCTCTGTGCTTATTTTTTTACAAACGTGTTCCTTATAGAGTAAGTTAACCAGGAAGTTTCCTTTACTCCCTTCCTCTAGACAGAGGGAAAAAAATAACAGGAAACCAAGCTGCAGCAAACAATGAAGATGAATATCAAATATTTATTCCTTTCCGTCCTAGAAGAGTTAGCACAATATTAGGTCATCATGGTACCACTTGAAACAATCAAAGTTGCTTTGAGCTTTAAGAACTTTCAGTAGAGCAATTTGGCTGTTTTTACTGAAATGAGGTCAAGTTAAAATACTGTTTTCTTTTAACAGAAATCAGTAGATATTATTCCAAGTGTCCACAAGTGTCGCTTGAAAGCCATGCTTGGTCTCAATCTTGTGATTCAGGAACTAGGTCTGAGGCTGTTGGCAGATAACTTCCTTTCTTTCTGTGCTCCCATACATTTTGGACATGGTAAGAAAAGAAATAGGAACTATCAAGTAACTTTCCTGTGTCACTACAACAACATCACAAGTTAAATAGTAACTCCATCTTGTAGATAAGAAAACTCAGTTTCATAGACAATAAAAACTTGCTTCAAATTACACAGCTAGGAAAGGTTAAAGCCAGGATTCAAAAACACATGTCTTTTGGACCCAAATCCATGCCATCATCACAGGACCATGCTTTTAACAGATTTTTTTAAAATTTGAGAGAAAGTGAGAAAGAGAGAGACAATGAGCAAGAGAGAGAGAGACAGAGCATGAGGAGGGGGGAGGAACAGAGGGAAAGGGAGAAGGGATCACGACCCCAGCCCAAGGCAGCACTTAACTGACTGAACCACCTAGGTGCCCCAGGACTGCTTTTGTTAGATGCCTGCCCCCTATACCAAACTGTGAGGTCCTTCGGTCCACAATACCTACCATAATGGCTGGAGCATGAATACTGAATATATTCGAGTATTTCCCCGTTTCCATTTCCCCTTTCCTCTATCTCACCGAATGTCAAGTTCAGTCTTATATTCATCCTCCCCATACAGCCAGAGGCTTCAGGAGAAGCTGACTCCACCCCGCTCCATCAGCGGGAAACTGGACACCCTGCCCCACTGCTGTTGGCAGCCATCTTACAACCACAAGGGGAATCAACATAGACATCAAGTCCACACCAGATATGGCAGAGACAAGAGAACCAAGAAAAACCAGAGCCTAGAGTCCACTCTGGATTTCCACTAATGTGAGATAAAACATTGCCTTATTCTTTAAACTACTTCAAAAATGTTCGTCGTCGTTGTATTGAGCTGAAATGGTCCTGATAAAGACAATGTGTGTACTTCATAAATGTCCATTGATGAAGGGCGCCTGGGTGGCTCAGTGGGTTAAGCCGCTTGCCTTCGGCTCAGGTCATGATCTCAGGGTCCTGGGATCGAGTCCCACATCGGGCTCTCTGCTCGGCAGGGACACTGCTTCCCTCTCTCTCTCTCTCTGCCTGCCCTCTGCCTACTTGTGATCTCTCTCTCTCTCGCTGTCAAATAAATAAATAAAATCTTAAAAAAAAAATGTCCATTGATGAATATTTCTTCTGCATCAGGAATAGCCCTTCCAAGGTGGGTATCATCACCCTCGTTTTCTGGATAAGGAAATTAAACCTCAGCAGGTTAAGTGATTTGCTTAAGGTCACAGAACTGGTGAGGTGAAAAATGAATTCGGAACTCAAACTCAGATCTTTTGATTCCGTGGGTCCCTTACCTATCACACAAATGAAGGGGGTGAAGGTCTTCACTCTGTGACACCCTTTTGCTTAAGGAAGAACTCACAAGAAGTGATAAGACCATTTCTTGGCAAGATTAATTTTTCTACCTTGTTTACTAAACAGACATTTCCACAATTGACATTGACCATCATTGACAATTGACCAAAACATCCATGTCCAAAATGGCCAAGCAATCATGGTGATTCAATCAACATAGTCTAGGTTGGGCTGAATTAACAAAAGCCTCACAAAGTCTTGGTGCCTAAACACAACAAATGTTTATTTTTGTTCATGCTCCATATCTAAAGAGGGTTGGTTAGGCACACTGCATCAGAGTTTTCTTACTCTAGGACCCAGGCTGTCAGAGAAACCACCATTTCAAATGTTACCAAACACAGTAAAGGAAAAGAAAGTTCTGGAGGCTCTCACATGGACAGTTAAATGCTTTAGGTCAGAGGTGATGCAAGTCACTTCCATTAACCATATACTGCCCGAACTAGACCTATGGCTCCACCCAGCCCCAGTCTTTTGTGTGCCTGGAAGGGGAAGAAAACCGGGTACCTAAGTGGTGAGCAGCAGTCATGACCACACGGCTGGTTATACTGATGACTGTGCTAATGTTTGTTCTTTTTTTTTTTTTAAAGATTATTTATTTGGGGTACCTGGGTGGCTCAGTGGGCTAAGCCTCTGCCTTCCACTCAGGTCATGATCCCAGGGTCCTGGGATCGAGCCCCACGTCGGGCTCTCTGCTCAGCAGGGAGCCTGCTTCTCCCTCTCCCTCTGCCTGCTTCTCCGCCTGCTTGTGATCTCTCTCTCTGTCGAATAAATAAATAAAAATTTTTTAAAAAAGATTATTTATTTGATAGACAGAGATCACAAGTAGGCAGAGAGGCAGGCAGAAAGAGGAAGGGAAGCAGGCCACCCAGCAGCCCCTAATATTTGTTCTTAAACGAAGACAACATAATGTAAAATGTAGAGCTTACAAATTTCACAGGGCCCTTCAAAACACTTTGCCAAAGGGTGCCTGGGTGGTTCAGTGGTTAGAGCCTCTGCCTTCAGCTCAGGTCGTGATCCCAGGGTCCTGGGATTGAGCCCCCACATCGGGCTCTCTCTTCTGTGAGGAGACTGCTTCCTCCTCTCTCTCTTCCTGCCTCTCTGCCTGCTTGTGATCTCTGTCAAATAAATAAATAAAATCTTAAAACAACAACAACAACAAACAACACTTTGCCAAGTGTTAACAGATAACATTTTATCTGCACCACAACCCTATGACAGTGTGTGAGCACATCAAAGTGTCGTCAAACACAGGACAAATATTAGCCTTAGAAATAAGACATTACATGAAGTTTCCTTTGCCAGATTCCACAGCTCAATAAATTAATAGGACACATGGTAAGAGTCATCCATTACACACACACAAAGATAGAGGTAGCCTGGTTACCTACCACACCATGGCCTTCCAGGGACAAAACCATATGAAGCCTTCTAAGAAGTAGTGAAAGAATGACCAAATGTCTCTCTCGGGGCGCCTGGGTGGCTCAGTGGATTAAGCCGCTGCCTTCGGCTCAGGTCATGATCTCAGGGTCCTGGGATCGAGCCCCGCATCGGGCTCTCTGCTCCGCAGGGAGCCTGCTTCCTCCTCTCTCTCTGCCTGCCTCTCTGCCTGCCTCTCTGCCTACTTGTGATCTCTCTGTCAAATAAATAAATAAAATCTTAAAAAAAAAAGTCTCTCTCTTCTTTCCTTCCCCTGTGACATCAGTGATGGCAGCAAGAGAGAAGAAAAGAGGAAGACTTCCTAAGGGAACTGGACTAGAATCGAGGAGACCCAGTTATATATACTCAGTTCTGTCAGAAACCAGCTATGTTTTTTAAAAAGTTTTATTTATTTATTTAGAGCATGAGAGCTGGGGGAGGGGCAAAAGGAGAGAGAGAAAGAGAGAAACAGGTTCCCCGCTGAGTGCAGAGCCCAAAAGAGGGTCATGGCGGGAGTGGGGGGTGGACTCTAGCCCATCACCCTGAGATCATGACCTGAGCCAAAACTGAGAGTTGGTTGCTTAACCAATTGAGTCACCCAGACACCCCAGAAACCAGCTAGGTAACTTTAAGCCAGTTTTTTTACTATGTTTACCAGTGACAATAAAATGATGTCTATTATTTTAAAAGGTTTTGTTATATATTATTTTATTATACATTTTATTATATATTTTTAATAATGTCTATTATTATTATAAGAGGTTTTAGAAATATAAAGTGCTCTAAGTAATTAATCATCCAATACTAAGCTGTTCTTTGTGCTTGGACTCGGGGGAATACAAGAATAAAGACATGATCTATGCCATGGGCATCTGTTGTTTTTGCACGGCTGGCTTCTGTTAAGAACACCCAGCTCAGGGGAGCCTTCAGCTTAGGTCATGATTCTGGACTCCTGGACGGGATAGAACCCCGAATCACATGGGGCTCCCTACACAGCAGGGCATCTGCTTCTCTCTCTCCCTCCACCCCTCCCCCCACTCATGCTCTCTCTCTCTTTCTCTCTCTCTCTCTCTCTCTCACTCTGTTTCTCTCTCAGATAAATAAAATCTTTAGGGGCATGTGGGTGGCTCAGTGGGCTAAAGCCTCTGCCTTCGGCTCAGGTCATGGTCCCAGGGTCCTGGGATCGAGCCCCGCATTGGGTTCTCCGCTCAGCGGGGAGTCTGCTTCCCCCCTCTCTCTCTCTCTGCCTGCCTCTCTGCCTGCTTGTGATCTCTGTCTCTGTCAAATAAATAAATAGAATCTTTAAAAAAAAAAATCTTTAAATTTTTTTAAATTTATTTTTTAAAAGATTTTATTTATTTATTTGACAGAGACAGAGATCACAAGCAGGCAGAGAGGCAGGCAGAGAGAGAGAGGGAAGCAGGCTCCCTGCTGAGCAGAGAGCCCCCCAAAATAAAATCTTTAAAACAGAAAAAGAACACACAGCTCTTCCTCTGAAGACTTTTCCCTTCCCCTACTTCATGAGGTCTGCCAGAGCTGTCAGTCACAATGCTGTGTCCCCACAGCGGTGGGTAGACTAATGAGATGTGGCGATTGGCTCAAAGAGGGACATGAGACCCAGTCAAGGCTTCCCAGAGATGTGGTAGAGAATTTCTGAAAGAGAATCTCCTGTAATCCTGGACATAACCATGGGGCATGGGGGGCTGAACCATCTTCGCAGTTACACAGGATTATCAATAGAGGAAGATGAGACCAATATGCTGTGAGAAGCAGAGAAGACAGAGGATGGGCTGCCAGGGAGCACTGAAGTCAAGTCAACTCCTGAACTGTTCCGTCCTCTAAATCAGTACGTTCAGTCTCACTTTCCCACCCTGCTTTGTAAATACAACTCCGGGCTCAACTCCCACCTTATCTCTTTATCCAAATATTCTCTGACCATTCAGCCTACTGTAGCCTCTCTGGAACTCCCCTCCCTCTCCCCAGAATTCCTGGCTCTACTGGACTCTGTTAATCCTGAGATAAACTCTATAAAAAAGTGCTTAAGAAAGAAGGATTACATAAATGTAAAAGTATCGGTTGTAAAAGTAAAGTCAAAGTGAAAATGGTGTGTGTTGAATTGTTAAACATATTCCCGCATCCTGAGGTCAGCAGAATTAAAAACGCTCTTCAAACTGCTTTAAAGACCAAAGAGCACTCTACTTGCTTAAATACCAGCTCACTTCATCGTTCTCAAACCCTGTCTAGCCTTCACATTCTTTCAAGCTTGTCTCAACCAAGCTTTGTTATTACTGAGAACATCTGGGCCACTTCACCCTTCTCGCGTGGTCTCTAGAGTCAATCCTCTCCTCTGTCCTCCACTCCCTCTCCCCACATTACACACCCTCTCAGAGTTAGCTTTTGCTCTGCAAGTGCACCTCTTATGGGGCTGTCCACTAAACTCCAAACTGGAAGTCCTTTCCTTGGTTCCTGGGTTCAAAAATGCAGGAGTTCCTTTTTTCTCTTTAAGGAGTAAATTTTTATAGAACACCAAGTCATTCAAGTTATTAAAGGTAACTCATCTTAGCCATTCATAAACCAGAGCATTGGCCCTTCACTCAAGTTTACACAGAACTTTATTTGGCGTTGTGCTGAGAAGCTGAGTTGCCAGCAACTTTGCAAAGCTCCCACTACGCAATTACCCAGATAGTTGGAATTCCTTAGTTTTCCAGCTAGAAGGCTTTGCTAAGGTGCATTATCAGTGTTGGCTCAGGTTGGTCTTCAGGTGTTAGGTTGGCTTAGTCCTTCCTTGAAATGTCAATTATTGTTAGTCTAGCTTATTGTCCTTTGGTGTGTTGCTTTGCTAACCATATAGTTTCTTAAGGCTTTATTGTACCACTGGGATTTTGGAGCCATAATTTTCAAGGAACTAGATTCTAAGATGTGTATGGTTTGTATTCTAATAGAACTCCTTTATACTGGTACAGCTAAGTCAGATGTTTTTATAATTCCCTAGAATGTGCTCATATTATGACACGTCATTGTTTATATGCTTTTCATGAATGTGTGTTACTTATATAACTATGACCTGGAATCCAGATTAAGTGTAATGAAACCGCTGGGTGATTTTTATATTTATAAGACATTGTTTTACAATATAAAATCATGTGAGCAAGCTCATATTCTTCTGTTATCAAGTAAATGGTAAGTGTCTGAGAAAAAACATATTAATGATACACCCTTGTCTAAAATGTGGTATCATATTGTGATGTAATATTTACATTTATTGTTTTGTTTAAAATATATTGCTATTTTAGACAAGTGTGCCAAGGCTATTCAGTGGGGAAAGGACAGTCTTTTCACCAATTGTTGTTGAGAAAACCAGATATCCATAAGCAAGGAAATGAAGTTGCATGCCTACCTTCGACTGTATAAAAAAATTAACTCAGGGTTATTACATTGCCAAATTGCTACCTATAGAGGATGCAACAATTTATACTCCTTTTGCTAAAAATGTGAGTGATGGTTTCCCAAACTCTGGTCAACAGGGGTTATCACATCTTTGGTACTCTGATAAATGACAAAACAGCATTTTGGCTTAATTCTAATTTGCATTATCTAATAATAGTGAGGTGAGCTGAACAACTTTGCATGTGTTTAATAAGACATTTGTACTATTTTTCAGTGACCCTTCCCAATCCTTTCCAAATTTTCTATTGTATTATTCATCTTTATTGATTTATAGGGACTCTATTTATTAATGAAATTAGCCCTGTGATGGACACTGGGGAGGGTATGTGCTATGGGGAGTGCTATGAATTGTTTAAGACTGAAAAACCACAGACCTGTACCCCTAAAACAAATAATACATTATATGTTAATTAAAAAAAAAACAACACCTCACCAGATACAAGAGAAAAAAAAAATGATATTCCTGAAGGAATACCAACCCCTTCCCAGCTTTTTTTATATCACCGCTGATCATAGGGTTCTAGTATGTTCTCAGTGTTTGTCTGCTGGTGCTAATTGCCCTTTTAATACTTCTACTATTCACTGTCACATTACATTCTGTGCTTTCTTATTTACTTGAAAAATATTTACAAAACAAAACAGAACAAAAAAAGAAATTAGCCCTTTGCACTACAAGTGACAGATTTTTCCCCTGGTGTGTCACCTGTCACTTTTCTTTTGCTTTTTTGGTGTTTTTTTGGGGGGAGGCATGGGGCATTGCCATGAAAACATGTGTTGAGATACTGTACACCCAAATGTCAGATGGATCACAGAATTACTCGTGAAGAATGCCAACATTAACAGGAAACCATGGAAGAACTTTCTTTTAGTCTCAAAGTCGGAAGGGCCTTTCAAAGAATGAATTAAAACCCCCCAAAGACCGATAAATTTGATTCTATGAATAAAGTATGTCTTCATGGCAACGTCTGATGGACTAACGCCCAATACCTTAGAATGTAACCTTATTTGGGAATAGAGACCTTGCAGATATAGTTAAGGTAAAATGATGTCCTACTGGAGTAAGGTGGGTCCTGAATCCACCATGACTGGTGTCCTTATAAGAAGAGACGAGGACTCAGAGATAGAGACCCAGGGAAGACACCACATGACCACTGAGACAGAGATCCATGTGCTGCAGCTGGAATGGGGGCCACCGGGAGTGGTGGTGTTTTTTGGGGAGCAATCAACCAGATTGTAAGTTCTACTGGGTTCCCCACCAGACTGATTTACTGCCATATGCCCCATAGCTACTGTGGCCTGACACATAGTAGGTGGTCAGTAAATTTACTGAGTAAGTGAATGGAAGGCCTCGGGAGCCGAGGGTTTGGAGAAATACTTGGAATGTAAAACCTGGTATTGAAGTGGATGTTGGGGAGATTAAAGTAATGACGCCACATCCTCTCTTCAGCCTTCAGCCATGGGAACTGGTGTGAGCTGTCCACAGATTTTAACACTTGTGAAGCAAAGGAAATAACACCCCTCCAGGGCTTTTGAACCAGCAGACCATATCCTTGGATTTCCACCACCCCAGCCCCTCAGAGAAGAAAAGGCAGACTTTCAAAGCTGGCAAAATAACAAAGTTTGGCGTTTTAAATGGAAACAAAAACAAACATGAACAAGCTTTTTTCCATTTCTCAGCCTCCTCCAGGCAAAGGTTTAATAAGTAAATATTTGCCTTCTGTCCTCCCCAAAAAACCTCACACCACTTTTCTCCTTACAACTTAATATATTAAATTAAGTGCATATGTGATATTCAAATATATATGATTTCAGGTCCCCCCTCCCCCTTTTTGGGAAGATTTCATTCATTTTGACAGAGACACAGAAAGAGAGGGAACACAAGCAGGGGGAGTGGGAGAGGGAGAAGCAGGCTTCCCGCTAAGCAGGGAGCCGGATGCGGGGCTTGATTCCAGTACCCTGGGGCCATGACCTAAGCAGAAGGCAGATGCTTAATGACTGAACCACCCAGGCGCCCCTGTTTTCAGTCCCTTCTTCATAGTTATTTTATAGATTAACAAAACACTGGAATTTAAAAATTATGTATTCATATTATGTAAAGGTTTTGTTAAGTGAATTTGGGAGAATTTTTTAACTGTTCCCCCCCTTCTTGTTTGGAACATATGTTGAATGATTATAATGAAATAGTAGATAGAAATAATTTTCTATAAAGTTAGATATAACTGTTTTTTGTGTTGCTATTTTGAAAAGATGCATTTTTGTCAGCATGGTGCTTTGGTTGTTTGTAATATTCATGTGACTCATGATCTCAACACTTACATGCTTGTATCTTCAGTGTAAAATCTTCAACTAGACTGCAAACAAGGCAAAGGTTACATCGTGAAAGTAAATATTTCATTGCCTCTTAAAATAACTCTGCCAGCTGCAATATTCCCATAAAACAGTGTTTTTAAAACCAGCTCCAAGTGTGAAAACCATAACTGGGTGTTTTTTAAAAAATTTTTTGTTTTAAAGATTTTATTTATTTATTTGACAGATGGAGATCACAGAGAAGCAGGCAGAGAGAGGAGGAAGCAGGCTCCCCGCTGAGCTGACAGCCCAATGCGGGGCTTGATCCCAGGACCCTGGGATCATGACATGAGCTGAAGGCAGAGGCTTTAACCCACTGAGCCACCCAGGCACCCCTTTTTTTGTTTTGGTTTTTTAAAGATTTATTTATTTATTTGACAGACAGAGATCACAGGTAGGCAGAGAGGCAACCAGAGAGATAGGAAGGGAAGCAGGCTCCCTCGGGGCTTGATCCCAGGACCCTGGGATCATGACCTGAGCCTGAGGCAGAGGCTTTAACCCACTGAGCCACCCAGGTGCCCCCAGGCACCCCTGTTTTAAATAATTTTTAAACTCTATCTCTAAAAGTTTACTTCTGAAAAATGACTTTCATAATCTTAGTCAATATTTATATATCTAAATGTCCATTCCTCAGTGTCTCTGAAAGTGCCCTGTCACAGTGTACTCCTAATTTCATTCTTAGGTCTTACAGTATGTTCACCACGTGTATACTCTATCTGCTTCAGACTCTTTTGACCTAGAAGGTCCTTGAATGATACCCTGGAGCACTCCTTCCCCGACTACAAGCCAGGACACTTCTGAAACTTCTCCCTTCATTTCCTGGTGGTTCATGGACACTCAGGCTTAGAGTACAGAGGCCAGCAGCAGCCTTGGGTACCACGGTACACAGAAAACACAGGCCTGAAAAGAGACTTGACTTTTGTTGTTTGCCATTTTTGTGTGTGTGACCTACTGTCTTGATCTAATCTGGCTTGGCCTGCCAGCAGTCTGTCATGCCTGTTAACTTAAGCACACCACCCCCCAACATTAAGTTCCCATCAGACTTTATTATTTTATATTATGCTTCTGAAGATAATCTAGTTAAGATTATTTTCTGGAGTCTATATTCATAGATTTTTTTTGATGAACAAACATGGATTTAGTCAAGTTCAAAACTAAATCAAGTCCAGAATAAAGAACGTTTACAACTCAACAATGGAAAAAAACAAACAATAAAAAGGGGGACAAAGGTCTTACATAGACATTTCTCCACAGAAAATATACATGTGACCCATAAGCACATGAAAAGATGCTCCACATTTCTAATCATTAGGGAAACACACATCAAAACCATAATGAGATATCCCTTCACACCCACTAGGATGGCCATTTTAAAAAAAAAGAGAAAGTAACAAGTGTTGGTGAGAACATCAAGAAATTGGAACTTTCAGGCACTGCTGAAGGGAATATAAAATGGTGCAACCACTGTGGAAAAGAGTTTAGTGGTCCCTCAAGAAATTAAACAGAGGGGACGCCTGGGTGGCTCAGTTGGTTGAGCGGCTGCCTTCGGCTCAGGTCATGATCCCCGCATCCTGGGATCGAGTCCCACATCGGGCTCCGTGCTCGGCGGGGAGCCTGCTTCTCTCTCTGTTTCTGCCTGCCATTCTGTCTGCCTGTGCTCACTCTCGCTCTCTCTCTCTGATAAATAAATAAAATCTTAAAAAAAAAAAAAAGAAAGAAATTAAACAGAGAATTACCACACGATCCAGCAATTTCGCTCCTACGTATGTAAACCAAATAGCTGAAAATGGGGATTCAAACATATCGATATTCATAGCATTATTCACAATAGCCAAAAGATGGAAACAATCTGTATCTATCAACAGGTGAATGAATAAGCAAACACCATACCACAAGCAAAGAGAACTCATTGGCATAAATAAAACCATATTAGAAAAAAAGCATATTTTGTGACAATTTGCTAATAATTTGCAAATGTTTGGTCTGCTACTGTGTGCTAAGACACTGTCCTAAGTGTGCTTTACATGTTTTAGTTCAATTAATCTTTACAAAGGCCTTAGGGGGCAAGTGATATTATTCTCATTATACAATAAGAAAACTGAGGCACAGAGAGGTGAAGTCACTTGGCAAAGATTACACAGCATGTAAGAGGCATTGTCAGGATTTGGACCCAGACAGTCCGGAGCCAGTACTCTCAGCCATTCCATTCCAACTTCCCACAAAGTTCCTGAGCATATGGTACACAAATGAACTCTGTGAGAGAAAGAAAACATGGTTACGTCTCATGCGTAGTGTAACCAAAGCACTTACTTTGTACACGGGAGGTGCTCAAGTCACAGACAGCTAACATTGCAAAAGGGAGATGGGTAGACCAGGGAGGCATTGCAAATTATTCCAGCCTCGACATGAGTTGATGAGGACTTGGGTGTCCCCAAAATTTTCAATGATCCAATCGTGTAGTACCAGTTTCTCATCATGAGAAGAGGGAAAATCAAGGAGCCCCCTGTAGTGACTCCTGAAGAGTCACTCACCCACGCTGGCATGTTGACCACAGACACCAACAAGAACCCTTTTGCAGTATGTGATCTCTCCAAATTCTCTGTTTTCAAACCTTCAGGCCCCAGGGTTTCTAAGAAAATCCTAGATATCACCACTGATTGTACGAGCAGCCACAGACCGTTTCCACCACACTGTTGTATCTGGGCGGCTAAATCCCACAGCGGGCACCTTCCAAATACTTTTGAAGGCTGTTCTGCATAGCTTCATCCCATGGCTTAACTTGGGCTTGCCCTCTGGCAAGATCAATCTGCAGAGTACGCTTGAATATTAACAATACTGGCAGGGTTCCTGGTCACGAACAAGATTTAAATAGAGAAGGGTTGCTGCTTTTCACACATTACCAACAAACAGTATTTTCCTCACCAGTTGTCCATCCTGCAGCCCGTTGGCCTATGCACAAAGGTGGTTCATGGGCACAGATACAGCAATGTTGGAGGAAAAGCATGTCAACAGGTAAAAATAATTTTAAGGTTCACTCATTTGTAAACTTTCTGTTTTTGAGCTGCTCACAGAGGAAAAGGTGGAGAAAATGGTGAGAATCTGCCATCTCAGATGGGGACTCAGTTCAAAGTCACAAACAAAATCTTGGATTTCAAACAGGACTCATCAAGCCAACAGTTTTACGACTGTTGTGTTGCTCTAGTTATAAATGTTCTCCAGAGACTGCTAGAAAACTAAGCAGTTTCCTTTCCTTTTCTTTCTTTTTTTTTTTTTAATATTTTATTTATTTATTTGACAGAGAGAGAGAGATCACAAGTAGGCAGAGACGCAGGCAGAGAGAGAGAGAGAAGGAAGCAAGCGCCCTGCGGAGCAGAGAGCCCAATGCGGGGCTCGATCCTAGGACCCTGAGATCATGACCCGGCCCAAAGGCAGAGGCTTAACCCACTGAGCCACACAGGTGTCCCTAAATTTTTTAAATAATTATTTTTATATAAAACAGACATATGTTAGGAGCAAAAAGTGAGTAAATCTCAAGGGTAGAGTGAAACAAATATTTAAATATGTATGTACTTGTGTAACTACCATCAAGAACAGTATACAGAGGGGCGCCTTGGTGGCTCAGTGGATTAACCGCTGCCTTTGGCTCAGGTCATGATCTCAGGGTCCTGGGATCGAGCCCCGCATCGGGCTCTCTGCTCCACAGGGAGCCTGCTTCCTCCTCTCTCTCTGCCTGCCTCTCTGCCTACTTGTGATCTCTCTCTCTGTCAAATAAATAAATAAAAAATCTTAAAAAAAAAAAAAGAACAGTATACAGAACATTCTCATACCTCAGAATGCTCCTTCATACCCCTTTCCCAGTTAATAACCAGTTCTCCTGGGGCGGGGGGAAAAACCTGAAAAAAACTGGGAGCCTGCCTGGCTCAGTCAGTAGAGCATTCAACTCTTGGTCTCAGGGTCCTGAGTTCAAGCTTCATGTTGGGCATGCAGCCTACTTTAAAAAAATAAATTAATAAAATAACTGGCTCCCCTGAAGTCATCCCTATTTGTAGGTGGCCCTTGCTTAATTTTGCATCTTTGGGGGTTTTAGATAAATTTTGCACTGTGCATTCTTGTCTGGCTTTTGTTCAACACTATGTCACAGTTTACATAAAACAGCAATTTGTCCTTTTTTTTATTGCTGTTATATTCTATGACTGTATCATAATTTATTCTTATTTCTACTGCTCAACTGGTTTTTTAAAGATTTTATTTGTCTATTTATTTATAAATTATTTATAAACAATGCAATAAAATAAACAATTTATTAATAATTACAGTAATAATAATAAATAAATATTCATGATTTATTTATTTATTGAGAGAGAGAGAGAGAGAACGTGCACAAGCAGGTAGAGCAGCGGGCAGAGGGAGAAGCAGACTCCTGGCTGAGCAGAGAGCCCAATGTGGAACTTGATCACAGGACCCTGAGATCATGACCTGAGCCAAAGGCAGACGTTTAACCAATTTAGCCACCCAGGCGTCCCTTGACTGTTTCTTTTTAATGAAGATTATATTTATTTGTTTTAGAGAGAGAGAAAGTGTGTGCGAGCAGGGGAAGGGGCAAGGGGAAAATATCCCAAGCAGAATCCCGGATGAACCAGGAGCCCAGGGTGGGGCTGGATCTCATGACCTGAGGCGAAAGCAAGAGTTGAATGTTTGAGTCAACCAGGTGCCCCTCTACAATTCTACTGTTGATGGACATCTGGGTTATTGCCTATTTGGGGCTATTATTTGTAAAGCTGCTAAGAACATTCTGTACATGTCTTTGGCAAACATATATACTCATTTCAATAAGAAGTACAGGAGTCTTAGGGCATATAATAGGAAAATTTGACCTATTCTGGTAAGGCCAGGAAATTATTGCACTAAAACGCTTTTTGGGTGCTAATGTTTTCTGAATCTCAAACCTGGAGGTCAGGAACACATCTCCTATGTCTAGGAAGTTAGTTGGGACCCTTTCTGCCTTTTCTCTCAGTCCTGGAAGTAATAAGGTTAAAGATGTTTTGGGACTGGCTGTCACTTATATATTTGGACTCTTCGTAAATGAGTAAGATAAAGCCTGACTACCCTCACAATTCAGACAACTACTATTCTGTAGGCGATAGCTATTTTCCTTTTGCTGTCAGCATCCAAATCCCTTCATAGCTTGGGGAATTCCCCAAGGGATGACTCTCGGTTGCAAGGCCCAGCCCACGTGCTGAAGCTGAAAAGGCCCTTCTACCACAGTCTCCTTTGTAACCAGAGCATGGCAAGTGACCTGCTTGCACGGACCCACCTGTCGCTCTCAATCACCTGAGTCTGAGTCATGAGTCTTCCCGTCCAAAAATGGTAGAGTTGGCAGTGCATTTGGCACACAGAGGGCAGCGGGAACGGCAGAGCTGCTCCTAGCAGATGGGACTGTAGGTGTCATTTTTGACATTGTTCCTGTTGCAAGGCCTCCAACTCAGTTCCTCAGCCGTCCCAGCCATGCTGTAAGCTAAGCAGTAGATGCTAATCCATTCCTTTTGTACTTCAATCAGCCAGCTTTGGTTTCTGTGGCTTATAACTAAGAACCCTGACTGCTAGATCCTCCTAAGCAAATTTTCCTGTTAATGATGATTACGAGTATTTGCTGTTACTACAGAACTAGAACAAAAAAACCCTAAAGATTGTATGAAGTCACAAGACTTTGAACAGCCAAAGCAATCTTGAGAAAGGACCACCAAGCTGGGCTCACCTGGGTGGCTCAGTCAGTTCAGTGTCTGCCTTCGGCTCAGGTAATGATCTGAGGGCCTTGGGATCGAGCCCCACTTGAGGCTCCCTGCTCAGCCTCTGCTGCTCTCCCTGCTTGTGTTCTCTTTCTCATTCACTCTCTCGTTCAAATAAATAAATAAAATCTCAAAAAAAAAAAAAAAAAAAGAACCACCAATACTAGATTTCAAGCCATACTACAAAGTTACAATAGTCAAGACAGTATGGTACTGGCACAAAAAAACAGACATATAGATCAATGGAACAGACACAGAACCCAGAAATAAACTCACCCTTATATGGTCAAGTAACCTCCAACAAAGGAGGCAAGCATATACAATGGGAGTAAAGACAGTCTCTTCGGGGAGCCTGGGTGGCTCAGTGGGTTAAAGCCTCTGCCTTCAGCTCTGGTCATGATCCCAGGGTTCTGGGATCAAGCCCCGCATTGGGCTCTCTGCTCACCAGGGAGCCTGCTTCCCACCCCCTCTTCCCCCCACCTCTCTCTGCCTGCCTCTCTGCCTACTTGTGATCTCTGTCAAATAAATAAAATCTTAAAAAAAAAAAAAAAAGACAGTCTCTTCATAAGGGTGCTGGGAAAACTGATGGTTTTAGGCGAAGAATGACAATGGACCATTGCCTTACACCATACATAAAAATAAACACAAAATAGATTAAAGACTTAAATGTTGAGACCTGAAACCTTAAAATTCCTCGAAGAAAACATAACCCATATACTCATGGACATTAACCTTAGCAGTATTTTCCTGGATGTCTCAGGAAATATGTTTCCCAGGCAAGAGAAACAAAAGCAAAAATAAATAATTGGGGTTACAATGACCAAAAACTTTTGCAGTGAAGGAAACCATAAACAAAACAAAAAGGCAACCTACTGAGTGGGAGAAGATATTTACTAATGATTTGTTTGATAAGGAGTGAATATCTTAAATATATAAAGAACTCATACAACACCAAAGCACAAATCACCTGAATAAAAATGGGCAGAGAACCTGAAGAGACATTTTTAAGGATTTTTTTTTATTTTTAAGTAATCGCCACACCCAACTTGGAGCTCAAACTGCCAACCCTGAGACCAAGAGTCACATGCTCTACTGACTGAGCCAGCCAGGCTTCCCTGAATAGACATTTTTCCAAAGAAGACATACATACAGATGGCCAACAGACACATGGAAGGATGCTTAATATCACTATTCATTAGGGAAATGCAAACCAAAACCACAATGAGATCTCATATTACACCAGTCAGAATGGCTAGAATCAAAAAGACAAGAAATAACAAGCATTGGCGAGGTTGTAGAGAAAAGGGAACCTTTGTGCACTGTTGGTGGGAATGTAAATTGGCGCAACCACTGTGGAAAACGGTATGGAGTTTCCTCAAAAAACTTCAAATAGGACCAAAAATATAAAATTAAATGTAAACATTTTCATAGAGAATTTGTTTACGATATGATTTCAGGTTTGTTGTTGTTTTTTTTAATCTCATATGCTCTCATTGCTCAGGAGAGTTAAGTGACTTGCCTGAGGGTCACACAGTTTGGACTTAAGATTTAACTCCCATTACATGCTTTTTATAATGTGAACATCAATAACTTTAAAACAGGAACATCTGGTGGCTCAGTCAGTTTAGCATCTGCTTTTGGCTCAGGTCAGTTTCCCCCGGGGCCTGGGATCAAGCCCCTTGTCAGGCTTCCTGCTTAGAGGGCAGCCTGCTTCTCCCTCTCCATCTGGATTCCCCCCCCCATCCCCCCACTGTGCGCATGCTCTAATTAAAAAAAAAAAAGTCTTTAAAAGAAAATAACCTTAAAACAATTATGTAACTGAATTGCATTAAAATGAAATAGAGAATTGGGGCGCCTAGGTGGCTCAGTGGATTGGGCCACTGCCTTCGGCTCAGGTCGTGATCTCAGAGTCCTGGGATCAAGCCCCGCATAGGGCTCTCTGCTCCGCAGGGAGCCTGCTTCCTCCTCTCTCTCTACCTGCCTCTCTGCCTACTTGTGATCTCTCTCTCTGTCAAATGAATAAATAAAATCTTTAAGAAAAAAAAAATGAAATAGAGAACATAAAAACTCTAAATTCAGAAAAATTAAATGATCTAGTTTTAGTTAAAACACAACATAATACATAATTAAAAAAAAATTTTGTGAATACCAAAGCTCTTCTTTATATATGTAAGAAATACATACCCGAGTAAGATGAGAATGGAGGGATATGCTCCAAAATTTACCAGGGGACTATCTCTGAGGGCTGGAATTATGGGCAATTTTATTTGTGTGTGTTTGGGAAGAAAAGTATAAGCTTACCTTCATCTTCTAAATTTTCTGTAATAAATGTGCTACCTATACACTTTCTGAAAAAGCCTTTTATTACTGTTATTATTAGTCATTTTGATATTGTATCTTTAAAATGAAAAGTATACTTTTCACCACTGATTGAGCAACATCTCCCTGAGGCATGTATGTCACATGCATCATTCCATTTTATTTTTTTAAGACTTTATTTCTTTGACAGAGAGAGAACATACGCAGGTAGAGAGGCAGGCAGAGGGAGAGAGAGAAGCAGGCTCCCCACTGAGCAGGGAGCCTGATGTGGGGCTCAATCCCAGGACCACGGGGTCATGACCTGAGCTGAAGTCACTCAACAAACTGAGCCACCCAGGTGATCCCCTCGCCCGTTTTAATTTGTACAACAGTTTCATCAGGTAATAATGGTATCATCATGTCACAGATAAGGAGGCTGATGCATACAGAGGTTCAACGGTCATGATCACACAGTAAGTAATGGAGTCTGGGCTGTAGTGAGCTCAAAAGTCCACCTCCGTCTGCTGGGCTGCACCAACTCTCCTACCTTCTGACCACTCCCAGCTTCTCTAGTATAGGAGAGTTGCTCTGCAGAGGCTGGTGTGGCCTCTCAGGTACTCTTCTTTAAAAACACATTTAAGGGGTGCCTGGGTGGCTCAGTGGTTTAAGCCACTGCCTTCGGCTCAGGTCATGATCTCAGGGTCCTGGGATCGAGCCCCGCATCGGGCTCTCTGCTCGGCAGGGAGCCTGCTTCCCTCTCACTCTCTCTGCCTGCCTCTCTGCCTACTTGTGATCTCTCTCTGTCAATAAATAAATAAAATCTTTAAAAAAAAAAACACACATTTAAGGTATTAGACAATTTAAAAATGATTATATGTATCATAAAAAGACTGGAAGGTTATGTTCCAAACAGTATATACTGTCAGGGCATGGAATTGATAGTGGTGGGACTTTTATTTACTTATTTTTAAAGTATTCTGCCCCCAATATGGGGCTTGAACTCACAATCCCAAGATGAAGAGTGACATGCTCTACTGAATGAGCCAGCCAGACACCCCAATAGTGTTGGGACTTTTATTTTCTAAGCTTTTATACTTAAGTAGTTGTTTTCTCTTAAAAATATTTTTCTGAGGCGCCTGGGTGGCTCAGTGGGTTAAAGCCTCTGCCTTCGGCTCGGGTCATGATCCCAGGATCCTGGGATCGAGTCCCGCATCGGGCTCTCTGCTCAGCAGGGAGCCTGCTTCCTCCTCTCTCTCTGCCTGCTTCTCTGCCTGCTTATGATCTCTGTCAAATAAATAAATAAAAATCTTAAAAAAAAATTTTTTTTCTGTAATAGTTTTCTTTTTTAAAAAGATGAGAATCAGAAAAAAATTATAGATTTTTCCTATATTGCCTATCTTTTGAACACGGTGCATCTCAGTATCAGGTTCAGTACACAAACCATTTCTAGAGACGTGCATAACAGTAACATGTACTTCGTCACCAAGCCCGGGCCTTCTCACTCAGATATCTCCTTAGACAATAACCCCAGTTTCTCGGCTTCACCAACTACTGGGTCTTCCATGCTAGAACAGTATCTGGCCGACAAGTGTTTGGCACAGAACTGGCAAATATATGACTGAAGAATATGTACTTTCTTCTAAGTTTTAGATATACTGACATATTCTCCTATTAAGTTTCAAATTAGGATACATGTTAAAGTCATCTGGAAAAAGGAAAATGTACAGGGAAATATCTTTGCTTCCAGATGTCACAACTTTGCTACAGGTGACTGTTACAGGTTGAATAGTATCCTCCCCCTGGAAAAAAAATTCTAACCCTCTGGTACACAAAGAATGTGATATTATTTGGAAACTGGGTCTTTGCAGGGGTAATTAGTTAAGATAAGGTCACAGATGAGAGGGTGGGCCCATAATCCAGTAAGACTGGTATCCTGATAAGAAGACAGCCAAATGAAGCCTGAGACACAAGGAGAAGGCAGTGTGAAGGCAGAGGATCGGGGTGAGGATTGGGGTGATAAACACACAAGCCAAGGAACGTCAAAGATTGCCAGCAAACCACCAAAAGCTAAGAAGGATTTCCCTACTGGTTTAAGAGAGAGCATGGCCCTGCTGACATCTTGACGTCTGCCTGCAGAACCGTGAGACAATAGATTTCCGTTGTTGTAAGCCACTCAGCTTGTGGTACACAGTGGCATTGGCTTTGAATTTTTGCAAATAATGGGGGAGGAGGAAACTGTCACCTGAACATCATGACCTACAGGTTTTCAATGACTTTCCAGTTTGTTTTCTGATAATGGAAAATATTTTCAAGAACATGCCCAGTCAACACAGGAATGCTAGAAAAACAAACAAGGAAGGACACACAGAAAAAACAAGTAGTTGAAATTTTAATAAGCCTAGGTACTGACATGAGAAATTTTAAAAGTTAGTGTTACAACATTGGTTTTCAAAGATTAACATTTACAATTATTGTAAAATTAAGTTTCACAAAGTTAAATTTTTTAACACCTCATTTCACTATGAATCTAACTCCTTACGATCCATCAAAATGGTATTATTTCATGGTTTGGTTTTTGTTTTTTTTTTCCCCTTTTTTAAAGCACTGGTGTGCTTCTTAAGCAAAATATTAACATGGGACCCTAACATATAAAACAGGAAGTGAGGCTGTTCCAGTTAAGTGGGGGCTTTAGAGAGGGGTCTCACACTTCCCTAGGTGTCACCTCTTGAGACATGCAGGATATCTCAGAGTAAGCATACTCTGGGAGCCACGGTATTAAAATAGTAACAATAAACACTAAATGAGATTTCAAAGATAAAGAAAAACAAGGAAGTCCATTCAGTATCCAACGCTTTTGAAGGCTCTGTTTTTCCACATGCTTTTCTTTGGTTTCATTGCTTTAGAAAATTGTCTGAACATTACTTGTTCGAATGGCAGCTATGGTGTACTTCTGCACCCAGGAAACTTGCCACAGGACAGACGCTGCTGAATAGGATCCAGGAGCAATGACTTCTTAAAAACATTTGTTTAGGTAGTCCACTGTTCATACTACTAAAAATAAAATACTTGTCATGGACAAAGCCCCACAGCCAAGAGAGTGGTTGGGAAGATGAAGCATCACAGTAAATCGAAAGGAGATTCTAAGCAAATGTAGGGTCATGGGGCCTTAGCCAACAGGGCAGAAGAGGCCACAGGGGTCACACAATCCTGGCACCGGGCTGGGCTGTGGGGAGGCGGACCTCTGTGCACAGTGATAGCGATTCATGATAGGAAGGGTGCAGTGGACCCCAGTGGCCACAGAACCACAGGGAAGCACCTGCTTAAGGCTACATGTGGTAAGAGTTATTAATGGCAAAAAAGGAAACCCATGAGACGGGTGGGCCTTCTGGTTAACTAGTTGAGTGTGCTCAGTAAGAACTTTCCCTTGGCAGTGCGTTCACGTCACAATCACTTCTACGGACCGCATGCGCTAACGGACTTTGTGTAACGTGCTGCAGTCTCTTCTAAGTGCTTTACAAACATTGCTTATTTCGGCCTCACAACAACCCTACAAGGTAGGCACTACTGTTAGCTCCACTTGTGCAGATGAGAAAATAGGCACAGAGAGATACGGCAACTTGCCTGAGATCCTAAGACTTGGAAATGTTGATCCCGGATTCAAGGCCCTTCCAAGAGAAGGCAGGACGCCTTGGCTCGGAAGACAAACATGTCCTAGAGAAACCCCAGGAGCCAGCCTGAGTTAAAAAGGAGAAAACAGCCCCAAAATGATGCTCTGTGTGCTCATCACACTGTGAGGGTAAGACCTCTAAACAATTTTTACCTCTAACAGGTTAAATATAAAGTGTACATGGACACAGCATTTCTTCCATTCTGAGTAAAGGTCCTTGGTAAATCTGGACTTGTTCTGAAATGTTTGAAGTGAAGTCATACTATCATAGCATGGCAGACCAGCTAAACCAACAAGAAGCTGATGCAGAAAGCACATGCTTCTCTATCACAGACTAGCATGGAAAAAACAGTAAATAAATATTAACATTAAAAAAGTGGTTTCAAATAAGGTTTAAGAATAACCTTGCACATTCCAGTTCATTACTTTATCATATTCTTGAATTCTTTGCTTTATGTGAGAAAGTTTATTCTTCAGATAATCACAGCGTTCTTTTTTCTCCAGAAATGTGGGATCCTGGAAAAGAAACACAACCAATATTTTCATTTCTAGTTTCCTCAGAGAAGAACACAGAAACATATTATCACCCAGAAAATGACCCTTCATAGCAGATTTCTTGCAACAGATTTTAAAATCTTCCTAAAGATGATTTTATTTTTTTAGAATATTTTCATAGCAAAATTGAGTGCAAATACAGAAAGCTGAGGATAACTTTAACTTCAATAGTTTAAAATATATTAAAGAGCAAATTAGTAAGTACAGAAAAGATTAACAGAAGCTCTCTCCAGCCTCTACTGTGCAATTAAGGATGGAATGAAAAATGTAAAATGACTTTTATTTTTGAAGGAAATGTCAGTGAGAAGTCCTATATTGGTGCTCTTTTCTATAGGTTGCTAAAAACCAGGTTGTAATAGAATGTGTTCACGACAGAGAGGAGAAGAAAAGGCATTCAGGAGCCACTCCTGTTCTCTAGTAAGTAGCATCTGAAGAAATATTAAAAAAGAACTACTTTAGCTGAAAGAATCTAAGGTCTGTCAGCTGTCACCACTGTATGTGCATTCGAATATACTCTGAAGAAAATGGGTTTACTTACATTCTTTTTTTTCTTGAATTCTTCATGGATTCTTGAAATTCTCTCACGTTCCTAAAAATAATATATTGTACACTTAAATTAAAACACCTGCATTTACTCAAATCATATCTCAAGAATATCTAAGTACACAGGGAATTGGAACAGAAAATAATTTTTATCTAAGACTATAATGAAAGTATTCACACACTAAAATTCGATTCACTGGACAAAGATTAGAAGGCTTCCTGCCTGCCACACACATTGCAGTCTAGGGGTGAATAAGAGAGGAAGGCCCCGACCGCATGAAACTAGCACCGAGTCCCAGGGCCACCACACAGCAGCTGTCTGGCCTGGGCAACCAGTTGGTCCCAGGACTCTGTTCCCTTCCTGGCAACCCCAAGTTTGTGAGAAGGTTCACATATTTGAAATGACCCTGGTAAAGGGCTTGGTATGTAATAACCACACTACACACTGGATTAAGAGGTTGAGACTATTTGACTTTCAAAAATAACTAAGTAAGGTTCCTTCTAACTAAGAATGTTTTTATAACAAATACGAAATTTGTTCATGGACTGAACAGTCTATCCAAGGGGTTACTAGGGCAATTTATCCATGTAAAACCTGTGCTTTAGAGTTGTCAGATACCATAAATTCAGTAAGTAAAATAGGAAAAATAATATTTATAGTTCTAAAAGCCCTCCCTGAGAACATTTCTCATCACCCACCCACATTCTTTTTGCAACCTATTCTAATTCTTCCATGCCTTTTGCAGGAGTGTCATTTGTGCTTTGATTGTTTGCCAGCATTGAAGTGACTGGCTAATTTAGTGTCACCTATCTGAAGAGGGCCTGGACTGGGAAGAAACTAGCTGCTGGGGCCAGCAGTGTGGTGAGGGTGATGCAGGCTGAGATAAGAATGGCAAAACCTATCCTAGAGGCTGTCAGAAAAATGGAACTTTAGGGACGCCTGGGTGGCTCAGTGGGTTAAGCCTCTGCCTTTGGCTCAGGTCATGATCCCAGGGTCCTGGGATTGAGACCCAAGGGATCTCTGCTCTGCGGGGAGCCTGCTTCCCCCCCCCCCCCCCACCCCGCCTCTCTGCCTACTTGTGATCTCTCTCTCTATCTCTGTTAAATAAAAAAATAAAATCTTTTAAAAAAAAAGAAAGAAAAACGGAACTTTAGACAGTGAGGACCAGATTATTTTGAGCAATATTCTTATTTTATAGGCCTAGAAAAGTCATGTGATTCATTTTTCAAGGGCACACAAGCAGGTCTGTGAGAAAACCTATCGCTCCAAACCAGACCGCTGGGCTTTTGAACACCGCCCTGGGGACCTGTCAGGAAACCAACAGGCCTTCCCTCTGACTCCCGCCCACGGCAAAGCAACGCCTGTAGCCGATGAGAAGTTAACTTTTGTGATACAATTAATATTTCTACTTTAGATAGGGGCTTGAGGAGACATGGAGACTAATAGTGGCCTTGTCATTTGGCTACTTACTTACCATGCTCTGTACAAACCACAGGAAACAACTACTGTTAATATGGTACAGAAATATCACCGGAGGACCCAGTCTCAGTCCCTACTATAATCATGTCCTTCCCATCCATCAGGTGCAGACTCAATTGTCAGAGCCCTTGCCCATTCACACAAAGCCATAAACCAGAGCCACTGGGTCCAGGCTCAAAGACAACATGACTGGACTGCTCAGCATCCTGTCTGTCAGCCAGCTTGCTCTTCCCAGCCTGTGCCGACACAATCTCTAGAGGCCTGCTCAATCCTTCCTGCACTCCTTCAAGGGCCTATAAATTTGGGCATCCTTCTTGGACCTCTGGACCCTGTTTGTCTTTCAAATGGTACCAAGTGACCCTTGACCTGCAATATTTGCGGGATTTTTCCTGCTTCCTGGTACTGGCACCTCCTAGAAAACACCATTCCTTTGTTCCAGGAGTGGGAAAAGTTATTACTCTGGACATTTGGCTTAGAGAGCTCATAATTATAACTGATTTAAATGTACACTTAATAGTCTGTGGTCAAAACAAAGATGCCTGGTCAATACGGATCACAGGAGCAGAATACACATATATAAAATATATGTTAGTTATATACATAGATTAACTTGCATGACATTTGTTAAAAATGCTGTGAGTTTTAAAAATTTGAATTATAGGGGCGCCTGGGTGGCTCAGTCAGTTAAGCATCAGCCTTCAGCTCAGTTCATGATCCCGGGCTCCTGGGATCGAGCTCCGCATCAGGCTCCCTGCTCAGGGAAAATCCTCCTTCTCCCTCTCCCTCTGCCTGCCGTTCCCCCTGCTTGTGTTCTCTCTGTGTGTCAAACAAAGAAACAAAAAATCTTTATAAAAATTTTTGAATTATACAAATAATAGCTTAGACTAATACACAGTCTTTTAAAAAGTTAGGATATTACAGATACATGTTCAGAGCATAACTCGTAACAGCCAAAAAGTGGAAAAAAACTGAAATGTTCATCAGGTGATAAGTTGATAAAGAAAATGTGGTACATACAATAAATATCACAGATAGGAATGAAATACTGAATCTTGCTACAATATAAATGAACCTTAAAAATGTTATGAAAAGCCAGATGCAAAAGGCCACATATTACATCATTCCATTTATAGAAAATGTTCAAAATAAGGAATTCTATAGAGAAAGTACATTTGTAGTTGTCAGTGGTGGGAGAGGGGCAGGGATGGGGAATATGTACTGATGGGTATGGGGTTTCTTGCTGGAGTGATGACAATGTTTTAGAATTAGGGAGTACTAATGGTTATACAACTTTGGGAATGTACTAAAACCCTGTGAATTGTTCAGTCTAAAAGGATGAATTTTATGGCATGTGAATTGTGTCTCAATAAAAAATGTACATCTGATAAAAAGTGCCACGGATTAACAGGGTATCCTGATTTCAAAAATATTAAAATGCGACACGGCCCCCCACCCCCACCCAAACTCCAGAACCTTACGGAAAGTGACTGAGTCCCTGGTGACTGCTGTGACTCTTCCCTAACTCCCGCTGTCATGATCACGGTTATCCGTATAATGTGTGGATGTGTGTGCCCAGCGGCTCAGATCTACTCTGTTGTTATGCACTGTGCTCTTTGGATCTGGGGTGCTCACAGCTTGGCCATCACTTACCCCTGGAGAATCTGGAGAATGCATTGAACCCTGGTTGCTCCCCTACACCCTGTCCACACCTTTGTGAATAAATCTTTTTCAAACTGTCTCAGTTTGAGTGTGCCATCGGTCTCCTTTAGGACCCTGATGGATTCAGTATGTATTTTAGGAAAATTTATTTTTTGCCTAAGAAAATAAAATGATTGTTTTATATCTGTTTAATAATTGAGAGCAAAAGATACGAAACTATATAATATGAATTATAATCCTGACTAGTGCCCTTGAAGACCTCAAATGACTTTCCGAGACATAGACAGCAGATGCACATGGAGATTATGGCTGCCCCACATTCACGTGAAGGTCGGATTTTACCCTTCCTTTCTCAGGGCCCCTCCCAGGCAGCTGCAGGCACTGACCTGTTGGTTTTCTGAACAACGAGGCAATCTGCTCATCACTGCATCCAGCTCATCGAACTTCCTCAAGACGGCCTGGACTTCTGCAGAGAGCTCTTTGTACTCTGAAAACTGGTCTTGGAACACAGCTTTGTAGCGTTCTCGTTCATCTTCTGTCTGAATCACAGGGTATTTTCTGATGGAAAAAAAATTAAACCAACGTTGTGACTTTTTCACTGAAAACAGGCTGAACAGAAAATCAGCCTAGCTTATTCCTCACTGACCATGCCATATCTTCAATTCAATATCCTACCTCTCCAGGAACAAACAACTGTTTAAACATAAACGTTGTCAAGCAGAGAGCATGAACTTGGAGACAAATGGTATCTCTCCATTTCTGCCTTCAAGAAGGATTTAAACAGACACTCACGCGACATAGTCAGGCATCACAATAGGTTTAGG
Organism: Meles meles; assembly: GCF_922984935.1. Classification (NCBI taxonomy): domain Eukaryota; kingdom Metazoa; phylum Chordata; class Mammalia; order Carnivora; family Mustelidae; genus Meles; species Meles meles. The sequence continues at coordinate 85,618,001 of NC_060068.1, forward strand.
GATGTGGCCTGCAGGGATGTGCCCACTCAGAAGTTCAGGTTTCATCTTTGTTGGTCTCAATTCTTTGATATTAACTTCTTGGTCTCTCTGTCTGTCACCACCAGTGGCCATATCACACTACAGTATGGGAGAAAGAGAGGATTTATTTGTAAAAAGAGGTGGAGGAAGAGGGAAAAAAAAAAACACATGAATTTATGTTAGAACAAAATGGTAGGAAGAAGCAGGGGGAAGAAAAGTAGAAGCAGCAATTAACATTTCACTTGGGAACTGCATGTTTTATAGTCACAAAATTGTCTGAATGTCTTTGTAATAGCTAAGGGGAACCACACTGAGGAACAGGAGTGCATGACAGGTAAAATCATTGTGTGTATATTAAATGTGGATGATGAAATACTAAATGTAGGGTCTTACGTACTTTATTTAGGTTGTATACCCCAACTATAAAACAATATAAACTGCAGGGCGCCTGGGTGGCTCAGCGGGTTAAGCCTCTGCCTTCAGCTCAGGTCATGGGATCAAGTCCCACACTGGGCTCCCTGCTCAGTAGAGAACCTGCTTCTTCCTCTGCCCCTTCCCCAGCTTGTGATCTCTCTCTCATTCTCCCTCTCAAATAAATAAATAAATAAAATCTTAAAAAAAAAAAAAGAAAACAAAATGTAGTTCAAAGTAAGAAATTCGGGGGGAAATATGGAATAAGGCTACTTAAATAGAAAGAGAAAAAATGTCCTGGGGAACTTGAGATGAATCAGCCACAAGTAGCCAGCACTTAGGTCGGAAAGGGAGTTGAGTTACATTGTTTTCACTGCCCGAAAAGGAAAGCAAGCAAACCCAGAGGAAAGGTGGTGAAGGCCTTTCAGCTATCCATGAGTTCTGAACCTGTGGCTCCTTGTTTTAAGTCACCCTGGTTTCTCAACTGGAAAGCTCTCAGAAGTCTTTAGCAAAAAATGGTACATTCAAAAGAGAAGTAGCACAAGAGGAAATGACCTGGAGAGGAAGTAGCTCTGAAGTATGACATAAGGAAGCAGGGGTGTCAATACTCAGGGAAACCCACTCTGGAATGGGCAGGCTCACACACACACGTGCAGCTTTAGGGAAAGACCATTCCGTGGCCCCAGGGGGCAGGGCCCACAACATGGACCACAGTGGTGAGGTGGGTAGATGCCAGGAAAGGGGTTCCCATTTTACATGGGAACCGGCAAGGTTCAGAGAGGTTAAGTAAATTTTCTAGAGCATCAGAGCTGGGAAGGGGAAAAGCCACAATTAAAACCCTGAATTTTGGGGGGGGCCACCTAGGTGGTTCAGTCTGTTAAACGTCTGACTCCTGATCACACAGCTCAGGTCTTCATCTCAGGATTATGAGTTCAAGCCCTGGCTTGGGGTCCACGATGGGCATGGAGCCTACTTAAAACAAACAGGGGCATCTGAGGGGCTCAGTCAGTTGAGGGTCTGCCTTTGGTTCAGGCTGTGATTTCAGGGTCCTGGAATCGAGTCCTCAGGTGGGCTCCCTGCTCAGTGGGGAGTCTGCTTCTCCCTTTGCCTCTGCCCCTTCCCTGCTCCTGCTCTGTCTCTCAAAAAACAAACAAACAAAAAACAACAAACAATTGTTTTTTGTTTGTTTGTGAAAAGAACTTTTCTGTTTATTGATGCTTTAAATGACTAACAAGAGGAAGGTTTACTTAAATGCGTACCATTCAATCCTAAAGTGCCCTGCAAATTCTGGTAGCTCCCTAGAAATGGTTGATTTCTCATTACAGCACTCAGCCCCCCTCCACTGGGCCCCTGGGACTTTGGCATACATTTGTTGAATTAAACTTCCTGAACTAAACTGAGAGCAGCTCGGGAGGGCTCCCACTTGACTGAAAACAAACTACAACACTTGTTTTTTTTTTAAGATTTTGTTTATTTATTTGATATATATAGAGAGAGATCACAAGTAGGCCAAGAGGCAGGCAGAGAGAGAGGCGGAAGCATGCTCCCTGCTGAGCAGAGAGCCCCATCCGGGGCTCCATCCCAGGACCATGGGACCATGACCTGAGCTGAAGGCAGAGGCTTAACCCACTGAGCCACCCAGGTGCCCCAACTACAACACATTTTAAAACTTTGCTCTTTCCCTTGCCAGGCAGAGCTTTAAAATCCTTTTGTTTCCTGATTTCCCTATGTCTGAGGTGTGGCTTAAGATTACCTCATCCTAAAAATCACCAGCTTTTAACTCCCCAAACAGCACAGACCACGCATTGGCAGGTGAGGCAGCTAACCAACCTTGGGGGAGGGTTGTGCAGAGAAGGGCTGCCCACAGCACCCAGGAGAAGGCTGAAGTGGAACCAGACGGCCTTGGCGCGGGAGGCATGCTGGCCACTGGGTCCCAAACAGCAAGGATCCACGTAAGGAGCAGGAAACTCCCAAGGAAAGGAGACTAAGCAGGAGTATTTCAGGGAACACCTTCTGAGGTTAGTATTTATTCTCCTTTTTCTCCACTTTTTAAGAAGCCATTTCTTCAAATGAATGAATTCTTACCTGTTTGATCTTGATAATGAATGACAGTACTAAAAAGAGGGGAACAGGGACCCCTGGATGGCTCAGTCAGTTAAGCATCTGCCTTCAGCTCAGGTCATGATCCTGGAGTTCTGGGACTGAGTCCCCATAAGGCTCCCTGCTCGGTGGGGAGCCTGGTTCTCTCTTCCTCTTTCTCCCACCCCCTACACTCTCACTTGTATCCTCTCTCTCTCAAATAAACAAATAAAATCTTAAAAAAATAAAACGAGGCGAAACTTTTTGGGCTTAAATAAATGGATCTCTACTTCATGGCCTCCCTCTTTAGCTTCTAAATAGTTAACAACCCATTTGTCACGCTGCTGTCTGAGGGGGACCCTGGCTGATGGAGCCGCTATGGATAACGCTGACCCTTCAGAGCTTAGCAGCAGCCCCAGGTGTCAAGCTCAGATTTCCGGGTCAAAATCATAAATTCTATCCAGGTAGAATTTTTTTCCCTAGGTTAAGTTTTTCAAGCAGGAACTATTCATTTTCCTTACTTGCACACCCCTAATTCAAAGATTCACTTTTTATTTAAAAAGGAAGCTTTAAGAAGTCAGAATATTTTCAGACTATTTCATCTGCTTTAAAATTATTATTTTTTTAAGATTTTATTCATTCATTTAACAGACAGAGATCACAAGTCAGCAGAGAGGCAGGCAGAGAGAGAGGAAGGGACGCAGGCTCCCTGTTGAGCAGAAAGCCCAAACGGGGCTCTATCCCAGGACCCTGAGATCATGACCTGAGCAGAAAATAGAGGCTTTAATCCACTAAGCCCCCCAGGCGCCCCTAAACGTTTCTGTTTTTAACACTCTTAAAATTTTCTTTCACTGTATTTGGGTGAATATCAATTCAGAAAACCTTACTGAGGAAAAAAAAAATCTGAAAGTACACCTAAGACAAATAATCAAAACCTCATTAGGCTCTTATTAGAAGGCTGTGTTTGGCTCCAGCCCTGGGACACCATTCTCAGTATTCCTGACTACAAATACAGGGCCCCAGGTTTCATAGGACCTTTCTTTGCTTCTAGCAAAAAAAGAAATCTCTGTCAGCAAATAACAGAAAAGCTTTATTGTGAGGCAAGATAAAGTAATTAAGCAATGGGGTTAGTAATGCTATGGTTACAATTACTAAGCTTTTCAAATTAAAAAATGCACTGATGAGGAGGGTGGGGGGTAGGCATAATGGGTGAAGGTGAGGGGGAGGTCCCTTTCCAGTTAACTTATTCAAGGCGATGAAAGACACAGCATAAGGAATACAGTCCATGTGACAGTGTTGTTTGGTGACATATGGCAGCTACACTGTGGTGAGCACAGCATAACTGTATAGAGAAGTTGAATCACTACATTGTACACCTGAAACTAATGTAACATTGTATGTCAACTAACTTCAATTAAAAAAGTGCTTTAGACAAAAATGGACTGAATATGCTACCAAGTTAGACATAGTGTGCAGGGTGCTTGGGTGGCTCAGTCAGTTAAGCATTTGCCTTTGGCTCAGATTATGATCCCCCGGTTCTGGGATCAAGCTCCACATCAGGCTCCTTGCTCAGCAGGAGGCCTGCTTCTCCCTCTCCCACTCCCCCTACTTACATTCCCTCTCTTGCTGTCTTTTTCTGTCAAATTAATAAATAAAATTTTTTTAAAAAAGTGTGCACTTGTCCAAGTACTAAGTCTCTCCCTCTGAGCACACCATGCACTGTTGCAGGGGCTGTGATCCCAAACCCATACTACCACCTTCAATGTTCAGGTTAGATTCTGACTTTTCTAGCTTGGAAAAAAACCTGTCCAGCACTTAGAGATTTATTAGAATCTGTTTCTGTCTCTGTTTGATCTTACTTTATATTTGTATTTTTCTTTAATATTTTATTCACTCGACAGAAATCACAACTAGGCAGAGAGGCAGGCAGAAAGAGGGGAGGAAGCAGGCTCTCCACGGAGCAGAGAGCCCGACGTGGGGCGCGATCCCAGGACCCCGGGATCATGACCGAGCCGAAAGCAGAGGCTTTAACCCACTGAGCCACCCAGGTGCCCCTGTATATTTCTTTTTTAAAATGATCTTATTTGCTTTTCAAAAAGTGTATTTGTTAAAATACAAAATAAAAAGTTATAGCGTAGTAAATAGTTCCAAACAGGGGACAGGAAACTTACATTCAGAGAGGGTAAGTAACTTCTTCAGAATCACAGAGCTAGTAGTAATGAAATTCAGATTTGCCTGATTCCAAGCTATATTTTGTCTTCATCATACTACACTACCTCTCCTGTGGTAGCCTGCCAATTCTTCCCTACCAAGAACTGGGAAAGAAGCAAGTGAAAATCAATGAGAAATTGGAGATCCAGCCTCTCCTAAAGGTTTCTAATAGGTAAGTCTAGAGAGATTCCCCAACTGAGTCACAGGATTCCCTCCCAGAGGTCTGCCTCTAGAATATACCTGAACGTGGATCCACTGTGATTCACTTCCCTGAGAAAGAGCCCTGTGAAAAGGTGCCCTCTGCATTCGGCTCCCATATCTTGAAAGAGTTTAAGTTAAAGGGATTGGTAGGATTTTCAAAGGAGCCCTATGAATGGGGGTTCTAACTCCACTAAGATTATTCCTGACTATTCCAAGACCTCTCGGGAGCCGGGAACCTACAACAGACCCCGGACATGCCCGGTACCAGCCTTCTAGGGCAGCCTGAAAGGGGTACCCTAGCACTTGTTGGCAGAGCTCCCTGATCCTGTCCTACCTATACCTTCTGCTTCAGCCACATTCTCACCAAACAATCACGCTGACCACCCTCATTGCATTTGGGGCAACTTCCCCAATTCAGCCAGGCCTTTCAGGTTGACTCTACTCTGCACTTAAACAATTGGAAAATCCCATTACCTTAAAGGGAGTGGTGAGCAAGCCCATAAATTCCACCATGGCAAAGAATGACTACCATTGCCACATCACTGCCACATTGCAGCCCCATGAGACAGTCCTGTCTCATGGACTGAACAATCAGCATCTGCAAAATGTACACCACTATTAACCCCCACAAAGCAAACAGATTCTTAAGTCCCTGGGGATGATCAGAAACATACTTCCTAATGCTAGCACTCTGACGTGCTACCCCTGATATCAGAGTATGCTATTACCTGTTCCCACGACTGCCAACTTTTTTTTTTTTAAGATTTTATTTATTTATCTGACAGAGATCACAAGTAGTCAGAGAGGCAGGCAGAGAGAGAAGAGGAAGCAGGCTCCCCGCTGAGCAGAGAGCCCGATGCGGGGCTTGATCCCAGGACCCTGAGATCATGACCTGAGCCAAAGGCAGAGGCTTTAACCCACTGAGCCACCCAGGTGCCCCAAGACTGCCAACTTTTAGAAAGTGAATTTCCTTGTGTAGAAGTTTTTAGACCCCTTTTCCATTATAAAACAGCTGTGTAACCCTGATCCATCTTCTACACTAAAGTCTTTTAAACTTGATATTTTCCATGCAGTGAGCATTATTTTAGGACTCTCACCAGGCTGTCATGCAGCCATGATGGTCATTCCTGGCCAGGGTAGGGTTCATGAGTCTCCCCGTCAGTCCCTCTGAGGGAGCAGGATTTACAGAAGAGTTAAAGCAGTACTGGCAATCTGGAATAAGAGTATTGGCAATAATCAGGCCAAACTTCTCTCATGACTCCCAACTGGGAAGAGTGCTCTCTTCGTTTGGTCAAGGTCACTAACACTGGAATGCAGCCCATAGGTAAGTTAGAGAAGCTGCTCTTAAATCTCAAACAAAGGGCCAGTGTTATTAATTATTTAAGCATTAGCTCTACATTGCTTATGCCAATTTTATTTGAAGTATTTATTAATTTGTTAAAAACTTAAACATTTTTGAATAGGTAATATGTACATACATGACATATAATTCAAACATCTAATAGGGTATATAATGAAAAGTAAGTCTCCCTCTCTCCTTGTCTTCCCACAGTTAGGCAGTGGCCCTCCTAAAGGTAACTACTATTTACCTAGCTATTCATCTATCTATGTAACAGTTCAAAAGTGAGCATCCATTCCGCTTACTGTGACTGTACCACTGAGTTAAGAAGTCTAACTGAAATACACATCCTGAAAGCAATAATAAATAAATATTTAAAGCAACGGACAAGGGAATTAGGAAGTGAAAACAAAGTACAATATAAGCAAATTAAAAGCCACAGGCACAGAGTCATGTGTGTGACTAGCTCTATGAAGAATGTTTCAAGTGCATAGGTTTGTAGCACTCAGGTCCACGCTACAAGAGGAACTCTTCAATATTCTGTAGACCAACCGATCCCAGCCTCATTTATCCCATGCCTGGTTCATCAGGGCTGCTCAAGTATTTCATGATTTCTAAAGATTTATGGATCCTGGTAAGACGCAATGGCAGACTGTAATTCAGATGACTTAACATACATGTCAGAAGTAATTTAAGGCAACTGATCCACTAAAATCTGTGGCTAATTACAGATCCCAATTGCTTTGACCAATAACAATGCTGAATTTGAGACATTATTATCCATAAACTGATTTCCCCCAGAAGACAGCAGAGAACTCAAATCTCTCCTTTTTTTGAGAAACAAATCTTTTTTTTTTTTTTTCAAGATTTTATTTATTTATTTAACAGAGAGAGAGAGGTCACAGAGAGGCAGAGAGGCAGGCAGAGAGAGAGAGGGGGAAGCAGGCTCCCCACTGAGCAGAGAACCTGATGCAGGGCTGGATCCCAGCACCCTGAGACCATGACCTGAGCCGAAGGCAGAGGCTTAACCCACTGAGCCACCCAGGTGCCTGAGAAACAGATCTTTAAGCAACTTCAGTTTTATAGTTCTTGCTCACTCTTTCACATATATACACACTCTACTAACACTCTGTGGTTTTCTTTTTCACAAGATTTGTAAGCCCCTGGGAAATGGAGATGATGTACCTTGTAGTATCCATATCACTAGCCTACAATCTAATTGGGACATGTTTGTTCAGTGAATGAATGATAACACTGATGTATTAATCACAATCCCTTGGACAAAGTGTCATTTGTCCACTTCAGAAATTCCTTACTTTACTGCGAACAAAACATTTTCATATTCTATTTGTGCTAAAGAGAATAATGTTTTTAAAAAAACCTATAGAAGGTATTTTCAAAATGCATGCACTTAAAGGATTTGTATAAATTAGCAACTCAATTAAAAAGTAGATGGGGCGGGGTGGGGGGTGGGGAGAGCACACCTGGGTGGCTCAGTGGGTTAAGCCTCTGCCTTCGGCTCAGGTCATGATCTCAGGGTCGTGGGATCAAGCCCTGAGTCTGGCTCTCTACTCGGTGGGGAGTCTCCTTCCCTCTCTCTCTCTGCCTGCCTCTCTGCCTACTTGTGATCTCTGTCAAATAAATAAATAAAATCTTAAAAATAAATAAATAAAAAGTAGACAGGATACCTAGAGTCAATAGGGAAAGAAAAGCAAACATAACATGTGAAAAATGGTCAGTCTCACTCCTTTTTTTTTTTTTTTCAAGATTTTATTTATTTGACAGATAGAGATCACAAGTAGGCAGAGAGGCAGGCAGAGAGAGAGAGAAGAGGAAGCAGGCTCCCTGCCAAGCAGAGAGCCCGACGCGGGACTCGATCCCAGGACCCTGGGATCACGACCCGAGCGAAAGGCAGAGGCTTTAACCCACTGAGCTACCCAGCCGCCCCCCCGCCCCCAGTCTCACTCCTTAAAAGACAAATGCAAATTATAACTACCTTAGACACCATTTTTCACCTATCAGGTTGACAGATGTCAACAATTTTCCTACCACTGTGTTGGTCAAGGTGTGAGGAAGACTACAGTGCTCCTGGGAGTGGAACTTGGTAAAACTACCATTGCCTGGTTGCCCAATGGCAATAATAATAAACAAGAGCACCCACACAATGCAGTACTATACAGTTACAAAAAGAGAATGCAGAAATTCTTTATGTACTAATAATGAAATGTCTTAGAAATGTTTTGTTAAGAGAAGAAAATAAAGGACATAACAGTGGGTATGGTATGCCAGCATTTGTGTGAAAGGGGGAGTAAAGTAAGTGTGTGTGTGTGTGTGTGTGTGTGTGTATGTATACACATTACATATACAGATAATATAAACACATGTCTGAAAGGAAACACAAGGCACTGATAACAATGGTTCATTCCGGAGCGCCTGGGTGGCTCAGTGGGTTAAAGCCTCTGCCTTCAGCTCAGGTCATGATCCCAGGGTTCTGGGATCAAGCCCCACATTGGGCTCTCTGCTCAGCGGGGAGCCTTCTTCTTCCTCTCTGTCTCTCTCTGCCTGCCTCTCCCCCTACTTGTGATCTCTGTCTGTCAAATAAATAAATAAAATCTTAAAAAAAAATTATTAAAAACAAAAGCAAAACAAAAAAACCACAATGGTTCCTTCCAAGTGGGAGAGCTGGGAAGCTGAGGCATGAGGTATGAGAGAAGACATTGTATTAGAGACCCTTTTAGTTTTGAACAAAGTACATACACTCCCTTTACAAAGAAACAAATCCAAAGGCTGGATTCTCAATTTCTTACTTAGAAATAATGCCCAATATCTTTAAAAAAAAAAAGGACTTTTCAATGAGATAAAATTATGATTATTAAAATATATTAGGTTTTTACATATATGCTATTAAATATAATAACAGCATCTCATTTAATTCTCTCAGCAAATATGTGAGGTAGGAATCAATTTTTTTTTTAAGATTCAAAAAAAAATTTTTTTTTTAATGAATCAACTATTATTCCAATTTTACAGATGAAGAAATCAAGGCATGGAAAGGTAAATATCTTGACTACTGCCATGATGTTAGTCAATTCTGGAATAGGAATTTTCTTCCTGCCACAACAAGATTTAGCATCTGAAAGCAAGGTGAGAAAAAGAACAGCAAAGAACTTTGAAAAGACTAAAGAAAGTTTGAGAGAATCCCCTGGACTTAAAAATCTATAACTTAATTTTTTAAATTTAATTTCATTTTTAATTTAATTTTAAACATAAGAAATGGCTGTTCACTTGCATAATCTTAACAAAATGAAAAGAAGCTAAAAAAACGATAGCACTTACAATTTTGCCCAACAGACACCATGTGCACGTCTAATTTGATCCTTTCATTATGAGAAAAAAAGCTGAAAGTTGAACTAGATGTTCAGTTAGGAACTCAATTTAATAGATACACTTTCACAGACAGATGATCTACTTTGTAGGTAACAGATAAGACAGAAAACATTTAACAAGCTAGACGTAAAATACAATGTGAACTTTATTCTTACCATTTTCCTTCTGGATGGCAATGATGGCTCACTTATCTAGAATAAAAAAGAGTGAAAATGATTTTTCAGAGAGGTGTGAGGCTACTTTGTAAATATTTTCATCCATTTGTATTTATAGCCCAATCTCAATTTTACAGACTTGGAGTCTCTACTTGACAGATGTTCCCTGCTCATCTGGGTGACTTTGGACGAGCTAGCAAAGAAGCAGAGGAGGTGGGTTAACTGTAACTCCCTGTCTGTCAGGAACACACAGTTAGAGATACAGACCTAATAGAGACTATTAGGTAAATTGCATTTAATTACCTAGAAGTTTTAATTTATTCTTGGCTCCCACTACCCTGTGCAATTAAATCATTTAAATTGTTATAGGTATAGGGTCGCCTGGGTGGCTCAGTGGGTTAAGGCCTCTGCCTTCCGCTCAGGTCATGATCTCAGGGTCCTGGGATCGAGCCCCGCATCGGGCTCTCTGCTCTGCGGGGAGCCTGCTTCCTCCTCTCTCTCTGCCTGCCTCTCTGCCTACCTGTGATCTCGGTCTGTCAAATAAATAAAATCTTTTAAAATAAATAAATTGTTATAGGTATAAAATTAATAGAAAAAACTCACAGGCCATTAAAGCCTCTAACTCTTAAGAAGTTACAGCAACTGGGACACCTGGGTGGCTCAGTCGTAAAGCATCTGTCTTTGGCTCAGGTCATGATCCCAGGGTCCTGGGATCAGGCCCCACATCGGGCTCCCTGCTCAGCGGAAAGCCTGTTTCTCCCTCTCCCACTCCCCCGCTTGTGTTCTCTCTCTGCCAAATAAGTAAATGAAATCTTTAAAAAAAAAAAGTTATAGCAACATACAAAGTGGCACAACCTCCTACATGAGAGCTAATTCAAGTCTAATCAACCATCATAAAAAGACTTATGGGGGGCACCTGGGTGGCTCAGTCCGTTAAGTGTCTGCCTTTGGCTCAGGTCACAATCCCAGGGTCCTGGGATCCAGCTCATCAAGCTCCTTGTTCACAGGAAGCCTGCTTCCCTCTATCTTCCCTGCTTGTGTTCTCTCTTGCTTGCTCTCTCTCTCTCCCAAAAAAAGGAAAAAAAAAGTCTTATGGAAACAAGTTTTGAGAAAGGAGATAGAAGTGAATGTTTATGTTGATAATTATAGTCAGACTCATGTAGAACTTTGAAATGATGTTAAGAAGTCTGTTGACCGGCGCCAGGGTGCTTCAATACGTTAAGCATCTGCCTTCGGCTCAGGTCATGATCCCAGGGTCTTGGGATCAAGGCCCACATCGAGCCCCTTCCTTGGCAGGGAGCCTGCTTCTCCTTCTCCCTCTGCCTGTTGCTCTCCCTGTTTGTGCGCTCTCTCTCTCTCACTCTGTCAAGTCAAAAATAAAATCTTTAAAAAAAAATAAGTTTGCTGTTATTAGACTTACATAAAATCATGAAGAAGTATGTTTCACTATCCACACTTTACACTGATTAAAATTTGAAATTATTTTGTATACACTGATGAAAATTTAAGAAATATGCTTAATGTGTTGAGATAAATTTTTAGAAATAACTTGAATCTATGTGGAGTTCTAATAAGATCAATATATTTTGTGATGAGAGAGTATGGGTCACAATGAAATATGCTGAGGTTCTTCATACAACACATAAGGTACCTGTTACAAAATTAATGCAGTTCTTTGTTGTTGTTATGTGTAAGATTGTACAAAAGATTAAACACAAAATGTACAGGTAAGTGAATAAATAGGTTACTGAGTAAATAAGGGCAGGATTTCATTTTAACCTAGTTTTGCCCATATATATAGTATTTGCAATTATATAGTATCTAGGAAATCTTTAAAAGTGGGAAAAGAGGGCACCTGGGTGGATGAGTCAGTTAAGCATCTGCCTTCTACTCAGGTCATGATCCCAGGGACTTGGGATCAAGTCTCGCATCGGGCTTCCTGCTCAGCACAGAGTCTACTTCTCTCTCTACCCTCCCCATGTTCATGTTCTCTATCTCACTCTCTCTCTCTCAAATAAATAAAAAATCTTAACAAAAAAAAAGTGTGAAAAGAAAAATGTGTAATAAGTTGACTCAAAATTAAGAAAAAATTAGTAAGACATTGTTGGTAGCATAGGTAATTCTACTACACACTTCTCCTTAGAAGAAAACAAAACATTAACTCATTTCAGGGTATAATGAAGCTAAAGGAATACACTCTAACATTTTTGCTACTGTTCAAATAAAATAATTTTAAATATGGCTTTTATATAATCTTATCCTCCAGGTATCATTATCATTATTATTATTAATCCTCCTTCTCCTCCTTCTTCTATTTAATTAGCTAAATCCTGGAAATAAAAACAAGTGCCAGGCTCCCATTCTAATTTGGGAATACTCATCTTCCCAAAATAAGAATGAAACATCAAAATGCCTGGGCAAGTTTTCAGAAAATGTTCAATAGGACTCAGCCTCTCGATACTTAAAAAAACCAAATGTGGTCCACTGTATTCTTACATGATTTTATTTAAGTCACTGAAGGAAAGTCATTTACATAACTTGTAAATGAGCTCTTTCCACCTAAAACCTAAAAGTTTTGTTTTTTATTGAGCTTTACCACACTAAAGAATCAACCCTGTTCTCAAACTTACTTTAATGAGGAGACAGTCACTGTACTGAAAACGGTATTATTCTTTGTTACAGAAATTTTCCCCTTAAGCATCAGACATAGTACAGCCGACAAACCATATACCGTGTTCCCCATTGGATGCCCACTCGCAATGTTACACATCAGTGACACGCCACAGTGAGTTATCTCACCAAAAGCAGGTCAGATACTGAGCCAGGACTTTCAAATTTCAGATCATTTAAAAAACAAAAATGGCTTTTATAAAATCTTCGTTTTGACAACTGTACATATTTAACAAGGGAAAAAATAACAGAAAAAAATTGAAAAATGAATGAAGGATGGTGAAATTCCTTACCTCCTGATGTTCCATCCACTCCCTGTGTCTCCGAGCTGCCTCGTGCCTCCACAACTTTAGGCAAACTAAAGCACTAATGAGATAAACGATCATGGTGACAAACAGGAAGATCATCGCTGCTATCTGTCCTCCTTCCACCCGGCAGAACATCGCATTCATCGGAGTATTAAATAACGGATAGTAGCAGAGTCCACCTCGGTTGGTATCATTCACATAGACTATGGCTGCAGCCATATACAAAATAAACAAGGCAGCGTTAATTCCAAATTCAGTTAGAGGCCACCAATTAGAATCCAAAAGAATAGTCCGATAATACATGGACATGCCGAGAACCAGAATAATAACGGTGGCGATCCAAGCTAATCCAGCAACCACGAGTACAAAAGGGGTTTTGGGGCCACTGTAATAATAGCCCCCGTACGTGCTGCCCAGGCCACCAATGCCTCCCATGCCATAGGGCTGTGAATATCCAAACAGGTTATACCACTCGCTGTCCTTGTAAATGTAAGCTGTGACACAAGCAAAGACGCCAGCTCCCAAAAGCAGCTCCACCACACCCAGAATTCGCAGCAGGCCTGCCCACGACTTCATGTAGGAATACCTCAGGTTATACTCTTCCACCTTCTCACTGTACGTTTGGGCTGTCTGTGTGTGTCGTCCGAGGGAACTGTAGGGATCGTGGGGAAACATGGCCTCAGCCTCTTTCTGGGAATTAAAGGTTCCTTCTGACCCTCCGCAAGGATCTTTGTAGGAGTTGGGGGCTGAGCGGTGGTTTGGTCTTGCTGGAGAGGCTGGAGGTGAACACTGCACTCCATCCGAGATGTATCTGATGTCAGACACTGGCTTATCCCATCCCGGGTCCTTTTTCTTCCCTCTGAAGAAGTTCTTCCAGGACTCAGGGACAAAGCGCCTTATGGGTTTGAGATCTGGGGCTATGGCTGGTTCCTCTGTGTCACTTGAGTAGAAGTCGGGGCCGAATGGTGGCTGTAACGGGAGAGGGGGTGGTGGCAAGGGATCAGCGCTCACAGCCAGCTCACTGTCACGAAGAGTCTGGAGGGTTCCCAGGGTGCCGTCTTGATAGGGTGAGTCCCTGTCCCTTGGGACTTCATCATAGTGTCTGTCCCAATTCCGGGACCTTCCATCACTTGACGACATTTGTGACTTTTACACCTGTGGCCAAGAAGTTAAAGTTATCACTTATGCCTAGCTATTTATTCCTTCAATGATCCTGATTTTATTCACTTAATGGCAGATGATCATGTCTAATGATCATGTCATTATCATGACATGTAAAAAGGATAATAGAAATATTTTAAACATATACAACATATTAGCCAGGGGTAACATCATCATTCTATATGATTTTAAGGGCAATCAAAATGAAAATCTTAGTTCTGAATTAAAATATTTCTAAGTCTAATTTACCTATGAGCCCTGTAAACAACAAAGTGTAGAAACCATATAAGAAGCTAAATTTTAATAATACAGGATACTAACACATCCCAAACAGAACCCTTTTCTCAAACGCCTAAATCAAAATATTTAGTAGTTTGAGCATACCGAAGTTTGATGTGTCAGCAAATACTCTTTATTTTCATTACCTCAAATCTCCTTTGGAATGGCCTGGGAGAAGCAGCTGTATTAAATACAGGGACTGAAGAGCCCCTTTCTTTCTCAAATCAGGGAAATTTTAGTTAGTTTAGTTTGGTTTAGGGGAAATTGCTTCTTCCACTCTAAAATATTAATTATTGATACTCAGTTTTAAAAACTGAATTCTCAGAGAAAAAAAAAAATCACTGAATGTTAAGAGTCCCCAGAAGTACAACACAGAGCAACCATGTGTATCACATGTAGCACTCTTTCCAGAGGGGCCACCTAAAGGCGATTTGCTGTTGCCATAGCAACACTCAAACAGTATCTCAGAGGAGGTTTGATCCACCTAACAAAGCAGACAAAAAGCACTTTTACTAAACCTGTTGATTTCCTTCACGAAATCAGTGACCTACATGTACACACAAAAAGGGACACTATACACTAATATAACTACTAGATTTAAGGCACAATGAATTTCTCCCTCTCGTTACTTATAAACAAGTATTTACTGAAAACTAACTGGACATACAGTACTATACTTGGCACTATGAAGATCTCCAAGTTTAAATGGAGAATCCCACGTCTGTAGTGTTGAACCATTTAGAAGTTCCTCAGGCTTTGGGTGTTTCATTTTTTTTGTTCTGTTTTAAATTGAGAGAGAAAGAGAGCAGAGGGAGGGAGAGAATTTTTTTTTAATATTTTATTTATTTATTTGACAGAGAGAGAGGTCACAAGTAGGCAGAGAGAGAGGGAGAAACAGGCTCCCCACTGAGCAGAGAGCCCGATGCGGGGC
Source organism: Meles meles (assembly GCF_922984935.1). Classification (NCBI taxonomy): domain Eukaryota; kingdom Metazoa; phylum Chordata; class Mammalia; order Carnivora; family Mustelidae; genus Meles; species Meles meles. The sequence continues at coordinate 85,633,151 of NC_060068.1, forward strand.
TCGATCCCAGGACCCTGAGATCATGACCCGAGCCGAAGGCAGAGGCTCAAACCACTGAGCCAACCAGGCGCCCCTGAGGGAGAGAATCTTAAGCAGAGTCCATACCCAGTGCGAGCCTGATGAGGGGTTGGAGCTCATGACCCTGAGATCATGACCTGAGCGGGATGCTTAATCAACCGAGCCACACAGGTACCCTCCTAAGGCTTTGCTTTATTTCATTTTGTAAAATAGAGACCTATCCGTTCAACAAATATTTACCAAACATCTGCTATGCACCAGGTATGCTAAAAGTGTATCAGTGAAAACAAACAAACAAACAACTGAGGGGTGCCTGGGTGGCTCAGTGGGTTAAAGCCTCTGCCTTCGGCTCAGGTCACGATCCCAGGATCCCAGGATCGAGCCCCGCATCAGACTCTCTGCTCAGCCAGGAGCCTGCTTCCTCTCCCTCTGCCTGCCTCTCTGCCTACTTGTGATCCCTGTCAAATAAATAAATAAAATCTTAAACAACAACAACAACTGAAATCTCTGAGTTCATGGAACTTAAGTCTCAATGGGGGGATTACAGATGACAGATAAGGGAAATGAAATACACTGGATGCTAAGGAACAAAGTTAAGAAAGGTGTTAAGGAGCTCTCTGCCACAGGGTGTTACAGTTTTACATAGAATGACCTGAGAAGTCTTCATAGAGAACATATCATCTGAACACAGAAATGAAGGAGACAGAGGAGGAAGACAGACAGGTTATCAGGGGAAGCGGTCCAGGCGGATGGAACAGCTAGTGCAAAAGCCTTGAGGCAGGAGTGCTTGGCAAGTTCAAGAACTATTAAGTCATGGAGGCAAGGGCGGCCGCAGAGTGAGAGGATAAGCAGCAGAATTAAGTCTATCTGAATCATTAGGGCCTTGAGAACCACGGGAAAGGATTTTGGCTTTTACCAGGAGTGAGAGGAGAAGCGCATGAAACATTCTGAGTAGAGCTGTGACAAGATCTGACATGTTTTAATAGGATCACTCTGGACACTAAGTCGAGAGTACACTCCAGGCGACAAGGAAGAAAACAGGGAGATTGGCTAAGATGCCACTGACTGAATCCAATGGATCAGGGTGGTAGCAATGGAGATAGAAAGAAGTCAGATTTTTTAACACAAGGAATTAAAATTTTTTTATTATAGAAAGTTTCAAACATAATAAAAAGTGTAAAGAATAGCATCATGAACCCTATGTATACCCATCAACCAACTTCAATAATTATCAATTGATGACCAATCCTGTTTCATCTATCCCTCCTGCCAACAGATTACTTTGAAGCAAATCTCAGACATCCGATAGTCTCATATGCAACATTTCTCCACCCCTCCAAACTGGAGAAAGCCCTGGGGATATGCAGCCTGAAGAGTTTGAGTTACCCATTAGAAATCCAGGTGGAGAGGAGCAGTAGGCAGTGTACACACAGAAGGATAAGTACCACCATAGACTAGATAGTCACCCACGGAATGGGTGAAAATGTAGAGAGTTCTAAATTTCTGGGTTTTCTAATGGGGTATCCCAATTTAGAGAATTAACTGCTAGTTCCAGCATGGTGCCCAGTGCAAAGTAGGATATAAATGAGGGCAATCAGCAGTTATTTTTGTCTCTGTCATTTATCTCATCTGTGTCTAAAAACATTTATTTTACTTTTTAAAAAGACTTTAAATTTACTTGACAGAGACAGAGACCGCCAACATACAGGTAGGGGGACCCGAAAGCAGGAGGAGAGGCGGAAGCAGGTTCCCTCAGTCCCAGGACCTTGGGATCATGACTGGAGCTGAAGGCAGAGGCTTAACCGACAGCCACGCAGGCGCCCCCGTGTCTAAAAACATTTCAATTCTATAAATGCCCTGTACTACTGCTGTTTTAAAATATATTTTCCTAAATAAAGTCGAAGCAAAAGCACAGAAACAATTGCAGCAAGTTCTACATAACTCAATATCCCATTGCTTAATTTATTTTTTTTAAAGATCTTTTATTTATTTATTTGACAGAGATCACAAGTAGGCAGAGAGGCAGGCAGAGAGAGAGTGGGGGAAGCAGGCTCCCCGCAGAGCAGAGAGCCCGATCCCAGGACCCCGAGATCATGACCCGAGCCGAAGGCAGAGGCTTTAACCCACTGAGCCACCCAGGCGCCCCTCCCATTGCTTAATTTAACACACTGGTAAAAACGTGTGCTTCACTGAAATGGGTTTATCTTCACCTGTGTGAAGTGGCTCATTTGAATCAGAACACCATATCGACGGTTACATAATAAAGATAATTTTTACATAAAAAGCAAAAAATAAACTTGGGGAATCATGGAATAATAAAATACGTGATTTTAGAAGGGAATGGCCAGCGGTAGTTGCTGACGTCGTGGTTACCCGCTACGTCTCGCGTCTCTCTCAGGGCGCCACTGGGAGCCCTCTTGGATTCAGCACGCTGAGGCACAGAGGGTCTTTGTTTTGGACAAGCCCCGGACTCTGGCTCCCTTCCGTAGGCGCACACAGCTCTAAAAGCCATAGCGGGGGGAGGATACGTGGTTTCCCCCAGGAAAGTGACACGGGAACCGAACTTGTCGCCTTTACAAAAAACTGAAGCATCGCTTTCAAGTTTTGCTGGGCCCACGAGATGTTTCTGGTCTTCCTGGGAGCCGGGAAAGGCCCGAGGGTTTTAAGTAAATCCACGCGTGAGTGACAAGGGACACCGAGCACGGGCGCTGGGGTCGCTCCCGAGCCCGCCGCTCGCCGTCCGGTCCACCAGTCTCTCACTCCCCGGGACTGCCCACCCCAGGGACCGCTCGGTCCGCGCCTTCGACAGAAAAATCCATTCTCGGTCCGTCGAGAAGACGCCCAAAGCTGCCCGAACTAAGTCCGCCCGCAGGTCGGGATCAGAGGATTCCGGCGCGGGGGAAGGGCGTCCGGCTGGACGCGCCTCGCTGCGCACCTGTGTCCCCTGAATGAAAGCGAACTGGCTGAGCGGCCCTCCTGAGGCGCAGGCCTCGCTCTCCCCGGCGCCCTCACCTCTCTCCGCGTCTCCGTCCGGCCTTGGCCGCAGGTTATGGCGGGGCTGAGTAGCAAGCGCCGCGGGTCCAAGCGCACGCCAAGAGGCCCAAAGCCTCTCCTTCCCCAGCCGCGCACCTGCCGGCGGGCGGGGGGGGAGGGGGGCGCCGGGCCCTTCCCCGTCCACCGCCGCCTCACCAGGGCCCCACCCCTCGGGCCCACTCACCTGTGCGGCTTCGGGGAAGAGCGTGCCCGCCGCCCACCGCACGGAAAGTCCGCTCAGCTCCCGGGGCGGGGCCGAGCCAAGTTTGCCCCGCCCAGCTTTGTCAGTCCCAGACTCTCGCTGGGCGCCCGGGAGGGTCCGGGCCCGCCCCGCACCTGGGAGCGGCGGTTACACACTCAGCTCCGCCCGCGCCACGGCACGCGCACACAGCTCGGAAAGGTAGTAAGTAAAAGGTGTGATTACTCCCGCCGGAGAGTTCTCGTCGCAAGGTTGCCATTCTCTTTCCTGTTTTTGAAAAGTTAACGGATAAAGGGAGAGTCATGTATGCCCAATGATATCTGGCCGAGACTATATGTTTGGAAACAGTTAAAAAAAGAAACGAAAAGAAATTCAACATTTTAATTTTGATATAAATTAAATACTTTCCAAAAAGCATCTAAAATAGTCCACTGTACAGCATATAAAAATGATATCTGAGAAGTTAGAGACCATAGAGAAATTGTGGATAAGGCACAAGGTTTATTTACACTCATAATTGCATACTAAACTGTTTCATAATTCATATTTACAACCCCATAAAGTTTTAGTATTCTGAGTTACTCCTTCACATTCTTTGATATTTGGCATAATGTTCAAACACACGTCATTCACACTGACCTCCTCTCCCAACCACTCACAAGACTAAATAAATACTAGAGAAAAAAAATTAAGATATTATTTGAAACTTGATCTTCTGTTTACTTCAAGATGACAGAGAAGTCAGTTTCTTGTGCTGAAATACTACAAGAGTGACGTATTAAGCTGTCATTCACTTGAAAAGTATATTATCTCTGTTCAAATACCACTGAATAAAATGCACATGAACCTGCCAAGCAGCACCATGACCAGCAGGCTGGTTTCTATGTCCCATCGCTCTCATAGTCTTCTATTATCAGCTCTTCTTCTTCCATGTCTTGTGCAGAAAAGGGCTGAGGCTGGCTGGCAGGCAGTTCACTCCCACTATTTTGACTCAAAGGCAGACAGCACGTTTCAGTTTCCGCAGTTTGAGTGGATTCACCCAGAGCTTCCTCTGCAGGCTGCCCTCCTCCATTAAGATGGGCTTCATCTCCACTGTCTGGGTCTATCAATCCAGGTTCCCGGTCAGTCAGGGCTTCCATTTTCAATCTGCCAGATTCACAATGCAGGCATCATAATAACGAAAAAAACGGGTTATCTTTAAATTATGCCATGCATGTGAGAATTATGAAGCCATCTCTAGTCTTTCACTTACCCTGACTAAGCTCGCTGTTTACCCAAGCCCTTTGGTTTATTTATTTTTAAAGATTTTATTTATTTATTTGACAGAGAGAGAGATCACAAGTAGGCAGAGAGGCAGGCAGAGAGAGGGGGGAAGCAGGCTCCCCGCTGAGCAGAGAGCCCGATGCGGGACTCGATCCCAGGACCCTGGGATCACGACCTGAGCTGAAGGCAGAGGCCTTAACCCACTGAGCCACCCAGGCGCCCCTCCCTTTGGTTTATTTAATGGTATAAAATAGTACAAGGTAAATGACAATATGTGAAAAAATCATTGCAACTTCCAATATAAACGACTTGATCAATGTCTTTGCTAAAGAGTTCTAACAAATTAAAAAGAAAAATTAAATAGAATAGTAAAATGGGTAGGGGCACCTGGGTGGCTCAGCTGGTTAAGTGTCACACTCCTGATTCAGGCTCAGGTCATGATCTCAGGGTTCAGATCAGCTCCACACTGAGTGGAACCTGCTTAATATTTTCTCTCTCCCTAGCCCTCTGCCCTTCCTTCACCTTGTGGGCACACATCCACGTACTCTCTCTCTTAAAAAAAAAAAAAGAAAAAGAAAAAAATGGGTATAAATGGGAGAATTTACATAAAAAATACAAATGGTAACTAAACTGTTCAACCTAATTGGTAATTTTAAAAATTGAAATTAAAATAATGAACTAGTACCATCATCTTTAAAACTGGCAAAGACCTTTAATTAATTATTAAAGTTTCATTTAAGTAATCTCTACACCCAACGTGGGACTCAATCCAGAGATCAAGAGTCTCATGCTCTTCTAATGAGCCAGCCAAGTACCACAAGACCTTTTAGGAAAGTTTTAATAAAACCCAGTGGTGCCAAGAGCTAGGAGAAAAGAATATACTGATACACTGTAAGTGGACATAAAACTGGCAAAATAATCCTGGAAGTAATCTGGCAATATAGAGCAAAGGCTTCAGAAACGTGTATATCTATGGATCCAGCAAGTTTATTTTTAGGAATACATTCTATGTAAATAGCATTTGATGTTCACAATGATTAAAGCTATAAGGAAAACTGATAAAATTGGAAATAAGCTAAATGTACAAAAATAAGGTGTAGGTTGTATTACAGGAAACTACAGAACTATTAAATATTAATTATCAAGCTATATATTAATGTTTAATATTGTCAACATGAATCAATGATAATATTAAATATGGGCATCATGATTGTTTGTTTAAGTAATCTCTATATCCAATGTGGGGCTCGAACTCACAACCCTGAAATTCAGAGTCTCATGCTCTATCTTGACTTTGCCAGCCAGGCATCCCTAAATATGGTCATCATGAATGACTAGTAAATAGCACTGACAAATCCTGCCTCCCAAGTTAGATCAAGTAGTTGAACCAGTAATAGTTAAAAAGCCCTTTTAAAACTTTTAAAATTTGACCTTACAAATAAGCTAAGTAGAAATGAAATACAGAATACATTATATGTTTATAAAAAATTTTTAAAATTAATTAAAAAAAGAAAAGAAATGAAATATAGGTATTGTGTTAATCACTGTATTAGCCCAGAAGTGATTTTGGAATAAAAGGAACAGCACAGATAAAGATTTACCTCTCTATATCTATGGTTTTGTTTTGTTTTGTTTTTTAATTTGTCTGAATCTACTAAGAGAAGGAAGTTAAAAAAAAAAAAAAGAGTGCTTTTGTGGTAGTTGCTGGTCAATGCAAGCTTTAAACACAGGCTAAGAACACCTCTGGGCAGGAAAGGTGAAACAGGGTTTCCACATACGCAAGATTTGTTAAATGAAGAATTTTTTAAATCCTCTTACTTTTATGATCGTGAGCCAGTGAAAATATATGTGAGCCAGTGAAAGTATACTGTTATATGTAATAAAATTTATGGATCTACAATGCAATCATATGGTCATTAATCACTGGGAATAACATGTATTTCTTAGATTTTACAGATAAATTTTACTGGCTGTATACTTAATAAATAGGTAACATTCAGTGGACATTTCAGTAACGGGTCTTGAAATAGGTTTTTTTTTGTTGTTTGCTTTGTTTTTTTTTTTAAGATTTTATTTATTTATTTGACAGGCAGAGAGAGATCACAAGTAGGCAGAGAGGCAGGCAGAGAGAGAGGGGGAAGCAGGCTCGCCGCTGACTCGCCGCTGAGCAGAGAGCCCGACGTGGGGCTGGATCCCAGGACCCTGAGATAATGACCTGAGCCGAAGGCAGAGGCTTAACCCACTGAGTCACCCAGGCACCCCTTGAAACAGGTTTTTAAAATTAAATCAGCTTACCTTCCAAAGTGTCGTTTCAGAGGAAGCCTTCCAATATCTTGAATAAAAGAAATTTGAGCTGAAACAGATTTTTAAAAACTTTAAACAGACAATTCTCTGAAGATAAACAAATGGACAACAAGCATGTGAAAATCATGAGTCCTCTGGAAAATTCAAATGAAAACCATCGGATACCACTTCACATCCTTTACGATGTCTATTATAAAAAAAAAAGAAAGAAAAAGAAAAAAGGAAAGTTTTGCAAAGATGTGCAGAAAGTGAAACCCTTGGGAATTGTTGGTGGAAATGTAAAATGGTATAACTGCTGTGGAAAATGGTAAGGCAAGTTCCTTAAAAAATTAAATACAGAATTACTGTATGACCTAACAATTCCATTCCTGGGTATATACCCAAAAGAACTGACAGCACAGTCTTAAAAAGTAATTTGTACACCCATGTTCATAACAGCATCATTCACAATAGCCAAAAGGTAGAAGCAACTTATGCATCCGTTGGCAGATGAATGGATAAACAAAATGCGGTATATACACACAATGTGATATTATTCAACCTTAAAAAGGAAATTCTGATACATATAATTTTAAATATATATTCTTTATTTTATTTTTAGTGGGGGGAGAGGGATAGAGGGAAAGGAGAAAGAGAATCTTAGGCAGGCTCCACAGCCAGTGCGGAGCTCGAATGGGGCTCCATCTCATGACCCTCAGATAATGATCTGAGCCAAAACCAAGAATCAGATGCTTAAATGACTGAGCCAAATTGGCCCCCTGACATATACTATAATACAAATAAACTTTGATGCCATGCTGTGTGAAATAAGTCACAAAAGGACAAACACTGTATGAGTCTACTTATGTGAGGTACCTAAAGTAATCAAATTCAGAGAGAGAAGATAGGTGGTGGGCAGGGAGTGGGAGGTAGGGTATAACATGTGTAGTTTCAAATTTGCAAGATGACAAAGTTCTAGAGATTGGTTTTACAAAGTGAATACGCTCATCAACACTGAACTACATACTTAAAAATGGTTTAAGATGATAAATTTTTATATTCTGAAAAGACATTTATTCAGGAAAATCTAACAGCAAGAGTCTGTGGCATTTGAACCAGCACTCACTCTGTTGCTTCTTCAGCTTTAGAGAGACTTCACGCTAGGTGGGTGCAGCCAAGGACCCATAGGACTCCTTCCCTCCTGTGGCTAGCCAAAAATTCAGGACTCCCTTTCTCCAACCCAAAGCATGGAAGCTCTATCCTAGTAGCACAGCAGGCTGAGAATCCTGCTTCCTCCTTGAACTACAATGGCCCTCACCCAAGTTCCTTCACAGGGAAGTGGGTTCACACTGTGAAGGTCCCAGCCATGATGATTAGAGGCTACCTATACCTGAGCACTCACCCAGAACAGTGACTCACTAGGGGCTCAAGAGAAGATTTGAACTGGCTGAAGAAAGAATTAGTCAACTTGAACAAGACTGATAAATACTGTGTAATCAAAGAAGAGAGAGAAAATGGAGAGAAATGAACAAAGCTATCAGAGGTATGTGGTATACCTTTAAGCATGGAGGACCAGAATAAAAGACAAAGAGAACGGAGTAAAAAGTAAATAAATAATGTCTAAAATGACATAGTAAATAAAGAAATGGGGGGAAAATGATAAGTAAAACCTATTATATATTTTTTTAAGTAGGCTCCACACCCAATGTGGTCTTAACTCTCACCCCAAGATCAAGAGTTGCATGCTCTTGAGGTGCCTCGTTTTGCAGTGGGTTGAGCGGCCAACTCTTGGTTTCAGCTCAGGTCATGATCTCAGGGCTATGGGATGGAGCCTAAGGGCTCCATGCTCAGCGCTGAGTTGGCCTAAGACTCTTCTCTCTTTCCCCCCACCCCTCTTGCACATCCTCTCTAATAAATATTGGGGGGAAAAAGTTGCATGCTCTACCAACTCAGGCAGCCAGGTGCCCCCAAAACATTTCTTTTTACTTTGTTATGTTAGTCCCCATATAATACATCATTAGTTTTTGATGTAGTGTTCCATGACTCATTGCTTGCATATTATACCCAGTGCTCCATGCAGTATGTGCCCTCCTTAATACCTATCACCGGGCTAACCCATCCCCCCACGCCCTCCCCACTAAAATCCTTCATTTGTTTCCAGGAGTCCATGGTGTCTCATGGTTTGTCTCCCCCTTCATTTTCCCCTTCCTTCTCCTAATGTCCTCCATGCTATATCTTATGCTCCACAAATAAGTGAAACCATATGATAATTGGCTTTTTCTGCCTGACTTATTTTTTTTTTTTTTGCCTGACTTATTTCACTCAGCATAATCTCCTCGAGTCCCATGCACGTTGATGCGAAAGTTGGGTATTCATCCCTTCTGATAGCTGAGTAACATTCCATTATATACATGGACCACATCTTCTTTCGCCATTCATCTGTTGAGGGGCATCTCGGCTTTTTCCACAGTTTAGTTATTGTGGACACTGGTGCTATGAACACTGGGGGTAGCATGAGGCCCTTCTTTTCACTACATCTGTATCTTTGGGGTAAATACCCAGTAGTGCAATCGCTAAGTTGTAAGGTAGTTCTATTTTTAATTTTTTGAGGAACCTCCACACTGCTTTCCAAAGTGGCTATAGCAACCTGCATCCCCACCAACAGCGTAAGAGGGTTCCCCTTTCTCCACAAGCTCTCACAACATTTGTTGTTACTTGCCTTGTCAATTTTTGCCATTTTGACTGGTGTATGGTGGTATCTCAATGTGGTTTTGATTTGAATTTCCCTGATGGCTAATGATGATGAACAATTTTCATGTGTCTATTAGCCACTTGTATGCCTTCTTTGGAGAAGTGTCTGTTCATGTCTTCTGTCCATTTTTTTACTTGGTTATTTGTTTTTTGGGTGTTGAGTTTGAGAAGTTCTTTATAGATCCTGGATATCAGCCCTTTGTAGTGTCATTTGCAAATATCTTCTCCCATTCCATGGGTTGCCTCTTTGTTTTGTTGACTGTTTGTTTCCTTTGCTTTTCAGAAGCTTTTTATCTTGATGAAGTACCAAAAGTTCACTTTTGCTTTTGTTTCCCTTGCCTTTGGAGACGTATCTTGAAAGAAGTTGCTGTGGCCAATGCTAAAGAGATTACTGCCTATGTTCTCCTCTAGAATTCTGATGGATTCCTGTTTGCATTGAGGTCTTTCATCCATTTTGAGTTTCTCTTTGTGTATGGTGTAAGAGAATGGACCAGTTTCATTCTTCTTTATATAGCTGTCCAATTTTCCCAGCACCATTTATTAAAGAGACTGTCTTTTATCCATTGGCTATTTCTTCCTGCTTTGTTGAAGATTACTTGACCATAGAATTGAGGGTCCCTATCTGGGCTCTCTATTCTGTTCCACAGGCCTATGTGTCTGTTTTTGTGTCAGTACCATGCTGCCTTGGTGATTATAGCTTTGTAATATAGCTTAAAATCAGGCAACATGATGCCCCCAGCTTTTCTCTTTCAATATCATATCCTTGGCGCTTTGGGGTCTTTTCTGATTCCATACAAATTTTAGGATTGTTTGTTCCAGCACTTTGAAAAATGCCATTGGTATTTTGATTGCAATGGCTTTGGAAGTATAGATTGCTCTGGCCAGCAGATTTTAACAATATTTATTCTTCCAACCCATGAACATGGAATGTTTTTGTATCTTTTTGTGTCTTCTTCAATTTCTTTCATGAGTGTTCTATAGTTTCTAGAGTACAGGTCTCTTGCCTCTTTGGTTAGGTTTATTCCAAGGTATCTTATGGGTTTTGGTGCTATTGTAAATGGAATTTATTCTCTAATTTCTCTTTCTACAGTTACATTGTTAGTGTATTAGAAAGCAACTGATTTCTTAATTTTTAACATTGTCAATTCTCAAGTATTAATGATATTAATAATTATAATTATTAATCACAATAATAATTAATATTAACAATCATGTATTATTAGCTCCATGGGTACAGGTCTGTGAATCGCCACGTTTACACACTTCACAGCACTCACCACAGTACATACCCTTCAATGTCCATAACCCAACCACCCTCTCCCTCCCCTGCACCCACTGCCACCTGCCAGCAACCCTCAGTTTGTTTTGTGAGATTAAGAGTCTCTTATGGTTTGTCTCCCTCCTGATCCCATCCTGTTTCATTTTTTCCTTCCCTACCCCCCAAACCCCCACATTGCTTCTCAAATTCCTCATATCAGGGAGTTCACATGATAAATGTCTTTCTCGGATTGACTTATTTCGTTCAGCATAATACCCTCTCGTTCCACCTACGTCTATGCAAATGTTGATTCTTTTGGTGGCTGCATAGTATTTCATTGTATATATACCACATCTTCTTTATTCATTCATCTGTTGATGGACATCTAGGTTCTTTCCATAGTTTGGCTATTGTGGACATTGCTGCTAAAAACATTTGGGTGCACGTGCCCCTTTGGATCACTACATTTGTATCTTTAGGGTAAATACCCAGTAGTGCGTCGTAGGGTAGCTCTATTTTCATCTTTTTTTTTTTTTAAGATTTTATTTATTTGACAGAGAGAGATCACAAGTAGGCAGAGAGGCAGGCAGAGAGAAAGAAAGGGAAGCAGGCTCCCTGCTGAGCAGAGAGCCCGATGCGGGGCTCGATCCCAGGACCCTGAGATCATGACCTGAGCCGAAGGCAGGGGCTTAACCCACTGAGCCACCCAGGTGCCCTATTTTCATCTTTTTGAGGAGCCTCCGTGCTGTCTTCCGGAGTGGCTGCACCAGCTTGCATTCCCACCAACAATGTAGGAGGGTTCCCCTTTCTCCACACCCTCACCAGCATCTGTCGTTTCCTGATTTAGCAACTGATTTCTGTACATTGATTTTGTATCCTGCCACATTACTGAATTGCTGTAGGAGTTCTAGCAATTTGGGGGTGGGATCTTTTGGGTTTTCTACATAAAGTATCATGTCATCTGCGAACAGAGAGAGTTTGACTTCTACTTCGCCAATCTGAATACCTTTTCTCTTTGTTGTCTGATTGCTGTGGTTAGAACTTCTAATACTATGTTGAACAAAAGTAGCAAGAGTGGACATCCTTGTTGTGTTCCTGATTTTAAGGGAAAGGCTCGCAGCTCTTCCCCATTGAGAATGATATTTGGTGTGGGTTTTTCACAGATGGATTTTATGAAATTGAGGAATATTCCCTCTATCCCTATACTCCAAAGAGTCTTAATCAGGAAAGGATGCTGTATTTTTCAAATACTTTTTTTGCATCAATTTGAGAGGACCATATGGTTCTTCTCTCTCCTCTTATTAATGTGTTCTATCACATTAATTTGTGAATGCTGAACACCGTTGCACCGCAGGGATGAATCCCACTTGGTCGTGGTGGATAATCTTTTTAATGTACTATTGGATCCTATTAGCTAGGATCTTGTTGAGAATTTTGTCATCCATATTCATCAGGGATATTGCTCTGAAATTCTCCTTTTTGAAGTGGTCTTTGCCTGGTTTTGGGATCAAGATAATGCTGGCCTCACAGAATGAGTCTGAAAGTTTTCCTTCTGTTTCTACTTTTTGAAACAGCTTCAGGAGAATAGTATTATTTCTTCTTTGACTATTTGGTAGAATTTACCAGGGAATCCATCAGGTCCTGGACTCTGTTTTTTTTGTTTTTTTTTTTTTAAAGTCTATTCATGTCCTCTGCCCCTTTTTTTTAAAAATTAATTAATTAATTAATTTATTTGACAGAGAGAGAGATCACAAGTAGGCAGAGAGGCAGGCAGAGAGAGAGGAGGAAGCAGTCTCCCCGCAGAGCAGAGAGCCCAATGCAGGGCTCGATCCCAGGACCCTGAGATCATGACCTGAGCCGAAGGCAGCGGCTTAATCCACTGAGCCACCCAGGCGCCCCCTGGACTCTGTTTTTTGGGAGGTTTTTGTTCACTGCTTCAATGTCATTACTGGTTATTGGTCTATTCAGGTTATCAATTTCTTCCTTGGTAGTTTCCAGTTTTCCAGGAATGCATCCATTTCTTCCAGGTTGCTTAATTTATTCCCATATAGTTGTTGATAATAATTCTGATAGTTGTTTCTATTTCCTTGGTGTTAGATATGACTGTCCCCTTTCATTCATAATTTTATTAATTTGGATCCTTTCTCTTTTCTTCTGGATAAGTCTGGCAAGTGGTTTATTGATCTTATTCATTCTTTCTAAGAAACTGCTTCCAGTTTTGTTGATGTGTTCTACTGTATTTCTGGTTTCTAATTCATTTATCTCTGCTCTAATCTTAATTATTTCCCTTCTAGGGCATGCGTTGGGCTTAATTTGTTGTTGATTCTCCAGTTCAAGGTGTAAAGACAGTTTGTGTATTCTGGCTTTTTCTATTTTCTTGAGTGAGGCTTGGATGGTATGTATTTCCCCCTGAGGACCACCTTTGCTGTACCCCATTGGTTTTGGACTGATATGTTTTTGTTCTCATTGGTTTCCATGAATTGTTTAAGTTCTTCTTTGATTTCCTGGTTGACCCAAACATTCTTTTTTTTTTTTTTTTTTTTAAGATTTTATTTATTTGACATGGAGAGAGATCACAAGTAGGCAGAGAAGCAGGCAGAGAAAGGGGGAAGCAGGCTCCCTGCTGAGCAGAGAGCCCGACGTGGGGCTCCATCCCAGGACCCTGAGATCATGACCTGAGCAAAGACAGAGGCTTAACCCACTGAGCCACCCAGGTGCCCCAACCCAAACATTCTTGAGCAGGATAGTCTTTAGCTTCCAAGTGTTTGAATTTCTTCCAAACTTTTTCTTCTGATTGAGTTTCAGTTTCAAAGCATTGTGGTATGAGACTATACACGGAATAATCTCAATCTTTGGTATTGGCTGAACCTGATTTGTGACTCATTATGTGGTCTATTCTGGAGAAAGCTCCATGTGCGCTAAAGAATGAGCATTCTGTTGCTTTAGGGTGGAATGTTCTGTATTTATCTATGACGTCCATCTGGTCCACTGGGTCATTCAAAGCTCGTTTCTTTGCTGATTTTCTGCTAAGATGTGGAGTGTTGAGTCTCCTACTAGTGATGTATTATTATCAATATGTCTTTCTCTTTCTTTTTTTTTTCAGTATGTCTCTTTATTTTGGTTAACAGCTGGCTTATGTAGTTGGCTGTTCCCATGCTGGGGACATAGATATTTAAAATTGTTAGATCTTCTTGTTGGATAGATCTCTTGAGAATGATATAGTGTCCTTCTGTATCGCTAACTACAGTCTTTAGCTTACTTTGTCTGATATGAGAATCGCTACCCCAGCTTTGTTTTGAGGTCCGTTGGCATGAAAGATGGTTCTCCATCCCTTCACTTTCAGTCTGAATGTACCTTTAGGTTCAAATGAGTCCCATATACACTGCACATGGATGGGTCCTGTCTTTTTATCTAATCTGTAACCCTGTGCCATTTTATGGTAGCATTTAGGCTGTTTATGTTGAGAGTGATTATCGAAAGATATGATTTTGTTGTCATCATGTTGCCTGTGAGGTCCTTGTTTCTATAGATTGTCTGTGTAAGTTTCTGTTCTATATCACTCTTGGGGTATTTCTTTTATAGAACACCTCTTAATATTTCTTGCAGGGCCAGCTCAGTGGTCACAAATTCTTCCAGTTTCTGCCCATCCTGGAAGCTCTTTATCTCTCCATCTATTCTCAATGACAGTCTTGCTGGAGAAGGTATTTTTGGTTGCATGTTCTTCTCATTTAGTACCCTAAATATGTCTTGTCAGCCCTTTCTGGCTTGCCAGGTCTGATGTTACGTTGGTGTTCCTCCCTCTGTATGTAAGAAATCTTTCCCTCCAATTGCCCTTAAGATGGCTTCCTTGGTTCTAAGGCTTGCTAGTTTTACTATCACATGCCAGGGTGCTGGTCTGTTCACCTGGATTTTGGGAGGGGTCCTCTCTGCCTTGAGGACACAAATGTTGTTTCATTTCCCAGATTAGGGAAGTTCTCAGCTACGATTTGCTCAAATATATCTTCTAGTCTTCTCTCTCTCTCTCCACCCCTCCCTTCAGGGATCCCAATAATTCTGACATTGGAACATTTCTGGCATCACTTATTTCTCTGTTTTCGTGGATTTTAAGCCATTTGTTCCAGGCCTCCTCCTATTCTTTCTTTTCTATCCGTTTGTGTTCTAGATCACTAATTTGTTCTTCTGCCTCATTTACCCTAGCTGTTAAGAGTATCTAGATTAGGGGCGCCTGGGTGGCTCAGTGGTTTAAGCCTCTGTCTTCAGCTCAGGTCATGATCTCAGGGTCCTGGGATCGAGCCCCGCATCGGACTCTCTGCTCAGTGAGGAGTCTGTTTCTCCCTCTCTCTCTGCCTGCCTCTCTGCCTGCTTGTGACCTCTCTGTCAAATAAATAAATAAAATATTTTTTAAAAAATGAGTATCTAGATAGATTAGGGGTGTCTGGGTGGCTCAGTGGGTTAAAGCCTCTGCCTTCAGCTCAGGTCATGATCTCAGGGTCCTGGGATCGAGCCCCGCATCGGGCTCTCGGCGTAGTGGGGAGCCTGTTCCCCACCCTCTGCCTGACTTTCTGCCTACTTGTGATTTCTTTCTCTGTCAAATAAATATATAAAATCTAAAAAAAAGAAAAAAAAAAGAGTATCTAGAGTAGATTGGATCTCATTGATAACTTTTTTTTTTAAAGATTTTAATTATTTATTTGACAGAGATCACAAGTAGGCAGAGAGACAAGCAGAGAGAGACAGAGGGAGCAGGCTCCCCACTGAGCAGACAGCCCGATGCAGGGCTCGATCCCAGAACTCTGAGATCATGACCTGAGCTGAAGGTAGAGGTTTTAACCCACTGAGCCATCTAGGCGCCCCTCATTGATAGCATTTTTAAGTTCTGCCAGATCAGCTTTCATTTTTGCCCTAAGAGAATATATGTTGCCATTAATGGTTTTCTCCATCCTAGCTACTGTCTGCATAACTGTTACCTTGAAGTCTATTTCTGACATCTTTTTTTATATCCATATCCATTAGTTCTGTAGCAGAGGTCACAGTCTCTAAATCTTTCTGGTGTTGGGAGTTCCTCCCTTAGTCATTCTCTTGAGGGATGGTTGAAGGAATGCAGAGTCCAAATTATTGATCACAACCCAAGCACGATGCCCCTATTTTATAGGGACCTTAGGGTTGTCAGCCTCTTGTTCTCCCATCCTGTCTTCTAGGGGAGGGACCTCCCTTGCTGTTACTCAGGCAATCCTTTTTGGGCAGAGTTGCCCTGCCCCTTGTTGGTGGGGGATAGACTCAGTGAAAACTGTTTTTATTGAGGCTTTTGTTCTCTGGTAGCTTTCCCTGACACCTTTCTGCATTTCTTTCAAGAGTCAGAGCAGAAGTGATCATATCCAAACCTCTGTCTCAGAACAGAGAGAGCACAGTCTGTTCTTTAGTGAGCTTTCCAAGCTACAGTATCTCTGTTTTTGTCTGTGCTGCTAAAAACCGCAGCATCCTGGGTTGTGTGCACCCTACAGAAGCACTCTCAGCCCCCACTCCCAGGTCCAGCCGTTTGTCTGCCCTTTGTCTTTCTAAAACTGTCAGCGACCCCCAGTTCGCATGTGCGCCCCTGCAGCCTCAGGTTTTAGCTTGGGGGGCTACCCTAAAGTCCTTCCTCCACTTCTAAAGTATGCGAGTCTGTGTTCGGTCCCCAGCGCAAGAGGCTTTTGTGCTCCAGTGGTGTAGGATCCCAGAGGCTCCCTCCCACTTCCATTTATCTTCCAATATCTGCCCATAGAATCATGGCTCCCTGCTTCATACCTCGAAACTAACTGCTGGAGATATCTGTTTGTAGAGATCCAGATATATCCTCCTATGTCTCAGGCAGATTTTGTAGGTATTCAGAGTGGTGTGGTAGATACCCAGCTTACTTCAGGGGACTGGCTAAAATAAGGTCCCCTATCCTCCGCCATCTTTGCAACCTCCCAAAACACCCTATTTTTGACTGAATTTTATAAACCCTTCGATGCTTGTTAATCCAACACTATGAGGGATCTTGCATACTCACCTTATTAAAGATCCACTACAGAACCGAATTAGGACTTTTTAAAAAACAGCTTTTTGATATAGAGAACTGAGTTTGTGATCCCATAATCTGAATTTTTAACTAGTAGATAAATGAATCTCCAGATAATTCCAATGTAAGTAGTCTAAACCAGTACTAGATAATAAACTGGGAAAGGTGAGAATAAACTCTGTGGTGGTAGGCTAAAACAGAATGTATTGTTGTGAACTCACGGTTTACACACACACGCATACACACTTCCTAGCTTTGCTCCACTGAAACAGCCTAGACACAATGATACTCCAGTAGCAAGGACCCTATCTAGTGTCCTGATCCTAAATTCTTTTTTTTTTAGGCTATATGTCCAATATGGAGATTGAACTCACAACCCCTAGATCAAGAGTCACATGCTCTATCAACAGAGCCAGTGAGGCACCCCCAGATCCTAAATCCTAAATACCATTCCCACTATAAGGAACCAGGGCTCCTGAAATTCCTAATTCCAGGACTAGGGCAGGGAAGTATAAAATTATCCTGGATTTTTTATATTTATAAAAGGGACATCAGAGTGGGCTTTCTCTTTGCTCTGCTTTCTGCCATGTGAGAATATAAGATGGCGGCCATCTACAAGGTAGGAATGAGGTCTTCACCAGACACTGGATCTGCCTGTATCTTGATTTTGGACTTCCCAACCTCTGGAGCTGATTTAGTACTTATTTATAAAATATGCAGTGCTATCCATGGTAAGTGTCATATGCCAATTAAAGCATATGCCTAATATTTGTATATGCCCAGAATAAAGTCTACAAGAATTTCAGTCTTTTAAAATGAATTACCTGTGGTTATAGGAAACTTTTAGTTTTTACTTTATATATACATCTGTATTGCTTTCTTCCTTTTTAAGTAAAAAGTACGTATTAATCTGGATCAAAAAATAAAAGGGAAAAAAAAACTTAGCTCACTAGAATATAGCAATGAACTCATTCATTCATTTATGACCTACAGAAAGTTATAAAGTTGTAAAATACTAATTCTTGGGATAAATTAAAAACCCATGTTATTACCTGGATTTCTCATTGGAATGGTTAGCAAGGCAAGGTATGGCAACAGCTGAGTTTGGAGGCATAAAGCTGGTAAGCAGAAGTCAGAAAAAAGTGCTTTTGCTGTCAAGCAATTTTCCCGATACTGTATAGAAAAAAAAAAAGATGAAAAGTAAAAAAACACGGAGATGTATCCCTAGACAAACTAAGTTTACTGTATCCCAAATTGTGTTTATATACCACACACTTTTAAGAGTTTATGTAATTAGTTTTTATAACTGTCCTAGCCTTACCTAATAAAGCATTTTACCTATAAAACTATTACCTATTTGACATAACAGCAATAAGACTTTTTTTTTAAGAGACTTAAAGGTAGAAAGAAAAAAATCTTAAAAACGAAAGGAATTTTGCTTACGAGCATACCTCACAAATTATGTGAGGGTTTGTTTCTCAGTTAAAAAAAACTATTTTCTTTAGTTAACATGGGTACAATGCTAGGCTGAGGAGGAGAAAAGCACAATCTGTTTTCAAGGACCTTACAGTTTTACAGAGACAATCTGTATGGAACTATAAGAAAAATTAATATTCGTGTTATAAAGAGCAAAGCAAATCAATAAGGGATATAAACCGGTTAAAAGTCATGAAATTCTCCAAGAAATCTGTTGGAAAAATGTCTTAGGTAACAAAATGCAGGCTCATATTTAGCCATATGATTTACAAACTGGAAGACATCTTAGAGATGACGTAGTCCAAGGGCCACAAATTTGGATGCTGTAGGAGACAGGCAGGTATATAATCAGTGCAGTGAGACAGCTGGGAAAGTAGTACCCACCACTCCCATCTTCAAGAGACAGATGCTACTTGGCTTGATCAGATTGCTGCCATGTAAAAACATAGACCAGTGCTGCCTTACTTTGCATTCTTTTCAAGAGTTAGAAGAATTCTGAGCCAGAAATCTGTATATGAATTTTAATTATTACACTCATTTTTTAAATATGAAAACTCATGAAAAAAAATTTTTTGTGTGCAGTATTCAAAGTGGGGGTGCCACCCATTTTTGATTGCTAATGAATCTTCCACATGTAAAGCTGTGGAAACTAAGTGCACATTGGGTAAAATAATCCGTCCAGATGGTTAGAGGCAAAGCAACGATTTACCCTTTCTCCTTCCTCTTTTTTTTTTTTTAAGTAATCTCTACACCCAATGTGGGGCTTGAACTCACAACCCTGAGATTAAGAGTCATATGCTCTTCTAACTGAGCCAGCCAGGTGCCCCTATATTTAATTAAAACTAAAAGATAATTATAACGATCCTGTGAATTCAATACTAGTCAACTAAGAAATAAAATATGTGCTTTCAAATTTTTAGTGTTTTTTTTTGCTTAAAAATAAAGAGGCATTTAAGAAGAGCGTCCTTTTCTGTCTTACTGTAATTCTAAGAAAATTGCAGGTGTTAGCAACTATTTCTTACTTGTAATAAAACACTTTTTTAAAACTTATAAAAAATAACTGCTTTACTGAAATATAATTCACATACCATAAAGTTTACCTATAAAAAATTAAAATTCTTTTTTTACCTTTTTATTTATAAGAAACCACTGGGGTTTGTGCAAGGGTCGAAAACTTGATCCTCCTCCTTGGCAATGAGCAAATCCTCGGGCTTTGTTGGAATGTATCACACCTCTCGTAGCTATGGATATACTATATTGACTGAGTAAAGACCGTGTCTAAAAAGGAGACAAAATGTAAAATAAAGAAAATAAGAGATTTACAATGCAGTGCTACTACTGGTACTGCTGATGCCAAAAATCACTAATCATATTTACTTAATGCATGTTCACTATTTTTTCTAGTATTTATTGATTTATTTTAGAGAGAGAGAGAACATGCACATGTGTGATTCAGGGAGGGGCAGAGGGAAAGAATCTTCAGCATTCTCTGCTGAGTGTGGGGAGGCCCCAAGTGCAGGGCTCGATCCTATGAACCATGAGATCACAACCTAAGCTGAAACCAAGAGTTTTATTACTGTTATTAAGAAGTTACATAAGGGGCCCCTAGGTAGCTCAGTCAGTTAAGTGTCTGCCTTTGGCTCACGTCATGATCCCAGCATCCTAGGATCAAGTTCCGCATTGCGTTTTCTGCTCAGCGGGGAGTCTGCTTCTCCTTCTGCCCCTCTCCCTAGCTTGTGATCTCTGTCTCTCTCTCAAAAATAAATAAAATCTTAAAAAAAAACAAAAGGTACGTACGATGTCAAATAATAAGCAGTAAAAGTAAACTTTCTGAATTCTGAGGAAATATTCAAAAACATAAACAGTTAAGTCAAATGTCTTACATTCCAGTCACTGCTGAGGATATCTGCAAAACTCAGAAAGTCACTGGCTCTGACAAGATCATCTACTTCCACGAAGAAATCTATGTAGTTTTGGTGAAGATATAAATTAAACAGCTCTCCTGGCATGTGTGACATTTCTACTACTTCCTATAAAAAGAAGCATACACACATAATTTAGGGTAAAATACAGTGGTTAAATGTACATATGCATAAATGTAAATAATATATATCCTGTAAAAAGTACTAAACATTATTAAAGACTTTACCTCAGGTTGAACAAGTAAGGTATCCCGCTCATACTCTGATAAATGAGAAGGCAACCGAGGAGAATCTATTTCTGCTAAAGATGCTCCTATAAAAAAATTTCTAGAATTATTAAGAATAGCACCACCTACAGTTCCATAGAACCACTCATTGGAAGGTTCTTTCAACAATTTAGACACATAATACCAAACATATTAAGCAAGATGTTAAAAATAAAACTAACTGGAGGCTTATGTGAGTTGCCTCACTATTACAGTGCCTTGCTGCTGTATATACATTGAGTTGTCTCTCATCATCACTATTCTTAAGAACTCAAATTAGAATTCTGGTACCTGGATTATGGCTTTTCTAGAAATAAAATACACCAATTGTCAAAGCACTCTGCAGCATTTCACCTTTTCAGTTCTGCATTGCTTTCTTATTTTGTTTTCTTTTAAAGATTTTTTTTTCTTTTTTTTATGTATTTGACAGACAGAGATCACAAGTAGGCAGAGAGGCAGGCAGAAAGAGAGGAGGAAGCAGGCTTGCCACTGAGCAGAGAGCCCTATGCGGGGCTTGATCCCAGGACCTGGGATCATGACCTGAGCCGAAAGCAGAGGCTTTAATCCACTGAGACACCAGGTGCCCCTTGTTTTAAAGATTTTATTTATTTATCTTACAGAGAAAGAGAGAGAACAGCGAGAGAGGGAACACAAGCAGGGTGAGTCAGAGAGGGAAAAGCAGGCTTCCTGCCGAGCAGGGAGCCCAAAGCGGGTCTTGATACCAGCACCCTGGGATCATGACCTGAGCTGAAGACAGATGCTTAATGACTGAGCCACCCAGGCATCCCATGCTTTCTTCTTTTAATTCTCATTCTCAATATAAAGATCTTTACTGTTCTCTTTACTGTGTAGGATGAAGCTGCTTTCTGCATGAGAGAACAGAAACCCCGTTCCCTGATTCAAGAAGTTATAAATGAATGTTGAGAAGGAAAACAAAGGGTAGAATGAAAAGAATCAGTGGGAAGAGACACTTAGATTCAGAGGTAAGAGATCCAAGGACAGAAGTGTGTCTTCACTTCCATCTAAGTGTACCTGTTTCATTTTGTTCGGGTGGCATGAAGGCTTCCATTTAGAAATCCCAAATTTTTAACTATCTGGAAAGAAGAAACTGAGAGATATTAGTCTAAAATAAGAAGGATGCCAGGACTGAGAAGCAGCAATAGACAACAGAAGACAAAGAGGCAAGGAAGATAAGAAGATGGAAAACAGGTATGGGAGGCACTCAAGAGTTTTATAGGAAGATAAAAATAGTTGTTTAAAACAGCTGGGTTTTTGGCAACCAAAAATTAGTCTCAGATAGTGAGAGGTGTGATAAGCATGAAGCTTCAATGACTATCCGTTCACATACTATTTATGACCCACTGAAGCAGCTATTTTTTTTTTTTTTTTGGTCAGAGAGAGTGAGCAAGCGAGCACAGGCAGACAGACTGACAGGCAGAGGCAGAGTGAGAAGCAGGCTCCCTGCTGAGCAAGGACCCCAATGTGGGACTCGATCCCAGGACACTAGGATCATGACCTGAGCCGAAGGCAGCTGCTTAACCAACTGAGCCACCCAGGCGTCCCTGAAGCAGCTATTTTACAAGAGGTTTGAAAAACTATCTGAGAGGAAATTGAGGACACGACACAGAACTTTTCTCAATGGTCCATTATGATTATTTACTTTGTGCTGTAACAGATAAAACAGTTCCAAACTATGGGAACAGTTTCCTTCAAAAAAAAATTTTTTTTTAAAGATTTTATTTATTTGTCAGAGAGAGAGAGAGTGAGCACAGGCAGATAGAGTGGCAGGCAGAGACAGAGAGAGAAGCAGGCTCCCCACCGAGCACGGAGCCCGATGTGGGACTTGATCCCAGGACGCTGTGATCATGACATGAGCCGAAGGCAGCTGCTTAACCAACTGAGCCACCCAGGCGTCTCAGTTTCCTTCAAAATTTTTAAGAATTATTTCAATCTATATAAAGGCATGTCAGATCCTGCCCCCCACCCCGAATCCTAATTCTCTTCCTTCAGGATCAGCACACTAAGAACTGATATTTTCTACATGAAAAACAGAAGGATTTTATTGAAGGGAAAACCAATCTGGGAACTTAGAGATCAGTAATCCGGGTGTAGGGACTGAAGGGAAGCAGGCATTAAAGAAGGAAAAGGGGAAAAGAACATCAATGGTTGGGGAGAGAGCAGGTAGTGAAGAGAAATATTAAGGAGATCCAAAGAAGCCTGAAGCTACCTGGCAACTTGCCTAGGGTTCTGGTGTCCTAGTTTAGGCCCAAGAGGGCTTTGAGCTACCAACAGCTGCCACTAAAATTCTAGAGAAACTGATGTCTTACCTGCAGCAAACTATACTTTTAAAGATTTACAGACATGGATATTTGGTCTACAGTAGTTTTTACATTTAGTTCTGCCCAGTCTAAATACACTCTATCTAAATATCTAAATACACTTACCTGCGATGTCTCAGGCCTTGCCAAAAAGTATCAGACCTACCCCTAACTGCCAAATACGTCACATTTTCAAAAACTGGTATTTAATTTTAGTTGTAAGACTAAAGTCTAACAGATTGAAAAAAAAAAAAAGTAAGACTTTCTTACTTTTACAATATAGTATTTTCCCCAGAGCTCTGAAGAGAAAAAGAGAAATATCTTTGCCACCAATAGTTTGGACCTCTTGGTTTTCAAAAACCCTATCAGTTTTTTTCCTTTGTTTTGATTTTGACAGTGCAGCAGCTGATTTTATTGAAGACAATGCTTTCTTCCTTGGCCATAAACGGTTTTCTCCTAAATAATACACATCCAAGAGACAATATTGAAAATAAAATTAAAATATGAAAAATAAGACTGACAACATTTTATATAGTTACACTAAACAGTCTAATTAAAATACATTTTTTCTAATAAACTGTAATTATAAAATATGTGAATTGAGGAACAGTCGTCTTTGGGTTGCTACACTATGAAAATGGAATAAAACATCACCTGAAAATAACTCATGACACAGATTTTAAATTTTATGCATAGAAATGACACATTCTCTAATATAGGCCTATCATTTTGATTTCTTATGGCACTGCTTGTGCAATGTACTGTTCTTGATGCATGATAGATATTAGTCAATTAAATCCTCAAAATAACTTGATTAGGGGAGAACTCCTATTATACACATTACAGATAGGAGATATAAAGAGATTAAGTAACTGCCTCAAGGGCATCAGCTTCTAAGTGATATGAATCCAGGCAGCACAGTTCTGTAGTGCATATTCAACAACTATTCTGTATTACCTTTCTACCGATTTGGGCACTCTTCAATTTATGAATATGCCAGTGTTGAAATTTCAGTGGTCAATCTACTGTTCAAAACTCAGACTGCATCCCTTAAGAAAAGTAGCCTGGGGGGTGCCTGGGTGGCTAAGCGGGTTAAAAAGCCTCTGCCTTCGGCTCGGGTCATGATCTCAGGGTCCTGGGATCAAGCCCTGCATCGGGCTCTCTGCTTAGCAGGGAGTCTGCTTCCTCCCTTCTCTCTCTCTCTCTGCCTGCCTCTCTGCCTACTTGTGATCTGTCTGTCAAATAAATAAATAAAATCTTTTTTTTTTTAATTTTATTTATTTGACAGACAGAGATCACAAGTAGGCAGAGAGGCAGACAGAGAGAAAGGAAGGGAAGCAGGCTCCCTGCCAAGCAGAGAGCCCGATGTGGGGCTTGATCCCAGGACCCTGGGATCATGACCTGAGCCGAAGGCAGAGGCTTTAACCCACTGAGCCACCCAGGTGCCCCAATAAATAAAATCTTTAAAAAAAAAAAAAAGAAAAATAGCCTGGAAGAGCAGAAAGAACTAGGATCTGGGTTTGATTCTTATTATTGTCTATCTCATTAAGCTGGTCAAGAATTAAAGGAATCATATATTGATTGCTAATATGGTTCCTGACCCACTCAAAAAATATTATTTTCTTCCTTTTAACATTTCTGAGCTAAGAGTAACAATGTTATAAGTGACAGGATAGCAAACTGGCCTACTTCAGCCTTCCCAACCCATAACTCCAGTAGTGAACCTAAGCACTGCTTACATTTATTTTTCTATTTATTTTATTTTTCTCCTTAATATTTCTACAGGAATATACAGAATCCTGATTTCAGTTGTATTAAGCTGCCTATTTACTTTTCTTTACAGTTATTTTGAAAAACAAAGATATAAACTAAACAAACAGATTATTCTTGTAGGTAAACGCTAGGATTTCAGGTGGGTTCTGAGAACTCCAAAGATGGCTTTTAATTTTTCAAGGTGAATTCCTCAATGTGAAACATCAAACAGGGTGCTTGTTAAATGTTTTCTGACAAGGACCATGTACAAGAAACCATGTGCTATCTCTCTATATGCATATACAGTTTTAAAGATTTATTTGAGAGAGAGTGTTGGGGGGCACACGAGTAGGGAGAGGCGCAGAGGGAGAAAACCTTCAAGCAGACTCCCTGCTGAGCACTAAGACCCACAGGGAGCACCATCCATGACCCAGGAGAACATAACCTGAGCCAAAACCAGGAATTCATCGCTCAACCTACTGAGCCAACCAGGCACCACTTTTCTGCCCCACTTTTTTTTTAAGTAGGCTCCATGCCCAACATGTAGCCCAACACGAGGGCCTAAATTCAGGACCCTGAATTAAGACCTCAGCTGAGATCAGAAGTCAGATGTTTAACCAACTGAGCCACTATTGGCACCCCTGTGCTACTTCTTTTAATATAGCATGACACTGTACCTTCCTTACAATAAAGGTAAATCAATTTATTAACTGTATCATATATAAATTAAAAATAGGGAACCTGGGTGGCTCAGTTGGTTAAACATCTGCCTTTAGCTCAGGTCATGATCCCAGAGTCCTGGGATCAAGTCCCAAATCAGGTTCCCTGCTCAGCAGGGGAGCCTGCTTCTCCCTCTCCCTTGGCCTGTAGCTTCCCCTGCTTGAGTACTCTCTGTCAAATAAATAAAAATCTTTGGGGTGCCTGGGTGGCTCAGTGGGTTAAGCCTCTGACTTCAGCTCAGGTCATGATTTCAGGGCCCTAGGATCAAGGCCCACATTGGGCTCTCTGCTAAGCAGGGAGCCTGCTTCTCCCTCTCTCTCTGCCTGCCTCTCTGCCTACTTGTGATCTCTCTCTGTTAAATAAATAAATAAAAATCTTTAAATAAATACAAATCTAAAAAAAAATTAATTAAAAGTAAATACAGGGGGGTGGGAGGCTGAGGAACCAGGTAGTGGGTAATAGGGAGGGCACGTACTGCATGGAGCACTGGGTGTGATGCCAAAACAATGAACACTGTTATGCTGTAAATAAACAAATAAACAAATTAAAAAAAAAAAAAGTAAATACAAAGGTGAACCTATGTAAGCACAATACTATATATTTCTTTTTTTTTTTTTAAAGATTTTATTTTATTTAACAGACAGAGATCACAAGTAGGCAGAGAGGCAGGCAGAGAGAGAGGAGGAAGCAGGCTCCCTGATGAGCAGAAAGCCCCATGCGGGGCTCAATCCTAGGACCCTGGGATCATGACCTGAGCCGAAGGCAGAGGCTTTAACCCACTGAGCCACCCAGGCGCCCCAATACTATATATTTCTTAAAGATTTATTTTGGAGACAGTACACCCACATGCACTCAGCGGGGAGAGGGAGAGAGAAAACTTCGATCAGGCTCCATGTCCCAGGTGGGGCTTGATCTCACGACACCGAGATCGTGACCTGGGCTTAAATCAAGAGTCGGACACTTAACTGACTGAGCCATGCAGGTGCCCCTCAGCACAATACTATTAATATTCACTAACAGGGGCGCCTGGGTGGCTCAGTGGATTAAGCCGCTGCCTTCGGCTCAGGTCATGATCTCAGGGTCCTGAGATCGAGCCCCGTGTCGGGCTCTCTGCTCCGCAAGGAGCCTGCTTCCTCCTCTCTCTCTGCCTGCCTCTCTGCCTACTTGTGATCTCTCTCTCTCTGTCAAATAAATAAAATACAATCTTTAAAAAAAAAAATTCACTAACAGCTGATCATTTATTGATTCCTTAATATATATCAAGCGCTGGAATAAACACTCTACAAGTATTGACTCACTTTTCACAAAACTCTGTAAGAGAGGTTCTCATATAAAAGGTTAGAATATGCAGGCACAAAAATGATTGTCATTTGCAAGATTCTTCACCAGTAAATGGCAGAGCCAGAATTTTCACCCAGGAAGTCTCATCCAAATTAACTTTAAAAAGTCAAGTAGCAATAAATAAATACATTAAAAATTAAATAATAAATAAATAGATAAATAAAAAGTAAAGTAGCAAACCACCTAATTGAATCGGGGTTTATCTCAGGTATACAGGTACTGACATATTCACAGGGGCGTGTGTATGCATGTGTACATACATGATTTTACAGAACAGTCTCAAAAAAAAGAATAGATGGATATATATATCAATTATAAGTTAAAATATGTTTAGTTTGATTTCGATTCATGAACAACTAAGAGAAAGTCAGTCACCCGAACAACGCAGTAAGAATTTATCTTTCACAGTTACCTTTTGAAGAAGAAAACTGCAGGCTGTTTATTGCACTTCTGATATCACCAGAACACCCTTGACAGAGCAACTCTAGAGAACTTCTATCAGGGACAGTAATATTTCCTCCATTCTAAAATGAAAAAAATTAAAGTTTAAAAAACTAGTTTCTAAAACCAAAAAAACAGCTCCCCCATTTCTAAACTAAATGAAAAAGTACATTAGAATCTTTTAAAGTGGGGCACCTGAGTGGCTCAGTGGGTTAAAGCCTCTGCCTTCAGCTCAGGTCATGATCCCAGGGTCCTGGGATCGAGCCCCACATCGGGCTCTCTGCTCAGCAGGGAGCCTGCTTCCTCCTCTCTCTCTCTCTCTCTCTCTCTGCCTGCCTCTCTGCCTCCTTGTGATCTCTATCTGTCAAATAATTAAATAAATAAATTAAAAAAAAAAAAAAGAATCTTTTAAAGTTAGATGCTAAAAAGCTTCCATGTCTGCTCAGGAAAGCCAATGACTTATTATAGCTTAAGGTAAATTTTCAAGAGTATAAAATAATTTCACTTGTTTACTTGGACTAGATTATATTTTGAAGTTCTCTTACTATAAACACATGTATATATAAATATATACATATATATACACACACATACATACATACATACATACGTATAAACATCATTTCCTTGTCAGTTCAAGTATAAGACCAGAAAAATTTATCTATCCCTCTCCACTTTAAGAAACTCCTAACTGTTTCCTTACAACATGATTTAAACTGATTCCAGGTCATGATCTCAGGGGCCTGGGATTGAGCCTTACAGTGGCTCCATGCTCAGTGGGGAGTCTGCCCGAGATTCTCTCCCTCTGCCCGTCCCCTGCTTGTGAATACACATACATGTTCTCTAATAAACAAATCTTTAAAAAAGATATATATATTTCTGTGGAAGGAAAATTCCCTCCAAAGTGTCTCTAACAATTACTAATTTCTTTTTTTATACCAATAGTTATGTGAGAGTGCCCATTTTTTATCTTTGGCAACCCTATTTATTGATCTCTTAAAATTTATGCAAACTGATATGTGAAAAATGGTGTCTGGTTTAAGTATTAATTTCTTTGATTACTAGTAGGGTGAAATACCTCTCATGTTTACTGGCCATTTGTATTACTCTGTGTATTGGCTTCTCTGTTCTTCGAATTTTTACTGATTTATTTATTTTTTTAAAGCTTTTATTCATTTTTGCAAGAGAGAGGGAGAGCGCACTAGAGCAAGCACAAGTGGGATGAGGGGCACAGGGAGAAGCAGACTCCCTGCTGAGCAGGGATTCCCAATGTGGAGCTCGGTCCTAGGACTTCAGGATCATGAACTGAGCCAAAGGCAGATGCTTAACAGACTGACTCACCCAGGCACTCCTGTCCTTAGCCTTTTTAGGTAGGCACATTTTTATATATTCATGTATTAATACTTTATCTGTTAAATAAATTGCAAATATTTTCTTCCATTCTCATGCTTGTCTTTTACCTTAGCTTACTATGCCTTCTATCATTCCCTAAGCTTTTCATTTTTCTGAAGTAAATCCAATCCAATGTTTTTAGAGCTTTTGTTTCTTATTTAGGAATGCTTTCCCTCAAACCAAAGTCAGTACTTTTTCTTAATACTATTCTCATTTTTTTTAAAAGATTTTATTTATTTACTTGACAGAGAGAAATCATGAGTAGGCGGAGAGACAGACAGAGGTGGGGGGTGGGGGGAAGCAGGCTCTCTGCTGAGCAGAGAGCCCAATGTGGGACTCGATCCCAGGACCCTGGGATCATGACCTGAGCTGAAGGCAGAGGCTTAACCCACTGAGCCACCCAGGTGGCCCAATACTATTCTCATTTTGAGGGTGCCTGGGTGGCTCAGTGGATTAAGCATCTGCCCTTCACTCAGATCATGATCTGACTGGTCAGATCATGATCACGATCTCCAGGTCCTGGGATCAAACCCCAAGTCCAGCTTCCCGCTTAGCAGGGAGTCTGCTTCTCCCTCTCTCCCCCTCTGTCTCTCCCTACTGCTTATTTTCTCTCTCAAATAAATAAAATCTTTCTAAAAAATACTATTGTTGTTTTTTTTTTTTGCATTCAGATCTTTCATTTACCCAGAAATCTTTTTCTAAAGATTATTTATTTTACAGAGAGCACATGGGTGAGTGAGAGAGGGGGCAGAGGGAAACATTCTCAAGCAGACTCCCCACTGAGCGCATAGACCAAGGCAGGGATCATCTCAGGACCCTGAGATTGTGACCTGAGCCAAAATCAAGACTCAGAAGCTCAACTGACTGAGCCACTTAGGCGCCCCTACCTAGAAATTATTTTTGTGCACAGTATAAAGATGCAGCCTTATGTTTCCCACATGGATATCCAATTGTGCTAATATCACTTTTTAATTATAATAGTCTCCTCTCTCCCCAGTGTAAAATGCTACTTCCATTATACAGAAAATTGTCATTTACACATACTGATATATTTCTGTGCTGTCTTCTAACTGAATCCTTCCTTTTGTCTGTTACCATGTCAACAGTACACAGCTGTAATATTTAGTTTTACATTATGTTCCAATACCTAGATAGCAAGTCTCTCTTCACTATTCTTTTACCAAAATTTTCCTGCTCATGTTTGTGAATTTCTCTTCCAGATTATCTTTACTTATATTCTGAATACATTTATTTAATTTAAAATTGTTTCAAGAGTATTTGTTTTTGAAAACTTCTAGTGTGGACTATTTGTCAAAAAGGAAATGTAATTTTTTTTTTTTTTTAAAGATTTCATCCATTTATTTGAGAGAGTGTAAGAGAGAGAGCATGACTGGGCAGGAGGGGCAGATGGAGACAGAAAAGTAGATTCCCTACTGAGCAAGAAGCCTGACTCAGAGCTCGATCCCAGGACCCTGAGATCATGACCTGAGCTGAAAGCAGACATTAAACTGACTGAGCCACGCAGGTGCCTCAGGAAATGTAATTTGAAATCATGATCCTTGGTAGCTGAAGGAAATACCACAGATGTTAATTATTTTGAACACACAAATGTGACTGAAATGTGTGATCACACTTTACAGACGTAACAATATCAACAAAAAGACTAAAGATCTTTTTTTCTTGTAAAAACAGAAAAACATCTATTTAAACTAAAAAAAAAAACAAAAAAAACAAAAAAATCCCCAAACCTAAGATATTCACCATTCTTTTAACTAAATCACTTAAGATGTCAACAGTCTTGGGATGCCTGGGTGACTCAGTCAGTTAAACTGCTGCCTTTGACTCAGGTCATGATCCCAGGGTCCTGGGATCGAGTCCCGTATGGGGCCAAGGAGCCTGCTTCTCTCTGCCTGCTTGTGTGCACTCCCTCTCTGACAAATAAAATAAATCTAAAAAAAAAAAAAAAAAAAGATGTCAACAGTCTTAATATAATTGAGCTACAGAATGCCAGACATTAAAATGATCTTTAGATTTTCTTCTACCATCATTATCATTGTTGAAGACCCCACATAGTATCTTAACATTTCATTTTATAAACGCGTGAAAGACTTGAATAATGTGCTGGTTGCTGCCCCTGTGATGTAACAGTATAAACAATAATATCAAAACTACACTAGTTTTAGGGGCACGTGGCTGGCCCAGTCAGTAGCGCACGTGATTCTTTTGATCTTGGGGTTGTAAGTTCAAGCCCCATGGTGGGTGTAGAGGTTACTTAAAAATTTTAAAAATCTTAAAAAAAAAAAGGTATACTAGTTTTAACATTCTTGTAGATCCACTATTTAAGGTACAGCATGTTAATTATGTAACAAAAAAGTCATGGAATCTCTTTTCACTATTCCAACACAACTTGCTAAAGTGAATGCCATTTGCAATTTAATGACTTAGTCTTTTTTTTTTTTTTTTAAGATTTTACCCATTTATCTGACACAGAGAGAGAGATCACAAGTACACAGAGAGGCAGGCAGAGAGAGAAGGAGAAAGAGACTCCCTGCTGAGCAGAGAATCTGATGCAGGGCTCGATCCCAGGGCCCCAAGACCATGACCCAAGCCAAATGCAGAGGCCCAACCTCCTGAGCCACCCAGGTGCCCCTAAGGACTTAGTCTTAAAAAAATTTTTGAGTTAATGTGGTAAGGTGCTATAATGTTGATTATGTTTATTCTCAATGTTTGTTTAATAAATATTTAAAAGCTCTAATTTATAGTTATGCTCCTGGTGCAGAATGTAGTTTTTTTAAAAAAGACATTAAAAAAACAAATTACAAGTAATCCTACCACCCAGAACCAATCACCCTCAGGATTTTTTTGTACTTTCTTCTAGTATGTACAGGTTCAAGTATATATGTGCATTCTGCTGTTACTGAAAATGTTTTAGCACAGTGAAAGGGAGTTAGAATGAAACTTCAAACCTGATACTTAATAGTTGTGGGATATTATGCAAGTTATTCCCCACCCACCAAAAGCTATCTCCTTATCTGTAAAATAGGGATTATGTACCAGTTTTGTATGGTTGTGGTGAGATTTAATAAGATCGGGTATGTAAAAATACTCTGCAAAGTGCCTGACATGTATCAAGGGCTGAAGATAAAATTTCTATTGTTAGCACTATAACTTTACTTATTCATTTACTTATTTAAAATAATCTCTACACCCAGCGAGGTCACGACCCCCAGATCAAGAGTTTCATGCTCTTCCGGATGAGCCAGCCAGGTGCCCCAGCATCTTGTTATTTTTAACTTGACAATTAAGTCGTTATTTCCTCATGTCACTAAAAATTCTCAAAACACTAATTAATCACATGATACCTCACCATAATAACTGCTCCCTCTGTTATTGGACTCAGTTTGTTTCTAACTTTTCACTATTAATAGTTTTTATTTATTTCACTAAGTGCTCTACATAATACATGATTTTGTTTAATCCTCAAATAAACTGTCCTTTGGAGATCTTCCTCAGTACTATGATCTGAGCCGTGTGAAAAAAAACTTATGTTTCATGTAAGATCTAGCTGGTTTATAGTAGTAGGGCTCCCAGAACCATGCTGTTGGGAGAAGTTCTATCAATTTATTTTAACATCATGCTGATCTGAAAGATAGAAAAAAATGATGTATAACAAACTCACCTGACTACAGCTATTTTACAACAATGTTAATATATGTAACACTACTGAACTATACACTTAAAAATGGTTAAATGGTATAGTTGCTAATACCACATAACTATTTGAAAGCTGCTAATAAGTGAGCAGCTCTTAAATGTTCTCACCACAAAAAAGAAATGGTAATTACATGAAGTGATGGAGGTACTGTGTAATGCCATAGTGGTAATCATTCTGTAATATGTAAGTAATCAAATAAACGTGCTGTACACCTTAAACTTAATAAACAATATTACATGTCAAGTGTCTCTCCATAACATCAGAAAATAAATGATTAAGATGGTAAATTTTATGGTAAGTTTTTTACAATAAACGTATTAAATTTTTTTAAAAATTGACAACAGGACAAGAGTAGTGTTGGACTGTTGATGATTAATGTACCTAGAGGCCAGGAAACAGTTTCTTTTCTTTTTTTTTTTTTTTTTTTTTAAAGATTTTATTTATGCATTTGACAGGCAGAGATCACAAGTAGGCAGAGAGGCAGGCAGAGAGAGAGAGAAGGAAGCAGGCTACCTGCTGAGCAGAGAGCCTGATTCGGGGCTCAATCCCAGGACCCTGGGATCATGACCTGAGCCAAAGGCAGAGGCTTTAACCCACTGAGCGACCCAGGCGCCCCCAGGAAACAGTTTCTTGACAGTAGACACAATTTATAGCACTGAGCCAAGCAAAGGGAAATTTACCTCAATGTGAAAGAGAAAACTCGGTTTAATAATAGAGAAAGGTAAGGGATTTTAAAAATCATTATTTCCTGGGGCGCCTGGGTGGCTCAGTGGATTAAGCCGCTGCCTTTGGCTCAGGTCATGATCTCAGGGTCCTGGGATCGAGCCCCGCATCGGGCTCTCTGCTCCACAGGGAGCCTGCTTCCTCCTCTCTCTCTGCCTGCCTCTCTGCCTACTTGTGATCTCTGTCAAATAAATAAATAAAATCTTTAAAAAAAAAATAGATTCAGATTAATCAGTTCTAAAGAGACTTACCTTGTTAGCTTCCACTGTCACTATTCGATTAAGAACTTTCATCATAATTGTTGGTGCCACAGGGTTAAAACTGTTAAAAAGTATTTTAAAGAAAGATAGTTGTTAAGTGATCAATTTAAAAATGTAACATGTATATGAGCATGATAAGCAGAAATTTCATTCTTACCTAATGTTTGCTATAGCACACTCTTCCTGAATTTCTTTGGGAAACAATAACCTCTGATTATTATCTCCACTGAGACTGTCAGAAATTATAAATATTAGAGGACATCGACCAGTGTGCACATATTTCCTAGAATAAAGTACAGCAATGTTTAGATACAAGCTAATGCCATTTAATTCAAAGTTTGAGAAAACTTCACTGAAACTCACCTGAGAATTTCATGTAAAGTATGAGAATCTCGATAAAACTGGTTAGGTAAATCCTATTGAAAAATGGTAAATATTACTCAGTTTTATTATTGTGTAAGTTTATGTAAGACTCATATTTACCAAATTAGGGAAAAAAAAGTTATATATACAATTCAGAAATTAAGGAAAACATGAAAAAGTGGATGTACTAAACAGTAAAATGCATCAATAGGAAACCCAATTTTCAATCAAATTTCTTAGGGTCACTACTAGTTATAGTATTTTCACTAAAAACATCATTTCCCAAATAATTTCTTTTGCTTTTCTATACTGAAGACATTAAAATTTTAAAGTTCATTAACCTATAGCTTCTGTTCAAGTTACTGAAAAAGACCTGAGGTTTCCGCTATCACCGAGGTTTTACATTACATTTTACCACTATTAATACCATGGAGAGATTTAATGCCCCTATCAATAAGATATATCTTGCAATTATTTACTCAATAATTACAGCAGGATCTCAAAATCTGTCCGTACTTCAACGAGAATTATCCTCTTATCAGTTCTTAGATCATCTCCAAGCATTTGTAGTTTGTTATACTTTGTAGCTCTTAGTAGAAACTCTTTAAAAACTGCTATCTGAGACTGGTAGGGAAATACAAGGAAGCTGGATTCTGAAAGAAAACATTTAACACTTTTACTTTCAACAAATTATGTATACATAAAAATTACACACATGTAAGTAACACACACATATACAATACTGATTACATTCACATATACCTGAAGCTTACAACACTGTAGATTTTTTTTATTTAGGCAAAGCTGTACAAATCTAAAATAGAATATTCATGGGGTGCCCAGTTGGCTCAGTGGGTTAAGCCTCTGCCTTGGCTCAGGTACTGATCTCAGAGTCCTGGGATCGAGCCCCGCATTGGGCTATCTGCTCGGCAGGGAGCCTGTATCCCCCTCTCTCTCTGCCTGCCTCTCTGCCTACTTGTGATCTCTCTCTCTCTCCCTGTCAAAAATAAATAAAATATTTTAAAAAATAAAATAAAATTGGATATTATTTCAAAAAACAAGAGTCATCATGGACCACAATGAATTTTCTATAACAATGAACGTAATATGGAATTAACTGATTTTAGAACACAGCTGCTAATATAATAGTCACACAATTGGTAAAAACATTTACATCTTTGCCTATACAACAAAAAAAAAACTCCAAATGAGTGTGTTGACGATGAATCAATTAGTCAGACTTAATCTTTAAAGAATCCCATTCTCTTGGGGCACTTGGGTGGCTCAGTGGGTTAAAGCCTCTGCCTTCTGCTCAGGTCATGATCTCAGGGTCCTGGCATCAAGCCCCGCATCAGGCTCTCCGCTCAGTGGGGAGCCTGCTTCCCCCTCCCTCTCTGTCTGCCTCTCTGCCTACTTGTGATCTCTGTCTGTCAAATAAATAAATAAAATCTTTTAAAAAAAGAATCCCATTCTCCTCTATTAGAAGCAAGCTTCCTCTCTTCTCAAAGTATTTCTGTCTGAAACTGGGAAGTAGGAAAGAAAATGGTCTCATATGGTTTCATCTGATTGCTACTCTCATTCTGTGAACCTACTGATAGTGGGTAGATGCCAATCTAGCATAGGAGTGACAACATATATTTTCGCACAAAAACATACCCAGGGGCGCCTGGGTGGCTCAGTCATTAAGCCTTTGCCTTCAGCTCACGTCATGATCCCAGGGCCCGGGGATCAACCCCCGCATCAGGCTCCCTGCTCAATGAGCCTGCTTCTCCCTCTCCCTCTGTCTGTAGCTTCACCTGCTGTGCCCTCTCTCTGCATCAAATAAATTTTAAAAATCTTAAAAACAAAACAAAACAAAAAATATACCCAAAAGGATCTTAGGAATCCCAAGAATATAGTTGGGGAGTTTATTTCAAACATCCTTTAAACATAGACTTTTCCCACTATTTCTACTACGTTCATGGCAAACCTTACCAGGATTAAGTATTTCCTTGAAATCATCTTTTTGGAAGTCTGGTAAAATTGGATTAATCCACTCTTGTACTTGAATATCATGCTCCTTTGATAGTATTTTTATAGTTGTTGTTTTCCCACATCCAGGAGGACCTGTTATTAATAAAATAGATCCACCCTAAAACCAAATACAAACATTAATCAAAAATCAAAATCACAAAAAAAAAATCAAAATCACTGGAATGCTAGAATATTATGTTTGAATTTTTTTATGTTTGAATTTTCTTTCAAATATTACTTCCATAAATATTTACTAAATATCTGAAATAAGCTGACAAACTTTTACACAGATGTTACCTGGATTACACCAGCCAGATGAAAAAGGATAATCTTTTTTTTTTTAATATTTTATTTATTTATTTGACAGATAGAGATCACAAGTAGTCAGAGAGGCAGGCAGAGAGAGAGGGAGAAGCAGGCTCCCCGCCGAGCAGAGAGCCCAATGTGGGGCTCGATCCCAGGACCCTGAGATCATGACCTGAGCCTAAGGCAGAGACTTTTTTAGATTTTATTTTTATTTATTTGACAGACAGAGATCACAAGTAGGCAGAGAGGTAGGCACAGAGAGAGGGGGAAGCAGGCTTCCCGCCAAGCAGAGAGCCCAATGCAGGACTCGATCCCAGGACCCTGAGATCATGACCTGAGCCGAAGGCAGCAGCTTAACCCACTGAGCCACCCAGGCACCCCGAAGGCAGAGACTTTAACCACTGAGCTACCCAGGCGCCCTGAAAGAGGATAATCTTATTTCTTCAACTTTAAGCATAACTTCTGATAGTTCTTCAATTCTTGCACTATGTCTCTCCCAAGGACTACTTAGTAGCCAAATTAAAACAACTAAACTTCAGCTAGATTAAGGAAATAATGTCTGAAACAAGTATTTTTAGAGGTTACCTGAACTCAAACTTCAAACTTAATACAGATCTCCTTGGATTATATGCTTCAGTATTAAACAAATATAATATGCTGGGGCCCTGGGTGGCTCAGTGGGTTAATCCCTCTGCCTTCGGCTCAGGTCATGATCCCGGGGTCCTCGGATCGAGCCCCGCATCGGGCTCTCTGCTTTGCGGACAGCCTGCTTCCTCCTCTCTCTTTGCCTGCCTCTCTGCCTACTTGTGATCTCTGTCTGTCAAATAAATAAATCTTTTTTTTTTTTTTAAAGATTTTATTTATTTATTTGACAGAGAGAGATCACAAGTAGATAGAGAGGCAGGCAGAGAGAGAGGGAAGCAGGCTCCCTGCTGAGCAGAGAGCCCGATGTGGGACTCGATCCCAGGATCCCGAGATCATGACCTGAGCCGCAGGCAGCGGCTTAACCCACTGAGCCACCCAGGCGCCCCAAATAAATAAATCTTTAAAAAAAAAAAGTATAATATATATATATTTTAAAAATATTTTATTTATCTGACAGAGAGAAATCACAACTAGGCAGAGAGGCAGGCAGAGAGAGAGGAGGAAGCAGGCTCCCTGCAGAGCAGAAAGTCCCATGTGGGGCTCGATCCTAGGACCCTGGGCTCATGACCCGAGCCGAAGGCAGAGGCTTTTAATCCATTGAGCCAACCAGGTGCCCCAAAAGTATAATATTTTGATGGGAAATGTGGGATATCAGAATCATTACAAAATGTGTCTTAAGAAATATATTTTCCAGGGTGCCTGGGTGGCTCAGTTGGTTAACCAACTGCCTTTGGCTCAGGTCATGATCCCAGAGTTCCGGGATTGAGTCCCACATCAGGCTCCCAGCTCCATGGGGAGTCTGCTTCTCCCTCTGACCTTCTCCCCTCTCATGCTCTTTCACTCTCTCTCTCAAATAAATAAATAAAATCTTGGGCGCCTGGGTGGCTCAGTGGGTTAAGCCCCTGCCTTCGGCTCAGGTCATGATCTCGGGGTCCTGGGATCGAGTCCCACATCGGGCTCTCTGCTCA
Organism: Meles meles; assembly: GCF_922984935.1. Lineage (NCBI taxonomy): Eukaryota > Metazoa > Chordata > Mammalia > Carnivora > Mustelidae > Meles > Meles meles. Next base: position 85,670,617 of record NC_060068.1, read on the forward strand.
GCGGAGAGCCTGCTTCCCTTCCTCTCTCTCTCTGCCTGCCTCTCTTGTGATTTCTCTCTGTCAAATAAATAAATAAAATCTTTTTAAAAAATAAATAAATAAATAAAATCTTTAAGGAAAAAAAGAAAAAGAGAAAGAAAAATATTTTCCAGAGCTAGAACTCCAAAGAGAGACTATAGGTTGTAGGTCATAATAATATCTCCTCATATAATAAATCTGATTTTAAAAAAAGTTAAAGCTAAAAATATATCAGGGGAAGATGATTTCCTACATTCCCTGGTGGGCTATAATCCTTGCTCAGCTGTTTACCTTTACTAACTAATGCAAATAAGGGACCTTGTACATGGCCCCAGAGGACAACCTGTCCTACTTTTTAAAACATATGAGTGCATGAGTTATAGTGATATTAGCCATGACTTTAATGATTAAGTAATATATACTAAATATGGTGTCTCTGATCAAATACAGAAAACAAGGTTATATATTGACAAGTTGATGTAAAGGTGACCAAATAAAGACTGTTTTGCAGGAATCTAAATCCTTACTTCTATTTGGAACTCAATGTTCCATGACTCAGTATTTGCTTACTGTTTCTAGTAACTTTACAGGACATACCTAATGCAAATAATGAGAACTGACTACTTCCAAGGAGATTTAAAAAAAAAAGAAGATGATCAAGCACGGACACCCATGTATGTTTTTTTTTTTTCCTTTTCTCTTTTTTAAGATTTTATTTATTTATTTGACAGAGAGAGAGATCACAATTAGGCAGAGACGCAGGCAGAGAGAGAGGGGGAAGCAGACTCCGGGCTGAGCAGAGAGCCTGACGCAGGGCTCGATCCCAGGACCCTGAGCCGAAGGCAGTGGCTTAACCCACTGAGCCACCCAGGTGCCCTCCATGTACGTTTCTTATATAATAAAGTGTCTTATTTTTTGACGGAGTGAGTAGAGCCACATAGCAAAAGTTTTGCTTCCAATAAGTGGAAGATAGTCTATCAGAACACTAAAACATGAAGACTACCCATCACCTACAGTATAATAGACTTTTCTTTATTGTTTTAAATTGAAGTAAAAATGGCATATAGCATCCTAATAGTTTGTACATCATAGTGATTCAATATTTTTATGTCTTACAAAATGATTATCATAAGTCTAGTTATCATCTGTCACTATACAAAGTTACTACAATATTAAGACTATATCCACTATACTGTACATTACATTTCCATCACACTGTAACAGTTTTACTATATTCTGAAAATGTTGCTCTGAAAAATTAAATTCAGTATTTCAAGTACTTACAATAAACTTAAGAAAAAATAATTTTAGCTTGTCCACAGAAAAATCTATAAATTGTCAAAAATTTTGGTGGGGGGGTGCCTGGGTGGCTCAGTGGGTTAAAGCCTCTGCCTTCAGCTCAGGTCATGATCTCAGGGTCCTGGGATCGAGCCCCAAGTTGGGCTCTCTGCTCAGCAGGGAGCCTGCTTCCCTTCCTCTCTCTCTGCCTGCCTCTCTGCCTACTTGTGCACTCTGCCCGTCAAATGAGTAAGTAAAAAATCTTAAAAAAAAAAAAAAAAAAAAAAGAAATTGGCTGGGGGAATGCCTGAGTGGCTCAGTTGCTTAAGCATCTGCCTTCAGTTCAGATCATGATCCCAGGGTCCTGGGATCAAGTCCCATGTGGGGAATCCTTGCTCAGCAGGGAGCCTGTTTCTCCCACTGCCTGCTGCTCCCCCCATTGCCTGCTACTCCCCCTGCTTGTGCTCTCTCTGACAAATAAATAAATAAATAAAATCTTTAAAAATATTTTTCTTAAATAAAAACGTCTTATAATTACTGACATCATTGAACTTTTATATAATAAAGAGTATACGATTGGTGAGAGTTCAACTTCTTAATGGGAAGAAAATTTTATTTTTACTTTTTTAAAGATTTTATTTATTTTCAGAGGGAGTAGGGGGAAGAGAGAGAGAGAAAGAATGCACACAAGCAGGGACAATGGCAGGCAGAGGCAGAAGCAAACTCCCACTGAGCAATGAACCTGATGAAACACTCGACCCTAAGACCCCTAACCAATCGAGCCACGCAGGTGTCCCAATAAATAAAATCTTGAAAAAAAAAATCACCATTTCACAATCTTAACAAAATAACAAAATAATCTTAACAAAAATAACAAAATAACTTCAAGCTAGGGCTGAAAATGGACACTAAAGCACTTACGTGAAAGACTATGGGGGGAATTGGACATTTAACATTGTGAAATTATCTCCCTATAGATTATGTGGCAGTTGCTAGGGAAAATTACTTCATTATGAAGATTTCTGACTATTACTGGGGCTCCTGAGTGGCTCAGTCGATTAAGTGTCTGCCTTTGGCTGAGGTCATGATCTCAAGAGTCCCGGGACTGAGCCCCCAGTTGGGCTCCCTACATAGTGGGGAGCCTACTTCTTCCTTTCCCCGCCTCTCGCTTATGCTCTCTCTCTCTAATAAATGAATAAAATATTTTTAAAAAGAAAGATTTTTACTATTATTTCCTTAATTTAGTGATCAAAGTTAACATGAAAAACAGCAGGAGAACCAAACATATTTTCTGATATGGGGCAATATAAAACATACACCACGACCTAAAAAGTATTCTTACAAAAATGTTCAACTTGAGTCTAATCAAACCCTTGATTCAAACTTCCAGGCCACAGGAAATGGGAGATAGAAGAGCAAGTTAGTCATCATGAAGAAGAAACAACCTGACAAATCTAGAAGGTTAGAGTTCTACACGTCACCTGGCCTGGACTCTGGTAGGTCAGTGTCTTAGAGTAAAAGAGAGGGTAAAAGAGGACCGTTCTAGATTTTAAAAGACCTAAGGGGTATAACAATCAAAGGCAACATGTAGTCCTTGATTAGATCCTGGTTGTAACAAATCCACTATAAATAACATTTTGCAGACAAATAGAGAAATGTGAACATGAAACGAGCAATAGATAACGTTATCTAACATAACACTAGATAATTTGGTTAGAATAATGATATATATAACAGAATACTATGCAGCCATCAAAAGAAATGAAATTCTGCCATTTGCAACGACGTGGATGGAACTAGAGGGTATTATGCTGAGCAAAGTAAGTCAATTAGAGAAAAATAATTATCATATGATCTCCCTGATATCAGGAATGTGAGAGACAAAGTGGGGGATTTGGGAGGTAGGGAAGGAAAAAAATGAAATAAGATGGGATCGGGATGGAGACAAACCATAAGAGACTTTTTTTAATCTCACAAAACAGAGGGTTGCCGGGGGGGAGGAAGGTAGGGAGAGGGTGGTGGGGTTATGGACACTGGGGAGGATATGTGCTATGGTGAGTGCTGTGAAGTGCGTAAGCCTGACGATTCACAAACCTGCACCCTGGGGCTAATAATACATTATATGTTAATTTAAAAAAATAATATTCTTCATAATATCATTCCACGTGTGTCCATGTTTGAAATTTTCTATATTAAAAAACTAACAAAAAGATTTAAAAAAGAATAATGGTATATATACTCAATTAGGAAAGTGCTTTATTTTAAAAAAAGAGGCATGGATATTTCTAGAAGTCTGACTAAAACGTCATATATTCATAATTGAAAATACTTTAAAATACTTAAGAGTGAAAATGAGGTATATAGTAGGCATAAGACTATTCATTTATTATTCTACTTTACTTTTGAAGAATCTCAAAATAAAGTTTAAAAAGAGAGAAAAGAATATTCTAGCTTGAAGGTTAAAAGTAATTACAGAAGTAGGAAGTGAAACAAAAAACATCAGCCTTAAAATGAATGATGACTGTTTTAGGCTGTATTTAGTACAAAACTAATATATAATTTGCCTGCTTGCTTCAGCATGAGATAATCTGATGTGCTAAATATACTGGCACCCTAACGAGTTTATTATGTTTTATGATGATGGTGAGACATAAGTGGGGAAAAGAAGTTTAAGAAAGAAACGCAAAATCTCTGAGTCTTTTGGTGAAGTGTATAGGAGTAAATAAGAGACCTTTTTACTGTAGGTGATTTGGACTTAACAAAGTCAACATAAAAGTTTAATTTCTGGATGACTGAGTGGCTCAGTTAGTTAAACATCTGCCTTCAGCTCAAGTCATGATCCCAGAGTCCTGCGATCAAGCCCTGCATCAGGCTCTCTGCTCCATGGGGTGCTTGCCTTTCCGTCTCCCTCTGCCTGCCACCCCACCCTCCGCTTGTGCACACGCACACTCTCTGTCAAATCAAGCAATCAATCTTAAAAAAAAAAGAAAAAAGTTTACCTTCTTAAAACCAATGGTAAAACAGAGAAACATTTGATGTTATATATTTTAAAACACATTTCTTATTCAATTACCTGTTTTGGTTGCCTTTCTAAGACTTTAGCTTTTAACCAGGTTTCAACTTCTTCAATTTTCTTTTTATGCACAGCAAGTTCATGCTAAAAATTTCAAGTTTAGAACAAAACATTTTAACTCAAGGATTTTTGGTACAGCAGCCCACATTAATCTAAAATTAAGCATTTTCAATGAAGAAAACTAGCAAACAACACGATAGGAGAATTTAAAAGTCTTCGCTATTACACTTCATTTTTTATATTGAAAAAATCTGGGGGCCCCTAGGTGGCTCAGTGGGTTAAAGCCTCTGCCTTCAGCTCAGATCATGATCCCAGAGTCCTGGGATTGAGCCCCGCATCAGACTCTCTGCTTGGCAGGGAGCCTGCTTCCCTTCCTCTCTCTCTGCCTGCCTTTCTGCCTACTTGTGATTTCTGTCTGTCACATAAGTAAATAAATAATCTTAAAAAAAAGGGGGGGGCGCCTGGGTGGCTCAGTGGGTTGAAGCCTCTGCCATCCGCTCGGGTCGTGATATCAGGGTCCTGGGATTGAGCCCCGTGTCAGGCTCTCCGCTCGGCGGAGAGCCTGCTTCCTCCTCTCTCTCTGCCTGCCTGTCTGCCTACTTGTGATCTCTGTCAAATAAATAAATAAAATCTTAAAAAAAAAATTATATTCTTAACACTGATACCACTGTCTGAGAATCTGGGGCAGGTTCGGAATTACAAAACTTTAAAATCCTGACATACATTTTTGGGAAGGGAATAAATAGGGCGAGATATCACATTTAAGAAAATAAACAGATCAATTCTATATTGGGATTAAATTAAATCTATGACAAATAACCAATGATACAATTTCAGAATAAATTGAGAAATGCTAAGCCCTGGAACATAAAAAAACTAGGAATTACTGGTTTTTTTCCTAATTCATTTAAAAAGATTTTTATGAGTAATAATCTGAAAATATATATTCCTCTCTTTCCTGAAATTGCATTATATACACTTGTTTGCATCCTTTTTAGTACCTGAGTTTCTGGCTTGTATTTATCCACCCATGGTTCATTTTCAGACAGATATTCTTTTGAATTCTCAAGACCATAAATCTTTTCTGAGGAAGATGGCTTTTCTCTTTTTCTAGCTGGAAATCTGCTACTGTCTAATCTGGAAGGAACATTTTTCCTTCTGTGACTTGAGTTATTCACACCTAATGATGTGGCAGTAATAGAGATGCCTGTATTCTCTGAAAAATCATCAAACGATGGGTCCACCCAGTCTGTTACCTGAAAAAAAAAGAAATCATTTAAATATTACATTATCTACATCTATTCCCTATATAAGTAAACTACTCTCTATAAAAAAACATATTCACATATCTGCAAAAATTTTTTTTTAAGAAGATTTTATTTATTGTCAGAGAGAGAGAGAGAGTGCACACAAGCAGGGGGAGCAACAGGCAGAAAGAAGCAGGCTCCCCTCTGAGCAAGGAGCCTGATGTGGGACTTGATCCCAGGACCCTGAGATCATGACATGAGCCAAAGGCAGATGCTTAACCGACTGAGCCACCCAGGCATTCCTATCTGCAACATTTTAAACCTCACAAATTAGTTCTTTAAGTAAAACTGGCACTATATGTATTAGTTATTTTTTTACTTCATGATAAGTACATATGCATACTTGTCCACTTCACCAGGGTAATAACAAATGCCATATAAAGGAATATAGAATACAAACTTAATTCTTTTTATTAATTATAACCTTCCTAGTATAGAATAGACTGATTCTTCTTAAGCTCATTTTAAGATTGAAACAGAAATACTAAAATTACATGCCAAAAAAGAAGCAAAACAAAGAAATAAAATATTATTTTAAGCATATATAACTGTAAGAAGAATAAAACTTCTGTCTTGACCAGGTTAATTAATTCACAAATTAAGAACCACTGCAGAGGTACGCCTGGGTGGCTCAGTTGGTTGAACGACTGCCTTCAGCTCAGGTCATGATCCCTGAGTCCCAGGATCGAGTCCCGCATCGGGCTCCCAGCTCCACAGGAGTCTACTTCTCCTTCTGACCTTCTCCTCACTCATGCTCTCTCTCACTGCCTCTCTTAAATAAATAAATAAAATCTTAAAAAAAAAAAAAAAAGAACCACTGCAGATATCCAAATAATCCCTATCAGCTTCAGGACTTTGAAAAGATACAGCCTAAGAATCCTGATGGTATGAATAATTTGTAAATATGACTTGATTTTATTCTCTTCAGCCCATAAAGCAAATAGTATTTTCATAAAGGGAGGCAGGCTTTCCAGGGAGGAGGACATGTTTCCCAGATTTGTCTAAGAAAACAGAACTGGGATAATAGAACAGCAAAATCAATGAGTTCTACTTCATGTTCTTCTGTTTTTTTGAGAAATTGCTGATCTCTCTACATTTCCTCCATCATTCCCTTTCCATTAGAATCCTCTGTAAAGTATACACAGATGAAAATGATGAATTCAGCAATTTAAAACTAAAAATACTTTGGTGTATTAAAAAGGTTTTTTTATGATGAATTTTCTTAACATTCCTGAAGTATAAATCTAGAAAAACCTAGCCTAGTATGTGGATTTTGAAATTCCTTGGCTGCCTAATAAGGGGGAACAAAGATTATATTTTCCTTGAAGAACACTCAGCCATAGTTGTGAACCATTTACTAGACAATGCTAAGGAAAAGCAAGCTTGGGTTTAGAACTATTTCAGGAATGTAAGTCACACTTCATTCGCCCTTTAAAGACAGAAGATTAGGAATACTATCACCAATAAGTAAAGAAATGAAGACCTGTGGGAAAAAATTTCAGTCACGGCCTAAAAATTCATTTCCCCTTCTTCAAAAGACTGTCGACAGCACTACAGTTTTGGCTCCTCATCTGTTTTTAAGAGTTTAGGGGCACCCGGGTGGCTCAGTCAGTTAAGCATCTGCCTTCAGCTCAGGCCGTGAATCCGGGGTCCTGGGATTGAGCCTTGCATCGAGCTCCTGCTAACCAGGGAGGCTGCTTCTCCCTCTGCCTCTCCTTTCTCTTTTTCTCAAATAAATAAAATCTAAAAAACAAACAAGAGTATCTAGGGGCACCTGGGCGGCTCTGTCAGTTGAGCTCGAACTTTTGGTTTCAGCTCAGGTTGTGATCCTAAGGTCATGTAATGGAGCCCAGAGTTGGGCTCCACACTCAACAGAGTCTGTTTAAGACTTCCTCTCCCTCTGCCCTCCCCGCCGACCCTGGCTTGCACAGGTTCTCTATCCCAAAATAAATACATCTTTAAAAAAAAAAAAGTAAAAATACCATGTTATAGTAAAACTTTTTTTTTTTAAGATTTTATTTATTTATTTGACAGAGATCACAAGTAGGCAGAGAGGCAGGCAGAGAGAGAAGGGGGAAGCAGGCTCCCTGCTGAGCAGAGAGCCCGACGCGGGGCTCGATCCCAGGACCCTGAGATCATGACCTGAGCCGAAGGCAGAAGCTTTAACCCACTGAGCCACCCAGGCGCCCCTATAGTAAAACTTTTGATAACATATCTGATCTTGCAATTCTGAACTACAAGTTATTTATACATTTTATAGTTTTGTATCTTACATAAACATGGAGTCCTATTTACTGGGGAAAAAAGAAACAGCAAAAATTAATAATTTACTTAAGATCAGAGAAAAATAAGACCCACCAGTATGAAAACAACTGCCCAGTAAATAAGCATGATACTGACTGACCCCATCCTATGCTATCACTAGCCTTGCTGAGAACTGGCACTCAAAAACATGATTTTTAAGTGGCAGGGCTTGTGGTTAAGCTTTACTTTTATTTATCTGTTTTTTAAAGATGTTATTTATTCATTTGAAAGAGAAAGAGATAGCGAGGAGAGGGGCAGAGAGGAAGGGAGAGAAAAGGAGAGAATCCCAAACAAACCCAGCACTGAGTGCAGAGTCCGCCACGGAGCTCCATCCCACAACCCTAGGATTATGACCTGAGCCAAAAGCAAGAGTCAGATGCTCAACTAACAGTGCCACTGTTGCCCCTCGTTGTTATTCTGTAATACTAACTACGACTCATGTTTTTCTTTCTTCTATTGATCTTCCATGCAAGAGTTTTCAGCCTTTCTTCCGACTGAAAATGAAAAACTTTTTTAAAAATTAAGGTTGTGCTCTTAGTCATTTCACACTTAATATTGCAATTTTTAGATCACCAATTACAACAGATACTGTACACTATAACTTTGACGGCAATAACAAGTCATTAAAAACACACACAAAAATTATCCTTCCTTTTTGGGCAATTATTACACGGCCACTTTAGTGTATCATACCTTTGTAGAAGATACCTTTGGTCTAAGAAAAGTTTTTGACATTATAAACTTTAATAGTTCCCATCCGTAGTATACAACCTGTAGTAGTACATTAAAGTATAATTCACCTAAGGAAACAAAAAAAAAAATCTCAAATTAGGAAAACTATAAAAAAGAAACATAGTGATATAAACCAATATAATCTACAGTATGATAATGGCTCAAAATCTAATGAGATGACATAGTAAACATAGATGAAGAAGTCAAAACGCTAAAATAAAGTTTACTTGTAATCACTAGAACTGTAAAATCCACACGTGGTGGTATAAAGTCTTTCATATGCACTCAACAATGTATTAGAGAAAACAGAAAAAATGCATTTGACATTTTGTGCAGCTTTTCAAAAAAAACCATCATATAACAAATTCAGATTTTCACTCACTTTGGAAAAAGACTGTAAATCTAACTGTATATATTTTCTGTAAGTGTTCTTCTTACTTGAACATACTGGAAAATTTGGGGACAACAATGTTTTCCGACTCTAATAATTATTCAGTGTTTACATAAACTAGTGAATTCACCAGTTTGAAGTGAGCTTGAAGCAAAGTTTTTTAAGGTCTGCAAATTTATAAATTGGAAGGTGTATTTGGACTTTAAGGTTTGGACGCACATATGGTATATAACGTGAAAAGATTCCATACACGAAAAAATAAATTTTACACACACACACACACAAACACACACACTGTTCACGATTAAAGAGGTTTTTGCTTTGGAGATTCAAAGAGATACATGGATGGGGGAAAAAAAAACTTGTTGAATAAATATAGTTGTCAGGTCGAAATAAAAGACGCAGACTGTTTTTACGGTCAGGACTCCAGTCGCTCTTTAGAAACAAGACTGACAATTACCTCCTTTAAAAAAGAAGATAACTGTCCCAGATGATGTCAGGTTCCTGAAATGAGATGTCAGAGGTAGAAAAGACCTTCAAGAATATTTCTAGTCTACCCACCACCCACCCTCACACACTGGACTGGCGATACTAAGCCCAGACACTCGCCCAGCGTAAAGCCACTAATCAGCAGGGAGCGAAGAGGATCTCGCCATGTCCCCACGCCAGGCCAGAATTTTGCACCCCCACCCACCAACCCCAAATGGAATGGGCAGGTCGGGAGGAGGAGCGAAGACAGCTCCGGGAGGCGTGAAAGCAGAGATGGGTTCGCGTCTCCAAAACATACATAGACCAAAGCCGCAACCGCGGCGGCCTTACTTTCCGGGAGCTGCATCCCCTCGTGGGCGGAGAGGAGTGAAGGAGCCAGACTACGCTCCAGCGGAAAGGCAAGTACCCAGCCCTAGGCCGGCTCAGCGCCGAGCCTCTCGAAGGTCCCGCCTCCCGGGGACCTTCTAGACCGGTCGGCGCTTCCGCGACACAGGCAGAAGGGCAGCCGCCAACGGCCCCAGTGGCTTAGGCTTCTGCCGCACTGCCTGACCCAAAGCAAGGACCCGACTTGTGCCCCTGCCTTAGACTCTGCGCTGCAAGCGTACTATGGAAGGCCAGGTAACCAATATTCAGTGGCTAGGCGGGGGAGATGGGCCGCGAGCGCCGCGCATGGCCTCGAAGCCCCCGGGGCCACTGGCGCTTGCCGCAGCTCGCCGCTTCCGGCTCCTCCCTGTTGTGCGTAAAGCGCGTGGGCCTAGACGCCCGGAGCCAGCGCGGTGAGGACCATGTTGCTTCCGAACATCCTGCTCACCGGTCAGGCGCGCGGCGGGGCGGCGCTGGGTGGCGGGGCAGGCCAAAGGCGTCGAGTGCCGTGGGGCGTCGGACGTCCGAAGGGTGCCGTTCGGTGTTCTGTTTCGAGACTAGTGGAGGGCCGCGCGGCGTGGCGGTTGTCAGGGCCTCGAAGAGACCGGTTCCTCCGACCGTTGTGGGAGGCGGGGAGGGGGGCGGGGAATGTTGATTCTGTTGGCCCGAGGCTGCTCGGTGAGAGAGAGAGACTTCTTCAGGTCCTCTTTCTGGCAAGCTGCCGAATCTTTCGACATCTGGTTTTTGTTTGTAAAAGTGGTGGTTTGTTTGTTTTTTTTTTTTTTTTAATTGGCAAGGTTTGTCTAGAGTTTTAGCGAGATAATGTAAGTCGCTCTCAGACCCTTAATGGATCTTTTAATGCTACTGGACGCCTTGTCCTTTGGCCTTCCTGGGCCGTAACTCGTTTTCTTTTGTATCTGCCATTTACGGTTGGACAAAAGGGTTCGAATATATATGGCGCAGGCTGATAAACTTGCTGTGTGATTTTTGTTGAATTAGCATCAGAAGCTTTTTTATTGTAAAGTTCCCGGGGTGATAGCTGTTTTTCATACTGGTTAAAATTTTTCCCCATAAATAATTTCTTAATTAAAAGAAATAAAGTAAATGATGGTAATTTGAGATACTTAGTGTTATTCTGGGAGTATCTGTTAACGGTGGCAGGCAGTCTGCGAATTGCTATTAATCCCCCAAGCCCCACTCCTGATACTCCTGATACCCCACTCAGATACACTTGAGATTCCTTTATGCAACAGACTTTGAGTAGTTTTGATTAGGTTATAGTGTATATTCACAGGGAATTGCTAATTAGGATATTTTCGCTTCAGTTGTTAAAAACTTGAAGCAGGGTAGATAGGTGGCTAATGTCTAACAAGTATCTATGGCTTGTCTTACAGGTACACCAGGGGTTGGAAAAACCACGCTAGGCAAAGAACTTGCATCAAGATCAGGACTGAAATACATTAATGTGGGTGATTTAGCTCGAGAAGGTAAGGGATACATTGGTGATGGTTTTAAAAAAGAGAGAGACTAGATAATAGAGTGTTAGTATTATACTTGTCAGAGGGTACAAAAAGCAGAGTACCATTAGGGAATTAATGCTCTGTTGGGAGCCTGTAGAAAGAGAAAGTAATATATGTGTAGTACTGTCTTGGGTGGTTTTGACCATTCTACCCCATCCTGCCCCACTCTGTTGGCCAGTAGTTCTGAGTGGTAATAATTGAAGAGATGGGACATAGGGAGAATGTTTTTGAGATGGGCAAACACATAAAGGTTTGGATGGTCCTAAGCATATCTGTGGAGATGATGAGTATAGATCTCACTGGAAGGATATTATTTTGAACTCTTAGGACGTGACTGTACTATGGTTTCTTCTTAGCTTGATAGTTGCATCCCTGCACACAACTGCACATTATTCTGAAGTGATAAAGGTTTTTATTTTACCTCGTTTTCTCCCAATTTTTTATCACTCCCTTATTTGTCTTCATTTTTTTATATTCTGTAATTTGTATAGAAGTTTAATAAACTTAAAGGGACCTTAATTAAAATTAAAAAGATTTAACACTTAAAGATTTAAATATATTTTCAAAAATTTAACAGTATTTAAATTTTTTGAAGTTCCTGACAGTTGCTACTAAAGTAACTATTTCAGATTTGATCTAATGTCCGTATTTTTTTCAAATGATCTAAAGTCTGATCAACGGATATCATGGAGTCTGGCAAGATGGCTTCTCCCAAGAGCATGCCGAAAGATGCACAGATGATGGCACAAATCCTGAAGGATATGGGGATTACAGAATATGAGCCAAGAGTTATAAATCAGATGTTGGAGTTTGCCTTCCGATATGTGACCACAATTCTAGATGATGCAAAAATTTATTCCAGCCATGCTAAGAAAGCTACTGTTGATGCAGATGATGTGCGATTGGCTATCCAGTGTCGTGCTGATCAGTCTTTTACATCTCCTCCCCCAAGAGATTTTTTATTAGATATTGCAAGGCAAAGAAATCAAACTCCTTTGCCATTAATCAAGCCATATTCAGGCCCCAGGTTGCCACCTGATAGATACTGCTTGACCGCTCCAAACTATAGACTTAAGTCTTTACAAAAAAAGGCATCTACCTCTGCGGGAAGAATAACAGTTCCACGGTTAAGTGTTGGTTCAGTTACTAGCAGACCAAGTACTCCTACTCTTGGCACACCAACCCCACAGACCATGTCTGTGTCAACTAAAGTAGGAACTCCAATGTCCCTCACAGGGCAAAGGTTTACAGTACAGATGCCCACTTCACAGTCCCCAACTGTAAAAGCATCAATTCCTGCAACATCCGCAGTTCAGAATGTTCTGATTAATCCATCGTTAATTGGGTCCAAAAACATTCTTATTACCACTAACATGGTGTCATCACAAAATACTGCCAATGAATCATCAAATGCAATGAAAAGAAAACGAGAAGATGATGATGATGATGATGATGATGACGATGATGACTATGATAATTTGTAATCCAGCCTTGATGCTTGTAACATGTATACTTGGTCTTGAATCCATTGTACTAGATTAAACATGCATGCTGGGTATTTTCAAGTTGTGTTGTAGAAAACTTAAATGCTATTTAATGAGTAAACATGGTTATCCTTTCCGATTGAGATGTTGGGTTTTCTTTAATAGGATTAGTAATGGTTATTCATCAGCCTTTAAGTGTAAAAAATAAAACTGTTTTCATCAGTTTGATTGTTGGTATTTTGGCAATTATGTTTTTAGAAGCAGTTTTCTCACATGTCACCAACAGGAATAACAGTGACGACAACTTGAAGTAGTAGTTTGTTCATAAACACTAGAGTAGTACTTCTAGTGTCTTCAGATGTTTAGATCACAGCATGATCTCTAGTGTGTAACTCTTATGGCCCCATTTTCTAAGATTGCTGAAGTGTAACCATGCCTCTTTTTTGTAGAGTCCACTTCATCTGTTTGGATTTCTCTTCTTCAATTACTCAACTTTCTGGGTCATTTTTTGCTCTCTTTGGTTTTATTTAAGGACCCTTGATGTGTCTCCCAGGATGTACCCACTTCAAAATTTAATTTTTTTTTTCTGTTATCTCTTTTTGCAGGTCAGTTTTGCATATCTTAGCTTTGTCATATTTTTGATGCTGTAAGTCAGTATCATGATCATATTTTTAATCCGGGTTCGATATTTAAGTATAGTGAATAAAACTTAGGTATTGTTTTACATAACCAGTTTCCCATTTTACGCCTACATAAAAAAAATCTGGTTTTTTTCCTTTGCCTGTTGAACTTTATAGTCTCTGACAAGTGATTTAGAGTCAATACAGTTGTCAATTTCAGTCTTCCAGTTTATCTTACCGAATTTAACACTTTTTAAAAAAAAAGATTTCATTTATTTATTTGACAGATCACAAGTAGGCAGAGAGGCAGGCAGAGAAAACAGGAGGAAGCAAGCTCCCTGTGGGCTCCGTCCCAGGACCCTGAGATCATGACCTGAGCCAAAGGCAGAGACTAATCCACTGAGCCACCCAGGCACCCCTGAATTTAACATTTCTTTTATTTATTTATTTATTTATTTGACAGACAGAGATCATAAGCAGGCAGAGAGGCAGGTAGAGAGAGAGAGAGAGAGGAGGAAGCAGGCTCCCTGCTGAGCAGAGAGCCCGATGTGGGGCTCGATCCCAGGACCCTGGGATCATGACCTGAGCCGAAGGCAGAGGCTCTAACCCACTGAGCCACCCAGGTGCCCCTGAATTTAACACTTCTAAACTTAAAGAAGTTGCTATATAATCAATTGTGTAGTACTGAGAGGAACAGTAACACTAGACATTTGGTTCCTTTCATACTTGTATTCAACACTATTTTAGCCACTATAACACATCTAAGTGTGTATAGTCCCAAACATCCTCTCTATATTTTTTTTTTTGAAGATTTTATTTATCCATTTGAGAGAATGTGCATGCACAGAGCAGGGGTGGTGGGGAGGGCTGGAGAGGGAAAAAACAGGCTTCCCACTGAACAGGGATCTGGATGGGGATAGAGGGGGGTTGTTCCTGGGATCCTTGGCTTGAGACTTGAGCCAAAGGCAGATGCTTAACCAACTGAGTCACTCAGGCGCCCCTAGGTGATGGTCTTCATAAGGTTTTTCATAATGTATCAGATTGGTTTTTTCCCCCGATGCCATTTGAATATATCTGGAAATCTTAACTAGAACATATTCCAAGATAAAATCTTAACTAGAAAATATACTGAGACACCTGTCCTCATTTTTCTCAAATAGTTATATATTTTAAGGGATACCATGTAACCATCTATAAAGCAGTGGCTCTCAAATAAGTGTGATTTTGCCCTTCAGGGGACATTTGGCAATTTCTGGAGACTTGATAGTCAAGACTGGGGTGGAGGCCAGGGATTCTGTTGAACATCCCACAATTCACAGAATAGCCCCCCACTCCTATAAAAGAATTATTATGCTCAAAATGTCAGTAGTATTTGAGATGGAGAAACCCTGGTATAAAGAAACAAGACCAAAAAAAGAAAAAAAAAAAGCCACCCTGATTTTAAATGAACTTGTCTAAATGGAGTTGACTGCCATTCTAGTAATCTCTTGAGACTAAGAGATAATTCTTAGGTCATGTGCAACCAAGGCAGGAAAAATTAGGTGGGGAATTTTTTTTTTTTTTTTTTTAAGATTGTATTTATTAGAGCAAGTAAGAGAGAGCATGAGAGGGTAGAAGGTCAGAGGGAGAAGCAGACTCCCTGCGGAGCTGGGAGCCTAAATGCAGGACTCCATCCCAGAACTCTGGGATCATGACCTGAGCTGAAGGCAGTTGCTTAACCAACTGAACCACCCAGGCACCCTAGGTGGGGAATTAAGTTTAATAAAATTACTGGGAGTCCTAACTATGGTGTGGCTAAGAATGCTTTTCTTACCCTTGTAATTTCCAGCGTCAGATTCTTCCTCACTTGATACCCTTTCCCATATGCAATCACTTAGTTGCACTTATCAGCACCCTTAATTTTCCTTCCACAAGTGTATCCGTCTTAAGCCTCTGTTTATAAACCCCAGGATTCCCATAGGTCTAGACAAAGTATATTAACATTGGATCCACTGGAAACTTGTAAAGCACAGCAGAGCCCTCAACACTTAAAATCTTGATCTTTCGGGCACCTGGGTGGCTCAGTGGGTTAAGCCGCTGCTTTCGGCTCAGGTCATGATCTCAGGGTCCTGGGATCGAGTCCCGCATCGGGCTCTCTGCTTTGCAGGGAGCCTGCTTCCCCCTCTCTCTCTCTCTGCCTGCCTCTCTGTCTACTTGTGATCTCTCTCTGTCAAATAAATAAATAAATAACCTTTAAAAAAAAAAAAAAAGACTCTCTCTCTCTTTCTCTCCTTCTACCCCCCTCCCCCCAATAAATAAATAAATAAATTTAAAAAAAAAAAAAATCTTGATCTTTCTCTAACCCAGGAGTTGGCAGGCTGCTGCTTTTTTAACAGGAACCACACTGCCCCAACGCTAGCCCACAAAGCATGAAGTATTTACTGTCTGGCCTTTTACAGAAAAAGCTTTGCTATCCTGACTCTAACCCCTTTATCCCATTTCCCCCGCATCCACTGGAAGGCTTGGAAACTAACCTATTTGGCCCCTCCGGCACTGCTATCTCCCAGTCTGCATGTGATCTCCCTCCCACCATATACTTCCTTTTTTAAGATTTTATTTATTTATTTATTTATTTATTTATTTGAGAAAGAGAGCGATTGCGAGCACGTGGGGATGGGCAGAAGAAGCAGCAGACTCCCCGCCGAGCAGGGAACTGATGTGGGGGCTCAATTCTAGGATCATAGCTGGAGCCAAAGGCAGACTCTTAAGTGACTGAGCCACCCAGGTGCCCCCTACCATATACTTCTTTCCCAATAATTTCACTGCAGCTATATTGTTACTTTGCCCCTGACTTTAGTAATCTCATCCACTCTGAACTAGTCGCTCCCTTTAAAAGAGCCTAATTTGGGGGCGCCTGGGTGGCTCAGTGGGTTAAGCCTCTGCCTTCGGCTCAGGTCATGATCTCAGGGTCTTGGGATCGAGCCCCGCGTTGGGCTCTGCGCAGCAGGGAGCCTGCTTCCTTCTCTCTCTCTCTATGCCTGCCTCTGCCTACTTGTGATCTCTGTCTGTCAAATAAATAAATAAAATCTTTAAAAAAAAAAAAAAAAGAGCCTAATTTCTAGATACCCACTAAAGGTTACCACCTTGGTAGTTCCCAGACCTCTCCAAACTAATGAGACTTAAAAAGCACATGCTTTGAAGTCCTACCTACTTGCCCACTCTTGATTCCTGTTCCCCACACATAGGGACACATTCAAACACTACACAAATGCATTCGCCTGTAAATCTTGATGGTTTGCCTTAAAAAAAAATTGATATGGTACTGATCCCATTTTCAAGCCCATTTCCAGTGAATCTCTTACTCTTTGTATCTTTTCCTTCCCTCTTTGTTATGTCCTTTAAAAAAAAAGAGGGAGAGGGGTGTCTGGGTGGCTCAGCGGGTTAAAGCCTCTGCCTTCAGCTCAGGTCATGATCCCAGGGTCCTGGGATCAAGCCCCGCATCGGGCTCTCTGCTTAGCTGGGAGCCTGCTTCCTCCTCTCTCTCTCTCTGCCTGCCTCTCTGCCTACTTGTAATCTCTATAAAAAATAAAGAAAGGAAGAAAGAAAGAAAAGAAAGAAAGAAAGAGGGAGAAGGAATAAACAAGACTTGACCTTTTCCTGATAAAGTCCATCCTCCCTAATGATGAACTGGTCATAGTTTACCTTTAGCCTTCCCTGTAGCCACTTCCCTAGGTCCCTTTCAGTCTATACTTCACGTACTTACTGTTCCTCAGACACTGGGAATTGACCTCCATGTCTTTATGCATGCTATTCCCTTCACCTATAGGTGCTCTTCCTTACCCACCTTATAAACAACTCTTTAAAAGGCCCAACTCAGATGTCACATTTTGGTGCTCTCTAACTTTTCTACGTAGATTTCATTGTGCTTTTCTCTACATAAAAGGTCAGGTAACAAAATAATCCTTCTAAACCAGTTAACTTCTTGGTACTGGTTGCATCACAGACCTAAGCTTCTTGTTGGATTGTTACGTAGATTTCATTGTGCTTTTCTCTACATAAAAGGTCAGGTAACAAAATAATCCTTCTAAACCAGTTAACTTCTTGGTACTGGTTGCATCACAGACCTAAGCTTCTTGTTGGATTGTAGTAAATGTGGTACATATGTTTCCAGAGTAAGAAAACATCAAATGCATCAAATGGGCGCCTGGGTGGCTCAGTGGGTTAAGCCTCTGCCTTCGGCTCAGGTCATGATCTCAGGGTCTTGGGATCGAGCCCCGCGTTGGGCTTGATCCCAAGAATGCATCAAAACAGATAGCATTCCAGTATTAAATAACAGCTTTCTTGTGAGTGTATTAATTCTGGGATGGCAGTTAAAGAAAATGTAATGATTTTATAGTTTAACTACAGCTGGAAAGATCTTTTAAGGTAAGGACTTACATTTAACTGACCCCACATCAATTTTTCTCCTCCAACTAACCTATCTTTAAATAAATCATAAAACTTTGTTGAGAAAATTAATTTTCTAAGCTTTTGGTAGTTTACTCAATTCAAGCCTTTTCATCTTTTCTAGATTAGGACCCTATACATATACAACTCTAAATTTGACTTTCAACTGAAACCTTCTAAAGTTAGCATATGTTAAAAAAAAAAAATTACAAGTAGCATAGGTTTTTCCCTTTTTGGGGGGGAAATCTGAAATGAAGTTTAGAATCCATTTCTTCATTCCTTATGGTACAGGTTATAACCATCAGTCATCTAAAATTCTGCAGTAGCCTTGATTGGGTGTCCCTGTTTCTGGATTTGCTTCCTTTCAACTCATTCTCTACAGAGAAACCAAAATTATTTTTAAATATTTGTTATTGATCATATCATTTCATGATTAAAATGCTTTAATGATTTTACTTTGCTTTGGGATAAAGTCTAACTCTGCAGCTGTTAAGGCCCTTTTTGATCTGGCCTCAATTTACCTGACCCTTTATCATGTATTTTCCAACTAGTCTAAGAGACTTTCCCTCCCCTGAGTCCTCTCCTCCTAATACTCTCTGGCTTTGAATACCTTCTCTGTTGAAAATAGTCTTCCCTTGGGGCGCCTGGGTGGCTCAGTGGGTTAAGCCTTTGCCTTCAGCTCAGGTCATGATCTCAGGGTCTTGGCATCAAGCCCCAAATCAGGCTCTCTGCTCAGCAGGGAGCCTGCTTCCCCCTTTCTCTCTCTCCCTGCCTCTCTGCCTACTTGTGATCTCTGTCAAATAAATAAATAAAATCTTTTAAAAAAAGAAAAGAAAATAGTCTTCCCTACCTTTATCCCTTTGGTAACTGCTCCAAGTCTCCCCTTAAAAGTCACTTCCTCCAGGAAGCTTCCCCTAATATCCCACGTTTATGTTCCTAACATAATAGGTGTCCATACTTTTGCTCTTCTAACACCATGAATTATAACATTAAAGTATCATCCTGGTGTAATTTCCAGGTTACTTGTCTGTCCTCTCTTTTTATTGTAAACTTTTTAATGTAAACTTTTTATTGTGAACTTTTCCCTTTTTGAGGGAAAGACTATGTTTGCCCTCCTGGTCATTTTGCTCACTATTAAATCCTTATTACCCCTACAGACACCTGTAAATGGTATTTGATTTTTTTTTTTTTAATGAACCTTTGAAAGCTTGGATTACACTGTTCAACTACATTAACATGATTTAAGAAATCCTGCATCTCAGCATTGCAGTCAACTTTAGTTCTAATTTAATATTGCAGTAGTTGTCCTTATTTTCAACAACATATATTTTTAATGATTTCACTAGTCTTATGAGTCAAGGGTTTATTTAGGAGGTGCCTGGGTGGCTCAGTGGGTTAAAGGCTCTGCCTTCAGCTCAGGTCATGATCCCAGGGTCCTGGGATCAAGCCCCGTATCGGGCTCCCTGCTCAGCAGGGAGCCTACTTCACCCCTCTCTCTCTTTCTGCCTCTCTGCCTACTTGTGATCTCTGTCTGTCAAATAAATAAATAAATAAAATCTTTAAAAAAAAATTTCAGGTCAGAAGTTAAGTGGTAGAGGAAATCTATCAATGGCATGACATTTTTCTTTTTAAAATTATTTTAAAAATACATTTTAATATACTATATATGTATATAATTAATGCAACAGGCATAAAAAGGCTCATTTTAATTTGCATCTCTTTAATAGCTGGGAAAGTCCATTTTTTCATGGTATGTTTACTAATTATCTTTTCCATCTTGTGGGAAATCTTATTTGTTAAACTACTTATTTTTATCTTGATTTTGAAGGTCATTATATAATCTACATTTCAGTCCTTTGTCCTACTACAAAAATTTCTCCCAGTCTGTAATTTTTCTGGGTACATTATTTTTCATTGAATAGAGATTTAACTTTTCTTTTTTTGAGATTTAACATTTTATGTGTTTTATTTAGTCATTGTATTCTTTCACAAACGCCAATGAATCATTCCTTTATAGATTAAATTTTCCACTACTTATCTTTGGAATTAAAAAATTAGCTCTTTAATTCACCTAGTTTATAATATAAAGGATTTAGATTATTTTCTAAATTGTTAACCAGTTTTCCCACTGTCAAGCAGTTTAATTTTTTTAAAAAGATTTTATTTATTTATTTGACAAACAGAGATCACAAGTAGGCAGAGAGGCAGGCAGAGAAAGAGAGAGACACGAGGAAACAGGCTCCCTGCTGAGCAGAGAGCTGGATGCAGGGCTCGATCCCAGGACCCTGGGATCATGACCTGAGCCGAAGGCAGAGGCCTTAACCCACTGAGCCACCCAGGCGCCCCAAGCAGTTTAATTTTTTTAACTAGAGTTTCTGCGGGTTGAGCAATAATCCAGAAGCAAAGGCCACACTAAGGTGCTCAAGAGGTGGCTCTTGTGCCCAACATCTGTCCATGTACCCTCCAGGCTCTGTGCCTCCCTCAAGGACCACTCCTTTGTTACTTCAGAACTCATGCTTGTTTTAACCTAATTTCAACGTTTTCTAAAATAGGTAAGATTTTATTTATTCTAGAGAAAAAACACACATATGTGCCAGCAGAGAGGAGATAATCTGCTGAGCACAGAGCCTGTCATTGTGGGGCTCAATCCCCTCTTCCCACCAAACGGTAGCTTAACCAAAAATAAAATACAGTCCTCTTCCAACAGTCCCACAAATTATGAAATTATTCATTCTTTTTAGTTGGTTTCAATTTTGATAACTAAAATTGGTATCAGATTGACTGCTGTCCAAGTTTCCTTCTAGATAAAATTCTAATTTTTCAGTATTGCTCTTCACATTTGGTCCATGTGACATCTACTGTGTTAGTGCCCTAGTCAGTCTCTAAAAGAGTAATTGGTGATGTATTTCCCAAAATATAAAATTAACTGAAGACTACTGGAAGTTACTTAGAAGATATTACTTTTCTTTAATATGTCAATGTAAATCTCTTTTAGGGCAGTTGTATGATGGCTATGATGAAGAGTATGAATGCCCCATTTTAGATGAAGATAGAGTAAGTACAATTTTTATTTATAAAGTATAAATTTTTATTTATGAAGTATACTTTTCTGTTTGTGTTGAGAGAGAGAGAGAGAACACAAGGGGAGGAGTAGGAGCAGAGGGAGAGGGTGAGAGACTCTTAAGCAGGCTTCATGTCCAGCGTGGAGCCTGACACAGGGCTTGATTTCACAAACCTGAGATCATGACCTGAGATGAAATAAAAAATTGGACACATAACCCACTGAGTCACCCAGGTGCCCCTGTAAAGTATACTTCTTAAAATTTAATAGGAAAGTTGACCTCATTTTTTTTAAGAGGAGCATTCTTTTTCTCCCTTTCTCACAGGTAGTTGATGAATTGGAAAACCAAATGAGTGAAGGTGGAGTTATTGTTGATTACCATGGTTGTGATTTCTTCCCTGAACGCTGGTTTCATATAGTTTTTGTGCTGCAAGCAGATAACAGTGTATTGTACAAAAGACTTGAAACAAGGTAAGAGGAAAAACACTGAATTCTTAAAGTATGATATAAACCTTTATTTGGATTCCTGAAATTGGCCAGTACTACCATGAGAAAGGAGTCTATTTGAAAATGTGATGCTTGGTCTCTTGTTATAAACCATGTCTGTGTGGTACCAATGTTCTGAGTCCAAAAGAAAAAGATGCTTGTGTAAAACACAGGCAGTAATTTATAACTGAGTGAATGAATACTGCAATTGACAGTTTGATTCAGTAAAATATACTATACAGCAACCCTATTTAGTCATGCTCTTTCCTTAATGTAAAACCTTGCTGGGAGAACAGCCAAGCCAAGAACATACTCTGAGAACTGGATGAACATTACCCTCCTTCATTATCCCCTCAACATGAGTGGGAGAGTTTATGAAAAACGGACATGATAAATCAACATTTCACCACCTTTAAAATATATTTGAGTTGGTCTCTCCAAGAGGACATCAGACTTAATCCAGTATAACCAAAACAGAAATTTTTATGGGAAATGTTTTTCCACAGTCTTTTGACTCAAGCTGGGAAAGATGGAGGTTCTAGAGGGGTTTACAAGGCAATCTCAGAAGGAAAGCTCTGAAAGTTTGCCCCTAAGTTCAGGTTTAGAATTTGAAAGTCAGACTGACAGTGGTAGTCAGCTTTGACTAACCATCACTGCATGGGATACTTGCAAAATCCTTGCACCAAGGAATATAGTAGCAAATATACAGGGAAGGTTGGAGCTAGACCTAAAACTTTAATCATCTTTCTTTTGGCAGTGAAAAGCCATTAAAAGTATTTTAAATGAGAAGTAAGAAAGATCATAATAGTACACATTCCTTTTCTCAAACAAGGCAACTTAATTAAAAATTACTGTTTTGGGGGCGCCTGGGTGGCTCAGTGGGTTAAGCCGCTGCCTTCGGCTCAGGTCATGATCCCAGAGTCCTGGGATTGAGTCCCACATCCGGCTCTCCGCTCAGCAGGGGGCCTGCTTCTCCCCCTCTCCCTCTCTCTCTGCCTGCCTCTCTGCCTACTTGTGATCTCTGTCTGTCAAATAAATAAATAAATAAAATCTTTAAAAAAAAAATACTGTTTTGGGGCATGTGGTTGGCTCAGTCAGTATAGCATGCGACTCTTGAACTTGGGGTTGTAAGTTAGAGCTCCAGGTTGGGTGTAGAGATTACTTAAAAATAAAATCTTTAAAAAAAACTACTGTTTTATGTAAATAGGGGAAGACTGACAGGTCTGAAAAAGCTATGAGAGAGTTAGTCTTGTTTTTAGCCACGAAAAAGTTACAAGGTAGTCACCTTTTAAAAAACAGCTTTATTTTTTGAGATAAGTTCTTATTGAGATAAGTTCACATACATAAAATGTACCCATTTGAAGCATACAATTCAATGGTTTTTAGTATGTTCACAGAATTATGCATCCATTACTACAACCAATTTTAGAAAATGCTCATTGTCCCCCTCCTCCCAAAAAACCCATACCCATTAGCAGTCACTCTGCATATATCCCCAGTCCCTTAGTCCTAGGCAACTGGTAGTTCACCTTCTGTCTCTGTGGATCTGCCTATTCTGGACGTTTTACATAAATGAAATCAATATGTGGTCTTTTGTGGCTTCTTTTATTTAGCATAATGTTTCAGGGCTCATCTGTGTTGCAGCACATATCAGTACTTCATTTGTTGTTTTAATCAAATACTATCCCATTGTATGGATATACCATATTTTATTTATCCATTTATCAGATTATAGATGTTTTCGTTGTTTCCATTTTTGGCTATTATAAATAATTCTGCTATGAACATCCATGCCTGTGGTTTTGTGTGGACATTATATGTTCATTTATCTTGGATATGGAATTTAAGAATGGGACTGCTGGGTGATATGGTAACACATGTTTAACATTTTGAGGAACTGTTAGGCTATTTTCTAAAGCGGCTGCACCAGTTTACCTTCCCAAGAACAATGTAAGACGGCTCTAGTATTTCCACATCCTTGCGAACACTGGTTATCTGTCTTTTTGATTGTAGCCTACCCAGTGGATATAAAGTAGTATCTCATTGTGGTTTTCATTTGCATTTCCTCGATCACTAATGATGTTGAGCCTTTTCTCATATGCTTACTGGCCATTTGTATGTCTTCTTGGGAGAAAGAGCTCTTCAGATTCTTTGCCCAATTTTTTATTGGGTTCTTTCTTTTTAATTAAGAAGAGTTTTTGTGTATTTCAGATGCAAATCTCTGATCAGATACATGATGTGCAAAAATTTTCTTCTTTGTTGGTTATATTCTCATAAAGCTAATCATCTTTTAAGTAGTTCAATTTAATCTTGTTACAAGGTTGAACTAATTTGAATTTGAATATTTGCTTTATCTTTTTCATTAGCTAATTAGCTGGCTAATTTACATATCTTCCTAAAGATTATGTAAGTTAATTTTTTTAAATGTCTTTGGAATTAGGAAAACAGAGATAGATCTGTATGTATGATCAAGTACCCAATTAGTATACAGTATTCCCATCATAAGTATTCCACTCTTTTGGGGGGGGTCCTTTTTAAATTTAAATTCAATTAACATATAGTATTTTATTAGTTTCAGAGGTAGAGTTCAGTGATTCATTAGTTGCAAAGAACACCCAGTGCTTATTCCATCAAGTGCCCCCCCCTTAATGCCCATCACCCAGCTACACCATCCCCCTACCTACCTCCCCTTCAGCAACCCGCAGTTTGTTTCCTGTGCTTAAGAGTCTCTTACGGTTTGTCTCCCTCTCTGATTTCATACTGTTTTATTTTTCCAGGTTTGTTTCTTTTACTAACTAGAATCATGACATATGTATTGTTCTTTGATGCGCTTGTTGGCGATGTTCTCAGGCTAGCACACTCCTTTTATCCATTATATATTCCACAGAATGAGTGTCACTGTTTGGGTTGCCTCATTCTGCTGTTATAATTATGCCCATTTTTGTGCACAAATGAGCACAAGGGCTGGAATTTGAGGGAAAGAGTGCCAGTTTGAGCCCTTGGCAATGTGAGGTGAAGGCATGTTGACTTGGCACTGAGCAGGCTGTGCACACCAGCTCAGGCAGGAGAGTGGCCGGACTGTGAATTTAGGACCCACAGGCCGATGGCATCCTGTGTGACAGGGATGTGGCTGGTTTTGCTTTTAACTGTAGTTTTTCTGGGAAACTCTCTCTCTCCTTCTATTCTAAATGAAAGCCTTGCTGGATACAGTATTCTTGTCTGTAGATTTTTCCTTTTAGCCATTGGAATTTATCATGCCACTTTCTTCTGACCTGCAGAGTTTCTGCTGAAAAACCCAGTGATAGCTGTATGAGGTTTCTCTTGTATGTTACTGCTTTCCTTTCTCTTGCTGCTTCTAAAATTCTCTATCACTACTTTTGGCTATCTTATTTACTTCGTTTCTTGGTGCAGACCTCTTTGGGTTGGTTTTGTTGGGGGCTCTCTATGCCTCCTGGATCTGGATTTCTCCCCCCCCCCCCCCAGGTTCAGGAAGTTTTTTAGCTATTATTTCTTTGGACAAATCTTCTGCCCCCTTTTCTTGCTCTTCTCCTTCTGGGATCCCTGTCATGTGACTGATACGCTTGACAGTGTTGCTGAGTTTCCTGGGTCTGTTCTCATTTTGCATATTTTTTCCCCTCTGATCTGCTCAGCATGATTACTTTCCATACTCTGTCCTCCAGGTTGCTGATCCATTCTTCTACTTCCTCTTGTTTGCTATTTATTCCAGGTTGTCTACTTTTATTTCCATCAGTGAGTCCAGTAGCTCTAATTGGTTCTTTTCTACGTCTGCTGTTTCTTGGCCGGTGGGGGAGTTTCTCATGGAGTTTCTGCACTCCTTTCTCAATTCTAGCGAGCATCTTTATGAGCATTACTTTAAATTCACTATCAAACATATTACTCATCTCCATTTTGTTTAGGTCTCTGGCTGTGATTTTGTTCCGCTCTTTCACTTGGGACATATTCCTCTGTTTCTTGCTAATTCTATTGCTGTGTCTGTTTTTCTGTGTTAGGAAAGTTAGTTGCGTCTCCCACACTTGAAAGTAGAGGCTTTATGAAGAAGAGGTCCCACAGTGTAGTGTCTCCTGTTCCCTAGTACCTGGCACTTCAGGGGTGTTTCCAATCTGTGTTGCTAAAAGGGTGTCCTACCTTTGTGGTGGAGCTGTGTTTGCCCTCAGTCCAGCCTGTGATGGCACTCTGCCTGTTGTGGGCAGAGTCTGTTCCCTGTGGTATTTGTGGGCCAGTTGGGGGTTTGCCTTGGGCTTGCGCTGAGTCAGACCAGGTGTTTACGGGAGATGAAGGAGCACCAAACTGCAGGCATTTTCCCTGTGTTGTCCCCTCAGAAGCTTTTGGTGGTTGGTGGGGCCTGTAGTCAAGACCAGCTGCCTACCCCCAGCCCACTGCTGGGGTCACAGTCAGACTGGTGTGTGGTTCTCCTCCCCCCTCCTGGAGCAGGACTCACTCTGGAGTGGTGCTGGCCTTGTCTGGGCTGTGCACACACTGGCAGGCTTGTGGCAGCGCCTTGATGGGATCTGGCCAAGAGAGATCGGAGAGGGTGGATCTGCTTCACTGTGGTTTCTTGTCTATGTCAGGCCGCGGAGAGTCTGTTCTACCAGCTTTCTGGTTGCTTTCTGGGTTATTAATGCCAATATAGGTGCTCTCTAGGCCACCACGCAGCAAGGTGATCCCAGGATCCTCCTACTCTGCCATCTTCCTAGCACCCTCTCATAAGTATTCCATTTTTTTATAAAGATTTTACTTTTCAGTAATCTCTGCATCCAATGTGGGGCTCAAATTTATAACACTGAGATCAAGAATCACATGTTCCGGGGTGTCGGGGTGGATCAGTCATTGAGCGTCTGCCTTCGGCTCAGGTCATGATCCCAGGATTCTGGGATCGAGTCCCACATTGGGCTCCCTGCTCAGCGGGAAGCCTGCTTCTACCTCTCCTACTCTCCCTGCTTGTGTTCCCTATCTCACTGTGTCTCTCTCTGTCAAATAAATAAAATCTTAAAAAAAAAAGAAAAAGAAAAAGAATCACATGCTCCACCAACTGAGCCAGCCAGGCACCCCCCATGAGTATTTCATTTTTATATGCCATCTAGTTATTTTATCTGTCTATATCTTAGCTCCTCTAGTGCTTTTAAAAATTTTTTTTATTTTTTTTAAGATTTTATTTATTTATTTGACAGAAAGAGAGAAAGATCACAAGTAGGCAGAGAGGCAGGCAGAGAGAAAAAGGGGGAAGCAGGCTCCCCACTGAGCAGAGAGCCCTATGCAGGGCTCGATCCCAGGACCCCGAGACCATGACCTGAGCTAAAGGCAGAGGCCCAACCCACTAAGCCACCCAGGCATCCCTCTCTAATGCTTTTTAAATCTAGGACCACAGCTGTAGCCTTATTTAGCTCATAACTCAATATCTGGCTTCAGGTAGGTAGATTTGTTTGCTAATTGAGTGGATGACAAACTGTGTGGAGAAAATTAAGATAAACCTAGACACTGAACCTTTGTTTAACCCTCTTGTCAAAAAAGTCTCTCATATTACAAGTGCCAATCTAATTTTCTTGAGGTAAACAGGCTACAAGAAATATTTTTGCATGATTTTTCATGTATTTAAAAGTATCCAGTTTCTAGTGTGTTTCTAAAATTCCAGTTAAGGTCATTCAGTGTGCTTTTTGTTTTATTTCTCATTGTTTTCTAGGGGTTATAATGAAAAGAAACTAAAAGACAATATTCAGTGTGAAATTTTTCAAGTTCTTTATGAAGAAGCATTAGCATCCTACAAGGAAGAAATAGTACATCAACTGCCCAGCAATAAACCAGAAGATCTAGAAGATAATATCAATCAGATATTGAAGTGGATTGAGCAGTGGATCAAGGATCATAGCTCCTGACTTACAAGACTGGCCACTTTACAACCGCTCTTGTTATATCCCTGCCATAATGAATAAATTGTCCAATTATCAGTAAAACTTCTTTATTAAGATTGTGCTGTAGGACTAGTAGATAGATAATCTAAAGGCTTATGTTTGGGCTTTTTTCTTCCATGAGAAAGCAAAACATTCTCAAGTATAGTATATCATTAAGGATTTAGAGTAAAAACTGTCATCTTAAATGCTTCACCTGCTAAAGAATAAATAAATCTGGGATGCCTGGGTGGCTCACTGGATTAAGCCTCTGCCTTCAGCTCAGGTCATGATCTCAGGGTCCTGAGATCAAGTCCCGCATTGGGCCCTCTGCTCAGCGGGGAGTCTGCTTCCCCCGCTTCTCTCTCTCTGCCTGCCTCTCTGCCTACTTGTGATCTCTCTCTGTCCATGAATAAAATAAAAATCTTAAAAAAAAAAAAGAGAATAAATAAATCTGACCAAAGGGGTGGCTATCTTCTAAGCTGATTGCAAAAGAAAATGAAGATGATCCCTTAAAATAAAAGTTAAGACTAAGGATAAAACATCAGAGTTTTTCATTTTTATTTCTTAAATTAAAAAAAAAAACAACAGAAACATGATTAAGTGGTAATAAAATCAAAAGGTACAAAAGAGTATCCTGGAAAGGTAGGTTTCCCTTCCACGCTGCCCCTATTCTTCAGACACCCAGATCCCCTCCCTTTAGGAAGTAATGTTGCTGGTTTCCTATGTCTCTTTCCAAGAGATTTTATCCCTGAGAAGTGTGTGTGTACGTTAGTTTCTTTAAGCATGTGGCAGCATGCCATGTATGCTGTTCTGTATTTTCTTTTTCTCATTTAATGTATTTTGGAGAGTATGTCATCTCAGAACATACAGAGCTCCCTATTGTTTTAAATTAAGATAAAATTCGCCATTTAAAAGTGCACAATTGACTGGCTTTTATTGTAACACAATAATGTGCAACAATCACATCAACTGTCACTAATTCCATATATGACATTTTTCTCACCCCACCCAAAAGAAGTCCCTACTATTAGCAGTCACTTCCCATTTTCCCCCCTGGAATCACTGCTCTACTTTGTCTATATGGATTTGCATATTCTGGGCATTTCATATAAATGCAGTTATACAGTATGTGGTCTTTTATGCCTGGCTTCTCTGACTTGGCATAGTATTTTAAAAGTCATCCATGTGGTAGCCTATACCAGTACCTCATTCCTTCTTATCATCAAATAATATTCCGCTGTATGTACCACATTTTGTTTATGCATTCTATCAGTTATACAGCTGGGTTGTATCCATTCTGGGTATTATGAATTATGCTATGAACATTTGTGCACACAGTTTTTTGTGGATGTAGGGTTTTTTTTTTCTTCACTTTTTTATTTCTTTTCAGCATAACAGTATTCATTGTTTTTGCACCACACCCAGTGCTCCATGCAATACGTGCCCTCCCTATTACCCACCACCTGGTTCCCCAACCTCCCACCCCCCGCCCCTTCAAAACCCTCAGGTTTTTCAGAGTCCATAGTCTCTCATGGTTCATCTCCCCTTCCAATTTCCCTCAACTCCCTTCTCCTCTCCATCTCCCCATGTCCTCCATGTTATTTCTTATGCTCCACAAATAAGTGAAACCATATGATACTTGACTCTCTCTGCTTAACTTATTTCACTCAGAATAATCTCTTCCAGTCCCGTCCATGTTGCTACAAAAGTTGGGTATTCATCCTTTCTGATGGAGGCATAATACTCCATCGTGTATATGGACCACATCTTCCTTATGTGGATGTAGGTTTTCAATTTCTTTGGGTGTACAGGGAAATTGCTGGGCCATACTAAAACTGAGTTTAACTTTTTTTAAGATTTTTATTTATTTATTTGACAGAAATCACAAGTAGGCAGAGAGGCAGGCAGAGCAGAGGAAGCAGGCTCCCCGCTGAGCAGAGAGCCCGACGCAGGGCTTGATCTCAGGACCCTAGGACCATGACCTGAGCCGAAGGCAGAGGCTTTAACCCACTGAGCCACCCAGGCGCCCCTGAGTTTAATTTTTTGAGGACATACCAAACTTTTTGCAAAGTGGTTACATAACTTTACATTCCCACTATCTATGTAATAGGCATCTAATTTCTCCACATCCTTGCCAACACTTGCTACTGTTTATCTAATAGCCATCCTGTAAATGAAATAGTCATATTTGATTTTGGTCCTCAGTGGTCTTCATTTTGGTTCATTTGGGAGCGGAGTGGGGGAATGGAACGGCCCACAGAAACGGAGACAGAGAATCCCACGCAGACTCCACACCCATGCTGAGCTGGATCTCACAACCCTGAGATCATGATTTGAGGCAAAATCAGGAGTCAGAGGCTTAACTGACTGAAACACCCACGCACCCAGGGCTTCTTTTCATATGCCTATTAGTCATTCCTACATCATCTTTGGATCCCTATTTTTTTCCTTAAGTTTTATTTCAGTCATCTCTACACCCACTGTAGGGCTCAGACTCAAGGACCCTGAGATTAAGAGTCCTGTCTGTGCTCTTACAAATCAAACAGCCAGGAGCCTCTGGATCCCTAATGTTTTTAATATTTGCACAGAAGTCCGTTTAGGATGTGCTGTTATTGGTTTAATCAGTCCCCTACTGATGGACATTTAGGTTGTTTCCAGCTTTTTACTATTACAATGTTGCCAAGAATAGAAAGACTAACATGTATATTACTATACGCCAAGAACTCTTTAAAACACATTTCAAAAGTGAACTCTCTCAATCCACATGATAACATCAGAAGTAAGTATTATTATTAATTCCATTAGAGGAGTTGGAAACGGCACAGAATCAAGTGACTTAGCCAAGATCACAGCTGGGAAGTATCAAGAGTCAGAATTCTATCTTAGCAAGCTCTAACTCATTACGTTATGCTGCTTAATATACGTGGAACTTTGCACATGAGCAAGTTTATCTATAAATTCCTGTATAAATTATATGCAACCATAACATTTAGTAGATTCATTTTAATAACCATATATTGTCTATTATATATGTGCAAGACTCCACCCAAATAACTGGTGGGAAATGTCTCCCAAGGTAAGTTCTTGATCTCCAGACAATCATAACCTAGTATATACATGGAAGATATACACAAAAATGGAACCTTTAGACAAATCGGGTAAATTGTGGCAAGTGCCTTACTAAAAATTCTAACATAATGAGAGAACAAAAGAGAGAACTCTCTTCCTACTATGAACATCAGAAAAGGATAGAATATTAGAAAAGGGTGAATATCAGAAATGATGTAGGATGCAGGGCTTTGAAGAATGGGTATAGAAGTAGAGAAGAGAGAGGAGTAGAGAAGTGCTATCCGGTATTACCTGGGGTCAAATCATATAAAATAAGGATAATTATTTCATAAGGCTATTGTAAGGATTAAATGATATTTGAACTTAGTACCATATATGTGTGTTTCTATTTTTTTAAAAGATTTTATTTATTTATTTGACAGAGAGAGAGAGATCACAAGTAGTCAGAGAGGCAGGCAGAGAGTGGGGGGAGGCAGGCTCCCTACTGAGCAGAGCGCCCGATGGAGGGCTCCATCCCAGGACCCTGAGATCATGACCTGAGCCGAAGGCAGAGGCTTTAACCCACTGAGCCACCCAGGCGCCTCATGTGTAATTCTAATGACTGTTCTGAAAAGACAGGGCGCCTGGGTGGCTCAGTGGGTTAAAGCCTCTGCCTTCGGCTCAGGTCATGATCTCAGGGTCCTGGGATCGAGTCCCACATCAGGCTCTCTGCTTGGCGGGGAGCCTGCTTCCCTCTCTCTCTCTCTCTGCCTGCCTCTCTGCCTACTTGTGATCTCTCTCTCTCACTGTCAAATAAATAAATAAATAAAATCTTTAAAAAAAAAAAGAAAAGACAGTTATTCTTTTCATTACTGGGATTCACTAAATTATCAAATGATTGCTAATTATCTTAACACTAAAATTGACTCATCATAAAGATTTTCCTTCAACAGAAGGGAAATGATGATCTAATAGGGAGCCTAATATGCAGCTATACACCTTTTGGGAATTTTGTAAATATACTTACTAATTTCAGTCCTAGGTTTCCATGTGAAACTGGTAGCAATTCTTTAACATCTTACAGTTATTTGAAGGTGGTTTTAGGGACGCCTGGGTGGCCTCAGTTACACATCTGCCTTCAGCTCTGGTCATGATCCCAGGATCCTGGGATCAGTCCTGTGTCATGCTCCTTATTCAGGGGAAAGCATCCCTTCTCCCTCTCCCTCTCCCCCTGCTTGTGCTCTCTCTCTCCTTCTCTCAAATAAATAAATATAATCTTTTTTTAAAAATGAAGACAGTCTGAGGTGCCTGGGTGGCTCAGTCATTAGGCATCTGCCTTCAGCTCAGGTCATGATCCCAGGGTCCTGGGATCAAGCCCCGCATCGGGCTGCCTACTCAGTGAGGCACCTGCTTCTCCCTCTTCCACTCCCTCTGCTTGTGTTCTCTCTCTCTCTGTATCAAATAAATAAATAAATAATCTTTAAAAAAAATGAAGACAGTCTTAGAAATAGCCCTATTTACTGTTTGGTTTTATTCAAACCTAATTGTTAACTTTTTTTTATTAAATAGATTAATTTAAAACAAACTTAAGGAGGGGGTGCCTGGGTGACTCAGTCAGTTAAGCAGCTGCCTTTGGCTCAGGTCATGATCTCAGGGTCCTGTGATGGAGCCCACATCCAGCTCCCAGCTCAGTGGGGAGTCTGCTTCTCCCTTACCCTTTCCCTCTGTCCCTCTCTTCCACTTGTGCACCCTCAAATCTCAGATAAAATCTTTTAAAAAAGAGATAAAAAGTGCACCAAGTCTTTAATCATTTTATTTTCTATGAAAAAGTGTACCAAATTTTTAATCATTTTATTTTCTATAAATGAGCCTTTTTTAAAAAAGTTTGATTGATTGATTGATTGATTTGACAGAGACACAGCAAGAGAGGGAACACAAGCAGGGAAAGCAGAAGAGGGAGAAGCAGGCCTCCCCCTGAGCAAGGAGCCTGATGCAGGGCTTGATCGAAGGACGCTGGGATCACAACCTGACCCCAAGGCAGATGCTTAACAACTGAGCCACCCAGGCGGCCCTAAATGAGACTTCTTCTTTTTTTTTTTTAAGATTTTATTTATTTATTTGACAGAGAGAGAGAGAGAGCACAAGCAGGCAGAGAGGCAGGCAGAGAGAGAGGAAGGGAAGCAGGCTCCCTGCTGAGCAGAGAGCCCGATACGGGGCTCGATCCCAGGACCCTGAGATCATGACCTGAGCCGAAAGCAGAGGCTTAACCCACTGAGCCACCCAGGCACCCCTAAATGAGACTTCTTCTTCTTCTTTTTTTTTTTAAGATTTTATTTTTTTTAATTTTTATTTTTTTCAGCATAACAGTATTCATTGTTTTTGCACAACACCCAATGCTCCATGCAATACGTGCCCTCCCTATTACCCACCACCTGTTCCCCCAACCTCCCACCCCCGACCCTTCAAAACCCTCAGGTTGTTTTTCAGAGTCCATAGTCTCTTATGGTTCGCCTCCCCTTCCATTTTTTTTTTTATAAACATATAATGTATTTTTATCCCCAGGGGAAGATTTTATTTTTTATTTGTCAGAGAGAGAGGGAGAGAGGGATCACAGGCAGACAGAGTGGCAGGCAGAGTCAGAGGGAGAAGCAGGCTCCCCGCTGAGCAAGGAGCCCCATGTGAGACTCGATCCAAGGACGCTGGGACCATGACCTGAGCCGAAGGCAGCTGCTTAACCAACTGAGCCACCCAGGCATCCCCTAAATGAGACTTTTTAGTAAGATTTATTTAGTTCCTCAGGAGTGCTTAATAACCTTAGATATATGCATAACCACTAATTGTTTTCCTTCTGCCCACCCTCATTAGTATATCTATTCTTGTATAGGTTTTGAAAAAGGGGTTTGGCCTCACGTCATCTATTTCTTCTTACCGCTAATCCCTGGCCAACATTTAAATTTGTTGGTTTTTAACAAAAAGTGATAGGGGTCAAAACTGCAAAGAAGCATTTAACCTTTCCTAGGGAGTGGGGAGAGTCCAAGATAAAAACAAAACAAACAAACATAAAACCCCACACAGTTCTTACTAACTCTAACTGCTGTATATGTGAAAAACAATATGAAAATTATTTATCTAACCTAGGCTTTTATTTAAAATTTAGTTCCTTGGGGCGCCTGGGTGGCTCAGTTGTTAAGGGTATGCCTTGGGCTCAGGCCATGATTCCAGGGTCCTGGAATGGTCCAGGCACCCCAATATAGGCAATTTTTGATGGAGGTGCAAAATGCAAATCAATGGGGGAAATAATTTTTTAACAAATGATGGATACACATATCAAAAAGTGAACCTCAGAGCACCTGGGTGGCTCAGTGGGTTAAAGTCTCTGCCTTTGGCTCAGGTCCTGATCTCAGGGTCCTGGGATTGAGCCCCACATCAGACTCTCTGCTCAGTGGCGAGCCTGCTTCCTCCTCTCTCCCTCTCTGCCCGCCTCTCTGCCTACTTGTGATCTCTGTCTGTCAAGTAAATAAATAAAATCTTTAAATTTAAAAAAAAAAGTGAACCTCAGAGCAATGGCTGGCTCAGTTGGTAGAGCATGAGACTCTTGATTTTGAGGTTGTGAGTTCCAGCCCCACCCTGGATATAGACAGAACTTAAAAATAAACTTTAAAGGGGCATGTGGGCAGCTCAGTTGGTTAAGCATCTGCCTTTGGCTCAGGTTATGATCTTGGGACCCTGGAATAGACCCTTGCATAGAGCCTCACATCAGGCTCCCAGCTCAGTTGGGAGTCTGCTTCTTCCTCTCCCTCTGCCCCTTCCCCCCACTATATCTCCCTCCCTCTCTGTCAAATAAATAAATAAAGACTCAAAAGGTAATTTTTTTTAAAAAGTGAACCTCAAACGTAAACACATACCATATTAATGCAAAATGTTTAGAGACCTAAAAGTAAAACCTAAAATATGTAAAACTTCCAGATGAAAACGAAGTAGAAAATTTTAGTGCTCTTTGATTAGGCAAAGATTTCTCTGATAGAACACAAAAAACACAAGCCAAAGAAAAAAGAATTGATACATTTGACTTTATTAAAATTTAAAGCTCTTCCTCTCTTCAAAAGACATCATCAGTGGGGCACCTGGGTGGCTCAGGTCATGATCTCAGGGTCCTGGGATCAAGCCCCGCATCAGGCTCTCTGCTCAGCAGGGAGCCTGCTTCTTCCACTGTCTACCTGCCTCTCTGCCTACTTGCGATTTCTGTCTGTAAAATAAATGAATAAAATCTTTAAAAAAAAAAAAGACACCATCAAGGGACACCGGGCTGGCTCAGTTGGTAGGGCATGCAACTCTTGATCTCAGGGTCATGAGTTCGAGCCCCACAATGGGTATGGAGCCTACTTTAAAAAAAAAAGACACTGTTAAAAGCAGAAGCCACTGATTGGGAGAAATGTAAAACAAATGTATGAAACAGATTTGTCTTTAAAATATACAAGGTAAATGGGACACCTGGGTGGCTCAGTGGGTAAAGCCTCTGCCTTCAGCTCAGATCATGATCTCAGGGTCCTGGGATTGAGCCATGCATTGGGCTCTCTGCTCAGCATGGAGCCTGCATTCCTGCCCCCCCCCCCGACTGCCTCTCTACTTGTGATCTCTCTCTCTGTGTCAAATAAATAAAATCTTTTTAAAAAATGAAATGGAATATACAAGGTACTCTCCATTTGGCGGCAGCCACTGAGCAGACCAGTCATCACTTACTCACACACCTCATTCCACTTCCTCTGCAATCATGTCTGACAAACCTGATATGGCTGAGATTGAGAAATCTGGTAAGTCGAAATTGAAGAAGACAGAAACACAAGAGAAAAATCCACTGCCTTCAAAAGAAATGAATGAACAGGAGAAGAAAGCAGATGAATCATAATGAGGCATGAGATGCCAATATGCACTGCACATTCCACAAGCATTGCCTTCTTATTTTACTTCTTTTAGCTATTTAACTTTGTAAGATGCAAAGAGGTTGGATCAAGTTTAAATGACTGTGATGCCCCTTTTCACATCAAAGAACTACTGACAATGAAGGCGTCTGCCTCTCCCATCTGCCTGTCTGGCTGGCAGGGAAGGAAAAGAACTTGCATGTTGGTGAAAAATACAAATCAAAACCACAGTGAGATACCACCTCACACCAGTCAGAATGGCTACATTAACCAGTCAGGAAACGACAGGTGTTGGAGAGGATGTGGAGAAAGGGGAACCCTCCTACACTGCTGGTGGGAATGGAAGCTTGTAGAGCCACTCTGGAAAACAGTATAGAGGTTCCTCAAAAAGTTGAACATAGAGTTACCCTGACCCAGCAACTGCATTATTGGGTATTTACCCCAAAGACACAAATGTAGTGAACTGAAGGGGTGCCTGAACCCCAATATTTATAGCAGCAATGTCCACAATAGCCAAACTATGGAAAGAACTTAGATGTCCATCAGCAGATGAATGGATAAAGAAGATGTGGTGTATATATATATACAATGGAATACTATGTAGCCATCAAAAAGACGAAATCTTGCCATTTGCAATGATGTGGATAGAACTAGAAGGTATTATGCTGAGCAAAATAAGTCAATCAGAGAAAGACAATTATCATATGACCTAACTGATATGAGGAATTTGAGAAACAAGACAGAGGATCATAGGGGAAGGGAGGGAAAAATGAAGTAAGATGAAACCAGCGACGGAGACATACTATAAGACACTGTTAATCTCAGGACTCAGAGGGTTGCTGGAGTGGAGAGGGGTGGAGGGATGGGGTAGCTGGGTGATGGACATTGAGGAGGGTATGTGCTATGGTGAGTGCTGTGAATTGTATAAAACTGATGAATCACAGATCTGTATCCCTGAAAGAAATAATATATGTTAATAAATAAATAAAATATACAAGGTACTCTCAAAACAGTAAAAAAAAATTAAAAACTTGATATAAAATATCAACACAATTAGCAAACCTTTATCTAGATTGACCAAGAAAAAAGACACAAATTACTACAATCAAGAATGAAAAAGGCAGTATTACTACTGATTTAATAAATCAGATTATAAAGGAATACTATGAACAACTATATGCCAACAAAATCATTCAGATGAAATGTGCAAATTCCTAGAACTTCACAAGTATTGAAACTTATTCAAGAAGAAACACAAAATATGAATAGACCTATAACAAGTAAAGAGAATGAATTAGTTTTTTAATTTTCCCCATACAAAAGCCCAGGCCCAGATGGCTTCACTGGTGAATTTTATTAAATATTTAAGTAAAAGTTAAGAGCAATTCTTCACAAAGTCTTCCAATAAGTAGAAGAGGAAGATGTGAGGCCAGTATTACCCTGATACACAACCAAAGAATCACAAGCATAAAAAACTACAGACAAATACTTTTCACAAAAACAGATGCAAAAAATCCTCAATTAATACAACATGTCAACAGAATAAAGGACAAAACTACATGGTTGCAAAAACGATGCAGAAAAAGGATTTCACAAAATCCAACATCCCTGAAATAAGTATTATACTGTATGTTAATTGTAATTTAAATAAAAAACTTCGTTAGAAAAAAAATACAACATGCTTTCTTTTTCTTTTTTTTTTTTTAAGAGGCAGGCAGAGAGGCAGGCAGAGAGAGAGGGGAAGCAGGCTCCCCGCTGAGCAGAGAGCCTGATGTGGGGCTCGATTCCAGGACCCTGAGATCATAACCCAGACCAAAGGCAGAGGTCCAACCCACTGAGCCACACAAGCGCCCCTATCCTTTCTTGATATAACAGCTAAACTAGGAATAGAAGGGAACTTCTTCATCTTGATGAAGGGAATCTATAAAAAACATACAGCTGGGGCACCTGGGTGGCTCAGTGGGTTAAGCCTCTGCCTTCGGCTCAGGCTTTGGCTCATTTATATATATAAATGGAGATTCTAGTCAAATAAATTAGGCAAGAAAAATAGAAGGTAAATTACCTTTATTTGCAGATGACATAGTCCTATATATAGAAAATACCAATGAATCAATTTTTTATTATTTATTTAAAAATATTTATTTTATTTTAGAGAGAGAGAAAGAGAGAGAGAGAGCATGTGAGCATGAGTGGGAAGGGGAGAGGGAGAGAGACTCTCAAGCAGACCCCACGCTGAGCACGGAGCCCAAGGCAGGGCTCCATCTCATGATCCTGAGATCATGACCTGAGCTGAAACCAAGAGAAGGACACTTAACTGTGCCACCCAAGTGCACCTGGAATCTATTTTTTATTTTATTTTTTTTAAAGATTTTATTTATTTATTTGAGAGGGTGAGATCACAAGGAGGCAGAGAAGCAGTCAGAGAGAGAGGGGGAAGCAGGCTCCCTGCTGAGCAGAGAGCCTGATGTGGGGCTTGATCCCAGGACCCTGAGACCATGATCTAAGCCGAAGGCAGAGGCTTGCTATATATATATGCCACACAGTGGAGCCCAAGAATAGATCTAAAGGATCAATAAAGTAGAAATGAAAGACCAGAAATAAATCCTCACATTTATGGCCAGTTGATTTTCTTCTACATGGCTGCTAAGACAACTAAAGGTGGAAAAAACAATCCTTTTCACAAATGGTGCTGGCACACCTGGAAAACTACACACAAAATAATGAAGATGGATCCCTTTCTTATACATACATGAAAATTAACTCTTAAAAATTATAGACCTAGGGCGCCTGGGTGGCTCAGTGGGTTAAGCCACTGCCTTCAGCTCAGGTCATGATCTTGGGGTCCTGGGATCGAGTCCCGCATCGGGCTCTCTGCTCAGCAGGGAGCCTGCTTCCCTCTCTCTCTACTTGTGATCTCTCTCTGTCAAATAAATAAATAAAGTCTTAAAAAAAAAAAAAAGAATCATAGACCTAAATGTAAGAGCTAAAACAATACAAAAGAAAACAGGACTAAAACCTTTGACCTTGGGCTATGCAAAGCCTTCTTAGTAAAAGTAAGAAAAGAAAAAAATTGGACTTCAACAAAAATTTTTAAGTTGTGTGTTTCAAAAGACACCCTCAAATCTCAGTGTCGCTCCATCAATTATAATAAACATATCACTTTTGTGAGAGATGCTAATAATAGGGGAGGCTGTCCACGTGTATGTATAGGAAGCATACAGGGAATCTTTGTACCTTCCTCTGTTGTACTGTGAACCAAAAAGTGCTCAAAAATAAAGTCTTAAAAAAAAAAAAAAAGACAACATCAGGTGAACCTGGCTGGCTTAGTCCGTAGAGCATGTGACCCCTGATCTCAGTGTCATGAGTTCAAACCCCCGTTGGGCATAGAGTTTATGTTTAAAAAAAAAAAGACACTATCAACAAAGTGAAAAAATAATCCACAAGATGAGAAAAATATTTGCAAATCATAAATCGGATAAGGGTTAAGTATCCAAAACATACAAATTAATACTCATTATTCAATCTTAAAAAGGTATATAATGCAACTGAAAAATGGACAGTAGATTTCAACAGACATTTCTTCAAAAAAGATATATAAATGGCCAGTACACATAAGAAAAGAGGCACAACATCATTAGTCATTAGGGAAATGCAAATTAAAACCACCATGAATACCGCTTCACACCCATTAAGATAGCTACCATTAAAAACAAATAAACAAACAAAAAACTCCAGACAATATCAAGTGTTGGTAAGGATGTGGAGAAGTTGGAACTCTCACATATAGCTAGTGTTAATGTGAAATGGTGCAACTGCCTTCAAAAACCTTTTGGCAGTTCCTCAAAATGTTACTGAGAAAGTATTATATGGCGCAGCAAGTTCATTCCTAGGAATATACCCAAGACAAATAGAAACACATATCCGTCCACACAAAAACCTACTGATGAATGTTCACAGCAGCATGATTCGTACTAGCCCTAAATTGGAAAAAAAAATGATGTCCATCAACAGATGAATGGGTAAATAAAGTGATAACACCCACAAAACTGAATTACTATTTGGCTATAAAAGCAATGAAGTACTGATATATGCTACAGTTTCAAGGTAAACCTTAAAAACATAAAGGTAAGTGAAAGAAGCCAATCACAAAAGACTGTATATTGTATGATTCCATTTATAAGAAATGTCCAGAATAGGCAAATATTTAGAGACAGTAGAGTAGTGTTTTTTCTAGGGCTGGGGCAGTTGAAGGAAAATGACTAATGGGTAAGGAGTTTCTTTCTGGAGTGATGAAAATATTCTAAAATTGGTTGTGCTGGGGTGCCTGGGTGGCTGTCAGTTAAGCATCTGACTTCAGCTCAGGTCATGATCTTGGGGTGAAAAGATTGAGCCCCCAGACAGGGGGCTAGGCAGGGAGTCTGCTTGTCCCTCCCCACTCTCCCCTTCTCCTGCTGGAGCTCTCTCTCTCAAATAAATAAAATCTTAAATAAATAAATAAAATCGGGACACCTAGGTGGCTCATTCAGTTAAGTACCTGCCTTTGGCTTAGGTCATGGTTCCAGGGTCCTGGGTTGGTGTCCCACATCCGGCTCTTTGCTCAGTGGGAAGCCTGATTCTCCCTCTCCCTGCCACTCCCCTTCTTGTGCTCTAACAAATGAAATCTTTAAAAAAATAAAAATTTAAAAAATTGGTTGCGCTGGGGCGCCTGGGTGGCTCAGTGGATTAAGCCGCTGCCTTAGGCTCAGGTCATGATCTCAGGGTCCTGGGATAGAGCCCCGCATCCAGCTCTCTGCTCCGCAGGGAGCCTGCTTCCTCCTCTCTCTCTGCCTGCCTCTCTGCCTACTTGTGATCTCTCTCTCTGTCAAATAAATAAATAAAAATCTTTAAAAAAAAAATTGGTTGCGCTGATTACACAACAACTAAAAATCGTTGAGTTGTATACTTCAAATTGTATGCTATGTGGCTAAAAGCTAATAATACACATTATTATGTGTTAAATAATACACATCAGATTTGAAAGGTATTCAAATTACTAAATACAAGTTTTTAAAGACATTCAGCACACATTTGTTATGTAATAGTTTAGCAACATTGCAATAGTGACGAAAACCAACTTTAGACTGATGTATTTATTTTAAAGATTTTTTTATTTATTTGACAGAGAGTGAACACAAGCAGGGGGAGCGGGAGAGGGAGAAGCAGTCTCCCCACTGAGCAGGGAGCCCAAGGGGGGCTAGATGCCAGGTCCCTGGGATCATGACCTGAGCTAGAGACAAACACAACCGATTGGGTCACCCAGGCGCCAGGACTTATGTCTTTTTTAAATAAAAATTTTATATGCATGCATTCAAAGTTCTACTTTCTGGAGAAGTCTGACAAAGAAAATAGAGTTGGGGTGCCTGGGTGGCTCAGTCGTTAAGTGTCTGCCTTCAGCTCAGGTCATGATCCCAGGGTCCTGGGATCAAGTCCCACATCAGGCTCCCTGCTCCGCAGGATGCCTGCTTCTCCCTCTCCCACTCCCCCTGTTTGTGCTCCCTCTCTCATTGTCTCTGTCAAATAAATAAATATAATCTTAAAAAAAAAAGTTAAAGTTTTTCTAGGGATAAAGTTTTAAAATATTTTTAGGGTAAAGAAGGCTATTTTAAATAGGTCAAAGTTTTAAGAAAAACTTTTTGGTTTGCAAAGCTATTGAATACACAAGGTAGTAAGCAAACTGACTTTAAAGTTGTAAATATATTAATCTCTTAAGATAATCTTATGTCCCCCAAGCATCTAACATGCATACAGCATTGATCTTGTGTCTTTGGGGTTTTTTAAAGATTTTCTTTATTTATTTGAGAGAGTGAGAGGGAGAGAGCACAAGCAGAGGGAGCGGCAGGCACTGGGATCATGACCAAATGAGCCAAAGGCAGACGCTCAACCCGCTGAGCCACCCAGGAGCCCAACACTGATCTTGTTCTATGTCTGCTTTTCCATATGTTTCCTTGGGGAAGTGGGTGGTTAAGGGAAATGTGGGGTGGATCTGGAGAAGAGGAAGAATAAAAGACATCTGTTACTGTGAAGAAAAGGCTCATGAGCTTGTTTCTATCCAGAGGAATCTTTAAATCCTGCCAAGTGTCTGGACCACCATGAAGTCCCTTCAGCTACTTCAAGGACGTCGGATATCAGGAAATGCTATCAAAATCACTTCACTCGGGTAATGAAGCTACTGACTTGGCGCGTTCTGGTGGAGTTGGAGGGGGCTAGGGCCCGTGCCCAGAAGTCCACGGGAATCATTCCCAGCAGCAGCTCTCTAAGTCCCCTCTTGTTCCTTCCCACTGCCACGCCTTTGCCCCAGCGGGTGGCCAGGCCTGCAAAGCCCTCCACGTTTCTCAGCACCGACAGCCTGCTTTCCTGGTCCACCTGCAACCGCTGAACTTCAGCTCGGATCCAGCTTCCTCCTGCGGGACCCCTGGACACTTCATGTTTCAACCATCTCAGTTTTACCTTTATTGACGCATACACCGTCTTGTTCTAAGTCTCGCACTGCCATTTCTAGTTCGGTCACCCATACTGGGCAAAAGTTCGGACCGACAGCCGGACAGAGAGCGGGCGGGCTCCGGCGAACCGCTGAAGCGTCCCAGACGGCGCCGGGCGCCAGGGCGGCCGCGCCCCTCTTTCCGGTCCGGGCGGCGCGCGCTCACGTTGCTGGAGGGCGGCGGCGCGCACAGCGCAAACGCTCGGCGCCAGGTGAGTGCGGTGGTTGGGGTGTGAGGGCGGTGGGGGTCCTGCGCGCGGAGTCGGAGTCCGGGATCCCGTCCCTGCGACGCACGTTGCGGGGGTGCGAGGCCAGGCCCGACTGGTGGGGAAGGATGGGGGGAGGACCCCGGGCCCGGGCTGCGCGGGTTCGTGGAGACTCGGCAGGTTGTGGACAAGCTGGCACACCGGCAGCTTTCCCCCTAAATGCTAGTTTAATGGCGTTTTCTCACGTTGAAAAAATAAGGAATAGATTTGAAAAATTCTGTTTCCGCCGCTTCCCCCTCCTCCTTTTGTTTTTCCCATTAGTCTTAAAACTACGGCGCATTAAATGCAGTGTAGCGTCCTGCAGCAAAAAAAGGACATCAGTAGAAGTGGGAAAATTATCATAAAGTTTGGGGTTTAGTTAATGGCATGAATCAATATCAACTTACAGTTT
Source organism: Meles meles (assembly GCF_922984935.1). Taxonomy (NCBI): domain Eukaryota; kingdom Metazoa; phylum Chordata; class Mammalia; order Carnivora; family Mustelidae; genus Meles; species Meles meles. The sequence continues at coordinate 85,713,215 of NC_060068.1, forward strand.
TGATCATTGTACCCTAAAATTAACAGAGGAGTCACAGCAAAGGGTGTACAGGAAAGCTCTGCACTGTAACGTAATGTAATGTAATGTAAATCTCAAATTATTTTCACAAAAAGTTGAAAAACAAAATGCCAGAGCGGGATGTAGCAAGCCATTGTTCAACAGGGAGGGCCCAGGATAGTTCCTCTTTGCCTGATTGCTGACAGGAATTAGATGTCTGTTTGACCAACCTGTTTGCTAGGGCAGGAGTTGTCAGGCTAGTGGGTGTGGATGGTTCTAGTCCAAGTTTTCTAGGCAGGAGTCTTTTTTCTTTCAGTTCCGTCTATCACGTCTTTGGATACTCTTTGCAGAAGGAGCATGTGCGATAAAAATGTCAGGAAGGACAATTAAAAAGGCCGAGATGCCTGGCTGCCTCAGTCAGAAGAGCTTATGACTCTGCATCTGGGGGTGGTGAGTTTGAGCTCCAGGTGGGGTGTAGAGATTACTTAAAAACTTAAAAAAAAACAAAAAACTTTTTTTAAAATGGCATGCCTGGGTGGTTCAGTCTGCTAAGCATCTGACTGTTGGTTTCTGTTAAGGTCATGATCTCATGGATCATGAGATCCAGCCCTGTATTGGGCTTCACGCTCAGTGGGAGTCTGCTGGAAGATTCTCTCCCCCTGCCCCTCCTCCCACTCATTCGCTCTAAATAAATCTTAAAAAAATAAAAAATACAAAGGTACAATAGAGAGCTAGGAGAAATCACATCCTGGCGGGAGTGGCTGTCATGAACAGAGGGGGACTTAGGGGAGAGAGCCTTCCTGTGGTGAAGAGTGCCAGCAGAGGCTTGAAGGTGACATAGAGGAGGCCTGGGTACAGGTGCAGTCCTTTTTTTTTTAAGGATTTTGACAGAGATCACAAATAGGCAGAGAGGCAGGCAGAGAGAGAGAGAGGGGGAAGTAGGCTCCCCGCTGAGCAGAGAGCCCAATGCAGAGCTTGATCGCAGGACCCTGAGATCATGACCTGAGCCAAAGGCAGAGGCTTAACCCACTGAGCCACCCAGGTGCCCCAGTAGGTGCAGTCCTTCTTAATGGAAGCACAGAGCCTATCCAGGGACCAGTGACAGCTGAAATGGGAAGTAAAAACTAAAGTCTCATTATATGTAACAGGGTGACACTACTTTAATTATATATGCCATGGGAGCCATGGAACATCTTAAGGTAAGAGAAGGTCATCACTAGATCTGTGCTTGGAGCAGCAGTGTATAGGATGGCTTGGAGTAGAACTAGGGTTGGTTTAGCCCAGGAGAGGTAATAAATTCAGCTAGGGCTGCAAAGATACTATACAAAGAAGAATATGGTTTGGGGAGATTTTATGGGCCTGGAGGACTTGGTAACTGAAGGGATCAAGGAAAAGAGAACTATCAAAATTTTGGATCTGGGTGTTATGGAGCTTGAATGATACATATGCAGAAATAGAGGACTTGATGAGATCTAGTGTGGGATGGGAGGGCACTGATTTCTTTTTTGAACGTCTGTCTTTGAATTGGGGCAGGACATCCAGCTGGAAATGTGTATGTAATTGTGTTTACTGGTGGAAGCCAAATGTACCCAGCAGGGACAGAAAGAGGAAAAGGAGCCTGAGCAGGCAGTCATTCCCTGAGGAGCTAAGATCAACGGAGAGCCTGCACAGGAGGGCATGGCAGATGATTTGTGTCACAGTTTCTGCACAGGTGGAAGAGGCTGAGGGGCAAACCTAGATCTTGAATTTAGCAATTAGGAAGTCAGTGATCACTTTCCAGAGAGTTGTTTGAGTGCAGATGGAGGGAGATTGCTCATTGCCTTCTGTTCATCGTATGGCTTTTCCCAAGTGACCAGAACACTGGGCCAGGAGCCAGAGATCTGGCTTCTAGTTCTGGTTCTGCCACTATCTGTGTAATTTTGGGGAAGTCATGTATAGCTTGTACTAGCTCAGAAAAATAAAACTAGAAGAACCCTTTTATTCCTAGCAACACCTAATGTCCGTAGAACTAGTGTTCCGTAGGGCACACTTTGGGAAATGCTGATATAGAACCAGAATTCTGGAGCCTTAAAAAACCAAAAAAATCAGCTTATCCAATCCTATCATTTAACAAAGGAACTGATACTCAAATTCCAAGTCAATGAACATTGATTTCAAATACATCAATGGTACCCCAAATAACCCTATGAAGTAGTTAAGCTTAAACCCATTTTGGAGACTGGAAAGCATGCTCCAAAAAGTTAAAGGACTTGCCCAAGACCACAGAGCAGCAAGTGGTGGAAAATCTGAACTCGGACCTCCTGAGTCAGGGCCTTCTCTACCACATACCCTGCTGCCTCCTTAGTTTTCAACACTGAATTCTTTTAAAACTGCCCGACTGGAACATTAGTATCTTCAAACATTTTCCCTTTCTTAGGCATCTGTTCTTTTTTTAAAAATTATTTTTTTTCAAGATTTTATTTATTTGACAGACAGAGATCACAAGTAGGCAGAGAGGCAGGCAGAGAGAGAGAGGAGGAAGCAGGCTCCCCGCCGAGCAGAGAGCCGGATGCGGGGCTCGATCCCAAGACCCTGGCAGAGGCTTTTAACCCACTGAGCCACCCAGGCACCCCCCCTCTTTTTTTTTTTTTTTAAAGATTTATTAGAGAGAGAGAATGAGAGAGAAAGAGAGCATGAGAGGGAAGAGGGCAGAGGGAGAAGCAGACTCCCTGCCAAGCAGAGAGCCCAATGTGCAACTCGATCCTGGGACTCCAGGATCATGACCTGAGCCAAAAACAGTCGCTTAACCAACTGAGCCACCCAGGCGCCCCAGAAGGCATCTGTTCTAAAAGTCATTTAGTTTAACTGAATTACATATGAATATTAGTATATAAAAAGTTTGAGTACACAGCCAGCAGTTCGCAAAGTTAGATTTTTTAAAACGGTGGAGTGCTGGATTGTGGGAAAGTTCATTTATGTTCACTGTGAACAGCAGAAAGACAGAACCATGATACCTGAATTTATGTGGCACATAAAAAATATTCTTAGCTAATCCCACGATTGCTTACTCTTTCCTCTTGCTACTTTTGTCCTTTGTGTTAACCAATTCCATTTTCTCCACTGCTGGCTGCCTAGTCCTGACCACACCCTCCTTAACAGAGATGTGAGATTGCATTACAAACAGGAATTTGCGATAGAGGTAAAAACTCGGCTTCTTAGGGATTGTCTATCTTGACAAAAACAGACAAACTTACTTATTTTGGAAATAAACTTGTAAAGGAGCCAAGATGATTTTGTAAAAATTTGGGTAAAAGATGACTTATTTTCAGTTCTGTTTGATGTTATAAATGATAGGAACGTGGTTTATTCTGATGTTAATTTCATTCAGGTTCTTCAAATGACAGAAAGCAGTGGCTAAGAGTGCCACAGTGTCTCTGGCATTAGGGATCAGAATTCAGAATCTGGTTCTACCTCTTGTTAACTATGTTACTTAACCACTCTGTGCCTAATTAAGTTCAGTTGTCTAGACTTAAACAATAGCAGTATTGTCTTGCAAAGTGAGGATTAAATAGAAGATCTAAGTAAAACACTTAAGTAGTGCCTAGCACAGAAAATAAACCGCAAGTGCTATTATTACATCACTGTAAAAGAACTGGTGCTGATTTAAAGCATCTAGTTTAATAATTTGCTTAGGTAGGAGGGCACAATTCTCATCTTGTTCCTCAATCCAGTTAAAGGTCCCTTTTATTTATTTATTTTTGCTTAAAAAAACAACTAGGCCACCCAGCACCCTATGTGTGGTTTTAATAGTGGAAGAATAAGAGAAACATCTCACTAAAAAAATGCAAGACTTAGATTTAATTATTTTTTTTTAAGTCCTGGTAAGCAATTATTTAAACAGCGGGATATTTAGAAAGGATGTCAGATGTATTTATTTATTTTTTTAATGAGTCTTGAGAAAAGGAGATGTTTCTAAACAAGTATACCACAATAGCGGTTTTGAAATGCCTGGTGGTGAAAGTCCTTCTCAGCTGTACTCCATGCAAGAGGAACAAGGCTGAGCAGTTAAGGTGCTCTCCAGCCCCTGGGCTAGGTGCCTCCAGTGGTCAGTGGTCTTCCCTCAGGGAGGGCTTAGTGGTGGACACTTTAAGGCTTTTTTTTTTTTTAAAGATTTTATTTATTTATTTGATGGAGAGAGACACAAAGAGATAGGGGACACCAGCAGGGGGAATGGGAGAGGGAGAAGCAGGATTCCCACTGAGCCCAATGAGGGGCTTGATCCCAGGACTCTGGGATCTTGACCTGAGTCGAAGGCAGACACTTAAAGACTGAGCCACCCAGCATTTTTATCTGGAATCTTTCCTCTGGAAAGAAGGGCAGGCACTTAGCTCCACAGTATGCAGAGCCTTGCTGAGGTGACTTTTTCTGCCGGAGAGGAGAGTATTTCAGTGCATTTATTCGTTCCTTCATTCACTTATTTAAGAAGTATTTCTTGAGTACCGATTATGTACCAGATACTGTCTTAGGCGTTGGGAACACAGGGATGAGCCAAACAGACGGAATTTTCTCAAAGAGCTTACTTTCCACTTAGAGCCATCTGGAGCAGGTTTGGGCTTCAGCAGAGGAGAAGTTTCAGGTTGCCCTACCTTTTGAGAGCATCATAGGCAGGGCAGAAGCAACTCCTACTTTCCTAGACCCACCTTTATACTGCCTTCCCCCTTTCAGTGGTGAGATTGGGAAAACGAGTAAAATAGGGAGGGGTAATGTAGAAGGTCCTAACTGCTTCCGGGCAGAAGTAAAGCAGGGAAGTGGGAGGGGAGGAGTTTGCACTTTTAGACCCCATGTGGGTCATGGAGGTGCCACAGAAGAAAAGACGTGGAGGAGGTGAAGAACCAGTGGAGCGACTGCCTGGGGAAGAGCATCCCAGGTGAACCGTGTCTTCATAGAAACAGAAGATGAACCAAGTAGAGCTAGAGGAGAGACTCTAAGAACGCCAAGCCCCTGAAGGGCATGAAGCCCCATGAAGGCCCATGAAGACCACAGAGGCAGGTGGTCTCTATAGTCACTGCAGGTCCCAGTTTTCAGAGACTCCCTGAATTCTGTGTAGCTCTTAGACTTTGTGAAAACCATACCCTTTCGTCTCTTTTCTTGGCAACGGCTGATCTGCTTTATCCTGCTCAGGAGATTATTAGATTTAGTAAAAAGATTTTCCTGCTTCCTTACCATTCCCTGCAATCTTTGAAATAAGAGGTTGGATCTTTTCCTACCTAAGAGGTCCTTAAATGTTAAATGAATAGGATTGCAAGGGCTGTTTGTGTGCTGATGCCTTGCTGAGATAGTCACGCCTGTATAATGGAGAAAGAAACTTTTCTCCCCGCTGAAACCCAACTTTATTATACTGATGGTTTTTAAACTACTCTTTCTCTTAATCACAGATAACCTGCTTTCCTGATGTTGAATACGGCATCAGGCTGATGAGCAGGGTGGTGAGGCCCCCGAGTGAGGCGGAGGTTTGGACCTGGGAAACGGAAGATGATGATATGGCAGAAGGTGACTTAGGATATGGTCTCGGAAGAAGGCCTGGCAGTATTTATGAAGTCCAAGTTTCACACCTATCGACATCGAGAAAAAGATCTGATGGCAAGAACTTTAGCCCGCCCCCATTTCCACGAAAGGGGGAGGAAAGAAGTGGTGCCATTTTCCAGCACTCCAGGCACGAGAGCTTGCAAGATACATACCCAGAGGACTACAGAACTTCACACTACAGACGACAAAGTAGCAGCGGTAAGAGTGCCCAGTGCCCTCTCCTTTCTCCTCTGCTGGGAATTTTATCAGTGCTTTCACTCTTCCAATACCAGACAGTAGGTCACTGTAGTGGATTCTGGAAATTCATCTTTATTCGCCTCTTGGGATTGATGATAGTACAAAAGTAACCCACGTTTCTATTTTCAAGGATTGTACAAATGAAGTAGTTGTTCTGCTTTAATACAGATAAGTCAGTGATAACAGTGATTACCTACCTTGCCTTTGTGTGTGTGTGATTTAGTGAATGCTTCATCCTTTTTTTTTTCCATCCTTTTTTTTTTAAATTCAAGTATTTATGGGGTACCTCTTAGATGCCAGGGTCTGTTCTAGACTCTGGGAACATTAGTGAACAAAACAGTCTCCATGTCATGCAGTTCACATTCTAGTAGAGGAGAGAAAAAATTAGTCTACCAGTCAACAGCTATGTAACTCGAGGCAGTAGAAAGCGCAGGGACAGTGAGTATTTGGAAGGGTTGGCATATGCTCTTTCAGGCAAGGGTCAGGCCTTACCACCCATCTAAGGTGGTGGCTCTTGAGCACCAGAATGAAATGATGTCCAAGCCTGGTACTTATCTGGGGAAGGCATGTTGCAGGCAAAATATATATGTTTCCGGTCATTTTAGGAAAGTCATAAAATCCTCCCCTTAAAAATTAATTTTTTTGAAAGATTTTATTTATTTATTTGACAGAGATCACAAGTAGGCAAGAGGGGCAGGCAGAGAGAGAGGAGGAAGCAGGCTCCCTGCTGAGCAGAGAGCCTGATAATATTTTTTAAAAACAACCTCTACACTCAACATTGGGTAGTGCAACCTGGGGATCAGCAGCTGCCCCACTCCACCGACTGAGCCAGCCAGGTGCCCCTCAAAAGATTAATCTTAATTTATCAGAACAAGGGGTGCCGAGTTGGGCTCTCTGCTTAGCCAGGAGCCTGCTTCCCCCTCTGCCTGCCTCTCTGCCTACTTGTGATCTCTTTCTGTCAAATAAATAAACAAAATCTTTAAAAAAAAATTTATCAGAACAAAAAATAAATTATGCCATATATTAAGGAAAAACTAAAATTCAGGATCTTGTCATGATACAATGTTACAACTCCAGAATGGTTGGGAACCCAAGGGTGACTCCATGCCTGCCTGGTGGCACAGCTTTTGTCTGACTGAACCCTCTGTAATCCATGTAGTAAAACTTCCCCCACCCAAACAGAATGAACATAAAGTAGAACAACATGAGAATAATTTAAGAAACATGGTTTCTAGATTTACAGAAAACAGACTGCAGCTGAGGATCTTAGCCCCCATCTTTCGTAATCCCTCTTGAAATTAGAATGGGATTAATTATATATTTTTCTTTCAATTCCTTATCACGCATAAATGTTGGGTTCTATTTTGCAAGCAAGATGTTGAAAAATCGCACATGATGCTAAGATGCCTTTGTAAGAACATAAGGAAATGACTGGGATATAAACAAGATATAAAAGTATGAGCTCCTGTCTTGTTGGGTTATGGACTTTTATCTCAAGTTAGCCTGATCCTACATAAGGATATTGTATTGGTTTCTTATCACTAATAGGTAATTTCCAAATTATCACAGATCTAATGCCTTAAGAAAACAATAGTTTATTATCTTACAGTTCTGCAGGTCAGAAATCCAAAATAGGTTTTACTGGGCTAAAATCAAGATGTCGGCAGGGCTGCCTTCTGGAGACTCTCAGGGAGAATCCATTCCTGTGCCTTTTCCAGCTTCTAGAGTCCACCTGCATTCCTTGCCCCGTGGCCACCTTCTCCATCTTCAAAGCCAGCAATGGCTGGTAAAGTCTTTCTCATGCTGTTTCACCCTGACACTGACTTTCCTGCCTCCCTCTTTCATTTATAAGGACCTGGTGAGTACAACAGGGTCATTTGGCTAATGCAGGATAATCTCTTAGCCCTTAATTTTTTTTTTTTCTTCAAAGATTTATTTATTTGACAGAGAGAAATCACAAGAGAGGCAGGCAGAGAGAGAGGAAGGGAAGCAGGCTCTCCGCTGAGCAGAGAGCCCGATGTGGGACTCGATCCCAGGACCCCGAGATCATGACCTGAGCCGAAGGCAGCGTCTTAGCCCTTAATTTAATCATACCAACAAAATCCCTTTTGCCCTGTATTCACAGATTCTGGGGATTAAGATGTGGTCATCTTTAGGGCCATTTTTCTGCCTACCACAAGTATTACTACAACAGGACTTGTCACTGCCAACCCAATGTCACTTGTTTCTGCTTAGGGCCTTCTGCCATCAGAGTAAGAACAAGATTTAGTTTTTGCCTCCGATACTGTCACATTGAAAGTTCAGAACAGCAAAGAAGAAATTGTTTTGAGAAGTTTTTAATGTCCCTCAAAATACTCTTTTTAAAAAATCTTTTCTTCCTTTTACTTCTTCTTAATCTTTTTGCTTGTAATTTGCCACTTTCATATTTTTCTATTGCCAGTGAGACCACAATGAAAATGAAGCTCCTGGGAAGCTCAGTTTAATGTCTCAATTGATCATGTTAAGGAGAGAATAACTGAAGTTATGGGAGACTTCTGGTCTTTCTCCTTAGAAAGAAATTAAACAGGTTATTTCTTAGATATTCATATCACTGCATTGATCAGACTTAAGCCAAACACCAAAATTTATTTCATTCATCAACATTCATGGTGTTTTTTTTTTTAAGATTTTATTTGTTTATTTGACAGACAGAGATCACAAGTAGTCAGAGAGGCAGGCAGAGAGAAAGGGGGCAGGGAGCCTGATGTGGGGCTCGTTCCCAGGACCCTGAGATCATGACCTGAGCCGAGGGCAGGGGCTTTATTTAACCCACTGAGCCACCCAGGCACCCCCCAACATTCATGTTTTTAAATACTGTTTGGCATGTAGTAATTAACCAATTCATTAACAACAGTTTTATTAGAGAGTCTCTTTTTATAGAGTATTTTTATTCGAAATATGTATCTTTTCATTTGTGCAGTGTTTAAAGCTACCTTTTTTTTTTTAAGATTTTATTTATTTGACATGGAGAGAGATCGTGAGAGAGAGCACAAGCAGGGGGAGTGGCAGGCAGGGAGAAGGAGAGGGGAGAGGCAGACTCCTCGCTGAGCAGGGACCCTGATGTAGGGCTGGATCCCAGCGCTCCTTAAATTAAGCTACCTATTTTTATCATTATTTGGTTTATTACAATTCTCTCATCTTGACAAAAAATTGTATTTGATATTTTGTAAACAGATGTCCTGTATTAACAAGTTTAAAAAAGTATTTGTTGGGGCGCCTGGGTGGCTCAGCGTGTTAAAGCCTCTGCCTTCTGCTCAGATCATGATCCCAGGGTCCTGGGATTGAGCCCCATGTGTGCTCTCTGCTCAGTGGGGAGCCTGCTTCTCCCTCTCCTTCTGCCTTTCCCTCTGCTTGTGCCTCCCTAAATAAATAAAATCTTTAAAAAGATCTAAAAAGTAGGGGCGCCTGGGTGGCTCAGTGGTTTAAGCCGCTGCCTTCGGCTCAGGTCATGATCTCGGGATCCTGGGATCGAGTCCCGCATCGGGCTCTCTGCTTGGCAGGGAGCCTGCTTCCTTCTCACTCTCTCTGCCTACCTCTCTGCCTACTTGTGATCTCTCTCTCTGTCAAATAAATAAATAAAATCTTTTAAAAAAAAATCTAAAAAGTATGTTTTGTTTTTTTCCTAGTAGATTCTAATTTGGAATTGTCAAATGTAGAATTAAAGCAACGTCTTCAGGCTACTTTAGAGGTAAGTATTCTGGCTAATATAAAAATTCTCATGTGGGGGGGCGCCTGGGTGGCTCAGTGGATTAAGCCGCTGCCTTCGGCTCAGGTCATGATCTCAGGATCCTGGGATCAAGCCCCGCATCGGGCTCTCTGCTCCGCGGGGAGTCTGCTTCCTCCTCTCTCTCTGCCTGCCTCTCTGCCTAATTGTGATCTCTCTCTCTGTCAAATAAATAAATAAAATCTTAAAAAAAAAATTCTCATGTGAACAAAAAACCCACTGATATTTTAAGTAATACTACGAGTGTCTGGAAAACCACGCTGGCTTTCCAGGTATTCTCAGTGAGCCAGGGTGTGAGGCTCCTAACTTTCAACTGGCCTCCTTTCTTATCTTCCTCTTCTCATGAGAAAGCTATTTACATAAACATGCCCTCCAGCTTGCCTCACCCTCCCACCTCCACCCCAGTCTTTCACAACTTCTCTACTCTGCTCCTGGAGAACAGTTACAAACTTACCTCCATCCGTCTTCCCTACTTGTGTGTCGCCTGACAGAAACTGACTTCATTTAACCTCTTGGAAGTCAGACCAGCAGGTTTCCCAGGCGCTGCTGGGGGTAGGAGTATCTCTGTGGGGTCCCTATCTTTTGGGGAACAGGCAGCCCGTGTAATGTATATTTCTTACTCTCCTGGGGAAAGCTACCAAGCTACATAAGGGATTTGTTTTCCAGGGCTGCTGTAGCAAAGCACCACAAACAGATGACTTATAAAACTACAGAGATGTATTCTCTCTCAGTTCTGGAGGCTAGAAATTGAAATCAGGATGTCAGCTGGCCATGTTCCCTCTGGAAGGTCTAGAAGAGAATCCTCCTTTAAAGGATTTAAAGATTAAATCTTGAAATTTAATCTAAGATTAAAGATTCTCTTTAGGAAGAGAATCTCTTCCTAGCTTCTGGAGGTTACCCCTGACAGTCTCCTCCTTCCTTGGTTTATAGCTCTGTCACTCAGTCTTTGCCTCTGTTGTCACATGGCCGTCTCCCCTTTGTGTCTGTGCCCAAGCTTCCCCTGTGTTAGGACAGCAGTCATTGGATTGAGGCCTACTCTGATCCAGTATGACCTCATCGTAATCTGATTATATTGGCTAAGACCCTCTCTCCATATAAGATAACATTCTTAGTACCAGGAGTTAGGATTTGGACATATCTTTACTTGGGAGGGACACAATTCAGCTGATGATAGGTACTATAGCTTGTGGATGATCACATGCTTATTTTAGGTGATCTAAAGATTATTTTCAGATTATTTGCTTTGTGGTCTAGAAGGATAAAAGCAAAAGGTCTGTGCTTTTAGTTACAACAGGTACCTGATGGTGAGAGTTTCAGTCTAAAGCCTGCCTGGGCCGCACAGGAAACCTGGAGGAATTTCTAGCCTCTTTTGTAAGGTCAGAATGCTTAGATTCAAAGTGCTGTGTATCAGAGTGTTGAGCTTATTGTAAACTATCCAAAGGAATCAGTTTGGGAGTTGCATATCTTACAGATACTAGACTAATTTTACTTCTCCCCTTAGGAGGTAGAACTTTTAAAAACGGAACTTGAGGCATCTCAAAGGCAACGTGAAGGTAAAGAGGAAGCACTGAAAATTCTTCAAAGCATGGTAAGAAGTTATTATTTATTAATTATTATTATTAATTTTTAAATAAACATATAATGTTTTTATCCCCAGGGGTACAGGTCTGTGACTTGCCAGGTCTTTATGTCTCACAGCACTCATCATAGCACACACCCTCCCCAATGTCCATATCCCTACTACCCTATCCCGTCCCCACTCCCCCCAGCAACCCCCAGTCTGCCTCTTGAGATTGAGTCTTTGATGGTTTGTCTCCCTCCCAATCCCATCTTCTGTCATTTCCTCTTTTCCCACCCCCCAAACCCCTATGTTGCATCTCCACGTCCTCATATCAGGGAGATCCTATGATAGTTGTCTTTCTCCGATTGACTTATTTCACTAAGCACGATACCCTCTAGTTCCATCCATGTCATCGCAAATGGCAAGATTTCATTTCTTTTGATGGCTGCATAGTATTCCATTGTATATATAGACCACCTCTTCTTTATCCATTCATCTGTTGATGGACATCTAGGTTCTTTCCATAGTTTGGCTATTGTAGACATTGCTGCTGTAAACATTCGGGTGCACGTGCCCCTTTGGAGCACCACTTTTGTATCTTTAGGATATATACCCAGCAGTGAAAAAGTTATTTTTTAATTTTGGTCACTTACACATTCCAACCATAGGTAGTATGGTTTTATCTTTTATTTTTTATTTATTTATTTAAAAGATTTTATTTATTTATTTGACAGACAGAGATCACAAGTAGGCAGAGAGGCAGGCAGAGAGAGAGAGGGAAGCAGGCTCCCTGCCAGGACCCTGGGATCATGACCTGAGTCGAAGGCAGAGGCTTTAACCCGCTGAACCACCTAGGCGCCCCTGGTTTTATCTTTTAAAATAAAAGCATCAGTGCTTAATACAGGGGTTTTTGTTGTTGTTTTTTTGAGGTGGAGATTGTTAAAATGGTTTTATTGAGGTAAAATTTATGTGTTGTGGATTTCACTTGTTTTCAGTATACAGTTTATTTTTGCTGACCTTAGAGTTGTATAACCATTACGACGATCTAATTTTAGAATATTTTCATTATTCCCCAAAAGGAAGTTCTAACCCATTAGCAGTTACTCCCCATTCCCATCCCCTATCCTAGACAACTCATCTCCTTACTGTCTTTTGGATTTGTCTTTTCTATTTCATATAAATGGAATGCTAGAATATGTGTCTGGATTCTTTGAATTAACATGTTTTTGAGGCTCATGCATGGTGTGGCATGTGTCAGTATTTTCTTTCTTTTTATTGCCTAATATTCTATTGTATGGATAAGCCATATTTGTTTATCCATTCATCATTTGATGGGCACACACAGTTTCCTCTTTTGGGCTCTTAAGAATAATACTGCTTGGGGCACCTGGGTGGCTCAGTCATTAAGCGTCTGCCTTCAGCTCAGGTCATGATCTAGGGGTTTGGGATTGAGCCCCACATCGGGCTCCCTACTCTGCAGGAAGTCTGCTTCTCCCTCTCCCACCTCCCCTGCTTGTGCTGCCTCTCTCACTGTGTCTCTCTCTGTCGAATGAATGAATGAATAACACTGCTTTATTTGTTCATGTACCAGTCTTTGTGTGGAAAGTTCATTTATTCCCAGATGCTTCAGGAGAGTCAAACAAAGATCTTTTGACATGTGAACTATCAAATTCTCCATAAAAGGTGGTCTCTATGGAAATTCTGTGGGGTTCTATTGCCTAAAAAATGCGAACCTTACTCTCTATGTAGGAGTAGTGAGAAACTTAATTTGTACTGATATGATTCTTATTCTTCTTAGGCAATATTTGGCAAAGCCACAAGTCACACCCAAATAATGCTTCAAAAAACTATGGAACAAAAGAGATCCTTGGAGAAGGTATTTGCCACTTTTCGTAGAGACTTGTTTAGTCCACTGAGCTTTCAAATAGAATTTCCTTTAAAAATCACTGTTATCGATGGCTGTGTCATTTGTGCTTACCCTCTTTTAGTTGTGCTTCTGTTTTATACAGTCCCTTCCCTTTTGGGGCTTACAGTCCAAAACATATTGTTACACAGGCAAAGAATTAAGATTTATTTCCTTATTTTAAGGTAGTGCCAAGTTGACACTTCCGATTTTTCTTCTTTTTTTTTCTTTCTCTGCTTGCCTGGCAGAGCCTGCCTCTTTCTGACCATCTCATGGTCACTAAAACAATAATCAGGAATCATCTTGGAAGGTCTTGTTCCTATGTCTGTTGTAGTCTCCCTTGATGGCAGTGTCCTGGGCTCAGACTCCAAAGCATGTGTTTTGCTTGTGGGTCTGTATGGGTTGGGAGTGGGGGCAATGAGGAATGCAGGTTCTGAGCCACAAAATTTGAAGCTATTTCTTATAGGAAGGTTTGGCAAAGTTTTTCTTGAGTGCTAAAAAGGCATGTTATAAGTGTTTACAAAAGTCACAGACTCTTTTTGAATAATTAGTTTCTCTTTAACCTATTCCTTTTAAGTAATGAATGATTTATTTCAGCTATTCAACAATGTCCTGAAGTGATTTACTTGTAGTAATTTTACATGAAAAGTGCTATTTTCTTTCTATAGGAAATAAATGCTTTGCAGTGGGAAATACAATTTGATCAGAATAGATTTAAAAATATAGAGGAATCATGGACCCAAAAATATGACAGGTTTGTATATTCTTATTCTGTAGTTTTTCTTTGGAAATCTTCAAAGTGTATATAATTTATATATTTGTTATTTTTAATATTTATTAATTTGAGTAATCTCTACTCCCAACATGGGGCTTGAACTCGTGACCCCGAGATCAGGAGTCACATGCTCTTCTACTCTGTCTCTTTCTTTGTAGTTAAATATATATAGAGCCATTTAAATCTGAGCCTTTAAGAGTAAGTTGCATAAAAGGCCTCATGACTAAATATTTCACTCTGTTTATAAAAAGGGACTTTTATAACCATAACAAAATTATCAAAATTAAGATATCAACATAATACTCTTTTTTAATTTGATTTGCTAATCATGCTAGTAAACATCTGACTCTTAGTTTTGGCTCAGGTCATGATCTCAGGGTCATGAGATTTAGCCCTGTGTCCAGCTCCGTGCTCAGTGCAGAGTCTGCTTAAGACTCTCTCTCCCAAGGGCGCCTGGGTGGCTCAGTGGGTTGAGCCTCTGCCTTCAGCTCAGGTCATGATCTCGGGGTCCTGAGATCAGGCCCCATATCGGGCTGTCTGCTCAGCAGGGAGCCTGCTTCCTCCTCTCTCTCTGCCTGCCTCTCTGCCTACTTGTGATCTCTCTCTGTCAAATAAATAAATAAAATCTTAAAAAAAAAAAAAAAAGACTCTCTCTCCTTTGGGGTGCCTGGGTGGCTCAGTAACTTAAGCTTCTGCCTTTGGTTCAGGTCATGATCCCAGTGTCCTGGGGTCAAGCCCTGTGTTGGGCTCCCTACTCAATGCAGAGTCTACTTCTACCTTTCCCTCTGCTGCTCCCCCTGATTGTACATTCTCTCTGTCAAATAAATAAATAGAACCTTAAAAAAAAAAAAAAAAGACTGTCCCTCAAGAAAAAAGGGGAGATACGGGGGATACCTGGGTGGCACAGTTGGTTGACTGTGATACAGTCATGACCATTTGGCTCAGGTCATAATCTCAGGATTATGAGACTGAGCCCTGTATCAGGCTCTGCACTCCATGGGGAGTCTATTTGAGATTCTCTCTCTCCCTCTCCTTCTGCCCCTGGGTGTGCATGTGCTTTTGCTTGGTCTCTAAATCAATCAATCAGTCTTAAACAAATTCCAGCTTTGGTCAATGGGAGCCCCTTCAAGCTGGCTTCTGTGGCTTTCTGACACCTCCCTATTATTGTTTTGAGCATTTTCTTGCTTTCTGGTACAAGATACTTTAAGCCATTATGCTTAAAATATTAAGCATTTCTTCAGGGATCCCTGGTTCCTTTAAATGGGGAATCGTGTTTAGAAATGAAGATCTTAGTGCTAGGTGTGTTCATTGCTATTAGAAATAGATGTTTACCCACTGTACCATCAGGCGCTCCCAAATTTGGAAAATTTTAAGCAACAAAAGAAATTATGATAGTAATGGCTATTAACCAGTTGAGTAAGGCAAGAATTCACGAATCCATTTTGGCATAAACAAATAGGGGAGAAAAAAGCTCTTTTTTTTTTTTTTTTTAAGAAAAAAGCTCTTTATTATAGTAAAATGCCAGCAAATAAATGTAGAAGGAATAACAGAATTAGCAAATTACCATTTGGCAACCATCATAGTAATAATGACTGCATCAGGCAGAATAATCTGTGGGTGTAAAAACTAGTGGGTGAAAATCTCAGAGCATCTCCCCACAAGAGTTTATTAATCACAAGGGGAAAAAATAGTGACTTTACCGTGGAGAGTGAGGGCACATACCCCACAGTCAACACACTGCGTTCAAAACGTGTTTAGTTTCTTGGGGCGCCTGGGTGGTGCAGTCAATTCAGCATCCAACTCTTGGTTTTAGCTCAGGTCATGATCTCAGGGTGGTGAGATTGAACCCTGCATTGGGCTCCATGCTCAGTAGGGAGTCAGCTTGAGTTTCTCTCCTCCTCTCCTGCTCCATCCCACCGCTGTGCTTGCTTATGTTCTTTCTCAAGTACATAAATCTTTGAAAAAAATTAAAACTTGTTTACTTTTTTCTCTTTAGTATGGTTATACTGTTCATTTTAGTTCATTTGTTTCTATTTTTATTCTTGGGTTTTTTCCCACTATCCTTGTGGATTTACTTATTCAGCTTGTTTATTTTTGACTTTGTAAAACACTGACATGCTTCCCAAAGTCAGAACTATTCTGACGTATAGTCAGAAATGTCATTCTCCCCTCATGCCTACCCCATTCCCCAGCCTCCTGGCATCCTTCCTTTCTTCACCATCTGTAGATAACCAGTCTCACTATTTTCTGATTTATCCTTTCTGTGTTTCCTTTTGCAGAAATGGGCATATATGTCTGTTCTCTTATTTCTCCTTTCTTACATCAAAGAATAGTTGACTGTAGTCTTTTGAACTGTTTTTTTCTGTTTAACAATATATCTTGGAAACTACCCCATTGTGTGGATGGGCCATAGTGTACTCAACCATTCTCCTAGACAGGCACTTTGTTCCCAGTATTTTGCAGTTATAAACTATGTACCTCTTTATGCAAGTTTCTGAAGGTGGCCTAAACTTATACATGGCGTTTAAGATGATTAAAAGTTTAGTAAGGAGAATGAATATTCAGAAGGATGCCCTAGAGATATTTCTGATTCTTTTTTTTTTTTAATCTTATATATTTATTTGAGGGGGAGTGAGAGAGATGATGAGAGCATGATAAGCAGGGGCAAGAGGAGAGGGAGAGGCAGGCTCCCCAGTGAGCAGGGAGCCTAATGCAGGGCTTAATCCCAGGATTGAGAGATCAAGACCTGAGCCAAAGGCACACGCTAAACCGACTGAGCCACTCAGGTGCCCCAATTTTTTTTTTTTTTAAGATTTTATTTATTTGAGAGAGAGAGAGTGTGTAAGGGATAGAGGGAAAAGCCAACTCACCACTAAGTGCAGAGCCCCACTTGGGGCTCACTCCCACGACCCTGAGATGACTTGAAGTCACATGCTTACCTGACCAAGCCACCCAGGCGCCCCTGCTTCTCTATTTTTTACTTTAATTAATTAACTAATTAAAGGGAGAGGGGGAGAAAGAATCTTAAGGAGGCTCATGCCCAGCATGGAGCCTGACCTGGGGTTTGATCTCACAACCTGGGCATGACCTGAGTTGCAATCAAGTGTCAGGCAGACACTTAACCCACTGAGCCAGCCAGGCCCCCCACAACTTTGTATTATTTTATTTTTTAATTTGAGATACCTGTGATGCTTTCTCAGCTAAATATACAGAAGAATTGAGTATGTTCAAAATCTTACCATACTCTTTTAAATTGTTTTTGTTTTGTGACTTATATATGTTCTAGACTGTTTTGAAGTAAGAAAATTTTTATTTGGGTTTTTGTGTTCTAATTACAAGATAAAAATTTTATTCAGCCATAAAATGTTAATATTTTAGTTATATGGAGGGTACTTTTTTCCTAGGCTAAACTGTGAAAATGCAGTCCTCCAAGAAACTTTGAATGTAAAAACAGAAGAAATTAAAATGCTCAAGTCAGAAAATGCACGTAAGTAAAGAGTGATAGTTTGATGATTCTTTACAAATATGTTAGAAGATCATTTTTCTTTTTTAAAAAGATTTTATTTATTTGAGATAAAGATTTTGTTTATTTATTAGAGAGAGAGAGAGAGATCACAAGTAGGCAGAGAGGCAGGCAGAGAGAGAGAGAGAGGGAAGCAGGTTCCCTGGGGAGCAGAGAGCCCGATGTGGGGCTCGATTCCAGAACCCTGGAATCATGACCTGAGCCAAAGGCAGAGGCTTTAATCCACTGAGCCACCCAGGTGCCCCAGAAGATTATTTTTAAATAGAGTGTTCTCTATAATAGTATGTATGTTAAGAACATACATACTGGTAGACATGGTGCTATTATTTTGAAGTATTATACTTTAAGGATGATAGATACGCATCTTTTAGGGTGTGTGCAATTTAAAAAAATTTTTAGGTGAAATTCAATTAACAAAATTTACCTAACCATTCAAAAGTACATACTTCATTAACACCCACAATGTTTGCAACAATCTAGTTCCAAAAGATTTTCATCACTCCAAAATAAAACCCTATATCCACTAAGTATTTTTCCCCATTCCCCCTTTATCCTATAGTTTTTATACTCAGTGTAAAACAAAATTGTAGAGCACCTGATGTTGAGGAAACTTAGTAAGTATATGTTTTATTGGAACATTAGTAGGAAACGTATGTAACTTTATAATTCAACATTTTCTCTCAAAAATATCTTCTGTGACTTTATTGCTAAAATATTCTTAATTTTTCAATACAACATATTAAAAACTTGAAACTTTTTACATGTATGCTTATACATATACACCCATTATATGTGATGAGCCACTTTATGACAAAAGCTAATAATAGTAAGGTGTCTTAAAACACCATTAAGATGGCATCAACTTTTTATAAAATTTTAAGAAATGGTGGTTCTTCCTTCCTTTTTTTTGGGTTCTTCCTTCTTTGTAGAAGCTTTTAAATTAGTGGCTTGAAAGGGACAAAGTTCTAAATCAGGTCATGGGCCTGTGAGGGGCACTTTCTGTTGTTCAGTAAGTGAACTGTGGTAGATGTCTCCTTGTTAGGTTAGTTCAGGACAGAAGTTGCCCATAGCCACATCCTCTCCCCCTCTACCATCTACTCTGCAATAAGAGAGGGAAAGTTATGGGGCGCCTGGGTGGCTCAGTGGGTTAAAGCTTCTTTGCTTTAATGCTCAGGTCATGATCTCAGGGTCCTGGGATTGAGCCCTGCATTGGGCTCTCTGCCTTGCAGGGAGCCTACTTCCTCTTCTCTCTCTGCCTGCCTCTCTGCCTAGTTGTGATTTCTCTGTCAAATTTAAAAAAAAAAAAAAAAAAGAGAGAGAGAGAGAAAGTTACTATTTCCTCCTCAGTAGAGAGCAGGATGCTTTTAGTTCTAAGAATTTGGTTGAGAGCCTCCTGTGAAAACTAACAGAAGTCCGATAGAGTTTGTGTAGGTGGTACATCATCTGATTGTTTTACTGTCCAGCAAGTGCAGATAAGTTAGCATTTCTATGTTCTCTTTGAAAATCCTGCAAATTTTCTTGGAGCAAATGAAGACGAGGCTCTGGTGGCAAAATTAAAATACTTCACCATTAAAAATAGTAATATTTAATCTAGTGTTACCTATGTATTATCTCACTTGGTAATTTTTTCCTGGATGGGACCAGATGTAGTAGGCAATGTCTGTGTATATGCATTGCTTGTAAGAAGTGAGTGTATGGGGAAAAAGAAAAAAAGAGTGAGTGTATGATGTTGGTATAACTCAATTAGGTGAGGCTGGAGTTAAATTTCATAACTAACACTCTTCCTTGCCCTTCCTAGTTTTAAATCAACAGTATTTGGAGGCCCTCGCCATGCTTGATGTCAAACAGCAGATGGTGGCTCCGGAAAACGTGTGCCACGATAAAAGTGGTTTTACAGAGGTTTCAGGTCTTGAGGTGGGTAAACTGGTTTGCAAGCTGAACAAGAGGGAAATTTTCTACTTTGCTTTTCGCCATCACCATCTGTTCCACGTTCTAGAATAGCACTATCCTTAGCAATTTGAGAGTAAGGGAAGAGAGGCCCATGGGGTTCCCCAGGGAGTTCTGTAGCCTCACTGGCACCAGGCATGTCCATGCATTATATTCTTGGACACTAGAAGATGTGCTGGCCACCTCCTGCCTCTTTTAGTTCTTATTTTTATAGTTTTAGCAGAAGCAGTGTTAGCTGTGTCTCACATTACATGATGACAGGTATTTTTTAGAAGTGGAAGGATGATTATTCTCCTGGCATATTTTAAGTCATTTCATCATTTCTGAGCAAGCATCTCTCCCTGGTGGGAACTGGTAGTAGATGCTGGGCAGCAGGACCAAGCTCAGTCACAAGAAATAACACATTTTCTTCATTAGTTCAGGTTGCTGCCAGGGATACAGAACTATAGAAAAACTGATACCCACTTAAAGGTTTTAGAGAAGGAAAAGAAGCAAGGCAGAATTCCTTTGTTTTTTTTCCAAGTAATAACATTGTTTCCTCATTTGTAATTTTCACTTGGATCCTGAAATCCTTGTCTCAGCTTTCTTCTATTTTTTTCTTTCCAGGTTCTTTGAATCAGATGCTTGAATAGAAATGTGCATGTGTGTGTGCGCCCTTATGTTTGTGTGTGTAGCTAGGCAGTATGACACTTAGTAATGGGAGTAATGCTTTTGGATTTAAAGCTTGCTGTCCTCGGAGCCTGCCTTTGCCATGGCCCTGGAGCGAGTCCCTGCGCCTGTGCCAAAATGGCAGCATCTGCTCGCAAAATGCTTCTTAAGCGCAAACAGGAGGTATTGTATTATCAAAACACTAAAGAGTTGGTTTTCTCCCATAATAGAATAAAGGAAAATATCTGCAATAATTAGCTTCATTTTAGTAGTCATTGGCTATGGAACTTATTCTTAGTTTTATGTGATAGAATTAACTTATAAACTAGATTCTATTTACACGGTTCTAAAATACAAATAGTACTTGGCCTGATATGGTGTCAACATGAAGTTGTTTGACTAAGTCTGTACTAAATTTATATTTCTTTTCTCTATAAATGGCCCTAAAAATTACTATACTCACACTTGCTTAAAATCACTAGGATCCATAACTCTGATAAATGGGGAGATAACATGAAGCTCATTAGAAAAGCAGCAAGATACAGTGGAAGGCACCTTTGTACCAGCCATACCTAAGTTTGAGTCTTAGCTCTAGAATTTTCTAGGTGTGTGGGTTTAACATATGTTAAACAGAGAGTAATAACTAGTTACTGGGCTCTTGAAACGATATAGAGGAAGCAGACATTTAATATTTAGCATAGTGCCATGCAGGTGCCTGGCATTTAAATCAAACGACATTTGCCATTATTGTTAGTTTTAATAACAAATACAGAACATGGACCATAATTTTAAACATATTTTACCTTTATTGAAGTATGGAATTTTAAGTCTTCAGATACAGGAAAAATAACAATTAAACATAAGTAATTCATTAACAAAAGTATACGATTACACAGATCAGAGTCAGGGTCAGCTATGGCGGGAATGTAAAAAAGATGATACTCACAATTATTTTCAGTGAGATTGTTTGGAATGACCCAAGGTAGTACTGATATACAGCCTTTGGCATCCTCCTTGCTTACTCTTTGGGCAGGACACACACACGGCTGTCTAGGGTAATATGGTGAGGTCCAAGAAATGGATTAACAAGAATGGTCAGGCACCGTGAGGAAAACTTCTGGTAATTTAATTCAGAGAAGGCAGCTACTATAGAGGGGAATTAGCAAGTACTAATTAGTTTAAGCCGATGGACTAGATCAGACACTAGACCCATGCTAGGCAGGAAGACTACATTTGCTAATCTGATTCAGCATTCAGGCAAGAATTGTACGTTTTGCCTCTAACACCTCTCAAACTTTTTTTTCAAAACTAGCTGGGGCTTTTGCAGAAGAGTAAAGAAGAAGCTTACATAATGGCAGATGCATTCAGAATTGCATTTGAGCAACAATTAATGAGGAAAAATGACCAGGCACTGAGATTGACACAAATGGATAAAATGTATAAAAAAGGAACAAAATGGATAAATTGGAAGCACCTTAAAGAGGATGGTAAATATGAATTATAATGGCCATAATGAGGTATAATTTTAGTTGTTTCTGGTTATAATCAATGTTGATTAAGCACAGTTAATGCAATGGATAATATACTTGAAATATAAGATAGTTGTGATTTATTACAGTATTTAGTAACTGCAGAAGAATGGGGAGACTGGATGTTACAAATGCAGAGGAGGTAAGAGGATCACTGAAATCTTAAAATAACAATCTCTCTTTTTTTTTTTTTTACTAATCATCTGTCTCATTTAAACAAGATCATGTTTTGTGGGAAAACTTTGTAAAAGTGCCAGTTGATTAAAGGGAAACTGCATAGGAAGTAATAATGAAAATACTAAAACCCAACATTATAAATGTATCTAATTAAACTTTGTTGAAATGTGTGATTCTAAAGAGATATTGAGGGGTAGAGGAAAAGTCTTAAGTTGGAAATATTAATACTCATAAAAATGAAACAGAAGTTAAGGCTTAGGTTTTGGTTCATAAACCTAGCAAAGTTCATGGCCGTTTTTTAGTACTATTGTACTAGAGAAAACAAAGTATATGAAAATAGCATCAAAGAATAAAATTATAGTTGAAGTATATCACCCAATATAATCAAGTTAGCTATTACTTTTTTAGAAATCTTAGTTTCTCTAAGTATGTCAGTATGTTCTTATTTATCAGAATTATTCAGTGTAACTCCTAACTAGTGCTTTAATTTAAAATTCCAATTAAATTCCAATGTGAAATCTTTTATTAGTCAAGGGAGATTACAGTGAAGTTTATAAGTTTAAATGTTTTAATATTAAAATCATGAGATGACTATATTTCTAAATATTTTTAATATGTCAAAATCCATAATCCTAATTCCAGTTTCTCATTTTCAGATGAATTTGGGTAATAAGAATCTTATATTAAAAATCAAACTTTTAATAAAAACCTATTGTGTTTTAAATATTTTTTTAATAGTATATATTCCTAATAGCAACACTTAATGTGATATTTTACCTTCATTAACTAAATTTTACCTGTCTCTTTGCTGAAATGGTAAAGTGCTAAGCTTACAAGGAGTAATAAAAATAGAAGTAGTAAACAAGTATGAAAGTAGACAGAAGCAGATCATAAGAGTTACGTATTTAGACTTTTCATCAGGGAGAAGTCAGGGCAACACAGGTAAACATATTTCGCAACTTTTTTTTTTTTTAAATAACCTGTGGATGGAGGAGGCTGGAACCCAGGCATCTGTGCTTTTTTTTTTTTTTTTTAAGATTTTATTTATTCATTTGACAGACAGAGATTGCAACTAGTCAGAGAGGCAGGCAGGGAGAGAGAGGAGGAAGCAGACTCCCTGCTGAGCAGAGAGCAGAGAGCCGATGTGGGGCTCGATCCCAGGACCCTGAGATCATGACCTGAGCTGAAGGCAGAGGCTTAACCCACTGAGCCACCCAGGCGCCCCTCGATGGAAAGTCTTAAGAGTATCTGTCAAGGATAACAAATGTGTAGGTGATCTTCAGGCACCTCTTCTAAATTAGTCTCTTGATAGCAACTGGACTGCTAAATTTTCAAAAATATTGTCTTTGGGGGCACCTGGGTGGCTCAGTGGATTAAGCCGCTGCCTTCGGCTCAGGTCATGATCTCAGGGTCCTGGGATCGAGCCCCACATCGGGCTCTCTGCTCCGCAGGGAGCCTGCTTCCTCCTCTCTCTCTGCCTGCCTCTCTGTCTACTTGTGATCTGTCAAATAAATAAATAAAATCTTTAAAAAAAAAAAATATTGTCTTTGAGGGCAGCCTTGGTGTTTTGTGATGCAAAGTGAAGGTAAATCCCTTTGGAAATCTGATTTTAACTGCTTGTTTTGATGGAAGGTAAGGAGGAAAGTTAGGGGAGAAAGAAAAAGAAGGGAAAGCATAGTTAATCTTACAAAAGCCTGCCACATTCTGTCACCTGGCATAGAAGACCCCCACAAGTGTGCATGGAAGTTGGCCATAAGGGTAGTTAGTGGTAGGTAGGTTTTTTTCCAAGAGGTAGATTCATATACTTTCAGCACTTGAGTATATGTATTCTTTCATATTCCAGAACTTCTGCCTTTCTTAGCTAATAGGAACCTCAAGAACTTTTCTATAAAAAAATGATTTGATAGGTATAGCTCCTGATGTTTTCCATTAAGACCCTGAAGAGACTGGAAGCAGAATTTAAATAGCTGGTTCATCCCAGAAAGGCCTTTATAAGTCCATACAAGTGTCAGTAGCTCTGTTAGTTTTTTAGTGATAAGACTGATTTTATTCATGTTTTTCAATAATCTGAAAAGGTACAGGATGACTGTCACAGGTCATTTTCCTGTATGTGGTCAACACGTTAAGAAGGCATCAACTTTTGTCATTGATATGCAGCTTACACAAGTTCTGAGAGAGAGGTTATAAGCATATTTCTTTTTTTTAGACTGCGAATAGAGATTCATCCACTCATTACAGCTGATGAGCACATCAACTTGTCTGGCTTTTCTCCTTTTGCCCCAGTTGCTGGAGGAAGAGGTCATGAGTGAGCTCCAGTCACTGTGGTTTATCAGGATTGGGTGTAAAGGGAAGTGTCTCTTATTTGTTCTGTGTTTTCCATCAGACCATTTGCAGAGCATTCCAAAGGCATTCTTGATGTTTTCTTTGTGTAAATCCATAATTTTTGTACCATCTGCTATAAAACTGCATCATTTCTATGAAGAACATCATCAGTGTACAGATTTCAGGATATAGACTTTAAAACATTATGTCTGTACCTGGGCTAGTTTTCATAACTGTGCTGTTATTTTTAAATTGTGATAAAATACATACATAAAATTTTACCATTTTAACCATTCTTAAATGGTATTAACTACATTCACATTGTTTTATAACCATCAGAACCATCTATCTCTACAACTTTATCTTTTCATCCTTCCAAACAGAAACTTTACCCATTAAACACTAACTGCCCACTCCCTTCTCCCAGCATCCCCCTCTGCTCTGTTATTTAATGGCACAGCAAATTCTGCAGCATAGGTACTATTATTTTAGAAGTGAGGAAACAAAGCTCAGAGACCTTGTCCAAGGTCATTTAGAAAGTGGTTAAATGAGGGTTCAAGTTCAGGTCTTTCTGCTCTAAAACAATTTGCATGGTTCAGAGGCCATGTTTTGTTGGGTGTGCAGTGTTCTCAAATAACAGGGTTAAGTGGCTGACATTTAACACTGGGAGATTTTTCATACAAAACTGGATTTCTGCCTCCACTGGAAGGCGGCTGTTAATGTGGATTGCATGCTGTCCAGAGGAGCATCAGTACAATGAGATGGGAGTGGCAAGCAGGGCATTGCTCTGGGTCCTTAGACTGTGGCCCTCTCAACCTCCATTTGCTATCCTGGCTCTAAAGTCTGTGTTCCCCTCCCAGTACACTGTGATGCCTGACTCACTAGAGGCCTCCGGAAGAGAACCACCTCCTGACTGATTTACAAATGAATTATCCATGGTTCATACTTACCTCCATTCCTAGAACTATATTCCTGAGTGTCTTCTTATTGTCTCAGTTGGATTTGCATGTTCAATTTTAGGATTACCATCACAAGGAAATAAGAAGACCTTAGGGCAGAAACTGCTGCAAATGCTCCCTTCGGAAAACAATTCTAAGAAGACCCATGACCAGAATAACCCTCAGGAAGTCTTTAAGATGCTAACAGAGTTGGTTAGTATCTTTGCTTTCCTTTTGTTACAGGTTGTGGTTAAGTTAATCTTTCTGCTTCCTATTAATTCAACTTTTTAAAAAATTCTTTAACACTCTGTACTTGCCTTTTATGCCCTTTTCCCAGCTGATGTACCATCCTCCAGTTTTGATCTTCATCTTAAATTCCCTGCATGCTCTTCCCACTTCTCCCATTCATGTTCTTCCTGTACAAGTTTAAAGCTTCACCTCTGAAAAGAGGGGGCTCCCCTGTAATTAACTGCAGGCACCTCTGTCATCTGCACGTATGCATACAATCCACGCCACTCAGGAATTTTTAAGGTGTACAAGGCAACTTTCTCACACATTATATCCTTTAATCATCACTACAACCCTGAAAATCAGTCCTATTATCCCCATTTCATATATGACTAAACTAGAAGACTCATGCTATAGGAACATACTTATTTATAGAAGTGTTCAAGTTATTTATTCTCAGATAAATGTATAAAAACAATTTCACATAAATAACTTCAACATTCTCTTGCAGAGTTAAGTACATGTTAGTATTATACACACATATATACACACACCATGTATATGTTTTCCCCTCTCTTTCTTCAGATGATCTACAAAAGCTTCAGCAGAAGGAATCCTGCTTTCTGTTCTTAATTTAAAAAAAAATTCCTCAGTAATGTGTAGCATATTATTTGGGAATCAGTAGATACCTAATTATTTACACTGACTGAAGATAGAACATTTTGAGAAAAATTCTTCTGACTATAGCTCTATATTCTGTGACTTACTGACTAATGGGTATATTTGTATTTAATCTTTAAAAAAGATTGATTTATTTTAGAGAGAGAGCATGTGTACAAGTTGGGGGAGGGGCAGGATCTCATGACCCTGAGATCGTGACCCAAGCTGAAACCAAGACTCAGATGCTTAAATGACTGAGCCACCCAGGCACCCCTAACTGATATAATTTTAATATTTGTATGTGCAGTTGAATGATAAAGAAGAAGCTCTGGCTCATCAAAGAAAAGTTAGTTACATGCTTGCTCGGGCACTGGAAGAGAAAGATACCACCTCAAATAAGAGTAAGGGAAAAAGTCCTGTGAAAGACAATTTTCCATTAAAAAACCGC
The DNA here is from genome assembly GCF_922984935.1 of Meles meles. Taxonomy (NCBI): domain Eukaryota; kingdom Metazoa; phylum Chordata; class Mammalia; order Carnivora; family Mustelidae; genus Meles; species Meles meles. The sequence continues at coordinate 85,739,436 of NC_060068.1, forward strand.
TGGGGGAAATCTTCAGAATTCCCTGAACTGCATGATCCTGTATATTCAAGTGTTCAAATTTTAAATTCTGCGGGCTGCATTTGTTCAATCCAGCACCTTCACAGAGGCCAAAACTGCACAAGAACTCTCAAAAGATCCTATTCTTTGCCATCAAATATCATGTTTTGAAAATAAACCAGGTGAAACCAAAAGCTGTTTCTATCAAGAGACTTTCAAAAAGGACTATACAGGGCACTTGAGTGGCTCAGTTGGTTGAGCGGCTACCTTCTGCTCAGGTCATGATCCGGGACTTCCAGGATTGAGTCCCGCATCGGGCTTCCAGCTCTTCGGCGGGGAGTCTGCTTCTCCCTCTGATCTTCTCCTCTCTCATGCTCTCTCTCACTCATTCTCTCTCAAATAAATAAAATTTAAAAAAAGGGGGGGGGGCTGTACAAATGTTGCTTCATCTTCAGAAGTCATATATTTTCTGGGTCTAAGTTTTAGAAAGCAGCTAAAATACTCAAAACATTTTCTACAAGATAGTAGTATCGTGCTGACATATTTTATAAATTACATTACTATGCCTTATGAAATTTCCAGTATTTGCCAACATCTTAAAAACAACAAAAAAGTGATTTTTGAGAAAAACAAAGTTATTTAACTACTTAGATTGACTACAGGGATCTTTGGCTTAAGTAACAATATAAATTAATCCTCTAAGAAGTAACAATGTCTAGGAATAACTGAATGTTAATTTTTGGAATACATATATCTTGTTTTATTGTATTTTTTTCAGGATTTTTCATGTGCCACAGAAAGTTTAGTAATCTCCTTAACGTCAATTAAAAAGTTATTAAGGTGGGACTCTGGCAGAGTATATACAAAACATTGTTAGTTACCTTTATAGCTTCTTTTTTTGTTGGTGTGTGGGGACACTTTGTGAATGCCAATTCTAGCATTCACACCATTCTGATTTAACTTCTTGGTTTTGATGCTGCATTTTAAGCCATTTAATTTTTTTTCTTTCTATAAGTGTTATATAGTAAAGATCTTTAATACTTTCTGGGACTGTTGATATATTAATAACATCACAGTTATGTCAAAGGAAATATATTACCGTATCAGAAGTTTTAATAAAACTTTTATCTAATTACGATCTCTAGTAAAAAAGATACATACATGGCTTGCTACATTAAATACTACTTAAGTAGATGAGGTAACAACAGGGTAAAATAAGGTAACAGCAGAAAGTATAAGCCATTTATTGTTGTATTAAAGCAACACCATTTAGTTGGAATTAATAAATATTAATAAAAGAGAAAAACTTGGCGAATAAATTTTGAAAAAAGGAGTAATGATGAGTAACTGTTACTAGACATTAAAAGTGCATTGTCCTGATAGTAATATAAAGCTACCTTATTTAAAACAATGTGGTACAAGCAGATCCATGGAACAGGATAAAGGCCATACACAGATTTAATACATGTAATGATTTAATATGAAATAAAAGGTAAGAAAAGGAACTGTTCACCAATACCAAAATTGGAAGTGTAAAAATAAAATAAAATAAAATGGTTCTTTTTTAATGTGCGTGTGTAAAATACATGTGTATATATATAAAATGCAAATTCATATAAATTGATAAGATTTTGGAACACTCCAACAACAAAGAATCTAAATCAGCAGTTTACAAAAGGGATTATATATGGTTAGCCAATGCGAGGAACTATTCAACCACAGTAGAAATTTTTAAAATGTAAATTAGAATGAGATACCAAATCAGCAAAGATCACAAAGATTGAGTGCTAGAAATGATGAGGTGAAACAGATCCTTTCATACAATGTCGATAACTATATTTGAAACCCTGCATTCAGTCTTAGGGGGTATATACTCAAATCAAACTGCTAGATCATATGAAAATGTTCTTTAAAAATTTTTAAGGAAAGGCCACAGTTTTCCATAGCAGAGACACCATTTTACATTCCAACCAAAAATGCACGAGGGTCCCAATTTCTCCACCTCCTCACCATCACTTGTTACGTTCCAGGATTTTTTTTTTTTTTTTTGCGGGGGGAGGAAAGAAGAGATCCTAACAGGTATGAAGTGCTCTCTCATTGTGGTTTTGACTTGCATTTCCTTAATGATTAGTGACATTGAGCACCTTTTCATGCGCTTATTGGCCATTTCTACATCATCTTTGGTGAAATGTCTATTTAAGTCCTTTGTCCATTTTTTAATATAATTTTTTTTCATTGTTGAGCTATCTTTTATCAGATATATGATTCGGAAATAATTTCTACTGTTCTTTTCACTCTGTGCTTATCTCTCCCTTGATAGACATTTTAAATTTTGATGTAATCTATTTTGTCTTTTAAAAGAAAACAGAGTTTTCTCTCTTGTAGCAGACAAGGAAACCAAACAGATTCTAAGCACAGCTGTTGGCTTACAGATGGAGAATGCCATGTGACAAGGCATGTGGACTGCTTAAGAAGCTGGGAAAGGCCCCTGGCTAATAGCTAACCAGGACAGGAAGCATGTGCATTAAAATTACATGAAATGAATGAGCTTAGAAGCCAATTCCTCCCTAGAAACTCAGAAAAGAGCCCCGTTCAACTGACACCTTGATTTGGACCTATGCAAGAAACACAGCTGGGCCGGGTCAAACATCTGGCTTACAGAACTGTGAGCTAGTACATCTGTGTTACTTTAAGGTGCTATACTTATGGTAATTTTTATATAACACAAGAAAAATAATCCATAAAGCATGAATATGTAGTGTTATATATATATATTTATATATTAAACATATTAAGCTGGATTTATGTGTATTAACATGGAAGGGATTTTAAAGTTTGAGTAAAAAAAAATTACGAGATGTACAGTCTATCACTCATAAAATTTTAACAATATGGTATATTACTACATGAATTTTTATAAAATAGCAGTATAAAATCATGGAAGGACACACTCATTTCCTGAGAGTCACTCTCCTTTTGGGAAGGTAAAAAGGAAAAGAATGGAATGACATATTAAAGGGAGCTCAATTTCATTTGTAATTTTTTCTTCTTTCTTTCCTATTTAGCATATCAACATTTGCTAGCTCTAGGTAGCAGGTATATGCAACATTTCTTCTACTGCCTGTTTTTGAATACTACCCCTGCTACTACATATCTGTGATGCTATGTGGGCCAACTCACCAAAGTAACTGATGATTATTTTTATTAAGGTTTCCTTAATGCATTTTCAATTCTACATTTTAAAGAATTGAACTTAATCTTACTTTTGCACTCTCATCAGAAAAATCAGAATTAAGTTTGTTTTAAAATACATTTAATAAAAATAATCCAGTTTTACATATTTTACATGTGTGGAGTATTTACAAATTCCTTCTATTACGATTTCTCCATTATTTGCTTTTTTGACTATTTCCTTCAGTAGTAAAATACTGTCCAGTGATCTCTGTAACTAAAAAATTAGCTTCTTGGGTAATCCTCCTAGGTGAAAAAAAAATGAGGTTGTTCACATTTAATCTTATGGCAATTCTAACCAGTCACTGCATTCCAACTACATTCATTTTACTTGCTCTGGTTTGCTAATAAAACTTATTTAACATTAAGCATACATCAATAAAAACTTAAAAGAAAATAAGGTACATACTGGTAAGTTCTCCCAACTCTGAGGTATACTCAAAAGCGCCCATATCCTTTTAAAAAGCTTGATTTAATTATTTTCAGTGGACATGAATATTGCTAAAATACCACATTCTCTACCACACTTATGAAATAGCTCACAATCTACATTTCTTAGCTCCCCCTCAGTCACTAGCTATATACTACCTACTTGGGGTTTTCTGAATTCATTTCATTTCTTATGAAAATGGAAGTTTTACCTTGTTCCAAGGCCTGTGTTCTCTTCCGTTTTGTTGCTACAACTGGATTTGACTGCTCCTTTAAAGTTTCCAACGGACAGTTTGGTCTTGGCAGCTGACATCCAGGTGTCGGGCCTGGCCGATTACTGAAATACTTAGTTTTCAATGCCTTGAAAAATGGAAGATACCAAGGAAAGTAGGGTTTTAAGTGATTATCTGAACTTTTTTTTTTTTTTAATTTTTTATTTCTTTGACAGAGAGAAATCACAACTAGGCAGAGAGGCAGGCAGAGAGAGAGGAGGAAGCAGGCTCCCTGCCAAGCAGAGAGCCCGATGCGGGGCTCGATCCCAGGACCCTGGGACCATGACCTGAGCTGAAGGCAGAGGCTTTACCCACTGAGCCACCCAGGCGCCCCTATCTGAACTGTTTTTAAGAAAATCTAACTTCCAGAATTGTTAGGAATATTAAAAACACTATGTGAATACCCCACTTCCAAAATGAAATTGATTTCAAGAGTTTAGATGAGCAAACTATTATAAATAAATATAAAATAGCTTAAGATCAGCGGGTAATTCTATTACCGTAAGAAAAAGACACTACAGGGGCACGTGGGTGGCTCAGTGGGTTAAAGCCTTTGCTTTCAGCTCAGGTCATGATCTCAGGGTCCTGGGATCAAGACCCTCATCACATCGGGCTCTCTGCTCAGCAGGAAGCCTGCTTCCCCCTCTCTCTCTGCCTGCCTCTCTGCCTACTTGTGATCTCTGTCAAATAAATAAAACCTTAAAAAAAACTAGACACTACCTTCTAACTTTTCCACAGTTAAACAGCCTATACTAAATATGAAATATCCTTAGTAAGATGTTGTATAACTCAGCTCTCTACACTTTAGGGGCTCTATAGTTCAATACATAAAGAGAGAAACATACTTAAAAAGAACTTCAAAGTTTGTCACAACATCTATATGTATTCGAATTCCAAATCATGTAAATATAAATTCTTGAAAATAAAAATTTTTAAATGATGCAAAAGGCTGGAAACAATGTGTTAAAAATCCAACAATCCACTGCAAATTATTAAAAATTTTACTTGGAAGGAATTGCACAATGTTATTTCTATATTCTACCTGCTCAATGTTCTATGATATAATATCTCCTTTACTTTGGTCCAAAATTAAAAAAAAACTTTTTTTTTTCCAATAAAAATAGTTTTATTCTAAATGATAAACTAGTCAAATTCATAATTTATTTGCATCCTATAGCCACAATATTCCTTCTGGATAATCCTTTCAGGAATATAAAAAGTCCATATAAACTTTTCAAGCATTTCCTCCCACATTCTATTATCTGCAGTAATGATTTAGAGATTCCTGACTTCAAAAGAGTTGAATTTCTACGTATTTCTTCCAAATCAAGAAGTTCCATAAGTAAATTAAACTAATTCTAAGCTATCAGAGATCTAAGAAAGCAACATTATCTCATTCCACCTTTAAGACAGATATCTAGGAGCCAGAACATGTTTTAAAAAATGCATTCCAAGGGCGCATGCGTGGTTCAGTGGTTTATGTCTCTGCCTTCGGCTCAGGTCATGATCCCAGGGTCCTGGATGGAGTCCCACATCGGGCTCTCTGCGCAGCAGGGAGCCTGCTTCCCCCTCTCTCTCTTTCCCTGCCTCTCTGCCTATGTTCTCTGTATGTCAAATAAATAAAATCTAAAAAAAATTAAAAATGCATTCTATCAAAATACAACACACAGAAGTTGTCACAATTAGTATTTTTCTATAAATTTTGAGTTTTACTACTAATGAAAACAACTTTCTAGATAATCTGACCTAGTCTCAAGTTTCTTTTGATGGAGGTAATAAGTATATGTGTAAAGGTAGAAAGGTAATGATGAGATACTTGTTTGAAATTAGAAAAGAAATTCTGATGGTAAAATATCTAGCATATATGTATTAATGTAGCACTATATACCGCCAAAAACAGATGGCCTATAGAAATAAATGCATTATGGGGCGCCTGGGTGGCTCAGTCGGTTAAGCTGCTGCCTTCAGCTCAGGTCCTGATCCCAGGGTCCTGGGATGGAGTCCCTCATTGGGCTCCTTGCTCCGCAGGGAGCCTCTGCCTGCCTCTCTGCCTGCTTATGTGCTCTCTCTCTCTCTAACAAATAAATAAATAAAATCTTTAAAAAAGAAAGAAAGAAAGAAATGCATTAGATAATGATTTGGTAGCTTATAATAAACTTAAGTGAAAAAAAATCCCTTTGAATCCTTGGTATAGTGTACCTTAACATGATTGGTTAAATATGAAGACTTGTGACATTTCATTTTAATCAGTCTTACTTTATGAAGTCAAATCATTGTACTGTGATGCATTCCTGCATTTCCCTGCCCCAATTTTAAATATTTGTGACACTGTCCTTTTTTGTCTTGTGCTTGTTTTTGAGACAAAGAAAATGGATTCCGCCCTACCCCGCCAATCTATAGGGCTTTTATTTTTTTGTTTGGTAACATTTTTCTCTTCTTTTATAAGAGCAGACATTCTTGGTCTTCCTAATTTTTTTTGAGTTTGATTCTTATTTCCCTTAAACAAGGGTCAGTATCAATGTTTGTTCTGTTTACAGTATCTTTCAATCTCTTGTAAGCATAAGTTGTATCAAGAACTATACAGGGTGCCTAGATTGCTCAGCTGGTTGAGTGTCTACCTTTGGCTCAGGTCAAGGGCTGCATGGTGGGCTCTCGGCTTGGCAGGGAACTTGCTTCTCCCTCTCCATCTGTCTACCTCTATCCCTCCTTGTGCTCTCTGTGTCAAATAAATAAAATCTTAAAATAAAAAAACAAAAAAAAATTATACAATTTTTGGGATGCCTGGCTTGTTCAGTCAGAAGAGCATGCAGCTCTTGATCTCGGGGTTTTGAGTTTGAGCCCCACGTAGGGTGTAGAGATTACTTAAAAATAAAATCTTTAAAAAAGAAAAGAAGAAGAACTGTATTATTTCCTTCCCCATTATCATTTTCTGACTATGCCATGGATACTGTGGCTGCATTTCATGGGGAAAAAAACCGAAACACTTTTGGCATTAAGCTTAGCACAACCATTATTTTAACAAGTACAGAATGCTTCTTATTTTTTGTTCTCTAGGTAAACTACTTGAAAGCCAATTAATTATGAACTAAATATGTATTTATATGTTCCTTAACAAAAGTAAATTCTCCTGTTATTGTGTGTGCATGATGTAATTTAATACCAGTCTGAACAGCTTGTAGCTTGGGGACAAGATAAAATTTTGTCTTAAAACTAAAGTTTCCTTAAAACTAAAACACATCTTTACAGTATTTAAAGAACATTAGAAAATCTTAAGAAATTCTATTTTACCTATGCCAGAATTAAGATTATTCCCATATTTCCTATTAAAAGAAAGATATGCTAAAATACCTGTGTCGCTGTAATTCGAGTACATGGATTGAATAAGAATAAACCTTGTATGAGATCTAGTAAGTCGTCTCCTGCTGCAATGAAGATGTGTTGTAACGGGATTCCAGGAAAACTCTTAAATGTCACGAAATCTGGAAGACTACACATGTCCTGTAAAAATATTTATAATTCAAACTTAGGGACTGAAAGGCATATAGCTCTCAAATGAAGAATTAAAACTGTCAAATGGAGAATGTAATGATTTCCATCGAACTGCTTTGCACCATTGTCAAAAATCATTTGGTCAGATTCAGTGACTATCCTGAGCACTGGACTTTCCATCCTGGAACCACGGCCCAGTTTATTTGTAATCTTGTGGAGAAGGCCTGGTACTGTGAACACTGCTGTGACTTAGCCATTTTGGTACTATGGCAAGGTTAAGCTGGTTACTCTAACCCGGCTGAGACTCCTATAGCTATTCCGAGGTTGAAAAACTTTGTATACCACAGTTTCCATCAGAAGGTAAAGTCTGATTAAAATCTCTCTTTTCTAATATTTATTCTCAGGAGATAGGGCTGTAAGAGGAAGGAAAATCTAAAGGATTACAATTTTAAGAATAAACAAGTGAGGGGTGCCTGGGTGGCTCAGTCAGTTAAGCGTCTGCCTTTGTCTCAGGTCATTATCTTGGGGTCCTGGGATCAAGTCCTTCATCAGGCTCCCTGCTTAGTGGGAAGTCTGCTTCTCCCTCTCTCTCTGTCCCTATCCCTGATGCCCTACCCTCTTGCCTGTGCTCTTTATCAAATAAATAAGTAAATAAATCTTTAAGAATAAACAAGTGAGATTACCTTACTGAACTATAATATATAAAATTTAGCAACTTGGGGTGCCTGGGTAGCTTAGGGGGTTAAAGCCTCTGCCTTCAGCTCAGGTCATGATCTCAGGGTCTCGGGATCAAGTCCCGCACCGGGCTCCCTGCTCAATGGGGAGCCTGCTTCCTCCTCTCTCTCTCTCTGCCTGCCTGTGTTCTCTGTCAAATAAATACATTAAAAAAAAAAATCTTAAAAAAAAAAAATTAGCAACTTGAATTATTGTAAATTTTACCCAAGATTTAAGATTTCTTTTTTGTAGACAATGTAACAGGTTAAAAATATTCAAGGTACTGATACATCTTAACTGTTGGTGAAACTTCTACAAATACACCCTAAATCCACCAAGATGTTGATAAACATGAAATAACCACCAAAATGAATTATCATGTAGCTGTTAAAAAGAAAAAGCTCAGTACTAAATATTAAGTAAAAAGAGCAAGTTGAGGGGAGTGCCTGGGTGGTTCCGTTGTTAAACGTCTGCCTTTGGCTCAGATCATGATCCCAGGGTCCTGGGATTGAGCCCCGCATCAGGCTCCCTGCTCAGCAGGAAGCCTGCTTCTCTTCCCACTACCCCCTGCTTATGTTCCCTCTCTCACCGTGTCTCTCTTGGTCAAATAAATAAATAAAATCTAAGTTGGTTGCAAAAAAAATATATGGTATGATCCCATTTTTATTAAAGAAAAGACAGATAATGCAACTCTATGTTTATATGCTTGTGTATGTATCCTCACAGCAAGATTTTCCACCAAACTGACAGTGATTAACCCTGGGATGGGAATTACTTGGATGGAGAAAGGGCAACATGTACAAAGAAGGCTGGACAGTATACCACAATTTTAACTTTCTATTTAACATAAATTTTTCAAAGTATGTATTACTAGTAACTTAAGAAAATGAATACATTTCTTTTAGTAATACCTACATTACAGCAACATAAAGAGTCCTAACAAAATTTCAAAGAACATGTATGAAGGCTTACAGGCCATTGTTCTTCAGTTGGTGTGCCCAAAGTTTCAAATATTCTTGTTAGTTGATCAAGGTCTGAATCTCCTGGCAAAAAAGGAACCTGGAAGAGAGTGAGAGGTAGGTATTTCAAGGTGGTTTATAATAGTTATACAAATATTACTACAAATTCCATAAAAAAACTAAGCTGTAACAAAAATAAAAACGTAGTCTGAGGTATACTAGATGTGGCACTAGATCCTACTACTGCTAATCAAATGAAGAGCACCATGCTCCCCATTTTATTCACTCCACAAATCTTTAATAAACACTATGTAATAAGTATGTGGTATTTAATTAAACCCTAGGCATTTAAAGTAGGGAACAAGACAAGGACACTTGGGTGCCTCAGTCAGCTGAGTGTCCAACTTTTGATCTCAGTTCAAGTCTTGATCTCAGGGTTGAGACTTCAAGCCCCACACCCGGCTCCATGCTGGGTGTGGAACATACTTTAGAAAAAAAAAAAGAAAAAAGAAGTGAGCAAGACACTTCTTGCTCTCCCCTGGGGTGGCTGTGGGGAATGCTGGTAGTACAACTAAAGGGGCATCTCCCGGATGATGTTTTCAGGAAGAGCACAGGATCCTAGCATACACAAAACAGCACCTAGCCTACTCTACAAAAGCCAAGGAAGGCTTCCTAGAGGAAGAACCAACCAGTGAAAGTTGAAAAATGAAAAGAGTTAGCCGGAGGAAAAGTGTTAAGATGGAGGAAAATTATTCTAGCTAAAGTACAGGAGCAGGGGCGCCTGGGTGGCTCAGTGGGTTAATCCTCTGCCTTCGGATCTGGTCCTGGGATGGATCCCCGCATTGGGCTCTCTGCTTGATGGGGAGCCTGCTACCCCTCTCTCTGTCTCTGCCTGCCTCTGCCTACTTGTAGTCTCTGTCTGTCAAATAAACAAATAAAAAATCTTAAAAAACAAAAAAATAAAGTACGGGAGCAAAGGCTGGCAGGCAGAAGAACATCTATATTATAATCTTATTTAAAAAATATCTTGGCATACTATTTCTCTGAAGTACAGTGGCAAACTTTAAAAGGATAAATGATAAGTTAAAAATTAGAAACTAGTAAATAATTAAAATCCTTGCTATATATACAGACATTATTTTCCAATTCATCCTCAAACATCTTCGTAAATACATAGAAGAGTAAAAAAGAGTTTGCTCTGTGAAGAGAGACTGTTCTACTATTACAGGCCTTGAAAAAATTTACCAGCTCAATGAGAAAATGAGATTAAGTACCAGCTTTCCCACACATTTCTATTACTGTCAACTACTACCACAGCTAGCACCAACCCCTACCAAAAAAGCATTTAATTCTGCCAGTTATCAATTCCAAGCTCATCCATTTTGCCTTTTCTAAGAAAATAGATTTGGGCCTTTAAATGTTTTACTTTTGCCAAGTAAAAAAGTGGTCAGCAGATGCTGCCGGATAAACACCACAGGAAGACTTTTGCTTCCTGGCTCTAGCCTGTATGCCCAGCTGACTCCTGCAGCACTCTCAGCTTCTCTACCAACAGGTTCCCACAAATGTGGGCAGTTTCTTCAGTGCCCAATGCACAGAGCAGCTTCCCCCTACAGGGGGTTTTGTAGCAGAGTGCATCTGGAAAACCACCTCCCACAGAAGAGCTTTCCTCTGCATGCAAGACAGACTTTCAACAAGTTCTGCCAACACAGCTCTACAGCAACTTCTCTATCATCAGTGAGCCACACTCTGCGTGTTACAAGGTCTAGAATTCCATCCCTGGGTCCTCTTCCTTGGGTGCTCTGTATTAGTCCTAGGGTGGCTGCTCCTTTTGTCTACTCCTATATGCTTTAAAATAGTCTCTTTATCTTTTCTTCTTTGGTTTATTTATTTTATTTTATTTTTTTTTTTATAATTAATTTTCAGCCTTTCCTATTTTCTTTTTTTTTTTTTTTAAAGATTTTATTTATTTATTTGACAGATAGAGATCACAAGTAGGGAGAGAGGCAGTCAGAGAGAGAGAGAGAGAGAGAGAGGAGGAAGCAGGCCCCCTGCCCAGCAGAGAGCCCGATGCGGGGCTCGATCCCAGGACTCTGGGATCATGACCTGAGCGAAAGGCAGAGGCTTTAACCCACTGAGCCACCCAGGCACCCCGGTTTATTTATTTTAGAGAGAGACAGAACTCAAACTCGTGAAGGGAGGAGGGAGGGGAGAGAGCCTTAAGCAGATGCAGCACTGAACAGAGCCCGCTGTGGGGCTCAATCTCACAACCCTGAGATCAAGACCTGAGAAGAAATCAAGAATCAAACACTTAACTATATGCACCATGCAAGAACCCCTCTCATTACTTTTTATTAGTCAATCCTTCATTATTCCAATCAATTGTCATAGTTAATTCTTAATATTAAACTTCCCTTTTTAATGTGTGGTTTCTATTTTCTGACTGGATCCAGATTTAATAAATCCCTATGTATAACACCAGACTATTATGTATATGAAATGTGTACTCAAAAAAAGAAACCTGAAGTTATACTAACACTGCATGAATATTTTTAGGCATGCTAAAAGGCTTTGAAGACTACTAAAATAAATTGTACTATGAGATCTGAAGAGGGGGGCCTGGGTGGCTCAACTGATTAAGCATCTCACTTTAGCTCTGGTCATGATCCCAGGGTCATAGGATCAGATCCCATGTTGAGCTCCCTGCCCAGCTAGGAATCTGTTCCTCCCTTTCCCTTTGCTCCCCACCAACACTTGTGCTCTCTCAAATAAATAAATAAAAATCTGAAGAAAAGGACCCTCATCAAGGGAGGAGCAAGATAGCAGAGCAGTAGGAGCCCTAAATTTTGTCTAGTCCCAGGAATTCAGCTAGATAGTTATCAAACCATTCTGAACACCTACAAACTCAACAGAAGACTGAAGAAAATAACAGCAGCAAATCTGTGAACAGAGTAGGGACCGCTTTCTGGAAGGGTAGACATGCGAAAAAGTGAATCTAAGGTGATATACAGGAAGACAGACCATGGAGGGAGCCTCAGCAAATGACAGAGCAGCAGAGCAAGAAATCAGAAGTTTTATAAGTCTGTTCCACTAAGGGACATCACTCCAGTGGCTAAGCAGGGGGGATGGAATCCTTGCTGGCACAGTGTGGTCTCAGGACCCTCAGGGTCACAGAAAGACCAGGGGTGCCTGAGTAAGGCAGAGTTCCCAAGTATTGGAGCAGGTAAGCCAGCTGCAGAGATGGAGCCAAGGAGTGGGCTCTCAGCTTGCTGTTGCCATAAATTGGATCCGAGGTACAGTCGGGCAACTGCTCTTTGAGCAGGGACTCAACAAGTGGCAGATCCTGGGATACCTCCCTTCCTCCCCAGGGAGAAGCAGCGTTGGAAGGCGCTGCAAGAATCGTCTGGGTTTGGAGACTCCAAACGGGACTGTGTGTCAGAGATAAAAACACTTGGTACACAGGCTGGGCAAGCACAGAGTGCCTATGGAGACCAGGGAGACAGGTGTGACTGACTGCTTTTCTCTGAGGGATCACTGAAGGGGGAGTCCCGAGCTCTCAGCTCCTCCAGGGCTAGAGATTGACAGGCCGCCATTTTCATTCCTGTCCTCCACAGCTGTACAGAAAGCTTTCGAGGAATGAAAGTTACCGAAAGCAAACCCGAGATTATTTAGCCTAGCCCCTGGCAAGGACAGAGCAATTCTGCCTTGGGCAAAGACATTTGAGAATCACTGCAACAACCCCACCCCTAGAAGATCAGCAAGAACATCCATACAAGACCAAGTCTGCCGATCAATGAGAACTGAAAAACTCCAGCGTTAAGAGAATACAGCACATAGAATTTATGGCATTTTCCCCAAGATTCTTTTGTCTTTCAAAGTTAATTTTTAAAATTTTCCTAGTTTTTTTTTTTCTATTTTAATTTTTCTTCTTTCCCATTTTAACCAAGATCTTACCATATCAATTACTTTTAATTTTTAATTTTCATTTTTACAGTCATATTCTATCTCTTCATTATATTTAACCTTATTTTGTGTGTGTGTATATATATATATATATATACCCACACACATATATATATATAAGTTTTTCTTTATTTAAAATTTTAAGATACAGCTTCTTCTAACAGACCAAAATATACCCCAAGTCTAGTACATGGCTTTATTCTAGTCACCCACCTGATCATATTTTTTTTTCTTTATTTTTTCAATCAACTTATCAATTCTTTTTTTAAAATCTTTTTAAATTTTCATCTTTACAGTCATATTCCACCCTTTCATCATATTTACCTTTGTTTTGTGTGTGTATGTATGTACATATATGTGTGTTTGTCTATATATATATATATGATTTTCATATATATATACACATGACATTCTTTCCTTAAAATATATACATGATTTTCTTTCCTTAAATTTTTTGGAGGTGGTTTCCTTTAACAGACCAAGATACAGCCAAAATCTAGTGTGTGGCTCTGCTCTATTCACCAGCCTGATCACATTCTTCTTTTTCTTTCCCCTTTCTCTCCTCCCCTTTCAGTTCTCTTCTGATTTTTTAGTGTTTATTTTTCCAGGGTAGTTGTTACCTTTTTACCATTTTGTTCTCTCATTCATCTATTCTTCTCTGGACAAAATAACACAACAGAAAAACTTAAAGAAAAAATAAAACAAAACAAGAGGCAGTACTGACAGCCAGGGACTTAATCAATAGGGACATTACAAAGACGTCAGAACTAGAGTTCAGAATGACAATTATAAAGATACTAGCTGGAGAATCCCTTTCTAGAGAAATAAAAGAACTAAAATCTAACCAAATCGAAATCAAAAAGGCTATTAATGAGGTGCAATAAAAAATGTAGGCTCTGGGGCGCCTGGGTGGCTCAGTGGGTTAAGTCACTGCCTTCAGCTCGGTTCATGATCCCAGGGTCCTTGGAACGAGCCCCGCATCGGGCTCTCTGCTCAGTAGGGAGCCTGCTTCCCTTCCTCTCCCTTTGCCTGCCTCTCTGCCTACTTATGATCTCTGTCTGTCAAATAAATAAATAAAATCTTAAAAAAAAAATGTAGGCTCTAACTGCTAGGATAATTGAGGCAGAAGAAAGAATTAGTGATATAGAAGACTAAATGATGAAGAATAAAGAAGCTGAGAAAAAAGAGATGAACAACTACTCAATCATGAGGGGAGCATTCAAGAGATAAGTGATACCATAAGACGAAACAATATTAGAATAATTGGGATCCCAGGAGAAGCAGAGAGGGGAAAAAGACATACTAGAGTAAATTACAGCAGAGAACATCCCTAATATGGGGAAGGAAACATGCATCAGAATCCAGGAGGCACAGAGAACCCTCCTCAAAATCAGTAAAATAGGTCAACACCCCCTTGTCTAACAGTAAAACTTCCAAGTGTCAGATACAAAGAGAAAATCCTGAAAGCAGCCTGGACAAGAGGACAACGGTACAAACATTAGATAGGCCGACCTATCCACAGAGACCTGGCAGACGAGAAAGGACTTGCATGATATATTCAGAGCACTAAATGAGAAAAATATGCAGTCAAGAATACTATATCCAGCTAGGCTGTCATTGAAAATAGAAGGAGAGATAAAAAGCTTCCAGGACAGGGGCACCTGGGTGGCTCAGTGGGTTAAAGCCTCTGCCTTCAGCTCAGGTCATGATCTCAGGGTCCTGGGATTGAGTCCTGCATCACGCTCCTTGCTCAGCGGGGAGCCTGCTTTCCCCCTCCCTCTCTCTCTGCCTGCCTCTCTGCCTACTTGTGATCTCTCTGTCAAATAAATAAATAAAATCTTTAAAAAAAAAATTTAAAAATTCATGGAAACAAATGAAAACAGAACTGTTTAAAATCTTTAGGATAAAGCAAAGGCAGTCATAAGAGTAAAGTATATAGCAACATAAGCCTTTCTCAAGAAACAAGAAAGGTCTCAAATACACAACTTACCCTACACCTAAAGGAACTGGAGAAAGAACAGCAAAGAAAGCCTAACCCCAGCAGGAAAAGAGAAATAATAAAGATCAGAACAGAAATCAATGAAATGGAAAACCAAACTGATAAAATCATGAATGAAAGAGGAGATCATGGGGCGCCTGGGTGGCTCAGTGGATTAAGGCCTCTATCTTTGGCTTGGGTCATGATCCCGGAGTCCTGGGATCGAGCCCCACACTGGGCTCTCTGCTCAGTGGGGAGCCTGCTTCCCTTTCTCTCCCTGCCTGCCTCTCTGCCTAATAAATAAGATCTTAAAAAAAAAAAAAAAAAAGAAAGAAAGAAAGAGGAGATCACAACCAACACAAAAGAAATATAATCAATGATAAGAACACTATGAGCAACTATATACCAGCAGATTTGACAATCTGGAAGAAATGGATGCATTCCTAGAAACATAGAAACTACCAAAACTGAAAAAATGGGAAACCTGAACACAGACTAGGTACTGATTTATCCTTCCTTTTCTTCAGATGATAACAATATTGTGGTTATGATAAAAAAAAATTCTTTTAGAGAAAAAATCTTTTAGAGAAATAGTATATGGAGAAAATGGCATGATATCTGGGATTTGTGGCTAAAAAATGTGGTGTGAGGGAATTATAAAATAAAGCTGGTCATGAGGGGAGTCTGGGTGGTTCAGTGGGTTAAAGCCTCTGCCTTTGGCTCAGGTTATGATCCCAGGGTCCTGGGATCGAGCCCCGCATCGGGCTCTCTGCTCGGCAGGGAGCCTGCTTCCCCCTCTCTCCGCCTGCCTCTCTGCCTACTTGTGATCTCTGTCAAATAAATAAATAAAATCTTAAAAAAAGATAAATAATAAAGCTGGTCTTGTGTTAAAAACTGTTGAAGCTGGTTTGTGGGTACACTGAGGCTCATTTTTCTCTCCAGAGTCCCCTGCTGAAACTCTCATCCCTTCTGCTTCAATATGGACTATTTTCTCTCTGGGACTGATGCACACCTGCTTCTTCAGAACTTCCTTTCACTATTAAATAAGGAATTCTATTCACCCCTTTTCTGTGTTCAATCTCATGTTCTCTGGATCCCACATCTTTCTCTTGATTTACTCTCACGTAATAGTAGAACACAGCTTCAAATAAATTCCTAAGAAAGGAAGCAGATGTAAAATTTTTAGTGTAATAAATTGTATTTATTCTCAAAGCTAACTGAAAAATACAAATGGGCACAAAATTCTAGGTTGGAAATTATTTTCCTTCACAATGTATTCTATTGCCCTTGGGATTCCAGTGCTATTGTTGAGAAGTCTGAAACCATTCTTTCCCCCTAATCCTTCATTATGGTTTCTATGTAACCTCTCTCTGCTTTTCCTCTCTTGAAAATAAAGTATTTTCCTTATAGTCTGGTCCTCTGAAATTTCACAATACCCTTGGCATGGGTCTTTTTTCATTCACTCTGCGGAGTCTTTGTTGCACTTTAAGTCAGTTCATACCCGCCATGCTAGGCTATTTTCTGGTGAATTTCCTATCCTACATTTTCATTTATTTATTTACTTAGTAAAATTTTATTTATTAATTTGACAGAGATCACAAGTAGGCAGAGAGGCAGGCAGAGAAGAGTGAGGGGGAAGTAGGCTCCTTGCTGAGCAGAGAGCCCGATGTAGGGCCTGATCCAAGGACCCTGGGATCGTGACCTGAGCTGAAGGCAGAGGCTTTTTTTTTTTTTTTTTAAGATTTTAATTATTTGATAGAGATTACAAGCAGTCAGAGAGGCAGGCAGAGAGAGAGTGGAGGAAGCAGGCTCTCCGCTGAGCAGAGAGCCTGATGTGGGGTTTGATCCCAGGACGCTGAGATCATGACCTGAGCCAAAGGCAGAGGATTTAACCCACGGAGCCACCCAGGTGCCCCGAAGGCAGAGGCTTTAACCCCCTGAGCCACCCAGGTGCCCCTATCCTACATTTTCTTTGTTCTTTTTTATTATATTTTAGGATCAATCCTGGATCAATCTGTTAGCTTTATTTTTTGGTCCTACTTGAGGAAAGAATTCTTGAGCTTACTTTCCCAATCTTTCCACTGTCTCTGTTTGCTTTTAATTATCCTACATAAAAATTTTCAAGATTCCCTTATTCTTTGACTGATCCTTTAGTAATAGAGCATCATGTTCTTGTTTTACAGATGGAGTATGTTCTCTTAGTCCTCTGAAGGTATGGTAGAGATGGGGGGTTAAATTTCTTTTGCTACCTATTTTCCCCAAATTTCTTTATTTTTTTTAAAGATTTTATTTATTTATTTGAGAGTGAGTGAGTGATAAGGAAAGAGCATGAGCAGGAAGGGGGCAGAGGAAGAGGGAGAAGGAGACTCCCCACTGAGCAGGGAGTCTAAGAGGGACTCAATCCCACCTCAGTCAAAGGCAGACAATTAATCGACTGACCCACCCAGGCATTCCCCTACAAATTTGTTTTGTTCTCAGTCTTTCACATTGAATCCTTTCATCAAGTATTATTTTTTTATATTTACTTATTTGAGAGGGAGAGCAGCAGGCAGAGGGAGAAGCAGGCTCCCAACTGAGCAAGGAGCTTAATGCAGGATTCGATTCCACGACCATGCGATTGTGACCTGATAAAGGCAGGCTTAACCACTGAGCCACCCCATCATCCAATATCTAATGATTCTTGCCAATTACCTGGTAATTCTTACATACTGGAAGCCTTCATTAAATATCTGGAACTCCTTGATAACTATGTGGTAATCATGACTAACCATTCATATTCAAGGGTAAGGTACTAAAAACATTGATTAGAACTCACAGGCTTTCTCTAGAAAGATTGGGTGGGAAGTTTAATGCCAGTTTTCTGTGGGTCTATTCTCTGGGGCCATTCAGTTCTTCTAGTAAAGGATCCTCTAATCTTTTGCCTGTGTTAAAGAGCTACTAGCTTATTACAAAGGTTACCGAGGTTCTGGGAGCTGAGCAGGGAACTAAATTGAAGGTTTTATTATTCAGTATACAGACTTTCATGTAATTTGCATGTTTTCACCAAAGCAACTAACCCACATCCTCCACGGTGTCTAAGGATGGCTACGTCTGGAGATTTGTGTTTCAATTTCTTTCTTTTTTTTTTTTAAATTTTATTTATTAATTTTTTTATTTGACAGAGAGAGATCACAAGTAGACAGAGAGGCAGGAAGAGAGAGAGGAAGGGAAGCAGGCTCCCTGCTGAGCAGAGAACCCGATGCGGGGCTAGATCCCAGGACCCCGGGATCAGGACCTGAGCTGAAGGCAGAGGCGGTTAACCCACTGAGTCACCCAGGCACCCCTGTGTTTCAATTTCTTGAGAGAATAAACCTATCTCCAGTGGAGGTTTAAAGTGGAGGTATAGTTAGACAAACAGAAGTGACCTAGCTTACGTGTAGAGGGACCATGGTATTAATTGCCCATACACAATTTTTTTCCACCAACTCCAGTTTTTAGGCCTATACCTCATTATTGTCATCAATGATCACAGGTGCTTCTCAATAACTAAGCAACTTTAGGATTCTGTGTGTCAAGCCAAAACTGCCTCTAGTTGGCATCTTTTTCTGTAAAATTTAAGCCACCTTCATTTCTCATTTTACATACTGGCATGGTATTAACGGGCATCTCCTAGTTTCAAGGATGGCATTTATATATCTTTTTCAAGATAATTTATAAGGGTGGGGGGGAGTTTTGTCCTGCCATATCAAAAATCTTTAAGATATAATTATCACTTGGGCACCTGGGTGGCTGATTTGGTTAAGTATCTGTGTCTAGCTCAGGTCACGATCCCAGAGTCCTGGGATCAAGTCCCTCATTAGGATCTCTGCTCAGCAGGGCGTCTGCTTCTCCCTTTCCCTACTGCCCTTCACCCCTGCTCATACTGTCTCTCTCAAATAAATAAAATCTGAAAAAAAATAACAAGAACTAAGGAGAGAGAGTGTGAAAAGCTGTGTCAGTGGGGTGGGGGAGAGGCAGAGAATCCCAAGCAGGCTATACACGACCCTGAGATAATGACCTGAGCCAAAAATCAAGAGTCGGACACGTAACCAACTGAAACACTAAGGCGCACCTCTAACCCATTCATTCTTTTTTTTTTTTTTTAAAGATTTTATTTATTTATTTGACAGAGAGAGATCACAAGTAGACAGAGAGGCAGGCAGAGAGAGAGGGGAAAGCAGGCTCGCTGCCGAGCAGAGAGCCCAATGCGGGACTCGATCCCAGGACCCTGAGATCATGACCTGAGCCGTAGGCAGCGGCTTAACCCACTGAGCCACCCAGGCGCCCTAACCCATTCATTAACTTCTACCTCTCTCCACTTACTTTCTCAATGGAACGATAAATCATAACATTAGGGGCTATGGTTTTATCTTGGTAATGAATGAACTGTGTTTTCAGGAGCTGACAAAACTGACAGCTGAGAAAACTCTGTGTTTTTGTGAGTAACAGAGCTGTCATGCCAGCTTATCCACAGAACCCATCAATAGCACAGGGATTACTATTCATCTTCAAATCTAAATATGTTAGTATTTCTTCCGTAAGCACCCACAGGAGTGAGCTTCTCCAACAATGCACAGAACTCACACCAAACTAAACAAGATGTTTGAGAAGGTAATTTTTCTTTGTGGCATACAGAAACTATTTTCTGTGTTCAAGGGACTGAAAAGCTGTATTTTTGTGTCTTGGGTTCACATTTCTTTAAATACGTATCACTTGAGAAGAGTAGGGGTTGGAAAATGGAAAGTAGGGAGGAAAAAACTCCCAGCTTCAGAAGGATTCCCCACTATTCCTTTGCCTTCATCATTCAGAAAGGCTAAACTAAACTTTATAGCTCAACAAAAGTTTCTAAGGCACCATCTTTCTCTCCAATGAGGGTAGCGAGACAATGTTTTATTTCAAGACGGTTTCAGTCCAGGGAAATGGTACAGGACCACCACAACTGCTTAGTTTGAACAGAACTAAAATAACCTTACATACACTGCTGAGAGCGTAGCTGAAGAGGCTGGTTTTAGGTTTTACACATTTCCTAACGTGTAACTTTTAACAGTCCCAAACAAGAAAAGTCCCAAGACTACAAAAGTGCATCCTAACACTTTTAGTTACAGCAGAGATGTTATGATATTACAGCCTGATGAGTTTTATTATAACTTTATTTCAGATTATAGAAATGATCTATAAAATCTTTATTGTCCTCAATAAGAGGTCTTCTCATCTCCCATTAACAAAAAGGTTGCAGTGGAGAAGATGCATTTTTTTTTTAATGGGTCTATTTGTTGGCTTTTTTTAGAAGAATGGTGCTCCTCTCTGAGAATTATCTATGGGAAGACAATTCTTACGCAAATTATACAAACAAATAGCTATTACAATATCATAGTGTATATATCATCCTAGACTTACCCTTAGAAGAAGCTCTGCTAAGATACAGCCAACAGCCCACATGTCCACACCTACACCATACATTCTAGCTCCAAAGAGTAACTCAGGAGCCCGATACCACCTGAAGAACAAAAAGAAATGTAATTTTAAAGATGAGATCGGGAGGGAGACAAACCATAAGAGACTCTTAATCTCACAAAACAACTGAGGGTTGCTGGGGGGAGGGAGGGGAGGGAGAGGGTGGCTGGGTTATGGACATTGGGGAGGGTATCTGCTATGGTGAGTGCTGTGAAGTGTGTAAACCTGGCAGTCCACAGACCTGTACCCATGGGGCTAATAATACATTATATGCTAATAAAAAATTAAAAAAAAAATTTTAAAATATAATTTAAAAATACAATTATTAAAGTACTTCTGGGAGAAAACTCCTCAGCAAAACATCATCCCACTGATGAAATTCACTTTTATGTATTCCATTAACTCAAGAAAAACTGACTACAAAACTAGCAGTTCCAGGACACCTGGGTAGCTCAGTTGGTTAAGCATCTGCCTTCAGCTCAGGTAATGATCCCCAGGTCCTGGGATCGAGTCCCACATCGGGCTCCCGGCTCAGTGGGGAGCCTGGTTTTCCCTCTGCCTCTGCCTCTCTGTCTCTCATGAATAAATAAAGAAAAAGTCTTAAAAAAAAAAAACAAACCAAAAAACCAAGCAGTTCCATACTGGAAATGACACATATCCTTGGTCCATATACTTTTCCTTTTTTTTTTTTTTTTTAAAGATTTTATTTCTTTATTTGACAGAGGGAGAGATCACAAGTAGGCAGGCAGAGACGCAGGCAGAGAGAGAAGGGGAAGCAGGCTCCCTCTTGAGCAGAGAGCCCGATATGGGGCTCCATCCCAAGATCCTAGGATCATGACCCCAGCCAAAGGAGAGGCCTTAACCCACTAAGTCACCCAGGTGCCCCTACTTTTCCATTTTTTTTTTTTTTTTAAAGATTTTATTTATTTATTTGACAGAGAGAGATCACAAGTAGACAGAGAGGCAGGCAGAGAGAGAGAGAGTGAAGCAGGCTCGCTGCTGAGCAGAGAGCCCGACGCGGGACTCGATCCCAGGACCCTGAGATCATGACCTGAGCCGAAGGCAGCGGCTTAACCCACTGAGCCACCCAGGAGCCCTACTTTTCCATTCTTAAATAATGCCTTCTCTCTTCCTGAAACTCTCAAAACCATCCTTCCTCTAAGCCACCTTACTTCCAACTTCACTGAAAAATATCCAAATAATGGAAGAAAAAAAAAAAAAGGAAAAAGAAAAAAAAAATTCCATGGACTCACCTACAGTCTTTCATATTCACACAATCTGCCTTTCCCATTTGTAACTTCAGATGAACTGTCCTGGACTATTTTAATGCCAATATGTCAACTTGGGGCACCAGGTACCATACTCTCTTGCCTATTTTCTAAGATATTGAAATTCTTTCTCCTACATCAATGTTTTCTTCTTCACTAGACTTTTCCCACTAGTGTTCGCACATACTGTAATTTCTTCAGCCTTAAAAAATAAACTAAAAAACAAAGTACTAAACAAGAAAAACTTCTTTAGGCCAACTTCCTGTAACAGCTACCTCTACATTCTCTGGTTATTCTGAAATAACCAGAATAACCTCTTACTATCTGTTTTCACTATCTCCAATTCCTATTTTTTTATCCTTTTTTTTTTCTTTTTAAGATTTTATCTATTCATTTGACAGAGAAATCACAAGCAGGGAGAGAGGCATGCAGAGAGAGAGAGGGGGAAACAGGCTCCCTGCTGAGCAGAGAGCCTGATGAGGGGCTCAATTCCAGGACCCCGAGATCATGACCCAAGCCGAAGGCAGAGGCTTTAACCCACTGAGCCACCAGGCGCGCCCCGTCTTATCCTTTTAAACCCTTTCAGGGGGTGCCTGGCTGGCTCAGTTGGTACAGCATGTAACTCTTGATCTCAGGGTCCTGACTTCAAGCTCCAGGTTAGGCCTACACAGAGCTTCCTTTAAAAAAAAAACAAACACGGGGGGCGCCTGGGTGGCTCAGTGGATTAAGCCGCTGCCTTCGGCTCAGGTCATGATCTCAGGGTCCTGGGATCGAGCCCCGCATCGGGCTCTCCGCTCCGCAGGGAGCCTGCTTCCTCCTCTCTCTCTGCCTGCCTCTCTGCCTACTTGTGAGCTCTCTCTGTCAAATAAATAAATAAAATCTTTAAAAAAAAACCACACACACACACAAAAAAAAACACGGACGCCTGGGTGGCTCAGCTGGTTAAATATCTGCCTTCAGCTCAGGTCATGATTTCAAGGTCCTGGGATTGAGCCCCACATTGGGCTCCCTGCTCAGCAGGGAATCTGCATCACCCTCTCCCTCTGCCTCCTCCTCACTGTTTATGCAGTTTCTGTCTCTTGCTCTCTCTGTTGCTCTCTCAACTAAAATCTTAAAAACAAAAAAAAACAGAAATTAATCCTACACAATATAAACGTTCAAAAAAGCAGTTCTTACCTGGTTACAACCTGATGTGTATAAGCTCTATTGGGGCTCCCAAATGATTTGGCCAGGCCAAAATCTGCCAGTTTTAGAACTCCATTTTCATCTAATAACAAGTTGTTTGGTTTTAGATCCTGTATCACGGAGATTTTAAATAAACATGTCAGCAGGTGGGAGAGAATACCATAATGCTACATTTAGTGTGCTTAACTTTAAACTTGGCAAAAAACAGGGTAAAACCTTAAATTTAAACAACAACCAGTACTTTTTTTTCATTGACTTAAAATCTTACCAATGCTAAATAAGACTGGTTATATTACTTGGTGAGACTTTGGATCAAGACCTTGGGTCACTGAGCTTCAATTTACCTACCTCAGAGGGTTGTTGTGAGGATTAAATTTAGCGTTTTCTATAAAGAGGCTACTGCAATGACTAGGAACTCAATAAATAGTTCCTGCTATTTATTTAATAATAGTAATACATATGAATTTCAGTAAATAAAAATATCATGCATTTAGAGAGGATGAGGAACAGATTCTTCAAAATATATACTAAAAAGATATTAGCAATAACCTAAAAGGGATTCTAAATTTAAGGGATGAGAATTACTGACTATTATGTATTCTTAGCTATTTATCTAAACAGAGTGCCTAAGAACATTTACCTATTGATATTATCAGCCTTGTTTCAAGAGCTGAACATTTCTAACATTGACTCAACCATATCAGAAACTTCATTACTTCATAGAATTTTAGAGTTACTAAAAATATTTTTTCTAAAAAATATTTTAGTGTTGGAGAACTTAATCCAGACTCACTGTATTTTTTCCCCTTGTCACAATAGTATAGGTATAGCACAAAGAACACTGGACTTAAAGCCAAAACATGTAGCTTTTAATATTCTGTCAGTTACTAGCTACTGACCTTGAAAAAATATATATATAACCTTGGTCAGGTGATATAGCAACTTAGCTTTTCACCTAAGAAAAAAATGAAGAACTGAGTCTCTTCTATTTCTAAATTTTACATAGTATTTTATAGTCTTCATGTTACCACCTGGTAAAAAATTAAGGGAACACCCAGAGTAAGATGGGAAAAAAATGGTCGGGCTCTATTTTTATTTTAAAATACACATATTTAGACCATTTATGTAATAACTGACCATATTAAACTTGACAAAAACATAAAGAATCAATAATACTTGGTTAAAAACCTTACCCTATGTAGAATCCAATGCTGATGTAAATATTCTAACCCTTGAAGAGTCATCAACATGTAGGCTTTGATGTGTGATGGTGTCAACACAAGACTATTATCCTTTATTATAACCTGTAAACCCAGTGTATATATACAATTATTCCAAATAAATCACACCATATAAAATCACACACAGACATAAAATGAGTTTATCCATCATATAGGAGAATCTGAAGAAACACTGCCTAACTCTCCTTAGGAAGCACTGTCAGAAATTCCAGTTATGTGATTAGGGCAAGTATCTCTGCTGGTGCATTCTTTCCTACTTCTTTGTTTAAAAGGCATTAACACAGTGAACGTTTGTTGTTTTGCTTGCCCCAAGATGTATAGCCCCTTCTGATACAGCATTCAGCATTCCTTTGGGATATCACCTGGTTAAAATAGAACTGACCACTACCAGTATCCTCTAGAGGTAGATACATGACCCATGCATAGTCAACCACCACAATGAAGCCTGATGTCCAAAAGACTGGTTTAGGGATGGACATGGGATCTAAGCCAAGCTAATCCAACAGGTCAACTACTTCTGTTAGAAACTAAGGGAACAAAGCACCTTCCTTCCTTACAGATTATTAAAATCTTAAGGATATAAACCTGAGGCGACTGAGTCACTATTCTGAGAAATTAAGCCCATGAAGAAAGGCCACAAAGAAGAAAATAGAGTTGAGCTAAAGTGCAAGACTGAGTTTTCCATGGCATTATTTGAGAACTGTGCTTAAAACCAGTTTATTCCTACATTTGTAAGTTATATTAGCTAAAAGTTCCCATTTTCTTTTTTTAGAAATCAGATTTAGATAAAAGGTATCCTGGGGCACCTGGTTGGCTCAGATGGCAGCCGGCTCAGGTCATGATCCCAGGATTCTAGGATCGAGTCCTGCATCAGGCTCCCTGCTTTGCAGACAGCCTGCTTCTCCCTCTCCCTTTGCGGGCTGCTCTGCCCCACCCTGCTGTGTCTTCTCTCTCTCTGTCAAATAAATAAAATCTTTAAAAAAAAAGGTATCCAAATTGGCAAGAAGTAAAACTTAGACTATTTACAGATGACATACTATATATAGAAAACCCTAAATATTCCACCAAAAAACTACTAGAACTGATCACTGAATTCAGTAAAGTTGCAAGATCCAAAATCAATATACAGAAATCTGTAGCATTTCTATATACTAATAATGAAGTAACAGTAAGAGAAATTAAGAGAATAATCCCATTTACCAAAAAAAAAGAAAGAAAGAAAGAAAAAAAAGTCGGAGTTAGGCAAAGTATGCCCTTTTCAGTGAATAGTTCCATGTGTTTAACAAAGACATCCAGTTCTGTAACCACTACCAAAATCAAGATAAAGTTCTTTAACTCCCACCCCCACCCTAATCCCCTCAGGCCCCTCTATACCTAATACTTTCTTCTACTCCCAACCCTGGCCACCACTGACCTGATCTGTTTCCTTAGTTTTGCCTTTTCCAGAATATCATATAAGTGGAATTATGCAATATATAGCATTTTGAACTTGAGTTCTTTCATTTAGCATAATACATCTGAGATTCCTCTATACTTTATACGTATGAGCAGTTCATTACTTTTTATCGCCAAACAGCGTTCCATTTTACAGCTATACCACAGTTTGTTTATATATTCACTAGAAAAGATATTTGGATTGTTTCCAGTTTCAGCAATAATGAATAAAGCTGGACATCTGTGTACCAAATGATTTCTGTGTAAACATATTTTGGTGCCTCTTAGACAAATATCTAGCAGTGGTATTGCCAGATCATTCTTTAGCTGTGTATTTAACTGTTTTTTGTATTCTCACCAGCAGTGTATGAGAATTTTAGTTGTTCAACATCCCTGGATTGTCAGTTTTTTGTTTTTGTTTTGTTTTTTAAAGGTCTTATTTATTTATTTGACAGAAAGAGAAATCATATGTAGGCAGAGAGGCAGGCAGAGAGAGGGGGAAGAAGACTCCCTGCTGAGCAGAGCCCAATGCGGGGGCTCGATCCCAGGACCCTGAGACCATGACGTGAATCGAAGGCAGAGGCTTAACTCACTGAGCCACCCAGGTGTCCCTGGATTGTCAGTTTCTGAGATTCAGTTAGTATTAAGGAAAAGCCCAAGATCTTACATTCTCAAAAGTAAAATAAAAACTTGGCTTTCAAAAGGAGGATATTCTGTGGTAATATGGAAAAGGAACTCTAAATTCTCAAAGGCCTAATAATCATTTCTCTAAAAGTAATGTCAATAAGGTACAGGGAACTTGGTAGACAGAAATGCTCTGAAATCCAAATCTCTGTATATAACACTGGGAATATGGCTAAATGACTCAGAAGAAAAAAGGAAATAAACCTTTAGGTTCTCTTCCAATAAAAAGAGAAAGTCCTCTAGGAATCTTAATCTTACCTCTAGATCAGTTTCCATAAAATCAAAGACAAGACTAATATTAGATTTATGTCCAAAAGCATCAAGGAGCTGCAAAGCAAAATTAAAAAATAAATAAGTAAATAAAAATGTGATTTTCCATAAAATATTTGAAAAGATTATACCAACTAAAGTAATTTTTAAAAATTTAAACAAGTATCTGGACTGCTGATAATTCCCAGCTAAATCTGAATTATCTTATTAAATTTGACATTTATCCTTTATATTGCTAGGAATTAGTAATTTGAGGCACAAAAATACTAAACTTTGTATTTTTTAAAAGAACTTATTTATTTGAGAGAGACAGAGAGCATACACAAGCAGGGGGAGGGGTGGAGGGAGAGAGAGAAGCTGACTCCTCGCTGAGCCAGGAGCCTAATGCTGGGCTCAATCCCAGGACTCAAAGATCGTGACCTTAGCCAAAGTCAGACACCTAACCAACTGAGCAAGTAGGTGCCTAAATCTTAGTATTTTTAAAAAGTCACTAAATACTTAAGCTTTCCTCCAAAATTTTGAGAGTTATAATTAAGAAATAAATTAATGAAAACTTCACCCCAGTCTGCAATTCTGCGCTCAGTATTTAAGAAAATCCTATAAACAGAAGTGGTAGCTATCATTCCTTATATGCACCCTCTATGCCAGGCTCTATTTCCAGGTACTTCACATGCATTCAGTCAATGAACTAGTCTTACTACAACCCTCTGAGGTGGAGTTATGGCACCAAGTTATAGGGGAGCTTACTCAAGGTACTATACATGCTAGGGCTCTCTTCAAAATGATTTTTCACAAAATTAGGCCATATGCCCATATTAAACTTATTCCATCAGTTGTATAGTTTTAAAGACAATGCCTAGAGACACCTGGGTGGCTCAGTCAATTAAGTGTCTGCCTTTGGCTCCTGGGATGGAGTTCCCGTCTTAGCGGGGAATCTACTTCTCCCTCTGCCTCTGGCCCCCACCCCTGTTTGTGCTCATGCTTCCAGTGTGGCCACTGGCTCTCTCTCTCTCTCATGCCATCAAAATAAAGAAATAAAATCTTAAAAAATTAAAAAAAAAACAAAAACAAAGACACTGCCTATAGAATCAATTAGAACAGAAAATACCTATTGGCCTGATAAATTTTTAAGCTTTTTTGCAAGGTTCACCTAAAGCAATTCATCTTGCTGAGCCTTCAATCAACAACTACCACATTCAGAAATGACAGGGTCCCAAATCCCAGAAACAATTTAAATCATACTCACACCAATTATATTTGGATGACTTAGCTCCTGTAATAATTTTATTTCTCTTAAGGCTGTTCTATTTATACCTATATGAAAAAGCAAAGCAAAATGTGAAAAATAACTCTGACATCTCAAATCTTAAAAACGTATTTTTGGGGATAGGTTAGTCTTTCAGGAAATAGCAGTGAATATCCTACAGAAAAATAAGGGCCATTTTGACAGTTTTTTTGACATCTGGTTTTATTTTATATTACTTTATTTTAAAAAATAGCTTAAAATCACTATGATAAATGGTGAAAAAAGTATTCGCTTTGTAGCATATCCCTTGAGAAGACTGCTGGAATAACAATATGACAGTGTGTAACATTGAGGCAATAAATAAGTCAAAAGCTTCCCCTTTCTTGCACTATGAATATTAGGAACAGATTCTTGATGCTAACAGCAAAATAGTGGTAAGACGATTATCGTTCCCAATACAAAGGACAGAACTCAAAATTAAAAATAAGATCTGGTACTATGTGTTAAATAGAAGATGGGTCCTTTTTATAAAAACTAGTTCTTGATGACTAAATAAGACTTAACATGCTAGCACACAAAGCTATGGAGGAAAGGTAAAAACATGTTTTCTTCCATTCATCTATTTCAGTGTGAGCTTTCCGTACTTCCATGAGGTTGTATCCTGAATTTTCAAAGTAATCAGTTCAGGGAAAAAAAAAAAAAGAGTGCTTCCAACAATACCTTAAAGAATAATGAAGACAGCAAGACAAGCCACTGATAACCTTGCTGCCTTACATTTACTCAGATGACTTGGTTATATGACTCTTAACATCCAAATGGTGGATATCACAAACATCCTGTCTCTATCCTGATTCTCTATGCTGAGTTTACTCTTCTAGCACCCTGCAATAACCCTATCTAAACCACTCATAACTGATACGTTGCTAACTTCCTTAGTGAGAATAAAAACTTTTCCTGTTCTGTCAGATTATATTGAGTACTCACCATCTTTAGCTTCTGATCTATGTCCAAGTTTGATCTGGTGGGGGGGGGGAAACCCAAACACATTAAAAATGTGTTATTTAGACTTAGTGCATAACATATAAACACTTCAGAAACTTAGCCACAACAAAAATATGTAGCAACTTATATGTGGCCAGTAAGCAAGAAGGGAGTGGAAATCATGAATCTGAAACGCAAAATTAACAATATAAGAGAGGACCAAGTACCTATCATGCCTTGCCCCTTAAGTTTTTGAGTTACATTCAAGTAATGGAATTAAGAAAATAAATGTCTCCTTTATCTCTGCAAGATTAAATGTGGAAAAGTTACTGAGGGCATACTGACTAATAAACAACAACAACAAAAATCACTTCAAGTTGGCCTACTTGGGAGGAAATATATGACATACAAACAGAAAATAACATGTTTAATATGCCCAATAACATGTTCTTAGGAAACACATTTTCCCAAGAAGAAAAATTACAAATTATGATGGATACAAAAAAATGGTTAAACTGTTGTTACCATTAATACACATAACAAAACAAAAAAAGCAAAACAAATTGCATTAATAGGTTTAGGATTACACCAGTCTCTTATTCACTGCTTTATACAATGACTACATGTAATTAAAAAAAAAAAAAGCCCAAAACAATTACTTCTGGAAAAACACAGCTATTCCACCTTTAAAAATATCCCTCAGCTAAATGCAAAATGGTGCACCCACTGTGGAAAATGGTACGGAGGTTCCTCAAAAAACTAAAAATATATTACCATATGATCCAGTAATTCCCCTACTGGGCATATACCTAAAGAATACAAAAACACTAATTCAAAAGCTATATGCACCTCTATGTTTACTGCAGCATTATTAACAAAAGCAAACAGAACATTAAAATAGAATATTACTCAGCCACAAAAAAGAACAAAATCTTGCCATTTGCGACAACATGGATGGATCTAGAGGGTATAACAAGTGAAATAAGAGAAAGACAATACCATATGATTTCATTCATATGTGGAAATTAAGAAACAAAGCAAACTAACAAAGAAGAAAGCGACAACCAAGAAACAGTTAACTAGAGAGAACAGATAGCTATCAGAGGGGAGGTGGGGGCGGGTTGGGGGTAATAGCTGAAGAGGATTAAGACTACACATCATGGGGCGCCTGGGTGGCTCAGTGGGTTAAAGCCTCTGCCTTTCGTTCAGGTCATGATCCCAGGGTCCTGGGATTGAGCCCCGCATCGGGCTCTCTGCTTGGCAGGGAGCCTGTTTCCTCCTCTCTGTCTCTCTGCCTGCCTCTCCCCCTACTTATGATCTCTGTCTGTCAAATAAATAAATAAAATCTTAAAAAAAAAAAAAAGACTACACATCATGATGAGCACTAATACATAGACTTGCTGAATCACTGTATTGTATACCTGAAACCAATAACACTTCATGTTAAGTATGCTAGAAATAAAATTTAAAAAATAAGATTCTTGGTAATGATAAAAATAGATTAAAAGATGTAAATATATAAATATATATCTTCCAGCTGTATACTACAAACACAACTTTTTACTTAAAGGTAAACTACTACAGCACTAAAAAATATAGGGCACTCAGCAATAAATCTAACAAAAGATGTGCAAAGCTTTCCAAAACTAAGTAATAAAATGATATAAAAACATGCTTAAAATGAGACCAAAATAAACACACTCATAGATAGCAAGACTCAGTAATCATACATACGTCAATTTTCTTTAAGTTCAATGCAATCAAATCTAAAGCTCAACAGCATTTTTTAAAGAACACTGACAAACTGATTCTAAACTTTACATGGAAAAGGATCTAAGAACAATTTAAAAAATTTTTACATTTTGTAAACATAATAAAAATACATTGGTTTCAGGAAGCCATCTAATTCATTACCCAGATTAAACAACACTTACTTCATTATTCATCCTCCCCTTTCTGCTGAATAAAATGTTTATAACATTTCATAAAATGTTTTATAACATTTTTATAAAATGTTTTACAACAAACCTCAGATTTCATGTCATTTCATCCCCATGTACTTAAGCAGGCATCTCTAAAACATGGACATTTTCTTACATATTCAATATGCCATCCTCATACTTTTTTTTTTTTAAAGATTTATTTATTTGACACAGAGAAAGAGATCACAAGTAGGCAGAGAGACAGGCAGAGGAAGAGGGGGAAGCAGGCTCCCCGCTGAGCAGAGAGCCCGATGTGGGCCTTGATTCCAGGACCCTGAGATCATGACCTGAGCCAAAGGCAGAGGCTTAACCCACTGACCCACCCAAGCGCCCATACTTTTTTTTTAATTGTTTTTTTTTTTAATTATTATTTATTTGTGAAAGAGACAGAGATAGCATGAGAGGGGAGAAACAGACTCCCTGTGGAGCTGAGAGCCCGATGTGGGACTCTATCCTGGGACTCCGGGATCATGACCTGAGCCGAAGGCAGCTGCTTAACCAACTGAGCCATCCAGGCGCCCTGCCATTTTCATACTTAACAAAATCAATAATAATGCCATAGCAGTATGTAATATCTAGTTCATATAGAATTCTCCTGATTGTTTGAAATTTCCCAAGTAGCAGATAAAGTAGCCAAGATAATTTTGAAGAAAAACAGGTATGTTTAACTTATCAGATTTCAAGGGTTTTGAAAGACAGTAGTAATTAAATACACTATAGCATCTGAGCAGGGATGGAAAAAAAAAAAAATCAACCAATGGGGAAAAAAAATAGTGTGCCTCGAAATGGATCCAAGTATATGCTGGAACTCAGATTACAACTAAAGGCAAAACTTGGCATTGCAACCCACCAGGAAAAGGACAGACTATCCATAATGCTGGGAGAGCAAGGAAAAAAATATCGGATCACCCCATTACACAAAATAGAAAAATTAATTCCAGTTAAAATAAAGACCTAAATGCGAACAGCAATGCTTTAAAATTTTTAGAAAATAGAATCCTTAATAACCTGGAGGTAGGCAAGCAGATAAAAAGGAAACCCATAAAGGAAAAAAAATGGATAAACTCAACCAGAACAGAATTACAAATTTCTGTGCCCCAGAAGACACTATATATAAACAAAGTCTAGCCAAAGACTAGGAGAGGATACCTGCACTGCAAATTTCTGACAAAGGATTAATGTTCAGAATATAATAAAGAATTCCACTAATCCACAGGAAGAAAAAAATTTAAGCACCCTAACAGAAAAACTGGTAGAAAAAAAGTCTAAAAAGCCAATAAATCTAAGAACAGATGATCAATCTAACTGGTATTCAGAGGAATATTAATTGAAAAAATCATAAACCAATTTTGATCCAGGTAATTGAAAAATGTTGTAAAATCTGACAATACAAACATGGTAAGAATGGAGGGAAGTTAAACTGGTCCAACCACCTTGAAGAGCAATCTGACAATATGTGGTGAGGGTGATTCTGTATATGCCCTAAAACAGCAACAATTCATAGTTGGTTTCAAATATGAATATATTCTCTAAAGAAACTGACATGAATAGGCATCTCTGTAGGACTATATTAAGGGAAAACATAAAAAATAACAACAAAATAGCCTAAGTGTACATCAACAAGATTTTGACAGGCAAACTTAAGTGTAATTATACGATGGACTCTAATCACCAATGATCAGATATAAACCATATCTACATGTATCCACGTAGAAGATTTCAGCAATAATGCTGATTCAGGGGGTGCCTGGGTGGCTCAGTGGGTTAAGCCTCTGCCTTCGGCTCTGGTCATGATCTCAGGGTCCTGGGCCACCAATAGAGGATTGGTTAAATAAATGGGGAATCATAAATTGAGTATGATCTTTTTAAAAAGATGAGGCAGACATCAATGATAATTTATTTTTTATAAATTTTAAAAGAAATTAAATATTCCACTTACTTCTAAACATACTTCTTTTTAATTTTAAAGATTTTATTTATTTGACAGGGAGAGAGATCACTAGTAGGCAGAGCAGCAGGCAGAGAGAGAGGGGGAAGCAGGCTCTGTACAGAGCAGGGAGCCAGATGTAGGGCTTGATCCCAGGGCTCTGAGACAATGCCCCAAGTGGAAGGCAGACGCTTAACCCACTGAGCCACCCAGGCACCCTATCCCTCTAACACAGTTTAAAATTCCAAGATACAATAGGTGAAAAAATACAGAAAATTCATTTTTCGTAAAATTAAACATGTTAGTGAATAAACAAGTGTAAAACCTTATAGCAGAAAGACTAGATAATGTCTAAAATGAGGCTTTAAAGGAGTTAGGAATTTTGGAGGAGAAAACAGATTCAAATGGCAACAGGAACAATAAGGAGGTAAGGACACCTGGGTGGCTCACTAGGTTTTGCCTCTGCCTTCAACTCAGGTCGTTATCCCAGGGTCCTAAAATGGATCCCTACGTGGTGCTCCCTGCTCATGGAGGAGCCTGCTTCCCCCGCTGCCAGGAAAGAACAAGCAACCTGGCAACAAAACACCTGGGTTTAAATGCTAGTTTTAGCCATAAGTATCTGTGTCATTTTGACAATTACTCAATCTCTCTTCGTCTCAGGTATCTCAACTGTAAAATAAGGAACTTTCCCTACATCATATGCCTCTATGGAGGGCTAAATGAAAAGAATGTAAGTGAAGATGCCTGACATGTAAAAAATTAGCTACACACGACCCAAGTTTCTTGAATGAACGCAAGTAAAAAAGCTACTAAATTCATTTTTTTTTAAAAGGCACACCAATGTTAATGCTCACGAAAGCTTTTCAAGGAAAATCTGTACACAGAAAATGCAGATGATACACATGACGGATGCAGGTGTGGCAGAAACCGTGACCTGGGAAGATCACGGCATTAAACAGTTCTGAGGAACCAGGAGATGAGTACTTGCTCCCCTTGCCTACGTCTGAGGTTATAAAGCAAACATAACATATAGCTTCCCCTTCATTTCCATTCCAATTAATGGAACAACAACAACAAAACTAATTCAACCCGAGTTCCATCCTAGAACACAAGACATTAATAAACTCCGTTTTCTCTGAAAATGACATAAATATCTCATTAGCAGAGCACGATCAGGAGTCGTACAAAGCCCAGGCGTCAGCTCATACATACAGATATCTTCAGAGACTGAAGGAAAAATAACAGAGAGTAACTCACTTTCTTAATGGCGACAATTTGGTTGGTGTTCTTGTCTCTGGCCTTGTAAACCGTGGCAAACTAGAGAGAAAAACAGAAATAATCTAAGTTTGTGGGAGCTTTTTTGTGTTTGCCTTTTTACTTCTTCAGATCTGGAGAAGCAAAGACCTTGGGGTTCTTGGAGCGGATTGCGGCGGCGTGGAACGTGGTGAGGCAGGCCACTTCCCGTTCCAGTCTATCCTTCAGAAAGGACAGAGCCGCTTAGGGGCTCCCCTCCAGGGTACTACCACACAGGGGCAGCAGGTGCGTATGGGCAGTCTCGTCCAAAAAGGAGTAGCCAGGTCAGTCCTCTCAACCCCAACAGAAAATCTGTGAGGGTGTGAGGCGGCCCGGCGTTCTCCGTTCAGAGCCCTGCGAATCCCATCCGAGAGCCTCACCTGTCCCTCCCCGAGGAAATCCAGTTTCTCATAACGCTTTGCTCGCGACTTCACGTCCACCGCCATTCGTCGCAAGAAACTCGGCTCCAACTGAAAGGGGCGAGCTTCCGCGACACCAGGAATTTAAAGCTACCTAAATACCTCCAACAGCCACTTCCGTTGAGTGAGAGCCGGCGCTTTATTAGCTCCGCCCCACTTCCGGTTTGGACTTCCGTGCTGCCGAGTTAGTCCGGCTAGAGCCCGCCCTACGGAAGCTGCGCGGGGCAGGGTTCGTTGGTTTTTCTGCGCCGTCCCCGCCCTGTCACGCTGTAGTCTGTTGGTGCCGGAAGCGGTGTGTTTTCGTGGTTGACTATGTCACCCTGTTACCGTTTTAACATAGATATTCCCTTCAGTACGGGGGACAGATCAGCGTTCTGATATGATATTCTGAGTTCGGGATTTAATAGGTGTGTGTGAGCGTGGAAGACTTGACCTTATCTCTGATCTCGCGGTCTGGTTTTTGCTCAAGGGCGTCCGTCGCGATGGTTGCTATGGACGCTTAGCGTCGCAATCACGGGTTACTTAGAAGAGAGCCCAGTTCTTAAGCGCTGGTCAAAACGCCTTCTCAATTCAGTCCTTTGTGAAGGACTCCCCGGGAAACAAAATCCAAGTCAACTGAAGAATTCCGTGCCGTGGAACAGAATTCTGGCCGTCAGTTTTCTACTCTATAAAATGGTAATAATAAGCTACATCATAACTGGTTGTGACGACTAAATAAAACACCCAGAAACTTAAGACATTGTAAGTGCTCAATTAAGTGTTCATTTTGAGCAATACTCAACTTTGATTCTCATAAGTTTTCATGCATATTAACACGTTAAACACACAACTCACTTACTTATCGAATGTATATTGAGCACTTACTATGTGCCGGGCTCTGTTGCAGACTGAGAAATCGGCAGGGAAAAAGACAAAGATCCATGCTTTCCAACGGAAAGAAATAAAATACGTTATGATACATACTATTAAGTGCTACAGCGATTATAAAGTAGGGAAAGGGGATAAGGTAGGACTTCAGTTTAAAACAGGGTGTTAAAAGACATCACTGAAAAGCCACTGCAAAAAATATATATAAATATTAAAAATATATATATATATTTTATATATGTATAAAAATATATATATGCCACTGTAGTTTTCAGCAAAGTGGTATGATCTGACTTAATGTTTTAGAAAGTTCACTATGGCTGTTTTTAGAGACCACAACATAGAGAGCAAAAAAAGGAAGGCCAGTGAAAGAATTGTCGCAGTTATCCAGATAGCTATGTAGGATTTGACTTCTAGCCAATAGGATTTGCTGACAGACTGCATATAGGTTGTGGAGGAAAAACTGGTAATTGTAAGGTTTTGAGCTGAAGCATTTAATGTTTCTAAGAGATAACAATATTCATTTGTGGTGAAGAAGGCAGCAGAATACTAAGGTTCATAATTTAGTCAAGGTAATACAGAGTAAGGATTGAATTCTTGCTCTAGATCTAGACTACTTGCATTTGAATACTAGCCTCGCAAGTATTCAGTCACTAGATTTATTACTTGGGCAAAATATTTAACGTTTTTGTTCCTAGTTTCCTCATTTGTAATAGGACTACTCATTGGGTTGCTGCAAGGCTGAAATGTTTTACATTTCCAAAACCCTTAGAAAAGTGTCTGACAGTTCTGTTCCTTAGCTATCACATAACTATTACTGGTCACCTTCCAGCTCTTTGTCACTGGGTTTTTATTGAGTTCTGTTACATTCGTAGGCAAAATTCTCATACATTACACAAAACGCCATCCTTTTACCATTTATCTCTTGCATCAAGATATACCCAATGATACATGGTATCACAGAACTCAGGTCGAAGTTGCTTCCGAAAGTCATCACTTTAACAGTAAACTAACTTCACTTGTAGCAGGAATAAGTTAAATAGTGAGCTAAATGTCATGGTATACTTGTGAGGCTAGAAGTTCTAAAGTGTATCATGGCATATGAATTGATAATCACTGCATTATACTATGCTGCTAAGTAAATTCCTATGTGGGGACATTTTAAGTACAGTAAAAAAAGGCAGTTATCTAGGTAAAAGTCTTGGTTCAGTAGGTCACTGTATGTATAAAATGCCATTCAGCATCTGTAAAGCATTATCCAGTTTACAAAGCACTTGCAGGTATTAGCAACAGCCAGTTTTCAAGATGGCCCCAATGAAATCTTTCCTTCTGGTATCAATGCACTTATGTAGTTTATTCCCACAGTGAAACAGACTGTTCTGTGTGACCTGTAGAATATGTCAGAATTGAGTTCATCTAACTTTTAAGTAGATCATAAGAGGCATTGCGCCTTCTGCTTTGCATGCCTAGATCATGTGCTCTGGGTGAAGTCAGCCTTCATGTAAGAGTTCAATCAGGTAGCCCTGTGAAGAGGTCTACATGGGGAAAAACTGGGATCTCCCGCCAACAGCCATCATCAACTTGGCAGTCATATGAGTGAATCACGCTGGAGGTAATTCATCTAGCTCCAGTCAAGCCTTCAATAATTGCCGCCCCAGCTGGTCTCTGATTACAACCTCCTGAAAGACATGGAGAGCTGTCCAGCCAAACTGCTCCAGAAATCCAGACCCAGAGAAAAAAAGAGACCTCTTAAGTGATTATTGTTTTTAGCCACATTTTGAGTTTTCAGTCATTAAGTAATACACCATAGGGACACCTGGATGGTTCAGTCAGATAAGTGTTTGCCTTCAGCTCAGGACATGATCCTAGGAACCTGGGATCCAGAGCCACATCAGTCTCCTTCCTCAGTGGGAAGCCTGCTTCTCCGTCTGCCTCTGCCTGCCACTCCCCTGCTTGTGCTCTGATAAAAGTGGGGGAAAAAAGTAATATACAATGCACTAATGGATCCTATCATATTGTATTAGCATTAGGGAGGAAATCTGAAGCTTGAACAAATTCAGCAGTTTGTGGATGGTTATATATATTTATGTGCTCGTCTCCTAAATGAAAATACAAGCTATTTATTTAAAGCTAAGCCAGAATTCCTTCTATACCATCCTCTTTGTAAGCTCATCTATGACACCAATTCCCACTGAACATGGCTTTTTGCCATACTTATACTCATAAATTCTGTAAAAGTGATAAATTTTTTCATTGTGACATTCATGGCTGGAGCTATATTAAAGATGGCCTTCAGACAGTTCTTGTATGGGGCTTCTGACTGCTGGCCCACAGAATCACAGAAGTCACTCTTCATTATCTGAACCAACTCTGTTTCAGAAAGCAAAAAAAAAAAAAAAAAAAAAAAAGACCTTGGTATTCTGTAACTGAAATGTAAAAATTAAGGGGAAAAAAGAGAATAGGGCTAACTTTAAAGAATATATTCCAAATAAGTTTTTAAATGATAACAGAAAAATCATCAATCACATTGTTTTTCTGAGTCACCAGAACAGCTTATTTCTAGTACCAAACACCTATCTCATATTCAACTTGGGCAACATTTATACTAGGTCACAACAGGGAACTCATAGGAGAAGCAGATAAACTATGGAATAGCAATAAGACAAAACAAAAACAAAAGAATAACAAAACAAACAAAAAAACCAAAGCTTAGTCTACAGGCAAATGAGCAATACTCAACAACAATTCGACTCTAATACCCATGAGCTACCCTTACTATTAGGAATGACTTCCTTAAAGCATATTCTAGAAATCATTCAAGGTACGGAAGAAAATTTATTTAGCTTTGTGAGGCTTTACTTTCACAATAATACATACCCTTGGCACTCTAAGACCCTATTAAAGTTTCATAAATTGCCTTAATAAGGCAAATATTTACGTTGATTTTATGAGACTTTCAGACATTTGAGAAAGTTAGTGGTTTTCAGAATTTGCATACATGATGACAATTAAAACAGTAAAATAAAGAATGAGACTTTCTTAACAGCCCTAATAATATAGTAAGTTGCAATGTCTAATCAAACATCTATTCCTAGGTTTATATTTATTTTGATCCCATATTTTCCATTTTAAACTCTGGCATTTTCTTCTGAATATAGGTTACAAATAATCTTTTGTCTTAACTCCCAGCTTTAATACCACAAAGTCACCTGTTTTACCTTGTCTATATTTTTATTACTTAGTGTAGGGTATGCTTTTTAAACTAATTATACTCCAGTAACTCTGTGAATGAAAAAATGTTAAGAAAACTA
Source organism: Meles meles (assembly GCF_922984935.1). NCBI lineage: Eukaryota > Metazoa > Chordata > Mammalia > Carnivora > Mustelidae > Meles > Meles meles. The sequence continues at coordinate 85,778,045 of NC_060068.1, forward strand.
AGAACAAATAATGGAGTCATTCTTTCATTGATCCTCACCCAATTTCAAGAAAATCACTTCCCCAAGCAGCAATTCTCTCTGATAAAAACCTGTGATAGTTTACTAGATACTGTGTACTTTTAATAGCTCCAACACTGGAAATACTTGATAATTGAGAGTAAATTAATAGGCTAACATTTAAAAATGTATACTTTAATAAGCATATAAACAATTAGGTAAGCTTTTGCAGAAGCTGACCAAGATACATATATTAGAAGATACAACTGTCCATCTAAATTTTCTATATTTCATTTTTTTTCTTTTTGCAGAGTATTCAAGTTGTTTGCTATGTAATTTCTCATGTGCCATTTTGGATTTTTGGACAGTCTTTATTGTAAAGACTATTTTTTTGTCTGATGACAAATAGCAGCCACACTGTCAGTGATTATTCCGGACCTCCACGCTGAAAAGGAAAAAACAAAGCAAAAAATTAGGTGTTAAATTTACAGAAGAAATGTTTTCATGTCACTATACAAATTTACACCATTTTAAGCAAATGACCTTTAGGGTTTAAAAAACAATTTCAATTTTTCATTTCTCTTAGGCTCTCCTATCAATGTTATAAACAACTTCTGATCTAGAAAGGACTCAAGGTTGACCCTGATTGGTGGGCCTCAAATTTCTTGGTCTCAGCAGCCCTTCACACTGAAAAATTACCAAGGACTCTACTGAGCTTCTTTCATGTGTTATGGTTATTACTACTTCCCATATTATACTTCCACACATATATCCCTTCATGTACCTCTACTGAGGGCTTGTACATGGTTCACTTCTCATAGTCCAGGCCTGACTATCTTGGTCTTAGCTATTGACCCACCATGACAAGGTGATGGAAGAGCAAGGAAATCAGCCTATGAAATTCCAAAAGCCAAAAATGTTCATGTGTTTTGATAGTACTAAAATAAAGAGCAATGAGGGGCGCCTGGGTGGCTCAGTGGGTTAAGGCCTCTGTCTTCAGCTCAGGTCATGATCCCAGAGTCCTGGGATCGAGCCCCGCATCGGGCTCTCTGCTCTGAGGGGAGCCTGCTTCCTCCTCTCTCTCTGCCTACTTGTGATCTCTGTCTGTCAAATAAATAAATAAAAATCTTAAAAAAAAATAAAGAGCAATGACATACTTGGATAAATTCAATTTCTTCTTGAGATACAAGTTTCCTTCTGTATTTCTGAGGTAATGTTTTTATTATTTCTGCAGTATCCGGTGGACCCTGATGCATCAGCAAATCTGGTGATTTACTTCCCTTAGAATGCTGTGAAATTGAAGAGTGAGATGGTAGTCCTGCTGATCTCAAAACTTCTGATACTGAAAAAAAAAAATGTAATTAGAGAAATAAATTGTTCAGGTATCTTAAAATACTATTTTGAGTTATTATTGAGTAAGCAAGTCATTCTTCAAATGCTAAGTGTAATTCTAACAGGTATTACTGAGTAACTTAGTTGGGTAAAGTTCATTTTAAAGAAGGAGGAAGCCTTAAGCGAATGAATAACTAAAACAAGTTTGTAAAATAATAAAATTTCTAGGTAGTGGAGTTCAACCCATATAGGTAATTTACATGACCTAAATTTTGTCAAATGGTGACATTTATAGTTAAAAATATCCCTATAAGGGGTGCCTGGGTGGTTCAGTCGGTTAAGCAACTGCCTTTGGCTCAGGTCATGATCCCAGGGGCCTGGGATCCCTGCACAGTGGGAAGCATGCTTCTCCCTCTCCCACTCCCCCGCCTGTGCTCTCTCTCTGTCAAATAAATAAAATCTTTAAAATATATATGTATATATATATTTATATATATCTATATATATATAGAGAGAGATATCCTTATAAAACTTGTTAAGCTCCTCCCTGAATTGAAGATCAAATATCTTATAATAAAAATAGGGACAAGAATAATGATTACTGGGGCACCTGGGTGGCTCAGTGGGTTAAGCCTCTGCCTTTGGCTCGGGTCATGATCTCAGGGTCCTGGGATCGAGCCCCACATCAGGCTCTCTGCTTGGCAGGGAGCCTGCTTCCTCCTCTCTCTCTGCCTGCCTCTCTGCCTACTTGTGATCTCTGTCAAATAAATAAATAAAATCTTTAAAAAAAAAAGAATAATGATTACTGAGTAACGTATAGAGTTGTTGAATCACTATATTGGGCACTGTAAATTAACTCTACTGGAATTGAAAAAAAAAAACAGGGACAAAGGACTGGGTAAAATGGACAGAAAAAAGGAGAACAACTTGTTCAGAATCTTGAGTTACTTTATAGGCAATGATTGCTCAGGGCTAAGGCAGTCTTCATCTATTGAGTGAATGAGTAAATGAGTGAATGAAAGAAAAGAAGGTCAGCTGGAAGAAAAATATAGGAATGGCTACTGTTCCTCACAAACTCTCCAATGTAAGCATGCGATAGTCTTTTCAAGGACAGAAGAAAGGAAAGAACAAAAATTTCCCTATATAAAATCAATATCCTTAAAAATTCAGAGATATTTCTGTTGAGTCACCACCTTTTTAAATGGAGGTAATAAGAAGTTAATTTCTACTTGCATAAAAACCTAGCAGACCACTGTGATCTAAGCTACAATGGTCTCATGGATTTTAAAATGAGAAATAATGCCTACCCAAAAAAAAAAAAAAAAAAAAGAAAGAATGCCTATAATAGCATATTCATATATAAAAATGCTTGTACATATACATATTTTTAAAAATCTGAAGTATAACTTACCATTAGGTTTAGGATTATCTCTTCTGTCAGGGAATCTTATTAATGGAGTATGTGGCTTGACTACCTAAAGGAAAAATTAAAATACATGGAAAAAAAGATGAAGCACTAAAACCATTAACTATAAAAGAAACCACCTACTGAGCTTCATAGATACCTTTGTTAAAATAAACTTAGTATTTCACAGCAACTTTAAATCTTACTATTTTACTCTTCCCCAACCAGGAAAGCTGGTCTATAAACTATTAATTTGTTTATCTTATCTGCTCTTCCTAGTAACTTTGGACTTTACACTTAACTTATATATTTTACTATACTTTATATATTTTATACTTTATATTTATACTTTACTTATATTTTACTATACACCACTGACCTCAAAAACAACCCTATGGAGGCACCTGGGTGGCTGAGCTGGTTAAGCACTGCCTTTGGCCCAGGTCATGATCCTGGAGTCCCAGGATCAAGTCCCGCATGGGCTCCCAGCTCCGCAGGGAGTCCGCTTCTCCCTCTGACCTTCTCCCCTCTCATGCTCTATCTTACTTGATCTCTCTCTCAAATAAATAAATAAAATCTTAAAAAAAAAAAAAAACCCTATTTAAAAGATGACACAGATCTTATGTTGCATGACATGTATTGCCCTGCTGCCTGGTAAGATTTCGAAGTTTCCTGACTTGTATTGAGTTTGTTTTCCTACTATGTCAATATCTAGCAAGGTAAAATAGGGTAAAAAGCATACTAAAAATTAGGTCATTAAGAAAATACTTTTTCTAAAAAAAAAAATACTTTTTCTGGGATGCCTGGGTGGTTCAGTCGGTTAAGCATCTGCCTTCAGCTCAGGTCCTGATCCCAGGGTTCATGAATCAAGTTCCGCCTTGGACTCCGTGCTCAGTGGGGAGACTGCTTCTCCCTTTGCCCCCCATTCCCCTGCTTGTGCTCTCGCTCTCTCTCTCTGACAAATAAAATTTTTAAAAGAAAATATTTTTTCTGACTACAAAAGTAACACATGTTCTGTGTAAAAAAACTGGAAGAAATGTAAAAAAGCACAAATAAGAAAACACTGTCTATAATCCCCAAGCTCACATAAAACAATTTCAACATTTGGTTAGCGCTTTTGGCCTGAGGGCTATACCCACGGTAATACATATTTTTAAAATATTGTGGTTTTTTTTTTAAAGATTTTATTTATTTATTTGACAGAGACCACAAGTAGGCAGAGAGGCAGGCAGAGAGAGAGAGAGAGAGGGAAGCAGGCTCCCTGCTGAGCAGAGAGCCCCATGCGGGACGTGATCCCAGTGGGATCATGACCTGAGCGGAAGGCAGCGGCTTAACCCACTGAGCCACCCAGGTGCCCCTAAAATATTGTTTTTATAACAAATATTTGCAGAGTATTACTGTTTTATCTCCCTAGAATTCCAGATAATGCTATAGAGGAACTTAAATGGATCTTTCAATATTAAATTTTCTGAATACACAATGCTAAGACTCTAATGAACAGTACTATTTGCATCTAAAGTAATCTCTGAGTTGCTCTGTAACTAGTGATAGTGAGATATGTTTATCTGCAAAATATTGTATATATGTATTACATATTAGTTTATATGAGTACAGAAGTAAATAGGTTTGTTGGGACGGGCCTGAAACCACCACCATAACTGTGCTGCTGTAAGAATGCTAGAACAGAGTTGCCTCCCACCGTATAAGGGCACACACAAGTCTTTCATGCTAAAAAATGAAAGTCTAATGTAACATTGTGTGTCAACTGCACTTAAATAAAAAAAATTTTGGGGCGCCTGGGTGGCTCAGTGGATTAAGCCGCTGCCTTCGGCTCAGGTCATGATCTCAGGGTCCTGGGATCGAGCCCCGCATCGGGCTCTCCGCTCAGCGGGGAGCCTGCTTCCTCCTCTCTCTCTGCCTGCCTCTCTGCCTACCTGTGATCTCTGTCTGTCAAATAAATAAATTAAAAATCTTTAAAAAAAAAATTTTTTTTTAAAGATTTTATTTATATATTTGACAGAAATCACAAGCAGGCAGAGAGGCAGGCAGAGGCAGAGAGAGAAGCAGGCCCCCTGCTGAGCAGAGAGCCCAATGCGGGGCTCGCTCCCAGGACCCTGAGATCATGACCTGAGCCGAAGGCAGAGGCTTAACCCACTGAGCCATCCAGATGCCCTGCTTAAATAAAAATTTTTTAAAGACTAATTATCCCTCTAGTGACTATTTTTCCTTTTCATAGCCAAGCTTCTTGAAATAATGTTTTATCCATCCATTTTCAATACCCCATTTAAAAGTTTTAAACATGTTCAACAGCTTTCAAGATAAACTTCAAACTCACATTTGTCATTCACAGGCCCATCCTGATCTGGCATCTACTTACCTCTCAAGCCTCAATCCCCACCATTGCCTTATATACTTTTTTTTCTTAAGATTTTATTTATTTACTTGACAGAGAGAGAGATCACAAGCAGGCAGAGAGGCAGGCAGAGAAGCTGGGGTTGGGGGAAGCAGGCTCCCTGCTGAGCAGAGAGCCTGATGTGGGGCTTGATCCCAGGACCCTGAGATCATGACCTGAGCCAAAGGCAGAGGCTTAACCCACTGAGCCACCCAGGCACCCCTGCCTTGTATACCTTTTATTCCAGGTATTCTGAAGGACTTTTCTGTTCCCTATTCATCATGCCACTTCATCCCATTCAATCTACAGCTTGTGTTCCATGCCAGGAAATCTATCCTCAGTCCTGCCCTGCTTCCATGCCCCTGCTTTCATCTGTTTATTAATTTTTTAAAGTTTTAAGATTTTATTATCTATTTGAGAGAGAGCAAAGGGGAGTGAAAGAGAGAGAGCATGAACAAGGAGATGAGGAGAGGGAGGAGAAGCAGACTCCTGGCTGAGAAGGACACCTGATGCAGGGCTCAATCCCAAGAACTTGGTATCATAACCTGAGCTGGAGGCAAACACCTAACAGACTGAGCCACCCAGGTGTTCCTCATCTGTTGATCTGTTAAAACAATCAAATATCACTTCCCTCTAAAAAGCTTTCTTGATTTTAAAGTGTGATTTTAAAACTCCTCCTCTGGGTTTCCATGACATCTGTGCCAGTATATCTGTGGGATAGATTCCTAGGAAAGAGACTGCTAAGTCAAAAGAGAAAAAAGCCAATCTTAAGAGGTATTGGTAGATTTTCTTTCACAGAGTTTATACTGTTTTACATTCCCATATTGGATCCCAGAGTGAACAATGAGTGCCTGCTTACACACAGCCTTCACAACAGACTTGTGTTATCTGACTTGTACATTTTTAATCAAATATCGGTGAGGAAAAATGTTATCTCCATGTAGTTTTCATTTTCAGCTATCTTACTATAAGTAAGGCTGTTCATCTTTTCATATGGCTAAGAGCATTTTCATTTCTTTACCTGTGAAGATTATATTCATAGCTCTTGCCTATTTTTCTATGCTTATAAGTTCTTCATATAATATGCTTGTAAACTCTTTTTCTGTTGCAAATTTTTTACCTAGTCTTTTTTTTTAGTTGAATGGTTTTTATTTTTTTCGATGAGTAAACGTGTTTTTTTTCTTTTTCTTTCCAATACAGCCCACATTATCAGTTTTTTCCCCTTAATACATCTTGATTTTTTTTTTTTTTTAAGATTTTATTTAGGGGGGGCACCTGGGTGGCTTAGTGGGTTAAAGCCTCTGCCTTCGGCTCAGGTCATGATCCCAGGGTCCTGGGATCGAGCCCCACATCGGGCTCTCTGCTCCACAGGGAGCCTGCTTCCTCCTCTCTCTCTGCCTGCCTCTCTGCCTAGTTGTGATTTCTCTCTGTCAAATAAATAAAATATAAAAAAAAAAAAAAAAAAGATTTTATTTAGGGGCGCCTGGGTGTCTCAGTGGGTTAAAGCCTCTGCCTCTGATCATGATCCCAGAGTCCTGGGATCAAGCCCCCCATCCGGCTCTCTGCTCAGCAGGGAGCCTGCTTCCCCCCCCCCCCCCGCCTGCCTCTCTGCCTACTTGTGATCTGTCTGTCAAATAAATAAATAAAATCTTAAAAAAAAAAGATTTTATTTATTTATCTGAGAGAGAGACACAGGCAGAGGAAACATAGGAGGGGGAGTGGGAGGCTCTCCGCTAAGCAGGGAGCTTGATGCGGGGCTCGATCCCAGGACTCTGGGATCATGACCTGAGCCGAAGGCAGACACTTAATGACTGAGCCACCCAGGCCCCTGTATCTTGATTTTAAAGCATAGTTTGGTAAGTTTTCACTGTTCCAGTTATAAAGAAAGTCTTGTTTTCATTTGGTATTGCATGGTATTGTTTCTTTTAATTTTCAATTCTGAAATAATTATGGAATCATAGGAAGTTGCAAAAAATGTACAAGGAAATTCCTGGTAACTTCATTCAGTTTCTACTACAGTAGTATCTTAGTAGTATCTTACGTAACTATAGCACAATATCAAAACCAGGAAACTGACACTGGTACAGTCCATACAGCTTATTTTAGATTTGGTCAGTTTTATATGTACTCATTTGTGCATGTACAATTCTTTGCAATTTTGGCTTCATTTTTTACATTAAGATATCAGATCCCTTTGCACTTTATCACTTCCTCCCCAACTAACCCCTGGCAGCCACTGATCTTTTTACTGTCTCCAGTTTTCTTTTCCAGAAGGTCACATATTTGGAATCATAAAGTAGTCTTTCAGTTTTGGTTTCTTTCACTCAGTAACAAGCATATAAGTTTCCTCCAAGTCTTTTCATGGCTTGATAGCAAATTCCTTTTTAGTGTTAGATAATATTCCATTGCCTGGATGTATCAGAGTTTATGTATCTATTCACCTACTACTAAAGGATATCTTGGTTGCTTCCAAATTTTGACAATTATGAATAAAGCTGCTATAAATATCCATGTGCAGGTTTCTATGTAGATCTAAGTTTTCAACTCATTTGGGTAAACAGCAAAGTGTAATTGTTTGATCATATAGTTAAAGTATATCAAGTTTTAAAAGAAACTGCCAAACTGCCTTCCAAAGTGGCCATACCATATTACATTCTCAGCAGGAGCGAATGAGTGCCTAGTGCTCCACATCTTTGCCAGCATTTGGAAGTATCCACATTCTTCTGGATTTTGGTCCCTCTAACAGGTATGAAGTGATATTTCTTTGCTGTTTTAATTTGCAAATCCATGATGACATATGATGTTGAGCACCTTTACATATGCCTGTGATCTGTCTCTGATGAGGAGTCTGTTCAGGGCTTTTGGCCATTTTGTTGTTGTTGTTTTTAAGTGGGCCCCACAGCCCAGCACAGGGCCCAAACCCAAACTCAGGACCCTGTCAAGACCTGAGCTAAAATCAAGAGCCAGACATTTAATGGAATGAGCCACCTAGGCACCCCACCCATTTTTAAATCAGGTTGTTTTCTGGTGTTAAGTTTTAAGAGTTCTTTTTTTCTTTTTTAAAGATTTTATTTATTCATTTGACAGAGAAATCACAAGTAGACAGAGAGGCAGGCAGAGAGAGGGAGAAGCAGGCTCCCCGCTGAGCAGAGAGCCTGATGCGGGGCTCGATCCCAAGACCCTGAGATCATGACCTGAGCTGAAGGCAGAGGCTTAACCCACTGAGCCACCCAGGTGCCCCAAGTTTTAGTTCTTTGTATAATCTGGATAATAGTACTTTATTGGTTGTTTTTTGCAAATATTTTCTCCCAGTCTGTGGCTTGTCATCTCACTATCTTAACTGTCTTTGGTAGACAAGATTTTAATTTGGACGACATTCAGCTTATCAATTATTTCTTTCATGTTATCATGTCTTTGGTGTTGTATCTAAAAAGTCACATCTAGGGATGCCTGGGTGGCTCACTTCACTGGGCCTCTACCTTCGGTTCAGGTCATGAACTCAGGGTCCTGGGAGCCAGTCATACAGCGGGCTCCCTGTTCAGCAGGGAACCTGCTTCTTCTTCTGCCTTATGCTCATATACACACACACTCACTTTCTGTCAAAATAAATAAAATCTTTAGAAAAATAAATTAAAAATTAAAAATTAAAAAATTCAGGCAAACCTAAGATCATCTACATTTTTTATGTTATTTTCTAGTTTTATAGTTTTACATTTTACATAACAATTCTGTGATCCATTTTGAGTCAATTTTTGTGAAGGGTATAAGGTCTGTGTCTAGATTCATTTTTTCCAAGTGAATATTCAGTTGTTCCACAACATTTATTGAAAAGACTATCTTTTCTCCATCTATTGTGTTTGCTCCTTTGTCACAGTTCAGTTAAAAAGCTTTTAATTTTTAATTTTTACCTTTCGCCTCTTAGTTTGAGGTATGCCTCATATATAGCATAGCATTGGATAGGTATTTGCTAGCCAATTTGAGAGTAATTTTTTTTTATATAGTTTTTTTTATTTGACAGAGGGAGATCACGTAGGCAGAGAGGCAGGCAGAGAGAGAGAGAGAGGAAGGAAGGCAGGCTCCCTGCCGAGCAGAGAGCCTGATGTAGGGCTCGATCCCAGGACGCCGGAATCATGACCTAACCCGAAGGCAGAGGTTTTAACCCACTGAGCCACCCAGGGGCCCCTGAGAGTAATTTTCTAAAGGGGATTTAGATCATTTACATTTACAGATATAACTCACAAGTTTGGTGTATTTTGTCATATCATTTTATGATTATTTAAATATAAATTCCTTTGTCATATTATCTTTTTCTTTGCTTTCATTTGTGGGATTTTAATTTGGAAAGAATTATAAATTATGCTTTTGTGCATTTATATTTACATTACTACCTTTACATAATACCCTTAATGGCCACCTTCTGAGATACTACCCATTGGTACATTACTATGAGAAAGAATGAAAGCAGGTGATAGTGATCTCTTCTCTGCTTTCCTTCCTATCTTTTTTTTTTTAAAAGATTTTATTTATTTATTTGACAGAGAGAGATCACAAGTAGGCAGAGAGGCAGGCAGAGAGAGTGAGAGGGAAGCAGGATCCCTGCCGAGCAGAGAGCCCGATTCGGGACTCGATCCCAGGACCCTGAGATCATGACCTGAGCCGAAGGTAGCGGCTTAAACCAGTGAGCCACCCAGGCGCCCCTCCTTCCCATCTTTTACTACCAGTTAATAACCAGGGGCAAGTGTATTCCAGCTTTTGTATACTCTCCCCCTTATTCCTCCATTTTAAAAGTTGAATTAGAGCTATACTGTCAGAACAATAGTATTACCAACAAGTCTTTCACCGTATCTCCATTATTTAGTCTTGTTCTTACAGTCACATAATTCAATGTTCATATCCATTTCCTATGTTGAAACAACTCTGAATACAACTAAGTATTCCTCAGTTGTCTTTCATTCTCTGGGAGATCTAGTAGGAAGGGCTGCAGGGAACAATATTCCCTGAGTTAGTGAAGGTATAGAAGGGTTTGTAGCCTTTACAACTTGAAGGTCAATGTAGCTAGATACATCTCTGGTTAATATTTTCCATCCTTAACTACCTTAAATATGTTATTCGCATGTCCTCCTTTATGAACTATTATTGTTGTAAACTCTGATAACTTTTGTTCTCTTTTAAGTGCTTGGTCTTGCAGCCTGGATCACCCAAACTTTTTCTCCTTTAGAATCTAAAGATTTTAAAGGGTGGCTTAGTCAGTGGGGCATCCACCTCTTGGTTTCAGCTCAAGTCATGACCTCAGGGTCCTGAGATCCAGCCCTGTGTGCATCAGGCTCTTGGCTCGGTGGTAAGTCAACCACCCTTGGTTTGTCTCCCTCTCTCTCTGCCTTCCCGCCCCCACCCCCATGTGAGTGCTTACACACGTGCTCCCTCTCTCTCAAATACATGTAAATCTTAAAAAACAAAACCAAACCAAACCTCAAGATTCTACAAGAATATACCCATTAGTCAACTACAGTTGGTTAATTCTCTCAAGCCTAAGGTATACTTTTAAGTCTTCTTTTATATCAGGCAAGTTTTATTAAGTTATACGTTTTGAGACTTGTTCTATTTGCTTTTACTTTTTCAGAGACTACTTATTATGCAAAAGTTGCATCTTCCTGTTTTTATCTACTTATGTGACTTCCTTGGAATCGGTCTAATCTTTTACTTTTTCTGTGTTTTTTTTTCCCTTTTCCTCTTTTCATGCACTATTTCCTTTAACAAAACTTCTAAGTTGCCTATTTACCTTTATATTCCTTCTACTTTAGTATTTACTTCTGGAAAGTTCTTTTAATTCTTCACTGAGTTCAGAGCTGTATTGTCCCTAAAATCTTAACCTAAAATCTAACCTCAACCAGAACCTTTTAGTGTATAACTCTTCTCTGTTACTTCTCACTGTAAGCTTCACCAAACCCTTCATTTCCTTGATTGTTCCTTTTTCTGGTCAACAGGTTCCACGTGACTTTACCTCCTTTCTTACCTAGCCTAGGACCCAGGGACCATTCAATATTCTATTACCAGCACTCTCAACCTCCTTACTGGAGGTGTATCTTTACCTCACTTGTAAATCTCAAACCCTCTATTAATCCAACTACCCTTCTTCCCATGTCTCATGCAGCCAAAATGATTTTGTAAATGATAAATTACCACCTTTTTGCTTACATTAGTCCAAATATATCAAATATATATGCTTGCCATTCCGTCATTTTTATATGTCTTCTTGTAGAAATATATAGTCATTTCTCTTAGGTATAAACCTAGGAGTAAAATTACTAGGTTACAGGGTCGGTATGTTTAATTACTAGAGACTGACAAAACAGATTCCCAAACTGGCCATACGAATTATAATCCTACCAGCAACAATGAGGGTTTCCGGTGCTTCACAATGTCATCGCTTGGTATTGCCAGTTTTTAAAATTTTAATAACTTTAGTAGATGCAGTGGCACTTCCTGGCTTTAATTTGTATTCTCCTGGCAAGAATTAAGTAGAACATCTTTTCCCATGCTTATCGCTCATTTTTGTATCTTCTTTTGTGCAGTTTCAACTTTTAAACCCATTTATAAATTGAGCTATATAGTACGGATATGTATGGTTATACATTATGGGTACCAGTCCTTTGTTAGAGATTCTCCTTGTCCTCACAGAATCTTTAATTAGTTAATACTCAGTATCTATCTACTGAATAAGTGAGGATCATTCCTTGCAATGGGACCGAAGGTTGGGATCAACTGAAACAAGAAAACAGGCTATGTAAAACCACCACAAATGTGCAGGTTGTGTCCCTTTATGTATTAACTTAACCTCTCCTATTTAATTTAGCCATCACTGCTGGAGAAGCAAATACAAAAGCTATCAGGTGTTGGTAATTGATGTGTGGATTAACAAAGTTCCTCTAAACTACCAATCTAAACTCAACGGGAAAAAAGCTTGACAAAAAAAGGCTTGGGAAAGAACCAACCATACATGTTTTAATGCATGTAAAACATTACAGATAAACTTAAATAATATCTTTCCCCCTTTCAATTCCCCCCACCCAGCCAGTAACTAGATGCTGGGATTGGTGGGGGAGTACAGGCCCGGGGTGAGTTCGCAGCTCACAGGCCAGTTCTCAGGCTATTCCCAAGACCTTGAAGGGACACTGGGTCAGATACAAGGTTCGCTTCCTTCCACTCGCCGTTACCGCCTTCCTTACGATTGGCTCATCCGGGACATCACAGACCATGCTAAACGTCGATTGGCCAGACTACTGCCAGGGCAGCCTAGCCCGCCGACTCCTAAGAGGGCTACGGAGGTCCTGGCAGAGTATGGTCTAGGGACCGCGCAGCTGTTCTCGCCTACCTGCTGATACACTGCAGTCCTGCAGCAGGGCTTGAAGCCTCAGCTATAGTCCCGGCTCACTGCCCGACCCAGTGGGCTCAAGGTCCAGTTCTCACACATACCCCCGGGCCGCGTCGCTGGCGCTACCCAAGGCCGCGGTGACCGCGCAGCCCCCGCCACCGCCTTGTCTCCGCAGCGCCTTTACTATAATCAGCAGTGTCCCTACCACCCACGGTGCGAAAAAGCGACAAAATTTCCTTACCTGAACGACCCTGCTGGCAGACGCCATCTTGCTGCCCATCATGACCCCGGGATGGGGCAGCTTCCGGGGCACTAGCTAAGCGCCTAGATAACAGGAGTCCAGGGCAGCTAGGGGCGGGCCCTGCCTGTGGCGTCATGGAGGAGGGACGAGCCGGCGATCCTCTGGGATCGTCCTCCACCGCGGAGCTAACCCACCCTCTGCGCCTGACCCAGCTCCGCCCTACGTGCTTCCCATTGTTCAGTTTTGCTCACGAAGGTCTGTGGTTTTCTGTGTGTTTTGCCCATCAGCCTATGAGTAAATTGGGGCCATTTCCTTCTCCAGATAGCGAGATTCTAATTTAAGTAGTGTCCAAAATTTAACCTGAAGCCAAATACGAAGTCACGTGGCTTCCTAAAATAAACAATCTTGTTAAAACTTGGGAGTTAGGGGTACTTGGGTGGCTCAGTCGGTTATGCAACTGCCTTCCACTGAGGTAATGATCCTGGAGTCCCAGGATGGAGTCCTGCATTGTGCTCCCCACTCAGCTGGGAGTCTGCTTCTCCCTCTGACCCTCCCCTGCCTCAGGCTCTCTCTCTCCCCTGCTTTTGCTCTGTCAAATAAATACATAAAATCTTAAAAACTTTTTTCAAAACTTGAAACTAGAAAAAAAATTGAAACATTTAATAAAGCAGATCTAACTTCTAATTAATAAAGGAGACGTGAAACAAGTTATATAAACTACTAGGAAGCAATGAGACAAACCATAACAGAAAAGTTTCTACAGATCAACTGGTTTAAGTCAGTGACTAAGAAAAATAGGGTGCCAGTGCATATAACCTCTCACTCAGTTCAACTTAAATATGCTAGTGTAGAGGGAAAGCAGCCTTGGTTAATATGTAATAAATCTATGCACACTGTCTTTGTTCCAATAAAACTTTATTTACAGAACAAGCCAACTGGTAAGCCAGTTTGCTGACCTCTGATATAAATGAACCAACCAACCAAAGCAACTGTGATCACCACCAACAACCACAATTAAAATATATACTAACAAAAGCACCACAGCCCAGAATTTAAGACCAACTGAGATGTAAAATACTTGTGTCCCCAACTGAAAAAGCTGCTGAGCTCTCAAATGCCCTCTTCAGATATGGCCAAAGTTAGTCATGGAAGGGGAGAACTTACCAAAGGGCAGAGTCAGAAACAACAGAAGAACCTCTTCCAGTGAGCAGCACAAGTGCCTACACAAAATATATTTCCTCTCCCTAGGAATGAGCACCTCCTATCATTTACCAAACAGTATTTCAGAATTGCTAACCTTGTCCACTATTGTATACTGGCCATGTGAAACAACAGAATTTATCGTTTCAGTTCATTAATCTCCAGATCAGAAAGAGCCTTTTTTTAAAAAATAGGATTTTATTTATTTATTTGACAGACAGAGATCCCAAGTAGGCAGAGAGGCAGGCAGAGAGAGAGGAGTAAGCAGGCTCCCTGCTCAGCAGAGAGCCCGATGCAGGACTGGATCCCAGGACCCTGCGATCATGACCTGAGCTGAAGGCATGGGCTTCAGCAGGCACCACCCAGGAACCCCAGATCAGGAAGAGCCATTATCTGGACCTGATGTGAAAGAGTATCATGAGATCCTGAACTTTGAAACTGTTATGATTAGATGACACTCTTAAGTTACTCTCCTTGCTGAAGGAGGTGTCTTTTATGTGTAAAAAGGAAGTTTATACTTAAGAACAAGACTGTATACTGTAGTGGACTGTATTCTTTTCAGATGCCCATTTTCTTTTTTTTTTTTTTTTTTTTTTTTTAAAGATTTTATTTATTTATTTGACAGAGAGAGATCACAAGTAGACAGAGAGGCAGGCAGAGAGAGAGGGAGGGAAGCAGGCTCGCTGCCGAGCAGAGAGCCCGATGCGGGACTCGATCCCAGGACCCTGAGATCATGACCTGAGCCGAAGGCAGCGGCCCAACCCACTGAGCCACCCAGGCGCCCTCAGATGCCCATTTTCTTTCCCCCATTCTGAAACCCAGCACTCCCCTACTGTGGAAGTATACTTTCCTGTCACAGTAATGTTTGGTTTGGTGAACAGAGTCTTGGTGAAATAATGTACACCTCTTCCAAGCAGACACTTTAAATGTGCTTGTGTAATTTGACTTTGCCACATAAACTATGACAACGTTTTAGACAGTGGATGCTCCTCATGTCCTCCAATGATCAGCCAAACTATGGATCCAAGAGAGATATAAATGTTTGTTAAAAGCCAGGGAATTAATTGTTCAGCACTTGAGGAAAAACTGACTAATGAAATTTCTGTCTCAGGTTTGGGCTTTAGAAGGGAATGCAAAAGATAAGAAAATCCCAGGAAAATGAAAAAAGATTTTTAGATGATGCTGAATCTTTACATCACGAAGGTATTTTCCAGAATAATGCTTTTCTGTAAGAAAAATGTAACTTATTGGGGTGGCCTGAGTAGCTCAGTTGGTTGAACTTCCAGCTTAAAAAAATATTGAGGGGTGTCTGGGTGGCTCAGTCAGTTAAGCTTGGGTTATGAGCTCAAGGTCCTTGTCCTTCTGCCCCTGCCCCCACCCATTTGCTCTCAAATAAATCAACAAAATCTTTTAAAAAAGAAAAAGAATGTTGAAAATACTACATTGTCTATAAAAATGATCAACAGCTCCAAACTCAATTTATTTCAATATTCAATTATTTGAATAAGGAATTCAAATTAGAGATTCTCTAAAGCTATAAAAGCTTTAAAAGCTTTTCTCTAAAAGCTATAAAAGATAGCATGTTTTATTTTTTTTAAGATTTATTTATTTGACACAGAGAGAGAGATCACAAGTAGGCAGAAAGGCAGGCAGAGAGACAGGGGGAAGCAGACTCCCCGCTGAGCAGAGAGCCCAATGCAGGGCTCTATCCCAGGTCCCTGAGATCATGACCAGAGCCGAAGGCAGAGGCTTAAACCACTGAGCCACCCAGGTGCTCCAGGTTTTTTTTTTTTTTTTAAGTTTATGTATTTTTAATACTCTGTAAACCCAACATGGGGCTTGTACTCATGAGCCCCAGATCGAGAGTCACATGCTCTACCAACTGAGCCAGCCAGGTGCCTGAGCAAGTTCTATCTTTTTTTTTTTTTTTTAAAGATTTTATTTATGTATTTGACAGACAGAGATCACAAGTAGGCAGAGAGGCAGGCAGAGAGAGGGAAGCAGGCTCCCTGCTGAGCAGAGAGCCCGATTCGGGACTGGATCCTAGGACCCTGGGATCATGACCCAAGCCGAAGGCAGAGCTTCAACCCACTGAGCCACCCAGGTGACCCAAGTTCTGTTTTTTAATAAGACAGAGCAACGTTTACTCTTTTTACTTTTTAACTTATACAAGTAATATGTGATATAGAAATACAAAGTTAAAAAGTCACAATTTACTCTGTAATAATCACAAGCCTTAATATTTCAGGCACGTTTTATCTTTTTTTTCAAGATTGAGGTGCTTTATTTGGGTTTCTGTTTAAAGATGTGTGGATGGGGATATAGGGATGGCTCAGTTGTTTAACCGTCTGCCTTTGGCTCAGGTCATGATCCCAGGGTCCTAGGATGGAGCCCCACATCTGACTCCTTGCTCAGCAGGGAGCCTGCTTGTCCCTCTGCCTGCCATTTCCCCTGCTTGTGCGGGCCCCCTCTCTCTCTCTGTCAAATAAATAAATAAAATCTTTAAAGAAAATTTTTAAAAAATAAAGATGTGGATGGGAAAAGAAATAAACAAAGACAAGGACGGGTTGTGGGGGACTTGGGGAGATGTTGCTCACAGAATACAAAATGCAGTTAGAAGATGAGTAAGTTTTTGGAGATCGAATGCATAGTATTGTGATTATAGTTAAGAATACCTTATTGTGTATTTCTAAGTCACTAAGATCTTAAATCTTCTTACCACAAAAAAGAAATAATTATGTGACACGATGGGAGATGTGAGCTAATGCCACGGTGGTCAAATCAACCCATTGTATACCTTCAACTTATACAATGCTATGTCAAACCATTGTACACCTTCAACTTATACCATGCTATATCATTTACAATGCTATGTATATCAATACAACTGAGAGTTGAAAAAACATCAAGATATATATATCTCTTTCTCATTTTTCTAATATTTTAGTTGACTGACAAATGCACAAAAGTATTCCAAATAATGGGGGGTGGAGGGATGGGTTAAATGGATGATGAGTATTAAGGAGGACACTTGTTGTGATTAGCACTGAGGTGTCAAATATAAGTGATGAATCACTAAATTCTCCTCCTGAAACTAATATTACACTGTATGTTAACTAACTGGAATTTAAATAAAAACTTTAAACTACAGGGGCGCCTGGGTGGCTCAGTGGATTAAGCCGCTGCCTTCGGCTCAGGTCATGATCTCGGGGTCCCCGCATCGGGCTCTCTGCTCTGCAGGGAGCCTGCTTCCTCCTCTCTCTCTGCCTGCCTCTCTGCCTACTTGTGATCTCTCTCTCTGTCAAATAAATAAAATCTTTAAAAAAAAAAAAAACAAAACTTTGAACTACAAAGAATAAAAAAAGGAAGAAAGAAAGAAGAGAAAAAAAGAAAGAAAAAAAAGTTGTTTTCCAAATGAGTTGGGACTGCCAGGAATATTATTAAAAAAATGTCCACATTCAGTGGAAAGCTTAATTAGATGTCTTTTGGGACCCTTGCCAGGCTATGACTTTCACATTCTTTTAGAGAATGCCAGTCACTTTAATTCATATATTTGAAAGAACAAATTCCATGTTATAGTGTTAAGCTACAAAAGCTTGCAATATCAGTTCTGAGAATACTAAATAAAAATTTTACTTGAAATTTGCTGTTTAAATGACATATCAATATTAAAGCAAAAAATGACAAAACAATTCTTATTAGATCATGGCGAGATTCTTCTCAAGCTGTAGAACAGTTTCCTTAAAAGCAGGATCCTCTGCCCAATTGGCTTTACTTCCTAAAATAAGGTTCTGTAATAAAAAAGAAAAAAAATTATATTAAAGTTATAAGTACGATTACAAATTTTTTTAGTACGATTACGAATTTAACAAGATTTTTAAAAATTCTCTTACATTAATTTTTTAAAAAAGGATTTTATTTATTTTTTTGAGAGAGAAAGGGAGAGACCACAAGCAGGAGGGAGGAAGAGAGGGAGAGGGAGAAGCAGGTTCCCTGCTGAGCAGGGAGTCCTATTTGGGGTGGGCTCAATTCCAGGACCCTGGGATCAGGACCTGAGCTGAAGGCAGACATTTAACCTACTGAGCCACCCAGGCACCCACCACTTCACTAATCTTATCAAATATTTACCAATACGGTATGGGCATCTACTCTATAAAAAATATATTCTTGGGGGCCCGGTTGGCTCAATCAGTTAAGGGTCTGACTCTTGGTTTTGGCTCAGGTCCTGATCTGGCAGGATTGAGACAGAGCCCTCCCCCCACCCCCACTCCTGCACACGTGTGTGCGTGCCCACACACACACAACTCCATTCCCTCAGGGCAGAGTTTGCTGCTTCAGATTCTCTGTCCCTCTCCCTCTGCCCCCTCCTCCTACTTATGCACGTTCACTCCCTCTCAATAAATGAATAAATAAATAAGTAAAACCTATTTAAAAAAGAAAAAATACATTCTTGTATCCTCATTTCCAATTCAGTAAGAGTTCATACTTGATTCTCATAATTCTAGAGAATATTTACAATGTTTACAATAATTTTTTTTGATTCATCAGTTTTTGGGATGTTTGCAGTGATATTCTAAATTAAAGGAAAAAGACTGCAGCTATGGTTCAGTCATTTTGCACTTCTATAGTGAAAAACAGTTTAACCATAAACTATTATGCCCTATTTATTTAAAAAGAAAAACTATGGCTCAATGATACCAAGTTACTAATTCAAATTCTGTTCAAATAGATTTTAGAATTTGAGTGTTATATTGTTATATATAAAAATACTTAAAAATATGGCTTATACGTGGCACATTCTTGCTATAGGGCTGGTGTATATAAATCCAATTAAATTTACAAATGCAAGGGGAAGTAAGCATTCAAGTATGACTGAACCCATTAAGGGGCAGGAGCTCCTAATGTAGCCAAAGTTGTGTTCTGCTTAACAAAGCAATGATTTCATTAAATCAAAATTAACACTAAGAAGATATGAATAAAAGCTAAGAAAGACAAAATAAAAAAATAAAATAAAATAATAAAAATAAATTAAAAAAAAAAGACAAAATAATAGAAGTCTCAAAGTAGTAGGAAGGAAAGTATGCCAAAGAAAATTAATATGATCCTGTATTTATGATGCAATTCTCCACTGGAGGTTAGTTTAAGGGACTTCCTTACTCCTCATAGAGTAACCCACTGCTACTAAAAGGTAGGTTTAAGACCTGATGAAGAGGGAAGCCTGGGCGGCTCAGACGGTTAAGCAACTGACTCTTGGTTTTGGCTGAGGTCAGGACCTCAAGGTCATTAGACTGAGCTCAGGATGGCTCTGTGCTCAGTGTGCAGTGTGCCTATGATTCTTTCCCCCTACTCTCCCCACTGCTTGTGTTTTCTCCTAAATAAATAAACAAATAAAATCTTAAAATAAAAAGAGACCTGAAGAAGAATTTCTTATGGTCAGCTATAAGAACTCATATTTTACAAGGATATGCTTTACACATAATAAATATTTGCTTTACACATAATGGGTACTTTTAACTGTGTATCTTCCTAATTGAATCTAGTAATATAAGTATTTCATTTCATCAGTTTGAGAGATTTTGTAATTCAAAAAAGTAATGAAAACCCTCCAGAACTGGGATGCCTGGGTGGCTCAGTCGTCTAAGCATCTGCCTTTAGCTCTCCAGTCATGATCCCAAGGTCCTGGGATAGTGTCCCACATCTGGCTCCTTGCTCAACAGGAAGCCTGCTTCTCCCTCTGCCTGCCACTCCCCCTGCTTGTGCGTTCGCTCTCTTGCGCTCTCTCTCTCTGACAAATAAATAAAATATTTTAAAAAAGGAAGAAAGAAAGAAAAGAAAACCCTCCAGAATAAAGGAACACATAAAATGTAAGAGGTAATATGCTAATAACTACCAACATTTATTGAGAATTTACTTGGGCAGACATTATGCTAAACAGATTAACATGAATTATCTTTTTTAGGTTTTACAACCTTTCTTTTTCAACAGGGAAACTGATGTTTAGAAAACTTAAATAATTTGCTCAAGGTTCATAACTTTTAAGTTGCAGTATGAAACATAATTCTAGATTTCCATTACCCGCATCCATGTTTTCCCCTACCTCCCAAGTTTAAGTTCTAATGCTTTCCACCGTTATATCTGTCTCCACAAAGCTGCTAAAGTCATTACACTTACAAATGCCTAAGTTCTAACCATAACAAAAAGTCAAAGCCTTAAACATTAAATAGATACAAATTCCAAATATATGTAAACAGACTCATATTTAGTATTGAATTCATGTTTTTTTCAGGATCAAAGACTAACTGAAAGTAAATCTGAAAGTAACAGAACCAATCATTTTTAAAAAGTTCTTTACCTACTTTCCTTATATAAATGTTACCTGAAACACATGTTGAATAACTGTAGTAATTTGTATCTCCATCTGCAGGTTTTGTTGTATGGTCTTTATCTTGTCTGAATTTTCCATAACAGCCAAATCATCTTTCTGTTTGTTCTTTTCAGTCTGTATTTCTAAAAGCTTACTTTCTGAAGCTTGTTTTAATTCTATCAGGTTAAAAAAAAATACATTATTGAACAACTCCTACAAACAAGAATCTGGAGAAATTGTGAAGCAGAACAATTGCTGACTATATCAAGGGAAAATATTTAATAAGCATCATTTTAAGTTGCAATTCCATTTTGATCTGAAAATGACTTTCATGATGAAAAATACCAGTATTTTAACTTTATCCTTAGCTGTGTCCTGCATGATAATGACACATGTCTATTTACGTTTGAAGTGACACCATGTTAAAGAGGACTTACTCAGGGTTGCCAAAAGAAAGGCAGAAGATATATATAGGGAAATACCTTTTCCTCCTTTATTTACAAAAATGACATATCAACAAGATAAATTTCCAGTTAAGAGATTCTCTTTTCCAGGGATAAACACATCATCAACCATTTCCTGTAATTCCTGAAAAGTTCTAAGAATTAAACTATCTCAAACATAAATGGGTGTGTCCCAGGAGCTTGTATCCTAGATATTAATGGATCAAAAATAGGTTGGAATCTGAGGAAAAACACTGAGCATCCAAAGGGTGATTAGATCAGGTGACTGGAACTATTTCTGACCCTGAGATTACTTACAAACAGGAAAATCTGTGTAATATATAAAAGCAATAAATCATGCCTATACTATTAAATGAAAAAAGGCAATTTACAACATAGAATAAAATGAGGCCAATTTTATTAGATAAGAAATAAACACTGAAGGCACCCCTGAGAGGCTCAGTCAGGTAAGTGTCTGACTCGATTTCTACTCAGGTCATGATCTCAGGGTTGTGAGATCAAACCCGGCACCTATCTCCCCAATCAGCATGAAGCCTGCTTGAGATTCTCTCTCTCTCCCTCTGCTCCTTCCCCTGCTCCTGTTCATGCCTTCTCCCCCCGAAATAAACAAAAAAATAAAATCTTTAAAAAAGGGGTGGGGGCACCTGGGTGGCTCAGTCGATTAGATGGCTGCCTTCAGCTCAGGTCATGATCCTGGAGTCCCGGGATTGAACCCCACAACGGGTTCCCTGCTCAGCGAAGAGCCTGCTTCTCTCTCTGCCTCTCACCCTGCTTGTGCTCTCTTGTGAGTATGAGCACTCTCTCTCTCTCCCTTTTTTTAAAGATTTTATTTATTTATTTGACAGAGAGAGAGAGAGATCACAAGTAGGCAGAGAGGCAGGCAGAGAGAGAGGGGGAAGCAGGCTCCCTGCCGAGCAGAGAACCCGATGCAGGGCTCAATCCCAGGACCCCGAGATCATGACCTGAGCTGAAGGCAGAGGCTTAACCCACTGAGCCACCCAGGCGTCCCAAGCACTATCTCTCTTAAATAAATAAAATAAAAATCCTTAACAACAACAACAAAAAGAACCACTGAAGAGTAATTATATCTTGATAGTAAATTTAAAAATTTTACTTTCCTTAAGTATACTTTTCTGTTTCCAAATTCTACTGAAAATGTGTATTATTACTTTAAAAAAAGTTTCAATAATTTCAATGCAAAAAGCCATCTCATGTTAAGTTAAAAAGCTGTAGAATTATATGTATCACATGATAATTTAAAATTATGTATGTATAAAGAAGACATTCAAATGGCCAAGAGACACATGAAAAAGTGCTCAACATCACTTGACATCAGGGAAATATAAATCAAAACCACAGTGAGATACTACCTCATACCAGTCAGAATGGCTAAAATTAACAATTCAGGAAATGACAAATGTTCCAAAGGATGCAGAGAAAAGGGAACCCTCCTACACCGTTGATAGGAATGCAAGCTTGGCACAGCTACTCTGGAAAAAAGTATGGAGGTTCCTCAAAAAGTTGAAAATAGAGTTACCCTACCACCCAGCAATAGCACTACTGGGTATTTACCCAAAGATATAAATGTAGTGATCCAAAGGGGAACCTGCACCCAAATGTTTATAGCAGCAATGTCCACAATAGCTAAACTATGGAAAGAGCCCAGATGTCCATCAACAGATGAATGGATAAAGAAGATGTTGTATATATACACAATGGAATATTATGCAGCCATCAAAAAAAGAAATCTTGCCATTTGCAGCAATGTAGATGCAACTAGAAGGTATTATGCTAAGTGAAATAAGTCAATTAGAGAAGGACAATTAACATATGATTTCAATGATATGTGGAATCTGAGAAATAAGGCAGATCCCATAGGGGAATAGAGGAGAAAAAAAAACACCAAAATGAAACCAGAGAGGGAGACAAACCATAAGAGACTCTTAATCTCAAGAAACAAACAGAGGGTTGCTGGAGTGCAGGGGGTGGGAGGGATAGGGTGGCTGAGTTATGGACATTGGGGAGTTTATGTGCTATGGTGAGTGCTGTGAATTGTGCAAGACTGTTGAATCACCTGTACCCCTGAAACAAATAATACATTATGTGTTAATTGAAATAAAATTATGTATGTATAAATATGTTTATATGGACATGGAAAGAATACTGGAATGATATATACCTAACTGTGGTCACACAGGAAGGAAATATGGCTTTCACATTATACTTTCTGTATCATTGATTTTTCTCTCCCTGAGAATGTATTAATTTTGTGATTTAAAGTTCTAAAACAACAAAAATGAATCAAGTGAACATTTTATATACTACTTTTAAAAATGCCATGTGTAAAATTTTAAGAAAATATGAAAATTAAGAAATTTCTCAATGGCTGAAGTAACTGGCCTTATCAATCTCCACAGTAAGTAAAAGTGTTTTCTACAAAAAACAAAACAAGAAAACTGTTCTACATACGTAATCTCTTCTTTCTAACATCAAGTAGTTTTTCCTCCAAATCCCAAGATTCCTGTTATTAAAAGTAAAAAGATTAAGGTGCATTACCTAAGAATAAACCTATAATACATCACTGAATTTTCTCTATTAGCCCACGTTTTCCAAACCTCCTGTTTTCAATCCCTTTATTTCCATACCAAAAAAGAAAAAGGACAGTAGCTTAAATTTTAAGTAAATAATTAGCCACAATAGACAGAAATAACTGAGTTATGAGAAAAAGAAAACTTAAGAACAGTGAATTCCAATCATATCAGTAATCTTTGGATAATCCTGTATAATCACACATAATACAGTTGCCAGCAACAAGGCACTGAAATCATGAGAATGCATAAGCAGCCCAATATGCAGTTACCTGGTGTGATTTCATTATTAATTTGTTAAGCTTTAATACGTGTTTCATGTTATCCATGAGCACACTGAAAAGGAAAAAAAATGATTTGTAACCCTGGATAAAAATAATTAATAAATATCATTAATGAACAAAATCAATTGCTATGTATTTCCTTTCATGGAATTTACTTGTCCTTTAATAGAAAGTCACAGACAATAAAAAAAATGTGACATTTAAGCTTGTGGGAACATTTATAAAAATTTCCCATTTTGGAGGAAAAGCCCTAATTACATGCTAATGAGTTGCTTTTTTAAAAAACAGACTTTAGGGACGCCTCGGTGGCTCAGTGGGTTAAGCCTCTGTCTTCAGCTTGGGTCATGATCTCAGGGTCCTGGGATCAAGCCCAGTGTCGGGCTCTCTGCTCGGTGGCGAGCCTGCTTCCCTCTCTCTCTCTGCCTGCCTCTCTGCCTACTTGTGATCCCTGTCTGTCAAATAAATAATAAAATCTTTTTAAAAAATTTAAAAAAAAATGAAAAACAGACTTTATTTTTTAGAGGAGTTTTAGGTTCATAGCAAAACTGAAATGCAAGTAAACCCATATACCTCTGTCCCCCACCATACACGCCATCAACTATCAACACCCCCCACCAGAAAGGTCCACTTATCACACAAATGATGAATCTACATTGACATATCATTATAATCCAAAGCCCATTAAGGTTCACTTTTTTTTTTTTAAAGATTTTGTTTATTTATTTTACAGATAGAGATCACAGGTAGGCAGAGAGGCTGTCAGAGAGAGAGGAGGAAGCACACTCCCCGCTGAGCAGGGAGCCCGATGCGGGGCTTGATTCTAGGACCCTGAGATCATGAGCTGAGCCGAAGGCAGAGGCTTAACCCACTGAGGCACCCAGGCGCCCCATAGGGTTCACTCTTGATGGTGTACATTCTATGGGTCTGACAAATGTATAGATATGTATTCACTATTACAGATAGCATCATAGAGAATAGTTTCAACAAATATTCAAGATGCTTGTTACCCTCATGTCTTCAAATATTTCTGAGTACTACTAAATCCTAAGACCTGTGTAGACACCAGGAATATAAAGCAAAGTAAAACACCAAGAGGAAAGAATCTGCTGAAAGAGAAAAATGAAACTACAACTAGAGTATGGTTTCATCACAACCGGTAATGAAAGAGTTGTGCACAGAGTAGCATAAGGGAAATTCTTGTATCTTTAAGAACATGAAGTAATTACATAGATTACCTACCTTGACATAGCTGGAGCCAAAAAGTATAAAATAAGACTGGGTAAGAATAATGATTTTTATATTTCTAAAGTGCCCCTACCCTTTGGGAGGATGTTTAATGCAGACCACCACAGTACCCCCATCATGCCCATATGGACTCAAGAGATTGAGTCAACAGGTTTGGAATGGGACCAGCAATGTGATCCCTGTGTACTAATTATTCTGATATCAGCCGGCATGAGAAACACTGCATGTAGAAGGATTTTGTTTAGGAGGCTGAAAATGTGAATCTTTGCAAGACCTGGGAATGCTAAACTCATTTTCTACTAGTTATAGCTATACTGGTTTGTAAATTTAAAACTTGCTAAAGAAACTACCTCAGCCTCTTTGGCCTTTCTGGCCTTTCTGGGGGTCAATTTCTCCTGTACCTCTTTAACTCAAGAATGTTTAAGCTCAGGACACCTGGGTGGCTCAGTCAGTTAAGAGTCAGGTCATGGGGGCGCCTGGGTGGCTCAGTGGATTAAGCCGCTGCCTTCAGCTCGGGTCATGATCTCAGGGTCCTGGGATCGAGCCCCACATCGGGCTCTCTGCTCTGCAGGGAGCCTGCTTCCTCCTCTCTTTCTGCCTGCCTCTCTGCCTACTTGTGCTCTCTCTCTGTGTCAAATAAATAAATAAAATCTTTAAAAAAAAAAAAAAGAGTCAGGTCATGATCCCAGGGTCCTGGGTTGGAGCCCCTCATCGGGCTCCCTGCTTAGCGGGGAGCCTGCTTCTCGCTCTGCCTGCAGCTCTCTATGTTTGTGCTCTCTCTCTCTCAAATAGATAAAATCTTGAAAGAAAAAAAAAGGAATCTTTTTAAAGCTCACCTTTTATGGAGGTGCAATTGTTAGAGGGCCCAAATTTATATCTTAGGATTTTTGTAATCCTGGAGTTAAATGGAATATGGGGAGAATACATTACCAGTCTGAACTAAGACACCCAGAAAAAGGAAGTGTCCAGATGCATCTTAACACTTTTCCAGTGCTAATGGTAGGAGATCTTTATTTTTTTTTTAAGATTTTATTCATTTATTTGACAGGAAGAGAGCACAAGAAGGGAGAGTAGCAGAGGGAGAGGGAGAAGCAGACTCCCGATCAGCAGGGAGCCTGATGTGGGGCTCGATCCCAGGACCTTGGGATTACGACCAGAGCCAAAGGCAGATGCTCAACTCACTGAGCCACCTAGGCACTCCAGGAGATCTTTTTTTTTTTTTTTTTTAATATTTTATTTATTTATTTGAGAGAGAGAGAAAGAGCACGAGAGGGGAGAAGGTCAGAGGGAGAAGCAGACTGCCCATGGAGCTGGGAACCCGATGCAGGACTTACCCCAGGACTCCAGGATCATGACCTGAGCCGAACGCAGTGGCTTAACCAACTGAGCCACCCAGGTGCCCCACTCCAGGAGATCTTTTATCACAAGATTTTTTAGAGCTTTGAGATATAAGAGCATAGGTAAGGCCCCTGAGGCCAGACACAAAGGACCAGATTATATAGAACCTTGACTGCCAGAGTTTTGTTTTTTTTTTAAAGATTTTATTATTTATTTATTTATTTGACAGAGATCACAAGTAGACAGAGAGGCAGGCAGAGAGAGAGGGAAGCAGGCTCCCTGCTGAGCAGAGAGCCTGATGCGGGACTCGATCCCAGGACCCTGAGATCATGACCTGAGCTGAAGGCAGCAGCTTAACCCACTGAGCCACCCAGGCGCCCCCAGAGTTTTAATTTTATATTTCTTGCCAAATAGTTTACATATACAAGCTCACTTCTGCCAATGAAAAATAACACATATACTTCCTGTCTCAATAACCCAATTCCTGGTTATTGGGTAAATGAGACAGCTCTATCCCTGTTTTATAGTAAATACTGAACAAAAGTAAACTTTTAAAATCTTCCTTCAAACTCATCAGACTGTCTGGCTAAAAATCTCCATTGCTTCTTAGTGTTGCAATCCAACCAAATGTCAGTAGGACTCTAAAAATTAAAATGCTGCAGAGGCCAACAAAAATTCCTTCACTTTTCTTATTCTCCAGATAAAGATGGATGGCACTGACAGTTAATTTTTAAAAATTCAGAAAACTAAAGTCATTATGCAGATCTCCCTTCTAATTCTTAGCCTTAACAAATTCAGAAAAAAAAGGAAAAAGAAAAAAATAAGCATACCTAGTCCTGGGGTTATTTTTCTCCAGGTTTTTTTTAAGTGCAGTCGAAAGTTGCATCCTACAATACAAGGGAAAAAAGCTGGCATTATAAAACATGGATAACATTTGTGTACATTGAAAAGAACAAATGTATATATACAACTTAAAGATTGATTTTTTTTTAAGATTTTATTTATTTATTTGAGAGTGAGAAAAAGCAAGAGAAGGGGGAGGGTCAGAGAGAAAGAAGCTGACTCCCTACTGAGCAGGGAGCCTGATGTGGGACTTGATCCCGGGATTCGATCTCGGAATCTAGGATCATGACCTGAGCTGAAGGCAGTCGCTTAATCAACTGAGCTACCCAGGCACCCCTGGTTTTTCTTTAAATGTAACCTAAACCATAAGTAGGTTTATAAACACTATTATATGGGAAATACTTTGGTAAATAAATCACAGAAATGGAAAATAACAAGATGGAAAGGGCTGCTGCCTGTGGTTGTGTGCTGCCAGGCAGAGGGAGCAATGAGACTTGAAATCAACCTGAGCTTTGCTCTCCAACCCAACCACTTTGGTGCAGGGTCAGAAGGAACCATTAAGGTACTACAGAGATCAGGTTAGGCCTAACATGGAGTTAGGGAATACAAAGCCATACCTGAATGTAAACTTTAAAATATGCATTCATATAAACAAAAACAAACTGCATAAATTACTTTTATATCCAAATAGCTAATAAGTAATAATGAAAAGGCAATCAACTTAACAATATTAATTTCTTCCTTTCTGCCACACACAAAAAATTCAATTCATTAAAACAAGATCTCTTGGGCGCCTGGGTGGCTGAGTGGGTTAAGCTGCTGCCTTCAGCTCAGGTCATGATCTTGGGGTCCTGGGATCGAGTCCCGCATCGGGCTCTCTGCTCAGCAGGGAGCCTGCTTTCCTCTCTCTCTACCTGGCTCTCTATCTACTTGTGATCTCTCTCTGTCAAATAAATAAATAAAATCTTTAAAAAAAAAACCAAACAAAAACCAAGATCTCTTAATAGCACTGAAGTCATCTTTAAAAAAATGATCTGTGGGGCACCTGGGTGGCTCAGTGGGTTAAGCCTCTGCCTTCAGCTCAGGGTCATGATCTCGGGGTCCTGGAATTGAGCCCCGCATCGGGTTCTCTGCTCGGCAGGGAGCCTGCTTCCCCCTCTCTCTCTGCCTGCCTCTCTGCCTACTTGTAATCTCTCTCTCTCTGTCAAATAAATAAATAAAACCTTTAAACAAACAAAAAAATGATCTAGGGCACCTGGCTGTTTCAGTCCAGAGGGCATGCAACACTTGATCTCAGGATCATGAGTTCAAGCCCCAAGTAGGGCAAAGAGTTACTTAAAACGAATTAATTAAAAAATACATATAATCTAGATAATGAGCCAGCTTATGAGAATAGGGAAACATGTTCGGGGCACCTGGGTGGCTCAGTGGGTTAAGCCTCTGCCTTCAGCTCAGGTCATGATCCCAGGGTTCTGGGATCGAGCCCCACATCGGGCTCTCTGCTCGGCAAGGAGCCTGCTTCCCTCTCATTCTCTCTCTGCCTGCCTTTCTGCCTACTTGTGATCTTTCTCCCCCTGTCAAATAAATAAATAAAATGCTTTTAAAAAAAAAAAAAAAAAAAAAATAGGGAAACATGTTCACTGCTAGAAGCAATAAAGAGGACTTTAACTACTTTTCAATTAAATGTATAAGAAATTCATCTGAGAAGCCCAGAAACACAAGGAAGTAATTTTAAAAGTTACCCACTTAATGGAGATCATTAATTCAGATCACAGGTCTATAAGAGATCATGTTTCTCTTATTAACACCTGTATACTAACACCTACCACAAAGCTTAAGACATAGTAAACATTCAAATATTTGTTCAATGAATTTTAAAATACAGATGGAAAACCTATATTAAAAATGTATTTAGGGGCACCTGGCTGGCTCAATCAGTAAAGCATAAGACTCCTGATCTTGGGGTTGAGTTTGAGCCCCGCATTGGTGTTTTACTTAGAAATAAAATATTAGGGGCACCTGGGTGGCTCAGTTGGTTAAGCCACTGCCTTCGGCTCAGGTCGTAATCCTGGAGTCCTGGGATGGAACCCAGCATTGGGCTCCCAGCTCTACAGGGCGTCTGCTTCCACCTCTGACCCTCTCCCCTCTCATGCTCTCTCTCCCTCTCAAATAAATAAATAACATCTTTAAAAAACAAAATAAAATCTTAAATATGTGTGTGTGTGTGTATCTTTAAACTTGATAACAATTCTTTTACTTGATTAATAGTTACTGTAGTAACTGAATCCATGTAATCCTTTGAAATACTGGATGGGATTTAAGCTTACCCTTCAATTTCCTTGACTGACATTTTCTTATTAAGTTAATCTCATGTAACTACTTCAAATGAAGGTATTAATGAATAATGTAACTTTTCTCTCAGGGCTCAAAATCTGTGTAACTATTATCTAATGATCATTATCACTTGATTAATCTCATTTAGACTAATTAAAACATTCCCTCTACCTCAAGTCATACCTGTTTTGCATTGACTTCTCAATGCTTATACCTAGACTGTAATAATTACCTGTCTAACGCAAGCTTTTTCATTTCAAAAGCAATTTTCACCTCTTCAATTTCATTTTCCAGGTCTTCAATTTTACTGTTAAAGAAGCATGAACAAAAAAATTTCAGCAATATCAAGAAAAGCCACTGAATATTGAAAAATATATAAATTAAACCTTTGAAAAAAGTAAAATGACCCTATCTATATAAAATTATTCTGCAGGTTCCCCCACATTGACGCATTTCTAGATTTGGTAAACAGATGCCTCCAAGGAACTCAACTAATTATCTTGTGAAGGGGAATGCCAAAAGTGCTACTGTGGTCACTGATGTACATAGTAGGTCCATCTCCCATATCAACAACTTCTCAGTACAAGCATGAAAAATTACTTGGAAAATAAAGAAAAGGAAAAAGGAAAATGGTGTAAGATGGGTGATAATACCAAATTTCAGTAAAAAACACAAAATTTAAAGATATGACATACACTTCAATTTGCTTATCTTGCAAGATTTGTTCTGGAGTCTTTTCTTCATCTACAAATAAAAAAATTTTTGAAGTTAGTCATAGTTTAGAAGAGTGTGGTCCAACAGAAATATAATATAAGCCATAAATGCAAACCAAAAATTTAATTTTTAACTTCTGGTTTCTTTTTTTTTTTTTTAATATTTTATTTATTTGACAGAGAGAAATCACAAGCAGGCAGAGAGGCAGGCAGAGAGAGAGGAGGAAGCAGGTTCCCTGCGGATCAGAGAGCCTGATGTGGGGCTTGATCCCAGGACCCTGAGATCATGACCTGAGCCGAAGGCAGAGGCTTTAACCCACTGAGCCACCCAGGCGCCCCTAACTTTTAGTTTCTATACTATTATAAAGCAAGTGAAAATATTTCACTGTGACTTATTTTAACCCAATAGGTCTAAAATATTTCAACATGTAATTAATCTTAAATTACTAATGAAGGGGCACCTGGGTGGCTCGGTTGGTTAAGCAACTGCCTTCCGCTCAGGTTACAATCCTGGAGTCCCAGGATAGAGTCCCGCATCTGCTCAGCAGAGTCTACTTCTCCCTTTGACCTCCCACCTCTCATGCTCTCTCTCTTATTCTCTCTCTCAAATAAATAAATACAATTTTTTCAAAAAATAAATGAAACAAAATTACTAATGAATATTTTATAATCTTCTGTATTTTGCATTTATTGTCCCTCTCAAGGACTAATCACATTTTAAGTGTTCAATTGTCATATGGAGATAGTGGCTACCATACTGGACAGAGCAGTTTGAGAATAATGTAAAATAAAAAAGGAGTAAAATAGGGGTGCCTGGGTGGTTCAGTGGGTAAAGCCTCTGCCTTCCGCTCAGGTCATAATCCCAGGGTCCTGGGATAGAGCCCCGCATCCGGCTCTCTGCTCAGCGGGGAGCCTGCTTCCCTTCCTCTCTCTGCTTGCCTCTCTGCCTGCTTGTGATCTCTGTCAAATAAATAAATAAAATCTTAAAAAAAAAAAAAAAACCAGGAGTAAAATAGTACCATGAGCAATGTCAGAAAAATCAACTGTAAGTCTTTATGTTAGGAAAAAACAATCGGGGGTGCATGGGTGGCTCAGTCCATTAAGGGTCTGCCTTTGGCTTAAATCATGATTCCAGGGTCCTGGGACTGAGTCCTGTGTAGGGCTCAGTGCTCAGTGGGGAGTCTGCTTCTCCCTGTGCCCCCTCCCTTCATGCACTCACACTCTCTCTCACAAAAATAAATAAATTTGAAAAAAAATTGGAAATTAATACTTAAGGATAAATTTAACAAGATATGCATACAACATCTAGACTGAATATGTTCAAATACGGAAAAGATAGCTCATGTATAGGTTTTAGAAGAATCAATATGGCTAATAAAACAATCTACTCCAGGGCGCCTGGGTGGCTCAGTGGGTTAAAGCCTCTGCCTTCGGCTCAGGTCATGATCCCAGGGTCCTAGGATCGAGCCCCACGTCGGGCTCTCTGCTCAGCAGGAAGCCTGCTTGCTCCTCTCTCTCTCTGCCTGCCTCTCTGCCTACTTGCGATTTCTGTCAAATAAACAAATAAAATCTTTAAAAAAAAAACAAACAATCTACCCCATATTGATCTATAGATCCCAATCAAATCCCAGTCAAAATTCTCACTTTATTTTCTGTAGAAACTGACAGGCTGATTTTGTTTTATTTTACTTATTTATTTTTAAAGATTTTATTTATTCATTTGATAGAGATCACAAGTAGGCAGAGCAGCAGGCAGAGAGAGAGCGGGGAAGCAGGCTCCCCGCTAAGCAGGGGCTTGATCCCAGGACCCTGAGATCATGACCTGAGTTGAAGGCAGAGGCTTAACCCACTGAGCCACCCAGGCACCCTGACAGGCTGATTTTAAAATGCATATAAAAACACAAAGGACTTAGAACAGTCAAAACAATTTTGATAAAGAAGAACAAAACTGAGGACTTACAGGAGTTGATACCAAGATTTACTACAAAGCTACAGTTATCAAGACAGTGTGGTGCTATTATAAGTACAGACAAATACCTCATGGGAATAGAGCAAGAAGCCCAGAAATAGACCCACACATATACAATGGAGGAAGGAAAGTCTTTTGAACACATAGTGCTAGAAAAACTAGATTTCCACAGGGGAAAAAAAATGAATTCATATACACAAAAATTAACTCAAAAAGGATCACAGAACTGAATGTTAAACCTAAAACCCTAAACCTTGTAGAACAAAACAAAGGAGAAAATCTTTGTGACCTTGGAATGGTCACAGACTTCTCAGAGAGAACTTAAAATCATATACCACAAAAGAAAAAAAAAAAGCTGATAAAAATCACTTCATGAAATTAATGCCTTCGGATCCTCAAAAGAGTGTTAAAAAACAAAGGCAAGTTGGGCAGCTAGCTGGCTCAGTCAGTAGAGCTTGTAACTCTTGGTCTCAGGGTGGTAACTTTCAGACCCATGTTGGATGTAGAGATTACTTAAAAATAAAACAATCTTTAAAAAAAAAAAAAGGCAGGGGCTCCTGGGTGGCTAAGTGGGTTAAAGCCTCTGCCTTTGGCTCAGGTCATGATCCCATGATCCTGGGACGGAGGCCCACATTGGGCTCTCTGCTCAGCAGGGAGCCTGCTTCCCTCCTTCTCTCTCTGCCTGCCTCTCTGCCTACTTGTAATGTCTGCCTGTCAAATAAATAAATAAATAAAAATCTTTAAAAAAAAAAAAAAGGCAAGAAACTGGGAGAAAATACCTGCTAAATATATAAGTAAATACATAGATATCTATATCTCTATAGATATATAGATACCTACATCTATAAATATACACCTATATCTCTATATAGAGATATCTGGAAAAAAAAAACTACATTTATAAACAAAGAACACAAACTCAATAAGATTAACAATACAACTAAAAAATGGGCAAAGATTTTAACACTTCAAAAAAGTAGATTTACACGGGGCGCCTGGGTGGCTCAGTGGGTTAAAGCCTCTGCCTTCGGCTCTGGTCATGATCTCAGGGTCCTGGGATCGAGCCCCACATCGGGCTCTCTGCTCCGCGGGGAGCCTGCTTCCTCCTCTCTCTCTGCCTGCCTCTCTGCCTAGTTGTGATTTCTCTCTGTCAAATAAATAAAATATTTTTTAAAAAAAAGTAGATTTACAGATCTACTTCATAAATGGAAATATATTAATTGCCAATAGCCACATGAAAAGATATTCAATATTATTAGTTATCACAGAAATGTAAACTAAAGCCACATGAGATACCACTACATACTTATTAGAATGGCTAAAATTTAGTAAGACCAACTATCCAATTTTAAAGAGGATGCTAAATAAATGGAAATCTCTTGCTTCTAGGAAGAACATACCATACTGGTATAATCATTTTACTGATCTTTTTTAAAAGCATTACTTATTTATTTATTTGAGAGAGTGAGAGAGAGTGCACAAACTGGAAGGAGAGCCATAGGAAGAGGGAGAAGGAGACCCCCTGCTGAGCTGGGAGCCCAATATGGGACTCAATCCCAGGACTTCAAGATCATGACCTAAGCCCAAGGCAGAGGCTCAACTGACTGAGTCACCCAGGTGCCCCCATACTGATAGTTTTTGATGGAAGCATTATTGATATAATGGAAGGTCATGACTTTGGAGGCAAGAAGACCTGCTTCATATCCCAGTTTCATAAATTACTAGTTTTACTAAGCAGAAAAGAGGCCAGGGGGCTCATTTCATAGTCCTATTTTTTTGTTGTTCTTGTTTTGCATAAAAAGACTTTAGAAAACCTGGAGTATCAGATGGACAACACACTAGAACTGCCTTTGGATCGATGGCCTTATGAAAGAATCTGAGCAGAGTCTGCAAAGTTCCTAAGTTAAACATGTATTCAGGTGAAGTGACTGAAGTCATCTATGTGGCCCTTCAGGTTTTCCATAATTCTTGATTCAACCTAAAGTTTTGGTTTTATTCTTTCAGCCTATTTCACAGAGATAGAAAGACTCACCAAAACCTATCTTTGTGATTCAAAAGCTTACAAATTAGGTTGCAATAATGGCTATTACTTTAGGAGAGCTAAATCATTATTTTAGTACTCTCTTGCTCTTTAAGACTTCTAGATCTTAAAAGATAAATTTACATCTCTTCAGGGGTGACTGGGTGGCTCATTCTGTTAAGCATCTGCCTTCGGCTCAGGTTAGGATCCCAGGGTCCTGCATTGAGCCCTGCATCAGGGCTCCTTGCTCAGCAGGGAGTCTGCTTGTCCCTTTCCCTCTGCCCCTCCCCCATCCTTCACCTTGCTTGTGCTTTCTCTGTCTCTCTCAAATAAATAAAATCTTTTTTTTTTTTTTTTTTTTTAAAGATTGTTTATTTATTGGGATGCCTGGGTGGCTCAGTTGGTTAAGTCACTGCCTTCAGCTCAGATCATGATCCTGGAGTCCCGGGATCGAGTCCCACATCAGGTTCCCAGTTCCACAGGGAGTCTGCTTCTCCCTCTGACCTTCTCCCCTCTCATGCTCTCTCTTGTTCTCTCTCAAATAAATAAAATCTTTAAAAAAAGAAAAGATTATTTATTTACTTATTTGCAGAGCGGGGTGGGGAGGGGGCTGAAAGAAAGCATGAGCCAGGGGAGACGCAAAGGGAGAAAGAGAAGCAGACTGCCACTGAGCAAGGAGCCCCACTCAGGGCTCAGTTCCAGGACCCTGGGATCATGACCCAAGCTGAAAGCAGATGCTTAACTTACTGTGCAAACCATGCACCTCAAATCTTTTTTTTTTTTTTAAGACTTTATTTATTTATTTGAGAGAGAGACAGAGATAGAGCACGAGGGGGTAAGAGAGGGAGAAGCAGACTCCCACTGATCAGGGAGCCTCACAAGGGGCTCAATCCCAGGACCCTGAGATTATGCCATAAGCCAAAGGCAGAACCGACTGAACAACTCTGGTGACCCTCAAAGAAATAAAATCTTCAAAAAAAAATGTTAATTTTTTCAGTGTTTAAAATGGAAATTATCATTCATTTCTTTTTTCTTTTTTTTAAGATTTTATTTATTTATTTGAGATCACAAGTAGGCAGAGAGGCAGGCAGAGAGAGAGAGAGAGAGAGGGAAGCAGGTTCCCCGCTGAGCAGAGAACCCAATGTGGGACTCGATCCCAGGACCCTGAGATCATGACCTGAGCCGAGGGCAGCAGCTCAACCCACTGAGCCACCCAGGCGCCCCTATCATTCATTTCTTTAAGATGATCTCCCTTCTGCCTCTCATTCCTATCTTAAAGTATTTCTCAAAGTATAGATGTTGGATCACTTAACGATCACCTGACCCACTAATTTAATCTCTAAGCTATTCATGATCAAGTCCTGTGATTCTTTCCCACAGAAATTTCCCAATTCTCTGATCAACAGAACTAAACTGTCTCGCACTATTATTTAGGGTTTTTTCCATCTACTTCCTGAATTCCTAACAAGTTCCTGAGGCACAGGGCAATAGTGTTTTTTTACTTTTTTATATAGTACCACATTATGCTGACACTCCCATTCCCTAATAACTTTTTGTAAAACTGATTTTCTTAGAATACTGTTCCTCACCAAGCTCACAAAATCTTATCTGAAAATGAAAATACTTACTTGCATCAACCATTGATTTATATTCCAAGAGTTGTTGTTTTGTCTGTGCTCTAAGCCTGAAAGCATAAAGAAAACAGAAAGTCTCTGTCTCTCTCTCACACACACACACACATATACTTTTTAAAAAGTTACGTAAACTCTACTCCCAACATGGGGCTCAAAGTCAAAACCCCAAGATCAAGAGTTGCATGCTCTACTGACTGAGCCAGGCAGGTGCCCCAGAAAGTCATATATTAATAGAAGATTTACTTACTACCGTATTATAAACCAACTCACCTTTTTCAGAAGTTTATGCAATAAAATGAGTGTAAGTACTCAGCAATATGTCTTCTAGTGGCCTGATTTATTTAAAGTGGGTGTAAAGAGAATTCCAGTTGAAGATGGGGTTGAAGGAAAAACTTTGTCCTCCTCAACAGAACACACCAAATTACATCTATTAATTGAACAATTCCTCCTAAAAACTAAGGGTTGACTGAACAGCTACTGAATAACCGAAGATAGACAGAACAAGAAGAGAGATGGAGACATGCCACAGTTTAAGAGTATCTAGCATATACAGCTACATCTCCAGTCAGCCAGCTAAAGTCACCAACCACACACAGTCTGCAGAAGGGACACCATACACAAGATCACGTTTAGGAGAAATAGCTGTTTACCGTTCTATAGAAACGAACACAAAAACTCAAGCAAAATGGGGAGACAAA
Source organism: Meles meles (assembly GCF_922984935.1). NCBI lineage: Eukaryota > Metazoa > Chordata > Mammalia > Carnivora > Mustelidae > Meles > Meles meles. The sequence goes on from NC_060068.1 coordinate 85,814,478, forward strand.
CGACTATGCTCCAAAAGAAAGAACAAGGAAAATAAACTCAGGAAAAGAACTAAATGAAACAGGGCGCCTGGGTGGCTCAGTGGGTTAAGCCGCTGCCTTCGGCTCAGGTCATGATCTCAGGATCCTGGGATCGAGTCCCGCATCGGGCTCTCTGCTCAGCGGCGAGCCTGCTTCCCTCTCTCTCTCTCTCTGCCTGCCTCTCTGTCTACTTGTGATCTCTCAAAAAAAAAAAAAAAAAAAAAAAAAAAAGAACTAAATGAAACAGAACTAAACAGTAAGCCTGAAAAAGAATTTAAAGTAATGGTTGTAAAGATACTCAATGGGCTGGAGAAAAGAACGGAAGAACTCAGTGAGCTCTTCAATAAATATAGCGTGGAGTCAGCTTGAGAATCTCTCTCACTCTCCCTTTGCCTCTACCCCTCTGACTCATGCTTTCTCTCTTTCTCAAAAAAATAAATAAATCTTAAAAAAAAAAAAAAAACTACCAAAAACTACAGGACTAGATAGACTCACAGATGAATTCCACCAGACATTCAAAAAAGAATTAACACCGGGGCACCTGGGTGGCTCAGTGGGTTAAAGCCTCTGCCTTCGGCTCAGGTTGTGATCTCAGGGTCCTGGGATCGAGCCCACAATTGAGCTCTCTGCTCAGCAGAGAGCCTGTTTCCTCCTCTCTCTCCCTCTGCCTGCCTTTCTGCCTACTTGTGATCTCTGTCTGTCAAATAAATACATTTTTAAAATCTGAAAAAAAAAAAAAAGAAAAGAAAAGAAAATTATAGGCCAATATACCCCTGGTGAACATAGATGCAAAAATCCTCAACAAAATATTACTGAACCACATACAACAACACATTGAAAAAAAATCATTCACCATAATCAGACAGGATTTAATCTGGGATACAAGGGTAGTACAATATTTGTGAATCAATCAGACTCTCCGCTCAGTGTGGGGCCTAACACAAGGCTGCATCTCATGAGCCTGAGATCATGACCTGAGCCCAAACCAAGAGATGGATGCTTCATCAACTGAGTCACCCAGGCACTCCCACCCTCACCACTTTTATTCAACATAGTACTGAAAGTCCTCTCCAAAGCAGCCAGACAAGAAAAAGAAATAAGAGGCATCCATATTGGTAGGGAAGTTAAACTGTCACTATTTGCAGACAGCATGAGACTATACTCATAAAATCCTGAAGACTCAACCAAAAAATGTATTAGAATAAATGAATTCAGGGGCGCCTGGGTGGCTCAGTGGGTTAAAGCCTCTGCCTTTCGCTCAGGTCATGATCCCAGGGTCCTGGGATCGAGCCCCGCATCGGGCTCTCTTCTTGGCAGGGAGCCTGCTTCCTCCTCTCTCTCTGTCTCTCCTACTTGTGATCTCTATCTGTCAAATAAATAAATAAAATCTTTAAAAAAAAAAAAAAGAATAAATGAATTCAGTAAAGTGGCAGTACACAAACTTAAAACACAGAAATCAGCAACATTTCTCCATACTAATAACAAAGTCATGGAAAGAGAAATTTTAAAAACACCACCATTGGGCGCCTGGGTGGCTCAGTGGGTTAAGCCGCTGCCTTCGGCTCAGGTCATGATCTCAGGGTCCTGGGATCGAGTCCCGCATCGGGCTCTCTGCTCAGCAGGGAGCCTGCTTCCCTCTCTCTCTCTCTGCCTGCCTCTCTGTCTACTTGTGATCTCTCTCTGTCAAATAAATAAATAAAATCTTAAAAAAAAACAAAACCACCATTTAAAATTGCACCAAAAAGAATAAAATACCTAAGAATAAAATTGACCAAAGGGGTGAAAGACCTGTACCCTGAAAACCATAAAACACTGATGAAAGAAATTGAAGATGACAAAAACATAAGGAAAGATATTCCATATCATGGATTAAAAGTATATTGCAAAAATGTCCATATTACCCAAAGCAATTTATGGTTTCAAAGCAATGCCTACCAAAATACCAACAGCATTTTTCACTAAACTACAACAATCAATACTACTATTTGTATGGGGGAGGGGGTTCTGGGTGGCTCAGTTAGTTAAGCATCTGCCTTCTGCTCAGGTCAGGATCCCAAAGTCCTAGGACTGAGCCCTGCATTAGGCTCCCTGCTCAGCAGGGAGTCTGCTTCGGCTTTTTGGCTTGTACTCTCTCATGTGCTCACAGTCTCTCTCAAATAAATAAATAAAATTTTAAAATAAAATAAAATAAAATTTTATGGAACCACAGAAGATTCCAAATAGCCAAAGCAATCCTATAGAACCAAGAATGAACTTGAACTATCACTATTCCATATTTCAAGATATACTATAAAGCTGTAGAGATCAAAACAGCATGGTACTGGAACAAAAGCAGGCAAAAGGATTATGGAACAGAATAGAGACCCTAGAAATAAACCCACATTTATATGGTCAATTAATCTATGATAAAGGAAGCAAGAATATACAATGAGGAAAAGATAGTCTTCAATAAATGGTGCTGGGAAAAATGAACACCCACTTGCAGAAGAATGAAATTGGACTACTTTCTAACACCATACATAAAACTAAACTCAAAATGGATTAAAGAATTAAACAGGAGACCTGAAACCTAAAAATCTTACTAGAAAAATAGGGAGTAGGGCGCCTGGGTGGCTCAGTTGGTTAAGCCGCTGCCTTCGGCTCAGGTCACGATCTCAGGGTCCTGGGATCGAGTCCCGCATCAGGCTCTATGCTCGGCAGGGAGCCTGCTTCCCTCTCTCTCTCTTTCTCTCTGCCTGCCTCTCTGCCAACTTGTGATCTCTCTCTGCCAAATAAATAAATAAATAAATCTTAAAAAAAAAAAAAAGAAAAATAGGGAGTAATTTCTCTGACATTGGCAATAGCAAAATTTTTCTAGATATGTCTCCTGAGGCAAGGAAAACAAAAGCAAAAATAAACTATTGGGACTACATCAAACCAAAAAGTTTTTGCCTAGCAAATGAAAAGACAATCTATTGAATGGGAGAAGATATCTGCAAATCATTTATTTTATAAGAGATTAATATCAAAAATATATAAAGAACTTAAACAACTCAACACCAAAAAAACACACAAAAAACCCCCAGTCTGTTTAAGAAATGGGCAGATGGCCTGAAGACATTTTTCCAAAGACATACAGTGTGTTTAAGAAATGGGCAGATGACCTGAATAGACATTTTTCCAAAGACATACAGATGACCAATAGACACATGAAAAGATGCAGCTCAACCTGACTAATGATCAGGGAAATGCAAATAAAAACAACAATGAGCTATCACTCACATCTGTCAGAATGGCTAAAATAAAAAAGACAAAAAACAAGAGTTGGCCGGATATGGAGAAAAAGTGAATCCTCCTGCATTGGTGGTAGAAATGTAAATTAGTACAGCCACTGTGGAAAACAGTATGGATCCCTGGGTCCTGGGATCCTGACCTGCGCTAAAGGCAGATGCTTAACTTACTAAAGCCAACCAGGCACCCCTAAACTTTTCAAATCATTAAGTTATACACTGAAACTAATGTAACATTGTGTCAACTATGCTCAAATCTTATGGGGCGCAGGGCCTGGCTGGCTCATTTCAGGCTGTGAGTTGGAGCCTCACACTGGGTGTGCCAATTGCTTAAAAATAAAAGCCCTAAAAAGAAAACAAAACAAAACAAAAAACCCTTAAAAATAAAAAAAGGCCTCAGAGAAAGATGCAAAATGGACTCTGGTGGGGATATAGCAACTATGAGGAAAAGTTAAATTTCTAATTTTTAAATTTATTAATATGTCACAAGAAATATGGGCTACACAAAGAAGAAACACATCAAAATGGTGAAAATTGCCAACATTATAAAAAGTTTAAAAACAGTTTGTAACATTCCTGGGACATATAGAAAAGTAACAAATATATTAATTCTTAGATAGAAAATTCAGTTTCTTAGTTGTCCTAAGATTGTACTTAATTAAAAATCATACATAAAATAAGTAGAAAAGCTATGGGTAAAATCCCAACTAGTTATTACATTATACTTAGAAGATGTTGTACAGGGGCGCCTGGGTGGCTCAGTGGGTTAAAGCCACTGCCTTCGGCTCAGGTTGTGATCTCAGGGTCCTGGGATGGAGCCCCGCATCCGGCTCTCTGCTCAGCAGGGAGCCTGCTTCCTCCTCCCTCTCTACCTGCCTCTCTGCCTACTTGAGACCTGTCTGTCAAATAAATTAAAATCTTAAAAAAAAAAAAACTTAAAAAAAAAAAAGATGTACATTTACATGGTAGTTTCATAATTCTGAAACTGCTCTATGATTTTGAGATCAATATGACTTTGAGACCTGTATGAGTACCTAAGTGACATTACAAAGATTTTTAAACCTGTATGGTTTAAGTTCCTTATGTTTGATATTCCAAATGGAAAGAATTTCTTACAGGTTAAGAAGTTAGGCTAGGGGCGCCTGGGTGGCTCAGTGGGTTAAGCCTCTGCCTTCAGCTCAGGTCATGATCTCAGGGTCCTGGGATTGAGCCCAGCATGGGGCTCTCTGCTCAGCGGAGAGCCTACTTCCCACTCTCTCTCTGCCTGCCTCTCTGCCTACTTGTGATCTCTATCAAATAAATAAATAAAATCTTAAAAAAAAAAAAAGTTAGGCTAGCATTTTAAAACACGCTGTAAGAACAGTTCCCTTTTTAGCTGATATAAAAAAGGTGATCCTGTATCTTTAATATTTTATTATTTTATGTTGTAGGCAGGAGGGAATTTTTATTTTTTAAAGATTTTACTTATTTATTTGACAGAGATCACAAGTAGGCAGAGAGGCAGGCAGAGAGAGAGAGGAGGAAGCAGCCTCCCCACTGAGCAGAGAGGCCAATGTGGGGCTCAATCCATGTGGGGCTCAATCCGAGGACCTGGGATCACAACCTGAACCAAAGGCAGAGGCTTTAACCCACTGAGCCACCCAGGCGCCCCAGGAGGGAATTTTTTAAACTGAGACTGTGAGGTTTACTAGCCAAGACATTTCGAAGTAGTAGTAAAGCTAAAATACAGTTACAATTCTTTGGGGAGGGAGGAAAAAATCCCTTTATTATGATTTAGAATATTTTGTTGTTGTTTTCCCCGTAAAGGACCAAACAAATATTTCAGGCTTTGTGATTCACACGGTCTCTACTTTAGCTATTCAACTCAGACCCAGTAGCAGGAAAGTTGTGTTACAAAAAACCTTTCCTTAAGGGCACCAAAATTTGAATTTCATATAACTTCACGTGTTATTAAATATTCTTTCAGGAATTTTTTTTTGTCCCAACCACTTAAAGACATAAAAACTATTCTTTGCTTGAGGGGCCACAACAAAATTCACACCGCACTTAGTGGAAAAGAATAAACATCACACTCTTGGTAGGAAATACAACAAATGATGCTTCTGGATTGAAAAGGGTCATAACTGGGACGCCTGGGTGGCTCAGCTGGTTAAGCCGCTGCCTTGGGCTCAGGTCATGATCCCATGGTCCTGGAATCGAGTCCCGCATGGGGCTCCTTGCTCAGCGGGGAGCCTGCTTCTCTCTCTCTGCCTCTGCTTGCCGCTCTGCCTGCTTGTGTTCTCCCTCTCTCTCCGACAAATAAATAAATAAATAAATAAAATCTTAAGAAAAAAAAAAAAAGAATGAAAAGGGTCATAACCATAAAACAAAGAGACAGGACTTTTTTTTTTTTTTTAATGTAGCTAAAGGCCTAGAGACACCTCACAACCCGTCTGAATACCGGGGCTTGAGTGCATTAGAAAAGGAGGGGAAATGATAGCTCGGAAGGCCCGGGGCACTATGCTAAACGCTTGCCTCTGAGTATCACATTTAACCCCCACCGCAACTTTACTAAGAAGGTGTAACCCTCCCCTTTTTCGAAGATGACGCAGGAGGCTTAAGAAACTCAGCTGAATGACATAGTGACGCAGGCAATAAGCGATCAACTCAGAATTCGAAACCTTCGGGTTTGCCCTGAGAGCAAAGGGCGGGGCTCTCGGCCACGACGCCAGCTTGGATCCCGGCAAGAGGGGACAACAACCTGAGCAGCAGGGTCAAGCGGTCCTCGGGACGCGCCCCCTGGGCGCTGGCGACCTGTGGTGGCTCGCCTTCCCCGCCTCCCGCTCCGGAGTCCGCGGGCTCCGTGGCCGCTTGCTTTCCCGGCTGCTTCTCCATTCTGACTGGCACGAAGAGGAAACGCCTGGGACAGAAAGATGCCGCCTCAGGAGCCGGTTTTCCCGCCACTTGATTGACTCCCGGAAAGGGCGGGAGAACCGTCGCACTCCGTCCCGCCCCTTCCGCCCTAAGGCTCCACCGCTTCCGTGCCGTTCTCAGGTTGCTGTGGCTGCTCCTGTCCCTTTCCTACCAGACTAGTATTAAACCGCTAATTAGAAAAAGTTGAACTTCAAGCATCAGTTCTGTCTATCCCTGTAACAATTTATATGCACGTCTGTGTTTCTAGAAGAGGCCTCAAAGGATCTATCCCACACTGTTGATGCCTTCAGATGGATCGGATTGAGCTGTAGAAGTGGGGGGTAAGGAGTAAATCAACTTTTTAAGATACTTTGTTTTGAGGATCTACTCTTATTTGATCACCATGAAAAAGTATGTTTAAAATATAAAGTTCTTATTTATGCAGGTGAAAAAAAATGATACTAAAGTTGATAATTTAATAAATAGTGGTAGAAATAAAAAACTTCTTGGAATTACGGCAGCAACCACCGGAAGAAACAAAACAGGGAGGGGAGTGTCTAAACGTGAGGTGGCAGGCTTTAAAGCTGAAAGAGGTTGCATCTTCTCCAAGACGACAGGGCTTACATGCAGTATGCCCTACAGAGGGGCTTTAAATGCCTTCATGACCAAAGTAATCCATATTAAGAAAGCGAAAGCCAAATACATAAAACAAGAACCACACGAATGACAATTATATATGTAAGTTGGATCCCAATAAACTGAAAGCACTGTTTATACTCCCCGTCATACCTTTAACACAACTTCTAGGTTATCCTCAAGTAGGAAAGTAGCGACATTCAAATGAGTTAAGGTATAAGTAAAAAGGACCACAAACTTTATTAAAAGTCAGTAAAGGTAACATATAGTATGTACAGATGGCACATGGTGCCAATTTTATTTGCAATTATTAAAGTACTCCAACTCATGTTTACAAGTTACACCTTTGCCACAGCCTTGGCTAAATCTTGAACTAGTGCAGAATTGAGCTGCGCCAGCGTGCTGATCTTCGCGTGCTTGGATGTGGCATACTTGTTCTTGATGGTCTGGGAGAGAAAAGCAGAGTAGTTAATGAAGTCGAAGAGGAAAACATGTAAGATCCAGTGATGCAGATACTCACTTAAAACATCAAATACTTAAAAATAAGCTATGCATTGAGGCGTCTGGGTGGCTCGGTAGGTTAAGCATCTAACCCTTGGTTTTGGTTCAGGTTGTGAGACCAAGTACGGCACTGGGCTACACACTGGGCATGGAGCCTGGTTAAGATTCTCTCTCCCAACCTCATGCACATTTGTGTTTTGGAGAAAGAATTCTATGCAGCAGCTTGTATCTTTCTGTATTCCAGTGTGTATAGGCTTCTTGTATGTTCACCTTGTTTTTGTTAATTAAAAGTAGTCAGAACCAAAAAAAAAAAAAAACAAAAAAATTCTCTCTCCCCCATAAAATAAGATGAAATCAGAGATGGAAACAAACTGTAAGAGACTCTGAATTCTAGGAAACAAACTGGGGGTTGCTGGAGGGGAGGTGGGGTAGGGAAATGGGCTAAGTAGGTGATGGGTATTAAGAAGGGCACATGACCCAGGGCACGGGCCCTGGGTGTTACATGCTACTGATCCATCACTGAATTCAACTTCTGAAACTAATACAATATATATAAGTTAACTGAATTTTTAAAAAAGATTTTATTTTTATTTTATTTTTTTTAAGATTTTATTTATTTACTTGACAGAGACACAGCAAGAGAGGGAACACAAGCAGTGGGGGGTGGGAGAGGGAGAAGCAGGCTTCCTTCTGAGCAGGGAGCCTGACGTGGGGCTTGATCCCAGGACTCTGGGATCATGACCTGAGCAGAAGGCAGACGCTTAACAACTGACCACCCAGGTGCCCCGAAGATTTTATTTATTTAATAGACAGAGATCACAAGTAGGCAGAGAGGCAGGCAGAGAGAGATGGGGGGAAGCAGCCTCCCCGAGGAGCAGAGAGCCCGATGTGGGGCTCGATCCCAGGACCCTGGGATCATGACCGGAGCCAAAGGCAGAGGCTTTTTAACCCACTGAGCCACCCAGGTGCCCCTAAATTAACTGAATTTAAATTAAAAAAAAAATTCTCTCCTTCTGTACCCACCACCACCTCCCATCTCTCACTCACACACACACACAAAATAAATAAAAAAGGAAAAATAAGCCATGCATTTACAGACATGAAATCTTAAGTATTTTCATTCTGTACCCTCCCACATCCCCCACAGCATCTTACAGTATCCCTGACTTACCATGTGCTTTGTAAGCCCACGATTCACCATGACTATATTCTTAGCCAGGTGTTGCATAACACTTAGAAGGGATTCTTCAGTGTATGATAGGTAATGCTGTAGAGTTGGTGTCTATGGCAACAAAAGCTAATGTTAGAAATGCTCATCAATAATGGTTTTCATAATATTTCTGTATCTTAGTCAAGAGTAGAGTAGGAAGAGATTCCCTAGGACTGATTATAACTGAAATTTAAGATAAACTTAAGATGCCTTCTTCCCCACTCTTCTTTCATGCTTCTCTAGGATCCTGTACTTAAATCTATTATACACATGTGCTCAAATTCTTTGACACCAATGTTCTCATGCATAGTTCTACTCCTAGGGCATAGGGTTAGCACATGACACATAGGAGAAATATTTGGTCAATCATTTGAGTATGAATGAACTTCTAGCATGTCGTTTGACCTGAGCGTCTTCATTTATATCAAAAGATGAAATTACGTAATGAAGTGGGAGTATCTTATGAACACATAGCAAACAAGATATCATTTTTAATCATTCTCTCAGTAGATGCTGTAATTTTAGAAACCATTAGAACAGTCCTTTAATGGGGCGCCTGGGTGGCTCAGTGGGTTAAAGCCGCTGCCTTCAGCTCAGGTCATGATCCCGGAGTCCTGGGATCAAGCCCCACATCGGGCTCTCTGCTCTGCGGGGAGCCTGCTTCCCCCTCTCTCTCTGCCTGCCTCTCTGCCTACCTGTGATCTCTGTCTGTCAAATAAATAAATAAAAATCTTAAAAAAAAAAAAAAGAATAGTCCTTTAATGTAAAAAGCCCAGTATTCATACAAACATCACTTATAATTTAAAAACTCAGGGTAACCTCTAAGTCTTTGTGACAGAGCTTACCCATTCACCGTTATCAAGAATTTTCAGTGCTAAGCAAAAAGCTCCTGCTGCAATCTGAGAAGGAGGAAAGTGCACCATATCGTAGTCCAACATAGTTAGTTCCATCAGGTATTTGGCCAAAGTATGTTGCTCAACATCAACCTGAAACAAAATCCACAGGTCTCTCAACTTCCGTTAGAGAATTCTGTACTGGCAATAAGCGGCATGCCTGTAACTATAATCAGAAATGTTTGTCTATTAACTCTCAAATGCAACTCCCCATGGAAGGCCTTAATGAAAATTGGAAATAAAGAACATTATGTCTTCTTCATACAGATTTATAAGTCAGCTGAATTAGATCTGCTTGGTTAGTAATATTTCATCATGTACCATACTAAAGGTTACCAAAGAGAACTGTACCTCTGCGATCTTAGATGCTCTCCGAAGGAAATGCAGGGGTAGAGGGCGGCCCAGACCAAAATTTAAAGATCTTAGAATCTTCATTTCCATCTGTCTGATTTGGTGCTTAGAATAAGTGTTGTCAGTCACAAAGGCAAAGTCACCAATTTCTGGAGGGTACATTTCTTCATATTTGCTTGCAATAAACATGGCAGTGACACCAACCAGCTGCAGCATCTTCTTGGGCACACAATTATTCTGCAATGGGAATTCCAACTGGATGAACAACTAATACATACTTGAAAAAGGAGACAAAAGAGCTATGAAGGGAACGTGGGAAAAACACTCTCATAGCAAAATCTGAATGACACTACCCCAAAACAGATATTAGCTGAAAAATTCTTTTGCTTTTTTTTTTTTTCTTAAATTTTATTTACTTGAGAAAGAGAAAGAGAGCACGAGCATGGGGGGAGGGTTAGAAGGAGAGGAAGACAGTGGGTTAAAGCCTCTGCCTTTTGCTCAGGTCATGATCCCAGGGTCCTGGGATCGAGCCCCGCATCGGGCTCTCTGCTTGGCAGGGAGCCTGCTTCCTCCTCTCTCTCTCTCTGCCTGCCTCTCTCCCTACTTGTGATCTCTGTCAAATAAATAAATAAAATCTTTAAAAAAAAAAAAAAAAAAAGAAGGAGAGGAAGAAGCAGACTCCCCACTAAGCAGGGAGCCCAATGCCAGGCTTGATCCCAGAACCCTGAGACCATGACCTGAGCTGAAGGCAACCAGGCGCCCCTGAAAAGGTCTGTTTCTTACGACTCTGCTAGGACCCTAAAGGGAGAACCCTCAATTACTGAATTATGCTCACCTGCATGAACCGATCAATAATGGAAACAGTCATGTACATGGTCTCCTGAAGTAACCTGAACTTCATCTGAACCTGTACTAGCCAGTCAATAAGGATAGCTCTCATGTTTCCAGTGACTTCACGACCCAGTAGGTATTTTGGTCTGATGGCTTGCTCTTCCTGCAAAAGAATGATGATTATCCTTTAGAAGCAAGACTCCATGTGACATTTCTGTCCACAAATTTTAGTCACCACAGAACAGTAATGGAGAGTTCAAAATCTCCAACAGTCCTCAACTTAATTACTCATACAGTCACTACATAAAGCTGTCACTGAGGGAACAAAGCCAACATTAAATAGGATAGTTTGACAGGTTTTTCATTTGTACAGATTTCACTATGTTCAACCTACCATCACTGCTACTTGCCTACACTCTGTATCCACTTCATCCCAGACAAAGCTATCATGCCATCATCTCATCTTCTCACTTATGACTCTAAACCCAGAACTTGAGCTGTATGAAGCAGAGAAAACTAGCAGCAGCTACTTTCCAGATCAGCTGGAACCCATGTGCTACCCACTCTCCCACTCTAGGATTTAAACCCCAAAACACCATAGAGAAAAATAATGAACTATCAAGGACCAGCACCTGCTAAACCCACTCGGCCAAAGTTGTAATTTTATTAAAAAGAAGGGAGAAAAAAACCCAAAGTGGAAGGCTGGTCCTGGCAAGGAAGTTTCTATAGGACAATCCTATAGGAAAATGGATGTCCAAAGAAGAGAATGCATTATTGACAAACAACTGGGCACATCTGGTAGTATACAGCTTGTTAGCATACAGAATGCTTCCTTGTCTTGGGGTGGGGGACAAATGCCACTAATAGAAAGTTTCAGAAGTGACATGAAATGAAAGAAAACCAAAACCTTTGAGTGTACCCTCTTGGACACAAAGAACAATTTTCCTGGTATCACATGCACATCAGCCACAATGATCCAAAATGCCATGTGCTGCTGCTGGTTATAATTTTTCAGCGTTTTTTCCATTACCATCCATCTCCTGCCTCTAATCCTCAAACTCTTCAGCATGGGACTTGCCCACTCCTAACTGTGATAGATATAAATATATCATTCAACCTAAGGACATTCGTTAGAGTTATGGTTATTATCCACTGTCACTTTGTACTTTACCTGTTCAAATGGCAAACAGATATATCCTTGGCTTGGTTAGTAACTTGATTTTTGCTACTCCATGAAGGAGAATTTGAAATTGGAATCTACTGTTAAGAAATACTGTTCATATCCTGCTTGAATTATTGTAAACTCTCAGTGAAAAAAGAGTCTTTAATCAAGTTAGATGCAATTAAAAAAAAAGATTCTAAAAATAATACAGACCTCAAGTTGTCTCAAATAAGCATAAATATCTTTCACATATTCACTACAAAGGTTTGGATCAGCTCCATCTTCGGCATCCACATCATTCACTTCAAGAATTACATCAGAGAATGCCTGACACAGATATTCTTCTGCAGGGGCACATCCAGATGTTTCCATTGGGCTTGGAGAGGGAGTATCAACCTTGAAACAGAAAGACCTTTTGAAATAATAGCAAAGAGGAACATACAATCTGGAAATGAAGGCCCAATTATTGGTACTAACTCAAGATACCAACTGCTAAATAGACATATAACTCACAATTCATTTCCTTAAAGGAAAAGTATCTTTTTTTCAAATTTATTCAACTTTTCCTTAGGACATGATTAATACAAAAAAAAAAAAAAAAAAAAAAAAAAAGCAAAAAGCCAAAACAGACTGAGATTTTAAGCTAGCAGAACCTAAACCAATGGGTAAAACAGAGAAAAAGCAAACAAAATCACATTCTAGACTTTCTTCCAAGGGAAATGAGTAAACAATCTGTTTATCAGCATCATGTGAAGTCAACCCAAATGAATGACAGTCTTTAGTCTTTATCTCAAAACATGGACTGCATCTCACTGCCCAGGAAAACACAAGTTCTGTCCTAACTACTAAGGATTAACAAAGTTCATTATTTTTTAAGATTTTATTTATTTATTTGTCAGAGAGAACAAGCACAAGCAGGGGGACTTCAGGCAAAGGCAGAGGGAGAAGTAGGTTCTCCACTGAGCAAGGAGCCCAGATATGGGGCTCGATCCCAACACCCTGGAATCATGATCTGAGCTGAAAGCAGATGCTTAACCACCCAGGCATACCTAGTTCGTTATTAGTATTAGCCATTTCCTTCAAACTCCAGCTATCCCTTTGTTCAAACACTTATTGGCATTTTCTTCTGGTCAAGCTCTGTGCTAGATACTGCATTTATAGTGTCCTCAAATGGCTTTGAATATAGGAGAGAGAAGTAAATGAAATGAGACTGATTCTAGGAACAAGGGTGAGGGTAAGTTAGGCGGTTTCAGGAGTTAATGCTCGAGCTGCTTTGAAGGATGAAAAGGTTACTGTCTAAAAGAATGAGAGTGAGAAAGGCTTTTCTTAGTAAGTGGGAGAGCAAAGTCAAGGATCTCTATGGGACTTTCAAAGAAACCTCACGTAGGTCAGTATGGCCGATTAAGAGACCGTGCATGCTCCAGGTTTCGTCTGTTATGTCCAGAATGTCAATACTAAAGCAACAGCCTCAAATCTCCTACTCTTAGTTATAAGGAGCTGGGTGAATGACTTTACAGATCATTTTTCTCAACTGGTTTTAAATATTATTTGTTTCCTAATTTAAAGATGTAATTATTAAGTGATTCGTGAAGTGGGCATTGACCCATCTACCACGTAGAGATGCTCCTTAACTATGTTTTACTTTATTTTTATTTATCTATTTTTTAATAAGATTTTATTTATTTATTTGACAGAGAGAGAGAGATCACAAGTAGGCAGAGAGGCAGGCAGAGGGAGAGGGGGAAGTAAATGGGCTCTCTGCTCCCTGTGGAGCAAAGGGCCTGATGTGGGCTCAATCCCAGGACCCTGAGGTCATGACCTGAGCTGAAGGCAGAGGCCTAACCCACTGAGCCACCCAGACACCCCTATTTTTTTTTTTAAGATTTTATTTATTTATTTATTTGAGGGAGAGCTAGAGTGAGAGAGCACAAGCAGCACAAGCAGCGGGGGAACAGCAGAGGGAGAGGAAGCAGGCTCCTCCCTGAGCAGGGAGCCTGACACCGGGCTCCATCCCAGAATCCTGGGATCATGACCTGAGCTGAAGGCAGATGCTTAACTGATGGAGCCACCCAGGCACCCCCTTAACTACATTTTAAAAATTAGAGCTTCATCAAATGAGCTCATTGTAATTTCAGCAAAGGAGCCCCTTTTAGTGCCCTGTTTCTCCTTCTCAGGAGAGGATACACTTATGTAATTGATATTTAATAAGTTCTTAAGTTTTAGGTTTGAGGCTGTTAAACTCATCTACTCTCTGAAAAGCTACATTTTCTTTCCGCATTACACCTTTATCTATTCCACTGTTACAGGGTTATTAATTACTCAGTGGCCACATTAGGGAGTAAAAGGATTCAAGATAATCTGTGTCAGTCAAGGAATTTTGGTCTGATGGCATGGACCAAAGACTGCAAAATCTTCAGTCCGTGCAGCTCTCACTTAATACCATTCACGGGGGGGGGGGGGGGGGGGGGGGGGGGGGGGGGGGCAGTGTAACAAAATGCTGAAGAGCCTAGATTCTGCAGCCATATGGCCTGGGCTTACATTCACAGATGCCACTGACGAGATGGGCGACTCTAGAAAAATTACTTAACACTTCTCTAAGCCCTATCTAAAGGGTAGAGGTAATAATACAAGTGAGAGAATCCATGTGAAGAATATGCCGCTTAAAAGCCCTTCAAGAGCAAAGTGGAGACCACGTCCTGCCAAGTACTCTATAAATGTTTCTATTATCACTATTTGTTCGAATGCTATTATTCCATGGGTTATTAAATGAGGAGAAAGAGACACCCAACAGACCGGATGGAGAAAGGCAAAGTAAGTTTACCAAAATAGGCTCAGGCGAATAAAGTTTTTCTTCTTTAACGGGCTCAGGTTCTGGCTCAGGTTCTGGCACAGGCTCGGGTGCCTTCTCCAGAGGTTTAGGTAGTTTTTTAGCAATAACTTTTCCAGGAACCAAAGTTTTTACTTCCTGTGGATGAAAAGCACGGGAAATGAAATGTTTCTCCACCACAGGTCCCTGTTGTAGGGGGGACTCTTACGGATAGAGAAGTTGGCTCAGGAAGATAGTTACCTTTTTCAGAGGCAATTTGGCCTGTGGTTGTTCGCTGACTTTGTTACCAATGTCTCCGAGGGCTGTTCTCGGCCTCAGCCCGGGCTTGCAGGCCGCAGTCGTGCCCAGAGGCACGCGCTTTGCCCCTGCCATGCTGATCTTCGCCTTATTTTCCACATTAGCTTTTGCGTTCTGAAAGAACCAAGACCGCTTTGAGAGCCGGCCCGCCCAGATTAGAGTTAAGTCAAGGGTCAGTGAAGGTGGGGCGGGGCAAGAGAGACGCTTCTCAGAATAGAAGCTGGCTGCAAAAAATGGGTTCCCAAGGGAAACCGGGGTTCCAGGACCTACGCTTTGGCTGTGACAAGCCCATTTCTTCCCAGAACCTCCTCACTCCCCTATTGAGGGGCTGCCTGTTTTAGGCCCCGGCGACTCTGAAATACTTTAATTTACATTTGAAAGGAAATCGGAAAAGCCTCCAACGGCAGGCACCTTCTCTCCGGGAAGGGGGTTCCGCGGCTGGTGGGAGTTCACTCAGGGGCCCTCTACCAGGTTCTAAAAGAGGTTTCCTGTCGACCCTCCACCGCCCTCCCTCCTCGCGCCGAACATCTATCCCAGGAAGGCCCCGTTCTCTTCCTCTCTCCGTCGGACCCCCAAAGGCCCCCACCGTGCCAGGGGCCCACCGATCCCCCCATCCTCCTCCCCAAACCGCTGCCCTAGTCCACTCGGGGAGTGTTGGGGGGCGGGAGGGGGGGCTCCGGTAGAGGACAGAGGACGAGAAGCCACGCAGCGCCGTCCGCAGCAGCTCACCCTGGTGACCCGGAGCGCCATGGCTTCTTCTTCACCAGGCAGCAGCTCAGTGGGGAGAAGCAGAGCACGGGAGTCACCAACCAGCCAGGAACCTGAACCTAGCGTAGCTCAACAGCCGTTCCTCCGCAGCACGCCGGGAGAGGCCGGGCCCGGCCGCAGGTTTAAACCCCGCACTGCTCCCTCCTTATTGGTCTGTTCGTGGCACTCGCTCCCTTCCCATTGGCGGCTGCCCGTTCCTCCGAGAATGCGTTTCCCGGGCGACCCCGCGGAGACGTTCGAGAGCGGGCGGGGCTAGGCCTTTGCTCCTGGGCAGCTGCGCTGCCACCTGGAGTGCAGAGCTGGAGGTGCGCCGGCCACCTGGAAGGGAGAGCTTGTTCGCGGCGGGAGCTAACCTGGAGGACCACCGGTGTCCCTACCATGAGTGACAGTGGAGCAGCTCAAACCCGATAAGCAATTCCGGCTCTAGTCCCGCTTACTGTTACACACTTTCCTTTTTGCGGCGGCATGTGGTACATTTCCATTTCATTATCCAGCAGTCCTCTAGGTGAAGGACCTGAAGCTCAGAGAGGCTTTGAGTGACTTTCCCAGAGCTACAAATTAGTAACATGGGAAATAAACTTCGGTTATTTTTTGGATCCCTGATGTTTTCACAACACTAATTGTCTCTTAAGACTATTGTCAATTTCAGGGCGCCTGGGTGGCTCAGTGGGTTAAAGCCTCTGCCTTTGGCTCAGGTCATGGTCCCAGGGTCCTGGGATCGAGCTCCACCTCCGGCTCTCTGCTCAGGAGGAGCCCGCTTCCCTCTCTCTCTGTCTGCTGCCTCTCTTGCCTACTTGTGATCTCTGTCAAATAAATAAATAAAATCTTTAAAAAAAACAATATTATCAATTTCTTAATCTGCCAGATTACTTAAATCGAATTTCTTTCCAAAGCCAATCTTTTGTTTTAACTTTATTTGAAAATAATTTCAGGGCGCCTGGGTGACTCAGTCAGTTAAGTGGCTACCTTCCGCTCATGATCCCAGCCTCCTGGGATCGAGCCCCATGTTGGGCTCCCTGCTCAGTGGAGAACCTGTTTCTCCCTCTCCCTCTGCCTGCCTCTCTATCTACTTGTAATCTGTCTGTCAAATAAATAAATAAAATCTTAAGGAAAAAAAAGAATTTCAAATTTAGGGAAGTTGCAAACAAAAATATTACAAGGAACACATGTGTACCTTTTGCCCAGATTCAAGTATCCTTAACATAGTACCTCATTTGCTTTATCATTTACTTCTCTCCTTCTGTATGTAGATCTATGTCTAACTGTACCTAAAAAATTTCTTCCTAAACATAGGAGGGCAAATTATATATATATATATTTATGGCCCTTGGTCCCTTCTTTGGTGTGTATTTCCTAAGGAAAAGGTATATTCTCCTACATAACCGTAATAGTTATTAACTTCTTAACTTCACATTATTAAACATTTCATGCAGTCTAGTTTATCTTCCAGTTTTGCCAGTTGATGTAGTAAGGTCCCTTATAGTATTTTCCCTACTCCAGGACGGGATGCAGTCTAGGGTAAGATGTTACATTTAGCTTCCTTTAATCTGGAATACTTCCCTCAGCTTCTCCTACAATGCACAGGATAGCTCCCACCCTCCCAAGTACACGCAAATAATTATCCAGCCCAAAATGTCAATATTCTGGAGGTGCCAAACTTGAGAAATCTTGCCAACTATGTACATACCTATAGACTCATTTCTAGTCTAGTTTTTTTTTTTTTTTTTAAGATTTTATTTATTGGGGCGCCTGGGTGGCTCAGTGGGTTAAGCCGCTGCCTTCGGCTCGGGTCATGATCTCAGGGTCCTGGGATCCAGTCCCGCATGGGGCTCTCTGCTCAGCAGGGAGCCTGCTTCCCTCTCTCTCTCTCTCTGCCTGCCTCTCTGCCTACTTGTGATCTCTCTGTCAAATAAATAAATAAAATCTTTAAAAAAAAAAAGATTTTATTTATTTATTTCTCAGAGTGAGCACAGGCAGAGCACAGGCAGACAGAGTGGCAGGCAGAGGCAGAAGAAGAAGCAGGCTACCTGCTGAGCAAAGAGCCCGATGCGGGACTCAATCCGAGGATGCTGGGATCATGACCTGAGCCGAAGGCAGCTGCTTAACCAACTGAACCACCCAGGCAACCCACAGTATACGAGTTTTTGATGTTTAATTAGCCTAAGTATCATGGATCACCTCCTTTCTTTATGATACTTAAAAACTTGGGGTGCCTGGGTGGCTCAGTGGGTTAAGCATCTGCCTTTGGCTCAGGGCATGACCCCAGGGTCCAGGGATCTAGCTCCACTTCAGGCTCTACACTCAGTGGAGAGCCTGCTTTTCTCTCTCTCACTGCTGCCCACCCTGCTTGTGTTCTCTCTCTCTCTCTCTCTGTCAGATAAATAAATAAATAAATAAATCTTTAAAAAAACAAAGCAAAACAAAACCTTGTGTGATTTTCTCCTCAGTGAACTATTCAATGTGAAGTCAATGAACTCAATGTTCTCTCCTCTGGCCAAGTTAATAGGGCTGACTACATGTCAGGCCCTGTTCTAAGTGCTAGGAATACAGCTCTGAAGGAAACAGAGAAGATCTTCACTTTCACAAACCTTATATTCCAGTAGGAGAAAAGAGAAATCAAACAAGTAAACAAGTAAGTGAGGTTAAAAAAAAAAGGTCAGATACTAGTCAGGGCTAGGCAGAGAATGAAAAGAAGTGATGTAGAGTAACTTGGTGCTCAGGGATAATCTGAGAAGGTGATGTTAACTCCTAGGTTAAGCCAAGGCTTAAATGACAAGAAAGAGAACATTCTAGGTAGAGGATATAGCCTGTGAAAACCCAGTGATAGGAATGAGTTTGTCATGTTCAGAAAAGCCAGTATGGCTAGAGTATAGGGGATAGAGTAGAAGTGAGATTGAAGAAATCGGAAAGAATAAATTTATACAAGTCCTTGTAAACCAAGGGGTTTGAGTCTGGGCTATGTAAGTACCTTGGAAGGCTTTGGAGGGTTTCAAGCCAAGGTGTGGCATAATCCATCTTTCAAAAAGATTACCTTAGGGGCACCTGGGTGGCTCAGTGGGTTAAGCCTCTGCCTTCAGCTCAGGTCATGATCTCAGGGTCCTGGGATCGAGCCCCGCATCGGGCTCTCTGCTCAGCGGGGAGCCTGCTTCCCCCCCCCCCCCCCCGTCTGCCTCTCTGCCTACTTGTGATCTCTCTGTCAAATAAATAAAATCTTAAAAAAAAAAAAAGATTACCTTAGTTACTGTGGAGAGAATGTATATAGGTGGGGAGGAGGAAGGAGAAGAGCAGCAAGAGGAGCAGTAAGAGGCTATTTTTAACGGGCCAGGCGAAAGATGATGGCTTGGATGGTGCTAGGAGCGCTACACAGAAAGGGATGGCTTCTGGATAAATTTTGGAGGTAGATTTGTTAGGTCTTGATGGCTTGCATACTTGGGAGTGAGAGAAAATGGAATCAAGGCTAACTCCCAGGTTTTGGCCTGAGTAACTGAAACAGAAAGATTTAGAGATGAGCAGCTTTTAGTGGGTAGCAGGTTATGGGTAGGAGATTAAGAATTCTGCTGTATTTGGAATGCTTAAAGATATGCAGGAGAAGGGGCGCCTGGGTGGCTTAGTGGGTTAAAGCCTCTGCCTTCAGCTCAGGTCATGATCCCAGGGTCCTGGGATGGAGCCCCGCATCCGGCTCTCTGCTCAGCGAGCAGCCTGCTTTCCTCTCTCTCTGCCTGCCTCTCTGCCTACTTGTGATCTCTCTCTGTCGAATAAACATTAAAAAAAAAAAAGATATGCAGGAGAAGAGGTCCACTAGACAGACTCAGGGTCGGAGCTAGATGGCTGTAGATGGTATTTAAATCCTGACATGGAAGAGATCATCTAGAGAAGGAATGTAAAGAAGCCTACCTGCCAGGAGCAAGCCCTGGGGGCCTCCGTATTTAAAGATTGAACAAAATGGCAGAAGCCAGTTAAGAAAATTGGGCAATAAGATCAGAGAGGCAGGAGATCAAACAGTGGTGCCTCAGAGAAGAGAAGGTGGCGTGTCACTGAGGGAGCAGTGATTGACCACGACAGACTAAATATACATATTGTCTGTTTCTTCCCGAAGACAGTAAAGGGATTTTTAAAAAAATGCACAACTCTCAAAATAAAATAAAATAATATAAATTAATTAATTAATTAAAAACGCATAACTCTCAAGGATAAGTGAGGAGACACTAAAGACATTTTGGAAGCAAGAAAGCCAATTGAAAAGTGGTGATAGAAGGAGCTGTCTGCTCAAGAAAGTTGAAATCGAAGCTGGCAATGGAAAACCAAGAATCAAACTGATTCTGACTTTAGACTCCAGCAGGTTCATGAATTGGAGTAAACAGGAGCCTACGAAATTGATGGTACAGGTGGAGCCGCAAACAGAATTCGCTGCTTCTCTCCTGCTCATCTGGGTGCAGTGAGGGTGCAGCCTCTTTCCGGTCCTAGCTGAGCACTAGAAGTTTATATTCAGGGATGCTGAATTAAAGCAACTCTGGATTCAGACACCAGGCAAGCTGAAAGAGGAGGAAATAAAATTCTTCGATACCAAATGGTAAATCCTTCAGTTCCTTTCTTCCACGCAGTCCCCTAAATGCAGGTAGCTGAACTTATATCCTCCAAAACAAGATAAGGACAGGCTTCTCTGGGAATGGACCAGCCCCAAAGAAAAGTCTCAAACATACTGATGGTTAGGGTATCCAAAGAAATGGTTTGGTCACCAGGAGGGCAAAGCTTACTACTTGACTAACTTGCATGCTGACTCTGAACTTCTTCTTCTCCTTCTTCTTTTTTTCTTTTCTTTTCTTTTCTTTTTCTTTTTTTTTTTTTTAAGATTTTAGTGTTTATTAGAGAGAGAGAGCACAAGCAGGGCGAGCAGCAGGCAGAGAAAGAAGCAGGCTCCCCGCTGAGCAAGGAGCCAGATGAGGGAATTGATCCCAGGACCCTGAGACCTGAGCTGAAGGCAGATGCTTAACCAGTGAGCCACCCAGGCACCTCCTGAACCTGAACTTCTAATCAACATTTTAATGTCTAATTTGTAACTATTAATAGCCAGCCAGTGAGCACCACACATTTGAAGAAATGCTCCAGTTTGAAAGAAAGAGACCAAAACAAAGAAAAAGAAACTTTAAGTGAACAAGGTAAAAATGAAAATAACTTACCACTCATATCATCAGAAAAATAAAAATAATGCATTCACAAATAACTTTATAAAAGCGAGCTGGGAATTTAAAAATATGACAGCAAAAATTAAAAATGCCATAGGTTTGAAAGGAAAAGTCATGGGACTTTCCTAGAAAAAAGGATTAAAAAGACAAAGAGGTAAACTATAGAAAACCTTAGAAAATTAGAAATCATTCCACAAGGTCTAACACACAACTAATAGTTCCAGAAAAATAGACCAGAGAAAATTCAGAAAGGATACTGTCAAATATATAATAGTGGAAAACTGCCCAGAACCAAAGAACATGAGTTTCATACATTCATGTCTGAGCACTCTGCAAAATAAATGAACAAAAGGTGGATTGTGGGGCTCCTGGGTGGCTCAGTGGTTTAAGCATCTGCCTTCACATTAGGTAATGATCTTAGGGTCATGGGATCAAATCCTTCATCTGGCTCCTTGCTCAGTGGGGAGTCTGCTTCTCCTTCTCACTCTCCCTCTGTGTTCTCTTGGTCTCTTTATCTCTCAAATAAATAAATAAAAATCTTTAAAAAAAAAGATGGATCCCACGACTCACTATGCTGACATAAAACATTAAGAATGAAGGGAAGAACCTAAAAGGAAACAAAATCAGATAGCATATACAAAGGTTCCAGAATCAGAATGGAATTAGATTTTCTTTTTAAAAATTTTTTTAAAGATTTTATTTATTTATTTGACAGAGAGAGATCACAAGTAGGTGGAGAGAAGGCAGAGAGAGAGGAGGAAGCAGGCTCCCCGCTGAGCAGAGAGCCCGATGCGGGGCTTGATCCCATGGCCCTGGGATCATGACCTGAGCCAAAGGCAGAGGCGTAACTCACTGAGCCACCCAGGTGCCCCTAGATTTTCTTTTTTTAAAAAAATATTTTATTTATTTATTTGACAGAGAGAGAGAGAGAAATCACAAGTAGGCTGAAGGCAGCAGGCAGAAAGAGAAGGGGAAAAGCGGGCTCCCTGCTGAGCAGAGAGCCCAAGTGGGGCTGGATCCCAAGACCCTGACATCATGACCTGAGCCAAAGGCAGAGGCTTAACCCACTGAGCCACCCAGGTGCCCCGGAATTAGATTTTCAATAGCAATGTTGAAAGCTAGAAGATTCGAGGGAAGATGATTTTCAATTTATAATTCTGTACCCAGCCAAACCATCAAACAACCGTGACATAGAATAAAGGCATTTTCAGATTTACAACATCTAAAAAATTATCTCCTGTGTACCCTTTCTTAAAAAATTATTGGTGTGTAGTCTTCCAAAACAAGGATGAAAATAAAAAGAGTTCAATGCAGAATCTAAAATACAGTAATTCCAACACAGCAGAAAAGCAAAAGAAATTCCCAAGACTTATAGGATCCTGGCAGGCTCTTTCCAGTAGGCCTCGGGGTGCCTAGATGGTTCCCTCACTTAAGCACTGGACTTTTGATTTTGACTCAGGTCATGATCTGGGGGTTGCGGGATGGAGCCCCGCATCAGACTCCAAGCTCAGTGTGGAGTCTGCTTGGGATCCTCTCTTCCACTACCTCTTCTCCTGCCCCTTGTGTGTGCATACGTGCTATCTCTCTTTCTCAAAAAGTAAATAAATAAAATATTCCATTAGGCCTTGAGATCAATCAGGGCATGGTGGAGAACAAGAAGACTGAGTTCTAACTGGGACATCTCCAAGCCAAAAAAAAAAAAAAAAACCGATATATCTCCTGATGTATTTGAACATACTAAACAGAGATTTACAGTTCTGATAAAATAGGAGATAAATTAGTGATGGGTACAGAAAAAAACTTAGCAAATGGAATACAAACAAGATAACATTAAATCTGGAGCAAGCTAGAAGTTGTTAAAAGAAAAGATGGAAATGTAATCATAATATGGTACATAGGGCACTGCAGTAAATCATACAGTCATAATAATGGGAACACTGAATATTGACTTAATCAGAAATTATGATTCAACTATATTGGGAAGGTGGGGAAGAGAGAGGGATGTGTAGGTGTGTGCATGTTTTCCTGTGGTGGTATTAAACCCGCATCTTCCATTGAAAAGAGCTAGTGGGAAATTTTTAAAACTGTATCTCAGGGGAACCTGGATGGCTCAACCAGATGACTTCTGCTCAGGTCCTATCTCAGGGTCCTGAGATAGACCCTGACCTTGTCAGGCTCCCTGCTCAGCAGGGACTCAGCTTCTCCCTCTGCTCCTACTCTGCCCCGACTGGTCCCTTGTGCTCTCTCTCTTGAATAAATCTTTATTTTATTTTATTTTTAAGATTTTATCTATTCATTTGACATAGAGAGAGAGAGGGAAGCAGGCTCCCCGCTGAGCAGAGAGCCCAATGTGGGGCTCGATCCCAGGACCCTGAGATCATGACCCCAGCTGAAGGCAGAGGCTTAACCCACTGAGAAACCCAGGTGCCCCTTGAACAAATCTTTAAAAAACAGAACTGTTTTTCCAAAAAAGCATTATAAGGACATTATCGAAATTATGACTGTAAATGAAAAATTGCACATTTAAGAATAGAAAATGGTTCCTTTTAGAGAGCAGGAATGAGGGACAAGACTGTGCCGATTTTGTTTTAAATTTTAAAGAACAATTTGACTTTTTAAAACCATGCATAGGGCGCCTGGGTGGCTCAGTGGTTTAAGCCGCTGCCTTCGGCTCAGGTCATGATCTCAGGGTCCTGGGATCGAGTCCCGCATCGGACTCTCTGCTCGGCAGGGAGCCTGCTTCCCTCTCTCTCTCTCTGCCTGCCTCTCTGCCTACTTGTGGATCTCTCTCTGTCAAATAAATAAATAAAATCTTTAAAAAAAAAACAAAACACCATGCATAACAGAACATATAAATTAATTAAATCTTAATTGGGACAAAAGAGTATAAAAGAGAAATTTGGGGATGAATTTTGAAATGATTGGGAAAGTTTGAAACGACTAGGCAAAACTTATAATAATGAATTCTTGTTAATAACCCAGGTATAATAAATATAATAAATAGTAATAAATTTAATATCATAATGATATGATTATAAATGTAAGCTTACTCTAGGGTGTTTATATATATACACACAAATGTAGCTAAAATTTGCCATATTTGCTTTAATAATGGTTAGATCTAGATAATGCGCAGAAAATATAGGGGATGATTATACTGTTCTTTCCATTTTGTGTGTATTTGAAATTTTGTTTTATTTTCTTTCATTATTATTATTATTTTCAGATTATTTATTTATTTATTTGACAGAGAGATATCGAGAGAAGGAACACAAGCACGGAGAGTGGGAAAGGAAGAAGCAGGCTCCCCGCTGAGCAGGGAACCCAACCTGGGACCCTTTCCCAGGACCCCAGGATCCTGACCCAAGCCAAAGGCAGATGCTTAACCACTGAGCCATCCAGGTGCCTGAAATTTCATTTTTTTTAAAGATTAATTAATTAGGGGCGCCTGGGTGGCTCAGTGGATTAAGCCGCTGCCTTCGGCTCAGGTCATGATCTCAGGGTCCTGGGATCGAGCCCCGCATCCAGTTCTCTACTCTGCAGGGAGCCTGCTTCCTCCTCTCTCTGCCTGCCTCTCTGCCTACTTGTGATCTCTGTCAAATAAATAAAATCTTTAAAAATTTTTTTTTTAATTTTTTTTTTTTATTTGACAGAGAGAGAGAGAGAAAAAGTGGGGGCGGGGGAGGGCCAAAGGGAGAAGCAGACTCCTCGCCCAGCAGGGAGATCAATGCGGGAATGGATCCCAGAATCCTGGGATCATGACCTGAGCCGAAAGCAGACCCTTAACCAACTGAGCCCCCCAGGAGCCCCCCGCCTTTTAAAAAAAGATTTTATTTGTATATATTTTTTTTTGACAGAGAGAGATACAGAGTACAAAGATTTTGAAAGAATCTTTTAAATCTTTTTTTTTCAAAATATGAATAAATCAAGATTGTTCAACCAATAGTTTTTTTAGTTTTACTACATTTTGTACACTGCGCTAGATTCTAGGGATACGTGTCGTTAAGGTACACATTCTTGCAGATATGAAGATAAAGTATTACAATATGATTGTATTAGATAAGATTTCTTTCTCTCATCAGCCTCTTTTTTTCCCTTTTTATCTGTCATGGGGGGTTGGGGGTGGGAGGTGGGAAGAAACACAGGGACTTTGGTTTAAAAGACCATGAGTGCATTTGCATCAGAATTCTGTTATAAAGACTTTTTGTTGCAGGTGATAAGAACCCAACTACAACTGATTTAAATAACAAAGGAAAATTACTGGCTCTCTAAAGTGGAAAGTCCAGGCAGTACCTAGCTTCAAGCATGGTTGATTTTGGGTCTCAAGCAAAGGAGGATACTTACCTTTATTTTCTGCTTTCCTTTCTTTGAACTTTAAGAATCTTTCAATTTTTACAGAAAAACAAAGGAAAACCCCAAACCAGAATGCTGTATTGAGAGAGCAAGACTTCATGCTCTCTCTTGCTTCTACGCACACTGTCGTACTGTATGTGGATGGATGTGGGGAACACGCGAATTTGTTTACAGAGGTAAGAGTGTTCAAGAATTGGTACATGAGAAGGTAGTGAAAAAAGTTTTTTTCTTTAACATTTTATTTGACATAGAGCGAGAGTGAGAGAGAGAGAGCACAAGCAGGAGGAGCTGCAGGCAGCGGGAGGAGCAGGCTCTGCACTAAGAGGGAGCCCAACGCAGGGCTCAATTTGAGGACCTCGGCATCATGACCTGGGCGGAAGGCAGAGGGTTTACCGACCGAGCCACTCAGGCGTCCCGAAAAATTGTTTGTTATATTTAGAATGTGGCTATAGGTGTTTAAATTTTTCTTGAACTAGCTCTTATGTAAAACACTTAGCATTGAGGCTCTTTTTGTAGAGATCAGTCATAGTGGTCTAGCAGGGGAACTGTTTTTTTTTTTTTTTTTTTTTAAGATTTTATTTATTTATTTGACAGAGAGAGAGATCACAAGTAGGCAGAGAGGCAGGCAGAGAGAGAGGAGGAAGCAGGCTCCCCGCGGAGCAGAGAGCCCGATGCGGGGCTCGATCCCAGGACCCCGAGATCATGACCCGAGCCGAAGGCAGCGGCTTAATCCACTGAGCCACCCAGGCGCCCCTCTTTTGTTGTTTTTTAAAGGTTTTATTTATTTGAGAGAGAGCGCGGGAGAGCACACAAGCAGGCAGAGGAAAAGGAAGAAACAGACTCCCCACTGAGCAGGGACCCCAGTGCGGGGTCTCCATCCCAGGACCCTAGGATCATGACCTGAATGATGGAAGATAGATGCTTAACCAGTTGAGCCACCCAGGCGCCCCCAGGGAACTTTGTTGTTTTTGTTGTGGTGGTGGTTTTTGTTTTGTTTTCAGTCACTGCTCTGGGAATAAGCTATGCCCCGAGGTGAAGTATTTCACAACTAAATATTCCAATCATTGTGAAATCTTTAGTTACAAACCCTAATTTATTAAAAGTTATTTAAAGTTTATTAAATATTTTTTAGTAATCTCTATACCATGTGGGGCTCTACACCTGAGATGAGAGTCCCATGTTCCTCCGACTGAGCCAGCCCGCTGCCCCAAAGCCTACCTTTAATCCTTGTAGTGAAAAGGATTGTTGTAACACACATCTTGTGTGCTCTGTGATGGCAAGAACACAGAACACAGAAGCAGATAAAAGAAGATAAAAAGCAGATAAAAGAAGAATGGCAAAAGAGGGGTGATGGAAATCGGGAGGGCCCATGCTAGTGACAGCAACTGAAGTAAGGATTCCCCTGGGCAGTCTTTTCTCCCTGTGTATTGGATATACTGTACTCAGTAGTCAGGCTTTGTAGAGAAGGCTGTGTAGTCTGAGCAACATGGACACAGAGCAGAAGCTTGACAGCACAGTTTGTCTTGTGATGGTGCCCAGCTGTACTTTACAATCAGCTGTTTGGTGGAGTGAGAGGTGGGCATAGATGAAAGATCACATCCTCCGAAAACTCTGTGATGCTCCCGAGGAAGCTGAAGCTTGGTTTAAAGCTGATTGGTCATGTAATCGGGATGTGGCCAAGTCAAGCTCAAAATCATAGTGAATTCCACTGGTTTTTCCTGATTATTAACAGTGTATGCCCTCTCCTTTGTAAGGTTTCTATAATATTCCTGGGAGTTTTCTTCCTCTTCTGAACTCAGAGTGTTTTTTTCATTCATTTCTCCAGCACATATCTTTTCTTTCTTTTACATATTTTATATGCTCAGTAACTATTGCTTTCCTTTATGGACAGAGGCCACATCAGACTTTTTTGTGCCATTCACTCTGCTTCCTATGTACTAGGCCATTAATGCCTCTCTTGTCTAAATAGGTAGGTGCCTTTAGCAAGACAGTTTCCTTATATTAATTTGGGACTATCGCCTTGATTTCACAGGACTGAAAGGGATCATCTTATATTCACAAGATCCAAGCACCGTCACTTTATGTCAGAGAATACGTGACTGGTCTTTAGATCACAGCTGTGGTGGAAAGCCTGATTCCTAGGCCAGTGTCTAGCCCATATCAACCTTCAGTCTTTCAGATTAGGCATTCCTATATTGCTCCTATGGAAAATCTAAGCAAACTTCAAAATGGGACACCCTACTTGAAAAGTATGTCCATGCAATTTAGCTAATGCTTTTCACAGGGTTGGACAATTAACCTCCAGATGATGATCTACAGGCCTGTAGTTAACCTGTAACCTGGTATTCAAGTACCCTCAGCACCCTGCTCTTAACTATTCCATATTTCCGTATCCCATACGCAAAACTAAACTACTAATGGGTTTACACAACTCTGGTGGAATTAAGCTCTTTGCCATCCTATTTCCACCAGTCCTATAGGTCCGTCAAATGCCATCTCCTCTGTGAAGCTATACCTTTTTCCTTCAGCTAAGAGTAATCTAAACTTTGCCACTCCCTTATGGCACCAAATCTCTCCAAATCTTGAATTATAGTTATTTTCATCCTATCTTCTCTGCTTTAACAAGTGTATTGAAGAGTTTGTATCTGTTTTTTTTTTTTTAATCTTAAATATCAAACTTACAAATAAGAGGCAATGAACATAGCACAAGTCTTGAGTCCACATGATCTGAGTCCAAGTCACGGTCTTCTCTCATTTGGATTTTGGCAAAAGCCTTCTAACTCTCCCCTAGATTGCACTGTCACTCTCCTATCTTGATTCTT
This sequence comes from Meles meles, assembly GCF_922984935.1. Taxonomy (NCBI): domain Eukaryota; kingdom Metazoa; phylum Chordata; class Mammalia; order Carnivora; family Mustelidae; genus Meles; species Meles meles. The sequence continues at coordinate 85,842,491 of NC_060068.1, forward strand.
TAGACCTCTCAGTTCCAGTCCCTTCCTCAAAGTCCCTCCACTGCTTTTCCATGTCCTCACACCATCTGGCTCATTTTGCTATATCACACAAGAGTTTTCTTGATACCCTTCTAGCACATTAGGCACTTCCTCCCTCAGATGCCTTTGCATTTGATGCTTTGTCTAAAATAGTGGATATTGGTAGAATACGGCCTAGGACACTAGTTTACCTCCTTACTTAAAACAGGTTCTCATGTCTTCTTCCATAGAGATCCTCTTTGGCCAATCTCTCTTTGTATTCTGCTTCAGTTGAGTGTCAGTCCTGAAAACAGTGCCTGGTTTGTGAAGGTGACTTTACCACTTAGCAGGTATAAGATTTGGGACAAATTAATTAACCTTTTTTTCCTTCTTCCCTTTTCCTTTTCTTTTTTTTAAAGATTTTTATTTATTGGGGCAGCTGGGTGGCTCAGTCGTTGGGCATCTGCCTTCAGCTTGGGGCACGATCCCAGGGTCCTGCGATCGAGCCCCACATCCAGCTCCCTGGTTGGTGGGAAGTCTGCTTCTCCCTCTCTATGTCTCTGTCAAATAAATAAAATCTTAAAAAAATATATTTTTATTTATTTGAGTGAGCAAGCAAGAAAGAGAACACAAATGGAGGTGGGGCAGGGAAGGATAGAGGGAGAAACAGGCTCCTCTCTGAGCTGGGAGCCTGACTCCGGACTCTATCCCAGGATCCGAGTCAAAAGCAGGTGCTTAACCGAGGGAGCCACCCAGGTGCCCCTAATTAACCTTTTTCTGCCGTAGTTTCCTCATTCATAAAATGGGATAATTATATATTTATTGCTTTGGACATTGACCATCTGATACATGGTAAGGGGTCAATAATTTATTGCTTTTCTTTAGTATTTATTACAAACTGTTTTTCACATATTAGCCTGTCCCCTCCATTAGGGCAGGATTTTGTTTCATTGATGAGTTTAGCCCTATAGCAGTGTGTCTTGGTATAAAGGATTTCAGTAAATTCTTGTTGAGTATGAATGAATTTATTGAATGCTTAAAAAACCACAATTGAATTTTATTTTTTTCTTAGGTTTTCCCTAACTATATGAATATTAATACTGACTGATCTATGTACTGTACTTTGTTGCAGGCGAAACCTTGGTCTTTCCATTCAAATGGAAAATAGCAATAAAGTGGAAAATATGTAACTGAAAAAATCTGCTCCACCATACTGCATTATTGAACTACAGCCGTTAATACAAACTTAGTATTTGATAATGCCAGAGTACTGGAGAAAAAATGCATGAGATGATTATGTCAACTGCTTTTATCATGCCTAGCATATAGTAGCTTCTAAATTAATAATCACTAACAAATTATAAGAACATTTAAAGAATATGCAATCTAGAAATTAAAGTATAATTTAGAAGATTCTGACAATTATATACACCTATGTTAGGTGTATAGAACATTCCCCTCACTTCCAAAAAGATGCCCCTTGCTCCTTTTCAACAAATTCTATCTCCCCAAGGCAACCATGTAGGCAGAATAATGAACCTCTCCCCTTCCAGAATGCTTACAACCTGAGAATATGAACATCCTTTGAATATGTTACATGGCAAAAGTACTTTTAAGACCTTGAGATAGGAGATTATTCTGGATTACCTGGATGGGCCTGGTAGAACCACATGAGTCCTTAAAAGTAGAAGAGGAGGGGGCGCCTGGGTGGCTCAGTGGGTTAGGCCGCTGCCTTCGGCTCGGGTCGTGATCTCGGGGTCCTGGGATCGGGTCCCGCATCGGGCTCTCTGCTCGGCGGGGAGCCTGCTTCCCTCTCTCTCTCTCTGCCTGCCTCTCTATCTACTTGTGATCTCTGTCGAATAAATAAATAAAATCTTAAAAAAAAAAAAAGTAGAAGAGGAGGGCAGAAAAGTAGGTCAGAAGAAGATATAACAGTAGGGAAAGAAACAGGAGAGATTTGAGATGTGAGGAGCACAGGACCCATTGTTGCTGGCTGTGAAGATGGAAGAAGCCAAAGAATACAAGTGGCCTCTAGAAACTGGGAACATGAACAAAGAAACAGAGAGACATCAGGGTGCCTGGGTGGCTTGGTGGGTTAGGCCGCTGCCTTCGGCTCGGGTCATGATCTCGGGGTCCTGGGATCGAGTCCCGCATTGGGCTCTCTGCTCAGCAGGGAGCCTGCTTCCCTCTCTCTCTCTCTCTCTCTCTGTCTGCCTCTCCATCTACTTGTGATCTCTGTCTGTCAAATAAATAAATAAAATCTTAAAAAAAAATTAAAAAAAAAAAAAAGAAACAGAGACATCAGTCCTATAGCCACAAACAGTGAATTCAGCAAGGAAGAGCAAGGAAATCGATTCTCCCCCAGAGTTTACGGAAAGAAAACAGTCCTGCAGCACCTTGATTTTAGCCCAGTGAGACCCATATTAGACTGCTGATGTACAGCCTGTAAGACAGTTAGTGTTAAACACCTAAGTTTATGGTAATTTTTTATGACAACAATAGAAAATACAAACTATTTCCTGTGCTCTATCACTATAGGCTTCGTTCTTGTATTTTAAGTACATGTAATCATAAAGTATGAACTCTTTTGAGTCTGGCTGCTTTCACTTGACATAGTGTTTTTGAGATTTACATATATTTTTGAAACAGTATATATTTTTTTAAACTGCTGAGTACTGCTCCATTACGAATATACTATAACTTATCCATCTTCTTGTTGATGGATATTTGGGTTGTTTCTGGTTTTTGGTTATCATGATTATGTACATTCTTGTACAAGTCTTTTTGTGACACACCTTTCCATTTCTTGGGTAAACCTTGGTAAACACCTAGGAACAACTGCTAGGTCACAGGGTAGATATGTTTAACTTTCAAAGAAATGCAAACAGTTCTCCAAAGTGGCTGTATCATTTCATTCTCTCACTTGCACTGAGTTCTGGTTGCTCCATATCCTCACTTCACTGAACTGAGCACTTAAAATGTATTTCATTGTGTGCCTAAGTGTACCGCAACAAAAACAGTTGAAAAGAAAAAAAGTAACAGGATACTGTATTTGTACATGCAGAAAATATAATATCGATCACCTGTCTTAGAAACTGTACTGTGCATAGAAGGAACAAATCACAAAAAAAATTTTGATTTAAGGGACGCCTGGGTGGCTCAGTTCGTTAAGCAGCTGCCTTCGGCTCAGGTCGTGATCCCAGCGTCCTGGGATCGAGTCCCACATCGGGCTCCTTGCTCAGCGGGGAGCCTGCTTCTCCCTCTGACTCTGCCTGCCACTCTGTCTGCCTGTGATCCCTCTCTCCCTCTCTCTCTCTCTCTCTGACAAATAAAAAAATAAAATAAAATCTTTAAAAAAATTTTTTTTTGATTTAAAAAAATCCAATTTTACCATTTTAATTGTATTACACATTATTTATAGAAAAATTTCCTTCTGAAAAATCACTCTAAAAATGAAATGAACATTAGTGGTTTTATAACTGAAATCAGTTTAGCATCTATGTATAATCTCTGAATATTTAACTTGCATATGAATTAAGACTATTAAGAAATCTTTGCCTTGGGGTGCCTGGGTGGCTCAGTGGGTTAAGGCCTCTGCCTTCGGCTCGGGTCATGATCTCAGGGTCCTGGGATTGAGCCCAGCATGGGGCTCTCTGCTCAGCGGAGAGCCTACTTCCCACTCTCTCTCTGCCTGCCTCTCTGCCTACTTGTGATCTCTATCAAATAAAGAAATAAAATCTTAAAAAAAAAAAAAAGAAATGTTTGCCTTAAAATTCTTAAGTTTTAAGAATTTAATCTTAAAAATTAAAAAAAATTCTGGTAGAATTTTTATTATGTGAGGGGTGCCTGGGTGGCTCAGTAGGTTAAGTGGCTGTCTTTGGCTCAGGTCATGATCCCAGGGTCCTGGGATTGAGCCTACATCAGGCTCTGGTCAGCTGGGAGGCTGCTTCTCCTTCTCCCTCTGCCTGCTACTCCCCCTGCTTGTGCTTTCTTTCTGTCAAATAAATAAAATCTTTAAAAAAAGAATTTTTATTATGTGAGCTCTATTTATCTATACAGTTAAGTAATCTCTATGCCCAACATGGGGCTCAAATTCACCACCCTGATATCAAGACTTACATGCCCTACTGAATGAGTCAGCCAAGCACCATCTTAAAATATTTTAAGACATCTAACATTGCTGAGGGGAGGTAAACTGTTAAAATCTCTATAATACAATTTAGTGTATTATAAATGTCCTAAACCCTTTGACTCTGAAATCCTGCATGCTGGAATATATTCTATATATTTATTTGTACATATGCAAAATAGTATTTGGGCAAAGCTGTTCCTATCAGCAGTCTATAACAGCAAAACATTGGAACCAACCAAAAAAACTGCATCACTAGGTTTACTACGCAGCTAAGGAAAAAAAATGGACTGCTTTTTAATGTTTAGAATTATTTACTTTTTTAAAAAAATATTTTATTTCTTTATTTGACAGAGAGATAGAGAGAGCACAAGTAAGCAGAGCGGCAGGCAGAGGGAGAGAGAGAAGCAGGTTCTCTGCTAAGCAGGGAGCCTGAGGCGGGACTTGATCCCAGGACCCTGGAATCATGACCCGAGCCAAAGGCAGCCGCTTAACCAACTGAGCCACCCAGGCGCCCCTAGAATAATTTCTAAGTGAAAAACACATACATGTATTTGTACATTTATAAGGTATCTGTAAGGATATACTATAAACTGACAAGTGTGGTAATTTCTAGAGAGGAGAGCTGTGTATCTGAGTGACAGGGGTGTGAGGTTTTTTGCCATTTATTCTTGAATTCTGAACCATGTGACCATTAACTAGTAAAAACAAATTATCTCTGCATTAATGTAGTATAAATTTTAGGGCAGAATCACCATCTAAATTTAAAGTAAAACCAGAACCCTTAGAGATATCTAATTATAATTAGTTTCATTATTCTATTAAAATTAGTAAAGTTTAAAATCTGTGTAAAAGGAGTAATAAATCTGTAACAGATGGAAAGTTAATTCTTTTTTTAAGATTTTTTAATATATATATATTTGAGAGAGAGTGGAAGCGAGAGGGATCACAAAGGTAAAAGGAGAAACAGACTCGCCGCTGAGAGGAGAGTCCCATGTGGGGCTCTATCCCAGGACTCTGGGATCATGACCTGAGCCAAAGGCAGCCGCTTAGCCGACTGAGCCACCTAGGCATCCCTAAAGTTAATTCTAAGTGGAAATCATGAGCTCCCAAATTGATAATATGGGAAAAAGAATGGCTGGAGAGTAAAGGAAGAGGAGACAAATTAATAGGTGTGGTAAACCACCACCACCACCCTTCTTGGGGCAAATGAACTGTTAAACAGGTTGCTGTTTCGGGTATTACTTTGAACTTATTTATACAATTTAAATACAGTTTATCTCTTGGGATACTGATTTTAATAGAAAAAAATAGACAAATCAATGAAAGCTACCTTTGAATGCAGGTTTAGAATAACAACAACTCCTCAATTTTACTGAGCCCTTTTCAACTTTAAGAATTTTTTTTTTTTCGGGGCGCCTGGGTGGCTCAGTGGGTTGAGCCGCTGCCTTCGGCTCAGGTCATGATCTCGGGGTCCTGGGATCGAGTCCCGCATCGGGCTCTCTGCTCAGCGGAGAGCCTGCTTCCCTTCCTCTATCTCTGCCTGCCTCTCTTGTGATTTCTCTCTGTCAAATAAATAAATCTTTAAAAAAAAAAAAAAAAAAGAATTTTTTTTTTCAATTCATCTCACATACATCATTCCTTTTGCTCCTCATAATCCTATGAACGTGAGCAAATTTTATTCTGGTTTTATGTACCAGGGGAAAAAAAAGATACCCAGAGAAGGATTTGCCTGAAGTCACAATGCTTGTAGGAGTTAGAACCTGTACCCTGGTGCTCTTAACACTATTGGTTTCCCTACATCCAATCTGCATCCCCTTCAGCCCATGCCCTATGTCTTGCCTTATCTCTCATCACAGTAATTTAATTTTTCTGCTGTTATATGCCTCCTAGGACATGGCAATTTTATTTATTTATTTATTTATTTTTTTAAAGATTTCATTTATTTATTTGACAGAGAGAAATCACAAGTAGGCAGAGAGGCAGGCAGAGAGAGTGAGAGGGAAGCAGGCTCCCTTCAGAGCAGAGAGCCTGACGTGGGACTCGATCCCAGGACCCTGAGATCATGACCTGAGCCGAAGGCAGCGGCCCAAACCACTGAGCCACCCAGGCGCCCCGGACATGGCAATTTTAATAACGATGCAATATGTATTGTACTATCTACTTAAAAATTGTTTAACATACCAAAATTGCATTAAAACATCAATATGCAATTATTTTCCCACCACTCAAAAATTTTAATTATGTATTGAAGATTCTGGACCAGAAAATGTGTAAGGATAAGACAAAGAATATCAAAATAACTTGTAACAAATTTCTAAAACCTCTCACATATTAAAATTGTTAAGATAAAAATATGATTTACAATACATGTTTGCCATTATGGTATAGTTAAAAAAATAACACCCATACTAAAATTAATTCATCCTACTTATCAAAATTCCTATTATATGAATGAAAATATTCAAATGCTTATAAATAGGTATTCAAAGGTTTCTTTTGAACAACATTCTTTGGTGTTCATAAAACTGCATATATTATTATAGATCTCTTTATCATACATTTTTTCAGACTATACATTCAGTTTAAATTGGAAATGAAAAAATATAAATTAGATATTGTTATAGAAAGTAGTTACAGGGTAGATATTTTGATTTCATGAGCCCAAGTACTTATGGACAAGATTTACTTACTAAATTTAAAATAACTATCTATTCCTTGATACTTCTTATAGATCCACATGTTCCAGAAATTAAAAAAAGAAGCTGTGTTTAAGGCAGAAAATTCAAATGTGAGTTGACATTATTTATGATTCTCTCAACTGGTTGTTCCATAAAATATGGAGCTAAATGAAAAATGAGAACCCTCACATTGCTTGGATCCCAGCTTGACAAGCAACTTGGAATGGCAGATGCATGACAAGAAATGGAATATTCTACTTCAGAGGAAGAAGACAAGTGATCGAATAACATGCACACAACTTAGTATAAGTTTTTTACCCTAATAAAGTAATTATTCATTTGCAAATATTACCAAAAGTAAAAAAATTTATTTTACAGAGTGGTTGGTTTTTGTAATACATCAATAATGTTATACTTCCCTATTCTTACTGCTTGTCTCATTTCCGTGGTTGGTTTCTCCCAAATAATTTAGTTTACATTTAAAGTGGCAAAACAGCTTTTACGTAATGGATTTAAGTTATAATTAGAAACCAGTTTTATATACAGAAAATCCATAAATATAGAACTTTTATTCCTATTTTATTCTAGGGCTATGCAAAAAATTAAAAATTTTTCATTTGGGTCTTTATAATAAACATGTAAATACATTATTTACAATGGAGATGCTTTCTGACAGAAAGTAAACACACAACTAATTTTGGTCTTCACTAGAATCCATCATTATATGTTCATTTTTGAAGATGATGTGATACATCATGTTCACTCAAATTTTAAGATTCCTGTTATACACATAATTCAAGTAATTATTTTACTTGTACAATTAATGCTTCATTCTATATTTAAATTTCCTTTAAGAAAGATTCCTTGATCCAATAGTAGGGAGCTTTAGAATTTTTTTCAAATACAGCAAATGTTTCTGTACAATTATGTGCAATTTTCTTCCTTCTGGCAATATTATAAATACCGAGTAAATTAATCTTCATTGTTCATATCCCACAGGTAATTCTTGAGTTATCTCACATGATGTAAGTACCATCTTTGTAGTATTTCATGGACTCCATTTGTTTTGTCATAGCTAGAACATCATGAAATCCAGTACTTAGGCCGGACATATGTTGAAAGTATGCCTCTTTTTCCACTTGAATTGTTAAATTGTTTACTCCAGCATCTTTAAGTATTCCTGTAACCTGTTATCAAAACCCATACATTTTAAAGCATTTAGATTAATACATTTAGTGCATTATCTTATAACTGATATTACATTTTTTCATAGCCACAGATAGTCAAAGATAATCCTCAGAGTAATATTTATTATTTATTTTGTCAAATGTTAGCTATATTTCTTTAGACGGCCAGTAAATTACTGACCTGACATTCAAACTTGAAAAGTGAAACAGCTTTTGTTTCTAATATGGTAGGTTTAGAATAGGAATATAGGAACTGTTTTGATCCTTACTTCCAATCACAGCGTTAAATGCTGCCAACTTGACTGTAATTACTGTTAATCTAAATCTGTATTTATAATAATTTATTTCTGGATAATTGATTGGGAGCCAAGATGGATCATAAGTAAATTTTTTTACATTCACTTAAGCCTGTCATCTAAGCACTAAAACTTATTTTAGCCATTTTGGGCTGGAAAACAAATCTAGACATAAAAAGTAAGATATTATCCTTGAACAGCTTAAAGATTGGTGTATTTGAACAGATAAATCATTACTCAACTGTGCAATTTATAATGTGTCCCAGTTTTTGCATGAATTAACTCAAATAAGATGACTTTAATTAACGACAAAAGATTATCACCTGCTGTACTATTCTAAAACTTATTTTAGCCATTTTGGGCTGGAAAACAAATCTAGACATAAAAAGTAAGATATTATCCTTGAACAGCTTAAAGATTGGTGTATTTGAACAGATAAATCATTACTCAACTGTGCAATTTATAATGTGTCCCAGTTTTTGCATGAATTAACTCAAATAAGATGACTTTAATTAACGACAAAAGATTATCACCTGCTGTACTATTCTTTGTTCCAGCACATCTGATGTCACCTGTATATGAATTGTTCCTGCCACAACACTGGCTGAATGACGCCAAAAATGAGGGTCTCGGTATGATATTAATCCTTCAATTTTCTGTATCTGTCGAGTAAAAGGAGAGATGATGTAAATGGACTTAAAAAGCTAATTTACTTAACAGAAAGCAAACTTGGGGCACCTGGGTGGCTCAGTGGGTTAAAGCCTCTGCTTTCGGCTCAGGTCATGATCCCAGGGTTCTGGGATTGAGCTCCGCATCGGGCTCTCTGCTCAGCAGGAGGCCTGCTTCTCTTCCTCTCTTTCTCTGCCTGCCTCTCTGCCTACTTGGGATCTCTGTCTGTCAAATAAATAAATAAAATCTTTAAAAAAACCCCACAAAAACCAGAAAGCAAACTTTTTGGTCCAAGAAACCACTATTAAGCTGATTTAGTAAAAAGATAATAAGGAGAGCAAAGAAGTGAGAAAAGAAAGGGATAACTTGTTTGAAGTAAAGGTGCCTAAAATATTTTGAAATGGGAATGATGTCAGGGAAATGAATGGGGGTTACAGGTGTCTTTACACTCAACAGTTGCATACCCATTTTCACCTCTTTAAGAGGTACTGTGCCTTTTCTTTTTTTTATTTTTTATTTTATTTTTTTTTTAAAGATTTTATTTATTTATTTGACAGAGAGAGAGATCACAAGTAGATAGGCAGGCAGAGAGAGAGAGAGAGGAAAGCAGGCTCCCCGCTGAGCAGAGAGCCCGATGCGGGACTCGATCCCAGCACCCCGGGATCATGACCTGAGCCGAAGGCAGCGGCTTAACCCACTGAGCCACCGAGGCACCCGTACTGTGCCTTTTCTAAACATTGGATACTTTCAGTGGACTACCTGGTTTCCTCACATTTATACACACGTTCATATATTAATGGTTACATAAACATGTTCAAAAGATATCCTCTATGTTTAAAAATGAACTGATTAAGTTACAGATATTGCATACACTGTAACACTACATGCATTAAAAATGTATGACTGGGGGCGCCTGGGTGGCTCAGTGGGTTAAAGCCTCTGCCTTCACCTCAGGTCGCTAGCCCAGGGTCCTGGATCGAGCCCCGCATCAGGCTCTCTGCTGGGCGGGGAGCCTGCTTCCTCCTCTCTCTCTGCCTCCCTCTCTGCCTACTTATGATCTCTGTCTGTCAGATTAAAATAAAATAAAATCTTAAAAAAAAAAGTATGACAGTATTTATCAACATGACATAACTAAATGGGGAAAATTTTGCAAAGCAGTACAGAACAGTTTTTGCCATTTTTATTTTCAAAATAGCTTAAAAATTTTTTTTTTTAAATTTATTTATTTGACAGACAGAGATCACAGAGAGGCAGACAGAGAGAGAGGAGGAAGCAGGCTCCCCGCTGAGCAGAGAGCCCGACGCGGGGCTCGATCCCAGGACCCTGGGATCATGACCTGAGCCAAAGGCAGAGACTTTAACCCACTGAGCCACCCAGGCGCCCCAATAGCTTTAAAATTTTTTTTAAAAGATTTTGTTTACTATTTATTTGAGAGAGAGAAGCAGACTCTTTCCTCTGAGCAGGGAAGAAAACGTGTTTTCCATATTAAGATATTTTTGAAGATGGGGTGCCTGGTTGGCTCAGTTGGCAGAACATGTGAGTTCAAGCTCCACACTAGTGGCAGAGAGTCCTTAAATAAAAACAAGGCAAAACAAAACAAAAATATTTTGAAGTTTTCCAAAATGGGCATAAAGTATTTTTGAAATAAAACTTTTTTTTCCCTTTTAGTAGGATGTAGGTGAGAAAACGTCACGAATTTATGAAAACAGTGGGTTAAGATGTTATTGCTTAAATATTCAAGATACTAACTTTTCGTCAGCAGATCTTAATTTAACATGATATGGCAAGGGTGCCTGGGTGGCTCAGTTGGTTAAGCATCTGCCTTTGGCTCAGGTCATGATCCCATGGTTCTAGGATTGAGTGCTATGTGGGGCTCCTTGCTCAGCGGGAGCCTGCTTGTCCTTCTCCCTCTGCCTGCTGCTACCCCTGTTTCTACTCTCTCTTTCAAATAAATAAATAAAAATATTCCCCCCCCCCAAGGTTTTTATTATTTGACAGAGAGAGAAAGAAAGCAGGAGAGGGAGAGGGAGAAGTGGACTCCCCAATAAGCAGGGAGCCCAACGTAGGACCTGATCCAAGGACCATGAGACCACAACCTGACCTGAAGGCAGATGCTCAACCAACTAAGCCACCCAGGCACCCTAAGTAAATAAAAATCTTAAAAAAAAAAAAAAATTAAAAGAAGAAAGAAAAAGAACATGCAACTCTTCATTTTGGGGTTGTGAGTTTGAGGCCCACGTTGAGTGTAGAGATTACCTTAAAAAAAAAAAAAAAAGGTATCAAGTTCTCTTTCTCAGGGTCATGAATTCAAGCCCCATGTTGGTTGTAAAGCTTACTTGGAAAAAAAAAAAATGAGGGTGCTTGCCTGGCTCAGCCAGTAGAACCTGTGATCTCAGGATTGTGAGTTTGAGCCCCATGCTGGGGCTCAAAAAAAAAAAATTTTTTATTTATTTTAGAGAGCAAGAGTGAGAGAGCGCACACACTAGTGGGGGGAGGTGCAGAGGGAGAGGGAGAGAGAATCTTAAGCAGATTCCCCAATGAGTGCAGAGACTGATGAAGTGCTCAATCCTAGGGCCCTGAGAGCATGACCTGAGTTGAAGTCAGAGGCTTAACCCACTGAGTCACCCAGGTGCCCCTCACTCCCTATTTTATATGTATGTTAGTTAGTTAGGTATGTGTGTATGTATGTATGTATTTACTTTTGAAAGAGAGAAAGAGTGTGCGTGCACACACAAATGGGGTGGGGAGGGACTAAGAATGTTAAGTAGCCTCCACATGGAGCCTGATGCAGGGCTCGATCTCACAACTCTGAGACAATGACCTGAACCAAAATCAAGAGTCAGATGCTTAATCGACTAAACCTTTTTATGTCTTTTAAATAAAACTGTATTTTCTTAATTCATATTTTGCACATTTCTAGTTGAGTCAACTTACTCAATTTCAAATGCTATTTTACTTATTATTATTACTACTTTTTCAAATACTGTATTAAAAGGAAAAAATATAGTGAAGAAATTACACACAGTACCTTTTCTTTTCTTTTTTTTTTTTAAATTTTTTTTTTTTAAGATTTTATTTATTTACTTGACAGAAAGAGGTCACAAGTAGGCAGAGAGGCAGGCAGAGAGAGAGAGAGGGAAGCAGGCCCCCTGCTGAGCAGAGAGCCCGATGCGGGACTCGATCCCAGGACCCTGAGATCATGACCTGAGCCGAAGGCAGCGGCTTAACCCACTGAGCCACCCAGGCGCCCCCACACAGTACCTTTTCTAAAGCAAGATGTAGTTCTTTTTCATATTCTGGTGGCAGTCTCAAAAGTAGAACCTGACAGGCATCTTTAATCAGTGGAACAACACTGAGAAATATTAATACAGCAATAAAGAGAGAACACAGGGGATCAGCAATGAACCATCCAAACTGCTCTATAAGAACCGTGGATACGATCACACCAATACTGCCAAGTGTGTCTGCCAAAACATGTAGAAATACACCTACAAATAAAATATGAAAACATTAAAAATTAAAACACGTCTGGATCTTTTATCCTTTTTATAAATAATACTGGGTACCTACTATGCACCTGATTCTGCTAGGGGATAGTACTTAAAAAAAAACCCTCAAAAAACATTGTCACTGCTCTCAAAGAATTCACGGCACAGTGGTAAAAAGAGAAAGATATAGGGAACTACAGCTCAGAGTGGTGAGTTTTATGATGGTGTGGTTTTCCTAGAAATCACATATAAGCCAAGTTCTGACAATACCCAAATTAAACAGTCACAACAAATAATTCAACACAGTAAATAATACTTCCTCTATATATTTTGTAGTAAAATAAAAATTTCCTGGTTCTTTTGTAGTGAAAGTTCATAATGACATAGTATTTCCCTTCCAAATAATATTTATGCAAATGTCACTATGAAAAGGACTCTATAATACAATGATCTGATTAAAATTGACATTTATGAAGAAATGTGAGCATTTTCTACAGCAGACGACTTCAGACATTTTTTTAAGCCACAGAGTGTTTTTCCAAAATAAAACTGTAAGAAGCCTAATATTTAATAAAAATAAGACAGTGTCAATTCAGAACATAGTTGAAAAATAGGACAGTATTTGGCAAGGACTCACCCCTCATGTTAGCATTCATGCCTCTGCCTGCAGATCCGTGGCTGTGACCATGCCCATGGTCACTGTGTCCATGCATATGGTGGGAATGACTGTGATCAGATGAATGACAGCTTCCCTGAGAAGCTCCATGGTTATGGTTATGGGCATGGCTAAAGGCACAGATACCAATAAGGTTTACTATCAGCCCTCCAACTGAGACTGGCTAGTAAAAGGAGAAAAGAAAGCTTTTAAATTTGTAATTTAAAAAATATATTTGTTATTTAAAAGCTACTGTATTATCTAAATATGTTTTTCTATTTACAGTTTTCAAAGTATTTTTGGTAAAACCTAAGTTCAATAAGGATATCCAAAAAATTTTTTTAAATCTTTTTTTAAAATTAACATATAATATATTATTAGCCCCAGGGGTACAGGTCTGTGAATCACCAGGTTTACACACTTCAGAGCACTCACCATAGCACATACCTTCCCCAATGTCCATAACCCCACCACCCTCTCCTTACCCCCCTCCCTGAGGCAACCCTCAGTTTGTTTTGTGAGATTAAGAGTCTCTAATAGTTTGTCTCCCTCAACAATATCCAAAATTTTTAAAAAAGCAGATTTTAGAATATTTTAGAAGAAACATTTTAACTTTCAAATAGCAAAGTTTTGTCAAGTAGAGGAATTCAGACTTGCTTTAATCAATAAAGAACATGTACCTGATTCATAGTTTATGAATAAGTTAAGTTAGAGTTTTGTTTGATTTAAATAGAGCTTGAAAGTACTGCTTACTAGAGCAAGTATGCACTCTAGCTAAAATCTTGTTTATATTACCAGATGAATTTCAGTTTGTAAGGCAATGATTATAATTTACTAACTAGTGGATTCCAAATACATATAATCTTACTGTGTTTCTTAAAACATAGTAAAATTTCCCAAAGTAAAAAAAAGGTATAATGGAAAAACAAACATGTAATAGTAATCTTTCACCTTTTTTTTTTAAAAAGAAGTGAATGGAATTATCTTGATTTAATAATGCCACATAACACCCTAAAGGATAAACAAAGTTACCCTTTATTATCCTTTCTCACAAAATGATTTTGGATGTTCAGGGTGTTACTTAATTTACATACATTACAATTTCTCCTTTAGAGAAATCCACTTGATTTATAAAAAGAATATATAAAAATAATGGGGACAGATAATTCAAATTAATTTCCAAAGATTGTAAGACAAGAGATTTACTTTAGTAAACATGTATGGAAATTACACACTTCTTACTGAGGCTCAGACCATTTATCTGTCAGATTTTAAAATTTTAGTTAGCTTTATGAACTTGAAAATGGTTCCTAAATTTTGAATAAAATCAAATATTACATAAAGAGACTATCATCTCAAATATTTCTTCTCTAATAATAAATGCTTCATTTGTATAGATTTCATCAGAAAAAAATAATGTAGAAAGTGTAAGCATCTAAACCCCCCAAAATTAGTCAATGAGACAATGGTGTACTTTCTATGCACATACTAAAATACATATATAAACACCTTTTAAAACCAACAATAGTATGACATTATAATGCTGCTTTGGAATTTTTTTTTAACTTAGTACAGTTTCTAAGTATTTCTCATGCCAGTGTATATAGATATGCCTCATTCTTTTTACTGGCTATACAGTATCCTATGAATGACAGCTTTATTTCTTTATTTAACTAGTCTTTTCCTTGATGGACATTTTTTTTATCACCATTATGAGCAAAGGCACAAGGAATCATGCACCTTTACAAATCTGTGCAAATATGTTTTGCAAAAATTTCTGTAACAAATATTAGAGGACAAAAGATATAAGCATTTAAAATTCAAAATATATTTCTAAACTGTAATCAAAGCATTTTATTAATATATGCTTCCAGCAACCAGATTCATAACTGCTTATAGTCATCCAACAATTAATTGCTGATTTCCTACTACAAGCCAGGTGCTAGTTTAAGTGTTAATGAGAGAAAATTCAGGTCCTAAAGATACTTCACTTATATCTTTAGTTGTGGAAGAAAGACAAAGGGTTATAAATCAATGTTGCTATAAAAAAAAAAAAGCAAGATATAACAGGAATACTGAGAAAGGGAAATCTACAAAAAAGTCTTTGAAGAGGGATATATTTTTAAAGATTTTATTTATTTGACAGAGACACAGCGAGAAAGGGAACACAAGCAGGGGGAGTGGGAGAGGGAGAAGCAGGCTTCCTGTGGAGTATGGAGCCTGTTGCAGGGCTCGATCCTAGGACTGGGATCATGACCTGAGCCGAAGGTAGACGCTTAATGACTGAGCCACCCAGGCACTCTGAAAAGAGGGATTAAGGGAAAATATTTCACTGGAAGAGACATATCAACAAAGTCCTGACAAAGGCTGGAAGGCAGATGTGAGGGAAGGGCATGCCAACTACTAGAAATAGCATATGCAAAGGTTTGAAGGTCCAGGAAGAACATTATGAACTACTACAGCAGTAGTACAATCAACAAAGTAAAGCCTTTAAAATGATAGTATTTTTCTGATTCTATCTCTAACATTTTGCAAATTTCCTCAGGTATCTATAAAGCACATCTTTTTTTTTAAATGAGTTTACTTTTATTTATTTTTAGATTTTTTTTTTTTAAAGATTTTATTTATTCATCTGACAGAGAGAGATTACAAGTAGGCAGAGAGGCAGGCAGAGAGAGTGAGAGGGAAGCAGGCTCCCCGCGGAGCAGAGAGCCCGATGCGGGGCTCGATCTTTTTGACAGAGAGAGACATAGCCAGAGAAAACACAAACAAGTAGAACGGCAGAGAGAGAAGGAGGCTTTCTGTAGAGCAGGTAGCCCCACGCAGGGCTCAATCCCTGACCCAACCCAAAGGCAGACGCTCAACAACTGAGCCACCCAGGCACCCCTATAAAGCACATCTTCATAGAAAAACATTTAATAAGTCAGAAAGAAATCTGTAGGTTTTAGACTGTCATATAATATTCTAACTAAAATATCAGAGAAAAGGATTAATTCCTGAGTCAGCGGCGTAAATATAAAGACAAGATAAGAAATTATGTTAATTTAGGGGTGCCTGGGTGGCTCAGTGGGTTAGTAAGTCTCTGCCTTCAGCTCAGGTCGTGATCTCGGGGTCCTGGGATTGAGCCCCATGTCGGGCTTTTCGCTCGTTGGAGAGCCTGCTTCCCCTCTCTCTGCCTACTTGTGATCTCTCTCTCTGTCAAATAAATAAATAAATCTTGGGCGCATGGGTGGCTCAGTGGGTTAAAGCTTCTGCCTTCGGCTCAGGTCATGATCCCAGGGTCCTGGGATTGAGCCCCGCATCAGGCTCTCTGCTCAGCAGGGAGCCTGCTTCCTCCTCTCTACCTGCTTCTCTGCCTACTTGTGATCTGTCAAATAAATAAATAAAATCTTAAAAAAAAAAGAAATTATGTTAATTGAAATTAAAAATTAAAATAAAAGTTTCCTAAATCAGTAACTACAAATAAACTTCAGCATGGAAAAGACTGTACGGGGTATGAATAGAAATTCAAACAGGAAAATAAAGACTTACTGTTAACATGTGTGTGTCTAATTCCGGAGGATCAATTAATCTAGCCACTGACTCCATAAACACAAAAAAGGCTATTACCATTAGAAAAAGTCCATTAATAAATCCAGAGAGAATTTCTATTCGGCCATACCTAAAAATGTAGAATATATTTTTAGAAAAGGAAAATGACAAATATTTTTGAAGTATAAACATTATGTTAAAAAAGAGGATATAAGTCCAAATTTTCAACTACGTACATAAATAATACGATCACAAAATTACCAAGGTTTTAAATACCATACTAATGCTGGAAGAGTCCTTCTGTACTTAAGTTTGTTGCAATTATAAATATATATATTTTTATAAATATAAATATTTATAAAAGTCCTTCAACGTTTCCCCTTACACAAAGCCTTTCTTCGCAAGAAGTTCCTTCTCTCCCTTTAATGGGCTCTCCCTTGATGGGCTCTGTACCTGTCATAGCATATAGACTGCTTTGTACCAAAATTATTTGTATTTTTGGCTCACCTATCTTTCACAATGTTTACAGTTGAAAGAGCTGAATTTATCAATCTATTCAGGGTAGGTCTTACCAAAATTCTTTTTACAAATCAAGGATTCCAATATTTGTTGAACTTAATTATTGATGAAAGGGAATTTCATGCATAGCCTCTTCAATTTTTGAATACTCTTTCTAATGGCAAAGATGCAAATGACCATGCACATTCCACTGTGTCAAATAAACTGTTAGGCAAAGAGCTCAAAATCTAGCTGATTTTCTGTTCTCTCCATACAAGAGGAATTAGTCAGAGAATATAATCTGGAGCTTACTGCCATTTACTTGTTTATCATATGCTTGGTTATTTCCTCATATCTACTTCAATTTAAAGAAAACTAAAGCTCTGAAAAATTACTGTATTAAAGTAATTAAAATTACTTGTATTTAATTACTTGTATTAAGAGTAATAAAATTTTATTCCCTAAGATGGAATTTGCCCTTAGATTTTTCCATTGTATTATATCACCTTGATGGTCAGTGTACCTACCCATAGGAAAAAATCCGAGTTGCTTTCCATCTACTCATCAGGGCGGCAAAAAGCCCCATGACCAAAGCAGAGCAGTCAAAGAGCATGTGAAATCCATCTGAGATCAGACCCAGACTATTGGTCAACACGCCATAGAATAATTCAACAAAGGTAAAAAGCTAAAAAATAAATATAAAGAAAAACAGGGGAGGAATATGTTAGGAAATACTGTCTCAAGAGATTTAACAGAACTTAATCATGAGAATTTTAACCCTTTAGTTAAAAAAAAACCTCTTAAAGATTTTTTTATTTGACAGAGAGAGAGAGAGAGAGAGAGAGGAAGAGAGAGGGAGCAAGTGAGCACGAGCAGGGGAGCAATAGGCAGAGAGAGAGGGAGAAGCAGACTCCCTGCGGAGCAAGGAGCCCAGGTGCATAGCTCAATCCCAGGACCCTGAGCAGTAGGCAGGTGCTTAACCAACTGAGCCACCTTTTATTATGCAAACCTTTCTTAAAAGATATAACTGCCACTTTATTTCATTTCATATAAACTGTAAGACAGGGACACTTGGGTGGCTCAGTTAGTTAAGCATCTGCCTTTGGCTCAGGTCATGATCCTAGGGTCCTGGGATCAAGTTCTTCATTCAGCTCCTTGCTCAGTGGGGAGCCTGCTTCTTTCCTGCCTGATCTGCCTGCTACTACCCCAGTTTGTGCATGCCCTCTCTCTCAGACAAATAAATAAATCTTAAAAAAAAAAAACTGTAAGATACTATATCAGATATGTTCATCTTATAAATTATTGAAATAGAGATAGTTTCATTCATGTCTGTAGAACTTAATACACTAGGCTATAAAATGTTAGCAATCTCGGGGCGGGGGTGGGGCTGGGTGGTTCAGTGGGTTAAGTCTCTGCCTTCAGCTCAGGTCATGATCCCAGGGTCCTGGGATCGAGTCCCGAATCGGGCTCCTTGTGCAGCAGGAAGCCTGCTTCTTTCTCTGCCACTCTGCCTGCTTGTGCTCTCTCTCTGACAAATAAATAAATAAAATCTTAAAAAAATAAAATAAAATAGCACACTAAACTAATGCATCTAAAATGCCTCAGAAATGGTTTGCTTAAGTAGTCTGAATATGATCCTGTAATCTTCCTATTACTGAAAGAAAATGTAGCTTTTAGGAAATGTCACAAATATATAAAAATCTTACCAGGTTTAAACACAAGAAGTAAAAGATCTGTCTAGAGTCATTCTCCTCAAGAATTTGTTTTAGTGATTCCTTAATAAACCTGGGGATCGATTGGGAGCTATGCTGGAAAGCATCACCCATGAAATTATAAAGAGGTGTTCCTTCAGGAGAATATCCAATTAGGGTGCCTTTCTGTCCTTTCTTGGAAGGAGATGATAAGATGTTGGCAGCTTTTAAAAAAGGGAAAACAATAACATTAAAAATGTTTTCAAAGTTTAAGCTACCAAAACCAACATGGCATCTGCTGGCACTAAATGCAAGCCCTGAACAAATTCCCAAATTAAGTAAACGATTTCAACATCAGAATCCATGAGATGAAATTTCCTAAGGGGAAAAATGCTCACACAAAATGAAGAATATAGCGCTCACTACCACTCCTCCAGACAGGACATGTTCAGTGCTTTCCTGGTGTGCTGCTTTGTTCATAGCTCGAAGCTGGTCTGTTATTGGATGTGTCCAAAAATTTCCAAAAAGTAGAGCACTAATAAAAATGGGAAAGGATCCATAGCGGGCACATTTGGAAACTTCCATTTTGACTGAACAAATGGAATCGACATAGAAATCCAGGATCATGACAAAAAAGATAACTGTTGTGAAAGGCATTATGAGAGAAAACCAAGACTCGACTTTACTCTAGAAATTAAAAAAGAAAAAAATAAATTGTTAGTACTGCACTGCAACAGAGGTCATGTTTTATGCTTTAGCTAATCCCTTTATATTTAAACAAATATTCTAACTCAATATGATTCAGAAAATGCTAAGAGCTGTAAAATATTAGTATATTTCCCAGTAACCCCCAAAGTATTAAAAATAAAAGCGCTATGGTTTAATGATTATATAAACTCTAGGTGACCCACAATCCTTGTCTGTAACACACAGTAACTATTAAACAGGATCTTCAGCGTCTCAGTGGCTCAGCTGGTTAGGCATTTGACTTGTGATTTCTGCTCAGGTCATGATCTCAGGGTTGTGGGATCAAGCCCTGCAACAGGCTCAGCGTGGAGTCTGCTTGTACCTTTCCCTCTGCGCCTCCCCCAGATCACCCATTCTCTCTAAAATAAATACATATTCTTTAGTTGATTCCTTTGGGCCACAGGAATGGGATGAATATATAAATGTAATAGTACCTGATTTGTATTTTCTATAAACAGTAAAATTTACTCAAAAATTTTTCCAAAAGTTGTCATAAAAAGCAATGATAATTTAAGATACTTGTAAGCTCAAAGTGAAATAAAATACAATGTACTGAACTAAAATTTTTAAGTAAGAGCAAATCATTTTACTTATTACCAATAAATTCCTACTCTTACCTCAGTTGTCACAGAAAGAACAATGACCCATGGGCACAAGAGAAGCACAGAAACAAGATGGGATAAAGCTTGAAGACGTTTGGCTCCACCAACATCTATAGAGAGTTTTCTGGAAGCTGTATGAAAACCAACTTTACAACACAAAGCCAGTACTAGCAACAATACTCCACCCTATGAGTAAAATTAGATAAGTTTCATTAGAAACACACAGTCCAACGCTTAAATCCTTAAATACATAATATTTGAAGAAATGGAGCTATTAATGTTTCTCTTTCATACCCCACATTACTGAACTTCTTAAATGTCAGGCAGTACTGTAAACTACTGGAACTTATTTCAAGTGCACTTTTAAAGTTATAGTTGCTCTACTTTTTTACAATCTCTCGATCACATTAGGAACAAAGAAAAGAACATACCTTGTGATCTGCCACACCTAAGAACGCAATGGCTGTGTAAAGCATGTGAGTTAGAGCACTGTCATGATGTCCTTCAGCTAAGTGAGTTGCAGTAAAGGAAAAAAAATAATCCCAAATATTAACTCTTTGAAACCTGAAGTCCTCCTAAAATTTTAGCTACATTATTTTAGGCTGACAATAGACTAGCTTGGGGGCCGCAAACCTGACTACTTGCCAATAGTTTATTGCCCTTAAAAACAAAAAAATTAAAAATTTAATTTGGGGAAATGATTTACAAATTGGAGTGGCCTATATATATATATATATATATAGTCTCCAAAACAATTAGAATAGCCCTTGAGAAACAGTTGTTAAATTTTAGAAGTCAACCTCCAAAAGTGACATGCATGTATACTGTAGGTACGACAAAGGGACAAGAGCAAGGAACTTCTTGGACCACTACTGTCATGAAATTAAGGTTGCTCTTTCAGAGTATGTCAAATCAGTCCTAAATCTGTTTCTAAATCACTAACCACATAAACCTCAGTAAAGCAAGTAGCAAGCATATCACAAGCAACCTGTTCTGCAAAGTCACACCACTCTCTTTCATTGTAACAAAGTAAACTGTTACTAGTTAAATGACAGGCTTTAGGACAGTATCAGTAACCAGAAGAATCAAAACTGGTATTCTAAGGTCAGCTGAATGGAGTGGGCAAAGGTGTATGGACAGGAAGAACAAGGCATGTCTGTTTGTAGAGGAAAATGAGTACACATATTTGACTGGAAAGCTGGGGTTACATAGTAGTGGAAGCTCGACTAGAAATAACAGTTTAGAGAGTGATTACCAGGTGAAGGAACTCAGCTTTTTCTTTCAGGCAAGAAGATGTCAAAGATTTTTCATTAAATTTCAAAAAAGTTTATATTTAATAATTGCAATTGACTTCTAAATTAAGCATTTAAATCATTAAATTTGTTACAAGGGAGCCAACAGAGTGATTTTGTTGACTGACAAGTCAAAAAAAAATTTTTTTTAAGCACTAAGATATTCTAAAATAGTCTTTCACTGTCCCTGTAGAAAATATTGATGGAAATGCTATAAAATACTTAATTTAGAATAAATTTACTCATTATTTGAATACCTACATTAATCCATGGAAGTTTCATTCATGACTGATTTTATTTTTATTTTTTCATGACTGTCTTTAATTCAATCCTTCTTCTTGTCCCATTCTGCCAGTCTTCTATTTTTCCACAAGACTAAATTATTTCAATCTATTGTAAAAGGATACGGTGTTCGGCCATTTTAGCCATGAGATCATCATTGTCGAAAAGCAATAGGCAGATTACAGCAATAATGAAAAAAGCAGCCCCTCTTGTCTGAAAATGAAGAAAATATTAGCAAGGATGGCTATTTTAAGAGTTGATGTTTAAGACCATGACTATACAAATGCTAAAGAAAAATTATTTTCCAAATAAATATTTAAAGAAAAATAACATCTCACATTAAAGCCCTTCTACTATACAATATAAATTTGCAGTATTTTTTAAAAAGATTTTATCTGTTAAAAAAAAGATTTTATTTATTTATTTGACAGAGAGCGAGCGAGCGAGCGAGCGAGCGCGCATGAGCCCACAAGCAGGGGGAGCAGGAGAGGGAGAGAGAGAGGCTCTCCACTGAGCAGGGAGCCCGATGTGGGGCTTGATCCCGGGACCCTGGATCATGACCTGAGCTGAAGGCAGACGCTTAACAGACGGAGCCACCCAGGCACCCCTAAATGTGCAGTATTAATAGTAACATAAACAAGCTTCCGGGGCGCCTGGGTGGCTCAGTGGTTTAGGCCACTGCCTTCGGCTCAGGTCATGATCTCAGGGTCCTGGGATCGAGTCCCGCATCGGGCTCTCTGCTCGGCAGGGAGCCTGCTTCCCTCTCACTCTCTCTGCTTGCCTCTCTGCCTACTTGTGATCTCTCTCTGTCAAATAAATAAATAAAATCTTTAAAAAAAAAAAAAACAAGCTTCCCCCTCTCTCTCTGCCTGCTTCTCTGCCCACCTGTGATCTGTCTGTCAGAACCCGATATGGGGCTGATCCCAGGACCCTGAGATCATGACCTGAGCCAAAGGCAGAGGCTTTAACCCACTGAAGCACCAGGTGCCCCTACTTTTAAAAAATTTTTTAAAAAGATTTTATTTATTTATATGACAGAGAGAGATCACAAGTAGGCAGAGAGGCAGGCAGAGAGAGGGAAGCAGGCTCCCTGCTGAGCAGAGAGCCTGATGTGGGGCTCGATCCCAGGACCCTGAGATCATGACCTGAGCTAAAGGCAGAGGCTTAAGCCACTGAGCCACCCAGGCACCCCTTCCCCACTGCTTTTATGCTCAGAAAGTTCTTTGCTTGTAGTTAATTATCCATCTACATTTTATATTATATATGTATTGATGTTTTATATATTATACACATTTATGGCTGTTTATATTTTACATACTATAGTATATCACATTTACGTATAGTATTTTATACTACACATTATGTATTTAACATATTATTATACTATACTAATATTACTGTATATTATATATTTTTATTGACAAAATACTTCAACCTACTTGACATTTATTTTGGAGTACTCTATGAGTGAGATGAAATAGTGGCATCTGCTTTAATATTAATTATCCCATTTGAAATCTATGGGTTAGGTAGTCTCTCTGCTCTACCTGGCATGTTACTTTGTTCACTTAATTTTATTCATCAGCCTCCATTACTTAGCTTCAACAGCTCCTTTTAGAACAGGGACTACTACGTCTTATTTGTCTTTATTTCTCCTTTCCTCTGGGACAATGCACCATGCACAGCAAACTATCTAGTAAAAAAGAAATACTGGGGCGCCTGGGAGGCTCAGTTGGCTAAGCAACGGCCTTCAGCTCAGGTCATGATCCCGGAATTCCGGGATGGAGCCCCGCATCGGGCCCCCAGCTCCATGGGGAGTCTACTTCTCCCTCTGACGTCCTCGCCTCTCACGCTCTCTCTCTCTCAAATAAATAAATAAAATCTTAAAAAAAAAATACTGTAGATACGAAAACTTGGAATTGCAGATTCTTGACTCATTTACCAAAAAAGGATAATACTTAAATTACTTAAGATAAATAAGGCCTAGTTGGCAAAATGTTGGGTAAATATCCATCAGACTTTATAACAAGTGCTCATAAGTGTTTTCTAAAAATGATGAATAAGGGTTAAAAACGAGGTGGGCAAGAGACTTGGGTACAACATGATGGAGATCTTTGTGGTGATCAATCTGTTCAGTGTCTTGATAAGGTCTATGGATTGTACCAATGTTAATTTCTTGGTTTTGATAGTGTAATTGAGTTGGTTAAGAAATTACCACTGAAATTGAGTGAAGGGCACTCTTGGTGCTATTTTTGCAACTTCCTATGGATATATGATGATTTCAGAATAATAAGTAAAAAAAAAAAAAGTTTGTAAGAAAAAGTTAAAATTAGCAGAAAAAGCCCCTGCATTCTTTTAAATGGTGAAAGATTTTAATTGGTTTGGATAATATTTCACATGCATAACTTTCAATTTTCAAGTAACTAATAACAGAAAATTTTACCTTTGCTGGTCCCCCTCCAGAACTAGTGAACAAAACACTGAGTAGTGAGATGACAACAATATCACTGTGTTCAAATAGCAGCAAAGTCCTATAAAAATACAACATTATCATTCACAAAATATATCTGATCTTCACCGAAAAGCATGAATTCAACTGCACTAAGAGAAAATAAGTATTTCTCCTCGATTTCACAAAACACTGAGAAAAATAAATAGGGACAATTGCTTTGGAATAATCTATCTTCTGGCCTTATCTACCCCAGAAAGGCTGAAACTAGGGTAACTTGTTCGGTTGGTAGAGCACCTCACTCCTGATCTTGGTGGTCAGTTCAAGTACCATGTTGGGCATAGAGCCTACTTAATTTAATTAAAAAAAAAAAAAAAGGAAAAAAAGCTGAAATGGTATAACTTATAGGATTATATCACATTGGGGCGCCTGGGTGGCTCAGTGGGTTAAAGACTCTGCCTTCGGCTCAGGTCATGATCCCGGGGTTCTGGGATCGAGCCCTGCATCAGGCTCTCTGCTCTGCGGACAGCCTGCTTCCTCCTCTCTCTCTCTGCCTGCCTCTCTGCCTACTTGTGATCTCTGTCTGTCAAATAAATAAATAAAATCTTAAAAAAAAAAAAAAAAGGATTATAGCACATCAATTTCTTGTGTATGTGTACCAGTAAACACTTAGAAGGTTGCTCCTATCAGCTTTGTCTGCAGTAGCCCCAACCTAAATGTTACTGGTAAGAGAATAAGTAATAAGGAATATGCCCATTCAACAGACTATTATACAACAATAAAAATGAATGAAATTCTATGAATATATTAAGAAATGCTGAATTGTACGCCTTTTTTTTATTTTTAAGAGAATTTTTTTTTTTTAAAGATTTATTTATTTGACAGAGAGAGACAATAAGTGAGCACAAGCAGGGGGTGCAGCAGGCTCTCTGCTGAGCAAGGAGATGATGAGGGGCTCAATCCCAGGACCTGGGATCATGACCTGAGCTGAAGGCAGATGCTTAACCCACTGAGCCACCTAGGTGCCCCTGAATTGTACACTTCAAATGTGGTATAGACTGCATATTTGAGTCCCCCTTAAATTCATGTCAAATCTAACCTCTAGCGTCATGGTGTTTGGAAGTGGGATCTTTGGGGTACATAGGTCACGAGGGTGGAACCCTCCCTCATGAATGAGATTAGAGTCCTCATCAAAAAGACCATAAGAGTATTCTCTTTGCCCGTTCTGCCATGTGAGGTTACTGAGAAAAGATAGCTGTCGATGAACCAGGAAGTAGTCCCTCACCAGACAATTTGCCTCACCTTGGTATTACACTTGCCAATCTCCAGAACTAAGAAATAAATCTATGTTGTTTAAAAGCCACCCAGTCTATGGGGCACCTGGGTTGCTCAGTTGGTTAAGCTTCCAATTCCTGATTTCATCTCAGATCATGATCTCAGGATCATGGGATCGAGCCTCACATCAGGCTCTGCACTCAGTGGGGAGTCGGCTTCTCTCTCTTGCTCTGTTCCTCACCCCACTCATGCATGCTCCTTATAAAATAAATAAATAAATCTTAAAAAAGGAAAAAAAAAAAGTGCCACCCAGTCGACACAGTATTTCTGTTATAACAGCCCAAATGGATTAAAATTAAAAGAATGAATATTACAGTATATGAATCATATTTCAAAAAACTGCCATCAAATGAATGAACTATATATATACATCATATGCATCAATATGGGCAAGTCTCAAATATAACATTAAATGGAAAAAGTAGGGGCACCTGGGTGGTTCAGTGGGCTAAGCCTCTGCCTTCAGCTCGGGTCATGATCTCAGGGTCCTGGGATCAAGCCCCACATCAGGCTCTCTGCTCGGCCTGTCTCTTGTGATCCCCCTCTCTCTCTGCCTGCCTCTCTGCCTACTTGTGATCTCTCTCTCTCTCTGTCAAATAAAAAATAAAATCTTAAAAATAAATAAATAGGAAAAGTATGCTGTAGAACATGCAGACAATGTAATTCTACTCATACAAAGTAAACAACTTGCAAAGTTAAACATAAAAAAAGACACACGTGAAAAAAGATACAGATGTGAAAAAACTATATAGAAAACTAAGAAAATGAGAAGCAAAACTTAGGGGGCGCCTGGGGGGCTAAGTCATTAAGTGTCTGCCTTCAGCTCAGGTCATGATGCTGGGGTCCTGGGATCAAGCTCCGAGTCGGGTTTTCTGCTCAGCAGGGAGCCTGCTTCTCCCTTTCCCACTCTCCCCTGCTTGTGTTCCCTCTCTGGCTGTCCCTCTGTCAAATAAATAAAATCTTTAAAAAAAAAAGAAAACTTAAAGATGCTGACTGCACCCAAGGGTAGGCGGAGATGGGGACACAGTCAGGAGTGGCACACAGGGTTTCAAAGGTATTGGTAAGGTTTTATTCTGGGGGCTGGGTGCTAGATACATGAAGGTTCACTTTATTGTTTTTTTGAAGATTTATTTATTTATCTGAGAGAGAGAGAGAGAGAGAGATGAGTGACCAAAAAGAGAGCTGCGGGGAGGGACAGAGGGAGCCCAATGTGGGGCTCAATCCCACTACCCATGAGATCATGACCAGCCCCAAAACAGAGTTAGATGTTTAACTGGTTGAGCCACCCAAGTGGCTTTATTATTATTTAAATATTCTTATTCATATTTACTCTTCTATATATACAAAATATTAAAAAAGAACCTGGTTGCCTGGGTAGCTCAGCTGTTAAGGATATGCCTTTGGCTCTGGTCATGATCCCAGGGTCCTGGGATAGAGTCCCACATCGGGCTCCCTGCTCCGTGGGGAGTCTGCTTCTCCCTCTGCCTGCCACTTCCCCTCCTTGTGCTTTCTCTCTCTCTCTCTCTCTGTGACAAATAAATAAAATCTTTAAAAAAGCTAAACCCAAAAAACTGAAAAACATTATCACCAGCCAGAACAGGGCTTACAGGATCTAAATATTAAGATTTTTTAGCTGCTCTTTTGAAAAATTATCATTTTCCTCTTTACTAGAAAATCTGTAACACAGAACACAGCAGTGCTAACTTTAATTCTATTAATAACTGTGAGATAAAATTTAAGAAAATAAATGTATCAGTGGAGTAATACCAACCTAAAATAAGACAAGCTATAGAACACAGGAATCCTTTTTTTTTTTTTTTTAAAGATTTTATTAAAAAAAAAAAAGATTTTATTTCTTTATTTGATAGAAACAGTGAGAGAAGGAACACAAACAGGGGGAGCTGGAGAGAGAGAGAAGCAGGCTTCCTGCAGAGCAGGGAACCCGATACGGGGTTTGATCTCAGGACCCCGGGATCATGACCTGAGCTGAAGGCAGACACTTAAGGACTGAGCCACCCAGGCACCTGAAGGAGTCTTTCTAATGAAAAAATTGCATGGGGCATCTGGGTGGCTCAGTTGGTTAGGTGTCCAACTCTTGATTTTGGCTCAGGTCATGGTCTCTGGGTTGTGAGACGGAGCCCAGTATAGCGCTCCCCGCTGGGTGGGGGACCTGCTTAAGATTCTCTCTCTCCCTTTGCCCCTCCCTAAAAAAGAAAAAAAAAATCATGCAATTCCTTTTTTAGAGAGAGAGTGTGTACACACTTTTGCAAATAGGGATGGGGAGTAGAGGGAGAAGAACAGAGAGACAATCCCAAGCAGGCTCCACACTCAGCACAGAGCCTGATAAGGGCTCAATCTCAAGACCTGAGCCAAAATCAAGAGTTGGGACACTTAACTGACTGAGCCACCTAGGGATCCCCGCATGATGGCTGCTTTTGTTTATTAAATTTAATTAATTTATTTAAGAGAGAGAGTGCAAAAGCAGGGGAAGGAACAGAGGGAGAGGGACAAGCAGACTCCATGTTAAGCATAGAGCCCAGTGCAGTGCTTGATCTCAAGAGCCCGAGATCATGGCTTGAGCCGAAAACCCAGGGGCCCCTGATGGTTTTCATAAAAGAATGAGAGGGGCAGTGTTGGCAGAGGAGCTGGTAGTAGTGACAGGTTGTAAGCAGGAAATATAAGTATAAATAAGGAGTCAAATAAGAATTTAACAATATTCCACCTTTCTTCCCTACCTAACACATAGGGAAAGTGATTTAATAACATACAGAACAAAATATAATTTAATGGAAAATAAATTTTTTAAGAAAAGATTTATTTGAGAGAAAGAGAGAGTGAGATCACAAGCAAGGGGGAAGGGTAGAGTGAGAAGCAGACTACCTGCTGAGCCAGTAGCCCAATGTGGGACTTGATCTCAGGACCCTGAGATCATGACCCGAGCTGAAGGAAGACACTTAGCCAACTGAGCCACCAGGTGTCCCAAGATTTTTTGAAGATTTTATTTATTTATTTTAGAGAGAGCATATGCACAAGCAGGCAGAGGGAGTTGAAGAAGCAGGCTCCCAAGTAAGCACAGAGCCTGACTCGGGGCTTGATCCCAGGACCCTGGGATCATGACCTGACCCAAGGGCAGATACATAACCGACTGAGCCACCCAGGTGCCCCAAAGATTTTCCTACTGATTGATTTCATTTACCATTTCAGACCTTTAAGTTTCTAAAATCAGTTGCTAAAAGGGATCACCAATGGATGATAAAATATCACCTATGTTAAAAATTTTCTGAAACTGTTTGGACTCTTAATTAGTAAAATATCACAACAGAACATGAATGATACATTTACAGTGTTCACCAAAAGATAGTCCACGTATTAAACAGATTCTGTCAGCACCCCCCATATATAAATATTGAGTTGTAACCAATGCTATAGGAGTAAGAGAAGCATTTGAATATAACTTAACATAAATACCTGACATAAAATATAATGGAATAAAACTAATATTCAAAATTAAGAAATACAAATAAACATTCAAAATATGCATTTTTATTTACCTTAGTGGTCCACAAAGAGTGAGGCCAAAAAACCACAAGAGTGAAATGATACACCCAGCAACTGCATGTTTAAATATTTTGATCCACTATGAATGGAAACAAAAGTTAAAAATTTTAGTCATATATGTTTTGCTAGTATCTTGAAATCTTAAATAAAATATACAAGGAAAGAAAATAATGGTAGCACTTAAATATTTGAAAGGCTAAATAATTACATTTTTATTTTTTTAATTATTATTTTTTTAATGAAGATTTTTATTTATTTGACAGAGAGACAGAGCAAGAGAGGGAACACAAGCAGGAGGAATGGAAGAAGGAGAAGCAGGCTTCCCGCTGAGCAGGGAGCCCGATGAGGGGCTTGATTCCAGGACGCCGGGATCATGACTTGAGCTGAAGGCTGATGGTTAACAACTAAGCCACCCAGGCACCCCAATAATTGTATTTTTAAAAATAATCGCATATTTTGAACTGCAATAGGAAATGTTAAGATCCCCTGACTAAATCTAGATTTGTAAGACATATTGTGTTTTCCATTTTCTATGTTCTTGTCTGTTGTTAGA
The DNA here is from genome assembly GCF_922984935.1 of Meles meles. Lineage (NCBI taxonomy): Eukaryota > Metazoa > Chordata > Mammalia > Carnivora > Mustelidae > Meles > Meles meles. Next base: position 85,872,131 of record NC_060068.1, read on the forward strand.
TCTTGAGATCTTTTTCTATAAAATACAAATTTGTGGGTTTTTTTCATTAGCTTCTCACTAGTTTGCTAGAACACGTAATGTTTTAGTCTTTAAATTCTTTTCCACTAGATATTCGGAGCTTGAATTACTTGAAAAGAGGGAAAAAAGTTATGATGGGCATTAAAATATTAATCCTGTTTTTCAAAACATGCATGGTCTCTAAAACAGAGGTACATAACTTTGTCATTCTAATAAAAAGTCATGGCACAGGACTCTAAGTTGTTGCACAAAGTAAACATGTAGTAGGGTCTAACTACTGTTCAAAGAGGTAATAATATGAGATGACAATACAGAATGCTGGAGATTTCTGGTATGCATCCTGAACATCAGGTGCCTAAAGAAAATGATGATGATGATAAGGGCGACAGCTAATACGAATTATTTGCTGACTATATGCCAGGCACTATTTCAAGAACTTTATATGTATTAATTCATTTATTCCTCACAGTTTCATGAAAAGGTATTATTAACTCCATTTTACAGGTAAGAAAATTGGGGTAGAGAAAAATTAAGTAACTTGTTCCAAGTAAGAGTTCGTAAGGAGGACAAACACAACATGAAATCTGGCTGACTCCAGAGGCTTCATTCTTAACCTCTATGGTTTATCTGCCTCCTAATGACCTATGTCCTAGGCTTTGGGCCATATCTCCACGTCTCAATTAGAAATCTTTAGAATAGAGTCTTGCATTTAAAAAAAAAATTACTTTATACCTTAAAATTTTTCTACTCTCTTCTCCAGTTTTAAACATTCTGTTATCTTAATACTTTGTACAGTTTACTCTTGAAGACTTGATACTAAAAGGCAAGTCAAGAGCAACTTAACTCTGGAAATGTTCTGGTGTGTACTTAAATCACATAAGTAATTTGATCAACGAAAGAGCATTTCTCCTGGCCCAATGACTAGGAAGGTGCTAGGAAAAATGGACTGTGGCAAAAACTTACCTGGTGTTTGGTAATACTTTTTCCAGAAGAAAATGGCTTTTGAAACAAAACCATAAAAAATGCAGTCCTGTGAGTAAGGAAACATTAATATATTAATATTTATCTTATATATAAAGTATGATGTTCAGTAAAGATTCTCACTTTAAATAAACATACTACAACTTGAAAGGTATGTTACCCTCTAAAAAAATTATACTGGAAAACAATATTTATTCTACTAAGGCTTCCACTGCAATATCTGGGGAACTCTTATTTTGTAATTGCCTTCAGAATCAGTTCACCAGCCACAAAAGAAAAGAGTCTCAATATTTTTTCATAATTTGAAATTCGAAAAAACAAAACAAAACAAAAAAAAACAACCTATTTTCTCCAAAACTTAGTAACAGTCTAGAAATAACAGAAATGAAGAATGCCCTCACCTTTCAAATTCTCAAAATGGTTATATAAAAATACATACAACTGGTACTTAAAATTTCCTAGTCAAGAATCACTTTCCGTAATTACTAAAATTAACTTCCTATAGTATAATGGATTTTTATTTACAGAGAGTGGTCACTATCACGCTCAAGGTCCAAAGAAACTTTATTCAGAAAGAATTTCTTACAATGTGCAGAATAATGTAAAATTTATTTTATATGAGGACCCTGTACTGTGAAGGGAGCATATTGTGAACAAAGCCCAGCATAGTTAAACTTAGAAAATAAGGAACATCTGTGCCAGAACAAGTCTCAGGTTACATTCTATGCCTGCTGGAAGGCTGACCTACACCAGTGGTATGGTCTGGGAATCCCTAGGGCCTGGACACTCTTCGGAAGCCTGTGGGGTCAAAACCATTTTTATGAAAATACTAAGAAATTATCTGCCCTTTTCACTCTTATTCTCTCAGGGGTGTACAGTGGAGCTCTTCAGAGCTAACCGATGTGAGATCCTGCATAGACTGAATGCTAAAACAGACATGAAAATCCAGCAATCCTCTATTAAGCTGAACATTGAAAGAAACGTGCAAAAACCTCTCTAACCCAAACTATAACACAAGTCGAGATTTGGCAAGCTATTACAGTATAACAGTCTTCAAAAAAAAGAGTCATTCTCTTTGTACCTCTAACCTTAGGTATTTTATTTTTTTGAAAACTTAATCATAAATGTGTAAGGAGGAATAAATAGCACAAAATATTTTATCTAAAATTTCCTAGAGATAATCAGTTAAAACAAGAGTTTCAAATAAATAAAACATTAAGGAAAAAAGAATACAGACACTCACCCAAGTTTTAATATAAAAATGAACTGAACAATGTGAACTGCTTTTAGGAGATCATATGATTCAAAAAGTCCCACAGCCTTCAAAAATTTAGTGAAACAAAGTAACACAATATATTTTGTTAATCTGAAAAGTAAAAGCAGAAACAAGTTTCAGTATCATTAAAATCACAAGGAACTCTGTAATTTTTTTTCTTATTATACACTAGGGATCATTATGAAAACCACAGATACTCATTAAAATAAATGAAAAAACAAAAACAAAAAACCCAAACAACTCCCCATCCACATAACAGCTATTAATATCTTGGTACATACACTTCCAGATTCTTTTTTAATAGACACAATCTGTTAAAAAAACAAAAAAAGGGGCCAAACTAAAAATAAATATGTTCTTGGCTAATTGAGTTGTCCAGATTACTTTGTAATCTGCTTTTTAAAATTTAACAGTTACTTCAAACAAAGAGAATAAAAAGAGACACCAAACTCTATCTGCGATGAAACTAGAAGAGCACAATGTAAGAAGTAACAGAGGAAAGGTAAATGCCTTAGGTTTGCCCCTCCTCTGCTTTGCTATGTGAGTGCAGTGAGAGTCATGGTTGAAAAGTTAAGCAACCTGCCCTACAGAGCCGTGTAAAAGCTCAGGAATCTGAAGCACCTCAGAAAGGCCTTGGGAGCTGAAAAGAGAAGCAGCATCAACAAGTCCTCCAGGTAGCCGATCCCCACATTCCTACCCATCACAGCTAGGCAACTAGCTCTCCTCAATCATGACACGGCACATGAGGCTTAGTCTCTGGAGAGGTCTAGACATAAGGCAAAGCAGAGATGAGGGGTGAGGTGCTAGAATAAAATCCTGGAAATTAAAGTTTTTTTTTTTTTTAAGATTTTATTTATTTTTATTTGACAGAGAGAGATCACAAGTAGGCAGAGAGGCAGAGAGAGGAAGGGAAGCAGGCTCCCTGCCGAGCAGAGAGCCTGACATGGGACTCGATCCCAGGACCCCGAGATCACGACCCGAGCCGAAGGCAGCAGCTCAAACCACTGAGCCACCCAGGTGCCCTAAAATCATGGAAATTAAAAGGAACCTTCCTTCTTAACTCCACCCCACCTCTTTTTCGTCTTTAACCTCTAATATCCTAACAGCCAGGCTGCAATCTCTCAGCAGAACCCTCTTAGGGATCCCCTAGGGACAAGCCCCACACAGGTGTTCTAATTAGCTTTTTAGGGCTCCCTCAAATATGAATGGTAAACATGGATAATCAATCTTTAAAGCCCCTTTTAAGATAAGCTTAGGAGGGACCAATCAAAATCAACAACAAACCTAAAAGACAAAGGGATCATAGGTTACAGCAGCAGAAAACAAAAAGAACTATAAATTATATTCTCTCAGACATAAGAATACTGAATGCATGAAAAAATAAGGCTTCCATTAAAAGGAAGGAAAAAAGAGCTCCTGAAAAAGAAACTGAAATTAGGGAAGAAATTACTTAGTCTTCTAGCCTAGTAGTAGTAGTAGTCTTTGATCATAAACCCTCTAGCAGTAAAAAAAAAAATTTTGCACATGAAACCCACTACTTATCTGTATGTTGTAAAAGTGTATTACTGTACTGATGTTATATACATTATAAAACATACACAAATTAGAAATTAAAAAGAATGAGATATAAAGTGGTGAAATTCTTAGTATTTTTTCCCTCACCCTAATAGGACATCTTGTGCAAGCCACTCAAGTACATGACTTCTTAAGTTTACATCAAACAGGTGTTACTACATTAAAAAGGAGGTGTAAGGGAAAACAAAACAAAACACGATGTGTGAGGGATGTCCACATCTGGCATACTGACAGGGATAAGAAGTCTCTATCAATGGGAGAAAAAAATACAAAAAGCAAATCCAGAAGTTTAAAAGAAACCAAAGTCGTTCAAACAAAGTTAAAATAATTTGGCATGCAATGGGGATATCAAGGTATAATATAAAAACTGATGAGTATGTACAACTCAGTAAGATGGCACTGAATTAACAAGAGCTAAACTATATTAAACATACAGTAATTTGATTAAGAAGGCACAAAAAATATATTTTAGGAAGATTTTGATGCAATTATTAAAATAAATTTCAGTTCTTCAAAGAATGAATCTCAGTATCTTTATCATCCAAGATGGCTCATTTTCTGTTTTAGTCCAGATAATATCATACTAAATTAAAAAAAAGATTTGACCAAAGTGCTTTTTCTTACTATGAACACCATCTGGGGGCGTTTTATAGTGTAGTCTGGGGATTTTTTTTTTTTTTTTATTTATTTGACACAGAGAGAGAGATCACAAGTAGGCAGAGAGGCAGGCAGAGAGAGAGAGGGAAGCAGACTCCCTGCTGAGCAGACAGCCTGATGCGGGGCTCGATCCCAGGATGCTGAGATCGTGACCTGAGCCAAGGCAGATGTTTTAACCCACTGAGCCACCCAGGTGCCCCATAGTCTGGGGATTTTAACTATGTGATAATTAATCACCCAAAAGCTAATAAAAATGTTACTGTGGAATAATGTGTATGTACATCACATCCTAAAGCACCTTTTTTTTTTTTTTAAAGATTTTATTTATTTACTTGATAGACAGAGATCACAAGTAGGCAGAGAGGCAGAGAGGCAGGCAGAGAGAGAGAGAAGGAAGAAGGCTCCCTGCTGAGCAGAGAGCCCGATGCGGGGCTCGATCCCAGGACCGTGGGATCATGACCTGAGCCAAAGGCAGAGGCTTCAACCCACTGAGCCACCCAGGCGCACCACATCCTAAAGCACCTTAAAGAAATTCTTATTTAACTCATTTGTTGAACATAAAAATATGTTTCAAAGATCAAGCATATTTTCTGGGATGACAAAAATGTTTTATAGCTTGGGGCACCTGAGTGGGTTAGTTGTTTAAGTGCCCGACTCAATTTTGGCTGGGGTCATGATACTAGGGTCATGGGATCAAGCCTATGTTAGGCGTCAGGCTCCGTGCTCAGCGGGCAGTTGGCTCAAGATTCTTTCTCTCCCTCTATGCCCCACCCCCTGAGCATGCTTGCTCTCTCTAAATACATAAATCTTTATTTTTTATTTATATTTTTTTAAAGAATTTTTTTAAAAGATTTTATTTATTTGACAGAGATCAAAAGTAGGCAGAGAGGCAGGCAGAGAGAGACAGGAGGAAGTAGACTCCCTGCTGAGCAGAGAGCCCGATGCTGGGCTTGATCCTAGGACCTTGAGATCATGACCTGAGCCGATGGCAGAGGCTTTAACCTACTGAGCCACCCAGGCACCCCTAAATATATAAATCTTAAAAAAAAATTGTTCTATAGCTTGATTAAGCTGAAAGTTACATAGGTATACACATTTGTGAAAAATGCAAACTTGTATCTTTAAAATCTATGCATTTTATTATAGGTAAATTTTATCTCAATGAAAAAAGGAGTATTGGAAAAATAATAAATTTAAAGTTATAGCTATAACAGCAACAAAAAATCAAGTGTATTTGTTTTTGGACTCTCTGCAGACTGGCTAAAATAAAACAAGGGAAATCTACCAAGTCTCTAGCAACTGTCCAGGTGTGATGGTAAATGTACATGTGCAAGAAAAAACAACGCTAACATTTAAGAGCTAAGAAACACCTTAGGGATTTTCTAGTTCATTGTCTTTGATGTTATAGATTGGGAAATTGAAGCCCACAGAGTTAGCTAGAGTCCAGCCCATGGCTCTTAAGTATGCTTTTTTTTTTTTTTTTTTTTAATTTTAAGCAGGCTCCATGCCCAAGGTGGGGCTTGAACTTACCACCTGGAGATCAAGAGTCACATGCTCTACAGACTAAGCCAGCCAGGTGCCCAAGTATGCTTTTTTTTTTTTTTTTCTTGAGAGAGAGAGAACACATAAGCCAGGGTAGGGGCAGAGAGAGAGAGAGAGAGAGAGAGAGAATCATAAGCAGGCTCCCTACTGAGCATGGAGACTGACATGGGGCTAGTTCTCAACAACCCTAAGATCATGTAATACGTCACACAGAAAATTAAAGTTCATCCAAAGGCTTTGAGGGTTCCTATATTCTAAACTGTTCTCAATTATACATTCATGGTGGCCCACGCTAATAGTAAAATCATCTTTAAAAATACGGAAGACAAAAAGCATATTAAAACCTAAGATTTATTTATATTTTGGACCATTTAAGCTAGAGAAAAAGTCATATAGACTTCGGTACACTGAGTATATTAGCTATATTAATACTAATTAAATATTCTGGTCAGTGTAGCAATTCAAAATTAGCCAATGAAAATAAAAGTTGAGCTAGAAATCTGTGTTTATCAGTTCCTAACATAGGGACCAGCATTATATGTGCTCAGCAAATGTTTATTAAAAAAAAAAAAAAGAATGTTAATTCTACAACTATACTTTGTGATATGGTGATATCTCATACAGTAACATATATAATGCAATAATACAGTACATTAAGTGGCAATCAAGCTTCTGGCAATCTGAACTATCAGCAACTGAACTATAGACTCAGAATGAAAGAAAAGAATGAAATCAAATAGCAACACTCAAAACCGCAGGGGCTTTACTCCTTAAGCTTTTAATTAGGTACAATAATAAGGCAGCAGGATAGAGGCAAGGAAACAAAGAACAATAATGTCAAGATAGGGAGGGAAAAAACAAAGACCAGGAAAAACAGAAGTACATTAAAAAATCACAGCAGTCCGGGAATTCTCAACGTCAGCAAAGAGCCTTGTATATTCTCCATGGGGCTATACAGCCATTCTTCAAATAGTCTTTGCACACTTACTATATGCCAGATGCTATACATGGCCAATGAGACCTAAGGGAAGACTGACACGGCGGCTTCAAGCATAGCATAGATGCAGTTGGAAATACTTGTCTTCTTTCTGCCTTCAAGGGAGGACCTTTATCTAAAAAATGTTATCAAAATGTTAACATTATCTAAAAGACTTATCCATCTTATAACAAGCCTGAATATGAAAGCCAATACGCTTAGGATGGCAGAGAGTAAAGACAAGGAATCTGGGTCCTAGATGGTATCACTTAGGTGCTGACCAAATACCAACAAAGTCTGGGTTTTTTTCTGTGAGAATATCTCCTTATTTGTTTAAAGTTCTCTTCATTAGGTTACTTATAACTAAACATATTTCTAGGAGCTATCTGCGACATTTAATGTGTAATACAGACCCAGTCCGCAAGGAGTCTGAGGCCTAAGGAAGACAGGCAATCAAACAAGTATTTATGTGACCTAATATGTAATACAGTTTTAAAAGAATACTGGAAGCAACTAACTCTAACTTGGTAAGCAAAGGTCCATCTTTAGAATCTGGGACATCTCAGTGTATATTAAAGACTAAGTAGGAATTTGGAGTACCTGGGTGGCCCAGTTGGTTAAGCATCTGACACTTGATCCCAGCTCAGGTCTCAACCTCAGGATCATGAGTTCAAGTCACGCACTGGGCTCCATGCTGGGTGTGGAGCATACTTAAAAAAATAAAAATAAAGACTAAGCAGGAATTACAAAACAAGAAAGCGGAGCAGAGAGCAGCATATGCAAAATACTAGGATTAGGAACAAGCCTTTGAATGAATGACTGTATTTAAGGTCAGTTAACCAGATGATGGTCAGAATGGTCGACCAGAGATCAAGGAAAAGGTAAATTATATTTAATATACTTGTTTTAAAAAGATAGGACAACATGTGAAATTCTTTTGTTTTTTTAAAGATTTTATTTATTTATTTAACAGAGAGAGAGCCTGGGTAAAAGTGCACAAGCAGAAGCAGGCTCCCTGCTGAGGCGGGAACATGATGGGAGGGGAGTGGGGGCTCGATCCCACCTGGGATCATGACCAGAGCCAAAGGCAGACGCTTCACTGACCGAGCCACCCAGGTGCGCAATTTCTAAGCAATTTCCGTTTGAAGTATTAATTAAACTTTAAAAATTTGGCACTTCAAAGGCAAGATTTAGTAATAAGGAACATTAATTTGAGTAAAATACTTAAAAAAAAAAAGATTTATTTACTTTAGAGAGAAAGAGCATGAGTGGGAGAGGCAGAGGGAGAGAAACTCTCAGACACCACACTGAACCTGGAACCTGAAATGCTGAGCGATCTCATGACCCTGAGATCACTATCTGATCTGAAACCAAGAGCTGGGTGCTCAACTGACTATGCCGCCCAGGTGCCCCTAAGTAAAATACTTCTTGATAATACTACCATTATGATCTGATGCCAATTTTCTTTATTCCTCGTTTAATTTTTAAAATATAAAGATTATATTGGGCGCCTGGGTGGCTCAGTGGGTTAAAGCCTCTGCCTTCAGCTCAGGTCATGATCCCAGGATCCTGGGATCAAGCCCCGCACCGGGCTCTCTGCTTGGTGGGGAGAATGCTTCCCTTCCTCTCTCTTTGCCTGCCGCTCTGCCTACTTGTGATCTCTGTCTGTCAAATAAATAAATAAAATCTTAAAAAAAAAAAAAATAAAGATTATAAAAGTAATTTCTGAGTAGCTGCTTGTTATTAAAGTTTTAGATAAAATCATTCCTAATTTTCTCCTCATAGGTGACCAAATGGTCATCCTTTCAAACCTTTTCCTTTGCATCTTCATGTATGAAATATGCATATTTCATATATTCACATATTTACAATCATATACATATGTTGACAGTTATATGATTTTTCATGTAATATACGTTCCAGATTTTTGCTACCATTATTAAATCAGGAAAATTATTTTAACATTTAGTTAAAAGTTGGACTCTGATTATTTATTTATAAAACATTAATTTTTAAAAAAGATTTTATTTGACATACATAGATCACAAGTAGGCAGAGAGGCAGGCAGAGAGAGAGGAGGAAGCAGGTTCCCTGCTGAACAGAGAGCCCCATATGGGGCTCGGATCCCAGGACCCTGGGATCATGACCTGAGCCGAAGACAGAGGCTTTAACCCACTGAGCCACCAGACGCCCCTAAAACATTAATTTTTTTAAAAAAGATTTTACTTATTCATTTGAGAGAGAGACACAGAAAGAGAGAGAGAAAGGACAAGCACAGGGAGCAACAGTGGGAGAGGGAGAAGCAGGCTCTCCGCTGGGAAGGGAGCCTGATTCGGGGCTCAATCCCAAGACCCTGAGAACAAAACCTAGCTGAAGGCAGACTTGCTTAATGGACTGAGACACCCAGGAATTTCTGGACTCTCTGATTTTTAAAGCCTCATTAGTGAGGTCTTCCTCTTGGGCTAGAGATGAACCACTAGATAAGGCTAAATAACCACATACTAGTAAGTAGATATCTGCAGTTCATATTGTGCAGGAAAACAGTGGACAGCTTCATTTACTATGAGGGAAAGATGGGGGAGGGTGTTTAGGAGAAAAATGCTCTTCAACAGGGGCAGTGGTCCTTGAGTCACTCACTGACTCTGGGGGACTCAGGGAGATACATTCCACCTACCCAACTGATAAATCATTATTTGCCATCAACTAGTTTCATCAAATGTTATCATTGGTCTTTTATGTGAAAGAGTACAAAAATCTCTGGTTCTCTAAACCTGAAATTACTGAAATTTCGGTTTGGGTTTAAATGTGCTTCTTAGCTTTGCCCATTACAGCAGTTCATGGTTCTCCAGCAAACAAAACACAGTGTGTGAAATGAATGGGGTTTAGGATAATGGACTCTCACTTACTAGCTGGGAAAATAAACTTTTTTCTATGTCTCAGTTTTTGATCTGTGAAACAAGAGTGTGTTAAGTAGTCTACAGCACTGTTGTAAGTATTAAGTGAGATGCTACACTCAAAGCAAATCCAGCACGGTTGTTCAACAAATGTTGACTGTCACCCTCTTTCCTGCAAAGAGGCCTTACAGAAGCCAGATAGAAACATTTGAAACAATTCTTTTTTTGTGAATTCAGGCACAAAAATATCCACAATCAAAGGATTTTAAAACTAGTTTTTGTTGCAGATTTTAACTTGTATTTCATTATTAGTCTACACAAAGGAAAATTCTTGCAATTTGTAATCTACTGAAAATTCACCACTCCTGAGTTGAATTGGATTCTGCAATGAGCTACAATAGAGGGGCAGTTCTGCTAAGCAAATAATACAATAGGACAGCAAAAGACTCTTTGCCACATCTACCTAAGAAAATAATCTCTTGAATAAACAGTAACTTTAAACTATTTGTTTAAACATAATTTCCAGTTTACAGAAAAGTGGCAAGAATAGTATGCCCTTTACCTGGATTCCCTCATTGTTAAATGTCTCATTTGCCTTATTATCTCTCTAAATACAGGCTTTTTTTCCCTCAACTAAAAATAAGTTACCTACATCATACTTCTAAATACTTGATTTCCTAAGAATATGTACATTTTCTTATAAAATCAGAAAAGTTATCAACTTCAGAAAATTTAACATGGTTACGATACTTTACCACCCTAGTCCAGTTTTAACAGACCTATTTATCCTTTACAGCATTTCCCCCCTTCTGCTACCAAAATCTAGACGAGTCGCCTACTGCATTTACTTGTCATACCTCAGTAAATAGTATCTGATATGCTGTTATTTATAACAGATTAGAAAATTAAACTTAAACTACAAAAATGCAGTGGACCTAAGTTCTGTCCCAGCATTTCAAATGTTTTCACTAAAAAAAAAAATTATATTAGCAATGCTATTTCTACAGTTCCAAAGAACTTATCAAAACAAACTTTAAATCTCAAAAAAAGTATTGAAGAGCGAAAAAAACTGAACCTCATTAAAAATGAAGACAATGAATACCAAATTCCAACAACACTGTTGGGCAGTATTTTGTACCTCTTTGACACTACCTCAGAACTTAAGACAGATCAAGGACACGCTCGAAAGTGGTGACTGTACTTACCTCTGGGAGGTTTGTGGGAACATAGGAGGGAGCAGCGGTAGAGAGGAATTTTCGCTTTTTAGTCTACGAATTTTTGTAGCGTCTGAGGTTGTTTTTTTTTTTTTTTTAAAACAATGAGCACACATTTCTCATTTAATAATAAAAGAAGCCAAGGAAAAGAAAGCTAGATGACGGGCTGAATTTTTGATGCGCGGGGTTAACCTGAATGTCGAAGTTCATCCGTTTGTACTTTAGTTTCTTCGCCTGAAGATGGTGACACCTTCCCCTAACTTAGGCAGGGAGACGTCAGAAAGGTCAACTAGTCACTAAACTACTATTTCAGGGAGAAAGAGCCAAGGGAAAGGGTTGTCACAGACCAGAAAAACCCCTCCCGTGAACTGGCTGGCAGAGGGAAGATTAACGGTGTGCCTCGGAAACCAGAAACTCAAGCAGAACCTCTCTGGGCTTTAGAGCGTTCATTCTGCAGCGGGCAACGCGAGAGCCAATGAAAGCCGCAGGCGCGGGCAGCACTGGGACGGGACGGACCCCTGTGGGACGCGTGCTGGGCTGAGGGCGTTCCGGGCTGTCAGCGGGACGGTAGGGACGCGGGTGCCCGCGCGCGTCCGGGTGCGCGAGTGAGCGAGCCAGCGAGCGCAGGCGCGGGAGAGAGGCGCTCCGGAGGCGCGAGCCGCGTCCGTCTCTTACCGAGCGCTGGGCACGTCCACGGGCCCAAGGCCACCGCCGCCGCCGCCGCCGCTGCCGGGGCCGGCTAGCACCTCCCCGCCGTATTTCTCCTCCATTCCGGGGCTTAGGAGCCGCCGCCACTGCCCCCGACGCGGGGTTTCCTCATGTCTCACCGCTACTGCGGAACAGCGGGCGCAGGCGCGTCACTCCCCCATGGCAGCGGCCCCGTCGTGTCCCTGCAGGCCCGACCGCCGCCGCCGCCGCTGTCCCGGGCTCTGGCTCACAAGCACACGCGCGTCGGGACTAGGCCGCTGGCAGTTCCAGGGGCGCCGGGTTCCCTGGAGGCGCACCGGGGCGGACGTTGCCAGGCCACGTCATCGGGCCCAGCAGCCCTCACTCCTGGGGGAGTGCCCAGCCTTGCGCCTGCGCACAACCGAACACTCGCTTTCTTTTGCCCTTCTTTAGGTTCCGCCTACCGCCGGGTGACGAATCGTACCCTAGCTCCGGATCAGCCCCTCCCATCCACTCTACCTCTGCCCTTACCTGTCCCTGCAGCGCCACCTCTGGGCCGTCAGGAAAACAGCGGGTTCCTGTAGCACCGCGGAAGAGGGTAGGGAAAATGGACAACGTGTGATTGAATAGACTAGAATATCTTTTACGAAATCCTGTTGCTAAACTATGCTACTTAACCCTGGTACCTCAGTAAAACTTGCCCAGGTAGGACCAGGCCTTATTAGGGTTATTTTTCTGTTGGTAAAAATTTAGGAACATAGGCTCTTTTTACTGTATTTGTGTGAATCCCAGCTCTGCCACTTAATAATTGTTCACTGGCCTTTCTGTACCTCAATTTTTAAATTTGTAAAATAGGAATAGAAATATTTATATTACAGAGTTGTTGGAAGGATTATTTGTGTTACGTGGAAAATGTCTAGAATAGTGAATTGTACATAGTAATCAATGAATGTTAGTTATTATTACTCATAGGGATATTGAGGACTCGGAGATAGAAATGGAGTTTTGAGCAGTTTACAATACTCTACTTAATTTGAATATACATAAAAAGTCTTAGTAACATATAAAAGATTGAGAAATCACTGCCTGTGCCTGCTGAGGGGCTTCATAATCTATTGTGAAAATATTTATTAATTTGAAAGCAAGGCCTGGTTGGCAAAATTACAGGTTAAAGGCACAAATGCTAAGGTTTTCCAAGTAAGGTGTGGTATGACTCTCTGACAGACTGTGATCTGAAATTTGGATAAGGTTTTGGATATGGGAGAAACGTATTGTGGGACAACACATCCTATGTGTAGAACACAGAGGAAGGCATGACCTTTGAAGGCTAAAGGACTCCGAGTGACTTTTTTGTACTAATTTTTTTTTTTTTTGTAGAATTCTTATTTTCCAATCAGAATGGCAGTGGTAAGAGTAACTATTGTATATTGTGTTTTCTAGAGCATGTTCCATTCTTTTGGAGCCCAGAAGACTAAATATCATGACACATATGAGTTGAAATTAACTTCATTCCAAGTGGAGCTTGAACTCACTTGATATTTCTGATTTGGTTAGAATTATTTTGTTTTCTTTTAGGCCAATATAAGTACATTTCCTACAACATTTTGTTTTTTGGGTTTTTTTGTAGTGGGAGGAGAAGAGCCTCTATTTTCTTTCTGCCTACTCGCTTCTTAACCCATTCCAGCCTTGGCTTTTCCATCTATCAGTCCCTCTGAAGCAGCTCCCTCATGGATGTTTTTCAGCCATATACTACTACCTCACTCTCTAAAGCTTTCAACATAGTTGAACTTCATTCTTCTTCTCCTCCTCCTCTTCCTCCTTCTTCTTCCTCTTAGAGACAGTGCAGGAAGTGCTGAGGGAGAGGGAGAATCTCAAGCAGACTCCCCACTTAGTGCAAAACCCAACACTGGACTTCATCCCATGACCCCAAGGTTATGACCTGAGCAGAAGTCAAGAGTTGGACACCTAACCAATTGAGCCATCCAGGAACCCTCTCTCTCCTTCCCTTTCCTTGGTTTCCAGAACTCCGCATTTTGTTGTCTCAAAGGAAGCTCAAGTTCTTTATGTTTAAAAGTCAGTTAAACCTAATTCTCTTCTAATGATTCCTACCTCGTTGGATGGCGCCATTTGTTCAGCTTAACAAACCAAAAGCTTAGCTATCATCTTATACATCTCCCCATCACCAAGTCATGTCATTTTCTACCTTTTCAATATTTCTTCAGTCAATCCAAATTTTACCATCTCTATCACCACCATCAAGTTCAACATTTGCTTTAACTATTTTGCTGAACCATTACTACTTTTGCAATTTTGCTCTTTCCCTTCTTCAGTCAGTTTTCCACATTTTGCCACAATAATCATAACATTTTTCAAATGCACTTTTTTTTTCAGTAGGCTCCATGCCCAGCGTGGAGCCCAATGTGGGGCTTAAATATATGACCCGACAGAAGATCAAGTCAAGACCTGAGTTGGGATCAAGAGTCGGAACTTCACCAACTGAGCCACCCAGGTGTTTCTAAATGTACATCTTACAATGAACTGCTTATCCCGGTAGTCCCGCAGTGGCTTTCCATTACCCTTAAGACAAACTTGAATCAACCAGGAATTCACATTGATACATCCAATTACAATTCAACCTTGGATTTTTTAAAAAGATTTTATTTATTTATTTGACAGACAGAGATCACAAGTAGGCAGAGAGGAGGAAGCAGGCTCCCTGCTGAGCAGAGAACCCGATGCGGGGCTCGATCCCAGGACCCTGGGATTGTGACCAGAGCTGAAGGCAGAGGGTTAACCCACTGAGCCACCCAGGAGTCCCCAACATTAGATGTTTTATCCAAGACTTTCCCCCTTCTATATTTGTACCGCTCTTCCCTGGGACTGAGAAACATGATACACATTATTCTCAATATGTTGACTTATTTTCTCGTCTTTTTGTATGTAACCAACCCCCTGACCATGTGGGCCATCTGCTCTTTGGCAGGAAGGCTCATGCTAGCCTGGGCTGGCTGAGACTTCTCCTCCATCCCAGCCATCCCAGCTTTTTTTTTTTTTTTTTAAGATTTTATTTATTTATTCATTTATTTAGAGGGTGCGAGCAGCTGGGAGGGACAGAGAGAGAAAGGGAGAGAGAGAGAATTCAAGCAGACTCCAGGCTGAGCACAGAACCCAAGATGGGGCTCACTCCCATATCCTTGAGATCAGGACCTGAGCCAAAATCAAGAGTTGAATGCTCAACTTACTGAACCAAACAGGTGCCCCTCCATCCCAGCTTTTATTTTTTAATCTGGATTTGACTCATTTGCAGAGAGTGACGAATATGGAAATGAATCATTTTCTCACAATTTAACTTTCAGTCAGCTGGAAGGAGCAAGAGAGGGAAATATCTTTTCAGAAAGGCTCTACTAAGTACTAGGACATTTCTTTTTCTTTTTTCTTTTTTTAAGATTTTATTTATTTATTTGACAGACAAAAATCACAAGTAGGCCGTGAGGCAGGCAGAGAGAGAGAAGGGGAATCAGCCTCCCTGCAAGCAGAGAACCTGATGCTGGGCTTTATCCCAGGACCCTGAGATCATGACCTGAGCTGAAGGCAGAGGCTTAAGTCACTGAGCCATCCAGGTGCCCCTCCTTTTTTTTTTTTTTTTTAAATGAACATATAATGTATTATTTGCCTCAGGGATACAGGTCTGTGAATCATCAGGCTTACACATTTCACAGCACTCATCATAGCACATACCCTCCCCAATGTCTATCCCCCAGCCACCCTATTTCCCACACTCCTGAGCAACCTAAGTTTGTTTCCTGAGATTAAAAGATTCTTATGGTTTGTCTCCCTCTCTGGTCCCATCTTGTTTCATTTTTTTCCTTCCTTCCCCCCATGACCCCTCACACTGCCTCTCAAATTCCTCATATCAAAGAGATCATATGATAATTGTCTTTCTCTGATTGATTTACTTCACTTAGCATAATAATCTCTAGTTCCATCCATGTTGTTGCAAATGGCAGGATTTCAGGGTTTTTGGTGGCTGCATAGTAGTCCATTGTGTGTGTGTGTGTGTGTGTGTGTGTATATCTATATATATATCTATATATATATATATCTCACATCTTCTTTATCCATTCACCTGTCAACGAACATCTGGGTTCTTTTCATAGTTTGGTTATTGTGGGCATTGCTGCTATAAACATTCAGGTGCACATCCCCCTTCAGATCCCCACACTTGTATCTTTAGGGTGAATACCCAGTAATGTGATTACTGGGTCATAGGGTGGCTCTATTTTCAACTTTTTTAAAAAAGACTTTATTTATTTGATAGAGAGAGAATGAGAGAGAGAGAGCATGAGATGGGAGAGGTCAGTGGGAGAAGCAGCTTCCTTGCCGAGCAGGGAGCCCAATGTGGGACTTGATCCCAGGACTCCAGGATCATGACCCGAGCCAAAGGCAGCCACCCAACCAACTGAGCCACCCAGGCTCCCCTCTATTTTCAACTTTTTGAGGAACCTCCATACTGTTTTCTAGAGTGGCTGCACCATGTTGCATTCCCACCAACAGTGTAGGAGGGTTCCCCTTTCTCTGCATCCTCAGCAACATCTGTTGTTTCCTGACTGGTTAATGTTAGCCATTCTGACTGGTGTGAGGTGGTATCTCACTGTGGTTTTGATTTGAATTTCCCTGATGCCAAGTGATGTTGAGCACTTTTTCATGTGTCCTTGGGCCATTTGGATGTTGTCTTTGCCAAAATGTCTGTTCATGTCTTCTGCCCATTTCTTGATTGGATTATTTGTTCTTCCGGTATTGAGTTTGATAAGTTCTTTATAGATTTTGGATACTAGTCCTTTATCTGATATGTCATTTGCGAATATCTTCTATTCTGTCGGTTGTCTTTTGATTTTGGTGACTCTTTCCTTTGCTGTGCAAAAGCTTTTGATCTTGATGAAGTCCCAATAGCTCATTTTTGCCCTTGCTTCCCTTACCTTTGGTGATATTTCTAGGAAGAAGTTGCAGCTGAGGTCAAAGAGTTTGCTGCCTGTGTTCTCCTCAAGGATCTTGATGGATTCCTGTCTCACATTGAGGTCTTTCATCCATTTTGAGTCTATTTTCATGTGTGGTGTAAGGAAATGGTCCAGTTTCATTTTTGTGCATGTGGCTGTCCAATTTCCCCAACACCATTTGTTGAAGTGACTGTCTTTTTTCCGCTGGATATTTTTTCCTGCTTTGTTGAAGATTAGTTGACTATAGAGTTGAGGGTCTGTTTCTGGGCTGTCTCTTCTGTTCCACTGATCTATGTGTCTGTTTTTGTGCCAGTACCATGCTGTCTTGATGATGACAGCTTTGTAATAGAGCTTGAAGTCTGGAATTGTGATGCTGCCAACTTTGGTTTTCTTTTTCAACATTCCTCTGGCTATTCGGGGTCTTTTCTGGTTCCATATAAATTTTAGGATTATTTGTTCCATTTCTTTGACAAAAGTTGATGGTACTTTGATAGGGATTGCATTAAATGTGTAGATTGCTTTAGGTAGCATAGACATTTTCACAATATTTATTCTTCCAGTCTATAAGCATGGAACTTTTTTCCATTTCTTTGTGTCTTCTTCAATTTCTTTCATGAGTACTTTATAGTTTTCTGAGTACAGATTCTTTGCCTCTTTGATTAGATTTATTCCTAGGTATCTTATGGTTTGGGGTGCAATTGTAAATGGGATGAACTCCTTAATTTCTCTTTCTTCTATCTTGCTGTTTGTGTATAGAAATGCAACTGATTTCTGAGCATTGATTTTATATCCTGATACTTTTCTGAGTTCCTGTATGAGTTCTAGCAGTTCTGGGGTGGAGTCTTTTGGGTTTTCTTTTCTTTTAAAGATTATTTATTTATTTATTTGACAGATGGATGTCGCAAGTAGGCAGAGAGGCAGGCAGAGAGAGGGAAGCAGGCTCCCTGCTGAGCAGAGAGCCCAATGCAGGGCTTGATCCCAGGGCCCTGGGATCATGACCTGAGCTGAAAGCAGTGGTTTTAACCCACTGAGCCACCCAGGTGTCCCATCTTTTGGGTTTTCTACCTAATGCATCATATCATCTGCAAAGAGGGAGAGTTTGACTTCTTCTTTGCCGATTTGGATGCCTTTATTTCTTTTTGTTGTCTGATTGCTAAGGCTAGGACTTCTAGTACTATGTTGAATAGCAGTGGTGATAGGGGACAACCCTGCCATGTTCCTGACCTAGGGGAGAAGCTCTCAATTTTTGGCCATTGAAAATGATATTCGCTGTGGGTTTTTCATAGATGGCTTTGATGATATTGAGGTATGTACCTTCTATGCCTACACCGTGAAGAGTTTTGATCAGGAAAGGATGCTGCACTTTGTCAGATGCTTTTTCAGCATCTATTGAGGGTACCATATGGTTCTTGTTGTTTCTTTTATTAATGTGTTGTATAACATTGATTGATTTGTGGATGGTGAACCAACCTTGCAGCCCAGGATTAAATCCCACTTGGTTGTGGTAAATAATCCTTTTAATGTACTGTTGGATACTATTGGCTAATATTTTGGTGAGAATTTTTGCACTGTGTTCATCAAGGATATTGGTCTGTAATTCTTTTTGATGGGGTCTTTGTCTGGTTTTGGGATCAAGGTAATGCTGGCCTCATAAAATGAGTTTGGAAGTTTTCCTTCCATTTCTATTTTTTGAAACAATTTCAGGAGAATACGTATTAATTCTTCTTTGAATGTTTGGTATGATTCCCCTGGGAGGCCATCTGGCCCTGAGGTTTTTTTGTTGGGGGACTTTTGATGCCCGCTTCAATCTCCTTACTGGTTGTGGGTCTGTTGAGGTTTTCTATTTCTTCCTGGTTCAGTTTTGGTAGTTTCTATGTCTCTAGGAATGCATCTATTTCTTCCAGATTGTCAAATTTGCTTTTGTATAGTTGCTCATAATATATTCTTTTTTTAAGTTTTTATTTATTTATTTGACAGAGAGAGATCACAAGTAGGCAGGGAGGCAGGCAGAGAGAGAGAGGAGGAAGCAGGCTCCCTGCCAAGCAGAGAGCCCAATGCGGGACTCGATCCCAGGATACTGAGATCATGACCTGAGCCGAAGGCAGAGGCTTAACCCACTGAGCCACCCAGGTGCTCTCATAATATGTTCTTATAATTGTATTTCTTTCGTATTGGTTGTGATCTCTCCTCTTTCATTCATGACTTTATTAATTTGGGTCCTTTTTCTTTCAGTTTTTATAAGTCTGGCCAGGGGTTTATCAATCTTGTTAATTCTTTCAAAGAACCAGCTCCCACTTTTGTTCTACTGTTCTTTTGGTTTCTTTTTCATTGATTTGTGCTCTGATGTTTATTATTTCTCTTCTCCTGCTGGGTTTAGTCTCCATTTGCTCTTCTATCTACCACTCCTTTAGGTGTAGAGTTAGGTTGCGTACTTGAGACTTTTCTTGTTTCTTGAGAAAGGCTTGTATTGCTATAAACTTTACTCTTATGATCACCTTTGCTACATCCTAAAGATTTTGAACAGTTGTATTTTCATTTTCATTTGTTTCCATGAATTTTTAAAATTCTTCTTTAATTTCCTGGTTGACCCATTCATTCTTTAGTAGGATGCTCTTTAGACTTCATGTATTTCAGTTCTTCCCAACTTTCCTCTTGTGATTGAGTTCTAGCTTCTAAGCACTATGGTCTGAAAATATGCATGGAATGATCCCAGTCTTTTGGTACCATTTGAGACCTGGTTTGTGACCCAGGTTGTGATCTATTCTGGAGAATGTTCCATGTGCACTAGAGAAGAATGTGTATTCTGTTGCTTTGGGATGGAATGTTCTGAATATATCTGTGATGTCCATTTGGTCCAATGTCTCATTTAAAGCCTTTATTTCCTTCTTGATCTTTTGCTTAGATGATCTATCCATTTCATTGAGGGGGGGTATTAAAGTCTCTTACTATTATTGTATTATTGTTGATGTGTTTCTTTGATTTTGTTATTAATTGGTTTATATCATTGGCTGCTCCCATGTTAGGGGCATAGATATTTACAATTGTTAGATCTTCTTGTTGGACAGACCCTTTAAGTATGATATAGTGTCCTTCCTCATCTTTTATGATAGTCTTTGGCTTAAAATCTAATTTATCTGCTATAATGATTGCCACTCTAGCTTTATTTTGATGTCCATTAACATGGTAGATTGTTTTCCACCCCTTCACTTTAAATCTGGAGGTGTCTTTATGTCTAAAATGAGTTTCTTGCAGACAGCATATTGAAGAATCTTGTTTTTTTTTTTTTTTAAATCCATTCTGATACCTTGTGTCTTTTTATTGGGACATTTAGCCCATTTACATTCAGAGTAACTATTGAACGGTATGAATTTAGTGCCATTGTATTGGCTGTAAGGTGACTGTTACTGTATATTGTCTCTGTTCCTTTCTGGTCTGTTACTTTTAGGCTCTCTCTTTGCTTAGAGGATCCCTTTCAATATTTCTTGTAGGCCTGGTTTGGTGTTTGCAAATTCTTTTAATTCTTGTTTGCCTTGGAAGCTTCTTATCTTTCCTTCTATTTTCAGTGACAGCCTGGCTGATATAGGATTCTTTTTTTTGTTAAAAAGATTTTATTTATTTATTTGACAGAGAGAGACCACAAGTAGTCAGAGAGGCAGGCAGAGAGAGAGGAGGAAACAGGCTCCCTGCAGAGCAGAGAGAGCCCGATGCGGGGCTTGATCCCAGCATCCCGGGACCATGACCTGAGCTGAAAGCAGAGGCTTTAACCCACTGAGCCACCCAGGCGCCCCCTGGATATAGTATTCTTGGCTGCATACTTTCCTTGTTTAGTGCTCTGATTATATCATGTGAGTCCTTTCTGGCTTGCCAGGTCTCTGTGGATAGGTCTCCTGCCAATCTAATATTTCTGCCATTGCGTGTTACAGACCTCTTGTCCCAAGCTGCTTTCAGGATTTTCTCCTCATTACTGAGACTTGTAAGTTTTACTATTAGATGATGGGGGTGTGGACCTATTTTTATTGATTTTTGAGGGGGATTCTGTCTCCTGGGTTTTGATGCTTGTTCCTTTCACCGAATTAGGAAAATTCTCTGTTATAATTTGCTCCAATATACCTTTTGCTCCCCTCTCTCTTTCTTCTTATGGGATTCCAAATATTCTAATATTGTTTTGTCTTATGGTATCACTTATCTCTGGAATTTTCCCCTTGTGGTCCAGTAGTTGTTTGTTTCTCTTTTGCTCAGCTTCTTTATTCTCTGTCATTTGGTCTTCTATATCACTAATTCTGTCTTCTGCCTCATTTATTCTAGCAGTAAGAGGCTCCATTTTTTTAATTGCACCTCATTAATAGCTTTTTTGATTCCAACTTGGTTAGATTATCATTCTTTTATTTCTCCATAAAGGGATTTTATTTCTCTAGAAAGGGTTTCTCTAGTATCTTCCTTTTTTTTTTTTTTTTTTAGCCCAGCTAGAATCTTGATAATCGTCATTCTGAACTCTAGAGCTGACATCTTACTAATGTCCATAATGATTAGGTCCCTAGCCTTTCGTATTGCCTCTTGTTCTTTTTTTTGAGATGAGTTTTTCAGCCTTGTCATTTTATCCAGATGAGAATAGATAAATGAGAGGACAAAATACTAAAAGGGTAACAATGATCCCAGAAAAACATACACTAACCAAATCAGAAGAGACCCGAAACTGGGAGAAGAAAGGAGGAAAAAAATTATATAAAGATATAGATATAGATATAGTTATAGTTATAGATATAGATATAGATATATAGACTGGGGAATAGAACAGAGCCATGCAATTAATTTTGGGTGTATTTTTGTCTTAGAAGAGACTGTCACCCAATATTTTAAGGAGGGAAAAACTTATATATATATATATATATATATATACACAAAAATAAGGGTAAACATGATGAAGGGAGGAATATGACTGTATAGATGAAAATTTAAAAGGATTCTAAAAAAGCAATTATTAAGAAGTTGGCTGAAAAAAGAATAAAAAAAAAAAAAGGAGGCACCTGGGTGGCTCAGTCATTAGGCGTCTGCCTTCAGCTCGGGTCATGATCCTGGGGTCCTGGGATCGAGCCCCACATCAGGCTCCCTGCTTGGAGAAGGCCAGCTTCTCTCTCTCCCGCTCCCCACTTATATTCCCTTTCTACCTGTATCTCTCTCTGTTTAATAAGTAAAGAAAATCCTTTTTTTTTTTTTT
Organism: Meles meles; assembly: GCF_922984935.1. Lineage (NCBI taxonomy): Eukaryota > Metazoa > Chordata > Mammalia > Carnivora > Mustelidae > Meles > Meles meles. The sequence continues at coordinate 85,894,139 of NC_060068.1, forward strand.
TTAAGATTTATTTATTCGACAGATAGAGATTACAAGTAGGCAGAGAGGCAGGCAGAGAGAGAGAGAGGAGGAAGCAGGCTCCCAGCCAAGCAGAGAGCCCGATGCGGGGCTCGATCCCAGGACCCTGGGATCATGACCTGAGCCGAAGGCAGAGGCTTTAACCCGCTGAGCCACCCAGGCGCCCCCCCCCTTTTTTTTTTTAAAGATTTTATTTATTTATTTGACAGACAGAGATCACAAGTAGGCAGAGCAGGAGAAGGAAGCAGGCCCCCCACCGAGCAGAGAGTCCAATGTGGGGCTTGATCCCAGGACCCTAGGATCATGACCTGAGCCAAAGGCAGAGGCTTTAACCCACTGAGCCACCCAGGTGCCCCTAAGTAAAGAAAATCTTAAAAAAAAACAAACAAACAAAAACCCAAATGGGAAGAATGTGATCAGGCTGGAGACTAGAACAAAGCCATGTGCCAAATTTAGGGTATAATTTGATCTATTAGAAGAAACTGTATCCACCAATTTTTTTTTAAAAGATTTTATTTATTTGACAGACAGATCACAAATAGGCAGAGAGGCAGGCAGAGAGAGAGAAGACTAAGCAGGCTCCCTGCTGAGCACAGAGCCCGATGCGGGGTTTGATCCCAGGACCCTGGGTTCATGACCTGAACCAAAAGCAGAGGCTTTAACCCACTGAAATTTTTGAAAACCCCAAAATTTTAAAGAATGAAAAATTTATATGTATACAAAAAATAAGTTCAAATACAATAAAAGGAAAGAATATGATTATAACAATGAAAATTTTAAAAAGATTTTTTTAAAAAGTATTGATAAGATAAAATAGTTAAAAAAAGTTAAAATAGGAAAAAGGAAAAATTTAAAAAATAGAATAAGAAAAATCTTTTTAAAAATATGACTTTTGAAAGACTAAAGAATCATGGGAAAAACACGATGAATTCTATGTGCTGTATTCCCTAGCTGTAGAGTTCTGCAATTCTCATTGATGGTGAGCTTGGTCTCGGCTGGATGTTCTTGCTGATCTTCTGGGCGAGGGACCTGTTGCCGGAATTCTCAAATGTCTTTGCTGGGGGTAGAATTGCACTGCACTTGCCAGGGGCCAGGGTAAGTAATGTGCTTGAGTTCTCTCTCGGGAGGTTTTTTTCCCCCTGAATGCTCTGTAGAGCTCTGGAAGATGGGAATGAAAATGGTGGCCTCCCAGTCTCCGGCACAGAGGAACCGAGAGCTCAGGGCCCCACTCCTTAGTGTGCCCTCAGAGAAAAGCAGTCAATCCCTCTTGTCTCCCTGGTCTCCAGCCATATACCATGCTCACCCAGCATGTGACCGAGCATTTCTATCTCTGGCTCACAGCCCGTTTGGAGTCTCCAAACCCAGCAGATTACTGCTGTGCACTCCTGCACCACTCCTCCTGGAGGAGGAAGGTGAGTCTCCCTGGATCTGCCACTTGTGGGGTCCCCGCTCAAAGAGCAGTGGTATGACTGTGCCTTGGATCATGGTTTAAGGTAACCCCGAGGTGAGAGTTCACTCCTCGGCCTGTCTCTGTAGCTGGCTTCCCCACTCCCATACCTGGCAGCTCTGCCACACTCAGACACCCCCTGTTTTCTGTGAACCCGTGGGTCCTGAGACTTTACTGTCCCTGCGGGGCCTCCACCCTCCCTGCGCCCCCCCCCCCCCCCCCGCTTAGTCTCTGGAGTGATGCCCCTCAGTTTAGCAAACTTCTAAAAGTTCTGATTTTGTGCTCCGCTGCTCTCTCACTTGCTGGGAGCCGCTCCCGCCCTGGCAGTCTATTTTCCCACTGCTTCAGAGTTACTTCTCTGCATGTCTTACCTTCCAGAAAGTGGCCAATTTTCTGTTCCTAGAATTGCTGCTCTTCTTCTCTTCTATCTCCTGTTGAGTTTGTAGGTGTTCTGGATGGTTTGATAACTAACTGGGACCTGATGATATTAGGTCTCCTACTCTTCCACCATCTTGCTCCTCCCCCCGCCCCCCCCCCCCCAGGACATTTCTTTTTCCATTTAATTCTTAGAAGATCTTGCAGTGCTGGCATTATTTTATGTGACAGAGTTTAACCCAAAAAAGGTAAAGTTAATTGTCCATTATATAATAATGGGCAAAGTGCACATCATTGTCAGCTGTTTTGCCATTTTCTTCCTGATTGGATGAGTGACAACTGATTCCAGCGTTGTAAGAGAACCAGGATTGTAACCAGTGTTGTAAATGTTCCCAGGAAAAACAGGAGGGTGGGGGCGCCTGGGTGGCTCAGTGGGTTAAAGCCTCTGCCTTCGGCTTGGGTCATGATCCCAGGGTCCTGGGATCGGAGCCCTGCTCAGGCTCTCTGCTCCGCTGGGAGCCTGCTTCCTCCTCTCTCTCTGCCTGCCTCTGCCTAGTTGTGATTTCTCTCTGTCAAATAAATAAAATATTAAAAACAAACAAACAAACAAGAGGGTGGAACGTAGAATAGGAAAGAAAGACAAGCAAGGGTGTGATATTTGGCAATGTCCCACTGGGGAGCTTGGATAGTGTGAGAATTCCAGCTCAGAGGTTCTGATTGGAGGTGAACTGTCTTAGTGCATCTGGGCTGCTATAACAACAATAGCATAAAACGGGTGGCTTATAAACAACACACATTTGTTTCTCCCAGTTCTGGAGGCAGAGAAGTCCAAGATCAAGGTGCTGGTAGAGTTAGTATCTAGTGAAAACCCACTTTCTGGTGTCACCTTTTTTGCTGTGTCCTTAAGTGGGGGGAAGAGGTGAGCTAGCTCTCTGTGGTCTCTTTTTGTAGAGGCACTAATCTGTGTCATGAGGGCAGAGCCTAGTAACCTAATAACCTACCTAATACCCACCTCTTAGTATCAGCATCTTGGGGTTTAGCATTTCAACTGGGAAACACAAACATTTGGGCCATAACACAAAGGAATTCGGGTATTTTGGGAGCAGTTCTCTGGCCAAAGAGAGGAAGGTGCTGGTTATGAGGAGTGCTGCTGGCATGTGTAAAAATGGCAAAGGGATGCAAGAACCTATGAGCAAAGGCCTTACTGACAGTATCCACTACAAGGTTATAGATATTTTGGTCATTTTCCACATGCTGTGTTCTGCCTTCCCAAGGTTGAAACCAGAAAACTCACATTCCTAGATAGAGTTCTGGCATAAGACCTGGGTTTCACCAGTCAGACATCTCCAGGTGTGGCTTGACATCAGCTGAGAAAGCAGCAAGCGGGAAAGCTCATTTTCCTATCTAGAGGAGGCACCCAGTACTTTGAAAGCAGCAATGGCAAAGCTTCTGGTGTCCGTTCCTAAAGGTCATTGATGCCTAGTGACAGTGGCAGTGGTGTTGTTGGCAGAGTGGCCTTTGTGGTGTGGTTGGCCCTTGCTTCTGATTGCCTTCGTGGCAGAGCCTGGCTCTCTGGTCCTTCAAGAAGTTCTGTGAATTATCCAGTATTCCTTAATAAATTCCTGCATGAACTAGTCAGAGTAGAGATGCTTGCTTGTAATTAAGAACACTAAATGGTGCAGGTGATAGGGTACCAAACCTTGACTAACAATAGGCTGTACATATATTTTGTAAATGCATTTTATTTCAGAGCAAGGATCTATTTCTATTTGAAATCAGAAAAGGAACATGAGACAATGTTCAATAATTCCATATCTGTCCTGACCAGCAGGAAGAAGATTGGGGGTTTGAGTGCTCTGGAATTCTCAGAGATCTTGGGGTTCATATGACAACGCAAAGCTCTACAGGGAAGCAGTGGGTAGTTTTAGGATTTGAGTTCTTTGCAGTTAGGGACTCTGTGTAATGTCTTTAGCAGACATTATAAACATGAGCAGTTAAAAATTAAAAACAGTATGTACAGGAACAAGGAAAAGGATGCAGATGAGGAGATGAAGAAATATACTTCACGTTTATACATTTTCAACTAGCAGATCAGAATTTTATCGTGGATCTTGAAGTTTCATTGTAATCATGCCCCAAGTGTTTCAGGAATCGATCCTTCCATATATCTATTCATCCACTCAGTAGTCAAGAAGGAAGTATTTACTGAAGGCTTATTATGGGCCAGATACCAATTATATTCCAGAGTAGAGGAAAATACAGTATTATCCTTCTCAAACTGATTACAAACTGAACTGGTAGGAACACCCTTTGGGGAAAACAAACTGAAAAGAATCTTGTTTAGAGACAGATTTTTGTAGGTCTTTTCTGTTTCTGCATGTCTTCCCAGCAGAGGTTTTGACAGCCTTTGTTACAGACAGTATTTTCAAGGGTGTGTGTATAGCAAACAGCCTTGGAAATTAGAGTTAACACTCTCCTTTTGGGGTGGAGGGAAGATTTGTTTGCTGATCAGGATGAAAAAGATAATGTCCCACTCTAAGACAAAGGTTGGGGAGGTTTGCTAGCAGACTCTTTAAAAAAGAGTGGAGTTCCCTACACTCTCAGTTGCATGGTTAGCATCTACCTAGGCTTTCCTGCATCAACCCCATGAGATTTGGAGGTGGAGGGGGCAAGATGAAGTGATGCAGACATGAGGTTCATGCTGCCTGTGTGGTTAACAAAGTCCTCTGTCTCTGATCCAGGAGTCTTGGTTAGATATCTGCCAGCTTCCAGAAAATTGTGGCAGGCTAATTTAAGTTTGAAAGCAGGGTAAAATCTTTTTTTTGTTTTTGTTTTTTAAAGATTTTATTTATTTATTTATTTGACAGAGAGCACAAGTAGGCAGAGAGGGAGGCAGAGAGAGAGATAAGGGGAAGCATGCTCCCTGCTAAGCAGAGAGCCTGATGTGGGGCTTGATCCCAGGACCCTGGGATCATGACCTGAGCTCAAGGCAGAGACTTTAACTCACTGAGCCACCCAGACACCCCAAGCAGGGTAAAATTTTAATCCCTTCATAGTTCTTGCTATATCTTTCCATGAAAATAATATTATTGGGAAGCCTGGGTGGCTCAGTGGGTTAAGTGTCTGTCTTTAGCTCAGGTCATGAACACAGGGTCCTGGGACCGAGTCCCACTTTGGGGGTCCCTGCTCAATGAGGAGCCTGCTTCTCCCTCTGCCTGGCATGCCCCCTGCCTGTGCTTGTGCTCTCTCGCTCTCTCTGACAAATAAATAAAGAAAATCTTAAAAAAAGAAAAATTCCTTATAGAAAAAAATAATATTATTTATTACTTAATTAGAAAAATTCATAGCACACTGTCATCAAGGGTATGGGAAAATAGGTATTCAGATTGGAAAGAAAGAAGTAAAACTACCTCTACTTTCAGATGACATGATCTCACATACAGAAAATATGAGGAATCTACTGAAAAAATTGGTGGAAATAAACAAGTTGAGCAAGGCTACCAGATACTAGATCAATATACAAAATAAATTTCAGTTCTATACATTTGTAATGAACAATCCAAAAAGAAATTAGGAAAATAATTCCATTTTCAATAGCATCAAATGAATAAAATAGTTAGGAATAAATTTGACCAAAGGAGGTATAAAAGATATGTTTTGGCAACTGTAAAACATGTTAAAAGCAATTACAGAAAACCTAAATAAATGGGACGGTGTCCATGTTCATATTTAATATTATTGAAGTGGCCATATTCCCCAAATTGATTTACAGGTTCAATGAAATCCCTATAAAAACCCTAGCTGGATTTTTGCAGAAATTGACAAGCCAACCTTACAATTTACATAGAAATTCAAGGGACCTCAAATAGCCAAAATAATATGGAAAAAGAACAGTGTTGGAGAACTCACAATTCCCAATTTCTAAACTTATTACAAAAGTACAGTAATCAGAATTATTTGGCACTAGCATAAGAATAGATATATAAATCAATGAAGTAGAATTGAGAGTCTAGGAGGAAACCCTCATACTTACACTCAATTGATTTGTGCCAAGATAATTCAGTGGAGAATGAATAATCTATATAACAAAGGGTGTTGGGACAACTAGATATTCATATACAAAAAAATAAATTTGAATCCCTACCTCACCCCACAGGTAAAAACTAACTCCACATATTTAAAGATCTAAATTTGAGAGCTAACACTATAAAGTCAGACTAAAATATAGGTGCAAATCTTTGTGACCTTGGATTAGGTAATGATTTCTTAGTCCTTACATCAAAAGCACATCCCACAAAAGAAAATACAAATTAGATTTCACTGGAATGAAGAACTCTGTGCTTCAAAGAACATCATCAAGAATGTGAAAAGATTACCCCGGAGATAAAAATACATTATATGTTTATAACAAAATAAAAATTAAAAAATTAAAAAAAAAGAATGTGAAAAGATAATTCACAGAATAGGAGGAGAAAATATTTGAAACCATATATCTGGTAAGAGTCTTGTGTAGATGCCACAACATGGATGAACCTAGAAAATGTATTAAGTGAAAGAAATCACTTCTTCTTCTTCACTTTCACTTGAAGAAGATCACATATGGTGTGATTCCATTTATATGTATTGCCCATAATAGGCAAACCTATATATAAGGTAGGTTAATGATTGCCTAAGGCTGGGGCGTGATGGCTGATGAGTAGTGTTTCTTTTGGGTGCAATAAAAATGTTCTAAATTGGTTGTGGTGATGGCTGTACAATTCTGCGAATATACTGAAAACCATTTAATTGTATGCTCTCAATAGGAGAATTGGATGGTATGTGAATGACATCTCTATAAAGGTTTTATTTAAAAATTAGGAATATTGGGGCACCTGGGTGGCTCAGTGGGTTAAAGCCTCTGCCTTTGGCTTAGGTCATGATCCCAGGGTCTTTGGATTGAGCCCCGCATCGGGCTCTCTGCTCAGCGGGGAGCCTGCTTCCCCCTCTCTCTCTGCCTGCCTCTCTGCCTACTTGTGATCTCTGTCTGTCAAACAAATAAAATAAAAATATTTTTAAAAATAAATAAAAATTAGGAATATATATTTGGATACCCTCAAGGTAAAAAGAGAGAGAGAGAGAGAAAAGGGCAAACATTTGGGCAATTTTATGGCCCAAAAATACATATACAAAAAATTGTATATCGTTGCCATTTTATTTTTTTAAAAGATTTTATTTATTTATTTGACAGACAGAGATCACAAGTAGGCAGATAGGCAGGCAAAGATGGGAGGTGGGGAAGCAGGCTCCCTGCTCAGCAGAGAGCCCAATGTGGGGCTCGCTCCCAGGACCCTGAGATCATGACCTGAGCCGAAGGCAGAGGCTTAACCCACTGAGCCACCCAGGCGCCCCTCTTCTTTGCCATTTTAATTAAAACTTTTTTTTTAACATGAAGTTTTAACATCTGCTGACATCTTTCTTGGTGTTTCTCATTTTCAAGAATATGGGAATTGTTTTCTAATCTTCTAGTTTTTCTTTTAAGGGAATTATCTTTTCTCTTACTGTTCAGATAGGCAGTTTGGTTCGGAGACCTGGAGGTCAGCAATGAGGATGTCCTGGCTAGCTCTCTGGAAGGTCAGAGCCTGAAGCCAGGTCAAACCAGTCAGGCCCTGGATAGCTGTTGCCATGACTGGAACCCCCTGATCAAGTTAGGAAGGAAAAGCCCTAAATCATGCTTCCCACCTCAAGTAATGAATATTCCATCCCCTTGTTAACAACTCTCAGTAAAAGAAATCCGACCCGCAGGGCACTCAGCTGTCTCTCTGGACCTTGTTTGCTTTCCTGTCTCCAGAGTGTAATTTTCACTTTAATAAACTTACATGTATGTGTCACTTATCTGCTCTGTTGCATGTCTATCCTTCAATTCATTCTTGTGGCAAAACAAAAACCTTCGGAGACTGCTTTGGGTCTGGCTGGGTCGAGGGCCCAGGGCCCAGGGTGTCCCTAGTTCACCTGGCAATATTACTGGTACATATATTTGTTTTTAAAGGGTGCTTTAGTGGGGGGAGGTACAGAGGGAAAGGGAGAGAGAGAACCTTAAGCAGGCTCCACACCAGCATGGAGCCCCACACCAGGCTCAGTCTCACAACCCTGAGATCAAGACCTGAGCCAAAATCAGAGTCCAACTCTCACCTGACTGAGCCGCCCAGGTGCTCCATTCCTTTATATTTTTTGATGCATTTCCAAGTCAACTGCAGAACTTAATACACTTCCCCTAAATATACTTCAGCTTGTATATTATTCTTATAGTTCAACATTTGTTTGCAGATTTTTTCTTTTGATTTAAAATTTATATACGATGAAAAACATACATTTTAAGTATAGATTACCTGTGCTTTGACAAATACATCTAATTTCATAACCCAAACCCCTGTCAAAATGTGGAACATTACCATTGCCCTACAGAATTCCTTCATATCCTTCTCCATCTATCTCCACCTCCACCCAACAGAGGAAACATCTATTTTTATTTTTCTTCCTGATCTGCCTGTCCTAGAACTTCATATAAATGGAATCCTACAATGAGTTCTTCTTTGAGTAAGACTTCTTATGCTCAATGGAATATTTTTGAGATACATCCGTGTTCCTGTATATATCAATAGTTTATTATTTTGGGGGGCTACATGTTTTGTTATGGCATGTGTAGTGTAAGAAATAACACACTTTATTCATTTATTTTTAATGATGGATACCTGGGTTGTTCCAGTTTTGGCGTATTATGAATTAAGCTGCTATAAATATTTTTGTGCAAGTCTTTGTGTAGACAGGTTTTTTTTTTTTTCAGGTAAATATATAGAAGTAGGTATCTGTTTTAAGTTTATAAAAACATGCCAAACTTTGTTTCAAAGTAGTTATTTTACTTTGTAAGCTTACCAACCTTGTATGAGAATTTTGATTGCTCCCTTTATACCATCTTTAGTGCTGGGCCGCTCTGATAGGTATTTGGTGATTTTTTATTTAATTTGCATTTCTTTGATGACTAATAAATTGAGCACTTTCCCCCCCACATGCTCATCAGCTATTCTCTTCTTTTGAGAAGTGTCTGAGTATTTCACTCAATTTTTGATTGGATGATTTGTATTTTTTAAAGATTATTATTTATTTGTTTGACAGATATAGCGAGAGAGGGAACACAAGCAGGGGGAGTGGGAGAGGGAGAAGCCGGCTTCCCACTGGACCAGGAGCCTGATGCAGGCCATGGGATCATGACCTGAGCTGAAGGCAGACACTTAATGACTGAGCCACCCAGGCGCCCCTGGATGATTTGTATTTTTAAACAGGATTGTAGGAGTTCTTTAACCCTGCAAACACCATTCCTTTGTCAACAAATGTTTTGCAATATTTTCTTCCAGCAAAAAACAAACAAACAAACAAAACTCAAAAAACCTTTAAAAAATCCCATAAACCCAGTACTAACTTCCAGGTATTTATAAATTATTTTAATAAAACTTCAAAAGATAGGGGCGCCTGGGTGGCTCAGTGGGTTAAGCCGCTGCCTTCGGCTCAGGTCATGATCTCAGGGTCCTGGGATCGAGTCCCGCATTGGGCTCTCTGCTCAGCGGCGAGCCTGCTTCCCTCTCTCTCTCTCTCTGCCTGCCTCTCTGTCTACTTGTGATCTCTCTCTGTCAAATAAATAAATAAAATCTTAAAAAAAACCTTCAAAAAATAGTTCAACTTAAATTGGAGGGTTGTTTACAAGATCTCAGTTCTGGTACACTGCATGATTGCTAATTTTAAGCAACTTTCCCCTGCTATATGATAGATTCTTTCTAGTCAGGGCAATATCTTACTTTTTTTTCTTTCCTATACCTGGTAAAGTGTCTTAAAGCCAATATTTACTGAGTGAATATTTTTTTCTGAGTTGAAACCCAGTAGTATTTTTATCATATGAAGAACAAGAGTGGGGCATTTGTCCTTAGGTATAGTTTCATTATAGACAAATGACATCAGCTCTCTCACTCATTGTTAATTCTCTATGGTTCCTTGGCTGTTGAATGGTCTTCAGTCAGGAATGACAGGTGCAATACATTCAAAGAAGATTATTTCAGAGGGGACCTTTTCCTTCTTTGAACTCCTTATAACTACCTTTCACTTTCTGGGAAACTTTTTTTTTTAAGATTTTATTTATTTTTAGGTAGTCTTTACACCTAACGTGGGATCCAAGCTCACAAACCCAAGACCAAGAGTTGCATGGTCCACCAACTGAACCAGCCAGGCGCCGCTCTCTTGGGGCACTTTGAAACACTGCTTGAATTCTGGCTTCTCTCCACACTGTAAGCGCTTTGAAGGCAAAGGTATGTCCCATTGGCACTTCTGCCCCTTACTGCAGCCCCCAGAATGATCATCAGGGTGCCTTACACATAGCAGAAGCAATACACACCTATTCAATGGCTGCATAAAAGAAAAACAAAAAACCCAGAACCCAAACACACAATATACCAAGCCGAGACAAAAGAAAGTTTGATGAGCCATAAAGGTACCTAGTTTCCTTATTTAGTAAGTGAGCTGCTCACATTTTGGACATGACTGAGATGTGAAGGCTTGCTTGAAATGCCTTGCCATCCCAATGTTCTGGAACAGAGACCAAGGTCAACACTTCAACTCTCCGTATTTGTTCTTATCAACAGAGAACTTGGCAGCTATCATTTTTGGAATTTTTGCTTTCCTGGGCTATCCTACCCAAAAAGATGACATTGGACATCCTGGAACTTGTGAAAGAGGCAAAAGGCAAACTACATTGCATTATCCTCTTTCAAGGGAAGTCGAAGATAGCGTAAGTCATCTGAGCCTAAAATACCCGAGAACCCATTCTCTCATGGCCTCTGAAATAGGTTTTCTAGTCATGGTCGTTGTAGGGTCTCTGCCATTCATTCCAGTTCATTTAACAGACATTTGTTAAACACCGTATGTCTGGGTGACCCTGTGATAAATGCTGCCCTTCAAAAAGGGAGACGAGGGATGCCTGGGTGGCTGAAGTGGTTAAGCCTCTAACTCTTGATTTTGGCTCAGGTCATGATCTCAGGGTTGTGAGATCGAGCCCCATGGTGGGTTCTGTGCTGGGTGTGAATTTTACTTGAGATTCTCTTTCTCACTTTCCCTCCCTTCTTCTCTCTCCCCAAAAAAAAAAAAAAAAAAAAGGAGTCGAGAACTGTTTGCAGCCACTAGGGGACAGTGTAATACAACAGAATCCTCCGTGAATTTAGGGAGTACTTGCTGCAGAAAACCAGAAGAGGGAAAGAGGAGCGCAGCAATCTAGATTGACTAGGGAAGGAAGCAGGTTTGTAGCCTGATCTGTCAAGATTGTACACTGTCCAGAAAAAAATCATGCATACTCTTCCACCTGGAACGCATTTCACAGGCTGGTTATATAGGACCTTTCCTAAAACCAGTGTATATTCGGCTTTTTCCTGCCTCTAGCACATCTGCTGAACACCTCCTCCTTTTCAGAGGTGCTTACATTACTCCTTTGCATGCATCTGGATTTTAAGAGCTCAGAGCCTGCTTCATTCTCCTTACAATATACTTCGGTTTATGCAGAGTGAGTACGTCTGAGTACTGCATAACTAATGAATTTATCTTCATTATTCATTATATTAAAAAATTCATTACATAAAAAATATTTTTATCTGCTTTTCCTGCTTATGCACCACTCACATGCCTCTTTATGTTACAATATGATTAGAGAATTTCTGCAGTTTTCTTTTGATGTGTCTTTATACTCAGAAGGGAACCAAAACATTGATCTTGACTTTTGAGGGCTTATTGACAGGATTTAGCATCCTTGGTAATTGCAAGTTCAAGTTACCTGGTGGTGTACTTCCACTAACTTAGCATACTGAAGGTTTGGCATGGGGCAGTTCTCAGCGAATGTCTCTGGGCCTCACTTAAGAGTGCACGAAGACAGTGTCAGGCTGGGGCCTGTGAGGCACCCTAAGTGACTAGCTAAATGGACCGAGTTTTCTTTCTCAAGAATTTGTACTGGGACTGGCTCAGTCAGCACGTGACTCTTGATCTCAGAGTGTTGAGAAAAAAACCCCACACTGGGTATAGAGCTTACTTAAAAAAAAAAAAAAAAAGATAGTATTATACTATTTGTTAACTAAAAGGAATTTAAATGAAAAAAAAAAGAATTTTTACTGGTGATGGAAGGAAAGAGACAGGCAGTTGGTAATGGAGGCAGATCTGGGTTTCCCAGATTGAGGGCAGGGCAGGGGTGCCAAGAGAACGTAGAGCCCTTAAACTCAGAGCAGAAGCTATGAGTAAAGTATACCGTGATATAGATAAAAGATATTCAGAGTGAGGTGATTGGTGGATAGGAGTTGAGGAACAAAGAGAGCTGCTGAGTTACCATAATAATGGAGAGTCAGTGAACACAGCTACTGAGGCAATTTGGGGTCCCTTGTGTCTGCTGCTGCATCGGCGCCTTCCAGTTGGGGGAACAGCACCCCATGTTCTGCAGTGCCTACCATCTGTCTGGGCTCCTTGGTGCCTGGCTATATAGCTGAGAGACTTTTTTTTAAAAGTAGGCTCCATTTATTCTTCTCCTATCCCCCTAACCCCCCATGTTGCTTCTCCATGTCCTCATATCAGGGAGATCATATGATAGTTGTCTTTCTCCGATTGACTTATTTCACTAAGCATGATACGCTCTAGTTCCATCCACGTCGTCGCAAATGGCAAGATTTCATTTCTTTTGATGGCTGCATAGTATTCCATTGTGTATATATACCACATCTTCTTTATCCATTCATCTGTTGATGGACATCTAGGCTCTTTCCATAGTTTGGCTATTGTAGACATTGCTGCTATAAACATTCGGGTACACGTGCCCCTTCGGATCACTACGTCTGTATCTTTAGGGTAAATACCCAGTAGTGCAATTGCTGGGTCATAGGGTAGTTCTATTTTCAACACTTTGAGGAACCTCCATGCTGTTTTCCAGAGTGGTTGCACCAGCTTGCATTCCCACCAACAGTGGAGGAGGGTTCCCCTTTCTCCGCATCCTCGCCAGCATCTGTCATTTCCTGACTTGTTAATTTTAGCCATTCTGACTGGTGTGAGGTGATATCTCATTGTGGTTTTGATTTGTATTTCCCTGATGCCGAGTGACGCGGAGCACTTTTTCATGTGTCTGTTGGCCATCTGGATGTCTTCTTTGCAGAAATGTCTGTTCATGTCCTCTGCCCATTTCTTGATTGGATTGTTTGTTCTTTGGGTGTTGGGTTTTGAAGGGTCAGGGGTGGGAGGTTGGGGGAACAGGTGGTGGGTAATAGGGAGGGCACATTTTGCATGGAGCACTGGGTGTTGTGCAAAAACAATGAATACTGTTATGCTGAAAAAAATAAATAAAATGGGAAAAAAATTATAATGCTTCTATAAGAGAAAGGGACACGATTAAAGTGAATTTTTCTTACCCAGTAAAAAAAAAAAAAAGAAAAAAAAAAAGAAAAAAGTAGGCTCCACACCCAATATGGGGATTGAACTCATGACTCATGAGATCAAGAGTCCCATACTCCACTGACTGAGCCAGCCAGGCATGGCCCTATTTTCCTTAATTCCATGAGATGTACAATAAATCCCCTAGTACCTGAGGTAACTTGAATTTGCCTCAACACCAAACCACCTAACACATGCAGGATCCTTGAACCCTTTATGCTGTGTACAATATGAAGTTAAATCCTTGTCGCGATGAGTGTGCACTCATGAGGAAAAATGTCTTTAAGTTGATGTACGCCAAGCTGAATGTTGGTTCTCATGGAAACAAAAGTAATAAAAGAAAGTGCTCTCATTGTCTGGGGCTTGATTTCTTTTTTTTTTAAATTTTAAATTCAAGTTAGTTAACACATAGTGTATTATTAGTTTCAGGGTAGAGCTTAGTGGTCCATCAGTTGCATAGAACACCGCGTGTTTATTAGGGGCTTGATTTCATTTTAAAGACGTCACCCCCTGGGGCACCTGAGTGGCTCAGTGGGTTAAAGCCTCTGCCTTAGGCTCAGGTCATGGTCTCAGGGTCCTGGGAACGAGCCCCGCATTGGGCTCTCTGCTCATTGGGGAGCCTGCTTCCTCCTCTCTCCCTGCCTGCCTCTCTGACTACTTGTGATCTCTGTCTATCAAATAAATAAATAAAATCTTAAAAAAAAAAAGAAGTCACCCCTCCAAAACTATATTTGTACAGCCTAAACTTTCCAAATTGTTTACATTGGCCAAGCAGGCCACAATAAAATACTATATAAAATTACACTTCATATGCTATAATTGTATAGAAGCCTAGTCAAAGTCATTACTGAAGGGGAGCTGAGTATGCCATCCCAAAATGTGCCACATTGGCATGTGGATTATTTTGAGCTGAAGGTGATCAAGACCTAAGAGACTCAGGAAAAGCTTTTTATGTCTCCCTTACCTGCCTAAAGGGATTTGGGCATGGAGATTGTACCAGGAAGAGAGCTATAACCAGAGATAACTTTTTACATCATGGAGACTTATCTGAATGGCCTGGCCAACATTTGTTGACCAAACATTTGCTCTTTTGTATTGCTGTTACTTGTCTTCTTCCCTTTGAAGTCCCAGGCCCATACCCTGCTTCCCCCTTCTGCCCCCAACTCATGGTTCAGAAGCCTCAACTGTCTGACTGCCCTTTAGTCTTGCGTCATTGTGGGGCTCCAGTATGGAAGCAATTAAATTTGTTTTTATCCTGTGAATCTCTTTTATGTCTATTTAATTATTAGGCCAGCCAAAGAACCTAGAAGGGGAGAAGAGAATTTTTTTCCTCCTCACGTTATCTCTGTAATTCTGGTCTTAGTTTTACTGGCAACACCAGAAGGTGAACATCATTATGGTCATAACTTGGGGAAATCTTTAGAGGCCTTTTGAGTAGACATTTGCAGAGACCTAGCACCCCTCTATGTGCCCTAATGAGAAACTAATTCTGGAGAAACTGTTAAGTTGCTTTTGCTTAATGTTTGTTTTAAATCTCATTGCAAATTTTCTTGAAGTAAGTCTAGACTCATGTTGATTTTTTTGGGTGGGGAGGTGACCTCAGAAACAAACACTTTCATTCTTTCTTGAGAAGCTCTCCCATCAGCTGTTGAAGCTTTCCCTCATCCTGGTCTGATGCCATCTGGGAGCAAGATGTCTGGGAGCAAGAATCCCTGTTCTCTTCAAGGTTCTTCTAGTTGGGCTAAGAATCAAATTGACACAAGACAGGAACAAATTGAATTTAATGGTATATGTACGGGGGAGTCCACGTAGACATGGGAATTCCCAAGACAGTCAGGCAAATGAGGTCTATAGGTCATCCTGCACTAAGGAGAATGGGCTAAGGGTCTGGGACCTCAGAGGGAAGGAATGCAATTCACAGGACAAGAAGAAGAGCAGATATTTGGTAATTAGAGTCTTGTCCTGCCAGAAGATGGGTCACTCAGATGAAATTTCTCTCTGTTAATAACCCTTATTCTGGAAATCAGTTAGATTCTTCTAACTGTAGTTAAGGGAGAGGCAGGCAAAAGCTTGTCTTGGTCCTGTAGAGTCTCAGTTGCTTTCAGCTCAGAATAATCTTCCTGCCAGAGTGACCGATCTTGGGGCATTCTGCCTTGGTCCCTACACCAGCCAGACCTATATTCAAAATGCATGAAATGCAGGTAGAGACCCTGGTTTGTTTCATCTTAGGGTCCCCCAGCACATAGTTCCATCACAGCACCAGTGAATTTGGCTTGTATGGGGGCTTGAATATTGAATGTTAATCTGAATCCACAAAGTTTAAATTCTTCCATTTTTGACAAGCTTGGCAATTTGCTTGATAGCAGTAGATCACAAAGATTATTAGAACACTCTCCTGTTTTATAAGCTGCTTAAGAACTTAAGCATGTGTTATGAATATGATAAAAAACAAAGTAAACCTATCATAATCTGTATGTCCAAATGCATAGTATTCCTTCGAGAGTTTTCCATTTTGTGATACAAAGGTGGAATGAGTGTTCACTTACACAGGTAATGTTGGAAATGCTGAGAACATTTTTGAAACCACAGAAATAATTAAGTTGGAGGACTATCTAACCAGGTGCCACCCTTCTTTCTGGAAGACAATTCAAGGGTGTTTCTGAAAATACCTGTTAATGGCTCTAAATATAAAATAAATTATTTCTGTTTTCTCCAGAGAAGGACAGAAAGACCAAGTCTAGAAAGTTGGTATATGAATTAGAACAGATGGCAGACATTGTGAGCTATGACAGCATATTCTTCAGGTAAAGTTAGTAAAGGGGATGATGCTAAACAAACAAACAAACAAACAAAAATAAAACAACCAGACTCAATCAGATATTGGTAGGCCTGTACCTATAGCTGATCAAGGTAGTTAGGACACTTACCTGAAATAAGGTACAAGGTTGCCATTTCTTCTCTTTCTTTCTTTTTTATGTGATCTCTATACCCAACATGGGGCTCGAGTTTACAACCTTGCTCTAACTGAGCTAGCTAGGTGCCCCAAAGGTACCATTTCTACTGAAGATCTAATCACTGAAAGAATCAATGTGGAATTTTTTTTTTTACTCCCCAACTCCTAATTTTTTGTCAGGTACATTAGACCCAACTTAAAAAAAGCAGTCTATGTTTTGGAGTTTACTAACGGCATTTAAGGGGAAAAAATCCATGGTTTGAAAAGCCCAGAGATAAGTAATGCCAAAAATGATTGTATTTGACAGTTCTATAGATTCTTAATGTGAGTTGTCTGGATGGCTTAGTCGGTTAAGCTGCTGACTCTTGGTTTTGGCTAGGACCCCAAGTCTGGCTCCACGCATAGTGTGGAGTTGGCTTGGGATTCTCTCTCTGCCCCTCCCCCCACTCTTGCACGCTGGCACACTCTTTCTTTCAAAAAAAGGTTCCTAACTTTTGGAAGTTTTCTTGGAATTGAGAACTGAACATAGGAGCAGAGTAATCTGAACCTATGGAATTGATGAAGACATTCCTTGAGGAGAAGCAGATGTCCCCCACGGATCTTGTAAATCTGAAACAGATAAGAGAAATAAAGAAACCAAATTTACAGCTTTGATGAATAGCAAAATTTGTCAGGAAGAGCTAGATATTAAATGATTAGTTTGTAAGAAGCAAAGCATAAATCTCCTTTAGCTGTGGAAAGGGAGGAGAGCCAGAGACAATCGTATCTGGGGCACTGGTCTGAACTTGTGCTAGAAAAATAGTTTTTTGTTTTGTTGTTATTTATTATTACTGATGTAGGAAACAAAGACAAAAGAAAAATTAAATTTCCTTACTGCCTACAGCCCGCTGCCAAGTCCTTCAAACAGGCAGAGTGATATTCCTCTAGGAACTCAGCTGCTTCGATGTTAGTTCTCTGCTAAGGGCAAAAGACAATCTTAACCCAACTCCCAGGATCCTGTAAGACTACTTGAACATATAAAAATTCTTTTGGAAACTTCCTTTGTCTCAAAACCCCCAAGATACGTGTTGGCAATCATCCCCCAAGCATATGGCTCACCGATATATATATGAAGGGTCTCATGACTAAGGTTTTATTAGATGATAATAAATGACCTTTTCCCAACAATACCTAGCCCTTTCAAGGTCCTGGAAACCTTGCTTCCGAAATTCCTTAAGGGGCTTACGCTATCCCTAACCCCCTCCCAACTTGAAAGTATATAATGAGCCACTCGTCATGACCCCATTGCAGCTCTTTCTGCCGATGGGTCCTGTCCTAGTGACTTAATAAAACTACCTTTTTGCACCAAAGACATCTCAAGAATTCTTTCTTGGCCATAGGCTCAGACCCAGCATCTTTCCTACATCATCATTATTTTAATCAACGGGATAAAGCTTGTAGGGCCCCACACTCCTAGGAGTTCTGAGGTAAAAGGTGCACTTAATGAAGTAGGACACTTGGGATGTGAAGGAATAGTTACTTTGCATTATCACTTATTTGGCTGTCCAAGAGTGACAAGTAGATTGAAGAAAAATGTCACAGCTGAGATATAAAAGAAGGCAGATAGCCAGAGCTGAGAAGGATGACAAACTAAGGCACACAAAGGCTAATGAGTCACTAGAACTTTTGTGCTTAGTGTTCTGAATCTATAGGTTCAGGCTTCTGATTTTTCAAAATTGAGAAACATTCTGTGTGTTATGTATTACCCTGTATACCATAGCCTGGGAGAATCCTGTAGTAGTTGCTGTTTGCGGTTTTATCTTATGCCACAGTGCCACCTATAGTAAACTCGTGTGAACTACATGCAGAAGTTAATTGGAGGCCTGTCTACACATTGATTAAGGATTTCAGAGGTGATGGGACTTGAAAGGTCATTGGAGCCAAATTTCTACCAAGAGCTTAAATCACTTTTATAACATATTTGATTAGTGGTTGCCCAACATCTGCTTAAACTTCCTCAGTGAACGGAAACATGCTCTCACTAAGCAGCTCCTTCTTTTTTTTGTTGTTGTTAAAGTTTTTATTTATTTGTCATGAGAGAGAAAAAGAGTGAGAGACAGCTTGTGAGTACAAGCAAGGGGGAGTGGCAGGTAGAGGGAGAGGGAGAGGCAGGCAGAGGCAGAAGCAGGCTCCCTGCTGAACAAGGAACCTGATGCGGAGCTCAGTCCCAGGATCCTGGGTTCATGACCTGAGCCAAAGGCAGATGCTTCATGGACTGAGCCACCCAGGCACCCCTAAGCAGCTCATTCTATTCATATTTTCACATACTTCTTTTGACTCTGTGCTTCACCACTCCCTCCTGCAGTAGCTGGGCCTCCTAGTTCTAGGCCTTTCCAGGGTTCTTCAAGGTGAATTTGCTTCATTCTCAGTGGTATCCCTGTTTGCAGATACTTCAGTGGTAGGTTCTGCCAACCCAGTTACTACTGCTTTCCATCTATCAAATTATTGCCTACACCTCCTGTCCTCTTTTCCTCCTCTCGCCTTCTTTTTGTCCCCGTGGATTTATGCTTTTATTAGGAAAGATTCATCTACTGTAGTGTTGGTTAATTTTGGAAGAGGGAAGAAATAAAAGCAAGAGGTAAAACCCTTCTTGTTTAGTTTGAAGGATAGTCACGTTTTTCTGATTCTGTTCTTATGCATTAGAGAATATAAGTGTAGTGTTTTATGTTTATCTCAATTAAAATTTTTTTTTGTGAAATCTGCTCATTATTTTGGACTTTGAATCTTCACTCTGCCATTCAATATATTGGCTACCTCTCCCAGTCCTCAAGGAAGAGGAAAAGCAAGTTGGCTGTACTCTTAGTTATCTACTCGAAGAACAGGACAAGCTGAAGACAGATCCCATGGCACTAGAGACTCTGGGTTGGCCTCGATTCATAACTAGCATCTATCTTTGTGATTATTTGGGCCAACTCCTCCATCTTACTAACAAGTTGCTCATCTCTATCAAACACTGAGCTAAAATGCCGAAGCACAGTGTTGATCGCTTTCTCTAATTTACCAGTCTGGCAGAGTTAAAAAAAAAAAAAAGGAAGGGAAATGCTATTAATTAATTAAATTACGACTTGTCCTTCCTGACTACTAGGCATGTTTAGGTGCTTCCCGTCCTTCTCTCTGTGTTCAAAGTGATGTTTGATAGTCTGTCTGAGAATTGCACTGTCCATCCCTGCCACATTTCCCAAGATTCTTCAGAGAGAATGAATAGCAGCTCCTTTCATCACTACATTCTTCCAGTAGTAGGCTGGGATGTAGTTCGTTGGGGTCAGGAGGTTTTATTGAAGTTGTGAACCCAGGTGCTCTCTTATAATCCCTTCACCAGTTTGGATTTTTAGGTCTCTTTCTGAATGCTTGTTCCACTATCCTGTCTGATACTCCTTCTCCTTGTTGGAGATGAAAGGTGGAAAACAGGAGACAAAGCATTCCACAAACTAGGTATCTTGTCCTACAGTTGATCTGTCACTTGCCTTGTTCTAATTACTCCTATATAGTTTCAATAAGTCATCCTTAACATCTAAAACATCCTTAACATTTAAAAGTATAGTAGACCCTTTGGGTTTACAAGGAATTGTGAGTTCTTTAACATTTATGATCTTAGTAGATTTCTTTATACAGCGGTGGTGTATGCTTTGTATACTACAAAGTATATAAAGTATACAAAGCATATACTTTGTAGTATACAAAGTATATGCTTTGTATAATTTGGAGTGAAACTCTTGCTTTAGCAACTCATGATTTAACTCAGATTCAGAAAGAGAGAAAAATGTTTCAAAATTCTTTATAACTTAATTAAGTTATCTGCTTTTCCTACACATGGGATAGAACCTGAAATGATTTGGCCACACAAGGGTGTTGAATTTCTTCAGTATGCCTCCCTAGATTCATTCTCTGCCTTTCCCCATACTATTCTCCAACCTGCATGGCTGTCTTGCACAGATTACATTAAAGGTACTCATGTTCTCCAGCTTTCTGGAGGAGATGAAAGGGAGGGAGAGAGGAATATGAGGTCAGGGCATTTATTTCCCTGGCTCCTTCCTGTGAGGTGGCCACAGGCAGCTGTGTCGTCCCTCAGCAGAAGGTCGCTGCTCTTGTCTAGACTACCACGATCTCTCATGGTTCCCCTACACCCACTCACCCTTTTGGAATTAATTCCTCTGTTGCTAAAACCTCTTCAGATTTTCCTAATTTGGGTATATCATCTGTTTCCATTTTGGGAAATGGGGGACCTTGACTGATACTGAAAGTTTAAAACAAGTCTGAGGGAGGGTGCTTCCTTTGTGTCTATTTTTTGGACCATATATTGTAATATTCTTGGGCACTCTAGGAATTGGTCATTTGTTGAAGTTTTAGTACATCAGAGTCAAAGATAGAAATATTTTCAGACTTATTTATTTGTTTGTTTATTTAAAAATATTTTATTTATTTATTTATTCGTCAGAGAGAGAGAGAGAGTGCGTGCACAAGCAGGGAGAGTGGCAGGCAGAGGCAGAGAGAAGCAGGCCTCCCACTGAGCAAGGAGCTCAATGCAGGACTTCATCCCAGGACCCTGGGATCTTGACCTGGGCCGAAGGCAGCGGCTTAACTGACTGAGGCACCCAGGGGTCCCTATTTATTTATTTTTAGAGATGGAGGGAGAGGGGAGGCAAGGGAAGAGGGAAAGAGAGAATCTTTTTAAAAAAATATCAGACAAAATAGATTTTATATTTATTTATTTATGTAAGTATGTATGTATGTATTTATTATGTTATGTTAGTCAACATACAGTACATCATTAGTTTTTTTTTTTAAAGATCTATTTATTTATTTATTTGACAGAGAGAGATCACAAGTAGGCAGAGAGACAGACAGAGAGAGAAGGGGAAGCAGGCTTCCTGCTTAGCAGAAAGCCCAATATGGAGCTCTATCCCAGGACCCTTAGATCGTGACCTGAGCTGAAGGCAGAGGCTTAACTCACTGAGCCACCCGGGTGCCTCATGTCATTAGTTTTTGATGTAGTGTTCCATGATTCATTGTTTGCATGTAACATCCAGTGCTCCATGTAATACGTGCCCTCCTTAATACCCATCACTGGGCTCACCCATCCCCCCACCCCTCCCCTCTGAAACCCTCAGTTTGTTTCCTGGAGTCCATAGTGAGAGAGAATCTTAAGCCGACTCCACACCCAGCATGGAGCCTGATACCGGGCTTGATTTCAAGACCCTGAGACCATGACCTGAGCTGAAATCTAGAGTTGAACACTTAACTGACTGAGCCACCCAGGTGCCCCAGGAATTTTTTAGATCAGAAAATCAAGTAAGACTTTTTTTTTTCTTCTTATAAGAATACCTGTATAACTTGAATTTTAAACTACAGAATGGACTACTGATATTTTGGTTTCCAATCTGCTAGATTAAAAAATTAAAAAATGGGGCGCCTGGGTGACTCAGTGGGTTAAAGCCTCTGCCTTTGGCTCAGGTCATGATCCCAGGGTCCTGGGATGGAGCCCTGCATCGGGCTCTCTGCTCAGCAGGGAACGTGCTTCTTCCTCTCTCTCCGCCTGCCTCTCTGCCTACTTGTGATCTCTGTCTGTCAAATAAATAAAATCTTTAAAAAAAATAAAAAAATTAGCTCAGATATATCAAAGAAATTAGTGGTTTTCAGAATGTATAAGAAACTTCTACAGATCCACATAAAACAGACAGAATTATAGAAAAATGATCTAAGTTACAGATTGGAAATGCATATGAAAAGACGCTCAATCTCACTACTAATCTGGAAAACTCAACATAAAACAAGAAAGCACTTCACATGCATTAGAATGTCAAAAGTGAAAAAAATATAATGTTCTCTGGGAAGTGGGTGTGAGTGTAAGTTTTAAATATTTATAACCACTTTAGAAATAATTTAGCACTATTTTGTAAAGTTTAAAGGAAACATACTATGAGATCAACAGTTCTATCTGTACATACACATTAGTTGAATAAATTTTTGCATATTTACACCAAGACACATGTATAAGGATGTATATTGCAGGATTTTTGCAAAATAGTAAACATGGAAATAAGGTACAGTGAGGTAATAGAAAACATATATTGGTCTCTGCCCCTGGTTGCTGGACCACAGCTCCTAAAACCCTCATAATTTCCTAAATGATAAGAGTGTTGGGAGCATCTCTTATTCTAGTATTTGTCTTTGACCCCAGTTCCTGAAACAGGGTACTAAATCCCTTGGAATTTCCTGGGTGAGAGGACTGTCTTTTGTTCTAATGAGGCTCCTGGATGGATCCTGGGTAGGAGCTGGTCACCAGAAAGACCAACCCATAATTAGAACCTTGGAATTTTCAGCCCTACCCCTTACCCCTGAGGTGGGAAAGGGACTAGAAATGGAGTTAATAATTGATCATACCTATGTGTGGAAGCGTCCATAAAATCCCACTAGTAAATGGTTTGGGGAGCTTCCACATGGGAGAACACATCCACAACGGGAGGGTGACACACCCCAATTCCACGGGAACAGAAGCTCTTGTCCTTGGAACCCTCCTATAGACCTTCCTCTATGTACCTCATCTGGTTGTTCATCTGTATCCTTCATCATACTCTTGAACAAAGTGGTGAACCCTCTATCTGAGTTCTGTGAGCTGTTCTACAAGTAATCAATCCGAGGGGGAGAAGGATATAGCAACATCCTGTCCTGAGACAGGACCTACTATTCCCTACTGGGAACCTACTATTCGCTGTTGGGATCTGAAGTAGGGGACAGTCTTGTGGGACTGAGTCCTTCATCTGTGGGATCTGAAGCAGTTTTCAGGTAGGTAGGTCATAACTCAGTTAAATTGTAGGACACCCTTGGGTTCTGGTTGTTCCAAATGTTCTTTCTCAGCCCCCTCCCCCATCAGGGTTTGCCTGTTCTTCTCTAGCACAAAGTGCCCCATCATGAGCTTTATCCTTATGAGGCAACCCCCAAAGAGCATACACAGCAAATTCTTTTTAAAAAAATTTCATTTTTGAAATATAGTTGACATACAATGTTATGTTAGTTCCAGGTGTACAACATAGGGATTCAACAGCTCTCTATGTTGTGTAATGTTCACCACAGTAAGCGTAGTCCCCATCACTCACCACACAGTTATTTTCATCTCTGTGACTTTTTCATACCTGGAATGTTTTGGTTTATTTTTGCTTTATTTTT
The DNA here is from genome assembly GCF_922984935.1 of Meles meles. Lineage (NCBI taxonomy): Eukaryota > Metazoa > Chordata > Mammalia > Carnivora > Mustelidae > Meles > Meles meles. The sequence goes on from NC_060068.1 coordinate 85,917,607, forward strand.
ATTATTATTTAAATTTATTATTTTTTAAAAGGTTCTATTTATTTATTTGAGAGAGAGAGTGTGGGTCCAGAAGCGGGGTGGGGAAGGGACAGAGTGAGAGCATACTCCCTGCTGAGCACAGAGCACAGAGCACAGAGCCTGACACAGGACTTGATCTCAGGATCCTGAGATCATGACCTGAGCTGAAATCAGACACTTAACCGCCTGAGCCACACAGGCGCCCCCATACCTGGAAGTTTGTACATTTTAATCCTCTTCACCAGTCCTGCCAACAGCTTATTCCCTGTGTTTGTGAGTCTTTCTGGATTGTTTTGTTTTTAGATTCCACAAATAAATGCAATCATATGGTTTTTGTCTTTCTCATAACAAATTTTTGTCTTGAATTTGCTTTCTTTTTCTTTCTTTTCCTTCTTTTCTATCCTCTTTTTAGTTGTCCCATAATCCACCAAAATTTATACAAAACCCTGATGTCCTGTGACTTATATTTAATGACAATTTCGTCTTATCTCTCAAAGAGAAAGCTCAAATCTATAATTTGCTTTTGAAATCTCACCTTCCTTTTCTTCTGCTGCCTTAAGGCCACCCATTCCCTTCACCCTCTTCCAGCCTGTCATTTTTGGGGATATGTCTCCACTGTACTCTCTGCATTTCCAGAGAGAGTTTGTGATTTGTTAAAATCTCTTAGATTTGACTGGTCACTTTGGTTCTAAGGTTGGGAGGCCAAAAGGGTTTATTCAAGAATAAAAGTTTCTTTGAAGTTAGGGACATGAAGAATCTTTGCAACATGCTTTTCAAAGCATCTGGGTGTATACTCCTGAGCTCATGGGAATGAGGAAGGAAAAGAGAGAGACTTCCACCAGCTGAGATGGTCTTAAGAGTTCTGCTCCTTATCACATCAGCACACTCTCCCTTAGCTGGACTTTTCTGAAAAAGCATTTCACAACATTTGCCACCTTATAACTCAACCAGTGTGTTATTTCCTGTCAGTTTAACTTCTCCAAACTTTTGCTTAACAATAGCCAGAAATTCTCAGAAACAGGAGAATAGTGCAACCCTGCTCTTCCTCATCACCAACATGTTACCTCCCTAAAGTTCCCGAAACAATACAAATGGTGAGCTCTTAACAGAGGCCAGAAGTGGGGACAAGGCCTGGCTTTTCCTACGTGGCCCTGTCGAATGGCATCCCTCCATTTCTTTGTCCTGCCAGCACTCATGAGTCTATTTTTTGACACTATTAGTGTATTTCTCTTTGTGGCTGACATTTCCTAAACTTTTTTCAACAGGCTGTGCTCTTTATCCAGTGACTGCTGGAGGAAAAAAAAATGGTGCCGGGCTGTGACAACTGCTGGGTCAACCAGACCAAGGAAAGGGAGGTGATGTCCTTGGAAGAAGGCAGACCTCTCCCACTCCCAGGTTGGACTGGGTCTTTTAAGTGCAAACAGATATCTTATTTTCTGTTTGGGATTTGGAAGTCATCTCTTGAGATAAGCAAGAAGAGATCCTTCCTAGCTTGCCAACTTGGTGATTCTGCCTGAATTCTTGTAAATGACAACTTTGTTTATTAATGGAATCATGCATCTGAGAGTGAAAAGCCTCATTTTTCCCAACTTTCTGACTTGCAGATGAGGAAAGAGGCCCAGAGACATTAAAAGATATCCCCAATAACAGTAATATTATATAAATTACATAGCTCGAAAGTGCTATGGCCTGCACTGTACAGAAGAGGAAATGGACAATCAGAGCGATGAGGTTGCCTGGCCCAGGACAGCACAGAATCAGTAATGGAGGCTGGACTTGAGGTGGGGTCTCCTGATTCCCACTATGATGCTCTTTGACAGACAGGACAGCCTCTGGGCGTGGGAGTGGACTTTGGAAATAGTGAAGTCTGCTGCCCAGAGTCCCACTTTACTTTTTTGTCTATACTTGGTGATCCAGAACAGTATTAGAAGTGCACATGCAATTAACAAATTCAACTGTATTTATTTGCTCTACATCGGTGAAGCACATGGTATCCAATTCAGAGGACACAAAGGGGCAGACAGTGAAAAAATTCTCCCTCATGTTCCTGTCCCCCATCTGGTTTCCCTCCCCAACTTCTTGTGTGTCCTTTCAGATATGTTTATGCTTAGATACATACACATTTATACATTTTATTTTTATTTTTTTACTTACTTTTTACATTTATACATTTTAAAGAATGTTATTTATTTATTTGACAGACAAATCACAAGCAGGCTGAGAAGCAGGCAGAGAGAGGTGGGAGGAAGCAGGCTCCCTGCTGAACAGAGACCCTGAGGCGGGACTCAATCCCAGGACCCCGAGATCATGACTTGAGCCGAAGGCAGAGGTCCAATCCCACTGAGCCACCCAGGAGCCCACATTTATACATTTTTTTAAAAAGATTTTATTTATTTATTTGACAGACAGAGATCACAAGTAGGCAGAGAGGCAGGCAGAGAGAGAGAGGAGGAAGCAGGCTCCCCGCAGAGCAGAGAGACTGACATGGGGCTTGATCCCAGGACCCTAGGATCATGACCTGAGCTGAAGGTAGAGGCTTTAACCCACTGAGCCACCCAGGCGCCCCCACATTTATACATTTTTGATAAAAAATGGAAGCATACTGTACTCAGTTCTCCACCTTGCATTTTAAAAAATTTTATATATTTTGGGTATCACCCTTATCAGTGCAGATAGAGCTGCCTCCTTTTTACTGGCTGCAAGTATTCCACTGAAAGGAGATACCCTAATTTACTTATCCAGTCTACTCTTGAGGGACATCAGGTGGTTTCCATTTTTAGGCTGTTGGTATGAAGAATATACTATCTGTGTCTTTGTGTACGTTTCCTAGAATACTCAGAAGAGATTGGCAATCTACACCTGTGGGCCGATTTCAAACTGCCATTTATTCTTGTAAATAAAGTTTTCTTGGGTGGTAGCCATGCCTGTTTGTTTACATATTGTCTGTGGCTGCTTTCATGCTGTAACAGCAGACCTGAGTATTTGCAACAGAAATATGTGGCCTGAAAAGAAAATGGAATGCCCGGCTGACTCAGCCGGTTAAGTGTCTGTCTTCAGGTTAGGGAATGGTCCCAGGGTCCTGGGATTGAATCCTACATCAGGGTCCCTGCTCAGTGGGGAGCCTGTTTCTCCCTCTGCCTGTAGCTCCCTCTCTCTTTGACAAATAAAATCTTTAAAAAAAAAAGTACATGGCCTGGAATCCCAAAATATTTACTACCTGGCACTTAAAAGAAAAAAAAAGATTTTATTTACTTGAGAGAGAGAGAGAGCACGCACAGGAGCACGAGCTGCAGCCCTCCATCCAAGGACCCTGAGATCATGATCTGAGCCGAAGGCAGACACTTAACTGATTGAGCCACCCAGGCGCCCCTACCTGGCCCTTTTAAAAAAAAGTTTTGGTGGACTCCCATCTATAGGACAAATTCCTATTAGTGAAATTGCTGGGTTAAGTGTTTCACATTTCACACTTGACAGTTAGTGGCCCCATTCTCTTCACAGAGGTTGGACTTGTTTATTCTCCCACCAACAGCGTGTTTTTCCATGTTCACACTAATGTAGTTCACTGGACATTTTCACCTTTGCCAGTCTGATAGGTAGAAAAAAAATATTTCTCTGGATTTGTTTTGCATTTGTCTGATTTTGAGTGAAACCAAGCATCTTTTTCTGGTTGGAGAAGGGTGACGCTGAGGGAAAGAGAAACAAATGCGAAGTAAATTATGGGACTCAATTCTTTGATGGAACGGAACCCATATCACTGAACAAACCCAGCAGAGATCCTACTGCCACTATCCCCAGACCCCACAGCCCATCTCTTCTCTCCTGCCCAGAAAATGGATTCTGAGCAGCACCTGCTTCCTCACGCTGCTCTTCCCTGGGTTTACTCACCATGCATGCTGTGAGCAGCTGTTAGATGGGAAAAGTGAGTTCTGGTTTCAATCTTGGGAAAGTGGAACTGAGACTGTGGGAAATTCCTGCACCCAGGAGGCTCTTCAGAAGGTGCAGGTCAACCTCAAAGAAGTGCCACAACAAGCACTACCCAGGGTGGGAGTGGGGAAGTAAATGCACCTTCCTCTTTCCCTCCCTCCCTCCCTCCCTCCCCCTCCCTCCCCTCCTTCCTTCCTTCCTTCCTCTCTCTCTTCCTTTCTCTTTCTCTCTTTCTTTCTTTCTTTCTTTCTTTCTTTCTTTCTTTCTTTCTCCATGCCCAACGTGGAGCTTGAACTCATGATCCTGAGATTATGAGTCATGTACTCTACTGACTGAGCCAGCCGGGTGCCCAGATCCACCTTTCTGTTGGGGATGCAGAGAGGGAAGTACTTCTTGCCCCCTTGTGGGTTTAGACTGTGCTGTTGGGAATGGATGTTGGCTGCCAGGAGCCATGTATGAGACACAGCAAGGGGCCGGGCATTCCTACCAGATTCAAGAGGCATCTGTTCCTCTCACTGGCAGGGAGGAAAGCAGTGAGGCCCAGTGTTTGAGGGTCCAAGTTCATTTGGACACCTGTTCACTGGGTGAGCATTTGTAGCTCCTCTACTTTTGTTGCTGTTTAGCATGGAGAAGGGTCCTTGGTTGGGTGCTAAGGTGCTCTGGCTGAGGGGACTGATGGATGCAAGGGCGGGGGGCCTGCTGAGTCTTTACAGCTTGTCAGATTTGGAGATAAGTTGCTTTGAGAATATAGCTTTAATCCAAAAAGATAGCAAAGCACTACTGTTTTATAGGTGGTGAAGATAAAGAAAGGGCTCCTCAGCAACGAACTAGATCCTTAAACTATGGCAGGGCCGCAATCACATTTCAGTATGGAAAAATGAGATTTTTAAGTTCCCAGAGAGGAACTTTTGGAAATGACTGTGCTGGAAATGGGCCAAATTAATGATGGTAAATCCATTTAATGGAATAGTATGTGGCTGTTAAAAGAGTGTGGTGGATCCATGTGTACAGATAGGGAATCTTTTCCAAGAAATCAGTAAATGGAAACCTTAAGGGGAGGGGCGGTCATGAAGCGTTGGGCATTGGGACTTCTAGAAGCAAAGAGTGAGACAGGGATTCTTGTGCTTTGAGGAGGGGTGCTCACAGGAGAAGGGGAGTGTTGGGGGGGGGGGCAGTGGGAGCAGAGCAAGGGAAAAAGCTGAGCAAGGCCTCTGTGACAATCAGCTTTAGCCTGATCCGGGAGGGAGCATAGGGGTGTGAGTTGTACCGCACGGTTGTCCACTCTCTTACCCCGTCTTGGCTGCAGTGCATTCCAGGCTGGAGTGGGGGTTTGGGGGGGGGGGATCCTCAGCAGAAGTCGGCAAGTGTGAAGCATTCGTGACCTCGCTTACAGCAGCCAGGCGATGGGTTCTCCGGCTTTCCGGGGCATCTGGGCAGAGCTCCAGCGGTACCTGCTGTGGACAAGTCGCCATCATTTGTGCGACAGGGTAGAGATGCCTATGAATGGGCTTGTATGTATGGGGACTAAGAGTGGAGGCTCTTACCTGGAGCCCGTGGAACCCCAACCGCTTCAGAGACAGAACCATATTTCAATAGAATTGGCTTCTTTTTTATCCTCTGTATTTTATTTTACATATTTTCTGACATTATCCATAGGCTCCATCAGACCTCGAATGAACGCGTGGTGCGCGCCCAAGAATAAAGAAATGCGAGAAGGCAGTACAGCGCTTGCTTTGCTGGGCGAGGCGAGAGGTGGATACCTAGGGGCGGGGCTCAGGAGTGGCAGAGAGACTTCACATTCTTTGCATACCCTTTTGTACTTTTGGAGTTTTTGCTCTGTGCATTAATTATATTTTAAAAAGATAGGAGAAAGATGACAGAAAATGTATTTTAGAAAGTTACCTACTTCTCCAAAGAACTAGGAGGTAAAAAGGAGGAAGAGCAGATATGGGGGAAGTACCCCCAAATGAACTTGATTTTTCCTGGGTTTTCTTTTTACTCTCATTTCCTGGGGTGACTTTTCTGTTTTAAACCACTTCTCTGACTGCTTGCTTTCCTCTTCAAAATGTCCTGTCTCTCTAATGCTTGTATGCGATTTTGAAGCTATTTTGGCACACTTGGATGGAACCTGCATAATTATCTTTTATTAATTTTTGCCCAAGTCATAATCGAACGATAACTAAAGTGTAACGTCATTTCTTAGCATATATACCTCTATTTGCCAAATAGACCACTTTAGTCTGCATGATTTTTGTGGGTCAAAAGCATGCCTTTAGATGGAGAATGTATTTCTGTGATGAGAATAAATTTATGAGGGTATTTCATGCTCAAGATGGAGGTTTTGAATCAGCACGCATTTGAGGACATCAGACGTCTCCTTTATTCACAAAATACTTCCAAAGAGTCAAGATTTACTAAATTCTACCTCTCAGGATTTTAAAATGAATGTGCACTTTCCACCACTTTTGTTGCCAAGGGAGCTCACATCTGCCCTGGAAAATCTTCCTGTGGAGCGATGTCAGCAGAGATAAATGAATGAGAGTACATGCGGTTCTATAATAATAGTGCAATTTGGCTAAGGGGTGACATCATCTTTTCACTGTTGTATCTGCCAGTCTAAGTAGCAAGAAGTCCAGCTGAGCTAGAGAATGAATTACAGGGAGAGTAGATGGGCAAGGTGAGATGAAACATAAAAAATGGAGTAGAAAATTAAATTTAAAAAGAAGGTAGCTTGGGATATAATCAGTCCACAGTATATTTTTTCTTATGTATGGCTCTGATTTAATTACACATCATAATCTGCCATCATTCTGGATTATGTGGAAAGATGCAAGTCTTCTTTCCTAATGGATGTTTTGCTATATATACACAGGCATCGCCAGAGTATAAATCGGGATGTTGGAATTGATTTTAGTCTTTAAAGGGCACATTTAAATGCTGGAAGATAAAATGCCTTTATCAGTTCAGTCCACTCACTGTGATTCCACATGCCTCTCCGGTAACACTTGAAGGAGGGTTTGTTGGGTTTTATTTGGATATCGAGAGAATATCACCATCCTTCATGCTGATGAGCCCCGGTCACGGTTTGTTTCTGGCAAGGAGCAGTATATGAGTCTCTATTGGTTCTTGGTGTGCTGGATTAGTATTTACTCATTGCCTTTTTTTTTTCTTCTTAAGTAACAGCTTTATTGAGATAGAATTTGCATACTAAAATATTGCTCCTGTTTGTTAATTTTTTTATATTCCTGTCCTCTAATACCCACAGGCATTGGATGATGAATTTCTGCAAAGGCATTGATGGTGGTTATGAGGAATAAATCCTGCAGAAGGATCAAATCAAAACATCAGATCTCAAGTTTGGATAAAGGAGTCCTGAAAAGGAGGGAGAAACAGAAATGAAGGACAGGAATGAGCAGTTGGTTATTGAAAAGAAAATCTTCTGCTGTTTGAATAAAGAGCAAAGAGCTTTCATTGTTGGCTCCCCACATAGCTGTATCTTTTTTGGGCAGCCAGTTGCAAGATCAAGAAAGTAGAAGGAACTTAGACTTGAACTAATTAGTCATAATGAAAATGTATGAGACATCAACAACGAATTTCCTAAGCAATTTCATTTCCAAAGCACATTCGTATATATCACAGGTAAAATGTTTCCCACAAACACCATTTTTAAGATAGGATTTTTTTTTGCAAAAGCAAATTTTGTGGCCTGAGGAAGAAACGGCTCATTGAAACAGAACTTTGCTGATTTGGTTTCCAAGAATTCTATGATTTGAAGAATTCTGTGGAACATAGGGGTTCAGAAGTCCCTGAACACAGAACAAGCATATCTGGTAATGAAAATGTTCTTTTGGTCTAGCATAATGTTTATGCTTTAAAAGCGTTATTATGCTAGGAATAGGCAGAAGCTGTAAAGAGGAAGTAAGTAGGACAACACTTTGTGTTTGAATAGGCTTGATACTTTCCAAAATATTCAGACCCCATTAAAACCTGGTAGCAAGTATTATTCTCATTTTACTGATGAGAAGCATACTTCTAAGAAAGTTCTTTTACAGTAGACAGAAAATTCAACTCAAAGTGGCCTAAGCAATAAAAGGTATGTGTCTTTCTCTCTCTGTGTGTGTGTGTGTGTGTGTCTGTGTGTGTCTGTGTGTGTGTTTTTGGCTTGCAGAATTGAAAAGTCCAGAGAAGGAACCAACTTTGATACCATCAGGGGCCAATTTCTCTAGATGGCTCCCAGTTCTGTTTTCCTAAAATACAGTTTTCTTCTAAGACAGGCTTTCCTCCTGAGGTTGCCAGATATCTCTGAATCAAGTTAAAAAAAAAAAAAAAAAGAGTGCCTCTGTCTCACAGTCCCAAAATAGTCTAGTGATTGTGTCTCATTGGCTGTGATTGGGTCACATGTTCATCCCTGAACCTATCACTGTGGCGGCCAGAAGGATGCTGTCTGTCCTCTGATTCACCAGGCTGTAGATGATAACTCCCTGCCTGAACGCCTGGAGGGGGGCCAGACGGCTTTCCACAGGTGAAGAGAGGCATTCACCTAGTTTTATTGAGATATAATTGATAGATAACATTGTGTAAGTTAAAATTACCTAATTTCGTATCTCCAGTATAGGCTGATCGAATGTTAATCCGATATTGACATGATATAACTTTTTTTTGGGGCAACTGGTTCTAAACTTTTGAGGGTAAGGGTTGTATTTTGATAGTTTCTGTGTCTTTGTGCACAGTGTTTAGCATGCTCATTTTCCTTTAGTCCAAATTCAGGAGATACTTAATTGAGTTACTGAAATAGTTTTCCTAGTGAGATTATTAAATTAACTTGTACACTGCTATGGGAACAGCTGTATACTGATTCCTTATCCATCATGCTGAAAGAGGGGAGGGGAGGATAGAGAATCCATTTTTATACAGATGTCCAGGTGATTCTCTTCAGGGCATTTAAAAAATTTGCTTCAAGATTTCAACATATAAATATCAGAAAGCCGGTTGACCGACATAGAACTCTTCAACATATCACAAATAGCCAAGGAAGTGATGTTGAAGTCAATACCCTTTAGAAATCTCTTGCAAGGGTGCCTGGATGGCTCAGTCGTTAAACATTTGCCTTGGGCTCGGATTGTGATCCCAAGGTCGTGGGATCGGGGCTCACGTCTGGCTCCTTGCTCAGTGGGAAGCCTGCTTCTCCCACTCCCACTCCCCCTTGCTTGTGTTCCCTCTCTCTCTTTGTCTCTCTCTGTCAAATAAATAAATAAAATCTTAAAAAAAAAGAAATCTCTTGCAAGAGAAGACCTACAACTGTAAAAACTCAAAAAGAATGAAATCCAGAATTAAAATGGGAGAGAAAGACTTTGGTTAAATTGTGATGTTTGGGTTGCCTATTGCTACATAACAAATTGCTCCAAAACAGAGGGGCTTAAAACAACAGTCATTTATTATTTCTCATTCTGTGAGTTGCCTGGGCAAAACTGGCTGGTTTCTCAGCTCCATTTGGTATAACTGCAGTCACTCATGGAGCTGCGTTCACCTGGGAGCTTGGCCAGGACCACAACACCTGAGAAGGGCTCTTCCAGTTGAAAGTTTCTCTCCTTGTGATGTCTCATTGTCTAGTAGTCTGGCCCTCACTCCTTTGCAGGATGATGGCTGTCTTCCAAGAGGAGAAGCAGAAGCCAGTTCTCTTACGTGGGCTCAGATGTGTCAGGACATCACTATGGCCACCTCTATTGGACAAGCCGAGGGATAGGGCCATTCCAGATTCTAAAGTGAAGGAAGGAAAGTAGACCCCACCTCTCAGTATCAGACATGTGCTGAGGAAGGGGAAGAATTGCTGGTGGCCATATTTGGGTACTTTCTACTATATTTATAGTTACATCTGGCACACATAGTAAGAAGTGGCAATGTCTTCGGACCTTCTAAACTTAAGCCTAAAAACAACTACAGGATCCATGCAATGGCGTGCCATCCAGAAATAAAGAGGAATGAAATATTGATACATGCTACACCACAGATCTGCTCAATAACATCATGTCAAGTAGAAGAAGCCAGACACAAAAGACCATGTATTATATGATTCCATTTGCCTAAAATGTCCAGAAAATGGACCTCTAAGGAGAAAGAAAAGTATATTAGTGGGTTCCTGGAGGTAAGAATGAGGATTAATTGTAAATGGGCATGAGAAGTCTTACTGGGGTAATAAAAATGCTCTGAAACTAGATTATGGTGATGGCTACATAATTCAGGAAATTTATTGAAAATCACTGAATTGTACACTCAGGAGGAGTGAATCTCATAATATATAAATTATAAGCCAATGAAGTTGTTAAGAAAATGCAGAAGAGTGGTCTTTAATTCAAGAGACATGTTCCTGGAGGCTTTGCATCATTAAAATCTTCAGAGATGGTGTTCCTGGGTGGCTCAGTCATTAAGGGTCTGCCTTTGGCTCAGGTCATGATCCCAGGTTCCTGGGATTGAGCCCTGAATTGGGTTCCCTGCTCGGCAGGAAGCCTACTTCTCCCTCTCCCACTGCTGCTCCCCTGCTTGTGTTCCCTCTCTTGCTGTGTCTCTCTCTGTCAAATAAATAAATAAAATATTAAAAAAATAAAATCTTCAGAGTTGAAGGGTAGTTTCCCCACCAGAATAAGTTTAAAGTGGAGGACATGTATTCACAAAGTGTAAAACCCCACACCTATTTTGGCTATTTTTGCTTCAAGTGCTTTTTGTTTTCTTAGCCTTCGATTGTTCACATAATACTCTCTCTTAATTTAACAGTAGGGTATATCGAGGTTGGTATCTGGACTTCTTCCCTAGCTTTTTGTGCTGGACAAACTCTTAGTCCAAAGTGACTAATTTTCCAGTGAGTTTTTCAGTCCAAGGACCATCACTTAAGTAAACACCTGCATGACATTGTTAAAGCCTCCTCAAAAGATTTTGAATCTTTTAAAAAAGATTTATTTATTTTGTAAGAAAGAGAAAGAGATAAAGCACACAAGCAGGAGAATGGGCAGAGGGAGAGGGAGAAAGAGAAATCTTTTTTTTTTTAGATTTTATTTATTTATTTGACAGAGAGAGATCACAAGTAGGCAGAGAGGCAGGCAGAGAGAGTGAGAGGGAAGCAGGCTCCCTGCTGAGCAGAGAGCCCGATGCGGGACTCGATCCCAGGACCCTGAGATCATGGGCCCAGCACGCTTCCGCTGCGCAACTCTGCTAGGACCCTGAGATCATGACCTGAGCTGAAGGCAGCGGCTTAAACCACTGAGCCACCCAGGCGCCCCGAGAAAGAGAAATCTTAAGCAGACTGCCCACTGAGTGCGGAAGCCCAACCTGGGGCTCCATTTCAGAACCTGAGATCAAGACCTGAGCCGAAATCAAGAGTCAGACAATTAATCAAGCCCCCCAGGTGCCCCAGAACATTTTAATTCTTAACAACTGTCACATTTAAAGTGAGAGCATAATGGTTACTGAAGCCAATAGTGGATGTTTGGATGTACACGAGTGATAGTTTCTGTTGATCAAAGATTGCAGGTGTTTCTGTTAAACAGTTGAAGTGACACCTTCCTATGACATTAACCAATACATAGTTTGCAAGTCACTCAGCTTGTCCATCTTGGAAATTTTGTAAACGTTGACAAATTTTTACATTTAAGGAGAGTTCATATTGTTTAAAATTTTGCTCACAAAGTGAGACTTCATTATTATCTGTGTGTCGCACTATTTGAAATCCTTCAAATTCACAGGAGATGCAAATACACCAGGTTACAGAATTGGTGATGGTGAGAACCTGCCAGCCGGGCCTTCCCCTCCCCATTATGTTATTGAGATGGGAAAAGCCTCAACATTCAGCATGTGCATTCCAGATGGCTCATGAGCCCTTAGTATTTGCTTCTATTCAATTTGTAAGGAGTTTGTGTTCCATGAATTTGCATTAAGTTTCAGGTTAGATTCAATAATCCTAAATACCAAATGAAATTCTGTCTGATCCATTCAGCCTCTGAATCTTGTCGGAAACTCCAAAATTGGCTTGGGTTTTCTTCAAGGATTTATGAATCTGGGCTGAAGTTGAGGTTCATAAAAGGACTCAGCCAGAGTTGCTTTAGTCTGGAATTTCAAAAGAAGTGTTTTGCACATTTCCTTCAATACATATCAAGTTGTCAGCATCTGCTGGGTTTATGTCCTGCTCTTCCTAAATACTGGAATACCCATTTTGGATCTTCATTTCTTTATCATTGTTATGCATTGAATTGTGCCACCACCCCCTTCCACTTATATGTTGAAGTCCTGACCCCCACAGCGTCAGAATGTGACCTCATTTGGAGACAGGGTTTTATACAGGTATTCAAGTTAAAATGAGTTTCTTAGGGTGGGTCCTAACCCAATATGACTGGTGTCCTTATGAAAAGGGGGGAATTTGGATACAGAGATAAGCACATGGGGAGAACATATGTGACTATCAAGGCAGAGATCAGGTGGATGTGTCTAGAAGCCAAGGAACGCGAAAGATTGCTTGCAAACCACCAGCAGCCAGGGGAGAGGACTGGAACATATTCTTCCTTCCAGCTGGAACCAACCTTGCTGACACCCAGACCTTGGACTTGAAGCCTCCAGAACTGTGTGATGATAAACTTCTGTGGTTTAAATCACTCAGTATGTGGTACTTGGTTATAACATCTCTAGCAAACTAATAACATTGGTAAAATAAGAAGATAGACAAATGACATTTGTTTTGGAGCTTGAACAATTCCTTTCAGTGCATTATGTCAGTTGGTTTTCAACAGAAAACCCAGAAAGGTAGGCATCCATTTCATTGTTCCCACAAGGAAATGAAGGCTGAGCGGCTTGGCCAAGATCTCACAGCTCATTTCCTTGGCTGACGCTGGGACACAGATGGCCTCATTCCTAGTTCAGTCCTCTGATGCTTGTTAGTGGCAGAGTTTGGGAATCAAAGACAGGATTAACAGAGATGATCTTAATCTACAATATTAGGAGTTGGATGAGATAATAGCATGTATGTTACTATGTGTCAGGCACTGTCTTAGGCCTTACCAAATTAACTCTCATTTACTTCTCATAACAACCTGTGAAATAAGTGTTATTATTCCCATTGCATAAGAAAGAAAACTGAGACACGGAGAGATTATGTAATGAAGGAAATGTTTTCATTCATGTGAATGAGCTCCTAGGAAGGGAGTGAAACTTTGCCTAATTTCTTTCTCTGATGATTTTATTTTAACATATTTTTATCTATATATTATATCTCAAGCATATATCACATATCATATACACATTATGTACCAATTATTTAAAAAAATCAAGAGACTTTACAAAATACCAGGTCCATTATTTTAATATTTCCAGAGTGCCTTCTAAACTTTTTTCCATTCGCATGAAGAATCTTTACATAGGGTACTCATAACATGTATAAAAATTGGTATTATGCTTTCTTTCCATTCAATATCATACTAATAGCATTTTACTTGTTCTAATGCAGTGCATATCTGCTGTGATCATTTTAATTTTATTTTTTAAGTTTTTATTTATTTACTAATCTTCATCCTCAGCATGGGTTCGAACTCACCACCCCGACATTAAGAGTCAGGTGCTCTTCTAGCTAAGCCAGTCAGGTGCTCCTGCTGTGATCCTTTTTTTTTTTTTTTAATTTTAAAGATTTTATTTATTTATTTGAGAGAGAGAGTGCGAGTGTGAGCACAAGTAGGGAGGGGAACAGAGGGAGAGAAGCAGGCTCCCTACGGAGCGCAGAGCCTGATACAGGGCTTCATCCCAGGACCCCAAGATCATGACCTGAGCCGAAGGCAGATGTTTAAACAACTGAGCCACCCAGGCATCCCACTGCTATGATTATTTTAATGAATACTTCAGAAATCCTCCATAAAGCTATAAAGGCTCTTCTTTGTGGAAGAATTGAAGAATAACCCAGCTAAAGTTGAGGAAAAGGTCAACATGCAATTTGAACAGTTTACCCACAATTTTATGTTTCTGTGCTTTGGTGCTTAATGAGCAAACACTACTGATGTTGTTGAGAGCTATTGCTGTATAATTGATCACCCCATAGTGTAAAACAGCAGACATTTTATTATGTTGAGGGAAACTGTGGGTCCAGAATTCAGAAAGCATATGATCAGCACAATGCACACAGTTTATTCTGTTCCATGATGTCTGGGGCCTCAGCTGGGAACGCTTGGGGGAATAGGGGCCAGTTTGATGATGGTCTGAAATCATCCAAAGGCTTTTTCACTCACATGTCTAAAGGGTGATGTTCACTATTGACTGGGACCTTGGCTGGAAACATCTAGAGCTTTCTTTTTTGTGCTTGGACCTTCCCCTAGCGTGGCACTTTGGTTCCAAAAGCAAATATTCCAACAGAACCAGGCAGAAGCTATGAACTTCCTATGAACTAGTTTTAGAAGTACATAGCATCGCTTCCACCATTTAGTCATAAACCCTCCGATGTTCAAGGAGGGAACACAGATTCCCTTATCTTGATGTGAGGAAAGTTAAAATCACATCAAAAACATGTGTGATGGGAGTTATTGTTGTGGCTGGTTTTGACAAATGAAACATGCAACAAAGTTGTTGAAGTAAAACCATTTGTGATTTGTGTTTGCTTTTTTAGCTCTTGTGAATAAACATACTTAAAAAACAACAGTGCCTCTCTTTAATCTAGATTGGCAAAATGTGTCTTATTTGATATATTTTTACCCCTACTGGATAGTTGCTGAAAGAATGAACTAATCCTGGTTTCCCTACCAACATTTATGACCTTGGACAAGTGACCTTTTTCTTTCCCTCTGTTTTAAAACTCCAGTGTAGTTAACATACAGTATTATATTAGTTTCAGGTGTTCAACATAGTGATTCAGCACTTCTATATATTACTTAGTGCTCATCAAGTTAAGTCTACACTTAATCCCCTTCATCTATATCACCCATCATCCTCACCCATCTCCCCTCTGACAAGTGGCCTCTCTTGACTTCAAGTCCTTCATCTGTAATAATTGAACCTACCTCACTGGGCTGTTGTAAGGGTTAAATACATTAATGCCAGTAAAGCAATTAGTACGATACCTGGTTTGGCTTATAGTCAGCACTCCATAAACAAACAATAATGGTTATTGTTGTTATTATTGTGGTCCAAGTATGGGTGGCTTTTATAATGTTTTTATTAACATATAATATATTACTTGCTTCAGGGGTACAGGTCTGTGAATCATCAGGCTTACACATTTCACAGCACTCACCATCATACCCTCCCCACTGTCCATAACCCAGCGACTCTATACCTCCCCTCCTACCCCCCAGAAACCCTCAGTTTGTTTCCTGGGATTAAGAGTCTCTCTTGGTTTGTCTCCCTCCCTGGTCCCATCTTGTTTCATTTATTCCCCTCCCTACCCCCGCCCCCCTGCAACATCCCACCCTACCTCTCAGATTGCTCATAACAGAGAAATCATATGATAATTGTCTTTCTATGATTGACTTATTTTGCTTAGCATAATACCCTCTAGTTCTGTCCATGTCATTGCAAATGCAAGATTTCATTTCTTTTGATGGCTGCATAGTACTCCATTGTCTATATATACCACATCTTCTTTATCCATTCCTCTGTAGATAGACGTCTAGGCTCTTTCCATAGTTTGGCTATTGTGGACATTGCTACTATAAACATTTGGGTGCACATGCCCCTTTGGTTCACTACATTTGTATCTTTAGGGTAAATACCCAATAGTGCGATTGCTGGGTCCTAGGGTAGCTCTATTTTCAACTTTTTGAGGACCCTCCATACTGTTTTCCAGAGTGACTGCACCAGCTTGCATTCCCACCAACAGTGTTGGAGGGTTCCCCTTTCTCTGCATCCTCGCCAATGTCTGTCATTTCCTGAATTGTTCATTTTAGCCATTCTGACTGGTGTGAGGTGGTATATCACTGTGGTTTTGATTTGTATTTCCCTGATGCCAAGTGATGAGCACTTTTTCATGTGTCTGTGGGCCATTTGGATGTCGCCTTTGCCAAAATGTCTGTTCGTGTCTTCTGCCCATTTCTTGATTGGATTATTTGTTCTTTGGGTGTTGAGTTTGCTAAGTTCTTTATAGATTTTGGGTACTAGCCTTTTATCTGACATGTCATTTACAAATACCTTCTCCCATTCTGTCAGTTGTCTTTTGATTTTGTTGACGGTTTCCTTTGCTGTGCAAAAGCTTTTGATCTTGATGAAGTCCCAATAGCTCATTTTTGCCCTTGTTTCCCTTACCTTTGGTGATGTTTCTAGGAAGAAGTTGTGGCTGAGGTCAAAGAGTTTGCTGCCTGTGTTCTCCTCAAGGATCTTGATGGATTCCTTTCTCACATTGAGGTGCTTCATCCATTTTGAGTCTATTTTCATGTGTGGTGTAAGGAAATGGTCCAGTTTCATTTTTGTGCATGTGGCTGTCCAATTTTCCCAATACCATTTGTTGAAGAGACTGTCTTTTTCCCTTTGGATATTCTTTCCTGCTTTGTCGAAGATTAGTTGACCATAGAGTTGAGGGTCCATTTCTGGGCTGTCTCTTCTGTTCCATTGATCTGTGTCTGTTTTTGTGCCAGTACCATACTGTCTTGATGATGATAGCTTTGTAATAGAGCTTGAAGTCTGGAATTGTGATGCTGCCAACTTTGGTTTTCTTTTTCAACATTCTTCTGGCTATTCGGGGTCTTTTCTGGTTCCATATAAATTTTAGGATTATTTGTTCCATTTTTTTGACAAAAGTTGATAGTATTTTGATAGGGATTGCATTAAATGTGTAGATTGCTTTAGGTAGCATAGACAGTTTCACAATATTTGTTCTTTCAATCCATGAGCATGGGATGCTTTTCCATTTCTTTGTGTCTTCCTCAATTTTTTTTCACGAGTATTTTATAGTTTTCTGAGTACAGATTCTTTGCCTCTTTGATTAGATTTATTCCTAGGTATCTTATGGTTTGGGGTGCAATTGTAAGTAGGATCAACTCCTTAATTTCTCTTTCCTCTGTCTTGCTATTGGTGTATAGAAATGCAACTGATTTCTGAGCATTGATTTTATATCCTGACATTTTACTGAATTCCTGTATGAGTTCTAGCAGTTTTGGGGTGGAGTTTTTTAGGTTTCCACCTAATGTATCATATCATCTGTAAAGAGTGAGAGTTTGACTTCTTTGCTGATTTGTATGCCTCTTATTTCTTTTTGTTGTCTGATGACTGAGACTAGGACTTCTAGTACTATGTTGAATAGCAGTGATGATAGTGGACAACACTGCTGTGTTCCTGACCTTAAGGGAAAAGCTCTCAGCTTTTCCACATTGAGAATAATATTCGCTGTGGGGTTTTCAGAGATGGCTTTGATGATATTTTTTTCCCTTTTTAAAAAAATTTATTTCTTATTTTTTTATAAACATATAATGTATTTTTATCCCCAGGGGTACAGGACTGTGAATTGCTAGGTTTACACACTTCACAGCACTCTCCATAGCACATACCCTCCCCAACGTCCATAACCCCCCTCCCCCTCTCCCAACCCCCCCTCCCCCCAGCTGTCCTGGAAGCTTTTAATCTCTCTTTCTATCTTCAGTGATAGTCTAGCTGGATATAGTATTCTTGGCTGCATATTTTTCTCATTTAGTGCTCTGAATATATCATGCCAGTTCTTTCTGGCCTGCCAGGTCTCTGTGGATAAGTCTGCTGCCAGTCTCACATTTCTACCATTGTGTTACCGACTTTTCTCTTTGTCACTTAGACTAGTAAGTTTTACCATTAGATGATGGGGTGTGGATCTATTTTTATTGATTTTGAGGGGGGGTTCTCTGCACCTCCTGTATTTTGATGCTTGTTCCCTTTGCCATATTAGGGAATTTTTCTATTATAATTTGCTCCACTGTACTTTCTGCCCTTCTCTATCTTTCTTCTTCTTCTGAGATCCCAATTATTCTAATATTGTTTTGTCTTATGGTATCATTTATTTCTGGAATTCTCCCCTCGTGGTCCTGTAGTTGTTTATCTCTCTTTTTCTCAGCTTCTTTATTCTTCATCATTTGGTCTTCTATATCACTAATTCTCTCTTCTGTCTCATTTATCCTAACAGTAAGAGGCTCTATTTTTTTTATTTTTTTATTTTTTAAATATTTTATTTATTTGACCGAGAGAAATCACAACTAGACAGAGAGGCAGGCAGAGAGAGAGGAGGAAGCAGGCTCCCCACGGAGCAGAGAGCCCGATGCAGGGCTGGATCCCAGGACCCTGGGATCATGACCTGAGCCGAAGGCAGAGGCTTTAACCCACTGAGCCACCCAGGCGCCCCAGAGGCTCTATTTTTGATTGCACCTCATTAATAGCTTTTTTGATTTCAACTTCATTAGATTTTAGTTTATTTATTTCTCCAGAAAGGGATTTTGTTTCTCTAAAAAGGGATTTTCTAGTATCTTCCATGCTTTTTTTGAGCCCAGCTAGCACCTTGATAATTATCATTCTGTACTCTAGTTCTGACATTTTACTAGTCTATATTATTAGGTCCCTAGACATTGGTATTGACTCTTGTTCTTTTTTTTGAGGTGAGTTTTTCTGCCTTGTCATTTTATCCAGATAAGAATAGATGAATGAGAGAACAAAATACTAAAAGTGTAGCAACAACCCCAGAGAATATACTGTAACCAAATTGGAAGAGACCTGAAACTGGGAGAAGAAAGGAGAAAAAAATTATATATACATATATATATATATATATATGACTGGTGAATAGAAGAGAGCCACACAATTAATTTTGGGTGTATTTTGGTCTGTTAGAAGAGACTGCCTTCCAAGGTTTTAAAGAAAGAAAACTTATATATATAAAAAAATAAGGGTAAACATGATGAAGGGATGGAATATGACTGTAAAAATGATAACTAAAAAAGGATTCTGAAAAAGGAATTGACAAGAAGTTGGTTGAAGAAAGAAAAAAAAACAAAGAAAAGAATGTGATAAGGCTGGAGACTAGAACAAAGCCATGCACTAGATTTAGGGTATGTTTTGATCTATTAGAAGAAAGTGTATCCCAAAATTTTAAAGAAAAACCTGTATGTATACAAAAAATAAGGTCAAATACAATGAAGGGATAGAATATGATTATAACAATGAAAATTAAAAAACAAAAAAAGATATTGATAAAATAGTTTAAAAAAATTAAAATATTTTTGGGCACCTGGGTGGCTCAGTGGGTTAAGTCTCTGCCTTCAACTCAGGTCATAATCTCAGGGTCCAGCCCCACATCGGGCTCTCTGCTCAGAGGGGAGCCTGCTTCATCCCCTCTCCCTCTCCCTGCCTCTCTGCCTACTTGTGATCTCTCTGACAAATAAATAAATAAATAAAATCTTTTTAAAAAGTCTTTAAAACATTAAAATGTTTTTAAAAACGTTAAAATAGGAAAGAGGAAAAATTTAAAAAATAGAATAAGAAAAAAAATAGAACTTAAGAAATTTAACTTTGAAAGACTAAAGAATCATGGGAAAAACGCTATGAATTCTCTGTGCTATATTCCCCTATCTTGGAGTTCCACCGTTCTCATTGATCAGGGAACTTGGTTTTGGCTGGATGTTCTTGCTCATCATTTGGGGGAGGGACCTGTTACAGTGATTCTTAAATGTCTTTGCCAGAGGCGAAATTGCACTGCCCTTGCCAGGGACCAGGCTAAGTAATCTGGTTGAGTTCGCTCTCCAGAGCTTTTGTTCCCTGAATGCTTTCCGTAGAGCTCTGGAGGACAAAAATGAAGATGGTGGCCTCCCAATCTCCAGGCCGAAGGAGCTGAGAATTCTGGGCCCCACTCCTCAGTGCACCCTCGGAGAAAAGAAGTTAGTCCCTCCCGTCACCCTGCACTCCACGCTCACCCGGCCTGTGACAAGCATTTCAGTCTCTGGTGCAGGGCTCTGTTTGGAGTCTCCAAACCCAGCCAATTCCTGCAGCGCACTCACGCGCCATTTCCCCTGAGGAGGAAGATGAGTCTACTCGGATTTGTCACTTGCGGGGTCCCTGCTTGAAAAGCAGAGGTCCAACTACACCCCGATCATGGTTTAAGGTAACCCTGAGCTGAGAACCCACTCCTAGGCCCCATCTCTACAGCCGGCTTCCCATCTCCAATACCTGGGAGCTCTGCCACACTCAGACACCCCTGGTCTTTTTGTGACCCCGTGGGTCCTGAGACAACACTGTCCTTGCGAGGGCTCCATCCCCCCACTTAGCCTCTGAAGCAACGTTCCTCAGTGGAGCAGACTTCTCGAAGTTCTGATTTTATGCTCCGTTGCTCTCTCACTTGCCAGGACCCAGCCCCCACCCCCGTGGTCTGTCTTCCCATTGCTTGGATTCACTTCTCTCCACGTCTTACCTTCCAGAAAGTGGTCGCTTTTCTGTTCTTAAAATTGTTGCTCTTCTTCTCTTCTATCTCTTGTTGCATTTGTAGGTGTTCAGAATGGTTTGATAACTATCTAGCTAAACTCCTGGGACTTGAGTATTTCAGGTCTCCTACTACTCCACCATCTTGCTGCTCCTCCTATATAATTTTTTTCTACAGCATATACAAGTGGTGTTTTGGCCTGGTGCTTTGATTTAAAAAAAAATCTTGACTTCGCATGTTGTAAAATTTTGAACCTTAGAGGAAAATGTGGGATAGTAAAAATGTGATTAAAAAAGGTAGAATGCATTTAACTGGAACTTGAATAACAATCTGTTGAATTAGTGTCCTGAAGTTCTGAATGGAAATCCTGAATGGAAAGGAGTCCATTGAATCTTAAATTGAGAAAATGTGGCCTTTGAAGAGTTGATTTTATACTGAAATCCCCAGTGATGTCACCTGGGACCCCCCATTGCCATTCCTCCATCTCCCACATCTTGGAGATTCAAGTTAGCTAGGCTCAGGCCCATCCAGAATCCTTCCTGTAACTCTTTGCTTGTCCTTGTTGTTTCAGGGCTGGACTCCCTAGTCTTTACTTGCATGTCTTCCAGGGCCATCTATGTTTTACCTTCTACATTCTTTGGAGAAAAGCATTGCCTGTTCCAGCTTTTATGAGAAATTGAATCCCACAGAGCACATTTATCATGATTTTTATAGGTCTATTAAAGACTGAGGCTATGGGGGAGAAGGTTCACATGGTAGAGCATTTAAGAACTTATTCTCTCTTGCCTCCTCTTCATCCTCCACTCTTTACCTCTTGCAAAACTGAATTTCAAACACTAGACCCAGACTTGATTAGACCCGTAGGAGGCATAGTCCAATTGACCAGTTAAAGAGAATAACTAATGGAAAAAATTTAAAATGAGTAAGTGTTGGAGAGAATCAAAACAGCATCCTTACATATATGAAGTTTAATGCTGCTTTTCATGGAAATGGAGTCTGACTGCAGTGTGTTGAAATATGTTTTATACACAGTATCTCATTTCATTCTGTGACCAGGACAATGAAATAAGTACTATTATTATGCCCCCATAATGTGGGTTGAGCACAAAGAAGTTAAGTAAACAAAGTTATCTGAAGCCATGATGTTTGACTGTACCTTTAACTATTATTCTGCTCTATGTTATTGGTAACTCTGTACAATCTTTCCTGCTCCTGGGCTAAGAATTTTTCAGATGCAAATGGTGTAAGGGAGGAGTTGTATACATTATATGATCTTCAGGAGTCTTTTTCACTTTTTTAGAGGGAGGTGTCTCTGATCTCTTTTACTGATAAATTGGTGTTTCGCTGATTTTGCCTTTTCAGAGTGCTTTTTCTGTACTTACTGAAAAATATTTTAATAGAGAAATCACCAATGTGTAAGAGTTATAAATGAATCAATATACTATAAAAGATGTTCATTAGGAAGATACGGCCTCCCTAGTTTTTTGGTAATTATTTTATGATATTTCTGATTAATGGTTTCATTTGGACCATTTCAGTGTTTGGTGGTCTTCATTTGTTAGTGTTGATTATAGGATGCCATGCCTCGTTGGAATCTGACTCTTTTTGACCAACAAATGTGAATTAAAATCAATAGAAATGTCATTAGCATCCCTATATCATGAAAGATAATATAACCATTTCTCATGCATTCAGTTTATTAAAATTTGCTAAAGTGTGAAATATGTAGGATAAGTAATGATGTTTTAATCTTTCACCAAGGTAACAATTGAAAGCTGATTGATTCCATTCAGTAATTATAAAATCAGAATGATGGAAGATTGTAATCAAGTAGGATTCATTCTCCTACTTTGTCACTCCTCCATGCAAGATAAAATTCTCATTTGCATCGTGTCTTTTATCTGAAAAGAAATCAAACTTCTGTTTGGTTCGCTAAATCCAAGAGATAGATAATAGCCTTTCCTGACTCTGGAGGGGATGGTGAAGTGGCCCCTGCCTACTAATAGAGAAGTGGGGACAGTCTTTCTTTAAGACTAGATTGTATCTGTGAGAAGGGCCAACTCTGGGGGGATCTAAATATTCAAACTATAACATTCTTCCAGCTTTTGCATGACCTACTGAAAGAGGTAGGGGCTTGTCTATTAGGGCTCTGCTCTTCCTGGCTTCCTTAGGACAGCCCTGGGTGAATGTAGCTGACCAAGTATTATAAGCTCTCAATTAATTCAGTTGGCTTATAGGGTGCTGGGGGGGGGGGGATCTTTCTTGGTTCTAAAAAGCCTGGCAAGAATCCTAATTTCCTTGCCTTTGAAAGTAAGGGATTACCATCATCCCATGGATATACAATTGTTAGTTGGAAGTAAGGAGTGGGGGAAGAGATGAACAGAAGGGTCAGGAAAAGGGAGGCAATCGGGTCCATGCTGGCAAACCTAAAACCTAGAAATTCAAGCCCTGGAAGAGCAGGGGACCAAGAAAACTGGCAGGTGCCAATATCCATCATCCCATGGTCTTGATTGGTGGCTTTGAAATGGAGGTTGGAGGTAGATCATACCTAGGTACCGTCATTACCTAAAACAGAACATGCCATCAGCTAACTTGGGAACAATGAATTCTTTGTGAAGGTAGAGATCGAGTGCATATGTGCTTTGTCTTCACCATTGGGCTTTGAATGTGGTTGAATCGATGTTCCTGGCGTCTACACAAAGAAGCTGCACTCGTGTAAGAACTCGGACACCTTGTTAGGAAAGTGTTTCTCCTTGTTGTCTCAAAAAGCTGTCCGTCTGGGGCGCCTGGGTGGCTCAGTGGGTTAAAGCCTCTGCCTTCGGCTCAGGTCATGATCCCAGGGTCCTGGGATCCAACCCTGCATCTGCCTCTCTGCTCAGCAGGGAGCCTGCTTCCTCCTCCTCTCTCTCTTTCTGCCTGCCTCTCTGCCAACTCATGATCTCTATCTGTCAAATAAATAAAAATCTTTTAAAAAAAAAGCTGTCCGTCTGTCTCTTGGACCTTCTGGTTCCTACTCTGCTAGCCATCCTGATTAATCATCTACGGCACCTGATTATGTATCGTTTACAAGTGACTTTATAACACATCACACAAGTTAATCAGAAAGTATTTCCATTCTCAAAGAACTGGAAGTTCTAGAGACTTTTCTTTACTGTAGTCCAGGATGTGGAAGCTATGACCTAGGAATGCCTTTCTATGGCTCAGGGAGTTAGGAGAAAACATTTGCTATACAAATATCTACTTTTATTGTTTTGTTACAGTTACTGACCCTCCAACAGATTTTCTGTGGGCAGTAGAGCATTGTGAAAAGATTGTTATTTTTGGAGCCAGACAGCCCTGAATCTGAAACCCAGCTCGAACAGTCACTAGCTATGAAGACTCTCATCTGTAAACTTGGAAAAATAGTCCTGGTTTTGCATGGCTGTTCTGTGGATTAGAGATGCTGTATTTTAGTGCCTGATATGGTGACTGATATTTAAAGGACTGACTATATGGCAGGTTATAGGGAGTGTTATTATCACCAAATTTCCAAGTGTGAAAAAAGTCCCTGGAAACCAGATAATTCTCTTTAAAAGTCCACAAAAAACTGTGGTAGTGCCCAGGGGAGGTGGATATAGCTCTTTTAAACTCCATGGAAAGACAGACTTTTCAGAGTGCTGGAGAAAGTTAAATATTCAGGAACATATGGACATTGACTCTACCTTTTCCACCACCCAAGATATGGCTTTGTTAATGAGTATATCACAGAACTACAAAGACTTGGCCTTGAAACCCATTCCCTTACATGGAGATGCTAGATTATTAGTGTGAATTCTGAATTGGCAGTGTAAGTCCCACGTTTAAAAGCTTGGCAGAAAATTTGGTGGTTTTCTTACCCTTGGTAGGACCTTTGCTTGCTTGGGGAATGTCTATACCAGCTGCAAGCTCTATAGGGGAAAGAGAAAAGCTAGGCCAAAATCACAGCATCTCATGCTGTTGTGAGCAGAACTTCTCTTCTGTTAAGAATTCTTGGCCAAGGGGCGCCTGCATGGCTCAGTGGGTTAAGCCTCTGCCTTCAATTCAGGTCATGATCCTAGGTCCTGGGATCAAGCCCCACATTGGGCTCTCTGCTCACTGGAGAGCCTGCTTCTTCTCCCTCTGCCTGCCAGCTCTGCCTACTTATGCTATCTCTCTGTCAAATAAATAAATAAAATATTTAAAAAAAAGAATTCTTGGCCAAAAACACTGGGAATGTAAAGCACGTGTGTCGGGGTGTTCATGGCTGCTCTGAGCCCTCTGGAAACACTGTGGTCCCTTAGCCCAGTGGTTCTCATCCTGCCCTCACAGTAGAATTGCCTGGGGGTGGTTAAAAAGAAACCAAAGCTTAGGTCTCTTCACCACACCAATTAAATGAAAATTTTTAGGAAAGAGGCCCATACATCCATATTAAAAAAAAAAAAGTTCTCTAGGTGATTTAATGTCCCAGGGTTGAAGGTCATTGTTGGCCCAAATTTCTCAATATTAATCACACTATAAAATCTCAAGCCTTCATGTAGGGCAGCAGCAAGTAGAAGGGTGAGTAAAACATAAAAGAATCCATATTTGCTTTGGTGGATTTGGTTGAGGGCATTGATTTGGGAAATATGTCTTTTGCTGATATCACCTGAAATAGAGAGCTCATTGTTTTTTCAACCACTAAAACCCCATAGGAGGTGAGATGATAGTTCTGGGAATGGCACGTCAAGAAGTGTCATTTAAAATGCCGAGTTTTTAGGAAATGCTCTTCTAAGAGCACCTCCCTTAGGCCTGATGGTTTGGCAGCTTTATATCCAGCACTTAGCTGCCCATCCCACTGGGATTCTCCCTCTGATCTCAGAATTCTGAGGATGCCTATACTGGCAAAGGCAGCATTTAAATCTAGTTCCCACAGTGAACTCCTTGACTGGCATTCCCTCATAGGTGAAGACCCTGCCAGGTAGGCACCCATCACGTGAGTGTTGCCTGTGTGGGTGGTACCAGTGGAGGAATCATGATGACAGTGTTCTAGAACTGGAGAGACTCAAGAGGTGTGTTGGTTCACTCCTCTCAGTGGGGAAGGTTTAGGCCCAGAGGGGTAAACCTAGAGGGGTGACAGGGTAGGCAGTGAGTTAGGAAGCAGCTGGGTCTGTGGTACATGTCCCTTCATACCAAGGTTAGGGCTTTTCCCATCTTATATTAGTCTCTCTGTCTTCTCACTGTTTTCCTGGATTTCTCTCTCTCTCCCCTTTTTTTTTCTTTTTAACTCCCTTCTGACTTCATCTGTATTAAGGTTCTGCAGGGAATAGAATATATATATACTATATGTACATATATACAGAGGTTTACTGTACGGTATTGGGTCACATGACATGGAGGCTAAATCCCATGATCCCACCATCTGCAAGCCAGGGGCACAGGAGAGCCAAGGATGTAGTTTGAAGCTCTGAGAGCTGGAGATTTCAGTCTGGATGTGAAGGCCTGAGAACCAGGAATGCCCAGGGAGGAGAAAATTCATGTCCCACTTCAAGCAGTGAGGCAGAGAGAAGTCAACTTTCCTGCGATTTTGTTCTATTTATACCCTCAAAGAATTGGATGAGGTGCACTTATATTGGGGAGGGCAGTCTGCTTTATTCAGTCCACCAATTAAAATGCTAATCTCTTTTTGAAGCACCCTCACAGACATTCCCAGGAAATGTTTAAGCAGATATCCGGGCTTCCCATGGCCCCGTCATGTTGACACATCAAGTTAGTGATCATGTCATCTTCTCCTATATCCTTCATTTTTCTTTTTGATTTTGTTGTCTTAGGTCTTATGTCTTTAAGATTTTGTTTGCCTTGACCAAGCTGCTCATGTTGGAAGATTGTTAATTCTTAGGCTCCAACATTCAGTTTCATTGAATAAAGTGACTGTTAAAGTTTGTGATCTGTAGTTCAGAACTATAGAAAAGTCAGTCAAAAGTAGAAAAAATTAATAGGGGAACCAATGAAAAGGGAACCTAGTTAAATATTTTCTGCTGCTTCACAGAGGCAGATGCTGTGAGGGGGGAGAAAAATGAAGCTGTTGTTCTCTTCCTCGTAGATGGGAAGAGATGATGTTGGACAACTGGAGTGCGGTGTGAAAACTCATTTGAAGAAAACTTCTGTGGCATCTCAGCAGGAGAACATTTTTATCAACAGGATGGTTATTGCCTGCCTGGGTGGAATTTTTTATTTTCTGTATCATTCTATTTGAAATCATAGGGATTTGACCACAGGATATTTCCTTCCATTTGTGGGACATTTTGTATGTGGGATAATACGTTCTCCCCAAACATTTTAGGACGTAAAAATGTATTAAAGTGACAAGTATTTTTCCCTTAGATATTACCAAGTGAATCCCTATAATACCAGAAAAAGGATAAAGTGTAGATCTAAATGCATTTTTCTTCAATTTCTTTTCTGTTTTCTTAACCTTCCCGGAGTAGATTATCATAAAATTCTCTAGCTGGCCAAAATCTGTGTTCTGGCCTTGGGGGAAAATGACCTCTCTTGAAGTGGTTGTTAACAAGCTATAGTGGACATTGAGTTATTTTTGGGGCTCAACATCTATTCACCCCTTGTGTATTCTCCTATTCCCCACGAGCCCATCAGGTAGTTAAATGAAGCTGCCCCACTCCCAGCTCCAGGGATGGAGTGTATGCCCTAGGTCTAAGCTGATGAGCTCACAGTATTCTCTTGCCTGGAACTGTTGGCTTGAGATTGGCCTGTGACCCTGTCCAGCCAATGGGACTATTGAGAGACAAACATTCACTGTGTCTGCACTTGAACCTGAAGGTACATGGGCTATAGCTGCAGCCGATCGTAAAGGAAAAGCCCATCTGAATGTAAACTAACACAGCTGGAACCTGACAGGAAACAGAAAATGTTTCAGTATACTCAGAGGAGATTTAGATAACTGGACAGAATTTGAGATAAATTAGTGAAGATAAAATGCTCTGGGTAGAAGAGTGAGCACCAAAAGATATGTTCAAGTCCTAACTCTTAGTACCTAAGAATGTGACCTTATTCAGAAATAAGATCTTTGCAGGGTGCCTGGGTGGCTCAGTGGGTTAAGCCTCTGCCTTTGGCTTGGGTCATAACCTCAGGGTCCTGGGATCGAGCCCCGCACAGGCTCTCTGCTCGGTGGGGATCCCCCTCTCTCTCTGCCTGTCTCTCTGCCTACTTGTGATCTCTGTCACGTGGATAAATAAAATCTTAAAAAAAAAAAAAAAGAAATAAGATCTTTGCAGATGTAATTAAGATGTAAGTTCAGAGGAGGCTATCCAGGAGTAGGGTAGGCCCTTAATTTCAGAATTTTGTCCCGATAACGAGAGGAGAGATGATACAGAGAGAGACATACCAAGTGAGAATGCCAAATGAACACACAGATATACAGAAGGGAAAAGGGCTATATGGCCATCAGAGCAGAGATCTCTCCAGGAGTTGGAAAGGTGTAAAGAAGATCCTCCCCTATAGACTTCAGAGAGAGCATGATCTTGAGGACACCTTGATTTCAGACTTCTAGCTTCCAGAACTGTGAGATAATAATATTCTGTTATTTTAAGCCATACCACATTGTTACGGTGGCCCCACAAGACTCATACAATGAGTAACTAAAAAACTTCATATATGAGAAAAACAAATTTATTTATTTTTAAGTAGGCTACATGCCCAGCATGGAGCCCAACGTGGGGCTTGAACTCATGACCTGAGATATAGATCAAGAGACTGAGCTGAGATCAAGACCTGAGCTGAGATCAAGAGTTCAATGCTTGATCAACTGAGTCACCCAGGTGCCCCAAAGGACTTTATTTTTTAACTCCAAGGAAACTTAAAAGCTTTTTCAGGCAAGAAAGGGTAAATGTGGTATACTGCATGACTTAGTAGTGGTAGTAAAGTCAAGACTTTACTACTCACATAGTATTATAAATATTGATTATTAACCTTACCCAAATTATATACAGTAAGAAGTGTATATGTATGATTTTGTGTGCACAAAATCTTCCTTCATAGTGCAAAGTCAGTACTACCTAAACTCAAATATCTAGAAGCAGCAACACAAACAGTTTATTTAGAAATATCATGGCACCTGGGTGGCTCAGTGGGTTAAGCATCTGCCTTTGGCTCAGGTCATGATCCCAGGATCCTGGGATCGAGCCCCACATCGGCTCACACTCAGTAGGGAGCCTGCTTCTCCCTCTCCATCTGCCTGCTGCTTCCCCTGCTTGTGCTCTCGCTCTCTGTGTCAAATAAATAAATAAAATCTTAAAAAAAAAAAAAAAAAGAAACAGGGATGTACAAAGCAAGTGATTCAGTTAAAAAGAGCTAAAAACAAGGTGAAGATGGCTGGGTCTGCCTCGTTTTTATAATGAGGTTTGTAGAATTATTTGATTCTTTACCCTATGTGCACGAATAACCTTCATATAAAGAAAAACTACTTAAAAAAGGAAAAGCATTTTTGAACCTAGGAAGGAAATTACTTGTAGAACTAAGGAATGTGCTGCCCTTGGACACAAAGAGAAAATATAATAAATTCATTTTGGGGGCTAGTTATCCACAGATCTGTATTTATTTCCTTGGTAGTCTGGGAGAAGGGTACAGGGGAAGGTCAGAGTTCTATAAAGCCTTCACATCTCCCTTTGTCCCACGTTCAAATCCTGCTCTTACAGAAGGAGCAGCTCTGTTACCCTAAGTTTGTTATTATACTTGAAAACCATAAAGTTCATTTTGACATGGGTCTTTCCTTAAAACTTAAGGATGTTCTCAAGATGAATGACACATATGTTTCCTTGGGGTGGTAGTTACAGGGTACTTTCTTTTCCCACTGGAATTCTAAGTCATATAGGTTCATTTCTTTTTCTTTCTTTCTTTCTTTTCTTTTTTTTTTTAAGATTTTATTTATTTATGTGACAGAGAGAGAGAGTACACAAGCAGGAAGAGCAGTAAACGGAGGGAGAAGCAGGATTCCTGCAGAGAAGGGGAAGCCTTATGTGGGACTCAATCCCAGGACTCCAGGATCATGACTTGAACTGAAGGCAGTCGCCCAACCAACTGAGCCACGCAGGCACCCTGGATAGGTTCATTTCTGATAAGCAGCTAATTACTGAGTGTACCTGCCCTCTCTCACACTGAACGTAACGTAGATGCTCTCCCCGCCATTCCCTCCAGCCAGTTTCAATCCTTCTGGAGGAAATAAACTTCCAGCCTGCACTGCTGCTTTTCACCATCGGAGGGCAGTGGGGCCGTAAGTGCCTGGGACTGGGCAGGGGGGTGGGGGTGGGGTGGGGGGGGTGGGGGGTGGGGGGGGGAAGGCGGCTTCACACCTGGGGAGTGGGAGGCAGTGTCTCGCGGTGTTTGTGCTGAAAGGATTTCAGGAGCTTAGACATTGCATTGGTATAAATGGCCCGTTTTCTTCTAAATCTTGTGCCAGTCCCCAAAAGCAGGAAGTTTGATCTTAATGCATTTGCCACGCTATTGATTCACTACCAGCCAGGAATTTATTAGGAAAACAAAGAGAATTGTGGGAATAAGTTTAGATTGGCATTTCCCAGATTTTCCTACTTGTGGAATAGATTCGGTACAGGTTCTGAAAGAGCATGGTGTCAGCTGGAATGGAGCTCTGCTTTCTTCCCTATTACTCTAAAATAGATGGGCTTCTCACATGCATGGATAGACTGCTTACCCCTGATTTGTATCTCAGGGACAAATCTGGCTTATTAGCACCGTTATTTGTAAACTGCTAACCTGGTTCCCCGTGCTGCTGTAATGCTCTCTTGATGGGTTGCTGTGAAAATGTGAAGATGTCTGTCAGGCAGGAAAAATTATGTAAAAATGATGTGGGTATAGAAAATGGGATCGACAAAATGTAATAAACTCCTCCTGGGCTGAAGAGCAGAGCTGCATATGTAATGAAGTACTTTAGGATTACGTCACCTTTTATATAACATCTGGCGGTGACTTTTATTTCAGAGCTAATTTGAAGAAGCCAGGCGCTTTTCTTTTCCTTTCCCCACGACTGCCTTTATCTGAAAGAAGAAAGAAAGAACTGTTACATTTTGCATACAAAGAAAGCCAGGGTGTCTAGATTACTCCCTTAAGGTAACGGAAAAAAGAAAAAGAAATTGAAAAGGGTCAGGTGAACACGGCAGAAGGAATGAAGAGGTTTGTGTGATTCTTAGTGAAATTGGACCAGTCTAAGCAACCAGACAGGTAATCTGGGTGGCTCTACCCTTCCCTCTTCTCTTCTCTGCTTCTATAAGACGTGACCCAAGAATGCTCTGGAAATAGGTTTGCCTTAAATATTTTGTCTGAAGTGAGAGATTGGGAAAATTGTTGAGATAATTTGGGAAAATCCTAAAATTTTTTCCTTTGAGGTGTGAGAAAAAGCATTCTCTCAAACCAACACCTTTCTTCCCTGATAATATGCAGACTCTCCAATCTATCAAAATAGATCGGATGGTCAACCAACCTCTCTAGTCATGGTGAAAGGCCTTCAGTAACACTGATGGGACCTCACTCCTTGGAAGGGGAGAGACCGGCTTTGCTCCTCCCCTTTGTTCTCACACAGCTCCTTTGCTCATGTGCACCTCTGTATAACCTGGACCTTGCTATGCCCTGTTTGCCAATCTCATTGTCCTCCTTCATCTTGTGATTTCTAAATCTTCCATTTTTGTCCCAACCCTGGAGATGCCCTTTTCTGAATTTCAAGGCCATGTCTACACTTCGGAAGAGGCAATGTCTTACTTTTGTACTTAGTGAGTTCCCAACAATGTATTCGAAAATTAGTGGGATGCTTGAAAATTGAACAGTAGATTTGCATGCTATAAGGAAGAATGTGTTCTCAGGGAGCTAAAGTATATGATGAAATCCCTAATTATGGTTTCTGACAGTGCCACCTCTCTGAGGCCTTGGTAACCCTGTGGGTGGGTGAGAAAAGGCACATGGGCTGGAGTGGGTGGCAACTGCTGGTCATCATGGGCCAGGGAAGTTGACCCAGAAATCTCTCCTTCCAAGTCTCAGCTTTCCTTCTCTCAGCCCAGCCTGAAAGGTCGAGAGCTGGAGTAAGAGGGTCTGGTTCTTTCCTCATACCCAGGAATAAACACATGGGTCCTCCATGAGGTGGTAGACGGGGGTTGGTGGACATGGGTTTGGAGGAGCATTGGAGTGGTTGGGCTGGTCAAAGGATGGGCTCAGGGACAGGATTGCTATATGAACTGGCAAACCCCAAGTTCTGTGACCCATGATCTCTGGAGTCCTTAGTGGCAGGGGATGGTACTTCAACTCATCCCAGTAGACTCAGCTCCAGCACTGTGGGGAGAAAGTGTTGTGGGGGAGGAGGTTCTTTTGTTGTTTCAGCTTGGAGCTGGCCCCTTCTCCCAGGAGCTATGGCCACCTGGCATGAGATCCTTCTATCATGATTCTAATGCAAATTAGGATAGACTGAATTCTGAGTATGAAAGTTTTGGAGATGTCAGTGTTTCATAGTGATGGTGTGGCATCCTGGATATCTATTTCTTCTCCTTTAAAAAAAAAGATTATTTATTTATTTATTTACGAGAGAGAGAGAGAGAGAGAGAGAGAGAGAGAGAGAACAGGAGCAGGAAGAGCAGCAGAGGGAGAGGGAGAAGCAGGCTCCCTGTGGGGCTTGATCCCAGGACTCTGGGATCATGACCTGAGCTGAAGGCAGAGGCTTAAACAACTGAGCCACCCAGGCTGGGTATCTATTTCTGCATAAGATACTACCTCCAAACTTAGTTTCTTAAATCAACATTTAATTATATCCCGTAATTTTGTGGGTCAGGAATTTTGGCTGTGTTTGGCTGGGTGATTCTTCTGCTCATGTGGCCTTGACTGGGTCACTTGATGCTCTTTAGCTGGTGGTTGGCATGGGCCGAAGTGTCCAAGATGGTTCCACCTACAATCGGATGTCCTGATAGGAGTGACTTTAGGCCCCTTTCCATCTCCATGTTGCCCTAGGGCATCTCCACATGCTCTTTCTATGAGAGCAATTGGAGTTTGACACAGAGAGAACTGTCAGTTCTCTTAGAGACTGCCCTTGGAATGGCATTGCACCAATTCTGCCACTCCATTGATCAAAGCAGTCACAAGGCAGCCCAGAACCAAGGGGAATGGATACAGACATCACTTTCCAAGGAGAGGAGTGTCAAAGAATTTGTGGCCATCTTTCTTTCTTTCTTTTTTTAAAGATTTTATTTATTTATTTGACAAACAGAGATCACAAGTAGGCAGAGAGGCAGGCAGAAAGAGAGAGAGGAGGAAGCAGGCTCCTCACTGAGGAGCGGGGTTCCTGAGATGTGGGGCTCACCCAGGACCCTGGGATCATGACCTGAGCGGAAGGCAGAGGCTTTAACCCACTGAGCCACCCAGGTGCCCCCGTTGTGGCCATCTTTGATCCATAACATGTGGGCTGTCTAAATGTAGGCTGTATGGAAGTGGACCAGCAAAGAGGATATGACGGGGAAAGATATGCCGTTGTGTTTGCTTCCTAAGGACCCCAGTTTTCCTGAGGAGAGTGGGTTTATCGAGAGGACTAATCTCATCTCTTCTGCTCTAATCTGAGGAAAATGTAATTTTGCTAAACCATGGGGGTACTGAGGTTTCGGTCCCCCTTTGTGCTTTTGGTTCAAAATAAAACTCTTGGTAAAGTGTGTCAGACGCTGATGGTGGGTGCACTGAGAAAATGTAAGCAGATAATGTCTGAAGGACCCTTTCGAGATGAAATTGGCCAGTTTCCAAAGAAAGTTTGAGAGCATTCCTCATTTTCTCCACTGTGTTGCCGTCATGCCAATGACTAAACAAGCAATGGATTATACAGGTTTTGAAAACGTTTCAGATTTTCCTTTTTATGCAGAGCAGAGGAGGCGAAGGAGAGAGAATTGTTTTTCAGACTAATTTAACTATGTATAATTTCCTTTGTCTGCAAGTTCAGTATCCCAGAAAAAGCATTGTAAAAATGATAGCAGTAGTATGATTTTCATTGTTGTGGGTGTGATACAATACCGGCAGTGTCATGGGGTCCCTCTTCAGACACACATTTAATTTCACTAATTAGTTTTAGAAAACATCGTATTTGCACGTAGTACAAATTTTAAGGGAACAAAGGGCATAGAATAAAAATCTCCCCTACATTCCTATCCCCGAGTCCCCTATGTCCCTTGCTCAGAGGCAATCCCTCTTTTTTTGTATATATTCCAGACAAACTCCTTGCATATACAAATCCCTCCAACACGTGTCTATGTGTAATTATAGGATATATAATGCAATAAATTTCCCCACGAACTGAAACATGTTGTAAACTGTTTTGTACCTTGCTTTTTCATGAAACAATATTTTGATTTTGTTCTATATTAGTAGATACAGATTAGGTTCTTCTTTCCTAAGAGCTACATAACATTCTGTTGCATGAATGTAGTATCATCTTTTTTTTTTCAACCATTCTCCTGTTGATGGATATTTAGGTTGTTTCTAATCTTTCACAACACTGTGATGCATAGTGTTGGCATGCAATAGCCCTTGTACATATGTGAGACTATGAGTAGAAATGGAATTGTTGGGTTGAAGGCTTTGAACAGTGTAATTTTGAGATCTATTACCAAATGATCCTCCATAGAGCTTCTGTTAGTCCACCCAGGTTTCATTTTGGATCTTAGGGATTGTCAGTGGAATTTGTTCTGAGGAGGTCATAGGTGAAGAAATAAACTATAAGACTGAACAAGGAAAGATCAACTTTCATGTTTCTTATATCAGCCTCATTTTATGAGAATTCTAAGTAGTTTACCAAATATTTTGGCAAAATAGACTAAGTGTCAGGCAGTCCTCTCTTCTGGGAATTCTGCCACGTGGAGAAATGAGAAGATTGGACAGAGAGTGATAAGAATCTGTTTCCAGTTTGACATTGCCAGTACTCACTGTGGGATCTTGATTAGGCCAATTATCCTTTCTCTGACCTCGGTTTTCTTATCTGTCGAATGAGTATTTGGAGTAAATGATCTCAGAAGAACCCCATGGATCCAAAAGTATTTGATTCTTTGAAACTTCCTTCACTTTTTGTGATAAAAAACTCCTATATAGGAAGAGCTAGATAATTTGCAAGACCCCGGGCAAAATGAAAACGTGGGGCCCTTGTTAAAAAATTATTAAGAATGTATGGGGCGCATGGGTGGCTCAGTGGGTTAAATCCTCTGCCTTTAGCTCAGGTCATGATTTCAGGGTCCTGGGATCGAGCCCCACATCAGGCTTTCTGCTCATCGGGGAGCCTGCTTCCTCCTCTCTCTCTGCCTGCCTCTCTGCCTACTTGTGATCTCTGTCTGTCAAATAAATAAATAAAATCTTTAAAAAAGAATTTGTTAAGCATGTAGAGATGGCCACAGCAGAGCATTAAGCTGAATGAGGGCCCCTCTAAGCCCAGGGATCCTGTGCAATTGTACAGGACAGAAGCTCACGAAGACCATTCCACTCCTATAAAGATTCTTGCCTCCAAATGAACCGGTTTATTTCTACTTAAGTAATTGATGGCAGTTTGACATAGACATGTGCCTGAGATGCTCACCATTTTTTTCTATGGAAAGCTACTTTTGTTCCTGACCTCTTGCTAAAGAAGTTGCCCTAAACTGTACCTTGTTCAGTGGACATCTGATTGCACCAGGAGTAGATGCCTGACCCCAGGGGGAGCCAGCTTATAGGCTGGTAGGTAGCTTGTAGCATGGACTAACTGGAAAAAGTCTGACCAGGGAGAGTAATTACGTTGATAAACAGACAAACTCTGTTTGAATTTGAATTTAAGTGAGAAATATGGAGAGGATCAGCCAGTGGATTGGGGTCGGGGGGGCTTAGGAAGTGGTGAGAGCAGGTGTGGACAGGGAGAGAAAGGAGAAGCCGCATACATTAATTGCCACCTATAACTTCACGGTGAACCATCGTTACCTGAGGTAGCCTAAGTGAAATTATTTCTGTCCTTTGCAAACCCAAGAGGATAACTAACCCAGTGCTTATTAGAACATAGCTTCAGGGTGCCTGGGTGGCTCAGTCGTTTAGAACCTCTGCCTTCGGCTCAGGTCATGGTCTCAGGGTCCTGGGATCGAGCCCCCCATCAGGCTCTCTGATCAGCAGGGAGCCTGCTTCCCTTCTCTCTCTACCTGCCTCTCTGCCTACTTGTGATCTCTGTCAAATAAATAAATAAAATCTTTTAAAAAAAGAACATAGCTTCAGCCTATTAATGCTTAAGCCATCTAGGGAGTGTGGATTAAGAACAATTAGAAGCAAGGAGATACAAAAAAAAAATATAGCTCCCAAACCCTGTTTTCTCCTTCATCTGCCAGCAACTGCATTGGAATCAGCTGGTGAGTAGCCTGTGTGTGCCGGGTGAGGGATGATCTGAGCTCATTAAATGCTGCCCTTCTGTCTTTTTCCTGCTTCATATATTTGCGTCATAGCCAACTTTCTTACATATCCCTAGGACTTTTTTTTTTCTTTTTCTTCTTCTTTTTTTTAACTTCTCCTAAGTTATTCTTGACATCTTGTTCTACTTCCAGTGGAGTAGCCCTAGGAAAAATGTAGCTGTCAAATAATGCCACAAGACACTCATTTTCTTGGTCTATATCTTTTCCTTTCTGTTGGACTATGCTACGGATCCCTGGAGTCCGCAGCAGGCTGAGGCAGGAGCTGCACTAATTGACCTCTCCAGACCTGTTGAAGTTTAACCATGCTCAGGCAAAGATTCCAGTGGAGTCATGTCCCAACCCCTAATTACAGAACGTCTATATAATCATTTGATGCTTTTCTCCTTCCTTCACAGTACAACGGAGGCTGAGTTTTTGGTCTTCAGATGAATAACCAACTAATTTGGTCAGGAATGTCATATAACTTACCATTGACAGTAATTTGCTTTCTAGGATGCATTAAAATCTGTGGGGTGTGGGAACATTACTTATAATAACATATACGGCACAGAGCGGCCCATTTAAATGAGGCACGCATGAAGCTGCCTTTGGCAGAATGGATCCCAGTTCACAGAAATCGCTCTGTATTCTGAGCACCATGGACGAACATGAGAATGAGATGATGCAGAGAGTGTATCTTCCTCACAGGTGCCTCTTGGCAGGGCACATTTTAGCTATGTTTGTGGGGTAGAGTAGGAAAGCGAATCATCCAGTTGGCATTAAATATGGAGAAAGGAATGTTTTCTGTTTGCCTTTATGTTAATGCACTGCCTCCAGCATCCCACCCTGAAAAGGCTCAGGTCCAGGAGAGGAATCAAAGGCAAAAGGCCTTCCCAGGCCTGTCAGCTGTATTTTACCAGAACGTGGAGGCTATTTCAATGAGCAGTTGAGCATGAGCGCAGGGACTGCCTTGAGACTGTGGACTGTCAGGGGTGATGGCTATGGGAATATGCTAGAAACATTGGTGGGTATTAATTTTGTACATAAGATTAGATTTTGCTGTGAATTCCAGGAACTTAAGCCTTTCCATGTCTTTGTCCTCTCCTCCTAAATGGAAATGCTAATACTGACATTCCCCTTTAATGCTGAGACATAACGCCCACATATATAATCATAATACTTAT
This sequence comes from Meles meles, assembly GCF_922984935.1. Lineage (NCBI taxonomy): Eukaryota > Metazoa > Chordata > Mammalia > Carnivora > Mustelidae > Meles > Meles meles. The sequence goes on from NC_060068.1 coordinate 85,954,524, forward strand.
TGTTTACGTGAAATATATCTAGTTTTCGAAAATGAGAAAGATTTAAATCAGATTTCCTTACTGGAAAAATACAGTATTTGAGGAAATCTGATTGAAAAGTAGCTTTGGGGATGCCTGGGTGGCTCAGTTGGTTAAGCGGCTGCCTTGGGCTCAGGTCATGATCCCAGCAGCCTGGGATTGAGTCCCACATTGGGCTCCTTGATTGGCGGGGAGCTTGCTTTTCTCTCTGTCTCTGCCTGCCGCTCTGTCTGCCTGTGCTCACTCGCTCTCTCTCCCTCTCTCTCTCTGACAGATAAATAAATAAAAATCTTAAAAAAAAAGAAAAAGAAAAGAGGGGTGCCTGGGTGGCTCAGCGGGTTAAAGCCTCTGCCTTCGGCTCAGGTCATGATCCCAGGGTCCTGGGATCGAGCCCAGCATTGGGCTCTCTGCTTGGCTGGGAGCCTGCTTCCTCCTCTCTCTCTCTCTGCCTACTTGTGATCTCTATCTGTCAAATAAATAAATCTTTAAAAAAAGAAAAAGAAAAGAAAAGTAGCTTTGGAATACTTACCCGTATATATTCATTAAATTCATTAAGAAACCACCATTTTAACAGACTAGTGGGTGGGGTGGACCAGTGTGGGGGTGCAAGTAAAACCTATCTCACGAGTCACAAACTCAACCTGGCAATTGGAGGTGAGAGGGAAAGAACTCTTATGGATTAGAACATGATTATTTTGAGGAAATCCAGAGAGGAAATGAATACTTAATTCCTGGGATGAAGAGGGATTAATAGCGGATTACTGCAGTGATCTCTACCAGAAGCAATTGGTTTATCTTTTCTATTTCCCAGTCAGTTATGAGAACATTTTCATAAACTTACATATTTCACAGCCCACATGCTAAATTCTGAAAGCAATGTCATTTAACTTACAACCAAATATAGAGCTGTCATTGAACACTACCCATTTATACAGAATCATGGTTTCGTCTGCAAAATTCTCAAAGAGAACAGAATAAATGGCATAAACAGAACACAAGGCCAACATCTCCAGTTTCTATATGATGTTGTCATGACTCTGCAGTTGGTGAGTAATGTGGCCTCCCGCCCTCATGAGGGAAGGCTGGTGACAGCCACCCACAGGAACCAGGTTCTGCTATGTACTAGGAGAGAGCCTACAATTTGTGGATTGAATGAAATGTCAGAAAGGAGGTACAATTGTGATATGTTCCAGAGGCCAGAAAGAATGAAGGACTTGGGCAGTGTGACAGAATGTTTCTCTAAAAGATTTGCCCCCGGGCGCCTGGGTGGCTCAGTGGGTTAAGCCGCTGCCTTCGGCTCAGGTCATGATCTCAGGGTCCTGGGATCGAGTCCCGCATCAGACACTCTGCTCAGCAGCGAGCCTGCTTCCCTCTCTCTCTCTCTCTCTGCCTGCCTCTCTGTCTACTTGTGATCTCTGTCTGTCAAATAAATAAATAAAATCTTTAAAAAAAAAAAAAAGATTTGCCCCGTTCCCATTTGTCCTGGTTGCAAGATGGTCAAACAATCTGACAATACAGAATACAGAGTAAGCGTACTGTTTTCTCCTCTCTCATGAATTTCACTCCCTTCCCCAGACGTAATAACTGACCTTTCACACCCAACTATATGTAGATTCAAGTGTGCAGGTTTTTAAAAATGCAGATGGGAAAGCATTGTGCACATACACATTTTCTTGTCATTTATCAACGTCTTAGAGAGCATAAATAGGTCAGCTGCATTCCTGGGAATTTAATTTAAAAATTTTTTTATAAACACATAATGTTTTATTAGAGCTGCGTTCTTTTAAATTGTAGTTTGCTCTCCTCTAGGTGGACATTTAGCTCTCTCTACTATAAACAACACTGCAGGAAAAATCCTTATTTATGCTTCTTGGTGCACAAGTGCAAACATAGAATAGAGTTTTTACTGGTGGAATTTCTGGTTGAAACTGTATGGGTATTTACTAATATTGACAGATGTTGTTGCCAAACTGTCTTCCCAAAAGAATACCGGTTTTCATTACCACCATCTTTGCACATGAGAGTACCCATTTTTTCCCATATCCTCTACAGCTCTGGATATTATCGGTCTTGTTAAATTTTTGCCAAAATGGTGGATGAAGAAGAACGATTTAGTTGTTTTAATTTGTATTCTGTTGACTGATAAAATTTGAGCATTTTTTCCTGAACTGGTTGGTGATTTGCATTTGTTCTTCTGCAGAATATCTATTTTTGTCCATTGTTCATTTTTTCTATTGTGGTATTTGTTATTTTATTGCCATGGAATCACTCCTTATGTATTTTCTGGATGTACTTATATATACTTGTTTTGTATATTTCATATACTTTATATAATTTGACATTTGTCTTTTTTCTCCACCATGGAGCCTTATTTGTTTAGAAGTTTATGTAGTCAAATCTGTCACTCCTTTCCTTTGTGGCTTAATAGTTTTGTACCTGATTTGAGATTATAAAAATATTTTCCCTAATACCTTATAGTTAAAGAATTACTTGGCCCTTTAATGAATCTGATATATAGTTTTATGCAATGTGGGGGTAGGGAAAATTTTCTTACTTCTTGCAACAAATTCTCATTCTGTTTGTCCCCATCTGAACTATCCCACATGTTCTCCTATGACACCTTGGATTTCTGGATCCATAGGACATCTGTAGGGAGAATCTCTGAAGTTACGTACAGAATTTTGTGTATATGTACAGGCATACTGTTTTTTCTGTATAGTGAGCCCTTAATTTTCATCAGATTTTTTTTTTAAGATTTTATTTGTTTATTTGACAGACAGAGATCACAAGTAGGCAGAGAGGCAGGCGGAGAGAGAGGAGAAAGCAGGCTCCCCACTGAGCAGAGAGCCCGATGCGGGGCTCGATCCCACGACCCTGGGATGATGACCTGAGCCGAAGACAGAGGCTTTAACCCACTGAGCCACCCAGGCGCCTCAATTTTCATCAGATTTTCAAAAGGATGCATAGTCCTGCAAAGGTTAAGAAGCCTTGTGTCAGTTATATTCTCTGTTTTTCTTTCCATCAGGAATTCCCAGAGAGGCAACCTTGTTTCCATGTCCCTTCCAAACTTAACCCTTTCATTTCTCAAATTCTCTTTATGTAGTATCAGTAGGGTTTTCCAGTTCATTCTTTCAACAACCATTAATTGAGCACCTACTATATTAGTCATGATATCAGCAAAGCTCACTAAGACTTAGAAGCTGCCTTCAACTGGCTGATAGTTGGGAAAAGAACTCTCAACACATTATAGTATGATAGTGTTACCATAATCCTGTGCACAGAGAGCTATGAAAGCTTATAAATGAAAGCAAGTGTTTGTGTGTATGTGTGTGTAGTCATTTCCAAAAGAGGTTCTGGCATCATTTTGGAGACTAAAGAGGAAACAAAGAGACAGGTTAGCAGCCAATCTATGTTTTCATGGTGGAGAAATGGGAGAAGTATGAGGGGTTGAACTGAAGTTGTGTTAGTGGAGAGAGAATGAGTGCGCAAGATTCAGGATGTATTAAAAGGGAAAATAGGCTGGAATTATTGGCTGAGTTATTGAATATGGGGATTAGAGGGAAACTAGAAGTCAGGAATAATGGCCAGGTTTTTGGTTAGGGTGACTGGATGGTTGGGGGAGTCCTTGCTGAACTAGGAGATGTAGGCCGAGTACCAGATTTAAAGGAGAAGTTGAGTTCAGTCTTGTACATTTACAATAATGAGCATTGATACAGAGGCAGAAATGAACGTGATCACCTAAGTGAGGGTATAGACAGAGGAAAGATCTGGCGAATGTCAGTGTTTTAGGGGTTTGTGGAGAAAGGGGAAGGTTATAAGGCTGAGAAACAGATATGAGGAAGATCAAGAGAAAATTTTGTAGCAGACATGGGAGGAGAGAGTTTCAGAAAGGGGGAAGGAGTTAACAGGGGAATACTGCAGGGAAATCGACTGAGATTTCAAGTCTTGCCCAAAGTTTTGCTGTGAAGGTTTGATGGGAAAACTGCCACTCGTTTCTTAAGTAGAGGAATTGGGTTGGTCAGCTATTAAGGAAACTCTACTCAAGTTAACCCTGGAGAAAATGAATTCAGTTATTTGGTAGGTATTTTTTTTTTAAAGATTTTATTTATTTATTCGACAGACAGAGACCACAAGTGGGCAGAGAGGCAGGCAGAGAGAGAGAGGAGGAAGCAGGTTCCCCGCTGAGCAGAGAGCCCGATGCGGGGCTCGACCCCAGGACCCTGGGACCACGACCCGAGCCGAAGGCAGAGGCTTTAACCCACTGAGCCACCCAGGTGCCCCTAGTAGGTATGTTTTATTCTTGAAGGATTTCAAAGCCGAATTTGATCAAGATTTTCTTTGACTCCTATTCAAGGTGTTATTACTTACCAGCTGAGGTGGCTCGGTCCCTGACCCACCAGAAAGAAGCTATAACCTCTCAGAACAGCTGGTGGGGCCCCGCCAATGCATAATCCTATTGCCAAGGACTGTCTGGCTATATGTATGGATGTCTTTCTCAGAAATACTTTGATCCGAGGGACCGATTTTCCAGAGCAGATTAGAGGGATGGTAGGGCCCTAAAAAAGTTGTAGCTAATATTGCAAAATGTATGTGAACTCTTCTGTTTGAAGGTCACATTTGTAATCAAGAGTCTTGGGGGGCAAAAAGGACAGGAAAGCAAACAGGATCATCAAAAAGTCCTGTTTTCCGGGGCGCCTGGGTGGCTCAGTGGGTTAAAGCCTCTGCCTTCGGCTCAGGTCATGATCTCAGGGTTCTGGGATCGAGCCCCACATCGGGCTCTCTGCTCAGCGGGGAACCTGCTTCCTCCTCTCTCTCTGCCTGCCTCTCTGCCTAGTTGTGATTTCTCTCTGTCAAAAAAAAAAAAAAAAAAAAAAAAAAAAGTCCTGTTTTCCTCACCCTAAAAACTAAGATAAACAGTATGTGACCAGTTGGGGAGGAAGCACGAAACAAATGTTAACACATTCTAAGTAAGAATTATGAGGACAGGGCGCCTGGGTGGCTCAGTGGATTAAGCCACTGCCTTTGGCTCAGGTCATGATCTCAGGGTTCTGGGATCGAGCCCCACATCGGGCTCTCTGCTCAGCGGGGAACCTGCTTCCTCCTCTCTCTCTGCCTGCCTCTCTGCCTAGTTGTGATTTCTCTCTGTCAAAAAAAAAAAAAAAAAAAAAAAAAGTCCTGTTTTCCTCACCCTAAAAACTAAGATAAACAGTATGTGACCAGTTGGGGAGGAAGCACGAAACAAATGTTAACACATTCTAAGTAAGAATTATGAGGACAGGGCGCCTGGGTGGCTCAGTGGATTAAGCCACTGCCTTTGGCTCAGGTCATGATCTCAGGGTCCTGGGATCGAGCCCCGCATTGGGCTCTCTGCTCCGCAGGGAGCCTGCTTCCTCCTCTCTCTCTGCCTGCCTCTCTGCCTACTTGTGATCTCTCTCTCTGTCAAATAAATAAATAAAATCTTTAAAAAAAAAAAGAATTATGAGGACAAAAAGTCTTTGGTTTCAAACGGTCATTTCATTTTGAGCTGTAAGGTTAGAAACAATGGATTTCTTCAGTGGCAGAGCACTTATGATAGGGAAGTTTTCTCTGTTTCCTCAGTGACCAGTGCTAGGGTTGGAATTAAGATGATACATACTAGCACCGTTTTGCATGTGCTCTGTGTTTTTATGACAGGATGGGGTTGGGGAGGGGCAGAGGCCTCCAGCTAAAAGTAGATGCACGTTATCATGCTAGCTCGAGACTCCTCCTCGTTTTTCCCTTTGGTAAAGTGTACCATCTTGCATTATGCCAGGAAATAATTTTTCAAAGAGGAATTGCAGCATATTTTTTTCTTTTGACAAATGCCATACAGATAAACCTCTCAGCATAATTGGCCCTCTTTCAAAGATTTTCATGTGAAATATTTATAGTGAAATGTAAGTCTGTCTAGTATATAAACAGAGTTAATTGCAGCTATTATACTCTCCTTTACACTTCTCAGTGATTGCTTAGAATGTCACGTCTCGATATACTTTCAAGAAAATTGGAATTTAAAAGTTAGTTTTGAAAAGAAAGCAGAAAAAAATGAGAGTTTTGTGGGACGGATAAAGTGCTTAATGTTCTTCTGGTGGGTAGAGTCAATAACATTAGCTTTCTTGAGTTAAGAGTAAGAAAGACTATGTTTACCTTAATTTCTTGTCTGTTGTCATTATTATTATTATTACTATTTTTGGTTGCATTCTTTTCTTTTAGTTGTGTGTTGGAGTTGACTAGAGAACATACGAGCATACCGCGGATATATTGTAGGTTGTGTTCCAGACCACTGCCATAAAGCAAATGTGGCAATAAACTGAGTCAAAGGAATTTTTGTTTCCAAGTACATGTGAAAGTTGTGTTTATACTATATTATAGTCTATAAACTGTGCAAGAGCATTATGTCTAAAAACACAATGTACATACCTTAATTTAAAAACCATCCTTTGGGGTGCTGGGATTGCTCAGTTGGTTAAGTACATCTGACTTTGGCTCAAGTTATAATCTCAGGGTCCTGGGTTTGAGCCCTGCAATGGATTCTGCTTCTCCGTCTCCTGCCCCTTCCCCAGCTCATGCTCTCTGTCTCGTATAAATAAATAGAATCTTAAAAAAATAAAAACCCACCCTCTGATGTGGTATATTTATACTTTATATATATACATATATAGACACACATATTTATGTGTCTATATATACACATATATGTATATATACATATATGTATAATGGAACAGCATATTTGGAATATGCTGGAATATTACTCAGCCATCAAAAAGAATGGAATCTTGCCATTTGCAATGATGTGGATGGAACTAGAGCGTATTATCCTAAGTGAAATAAGTCAGTCAGAGAAAGACAAATACCATATGATTTCATTCATATGTGGAATTTAAGAAATAAAACAGATGAACATAAGGGAAATAGAATAGGATAAAAACAGAGAGAGAGGAAAACCATAAGAGATTTTTAACTATAGGGAACAAACTGGGGATTGCTGGAGGTGAGGTGGGTGGGGGTATGGAAAAACTAGGTTATGGGCACTAAGGAAGGCCTTTGATTTAATGAATACTTGGTGTTACATGCAACCGATGAATCACTAAGTTCTACCCTGAAACTCATAATATACTATATGTTAACTATCTTGATTGTTTTTACATTTTTTGAATTATTTTTTAAACATTTTTTTAAAAAGATTTTATTTATTTATTTGACAGACAGAGATCACAAGTAGGCAGAGAGGCAGGCAGAGACAGAGAGAGGGGGAAGCAGGCTCCCTGCTGAGCAGAGTGTCTGATGTGGGGCTCGATCCCAGGACCCTGGGATCATGACCTGAGCTGAAGGCAGAGGCTTTAACCTACTGAGCCACGCAGATGCCCTTTAACATTTTTTAAATTAACATATAATGTATTATTAGCCCCAGGGGTACAGGTCTGTGAATCATCAGGCTTACACACTTCACAGAACTCACCATAGCACATACTCTCCCCAATGTCCATAACCCCACCACCCTCTCCCTACACCCCTCCCCCGGCAACCACTACCTTGATTTTAAATAAAAAAGTTCACTGAGCTTTCAGTGAGTCATAATCTTTTTTTAAAAAAAGATTTTATTTATTTATTTGAGAGAGAGAGCATAAACAGGGGGAGCAACAGAGGGAGAGGGAGAAGCAGGCTCCCTGCTGAGCAGAGAGCCAGATGTGGGGCTCCATTCCAGAACCCCGAGATCATGACCTGAGCTGAAGGCGACACTTCACTGACTGAGCCACTCAGGTACCCCGTAAGTCATAATCTTTTTGCTGGTAGAAGGTCTTGCCTCGAAGTTGCTAGCTTCTGACTGATCAGGGCTGTGGACACTGAAGGCTATGGCAATTTCATAAAATGAGACAACAATGAAGTTTGTGCTTGGATGGTCTCTTCCTTTCACGAACAATTAATCTGTAGCGTGAGATGCTGTTTGGTAACACTTTACCCACAGTAGAACTTCTGTCAAAATTGGAGTCAGTCCGGGGTGCCTGGGTGGCTCAGTAGATTAAAGCCTGGGTTAAAGCCTCTGCCTTCGACTCAGATCATGATCCCATGGTCCTGGGATTGAGCCCCGCATTGGGCTCTCTGCTCAGCAGGGAGCCTGCTTCCTCCTCTCTCTCTGTCTGCCTCTCTGCCTGCTTGTGATCTCTGCCTGTCAAGTGAATGGGTGAGGTCTTTAAAAAAAAAAAATTGGAGTCAATCCTCTTAAACTTGAGGCTTGATCAATTAAATTTATATGATATTCTAAATCTTTGTTGTCGTTTCAACAGTCTTCACAGCATCTTTATCTGGAGTAGTTTCCATCTCATGAAACTACTTTCTTTGCTCGTCTATATGAAACAATTCCTCATCTATTCAAATTTTACCATGAGATTGCAGCAATTCAGTCCCATCTTCAAGCTCACTTCTAATTCTAGTTCTCTTGCTGTTTCTACCACATCAGCAGTTACTCCACTGAAGTCTTGAATTCCTCCAAGTCATCTGTGAGGGCTGGAATCAACTTCTTTCAAACTCTTGTTAATGTTGATATTTTGACCTCTTCCCACGAATCATGAATGTTCATGATGGCATTTAGAATGATGAATCCTTTCCAGAAGGTTTTCAGCCGACTTCCCAGATCCATCTCAGGAATCACTGTCCATAGCAGCTATAACCTTACAAAATGTATTTCTTAAATAATAAGACTTGAAAGTAAAAGTGACTTCTTGATCCATGGGCTGCAGAATAGATAGTGCATTAGCAGGCATAAAAACAACATATATCTCATTGTACATCTCCAATAGAGCTCTTGGGTGACAAGGTGTATTGTCAATGAGTAGTCATATTTTGAAAGGAATCTTCTTCCGAGCAATAGATCTCAATAGTGGGCTTAAAATATTCAGTAAACTGGGGTGCCTGGGTAGCTTGGTCAGTTAAGCCTCCGACTCTTGGTATCGGCTCAAGTTATGATCTCATGGGTCATGAGGTAGAGTCCCTCATCAGGCTCCATGCTCAGTGGGAGTCTGCTTGGATATTCTCTCCCTCTGGCCCTCCTCCTAAATATATAAATAGATAAATAAATAATCTTCAAACCAATAAACAGATGTGCTATCATCCAGGTTTTGTTGTTCCATGTACAGAGCATAGACAGAGTAGATTTAGTATCGTTCTAAAGAGCCGTAGGAGTTTTGGAATGGTTGAGAAATGGTTCAACTTAAAGTCACCAGCTATTTATGCCCCTAACAGGAGAGTCAGCCTGTCCTTTGAATCCTTAAAGCTGGGCACTGACTTTTCCTCTCTAGCTATGAAAGTCCTAGATGGCATCTTCTTCCACTAGAAGGCTGTTTGGTTTACACTGAACATATGCTGTTTATTGAAGTTTATCGATGCTGTTTATATTCATTAATTGTCTTAGCTAGATCTTCTGGGGAATGTGGTGCAGTTTCTACAACACCACTTGCTACTTCTCCTTCTACTTGTATTTTATGGAGATGGCGTCCTTTCTTAAAACTCACGAACAAAATTCTGCTAGCTTCAAACTTTTCTTTTGTAGCTTCTTCACCTCTCAGACTTTATAGAATTGAAGACAGTTAGGGCCTTCCTCTGGTCTAGGCTTTGGGTAAAGGGAATGTTGTGGCTAGTTTGATCTTTCCAAAGCACTGAAACTTTCTTCATATCAGCAGTAAGGCTGTTTAGCTTTCTTACCATTCATGTGTTCATTGCAGTAGCACTTAATTTCCTTCAGGAACTTTTCCCTTGCATTCACAGCTTGGCTAACTGTTTCATGCAACAGGCCTCAGCCTAGTTTTCAACCTATCTTGGGTTTTGAGATGCTGTCCTCACTAAACTTTTTTTTAAGATTTTATTTATTTGACAGAGAGAGAGAGACAGCAAGAGAGGGAATACAAGCAGGGGGAGTGGGAGAGGGAGAAGCAAGATTCCTGCCAAGCAGGGAGCCCAATGTGGGGCTCAATCCCAGGACTCTGGGATCATGACTTGAGTTGAAGGCAGACGCCTAATGACTGAGCCACTCAGGCACCCCTGTCCTCACTAAGCTTAATCTTTTCTAGCTTTTGACTTAAAGTGAGAGACGGGTGACCTTCCTTTCACTTGCACACTTAGAAGCCATTGTAGGGTAATTAACTGGCTTACTTTCCATATTGTTGTATCTCTGGGAATAGGAAGGCCTGAGGTAAAGGAGAGAAGGGGATTGTTTGGTGGGTGGAGTAGTCCTAACAGATGCAACGTTTATCAGTTAAGTTTGGCGTCATATATGGGTGTGATTTGTGACACCCCACAGCAATTACAATAATAACCTCAAAGATCACTGATCACAGTTCACCATAACAAGTATAATAACAATAAAAATGTTTGAAATATTATGCAAATTACCAAAATGTGACACAGAGACACAAAGTGAGCAAATGCTGTTGGAGAAATGGTGCTGATAGTTTTGTTCAATGTAGTATTGTCACAAACTTTCAATTTGTAAAAAAAAAAAACAAAAACCACAATATCTGTTCAGTGCAATAAAGTGAAGCACAATAAAACAAAGGATGTCTATAAATTAGAAACAGGCTTGATTGGTGTCATCTCTTAGACAAGTTGGGAAAATGTTCTTACCAAGGAAGCATAAGCAAGGAGAGAAATATCCAGAATCAGCATTTCATCCGCAGTTGTAGTATTATTACTTATTTCTTATTCTCTTTTTCTAAGTCATGCTACTCTGAGGGGACCCGCTTGCAAAATTAAGTCGAGAGCGATGGTCATAAGAAATTTTGACCTTGAATTCTTACCAGGTGAAACCTTTGGGAGGTGAACATTTCCCTACCTTTTCCACGTAACTTCAAGCTCTCTCCATTTTTTGGCCTGCTTCTGGTTGATGCACATGTTCTCCTTTGAGACTCTCAACCTCTCAGACATCCGTTCTGCTGTTGCCTGTGCTGAGCTTTGTTTTGGGGCTGGCTGGCCTCCATTGGGAGTTCCTACCCACTACCTTAATGACCCTGTAATTCCTGTCTACCAATGCCTTTCACTCTGTTGCCTCACCAGTGTTACAGTTCTCTAAGTGAAGAACGTCCCAAAGAGTAGTCTGGGTCTCTCTGTCCTAAAACTCTGTTTAATGAGATTTCGATAACCAATCCCAAGGATGGGATGTGGACATTTGAATGACAACACACAATGCTACAAATTTTGCCTTTGTCTCTGCACCAGACCAGTGCCTCAGGAAGACGCCTTGGGGCTTCAGTAGCATCCTTGCTTCAGCAAGGGTCTTCTAGCTTCCCAAACACAGTTCTCTTAGTGATGGGGATGAAGGGAGTTTTAGAGACTCTGCCAATTTGGTCGTCTTGGCCAGAAAACCCATACATTCCTTAGGTACAAAGACCCCTTGAGAGTTGATTCTGCTCTGATGTTGCTCAGGAGATGGTCATGCAAATTAAATCCTACTTCTGAAGACCTTTTGAAGGCTTTTAAAAAGGGAAATTCTTCCACAAATGTGCTGACCTGATATTTCACTTAAATACCTAGAGTCTTAATTAAAACAATTTTTCAATCATTTTCTAAAGTAATTCTCTACGGGTATCCATCGCTCTATTTTTCTGCAAATGATAATGAGGTCATAGAAATGAGAATTTCTGGGAAGTCTGACTCTATCTCCAGTCCATGCACAATCTCTCCTTCATCCTAACCTTTTCCTTTACACTGCTAGAATTTGCATTAGGCAGTCTTAGATGGTAAGTTGCTTCTTACCATGGGTTCCCAGTGCCCATGGCTTATTGAGTTCCCAAAGGGCTGATACCACTACTGTAAGAAATTACAAGTTTTTGCTCTTAAAACTCCTGTAGTGTGGCTGATCCTATTGGGTCAGGGAGAGGATAGGGTGTGGTCTCCATGACAACAGAGGCCATGTGTTTTGTCAGTCCAAGAGGAGATAGACACTTGTAAGGATAGACTTCTGACAGTACTTCTGGAAGGAGGTAGGATGAGTAATCTTTCAGAGCATGGGTTTTCAAGTCAGATAGATCTGGTTCCAAATTTTGGCTCCACTAACCATGAGCTGTGTGCCCTTAGACAAATTCTTAACCTCTTTGCACCTTAGTTTCTTCTTCTGTAAAAGTGGAATAATACATTATCTGCCTTATGTAGACTTGTTTCAAGGACTTAAAAAAAAAAAAAAAGGCTTACCACAGAGCCTGGAACACAACTTAATAGTCTTCATATTTAGTGGCCTATTGGCCTCTTCTTGGAAACTGCTTGTTCCGAGGAGGGTGCAAAGATAGAAATAACTACAGAAATATTGAACATTTAGACTATACCCAGGGAGAGGTGCATTTTTTTCTATTGAGAGCCACTGATCCCTGGTAGAGAAGGATCAATCGAAGGCCTTGTAAAAAAACCCAATTTGCTTTTTTTCCCTCAGGGAAATATAAAATATTGAATTTACCTACTTTTAAGAACAAGGAACATAGCACTTTACTCAATAAATACCTTGAATAGATTTCTAGAACTTTAAGGGACCTCAGAGACCATCCACTATAATCTCCTTATTTAATAGATGAGACAGCTGAGGGGAAATAAAAACTGACTTCGTCATAATTACTTTCCTTCACCATGACAGACCACAGGAATAAAACATTTACTTCCAACTCCTAGCATTTTCTTCTTATACTATGTGCCTAGTTCAGTAAAATAAAGGAGGAAGTGAGAAAGGAGATTGAGAAGAGGAAGAGAGAAGGAAAAGAAGTCTGAAAGAGGGACAGAGATGCTTATAGAAAGAGGAAAGGACAGAGAAAGAACAAGAAAAATAAGAAACAAGGTGGTCATTTCTCACAGCAATGGGCTTTCATTAAATGTACATCATGTCAAGCTAATGTTCTTTACTTTTTCTTTTTATGGATTTTGTTTATTTATTTTAGAGAGAGAGGGAGTGCACATGTGTGCAGGGAGGGAGAGGGACAGAGTGGGAGGGAGAGATTAAAGGGAGAGAATCTTTAGGCAGATTCTACATTGAACACAGAACCTGACATGGGGCTCAATCTCACAATCCTGAGATCATGACCTGAGCTGAAATCAAGAGTTGAATGCTTAACTGACTAAGCCACCCAGGTACCCCATACCCTTCATTATTTTTTCCATGAGGTCTGATACTCTGAATGGATATTGGAATAAGTGGCAGGACCTCATCACCTGCTGGGAGTGCTAATAATCCAGGTGAGAAGTGTTAATGACTCCGACTAGAGGTCGCAGCAATAAGGTGGTTCTAGAGGTTGGGTTTGAGATATATTTCAGAGATATAGAGAGATATATTGTTGGATTAAATGTCAGGAGGCAAGTGAATTCAAAGTTCTTGACTTGAGTAATTAGATGGATGGTGATAACCATTTACTGAGACAGGGTAAACCTTTGGGCATGCTTTATTTGATTTCCCCAGGGAAATTCGGAGTGTACAGTTGGATATTTGAATCAGGAGCTCAGGAAGGAGCAAGGCTGAAGGTACAAATTTGGGAGTTGTTGGTATAATGATATTTGTGGGACTGGATGAGATCATCTCAAGATGGAATGAAAATAGAAAGGAGAAGGATGCTGAGGGCTGAGTTCAGAGTGCTCCGTCTTCTAGAAGTCCAGCAGAGGAAAGGCTGCCAGCAAAATGACACCTGGGAGTTATTACTGGGGGACATTCTGAAGACATGGTTCCTAGAGTTTCTGCAAGTAATTTAATAAGATCATTCACAAGGGACAAATGGGATATGAAATAGTGTGGTCTAGATAGCGTGCAGATAGGTGTGCCCCCAAATAGTGTCAAAGACAGATTAGTGGGAACTTGAAGAGCTATAGGACAGTATCTCAGGTCTTGCCTCTATCTCATGAATCTGGTTAAAAAAAACCTCTTGAGTAGAAAGAATTTGGATCAGGTTGGCAGCGATACAGGGATGGAGAGTTAGTTACCACATCAGATTGATTAGCAGGTTTTGAAAAACAGGGGGAGCCCGAGTACATGCTCCATGTCTGCTAAGCTAAACCAAGTGTGGGGTAATGAGGGCCTGACCTGCACTGGTGTTCGTGGGAGGACTGGATTCTAGAGACACTTGAAAAGAGAATTGGCAGGATTTTGTGACTGACTAGATATAGGTGATGAAGGAGAGAAACAAGGCCCAAGGGATTCAAGGGTACTGTTTTAATGTTTTTAGTGTAGGAAGGATTAATAATAATAATACACACACACACATACACACACACACACACACACACATATAAAAGCCCAGCCCAACATGAGTTAGTAACTCATTCTTTCAGGACCTTTAGTAACTCTGATAGTTTGAATTTAAATAGTTGGTTCTGTATATTGAAGGGATAATAAAAATAATTATAGCAAATTGGCTCTTCCAACCTAAAAGATTATGAATTAACCAATTAATGTATTTCTGTTTGCATAAAAGCTGAGAGCTGAAACCAAATAGTTAATAAGATCAGTTCAGACTTTACTCTTTGATGGTTTGCCAGTTGTATATTGATATGATTGCATTTATTTATGAGGTTCCTGGTAATTTGAATTGCCCCGTGAGAGCCCAAGTTATTTTATAGGACCATTTTCCCCTGCTTAACTAAATGACATTAATCTTATCCCTCTGAAAGCAGTGCCTTGTGGCCAAGTAGAGATTTCTGTCCTGTACTGAAGATGCTCTTAGTGATTGGAATGTGTGAGGGCCATGCCTGAGAGGCCTGCAGTACTTTCTATACCTCAGAAATTTTGCTACGATCCTGGATGGTGTTCACAAGGTGGGAGGAGGCATATTCACCTTTCTCAAGGGAAAATATTTTCAAGCACTTACTTATAAACATACTCATATATAGTCATTTTCTTACCCCAGTTTGAACTCAGGTATGTCCTTAAAAGGAATGAATATTGTGGTTTTAAAAACTCTCTAATTTGGATTTTTCCAGAATTCTCTATGAAATTAGCCCAAGGCTGTAAGTTTTACTGTGTCATTGTGTGTACTTTTTGCCTGATTTGTTTATCTAAGAACATCAGCCACTTAAACTGAGAGAAGAGTTTTACCTCCCCAAGTTCCAAACATGAAGACACATATTTTGATTAGGGCAATAAGTATTAGAGGAGTAGGAATTTAGAACTGGAATGAAGTTAGATATTATCTAACCTTCCTCCTTTGCTTCAGATGAAGGAACAGAGGTCTAAAGAAGTGAGTCATTTGGCCAACTGGATCCATCCAACTGATGACAGAGGTGCTGTGTTCTTGCTGCATCCTCTCAGGTAGCACATGACTTTGGTTTGTCCCATTCCTGGTCATGTTAACTTTGATCATTTGATAAATGTAGAATCAAGTTTTTCCTGGTAAAGTTATTCATTTTCCTTTTGTAATCATTAAGTGTTTTGTGAGGAGGTACCTTAAAACTTTATATATATCTTCTTCCTTATCAAATTTTACTGGCTATTACCCGTTGATATTTCTTGTCTGAATTAATTATTATTATGATGCTTACCACATGGTGACTTTTCTAATTCTATCATTCCTTCTGCAAAAATATTAGTTGCCATTTTCTGTAAAGAAACAAAATGCCAACCTATTTGTTTTTTCCCCCATATTGGTTTGACCTCATGGATTTCCTTTTTATTCAAAAGTGTATAATCTATTTCTTCTTCTTTTTTTTTTTTTTAAAGATTTTGTTTATTTATTTGACAGAGAGAGAGATCACAAGTAGGCAGGGAGGCAGGCAGAGAGAGAGGGGGAAGCAGGCTCTCCGCAGAGCAGAGAGCCCTATGTGGGTCTCGATCCCAGGACCCTGGGATCATGACCTGAGCCAAAGGCAGAGGCTTTAAACCACTGAGCCACCCAGGTGCCCCTGTATAATCTATTTCTATTACTACTTATTTTGATGTTTAGTTTGTCCTAGATAGGCTAGTGGGAGGTGCTTCAAGCTGGTTCCTGTGTGCTTTCGATGCATCTCCATAATTTTATTTTTCTTGTTTAATTTTTAAAAAATTCCAGTGAGTTAACATACCGTATTAGAATAGTTTCAGGTGTACAACATAGTGATTCAACAGTTCCAGACATTACTCAGGGCTCATTATAGGTGTACTCTTATCTCCTTCAGCTATTTCACCCATCTCCCAACTTAGTTCCCCTCTGGTTACCATCAGTTCTCTATAGTCAAGAGTCTGTTTTTTGGTCTCTGTCTTTCTCTTTTTTCCTTTGTTATTTACTCTGTTTCTTCAGTTGCACGTATAAAAGAAATCATACAGTTTCTCTGACTGACTTATTTCACTTAGCACTATACTGTCTAGATCCACCCATGTTGTTACAAATATTTTCTCATTTAATTTTAAAACTGTGGGGGCACCTGAGTGGCTCAGTGGGTTAAAGCCTCTGCCTTTGGCTCAGGTCATGATCCCGGGGTCCTGGGATCGAGCCCCATGTCGGGCTCTCTGCTCCACGGGGAGCCTGCTTCCTCCTCTCTCTCTCTGCCTGCCTCTCTGCCTAGTTGTGATTTCTCTCTGTCAAATAAATAAAAAAATAAAAATTAAAAAAAAAAAACTGTGGCAAGGTACAGAAAGTTTAGAACTTACCATTTTAAGAGTTTTTAAACTGTGCCATTCAGGGGCATTAAGTACATTGCCAGTGTTGTGCCACTACCACCACTGTGTAGTTCCAGAAATTTTTTTTACCTCCTCACATGGAAACCCTGTACCCATTAGACAGTCATTCCCCATTCCCCGTCGCTCTAGCCCTTGGTAACCACAAATCTGCTCTCTAGCTCAAAAGATTTGGCTATTCTGAATATTTCATAGAAATGGAATCATACAATATGTGGTCTTTTATGTCTGGGTGATTTCACTTAGCATAATGTCTTCAAGATTCATCCATGTTGTAGTATGTATCCATACTTCATTTTTTAGTGGTTGTGTTGTATGGATATACCACATTTTGTTTATTCATCCGTCTGTTGATGAACATTCAGGTTGCTTCCACCTTTTGGCTATTATGAATAATGCTGTCATAAAAATGCGTATGAAAGTTTTTGTTTGAACACTTATTTTTCAATTATTTTAGATATATACCTGTGAGTAGAATTGCTGGAATATCTGCTAATTTTGTGTTTAACATGTTGAGCACCTTCCAAACTGTTTTCCACAGTAGCTGCACCATTTTACATTTCTACCAGCAATATGTGAAGGTTCTGTTTTCTTCACATCTTTGCCAACACTCATTTTCCTTTTTCAATTATAGCCATTCTAGTTAAGTGTGAAGTGGTGCCTAACTGTGGTTTTGATTTGCATTTTCCTAATGACTAATGACATTGAACATTTTTTCATGTGCTTATTTGGTCCTTTATATATCTTTTTTGGAGAAATGACTGTTAAACCCATTTTAAAAATTGGGTCGTTTGCTTTTTATTGTTGAATTGTAGGAGTTCTTTATATATTCTGGGTACTAGACCCTTATCAGATATATGACTTGCAAATATCTTGTCCCATTCTGCAAATTGTATTTTTAGTTTTGATAGATACTCTCTTTGATGCCCAAAATGTTTTAAATTTTGATTAAGTCCAATTTATCTGTTTTTTTCTTTTATTGCTTTGTTTTTGATGTCATATCTAAAAAACCATTGCCATTGTCATGAAAATTTACTCCTTTGTTTTCTTCTAAGAGTTTTATAGTTTCAGGTCTCACATTCAGGTCATTGATACATTTCAAGTTAATTTTTTATATATAGTATGGTGTAGGTGTCCAATGTCATTCTTTGGCCTGCAGATATCCAGGTCTCTCAGCGCCATCTGTTGAAGAGACTGTTCTCCTTTACCTTCCATCAGTTTTTAGGGCTTTCTTTCAGGATTCAGGTTTTTATTCAAATTCTTTGGTGTTATAATTGCATTTATTTTTTCTCACATAGAAAACCTTTTACATTGACATATTTGTTTCCAAAATACCTACCTATACTTTTTAGTAAAATATATAGATAAACTTTAAGATTTCTTTGCTGGTAGTTTTGTCTTTATTATGTTATTTCTCTCCAGCTTTTTTGAGATAAAACTGACAACTAAAATTGTATATTTTTAAGGTGTCCAACATTATGATTTGATATTTTCATACATTGTGAAAGATTACCACAGTCAAGTTAATTAAAACATCCACCACTAACCCCCCACACTGTTGGTGGGAATGCAAGCTGGTGCAACCACTCTGGAAAACAGCATGGAGGTTCCTCAAAATGTTGAAAATAGAACTACCCTATGACCCAGCAATTGCACTACTGGGTATTTACCCTAAAGATACAAACATAGTGATCCGAAAGGGCACGTACACCCGAATGTTTATAGCAGTAATGTTTACAATAGCCAAACTATGGAAAGAACCTAGATGTCCATCAACGGATGAATGGGTAAAGAAGATGTGGTATATATACACAATGGAATATTATGCAGCCATCAAAAGAAATGAAATCTTGCCATTTGCGACGACATGGATGGAACTAGAGGGTATCATGCTTAGTGAAATAAATCCATCGGAGAAAGACAACTATCATATGATCTCCCTGATATGAGGAAGTAGAGATGCAACATGGGGGGTTAGGGGGGTAGGGGAAGAATAAATGAAACAAGATGGGATTGGGAGGGAGACAAACCATAAGTGACTCTTAATCTCACAAAACAAACTGGGGGTTGCTGGGGGGAGGGGTGGGTTGGGATAGGGGGAGTGGGGTTATGGACATTGGGGACGGTATGTGCTGTGGTGAGTGCTATGAAGTGTGTAAACCTGGTGATTCACAGACCTGTACCCCTGGGGATAAAAATACATTATATGTTTATAAAAAGATAAGAAATAAATAAAAAATTAAAAAAACAAAAAATCCACCACTTCACATAACGATCATTTTTTTGTGAGAACACTTAAGGTTTATACACTTAGCAAATTGTAAGTATAGAATAGAGTACTTAGATTCCCAGAACTTATCCTTTTAAACTGAAAGTTTGTATACTGTGACCTAGATCTCCCCATTTCTTCCACCACCCCGTCCACCCTTTCCCTCCCTGGCAAGCACCATTCTACTCTCTCTTCCTATGAATTTGGTGTTTTTAGATCCTATTTATAAGTGAGATCATACTATTTGTATTTTTCTGTCTGGCTTAATTCACTTAGTATAATGCCCTCCAGGTTCATCCACGTTGTTACAAATGGCAGGACTTTCTTCTTTTTAATGGCTGAATAGTATTCCACTATAGGTGGACATTTAGGATGTTTCTATATTTTGCTATTGGAAATAATGTTACAGTGAACTTGGGAGTGTAAATGTCTCTTTGAGATACTGATTTCATTTCCTTTGGAAATATACCCAGAAGTGGGATTGCCGAATCATATGGTAATTCTCTTGTTAATTTTTGAGGAATCTCCATACTGTTTTCCACAGTGGCTATGCCAGTTTTCATTCCCAACAATATGAACACTAGATTTCTAGACTAACATAGTATTGATTCTAGGTTTTCCCTGAGCTAGCCCTGAAATAGCCATATCTTCTTGAAACCTTGGTTCTTTTTAGTGAAGAATAGTATTCAGAAACCAAGGTTTGGGTACTAGGTATATTATTAGTTTTAGGGTATTGATGTTCCTAGGCCCTCTCGGGGACAGAGCTGTGTACACATACACTCCCACACACATGAGCTAATATCAATACTTGAACTTCCATCAGAGAGTTCACTCTAATATTCTCCCTTTACACGTAACTATTCTCTGACAGTGAAGAGCATGGCTTCTCAAAGTACTTACTTATTACAACCAATCTCTCTCCATAACCACTCTTTCGCCCTGCATAGATGATCTCCACACTCTCCTTGGACTTTGATACTTTGTGCTGGGTTATTGCTCTCTCTCTCCTGAGTGGACACCCTATTCCCTTGCTCTAGCTTGGACAACACATACGAGGCTGCACAGATGATCTCATTTTGCTAAGCTTCAACAACCCATGCTTAGCTGCTACCACTTCCTTTCTTACAGCTTCAGATACCTACCTTGCTAGGCCCCACCTAATAGGTTGTGGACTGAATTACTCATGATGAAAGTAAAGAAAGAAGGAGGAAAAAAGGAAGGAAGCAAACAGCAAAGAAATCAATTTCTAGGCTCATCATTCTTTTGTAGTCTTACAACTTTCTTGGTGTTCAGTGTACTCCTTGCTGATGTGTATCTTTTAATAATTATTTTTATTTTTTTAAGATTTTATTTATTTATTGGACAGACAGAGATCACAAGTGGGCAGAGAGGCAGGCAGAGAGAGGAGGAAGCAGGCTCCCTGCTGAGCAGAGAGCCCGATGCGGGGCTCGATCCCAGGATCCTGGGATCATGACCTGAGCTGAAGGCAGAGGCTTTAGCCCACTGAGCCACCCAGGCGCCCCTATTTTTATGTTTTTAGCAAATGGATTAGCTGGCTATAAAAGTCTAGCTAAAGTTTTTTTCCCCCACTCTTCACTTTTTAGGGGGGAATTATTTTAGATTTACAGAAAATTTGCAGGTATAATACAGTTTTCCTATACACTTAACTGATTTTCTCCCTTATGTTAACATTCTAGATGACCATCTCTCTGCACTTTTTTTTGGTATTTTAAAAATTAACATGTAATATATTATTTCCTTCAGGGCTACAGGTCTGTGATTCATCAGTCTTACACAATTCCCAGCACTCACCATAGCATATTCCCTGCCCAATGTCCATCACCCAGCCATCCCATTCTCTGCACTTTTAAGATCTTATTTCATTAACTTTCGATATCTACATTAGCTAACAAGAAACCTGCTGTCACAGCTGTCCCTCTGTTTTAGATTGTCTTTTCTCTGCTAGATTTAAAGATTGTCTCTTTACTCTTAATTTCTAGAGTTTCACTTTAGAGTGTCCACATTTGGTTTTATTTGTATTTATTCTGCTTAGTACTTGGATTATACTGAGCTGATGATTCACCAGATTTTCTTTCTTTTAATCCTGGAAAATTATTAGCAATAATGTCTTCAAATATTGTTCTTTTATCATTATTTCAGTTTATTCTTCTGGAATTCCTATTTATTAAAATGTTGAAATCTCTCAATCTACTTCTATGGTTTCTTTTTTAAGATTTTATTTATTTATTTGAGAGAGAGAGAGCAAGCACGAGCAGAGTGTGGGGCAGAAGGATAAGTGGACTCTGCACTGAGGGCCTGTTCTGATATGGGGCTTGATCCCAGGACCCTGAGATTATGACCTGAGTCAAGTCAGACTTTTCTTTTTTAAGATTTTTAAAATTTAGGGCGCCTGGGTGGCTCAGTGGGTTAAGCCACTGCCTTCGGCTCAGGTCATGATCTCAGGGTCCTGGGATCTAGTCCCACATCAGGCTCTCTGCTCAGCGGGGAGCCTGCTTCCCTCTCTCTCTTTCTCTGTCTGCCTCTCTGCCTACTTGTGATCTCTCTCTGTCAAATAAATAAATAAAATCTTTAAAAAAAAGATTTTTAAAATTTATTTGACAGAGAGAGAGATCACAAGTAGGCAGAGAGGCAGGCAGAGGGAGAGGGGGAAACAGGCTCCCTGCAGAGCAGAGAGCCTGATGTGGGGCTTGATCCCAGGATCCCCAGATCATGACCTGAGCTGAAGGCAGAGGCTTAACCCACTGAGCCACCCAGGTGCCCCCCATGTCAGACTCTTAACTGAGTGAGCCACCCAGGTGCCCCTCTATTTCTATGTTTCTTAATAGCTTATTTAAATAAATTTATCTATCTATATCTATCTATTATCTATCTCCGTGTAGATGGGAGAACAATCTGGTCCCATTTATTGCATTTTTAAATTCAATCTCTGTATATTTCCTTTCTTAATTTCTACTTTCTTCTGTTAAATATTTCCCTATTCTTGTTTCATTTTTTGCCTGTCTTTCTTGAAAAGTTTTGTATCCTTTTTAAGTGGAGGTTATGCTGCACTCTTTTTTCAAATATTCCATGTTTCTAATTTAAAGTCTTTGTTAAGCTGTTCTATAAAATTAATTTTCTAGAGTGGATGCATGATTGTTAATTTTGTTGGTTTTCTTTCTTAGCAACCAATTATTGCTTTTGGAATTTGGGTTTACCAGTAATTTTAGATAAGATTTTTTTGTTTCTCATTCCTCTTTCTTTCTCCCACTCACCCCATCTGCCTCTCTGTCCAGCATTTTTGTGGTACCCTTCCCACCAACCATTCTCCAGGGCCCTAATCTGTAATTAGACTTTAAATTGCTGTTTGGAGTTTTTGTCCTATAGTGATGGAGGAGTACCCTAAAACGAGTCAAATGGCCAGTCAGCAGTTTTGGCTCAGTTCTTATCAAGGCTGTGGATTTTAAAGTGATAATTTATGTATTTTTAACAGAGGTAGTATTGCCCCCAGTAAGGCGAAAACTGATTCTTGGAAGGCTAAAAATCTTAGATATTACAGTGGACCTTCAAAGCTTAACCCTATCTCTAAAATCTCATTCCTTAGCATTTAATTTCTCTCTTTAGGGAAAAGTTAAATTAAAATTTTCTCTTTGGGGGAATAATAATGAAAAGAAATTGAAAAGCATTACTATAGCTCAGGCAAAAGCCAGCTATGTTTTGTTAAGTCTACTTTCTTAAGTAGTGAGTCTTCTTCCCCATCATGTGTGGAGTTTTTAAAACTCTTTGACTCCTGAAGAGCTGAATTTCTGGCCAGCATAGCCATAGTTTTAGCCTGCCTTTCATTTTTGCATTTCTGTTCCATGGAGATGTTTATCTTGTTTTCAAATCTAGAAACGTTTTCTCTTTTCATATTTAACCACATATTACTATATACTTGGAGCATGAAGGGGGTAATCAAAGCATAAAGTCGTTGCACCATCTTGACTGGAAATCAATATTAATTATTTTATTTACCATTCTAATGTCCCCCCCCCCCAGAGTGAGATAGAGAGAGAGCAATGTGTGTGTGTAAGTGGAAGGGGAGGGTCAGAGGGAAAGGGAGAGAATCCCAAGTCGACTGTGCTGAGCGTGGAACTGCAGGGCACTTCACAACATTGAGATCATGACCCAAACCAAATCAAGAGTCAGTCACTTAACCTACCGAACCAGCCACGTACCCCCATTCTAGTGTCGTTTTAAGTTATTTTCTTAACTTATACCCTTATATAAGACTTATAATACTTACATAAGACATAATACAACAATATCCAGCTGATAGATGTCAGTTATATTCAGTTGGTTATCTGTGCTTTCCCTTCTAGCTTAGCATTTCTGAGGTTTCTAAATAATGTAGATTCTTTTTTTTTTATATTTATTTTTATTTGTTTATTTACAGCATAACAGTGTTCATTGTTTTGGCATCACACCCAGTGCTCCATGCAGTACGTGCCCTCCCTATTACCCACCACCTGGTTCCTCAACCTCCCACCCCACCCCCCCGACCCCCCTGCCGCCCGTTCATAACCCTCTGGTTGTTTTTTTCTTTTTAGTTAGTGCCTTCTTCTCTGAGAGGTTCTGGGCTTTTGAGGTCCCATTGTTCTGCAGCTGGAAATTTATGGCCAAAGGGTGCACTCAAGGCGTTCATAATCTGCTCTCTAGTAGCATTTGCAATTATACTCCAAAAGCCCTTCCATTGTTTCAGTCTGGGTAGCATGACACTTCAACAATTCATGTTTTATATAGCAGTATGCATAGTGGTTAAAGGGATAGACTGCTTGGTTTATTGGGACCTTTGTCTCTGTCTCTTGGATTTAATGTGGTTGGTTTTAGGAAGAGGCTCTTTCCAACTTTAGGAAGGTTTGTAGTGACTGACGAGACAGTTATTTCTTTTGTTCAGAAACGAGCAAAAATGAAAGAAAAGTCATTCACAATTCTATCACCTATATTTTGGTGTATATTCTTGTAGGCATGAAAATGCATTTACATGTTTGTAAATAATATCCCGCTGTAAAAGTGATTATGCTGTAGTTACTGGTCCATTAAAAGTATTTTTCTCATTTATTAATATAAATATACTCTGGGTCAGTAACTATGGAATCCACATCACATTCTTTTGTATCAGTATTCTGTTTTAAATCATTTAGATTCTTTCCAGCGTCCTGCTATTTTCAACAATACTGAAGTGAAGAAGTTTTACATATATTTTTGTTCATTTGTTAGTGTTGGAGGTCATAGAGAGGATGTGACCATAGGTTGACCTGAGAGCTGATCTGGGCAATGGGAGGCTCCTCCTCCTCCCCTGTCCTTGGAATGTATGCTCCTCAACGTTAC
This sequence comes from Meles meles, assembly GCF_922984935.1. Taxonomy (NCBI): domain Eukaryota; kingdom Metazoa; phylum Chordata; class Mammalia; order Carnivora; family Mustelidae; genus Meles; species Meles meles. The sequence continues at coordinate 85,978,805 of NC_060068.1, forward strand.
CACAGTAGGAGCTGTTCTCAGGGACATGGCCTTGAGAGAGTAAGGTGCTGTTAAGACCATTTGGGTGATATGAAGTAACCAAGCCAGTGAAGTAGTGTGTGTAAACCCGAGGGCTTCTGGTGCGCAGGGGCGCAGCGCAGGCGCAGTGTGCCGCTCCAGGCTGGTTTCGCCGGTCACCTACCACTCAGGTCTGAGGGCCAGTTGGCGGACCTGCAGTTAGGAAGCATTGTAACAAAAGTTCCAGAGACCCTCTGGTTAACTTTATTCAGGCGGGAACAGAAAGTGGGGGGGAGGATTGCTGTGACCATGCCCTGGGGAGGGCCAGGCACGAAGCAGGCCCCGGGGAAATGTTACCAAACCTGCAAGGGGTCAGGATTGGCGTCGGGGTTCGTAGCATGGTGGAAAACGCAAATAGCTCTGAAGAGTCTGAGGAGACAACTGAGAAACACAGCTCTGCGTCCCTTAAGAAGGGTTTTCGTGAAGCCTGAAAACCTGGAGGTATGTTTCCTAGCAACGCGTCCTGCCCTTTCAGCCGGTATAGTCCTGAAACAAAATAAAATTTTATTTTTATGATTGAATGAGTTCAGAATACATTATGCCCACTCTTAGGTCTGGAGTCATCTTTATCTCCCTTTATTACATTAGCTTTAAATGAACTTTTCCAATTTTACATCATGTACTTTGGTGGTCTTTTTTTTTTTTTTTACCCTCCGATTGAGGTTATGGGCTAGGGTTGAAGGAAGGAGGTAAATAGTTCAATATCTGAAGCAACTGGTCACCTCCGATAGAAAAGCAAATATAAAAATCTTTCTCTTGCTCTTTTTTTTTTTTTTTCTTTTAAATTTCTGGTCTTAACCTCTCAAGTCAGCCTTTCATTCCTCAAGGGGTCATGGCAGAGTTATTACTTTTAGTATAGGTTCCAGGTGTGGACTACAATGCAGTGAAAACTTCAGCTTTCAGAAATGTTTGTCTTGAATCATCTACCTGGAACGTGGTAAGAACAGGGTAGTGGCGGAAGGGCTCAGAGCCCTTCCCAGAGCAGCCAAAACAGGCAGCAACCAGTTGATGAACTGAGGTGTTGGGAGAGGCCCCCAGACCCTACTCTTACTATGCCCGGAAACCAAGTTTTGTTTAGTAGATTCTGAACACGTGACAGATTATTACCTGTAGCTTAGGAAAGGGGAGCTGGGAAGGCCAGAGAAAAGCAGAAACTGAGCTTCCCAAAGGAAAGGAACAGAAAAACTAAAACCTCAGAAAACAGCAGTGTGGGGCTCACAAACTTAGGGGTAAAGAGTCTTACCCAAAGTACAGCCCCCGTGGAGGGAGCCACTGATGTGCTTGAGGATGAGCAGTCAAGAAGATGGTAAAAATTCATAAGAGACTATGGACTCTGGAAAACAACCTGAGGGTTTTGAAGGGGCGGGGGTGGGAGGTTGGGGGAACCAGGTGGTGGGTAATAGGGAGGGCACGAATTGCATGGAGCACTGGGTGTTGTACAAAAACAATGAATACTGTTATGCTGAAAAAAAAAAATAAATAAATAAAAAAAGAAGATGGTAAAAATTCAGTGTAATCTGTTTAAGAAAACAGAGTGCAGGGCACCTGGGTGGCTCAGTCATTAAACATCCGCCTTCAGCTCAGGTCATGAGCTCAGGGTCCTGGGATCAAGCCCGGCATCTGGTTCCCTGCTCAGCTGGAAGACTGCTTCTTCCTCTCCAACTCCCCCTGCTTGTGTCTCTCTGTCAAATACATAAATAAATAAATAAAATCTTAAAAAAAAAAAAAAAAAAGAATGCCTAGACTATAAGGGAGAAGGATTTCCACTGAAAACCATGAGTGTCAAAAGATTTTGATCCTTTAAGGAGTAGGAATTATAGTCAGCTAGGAAGTTTGGCTTTTCCAAAATGCTTCTGCGTGGCTAATGTGTTACCAAGTGACTGAGATTCGTTCTTTCCTTTCTGATTTGTAAAGCTTGAACACCTAAGTGTTTGGTGAAAAAAGTGTGGGTATTGGTCACTTACCAGTGAAGTCATATATATGACTGGGTTATGTGGAAAAGAGATGAAGTAGGGAGGAGAGAAAGCCATTGTAAAAATGACCTGAGTTTGAAGAAAAGTGTGGAGATGCTGCGTACAGATGGCGAGCTGGGTACAGTGTGGGTGCTGAATTGCATGTGTGTAGAATTGAAGGGAGTTTTTTTCAAGACTGACTCCACCTAGTGCTTTGGCAGTCACCCCTGTAACTGAATGTGATGGAAGGTGGTTGAAGGAGGAGAGGGACACGTCAGCCTGGGGAGCTTGGGCAGGACCAGATTCTAAGTTAAGGGTTCCTGAAATGGAACCTGCTTGTGGTAGCCCATGCTGTGTGTGTAAGGAATGTTTTGTGTGGCTTTTGGATCCTGGAGGTGCTCCCACCAGGTAAGAAGGCTGGCTGAGCTTGTTGCCATGCCTGAGTGGCCTACCCCTACACTGTACTAAGCCTGCAGTGACCCCTCAGCAAGTCATGAGGAGTTGCTTGCCATGCCTCGTCCTTCTGAACCACAGCAATTGTATGAATAGCAAAGTAAGAGGAGCCCTGAGGTTATTATTCTGATAAGTCTAGTTCCTATTCAGTAAAAATAAGAAAAGAAAAAGAAAAAAAGACCTGAATTATTTAGGTTATTGATGTAGATGGGTTTCTTCTTTCCTTGAATTATCGATGGAGAATCGTTTCATAATAATTCACTGAGTATAAGAGAAGCACAGGCTTAGTTTTTAGAAGAAAGCAGAGCAGAGTTTTAGCAGATACAAATTCCACTAACACTTCCAGTATTAGTTGACAAGGCATTATTCCTCTAAAGTCTTTGTTATGAAAACTGCATAAAGATCACATAAGCATTTATTGCATAATTTAGTACCACTGTTATTAATTTACAAAGGACTTCTTATTGGAAAAACTTAAGCTGTTTACAAGAGCCTTGTGAGGAAAACCAGTGTTGCTTGTATTTTATAGATAAAGAAAAATGAAGCTCATAGGATTGAAATGAGTGGTCCCAAGGATTGCCACAAAAACTGACATTTTTGATGTATTTTCTCTAAGGTTTTTTTCCTTTGCTCTTGGTGAAAATACATCATAATATTTGGTAAATGTTTTCTTATGTTACTCAATAGTCTCTTAAAACATGATTTTAAATAGTTATGAGACTTTTCCTTGTATAGATAGTTTATTTAACTATGCTTCCCTTATGAGATATTTGTGTTGCTTTCTATCTACTCTTATAAGGGACACTGTGAGAAACATGTTTGTCCACACATCTTTTGAGGCAGAGAGGCCCGATTCATGCAGAGATTGTCTGGAAATCCCATAGAGGTAACAAGTCACCATCAACGAGCATCAAGAAATCACCTGAGGGGCACCTGGGTGGCTCAGTGGATTAAAACCTCTGCCTTTAGCTCAGGTCATGATCTTGGGGTCCTGGGATCGAGCCCCACATCGGGCTCTCTGCTCAGCAGGGAGCCTGCTTCCTCCTCTCTCTCTGTCTGCCTCTCTATCCACTTGTGATCACCAATCTCTCTGTCAAATAAATAAATAAAATCTTAAAAAAAAAAATCACCTGAAATGTGTAAAAGACTTTTCTCAGTATGGGGGCCCAGAGATGGAAAAGACATACTGTCTGAATGTAAAGAGTTAACATTTTGATTAATACTTAGAGTATACACGAAGTAATAACATAAGGCAATAATAAATCCCAAAGGCACAAAATGAACAGCAGCATATGCAGACATGCTGTGCAGAGAGCTGATACTCCAAAATGTTGCTTGCTTTCTTTTGGTTTGCAGTCGCTGAGAGTTCAAACCACGGAGAATGGAGAACTTGAGATGGGCCCCAAAGGACAATTTAGTGTGGTGTGGATTTGTTCTGAGACAGATCTGGCTTCAGCTCCTAGTTCATATTACTAATTATCAGCAATATGAACTTGGACCACTTACTTTCCCACTTGTGATCCCAGCTTTCTTATCTGCAGAATGGGAATAATAATAATGTCACTGTCACAGAGGATTAAGTGGAATAATGACTGTGAAGGACTTTCTAATGTTATTATTATAAATGGAAAAATTTCAGAAGGATAGTTCCTGGAACTGGGATATCATTTTAGTCACTGTATAGTAAGATGATTTATCACATAGAAAGTATCCTGTCCTCCAGTATTTGAAATAGTAGGGTAACAAGGAGTTTTGGGGAAACAGTAAAATGTTTAAAAACTGTTATACTTTAAAGTGGGAGCAAACCCAAAAAGGAATGAAAAGAGTACGTGTCAAATGCTGTATTTCATTCTCCTCTTGAAATGGTTTTGCATCTGAACATTTGCAGGTCAGTGCTCCAGGGACACTAAATGGCTTGTTGGCAGCACAAAATGTTGGTCTCACAGTGGTTTTGTGTCCTCCAGGGTTGGTGAAGAAATGTGCTTATCCTTGTCCTAGGAGGATGAGCACTCTTCTAGGTAGATGGAGGGTCGTACCTCTTTCTTGTCAAAAATCAAATTGCATGAAATTCCTTATTCCCTGGGCAAGCAGAGTAGCTGTAGCCTAAGTGGAATGGAAAAGCAGTGTTTCCTTCTTAAGGAACTGAGGAAGAGGACATCCTCCTTGTGAGGGGGACTAAGTGAAAGATAGAGTGGGACAGCATGGAGCATCTTCAGGACTATAAATGGGTTGGGTGAGATAGAACGAGGGGTCTCCATATTTTATCTGGGAAAAGTTATGCAGACAAGAGAGTCCTGAGAATTGGCAAGGGGGAAGTCCAGGAAACCCTGGACTGGAGCATACCAGAATTCTGGGGCTGTGCCAGGCATCTGAGGAGAGGTAAGTCTGGAGCCAGGGAGGGCCATTACTGTGTATGTGTCAGTGTGAGTGAGGGTGCAACTGTGTGAGAAAACATTCGAGTACATGAGTGCATGAGAATGTATGTATGGGTATGTTGGAGAATGTTTGTACATGAGTGTGTGAGAAAGCATGTGTGAGAATGGATGAGTGTGTATTTGTGACTGTGGGGAGCTATGAGGCAGTGGTTTTGTATGTAAGTGTGAGACTGAATGAGTGTAGATGTGGGAGTCATGGTGAGTGTGTTTGTCCGGTCAAGGTAATCTCATATTTGAGACCACAGGTAAAGGTCTTCTCCAAACCTTTAATGAGGCTTCCTGGATTTTTAATCAAAAATGCTCTCTGCTCCCAGCTTGACTATGTTGGAGAAACTTTCCCTAGGGCAACCACACAGCCAGTGTTGAGGGCAGAAACTCGGCAGTCGGCCTGCCTGGAAGCCTTGGCTGTGTCAGCTTGGCCAAGAAACTTAGTGGCTCTGGCCCTTAGTTTCCTTGTCTCTAGAATGTGGATCACAGGAACACTTCCAGTCTTGAGGAGTGGTTGGGAAGGTGAAATGAATGAGTGAATACATGTAAGGCTTAACACAGTGTCTGGCACATAGTAAGTGCTAACTTAAAGTTAACCAGTACAGCAGTGTTGAGTAAGGGAAAACCTTAAGCCTGCCCAGGCCTGCATTTGAAAAACTATTTACTTTCATATCAAAGGCCAAAATATGTAATGTAGTGAAAGTTTCTCCTCATTCCTGTCCACCATTTCTGTAGGTCTCTCATCCCTGCAAAATGTAACCACTGTTGTTAGTTTCTTGTTCAAACTTCTAGAAATAGTTTATGCAGGAAGAAGCAAATACAAATAGATACTCTTTTTGCACAGATGATAATGTATTATATACATTGTTTCTCTGCTTTGATTTTCTTTTTAAACTTAAAGATGTGAGAAAAAATAAAGATACAGAAGTCTTTCCTACGGGTTTAGAATGAGCCTCCTTGCTGGTTTTTTTTTTTTTTAAAGCTGCATAGTATTCCATTATTTAATGGATAATAACCTGTTTTCTCACCTGCCCTTGGTGGTCATTTAGATTGTTTGAAATCTCTTCCAAACTGTCTGCTAGGATGTCTTTACAGCCCCAGTACTGGGCAGAGCTGTGTACCACTTCTGGAAGATTATCCATGTACCAGGGAGGAGAGGAAAGAAGGTTCTTACACCTCTCTATGCCTTCTGTTTCTATGGTAAATGGTAATCAAGTCAGCTGAGAGGTTAATGTATAGGGTTTGGACTTTATACCGTCAACCTTCATTAATTTATACCCGCATCTGTTGATACCATGGATGCAAACTTAGCTATTTGGTAATAACTTACATATTTGCTGACCTAAAGGGAAGAAACCGCCTCTAAGGGTCTGTCTGACTGCTGCGAACTCTTCCAAAATCAAGCCCTTTCCTAGCAGAGTGTTAACTTGCCAGTAGAGGGCTCCCTCCTGTCGGGAAAAATAAAAAGGTCTCTGGGAAAGGTTTTCAACTGAATGCCCAGACACCGAGTGTGGTGGTTCTCCCTTTTGTGTAGTTGGTTGGTGTGTCATTTCCCTGAATATTTAGGCATTGACTTCGTGCTGCCTTTATCAGTTTTTTGGGTGTGTTTAACTGTGAGGAGTTGTGGAGAGGAAGTGGCCCCCCCCCCCCCGCCCCCGGGTTTTAGGGGAAGGTCTGTGATCTGACCCAGACTAGGGGATTATAGTTATCCCCTCTAGGTTGTGAGGCATCCCAGACTGGTTCTCTATTTCTAGATGGGAAACCACTCCTATACCAGGTTCTCTGGGATATGCTTTTGAGACCAGTTAACAGGGCACTTAACCCCTGTTTAGACAGCCCTGTTTATATAACCCCTGGTGACTGCTCTTTGAGGGTAATGCTCCCATGGAGTCAGGTGAAAATCCACCTCAGCACTTTAAAGGGGAAGAGGAAAAGAGCTGACATTCATTTAGCATCTCCTGAGGTAGGCCTGGCGGTAGAGGCCACTATGCCCTATTTCTCTTCATTCTTGCCTGGTAGAAATTATTCCTGTTTGTCGTATAATAACCCCCCCCCCCCCAATTAAAAGCAGTTCAGGAAACTGAGACTCCAGAAGGTGAAATACTGGGCCAAAGTCACCCAGGTAGGAATGATTGCTAAGGGGCTAGCAGGTTCACCAGCTGGAATTGCACTGCCAGCCAATTTCACTACAGACTCCAACCTTTGTTTTCCACCAGACCAGCTCCGTCCCTGCAGGGTGTGAATGGTTTAACCCCAGTCTGAGGAGGTTGAGGTCAAGGCATCAGTCCCAGGGAGGAAATTTCTCCTCTATTGCTGACTTCTGGCCCAGTCTGAGAATAGATCCAAATAATTTCTCTTGTTCGGATATACTGATGTCCCTGCATTTCCTATTTTATTTAAGGCACACCTAGGCTAATACTGAATAAGCTCCAAGGAAACAGAACACTCATTGGGTCTGAGAAACTGAGTCTAGAACTTGCTCTCTCGAGAACCTCTTCTGAGACCAGAGTCATTAAGCACTGCTGTGCATGGATCACCTATCTGTGTTCTGGGCTGTTCCTGTCCTGCTGGAGGGTTTCTAGCTACAGGCAGTATGGAGGCCTCAGACTGGCAGGCTTTTCCCAGAGCAAAGGTGGCCTCTCTGTCTTATTTTAATCAGCAGCACAGGGATGCCTGCATGGCTCAGTTGGTTAAGTGTCTGCCCTTGGCTCTGGTCATAATCCTGGGGTCCTGGGATAGAGTCCCACATTAGGCTCCTTGCTCAACAGGGAGCCTGCTTCTCCCTCTGCCTGCCACTCCCCCTGCTTGTGCTCTCTCTCTCTCTCTCTGACAAATAAATAAATAAAATCTTAAAAAAAAAAAAAAAAAGAAAGAAAGCAGCACAGAATGAAAAGGAAGGGTGAGGCAAGGTGGTTATAGAAGTCAAATGAACTCTAGAGGTGCTTTTCTTGGTGTTGCATGTAATTTTGTACAAGCAGGGAGCAGATTCATGGGAGACAGTTTGGCATAGCCAATTTCGATAAAACTTTCCCCCCTTTCTAAATGTAAGAGTACTCTTTACACTGCTTTTAAACTCAGTCTTATTAGACCACTTTATAGGATTTTGCAAAACTACTTTTTGTGTTGATTACCTTACTTCTCTTCGTGGTGTTACACACCCATCAAGCATGGGCCAATAATGTTCATTTGTTCACATCTCTCTAGAGTTACAATAAAATTATGTGCAAATTTCTAACTGAAAAGGAATGATTCAAGGATTAAATATTAAAAAGGAGTTACTGCACCCATTCCTCAAACTTCAAGATTTTACAGTGGTGGCTTAGTCCAGTAGTTCACACATGAGTATGCATCCAAATAATGTGCAAATGCTTTTTAAATTGCTGGGCCCTGCCCCCAGAGTTTCTGATTTTTCTTTCTTTCTTTCTTTCTTTTTTTTTTTTTAAGCTTTTGTTTATTTATTTGACAGAGAGAGAGAACACAAGTAGGGGAAGCAGCAGGGAGAGGGAGAGGGAGAAGCAGGCTTCCCACTGAGCAGGGAGCCTGATGCGGGGCTCAATCCCAGGATCCCAGGATCATGACCTGATTCGAAGGCAGACATTTAACTGACTGAGCCACCCAAGTGCCCCTGGTTTTTTTTTTTTTTTTTTTTTTTTTTTTTAATATAGGCTCCATGCCTAATGCAGAGCCCAATGTGGGCCTTGAACTCACAAACCTGAGATCAAGATTTGGGCTGAGATCAAGAGTCGGACACTCAGCCAATTGGTCAACCTGGCGCCCCGAATTTCTGATTCTTTAAGTCCGGAAACTTAGATCCTTAAGTCTCTAGACTCCATATTTGGCAATTTTAATTTTTTTTATTTTTATTTTTTTTAAAAGATTTTATTTATTTATTTGACAGAGAGAGATCACAAGTAGATAGAGAGGCAGGCAGAGAGAGAGAGGGAAGCAGGCTCCCTGCTGAGCAGAGAGCCCGATGTGGGACTCGATTCCAGCACCCCGAGATCATGACCTGAGCCGAAGGCAGCGGCTTAACCCACTGAGCCACCCAGGCGCCCCATATTTGGCAGTTTTTAACAAATTTCACAGGGGATGCTGATGCTGCTGGTCTGGAGAGCATACTTTGAGAATTAATAACTCTACCCTGCAAAGTGGGAAAGCTCAAGACAGTAGAAATATTGTTGCTTTTCCTCTACCCACTCCTTCCCACATCTGGTAGGAGAAGGTAGCGATCAAGAGGGAGAGTTTTGGCCTGGAATTGTGTTTGGATTCCTCCTCCAATACTTTCAGCTATGTTATCTTGGCTAATTTGTTGGACTCAGCGCTTCAGTTTTCTCATTTGAAAAAAATGGGGATACTAGCTTCTAATTCATGGAGTTGTGATGAGGAGTGAGACAATGTGTCTAACTGGTTTAGAACGTATGTTATATACACAGGTAGCGTATATACACAGATGTGTGTAACATATACAGTACTCTACAGACAGGTAGTGTATATACAACTCTTTTTTCTAAGAACTCTCGCATATCTCTGAAGAGGCTTATTTTGACCAAAAATAGACCCAAATAAAAAGAATTAAATATAAGGCATGATTACTTTAAATAACTGGGGAGGTAGTATTTTTTCCTTTAAAGAAGTACTGAAATCCCCACTAATGAAGTACAGCCTAGGCATTACCAAATGCTGTTATGATCTGAGGTCAAAAGAAAGCCTGGGGCCTCTGAACACATCAATACTGAGGAGGTGGGGAAAAGTTAGGAAAAGAGTATGTGGAGCCAAGAGGTTTTAAACAATGGAACTCAAAACCTTCCCAGCTGTAGGCATAGGCAAGTCTGTTTCACGTTTTTAAATTTGGTGTTCAAATTCCCAGCCCTTGCAAAACTGCCTCCCTTCCTAGTCTGCCAGGGTAATGGGAATTCCCACTCCTTCAGTTTAAGGCTATGTGTCTCCAGAATGCAAATTGTATTTTCTAGGAGTAATAGCACATAAATCCAATAATACTCACTAACTCTTTCAGATTAGATTATATTAGATTAGCTAGGTGTTACCTTGGAAAATACAGTGCTTTGCCCTGAGGGAATAGGACACAGAAGAAGGTGACTTGGAGGAAAGATCTGGAGTCTGGGGCAGAGTGGGGACTTCAGGCAGCCAAGGGCACTGGGGGGCAGGAGAGAACTGCTGGTTACCAAGTTAGCCAGCTGCTCATTCTGCTGGGGAGAGTTCCAGCCAGGCCTTCCCGTTCCCTGAAACCTTGAGGTCCTGTATAGCTTATTCTAAGGTTATGTTCCGAAAACTACCTCTTGTTTGTGGTAAAACTGAGGAGGATGGTTTTTGCTGCTGGGCTCTCTCGGCCTCCGTGGTCCCAGCCTCTCTGGGCCTTTCTCCCCATTTCTCAAGTGGAGAACCGCTCATCCTGAAAGGAAGAACAACACTGTACCAAGTTGTTGGTTAAGCCCAGCCCAACGATGCTGCTTTGGGGCATTTAGGCACAGATAACGCTTTGAGTTTCCCCGCTTCTCCACTTTAATGACAACTGAGTCACCTGAAGCAAATTTTAAGTAAGACTTCTCCTAATTCTGAGATACAAGAAAGGTAAAACTTACTGAGGAGCCAGCTCTGGATTTGTTTCATTTTAATAATCTGTGCTGACCTGGAACCCCCCCCTCTTTTTTTCTTTTTAAGATTTATTTATTTATTTGAGAGACAGAGCAAAGAAGGGTTGGCGGGGAGAGGAGCAGAGGAAGAGAGAGAGAGAGAGAGAGAATCCTAAGCAGATTCTCCTCTGAGTGCAGAGCCTAATGCGGGGTTTGATGATCCCAGGACCTTGAGATCATCACCTGAGCAGAAAACAAGAGTTAGATGCTTGGGTTGCCTGGGTGGCTCAGTGGGTTAAGCCTCTGCCTTTGGCTCAGGTCATGGTCTCATGGTCCTGGGTCAGGGTCCATCAGGCTCTTCGCTCAGCAGAGAGCCTGCTTCCCCTCTTTCTCTGCCTGCCTCTGCCTGCTTGTGATTTCTCTCTCTCTGTAAAAAAAATAAATAAATAAAATCTTAAAAAAAAAAAAAAAAGAGAGAGAGAGAGAGACGCTTAACTGACTGAACCACCCAAGCGCCCCTGGCCTGGAATGTTAAAACTAATCATACTGTATGTTTTTAGTGACATGTTCCTGGCTAACCTGTGAGACGAAGTCAGAGCCTAGGGTCTGCTTCCCACTCAGTAGCAGCACGGAGACCCATCTAACTCCATGACAGAAGGGCCATGCAGCACACATACAACTACAAAGTGGGGAGGTCAAAAGTTTCATTTTGTAGCCCCTTTCAGGTTCTTGGGCTTTGCTGCAACCTGGTTATAACTGTTGGGGTCTTCCTCTTGTACCCAGCTGGTGGCAGCCAGGTGACTTCTGTTGCAAATCTAAAGTAAACTAATGCCCACTTGTTAACACCCTGTCATGGAACAATCCTGCCAGATGGGGTTGAGGCTGATGGGCAGGGCCAGGGTTAAGTACAGGTCTGGCTAGTCTGATTTTAGACTCCAGCCCTTCCCTGTTTTCACTTGGCCAGTCGGGGGGGTGGGGGCAGGAGGAGAGGTCATCTCTGTGGCCAGTGTCCTTAGCCCACACTGGGTTTGTATTTGGAAGGTGAGTTAGGGCTGTGGTCTGTGGAGGGGCCTGAGGAGGAAGATGGGGAAGAGGAGAAGCCCAGTGACTATTCAGGAGGCTAAGTGGCTTGTGGTGGTGCTGGCAGGTGGTGTGTATAAGAATCCATTATTATAAAATATGGGCATTCAAAAATAATATTAGAATAACAGGATTAGAGAAGTTGAAGACATTTTGAATGAGTCATTTAGTGGCTCTTGGTACTATTGAATTTATATCCAGGAGTCCTGTAGGCACTTCCTAGAAATAATTTACCCAAACCCAGATCTGTATAAAGAAGCCCTGTTAGTTCTGGGAGGACACTGACCAGGGGGGTGGGGTTAGAGTTGAGAGTTAGACCAGGGGCCTACAAGGTTCTTGCTGACTCAAAAGATTCTCTGAATTATTCCAGACTTGTAAGGTGAAATTTTCTAAGCACCTGTGCAGGTCATTCTCCCAGTGACACTGCTCATACCTGGCATAACTCTTCCTTGGAAATGGCTCTCTTTGCTGCCTGGACTCACTGCAGACATGAATGTACATGGGCTCTTTTGGGCAAATCAATTTTAGAGGAGCTGTAGACAGTTTGGTTGAAGTCTTCATGCACTATTACTGACTGGCTGTGACCCTTATGTGGTAATAAGTTTCAGGAAGAATGTTATTGCCCTTGATTAATTCTCCCTCCAGGAGGAATCTTCTTTGTTTAAAGTGGAATGGTTCATGGTTTGTCAGAAGAAACATGTAAGTCTTGCAGAAGTAAAAGGTCACTGAAGTGGCTTTCTGTGTGCTTCCTAGAATCGAAAGTCTTGCTTATGACATAGGGTGAATTCATGAGGATTGGAGAAGGTAGGTTTTGAATAAAAATATCTTATGAAATGCAAAGAAGGGGATCATTCCTAATCCAAATGCTATTTTTGTCTGTTGCATTACTGTCCCCAGAGACCATCCTATCTCTCTCAACATCAAAACTTCTTTCAAATGCTTAAAAATAGCATTCAGACTTTTATAAGTGTTTAATCTTCACAGAATCACTCCATTTCACAGGTGAAAGTCAGAGAAATATCTTGTCCAATGTGCTGCAACAAAGAAATGAGAGAATATTCCTTTCCACTACCCCAGATCCCTTTTTTAATTCCTTGGGTTCTGCCCGTGTTACTTCCTTCCATCATCCTGGGCTTTCACCAGCAGCAGACTTCTTGCCAGCTTCCGTGATCCTCCCAAACTTCTGTGTTTTCACAGTTTTCCTCTTGGTCCTGCAGAAGAAAAGCAGCTTGTCGCCAGCTTCTTTGTGACCTTTGCTCTTTGGGATTTAGTTTCCTCATCTGCAAAAGGGGGATCGTTGGCAAGAGTCATCTTGCTTGTTACCCCAGCTCTCCCACCACAGTCAGACCAGCCTCCTCAGCAGGCACGGTGAGCCCAGCCTCTGATAGAACTCTAGGGCACAAAGTACACACAGAATGCAGGGCTCCGGAAGCCTTTGTTCCTTGTTCTTAAATTCTCTTCTTGATACTCTTATTGTTGCTGCCCTAAACATATTGCTGGTTATTCCTGGCCAGAGCCCCCAGCCCTCTGTTGCTTTGTCCTTCTCCAGGACCCTGAATTTCATCTTTTCTGGTTAGCAACTAACATAGCTTTTTTTGAGCCTCAGTTTTCTCATCTGGAAAGAATGGGTTCATAATATCTATGTGGCATGGGTTAGTTGTGAAGATTAAATCTGTTAATATCTTACAGAAAAACACCTGGCAAATAGCAGATGCTTGGTTCCTTTTAGTTACTGTCTTGATTTTGTCTTAGAAACAGTAATCTTTTAAACCCAGTCTGCCCAACCGCACACCTGAGCCTCTTCACATTTCTCCATCTGGGTGCCATTGTGGCTTTTCACTCTACCTGGCCCCTGGTCCAGACACTCAGTGCCTTTGAGGCTTTTGGTTTTGGGGTTTAGCCCCTCTTCCTGGTAACGCTTTCTTGCTTCCTTGTGTCTTCTAGGCTTACTCTGTGCCATTTGTCTCTGCCCTTGTGGCTGCCATAGCCAGGTGCTAACTATAATAATACCTGCTTTGCATACCTCAGGGATTATTGTGAGGATCAAAGGGGATGATTTATGCCATCAAAGTGCTTTGAAAGGTAAGACGGGCCACATTCATGTGGGCTATATTATGAGGATTATTATCACCCTGGACTATCTTCAGATGACTAAAAATATCCAGCCAGCCTGGACCTTCTCAGCATATTCTTATCTCTCTTGGACTTCCCCACACTGCCTGGGAAGTCTGACAGTTAAGCAAATGAAGAACTTGTGTCGAGAATGGAGAATGCCTGGGTAATGAATTACCTTCTTTAGGGTCCCGATGGGAAATCTGGTACCCTGGAAAGTTGATTTACCTCACTTGAGTGAATGCTTTAGACCAAGCAAGCATTTCATTTGCCCAGGCAGCCCATTGTGATGATGACATTAAATAATCATTATCATTATGTGGAAATCCTGTCACCTTGGGGATTTAGAAAGTGTTTCCCAAGTCACATACACATAAGCAACCAAAATGAGGAGAATGTTCATCTAGAAGAAAGTATTTGTGAAGACAACATTTGTTTGTAATTGTTCGCATTTGGCAAAGGCAGGAAATGAAAGAATGAAATGAACCACAGCTTTGGATTCCTTCCAGTGTTTTTTCCAATCCTAAATTGTCGAGACTAGGGAGGAAAGCCTTCCTGTCCTGGACCATGAGCTCTAGGGAGGAGAGAAGGAGCCTTCAACTCCCTCATGCCCTCTGTCCAGGAAGTCATTTCAAAGGGAGCTGCCTCCGGGGAAAACCAAGAGCCCATTGGCCAATGTTTATTTATAGTCTTATACCCTGTAAACTTGTCTTCTTTTTAAAAATTAAGAGCGAAAAATATTTTGCTTCTTGTTTGTTTGGACCACCTCCAGGCAGTCATATCTGTTTTCTTTATTTCTGCGTGGGTTGCTCAACATCTTTGGTCTTGATGGAACTGGTTTCATTCCTAGGCCCTCCCTTATTATTAATGTTCTTATTATTGGTTCATTCTTCTATGTTTGTAGTGTCCTGGACAATTTTTTTTTATTAGCTGTTCTTTACAACACAGTGAGGTGGATCAGCCTTACTGAATATTTGTCCAACAAATTGTCCAGCATTTTCTTTTGTTGGCTTTTGTCAGGATTTATTACAACCGTTTTTTTTTTTTCTTTTTTCTTTCTGATAGTCGCCCTTTTGCAAGAAATTTAATGCTCATTCTTGTGGAACTACATGAGCCAGGGGCTTTGTGTCATCTGCTTTCAATTCATGTTTGGTTTCTTCCTCTCTGCTTGCCTTTCTCACCCTACTCAGAAATCATTGTTGCCTCTCCTGTTCATGCACATGCTGCAAATGATGCTCAACTAATCAAAAGCAGGCTTATGTAGAGGGCTTCTTTTTTTTTTTAACTTTCTTGACATTCAGATACATTTCTAAGTGGTCACTGGCTGTCAGTTCTTCAGCACATGACTTGTTAGCAAATAATCAGCCACTGCTAATATTTTGTGGTGGTTGTCATTATGGTTGGGTGTGTTTACTGGTTCTATGGTGAACCATTGGACTGCTGGGCTGTGAAGAGAGATGTTTCAGGGATAGCTGGGAATTGGTACCATAACAGAAAAGGACATCAATTCTGACCAACAAAGAAATGTTGGAGTCTTCCAAAACTCACCATTGTCAAAAATATGTTATTGTGTTTCTTTCTTTTTTTTTTTTTTTTAAAGATTTTATTTATTTATTTGACAGACAGAGATCACAAATAGGCAGAGAGGCAGGCAGAGAGAGTGGGGGAAGTAGGCTCCCTGCCAAGCAAAGAGCCTGATACGGGGCTCGATTCCAGGACGCTGGGATCATGACCTGAGCCGAAGGCAGAGGCTTTAACCCACTAAGCCATCCAGGTGCCTCTGGACTCTGGATTTCTTTCTTTTTTTTTTTTTTTTAATATTTTATTTATTTGACAGAGAGAAATCACAAGCAGGCAGAGAGGCAGGCAGAGAGAGAGGAGGAAGCAGGCTCCCTGTGGAGCAGAGAGCCCGATGCGGGGCTTGATCCCAGGACCCTGAGATCATGACCTGAGCCGAAGGCAGAGGCTTTAACTCACTGAGCCACCCAGGTGCCCATGGACTCTGGAGTTCTTGAGGGCAAAGACCATGTCTTGTTTTTCATCCACGAACTATTGTTCTAGGCACCAGGGAAATCTATCCAGCGGTTAATAAGTGTTAGCTCAGTGAATGTTAAAGTGATTAAATGAGAAAATGTTTTTGCTAACTATATGATGTGTTATGAACTAGTAAGGACTGTTTGAATACAACTTCTTTTTATTATACTTGTATTGTCTTGTCTATATAGCAATAAAGAATAGATTTGAATCCTGTAAAGCTAGACAAGAAATACGTAACCACATTATGGAATAGGAATGATGGCAGTTTGAATTTTCAAAAGATTTAAAAAAGATCAGCCATATTATGTTGATAGTTTTCTGATATTGGGCCTGTTTGGTTATCTGTGGTGATTGAGAAAGCCCAGAAATGGGTGGGAGAATAACCCACTGTCTTTAAAATCACTTAAGAAATTCTCTGTTGCATAGGTAGGTGTTCTAGAAAATGTCCTAAGTGAGGTCGTACTTAACACGGGTTCTGGATGTCGGTAGTTCTGGAAAGCTATGTGTTATCCTGTGTTGTATCAGGTTTAAGCCAATGGAATAAGAGTTACTAAAGTAGTTAGCAGTTGGCTCAGTGCTCCAGAACTCTTCCCCCGTGGGACTTACCTTAGAGGCTGTGAAGAAGGGAGAAGAATAGATTTTCCATCCACTATCTTGTGGCATCATGCTTCAAGAAAAATGGACCAGTTACTTCTACATGAACGTACATGACAACTAGTGATGAAAAAAATGGGTTCTATTTGTTAGTCTGGCACATTTCAGATACCTAATAAATCCTGACTGAGTGAATAAAGGAATGAATTTAGCCTCCTTATCCCAGCTGTCCAAAGTGCTTAACATGTGCATGTGGAAAGGCCCAAGAATGACTTTACTGGGTTTTACCCAAGGGGACCTTGGGATCAATCAGCAACAGGGAAGAACTCTGAGTTTGGGCCAAGTTCACTTCCAAGAAGCAGCTTTTAATAAAAGCTCAGTATTCTTATCAATAGTCCTTCACCTCTTTCTGCAGTCTTGGCAAAGTCTTTTTGAAAAGCAAATGCACCGTAGGCAGAAGCTGGATTGCAAAGCCAAAATGCAAGTCTTGTCCCCATTTGGGCAGCAAGACATCTCAAATCAACCCTTTGGTACATTTGGGAGGATGGATTTATAAGAGCCTGACAGCACTTTTGAGTCTATGTATAGAAGCATTAGATTGGTTGCTGGAAGTGAAAAATCAGTCTATTAGAATTTCATGTGTTAAATGAAGTTGCCAGGAGGCTACACTACAGGCTTTGGGCTTTTCATGAGTTATCCTTGTTATTGGTCAGTGGTAGAAACAGAACATGTTGACTTTGGGATCTGGTAATTGTTTTAAATTAGTGGCTTAAAGGCCACAGAGCCTCTTTCCTTCCTTATTGCCGACTTGACTTTTCCTCATTTTTACCATGGGTTCTGGGTTCTTTTCTTCATGTGTCCATCTCTTCATTTCGCAGGAACTGGCCATTAGGTTTTTTGTTTTTTTTTTTAATCTAGTTAATTCTTTGGGTGCTGAAGACTTACCTAATGGGGAAGTGAATGGAGAAAGAGTCAGGCAGGGAAATTTGTGCATGAAATGGGTTTTGTTTTTGTTTTTGTTCCTCTGAGGATTTGTTGTAAGCAGATATAAAGTATCTTTCTTACTCAAAGTACCTCCAAGGGCTTTCACAGATCAGGTAGTCACTGGCATGGCAGTGAGAGGAGAGGCAGAATGAACCACGTGGTGACAGTCAGAGACCTGGCTGCGCTCTCACTCAGGCATGCTGTCCTTGATCATTAGATAACCACAATGACACTTCACCCCCGCTACTGTTTCCATTACAATCAGAACTTCAGAGCAAGGGTAAGGCTCTCTGGGTCCTACTCCATTGCACTGATAAACAACACCCACAATGAGAGATTGGGGAGAAGGGAAGCTGGGCCTTATTTTTGAGAGACAAAGCCAAGAAAAGGAAACAAAAGGAAACCAATCTCTTATTTGCACAATTAGATTCTGAAGCACTTTTGTATCCTCTGCGATGTTTGGTCATTGTTGATTGCGGAACCTGAGCATTTCTCTCTGTTCATGAGGCAAGACCAACTCAACTCTGTAAGAGTCTTAATTCTAAGAAGAGGAGGTTCTTGACACAGCCCTTCTAAACTTACAGAATAGGTGTGACAGGCCTCCTGCCAGTTCCTCAGCAGGCAGCGCCTACAGCATATGCCTTCAGGGCCCGTGAAGTACAAAGTGAGGGCGGAATCTGAGAAACACCTCAAAATGTGTCCAACTGAGCTCTCCAAAAAATTCCCCAGTCAGTTACTCTGCAGGAACAAATGGAGTTTCTGAAATGCAGGTGTTGTCTTAGGAACACGCTTTGAACTTCGAGTTCCCAGTTTGTTGGTATTAGGGCCAGAAGAGGGAGTGGAGATCAGAGGATGGGAGAACAGGGTGACCATTGCAACAGGTTCAAGAGAGTAAAGATGAACCCCATCTTTTATAAGATTTGGAGTCTTTCAGACTACTCAGCAAGCTGAGGGATTGGAAAGAAAAATGCTTCTTATATAAGAGCTGAGAGCTCTTATCTCATTCTTGGGAACAAGCTGAGGGGTAGGTGGCAACTATTTTGGTCTTTCATTTCACAGTTGGCAGAGCTGAGGTACAGGGAGGGGAATTGGTCTGTCAGCCCACTTAGCCAGATGTGCATGTGAAGAGTTCCTTCAAGGCTCCTCTGTCGGCCGTTCCTGCAGTAGCTCCCCGTCCTCTGTCACTGCCATTCACAACCTCCGCTCGGAGGCGGTTGGCAGCTCCCCGAGAGTGGGAAGTTACGGCATCACTGAAGTCACTGGGTAGGCCTAGAGTCTGTGGACCTGAACTTGAATTCTGACTCTCCTCTTGCTGGCTCTGTGGTGTTGGGCAAATTTCTTAATCGCTCTGCAGTCTCAGTTTGCTTCTTTTTAAAATGAGGGTGACAGGGGTGCCTGGGTGGCTCAGTGGGTTAAGCCTCTGCTTTCAGCTTGTGTCATGATCTCAGGGTCTTGGGATTGAGCTCCGCATCGGGTTCTCTGCTCAGCAGGGAGTCTGCTTCCTCCTCCCTCTCTCTGCCTGCCTTCTGTCTACTTGTGATCTCTGTCTATCAAATAAATAAATAAACTCTTAAAAAAATGAGTATGATAACAGCAGTCGCAGTGGTTGTTGTGAGAACCTGAAGTGTGTGAGAACATTTACTCCACCACCTCGCATAACTTGGTAAATGTTCATTGGATCTGAATTTAAGGAAGAGATAAAATGAACCTGAATTTCCTTCTCTGACTTCATTTGATCCCAGAGACGCTCTGATCTACCTTACCCGATGCTCAGAGATCTCCCCATCAGAGTGTGGTTTCTGGACTGCCAACATCAGAGACACCTAGGAACCTGTGAGAAATGCAAATTCTTAGGCGCTATCCTAGACTGAATCATCAACAGGGTGGGCAGCAGCAGTCTGTGGTTTAACATCTTCCTGGTGGTTCTGTACACTCCCAAGTATGACAACCTCCGCACTGTATTAACTTCATTATGGCAGGAACAAAACACCTGTGGCGACAGCTGGCTTAATCATGTTGCAGTGTGGCTGAGAGCACTGCTCAGGCATATATTGGTGACGCCTCTATATGTGTCCTGTCTTTGTACATTTGTTGAGAGAGGAGAAGACAGAATTTGCTAAAGTTTACCATCCCTCTGAACTTTTAAGACATTCTGCTTTTTTTCTAGTGCGGGGTATGGAATTGACAAAAGACTATAGTGGGTCTGCATGAGCATGAAGCTGGTGGAAGAAATGGTTAAATACAATCCCAAAACCCTACAGTCTTTGTAATGTTGGAGTGCACAGAGGCAGAACACTCACCGAAATAAAATACCGATGGAGGTATTGTGTTCTGGCATACAAACTCTAAAAGAAGATTTATTAGATATGCAGGAGGATGCTTAGAGTGTTGACAAATTTGAAATGATTTTGAAAATACATTTGGCCCTTGAACAATGTGGGGGTTAGGGGTGCTGACCCATGCATAGTCAAAAATCCATGTATAGCTTTTGACTCTAAAAATTTTGCTACTTATAGCCCAGAACCAACCAGAAGCTTTACTGATAACATAAACAGTCAACTAACACATATTTTGTGTATTATATGTATTTTATACTGTTTTATGATAATGTAAGCTAAAGAAAAGAAAATGTTATCAAAAACATCATAAGGAAGAGAAAACACTTTTATAGAACCGTGCTGTATTTATTGAAAGAAATCTGCATGTAAATAGACTGCACAGTTCAAACTTGTGTGGTTCCGGGATCATCTGTCTTTTGAAAGTTGAGTATGTGATGGAAAGCTTGGGTATTTTAGAGTTGTGGAGAGCATCAGCTTTTCTCTTCATCTCTCCAGTAGGGGTTAGGAAGGATGTCACCTCACTTACTCCTCATTTCTTCTATGTCGCTCTTCATGGTGGTTTCCAGAGAACTTTTGAACAAGAGTGGCTACTGTGCCCTTCTCTGTCTGTGTCCTGCCCCTGCTCCTTCTCCATCAGCACCGTTCCTTTCTAGAAAAGTTTAGAAGCCCCTCCCTTTCTTTTTAGGCCAGGAAGCATTGGTTGAGTTGCCTTAGCAGCGTCAGACAGTATAGATATTTAAATCTAAAGACTTCCTATCCCTCTGTCATTCAACAGTCATTTTACAGATGACAAAATGGAGGTCCGAGCTGGAGTTTCCTGGCTTCAAGTCTGTGCTTTTTAAACTACTCAATGGAAGCATCTCCACACTGCCTGAGAGCTTAGTCACAGTGGGTGTGGCCTGGAAAAGGGGAGCCGTGGAGTTAGAAGCTCTTTTTTCTCACTAGTTTTTCAGATATTATACCTGTTAAAAAGGTCAGTCTGTATGTGGGTCGATATAGTAATTTTCCACTTTTGTTTAAATAAGTGAGGGATGTGAGATTTGATTGGTCCATTTTTAATTTTTTTTTCTTTTTTGGTCCATATTTAATTTTGGCACTAGGGAATGGGTGGATGTTGAAACCAAACAAGTCCCAAATTGTGTCTAATTTATCTTTTTTGACGGAAAAGCTCATCATTGGCAAGCCATTAGCTTTTAATTGCTGCCAAAGTCATGCTGTTCGTATAAATGGGGAAGAATGGGTGGGATCCAATCCTCTACATCATATTAGTTTTTGCCCATAACACTTGAATTTCCAGGCCCAATCATTATTTTATCCCTATAAAATAGCTTTAAAATAAGAGTGGAGAGTTTCTATTTTGCTTTGGCATTGGAGTGTCAGGTGGTATCAGGTATGTGTTTAAGATTTCTTAGATTTTGCTTGGCGTTCTTTGTGCTTACATTCTGAACTGCCCGGGCAATAAGTCAAATGATTTCTTAGATGTTCAGGGAACAGGGAATACAACCAGTGTGTAATTTTTCAGGGTAATGGGAGAAAACCTTGGCCTGGATTACTCCAAACCAGACAGATCATCAGAGTAAACAAAGGGGTGTGTGTGTGTTTCCGCTTTATTTTCTTTCTGACCCCAAAATGTGACTCTGTGGTAAGAGCACATTTGAATATTCATTGTACATTCATAATAATGATGGTAACGAACACTTATTTATTGACCACTTATTATGTTCCAGATACTATGCTATCTCACTCATTTCTCACAGCTCACTATGGAAGAAATTTTATCCTCCTCATAAAGACTCAGTGAAGTTAAGTAATTTGTTACAGGTTACATGGGAAGGAACTGGGAGATCTAGGATTGGAACCCAGGCTGACTGGCTTCATATAGCTTTGAGTACTTTTTTGAAAGTGTCATCCTTTCCCCGTGTCCTTCATTTAATGGTGGGTGTCAAGTGCTGCTGGGAAGTGAGGTGGCACTTCAGCCTCATGTAAGTGACAAATTGTGGGTCAGGTAGGTGAGGAAGAAGCTTGGGCAATGTGTCTTTCTGGAAAAGCCTGAATCTGAACGGTCCAAGGTGAGAGGATTAAGTACCTTTGGGCACGAAAAGGGGAGGGTGGCTTTAGGAAGGGGATGGCTGAAAGGGTAGATAAGGTCAGCAGATGCTGGGGTTGGCCTCTGTGAGAGAAATTGGAGAGAACTACATAACCTTGAACTACACTGAGCTTTAGAATAAATGACACCTCCACTGTGCTGCCATCCTGCCTCCAACCTACTCCTATGCAGCAGTAAGAACAATCATCATAAGTTGTCTACTGGAAGTGTTAATGACTGGCGTACTACCCTTCGGTGTCTTCTTAAACACCTAGAATAAAATCCAAAGTCCTGATCTTTGTCTACAAGGCTATAGCAAGTGCTGCCAGTGTCCTGCCCACAAGGCCTGGGGACTTATTGTACCTGTGTCCTTGGGGAGCTTTCGACTGTAGTCACCTGTCTGAGGGGGTCACCAGGAAGCCCCTAGGAGTTAATGCCCCAGGAGCAGGTCTCAACAAGGATGGACAAGCATTTGTGGATAAATGCCCCACCTCTCTTGGCTTCAGGTGGTAGACCTCAGAGGTGTGCCCCAGTTGCCAACGGCTATAAACTGCTCATGAATGCACCCTGTCATGCCTTCCCTTTCTGTCTCACTTTCCCACTCACTCTCTCTGCTGGCTCCCAAAGAAACTACTTGCACTCAAATCTGTCCTTGTGGTCTGAATCAGGGGAACCCAGGAAAGCCAGTGGTCTTGTTGGATCTGGCCTCTGTCCACCTCTCCTAATGCCTTTAGAGCTGTTCTGCTTTTACGTTTAATTGCTCTGCTTTACGTTTCCCAAGTATTCTAGACTATTCAGTATGCGCCATTTCTACGCTTCCCAGCCCGGATTCCTCATTAGTTAGGGTCCCACTTTAATTTTTTTTTTTTAAGGATTATTTATTTATTTATTTGACAGGCGGAGGTCACAAGTAGGCAGAGAGGCAGGCAGAGACAGAGAGAGAGGGAAGCAGGCTCCCTGCCAAGCAGAGAGCCCGATGCGGGGCTCGATCCCAGGACCC
Source organism: Meles meles (assembly GCF_922984935.1). Lineage (NCBI taxonomy): Eukaryota > Metazoa > Chordata > Mammalia > Carnivora > Mustelidae > Meles > Meles meles. The sequence continues at coordinate 86,001,513 of NC_060068.1, forward strand.
CGAGATCCTGACCTGAGCCGAAGGCAGAGGCTTTAACCCACTGAGCCACCCAGGCACCCCTAGGGTCCCACTTTAATACCACCCCCTCAACAGGTCTTTCCTGGTATTTTATTTTATTTTATTTATTTTTAAAAGATTATGTTTATTTATTTGACAGACAGAGATCACAAGTAGGCAGAGAGGCAGGCAGAGAGAGAGGAGGAAGCAGGCTCCCTGATGAGCAGAGAGCCCGATGCGGGGCTCGATCCCAGGACCCCCGGATCATGACCTGAGCCGAAGGCAGAGGCTTTAACCCACTGAGCCACCCAGGCACCCCTTTCCTAGTATCTTAGAAGAGAGTTTGAAGTGTGGGAGCAGGATATCTGGCTCCCCTTGCTTTGGCCCCAAGTGGTGTGTGAGGAAAAGCAGCATGAAGGGTGGAGGTGGCCACTCCATCGCTCCCCATCTGGTCTCCTGACTTCTTCACATCCTAGTCTAAGGTGAGGCAGGCTGGGCTCGTCTACCACGCAGTTTGGACTTCTGAGTGTGCCCCAGTCTATCTGTGCACCCGGGGCAGGAAAGAGGCTCAAAATAGGAAGAAAGAGTGATGGCGGGATCGATGGAAGAGACTGTGGAGACTGAGTATTCAGAAGGTCTGTCTGACACGCCTCAGAAAAACCTTCGAAATTATGGACGTATCATCTGAATCCAACTCAGTATCTTCTGAAGCCTGTTTACCAATAAACATCCTTAAAGTCCCATGTTGATTTCTCTCACAAGTCCATGTAAGGGGAGCAGTTCTTTCAGTTCTTTAAGGATGGCTTTGCTATTGTTGTTCAGAAGAGAGAAATGAGTGAGAAGGTCACAGGTTCATCTGTGCTTTCCATTCTCTCACCAGATAGACTAGTACACGAGGAATATTTTCACCCAACTGTGGCTTTTCTTTTCAAAGGAGCCTAGACAGTTCTGGAGAGTGAATTAAGAAGATGCCTCTGGGTCAAAGCTGCTCTGCCTGTGCATGCACAAGGCCTGGGAGGCAGCCTCTACCCTTGCTCCCTGAGCATGACCTACCCTGTGTGGTTTAGGAGGAAACCCGAGTCTAGAGATGGAGATATGCTGACCTTCCCCCTCCCCACACTGGTTCCAACTTCAGAGAGGTGTGCCTTTAGACCTAATGTCAAGCCTACGTGTTTCAGTAGGCCATTTTCTTTTTGAGTTTGATTGGATCATGAAATATCAACAGTAGGAGCCCCAGAGAGCGCAAACCAGCCTCTCATTTTTCCCAGGAGGAGACTGAGGCTTCCAGTCCTTTAATGACTTGTTTAAAGCCACGCTGCTGATTTGTGGCACATTTGAGATGAAAACAGGCTAAATGTCATTGGAAAATTCTTTTAAGCCGGTAACTGTCTAAAAGGTTCTTGTAATTCTCAGGAAATTCACCAAAGGGTGTGATGAGCACTGAAGATATTTTAGGGAGCAGTGGCCTTAAGGGGGAGGTCCCTTTGTGAAATTTCACCTTGGGCCCTCAAAACTTAAATTTTTGTCTTCGAATATTTCTCTTATTGCGAATGCTTCCAGAATTGTGCTTGCTTCTAAACACAGCACAATATACAATGTGTGGTAAGGATTGGGGTTGACTCTTGGATTTTATTTTGTTAAGGTAGACATGCTTCTTTACTGATGTTTTCAAAGCCAGTGATTTTAGATTAATACTATTGAAGGCTTCAGCTCGTCATTTGAACATTCCTTCATTTTTGTTAGGACCTGAAATAACTCAAAGACCAAGGAATTTCATTGAGAAAAGAAAATTAAATAAATTAAAAAAAGTTTATCCTTTGGAATACATTTTAAAAAAGTATTTTTTTTTTTAAAGATTTATCTATTTATTTATTTGACAGAGAGAGATCACAAGCAGGCAGAGAGGCAGGCAGAGAGAGGGGAAGGAAGCAGGCTCCCTGCCGAGCAGAGAGCCCGATGCGGGGCTAGATCCCAGGACCCTGAGATCATGACCCGAGCCGAAGGCAGCGGCTTAACCACTGAGCCACCCAGGCGCCCCTAAAAAAATATTTTTTTAAAAAATTATTTATTTGTCAGGGAGAGAGAGAACATAAGCAGGCAGGGTGGCAGGTAGAGGTAGAGAGAGAAGCAGGCTCCCCACTGAGCAAGGAGCCTGATGCGGGTCTCAATCCCAGGACCCTGGGACCAGGACCTGAGCTGAAGGCAGCAGCTTAACCACCTGAGCAACCCAGGTGTCCCTAAAAAAAGATTTTATTTATTTGCGAGGGAGAGAGAGAGACAGACAGAGTGAGAGCACAAGCCAGGGAAAGAGGCAGAGGGAGAGGGAGAAGCAGACTCCCAACTGAGCAGTGAGCCTGATTCGGGGATGGATCCCAGACCTTTTGGGATCATGACCTGAGCTGAGACGGATGCTTAACTGACTGAACCACCCAGGTACCCCTCCTTTGGAATAAACTAATCCTCACAGAAGAGTGATAAGATAAACATGAATTTTGGTTGGTGAGACCATCCTGCAAAAGAATGAGTTCACCTTCTTTGGGTTCAAGTGAAATTGGGATTAAAATCCCTTCAACAGTGGCACTTCCTATTACCCAGTATCTGGGGCAAACTACTGAAACATTATTGTAAGGACCTATTTAGAAACTGTCCCTGCTCCCCTTCCCCCAGGGGATTTACTTGGAGACAAGTCCCAGAAACCAGCCTCAGGTAACAAAACTCAAATACAGGGGTGGGTCAGGCCAGGTGGAGACATCCAATCGGTGGGGGGTTGCATACTGTCTCCCTAGCTACAGGAGTAGGGACCCCCGCCCTTTGGGAGCCTTTTTGGCGCCAATCCTAATCAAGGTGTAATAGGCTGGTTCTAATGTCTACTAGGGTAAAGTGTAATTCAATTGGTCATCTAGCATCACTGTGGAGTTTCCTGTGTGTGTTACAATTTCAGTGGCCACCTGTGCATGGTCAGGCCCAACCACATGGCCTTTACACTTAAAAGCCAGTCCGTAAAGGAGAGCGGGGTCGCCCTCTCTTGTAAGAGGTGCGTCCCCGAACATTTGGTTAGATTCTTGATGCTTGGTGTGAAATAAAGCTTTGCTTGACCTTCACTTTATATCAGTCTCGCTCCTTTAATCACGGACCCATTATTGGGGCATAACAATTGTCATTTATTAATTAATCATTAAATACTCATTGAGCACTTACTTCGTTATGCCCTGCCTTATATATTCTGTAATTCCATGTAGAAGAGACTTTATGAGCTTGTATGCACAAACAACTTGTCTGAAGAAATAAAATCAAAAGAGTATGACATCTCATGGATGCCTGGGTGGCTCAGTGGGTTAAGCCTCTGCCTTCAGCTCAGGTCATGATCTCAGGGTCCTGGGATCTCGCCCCCCATCGGGCTCTCTGCTCTTCAGGGAGCCTGCTTCCTCCTGTCTCTCTGCCTGCCTCTCTGCCTACTTGTGATCTCTGTCTGTCAAATAAATAAAAAAAAAAGAATATGACATCTCAAGTGAATATGAAAACCAGCCTTTGTAGAAGATGGTGGATTATGTTTGTTATATTGTTTCTGTAATGGGTCTGATGGTTTGTGCTGAATAATTCATGCTATTTTGCCCAAGTCCCTTGAAAACACTGGCATATCTCTGAGGGACAGCTGGCTGAAGTTAAGGTATGAACTATTGCCACAGATGTGTACATTGCCAAATGACTTCTTGGTATTTTATTTTTGTTAGTGCAGTATTTGAGAGTACTTGCTGTGGAATTAAGCAGAACTGTGTTCAAATCCTAGTTCTACCCTTTGACTTGGGCAAGGGACCTAACCTCTATTAGTCTCAATTTTCTCATTTGTAAAATGAAGGTTAAAAATTTGTCCTTATTGGGATTTATACATAGAAGAACCAAAATTTCATTTTTAAAATGAACATTCTTTTCTAAGGAGCATGGATCTGGCTAAAGGTAAGGCTTCTATCTTGGGTAGTGCCTTAGATTTTGCTGTGAAAGTCTAGGAACAGGAGTTGGGGGCTAGGTGGGTACTGGGAGAACTCCACTGTTTTTGTTATTATTATTATTGTTTGAGGGAGAGACAGGGGTGGGGGCAGCAGGGGAGGGAGAGAGAGAATATTAAGCAGGCTCCATGCCCAGTGCTGAGCCTGTCATGGGGCTTGATCTTACAACCTGAGATCATAACCTGAGCTGAAATTAAGAGTTGTATGGACTGAGCCACCCAGGTGCCCCAAACTCCACTGTTTGTAGAAGAAGGAAAAGAATGGGGGAAAGAGCCAGCAAGAAGGAGGGAAGCAGGAAGTCATGGTGGGGGGCCAGAGGACGTTTAAAGAACTCTGATGTTCCCTGTGTGTCTGTTGCTATGTTGGGCTCCATTTTCCATGATCCTGGCTGGTCTACCTGCCTTTCCCTGTTCCTGGCCTACTCTTTGATAATGTCTGTTAAGCTCACTAGTGTTTCATGGTAGTTAAGTTGTGTGTGTGTTACACAAGTGGGGGAGGGGCTGGATTTTATGTCTGGATCAGTGAGATGACACAGATGCCCAGGAAACAGAGACCATGAGCATGGAAGCCTTTGGGAATTTGCAGAAAGCTGGTGAGCACTATGGATTTTCATAGGTTTTGGTGATTCTTCCCAAGCTGATCTAGATTTCAAGGGGGCAGGATATAACTGATGTCTGAGCATCAGTAGACAGTATTTATTGAAGTTTCAGTCTGCATCAGATGCCAATATGAGTATTGTGTGCATTGTTTCCTATTCACTCAACAAATACTTATTGAGGGACCAGTTTAATCCTTACAAGTCAATTAAGTACTGACTTAATACTTAAATAAATAGTCCCATTCTATAGATGAAGAAACTGAGCTTTAGATAGGTTATATAAATGGCTTAAGGTTATTCAGCTAAAATATATATGTTAAACCTAGACCTTGAGATAAAGTCTATCTCATTACAAAGTCTGTATTTTTAATTGTTATGATAGCTTGTGTCTCACTGTTCGGTACTGTCTTATGCCAGAAAGATTGACTAATGAAGATGGATGTTTAAGTTCCTGACACATTGTAGGTGATTTAAGTCACATTCCCTAGAAGCAGAAACTGTGAGGGATTTTCGTTGAAGAGGTTTACTACAGGAGTATTCTACGGAGGAGGATGTGAGAATAGAAAGGAGAGGGCAAGGTGTCATAATGATTGTATGTGTTAACTTGAATAGGCCACAGGGTGGCCAGATATTTGGTGAAACATTATTTTGGGTGTGTCTGTGAGAGTACTTCTGGATGAGATTAACATTTGAATTGGTAACTGAGTAAAGCAGATTGCCTTTCTCAATAGGGGTGAGCCTCCTCCCGTCTGTTGAAGCCCTGGATAGAGTAAAAAGGTGAAGGAAGGGGCGCCTGGGTGGCTCAGTGTGTTAAACCCTCTACCTTCAGCTCAGGTCATGATCCCAGGGTCCTGGGATCAAGCCCCACATCGGGCTCTCTGCTCAGCAGGGAGCCTGCTTCCTCCTCTCTCTCCCTGCCTGCCTCTCTGACTAGTTGCAATCTCTATCAAATAAATAAATAAAATCTTAAAAAAAAAAAAAAAAAGGCAAAGGAAGGGTAAATTGGCTCTCTCTGCCTGACTGTCTTTGAACTGAGATGTCTGTCTTTTTCTGTCTTCAGACTCAGACTTGGAATGGACTGAGACCATTGGTCTCCTGGGTCTCCAGCTTTTTAACCGCACATCTTAGGACTTCTTAGCCTCCATCAATGCATAAGCCAATTCCTTATAATAAAAGTCTCTCCCTCCCTTTCTCTCTCAGTGCTGTTTCCCTGGAGAACCCTGGCTAATACAGCAGGGAAAAAAGCTAAGCCAGAATGTGGTCTCAGGGGATATCAGCTTTTGCCTGATCCCATAGGGAGGTCTGGAGCATAAATTACATCACAGAATAGATTCCACTTTGTGGCCCAGGGGCTGGCCTTAGTATTCCGAAGTTAGTCATTTCACAAGGTCCTCTCTGAGGGTGGGGTGGGGGTTGTAGGGTAGCTCCCTGGAGATGGGGCCAGATGTGAATTATCTGCTGATACTCCCTGCCTCCCAGGGATGAGAATACCAGCTGGTAAAGAAGATCTAAATGGGGGTACCAATAGCATCCACTGCAGTAGGCAATTAATAACTAGTAGCCAGTACTATTTCACATGATTTGATTTCTTTTCCCATCCCATAATGTGCTAAGTATAAAGGAAAGAAACCAGAATATAGAAAAAAGTGTCAACAATCTTGCACACAAACATCATTTTTCTCCAGTCCACATCTATTTTTTTTTTTAAGATTTTATTTATTTACTTGAGAGAGAGTGAGCAAGAGACAGAGAGAGAACAGGAGCAGAGGGAGAGGCAGAGGAAGAGGGAGAAGCAGAATCCTTGCTGAGCAGGGAGCCTGATGGGGGCTTGATCCCAGGACCCTGAGATCATGACCAGAGCCGAAAGCAGGTGCTTAACCAACTGAGCTAACCAGGTACTCAATACCACATCTATTTTATTTTAGCCTAGATGTAATAATAATACAAAGTTTTAAAATTATTAAAAATATAATAATATTGTGAAAAGGCCTAACAATATAGAGGGATGTAGAGTAGACATTAGTCTTCCTTAACCATTTCATGTTAAGTGTGCTCCCCAGATGTAATCTCTGTTAGCATTGAGTGTGTAACCGTCTATGTATTTATATATACACTTGCACACTCACATAAACACACAGCCCAGCTGGATTTAATGGAATCTTATTTCACGTATTATCCTGGATCTTTCATTGTCCACCTAATAGTATAGGTGGAGACAATATCCTGGAGACCTCAAGTCAGCACATAGACATTCTTTTCAATGGCGCTACCTCATTTTGCTATCATGTAAGTGTTATAATGTATTTAACTATTTCCCTGTTTGATGACATTTCCCATTTTTTCTTTCATAAAGAATAAACTAGATAAAAATTGTGTTCTGTTTTACTCTATGCTGATACAGAGTCATCATTATTTTAAATTTGCACCATGATGGTCTATCAAGTTGATGCAGCATCATTTACTTGCCTCCCTATTGCTAGTTACACAGGCAACAAATGTCTATATATTATTATTAATATATTATTAATTATATAGAGAATTTTAAATTTCTACTACACGTGTAAAATTTCCCCCTTATTTTAAATTAATTCCTTATTCACAACAAGAGGCTTAGTAGACTGAGTCTACAGAACTTGGCTTCCTTTGTGTTATGCTAAGCAATCCACTGGATAGCCTCTATAAGAAAGAATTGTTATGGAGATATAGGCTTGCTCCATTACATCCATAATTAGCAGAGGTTACCTACTGTGAGGGATAGTACATGCTCAGGATATAAGTCCTAAAGTCAATGAATGAGAAGTAGAATCCTCTCTTCAAAGCCTGTGCCGAATGTTGTAAAGCTACGCTCTCATTACAAGGTATGTGCTTTTGGCATTTGCTGTTCATAAGTGCACGTTCTTGTCATGGAAACCAAGAAGCAAATAGGTAAAGATGGGGTGATTTGAAGTATTGGCATTTCTCAGACAGAATCAATTCAGTGGTGTAACAGCAGTCCATGTAATGAAAATTAGTCACTGTATAAGAAACAGAGCAATTTACACAAACATCCATGTAATAACTGGTGGTTGCATGCATTCAGGAATATTATTACTATTATTATTATTATTATTAATATTATTATAGGTACAGTCACTCCTACTAATATTACTGCAGCTGAAATTTGAGTGTTTATTGTGTGCCAGACGCTGTTCTGAGTATTTTACTTAGCACTGGCTAGTGCATGTTTAGTCCCCACAGCAATTCTTTGAGATGGGTCCTGTTGGATTCCCATTCTAGAGATGCGGCCAGCGAAGCACAAGGATGTGAGGTGACATGCTCAGGTCTTCTGTCTGTAGGCGGTGGAGCTAGGATGTGCCAGAGCTGGTCCTGTCTCTTGGCCGGGATGCTGTATCGCCTTTTCATGAAGGATCATCCAATACCTACTTATATATTTGATTTTCAACAAAGTAGCCAGTGTTCAAGGGAACAAATACTAGATAAGATTAAATTAAACCCAGTATTTTGGCTGAGATTCTGTACAAAGAAGGAGTCAGTAGTTGAACGCTTAGTAGGCAATCTGTGCAGGACTTTGAGGCTGTCAACTTGGAGAAGAGATGGTCATAGAAGAAAATAAAGATGTTTTAAACTTACTTTGGGTTCCAAAGGAAGCCATAAAATTATGGATGTGGGTGCATGTTCCTCAGAACAGATGAGTTAGATAATGAGAAACTTCTGATAAAGAGACTTAAAAAGCTAAAAATATCCATTCTGCCTTTCACACACCTTGTGTAGGAGGGAGATTTCTGAGAAAGCAATGTCTGTCTTTACCACTTCATTCTAGATGGCTGCCCTGTATGGAAATGAGCAGGTAATGGGGGCTTGTTAGAGCAGGAAAAAATGTTAGGGTACATTAGAGAAGGTGAGAAAATGGGAGGAAATGCCTTTTAAAAATAGTGTTAATACTCAGTGGATCTATGGTTACAGAAGGATTATTTTCTAGGAGTTATTTGAATCTGGAAAAGGGTAAGACAATGCTGTACTTTTGAGAGATTCCAAAGAGCAAGAAATTATTTTTTTAAGATTTATATATTTTATGTGGGGGGGAGAGAGAGAGAGATCAATCAAGTTTGGGGAAGGGGCAGAGGGGAAGGGAAGAGAGTTCCAAGCAGACTCCATGCTGAGCATGGAGCCTGATATGGGGCTTGATCTCACAACCCTGAGATCATGACCTGAACTGAAACTAAGAATCAGATGCTTAACCGACTAAACCACTCAGGTAGCCCAGTAAATTAATTTTTTAAAAGAATCAGCTCTATAGCTACTGGGACACAAGTATTTATGCTGTCACATCTTGTACAGGTTTGGGATGTCATCCAAAAATATCCAGATTTATCTTATTAGAACCTGTTCTGCACTTGCAGTTTCTAGGTGCCCAAAGGAAGATTTATTTCTGACAAATGAGTGATAATATCTGAAGTCATTAGTACTGATAGCCTAATACCCTCTAATGATTCTTGGAAGGTAGAAATTTAATCAGAAACTCTCTTTTCTGTACTTAGGGTCTGAATTGGGCTGGTGGGCGTCTAGCTCACATACTTTGCCTCTTCCTGTAATTATAACAACATTCCAATTTCAACATACCTATACTATAATTGTGCCTGTCCCCTGAAAGTTTGCCCCAAGAGAAAAATCCACCTACCTTTTGGTTATACGTGGTTCCACTATCAGCCACTACAACCACCACTGGCAGGTGTGTTTGCCTTAAGTCAGGTCCTCTGCCAAATGCCTTCTGAGGGTCAGCTCATTTAATCTCCCCTTGCTCATGAATGAAGGAGCAGCCAAAGCCAAAGGCCCCCATCAACACAGAGTGAGTTCTGTTCCTTGTCTTGGCATTTATGAACTTGAGGGGAGCTGGCTCAGTGAGCTGTTAGAACAACTTTTGTCCTTGAATGTTTCCTTCATTTCCACTGTGCATCTTCCTGGTATTTCCCAAGATTTTTGTTAAATATTCTGTTTACTAAGCATTCGTCCCCCCCCCCCCCCAAAGAATGGGGTTTCAAGCATCACAATTCATATAAACAGGTTTCCTGGGCACCTGAGTGGCTCAGTTGGTTAGGCAACTGCCTTCGGCTCAGGTCATGATCCTGGAGTCCGGGATTGAGTCCCATATCGGGCTCCCTGCTCAGTGGGGAGTCTGCTTCTCCCTCTGACCTTCCCCTTCTCCTGCACTCTCTCTCTCTCTCTCAAATAAATAAATAAAATCTTAAAAAGACAAACAAACAAACAAACCAGGTTTCCTTGAAGGGCTTACAGCTGGCTCTGGGGATTTGAGGTGTTAAAAAAGATTCTGGATATTCTCTTCCTGATTTACTCAGACACTACAGCTTTTCAGTAAAGGCAACAATCCTTGAATCAAGAATATTGATCAGGGTTTGTCTCTTGTAAGTGGAGTAAACTACTTCAGCATCTTATTATTGGTGTTCTGTAAGAAACTAGTCTTGTGAGATACTTGACCAAAAAGAAGCCCCATAGGCAAATACATGTTGCAGGTATGAATCTCAGTACACAACCAGTTGTACAGGGAAATATTGCATTTCCTTATTTTCTGTGAATCAACCTGATTTTAACTTATCTGCCATCCCTCCAGATTGATGGGACATACTTGGTCATACTTGAAATTCCTTCTTCTTCTGCCTCCAAGGGGTTGTGCCAGGATTCTGTGGTCTTACAGAATGCTTAGGCATTGGTGTGATGACTGTCCACACTGCTCTCTCTGAAGGTGCTCACAATCCACACAGTCATTTTACCCGGGCTCCCTGCTGCTGTGCTGTGCTTGGAGCATGTGGTCTTTGGTGAGGTTGGAAACTCCAGCGAAAGGTCTGACTTTGGGAACTGCCCTCCTCACCCCTCCAGTCTCTCTTTCCTCAACCCTGTTTGATTTGGAAACAAAAATCAAGAAGCTCTGCCTGTCCCTCCCCTGAGGCAAGAAAAGGTAGAACCTTTCTCTTCTACTGGGGGGAGGGAAGAAGGGCAAGATGGGGAGAAAATGTGAACTTGTATACCACAAAATAATTTTATCATGTGAGATTGGGAAACACTGCATATCCTATTCCTTTTTTGGGTTTCCATAGTGTGTATTAAAATATCAAAGGCTCTGAGAAGTCCTATAATATGAAAATGTATTTATATTTATTTGAACTAGAGGCTACAAAATTTATTTGATCTTTGAATCTATTAACATCCCACAGAGCTACTGTTCTGGATCTGCTCTTTAGGAAATCTTTATTAGCTCTGTGTGGACCCATTACTGTCCATGATTAGGAAACTATAGGAACAGGTTCTGGTGTTTTCTCATATAGGGACGACACTCATGTCTCTCTAATGGAGCTCATCTCTTCTGAACCCGCCACTGGACCTACTCCCTAATGCCTTTCCAGTGTTCTAGTCCTGTGCCTTCCAACATTACTACAATGGTTTTCCTTCACCTGGGGCTTCCCATGGGCTTTGAGTTCACTGTAGTTATTCCATTAGGCATCAAAAACACAGGCAAATGACTTGGCATCATCAGTGCAATGAACCCAGAGGCACTAGGCACTTGCAGTATATTCCTAGAATACACATTCTGTGGGCATGTGTGGGTGCAGAGAGATTAACCAAGTATGAGATAATAACTGAGACTGGGGATGAGCACTAGGATAGCTGCAAAGCCGGCACAGGCCTCATCATTGCTGGGACACAAGGCCTGCAGAGGCTTTTTCTTAGTTCAGCAAACGGTACTTGTAGGGCTTTTCATTACAACCTGAGCTGAGAAGGGAGGAAAGCCTGGGCCAGAGGATCAAGACAAAGCCACTCTGTTCCTGACTATGTGTTCTTAAAGGGGCTTGTGTGTTTTAGTTACTTTTCTACTATTTGGGCTCTTTGGTTCTCAGTTATGGAGGTGCCTGGTGACCACTTATGCCTTGTCCTGGCTCCTGTTCTCTGCTATATGCCATTGCTCTGGAATAATTTCTCACTTATGATTCCCACCCCCGTCAGAACTCCCACTGCTCCTCTGCTCTTAGCTGGGGAAGGGAAACCACGCTGAGTAAACAAAAATCATGGAGACGTGACTGACTGACTGAGGGCCCCCTTTGCATTTTTAGGGTGCTAGTCTGCCTGCCTCTCTAATCAGGAGGATTTCAGGGGAGAAACTTGAGGCAGGAGGTCTTTAAAAAAAACAACAACAAAAAAATCATGTTCCTCACTGGTTTCCTCCAATGTGGGCCTGGCCTTCAGAAGGGAGAGGTTGGGCACCAGGGTGGCACAGTTGGTTAAACCTCTGACTCTTAGTTTTGGCTCAAGTCATGATTTTATGGTCCTGGGATTGAGCCCCATGTCTGAGCCCAGCATTGGGCTCTGTGCTCAGTGCGAAATCTGCTTGAGAGTGTTTCCCTCTCTCTCTCTCTGCCCCTCCCCACCTCAAATAAATACATCTTTAAAAAAAAAAGGGAGTGGTAAAAGGTTACTGTAGGGGCACCTGGGTGGCTCAGTGGGTTAAAGCCTCTGCCCTCGGCTTGGGTCATGATCCCAGAGTCCTGGGCTCGCCCCACATCAGGCTCTCTGCTCAGTGGGGAGCCTGCTTCCTCCTCTCTCTCTGCCTGCTTCTCTGCTTACTGATCTCTGTCTGTCAAATAACTAACTAACTAAATAAATCTTTAAAAACCGAAGAAAGTTACTGTCACAGCCCTCAGAAAACCCACTTCTGGCCCCACCAGTGCTGGAGGGCAGTTAATCCTACTTCCTTCTTTTATAGGCTTTTGGTCTGAAGCCTGAGATCTGAGCTAATATTGTTGATGTTTTTTCCTTCTCAAAGGGAAGAAAACTCCACTCCCTGAAGAAAGCCAAGTGCAACTGCAAACCCCAGAAGTGTCAGAGCTGGGAATCCCTGGGAGAGCGGGCTCAGCTGTCAGCTTGGGGCTCCTGGGAAACACAAGACAGTCCAGGGCCTGGTAGGGCAAGAACAGGTTCCCCTGTGCTAGCTGATCAGGGGCTTTTCAGTTGGGTCACTAACCTCTTCGAACTACACTTAGCTGACCCCAGAAATCTTGGCTTAAATGCAGGACTGTATCAATTACAGTAATTTACATGAATTATTTACCAATTATCCTTAATTACCAGGTTGCATGATAATGATTATGCATATCATCAAATGTGTGCCAGATCAACTTGGTTGTAGGATTTATTTGATTGCAGTACTAATCATTGTGCGCATCTGCTTAGTCTTTATGAGCTGCTCACATAGTGTGAACATTTTCTTACACCTGGAAAACAATGGAGATAACATGGAAAGACACTTGCCGTTTTCACCACTGGGTTGAAGGAAGAAAGAAAGTAAGCAGTGATGATTAGTATCTGCTCCCAATAAACCTGGATTATGAGTTCTGAAGATAATGGAAAATGAATTGGGCTTCACAGAATGCACGTTTCTATCCTAGAGTGCAGGAACTTGTCTTATTCGTGTTTCTACCTTAGCCTATAACGTGGTAGAAATTCAATAAACACGTGTTGAATTGCCCTGAATTTGAAATGGCACTAGGCTCTATTCTGTGGCCCAAAATATTAATGGTCATTATTACAAGGTGATGTACTGCGAATGTTTCTTCCACTATCGTGAAGGTTTGTAAGATCACATACATGGGATTTTATGGAGGCATTACAAAATATGACCCATAGAGGGAAATGCAGTAGTGGTGTGCTTAAGTTTATGAAGTCTGTGGCCCATATCACTCTGAACTTCAGAGTTCACATCACATTTCCTGAGAAGGGGAGTTGAGCTCCTCAACTGCTTAAATACACAGGGTAATGACCTAGACCATCATTAACACAAAAGCCATGTGTAGCTATTATCAAGTAATCCATGTTTGCTAAGTTGTTAGATAAATTATCATTATTATGAGAATATAATTTTCACATGGTAATACATTCAAATAGTATCACTGAAACTGAACAGTAGTGAATCTGTAATAGTAAAAGTGAATCTTGCCACCACTCCAGGTGTCAGTTCCATTCTCCAAAGGCAAACACTGCCAATAATTTCTTTTGATTCCTTCCAGAAATTTTCTATGCATATATTTGAATGTATGCAGTTTTGTTTGAAATAATTAGCATTTAGGTATTGTTTAAGATACACAAAAAATTATGAAGAATGATGCTACAAACATGTATGTTTCCACCTTCCAATGTAATAAACAAAGCCAATAAATATAAATGCCCTTTGTATCTATACATCTTTACCCTTACTACCCTTGTCATTTGAGGATTTAAATGCCCCTTCCTGGTTCCATCTTCTTCCAGTAGGTAACTGCTCTTCTGAATTTGGTGTCCATGCCCACTTCTTTTACTTCTATAATACATTTGTATATCCTAAGCAATATATAATAATGCTTTTACACAATTTGTGTATGAAATCATAGTGTATTTTTTTTTTAAAGATTTTATTTATTTCTTAGGGAGAGAGAGAGAAAGAGGGGAGAGCAGAGGGAGAGGAAGAGAGAATCTCCAAGCAGACTCTCCACTGAATGCAGAGCCCAAGCTAGGGCTCGATCTCGCAACCCTGAGTTTATGACCTGAGCTGAAACCAAGAGATGGATGCTTAACCGACTGAGCCCGCCTGGGCACCTGCATAGTGTAGATATTCTTGTGTGACATGATTTTTCACTTAGTATTATAAAAATCATTCATATGGATATGTATAGCTGTAGTTTAACCATTTTCATAGCTGTATGATATACCATTACATGAATGTACACAATATACACATTAATTCTCTTTTTGGTGGATAATTTAGATTGTTTTTAGTTTTTGCTGCCACAAACAATACTATAATGAGAAATCTTATGTGTGCCTCTTTATTATGTAAATGTGTGAGTTTCTGTGAAGTATATACCCAGGGATGAAATTGCTCCATCATGGGATATACACATTTTAAACTTTTCTGCATATTGCCAAAATGATCCCCAAGGTGATTGTAAATGTGTTCTTTTAAAATTTATTTTTAAATAATAGAAGGACTTGTGCTAGGGTAATATATGTGTATAATAGGCAATCTGTAGGTTTTGGAGTTCTATTGATTTACTTATCAATAGCCATTTATTTCAAAAGATGTGAGTCTGGCAAGAGGTAGGTCTGGGATTTGAAACTAGGATTTCTACTTTGAACCCTGTGCAGTTTCTGCTGCTTCATAGCCTGTCTCTTCTTTATCTGAAGACATCTGACCTCCTTGCATACGTGCATCTTTCAATGGCAATAATTTGAGCTTAAATGAAAATCCAATTTCATGTGTCACTAAGTTGTACTTTGTCTACGTGATTGGAGCATTTCTTCTCATCTTCTTCCTCCTTATTCTCCTCTTTTTTTTCTAAAACTTAACTCCATTTTTTTTTTTTTTTTTGAGGTTCAAGTAATACCTGTTGCCTATTAAAATCTTCCTACTCCACTCTCATTGTGCTTGCCAGACTAACCAGCACCAATTTTGGGGTGAGTGTCATTCTAGTTTCTAGTGAGGGCATTCTTTAAGACTATGCAGTATAGTTAACCCTTGAATAACATGCGGGTCAGACCCTTGCATGGTCGAAATCCACGTATAACTTTTGATTCCCCCAAACCTAATTACTAGTAACCTGCCATTGACCAGAAACTACCTATAACATAAACAGGTGATTAACATGTATTTTATGTTTTATGCACATATAGTTGTATTCTGTATTATATGTATGTTTTATATATATATATATGTATACTGTGTTCTTATAATAAAGTAAGCTAGTGAAAAGAAAATGTTATTAAGAAAATCATAAGGAAGAAAAAATAATTTACAGTACCATACTGTGTTTATAAAAAACCCTGCATGTAAGTGGACCCACACATTTCAAACCCATGTTGTTCAAGGGTCAACTATCTTCTATTTCTCATACAACTTTCGCATACTACTAGTTTTAGCATCCAACAATGATAACTGCCTAAAACTTTTATACTGTGGTCATTGCCAATTAGTGATGTATAATCTTACTCAAACCTCAAAATAACTTCAAGAAGTATATTCTATTATTATTGTTAGTATAGACAGAGCAGCGAGGGAATTAGTGAGCATGAAAGGCTAATCCTTTAAGTTCTGAATTCTCACTCACTATTAATAGGTCCCAGCCCCCTCCCCTGAAGACTCCCAAAAACTCATTAGAATTAGTTTATTTTTATTTTATTTTTTAAAAAAATTTATTTATTTATTTGAGAGGGAGAGGATACAAATGGGGGGAGGAGCAGAGGGAGAAACAGACTCCCCACTGGGCAGGGAGGCCTACTGTAGTGGGGGTGGTGTGTGTGTGCATGGAACGCAGGCTCCATCCCAGGCCCTGGAGATCATGACCTGGGCTAAAGGCAGACGTTTAACCCACTGAGCCACCCAGGCCCCAACATTAGACTTAGTTTAATTCACAACTGCAATGGGTTAACACTGAAGTACTCAAATTAAAAGTAGTAAAAAGAATACTAAAAATCTCTTTATCCATCTCCAAGAATGTATGAACGATTGTATGAAAATTTAACTGTATACAAATCTTATTCTGTACCTTTAAAAACATGCTGCCAATTCAGAATAAAACTGTCCCAACAATGTGTACTTAATCTGAAAAGTTTATTTGCTGAAGTTGCAAAGAGGAAAAAAAACCCACCTCACAACTTTTCTTAAGAAGTGTTCTGCAACATAAAGTCCTGTAGGCAGCTTCTGGATCCAAGATCCAAACTAAAAGTGTAAGTTGATGTTTTATTCTAATAGGGCCTGCAGGGGTCAACTTCTCTTGAAAAGGAAAGTTAAAATTTCACTGCGCATCCCGAGACGTGTCCCTGCTTCTCAACCTCATGTTTAAAAACATGTATATTGCGGGAAAAGAATGCTTCACATCCTTATCAAGTAGGGCATAACAAAATTGGAAATTGGTTCATGATTTATTGCACCTCTGGCGACACACTGAAGTGTGTAGTAAAATTAACTTTTGGTATATACAGTAGCTGCTTGCACAGCATGACTAAAGAAAGAGCCTGTGAGGAGGAGAGGTCGCAGATGAATGAGGCCAGAAATGGAAAACTTCCACTGGTGCAGGGAGCACAAATGCGTGTTGTTCGCATTTGCATTCGATCTCTGTGGCTACTGGGAGCACAGGCTCAGAAGGCCCTGAAGGTCCTCCTCTCTTCCTCCTCCGGCCACCTGGACCCGGGAAAGTCCATGTGATACAAGGGTCGCTTTGTCTGGTGTCAAGTCAGGACTGCTACCCGTCGGCGAGCAAAGAAAGTCAAGTAGGAGTCCAGACTGCACTTGTACAAGACCGTATTGTTGCAGCCTCGGGCTGGGGAGGCATTTTTTTGGCAAGAGGACATTTTGAACACCCACAGGAGCTCTGGTTGTGGACGTAGCCATGGATAGGAAAAATATTTGATAGCAGAGCCCTTTCTGGAAATTCCCACGTGGGGAACAAGGATGTGCAGTGTCATTTTGGTTTCATATTAAAATTCCTTGCAGCGGGCCCTAGGACGGTATCAGGTTCTCAGATCTTTCCCTTAATGAAATCGCCAATGCAACGCTTTAGCATTAGGATTGCATTGCAGTACTATAAACCAAAAAGGGGCTAATTTACATTTGTGCCCACACCATTAATGTAAATTGGTTATTAGCTGTTTATGCTAAAGAGCAGCAATATAAAACATAAAGGTAGTTTTATTAACTACATTTTGCCCTCTGAAATCTGCTGTGCATGGAGTTTACAATCAGTGAATTTTTTCCCCCACCATGCAGTATGGCATTTACTCTGCCTAATTAACCTATTTATTAACAGATTACTGCCCCCTTTCTGCAATTTGCATTTTATAACACATCACCACAATGAAGTTAGTAAGACAGTCCCATGCCCTGTGTTTGTGATTCTCCTGGAATGTTGCATGAGCCTTTTTGTCTTCTCTTGTCTTCATTTCTCTGTAGGCAGGGGTAATTAAAGAAAAATGGCATTTGAAGGCAATGATAATGCAGCAGTAATGGAGATGTAAATGAGTTTCGGTCATCACATCGTGTTTTTGAGACTATGGGCAGGTGTGGGCAGGGGGAGGGACCAAAGCGGGTATCTCACCTTTGCCCTCAGTGCCATCCCCTGCCCACCACTCTGGGAAATGCTGTGCCTACAGGGAAGATCTCCCTTCTCATTCCTCCTCTCATACCCAGGACTC
The DNA here is from genome assembly GCF_922984935.1 of Meles meles. Classification (NCBI taxonomy): domain Eukaryota; kingdom Metazoa; phylum Chordata; class Mammalia; order Carnivora; family Mustelidae; genus Meles; species Meles meles. Next base: position 86,019,339 of record NC_060068.1, read on the forward strand.
TACGATGTGGAAATCCCAAGTGAGAAGTTGAGAGCAAAACGAACATGGGAAAGGTTTTTGAGAATTAAATTTAAAAAAAAAAAAAAAAAAAAAAAACCCAACAAAACTCCACCTTAGTATTTAAGTATGCATTTGTAAAAAGCTTTCAGACCTGAGTTTCTCAAACATAGCATAAATGAATGAATGAATGAATGAATGAATGGATAACAACCTGTTTTTCCACAAGTGGCTTCACTTTAAATATCCCCCTCGAAGTGGCATTCACAGCAGGGCTTTCTGACGCTTATGGACTTACAGGACCCGCCAAGGTCAGCATATGCATCGGTTTCACTTGCTTGCCGCTTTGAACGTCCATGTTGCCCTTTTGTACTTGTTCTCTGCTTAGATCTTATCTCTTGCCTGTATCTTTAACATTTCCTTGCAAACAGCTTGAAACACTGTAAAAAAGGTAATAGGAATAGCCAGAGTCATTTAGAGAGAAACAACTTTTTTTTTTTTTAATATTTTATTTATTTGACAGAGAGAAATCACAACTAGGCAGAGAGGCAGGCAGAGAGAGAGGAGGAAGCAGGCTCCCTGCGGAGCAGAGAGCCCAATGCGGGGCTAGATCCCAGGACCCTGAGATCATGACCTGAGCCGAAGGCAGAGGCTTTAACACACTGAGCCACCCAGGCGCCCCCGAGAAACAACATTTTATAGGAGAAGTGGTAGGGATGTAGTACCATGGATATGATATTCGGGAATCTTGTTCATGATAGCTCTGCTTTTCCTGGTAGCTAGCTTTTCCTGAGGGACCTCTCATCCTTCTCTGGTTATGGTTTTAGCCTGGTCTGAGAAAAATCCTGTAGCAAAGCGGCTCCACAGTTGTCTTTTTACTCTACCCCTTAGTGACCCCGTCACTAAAGATTTTTTCATCAGTGCCTTAAATCCGTGTCAGGAAGAGAGGAGGGATCCTGGACAGTGGATGGTTGAAAGATGTGTCTGAAACAGAGGCACACCAAGAGAGGGGAACCTGTCATAGATTCTGCCACTGTTTCTGAAACAGCGTTTCTGAAAGGGGCTCCAGGTGAGAAGTTTCAGCTTACAGGTTGGGTATGAATTGGCTCCATGATACCCAGGTACATAAAAAAGATTAGATATGGCTTATTATGTTTATTTCTTAAGTGCCTGTGACATCTCTTTTTTTTGGAAGGTACTATTACTGTGTTCCCTGTTCTTTGGGGAGGGATGCTCTCTGCAGATGCTCTCTGCAGTGTCTCCTCTTCCCCCGAGGGGTGGTAAAGATGAGCTGTGTCTGCTTCAGGGAAAGTCTTCTGGACAGACTAGTTTATCCAAGTAAAGATTCGAGGCCTGGTCCAAGGATAATTCCATGAAGCTCTGGTGTTTCTCTTCAAACTCATATTTGGCCAAGAGAGATACCTAGGTTGGGGTCCAGGTGTCCAACTATCTTGACATAGCCCCATATGCACAATAACATTAATAAGCAGTACCCTATATTAACTTAGAAATTTAACTTCTAGGAGGGAAGCCCATTAATTCAGTTTAAGTATTTATTTAAAATTTTTTTAAAGGTTTTATTTATTTGAGAGAGAGAGAGAGAAGTTGAGAGAATGAGTGGGAGGAGAGGGAGAAGCCGACTCCCCGCTAAGCAGGGATCCCAGGACCCTGGGATGCTTGACCAACTGAGTCACCCAGGGGCCCTAACTTTAAAAACCGCTTTCTTGAGGTAAGTTTGATATGTAAAAAGCTGTACATATTTAATGTATACAACTCGATGAGTTTGGGGATAATTATGGACCTGAAAACATTACCTCTGTGAAGGCCATAAACCTATCCTTCTCCTCCCAATGTTTCTTTCTGCTCCTATTCTATTATTATTATTATTATTATTATTCGGTGGTAAGGACATTTAACATAAGAACTATCCTGTTAGGAAATTTAAGTATACAATTGTTAACTATGGGCACTGTGCTGATTGGTAGGTCTCCAGAACTTCTGTATCTTGTATAACTGAAACTCTGTACCCTTTGACCATCACTTCCCTATTTCCTCCTCCCCAGCCCCTGGCAACCACCATTCCATTCTATGTGTCTGTAAGTTTGGCTATTTCAGATTCCAAAATATGTGAGGACACATAACATTTGTATTTCTGTGTCTGTGAAGCCAGTTACTTTTAATTCTGTGTTCAACGAAAAGCAAAAAGACCCTGAAGCATGTTTCTGAGCCTGGTATGAGTTCATACGTCCCCTAAAAGTCTGACTGGGCTTTGAGAGGTTTATGAACCCCCTGAAAGTAAGTGAAAACATTTCAGTAAACTTTGTATGCATTTTTAAGATGGAAGTTTTGAGACACCTACAAGATTCTCAAGGTGATTTGTGGCCTTAAATAGGCTAATAATCATTATAGATTTTGGATTTTTAAATTATGAGAAATGTGCTTTATATAGATAGGGTGAGATCTTTAGGATAAGCCTTATCAAACAAATGGTGTAGCCACCAGAGATGTGTTCAAGTATAGAATTTTGACTCCTCATTTCTAAAAGCCTCTCTGACTCCTGTTCCTGTAGATGTCGGGTACCTAGAATAGGGACCCACCAGAGCCACACGAATGTGGGGGAAACATGGCACCAATAAGAAGGCAGTCATTTCCTGAGCTTGACCTGCCCTTGCCCCCAGCTAAACTCAACAACTGGGGTGAAACTGAAGGGCTGGGTGTGCTGTTGAAATTGGAGAGGCAGTACCAGGGGCATGTGATGGCATGGAATCATTTCCTTGTTGGGGTAGGTGAATCCTCAGGCCAGTGTCCTGGAAAATGCAAGCAGTGACTACTGATTTCTTCATCCTGCAAAATAATGGACTCAGGGGTTTGTCTGAGGAAATAGAGCCACATGGTGCTACATAAATTTCATTACTTATATTATCATCACTCTGATTTTAATTTGATTTAAAAATTTTATTGGTCCTAACTGTAGCAGTTACGAATGTTGACGTTATTTTCTGCCATTTCTTTTTTTTTTTTTTTAAGATTTTATTTATTTATTTGACAGACAGAGATCACAGGTAGATAGAGAGGCAGGCAGAGAGAGAGAGAGGGAAGCAGGCTCCCTGCTGAGCAGAGAGCCCGATGCGGGACTTGATCCCAGGACCTGAGATCATGACCTGAGCCGAAGGCAGCGGCTTAACCCACTGAGCCACCCAGGCGCCCTTTTCTGCCATTTCTAATTTCTATAAAGAATACAGATCTTTGTTTCTTAATAATTGAAAATGACTCCTGCTTAATGGATTCATGCATTTGTATGGAATTTCAATCTTTGTCTTTGACGTTAAGGGTTAGTATGTATTATCAGCTCCTTTAGAAATGATATGTCTTTCTAAATTCAGTAATGTTGTGTCTGTATGATCTAATAGTCTGATTTTTTAATTACAGAGGAAAATTAATTAATTGGAATGCAAAAAAAGGGCTAAACAAATTTTTATATGCAAAGATAAGAATAGCCCTTAAAGATATTTTGGTATTGACTTGTGCTAAAGGTTTTTTTTTTTTTTCTTTTCATTTACAGTGATGCCAGATGGGGATCTCCGTAGATAAAGGCATGTGTTCGTTTTTGTACTAGACATACTTCTAGGTCCTAAAGAGTTAAGACAGCTTCTGACCACCCTTATTAAACAGGCTGCTATATTAGGAAGACTTGTATAAATACTCAGGAAAGGCCGTGTGAGAGAACAACCTGCTGCACTCTATTTGTGTGACGGTTGCCGTATGCATAAGCTAATTTTAAATATTAAAACTCTAATTATAAAAGACCACTTCCCTGAAGGGCGGGCCATGTGGGGAAGGAGAGCGTAAAGACCTTCGGGTGACTCACTACAGTGGGTGTGATTGCTGACTGGCAGGGGAAAACTCCCTCCTTGGGGTGCCCCTGAATCCTGGGGGTGAAACTGGGAACTAGGTCTGCTCCTTTGATTGTAATTTGGAAGGCAGACTTGAATGGAGTACTCCCACAGCCTTCACATTCTGAGGAGTAAGAAAAAGCTGCCATTTTGATCCAGAGGCAGGGTGGTCCATGGAGGAGAACCCTAGATAACCAGCACTGTGGGTGTGCATTACACCAAGGGCTCTGGGGTTCAAGAGCAGTTCCTGGAGGAAAGCACTTTCATACTTGTACTGAGATTCTTGGGGTCACATTCCTTTATGTGTCTGCCTGATCCTGTTAATGTTTTCTTTACTCTTTTTCCCCAACTTTAGGTTTTTTTAGTAAATGCACCTTGAACCCAAGGGCTTCTCTGAACTGTACTAAGGGAAAACAAAGGGTGTTGGTTCTGCTCTTGGACCCAGAGAACAATGGCAGCAGGGGTCCCTGGGGGCCTGTAGATGGGGGTGGGGGGAGGTCTGCAAGCCTGGTCCAGTTGGTCCAGCACAACTCTCTGTTCTGGAGACTCAGGGCAGGGTAGTACAAGGCTTCTGGTCTGGGTTTGAAGCCCTACAGGTCACTTTATAACCACATGATTTGCACAAATTTATCCAAACTTTCAGCATGTCAGTTTTTTCATTTATGGAATGGGGTTAAGGATGCTCGCCTACTGAAATGAAATAACACAATGGGGTGCGTCCTCAGGTGGGTCTGTTGGTATGTCAGTGCTGACTTGGGCTATGTGATTCTTGCTTGGAAATATTTTCAAGTTAATGCTTTAAATGCTATTTATAATGGAGATATGGCAAGGTATTTATTGAGATCTAAATGTTTTCTTTATGTTTTTCCCCCTGCTCTTACAATTTCAAACAGGAAGCTACGCCCTCTTTGTCTTCTTTCTTTTTTTTTTTTTTTTTCCCAAGAAAGGTTTTTAAGTTACTCCTCGTCCTTCATGCTTTTTCATAAAACTTTAAATTAGGAGTTCTGGAGAAAAAGTGGTGGGATACAGAAGTCTTAGAGGAGGTTGGGAACAGGAAAAAGATTGGTGGGTCCTGGAGATGCAGGCGGCAGAGCTTGGAGGCCCCTCCCTGGGGAGGGCAATCTGTGTCAGAGGCTGGGCTGAGGGATGCATCCGTGGAGATACTTGGACCCTGGATCTGGTACTGGGGTGTCCACCCAGTCTGGACCCCAAGCATGGCATGGAAGAGATGTCACGAGGACTGGGCAGTAGCATTTCACTAGTCACTCACCTGTATGCACAGATAGGCGTGACCAGAGGGGACCAGAGGGCAAACCACAGAAAGAACAGTCTGAATTTTATGCTAGACCCTTAGGATGCGTGTTCAGAATTAGGTTTAATTTGATATAGGTAAAATGAAAATAACATGTTGTTTATACCTGAGTTTGACTGAAATTCATACCAATTACAGAGCTGGGCGTGGATTTCAAGAGACTACAGAAAAGGTATATCCCACCCGAACCAGAGGTATAATGAAAGATATCCTTAAAAAGCTGAATTAAGTCTTAAAACATGAATAGGAGTTATCCTTGGAGAGGGGGTAGAAGAAAGGGGTTCTAGGCAGAGGGAACATCATGAGACTGTGTGCTGGGTGTGGAGAACAACAGATAATTTAGAGTTGCTGCGGTGTAATGAACTGCATCGAGGCTGGTGAGAGATGATTCCAGAACGGCATTATCTCAAAGACGTTCCTGCAACATGGTGTACCAGTTTTCTACTACTGCTGTAACAAATTAACACAACTTAATGTCTTAAAACAACACGGACTTATTATTTTACAGTTCTGGTGGTCAGAAGTCCGAGGAGGATCTGTCTGGGCTGGAATAAATGAGCCAGCAGGGAGCTGTTCCTTTTGGAGTCTCTAGAGGAAAATCGATGTTCCTGACTTTTCCAGGTTCAAAAGGCTGCCTGCCTTCCTTGGCTTGTCGTCTTTTCCTCCATCTTCAAAGCCAACAATAACTAGTTGAATTTTTCTCACATCACATAATGCTGATACTGACTCTTCTGTCTACCTCTATGCAAGGACCTTTGTGATTACATTGCACCCATAATGGATAATCTAGGATAATATTCTTATTTTAAGGTCAGCCGATCAGCATCCTCATTTCCATCTGTTTCCTTAGTTCCCCTTGGCCAGATAACATAACATATTCATGTGATCTGGGGATTAGGACGTGGGCATCTTTGCAGGGCCATTATTCTGCCCACCAAAGACGGAAATATTTTCTCTCTGTGCTAATACAATAGCCATTAGCCACATGTGGGTATTTAAATTTAATGAAAATAAATACAATTAAACATTCAGTTCCTCAGTCACATTAGCCACAATTCAAGTGCTCAGTAGCCACACGTGGTTTTGTTTATCATAATGGGCAGTGGTGCTCTAGAGAGGTAAGAGTTGCCAGATAATGAAGGCCCTGTGTTTCTCAGCCTCTTTGATTAAAGCACCCTGAGAGTAGATGAGCCCATGACCATGGCACCAGGAGATGCGGATGGCCCCTTGAGACCCAATTCAGACACCAACTTTCTTTGGAGATTCTTGTGAAAGAGATTCAGGTTTGTTTTATTTTTATTTATTTTATTTTTATTTTTAAAAAAGATTTATTTATTTATTTATTTATTTGACAGACAGAGATCACAAGCAGAGAGGCAGGCAAAGAGAGAGAGAGAGGAGGAAATAGGCTTCTGGCCGAGCAGAGATCCGGATGCAGGGCTTGATCCCTCGATCCTGGGATCATTACCTGAGCTGAAGGCAGAGGCTTTAACCCACTGAGCCACCAGGCGCCCCTGGTTTGTTTTATTTTTAAAAAGTATAGGGGCGCCTGGGTGGCTCAGTGGATTAAGCCGCTGCCTTTGGCTCAGGTCATGATCTCAGGGTCCTGGGATCGAGCCCCGCATCGGGCTCTCTGCTCTGCAGGGAGCCTGCTTCCTCCTCTCTCTCTGCCTGCCTCTCTGCCTACTTGTGATCTCTCTCTGTCAAATGAATAAATAAAATCTTTAAAAAAAAAAAGTATATATATTTCTAAATCTTCAAGTAAAATCAGCGTTCTGGAGAAGTCACCGTATTTATTCTGGAACTCTCCTGGCCCATCGGCACACACTCCAGTAGTAGTACACATACAGAGAGGGGAAAATCCAGTTGTAGAAATTTCTGGGTGGTGGAGGAACATGGTCAGATTTGGGGACATACTGCAGGGAGCAATGTGGAGGGGATGGCTTTGACAGGAATTAGATTAGAGGTAAGGAGGCCAGCTAAAAGGCTGTGGGAGGACAATGACATATCCTTGCCCTCTTTTTAACTCAGGCAACTTTTGTGACCTGCTTTGGTCAATGAAATGTGAGCCAAAGTGACACATATCGCTTTGGTGCAGAAACTTGAAAAAGTCAATTTCTGCTTCATGATACTTTCTTTTCTCTTTGTGATAACCTCTTCCGCCCAAATAAGCAATATTTCAGATGAAGGTTACTTCATCAACCCAGATCCCAGAATGAAGGTGGTGTAGAGCAGAGGTGCAGCTGAGCCATGATGGTTATATAGTATAGGCAAGAAATTAACATATTTTTGTCAGCCATTGAGATTTTGGGATGATTTGTTACCATAGCAGAATTTAGCCTATACTGACTTATACAGAGATGGTGCGACTTAATGAGACAGAAGTCTTGGTTGTATAAAACTTTTATTGAAATAGGTGTTGCCTTAAAAATGGTTATAACTTGGGGTGCCTGGGTGGCTTAGTTGGCTAAGTGTCTGACTGTTGATTTTGGCTGATGTCATAATCTCAGGGTTGTGAGATAGAGCCCCGTGTTGGCTCTGCATTGGGCACAGAGCCTGCTTAGGATTCTCTCTCATTCCGGCATCCCTCCCTGCTCCCTCTCTCTCTTTCTCTTAAAAAAAAAAAAGTTACAGCCTCTGGGTGATCCTAGGACTTAAGCTTTATTTATGTTGTTAGATTGTCTTTATACAATAGCCATTCTCTTTTATATTTCAAGCTGAGATTCTTTTTAGTATTTAATGTATGCTTTTAGGCAAGTCAAATTATACAGTACCAAGACTATTTCATGAAAATACTCTCTGATTGGATTGGGTTGCGAGAACAGAGCATGGAAACAATTTTGTGGAGACACATGATTTTTCTGTTAACTGGAATTGTTGGAAATTGAAGAGATGGGTTTGATTCTTTCATATGACTTTCCTCCCTGGTTTATTCCACTCAGTAGTCATTAGTTTGAAATTGCCCTTCCAACTCCACAGCCAAAAAATAGATACAATTTGGTAGCTATTTTTATAAAGGGTTGAGTACTAAAAGCAAGTTAATGGTTGACTTGGGTCTTTTTTTCCTTTTCCTGATCAGTAATAAGTGATGCTATCTGTTCCTTCTGAGCAATAAATAATGGTACTATTATATCTGAAAAACAAAATATATCATCGCCAAGGTCCAAAGTTGGAATGTATATCCCAGATATAATTAGCCTTCTTCTGAAGATGGAGACTTTAATAATCAGAAGAGACCCAGTAGCAGCATGGAAAAAAATGCTATGAATCGACTACAGTAGTTAGGTCATTTTTGGATCCAACTTTGAGTAGTTTATATCATCGCCTCTTGACTTATTTGTGTGCATAAATGAAGGGTTGGAAAGAGAGTGGAGTTATGGGTGGGGGAGGAGAACAAGTTTATTAAAATAGGTGGCATCAGCCATGGGGTTTATAATGACTTGATTGAGGCCCACTGTTCACCTGGATAGATTTGTTTCCTTTTTTTGTTTCCTTTAGTACAAAATACCCTTTCTTGCTCTTTCTGGGCCAAAAGTATGAATCTGAAAAAACAGAGAAGCCACAACTCATGTGCTTTTCATTGACCTTAATGTGGCAGTGGTAAGGGGGAGATGGAGACGCAGAGGGCTTGTGTGTAACCTCAGTGGTACTCAAACTCCTGTGGACAGTTTGCCTCTAGGGACAAAATTCTTCCCTTGTCAAGGAAAAATTTGTCAAGGAGGAATCTGCATTTGGTGGTATCTTGTTCTGTCTTGACATTCTTAGGCCATTTTGGAAGAGGACAGGGAAACTTTCATTTCTAGAAGACTACACTCTGTATATTCAATTTCATAAACCATTTATTTTTATTTCTTTTGTTTGTTAGAAGATTTTTTAAAATTTTTATTACTGTTCAATGTCTTTGCTGGTTATCAGTCTGTTCAAGTTTTCTCTTTCTTCTTGTTTCAGTTTTGGTAGTTTATATTAGTTTCTAGGAAGTTAATCATTTCTTCCAGTTGTCCGATTTGTTGGCATATAGTTTTCTTTTTTTTTTTAAATATTTTATTTATCTGACAGAGAGAAATCACAACTAGGCAGAGAAGCAGGCAGAGAGAGGGGAGGAAGCAGGCTCCCTGCGGAGCAGAGAGCCCGATGCGGGGCTCGATCCCAGGACCCTGGGATCACAACCTGAGCCGAAGGCAGAGGCTTTAACCCACTGAGCCACCCAGGCGCCCCGGCATATAGTTTTCATAAATAAACCATGTAGTGTTGATGTGCATTATTATATAGCCACTCTGCACACAGCTCTTAGAATAGAGCTGACATTTTCCCCCCAACGAGGGAGGAATTTTATCAGTAAAAGCTTTCCTATGCAATGAGCCAGGAAGCTGCATAGTAGAGTGGAATGTCTTAAAGTAAATGGTTACAAAGTGAATCATATTTCCTCCTAGGAGCTATAGTAGAATTAAAAATTGTTTTTTCTTTTTTTTTTTAAATTTTTATTTCTTTTTTCTTTTTTCTTTTTTTTTTTAAGATTTTATTTGTTTATTTGACAGAGAGAGATCACAAGTAGCAGAGAGGCAGGCAGAGAGAGAGAGAGAGGGAAGCGGGCTCCCCACTGAGCAGAGAGCCCGACGCGGGACTTGATTCCAGGACCCTGAGATCATGACCTGAACCGAAGGCAGTGGCTTAACCCACTGAGCCACCCAGGTGCCCCTCTTTTTTATTTTTTAATAAACATATAATGTATTTTTATTCCCAGGGGTACAGGTCTGTGAATCGCCAGGTTTACACACTTTACAGCACTCACCATAGTGTCCATAACCCCACTCCCCCTCTCCCAACCCCCCCTCCCCCCAGCAACCCTCAGTTTGTTTTGTGAGATTAAGAGTCTCTTATGGTTTGTCTCCCTCCCAATCCCATCTTGTTTCATTTATTCTTCTCCTATCCCCCTAACCCCCCATGTTACATCTCCACTTCCTTATATCAGGGAGATCATATGATAGTTTTCTTTCTCCGATTGACTTATTTCGCTAAGCATGATACCCTCTAGTTCTATCCACGTCGTCGCAAATGGCAAGATTTCATTTCTTTTGATGGCTGCATAGTATTCCATTGTGTATATATACCACATCTTCTTTATCCATTCATCTGTTGATGGACATCTAGGTTCTTTCCAAAGTTTGGCCATTGTAGACATTGCTACTATAAACATTCGGGTGCACGTGCCCCTTCGGATCACTACGTTTGTATCTTTAGGGTAAATACCCAGTAGTGCAATTGCTGGGTCATAGGGTAGTTCTATTTTCAACATTTTGAGGAAACTCCATGCTGTTTTCCAGAGTGGTTGCACCAGCTTGCATTCCCACCAACAGTGTAGGAGGGTTCCCCTTTCTCCGCATCCTCGCCAGCATCTGTCAAAATTGTTTTTTCTGACTGAGGAGTTGATGGTAAATAAATCATAGATATATAAATATATTGTAGAGGAGAAATACAGGTGTACATTTCGGTGATAATGTAAATGGTAAGTTAATGAAGTAATAAAATGGGTATAAATCCACAAGGAAAGGCTAGTGTAATGTAAGGTACATATAAGACATAAGAAAACTTGTGCATCATAAATTTGACCTAAAATTAATGACAGCTGTAACACACATTGATTAAACATTAAATTACCCACAATTTTACTTGCCTCCTTAGGAGTGATTTACTTGCTACCTCAGGAGTGATGCACTGGGCCTTTAAAAGAGGCAATCCAATGAAGTTTTAACCAATGCTTCCTTTTTGTTGTTGTTGTTATGGTAAATTTCCATGGAGAAGACAGGCACCGTTGACCTTTATCACTGATCTTAAAATAGCAGGTGTTTCATAAATGAGTGTTATTGTTGATTATGGGGCTTCTTCTTTTAAAAATTGTTTTCTAAAAGGAGCCTGATTATTCCATTCACAATAGCATAAAAATATGAAGTACCTAGATGTAATCTTAGCAAGAAATGCTTAGGTCTAACATGAAGAAAACCAAAACTTTTCTAAGGGTGATAAAAGAAGATTTTTATTTCTTGGGGAGAGGATGGGGTCCAGATCTTAAAGATAAGAATCCTGTGAATTTTTTCAAAATATAGTTAATAGAATTCTAATTATTTTTCATGTAAGATCTTTGAGGGACTTAAAAATAACTGTTCTGGGAGAGAAAATAGAGAATGGCCCAAAATTTTTTTGACAAAGAATCATAATGAGAGAACACTTGTACTATCATGTATTAAAATGTATTACACCACTTCACACCCATTAGGATAGCTATTATCAAAAAAGAAAAACAAGTGTTGGTGGGGATGTGGAGGAATTAGAACCATTGTGCTTTGCTAGTGGAAATGTCAAATGGTGCAGCTGCTGTGGAAAATAGTCTGACAGTTCCTCAAAAATCAAACATAGAATTACCATTTGACTAGCAATCCCTTTTCTGGATATATCCACAAAATGAGTGAAAGTAGGGGGGATTCAAGCAGATATTTGCACACCAGTGTTCAAGCAACATGATTCACTATAGCCAAAAAGTGGAAACAACCCAAATGTCCATTGATAGACGAACGGATAAACAAAGTGTGGTATATACACCCAACAGAATCTTGTTCAACCTTAAAAAGGAATGAAATTCTGATAAATGACACAATCTGGATGAACCTTGAAGACATTATGTCAAGAGAAATAGGCCAGACACAAAGGGACAAATTTTGTATGATTCCACTTATATGAGGTATCCAGAATAGTCAAATTCATAGAGGCAGAAAGTAGAATAGTGGTTGCCAGGGGCTGGGGGGAGATGGCGTGGGGGTTAGTATTTAATGAGTACAGATTTCAGTTTGGGATGATGAAAAAGTTTTGAAGATGGATGGGGGTGATGGTTGTACAATATTATGAATGTATTTAATGAACCATACACTTAAAAATTATTAAGATGGTAAATTTTGTGATGTTACAGATATTTTACCATGATAACAAAATACCCGAAACTATGATATAGGGTTATGGTAGGTAAAGTAGCAGAGTAATTGCTCAAGATTGGTACTCAGTTCAACATAACCACATAGAGTCAAGAAAGAAACTCTACTATGTTAATGAATTTAATATCTGATATAAAGAGCCATCATACATAAGTTGGAAAAAAGAGAATTACTTAATGCATACTGGGACAATTAGAGAACTATTTTGAGTAAAAATACATGCTAAGCTCTTATTACAATCTAAAATACCAGGTGGATCAAGGTGTTCAGTTAAAAAATGAAACTGTGAGAATATTTGTTTAATCTTAGTATGGGGAAAGACTTTCTAAAAATAAAAACAATAGCATTACAAAGAAAAATTTGTTAGGTTTTATGCATAAAGTACTGCTGCATATAAAAAGTGTCATAAAAATCAAAAGGCAAGTGGTACCTAACTAGGATAAATAGTCATAGACAAAAGGTTTGCTAACATTATCCCATACATGTTTTGTGCAAAAATAGACAGTTTAACGAAGGAAAAAAGATGGGTTATACTAATGTTCGACCTTGCTCGAAATCTAAGATCTGTAATTTTTTTTTGCCTATGTATGAGCAAAGCTATTATTAAAGATAATTCTCTGTATAGAAAGTTTTGGGGGCTGGACACTCATTCGCAGCTGGGGAGAAATGCGTTTGGACATCCTTTTGGGAAAGTTGCAGCAGGACTTTGTTGGTTGTGACAGAAACCAAGTTTAAACTAGTTTAAACAAAAGAAGGAATTTTTTGGCTTATGCATTGAGAAGTTCAAGGAATGGGAATGGCTTTATGCAAAGTTGGATCCAGCAGTTCAAATGATTCATTCTGTGCCTCTATCTTGTGTCTGTCTCTTTTGTTTGCTTGCGTCTGCATGGATATATTTTCAGGCAGATTCTCTCTACATGGTGAAGAGATAGCTGCTGTAGACCCAAATTTACAATATCTTACTACTTGCTGTTCTAGAGAAGGGGAGAGAGTGAGAGTCAGCATCTCTTTTTTAAAAATAACAGCTTTATGGAGATATTCATATACCATCCCAATTCACCCATTTCAAGCATACGACTAAATGATTTTTAATATATTCACAGAGTTGTGCAACCATCGCCACAATCAAGTTTAGAGCATTTGCATCACGGCAAAAGAACCCTCATACCAATTAGTACTCTTCATTCCAACCCCCCTTCCTATGCCAACACCTCAGTCCTAGGCAGCTGCTGTGCTAGTCTACTTTCTGTCTGCAGATTTGTGGGTGAGTGAGCATCTTTTAAAGTATCTCCAGCATATGTCCTGAGAAGTCTCCAGTTAGCCTGGCTTGGGTTATGTGTCCATCCTCAAACCACTTACAGGGTCCGTGGGTGGAGTCCTCTTACTGGTCAGGCCAGATCACTGTCTGAGCGCTGGAGCCAGGGAGCTAGATTGGCTTTTTCTGAGCTATGTGTTTTGAGTAGTGTTACTATTGGATAGGAAGGCATTCTCCAAAGGCAGGAGAGGCAAGAAGGCAAATGTGTGTTCCCACCAAGGGCATCTTGGCAGTGGGAATATGAAGTCTTTAAAATATACCTATCTCTGAGCTTAGCAACTCTCATTTTGGGACATTATCCTAAAGGAAAGACTGGAAACAAACTTTGATTCCTGCTGCACCTGTGGTGATGGTGTGGGAGACAGAGAAGTAGGCAGAGAATAGCAGCACCTGCTGGTGGAGGAAAAGGGAGCAGGCACCTTGCAGGGGTGAAGGTGGAGCCCCTGCTTGAGAAGGCAGCACTTCCAAAAAATCCTCTCATTGTCAGCTCCCCTCCAGGACACCAGCATAGCATGACGGCTGTACTTGGACCACAGGGGTGAGTGAGGAAGCAGGTTTGCTAGCAGCCCACAGGCGTAGTGGTGTCTGTGCTTTTCAATCCTGTCCCAGCCTCTCAGGCAGTGTTTGGGTCCTGTCCTGTGCAGCTCAGACAATGGGTGAGCAGGCCTGAACCAGACCTAATATCGGAGACAGTTGAGCAGCATTGCCCAGCCTTGTCTGTACGTGTTATGTCTTGCCTTTTAAACTTTGCAGGCCGGGAATGAGGGGACATTTGAATTATCTTCAGTCAGAAAGAACAATTACACTGTCAGATGTCCCAAGAAGATCTCCACGTGGCAGATAGACTGTCTTTTAACTGCACAATGTGGTTTTTCAGAGCTAATCAGAATGTGGGTACTTTTGTTCAGAAGGTGCCTGCTGTTTTGGGAGGGAGGGGAAAAATCTCTCTCTAAAAGTGAAGTTAAATCTACAGATCTAGAGGCTAGTTCGGGGCCTTAAAGAAGTATATACAATGAGTCTCAAGTGAACAAACAACTTTCAGATTGTGTCAGGCCAATCTGTATGTGTTTGAGGTTCATGCTGTCAGTTTGAATTGGGTTGTTCATTGTTGCAGTTCATTGTCATAAAGGCAGCTTTGGCATCCTGAGGGTGTCCACTGAGATTCAAGTGGGAAAGGTTGTGGTAACCACCCCAAAGCCCAGGGATGACCTTATTGCTGGACTTTGAGGTGCTCACTCCTGCTGCCTTGATCTCTGCGCCCCTGAACGCCATGCAGGCCCTAAGAGGCTATGGAAGCCCAAGGCTGGGGACCTGGCTTTTTTGGGGGTGGGATGGTGGTGGCATTTCTAGGAGGCTTGGCCACAGGCTTTTAGCTTTTTGCAGGCAAGAACTAGGCTCCAGACAGAATTGGAATATCCTATCCAGGTGCAGTTAGAAATCATATTAAGGATGAAGTGATAAATATCAGGGATGGTGAGAGAGGGATGTTGAAGAAAGAACAAAATTTGGATTAGCAGGGAGATTGGTGTGGGTGGGGAACAGCTCTTCTTTTAATCTCTGGATTTTATGATTTAATGTTGGGGGAGATCTGGATTTTAACCACATTTATGATCTGAGGGCTGGTGGCAGGGAAGATGTTGGAGAGCAGGGTATTTTTGCTCAGCTGTCTGGTGTGTGACTCGGGGCTACCATTTCTTCAGCACCACCTCTGAGCTCCTGCACGGGAGTCAAGTCTGCCCTTGTCGGGTGGTGGGAAGACGAACAGGATTTTAATTTTAGAGGTTTGAAGTTTGCGTTTCAGCTCAGCTCTATGCCAGCACCGTGAATTGTCTGCAGTTTAAATTTCCCCTTGCAGAGCAAAAGAATTTTCTCTAGGTGCTTCCTATATTCTCATCCCTTGTTAATATGAACTCTTTTTATGACTTTAGGTTATTTAAGTAGTTTTTACAGAAGTAGACTAAGAAGCCATGAGTTTCAGAGTTAAAATGGTCCCCCGCTTTTCTCTGTTCTTTTTTTTCCAAGGCATGAAGTTGAATGTGCCAATTGGCTGTTGGTTAGAAGAGAAAGAGGGCATTGGGACATTTTAGATATCTTAAGTTTTGAAACTCCTCTTATTCTTCCTGTGTCCCAAATTTGATTTTAACAAAAATAATATGCCTCACCACTGCATTGTAAAAGGCGTGTGATTCTATTTGTGCTGTCTTGTCTTTTGCAGTAGTAAAGGGAAAGGAGAAGAGCACCTGGCTGGCCCACTTGGTAGAGCATGTGACTCTTGGTCTCAGGGTTGCAACTTTGAGTCCCATGTTGGTTTAGAGATTACTTAAAATCTTTTAAAAAAAAAACCCCACCAACACCAAAGGGAAAGAAGAGTTGATGTGTATCATGCAACCTTGCTTTTGAAGCCAGGATAGTTGTTTAATTTTGTTACCAGGTGTGCTAAGTGAAATTTGATCTGGTTACCTTGGAAATGCAGGAAATTATATGAATGGGCTACAAAATAAAATGTGGGCTGATTCCCAGGAAAACAAAACAAAACAAAACGAAAACCCATAATCATACTGAATCTATAAAATGGGAAGAGAATGAAAAAAAAAGATTATGATGCTAATAATCATGATGATGAAAATGATGTTATCTGTCACTAGTCTATTTTGGGCTGGGAGAGGGCGAGGCAAGGGGTGGAGCTGAATGGGGAGGGAGAGGTAGCAACCTGTGGGTCTTTTCTGAGCTGGAAGAGGAAGGTGGTGGAAACCAACTTGACCATGGCCAGTGATGGCTGCAAATGGTTCTCTCTGCCACTGAAAATATCTCAGGTACCAATGGGGGTTGGGGATTGTGGGATGTAATGGGGAGTGGTCTACTTCCCTCTCTGGTGAGTTAATGCAAGCACATGAACTGCAAAGAAATTTCTTTCAGTTCCTTACTCTAAGTCCACGATGATAGACTATATAGCATGTGAAGGTGTCATGGGGATGAGGGTGCAGTGTGAGGGGCTGCAGCCAGGGTTTGGATGACTCATCTCTGTGCTCTGTACGCCAACAAGGGCTTCCCTGAGCCAACCTTTGGGATACTCCGATGTAGGTATTCCCTTGGCTGATAGAGCTTTTGGGCCAGACCCCTCTCTTTCCTTCTTTCTTCTAGAAGTCTCCATCTCTCCTTGTCCTCCCTCCTCTTATACCTCAAACACCCTATTCCTTTATCATAGGTAGGAATCCGCTAGTCTCTCCCTGGCCTTTCTTTAGCTGGGGAGGGGAAAGTAGAAGCTCCAGGACCTGAGGGTGAAGGAGAGAGAAAGGATGACGGGTGGTCATGACTTCAGGGGCAGCTTGCCATTTTTCTTCCCTTCTATGCTTTTCTTTTATATTGCCTTTAGATGTCTTAAAAAAAATCAGATTTCACACAGTGAAAGTTAATTTTCTCACTGGATCTACTTTCAAAGAGTCTTATCACCTGCTAGCATAGATCTTCGTTATTAGGCCAAAAAAAAAAAAAAAAAAAAAAAAAAGGAAAGAAAGAAAAGAAAAAGGAAAAGGTGAGTGGGGGGTGGGGGGAAGTCATCCTGCCTTATCAATTTATCAGACAAGCCCAGACACGTGCAGATCCCCCTTAGACAAGAACTGGCATCTCCGTCCCATCAGCAACAGCATCAATACTGTCACTTCCCCTATTACTGCAGGACTACACACCTACTTACCAGCTGTAACTAAAAAAAGAGACAGAGGCCAGGAAAGAGCAAGTGGGTGGGCTTCCAAAACCAAAGTAAATAAAAGCAGACTTAATCAAGTATCTCAAGAAGATGCGGTTTTTCTCCCCCTGCCCGCCTTTCTCTGGCCCTTTGCTCTCTGGAATCTCCAAATCTGGAAGCTGAAGCCACCTGCAATGTGCCCTGATGTGGGGAGATTTTGGTTTTTATATTCATTCCTTTGAGGGGCATCTGGGATGATAGTGTTTGGGGATCTCAATCCTCTGGCCAGAGGTACTTAAGTCATGTTTGGGGTTTCATGGCCTCTTGTCTCATTCTTAGATATTGACAGTAAATCTACATAGTCTCCCTGTTGTCCTCTGGGGGGCTCATGGGCAAAAGTATTATATAGTCAGACAGACTACTACATAAGGAAACTGTGGGGAGTAGGGGTAGAGATTAGAATTTGATGTTAGATGGGCAGCAATTTGAATGCTAATTCTTTGATTTGACAGCTTTCAAAAGTACTCAAGGTATTAATTTTTCTTAAGCCCCCATTTTGTCCTTTGTCAGTGGAGATAATAATGCTTGCAATAAATTTACAATAATTTCTTACAGCCTGTGATTTTGTCCATGGTCTTGCTCCTCATGCTACCACAGGGAATGGCTGCTAGTTAAAGACTCAGGGTAGCAACGAACGGAAAGCAGTGGCTCTGTCCGCTAGTGCAAATGAGGTCTAGTCTTTCAATGAAGCACAAGGAAATCATCTTCCATACCTACCAAGCACCAAGACAAAGATGGGAGATTTCCATCTGAATTCCCAAAGACCCCTCGGTTACTCTTTCATTATTCCTTCTCTCCTCTACGTGTCCTCTTAGTAATTATTCAGTTTGGTTTCATGTCATGGCAGGAGTGGTATTATATTCATCTTTTCATCCTCAGTACATAACATGGAACTTGACATGCAGGGGACGGTGAAAGCCTATTGAAGTCAGTGGGTTTGGCTGTCAGTGGCCTCGAACAGCTCACCCTCAGATCTGGGTTACCTTCAATTACTCATAGTTTGGATTCCTTCTCCCCTTCTCAACCTCCTAGGTCTGATCTTGGGCACCATCTCAATAAAGGGTAAGCTCTAGATACCACAATTTCTTCCCTTTCCACCCTTTACTTATGCTGTTAGACACTTCGCTTCCCTTCTCACATATTTTTATGGAATTACATCTAAAACTGGAAGACATTTAAAGAGTAATCACTCACCCTATTCATGATTATACTGCATAAGTCCCTTTTTAGAGCTCTGACAAATTTACTGTCTGTAGGGAAGACCCTAAATTTAATCTCCAATTTCCCAATTTGTAAACATTGCTTAGGTCTTTAGTGTTTTGCTTAGGTCTTTAGATTTATACCTAAACTCTAATTTTAACCTTTCTATGTGCTTATGACTGTAAGTTTTCTCTGCTTTGAAATCAACAATAGTTAAGCATGCATAGGCCAGACATTGTCTATCTTAAGGTTGCCTGCTACTAGCCCATGCTAGAGTACGTTCATGTGCAAACTGTGTTACTGTAGTGCTTCAAAATGGCGTCCTCAAGATAGGTGCTGTTATATAAACTAGATCATTGGTTCATGGAGAAGTCAAATAATAGTGGTTGTTTTTCTACTCTTAAGGAAAAATAAATTAATGAACAGAATATCTTCTCAATTAAAAAACTTCTTGCATTTGATTATATTGCTTCAGTGAGGGCTGGCTGGTGAGTAAACTATGAATAAGTAGATAGAAAGCACATAACTGAAAAGTAACTCCTTAAAAGTTAAGTGTGTTATTGTATCTTGAATGCAGAATATAAAATATAAAATATATTTATAGCCATATTTTACTGCGAGTGAAATTGTTTATAATTTGTGCGGTAGAATTAAATGTATCAACATTTATGGTATTTTGCCATAACTCTATTACAGGTTTCCCCATGAATAAATTTGAGGATTATTGCAACCATAGTTGAGTGCTCAATATGAATTTTTGTCCAGTGAATTTCCCAAAAAAGTGATCTGAGTGCTTACTACAGGGCAGATCCTGTGCGAGATCTGGGTATATGTAGTGTCATGGGACTAAGGATCTCTTTAACGAACTGACTATATTGATCATGCTTTCTTTCAGGCAAGAGTATGGGATTTAATCTGTTTTTTTGTGCTGTTTATCTTAATAGGTAAAAGATCAAGCAGTTCAAACCAATCAATTGTCATTAATGTGTTTACAGATACCCAGAGATGCTTTCGGGGGGGCAGGATTTGGGAGGACAGCAGTCAACTCACTTATCCTCCTTTCTCTGGTTCTGTAGCCTAGTCAGGTGGCCAGCACTCGCAGCCCTTCTCAGAGTCTAGACACCCAGATTCATTGAAAAGCTTTGTTGCCAGTGATGTGACCTTGGGAAAACACCTGGTCTTACCTTAAGTTCCTTTATCTCTATGCTAAGAGATAACTATTAAAGGTCTCTTCTGGCTTTTAGGCTATATGGGATGACTTTTACTATCTGAAAGGCTGCTAACATAGTAGGAAGCTGGAGGTGAGGTTGCTCTTGCTATTATGACAGTTAGGGCCAAGGAACCAGAAATAGCTAATTCACTTGCTACTTCTCCCCTTAGTTTTCTAGCTGAAGTTGCTGTTTAAGAACATTAGCTAAATGGATCTCAAAGCCCTGCTGTCTTAATAGCTGACCAGCAAATAGTAATCTCCAAAGCATGCTCTGGTAAAGCATGCTTTACCAGAGTTGGAGGATCCAGCTATGGCCTGAAGACTTAACATGAGGCTTCTACTTCCTCCTTGAATTTAGATGGCCATCACCTCTGTGGAGCAGACCCTGACCTAATGTACTTGCTGGTGAAGAGGGGGCCGAAACCAGAAAATCTCTTCAGGTAGGCCTAGACTGGCAGGAAGGAGAGAGCTTAGGTCATGATCCCAGGAGCAGACTCTGAGGCTAGAATACAGGTCAAGTAATTGCATCTGGAAGTGATTGCATTGCCCCCCGGGCGGGGGCAGGGGCTGTTGGGTGGAGGTACCGCCAGGGAGTGGGCAGAAAGGACAGGTGAGGTGAAGCTGAGCGTGGGTTCCATTCCAGGAGAACTGCCAGATGCCAGATGTTGTGGGGGCTCAGAGTTAGTTTCACTTGAGGTGAGGGAGCTGGGTTTCACACTGCTGCACATCCTGTCACTGGGTAGGAGCTGGCCCAGAGTGGTGTGGGGGTGGTACACAAACTCCTGAGCACCCAGGGCTCTAAGTGCATCCAGGTGAAGTTTGGTCCTCTGAAGAAGGTGGTTGATTCCACCATTAGAAGCAGAGCAGCCCACAGAAGCTGGAGGATGGTATGCAGAAGCGATAGGAGGCAACCTAGAGGATCGGAGTCAGGGAGCAGGGTGCAGAGGAGCTCTCATAGCCCTTCTTCAGAGAACAACAGAGAAGAGGATGCCTTAGCTGGGCTACCCATGTGACTTTCATAGGAAGTGAAAGGTCATATGGCCCTGACCTTCCACTGCCTGCTAGCAAAACATCCCTAGTGACTGCTCTGAGCTCTGACCTCCATGGAGAGGAGGGAAAGAAGGAAGGTAGGCAGAGGGTAGAAGCACAAGGAAGGAGAATGGAAGCACCCCTTCTCCAATAGCCCCTTCTACCTTCCTCAGAGACTGGTTGTTAGCCTGCTCTGGAGAGCATAAAATCCAAACTCATGTGAGCTATTGTGAATAAGTGATTTGTCTAAATTACATAATTTTGGCCGAGCAGAGGTCAGACTTTGTAATTGGAAGTTTAAGGATGTTTTCCTTGGATTATGTGATCTCCTCGTAGTTAGCCCAGTTCTTTGTAAACTAGGATAGGGAAAATAAACCTCGTGATTATATTATGATTTGATTCTATAGCTCCTCCCACCCCCTTCCCCTCACCCACCCAAGACTAAGTAGTCTCTCAAAAGCTTTAGGTTTCACTGCTTTTGGTGTAATAGTTTTGCTAGAATGTGCCAGCTGTGTTTTTTTTTTTTTTTTTTAAATATTTTATTTATTTGACAGAGAGAAATCACAACTAGGCAGAGAGGCAGGCAGAGAGAGAGGAGGAAGCAGGCTCCCTGCGGAGCAGAGAGCCCAATGTGGGGCTCGATCCCAGGACCCTGGCATCATGACCTGAGCCGAAGGCAGAGGCTTTAACCCACTGAGCCACTCAGGCGCCCCTGTTTTTTTTTTTTTAATTAATTCTGGCATCATGTGGTTTGGGACCGTTGAGCGAAAGAACCAGCACTGTCCCATGAACTGGGTGACCAAGGCAGAAGATCTCTGGTTTATGACCAGTGGCAAGGGTGTGGTCATTAGTGATACTGGAATATATGACACAGGGACCACATTTCTGGAGCAAAACATTAGATCATATGGCTTGATGGTATCGGGGCAATTGCATAGAATATTTGAAATTGGAACTAACCTTGCGATAGATACCATATATAACCTCCCTAAGTATATATTTATAAAACTTAAAAAAAACAACAAAAACCTATAGCAAGAAATAAATTTAGAATAGGCAGGCTGGTATAAAGACCATAGATTCTAGAGCCAGATTGCTCAGGTCTGAATCCTGTCTCTGCCACTTGCTAGCTGGACCATCATGGGTGTGTTACTTAAATTCCCTAAGCCTTAGTTACTCAACTATAAAACTGGGGTAAGAAATAGTCCCATCTCATCGGATGATCTTGAAGATTAAATGAGTCAATGTGTGTAAATGTCGCTGGCTCAGTGCCTGGCCCATGGTAAGCATTAAATGAGTGTTTGTTAGTAGTAACTTTGTATTTGACCCAGTATACAAATACTTCCACACACATAATATCTGAAGCAGAAATTGATTAGTGTAATACACTTTGATGTTTTCTAATTTTATCCTATTCAACTTGATTTCATTAAAAACATACAATTCGCCATCTCTAATAAGGTTTGAATTACACGTTTAGCCGTAGTGTCTTACGGACAGCTGTGAGCATCTCTCTAAGCAGCAGTACTATGAAATAGGGGATCTTGGTTCAAATGTTTATGATATAATTTACTTTTCCTCCTTTGATAAATTAATTCACCCTCAGGATTTCTAGAATCAAAAGAGGAGGTAGACTGAGGCTTAAGGCCTTGGCTTAGAACTTTGGGTATCCTTGAGCTGGAAAATGATGGGCCTCAGTTATTGGAACTTTGGATTGGGTAATTCTGAGGGACTTGAGAGGAGAGGAACAAAGTGGAGACTTTCCAAGATTCCTGCTGTGTCACTTGAACTCCTGCTCTCAGAAAGTACAGTTAATAATATCACTCTCCAGCCCTTCTGTCTCCTTTCCTTTCCTGAGGAAATACGTTGTTGGCTGGACCTCAGTGAGTTGAAATAGCAGATAAATGAAGACCTTGTTCCTGTCCCCCCCACCCCCCAGGTAAATCATTTAAGTGCAAATAAATGCCTTTGCGTTTGTTAGGGTTGGGTGATTTGTTTCCAAATGGGAAAGAGGTTATGCTTTCATTTGTGAAATATCTTTCTTCTCTCCTTCTGTTGATGAAAAAAAGTGCATCTAGAGTCGAGGTGAGGCCTATAAACTGAATTCATAAACAGTGTGAATCCATGATAAAATTATATGCCACTTTAAAAATGGCCTCTCTTCCTATAATTGCCCTAATGCAATGCTGTAAACTTCTGACTTGAGGTATTAAATACGTAAAAAAGGAAACCACGTCACACAAATTCAGATGTGTTGGAATGATTAAAAATGAATTTCTAATGAGGAGGTATGTCAGTAAGATCACAATTAAAATAGTGCTTCAAATGATCAGGACTTGCTTTTATTTTATATTTTGTGGCACAGTATTTCCCAGAAGGTTATGACTACATATGGCTGATAAGGAAAATGGAGACATGAAAATGAGGTCATGTCCAAGTGGGTGAGAGGCGATCACCAGTAGCAGCCAAGCCAAATCTGCTTCCTATGCAAATGATGGCCCAGGGGCTGGCAGGAGAGCCATTAAGGTCTTTGTTAAGTCCTGACTCACCGCCATCTGCTCTCAAGTCCTGCTGTCCTAAATGGGTAATGTTGTAACATCTGGGGTAGAGATTTTCTTCAGTGCATTCTGATTTCAGATGGTCTAACAGGTTCTGTCTGATTAAACGATGGTTTAAAGCTTGTTCATTTTTTTCAATCATTTGCCCTCCTCCCTTGTTTTTAGACCCAGTTTTATAAAGTTTGCCTAATAACTTCTGTTTATTTTTCAAGGGAAAAGGAGGATGTTTGGGATGGTGGTTATCAGAACTGAGGTAGGGATTAGTATGCAATTTTTATTTCTTCTTGTTTCTATCATGAATCTAGAGATTTTCTTGGGATCCCTGGTGTATTCATAAACTCATTCACTCATTTACTCATTTTAGTTTATTTAATAAATATTTATTGAGCATCTATTTATGTGCCAGAGATTATGATAGTACTGTGGAATAACTGGTGAACAGAATCAAAGAGGTCCTGGCTTCCATGAGAATATTCTAAGTGGGCTAATGGAAAACATAATTATGTTTGGTTTTGCCTGAACTATGAAGAAATGAAACAAGTTATCTGAGAGAGCAATTTGGTGGAGTTGAGATCATGGGTAGGGTAATGGCAAGATTGGTTTAGATGGGCTGGTCAGGAAGGCTATATATCAGATTGTTAAAAGTCAGTTAACTGAAAACCAGTTTGCTGAATGCTAATTCACTGCATGGCCAAATTCATCGAAGGACTAACTCACTAAGGTTGTTTATGTCATCTGTACTATTTAGTTTTGGTTTTCATCTTGACTTTCTACCAGCATTTTAAGGACTTTTCAACTGCTTTTTCCCTAATCAGCGTCAAGAGCTTGGGGAGTACAGAGGACCATAAAAAAATGTATTCATAAGGATATACTCTTGAATGGGAAGAATTGTTATAAATATATTTTTCATTAAGTTATCTTTATTCATAAGGATAATACATTTATTATGAACTCTTCACATTTAAGAATATATGCAAGAAGACACTATTTATAAGGAATATGTTCATAAAAAGAATATTTTCTTTGAATATATTCAGAAAACAATGTATTTATGAGGAGAATATATTCATAAGAATACGTTCAACTTTTTTCTGCTCCAGTTCCTTGCTGTTGCTACTGGAGACTGAGAGACAGAATTAGAGGCAGAGGGGGGGAAACTGAGGCACAGATGGAAAGGAATGTGTTTCCAGCTCAAGTGCTGGGGAGGTGGAGAAGAGAGAAAACATTTCTTAAGATGATATTATAAAAATGAAATGAAAACCAATCAGCTGAACTAGGAAATTAAAAGACATCATTATCTTAGGCAAACTGATCATTTGGGGAAGGAGTCATTCAAGTAATTGCTATTTGGGGGATTAGTAGATTATATGATTTATCACCTAAACTGGGATGCTTTTGAGAGTGAAAGGGGTACTGTTAATAATCATGCTGGGACAGTAGGTATAAATTAGAACTCTCCTGGGCAAACTGAGATGTATGGCCATTCTGTGTCCCTGCCTCCTGGTCCAAACTGGTCTCTGCTGCCTGTGTTTGAGTAAGGTTGGGCATGCACAAACCCGAGGAACAGTCTGGATCTGCTTGGTTTTGCAATATGGCTACATGGCTGAATGTGAGATTGAATATGTGGATTGTTTTCAACATGAATACCATCTTCTGTTTGCAAGATCTAAAGCTGTTGGGTATTAGGATACGTTTTAAGGAGAGCTGTGATTTCTTGGATGGCATCCATGGCACTTATTACCTTTCAGTGGATGATTTCCAATTCTAGATCTCTAGGCCAAGCTCCAAACTGAAATTTCCAAACACAAGCTGGACATCTCCCGTAGGCACCTCAAATCCAACATGTCCCAAGTCGAACTCCCAGAAAGAGAATGTAGAGAGATTAAAAACCAGACCTTTGGGGAGGCTTCCTCACTGCCATTTTTTCATGCTAAGCTTAATTATATTTTTGACAATCTGAAAGGACTGTCTTCCTTCTCTTTATTCCTCAAAGTCTGTCTGCCTTTTAGAGACCAGTTCAAATCTCATTTTTCTGTGGCACCATCTTTATGAAATAGCCACATTTCTCTTTCCCTTATCATACTTACCAGTTGTTTATGATAGCAACCCAGGGTGGTCACAAGTAAGGCCTGTGGTTAGTACCATTTAGTTAGGAACTGCATTGTTTTCTAAGTGTTTTAGATGAACCAGATATTTTTAACCATAGCAATTAGCACAGTGCTAAGCAGATAAGAGGGGATCATTTAATTCACCCAAAGAATATTTACTGAGGACAGGATTATGCACCAGGTACTATTTTACTTTCTGGAGATAGAGTAATAAACAAAACAGAGGGTGTCATGACCAGAAGCTTACATTTTAGTGGAGAAGATGGACAATAAAAAAAACAAAGAACTCATTTTAAAGATGAGGAGAATTAGGCCATGAGAAACGAAGGGATGTGCCTAAGGACATAAAGAATCTAGTGTAGAAACCAGGGCTTGAATGTGATGTTCTTTCTGGGACAGCATTATTTCCCAGCACACCAAACCGAGGGCTCTGTATAGCATTCTGGAGGAGACGCTCCACTAGAAGGGTGTTTGCCTGTCCCTCTGTAACTGCATTTCTGGGTGGGCAAGAGGGATCCTGAGAGTCCCAGCTGCTTCTGATAAGAAGATGATCTTTGTCTTTCCATACTTCCATCTGCAGTTGCTGAGAGAAAGGCTAGGAGCTGTGAGTCCTCCAGACTACACCACAAGGGCAGGAGTGATGGGGTCCTAGAATTCTGTGGACTCTTAGTAAACCCCCTCAGTCCACTCTCCCCTCAACACTTAGAGCTTCGCCACTTTTTATCTTGACAAGTCACGTCATGTACTGCCTTGCAATTTCTGTTAGTCACTGCGAGAAGCTGTGAGCTGGACAAATATTGTAGGACTTCACTTATCTGAGGTACAGTCAGATTCATAGAAGCAAAAAAGCAGAAGGTGTTCACCAGGATCTGGGAGGATGGAGGTATGGGAGTAGTTTGATGGAGAGTTTCCGTCTCGCAAGATGAGAAGAGTTTTGGAGATTAGTTGGACAGCAATGTGAATGTCCTCAACACTACTCATCTGTACACTTAAAAATGGTAGATTTTTATGTTATGTGTGTTTGCCACAATTAAAAAAAAATAAAAGAGCATAGGACCCAAGCTCATCTTTCAGCCCCCAATAGGCTCACCCCCATTCGTGTGTATGACCATAAAGCTACTCCTTCTTCAACAATCCTGACCTACTATAAATATTACTCATTTATCTGCCTGTCTCTCTCTCTCCCTTCGGCTAGGGTATTTTGTACATCGGAGCAGAGAGTTTTGTTGGTTTTATTTACTGTTATAATCATAGCACCTGTAAGGGTGCCTGACACACAGTAGGTACCAGTATGTATTTATTGACTGCTGACGGGGGACTTTTGTGTGGATCCACACAGGGGGATGAGCAACTTATTAGGGACGTAGCAGAAGAAAGGTAGAGAAAAGCAGTAGCAGTCACACCACCATCTCTCCCTCTTCACGTAATTAGTCATTGCCACAGAAAATATCTTTGTGACATGTTTTATTTAAAAAAAATAGAATTACGTATTTCAAAGCGTTTTGTTTTGAAATATAGCTGGGGAATGATAGGGGAGGGCTTTTCTGTTTTATGAACCAGCCTATTTATTGCCACCTGGAGTATTTCCTTTTAGGGCTCCAGGGTGCCCCTTTTGCCACCCCATTTTTTATTTAGTGACACTATTTCATGGCTGGTTCCCACCTTCATTTTTCACTAAAAATATATCACAGACTCTTTTTCTTCATTCACCTCCTTGAACTATCACTCACTTGTCTTATGGATGTTCTAATGCTTCAAAAATTGCTGCAATCATAGGTAATCCAAAGAATTCTACCTTATTAACAGCACAGCCAGGAGCTAATCAGAAGTCTTCATTTTGCCGACACAATTCACAACCCATGAGGGGTGATTGCTCCATCACTTGCCATCTTCTTTTTTTTCTGCATTTTTTTCATTCTGAATTCATTTGGTTTTTCCACTATTCTTCAGATCTTTTCCCTTGAGCTTTCTTGCTTCACCTACACACACGTGTTTGGACTATTTTGTGTGATTTGACCATCTATTTAATTAATTATCTGGTCACTTCTATTGAAAACATGAAATCCTTTTTTTTTTTTTTGACAACATTGAACTATTTGATCGATCTGATGAATGAACTGAGTCCAGATGATTTTAATAGCCATCAGTGGTGACTTGCCGTCTGTCTCAGAGAAATTTACCTTTACTCCAAATTTCGTTTTCTTTTTATTCAATGCCTTCTCTTTCTGTTAGTTTTAAAGTGATCTCACTGAGGTACAGGCTTTTCTTGAATACCGGAGCAGCTTATTTGCCCTAGATTGCATTATGAACTCTTATTCTTGAGAGGACAGCAAGAGTTTTCTTGCTTCTAGACCTCTGTCTAGTAGAAATGAATGTGATAAAATAAAAAAACAGGGTGTATTTATTAATATATGCTATAATACGGTATATAAATGTAAGTCCATAAAACTTAAGGCTTTTCTGTGTGTGTGTCTGTCCTTGAACTCTAGGCATTTTGATGTAATCAAGTATCAAGTTAGGGTCCATGGTCCAGTTATTCTTACGTTATTTACTGTTGGTAATTTTTTTTCTTACTTTCTATTTAAAAAGTAGGTATAAATGGTAAAGAGATATTTCATAATCTTTTCCCCAACCCCCATCCTGCTCTGGCCTTTATATTAGTTATCAGTAATTATAAGTCACAGTGTGGTATCACTTCAGAGTTCTGAATTTGGAAATTTTGGAAATTCTTCATGTGACCTCAAATCAGGGATGGAGGTTTTCATGGCTGTTTTTTGCTTCTGCTTCTTACACCTTCCCACTTCACCCGTACTTCCTGCTTCCCATGCAGAGACACTGCTATGCAAAATGCATACCACATATATAGTTTCTTGGCATTTCTAAGCACTTCTTTCATATGGAATATATGTTGTACACTGTATTATATGTCATGTCACAGTAATACCTCGGGAGGCTGGCATGGTTTGGCATAAAGTGTTTGGAGGATTATTGTTTTGGATAACTTGATTTGTGTAACAGACTTTCTTGTTTGAAATGGACAATGTCTAAAAGTCTATACTCTACATCCTAGTAATTGGAATATATAAAACATAACTAACCCTTTTCTTAATGATGTAGGTCATCCGTTAAAGAACATTAATGGGTTGTATAGGTAAGTGCTTTCAGAGCTGGGTTTTGATTCAGTCAGAATTCTTGATTGCAGGCAACAGTTAATGGACTTTGGTTTATTAAGGACAGAGGGCACTCAAACTGGAGACGTTCAGTTTTAGGACTAAGCTTCTAGAAACAATGCCCCAAGACAGGCCAAAGATCTGGTTCTGTAAGGAAAGTACTATCACTGCAGCCACTGACTATTTGGAAGCATAGTTTTAAAAATGCAACTTCTCTGCCAGCAACTTCCCCTTACGGCTCCTTCTGTGGCCACTGGTATGAGAGAGGGAGAAGGAAAGGAGAAGGACAGAGAGAGAGAGAATTGCTAGAACATTCAGTGTTACTGTCCTTTCTGTACCACGACTTGTGTGATATTACAAAACTTGGCTTCGTGGATGTGCCCTGTGGTGAGGAGATGGCTGATACTTTCAGCTCCTGCAGGGGGAGACTGTCTACCCTCCACTGGAACTCACAAAGTGTGGAATTCCCCCAACAAAGAAAGGGAAGCCAAGATGAACGTCAGGTGCTCACTTTAGTTAAATATGTAGTATTCCAGGACAATTGCTGGCACTCATTACTTTGCCTATGTCCTGATATGGGCATGGTTCCTTGTTTCCGGGAAGTGGGGAACAGCCTGTGTGATCTGTGGGGTCAGAATCAGAATCTCCAAGCGTGTTTTTTTTTTTTTTTTTTCTTGTTGTTGTTGTTGTTGTTCTCAGTAAAGTTCTTTAATATTTTTATCTTTGAAGTTTGGCTTCTTTGATACTGTTCAAAACATCTTATTTTAGCATCCAGAGTCATTTGTTTTACCTTCATGGTTTTTTTGTTTGTTTGTTTTTTGCCATCTTTTAGAATTTCAGGATATTTACTCCTATTAGTCTATTAAAGACAGGTGGCGGTGTTTCAGCTGCTGACATAATTGGGCATCCTGTGTTCTGGATTTCCTTAGGATCAGGTAATTGTGAAATTTGTTCTGGATGTAGGTTAATTCAGGTTTACCATTGTCTAGTTCTGAAGAAGTTCGGATAAAATTCATTGTGTGAATGTGGATGATTGTTTCAGTTTACTTTTGTGTGAATGGAAGTGATCCTTCTAGGGCTGGACTCCTGGATACTGGGAGAGCAGTCAAAGGGTAGATAAAGGGAAAGGCAGAAATGGGGCTAGAATCCTCTCTCCATGGCACTGGCACTTTGGCCATGTGAGGGTCGTCCAGAAATCCAACCGCCTATGCTCTTGACCTTCAAGCATTGTCAGTATTTATTACACTTGCCCATCAGCTATTTTTATGGTTTTTATTTTTTAAACTATTTTAAAAATTTATTTGAGAGAGTGAATGAGAGACAGAGAGAGAGAGAGTGAACGAGAGACAGAGAGAGCACATAAGCAAGGGCAGAAGAAGAGGGAGAAGCAGATTCCCCTCTGAGCAGGGAGCTAGAATCCCATGTCCTGACCGGACCTGAGTGGAAGGCAGATGCTTAACCAACTGAGCCACCCAGGTGCCCTATTTTTATGATTTTTAGAAGCACTGGTAGTAGATAATGATGAGTAGGAAGAAGATGTTCAATAGCATGATGTAAAATTATAATGTTGCATTTTAAAGGACTAGATTTGGTTCAGATCCATGTTCTACCAATGACTATGTGAACTTGGGCACATTATAATCAACCTCTCTGACCTCCAGTGTCTTTCTCTGCAAAGTGAGATAATGCTTGTTTTGTATTCCCTTTAATGATTGAATGAGGTAAATAGGTAAGTTGCCAGTTATAAGAGAAAGTATTCAGTAAATGTTGAATCCCCTCTCGAGTTTATTTAATGTATGCTGACCCTATCCCCCCTGTGATGACTTTAATATCTGTTTATGGTATTGCTGATGGAAGATAGTGTCAATCCAGAGTTTGACAGCCACTCACTCCTATGTACATACAGTGTCACTCCTGGAATCACAATGAACTTTGTAACTTTTTTCTGCATAACTTGATGGGATTAGGAAATCATGGCTATTTTGCATAGAAGCTATATTCCAGCCTAGAAGCTATACACCAGAAGAAATAAAATCCTGGCAAAATACCTCCTCCAAGGAATTGTTCTGTTTTTGGAGGGCTACTATGTATATTTTGCTTTCTGTTGTATTTCCTAAAATGGATTTATTTATTTATTTTTAAATAATGCAATAATTTAAAAGAAAGTACCATCTTGGCTTCTATTTCCCCCAAAGATGATAGTTTTCTTCATTAGGATGCCTAATTAAAAAGTAGTATTTGTGTTTCTGCCAACCTTCCAAAAAAATTCACTGCTAGGCAGAGGAAGAGGTTGATAAATAAAAAGTAATTTGTTCATAAAATTTATAAGCTGCTGCAAATAAGGGCGCAGGAAGAAAGTGCCAAGTCAGCTTGAAATGGGAGATAATAATCACAGCAGCAAATGTACAAATGCATTATGGTAAGGATAAATCAACTGGCAAGGCTCGATGTGAATAATACGGAAAAACAACTAAGTGGAGAAATGGCAAATGAAGATTATCTTTACTTGTGAAGAATCTATTTAAATTCTAAGTCCAGTGCAGTGTTTCTGCTTCCCCAAACCTTAAGGGCTTCTACTGACTAACAGCAGTCCTAGTCCCAGCAACAATAAACCCTTTATTTTCCTTTCAGCACTTAAGAGTTCTGTGTCAAACAGACAGGATTTTTCAGTGTCTGTGTGTCTTTAATTGCAGATTTAAGAGGGGCTCCTGCAGGCTCTGCGTGGGGCGGGAGATGTCTGTCATCAATGGGACAGAAGTTTGCTTCTTTAACTGGCCTTTGCCATCAAGAGCATTTGTTGAGCACTTTAGTCTTGACCTCCTAAAGTAAATGTTTTGTTGAACAAGCATGACTTTATAACCATAAAATAACTTTAGTGTTATTAATTTTCTTCCCCTGTCCCTTTCCATTTGTTGTGTGGAGCTAGTTCTTCCCTGCTCCCAGATGAAAGATAAAATTTACGGTGCACTATAGCTACTATCTGGCCGCTCACTTAACAGTAGGTCATCCTGTTAGTATGGCCAGGGCAGTGTGATACTAGGATGAGTGTATTTCATTAAAGATTAGTGCTTTTCCTCCTTCCCCAGGTCAGGCCTACTGAAGGCTGGCCATAAACACTGAGCAAAAGGGGATCTGGTCAGCTTCTTTTCTTTTCCGTCAATGTGCATTTACCACCCGCCCCACCCCCATTTTGAGAGAAAGGCCACTATTTCAGATCACCTTCAAGGTAGAAGGTAGGAGGGGCTGGGGAGAAAGGGATGCAGCCAGGAAAGGTATCACTTTTCCTAATGCTGTCATCACATGGCAGCTGACTCCACAGGTGGGCTGACTTGATTGTGGGGCACATTAGTGGGTTATCTGAATATCCTCACCTCTAGGAGCTGTCACTTGCAATCCATCATCAAATCTGTTAATTATGTTTTCAAAAAACAGGCCACATCTCACCGTTTTGTCTCTCGTCCACTGTGCCCCATGCTCCAAGCCACCACCAGTTCTCTCCTGGATTTTTATGGTGGCCTTCTCTTAGCTGATTTTCCTGCTTCTGCCTGTGTGTTCCTTACACATAGCACCTAGAAGGATCTTTTAACATTTTGTTCAGATTATGTTATTCCTTTGTTCAAACCAGGTGGTGGTTTCTGTCTCACTCAAAGGCCTTTGATATTCTGCATGGTCTACTCTTCCCCAACTGTACTTTTTGGACCTCATCTTCCACCAGTCTCCTCAGTTTTCCAGAACATTGCAGACATGATTCTACCTCAGTACCTTTGCATTTGCTGTTCCTTTTACCCGTGATGCTTTCCCTCAGATACCCACATGGCTTACTCTCTCATCTCCTTAAAATATTTATGTAAATGTCTCTTTCTTAGCAAGCATTTCACTGATTGTCTCATGAAAACTGCAAACTCTCCTTTCCTTGATCACCCTCCCAATTCCTCCCTGGCTTTATTTTTCTCCATAACAATTTTTTTGATCAACTATTTATTTTACTTATATATACTTTTTTCTTTCTTTAGTATACACTTAACAAAGGTTTGATTTTTATCAATCTGTTCCCAGTTGTATCCCTAGCATGTAGAACAGTGCTTGGCATGTAATAGGTGCTCCATAATATTTTTGAAACTATGAATGATTGATTACACTTACTGTGCTTTATTGAAATTCATGTGTTTCTTAGTCATTTTGTTCCCTGCATACCTAGCTTAGTGCCTGGCAGAGGATAAGTTCTCAATAAGTATTTATTGAATAAATTAAAGAGTGACTGGGTCAAGGGAGATTGTTGGAGAAGGTGGAAAAAAGAAATGAAGGAGTCAGCTCTGATGGAAGATTGGGGAGAAGGTTGCAAGGCAAAATAAAATGGCCAAATACTCAAGGGGAAAAAAGTGATGGAATTTGGGACGGGAAGAGGCTGAGGCCTTGGAGGTGTGGTGGGGTAGGGTTGCCAAGCCAGTTGCAAAGGGTTGAGAGTCGCAGTGGAGGTGACAGAGCAGAGACTGTGGCGGAGAAGTCTGTGAGTGGACTGCATGGAATTCAGCCCGAGGGGAAGTTGGTTGGGGTAACCTATGTGTGTATGTTAGCCAAGGGAGGATTGAAGATGTCTGTAATGTTGAGTGGAGATATATACTAAAGATTCAGTAAGGAGGGGATAGATGTTGGAGCTGATTTGGGAGAAGGCAGAAGGAGGTGGGACTGAGGACAGGAAAAGAACCAGTCCTGGGAAGAAGTAACCTTATCTCTTCTCTGAGGTAGGGGGCATCACTGGTCCTGGCTTGGATATACAGGTGTGGAGGGAGGGAGAGAGGAACCTACCTATTTATTTATCTTTATAATTTATATTTCTTTCTGCCTCCTCATCTATCCATCTGTTCATCCATCCATCCATCTTTCCACCTATGGATTTATCTATTGAATGTTTCATTTTCTTAGAACACAGCCTCATTTCCTTGGTCCTTTGATGGCTTGTCCCCATTGATGGGGGTGGGGGATTGTGGCATTCTGAGGTGAAGCTAGGGAATAAAGAAATTTTTCAAGGTATGTGCAGCCCTCCATGGCAAGTGAGGGGTTTTGAATTACCCTGCAGAGTGATTTCTCTAGCCTGAAGATCACTTTGAGTTCAGCTAGACACAGTGCAAGATAAAAAACAACAGCTTACTAATATTTAGAATGCTATACTTTTCAAAGTACTTAAAATCCAAAATCTTGCAGCTAATTGCTTATTTCCCCTTAGTTCTCTGCAGACTTGGCAAGATGATTGTAGGTAAATAATTTCTACCTTTCCCTGTAATATCCAGCGAAAGAATTGAGAAATACTTTTTTTTCTTCCAATAATTACCACTTCTATTTATGAACAATGGAAGGGAACAAAATAAAGAGTAAATGGAAGAAATGAAAAAATCCACCCTGCCTTGACACTCTGTCCAGTTAATGAACCCTACAGAACCACATTAACACTGGCACCCTTTTTAATGATGGAGTAACTCAATATGTGCACTCATTCGGGACATTTATAGATTATTAATTACCCACACACAGTATTCCAGGTATGAATGTAATTACCCAGAGCCTCTCTTTTCTTGCTCGCCCAGTGTCTTGACTTGTTTCCTAAACACTCCTCAGACGTGTGGAGCACCAGACATACTCTGCGCCCCTTGGAATCATTTTAGCATTCCCAACCAGTCTTTGCTTGGATTGACCTGGCAGATATTGTGTGCTAAGTGCCTGCTTTGAAGTACTGATTCTCAGGGCAAAGGTTTGAGGATGATTATGACACTCCCAATCACGCTCATGTTCACAGAGGGGAGATAGGAAGCAGATTACGGGGACTGATTTATTTTGGAAACTTAGGGGACATTCTTGTTGCCCTTGCCTCTGAATCTATGCTTAAAGACAGTTTAAAAATAATGAGGGCTGTTAACTGGAGAAAGAGACATGCCGAGCAGATGGTCCGTCAGAGTCTGGGAGCCTAAACTGATGGTAAACCCGGGTGGAGATTTGGAAACAGAGGTTTCCTTGGGGAAATTATTTTGTGTTCCCAGATGTGCAATAGTTATTTCAGTAGCAATAAGGGTGACCTTAAAGAGGGGTCTTAAAGTGTTCTGATGTGACTCAAAGCTCAGACTTGTGAAGATTTACAAAGCAAGGTTTTCACAGTGCTGTGAGAATTTTTGCCCAATCCCCGTGGCCTGGGCTGGGATAGATAGTTTTGAGCCCACTGAGATGGGGCATGGACTTTACCTTCACCTGGGCAGAGGGTCCCTCTCTCTCCCACAGATGAACTATTACTATTATTAATTAATTAATTTATAAAGATTTTATTTATTTGACAGAGAGAGCTAGACATGACACAAAGAGAGCTAGACATGACACAAAGAGAGCACAAGCAGGGGGAGCAGCAGAGGGAGAGGGAGAAGCAGGCTTCCCACTGAGCAGCAAGCCCTATGTAGGGCTCAATACCAGAATCAGGGCTCAATCCCAGAATCCTGAGATCATGACCAGAGCCTGAAGTCAGATGCTTAACGACTGAGCCACGCAGCCACTATTATTATTATTATTATTCTGATTGTAAACCTAACATGTGCTGACTAGAAAATGCTAAAACTTTTAGACATAAATGAAATAGAAAGCAAAAGTCTCTGTGATTCAACACTATAGAATAACCATTGTTACAATTTTTTGTATACCTTTCTAGAAGTTTTTTTTTTTTAAGATTTTATTTATTTATTTGACAGAGATCACAAATAAGCAGAGAGGCAGGCAGAGAGAGAGGAGGAAGCAGGCTCCCTGCTGAGCAGAGAGCCCAAGGCGGGGCTCCATCCTAGGACCCTGGGATCATGACCTGAGCTGAAGGCAGACGCTTTAACCCATTGAGCCACACAGGTGCCCCCCTTTCTAGAAGTTTTCAATGCATCTATAAGCTCGTGTCAGCGCATATATGTCTTTTAGATAAAAAAAAAATAATGTAAAAACTACTCTTTTATAAAATTTTTTAACAAAATATTTCACAGATATCTTCTTATGTGAATATATAGAAATTTTCTTGTTCTTTTCCAATGTTGAATAATTTGCAGTTATATGTTTATAGTATAACTTATTTAATTGGTCAATTAAAATGTTATTAAAAATTTTTTATAAGTCATGCTGCAAAAAGAAATCATGTACATTAGTTTTTGTCCATTTGTTTATTTCTTTTGGGTAGATTCTACAAGCTTAACAGCTAGGTCAACAGGAATACTTGCTGGTAAATTGTCTCATTTGGTACCTCCCTAAAGTTGAACTGATTTATACTTCACCAGTGGAGTATTTATGCTTTCACCAACTTTGAATATTATAAGTCTCTTTAATCTTTGTTAATCTTAAGATGGGACATGATAGATTGTTGTTATTTTAATTTGTTTCTTTGATTACTAAGCAGGTTAAATAACTTTTCATATGTTTTTTAGGAATTTGTGTTTCTTCTTTTGAAATTGCGCTGTTCATGAGTCTACTTATTTTGGGGGAAAGAGACAATACTTGTCTTGTTTTTAACTGGTAAGTAAGAAGTGTTCAGAAAATAGAGATACTAACATTTTTACTGCCCTACATGATACCTGTTTTCTTCACAAAATATATTTTATTGCTGCTTTTATTTATAATTGTTTTTTAAACTAAGAATGTAATAAAAATTCACTCA
Organism: Meles meles; assembly: GCF_922984935.1. Taxonomy (NCBI): domain Eukaryota; kingdom Metazoa; phylum Chordata; class Mammalia; order Carnivora; family Mustelidae; genus Meles; species Meles meles. The sequence continues at coordinate 86,055,522 of NC_060068.1, forward strand.
TTGTATTTAGCTGTTAGGTACCTTTAGTTTCTTTTTAATAGAGAATAGTCACTCAAAATTTGTTTCCAGATAATATTCACTTTTTGAAAGACTGTTATTGATGTTTTTTTTAAATGTTCTGTATTCTATTACATAAGTTTCCTTCTAGTCTTAGTTAACCAATGGATTTAACGTGAAATGAATATAAAATTTTATCAGTTGCATTTTCTGCATTTATTAAAATGATAATTTCGTCTTTTATTTTAGTCTATTAATCTACTGAATGAGACCGATAGATTTTCTAATGTTGCTCCATCCTTGAATTCCTGAAATAAATCCTAGTTAGACATTCTATGTTGTTCTTTTAATGTGTTGTTGGTTCTATTTATTAATAGTATTTTTAGGGGTGTGTGTGTGTGTGTACATACACTCATGTATACGTGTGTGTTTGTGTAGGTATGTATATATGTGCCTGTATATATATTTTCATAAGTAAATTTGATGTATAGTTTACTTCTTTTTTCCATTATCTTGGTCATTTTTGATATCAGAGTTATATTGTGAAATGGGTTCTTAAAAGCTTTATAGAACTTTCTTAAGCCAACATTTGGAACTTTTTGGTAGGGTTTGTGTTTGCTAATTATTTCAATTTCTGTTCTTTTAAAAATAATTCAAGTAGTTTCTTAGAAAAATTGTTTATCTTTTTTTGGCTTCCACATTGTTAGTGTAAGGTTATAAGTAGCATTATTTTATTAAAAATAGTCTCTTCTCTATCTGTAGTTATATTTAATTTTTCATTGCTGGTGTTGTATATGTGTTCTCAAACCTTTTTTCCTTTTATCAGATTTGTCAAACATCTCTTAAAGCTCTTTTAAAAGAAATTGGTCTTAGTTTTACTTGACAATTCTATTTGTTCTAAACTTTCTAATTCATTGGTTTTCTTTGTTTATTTTGTTGTTCTTTTTCTAGCTCCTGAGTCTTGTGTTCCAAAAATATTTACTCTAGACATTTCTTGTTTTTGGAAAAAAAGTTATTTAAGGATATAATTTTCTCCTGAGTAAGGTTTGGCTACATCCCATAGAATTTTCCATGTCGTGTTTCAACATATGTTCGTTTCCAAGTAATTTATAAATTAAGTTTTTATTTACTCCTTGACACAAGAGTTATTTAGGAGAGTGAGGTTTTAGATTTAATTACATTTTAATCAGTGAGTTGGTCCTATAAGAGTTCTTCTTTTAGAAACTTACGAGAAATTTTTTATGGCTTATTAAGTGATCTTTCTATATATTTTAAATGAATGTTCCATGGGCATTTGAAAGTAAAGTGACCCTTTTTAGAGAGATCATGATTTTTCTATGAAGTAATGCTTGTGATAGGTATTATTCACATCTTTGTATATACATATATATTTTGTCATCTTGGCATCACAAATTTTGGGAATGGTTTGTTAACCTTTCCCTCATTTTCTATGGGTTTGACCCCCCCCCCCCCATTTCTAATACTTCTTTTTACTTTTTGGTGAAAGTATAATAGAAAAGTTAAGACACCTGATGCTGATTCATCTGCCTGGTTTGAATATCATCTCTGTCCTCACAAGCTGACAGACCTTGACAGGTTGCCTCAACTATAAAATCACATCATCTGCTTTATTGGGCTCTTGGGAAGATTTCTATGAATTACTGTGTGTAAAGAGCTTAGAACTGTGCCTGACATATTGTGAGAGCTCTGTTACTCTTTAATGTATCTGATGCCATAATATTGAGAGTGAAAAATTTCACGGTTGCTATATATTTTGATGTATCTATTATTTATTGATATGAAACAGCTTTCTCTGTCCCATATAGAGCTTTTTGCCTTGAATTCTATATGAGCTAATGTTAATATTACTATAGTGCTTTCTTTTTGTTTGTATTTGTCTGATCTGTCTGTGGGCATCTGCATATTTTCAACCTTTCTATTACTTTGTATTATTATTTGTGTTTGATATATCTCTTGTAAACAGCATACAGTTGGAACTTGCTTTTATTTTTAATCAGTCTGAAAGTTGCTGTCTTTTAATAGTGGAACTTAACCTATTAACAATTGTTGGGATTACTGTCCTCTTTGGTATTCCTGTGGTATTTGGTATTCCTCTGGTATTCCTGTCCTCTTTGTGTTTATTGTTGGGTATGTTTCTAGATTTCTTGTCAAGTATGGATTGTTGTCCCAGGGGCCTTCTAGTGCTGTAGCTAAATTTAGACCTTTCTAGGCTGGTGTGGCTAGAAAAATGTCTGCTTCTCCTGCTTCAAAGCAGAAAAAAACTGAAGGTAGCCACGGGACATAGCATCTGTGGTCACACTCCTTTTGGCATGATATCTCGGATGTGAGTTTTCTTATAGGTATCCTTTGGTGAGTATGTCATAGAGGCCAGCTGCTTTTAAAGATATGGAAGTGTAGCTCTGTATCTCTGTGTTTTATCTCTTTCTCTGTCTCCTCACTTAACTCTCACTACAACCCCATGATATATTATTTTATTTATAGAGAGGGAGACTAATTCAAGAAAGTAGGGAGTGCTCCTGAGGAACTAAGGAATAAATGATTTATAACATGTAAATTTCTTCCCTCTCCCGCTATCTATGCATGGGATATGGAGAGGCTAACAGTTGGGTCCTGGATTGGCTTTTATTGAGTTTCTCAACGAACAGGCTGCCAATGCCGCTGCCAATGGTGGGGCTTCTTGTTCCGCTCCACCCATGTTTCATACTAGTTTAAGTTTCCACTCTAAGTTGATTGTTTTGGACTGGATAATCCAGAGGCTAGTCATTTTTTTCCCAGCTAGAGGAAAGAAAAGTGCTAGGTGCCACATCCTGTTTGTCTTTTTTCAGGAACTGGGTCTGATGTTAGTGGGATAAGTGCTTGCTGGTCTCACAAGATCTTGGAAAAGAGAAGGCTCATGTTTCATCCATCTTTGTATCCTCAGTGTCTACAAGAATGCCTGGCTCATAGTAGGTGCTATTTCTTAAAATGACCTGAGAAGAGGGAAAGTTATTTTATATTAACATTTGAATTATGAGGTTTTAGAAGAAAGGACCATAGGATACAAAGGTGTTCTCTTCAAATTATGCTTTCTATAACTTTCGCACCACTGTGTATAATGCCGTAAGAAACAAGTGAGTTTATAAGACTTTCAAGAGCTTACTGTAGACAAAAGCAGTGTGTGCTTTCAGTAGGAGAAGTTCTGAGTTACCACTGGAGGGTGGAATGACATGGACATATGAATGACTGCATTGGTGATGCAAGTGAGGACATCCAACTAATAAAAGTGCTCCTGAGCCAGCTGCTGGGGAGACATATAGCCCTGATCTCATAGGGATTCCAAAGTTAAAAAAAAAAAAGAGGCAACCCAAACGAAAACTCCCAGCTTACATCAGGGAAATACTGCTGTAGAGCTTTAATGAGATCCCTAGGTGAATCAGTTTTTTATATGGGCCTGTTCGACTTCCAAAGATATCTGGCTAGACCTTGATTGATTGTCAGGCTTTTTAAGTAGCATTGATTTTTACTGCAGCAACACTGAGATGATGAGGTCATTGGATTTTGCTGTGTTATTGAAGTTCTTGTTAAAGCGACCTAGAGGTTATAAGCGCATCTAGCCACTGGCTCCTTGCTTGTGCTGAGTTTCAGAGATGGGAAAGTTGAGATAAGTCAAATGATGAAGGGAAAAAAATTCTCCTCTCTGATAAGGGGGTATTTCAGAGTTTTATGAATTATAATGATACTTGGTAGCTGTTAATCATAGATGATCTTTTTTTATCATTATTAACTCTCATTTATCGGGTATGTAAGTACGTGGGCCCAGGGACTATCATAAGCATGAGCCTTTTATCCTGACCATGCCACCACGAGGTAGGTGTTTTTATGTCTGCTATGTAGACAAGGAAGCTGAGAGTCAGACGGATAGGGTTGGTCCCTCTGGGTGAACTAGTCAATAGAAGAGCCAGATTTTAGATCAAGGTGCATCCCACTCCAAAGTCGATAATTTTTAAGTGCTGCTTTTTTATATGAAAGGCGTGTGAGTAGTTAGAGATTCCCTTTGGGTAAGATCAGAGAGCAGTAGTTGAGGCTGCTGTGGAAACCATGACCCCTCTCACCCATGTGGACCAAGATCCTTGGAAAACTGAAAATCACCTAGTACCTCAGGACATCCCAGTTTGAATTTCCCCTCTTGCACCAGGTGACCACCTGAACTTCCCCTCTGCTTGACCATGCTCTGAAGGGGCATATGAAGGCTTTGCACATTTTGGGATTCCTCCAACCACCATATATTGATAAATGGCTGCCAGGAGCTTTAATCCGATTAGAGTCTGTAAAACTGGTTTCCATCTCTGGCGCCTGACTCAGGTTTCAGAGCAAGGGGAAAAAGTATGACATCACCCCTGCTTGCATCTGTGCTGGGTGGCTAATGAAATTACGTGATGGATTTGAGGACCATTAAAGTCAATGTTGATCCTTATTATTATTAAGAGTACTTTCAAATTTACTGCACCATGGGGCAGGCTCGAAAGCATCATTTTTCATAGGTGTGTTCATTGCTCTGGAGTTTAGCGCACAACTCCATGGGATATAGAGAATGCTAGCAGCAGAGAATCAATTCTGAAATCTGCAGGATGAAAGTGCACGTAGCTCTTTTGCTGGAGGGAGGAGAAGGTTCTGGGATTTTTCCATAATGAGACATCGTGATGACCTTGGATTGAAAAAGCCTAAAGTGAGACAAGACATGTTTGTCAAAGAAATACGAAGTACCACTGTTGCCATTAGCATCAGCACTGGTATTTTAAAACAAGTTTAAATGGTTAGTGTGCAAAAGGAGTGCTCAGTTCCGGTCACCAACAATTTACTGAATGTAGATACTGAGGTAGCAGCAGAGATCCTCCATACTAAGGGGAAAGGCATGCCTGTTTCATTCATCGGTATATCTCCAGGGCCTAGTAAATGTCAGGAATGCAGATATTATTCTGTCTTCAAAACAAACCAAACATATATATATTGTATAACATATATACTGTAGAGTGCGTAGATCTTAACTGTACAACTCACTGAATTTGTATACATACACATGGCCACATTCAGCCATGAATATTACCCAAATTAGGATATAAAATGTTTCCCATTTGCTAGAAGGCTCTCTTTTGCTCTCTCTTGCTCTCCTAACTGAGATAACCACTATTTTGACTTTTATATCCACAGATAAGCTTTGTCTGTAACTAATAGACTTCATATAAGTTCGTTTAAGTTGAATCTTCCTATAAATGGAATCATATACTATGCTATCTTTTCATCTGGTTGCTTTTGCTCATCTCTATGTCCATGAGATTCATCCATGTTGCTGCATGTAAGAGTATATAAAAGTGGTCTCTTCTTTTTTATTGCAGTGCAATACTCCATTGCATAACTGTTTCACCATTTATTTACTCCTCTATGATGGATGTTTGCATTGTTTCCAGTTTTTCACGATTTTTTTTCTTAAAGATTTTATTTTTTTATTTGCCAGAGAGAGGAGACGCAGTGAGAGAGGGAACACAAGCAGGCGGAGTAGGAGAGGAAGAAGCAGGCTCCCCACCAAGGAAGGAGCCCGATGTGGGACTCGATCCCAGGACCCTGGGATCATGACCTGAGCCAAAGGCAGGTGCTTAACAACTAAGCTACCCAGGCATCCTTCCAGTTTTTCACTATTATAAACAAAGCCAATGTGAACTTCTTGTACATGTCTTTTGACTGACTTTTCTTTAAGGCATAAAAGAACTGCTGGGTCATTTAAAATATTTTTGAATTATTGAATGGAAAAATACAGTTCTTTATGTGGCTTGGGCCCACTCAGGACTTGCAAAAAGCCATGGTCGCTTACCCTATGTGTTTTGAGTGAAAAATAATTCAGCAATAGCAAATAATTAAACTAGAATATATACAAATCACTCATTATTAGTATAATGACAATATGAACTTAAACATGGTTTTGAGGTATAAAGCAATGCCAAGAAAGCTAGTAATATAGTAATTTATTATACCAACCTCAATATTATACTGCAGGTTATGTAGTATAAATTCATAGTTAGCGTATTAGTTCATTAAAAAAAATTGTTGAGAGCCCATTGTATGCCAAGCATGTTTTCTATGAGAACTCATAGATAAGGAGAGGTTTCTGCCCTTGGGAAGTTCAAGTTCCAGTGGAGAAGATAGGCAATACCAAACCAATAAATATGAGCTATCAAACATTACCAGTGAAACACACAGTGTGAAAAATTTGGGGGAGGATTAACAATAATATCTGCATTAGCAACAAATTTATGGCTGATTTGTATTTGAACTGCATTTATACATAGCTTAAGTCCTGGTTATTGGAAAACTGGAGGCCACAAGTCCTATTGATGTGCTTAGTAATAATAAAATAACAATAGCTGATTATACGGTTTAAGTACCTTACACGGATTATCTCATTTCATCTTCCCAGTTCACGATGACGTAGGTACTGTTCCACATTTTAATGGTGCAGAAACTGAGCCAAGAGGTTGCACAGGTGTCACAAAGTGACACAGCTAATAGGTGGTGATACTGAGACACGAACCAGGCCATCTGACCTGGGAGCCCATACTCTCAGCACCTGCTCTATCCTATCCTTGTCCTCTGCATGGACAAGTACTCATGACTATACACTGTAAGCTTATCCAACGACCCGGGATAAACTACACTGACAAAGATATTACACTAATGGTAATTTAGAGGGTAAAAGCAAAACTCAAATAGCAGTGACTGAAAACCATGACTGATTGAAGATCCTCATCACTGATACATTATTCACAAATTGTCTTTCTGAAGACTACTGAAATTCTGTCTTGTAGGCTCATGCCCAATATAAGTTTTGCAGTATTTCCAAAAGAATGGCTGCCAGGCTTAACAGAATACTGAATTAAAGATTCAGTAAACTACTCATACATTCAACTTAGAAACTACTGCTAATTCACTTCCGAGGTTATTAGTAACATCCTGTTGTAGGTAAAAGTAAAAGCTAATGGGAAGTGTGTGTCATTTGCTCTCAGTCTGAAAGAATGACCTGCATTTCTGGGTATGTTGATGGTAATTGGAAGGGCTCTCTGGAGGACCGAGGTCTACTCTGAGAATCACTGACCAAAGCGAAAGAAAGTACACAAAGAACATTTCTACACAACATGCTGAGTGCTATGGCTAGCGGTTTATGTTAGGCTTCAGTGGGGCCTAATAAAGAGCTCCCCCATTTTCCTCTAGAGTTCTGAAGCAATTAAGAGTTAATCAAGAAGTAAGATAGAGATAAAAACATCACAGTTGTTACCGATTAAACTGATAATGGAGAACTCTGGAATGAGACAGATTTATGCCCCTGGGCTCAGGCGGCACTGGCCAGACAGGTCTTTCCAGTAGTGACAGTGTGGCCCATATGGTGTCAGGAAAGCTGGAGTAAATACATGTTCTTTGTGGGCAATGTGTACCCTGCTCCCACCCCAAGCTGCTGCGTCTCCCACAGGAGGAGGAAGCGGGAGTACAGAGAAGCCAGCACTGTCATGATAGCAGAACTTCCTTACACAGAAGGAAGCATCGGACTTGAGAAAGAAACTTTTCCTGTCCCTGCAAAATACAATCAGTATATACACCATGGCAGTACCAAGAAAGTGCACCTAATCAGGAATAGGAGAAAGCACTCTCAGGAAGAGAACTTGGGCTGAGTCTTTTAGGAACACCAGGAGCTGGCAAGATGGAGTTTGGAAGAGAGGATTTTTTTACATCGGGCTTTGGCCTGCAGACCAAATCTGGTCTATTGCCTGTTTTTTGAAATAAGGATTTATTGGAACGCAGCCACACCCATTCATTTGCGTGTTGTCTATGCATTTGTGCTATAATGGCGCAATCATACAAGGACAGAGACCATATGGCCCCCCCAAAGCCTAAAATATTTACTATTGGGTCCTTTACAGAAAAAGCTTGGCAGCCTCTGCTTTAGACAGCGGGTAATGGTAATGGTTGGGACAATGAAGGAGGATGGTGGTGTGCTGGGGATGTGGCATTGGGCACTGTGAGTTGTTTGATGACATTAGGACATGAAGAGGAAGGAGTGTGGAGGGATGGGAGGACAGAGTAGAGTGGTGAACGATACTTGATACTTGCACGTCTGCAGGGCAGTGTCATAGCTGACCAGGAGAAGAAGGCTGAAAAAAGTGATTACACAGATGGATCCCTGGTTCTCTAGGACTTCACAGACTCTACAGAGAGCAGTGATGCAGGCGGTCAGGTTAACCGTGTTAGTTATATGCAAAAAATGGGCAAGTATCGAACGAATAGAGACTTTAAGTTCACAAAGCATTTGCATTGTACACAAGCCAAAAGCCACTTTAGAAGGAGCTGTGGCAGTAATATGTTTAGAAAAGATGAAATCGGTCATTTCCTTTTGAGGGGCTTGGAGAAGGGATTCAGAAAAAGAGGGAGGCTAGCCACAGCAAATGCGAACACTGGGTTAAGAGGGTGGTGAGTGTCAGGTCCAAGGAAGCAGTTTAGGGTCAGAATGGAAGGCTGAATGAAGCCAACCTGAGTGTCTTTGCCTGGGAGAATGAATGACTTGGGATATGGATCTAGGAGAGAAGCTCTGAACAGAGGGGTCCAGATCTTGGGACCAATCTTTTCTTTTTGAAATAAGCTGTTCTCCTCTACCCTCCATTATTAGAATTAAGAAATTATTAATGTATGAGCATGGCTCTCTGTCCCTACTTTTTCTCCTTCCACATGGGATTATTTTTACTTTTTGGCTCCTGGGGTTTGAGTCATGCCACTTAGGATAATAGACAGAGAAATGCTGAACTAGAAGGAATGGGAGATCAGAGTTGAGAAGTTGTGAAAATACGGCAGGAGGGCTGGCAGATGACTGGAGATTGTATCTGGGCAAGTAGAGGAAGAATGAAGAAAAGATCATAGAAGGTTTCTTGGGCGGGGCTTGAGGATGAGAAGATTTGGGGAGTTTAGAGAGAAAAGGGAAGAGTCTTTGGGGCTGTTCTGAGCAACTGTAGAAGGTAAATGAAATGGTGGAGCTGTCTTGTGCCTGGGTCCATTTCCCTCACTGATATTACCTGACCCCTGAATATGTTTAGGTTTGGGTGTTGTGCTGTCACTTGTAAAATGGGCCCCATCTAATGTGTCCAATATGTTCCATAAAGATTAAGACTTTTGGCACTTAATTCTTGGTGGCCAAACAGTTGTTTAAATATGTCACCGAGCAGACACTAGACCACATAAAATTAATTCTTCTTCCTAAGTAATTAAAAAAAATTTTTTTAGTTTCATTCAAATAGCTTTATCAAAGTATAATCGACATACAATATACATAAAGCAGTCAGTTTTGTGTGTTTTGACGTGTAGACACATGTGGCACCATCACCATAATCAAAATGATGAATATTTCATTCCTCCCAAAAGTTTTCTCAAATCCTTTGGTAATTCTTTCCATAACACTGTCTGCAGGAACCACACATCTGCCTTCTGTCATTATAGATTAGTTAGCGTTTCCTAGAATTTTATGTAAATGGAATCTTACAGGATCTACTCTTTTGTTCTGGTTCCTTTCACTCAGACTAATTATTTTGAAAGATATTCTTGTTTTTGTGTGTACTAATGCTCATTCTTTTTTTACTGCTTAATAGTACTCCATTTACATGGGTATACCACAGAGTGTTTACTTACCTGTTGATGGATATTTGAGTTGTTTCCAGTTTTTGGCTACTGCAGTGAAGCTGCTATAAACATTTGTGTTCATGTCTTTGTATGGATGTGCTTTTGGTTCTACTGGACAAATACTTCGAAATGTAACGGTTGGATCACAGAGTAGGTGTATGTTTATTTAAGAAACTGCTAAAATGTTTTCCAAAGCAATGGTGCTACTTTACATTCCCACCAGAAGTGTATAAATAATCCAGAAGCTGGATTATTTATAATCCAGAATTATCTTGATATGCTCAGTCTTTTTAATTTTAGCTATTTAAATAGGTATGCAGTACTATCTCATTATGGTTTAACTTTTAATTTCCTTAATGATTGATGATGCTGAACATCTTTTCAGGTGCTTATTTGCCATCTGTATCTCTTCTTTGGTGAAGGATTTGCTCAAATCTTTTGACCATTTTATACTGCGTTGTTTTAATTCCTGTTGATTTTAAGAGTTATTTATATATCCTGGATTTAAGTTCTTTATCAGATATTTGATTTATAAATATTTTCTTTCAGTCTGTGACCTGTGTTTTCATTACCCTAAAAGTTTATTTCAAAGAATAGATGTCTTTAATTTTGAGGAAGTCCCATTTATCAATTTTTTTTTCTTCTGTGGATTGTGATTTTGGTGTTGGATCTAATCTGTCTAACTCAAGACCACAAAGATTTTATCATACATTTTCTTCTGGAAGTTTTGTAGTTTCAGGTTTAGTTTCATATTGTTTTAGGTCTATGAACCATTCTGAGTTAACTATTGTGTATTTATTATATAAATATGAAGCATGGATTAAAGTTCTACCCTTTCTTCTCCTTCTTTGCATATGGCAATACAATTGTTTCAGCACCATTTGTTGCAAAGATTATTCTTTTTCCTCTGAATTACCTTTTCACCTTTTATCAGAAATCCATATATCTCTACATCCATTCCGGGAATCTTTATTCTGTTTCATTGATCTATTTGTCTACCTTTATACCAATCTCATAGCATCTTGATTACTGTGGCTTTATAATAAGTTTTGAGATGAAGCGTGGTTAGTCCTCCAACATTTTTTTTAAAATTATGGTTCTTTGGGTTCTTCTGTCTTTTTTATTTCATATGAATTTTAAAATCATTTGGCTCATTTTTTTGGTTTTTCGATTGGAGTTACATTGATTCTCTAGATCAATTAGGAGAGAATTAGCGTCTTAAAAATATTGAGTCTTCCAACCCATGAACATGGCTTTAATTAGGTCTTTTGAAATTGGTTTCAGCGATGTTCTGTCAATTTTTCACATTACATTTAGGAGCTTTTTTTTTTTAATGTGAGTAACTTTTAATGAGCAAAATGAACAGGCACATGTCTATAGGCGAAAGATAACCTACAGAATTGGTCTGAAGTTGGCTTTAAAAAAAAAAAAAAGATTTTATTTTTAAGTAAACTTAACACCCAACAGGGGGCTTGAACTTACAACCCTGAGATCAAGAGTCACATGCCTTACAGACTGAGCCAGCCAGATGCCCCTGCAGTTGACTTTTTAGGATGGGTATGGATGCTCTCCATGTACTCTGGGAATGGCTCTGTGGTGCTTCTTCTTTGTAGAGAATGGGCTGGGGTAAAATCATAATGAATGATTACACCCAGACAGGGGTCAGGGGAAGTACATTAAAGGTACTCTGTGGTGGAAAAGAATAATGACTTGAATAGACATGAAAAGTACGTCCAAAAACATTCCTCCCAGACTAGATGGAGGTAGGTCTGCAGGAGATGGCATGCCACCCTTGCAAATGGTCATAGGAATGAGTGAGGGAAGAAATTTCTGCATGACAGCAGTGTTTCTTGTCCCCCATGATGAGAACATTTTTCTGAGCCAACCCTGAGGAAAAGGACTGAAGTGGGAAGAGTGTTGGCTATGTTTACATCTTAGCAAATATCTAGGTGATATCTGGATATTTTAGCATTTGGAAGTTTATTTCCATTCCTGCATTATTGCTATCGGGTGATTAGATAAATGGTGGAGGTGAGTTTGTCTAGTTTTAGGTATTTATTTCATGTCACAGGCACAGTTGCTGTAAAATAAAAAAGTTTATGGATTGGTTCTGGCAAAAGAAGGATTTAAATGAGTCAAATAGAATTTGAGTGTTATCTCCTGTGGGAGTTTGATGATATTTTCTGCAGTGAGAAGTAACCGTGGCATGGGAAAGGAGATATACAGATAAGACCCACATCAAGTTGATCTGGGCATTCCGTTTTAAATAAGACTTGGTGGGAATGATCAAATTATTGATGTTCTGTATCTGTTTTCTAGAGTCCCTTTGTGCCAAGAAGATTCTTTGGGGACACTGTAAGGGCAAAGAGGATAGGTAGGCCAACTGGGCAGAGACGTAGACCCTCCATCTTCCTCCATCCTACTCTTAAATTCCCCATTCAACCAAAAGACATTCTTCTCCTTTTAGAAACAAAGTCTGTATTATGTATTAGGATTTCACATCAAAAGTTGCTTTCTAAAGACGTGTGTGTGTGTGTGTGTGTGTGTGGTGTGTGTGAAAACTACTACAGTAGACTAGATCTGTGACAGTGATCAATGATGAATGCCTTCCTCAGAAATAAGGAGAAAAATGCCACAGAAAACATGTGTTCTTTTTTTTTTATTTTTTTATTTTTCTTTCCATTTTATTTATTTTTTCAGTGTAACAGTATTCATTCTTTTTGCACAACACCCAGTGCTCCATGCAAAACGTGCCCTCCCCATTACCCACCACCTGTTCCCCCAACCTCCCACCCCTGACCCTTCAAAACCCTCAGGTTGCCCCAACCTCCCACCCCTGACCCTTCAAAACCCTCAGGTTGTTTTTCAGAGTCCATAGTCTCTTATGGTTCGCCTCCCCTCCCCAGTGTCCATAGCCCGCTCCCCCTCTCCCAATCCCACCTCCCCCCAGCAACCCCCAGTTTGTTTTGTGAGATTAAGAGTCATTTATGGTTTGTCTCCCTCCCAATCCCATCTTGTTTCATTTACTCTTCTCCTATCCCCCTACCCCCCCATGTTGCTTCTCCATGTCCTCATATCAGGGAGATCATATGATAGTTGTCTTTCTCCGATTGACTTATTTCACTAAGCATGATACGCTCTAGTTCCATCCACGTCATCGCAAATGGCATGATTTCATTTCTTTTGATGGCTGCGTAGTATTCCATTGTGTATATATACCACATCTTCTTTATCCATTCATCTGTTGATGGACATCTAGGTTCTTTCCATAGTCTGGCTATTGTAGACATTGCTGCTATAAACATTCGGGTACACGTGCCCCTTCGGATCACTATGTTTGTATCTTTAGGGTAAATACCCAGTAGTGCAATTGCTGGGTCATAGGGTAGTTCTATTTTCAACACTTTGAGGAACCTCCATGCTGTTTTCCAGAGTGGTTGCACCAGCTTGCATTCCCACCAACAGTGGAGGAGGGTTCCCCTTTCTCCGCATCCTCGCCAGCATCTGTCATTTCCTGACTTGTTAATTTTAGCCATTCTGACTGGTGTGAGGTGATATCTCATTGTGGTTTTGATTTGTATTTCCCTGATGCCGAGTGACGTGGAGCACTTTTTCATGTGTCTGTTGGCCATCTGGATGTCTTCTTTGCAGAAATGTCTGTTCATGTCCTCTGCCCATTTCTTGATTGGATTGTTTGTTCTTTGGGTGTTGAGTTTGCTAAGTTCCTTATAGATTTTGGATACTAGCCCTTTATCTGATATGTCGTTTGCAAATATCTTCTCCCATTCTGTCAGTTGTCTTTTGGTTTTGTTAACTGTTTCCTTTGCTGTGCAAAAGCTTTTGATCTTGATGAAATCCCAATAGTTCATTTTTGCCCTCACTTCCCTTGCCTTTGCCGTTGTTCCTAGGAAGATGTTGCTACGGCTGAGGTGGAAGAGGTTGCTGCCTGCATTCTCCTCAAGGATTTTGATGGATTCCTTTCTCACATTGAGGTCCTTCATCCATTTGGAGTCTATTTTCGTGTGTGGTGTAAGGAAGTGGTCCAATTTCATTTTTCTGCATGTGGCTGTCCAATTTTCCCAGCACCATTTATTGAAGAGGCTGTCTTTTTTCCATTGGACATTCTTTCCTGCTTTGTCGAAGATTAGTTGACCATAGAGTTGAGGGTCGATTTCTGGGCTCTCTATTCTGTTCCACTGATCTATGTGTCTGTTTTTGTGCCAGTACCATGCTGTCTTGATGATGACAGCTTTGTAATAGAGCTTGAAGTCCGGAATTGTGATGCCACCAACTTTGGCTTTGTTCTTCAATATTCCTTTGGCTATTCGAGGTCTTTTCTGGTTCCATATAAATTTTAGGATTATTTGTTCCATTTCTTTGAAAAAAATGGATGGTATTTTGATAGGGATTGCATTAAATGTGTAGATATGTGTTCTTTTTTTAAAACTATTTTATTTATTTATGTGACAGAGCCAGAGAACACAGTGGGTGCGGGGAGTGGTAGAAGGAGAAGGAGAAGCAGACTCCCTGCTGATCCAAGAATCTAGTGCTGGGCTCAATCCAAGGACCCTGGGATCATGACCTGAGCTGAACGCAGATGCCTAAGTGACTGAGCCATTCAGATGCCCCAAAACGTGTGCTCTTTGCCCAAACTGAACGGAGTCATTCTTTTTAGTAAATTTTTTTAAAAATATTTTTTTATTTATTTGACAGAGAGAAATCACAACTAGGCAGAGAGGCAGGCAGAGAGAGAGGAGGAAGCAGGCTCCTCGTGGAGCAGAGAGCCTGATGTGGGGCTCGATCCCAGGCTTCGACCTGAGCGGAAGGCAAAGGCTTTAACCCACTGAGCCACCCAGGCGCCCCTGAACGGAGTCATTCTTTTCCTCATAGGAGGTTCTGCTAAAGTGATAAGTGGGACACCTGGGTGGCTCAGTTGGTTAAGCATCTGCCTAAGCATCTGCCTAAGCATCTCAGGGTCTTGGGATCGAGTTCCACATTGGGCTCCTTGCTTGGCAGAAAGCCTGCTTCTCCCTCTGCTTGTGTTCTCTCTCTTTTTCTGACAAATAAGTAAAATAAAATCTTTAAAAAAATAAAGTGATAAGTTACTGATAGCCCATTATTAGGATTGCCAAATATTGCATGGGACATACTTATGCTAAAAATTATTCCCAGTTTTCCTGAAATATAAATTTACTTGAATACCCTGTATTTTTCTTTTCTAAATCTGGCAGTCATAATCAATGCATATACTTCATCGCAAAGTAGTAAGTGGATCCAATGTAATAATTTTCTTAAACATTGACCAAAAAATTCTCACATCTTGGCTACATATATCAGAATATGTTAATCCTTTGGCCTACCATGCACAGCTTTTCCGGCAGCCAGAAGTCTTTCCTTGCTGGAATATGGATAAGGGAACAGGTGTCATCAATGTTTTTAGGACAGAAGGCCTCACTCTCCCTCAGGACATTGAAGACAAATTCATCCAAGTTCTGCCATTGAACTGATTTTTTTCATTTTTTTTTGTTTTTGTTCTTCGGTATCATTCCATCTTTTAAATTTTCAAATTGCAATTTCAGAATATCAAAGGTGTCTTGGAGTATTTAATCAGTATCATACGCTTTTTCCTCAATGAGAAAAGTTTAAAAATTATTTCTGTTGTCTTTGTCACTTTTTCTTTGCAAACCTCAACTCGTTTTGCATGTTATCTTGCCAAGAACTTGGTTAATGCTGCTGAAAACAGTTTGCTTTTTCTTAAATGCCCGTTAGAGAGAGATCTGAGCTTGTCAGAGAACCCCCTGGATAGCTGCACTGGCATCCTAGATGTCTTTTGCTTGTCTTTCTCGTTTGAATATCATTACAATAAATATCATTATAAGAAACCTTTGTAGACAATAAAATTAAATCCATGTTTTGCATCCTTCATTATATGAATGGTTAATAGCTACTTTTCAGTATGCACTAAGGACTGTATGTTTATCATGACATTCAGTTCTCCTAACCCTATGAGATAGGTGTTATATCTTTATTTTCTAGCAGAAAAGACAAAGACACAGAGAAACAAAGCAACTTGCCCAAGGTCACACAGCTGGAAATTTGTAGAGCTAGGATATGGAACTGTATCTCTGTCTAATTTCAAAATGATTATTTATGGTTGTTGTGTTATACCCTGCGTACCGGGCTTTGTTGTCCTGGGTTTAGTCAGTTATGTGCAATAATAATTTGATAGAGTGACTGTCCAGATTATAGTCTCGGAAATAATAAGAGAAATTGGTAGTGTGCTTCCTGCTTTGTGGATGAGTAAATTTAACTGAGCTCTTCCTAGTTGATTTGTTCTTCCAGTAGAACTGGTTTTTCTTCAGTAATTTATACACTTTGCCTAGAAGAACTAGCCATTTAATTGGGTGCCATCACCCATATTCCAAATAATTAATTACAATAAACCATATATAACAAAAGCTCAGAAATCTAATGAGTGAAAAGGGGGTATATATGTGTTTGTGCATTCATGACATTTTTTCCCCCTGCTGGGTTTAATTCCCTTTGCTTGTGGATTTGTTAAGCAGAAGCTGGATGTTGGCATTCTTTCTTCTCCCGATCCCTCAACCTGGAACCTGGTTTCTAGCAATGCGTTAATTTTAGCACCAATTTAGTTAATTAAAATAATTGGCAAGTTCCTTGAGTTCATCACAATGGGAGTGTACCTATTTTTAACTGTCTAAAACTTAATGTGGTGGTGCTATTTTTACTCAGAAAATAATTCTTCCTAAGTTATTTCTGAATTTTTTTCTCCAAAAAGGAGATCCATTTAACCATTTCTGATTCAGAGTGAAGAGGAGGTCTCTGAGAAATGAAATAATCTGTAAGGGCTTTCCCGGAAATGTTTCAGCTGACTGTCAGGGGCTGCTGCTGTCATTCTGTCCTTGGCAACAAAAATGGTCCAAACATCTGTAACTCTCAGTCCTGCATTTCACTTTAGCTGGTCATTGCCCTTTATAGCATGAAGGGCATAATCATCATGGCCTAGGGCATGAACAGACTCTGTCCCTCTTCAGGTTGTGCCCCAAATGAGGAAGTTCTGCTGACTTAGTTTGTCTCTGCCTCTTTCCTTGTACACATTCCATGCTGGGGCAGCCTAGTGAGCGATGTCTGGGAAAGGCCCTCGAGGTGTCCCGCCTCTCCTACCCAACCAACATGCAGTAGCAGTGCTCCTTGGTCTCTGGCGTGCATTCTTTGACTCCTTCACCATTCTTCTTGCTGGACTGGCTTCTTTAAAAGGCCTCTGCCTGCTTGCTGAGGTTGGTGAACAGGCTGCTGCTTCCCTAAGCAGGAAGGAGAGGCTCATTGACATTCTACCAGCGAATTGTCCTTCAGTTGTTGTTGGAGAGTAAGAGACACTATCTGTGCAAAGTCTAAGTGAACGTGCAAATGTGATGTTTGGAAAGGGCAACACAATATTTGAACTTGGACTCAGTCAAGGGCACTATTTTCTGTCTGCCCTTCCATCTTGTCCTATGACTCAAAATGCCACCTCTGTGCAGATGACCCCCAATCTCTCTTCTGAACCCCACACCTCTGAGTCTAGCTGCCTGTAGGACATCCCACTTCTATTTGCTAGAGGCACGTCTCTTCTGGCATGTTCAGAAAGACACTTGAACTTCCTCTCCAGAGCTGTTGTTCTCTCATTCCTCTTTCTTGGTAGATGTGTACTTCAGTCTTTCAGTTACTCAGGCCAAAAGCTTGGGCATCAACTGTCAGTTCCTTCTTTCTTTCACATTTCACATCCAGTCAATCCTCAAATCCTCTCAATGGTACTGTCACAATATGCTCGGCATCTGACCACTTTTCTTTGCCTCACGTCTATCACCCTAGTCCAAACTGCTCCCCATCTCTTCCTACATGATTCTACTAACCCCCTCCTTGCTTCTTCACTTGCTCTGCCAAGTCTCTTCTCCACATACTAGCTGGGCTCATAGTTTAAAAACATAGATTAAAGTCCTCTTCTGTTGAAGCCCTTCAGTAATTTTCCATCTTAAAGCCCTATGCGAAGTGCCTCCCGAACCCCAAACCTCTCAGCTCATTGCCAGCCTCTTGACCCTCATTTCCCCTCCAGGGCACTCACGACGGCCTTTTCCCCTGGAATGTGCCAAGGACACACTGCTCGGCTGCCTGCATCTGCCTGGGAACACTTGCTGTAGGGACCCATGTGACTACTTCTCTTTACATTTCTGCTTAAACATTATAAGAAAGTCTTCCCTGACCTAGATAAGATGTTCCCTCATCTGACTACAGGGTTTTACGTTTGTTTTTTTTGGTTTGGTTTACTATGTATCCCCATTACCTGCCACAAGGTAGGCACCTAGTAAATATCTGCATTTAGTAAGTACAAATAAGTCTATTAATCCCAGGCAAGAGTAGAGTTTGTTGTTTTTCCTTGAGGTCTTTGATTTACTTTGGGTTCCCAATACGACCTTGATTAGTATCTTATATGATCCTGGGAAGATCACATAACCTGATTTCATCATCTGTAAAATTCCTGGTTGGGCTAGGTAGTGTGTAAGGCAAGTTTAGCTACATTTAATTGGTTTTATACATGGATGATCACTCTCAAGATCCAACAATAGCATATTGGGATTGGGGTTTCTTCTGTGGTCCTACACCTGTGTCTGAAATGATGCCAACAGCCTGTTCTTCCACGATTTCTGTTCTCCTTTCGCCATGACACAGATCATGCACTGATGCCATTATCACACAGAGCGTTCAAGAGCCGTTGTGAGACGTGCCAGACACCAGCTAATAATAACAGATTATCAAAGTGTACATATAATTTATATCAAAAAGAGCAGACTCAAGATTTTCTGTAAAATAATCTGGCCCCGCTCATCTGTATCTGCTATGCTTTCTCAAGTGGTAGAGAAATGGCAGAGCATGGTGGGAATTATGTGTAATTCAGTGAATGCCTTTAGGGAATGTCTTCCATGTGAATGTCACTGATTTCATGTGTTATAGTGGAAAAACAGAAGTTTCAGAACCCCTGGAGTGGCAGTGCTCGTGATACAGAGGTAAGAAAGGTCTTTGCTCTCATGGATTTTATGGTCTAGATGAAGAGACAGGACATACGTGTACTGTAAAAAGGTACATAGGAAGCGAAATAGTATGTATATGTGCCGGAGATGTGGTGCAGTTTGGTCTAGGGCTTTAGGGTGGCATTCTCTGGGCCAGACTATAGTGGGGATTGGTTCATAAGAGAGGGTAGGTTTGAACTATGTCATGAGGAGTCTCCTCCTCTCAAGGAATAGCTTTACAGGATGTTCTCCCTCCCTCCTTCCCGTAACCATTGCTGATAACAGTCTGGCTTCTGTACTATTCTTTGTGGTCCTGCTTCATTCACGATTGTCATAAATAATCTCTCTGAATTATTCTAGTTCAGGGGTTATCTCTTTCCTGGTGGGATCCTGACTGATAGAGTCAGATAGCAAATTTTCCTTTTAATGGGGACAAATGAAACCTCCAGATTATGGCTGTTTTTCTTCAGCAATGTGCAGCCTTACAGAAAGATAAGCTCACTCTCTGCACCAAAGGAGGAGTACCGTTTCTAAATCCCTAACCTGCTGCTTCAAGTCTCTGGACTTAGGCACCCTGTTTGTCCTTGTGGATGCAGGTGCTACCTTGGATGAATTGAGGAGGAATTTGTCCTTGGCATCCTAAATTAGTAGGTTAACCATATAACTTATTTTCCAAAGTGGAACACGCGTGGGAGTACAAGGGTGTGCTCTAGATAATTACTCAGGGACAATAGTTGTAAACCAGGATTGTTGGAGGCAAACATGACTGAATGGTCATTCTACAGACAAAGGGATGTTGTAATTGGCTTTCCTTAATCTGAAATCACAATTCTGCTCCAGAGAAAATAAAGAGCACTCCTTCTGTTTGCTAGAGTGACCTTTTGGTCATCTTCAGGGGCCCTATTCTGGCCTGCAGGGAAGAGCACTTTGTTGTTTATCCTGGTTGTTGAGTGAAGAGGCAAGCTCAGGGACTCAGGACCATTTGGACGATTGAAGATTCTCACTGCTGGGCAGAGGCCAGGTGGCAGTATGGGTAATATCTGTGCTCTTCCTAGCATTGCCTTTGATAGGGAATTAAGGTCATGTGACACTTTCTGAGAGGTCTGTCTCTTGGTGTCTTCAAATTCTATGTCATTGTGATCAAAAGAATTGAAGCATGGTCTGGCAGGCAAGAAAATGATTCTAAGTCTGGCAGACCCACAATAGATGAGAAGGATGCAGATCTTCAGAGAGAAGGGCAGGAGCACTTCAATCAGGACTAGCCTTGTCAGCAAAGGCTAAACATCAGGGTGCCAGCTGCTACACAAAGCAAATTAAAGACCTGAGCCACATCACCAGTGCACCCGTGTGTTTGCAGGACTAGGCTTATTTAGAGGGATACATTTTCTTTATAAACCTTTCATCAACTAAAAATGTGAAGAGATGCTTCAAAGCATCAGACTTCCCCAGTAGCCTGGTGTGTGCGTGGAAACTGATCCTCCTCATTTGGCTTTGTGCTGTTAGCTCGGATGCAGTATTTGGGATTATCTAGCCAATTACTACACTGGTCCTCTGTCTTCCTCTCAAGGGATTTCCCTTTAGACTCTCTAATAGAAACATTTTGTTTTCCCTAGAAGAACAGTTTGGTCACCCTTTGGGTAACCATCTCTTGTAATGCGTGCCAGAGTTTGTGTTTATTCCACGGCTTGAACATACCCTTTTCTTCTCATTGTCTTAGTACTTGGTGTTCTTGCTGGTAATTTATGGAGAGCACTTTGCATCCTGCTCTCCAGCCTGGTGATCATCATTTCTGTCTTTTTTGCAAAACAGAGGTGTTTCTTACAGTGGATAATTCTTCATGTGCATTCATAAATTTGTATATGTATATTTTAATTTTGTGAAAGAGCAGGAAGCTATTGTGGTTTGTTGGAAAACCTCTTCCAGGATTAAGTGATGTTCTTATAGCATCAAATCAGAAGCTTCTAACATTTGGGGTCTATTTATTATTTATTATGACTCAGATTGACACTTAGTTGAGTTGGGATTTCAAGTATGCAACATAGATAATGGTTAATTACCTCTAGGTAATAAATTATGCCTAGAATTCTAATAGCTGCCATAAGGTGAATCACTGTGGTTGAGATTACAGGCCTAGTGGCTTGGCTCTTTGTAAGGATGGTTGACTACAGAGGTTAGATAAGAGAGCACATGCTTTTAGTTCCATTATGCAATATTTGTGAGGCCTAACTACAGAGGTAGTATGTGGATCAGGACTAAATTGAACATAATCGCCTATACATAAATTGGCATCTCTTTGGTTTTCCATCAATTACCAAGGCAAACTTTGTTTTTGACTGTCTTCCTAGATTTAGAAAGCTTCCCAGGGTGCCTATTTTTTGGGGGGAGGGGGGGTTTCTGTGTTTCTGGACCTTTCACTGAAATGCTCCTGCAGGTAAACCTTAGCTAACTGCCTGCCCTCAGCCAACAAAAGCATTAGTATACTTTCTTAAGCCTTGTAATTACTCTCTGGTGCAAAGACAGCTTGTTGCTTCTTTCCTGGTCACAGTAACAAAGCTTCTGCATGCAGTCTCTTCTCTTAGCTCAAATGAAAAGAGGAACTCAAGAACCTTTAAAGGAATTCTACTGCAACTCACTCAGGACGATGCTTCTCTAATTGGAACATATTTCCTATGGCCATCAGACTTATTCATCATCTGTTTGACTATTTTGGAAACTTAGGTGGTTTCTAGCGAAGAACTGGGTGTGGCCTTCCAAAGGAAGATCAGGAATTCATTGGAATGGTGCTACAATAGAAAGAACCGTAAAAGCTCCATGTGGATAACCTCTGACCCACTTCATTTGTTCATTCATTAACTCATTTGTTCATTCATTCTTAAAGCATTTATGAAGTGCTCGCTAAGTATGTTAAGAAAAGTATGAAAAAGAACGTTTAGGGAATACTTTGCTTATTAGATATCAATATAGTCAACAAAACTACTAAATTAAAAACCAGTATGGTATTGACAAAGAATAAATTAATCAGTAGACTAGACTAGAAAATCAGGAATATATTCTGGAATATGTGAAGAATTACTGTATGATAAAGCTGGTACTTCAATTCAGTAGGAAAGGAATGTTAACAGATAGTGCTGAGATAGTTGCTATCCTTCTAGAAAAAGATAAAGTTGGACCCTATAACACAGAGTACACAAATACAAATTCCAGGTGGCCTGAAGATTTCAATAAGCAATAAAACGTCATCATTTTAGAAGATAATCTAAGAGATTATATGTAACCAAGAAATAAAAGAGACCTCTAAAACCAATTCCAGAAATCCTGAGACCATATTATATAGCATTGTAGATTATTTAAATACATAAAAACTACAAACACAGGAGAAATATGGTAGATTTAGAAGAAATATTTGCAACAAGCATAGCAAAGGGTAATTATTTATGATGTACAAGTAGGGTTGAGAATTAATGAGAAGAAAAACGAATGGCATCCCACATTTGATCAAGGATATGAATAGGCAACTCACAGAAGAGCAAAATCTAAGTCTATTTAGTTAATCAGTGAAAAATGCTAAAATTTACTAGTTGTTGCAGAAAAGAAAATTAAGGTTGAGTGTAAGTTTCTTACACTTCAGACTGGCAGACATTCAAAAGAGTAATAATATCTGCAATAATATTGCTGTAAAGGAGTCAGGGAGAAGGGGTTCTCAAACTCTGCTCACAGAAATGTGAATTGTTACAGTCTTTCTGGAAGTATCATAGCAGCCTCTATGGAAATTAAAAAAAAAATATGTATATAAGTGTACTTTTCAACCACCAGTCCAAGAACTGGGAATCTTATGGATATAATAACATTGAGATATAGGTAAGAATCTCGATTGCAGGATCATTCATACTCCTCCAAACAGAAGAAAACAGAAAACAAACGGAATGGACATCAAAGGGGAAATGTTGACTTTATATTGATGTATCTCCACTGGGAAATATTACACAGCAATTAAATGTAATTAAAGGTAACCAGGTTGATTTGGGGAGAGATTTCTATGACGTATAGAGTAGGAAGAACAAAATTCAGAGAGGTTTACCTAACATGGAGAATTTGGAGTGAGCAGTAGGACTGAGGATGGATGGTGAGGAAGAGAAGAGGCAGGCAAGGAAGGAGAGTGCCATGCACGAAGACCTTCCAATGGGATGTGTGTATAGATACGCATGTAGAAGGAATTGGAAAAAACATAGAGTTTGATCTGCATGAACTGACTTGCAGGTAAGCACTTTGGAATTTCAGGCTTTGGAGATGGAGTAGTTCCACATGAGGAGAAGGAACAAGATGTGGCCACAGTCCAGGATCCCTAAAGGGATGCAGAATGGAAGCCCATGGATCTCAGGAGGTGAAGGAAGGCACTGAGCCTCACCATCTGTGTGGATGTTAGAAGCTGCGTGGGTGGAAGCCTGATCTGAGCTGGTGCTGGGATTGTGAGTCAGATAGAGGGCAGATCTGGAAGGGCCTGAAGCTGATGCCATTCTTTAAGAGAATGGGAATCATGAATACTAAATTAGGTATAAGAGAACATTTATTTAGAATGAGAAAAGAATCATAACCAATTACATATTTGAAAAATCTGACAAATAGCACAAACAACAAAAATACATTCCTGGCTCATAATCTTGGCCTCTTCATATGACACCAATTTAGCAAAATCCTTTTCATAGAGGGAATTGAAAGGAAACTCTTTTTTTTTTTTTTTTTTTGTAGCAGGGTTGAAGTTCTAAAAAAATTATTGATAGACTTGAAATGTATTTTTTCAGTGTCACAGCTTATTAGGCTCATAGCACATAACTTTTTAGAATTGTTATCCAATTTGGAAAAATCTTTGTCAAGGAAAAAACTTGTGATTTGATGAGGATCGATGATATCTGAGTCTTCTACTTACCTTGTAGTAGATCTGATGGTGAGAATTGTCCATAGATTAGCTTTTGGTACTGTGCATTTCGAACCTGGCTTCTTCTGGACTACCTAGTGCACTCCTGGTCCTGAAATACATGTTTATATTGAGAAGAAATCTCTTACCCTGTACCTCTATGTTACTCAGGGGCTAGTTGAGTGCTCCTGGAAGCCTTTGCTCTATCAAAACCCTAGCAATCACATAACCGATACAGAAGTGACTAAGAACCATCTAAATCCACTTTACTCTTGTCCTAAACACAGAGGAAACATATCCTCAACTCAGCTTTCTCTTAGCTGGATCTCCCACATGGTCATGACTGATCTAATGCCTTCCAAAACGGAAGGAAAATTGGAGTGAAGAAAGACAGCAATCTTAACCATTTTGGTTAAAAGAGCTTTTTACAAATTTTACAAAAAAACCTCTGACTTTCTAGGGCCTTGGAACTTAAGCTTCATTAGCTTACTGTTATGTTATATTCCCTCTTTTATTGGCAACCAGCTTGGTATTCTACTGGATATAGTATAAAACTCACTATATGTCTTTATGTGTGTGTATGTGTGTGAGAGAGAGAGGAAGGAGAATAAATGTGTGTGTTTATAGGATTTCTTATTTTTTTGCAATTTTTTTTTTTTTTTTTTTTTGGTCACACCATAGCATAGGTCCAAATAAGTCAGTCTTGCTTTTCTGGCTTCAAATCATTTTTTTTTTTTAAATCCTGGAATCCCAATACAGGAACATTAAACACTACGACTGCAGTAATTTTAGAGTCAATGTCCTGAAAATGAGAAATTCAGATGAAATGATGTACTGCACAACATCGTTTCCAGCCCCCTGCACTACCACTGAAGCTTTGCATACATTTTCCTTCTTCATTTTCATACATATTATATTTACCATCAATCTTGTGGCAAGTTGCAGAACAGGGAGATTGGGTGACATGGTTCTCTGATGGGTAGATCAATCCATAAATGGTCCATTCCTACTCAGGGTGAAAAAACTTGAGAACACAGCATTGCTACTCATGGTTCTTTCTTTTAACCTCGCTAGGAACTTCAGTCCTGCTAACAGTAGCAAAACAGTCAGCCAAAGGTCTGAAGAGAAAAAACTAATCAAGAGGAAAGAAGAAAAACCACAAGAAGTGATTGTGTGGTCACTTGGGGATAATTTTTGATGAGTTGAATATAAATGTAAGAATCCCGGAAATGTCAAAAGAAGGCCTTGGATAAAGCATTCAAAGCCTGATTTATCTGTGGGAAAAATATTTTTATTTATTAATGGCCTATTTTAAAAAATTTTTTCCTGCTCCTCATAAGGTTTTTGTCCCCCTGCACAAAAGTGTTTAATGCAACTGGTTTTGGAAGATTTCCCATTTTGAAATTTGAAGGCTTATACTTCAGACCCATGCTTTTCCTTTCTGTTCCTCCTCTCCAAGAGATATCATCATCCTTCTGCCGAAACACTGCACTACCCAGAAGAGAAGTGTATGTCCATGTGTGCCTGTGTGTGTGTTTAAGCCCACTCTTATCAAGCTTTGGAGTAGAGTGCCTTACAAACACACACACACATGGTTTTGACATTACTGGTTTAACCACACTGCAATTGCAATAATGAAAAGCAGAATGGGCAGAAGCCCAGGGCCTCTGGGTGTGTTTTCCAGAATGGATTACAAAAATTGGTGGGAAAGAAATAGCTTCATGTACAGAGGGGGGTTTGGAAATAAGGGCATTGAGTGCTTTCTGGGAAGAAATGTAAACCAGATGGAGGAACCCTAAATTAAGGGTGGTGATCAAAGGCAAAAAGTAGCTGTTTCTTAGAAGCAGTAGGTGCGGGGGGGTGGGGGGGATTGGTCAATTCTCTATTACCTAGTTGTCAAGATAATAGTGTGGAAGGAAGGGTGGTGTGGTGCAGACACCACATTTGGGGCTGTGAGGTCCAAGTTAGTGCACCTCTCCAGATGTGCCTGGCTCCACCCTCTTGGCCCATGCCACTTGCTCAGTGGAAACCAGTGACCACATTACCCTATCTCTTAACACTCTCAGTTGTCCTAGCCTTCCCAGGGTGAGCTTCGTTTCTCTATGTTTACCGGGCAGGAATTGCAGGAACCCCACCTTCTGGACTTTCTACCATGTCCATGCTTGGAAGAATCATTGGAAAGTGACGTGGGACCTGACTATCCTAGGGGCTGACTCCCAGAAGTGTAGAGGGGTTTTTGATCAGTGAGGCACAAGAGATAGAAAGGAACTGGCAGATAATTTCTGCTCCCTATCTCTGCCACAGGACTGTGATGAACTGCAGGTTTCCATGTGGTCTTTCTGGAGAAGTCCTCCATGAAGAAGAAACCAGCTTTATTTTCTTACGAGGCTATGGCCAACTCAATAATAGACTACCTTATATTTGTTTTTCTTTCTTTCTTGCCTCCTTTCAGGAACTAGGGGGATTGTTGATTTTTTAAAATATTGTGCCATTAATTTGGGGTGAGACATCTATATGGTAGTTTAAACACAACACTGTAGGGAACGAGCAGATTGATTATAAACAGTTACTTTTTTTTTTTTTTTTTTTTTTTTTTTTTTTAGTGAGAGTGGGGTGGGAGAGGGGCAGAGGGAGAGGGAGAGAGAGAATCTGGAGCAGGCTCCATGCCTGGTTTGGAGCCTGACATGAGTCTTGATCTCACAACCCCAAGATCATGACCTGAGCTGAAATCAAGAGTCGGATGCTCAAGTGACTGAGTCACCCAGAGCCCTAAATAGTTATAATTTGAGGTAATTGATTACTATGAAATTTTCAGCTACTACATTGTATAGTAATTGACATAATTTGCTAATAAAACACTTGCACATATTCATTTAGTAATATCAAGACAAACTTGATAATAGAGCTTTTATAATTACTTTATTGAACATTCTGAACTTGTTAGAAACTCAAGCAAAATGGTTTACTCTTCCCAATTACTGCTATCAAATATGTGCTGTTGAATCTCCTTGTATTAATTTTCTTTTGCTGCTTTACAAATAACCACAAGCTTATTGGCTTAAGACAACATTTATTTTATCATTGTTTCTTCAGGTCAGAAGTCAGGCATGGCAGCTGGGTTCTCTGCTTAGGGTCTTGTGCTTAAAAGAATGTGATCCCTGGGCACTTAACTAAAGGATCTTGAAGAGCCCACTTTCATGGTCATTCAGGCTGTTGGCAGGACAACCTTGTGGTTGTAGGCCTGAGGTCCCAGCTCCCTGGCTGTCAGCTCAGGACTGCTGTCATCTTTGGGGGGAGGCTGCTCTCAGCTCCTTTCCAGGTGCCTTC
Source organism: Meles meles (assembly GCF_922984935.1). NCBI lineage: Eukaryota > Metazoa > Chordata > Mammalia > Carnivora > Mustelidae > Meles > Meles meles. The sequence continues at coordinate 86,082,531 of NC_060068.1, forward strand.
TCCCAGACTTTCCTCAGGCCCTTACACAAATTTGAAGCTGGTGACAGGATCCCTTACTTTGAATTCTCATCACCTTCAAATCTGAAGAAATCTGAATTTAAATCTGTTGTATGGGTACAAGTGACACCATTCAAATCCATCCACGTGCTGCAATATTCTTGACTCATGAGAAACTTATACCAACTGGTAGGAGAGTAGATGGTACAAAGGCTACCCACTTTTTGGGGGTTTCCCAAATCTTTGCAGTTTTCTTCTCCTGATGTCAAGATGGGCATTAAAACCCAACCAGTCAGTCTACTGCATAAACAGATTTTCCACTGGGATATGAGATACTCATCCACTCTTATATAGCTAGTACCCTCAATCTCTGTATATGGGTCTGTAATTGGATTCTGTAGGTAGATGACTAGATGGAGGAGTACCCCTGTGTTTGTCCAAGTCTGGAGAAGCAGATGCCAAGATGGGGTGAGATGTTCAAGGGCTTTATGGAGGGAAATGCTTGTAAGACGGAAGGGGTGGGAGTTGGAGAAGGCTGCGAGAGCCACTGGACTCTCATGCTGGTCTGATCTCTGTGGAGGAGATAGGGCAGAAAGGAAGAAGGTCTTAAACTTCAGTGCAGTTCTAAGAAAGTTCCATCAAGGCTGTCAAGAATGGGTCTGCCTGTTTTCCTGATGCAGCTCAGTCATGGGTCTGGGAGCAGCCAGTGGAAAGCCTGATCTTGGCTCAATGTTATGGTTATGCTCCCTTCATTAGAAAATTTGAGTGGTGTATTTTCATGTCCTCAGCAACTGCCAGCTAAAACGTTCTTCCTTAGGCCAGACCAATGATTCATGATTACAAAGATTCTCCTTCGGTCCTCCATATGCCCCAGTTGTCTGCATGTACACACTGGAGACAAGTGATAGGACAGGGTTGGCTGAACCAGGTCAGCCTTCTCTCATAGGAGGTTGCCCCCTCTCCTCACTTTTTGTCTTTCTTTATGATGTATGGTATCTTTATGGTTCACTTGCTTTGGGTTTGGTAACCCATTTGAGGAGCAACATAAAAAGTTGCCCTCAGGGGTGCCTGGGTGGCTCAATGGGTTAAAGCCTCTGCCTTCGGCTCGGGGTCCTGGGATCAAGCCCCACATCTGGCTTTCTGCTTGGCAGGGAGCCTGCTTCCTCCTCTCTCTCTGCCTGCCTCTCTGCTTACTTGTGATCTCTGTCTGTCAAGTAAATAAATTAAAAAAAAAAAAAAGTTGCCCTCTTCTTATTTTATCTTCCCCTAAAAGACCAAATTGAAGGAGGTCCCTGTTTTACTTCGTAGGTGGCTTTGTTATCGTTAATGAGAATTTTTAGCATGCTCTTATTCTCTAATTCCTTTCTCTTTAAAAATATCTCTTCCTGGGGTGCCTGGGTGGCTCAGTGGGTTAAGCCTCTGCTTTTGGCTCGGGTCATGGTCTTGGGGTCCTGGGATCGAGCCCCACATCAGGCTCTCTGCTCAGCGGGGAGCCTGCTTCCCCCACCCCCCCGCCTGCCTCTCTGCCTACTTGTGATCTCTGTCTGTTGAATAAATAAATAAAATCTTAAAAAAAAATCTCTTCCTGTATAAAAGACATAAATTTTTAAAGGAGAAATAGGAAAATACCAAGAAGTAGAAAGCAAAAAATTAGACAGTGTCTATAATCCTAAAATAACAAAAATTAATATTTTAAGGATTTCCTTTAAGGCCTTCCCCCCCCCACCCCCACCCCGTACAAATTTGTAATCTGCTTCTCCCTTTCTCCAACACCTTGGCATAAAAGTTCTAAATTTTATTTAAAAAAAACACTTTTTGAGGATTGTAAAAGTAATACTGGTTCAATGTAGAAGATTTGTGACACAACGTTTGATTCCACAATGGAATGATAATCACCATCAATGTTGTATTTTCTTCTAAAAATATATATGAACTAACCTAAAGTAATTCTACTTATGTTATTTTACATCCTTTCTTTTCACTTAACATATTATGAGTGCTTTTTCATATTTCTAATCTTAAAAGTACAGTTTAAATAATAGCATAATATTGTATAGCATGGATTGTTCCATTGTATATTTAGATGTCTACTTTTTCACCATTATGGATAATTCTGTGGCATGCATATTTCTCCACATTCTTATTATTTTCTTAGGGCAGATGCTTGGAAGTAGGGTTATTAAGTCAAAAGTAACACTTATTTTGAAGGGCTTTGAAAGGTATGTTGCCAAACGGCTTTCCAGAAGTGTATCAATTTATACTCCTATCACAAGGAATGAGGTAATTTTCTCTTCTTAAATCCCCCCTTCTTACCTTGGTCTCAACTTCCTGGTAGTTTCTCTCAGGTATCCACTTCCTTTATTAATATGAGGATGTCATGAGTTTGTTTTGAGGGAGATGGTTTTCAGTGAGAAGAGATGTAGCTTTACTTACCATGTTTAGCATCACCTCCAGCAATTGCCTCTGATATCTGTGTAATTCAGTTTCTCATTCCTGAATTTAGAAGCTGCCCAGAAGCACCTCAATTTTCCTTTGCATCTATAGAACAGAGAGACTTGAATACACCCGTGTCTGGCATGCTCTCTCCATAGGAGGATTTTCAGCTTTTGTTACTTTTAATTTTTTTATGCTTTCTTAGAAGAAATCTTTTTCTATCTTATGCTTCACAGATAGCCTCTGGCTACTTTGTTCCAGCAACTGACTTCTTTAGAGATTTGTTCTGACACAGAATTTAAAGAGACAGTATCTTTTCTAACACAGTAGATAATTGAACACAAAATTGACTTCATTATGGTCATAGTTGCGACATGCCTGGCTGGGCTTAAAGGTTTGGTCTCTGACTACAGGGTAGAATTTTCTCCTGTGAGAAACTAGCTCGTGTATTGCCCAAGCTTTGGCTTCATTGGCTTCAGTTCTAACCAACAGAAAAGCCCAGCTTTTCCTGGAAAAAATAGTCACAGTTTTCTATGAGATTTGGTTGTATACCTGGGCTTTCCAGACTTGGGTTAGTGAATCATGGTAGGGTGGCAGTGGAAACTCTTGTGAGCAGGAGGCAGACGTCAGTGCAGCAGTCTCGTTCAACCTCCACTGAAGTCTCATGCCCACCAAGAGAGTCACTTGGGCTTTTCCACGGTATCTGGGCCACATAGCCGGAGCTCTAGATTCCAGACCCAGCGTCTCTGTGATGTCAGAGTTTTTCTGTTTTTTTCCCATAGACTTTCCTGTGCTTCCATGAGACATAGGGAAAAGCAGTTTGTTGGAGATTTTAATCTCAAGGTGCTATTTGTCTGGTACCTGAAGCAGAGAATGCATTGCACTGCATTGTAATTAGCTGAGTAGCACTTCAGTTCTTTATAACTGAGGCTACAGAGCTCGTTTTGGGAGCAAGAGTCACTTTGCCCATGAATTTAGTGATGGATCTCAGAAGTGGTGAGTAGCTCAGAGAGGATCATGGTGGGGGCACATTTTAGTCCATCCTACTTACTCTGGTAGAGCAGTGGACCTACCCACTCTTATATTCCATGGGATGGGCTCTTAACCCTGTTTTTTCTCTCGTGAGCACCTGACTCACCCAGCTGGTCTCAGATGCACATCCATGTTGCTTATAAGAATATGTGGTTTGGAGATTTAGTTAATTCTGTAAAACACCTATCTCCTCCTCTTTGCACCATGGCTTTCCATGAATTAAGAATGTTAGAAGACCTTGCACCTGTGACAAGACTGCAATGTCATCTGGGAAAAATCTGCAGAGCCCAGCTAGACTGTACTCTGTTTTGCTTATTTCAGCTAGACTGGAGGAGAAAAAGGTAAAAGGGAACTTCTTTCTTTTGCCCCCAAACAAGGGTAGATTTGGACCAAATATTTGCTGGGGAAGAAGTGGGGAAAAGGTTTAGGGCAAGGAGCCATCAGCCTTGAGTCAGGCCCCTTAATGAGGGCCCTCTAGTTCTATTTTGAGTCTACTCTGCATAAGTCCATACAGGCAAAGCAGCAGGAAGAGTAAAAAAGGGCCCACAGAATCCCAGCAGTGTGCATAGGTGGCAGGGAATATTTGCTTTCAAGATCGAAACAATTATTATTTTCAATCCCCTCCCCCTCCTTTTTCAAGTTAACAGGACAAAACTTACTTCAAAATCACCTGAATAAACACCAGTGGTAAGGCCTCTGGTGAAACAAGCCTGTGGGTAGCTGGATTGTAATTAGAAACAAAATGACTCTAACAGGAGGGAAAAGAAGAAAAAGTCAAAATTTGGAATGCGGCAAAGTTTGGATCAGAGTATAATGCTCTGGTGGATATCAGATTGGATAATACAGAAAAGAGGACAGAGGGAAAGAAAGAAAATGCTTAAAAATAAATTAATTGCAGCCACACACAGATCCTTCAGCAAAATTGGAAGCAGCCTAGACCAAGACAGCATAACATAGCTCTAAATTAATAGACTATATTCCACTTAATGGCCGTGCAAGCCAGGGAAGCAATACAATGGTGAGTCATTTAAAAAGAAGTATTTTTTTTTGAAACAAAGGAGAACAAAAGAAAGACTAATAGGAAGATAAAAGTTTAAATACATGGATCCAAAGTCCAGAAGAGACTAGAAGCATTCGAAAGCAGGACAAAATGAATAGCAAGAAACGAAAAGATTGCACTTAACAAAGAAGTGGGTTTTGGTTTGTTCTATTTTAGGCTTCACAAAGGAACGTAAAAGACAAATGCTAGGAAAAGACATGATTCTCTGGAAGAAAAAAGGTGAAAACCAACATGACCTAAATGAAAATAAATGAAGGTAAAGATCATTTCTTAAACAATACCTTCATAACACAGTTGGGAGGAGAAGTAGAAAGAGACAGAAAACTGGTAATTATTTGGAACACTGAAAAAAAATAAAATAAAAAGAAAACTGGTAATTGTTGCGAAGAGATTTAAAACATGTATCGAGGCAAAGATTATTTTTAAATTTGCAAATAATCTCATGAATATATTTTTGTTATAATTTTAGTGATACAGTCAAAGGAAAGGTCTCTTGTTAGCTCCACCCAATCTCACTTTTCTTCTCCCACAGTTTACTAGAAAATGGTAAGAGAAATAACAAATCTAAGTCATCATGATTTTCTCAATAAGAAAAATGTATGCTAGCTACTCCTTGCTACTCTTATTATGCTCACTTTTGATCATCAGACAACTTTGCTTGAAGTATAAAATTTCTAGTATTTCTGTTTCCCTTTTGATTTTTGTGGTGCTAAAATGTTCTTGAAATTAAAATGTTCTACCCCCTCCCACTCTTCAAATCCCCATCTGTTCTTTTCTGAGCATAAGACCCACACAGCTGGTCTCAGAAATGGTCACATCCATGTTGATTTAAGAATATGTTCAAATAAGCAATTTGCAGTTCAGGGATTTAATTCTACAAGACACCTAAAAAGTGCCAGGTAGTATTTCTAGGAGCTGGAGGGACAAAGATAAATAAGACAGGGTCCCAGGCTTTAAGAAAATCTTGGCTTAGCACTAGAGAAAACTTATAATATTTTAATCTAGCAGAAGCTGGAATTGAAATGGTTAATGTCTAGGTTCCAGAGTCATCCAGATCTGAGTTTGAATCCCAGCTCTGCTACCTATTATCTGTGTGGCTTTTAGAAATTGACTTAGAAATTAATGCTTAAGGTTTTTGTTATGCTTTGCCTTTTCATACCATTTATCCATACTTTATGGCAACAGATTCTATCCCTTTGGCCACAGAGTTGGATACAAAATAGATCAATCCTAGGGTTTATTACTCCTGGCCACAGTGATTGGTTCACTGATGGGCACATGATCTAATCTGGGCCAGTCAGAGTCCTGCCCTGAGATTTTTTTTTTCTGTTTGGTGCTCGAAGGGAAAAACTTCTTTTTTTTCCAATGATGAGGCTGTAAGAATTTAATTTCAAAGGTGTCATTGTTTTAGTGTTGTGGGAACAGAAAATAAAGCAATTAAAATATTATTTTATTATGTTTTACTTGAAATAATAAAAAATCACTATATATATATATTATACATATATTGTATGGACATTATATATGAATCCTAGTTTTCTTGCCTCTTTTTAGAGGTAGATCACAGTCCTGAATTTTGAATTTGTCATTCCTTTGTTTTTAATATAGTTTTATCACATTTAAAAATGTATTACTCAGTATTGTTTATTTTTGAGCTTTATAAAAGTGATGATATACTGTATGTCATTTACTTCATCCTGCTAGATAGGCAAAAATTAGAACGTCTGACAATTTCAAGTAATTGGTGAAGTTTGAAGTAGTGGGAACTCATATATCTCCTATTAGAATGTAAATTGGAGCAAGCCTTGGCATTATCTTGTGAAGCTGAATGTGATTGTAGTCTAAGACCCTGCAATTCCACTTTGGAGTATAGACTCCAGAAAAATATTTACATATGTGCTCCAGCAGACATGTATAAGGACTTATCGAACCTCTGTTCATAACAGGAAAAAATTAAACAAATGAAGGCATTCAAACAAATGATTATTTATGGGAGGATAGGTGGAGAAATGGTGGTGCCTTCACATGGTAGAGAACAGTTATGCAGGAGTGGATATGATATTCATATTCACTGCATGTAGTTGCATGGACTACAGATACATGCAACAAGGGGGATGGATCTTGGAGGCAATAATGAATGACAGTCAAACCACTTTAAGGAGAGCCAGGCTCTGTGAAGAGTTCCAGCTGCCATCTTAGACTTGATTTATTAGGGTATGTTTATCCAATACAACCAATCTACTTTTGCTCTTTTTAAAAAAAAAACATTTTTTGTACATAATGATCTGCATGGCAAAATAATATTCATTCAACAGTACTAAATAAACATGGAGTCATTTAAATAGCTCATGGCCAGTGGCAGGGAAAAGGAAGATCTTCATAACTCTATCCATTGTAGCCCCCAGCAACCAGGAAGAAGCATTGCTAAATGAGGGGCGGAGGAGAGATTGAGAGAGATGGAGATGATAGGGAGAGAGAGAGAGAGAGAGCTCGAAAGCGCACGTGTGCAAGTGAGCGAGTGTGCAAGCACTTACCTGATTTCTGATCACTTCCCAGTCCCTCTAGAAGTCTGATTATATATCTTTCTCCGAGTTTTCTGATGTGTTATAATAAATCCCTGAATCAATGCCCTGAATTTTTTGATGTGTTATAATAAACCCCCCTTTTCTGGGTTCCAGCAAGTTTCTCTTTCCCAAAACCTAAGGATCTCTAATTAAGATGAGCACTCAGCTCCGTACCCTGTATTTTAATGAATGTTCCATGAATGCTTATTGCTTTATTATTGTGCTAAAAGATTTATTGAGTTTCACCTAAAGTACTTTGAGAATAGGAAGGAAGTAAAAGGGGTCAAAATTGGAGGGATGGTCAGTAAAGACAAGTGGAGGGGTTCTTTGAGGAGAGAAGAACTTGGGAGGTGGGGTAATAATGTGAGTCTTGGGGAGGAGTCTGGGCCTCTTTGGAAGGACCTCCTATGCTATGTGATGGGATTTGTGCTCTACTCAGAAAGGCTTGCTAAGGAAGCAATAAGGACCAAAACACACCTTTTTTGTTTGTTTGTTTCAACATAATTACTCATATACCCATGTGTAAGATGAAGTGGAGAGAAATGGAACTGTATTGGAAGGCTGTGGCAGATTGGGTGAGAAGAAATGAAGGTGAAGTGAGGTATCAGTATCCTTCCGTGTGACATTATATGGTGCACGTGGAAGAGTGCGCTTGTCGCTGGCCCGTGTGAGCCTATCAGAGCGGCTCACGGCTCTACCTCCCCCCTCAACTTCTCCGCAGGAGCTGCTTGATTAGCAGCTGAGTTGTATCCTCTGACATCTTCCTTCAACCCTCTTCCTGTTTGTCTGCTATTCGGTCTTGCCCTGTTTTCCTCCCCACTCCTAGGCTCTTTTATCCAAAACCAAACAGTAGATTTTCTGTTACTTCCTGGTGGCTTTGCACATGGATGAGACAATTTCAGACATTCTGTGTGTATGTGTGTGCACACTCTCACATCCCTCCCCCAGTCCCCAAGTAATTTGGGAAAAGCCTAAAACTAACAATTTACACAGGCTGAGTTTGGACCTTTTCCCTTTACTATGGCATTTTGACAGCAAGAAAAATGACACTAGGAGAGCACTTATTGATTCACAAAAGGCCTTCCTTGTGAATTTAGATACAGATCCATCTGTGCAGTCTAGAGATATCTACGTCTATTTGGGAGGGAAAAAGCTATAGTGTTATAGATGTTGTCACTGAAATTGACCCTGAAGAGAGATTTTCGCTTTCCCAGTGGAGAGTGCAGAAGTAATTCATAAACATATTTGGCTCAATTTATAATTCTTATAAATTATATTGAGGATCATAGTTCACATTTGGGGGAATTATTCTTATATAGTACAAGTAACAAATAAATCGGGAATGCAGATTTTCCTTGACTTATGATGGGGTTACATCCTGACAAATGCATTAAAAGTTGAAAATATCTTTTTTTTTTAAAGATTTTAAAAATTTCTTTATTTGAGAGAGAGAGAGAGAAAGAAAGAGTGTACAAGTAGACAGAGCGGCAGGCAGAGGGAGAGGGAGAAGCAGGCTCTCTGCTGAGCAGGGAGCCGGATGTGGGGCTCAATCCCAGAACCCCGGAATCATGACCTGAGCCAAAGGCAGACTCTTAACGGACTGAGCCACCCAGGTGCCCCAAAAGTTGAAAATATCTTAAATTGAAGTGAATTTAATATATCTGGCCTCCCCAACACTGTAGTTTAATCTGTCTGCCTTAAATGTGCTCAAAACACTTACATTAGCCTACAGTTGGGTAAATCATCCAACACAAAGCCTATTTTATAATAAAGTGTTGAATCTCCTGTAATGTACTGAATACTGTACTGAATGTGGGAAACAGAACAGTTGTCAATGTATGGCTTATTTACCCACGTGCTCATGTAGCTGACTGGGAGCTGACTGGGAGCTGATGGGAGCTGCGGCTGGCTGTCAGTGCCCAGCTTCACAAAGAGAGAGGATTGTACCAAATACTCCTAGTCCAGGAAAAGATCAAAATTCAAAATTGGAAGTATGGTTTCTATTGAACGTTTATGGCTTTCACACTATCATAAAGTTGAAAATTGTGAGCTGAATCTTCGTTAAGTCAGGGACTGTCCTTAGACTGCTAATTTCTGGCCATGTGGTCATTTTAATTCTGCAGTAAAAACAGAGATGGGGCAAGCGAGTGCTTATTTCTGAGGGTGAGTTGGTTCTCAATCTGGGAAGATGCAAGTGGAGTAGTATATGATAAAAGATGTGTAGTGTCATGAAGGGAAAGAATCAGGTGAATAACAACTCAGAAAGAGTAAGGAACTAATGGTAGTTTAAAGACAAAAGAAAGTGTAAAGTTTTGCACGTAGTAAAATACTGAAATTCTTCATTCTAAGAAGTACTTAGGTCACAGCATGATAGTATTCAAAAAGGGCTTAGATAAACTCAAGTATATATGGTCTATAATGGATATATTTAAGAACTATGCCCACACTGTTTTAAATCCCAAAAATGACATACATGTATTGGAGAAAAATTAGAAAAATTATATATACAAAATTTTTAAAGATTAAAACCCCCTATAATCTTTTAGAATAACTGTTGATATTTTGGTAAGTAGCTTCAATACTGCTTTTTTCTGTTTATTTATTTGATTTATTTGAGTGGACTCAAACTACATATATTGTCATGTAATTTGTTTTTTCAACAGACATGGAAGCTGCAAGATTACTTATGACCTAACCACAGAAGTTCTGCAGAGTTGTGTTGGTCAAGCAAATTGCTAAGGTCAGCCCAGATTCTAATGGAAGGGAATTAGGGTCCACTTCCTAATGGGAGGAATAACAAAGAATTTGGAGTCATCTTCAATCTATCGCACTTATGGCTTATTATTTTTAAAATATGTTGCTGATTTGATTTGCTAATATTTCTTAAAATATTTGCATGAGCATTACTAAGTGTTGTTGGTCTATAGATTTTTGTGCTATATTTGCCAGATTTCTGGTGCCAGGGTTATACTGGCTGGTTTTTAAAACTGATTGGAAAATTTTGATCTTTTTTCTTCTCTCTTTAACAGATTAAATAGCATGAGAATGTCCTTTATGATTTGACAATTTCTCAGTGCTGTTTTTAGTATCTTTGATGGTATTAGGTTATTTATATTTCTTATCTGTTCTTGGGTCAATATTGTTATTTTGTATTTTCCTAGTAAAAAAGGTCACAGTGATTTTTTTGGTCAAATATTTGTCACAACTCTCCCTGTTTTCCAGGGCTGACATAGATGTTTCCCCCCTCATTTTAATTTAATTTGGCTATTTCAGTTGGAATAAGGAAAGAAGGGAAATGAATGCATGGGTTCAAATGGGCATCTTGCAAATGTTTTTATATTATAGTCTTTTTTTTTTAGGTAGGAATATCTTAGCATATGTCTGTAGTGTTGTTATCATAAGCAGAGCGTTAGGCAGAATGATCCATAAATCTGCTCTCTGTGGCATTTAAAAATTTGTGTTTTGAACTAAATCTCAATGGGTGTTAAGTATGATCTTATACTGTACTCATTGAGATGCCAAGACTATCCCTACTCAGGGAGGGCTTTCATCCAGCTGTGTCAGCTCACAACAGAGAGAAGGAGGATGACTCCTAGAAAACTGAATTCACACCTCTGACTATTGAGCATCAACACTAATAGGAAGACAATGAGGATCATATGGTTTGTGGGATAATTACTGTTTCATTTTCACTAATGGGCTCCCAGGGTGAATCTATGTGTTCTGTGTATGTGCCTGTACAAGGCTCAGAAATTCCTTTTGGACAGGATGATTAGATTGTGGGGAAGGCAAGTAACAAAGGAGACTAGAAGAGATGCAGGTAACTGGCCATTGGTACAGTTTCACTCCTAGCATGAGTTTCTTATACTTGGAAACATTTTCTAATAGTGGAATGTGTCCCTCACTCTAACAGCATGAGGAGATAATAGAGCTCTGATAAGCCCGACTTGAAGCAAATGAATGGGATGGTTGAGTCATCATGAAGACTTCGAATTTGTGCTTCAAGGACAGGTTGCAGAAACCATCGATTCTGGTAAAGCATTTCACTGTTTAGAAAGTAAATTTTACTTAAAAAGAAGTTATGGGTAGACCATGCAAAATGAGACCCAGAAATAATTGGAAAGGCGGCAAAAGAAAGATGAGAGAGTTTGAATGAGTCCTGCAAGCCCAAAGGCTAAGAATACCAGGATAATTTAAAAATACAGGGCAGATTTGAAAACACATGTAGCTGCAGGGAGGATTGGCCCAAGAACAGAAACAGAGAAAAATCATAGGAAATGGAAAAGAGGGGAAATGGAAGGGGATGAAGATGTTACCCTTACAGGAATGCAGCCGCACGTGGAAAGATGCCAGACAAGCCAGGCGAGTAAGTGCTCTGGATGGAATTTTGTGTATGTAGCTGAGGAATGAAAGCAAAACCCACCACTACGCTAGTAATAGAAGGTGGGAAGACTACCAAAAGGTGGGGGGAAGACAATGTGGGTTTCGACAAGAGGTGGTATATTGTATGCACGGGCACTTGAGCATCCAGCATAGCAATTAGACATTTGATCTAGAGAATGTGAGTGCAAAGGGCAGAAGAAGGAAAAGAATGTCTGGCCACTCTATATATAAACCTGTAAGTCTGAGCTCGATTTTTCTTTGTCTCCTCTGGTTACTGTTTGCGCCTCTGTTGACATGTAAAACATTTCCACAAGGTGGTTTGGGACATTTTAATGAAATGAGGCTCAGGGTAGGAAACCGAAGACTTTGAGAGGATTTTATGATATTTGATAGTTGCTTTATAATATCAAAACAGATTTGTTTCTTTTTTTTTTTTGGTTGTTTCTGTGTGCTTTGCAGAATCAATCTCATGGTTTCATAACTTTACACCTTGGGCACCTCTGAATTTTGGGCTTACATGCAAGTAATTTAAGCAAGAGCTTTATTATCTCTTCTTGGAGCAGCCTGGGATCCCCTTTGAGGAACTGTGTCTTCCAAGAATTCGGCTGACCACATAGTCCTACTATTTTGGGGGAAAAGATTTGGTTTGTAGCATATTTGTGTTTTTGTTCCAGTGGAGTTAGAATTTGCCTTGTCAGGAGTAAATACTCACCCTTTGGGATTGCCTTTTCAAGTGACCAGAAAAGGGGTACAAGAATCTTTCCCCATTCTGCCTCCATTCCATTTCCCTCAGTAAAACACAAGGAAATACAAATAAAATACAATAAACCTTACCACTTCATATGGTAAATGAGATTCAAACCAACACAAAGAAAGAAAAGTATCTTTAAGTTAAGGCAACTCATAAATTAATTATTGATTTTTGTGATGACCTATTGTCTGCTGGGAAAAGATAGTTCTCTGGGAAGAAAAGAAATGTGTGAAGAGGTGGGAAGGAAAAAAAGAGATGGAAAAGCATCTTCTTTGTCATTTAGCAAATATTTCAAGATGTTAAACTGTGTTCTAGCTACTTTTGCAGTGACATTTTTGGGCTCCTCTACCAGAGTAAAAGTTTTCTGAGAAAAGGGATCATGTCCTTTTCGTTTCTTAACACCAGCCCCAAAGTCAAATGGCTAAATTAAAAAAATCTTATTCTCTTTAGCTTCATGACAGCATTTGAATATGTTGAACAGTTTTCTTTTCAGAAATTCTGTTTCTGTCTCCTTCTCTGCAGCCACTGTACCTTTGCTCAACTGGTGTCCCACCTGTAGTCCTAGGTACTTATTCTTCCCTTTTCATCCCTCACATGGCCATCAAAATGAGCTTTGATTAATCCACTCTCCTGCTTAAAAACTGATGACAGCTGCTCATTACCGACAGGAAAGGTTACACAAATCCTTTGTCTTCTATCCAACCACAAACCCAATGGATGGAGGATGATCAATTCTGCCCTTCCATTTGGGCCCAGTTGTATTTCTCTTGCCCCAAACCTTCTCTACAGTCACACAAGACAACGTGTGGCTGTCCAAGCGCGTCTTGTTATTGACTTGGGTCTGGGAAAAAGACGAGAGCAGTGAAGACCCCAAATATCACTAGGAATGGAGAACAGATGAAAGAAAACTAAAGGGTCTTTCTCTATGATGACGATCTCAGATGTCTGGGCCATGTGGGTTCCCATGCTCTAAATAACGCTGTTGCTTGCATGCGGTGACCACAGTGAGAGAAGTTCCGTGGCTTGAGAGGGGAGTGGAGGGTATTGTTTGTGTTCAGCATGTTTGCTGTGTTGTTTTGAGGTGAAACAGAGGTGATTGTTGGATATGGGGGGCGGGCAGAAGGATGAAAGTGCAAAGGAAGTGACAAATGTCCCCATTTGTCAGAACTTAACTCTGAACCACTCTGATGGCAGGAATCATGTTTCCTGGAGAACAGGTTCATGGGTTAAAGAGTGGCTTTTGAGAGACTATTTTTGGCAATTATTGTGGATGCTGTTACCCCTAGAGTGCCTCTGTATGTATCATAACCATGGTGACCATATGTTTTCCAGGTTAGCACATGTCAAGGTGATAAATTTTCATATTTACTTGGGAAAATATGCTCACCATAGCTATGGAGTACAACAAAGATGATTCTAGATGACCAGTATATGAAATGCCTTATGAGACAGGCAGTTAGGAAAAAAGTAACATGTTGAATAAAAGCAGTGCAAAGCATGGGGAGTCTAAATTAATTAGAATCTGATTTCTCCTGCTCCACCTTCTCTTCCTTTGAGCAGTTTGGTAAATTTTGTCTTCTTATTAATAACCTTAGGGGCGCCTGGGTGGCTTAGTCATTAAGCATCTGCCTTCGGCTCAGGGTCCTGGGATTGAGTCCCACATCTGGGTCCCTCCTCAGTGGCGGGAAGCCTGCTTCTCCCTCTCCCGCTCCCCTTGCTTGTGTTCCCTCTCTCACTGTCTCTTTCTCTGTCTGTCAAATAAATAAACAAAATCTTAAAAAAAAAAAACAAACCCCAATCCTTAGAGAGTGGGCCAGTTTCAGAGCTGAACTGATAAGGTATAGATGTGGGCTAGCTTTGAAATCCAGGACACGAAATTTTGAATTTTCATGAATAAAATTGCTGTAGAGAATGAGCTGTCAATTCTGTATGTAATCTTGAATTTAAAAAGCTGTGATACTTTCCACTGTCACCATGAGTATGTGGACACACCTTCCTTTCGGAGCCATACATGGTGCTTACTCTTCAGGTTCCTTGTAATAAAAGCAGAAGCCAAAACCCACAATGTTTGACAGTGTCTCCAAAATCATGTAGGTTAGATGCTATAATCATTAGTGCCTCCCTGCACCTCCTCAAAGGTGCCGTTGCCTCCATATCCCCCTGTACATCCAGTTTCAAATGCTCTTCCCGCAGCTCCATCAGAATGGGGCCACGAGTCTTATAGCCTTTCCTTAGGCATTAGACTTTGAATCATCAAGTATCATCTTGTCAGATTCCTAAAGCCTGACTATTGTTAAGACTGCATATTCTCAGTGCAAAGGACAACAAACTTCAGTATAATGGGGCTTCCCCTTTACACTTTCTTTTCTAAATAGGTAACTGTGCACATGCTCCATATGAAGTGGGTGTGTCAGGGGGCTCATGATTTCCTATTGAGCAGGAAGAGCATAGGATGCAAGTCCAGTGTGATTCCAGTCTGCTATGTACCACTGAAAAGGGCTAGGATGCTTGTGTCTGTGCTCTTAGTATCATCATGATCTGTGTCCTTGTGGAAGTCAGACTTCTACTTGCCTTCTTTGTGGTTGAGCATAACATAAGCCCTCGTGGTGTTCCCTTTCAACCCCTGGACACTGTTGTCTCCATGTTGGCTGACCTCTGGGAGGGCTCATATGTATCTCTGTCACTGGGTATCTCCGCAGCTCAAGTGTGTAACACAGGGTGCTTCATGTCTCTACCTGCTGTCCCATATTCTTTTTCCCCACTTCACCTTGTTTTGTGCCTCAAGCTGCCATGCCCTCAGCTTCTAGTTGGGTTTGGCAGTGAGAACTTTGGCTGCAGATGGAAAAGAGAGAGGAGAATGAAGTCTGGGTATTCACTTCTTTGGCCCTCTCCCTGTGTGGCTTCTGGTGTGCTAGGGTGGCTTTCTCCCTCACCCAAAGGTCTCAGCTTTGGTCAGCTCCATACAGCTTCATCTCTGGATTCTGCCATTCACGCCCAAGGTGGTAACTTGTTCCTAGTTCTGAGGTTGCACACCATCTCTTGTGTTTTTTTCCTACACTCTGCCCATACCTTTGCCAGTAGTGCCTTAATGAAACTCTCCTCACATTGCCCAGTTTGAGTGTGCTGTTGCTTGCTGTTGACCCTAACTGATGCTGGGGGCTATTCTTGGATCAATCATGTTGTAGAAGGGTCCTGAAGGACTTTATCTATGACCCCTAGCGTCTGGCAGTAAGCAGTGTAACAATGCACATACGTAAGTTGCACTGGGATCCTACAGGTGGGAGGGAAACCCACTGTGTGTGATTTCTGATGCTGCATCCTGAGATGCTGCTTGGGGGAGAAGCCCCCTTGCCCAGGGGCAATGGCACCACAGCTTTGGATTTAATTGGCCATCTGGGAGAGGGGAGGAAGCCAGTCTTCTCCATTAATACTGCTGGCACAGAAGGAAGCTTCTGAGTTAGCAAGTGAGAAGAGACCATTTCGGAGCCTTGCCTGATCTCTGGTGCCACTTGTTTGTCTCTCCTCTGGCACTGGCAGCCCAGGTCCATCCTGGCATCAGGGATCAGGCAGGGGAGCTGCCCTGAGGCCTCCTGCCTGGTGCCTCCCTCCTTCAGTCTCCTTTGGCATTCTTGTCCCCTTGCAAAGCAGAGCCCCATTAGCAAGTGAAATGTCTGCATTTCAAACAAACAGGCTCTGCAGTCTGCCAAACCTATGTGAAATCACAAAGAAATCTTAGTGTCCTAGGACTCCTTTGGGCCTCCTCTCAGAGCATTCAGGTAATTCTTTTGTGGCTGGAGCAGGACTCACTTTCTCCCTGCTTGCTAGAAGGTGGCCATCTGCAACTACGCTGCCTTTCTACCAGTACCTCTGCCTGGCCAAATGTAGTGAGGTCCTAAGGAGCTGAGTTAGCCTTCATCCACTGCTGATTTAGGCTAATTTGTCACTGTTTGGGGTTTAATCGATTCCTCGCTTGCATTTTTTCCCCAGTCACAGGTTCCCTGAGGGAGGCCTTCCCCTCCACTTGCCTTTTCTGGCCAGCTCATTGGAAAAAACCCAGGGACTGCTCCAGATGGAGGAAAGGGGTCAGGGTCACTATCTTTACCTAAACCAGCAAAGCCAACTTGATCGAATTCAGGGAGCGCAGGAGTAAGGATGACGCAACTCGAGTTGAGTTCTCTGGCAAAGAAATAGTAAACAGCAAAACAGTCATTTCAGAGGGCAAACTGTTTGCCTCTCTAATAAAGCATGGCTCATGATGGAAAATAACTCAGAAGAAAGTAGGGAGCAAATGGATTTAGTTGCTATGGGAACGTAGTTGGAAAAAAACACGAAATATGTAAATACTGTAATTTGGTATTTTAATGCACTTCTCTTCCATGAAGAAAATTCCCTGACAACTAAAGCTAACAACTCATTCCTCTGCTATACACAGCATTGATTGACAGAGGCTGGGCAAGTGGGTTTCCGAATTCGATGTGCCCCTAGGAGCAAATTCATCTACATTCCCAGGCATGAAAATCAAACATCTGGAGCAGTGGTTCTCAACTCTGGCTGTGCATTAGAATTTCTCAGGGAACTTTAAAAAAACTTGGCCCACCCCATGCTGATTAAATCTGATTCCCTGATTCCCTGGGAGGGTGGGCTGGGCACTGATTTTTTTTTTTTTTTTAAGATCCCCAATCTTTTCTAATGGGCAGCTGGTGTTGTGGACCACTGACCTATAATCCTGGTTTGGTCGACTTGGTGAAAACAGATCACTTTTTTGCCCATATGCCTTTACTATATTCTATTTCATTGGATTTTTGATGATTTGGGTATTTTAATACTAATAATAGGAAGGGATTAACAGTTGTCACTCTTCCATTATTAGTGTTATTAGCTTCACCATAATAGATTAATGCTCCTCTTATTGTTTAGAGCAAACATGTGATACCATATTACATATCATTATCATGTGACTGTAATAATAATGATGATTAATTGCTGTTATTTAAAAAAGTATAAATTGATAATAACTTGGGAGGTTTAGTTGTTGCTCTAAATGTTGTGATCGATCTATTTTTTTAATAATTACCATCATAAATTATCATTAGCTATAGAATAAGTCAATAGAAAACACTTATATAGACATCATTGTTTAACTTGCTTAATAATGGTCCACAGTAGAGTTGGTAAGTAGTATAATTTCTGTGTGTAGCATTTTGCCAGCTGAGGAAATTGTTACACACAAAAGACATGTAACTTGCATTAATTTATATGTTGCAACCAAACACATGGAATACCTGAGAATGTAATTCCAAAATTTCAATTTTTTCTCATTGCCTTGCTCCTGTTTTGTTTTTTTTTGTTTGTTTTTTTTTTTTGCTTTTCATTTTTTTTGTTTTTTTTCCATGAAGTCTCAGTCCTTCTCTACGCTAGGAACAAAACTACAAAATAAACCAGACTTTACTGGTATGTAAAGAGAATTTGAATGTGTAAGGAAGGAGGGTTCATGAAGAAGTTAATATTTATAGAAATCAAGAATGAGTTGTGAAAATCTTACCTTGTTGTGCATTAAATTCAGGTGGTCAGAGGTCTAAGAGGTTACTTGGGATTCCAACCTACGGAAAGCTTGTTTGCTTTGGAAGCATTCTTTTTATCTTTAACATTATCATTATTATATCTACCCTTGGAAGCCCTTCAATCCTGTCTAACATTAGGTTTTATCATTGATCCACACTGTTGGGTCTCCTGGAGATAGAGATAGTCAAGGGGTTCCTCCTGCACCATCTTTTCTCATAGTTTTGGAGGTGACCACCTCTAACCCTCCAGACCAGGTTAGGTTCTCTGCTTTCTGTTATCTGTTCCCACAGCACTGTAAAAAAAAAAAAAAAAAAAAAAAAAATCATCTTTCTAGCTGCTGGCACAAGTAATTAGTTCATAATTACTTATTTAAGCCAGCATTTCCTAAGCTCCATGAGGGTAGGAATAATAGTTTTCATTCTATTATTCCAAATAGCACAGCCCTTGGCACATATTAGACATTTAGTAAATATTGTTGACTAATGACTGACTTTTTTCCTCCCAGCCCTTTTAATTAAAGCTGACCTGTTTCAGATGCTTAGCAATAATTTTCATTAAAAACAAACTTTTTTGTTATGGACATTTTCAAATACACTTAAAAATAGAGATTTTATAAAGAACCTCTACAAATTTATCTTCAGCTTTAACAACTACCACATTTTGCCTATCTTCCTTAAATTTTTTTAAATTAAAATAATTTTTAGATTTTCAGTTTCAGCTCTGAAACCTCTTTAGATTATAAGTCATCACTCCTGTTCTTACAAGAAAAACTGACCAGAGTGAGTATCAGTAACTTTCCTCATACCTATCACAGGAATGAAGTTGCCAGGCAGATCACCACCATGAAACCTGGAGAGACAGGTGAATCCAAACGATCGTACATGCGAACTACATATGTGGAGTAGAAGCTGCTGGAAATTTTGGTAATTAAGTGGTAATTGATGAGTTACTGGAAGCTGAGTGTGGACTAGCCTGAGTGAGAAACTCCTAGTGCTGTAGTCTTAGGAAGACCCTCTTGCTTTTGTGAGTTTTACCTTCCAGAATACCACCAGGTTCTCATGGTGAAGATCCAAGAAAAATCCACTGTGGCTTTGGCAGAAGGATGGGAAGGGTAATCAGTCTGATATGCCAAGAGTATGTCCCCTAACACAGGCCTATTCTCCATTGGAAAATACTTTGCCAAAGCCTTAGCTCCTTGGGGAAATGACATTCTTTCTTTCTCCAGCTCCCTCCAGCTGTCCTTTCTGGAGGGAGAGTGGAGGGAAGCTAGAAGAAGAATTTGTGAAGGTCACAATCCAGAGACACAGGCCCATTAAAAGATGGGACTTAATCATATGATGATAAGATGCTATTTTTCTCTCACATTTTGCCACAAGGCTTGCCAGAGGCAAGAATAAAATAGCCTGAAGAGATAGAGCAAGCATCAGCCCCAAACTCAAATATGACACAGGTTTTGGAATTATCAGATACAGATTTTAAAGTAATAACCATGAGTTATAAGTTAAGAGCTCCAGTGGAAAAACTAGAAAGCATGCAAGGACATGTGAATAATGTAAGCAGAGAAAGGGAAATTCTAGGAGAGGATTAAAGGAAACTCTAGAAATAAAAAATACTGCAGCAGAGATGAAGAATGTCTTTGATGGTCTCTTTAGTAGACTGGACACAACCAAAGAAAGAGTCATTGAGCTTGAAGATAGGTCAATAGAAACTTCCTAAACTGATATGCAAATTAAGAAAGAATAGGAAAAAAATTGCCACAAAAAATAAAACCTATTACCCAAGAATTGTAGGCATAATTTCAAGAGATATAACATATGTACAATTGGAATACCAGAAGAAGAAAGAGAAAACAGAACAGAAGTAGTGTCCAAGAACTTTCCAAACTTAATAATCGGCATCAAAGAACAGATCCAGGAAACTCAGAAAACACCAAGCAGGAAAAATACCTACTTGACATCTCATATTCAAACTGTAGAACATCAAAGGCAAAGAAAACATCTTGAAAGAAGCCAGAAGAAAGAACATTTTGCTTGAAAGGAACAAGAACTACAATGAACTTCTCATCAGTAACCATGCAAGCAAAGAGACAGTGGAATGAAATATCTAAAGTGTAAGCAACAACCCTACCAACCTAGAATTCTACAAACTCTGAAATTATCCTTCAAAAATGAAGAAGAAATAAAGATATCTTCTGATTAAAAATAAACGAAAGAAATTTATGACCACTAGATCTTTGTAAGAAGTGTTAAAAGAAATTCTTCAAGTAGAAGGAAAATGAAATAGTGAGAAAAGATGTAAAGAAAGAACACTAGAAAAGGAATAAAGAGTATTTTTTATTTATCTTATTCTTAATTGATCTAAAAGTACCTATTTATTTAAAAAATTAATAGCAGCAGTGTATTGGGTGATTATAGCGTATGAATAAATGAAATGAATGATAGCACTGTCCTAAGAAATAGGAAGGATGAGTTAGGAATACTCTATACAAGTTACCTACATACTTTATTCATGAGAACAATTTGAATTTGAAATTATAAATACCATACATAGCAGCAAAAAATGAGTAGATATAAATCCAAAGAAATATATAGGAACTATATTCAGAATACAATAAGACTAATTAAAAAACAAAGATCTAAGTAGGTGGAGAGATATTCTGTGTTCATGGAAGATCAGTATGGTTAAGATATCAGTTTTCTCAAATTTGATTTATAGATTCAAAATAATCTCAATCAAAATCCCAGCAATGTATTTTGTAGATATTAACAAACTGATTCTAAAGTTTATATGGAATATCTGACGCCACAGAAGAATAGACACAGAGAGCAACGGAACAGACAAAAACCCAGAAATAGATTAACACAAATATAATCAACTGATCTTTAACAAAGAAAAAAAGGCAATTTAATGTAGAAAAGAATATTTTCAACAGATGGTGTTGGAACAATTAGATGTCCATATGCAAAAACATAAAGCAACACACAGATCTTATACCTTTCACAGAAATTAACTCAAAATGTGTCATAGACCTAAGTGTAAATTGCAGTGTTATAAAACTTCTGGAAGAAAAATGTGAGAAAAATCTAGGTAACCTTGTGTTTGGTTCATAGTTTTTAAATACAATAACAAAAGCACAATCCATGAAAGAAAAAATTGAAATTGAAAAAAACAAATTAAATTTTATTAAAATCAGCAATTCTGCTTTTTGAAAGGTGCTGTTAAGAGAATGAAAAGACAAGCCATAGATTGGCAGAAAATATTTACAAAACACATCTTATAAAGGACTTATATCTAAAATATACAAAACTCTTAAAACTCAACAATAAGAAAACAATTAATAAAAAATGGAAGTAAGATCTGAACAGACACTTTGCCAAAACATCTTTTATAGATTTCAAGCTTATAGAAGATGGTAAACATCACTTGTCATTAGTAAATTGTAAATTAAAACAACACTGAGATACCATCCCCCACCTATTAGAATGGTCAAAATTTTAAAAAACTAACACTACCAATTGCTGACAAGGATGCAGAGCACAAAAAACTCTTATTCATTGCAAAATGATACAGTCACAATGGGAGAAGATATTTGCAAATGACAGTACAGACAAAAGGTTGATATCCAGGATCTATAAAGAACTTCTCAAACTCAACACACACAAAACAGATAATCATATCAAAAAATGGGCAGAAGATATGAACAGACACTTCTCCAACGAAGACATACAAATGGCTATCAGACACATGAAAAAATGTTCATCATCACTAGCCATCAGGGAGATTCAAATTAAAACCACATTGAGATACCACCTGACACCAGTTAGAATGGCCAAAATTAGCAAGACAGGAAACAACGTGTGTTGGAGAGGATGTGGGGAAAGGGGAACCCTCTTCCACTGTTGGTGGGAATGCAAGTTAGTGCAGCCACTTTGGAGAACAGTGTGGAGATTCCTGAAGAAATTAAGAATAGAGCTTCCCTATGACCCTGCAATTGCACTGCTGGGTATTTACCGCAAAGATACAGATGTAGTGAAAAGAAGGGCCATCTGTACCCCAATGTTTATTGCAGCAATGGCTACGGTCGCCAAACTGTGGAAAGAACCAAGATGCCCTTCAACGGTTGAATGGATAAGGAAGATGTGGTCCATATACACAATGGAGTATTATGCCTCCATCAGAAAGGATGAATACCCAACTTTTGTAGCAACATGGACGGGACTGGAAGAGATTATGCTGAGCGAAATAAGTCAAGCAGAGAGAGTCAAGTATCATATGGTCTCACTTATTTGTGGAGCATAACAAAGAACATGGAGGACATGGGGAGATGGAGAGGAGAGGGAGTTGAGGGAAACTGGAAGGGGAGATGAACCATGAGAGACTATGGACTCTGAAAAACAACCAGAGGGTTTTGAAGGAGCGGGGCGGGGTGGGGTGGGAGGTTGAGGAACCAGGTGGTGGGTAATAGGGAGGGCACGTACTGCATGGAGCACTGGGTGTGATGCCAAAACAATGAACACTGTTATGCTGTAAATAAATAAAAAAAAAAGAGAAAAAAAAAAGCACCCTCTTTTACACTCAAAAGCATCTGGTATGGATAATAAATTGTACTGTTACTCCATTTATATGTAAAACACCATAAAACCAAAAGTTTTTGCAAGCAGTCTATAACTCAAATATCAAAAGCCATATCACATTCAGAGCTACAATTTTTCCAAAGAGATAAACAACTCTTTTGGACAAAATAAGATAGTCTTCTTGGATTTACATGATAAGACATTCCTCAGAATTTGGTATATATTAGAAGATGAAGACACTTTAGAAAGTCATGCAGGATGTGGGACAATTCTTCACTGTATGAGGCTGTTCTACACATTTCAGAACATTAAACATTTACTATTTCCTGCCCACTATATATACATAATTATATACATAATTTACTATACATTATTATTATTACATTATATATATATTATATTAATATATACATATTATACATATATATACATATATACATATATATATTATATATTATGTATATATATATACATATATACATATATATATTAATATAATAATACATTATTATTATTATTATTATTATTATTAACCAAAGTTCATATTTTATTCAGATTTCCCTAGTTTTTGCTTAATGTCCTTTTTCTGTTTTAGGATCCCATCTAAGATACCACATGATATCTAATAGTCATATCTCCTTAGGCTCCTCTTAGCTGTGACAGTTTTTCAGACTTTCCTTGGTTTTGATGACCTTAACAGCTTTGCAGAGTCCTAGTAGGTATTTTATAGAATGTTCTTCATTTGAAATCTGTCTCATAGACTGTACTTATATGTTCTTAGAAGGAACATCCTACAGATGAAGTACCATTTTAATCACATCATATTAAAGGTAACTGCTATCAACAGGACTTATCACTATTTATGTTAATCTTGATCACCTGGCTCAGGTCATATTTGTCAGATCTCTCCACTGTGGAATTACTAGTTATTCTCCCTTTCTATACTGTACTTTTCGGAATGTACAGCTCACACTTACGTGGGGAGTTAAGCTCACCCTCCTTGAGAACACAGTACCTACATAAATTATTTGGAATTCTTCTACATGGAAAATTCCGACTCCCATTTATTTATATATCCAATTATTTATTTATATCAATATGAAATCATGGATATTTATTTCATAATTTGGGTTACTATCCAAAAATATTTTATTTATCTTGTTTCTGAGATTGTTCCAGCTTTTGCTATTGGAAGCATTTTCCATTGTCTCCTATGTCTTTTCACATACCCTGATTATTGGTGGGGCAGGGTGATTTGGGGCTTTGGGAGTTGGTTTTTTTTAAATGTCCTTACTCACTAGCACTACAAAATGCTCCAGGATCATCTTGTCTGTATCCTGCAACCACTCCTAGAATCAGCTGTTTCTTTACTTCTTTTATTGGAGAATTGAAGAATAATGTTAGAAGCAAGATGTACAGCTTGTTATAGGGGTCATGTTGCTTTCAGCCTCCTCAGCTGACAGCGATGAAATACATGTGCATATAGTAACCCAAGTATATAATCATATCTATAAATATTTCTACACATAATCATCTGTATCTGTATTAACCTAAATATATTATGCTATGAGTTCATACTGGGGTCTCCAAATCTCCCCTAAAAAGATCAGTCTAATGTGCTCTCCTTGCTTACCTATAACCAGCACTCCAACACTGAGAAACCTGGTTCCCACCATCCATCATCCATTTACTTAAACATGTAAATCCAGTATACAACTGTATCAGGATCGTTAGTTCATGCTCCCATGGGAAAGTTTATTAACCTAAGTATAATGCTTATGTATATTTGCATTTGCCTTTAGACCCACAGACTGCATTATTTCCACCTTTCCCTCCATCCCATCAGTGAGGTACTTGCATCCATTTGTAATGTAGCTAGACTGTTGTGTCACATTCTCTGTTCCATCTAGGATCTCCTGAAGTCCTAAATTATTTTTTTATTTGACTACATTAAGGTTCACTGTTGTAGTCTAAAGTTCTATAGGTTTTGACAAATGCATATTGTCATGTATCCAATAACACAGTAACTTATGAACAGGTGGACCACCCTAAAAAAATTCCCCTATGATATGATGCACCCTCCTACCAGATGTTTTTACCAGCCCCATAAGTTTTGCCTTTTCCAGAATATCATTTAATTGGAATTATACAGTATATAGCCTTTTCAGAGGGACTTATTTCATTGGCAATATTCATTTATGATTTATACACATCTTTTGATAACTTGATAACTCATTTATTTTATCACTGAATAATATGCCATTGTATGAATATAACACAGTCTTTTCATCCATTCACCTACTGAAGGACATCTTAGTTATTTCCAGTTTGGGGCAATTATGAGTAAAGCTGTTATAAACATTCATGTGCAGATTTTTTTTTAAATTTTTTATTTATTTCTTATTTTTTTATAAACATATAATGTATTTTTATCCCCAGGGGTACAGGTCTGTGAATCACCAGGTTTACACACTTCACAGCACTCACCACAGTGTGCAGATTTTTTTGAGGGCATAAGGTCTAAATGATTTGGGTGAATACCTACAAGCATGCTTTTTGGATACCATGGCAAACTATAATTATATTTGTGTGGAAACTGTCATTCTCGTTTCCAAAGTGACTATATCATTTTTTAAAATTTTTGTTTATTTGTTTATTTATTTACAGCATAACAGTGTTCATTGTTTTGGCATCACACCCAGTGCTCCATGCAGTACGTGCCCTCCCTATTACCCACCACCTGGTTCCTCAACCTCCCACCCCACCCCGCCCCGCTCCTTCAAAACCCTCTGGTTGTTTTTCAGAGTCCATAGTCTCTCATGGTTCATCTCCCCTTCCAGTTTCCCTCAACTCCCTCTCCTCTCCATCTCCCCATGTCCTCCATGTTCTTTGTTATGCTCCACAAATAAGTGAGACCATATGATACTTGACTCTCTCTGCTTGACTTATTTCGCTCAGCATAATCTCTTCCAGTCCCGTCCATGTTGCTACAAAAGTTGGGTATTCATCCTTTCTGATGGAGGCATAATACTCCATTGTGTATATGGACCACATCTTCCTTATCCATTCAACCGTTGAAGGGCATCTTGGTTCTTTCCACAGTTTGGCGACCGTAGCCATTGCTGCAATAAACATTGGGGTACAGATGGCCCTTCTTTTCACTACATCTGTATCTTTGCGGTAAATACCCAGCAGTGCAATTGCAGGGTCATAGGGAAGCTCTATTCTTAATTTCTTCAGGAATCTCCACACTGTTCTCCAAAGTGGCTGCACTAACTTGCATTCCCACCAACAGTGGAAGAGGGTTCCCCTTTCCCCACATCTTCTCCAACACACGTTGTTTCCTGTCTTGCTAATTTTGGCCATTCTAACTGGTGTCAGGTGGTATCTCAATGTGGTTTTAATTTGAATCTCCCTGATGGCTAGTGATGATGAACATTTTTTCATGTGTCTGATAGCCATTTGTATGTCTTCATTGGAGAAGTGTCTGTTCATATCTTCTGCCCATTTTTTGATATGATTATCTGTTTTGTGTGTGTTGAGTTTGAGAAGTTCTTTATAGATCCTGGATATCAACCTTTTGTCTGTACTGTCATTTGCAAATATCTTCTTCCATTCTGTGGGTTGCCTTTTTGTTTTGTTGACTGTTTCCTTTGCTGTGCAGAAGCTTTTGATCTTGATGAAGTCCCAAAAGTTCATTTTTGCTTTTGTTTCCTTTGCCTTTGGAGACATATCTTGAAAGAAGTTGCTGTGGCTGATATCGAAGAGGTTACTGCCTATGTTCTCCTCTAGGATTCTGATAGATTCCTGTCTCACGTTGAGGTCTTTTATCCATTTCGAGTTTATCTTTGTGTACGGTGTAAGAGAATGGTCGAGTTTCATTCTTCTACATATCGCTGTCCAGTTTTCCCAGCACCATTTATTGAAGAGACTGTCTTTTTTCCATTGAATATTTTTTCCTGTTTTGTCGAAGATTATTTCACCATAGAGTTGAGGGTCCATATCTGGGCTCTCCACTCTGTTCCACTGGTCTATGTGTCTGTTTTTATGCCAGTACCACGCTGTCTTGGTGATCACAGCTTTGTAGTAAAGCTTGAAATCGGGTAACGTGATGCCGCCAGTTTTGTTTTTGTTTTTCAACATTTCCTTAGCAATTCGGGATCTCTTCTGATTCCATACAAATTTTAGGATTATTTGCTCCAGCTCTTTGAAGAATACTGGTGGAATTTTGATCGGAATGGCATTAAAAGTATAGATTGCTCTAGGCAGTATAGACATTTTAACAATGTTTATTCTTCCAATCCAAGAGCATGGAACAGTCTTCCATCTTTTTGTGTCTTCTTCAGTTTCTTTCATGAGTGTTCTGTAGTTCCTCGAGTACAGGTCCTTTACCTCTTTGGTTAGGTTTATTAAAGGGGGTGCTTTTAATAGTTATGTCAGGGAAATGGGCAAAGAGACCAGGATTATACCAGAAAACTCGGTCATACATGTGAACCTGGAAAATATAGTTTTAGGTTTCTAGATTCACATATAGGAAGACATACTAAAACAAGATTAGAATAGATGTTAAGTGGGAAAATCCACATATCCTTTGTGATATATTTGTCTGTTTGATTAATCATTCACTAAGAGAAGTGTATACAGTTTCCCTCTATAACACTGAAATTGTCAATTTTTGTGATTTCTTTAAGTTTTGCCTTCTATCTTTAAAGCCCTAATTCTTAGGGGCTTATGGGTTCAGAGTGTTATACCTTCCAAGTGAATAATATTTTCTTTTTTGCCTTAAAATGTATTTTGTCTGATAAGAATATCTCAGCTTTCTTTAATTAGTATTTACTTGGCATATTTCATATTTTTAGTTTCACCATTTCTGTATTCTTATTTTTTGTTGTTTTCTGTTATAGTTAGCATATAGCTGGATTAAAAAAAAGATCACCTTTGCTTCTAATTGGAAAGCTTAATCTATTTACATTATATCATTATTCTCATTTTTTTTAAAGATTATTTATTTATTTATTTGACAGAGAGAGAGAGATCACAAGTAGATAGAGAGGCAGGCAGAGAGAGAGAGAGAGGGAAGCAGGCTCCCTGCTGAGCAGAGAGCCTGATGTGGGACTCGATCCCAGGACCCTGAGATCATGACCTGAGCCGAAGGCAGCAGCTTAACCCACTGAGCCACCCAGGCGCCCCGATTTCGGTTTGTTTTTTATCTTACTGTGTGCTTCTCCCATGTTTTCAATGTTTATTTCCTTTTGTTTTGTGTTGATTAACACCAGTAGTTTGGAAATTATATACTCTATTTCAAATGTTTAGATGGTTACTCTAGAAACTTTAACATATATATATATATATATTTTTTTTTTTTTTAAAGATTTTATTTGTTTAACAGACAGAGGTCACAAGTAGGCAGAGAGGCAGGCAGAGAGAGAGGAAGGGAAGCAGGCTTCCTGCTGAGCAGAGAGCCCAGTGTGGGGCTTGATCCCAGAACCCCAGAACCCTGGGATCATGACCTGAGCCTAAGCCAGAGGCTTTAATCCACTGAACCACCCAGGCACCCCTGCAATATCTTTTTTTTTTTTTTTAAAGATTTTATTCATTTATTTGACAGACAGAGATCACAAGTAGGCAGAGAGGCAGGCAGAGAGAGAGGAAGGGAAGCAGGCTCCCCGCTGAGCAGAGAGCCTGATGCGGGGCTGGATCCCAGAACCCGGGGATCATGACCCGAGCCAAAGGCAGAGACTTTAACCCACTGAGCCTCCCAGGTGCCCCACCCCTGCAATATCTTTAAAAGTGAACAAATTTCACTTGCAATTAGGTATTGTGATTTTTTTAATTAATTTTTTTATGTTTTTATAAACATATAATGTATTTTTAGCTGCAGGGGTACAGGTCTGTGAATTGCCAGGTTTACACACTTCACAGCACTCACCACAGCACATACCCCCAACAATGTCCATAACCCCACCACCCTCTCCTGACCCCCCTCCCCCCAGCAACCCTCAGTTTGTTCTGCGAGATTAGGAGTCTCTTATGGTTTGTCTCCCTCCCATAAAGAACAGATACATTTAATAGTGTCCAAAGATAATTACTATCTTTATTCCCCTTTTGTATGAGAAATCAAATGCCGTAACGTCAATCTTCTTTTCTTTATTTTATTATTAAATTGTTGGGGCACCTGGGTGGCTCAGTCATTGAGTGTCTGCCTTTGGCTCAGGTCATGATCCCAGGGTCCTGGGATTGAGCCCTACATCTGGGTCCCTGCTTGGCGGGGGGCCTGCTCCTCCCTGTGCTTGTTTCCCTCTCTTCCTGTGTCTCTCTCTGTCAAATAAATAAATAAAATAAAATAAAAAAAGATTATTGTTGTCATAACTATTGTTTTAGTTCTATGTTGATCTTTTAGCCTCTCAAATGACTGTAATTGTTATTATTTATATAGTCAAAATTTATTTATGTTTACTTTATGTATACTAACGCTTTGTTCTCCAGTCCTTCTTGCATCTAAGACCTATTTTTAAGGATCATTTTCTTCTCTGTTTTATTTTTTAAAAAATTTTTTTAAATTTTTATTTTTTCTTCTTCTCTTTTTTAAAGATTTTATTTATTTGAGAGAGAGTAAGAGTGAGCAGGAGCAGGGGGAAGAGGGGACAGAGGGAGAAGCAGACTTCATGCTGAGCAGGGAGTCTGTGGGCCTCAATCCCAGGACCCTGAGATCATAACGTTAGCTGAAGGCAGATGTTTAATCAACTGAGCCACCCAGGCACTCCTGTGTCATTCTCTTTTTTAAATGCATCTTTTAGAAGATTCTTTAGTGATTTTCAGGTAGTAGCATACTCTTTTAGTTTTGATTCTTTATGAAAATATCTTGGGGCACCTGGGTGGCTCAGTGGGTTAAGCCGCTGCCTTCGGCTCGGGTCATGATCTCAGGGTCCTGGGATCGAGTCCCACATTGGGTTCTCTGCTCAGCAGGGAGCCTGCTTCCCTCTCTCTCTCTCTCTCTGCCTGCCTCTCTGTCTACTTGTGATCTCTCTCTGTCAAATAAATAAAAAAAAAAATCTTTAAAAAAAAAAAAAGAAAATATCTTGATTTCACTCTTAGTCTTTAAAGTAAATTTCATTTGGTAGAGAATACTGGTTTGACATTTATCTTCTTTTGGCACTTTAAGGTTATCATTTTTACTGGTTTCTGTCTTATATTGTTGCAGTTGAGAAATCAGCTGTCAGTCTGATTTAAATTATTTATAGTAATCTGTTTTTTTCCTCTCTGCTTATTTTAAAGATTTATTTGCTTTTGATGTTTACAGATTCACTATAACGGGTCAAGGCTTGTTTTTTCCTTTTCTCTTTCTTATCTTCATTGGGCTTTACTGTGCTACCGGAATCTGTGGATTTTTCCCTGGAAAAACTCTCAGTCATATAGCTTCTGCCTCATTCTGTTATCTCTTTTTAGATCTCAGTTTAGACGTATGTTGGACCTTCTCATTGTATCCTCCATATCTTTTAACCTCCTGCAATATTTTCATCTCTGTATTTCCATGTTGTGTGTATTTTTTCAACCTATTTAAAAAATTTTTTAAAAAAGATTTTGTGTATTTTTTTGACAGAGAGAGATCACAAGTAGGCAGAGAGGCTGGCAGAGAGAGATGGGGGAGAAGCAGTCTCCCTGCTGAGCAGAGAGCCTGATGTGGGACTTGATCCCAGGACCCTGAGATCATGACCTAAGCTGAAGGCAGAGGCTTAACCCACTGAGCCACTCAGGTACCCCTTTCAACCTATTTTTAAAATATACTCCTTCTCTTTCCATTTTATATAGTTTCACTCATGAACCAAACTTATAATTTCCATTCTTAAATTCTTTTATTTGTAGGAGTTCTACTTTGGTATTTTTCCAATCCAAATTATTGGTTTTGATAAGCTTTCTTTTTCCTTTGTCATATTCTTAAAAAATTTAAACATTTCTTTAAACACATTAAATGTACTTATTTGATATTGTATGTGTGATAATTATATTATCTGTGATGTATATGGTTCTGATTTAGCAATTTTTTCTTTCTTCTAATTCTTGATCATGGTAGCTTATTTCCTGTAAGTTTGATGATTTTTGATTTTGGGCTGTTTCTGAAATCTTTGTGATAAATCCTGAGGCTTGAATTTAAAGTGTGTTCTTCCAGAGAGGATATACTTTGGTTTTGTACAACTAACTAAAGACCATTTAAAATGAAGATTTCAGCTTAAGTTTTTCAGCCTGCATATATAGTGTGAATATTTCTTGAAAGAATGTGAAAGTGTGTTTAGGGAGGTATTGGGGCAGTAATTTTTTTCCTATTCCGTCCAGAATATCATTTGAATCACATAATATCTTTTTGGTATACCAGCTTTTGTTGTTCTTTTCTTTTTTCTGAGGATTACCCTTTTGGAATCCTGACTATGCAGTGATCCCAGATCTGACCTGTAACCCAGCGCAAATCCAGCCTTACCCATTTGTCCCTAGGCTCTAAGGTGTCAAGAACTGACAAACTCCCCTAGGAGTTTGCTTTCCCTATGTATCTGAACTGTTTTATGTGCCTTGTGCAGAAAACTTTATTGAGAGAGACATAAGATTTTTTCCTCCATGTAGCTTTCTAAAGTATAACAGGGGAAGGAAAGGCTATAGGAAGGGATTCAGCTCAGTATAAAGAAGACTGCTGTCAAATAGTGAGCTGTTTCATGAGGTAGTGAGCTTCCTAGTCCCCAGAAGGATTCAAGGATAGGCTAGACAACCACATATTGGACATATGATAAAGGGGACTTAGGGATGGAGGGATGTACTGGATTGGGCAAGTGTGCTCCTATCCTCTTTTTCTATGCTTGATGCTGGTTTGCATGCCAGAGCCAAAGCTGTGATACACTCAGGAAGAAGACGCTTTTCACTGGCCACCTGAAAGTTTAAAATAATGGCTTGCCAGGACTGCTCTCTGCCTGTAAATGGCTCCTGGACACCTGGAGCAGAGCTTTCTGGGCCCAACAGGCTTTGCCAGAACATACGATGCCTGAGCTGCCTGCGTTTACTTTTACGTGGCCATATCCTTGGGCTTGGTTGGGTGGCTATGGTTTGTCTTGGCCACGGTGATGTCAAGGGGGAGGTGGACTGGGGGGCAGGATGAGTGAGCAACAGGTGTTAGAAGGAGTCTAGACGGAAAAGTATCCTTATACCCACAGGAGCGTTTGTTTAAAATAGCTCTTTCCCCAAATATTCTTTTGATGGCACTGGGCCCGTCTGTGCTGTGGTTTAAGATCATTTGGCAACTCTCATTCTTGCAATCAGAGAATTGCTTCTGGGGCTATAAAATCATCAGTGAGCTCAGCCAATTAGCTCAGCCCAGATAGGATTATGCGCACCAGCTCTGGTAGCAAGGCGACTTGACAGAAGCTGACTTTACAAAGTTTCAGTGGTTTTGTTTGCCCTGTTTCCCCCCAGGGCAGTCATAGTTCAACTGGGACTGGGCCCCAGCAGGTGATGCCTTTGGGTGCTTTTTTTCACTGTCGGTGGAGAAACTGGGTGAGAAGCATTCACACTTTCATGCTTGTGGTAGTAAGGAAAGGAAGACTGTCCTGCAAACATGGACAATCTGTTTCTATGAAGAGAGAGTAAATGTCCCTTTTCCAGTTGGATGGGGAAATGGATGCTCCCGCAGAGCTCTGTCATGAGGGACTAGAATGGGGGTCTATCAAGAGTGAGGGGGTACCCCATTCTAGTCCCACATGACCCTGGGCACTAGATGGAACCCAGGCTGATAATGAGGTTAAAGCCAAGGGGACTGTTCTGTGAGTGCAAATAAGTGTTCCAGGTTACATGCAGAATTGTGGGTAAGTAATATAGGGTTATTCTGGCATGCAAAGTGTAGGTGAACTTGAGAAGCAAGAACTCAGTTTGTAATTGGATCTCCCCTCCAATCCCCCACCCCCAGTAGTTTCTTTTTTGTTTTGGTCCATGTTATGATAGAACCTTGAGCTGTGCAAAAAAAAAAAAAAGATATAAATAAGAGTATTGGGGTGCCTGGGTGGCTCAGTCAGTTAAGTATCTGACTCTTGGTTTCTGCTCAGGTCATGATCTCAGGGTCATGGGATCGAGCTCCACGTCACGCTCTGTGCTCAGCATGGAATCTGTTTAAGATTCTTTCTCTTCCTCTCCCTCTGCTTCTCCTCCTGCTTGTGCTTCCTCTTTTTCACATAAATAAGATCTTTAAAATAAAATAAAATAGTATAGGAAAGTCTGCCCAGCTAGAGAAAACTACCGATAACATTTTGATGCATATTCTTCCAGATCCTTTTATACATATATGTGTGTAGTGCTTTTTTTTTACAGAAATGGAAGAACACTCTTGTATTACCTGCTTTTTCCACTCCTTACATGATTCAATCAGCAGATATTCAATGAATGTCGCTATATGCCTGGGCCTGCTCTAAACATTAGGGGTATCTTGATGCACAAAACAAAGCCCTTACCCTCATGGAGCTTATGTTTTAGTAAGCATTCTGTAGTGAGCATCTTTTCATATCCATGGATCCATTTATGGAAGAACATTTTGGGGAGCTATGTAGTATTCCACGATATAGATGGGCTTTAACCTATATTTATACTATTGTCAGAAATGCAGATGGTTTGCGGCTTTTTGACACGATAAACAATGATTTGATGAACATTCTTAGAGCTACTATGTGTGTATATTCTTATGAGAAATAAAGACTGTAGTGAGAATTTAATAAGACTAAGTGTTCCCTCAGGTAGAGGGAATAAATGTGTACTCCCTGGCTGTGACCTGCAGGCAAATAGTCCCAAAGACACTTGAGCCCGGAGGGTATTGCTGACAGACTTGGCTGACTGCGTGGCTTGGGTGGAGGCAGGCGAGCCTGTGTGGATGGCTTTCAGCTGACCCAGGTGGACTGCCTGCCAGAGCTTGGGCCCAGAGATTAATTAAGGGCATATATGAATGTCAGGAGTCTTCAGCGGTCTCACTACTTTCACTGTGGTTTTAAAAGATAAAGGCGTGCTGCTCCATGTGATAAGCTAGTGATATGTTAGCAATCCAAAGAAGAGATTCTCACAGCACACACAGATGAGGTGGGTACAGCTGCATCTGGGCCTATACAGCAGGGTATGCAGAAGGACCGGCTTTCAGGGAGGTCTTTTTTTGTACTGAGCCCTCATGAGCAAAATGGGAGATGAAGCAATGAGAGAGGGTGGATCATAGGGATTAAGGGGTTCTTTCAGCAGCCTCCTTACTTAGTGGGTAGACGCTCATGGGCTTTAGATTACCTGTATTCCATGGTGTGCTCTTAAGCTTACTGAAGGGAGAGTGTCCTTTCCTTTGTTGAACAGTTGGCTCCTGTCCTGTATGTAAGCCCAAAATATGGGAATAATTTTAAATCTTTCCCTTTTCCCACCTCTTCTCTCCACCAAATTCTGTGTAGTCTCCTGAACAAAATCCCTTGAATCTGTTGTCCAAGCCTCAGTTCTTTCTCCCTTAAACAACTTCATGAGCTTTCATGCGTCCTTGTTCCCATTTCCCTTCCATCTCTTTCCCACACAGTGACCTA
Source organism: Meles meles (assembly GCF_922984935.1). NCBI lineage: Eukaryota > Metazoa > Chordata > Mammalia > Carnivora > Mustelidae > Meles > Meles meles. The sequence goes on from NC_060068.1 coordinate 86,116,460, forward strand.
AGTTATCTTTGTGACATGAACTTTGCATCTCATCACCACCAGGCAAAGAACCTTGAATGGCTTCCTGTTACCTGCAGGGTGAAATCCAAACCCTTAAGAGATCAAAAGGCTGTCTCAGCAGCCCTAGCCTACTTGACCAGTTGTGTCCCCAGCCACACCTCACACCTGTTTTCCAGGTGCACGAACCACGTGCACGACCTGGGGGTGACATGTTCCTTCCAGCCCCTGTATCCTTGCACACACACTTTCTTCTGCTAGGGATGTTTTCCCTCTTTTGTTCCTCGGTGTGTTCCTATTCCTATCAAGGCACTCTCTTCATTGTGACCCTACTGTGTTGTGTCCATCTTTGTATTATATCCTATCATGCTGCTCATTTACTCATCTACTTGTGTATATCCTTTCCTGGACTGCGAACTCCTGAGAATGAAGACGGGATCTAACTCATTTTTTTATCTCCTATCCCACAGCAGTGCTCAACATGTTGCTGAATGTGGGAGGAGCTGGTACAATCTGGACTGCAGAATGCTTTCTTTGATGTAGATCTAACCAGATAGAATGTGTTCACAGGACTTAGTTCTGACTTATATTTTCAGACATTCTTTTAAGGATGTTTATTCTAAAGGCAATTAATTTTGTTACATAAAGGATATTTATTAGATAAGGTTGATTCTTAGACACGCTCTCTCAGACCCATGATTTGATGTTGCAAACACACATACACACATTTTTCAATTAGTAAGAGATGAGTTCAAACACAGAGACTCTCAGACTCTAGAGTGTCCTGACTTCTATGCTCTAATGCCTGGGGGTGCTGGCATTTTGGGTCTAAGAGAGGGAGTTGTAAATGGAGAAAAAGGGAGATGTGGAAAAGAGAAAAAAACAAAAAGTCCTTTCATGACCATCCATGTGTTTATATAGAAGTTGAAAAACAGGCAATTGCTTTCTCTTTCAAAGTCTGTTTCCATATTTGTCACATGTGGATAATAAGATTCTCCTTATAAGACAGTGGTAAAGACTAGATAATGCTTTATGTATAGTAAATGCCAAAAAAGTAGCAATTATATATTTTTTTCTTAGAATTCCTGCCTGTCTCTTCTTCTCTGTGCTTGGGAATCTTTGAGTGGGCCTAACAGAAATCTTTGCAGAGGAAAACTCAGGTCTGTTTGTGATTTCAATAAGCAACTATTGAATACTCCTTCAGGAGTTTCTGAAGATTTCCATGATGCTTATGTCCTGCCAATTCCCTCATTTCCTTGATGAAATACCATAGTTTGATTTTACCTAAAGCCATGTTTGCAGATAAAATCTTTGAGCTGATAACCCTTGCTAGAGTTAACAAGTTAAAGCTTTTACTCTATACCTCTGTGGGACTGAGTTTTGGGTTCCTTTCCTAGAAGAGGATTTTTTTCTTTTTTTAGATTTTTTTATTATTTATTTAGTTGACAGACAGAGATCTCAAGTTGTGGGAGAGGCACGCAGAGAGAGAGAGGAGGAAGCAGGCTCCCCACTGAGCAGAGAGCCTGATGCAGGGCTCGATCCCAGGACCCTGGGATCATGACCCGAGCTGAAGGCAGAGGCTCCGATCCACTGAGCCACCCAGGCGCCCCGAGGATTTTTTTCTTGAGCAGGAGACCTGAGTCTGGGTTGGGGAAGAAGTATCTGGTGAGGAAAAGACTGGAGAAAGGAAATAAAAGAATGAGAGATTCTACAGGAAACTACATTGGATAGAGACATACCATCCAGGGATGGCTACTTACCTTTCATCTTCCTGATATCTTGTTCATGATTGTCTCTTGAACTGTTTCTTGAATATTTTAGCTCAATCCTAATAGAATAAAATAATTATATTTTATTTACCTCCATGGCAGTGCATGGGGAGGAGGTATGTCGGGGAAAGGATGAGAAAGAAAGGCTCTTATTATTCCAAATAACATCTAGAGATGAATTGCTGAGCTCACTGGTAGATAGGGGTCAGGGCACAGCCCAAGGGCAGAACTGATGGAAGATAAGGTGCCTTCACAGCGTGGGGGATATGGTTGAAAACTTCACTTTCCCCTGCTGCTTTTTTTCTTTTAAAAACGGTGGTAAAATATATATAACATAAAACTTACCATTTTAAAACATATGGTTCAGAGGTGTTAAGTACCTTCATTTTGTTCAACCAATACCACCTTCCATGTCCAGACTTTTTTCATCTTCCCAAAGTGACCCTCTTTACTCTTGAAACAATAATTTCCCACCCCTCCCATTTCTGCCAGCCCAGCCCCCAGTGCCCACCATTCTATTATCTGCCTCTATGAATGTGACTACCTGAGGTATGTCATCTAGGTGGAATCATACAGTCTTTGTCCTATCATGACTGCCTTAATTCACTTAGCATTACGACTGCAAGGTCCATCTATGTGGTAACCCCCAGCTGCTTTTAGAAACTGCTTTGGAAACAGGAAAAGGAACAAGTTGACCATTGGCAAGCGGGCCTCAGGCCCTAGTCTAGTTCAGAAAGGGGTCCCTAGATGATCCTTTCCCTTTCAAGGAGATTGGTGATGGTCTTGTTAGCATTTCTTGGATACTCGGGAAAAAAATCTGCTGACCATTGCCTGCTGTCTTCCCCTTTTCAGGGGCCATTAAAATCCAAAGCAGCCAAGTCTTCCCACTGAAAAGCCTCTGCAGGCTTGGCAGTGAGGCTGGGCACTGGTGGTAGCCAGGACAGATTCTGCTCCTGTTTAGGAGCTCTGCCACATTTTATCACGTTTGGTTCCAATTCACATTTTGGAATGGCCTTTCCCTGCCTCCAGTGGCTCCTGTCCCACCATACAATGAGTGACTTCTGTGGTGGGCTATAGGGAGACTGTCACTTTCTGTGCTGGTCATGCTGACTGCCACGTGGGGGGATTGGCAGAACCAGCCAGTGACTGCCAGTCTCCTGGACTGTTGCCTTGTCTACTGCTTGGAAGTCTTGTCTTGTCTGAGATGGCAGGGTCTGGTTTCTAGAGGAAAGGTTCCCCTGGGATTTGGTCAAAATCAGGGCTGTCCTGTCCTATCCCCAGAAAAATCTGAGCAAACAGCAAATGTAATTAATACTTGGTGAATCATGCCCACTGGAGGGTTAACTCCTGACAGCCCGATGCTCTGAATGGGTAGAACACATGATGTCCTTTGGGTACTGGCCATGCTTGCTAATGAAGAATTCACTTTACTTATTTTGGCCTTGGGGTTAGTCAAGGATAGAAGCCTGGAAATAAGGTAGTGTCCTAAAAGCTGCCTCCTGCAGCTCTGATTGCTTTTCTTCCTCCTCCTCCAGGGGATTCCTCTCAATTCTAACTTGCTTTGATAAATTTTAACTTCTGAGTAAGACAACTCTTAACATTTAAGAAATTAAACAATAATACATATAAAAATATACAGATCATAAGTGAACAACTTAATGAATTTTCCCATGTAAAACCCATGTAACGTACAGATCAAGAAATAGAATATTCCCAGCATCCCAGAAACCTTCTCATGCCCCCTTCCAAGGAAGGGAAACTACTTAAGATCCAAGTTAGTCTCGCCTGTTTTTTGAATTTGAACTTTGCCTGCTTTTGAAATCACCAGTGTGCACACATTTTTGTGTACTTAACATCATGCCTGTGTGATTTATCTGTGCTCTCGTATATAGTTGTAGCTCATTCATTTCCAGTGCTGTACAGCATTTCACAATTCGTTTGTCCATTCTGTCAGTTCTTCGCTAAGCCATATTGCACCCCATAGCAAAGGGAAAATTCAGTAATACTGATCCTGCCTCTTTTTTTTTTTTTTTAAGATTGTATTTGCTTATTTTTTTGTTTATATAGAGAGCACTAGCAGGGGAAGGGGCAGAAGGAGAGAGAGGATCTTAAGCAGACTCCCCACTGAGCAGGGAGCCCTATGCAAGGCTTGATCTCAGGACCCTGAGATTATGACCTGAGCTGAAACCAAGATTCGGGTTCTCAACCGACTGAGCTACTCAGCCAGCCCTTTTGGTATTAATTTTGATTGAAAAAATATTGCATTAAAATACTGTTTATTTTGACTGAGATTTTTTGGCACCCCTTTAAATTTTGCTCCTGAGGTGAATGCTTCACTTACCTCACTCTGGTCCCAGCCCTGTCTGCTATAGATGGACGGAGCAGACTATGAATAGTGTTGGCAACTATGAATTTTTTGGCAACTATGAATAGTGTTGCTCTATTCCTGGACATGTTTCATGGTGAACATATGTAGGCATTTCTGTTAAGTATATACCTAGGAGAGAAATTTATATAGGCAACTTTTTTTGATGGGAGGATTGAATGTAGGGCCTGGGGGCCTTTGTTTTCCCTTCCACATACCAGCCTTTCCTTCCAAAGTTGTTTCGAGAATGTATTCAGCCTTAGTTTATATGTAAGGCTGAATATGTCTTAGTACATGAGGTTGAGTGTTGGCAAGAGAGGATAAGCATGAGGCTCATTGGCGTATGCGTCCATTAGAGCTGAGGAAGCCAGAGAACCTATGAGGTGTGAGTGTTTTGGAGAGCACAGTGTGGACCCCTCTCTAGGGAAAGTCCCTCAGAAAGAAGCTTCCCTGAGGCTAATTGGTTAAGTTTTGGTATCAGTTAGCTAGTTCCAAGCCCTAAATTGGGTATCTTTCCATCTTTTCTATTTTCTGCAAAAGTTACTGTTTTTTTAAAGTTTGAGAGAACTTACTAATACACAATTTTAGGAGGAATATAATCATTCAAAACGCGTATTTAAACATTTTCCCATGTATATTGGTCTATTCATGTTTTCTACTTCTTTTTTATTATTCATTTTTCTTTATTTTTTTTTAAAGATTTTATTTATTTATTTGACAGGGAGACATCACAAGTAGGCAGAGAGGCAGGCAGAGAGAGAGGAAGGGAAGCAGGCTCCCTGCTGAGCAGAGAGCCTGGTGCGGGGCTCCATCCCAGGACACCATGATCATGACCTGAGCCGGAGGCAGAGGCTTTAACCCTAACTGAGCCACCCAGGCGTCCCTTTCTACTTCTTTTTGATAAGACTTTTTCTCAGGAAAGGTCCATTTCATAAGATTCATAAGGTCCAATTCATAAGATTTTCAAATGTGCTAGTACATTATTAATTTCTTCCCCCTTTACGTTCTTTTGATATTATAGTCCTTTTTTTCATTCTGATGATTGTGTGTGTGTGCATGAAGTTTTTTCCCTCTTATTCTTGAGCATAAAGGATATTAATCCTTTGCAAATATTTCTTGGGGTTTTTGTTGTTATTTTAAAAAAATGTTTCTGACCAACAAAATTTAGAAATTTTATTTGATGAAGTGTTTTAATTTTTTCCTTTGTGACTACTTCCAGCGCTTCTGTGTTTTGAAATTCTGCCCCTATTTTAACATTAGATATTTATCTATTTTAAAATTTTCTAATATTTTTATTCTTTTATATTTAATTATGTGGAAGTTTCTTGATCTAAGGTATTTAACTTGTTTTTTCACCAAGATGCTAGCTATTTTTAACATTAATACATTTTTTATATTCCATACTTTTTCTGTTGGTTTATATAATTCCTTTAGTATATAGTAAATTTTTATATATACAGGTATTTATGATTTAATGCAGTATATGTGTGCCTGAAAAACCTCTCATTCTACAAAATGGTGCACTAAAAATAAAAGGATTTATAAGGAAAATAGGTTTAGAGGCTAGCCACTAAAAGCCTAGCCTACTGAATAACAATATCATTATAATTATCATAAAAATTCTAGCATACTTTAACCCATGTTGGCATTTGTATGCATTATCATGGGCAGTCCATCATGTTTGGCTGTAAACCTTAGGGCTTTGAGACACATATCTTTGGGATATTTACTACAACAGAGACAAATTTTATCAAAATTAAAATCTGATAAAGAGTATAGCCTTAAAAAAATCAGTTTTATTGTTTCTTTTTTAAACACAAGGGAAATGACATTGTAGTTTTTGCAGCCTCACCAAAATTGTGGTGTTGTTAAAGATGTGGCAGTTCTGAAAGCCACTAAGACAACCAAGAATCTCAATAAAAGAAGAAACTTCTGGGGACACCTGGGTGGCTCAGTTGTTAAGCATCTGCCTTTGGCTCAGGTCATGATCCCAGGGTCCTAGGATTGAACCCCACTCGGGCTCCCTACTAGGCAGGAAGTCTGCTTCTCCCTCTCCTACTCCCCCTGCTTGTGTTCCCTCTCTTGCTCTGTCTCTCTCTGTCAAATAAATAGATTAAAATCTTAAAAAAAAAAAAAGGACACTTCTGCCGATTTTTCAACTATTATGTTCTACATATATTACTAAAACTTTCCCCTTTGTGGTTTGTTTTGTCAGAAGATGTCTATTTTATTGTTCTCCTTACTCTAATAACCAGCTCCTAAATTACTGAACTATATTGCTCTCTTTTATTGGTTCCTTGATTTCTGTTCTTTACCTTTATTTTAGTTTATTAGGTGGCTATGGCATTTAAAACATTTAAAATTACTCAGCTTAATGCTTAATTCATTTATTTTCAAGTTGTTTTGTTTAATTAGTATTACACTTAAGGCTATGGATTTGCCTTTGAGCAATTTTTGATATTTAATATTCTTACTATTTAAAAAAAGTAGTCACTGTACTCTCTCATTTTTACCCCATATTACTTAGGAAGTTTTTTTCTTTCTTTCTTTCTTTTTTTTTTTTTCAATTTGTAAGTGTATAATGGCATTTTACTTTGAATTTTTTTTTCATGTTCACATTTACATCGAATTTTTTGACTCATTTTGGGCATTACTGCTTTCTAGATTTTATGGAGTTAGTCTTTGTATGCTAATTGTGCCTTCATTTTATAAAGCAAAAACGGACAAAAAAATTTGAGCAAATCTTTACTTTTATGTATGTTTACAAAAGCACAGAATGTATTCTAGAACTGTCCTACCAAGATGTGAACAAATTATCCAGCCATTCCTAACTCACTGTTTAGGGGTTAGTCCTGGGCATGAACACCCTAACTGACAGGTGGAGCACTATCCCCTGGCTGGCATCTGCCTTTACATGGTGCGATGCAGCAAAGTGTTGGGATGTATAGGGACAGTCCTTAGAAGGCTGAGGGCATATTTTGAGGGTAATGATGAGGTCTTGTAGGCTTCCCAGTGGTCCTGAAGGTAAGAGATAAGAGGCAAAAGTTGGAAGTAGCAGCAAAGTAGAACTATCCAGACAAAAGGAACAGAATGTACAAAGGTTTTGGGGTAGAAAGAAGGTATGATAAATTCAGTAACTTATGATGAAGGTTTTTTGAATGTGAAGGAGTGTCTGTGGGACAGAGAGGACAAAGAAGAGAATGTTTAGAGAGAGGTTGGAGAGGGTCACAGGTCAGAATACAAGAGCTTTACCTTGCGTGTTTGCCATTTTGAACTTCATTCTGTTGGCAAAAGGGAATATCTGAAGAGTTTTAAATAGAAGAGTGGTATGATCAGATTTACATTTTTAGGAAGATTACTCTGAATGCCGTGTGGAAAATAGATTGGGGGGTGGGAAGATTAACATCATGAAAGCCACGTGGGAGAGTGTTGAAGTAACCCAGGTGAAAGATGATGGTGGCTAAACTCAGGTAGCACTAGCCAAGATGAAGAGACATGCTCAGGAGACATAGTGAACAGGGTTTGGATGGGAATGGAGGGTTGGGAGGTGGGAGAAGGCAGGGTATGAATGGACGGGATGATGAAAGAGTGAGATAAAAAAGGAATATGATTTCCAAGTTTCTGACTTGGGGATCTGTCATTCCTTGGGATGGGAATGTAGTAGGATGATAGATATGTGAGTTTTGGACATTTAAAACTGAGGTGTCGGTAGGTGATTCAAGAGGGTGATATTTAATAAACATTCGGATCGAAGGGTCTTGTGTTATTTTGATAGATCTGATCTGCAGGTTTAGATTTAGGGGTGGTCTGCCTAAAGACAATAGTTGAAACAATAAGATCAAGTGTGGTGGCCCTGGGAGAATATATAGAATGAGATTTATGAAAGGAAGAGGAAAAAAGCTGTGGAAACATGAATCCTACCAGCACTGCCATTTAAAGTGTGTATTGCTTTTTCATCTGGCCATGAATGAACCTCCTGTCTCCTGTCAGAAAATGGCACACAGAAGGGTGGGTAGCAATCTGCATGCACGTGCGTGCCTGAGGCCCGGTTTTCCTGATTAAAGCTCTCCTTGGGTTTGCGGTGTTGCATCTGTGGCTTTCCTTGGCATGACCTTTTATTTTGAGAGAACGTTTTTGGAGTGACTGATCTTTTCTTCCCGTTTCTCCTCTAGTTCAGCCTTATGCTATAATATTTACATTGGCCACTTGCCTTTCTTTGACCAGTTGGGACTAGTTGTATCCCCATAACCATCTTTCCCCCTCTGTTTTAGAGAAATAAAATATGGAAAGGCCAGGTTTAAAACAGAGTTTGCCAAAGATATGTCTTTCTTTTGCTGACATGAGAAAGAAAGCCCACTTATGACAGACCAGCCTATTCCTAAATCTCCTTGCACCTTGGCCACGTTGGCTATATGGCAGTGAGGATGGTTCCCTGCCCCTGCTTGTGCTTCAGTAATACCATTTTAGCCCTTCTCCTTGGTTAGTGAAATTCGTTTTCCAATATGAACTGCAAATCATGAATATTAATAGCCTCCCCAACGTATACCACTGGCTTAATTTGGTCCTGCCCTGTGTAAATTTATTTTGATTCTTCTCATTTAGGAGAAACTTTTGTCATCATTGAGACCAATCCATATTTGCATTAATGCAGAGATCTCTTTCCCAACACATCCTGAGTAGCCCATTCAATCTTTGGAGGAGACTGGTGTTTTTGTTTTTTTTTTTTTAAGATTTTATTTATTATTTGACAGAGAGAGACACAGCGAGAGAGGGAACACAAGCAGGGGGGTAGAAGAGGGAAAAGCAGTCTTCCCGCTGAGCGGGGAGGATGATGCAGGGCTCCATCCCAGTATCCTGGAATCATGACCTGAGGTGAAGGCAGATGCTTAAGGAGCGCCACACAGGAGCCCAAAGAGGAGACTATTTGTTAAAAATCCTCCATTTTCCCCTGACCATGCTTTTGTTTTGTACTTCAGAGTTATGCAGAGTAATTCTCATGCCTATTCCAAAAGACAGGCTTTCAAATATTTAAATTCAAATATTTAAACTCCCTTATGGTGGTGGCCTCTTCCTATCTGCCTTCTTCCCCTTTCCTCCCTCAAATTTCCCGGCTCTTCTCTCCTATAAGATTTACATGTGGCATGTTCAACTTAGTCACTGTCTTTTTGGAGTTAATCAAACCAATTTAGGTCTTTCCATTTAAGTTCTACTTTTTTTTTTTTTTGAAGATTTTATTTATTTAACACAGAGAGAGCGAGAGAGCGCACGCGCGTGTGCGCACACACACAAGCAGTGGGAATAGCAGGCAGAGCAGGCAGAGGGAGAAGCAGGCTCCCCACCAAGCGAGGAGCCTGATGGATGTGGAACTTGATCCCAGGACCCTAGGATCATGACCTGAGCTGAAGGAGCCGCCTAACCAACTGAACCACCCAGGTGTCCCTAAGCTCTACTTTTTAAGAGGGACTTCAATAAATTAAAGTGATCACACTTAAAGCTCTTTTTGGGGCACCACATTTCTAGGAATGTAGCAAGAGATCCATTTGTTTTCTTTGCAGTCAACTCACACTCTTACTTTATATTCTTTTGCCTATCAAATAAAATTTCATATTCATGAGAACTGCCATCTTCCTCATCTAGTTGTGTGGAGGGTCTTATATTCTAGTTAAGTGATATCTTGCTAGACCTAGCCCATTGTATCATTTTGTTTACCTTTTTCTGAATCTTGATTCTGCCCTGCAAACTATTAGCAATTAACGTCAGAATCTTTTCATATGCACACTGCACACTATTTCCTTTTTCAAGTCATTGGTTACAATAGAAGCTGTTGAAAAAAATGGCAAGGAAGGAAAACGGCAGCAAATTGCGTCTTTGTCTACACTGATATTACTCTATTAGTCAATACCCTTTGGTTAATATATAACTTAGCTAAAGCTTAGTTAGGTTATACCGCATTAATAAACAACCTGAAATCTTAGTGCCTTCCAACAAGAAGAGTTTATTTCTCACTACAGTTTATGCTGACTCGTGTTCAGCTGTGGCTCAGCTCCATTTGTCTTCATTTGCAAGACCATGAAGAAGGAGAAGTCCCAATCTGTGATATACTTTTTCTCATGTCAAAGGGAGAAAAAGAGGTATTGCTGATCCACACACAGAGGTTCTTAAAGCTTCTGCTTGAGTGTGGATGTGCCACATTCCTTCACATGCTGCTGACCAGAGCAAGTCACATGACCAAGCCCAACATCAATATGATGAGGATACATACTCCCTTTATAGGAATGTTCTAGAAGTATGGAAATGAGTGGCAGTGAATAATTAGAAATAACCAACAATCATTTGGTAAAAATATTTAACATTTATGTGTCAGTTCCAAAATGGTTTTTTAAAAAATCGTTTGTTCTCTTTTTAAAATTTTTTTTAAAGATTTTATTTATTTACTTGACAGAGAGATTACAAGTAGGCAGAGAGGCAGGCAGAGAGAGAGGGAGAAGCAGGCTCCTTGCTGAGCAGAGAGCCCCATGCGGGGCTCGATCCCAGGACCCCGGGATCATGCTCCGAGCCGAAGGCAGAGGCTTTAACCCACTAAGACGCCCAGGCGCCCCTCTCTTTTTAAAAGATTTTATATATTTATTTGACACAGAGAGAGCATAAGCAGGGGAGCAGCTGGCAGGGGAGAGGGAGAAGAAGGCTCCTTGCTGAGCATGGGAGCCTGATGTGGAGCTCCTAGGACCTTGGGTTCATGACCTGAGCTGAAAGCAGACACTTAACTGACTGAGCCACCCAGGTGCCCCTCCAAAATGTTTTTATATCTCTATGTTAATTCCCACAACAATTTCATAAGACTAGGTTGTTTCTCTGTTTATCGAATGAGGTCCTGACAGGTAAAATGTGTTTTTATTGATAGTAGGTTAGGACTTAATCCCGAATATTCTGAAGACTGCAATGTCCCTTCCACTACTGATAATGATGACAGGAAGTATTACATACATTTACTGGGTACATCTTACCTGGCAGTTACTTTTGGGAGTGCTTTATTATCTTTTAGGGTGAGATAATTAGCTCTAGCTGTCTCAGGAGATAAACTCAAAATTCCCGTGTCTTAACCCAATGAAAGTTTATTTCTCATTCACATCATGTTCCAATGTGGGTTGGCTAAACTTTTAGGATAGCTCTTTCTTTGAAGTGGTGATTTGGTAATCCAAGCAGTTTCCATCTGGAGCATGTGACTTCCAAGTCTGCAATTGTAAGGAGAGAGGGAGAGAGAAAGAGTTGGAGGAATCTGATAGAATTTCTTTTTAAAATTTATTAGAGAGAGAACACGAAGAGCAGGGAGGGGCAGGGGGAGACGGGGAGAGTCTTAAGCAGATTTCATGATAAGGGAGGAACCGACATGGGGCTGAATCTCACGACCCTGAGATCATGACCTGAGCCAAAACCAAGAGTTAGATGCTTAACCTACTGAACTACCCAGGCGCCCTCAATAGACGTTTTTAAGGGCTAAGATGGGAATTGGCTTACGTGTATCTCTCGCACTCACATCCCATTAGCCTATATTATCATCTTGACCCATGAGGTCTGATAATTAAGCAGAACATTAGATACTTACTGAACATTAATAGTCCCTGTCCCAAAGTTAAAATTATTATCACCCCTATTTTTGTAGATGAGAAAACTGAGGTGGAGAAAATTTAAGGTCTCTCCCATGGGCACATCTATAGTAGTGAAATAGATTTGAACCTAGACATTCAGGTTTCAGATCTGGGCTCTTAGTAACTGACCTAGACTGTCTCTCATCTTTTATCATAATTATCTAGGTTATGATATATTGACTAGGCTGGCATCCAGCCACATTTATCCATTTTGTGAAAAACATCATAAAAACCTTTTAGACTCTTCTCTTGAAATCTTGATACACTGGAAATAACCATGATCATAATCCTATGAAAAAACATGCAATAAACCTGGTACAGCAGGATCAGTTATCAACGATTACTGTTTTTTTTTTTTTTTTGTTTGTTTGTTTGTTTCCTGAGAGATTGGCAGTTTTGGACCCCAAATGGCCACAAGGACAGGGACAGTGGATATCTCAGAGGAAACTAGAAGAGCACATTTCCCACCTGCACCCAAATGTCCTACTCTACTTGTCTCACATTTTGGTCCTATAAATGACCCAGGATCGTGGAGTAATCTCAGGAAGTGCTAAAGTTAAATTTTTCCATTAGCTTGGAAATGAGGACTCAGACTGAGAAATTGTGAACTGAGTAGTTGTGAAAAATCAAGAAAGTTAAATTTCTTGAGTTTGTGGACTGAGATGAATAGCCACCACATGCAAAAAAGAAATCTGGAATATTGCCTATGTGGTGCTTCAATTCACCATTCTCATGTTTGTGGATTCTCTTTCTTTCCTGTGCTTAAAAATGGCACTGGCTGGTCCAATACCCCTCCTGTGGTTCTCTGTGGATCATCCCTAATTATTGATTATGACCCAGCTGTTTCATCTGCAGATTTTCACAAAGAAACACGTGGTGTGCCAGAGTCAGGGGACATAACTATTTTGCATATCTAGGTAATACATCATGACTTTTCACTTACTGTGGCTTTTAATTCCTTCTTGGTCACCATTTCCAGAAGATCTCTTTTGATAAGTTGGAAGCAAAGTTGAAGCTGAAGAGTTATGGTTTCTAACTGTTCTTCATTAGCCCAGCAAGAATCTCAGCTTTAGCCTAAAAAGTAGTCATCCTAGAAGTTAGATATGAGATTGAATGCCCAAAGTATGGTGGAGCCAGTGTGACAGTGTTCTTTATTTGAAGATCTGAGGATCTTCCAGGGATGGAGTTAGCAATAACAGAGGGGAATGACAGTGGAAGGCGGGAAGTTGGTCCAAGGAGAATGGGCCAGTTATCAAAAGGAGATGAGCTTCTGAGCAGGGTTTCCCATGTGTCATTACACTTCACTTGTCCTCTTGCCTAGTTCTTCCCCCAGATTGTGCCCACCCTGTGCCCAGGGTGAGGAGGCTGTCACAAAAGCAAGCAGAGCTAAAAGGGTCATTTCTTAGTAGCTCTTGTGGGCTTTTGAGAGCATAAGCTGTGAGCATGGGTGTTGTTAGCAGTAGAGATGTTGACAGAAGTGATGGCTTTTTTAAAAAAAAAATTAACATATAATGTATTATTTGCTTCAGAGGTACAGGTCTGTGAATCATCAGTCTTACACAGTTCACAGCACTCACCATAGCACATACCTTCCCCAGTGTCCATAAGCCAGCCACCCCATTCCTCCCCCTCCATCCCAGCAACCCTCAGTTTGTTTCCTGAAATTAAGAGTCTCTTATGGTTTGTGGATGGCTTTTTAAGCAACATCAGTCGCTGCTGCCTCTGCTGCAGACCGTGACCGAGAAGTCTCCACAGAGAACCAGAGCAGGAAAGGAGAGAGACATTGGTTCTAGCAGAGAAGACTGGATGACTTTGGATCATATGAAAGGACCTTCCATGGGGTGTGTGTGTCTCTTATCAGTCCTGCACAATGGATGGGGTTGAAGCCAGAGGAATAGTGTTTGGGTCCATTATTTCAATCTTATGGTTATTTCCATGTGTGCGTGTGCTGGGAAATATGAGTTGTATTAGTTTTACTTTGTTTGTCCCAAATAAAACGTACACTTTTATTGATTTTCTCAACCTAAACGTGAGGAAAATGGTTCTTTTCCTTGTCCTTCTATATGGTGTAGGCCTCAGGTCACTGTGAGCTTCCCCTTCCTGACCAGGGACTGGAACGTCTTTGCCAGTCTTTCTTATTCATCTTTGGGTGCATCTTTTCTTCATCTTTTGAATGCTCTCTAAAGGCCGGAGTGTATTAGCAGGTTCCTTTTGTACCCATATTGTCCTTGATAGTCATCTTTTTTCCCTTCTCAGATGTGAACTTGCTTTTCTTGTTCCATCTTCTTTTTTTTTCTTTTCTCTTCTTTTTTCTTAACTTTACCGTGGAATCACAATTGATATACAATGTTATATTAGTTTCAGGTGTGTAACATGTTGATTCAACAATTCTGTACATTACTCAGTGCTCACCACAATAAGTCTAGTCACCCTCTGTCACTATACAATGTTATTATAATATTACTCTATTCCCTATGCCATACATTTCATCTCTGTGACTGATTTATGTATGTGTATGTATTTATTTTAAAGATTTATTTATTTATTTTAGAGAGGGAGAGGAGGGACAGAGAGAGAGGAAGAGATATTTCCAAGCAGACACCCCATTGAATGAGGAGCCTGATACGGGGCTTGATCTCATGACTTGGAGATCACGACTTGAGCCGAAACCAAGACACCCCATCCGTGACTTACTTATTTTATAGCTGGAAGGGTGTACTTTTAATCCCCTTCACCTATTTCACTCCACCTACCCACAACCACTAGTTTGTTCTCTGTATTTATGAGTCTGTTTGCTTTTTTGTTTTTGTTTTGTTTTGTTTTTTAGATTCCTCATATAAGAGAAACCATATGGTATTTGTCTTTCTCTGGCTGACTTAATTTAACTTATCTTGCCCCTCTTTTACAAGAATTAACTTTTAAAATGTTTTTGTCTAATTACAAAAGAATCAACTTTACATTGTAGGAAATGTGGAAGTAGAAAGAATCATAAATAAGGAAAAATTGCCATAATGCCCAGAGATAATTAGTGTTAACACTTCGATGTCTTTTTAGTCATTTTTCTATGGATATCTATGCAAAGAGTATATGTGTGTGTGTGTGTGTGTATGTATGTAAATACACGCTTATAGTGACAAAATTGGGATCACACCACACATGAAATTTTGTAAACTTTTTCACTTGCCAGTATATCATGATTCTTTTTCCACATCATTTATTCTTCCAAAAACTTATTCTATATGATTACACATGTTTTAAAGCTTTTGATTCATATGTTTAATTTGCTTTCTGAGAAGGAGATGATAATGCATACTCTTTCTAGTCATATGTAACATTACCAGTTTTCCTGCATTCTTATTAACACAATAATTTTTATTAAAATTTCTGCTAATTGTCTAGGTAAAACCTGGAGGCCTATTGTTATAATTTGCATTCCTTTGATCGCTAGTAACACTGAACGTTTTTCCTGTCTGTGGCTATTTGTATTTTTATGTCATGAGTTGGTTGTTTGTGCCTTGTCATGCATTTGTAATGGTTTTGTGGAATTGAATTTTTCAGACATTTCCTAATCCTCTCCTTCCCTCTCCTCTATCAAGAGTCTCAGACAATGTGATCATGCTGATATCTTCTTATCTGAGGATTTGGAAATCTGCCTTCTAAAGCTGTGGCACATATCTGACTGTACCTAGCCACTGCCTTCCTGACAATTACACATTTAAGTGGCCTGGCCACTTCTCTTGGGTTTAATTTGCCTCCTGACTGATCATATTAGAGTGGTTTGCCCCACTCCCTCAATGTCACAGTTAGCGTGGGGTTGACGTCATTGTTCCAGTATTGCCAGTAACCTGAATAAAGGAGAAGAAGGGAAAAATCCTTGAAGGAGGGTGGATGTGGGGTAGTGGGCTACATCTCAGCAGGGTACAGGAAAGGTCATAATTGGTGGCCCTTTGGGTCTATGCAGGGTTACACATAGAGTCCAGGGATGTATTTGCATAAAGCCAGCTGAGTCAGGCCTCTGTTAAGTTGAACATAGTATTGTGCTCTAGGGAAATTTGATCAGAGGCCAGGATCTTATTCCAGAGGTAAGGATGGAGATAAAGTTCAGAGCTTAGGTCATGATGAAAAGTAAGTTCAGGAAAGATGGTGGACAAAGAATAGGACCCAGATCCTGAGTTAGAGATAGGGCATCCTGGCAGATTAAGGTGGGGCTGGGTTTCTTCCTGTAAGCAGCCAGGAACTGTTGATAAAGGTCTTCCTAGTAAGCTAGGAAGGCATGATCTGTCATATTGAAGGGGTAGTGATGGGGGAACCCAGC
This sequence comes from Meles meles, assembly GCF_922984935.1. Taxonomy (NCBI): domain Eukaryota; kingdom Metazoa; phylum Chordata; class Mammalia; order Carnivora; family Mustelidae; genus Meles; species Meles meles. The sequence goes on from NC_060068.1 coordinate 86,132,552, forward strand.
AGTCTGAGAGGGGGAACACCATAAGGTTAGGAGTTGACTGGAATTAAGTGGAATGGGGCCTAAGAGCAAGAAACTCCTTTTGAACTCTCATCGTCCTCCTCACTGCTATGGACTCCCTGCTCACTGACCCAACCCCACCGTTTACTTCCATCTCACCCTCTACTGCACCCTCTAAGCCCAATTTAATTTTAAATGAAACTTTCTATGTCCTAGACTTCTTATAGAATATTCTCTTTACCTTTTTTAAAAATTTATTTTATTTTATTTTTTAAAGATTTTATTTATTTATTTGACACAGAGAGATCACAAGTAGGTAGAGAGGCAGGCAGAGGCAGAGGGGGAAGCAGGCTCCCCGCTGAGCAGAGAGACTGATGCGGGGCTCGATCTCAGGACCCTGGGATCATGACCTGAGCTGAAGGCAGAGACTTTAACCCACTGAGCCACCCAGGTGCCCCTCTTTACCTTTTTCGTTTCTTTTCTTTCTTTTTTTTTTTCTTTAAAGATTTTATTTATTTATTTGACACAGAGAGATCACAAGTAGGCAGAGAGGCAGGCAGAGAGAGAGAGAGAGGGAAGCCGGCTCCCTGCTGAGCAGAGAGCCCGATGCGGGACTTGACCCCAGGACCCTGAGATCATGACCTGAGCCGAAGGCAGTGGCTTAACCCACTGAGCCACCCAGGCGCCCTCTTTACCTTTTTCTTTAGCTGAAATTTATTCTTCCCTAGTACCCACTTCCTCGGTGGCCCTTTTGAGGAAATACTTTATATTCCACACATCAGTAGGCCAAGGGATGTGTTTGTATTTCTTCATGTCCCACGAAACCATTTCTTTTGGATCCTCATGCAAAAGTCTCTTTTCCTTTGAAATTTATGTGGTCTAGCTATGTTACTTCCCCTGTTCCTCATCATGAATGTTGGCTTACCCAGCATTTATGAGGGCTTTGGAACCTAGCTGATAGGTTTATTTTTTATTCCGTTTCCTGATTGACTTCAATTTCCATTTCCACCAGAAATTATTTACTCTCTTTGACTCTCATGACCTTCACCTCTGCTGTACTTAAGGTGCCCATATTCATGATCTTTTTTACTTCTGTTGTCAGGGTACCGAGTCCTGCTGAAGATGACTGCACAGTTTTGCAGTTGGTCCATCTCACAGTATCTGACCCTAACTAGGCCTCACTTTGGCTTACCAGTCTTTCCACTTGCCCCTGGTCAGCTTTCTCTCCCATATCCTGTAGTAGCTATTCCAAGTCCTCTTATCTCCTCAAGCTGTCTGCTCTAAGCCCTCCACCTCCTTTCTAAGGAGATGCCCCTTTTTTTTTCTAATTTGGAGAAAACAACGAGGTCATCAGTTGTGACCTTACTCATTGTTCTTCCTTTCTCACCTGCTAACTTATCTTTCACTCTGGTACCCAAATAAAGTATTCCTCTGAACATCTCTTCTCCAGTTTAAAGGCAGTTCTCTCTCAGTGTTTTATATCACACATCCTCTTCTTTTCCCTGGAGTTGGTCCATACATTATCCCTACTCTGCTCTCTATCTTTATTGTTTTTCTCTGCGTAGATTCATTTTCTTGCTACATAAATAAATACCTGTGTCTTCCTTCTTAAACATCCCTCTCTGCATAGCACAACTTCTTCCTTCCTAGCCAAATGTCTTCAAACTGTTGTCCCTCTTACCTGGACTTCCTCATCTTCCTTGCTCCTCAGATCTCTGCAATCTGGCTTCCTACCACAGTGTTCTATGAAGGCATCTCTTACAGAGATTACCAGTGATCCAGTTAGCAAATTCACTGGGTACTTTCTGGATTTCAATTACATGCTCTTCCTTTTGTATTTGACAGCATTTTGATCATTCCTTTTTCTTGATGTTTTTCCCTTTGGTTTCCATCACATCACTCTCTCGGCTCTCTTTGTTCTTTCTGGATCATCATTATCCGTTATTCTATCCTGAGGAATTTTCTTTCAGATGCTCTCAAAGTTTCTGTGCTTATTCTTAGTTTGCCATTCTACTCTATTTATTTATTTTTAAAGGTTTTATTTATTTGAGAAAGAGACAGAGAGGCGTGCCTGTGCGCGCGCGCGCGCACACACACACACACACACACACACACACACACACACACACACACACCATGAGTGAGGGGAGGGGCAGAGGAGAGGGAGAAACAGACTCCCTGCTGAGCAGGGATGACACCACCCGCCCCAATCTGGGGCTCAATCCCAGGATGCTGGGTTCATGACCTGAGCCAAGGTCAGACGCTTAACCAACTGAGCCATCCACTTGCTGCCATTCTACACATTTATACTCAAGGCTTCTAGTATCACTTATATGCTTTTGACTCTAGAGCTCTTCTTGAGTTTGAGGCCAGAATACTCAGTTGCCCAAAGGAAAACTCCACTTGGATAACACTATAATGCTCAAACTGGAAATGCTACTTATTTAATAATTGTTTTATGAACTAATGTCCAGAACTCAATTTCATCATTTCTCTGTGTCTCTAAGTACATTATTCTTCTTGCTTTTAGTTTTTATGTGTATGAAATGACCACTTATTTCTTATAGTAAAAGGAAGTGAGACTTTCTGTGCCTGATAAAGTCCCCATTTGCTTTATTGAAAGAAGAGGAAAAGGTGAAATGAGGTGTCTGTAAGCTGTAGTTTAGATTATTCTATAGAGATAGTTCCCTTTTTGTTTACACCAAAGTGGCAGTTTGTTTTTGCTATTGTCTACATCTTGTTCTATGTGATGTAGTTGTGAGAAGCCTCGGTTCCTTGTCCTGAGCAGGTGGCTTCTTTCTATAATCCGCAGTTCTGAAATGTTAGAACATAAAATATTCACCTGAGAAGGGTTTTTGTTTGTTTGTTTTTGTTTTTGTAGAGTAATGGACCCAATTTATGAAATTCTAGGACGCAGGTGGGGCTTAGAAATCTGTGTTTTCAGGGGCACCTGGGTGGCTCAGTCTTTAAGTGTCTGCCTTCAGCTCAGGTATGATCCCAGGGTCCCGGGATCAAGCCCTGCGTCTGGTTCCCTGCTCAGCGGGAGGCCTACTTCTCCCTCTCCCACTCCCCTGCTTGTGTTCCTCTTTCACTGTGTCTCTCTCTGTCAAATAAATAAATAAAATCTTTAAAAAAAAAAAATCTGTGTTTTCAAAAGCTTCCAAGGTATTCATGATAAAAGTGGTTCCCAGACCGCATTTTGAGAAACACTAGTTCTCTAGCATGTTGGAGCTGCCAATTACTGTTTGCCACTTTCTTCAGCTATTGAAGATCTCTATCACTGAAAGACCCATTTAAATGAGATGCCTGTTTATTCGGGGGCTTGATCCTGTAAGATTTGCATGTGTAGATAATACCAGTGACCATATTTACATGTGTCCAAAATAGCCTTCCATTGAGCTGTGTTTTTCTTATAGGAGTCCCAGTTTGACTTCTTGGAGATAGAATTACTTACAGATTTTCAGTGAATTGACTGGTAAAGACAAAAAACATAGTTCTTAACTTGTTCACTGGGAGAATGGAGCAGGGATTTTTGTTTGTTTTGTTTTGTTTTTGTGGTTTTGTTTTTTTTTTTTTTTTAGATGACTGAATATACTATTTGGATTTTGAGCACAAGCAAACTATTATCTTCCTATTCCACTGTAGGAGAGCAACATAGAAATGTGGAAGCTGGGGCGCCTGGGTGGCTTAGTGGGTTGAGCCACTGCCTTCGGCTCAGGTCATGATCTCAGGGTCCTGGGATCGAGTCCCGCATCGGGCTCTCTGCTCAGCGGGGAGCCTGCTTCCCTCTCTCTCTCTCTGCCTGCCTCTCTGTCTACTTGTGATCTCTCTCTGTCAAATAAATAAATAAATAAAATCTTTAAAAAAAAAAAAAAAAAGAAATGTGGAAGCTTTTCCTTGCCGAGTGCTTTCAGCCTAGGCTTCAAAGGCATCTTCTCCAGAACAGACGGATGATTGGTTAATCAATAACAGGTGCTTGCTTATTCTGTGATTTGCTCTTCTAAGGCCAGTGCTATGTATTATTAGTATCCTGGCCAAGACAGTGTTTACATTTCTCCCTCTCTTCCTCTGAACCTTTGTGTCTAAAAGGTTTTTCCTGCTTGCCAATGGTAGAACTTCTATCTAAAAACAAAGGAATTATTCACAACTTCTTGTATTTTTTTGCAGGGTTTATAGGCAAGAACTTTACAAATGATGAAGGACTCACTAACAACAACAGCATCAAGGCAGGCAATGCTCATAAACTTTACACAGCCTCCCCAACGACATCACAGTGAGCCATTAATCGACCTCTAAGATTTCACTGTTTCTTTTTAGTTGCTTCTTTTTCCTTCTCCAAATGTAATAAGACTTTGCATGCGACTTCTTCTTATGTCTTCACTGATATTCAAATGACACCCAGTCACTTCTGTTGTTTGGTAATTGTGAATAATTCTGAGCTTCACCAGGGATGTTTCAAAGCGGGGCTGCATGGCTCCAGAATGTCTTCTGTTTTCTGCCTCCAGCAAAGACCTTTCAAGGGTCAGCAGGAGGGGACTGCGGGGGATAAATGTGCAATAGCGTAGATTAGTGAGGTTTCCCATTCCTTATGGGATTTCCCATTAGTGGTGTTTCAGGCAGTGTAGAATTGAAAGGTCGAACATGATTGTTGTTTGAAGCATGTAATTAGGAGTGAGGCAGGAGTTGTATGTGTGTGACTCCGGTCAAGGGAATATACTGCCCTAGAAGAGCCTAGTGGTTAAGAGAACAGAGTTTGGAATGAGGGGGAAAAAAAAAAAGATGGGTTGCTATCTTGACTCTGCCACTTATTAGCAGGAAACTTTGGGCACACTGTTGAAGTGCCCTGAGAAAGCTACAAGGTAGGGTTAGCAATTCTTATAGCCACTCTATGAGAGAGGACTATTATCAGTCTCCTCCGGCAAGGAGTTGTTATAGGGTCAATAGCAATAAGCAGCTAACACCTTTTTATTCATATTTTCATCCAACAAATTTATAGTAGCCCATCACTGTGCTGGGGACTGGAGCTGGAGCAGTGAGTGTGAAAAAGAAAACCACCAACCTCCTGGAGTTTTCATGCCAGTTGGGGCCAGACAGACCATGCATGAACTAATATTCAACGTAATTACAAATTGTGATTTATGTTACAAAGGGAGGAAACCAGCTGATGTGATGGACATGGAACAGAGCAGGAAGGTCCATGTGGCCTGGTCAGCAGCCTGAGCCAGGAACAAAGACTGAGAACAGCTGGGGGGCAACACATCGGATAGATCCGCCCCTTTGCTGAGTCCTTAGTGCAGTCTCCTAGTTCCCACAAAACCCTGTGAGGAGGTAGAATTAGTACCTGGATTTTTCAGATAAGGAAATTTGGGTCTAGAAGATGGAGTATACTGCCTAGGTCAGCAGAGCTGCGATTCGGAGTCTGAAGCCTAAGGTTATGACCTCGATATGCCAGGGATGGTGCTTCTTAGAGGAGAGAAGTAGCTGGGGATCACCTAGCTCACGGGGCCATTGATGAGGGCAGGAAGGCTGAGAGTGCAGTGTGAGCTGCTGGGGTGGTGAGGACACGCCTGGAAACCTGGTCTTCTGTTCTTGCATCCAGTATTTTTCTCACTGCTCACCACTGTCAAATGGGTTGGGAATGTGTAAATCTTAGTGACACAGCCGGGTTCCCCATTTGATTCTACTTTCTGATAAAGAGAACAGTTGGCTGATTTTTGGAGTCTTAAAGTATACATTGGTTTCTTGAGAGCCACATTGATTTGACATGTTTTGTTCTAACACACATTCTTGTTTTCGTTTTCTTTTAAAATCCTACATGCGCATTAAAAGAAGAACTTCAATCAGTGTATGAAAGGGCATTTAACAAAAAGTCTTTTCCTCCCAGAGATATCTCCCCATCCCTCTCCTCAAATTTCCTCCTAAAGGTAACCATTATTAGCATTTTGTGTGTGTCTTTCTAGAAATATTCATGAACATGCAAGCATATATATGTATTTATCTTTTTTTTTGCATAAGACATAATGTACTATTTGGTATATAATATCTGCACCTTACTTTTTTCACACTTAACATCAGATGTTAGAGATTTTTCCTTGTCATCAATAGAGAGCGGATTCATTCTTTTTAAAGGCTACACAGCTTTCTATTGTATGAGCAAACCTAAATATATTCATTCCATCCCAACCAATCAGTATTTAGGTAGTTTCCAGTCTTTTGTGATTATAGCAAGCTTCAGTGATCATCTTTGCAGAGATATTTTTCTGTACACATGTAAGTCTATTTGTGAGATATACTTGTAGTGGAATGTCTGTGTCAAATGGTATACAGATTTTATATTTTGATAGGTTTACCATATTGCTCCCTGGACATGCCTAACAACTGTGCTTAAGAGTATCACCTTTAAGATGGGTGACTGGTTGATGAGCATGGTTGATGAGCAGTCCTTCTTCCTATGAAACCAGCCTACATTGCTGGGGAGCTTTTGGGGAAGCCTTCTCTGCTCTGGATTACCCCGGGTACCTTCCTCTTTCTAGAGCGTTTACAACTGTGGCTGTAGACACCCAAACACCAGCAAGCACCTGAACTCCCTCCTCTGTGCTTAGTTTTAGAGCCTGCCTGTGTCCCCCTCTCTGAGGTTTGGCTTAGTTGGCTCCAGTTCCCGAATATGTATTTCTCTGTGTCACATCCCATGAGGCAGGGCTTCAGGCAACTGGCCTGGCCTTTGTATTCTCACTGGGCTTCCTAGTTACAAGGTCTAAGGAGTGTGAGGAAGAAGGAGAAGAAGGGGGAGAAAGGAAGAGACTCAGGGTGAGAGGGGAAGAGAGAGAGCAAGAGAGATCGGATGTCAACTTTCTTGTTTATGTTTTCATACTTCCCTCTCTTCTGGGTGTGTTTGCCTTAGACTTTGAACTGTAAAGGAGAACTTGGACCACCAGGTCCTGTCCTTTTAATCCATTCATCAGCAGGGTCTCAAGGATCAGCTGCATCACTACTGCTGGCTTGCTGATGTTTAAACCTGTAGAGAATGAAAGTTGGAAAAGATCTGGTGAAACATGGAATCCAGTGACTTTCAAAGTGTTCTCCTTGAGGAGGGATGGTCATCCATGGGAGGAGCCTCAGAGGTTTTTGAGGGGAGTCCTGAGAGTCATGACCTGCAGTGGGCAATGTGGGGGGTGGGGTCAAGTTCTGGGCCACTCAGTTTTAACTAGAAAGATTTTGATACAGTTTGTATTATTGGACTTTAGCATAATATTATAATTAAAAGACCATTCTACTGACTAAGGGAAAAAAATGTTCAAAAAACCCTCACTAGTTTAGTTGAATTCCCTCTTTTCAATGTAAGGAAACTGGTCTGGGAAAGAAAGGTGACTTATCCGAGGTTATTCAGTTATTTCAATGATGAAGAAGGGATTTGAACTCTGCAGATTTCCTGTTTGGTGTCCCTTCTGCTGTATAGCATGAACCAAATAAGAGCTTGTACCTCCAAGCTCGACCCCCTCTTAAGCCAATCAGGTGACTGAGAGGCCTAAATCTCCAGTTTAAACTTAAACCAAACCTTTGTTGAAACTTCTTCACTCCTTGAAAATGTAATTTTCACTTTTGCACTGAGCCCATCTGGGAATAAATGTGTCGAAAGACTCTCAGAAAAGCTGTTCTCACTGTACATATTTCTTTCTATCTAGAAATTCCAGAAGGACTTGCCATATAGTGTATCTCAGGAGAAAACTGTTAAGATATATTTTCTGGCTAAATTCAGCTGACTTCACCCATCTCCCCTCCAGAGAGCTTGAAGAAGACTGAGACGCACTTAGGTCTATTCCAGAACTTACTTCAGGTCTGTTTGAGGCATAGAAGTCACTCATATGGAGGGATTCTCCATTTGGTATTTTATTCCTAAAGTCACCTTTCCTGAGCTTATTTGTTCTTTCTGACAAACGATGTATACCTGCAGGCCTCCAGGGCCACCAGCGCCACCAGCCCAGGCCATTTCCAAATCATGCGACAGGGATTACATGCAAGAAAGACAGAGAAAATAGACACAAGAGGCAACACTCAAGCTTGTAGTTCCAAGTGGAAATAAGCACATCTGAGAAACGGATAGGAAGTGGAAACATACAAATTGTAGAGAGAGTAGAAGCTTTAGTTTGGATGTTGTATTGATACCAATTTCCTCTATAGTGTAGCCTTCGCTGAAGGCAGAATTTTTTCAAGAGTTCAGATTTTCCTTTGCTTTCCCCAGTCTTTCCTTGTTACAACCACTTGAACCATCTTTTAAAAAAAGTCCCTCTTCGTGGTGTTTGGTTACACCCTTCAAACGTTCCTTGGTATTTATTTCCCCCTTCAGGCGTCATTTGGCCAAGTTCTGCATATTTAATTCTTTTGCTTTTCCCCATAAATGAATATTTCTGGCCCTTTGATCCTCCCTTTTCCATTCAGGAACAAACTGAACTGAGCTATTGATGGGCCCAGGCCTCCTTCCCTTCAGATGATGGGAGGAGTGAGGGCAGGTACTTAGTACACTGCTTATCCCAGTACAAGTGCACAGATTTTCTTATTGCAAGACAGAGAGGAAGCTGTGGTTTTGAAAGTTATTTGGATGGAGTAATGAGAGATTTGCATGGGGAAGCAAGGAGCGACAGAAAGTTATATCAAAGGCTTGGCTCCACATATGGGGCCTTCTGGAATTTCCTTGCCTTGGAATGTCTCCCTATTCCAAATAGGACTGGATAAATAGATCTTGAAAATCACAGAGCCTGTGCTTGTTTGCCCTGGCTGCTTTGATTTGATCACTTGGATATTGGAAGTATAGTGGGATTTGGTGTGGGTCACTGTCAGAGCCTGGTTTGATCCTTCCCTCTTCATGGGAGCATCAGAAGGACTAGTGAATCCATCCTGGTAAAGGGCATTCAGAGTCCAAGTGCAAAGGCACACCTTGATGATTCTCATTTAGATTTGGTCTTCCAAGTGTATATTCCCATGAAAAATCCATACTTCTGTTTTATTACTGTAGCTGCATTGGGTGTATTTATGGAAGCACACTGTTTATTAGAGAGAATCTTGGAGCTCACAGATACAGGGTTTAATTTGGGAATTCTGGGGCATTAGGGGAGATAGATAAATGCAGTTTCCCTACTTAATCACAATGGAGGATTTTCACCATGAGTAAACAAAGTCTTGATGTTGAAAGAGCTGAGGTGGGGGAGCCTGGGTGGCCTAAGTGACTGACCATTGATTTTGGCTCAGGTCATAATCTCAGGGTCTTGATAGGGAGCCCCGTGTTGGGCTGTGCATTGAGCATGGAGCCTGCTTAAGATTCTCTCTCCATCTCCCTCTGCCCCCTCCCCCTGCTCCAGGGCTTGTGTGTTTTCTCTATTTCTTTAAAAAAAAAAAAATGCTGAGGTATACAGATAAATGCTGCTTATTGCTAGAACAGCGGCACTGGGGACTTGACCTGGGTCTCCGCTGTGGAAAGTTCTCAGTGTGCTGATTAGAGTAGGGAGTGAGACTATGTCACCTTTCCCTTCTAGTGTCAAGTGTTGTGACATAGCAAGGACTGGACTAAGGTTGGAGGAGAACATTTAGGAGTAAAAGAAACAATCACACCAGACTGAAGCAAATAAAGGAAGACTCAGGAACCAGAATCTCTTATCAACCAGAGATAACCACTTTTTTAAGTCCAGAGATTTTTTTTTTTCTTTTGGAATGTTTCCTGTGTTTTCTCTGGTCTTCTTCCTAAGGATTAAGTTGAGGCCAGAGCTATTTAAGGAAGATGGGGAGAACTCCTGGGCCGCTGTGGGGTTTTCTGCCAAAATGTCTAATATGAGCAAAGTATGTTTAGTTGACATAGCCTTGGTTTCCTCCCTGTATTCATTCATTCTGTAAGCTTTGGGGCGAGCTCGTGCTCATGTGCTCTCTGTAACTGTTTCGCACGAATGTGCATGTCTCTTCTGTAGTTGTGGTCACACTCTTGCACTTTTATAATTTTCAGGTATTCATTCATTCACTCATTAATTTATTCAATCAGACAACACATACTGATTGGGCACCTAATATGTGCTTGGGATAGATTCTAGCAAAGGCAAATGTGACCAGTCTCTAGGCCCTTTACAATCCAGGAAATGCAGGCCTAGCTCTTGAATGGTCCCTTTCAAGCCTATTCTCTAGGGTTTGGGTTGGAGTGGGAAGTATACGGGGCATTGGTAACTGTCTCCAAAGAAATCCTCTCTCCTGACTCCCCAGCTTAAACTTCTTAAATGGGCTAGAGGTAAGTTTAGGGGCCAATCCCTGAAAGAATGGTCCAGCATCTTTAAAACTATGGTTTTGTTTTTTGGGAGACTCTTCCAGAAGTCTGAGAAAGCAGGAAGAGAGGAAGAGTTGCAGTTAGCATGAACCCAGGATGGGACTCTGGGGTGTTGGAGAGGTCAGGGTGTAACTCTCAAAGAGAACAAAGAAGGAAGAGAGCCAGGAGGGACAGAGACATGGCAAGAGGGCATAAGTTGAGAGACTTAGTCATAAATGCCACCAAATCCCAAGTGAAACTGGGTGCTCTTTTATTACCTTTCTTCCCTATACGTTCTTTGTCTTGCCCTTTACCTCGCTTTATCCCATGTGGGTCCAGTAAATTCTGTCATTTCATTTCCCTTTTCACTGACCCTCCTGATAGGGTCTTCCACATGCCTCTCAGGGCATGAGAGCCTTTCTTCAGGCTCCAAGAAGATGCCTACCCTCTTCAGGGGCAGCCTGGCATAGGGGCAGGCTGTGCAAGTCAAGCCCAGATGTTGTTGCTTGTCTCTTGTGGCTCTTTGGGCAAGTCACTTAGTATTTCTGACCCTTAGTTTTCTCACCTGTAACAAATGGCATGATAAAGAGGACCACTGAGTATGGTGGTTGGGAAAATTAAATAAATAATACAAGTGCAGGGACGTCTGGGTGGCTCAGATGTTAAGTGTCTGCCTTCCGCCCAGGTCATGATCCCAGGATCCTGGAATCATGTCTAGCATTGGGCTCCAGTCCTTCATTCGGCTTCCTTTTTAGCGGGGAGTCTGCTTCTCCCTCTCCTTCCGCACTGCTCCCCCTCCAACTTGTGTGCTCTCTTTCTCTCTCTCATGCTCTCTCTTTCAAATAAATAAATAAAATCTTAAAAAAATACTAATACAAATGTTAGGTTTTCTTCCTTTTTTTCCTACAATGTCATTTCCGACATAATTTGTTGCAGTTCCGGATACTGTTGAGTATTTACCTCATTAAATGGGAGATGGTCAACTATCATCCTCAAAGTGTAATTTTCCTTTCTTCTTCTCCAACCACAGTTCCCTCTTTCTCTCAGAGTTTGAATAAATTCATGTGCTGGTCTTTGGTGATACATTGCAACTTCCCCCAAGAGGTTGGGCCATGCCTTTGCCATATTCAGCTGAATGCCTTGCCAGTTGTTGAGAACATGCCCCCCCCCCCCGCCCCTTGTCCCCCCTCACCAATTATCTCTGTATATAAGAAACAGGATTGATCAAAGCCATTGTGGGACAGCACTTTAGTGAGGCCCAGGGCCTAGGAGCCTCTGTGCTAGGATTTGCTTCCCTAGACCATTTGGATTTGGTTTTTGCCCTCAGGCCCATTCTGTTGTCAGGAGGATGTACATAAACAAACAGAAAAAGGACATGTGAGAAGGTGCCAGTAAAGGACCCAGAAGAGGTGCCAACACTGGCATCACAAAGGCCAGGCTCTTAATTGGCCCCAAAACAGAATCAAAACACAGCCCTCAGTCTTTTCAGGGCCACAGCTGTTTTGGATCAAAAAAACTGTCAGTATGCGTAATGGATAATGGAAACTCTTCCATGCTCGCCTGTTAGGGGAAAGAAAACTCTTTTCCATGTTATGTCTTAATGGACATTGTTATCATCTCTGTACATGCAAGGAAATCAACTGCCAAGATCAGGGCTGACTGGATATGGCCTATAAGAGGAGATTAATGTCTTACCATAGGAATTTTTTGGTGTTTTAGTGGAACGCCTGGTGATTCTGTTACCTATGACAGGCAAGCTATATATGGTGAAGATTGTTTAATCATGTGGGTTTTTTCTGCTCTGAGTTGATTTCTTCAGGAAGGATACGGTTTATAACTTGTTCCTTGGTATCCTCTCATTGTCTAGCATGGTCCCCAAATGGTAGTAGTTGTTCAATCAGTATCTCTGGAATCAAGTAGAGAAAAGAAGTGTAAACAAAATTAATTAGTAATAAATATAAATTAAATAGAGGAAAGTCCGAGAAAAATTCAGAATGTCAAAAAACTTTTTTTTTTCCTTCTTTTCCCCACTAGATTAGTGCATTGGACACATTTTACTAAAATTGTTTCTGCCTTGGGGCTTGGAAAAAGCAGATGAAATTTTATTAGACCAACAGGAATAGGCATTTTCTGTTTGAAGTAAAGTTGGGTAAAAAGTCAGCTGAGAGGTGATGAGCCCAAGCAGCCAGCTGGGAGGGAAGGACATTGGGCAAGATGAGGCCAAGACAGGAGCATTGTTTTTGACTTGGCTGGGGCTCCTAAGTGGTCTCAACAGGGACTCTGATTTCCATGGGAGTAGCTGGAAAGGGTTTCCTTCCCAGAGGCAGCTTGTGGCCTGTGTCAGCTTGGGTGCAGGTAGAAGGGAAAACAGGGTCGGTTTAAAATGGCGCTGGTGGGCATGGTCTTCGTGGCTGTGATCATGGTGGCCTGGCCTATTTGAACCTTCTCCCCAGTATAATGTTGACATGGATTAAGGGAGGGGAAAGGACAACAGACTGTTTTCTTTCCTGAGGTTAGGGATTGTGAGGAGTTTAAGGAGGCTCTTCATCACTTGCTCAGGGGTGACCCAGTTCTGAAGGGAATTAACACCAAATAACATCACTGTCCATTAAAAGCAGGACCCCAAAGACAACAAGCAAACAAAAAAATAGATGGGGAAAGGACAAAACAAAACAAAAAAGTCAAGAAAAAAAAATTCAGCCCCCTTTCCTTCCAGCTTTCTAAAACTGCTTCTGTTTCTGAGGGAACACACAGATTCCCACAACGTCTGTTCACTTGGAGGAGAAGGGAAACCAGCTCAGAGGCCTGAACCCACCAGCCATCAAGTAAGGGGTGGAAGTCCATGACCAAGGGCCCTGCTTGCCCTCAGTCTGCATCTCCCCAGGCCAGTTTTGATTCCTGTTTCAAAGTACATGGGTCTTTACGTGTCATATTTCATTTTTGAGATCCAAGCACTACATTTAAAATTCAGGCATATCTGTTGAAATAATACTCCAACTAGAGTGAGAAGAAGAAAGCTGGGCAGTTTTCTTGGGAGCACTCACCCTTTTCTCACTGAATAGCAAAAATTCTAAGAGATCCTGCCAAGGATTAGCAAGGGCCGTCCTTGGCAGGGGTGGGATAGATTAAATGGAAAAGTATAATATAATGGAAAGGAATGTGGGTTTTGGAGTCAGGCCTGGGTTCAAATCTTAGCTCTATCCCTTATTTTGGGTGGGATAGCTGGCTAGTCCACTATCCAGATAGCTGGATAGTCCTAAATTCCCTGAAAGGCAAAATCGGTGATAATAACTACTTCAGGTATTGTTGTGAAATTAATGTAAGTAAGCATTTAGGAAATGCCTTGAATGTAAAGGTGTTGGACTTGCTATGCTCTTGCTACTGTGTTGGTTAAAAATGATATAATGACATATTTGACCAGATCCTTCGCAGATAGAAGCCCCAAGTGGCCAGAGTAGATCTATTGAAGGGCTCTCCCTCTTTTGTCTGCCACACTCTTACTTTCATCCCCCAAATCCAAATTCTCCTTCAGGTTCCCTGGAATCACACAAATGGCACCACAGTGGCATAATGGCCCAATTGGTTCCACTGTGTGCAGGGCAGAGGGCTAGTAAGTGGATTTTTGGTTACCTAGGCACCCATGACCTCTTTTGGAGGTCAAGGAGATGTAGTTGCTCTTCTTGATCTGAGAATAGGGACACTGGGACACCAGTTCTGTCCTTTACCCACAGATGTGATAGGACAGAAGCCCAAGGTCACCCTTGTTACTTAAAAAAAAAAGAAAAAAAGATGGCGGGGCTCCTGGGTGGCTCAGTGGGTTGAGTGTCCAACTCTTGGTTTCAGCTCAGGTTATGATCTCAGGGTTGTGGGATCAAGCCCCACATTGGGCTCTGTGCTTGGCATGGAGTCTGCTTGTCTCTTTCTCTCCACTTCCTGCACCCATGAATAAATAAATAAAATCTTTTAAAAAACGGAAACTTGCTAGAGTCTGAGACAACTAGTATGATTCCCTTCAAGCCAGGTTTAATCAAAATTTCCATGGCCAAGTGACTCTCTGCCAGGACATTATGCCAAGGACATTCTATATGTTAGATATCATCCTTTTGAAGGTCCTGTGGGGTCATTATCACTCCCATTTTGCAGCTGAGGAAACCAGGCTCAGGCTAGAAAGTGACGGATCCAAGACTTGCACTTAGAAGTGTCTAATGAAGCCCTACTGAGTGCTGCAGAATTATCCATCCTCATTTCTTTTCATGAAATAATCCCATCTTCTCAAAGCTCCTGTCTTAGCTAACCATTCTGATTAAAAGGTGGCCAAGAGGCCACTTCTTAGTGAAGTGATAAAGACTGTAAATTACAAGTCATTCCCCTCACCGCAATTCTGTACAAGGGCCTTGGAGAAAGCTAGGAGGTGAGCCAAGAAACTGAATCTCAAAAGGTGGGATTTCGCTGATTGTGGAAAAGAATCGGAGGGAGAGAGGGTAATGTTGAGCTGTAGTTTCTTCCTGGTGCCCATTTAATAAGTAGTGGCAGTGCCTGTAACTTGTCTCTTTATAAGGCCATTGTGAATTAATGGAATTACTAAAATATGAGTGTCGCTAATTTAGTTTCTGATTCTGTTTTCTAAGTATCTTAGCAAGAAGTCTCCATGACTTGTTCCGCTTTAGATTCTACAGGGAGCTTTGCTCTCACTTGATCTCACTGCACTCCATTCCAGCTGAGAAGGAATGTATACTCAGACATGGCCTCTGGTTCTTAGGGTATTTTACCTTGATGCCTTGCCTTCCCTTCCACCTCCATCCACTGATGTAAAATAGCATAGGTGTACACCATGAGAATCAGAAGATATGGCAGATAGAAGACAAGTTTTCCAGGAGCAAAATGGTTAGGATTTTGCTCAGGGATTAGGCAGGTGCTGGTTATGGTTAATAAAGGAAGTACCCACTGGGGCCAGTCAGAACTCATAGTAGAGCTTTTAGCAGAGAAGATTGGAGATAGGGAATCTGTTAAACATGTTTTAGATAAAGCACAAGGGAAACACAGAGATAAGATTTGCAAGAAGCAGCGGCCACTCCTAGGGCTAGGGAACAAAGGGAAGGAGGGGTGGGGTTGATCTGAACCCTGAGGCTCAGGGGAGGTCTCGCAGAGCTGGCATCAGACCTCTGAGGAGGGAGTACCATCAGCTACAGATACCTCAACAGCTCAGGGCAGAGGCTCTGGGGCTGGGAGTGATAAGGCTGCTTCTGAGTGGGGCACAAAGAGGAGGAGACTGGAACCAGCCTCGCCTTCTGGGATGAGGGGTCTATCAGCATCCAATTGATGCTACCAGGAACAAGAAGCAGACAGGAAGGAGAATGTGGCCATCTCCTGACTTCTACCTTGCAGTTTCCTTCTAGTGCCCCCTATTGGTAGACTTGAATATAGAGCTACCTGGCAAAGGACAATGGGGTTAGCCGTGCTCCAGCCCCAGCATCACTGTGTAGAGTCTAAGGGGCTGAGTTTTGGGGCTGAGAAACAATGTCTTAAAGATTGGTACATAGGGTGAATAATTATATATGGTTGCCGGTAAATCACTAACTAAAAGGAGCTTCAAACGTGGTGTTTGAAGAGTAAGAGACTGTCTAGTACAGTGTTGCTGCCTCCTTGTATCCGGGTACTTTCACTGTTGTGAATATTAATCACTGTGTGTCTGTGTGTGCATGTGTGTGTGTGCACGTTTAAGGATTAGGAAGAGGGCTTGGCCTTTTTCACGTCTCCAGGAGTCCACTCCATCATGCTAGGAATAAACACTATCACTCTCCTCTGAGTTAATGAGACTCCAAGATAAATGTTTTCCTTTAGATTACACCTTGTAATTTATGATTCAGTCCCAGAAAAGAAACTTTAGTGTATTGGGAAATGGGAAAAGAAAAGGGTGTACTCAAAGAAACTTAATGGGGGCCAGAGCTGGAAGGATTTGGAATAAGGACAAACCCAATTGCCAGTAAACCTCAGCTAAGCTTCATGTCTCCAAATCTTAGAAGCAAGCTAATGGCTTACAGTTTTCTTGTCTTGCTTACATAGTTCCAGGAAGACAGGCAGCTCACAGCCCAGAAAGCTTAGTAACTGAACTTTACATAACACCTGGGAACATAAGAGAGTATGTGTGGGGAAGTGATGATGGGGCCATTTGCAGGTTGAAGTTAGCGCCTGGAAATTGTTCATCACCTGCTCAGCAGGCAGAACCACTGGAAACTAAATTGATGGTGATTATGCAAGAGAGGTAAATGGGAACAGAATAAACACCATGTGAAAGGCATTATGATTGTTGGATGAATTAGAATCGCTGTGCAACTTCCTTGCCTGGGTCTTGTTCAGCTCTCCCTCATCAAATGCTGGTTAAATGGGAGCCCACCACAAGAAGAACAAAGTGTAAAATTCCAAGTGCCCTGTTTGATACACTTCCACGCGGCACCAAAATAGATAAGTGCTGATCTCATCAACAACATTATCTGCTGACTGTGTAGTCCCTCGGTACTGAAAAGGGAAATCAGAGTAGCCAAAAGTTTTCCAAGGAGTAGACTGTTCATCTCATTATGTTTAAATAGGTGAAGGCCTAATTAAATCCATTTAAGAGAAAGACTAAAGAGCTTGGGTTCTGGAGTCAGATGAACCTTGATTTCATTCTCTTTTCCCCCACCTATTGTGTGTGTCTGTGATCTTGAGCGAATGACTTATCTAAACCTCAGTGTCTTCACCTTAAAGTGGGGATCATTCTGTTCCTTCTCTTGCAATGCATTTGTGAAGACCAAATGAGAGGATGCAAATAACATGTTCAGCAGAGTTCTTGACGCAAAGTAAGTGCTTAAGAGATGTTGCTGTTCTATAATTATTATTGCTATTAATATTAGGACTTAATGAAAAGTTACTGTATACTAAGTAGAAGGCTCTAGAGATAGAAAGATGAATTAGACCTAGTCTCTGCTGCCAGAGAGCTTGCAACCTCCTGCAAAGAGGTGTTTGAGAGCCTTTATTAAGAGAAAATGGCCCAGCTCAGGTGGTAGTTTTGGGATAGGCTCTAGGGATTTTCATGTGTGAGACAAACAGCAGGGTGTGGAGGAGGAGAGCTATGAATGTAAGGAGAATGCTGAAAACAGGAAGGGAGCCTGCGTGTGCAAGGGCTGGCTGGGAGTGACCAAGGAAGCAGGAAGAGCTGATTTAGAGAGAACATCCTCTTCCTTTACCTTTGGCTCCCCATCTTAGGAACCCACAGAGCTGGATGAACGCAAGGGACATTGTCTCTAACTCCGGACTTGTAGAAGTGATGCAGTGCTATCGAGTGAACGACAGGGGCCCTGTTAGATGTCATTATGAAATGTTGTGACTTTGTGTCATATTGACAGCCCTCTTGCTGTTAAATGGCCATCCACTTGTTACTGAAATTGATAATCGAGGAAGACGTGCGAGATGGGTTGATTGCAAAATTGTTGGAAAGACCACGACTGACAGAAACTACTCAATCCTTGGGTTAGGCATAAGCAGGTGAGCCTCCTCTGGGCCTGTCTGCAGACCTTGCTAGGTCCCTTATTGCTTATGACAAATAGGCTGTCAGTATCTCCTGTGAAGAGAAACAGAGTGGCCTGGTTCTAAAAGGCCCCTTGAAAGATTTAAATGTTCTGTCTTGTGGGAAATGAAGGGTGGTGGGACCTGAAGAACATAGAGGAAACAACTGCATGCTGCCAAGATTTAATACATATATGGGTGATTTGGGGGACCATCTAGACCTTCCCTGGTAAAAGGAAATAAAGAATCTGTCAATTAAAAGAGTTATTAATTTTTCTGTCTTGCAACAGAATATTAAATCTCAGTTAACATATGTGTTTACCTGACTGGGTTTCTGGGCAATTGCTAGTGTTCAGCTGTCAGCACTTCCTTATCTGTAGTGAGTCCCTTGCGAATTTTGTGAGAATTTTTAGGGTTGATAGGCAATCCCTATTCTCTTTCATGTCATTACAGAAATTTGATAAACCACTGGATTTAAAAATCCCATGAAATACCTCCCCAGTAAAAGGGAGATCATGGCTTTTGGGGTATACATTTTCTTTTTTGTACACTTTTTTTTTTCTTATATGGAGGCAGCTATTTTGGGTTGGCATGTGCAAACAGACGAAAGAAAACTCAATCTTAGGTTAAAAAAAAGCCACTAAATGGTTTATATTTTAGTGAGCCAGTAAAATCCAGAAGTTTTCCTTCTGGATAAAAACTCTTTCCACATAGCATATATTTCCAGAAATAAAAAAATTGGATCATTTCCCCTGTGTTCTCTCTAAATTTGTTTGGCTCTTGGAAAGGGAGTGGCATTTGTGAGGTTTATAGTGAATTCATTCATGGGACACTGGAACTTGCTGTAAGATATCCCAGAGCCCATGCCATGAGGAGACTATGGATGAAATACCTTATAATTCAGTCATTTTCAGCTCTCATTTTAGTGCTGTGATGACCAAAGCCCACGGAGGCAAGTTCAGTAAGAGGCTTTTATAAACATACATGCTCTGGTGGCAGGTTTGCCCATAAAATGGAGAGATGCATCACAGAAAGTCAAGTTCTAGGATATTAAAATTCATTCAGCAAATCACACGGTTTTATCATATATTTCCACCAGCCCTGTTTTGGATAACTTTGGATTTATTTATTTATTTATGGAGTAATTAGGCTTAATTACCAATGTTTAAATACTAATTAAAAATTTAAAAAAATTGTTTCCAGAAAGCAGTAGTTGATCTAAAAGAGGATGCTATCTCTAACATTAAGGAAAATGACTATGTTGGCTAGAACATCAAAAATTCACCCACTGCCAAGCATGTCTGGCTAAGAGCAGAGCTTTTTTTAGGAAACTTACTGTCTCTGGCTCTTCTGGTCTGATCATTTTCTCTCTCTTTTTTCTCCTCAGATGCCCTTTCTCTCCTCTCCAGAATGGCCTGTCGTGTCTCCCCTGAGGGTCTGAGTCCCTGGACTTGTCCATTTGAGTTAGTTTATTTTCCCTCAGATTTCCCCAGCTTAAAATCCTTTATTATGATAGTCTGCTTCTCCATTGTTGGTCTATAAAAGCTCTGTTCCTTGGTATCAACGAGGTAGGGGATGGGCCTAGGTTGGACTTGGGAGGGTAAAGATATGGATATAATGATAATAACAAAATCGTGGTTATGACTACTACTTATTACTTCATTAATAGCAATTTTATGACAGCATTTGTACAATGGCAACTGAAAAATACTCTGTATGCACATCAGTAATGGGAATGATGAATATATTAGGCTGCACTTATACCATGGAATATGGTATGGCTATTAAAATTGAAAGTTAGATATATATTGACCAGAAAGGATGGCCAGATTTTTTTAGTTTTTTTTTTTAAAGGTAGATTTCAGCATCATGTGTGTGATATATATTAGAGTAAAAGAAAAAAAAGGAAAATGTCTTTAAATGTGCATTTTTGTTTTATAAATTTGTATAAGTGCAGAGAATGGTGTGAAAAGATGCTCACCACACTTTATGTTGGCAACATCTGGGAGTGAATATAGAGCTGAGAGGAAGATTATGAACTTAAAAACTCATGTCTGTATTTTTTACTTGTACAATAAGTGTGTAATTTTGTAATTATAAATCAACCAGGTTTAAGATAAAACCTAATATTTAATGATTTCTTCCTATGGGAAATCACTATACTAGATTAACAGATCCTAAGAATCCTAGTAACTTTATAGATAGGTACTGATATAGTTTCTACCTTATAGGTGACGAAATTGAAGGCTAGAGAAGTACCCTCTCCAGCTTCACTGAGTGACAGAACATAGTCTATCATATCTCCACGTGTCTGGAAACTGGAGATTTTTTCCTTTTTTTTTTTTTAATGATTTTATGTATTTATTTGACAGACAGAGATCACAGTCAGGCAGAGAGGCAGGCAGAGAGGGAGGCAGAGAGGGAGGCAGAGAGGGAGGAAGGGAAGCAGGCTCCCTGCCAAGCAGAGAGCCCGATGCGGGGCTCGATCCCAGGACCCTGCGATCATGACCTGACCCTAAGGCAGAGGATTTAACCCACTGAGCCACCCAGGTGCCCCAAACTGGAGATCTTCTGAACAGAGTTTAAGTAAAAGCACCAATAGACATGAAATTTTTATTTTTTCTTTAAAATATTTTAAATAAATGAAATTTTATTTTTAAATGAAAATTTAATTATTAAAATTTTTAAAGAAAATAAGAAAAATGCAATTTTAATTTAAAAATGTTAATTTCTTTCCTGTCCTGTTGATTTCGACCATTCTTACTAGTGTAAGATGGTATCTCAATATGATTTTGATTTGAATTTCCCTGATGGCTAGTGATGATGAACATTTTTTCATATGACGGTTAGCCATTTGTATGTCTTCTTTGGAGAAATGTCTGTTTATGTCTTCTGCCCATTTTTTGACATGATCATCTGTTTTTTGGGTGTTGAGTTTGAGGAGTTCTTTATAGATCTTGGTTTTCAGCCCATTTTCTGTAGTGTCATTTGCAAATATCTTCTCCCATTGCATGGGTTGCCTCCTTGTTTTGTTGACTGTTTCCTGTGCTGCGCAGAAGCTTTTGATCTTGATGAAGTCCCAAAAGTTCATTTTTGGTTTTGTTTCCTTTGCCTTTAGAGACGTATCTCGAAAGAAGTTGCTGTGGCCGATGTCGAGAGGTTACTGCCTATGTTCTCTTCTAGGATTTTGATAGATTCCTGCCTCACGCTGAGGTCCTTCATCCATTTTGAGTTTACGTTTGTGTGTGGTGTAAGAAAATGGTCGCGTTTTATTCTTCTATACATAACTGTCCAATTTTCCGAGCACCATTTATTGAAAAGACTGTCTTTTTTCCACTGGGTATTTTTTCCTGCTTTGTTGAAGCTTATTTGACCATGGAGTTGAAGGTCCATACTGCACTCGCTACTGTGTCCCATGGGTCCATGTGTCTGTTTTTGTGCCAGTAACATGCTGTCTTGGTGATCACAGCTTTGTAGTAAAGCTTGAAATCAGGCAACATGATGCTCCCAGCTTTCTTTTTCTTTTTGAACATTTCCTTAGCGATTCGGGGTCTTTTCTGGTTCCATACAAATTTTAGGATTGTTTGTTCCAGCACTTTGAAGAATGCCAGTGGAATTTTGATCGGGGTGGCTTTGAAAGTGTGGATTGCTCTGGGCAGTACAGACATTTTAACAATGTTTATTCTTCCGATCCATGAGCATGGAATGCTTTTCCATCTTTTTGTGTCGTCTTCAATTTCTTTCATGATTGTTCTGTAGTTCTTCAAGTACAGATTTTTTACCTCTTTGTTTAGGTTTATTCCAGGTATCTTATGGTTCTTGGTGCTATAGTAAATGGAATCGATTCTCTAATTTCCCTTTCTTTATTTTCATTGGTAACGTATAAGAAAGCAACTGATTTCTGTGCATTGATTTTGTATCCTGCTACATTACTAAATTGCTGTATGAGTTCTAGTATTTTTGGGTCTTTTGGGTTCTCCATATAAAGTATCATGTCATCTGCGAAGAGAGAGAGTTTTTCTTCTTTGCCAATTTGAATACATTTTATTTCTTTGTGTTGTCTGATTGCTGTTGCTAGGACTTCTATTACTATGTTGAACAACAGTGGCGAGAGTGGGCATCCTTGTCATGTTCCTGATCTCAATGGGAAAGATGTCAGTTTTTCCCCACTGAGAATGATATTCACTGTGGGTTTTTCATAGATAGATTTTATGAAGTTGAGAAATGTTCCCTCTATCCTCAAAAAATTAAAAATAGAGCTACCTTGGGGTGCCTGGGTGGCTTAGTGGGTTAAAGCCTCTGCCTTCGGCTCAGGTCATGATCTCAGGGTCCTGGGATCAAGCCCCACGTTAGGCTCTCTGCTCAGCGGGGAGCCTGCTTCCCTCTCTCTCTCTGCCTGCCTCTCTGCCTACTTGGGATTTCTGTCTGTCAAATCAGTAATAAAATCTTTAAAAAAATATAGAGCTACCTTATGAGCCTTCAATTGCACTACTGGGTATTTACCCAAAGATACAGATGTAGTGAAAAGAAGGGCCATATGTACCTCAATGTTCATAGCAGCAATGTCCACAATCGCCAAACTGTGGAAAGAGCTCAGATGCCCTTTAACAGATGAATGGTTAAAGAAGATGTGGTCTAGGGGTGCCTGGGTGGCTCAGTGGGTTAAAGCCTCTGCCTTCGGCTCAGGTCATGATCCCAGGGTCCTGGGATCGAGCCCCGCATCGGGCTCTCTGCTCCGCAGGGAGCCTCCTTCCTCCTCTCTCTCTGCCTGCCTCTCTGCCTGCCTCTCTGCCTAGTTGTGATTTCTCTCTGTCAAAAAAAAAAAAAAAAAAAAAAAAAGATGTGGTCCATACGTACAATGGAATGTTACTCAGCCATCAGAAAGGATGAATACCCAACTATTGTATCAACATGGATGGGACTGGAAGAGATTATGATGAGTGAAATAAGTCAAGCAGAGAAGTCAATTATATGGTTTCATTTACTCGTGGAGCATAGGGAATAAAATGAAGGACATTAGGAGAAGGAAAGGAAAAGTGAATTATGGTAAATCGGAGGGGGAGACAAAAGATGAGAAACTGGATTCTGAGAAACAAACTGAGGGTTTTGGAGGGGAGAGAGATGGGGGGATGGGTGAACCTGGTGGAGGATATTAAGGGGGACACATATTGCATGGAGCACTGGGTGTGGTGCATAAACAATGAATCTTGGAACATGAAAAAAATAAAATGAAATTAAATGTTAAAAATGTTAATTTCTTACTGAGGTATAATTGATATATAGTATCCTATTAGTTTCAGGTATATATTGTAGTGATTTGATATTTATATATATTACAAAATGATGCCCATGATAAGTCTAGTTGCCCTCTGTCACCATGCAAAGTCATTAGAATTACTGACTACATTCCCTGTGCTGTATCTTACATCCCCATGACTTTTTTAATTGTATAGCTGAAAGTTAGTTTGATTGTGGAATATCCATACAAAGGAATGTTACTAGGCGCTAAAAAGGACTGCAGTACTGAAACATGGTACAACCATGATTTAACCTTGGGAATATTATTCTAAGTGAAGGAGGTCAGACACAAAGACACAAGAGACCACATATATGATTCTATATATCTGAAATGTCCAGAATGGGCAAATCCATAGAGAAAGAAAGTAGACTGATGGTTACCTATGCCCCAGGGAACAAGGGATCTGGGAATGACTACAAATGAGTAGAGTTTCTTTTTGCAGGGACAGAAGTGTTCTAAAATTAAATTGTGGGGATGGTTGCACAACCCTGTGAATATACTAAAACCCATTGAATTGCACAATTTAAGTGGTTGAACTGGATTGTATGTGAGTTATATCTCAATAAAGCTATTATTAAAAAATAGCTCCCTTTCTAAACATCCTTTAATGACAGAAAGTTCTTGTAGAACCTTCTGCCTAGATTCTCCTGGACTCTCTGGGCACAGGACAGGACTCATTTATAATCTGATTTATAAATCAGATTGCTCTGATTTATAGACGTTCAAGGACACCAGCAAGAAAATGGTAATGGAACAGATACTCTCAAGGTCTTAATTTTGTGTGTGTGTGTGTATGTGTGTGTGTGTGTGTGTGTGTGTGTGCGCGTGCGCACGTGTGGCTTTGGCGTCATGTTAAAGAAGCTTGCATAGATCTCTCTACTTCCTTATAATGATCTTAGTAGTCTCTTTTTAAAATCAAAGCCAGCTTCAATTTTTATTTAATTTAATTTATTTATTTGACAGAGGGTTAGAGCCTAAGTAGTCAGAGAGGCAGGCAGAGGGAGAGGGAGAAGCAGGCTCTGGATGGAGCCGGGAGCTTGATCCTAGGACCCTGGGATTATGACCTGAGCTGAAGGCAGACACTTAACTGACTGTACCACTCAGGCATCCCAGGACTGCCTCAGTTTTGCTGAGGTTGCCGAATCTCACTTGGAGTTTGAGAAGTCAGAACTGAGGTTTATCATTATTTCTTCCTTCAGCCAAATTCCCCCCCCCCAACAACTTCAAACAAATTCAATTGCTCAATTACTGTCTTTTAAACCTGGCATTCTTTTCTCTTACTCTTTCCTCTGACTGGTTTATCAGCACAGGTTTAATTATTAGTTCTCATTTGCCCAAACACGATTAAAAACAACTATTGTATTTTACTAGTAAAATAGTCATAGCTACAATGGGTTTTAAAAATTAAGAATAAATTACTACTAGCAACAGGTTAAAATTACTCCGAGGAGCTTTCTGTTATGATAGTCACTGTTACCATTTGGGTAACAACTCACAATGCCACTACTGAGATGACTGGAAAAAATAAAAACCTCAATATGCTAATGAGGATCACTTGTAAAAAAAATCCAACCAATATTTATTGAGTGTAGATTATGTTTAGGACACTGG
The DNA here is from genome assembly GCF_922984935.1 of Meles meles. Taxonomy (NCBI): domain Eukaryota; kingdom Metazoa; phylum Chordata; class Mammalia; order Carnivora; family Mustelidae; genus Meles; species Meles meles. The sequence continues at coordinate 86,157,280 of NC_060068.1, forward strand.
GATCTTTATGGGAGATAGAAAACCTGTTAGGAACTTAAGATCTTTTAGGGGAGATCAGGCTTGAGGGACTATAAGGTTGAGAAACAATGGAAGAGTTAGCAATAAATACCCCCAATGCTAGAATTGTTAATTGTTCTAAGTATAAAAGGAGTCTTTGTTAATTCATTTATGAAACAACTGTTTATTCAGCTTCTCTTGTACGTAAGCTCTGAGGGGCGAAGTTGATCCTTTGTGGGGTTGGAAGCTGGATTAAAGTGCCCTCTCTCTCCTTTTCTGGGAAGGAAGCATTTCTGGGAAGCAGCATTGAAAACTAAGCCTTGGTGGGTTTGCAATCCATGAGAAGACAGGCATGGGTGTAGTGACTCCACTCTAACTACTTCAGTCCCTTGAACCCAGGGCTCTGGGCCCTGCCTTTCTAAGGTTCACATTAGTCACCTCTGTGGGGAGAGGAGTTAGGGGGTTATGGGGAGGTGTCCACCCAAGTATCCACACCACCTTGCTCTAGACCCTGGGTACTTGGGACTCTGGACTTCACTTCCCAGATGGCTCAAGTCATCTTCCAGGACCTGTGCAGGTCCCTACCCTGGGTCTACCTATGCTGTGAGCATCCCTGGGCAAGAGAAGTAGGGGCAGTGTCAAAGGGCAGCTTTTTCGTGATGTGGACGGAGCTCTGAAGTGCAGGTAGGGGTGCTTGTAAGCATGTGTGTAAGTAAGGTGCATCGTGGTATAAGAAAAGAAGGGGAGTGGGCCACGGGCCAGAGGCTGACTTTTCCCACCCACTTGGTTCTGAACTGGAACTTGGAGGAGTTTGGGAATTTTAAATTTCAACCTGGTCTTCCAGCTCACCATGAGGGTAATTTGTCAAAGTAGTTAAAATAAGATGAGCCTACTTTACTCAATCATCTGTTTCTCTTACCCTGGACTCTGCAGATGTGGGGAGTGAGTCTTCAGAGTGTGGTAAGTGTTATGATAGCGGGAGGAGCAACACCTTCTGATGAGGCAGCTTCATTGGAGGGCTGGCATCTGCCTTGGGCTCTGAAAGATCTGTTTAATCCATATTTTCTAGCAATTGCTTTGCAGCGGGCTCATTCCTAGGCACTGAGATACCTAGAGAGATCTGCTCTTGTCCCTGCCAGCATGGAATGTGCAATCTATTAAAGGAATGATATTGTAAACAAAAACTGCCATGAAGTAAGTTAGGCCCCAAAGTAGAGATTCTGCAGTGTGTACCAGGGACACTTAGCTCTTCCTGGGATGCAGTCCGTCAAGGCTTCTCAGAAGTCTTTGATTTGCATTCAGGTTTGGGTCTTTGATTTGGGTCCAGAAGACTGAGTAGGAGTTTTCAAGTAGAGAGGAGGATAACTGAAAACCATTCCAGGCAGAAGAGAATGCCATCCCTTTTCTGGTATGGTATGTTTGAGGAACGGCACATAGTTTGTGATGGGTTATAGTGTAGACATTTTTTTCTTTTTTTTTTTTAAAGATTTTATTTATTTATTTGACAGACAGAGATTACAAGTAGGCAGAGAGGCAGGCAGAGAGAGAGGAGGAAGCAGGCTCTCCACAGAGCAGAGAGCCCGATGCAGGGCTCGATCCCAGGACTCTGGGATCATGACCTGAGCTGAAGGCAGAGGCTTTAACCCACTGAGCCACCCAGGCGCTCCCTAGTGTAGACTTTCTGTATGGAGAAAGTGATCAATGATATTTGTTCATCAGTGTATTAAGCAGCTACTTTGGTCAGGCACTAAGTGTTCTAGATTAAGCCTGGGTAGAGGTTAAGAAAGAATGGATGGGTTTGATATTTGATATCATTTGATATGATAAAGAGTTTGCAATTTATCCAGAAACTAGGGGAACTAATATAGTTATTTAAGTAAGAAACTAGAGAAAAGACAAGATAGGAGACTAGAGCAAAAGTCCAGGCAAAAGATGAGGATGGCCTGAACTAAGGGCAGTATTAGTGGGGGCTCAGAGGGGAGGGGAAAGAATACACATGACTTATCCAGTTGATAGAGTAAAAAGAGGAAAGGCCAGAATTAGTACTTTCAGGTTGTAAGCACCAGCACCGCATGTGGTGATGGCTATTTATTAGGCTAGGATGAACAACATATTTTAGTTGGAGTGAGAGTGGTGAGTATCTGATTCTGTTTTGGTCATACTGAGGTCAGATAATCATACAGAAATATCTAAAGGGCATTTGAAATTATGAATCCAAGCTCAGTTAAGAATTGTGACCTGAGGGGCGCCTGGGTGGCTCAGTTGGTTGGACAACTGCCTTCAGCTCAGGTCATAGTCCTGGAGTCCTGGGATCGAGTCCTGCATTGGGCTCTCTGCTCAGCAGGGAGTCCCCTTCTCCCACTGACCTCTCTCCTCTCATGCTCTCGCTCTCTAATAAATGAATAAATAAAACTTAAAAAAAAAAAAGAATTGTGAACTGAATATATAGATTTGTGAACATAGACACAATAGATAAAGACCCTATGGGACTAGATGGAATTGTGCATTGATTAAGTACCCAGTGCATACCAGGAATTGTATTCGGTTCTGGGGGATGCCAGTTAAATAAGGCACTATTTCTTTTAAGTATCTTATGATTTATGTGGTATTTAGAGGGTTGGATGGAGCCAAAATTATGTTCTGTAGGGAAGGATGAATCTTAAATAAGTGTTTTATTTTTTGTTTGTTTTCCAGATTCAAAGAAGTTAGATATATAAAGAGAAAGGAGGATTTTATGAGCTAGAGGAGAATGTTTAGATGGAATGACTATTAATACTGATAGGATAGATGGCAGGTTTAATCATTTAGGCCATGGTGATAAGATCCTATGTGAACCATGGGAATGGTTGCTGATGTGCAGAGCGAGAGGGAGTGATGGAGTCCAGAAGGTTTAGGAACTGTTCGATCAGAGATTGGGTGACCCAAAGTCCTAAAAGATGGCACAGGTTGTAGTACATTCATCCTCACTGGATATCATTGGAGAGCCCTTGGAGGTGAATGGGAGATGACGTCAAGGAAAAGTAGAGGTGACAAAGCTAACTTCCAGGAGTTTCCAAGGCAGAGTGTGTTTCACTGAAGGCAGGAAGGATCAGTGATGGCGTGGGAAAAAGCTTACATTACCATTTGTTTTCGTAATATCTGCTGGAGATGGTTATAGGGACTTGGGGTTAACATTCCATAATGTGATTCCATGGTGATGAGAACATTTGTTTGCCAAGGAAATTACATAGGGATTGGTGGAAGGAATTGGGAGTTAGGTCAACTTTGGGGACTAGGTCATTGGGCAGGAGGCCAGAGCAATATGGTAAGAGAGTTTGGCAATGGCCTTGAATTTCAGGTGGTGACAGGTGAGGGGGAATGCATTGTTTCATCCTGGTTCTGAAACATCAGAACACTGTCACAAAGTGTTAAAACACAAATATGGCATTTTTGAATGGGATTTTGTGTTGAAATTTTTCAGTGATGAAACTCAGGTAGTGGAGTGCCATTGTTGCCACCAGTCTGTTTCTCTTGCTTGTCTATGTGAATCTGGGTAGGACTCCCTTGAAGATAAGTGTTATTTTGGAAATGTTGAGGGTGTCATTTTCTCCTCTCTATCCAAAAGGACATAGAGCATTCCAGGAGGAGGGATTGCCAGAAATGAAAGCATGGAGATGTGAAACTATGTGGGAGTTTGGGAATTGAGGAGACACAGGGCTCATAGAGTGAAGAGATGAAGACTGATACTGAAGGAGGTAATGGGTTCTAAAAGGACCTTGAATACCACATAGAGGAATTAGTTTTATTCTTCAGAATAAAAGAGGACTGACATGAACAGCAGCTCTGTGGTTTGTATATATAGAGAAATGGGGACAATGTAGAGGTGGGGCAGCCTAGAATAGGCAGAGCTGTCAAGAGCCTACTTGATGCTGTTGGCCACTCAATGATGAAGAACATATGGTACTTGCCTTTGAGGTGATTTTAAATGAGTCAAAGACTATTTATAACTAGTTACAAGGTAGAATGTGATAATGTGAAAAGAGAGGTTTAAAATACCATCCCGACCAGAGGAAGGGGATCAGGAGTTTCTTCATGAAGGAGGTGGCCTTGTCTACACATGGTGGGGAGACAAGGTTTTGATTTGTGGTAATGAAAGGAGGAAAGAAGGTATTTTGGCCCAAAGTGTAGAATGTGTTTGAGGGAAGAAAGACAGGTCCATTTGGTTTGTAGCAGGAATTTACTGTTTTTTGTGCTGCCAGTCGTTGTGACGGTCGCGTGAAGCCTATGGCCTCCTTAGTATAATATTTTATGTGTATAAATTACAACAATAAGATTGCAAAGGAAAACAATTGTACTAAAGTCATCAATAAAGTAAATACATTTGTGGTCTAGTAACATATACATTTTATTAGCAATATAATAGATAACAAGCTGTAGCAGCAATCTAATGATTGTAATTCCAAGTTGATGAGCTTAAGCGATATTTTGAGTTATCTGCAACTACTCTAATATGATATGAGAATATCTGAAATCTCAATTGTTGACAAAATTACTGGTGCTTCTGCTAAATGCTGATGGTGTCTTGACTATAATCATAGTGGAAGAAAGCACAAAGTTTGAGTGATTATTGAAAATAAAGATGAATGTTTTCCCCATACAAGTTCATGCATTCTGTAAATTCTATCCATAGATGTCTAAGGAATCATGGTCCCCAGTTAAGAAATTCTATAAAATATGGGGTTCAGCAAAGTAATATACCACAGTGTTGTTCTAAGGAGTGAGTTTCTCCAGGGCTTTAAGATAGTATTTGATTTACAAGATCAAGATTTATTCAGCACCTTATTCAAGGACCATGCTTACTGAGTAAACCAAGAACACCCACGATGTTGCAGTGTTTTGGGCCACCGGTATGTTTTGCCCTCTGTTACCCAAGAAAACCTCTTGCTTGTATTTGCAGAATGAGGAGAGTGTTCTTCCCATTTTGCAGAAGGGCATCAAGGACAAGGTGTAGAACAGAGTTCTGAGTAGCCTACGAGGTCAATGGCACAGTGTGCTCTTTGTCTTCCAAATTTGGAGGAGGAGGTAGAGAATAGGAGAGATGCTGCTTGTGGTCCTGGACCAAGGGCCTAGTCCTTGACCTTTTTGTTTGGGGCTGCTTAGCTATTTGTTAGTTGGAAAAATCTTAGTAAAACACACATGGAGCAGTTAGATGGACAGAAGGAAGGACAAAATAAGCAGAAGGAAAAAGTGAGCCAGGCATTGGAAAGGCTTTTTGGTGGAAGGTGTGTCCAAAGGGCCCAGTCTTCAGCAATGAAATTTTCCTCTGTGCCTGGGGCTCAGTGTGGATGGCTGTCTTTTGGTTTTGGAATATGACAAAAGCTGCGGATGTGGCTGCTTACTTGAGAGACAAATAAGGGCCCCTTTGTTTTCAGCAAAGTGAAAACAAAAGGGCTTTACGTACGTGGCTCTAGTCATAGCCTGACCACGCAGAATGGGAAACCCTGGGCACTGGGAGCTCCTGAGACAGAGAAAACAGACCTTTTTAGCCTTCTTCTTCATCCTTTCTTCCCTGGGCAGTGTGAGTGTACAGCAGTGTGGTCAGCGTTGTGCTCGTGAAATTCACTCTTTATTCACTTAATGTCTGCTGTTCCTTGTACCTCCTGACCCCTGGGGACACCTGCCATGCTTTGAGTTCAAAGTCCTCAGTGCATCCCACCTAGGCTGCTTCATGGTTCTTGTCAACCCCCATAGATGCCTGTGCTCACAAAAAATGTCAGCTGTACCAGTCACTGCACAAAGGACTGATTCTCTCTGCAAAGGCAGAGTGGAAACATCTGATGTTGTAGCCAGCCATCTGGCTACCTTTGGGGACTGAACATGCATATTAATTTAATCTTTTGTTTATTACCTAGTTCACTCTCAAACATGTAGGTGGTGTTAATTGCAGTGTTTGTTAAGCAGCCTCCCCACTGCAATCCATCCTTTCAGTCCCAATCATTGGACAATTACTGCTACTAATATACCTCTAGTTGAGTGTACCAACAAGCAGGGTGGACTGCCTGTGCCTATTTCTCTTGGATGATGATCAGTCAGTCAGCTTTTCTGGCTCTTTATGATGTAAAAAGGAACTATATTATTAAGAGTTTTAATTTTCTAAAGTGAAAAAAATCAAAAGGAGTTTCTTGGGGAGGTGGAGTGCATTGATGGAATAGTACCATCGCAACTTATTTACATAAAAGGTATAAAAGGTTTGGATAGGTCAGATTTTCACTGGACTTATAGCCAAAATAAAGTCCTAAGACAGATAGCCTGTCTTAAATGGATTCTAGTCACTGCTTTGCAACACCAGTATACTCAAAGACCACATGGCCCATAAATATCCCTTTTCTGCTTGCCAAGGAAATGAACAAGCCAGACTGACAATCTAGTCATGACATGGGCACCTGTGTTACATTGACTTCTCCTTTTTCTTCTACTTTAACACATGAACTACCAACTACAAAGGAAAATAACATCTGATTCTACAAAGCAGAAAGTCAAGTAGAGACATAATGGCTGGTTAACCAGATCTCGATATATACTACATTGGTCCTTAATTCCTCTTTCACCCAGGACAGGAAGATGTGCCTGCAAATGTTAGATAGAAATATTTTTCCACCTCAGAAAGTGACTTGGAAGAAGGTACAGAGATAGGAATGGAAAACAAATAGAAGGAAACAGAAAATTTTAGTGTAAAATTCTGATATAAGATATTCTTTCAAGATTTTTCTTTTACTGACATTTCAATGATGTGTGATAGAGAAACCTCTGAATGCAATATTTGTAATTCCCAAGTTGAGCAAGAGTAGAAAAAGCTTATGACCCAGAATGGGAAGGAAAAAGAAAATGGGAAAAGTTAGGGATTTTTAAAACTCCTTAAGGAGCATAAAATTCGAATCTCTCCCAGAACTGACATTTTGAAAAATAATTAGAGCTTTATGCTTAGCATCTTTTAAAAAGAAAATGTACTACATATATGATACATCTTCTATTTTATTTGTTTGTTGTATCACAAAGAGAGGGAGCTGGGTAGCCATTAATTTTCCATGTGTCTGCAGTCAATGCAAATTTTTAGGTGTCAGAGATAAAACACTGCTTTTCTTACCCTTACTCTCTGTATCATGCAGGCTACAGTGACACATATACACTCTGAGCAACTTAAAGGGAAACCAGGCTGGCAAACATGTAATCTGGTGACTTAACATCGTTTTCATGTTTTGTAAGGACAAATGGAGTAAAAATACCTAAGACAGGTAATATACAAACATGGATTCACTTTCTACAACTGGGCTTGCTGGGGATGACTTTTAGAATAAAGATGTAGATTGGTTATTTAACAATTAATGGTTATTTTACATTTTGTTCCTAAATCTCCTAACATTGTGACTTACCAATAATTTTTATCTAATTAGTTTGGAAATTAAAACTATTTACTTTTTTTTCCAAGTAGAAAATATGAAGCATGTAGCATGTTATATTGCAAATAACAGACATCTAATAAATGTTTGTTGCATAAATGTCAAGCTCAGCACGGAAATCTTGTGACTTTCTCCTGATTCTGGGTGTGTTTATAGTCATGCCATATATTTTTAATAGTAATTACCTTCTCACAAAGTGCATTCACAAATATTCCTCGTACCATTATTATTCTTTCTTTTAGAGTAAGATATTGGGATTCATAAGGTTTCAGTGGCTTATACTTTTAAAATAATTTTTTTGTCCATCATTTCATCATGAAAAATTTCGAGTTATTTTTAATGGCTTTAAAGCCATTTCCCATCTGAAGATCCAAGTTTCCATCAGTCTGAAGAACTTTCTGAAGAATTTTGTGGTTTTGGATGCATTATTAGTGTTGAGTTATCTTAGTGACCTCTTGGACATTGGCGAAATTGGAGGATGAGGGTATTTAAGCTTAAAAGAACTTTGAAAGAAGTAGTGGGTAGGAAATTATACAACTCTGTATGTAACATTTCTTATCATATAGGGCTACTGTGGTAAATTCCCTGCCTGACAATGTCTTCATTTTACTTTCATTTTTGAAGGATATTTTCACTGAATCTAAAATTCTGGGCTTACAATTTTTTTTTTTCAGAACTTTAAACATATTGTTCTTCTGTTTTCTGGTTTATTTGTGATGAGAAGTTAACTATCATTTGAATCATTCTTTCCCTATATGTAATATTTTTTCTACATTTTTTTTCTTTATCTTTGTGTTTTTAGCAGTTTGCTATGCGTTTAGTTATGGTTTCATATTTGTATTCATTCTGCTTGGGGTTCATTAAGCTTCTTGAACTTGTAAATTTATGTCTTTCACTGAATTTGTAGAATTTTTGGCTCTTAATTTTTTCACGTATATTTTTTGTTCATTCTCTCTTTCCTGTCCTCTAGAACTCCAGTGACCTATAGGTGTGGTAACTATTATTTTAATATTTTCCCAGAAGTCTTCATTCACCTTTTCCGCAATCTTCTTTCTTTGCTTTTACATTATAGAAATTGTTAGTCTATTTCAAACTTCACTGATTCTTTCCTCTCTATCACCTCCATCCTTTATCAAGGTAATTTTTTTTTTTTTTACCTAGGAAAATTGCACAAAAATTTGTTTTAAGCAGTGGGAAAAAACTTTTTTTTTCTTTTTGTTACCCAGTGAAATTTTTCCCCCAGATATTTTATTTTTCAGTTTTAGAATTTTTATCTGGATATTTTAAAAAAATAGTTCCTGGTTATCTGTTGACCTGCCTATCTTTTCATCTATTAAAAACACACTTTTCTTTCTGTCAGTGAACATCTGTCAAGTAGATCCTTTAACATATCTGGGCCATTTTATGGTTGGTTTCTTGGGATTGTCTTTTCTCTTGAGAATGGGTTGAATTTTCTATATATGAAGTATATCACTTATTCTGCTATTGTTTTTCTTTTTGACTTCTATTGTCACAGTTGAAAATATGAATATGAAAATTTAAAAAAATTCTTTTATTAAGATTTTATTTATATGTGAGAGAGAGAGAGAGAGAGAGAGAGAGAGAGCACGGCAGGGGGTGGGCAGTGAGGAGTGGCAGAGGGAGAGGGAGAAGCAGGAGGCTCTCCCCCTAAGCAGGGAACCTGGATGCTGAGATTATGACTTGAGACAAAGGCAGACGCTCAACCAACTAAACCATTCAGTTGTCACTGGAAGTTTAATCATAGTCTCTCCAAGAACTTTTCAAAAGATAATCAGTACAATTGAAGTAGAAGTTCCAGTGTGAATGCATCTTTCCATACACAGGCTGACGTTTTATGTAGAAAATGTAGTTCCTGGAATTTACGTTTTGACTTTGTACCTAGTATTTGATACAAGTCTCTGCTCCTTTGGAAAAAAGCTAAATAAAAAAAAAATTTTTTTTTGTTTTATTCTTATGGTGATATTCAGACTCATTCATTCAAAGCATAAATATTACTCTGCCTGAAAGTTCCATTGGTTATGGGGCACCTGGGTGGCTCAGTGGGTTAAGCCTCTGCCTTCAGCTCAGGTCATGATCTCAGGGTCCTGGGATCAAGCCCCACATTGGGCTCTCTGCTCAGTGGGGAGCCTGCTTCCCCCTCTCTCTCTGCCTGCCTCTCTGCCTACTTGTGATCTCTCTCTCTCTCTCTGTCAAATAAATAAATAAAAATCTTAAAAAAAAAAGAAAGTTTCATTGGTTAAATGGTTATTATAGTGTTATTTTTTAAGGGTAGAATGACTTCTTTCTCCAGTAATTATGTGCCCTACACATAGTAGGTATTTAGTCAAGATATTTTTAACTTGTATCTAGTGGGATGGAAAAATCCTAAATCGTGTTCTTTGGCAATATATTATTTTCATTTGAGAGTTTATTGAATTCATTTCCTTTAAGATTTTTGGTTTTAGGATAATTAAATATTGATAGGCATGTTAAGACAAGTAATATTGCTCCTTCATTTGATGGTCTTTTTTATTTAGTGTAAAGATGGAAGACTTTTAAAAAAATATTCTCAGTTTCTTTCCCAGTAAGGGGGAAAAACCCCTAAAACTTTACATAAACTAATAAAATCCTTCTAATTCAGAATGCCATTTAAAATGGAAACTATTAAACTTAGCTAAGGATGTTGGGACATAGTATTCATGCCATCAGTGCCTACCAAGTTGAACTGTGTGGTTTCATATGCATTATTAGTGTTGAGCTATCTTCGTGACATCCTAGATGTTGGTGAAATTGGAGGATGAGGGTATTTAAGCTTAAAAAACTTTGATAGAAGTGGTGGGCAGGAAATTCGATAACTCTGTATCTGAGAGCTCTTTTTCCCTTTAGATTTCAGCCCACTAACTTGGATAAATATTTGCTTTGTAATCTGTACAAAAGAATTTGTACTTTTCACTGTTGTGACTCTCATTTTCATATTTATAAATCAGTGAGCAATATTACATTTCATCTCTATTCAACTAGATGTTCTTCCTTTTGTCTAAAGGGTATGACTGGACATTGTCAAATTCTGGTGGTTTGCATTTGCATTATGGTGCTATGGAAATCTCAAGGCTGCCTAATTACATTTTTAGTCTATACTAGGCACTGTCACCCTCCCCTCTCCTTTCCCTTATTCCTACTCACTACCTTATAGTTACTTGGGTACAGGGAGTTGCTAGCTTTTTGAAAGCAAGAGCTGAACTTTACTCATCTTACCCCAGTACCCAGCTCAGGACCTGATACAGGGTAATGATTGTTATATAAATAAATCACCATAATTGTAAAAGAAACAACAGTTGATATTTTCATTGTCATTGATCAAGTGAGTGAATTGATGTAAAAAGTAATGACATGTGAGATCTTCCTTAACAAGAGTGTGTAACTCACAGGGGGGGAGTCTTACCCAGGATCCAGGATTGGAAAACCCCATGCCAGGCACAGCCAACCTAAACATTGTGCTTCTAAGGCTGCTGTCAGTCTAACACATATTACCTTTGAGACTTGGATTGCTCAGTGTAATTCTATGCATAAATTAAATTCTCCAAATGTTTGCAAGATTGAGAGGAAGAAATGAAAACTCTCCAGGTGTTAATGAAGTATGACAAAGAAGGATGCTTATGAATAATGGTCAGTCTTCCTGTCTGTTGTTTGGTCTGCCTAGAGTACCAAGTCTGATTGTGATTTGGCTAAACTGAATCTAAAACTATTTGAGCCTTGGGGCGCCTGGGTGGCTGGGGGTTAAAGCCTCTGCTTTCGGCTCAGGTCATGGTTCTGGGGTCCTGGGATTGAGCCCCACATCGGCTCTCTGCTCAGCAGGGAGCCTGCTTCCTCCTCTCTCTCTGCCTGCCTCTCTACCTACTTGTGATCTCTGTCTGTCAAATAAATAAATAAAATCTTAAAAAAAAAAAACTATTTGAGCCTTTTAGCTCTGTGTGTGGAATGTCAGCAGGGGTGAATTTTTCAGAATTATTCATGAAAAAAATCACATCATACTCAGCATTCTAGGACAAACGGAGCAAAGTTATCAAGCAAGAATTACTGCTATCTTTATAATCTGCCAAGATCTTTAAGCAACACTATAGCAAATGTGTGAAGTAGGTCTAAAATTAATGACATTAACACCAAAGAAATTGTGAAGTAGGCATTAATAATCTTTAAATAACATCAGGACATTTGTAGAGAGGGCAGAAAGTTGTTTCCTTAGTTCTTCCTTTAGGTTTAGCCAGGAGCCCCCTTCTGATTGACCTGCTTTTGAAGCAGTAGTTTCTTACTGAGTTTGTGATCTGTACTGATGGCAGCTGCTTCACAATCCTTAAAAAATAATGTCCACTGTGAAAATGGAGTTTCCATAAACAAGAATGTATTGATCCTTATTTCTAATGGAGATACAAGGACTAAAGAAAAGGAATTAGGGATGGGTGTGGTAAATGAAGCCCTCCCTCCCAAGGTAAGTCCACCTTACAAGGATAGAGAGAGAGAAAAAAGGGTGATCAGAATTGTAGACTTGTGGAATTTTAGAGCTAGGAAATACCGGAGATTTGGATTGGTGTCAATATGGACAGTAAAACTGTTGGACTTTCAAAGTTTTCTAGTAATGAGAATCAATTAGATAGTAGAACTTCACTCTCAAGTATATGTAAGTCTGAATCTCAATCCTGAAACATCTAGTTATGTTTGGAACAGTGTTCTAGAGGATTTGTGCTATACTTTTAGTTACACTACTTTGGGACAGTTCATAAAGTAAAAAAAAACTGCTCTTATACATTTATTATAGGACCAGCTCATCCATCCCTATTTCTTCAATAACCTTTGGATGTCAGAATGAGTTAATTGATGCTGACATCTTGTTCTAGGCAATGAAAAACAATAGTAAAACAAGAGTGAACATGGAACAATGAATAGGGGCATTAAGCCCACAATCTTAAAAATGATTTTCAGGAATCTCCAGGAAGTTATGTAATTGTCTACTTCTACTAGTCCACACAGAAGAAACTATGAATAAGCCACATTTCTGAAGAACACATCCGTATGTTCTGTTCTAAACCTCAATCTTCTTTTCTTTTATACTTGCTCTTTATGTGTTCCTAATGATTCTTATGTAAATGAGGGGTCCTCCCCACCAATCGTTTCACAGATCTCATTAGGAATTACAATATCAAGTTGAAGTCAAATGACTGTCTTTTCCCTTTTTATCTATTTTGAGATACTACCTTACCCTAAGACCCAAGTGGTTACTTAGAATACAGCATTTTGCATTTTAGTGCTGGATGTCATACCCAACATTTGGTAGGCAGCTCTAAATAACCAAGGTGTCATTATAAAATCCATTGGTTTAATTTCCTGTTGTGTGCCTAAGTCCTGAGGATGGATTATCTATGACTTTTGTGAGTTGTTTTTCAAAGATTTTTTGGTCAGTTCCCATGTGGTCTGCTGTCAGAGTACGAAGAGTTCAAGGCTTGAGTTTCGTATTGGGAGTTGTCATTAACCTGTATATGTCTGAGGAAATTTTTCTCCATGAAAATATTTCTTCAGTTCTTTTCACTTAAATACATCAATTGAGGAAGATGGTGGCATGAGTAAAAGATAGACATGGAGAGGTAACTTGTAATGAGAAACTTAAGTGAAGCGTGGACCCCCAGGCACACATTTTGTTCAGTGCTTCCTGTCAGGAGGTGTGTCTTGTTATGTATAAAGCTGAATTGCATTTCTCTGTCTGACCCAAACATTGATGCTGTCCCTCACATTCTGCCAAGGTAGTTGCATACTACTTGGCAGCAAGAAAACCTAGCCCTTCTCTGAAGTCAAGTGCAATTCTCCAGTGTGTCAGATGGCAGTAACTACAGGCTCTCCTGGAGGAATCAGAAAGTCTTTATTTGGGTGTGGGTGTTGGATCTGGCCTCAGGCACCGTGAAAACCCAGACACTTACAGCCAGGAGGGACCAGGAAAAGCTAGGGTTATGATGTGTGTGTGGCGATTTGGCTTTGGCTATCGTCTGTTTGTACTGATTTAACACTGGGACAGAAAAAAACACTCAATTTCTTCCCACCTTGGTCTCATTTTTTTGTACATGCATTTCTCTCTTTCTCAAGAAGAATTCTTCTCCAGGGCTAATTTAAGCAACACCAAATGCACTGAGCATAATTCTTTATTCTAAAGCAAAACTCTTCAATTGAAGAATGGCTCATTTAACTTCTGAATACCCTTTTGTACATGTATTTGCTAAACTTATCTAATTACTATGAAGGTTTTCAGTATGAATCCTTCTTGGGCAGATGAAAGGCTTGTGGAAACAGCCAAAGCTGGCTTGACATTTTTGCTTCTCCTATTTAAACAGGATAACCTTCCAATCTGTGGAGCTGAAATTCATGATATGGCATTAACTTTTCTGAACAGAGTAGGGTAGGGATGGTGTTTTAAAAAGTTTTTTTTTTTTTTTTTTTTTTAATGCCAACTAACCGCTATGTAGCTGGACCAGGAAGCTTCCTGGCAGTATAATGGTCCTAAGGAGAAATGTGGTCACTGATCAATAAAACCCCAATGTGGGTAAAATAAGGAGGCTAGTTGTAATATTGAGAATGCTCTTCTCAGCTTCTTTCTTGTCTCTTCTGTGTGTTTGTGTGTGGCAGCTCTCTATTTGTTTTCTCACACCAAAGTTCAGTAGAGTAACTGTTCTCACTAATTGCTAATGGGCCAAATTGCTGGTGCTCACAAGGAGAGATTCTCATGACAGATAATTAAGTAAGTAGTTGAAAGTGTCAGGAGAGAAAAATGACATCTTCACCTCACCAGGTTCATTTTTTAAACTGTGTTAGTTGGGCTTGTTCTTTTTACCCTCGTTCACATCAATAAGAAAAGTCTAGAGTAATTGAAAAGAAGATTTCCCTTGACTCCAGACTTTCCTTCCCCTTCACTTAGTTTTTAGACAAAAAGGGTGCAGAGATGCTGTGGGGAAGCCACCAGTGCTGGAATCCCTAAGACTTTCTCTCTCTAGGGCTGCCCATAGCCTCTACTGAGCAGTTTTTTCATAATAAGTGGTGCTTTCTTAGGCTACTTCCTTTATGCAGTGAAAGTGGTGGTTAGGGGGATAGATGTACTCCAGAACAGTGAAGGAACACGCTAACAATGAAGTCCTCAAAAACTCAGAATAAATAAAATGACTTGGTGGGAGGTGCTATGGGAGTTTTAGACTTAAAGGGAATCCTTCTGTGATTTTTTTTTTTTTTAGTAAAATATTGAATCTTTTTTTGAAGCAAATTATCACATCCCAATTTATACTGTATAAATCTGGAGTGCCACATGGAGATTTGACTTTAACTGGAACATGCCTTCATTAAACTAGTTCAAAGCCAATTCCTCTCTTTCCCTGGTTAGAAAGGAAACTCCATGAGAGCAAAGTCCTTGCTGTTTTATGGACTTCACTGATGCTTGAGAACACATTGTAGGTACCCACTAAGTATTTGTTGAATCAATGGGACAAATGGGGAGCCAGACATAGAGCTTATGTTCTAAAATGTGATCAAAGAAACAAGATCCATCACTGATATGAGAAATCTCAGAGACAAGACAGAGGATCATAGGGGAAAGGAGGGAAAAATGAAGCAAGATGAAACCAGAGAGGGAGACAAACCGTAAGAGACTCGTAATTTCAGGAAACAAACGGAGGGTTGCTGGAGGGGAGAGGGTTAGGAGGGCTGGGGTGGCTGTTTGATGGACCTCGGGGAGGATATGTGTTATGGTGAATGCTGTGAATTGTGTAAGACTGATGAATCACAGACCTGTACCCCTGAAACAACTAATATATTATATGTTAATAAAAAAAGAAGCATAAATCAGAAAAAAAAAAAAAAGAAACAAGATCCAGAATTCCTTGTTAGTGCTAATATTTAAAAGAGGCCTCTTTGGGTTAAAATGAAAGAATTTGGTTGGAGATCTTAAAGAGCTGAGTACTAATTTTACCTTAATGTAATCTCTCTAGACCAGTGGAATCCTTTATACATTTATGTAAGCCACAAAGAGTATCCACAAAGAGAACTGACCTGTGGCCGGCTACCTGGGGATGTTGGATCACTCATTCTGGTTGGCTTCCTTTTTCTGTGTCAGGACGTGGTTGTAAATTCACGCACAGATGATGAACTGTCAGTGTGTACGTTTATAGCACTTCTAGTTCCATGCTATGACCTTTCCTTGAGAAAGTGTAAATGGGAACTGATATGAGGTTGGGCAGGTAGAATACCATTAAATGGAAACATGGTCCTACTGTATCTGTTAACTTATAGTAAAGCTGAGGATTCAGGCCCCCATAACATGACTTTCTTGTTCATGTTATATTCGGGGAAAATCAGAGCCACATGTTTGAGTGGCACCTTCTGAGCTCCTGTTTCCAAATTCAAACTGAGCTGACACGTGGTGTACATGATTTCAACTCAGGAGCAGATTTCACTTAATCCACAGGGCATCTGAGTTACATGAGTACAAAATGAGAAACAGACATGACTGCAGGTGTTTTCTGCCTGCTCTTGTATAACTAACTCAAAGGTGTATTTGATTTCAATAAGAAATTTGGCAGGGAGCTTTGTCCATAAAGCAGTTAAATCACATTGGTTTTTGGTTAAAAGGGCTTCTCTCCTCCCACTACCCACGTTCAAACACACATATAATTCCCATTAGAAAGAGCAGAATCACCATGTTAAAAATAAAATTTAAATTAAAGGCCACCCTCAGTAATCTGTAAATTTTCCATTTTCCCTGCAAATGGCCATTGGTTTTCTTGCTCTAGATAGCCTGATTTTAAATAGATAATAATTACTCAATAGTCCGAAATGGTTCCAAAGCTATTGTGTAAATAATACGGCTTTTAAATATATTAATGAATAAATATTTAACCAAAAAACCAAAACTTCAAAGAAGTCAGTCAACTCCAACAGGGACATAACACATTTAAAAAAAATGTCTTAATAAGGATTTGTTCAGTAGACCATAACCGTCATAACCATTTGTGGCTTGACAAAGAGTGTGCTACCTTTGTCTTTGGAAATGTTTCTAGCCAAATCCTCATTTCCTGGACCAAAGTTCTACATGATTGATATGAAATTCTGTTCTATTGTTGCCTCAGAGACCGTGACCTTGGGAAAGACTCTTCTTGTGTTCTCAAGCTTTAGCATTTAGAAGGTTCTCAGTAAATGTTTAATGATGATAATGATGAAGAAGGCTCAATTTGGGGTCTGAGTGGGCTCTTTTGGGTATCTGTGGGAAGCAGAGAAATCTGTTTCACCTTTTCAGCATAGGCTTGTTGATATTGGGCAAGACACATTATGTCTCTGGCCTTTAGTTTCCTCATCTGCAAAATGAAGGGATGGTCTGTTGACCTCCAATGTCCGCCGCCCCTTCTACCCCGGTTATAATTTAGGGTATGATTCTGTGGGAAGTTTGGGTTTTACTGTGTGCATTAAAATTTTATACAGAGTAATCCACAACAACTTAAGTGTTTCCATAGCCTAAAGCTGTTAAATGTTTATTATGGACACTTGTCTGACTTAGATACCCTGAATCGACTTTGTCTAAGTTTGGTTTCACCAGTTGTGCACTGCACAACTCCAGGGGGCACCATTTGCACAGACTATGAAGCGAATCACATCCTACCGCCCAAGTTATGCAACTTTGCTGCTCTGCCTTAAATGTATAATATATTTTCTTTCTGGCTAGTGAACAGATTCATGTTGTTAGATTTTTTTTTTTTAAGCCTGTGTTTGTTGGAATTCCGCCAACTTCTTCCTTCAGACTCCTTTTCCAAGAAGACTTTCTGCTTGATTCTCTTTGCAAACCTTGATTAGAATGAAACTAACATCTAGTTTAAAAGGTAATCATTTTCGGTCAGATGGGTTCTCAGAAAAGATCGAGGATTGGGGCACCAATTTTTTTGCCTCCTTTCTGACATTGTGCATGTAGAGTAGGATGGTATCAGATGGGAATAGAACGGGTTTTTGGCAGCTTGGAAGCTAGGTAGCTTTTATATTTTGTATGGTTTCAGTATAAAAAGGAGTCAGCAATAAATTGTTGTTTCTTGAAACTCTGACAAGTGATTTGGTTAATGGGACTTTTCTGTCTGGCATTATGGAAGAGTTTGATCTTGAACCAGGGATGATCCCATTCCTAAGAGGGCTTCAGCGTGGTGGCCTGCGGAAGGCACAAGTGGAATAATTGCTTCTCTGCTACTATACTCAGAAGAGGAAAAGATTACTGGGGTTTGCTCAAGTCTGTCTTCTCCCTTGTGGGGAGAAGAACTGGGCTCTTTAAAAAAACATTATTGCTTAAAAATAACAAGTAGGACCTGAAGTACTTTTCAGCTAATGGGTAAAAACTAGCTCTTTCTTACTGAAGGCAAATTAATATTTAAAGCCTGGATTCTGGGCTTCGAAATGTTCTCACTAACTTACTGGAGTTTTTATCACCTGCTACTCATGAGATTTCCTTTTTGCCAACTGTATTCCCCTCTAGAACGTGCTTTACTTTGCTGGCAGCACTTCTAGGTCTAGGCTCGTAGCTCTAGGTGTGCAGTGTGCAGGAGACAGAGTTGACTTCCCCCTGCCTGTTGAGACTGTTTAACTCAAATGATGAGAGTATGTGGTGTTGGAAGCTAGACCTGTCTTACAAACCAGCTGTATATACAAGCTTCTAAGAAATTAGTAGGCAGGGCCTAGTGGTCCACATCAACATATGATACTTATTCCAAAATATGGAGACAGAATTCTGACTAGTTAATCTCCTCTGACATTTACGTGTTGCCCTTGACTAATGTATCAGTAATAATAATAAGATTTTAACCCCATCAGCCATACCTTTTATTGAGACCATGTTTTGTATGGGCTACTTTGGATATATTATTACTAATCCCTACCCAGATCTAAGAGGTTGTGATATTATCCTATTTTATAGGAGAAGATGTTGAATCTCAGAGAGGGGGTGGCTTTTGATCAAGCCAGGGTCAGGCTTCAAGGCCAAGAGTAAAAGGCTGGCTTCATCCTCCAAACCATGTTGCCGTCCCATCCTTTAGCCCAGTTGGAAATGCAAGCTTTCCTGCCACCTTCTCCCATGTGACCTTCTTATCTTGGCCCAACCTCATTCTCTACTCTCAGGCCATATTGTGGTTATGCTGTTGGCTTCTTCCAGTTGCCCTGAGGATTCTTCCTTCTTTTCACACGGTTCCTTTCCTGGGCTACTTTCTGGTCATATGATCTTGAGAAAGTTGCTTAGTTCTCTGGCCTGAAGATTCCTCATCTATGGAAAGTATACAGAATTGTATATATCGCATTATAGGTTTTTTTCAAGGCTTAAATGTGATAAAGGCTAGGACACCTTTAGCACAATGCTTGACACATAGTAGGGCCCCAGACACTCACATCTTGTAAAACTGGTGCCACATACATTCCAATTCCTGCCTGTTAGCTTCTCCCCTGCTGTACTACCACCCTTCTCCCCTGCTCTACTACCACCCTTCTCCCCTGCTCATGCACTACTTCACATTTTCATGACTTAGTGATTCTGTGTATTGCAGCTGGCCCTCAGTGTTCTTCTCATATCCGTTTTGTCCTTTTACGATCTATCCCACACACTTCTAAAAAATTAATTTTACCAAAGCAAAGCTCTCATCACATCACTTTTCTGCTCTGAAACCTTTGATGACATCCAACTGCCCATTAACTTAGGCAAACATCATGTGGTAATATCCTAACTGAAATGCCCAGATGTGTCTCTTCTAATGGCCTAAATGGACCCTCACTAGATTCAAGTTTATCCTAGAGCTATGATCACATCTTCACTGCCATATCTTCTTTCCATGGAAGCTGCCACACCCACAGCCTTTGCTGAGCGACACATTATAAGCACAGCTGGTTGGATCAGAGTCAGACTCCTGATCCAAAAGCTGCCAATTTGTGAACTGTTTAGTGGTCTATAATGTCTGACTCAGCTCTAAAAGATGAACTGGTCCAGTTAGATTTTGTCTTGGGAATACCAAAGCTTAGGAAGCATTGTTTAGCTAACAGAAGGAACTGAAGCCAAAAAGTCATGAGGAAGATTGATGGGAGCATGCAAAACCAAAGCTATGTGAATACAGAAGAAATAAAAGAGAAGCAGAAATGATAAGCAAACAGAGTTAGCATGGCTTAGCACATGTTGACCCTCAATAAACATATGACAAAGGAATAAGTATAAGTGTCATTTGGAATAGGAGAGGCAGAAGCATATATCCAGAGTGTGTTTTAATAGTGTAATGGTGGACCAAAAAGAGGACCCCCTGAAGGGACCTCTTCAGGGCCACATTAGATCCAGAGCCCAACTTCAGCTTTGGTCTCTGTGAGGCTCAGGGCCTACCATGGCTTATGTTTTTGGATTTCAGATACATTGTACTTTGTCACTCCATATGTGTCCCCCAAAGATTCCCTTACTCAAACCAGCCTGAGTTGATTGCTGTTCCTGATAAACCAAAGGGCAGGAGCGAAGCACCACTGGAATGGGAAAGAATAGATTCTGCTAATGGCTCTAGTGTTGCTTTTTAGCATCAGTCAGTGTGTGTATTTATTGAGTGGCTGTTCTGAGCCTGGCATTTTTCAGGAGAAGGGGATAGAGGGGTGACCAAGAAAATCTGCTCTGTAGATGTTTCCATTCTGTAAGGGTGATAGGCAGTAAGCACGCAGGCCAGAGTGAAATAGTTTCAGCCCCAGATAAGTGCTGTGAAAAACTGGGGAATGTCAGGGAGAGTGACTGTGGGGCGGCTCTAGCCAGGGATAAGATGAGTGGTAGCCATGTAAAGATCTGCGGGGAGAGCAATCTCAGCGGAAGGAATTACAGAGCAGAGCCAGAGCTAGAAATGTGGACAATCTGTTCAGGGAGCAAAGATGGCCAGTCTGACTGGGCTGAGTGTAAAAGGAGTGGGGGGAACAGAGGGGAGACAGGTTGGGAGGGTTAGACTGCATGAAAGTATGGGATGGAGTTTAGGCTTCATTTTAAGTGGAAAGGGATATGAGATGATATATTTATGCATTAGAAAGGTGATTCTGATTACTGTGTAGTATATCTACCAAAAAGGGAAGGAGGACAGGGAGGGAGGGCAATTCAGAGCTATTAAAATAAAATAGGCAGGAGTTGACCATAGTGTCATCTAGGACCATAGTAGTGGACGTTATGGAAAAGATAAAGGAGTTGAGTTGGTGCTTTATTTTTAGAGATTGAGTTAGTACCTCCATTTATGGTGAATGCTGACTTAGATATGGGGTATATGAGAAGTAGAGCACTAAATGATCATGGTGAGGTTTTGGACCCGAGCAGCTCTGGGGTGCTGGTACAGTACACTGAGATGGAGAAAGTGTTGGGCAAGGATAGGATGGGGGGAGGTTTATGGTAGAAAAGCAACAGTGTGGTGGAGAGGTCTGGACTGAGAGTTAGTAACATGTAGTGACATTTAAATTTGTAAGACTGGGTGAGTTTCCCCAAGAGAAAAAAACATGGGATAAAGGGAAGAGGAGGGCCACGCATAGAATGCTGGGCATTCTGGCTGACCTCGGGCTGCTCACTTCATGGTTTTAGATCTTAGTGCCTTTTAAAGTGAGGAGCATGGACTAGATCTCTAAGCTGCCCCCTCTCACTGTAACATTCTTAGGCTCTATAATGGAAACAAGGAAAAATACATACATCATCTGATTTTGAATTTAAAATTACATATTGTTGAAGGCAAACACATTCAATAATGGCTTCTCTAGCCAAACAGCATCCTGCCATAAGGTCAGACTAACTTGGTTGTGAGAAGCTGATTATTATGTCTCACTTGGTTGTGAGAAGATGATTATTATCATGTTCTCTGCTCAGGAAGTGGCATGAAAAAGTTACTTATGGAAAGTCACTGGTTTTGTGCTGAAATCAATTATTGGGGATGCGGGCAAAGGTTGCAGTTATTAAGTGGGGACTCTTCCCACCTGTTAACTTGGGATCTCAGTTGTCCAATTATTTGAATATTATCTGTGTTTCATAAAAGGAGACTGCTCAACAAGAACAGATTGTACTGACTATAGCACCATTTGTTGCTCTGGCTCCTTGGCCCGTGCTGAACAAATGCCAAGGAACTAGCAGCAGATGAATTCCAGCCCAAAGGTATCTGTTATGAGGAACAAAGTTGCTGCTAGGACGCATGCCTTCTTGCTTCTCCACAGAGAGAGTTCTGCTCTGGCTTTGTGATCTGCGAGGGGAGCGTGGACATAAGCTTGAATGGGCACAGAGCATAACTCGGGTTGAGGGGTGGGGGAGAGAGGAGCAATTAATCTTGGGACTTGTGCAAAAACTAATAACACCAGGCCCTGACACTCTGCGATTACTCAAGGAGCCCAAAGCACTTCATAAACATGGAATAATTTATTCATGTCTCCCACTTTTTCCTGCAAGACAGCTCAGCGTTGTCTTCCCCGCCTCCTACTTCTGTGACTGGGAGAGCACACTAAATCACAGAGCTTAACTTATGTCCAATCCCACCGCAAATTAGTTACCAGTTACAGGGTATGAACGTCTCAATGCAAGTGTTGTCAGCCACCTTGCTCAATATTTCCCAATTTAATAAAAATCGTCCCAGTTACCTAGGAGACTTGGTAGGACTTTGTAGATAGGCTAAAAGCATTTATGAACTACAAAAGTGTTCGGCTGTCAGCTTGATTTTTCCACCCTAGCTGACACTTACTGGAATTGCTTACATGGCTAAGCTGGAGTCACATGGCAGGTGACTTCCTAGAATTGTGCTAAAGATGCAAACTGTAAGGCATTTCTTTTTTTCAGGATCCATATGCCCTCTGTTTCAACACCATGTAGACCACTGATCCTCTACCCAAAAAATCTGGGACCCAATCCAGTCAGACTCTCTGGGGATAGGACTTCGTCTTCCATCATCTTTAAAAGTTTCCCTGTTGAGTCTCCTGTGCCCTCAGGGCTTATGACCATAGCTGGGGAAGAACAGACCTGGATTCTCCATTTGTTTGCTGCAAGCATGCCAAGCAACTTCTCTGTACCTTGCTTTCCTTGTAAATGGAAGATAGTAATACTTACTGCATGGGGTTGTTGGCAAGATCAAGTGCAATTAAGTAAAATGAAGTACCTTATGGTTGATATACATAGGGTTGGCTCAGAAAAAGTTAACTCCCTGCTCTCCTTTACCTGAGCTGTTGTGGAAACAGTTTCCATCTATGGTGTAACCAGAATTTTTTTTCTTAAATTGAGGTATAATTGACATATGACATCATATTAGTTTCAGGGGTATAACATAATGATTTGATATTTGCATATATTATGAAATGATCTCCTTAGTAAGTGTAGTTAAACAGATTTCTATGATAGGATAGAAATTCTGTATGCCATTGTCAGTTAGAACACTAGAACACAAGGGGGCCACAACCTCTAGCTTCGGTTTACTTGAAATTAGTCAGTAAAGCCAAATGGGTGGTTGGTATTGCCAGGAAGCCTCAGGGTTAGCTCTTGTAAAGGCAGCTTCTTTCGTTTCTAACTGGTTCTTAATTTTCCATTTCGTGAAGCAGAAGCCAGGATGGAAGACCGTAGCAGAGGGGATATGCCCTCAACTAGATGGGCAGGGCCAGTAGTGTGCCTGCATCCTGGAGGGCTCACTGATGAGGGTGGTCCAGGGCGGGTGAAGGGGAAATGATGGCTCTTGTCTTCTCTGAAGCTGGCAGAGGCAGAACTCTGACCAGGAGATAGTAAAATCTTACTCCAGACTGACTTTCCTTTGCTTAGTTTTATTCCCTGAGCCTTAGTGATTCTGGTGCTGGTATCTTTCCCTTCCTGGTCAAAAGAAAACTGCCCAGAATCCCAGTGCCTGAGGAGCTCAGCTGTCTCTACTTGATAACAAGGCTCTGCCTGGCCGGAAATAAAGCAAAGCCAGTGAAATACCATTTCCATAAAACCAACTACCTTTCATTCAAAGGCTTATGGCCTTGTAGACATCATCTGGGGGAAGAATGGAAACATTCCTGTCCAGTGAGATGAACAGGCTACATCAGCCTCCAGGACCTCCTCTGCCCCCCTGGGGAGGAGCAGACAGTGGGGCCGCTGCCCCACTTTCCTGACGAGGCTGGGGGCCCTGGAGAGGCTATACCTTCATGTCCCCCTCATCACAGTGGGGAGCAGCATTCACAGAGATGGGAAGCCTGCCTTGGGTTGTGTTAGTGAGGGTCACTGTGTTCCACAGGTGATCGTAATACAGTTCCCTCCTGCACCCACTGTGGTGGGGGGCAGGGAGCAGGGGCCATGTGGATTTAGTTTTGGGCAGGAGCCATGGCACTGCCATGGTTTGACTTGGAGCTCCTAGAGCTCTGGATGAGTTTCTGGATCATGCCTTGAGTAGCAGGGCACAGCTATAGACAAGCTCTTCAAGCTGTACTTCCTATCATCCATCCTTTTGTCTACCAAGTGCAGTGCTGAGGCAGTTTCCATCCATCCATCCATCCATCCATCCATCCATCCATCCATCCATCCCTCCCTCCCTCCATCCTTCCCACCAGTCCTCCAGCATGTATTGGGCATCTGCTATGTGCCTGGCACTGCTGAAGGTCTATGGGGTGTGTGTGTGTGTGGGGGGGGGGGGGAGACAGCACTGCTGTTAAAGATCTCAGGATTATTGAGAGAGACTAATGATAGGCAGATATTGGTTGGTTAGTGGAACATCAACTGGTGAGACAAGAATGATCACAGTTAGTAATAAGATATGTTGTGATTCTGAATTTTACGGCCAGAATGCTAGGTTAGGATGGAGGAAAAGGCACATTTCTCTAAAGATTTTCCTGAGGCTAACCAATGCTGTAGGACAACTGACTTTGAGAGGGACCCAGTGGAGACCTGAGGGCTTGGGGCTTGGGGCACCTCCTGGGTGGAAGATTGCTGTGTCCACCTGTCCTCTCAGGGAAGGGTTGGGGGAGTGATAGCAGAAGGTTGCTTGCTCTCTTTTGTCTCATTTCCCAGGCTTCCCTCCCAGGGAAAAAGCCAGAACACTCACCCATGCCATTTTACTATTTTGAAAGGAGAGAGGCTACAAGTGGAAGGGTGATGGTGGAGGCTGCCTTAGGATTATATTTAGAGATTAACTCCTACATTCAAATGGAATCCTAGGCAGCCTTTCAGGTGGGTGGAGCAGTTGTTTGGCTGGGCAATCTTGCTTTGGATACTGGGAACAGGACCTAAACCTTGGTCAAGGAGGATCTTTAGTTTGTCAGCAGGAGGAAATGCAAGAAGGTATACTTTCTGAGCTTAAATCAGCCCCCAGCCCCACTCCAACTGGAGCAGATTAAAATTTGTGACCCCTTGGCATTTCCCGAGGAAAGAGAGTATTTTTCTTTCTCCCCCAAATGACAGGTTTCTAATTCTGTAATGAGGCATTAAGATTTGAGAATAAAGAAAGATGGACCTAAGATTTATTTTGATTGAATCCAAACTTGGTCTGATGCCTATTTACGACGACCTTGGATAATTTTTCCTCATTACTCAATGTATTATGTTTGCATCAGATAAGGGTTTTCTGGGAGAAGTTACTTGCTGAAGATATGACTGAGATACGGTCACTTGTCATTGTAGATTATGCTAGTTCATCTTCTCTTGAGTAAAGAAATATGGATGGGGATAGGTACGAGATGAGAGGCAAAGAAAGGTGAGAGCCTGTATTCCACTTTCATCTTGTAAGGGGGCTGCAGAGTGATCCCTCTTTCCTCCTGTTACCTGGGCCCTTGTTTCTCTTTGGTCTAAAGATTCTTGGTTCATTCAGTCCCATTGCCCATCCTCTCATGAACATCTTCATTGATCAGCACCAAGCAGAAAAATTAACTTAACGTTGTTCATGTGTGGCTGCTCCTCTTGTCCTTGGTAGAGATTCTCCAGGAGAAAATGCAGAGAGGGGAATGCTTGCTTAGAACCACCATCTCGTTTAGTGAACAGCCTCAGCCAGGGATCTGTGTGATCCAGCACTTCTTCCTTAAAGTCATCTTGTGAGAGTTTCTAGTTGTACCTTAATAGCAATTTTGCTGTTAACATAAGAGTCCCCAATTCTGTATTCTCCATTGTGTTATACAGAAGTTGGACAATCGATATCAAGAAACAACAATAACATAAAAGCCAAATGTTTCTGGCACATGGCTGGTCACAAACACCTTGCCTCTCTCCATGTCCGTAATTCCTGTCTCCTGTCCCACTGGTTTATCAGAATTCATCTGTTTTTCCTCGACAGAGCTCGTGCTGCCAACACCGTTTCTTCCACATTGAATTATCTATCCATTCAACAAACATTTAAGCCAACATTTCCTATGTATCAGGGATATGGGGATGGAAGAAGATCTGGCTCTGTTTTCAAGAAGCCTCTAGTTTAGTGGAAATACAGACATGTAGAACTGGTTTGTCTTACAGGGGCTGGTGTGGGTAGTGGCATAGGTGTATACAAAATGGTGGGAACGTGGAGTGAAGTGAGTATGAGTCGCTGGGAATACAGGAGCCAGGGAAATTACCCTGAGGATTAGGGAATAATTAGGGGTTTTCTAGGAAGATGAGAGAGAGAGCAGAAGGAGCAGAATGTACGAGGGCTTAGAGCCACAAAACAGGATGACAGTTTCTGGGACTGGTGAGTAGCTACATGTGGCTGGAGCCCAGGTCCCATGGGGGAGGTGACACATGGGGTTTGGCTTCTAAGCCCCTGGGCTTACTTAGGAAGCTGATTTCAGAGGGCTTTTGATGTTATCACTTGACAGCTGTACATAGACTGATAGAAGTGTTGACATCCTCCTACTACACTGTAGTGGATGTTGTAGAGTGTGCCCTGATCCTAGGCACCTGCTCCCCCGACACCCCAACTCCAACAAGCTGTTGGGTGTATTACCTGTGGATGTCTACTAGCTGAGTCCTTCCCAGAAAAGTGGCTGAAGAGAACTGCTTGTATAAGACCCTGAAGGCCCATAAAGACTTAGCTTCAGCTTGAGACAGCTGGGAAGGAGCATCCCAGCCACATGGGGATCCACCGACACCTT
Organism: Meles meles; assembly: GCF_922984935.1. Classification (NCBI taxonomy): domain Eukaryota; kingdom Metazoa; phylum Chordata; class Mammalia; order Carnivora; family Mustelidae; genus Meles; species Meles meles. The sequence continues at coordinate 86,183,802 of NC_060068.1, forward strand.
TGTGTGACCACATCACAGCTTAGCTCCTCGATTTTGCCTAATTTTACTTCCTTTCCTTCCTGCCTGCTGACATTCGAAGAGCCCTATTCAGTGAGCCACCTGCTAACAGATCCCCGTTTCAGAGTCTGGTTGCAGGAATCTCAGCCTGCAACATTCTTCACCCATCTGGAGAGTTAGTGGCCCCTTATTCCTCTCTTGGGTCACCCTCCAAGTCTTCATAGCAGAACAGTGGTTGGGACTTTGGCACACCATATTTTGCAAAACTTCCGATTCTTTTGTACCCCAAAATCTTTCTGTGGGCACTTAAAATTTTTTATTTTTATTTTTTTTAAATGCAAGTGTAATTAACATACAGTGTGTATTAGTCTCAGGTGTATAACATAGTCATTTAACAATTCTATACATCATTCCTCAGTGCTTATCAAGGCAAGTCTACTCTTAATCCTCTTTATCTGCTTTTTTTTTCTTTAAATTTATTTATTTATTTATTTATTTTCAGTGTAACAGTATTCATTGTTTTTGCACAACACCCAGTGCTCCATGCAGTACGTGCCCTCCAGAATACCCACCACCTGGTTCCCCCAACCTCCCACCCCCGCCCCTTCAAAACCCTGAACACTGTTATGCTGTAAATAAGCAAATAAAAATTAAAAAAAAAAAAAACCCTCAGGTTGTTTTTCAGAGTCCATAGTCTCTTATGGTTCACCTCCCCTTCCAATTTCCCTCAACTTCCTTCTCCTCTCCATCTCCCAGTGTCCTCCATGTCATTTGTTATGCTCCATAAATAAGTGAAACCATATGATACTTGACTCTCTCTGCTTGACTTATTTCACTCAGCATAATCACTTCCAGTGCCGTCCATGTTGCTACAAAAGTTGGGTATTCATCCGTTCTTTCTTTTTTTTTTTTAAATAAACATATAATGTATTTTTATCCCCAGGGGTACAGGTCTGTGAATCACCAGGTTTACACACTTCACAGCACTCACCATAGTACATACCCTCCCCATTGTCCATAACCCCCTCCCCCTCTCCCAACCCCACCTCCCCCCAAGTTTGTTTTGTGAGATTAAGAGTCACTTATAGTTTGTCTCCCTCCCAGTCCCATCTTGTTTCTTTTATTCTTCTCCTACCCCCCTAACCCCATGTTGCATCTCCACGTCCTCATATCAGGGAGATCATATGATAGTTGTCTTTCTCCGACTGACTTATTTCACTAAGCATGATACCCTCTAGTTCCATCCACGTTGTCGCAAATGGCAAGATTTCATTTCTTTTGATGGCTGCATAGTATTCCATTGTGTATATATACCACATCTTCTTTACCCATTCATCTGTTGATGGACATCTAGGTTCTTTCCATAGTTTGGCTATTGTAGACATTGCTGCTATAAACATTCAGGTGCACGTGCCCCTTCGGATCACTATGTTTGTATCTTTAGGGTAAATACCCAGTAGTGCAATTGCTGGGTCATAGGGTAGTTCTATTTTCAATATTTTGAGGAACCTCCATGCTGTCTTCCAGAGTGGCTGCACCAGCTTTACCTATCCCTGCTCGCCAGGCTCTTTTGAAGACTATGTGAAAACAGAGGTGGCCCTTCACTTACCACTCCTTTCCTCCACTGTATGGCAAGAGCCTTCCACGTGGGAAGAGCCTACATGAAAAGGGGAACCTTTGCTGCAGTGACCAGTTGGCTCTATGGTTTTGTGGGATTCTACTGGGAAATTGTGACCTGATTTATTTGTTTAGCATCTTTCTTTGTTCTTAACCAATTCAAAGGGGATCTCTGACTTCATATTTATAGAAGGTCATACAACTTAGTATTTTAAAAAATAGGCAATAAATGCATATAACACAACATTCATAAAGATTTAAAAAGATTTTTTGGAGTCAGTAATACACGTGTATAGCAAAATTTTCAAAAGGCACATAATGGTATAAGGTCAGTATGCTACTTTTTTTCTTCTCTAACCCTTTCAATACTTCCCTTTCTCCTCATCTCTTACCCTCCACCTCAGACAACCACTCAGAGTGGTTTCTTTGCACTTTGTAAAGGCAAGAGATTTATCTCTTCCATCCTCTTAGGTGAATTGATCTCCACATGTAAAGGCTGGGAACCAGGTGTGTTGTATAATTTAACTATTTTATTTCTCAGGCTGTAGCTAATTTATAGATTTTTAGTGTTGGAAGGGTCATTAATAGATGCTTAGTTTGAGAAACCTTTCCTATTTTCCCTCAGGAAACCTTTAACCACTTTGGGATGCTAGGCCTTTATATTTCCATCTCCAGACAAGCTTTCTTTTTAAATGTTAACCAGGCTTTTATCTTTAAATTATAAAATCATATCACTTCACACCAGGCAATGTAGATAACCCATACCTGTACTACTACTGTCCAGAGTAAACACCTATACCTTGCTATACATACTTCTAGAACTTTCTCTGTGTCTATGTACATTTATATGCATATTCTTTTTAAAAGTAATGTCACGCTCTAATAAGTTTTTCAACTTACCCTAGTATACACTGTGAATATTTATTTCAATAAGTCATTTCAACATTTATATTAATTACAGCAACCTGACTGCTGTTACAAATAGACCTGATCATGTGATGGATGCACACAGAAGTTTATTTCCTGCTCTTGTACCAGACCTGAACATGAATAGTCCACAAGAGCAGCTTTCCTTTAAGTGGGCATTCAGGGACTTCTGGGGTTTGGCAGTCTTGCCATTTTAACCAGCCAGCCATTAAACCTTGCCATTTATCCTTTCCTCCATCTGAGGGGAGGGAAGGGCATGCAGGATCTCACAGGTGCATCATAGGAAGTGGTGCACACCATTTCCATCCACATTTTATTGACTAGGACTCAGGCACATGGCCTCACTCAACAGCAGGGGAGGTTGGGAAGTATCTCTGGCTGTGCAGCCAGGAATAAGAGGAGGAATGTGGTGAAAAGCTGTCACATATTTGTTCATATAGCTTGTCTGTGGTCTCATCCCTACACCACTTTGCGCAATAATTGCTATTGTTCTGTTGGTATTTGCTGAATGAATGAATGAAGCTTTCTAGTTCTATTCAGGTTTCATAAGAATCTAGTATTTTTGTTAAGGAATAAGTACAAGACGGCTCTCAGATCATGAAGGAATTATGGAGTAGAACCCTGCCACCTGAGAAGGAAAAATCTCAAAGGAAAGGTAGGGTGCTTAGCCTGGACTGGGAATAGAGGTGAAGAGAATGCAAACTTTCCGGGAGTTAAGAAGGATCCTGACCAGAAATGGTCTGGAATTGCAATGTTAGGGAACTAGTATGTTTGTTTGTTTGTTTGTTTGTTTGCAAAGCTGCATAAAGCATATCTTTATAACCTTAATATGTCTGAATTGTAATCCTTGATGTTTTCGTAGTCTGTATATTCATACATGCTCACATTTGTAGAAGTTTTTTGTTGCTGTTCCTGGGAAGATGAATCTAAAGATGCGTTGTTGAGGGTTGACTCTGGGAGGTGGGGAAGGCTTGCAGCTTAGAAAAATGCCACAAGCCCCCAGGGGACTGGCAGTGGAGCTCTGCAATGATACCCAGAGAACGGCTGGTTGGGACAGCTGGTATCCTGGCATTCCTGGTAGACAGCAGGATCAGAACTTCCACCGACAAATGTCAATTTTTCCATTTATTAGGTGATCTTGATAGTGATTCTGGGCAGGTGGGGACAAGGGAGGCTATGCCAATTCTCCACATGCCCTCTGTCCAGAAGAGCCTGAAAGGTTCATACTGTTTTGTTTCCCTTCTGCTAACCTCCTAAGTATAGTGACTAGTGCCAAGGCAGCTGGCAAAGGCAACTGAAGCTAGGCTCAGAATTCCTCCTCATTCCAAGCCTGGGTTTACCCTCATGTCAGGAGCCAGTGAGTTCAGTGCATGATCTCCCTTTCTGTCTTGACCACCTGTGCCCTTCGTCTTTATTTTAGGAGATACGTTAGGGAATGGTTGATTTCTCACTGTTCAGTCTGATCTCCCCCAATACATACTTAACTCTTCGAAACTACCTTGATTCAGGGCTAGGTTTCCTCTTCCATGTAAGAGGGTAGAAGAACTGCTCTCATAGATTTTCATTGCTGATGGCTGTCCTGTTATAAGACCAAGAGCACAATGGCTCTGTTCTGTAGTTAGCCTGGTCGGGGAGTGGACTGAGGACTTCTAGGCATCCTAAAAGTCTTTTTTTTTTTTTTTTTTTGGTTGATTTGGTCAAAACTGTCTGGGACATACAGGGCAATGGAGGGATAGAGAGAAATAACACTTAGCATCCTCCCCCACTGTGTCTTCAGAGCTGGTGGATAGCCAGCCAAGATCTAGAGGCTGGTATATATCCTTTAGGACTTAAGAATCCACATCCTTGCCTCCTGTGAAGGGAAAAGTGAGGTGGCTGAGTAAGGTAATTTCATTATTGGATAGAAGTTCTGGTTTTTTAATATTTTACAACTTACATGAAATCAGCTTAATGTGTTGAAGGCTACTTGCTTTTTCAGTGGAATTTTTAAATGGTGCAGCAGTTACTTTGGCTGCAATAAAAGCTTGGAATGAGTCAGGTAAAGAGTATATATAGTTTCCTTTCAGTATTCCAAGTGGCACATGTAATTATCAAGATTTAAAGCATTTTGGCCTTCAGATCATAAAATTCCTAGAGGGGGGTTGTGGGGTGGAGATGAAAGGACAAAGGAAAGGAAGGAGAAGGGTAAGAGGATTCTTGTAAATGTCCTTAGCTGTTAAATAACACTATTTTATAGAGTACCATCCATCTGAAAGCCTTGGAGCCCTTTGTGGGATCATACCATCAATCCTCCTACTGTCCCCTCTAGGAGAAAAGAAGCAAATAGCAATGTACTTAAAATATGAAAGAAGAAGAGGTGCTAAAGATGGAGATTTTAGTGGATCGTCACCCAGGAAGTTTCTCCACAAGTGTGGGGCCAGGTGTCCCAATCCCTTTTCGAATGTTCAGAGTACACCCAGCTTTGCTCTGGGCTGAAAAAAGGATAAAGGCTACCATCTTGCTTTATGATCCATTGGCAGTGGGGAGAAGGCACTAGAAAAGAACATGACAAATCTTTGAAGGTAGGAGTAGGAACAAGGCTTTTGGGCTGGCCAAATGATAGTTTGATACTTGCCTCTCTTTTAATTATAAAATTGTTTGGATGTAGCTACCATTTAAGAGCCACAAAAAGCAACTGGGAGCATAAACATATTTACTATTAAAAAATCAGTGGAAACAAAGGCAGCAGGGGTGAGTGGGGGAAGGAGATATCATAACCTCTCTTTTAACCCCTCCCCCAGCACTTACTCCCCATCCAGCGAATCTCATTAGTTGCTGTATAAGGAGAGAATTGTAATTTAGTCATGGTTGAATCTATCCTATTTCCTTTCAGTATTTAGAGGCTTTTTTTTTTTTCATAATTATGCTTTTGTGACAACAGAGGTACTGGGATTCTCTGGGGTTTGGGAATATCTTTGCTTTATCCTGAAAGCACCTGTCTATTCCCTCTGTGCAATGGTTTCTAATCCTGCCTAGGATGGAGAGATACAAAATGGGCTTCTAATTTCATGGTTGAAGTGAGAAGAGATAATATCAGCTCAGTTCCCTGCATAAAAATTATTTCTAATACAAACCTTCTAGAAGTTTCCTTTTGTGGCCACAACATGGTCAGGAGGATAAGCATGTATGTGCATGTAGTTTTCATCATATATTTATAAACAGAGCATGTGAAGAAATTCTTTTCTTAACCCAGGAATTAGGCAGAGTGCTTTCTGTTAGCAATTTGAGTGTGTAAGGTGATTTTTTCCAAGCATTTGTAAAATGCCTTAAGATAGAATCATGACAAGTGTCAGGTATATCTGGTTTGATGGGGACTGATATTTCAGGCCCCCTTAGCAGTGGTTATCTCAGGGTGATTGTCCGTGCACAGGTTCCACAGCTGGTCATTGGCATTTGCTGCAGTGTGGTCTAAAAGGAGCTGGGAGAGGAGAGGGTTAAAGAAAATAAAGGGGGTCTGATGTGAACATCTTTCCCCTTTTTCAGCTTTTTAGAAGATAAATGTTTCAGATTTCAATCTGTGGTTCCCAGCAGTTCTTTGGGAACACTGCAGTCGGCCCACAAAAAATCACTACTGCTGAGCCAACCCTAGATAATGCGTCTCAGCAGGGATGACATAATGTGCTAAAAGAAGACTATGATGTAATGCCCATCTCAGAAATCAGAGCCAATTTCCGTTACAAAGCCTTGGAGTGTAGCAGGAGGTAATGAGCTAGCATAAATTGTGCAGCACGGAAAACTTCTAGGTCTGATATTACGATCTGCATGTTTAAAGGCAAAAAAAAAAAAAAAAAGAAGAAGAAGAAGAACAAGAAGAAATAAGAAATAAAATAGAGTTCCTAGATCTGCTGGGCTCAAGAGCATCTGCTCAATGAGAAGCTCTGCTCCCTTCCGATGTGGACAGACTGGTGCCCCAGGCTGCCCGATCACCTTGGCCCATGTGGGAGATAGTTGTCTGGGTCTGTAATCTGCAGCAAGGTGGTGATGTAATGCCTAATGCTAAATTTGTTTCAGTAGATAATGTTTGATAAGCCGGCATGGTATTTGAAGGAGATCGTGCCTTCCCTGGAATGTGGGGGTAACTAGGCTAGAAATGCCTAGCAGGAAGCTGGGGGTGAGGAGACTTGAGCAAAGTCAGATTCACCTTGAAAACTTTAGCAGGTGCAACGTGCTGTGGCTTGGAGAAGTACATGTATGGGGGTGCCTCAAGCCCCCAGATAACCAATCTTTGCAGCCTCACCTTAATTAATGATGCATCCCGGCCTCCTGGGGTGTAGCCTGCCTGGCAACCAGAGTCCAGCTCTTGGTCGTGCTTCCTATAAATGATGAAAACAGTTACAGATTCATCTAAGTGATGATCCAGAGTCTCAGAGAACCAGGAAAGGAAAGCATGATCTTTGATTTAAAAAGCGTTCCACCCCATCCCCAGTGCAATTTTCTATTTTCGCTCATTCTTTCCTTCCTTTTATTTTTAATTGCTCTGAGTGTTTGCATGAGGAACACATTTCTATTTTGTTTGCCTTCTCTGTTTTCCATTGCTTATTCTTCAGTGGGGGCTTGATCCTGTAACCCGCCCTGCATCCTCCAGCTCCCTCTGGATGGAACAGCAGTGCTTTTGTGTCACTTCTTGCTGCAGATTGGGCCTTCAGCACCACAGACCTGGGTAGTGACAGCATTGGCAGAGAAGTGTTGGCTTCATAAATGGAATGCTGTCTTTAAATAGGGAATGAACATCGGGAGCAGATGAAATTTTTCTGGTATAAGAAAATGAGAGAAATAAAACAGAAAACATGACATTTGGCTAAAGAAGAATTGCTCCTGTGACATACAAACTGAAATGGGCATTGCTTTCTAGACTTTTCTGTGAAGTGCTAGCAAGTCTTTAAAGTGTGTTCTTCCGTGCTGAAAAGACAGGCAACAGCCTGGCCCCCGGTGGTCATTTGCAGACCGATTACGGGTCAGATAGTAATCCTACTAATGATCATTTTTATCCAATGTTCTTTAGTGCACAGCAGGAGCTGTCCTAAACTCCTTGCACTAATTATCTCATTAAATTCTTACCAGAACTCACCCATGGGTTAGGTACTGGTATTATCACATCCGTTTTACAGAGGGGGAAACTGAGGTTCCAAAGGTTTCTGTAACTCACCATGTTCACAGGTAACATTTGGCCCAGCTGGCACTGGCATCCCTCCCATCATTAGGACTCTATAGTCCACTGGCTTCACCGCTATGCAGCACTAATGCTCAGATGACATTGGGTTTAGGCAGAGATGGTTCCTATCTTCAGGGTGAGATATCCCACAGGGCAAAAATTCTTTATGTTAATATTTTCACAAAGCAAAATTTGTTGCCTTTTATCTTTTGATCTGCATCCTTGGGTCGAATGCTGGGGATATACCAAGTGCTCACTAAATGCTTGCTAAGGTGTATGTGTGTGTGGGGTGGGTGGATAGGCTGAAGAATGAGTGCATGAAAGAATAAAATCCAAATTAGATAGAGGGCTCTTTGAAAAGGATGGGAGCAGGTTGCTTCCCATTTCTCGGGGAACACACCTGAAGGAGATGGCCAATGATGTGCCTGCATTAACAGCTAAGTAAGACAAAAGGGCTAGTATTATTTGTCACCAAATCTTTCAGCATCTGACAAGGTGATTGAGGCTGCCCTGTGGATAAGTGGTAGAGAAATGTTATGTACAGATTGTACTCTTTACTGAGGACTCTCCTTAAAGAGTTCTTACCAGTTCTGTAATGTCCATTTTTAAAAACAAATGTGTATGAAAACCCATGGGTAAAGGAGCAAAATCTAACACAAAGGAAGGACATAGTAAAGCAGATTTATTGATTTAGACAGTCTGGAAGAGACCTGCTTCTTTATATTCAGCAGCCATGGGTCTACTGCTATATAGTTTCCGTTGTTTTTATACAACAGAAATGATGAGACTCCTTTGCTCTTCTTTAGTCTGAGATGTGTGCTATCTCATGTCTGTTTGCTTACTTAGGTCTTTCTAGGCTATAAAAAAGACATAGAAGGAAGAATGCCATTAACAAAAATCTCACAAATATCCTTAACCCTCAAGAAAAATTCAATCAACAAACATTCGGCAATAATGAGACCATCTCAGTGGCAGGTTTAAAATATCATGATTTCAAGTTTCCATTTGATATGGCAGAATTTTGTTTTCATTGCAGGTATCCTAGGAAATGCTCTTCAGCCTTCACATCAATTTATTCCTGCCCTTTCTGCATCCTTAATATCTTGTGAATCTGCTTCTTTTCCATTCTCACCGTGCTCTCTTTTCATCTCATTTAGGTCATTGTAGGAAGGTGATCCCTTCCTCTACCATCTTCCACACCAGTTCACTGTAGCAAATTAATTTGCCTCCAGCCCAGCCCTCTAAAATATTTTCCATGTCTGTCCATCACAAAGAGAATTTAGACTAAGGTTTCTAGGTCATTCTTTTAGATACTCTGCAGTTCGGCTTCCAACAAGATTTTCTAGTTGTGTGTCTCTCTTCATTTATCTATCCTATGCTTTAGCCAAACCAGTCCACTTGCTGTTTCCTAAACAGATATTTTGTTCTTGTGGCTTTGTGCCATTCTCTTTCTTTTCCAGGAAGCCCACTCTTCAGTGTCTTCTTACTGTTAAAGTCTTTTGGGTCCTTCAAGCTCCAGCTCAAGATACTACTTCTTTGATGAAGATTTCTGGCTCCTATCACTTGGTGATGATATACATCTTTTCTGGAATCCCATAATATTCAGGTCAAATCTCTCAGGGCACCTATCTGTTTCTTCCTTGTGTTATAATTGTTAGTGTGAAATGTCACAGTCTTAGAATTTTGCAGTCAAGAGGAATATTTTTCTTCCCTGTCTTATTAAATTGTAAATTTCTAGAGGCAAGACTATGTTTTCTTCATATTCATATCCCTTAGAATGTGCAGCAGAGTTCTTAGCACATGGCAGATGTTCAGTGGATATAGTCAAATGAATGGGATGAGAATTTAGAATCCCCAGTTGCAATATTAATCATTGAGGCATATGCAGTCCCAAAGCTAGAAAAACGGGACTCACTTAGATATCCTTGTTTCTCTGCTACTTTTTGTCCCTTGGATATTGTGGAACCACAGAATTCCAGTGATACTTGCTGATACCTGGTTTATCCAAGGAGGCCAAAAAGAATATGAAAAATAGTTGGGAAGGAAAGTGTGATGACAAGGAGATGACAGGAAGATACTGACTAATTGACCTTGTTTTTCTCATCTAATTTTTTCCCACCCTTTTCTTGTCTCTTTTCTACCCTCCTTGTCTTCTTCCTGTTATCCAGACTTTTTAAACTCACAGTAAGGACCAGAGGTGATTGATAAAGTTTAGAAAGGTAATATTAGACTACTTGCTCCATAGAAATTTTCTGGTTCTGCTGAATTACTATGTCCATTGAGAAAATTTAAGTCTTGCTTTCCCATTCTATAAAATGAAAGGGTGATAACAGATTAGCCCTGAGTTTCCATATAGCATGAGAATTTGTTGAAATCTAGTAAGAGGCTATACTAAAGACATTTTCCCTGATGGTCAGGCTGTTGAATTCTTGAGTGGAATATTGACATTTTCTTTGCTACAGATAGCTTTATAGAGCATATACAGAGCAGAAGCACACATTGCACCAAATAAAATCCATTCATGTTAAACCTTAAGAATGTAGAAAAGATTTGAGTTGATTGGTACAAAAACTCATAGGGCTGAAGAAATTCTAATGAATATTAGAGTGATGAAATGCCCCTGTAAAATCTAATGAAGTAGATAAAAGAGTGGATATTATTGTGGTGAAACTTATATTAACCATAGGGATAGCTAAATGTAATGCTTCTTCTGGATTCTGTCATAGGCATACATTTCTCTGAATCCAAGAGAAAAAGATACTTTTCTGGTTCGTATGCAAGCACGTGTTAAAAGACCTGTCAGTGAGCCTCTACCCCTGAATAGCTACGATGCAAGATCCACCTCTGGCATCCTTAAAGCATTTCCTTTGACTGAAGTTCACAACCTCAGCCTATCCAGGTTGACCTGAAGCCAACCATTTCCTGCCCAAACCAAGATAACTATGGGCTAAGCCAAAGATTAAGCCAGTTTGAATGGAGCAATACAAAAGACAATAATGAGACGAGGATCATCAAGATGTTGTTGCCTCCACTGATGGTTCCCAAGGTCTCCTGTCCATGTTGGGTAAATAGGGGTGAGAGAAGAGACCTCCTGGGAGATATATGTGGATCATGAACAGCCCCTCGTGACTACTTATTGACACCCTCCTTCCAGGAATGAACTCAAGCTGACTTCAAAAAGAGCTCAGCCCACGCTTCCCATTGACCGCAGTCTTGTCACCAACACCTTATGGTTAACTGAATCAAAAGCTTCCGACAGGTCTAAAATTAGCCTGGCTAAACATATCATTAAGGAGTTAGGGAGGAGTGTGAATGACCTTTCTCAGGCCTGGTCTCCCAGATCCAGTCAGCTGTAGGGGCTCACTGGAGAGCTAAATTGGGCTTCTAGGTTCTTGAAATAAATGACCCTTTAGATTGATTTTTTTAATTGACTGAAGATAGATATTTTTAGAAAGTTTGGAAGCATTCTGTTCATCTATTTTGAATCATTTGAGTATAAAAATGTGGCATTTTCACACTTTGGGATATTCAAGTCCCCTATTCCTTTTTTAAAAGTCTCTAATATTTTTTTAAATCTTTCAAATTAGTTTATTTAAAGGCCAAATTTGATTTCCTCACAGTTTCTGAGGTAAGGATATAACTTTACCAGCTTCGAGGGAAAAGAAAATCATGGTAGTTCATTGTAAAGAAGTTATAAATAAGTGGGAACACTATTCTAAGCATTGTATTTCTGGTAGGAATTTAAATACCCATGGAGAAGAGTGGCAAGGCAGGGCCTGTGTTTTTACTCCTTTACGCCAACCTTTAATGACAAATTAAAGAAAAAGATTTATTCTCTTTGTTACTCAAGGAACTCAAGGACACCCTTATCCTCCATTTCTTTCTAGGTTCCAACTGTAAAAGACCCAGGGGAAGAAAATGAAGGCAACATGGTGTCATTTCTGAACTCTTGTTTGACCTGAGCCAAAGTGTTTCAATTTCTTTATTTTCCAGCCCGATTATTTTGAAATTCATTTCTTTTCTCACTAAGCCAGCACATCCCAATGTACGTTTCCTAGAACACCAAGTCCGTAGGATGTTAATACATGTGACTTGAAAAAAGAGTTCTGAGTTAAACAGATTTCTTTACTGCTGATCCTCTTTCTCAGAGTCCCTCATGTGTGATGTGACTCTTCAAGAAGGGAATATGGAATGTAGTATTTCTAATGCGTATCCTGGATGAACCTATTTTCTCTCTCTCTCCCTGTCTCTGTCTCTCTTTCTCCCTCTCTACTCCATTCTCCCCTTTTCTCTATTTATTAAACCAACCAATTTATTAAACCGTGTAGAAGATGGGTGTTTTCAGGAGCACATTATGGGAAATAATAGGTAATAGAGGATGATATTTGTAATTTCAAAATCTTATCTCTCTTTCAGTTGATGGAGCAGCTCATTTTCCCGAGTAGTGATTATCTAGTGGCACTGGTATATCGCACCTTTCTCACTATTAGGCAGTGGCCCTGCGTGAGCACTTGTCTTCTTTGGGCTTCCATTCCTTTGTGTGTAAAATGAAAGGATGGGCCAGATGGTCCTTTAGACCATTATAGTGCCTCCTCCCCAAGTTCTTGCATGGTTCCACAACTGGTTGGACTAGGGGTAGAATTGCATTATCTTTTCAGGTTTGAGTGCTATACTTTTAGCTTATTCTTTTTCAGGTATTACCAGAGAGTCATTTGTGTTGGAGAATAAACCTAAGACATTTCAGGCTAAAGGAAATTCTTTAACAAAGGGCAGGCATCTGAAAATAGGAGCCTAGTTAGAAAGTAGCTCCTCAGCCAGGATTTTAATATAGGTCTCACAGCACAGCTAAAGTCATTTTTGTGATTTTTAATTAAAGTGTGTCTGTGTTAATGTTGTAATTATAAACAGGCTCTGTCAAGTCAAGGAGCGTTTGCCCTTCAATCATTGTATTTCAAGGCACTTACTGCCCACTTTTGACAAGTGAAAAATATCTTCAGTTTGGAAGTCTGTGACAGGAGGATGTAGCTTTTATAGTTAAGTGTCATATTCTCTCTGGCTCTTTCTACCTCAAACCCAGAGGCTGCTACAAACATTTGAAGAGCCCTGCCCATGTTCTATCTAGACTCTAAACCCCACTGGGCTCTAGTTTCCTGGTCTATGAAGTGAGATCCTAATTATACTGTTTCTGGAGACATACCACCAAAGGCTTCTCTATTTTTCTCTTGATCAAAATGTACCTGGTCCTGGGCCTTGCGCTCAGTTTCCCAAGCTAGGAGTCTTTCATGACGTTGCAGTAGGTTAGGTGTTTATGGCTGAGAGCTTCATTGCTTTCTTGGGGACATGGCTCTTATTCCCTCACTCTTGTGCACACACTGCTGTAATGTGTTTTGGTGGCATTCTTCCTTAAGACAGTGTAGAGAAGTGAGGGTGAAGCATTATTGACACTGTCCCCACCTTGGCTTAAACGAGCAGCACAGGATCAGAACAGTGAATATGACATGGAGGCGTGGTGGGGAAGATCCTCCTCCCCAGTAGAAAATCATTGCATGATTCTTCTCTAAGTCTGTAAAGGCAGGTTTTGTTGTGCTAGTTTCTCCCATTGCCTCTTCTCATAAATCAACTCAGCCTCTCCAAGTCTCCATTGTAGAGAGTAGACTGTGTGACTGGTCCTCCTCAGTTCTCCCAGCCAAAACTGATTGGATGAGGAGGAGGCATCTGATCCTGGAAGAATCATTCTGTAGGCTGAGTTCATCAATGGTATGTCCTCTCTCAAGAATTTGAACTGTGAGACTTAGATTAACTGTGCTTGAAATCATATAGACAAACCTGGCAACATTGAGCCAGCATACCCTGTGTCCATATGTGGCAGAAACTAGGTAGCTGCTGCTCTCCTTATAGGGCCCTGTGTTCCTCTCTAGTCCACCCTGTCCCCGCCTGTCCTCAGGTGCATGACTTGTCCAAGGATCACCTTCCCATGAGGTGTCGTTTGCTCCTTATCTTGAAGGCTCATCCTGATTATGCTTTTACCTGACTTTCCTTTTCCTAAAATTTGAGCTGAGAAATTCTTACAGAAATGACCTAGCTGTTGGTTTCTTCCCTATCTACGTGGAAGTTAGTCTATTTACCTATCAGTATATGATGAACAAACAAGTGGGTGGATTTTTGTCCTATTTGGAGAGTCCATGCAGATGGACTGAGTTAAAATATAGCCTGTGTGACATCCCTGAAATTCACCTTGACTTGCACTTGAGTTGTTTTGGGCAGTTGGCTCTGGTAGTGCCGAGTGATGTAAGTGGATGTAGTGGCTGAGGCAGTTTGGGAACTACAGGTGAGCTTGGTGGCTAAGGCTTCTCTCGAAGGAGTCTGTAGGGGGGTGTGGCCCATCTCTGCCTGCTCATTCCCGGGGTGGTTTGGTGCTCTGGAAAATATTGAATTGCTTTGGGATTAAATCGTGTTGATGGAGAAAATTAGAGAGAAAGGAGAGGTGGCTTCCTGCGTTTAGTCTCTGAGAAGCTAGGATCTTCCAAAGTAAGAGGGTAGTGAGACTTATTCACTGATGCATACAGTCTGAGAGAGGGCTTCTGCCAAGGAACACAAGAGACAGAGCCACGTGGGTCTGAGATGTTGTCCTGGGGGCAGATGACATCCTGAGGGACCGAGGGGTGGACTCTACGGCGCATCGATGTGCTGGCTACAGTGTCCCACAGGGATCTGGGATCATGTTTGGGTTCAACATTGCCCCCTGCCCCCACGCCGCAGCATGTTTCTCAGAAACCGTGGAAAGCAAATTCTTAGGCATATGGGCTGCTGTCAGTGATAACAAATGTATTATATATTCTTTTTTCTAAATTCTGGAAACTGCATTACCACATGGCTGAATATAAAATAACCCTGCCCTTGTTTTAGATTGTTGGGTGGTGTGTGTTTGTTTGTTTGTTTGTTTTTTGAGAGTGAGGGGGGCAGTAAGGAGGGGCAGAGGGAGAGGGAGAGAAAGAATCTTAATCGATGTGGAATTCCGTCTCACAACCCTGAGATCATGACCTCAGCTGATATCAAGAGTTGATTGCTAAACCAACTGAGCCACCCAGGCACCCCTGTTAAATGGGTTTTAAAAGATGATGGCAATACATTTCTAAGAAATTAGAATTTGGGGTAGAATCTTGATGGCGTATCCTGCAACAGTTTCAAAGATATTTTGTAACTTTTCTGTTGGTGTGCCATACCATTCAATTCTGCAATTAATTCAATGTTCTTTTTAAACATCATGAATTAAAAACTTCATCAGGTGAGGGGAAGTGGGAGTGGTTAGAAGCATTCCTTATAAAAGTCCATTTAGTTTGTATGAACATTTAGTTTGAAATGAACATTTAAAATGGATCTGTCTTTATTATTAATAGCAGATATGAAAATAACATTTTTAATAAAGTGACAGTATGATGTAACATACTAATAATAGTCCCTCAAATCATATAGGGTGGGCATTATTGGCATCTATGTTTTACTGATGATAATCAAAGAGATCAATTGACTTGCTCTAAATGACATTGCTGGTGGGGAAGTAAGTCTTTCCCTACAGTTCCTCACAGAAATCTGTGCCCTGCCCAGTGGTTTTTCTCTTTAGAGTTTATTCTTAGTGGAAAATTAACCTGTTATAATAAACAAAACAAAGCAAAACAATTTAAGTATATAAAAGGGAAGGTACATTGGCCAGCTGTTGTGTCCCACCTCCTAACATTTTCCCTAGTCATTACCATGGAAACCAGCTATGCCATCTATCTCCCTCTTTGCATCTCCAGCATTTTCTGACTTGGCAGTGCAAGACAGCTACAGGAACCTAATAGGCCATTCTTGCACATGAACTCAAAATTAACACCTCTGGCAATTCTTAACCAACAGAAGATGGCAGATGGTCAATAAATGTCCCCTTCCTGGATTCCTCCTCCTGTATATGTCTGCAGTGTATTTTGCATTAATTTTTTCTCCTTTCTCGTTTTACATTTTTTTAAAAAAGATTTTATTTATTTGAGAGAGAGAGAATGAGTGAGAGAGAAAGAGAAGGAGCAGGGGGAGGGACAAAAGGAGAGGGAGAAGCAGACTCCCTCTGAGCAAGGAGCCCTATGTGGGGCTCTATTCTGGGACTCAGGATCATGACCTGAACTGAAGGCAGATGCTTAACTGATTGAGCCACCCAGGTTCCCCTGTTTCAGTCTTACTAGCTGTTAAATGTCCTGGATTTATCTCTATAAATTAATGACCCACAGGCGAGCCTTTATCTCATGGTTCCGTTTCCAGGGGGGATCCCAAGCTAAGTCAAAAAGTTTCTATAAATCAGTTTCAAGGCCACTGACTAACTGTAGTGGGCATTTGTTGCTTTTGTCACTTGGTATTCACTCTTTCTTCTTAAGATAGCCACAGCTTGAATTCCTCTTTTTCTAACTCAGTTCATGTGGCTTGGTGTATCTGATTCCATCTCTGATAAGTCTAGCTTTGGAGGTGAACATGTGACCTGATCAGATTCTCTAAGACTTTTACTAGGATCAAGACTATTACTCCCAGGTCCCTGAGTAGGTGAGAGGTCTATGCTGCCAATGCCTTTGTGTGGAACAGGAGACTGGGGAAGGTAGCACTAAGTGAAAGGAAAAAAAAAAAAAGTCATGTCCTGATTATAGTATTTGAGTCCTGAATCTTGTACATCTTGTACAAAACCAGATCCACCCCTGAACTTTTAGTTTGCGTAAACCCACAAATTGCCTAATGACCAAGCTATTTACTTGCAATGAAAGCATCTTACCCATTCTCCAAATATGCAGGTTATCTAGGTTTGGGAGCTAGCAGACTTTGGGACAGATTGCAGTTTCCATGACAGAAGTACCCTCCCAACAACAGGATTAAGGAAATTACCATGGGGAGGTAGATTTTTTTCCCCCAACCGCATCCATCCAATCAGATTGAAATGTTCTGGGTGAAATAATTTGTGGCACAGTTTCAATTTTCCCTCCTAGAGGAACAGTGGATTTTCAATATCTCTACTAATGAGATCATGGGAGCTGTGGCTAATATGGAGTAATTTCTGCCTTGATGAAAGGGGTGGGTTAGCTGTGTAGTGATGGCGTTGCTATGACTCACTTCTCCTGGAGCCCCAGTGTCCTCTTTCACTTTCTAGAATTGCTGTTTTGGAGGAGTGCTCTGGACTGAGCTATATACTGAGTTTGTGCTTGGACACTGCATGTATAGGCATCCCTGGCTCTAACTTTGACCATACTTTGGTGCCTCACATTTCACCTTCTTGTTTTTATGTATGCTTATTTGGCTTTTCCAAACTCATGGCCTTCCTCCCTAATCTGAAACAGTATCTTCTGCAAACCTGTGTCTTCTGAGAAAAGATAACTCAGACTTAGAGGAGTTTTAGCAGAAAGACCTTTTCTTTGAGGAGTCAAGGTTCATTGCTCTCCCTTTCTGCTTCTGCTTCTAGGTGCCAGTGCATTTATAACCTGCTTAGGGTGTGAAGCACTTAAAGGCTTCCTAGGCCCTAGGTTAAGAGCTTCATCCCAGTTTCAGGATTGCCCAATAGGTTGCCTGGGTGGCTCAGTTGGTTAAGCGTCTGCCTTTGGCTCAGGTCATGATTCCAGTTTCCTGGGATCAAGTCCCATATCAGGCTCCTTTTTTTTTTTTTTTTAAAGATTTTATTTATTTATTTGACAGCGAGAGATCACAAGTAGGCAGAGAAGCAGGCAGAGAGAGGCCGGAAGCAGGCTCTCTGCGGAGCTGAGAGCCCGATGCGGAGCTCGATCCCAGGACTCTAGGATCATGACCTGAGCCGAAGGCAGAGGCTTTAACCCACTGAGCCACCCAGGCGCCCCCCATATCAGGCTCCTTGCTTAGCAGGAAGCCTGCTTCTCCCTCTGCCTACTGCTCCCCATGCTTGTGCTCTCTCTCTCTCCCTCTCTGACAAATAAATAAAAATTAAAAAAAAAAAAAAAAAAAGAAAAAAGATTGCCCAAGTGATTGAACATCTCAGAGGAAGATACTAGAGCTTGTTTGGTTTCTAGACTGCCTCAGATTCCACATCAAAGTATCTCTTAAAGGATCAGTAAATCCATAAGCTCATCTCATCTTTTAACCATTTCAAAATCTTTTCTCCATGCAATTTTGTTGTTTTCTTAGTTCTCTGAGGTGTAGAGAGCCAAAGTAGAGTCACCCAGAGTCACTGTGGGACAGATATAAGGGCCTAGAGCAGGACTTCTGATGGATGTCCTGAACTGAAAAGAGATGGATGGCCACAGAAAGGTTTGTTTCTCTTGGTGGTGTCCCTGAATGATGCCTTCCCCAAGGGACCAGATCTACTAGTATCTGTCCAATCATGTTCTCATTTTTGGTTCTGTCTCTTGAAGACACTGCTTTCCTTTGAGAAAGACCTCTCTGTCTCTGGCATCAGGGTTTCTGTTGTATTTGCCAAGGGACCCTGTGTCTCAGTCTTAAGTACTGAGTGTGCTTATATGTTCCTTTGAGTTATTGTTAATTTTTACTTCTAGATAAAGAAGTATCATGTCACAGGGTGCCTGGGTGGCTTGGTGAGTTAAGCATCTGCCTTCGGCTCAGGTAATGATCTCAGGGTCCTGAGATCAGCCCTGCATCCAGCTCTCTGCTCATCAGGGAGCCTGCTTCCCCCTCCCCCTCTGCCTGCCTCTCTGCAGTCTTGTCATCTCTTTCTCTCTCTGTCAAATAAATTTTTAAAAAGTCTTTAAGAAGTATCATGTCTCTGGTTAAGCTCTAGGTATAACCACCCTGCTTTTGTCTGTTGGTATAACTTCAGTAACCTCCCAGCCAAAAGAATGGGGTCCTGATAAGAAAGAAGATAACCGAGCAACAGGAGGAAGGAGGAAGGCACTCCTGGTTGTGCTGGTAGCCTTGGACTGACCCAAGCCTTCAACTGGCTTCTCTCAGGCTATTGACGAGAATCCTGCACTAACTAGGGCTGCCTTTGGGGCTGCAAATGGAACCTGTTAAGATTTCTTACACCTGCTTTATGTAAACAAATAGAATTGTGAAATTATTACAAAAATGTCCCTTGCCAGCTCCATCAGCCGCCCCTTAGGCATTTATAGTTCCAAAGTCTATAGAGTGCGCATGTGATGTCACAGAGCTAAGTAAGCTATCACAACATGGCCAGTTTTAGGGATTTCTTAGACACCCTAGTGCACGATTGCAATGTATATCAACAACTCCTCCAATGGGCTTCTCATTAAAAGTTAATGAGCAGCTTCTCTGTGCAAGGCACTGCCCTTACCACACCAAAACAGTACAAAGAAAGTTAAGAAAGCGTTTCTGCCTTTAACACAGCTATATGTAATCTTGACTGGGAAGCCAGGACACAAAACAGAGAAAATTAAACAACGAAATAAATGTTTTGTAGGAACCCAAGACTGCAGTCCCAGAGATGTTAGAAGGCAGTTTGTCATTATTAACTAGGTTTACTGGATACAATTAACTTTTTCTTTGAAAAATATATCCATAGTTGTTTTATATAACTTTTGTATTCATCACCACCCAAACGCAGATGTAGATTTTATTTCTGAAGGTGAATACTCTTGTGATTTATTTTGCAGCTAAAGCATAGAAACAAAGATGCTGTTGTTATTTTATTTACCAAAACTTAACAGTTGATGGAACTAAGATTGGATATTTTTATGGCCACTGGGCCATAAGTCCTGAGCCACTGAGAGTACACTGTTACATGTCTTCAGAAGTCAAATAAGCAGCGTGTAGTGGACCCCCCCCCCAAATAAATAAATAAATAAAAACAAATAAAGGCTCAGAAGGACTAGGTTCCCACCTAAGTCTTAACTATCTATGAGCAATGTGACCTTGGGCAATTCACTTAATCTCTCTAATGTTCTGGTGACACACTGATAAAGCAGAGGAATGATCTCTCTTGTGCAGAGATTTTGAGGGGATAGATGATTTAATGCACATAACACACCTAGCACAATATGTGAAACCAGTAGGCAACCTATAATGACAGCTTTTATACTGATGTAACTATACACATCTGAATTGCCTCTTGTCAGATCATTTTGAATCTTCACATGAAGTGACCAGGAATTATGACATATGTGAGGGCCCTGGGTAGCATGCTGGGCTGTATGTTACAGAATTTTAAGTGCCAGATGTACTACCATAATCGTTCAAGAGAACTGTATTGGATTCCGTACATTTTTTAAAAATCTAGAATTTGTTTTTACTTATTGGCAGTTGGTAATTCACAATTGGTAAGAACATTTTATATATATATATATATATATATATTTTACAAATGAGACCAATGATGTCTAAGATGAAAACTATTAATACAGTTGATACTGTTGGTAACACTGAACTATGTTTTGTCACAGAGTAACTTGTCTGTATCATAAGGAAGTAACACAAAATTATTTAGAGGAAGCAGTGGTTTAAATTCCTGGTTGTCAAGGTTGCTGGCATTTATATTACACAGCATAGATGCCTTTGTACCAGGAAATTGTTAGGGTACTGCTATGGGCTGAATTGTGTCTCCTCCCCATCCCCCTGTGCCAAATTCATACTTCCAAGTTCTTAGGGCCAGTACCTCTGAATGTATTTAGGGACAGAGTCTTTTAAAGAGGTAATTACAGTAAAATGAGGTCATATGGGTGGTCCCTAATCCAAGACAACCAGTGTCCTTATGAGAAAAGGAAATGTGGACACAGGTACAGAGAGAAGATGACGTGAAGACCCAGGGAGAAGATGGCCATCTGCAAGCCAAGGAGAAAGACCTCAAGAGAAACCAACCCTGCTGATACTTTGATATCAGACTTAGAGGCTGCAGAATAGTGAGAAAAGAAACTTTCCCCGTTTAAGCCACCTGGTCTGTCGCTCTTTGTTATGGTAGCTCTAAACAAAGAAAACACAGATACCAACCGAGTCCTGAAGAATTGGGAGCTTGTAATTTGAGGCCAGGATCATTCTACCCTATATCTGGCCACTGTTTTTCTCAAAGGAAAACAAAGGGTAGTTTGGGAATATGGGATTTCTTGCCCCAGTTAGTGAGCTGCTGAGCCACACCCAAATGTGATATGCAATATGGAAGTCTGAGAAAAGAGTACAAACTGTTTGAATTGATGTCATTTAAAATGTGTGACAAACAGCCAGACTAGCTGGGTGAATGAGAACTTGCCATTAAGATAAAGGTTGAAACCCTTTACCATCGAAACTTTGACTTGTAAACAATTGTATAGAAATGGGATTAAATTCTTAAAGTGAGTAGCTAGGAGGATCTGAATTTGAACTTAATCTCTCTACGCCTCTGTTTTCTCCTGTACAGAGGGATCAGTGAGTTAATAATGAGTTATTGTGTATAGGTACAAATAACATAAGTGGTTAGTATTATTTATGTCAATATTAAAAGACAGAGTTGTTTGAACAGTAACTTGCTGATGAGGAAGGAATCTATGTTTTGCAGGCAAACTCAGTGGAGGAACTCACGCTCGCCTGCAGTGGTTTGCATGAGGGCTACCAAAGACCATGAATGTGATGTGACATTCTTTCTAATTACTGAGATGGCTAATGTGGAGGCCCCCAGTGGTTCTAGAGTCTCACCTAGAATAGTGATGAATTATCTTACCACCATATAGCCTCACTGCTTAAAAAACTCTTCCCTAAGGGGGGTAGGGAAGGCATTTTCATGCCAGGGTGGGGTGTGGTTAATCACAGTGCTCTTTATTGATTCTTTTGAACTGTGGGTGGCTTTCTTTTCTAGGTACCTGAATGTGTATGTTAAAGGAAGTAGGATATGGTTAGTGACTTATTTTTAGATTTCGTCTAACTCTTAGCTTTGCCTCTGTTATAATTCCAGACACCA
This sequence comes from Meles meles, assembly GCF_922984935.1. Classification (NCBI taxonomy): domain Eukaryota; kingdom Metazoa; phylum Chordata; class Mammalia; order Carnivora; family Mustelidae; genus Meles; species Meles meles. Next base: position 86,205,410 of record NC_060068.1, read on the forward strand.
TTGCTTCCTTGGTTACCACTGCTTTGCTAGTTCCTTTTAAACACTTTGTGGTAAACCAGATGATGATGGAGGCTGAAGAAAATAAAGCATGCAAAGTTAAGGCTGAGAAATGTATTTCTTTCACAGACCTTGGGGAGGAGTAGTGACTCAGACCGGGTGAGCATATCACTGCTCAGGACCTCTTAAAATAGGATCGTTCTTCCCTCTGCAGCTGTAGGGATTAGTGCTGTGGCCCTGGGGGTTCCTGAAATGAGTGCCTCCGGGACTTCTCCAGGGCACAGCGTGGGCCCTGTACCTTCCTGGAGGAGGGTGGGGCCCCTCAGTCCCCATGGACACCCTTCCTGACACCTGCCATGGTTGAGCTCCCCTGAAAGGAGAGTAGGACAGATTGCGGGGGAGGTGGAGAAAAGAAAGCAGGGTTCCCAGGCAACAAGGTGCCTGGGAGAAGCCTATGGCAGCTCCATGTAACCTCAGGGGAGGTGACTTTGGTAGGGAAACATTTCCTCTCTGTAGTTTCAGGTATGGTTCATACTTGCTCTTCCTAAGTCATCAAAGCCTTTCTGAGGCAGATCCTGCCTGGAAGGTTATATTCCTTCTCCCAAATAATGTTTGAAATTAAGAGCCTGAAGTCATAAGCCATTTTCCTGCTAGTGTTCTCTTCCCAGAGTGGAAGGCTTTAAACAGCTCCTTTGGTAGAAATGTTCACGGAAATGTCGGGGCTATTTCCAAACCAAGATGATAATAAAGACTTTTTTTTCCCCCTGGGGGTGCTGACCAGTGGTCAGAAACCTGGAAAGCAGTAATGCCAAAGGGGAGTGGGGCTGGTAGTGGACAGCCACCGAGCAGCCAGAATGCAATGAGAGGAGGCAGCATGGAAGGCCAGGCCTATTCTGGGACACATACCCTGAGTCACAGAGTCACAGAGACCAGAGGTGACAGCTGGTCTCTCTGCTCCATACTGAGCAAGCATCTGGAATATCACTCTGATTTTGTAAAGCTCAGTTTAGGAGCGTAAAACCTTAGGGAATTTGGGAAACGGCAAGGAGAAGGAGTAGCTGGAGGTGAGGAGGGCTCAGGGAATCTGATCAGAGGAAAGATTAAAGAGACTAAATGTGGGCAGCTAGTAGGGGGATGGTAACAGTCTTCTAATTCCTGACACCCTAGAAGGCAAGAACTCTTTGTAAAGGAGATGGTATAATTAGAGGATAAAAGGTGAGCATTGAAAGACTGAATAGCACAAGAATTGTATGGCAATTGTGTTAGCTTGCACAACAGGACCACCATTTCCCAAAGAAATTGTGCATGCGTGTGTGTGTGTGTGTGTGTGTGTTCACCATTACTTGAGATATATGACAGTAGATTTTCAGTACAATGATACTAAAAACTTGGACCAGAGACTGTTTAGCACAAAGTGACCTAATGGTCACCTGACCTCTAAATTTGGCAGCAAGTGTCCTCATGCAGCTTCTAGAACCCAGACACTTAGCAAATTAATCTCAAAATGCTCCTGTAAAATGCAGGCTCCTTGCAGTCCTTTCTCCAATAGGAAAAGGATTCTACCAAGATTGAGATGTAGAACACTTAGATCTTAAATGGAGGAAACATGGTCCTTCCATGGTGGATGCAGGGAGGCCCAGAGTGAAGTAAAGGGCAAGGGCCATGCTCTGGCAAAGAACCCACCAATAATTTTAATATGTGAATCCCAGTGGACACTGTGACACATCTGGTTCCTGTTACAGGATTGGAGATCTGGTTCTGTTTAAAAATTCATGCAAGAAGGTACAGTGTCTGTACAAGCAGGGGTTTTGATCAGATGGAAACAAGCCTACCTTTTCTTTCTTTTTTTTTTTCCATTTTATTTATTTTTTCAGCGTAACAGTATTCATTCTTTTTGCACAACACCCAGTGCTCCATGCAAAACATGCCCTCCCCATTACCCACCACCTGTTCCCCCAACCTCCCACCCCTGACCCTTCAAAACCCTCAGGTTGCCCCAACCTCCCACCCCTGACCCTTCAAAACCCTCAGGTTGTTTTTCAGAGTCCATAGTCTCTTATGGTTCGCCTCCCCTCCCCAATGTCCATAGCCCCCTCCCCCTCTCCCAATCCCACCTCCCCCCAGCAACCCCCAGTTTGTTTTGTGAGATTAAGAGTCATTTATGGTTTGTCTCCCTCCCAATCCCATCTTGTTTCATTTATTCTTCTCCTATCCCCCTACCCCCCCATGTTGCTTCTCCATGTCCTCATATAAGGGAGATCATATGATAGTTGTCTTTCTCCGATTGACTTATTTCACTAAGCATGATACGCTCTAGTTCCATCCACGTCGTCGCAAATGGCAAGATTTCATTTCTTACTCTTTTTTTTTTAAATTTTTTTATTTCTTTGACAGAGAGAAATCACAACTAGGCAGAGAGGCAGGCAGAGAGAGAGGAGGAAGCAGGCTCCCCGCCAAGCAGAGAGCCCAATGCGGGGCTCGATCTCAGGACCGTGGGACCATGACCTGAGCTGAAGGCAGAGGCTTTAACCCACTGAGCCACCCAGGCGCCCCAAGATTTCATTTCTTTTGATGGCTGCATAGTATTCCATTGTGTATATATACCACATCTTCTTTATCCATTCATCTGTTGATGGACATCTAGGTTCTTTCCATAGTTTGGCTATTGTAGACATTGCTGCTATAAACATTCGGGTACACGTGCCCCTTCGGATCACTACGTTTGTATCTTTAGGGTAAATACCCAGTAGTGCAATTGCTGGGTCATAGGGTAGTTCTATTTTCAACATTTTGAGGAACCTCCATGCTGTTTTCCAGAGTGATTGCACCAGCTTGCATTCCCACCAACAGTGGAGGAGGGTTCCCCTTTCTCCACATCCTCTCCAGCATCTGTCATTTCCTGACTTGTTAATTTTAGCCATTCTGACTGGTGTGAGGTGATATCTCATTGTGGTTTTGATTTGTATTTCCCTGATGCCGAGTGACGTGGAGCACTTTTTCATGTGTCTGTTGGCCATCTGGATGTCTTCTTTGCAGAAATGTCTGTTCATGTCCTCTGCCCATTTCTTGATTGGATTGTTTGTTCTTTGGGTGTTGAGTTTGCTAAGTTCCTTATAGATTTTGGATACTAGCCCTTTATCTGATATGTCGTTTGCAAATATCTTCTCCCATTCTGTCAGTTGTCTTTTGGTTTTGTTAACTGTTTCCTTTGCTGTGCAAAAGCTTTTGATCTTGATGAAATCCCAATAGTTCATTTTTGACCTCGCTTCCCTTGCCTTTGCCGATGTTCCTAGGAAGATGTTGCTACGGCTGAGGTGGAAGAGGTTGCTGCCTGCATTCTCCTCAAGGATTTTGATGGATTCCTTTCTCACATTGAGGTCCTTCATCCATTTGGAGTCTATTTTCGTGTGTGGTGTAAGGAAGTGGTCCAATTTCATTTTTCTGCATGTGGCTGTCCAATTTTCCCAGCACCATTTATTGAAGAGGCTGTCTTTTTTCCATTGGACATTCTTTCCTGCTTTGTCGAAGATTAGTTGACCATAGAGTTGAGGGTCGATTTCTGGGCTCTCTATTCTGTTCCACTGATCTATGTGTCTGTTTTTGTGCCAGTACCATGCTGTCTTGATGATGACAGCTTTGTAATAGAGCTTGAAGTCCGGAATTGTGATGCCACCAACTTTGGCTTTCTTTTTCAATATTCCTTTGGCTATTCGAGGTCTTTTCTGGTTCCATATAAATTTGAGGATTATTTGCTCCATTTCTTTGAAAAAAATGGATGGTATTTTGATAGGGATTGCATTAAATGTGTAGATTGCTTTAGGTAGCATAGACATTTTCACAATATTTATTCTTCCAATCCAGGAGCATGGAACATTTTTCCATTTTTTTGTGTCTTCCTCAATTTCTTTCATGAGTACTTTATAATTTTCTGTGTATAGATTCTTAGTCTCTTTGGTTAGGTTTATTCCTAGGTATCTTATAGTTTTGGGTACAATTGTAAATGGGATTGACTCCTTAATTTCTCTTTCTTCAGTCTTGTTGTTGGTGTACAGAAATGCAACTGATTTCTGTGCATTGATTTTATATCCTGACACTTTACTGAATTCCTGGACAAGTTCTAGCAGTTTTGGAGTGGAGTCTTTTGGGTTTTCCACATATAGTATCATATCATCTGCGAAGAGTGATAGTTTGACTTCTTCTTTACCAATTTGGATGCCTTTAATTTCTTTTTGTTGTCTGATTGCTGAGGCTAGGACTTCTAGTACTATGTTGAATAGCAGTGGTGATAATGGACATCCCTGCCGTGTTCCTGACCTTAACGGAAAAGCTTTCAGTTTTTCTCCATTGAAAAGGATATTTGCGGTGGGTTTTTCATAGATGGCTTTGATAATATTGAGGTATGTGCCCTCTATCCCTACACTTTGAAGAGTTTTGATCAGGAAGGGATGCTGTACTTTGTCAAATGCTTTTTCAGCATCTATTGAGAGTCTCATATGGTTCTTGTTCTTTCTTTTATTAATGTGTTCTATCACATTGATTGATTTGCGGATGTTGAACCAACCCTGCAGCCCTGGAATAAATCCCACTTGATTGTGGTGAATAATCCTTTTAATGTACTGTTGAATCCTATTGGCTAGTATTTTGGCGAGAATTTTTGCGTCTGTTTTCATCAAGGATATTGGTCTGTAGTTCTCTTTTTTGGTGGGATCCTTGTCTGGTTTTGGGATCAAGGTGATGATGGCCTCATAAAATGAGTTTGGAAGTTTTCCTTCCATTTCTATTTTTTGGAACAGTTTCAGGAGAATAGGAATTAGTTCTTCTTTAAATGTTTGGTAGAATTCCCCTGGGAAGCCGTCTGGCCCTGGGCTTTTGTTTGTTTTTAGATTTTTGATGATTGTTTCAATCTCCTTACTGGTTATGGGCCTGTTCAGGTTTTCTATTTCTTCCTGGTTCAGTTGTGGTAGTTTATATGTCTCTAGGAATGCATCCATTTCTTCCAGATTGTCCAATTTGTTGGCGTAGAGTTGCTCATAGTATGTTCTTATAATTGTCTGTATTTCTTTGGTGTTAGTTGTGATCTCTCCTCTTTCATTCATGATTTTATTGATTTGGGTCCTTTCTCTTTTCTTTTTGATGAGTCTGGCCAGGGGTTTATCAATCTTATTGATTCTTTCAAAGAACCAGCTCCTAGTTTCATTGATTTTTTCTATTGTTTTTTTGGTTTCTATTTCATTGATTTCTGCTCTGATCTTTATGATTTCTCTTCTCCTGCTTGGTTTAGGGTTTCTTTCTTGTTCTTTCTCCAGCTCCTTTACGTGTAGGGTTAGGTTGTGTACTTGAGACCTTTCTTGTTTCTTGAGAAGGGCTTGTACCGCTATATATTTTCCTCTCAGGACTGCCTTTGCTGTGTCCCACAGATTTTGAACTGTTGTGTTTTCATTATCATTTGTTTCCATGAATTTTTTTCAATTCTTCTTTAATTTCCTGGTTGACCCATTCATTCTTTAGAAGGATGCTGTTTAGTCTCCATGTATTTGGGTTCTTTCCAGCTTTCCTCTTGTGATTGAGTTCTAGCTTCAGAGCATTGTGGTCTCAAAATATGCAGGGAATGATCCTAATCTTTTGATACCAGTTGAGACTTGATTTGTGACCCAGGATGTGATCTATTCTGGAGAAGGTTCCATGTGCACTAGAGAAGAATGTGTATTCTGTTGCTTTGGGATGAAATGTTCTGAATATATCTGTGATGTCCATCTGGTCCAGTGTGTCATTTAAGGCCTTTATTTCCTTGTTGATCTTTTGCTTGGATGATCTGTCCATTTCAGTGAGGGGAGTGTTAAAGTCCCCTACTATTATTGTATTATTATTGATGTGTTTCTTTGATTTTGTTATTAATTGGTTGATATAGTTGGCTGCTCCCACGTTAGGGGCATAGATATTTAAAATTGTTAGATCTTCTTGTTGGACAGACCCTTTGAGTAGGATATAGTGTCCTTCCTCATCTCTTATTATAGTCTTTGGCTTAAAATCTAATTGATCTGATATAAGGATTGCCACCCCAGCTTTCTTCTGATGCCCATTAGCATGGTAAATTGTTTTCCACCCCCTCACTTTAAATCTGGAGGTGTCTTCGCGTCTAAAATGAGTTTCTTGTAGACAACATACTGATGGGTTTTGTTTTTTTATCCATTCTGACACCCTGTGTCTTTTGATTGGGGCATTTAGCCCATTAACATTCAGGGTAACTATTGAGAGATATGAATTTAGTGCCATTATTAACTTGTAAGGTGACTGTTACTGTATATTGTCTCTGTACCTTTCTGATCTACTACTTTTAGGCTCTCTCTTTGCTTAGAGGACCCCTTTCAATATTTCCTGTAGAGCTGGTTTGGTGTTTGCAAATTCTTTCAGTTTTTGTTTGTCCTGGAAGCTTTTTATCTCTCCTTCTATTTTCAATGATAGCCTAGGTGGATAGAGTATTCTTGGCTGCATGTTTTTCTCATTTAGTGCTCTGAATATATCATGCCAGCTCTTTCTGGCCTGCCAGGTCTCTGTGGATAAGTCTGCCACCAATCTAATATTTTTACCATTGTATGTTACAGACTTCTTTTCTCGGGCTGCTTTCAGGATTTTCTCTTTGTCACTAAGACTTGTAAATTTTACTATTAGGTGACGGGGTGTGGACCTATTCTTGTTGACTTTGAGGGGGGTTCTCTGCATCTCCTGGATTTTAATGCTTGTTCCCTTTGCCATATTAGGGAAATTCTCTCCAATGATTCTCTCCAATAGACCTTCTGCTCCCCTCTCTGTTTCTTCTTCTTCTGGAATCCCAATTATTCTAATGTTGTTTCGTCTTATGGTGTCACTTATCTCTCGAATTCTCCCCTCATGGTCCAGTAGCTGTTTGTCCCTCTTTTGCTCGGCTTCCTTATTCTCTATCATTTGGTCTTCTATATCACTAATTCTTTCTTCTGCCTCATTTATCCTAGCAGTGAGAGCCTCCATTTTTGATTGCACCTCATTAATAGCTTTTTTGATTTCAACTTGGTTAGATTTTAGTTCTTTAATTTCTCCAGAAAGGGCTTTAATATCTCCAGAGAGGGTTTCTCTAATATCTTCCATGCCTTTTTCGAGCCCGGCTAGAATGTTCAGAATCGTCATTCTGAACTCTTGATCTGACATATTACCAATGTCTGTGTTGATTAGGTCCCTAGCCTTCGGTATTGTCTCTTGTTCTTTTGTTTGTGGTGATTTTTTCCACCTTGTCATTTTGTCCAGATAAGAGGATATGAAGGAGCAAATAAACTACTAAAAGGGTGGCAAAGACCCCAGAAAAATGCGCTGTAACCAAATGAGAAGAGACCCCAAATTGTGGGGGGGAGAAAGGGGATAAAAACAGGTTCTGAAAAAAAAAGAAAAAAAAAAAGAAAAAAATTTAAAAAATAAAACAAATAAAAAAATATAAAAAAGAAAGAAAAAATATATATATTTAGATGAACTAGTCAAAAAACGTTAAAAAAGAAAAGGGTAAAAGTTTTAAAAAATTTAGCAGAAGAAGAAAAAAGAAAAAGAAAAAAAAATTGAAAAAAGAAAAAAAAAATTGAAGTAGCCGCAAGACTAAAGAATCATGGGGAGAAAGCCATGAGTTCCGTGCTTTGCTTTCTCCTCCTCTGGAATTGCTCTGCTGTCTTAGGAATTGAACCTGCTTTCTCCTTGATAGATGAACTTCGTCCTGGCTGGATATTTTGTTGATCTTCTGGGGGAGGGGCCTGTTGTAGTGACTCTCAAGTGTCTTTGCCCGACGCGGGATTGCACAGCCCTTACCGGCGGCCGGACTAAGTAATCGGCTCGGGTTCGCTTTTGGGAGCTTCTGTTCCCTGAACGCTTTCCGTAGAGTTCCGGAGGACGGGAATGAAAATGGCGGCCTCCCAGTCTCTGGCCCAGAGGAGCCGAGAGCCTGGGGCCCCACTCCTCAGTGCGCCCCCAGAGGACAGCACCCAATCACTCCCATATCCCCAGCCTCTAGCTGCGCTCCGAGCTCACCCAGCCCGCGACCAGTTCAAGGTAACCCCGAGCTGAGAGTTCAGTCCTCGGCTCTGTCTCTGCAGCCGGCTTCTCCGTTCTAATACCTGCGAGCTCTCCGACACTCTGACACCCCCGATCCTTCTGTGACCCTGCGGGGCCTGGGGCCACGCTGACCCCGCGTGGGCTTCAACCTGGTTTAGCCTCTGGAGCAATGTCCCTCAGTGGAACAGACTTTTAAAAGTCCTGATTTTGTGCTCCGTTGCTCCGCCGCTTGCCGGGAGCCGGCCCCTCCCCCCGCGGTCTATCTTCCCGTCGTTTTAGATTCACTTCTCCGCCAGTCCTACCTTTCAGAAAGTGGTTGATTTTCTGTTTCTAGAGTTGCTGTTCTTCTTCTCTTCGCTCTCCCGTTGGATTTGTAGGTGTTTGCAATGTTTAGATAAGCTATCGAGCTGATCTCCTGCTACCTGATGTAGTCTCAGGCGGCTACTTCTCCGCCATCTTGGCTCCTCCTCCAAGCCTGCCTTTTCTTAATTCCAGTTTCAGAAACAAAAGTTTGCTGCTAGGTTTGGAGGACAGCTGGGAAAAGCCTCTGGACTTGGATCCATGTAGCCTTCTCAGACATCAGGGGCCTATGAGGGGCCAGATATTTTTGCTGTCTATTTTATTTATAAATAAATCCTACCTCCCAGGTGCTGGAAAACGAATCCAGGCTGACAGATTTCCTTACTTGACTGTGTTGGCTTTCAATGGCCAGTGTCACTGCTATTAATAGTAAACTCTGTATTCTTAAAGAGATTTTCTGTCTGCTCTGCCAGTCCTAGAGCAGACCTTGGTAAGAAAGATCAAGCTGGGGTTAGGCCCGAGGAAGACAGAAGCAATTAAGCAGAGGGGACAGAGAGGCACCAAAAGAAGAAAAGCCAGGAATTTCTTGAGTGAAATTAACCTTAAGCTGACTTTGAAACTTTCTTTGATACATTCTTCTAGCAATTGGTTTTAAGGTCTACATAATACAAGATTAAGGAGTTCAATCAAGAGGACCCATGCATAGATAGAAAGTGATTCTAATGACCAGATTAGTTGGCTTCTTGGAGAAAGGGACGCAAAGGTTGATCTTGTTGAATGAGCTTCTTTTCTGGCTTCCTTTTCCTTACGCAAATATAAAAATAGTCTTTTAAAACAGAGCAATATGTATCTTTTAGCTAGTCTCTTCCTTTGGTTTTCAAAGTGCATTGCTTATTTTGAGAGAAATTCCAGTCAATTTTGGTGCTTTTGTGTCTTGCTTATTTATCCTATCGTGGTCCAAGGTCTCAGGCAAAGACAGCACAGTGCCCCCAAACACTTCAGAAGTAAAACCTTTATTAATGGAATTCTGGGGAAATAGAATTTATGCTTAACTCTTAGTTAAACATAAAACCCTTTTTGCTTTAATCCTTGATGTTGAAATCCTTTTTAAGATGTTTACATTTGCTTTTATGTCTGTGCACAGTACATGGAAATGATCTAATCTTGCTCTGATGATTCAGCATCTTGTAGCCCCTCCATTCTAAATATGTTTTATTGTAGGGATAAGGGGTACAGAAGATTAGAATGAGTCTAAGCCTTGGCCCAAAAGACTCCTTTATCTAATTGTGTTTGAATCCTGAGACAGACAGACATTCCTGGTTCTGTTCTAAATACCTAAATACCTGCAGACTCCAGCCCCAAACACTGCTACTTCTTTAGCAGGTCCAGAATGAATTTTTGCTTCCATGTGATTTCCTTCTAGGAGAATTATGAAACCCCAACAATGAAGACTGGGGGAAGAGCTGGGTTGACAAATAAGACAAAATCATCACAGAACTGTTCTCCTGGGGCGTGGCTCAGTGCCATCTCACTTTTGGGCCTGAGGCCGTGTGCTCCTGAGTTTCAGTCTTGACATGCAGGAGACCTGGATGGGCCCTTGAAGCGCATGGAGACTCCTAGCTCCTTCCTAACATGAAGAGCTGAGGAAGGTGTAAATGTATTCATTTATGTGGGGTGGAGGAGTCACGCTGCTGGCTATCTTGGTGCTCCCTTTGAGTTCAAGGAAAAGTGCCAGGTGGGAAGACATAAAATATCTCACCCAAAGACAGTTTTTGAAAATCTCCTCTTTCTCATCCTTTCCATCCTGGTTGCCAGAGTAATGGGGCAATGTGGATCACATGGGAAGGACAAGAAAATGGTAGTAGGTCAGGCTGCTAATTGCCTTGGCCTCTTTTGCTTGTTGTGACAACGAGGAAAGAGCCAACTGATCAAAACTTCTGCACAGCCTCTTTTAGCTACAGGATTTACCCCATTTGTGAAGCAAATGGCCAAAGGAATTCAAGCTGGGTCAAGGATGAGAGGATTTAGCCAAGAGAGCCCCGCAGTTTCTTGCTTGTCATGAATGATGTATAGAATGAGGTAATGCAACCAGAATTAAGTGAGAGCTGCAGAGTCACTTTCCACACAGCTGGGAGTGCAGCTTTTTGATGACTGTATCATTTTTTAAAATGTCCTGGAGCATCAGAAGGCCTGAATTCTAAAATCACATTACTTTGCAACTTTATGTCACAGGTATATCTGGGCTTCAGGGAAGTGGGGCTGTCTCCAAGGGGGAATGCCCCACATATTTGACCTTGGAAAGTTTGGAAAAGCCTTTCCTCCAATTGTTCCTCCCTCCCCATTTGTGGTCTTAGTCTTCCAGCCTAGAGAATCAGAAAGATTTCTATGGAAACTTAGGGGAAGGAAGGGAAGATTAGAGAAGATTAAGAAATGAAAACCTGAAAGGAGTAGTATGTCCAGAGAGAACTAATAGGCTAAAGCAGGGTTGACAGAAAGAGCACCATCCATGATACACATAGAAACAGGACTTTTTCCTGCTTTGAGCTTTCCTTTACTTGAGGTTCTATTTCTGATGTTTACTATGGGCTCCACTTTTCTGACTCATGGACTTTCCTTATGAGGAAAGGGGTCAGGGAGATATGGGTTAGCCCACTCTTCTAACTGAATAGCCTTAGCCCTTGTCTGCAAACCGAGAAGAACATGTGCCACAAAAAGTGGTTTTGTGGGTTATTGTAATGTTGGTGGCCCACAAATACAAATTCTCTCCTTGCCTCTATTTTCCCTTTCTGTTTTTTCTTTTCCTGTTGACTTTCTTCATTAAACATGCTAGTAGATGTTTACCTTGAGGCAGATAAAGCTTTTGCTTCTAAAGTAGACTGTGGGTCTGCTCTTTTTGGAAACTCTGCTTTAGTCAATTAGTTCCTCTGTGAGGAAAGTATTCTGAGGGTTGAGAGAGAGAGGGGAGAGAGTGAGAGAGAAACACTACTTAGGGATTCATTTTTGGGTGCATGGGAGGATTGAGAAATGGGTGAGAAAGAGGACATTTTATACACCATGGGTAAAAATGGAACAAGGTTCTTATAATACACTTGTTTTCTACAGTGTCTGGAGCATTAGCAAGATGCTGCTTGAAAGAGAAGAAAAAAAAGTCTTCCATGGACCTGTGCTTGTTTGCCATTGAATTTTATTTTGTCTACATTATTTGCAAAACCCCAAGCTAAGAAATTTTAATAAAAAGAGCTATTTTCTGAGTTTCCTGGCGGAAGCAAACATAAAACTGATATGATGGGATGACCCCTTAATCTGGATCTCTCAGGATTCCTACATATAAATACCTGCTGAACATGAGCTCTTGACACATAGTTGCAAAATACACAAGAAAGCAATCTACCATGAGTGTACATTAATAGACATAAAAAAAAGCACATTAGAATTATACGGTTTCCAGTAATTTAAAATAGTAGAGTCTTGAGTAGAAACTATGACCATGATGTTTTTAGTGATTAGAGATCAAATGATTAAAGTAGGGAATTGAAAATACAAGAAAAGAGCAAGTGGTTATAAAAAGTCATTGTAAAAAAAAGGAAAGGCAGATTTTGAAAGAACTTACTAAAAGCTTCTGGAGGGGAATGATACTGAATGCCATTGTAGTGGGCATTAGTAAAGTGGAAAGTAGATCTCATAAAATTATCCAAAAACTAGCATTGAGAGATAAATTAGCAGGAAATATATAAGTCAGTTGAAAAAAACATGTAGAAATAGAATTAAAGGTTTCTATATGTTAATCACAGTTAATCATAGAAAGAATAAAGGGAATACTTGAATAGGTAATGATTAAGAGTTTTCCAGAGTTAAAAGTAAACCTAAAGCCTCATATTTGGGATGTACAACAAATCCCAAGCAGGTTAAGTGCAAAAAACACTAGACTTACTGAAATAAAATGTCGGAACTCAAAAGACAAAGAAAGAAGAAATCTTAGAAACAATAACGAATAAATAGTATATTATTTGTAAGGACTACAACAGACTATTCAATAGCAAAAAGAAAAACAATGTTTTCAAAGTGCCAAGATAAAATTTGTATTACACTCTTGAATGATAATTTGGCTTACCATAGATTTTTTCATTGACATATTAAATTCAGAAATCAGGACTGAGTTGCAAGAAGGAATGATGAACACATGGAACAAATTTAAATTAGTATTTACTATAAAATAACAATGTCAACAATGGCATGATTTAGAGGTAAAAAGACAAGGGAAAATTAAAAGCTGTACAAGAACAATGTATAAGACAGAAAGACACTGATTGGATTTAAATTGTTAGAAATACTTGTTTTGGAGGAAGATAGAGCTATTGGTTAAATTTAGACTTAATTAAAATAAGTATACATATTGAAACTTTAAGGGTAACCACTAAAAAACCAGAAATTAAATATGTAACTTCTAAACCAGAAGAGAATCACAAAGAATAAAGAAAATTCATTTAAGTCCAGTGGAAGCCAAAATAGGAGATATATATTCCTTAGGCTAAATAGGAAATATAAGATGGTAGTAATAAACTCAAATATGTCGGTAATTAAAACAAATATAAATGGACTAAACGCTTCTGTTAAAATAATCAAGATTATCATGCTGGATTAAAAATAACAAAACAAAAACCAGAGACATATCTAAAACATAAAGACACCCAGAGTTAAAAAATCATGCCAACAGATATATCAGACAAATTTTAACCAAGGGAAAGCTAATATAGCTGATAAAGCTGGTATAGCTAAAATAATATACAAAATATATAAATAAATATACAAGTGGTATTTAACTAATAGAGATAAAGATGAGTCTTAAATAAGGATAAAAGAAACACTATGCCAGGAAGATTCAAGTTATTTTAAGGACTCATGGCCATTTAAAAAAACAAACAAACAACTAATGTTAAATACCAAAAAAAACCCCATATATACCCACTAAGTTCTTTAACTACAGTGGGATTAAATGAGAAAAGAGTAAGTGAAAATTCTTTTTAAAACACAATATTTCTGGGTGCACCTGCGTGGCTCAGTGGGTTAAGCCGCTGCCTTCGGCTCAGGTCATGATCTCAGGGTCCTGGGATCGAGTCCCACATTGGGCTCTCTGCTCAGCAGGGAGCCTGCTTCCCTCTCTCTCTCTGCCTGCCTCTCTGCCTACTTGTGATCTCTCTGTGTCAAATAAATAAATAAAAAAAATAAATAAAATCTTTAAAAAAACACACACAATATTTCTGGAAATTAAAAGTATTTCTAAGTAAATCATGGGTCAAACAATGCATATATGGAAATATAATTAAACAGGAATGAAAATGTCATAACTAAAAATAGTGTGATGAAGCTAAAATGTTATTTAGTGCATAATTTACAACCTTAACAGCTTTCATTAGAAGTGAAGAAAACCAGGGGGTTCCTGGATGGCAGAGTCTGTTAAGCATCTGACTCTTGGTTTCAACTCAGGTCCTGATCTCAGGGTCCTGAGATTGAGCCATGTGTTGGGCTCCCTGCTTAGCAGGGAGCATGCTTGAAACTCTCTGCCCCCAACTCTGAGCTCTTGCTCTAACATCAATCAATCAATCTATCTGTCTTTAAAAAAAAAATGAAGTGAAGAAAGCTGAGACTTAAGAATTTAGTAAAAGAACAAAGTAACTCAAAAGAATTAAAAGGAAGTAAAATATGAGGTTGGAAGTATAAAGTAATAAAAAGCTAAAAACTAGGAATTTTCAACAAAATTCAAAAGCTGACTTGTGTTCCTTTATGTATTCTGCCTCTGGGAAGGTTGAGTGTTTTACCTAATCAGTAAATTTGAGAGGAATACTGAGATTACTCATATCAGCTCTGCTCTTCTTTCAGAGCAAACCTGTCTGGAGTCAGGTTAAGTTTTTCTCTGCTCTTTCATGTTCCTCTGTGCCATAGGTCTCAACCAGCAGCCTTTTGGGGGGAATTCTTCTTCCTAAGTCAGCGTATCAGTCCAAATATGCCTCATATATTAAGCTACAATCTCCAGCCCAGGCATTATAAGTAACAAATGTACTTACTTCTTTGATTTCTCAATTTGTTCATAACCTGGGCAGGAAAGACAGAAAATACAAAATATTTTTAAGAATGAATAAGGAAACATTGGTAGAGATATAGTAGATATTAAAAAAATAAAGAGGCTTGTGTCGTGATCTCAGGGTCCTGGGATCCAGTCCCGCATCGGGCTCTCTGCTCCGCAGGGAGCCTGCTTCCTCCTCTCTCTCTGCCGGCCTCTCTGCCTACTTGTGATCTCTCTGTCAGATAAATAAATAAAATCTTTAAAAAAAAAAATAAAGAGGATACTATGTTTATCCAAATGCCAACAAGTCTAAACAGAAACTTTGTGTTTGTCTGTTTTATCTTACTAGTGAGTTTGTATATCTAGTTGCAGCAAGTAGAAAAATGTAAGTTTACCAAGTGACTCAAGAAGAAACAGATAAGTAGCTATAATCATTAAAAAAATCAGTCTTTTGTAAAAATCTACACTTGTGCATGTGTATACACACATACACATACACACACATACTCACGCTCATTTCAAACTCTTAATTTACAGGAAAGTACTAGCAAAAATTCAGTCTTAAACAAGTGTTTCAGATAATAAAAAGAGTGCTCTTTTATGAGACTGGTGTAATTTTGATAGAAAATCGGATAAACTTGATATTAAAAACAGAAAAAGTCAATATGAAAAAAAATTTGCAGACAAATATTCACAAATAAACAGGGTCAAAAATTGTAAATGAAATATAAGCAAGTCAGAATCCAGCCGTATCTTTATGAGTTTTATATATGTGTACTTGTGTGCATGGGCATACATGTATGTGTATGTGTGTAAGCCTAGTAGGGCTTTATATGTAACGTCAAGATGGTTTAACAATAGAACTGTTTGTAATGTAACTTAGCATATTGACTGAATAAGAAATATATAATCATTTAAATTGAAGCAGGAAAAATACTTAAAAATTCAATATGTTTTCATGATAAATTCTTAGTAAAATGGAAAGGTGGGGAATATTTGATAAAAGATGATCTACCAACATTTTATTTGTTTTATTTTATTATTTTTTTAAATCTACCAACGTTTTAGAGCAAACATTATCCTCTACGATATTCTCTTCAAAGAGGACTCTAAGACAAGAATGCCTGTCACCATAGGATCTGTTTATCAGTGTACTACAGGTTCTAGTTGGTGATGTTAGACGAGACAAAGAAATGAAAAAATATAAGCACGTGAAAAGAAAACACTGTGTCTGTGTGTGTTTGTGTGTATGTGTGTGGTGTGCGTGTGTTTAGACAATGTATATATCTAAGAGAAATTGCCAAATAATTCAAATAATAAAGTTGTTGGAGAAAAGATTCTTGCAGATTGGGCACCAGGGAAGCTGACTCTGATCTGGCAATTAGCATGTAGTTTTTTGGGTCATGTTCTTGATACCCACACCTGTGGAAGAGATGGATGAGAAGCAGGATTGTATGAAGGGAGAAGTTGAACTGTGATGCAGTCCTAAAGAAGGCCCCAGACAAGTCTCTGGGAAGATCTGAAGCTGCTGAGTCCCTTTAGAATTATTCCAGGTTAGGGTGAAGAGGTCAGGCCTTTGTATTTCCATGTTGACCAGTTAACCCCATGTACAATCCCCTGGGAAGTGATGTGGCTCTGGCACATCTGGAGTTTTGGCAGTTCTTTTGGCCAAAACTCTCTGTTAAGAGGGCTTGTGGATGAGGTCTAACTGCTGGCAGTACTTCTTGCTCTGAGGGGATAAGTTCTTTAGTCCTAAATGGGGACCTGGGAGGCACAAGGATCTACCTTATTTATTTAAGTTTTGGGAGCCATTACTTCAGGATCTCAATGGGAGTCTTTCCCTTGAGGGGGAACTTACAGGACAAAGATGAGTAGGATAGAATATGGCTCCCATTGGAGCGGCTGGTCTTGGGGCCACCACTGATACTCATCAATTACTGCTTTCCTATGCATTCTAGACGTCCTTTCTCTTACAGAGCACCATTGCTAGTCTCACTGGCAAATCTGATGGGTGACCCAGATCCTCATTTCTGACAGGTCTGATACTTCGGTCATGTGTCATTTTTTTAGGTCAGGATTGCTGCAGCTGTCCAATTACTATCAAAATTGGGCAAGATATTACCTAGAGGCACCAGGCACATCACTTAAATGCCAAACATAGTCTTCCCTGCTGACATTATGTAACAGCAACCTTAGCTTCTCCTGATATTTGGCATTAACACCCCCCACCACTTAAGAACCTGCTATTCATTATGATAATTCCATCTTCTTGGCTTCTGTTAAGTACTGCCATCTGGCCTCTATAATTTTGGGGTCCTGTGTCCCCCACTGCTGTCAGTGAAGCCAGTTCTGTAATGGTCTCTGCTACTGTCATTCCTGGCCTGCAAAGGTAGCTACCACCGAACTTCAGAAGGCTAGCGGTCTTCTCATCAGTGCTTTTTTTTTTTTTTTTTTTTTAAATTCCTTTGGCCCTCGTATGGAGAATTTTCATCTTGTGGATTTTTCATTCTTACATGGTAAGTCCACTCTTCTATGCCTGATTATCTAGGTCTTTTTACTATTTCTTCAACTTTCTGCCTTGGTAACTCAGGCATTTATGCATTCACTTAGTGTGGGTTAGAGTCAAACAAACCTTTTCTATAAAGGGCCATAGAGTAAATATTTTAGTCTTTGTGAGCCACAAACAGCCTTGCTTGCCTATCTTTGTTTATTTTTAATAGTGCTTTAAAAACAAAACAAAACAAAAAAACATTTTTAGCTTTCAAGTTGTACAAAAATAGG
Source organism: Meles meles (assembly GCF_922984935.1). Classification (NCBI taxonomy): domain Eukaryota; kingdom Metazoa; phylum Chordata; class Mammalia; order Carnivora; family Mustelidae; genus Meles; species Meles meles. The sequence continues at coordinate 86,222,616 of NC_060068.1, forward strand.
GCACTGGAATTGTAGTTTGTGAGGCCCTGGGCCATAGCTTTTTTGTGCATCTGGGAGCCTTCCTAGGAGGGTTTGCATAATCTTCCAACATCTGTAATGAGGACCCATGTTAAATCCCATGTCCTGCCACAGTGCCCCTAAATTAATGTACTTTCCTTTCTACTTTATACTGTGCCTCTGGTGAACCAGTATCCTGAGATCCAGTCTAGTGCACAGTCCCCTGGCTTTTGCTGGGACAGGTTTTTTGGGTCCTGCAGCTCCCTTTCAGCAAATTCTTTCTTTCTTTATCAGGCTCAGCCCATTCAGGTTGAGTTAACCTTCATCATTGTTCTACTGACCAGGAAGGGTGGTGGAGGCTGATCCCAAGAGGAAGATATATTGTCTGAGATACTTCTTCTCTGCATCTCTGTAGATGCAAGCAAGAGGGAAAGAATAGGTTTTAGGAATGAGGGGTGGGCAGGCCACTTGTGCAAGCTCTGATGGTTCTGGGGAATATAAAGATTAAAGAGTTTCAGGTGCATCACCCCAGGTATGCTCATTCATTCTCTCCCTGGCAGGGCTCTGAACTCACATAGCTGACCAAACAGTAAGAACCGAGAGCTTCATCTTTGGAATTCTGCTCCTCTTAAGGTTAAGTCCTTGTTTACTCTTTCCTTAAACTGTAAGATACAAGGGTCACTTCACAAGATCCTTGGACTTTTACATTTAGTTTTTAATTAATAATTAATTTCTATTAGTTTTTCTATATATTTTTAAATGACTTATAAATCTTAGCTATAGTCACCCAGTTCTATTGTCCCTATAGTTATTATTTGCTCCATGTTTTTCTTTTTTTCTTTTGAAGATTTGTTTATTTATTTTAGAGACAGAGAGAAAGAGAGTGAGAGAACAGGGAGGCCAGAGAGAGTGGGAGGAGAGAGAACCTCAAACAGACTCCACCTTGAACATGGAGCCTGATGCAGGGCTCCATCTTGCAACTCTGAGATCATAACCTGATCCCAAAACAAGAGTCAGATGCCTAACCAACTGCACTACCTAGGTGCCCCCTACCCCCGTGTTTTTCAAATGCTTGATCAGTCACATTTTCTCATGCATCCTCTTTTACCGGAATACCCTCTCAGTTTACCACAGATTGAAGTTTTAACAATTTCACCTCTACCTTGTGCCAGTGATGGGTCCTCTTCACCAGTCAGTCAGAAGATGACCCAACTGCAAAATCTCATCTTAACACCTGCTTTCATAGGCTGTTTCAGGTTCTGTTCTTCAGGAAGCAGACTTTGAGGTACAGATGAATAAGAAAGCATGCTTTTGAGGTTAATACCTATAGACAGGACAGGAAAGAAGAAAGACTGAATAGAGGAGGAGATAGGATGGGATGTGGTCTCAGTGAAGACCTTGGTAGGGAAGCTCTAGAGCTGGGATGGCTCTTCAGAGTTGTCCCAAACTGGTGTGAGGAGGATGAGCCTGTTGAGTTATTCTGGTTTTTAAAAATCTTTTTAAAATTAACATATAATGTATTATTAGCCCCAGGGGTATAGCTCTGTGAAATGCCAGGTTTACATTTCACAGCATTCACCATAGCACATATCTTCCCCAGTGTCCATCACCCAACCACCCTATCCCTCCCTCCCTCCCGCCAGCAACCCTCAGTTTGTTTTGTGAGATTGAGTTTCTTATAGTTTGTCTCCCTCCTGATCCCATCTTGTTTCATTTATTTCTTTCCTACCCCCATACTTCCTCATATCAGGGAGATCATATGATAATTGTCCTTCTCTGATTGACTTATTTCACTAAGCATAGTAGCCTCTAGTTCCATACACGTTGTCGCAAATGGCAAGATTTCATTTCTTTTGATGGCTGCATAGTATTCCATTGTATATATATACCACATCTTCTTTATCCATTCATTTATTGATGGCCATCTAGGTTCTTTTCATAGTTCGGCTATTATGGACATTGCTGCTATAAACATTTGAGGGCACATGCCCCTTCGAATCACTATATTTGTATCTTTAGGGACCTAGTAGTCTGATTGCTGCATCGTGGGGTAGCTCTATTTTTAACTTTTGAGGAAGCTCCATGCTGTTTTCCAGAGTGGTTGCATCAGCTTGCATTCCCTCCAACAGTGTAGGAGGGTTCCCCTTTCTCTGCAACCTCACCAGCATCTGTTGTTCCCTGACTTGTTAATTTTAGACATTCTGACTGGTGTGAGGTGGTATCTCATTTTGGTTTTGATTTGTATTTCCCTGATGCTGAGTGATGTGGAGCACTTTTTCATGTGTCAGTTGGCTATCTGGATGTCTTCTTTGCAGAAATGTCTGTTCATGTCCTCTGCCCATTTCCTGATTGGATTATTTGTTCTTTGGGTGTTGAGTTTGATATGTTCTTTATAGATTTTGGATACTAGCTCTTTATCAGATAGGTTGTTTGCAAATATCTTCTCCCATTCTGTCCAGTGTCTTTGGTTTTGTTAACTGTTTCCTTTGCTGTGCAGAAGCTTTTGATCTTGATGAAATCCCAATAGTTCATTTTTGCCCTTGCTTCCCTTGCATTGGTGATGTTCCTAGGAAGAAGTTGCTGCGGCTGAGGTCAAAGAGGTTGCTGCCTGCGTTCTCCTCAAGGAGTTTGATGGGTTCCTGTCTCACATTGAGGTCCCTCATCCATTTTGAGTCTGTTTTCGTGTGTGGTGTAAGGAAATGGTCCAGTTTCATTTTTCTGCATGTGGCTGTCCAATTTTCCCAACACCATTTGTTGAAGTGACTGTTTTTTTTCCATTGGACATTCTTTCCTGCTTTGTCAAAGATGAGTTGACCATAGAGTTGAGGGTCTATTTCTGGGCTTTCTTTTCTGTTCCATTGATCTTGTTTTTGTGCCAGTACCATACCGTCTTGATGATGACAGCTTTGTAATAGAGCTTGAAGTCTAGAATTGTGATGCCACCAACTTTGGCTTTCTTTTTCAACAGTCCTCTGGCTATTCGAGGCCTTTTCTGGTTCTATATAAATTTTAGGATTACTTGTTCCATTTCTTTGAAAAATGGATGGGATTTTCATAGGGACTGTGTTAAATGTGTAGATTGCTTTAGGTAGCATAGACATTTTCACAATATTTGTTCTTCCAATCCATGAGTATGGAATATTTTTCCATTTCTTTGTGTCTTCCTCAATTTCATTCATGAGTACTTTATAGTTTTCTGAGAAGAGATTCTTTGCCTCTTTGGTTAAGTTTATTCCTAGGTATCTTATGGTTTTGGGTGCAATCATAAATGGGATTGACTCCTTAATTTCTCTTTCTTCTGTCTTGTTGTTGGCGTATAGAAATGAAACTGATTTCTGTGCATTGATTTTATATCCTGACACTTTACTGATTCCTATACATGTTTTAGCAGATTTGGAGTGGAGTCCTTTGGGTTTTCCACATAAAGTGTTATATCATCTGCAAAGAGTGAATAGTTTGACTTCTTCTTTGCTGATTTGGATGCCTTTAATTTCTTTTTGTTGTCTGATTGCTGAGGCTAGGACTTCTAGTACTATGTTGAATAGCAGTGGTGATACTGCACATCCCTGCTGTGTTCCTGACCTTAGAGGAAAAGCTGTCAGTTTTTCCCCATTGAGAATGATATTTGCTGTGTGTTTTTCATAGATGGCTTTAATGATATTGAGGTATGTACCCTCTATCCCTACACTTTGAAGAGTTTTGCAAATTTGCAAATATCAAGAAAGGATGCTGTACTTTGTCAAATGCTTTTTCAGCATCTATTGAGAGGATCATATGGTTCTTGCTCTTTCTTTTACTGATGTGTTGTATCACATTGATTGATTTGAGAATCACATTGATTGATTTGCGGATGTTGAACCAACCTTGCAGCCCAGGACTAAATCCCACTTGGTTGTAGTGAATAATCCTTTTAATGTACTGTTGGATCCTACTGGCTAGTATTTTGGTGAGAATTTTTGCATCCGTGTTCATCAAGGATATTGGTCTGTAATTCTACTTTTTGATGGGACCTTTGTCTGGTTTTGGGATCAAGGTAGTGCTGGCCTCATAAAATGAGTTTGGAAGTCTTTCTTCCACTTCTATTTTTTGGAACAGTTTCAGGAGAATAGGAATTATTATGTTTTGTAGAATTCCCCTGGGAAGCTGTCTGGCCCTGGGCTCTTGCTTATTGGGAGATTTTTTAAAAAGATTTTATTTATTTATTTGACAGAGAAAGATCAGAAGTAGGCAGAGAGGCAAGCAGAGAGAGAGAAGAGGAAGCAGGCTCCCCGCTGAGCAGAGAGCCCGATGCGGGACTTGATCCCAGGACCCTGAGATCATGACCTGAGCTGAAGGCAGAGGCTTAACCCACTGAGCCGCCCACGTCCCCTTTGTTGGGAGATTTTTGATGACTTCTTCAATTCCCTTACCAGTTATGGGTCTGTTCAGGTTTTCTATTTCTTCCTGGTTCAGTTTTGGTGGTTTCTATGTGTCTAGGAATGCATCCATTTCTTCCAGATTGTCAAATTTGTTTGATCTATAGTTGCTAATAATAGGTTCTTATACTTGTTTGTATTTCTTGGGTGTTGGTTGTGATCTCTCCTCTTTCATTCATGATTTTATTTATGTGGGTCATTTCTCTTTTCTTTTTGATAAGTCTGGCCAGGGGTTTATCCATCTTATTAATTCTTTCAAAGAACCAGTGTCTAGTTTCGTTGATTTGTTCTACTAGTCTTTTGGTTTCTATTTCATTGATTTCTGCTCTAAGCTTTATTATTTCTCTTCTCCTGCTGGGTTTAGGCTTTCTTTGGTCTTCTTTCTCCAGCTCCTTTATGTGTAGGGTTAGGTTGTGTATTTGAGACCTTTCTTGTTTCTTGAGAAAGCCTTGTGTCGCTACATACTTTCCTCTCAAGACTGCCTTTGCTGTGTCCTAAAGATTTTGAACAGTTGTGTTTTCATTTTCATTTGTTTCCATGATTTTTTTTTTTCAATTCTTCTTTAATTTCCTGATTGACCCTTCATTCTTTAGTAGGATGCTTTTTAGCCTCCATGTATTTGGGTTCTTTCCAAATTTCCTCTTGTGATTGAGTTCTAGCTTCAGAGCATTGTGGTCTGAAAATATGCAGGGAATGATCCCAATCTTTGAGTACCGGTTGAGACCTGATTTGTGATCCAGGATGTGATCGATTCTGGAGAATGTTCTATGTGCACTAGAAAGAATGTGTATTCTGTTGTTTTTGGTATGGAATGTTCTGAATATATCTGTGATGTCCATCTGGTCCAGTGTGTCATTTAAAGCCTTTATTTCCTTGTTGATCTTTTGCTTAGATGATCTGTCCATTTCAGTAAGGGGGTTTTTTAAAGTCCCCTACTATTATTGTGTTATTGTTGATGTGTTTCTTTGATTTTGTTATTAATTGATTTTGTTATTAATTGGTTCATATTATTGGTTGCTCCCATGTTAGGGGCATAGATATTTACAATTGTTAGATCTCGTTGTTGGACAGACCCTTTTTAAAAAAAATTTTTAATTTTTAAAAATTTTTATTTTTTATTTTTTTTCTTTTTTCTTTTATTTTATTTTTTTATTTGTTTATTTACAGCATATCAGTGTTCATTGTTTTGGCATCACACCCAGTGCTCCATGCAGTACATGCCCTCCCTATTACCCACCACCTGGTTCCTCAAACTCCCACCCCCCCCGCCCCTTCAAAACCCTCTGGTTGTTTTTCAGTGTCCATAGTCTCTCATGGTTCATCTCTTCTTCCAGTTTCCCTCAACTCCCTCTCCTCTCCATCTCCCCATGTCCTCCATGTTCTTTGTTATGCTTCACAAATAAGTGAGACCATATGATACTTGACTCTCTCTGCTTGATTTATTTTGCTCAGCATAATCTCTTCCAGTCCCGTCCATGTTGCTACAAAAGTTGGGTATTCATCCTTTCTGATGGAGGCATAATACTCCATTGTGTATATGTACCACATCTTCCTTATCCATTCATCCGTTGAAGGGCATCTTGGTTCTTTCCACAGTTTGGCGACCGTAGCCATTGCTGCTATAAACGTTGGGGTACAGATGGCCCTTCTTTTCACTACATCTGTATCTTTGGGGTAAATACCCAGCAGTGCAATTGCAGGGTCATAGGGAAGCTCTATTCTTAATTTCTTCAGGAATCTCCACACTGTTCTCCAAAGTGGCTGCACTAACTTGCATTCCCAGTAACAGTGTAAGAGAGTTCCCCTTTCTCCACATCCTCTCCAACACACGTTGTTTCCTGTCTTGCTAATTTTGGCCATTCTAACTGGTGTCAGGTGGTATCTGAATGTTGTTTTAATTTGAATCTCCCTGATGGCTAGTGATGATGAACATTTTTTCATGTGTCTGATAGCCATTTGTATGTCTTCATTGGAGAAGTGTCTGTTCATATCTTCTGCCCATTTTTTGATATGATTATCTGTTTTGTGTGTGTTGAGTTTGAGAAGTTCTTTATAGATCCTGGATATCAACCTTTTGTCTGTACTGTCATTTGCAAATATCTTCTTCCATTCCGTGGGTTGCCTTTTTGTTTTGTTGACCATTTCCTTTGCTGTGCAGAAGCTTTTGATCTTGATGAAGCCACCATGACTAGGTGGGATTCATCCCTGGGTTGCAAGGTTGGTTGAACATTCGCAAATCAATCAATGTGACAGAACAAATCAATAAGAGAAGAGAGAAGAACCACATGGTCCTCTCAATTGATGCAGAAAAAGCATTTGACAAAATCCAGCATCCGTTCCTGATGAAAACGCTTCAAAGTATAGGGATGGAGGGAACATTCCTGAACTTCATAAAATCTATCTATGAAAGACCCACAGCAAATATCATCCTCAATGGGAAAAAGCTCACAGCCTTCCCGTTGAGATCAGGAACACAACAAGGATGCCCACTCTCACCACTCTTGTTCAACATAGTATTAGAAGTTCTAGCAACGGCAATCAGACAACAAAGAGAAATAAAAGGTATCCAAATTGGCAAGGAAGAAGTCAAACTCTCTCTCTTCACAGATGACATGATACTTTATATGGAAAACCCCAAAGACTCCACCCCCAAACTACTAGAACTCATACAGTAATTCAGTAACGTGGCAGGATACAAAGTCAATGTACAGAAATCAGTGGCTTTCTTATACACTAACAATGAAAATACAGAAAGGGAAATTAGAGAATCGATTCCATTTACTATAGCACCAAGAACCATAAGATACCTGGGAATAAACCTAACCAAAGAGGTAAAGGACCTGTATTCGAACTACAGAACACTCATGAAAGAAATTGAAGAAGACACAAAAAGATGGAAGACTGTTCCATGCTCTTGGATTGGAAGAATAAACATTGTTAAAATGTCTATACTGCCTAGAGCAATCTATACTTTTAATGCCATTCCAATCAAAATTCCACCGGTATTTTTCAAAGAGCTGGAGCAAATAATCCTAAAATTTGTATGGAATCAGAAGAGATCCCGAATTGCTAAGGAAATGTTGAAAAACAAAAACAAAACTGGCGGCATCACGTTGCCTGATTTCAAGCTTTACTACAAAGCTGTGATCACCAAGACAGCGTGGTATTGGCATAAAAACAGACACATAGACCAGTGGAACAGAGTAGAGAGCCCAGATATGGACCCTCAACTCTATGGTCAAAAAATCTTTGACAAAACAGGAAAAAATATTCAGTGGAAAAAAGACAGTCTCTTCAATAAATGGTGCTGGGAAAACTGGACAGCGATATGTAGAAGAATGAAACTCGACCATTCTTTTACACCGTACACAAAGATAAACTTGAAATGGATAAAAGACCTCAACGTGAGAGAGGAATCTATCAGAATCCTAGAGGAGAACATAGGCAGTAACCTCTTCGATATCAGCCACAGAAACTTCTTTCAAGATATGTCTCCAAAGGCCAAGGAAACAAAAGCGAAAATGAACTTTTGGGACTTCATCAAGATCAAAAATTTTTATTTTTAAATTACTTTTCAGTGTACTAGAATTCATTGTTTATGGACCACACCCAGTGCTCCATGCAGTACATGCCCTCCAGAATACCCACAACCAGGCTGGCCCAACTTCCCACCCCCCGCCCCTTCAAAATCCTCAGATTGTTTTTCAGAGTCCGTAGTCTTTCATGGCTCATCTCCCCCTCCAGTTTCCCTCAACTCCATTTTCCTCTCCATCTCCCCATGTCCTCCATGTTATTTCTTATGCTCCACAAATAAGTGAAACCATATGATAATTGACTCTCTTTGCTTGACTTATTTCACTCAGTATAATCTCTTCCAGTCCCGTCCATGTTGATACAAAAGTTGGGTATTCATCCTTTCTGATGGAGGCATAATACTCCATAGTGTATATGGACCACATCTTCCTTATCCATTCATCCGTTGAAGGGCATCTTGGTTCTTTCCACAGTTTGGCGACCATGTCATTGCTGCTATGAACATTGGGGTACAAATGGCCCTTCTTTTCACTACATCTGTATCTCTGGGGTAAATACCCAATAGTGCAATTGCAGGGTCATAGGGAGGCTGTATTTTTAATTTCTTAAGGAATCTCCACACTGTTCTCCAAATTGGCTGCACCAACTTGCATTCCCAACAGTGTAAGAGGGTTCCCCTTTCTCCACATCCTCTCCAACACATGTTGTTTCCTATCTTGTTAATTTTGGCCATACTTACACCATAACTGGTGTAAGGTGGTATCTCAATGTGGTTTTAATTTGAATCTTCCTGATGGCTAGTGATGATGAACATTTTTTTCACGTGTCTGATAGCCATTGTATGTCTTCATTGGAGAAGTGTCTGTTCATGTCTTCTGCCCATTTTTTGACATGATTATATGTTTTGTGTGTGTTGAGTTTGAGAAGTTATTTATAGATCCTGGATATCAGCCTTTTGTCTGTACTGTCATTTACAAATATCTTCTTCCATTCCGTGGGTTGCCTCTTTGTTTTGTTGACTCTTTCCTTTGCTGTGCAGAAGCTTTTGATCTTGATGAAGTCCCAAAAGTTCATTTTCACTTTTGTTTCCTTTGCCTTTGGAGACATGTCTTGAAAGAAGTTGCTGTGGCTGATATCGAAGAGGTTACTGCCTATGTTCTCCTCTACGATTCTGATGGATTCCTGTCTCACGTTGAGATCTTTTATCCATTTCGAGTTTATCTTTGTGTATGGTTTAAGAGAATGGTTGAGTTTCATTCTTCTACATATCGCTGTCCAGTTTTCCCAGCACCATTTTTTGAAGAGACTGTCTTTTTTCCACTGTATATTTTTTCCTGCTTTGTCGAAGATTTTTTGACCATAGAGTTGAGAGTCCATATCTGGGCTCTCTACTCTGTTCCACTGGTCTATGTGTCTGTTTTTATGCCAATACCACGCTGTCTTGGTGATCACAGCTTTGTAGTAAAGCTTGAAATCAGGCAACGTGATGCCGCCAGTTTTGTTTTTGTTTTTCAACATTTCCTTAGCAATTCGGGATCTCTTCTGATTCCATACAAATTTTAGGATTATTTGCTCCAGCTCTTTGAAAAATACCGTTGGAATTTTGATTGGAATGGCGTTAAAAGTATAGATTGCTCTAGGCAGTATAGACATTTTAACAATGTTTATTCTTCTGATCCAAGACCAGGGAATGGTCTTCCATCTTTTTGTGTCTTCTTTGATTTCTTTCACGAGTGTTCTGTAGTTCCTTGAGTACAGATCCTTTACCTCTTTGGTTAGGTTTATTCCCAGGTATCTTATGGTTCTTGGTGCTATCGTAAATGGAATTGATTCTCTAATTTCCCTTTCTGTGTTTTCGTTGTTAGTGTTTAAGAAAGCCACTGATTTCTGTACATTGACTTTGTGTCCTGCCACGTTACTGAATTACTGTATGAGTTCTAGTAGTTTGGGGGTAGAGTCTTTTGAGTTTTCCATATAAAGTATCATGTCATATATGAAGAGAGAGAGTTTGACTTCTTCCTTGCCAATTTGGATACCTTTTATTTCTCTTTGTTGTCTGATTGCCGTTGCTAGAACTTCTAATACTATGTTGAACAAGAGTGGTGAGAGTGGGCATCCTTGTTGTGTTCCTGATCTCAATGGGAAGGCTGTGAGCTTTTTCCCATTGAGGATGATATTTGCTGTGGGTTTTTCATGGATAGATTTTATGAAGTTCAGGAATGTTCCCTCTATCCCTATACTTTGATGCGTTTTAATCAGGAACGGATGCTGGATTTTGTCAAATGTTTTTTCTGCATCAATTGAGAGGACCATGTGGTTCTTCTCTCTTCTCTTATTGATTTGTTCTATCAGATTGATGGATTTGTGAATGTTGAACCATTCTTGCAACCCAGGGATGAATCCCACCTAGTCATGGTGGATAATCTTTTTAATGTGCTGTTGGATCCTGTTTTCTAGGATCTTGTTGAGAATCTTAGCATCCATATTCATCAGTGACATTGGTCTGAAATTCTCCTTTTTGGTGAGGTCTTTGCCTGATTTGGGGATCAGGGTAATGCTGGCTTCATGAAAAGAGTCTGAAAGTTTTCCTTCTGCTTCAATTTTTTGAAACAGCTTCAGGAGAATAGGTGTTATTTCTTCTTTGAAAGTTTGGTAGAATTCCCCAGGGAATTCGTCAGGTCCTGGGCTCTTGTTTTTTGGGAGATTTTTGATCACTGCTTCAATCTAGTTACTAGATATTGGTCTATTCAGGTTGTCAATTTCTTCCTGGTTCAATTTTGGAAGTTTATAGTTTTCCAGGAATGCATCCCTTTCATCTAGGTTGCTTAACTTATTGGCATATAACTGTTGATGATAATTTCTGATGGTTGTTTCTATTTCCTTGGTGTTAGTTGTGATCTCTCCCTTTTCATTCTTAATTTTATTAATTTGGGCCTTATCTCGTTTCTTTTGGATTAGTTTGGCCAATGGTTTCTCGATCTTATTGATTCTTTCAAAAAACCAGCTTCTAGTTTCATTGATGTGTTCTACTGTATCTCTAGTATCTATCTCATTGATCTCTGCTCTAATCTTGATTATTTCCCTTCTTGTGTGTGGATTTGACTTAATTTGTTGTTGATTCTCCAGTTCTTTAAGGTTTAGCGACAGTTGGTGTATTTTGGATTTTTCAATCTTTTTGAGGGAGGCTTGGATGGCTATGTATTTCCCCCTTAGGACCGCCTTTGCTGTATTCCATAGGTTTAGGTGTCTTCATTCTCATTGGTTTCCATGAATTGTTTAAGTTCTTCTTTGATCTCCTGGTTGATCCAAGCATTCTTAAGCAAGGTGGTCTTTAGCTTCCAGGTGTTTGAGTTCCTTCCAAACTTTTCCTTGTGGTTGAGCTCCAGTTTCAAAGCATTGTGATCTGAGAATATGCAGGGAATAATCTCAATCTTTTGGTATTGGTTGAACCCTGATTTGTGACCCAGTATGTGGTCTATTTTGGAGAAGGTTCCATGTGCACTCGAGAAGAATGAGTATTCTGTTGTTTTAGGGTGGAATGTTCTGTATATGAGGTCCATCTGGTCCAATGTGTCATTCAATGCTCTTGTTTCTTTATTGATTTTCTGCTTGGATGATCTGTCTATTACTGAGAGTGGCATGTTAAGATCTCCTATCATTAATGTATTCATATCAATATGACTCTTTATCTTGATTAACAGTCTTATGTAATTGGCTGCTCCCATATTGGGGGCATAAATATTTACAATTGTTAGATATTGGTGGATAGTCCGTTTAAGAATTATGTAGTGTCCTTCTGTATATCTGACTACAGTCTTTAATTTAAAATCTAATTTATCTGATATGAGAATTGCTACCCCAGCCTTCTTTTGAGGCCCATTGGCATGAAATATGCTTCTCCATCCCTTCACTTTCAGTCTGGGTGTCTCCTAAGGTTTGAAATGGGTCTCTTGTAGACAACATATGGATGGGTCCTGTCATTTTATCCAATCTGCAACCCTGTTTCAATTTATGGGCACATTTAGGCCATTCATGTTGAGAGTGATTATTGAGAGATACGTTTTTATTGACATCATATTACCTGTGAAGTCTTTGTTTCCATAGATTTTCTCCATATATTTCTGTTCAATGATATTCTTAGGAATTTTCCTCTTTTATAGAACCACCCTTAATATTTCCTGCAGTGTCGGCTTGGTGGTCGCATACTCTTTTAAACCTTCCAGTCTTGAAAGCTCTTTATCTCTCCATCCATTTTGAATGTCAGTCTTGCTGGATAAAGCATTCTTGCATGTTCTTCTCATTTAGTGCCCTGAATACGTCTTGCCAGCTCTTTCTGGCTTGCCAGTTTCTGTGGACAGGTTTGACGTTATTCCGTTGGGCCTTCCTCTGTACGTAAGAAATTTCTTTGCCCTAGCTGCTTTCAAGAGCTCCTGTCTACAATTATGATTCATCATTTTCACTATCAGGTGTCTTGAGGTCTTTCTAGAGTCTATGATCTTGGGGGGAGACTTTTCTGCCTCTAGTACATGAATGCTTGTTCCATTTGCGAGATTGGGAAACTTTTCATGGAGAATTTGTTCAACTATATCTTCTCGTCTTCTTTCTTTCTCTCCCGCCTCAGGGATTCCAATAATTCTGACGTTGGAACGTTTCATGGCGTCTAAGTTGTTTTTGTGGCTTCTAAGTTGTTTGTTCCAGGGTTCCTCCTGATCCTTTTTTCTATCTGTTTGTCCTCCAGATCACTAATTCTATCTTCTGCCTCAGTTACCCTAGCTTTTAGAAAATTTAGATTAGATTGGAACTCATTGAGAGAACATTGTGAACATCATCCCTTTCACTTCTACCCTAATCAATTCCATTTTGTCATCCCTAGCTTTCTCCAACCTAGCTATTGCCTGGATAATTGTTAGCCTGAATTCCCTTTCTGACATACTGTCTATGTCCATATCCAATAGCTCTGATGCAGAAGGCCCAGTCTCTGAATTTTTCTTCTGTTGGTCATTCCTCCTCATAGCCATTTTGGTGAGAGTTGACTGAATGGATGTGTAGCTGAATGGAACGACCGTGGTGCAGTCAAGGTGCACCCTGGAATGCTTCTGCCCACTGGCATCTTCTGCCCCCTCAGATCCAGAAGTGTATAATTTTAGTCTCAGGCTGATTTCATGGGTGATCAGAGTTCTTTGGTAGGTAATCAGCTCACTTTAGGGTACAGGTTGAAACGGTACCTCCTCCTACTTCCCTGCCATCTTGTCTCCTCCCCTGGACAGACCCTTTAAGTATGATATAGTGTTCTTCCTCATCTCTTATATAGTCTTTGGCTTAAAATCTAATTTATCTGCTATAAGGATTGCCACTCTAGTTTTGTTTTGATGTCCATTAGCATTACTATTAGCATGGTAAATTGTTTTCCATCTCCTCACTTTAAATCTGGAGGTGTCTTTGGATCTAAAATGAGTTTCTTGTAGACAGCATATCTTGTTTTTTTATCCATTCTGATACTCTGTGTCTTTTGATTGGGGCATTTAGCCCATTTACAAATTCAAGGTAACTATTGAAAGGCATGAATTTAGCACCATTGTATTGCCTGTAAGGTGACTGTTATTGCATATTGTCTCTGTTCCTTTCTGGTATGTTACTTTGAGGCTCTCTGTTTGCTTAGAGAACCCCTTTCAATATTTCCTGTGGGGCTGGTTTGGCATCTGCCAATTCTTTTAGTTTTTATTTGTCCTGGAAGCTTTTTATCTCTCCTTATAATTTCAATGATAGCTTAGCTGGATATAGTATTCTTGGCTGCATATTTTTCTCATTTAGTGCTCTGAATATATCATGTCAGTCCTTTCTGGCCTTCCTTTCTGCCCTGCCAGGTATCTGTGTATAGTTCTGCTACCAATCTAATATTTCTAACATTGTGTGTTACAGACCTCTTGTCCTGAGCTGCTTTCAAGATTTCCTCTTTGTCACTGAGACTTTTAATTTTTAGTATTACATGATGGGGTGTGGACATATTTTTATTGATTTTGAGGGGGTTTCTCTGTGCCTCCTGGATTTTGATGCTTGTTCCCTTTACCATATTAGGTAGATTCTTTGCTGTAATTTGCTCCAATATACCTTCTTCCCTCCTCTCTTTCTTCTTCTTCTGGAATCCCAGTTATTCTAATATTGTTTCATCTTATGGCATCATTTATCTCTTGAATTCTCCCCTTGTGGCCCAGTAGTTGTTTTTATCTCTTTTCTCAGCTTCTTTATTCTCTGTCATTTGGTCTTCTATATCACTAATTCTCTCTTCTGCCTCATTTATCCTAGCAGTTAGAGGCTCCATTTTTTTATTGTGCCTCATTAATAGCTTTTTTTATTCCAACTTGATTAGATTTTAGGTCTTTTATTCCTCCAGAAAGTGATTTTATTTCTCCAGAAAGTGATTCTTTAATATCTTCCATGCTTTTTTTTTTTTTTTGAGCCCAACTAGAACCTTGATAATCATCATACTGACCTCTAGTTCTGACATATTACTAATGTCTGAATTGATTATGTCCCTAACCATTGGTACTGCCTCTTGTTCTTTTTTTTTTTTTTTTGTGGTGAGTTTTTCTGCCCTGTCATTTTATCCAGGTAAGAATAGGTGAATGAGAGAACAAAATACTAAAAGTGTAGCAACATCCCCAGAAAAATATACACTAACCAAATCAGCAGATACCCAAAGCTGGGGGGGTGTAGAAGAAAGGGGGGGGGAGAAAAAAATATATATTAGACTGGTGAATAGAACAGAGCCATACACTTGATTTGGGATGTATTTTGGTCTGTTAGAAGAAAGAACCTCCCAAAATTTTAAAGAGGGAAAAACTTATGTATATACAAAAATAAGGGTAAACACAATGAAGGGATGGAATATGACTGTAAGGATAAAAACTTAAAAAACGATTCTAAAAAAGGAATTGGTAAGAAGTTGGTTGAAAAAAGAAATAAAAGGATGAAAGAATGTGATCAGGCTGGAGACTAGAACAAAGCCCTGTGCTAGATTTAGGGTATATTTTGAGCCATTAGAAGAAATTGTATCCCAAAATTTTAAAGGAAAAAACACCCTATATGTATACAAAAACTTAGGTTAAATGCAACGAAGGGATAAAATATGACTATATCAATGAAAATTAAAAAAGATTTTTAAAAAGGTATTGGTAAGATAAAATAGTTAAAAACATTAAAATAGGAATGAGGAAAATTAGGAAAAATAGAATAAGAAAAAAATAAAATTAAAGAAATTTTACTTTGAAAGAGCAAAGGATAATGAGAAAAAAGCCATGAATTTTATATGTTGCTTTCCCCTAGCTCTGGAGTTCTGAAGTTCTCATTGATCAGTCAACTTGGTCTTGGCTAGATGTTCTTGGTGATCATCTGGGGAGGGACCTGTTGCAATGATTCTTAACTGTCTGTTCCCCGGGGCAGAATTGCACCACCCTTGCCAGGGGCCGGGCTAAGTAATCTGCTCAGGTTCACTCCTGGGAGCTTTTGTTCCCTGAACGCTTTCCATACAGCTTTGGAGGACGGAAATGAAAATGGCAGCCTCCCAATCTCCGGCCCGGAGGAGCTGAGAGCTTGGGGCCCCAGTCCTCAGTGCACCCTCAGAGAAAAGCGGTCAATCACTCCTGTATCCCTGGTCACTGAGCTCACCCGGCCTGTGACTGTGTGTTTCTGTCTCTGGTGCATGCCCCCATTTGGAGTCTCCAAACCCAGCAGATTCCTGCCGTGCACTCCTGTGCCACTCCTCCTGGAGGAGGGAGGAGGGGGTCTCTCTAGATCTGCCACTTGTTGGGTCCCTGCTGGAAGAGCGGCAGCCTGACTGTTCTCCAGATCATGATTTAAGGTAACCCTGAGCTGAAATCCCTTCCTTGGCTCCGTCTCTGTAGCTGGCTTCCTTGCTCTGATACCTGGGGGGGTCTGCCACATTCAGACACCCCTGGTCTTCCTGTGACCCTGCGGGTCCTGAGACCACACTGTCCCTGTGAGGGATCCACCACCCACTTAGCCTCTGGAGCGATGTCCCTCAGTAGAGCAGACTTCTCAAAGTTCTGATTTTGTGCTTCACTGCTCCCCCGCTTGCCCGGAGCCAGCCCCTCCCCCCGCAGTCTATCTTCCCCTTGCTTTGGATTCGCTTCTCCACACATTCTGCCTTCTGGAAAGTGGTGAGTTTTATGTTCCTAGAATTGCTGCTCTTCTCTTCTATCTCCTGGTGAGTTTATAGGTGTTTGGAATGGTTTGATTACTATCTAGCTGAACTCTTCAGACCTAATAATATTTCGGTCTCCTATTCCTCTACCATCTTGCTCCTTTGCTAGGAAATAAATATTAAGAGGGAGAATATCTCACGATGCCTGTTGTCCCCAAACAGCTCTCTCCTAAACTCCTTAATTAGGTAATAATTTGGTAATAATTAGGTAATAATTTGGTTTACTAAGCTGTACTTTTAAAATGCCAGCATCTTTCGTCCAGGTCAAATTCATTTGTACCATAAAGTGGATATTAATAGTATTTGGGCATGCTAGGCACAATGCCTACTGTTTCACTTGTATTATCTTATATAATCCACATAATAATAGTGTGAGATAAATACAACTGTTACCTTCACTTATGTAAGGATAAATGGAGGTTTACAGAGGTTAAATATTTCACCCCAAAGCATATACCCAATAAATGGCAGAGTCAAGATCTGAGTCCATGCTCTTAGTGGCTGCGCTATCCTGCAATGAACAGTCAGGTTGCATACCAAACTACTCAAAGAATGAGTGTTTCATTGGATGTATGGAAAATGTGTTAATTAACATCCCACATGTTTGGTGGGGTTTTCCTCACCATTTTATAACCTGACTTAAATTACTTCTGTATGGATTAGGATTAGAGATTCCCAAGATTACGAAAAGTATAAAAGAAAAATACTCACCTTAATCTAACCAAGCTATAAGAACCAAACACTGCACTTAAAGACTTGCTGTAAAGCACTTATACAAATGGAAGCATAATTTTGGGGGGAGCTATATGCTCCCAGCCTTGATTTCCTATTGCATGTTTAGATTTTAAATTCTTAAAATCAGCTTTTGGTGAGAAGGGACTGTTAAGGACATTTAAGTAACATAAAGTTAATTAATGATACCTATTTCAAAGAGAGGTAAACTGGACATTTGAAATAATTAGATACTAAAAAACAAAACCTTTTTTTGCAAATGGTATCTGCCTTCATATCATTCAAATTCATTTGCAAGAAATAGAATACTAAATTCAAACTGGCTTAAACAACAGGGATGTTTTAAGTCTTACAGTACTTAATTCTGAAGTAGAGTGGTCTTTACATTTGATTCAGTGAGTCACAAAATATTATCGAAGGGCCAGATTCTCTCTGTCTCTTCATTCTGATGTTATAAGCTTTGGCTTCATTCTCAGATTGTTGATTTTTTTTTTTTCTTTTTGGTGCCACAAAATGCCTGCCACTTAGGGCTACAGACCTCCTTATTCCCTTACAGTGAGGAAGAGAAAACTGGCTTCTTAGTTGCTCTCTCTTCAGAACCAAGAAAAGCATTCCCAGAAACCTCTTTTCTTTTTCACTGGCCAGCATCAAAGCCTACATCACCATTTCTTGGACAATCTCAGCAAAATGGGTTGAGATTACACATAATCAGCCAGGTCCAGCACTTTAAATGAGGTCGTTCCCTCAGACACCACTGCTTTTTCTCAATAAGAGAAAAGTGCAATGTATGTTACAGAGGCAACCACAATCCCCAGTGTAGAATTTGCCTGTACCAGATGGGTACCATGATTCATTTACATATTCAAGAGACATGTATTAAATATCTGCCATCTGCTCAGAACCAAGAGATTCTAAAGAAAAGTTATACTTGAATCCATTTTTCTATTAGGTGACAAAAATGACAAACTGTAGCTCATGCCCCTTCTGCTTCTTCCTCCCTACCCTTTGGTGTAAGCACTCAATAAAAATCTCAACCCAGCCAAAGATTGAAGATGAAAACTGAGCCCAAATTGATGGTTCCAAAACAAGGAAACTGACAAAATTCAGTCAACCATTTAGTTATTAACCAATTATTTTATTAAATACAATCCTTTAAAATAATTAATATTTCTTTTTACACAGACTATTTCCCTTTATCAGGTGATAGATTATACTGACTTACCCTTTAATTCTTGAGAGCCCTGGGTATACATCTCTATCACCCACAATTCATCAGTTTGATAGCTAGCACCTTTCCTCTTGGGCTTACTATATTACATATTTAAATCTTTTATTTTTGAAGGGGTAGGTGAAGGGCTTAAAAATTCTTATTTTCAAAGCTCAGAGTGTTCTAGATTGGCTTTTAAAATAATTGCATTTATAAATATGAAATACCTTCAGGAACACTTCCGTTGAAAGTGAATGAGATATGGGTGTTTGGAACAAGTTATGAGTTGTCTTATCTTGTGGTTTAGCAAATTTTGAAGTTGGTCAAATAAGCAATTTTTACTCTCCCCCCCACTTCTTTCTAACAGCCCAGTTAACTGCACCTGCCTCTTTATTAACCACAGAAAAGCAAAAACCTAGCAACATGAAATTAAATATTTCTGTGCTTTGGCACCAGTATGCCCACAGAGAATGCTAAAGCGTGTGGAAGATTTAATGCTTAGGGAGAACAGAGGATTATTTGCTTCTGCCCCAGCAACAGAGCTATTCTAACAGCTCTGATTGCTTAACAGAGGCAGGGCACAGGCGTGACCTCTTTTTCTGTCTCTTGCTTAGACTTTTAAATTCTTACTTATTAATTTATTTGTTGAAGCGATTATCACATAGTCTAGAGCAGTGGCTTTTCTGGGTTTGTTCTTCTGGGTAACTTCTAGACTGAGTGCTAATAGTATTTGTATTTTTAAAGACAGAATAATCTATAATTTTGCTTTGGGCATTATTTTGTCATTCAACTATTAGTTCATAAAACCCCAGAAGCATCCTATTCTCATTTTAGTAAGTGTTTTGATGGTGGAAGTGAACAGAGAGAGTTGGGGAGTAGAGGGACATGGGAGTAGGTGGCCTGAGGATTATTTTGCTCTGCCAAAATGGCAACATGGGACTTTGACTTACTACAGTCCTACAGTCATGTGTTTTTTAGAGCTCAGCCTTTCACCTTCAAATGACTCTACATCTTATGAATTTTCTTTCCTGTAGGGATTAGACACAAACTCTCCAAACTATTCTACACTGCCTCACATGGTTTTTAGTGTGTAAACTTTTATCCCAGTCTAAGTGTGATTCCACCTATGTCAGAATCTTTTGTCTGCAGAAGTGGACACCTGCTACTCCAGAACTTTAAAAATACTCTGAATACTCTGAAGAATGAAATTAATGGCCAATTGAAACAGCAAAATATGAAGCTTTCTGGTTGTGTCTACTTCCAACTTGTCTATATGACTGATTTTTTTTTTCTTTTTAGACTTGGTGAGGTGTTTTGGTGAGTTGTAGATATTTTCTCCCCATTATTCTTCAATGCAGGAAAAGGAATACCATTCACCCTTTGTTTAGATTAGATACACAGGAGCAATCCTTAATGTTTCTCTTTTTTAAAAATTTCTTCACATCTAATTCATTCTGAAATCCTGTGGGTTTCCTTACAGAGCACACATAAAGTATGTCAACTTCATCTCTGAAGTCAGCATCCTAGCCCACGCCACCGCCACCGCCACTTCAAATCCTCAAGGATTTTCAGTCTTGTCTCCTTGGCTCAACTTGGCTCAACCCTTGCTTGTCTATGATGTATTCTTCAGCTTGAGGCCAGAATTTTCTTTTAAAAATGCAAATCAGAGTATGCCAGTCCCCTTCATAAAACTGTGTCTGGTTTCCCAGTACTCTGAATAAAATCCAACCCCTAACTACCATCTCCTAAGCTCTCGTTGATCTAGCTTCTGCCATCTCCTCCAAGTTCTCTGTTGCCTTCCAAAGCTGTGCCTGCAATTGTTACCTTCATTTCTTTTCTATGTTTGGAGAGTTTCTCCTTCATGTCTTACATGATCTTAGCTTAAACGTCACCTCCCCCAGAGGCATTCCCTGATTACCCTCGAACCTGGTGTGAAAGTTACTAATCGAATGGGTAGCTTAACGTCCATTCAAACTCTCGTTCTCTATCCTGGGAACACAAGACTAAAATTTACATTTCCTAGGCCTTCTTGAAGCTTGGATCCTAGAAATGATACAGTTTTCATGAACAAAATGCAGGGCATCCTTTTTGTGGCTTGCAAGTTCTCCATCTTGATGGCACTGAGCATCATTTTCCTGGCATGGATGGTGGCTGGAGTGCTGTGATTTTGTAGAAAGCAGTTCAAGCCATGGCTACAACACAGAGCAGCAGAAGGCAGCTTCCTGATTCAGTGGCTCTGGTGCAGCACCAACAGCTACTTTAATTGCTTTGGGGGCTGGGATGGTTCTACAGTCAGCAGGGGCAGAACACCTTCTTAATACACCAGCTTCTTCTAACGGATTGTGCAGAGGTTGGGCATTGTTCTTGAGAGGTCAGTCTAGAGTCCTCTCTTCCAGTCCTTTTAACAATTTTATAAGTCATGGAGTTCCTTATATAGAATCCTTTTCTGCTTAAAGTAGTTGGAATGGATTGTGTTGTTTGCAATAAAGTCTAGACCAATACAAGTGCCTACTATAGTTTACTCTGTAGCTCATCTTTGAATTTTTTTTATTCATCCCAATTCTAATTTAAATTATACTGTTCATGTATTGTCTCTCTCCATTGCAATGTAAATTTTATGAGGATAGGACTTTGTCTGGTTCACTGCTCTGTCCCTAGCACCGAGGACAGTTCTCGATGCATGGGAAATGTTCCAGAAACGTTTGTTGCATGAATGAACGAGCCCTAACTTTTGTGGAGGTTACTCCACACCATTCCCAGGCTATCTTAGAAGCAGGGGGTTTGCTCCACAGTTACAGTCTTTCATTTGACTCACTGTTTGTTTCTGGTCCGGCTCCAATTTAGTTCTTTTGACTCAGCAATGGAAACATGCACTCCTGATATGATGACAGAGTGAGTCCTTGAATTCTCCTAAAGCTCTGCATCAGGAAGCTTCCACTAAATGGTGCCTCACACTGCTATCGACGGAGCGTGGCTCAGCCAGAGTTCACTATCAATGGTATCAGGCAGCGGGGCAGAGAATGGACAAGGAGGACTGGCCACTGCAGGCCCTTTTTGCTTGAAAGACTGTTTCACAAACAGTGGCAAGTCTGGGCACTCTCCTGCTGAAAGACTGCCCAAGATCATCCTACCCATTCTGGCTGCAGCTCTTCTCTTTCCCATAACCCAACATGCTTTTCCTCTTTTGAAAAATGTTCACAAGTCTGCAGCATGCCCATGCTAATTTAATACTCTATTTGTATTTGCTCTTTCTAAGAGCCCTTCCTTTCTCTTTGTCTGTTTCCAAATGAAGCCAATGTCCTGAAATGCTTATAGTCTCTTTGCTTTGTTTTTAACAAACTGAGAAGTTAGATTTTTAAGAAACTGAGAAGTTAGGTTTACATATAAAATGTTAAATAGTAGAGTATTTGCTTAAAATAATCTATGCCTCATTTAGTTTTTATCCTGGTGCTAGGTCAGGGTCTGGTACATAATGGGTACTCAATAAATGTTTGAAGAATGATTGAATGCAGCATGTCCAGTTTATCAAACAAGCAAACAAAACAAGGAATGAATGAATGAATGAATCATCTTAGTTTTGTGCTTTTTCAGTGCTGGCAAAAGGTTAACATATGCAGAGAAGACTTAGTATATGAGAAAAGAATCCCACACATGACTTTGATTCTATTCAAATGTGTTCCTGAAGTTAGGCAGGATTTCATTAACATTTTCTCCACATCATGTCTGCGGAATATCATTGCAAGGTTTAGGTTGACAAGTGCCATTCACAAGCCACATCCCTGTACCTGAGAGGGTACCCTGCCATGTGGGGCTTCCTCTTTTCAGTCCTGACACAAGTCAGATGGCAAACGTCAAATGTTCTTTTTTAGGAATCCTATACAGGACGACGTCCTTCTTCAAGGTCAGGGCAGGCACCCACTTTGCTTTGCATTCACGAGCAAGAATGCCAGTGACAGGTAACCTTCAGAGAGGGAGGCTGTCATCGGCAGAAGGGTGAAGGCTGGGAATTGAATCCTCCTGAAAAAGTCACATCTGCTGGCTGGCAGGAGCAGGAACTCATGTCAGGGCAGGAGACTAGCCGGCACTGGAGGGCTCGCGGTTACTGATTAAGCTGGGCAAGGCATTTTAAAAGCGAAGAGCACTCCCTGAGTTGAGATTAGGCAGGCTCTTGCAGGCTCTCAGAGCCGGGAGGGGAATGGTTGGGGGGAGTAGTGGGTGGAAAAAGGTGAGGTCAGGAAAAGGACAGGGAATGGGTATGCCCTTGGCTTGGTGGGAGGGAGAAGTCTCGCAGGTGGGCAGGCCCTGCATTCTGTCTCTGGAGCCGCCAGAGACAGGTAATATCTATCTCTGGGGCAGAAATTCCTGTCCTTGAGATTGAGACACTTTACGGGTTTACCCGCTGTCTCGAAGGGCACTGTGAAATTCTCAAACCCAAATGGTTTCTACAACTTGACTCCCAGGTATATTACACAGCTACCTTTGAGAACCGTTTGAAGGGTGACTATTTCCACTCTCAAAATGCCGGGCCATAGCTGCTGAAGTTGCTATTATTTTCACTTGCTTACTATAAAATAAGCCTTAAGTTATATGATTTGCAAATATTATATAACTATTAAAGCCCATCCTCACAAGCGGATCAGATGGGTGTATTTATCCTCATTTTGTACAGCTGGTGCCTGAGGCTCAGAGAGGCTGAACAACTTGTCCCATATCACAGAGCGGCAAGGTGACAGAGACGACTCCCCAGAATGAAAACAATTCTGCCCCTGTCTGGGGGAATGAGTCCCTAAATAATGGTTCTTTGCCAACTGCAGAAGATTTTAATAGATATTTGGCCCTAGGCATGCTATTTTCTGTACTTGGGAACTAACTGTACATTATTGCTCTTGAGTCCCTCAGTTTATTAACTACAGAGCAAACTAAGTTATTTTCCAGACTCAAATGAATGAAGCAAAACATGGATTGAACATAGGATGGGCAGCAAACACAGGGTGGGCAGCTGGGTTGTGAAATATGAATGGGAGGAGAGCCAAAAGCTGTTGTCTCACTCTCTTCCCCTCTCCCATGCCAACCTGCCTTGTGGCCTGAAGTTCCCCCAAACAGAACCACTCATTTAGAGGAATGTTCTCACAGTCCCTACAAAAAAAATGTTGGTTTGTTCCCTGTGAGGACTAGTGCATTGATCATATATATTTTTTTGATCCTAGTATTCATGCTTAACCTGTATATATTGGTTTCTCTTACTGGATTATCTCAGCCCCCTGCAAGGCAACTCTTTCCTCTTGGCATGGATTAATTTATCAGAATAGAGAGCCCTGAGCAAAGCCCTCAGGGAATGGAGCACAGGACAGTTAAGTTTTGATGCTAAGAAAGATGGTCAGGAGAAGTTGTCAGAAAGGTCAAGTGCTTTAGACTGTTTCCCGTGAGGGTGGATCCTGAAAGAAGTTGAAGCGGCCAGACACAGCATGAAGGTTTGGTACCCCAGGAAGTAAAGCTGAAACCATGGCCAGTTGTGAAGCTGAAATATGATGAGTATTTGTATATAGAGGGTATCCCCCAGACAGCTTGGAATATTTAGATTTTTTTTTTTTTTTAGGTAAGATTTATCAGTATACCGCTTGATAGTTATGTTTTATCAGGGAAGTAAACTGTATCTCTTAACTGTGTCACCTTGGCAGTCCTAGAAGGAGTTTAGAGGAGGTGTGGGGAGAGAAAATGAGAAATGGGAAGAGGTGATATGATATTGATGAACTCACTTCTCACATGGAGAACAGGATAAGGCCATCTCCAGTCACCAACTTTTTCTGCTATGCTCTTTCCCTGGAAGATCAGAGATCCCAGATGGGCTTGGAGAGGCATGTACAGAGGCATGGCCACAGCGTGAACTGTGCAGGCCCACCATCCTCCTCAGGCGATGGGCCCACGCATGATCACCCAATGGGAAATCTGACCCATTCCATTCCTTCCCACCTGGAAAACTTCTGGCCCTTTCCTACATCTTTCCCCTGATTTTTTCTGCTGCTAACATTCAACCCAATCTTTACAACTCTTTGGGAGCTTATTGTTCCCTTAGGAGTGGCACCAACAAGGGCAGGGTATCAAAGACATTACCCTCCAAGAAGTCACAGGACCCTTCCACTGATGTCTCCTCCCTGAGTGCAATGCTGGGGGTAAAGGCAATGTCAATTTGACCAAGTCTGTTTTTCATATTCTCTGTTCCTTTGACTCCATTTCAAACCAGCCAAGTGTCTAGTGGCCTTATCTGTTTCCTCTTACCTCATCACTACCCTCTTTATTATTTCATGTTTTCTGGCCCTAAATGTACCCTCTCTCCTTTCTTTTTTAGTCTGTTTCTCCAATATTACCCGACCTGGGTCTTGTTCTCCTGTTCTTTTTGTGGGTGATACCGGGTTGTCCAGATACATTCATATTTAAGATACATACATATTTATCATGATATTAGCCAATGTGTATGTCACTTCTTCCTGACCAGGACACCTTAAAACACTGCACTTAAAAACACTGCAGTATCAGTCTTTAGCTATATAAGAAAGCCATCAAAGGGGAAACTCAAGAACTAACACCAACCAAAAGGGGAGACATCTGAGTCACTGGTCCCCTCCTCAGGGGTGTCAGCTGCCCCTTCTCTGTCTGTGTTGGATGGGCCCTGGGGTGGAGGTCTGGAAGTCGAGCCTTGTACTTGGTTTAGGACTCCAAAACAGTCTTGGCACCTAGCTGTAACCCCCACTAGAGTCTCGAGGGTCTCCCTCTACAAAGTAAGGGTTGATAGTGAGAGCACAATCTCCTCGCTCTAGGTGGTGACTTAGGAGAACTGTGTGAAGTTATTGCCAAGTGCTCTGCAAACACGGAGCACATGGAGGAAGGCTTAATGAAAGATGTGGACAAAATTCCTGTAGAAGTGGGTTGAAAGGTTGAGATGGGATCCTTGGCAGAGTCCAGTGCTGAAGAGTGAACTTCTTTTGATGCATTAGGAAAAAAAGCCCTAAATTAGGTATTCATGGCCATTAGATGCTTTCCACCCTAAAAAAAAAAAAAATGCTCTGGCAAGTCTGTCAAGTTTGGGAGGTGATTGCTGCCAGTCATTGTCCATTTCTGTGATGCTGTCTTAAGGCATCTCATTGTGCTGTGCAGGTTTTCAGGCTGTTAGAGAAGGGGGGAGGGACAGAGTTAAAACTCTGCAGAGCATGCCTGTTTCCAGATGTTGGCCTGAATAAATCCTGACCACTTGGCCTTGTTCCAGAAGCCACCTAGAATTAGATTTGGTAATATTTACAGGCAGGACAGAGTGTCCCGGGAGAAATTCAATGACGTGAAATTGCTCATGAGGGCATCTTGACTTTTCTGGTTTCTCAGAGCCTGGGGGTTTGAGTGCTTCACATCTGGCTGCTGCTTTGCTTTATGTGGAAATGGACCTTTTTGAAGACCTGAGATTTCATCTCTGCAGTCTTCGCTTGGACCCCATAACCCATTTCCTAAAGTCCAGAATAAAATCAGGCCTCATTCTCAGCAACGAGGCTAGAAATCTTGACCAGGGCAGGTTTTGGATTAAGACATAAACTGTCAAGTGTGAAAAAAACCTCAAGTGTTTTGCTTGGTAGAAGATGAGCACAATTCACTTCTTCTTTTTTTTTTTTTTTTAGGTTTCTATTGAGATCTCATATCTGTATGTCATGACAAGGCACAGTGAGAAAGCATCGAGAAATTCACAAAACCGTTGTCTGTCCTCTCATTTTCTTGACTGTGTTACTCTGTGAGACCCCGCTGTGGGTTCTGTGTCTGTACATCATGAACAGCAAGAAGCAGAGGCAGGGCCAGCTGGTGAGCCTTCTCCTGTCTGACTGCTTGTGGTCATGTTTCCTCAAGCAGCTGTTTGGGGGAAACTGTTAATGCTAAGTTCCTTGCACGGAGTTGGAAATGGAGAGGGATCAGTCCCATCCATCATCCCTAGGGTAGACTTCCTGTGCCAGGAAGGCAATTTCATACTGGGAAAATCCACATTGCTTTGTTCTCAACATTGATGATTCTGACAGTTACCTATTTTTATTTCCTTTACCGTTTTTTTGGGGGGTGCTCTTTTGGACCTTCCCAGTTTCTTTAGGGCAGGAATTTCTTTAGGATATTTACACATCTTTATTATCTGGTCTTTTTAATCAGGAGGAGGTGACTTGCTGAAGGCAGTCTTGCTGTGAGAACAGGAGGAGCAGCTGTTGAAAGAAGAGGAGAGATAGTGAAACTGAAGTTTTGGTGATAAAATTAGATTGAGAGAGAGGCCACTGATGGATTAAGGTAAGAGTGAATATTCAAAACCAGACGTTTGGATCTACAAATTAGGATTGTTCTTGTGAATCTTTTTTTTTAAGAGATGTTATCACCCCAGTGCTGGTTACAATATGGGCTCTTGATAGTGGCTGATTCCCTGGTAACATCGAGCCAAGCCCCAAATATCTGCTCCTGTTTTTTGTTTCTTTTCATTTTATTCATGTTCATGTTTTAAAAAGTTTAGAAGAATGGGAGATAAGACATCATCACTTGTACATCTTTTGGAAATCATGATTTTCTAGCAAAGTCAAAGGTGTTAACCCCATCTCTCTACTCCCAGAGCTTAATTGTATAATAATTAATGCAGACCTCTTGTTGTGGGCAGGGTAGAAGCTGTGCAGGTTAGAGGAATAGACAGTCTAGTCTCTTACATGGAGCCTGAATGGCACAGACATGCAGAAAAAGGTCTTTTCAAATTCTGTCCCATGGAGACGAGTATTTACCAGTCTGGTGAGAGCCAGGCACACTTGTCTGAGATGGATGGAAGGATAGTAGAGAGGCCTCAGCCAAAAAGTCACAGACTTACCTGCTTCCTTGGTAACACTTTGTCTACTAGCTTCCCCCTGCCCAGAGAGCAAAACAAGCTTACAATAAAAGCTTTGGCAGAAATAAGTGTTCAGCTGTGTGTGTGGGGTTATCTTAATGAACAGGGTCTTGGCCAGCCTGCCTGCCTTCCTTCCTTCCTTCCATTTTTCCTCCTTTAATTGCAAAGGTAGTTCAACACTAGCATTAATAAATATTTGGGAAGACTAGAAATATTACTGATAGTGCTTTCTTTTAGTGTTCTTTTTAGCGTTTTTGTATGTTTTCCAAAGTCTTTATAACTGCTGTGTATGGTTTAAAAAAGATTGCAAAAATGAATTGCTTATAAACCCTCAGGCTACTGCATCCATTTCCGTTTTGAGGTATTTTCTCTTTTGGTCTTTGTTAATTTTGTGCCATTTTGGCATGCTTCAAAAATTAATTTAGTAAGATGAAGTTTATATAACATAACATCAAGTGTTTTGTTTTTTTTTTGAATTTTCCAAAAGCATTCCTTTTTTTTCTTTTTTTTTTATTTGTTTATTTTCAGCATAACAGTATTCATTGTTTTTGCACCACACCCAGTGCTCCATGCAATACATGCCCCTTCTATTACCCACCACCTGGTTCCCCCAACCTCCCATCGCCCGCCCCTTCAAAACCCTCAGGTTGTTTTTCAGAGTCCATAGTCTCTCATGGTTCATCTCCCCTTCCAATTTCTCTCAACCCCCTTCTCCTCTCTCTCCCCATGTCCTCCATGTTTTTTGTTATGCTCCACAAATGAGTGAAACCATATGATACTTGACTCTCTCTGCTTGACTTATTTCGCTCAGCATAATCTCTTCCAGTCCCATCCGTGTTGCTACAAAAGCTGGGTATTCATCCTTTCTGATGGAGGCATAATACTCCATTGTGTATATGGACCACATCTTCCTTATCCATTCATCCGTTGAAGGGCATCTTGGTTCTTTCCATAGTTTGGCGACCGTGGCCATTGCTGCTATGAACATTGGGGTACAGATGGCCCTTCTTTTCACTACATCTGTATCTTTGGGGTAAATACCCAGCAGTGCAATTGCAGGGTCATAGGGAAGCTTTATTTTTAATTTCTTGAGGAATGTTTCAAAGTGAACAGTTCAGTAACATTTGGTACACTTACAGTGTTGGACATCTATCTAATTTCAAAATATTTCCATCTTAATTTAAATGAGATGATAATCTGTATTAATGGGTAAAATTTCTTACCCCATTAAACAGTTTTTCTGTAATTTCTCTGCATTTCTCTGCATGTTGCCTTTCCCACAGCCCCTGGCAACTTGCCTACATTTTGTCTGTATGGACCTATCTATTCTGAATACTTTATATAAATGGAATTATGTTATGTGACCTTCTTTCGCTTAGCATGCTGTTTTTAGAGGTCCATTCATGCTGTAGTGTGTGTGAGTACCTTCCTCTTTATGGCTGAATAATATTCAATTGTATGGATATACCACAACTACTTAATCTCTTCATCTGTTGATGAGCATTTGGGCTATTTCGACATTTTGGCTCTCATGGATACATATGTGCATGTTCTTATTTGTCTGTTTTTAATTCTTTTGGGTGTATATCTAGGTTATTCTGGTATTAACATAATCACTAGGTTATAGGGTAAGTTTATGTTTAGCTTTTTGAGGAACTGCCAAACCATTCTGTACAGTGACTGAAACATTTTGCCTTCCAGCCAACAGTGTGCAAGGGATTCAATGTTTCCATATCCTTGCCAGCACTTTTAATTTCCCCTTGACATACTTCTGACCACTGTGAGCATGTCATTTTATGGAACTGATTATTAAGTTTTAAAATTTATATTAACCCATAGCATTACTTGTGTATACTGGTGCATTTGACATTATCTGTGTTGTCAATTTAGAAAAACTTTGTTTTATTATCTCACTTTTGTTCTCAGATCTTCTAATTCATCGCTGTGACTTTACCTCTAATAATATTTGAGCACAGTGTTTATTGTTGGAGCAGATTCTCTTGCATCTCAGAGCAATCTCTGTCTTAGACAGTTGGCCCCTGGCCCATTTTTTCGTTACATGAGCTTTTTGAAGCCTGCTCTTCGAAGCAGAGCTCTTTCCTGAAAGCCGAATAGTGGTGCTCGCATTTGGCTTCCGTGAAAGTTCTGTGGAACATAGGAATCATGTATGACACTGGAACATAGGAATCATGTATGACACAGGAGACTGAACAAGATGGGAGACGCCTTGCATTGTGTACTTTTCTTCAGCCTCACCCACATTCTCTCACTTTAGCCTCACCCTGGCACAGGGATGAGGAGGAATGAGACTGACCAGCTAGGCCAACAAGGTTTGGGGAACAGAATGAGGGGCAAGGATGGCCTCGTATCTACAGGAATGGACAGGACAAAAGACAAGAAGGATCTCCTTAAGCTGGATTTGCCTGCTTTAACTCAGCTGGTGAATTCAACAATCAGGGAAAAATGACGGAAGGTGAAGTGTGGGGTTTCTCAACCTTGGTAACATGGACATTTTGTGCTGAATAATTCTGTGTTTTGAGAGGGCAGTCTTGTGCATTGTTCGATGTTCAGTAACCTCCCTGGCCTCTACCTACTGGATGCCAACAGTGCTCTCCACCACCCCCTGCCCTGTCCAGAATTTGCCAGCCATCCCTGGGGCGGGGGGGGGGGGGGCACAAAGACTCCCAGGTGAGAACCACTGGGCAAAGTGAATATTAATTTTTTCACTTATCAGTTGGCATTCTCAGTTGGCATTATTATTTAAAAGCTAGTATTTATTGAGGCCCAACACTGGGCCAGGTGCTGTGCTCAGCATTTCCTTCATTTATTCCTCAGCAAATACGTGTTTATTCCACTGGGAATTTATTCTGCTGATGTGCAGTAAACACTGGCAAAGTCCTGCCCCCATGGAGCTTCCGTTCTAGAGCAGAGAGGGGCACACTGCAGTCATCACATGAATGTGTGATTGCAACTGTGACAAGTGGTATGGAAGGTGAGGCCTTGGGGGACTTGATGAGAGCAATTTTCTAGGGGTCCCTGTACACCAGGCTTTGTGCTGACTGAACTCATGTGGCTCTTTTAACAGAGTAGGTTCAAGTCACTGGTACTCACACCCGTCTCGCAGGAAGAAACTGGTGGGCCAAGTTGACACAGATGGTAAGGGGTGGAGTTTGGGTTTTGAGCCTGACTCATTGTCTTCAGAGCCTGAGCTTCTAACCCCCACCCATGGTCAGGTGAGGAGAGAACTATGGAATGGATGGACTGGGTGAAGAGGGAAAGGCAAATGCTTCAAGGCAGAGGTACAGCAAAGGACAGAGCAGAGGGTGAAAAAAAGATGCAGGGGGCCAGAGTGGGGAGAAGGTGGTGGTGGTGTCCGTGGTGGGGGACATGACATTGCCACCTGGCAGGCCACCAGAAGAGATTCATCATCACCCAGAAGGCCATGGAGGGAGGTGCTGTGAAGGGGCACTCTAAGGGAGCAGGGACACTCAGGTGTGTCCTCACTGCCAAGTTTAATATTTCCAGCCACCCAATGAGGAAAGAATGAAAGCCTTTCATGATGAAATGGAACTCAGGGAGCCAAATGCTTGGTGAACGTCATCAAAGGAAAATGTGGCAGAGCTGACCTTACACTCAGTTTGTCCCACTTGAAACCCATTCTCCTCAGCACCACACTGTGCAGCGCTGTCCAGCCCTGGGGCCACAGAGCCCAGCCGGGTCACTGAGCACACCTCCCTGCATGATAGCCAGTGAGCTGGGTCTGAGGTCTGGAAATGCCGTCCCCATGCCTTTTGCTCACGGTGTGTGAATGCAGACACAGTTCTGTGCGTCTCAACAGTCATTTTTTAACTTTGAATTTCCTAGTTGCTGTTGATTGTCTTTCATGACAATTCACCCTTTCACCCTGTCCACCCCTCAGCCCTGCCATTCTGCCCTGGGACATTGTGCATGTGGCCTGTGATAAGAATCGCTCCATTCAGAGTAGCTGGCAGGTAGATGTCCTATTTGCTCAAACATGCGTGAAGGTCTCCACTCCCCATGGCTCACAGCCGTGGCGCTTGGAGCTCGTTGGCCAGCCTTCTTCTGTTCTTTTCGGAGTTGGTATGATTCGCCCTCCAGGTAAACTTCAAATGTGTGTTCATTTAAATATTAATTTGCAGTTGCCCAATCTCACTTGCAGTATTACCCCGTTCTATGGGGCTGAGTCTGAGCGAGCCTCCCTACTCCCTTGCATCACACATTTTGGCAGTGCCGACCCTTGCTGCTGAGTCGGATCCTGGCCTTTTCACCATCCCACATGCTCTGCCTCGCGAGCCCAAGCGAAATGATCCCCTTCATCTTGCACACGGATAATTAAACTTCAAACACTGTTTATCTCAGTCCCCAAATCCTCAGAATGCAGAAGCAAATTAATTTTAAATCTATATCTGCTTTAAATAGTAATTGTTTAATCAACAGGCTTGATGTTTAATTATATTCTTTGTTCATACTCCCCGCAAGCTTGAATAGACCACATAATTCCTGGGTTGCTTTCATTTCTGTAATTAGATCATGTGACAGACCGATACTATATTACGGGTACTGTAGTGGCTTCTCTCCCACCACCCTGTAAATGCTAAAATGGTTTCTCATGAATACTTAGGTTAGAACAGCTCAGCTGAACACAGAGCTGTGAGTGTTTTGCTTAAATCCTTTACTCTTCTTTCGCCTAATAGTTGATTCGGGAGCAAGTGATTTTTACTGGTGGCTGTGACATTGTGCTGACTGCCTTTTGAGTTGAACTCCTGTTTTCCTGAAAGAAAACCCTTCCTGACCACATAGTAACATACTGTATGGACACCTTGAAGTCAGTTTTGTCCTTAGAGAAATGATGTTTTAAGGTTCAAATGGAATAAAGATTAGTCCACTGGGCTTTTCTTTCCTGACCATCTGGGGTTTCATGGAGAAAGAGGAAGTAATTTTCCATATTAGAAAGAGTCATTTTGTCTCTAAGAATTTATTTTGCTTGTCTGGATTCATCACCTAAAAATGGGAGCTGGACCTTAGATAATTAGGTCAACGTTGAAATCTATTCTCTAATTGGAATTTGTTTGTCCCACACAATACGCCTGATTTTCTATGGGTCTGTGCTAGAAATATGATTGTTCAGCCAATTTGGCTCTTTTTACTTCCTTTATCATTCATATCCTCCATCTCATTATCATTTGGCTTTTATTTCCCAGAGTTCTTGCAGTTCTTAATTTTTTCTCATTTTTGTTAATGAGATATGCAAAATTCGGTAAGACATAGCAAGTGTGGCCTAATCAATGTCGTGTAAGTTGGGGAAAATGCTTGCAAGTTGGAGAGAACATCATTTGTTGGTTGATTTAAAAAAAAACTATAGGGTGTCTATAGCTAAAGCTCAAAATAACTAGGCTCTTTTCCTCCATCCTATTTCAAAATTACATCCAAGTTTGTACTGTCACGTCCCTCAGTTTTCTTCAGCTTTATTCATTTCTTATTTTCTTTCCTACCCATGGAATAGCTGTGTTTTTGATTACTTTCTCTTACCTATACATGTACATTTTCCAGGCACTATCTCATTTTGTTATTTTGATCCAGCTATGCATTTTTATGAGTTTTACCACCATATCCCGCCTGTATTTCTATAACTGCCAGGTTTTTTTTTTTTTTTTTTTTGGATCATTTCACCATCCTTTTGGGTATTTGCAACACTTCCCAATTATATCTGTGGAATTAATTTCTGTATTTGTTATTCACCTTTCCAGATCATCCATACAAATGCTAAATTAAATGTGACATGCTCATAGATACCACTACATTCACAGATTAGTAATTATCCTGTATTAATGGATCTGGGATCGTTTTTGGTTAGAGAATTCTGACCCTGATTTCTCTCCTACTCTCACTTGGGAGATCAGTCTTTATGTAGCTTTTATTTGTATATTTTCCAAGGTGTAGAAATCTACGTAAAGATGCGGAAAAATCTGAGATATATTTTGATTCAGATGCTATGTCAGTTAAGTTCTAGTTGGGAAATAGAAACACTTTTGGTCTTCCTGATAGAATATAGTGCAGGGAACTGGTCTTGTCATTTAGGTGTTGGTAAAACAGAGATGCCAAAGAAGAGGGGGACAGCAACCCAGAGATTGGCCATGGCAGGAGACTGCTCTCACTCTGAGCTGGGTGGACGGCAGAGGGAAGAGGTGTTTCCAGAGCCCAGAGCTTGAGCTGCTGGGCAAAGCTGGGAGCACAGAGGGCAGAATGGCCTGTTGGAGCTGGTGGCTCTCAGGAGAAATAGCATTGCCTAAGATGCCACCCTGGGTGGTGAGAGGAAAGCTATAAACCTCTTGGCTTCCTTCTTCCTTTCAGCCTCCCGTTGGCCAGTCCTATCAGGAAGCCAGTCCCCAAATACCCAGGTTAGAGCAAGGGGAAGTACAGAAGTGGATCTGAGGGCAGAGTCAAACGACCAATGGGAATGTGGTCAGATGTGCTGTGAAAGCTGGTATGTGTGTGACAGTGAACTTGCCACTTCATCACTCACTGTGACCTGCCTCTCTTGTCCATCAGCCTGGTCCTCCTCTGCATGATGATTCTTAATTCCTGCCACACCAAGCCTGGACTCATCAGGACTTTGTGAATCTGGACTGTTTCTGCTAGCTCAGACTCAGATGTAGCTCACCTTTGTCCTGGCCCAATTCTTTGCTGGAAGGAAGGAAAGTGACATGGTGAAGCAAAATTGGTTGACCACCTATTAGGTGACAGACACTAACCTGCGAAGTTGGTATACCTTCTCTTATTATGTAATTCTCAGGGATGACTCCCCATTTCAGGTGGTTTAATGAGGCTCAGCAAGGGAAAGTAACTGCTCCAAGGTGACATAGTCTAGCTGGAACAGGATTTGGGTCCATCTGACGCCAAGTTTTGTTTCCACTAGGCCACATCATCTTCCTGATTTGATTAATGCTCAGAGAAAATAAGTGATTCGAAGTTCAC
The DNA here is from genome assembly GCF_922984935.1 of Meles meles. Taxonomy (NCBI): domain Eukaryota; kingdom Metazoa; phylum Chordata; class Mammalia; order Carnivora; family Mustelidae; genus Meles; species Meles meles. Next base: position 86,256,602 of record NC_060068.1, read on the forward strand.
GTGGTTGCTAAGTGCTACCTGGCAATTCAATACATTTGTTTTGCATTTAGAAGATTTCTCTCGTAGTCATGTTTTAGCAAGATCTTACCACTCATCCTCAGTCCAAGTCTTACTTTCTCCATGGTGTTTCGCCCTGTCCAAAAATCAAAGTCTCCTTTCTTTGGACTTTCACCACATTAATGCCACTTAAATAATGTAATGTCTTGAGTCTCTAAGTGCTTCATGTAAGGGACATAAATTCTGGAGTCAAGTTATAAATAGTAACTACAATAATTCCTTAGGTATTTCCTCTATCTTTCTGTAGAATCCCATTCCAGTGACATAGTTAACAATGATCACTACCATTCAGGAAATTTAGACAGAGAATTTAGACAATATAGACAGAGAATTCCATATTTCTTTTCTTTTTTTTTTTTAAGATTTTATTTATTTATTTACTTGACAGAGAGAGAGATCACAAGTAGGCTGAGAGGCAGGCAGCGAGAGAAGGGGAAGCAGGCTCCCTGCTGAGCAGAGAGCCCTATGCGGCACTCGATCCCAGGACCCTGAGATCACAACCTGAGCTGAAGGCAGAGGCTTAACCCACTGAGCCACCCAGGTGCCCCGAGAATTCCATATTTCTTAGTGGGGATTTTTAAGCTTACATGTACATAAGAATCACATGGGGATAGTGTTAAAATGCAAATTTTGAATCAGTAGGCCAGGTGGGAGGCCTGGGGTTCTATTGATATGGCTAGTCCAAGAACCACACTTTGGGTAATAAGTCTAGAGCACAGATTTACACATCAGAGTCAGGGACAACCTTCAGAGGACCTTCATCACAGTGGATATGATGAACTGACAGCTACATATGCTCATACCTAGGGAAATGGGACAATTCGCTGCCCAAATTTAAGGGTCATAATTTTGGAAGGTGAGAAGCCAAGAATAAATATATATTAGTGAGCATAAATTTAATGGGGACACCATTGACACAATTGTTGTATGGGTAAAGATTTGCTTTCTTTGCAAGCATTATGGTCCATTACTCTTTTAACATTTTATTTGAGGGAGGGTGTCTGCAAGAAATATAAGGAATGATGGCCTCTGAGGTGTTCCTGAAAGGGACGAAGAGAAGGCTGTCGTCAGGCTCCAAAGAGGACCAGGAAAGTGTTCTTCTGGATCTTTGTTTGGGGATGTAGTGGGAGAAGTCTTTGATTTGCTATGATGGCCTGAGTTTTTGATCTTTTTTGCCAAGCTCTAGCTAGGTGGTAGGACAGATGAAATCACTCCTAAGAGAGGAAGGGGGTTACTGGTGATGTATTTGTACATGTGGTATACACATACACTACTGCCATGTGCTTTTCTGGTTCGGGAAGATGATGGATGGGATTTAGCAGAGTCTCCCCACTCAGCCACCTCTCCTAATTGTGTGTTTGAGCCTTGAGTCGGTTGGAAATTTCAGTTGGGGCAGGTGTACTGGTCCTCCAGGGTCATGGGGTGATACTGCCCTGAGCACATTGTTGGTTGGTTCTTGGGAATTGGGAGAAGAATGGGAAGATGGACTCTTCTTTCTCTACCACCTTCCCCTGGGTCTTAGGAAAGAATGCTGAGGTGCCTCCTTGGTGGCTAGAATCAAATTGAGTATTTTAATAGGGATCAAAAAAGTTTACCTGAGATACTGGCCAGAATCAATCTTACTTCCATTTTCAAAAATCAATACCATATTTCCTATAATTCAATCTTCACATCTCTCTCCCATATCCCTGTTACTGATAAAAAAAAAATCATTACTGTCTTTGTCAAACATTCAACTATCTATGATCCATACCATCTGCTATAGATTTTTCAGCTTTATTTTGGGATTTTAATGAAGTTTTTATTTGTTCATTTCATATCTCTTATACTAACCATTACTTCTAGGACTCAGCTCAGATTTCCTCAAACCATCTGGAAGAGGATTGGATCAATCTCATGTACATTGCCGATTTTGGAAGTGGATCAGGAAATTTTTTTTGAAGATTTATACAATTTTCCCTCATTGATCATGCTCCAGAATGTATTTGCCCATTGCTGAAATTTTATTTACAGTGTGGGCTTCCTTAGCTACCAAATACTAGCAATTTTTATTTGCCTTGATATTTTTGAGTGGTCATGTTTGAAAAACACTGGGGTGAATGAGTAGGGCAGAAAGAGATAATCCTATAGAAATACATACTAATTATAAAATATTACCACTCTCTTCTCCTATTTTCTGTTAACCTTTAAGAATTTCTGATGCAAATTTGGCAAAGTACATTGCTTCTTTACTCTCTTTTAGAAAAGGCTGTAAACTCCACTAGTGTCAAGGTAATGTATTTTCATCTATGTATTCAGCACTTGGGACATTAAGTGCTCACTAAATACTGAGGAATGAATCAATAAGGACTTTATCTGATTAGCCTATATTCTCCAGTGATAGAAGTTTTGAATTCTGAAAAGGACTGACTAGGGGGTATAGCCTAATCTTTTCCTTCATGAAAAATGAAAAATTTTCCCTAACATTAATATTTTTGAAACATACGAAACACAAACCTGATATGTGATTTCTGTTTTAAGTGAGTTGTCTCACCTTGGAAGGTGGATGGAGCTGAAGAGGAAGATACATGGGATGGTAGAAATGATGCAGGCTTTGCCAGTAGAGGGAAGTGGGTTTGAGTGCTGGGATGCTTACACTTTCCAGTGATGGGACCCTGAGCATGTTACTAGTGCTCTGAGTCAAGTGCACATATTAATAAAGTACAAACGAGGTAACATATAGGGTCTGAATAAGGCTTTCAGGGCCTTGCCTGTCTCGGCCTTCATGTACCCTTCCCTTCTTCCCTTGTTCTCTGAATTTATTTCATCCAAAGTACGTTCTTGCACTTTTTCAAAAACTCTAGGTTCCTACCCGCTAACCTCAGGGCCTTTGCACATGTGGTTCCCTTTGTCGTCCCTCCTTTTTTCTTTCTTTTTTTTTTTTTAAATATTTTATTTATTTGACAGAGAGAAATCACAACTAGGCAGAGAGGCAAGCAGAGAGAGAGGAGGAAGCAGACTCCTTGCGGAGCAGAGAGCCAGATGCGGGGCTTGATCCCAGGACCCTGGGATCATGACCTGAGCCGAAGGCAGAGGCTTTAACCCACTGAGCCACCCAGGCACCCCCCTACTTTCTTTCTAATTAGATCTTATTCATGCTTCAAAGGTTAGCCAGAGCATCATTTTTTCAAGGAAGCCCTCCCTGAGATCCCCCGGAAGGTGCCCCTGAACTTCATAAGGCTTACCATGATTGTTGTTACATGATAATTCTGTAATTAGTTGTTCAATTCTCCCTAACCTTTCTCTGTGTGAGAATATAAGTTCTGTGAGGGCAGACACTGTGGCTATCTTATTCATCTTTGTATCTGCAGTGTTTAGCAGAGTGCCTGGCACAAAGTAGCTTAATATTGTTGGATGAATGGATAAGTGAATGACAAGTGGTTGATAAAAGCAGAACACAAACTAGGTGCACAATAATTTTCATTTCCATCTCAGCCTTCCAAATGCCTTCTTTTCGGAGGTTTTGTGTGGGAGAGCAATAAATGAATGAATGAAGGAAGGAAGGAAGGAATGTGTTCATGATGGGAATGGGCACATCCTGACCTCCTTCAGCTGTCTGAAAATTTCTCCCTTGGCCATTCCTCTAAGTTGGTGATTCTCAAGCCTCACCTTGTACCAGGATTACCTGGGAAACTTTTTAAAACTGCAGGTAACTAATCATATACTATATGCTGGCTAACTAAACATAATAAAAATAAATAAAAATAAAATGAATAAAAAATTACAAAAAAAAAAACCCCAAAAAACAAACAACATCCCTGCAGGTAAAATTTTAGTTATTGTAGGGAAGGTCCTGCACATCAGCATTTTAGAATGCTTTCCAAGTGATTGTCGTGTGTCGTCAGAGTCGAAAAGCACTGTGTTAGGTAAAGAATTATTTTGTAAAATCTTGTTAAAACTCAAGAATGGCTTTGTCTGTATCCATCATTGTCTGTCTGTTGCAGAAGGTCACACACCTTAGCATCTACCAGCACTTGTGTACTGACTGAGCAGATTGGCCTTCAGAGAACGGGAGAGGGGAGAGGATGATCATCAGACTGGTAAATCATCAAGTATCAGTAGATGTCTTAGATGTGGACCAATCCACGATGGGCATAATCTGGTGGAAATCTGCAAAGGCAAACTTCATCTTCTCAATGTTGCCACTATACAGGCTTTGTGCAAATACACCAGACTTCATATTATCTTTATGGAGTGAATGGCACTAGACTAGTTCTGTATGTGCAGTGTGGGAACAGCTTCAAGCACGTGGCTCCTGGAAGGTGCTGGAAGGGAGTGGTTGAAGTGTGCTATGTGACAGGATTTTGGAAGCCCCTTGGCAAAAATGATGGGAAAGACAAAGCAAACTTTGGCTTCAAAGAATGAATTTGTAGTCTTATTAAATAATGAGTAAAGGAAAATATTAAAAAAAGGGAATAATAATTTGGAACGTAAAAGCTCCCTGCTATAGCAGAAATGTTAAATCTCTATTAAAATAGGGGTTTGGCAAACTATGGCCAATAGTCCAAATCCTGCCTATTGCCTGTTTTTGTATAACTTATGAACAAAGAATTGTTTTATATTTTCATATGGTTGAAAAATAATCAAAAAGAATAATATTTCATCAGCCATGAAAATGACATGAATTCAAATATCAGTGTTCATAAATAAAATGGTATTGGAATATAGCCATGCTCATTCTTTTATGCATTGCCTCTGGCTACTTTTCTCTGTAATGGCAGAGTTGAGCAGTGGTGACAGAGGCTGTGTAGCCCATGAAGCCCAAAATATTGACTCTACAGACCTCTGCAGAGAAAGTTTCCTGACTCCTCTGCTGAAGAATCCATAGAGGAACTGGCTAGATGGCTTCACCATGGCTGAATAGGAGGAGAGTGAGAAACGAGAGAGAAGGGTACAAATACCTATGTTTACTAAGTGCCAGGCACATTTAATCCTCTCAGCAGTCCTTAAGGTAGAGTCAGGGTCCCAGCAAAGCACAGATGTCCACTCAGATTAAGATAATTAGAAGAGGGTAATAAATACACTATTTCCAAAGTGAGAGCAGACGTGGGGATCCATGAGAGACAGTGTGTTATCCTCAGGCTGGTAACAAAGGAGCTGTTACCACCTCTGGGCCTGGAGGGTTGAGTTTCCAGAATCCAGAAGGACAGACTTACGTGTTTAGGGATGCCTGGACAGCAGTACTGACCTTCAGTTGAAGGACGCAGCCAGTCAAATAGGATCCCACAGGAAGTGAGCTCATGACATCAATACCTTACCCTCATGTTCTCCCTTCCTGCAGTCTCCTGAAGCTGACTTTTCAGGTGGTTCTTTGGTTTCCACTTGAACATGGGGACCAACCACAGTCTTGTGGTCATTTTCCTTTTCACTGAAGGATCCCTTTTGTGACTAGAAAGTTCTCCTTTAGATTGGACCAAACCAAGAAGTCACATATGCTAATTTAAAAAAAATCAAAGATAGATAGATAGATAGATAGATAGACATCTGAAGCTCTGAGTTTTCTTTACCCACTTTATGTTTCTCTTTTCAGAGTTACTAGGAAGGTTTCTCTGTGTCTATTTTCCTTTCTGTGCCCACTCGGAGTCCTTTTGTATGATGGTTACTTCCCATAGCCTTCTTTGTCATTCAAAGTCACAACCTTTCATCAGAAGGAATTCAGGGTACAAGTTTGTGTTCATTTTTCTTCTTTTAAAAGACTGGACTCTTAAAAGTACTGGAAGGTGTATTACTATGTCTTTTGGCGGCTGCTCAGTGCCATGTGAATCAGTGAAGTGGGTTGTCACCAATGAGGTGCTGTCTGTGTCTTGGGAAGTTTTGTGTTGTGTCTCATACACTCTAGGATGAAGGCTCACGTTGTGAATGGCCACATTGGCCTATGGATCAGCCTTTGCATGCCATAGTGGGAAGGCATGCCAGGAACCCTCCTATGCTGGATGTGGTGACAAGACACCAGACCTGCTGGTGCTCATGAGTTCTTGTATTGTACCATGGAGCATAGGATGTGGTTTTGTTTTTTTTTTTTTAAGATTTTATTTATTTATTTGACAGACAGAGATCACAAGTAGGCAGAGAGGCAGGCAGAGAGAGAGAGGAGGAAGCAGGCTGTCCGCAGAGCAGAGAGCCCGATGCGGGGCCTTATCCCAGAACCCTGGGATCATGACCTGAGCTGAAGGCAGAGGCTTTAACCCACTGAGCCACTCAGGCACCCTGGATGTGGTTTCTTTTTGAGAATAAATCCAGGACTGGATGGCACTCTGTACATCCTGGTGATGATAGTGATGATAACAAAACTGTTTCATGTGCTTAATTCTTAGTATGCTAGGAATAGTTCTTAACATTTGCCATTTGAGTCCAATGAACCCTTTTTATGTTTTTATATTTTTAAATCATTTTTATGAGTAATTTGCAGAAGTAAAATCAGAAATATTATAAAAACTTTATTAGCAATTTTAACAAAAACTTAAACATAGAAAATCCCAATTTTTAATTCCATGTTTTACTGCTTTAGAAGGTATGTATAACTAAAATGGGCAAGTTCCTCTGAATGTCACTAACTGGTCATCAACTGTCATGTTTGATTCTGGAACATATCCATCTTGTGAATATGGATTCCAGATTTCACATACACCTCTAAAAGGGTTAGCTTATCATGACTTCTGATTTTATCTTCTTGAAGTCACATCGTCAAAATATAGTACCTTTAAAAAAAAAAAGATTTATTTATTTATTTTAGAGAAAGAGCGTGAAAGCTGGAAGGGGCAGAGGGAGAAAGAGAAAGAGACAAGCAGACTCCATGCTGAGTGCAGAACCCAAGTGGGGCTTGATGATATGACTTGGAGATCATGACCTGAGCCAAAATCAAGAGTCAGACGGTCAACTGACTGAGCCGCCCAGGTGCCCTAAAATATAGTACGTTTGAAAACTTTAATGGCTCATCATTTTGTTTGAGAGGACACCCATCATTGCTCCATAATTGCAGAACCTTTCAGATTTATAAACATCAGTTAGAATGACCACACAATAGAATTTTGTTTTTTTACATTATGTATTTTCTTTCATCCACCTTTTTATATATACTTGTCTTTTCTACCTTTGACCCCTACTAAACATGCTTTGGTGTACAATCATCAAAATATTAAAAACAACATTGTCACACATCTTTTTAGCAAAATAAGATGGTCCAGGTTCTGATCATAAAATACTGCATGATAAAGTTCTTGTTGAGGGATTAACTCATTGAGATCACCATATCTCCTTTTTGTCCTTGGAAATAAGTGTCAACTCATTGATTCTCGAGCTCGAGGAAATTAATCTGGGAAATCATCTGAAGGCTCAGAATCTGAGATTTTAGTTACATGAAATCTCTTTGCATTAAGCTTCTGATTTGTTTAGTAATTGTGAAACATTGCCCTCTGTCAGCTTCCTTATTTCTACTTTTGTGAGTAGGAAATAACAATTATGAATTCTCATCGGTGTTCACTGAAGGGTTAAAGAAACTACAAGGGGCAGTGTGCCTGGGTCGCTCAGTAGGTTGAGCATCTGACTCTTCATTTCGGCTCAGGTCATGATCTTGTGGTCCTGGGATTGAGCCCTGTGTGAGGCACCGTGCTCAGTAAGGAGTCTGCTTGAAAATTTCTCTCCTTCTCCCTCTACCCCTCCCCCTGCTCTCGTGCTCTCTCTCTCAATTAAATAAATAAATAAATAAAATAAATTAAATTAAATTAACCTAAAATTAAAAGAAACTACAAAGGGGATATCTCTTGTCTTTCTTTTTTTTTTTTTTTAAAGATTTTATTTATTTATTTGACACAGAGAGATCACAAGTAGGCAGAGAGGCAGGCAGAGAGAGAGAGGAGGAAACGGGCTTCCTGGCGAGCAGAGAGCCCGATGCGGGACTTGATCCCAGGACCCTGAGATCATGACCTGAGCCGAAGGCAGTGGCTTAAACCACTGAGCCACCCAGGTGCCCCTCTCTTGTCTTTCTTAATCCTTGAAAGACACTGCAATATTTGAGTTACAGCAGCAGGAAGACTGAGGGGTGATGTAAACATGATGGTATCATTACTGTATCACCTTTTAGGCAATTCCATTGTTTTTTTATTTCACATAATTTTAGCACTTTTAAAGCATAGTTGAGAATAATTGGTGAGTAATCTCCGATTATGCCTAAGGTGATGAATTACAAAATATTTTAAGATACAGGAAAAATGAAATTGCTGAGATTCCATTATATATTTTAAATTTATAAAAATTCAAGGCAGAATGATTTTTATTCTGTTTTTTTTAAAGCAAAATTTCTCGTTCTTTGGGAGTTCTGAGACAGAAAGCAAGCAATGAAATATTAATCCCTCCAAATAGAACTGCTCAAAAATGAAATTTAAGAGCTGAAATGGAGCCCCTTGATCCCTGATGTTATTCCTACAGTTAACATGTGTTAGATACCATGCCAAGATATTCATGAACAGAACCAAAACCAGATAATGGATTAAAAAAGAAAAATAAGAGTTCCAGTTTGGGATGATGACAAAGTTCTGAAGATGGGTGTTGGTGATAGTTGCACAATGTTGAGAATGTACTTAATGCCACTGAATTATACTTAGAAATGGTTAAAATGGTAGATTTTATAGTGTGTATATTTTACCACAATAAAAATAATAGTAGTATTTACTTAAAGGTCTTTGGATAGTATATATGAGAGTTCTCTTTCAGTCACCCATCTTGCAGAAAACAAGTCCTTAGTCAATCATCACAATTATATGAGTTAAAACGATCCCTCTTCAAGTGGATTGGAGAGACTAAGTAACTCACCTAAGATCACAACTGGTAGGTGGCAAAGTGAGAGTACAACTTCAGTGGAAAGACCTCAGAGCCTCACACTTAACCACTACACTTACTACCGTTCTTGTGAGAGGTGCCCTGTCAGGGTCTTGCCGTGGTCCTGTGGTGCTAAGGCTTCATTCACTTGTCTATGCTATGTACTCCATTTCCTCTTTCCCAGTTCATACTTTAGTCTGGGATTCCTTATCTACCTCTTGAGAATCTCTTCTGATTTTTTGGAGACTCTTAAATCTTTACATGTAAAACCAAATGTATTTTTGGCCAAAATAGCCTCTGATGCTCTCAGAAGAGAGGATAAGGATGCTCATGCCTGGAAAGCCGAAGGAAAACGTCCCCAATCTTCAGCCATCCTGTATTTTGACTGGACTTGGCTTTGTTGCCTCCTTCTTAACTCTGCTTATGAATGGCTCCCAGACTTTCCACCCCTCCTATTTGCCACTCATCTGTTAGGTGGTAGAAATCCTAATTTGCAACAGCTCCATAGATGTCAAGCCCAATTTGATTTTATTGTTTTTGAGGAAGGTAATATATGATTAGCTGGATGTTAGTAGAATTGTTTCCTGCAAGTTGAGTGCTGAATTCTAAATATATATACTATCTAAACATCTTTACAAACGAAATACACATTTAAGCATTATTATTCTATTATAATAAAAACAAAAAGAATAATTTCCATTACTTGAGTGGAAAATATTATTATTTATAGTTCAAAGATAAATTTATTTGAAGGTAAGAATATAATTGGGGTAAAAAACTGTCTTTGGAGCTGTAGTTCCTACCAGGACCAGCTGAGGGCAGTATTTCTGGGGAGAATGATTGCCTAGATTCCACTCATGATGTCTGGGGAATGGTCATTTTGAGCAATTAGGAGAAAGAATGTCTCTAGCACGCAGAGGGCCCAGTTTGGGTGCAGGGTGACAGAAAGCATCCAGATGGTCTACTTATTGTGTTTCTTAAAGTGGTCTTAGGACCACCTTTCCAGGTATAGTCTGGAGACACAAATTCCAGGGCCCCATCCATGGCGTACTGAGTCAGAAATTCCTCAGGGGATTCTTTTTCATAGTAAAGTATGAAAATCATTATTCTATTAGTGTCTGTTCAGATTGAAGGAAGGAGTGGAAGGCAATAGAAAGAACCAGACCAGGATTAAATGTCAGGATTTATGGGCTTATTATAGTGCCATGTAGGGTCTAATGTAGGATCTAAGAAATAGGAGTGCACGAAGAGCATTCAGATGAAGAAACCTGTCAAGAGACGGTTAATTTGCTAGCCTGGATGGGAATACAAAAAAGCAAAGTAGGGTTGAGGCAGATAGGATCCATGAGTTTGCAGGATTGGGACCTTGAGAGGCCTGAGGCAGGAAAGGCACTTGGTGAGGAACAGTGGACCTCACCATCAGGAGGGCTCAGAGATGCATCAAGGTGTAGGACCTGTAAACTGGGGCTAAGTGCTCTATTGTCATCGTAATGAGCCTATCTGTCCTTGCCTTGAAGGTTAAACTGGCAAATCCCATTTCCCATCACACCTCTTTTTTGTGTTAGGCGAGTAGTTGTCCCCAACTTTCAGACATGGAAAGCCATGAGTATCAGAGGCCTCCTCAGGGCTCATAGAACAGACTTGCTTCACGGGGCTGATCAAGGTGAAACCCACCCACCTGACATCCTGGCTTATGTGGGGAAGATCATTACAAGGAGCAGGATCGGTGTGAGCAAAGCAAATAAGGTGAGAAAAGAACCAAGCTGTTGAAAATCACTAGTTGTGTGTGTGTGTGTGTGTGGTTTGTGTGTGTATGTGTGTGTGCCCATGAACTTGTGTGAGCCTGCAATGTGCAGAAAGGGCAGCCTACTGAAGACTGTGTAAGTTTGGGGATTATTTTGAAGGCACTGGGGAGGCATGGGAGGGTTTTCAGCTGGAGAGTAATATGTCAGATTTGCTTTTAGCCTACGAAGTGCTGTAGCTTGGCAGGTTATTTTGATCATACCAGTGACAAGAGACTCCATAGTGGGGCAAGTACTTGCTCTCTGACTAGATGAAATAGTACGTATTTTGAGGAATTTGATGGTGCTTAGCCCCCTAAATCACATGGCTGGATTCGGCTTCCCTCATTCTCCCTGTTCCTTACTGTTCACCTTTTATGGTATCTTTTGTAAAGGAAAGAACGATACTTCCTCTAATTCCAAGTAGGAAAAAGGAAAGAATGTTCTTGGAATAGATACACGTTTTGGAATTTTCTCATGTAGTCTTTCAAAATTTGAGAACAATTATTATGAAAGGAATGCAAATGTTAATGGCATTTTTTAAAATTTAAGGATTTCATTTATTTATTTACTTGAGAGAGAGCATGCAAGTGGTGGGGGCTTGTTCTGAAGGGGGCTCAGATCCAATGAGGGCTTGATCCAACCAGGGGCTCCATCCCCCAACCCTGAGATCATGACTTGAGTGGAAATTAAGAGTCAGTTGCTCAAGAGACTGAGCCACCCAGGGCTCCTGCTAATGCCTTTAAACTCCTTTGTTGAGGGGCACCTGGGTGACTCAATCAGTTAAGCATCTGCCTTCGGCTGAGGTCATGATCTCCAGGTCCTGTGATGGGGTCCTGCATCTGGCTCCCTGCTTAGCAAGGAAACTTCTTCTCCCTCTCCCTCTGCTGCTCCCCCTCTTGTGCTTTCTGGCTCTGTCAAATAAATACATAAAATCTTTTACACCTTTGTTGAACTTGCATATTTTTACCAAAAGAAAAAACACAAGAAAAATAAGCCAGAAACTAATGAAATTAGTTATCTACAGGGGTGAATGGAACCGAATGCAAGGGGTAGTAGGGACTTCTCTTGAGTATGCCTCTAGATCTGGTTTTGACTTGTAAGCCGTTAAAGGTTTACATGTCTAAAAAATTAAATAAAAATAAAAGATGGAAAAAAGGTAGATACTGAATTCAACCAGAAAAAGAAGACTGTACCTTTATATCAAATAGATGAAAATCACACATTAGAAAAAAATATTCAAGTCACTTTTAAGCATAGTATTTGTGTATTCCCAGCATGATATTTTCTAAGAACAAAAATTGCAAAGAAATCTTGAACTTTACCTAAGCTGTTGGTAATGGCAATGATGTAGCAGTATTGAAAATGTGGTATTGCAGGACTGAACAAACAGTAAAAGTACGGGTTTGCTGGGAACTTGGATTCTCAGTGTGGGAGAAAGGAGATTTAAATATGGACTGGAGGTGATGGTTCTTGTCTGAATTATTACCATGATGGTTATAAAATGGTAATTTGCTAATTTCCTTCCTCACTTATTCTTCTGTAAGAGCTTCCCTGTCTCCTTCTTGTCACTTCTATTTTTTTCATATCAGAATGTATTCTTTTCCCCCCCAATGTCTTACATAGCCATTTCTCTCATTAGCCATTTGATGTTCAAATTATGTCTGTTTTCCTAGTGGGAATTCCTTCAAGCTAGATCCAGCGTTCTCTTGATATCTCTCCATTATATTAACAAATACATTTAAAAAAAAATAATGAGTCTATACTGATCAAACCAGTTCCACAAAATCAAAACAAAACAAAGCAAAACGAAAACAAAGCAAAAAGGAGACCAAAGTAAAGAGACATGTCAACTAAATGCAGTGTGAGAGCCTTGATTAAATCCTGGAGATACAGCTATCGATTTCTGTATTTCATATTCTCTCTCTATATATATACATATATATGTGTATATATATATAATTTAGATTATATTAAATATAACTTAATTTAGATTATTTTATAATTTAGATTTAATATAATTTTATATAATTTAGATTATATTAAATACAACAAGTGTTTATATATATACACACACACACACACTTTTAAATCAGCTACATAAGACTTTATAGGGACAATTGGAGAGCTAAGTGAAGGGCTATGTACTAGATAATAGCGTTGTATCAATGTTAATTTTCTTTCTTTTCTTTATTTTTTTTTAAGATTTTTTTTTTTTTTTTTTTTTGAGAGAGAGAGAGAACACAAGCGCAGGGTTGGAGAGGTGGGAATGGGTAGAGGGAGAGAGGCAAGCAGACTCCCTGCTGAGCAGGGAGCCCAATGCTGGGTTTGATCCCCAGACCTTGGAATCATGACCTGAGCTGAAGGCAGATGCTTAATCAACTGAGGCACCCAGGTGCCCCAAGAGAATCTTTTAGTTCTTTTGAGATACACCCTGACGGGTCCAGGGATGGAAGTGTCATGGAGTTGCATAGGTAAAGCACCTCATTCTCACATGGTTAAATGATAATATGTGTAAGTATGTTATAGAGAGGTAAAGCAAATTTGAGACAATGGAAACAAGTGGTGAATCTAGGTGAAGCAGTGTTCGTTGTACTTGTAATTTTTCTTATGTTAGAAATGTTTCAAAATAAAGAGTTGCAGAGGAGAGAAAACATGTTGGATTGAATAAGAAAGGCCATGGGGAGTAGGACTGGGGTTGAGCTGACAACTTTCCGCATCTTCAGGACATCCTGGAGGGGTTCCAGAAGGCAGAGGTGCACAGGAGAGTGGTTAGAAACAAATGGCAGAAAACAGAACATCTGGGGCAGCATTGATTTAGGACGTGCAAGCTGTTGGATTTTAATGGTGCCGCTCTTGGTTTTAAACACACATATAACATCATTTCATTTTACATCCATATTTGACACACAAAAACGGAGGTCATATTCCAGCTCTGTCCCAGTCCCACTCACTTAGTGGGGTGCATTAATGGGATTGTCTGGTACATGGGTTTTATTCCAATAAATATAATAAAATATATAAATATAAAAATATAAAAAATAAAAAAATATAAATATAATAAAAATAATTCCATGGGTTTTATCCCCCCACCCATGAGGGATTTCAATTCTGACTTGTTAATCTTGCCATGGAATCACAGTTAAATGATTGTGGGAGAGCACATTTAAGATATCCAATGATCAGCAATGTGGCTTATTTTTTGTCAAGTGTGACTTCGTTGTTTTTATCTGATGCTCACTGCACAGCTTCATACAAAACGGATTTGCTTCACTGCCTCCCCTCCCCCACAGCTCCTGATACAGATTTGTATTCCTGGCATTCTGCTCTTATTTGATGAGTTTTAGGAAGCCTCAATTCTTGTTTTGTCCCCAGGAGTAACTCAGCAACTGCTTTAAACTGATAACGACACGATTTTACTGCCCTATAGACAGTCATTTAAACTCTGATATGTGGCCACTGCCTCGAAATTCAAGCAATGGAAATGACATCATTATCAGCCGACTCTTTATGATGAAAAATGACCCACATTAGGAAACAATCTGAACCCAAGGAAACTTAGGTGATCAATCATCACAATTATAATGTGCTGGTCTTTTATGTAAATCCAACCCACAGTGAAGCTGGGTTCGGGGTGGAGGAGTTGGGGGAGGAGAAATCCTGTGGAAAGGAACATTAGTACAATATAATTAAGCAAAAGGGAAAGCTTCAGATAATATATGTTTCTCAGGGGACCATTTCATGCCTTAGGGACCCTGACAGATCTAGGAGGAGAGGGTTGCATCATCATCATTAAAAGCATTTGTTAAATGCCCAGAGCTACACAGAAATGGGCTGGGCTTTTGCTGTATGAAGTTGGACAGGCTAAGTTCTCCCCTCCAGGAGCTGGAGCCCTGGTTGGGCTACTTAGTTGAAGAGCAGGGGCAGAGGCTCCCCTTGCCGCAGGGAGGCCATTAAGATTGCAAGAGGATAATGTCCCATCTGGGGGGGCCGGGGGTGTCTGGATACCCTCATTCTATTTTAGTCCCTTTGGACTAGTCCTTTTCATCACTGTATGGCCAGTGACGGGCTTAGGGTGACCTGAGTATGAGGTGGAAAGGAAGGGGATTTTCACTGTCCACCCAAAAGATGGCAGAGAGCACAAGCCCTCAGACTTTGGTGATGCATCTTGCCTATATTTGTGGGCACATATGATCACTTGTTCCTGGCCAGCATCACCTGGCCACTTGTGGTCTCTAGAGTTTGTGTTTTGTCTAGTTCCTTTTTCTCAAATCTAGTAAAGGTGGGAATATGTATGAATGTGTGAGGATATGTAAGGGAGGTGAAGAGGGACAGAGAGATAATTGATGTGGCTGTGTTGGTCCCAGGAAATTGCAGAGAACAGAATTATCAAGGTGTCTCTAAGTTGCCTGTGCCCTTGGATACATGAAAAGCACAAGGAAGTGAAAGCTTAGCTTCTCATCCTTCACCAAAGACTCCGGAACCCATAGGCTTGTGGGCCAGGCTGGTGGCCAGGTAACACTGGGGTAGTGAGTCCTGCCAGCAGGCTCTCCATATCTTAGTCCCCATCTGTGAATACTGGGTCCCTGTTAGCCCTATTTTTTTTTCTGGAAAGAACTTTGTGGTATCATCTCTCGAACACTTCCTGACTTGACCTACAAAACTTGTCACATGTGCTCTTCTTATCCTAAAATCAGTGTTAAGTTATGAGGCCCTGGTCTACTTCTTTCTCTATTCTTTTCTACCCTCCTGCACATTATAAAAACCTTTTCACCTACAGACCAAGAATATCTGAGATTCCCTCCTAGGAATTTGTATTTGTTCCTTGTAGCTAAAGTTTTGCCATCCTATGGAATAAAAATGCTCCTGTTGGACAGTGCATTAAATCCTTGGGTGGATTTGTGGATGGTAGACCATTTTCCACATGGCAGCTGAAGGCAGGTTTCACAAGGGTGAAGGGAGGAGCAGCCCAGAGCAGGAGCACCGCCTCAGCAAGGCAGGCAGGTTGGAGCTTCTGGGAGAAGGGGAGAGGGTAGGCCCAGTGCCTGGGAAGGCAGAAATCAAATATGAGAGGACTCCACATTACTCCAACTCAGGTGCTGTTCTAAGCCGTTACACCAATTGTGCCATTTAACCCCACAGCAACCTCACATGAACAGAGTTGAGATTCAAACCTCAGCAGCCCAACTTTAACCCCTGTCATTCACCATCACACTACACTGGAAAGAGGAGGAGCACCTGTGGGGAAGAAGCCTACTAAGCTTTCTGGGAAAGAGGTTCAGATGGCGGTCATCCAGCCCTGTGTCTAGACCATGGCACCTTAGTTGTCTGTGGTTGTGGGAGACATGTGTGTCATGTTCATAGCAGAAGGCCACACCCCATCTGGAAAAACCAATGGCGTGCCGGCAGAGTCCTCCCTCTGTGCTGGTGGGGTCAACTCCAGAGCAGCATGGGAAGCTTACTGTTGGCAGAAGCCAGGAACTCTCCCAGGGTGGCCTTTGGACTTATAGCAGCTTCCTAATCTGACCCACCAGGGCAAGTTAAACACTGTCAGCCGTTGCACAGCTGATTTGTCTATAGACATTAATGAAATCAAATCTTGGGATCTTGTGCATTCATTGGGCATGCTCCAGGTGGCTTCAGCTGTAGTCCAATGGCTGCTTTCAAAGAGCTCCAGCATTTACATTAGCTCAGGGAGGGAGTTGTGTTGAGCATTTTCCCACTATGTGGAGGGCAGGGTGTATTTTCTGCTTGGAAAAGAGCCTCTTTTATTCTGGGCTAAAAATGAGGAAAGAAAACCACTTTGGAACATGCCCTAAAAAAGATAGTCTCCCTGTGCTCCCTACAGTGACGGAGTCAAGGAGTTGGGCATCTTTGGAAACTCTGTGTGGAGGCTCTGGTTCACCCTGAATGTCCTCCATCTACCTCCACAGATTCAGGTCTGGTTGGGACAGGGCTCTGTGGGACCATTTCATAACTCTGGTTTAAATCATACTCTCTCTGATAAATAGTCCATACATGGTTACCAAGAGTCATTAATCTCCATTAGTCTTCATTTTCCAGGTGGTGGGAAAGGGGAGAGGGAACAAACACCACTGGATCCATTTTATCTCTCTTTGTAGTACTGCTCTTTGGACCAGCTCAGATCTCTCTTCCCCACTTAGCACAGGGGCAGAAAGACAAAGGGATTCAGCAAGTATTGTATTTGGAAGGGTAGAAATAACTTATTGTGGCTGGTAGAACAGGAGCTCATCTACCTCTGTAAAATTCCCTTTCATTTATACCTTTGGTGAGACTACTATTTTATTTCTGAGGTCTATGGGACATGCTATCATTAAAATTGCCACAATATGTATATTTACCTTGCTCACAAAGTAAATCACCCCTCATCTGCAGTCATTTCCTAAAGCTCACCAGTGAGGGGCCCTCCAGGAATTCTTGGACTGTTTCTTTCCACAAAGTCCTTTCACATCTGGCACAGATTCACAACTAGATTTTAAAACCAGAGACTTCTCATAGCCCATTCAACTTGTGCCCTTCCTCAGAGCCTATGTGTTGGGCATATTTCTAAAAAGCGCTAGGTGGTGAGTGTGGGTAGGGGTTAGATCCAGAGAACAAACTGAGTGGGTTGTAGTGCTAGGGACACTGGGATTAGAGGATCTGGGATCAAGAAAGAGCTCAACCAAGTATTAGCTGAGTGAATTGACTTACAACTCGGAGTATCAGCTTCTTACTATGGTGATAGCAATCTCTACGTTTGGGAAGGCTCAAGTTAAGATAAGTTATGGGGAAGCGCATTGGGAGCTAGAAAATCGTACACACAGGCAAAGGGTGGCTCTTGCACTTGAGTTGAATCAAATAGTTCTTGAAAGAAGACAGTCTAAGTCTGGAGCTTTGTTGAACAGATACTCCTTATTGATTTTTCTCTAACGGGATTTAATCTATACCCTGTTGTCTTGTGTCTAATTTTTTCAAAACATAAGCATATTGAAAAGACCTGTGCTTTAAATTGTTCTGGGCAGGGGCCTGCACCTTTCTGTGGCTGATGTAGAAACTGGCCCTAGCCAGAGAATATCCTGTGTAGTCCAAGGAATAGGTGTGTGTTCCTGCCTGACTGCCATGGTGGATCCCTTTCTCTGCACCGCCACATCCCACCCCTGCCATGCCTTTGAGCTGCCTCATCAGTTGGCCAAAGTCTGTAGGGGCTGAGGGCTGTGGTCACATCTGTGCTGAGAATTTGCAGGCCTTTTAGAAAGAGAGGTGGTTTGACATGTGGAGAATTATTATAATTTCTATCACTTACTGTTTACTGCATGCCAGGTGCTGAACTAAGTCAGCACTTCACATGCATTAATCCATCAAATCTTCACAATAGACCTGTAAAGCAGGAACTCTTAGCATCCTCATTTTAGAGATAAGGAAACTGAGCCTAGAGAGTTTTTGGTCAATTGTCCTAAGTCAACAGTTAATGTAGTGCAAATCAGGAGTCCCATGTGGGTTGTCTGACCCCAAAGGCTGCTCTTAGCAGAATGCTTCTCCAGTGCCTACCGGCCTGGGACTGGACCCAGCAGCCAGAGCCTCAGGTCACATAGCAAGATCAAACTCAGCTCTAGCAAGGGTGTCCTCCTCTTGCTAAAGGAAGGAAGGGCAGAGGGCCGGGACGGCATTTGACTTCCATTTGTGGTCGTGATATACCAAACCTGACATCAGTCCCAGTCTGAAAATGCCACAGGTCAACTCAGCAGGTGTGTGGCTGTATCTTTCCTTCAAAGTCTATTTATTAAACATGTAACTGGCCATTTAAAACATTTCTTTTCAAAATAGCTAAACCCCCCCCCACCCATTTTTTGGCAGTTTAAAGGGGCAGGGTGAGCTACACAGATTATTACAACTCTTCTTTTGACTTCTTTGATTCTGACTTCTTACTGTTCATAATGTATAAGTTAATATCTAAAGAAGGAAAGGAAGAAAGAGAGAGAGAGGCAGAAAGAAAGAATGAATCAACAAATGAATAAAAGAAAAGAAAGGAGGAAAGTTTATTCAGGAAAGGTAAGTAATGGGAGAGAAGGAGTGGGAAAGCTGAATGCAAAGTAGCACGAAACCAAAGACTTTTATGTCTTCTGAACCCACCTAATACCATCCCATAAATCTTTACATTATATTCTGCTAAATGTGTCAGAAATGCAACTGTGCTTGCAAATAATTGCTGCCATTGAATGAATCTCCCCTGGCATATCCATTGGAGCTCAAAATAACCCATGTAACCAAAGAGTAAATCAGTGACTGGACGTCCAGTGCCAAGCATAATCTCAGGCAACATTTAACTAGGTTCAATATTTATTTCCCAGCCTTGAGTCCCTTTGAAATGATCTGGAATCAGTTCAGACAGGGCCAGCCTTAATTTTATGGTGCTCTTGGAACCCTTCCAGCAGCATGAGGGCTCAGATGTCAGGGAGTTCCAGAAAAATGAGATCCCTCACAGATTTCACAATTTAAGACACCCTCCTTCCAATATTTTGTAACATGTGGGCCTTTTGTCTGAAGATGCAACCTTTTGAGAGGACTTTGAGCAGCACCTCTAAGAAGCATGCCTCACCCATACCCCATCTCCCACATCATCTGTAAGGATGGGGCAAATAAAATTAATCTGGTTAATAGCTTGCATAAATAAAATCTCTGAATATCCACATGTGGGAAAAGAGTAGCCCTCAATTTATTACCCTTTTTTCCCCAAACAAATGACATTTTCCACACGATTAAGAAGGACATATTTGGGAAGCTTCAAGACACATTAAAACAGCGGATAGCACTGCTCCAAGTTTAATGGATATAGGGACACGTCAAATAAATAGCAGCCAATTCTCAAGCTTTTGGATCTCAAACGCTCAATCAATAGAAAACCAAGCAATTTTAGTGTACATCAGAGATAAATCTCAAGATGGCAGGATTGACTTTTAGCTCCCTGTTAAAGGGTATTGAACTGACATTGAGTGACCTTACACTTAGCCAAAACATTTATTATAAAAGTCTGACACGATTAAGTGAAATGATTGATACCACCCATTTTGCCCTAAAATGTAGCCTTTCACCTTCCTTAGTTGGGAAAAGAGTAAAGGACATCACCCATAAAATTAAACATTTTCCTTTTCTTTATTTCTCCTTAATCTATAGATGATTAATGTCATGCTTCAGAATAACTGTGTGCATTCTGGGGTCTGAGATAGCCAGGTTCATATCCTAGGAAACTCATTAGCAGCTTTTGAGCCAAGTTTTAAGCTCCTCTATTAGCAGTTGCCTTATCTATAGAATTGGGAGGATTGGAATTAGATACTGTACTTAAAGCAGTTAGTAAAGTTCCCAGACTCATACTCAAATTCTAGTTTTATTATTGTTGTATTATTATTATTATTTATGTTGACTTCTCACTTCATGATTCCATAAGTTATGCTATTAGCAGAGGTAATAGCTACAGTAATAATTATTGATACTTTGTTGGTACCTCCTAGGTACCAGGCACTGTACTTAATGCTTTTAATTCAGTTTCTCATTTAATTCTTGTAATCACCCTCTGAGGTAGGTGCTATTATTATCCCAGTCATTAGAAATTAGGAAATTGAGATTCAAGGAAATGAGTGACATTGCTTCGGATCACACAGTTGGTCAGGATCCAGACACACTACATTACCCTGGCCTCCCTGCCCTAAGTCACATAGATTATTGCTTTTTGTGCTGTTATACTCTTAGAGGAACAGAAAACACTAATAATCTGGGGGAAGTCACTTTCTCTGGACCTTAGGTCTGCCATCTGTCAAATGAAAAGCATTGGTAATGGATTGTATCAGACATTTTAGGATTCCAGGATTCTAATAGAATCAGTTGTTGTCAAGGGAAACAGCTGAGAAAATGTGTAAATGGATTTTATAAATGTTGGAAAGGAGGCTATGTAATGTATGGCAAGTTCTGCATGGTCACGCCTTCAGTCAAGCTGGAAGGAGGAACAGTTTTGTACTTCCCATAATGGCTTAATTCCCTCTCCTTCAGCTCTCCTTTCAAACTCTGCTGTGAAGTAAGCTGTCCAGTCACCCAGACGTGCCCTTCCACAGTGTATGTGGTCAGTCTAGCAGAACCTAGCACTGTCCTTTATTTGGATCAACCTTAACTTCCTGCTCCCAACCTTGATTCCTCTGAGACGTTTCACAACAACCCCTTCTTCCCAAATCCTAAAATATATTCTCCTGCCATTCTGGGAATAATGTTGTGATTAAAAATGTATTTATATTTGGTCCTCACACTTCAGTGTGGACATAAAATAAAACCACTGATCACTGTTGTTGCAGGGTTAGAGTGTTTAAAATGTTTCATAACCTGGCCACAAGCTAAACAGTTTCCAGATATAGCTTGTTTTGAGGCTTGGTCTTCCAGGGTGGAGAAGATGGGCAAAAGTAGGAAGAAGTAGATGGAAGATAGAAGAATCTGGAGGTGATGGAGGGAACTCTGAGCCTCAACTGACTGGACCCAAGTCCTGGGCATTTCATTTCCTGACAACCTGCTGCTGAGGTCTAGTGCTGTGGCATAGACACAGTGCCCTAGCTCTGAGCCTGCATTCACCTCTTCCATACAGCAGTCTGCTGGTCCTGGCCTCCCAAACAATTGTTTCTTCTGGTGGTGTGAAGAACATGCAGAGATATTACATATGCTGAAATGGCTCTTCAGAAGGAGGCAGGACTCCACATTTTGGCCTTCCACTCTTTGGGGTTCACACTAAGGAAATGGTGAGAGAAAGAAAAAATCTGCCTTTAGTTTCTGTGCTTGTCCTTTTATAATGTGTTTATATACCCTATCCTGTCGGGAGAATCATTTGATTTCCCCAGTAATTTCCATCGAACCAGAGATCATTGCAGGGAAATTAGCATTGGTTAAATAACTAATTGACTCTAAGGAGACAAATCGCTAAAGTGACTAAATTAGAAAAAAAATTTTTTTAATGTGTTTGCTTTACTTGACCTTAATGTATAGACACAGATCAAGTCCGGAGTCAGGCAGATGCCTGACGAGAGACTCCCATTGACCATCTCATGCCTTCTGCCAATGTGAGGATTATAAACAGAAAATCTCAATTGGGTGAACCCTTTTAGGAATGAGGGAGGAGGACATGAATTTATGGTGTGTTTTATGAAGTATTCTTTCAACATCACATATCAGAAGCTAAGAAAACTCTTAATCTGAAAGTAACTAGCTTGATGGTTTACACCTACTCAGTAAAGGTCAGTCGAAAGTCATTCGTGGTTGGCATTTTCCATGAGAGGATTGGAGTTCAGTTGTTAAGCATGATTTGCTGTCCTTTAAATATTACTTACCCAAAACGTGACCCAATTTTTCAGGGGAAAGGTACAAAAGAAATCCAAATCTTGATTTTCTTCTGAGGTCTCCCTAACTTTACAGTTCAAGTCTTGGAGATTTTACCAAACCTGTTTTTCAGGGATTTGAAATCTCTCATAAAAATTAACTGCAGCTTTTATGCAAGTTAAAAACAGAATTCATGTAGTTCTTTTAAAATCTTACAGGTCTTTAAAAGAAGGACTAATAAAAATATACCTTCCAAATGGCTTTTCTTGTGGCTGTGCGGCCTGTTTAAGGACCCATTACAGTTCAGCAGCTCATCTTACCCCTACCCCCCACCCAGTGGCACAAAGTATTTCCAGTTTTATTCAGAGCTCTCAATGGAAAATGTCAGCCATTATTTGTTTATTTTTTTCCTTGCTGAAGACTGAATTAAGGAAAGCTATATGGTAACTTCACAGTGTAGAGCTTGAATCCTGGGTGGATTGCCGCATTACTGGGGTCTCACTCACCCTGTGCTCAAGACCAGTTCATGTTGTCCTTGGAGCCTAGAGCCTAGAACATCAATCTCATCCTTCCAGGCTTTGCAGACCAGGCTACCACAGAGAACAACCCTGTTTCTTTTGCACCCCAGTAACAAAAGGAGGACATGGTTCCAAGGTCATATGTCATATACCTGTCCAGGGTCAGTCTAGCCCAATGGGAAGCTGAGAAAATACCAGTATGGTTGCAGCCTACTTTAATCATTCTCAAGGAAGGGCAGGAGGAATCTCTGTCACTCTCTGTGGACAATAGCCTCTTTGGACTCTGCTTAGCACAACCTCTGTGCTTTTGTCTTGTCTTAGAGTGATGTTACCAGCCCCTACCATTTGCAGCATTATGGGAATGCACCAAGATTAGCTCTTTGGTGGAAGGAGAGATTATATTACAGAAAATGCAAAGATTCTTTCATTCAGTTATTTATTCATTTAAACATATAGTAAACATGTACCGTGCCCAGCGTACAATTCTAGGTACTGAAGTTAGGAGCCAAGATATAAGCCTTGTTCTCATGGAGCTGAACCTTCAGATGAGGTGAAGCATGCAATTATAACACAGGGTATACAGTAAGTAAGTCAGTACTAAGACAAGGTATTGGGGGGCAGAGGAGCAGCATCTAACTCAAAATGGAGAGGGCTTTATGAAAGGCTTCCTGGAGGGTGTAACTCATAGGTGAGGTTGGAGCAACAGATGCAACAGAGAGTCCTAGCGTAATAATTATAATAAACGATTCATTTCTAGAAAAATGGGATTTTGATCACTCTAATTTAGTCCCAAAGGACCAAAGCTTTTAGGATATAGCTTGGTAGCTTTCCTTTCTAGCTGTTTCCTTGAGGAAGACGACACCCAGTATGGTCTCTATGGGACTTTATCTTGCTTATGATCAAAACCCAAAATATTAGATTACGACTTTGCCAAGCTTGGATTCCTGTCCCCACTCCCTATTATTTCTAGATGTAGGACTAACTCGGTCCCTGCTTCTTGGCAAAGCCACACTCTGGCACAATGAAGGATCTCACTGGAGATGCCACTCTGGAAGGCGACTCTCTTCGTGCCCTGTTTTGAGCATTGTGCTTTAATTGTGTCATGACTGTATTTTCCATAGAATAAGAAAGAAGTAGTATATGGTATCAGGAGGGTCCCCTTCTTTCAAAGCCAAGACAGAAACCTCAATGATGTTGCCTTCCAGACAGAGCAAAGCTTCTTTTGTCTGAAAGAGAGGAATCTGACAGCCTCACCGGTCTGTGACTCAGCTGAGAGCCTAGCAACTAGCAAGGGACAAAAGCCCCCTGTTTTCCTCCAAAGGGCAGCCCAGGTTCCCTTGAGCCCTGAAACTTTCTTCCTGATTTTCAAGGCTTGGTTGTCTTGTTTCCTGTTTCCTTGTTTCTTGTTTCTAACATTCCTCAAACTGGAATGTTAGAGAATGAAGCAGAGAAAGGAGAAGGGACAAAAGTATTGGCTTCTAGAGATGGCCTGTAAAGGCTAGAGCCAGTGTGCAGATAGTAGCATATAGGGAAAAGGAGACCCATGGAAAGTGGAGATATGAGAATTTAAAAAGTAAGGAAGTTTTGGCCAAGAGGGCTGGGGTGAAAATTTGGTATGACCTATGGCTTTTTCTCTGTTCAGTGAGTCTTATATTCTTTGCTGACATTTTGTCCACTTAAAAAATGCATTTAATATATTCTTAGTTTATAACTGACGTGAAAATTGTGGTAATTTGTGATAGTAAAGGATTTTCTTCAGTCACTTCATAAGTCATTACAAAGGTATTGGTGTCCTTGATGAGAAACAAGATGGAACCCTTTTCTTCTAAGTACTCGTAAAGGAAAGCAGCATGGCTCAATGGATGCACAGCAGATTATGTATCAAGAACCTACACTGTTTCTGGCTTTGCTTCTTGTAACTCAGAAAATAATTCTCTCTTCCCATTCTTTTTGCTTTAAATTGTGGCTAGTGGTCCTCCTGGAAACATCTGAATGAGACACATGTATAATGGAGGTATGTGTGCAGGGAGGTTTTTAGGAACACATAGTATGTTTACCTGACACTTGGGAAAGGAAGCTCAGGCCATCAGTGAATCTCAGGTGACCTCTCAAAGGTAACTGGAGAATGAAGGAGATGGGGAGACTGAGGCACAGCAAGGTCAAATAACCCTGCTGATGAACGTGTATGCCATTCACATTTGTTGACCCACCCTTTAATTTTTAATGCATTCCTTAATTTTATTTATTACATGCTAAAATTCTTCTCTTGACATTGCATTTGAAATTATTTTATGGCTGAGGCTTTGAAGGTTTACAGTGCAGTAGCCTCCTAATGGCAGGTCAATCAGAAAGACTTTCTTTTGGCACTGTTTCCCAATGATCTAACTAAGCCACTTAAAACTTTACATGGGAGTCTGGAGAAATGCTTCAGTTCTGTCCTAGAGCTGATTGGCTGAGGTGACTTTGGCCCCTCAGAGAAACGTTAGGAGCAATGACTGCCATAGCCACACAGCTTTTGCGGCAGAGAGGGTACATGCTGGGGATTTCTCTGGCTGATGCGTCTGTGCCAAGTTTCACATGGCCTTACTTACTACTGAGGGGTTGAGAGAACCATAGTGAACCCAAGCGTGATGATTGATTGACTGTCTGGGAGCTCTTTTCACACATCGTCACCACCTGCCCTCCTCCCTCCATGTCCTGCATGTCCTGCAGTCTAGCAAGATCATTCCCATAAAGCCCTTTGAGAACTTCGAACAAATATGCGCAGCCATTTGTTCTATATCCATTCACAAATATTAGTCACCTATTAAGTGCCTTGCTCCATGCCAGACAAAATGGTGAGTATACACACATGTAACACACAATCCTTACTCACCAGAGGAGCAAATACCATCATGTAGATGAGGCATAAGCTCATAGAATAAGATAAAAAATGATAGAGAAAGGGTTCAATGCAAGTATATTGTACAGTAGCCATGAGAATAGAGTATGGAACATGGGGAAGAAGATGGACATTACTGATGACAGAAGTGTGTTAAACTCTCATCCCTGCCACTTACTAGGTCTATAACCACAGGGTCCTCAAGTGTAAAATAGATGAGGATAGCTGCAAAAATTAAATAATATATAGAACTGCTTGGCACGGGCCCTGATATGTAGTGAATACTCAATACATATCTACATACCTATGTAAATACTACTGTTACAGAAGTCTCTTACCTGTGGGGGTTATGGTCCCAGACCCTCAGTGGATAGTACCAAAGCCTATATGTGTGATTTTTTTTTTCTTATACATACATACCTATGATAAAGTTTAATTCATGAATAGGCACAGTAAGAGATTGACAACAACAATTAATAACAGAATAGAACAATTATAAAAATACACTGTCATAAAAGTTATGTGAATGTGATCTCTCTCTCAATGTCTTACTGTGCTGTGAGGTGAATGACGTAGGCATTCTGACATAGCAGTAGGCTACTCCTGACCTTCTGATGATATGTCAGGAGGAGCATCATTTTCTTCTGGACCATAGTGGATCGCAGGTAACTGAAACTGTGGAAAACAAAATCGTGACTAAGTGGAGACTACTGTATTATTATTGTTGTTGTTCTTGTTGTTATTATTATTATTATTATTATTATAAGAGCTATAAATTTCAGGGAAGGAGGAGTTCACAGCAGGCTGAGATGAGAGGAAAAGTCCTATAAACCAGGAAGAGGTGGGCCCTTGAAAAGAGTGAGTTCAAATTAGACTAGGATGGAGTAAGGAGACACCACTCAGGCAGGAGAGCCAGGGTCTGGATGCAGCAATGGATGGGCTTTCTGGGAGAATTCACTGGAAGGGCTTGTGAGGGGGCCATGGGATATGAGGTGCAGGCAGATTTTGGCAAGAGGAAAGCCTCCCTTTCCTCGACCAGCTGGCCACCACTGGCCTTGGTCTGACTGACCAAGTCAGACTGACTTTCCCTCATCTGACTGACACCCAGCTGGGGGAGATCTGTGCTATGGGCTTTTGGAACATTTTTCACACAGTCATTGTTGGCCACAACTTAGCAGGTATGGACCTCCTACTCCACTGTATGTAACCTCATGACTAATAATTGAGAATCTTGTTGCTGCTTTTGTTGTTGTGGGGGGAGTGGAGACACCAGACATGTTAACTGAGAAAAGCAAGCGGGCAGGTAAAAAAAAAAATCATGGAAATAAAACAGCATCTGTGATTTTTTAATGGATCTTCCCTTCTCCTTCCATAGGCCCCTGTAAAGTCCTGCTCACTTATGACTTTGGAAGCCTTAACATTTGAAAATCATCTCCTTTGGGGCACCTGGGTGGCTCAGTAGGTTAAGTGTCCAACTCTTGGTTTTGGTTCAAGTCATGATCCCAGCGTCTTGGGATCAAGCCCCATGCTTAAGCTCCACGCTTAGTGGGGTCTCTGCTTGAGATTCTCTTCCTTTCCTTCCCTCTCTGCCCCTTTCCTCTCAAATAAATAGATATATAAATAAATAAACCAACAAAATAAAGAAAAAGAAAATCATCTTCCCACAAAGAGACTCAGCAAATGTTATTGATACTTGTTTGTTAGTGTATTTTCAGTTTGGTGTCCAGTACAGTTGTCTTTTTTTGCTGTTTCTTACTAATAACATATAGTGGTGAGTTTCCCCTAGTCCCAGAAAGCCCAAAAGGCATTAGGTGCCTCCATTACCATTCACAGACCTGCTTAGCTGAATGTGAAGAAGGCTGCTACAGCCAAATTGCTATTTTGAAAGAATGATTATGTGTCCCTTGGGAATTTTTTGAAGTGTGTTTCTTGATAGCCTCATGGAGAAGAGAAGCAATAGTACATTTCCCATCCAAATAGGTATGGAAAGCTCATTGCAAATGAGTTTCTGAAATTAGGGGTCAATAAAAGCTGGTACCTGGGTCATCTGTCTAGTGCTTTTCTTAAAATAGGATAATGGAAATAGCTCACTTCCTAATGTGCATGCTTAACAGCCCCTCCCTCATTCATTTTAAAAAGGAATTAGTGTAGCCTTTGGAAGTGTCACAGAGACTCCTTAGGTCACAGAGAATCAGCCTGCAAAATCCATGGGTTTCAAACTCATTATATATTAGGTACAAACTGGAGAGACCAAGGTATCTGGTGCAAGAATGCTATTGTATTCTGTCTTACCCACATGATTCACGTTGTGCAAACAGAGAAAATAGGATGTTATTTACCTACTGATCTCTTGGGATGAGGAAGTGCAGTCCAAGAAGAACATGTAGGGGATTGTTTCAATTTTAAATTTGTAAGTTGGTATTATTTAATTTATGTCTTCTATTTTTAAAATAATTGTTTCCTTTGTAACATTGGCTTCAGGCACAATGACAAAGAACGAACATTTTCTAATAAGTAAGATGTTAAATAGCAGCAGTGATTCAGCTAATTGACTTCAATACAGAAACAGGGTGTTCTTGGTTTTTCCCAGGGAGAGGGGATAACGAAAATGAATGACCCCTAAACTTGATGACTATTTGAGAGGTGTGGGGAGTCTGTATCATTATTAAAAAGACAAGTGCTATAAACTTAATAGACTTCTTAGTGACTCAACATTAACCAACCCCAAATCAGTCAGCAGATCTGTGATTAGGAAAGAGACAGCCTTCTCTGCTAGAAATGTGTTAATATTTATTGTGCAATGGGGGTTGGGTTTTCGGGGGGGGGCTCTACTTGTAGCAAAAATTACAGGAAAACCTTTAGGCAGAGTCTTGGGAAGAAGTCTATATTCCCACTTTACCAGCACCGTCCAAGAAATAAAAAGAAGGCATTACTCTCTCATGTGTGATGTAGAAGTCTCTTCAAGCCTTTCTCAGAACAACATGTGCCACAGGAGACTGGCATCCTGTTTGCCAAAGGATTTGTGGTGAAAGAAGTCCCAAGTATAGACCCATCAGAGGGGAACAACACAAAGTAAAACACTTCTTTTTAGAACTCAACTATCTCTTGCATAAAGTAAGCCATGCTTTGGATTTTAACGTTCTCCTTTTTATCATCACCTCTTTCAGTTGCTAGTCCCTGACAAAACAAGCAAGTGCTGGTATGCTAGACCTCTTTGGGTAAATAGTAAGAATGACTGCAAGGGTTAGCCTTATATCCTGAGGTGGTTATTCCATTTTCTTAGAATCTTAGGTCAAGAGGTCTTAAAACAGTCTCTTTCTTAAGAATACACCTTGGTCTTCTTCTCAAATTTGTCAGGTCCTGGTGTTGAATTTATAGTCTCCTTGGGTCCCCACTTTTTTTTTTCCTCTTATCATTTTTCTCTTGGTTTTTATTTTCTGTTTCCATTGCACAGCAAGCCTCAAGTTGTTTCTCCTGTTATTTCTGTGGCTTCTGTCAATTTCTCAGAACACATCAACCTAAGACTAAAACTTAAGTCCCACGTCTATAGGTTAGTGTGTCTATAAACAAAATATATCGATAACATCCTATTGTATGAGGAAAGGAGAGTTTGGATCACAATTACAAAAAGAAAGTGGGTCCCCTGCTACAGTGACCTATTAAAAACCCATCACCAGTTGGTGCAGTTCTCTTGGAAAAGAATTAGATGATGTCTGTCACATTGGAAATTGCACATGACTTTTGACTCAACAATTCCACCGTTAGGAATTTATCTTATTGTTATAAGCTTGCCATACCGAAAGACATACACAGGAATTTCATTGGACATTGTTTGAATAAGAATAAAAATGAAAGTGACTTAAATATCTTAGAAAATAGGGCTGAATAAGTAAATTATGAAATTTTTTACAAATATTATATAGTAGTTAAAAGGAAATAGATCTATTTAGGCTGATATGGAAAAATGGTGTGGATTAGGTGAATCTGAAAGTTTCAGAACTTTTCATATAAAATGATTTTGTGTATGTTAAAAAGAACAGTGTAATATTGTACTATAAAGTATGAAATAAATATATATGAGTCCATATGATATAAAGAATTAAAAGGGACATTTATGAAAAAACTAGTGAAATTGGAATATGGTCTATAGTTCAGTTAATGATAATAGGAGTATATCAGTGTTAATTTGTTAGTTTTGACAAATATATTGTGACTATGAAAAATATTAACAATGGGGGACTTGAATGGGAATTCTTTATAATATATATATTATAATATATATAAAATAAAATTTCTATAAATCTAAAATTATTTTTTTAAAGGTTATCTTAAGAAGGCAATGGAGGGGCTTGAGAACATATAATAAACATATAAACCTATAAATAGAAATTTCTGGAATGGTATCCAAGTAATTCCTAAAACCACTTACCATTGGGAAGTAGGATTGAAGCCTAGCAAATGAGGCCTAGGGCATGGGAAATGACAGGAAGAGAGGGAGAGGAGGGTGAAAGTGGGAATTCTACCTTTTCACTTTTATCCCTCTTCAGTATTTAATCTTTTCCCTCACGTTTGACATTTATAAACTCACCACGTTTATCAGACCACTTTTATCCCTCAACTTACTCTCAGCTCATCTTTCTGAAACAAAAGAGGAGATACTTCATTTAGCTGTTGTACTGGGGAACGTCTTAGGGTCTATAGCTCTGTGCAATTTATTAGCGTAAATTCAGTGTTTATGGCTGCCATATGATGAATCTTCCACCATACATCTTGCATCCTAAGGTTTGAGTGTCTCTTCAGATTGTAACTTGCCATTACGTTAGTTGTAGGGCACCAGTTCTTCAAATCAACAATTCACATAGGTGAAAAACACCTATGTACTTATGTATATCCTTATCACCTTTTTTAAAAAATGAATTTTGCATTTACATTGTCATACCCAACTCACTGTAGTAATAACAGAAAAGTTTTCATTCCACACTGATATCATCTTGAGATCATAGATTGGTTCATCAGAGAACTTCCCAGAAAAAAATCACTTCCATTTAATTGTGTAGGCCGAGGAGAGAAGGATTATGTCAATTAGAGAAGATTAAACCTTCAACTGTGTAGAAAACAGTAAAACAGATAATGAAAGCGAAAGCCAGTTCATATAATTTAGTTCATAAATAGAAGTCAATCTGAGACAATTTTTCGTACCTCCTTTCAAGAGACAATTAAGATTATAATGTTCAAAATGTATGTGTTGAGGTCAAGAATTTTTGAGAATGTTTATGAAGAAACAGAGGTGCATAGACCTTGCCTCGTGATTGAGCTTGAGGAGGGAGTAAAGAGGTTTATGTTTGTTTAAAGAGGACTTAGAAGGAAAGGAATATGATATGATGTCCCACTTCCATGAGGAGTATTTATATTTAATGGAGATACTTTGAATGTAGAAAATTATCTTGGTGTTTGGCTAAAATCAGTGAATTGTGTACTATGTTTTGAAGGAAAAAGTTTAAAAAGTTCACAGAAGCTAATTTCTTAAACATAGACTTTTGTGGAGATTTGTCAAGTTTTCTTCATAAATCCATTTTTTGTTTTGATTTTTAGGTTAGACTGATAGTCTTTTTTTTTTTTTTAAAGGGCATTGCATGGCACCCTCAATGCAATTTTTTTTAAAATTTTTTATTTATTTGACAGAGAGAGATCATAGGTAGGCAGAGAGGCAGACAGAGAGAGAGGAGGAAGCAGACACCCCGCTGAGCAGAGAGCCTGATGTGGGGCTCGATCCCAGGACCCTGAGATCATGACCTGAATCGAAGGCAGAGGCTTAACTCACTGAGCCACCCAGGTGCCCCAGACTGATAGTCTTTTGTTTCTTGGTTTCTTTATATTTAAAGTACATCTCTAGTAACTGTGTATTCTTAAAAATATCTATTCTGACAATCTTTTTTTTTTTTAAGGTTTTATTTATTTATTTGGCAGAGGGAGATCACAAGTAGGCAGAGAGGCAGGCAGAGAGAGAGAGGAGAAAGCAGGCTCCCCACTGAGCAGAGAGCCCAATGCGGGGCTCGATCCCAGGACCCTGGGATCATGACCTGAGCCAAAGGCAGAGGCTTTAACCCACTGAGCCACTCAGGTGCCCTTATTCTGACAATCTCTCTTTAGCCCATAAGCAACTAATAAAATTATTGCTGTGGTTGGATTTAGGCCTACCATTTTATTATTTTTGTTTTGTTATCTTTCTGTTCTTTCTCTTTTTCTCTCCTTTGGAAGTATTTAAATTGTTTAAAAATGCACTTATGGGGCACCTGGGTGGTTCAGTCATTAAGTGTCTGCCTTTTGCTCAGGTCATGATTCCTGGGTCCTAGGATAGAGTCCCACATTGAGCAAATCGGGCTCCATGCTCAGTGGGAAGCCTGCTTCTCCCTCTCCCACTTCCCCTGCTTGTGTTCCGTCTCTTGCTGTGTCTCTGTCAGTTAAATTAATAAGTAAAATCTTTTAAAAAATGAACTTATAATTATCTGTTGTATTTTCAGTATACCTCTTTGCATTGTTTTTACTGTTATTCTAAAGATTATGATATACATACTTAATTTTTCACATTCTACTACATAGAGTTAATGTTGTACAACTTCATGTAGAATGTAGAAACTTTACAACAATGTGAGTCCATTCTATCACCCTATCTTTTGTGCTATAATTATCATACTTTTAAAAAAAATATTTTATTTATTTACTTGACAGAGAGAGGTCACAGTAGGCAGAGAGGCAGGCAGAGAGAGAGGGAGAAACAGGCTCCCCACTGAGCAGAGAGCCCGATGCGGGACTCGATCCCAGGACCCTGAGATCATGACCTGAGCCGAAGGTAGAGGCTTAAACCGCTGAGCCACCCAGGCACCCCTATCATACATATTTTATCAATATAATTTATGACCCCTAATAGATAATGTTATTTTTTTTTTGGTAAGCACTTATGAATTTAAAATAAAGGGGGGAAACTTTCTTTATATTTACTCAGATATTTACCATTTTTGATTTTTTTTTAACATTTTATTTATTTGACAGAGAGAAATCACAACTAGGCAGAGAGGCAGGCAGAGAGAGAGGAGGAAGCAGGCTCCCCACTGAGCAGAGAGCCCGATGTAGGGCTCCATCCCAGGACCCTGGGACCATGACCTGAGCTGAAGGGAGAGGTTTAACCCACTGAGCCACAGGGTACCCCCATTTTTGATGTTTTACAGTTCTTATTGTACACTTGAGTTTTCGTTTGGTACCATTTCCTTTCAGCCCGTAGTTTCCTTTAGCTTTTCAACATATCAGCTGACAATAAATTGTCTTAGTTTTATTTTATTTATTTTATTTTAATTTAATTTTATTTTATTTCTTTCAAGATTTTTATTTATTTGACAGAGAAGGACACAGTGAGAAAGGGAACACTAGCAGGGGGAGTAGGAGAGGGAGAAGAGGCTTTCCGCCCAGCTGGGAGCCTGATTTGGGACTCCATCCCCGGACCCTGGGATCATGACCTGAGCTGATGGGCAGATGCTTAATGACTGAACACTCAGATGTCCCTCTTAGTGTATTTTATATCAAAATGTCTTTGTCTTCATCCTTGAAAAATATTTTCACTGGATACTGAATTCAGGATTAATAGTTTTTTTTTTTATGACCCCACCCCCAACCTGTTCCTTTTTTTAAAAAATTTATTTATTTATTTTCAGCGTAACATTACTCATTGTTTTTGCACCACACCCAGTGCTCCATGCAATACGTGCCCTCTCTATTACCCTCCACCTGGTTCCTCAACCTCCCACCCCCTGCCCCTTCAAAACCCTCAGATTGTTTTTCAGAGTCCATAGTCTCTCATGGTTCATCTCCCCTTCCAATTTCCCTCAACTCCCTTCTCCTCTCCATCTCCCCATGTCCTCCATGTTCTTTGTTATGCTCCACAAATAAGTGAAACCATATGATACTTGACTCTCTCTGCTTGACTTATTTCACTCAGCATAATCTCTTCCAGTCCCATCCATGTTGCTACAAAAGTTGGGTATTCATCCTTTCTGATGGAGGCATAATACTCCATCATGTATATGTACCACATCTTCCTTATCCATTCGTCCGTTGAAGGGCATCTTGGTTCTTTCCACAGTTTGGCGACCGTGGCCATTGCTGCAATAAACTTTGGGGTACAGATGGCTCTTTTTTTCACTACATCTGTATCTTTGGGGTAAATACCCAGCAGTGCAATTGCAGGGTCATAGTGAAGCTCTATTTTTAATTTCTTGAGGAATCTCCACACTGTTCTCCAAAGTGGCTGCACCAACTTGCATTCCCACCAACAGTGTGAGAGTGTTCCCCTTTCTCCACAACCTCTCCAACACACGTTGTTTCCTGTCTTGAAAATACAGAAAGGCAAATTAGAGAATCGATTCCATTTACTATAGCACCAAGAACCATAAGATGCCTGGGAATAAACCTAACCAAAGTGGTAAAGGTCCTGTACTCGAGGAACTACAGAACACTTATGAAAGAAATTGAAGAAGACACAAAAAGATGGAAGACCGTTCCATGCTCTTGGATCGGAAGAATAAACATTGTTAAAATGTCTATACTGCCTAGAGCAATCTATACTTTTAATGCCATTTCGATCAAAATTCCACCGGTATTTTTCAAAGAGCTGGAACAAATAACCCTAAAATTTGTATGGAATCAGAAGAGACCTCGAATTGCTAAGGAAATGTTGAAACACAAAAACAAAACTGGCGGCATCACGTTACCTGATTTCAAGCTTTACTACAAAGCTATGATCACCAAGACAGTGTGGGACTGGCATAAAAACAGACACATAGACCAGTGGAACAGAGTGGAGAGCCCAGATACGGACCCTCAACTCTACGGTGAAATAATCTTCGACAAAACAGGAAAAAATATTCAATGGAAAAAAGTCTCTTCAATAAATGGTGCTGGGAAAACTGGACAGCTATACATAGAAGAATGAAGCTCGTCCATTCTCTTACACCGTACACAAAGATAAACTCAAAATGGATAAAAGACCTCAGCGTGAGACAGGAATCCATCAGAATCCTAGAGCAGAACATAGGCAGTAATCTCTTCGATATCAGCCACAGCAACTTCTTTCAAGATATGTCTCCAAAGGCCAAGGAAACAAAAGCGAAAATGAACTTTTGGGACTTCATCAAGATCAAAAGCTTCTGCACAACAAAGGAAACATTCAACAAAACAAAAAGGCAACCCACGGAGTGGGAGAAGATATTTGCAAATGACAGTACAGACAAAAGGTTGATATCCAGGATCTATAAAGAACTCCTCAAAGTCAACACACACAAAACAGATAATCATATCAAAAAATGGGCAGAAGATATGAACAGACACTTCTCCAATGAGGACATACAAATGGCTATCAGACACATGAAAAAATGCTCATCATCACTAGCCATCAGGGAGATTCAAATTAAAACCTCATTGAGATATCACCTTACACCAGTTAGAATGGCCAAAATTAGCAAGACAGGAAACAACCTGTTCTTTAAACAAAAGTTCCACTCTCTTCCAGCTGCCATAATTTCTAATGAGAAGTCATTCTGTTTGAATCATGGTTCCTATGTGTAGTGTATTTTTATCTTACTATTTTTAATATTTTTTCCCTTATCTTTGGTTTTCAGCAATATGGGTATAATAAAAC
Organism: Meles meles; assembly: GCF_922984935.1. NCBI lineage: Eukaryota > Metazoa > Chordata > Mammalia > Carnivora > Mustelidae > Meles > Meles meles. The sequence goes on from NC_060068.1 coordinate 86,291,726, forward strand.
TGGGCATAGTTTTCCTGTTTGGAGTTCACTGAGCTTTTTGGATCTGTAAATTTAAGTCTTAACAGCAAATTTGTAAGATTATCAGCCATTATACCTTTAAATATTTTTAATGTACATTTTGTTTCTCCTTTCCTTATAGAATTGTAGTTATACACATATTAGACCTTTTTAAAAAAAAATTCTATGGGTCCATGTGTCATGAAGCTCTGTTTCATTTTTTTCCAGTCCTATTTCCCTCGGTCTTTTAGGCTGGATTTTTTTCCCTATTTTCTTCAAGCTTACTGACTTTTCTGTATTTTCTATTGTATTATTAGGTACATTCAGGAATTTTAAACTTTAGATATATAGTGTTTTTTAGTTTTAGTATTTATAGATTTAAAAATAGTTTCTGTTTCTGTTTACCAGAAAATACTTACTGCCTTTTCATTTATTGTGAGGATTATTTTCCTTTATTTTGTTGGGGACAGTTTCTTTATTTGGTAAGAAATTTTGAATTATACCCTGAACATTGTGAATGATTGGGGATTGGTATTCTGAATTCTGTTATGGTTTTTTGTTCTGTTTCAGCAGGCAAATAACTTGGTGACTCAAACTACAAATGCTATCTCTTTTATGGTGGCTTAGCCTTCAGTTTAGTGTTATTTTTTGTTTGTTTGTTTGTTTTTTCTTTTTTTGCTGAGATGCTTGGAGATTTCCATATGCATGTGAGATTCATGGACTATTCAGATACTTGGGAAGAGGGTACCTAAAAAATTGAGGGCCCTTTCTCTTTGGATTATTCCTTTCTGGTATTTCCTTCTCCTTGTCTTATAGCTTTGGTTGCCCCTACTTCTGTCTTTTGGTCCTTGCCCCGCCCCCCCTGCCCAGTGTGACTTCCTATTAGAAATACAGTCACTCTTTCCTCCTCTCTCTCTCTGCCTGCCTCTCTGCCTACTTGTGATCTCTCTCTGTGTGTCAAATAAATAAATAAAATCTTTAAAAAAAAAAAAAAAAAAGGGCGCCTGGGTGGCTCAGTGGGTTAAGCCGCTGCCTTCGGCTCAGGTCATGATCTCAGGATCCTGGGATCGAGTCCCGCATCGGGCTCTCTGCTCAGCAGGAAGCCTGCTTCCTCCTCTCTCTCTCTGCCTGCCTCTCTGCCTACTTGTGATCTCTCTCTGTGTGTCAAATAAATAAATAAAATCTTTAAAAAAAAAAAAAAAAGAAATACAGTCACTCTGTGTGACACTGACTTCAGCATGACTTCAAGCAGAAAGCATGGAAATTGTTAACGCACCCAACATCAATTCCTTTTCTCAGGTCTCAGCTTTTACCCAGGACTTCACTCTGGAAATCTTTGGATATTTGATTTGTATTTGTATAATTTATCCATGCTTTATAGTTATCTGTGCCCATAGTCTGATCAGAGACTTCTTGGTCATACTGAAAGTGGGAAAATAGTTTAAAATAAAGCCATTTTCCCCTCTAATAAAGTGGAAAAGTGTGATCTGTTGGTTATCTATAGGAGTTCAAAATTTAGGACTAAGAGTAGATTGGGAATAAAATATAAACTCAGCTAATGGGATGCCTGGGTGGCTCAGTCAATTAAGTGTTTGCCTTCAGCTCAGGTCACAATCCCAGGGTCCTGGGGTCGAGTCCCACATCAGGCCCCCTACTCAGCATGGAGCCTGTTTCTCCCTCTGCCTGCTACTCAACGTGCTTTTGTTCTCACACTCTCTCATTCTTTCTCTCTGGCAAATACATAAATAATATCTTAAAAAAAAATGTAAACTCAGGTAAGCTCCATTGTTGTTTCCACTTACATAAAATCACCACAAAACTAAGTGAACAGGCTAAACATAAATTAAAAATATTAAAAAATGCTCCAGACATAATTTTTCAACTCATTAGCAATATTTGAGGGGCTTCATTTGAAGTCTGTGATGTAACATTCAGGAATAGGTGAGAGAAGATTTGTCTAAAGGTTCTGAAAACAGGTACCAGTCCACTGATGTTCTCTAAGGCTTTAAGTGGGTCTTCCAGGAACTTGAAGGCCTCAAAGTTCTCAGATGAAGTTATCTAAACTCTATAGAGTAGAAAAAGTCATACTAATGTATGTGAATTCAATAATGGCAGTGGGAAATGGTTATATGTGGAGCAATGTCAGAAGCCCAAATAAGTATTTATGGAAAGAGTATGAGAACCACTGGTTTAAATTTTTATATAAAGAGAAAGTATGAACAGAAAAGTTATTATATATAATTGAGAAGTTCTATGTGGATTTAATTCTGCATGCATAACTTCTGAATCAGAAGTAGGAGGAATATTTTTAAAAGAAATGAAAGCTGAGTTTCTTGATCTTTTCTGAAATGTAGAAGCTTCAGGATCTATTTTCTGTCTCTACCTGTTATTATTGCTGGTTGTCCAATGAAAGGACAAGAATCTGAGATGCCGAAAGGGAGGGAAACTGCATAGGGATGAGGGTCATTTCCAGACTCTGACCCACAGCTCAACAGCAATTCACTAAGCTTTGGCAAGTATGAAATTTAGTTGCTGGTGATGGTGAAACTAAATTATTGAGGCTTGAATGTCTTTATAGCCAATGAGCTTGGAGGAGGAAAATTAGATCGGGGTGTGTTCATGAGCTGAACCAAGCTGGTTTACTGGTTTACGCATCTCTGTTGATGGTATACTTGCTGTTCGTGAGGATGTAGCAATCTGTGAAAAGGTCTTTGAAAAGCTCCAGGGAAGCTCTGTGTTTTGCTCCTAGAGGAAGTCCCCAGGCAAACACACTTGGAGGGTCTCGAGTTTTATTGGGAACCAGAGATTTGTCATGGCTCAAAGAAGCTTTTGGAATTGCTCATTATGGAGCCTCCCCTTGAAAGGTCTCCATATTTTTATTCAGCTTGATGTTTTAGTTGGCCTGGGGTCACTTTGGCTGGAAGATTTCTTCCATTTTCTTTAGGTTGTTTCTGGAGGACAAAGTCACTCTTTGAGTTCCCTTTACAGAGGGACTCAGGCAGCCTGCAGGCTGTATTGGGCCCTTCAAACCTCCCAGTATTCTCCTTCCTTTTGGGGGGAGATAGAATGGCCAAAGACTTGTTTACTGGGTTTACTGCCCTTGAGAAGGTATTTAACTGAATCAGTGGGTGATTTGCTGCTTACATTTAGTAGAAATTTAGTAGATTTAGTAGAAGTTTCCCTAGGAGGGTGCCTTCTCAATTATTTGCCCCTCGCATTTTTATAATTTCTGATCCTCTAGACTTTACCCATCATCCAATACTCTGTTATCATATGATTCTGTGACAGCTAGGTTTCAGGTCTCTGTAGCAATGTGGATGCTGATTGAGACACTGGGGTTACTCTGGCAGAGATGGAGACATCACTGGAATAGCTAGACACCAAAGACATCTAAGCATTCTCTTTTAATGGCTATCATACTTTTCACTTCACTGTATTCCATTCTGAACTGGTGGATTTCTACCACTTCTCTAGACTTTAACCTTGGGAATTCTAAATGTTACCCTGGAATTTCAAATTCCCTGTTTTTGCCTGCTGTTTTGTTTACCTTGCACCAGAACCTATCTTGTATGTTCCTCACTCCAGACTTCAGAGCTGATTTCTAATTTTGATCTTCCCAGAGAGAGGGTTTCAACAGGAAATCTTTTTTCTCCATACCAACAAGCTTTGATGAACTAAATTGTTCACAGCTATTCTGGGGAGACAGTTATCTTAAATGGAAAGAAAGGAAACATGGCAATTTGTTCTAGAATATTATGTGTTTAAAAAAACTATAAGGAGTTTCTTGCAGTTGGAGTGCAGTAAAAACAGAATGACAAACACTGCTATGGGAATATGGATTGGTACAAGTTTTCTGAAGGACAATATGGAAAAATATTTGAGGAATCTTAAAAATCTACATACTCTCCTTCTAGAAATTTTATCCAAATAAAATAAACAAAGATGCATTAAATATTTGTTTGAGCTGATTCCATTATGAATCTAACTAACAAAACCCATGGGCTCCAAATGGGAATTAGATAAATACAGTTAATCCTTGAACAACATGGGTTTGAACTATGCAGGTCCACTCATCAGCAGATTTTTTTTTTTATAATCAATACAGTACTATAAAATATTTTCCTTATGATTTTCTTAATATTTCCTTTTCTCCAACTTACTTTTAAAAATAAGAATACAGGGGCACCTGGGTGGCTCAGTGGGTTAAGCCTCTGCCTTCAGCTCAGGTCAGGGTCCCAGGGTCCTGGGATCAAGCCCCACATCGGGCTCTCTGCTCAGTGGGGGGCCTGCTTCCTCCTCTCTCTCTCTGCCTGCCTCTCTGTCTACTTGTGATCTCTCTCTCTCTCTCTGTCAAATAAATAAATAAAATCTTAAAAAAAATAAAAATAAGAATACAGAATACAATGTGTAAAACATACAAAATGTGTTAATCAACTGTATTATCATTGAGGCTTCTGGTCAATAACAGGCTATTGCTAGTTAAGTTTTTGGGGAATTAGAATTATACCAGGATTTCTGATTGTACAAGGGATCAAAGCCTCTAGCCCCCATGTTGTTCAAAGGTCACCTGTACTAAGTTGAGACATGAAATTACTGATAGTTGATACATATTGACTTAAACAAAACACCTTTTTGTATGATTCATGCTAATAAATTGTGGGATGTTCACATGATAGACTTCTCTGCACGTATTGAAATATCATATTTAAAAAATACTTGATGTTCATAAATAAAATACTATATACCAAAGGCAGGATAAAAAGCATATAGTATGATCTCCATTTTATTTTATTAGAATACATATTTATATATATATATATATATATGTACATACACGATTAGAAAATGACTAGAAGAAACATTCATTTTAATACCATTTCTCTGGATGATTGGATTATGCATTTTTTTCTTACTGTTTTTATACTTTCATGTCTTTCCCAAATATGTGTGGTTACAATAATGTTAGTTTCTGTATTTCCTCCAGAAGTCATATAATAAGCATTTATGGTAAGCATGTTATTGCATACTCTTCAAAATGATTTGAATGAATTCACGATAATATCTTCAATAGAATTCCATCAATTATTTAAATATCCCTTAATGGAAGGTTTTTAGGTTGATCCTTTCTTCCTTCCTCCCTCCCTCTCTCTGTTCTTTCTCTTGTAAATAACTCAAGGCTCCATTTCCCATATTTTGGATTATTTCTACAACACATATTCCCAGAAGTAAAATCTCTGTTAGGCATGAAAGGGGGCAGGGAGAGATTAAACTGGAAGCTGAATGTTACCTGCATACTTCTTGAGAACCTCACCTCTGAGCCCCGTCAGCCTTTTGAGGTGCTGCAAAGACACTGGTCTAACACCATTTCTTGTTGTTAATGGAAACATTATCATTTTCCACAGTTCTGATCCCAAGGCAGCAACATTTGAAGAGCTCAGCTCAGGTGGAATAGCTTAGTGTTTGCATTCCAGCTTAACCTAGGAGAGAAACCTCACAAAATCAGATAAAAATAGTGCCAATCTGTCGGGTCAGCCACATACCTTCCCAGTTTTCATTATTTCTCTTTGCTCAGGTGACATTTGTATACCTTTGGCTGCCCAGTGCTTGCTTGGCATAAACCCACATGGCGGCTCATGGCTATGGGGTTCAGAGGAAGACCGTGTGAGTGCTGGGCTTCCCAGAGCCCTTTGATGTGTGAGCAGCATCTGACAGTGCTGAGGATCGGTGTGATGAAAGAGGCTTTATGTTCTCCATCCACGAGTAAATCATGCATTGGAGGAATACTGCCTCTTCCTTCAGAAAGCTTTGGTGCCTGGACACATGACTTTAAACAGGAATCTACTCTTGTTTTTATTTGAACACAGAAGGGTGTAAGGCAGTCAGAGGACACAGAAGGGCAGGCTCCGATAACCTTCATGATATTTGGGAGGTATATCCTCTCCATCCCTCCGACCTGGATGTCCTCATATGAATGGGTATCTGCTGAGGGCCTGGTACAGCCGGGGGGGTTAGGCCCAGCTGCAGGAGATCCTGGGGGGTGTGGGAGCTTTCTTCATTGACAGTAACAACTGTATTGCAAAGCCTAGGAGAAATCAGCTACTGTCTGCTGGTTCACAAGCTTTTGTTGAGCTCTTGACTATTTATCAGATGATGCTAGGCCTGAAAATAGCAGATGAATAAAACATGCTTCCTGCTCTGCAGGAGCTCACACGATGGGATAAGACATGCAAGTAAATGGATCATTGATAGCCCGAGAGATGGGGACACAAGATGAATAAAGAGAGTTGTGGGGGACACAGAGGGGAAGTACCAGATTGGGGATGTGAGATTTGAGTCAGGTGTTAAAGGATGAGTGGTAACTGCTGCCAGGTGGTTGAAGAAGGGGAAAAAACATACCCTTTATGGAGGGTCAGCGGAAACGCTATTGCTGGTGTTGGGGAGGCTCCTCACTGAGCTCTGGACAGACACATGTTTACTGACCCCTGGATTATGCCAGCCACCTTTGCACCTGTTGACAGTGGGCTATGACTGCCTTGTTGGTACCCTCTGAACAGAAGGGAGCTGCTTGCAAAAAATAAACCACATGCATCCAAGTCCAATGGCCAGCCATGTGCTTCTTTTCTTCTTCGGTCTTTTCCTTGTTTTTGGAGTTTTTAGATGACAGTAATGTGATTAGCCTCTTCTAATTGTGAAGCTGATTCATGCTTATCATTAAAATTTCAAATAGTCCATGCAAATGTAAGAAAGAAAGAATCACATCACATCCTTCAACATACGATCATTGGTGTTAACATTTGGCAAGCATCCTTCCACACACCCTTCTATATACCCTCACTGAAACACTTCTGTAGAAATGTCATACGATTCAATTTAGCAGGCATCTCCTGTACCATGACTGTGCAAGAAATTTGGCATACGCCAGTGAGCAAGACTGATAGGGGCCTACCTAGAGGAGTTCCCCTTCAGTTTTAACTTAGGGTGGACTCTGGAAAGAACTGATTACAAAATCACATGTGGACCAGAAGCCTTTCCCATTATAGGGCCTTTGCACAAGCATTGTTTCTTTGCTGTTTCTCTGCTTCCCCTATAGTAGGGACAGATAACTGTATCAACAGTTATATTATACAAACAGTATATACAGGTAATTGTATACAGTTATCAACAGATACAGGTTATGTCCCTGTCTGTCCAATATATTTAATGGAAGTCTTTTTTCTCTTGTATGGAAAAATCATTGATCCATTTTTATTTTTAACTAATCATGTTAATAGGTTTTTATTATTTAAAAGTTTTTTTTCTCTTATGAACAGTAATGTAACAAATGTTCTTTTTATACATCTTGGCCATTTATGTTAGGATTAAATTCCTAAAAGTAGAATTACTAGATCAAATGTTGTTATGCCCATTAAACTTTTGATATGTGTTGCAAAACATACACTGCCCTTCCATGAGATTCCATCAACACTTTGTAAATTACCATTTTCCCATACTCTACCAACACTCGGAATCCTCAATTTATAAAACTTTTGACCATCTGACGAAATTTCAGGTTTTAAAAAAATTTGTTCACATTTCAGTTTTAATTGACTTTTATTTGTTACCAGTTCAATCATTTTCATCCATTCATTTATTCTTTGTCTTTCTTTGTGAGCATCCTATTCATATCCTTTGACAGTTCTTTTTTTTTTTTAAATATTCCTATTGTGGTACTAGTCTTTTTTATACTGATTTACAAGTGCTCTTCATATATCAAGGACACTAACTCTTTGCTGTACTAGTTGCAGATATTTTTTCTCATATCCTTTGAGATTTTATTTTTCATGTCATGTTTTTGTCATAGAGAGGTAAAACAACAACACAATAATGTCATATCTAATCACCTTTTCTTCTGTGGTTTTATATTTTTATGAAATTCTTTTCATCCATGTCTGACCATATTGACTCATTGCTTGTGCCTGACTGAATTTGAGGCTTGAATGAAAGCCAAATGGCTAAGAATTTATTCTAATAAGACAGGCTGTATCAGTAAAAAATGAGAAAACATCAAGAAAATGTGTCTGAGATCATTTCTGCCCTCTATCCGCACTGGTTGCAGGATCTCCATGCTGTGGTTTCTGAACAATCTGAGAGCACACGAAGGTAAGATGGCCTTCCCAAAAACACAAGAAATGAAGAAAGCCATCTCTTCTCTGTGAAGAAGGTCCTCTGCCAGTCCGAGTGTGGACTGAGCAGTACCAAGGGCTGAACCGAGCCTAAGTAACAGAAACAATGGAAGCAAATGGATGTAGAAGATAAAATCCATGCTGAAGAGCTAATGTGAAATAGCTGTCATTTGTTAAGGTCTACTCTGTGTCCTCCAATGTCTTACAGGATAGGTAATCTTGTCCTCATTTTATATATCTTAAAAACTAACCAACAAATAAGGCTTTCAGAGGTGAGATGTTTGATCCAAGGGCATATAGCTAGTAAGTCGAAAAACTGGGTTCTGAACTCTGATCTGATATGATGGATAAGCTAGTGTTGTTAAGTATTCATTAGGCATTGCACTAAGTGCTTTACATATACTAGCTCTTTTCATGTAGCAGCGACCGTTTGAGGTAAGCATTTCTATATTAAAGATGAGAACAGTGAAGTCTGGAGCAGCTAAGTAGCATGCCCATGATCATATAGCTAAGGGGTTGTAGAATCAGGGATTGAACCAAAGCATTTTGTCTTTTCTTTCATTTTGTATTTCATTTTATTTTAAGATTATTTATTTATTTATTTGACAGAGATCACAAGTAGGCAGAGAGGCAGGTGGGCGTGGAGGGGAAGCAGGCTCCCTGCTGAGCAGAGAGCCCGATGTGAGTCTCAGGACCCTGAGATCATGACCCGAGCCAATGGCATAGGCCTAACCCACTGAGTCACCCAGGTGCCCCTGTATTTTATTATTAAAATACTTTATTGTTTATATTTATGAAATGATTATGCTTATTAGAATTTCAAGTAATACATGAAACAAATCCTTGTTCGTTGTTTCCATTATTCCATTCTGCTTGCTCCCAATATATGTTCTGAATTAGCAGTTGTCCTTGGGAGAACTTAGCACTCTATTCCCACCCACATGCTTTGAAGATTATGTCCCTGTCTGTTATCTTCATGAAAATACATTTTTTTGGCAACTACTAAATGGGGAATGGGAATAATTTATATAATTACCAGGCAATATTGGGGCTGTCAAGTGTGACCACAGTACCTGGGAAAAGTTAATAAGTGAGTGATTGTTTAATTACTTAACTACTAATGATTTTCCAAGAATTGAACCATTTGGTTTTGCACTCGAATATTTTCTATTAAGTCAATTGGAAATAACCGTGAGACAGCAGAGTTGTGAGCTTCAGAGGTCATTGCATTGGGGTGGCCATTATTGATTCCACCATGGGGTTCCACCAAAACATATGTAGAGACATTGACCAATTATTTTAATGCATCCTCCCTTTTATTAGGCATGACTAACACACTGGGCAATCAAAATAAACTTCTACTTTCCAAATCTTGCTCCTCAAGCTGGAACTTTTTTCTCTGATGTGCTTATATTTCCTTTCCTTTTGACCTTACTGGAAAATATTTCCTCCAAACTAGGTCATTAAATTTGAGTATATAAATGAGGAACATTAGATTTCAGAAAATCTTTTGATGCGTATAGATCATTTGTATTTGGGCATTTTCCCACTCCTTTTCCCCAACACACACACATAGAGACAATTCTAACCACCCCCACAATTTCTCTCTCTCCTCAACTAATTGGTTTTGGGATATTCAGCAAGCACCAAGACATGAATAATTCAATGAGAGTTATTAGAAAGAAACAAAGGTGAAATAATTTTTTTTCCTGGATACAAAGAAAATGTTTCTTACCCTCAGAGTTAGGCCTTTTAGCAGGTGTCAGAATCACCTGGAGAGCTTGTTAAAACACAGGTTCCTGGATCTCACCCCCAGATACTCTGATTCAGGAATGTACTGTGGACTCTAAGAATTTGCATTTCTTACAAGTTGCCTGTGTTTCTGATTGCACTGGTTTTAAAACATGGTCACAGATTGTTCTACACGTCTTCCCTTCGAGCTTTCCTCTACCTCGGCTTCTCTATCACCTCCGTATTCAGTTAACCAGTAAAGCCTGTAGATTTTACCCTTTAAATGTTTCTCACACTTGATGATTTGTGTGCACTGACTACCGCTGGCCTGCCCTCTCCATCTCTCACCTGAGCTATTATAATCATCTCTGTATTCTACTCCATGTCTCTAATATTGCCCCTGCCTTAAATCCATCTACCACTCTGTGTAGACAGTGTAACCATCTAAGACTATAATCAGTTCCTTCTTGTCTTTCTGTCCTATAAAGTTCTCATTTGTCTTTTAAAACTCACTTCAGAAATTATCTCCTCAAGGAAGCCTTCCTTGAAACCCCTCCTGGGATCAATGGTTCTCTTCTGTATCATGTATTCCCCGGTATATGTTTTTAATTTAGTTTATTTTCCATTTATTGCAAATGTATATGGTGGTTTCTTCCCTTAGAATGTAAGTTGCTTTGGGCAGAAATCATACTTACTCATCTTCCTACCACAACTACCTGAGGAAGGAACATAATACATGGGAGACTGTACTGGGCCGTAACACTGGATCGGCAGTGATGACATACTGAGCCAAATGCTATTCATTTGTTCAACAAATATTACTGAGCACTGTTATAGGCTGAATTGTATGCCTTCCCACCCCATTCAAATGTTGAAGTCCTAACTCCTGGTACCTCAGAATGTGATTGTATTTGGAAATGGGGTCTTCAAAGGGGTAATTAAGTGAAAAGCAGACCTTTAGAGTGGGCCCTAATCCAATAGGAAATCCTTTATAAGAAAAGGAGATTAGGACACAGACACAAGTAGGGAAGGCTATCTACAAACTAAAGATAGAGGTCTCAGAAGAGACCAACCATGCCAATACCTTGATCTCAGAGTTAGCTTTCAGAAAGGTAGAAAATACATCTCTTAAGTCATCCAATCTTTACTACTTGGTTATGGCAGCCCTAGAAGATACAAGTACCTATTATGAATTAGGGGTTATTCCAGGTCCTGGGAGGATTTAGATGAATTCCACACATGGGTTCCTGCCCTCATGGAGCTTGCAGTCTACTAGGTGTCTCTTAGATGCAAATGATTATTCAATTCAACACAATAAATGGGCTCTGCATGCATAGGCATGGATGGGCAATGGTGATGCAGCCAAATACTGATCTCAAGGAATTTACGATGTAACTGCAGAGACAATGCTTAACATGTGTAGTGAAGTGAAGAGATGGTGCAAGACTACTTAAGACTGAAGATAAAAATGTCCTTAGGACTACCAGAATGGGGAGGGATTGTTTAGGATAAAGTATTTGGGGAGAGCACCTAAACAGACCTCAAGGAGGTAGAACTTCAGATAGGAAGGGCTTAGACTGAGAGAAATGCAGCCTACACCCAGGGAAAAGGGCAACATGAGTAAAGATACAGAAGTGGTTAGCCCAGTGCTTTCAGTAGTAGACACTTAGCAAATCATCCATCGGAGAATAAGGAAAGTTAATAATTGCCAGTATTTCTCTGTATTTTCTCTGTGCCAAGTGCTGTGCTAAGTGCTTTGTAATTGTTGTCTCATTTAATCTTTTAGACAAAGCTATAAGTACATAGTAGTATTTTCATTTTACAAGTTAAAGCCCAAGGCTCAGAGAATTAAAATAATTATCTATGGCTACTGCAGGTCATTTGTTAAAAGAATAAATGAAAGAGGGGCGCCTGGGTGGCTTAGTCATTAAGCATCTGCCTTTGGCTCAGGTCATGATCGCAGGGTCCTGGGATTGAGCCCCGCATCGGGCTCCTTGGTCAGCAGGAAGCCTGACTCTCCCTCTCCCACTCCTCCTGCTTGTTCCCTCTCTCCCTATCTCTTTCTCTGTCAAATAAATAAATAAATAAATCTTTAAAAAAAAAAAAGAATAAATGAAAGAGATGACACCTAACAGTAATTGGTAAGTAAAGAATGTAGTATCTTTTCAAAGAATCATTAAAATGAAAATAATTGAAAGCTTACCCTGGTGGCTATTTGTAGAGTGATGTGGGCCAATGGTTCTCAAACTTGGCTGCATGTTAGAATCATATGGAGAACTTTGAAAACTCCCACTGCCCATACTATAACTGAGGACACAAGATCTCTAGCAGAAATCTGTTCCCCCAAATCCTTCCTCTATGTCTGCTCTTCTCCCCTGGCCCACATACACTCTAAACCTATTCCCTCCAACTTTTCCATTTTATTGCAGTTTTTTTTGTTATATTTTATTTCTCCCTATCTGACTAACTCTCTTAAAATGTGGTGCCCACTAGGAGTTTTCCTCTTGTAGCAAATCTGTGGAGTACTTCCTATCTCTTCATTAGTAGGACCAGATTAAGAACAAGCTAGTCATAGACTTTCTTTAACTTTTCCCCTAGTTCCTGAGACCGATTCTCCTCTCCTCTCTTCTCTTCTCTTCTCTTCTCTTCTCTTCTCTTCTCTTCTCTTCTCTCCCCTTGCCCTTCCCCTTCCTCTTCCCCTTCCCTTCCTCTCCTCCCCTTCCCTCCCCTTCCCTCCCTTCTCTTTTCATCCACCCATCCATTTAACTTTAGCACTTGTATGGCAGGGCAACTCTGGCATATATTGTAAATATTTACTTCTCTTGTTAAATTATTTGTTTACATAGTTATTCCATATCCTATATCTATTGTAAGCTTTCTTTTGTTTGTCTGCCTATTTTTTCTCATTTTACCCACCGAATCCCCCAGGTGGTAAGAACCACACCTGTTTTATTTACCCTGTACACCAAGTAGCACAAAGCGGCTTCACAGGTAGTAGTAAATATTTTTTCAAGAAAGATGTTAATAGTCCTTTCTACCAAAAGAAAGGTTAAGAACCTGTGTAGCCCAGCTAACATATTATGAATTTTAAGTTATGATGGAAAACACAGTTGGCAGGTTACGGGCTGTATGTTTTCTCCTGCCCACTAAGACCGGGCATGATGAGCTGTTCTGTAATCATGGAGGGGCATGGGTATGCAGGTAGGTTCAGAGAGCTCTTTGGTCTGGCTTGGAGCACAGTGACTCTGCCTGAATGACTCTCCTTCACTTCATTTCTGTTTTCCTCCAGGCAACACCATCAAACCTCTTAAATAACAGTTCTCAGATTCATTACCTTAGGAGTTCATGCAGCCTGAAAATATAAAAAGAGTCAAGAAAACTTTAGATAAATTAAGGGAAGACAGGTCTGTTGATTGGTGGTTTTGAAGGGAAGGGGAATTTAGGATGTGTGTTATCTCTGCCTCTGATAATATCCTACAGATTAGCCCTTCCTTAACAAATTTCTCTTTGGTCCTGTCCTCAGAGATGACTAAACTGCATTTCTTCTGTGTTTCAGGGGTACAGAAATACAGTAATGTCACCAATTCTACATGTTTCTGGGACATAATTTCAGTCTGACCTATGGGAGCAAATGATGCTGCCCTATGTGTCATTACTGAATCCCTAACAAGAAGTGGAGATTTTGGAAAATCCTAAAGGTGTCTCTTGTTCTGATAGTCCTTAAGTTTTATTGTGTTTTGTTGGCTTACATCAGCAGAAATTTATTTTGTCATGGTCCTGGAAGCCAGAAGTCTGGAATCAGTCTCCTTGGACAGAAATTAAAGTGTCAGCAGGGCTGCATTCCTTCAGAAGGTGTGAGGGCAGGTGGAATCTGTGCCCTGTCTCTGCCAGCTTCTGGTGGCTGCCAGCATTCTTTAGCTTTTGGCCACATCACTATGATCTTTGCTACTATTCTTAATTTTCTTCTCCTCTGTGTTTCTGATCTCCCTCTGCCTTTCTCTTTTAAACTCTTGGAATGGTACTTAGCATCCACCAGGATAATCCAGAGTAATCTCGTCATCACAAAACCCTTAATTTAAGCATACCTGCAGGAATTTGGTCATTCAGGATAACCTTCACAGGTTCCAGAGATTAGGGCCAGAGATTAAGACAACTTAGTCTAAAGATTATGGTAAAAATTTATTTCTCTCATAGAGGAATCCTGGAGATAGACAACCCGGGTTGGTAAGATAGTTGTACAATGTCAGCAGAGTGATAGTTCTGAAGTAATTGGCCAAATCTGTTATGAAGGAAACTTCTAATCAGAGCTGTACAAAGGCTTAATAAAGTGCTGAGGAAGGATTCTGTGGTTGATTCTATTAATACCAAGAAGAAAAGCATCAGGAGAACCCCAGGGGGCATTTTGAAGAAGATGCCTCCATTTCTGCAGCAAAGATACCCATCCAAAGAGACTGTTTATTTAAGAAGGGTGGAGACAGAGCTTGCCATCATGTCACTTCACTACTACCTTTCTGGGGAAGTGGAGAGGACAGCTTAGAATTTCTTTTAAAATGTGTTGACTTTAGTCCTCCTTATTTTACTTTTCCGAAATGTTCCAGATGTTGTAAATAACTTATGCAGAATGAAGGATGGCAGGTCAGTTTGCTGCCAAATCAAGAATGAGAAACTGGGGGACGTTTGTGAGGGAAAATTCCACTCAGCCCAAGCAGCCAGGGTCTAGGGGAAGCTGACATTTCAGGGAGGATGAATACAAACAGCATTTTCCTGGTGCTGTTAATCACGTGGACACAGAAAGAGCAGGCTAAAGAAACTTGTCCCAAACCAGACAATAGCAACTTCCTGTCACTTTGAAAAATAATAATGACCACACCGACTATGGGATGAAGCTCCAGCAGTAACAATAGACAAAAGAGAGGAAGTACGCCTTTGAAACTTGAGATTCCAAATGGCAGTAACCACTTGTCAAGGATTATTGTGTGCCCACTGACCTCAAACTATTTCCTTGGCCATCCAACAGTGAAAGCCGAAGAGCACAAGAGCACCAGGGATTCTTCCTATGTGAAAGGTGGTGTTTCAATACTCAAATGCTCATGAGGCCTGAACTTCATCACTAAAGCTAAAAGGCATTTATTTTCTTAGCAACTGACTTTCCAGTGGGTGGAGGGCCATGGGCTGCTTTGTTGGGAGCAAGCATCCATAACTCTGTCTTTAGTTAAGTGGAGAACAGTTTTTAGTATTCTCTGAAATTAGAAAAACAAAATGCTCATACTTCAAGGAAATCAGCCCCAAATCAGAAATGGCAAATATCTTTAGGGTACTCAATTTAATACATTGGCCGTGAATGCTAATATGATTAAACAGATGTGGGATGGGCTGCAAAATCATACATTCTGCTCTGAATTTTCATGACCTGGTTCACTGTTTTATTTGAGTGAGTCAGGGTCCTCTATGAGTTTCATGCACCCTAAGCACCCCTAAAACAGGGGTATGCCCCTGAGCAGGCAAGGCCTGCTGCCATATTCAAACAAGTTCCTGGTCATTCTTGCTGCCAAAAATGAGATGATTTTCCCCTACATGTGGGATAAGCAGTGATAAAACTGCCCAATCTGAGCTCTTTATTCTGAATAAAAAATGAAAATTACTTAAACATGAGGTAACAGAGCATCTTAATAGTGGATCCAGACAATTTTATCAAAAAAGACCCTATGGCTTCATGGGAAAGAGAGAACTCAATGCCATTTCTCGTAATTATAGTCCAGAGGGAGAAGTAGTGAATAGGCTGAAAGATGCTCAATGGTGAGGTTAGGGATGACAGTTATGCTTTTGAATTATATTTATCTTTAAGGCTTTTCTCTTTACAATTTTTTTGAAGCTGGTAATATCTTAAACTCTAGACATATAAGCAAAATTTTATGAAATGCAGCTCTGATAACCCCCTATGTTTATTTTTATGTGTGCTAAGAAGAGATAGGGTGGAGGATGGAAGTTGCTTATGCTTAGATCCCAGGTTCAGCAAGATATCTAGTTAAAGTCAACTGAAATTGTACAAGTTCACATGGATTTCCCTGATTTATTTTTATGTTTAACTGCTTTGTCAAGGTTGTACAAGAACTGCACATATTTCAAAGTGTATAATTTTGATACATTCTGACCTATTTATATACTCATGAAACTATCACTGTAATCATGATAGTGAACATGGCCATCACCTCCAGACGTTTGGGTCCCTTTATAATCTCTCCCTTTTTCCCCTCTACCTCCTATCTCCAGATAATCACTGTTTTGTCATTATGGATTGGTTTGTATTTTCTAGAATCTTACATAAATGGAATAATGTAATATGAATTCTGTTTTGCCTGGCTTCTTTCCCACAGCATAACTGTTTTAAGATTCACCCATACTGTTGTATGCATTTTAAAAAATTAATTAGTTAATTAATTGATTAATTAATTCCTTTCTATTCCAGGCAGTATGAAATTGTATGAACACACCAAAATTTGTGTATCCCTTTTTATTGTAGATTGTAATCCACTGTATGGATATACCAAAATTTATCTGTCTACCTGTTAATAGACATTTGGGTTGTTTCCAGTTTTTGGCAATTACAAATAAAGATTTTAAGGGTATTCATGTAAAAATCATTGCATGGACATGGTTTTCCTTTTTCTTTTCTCATGGGTATTTGTATTTACCTGAATGGAATAGCTAGATTTTATGGTAGGTACATGTTTAATTTTTAAATTTTGATACTTCCCTTTCATTGAGTTCAGTATATTTTAAAATTTCTCTTGAGAATTCTTTGACTCATGGTTGTTTAGAGGTATGATGTTTGATTTCCAAATATTTGTGAATTTTCCAGATACCATTCTGTTTTTGATTTCTGGCTTAATTTTACTATGTTCAGAAAGTATGTGGTATAATTTCTATTCTTTTGAATTTGTTAAGCCTTGTTTATGGCACAGAATATGGTCTATCTTGATGACTATTCATGTGCACTTGAGAAGAATGTGTATTCTCCTCTTGTTGGGTGGAGTATCTATAAATGTCTGGTCAAGTGTTTTGATTATGTTGGTAGGCTCTTCTATATCTCTACTTATTTTCTGTCCATTTTTCCTATCAGTGATTGAAAGACAAGTGTTGAAACTTCAGATATAATTGTAGATTTGTGTATTTATCCTTTATTTTAAATTCCTGTTCTTAAGTAGATACACATTTAGGATTGTTATGTCTTTGTGGAGAATTGGCTCCTTTATCATTATTTATTGTCCCACATTATCCACTGCAATATTTCTCATTCTTGTATTTTTTCATGATATCAATACAGCTTTCTGGCTTTCTTTTTATTAGTATTTACATGCCATATCTATTTCCATTTTTTTAAACTTTTAACTTAGTTATTAATTTATAGTCAATAAATTATAATTTATTGGTAAATTAATTTAGAGGTGATTTTCTTGTAGATAGCATATAATTGGGTCTTATTTTTGTTTTTATCTAATTGGATAACCTCTGTCTTTTCACTGATGTGTTCAGATAGTATACATTTAATGTAACTGAGCACAGTCTACTTTCAAGTAACAATATACTGCCTCACATATAAGATTAGAACTTTACAGTAATATATTTCTAATTCTCACCTTGTGGCCTTTCTACTGTAATTGCCCAACCTTTTACTTCTATATGTATTAAAATCTTGCACTGCATCATTATTATTTTTGCTTTAAATCAGGGATTGGCAAACTAAGGTCCAAAAGCCAAACTAGCCTTCCAGCTGTTTTGGTAAATGAAATTTTACAGTATCATAGCCACACCAGTTCATTTACATACTTTTTCATGGTAGAACTGCAGGGCTGAGTAGTGCCACAAAGACTGTATGGCCCATCATGCCTAAAATATGTGCTTTCTAACCCTTTCCAGAAAAAGTTTGCCATTCCCTGTTTTGAATGACAAATTATCTTTTAAAGTTATTCCTATAATAAATAAATGATAAGGGACACCTGGGTGGCTTAGTTGGTTAAGTGTTTGCCTTCGGCTCAGGTATGATCCCAGGGTCTTGGGTTCAAGTCCATGTTGGGTTCCTTGCTCAGCTGGAGCCTGCTTCTCCCTCCACTTGCACTCTCCCTGCTTTTGTGTGCTCTCCTTCTGACAAATAAAATCTTGAAATAAATGAATAAATAAGTAAATAAATAATAACTAGTTATCTTGTAGTTACTATTTCTGATGTTATTTTTTCTTTTATGTAGATACATATTTCCATCTGGTATCATTTTTCCTCTGACCAAAAGATTTCTTTCAACATTCTTTTTTGTGCAGGTTTGATGGTGATGTAATCTTTCAATGTTGTATATCTAAAAAGTTCCTTATTTCACCTTTGTCTAAAATAGATATTTTTGTCAGGTGTAGAATTCTATGTTGATAATAATTTTTTATTACTTTAAAGGTGTTGTTCCACTGTCTCCTTCTTGCATTCTGTTGGATGAGAAGTACGTTTCATGCTTTGTTCTTCTGCACATATTATGATCATTTTTTGTGGCTGCTTTTAAGATTTTTTTATCATTATATTTGAGAAATTTGATTATGATTATGTAATCTGAATTATGTTATGAAATTTGAAAGATAGTTTTTCTCATATTTCTTATGCTTGGGAGTTTGTTGAGCTTCTTGGATCTCTGGATTTTTAGTCTCCAACAAATTTGGAAGTTTCTCAGGCATTATTTTTACATCGTTTCTTTTCCCCTTTGAAGATTCCAATTATATATATATGTTGGGCTCTTGAAGTTGCCCATATCTCATGAATATTTTGTTTATTTGTTTATTCTTTTTCTCTGTGTGTTTTGTTTTGGATAGTGTTTCTTCCTTTCTTTAGACACTAATATTTTCTTCTGCAATATCTAATATGATAGCAATTCCCATAATGTATTTTTCATCTCTGAAAGATCATTGTATGTTTTTAAAAATAATATGTATATTCCACATTTCTTTTTTTTTTCCATTTTATTTATTTTTTCAGCGTAACAGTATTCATTCTTTTTGCACAACACCCAGTGCTCCATGCAAAACGTGCCCTCCCCATTACCCACCACCTGTTCCCCAACCTCCCACCCTGACCCTTCAAAACCCTCAGGTTGTTTTTCAGAGTCCATAGTCTCTTATGGTTCGCCTCCCCTTCCAAATTTTTTTTTTTTTAATAAACATATAATGTATTTTTATCCCCAGGGGTACAGGTCTGTGAATCGCCAGGTTTACACACTTCACAGCACTCACGATAGCACTTACCCTCCCCAATGTCCATAGCCCCCTCCCCCTCTCCCAATCCCACCTCCCCCCAGCAACCCCCAGTTTGTTTTGTGAGATTAAGAGTCATTTATGGTTTGTCTCCCTCCCAATCCCATCTTGTTTCATTTATTCTTCTCCTATCCCCCTAACCCCCCATGTTGCTTCTCCATGTCCTCATATCAGGGAGATCATATGACAGTTGTCTTTCTCCGATTGACTTATTTCACTAAGCATGATACGCTCTAGTTCCATCCACGTCGTCGCAAATGGCATGATTTCATTTCTTTTGATGGCTGCGTAGTATTCCATTGTGTATATATACCACCTCTTCTTTATCCATTCATCTGTTGATGGACATCTAGGTTCTTTCCATAGTTTGGCTACTGTAGACATTGCTGCTATAAACATTTGGGTACACGTGCCCCTTCGGATCACTGTTTGTATCTTTAGGGTAAATACCCAGTAGTACAATTGCTGGGTCATAGGGTAGTTCTATTTTCAACATTTTGAGGAACCTCCATGCTGTTTTCCAGAGTGGTTGCACCAGCTTGCATTCCCACCAACAGTGTAGGAGGGTTCCCCTTTCTCCGCATCCTCGCCAGCATCTGTCATTTCCTGACTTGTTAATTTAAGCCATTCTGACTGGTGTGAGGTGATATCTCATTGTGGTTTTGATTTGTATTTCCCTGATGCCGAGTGATGTGGAGCACTTTTTCATGTGTCTGTTGGCCATCTGGATGTCTTCTTTGCAGAAATGTCTGTTCATGTCCTCTGCCCATTTCTTGATTGGATTGTTTGTTCTTTGGGTGTTGAGTTTGCTAAGTTCCTTATAGATTTTTGGATACTAGCCCTTTGTCTGATATGTCGATTGCAAATATCTTCTCCCATTCTGTCAGTTGTCTTTTGGTTTTGTTAACTGTTTCCTTTGCCGTGCAAAAGCTTTTGATCTTGATGAAATCCCAATAGTTCATTTTTGCCCTTGCTTCCCTTGCCTTTGCCGTTGTTCCTAGGAAGATGTTGCTACGGCTGAGGTGGAAGAGGTTGCTGCCTGCATTCTCCTCAAGGATTTTGATGGATTCCTTTCTCACATTGAGGTCCTTCATCCATTTGGAGTCTATTTTCGTGTGTGGTGTAAGGAAGTGGTCCAATTTCATTTTTCTGCATGTGGCTGTCCAATTTTCCCAGCACCATTTATTGAAGAGGCTGTCTTTTTTCCATTGGACATTCTTTCCTGCTTTGTCGAAGATTAGTTGACCATAGAGTTGAGGGTCGATTTCTGGGCTCTCTATTCTGTTCCATTGATCTATGTGTCTGTTTTTGTGCCAGTACCATGCTGTCTTGATGATGACAGCTTTGTAATAGAGCTTGAAGTCCGGAATTGTGATGCCACCAACTTTGGCTTTCTTTTTCAATATTCCTTTGGCTATTCGAGGTCTTTTCTGGTTCCATATAAATTTGAGGATTATTTGTTCCATTTCTTTGAAAAAAATGGATGGTATTTTGATAGGGATTGCATTAAATGTGTAGATTGCTTTAGGTAGCATAGACATTTTCACAATATTTATTCTTCCAATCCAGGAGCATGGAACATTTTTCCATTTTTTTGTGTCTTCCTCAATTTCTTTCATGAGTACTTTATAATTTTCTGTGTATAGATTCTTAGTCTCTTTGGTTAGGTTTATTCCTAGGTATCTTATAGTTTTGGGTACAATTGTAAATGGGATTGACTCCTTAATTTCTCTTTCTTCAGTCTTGTTGTTGGTGTACAGAAATGCAACTGATTTCTGGGCATTGATTTTATATCCTGACACTTTACTGAATTCCTGGACAAGTTCTAGCAGTTTTGGAGTGGAGTCTTTTGGGTTTTCCACATATAGTATCATATCATCTGCGAAGAGTGATAGTTTGACTTCTTCTTTACCAATTTGGATGCCTTTAATTTCTTTTTGTTGTCTGATTGCTGAGGCTAGGACTTCTAGTACTATGTTGAATAGCAGTGGTGATAATGGACATCCCTGCCGTGTTCCTGACCTTAACGGAAAAGCTTTCAGTTTTTCTCCATTGAAAAGGATATTTGCGGTGGGTTTTTCATAGATGGCTTTGATAATATTGAGGTATGTGCCCTCTATCCCCACACTTTGAAGAGTTTTGATCAGGAAGGGATGCTGTACTTTGTCAAATGCTTTTTCAGCATCTATTGAGAGTCTCATATGGTTCTTGTTCTTTCTTTTATTAATGTGTTCTATCACATTGATTGATTTGCGGATGTTGAACCAACCCTGCAGCCCTGGAATAAATCCCACTTGATTGTGGTGAATAATCCTTTTAATGTACTGTTGAATCCTATTGGCTAGTATTTTGGCAAGAATTTTTGCATCTGTGTTCATCAAGGATATTGGTCTGTAGTTCTCTTTTTTGGTGGGATCCTTGTCTGGTTTTGGGATCAAGGTGATGATGGCCTCATAAAATGAGTTTGGAAGTTTTCCTTCCATTTCTATTTTTTGGAACAGTTTCAGGAGAATAGGAATTAGTTCTTCTTTAAATGTTTGGTAGAATTCCCCTGGGAAGCCATCTGGCCCTGGGCCTTTGTTTGTTTTTAGATTTTTGATGACTGTTTCAATCTCCTTACTGGTTATGGGCCTGTTCAGGTTTTCTATTTCTTCCTGGTTCAGTTGTGGTAGTTTATATGTCTCTAGGAATGCATCCATTTCTTCCAGATTGTCCAATTTGTTGGCGTAGAGTTGCTCATAGTATGTTCTTATAATTGTCTGTATTTCTTTGGTGTTAGTTGTGATCTCTCCTCTTTCATTCGTGATTTTATTGATTTGGGTCCTTTCTCTTTTCTTTTTGATGAGTCTGGCCAGGGGTTTATCAATCTTATTGATTCTTTCAAAGAACCAGCTCCTAGTTTCATTGATTTTTTCTATTGTTTTTTTGGTTTCTATTTCATTGATTTCTGCTCTGATCTTTATGATTTCTCTTCTCCTGCTGGGTTTAGGGTTTCTTTCTTGTTCTTTCTCCAGCTCCTTTACGTGTAGGGTTAGGTTGTGTACTTGAGACCTTTCTTGTTTCTTGAGAAAGGCTTGTACCGCTATATATTTTCCTCTCAGGACTGCCTTTGCTGTGTCCCACAGATTTTGAACTGTTGTGTTTTCATTATCATTTGTTTCCATGAATTTTTTTCAATTCTTCTTTAATTTCCTGGTTAACCCATTCATTCTTTAGAAGGATGCTGTTTAGTCTCCATGTATTTGGGTTCTTTCCAGCTTTCCTCTTGTGATTGAGTTCTAGCTTCAGAGCATTGTGGTCTGAAAATATGCAGGGAATGATCCTAATCTTTTGATACCGGTTGAGACCTGATTTGTGACCCAGGATGTGATCTATTCTGGAGAAGGTTCTATGTGCACTAGAGAAGAATGTGTATTCTGTTGCTTTGGGATGAAATGTTCTGAATATATCTGTGATGTCCATCTGGTCCAGTGTGTCATTTAAGGCCTTTATTTCCTTGTTGATCTTTGGCTTGGATGATCTGTCCATTTCAGTGAGGGGAGTGTTAAAGTCCCCTACTATTATTGTATTATTATTGATGTGTTTCTTTGATTTTGTTATTAATTGGTTGATATAGTTGGCTGCTCCCACGTTAGGGGCATAGATATTTAAAATTGTTAGATCTTCTTGTTGGACAGACCTTTTGAGTAGGATATAGTGTCCTTCCTCATCTCTTATTATAGTCTTTGGCTTGAAATCTAATTGATCTGATATAAGGATTGCCACCCCAGCTTTCTTCTGATGCCCATTAGCATGGTAAATTGTTTTCCACCCCTCACTTTAAATCTGGAGGTGTCTTCGCGTCTAAAATGAGTTTCTTGTAGACAACATACTGATGGGTTTTGTTTTTTTATCCATTCTGATACCCTGTGTCTTTTGATTGGGGCATTTAGCCCATTAACATTCAGGGTAACTATTGAGAGATATGAATTTAGTGCCATTATTAGCCTGTAAGGTGACTGTTACTGTATATTGTCTCTGTACCTTTCTGATCTACTACTTTTAGGCTCTCTCTTTGCTTAGAGGACCCCTTTCAATATTTCCTGTAGAGCTGGTTTGGTGTTTGCAAATTCTTTCAGTTTTTGTTTGTCCTGGAAGCTTTTTATCTCTCCTTCTATTTTCAATGATAGCCTAGCTGGATAGAGTATTCTTGGCTGCATGTTTTTCTCATTTAGTGCTCTGAATATATCATGCCAGCTCTTTCTGGCCTGCCAGGTCTCTGTGGATAAGTCTGCCACCAATCTAATATTTTTACCATTGTATGTTACAGACTTCTTTTCTCGGGCTGCTTTCAGGATTTTCTCTTTGTCACTAAGACTTGTAAATTTTACTATTAGGTGACGGGGTGTGGACCTATTCTTGTTGACTTTGAGGGGGGTTCTCTGCATCTCCTGGATTTTGATGCTTGTTCCCTTTGCCATATTAGGGAAATTCTCTCCAATGATTCTCTCCAATAGACCTTCTGCTCCCCTCTCTGTTTCTTCTTCTTCTGGAATCCCAATTATTCTAATGTTGTTTCGTCTTATGGTGTCACTTATCTCTCGAATTCTCCCCTCATGGTCCAGTAGCTGTTTGTCCCTCTTTTGCTCGGCTTCCTTATTCTCTGTCATTTGGTCTTCTATATCACTAATTCTTTCTTCTGCCTCATTTATCCTAGCAGTGAGAGCCTCCATTTTTGATTGCACCTCATTAATAGCTTTTTTGATTTCAACTTGGTTAGATTTTAGTTCTTTAATTTCTCCAGAAAGGGCTTTAATATCTCCAGAGAGGGTTTCTCTAATATCTTCCATGCCTTCTTCGAGCCCGGCTAGAATGTTCAGAATCGTCATTCTGAACTCTTGATCTGACATATTACCAATGTCTGTGTTGATTAGGTCCCTAGCCTTCGGTATTGTCTCTTGTTCTTTTGTTTGTGGTGATTTTTTTCCACCTTGTCATTTTGTCCAGATAAGAGGATATGAAGGAGCAAATAAACTACGAAATGGGTGGCAAAGACCCCAGAAAAATGTGCTGTAACCAAATCAGAAGAGACCCCTAATTGTGGGGGGGGGAGAAAGGGGATTAAAAACAGGTTCTGAAAAAAAAAAGGAAAAAAAAGAAAAAAATTTAAAAAATAAAACAAATAAAAAAATATAAAAAAGAAAGAAAAAATATATATATTTAGATGAACTAGTCAAAAAACGTTAAAAAAGAAAAGGGTAAAAGTTTTAAAAAATTTAGCAGAAGAAGAAAAAAGAAAAAAGAAAAATAAAATTGAAAAAAAGAAAAAAAAATTGAAGTAGCCGCAAGACTAAAGAATCATGGGGAGAAAGCCATGAGTTCCGTGCTTTGCTTTCTCCTCCTCTGGAATTGCTCTGCTGTCTTAGGAATTGAACCTGCTTTCTCCTTGATAGATGAACTTCGTCCTGGCTGGATATTTTGCTGATCTTCTGGGGGAGGGGCCTGTTGTAGTGACTCTCAAGTGTCTTTGCCCGACGCGGGATTGCACAGCCCTTACCGGCGGCCGGACTAAGTAATCGGCTCGGGTTCGCTTTTGGGAGCTTCTGTTCCCTGAACGCTTTCCGTAGAGTTCTGGAGGACGGGAATGAAAATGGCAGCCTCCTAGTCTCCGGCCCGGAGGAGCCGAGAGCCTGGGGCCCCACTCCTCAGTGCGCCCCCAGAGGACAGCACCCAATCACTCCCGTATCCCCAGCCTCTAGCCGCGCTCCGAGCTCACCCAGCCCGCGACCAGTTCAAGGTAACCCCGAGCTGAGAGTTCAGTCCTCGGCTCTGTCTCTGCAGCCGGCTTCTCCGTTCTAATACCTGCGAGCTCTCCGACACTCTGACACCCCCAATCCTTCTGTGACCATGCGGGGCCTGGGGCCACGCTGACCCCGCGTGGGCTTCACCCTGGTTTAGCCTCTGGAGCAATGTCCCTCAGTGGAACAGACTTTTAAAAGTCCTGATTTTGTGCTCCGTCGCTTGCCGGGAGCCGGCCCCTCCCCCGCCGCAGTCTGTCTTCCCGTCGTTTTAGATTCACTTCTCCGCCAGTCCTACCTTTCAGAAAGTGGTTGATTTTCTGTTTCTAGAGTTGCTGTTCTTCTTCTCTTTGCTCTCCCGTTGGATTTGTAGGTGTTTGCAATGTTTAGATAAGCTATCGATCTGATCTCCTGCTACCTGATGTAGTCTCAGGCTGCTACTTCTCCGCCATCTTGACTCCTCCTATATTCCACATTTCTACTTAGCATGGTCAGTTTTCCCTGTAGCATTTTTGTCATATGGAATATAGACATAATAACTATGTTGAGATCTTTGTCCATCATTCTGTCATTGCTGTCAATTCTCAGTTAGTGTTGATAGTTTTATTTATCTTTTCATTATAGGGCAGACATTCTTGCTGATTTGCATGCCTGGTATTTTTTTTAATTAGATACCAGACACTGTGAGTTTTACCTTTTTGGCTGCTATATTTTTTTGGTGTTCCTATAGGTATTCTAGAGTTTTGTTCTGGAATGTGGTTGAGTAACCCAAAAATAGTTTGGTGCTTTTAGGTCTTGATTTTAAACATTGTTAATCTGGGTCAGGGAAGCAGTTAGTGGAGGGCTATTTTTACCATTGATAAAGGAAGACCCTTCTGAGTACTTCTGTTTGGCAGAATCCTGATAGCTTCCATGTTTTTGACCTCTGGTGTTACTCCCATTATTATGTTACAGGACCTGGGAAAAGAGATTTTGCCCATATAATTGTTACTATTAAGCTGAATTTAAGATAGGAGATGATCCAGGTAGACCTAACTTCTATGAGCTTTTTAAAAGCAGATACTTGTTTCTGAATGGTTGCAGAAGTGTAGGTCAAATATTCTAAGCACAAGGGTGATTTGATGCGTCATATATGTCATTACTGGCTTGAAAATGTAAGGGGTCATGTGCAAAGGATTTGTGAGTGTCCTCTAAGAACTGAGAGCAATCTCTGGCCAACAGCCAGAAAGAAAATGGGGACCTCAGTCATATAACCTCAAGTAACCAAATCCTGCCAATAACCAGAATGAACTTGGAAACAGATTCTTCCCCAGAGCCTCCAGGTAAGAGCCTAGCCCAACTATGCCTTGGCTTTATGATACCCCAAGCAGAGAACCCAGTCAAGCCTGCCTGCGCTTTTGATCTATGTAACTAAATAATAAGAGGGTATTATTTTCAAGCTTCTCAATTTGTGGTAAATTATTATACAGTAATAGAAAACTAATATGGTAGCCTCTCCAGTATCCTGCAAAATATGAGGTTTTCCATTTCAGGCCAGTGGAAATAGGCACTATTCCCTGCTCCATGTATGCTCTAAGTTTTGTTCCCTATAATTGTCTGTGGTTCCTTCGCTGTCATCTGATGGTTACCTTACAGTCCTGTGCTGATCAGTGCTCAGGTGAATACTCCAGGGGGTCCTTTTGCAGATCTCACATTCTCTCTCTGTACATCTCTTTCCTCACTGACACTCTGTCCTGCAAACTGTAGCCTCCCCCTACTCCTGGCTCTGTCACTTCAGCTTGGGGGGAATATCAGACTCCACCTCGATATCTTCTCCTGGTGCTGCAGCCTGGAATCTCTGCCCAGGAAGCAAGGTGGTGATTAGGGCTTCCTGGGTGTACTGTTTCTCAGATCACTGTTATTTGTTACCTTGTGTCCTATGTCTTGAAAGCCATTGTTTCATATATTTTGCCTAGCTTTTGATTGCTTCGGGAGTGCAAGTAAATTCTTTTTCTAGTACTTGATCTTGATCAGAAGCAAAGGTCCTCATTTAAATACGTTAGGTCAGGCTGTTTAAATTCAAGGTTGGGGACTAAAAGTCTCCAAAGTACTCACCCTGCAGATGGTGGGTTATCAACATCCTCTGTGTTTAAAGATTGAAGATATCATGTTAATTATAACAATGTACCAATACATTTTATGTAGATGGACATTAAAATATCAAAACAAATTCTAGTACAGTCAACTGAGTTCTGAAAGAGTAGTAGGATAGATTGTGTGATAGATAGATAGAAATTGTTGGTTTCTTTACAGTTCGATTTGCCTATCTCACTTTAAGAGTCATGTTAATTTGATTTTCAGTTTCAAGTGCAGGGATCTGCAGTGATCTGATCTCCCTCCATGCTGAGTGAGTGCTTTATCCTTATAGTGATATCACCTCTTCGTTTAGAAAGGGATTCCTCTGTTTGGCATCCCCAACCACTCTTCAGATTCTTTAGAAGGCATTTTCTTGGACAACCTATATCATTCTCTTCTTTACTCACAAGTTTCTGCAGCCAGGTGCCGCAGGGTCTGGAGGTGAGTGTGAGAAGGTGAAGTGGTTGCAATAAAGCTGTCCTGATGGTTGAAACATATAAACTACTTTAGGGGCTTTATTTTATACCATGGTGATGAGCAGCTTCCTCCCCTGTACCAGGGAGAGGGTTTGAGTCCTTGCTCTACCTGGGCGGCTGCTTTCTCCAGCTCTCCTGCAGCGCAGCCTGCTAAAGCCAGGTCTGTACCTGTGCTTGGGGGCAGGGGAGATTCTTGTGTACTTGCTTTGAAACAAAAAGAAAAAAAAAGTTACTAATATTTTCCTTAAGTAACAATGCTCTTCTCACATAGAAACAAATGCTTTCAAAAGGAATAGCTTTTATGAAACTGGGCAAATCATATAACTTTAGACCAGAATGGAGTTAAAGAGGCCAGAGCCACAGCATTCAAACGTATAAAGGGGTGAGAGAACCATGTAGATGCTGTGAAATAAGTTTGTTAATTCTAAATATGTGCTTTAAAGGGTGGTTTTCAAACTTTAATGTGCATGTAAATCACATGGGAAACTTATTAAAATGCAGAATCTGATTCTGTAGGTCTGGTGTGGGGTCTCCATTTCTCATAAGGCTCCAGGTGATGCGTATGTTTCTAGTTTGGGGACCACACATTGAATAGCAAGGTTCTGAAGGCATATATTCAGGAAAAATACATGAGAAAAACAGAAATAACACGATAATCAGCTTTCATTTATTTATTCAGCACCTAAAGGACTATCATATATAATACACTATACTCAGTGATTTGGGGAAAAAAGCCTCCCTGGGGTGCCTGGGTGGCTCCGTCAGTTAAGCGTCTGCCTTTGGCTCAGGTCATGATTCCAGGGTCCTAGGATCAAACCAGGCATCAAGTTCCCTGCTCAGCGGGGAGTCTGCTTCCCCCCTGCCTCTGCCCCTCCTACCTTTCCTGCTTCTACTCTCATGCTCTCTCAAAAAAAAAAAAAAAAAAAGATCTTTTTTTAAAAAAGAATAAAACCTCCTCTTACAGAAGAAGTTTAAAATGTACACAAAGCATTAGCCTATAAGTAGTATAGTATAGTATCTAGGGGTTAAAGATACATAGGCTTGAATCTTATTAAAAAATTGTGTTAAAAAAATTTTTTTTTCCTGTTCTCTTTTTTTTTTCCCATTTTATTTATTTTTTCAGCGTAACAGTATTCATTGTTTTTGCACAACACCCAGTGCTCCATGCAAAACGTGCCCTCCCCATTACCCACCACCTGTTCCCCCAACCTCCCACCCCTGACCCTTCAAAACCCTCAGGTTGTTTTCCAGAGTTCATAGTCTCTTATGGTTCGCCTCCCCTTCCAAAATTTTTTTTTTTTAATAAACATATAATGTATTTTTATCCCCAGGGGTACAGGTCTGTGAATCGCCAGGTTTACACACTTCACAGCACTCACGATAGCACATACCCCAATGTCCATAGCCCCCTCCCCCTCTCCCAATCCCACCTCCCCCCAGCAACCCCCAGTTTGTTTTGTGAGATTAAGAATTTTTAAGATTTTATTTATTTATTTGAGAGAGAGAGTGTGTGTGTATGTGTGTGAGAGAGAGCTATCATAAGCAGGGGGAGGGGTAGAAGAAGAAGCAGACTCCCCGCTGAACAGGGAGCCTGACATGGAACTTGATTCCAGCACCCTGGGATCATGGACCTGAGCTAAAGGCAGACACTTAACCGACTAAGCCACACAGGCACCCAGTCTGTAAAAAATTAATCGAATTACTTAACGATTATACGGTTCACTTTTCTCATTGGTGAAATGAAAAAAATAAAAGTGGTAATAGCACCTACAGCTTAGGCATGTTTGAGGATTAAATGAGCTAATGCATATAAGGATACTTAGAATAGTGACTGGCACATTGAAAGAACCAAAAAGTGCCTTTATAATATAATCTGAAAGGTGAGGAAAATCATAAAAGGGATTTAGATAAAATATGAATTTCAGTCCCAACCAATGGTCAGTGACCATTTTTTTCCAATCCCCATCTGGAAATCAAGTTTTTTGTTCTGCCAAATGCCAGACAGACATAAGGGAATCAATTTTCTCAACTGTCTAAGAAGATGTGGAAGGAATTTGAGAAAAAAGATGTGAAAAAGTTATCATCAATGTTGCTTTCTATTTCTGATTTTCCTTCTTTTCTTCCATAAACTTGGAAGAATTGGATTTGAGCTTTCACTCTGCTGCTTATTACCTGAAATAATGATACATTTCTTAATCTGTCTGTGCCTCAGTGACCTTATTTGTAGAATGGGGATAATGTCAGTGTGATGGTATAATTGTGAAAATTAAAAGCAAAAATATGGTAAGTTGAATAATGGCCCCCCAAAGATATCTAAGTCCTCATCCCTGGGAAGTGTGCATGCTATCTTAGATGGCAAGAGACTCTGCAGATGTGATAAAGAACTTTGAGATAGAAGGGCATCTCGATGTTTAGTTGAAAGAGGATCTGACTCTTGGTTTTGGCTCAGGTCATAATCTCCTGGGTGGTGAGATCAAGCCCCGAGCTGGGCTCCACACTCAGTGGGGAGTCTGCTTGAAGGTTCTCTCCCTCTGCTCTTTCCCCCACCCTCTTTTTCTTTCTATCTAAAATACATAAATCTTTTAAAAAATAATTTTGAGATAGAGAAATTATTCTGGATTATCTGGGTGGACCCAGTGTGATTATAGGTACCCTTATAAAACGGAGGCAGAACAAGATTTGTCATACAAAAAGGCATCATGACCACTAAATCCAAGATGCCACATGGCTGGCTTTGATGATGGTAGAAGGGGTCATGAGCCACGGAATACAAGCAGTAAAGCTCCGGAAGATGGAAAAGTGAAGAAAACAGAGTCTTCTCTAGAGCCAGCTGAGATACAGGGGGAGTAAGGCTGACACCTTGGTTTTGCCACAGTGAAACTGATTTCAGACTTCAGACCTCCAAAACTGTAAGAGAGTAAACGTGCATTGTTTTAAGCCACAAGCATTGTGGTGATTTGTTATAGCTGTCACAAGAAGCAAATACAAAAATTATGAAAAGCAGCTATGGAGCACTTTCCAAATTCTATTTTTCATCTCTTCTCTAATTAGAAAGACATCCCTAGCTTAAAAAATCTTTAAGTCCCCAGTAACAATCTTAGTTTTTCCTGAAGAAGTCTAAAGCCGTATATCCTCTTTGTCCGTAAGATTCATTGTAAATGAAGCAGTCCTCATGGCTCTCCAAAAGGATATTAAGAAATCTGGAGACTATACTGCTCTGGGAAAGAAGTCAGAAGACTAGGTGACCAGATGTACGAAGTGAAAACACTTGTGGATTTCACTTTTCCACAGCAGAGTATTTGTCTTGTGGTCTGAATCAAGTCATATGGATCCTGCCAGAAACTTTAGAAGCTTCAGAATACAAAGATCTAGTTATTTCGGAAGAGAACTTTAGAAGGGAGGAAAAAGGAGGGGATAATGATTTGTGAAGTGATTGAAAAGCATTGCTTATGAATCCTTTCAAATTTCAATTTGGAGTCTAAAACACATTTTGTTTAGTTCTGTTTCTTTAAGCTGATGTTGACAAACTTGGGTATTTGAGTCTAGGAGAAATTTTGTGAAAAAGTTAATTTTCAATATTCTTGATATAAACCACAATTCAGTCATATAACATTAAACTCGTGATCCCTTAAATCTCCAAGAAAAATGTTCAAAAGTCTCAATTATTCCATTAATTATAAAATAAAAGGATCTTTTCTTCCCTTCCCGCACACTCCTTCCTCACCCTTAGATGCAGGAACACACCCAGACCAGTCTGACACTGAAGGAGAACGAACAGGGGCAAGTCAGCAGTCAACACCAATCTTCATGTGTTCTCACACTACCTACTCCCTTTGATCTTCCATACTCCTCTAGCTGATTTTCTTAAAGAGATGATCTGAGTTCCTAGCATAAAGGTTTGTGATTATTCATTCATTCGAGTATTTTTGAGACTCTACCATGTTACCATGTTAGCTTTAAGTAACACCTAACTAGACACATTAGTTTTGCCGAGACTTAATAGAGAGTTCAAAGCCTCCATAAAAACAGGGCATATGGGGGCGCCTGGGTGGCTCAGTGGATTGGGCCGCTGCCTTCGGCTCAGGTCGTGGTCTCGGGGTCCTGGGATCGAGCCCTGCGTCGGGCTCTCTGCTCTGCGGGGAGCCTGCTTCCTCCTCTCTCTCTCTGCCTGCCTCTCTGCCTATTTGTGATCTCTCTTTCTGTCAAATAAATAAATAACATCTTAAAAAAAAAAAAAAAACAGGGCATATGATAACCATTTTAGTTAGCCTGGAAAGTAGCCTGAGCGCCCTTTGAAAACTCTCTTCTTTAATTTGGAAGGCCCAGAAGTTGATCCTTAAATGAGATATTTATGGCGGCATTTGGGAAAATGTAACGTGCTATGTTAGATAATTGTTACAATAATTGCAACAACAACATCCCACCACAAAACATTTGGAGAACAATCTGTACAGTGGAGGTTCATGTAATGAAGGAAGGCTTCTCTCTTAAAGGATTCTTCCTCCATCCTATAAAAGGATTCGGACTGTTCCTGACTTCCGACCTCCATGTAGAAAAGAAGAATCTTACTTGCACTGACTCTTCATGGAGTGCTCCCCACTGTCCCGCCCCCAGAGAATCCTTGCATATCTGAAATAAGGTTGAGTCAGGACTCCTATATGCAGTATCACATAAACCAGGAGATACAAATGGCACATTTTACCTTTCTACCTTCCCGTTTGTAATTTTTTTCTCTTTTATTCTCTCCAGCCAGCCCTTTTGTTCCCTAGATCACCAATCTCCCACTTCTTTTTTTTTTTTTTAAGATTTTATTTATTTTTTTGACAGAGAGATCACAAGTAGGCAGAGAGGCAGGCAGAAAGAGTGAGAGGGAAGCAGGCTCCCTGCTGAGCAGAGAGCCGGATGCGGGACTCCATCCCAGGACCCTGAGATCATGACCTGAGCCGAAGGCAGAGGCTTAAACCACTGAGCCACCCAGGCGCCCCACCAATCTCCCACTTCTAATCCCTCATTTTAAGGGTCACAGGTATACTACTCAACACCATCATGAATCAGGAAGGGAAAAAAAATGCTGTTTTGAGTATTGTACATAGGTGTCATGAAGTTCATGCATAAAGGCACATCCCTACGTTTCAGTTTAGAGAGGAAAGCTGGGGCCAAATCAGGGAGGACCTTGTGAAGGCATTTCAACTTCATCCTGAAATTAGAGGTGGTTTTTTGGAAGAGATTTTAAATAGGTGATTGTGCAACTAGATTTGCTTTCGAGATAGATTATTCTAAGAGTAGTACAGAGGACAGATGAACCTTCTACAAGGTTGTGGTTTGGGTGGGGTGAGGTGGTCAGTATGATGACGGCAGGCTTGGGAGCAGACAGATTCATGAGGAAGGTATTGCAGTGGTGTAGGCCAACAGTGATCGGACTCTGAATTAAAACAATTACAAGGGGAGTGGAGTAAAAGGAATTGGATGTGTAACTGATGGCATTAACACGACGACATCTATAGGAAATACATGAAAAGTACATGAAAGTGGAAGTCCAGGAATCAAATGGAAGAATCAGACAGAAGATGAGAGAGCTGGGTCAAAATACCTTCCACATTTCTCCAGACAGAAATAATAGTTCTTCCAAACTAAATTGTTATTGTCTGTACTTCATTATGACCCTTAAAATATTCTACTTTATGTCTAGTTTTTTATTAATTTACTCGACTCTGCTACTGAGTGGTAAATATGTAGGGCATAGTGACTGTTGTTTGTTGTGGTATTACTCTCCTAAAATGTCTAATTCTGTGCCCTAGAATAAATAAGAACTAACTATGGTGAAAGAATGGATTAAATTTTATAGTACACTATAGTTTGTGAAGCACTTTTAAATGTATAAATCATTAGATACTTGCAACATCTTTGGGAAAGGTGCATGACAGTTATTATTCCCATTTTTCAGGTGAGAAAACCTATGGTCGGAAATATTAATATAATATAGCTAGTAATTGGCAGAGCTGGGTTCATCTGTCTGGTCCAGCATCTACCATACGCCTATACTGTTTTTCATAAATGTCTCAGTGTCTTCACTCATGGTTGTTTATTTTTTTATTTTTATTTTTTTTTTTTTATTTTAAACTGCACAGCGACATTTATTGTTTCAGCCTGGAAAAACATCCCTTTTTTTAAATTTCACACAGCAAAGCAAGTTAAAAACTTCACTCAATAAATAAGGTAACAGATTTTCTAGCCATTACCATGTTAACTACCACAAAAAGAAGAGATAGAAAGGAATGGAGTGGGCTGTGGAAGACAAACCCACTGAGTAAGTGATAGGGTGCTCAGCAACTTTTGGCATAATTTTCTTCCTTCCAAGCTCTCTCCCATGTGTAGGCACTGGAAGTCTGGAAACTCTATTTCCTATTACTAGAAGGGTTTAGATTTTGATTTTACCAATGGAAGGCACTTGCACAAAGTGTAGCATGTGAAAAGGGAGAGGCCATTTTCTAGACAGAGTTTGGGCAGGCATATGGTTTTCTTAAGGATTTCCAGATAACCCCCTGAGAGTCACCTGCCTTTGTACCACAGTTAGTTCAGGTTGTGGATACGAGTCTCCTATGAAGCCTTCATTTCCTGAGTTATTAAATGCTAGCAATGGTATCCCTGGTCCTCATACCACCAAGCCTTTGCAATGCTTGCATAAGCTGATAAATCCTTATATTAATTCCCTTTGTGCTTTAAATACTACAGTGGTTCTGTTTTCCTGATTCATGCAGCATACAAAGAAAATACAAGTATTTAAAAAGTGTTACAGAGACCCAGGTGGCTCAGTCGGTGAAGCGTCTGCCTTTGGTTCAGGTCATGATCTCAGGGTCCTGCGACCAGCCCCACATCGGGCTCCCTGCTCAGTAAGGAGTCTGCTTCTCCCTCTGCTGCCTATGCATGCTCTCTCTCACTATCTCTGTTGCTCTGTGTGTGTCTCTCTTTCTCAAATAAATGAATAAAATCTTAAAAAAATATATGTTCCAAGCTGAGGTCATGTAGTTAAGAGGCAAATAGCCCTGTTGGCCTCATCCACCTTTATAACATACTTGCAATAGTCCCTTATGTGAGAATACAGGGGAGCAGATCATAGATTGACAAACACTTCTACTCAAAGTGGTTTTAATACAGACTTCCAGTGGCTTGATGCTGGGGCTTAATACTTAGGACATTTAGTTTCCCAGAAAACTTGGCTCTTTAGGTGATCCCATTCCCCTAAAACACTGGCAGGAACCTGAAGTTTTACCATGGGTAGAATTGGAGTTTCACAATGGCCATGTGCAGGAATGAAAGATTGCTAAATTTGAAATTTCATGTATAGTCATGTTCAGATGGGTTGCTGATAGATGGATTAAAAAAAAGATTTTTTCTAGTAACCCATGGATTGATGGAAAGCTATTCAAATAGACTGGCATTAGAGTGCTAAAAATTTCCATGCATTCCTTTGTTGTTGTTGTTGTTGTTTTTTTCAAATAAGTAAAATGAAGTTGTTAATGCCTAGAAAAAAATATCCAACAATATGACCTTACCTTTCATCAATACTGTTATTGTCCTTTGCATTTCTGAATTCTTCTGGTCAATGCAGATAATAAAAGCCCCTTGTCAGCCATCCAGCTATGGTGATGACCTTTCTCTCAAATGAGCATTTCCTATTCCTTTGTTGCTTTGTGCTAATTTTCTAGGCTAGACAGCATAGTTCAAACACAGAATACACTGGCTTTGGTTCAGTTTTTAATATCTTGGTGAGGGAGGAGGGGAGCAGGTTACCTTTTTCTCAGGTCACTGGATTGCTGCCTTTTATAGTGCTGGACAGGCTGAGTTATTCAGTAACTCTTGGGCATTTCCACTGCTCTCCTAAGGCACGTAGGCAATTTTGGTGTTGTAGAAACTTATTTCCCCACAAATATATTTGACACTGAATCAAACCTTGATGAGCCAAATTTCATTTTTCCAAACTCTGGGGATGGGTAAACCTGGCTTTGTGTTCAATTCACTGAATATCTCAAAACTATTTTTCAATTGTCCTGGGTTTGGCCAAAACCAAATATACTTTGCCAAACACTTTATTTAATTTAATAATAAAAAACCCCATCTGTATTATAATGAAAATTTAATCCATATGTTTGATTCACTTTTTGCACTCAATCCATCAAAATATTTTGTAAGAGTTATCTGAAGTCCAAGAGGCCTTCTATGCCATTAAAAAAAAAATGAAGCCAGTGTAAGCCTTTCTGCCCCACCCCAATGTGTTTTTCTCTGCTATTAGGGAAGTTCTGTTTTCCCAGTCCCTGTCTGACTCAAACCTTATCTGTACTCTTTCTCTGCTTCCCCCATTCCACACTATTTCCAATCTGGTCTGATCACTAATCGAGTGGCTCATGAAGACCTTATCCATTTTGCTTTCTGGTGTTGCCTGAAGAAGGAAATAAGTGAAAGGTGGGAAAAGACAAAGAAAAAGACCCTAGCTTTTCCTTTGAGGAGGAACCTAGTTACATAAACTCAAGCTATAATGACATTATCTTCTTTTTTTTTTTTTAAAGATTTTTTTAATTTACTTATTTGACAGAGAGAGATCACAAGTAGGCAGAGAGGCAGGCAGAGAGAGAGGGAAGCAGGCTTGCTGCTGAGCAGAGAGCCCGATGCGGGACTCGATCCCAGGACCCTGAGATCATGACCTGAGCCGAAGGCAGCGGCCTTAACCACTGAGCCACCCAGGCGCCGCGACATTATCTTCTTTGACTCCAACGTTGAATGACAAACCATGCACCACACTGATGTGGGTACACTTAATGTTGAAGAGGGATTAGAGAGATGATTAAATTTCCCCTAACTATGGTTTGTAGAGGTAGCCCCAACAGAGACTTTATGGGGGAAAAAAGACCAAGCATTTGAAAGCTGGCTAATTTCTATTCATTTAAATTTTCAGTGGGATTTGAATAGGCAGATACTTAGCTGGTCGATTGGAGAAGAAACTGAAGGTTTAATATATCAGTATACTTTGCAAACTAGCTATGCTTCACCAGGTAATTGGCAATCCAGTGGTGGCTGAGGATGGGAGGATAGGCTCAGCGAGGAAGGGTCAGAAAGGGAGGTTGGTACCCATGGCTGCTCTTTTCAATGAGGTAATCCTTCCTCAGCATTGTACTGCTGTCCCTGTGCTTACTGCCAGTAGCCAAAGATCTCCAGATGCAATTGATCTCATAGATCAGAACAGAATTGGCTTGGACAGCCTGTTCTTTCCCAGTGATTAGGACATAGCATATTTTTCTTCCCCCTCCCCCTTAGCCCTATCTTAGTCTCTTGGCTGAAAGTTCTTTTGTCTTTGGATTAATCTAGGGTTAATCTAAGTTTACTCACTTGCTGCAAGCCGTGAGCTGGCAAGGTAGAGAAAATCTTCAAATAACTCTGAAAACTGTGTTCTCATCGTTCATGTGTGCTCTGATTTGTTTAACCTCTGTCGATATTGGACTCCAGCTAACCTGAAGAAACTGGGCACAGGATGTAGTAGGATTAAATCAGAGATTAGTTCTGCATCTTATCTAAGATAAAATTCTCATTTCAATGTCAACATGCTAGGCGGCCTCTTGACACTTTACTTTTATCACAGAGAGCATCTAACAAGAATCATGGAACATGAAAGGAATTTCAGAAGACAGCTCTTCTATGCCCCTGCCTCTAGGAGAGACTGCACTTAAAAATATCCCCTTAATAGAGAGCTCCTTCTCCTTCTTTAAGCCCTCCCTAGAGACACCCACAAACTCTTTGCTAATGTTTCTGTATCTCTCTAATGTAAGGCAATTCCCTAATGAAGCTGATTATGAGTTTGGGGGGTGGAACTGGGTACATAGTGAGATACTTCTGTCTCCCAAAGAAACTAAGAAGTAAACAGCAAGAGCTGAAAACAATGCTGTGGTCTGCAAGTTAGGAGAACCATGTCCTTACTGGACCTAGGAACAAATTCTGGTTTGACTCTGAGTTAGTGATGTTACCCATTTTGACCTTAGTTTCCTCACTGGTGTAACAAGGAAGATGCCTCAAGCTGTAAGATCCCTTACAACTCTGTAAGATTTTTCTAGCTTGTGATTTAATTCTCTTGGGAAGTAAGTT
Organism: Meles meles; assembly: GCF_922984935.1. Classification (NCBI taxonomy): domain Eukaryota; kingdom Metazoa; phylum Chordata; class Mammalia; order Carnivora; family Mustelidae; genus Meles; species Meles meles. Next base: position 86,329,400 of record NC_060068.1, read on the forward strand.
GCAAGGCTGAGAAGGAAAATGTAATCACTTCCCACTGGTTAATTAACCTCCGCCTCAGAATTCCTTACACACACAGCAATACACACACAAACCCAGGACACAGACTTTTGTTTTTTTGCTACATCCCAGTTTCATTCTTAGAGTTACTAATAGAGATTCCTAAACTTGTTACCACCAAAGACAAACATTGGTCCTTTGGAAACCAGGGTAAAGAGCCTGAGAATCTGAGTGTCCTCAGCAATTGCTATGATATGTGAGCACTGAAGGCCAAGACTTTGTCCACTGACTTGCCCCTTGCTCGTAAGAGGCCTTCGTTATCAAGGGGGTTAGGCACTCTAGGTTCCTTCTCATTATATTCCCCTATCCCTTCTATTTTGTTTCTAACTAAGGAACTTCTTCTTCTTTTTTTTTTTTTTTAAGCTAAGGAACTTCTAATAGAGTCTAAATTCCAAGGGAAAAGATATAATAAACAGAAAAGACATGGTTTTTACATAAGGAAAAATCCCCAACATTTTAGGATTATTGATTTTAATGTTTCAGCGATCTTACTACTGCTTGGCAGCCTTTACTTAGGGAAAGACAGAGTTCCCACCTGGGCATGGGTAATGCTGAGCAAGCCACTTACAAAGCAATTTTGAAGTTATGAACAGGAAGTATAGGTATGGTGTAATTTGATGCTGACAAGTAAGAATTGAAGAGTTGAAGCTTGTGCCACACTAACAATTTAAAGTCCCATATTAAGTGGAATGACATAAATACGAATGACACAGACACAGGAACCTTCTAAGCAAATCCTCTCTCTCTTCTCAATGGCTGAGAGGGAGATGAACAGCACAGGGAGGAGATAAAATGAGAGAGGATTACAAAGCAGAAGTGCACGGGGGCATGTACCATCTTCACATTGGTTACCTCCCACTGCACTGAACCAGATCTGACGGGGCAAACAGTGACCTGCGTAGAGGCACACATTGCCAGGAAGCCTTCACTGCAAGAAGCTGCTTTGTTTCTTTCAGATGAGACACATTAGAAGATCGTGCTTATTTTAAGCATGCTGCCAGTATTTAGCAAATTATTAAGACCCCTTCCAAAAAACTCCAGTTGATAGACTACAAAAAGAAAATATATTTCGTGCTTTCTCATCTCTTATTGCAGCTGACATTAAACTGTATTACCTTGTTGTGTTGCCACCTGATTTAAGACTTATTTTCAAAAACCCTTCAACACTGAGCAAAAAGTCTTATATCCTCTAGGAATTGTGACAATTGTCCTTATACTGCTAATAATCCTACAAGCATTTAGTGAATGCTTGCTGGGTGCCAGGCCCTGTGCTGAGTACTCTTTGCAGGTTTTCTCATTTAACTTTCACAAAAACCCAGGGAAATAGGTAACTACTTTATCACTGTGTGGAAACATTGGCTAAAAGATGTTAAGTAACTCGCACGAAGTGAATCATCACTTTTGAGATTGTTCAAAAGAAAAGTCTCAGACTCTGAAGGAAATTCCAAAAGTATTTCCTGATCATCTTTAGACAATGGAATCATTGTGGGAATGTTTATAGCTTTGTGGGTGTCTTCTGTAAAGGAAACAATAGTTGTTTGGATACATAAATATTAGAACTTTTGTTGACAATCAGGATCATGAGTTTATAGTCTCACTCCTTGAATTTCTTCCCTTTTGATGTTTTCCCCCAGAGTCTATAGTGTATTATTTTAAAGAGAGTGGAGTTGATGTTTCTTGTCTGATAATACGTAAGCCAGATCTTTAAGGATTAAGTTTTAGTGACAATTGTGGCAACATGAACGCTCATCTTTCTCTCAAATTTACAATTCACATTAATAAAAATAAATATCTCAGAGGAAACATCTCTTGGTCCAGTGAGTGAAGAGAAAGGTGCCTTCAGTTCCTAAAAGAGTGGGGTTGGTAGAGTTTGGTAGCAGGAAGGAGCAGAGCTTGCCAGCCAGGCCTGCATCCTCTTGAATGTTTATGACACCCGTCAGCTTCCCAGGCTAGCTTTCTTGGTCTGCTGCTGGGCTGGGCCTCCTCTGCCTAGGGCAATATCGTGCACACATATACACTAGGTATGTATTTAATGACACCGTGATTCTTCTGTTTTTTTAAGGCTTAGTAAATGCCCAAACTTTAAGTTAATTGGAAGTAGACTTGAAAATCATTTCAGTGGTTGTTGTGTTCCAGAGTATTCTGGACTTATTACCTTTGAAGAATCCTCCCCCCAGGTCATATACAATCCCCAACTATCAAACTCCAGTCTCCTAAAAAAAACTATAAACACATGTATTTTGTTGGTTGCTTTTTGAAATGACTGGAAACATACTAATCCCCATTGCTTTTCTTTTTATTCTTTATTTAATAGTAAAACGTCATATTTTTAATTTTGCTAAGACCCCCTCAGTCTATTATTCCAAACCTGGGGAATACAGACCATAGGGATTTGAAATTTAGAGATGGAAGTCATTATCTCTACTCCTTTGCAGGATTTCAAACAGAAAGAAAAATCTTACACTTACTAAGACCATACAGAGTAACATTGCTCTTTGGTCTAAAAGTTAAATAAATTTTGATTGGATATTATAGGTCTTGATTATTACAAATGAATTAATTAGGGGCGCCTGGGTGGCTCAGTGGGTTAAAGCCTCTGCCTTCGGCTCAGGTCATGATCCCGGGGTCCTGGGATCGAGCCCTGCATCGGGTTCTCTGTTCCGTGGGGAGCCTGCTTCCTCCTCTCTCTCTGACTGCCTCTCTGCCTACTTGTGATCTCTGTCTGTCAAATAAATAAATAAAATCTTTTAAAAAATTTAAAAAAAAAGAATTAATTATTCAGCTACTACTTAAAAATTTTAGTTTTTTATTAAAGTCTTAAATGTGAGACCTGAAACCATAAAAATCCTGGAAGAGAACATAAGCAGTAATCTTTCTAACATTGGCTGTAGCAATACTTTTCTAGATATGTCTCCTCTGGCAAGTGAAACAAAAGCAAAAAATAAACTATTGGGACCATATAAGAATAAAAAGCTTTTGCACAGGGGCGCCTGGGTGGCTCAGTGGGTTAAGCTGCTGCCTTCGGCTCAGGTCATGATCTCAGGGTCCTGGGATCGAGTCCCGCATCGGGCTCTCTGCTCAGCAGGGAGCCTGCTTCTCCCTCTCTCTCTCTCTCTCTCTGCCTGCCTCTCTGCCTACTTGTGATCTCTCTCTGCCAAATAAATGAATAAAATCTTAAAAAAAAAAAAAAAAGCTTTTGCACAGTGAAGGAAACCATCAACAAAACAAAAAGACAACCTACAGCATGAGAGAACATATTTGCAAATGATACATATTTGATAACAGGTTTATATCCAGATTACATAAAGACCTTATACTATGCAATACCAAAAAGCAATCTGATTAAATAATAAGCAAAGGACCTAAATAGACATTTTCCCAAGGAAGGCATAGAGATGGCTGGTAGACACATGAAAAGATGTTCAGCATCATAGTCAATAGGGAAATAAAAATCATAACCACGGTGAGATATCAGTTAACACCTATCAGAATGGCTACAATCAAAAAGATAACAATAATTGTTAGCAAGGATGTGAAGAGCCTGGAACCCTTGTGCACTATTGATGGGAACATAAATTGGTGCAACCACTGTGGAAACAGTATGGAGGTTCCTCAAAAAATTAAAAGTAGAAATACCATATGATCCAGTAATTCCACTATTGGGTATATACCCAAAGAAAATGAAAACACTAACTCAAAAAGATATATGTACCTTTATGTTTATTGCAGCATTATTTGCAATAGCCAAGATCAGGAAACAACCTAAGCGTCCCTCAGTAGACAAATGGGTAAGGAAGATGTGGCATGCATACATATATATATATATATGGCATATTACACAGCCATAAAAAGGATGAGATCATGCCATTTGGAACAACATGGATGGTCCTAGAGGCTACTACGGTAAGTTAAATAAGTCAGATTGACAAATCTTAATACCATATGGTTTCACTTATATGTGGAATCTAAAAAAAATAAATGAATAAACAAGTAAAAAAGCAGAATCAGACCTATAAGTTCAGAGAACAAACTGGTGGTTGCCAGAGGGGAGGAGAGAGTCAGAAGATGAATGAAGTGGGTGAAGGGAATTGGGAGAAAGGCTTCCAGTTATGAAATGAGTAAGTCATGGAAATAAAAGGCAGAGCAAAGTAAATACAGTCAATGATATTGTAATAGTGTTGTATGTGGAGATATGGTAGCTACCCTTGTAAGCATAGAATAATGTATAAACTTGTCAGATCTCTATATTGTACACTTGAAACTAATCTAACATTGTGTGTCAACTATTCAAATCAAATTTTTTTTAATTTCAAATTTTCTGTTTAACCCAATATTTAAAAATATAGGATTCTTGGGGGACAATTCAATTGGTCCATGGATTTTAGAATGTTGCTTGGCACGTAGTAGTGACTTGATAAAATTGTATCAAGTGAAGAAATAAGCTTTATTTTTAATTCAGTCTTATTGACCTTCTAAAATGCAATGGAATTTTTTCTTCAAAGAGCATCTTAGTTTGGACACAAATTCTGCAACAGAGAAGAGTGAACTGGCTTTCGTTAAAGTGTGTGTGTGTGAAGTGTGTGTGAAGGTGACAGAGCTCCAGAGTTCTGCTCTCTGTCCCCTCTTTGACCTCATGGAACCTATCTGTTCTGGTAACTGTATGGACTCTTAAAGCTCTGTATGCTACAGTTTTAAAATGACTGCTCTAAACCATCCCATCCCATTGTAAATCTTTATGCTTCACCTGACTCCTACATCCATTTCGATCTCAGCTATTTAGTTTGAGCAAAATGAATTTTTGTTATGTAGATAGACAATTGTAACTGTAAAGAGAAAAAGTCTTGTACTAGTTTGCTTGGGCTCCCATAACAAAGTACCTCAAACCAGAAGTCAAAGATGAAGCTGTTGGCAGTGTTAGTTTTTTTTGAGACATGAGAGAGAGAAATGTTCCCATGTCTGTCTGAGCTTCTGGTGGTCTGCTCTCAGTCTTTGGTGTTCCTTGGCTTGCAAAAGCACTGTCCCATCTCTGTCTTCATCTTCACATAGCACCCTGTGTGTGTGTGTGTGTGTGTGTGTGTGTGTGTGTGTGTATGTGTCTGTGTGTGTCTCCAAATCCCCTTTTTATAAGTACAACAGACATACTAGATTAGGGCATACCTTAATGACCTCATTTGAACTTTTTATCTCAGTAAAAATCCAACCTCCAAATAAGCTCACATTCTGAGATACTGGGGGTGGGGGCAGTTGGGACTTCTATGTAAACATTTTTGGAGGACACAATTCAACCCATAACAGATACTTTTGATACTGTGCTAAAGTCAGAGGATACAAGTGAGATTCTTGGTTTTCTTCACTGGTTGATGATTAGAACTCAGAGAAGTCTAATAAATGAGTATCAAAATGAACTAAATAAGCATAATATCCTCTAGTTCCATCCACGTTGTCACAAATGGCAAGATTTCATTTCTTTTGATGGCTGCATAGTATTCCATTGTATATATATATATCACTTCTTCTTTATCCACTCATCTGTTGATGGACATTAGGTTCTTTCCATAGTTTGGCTATTGTAGACATTTCTGCTATAGACATTCGGGTGCACGTGCCCCTTCGGATCACTATGTTTGTATCTTTAGGGTAAATACCCAGTAGTGCAATTGCTGGGTCATAGGGTAGCTCTATTTTCAACTTTTTGAGGAACCTCCATGCTGTTTTCCAGAGTGGTTGCACCAGCTTGCATTCCCACCAGCAGTGTAGGAGGGTTCCCCTTTCTCTGCATCCTCGCCAGCATCTGTCATTTCCTGACTTGTTAATTTTAGCCATTCTGACTGGTGTGAGGTGGTATCTCATTGTGGTTTTGATTTGTATTTCAGAGCTACCCTATGACCCTGCAATTGCACTAGTGGGTATTTACCCTAAAGATACAAATGTGGTGATCCGAAGGGGCACGTGCACCCCAATGTTTATAGGAGCAATGTCCACAATAGCCAAACTATGGAAAAAACCTAGATGTCCATCAAGAGATGAATGGATGAAGAAGATGTGGTGTGTGTGTATATATATATATATACACACACAATGGAATACTATGCAGCCATCAAAAGAAATGAAATCTTGCCATTTGCGACGACTTGGATGCAACTAGAGGGTATTATGCTTAGCAAAATAAGTCACTCGGAGAAAGACAATTATCATATGATCTCCCTGATATGAGGAAGTGGAGATGCAACATGGGGGGCTTGGTGGGTAGGAAAGAATAAATGAAACAAGATGGGATTGGGAGGGAGACAAACCATAAGAGACTCTTAATGTTACAAAACAAACTGAGGGTTGCCGGGAGGAGGGGGGTAGGGAGAGGGTGGTGTGGTTATGGACATTGGGGAGGGTAGGTGCTATGGTGAGTGCTGTGAAGTGTGTAATCATAAATGTGTAATCATAAATATGATTAAGAATATAGGCTATGAGGGGCGCTGGGGTGGCTCAGTGGGTTAAGAATACAGGCTATGGGGCCAGACTGCCTGGGCTCTATTTCTGACTCACTAGCTAGGTGATCTTGGGTAAGTCATCTAATTTCTTTGTACTTCAGTTTTTCCATTTGTGAAATAAGGATGATAAGAGCACATGGATTTTGGGCTATTGTGAGTATTGAATGAGTTAATACATGTTAAGCACCGAAGGTAAACACTTTATTAAGCTTAAATCATTTGTTCTAGTTCATTTAAAGTTGACTGTATAGCAATAGAATTATACCCATAGCCATCCTACCTAGGGTGGACTCTTGCTTAGGGAAGGCCAGGGATGGTCTACCTTGCCTAATTTAGTCTTTATGCAGTGTTATAATTGACAACTTAGGTGAAGTGTCACAAATCCATTCCTAATATGTAGGGGATTGTGGGGAGAAGACATCCAACTTCTTTCCTCTGTGGGAGGTATCATGAGACACTTATCATGTGGTGGAAGACCCTTAAATTCTTTTCATTTCCTAAGCTAATCTCCTGTCTACCACCTTGCTGAGGTCAGATGAAGATCCAAGACAGATGAGCTTGAAGTTTCTTCACATGCAACCAAAGCCCAGAAGGAAGAGATTTGCTCATGTGGCCATGCAGAGGGAGGGTGTTCAATGAACAGGGTGGGTTAGGCTTTACAATAACCCAAGAGTGACACAATGACACATGAATTAAAGTTCTCTCCAAGTCTGCACTAAGAAAGGAATTGACTATTTGGACGTTTAAGGTGGAAAACTGTCATGAGCAAAGAGTTTTCTTATGGCAGTCAGGGTGAGGGAGATTTAAAAATGCCATAATTTTACCATTTATATGACAACTCTTGTTAATTGAGTATCTTAGTGCTCATGATATTTTGAATATTCTAATTATAGAATAAGCAATTTCCTATTTAGTTTTTTCACTATATTTTTAGTGGCCACATAAAATCCTTCAAATGATGCATGGTAATTTAGTTAACTATTCCCTTATTAGAAATTTGGATTGTTTTATTTTTTCATAATTACAATTAATGCTGTGACAAACATCTTGGTAAATAAACCTTTTTCCATATTTTGGATTGTTTCTATAGGACAGGTTCCCAGAAGTGAAATTACTGGATCAAAAAGTAACTTCAGGGCGCCTGGGTGGCTCAGTGGGTTAAGCCGCTGCCTTCGGCTCAGGTCATGATCTCAGGGTCCTGGGATCAAGTCCCGCATCGGGCTCTCTGCTCAGCAACGAGCCTGCTTCTCTCTCTCTCTCTCTCTCTCTCTCTGCCTGCCTGTCTACTTGTGATCTCTGTCAAATAAATAAATAAAATCTTAAAAAAAAAAAAAAAAAAAAAAAAAAAAAAAAAGTAACTTCATTTCTATGCTTCTTCATACATATTGCCAAATTGCTTTCTTAAAGAGCTGTATGAATTGTAATCATAGCAGCTATAGATGAAAGTGCAATTATTACTGTATGTTTCCATCAGTGGATTTTATATTGTTTTTATTTTGATATTTTCTCCAGTAAAGTAAATTAATTAATTTTTTTATCTATTTTTTAAAAGATTTTATTTATTTATTTGACAGAGAGATCACAAGTAGGAAAAAAGCAGGCAGAAAGAGAGGGGAAAGCAGGCTCCCTGCTGAGCAGAGAGCCTGATGTGGAGCTCAATCCCAGGACCTGAGACCATGACCTGAGCCGAAGGCAGAGGTTTAACCCACTGAGCCACCCAGGCGCCCCTAATTTATTTTGAATTTGGATTTTATTGCTAGTGAGCTTGGCCATCTTTCTAAATTTTTTTCTAGTTTTTTCCTATCATGAACTGTCCTTCTTTTGCCCATTGAAATATATTGCAATCTCTCTTAACAATTTGTTTAAGCTCCTTTTTACTTTATAGATATTAACCCTGTGTACATTAAAATGTTATAAATAATTTCTTTAGTCTGTGACTTCTTTTAATATACTTATTTGTTTTTTATTTATGTTTGGCCATTTAGGATTTAGTAGTAAGCCTGTTGAAATTTCCCTTTGAAATATCTTTATTGTTTATAAGCTTGCAAAGCCATCCTTTTTTCAGATGTTTGTGGGCTGATTCCACTTTTTTCTATGACTTGAATTTTTTTTCCTTTAGAATTATTTTATTAAATCATAAATGTACAACAGCTTCTTAACTCTACACACGCACTTAAATTTTTTTTTAAAGGAAAAACGTCATGTCTTATTACACCATGATCCTGGCTAATAGCTTTTCAAAACTTTGAGAAAAATCTTAAAAAAGGTTTCACATGTCACCCGAAACTTACAAATTTAACATTATCAAAGAAGGAATGCTTCTACACTCTTACAAAGACCACTAGAAAGAAACAACAATTAAAAAGCTAAGAAACTGTCTCAAAGGCATTTTTTTTTTTTACAATCCTTCCTCCACAGTAAGGTAATGTTATTAAATAATCCAGTCCATTCACAAAATGGCTCTCTGCATCTGCTCTGTTGTCTTCTGCCATATCACTGCATATTTATGCATGACTGAGATAAGAGTTTCCTTAACATTGTTATTTCGATAACCTGAAGCTGTTCCGTTACCTCTGGGCTCTCATCCTCTCCTATTTATACAGTGAAGCCCATGGCAAATAGGAAGAAGCTCAGTATCGGCTTCTCCCTCCATAACCCCCATTTCCTCCACTCCCTCCAGGACCATAGTTTCCTCCACCATATGGTCCCCCCATGTTCCTGCTACCACCAAAGTTTCCAGTCTTCATTGGACCATAGTTAGAGGGTTACTGGTTATAATTTCCAAAATCATTGTAATTACCAATTCCATAATTTCCTCCTCCATAATTGTCATAACCACCTCCGTAGCCCCCACCCTGGTTGCCATATCCAGGTCTTCCACCACCATATCCTCCTCTTCCTCCTCCATAACCAGGGCTACCTCCAAAATTGCCGCCTCCAGGCCCTCCTCCATACCCATTATAGCCATTCCCAAATCCACGACCACTTCCATATCCATCAGATCCTCCTCTAAAGTTACTTCCTGGTCCTGGTCCAAAATTCCCAACACCACCATGAGAATCTCCAAAACCAAAGTTACCTCCTCTTCCACTTCTAGAACTTTGGACTTCCTGCATTTCTTGTCTAGACAGAGCCTTTCTTACTTCTGCATTATGACCATTGATGGTATGATATTTCTGCAACATGATCTTATCCACAGGATCATGATCATCAAAAGTAACAAATCCAAAGCCTCTTTTCTTTCCAGACTATCAGTAACTATCTCAATGGTATCAATCTTTCCATATTCCTCAAAATAATCTCTAAGATGATGTTCCTCAGTATCTTCTTTAATCCCACCAACAAACAGCTTCTTCACAGTTACATGAGCCCCTGGTTTTCCAGATTCCTCTCTTGCAACAGCACGTTTTGGCTCAATCACTCTCCCATCAATTGAATGAGGTCTTGCAGCCATGGCAGCATCAACCTCAACCATGGATGAAAAAGTTACAAAGCCAAATCCTCTTGATCTTTTGTTTGCAGGATCCCTCATAACCACACAGTCTGTAAGTTTCCCCCATTGGTCGTAGTAATTCCTCAAACTTTCTTCTGTGGTTTCAACGCTCAAGCCACCAATAAAGAGTTTACAGAACTGTTCCTTTTCTCTCTTTTTCCTCTCCAAAGGAACAGTTTCTAAAGTTTTCTCCATTGCAGATTCAGTCGCTTCAGCCCCTCTATGACTTGAATTTTTTAAAACAATTTACTCTCTAATCCATCTGGAATTTATTTTGGTTATGCTCTAAGAAAGAGGTTTGTTTGTTTTTTTTTTCTCATTGATTTGAAGGGATTCTTCATTTAGAATTCTCTTTTGGAGAAAGTAACTTTAAGGTGAAGAACTCAATTTAAGAGTACCTAGTAGGAAGTCACTAGGAACAGTGAAATGAGATCTTAGCTGGTTGGAAGAAGTGAAACAAGGAGTTGAGGGAATAAAGGAATTGAGGTGGGGCCAGGGCTATGAAATTAATGGGTGAAATTTGGTTGAAAGTAGGAAAGTGAACAAAGAAATTACCTTGAGCTTTCTTTATTTGCAGAATGCCAGTATGCCTAGAAAGTTTAGTGAAGATGTTTTCTATAAGATCACAGAGTCAACAGCATTATCAGTCTTTGGTGAGATATATATATATATATATATATATATATATATATATATATATATTTTTTTTTTTTTAACATAGTTAAGTATAAAACCTTTATTTCAAAATAAGAATAGATTCACAGGAAGTTGTCACAGGAGGTCCCATGTCATGGAACCTTCAAGCTGTTCCCTCTATGGAAATATCCTGCATAACTATAGTATAGTGTCCAAGCCGAATTTGATGTTGGTTCTAGTCACAGAACTTAGATTTCAACAGTTTTATATGCACTCATATGTGTGTGGTGTTCTCTGAACATTTATCTTACATGTAGATTTGTGTATCTCACACCCCAGTGATGTTATAGGGCTTTCCGTCACCAAAAAGTCTCCTTCTTAGTATTCTTTTATAGGCACAGTGTGTAGATTGTCTCTTCATTGTCTCAGGGTCTTCAGCAGAGCAAACTTTTTTTTATTTTGATAAGATAAGTTTATCCTTTTATCCTTTTATGGATTGTGACGTTGGCACCAAGTTTGAAAAATCTTTACCTAGCCCTAAGTCCCAAGGATTTTCTCCAAGTATGTAATTTTTTGCTTTACATTTAAATATATAGTCTTATGTTTTATATTTATAATGTAAATCCTATATAGTTTTATGTTTTGCATTTAAGTCTGTGATCCATTTTGTGTCAATTTTTAGTGTTAATTGGGAGGTGTGAAGTGTAGGTCAAAGATCTTTGCTTTTGGCCAAAGGATGTCTAATTACTCCAGCACCATTTGTGATAAGGCCATACTTCCTCCACTGAATTGCTTTTGTACCAGGATCAAAATTGAGTTGGACCTATTTATGAGTGTCTGTTTCTCATTCTGTGTTCCGTTCATTGATCTCTGTATCTCTCCCTTCGCCAATGCTAGGCTCTCTTAATTACTGTGGCCATATAGTAAGTCAGCATCATGAACAGTGATTCCTCCCATTTTATTTTATTTTTTTGTTGCAATTGTTTTAGGTACTTTATCTCCTTTGCTTTTCCATGCAACTTTATGTTTACATAATATTTGCCATCCCTTTTTTTCCTTCATTTTTTACTATGTTATGTTAGTCCAAGGCAACCCACAGAATGGGAGAAGATATTTGCAAATGACATTACAGATAAAGGGCTGGTATCCAAGATCTATAAGAAGTTAGCTGTAGTTTCAAAAGTTGTGGGTTTTTTTTTTTTTTGTCTTCGATTTAAAAAAAATTTTTTTTAATTTTTAAAATTTCTTTTCAGTGTACCAGAATTCATTGTTTATATACCACACCTAGTGTTCCATGCAATATGTGCCCTCCATAATACTGACCACCAGGATCACCCAACTTCCCACCCCCTGCCCTTTCAAAACCCTCAGATTGTTTTTCAGAGTCCATAGTCTCTCATGGTTTGTCTCCCCCTCCAATTTCCCCAACTCCCTTCTCTCCATCTTGCCATGTCCTCCGTGTTATTTCTTATGCTCCACAAATAAGTGAAACCATATGATACTTGACTCTCTCTGCTTGACTTATTTCACTCAGCGTAATCTCTTCCAGTCCCATCCATCTTGATATAAAAGTTGGGTATTCAGTCTTTCTGATGGAAGCATAATACTCCATAGTGTATATGGACCACATCTTCCTTATCCATTTGTCTGTTGAAGGACATCTTGGGTCTTTCCACAGTTTGGTGACTGTGGCCATTGCTGCTATGAACATTGAGATACGGATGGCCCTTCTTTTCACTACATCTGTATCTTTGGGGTAAATACGCAGTAGTGCAATTGCAGGGTCATAGGGAAGTTCTATTTTTATGCTGAGTGAAATAAGTCAAGCAGAGAGAGTCAATTATCATATGGTTTCACTTATTTGTGGAGCATAACAAATAACATGGAGGACATGGGGAGATGGAGAGGAGAAGGGAGTTGAGGGAAATTGGAAGGGGAGATGAACCATGAGAGACTATGGACTCTGAAAAACAACCTGAGGGCTTTGAAGGGGCGGGGAGTGGAAAGTTGGGGGAACGAGGTAGTGGGTAACAGGGAGGGCACGTATTGCATGGAGCACTGGGTGTGGTGCAAAAACAATGAATACTGTTATGCTGAAAAGAAATAAAGAAAAGAAAAGAAAAGAAATTAAAAATAGAACTTCCCTATGACCCTGCAATTACACTACAGCATATTTACCCCAAAGATACAGGTGATATATTTTTTTACTATGAATTAATATCAAGTTCTAAAATAATAAAGGAGAAAATTGGGAAAATATTCATCTCTTCTTTCATTCATGTAATATTTATTGAACACCTGCTTGTGCCAGCATTAGGCTAACTGCTGAGGTCATAATGTGAACAAAACCATTGAGATGGACTACGACTACACCTCTACATATGAAATCTCTCAGCAAAAGACTTCATACTCAAAACATTCAAGATCCTGCCAGTATGGCCCCAGCTTATCATTACATTGCCCATTCTTCTCCTAAGTGTATCATGTATTTTTAAAAAATTTTTATTTATTTTTTAAAATTTCTTTTCAGTGTTCCAGAATTCATTGTTTATGCACAACACCTAGTGCTCCATGCAATATGTGCCTTCACCACACCCAGTGCTCCATGCAATATGTGCCTTCCATAATACCCACCACCAGGCTCACCCAACCTCCCAACCCCCTCATATATTTTAATCACAACAGACTCTCCTATTTTCTGAGCACTTCTAGTATTTTGGCCTTTGGGCTTTTATTTATGGTGCTCCTTTTTCTTTTAATACTCACTATCCCATATTTCCAGTTAGGAACTCTTGAATGCTACTGCCACTCAAAGCTTTTGTTCATGATCTGAAACAGATACGACCACTTCTTCCTGTTTTTGCCTTTTTATGGAACTTTGCCCCTCTGGATGTAACATACTTGGATTTTAGCTGATTTTTTCCTCCCTCATTTCCTCCTTATTAAACTATAAGCTTCCAAGAGTGAAGATAAGAGCTTCTTCCATTTTTCTAATTCTTACAGTTCCAAAGATGGTACTATATGACAAGTTTTGGCCAATGGGACATGAATAGAAATGGTATATGTCCCTAGAAGAATGTGTGTTCCAGATGGTACCTCTACAAGATCATGAGTGTCCATCAATGTGGGTCACATTGGAACACATGCCTTTGCCAACATATGTTGGATAGGTAGTTTAAGCAAGAAATAAACTTTAAGCAAGTAATATTTTAGAACTGTTACTGAAGCATACTCTAGCACTGGAGATGGAAATTTTTTTCTGTAAAGAGTTAGATAGTAAATATTTTCCATGAAAGCATCTATGGACAGTACATAAATGAATGTGGCTCTGTCCCAATAAAACTTAATTTATAAAAATAGGCAGTAATCTGGATTTGGCCCATGGACGTAATTTGTCAATACTTGGTCTATCATATCCTGAACATACATCTCCACACGTCTTTTTGTTTGCCCAAAATCTCATTAAAATGTTTTGGTGTGTGTTGTGGGGGAGGAAGGGCATAAGAAACATTTGTCATTAAATTCATGAACAAAGTAAGGAAGTTTACACACCATACTATAATTTAATGCCCACTGTTCAAGAAGTCCAAACTGTTGAAACTGAACAGGAGAAATAAATCCAAAAAGTTCAACTGTAAAATTACTATAAAAGATAACAAATTCAGGGTGCCTCGGTGGCTCAGTGGGTTAAAGCCTCTGCCTTTGGCTCAGGTCATGATCCCAGGGTTCTGGGATCAAGCCCCGCATTGGGCTCTCTGCTCAGCAGGGAGTCTGCTTCCCCCCACCCCCGTCTGCCTCTCTGCCTACTTGTGATCTCTATCAAATAAATAAACAAAATCTTTAAAAAAAATCCAGAAAGATATCTGCATATAAAATTAACATAACAAAGTAAAAGTCTTTCCTATAGACTGAATATTTATGTCCCTCCCAAGTTATTACACTGAACCCTGATTACCCTTGTGACAGAATTTTGAGGTGGGATTTTTGGGGAGGTGCTTAGGTCATGAGGGTGGAATCCCCATAAACAGAATTAGTGCCTTTGCAAAAGAAACCCCAGAGAACTCTTTCACCCCTTGCACCATGTGGGGATACAGAAAAGATGTCTGTCTATGAACCAGGAAGCTCTCACCAGACACTGAATCTGCTGGTGTTTTGATTTTGAACTTACCAGCCTCCAAAACTGTGAGAAATGTTTCTACAGTTTATAACCCACCCAGTCTTGGTATTCTCTTGTAACAGCCCAAAGATGAAGACATTCTCTATATGCAAACAGTAACCTCTTACAAGTTTTAATGGAGAAAATTATAATTTATAATACAACAACAAATACTAAAATATTTAATAATAAGTACACTAAGAAATGTTTAAGATTGATGGAAAGAAAATTTTGAAAATCTAGAGACTAATAAGGAAAACATGAATAGAATGGAAAAGGATACCTTGTTTATGGATAGGAAGGCTCATTGGGGTAAAGGTAACAATTTTTGCCTAATCTATTAATTCTGTTCATACCCATAAAAAGAGAAAGGATATGTTAATTTGATCCTTTGAGTTGACAATAAACTCATTTGCTAAAACAAATCTAAAAGTTAATAGTTATTCTTATCATTCTGTGCCTAACTCATATAGCCCTCCCTACCAAGATAACCTCTATTTTTCATTTTTAATGTGTCTTCTAGCATTTTTTATAAAATATAATAAGCAAATGTGAATATGTATTCCTACTCGGCTCTTCTAATCCCAAAGTTATCATGTGTGTATATATACACATGATATGTATCTCTCTCTCTCTCTATATATATATATATATCTACATGGCTTCTAAATTTTTTTTAAGCTTCATAGTGTTCTCTGAATGGATGTGCTATTACTTATTTAACTAGCCATCCTTACACCTGGGTAGTTTTTACTATTATAGTGTCACAATAATAATATTGAAGACAACATTTTCATTTGTACAGATACATGCAGAGGATAATTCTCCCATGCCAGATTGCTGGGTCAAGGTGTGTAGACATTTATATACTTTTGTACTTTTTGATGTTGCCAAAAGAAAGTCTTTTTAAACATTTGGATTTTTTGTCAATCTGCTATGTTAAAAAACTACATCTCACTTACTTATATTGGAAATCTTCTTATGTTGTGTTGCTTGTATTTCATACTCTATGAACTTCTATGCATATAATTTGTCCATTTTTTCCCCACCTGATTATTGGTTATTTTCTCCTCAGTTTCTAGGAGTTTTTTTGAACAGAAAAGTTGGCCCTTTGTGATAGAAGTTGCAAATATTTTTTCTAGTTCATCTTTCATCTTTAACCCTGTTCATAATTTTGCCATTCAAAATTTATTTTGAATATAGTTACATTTACATGTCCTTTTTTTAAAAAAAAAATTTATTTATTGATTTGTGGGGGGGTATGCAGTGGGGGAGGGACAGAAGGAGAGGGAGAGAGGGAATCCTAAGCAGAGTCCCCACTGAACGTGGAGCCCATGAGCAGGGAGCTCGATGCGGGGCTTAATCCTAGGACCCTGGGAAGCTGAAGGCAGATGCTTAACGACTGAGCCACCCAGGCACCCCTGAATTACTCATCTTATTAAAAGGTGAACTACAGGGGCGCCTGGGTGGCTCAGTGGGTTAAAGCCTCCGCCTTTCACTCAGGTCATGATCCTAGGGTCCTGGGATCGAGCTCCGCATTGGGCTCTCTGCTTGGCAGGAGCCTGCTTCCTCCTCTCTCTCTATGCCTGCCTCTCTCCCTACTTGTGATCTCTATCTGTCAAATAAATAAATAAAATTAAAAAAAAAAAAGGTGAACTACAACATCAATAATAGAGGAATCACCACAGGATCTATTTAGAGATACTACAAGAAAAAAATGTGGAAATAAAAACCAAGAAAAACTATCAGGTGGGAAAAATATTGTCACTAAAAGGGCCTGGCATAGGTAAAAACTGTGATTTGGCATATTGCTCTCAAGGAGAGAAGAAATTATAGATGTGGAAGACAAACAAAGGAGAGCCCACATACTGGAAATTAAAGGCATAATTGGTGTCTCTAAAGTGGAAAACCAAAACCAAATATAATTCAAGAAAACTTACAGAAGTGGAATCTAGAAATTTTAAGGGCATGTCATGTCTCAGGGAGAAGTTGGCATAGAAAAATAACACCAAAATGTCCTTGTAAAGTTAGTAGGCCTAAAGAATCAGGGAAAAGATGAAGTCACCTAGAGGACAGAGAATGATGCTGACTTCAGACTTCTTCACAGCAACATTCAGTTATGGAGTAATGTCTTTCAAGTACTGAAGAAAAGAACGTATGAGTTAAGAATATTAGACTAATTTTTCATTTACACATAAAAACAAGAGCAACAACAAAATATTGCTTAACATGAAAAAAGTTGATAAGGGAAATTTTTTCATGTAAGCCCTTTCTGAATATAGCAGTAGCAAAGGAATTTTAGGCAAACAGTAAATAGCTGAATGAAGAAATAAAAAGAAATGGTGTGATCAATAGACTATAAATATTATAAACCCGGAAAATGTAGAAATAATACACATAACAAAAATTGATGGGGAAGGGGAATAAAAAGATACAGATAGTGAAGCTATGCCTGACTTTCTAAAACTAAAATTATTTAATAACCTGATAAATAATAGAGATAGAATTATAAAGGTGTAAAGGCAAACATTAAAAAAATAGGAAAAATTATTCATATAATTCAGTTGGAAAGAGGAATTTAATTATTTATAAGATATCAGGTGGACAATAATACGGAAAGAAGACCCATTATTGAATTAGATTATACTGATACTTAAAATCTCTGTATCATGAAGATTGAAGATAAACTCACTCTTTTCTGTAAATGAAATATTTATAAAAATTAACCAAATTTCAAGCTATAAGACAAAACTGAATAAATTTCAAATGGTTGAAATAGTTCTAACCAATATATTCTAATTACCATGCAGTAGGATTATAAATTAAAACCATAGAACAAAACCAAATACTACTTGGGAAAGAAAAACTCTCTTTTAAACAATATTTTAAGACAAAGAGGGCCTCAAAATTGTAATTGCTAAATATCTAGAAAATAGGGACAATGGTAATGGGTTGAATAAAGTAACCAGTTTTAGAAAAGTAACAATATGAAAGCAAAACAAAGCAAAGGAAAGCCAGAGGAAGGAAAATGAGGATAAAACAGAAGTTAGTAAATTAAAAAGTGGATAATAGAAATAACAAATCCAACAGTTGGTTCTATGGGGGAAAATTTTTTTGAAGACATGTTAGTTGACCTAAATGAGAGAAAAAGGAAGAAGACACAAAATAAGAAGTGACACTAGTGAAACAGCCATATATATAGAAGAGAATTAAGGAATTACAAGACTCTCTGTTTATTTACATTTATAAAAATTTGAGAATCCAGATGCACTGTGTAATTTTCTAGAGTAGTATAAATTACCACAACGGATGAAGAAGAGATAAAAATGTCATCCTACCATTACCATAATAAAAATAGAGAAAACTATTCAAGATAGCACCCTCCTCCTAAGAAACAGGGAGCTTGGGACGCCTGGGTGGCTCAGTGGATTAAAGCCTCTGTCTTTGTGAAAAGAA
This sequence comes from Meles meles, assembly GCF_922984935.1. Taxonomy (NCBI): domain Eukaryota; kingdom Metazoa; phylum Chordata; class Mammalia; order Carnivora; family Mustelidae; genus Meles; species Meles meles. The sequence goes on from NC_060068.1 coordinate 86,347,683, forward strand.
GGGCCATCTGTACCCCAATGTTTATAGCAGCAATGGCCACAGTCGCCAAACTGTGGAAAGAACCAAGATGCCCTTCAATGGACGGATGGATAAGGAAGATGTGGTCCATATACACGATGGAGTATCATGCCTCCATCAGAAAGGATGAATACCCAACTTTTGTAGCAACATGGATGGGACTGGAGGAGATTATGCTGAGTGAAATAAGTCAAGCAGAGAGAGTCAAATATATGGTTTCACTTATTTGTGGAGCATAACAAAGAACATGGAGGACATGGGGAGATGGAGAGGAGAAGGGAGTTGAGGGAAAGTGGAAGGGGAGATGAACCATGAGAGACTATGGGCTCTGAAAAACAACCTGAGGGTTTTGAAGGGGCGGGGGGTGGGAGGTTGGGGAACCAGGTGGTGGGTAATAGGGAGGGCACGTATTGCATGGAGCACTGGGTGTGGTGCAAAAACAATGAATAGTGTTATGCTGAAAATAGATTAAAAAAAAAAAGCCTCTGTCTTTGGCTCAGGTCATAATCCCAGGGTCCTGGGATTAGCCCCACGTCAGGCTCTCTGCTCAGTGGGGAACCTGCCTCCCCCTCTCTCTCTGCCTGCCTCTCTGCCTACTTGTAATATCTTGTCTGTCAAATAAATAAATAAAATCTAGAAAAAAAAAAAAAAAGGAAACAGGGAGCTTGATGAACTCAAAGGGAAATTCTACCAAACATTAAAGGATAGAGAACTACTATGCCATTTAAACTCTTCTTAACCACAGAATAAGAAGTTTAGCTTCCAGATTATTTTATAACAAGTAGAGCATTGATTTTAGGATTCCACACTTACTGTGGTGAGCATTTCATAATGTATATAATTGTCAAATCACAATATTGTACACCTGAAATTAACATAATAATATTGTCTATCAACTGTATTTCAATAAAAATTTACTCCTAAATTTATAATATTGATAGATAAAATAAAACAATATTGCAACCCCTACAGAGGTTTAAAAAGCATTTAATAAAGTTCATTTCTTATTCTTGAATTTAAGAATCTCGTAATAGGTAGAAATAGGCCTGTGTTTGTGGTATATATATTTTGCTCAACCAATATGCTTCTAACTAGGGAAATATTAGAAACACTAAAACATTAAAATATTAGAAACATTAAAATTAAGAATAAGACAAAGATGGCCTCTATTACCAGTGTTTTTTCTGAACTTCTAAGAAGTTCTACCCCATGCAATTAAATAAAAGAAATATACGAGATTTATAAAGAAGAAAATTGAAATGCTAGGAAAGGACTTGAGGACTATTAGAAATAAGACTGCATAAATGAAAAGGCATACTATAATCAATTTTGGATAGCAAGCATCAAAATCAGAAGGATGTCAATTTCCTGTAACCTATAAATTTTATACGATTCCAATAAAAACTATCAAAAGGACTTTTCTTGTGGAACTGTACAAGCTGTTGCTAAAGTTCAAATGGAAAATAAGCAAGAATATCTAGGAAAAATTCTGAAGATAAAGAAGATAAAAGGAAAGAGAAGCTAGCCTATTATCTATTAGCTCTTGTTATAAAGCTATGATAAGTAGAACAATCTGTTACCATGACATGAATCGGCAGATCAGTAATAGAAAATAGAAAGTGTAGAAATAGATCTAAGTCCATATGGTTATGTAGTACATGATAAAGATGATACTTCAAATCAATGGAGAAAAGATGCATTACTCAATAAATGGTATTGGAACAACTGAGTGGCCATCTGGAAAAAATCTGAGAACTTTGTATTTTACACTAAAGTATATTTCCTAATGATTGCAGGTTTGGACACAAAATATGAAACCGTGAAAGTAACTAAGAAAACTCTGGTGAATTATTTTTATAACTATGGGATGGGAAAGACCTAAATTTAATACAGAAGCCAGAAGTCATGAAAGAGTGATAAATTAGACTGTATTAAAAGCATTTTTGTAAAATACATAATCCAAGACAAAATATAAAAGACACACTAGAAGAAATATTTGCATCTCACAACACATGTAACGGATAATTTGCTTATATAGAAAGAGCTTCCACAAATAAATAAGTACATGTCTAAGACTAATAGAAAAATAGAAAAAGGTTACAAGTGGTGGTTAACAGTAAAGGAAATGCAAATGATTCTGACAACTATGATCAGACATGCAACTTTCCTCAAAATTATAGAAATATAAATTCAAAGGGCACCTGGTTGACTCAGCTGTTAAGCATCTGCCTTTAGCTCAGGTCATGGTACCAGGGTCCTGGGATCAAGCCCCACATTGGGATCCCTGCTCGGGGAAAGCCTGCTTCTCTCTCTCCCACTCCCCCTGCTTGTGTTCCCTCTCTCGCTGTCTCTCTCTCTCTGTCAAATTAATAAATAAAATCTTAAGAACAAAACAAAACAAAAATATATTTAAAAAAGAAATGCAAATTCAAGTAAATTAGATATTTTTACTTATATTCTCAAAGATCTATAAAATTAATAACTGTTCAAAATATTTTAAGTGAAAAAATGAAGGTGTATAAGAGTGTGTATAGTATGCTACCATTTGTTTTAGGAACAGAAAAATAATGTATATAAGAATGTACCTGTACATGCATAAATACATCTAAGAGAATATATAAGAAGTTGGTGATGTTAATTGCATCTGGGATTGGGAAAGGAGCACCACAGCTAGAAAGGAGGCCTTTTAGTGCATACTCTTTATAAAGCAACCTGAATGATTTCCATACAGTAACCTGCATGTGTTGAAAATGTACAATTCAGTGAATTTTCACGGTTGCAAACACCCATGAAACCACTGGCACAATGAAGATAAAAAACATTTTAATCACCACCAAAAGATTTCTTGTGCTCCTTTGCTATCCACTTTTGGCCTCAGGTAACAATTGGTCTGCTTAGTTTTTTTAAATAACAGCTTTACTGCGATAAAGCTACCTACCATATAATTAACTCATTTAAAGCATACGACTCAAGAGTTCTGAGTATATTCATAAAGTTGTGCAACCATTACCACAATCAATTTGGGAATTTTTCAGTACCCCAAAGAGAGAGCCTATACACATTAGCAGTCACTCTGTTTTGGCCCAAACTCATAGCCATAGGAAACCACTACTCTATCTATGGATTTGCTTATTCTGGACATTTCATATTAGTGAAATCATATGGTATGTGGTCTTTGTGATTGGCTTCTTTCACTTGGTATGTTTTCAGGATTCATATGTTTTTTAGCACATATCAATACTTCATTTCCTTTTATTGTTGAATAATATTCTGTTTCATTGATAAACAAATTTTATTTATCCATTTATCAGTTAATAGATAGTTGGGTTGTTCTCAGTTTGGGGCTATTATGAATAATGTTATTATATGAATATTCATGTAAGCTTTTTGTGTGAACATGTGTTTTTTTTCTTTTGGGCATATAACGAGGAGTGGAATCACTGATCTGTTTTGTCACTACAGGTTAGTTTGTGTTTTCTAGAATTTTGTTTAAGTGGAACCCTTTATATACTCTTTTGTGTCACATTTCTTTCATGCAGCAAAATGATTTTGAGACTTACCTATTGTGTTAACATGTATGAGAGGTCCATTCCTTTTTATTGAGTAGTGTTTGGTTATGGAGATATAACACATTATATTTATTCATTCATCTGTTGATGGTCATTTGAATTGATCCAGCTTTTGACTTTCATTAACAGAAGTGCTATAAACCAGGACACCTGGGTGGCTCAGTTGGTTAAGCATCTACCTTTGGCTCAGGTCATGATCCCAGGGTCCTGGGATCAAGTTCCAAGTTGTGCTCCTTGTTCATGGGGAACTTGCTTCTCCTTCTGCCTGCCATTCCCCTGCTTGTGCTCTCTCTCTCTCTCTGGCAAATAAATAAAATCTAAAAAACAAAAAAACAAACACAACTGCTATAAACCTTTATATGTAAGTCTTATGAACATATGTTTTAATTTCTCTTGTGCAAATACTAGTCCAAGGGTGATATGGTAAATATTTTATGTTTAACTTCCAAAGAATTGTCCAACAGTTTTCTAAAGTGATTGTACCATTTTTCATGGGAACTCCACAACATCACCACATTTGGTATTATCAGTCTTTTAAATTTTATCCATTCTAATATGTGTGAAGGTATTTCACAATTCCCTGATGACTAATGATGAGACTTCTTCATGTGCTAACTGGCCATATACCATCTTTTGTAAAATGTTTGTTCTAAACCCTTTGCCCATTTCTTAAAAAGATTTTATTTATTTATTTGACAGACAGATATCACAAGTAGACAGAGAGAGAAAGAGAGGGAAGCAGGCTCCCTACTGAGCAGAGAGCCTGATGCGGGACTCGATTCCAGGATGCTGGGATCATGACCTGAGCAGAAAGCAGAGGCTTTAACCCACTGAGCCACCTAGGCACTCCTCTTTGCCCATTTTTAATGTGGTTGTTTGTCTTTTTATTATTGAGTTTTGAGTTCTTTATTCTAGATACAAGTACTTTGCCATTTATGTATTACAATTATTTTCCCCATATTGTCTTTACTTTTTGATTCCTTAATGATGATTTTTGAAGAGCAATAGTTTTCAATTCAGATAATGGCTAATTTGTCATTTTGCCTTTATAGTTTATGGTTTTGTGTACTATACTAAGAAATCTTTGCCTATCTTAAGAATACAAAGGTTTCTCCTGGGAATTTTATTGTTTCAGGGTAATTATTTAGTTCTATGACCATTTTTGGCTAACTTTTGTATATGGTGTGAGATAAAAGTTGATGTTCATTTTTTTCCACAAGGGATTTCCAGTAATTTCAGTATCATATGTTAAAACATCTTCCTTTTCCCACTGAAATGTCTTAGCACTCTTGCTAAAACCAGTTGAGTCTGTATGTGTGGCCTAGTTCTGGATCCTGTATTCTGTCTCATTAATCTCTAGGCCTACTTTTATACTGATAACACATTGTCTTGAATCCTATAGCTATAAAATGATTCAAAAATAAGATAATTTAAGGCCTCCCACCAACTTTATTATTCTTATTTCCAGATTTATTAGCTATTCTGGATTACTTATATTTCCATATTAATTTTAGCCTTAGTTTATCAATTCCTATAAAAATACTGCTGGATTCTGTCACAGTCACAGCTGAGTCTCTATATTGGTTTAGGGAGAACTGATATTTTAACAATATTCTGTCTTCCAATTCATGAACATAGTAGACATCTCTATAATTATTTAGATGTTTAATTTATTTTAGGAATGCACTGCAATTTTAGTGAAAAGTTTTCCCTTATTTTGTTGTATTTATCTCTAAGTATTTCATGTGGTTTTGATGCAACTATAAACTTTTTTTTGGAATTTAATTTCCAGTTTTATTTTAATAGCAAGTTTAAATATTGCTGTTTAAAATATTACCCACAAAATCAAGTGGCTATAAACAATAATCAGCATTTCTTTTCTTCTTCTTTTTTTTTAAAAAGATTTTATTTATTTATTTGACAGAGAGAGATCACAAGTAGGCAGAAAGGCAGTCAGAGAGAGAGAGGGAAGCAGGCTCCCTACTGATCAGAGAGCCTGATGTGGGGCTCGATCCCAGGACCCTGAGACCATGACCTGAGCCGAAGGCAGAGGCTTAACCCACTGAGCCACCCAAGCGCCCTAGTCATCAACATTTCTTATATCTTACTGTTTCTGTGCATCAGGAATTCAGGTATTGTTTACCTTGATGGTTCAGCTGTGGACCTCGCATAACATTTCACTCAAGATGTTGGTTGGGGCTGCATCATCTGAGGGCTTGACTGGAGCTAAAAGATCTGCTTTCAAGATGTCTCATTTATGTGGCTGGCAAGTTGGTGCTATCTTGGGTGGGACAGCTCAATTTCTTTTTATATGAGCCTCTGCAGAGCAAGTGATTCAGAAGAGCTGGGAAGAAGTTGAAGTGTCTCTTATGACCCAGACTCGTATAAGTCACATGCTGTTACCTCCACAATATCTAATTGGTTACACAGGTCAGCACTATTTTATATGGGAGGGAAATACACAAGAGTATAAAAACCCAAGACTGAGCAACCATTGATCTTTTTACTATCTCCAGTTTTGCCTTTTCCAATAAGTCATATAGTTGAAATCATACATTATGTAGCCTTTTCAGATTGGCTTCTTTCATGTAGTAATACACACTTAAAGTTCTTTTGTGTCTTTTCATGGCTTGATAACGTATTTCCTTTTGTAATAACTAGTATTGCATTGTCTGAATGTATCATAGTTTATCCATTAACTTATTAAAGGATATCTTGTTTTTTTTTCTAATTTTTGGTAGTTATGAATAAAGCTTCTTTAAACATCTATATGCAGATTTTATGTGCATATAAGTTTTCTCCTTGGGTAAATTCCAAGGAGACCAATTGCTGGATCATATGGTAAGACCATGTTGAGGGTTTTTTTTTTTTAATATTTTTTAAGAAGATTTTATTTATTTGAGAGAGAGTGAGAACATGGTTGGGGGAGAGGAAGAAGGAGAGACAACCAGACTTCCCACTTAGCAGGGACACCTTGCCCCACCCCCAACACGGGGCTCCATCCCAGGACCCTGGGATCATGACCTGAGCTGAAGGGGGATGCTTAACTGACTGAGCCACCCCTGTGTCCTGAGCATGTTTAGTTTTGTGAGAAACCACACAATTACCTTCCAGAGTGGCTGTACTATTTTGCAGTCTGACCAGCAGTGAATGAGAGTTCTGACATCCTCAGCAGCATTTAGTGTTGTGTTTCATATTTTGGCCATTCTAATAAACATGTGGTGGTATCTCACTGTTGTTTTAACTTGCATTTCTTGATGACATATGTGGAGCATCTTTTTATATACTTATTTGCCATCAATATATTTTCTTTGGTGAAGTGTTGGTTAAGGTGTTTGGCCCAATTTTTAACTGGAAAATTTGTGTTTTTTTTATTAGGATTTTAAGAGTTCTTTGTACATTGTTGGATAATAGTCTTTTTCTCAGATATGTCTTTTGTAGATATTTCCTCCTGGTCTGTGACTTGTGTTCTCATTCTCTCAACAACCTTTCCCAGACCAGAAGTTTTATTTATTTATTTATTTATTTATTTATTTATTTATTTGACAGAGAGAGAGTTAACAAGAGAAAATTCAGATAGTAAAAATAGTAAAATTAATACTATTAGAGTATATGGAAGCAGTCCACATAAAAAAATTATTGGTTGGTGTTTGAATCTGAACAATTTTTCAGAAAGGCATTTTGGCAAAATGAAAAAGAACTTAAACATATTGTTTTTGAACTAGCAATTCTTCTTTTAGGGATTTATCCAGACGAAATAGTCAGACATATATAAAAGTATTCATTACAGAATTAAGTATAATAAATAAAAATTTTAACCTATAATAAGGAAAAAATTTAACCTATATGCCCAGCAGGATAAAATTGGTAAAAAAATTATTTTTGTGTATCCACATAATGACTTATCATTTACAAAAAATAATTTTGTGTAAATATAACTTAATGATATAGGAAAGCATTTTAACAACTTCATTAAGATGAAAAATCAGATTACAAAAAAGTTTTCTGAGCTTAATCACAATGATATTAATATATAATAAGTATGATATAGAGAATATGAAAATATTATCAGTAGCCATCCCTGGTGATGTGATTATAGAAATGTTTTTCTGCTTTGTAGTTTTTTGGGGGGAGGTTTACCAAATTTTCTACAACAAATACAAACTTATTTAAAACATTTTTAAAAGCATTATTTTGAAATGCTTCATTGGATTGATCCACAGTTACATGATAATTGAAAGTGGGATAAAAATAGCCCTAAGGGATCCAATATGGTGTACTGTATCATGGGACAAGCCATGAAATACAACTTTGAATTCCATTCCACAATTTTTAGATGCAATGCTCTTGAACAAGTTTTATAACTTCTTGGAACCTGTATTGCCTTACCTGAAAAATGGGGCTATAGCTACTTCTCAGGGTTCCTATAAGTATTAAATGATATAATCTGAATAAACATTTATGTTTCTATGGATGGCAGTTAATGCATTGTATTATTATTATTATTTCTGGTACAACTATACTAATTAGTACTACTACTATTACCAATACAGTCATTAGGATAAATGACCTTATGAGGATAGGATTAAGAGAATCCTGAAAAGGGAGAAAGGACAAGAACCAGAGAAGAACTTTATGAATCTCTCTCTAGGTTTTCTTGTTTTATGGTTTCTCTTATGACTAGAACTGTTAGAAAAAAGCTCAAATAGGGAATTATTTTCAAGATAATTAAGACACTTATCTTCTTAAGATCCTTAAGATGGGTAGAAACCAGGGGCGCCTGGGTGGCTCAGTGGATTAAGCCGCTGCCTTCGGCTCAGGTCATGATCTCAGGGTCCTGGGCTCGAGCCCCGCATCGGGCTCTCTGCTCCGCAGGGAGCCTGCTTCCTCCTCTCTCTCTGCCTGCCTCTCTGCCTACTTGTGATCTCTCTGTCAAATAAATAAATAAAATATTAAAAAAAAAAAAAGCTGTATGCAAAATTCTGTGTGGCTCAGTGGGTTAAGCCGCTGCCTTCGGCTCAGGTCATGATCTCAGGGTCCTGGGATCGAGTCCCGCATGGGGCTCTCTGCTCAGCAGGGAGCCTGCTTGCCTCTCTCTCTCTCTCTGCCTGCCTCTCTGCCTATTTGTGATCTCTCTCTGTCAAATAAAAAAAAAAAAAAAAAAAAAAAAAAAAGATGGGTAGAAACCACATCCCTGCTTAATTTATGAAGAGAATTGTTCATATATATATATATATATTTTTGGTTTTGGGGTTTTTTTTTTTTTGACAGAGAATAACACTTTATATAAGAAAATGTTTATTTTGTAGGCTTTTAAGTGAAATATAAAAATGATACATTGAAACATGTGAAGATCTGAATACCCTTCTCTACCATCACTTCTATTACCATGGGCCAAACCACCATCAATTCTGGTTTCCCTGCTTCTGCCTTTGCCCCACTGAACCCTATCCTCTATTTAGTACCAGAATGGATACTTGTAAAACATTAGTGAAATTGAATCAGTAGGAGACAATTCTAGGCCAAGACAGCCACATGTACAAATACAAGGAGTATAGAATTATAAGGTATAGTTGGGAAGCTCTAACTTTGGCATTACTAGAGCGTCATGTAAAATTTGGGGACAAGGAAAGGAGAGAAGATGAATAAGTCAAGAGGTATCACATCCTGAAATTTCATGCATGGTCGAGCAAGATTTATGTTTTAGGTGATAAAAATCCATCAAACAAATTTCAACAAAAGCATGATAACATCAAATAAATATTTTAGGAAGATAATTCTGAGACTTTGTAGAACCAGCTTGGGAGGAAGAAGAGAAAGGGGAAAGGATGAAATTAGAGTTAGTACATTTAAGAACTCATTGTGGTGTAATATGATGGTGGTGCATAAGCTTTTTTGACTTTAGTTCACTGAGAGAGGACAAAAGATGTCTCAACACACCTTCTCTAAGAATTTCACTCTGTAGTAATAAAAGAATTTAGGGAAACACAGATTCTGAATAGAACCATGTTTTTACTCAATATGTGTTTAAGTGTATTTGAGTTTAGATATGATGTTTATTATTCAACAGTTCCCTCTAAACTTATTTGATCATTATGCAGCTTATTGGGAAAACTTTCATGGCCAGTCAACAGACTGAAGATCCTATGCTAAAATCATTGGGCTACAAAAGAATGGTTATTATGTAGAGATAAAGGGGAAAGATATAGACAAATGTATTCAAGAGGTAGAATTGAAAAGACATGGTTATTAATTGATATGGGATTTGAAGAAGGAGGAATGAAAGTTGATAACTACATTTCTGGCTTTGATGATTTTGTGTGGCTAACAGAAATGGGAATTCAGTACATGTGCTGCTGAAGCAAGCCCAGAGACAGGAATTCAAGAGGAAAATCAGATTGAGGGAAGTGGGAGATGATAGTTTCTGCTTCAGACAGAAGTTTGACATTATTCTGCATTAAAGTAAAAATAATTAGTCGATAATGGAATAAAGCATGGGGAAGATATTTGGGTTGGGTATGGTAAAATAACACAGAAATTCTCAAACTATGTAAGTGTTGTAGCCTCTCTGGGCAGCATATGCAAGGATGTTTTTTGCTGACACAATGACCAGGGCTGGTTCTGCTAGCATGACTGAGTGGGGACCGAGGATGCTAAATGTCCTATAATACAAAGGACAGCTGCAAACAATAATTACCCCAGCCAAAATGCCAGTAGTATCTCCATTGGAAAATACTGATATAGTAGAAGGGAGAGGGTATAAAGTGAGTAGAGAAGAGGCTATAGTTAAGGAGGAGAAGGAGGAGAGAGCAACAGAAAGCAAGATGATTGGCAGAGAAAAGGCAAAGAGTGATGGAAGTCAATGGAAAGAGAGAGTTTCAAGAAGATTAAGCAGAATCAAAGGCATATGAGAAGTAAAGAGACCAAGCAGAGTAAGCCCTAAAATGTAAAACAGATTGTACCAAGATCAGTTCTTTCTAAGGGGAACAGAGCAGGGCAAAGGCAAAGTAAGTTCTTGGAGTCCTTTGAGTTATTTATACTCATTTCTATAATTATCATGAATTTTTTTTATGAGAAACAAAGAGGATACTTTCTAATGGGGAATTAACACTTGTGGTTCTGCCTAGATAATAGTGACAAATGATTATGTTCTTCCAACAGTTAGCACACTGCTCAGAACAGAGTTTTTCATTTACCTTAATAATGCTACTTTGTATTTGTAATGGCAATATTTTATGAGAACCTGTCTTAGCCTAGTTATTGTGTGGTCCAGTTCCATAATTCCCATCTCATTTAACAGATGGGAAAAGAGAAGCAGAAAGTTTAACTCACCTATGAAGATGTATACAGAATGTAAGAAATTTAAGCTATTCATTTCTTATGTATGGTATTTCAAAGCTTTCTGCTTCTTGGTTTCCCCTTGCTTTGCTTAGATGGAAATGATAAATTTGTTAAGGCCTTCTGAGCTTATTTGTTATGGACAGAGTTATGTCTTGAATTCCTTAATTTATTTGCATCTTCCCTATTTTATTTTATTTTATTATTATTATTTTTTAAAGATTTTATTTATTTGTCAGAGAGAGAGGGAGAGAGAGAGCGAGCACAGGCAGACAGAGTGGCAGGCAGAGGCAGAGGGAGAAGCAGGCTCCCTGCTGAGCAAGGAGCCCGACGTGGGACTCGATCCCGGGATGCTGGGATCATGACCTGAGCCGAAGGCAGCCGCTTAACCACATGAGCCACCCAGGCGTCCCTTCCCTATTTTATTTGTAAAAAATTATTTTTTTAGAGATAGCAGAAGTGGGAGGGGCAGAGGGGAGAGGGAGAGAGAAAATCTCAATCAGTTTCCACGCTCAGCGTGGAGCCTGGCTTTGGGCTTGATCCCAGCACTCTGAGATCATGACCTGAGCCGAAACCAAGAGTCAGTCACATAATGGATTGTGCCACCTAGGGACCTCTCCTTCCCTCGTTATTTCCTTTCTTTACTCCTTTCTTTGTTCTTTTGTTCCTTTCTTCTTTAATTTCTTCCTTTGCTCCTTCTACCACTTATAATCTGAAAGTATTAAAATCAGTTTATGAAGATACATGAAACATACAAAATAGCATATATAAAAAGCAGAGATGAAAGAAGAAAATAAAGCAAGGGAGGGATTATTAAATAGAAAGAACAAATCTGTTGCTTTGGAACAGTGAGATAAAGCATCAGGGGTTAAAGTTGACATTGAAGGTGTTCCAAGAAATAAAAGTAGGGGCATGATTTTATGTCCACATGGATTGTTGGTAACCTAGTAATAGTGAACACAACTGGCTCCTGGGTATGTTCTTAGCATGAAAATTAGGACTGAAAGCCACAGTCTCCCGATTGTTAAATAGTAAATCCTGCCTGGACCACACAGAGTTGACAAAACTGTCACATCCAAATCCCCTGCCTAAGGGAAAAGAAAAGCTTGCAAGCTTGAATGGCACCACCCAATGAGGGAATAAAAGAGACCAGAGTGGGTGGGATGAGTGGGGATGGAATGTGCCCAGGAAAGGTGGGGCTCCCCAAGTGTCAGGGAAGGCCAGAGGGAACATGGAGTATGTTGATTGCAAGAATTCCAAGTTGTTCTTGGCAGCCCTAAGTGTCAAGAGGTCCCATGACAAGCCTGGGTTAAAGAGACAAGGAATCATCTAGAATGCAGTCCTCTTTGGGACAGAATGGAATTTTTAGCTGGCTATGCAGGCCTGGGGTATGTGAAGATTAAGGAGGTGTGGCCTAAAGTGAGGGGGCAGGGGGAAAAATCTAACACATTAGTCAAATAACATTCAGCTTGGGAGCAGAGGTCTTCTGTTAAGAACTATTTACTGGCAGCAAGCTGTTGCATCAAAAGGCAAAGCAACATGGGTTACAGAATTCTGGGGTATGTGGAATGCATGTTGCCAGAGTGAATGGTATGTGACAAGTATGCATTTGGGACCGTGGCATACCATGAAGTGCACTGTGTCCTTGCTAGTTTGTGGTATGCCACAGGGCTATGAGCAGGTGGATGAGAGCCATGCTTGCCTGTGTCCCTTGTCTGAAGCTTGCTGCATACCATATCCCCTCAAACATTTTTGGATGGGCAGCAACTTTTTGGTTGTCCTCTTTCATCACGGAGTTGGTAAATTGACAGAAGATGTTGGTTTATGTGGACAAGGCACTGTCACTTGACTCTTAAGACAAGAACTAAAGGTTGATTTATAGGCAGCACAGCTGTTGCTGAGACATGCTTCCCACCCCATATGGGCCCTCCTCCTCGGCATGCAAATGATTTGGATCTGAATTAGTAGGAAGAGAACACAGAACTCTCTCTCTTAAGGTTTGTAGAACCTGGAGCTACAAAATCCTACTCATTTGAAAAGGAACAATATGGTTAAATGTATGGACTCTGAAGTTGATTGCTTGGGTTTAAATGCCTTTGTGATGTCAGGCTTTATATCCCTCACTTGAAAAATGGAGGAAAGGACAGAACTTTCTTTTTCATGCAGCTCTGAGTATTTGGGGAGCTAATACATGGAAAGTATATTTGAAAAGTCCCTGATCCACACCAAATATTCCATAAATGATAGCTGGCATTGTTATAATCAAGATGCCCACACCAAGGAAAGGCCTGACCCAGATGGTGAACTCCTAATGCTAAGACTGCATTTGGCCCTGTGTGGACTCTCCTGTCAGCAGGCTCCCATTCCAGCCTTGCTCACTTAAGGCCTGCACTCTCTGTCCTTGCACAGTTCTGTGTTACTCCTGGAAAAATAGGAACGGACACAGCGCTGTCCCTTGGGCCTGGAAAGAGTGAGTGGCTAGTGCTGGCACAGATCCCTGGGGCTGGGGGCCCAGCTCTTCTGTCCGAGGTGCTGAGTCATGAGCTGTGGTTGCAGGCCCGGCTGCACCACTGCACTTGGCGTGGCATCTGGGGAGGATTAGGAGATTACAATCGGAACAAGACACAAAGGAATTGCAGCTGATGTTGATAAGTGATTTGGAAGGTACTTAGAGGAAGGAAAAACATGAAGGCAGTCTGCACAATAAAAGTGAGCGTGGGCAGAGAGAGCTGAATAGCTGAGAGTGGAGGGACATAAACCATGCAACTCCAACAGGACGAGGGCTTCCCTTTCTGTTATTGCTTCTTTGGTGCTTAGAGGAAACTGCTGGAAAGACTTTGACATTAGTCAAATAAAAACATTTAAAATGTAGAGCAAAGAATCACTCATACATTGCTTGTGGGAACCAGAATTAAGTTTCTTTAGGAGTGTTTTGTGAGAAATGGCTTAGTGCTTCACCCTTTTATGGTTGCATTTCACAGATTCCTTCAATGACTTAAAGAAAGGTGTTATGGCAGGGCTTTCAGAGACCACGAGATGTGAGTGGGTGTATAGATGTATCTGACCCAGAAGACTTTTCCATAGTTCTTCCAATCACATTCCCTCTGTCAAAATTAGTGCTTTTCCTGGCCAGGACTTGGGCTTCCTAGGAGATGAGAGGTCAGATTCGAGGAAACTCCACTGTCCTTTAGGCCTGAGTGGAGCTAAGATATGATAGTAAGTTCTATCCCTGGCTATGTTCTTTACCTGCAAACAGCCCATGGGTGATTATTCTTGGCTCACACTGCTTGTGACCTCCAGGAGCTGTCCTGTTGGTGGTGTTTCTGCTAGTAATGAGGAATGGAGCTAAAAAAGGGGGAACAGTCAAATTCACTGATTTTTCCTCTTAAGCTCACAATTACCAGAAATCAAGTCTTTCTTCATAATGGCTATCACTTAGCCATCTCTGTATTCAGGCTCTCCTCTTTGGGGAGCAACCAAGTTTGGTCTTGCCCTATGAAAGAGAGAATGACTCTGTAGAGTTCTCCCTTGCAAAGCAGGAGCACTCGGGTAGTTAGATGTGAAACTGGTCAAAAGGCAGGCTGGAGCCAGCATGTAGAGTGGGCCCTGGGTCCTAGTATTCAGAAAATTTTACCTTATCTTTTATCATTGGTAGGAAGACTTCTCATATTTCTTATTGACTCAAGATGTATTTGATATGGTTGCTTGGCCCCGAAGCCTGTCTGCCTCGACAACTGCAGAAGATCCAGAGATACACAGCCATCCATCAAATCTGACAGGACTGCCTCCTACAGCAGCTGTATGGTTGATGAAATGAATCACTTCCATAGTAAATCCGAAAGCAAACTTGTGCTGGATTTGACAGACACATCCCCCTTCTTCTCATTCCCTCCCTTCACATGCTTGCCCAGCATCTGAGTAGCAGCCCAGTTTTGGTAAGGTGGATGAGAAACACAAAGCAGGGTTATTTTTCTTGAAGAAAATCATTACATCTGACTTCTAGGTTTAGAGTAGTTCAGCAAGCATGTGTCTTCTCTTTGCTTAGCAGGAGTCTGTGGGGGAGGAAAAATGAGTGGGCAGGAGTGGTGGTTGCCACATGTGCACCCTGAGAAATAGGATTCCATTATTCTATAATTCTATTTAGCGGCCACATAGAAAAGTGTCCAAAATTCTTTCCACAGCATCCGTTTCTCAGTAGCTATCAAGCTTCCCACCTGTAGGAACACTAATAGCAAAATGGAAACCATTAAAAGTGAGGTGTTTGTTGGCTGTGTGACTCTGTGAGGGAACCACCAACAAAAATGAATTTAAGAAGTGGCCAAGGTGGGGCGCCTGGGTGGCTCAGTGGGTTAAAGCCTCTGCCTTCAGCTCGTCATGATCCCAGGGTCCTGGGATCGAGCCCCGCATCGGGCTCTCCACTCAGCGAGGGGCCTGCTTCCCCCTCTCTCTCTGCCTGCCTCTCTGCCTACTTGTGATCTCTGTCTGACTTGTAATCTCTGTCTGTGAAATAAATAAATAAATAAATCTTAAAAAAAAAAGTGGCCAAGGTGTTGGGTGATAAAGTTGCTCAATCTGGCTCAGCCTCATACCTAGTAAAAATAGGCTTACAGCTAGAATTTGAGAGACTCCAAAGGATTCAGTCCTTAGCTCCTTTTTGCTAATAAAACTATTTTTGGAGTGAAGTCATACTTGATCATCTTAATACCATGTGACCAGTGGGCTCATGATGTTATCAGATGCTGAGCTCTGAATAATCTGAGAGAACTTAGTATGTAAGATATTGGAAGGATAAGGGGCATCCAAAGGACAGGAAAGGCCCAGGTGATGATATTCAAGAGAATAGTTATTGAACACCTATTGCTTGCCAGCCATTATGTTAAGCTCCAGGCTACAGTACTGAACAAGACATAGTCCCTACATAGAGGTTGGTCTGATGAGAGATATAGACATCTACTCAGAAAATTACATAAAATATGATAAACATTATGAATAGAAGTACTGTTTGGTGCTATTAAGGAATATTGCATAGCCCCTCTGAGAAAATAAAACCTATCACTTAAGGAGCCTGTGCAGTTCCTCAGGGCTCCTAAAGAAGTCAGACAGGAACAACTCCTGATATAGGAAACAGGGGGACAGAAGATGCCACTAGGGGATTAGCAAATCTCCTAAGAGGAAAACACAATGTGAACAGTAAAAGATAAACAGGAAAAGACTTATTACTTGACTACATAAATATTTAAACATTTGGCAGGGAAGAAATCATAAATAAAACAGAAACTTGGGGGGTGGAAAAGGACCACATTAAGTCCTATCTTATTGATGCAACCACTGAAGATTGGAGGTTCCTCAAAACGTTAAAAATAGAAATACCATATGATTCAGTAATTTCACTACTGGGTATTTATCCAAAGGAAATGAAAACAGTAATTCAAAAAGATATATACATCCCTATGTTTACTGCAGCAGTGTTTACAATAGCCAAGATATGGAAGCAACCCAAGTGTCCATCAATAGATAAACAGATAAAGAAGATGTAGTGTGCACACATGCATACACACACACACGTGCACACAGGAATATTACTCACCCATCAAAAAAGATGAGAGCTTGCCATTTGTAACAACATGGATGGGCTCAGAGGGTACTTTGTTCAATGAAATAAGTCAGACAGAGATAAATATATGATTTCACTTACATGTGGGATCTAAAAAGCAAAACAAGTGAATAAACGAATAACAGAAATAAAGAAACAAAAAGCAGAATCAGACCTGTAAACACAGAGAACAAACTGACGGTTGCCAGGCTCGGGAGATGGGCAAAATGGGTGAAGGGTAGACGGAGATACAGGCTTCCAGTTACAGAATGCATCGGTCACAGGAATAACGGGTACAGCAAGGGAATATGGTATGGTGGAATGGTATTACAACAGCATTGTATGGTGAGAGATGGTAGTTATCTTGTGGAGATTGTAGCATAATATATAAAGTTGTCAAATCACTGTTATACACCTGAAATGAAAGTAACACTGTGTGTCAGCTATACTCCACACACACACACACACACACACACACACACACTCACATATAAAGAGCACTAACAAAAGAGAAAAAATAAGAGATAGATGCTCAGTATCACTCACAATACAAATGCTGATTGAAACCAATGGAAGCAGAAGGGAGGTGATTTAGAGGTCTGCTGGAATCAGGCCTTGCTGGGAAGGAGACTCAGAGAAGACATGATGAATTAGCAAGAAGAGGCCTATGTAGGGGTAAGAGAATTTAGCTGATTACTTACTCACCAGTTTATGGCTCAAATTCTAATTTCAGAGTTATTCTGGAAATAATAGTGTGAGTTTCAAGCAAGGAATGGAAACCCCATAACTCCTTTGGAAAACTCAGTTTCCCATTTTTCTTGTCATGGTCACAGGAATGATCATGCAGGGAAAAGGGTATACAGTTTTTTGACTGTAACAGGTGATCCAGGGTGTTCCTTAAGCAAGGTGTTTCTATAACAACTGTGTTGTGATTGAACACTACAGTGGAGGGTCTTGAAGATTGGAATGCTCAGTTTTGGAGATTGTATCCCTAGAATATGCTACCCAGCCTGATTTCCAAGCTAAAAAGTGACCATATCCAGTCTGCAGAGAAAGTTGAGGTATTTTTATTTTATCATGATTTTAGGCTTTCAAGTGGTCAGCTGTAGTTGCAGTCACTTTCACCATCCTTGTCATCCCCTCAAATCCATATGTTGAAGTCCTCATCCCTAGTACCTCAGAATGTGGCCCTCTTTGGTGATATGGTCTTTATAGATGTAATCAAGTTAAAAATGAATTCATTTGGGAGGACCCTAATCCAATGACTAGTATCCTTACAAAAAAGAGAAAGTTTGGAGAGAGATACACAGGGAGAATGCCATGTGAACATGAAGACAGGCATCTATAAGCCAAAGAGGGTGGCCTGGAACAGGTCCTTCTTTCATAGCCCACAGTAGGAACCAACTATGCAGATACCTTGATTTTGGCCTTCTAGCCTCCAGAATTGTGAGGCAATAAATTTCTGTTGTTTAAGCTACCTAGTCTTTGTTACTGAGTTATGTAAGCCCTAACAGACTAATCCAGTCCCCATGTTCAGTCATATTCTTCCATATGCCCTCATCTAGACTATAATAATTTTTTAATTTGAAGTGAAAAAAAGTATATTCTTTGAAACTGTTCTCAGGTATGAAAGGTAATGGAGAAATGGTGAGGAGGAGGAAGAGGGACATCTGGTGATTTAACAAGTGTTTGTTGTACAAACATCCCTGGCACCATCTTGTATGTGAGAGATATGATAGTGAATAAGACAACATGGCTCCTGCCTTACTGGAGCCTGTAGTCTAGCAGGAACCACCCTGAACCTAGACAATTCTGAGAGTGTAACAAATGTTTTCTGTGACAAGGGTATGCATAGACTCTTGTGAGAGCAGATCTTACTTTTAGGATCCAGAAAGACTTCTCTGATTTGGAAGTGACGTCTGACCTGAATAATTGGTAGGAGTTAGCTGGTGATAGGGGTGGAAGATAAAGGAAAGACAAGGAGGGGAATGAGAGCAGTGTTTCTAGGTGGAGGCAAAAGTCTCTGTGCCTCGAATATAAAGAGGGAAGAAAACTTGTCTTCCATTTTGGAGCTGAAGACATGGCCCCAGAGTCATGAAGGAACTGAGCAAAGAGGGTAAGAATGTGTGAGTGGGTAAAAAGTTCTCAGTTGCAGTCCCTATGGTAGGCAGCATGCAGGTGTGGAGGTGACCTTGATTTGGGCAGATCACATTGAATGCTAAATGCAGGAAGAATAAATTGGCTGCCTTCAGCGACCCCTCAGGCATGCTATGTAGTCTTCCTGACCCACTGGCCTAGTATTCTCATGCAACAATTTCACAGCCTGGTCTGGAAGCTTCTAAGTTTTTTGTTTTTTTTTTTAAACAGAGCTCAACTCTGTGAGAGGGCCAACCAACAAAGAAAACACCACTTAGCTGATGGGAGAATTGTTGGGGCTTGTCCTCAGATGGGAGAGGCCACTCCCTTCTCTCCCATTCCCTTCCAAGAACCATAAAACTGAAAGGGCCTTTTATGTTTCTGATAAATGGTTTGGCAAACATTTTGAGTTTTGGAATTATACCTTACCTGACTTGCCTTCCACTAATCCCCCACCTCTACACCCCCAACAGAATAAGTTGTGTCTCCGGGCAACACAGCCTGAGAAAAGAATGGTGTCTCACAGAAGTTAATGTTCTCATGGTGTCTTCTGGATCTTCCTCCTGGTTTTGCCATTTATCAGTTCTGTGACTGAAAAAAGTCATCTCTCATCCCCGAATCTCAGTTTCTGAGATAATGAACCAGTTGGATGAGAAAGGCTGCTAATAGGATCCCTCCCAACTTGAATGTTAGGATTCTATTATTCTTTCTATATCCAAAGGCAATTTAATTCCCCATTCAACTTAACCGTCATTGTCAGAGGTCAGGGGAAGCAGCCTTTGGCAATGTTGGGGAGTCCTACATCTCCCCTGTTGTCTTTAGTAAGTGTAGTGAAGAGTGGGTAAACATGAACCAGCAGAAACCCCATTTCCCCCTCAGCTCTCTCACTCACCATCATCAACGATGCCGACCTTCCCCCTCCACCTCCTTCCTACCCTCTTCCACCCACAAATTCATCTAAAAACTTTTGCCTAGAGGGGAATTCAAGACTTATTTCTTTAATGGTCAGAATTGTGCTAGGTCAAGACTTTTAACTGTGTATTTAATTAGTCATCTGTATGCATGTAACTTAAAGGCGTTCAGCTGTGCCTTTTTTATAGGATTAATAAAGCGGGTTGTAAATCACCTATGCAGCCTATAAAAGTATTTATAGCAGCTTTTCTCTCCTTTTGCCATTACAGAAGCTCTGTTTGAACTAGCTGAGGTTTGCATGGGGAGAGTTCTACCCAGTTCTAGGAGGAAAGTGTTAACAGTCTCTTCCTGGCAAACCACAACTTCATTAGGCAATGCAAAATGTGCTGAAATGTTAAGCTCCAGCAAGGACGTTCCAAGGGGTTATTGCCCACAGCAAGCCTTCTATGTTAATGAAAATCAAAATACAAAAAGCCAGTCAACTGCAAGCACAAAACTTAAGCCGAGCTGGAGAAATAGGACCAGAGCTGGAATGCCATGGCTTCTTGACTTCTATAAACCTTAACAGGATTTGGCAAGCCCTTCTCCAAGCTCATACATTTGCACTGGCCAAACACCTTTTGGAACCACCTCACCCAATTCCACAGTATCACTGAGTCTGTAAAGGAACAAACCACCTTTTGTCTGATAGACACGTAGAGCTTTTGTGGGTAAAATAAACAGTTACCAGAACTGCTTCTTTGTGTCAGGAGGAGGTTCGCTTCTCACACCCTTCTCTCTAGCCTACCAAAACAAAGCTCCCAGGTCTTAAAAGAAAATTAGATCCATGTCATGTTCCTAGTATCACTGCTCTTCAAGTCCTGCCCAGCTGGAATTCTTCCTCTAGTTGAGTGTGATGGGAAGTAGCATTGACTGGGACCCTGTCACAGAGGTTGACAATTAGTTAAACACAGATATACCTCCGTTATCATTTCAGGGCTAACCCTGAAAAAAAGAGGGCATAGATTTTGCTTTTGCAGACACATGTTCTGAAACCTTGTAATACATGTTTCTTCTTTAGAAGAATCCTGACTCTCTAATGATCAGCACCTTCTCAAAAGGCAAAACAAAAACAAAAAACGGATTGTTAAAGAGGTCATAGCAGCCTATGAAGAATCGTCTCACTTAAGGTTTGGGCACTGAAGGCAAAGGACAGGCTGCCTTCTCAAGACTGGGGGCTTCTCTAAATGGGTGGTAGTTTGCATATTTCTCTGGCCATCAGAGAGTAGGTGCTTAATCACTTTGGTGGCTCCTTTATGGACGGTAACTAGTATTCTCTTTGACTGTGGCTAGCATAGTTTCAACTTGTTTTTTGTTAATGAATCATTGTATGCTTCCAGAAAAGACATTCTCCTTTTTATTTGTTTATTTTTTAAAAAGCTGTTTTTTTTTTCTCTCTCTCAGAGTTGATAAGGATTAGAAAATATTTGAAGTGGAGACTGAAAAGTTTCCTTTACAGTTTTCTTTCATTGTATTTACTTTGGTTGTGACTGACTTAACTTTATTGAGGTACAGTTTACATATCATGAAATTCATTCATTTTAAGTATATCATTCAGTGACGTATTTTTGTAGATTTACTAAATGATGTGGCACAATAATCATTTTTAAAACATCTTCGCTGCTACAATAAGATTTCTTGTATCTGTTTATAATTAATTCTGTTTCTACCCGTAGCTACAAGCACCATTAATCTACTTTCTGTTTCTGTAGGTCTGCCTTTTCAGCACATTTCATATACATATAATTATTCAGTATGTAATCTTTTGTGTCTGGCTTCTTTCACTCAAAATAATGTTTTTGAGATTTATTAATGTTGTAGCATGTTTCAATATTTCTTTCCCTTTTACTGCTGAGACCATTCTGTTGTTGTAAAACTATCTTTTGTTTATCTATTCACCAATTTATGGATGTTTGGGTTATGTTCACTTTTAGGTGCTTATGAATAACGTTTGCCATGAACCTTTGAGTACAAATCTTTGTGTGGACATATGTTGTCCTTTCTCTTGGTTACATGTATAGGTCTGGAATTTCTGGATCATATGGTAAATTTATGTTTAACTTTTAAAGAAACTGTCAAACATTTTTCTGAAGCATCTATACCATTTACCTTCTCACCAGCACTGTGTGAAGGTTTCTACTTCTCCACAGCCTGGACAACATTTTCTATTATCTGTCATTTTAACAGCCATCCTTAGTGGATATAATGTGATATCTCAGTGTGGTTTTGATTTGCATTTTTCTGGTGACTAATGATGCGGACCATTTTTTTTGTGCGTGCTTATTAGCCATTTAATATCTTTTTGGTGAAATGTTTATTTATATCTTTGGTCCATGCTTAATTGAGTTCTTTGTGTTTTTATTATTGAATTTTAAGAGGGTTTTTTTTTTGTATATTCTGGATACAAGCACTTTACCAGTTATGTGATTTGCAAAAATATTTTCTCCTATTCTGTGGCTTAGTTTCATTGTCTCGATGTATTTTGAGGCACAAAAGTATTGAATTTTGATGAAGTCCAATTTATTATTATTATTATTTTCTTTTTTTTTTAAGTGATCCTTTTCGTGTTGTATCTGAGAAGTCTCTGCTAACCCAGGTTCCTGAAGATTTTCTCCTGTTTTCTTTTAAATGTGTGATAGTTCAGCTTTTACATTTAGGTCACTGATACATCTTAAATGAATTTTTGTGTATAATGTGAGATCTGAGTTAACTCTTTTATGTCGATATATAATTTTCCTAGCATCGTGCGTTAAAAAGATGATTCTTTCCCCTCTGAATTTCCTTGACACCATTGTCAAAAATCAATTGACTATAACTACAAGGATTTATTTCTCTCAATTTACTTGTATCTTTATATGTATCCTTATGCTGGTGGTTAGTTCTGATTTAGATTATTTTGAAATTCTGATTATCTAAAGAGAATCACTGCAATTGGACATAAGAAATTGAGCTGAAAATTTTTTTTAATACAACTTTTCCCACAGCTAGAAATGGTAGAAATGAGGTAATCCAAGAGATGGTTTGATGAAAGGAGAACTGAGAACCAGAGCTATCTGTGTGACTGAACTGATTCTCATGTAGAGAAGACCCACTATATGAAATGAAAGCCCAAAGCAAATACAAGACTTGAATTTAGTAAGGATGCTCTCCAGGCAGGGGACAGGCGATGCGACAGCTGAGTCAGGTGGTCAGTTAGGGAAAATATTTCTCTCTCTCTCTTGCCCAAACTCTTCAAAGACGGGAGACATGGAGGAGCAATTTAGTAAGAACTTCTATTTTTTAATGGATATATCTCTACAAAACTATGATTTTTTTAAAAAAAAAAGAAACACCTCCCCATTTTCCTAAGAAAAGAAAAATAGGCAAAAACGAAGCTACCTTGATAAAGAAGAGTAGTGGTGGTAGGCTCTAACTTCTAGTATTCCTTTCTTCTTACTATTTCCATCCTTTTTCCCAGTTTCTCATATGTCAGGGATCTGCTACTGTTCTAGGTACAGAAACAACCAGCTTCTGTGATCTTTTTTAAAATGGATATATCATCACAAATACTGTTGAAAGTGGCAACAATATAACAAATCTGGTTTATTATTATTATGCTTATAACTTAGAACAACATGCAAGGGACAAGGAAGACATTTGTACATGATTGAAGTCCATTCATAGCAGAAGTTTCCAAGAAATCTCCTTTACGGAATCATGAGTTATTGAAATTGCTTCCTCAAAGGGATCACTGTTTCCTAAGCTCCTCATAGACCAATGAAAGAAGTTCATTGAAGCAACAGAAGTTGACAATACAGAATAAAGGGCTTTTCCCGGAATCATGTTAAGAAGATGTGGCCATGGCTCTTCAATATGCGTTGTCTAGAGCAACCTGGGATATTTGAGACTTAGAAGGTAGGCCTGAGCTAGAATTAATTTGGAGGCCTTCCATATCTATAGGTGAAATGAGTTCCACATCACCCAAAACTATGGTCCGAGTCTCTTCCTTGACCTACTAAGTTAGGTGAAAATAATAGGAACTTGGCGATCATGAATATATTACAAAGTATGTGGGCCATTACTGGCCCCTAGTGATTTTCAATAATGTTGATTCTCTGAAAAATTTTGTTGATCTCCCTGAAGAAGGAGGCTTTCAGAGAGCTAGGTTATTAGACAGGTAAGTTTTGATAAGTTACAAAAGAGACAGAAGGGCCTTGAGCAAGGCACAAGTGAGCATTTGCCTCTGAAGCAAAGCTTTGGATCTAAATGTGTGAAAATGAATTGATCCTTCTAAATGTTGAGCCCATATGGATTTTATATTAAATTTCCTTCTAAACAATTGAGCTTATAAAGACTGTTACCTAAAATGCAGAACAAGAATTGAATGGAACTCACCTGAATAGTACTACACTGAGCCCAACTCACAGGCAAATCAAACAGTAAGCCCCTATTTCCATGTGTACCACCCCACTGAGGCAAGCACTGAGGATAGACAGAAACCCCAAACCCAGGGCTGGCCCAGGACAGAAAGTCAGGAAAACTGTGTCTCCGAACATCTTTTCCCTGCTTTTGTTTTTTCCTCTTTCCTGTTGGCCCCAGAGCCCTGCAGTGACCTCTCATCATGCCTGGTCTCCTCCTAGATCTGTTCACTTAAGAAATGCCTTCACTGTCCCATTCCTTCCTCAGAACACACCTGCCCGTGTGCCTTCTCAGGAGAAGGCAGCAAATCTACTCATAGGGACTGCAATGGAATGACTGTGTTAAGGCATCTAGAAATGATTTTAGCTGACAGAAGCTAGTTGGAGAGAGACCTACTTCCAGATTGTTTTATAGCCGGGAACCCAATCTACCCACGCTACCTACTGTACGTGTCTTATCCCTCTTTTCTTACAGAAGTCCAGAGAAGCCAGGCCCATCCAGGCCATGTGCATGGGGGCTAGGGGAGAGTGGCAATGCCTTCTGAGTTTTGTTCTGGATAATTAACCTCAATTATTGCAGTAAGACTCTTGTCTGGTTGTGGACAAATCATCCCAGCCTGGCCTCAGATGCTCTGGTTAGTCCCTGCTGTTCCATGGGCCTCTGTTGTCAGCCCTGGACACACAGACACTGACAGCAGTCGCCACAGGCTGCACTCTGTTCTGTTGCTCGGACACTTTGTTCTGACCATGCTGGGCTCTGGGCTTGGCTTCCTTTCCACAGAAGCTGTGAAGTTCCCATTGTGTTGGGGTTGGCTGAGGCTCTGGAGAGTCACGTGGGGATGAGAGTCTGCTGGAGCATATGCTGCCTAGGGGTCTAGGACAGAAGATTAGAACTGTTCTCAAAGCCCAAGGCCTGATGGGGCTTTCCAGCCCTTTCTTTATCCTAGAAACCCAGGAAAGGGCTCACAGAAGGAGCTGTTTGTGTGCAAAGTGTACAGAGGGGCCCTCTGGTGATGCAGGGCTTGGGAGGAGGGCTGGATGGGCAGTGATGAAGGAGGAGAAGGAAACCCCAGTAGACCTGGCTTTGGCTGTGAGCCAAGCTCATTACCAGCAATCTTAGGGAAAAAAAGCATTTAGTAACTGTCATGAAAGGGCTCAAATAATTTTTTTTAGTAGTGGATTTTTTTTCTTGTTTATAAAAATATCCATGTTCACTGTAACAAACATGGAAAAGACAAAAATCACCAGTAGAAAAACAAAAATCATTCAAATAAGGATAACTGTTGTTAATGTGTAGATATTTTGGTATAAACTCATCTTTCTTTTCTTATATGTAAAGAAATTGTGTATTATATATGTATACACATTTTTAACCAAAGGAGGAATCACATTCTATTATACCCTTTTTTCCCCCACTCATTGTTACATATTTTTCTGCAGAATGATCACTCAATCAAACACCTATGGTTGGACATTTAGGTTGTCTCTAATTTCTTCCTTTTTTTTTTTTTAAGATTTTGTTTATTTATTTGAAAGAGAGAGAGAGAGAGAGGAGAGGAGAGCACAGAGGGAGAGTGAGAGGGAGAAGCAGACTCCCCGTCCAGCAGAAAGCCCAGTGTGGGGCTCGATCCCAGAACTCTGAGACCACAACCCCAGCTGAAGGCAGATGCTTACCTGATTGATCTACCCAGGCACCCTAATTGTTTTTTTTTCTTTTTAAAGTGGGCTCCATGCCTAACACAGAGCCCAGTGTGGGTCTTGAACTCATAACCCTGAGATCAAGACCTGAGCTGAAACCAAGAGTCAGATGCTTAATTTACTGAGCCACCCAGACACCCCATGTTGTCTCTAATTTTAACATAAGTCTTTGCTCACTTTCATAGTTATATCTTTAAAATATATTTCTAGAAGTGGAATATGCATGTTAAATTTTTTATACATATTGCAAAATTTCCTTCCAGTAAGATTGTTTTAAATTATATTTGCATCAGTAGTATATGAAATATATTTTTTACAGTCTAACATTGGATAGATTGTGTCTTTGTTAATCTTTGTCAAATTGAAAAGCATTAAGTTATATCTCATGACTTTGATTTGAATCTTTTTGCCTATTAGTGTGATTCAGTATTTTTTTCATGTATTTAATGATGAAATATATAGATACATATCACCAATAAATGGGATCTTTCTATTTTTAATAGCTCTATTAGAGCTATTTTTATATTGGGATATCTTCAGTTAGTTTGATGCAAATACTTTGCTAATTGGTCATTTCCCTTTAATTTTAATTTATAATTATTTAAATGTCATATAATCAAATGTATTAATCTTTTTCCTATAGAGTATCTTGATGTTATCATGCATACTTGATGCTACTTAGGAAGATTGTTTCAACTGTAGGATTTAATACTCATCTTTGCCCCACCCCCAGTATTGAGAAATAATTTTTTAATTTCACAAGTAACCCTTTATTTATTTATTTATTTTTAAAAAGATTTTATTTATTTATTTGACTGAGAGAGATCACAAGTAGGCAGAGAGGCAGGCAGAGAGAGGGGGAAGCAGGCTCCCTCCTGAGCAGAGAGCCCAATTCAGGGCTGGATCCCAGGACCCTGAGATCATGACTTGAGCCAAAGGCAGAAGCTTGCCCACTGAGCCACAGGTGCCCCCAAAAGTAACTCTTTAATCTATTTGTAATTTAAGGCTCCATGGATAAGGTAGGAAATCTAATTTTCTTTCCCAAACTATTTTCCCAACTCCATTTATTGGATAATAGAGTCATCCTTCATTGATATAAGATGCCACCTTGTTGGGATAGGAAATACTTACACATGAACTCTGTTGCTTGGTCTGTCTGTACAATTCTGAAGCAATACCACTCTCCTTTAGTGATCATAGATTTATGCAGCCCTTCTATTTATTTGTTAAGTTTTTTCTTTTCTTCCAATATCAGTTTATTAGTTTTTGCTGCTTCTTTAATGAGTCCTTTTCCTCTTTATTTTGGAATTTTGGATTTCTTTATAATGTCTTCAATAAATTTTTAGTACACTTGTTTTATCTTTCTTTAAAAATGCATTTAATGTTACAAATATGCTTCTGATTACATCAATCTCATACTTCAGATTGTAAAATGCGATGTTCTCATTATTACTATTTTCTAAGTAGTCTTTAATCATAGTTTTGATTTTTCTCTGTCCCCAGAGTAATTTTTAAAAGCATGTTTGAATAATCAAGTAGTGACTTAAAGGTTTTACACTTTTATTATTAAAATTAAGTAAAAAATATTTGGGAAACTAGTGCTGTTTTCTCTGTGACCCAAAGCATATCAATTATGGGGAAAAATATTTATCTGTTTATATGGTCCAGAAGTCAATATATTGAAAATGAGACAGTCATATCAATGATATTTCTCCAGTTCTCTTTCTCCTTCCATTCTTTTTTTACCTCTTGATCTATCAATAACAAATAGGATTTTGTTAAAGTCTTTTGTGCTTCTATAAATTCTTTCAGAAGATCTAGGGTCATAAATGCTATGTATTTCAAAGTTGTATTACTCTATTAGTAAGATGTTAATGTTAATTATACAAATTGATGTACTACATGATAAGATACGAGAGCATCAATTCTGTGTTATTTCTGCCTAAAACGTGTAATCTAATCTAATCATGAAGGAATAGCAGACAAACCCAAATTGAGGAATTTTCTATAAACAATTGGCCTGTAATATTTTCAAAGGCGTTAAAGTCACAGAGGTCAAGGAAAGACTCTATAATTGGTCTAAATTGATGGGGACTAAAAGACATGACAACTAAATCTGATTCTGGATTGGATGCTTTTGTCATAAAGAGTAGTTTGGGGACAATTGGTAAAACTTGCATGGAGTCTGTGAATTAGATGCTAGTAATGTATCAGTGGGAATGCCTGGATTTTGATGCTTACATTGTAGTTATGTAGGAAAATATCTTCTTTAGTAAGAGGTACACACTAGAGTACCTGGGGATTATGCTGCATCATGTGAGCCACTCACTCTCAAAAAGTTCAAGGGAAAAATTTTCGAGAAGCTTTTCTTTAAGTTTGAAATTGTTTAAAAAGAAAAAGAACAACGCAAGTGTTTTCTGAGATGTTTGGACCTCCTACTAAGTCCTATTGTACAGTTTGTCTTCATAGTCATATTAATGCCAATTAACATCATGATATTTTTTAACGCTGACTGTGTTATTAAACACATCTGAGTTCTCTGTGTCCTGAGGGGTCCCAGCTAGTGACCTGAGCAGGGTAGTGCAGAGCTGGGGAGAATGGGCAGAGTGAACAGTAAGGGCTCAGGACAGAACTTGCTGAAGATGCTCAGAGCAAGGTGGTGTTGAGTCTTGTAAGAATGTAGTTGGAGGCAAGAGTCTGATTCACAGTGGAATGAAATGAATTCTGCAGAAAGTGGTGGCCCTTTTGCCTAATTTGCTTTTTAGAGAGTCCACATGATGCCCTTGGTGATGTCCTGGCATCTCTGTCTCTGGCAATCTTTGAGGGCAAGGTGGTAAGGCAGATCATAGTCAGGAGACTCGAATTCTTCTCTTGCCACAAACTAGCTATGACCCAGGGAAAGTCATTTAGGCTCACAGTGACTCAATTTTCTATTTTGTGAATGGAGAAGGTTGGACTTTAAGGCTCTTCCCAAGTTCAGAGTTGTGATTTTGAACATCTGTGAGAAGGAACATTTTAATAATTCAAAGAGAAGTGAGATCCAGGTGGACTGGAGCAGAGACAAAAGCCTCATGGGAGGCGCCTGGGTGGCTCAGTGGGTTAAAGCCTCTGCTTTCGGCTCGGGTCATGATCTCAGGGTCCTGGGATCGAGCCCCGCATCCGGCTCTCTGCTCAGCGGGGAGCCTGCTTCCTCCTCTCTCTCTCTCTGCCTGCCTCTCTGCCTACTTGTGATCTCTGTCTGTCAAATAAATATAATCTTTAAAAAAAAAAAGAAAAAAAAGAAAAGCCTCATGGAGTGGCTGAGAATGGTGTGGGGCCTTCAGTACGGGGCAGGATATAAATCTTTGGGCAAGAGGAGAGAGGGCTGGAGAAAACCTGTGCTTTGGAGACAGACTTTCTGAATGGCAGAGAGGTCGGGGGAGAGGTAGAGAGCATGGAGAAGGGCAAGGAGGCAGCGGGACCAGCTTTGAGCATGGTTACTCATCTTTCATGCACATAAACTCTGGCTGTGAAGATTCTGGCACAAGTTTCTGCTTTTAAGGTTGTTGTGTGGATGAAATGCATGAATGTTTTCAGTACCAGTAGAAAATGATCAGCTGTTAAAAGTAGACCAAATCTACCTTCTTACATGGGAATAATTGGGGTATTTTAAGAGCATATTATCTTTCCCCCCCTCCTTAAACTCGTGGACAGAATTGAGGAGAGCAAAGGCAACTGGAAAGAAAGAACTATAAAAATTAATTTAGTGTTTTCTTGGGAAATTTAATATGCCATATTTGGGCCTTGTGGGTGCTTTATTACTTTTTCCCCCTCTCTCCAAGAAAGGGTCTGGGTTGGGTACATGCAGAAGAATAGAAGGCAAAAGAAATGAGTCTTCCAAACTATGGAATGACCCATGCGACCTCCGTAGACCACATACTTCTCATTTCAGTGACCCCAATACCAAAGAACCACAGTCAGTCATGCTCACACCCTCTCTCTAGAGGCAACCACTTGTCAGCAGTGGATGGGAAACTGCCAAAGGGTAACAGATCCATCTGGGAAGGTGAGGGCACAGGTTGGGACAATGGACCCAGCAGGTTACTGACTCTCTCTGTCTCTCTCTCTCTCTCTGTGACAGTGAGGTGTGATACCTCTCAGTTCTTTGCCCTTGAGTGGCCACAAGGGAGGAATATGTCCCACGGGGCAAACGTTAGGCTTGGTTGGGCACAGAGGCTAGGAAATTCTTCATTTGTCTAAAGGAAATCAGAATCTGGGCAGACTATTTTTGTGAAAAGCCAACACATGCAGCCCGAGGAGAGAAGAGCCTGTACCCAATGGGTAAGTGGAGCGTGGAGCCCTGGCAAGGAAGAGAAGAAAAGCAGGCCTGGGCTGAGGGCCACGGCGGCGTGCCTGGTGGGAGCCCCAATATTCCACCCCCTCTTGCTCTCTGTGGCTGGGAACACAAAGAGAAAGAGGGTGGAGTGGGAGGGCTTGGCCCTTCTCCCTGCAGAGGTCGGTCCACTGGCCTCAAATGATTATTGCCTTTAATGAATTGCAGCTTGTAAAAGGCTTTGAAGCTAGAAGGCAGAGCCTGAGCGCTGAGGATTCTTTTCCTTAAATCATTTTATTCTATGACTCGAAAAACAAAATTGCTCTTGAGCAGAGAGCAACAGTCAAGGCTGCCAACCTCCACTCGTGCTAACTTTTTTTTCTCTTTCAAACTGCTGTTAAAGGGTGAAGACTACAAAATGTGGAAAAAGAGAAGCACAGGAAGACAATGGGTCTGATGTTTAGGCAGGAGGTAGGGGAACATGTTAAAGGGGCGGCCACTGGAGCAATAGCAATTAGCCCCATTAGCTTGGGCATAACCCATAAATGTAAGGAGTGCATAAATGGTGAAAGCCAATCACTGTGGTGCCCCTGGGAAAAGATTTCGGTGCTGGAACCATCTCACTAAATGGACATAAAAAGATCATACAGTATGTGTCTTTCAGTGGCAATTAACCTCAATTACTATGCTGTAGTCCATAAAAACAGCTGTATCAGATAGATTCCATGTGGGATCTCTGTTTGAGTCTGGGCTGTCCCCACCACTTATCCTATAGACAGTGATTGCGTTTGGGGCATTTTCAGACACAGTATAAAATCCTCCCCGGCATTGTTGGCTCCTAAGGATAAAAGCAAGAGTAGCAGGTGTGACTTCCCAACCAACCCTTTATAAGCCTGGGCATTGTGACAGCATTTGCTGGCTTGCACCTCGGTAATGAGCTAGAGAAAAGCAAAGAAGGGAAGGCAGTTGAATGCGCCAGGGTTCTTTCAGGCACCTTGAAGAGAAAAGTTCAGCCCAGGATTTTAATTCACATAGTTCCTTCCTCTGAAGAATACTTTGCTGATATTATCACTTTAAGCTGTGTGTGTAGCTTTATTTTGAAATTATTACAGGTACTTCATATTGGTATTTCCCCTCATTAACAGCAAATCAATGTTTCTATAAACATCAGAATAATTGCATGCCTCTTCCTTGGAAGCATTTTTAAAATTCTGTCTCTTCCTCAGTGTCTCGTTCCTCTGCTCTCACTGCCCTGCCCTCCCCCTCTCTTCTCTTCACCTCCTTCTCCTTGCTCTGTTTTAGGCAATTTAATTCTTTTACATATTTCTAGGGTTTATCCTTTATATAACACGCTTATTTCTATTTCCTGTTCCACTTCCTTTTTAACAAAACTAAAGAAATACTTTATTTTATTTGGCTTTGTCCACATTCCCATTCTTCATAATAGTGGTCATGTTTCCCTACGTCTTCATAATGGTATATTCATATATACACGGGCAAGCCCATTCTCCTTTTCTACTTGTTAGTCATACTCTAATCTGTCCTGAAACTTTCTGGTAGTATCTCTTAATACTTTTTAAAAAAGATTTTATTTATTTGCTGGGGGGGGGGCACAAACAGGGGGAGTGGGAAAGGGAGAAGCAGACTCCGTCCTAAGCCCCTAGGGAACAGGAAGCAGGCCTGGATGGGAGGACTCTGGGGTCCTGACCTGAGCCAGGACTTAACAACTGAGCCACCCAGGCACCCCAGTATCTCTCAATACTTCTCAAATCTCTATTTTAAAATTTTTCGTGTTAACGGTTTTTAAATGTTGTGATATAATGATTTATAGTAAGAAATACATGTTTGGTCTTCCTTCCCATTCCTGGCACAGAGCTCCAAAATGCCTTGGAATTTTCTGAGAAGCTATCAATTGATCAAGGTGTCTTTTATTATGTTAATGAGGGAAACTTCGGAAAGCTCCAGGTAACAGGAGTGTGGGGGCCTGGTTGTCAGGGGAACCAAACCCGATTAGGGGGTTGGAAGTTCAGCCCCACCCTCTGACCTTGGCTAGAGAGACTGAATTCAATTACCAATGGGCAGTGATTTAACCAATTCTGCCTGGGTAATAAAGCCTCCACAAAACCCCAGAAAAGAAGGGGCTTTAGGAGAGCTTCTGGGTTGATGAACCAGAATGCATCTCTGTGCCAGGGCCCAAACTCTGTGGAGACAAATCTCCTGCCTTGGAACCTTACCCTTTGTATCTTCATCTGGCTGTTGATTCATATCTTGTGATTTCCTTTGTAATAGACTGGTAGTCTAGTAAGTAAACTGATTTCCTGAGATCTGTGAGCAGCTCTTGCAAATGAATTGAACCCAGGAAGGGGCTTGTGGGAACTTCTCATTTGTAGCCAGTCTGTCAGAAGCAGAGGTAACAACCTTCACTTTTATTTGGCATCTAAAGTGGGGAGTAGGGGGATATAGTCTCATGAGACTGGGTCCTTAACCTGTAGAATCTAATGCTAGCTCTGGGTAGATAGTATCAGAATTGAGTTAAATTTGTGGGACATCTGGTCA
Source organism: Meles meles (assembly GCF_922984935.1). Taxonomy (NCBI): domain Eukaryota; kingdom Metazoa; phylum Chordata; class Mammalia; order Carnivora; family Mustelidae; genus Meles; species Meles meles. Next base: position 86,380,251 of record NC_060068.1, read on the forward strand.
GCATCCACAGAGAATTGAATTAATTGCTTGGTGGTATGTCAAAGATAAAACACACTGGAAATGGTGTCAGAATTGGAAGTATCCTGGATCTGTGATCCTTGTAAATGGCTTTTATATTTTTCCATTGTATACTCGTTATTATTTTCCTTGTTAGGTTCTTCGTCCTTCACTTGGCTATCCTTTATTATATCCTTTTTCGAGAAAGCCTCATAATATGGGAGAAAGAGAAGTCTCAGTTCCAGCCTTGGCTCAATTTGATCTTGGGTGAATTATACAACTTGTTAGCCTCAGCTTTCTTGACTATGAAATGGGAATAATAAAGTCAAGCTCTCAGAGCTATTATGAGGACTAAATTGAATAGCATAGGTGGAACTTCTATATTGTGAGCCTCCAAAATGTTGGTTCTCCTTGCCATTTCAGGCAAATGGTGTCCATTTTGTAAACTCTTGGTAAGGAAATAACTTCTAATAAGTCTTTCAGTATAGACAGGTGAAACCTCAAGTGTTGTCTCCCATTACTGTTGTGTGGATTTTGGTATTAAAACATAAAACCGTAGTCCATAGGTAAAGTAGGCTTTTGTCACATCAGGCTTCCTTTGCGAGGAGTACACCTGCTTCACAATTAGCTCCATGAGCTATGGTCTGGTAACCCCTGTTTTATGGAGGTTCAGGAGTGTTACAGAAGTCCCATTCATCACTAGAGGGAATTACATAACTGTAGTCCATTCTGTAGTCACTGCCAACTGAATGGGAGAGAGGAAAAGGGGTGGCTGTTTCAGGTCCAGGACACAGATATTGTTGGGGAAGGAGAAGTGCAGGAAGAGAGAGTCCTGTTAGATCCTTGCCTAGTGTATTCAAAGTATTTGGCTATGTCTCTATTGGGCATTTCCTTTTATGGCACTGCACCAGATTTGCTATTAAATCAACCAATGGTTAGCTAATACATGAGAAAACAGTGAGCAATAATAATGCCAGAAAGAACAATAATAATGCAAGAAATAGAATGTGAGACAGTGGGACCTACCCTTAGAGAGACAGAAAACCTCTACCTCACAGAGAACATGGTAGTGAAGTTGCTTTTGTTGTGGTGCATCAGTGGCTCAGTTCACTGTGGCTTCAAAATGGTAGGGCCTGGATAGCTTAAGACCTGGAATCCAAGGGGCACTTGGGTGGTTCAGGTTATGATCTCATGGGTGGTGGAATTGAGCCCCAAGAGGGGCTCCGTGCTCAGCAGGGAGTTTGCTGGAGATTCTCTCTCTCCGTCTCCCTTTGTCACTGTCCCCCCACCATGTACTTTTGCTCTCTCTCTCAAATAAATAAATCTTCAAGAAAAACACCACAAAACGGAAAGTACTTGAAATCATGAAAACTTGAGAATTAATGCAAGAATGGGGATGGTAGAGAAGAGAGAGTCATTCCCATAGAATCAATTCCTGCCCATTGGAAAGAAGCATTCACTTCAAAGGGCATAGCTACAGTCTTGAGGATGGGTGTCTTGGGCCACTCTAGAGAGTTTTATTTGAACAGAGAAGTTGTTAGACATAGGTGTCTCTGATTTCCGACTTTTTCCTATTTCTCTACCTGGCCTCAGGTATACCAGTTCATTGCTCTCAGATTCTCTCTTAGCAAGCAGAGAAGGGAACAGAAGTCCTAAAATGGCATTCTGTAGTCGAGGCTCTTCTTTGAATAAAACTTTTAGAATATGACTGTTGATCATCAGAGTCAGATATTAGAGTAGTGGTTTTCAAAGCGTGAACCCCTAGTGTACTGAATCAGAAATTCTGGGGTTAGGCTCAGCATTCTGGTTTCACAAGCTCATCAGATGATTCTGATTTGTGCCACTGTGTGGGAACTGCTGGATGAGAACACAGGGTTTAAGAATGCACACTGTGTTCCCTGGGTTCTAATCTCAGTTCTATGTTTTACTAAATGTGGGTTGTCTAAGGGCTGTTCGGTATTAGATAAGAAAGTGTCTGTTGACAGGGTTTTAGCAGAATCAGAATCCTAGCCGGCACTCAGTAGATGTTACTGGTAGCCTTGAGTGGAGTGAGGAGGGGGTCCTGAGTTTGCTTGTTGAAAGGCTTGCCAAGGGAACCAGTTATTTTTGCATATTAAGCCTCTCTACCTTGTTCAGTGCTGTGGATTCTGAATGAGTGTGCCTTCCTTGTGTCCCACTATTATCTAAGAGGTGTAGAGAATGTTTCTTTTTCAAGTACGTTGCCAGTGAGTCGAATGGCTGCACCAGTAGTGAAAACACAGACTGGCTGAGGCCAGAGCTGCATCTAACTTTGTCTTTTGGAAAATGGGTGGAGGGAGCAAGAGTTACCTAGCTTTTTTTCCCCTTTGGCAACACTGTTCTTCCTGAACCCTGAGGAGTAATGAAGAGAGAAAAATGAACATTTTTGTGGTTTAGCTGACATTAAAATGGGAAAAAGCACATCATTAGAATTAGAATGTCCTGTTCATTCGTCACTTTTTCTTCAATTAGAATGTCTCTGCAAGCAGGGAAAAAAAACAAGCCCTCGATGACCTCATAATTCATTATTTCTAAGGAATATACTTAATTCCCAGTGGAGATAAATCTGAAATCGATTTTCCATTTCTGTTGGCCATTGACTGCGGCCTCTTAGGTCCTTGTGAAGGAGAGTATGTACCTTTTGTGGGGTTGGTAGGGGCTGCTTGGGAGAGGGGGTTGGTAACCTTGAAGGCAGCTGCGGAAGATCCATTTTCTTTCATGAGCCACTCTGAGCCTTTTAGAGACTGAAGAGGAGGAACTTGAGCGGGCATTTTCATGACAAGTCTTTGCTAACTGTGGTCAGGGCCACTCTTAAAACTGAGATCCTCTTTCCAGACCCTTAGAAAAGAATGTGAAAGGTACCAACTGCTGATAAGGGGCATGAGGGAAGGGCAGTAGAGCCTTCACTGATTGGACCACGGTTGTTAGAAAGAGTGTATGGTCCAATGCTTTCTAGAATATCCTTTGCCTCCACATCCCTAAGACCTCTGAGCTTGAGGTTAACTAGAGCTGTAACTGAACTCTGAACTCTCTGAGTCACCCTGCCTCCCCCCCACCCCAATTTCCCAATTCCAGAACTATACCTTTCCTTACACAAAGGGGATTGCACAGCATTCATCTCTGTGGTTAGACCTGGAAAAATTTCTGGGGATGGTTCACATATCTTGTGCTATGACAAGCTGAACCAACATTGGACGCCCCCTATATGAGTAAGGCTTACATAAGGCTATGTAAGACCATAGCCTTAACCTCCCTGCAAAGTCAACAGACTAGAGTATAGATCATCACAGAATTCAGCAGTGACAAATTCACCTCCAAGGTCAGTGAAATGTCTGCTGGTTTTTCAAAGGGTGTTTTCATGTTGAATTTACACTTACCAGCTGTGCAAACACAAGATGATAGGAACGGAAGTCACAAATGAGCCACACCTCAGAAAAGGTATACTAAATTTAACACTTTGTAACTTGATTCCACATAAATACAGTCACATTCCTTTTTGCAGCATTAATTAAATTGAGATAATAATCCAGGCAAAACCCAAATAATTCTGGGGTTGACTGTGCTATGGGAAGTAGCTGAATAATGATCAAATCTGTATTTCCTTAGCTATCATAACAACCGTAACAAATTGCATTTAAATAGCAGATTTACACATAACACTGTAATTAGAGCCATTGTTTGGCAGTAGTCCCTCATTAGAATGATAGAATAATTTCTGGGGACCTGGCCAGGAGAGTGTTCCCCACAGACTCTAGGGTCAAGCTTATGTTCCTATAGTAGGCTGAATAATAGTCCCCAAAGATACTAGGTCTTAATCCCTGGAACACATGAACATTAATTTATATGGCAAAATCTTTGCAGCTGTGATTTAATGCAAGGCTCTTGAGATGGGGAGATTGACCCGATTAGCCAAATGGGATCTCATTGTAATCACATGTATTCTAGTAAGAGTGATGCAGAGGAGAATGCTGTGTGAAACCAGAGCAAAAAAGAGGTTTGAGGTTGCTGACCTTGAGTAGTGAAGTCATGTGGCCATAGGCCAAGGAGTGCTGTAGCCCCCAGAAGCTGGAGGAAGCAGGGAGCAGATTTTCTCTGACAGCCTCCCTTGTGGTCCTGCCAATACCTTAATTTCAGCCTAGTGATAGTGACTTTGGGCTTGTGGACTGCAGAGCTGTAGGAGAAAGTGTGTTTTCAGCCCCTGGTTTGTGGTAATTTGTTACAGCAGCCATAGGAAACTAGTACAGAACCTACAGTCTCTTCCTGAGGGTAAATCTGAGTGGAGTACTGGGATGCTAGGGCAGACTGCATTGCAACAGTTGAGTCCTTTCACAGCCTCACTGCATTCAATTTCTCCTGTAGGACACCTGGGATCCTTATGCAAGTGAACCATGTCTCATCTCCTTTCTACTAACACCCAGATGCACCACTCAGATCCTCATTCAGGGTCCTGTTACACACACCAGTGCTGTATTTAGGACACGGAGGTAAGGATTAGAGAATGTAACCCATCCCCTTCCCCATGCCTCATAAGCCACTCATTGTGGTTTCATTTATTCATTCATTCACTTAGCAATTATTCTTATGAGGCTGTTCTGTGTCTTGAACTATGCACTTTCAGAAATTCAGCAATAATTTATCTTCCAGCTCTTTACATTTAAGCCAAAACTCAGCTGAATCTCATTTAGTGCCAAGTTTACACAGAAAGGAGAAGTGTCTTTCCTGCTTAAAGAAAGGCCCTTCCTTAAATCTAATCTCATTTAAAAATTGTTTCTGGTCAGTGTGTAAACCTGGCGATTCACAGACCTGTACCCCTAGGGATAAAAATACATTATATGTTTATAAAAAAATAAGAAAGAAATAAAAAATTTAAAAAATTGTTTCTGGTCACATGGATGAATAGTGATTTGTTTCTTCTCCCACCCACTGCATCAGGTGAGCCATTCCAGGACAAACCTAGGATGTTGCCTATGATGATAATATATACAGGCTTATCAGGTTTGCTTTTGTCATGAAATGATTTCAGAGGATGTTACTATCTGTATTTGTACTTTGAAAATGTCCATTGCATTTTAGAATAGGGACTTTAGAGATCTAGGGTGACATCACATTAATCTGTGTTGTGTGACTGCTAACAGTCTAGGAGCATGTGTGTGACTAAATTAATTATAACAGGAATATGGTGAATTCACCAGACTGATTCTACTGAGCTTTATCTATTAAGGTATAATTCAGATAGATTCTAAATGTTAAAATCCATTAAGTCACTTTTGCAATATGTGCTCATTTTCATACCTCTGTGGATCTCTATACTTGCTGAAAAGCCTGAGTATCTTTGGATCTTGACACTTTTACAAAGAGTGTCTTAGTGCCTGAAATAGTAATTAAGAAGCCAGATACTGGAGGCAGAATAATGCGAGTTCAAATCTCACATCTGACCACTTATAAGATATGTAACCTTGGGCCTGACCTCACTTTATTTTAGTATCCTTATATGAAAATATAAGAATTACAATAGTTCTTTTTTTTTTTTTTAAGATTTTATTTATTTATTTGACAGACAGAGATCACAAGTACGCAGAGAGGCAGGCAGAGAGAGAGGAAAGGAAGCAGGCTCCCTGCTGGGCAGAGAGCCTGACGTGGGGCTCGATCCCAGGACCCTGGGATCATGACCTGAGCCAAAGGCAGAGGCTTAAACCACTGAGCCACCCAGGCGCCCCAAGAATTACAATAGTTCTTATCTCACAGAGACTTTGCAAGGATTTTCTGAGATATGCATGCCAAGTATATAACATAATGTCTCCCACTAGGACAAGAAACAAGGTAACAATGTCCCTTCTCATCACTGTTTTGACAAACCAGATTATAGAGCATATACCAGTAAAAGTAGCAGGGAATGAGAAAAATAAAGAAATGGAGAAAAACAAAAAAAATGTAAAAAAATTTTATTGACTTTATTGGCAAATGATGGGAATTGAGTATGTAGTACTTGACCTGAGGGTTTTTAGGCTTTTTGTGGGGGAAGCAGTGTCTATGAAGTTACCTAGAAAATATAAAGAAGGCGCCATTCTATTTTTTTTTCCTTTTCTCCTTCCCCTTCCTTTTCCTATCTATCTATCTATCTAGTTAGTTAAAAGGACAGAAGCCTCCATGATATCGGAAGCTGATGGCACATGTCAATCCCTGCTCTATCCTTTGTCTTAGTGGAGTGTCTCTCTAGGATGAACCTACATCAGTTAGGATTAGTACTGGTTGCCAGTAACAAAGACCTAAGTTATAGTAACTCAAATAAGATAGACATTTATTTCTCTCTTGTGGACATGTAGGAGGTGGGCAGTTCAGAACTGATTAGCAACTCTGCTTCACAAAGTCCTCAGGGACTTGGACTCTTCCAACTCACTGTTCTGCTGTATATAGAGTGAGATTTTTGTCCTCAGGGTCCAACATGGTAGTTAGAATTCCAGCCATCATACCCAAGTTCCAAGAAAGAAGAAGGGATGGAGAAGAAAGGGACAAAAGATATCTTAAGCTTTCTTTGAGAAAATTCACGGAAATGGCATGACAGATCCATCTCTTTCCCATTGGTCAGCAACTAGAGACATGGTAAAGGAAACTAAGACATCTGGTCATGAGTCTAAAAATTGGGGGTTCTGTTACTATGGAGAAAGGAAAGTGCCATGGTAATCTCCTAAATCCCAGTTCTCAGTAAGTCATTAATTTAATCAGTACATGTTGGTCTAGCCTTCTTTGTAGCAACATTTGTATAACATTGCCATTACGCAAAGTAGAAGATGTGGCTACCTACAATTTTAAGTTAGTAATAAAAGAATCTAGCTTCCTTCCTTGTTTCTGATAAATCTTGAACTGCTCTTCTGAAGGGTGATGTAATATTTGAGTTCTCTTTACAAGTGAGGATCCGATGTAACTGGATTCAAATCCTAGCTCTTCTCCTTAGTGCCTGTGTGTCTTGGAGCAGATTACTTAAACTTTCTGAACTGCAGTTTCATTTTCCTGTTATGGTCATAGCACCCATACCTAACAATTTTGTTAGGGTTGGGTATCAGTAGAGATGTTATATACCTGGAATACAGGTATAGTTGGTAGAATAAATGAGAACTTTTGTCCCATTCTCTTTTGTTCCCTGCTCTTTTGTGCTCTGACCATTTCTCCATTCCCAGTCTCCCAAAACATCTTCTCTTCTAGGTTTGGATGTTTTCTGAGAAGTTCACCTAAAAGGGTAGCCCCAGAATATTCAGGATACATTGTTAACTGCAGGAATTGCCATGCTGTCATCATAAGCAGAAAACGACTCAGCCAGGAGCATATTCCATAGACTGATTCTCACCCAGAAACATGCAGAACACACATAGCTATACCTAAGACTTCCGTAAATATAAATGCTAATGTGCACAGGGATAAGCATTTATCTTTTTACAAGACTTGGTCATCATGGCTGAATCAAATTTCCTAGATGAACCGGAGCAAATGTGTTCCCTAAAGTAGTACCCTGGTGGAGACTTAAGGGATTCTAGATTGACCAAGGACAGTGCCCTAGACTGAATATTTGTGTTCCCCAACATTCATGTTAAATCCAATATATTTGGATTTATTTATACCTTTATTAACACCTTTGAGAGGTACTACATCATGAGGGTGCTTAGTTAGAGCCCTCATAAATTATTTAAAAAAAAAAAAAAAAAGACTTCAGAGGGCTCCCTGCCCTGCCCTGCCATATGAGGTTGTAGGGCCCTCACCAGACCTTGAATCTACTGGTCGTGAACTTCCCAGCCTCCAGAACTATGAGAAGTAAATGTGTGTTATTTATAAGACACACAGTTGATGGGATTCTGCTACAGCAGCCGAAGCTGATTAAGACAACCAGGCTCCTACCCAGCCTGGTTCCCGTGTTCTCTCCTCATCCTTTTCTTTGCTAACAACAGACCATTTTGTCTCCTTGGTCATGAGGCTCATTCCAGGTAATTTATTTTAATACTTACTGTTTTTGATTCCTAGGGCTGCCATAACAAGGTGCTGTAAATTGGGTGGCTTAAACAATAGGCATTATTTTCTCACAATTCTGGAGTCGAGAAGTCTAATATCAAGCTATCAGCAGGACCATGCTCCCTCTGACACTGGAAAGTCATTCCTTGTTGTTGCCTGGTTTCTGATGGTAGCTGGTGGCTGCAACACTCCAATCTCTGCTTTTATGGTCTCATGGTATTCTCCCTCTGTGTCTCTGAACTTTTCCTCTTAAGAGGATTAGGTGCCAGCCTAAAGATCTCATTTTCACTTGGTTACATCTGAAAAAACCCTGTTTTCAAATGTGGTCACATTCACAAGTACTAAGAGCTAGGACTTTAACCTATCTTTTTGGGGAACACAATTCAATCTAACACTTAATGTGGAATTTTGAGAAATTAAGAATAAATTAGAACAGATTCAAAGTTAACCCTGTGCAATTTTCACTGACTTCTAGTTGCTTTCTGATAGTCTTGTTTAGTGGAAAAGAATGGGCCAGAGTCATGTGCTATTAGCAGTGAGAAGTTGAGGGTGAGCTTTGGAAGTGAGCCTTGAATGTGAATATTGCGATTACCAGGTACATCCCAAAACGTGGAAGGTTTTCCTTCTGCTTATGGGTGGAGTTGGGATGTTCAAGGAAGAGATGGCTGAGTACTTAAATTGGTGGTCAAAGTCAGGAGCTAGGTTGTTTTTTTTTTTTTTCCCGGGTTTTTTTTTTAATTTCTTATTTTTTATAAACATATAATGTATTTTTATCCCCAGGGGTACAGCTCTGTGAATCGCCAGGTTTACACACTTCACAGCACTCACCATTGCACATACCCTCCCCAATGTCCATAACCCCCCTCCCCCTCTCCCAACCCCACCTTCCCCCAGCAACCCCCAGTTTGTTTTGTGTGATTAAGAGTCACTTATGGTTTGTCTCCCTCCCAATCCCATCTTGTTTCATTTATTCTTCTCCTATCCCCCTAACCCCCCATGTTGCATCTCCACTTCCTTATATCAGGGAGATCATATGATAGTTGTCTTTCTCCGATTGGCTTATTTCACTAAGCATGATACCCTCTAGTTCCATCCACGGCGTCGCAAATGGCAAGATTTCATTTCTTTTGATGGCTGCATAGTATTCCATTGTGTATATATACCACTTCTTCTTTATCCATTCATCTGTTGATGGACATCTAGGTTCTTTCCATAGTTTGGCTATTGTAGACATTGCTGCTATAAACATTCGGTTGCACATGCCCCTTCGGACCACTACATTTGTATCTTTAGGGTAAATACCCAGTAGTGCAATTGCTGGGTCATAGGGTAGTTCTATTTTCAACATTTTGAAGAACCTCCATGCTGTTTTCCAGAGTGGTTGCACCAGCTTGCATTCCCACCAACAGTGTAGGAGGGTTCCCCTTTCTCCGCATCCTCGCCAGCATCTGTCATTTCCTGACTTGTTAATTTTAGCCATTCTGACTGGTGTGAGGTGATATCTCATTGTTGTTTTGATTTGTATTTCCCTGATGCCGAGTGATGTGGAGCACTTTTTCATGTGTCTGTTGGCCATCTGGATGTCTTCTTTGCAGAAATGTCTGTTCATATCCTCTGCCCATTTCTTGATTGGATTGTTTGTTCTTTGGGTGTTGAGTTTACTAAGTTCCTTATAGATTTTGGATACTAGTCCTTTATCTGATATGTTGTTTGCAAATATCTTCTTCCATTCTGTCAGTTGTCTTTTGGTTTTGTTAACTGTTTCCTTTGCTGTGCAAAAGCTTTTGATCTTGATGAAATCCCAATAGTTCATTTTTGCCCTTGCTTCCCTTGCCTTTGCCGACGTTCCTAGGAAGATGTTGCTGCGGCTGAGGTCGAAGAGGTTGCTGCGTGTGTTCTCCTCAAGGATTTTGATGGATTCCTTTCTCACATTGAGGTCCTTCATCCATTTTGAGTCTATTTTCGTGTGTGGTGTAAGGAAGAGGTCCAATTTCATTTTTCTGCATGTGGCTGTCCAATTTTCCCAGCACCATTTATTGAAGAGGCTGTCTTTTTTTTTTTTTTTTTGGTTTTAATTAATTAATTTATTTTTTCAGGGTAACAGTATTCATTGTTTTTGCACAACACCCAGTGCTCCATGCAATACGTGCCCTCCCTATTACCCACCACGTGGTTCCCCCAACCTCCCACCCCCGCCCCTTCAAAACCCTCAGATTATTTTTCAGAGTCCATAGTCTCTTATGGTTCAAGGCAGTCTTTTCCATTGGACATTCTTTCCTGCTTTGTCGAAGATGAGTTGACCATAGAGTTGAGGGTCTTTTTCTGGGCTCTCTATTCTGTTCCATTGATCTATGTGTCTGTTTTTGTGCCAGTACCATGCTGTCTTGATGATGACAGCTTTGTAATAGAGCTTGAAGTCCGGAATTGTGATGCCACCAACTTTGGCTTTCTTTTTCAATATTCCTTTGGCTATTCGAGGTCTTTTCTGGTTCCATATAAATTTGAGGATTATTTGTTCCATTTCTTTGAAAAAAATGGATGGTATTTTGATAAGGATTGCATTAAATGTGTAGATTGCTTTAGGTAGCATAGACATTTTCACAATATTTATTCTTCCAATCCAGGAGCATGGAACATTTTTCCATTTTTTTGTGTCTTCCTCAATTTCTTTCATGAGTACTTTATAGTTTTCTGCATATAGACTCTTAGCCTCTTTGGTTAGGTTTATTCCTAGGTATCTTATAGTTTTGGGTGCAATTGTAAATGGGATTGACTCCTTAATTTCTCTCTCTTCTGTCTTGTTGTTGGTGTACAGAAATGCAACTGATTTATGTGCATTGATTTTATATCCTGACACTTTACTGAATTCCTGTACAAGTTCTAGTAGTTTTGGAGTGGAGTCTTTTGGGTTTTCCACATATAGTATCATATCATCTGCGAAGAGTGATAGTTTGACTGCTTCTTTGCCGATTTCGATGCCTTTAATTTCCTTTTGTTGTCTGATTGCTGAGGCTAGGACTTCTAGTACTATATTGAATAGCAGTGGTGATAATGGACATCCCTGCCGTGTTCCTGACCTTAACGGAAAAGCTTTCAGTTTTTCTCCATTGAGAATGATATTTGCAGTGGGTTTTTCATAGATGGCTTTGATAATATTGAGGTATGTGCCCTCTATCCCTACACTTTGAAGAGTTTTGATCAGGAAGGGATGCTGTACTTTGTCAAATGCTTTTTCAGCATCTATTGAGAGTGTCATATGGTTCTTGTTCTTTGTTTTATTAATGTGTTCTATCGCATTGATTGATTTGCGGATGTTGAACCAACCCTGCAGCCCTGGAATAAATCCCACTTGGTCGTGGTGAATAATCCTTTTAATGTACTGTTGAATCCTATTGGCTAGTATTTTGGTGAGAATTTTTGCATCTGTGTTCATCAAGGATATTGGTCTGTAGTTCTCTTTTTTGGTGGGATCTTTGTCTGGTTTGGGGATCAAGGTGATGATGGCCTCATAAAATGAATTTGAAAGTTTTCCTTCCATTTCTATTTTTTGGAACAGTTTCAGGAGAATAGGAATTAGTTTTTCTTTAAATGTTTGGTAGAATTCCCCTGGGAAGCCCTGGGCTTTTGTTTGTTTGGAGATTTTTGATGACTGTTTCAATCTCCTTACTGGTAATGGGCCTGTTCAGGTTTTCTATTTCTTCCTGGTTCAGTTGTGGTAGTTTATATGTCTCTAGGAATGCATCTATTTCTTCCAGATTGTCAAATTTGTTGGCCTAGAGTTGCTCATAGTATGTTCTTATAATTGTCTGTATTTCTTTGGTGTTAGTTGTGATCTCTCCTCTTTCATTCATGATTTTATTGATTTGGGTCCTTTCTCTTTTCTTTTGGATAAGTCTGGCCAGGGGTTTATCAATCTTATTGATTCTTTCAAAGAACCAGCTCCTCGTCTCATTGATTTTTTCTGTTGTTTTTTTGGTTTCTATTTCATTGACTTCTGCTCTGATCTTTATGATTTCTCTCCTCGGGCTGGGTTTAGGGTTTCCTTCTTGTTCTTTCTCCAGCTCCTTTAGGTGTAGGGTTAGGTTGTATACTTGAGACCCTTCTTGTTTCTTGAGAAAGGCTTATACCGCTATATATTTTCCTCTAAGGACTGCCTTTGCTGTGTCCCACAGATTTTGAACTGTTGTGTTTTCATTATCATTTGTTTCCATGAATTTTTTTCAATTCTTCTTTAATTTCCTAGTTGACCCATTCATTCTTTAGAAGGATGCTGTTTAGTCTCCATGTATTTGGGTTCTTTCCAAATTTCCTCTTGTGATTGAGTTCTAGCTTCAGAGCATTATGGTCTGAAAATATGCAGGGAATGATCCCAATCTTTTGATACTGGTTGAGACCTGATTTGTGACCCAGGATGTGATCTATTCTGGAGAAGGTTCCATGTGCACTAGAGAAGAATGTGTATTCTGTTGCTTTGGGATGAAATGTTCTGAATATATCTGTGATGTCCATCTGGTCCAGTGTGTCATTTAAGGCCTTTATTTCCTTGTTGATCTTTTGCTTGGATGATCTGTCCATTTCAGTGAGGGGAGTGTTAAAGTCCCCTACTATTATTGTATTATTATTGATGTGTTTCTTTGATTTTGTTATTAATTGGTTTATATAGATGGCTGCTCCCACGTTAGGGGCATAGATATTTAATATTGTTAGATCTTCTTATGGGAAAGACCCTTTGAGTATGATATAGTGTCCTTCCTCATCTCTTATTATAGTCTTTGGCTTAAAATCTAATTGATCTGATATAAGGATTGCCACCCCAGCTTTCTTCTGATGCCCATTAGCATGGTAAATTGTTTTCCACCCCCTCACTTTAAATCTGGAGGTGTCTTTGCGTCTCAAATGAGTTTCTTGTAGGCAACATACTGATGGGTTTTGTTTTTTTATCCATTCTGATACCCTGTGTCTTTTGATTGGGGCATTTAGCCCATTAACATTCAGGGTAACTATTGAGAGATATGAATTTAGTGCCATTCTATTGCCTGTAAGGTGAATGTTACTGTATATTGTCTCTGTACCTTTCTAATCTACTACTTTTAGGCTCTCTCTTTGCTTAGAGGACCCCTTTCAATATTTCCTGTAGAGCTGGTTTGGTGTTTGCAAATTCTTTCAGTTTTTGTTTGTCCTGGAAGCTTTTTATCTCTCCTTCTATTTTCAATGATAGCCTAACTGGATATAGTATTCTTGGCTGCATGGTTTTCTCGTTTAGTGCTCTGAATATATCATGCCAGCTCTTTCTGGCCTGCCAGGTCTCTGTGGATAAGTCTGCTGCCAATCTAATATTTTTACCATTGTATGTTACAGACTTCTTTTCCCGGGCTGCTTTCAGGATTTTCTCTTTGTCACTAAGACTTGTAAATTTTACTATTAGGTCACAGGGTGTGGGCTTATTCTTGTTGATTTTGAGGGGGGTTCTCTGCACCTCCTGGATTTTGATGCTTGTTCCCTTTGCCATATTAGGGAAATTCTCTACAATAATTCGCTCCAATAGACCTTCTGCTCCCCTTTCTCTTTCTTCTTCTTCTTGAATCCCAATTATTCTAATGTTGTTTCGTCTTATGGTGTCACTTATCTCTCGAATTCTCCCCTCGTGGTCCAGTAGCTGTTTGTCCCTCTTTTGCTCATCTTCTTTATTCTCTGTCATTTGGTCTTCTATATCACTAATTCTTTCTTCTGCCTCATTTATACTAGCATTGAGAACCTCCATTTTTGATTGCACCTCATTAATAGCTTTTTTGATTTCAACTGGGTTAGATTTTAGTTCTTTAATTTCTCCAGAAAGGGCTTTAATATCTCCAGAGAGGGTTTATCTAATATCTTCCATGCCTTTTTCGAGCCTGGCTAGAACCTTCAGAATCATCATTCTGAACTCTAGATCTGACATATTACCAATGTCCGTGTTGATTAGGTCCCCAGCCTTCGGTACTGCCTCTTCTTTTGTTGGTGGTGATTTTTTCTGCCTTGTCATTTTGTCCAGATAAGAGGATATGAAGGATCAAATAAAATACTAAAAGGGTGGCAAAGACCTCAGAAAAATGCGCTGTAACCAAATCAGAAGAGACCCCAAATTGTGGGGCGGGGGGGAGAAAGGGGATAAAAAGAGGTTCAGAAAAAAAGAAAAAAAAAGAAAAAAATTAAAATAAGAAAACAAATAAAGAAAAAATATAAAAAAGAAAGAAAAAATATATATTTTAGAGAACTAGTCAAAAAACGTTAAAAAAGAAAAGGATAAAAGTTTTAAAAAATTTAGTAGAAGAAAATAAAAGAAAGAAAAAAAATTGAAAAAAAAAATTGAATTAACCGCAAGGCTAAAGAATCATGGGGAGAAAGCCATGATTTCCTTGCTTAGCTTTCTCCTCCTCTGGAATTCCGCTGCTGTCCTAGGTATTGAACCTGCTTTCCTTGATAGATGAACTTCGTCCTGGCTGGATATTTTGTTGATCTTCTGGGGGAGGGGCCTGTTGTAGTGACTCTCAAGTGTCTTTGCCTGAGGCGGAATTGCACCGCCCTTACCGGGGCTGGACTAAGTAATCTGCTCGGGTTTGCTTTTGGGAACTTTTGTTCCCTGACGCTTTCCGTAGAGTTCTGGAGGACTGGAATGAAAATGGCGGCCTCCCAGTCTCTGGCCCGGAGGAGCCGAGAGCCCGGGGCCCCACTCCTCAGTGCGCCCCCAGAGAACAGCACCCAGTCACTCCCGTATCCCCAGCCTCCAGCCGCGCTCTGAGCTCACCGAGCCTGTGACCGGTACAAGGTAACCCCCAGCTGAGAGTTCAGTCCGCAGCTCTGTCTCTGTAGCCGGCTTCTCCATTCTAATACCTGTGAGCTCTGTGACACTCAGACACCCCCGATCCTTCTGTGACCCTGCAGGACCTGGGGCCATGCTGACCCCGCGTGGGCTTCACCCCAGTTTAGCCTCTGGAGCAATGTCCCTCAGTGGAACAGACGTTTAAAAGTCCTGATTTTGTGCTCCGTTGCTCCGCCGCTTGCCGGGAGCCAGCCCCTCCCCCCACGGTCTATCTTCCCGTCATTTTGGATTCACTTCTCCGCCAGTCCTTTCAGAAATTGGTTGATTTTCTGTTTCTAGAATTGCTGTTCTTCTTCTCTTCGATCTCCCGTTGGATTTGTAGGTGTTTGCAATGTTTAGATAAGCTATCGAGCTGATCTCCTGCTACCAGATGTAGTCTCAGCCTGCTACTTCTCTGCCATCTTGACTCCTCCCCCCCAGGAGCTAGGTTGTTTTAAGCTTGTGTGTGTGCACGCGTGCACATATGTCCATGTGCATAACTTTGTGTGTGACTATGTGCATGTGAATGACTGTGACTGTGTGAAAGTTCATGTATGTGAGTGAATGTGTACATGTGGGGTGAATGAGTGTGTGTGTGTGTGTGTGTGTGTGTGTGAGAAATTTCTAGAAGGCAGTAATGGGAACTCTGGGATGTTAACAGCAGTTAAGTGGGTGGGAGAAAGGACAATCACAGGGGCAGAGCATCTAACTATAGGAAGTTAGAATGTGACTTTCTAATGAAAGGGAACACAGAAGATTATGTAAAATTAGAAACCTGAAAGTCTGTGCCAGTTCTATATCCAGTTGCCTTATGTTTCTCTTCCTCCATTATTTAGGATGAATGGCTATAGGCCAGATCCAATTGTAGTTTTTGCCTCTGATTTTTTTTTTAATGAGAAACAAACACTAGTATTTTTTATTCTGTCATATTTAGAAAACTATATCCCTTCCTCCTTCTTTCTTGATTCTACTCTAATATAAGAATCTCACCAGATTGAGATCAGTCTTGCCAAGAAAGTTTTATTATAAAGATGAAAATGCACAGAGAAAAGTTTTAGTCTGAAAATACAAGGTAGTTAGATAGCTCAAAAAAAAGAAAGAAAAAAAGAAAAGAAAATCTAAATTTTAATACATGGGCACATTTTGCTCCAATTATTTTATTTGCCACTAGCAATAAGGCTCAATAAATCTTAAGCTGTAGACCAACCAAAAACCTATTTGGGAACTTAGTACCAATGAATGAGCCATTATCTCTACCTATCCCACTTATTCTCACTTTATTTTCTAACCTCTTTGATGTCACACTCAAAGAGTTTGACTATAATGAAATAATACAGAAGAACAAGACAGAATGGAAAGTGAAACTAGCTTTGAAACTATTTTTCCTGGAAAAAAAAATGAAAGAATTCCCAAGAACAAGATACACCAACGGGAGATGAATATCCTGTAACTTTTTCTATAAAATAAATATGAATCAGAATATGGTGCCCTCCACATGGAAGACACTAAATAAGAACTTGTTTATGATGATGGTGGTGGGCGTGGTGATTTGAGATCTGGAATAACTTGAACCAAAAAGAATATTCATGTGGCAGATTGGGTTTCTCAAAGATGGCCATAATAAGATGGCCTCAATTAGATGGCCATCTCTTCCCACAACATGTTCTTACAATCTAACTCTGACATACCTATATTATTATGTCAAGGTATGACCTTGATGTACATTGGTATATGTTTCCTCCCTCTCACCTGGGTAGACCTTTGTAACTACTGTGCCCAACAGAATGTGACAGCCATGGTGCTGGATGACTTCCAAAGCTAGGACACAATATATAATAGGGGTTCTTTTTGGTGTTCTTGTGCTCTCTGATTGTCCTTGATGGCTAGCCACCACTTTCTGAGTGTGGGTGTTCCAGCTGACAGTGCTAACTAGGCCCCCACTTGATAGCCAGCATCACTGCCAGACCATGGTTGAAGGAGCCTTCAGATGATTCTAACCTCCAGCCTGCAAGCCTTCCAGCTGAGGCTCCAGATCCAGTGACTTGTCTGAATTTCTGACCCACGGAAATGGGAAAGATAGTAAAGAATTACTGTTTTAAATCACTATTTCTGGGGAGTAATTTGTAATGCAGCAATAATATGCCTCCCTAAAGAATTCACAGGTACTACCAGATCACCCACACAGGGAGCTGGCCGATTCTGCTTTTTGTGGCATTATCTTGCTTGAATGGCACAAGCGCTTTCTCTCTGTCCTGGGTGTTACTTCTTGACCCAAGTTCCCGTCATTGCTGGCCTCAGCCACTAGGCTCTCATAGGCTTGTCAAATTGAGGCCTCAAAGTTATGGTTAGGGTTTCATAGTTCACTATTGAAATTTTTATTTTATAGTCACATAATATACTTGTTTTGAATTTTGGCCTATGCTGTATGGATTAATGCTTTCCAACCTTTAATGTGTGTATAGATCACCTGGGGATCTTATTAAAATGTAAGTTCTGATTCAGTTTCCAGGTCTTGCTGCTAGGACTGATCTATGAACCACACTTTGAATCAAGAGTGTAGAAGGTTGTATGGACAAAACAAACTTTTGTATGATTGATCCCCAAGGAAAGAAACCAGGGATAGTATTGTCATTGATCATCTGTGTGGTAAGTCTCTACCTAGGTGTTCGCTATACATCAGCTTTAGTCCTCATAACACTAGCAAGGTGTAAATATTATCTCCACATTGACTATGTAGAAGCTAAGGTTCTTAGAGGTTAGGTAAGCAAACAGAGCCGGGACTCAGCCAAAACTTTATCCTTGCCTTTGTGTGGTCCATCTTTCATGCTTTCTAAGCCTATGATTGGTTTGCTGGTTATCATATTATTTTGAATAAAGAGATACTTTTGTAATGGGTCTGTGCAATAGAACTTTCTGCAGTGACAAAACTGTTCTATATCAGTTCTGTCAAATATGATAACCACATGTGGCTATGGAGAATTGAAATGTGGCTAGTATAACTGAAAAACTAAATTTTCATTAAAGTTGACTTTAATTAAAAATTTAAATATATATAGCTATTGACCAAGAAAAGTGACTAATTGCTGTTGGCTACTGTATAGGACAGCACAACTTTATATAAAGGGTCCTAGGGTTATTGAGTTTGAAAGGTGACTTGGACTTGCATTGTAGGTATATGTGCTGTGACCATCCCTGCATGTGAGACATTGTGAGCATTTAATACAGTGCTCGTAATTTTCATCCATAATCTTTACTTTCATCTTCTTCCCTTTCCTAAACCACATTGCATCAGACAACTTCTTCCTTTTGGACTCAGATCATTTAAACAGAAGTTTCAAACATGGTACAAATACTGGAGGCTACAAAGAGGAGGAAATGCCACTTCAGGAAGGGGGGCGGGATTTGATGTGGGAATCCCTGAGAGACTGGAATAGCAAGTGGAAACCGCTGTTTCATTCTTTGAAGATTTGGGAAAAGAATGGAAAAGATGTGTTCAGATTCTTTATTATTCTCGTGGGACTTACACCAATTAAAATGCTGTCAGGTATGAGGAAAAGAAACCTTGATTCAGATTGCTCTAAACAAAGAAGAAGTGTATTATTTCACATAATTGGAAGTCCAGGGCAGAGTAGACATCAGAGTCTGTTGACACAATTGCTCCACATTGTCTTAAAAGACCTGCGTTCTCACCATCGCTCTTCCCTTTCACCTTTAATGCTGGCTTCCTCATCTTGCAGGCAGTGAGGTGGCCTCAGCAGTTCTGGGCACTATATCCAGGCATGGCAACCTACAGAGGAAGGGGGAAACTCTTTCCTCCTGTCGCTCACTCTTGGAAGATTGAAAAATTTCTCCAGAAGTGCTCAGATTTCCCCCTTATGTTTCTTTGTCTGGAATTTGGTCCCATAACCATTTCTGAAATCTTCCTTAGACCAATCAGGTCCACTTCTGGGGCTGGGAGTGAGGTCAGCTTTTTCTAAATACATGGATTCCTAAAAAAAAAAAAAATTGGGTTTCTATTAGAAGGAAAGAAAGGAGAGGCAATCCCATTGTCCATTACAAGACAGCTATTGAAGCATCTAGTTTGGTAAAGGCAAACCGGAGAGTATCAGTCAGGGTTAATGGCCTGTTTCTCTGATGATGACCATGGGTGGCTCCACCTTTGTCTCAGTGCCACATCTACTGCATTTTTGGACTGAAAGCATCTGTGGAGTCTAGGCTCATGGACCTGTTCTGGGAACTCCTGATTCCCTGTGGTCTGGGCAGGGCTCACAGGGACCCAGGATTCCTACATGCCCTAGTGAAGGCCAAAGAGGGACCAGAGAGGTCCTGAGAGGTCCTGTGGCCCAGCAGAGGCCCAAGGAATATCAGCAGCAAGTGTAATGTACCAGACACAGAGTTCAAAATGGGGTTTCATTTTCACGCATAGAACTCTTCTTGTCTCTAAGAATATTTCCAAGTTGTGAGTCTCACTCTACCATCCTGGAGCTGATGTGTGCCAGTCTCTAAGATAACTCCATGGTATCAGGGGACTGCTTTTGCCTATGCCTGACTTCTTGATTCTTGTTCCATTTAGAGAACACCCCCATTTGGCTCAACTTGTGCCTTTAGAGAGTCATCCCCAGACCTCTCTGTGTGGAAGCAGAGGCTTGGGAACAATGTGATTTGGGTATCTTTTTCTCCACTTAAAAACCTAGAAAATGTTTAGTGAAATACTGTCAAATATTTTCCACTTAAAGAAATCATTTCCTTGAGTCACATTCTCTGACTTTACTGTTCTTCAAATTCAGTTGGATTATTCTAGAGCTCTCAGAGTAAGACATCCAAAAAGGCTGACACCGGCCCTAGGTGGCATTCACAACTTTACCTATTGCAACAAGAAAGGAACCTAGCCTTGAGCCAATCTCTGTATATTCAGGCTGGAACCACTTACTGCTGTGCCTATGAAATCTTTCCTGTCTTGTGCACTGGAAATCCCCAGAACTGAACCACTCTACAGCCTTTCCTGAATTGCTGCATGGCTTCCTTAGGCTTCCTTCCTTCCTTGCTCCTTAAGAATTCTGTTTGTGGAGTTATCTTATTATTATTATTATTATTATTTTAATATTAATTCATATCCTATCCTGAATTCCTCCCTGGCTTCCTGAAATCAGCATTTGGTGTATGCTCTCACATTCCATGCCATTGTACCCATGTATCTCGGCCAAATGTATCTCTCTACCTGACCGATCCTGTTGGCTGAGGATATTGCCGTACCACTCCCTGCGTGTCCTTCCCATTTCCATGGTTCTACATTCCTTTGTAACACAGTGGACCACCGGGTTTAGAAAAGCCTTAACTGAGCCTTGATGGATGACCCAACTGTATTTCCAAAGGTGATTCCACTCACTAGAACCAGAAGGCTGTATCAGAATTGCCTGTGGAGTTTTTGGGAAATGCATCTTCCTAGGCCCATGTACTACTGAATAAAACACCTGGGATAGGGGTAGGGGAAGGGGACAGGAGAGCGAGTCTGTTTTTGAAATACACTTCCCGGGTGATACTGCAGACCTAGGCATGGGAAGTGCTAGTTTGGTGCCTCCTTAGTTTTCATGTGGCTCTCTGATTTCCATGTTGAAATCACTCTTACAGTGATGGTAAATTAGGAACTGAGGCCTCTTTTAGACTCAGGGCCAACACAGTGCCTTCAGGATAACAGGGGTGAGAGAGTAAATTCACCTATAAGCCAGATCATGAGTCCAGACTCTGAACAGCCACTCACAGTGGTCAGCAGTAAGGGTGCAGATATTTTGTTTGTTTGTTTGTTTGAGGGATCGGTGTTCAGGAACTTGGGTTAATGATAATACCTAGAATTTTGTCATGGTTTGAACAGTTCTTAGGTAATGTTAACTCAGTTGTCATTGTCAACAAACATCCATTAAATGTCAACCATGTATAGGAAACTGGGGCTTGGTATTGGAGACTAAAACAAAATTTACCTAGAGTTGGAAAAGAACACAGAGGCTTCAGAAGATGTGCTGAAATCTGTGTTGCAAGGAAAATTGGAATCTACTTGTTTCAGGTCTATTTTCCTCTTAACTCACTCATTTAAGGATTCCTAGGGGTTGGGATACACCAGGTGCTGTGCTAAGCCAAGGGTGGTGTAAAGTGGTAAGGGTATAGATATAAGAAGAAATGGTCCCAGTGCAACAGGGAGCAGTATAATTTCCACACAGTGTCGTCAGAGCTAAACAGAAATCATACTAACCTTTGTAGGAGCCCAGAGAAGCAGCTCTTTTAATGTGGTGTTTAGAGCATTGGTTGCTTATATCTGCATAAGAATGAATTATGTACCTGGGAATGCACCAGGCATTTGAAATTATCTAGGCTCTCTCCACTGCTGTAGCTGGACCCTTTCCCTTCGCCACCACTCAGCATCTGCACATCCTTACAATGGCTAAAATGGCCTACAAGGAAAAAATGAAGGAGCTGTCCATGCTGTCCCTGATCTGCTCTTGCTTTTACCCCAAACCTTGCAACATCAATACCTATACTTACGATGATATGGAAGTGAAGCAAATCAACAAACGTGCTTCTGGCCAGGCTTTTTTGCTGATCCTGAAGCCACCATCTCCCATCTCAGAAGCCCCACGAACTTTAGCTTCTCCAAAGAAGAAAGACCTGTCTCTGGAGGAGACCCAGAAAAAACTGGAGGCTGCAGAGGAAAGAAATAAGTCTCAGGAAGCCCAGGTGCTGAAACAATTGGCAGAGAAGAGGGAACATGAGCGAGAAGTCCTTCAGAAGGCTTTGGAGGAGAACTACAACTTCAGCAAAATGGTGGAGGAAAAGCTGATCCTGAAAATGGAACAAATTAAAGAAAACCATGAGGCTAAGAAAAAAAAAAAAAAAAGAAATTATCCCATCTAATATTCTGGGATCCTTTTAGGTAAATATTCTTACCCCTATTTTACAATCACATAGAGTCTCCCTGAATGGTAACTAAAGCTTCTTTGACAGGGCATAAAATACTATCTCTGTAACATTCCCAGTATTCATTTGAATATACTGATTTGCATAAGAGAGTCCCGAGGCTTAAGAAGGACTTGAACTCTTAGGTGGGAACAGTGGGAGAACCTTTGGGAGAAAAGTCCTAAAGGGCTAGAGGTAGCCTATTGAGTTGATACAATTACAGATTTGTTCAAGGTTTAAGGTTTGGAGACTTCTGGATAAAGTGTGCCCTGTATTTTCAATCCATCAGTATCTGGGGAAGAAGAGCTACCAAACTTTGGAATCCAGTCAGTGTCGTTGCTTCATTTTGGAAAATCCTTGACTGACTAAAACACGTTTGATAGGAACTTCCTCTCTTGCTCCAAAAGAACTGTTAAAACATGGTAGTGGTGGTGCCCAAAGGCTTGAGCAAGGAGGATCAAAATGGTGGCAAGGATGGTGGTAGATTTTCTTCCTGACTGGCAGCCAATCTGCTCCACCTGGCAAGGAAAGTCAGTTACCTTTAGGTGACTGGGATGACTGTGGCATTAACAATGAGAACAAAATTCCAATCTCCACATGCACTGCATGCATTAGCTTGGTCTGGATTTAGAGTCCGTGTTCAATAATCTTCCTTAGCAGTTCCTAAAAATACTTGGGGAGATGGGTTCTATTTGAAAAAAACAAAATAAAACAAAACCATGAAGCCAGAACTGAATTTGCCTTTAAACTGGCTGGAGGAGGGACAGGGTGGTCAAGCTAGTGAGAGTCAGGGATTGGTAAGTGCCTAGATTTTTATTCCTAGTGTAATGGAGTTCTTTGAGCCTCCTACAGATGAGAAAACTGAAGATTATTCATTGCTCATGGTCATGGAACCAGGACACAGCAAAGCCAGGATTCAAACCCAGACTCTTTGGACTACAGATCTATTCCTCTTGTGAGGCGACCTTTGAATAGAGGCTTTGTAAATGGAAAGGGAGCCTTTAGGTCATTCCAGAGACGGTTGCAGCCAAGTATGCAAAGACGTAAGGTTGAAAGAACAGGGTGTTTGGGAGCTTAGGCCACATAATTTGTAATTCAGCAAGACTGAGGTAGCCTTCATAGAAGAAGTGATAATATGTGAGCCCAAAAAGACACATTGGGGTGGATTGTGCAGACTCTGTGTGCCTTGCTAAGGTGCAACACCTAGACCTCTCATAACCCACCCTCCTGCTTTTTGATAAACACAAAAATCTAATTTCCTCTTTTATAGTTACTTGAAATATCACCTATAGTCAATATGTTGACCAAAAAAATCACAGCAATGGAATTTTTTGCAATGCAAATTTCCAAATGACTGTGTTCTTGAGTTCATATAGTATTTTCTGTCTCTGTTGCCTGGAGGTAGACCTTTAGGGTTAGGGAGATAAGGATGAAGCCATTACAACTCTACAAAAGCAATGCAGAAGGAGAAGGAACAGATTCAAGAACCATTTCAGAGAAAGAATTGAGAAGAGTTCCCCCAGGAGAGAACTATTGGATTTTTAAGCTGCCTTAATTATTGAGGACTTCTGCTTTGAACATGAAGCCGCTATATTCCAACTCTGCATAGACATCGGAATTTGATTCTAAGTTCAGGAAGGACTCAAAGAAGAGAATTCTAGACTCTGCTTTTCACAACATCAATATACATGGGTGTTTTGTGTCAAAATGAAAGAGTCTATGACTTCAGTGATTTCTCCTTCAGAGCAACCATTTACTTTGCCTCATCCATATCACTTATTATAATAACTGCCAATGATTGTTGCAGGAACTGTAGGAAGTGCCTTGCATGTAGCCTCTCATCAAATCTCAGAGTCATGCCATGGGTTAGTTATTATTATCCTCATTCTATAGAGAAGGGGCCGGGGGCTCAGAAACAAGACCATATAGCTGGTTTAAGTGGTGGAGTTGGAATTGGAATTTAGGCCTATTTCACGTCAGAGTCATTCTGAGTGTATGTGTGTGGACCTGATACTGAGAGAGCTCAGGGGCTTATACTGTGAGCTGGGGCACGGTGATATCCTCACTTACTCCCAGAAGAGATAAGGGCAATGCTGAACAGCAAATGCCTCCTGGCGCCGGGTTACATCATGCCTGTAAGGACACCTTTATTTTGTGCCAGAGGAGGCCCCTGTAGTCCTTTGACTTGAAACAGAGAAGACAAAACTCAGTCCTCACTCTCTGAAGCGTGTTGCCAGTGCTGCCCAGCTCAAATCCAGATGGAAGGTAGAATGGGTCCAGGTGCACATGGGGCCAGGAGTAGGGTCTCAGAGATGAGGAGAGCGATTCATCCGACACCTCTGGCTCAGGGGTACCAGCTATTAAATGACCTTGACACGTCCTTACATGGGTTATATTAAATCCCTTGTACTTAATTTTTTGCCCTTTTATTTTTTAAAGTTATTATTTAAATAATTCTGAAAAAGGTGAACATGTTTTTATTTTAAGAATTCAGACATCATAAAATCCTGGAGCAGCTTTTAAACGTTTAACAACAGGCTGCAACTGTGAAAGAAACAAGTTATAAATGGCATTTAAACACAAACTGAATTCTTTTCTCCCAAATGCTAAGGACTTCTGTCTGCTAACCGCAGGATACAGTTCACCTTATCATCTATGGAAGCCTTTTTACTTGTCATGGATTCTGGGGGAAGAAAATACAGCATGTGTTCTTATCTAATGGAGTTGTTTTAAACTTAATAAATGGCCTTCTAAAAGTCACTTTTGGATTATTTCTCATAGGCTTACAACTTAAATTACTAAGGTTTAAAAGTGCACAAAGATAGTACAAAGGCCCTTGGCTACTGTCAAACTCTATTCTTCATATATTTGGCACCTAAGTCTAGGTCAGACAAGTCCCAGCTGTAAGTTGATAATGGCCAACCTCGGTATTGTGATATATGGCCCTAGAAATGAGGAAGAGAACCGCCATCTCAGAAAGGGTTATTTGTTACCGCTTAACTGGCAAAAACTGAATAGAGTAATGGTAGAACAATGAATCCACATTTCTTTGGAAGAGGAAACTAAGTAAGAATGGAACAATCTATAAATGTGGGAGGAGAGTAGGTAGTGAGTCTCCCAAGGTTAACCGCAATGCCAGTACTTGTTTTCCCAAGTTGGAAAAAAACAAAGTTCTGCACCACCCAAAATGAAGTCAGACCAAGCCCATCATGTTTTAAATATGTGGTGATGCTTTCTTTAGAAAGGGCCCCTGAAGAAGACATAAGAAAGAACAGTTCTGCCCGCAGGCCTGGTCGAACGCTGGCTTTGACAACTCCTGTGGGCTTTTATGTGGCTATTGACTCTGAATAAATAATGGAACCACATTCTCACACAAGGACTGGTAATTCTGCAGCCTCCAGAGATCCAGAAGTTACCACAAAACCAAACTGTGTACTTACATGTGCAAGGGGATCTAGAGCTCCAACAAGAAGCTTGCGTCCCTCTCAGGCTGGCTAACATCACGAGTCTGTGTCCCATTTGCGTTTAGAGTGTTCTGTTGTTTGTTGACTGGTTGGTTGGTTGGTTGTGTCTCCCAGTTACATTGGAAGGTGGTGATGGGGGAATGGAGTATGTGGGTAGAATTGTAGGAAAAATGGTGATGGCGACCTCTGTCTTTCACATGAAACTAGTTGCACCATTGAGTTTCCAAAGAGACATCTTGTCAATGATGAGGGGATGAGGGAATTAGCAATTGACTTTTCCTTCTCATTGGCTAATGCTATGGGAGTAAGTGCTAAATAGCCAAAGGAAAGGACCAACTATTCTACCCCTCAAGTAGGACTGTAAAATTTCTCACCTTGTGGCCACCTGAGGCATTGAGGTGGTTCACTGTCATGAGGGAGGGAAATGAAATTAAATGCATATCCCTCTTTTGCTGACCTCTCAAGACTGCATTTAACTCTCACTGCCACACTCTCCAGGCCCACAGGGAGCCCTCTCTCACTACTAAACCCTTTGGGAATTGAACTCCAGGCCAATGAGAATTAATGGAAGAAAAGATTAGAAAGGAAGAAAAACAAGTGGGTCTTCACTTTAACAGTGGTCAGTCTTCCACTTGAGACTACAGACTGTCTAGAGAATGCATACAATTTCATTCATCATACAATTTCATTCATCAAATTAGGTGCACATTTTTACCTTGACGTATTTGTAACCTTTCAAGTGATTCTTTTTGCTTATATGCTATGGAACAGAAAATATTTTAAAGTTTCTTTATTTGTGATGGTTGTCTGCAGAGCCACAAATATAAAAAAGGTGGACTACCTGCCTGCTGATGACTTCTCACCTTCACTGTAGCTCTGTGAGGGAGGCCCTGGGTCTTTCTCACTGTTGTGTACCCAGGGCTTTGTTCATGGGAGGCCCTCAACAGAGAGCAAGTGAATGAATGAGCAACAAAGACAAAGAGTTAGGAATTGAGTGCTATGGTAACAAATGCACTAAATAAGTATAACTACCACATGCATCCGTGATAGTGACATTAGGATGAAAAATACTTTTTACTGTTTACATGAAGATTCGGCTTTAGAAATGTGATGACAAGAAGGATAAGGGTCAGAGTATTCGGAGAAGCTGCCACATCCACTGACACACAACAGTAATAAGTAGTCAGTGCCAAGGTTAATTTTTAAAGCCTCTAACCAGTCATTTGCAAGGAGAGTTTAAAAAAAGGGGAGGGGGCTAAAAAAAAAGAGTTAAAAAAAGTTAAAAAGTATCAGCTTGACTTTTGTGCCATTTCTTTATGACTCATCCTCTTTCTTTAAGTAAATCTGTCCTTTAAGGGTGTGACACTGACGTTTTAAAGCCACTAAATTGGCAAGATTTGTCCCCTCCCCAGACTAATCATTTATTCTTTCATTCATTACATATTTTTAAATGCTTATTATAGACCACTGTGGTAGCACTTCAGAATAAAAATAGATTGTACACATGGTTCTTACTTTCGTTACTTACAACCTGTCTTAGTCTGTTCAGGCTACTATAGCAAAATACCATAGACTGGGTGGCTTGTTAACAATAGAAATTTATGTCTTACAGTTTTGGAGGGTGAAAGTCCTAGACTCAGGTTCCAGTATAATCAGGTGAGAGCCCCTTTCTGGGTTTCAGATTGCTGACTTTTCATTGTGTCCTCACGTGACGGAAGGGACTAGGGAGTACCCTAGAGATGCCTCTGTAAGGGTGCTCATTCCATTGGTGAGAACTTAGGCGTCAATCTTATGACCTTCCAAAGACCCCACCTCCTAATACCATCACCTTGGGGGTTAGGTTTTAACATTTGAATTTGGGGGTACACATACATATCATAGTATAACCTAATAGGGGAGAAAGGATACCATAAACCCATGAAAAACTAAGGTGATCCCCAGTGAAAATGGCAATACTTAAAAATATGTTGGAAGTTAGTATGTGATCAGAAACATGAAGGAAGGAGTCTACCCAGAGCTTACCCTTCTTTTAGGAACCATCATCTCCCCATCGTGATCCACAGGATTACTACATAAGCCATGTTCCCATAGTATGAACCCACTTGCCTAGCTGAAGTTGAATGGACCAAGGATGGCGCCTGACAATGCTGGACCAGTCAGATCCTAGGGATTTGGAATTGGGTGTAAGATGCCAGTTTTGTTTGGTTATCCACCTTTGTAGAAGAGATGTAAACATTGGTAGTGGCTATTTTCCATCATGACAAAGCAAAGAAAGCCAGTTGCAGTGTGGAAAAAGAATGAAATAAACATGAGGAGAGAAGCAATGATAAGGGAAGGTGAAAAGGGACTCTGGTTCCCTCAGTAGCTCCAAACCTTATTTGGAGATTCATTTTTCCCCTGTCTTGCCATCCATGAGACATCTCTGTATCCATTTAAGGGTGCATTTCTACTTGCTCCTGCAGAAAAGAGTTTCATCTTTAACAAGGTGTCTGGTTGATCTGATGTCTGGCTGGTTTGTATCTTTGGAAATCCAGGGAATTCCTGGTCTAAATTGAGGACACTTTCCTAATCCCGCCCCCTGCCTCTTCCTCCTGCCATGTGTGTCCACTAGTACTCATTTCATGCCATCCCAGAGGTTGGGTTCTTCATATCTCCATGGGTCTGTTGCTACCCTTTCTTTCAGTCTCTAAAGTCAACAATAAGTGCTTCAAATATTTCATCTTATTTAATCCTTACAGTAACCCTTACATTAATCCTTACAGTAACCCTTTTTGAGGTAAATACTATTAACTCCATTTTGCAGATTACTCTGATGCACAAAGAAATTGACCAATTTACCCACCATCACATAACTGATATGTGACAGAGCCATGATGTGAACAGAAGCAACATGACTTCTGAGCACATGCTCCCAGCACTAAGCTTCTCCCCTTTTTGCTGTTACAGCAGAGGGCGCATTACATAGAATGATCTTTTCTTCAGTGCTTTTAAACTGTTAGGATGGTTCTATTCCTCTCATTCTATCAGTGTCATAAAACATAAACCTCATTGCAAACACAAGTTTGGTGCTTACTAATCCCTCTCCTCTTACCAGGCACACTGGCAGTCTAAATTCCCTATTCTCGCTTGAAGTTAAGTTGGAGACAGTGCTGCATACTGGCCAATGGCTTGGGGCAAAAGGTGACATATGTTCCTTCCAAGCCTAGATATAAATTTCTCTAGGCAATTTTCTTTGCCCTTTTTTCTCCTTTGATGTGTTTAAGGAGTCCATGTCCTATGGATGACAGTGGCACAAGCTACGAGGAGACAAGATCTTTGAGTCATTCCGTGGAGGTGAACTATCTAGGAGAACCATCCAACCCTCACAGACTGACATGAGCAGGAAATAAATGGTTGTGGTGCTGAACTACTACAGTTTAGAGTGGTTTGTTACAGAAGCTGCTAGCTTTCCCTTATTGATCCACCTCCTGAATTCCAAAAATTAGGTGAGCATGCTGATAGCCAGTGAGGTAGGCACTTGGGTAGACATATCAAGATTGTTTTATTAGAAGCTTCATCTTTTAAGAAATCTGAGTTGTGGTATTAATGAAAGAAAGTATTGGTAATATTATCAAAAAGCACTCAGCCCAGTGCTTCTGTGCTTGTTAGGAGAACAGTGCCTTTGCCATAACTGATGGAGTCTTTGCCATAACTGATGGAGTCAGTCTTTCTGTGGCTCCTCAGAACATTCTCTGGGTGGTGGGTTCAGTTCCTTGCTTATGCAGGGACAGGGACTTCAGTCAGAATCAGGGAGTTACATTTCAGTGTGGGATGCTCAGGGGCTCAAGTCCAACTTACAGAGAGGCGGCGTTTAGTTGCTTTTTGACAGCAGTGGTGCGGGATGGGAGGGTTTGTTGTTGTTGTTGTTTTCAACTAACATACAGTGTGACCATTCAGTCTCCTTGAACCCATCCCTGTAAGGACTTTCCCCATTCCTTCTTATCAGAAAAGGGAGTCAGTGTTGTCCACTGGAAACTTCTGGCTTGGGTGAGTAAAGGAATATGTGACCAAGTGGAGTTGATTAAGAATGAACCCTTGGTGTTTGCATGTCACCTATCGGAGATATAGAATCAAAACTGTTGCCTTTTGTTAGGAAGTCCACATTGGAAGCTGACAGAGTCTTTTGGGGAAGTAGTTGAGAAAGTGTTAAGAGTTGCTAAGTTTAATATTAATCTTATCATTTAGTCAGAGGTCAAGGTTTTATTTCAAATTAAATTTATCATGAAATTAGGAAAATGGGCTTGCCACATTTCAGTGATCTCCACGATCCCTTATGGTTTCATCATCTTGCAATGAACCTTCTGACTTTGCCAGTGCACACAGCTCTCTGAGGGACCACATAAAGGTAAAGAGAAACTAAAGGGCTAAAAATCTATGCTTTTGCTCTATTCTTACAGTTCAAATTAAATGACTTAAGAATATCCACCATTTCTTCAAAATACACTGGGCTGCCAAGAGATGGCTACATTAAGATTCAAGGACATGAGCTTTGGAGTTGTCGTGCTTAACATAATCTGTGGCTGTTGTTTTTCTATATTATTATTTGTTCAACTAATAATTCCCGAGTGCCTCGATGTTCTGTGCACTGAGTGCAATGGAACTGCTACCTGCCGTCTGGTGGAGTATGTATTTACAATTTGTTGCCACCTCTGCTAGAGCAAAGCCGATTTTAATATACTAGGAGAGGGAATCAGAGTCTGGCACATAGTGGGTGCTTAGAATGCTTGTTGATGGACACATGAGCCCATTAGGGTATCTGAGAAATTCTATGTGAGCAGCAGTGTAACATCATCTCTGCTTTACCTCAATCTGCGACCCTGTGAAAAAGATTGGCTTTCCTACCTCAAAAAAGGAAAACACTTGTTTCTATAGAGTATGTGTACAACAAACATTCATTGAGTGGCTATTTTGTGGTGGACACAGCGCTGGGCCAGGAGACACCGAGGCTCTGACCTCTCCTTCCCACAGCAGCATACTGGTTGACCCACCCTTTATTGACTTGGCAAGTTAGGTAATTCTTAGTTAAGCACTGCTGCCTTTGAAAATGTCTCCTTTCTTTGACCCTCTATTATGCCAGGAGAAGAGAGAGGGAGGCAGTTGATCGGTATGAATGTCAGGGCCACAATAAACCCTGATTTACTTAAGAGTACATGGAATGAAACCAATAGAGTGTTAACCAACATTTTCTCTGAAATGAGGTTGGGAAGGATTAGCTTAGGGGAGGGCACCGTTAGAAAGAGAAGAGCCATTAATCACTGTCCTGAAATAATCCAAGTTGAATATCTTATTGTTTAATTATTTTTAATCTTTTGGATATACAGAGCCGCCCCAGGGTGTTTTCTTTTCTCTGTCCCTCCTACAGAGCAGGCTGCACTGGACTGAAGTCCTCCTGTGTTTTCCTTGAACTGGGTCCAAATTCATTACAGATAGACTGTGTCTTGGACAGAGATGATGAAGCTGGTGAAGAGGAGGGGGCAAGAGGGTGAGCAAGCAAGCCATGGTAGTAGCTAGGGCTAGCTGTACAAGTTGAAAGGTGATCTTTGACCTTTTCATGACTCATAAAGCACTTTATGCCTCCCACCCCTTGGTCAAGAATTTTCAAGCTCAACAAAAGGGCTTTTAGCTCAAATGCCACTTTAACCTAACTTCACAAGGATAACTTATTTTAGTTTCTGTGTTGACCAAGTAAATTTCTTCACTTTGACTACCTAATAGCCCACCACCTTCGTTGATCCCATGTCTGTTTGTCAGGTCATGCGCTTTGTCCAGGCATGGAACAAGGTGGGTGAGGTTTTATTTCTCAGTTGTGGGAAATGGATCACCAGATGTCTGATTTAGGTATATGGATGGATTAGAGCTGCCAATTTGCAAAAATTTCCAGTCAAGAGTCATTCCAAGTTGTGAACCCTCACAAGTCAAGCTAAAAGAATCCCGAGAGGAGGATTTCTGGGCTCAGTACCCTAGGCCCATTCGCAAGACTTTCTAATACTTTTGCAGCTTTAATCTCCCATGCTGCCCCACCGCTGATAAAGAGTACCAATTACTGCATTCACCACCATTGAAATGTCCAGTTTCCTTCTGGGAGAGAAAACTGTTAGAGACTACAATGGGATTTAAATGTAGCTGAGTTAGGCAGTAAGCTCTAGAGGGCCACAGGCTCTAGAAGATTTTGGATTTTTCTGTTCTGTTTTATACATTTTCCCGTCTCTTTTGAACTCTATTTCCCAAGCCAGACAATATGATTAAAGAATTACAGCCCGTCTTCTTTTAACAGGCCTAGCTAGTGCTATTGAGGTAGGTTAAAGATGGCTACAAATTCTTTAACATTCCTTCAATGACAGATGGGGTCTTCAGCTTGAATCTGGATACCCTCTGTGACTGCTTGACCAGTAGAATTCTTTGGAGGTAACACCGTGTTTCTGTGGCACTATGTTTTGTGGAAATTGATGTTTAGAATATGTTGGCTGGGGGCAAGATAAGGCATCTGAATATGGTGATACATAGGACTTCTTACAGTTGTGGGGAAAGGATCACGTTTAATAAGAATCTACTATTTTCCGGGACTTGCGCCAGCTTTGTGAAACAAGGGTATTCATCTATGGCTCCCATGTTTAAGAAGTTCACAGTTTAGGGGCGCCTGGGTGGCTCAGTGGGTTAACCCTCTGCCTTTGGCTTGGGTCATGGTCCCAGGGTCCTGGGATCAAGCCCCACATTGGGCTCTCTGCTCTGCGGGGGGCCTGCTTCCTCCTCTCTCTCTGCCTGCCTCTCTGCCTAGTTGTGGTTTCTCTCTGTCAAATAAATAAAAAATATTAAAAAAAAAAATTCACAGTCTAATGGAAATGATAAATGTACATAAACTAGCATGATTTGAACCAGGGATGGTACTGATGGGATGCAGCCTTACCAAGACGCACAGTTTACCCTGAAGAGCATGACTGAGAACCCCATTTTAAGCAGTACTAGCTGCAAGAATGTGGAATTTGGAGTGACTCCCAGGGACTGTGCAGGAGTCCTCTGAAAGGCCTCCATGGAAAAGGTGACAGTTTAGCAAGGTTTTAAAAGAGTGGGATTTGGTTCTCCTAAATCCGGAGCTCCAGCAGCCCTTCGTGCTGTGAGAGGTATAATATGGCAAATGCTAAAATGCTTCCCTAACCCAAAATACCTTCCCTGCTAGCCCCACCACGGTGTTTAAAACTTCTGCAATATTCAGTCTTTGACTAGGCTTTGAAGGTCTGCAAAATTTTAAATATTATTTGGGAAAGGTAACACAATAGGTCATTTTTTAAATTCACTCACACATTAACACACATTTCCTTATTTTTGTATTCAAAATTATTGTTTTTCATTGACTTTCTAGGCTTAATAGGTATATTACAGATGTTAAAGATAGTTGCTCTGATTAAGTAAATGTTTGGTGCTCAGAGATTATGGATACCTTAAGGCATAGATTGTTTTAGAGAGAGACACCTTGGCGAGTTGTAGGGAACTCTTCCTTTCAAAGCACGAGTTGTTTCCTGCATAAGGAATGAGCGTATGCTTTTGAAAAACCAAATACCTGCTTATGTTTGGAGCGTATTTAGCACTGGGGGTGGTAGTGAGGGACACACAGCAGGATTTGGCATGGTGTGTTCAAGGGGATTCCAGTCTACTTAATCAAAAGTAACAACTAACTGAACTGTGCAGGTTATGATGTATGCGTATTTCAACATGAAGCAATGGGACAGCCATTTGCAGTCGTGTAGGAGAGCACCAATAAAAGTCAGCCAGTGGGGACTTTAGGTGCCAAGGAAGGCTCTTTATGAGCTTCTTGTGACACAAAAGGACCCACCCCTTCTGTGCGATATATTTAGTGTTGTTCTAGATACAAAGAATGTCCATAGATTCTGTGAAAGGATGATACATCGAACTTAGAGGAAGGTTATCTTTTGGGAAGATAATTAAGCCCAATGATTGTTTGGGTTACTGACTCCTCAGCTGTTACCTGCACCAAGTTCTCTGGAGCTGTTATGGTCAGAAGAAATTCTTTTATTTATTTTGATTATCTAATCTCTTGGTTCTGCTTGTTTCCAGAAAAGGGTTTGAAGCTCAGCAGTGTCATTGATCCCATGCCTGCGTAGCTGACAGCCTTTCTGGACTATGGGTCTGGTGATAACACTTCACTGCTGAAAGTCCTTAAAAAAGTCCCATGTCCAGAGTGCCTGGGTAGCTCAGTCGGTTAAGCCTCTGACTCTTGATTTTGGCTCAGGTCATGGTCTCAGGGTTGTGGGATGGAGCCCCATGTAGGGCTCAGTGCTCAGCGTGGAGTCTCCTTGGGATTCTCTCTCTCCCTATGCCCCCCCGCCCGCCCCAGGCCCACCCACCCTGCCCACTTGCCCTTGTTTTTATGTGTGCACATGTGCATTCTCTCTCTCTGGAAAAAGAAAAAAAAAATCCCACTGCCTCTACCCAGCATGGCATTCTATAATCTGGCCCTCTCACCTTCCGGGGCTCCCATCTTGCCCCAGACTTAGGCCATACACCTTTGAAATTCCTTTTGCCACAGTCCCTCTAAGCCCACAGTGCCTTCCCTTCCATCTAGATTGACTTCTACCCATACTAGAGCCAGCTCAGGCATCAACTCCCTAATTACAAATTGGCTTTAAGCTCCCAGGAAAGAATGCGTTTACTGTGCTCTTCATCAGGTACTCGTTGCACTTAAAACCAGGGGGTGTTCTTGATAGTGTTGCATGCCCCCTCACCCCACCCACTCTCTACACTTCTCCATTCTTCTCTGTGGCCCAGGAGGCTGACCCATATGCACCCCATACCCCCTTAACCTTCCAGCTCCCTGTTCGCCTTGGCTAATAGGAAACACCAACAGGGGATCAGGAAGGAGGAAGAGAAGGAGGGAGTTGAGTTATTAATCCCCTGCCTCCCTAATTCTGGTTGCTATGGTTTGACTTTGTCTTTCTGCCAAAAGCTGTAGTCCCTTTTAGGCAACCCTGCCTCTCTAGCTGCCTCCTGCTACTTCTGGTATCTTCTCCTCCTTCTTGTGTATTTGGGCTTCCAGTGATAGCAGAAGTTCTTAGTTGCTACTAGCCATGGAACACTGCCTTGTTCTGGTCTATTCCCTGAAACCTTGCCCATGCCATTGTGAATAGTCTAATTCAATACAAATGAACCATCTCTATCCAGCAGGACACTCACTGATATAGCTAGTTTTCAGGGTAAGATCAGGAGCTTTCTGTAATGTTTATAATCTGATATTTTGGTGTCTTTCTTCCAAGATGTCATCTGAACTGTGGCTTCAAGCTGTAAAACAGGTAGACACAGACTGCCTGTAACACATGAAAACCTTACTCCAAGCTCCCCATTCCTGTACTTCAAATGGGGAATTTCGATGTCATGTTTATTTGCCACATCCACCGTGCAAATCTAATGAATTCAGATCAGGAAAACTCTAATAGTAGGATTTATTATTAGCCCTGTGTACCCCACCCTCAATTAGCAGAGGATAAAATATTTATACAGAGGCTGAAGGCAAATATAAAGAACTAATCCTGCTCTTCCAATCCCTCCACAAGATCTGGAGGTGGCAATTCAATTCAATAATAGGTGTTTGGATTAATTATGGCAGCTGAAATTACAAAGTAGATGCTCAGTAAAGGCTCGTAAAATAAAAATTAATTGGGTGATTGCTCATACTGCAAGTACTATGCAGAGCTGAGTTGAAACCAGAATTGAATTCCTGTTTGAACCGGCTGGTTTCTGAAGGCACCCATGTCCTACCTTGGATGTTGGTGGCACAGCTGTGATCCGCCTGTGGAGTGCCCTGAGTGAGAAAGACCACCCATCAGTCCCTGAACTGCAAGCCAAGGAGGGTAACTTGCTGTAAAGTATTTATTTGCCAAATGATAATGTCAACTGCACATACACCAGGGTGGCTGGAAAATTACATGTCTGAGCCAGGGACGGTTGTACATTTCAAGGTTAAGATGGGCAAGGAATCCCTCCGGCTTTCCTCCCCGATGAACGTCCAGGTCCACACCAGCTGAGCTGCATCTAGGCTGGGGGGTCTGCAGACGCAGCCACCACAGAGAGGGAGTTTTTCATGAGTGATGCTTGCAGATCAAAGTGAAACCCCTGACTCGTGTGCCCAGGGGCGAAGATCTGAACCCCTGGCCTGAAAGAGGGCTCTGTTGAAAGAACAGTAGTCCTCCCTATGCTGAACTTGGCCAGTGGGAGTTTTTCAATTTGCACCTGGTGTTGGGCAGGAGTTCACGAAAATCCACAGAAAGGAATGTTTCCGAGTTGAATGATCGAAGAGGGAAAAAAAAGTTGAACTGGAGTCCTTTGGAATCATGAAAAGCACTGATTGAATTTGTGAAACCGAGACTTAAATCTTTGGCGAGAAGAAGGCTTCTCGGAGGTCTGCCCTCCATGAACGCGTGCGGTGGGGTGTCTGCTGTCACCTTGGCGGCCAGGAGCCTTTGGAAGGGAGCTGAGTCGCTCACAGCCACCCGGGGGAGCCAGAAGGGCTGTGCTTTTCTGACCAGGAGTCTTTTTCATCTTCTCTTTCCAGGGCAGAAAGATTTTTCCAGCTCGCTAAATATTTAAAATTTGTACTCAGCAACAGCCCTTTCTTCACTCAGCAAAAGATTTTTGGGATTTTCTAAATACACTTCTTCTTTCCAAAGTGTCCAGAGCCTTTTTGTAAAACACACGTTTTACCTAGAAATGTATCTTTTAGTAGTACAGAAATAATAAATGCTCATTATACAAGCTTCAAATGCCACTAAAGAGACTAATAAAGAGACTTAAATTCACCCTGAATGTTACCCCAGCGTTGACCACCATCAAAGGATCAGAAGGTCTGCTTCCAGGCTTCATTTTCTAAGCATTTAGCAATATACAAGAAGTGCATTTTTTTTAACTATAGAAGAAAACTCAAATGTATATTTTAGACCTTGAAACTACAATAACTGAGGTTAAAATTGCTGAACACCACAGAGTGTTGCTTTGCTAAAAGGACATCTCTGTATTCCTATTTTATTTGACTTTCCAGAGCCTTTGAAACTTTTGACCTAATGTCTCTTTGAGCTCTTAAGTTTCTTGTCAGTTTCCCCCTCATGCAGCCCCTTTACTGCTTCGTTTCTAAAACCCACTGCTCCTAAAGCTTTTCCCTTCTAGGATTTAAGGTCTCTATGCTCAAGATTTCCAAATTGGTGCTCTATGTGGCCACAAGGTAGGCATTTTAAACATAATACAGAAATGTGAAACTGGAATTATGCTGTGAATTCTGAACGCTTAAAGGAATAAACTTCCTTGCTGAGAAGTAGAAATGATCTAAATGGTTTCATTCTTGGCACATTGCTAGTTTTGAGAAGTTGAGGAAAATGTTTAAATGACTTGAGTGAAAAATATTAGGCCCGCCACATGTTAGGGCACTTTGGAGTAAAGTGATGGGAAGTAGGGTGAGGTAGATAGGGAGTGATTCATGGTACAATCTGGGTTCTAGGGCTGTGTCCACACTAATGAGGGGAAGGACGGCTCTGTTGATCCAAGAAATGTGGAAAATCTTTGCCATGTTTCACTTAAACGCCCTGTAATTTTTTTTTTTTTTTTTTTTTTTTAACAGAAAAGGCTGTTCTGACACTGGGAGCTCCTGGCCACCTTCATCAGAGGAGCTGGCTGGCCCCATCGCTCATGATTTCACTTTCTGTTAAGATGCTCATTTGCTCCCAGGTGGACTTATCTCAGCCTTGTCTTATTTCTTTGTGGTCCTGCTTAAATGTGTTTGAATTTGTAACTATGCTGGGTCCAGGCTTTGGTCAGAATTAAGAGAATTTGTTAAAGCTGACAGAAGCAAAGACTTCAGAAGGGCACATCGGACTTCCCAGTACCTTAATGAAAAATAGACAATCTCGGACATAGATAATAAGGACAATGAAAATGTTTGATCTCTGACCATGTGCCAAGCATAGTGTCTGATGCTTTATAAGCCTTATCTCATTTAGTTCTCCATTGACCTTGGGAGTTAACTACAATTCTTTTCCCTAGGCAACAGATGTATATACAAGGCTCACAGAGGTTAAGTCACGTGCCCAAGAGAACCCAGTCACGTGCAGAACCTCAGTTTAAATGTGGGCTATTCTACTCCAGAACCTTACCTGTTACCTGTTGCTGCCTCCGCTCATCATCTGGGAGCACTTCTCATCATTTGAGCCCAATAATGGCGTTTCAGGCTGGCAGGGACTCTCAACCCTGCATGCACATTGACTCAGGGGGACCTTTGGAAGAATACTCATCCCAAACCCACCTAGCCCCCAGAGATTCTGATTTACTTGGAGTTGAGGCCAATATCGATTATCTTCAGTTAGGTAGAGGCTAGCATTTTGTTTGTTTGTTTGTTTTAAAGTGATCCCAAAGCCCAGGGAAGCTCTGGATTAGAGATATAGTTTCTTCTGGAAGATGGATACATCAGCTCCAGGAGTTTAGTGCTTTCCCCTCAGTCCTTTCACCTCATTCTGAATGCCCAGCCTTTTCTCCCTCAGATGCACCTATCTCAAGAATCATCGAATCACTCCCCTTTGCACTCCCTAAGTAACTCTGTATATAGTTTGGCCCAGATAGTGGTGTGGAGAATGCCTTATAGTTAGATTTTGATCAATTTATGGGTGCTACATCTCCCCGCCCAGTTGATTTGTATAGTCCTTAAGGGCAAAACTCTGACTTCTCCAACTTCTGTTTGCCTAAAGATACTTTGTATAGTGGTGTGTGTGCGGGTGTATGCAAAATGCTGACCAGCTTAGTGGCAAAACCACTGTGGATTTCAGGCGTGTGAGAGAGTGTGCAAGGAGCAATGAAGAAAAAGAAATCAAGTATTAGTGGTCTTTTATGATAATTGTATCTCTATTTATATATTCAGTAAGAAGTTATTGAGCATCTGCTATGTAGCAATCATATTCTAGTGAGAGACATAGAATTATCACCTACGTAAACCCATAAACAAGTCGTTTCAGATGGTATTAGAATCTTGAAGGAAATAAAAGTAGTTAACATAGAAATGAGTGACTGGGTGGGAAGAGGGCCTTCAGGATAACTGGGGAAGGTCTTGCTGAGGGAGGGGACAATTGAGCCTGAAGTCTGAGGACATATCCATGGAAATTCTGGTGTATGTTCCAGATAGAAACCTTGGAAGCAGGCATAACTTTGTGTGTTTAAGGAACAGGAGCAAGGCCTGTGTAGGGCAGACATACTGAACTGGAAGGGTGGTAGAGAGGTCAAAGATGCAGGTTGTGCCAGAGTCTACAGGCCTTGAATGTCAGAGTAAGAAGTATGGATTTCTTTGTGGGTATAATAAGATTTTTGAAAATCACAATTCACAGTCAAATGATGATGCAAATATAAATATATGTTGGCTTTCCTAATTATTTCTTCTATTTGGATCGGGGGTCTTAAGGAAATTCTACTAATGAATTTAGGGTAAGGAAAGCTTCTGTGTATTGGGTTCTCTTTGTTCCAAAAAACACTTCCCTGACACAGTCAGGGAATGCCTGAGGGACACGTTATCATTCACTATGGGTTTTTTCCCTAACTGTGCTGAGAGGTGAGGAAAGGCCTATACCTGACAAAATGTTCATCTCATTTTACTCTGGTGGTAACTTGGCAGTAGTGGAGTTGTGGCTCGTTGTGCCGTTTATAATGTCAGCTAACTACAGAGCTCAGCTTGCTTTTTCGTTGTTTTAATACGAAACCTCTGAGAAGTAGAAATGTGTGATGGACACTTGATGTGTTAGTTATCGATTGTTGAACAACAAATTACTACCAACTTAGCAGCTTAAAATGAAACACATTTATTACCTCAGAGATTCTGTGAGTCGGGAGTCTGGACACAACTTAGCGGGGTACCCTGCTCAGGGTCTCAGAAGGCTGTCATCCAGATATCTGCTGGACTACATTCTCATTTAGAGGTTTAACCGGGAAAGAATCTGCTCCTGAGCTCCCTCAGGTTTGGGGGAGAATTCATTTTCTTCCAGTTGTAAGACTGAGGCCTCTGGCATGTTGGTGTCTGTCAGGCAGAAGCTGCCCTGGAGGCTGCTTTATCCCCTTGCCATGAGGGCCAATCTGCCAGCCAGATAGAGTCTTACATAACACAACATAACAGTTGAAGTCATCGCCTATCACTTTTGCTATGTTCTGCAGGGTCAAAAGCAAGTTCTAGGTCTTACACATACCCAAGAAGAAGAGCTTACACAAGAGTATGCACACCAAGAATCTAGAACTAAGAGTCATGGGGCCATCTTAGAGTCTGTCCACCACACTTGGTTTTATTAAAAAAAAAAAAACAAAACTAAAACAAAACAAACTTGTCTTTGGAAGTTATAACTAATGTAATAACATTCAGTGGTTGTTGATAAGCAGACATCTTAAACATTTTCCTTTTATAAATTAAAACTTTGTTCTTCAGGGGTCTATTCTGGGACTAGAAGGGGAGGTACATCCTAGAAACATGACTTTAAAGCTGGTTTGTAAACCGACAAATGTCTGCACGGTTACTGATACTTGGGACAGTCCAAAGCTATCTCCCATCTTCTTGAGGTAAGACCACTTCATCCTGTTCTATATCACAAGCAGCCAAAATAAATCCACGGAATTTTTTAACCTGCCTTTCTAGGAGACAAGCCTTCCCTGGAATATTCACAGAGTGACCATCCTCCGTGCGCACTCACATGATGCTCTGTCATCTCTGGGAGGAGAGCCAATACTATAAAACGTTGCCAGGGAAAAGATGGATCACAGCAAAGTAACCTGGGCATTTAACCAGGCTGAATTTGGCATGCTTTGTCTGTACACTTTTAGTAAAGATTTGCCTTTTATTGTCACTCTTGCCTATCCAGTATTTTAGTGGTTTTTTCTGCTTCTAGAAATTGGAGCCCCCAAAATACTCGATCCCAGTTGTGGTGTTGTCAGGTCAGACATAGTCCCAAAGAGTGGCTTGGAGGGAGTACCAAGAATCCCCATTACTACCATATTCACTCCCCCCAACAGCCCCAACCATTCTCCTTTCCCTATAACCCTGCCGTTTCCTTGATATGGACAGTGTGTGTTTTCTTAGTCTCATGTAAAATGCCATGCCAACTAAGCTGTGGGACTAGACTCTGGCATCCACCCTCTTCCAACCACATTGCTGCCCTAGACCTCTCTCATTGAGAGTGTCTGGGACTTCTTCCATTTCATGTTGATATAAAAGAGAGATTTGGGAGCACTTTTATCTTTTTCTTGACCCTTCCTTTAGAATTCAAAGGGGGAAAAGTTACTTTAAATATTGTCTGAAAATGGGGCACCTCAGTGTCTCAGTCAGTTAAATATTTGCCTTCAGGTCAGGTCATGATCCCATGGTCCTGGGATCGAGCCCCACGTCAGGCTTCCTGCTCAGTAGGGAGTCTGCTTCTCCTCACCCTCTCCCGCCTGCCCCTGCTCTTGCTTTCTCTCTCTCTCTCTCTCAAACAGATAAATAAAATCTTAATAAATTAAAAAAATGTATATTGTCTGAAAGACAGATGTAAGCTAGCTGTATCCCAGGCCCAGACAACTGGTTTTCTTTCTTTGCTAGGAGGTGGTTGTTGCCAGCCTCTGTAGGTTTCCTGGGTCAAAGAAACAGAATTTAGAACCTATAAGTATTGATCAAGACCGATGCCACAACTTTGATCAGTTAAGAATAAATCAGAAATTTACGGTTTAAATTCCCTTTGAAATACATACACACTTGGAGGTTAAGGGGAAAAAGCATTTGGCAGAATACATCTGAGAAGTTGCCAGCCATATAATGCTTGAAAAATAGCCAGATAGAGTTTGCCAAACCTAAAAGCAGCCGGTTTGCTCATCTCCACATTAAAGGAACATTAAGGTGTTTATCTATTGACTTGAACCTACCTACGAAAGGAGGGGAATTCTAGAGCTGAGACTAAAGTTTTTTTTGGAAAAGTCACCTTCTGCTGCCTAATTATTGTTGATACCTCTGTGATGTGGCATATCTAGTGCATGAGATTCAATAATACACAAGGGTGGAGTTGGCAAGTAAGTAAAGGATGTTATAATGAGGGCAGGAACCAATTAGCCTCATTAGGTCAAGCCAGTCTAAGAACAAATGATGGCCCCTGACAGCAGGAAGGAAAAAGTAGATGAAGTGTTAGGAAAGATGGCAGTATGTAATAAGCAAGGCCACAGCTGCCTCAGGATAGAATATCGCTTTCTAAAGAGCCCTAGATAGAAAGCATACACAGACACATTCTTGAAGTTCTAAGAAAAAAGAAGTATTCAAATAACAGCAAGAATTACTATTTGGTGTCATTTTTATTGCTGTAATTTATTAGATCCCTAGCATGGGCTTACCTAGCATGTTGTGTGCTAAGCCCTTTGCAAATAATGTTGAGAAACCTAACTGCACTGCAGTATAAGTATTTAAACAGTTGGTGTGATTTCTCTCACAAGATTCCCGATTGATATCTTGAAGTCATGTTATTGATCATCTGAAACTTATGTTTTATGGAAAGGTATCTCTGAGCAGCCAGAACGCCTGAGACTTAGAGGTTCTTGCAGATTTCCAACCATCTGACTATTGTGTCTTGCCTAGTCTGTCCCAAAGTGATTATTTGCAGCATATCACTGAGGCAGTTCAACAACTGTGAGGGATCGGTGGCCCAGTCCATGCCCAAATTTGCTGAAAGGGTGCAAATAGTATTTGTTAGAGTTAATGGACCAAGTGGTATTGTTGGATATTCCCAATTGGCCAATTGTGCATTGATATGTGAGGTAATATTTATTGAGAGCCTAGAATGTATCAGATACTGTTGTGATAGTTTCTATAGATGGTAATTAATTTAATCTTTATAATGACTTCATGCTGTATTCTTTAGTCATGGGGGACCAATACTTTGAGGTAGTATTATAAGGAACTAACTGCTATAACAAACACCCTCCCATCTTAGTAGCTTCATACAATAAAAGATTGATTTCTTCCTACCTCGCTGTCACGTATATGATTGGCAGGCATATTTTCACAACATGGTTTGGGAAAGCAGCAACAGATTTAGGGGTCTCAGAATCTTCTCCTGGATCTTCTGCAACTGGCAAGAAAACCATGAAAGGAGAGAAGGAGCCCAGAGGATCTCATGGGAGGTTTTAGGGGTCAGCCCAGGAGTGTCATTCCCGCTTCTGCCCACATTCTAATAGTCAGAACTGATCACTGGGCCCCACACAGATGAAGAAAGAGAATGAGAAGTGTGGTTTTCCTATGTTCTCGAGGGAGAAGAAACTGTGGTAGAGGCATAGGGATTCATTTGCCCCAGGGAAGTGCTGCTATTATTCCTGCTTTAGAGCTGAGGGAATTAAGGCATTGGAAGTTTTGATATCCAAGATCATGTTGTTCAATACCCAATGTCAGTGTCAATAAGCAGGCTGATGATTCAAAACCATATAGTCTTATTTCTGAGCCCATGCTTGTATCTACACTCTCTACTGTCTCTCAATTACTGCCAGTCAGAAAAGTTATTCTCAAGTCATCACTATTCGGTTTGATGATTTTATCCCAGATCTAGCCCCAGATTATTATTTAAACATTTTTGTGATTGGGTAGGAGTGCCATTCAGAGTCCCATGATAATGGGACGATAATGAAAGGGGGTTAGACAAACAGCACAGAATTCTGAAGTCTGTAGGAACATTTTACATCAACGTTTCACCCCCACCTCCATATTCTTTCCCGATCTCAGACCCACCCACCCACTTATTAACCAC
Organism: Meles meles; assembly: GCF_922984935.1. NCBI lineage: Eukaryota > Metazoa > Chordata > Mammalia > Carnivora > Mustelidae > Meles > Meles meles. The sequence goes on from NC_060068.1 coordinate 86,423,327, forward strand.
CAGTACCACCACTGTCGAGAAAAAAGGAGAAAGAAGTAAAAAGGAAAAAAAAGAAAGAAACAAAAGTCCTGATAAAGCTTTCACAGTATTGAGAAGGTCAAAGGGAGTTGAGTGAGTTAATATCTAACGGCACCTGAAGTTAACCAGACATTTGGCTCTTTTCCCAAAATGGATGGTTAAAAATATCAGACCATGAGCTCTGAATGAGTTTAGCCAACCTTCAGCCTGTGCTCACCCTCCACTGCTATTTCTCATGTGTCCTAAACCATCTGAAACCATCTCACTGAGCCTCCCCCGTGATGCCTTGCCCTCAAGTCTCAGAGACAACCTCAGATTGGCCTGGTCAGACCCTTGGAAAGCTTCAGAATGCTGCCTGTCAGACGTGTCCATGTCGGCACGCCACCTGTTCTGGCAGGAAACCAATTTTCTATTTCTTCCTCCTTCGGGAAATGTGCCTGTTTCTGGCATCTGTCCCCATGTATCCTGCTCACACACTGAGACAAAGAAGTCATTTCATTTCTAAAGCCGTCTTTCCCACTTAAAAGAAAAAAAATTTCTTGTGTTCTCTCTTAACAGCCCTGTTGACTCCTTCATCTTCCTCCACTTTATGTATTTAAATCTATTCTTGTTTCCTTGTATAATATTCTTGCTCCATTTTCTCTTAAAGTTCCCTTCTTTGTTTGTTTGTTTGGGGTCTTCATCTTTTTTCAAATCCACCTTTGATTATATGAAAGAATCCTTCTTAAGTAATCTGACGTGTTTTCGTGTGCACCAACCACTGGTCTTAATGGTTTTCACCGCTATTATGGAATATTTTGTCATTTATCTTTAGACAAGCTTGACTATTTGCTTTTCTTTCTTCCTAAGAGCCTACTAAGTTATAGATAGTATGAGTGAGAAAACATGACAGTATTGAAATAGGGGCTTATGCTATTGATCTATACTTTAAGAAACACTATTTTTTAAAAGAATATTGGACTTACTCTTTTCTTTTCTTTCCAAATTCCTGCCACCTCTGTTGTTTAAAACATGATTTCTTCGGAGGGTGAAAAGAAACGCGTTCCAGGGAGGTTGCTTCACTGCCGTGTAGGCAGGTCACATGGAGTCTCCTCTTCCTACAGAATCATTCTGTGATCTTGGTAAAGCGAAGCTGCAGGACAAAAGTGTATTTAAAGAAAGATATTATGGGACCGGAAGCTTAGAGAATTTAACTTTACTTCTGTGACTCAGATGCCTCCCATTTTAAGAAAGTCCTCTGAACACTGTGTACTTTGGTTTTGCCTTTTCATAAAAAGGAAACCAATAAAAATATAGCATCTACAATGTAGGCCCTTAACAAACTTCCAATAAATGGCTTGTTAAAATCTTTTTCAAAAATGGTGTGGGTGAAAAATTAATGAACTTACCAGGAAAATGAGATTTCTTTCCTAGGAATTGGTATTTTGTGAACATTCTATGCCCTCCTCCTTCTGTCTTCTGCCATATTTTTGCCAGTTCTTCTCTTCCACTGAGCAGTACTTGGATTTGCCAGATGTGTTTCAAAGAGCATGAGAATTTTAGTGGAAAACACAAGAAAGCAAGGTATAATGAGATATGTGGTGTGTGCTCTTGGACCTGGGACAGATTGACTTGTCATCACCCTTCTGTCCTCTCTAAGACACAGTGTCACTGTCACTCATTCTGCATATTGTCAAGGCAGAACCCATAGGCTAAAATCCTGGCTCCATTCCTGAAAAGCTCTGTGATTTTCAGCAAGATTGATAATCTCTCTAAAGGTTAGTGTTGGTTGGTAGGTAAGAGAGGTTAACCTCTCTAAGATCTTAGTGTCTTCATTAGTACAGTCCTCTTTGGGAACTATAAGGATCCCATGAAGAAAAGCAAGAGAAACTCTTACCACAGTGCCTGGTATATTGTTAATATGCAACAAGTGGCCCTCCCATAAACTCAATGGAGTATATTCTTAAAATATTAAACCACCCTCTCTTCCTCCTCCCTTCAAATATTAATCCCTAGCAAATCCTGTTTCCTTAAATTCCTTTGGCCTTTACAGTTGATTGCCACAGGGAAAGAGGGTAGGCAGATATTTAAACTCAGAGGTTATCATTTCCCTCTGAATTGAAAAGCTAATGTTTTGAGTTCATAGTGTGACAATAACCTTGAAAGCCAAGATTTGGGGGAAAAAAAGCTGTCTACTTTGTAAAGCTTCCCTTTACTTATCTAGAGTGAAGTCTGGTAAATTTGGACTCCAGAGCTTTATTTATCAGACCTAGAAAAAGGAAGAAGGGAAATATGATGTAAGAATAAATTTTATCTGACTGAAAGGGAAAGTAAGAAAGCCCCTCAGGTTCCAGAGAGAGGAGTCCAGAAGGGAGAAGAAAGAGAGGCAGGATATCAGAACTGAGTAACATGACTTTACCATCAAGATCAGAATTCCCAGTGGAAGAAGGTTTGAGAAACTCTCCCAGGAGGTTGACACATCCCAGACATCTCAAGATAAATATTAGTTAATTCAAAATGTTAGCTAATCCCTCTTTAGCGGGGAGCTCCCTATTTTCAGCCTAGCACTGGAACAGCATAGCACCACACACATGGGAGTTCAGAAAGGCAAGAGCTACCCTTCTTGGTCCACATGGAGCTCCAGAACCCTCATGTGTCCTAGTAGAAGAATCAGGAAGTGCTATAGGCCCTTGAACCAGAGAGAGATGGAGAATGAGGAGGTTATTTTATGGTGTGGGGTCAGAAGGGTATGGTAGAAATCACAACTTCTACTTCAAGTGCTAGGTACAAATGAGGTAAGCTGTATCACACTAGAGACAAGAATGGGCAACAGAGACACGATCCAAACAGTCATATCATGTCAGGCCTGGAAGGTTCAAGGAACAACAAAGACACAGTAACCCTGGAGTAACAACATTAACTTTTCTCTGCTACCTATGGAAGTAAAGCACCCTCCAGTAAGATAAGATCTGAGAGAGAAAATAATCTATGTTTACTTTTGTCCATCTGAATGTAATTCATATATTTCTGACCTTTCTATGAAAGTAATTGAGAACTGGCCTCATATTGAAGCTGACTTTCAGTCTCTCTCTCTCTCTCTCTCTCTATGTCGGGAGTGGGTTGGGGACAGGGTGGTTGGCATAGGACTTCTACTAACTACCTCACAGAGATGTGAACAGAGGAAGCTATCTTTTGGAAAATAAATTTTGAAGCTCTATGGGATAATCAAGGTAGTCTGTCACAGAAACATTATTTTTTCATATGAGAGTGGGTCACCTAAGGGAGTCCACCAAAACACACAGACTACAGCCATTCCACACCATACCAGCCACTTGGCTGTAGGAGTCGTCCTGAACAAAGTTTATGAGTCCTAATCAGATATATCTCACTCCTTACTGCCTGAAGCACTCCCTGTTTGGGGCTGAAGTAATATGACTAAAAATATACCTACCAATCAACACCTCCCTGTTGTTTCTAGCTACATGGATGCTTGGGGCAGAAAAAGTCTCCAAATAGACTTCAAAGAGCCCACAGCTCTTCAGGACACTAATCACACTAGTGTTGTGGAAAGCAGAATAGATATGTAGCACAGTTACCAATAATGTCAACAAACTCAAGGTGTTAGCGTGTGAAATGAGGTTGTTATTTTGATGACACTGATTATATCAACTGTTCCTCCTTACAATCATAGGGTACTTTTAGATCATGGACACTAAAATCACCAACCAGTAATTTAGAGATCAAATTTACAGCAACCCATTCAAAATAAATTGGTTCATTTTGGCTCCATGGCATTAGGCAACAGAAGGAACGTGAAGTTCTCAAACTGGTTTGTGGCACATCTTTGTAGCCAAGCTTGATGAAGTTCTGGACAAATGGCTCTTTCAGGCATTGCTCAGCTAGGAGGTCATTTCTGCTCTTGTCAGAATGGAAATCCCAAAAACACATATTTGAGAGTCCACAGACTGTCTTCATAGTATATTTGAGTAACTTCAGAAGCTTTGTTGGAAAATTATTTTGTAACCCAGATCATCCTGCTTCATGAGGAAACACTACATTCCTGAATATCCATCAATCTTATTCCATGTCACCATATTGGATACAAGAAGTACTGTCCCCTCCCCAAGTATTTCTAAGCATCCCTGGATGGCTTACCTCCTGGTGGTTGTTTATTGAATCAGTTAGGAATTAGGCCCACTTAGGAAATGGCCAACTGCTGCCATCTCACACATTAGAAGGCTGGAGTGAGCAATCCCAAGGGCTCTGTAAGGTCTTTAGTGTTCTAGGCCCCTTCAGGGTTTCTTTACTCTCTCTGTAATGGAAGGCTTTTACCTCATGCTTCTTGTCTGGTGGCCACAGGATGGCTGCCTCTTTCCCATACTCAGTGTCTTTGCTCTCAGCAGAAAGAAGGAAGGACTGAGGGACTCAAAGGACTGAAAAAGAGGGCTGGGGACAACACTTGAGGCAGCAAAACAAAACTTTGACTTGTCATTATATCTCACTAGCCTGAAACATATGTCCACACCTTTGCTGTAGTCTGGGAAAGCAAGGATTTTACAGAGATACCTTCCTACCTGAAATGAAATATGAATAAGTTTGGTAAGGAAAAGGGGGAGCATGAGTTTCCTGAGCACACAGCAGTGCCTGCCTCTCTCCCCACCCCTCTTTCTGAGCCACTGCTCCTCCACACTGGCCATGTCTGGCCATTTCCTAACTACTGGGCAGAATCCAAACACTGTATACCAGATCTACATGTCTTGATAGTAGCCTTGCGTCTTTCTGGGCGAGTAGCCTCCTGAGCATTTCTTTGTGATTGTCCAGCTTGACACCATCTTTCTGAGACCATTTTCTTTATTAATTCAATTAACAGATACTTTGGTGGTACCTCTGTGTGTCAGGTACTGTTGTAGACCTAGAGAATATGGAAGGGACCAAAATCTCACGGCCCCTATTCTCATGGCACTTACATAGTGGGAAAAACTGATTTTTACCCTTAGTCATCCCCATCTGTGTGCACATTTGTGCAGGGTACAACCTGCATTACTATTTATGACAACCCTGATAATTGCCCAGGGATCCAGGCTTCTATCAGAAGAAGTCAGAAATAAAGAGAAGTCAGAAATAGAGAGAGTCTGACAAGGTCTTTTTCTCTTTCCCTCTTGACAGAGAATTCCATAAGTAAAGAAAATATACAATGCCAGGGTCCTAAGTAAGGTATTCAAAGTGGAATGGGATTCTTGAGGAATTTGAACAGTCTGTATGTAGATGATGAAGGCTAATGTGACTGAGTTTATGAGTTTATAAACTTCTCAACATAAAGTCCTCACCAGGCTCTCTCTTCTCCATCTGCTGTGCTCTGTTTTATGTTCTGTGTTCCAGCTAAGCATAGGATTTTCCCTCTCTCACCTTCTCCCCTTCCTTGAAGAGCTTCTCCCTGCTCTCTGTCCAGCCATATCCTTAAAAACCACATTATTTCAAACCATTCTTCTTAAGCTCACCATATACTACAATGCCTTACTGATCCTCACTCTGTTCTGCCTGACTTTCACTCAACACTTGCATTTTTTCTACGTCCAGCTACCCATCACCACACCCCTGTACTGATGTCTGTTCTGGTTCTTCACGAAATGACCAAACTCACAAAATGGGTATTAGGGTCTGCTACATACCTGGGAACTCCCCACTGTATACTGTATTACTCTTTGTCCAGAATAGACATCTATACATGGGGCTGCTGCAGGTATAAGATGCAAAATTTCTCTTCAGCGTGCTCAATTTTCTAGGCAATTTATATTTGAGATTGCAAGCAAGTGCGTGTGTCACTGGTTCCAGCCTTCTCTGGGTGGTGATAGAATCATGGGGAGGCAATCTGTGTTTCCTCCACCTACTGAGGGTTCTCTGTGCCCAAGCAAATACAATGCACCAACTCCAATGCTTTGGTTTTCCAGTCAGCCTTTGACTGAATCACTCCTCTTTGGCAGTCCACTGCCAAATTCCGGGTCCTCAGAGGGATAGATATAAAGAGAGGTACAATTCTATGGATATGCTAATGGAGAATGCAGAACTGAGCTCCAGTTTTCTTCCCGGTAAAATGGGCGATTAGATAGGTTTCACAATTTGTTGTAAGGATTATGTGAGAAAATATATAATAAAATCCTCTGTAGATTGCAAGCATATATTAATTCACTGTTCCATCCCTGTTAACATTCTCATGTTGAGATATCAACTGTCAGTTACACAAAGTCTCATTCCGTCCCACCCTCCTGTTGTGAACTCCTCTAGGAGAAAAGTCACATCCTATTGTCTTTACGTAAGGAAGAATTAGGTGATAGAAAGAACATGAGGAATCACGAAACCAGGATCTTGTTCATGGACCTGCCATTCATTATCTATATGACTTTTGGGCTGGTTTGCTTGTCAGTAAAATAAGGGGTTTGGTTTGGACAATTGCTAACATGTACGTGTCTAACCTATATCCCCTAAAGAACTTAGTGTTGGGTACCCAGTAAGCATGATACTCAAGACATTTTTTTAAGAAAAGTTTTTATTTAAATTCAATTTAGTTGACATAGTCATCCTAGTTTCAGGTATACAATGTAGTGATTCAAGACTTCCATACATCATCTGGTCCTCATCACAAGAAGCACACTCTTTCATCCCTATCACCTATTTCACTCATCTCCCCCACTAACCTTCCCCTCTGGTAACCTTCAGTTTGTTCTCTCTAGTTAAGAATCTGTTTCTTGGTTTGCCCCCCCCCTCTCTTTTTCCCTTAGCTTGCTTGTTTTATTTCTTAAATTTCACATACTCAAAACTTTGTAAGAGGCAAACGGGTAATTGTCTAATGTTTTGATGGCATTGTGATCATACCAGGTCTTCCTTGCCAGTGTCTGACAGAATAGAGAGCTTAATCATGCTGTAGCTCCTCAGGCCCACAGAGGAAAATTATCCCTTCAATCAAGTCCAGTCCCAGGCCAGATTCTAGGAACCAGCCAATAAGTCACAAAATGCACGCCTTCCCCTAAACTCCATCCATCCATCCCAGCCAACAAGGGTCACATGGGGATGCTGGTGGGAATGGTAGATTAGACATAGGAATTTAAATTCAGGTTCTGAAACTTCCCTTTTGTTTTACTACCACAGCTGATGATGGTGAGCAATGTTTGGCACCTTCTCCACCTACGGACAGTGTCATGAAGTTCAGTATTGAGGTTGAGCATGGCTTTGAGATTTTCAGGTAAAAAAAAATGCTATATTGATCAGATTACAAAATTTCTAATTCTGCTATCACATTTCTGTATACCAAGAAAGGTTTTTCCTTGCCTGAGCCTTTATTGTAGTTATGCAAAACACAGTGATTTGTATTACAACCAATCAGTTGAAATGGTATCTTTGAGCCTATTTTAAATAAAGCTGGGATGAAGGTCCTGGTTCTTAATGTGTTTGTGGTACCATTACAAGAATACTTACCATATTGATCTCTAATAAGCTAGTTTGGATTTTTTCTTTAAGAATGCTAAGACAAGGGGCACCTGGGTGGCTCAGTCAGTTAAGCATCTGGCTTGGGCTCAAGTCATGATCTCAGGGTCCTGGGATCAAGCCACAGGGCAGGCTCCCTGCTCAGCAGGGAGTCTGTTTCTCCTCCCTCTGCCTGCTGCTCCCCCTGCTTGTGTGTTCTCTCTCTTTCTGTCAAATAAATGAAATTAAAAAAAAAAAAGAATGCTAAGATAAGATCATTCTGATACAACTTCATTTCTGCCTCTGAAGGCAAGGAACCTCAAACTAAATACAAGTTTTCATAATTAGTTTAAATTGGCCAAAGGTCATACTGCAGAGAGGAAGGGATTGAAAGTTAGCTACCAAAAGGAAATGAATTGTCCAGTTCAAAAGGTAAGTTCACCTCCATTTTAGCGCTTTCCTAATTTGGAAATCTGGACTAGAAGGCAGTAAGGTAAAGAGATACTACTCATCCTAAGATGTGAGGTAGCTCCTGGCTGTTTTCAATTTTCACACATTCGTTAGTTTAAGGATTTGCCGAAGGACTTAGAACAGATGTTATGTAGGCTGTCAACTCAAATGTACCTAGGCATAACTAATATATCCTACTTCATCGGTTTGGAATATGAAATAACCTCACCTTTCTTTGAATGTTTAATTTATAATAATTCCAATTCTGTGTTTTCACTGAGAAGTCTCTACTTTCTTTTCTGGCCATTCATTGCCCATGAGATGTCTAAGAACCCAAGTCTACACAGGCCAACACAGTCACTAATGGAAGAAGATGCTAGTTCTTGCTGTGTCTCTACTAAAAACATCCGTCCATTCGTCTGGGCTGCTGCCCATCAACCATCTAGGGACCAGGGGAAGTTGGCAGGGCAGAGTGCTTCTCCCTGGAATGTCGTGTTCCACTCAGGCATGGGGCTCCGGGCCATAGCAAGCTGGGTTCCAGCAAGATGAATCTTTGTGATCAGTTTTCTTTTCTCACATACTCAGCCATTTGCCACTGAGCATGGTCATGGTGTGATGATGACTCAATCTGGAAGGGACAATATCAGTGCCAGACCAGCTCTCCTCTTGGATGATCTTGACCCTGTTCTTAAGCTTGGGGTACTCAAATGTGCCTGATGGTCAAGTGTCCCCTAGGCCCCACCCCAGTGACTTTTCCTGCTAAATTAGTTCATTTAAAAAGATTTCAGTGTTTCAGAGATGTTCTAATCACTTGGCATATCTAAAGTAAGGACTCTGATCCCTATTTATCTTTGGCTCTCAAAGAATCACATTATAAACATGGGACTGGTACATGAAGGAGTGACACTGACTAATGCCATTGCCGAGAGCTTTCAAACATCAAAACTTCGTCAAGTCAGAGACTACCCTGTTATAAGCCCTCTGTGAGAACAGTGGGGGAGTGCTAGCCTTATGTCTGCCAAGCCTCTCACGTGGCTCAGTCTAGAACAAAAGTATCTATGTCAAAGTGATTTGATAACTAAAGTCAGAAACAGCAACTTCCAAATGACCTTTTCCAAATAATAATGAAGATAATAATTTCAAGTTCGACATTGTTGGGCCACCAGTAATAGTTTGTGTGAACGGTAATGGTTTGTGAGAACTGATTTGGTACTTTGTATTTAACACAAAGTACGTTAATACTCAGTGGAAAGGGAAGGGTAAGAGAGGAAGAGCCCTGAGCCCCAACATGTGTAGGTCATGTGCTAGTCCTGGCGTACTTGTCTCCCAACGAAGCTAAAGCTCAGAGAAGTTAAGGAACCTGCCCATTGTCACAGAGCCAGTGCATGGCAGAGCTGAGATTCAGAATCATGTCCTCCTGACTGTAGTAACATTTATTCTCTAAACCACTGTACCCTAGGTCTTTTCTGGGTGAGCAATAACGAATGCTTTTAACCAATCAAATAGGCAGAAATGTAGAAAACACAAGGTCTGGGGTCCCTCTAAAACTCTGTCTCCTCCTCTCCTCACATCTCTGCTCCGTGCCAGGTGTGCTTTGGTGATTAATGCTTCTGACGCTCTGGGTGTGTCCAGATGATATGCTATCTACAGCACACAAATGGGAAATTTCAAGATGGTGTTCTTTAACAGGCTTGCCACCAAATGCTGTCAGAAAACTAAAATTGTCCAGGCTATTTTGAGACCAAACTCAAAGTTTTATCCAGCTTCTCCCCCAAGTAAATTGATGTTCATGAATCTCAGAGCTGTTCTCTGCCTCATATTTTAATCGGAGTCATATAGCTAGAATTTGTGCTCATTCAAATTCATGTCCCTTTGTGGACCCCAAGCCTTCTGAAAAGCCCAGTGGAATTGCATGATCTCAGATGGAATCAGGGGCCTGCATTCATTAGCTTCAAAGTAAAGAGAGAGAAGGCAAGAGTTGACTCAGAACATGAACACAGTACCAGGAAGAAAATTAGAATTGCCCATTTAATGTTTACATATCTTCTAGGCTGGGGTGAGTGTAGCTTGTTTACTTTTGAGTGCAAATGACTGAGTTTTCCCACCTTGAGATAGAAACCCAACCTGTGAGACAAAATTTTCTAACAAGTAGGGATGGCTTGGTGAAATGTACATCGGTTTTCATTCCAGGTGAGAAAATAGAAGGAAGCCGGCAATTTCTAAATAATGCATCTAAGATGCATCTGAGACAGACAAGACACGACACTTATATAAATAGTAGCAAGGACTGGAAATTTCAAGCCCTCCCCAGCCCCCTACCCCAATTATTGGCATTTGACACTTGGCCTTGAGTTGTGGATTCCTCATGGTCACTGTGTAGCCCGGGAAGTGATGCTGGGTGACACACACAGAGAATCTTTTCCTGGAAGTTGGTTTGGAGGAGAGCTTATTATAAACAATAATCCCTTGTGTATGGGATTGAAAATAAACTCAGACAGTGTATCAGGTTACGGTTATGTGTTGAAAGGTTACAATCCACCATCTGTCACCTATCTGCATGCCCTGACTGCAGCATTTGCCTCTGCCTGGAGTTCCAGGAACTCTGACTAAGTGGTCAGGCACTTCTTTATACAGAGGCAGTGATTTACGGTAGATGGCCATGGAATTGGAACTTATTCTTAAAAACAGATAATACTGTGGTCCTTTTAAAGAAAAGAGGTGATGTTGTATTAGATGGCCACATGATCTTTCATCTGTCTGCTCATTCCTGGTCACCCACCTCTGGTGGTCCGCAGACTCTTCTGGATTAGTTTTCATGTATTTTCCTCCATAAGTGTATATGATATTATCCAGTCATAGCTGTTGTTGGCTTCAAGCTGTGTGAATGAAAAATAGATATAGGCTCTCCAGCTCTGCCCCTCCATACAAAAAAAGTAATAATTTTCTATCATTACTTTTGGTTGTCTACTAAAGTTATCATCAATCAGATACTCTTTCTGGAGCAGAACATTTGTATATGGGTCAGCTGTCTCATCCTTTCCGCCATGATGTATACCTCAGTTGAAATGCTTCCTTCTGTTGTTCTTTCTTCTGTGGCGTAGCTTCCATTCTGGAATTAACTGTATCATTTCAAGAGGGTATTTTCTATCACCTCAAAGCCCTTAGGAGGGCTCAGGGAAGAGTATTTTGGCACTTACTTAGGCAGGATGATTGTGCTGGTTTTAATACCACTTTGGAAATTAAAAGTGTCTTGAGTCTTAAGATTACATAAATTCCTGCTTGGCAAACAAGGATTGTTCTGGCACTGGGGGGCCTGCGGGCTAACATATCATCTTTTTACCCAAATCCTTTCTCTCTGAGTCTGCATTGTTGGTAAAAGGCAGCATCCAGGACGGTGCTGACTATATATCCAGTCTGAGAACCAATGAACAAGGCAAGGGTCCAGGTGAGGGTGGGGGGGTGGTCCTCAAATCTCTTGAGTCATTTTAGGGGATAGGGAGGATGCACTGGGAGTGTTATGGCTTCTCATTCCGTTGGCTCATGTTCAGCTATAAGAAGGAGCTTGAGGGCACATGGGGAAAGCATGGCTCCTGTGTTCCCATAAGACAGTCCCTGAAATAGGAATGTTTCATGTATTAAATGAGTCCCAGTGGCAGCTGAATGCTATAAAAAGCTAGAAATTTTCCCCTAAGTACAGGTTCCCAGCCTGTGGGCTGTGGGCTCCTGGCGGGTGTACTTTTTGTAGAGGGTAGAAAATTCACAGTTGCTGAGAAAGAGCCTGTGTGATAGGGGTCATGCAAGTGTGTCCAGGGTCATCTAGCAGAGTGGTGAAGGCTCTGGACCCTGACAGATTCAAACCCTGGCTGTGCCTTTTACCAGTTGTATGGCCCCAAAGGGAGGTATTTAACCTCTGAGTGCTTCTGGCTCTCCATCTATCCAATGAGGGCAGTGGCAATACTACCACCCCTTTGGGTGGTCATCTTAAGTGAGTTAATGTATATGCACTAGTGTTGCTCACACAGTTAAGACAAGAGACATTTTAGCTATAATTATTAGGCAGACATATTTGTGGCTGTTCTCATGATACATTAAAAATACATGCATTTAAAGGTAATTTCAGTGCAATGCTTTGTCAATATATATGGTTTCAATGGATGGAAATCAAATGTAGAATTATCATCATAAGTGAATTCTTATTGTCAGAAACAGATGGAAGGAATAAAGAGTTCGTGCTGAGTTATCCCGAAACAGGAAAGAAAATAAAACTGGCATGCTGGGCCAGCATCTCCTGGTGGGCCAAGGGCCTGTGATACTTTCAGGAGCTCATGAAAATGTTCTAAATTCTTTTTAAAAGCAGAAGTAATGTTTTCATGCATAATTGTTAATATTAAGTATACGTTCATCTTTAGTGGGTATTCATTTAAAATATTATTTTTTATATTGTGTGGAGGGAAGTTGGCCAATGAAGGCAAACGTATCCAGACTCATGGATGTCCTGTTGCAGCCCAAGTGCAGTGCTTCTCTTACATATGTTCATGTCCTTGTCTGTGTCCCCTCCTGAATGGGGGGGGGGAGGTAGTCTTAAGAGCAGAGACTGCATCTTATTTGCCTTTGTACACAGAAAGCCTTTCATGGTGGCTGGCACCTAACAGGCAACCATAAATATTTGATGAAAGAAATGATGAGGATTTGGGTGACATGCAAAAGGCCTGGGGCTTTGGAAGGAAGGGGGTTGTTCAGTCCATCGTAGCCTAGAAGTACATTTGAAAGTAGCATTCTATGTGATGTGGATAAAAACCCAAAAGGAGGAGTGCTTGGGTGGCTCAGTCGGTTAAGCTGCTGCCTTCTGCTCAGGTCATGATCCCTGGGTCTTGGGATCGAGCGCTGCATTGGGCTGCTTGTTCAGTGGGGAGTCTGCTTCTCCCTCTCCCTCTGCTCATGCGCTCTCTCTCTCTTTCTCAAATAAATAAATAAATCTTAAAAAGAAAAAAATAAAAGAAAACCCAAAAGGACAGCCAGCGAACAGGGCGAAAAAGAGACACGTACTCCTTTTTCTCTGGATTTGACTTGAGAGCAGTCTTTACATGAAAGATGGACCATTGAGCTCCACCTGGGGCCCTGCTTCTGGAAAGGGAGCCCTCACACATGGGTCCTAGCAGAGTGGGTCTGTTCATAGCAGAACGGGGAGTGAAACTATGGAGATGTGAACACAAACAAGTTATACCCTCCCCTACTCCCTTAGACCTCTTCTGGGTCCTCTGCTGCCTGAGGCCAGGGAAGGAAGAGATCTCTGTAGGACAGCAGTGCCCTGAGCAGCCAAGGTCTTGGTGGCTAAGAACCAGATCCAGTGGGTAGTAAGTGGAATTGCTGAGGTTATGCAAGAGAGGACTTGGAATCCAGCTTATTTGAAGGTAGAGCTCTGTGTCCACAAGCATGTCCATGTCTTCTTTTGCTGTAACCGATTTCACTTTGCCTTGTTCCTGCCTGAACTGTGGGACCTAGAATCCCAGCTTGCTAGAAGAGGTGGTAGAATGATTGCCTCCCACACAGGAGAGGCGCATCCATTCCAGCCAAATGTATTGTGGGGGCTCCAAGAAGATGTCTGCAAGGCAAGGTTTATTTCTGGCAGGCAGGAGAGGTTCCAGAGCAAGGGGAAAGACAGGGAGGAAGAAAGAAGAGAAAAAGGGGAAAGGTGAAAGAGAAAGACAGAAAAGGAATGAGTCGGGGGAGGGTTTGTTCATAGCTATTTACAGTATATATTTAAATTGATGAATTAGAAAAACTGTTCCAATTTCAGCCTATGTCCTCACTCGGGTTTTGAATTTTGGGCGCCTGGGTGGCTCAATTGGTTCAGCATCTGCCTTCAGCCCAGGTCATGGTCCCAGGGTTCAGGGATCGAGCTCAGTTCTCCCTCTGCCTCTGCTCCTCTCCCCTGCTTGTGCTTGCTCTCTCACTCTCTCTCAAATAAATAAATAAAATATTTTAAAAATAATGAATTTTACTATAATTGTGATAGAGGGAATTGCTTGATTTAATTAACTCCCCTATATTGAGCCAGAGGGGAGGGGCAGAGTGTGGTCCATTGAGATACTCTCTTTTTAATCCTGGCTCTGACCTGTTGAATGGGTCATATAAGCTCTTTGGGCCTCAGTTGCCACATCTGTAAAAACAAGGAGGTTGAACTAGAAGATGTCGTCCATTTCAGATGTAACATTTTATGATAAAAGGAATTTTTATATTTCTTTTTGTATGGTTAAATGACTTGAACCAGACCATGAATTGCACAGAAACAAGTATTTCACAGGGATTTAAAAAACAACAACAACATAAATTTGGTTTCTAACTCCCCAGATTAATGTTAAATTTCTATACATGCAGTTGCTTGGGTCTTGAATTCTCATGTTTTCCCACATTTCCTCAGTACCTGCATACCTTAAGAGAAAACAAGGGCTGCAAAATCTTCTCCACAAAAGCCCACATTAAACGGAGCAAAAGTTTTCTTGAATAAGAAAGAGTTCTTTGAATGGGAACAGTCACCTAAGGGAACAGCTTCAGATTCTAGATTCTGTATTTGGTAACAAAGTCATAGGTAGAAAATGGCTGTCTGATTTTGAGAACCACAAGATACAGAACACACACACACACACACACACACACACACACACACACAATTGACAAGGCCTGAGGTGCTGATGACAAGACCCTTTGTGCCCAGGGGAGAAATGCTGAGATAGGAGTGCACACTTTAAGATCTGTGCTCCTGGGGGGGTCAAGGAGTAGAGAGGGTGGGACTGGAATCAGGAGTACCATATCACAGGAAGTCAATAAAAAGCCCTAGATCAGACCCAAATATAAATTAATTGTTTTTAAAATATGATGAAGATCAAATCAGTTGGTGGGGGGGAACATTATTTAATAAATTATCCTGGGATAACTTTGTTCAGTTCAGAAACTCTAAGTGGAAATCTTAGCTCATATTATACACTTAAATACATTCCAGGTGGACTAAAAACTGAAATATAAAAGTAAAACTACCATCTAGGTAGGAAAAAAAAATGCATGATTTCAGTCAAGAAGCCTTTTCCGAGGCAGAAGCTATGAAGAAATAGGCAGATAAGTTTGACAACATATTTTATATTTCTGTATATGCTAAAAAATAAACATTAAAGGCAGAGGACAAACTGGAAAGCATATTTGCAAAATATGTGATGGATAAAGATTCAACATCTCCCTTACAGCAAGATTTCTTATTAGTCACTTCAGGAAAGATAAACACTCAAAAACAGAAATGGGCATGGGCAGTAGGAAAGAAAGAACTACAAAAGAGCCTCAGGTATAATCAAAGTAGTATAAATTAAAGCAAGATACTATTTTGCCTGTAAAGTCAAAGAGTTAAAAGGCTGATAATACCCTTTGTGGTGGTGTGGTGAAATTAGCACTCTAAGATTAGATTTATTCCTGGTTCTGACTTTCATATAAAATCTTAAGATAGACTTTTAAGGTTTCTGAGTGTCAATGTTCTCATCTATAAAATGGAACATATAAGAATCTCGTAAGGTTAGGGTGAAGATAAGACGAGATAATGAATTTTAAAAGGACTTTGTAAATTCAAAAGTAGAATATACATAGGTATATACAAGTATGATTACTGGGTCCTATAAGCCAAGTGGATCTGTGCTATAACTCCAAGAATAAAAGGCAGAGGCTTAACCCACTGAGCCACCCAGGTGCCCCAAGTAAACTTACCTCTTGATGCCATCTTTAAGATACTATACTACTCATACAAGTTCCTTGAAAAAGCTGTGTGACATTATAGGTTCAGTAAACTACAATATAGAAGTTGTACTAACAAGGACTGAGATACTTGGGTGTTGCTATAGGAGTAGAAGATACCATGAGGACTCTAAAAAATGTGTTGGCTGGAATGGATGCCTGAAACCACCATTCACTGGCAGCCACCATGACAAGAGGTGGTGATGGAAGCCACTTCCAGTTACGGAAACTTCCCCAGTGGAGCACATGCTGAGAGTCTTTGGGATGGAACTGTGTCCAAGGAGAAGTATCACTAGGGATAGCTTCAGTGAGCAGAAATTACCCGCAGAGGTGCCCTTGAAAATCACAGGTCAGAGATAGCCCTGGGAAGATCCCAGTGGAGGTGGGAACCACCATTTGTTTTCTTTTGTTGTTGTTTTTTGTGTTTGTTTGTTTGTTTGTTTGTTTGTTTTGTTTTGTGTGTGTGTAGTGGTTAAAATGTGTGGGTTTTAGAACCAGACCTTTTGGATTCAAATCTAGACTCCAGTTGTGTTACCATGTGGAAAGTCTCTGTGAATTAGTTTTCTCATTTGTTAAGTGTGGATAATAATTGCACTTAACTCCTATGGTTATTGTGGGAATAATATGAGTCAATACACATAAAGCATTTAAAGATTCCTAAAACTTCATAAATACCTAATCATGTTAAGTATTACTATTATTGTTGTGGTTATTGGGAATACCACTACTACTACCATGACAATCTTCCTTTGAAAAGAGAATAACAGCTTCTCACTAGGAAACCTGGCATCATCAGAGCATTAAAAATTTTGGTTAGTATCTCCATGCAAGCCCTAGATCTCCTCTAATTTAAAAAAAAAAGTCTAATAGAGAGTTCCAATCATAACAGTAGTTTAAATTTTTATTTTTTTATTTTTTTATTTTTTTATTTATTTGACAGAGAGAGATCACAAGTAGACAGAGAGGCAGGCAGAGAGAGAGGGAGGGAAGCAGGCTCACTGCCGAGCAGAGAGCCCGATGCGGGACTCGATCCCAGGACCCTGAGATCATGACCTGAGCCGAAGGCAGCGGCTTAACCCACTGAGCCACCCAGGCGCCCATAACAGTAGTTTATTTCCCTTGCTACATAAAGAAGTCTTCATTTATCATTTGGCTCCACCCCCTTTTTTCCATGCAAAGAAAGGAAGTGCACACTAGGGTAACTTACAGCGTTCACAAAGATGCAGCTCCATCTCACCTCCACCAGAGACCCTCTTGGGTTCACAGCCTCAAATTCATGCTCCATATAAGTGCCCCCAGTGGAAAGGCCATTACTGTGCTCTGGCAAGTATAATTTCTTGCTTTCTGTATTCAACAGGAAGTTCAAATATCTCAACCATGAAAATTTCCTAAAGAATTTCCCATGATATTTTTGGATGTCCAACGTGGAGGTGTTTGATTAAAAAATGAGTAAGAGCAGTTTCAAACTCCACTTCCCAAATTACTCTGCCCCTCCCTTCTGGGTCAAAGTGTGCTTTGTGCCCTGGTGTTAGTGGTACTAAAAGCAAAACATTTTCCCTGGGTAATTTGGAAAATAAAAAGACTTCAGAAACTAAATTTTAAGTGCATCATTGTGGGGGGAGGCTGTAACCAGTGACACATGCAGAATGGGCCTCCAGTCAGGGATGTCTGATCCCCACCACCCCAAGATTGGTGTGTTTACCAGTCTTAACTGCCATTCAGAAGAATGCCCACTAGAAGATGTCTCTCTTTAAGGCATGTCATTGGGATAACACTTAATTATTCATATCAGAAGAAAGAGATTGTGTTTGTTGGAGGGAGTAGAGGTTCAAGAAATGCTTTGGGTCATGCCCCTGCCATCAGATACACGAGGTACCATCATCTCTATAAATGAAATGATCAAGTTTCAAGGGGCTAAGTGGTTTGCTCAAGATCACTCACCCAGATTATTATTGATGGGAGGGAACAAAGGAGAAAGGAAGAAAAGAACTTATTGCCTTCCATCCCATCCATACTGTCTTTTTCTCCAGAAAGAAGAAGGGGCCACAGCTGTCAATGGCTATAGAATATATACCAAATATTCAAACTATAAACTATAAAAGAGGCAGTCAGAGAGAGGGAGAGTAGAAAAAAACAAAATGCAAACAAAAATTACTCAAAATGGACAGGACAAATCAAATCCTAGATGTTGAACAGCCATAGCCCCCAGAAGATGGCTGTTCTACTGGGTTGTCAGAGATGAGTTGGTAGAAGAGAGTAATGAGAGGTGATAATGCAATTCAGCTTTGTTGACTTTCCTGAGGAGCAATTTGACTTTCCTGTCCTATTTAATTATAGCTACTCTGTTTGAGCAAACGGAACTCTGTTCCTTCCTGGGTTTCTTGATGCTGATAACATGTTCTTCTTTTCCCTGTGTAGTAGAAAGACATCCATTGGAGTAATATATGATACTGGCTTGGCCAACTAACTGTGAAAACATTTGCTCATCTATAAAACGGGAATGACAATGGTAGTAGTGATTTTGGAAAGCTATTGTGAGAACTAAATGGAATAATATTTGTGAAGTACTCAGCATTGTGTCTAGCACATGTTTCTTTCCTAACAAAGGTGAATTCCCTATTGTTTTTGTAGAAGTAGAAATAGGGGCAAAAACTAGCTGGCATCATACACTGTTGGCCTGTTTAACTTGAAGTAGAGGACTCGGGCTTAGTAATTTCTACTCCTCTGATATTCCCCCACCCCTTGGCCCCTGAAGTGTGAAATGTCAGTGCAACTAACAAAATAAATTTTTAAATTCATCAGCATTTTGAGCCTATGCAAACCTATGTTCGGATAAGATAGCTTCACCCAACCACTGGTTACATAGCCTCAGTGTCATGTATTTGTGAGGAATGAAACACTTTTGTTGTAGATTTAACCTGGATATTGTATCAAAATGTATTAGCAAGTCAAGAGTTCAAGTTATGATATTGTTGTGACTCAACCCAAAATAAGGACAATAGACTAGCTTACTTATAACACATGCTAGAGCAGGAATAAAATTGCAACATCCCCTTTAATGTCAACACCTGCGAGGTGCTGGGGCTGGAGGGTAACCTGTTGATATTAGCAGAGTATACCATGTGTCAGGTGGCACATCTCCTTCTGTAATATAACTTCAACCATCTGATCCTAGTTGTTTTCTGTGAAGAAGTTCAGCAGATCAGCCAACTTTGAGGGGAGGCATATAAGAAAACTGCATTTATATTACATGATGAAGGGAGAAGTAGGACTAGATTAGTTAGAAGCCCACCAATCACAGAGGAAGAGCAGATATGCCAATCCTATAAAACTTTGGTTGAACCATGAAGCTCAGAATGACCTCACTGTACCTTCAGTACTTTGAGTGAGTACTTTATCCAACTTTAAGTACTGTATCCAAACACGGTCATGTTCTGAGATACTTGGGGTTAAGTATTCAACATAAGAATTTGGAGGAACCCAATTCAGCCCATAACAGATGTCTCCCCTGGATACTAGTTATAGGACATGTTTCCTATTGGTGCTGTTACCTCTACCGTGTTGGTAAATAAGGGAAGAATGCGGCACTGCCCCAGGCAGGAGCATCTTACTGGCCGGGCTTAGTCACATACACATCCAACTCCTGCCATTGAGTAGAAGGAAAGCGAGAATATGGCCTTTTCAGTTTCTAGTTGTGAGGCAGGTTCTGCTTTTTACCAAGACTCATACTGTGAGGATATCCCCAATGTAGGAAGGAGACTCAGTGGCTGAGCATTTCAAAACCTAACAAGTAGCCACATCAGTGCTTTTTAAACCAACCAGTGTCTTCAAGTAGGCATATGGGTCTTTGGAAAAAGGCTCTGAGTAACATTGAAATAGAGGGTTTAGAACTAAGCCAGACAAAGAAGGAACTCTAAAAATTACTGGCAAAACATGTAAATTGAAGTCCAGGTCTACTTATGATTCACATTGAGAGAGATGAAGTAATGTGTAACCTTTCTGCTCAAAATCATTAATTTCCATCTTCCCAGTCCCCAGTGGAAGCAGCAAGTACCCAGGCCCACAAATCCCTTGTCCTTTCTGACTTTGCCACCAACGTTGGCTGTGTTGAGATAGGCAAGTGCTGAGGTGGGGAGAGCAAATGCATCTTTGGATTAGGAGAGAAGCAGAACTGGACAAATGCTGCCAGAGCTGTTGGTCAGAGTCACTACTGGGTGATAGACATCTGTGTCAGGAGGGTCAGGGAGAAAAGGCAGTTCCTGTGTATTTCCATGGCATTGAAAGGATCTAGAGCCTGAAAATGAATAGCTACTGCCATGGCAAAGTTCTTGGCTTCACACCCTTCATTACCATGTCTTCTGCAGGTCTCTTTTACCTGCTTGAAGTTTCTTATTTATTGAGCACCTATGGGCCAGACAACTGTGCTAAGGAGTAGAGATGTCATGAAAATACTTGGCCCCTGCCCTAGCATTGAGGCTAGGGCATTGAGGCTAGGGCAATCCCAGCATTGAGGAAGAGACCGACATGCTTTAAATAGCTACAAAGCAGTATTCTTTTTTTTTTTTAATTAATTAATTTATTTTCAGCATGACAGTACTCATTGTTTTTGCACAGTGCTCCATGCAATAGGTGCCCTCTCTATTACCCTCCACCTGGTTCCCCAACCTCCCACCTCCCACCCCTTCAAAACCCTCAAGTTGTTTTTCAGAGTCCATAGTCACTCATGGTTCATCTCCCCTTCCAATTTCCCACAACTCCCTTCTCCTCTCCATCTCCCCATGTCCTCCATGTTCTTTGTTTATGCTCCACAAATAAGTGAAACCATATGATACTTGACTCTCTCTGTTTGACTTATTTCGCTCAGCATAATCTCTTCCAGTCCCATCCATGTTGCTACAAAAGTTGGGTATTCATCCTTTCTGATGGAGGCATAATACTCCATTGTGTATATGGACCACACCTTCCTTATCCATTCGTCTCTTGAAGGGTATCTTGGTTCTTTCTACAGTTTGGCGACCGTAGCCATTGCTGCAATAAACATTGGGGTACAGATGGCTCTTCTTTTCACTACATCTGTATCTTTGGGGTAAATACCCAGCAGTGCAATTGCAGGGTGATAGGGAAGCTCTATTTTTAATTTCTTGAGGAATCTCCACACTGTTCTCCAAAGTGGCCGCACCAACTTGCATTCCCACCAACAGTGTAAGAGGGTTCCCCTTTCTCCACAACCTCTCCAACACACGTTGTTTCCTGTCTTGCTAATTTTGACCATTCTAACTGGTGTAAGGTGATATCTCAATGTAGTTTTAATTTGAATCTCCCTGATGGCTAGTGATGATGAGCATTTTTTCATGTGTCTGATAGCCATTTGTATGTCCTCATTGGAGAAGTGTCTATTCATATCTTCTGCCCATTTTTTGATATGATTATCTGTTTTGTGTGTGTTGAGTTTGAGGAGTTCTTTATAGATCCTGGATATTAACCTTTTGTCTGTACTGTCATTTGTAAATATCTTCTCCCATTCCGTGGGTTGCCTTTTTGTTTTGTTGACTGTTTCCTTTGCTGTGCAAAAGCTTTTGATCTTGATGAAGTCCCAAAAGTTCATTTTCGCTTTTGTTTCCTTGGCCTTTGGAGACATATCTTGAAAGAAGTTGCTGTGGCTGAAATCAAAGAGGTTAGAAAGCAGTATTCTTAAAGCATATACCAGAGGGCACCTGAGTGGCTCAGTTGTTAGGTGTCTGCCTTCGGCTCAGTTTATGGTCCCGGGGTCTAAGGATTGAGCCCCACATCAGGCTCGCTGCTCAACAAGAGGTCTGCTTCTCCCTCTCCTTCTCCCCCTGCTTGTATTTCCTCTCTTATAGTCTCTCAGTGTCAATAAATAAATAAAATCTTAAAAAAAAAAGCAAATATCAGTATATGGAATTATGTATATTTTTATACATTTACTTATTCCCTCTGTCTCTCCCACTGCAGTGCAGTGGACTTGGTCACAATTACCTTTGTGTGTGCAGCACTCTGGTGCCTAGAATCTAGAAAACTTTAGGGATTCAGTAAATACTCATGAATAATATTTATGATGGAAGCCTATTAAAGAGTGCTGAGGGAAATCGGGAAAGACTTCCCAGAGGAGGAAACTACATGTCATCATGACTCATTCTCATTGTGGTGAATTGATTGCATTATTAGCAGTGGGTTTTTTGTACTTCTATTGTAGTCATGCTTTTTGGCAGTGGTCTTGGCCATGTGACTTTTTTAGACAATGGGATACCAGCACACTTTATGCAAGCAGATACTTGAAATGTGGCTTCTGATTTCTCTCTTGGAGCCCTGCCACCACCAGAAACACAAGCCTAGACTAGCCCAGAAGATAAGAGACCATAGGAAACAGAGATGAGTTACCCCAGCTGAATGGACAGCTGATTGCAAATACATGCATGAGCCTTGGCCAGATTGGCAACGCTGGCCAGCTGACCCAAAGAAGAATGAGAATAGCAAATGGCGTTTTTAAGCCAATGAGTTTTGAGGTGGTTTGTTATATGGCTTTATTGTGGCAGTAGATAACAGATACACTTACCATCTCACTCAACAATTTGCGAAATAGTAATTTTTATTGCCACTTCAAATATAAGAAAACTGAGGCTGAGATATAGGGGTAAAGTAGAGTTTCTCCCAAGTGTTTGGACTTCAGATCAAGTACTCCTTTCTTTATACCATAGCTGCCTTTATGTTTAGAAATGTGACTCTGCTAGATCATGGTAGCTGATGGGTTAATTTTGTAATGGAAAGGAGGAATAGAGAAAAGGAGGGAGAAAGGGAAAGAAAGAAGAGACAAGGAATGAATAGAAGGAAGGGGAAAGGGAGGAATATGTTTGACCCTCCCCAAGGCAATGTTTGTACCACTAATGTAGCCACCACACAAGTGGTGCTTGGCAAATTCTGAGTGATGTTTAATATAACCCAAAGCTAACTTAAAAAATGGATTAAAGAGGACTTCTTAAGGGTGGAAAGGAAAGGAAGTATAGTCAAGAAAGCACAGAGTAAAGGATGTATATGTTTTTGTGAGACAGATGAAATCATTCATCCCACTTTTGGCACTGTGGTCCAGGAAGAACTCTCTGAGGAGGTAGCAATCTGAGATTTGAATAACAAGAAAGAACCAGCCACATGAGGATCAGGAAGAACAACCTTCAGAGGCAAGAGAAGGGCTGTGGCTAAGGATTCAAGGCCAAAACAAGCTGGGCAAGTTCAAGGACTCAGAGGAAGGCTAGGGTAGCTTGAGTGAAGTGGGGGTGGGGGACAGATCTTATTCTAGGTGATACATGACATATGCTTTGGAAAAGAGAACTCTGAAGGATGGATTATGGGAGAATAGATGATAGGTGGGCAAACAAGGAAATATTGTAGCTGCCCCTCTGAGAGATGATGGTTGATGGGCTTTGGTGATTGTGGTCAAGACTGAGAAGTGGATTGTTCTTGGAAGTCATGTCAACCAGACCCACCTGGGGATTGGATATCAGGGAAAGGCAAGAATTAAAAATGAATCCCAAGTTTTTGACTTGAACGACTGCGTGAGTAGTGGTGCCATTTACTGCATTAGAGACAATCACAGGAAGAAAAGGGTTTTATTTTATTTTTCCAGTGTAGGGGATTCATAGGAAAAAGGAATGAAGGGTTAAAACAATAGCGGCTGCATTGAGGAGAGAATGGGTCACCTCTTCACTAATACTCTGAAGCATGAGTACTCCAGCCCGTGCCCTGATCTCATGTCTTAGCGTATCTGAATGATCCTGGAAGGTTAGATTGTTATGGAATAAAAACAAACAGTTGAAAAATTAAAATAGAACCACAGTGATGCTGAAAAGCAGCTTGTTAGTAAGTAGCAACAGCTGGAGGCAGCGTATGAACAGTTTGTTTTTCCTCCCCAAACCCAAGCCTGGTGCACACGCGAGGCCAGTGCTACTCAGTGGTGAGTTCTTGGGTAACCACCTCTCTTTCCACCCACCCTCTCTCCACCACAATGGAAAAAAGAGACATATGAGTTTGTTTTCTAGTACAGCCCACACTTTTAGAGCACTTTACATGATCGCTGACAACAGCTTGGTGAGGTGAGCAGAAAAGATACCATTTTTCCCAATTTTTAATTCAGGAATCTGAACCAGAGACAAGACCACATGGGTTAACAAGTGGTGGGTGGGACCCCTCCCATGGGTGGGACCCCTCCCAGTCCCCGGGTGCAAGGCTCGCTGTCTTTTCTAAACCCGACTCTGTGTTGTGGATGGCCAGCCATCTCTGCTTTCCACAGCTGTTCTTGCACTTTGGGGTCCTCCTATTATACTTCTGTTTTTGCTGCCTTCCTTGTCTCACCTCCCTCTCTACCCAAATGGATTCCATGGTCCAACATTTCAATCATAGTCTTGTACACTCAATAAAAGCGTATGAGAACACATCCTATAGATGCAAATTCCGTAGACATCAGACATCCATTCCCCATTGTAGTTTCACTAACCTAGGCATAGCAAGTCTCTCCATTGCATGTAGTTGAATTTTGAGACCCTAGGGAGAATGTTTGGGTAGGGTCTTGCTCAGCCATCAACTTCTTTTTACTGTATTCTTCCATCACATTTTCCAACCAGCTGTCCATCTCTTTGGGATTGGCACTCAGGCTGATGGGAGCTGCTGTAGGAAATCACCACTTGGTCAGATTAATGCCAAAGTCAGCTTTTGCTGGGCCAGAGACACTGCTCTGAGATCCTGCTCCATCTCTAGTTTGTTTTTCTGTGCTCTGTTTCAGGCCTACTCTCTCCCAACCTCAGATCCCTTCCTCATTAGAAGGAGGTGACTTCCTACTTCACAGAGACAATAGAAGCCATCATGTGGAAATGACATCATTTTCTGGCCATGAGATCTACACACATTCCTGAATCAGTATTCATCCTTTCCCCTTCCATTTTTAGTGAAGGAGGTGGTCCTTCTCTATTCTAAGGTCTTTCCATCTACTGTGCTCTGGATCCCATTTTCTTCTATCTTTCAGCATGTGTATTTCCAACGTTCCTCCCTTAAAAGTTCAAGTCTGTCAAGAAAAAAAAAAAGGTGAAATCCAGAACCTTCCTTAGACCCCCGTTTCATACTCTAGCTATTATTTTGTCAGTATCCACCCGTTCATAGTAGACTTGTCCTCTTTGCCATCTTTTAAAATTCTTTTAAACTCTTCAACCTCTTATCAAATCTGGGTTCCTTCCCCATCTGTCTATCCAAACCTGGTCCACTGACTAAGCTCACCAATTATCTCCAGGTTATTAGGTTCAGTGGACACTTGCACATTTTATCTGATCTCTTAAAGGTACAACACATAGACATTCCATACTCACCTTCAGGAGACATCTTGGACTTGTACAGCACCATTCCCACTAGGTTTCCTTTTAACTGACTGATCACACCTTTTGCATTCTGTTCTGAAGCTTCTTTTTCTTTTTCTACTTGTCTCTTAACTTTTTTTCTTATTTGACACACTTCTTAGATGATCTTATCCATACCCTGTGTACTGATAACCTCCAGGCTTTACTGTTGCCAAGAACTTTCTACTGAGCTTCAGACAGATGTATCTATCTGCCTACTTGACATCTGCATGTATAAGTTTAATAAACCTCAAAAGGAACATGTTCAAACTAGAACTTGTGATCTTTCCTCTCAACACTTGATTCTTCCTCTACCACATGACCACACTATCCACTCAGTTGTGCCTGTGAAAGTCTAGTTATTACCTATAATAAGTACTGTCATTCTCGTTTGCCTAGCATCCATTCCCCACTGTGTTTGTAATAGTTCGTCAGATTTCTTCTCACACCCTAGGTCTGTTTGCTTCAGGAAGAATGATATTTCCTGATAATACTGAGATGTTCTCTTCTGCTGGAGTTACTGCCCTATGAGGATGTGGACCTGGAACTTCTGGGTGCTATCTTGCCACCCTGAGGACAAAAGTGAAGCCAAAGCAGCAGATAAAGCAATCAGAAAGAGACCTGTTCCTAAAGACATCATCTGAACTCCTGGATCCAGCCATGTCTGAAGCATGTCATCTACTTCTGGGCTTTCCCTATACTTGAATCAACCCATTTCTTTTCAGGCTTAAGCCACTTTGAACTAGGCTGCAGTCACTGCATAGAAACAGACCTATTAACTTTAGTGCCTCCCCTTCCTACACCCCTTCCTTACCATCCAATCAGTCTTCAGGTGTTTTTTACTCCATTTTCTAATTAGCTAAATATCTATGAAATCATCTTCTGCAATCAGTTCTACCCATCAGTCTAGGCCAAACATTATCTCTCAGTTGGACAATCACAATGGCATTCTAACGGGTTCTTTGTGTCCAGGCTGATGGGAGCTGCTGTAGGAAATCACCAGTTGTCTCTTCAGTATACTGCCCTCACAGTGGTCAGTGTGATCTCAGTAAAATCCAGGTCTGATTCCATGTCTTCTCTACTTAGAGCTCTTCATTGCTCCCTCCTGCCCTTATGATTAAGTGCAAAAATCATTCATGTGGTCTTTGGCCTCTGAATGGGCTAGCCCCTGCATAACTTTCCAGCTTAAACTCAGTCCATTTTCCCCCTCATTTCCCTCATCCCAATGAGGCTGGACATGGTCCCTAGTGCTGTTTCCAGCACCTGGAACAGTCTTCCCCCACCACTCTGCTTAACTAACTGCAATTTGAATGTCATTCTTTGGGAGAAGACTTTCCTAATATATTACACCAGGCTCCTTTCTTCCCTGAGCCATCTCTCATTCCCCAACCCTTGTATTCTATCTTTGCCTTCTCAACGATTGTATGTGTCCTCATTTAATTAAGCATTTAATGTTAATGATCCACATGTAGTCTCCTTCCCCCACTATACTATAATAAGCTTCTTGAGGATAAGGGCCAGCCCTATTTTGTTTACAACTATAGCTTTTCACGGGGCCTGACATCCTTTTGATTGATTTCCGTTGTTCTGGGAGTGGGGAGATGGGATGGGAGAAGAGAGAGAAATTAAAGAAAAATAGAGATGTTTGATCGGGCTTACAGATTTCATTTGAAGTGAAAAACTTCAGATTGAAGAAGTTGACCACCTGTTATACCATTATTCTTTCTTTCTTAAAGTATTTATTTATTTAGGTAATTTCTATAACCAACGTGGGGCTTGAACTCTCGACTCTGAAATCAAGAGTCCCATGCTCCACTGACTGAGCCAGCCAGGTGCCCCATCTGTTACACCATGAAAGCAGTATCTTTTGCAGGGGAAGATAAGACAGAGAGTGGGGGCAATTTCCTAAAAATCTGGTTTATGTGAAGAATAGAATCTGGGACACAAAAGAAAGGAAAAGCACACAAAAGCTCATCCTGCCCTGTTCTTTTCAACAAGGAGTTTAGTGAAAAAATAATGATAATAAAAGGAGAGAAGAAATCATGCTAAATATTTTTAAGGGACATAATAACTAGGTACAGTGCAGGATCCCAGGTTTGGGTTTGGTTTGGATAAACCAACTGTAAAGGGCATTTTGTGGACAAGCAGGGGAAATCTGAATACAGGCTGAGCCTAATTTAGATAAGATGAAGATGAACTGGGAAGGAGAGATGGGTATCTTTAAAGAAAGCAGGTTACAAACTGGCCTCCTTTGTGTAAAAATACATATATGTGTATTGATATGTGTATAGATTCTAGATTCTTTAACCAGCCTAATAATTAAATTGACATAAGACAGATTCATAGGAAAACACACATTTATTCTCTTATGTACAGGAGCCTCACATAGACATGAGATGGTCAAAAGCAGTCAGGCAGTCAAGGTTTTTATGTCATTGTGAGCTAAGGAAAAGGGTGTAGGGATCTGGGGCCTCAGAAAGAAGGAAAATGATTCATAGGGAGATGGGAAGAGCATGTGTTTAGTAAACAAATGTTTTGTCATGCCATGCAAAGAAGTGTTAATGATGTAAAAAAGAGTTATCTCTGAGTAGTAGCTCTCTTCCTGGTAGAGGCTCCTATCTAAATTTTTTTAGGTAGTTAAGGGGGAGGTAAAAAGTTGTTCTTGAGTGTGTTAAGCCTTGATTGCCTTCAGTTGAGATAAACCATATGCCAGAGTGGTACATTCTTGTTCAACCTCCCTGAACTCCAGCAACTCATAGAAATAGCTTTCAGGATATACTCACAGGTGTGTTAACAGTGGTGACCAATGGGTGGTAGGAATAGGGTTTTATTGTTTTCTTATTTTTCTGTATCTGAATTCACAACTTTCTATAAGGCACAAATGCTGCCTGTGAAATAAAAATTTAAATGTGAATTAATTTAAGAAATTTATAAAGTAGTCTAAACAGACTCAGATTTTTACTGAAAGCTGTCCAGGACATTTTTTCTGTGTCCTCCACCTTAGCAATAAGTAGTATGTCCCAACTTCTGAGGAGGCCTCAGCATGAAGGATTAAAATTTTTAGCTGTCCTTGAACTGAAAGGGAATCAATCAGATATTGAGCATGCATACATTTTCTGCTGGCAATGTCAGTAAGTGACCTCCCCACTGGTAGCAGGAAAGGTTGCAAGAAAGCAGCCTTACAGTGAGGTGCTCATATAATCACCAGGCAACGTTGAAGCAGCCATTTCCTGCTCTAATGGAAAAATCCACAGTTCATCAATTCTTCAGAGTAGTAAGTACATAGAAAATTTAGAAAATGCGCAGTTCCAATGCTATCCGATAAAGGGAGGGAAGAACATTTTGGAGACAACTGTGAAGGACTGGAAAGGTCACTACTGGACGGACACCAGGGAACTGAATATCCAGAGGCATGTATTCCAGCCCCAACCTTACTCCAAAGGGAGTGGGAATGTCTACCACCATGGTAGTCCTCACATTTCTAATCTGTGAAGTAAGATATAGACAAAACCTAAAATTTTAATTGCTTCACAACCATGGTTTATTGGATAACAAAATATAATTGTTGGATACTAAGTCACCACATTAACTATACCAAGAGAATTTTGCTAACATCCCCTTTAATGAATTCTCACAGTGTGTCGCAAGTTGCCTGTAGAGGGCACTAGTCTGTTAATAACATCTTTTTAAATCAGTTTGACTCAGGAACAGAAAGGGACCTCCTCCATATCATATGCCCAATCCTTCTGTCTTACAGAGGAGGAAATTGAGGCCCAGAGTTATCAGGTGATTTGCATAGACTCAGACAGCTAGCACTGGCCAGAGGTGAGGTAGAATAAATTCGGATCCATGCTAAAACAAAACAACCCCCCCAACCTACAGAGATCTAAAAATCGAATTGTATTAGTTGCCCATTTACTGAATCACCTTCCTTGAAAATAATAACATCATCATCACTATAAAAAGGGACACTATTCCAGAAAATGTACTCTTGAAGATACTTTTTTGAAGCTTTTCATTTCAATGTCACTCCTAAGTAACATTGTTATTCAGTAAAATTCCCCTAGCCTACTACCATTTTGTTGATAACATTTGCTATTTTAATACTACCTTGCCAAATATTTACAGCCCTCAAACTGCACTGGGAGGGACAGAATGGTGTGTAGGGATTTTTTTCTCCTCCAGTCCCATCAGTAGTAATGAATTGTCAACCAGTGGGGTGCACCTGCCTCATTCATTTGTTAGAATTGAACTTAAAGCTGCACTGATGTTGTGGTTCCCTCAGGTTGTTGGTCAGTTATTTCAGTTATCCTGTGGTCAGATTAGATCGAACACTTTGCCAGATTGTCTGTATTCCTTGCCAACGTCCCAGAAAACAGTTCTTCTGGTCAAATACTATACCTGGACCCCACTCTATAAAACCATGGTTAAGATGTGTTTGATATCTTTGGGCTTTTCTGTTTGTTGTTGTTTTCAGAAATAGATGTATAGAGACATCATGTTGCAGTAGAGGAATCATCAACTTTGGAGCTCAGGAGACATAGGCTTAAATCCTGCCTCCATTCATTATTCTGTGGGTTCTCCTCAGCAAGTTATGTTGACTCTATGAGTATCAGATTTCTCATCACAGTATTTATCTTATAGAGTGAGGATTAAATGAGAAAATTCTACAAAATGCCTTTATCAGCCCCTGGCACAGTACAAGTGAGTCTCCCACTTGTAGAATATGACTTGTTTGTTGAACTAAGAGAGAACAAAGAGTAGAATTCTACAGTGTAATGGATTCAAGATCATTGCTACTAAAGCAAGGTGTTTTCTTTAAAACACACCATGGAGAATAGATGAGATGAATATTCTAGTGGACGAGTTTCAGAAAAGTAGCTGTGAACATAGTCCAAGCTAGTGCCATTGTTCGTCAACTTTCACAGCAGTGACATTACTAAACGACAGCCTAAGACACCCCACCAATGTTCATGGTGATCAAAGAGCATGCTCAGTTAAGAGTATGGGTAGAGGAACTTAGAACACTTAGCCAATCTCATTCCATTGTATTTCCAGGGTGCAGAGAGAGCATTTCAGCTTCTTTTTTAAACTCAGTCTTTTCTTAGATCTTATAGGAAAGACAGTGATGGAGCTCCCCAAAGTATGATAGTTCATGCTCAGATGGACGGTTGCAGTGGCATTTTTTCACAGTTCTGCATGGTGGGTTGACACCCACCAAGTGTATATTATGTTTAGAGCACTAGACAGATATTATTTCATTCAAACTCCACCACAACCGGATGGAGAGATACTATTCTTAACTTCAATATACTGATGGAGAAATTGAGGTTTGACAAGAGTGGGTTGTTAACCCAGGTCATGCAGCTAGTAGTGTAGTGAAACCAGGGTGAAGCCCTGACAGTGATTCCAGTCCATGCTCTTCACCTCTGCCTCTGGGGTCTCTTATGTACTGGCTCTCTCTAAATATGTTAATCATCAGCAAAAAGGCAGGTAGCAGCCTGAAGGGGGAAAAAAAACAAGGAACTTAAAAATCCACCAAGAACCAACACCGTTTACATCCACACAGTTTATACTGACATGGCTTTACTATTCTAGGGTCTTCATCAGCATAAGTTCACTGTTCCAGAAAGCTATTGCCCAGGAAGATAATAGTTACAAATAACATTATTGCTCATTTCAGGAACTTCCCCAGAGACCCATAAACTTCCCCAGAGACCCATAAACTTGTGGTTCCCTCAGGTTGATAGAAAACATCATGGGACAGTTTTACATCAATTTGAGCATTTTCAAAACCCTCACCTGAACATCTTCACCTGCTGAGTTCACTAATTCTAAAGATTGACCACCCGCACCAACCCTAACCAGACCTCCCCTACCCCCTCACTGAAAGACCCACATTGAAAAACCAGACTTCACAGTCTCAAAATGTTCTCAACCTTGACCTCCCCACTCTAAGCCTCTACTAACACTGTCAACGTCGTGTTCTCAGTTCTCGTGTTCTCAGAGCAATGGTTCTCAACTGGATCTGATTTTCCCTCCCAGGAAACACTGGGCGATGTCATAAGACATCTTTGATTGTCATGACTGGGGGTGCTACTGGCATGTAGAGGGTCTAGGTCAGGACTGCTGTGAAACCTCCTACAGTGTAAAGGACAATCCCCCTCCCCCAACAAAGCATTATTTGGCCAATAGGTTATTCTGGTAATATTTTGGGGAGCCAGCATTTGAACCACAAATTAGCAACATCTATATTAGTTCTATAAAGAATTTTCTCAAACTCTGAACCAGTTCATTCAGTCTATGTTCTTGTTCTCCATCACTCCTGATTTCTTATGTCCCATCAGGTTAGTGAGCCCTAAGCATCGTGCCCAGCCTGAAGAAATTTCATCCTGAGCATCTATATTGTAGATCTATATCTGCCTTCCTTTTTATGAGGTTTTCCATCTTCCAAAAAAAGATCACCTGGTGGCTTATTTTTCTTTAATTTCTATGCTTTGTGTTCTATACAAGCAGTTTGAATTGGTGAATTTGAGACCACGATTTTTTTCAGGAGATGTTCTCCTTAGCTATCTTAATAGCTGCAGAGTTCCTGAAGTTGTGAGCATGGCTTTTACAAACAGGAAGTACGGTCTCCTTGCAGCCAAACAGCACAAATTCAAAGTAGCAGAGAATATGGAATACCACCTTTTGAAATTAGCACTTTGAACTTCACCTTTTCTTCTAGATATCTTCTCTGACAGCAATGTTTACTTGGAAGCTGCTTTTGAGCTTATGAGATCAGTTTGTGACCCCAAAATACAGTCTACTTCTCCTGCTTGTGGTGGGTAAAAGGCAAAAGGAAAAAAAAAAATATATATATATATATATATATAAACAGTTCAAAAACTGCTATTACTTAAGTCTTGAAATATTATGCAATAATTTTCTGAAGGCAAGTAATCGTCTTGGATCTTGGGAACTTACTGAAGTGAAATGCCAGCCCTCACTGTGGGCACAGAAGCCAGGCTCGCCTTGTTGGAATGCGGCCCAGGATGATCTCAGCCTGTGTGGAGGCTGTATCGATGACCCCACAGTGCCTTTGTATTAGGCAGCCAAGTCTCTGCAACTAGGAGCCTCAGTGAACCTTCCCAAAGATCTCAAACCCATCACAGAAATACTGCTTGTCTCAAAACTTTCCCCCAGGAAGGACACAGGCAGTTTTCCTTTCTTAATGTTTTTGTAATGATACAAATCTTAAATCTTGTGGGGACCCATTCAAACCAGGGTTGGCATGAAGATCATGTCAAAGACAAAATGGGTTAGCTAAAGCAGACTCAAAAAGAAATCTTATCTAAATTGCTGTTATCTGACTACAGCAGAGGATCCAGAAAATGCAACTACCATTAATCCCCCCTCCCCAGAGAGTTTCCTGCAAATTCAGCTTCCATGGGGATAGTGTGCCCATTGCAGTAGCATCAATACGCACAACAGAACATTCCATACCTTCCTATTAAAGCTCTAACTAACAGCAGCACTGCCACCCTTTTATGTGAGGGTTGGTACAGGAACCTTTTGATTTCTGGCATCGAGTGGGTGTCTTATCACTGAGTACTTCCACCTGGTATGCATAGATTATCCTTGTCTTTTCTCTTGATACTCTATTGTCAGTTAATTTGCAGGCCCCAATAACTAGACACAAGTTAGAAGAAGCAAAGTTTATCTCCTAACAGTTTTGGTGATGATTGCAGCCTACTGCTCAGATCCCAGGATCTCTGACCCAGCTGACCTCGGTCAGTCTCCTTACCAGTGCTCAGGGTCTGGTGGAGCAAGGCAAAAAGCACCTCTCCTTTTCTTTCTTGCCAAGATTCGAATCAGTAGGAGAAAACAGTTACACAAACCAGCTCTTTGTATTTTGTGACTCTTGGTTGGAATGCTCTTACTATACACCCTTTCCTTCTCAGGGATGGCTATTGTAGCCTGTCTGATTGTCTCATTTTGTGTCCTGAGAGCTTGATCTGGATCTAGGGAGAGCATTCACTCTCTGGTTTTCTGTCTGCCTGGGAGTGCATGTTTTTGGATCTGTGCTCAGAAGAGGCTCTTAGGTTGGAGGCATGGCACTCTGTAGTCTGCAGGCAAAAATAAGTGTGGGCACCCCATTTGCTCCTGGTTTCCTGCAAACCATTGCCAGCCTTTAGGGGGTTTGTCTAAATCCAAATAAAGGGTCTCAGTTGACTTGCTAGTGCTGGGAAGTACCATTCCAGCATCCTCTGCCTGGTGTGACAGGGGAAGGTCTGTGATGAAGGGGTCTCACTTTTATGAGAATTGAGAGACACAAGTTTTCACAGACACCATTCTCGTCACCTGCTGGAGTGAGATTCTTGTCTTTCTTTCTCTTTGGCTATCATTGGGAGTGACTTTGGATCATGGGGCTTCATCTTCCTGTACCCTTTTTGGGGGATGCCTCTTATGTCTGTGGCTAAGTCATAGAAAGGCTTTTTGGTTTTGAGTCACACTTCAAAACAGGTATCCCCTTGGAGATCTTACATCATCAGTGGCCAAACAACAGATCCTTTGGTTTAGAAAAGATTTTGTATTTGAAAATATTTTTTAAAGAGCTCTCACCTTAAACAAAAATCCAGTTACCAGTATGGCAAGATCATCTGGAAAGGAGGACACACACACAAAAATGATCAGCTAGCTTAAGAGGCTTTTTAAATAAATTATAAAGAACAGAAATAAGATTAGAGCAGAAACTAAAATCTACACCCATCACAAACCCCTCCACCACCTTCCCCCTGCAAATGACCCACTTGGGGGCAGATAATCAGGGCCTGATAGAAGCTCTTATAGAAGCCTTCTCTCTGTAGTTTAATTGGACTCAAGTAGAATGATGTACTCAGAGGGAAGAAATATATCCTAAGACTTTGTTGAATGATTTATTAAAAAAAATCCCAAAGATGCAGAGCTCTAAACCTAGAACATGGAAATCTTTTGGTTTCCACCTGATATAAATAAGAATTTCAAAGTAATGTAGTTGGATGTGCAGGCTTTCCCCTAATATTATTACTGAGGCTGCCACTCCATTTTTTTCCCTTCCTCTTGTCTTTATAAAATAGAACGTGGCTCTAGGAGTAACCCAAAGCTCACCCATCTTCCTTACCAATCTCCAGCCCTCCCCTGTTTGTCTCACAGATGCTTGAAGATACTTTAAAAAGTCAGGACATTGCACTCAAGAAGAAAAACTTAAGTAGTAATTGACTAGGCCTCAGCCTCCTCAAACAGGCTCCCCTGAACCGTCTTCTTAAGTAGGCCTCAACCTGGACCTATTAAAAACTACAGACTTTCAACACAGATGATTGTGTCCATCTGCCACACCTCTTCCCCTTTAAAACGCCTACTTGGGAAAGCTCAGTGCTACCAGGAACATTTACTGTTTGTTCCAGCCCAACCCCCTGAAAACCCTCTTGGAGCAGTTACTTTTAAGGTTGCATCTTTCCTGTCCCTCTTCAAGATGTAAATCTTCTGCCCGCCCCCCCCTCCCCCCCAGAGCTGTCTTCTCAAAGACCTGAAAGCCATCTCTCTCAAATGCAAGCATCCAAGGAAATAACTCTGGCTCTCAGCCAAGGGCTGCCTTGCTTCTACTTGTACTGCTGCTTCCTGTCATAAAATGTGAGAAAT
The DNA here is from genome assembly GCF_922984935.1 of Meles meles. NCBI lineage: Eukaryota > Metazoa > Chordata > Mammalia > Carnivora > Mustelidae > Meles > Meles meles. Next base: position 86,458,060 of record NC_060068.1, read on the forward strand.
TTATTTCTCCTCCTGATAAGCACCCATGTTCCCCCTTAACAAACCCACTATGCCTGTTTCCTTAGCACACCCGCCTCTAAAAAGTAACGTCTTGGTCCACTGACACAGTCAGCCGGGGCTGAACTGCAGCCTCTATGTGATTACACATTCGGGTAGAGAGAAAGAACGTGAAGGTGTCCCGCACAAATACTGATAGAAAGCTTTAGCCTTTCTACTGAACAAGTAGCATTCCATCCAGAAACATAGTTTGAATAAAAAGTGGGGCAAAGATGAAAACTAACTCTTACATAAACTAGTGAGTTTGGGATTACTGTGAAAGCTGTATGATTTCTGTATCTGTGTGTACATGTGCGTATGTATAGGTATGCCTGTTATAGAATGTATTTTGTACCTTGAGATGGTATTGTCAAATTAATTGATAAAATTCCTTAAAAGAGCTTTATTTTAGTTGGTAAAGAAAAAGAAATGCTTAAATAAATGAGATATTCCTAAAACTGAGAAACATAGAAACTAAAACAGATATTTTTCAAATTTACATAATTTGGGTAAGTCTTTGGTAAATAAGACCAGTTTCATATTGTTGGCTTAATAAAAACAACTGTGTCTTCTTAGTTAACAGCATTATGATTCAAGCATATATTTTTAGACTACTTAAGTTTATTAATCAAATAAGCTAATGATGTATTTGTTAGGTGTTTAAGAGTATAAAACTTTATAGATTTGATTTTAAACAAATTTAACCTTTGCTCTTATAAGCTTTAGTTCAGTAATAATTGTGCTTCATTATATATCTGCTTAGATGTAGTTTCCAAAATCTTTTTGGTAATTTGGAACCTTGAAGTTATACTGAGTTAAGTTAAATGACAGATATTCATTGAATATCTAGATCACTTTTAGATAAGATACCACACTGAGCCATTAATTACTGAACATAACTTTACCTACTTTGGGCTTCTTACTTATACAGAGAGACTAAAGATATTTGGATCTATTCATAAGCATGGTCTTTTGTAACATTGAGAAATTGTACAATGATGAAGCATATGCATCTAGAAATTGTGAGGTAATATGTTGATATATTTGCTAATTTAACTACAGAATACTGGTATATGACAGTCTGTTCACAATTGTCTACTTAGTTTCATCTGAAAAAGAAAGGTTATTAAGGATTGAAAATTATAATCAATATATGTAAATGAAGCTACAGAAAATAATAAGAGTGAAGAAATAAAAACGCACAGTATTCAAGGAATATTGGATTATATTTGTGAAAGGGGGAAAAAGAGTAATTTTGTCCTAAAGTAATTGTTTAAAGATTGTTTCAGAATGAGAAAGAGAAAAGTGAGGGACAAAAACATGAATGGTTTAGAAAGTTGCAAAGGTTTGGGGATTCGGGGTTTGTGCAGTGCAAAGAGAGAGAATCGTATCTCATGTGGTCAAGCTGGCTAAGATTGAATGGATTTATTATACTGTTTAAAATGAGTTTGAATATCAGTATGTACCACTGCAAAGCCAGAATTTGATTTTCTCTCTCTCTAAAAAAGACAAAGTTTGTTGGACTATTAGTCTGTTCTTCGTAAGAAATTGTGAACGATTTTCTTTACCTTTTAGTAAACACAGATTCTATGTTTTATTGAAATAATTTCCAGTGCTTTATCATGCCTTTGATTATTTTAGAAAACCAAATCTCTTTTTTTTCCCCCTCAAAAAACTGATCTGTGATCTTGTTTAATGGGATGTTCAAACCTGTGACATTTTGAACAGCTTCCTAAAATCAAATTCTAAATGACGTCTCCTTGATCCCAAAGTGACTTTGAGACTCTCCAGAGAGTCTCTGGAAAGTCTCAAAGGATTACTCCTCTTACCTTGTAAAAAGAGAGATATAAACTAACTTCCTAGAAAGTTGTTAATGCTCTCCTTATCGATGATATGTCTTGATATAATGTTATCAGGCATAATTCCAGTTATTGTCTTAAAATGTTATGTGTCACATAAACAACCAAATTTCTTCATCAGTTGTGTAATTTTTTACAATGAACTCTTATCAAATGTCAACCATCGTCATTTTAATTTTTTTTTGTCATTCTCAGGTAGTTACCATTTTATTCTGGTGCTTTCCTAAAAACCCTTACAATCTACTACAAGCCAGAACACTTTGTCTCCAACAAAAGGGAGAACCAAGGAAAGGCCTATAAGGAGTACTTTGGATTACAGGCTTCTGATGGCATTGCTTAAATAACTGAAATATGCCACTGGACAGAGATAGGATTTCCAGAACTATAGTGGAGAAGCTTTTAAGTCCATCAAATTGCTAACTCAAGATCAAGCAGAACAAAAATTCATTACATGGGACTGAATGAACAGATAAAGAAATTATTATAATTTTTATAGTTTTGATCATTTGGAACATTTCTGGTTCTTTAATGCTTTATTTTCTAAATATAATTTCTCTTTTCTTTGGATATATTTTTCTTTTCTCTTAAGCTATCTATAATTCACAACAATTTAGTAGGTTATATCTTTGTAAATTAAAGTGAAACATTTTATCTTTTTCTCCGTATCTGATCCTTCTAGACTTTAGAAACTCTTATTGCATATTCTTATTTTCATTGCAATGTAATTGTTTGAAAGTTCAATAAGAATCTGTTCATTCTCCTTATTACAGGACATAATTGAGGAAATTTTGTTTTATCACCAAGGCTTTTATTGAAATGTCCTATTTGAGAATAGTATGCTTGGAATCAGATATGACCAGACAGTTTTAAGGAATTAAGATGGACTCTATGGAGTCAATATTCACAAAGCCCTCTCAAAAAAACTGGCCTGCCAACTAGCTTACAGATTTCCCAACCTTATAGGTGAGTACAGAAGGTCACTTTCTGGCAGGCTCCAGGAACTTTAGAGTATTGGGGGGATTTCAAGAAAAGAGGAGATCGGGGCGCCTGGGTGGCTCAGTGGGTTAAAGCCTCTGCCTTCGGCTCAGGTCATGATCCCAGGGTCCTGGGATCGAGCCCCACATCGGGCTCTCTGCTCCGCGGGGAGCCTGCTTCCTCCTCTCACTCTGCCTGCCTAGTTGTGATTTCTCTCTGTCAAATAAATAAAATATTAAAAAAAAAAAAAAGAAAAGAGGAGATCACCCAAATCTGTAGGAACTGCAGATGAAGTCTGATGAGTTCTTGGCTTGGCTTATAAAAGGAATTTAAAAGTCTAATCTGAGATTCTTTGTTATAGTTAGAGTAGAGCTAACATAAAAAGGCCTATTGGTTAGTTACCACTCTTGCTGCATTAATGTAAATGATCAGGCCAAATTTAGTGAGAGTAGGCTTGTTTTGTAAAGAAGAATAATCTTTTCTTTCTTTTTTTTTTTTAACATATAATGTATTATTTGTCTCGGGTACAGGTCTGTGAATCGTTAGTCTTCCACAATTCACATCAGTCACCATAGCACATACCTTCCCCAATGTCCATCACCCAGCCACCCTGTCCCGCCTACCGCCCGCCTTCCACAGCAGCCCTTAGTTTGTTTCCTGAGAATAAGAGGGTCTTATGGTTTGTCTCCCTCTCTGGTTTCATCTTGTTTCATTTTTTCCTCTCTTCGCCTATGATCCTCTGCTTTGTTTCTCAAATTCCACATATTAGTGAGATCATATGATAATTGTCTTTCTCAGATTGATTTATTTCACTTAGCATAATACCCTCTAGTTCTAGCCATGTCGTTGCAAGTGGCAAGATTTCATTTTTTGATGGTTGCATACTATTCCTGTGTGTGTGTGTGTGTGTGTACCATATCTGCTTTATCCATTCATCTGTAGATGGACATCTAGGCTCTTTCCATAGTTTGGCTACTGTGGACATTGCTGCTATAAACATTGGGGTGCATGTGTCCCTTTAGATCACTACATTTGTATCTTTGGGGTAAACACCCAGTAGTACAATTGCTGGGTCATAGGATAGCTCTATTACTTTGATTATCTTTGATTAAGATGGGGGTGATTGTAGAGAAAAGTTTTATGTTTCCATGAAAAATAATAATCTACCCTTCCATGTTATCAGCATTGAGTCTTGTTCATTGTTTTTGAGCTATTTTGAGCTATTCTTTGTAAACTGTACCCTGCTGTCTTACATATTTTGTTGGTAATTAATGTTTCCAGTTTTTCTCCCATTCTGACTTGGTATCACTGGGAATCAAAACTGCCTTTTTTCTTGAAGCCCAGTGAACTGAAGCTTGACAACTTGCTGTAACCTGACAGAATGTATCACCACAACAGTGTGGGCTACTCATAAACACTAGAACACCTGCATCTTCCATGTTCTGCTCCAGAAAGTAAGCATGACTGTGAAATTACCACTACCATCCTCACTAAAGATGCTTTAAACCCAACATCTAGAAACCTTTTTTTATTTGAAAAGGGAGATAGAGGGGAGAGGGACAAAGGAAGAGGAGAGCGGGAATATTAAGCAAGCTCCACAGCCAGTGTGGAGTCTGACACAGGGCTCGATCTCATGACCCTGAGATCATGACTTGAGCTGAAATCAAGAGTTGGATGCTTAACTGACTGAGCCATCCAGGTTACCCAAAATGTAGAAATCTTGACTAGCTTCCCTCTTGACTCAGAAACTATATTCATAGTGTACTCCAACCATTATTCTTTGTTTTTCTTTCCCTTTTTTTTTTTTAAAAGATTTTATTTATTTATTTATTTGACAGAGAGAGAGAGATCACAAGTAGGCAGAGAGACAGGCAGAGAGCGGGAGAAGCAGGCTCCCCACTGAGCGGAGAGCCCGATGCGGGGTTCGATCCCAGGACCCTGAGGTCAGGACATGACCCGAAGGCAGAGGCTTAACCCACTGAGCCACCCAGGTGCCCCTTCTTTCCCTTTCTATATCTTTCCCCAAATCTTGTAACTGGAATCTTTCTCCAAAGGAATCAAGCTTTTTTGGGGGTGGGGAGGGGTGAAACTTCCTGGGGAGTTTCAAATGGGGAGAATGGGAGGAACCATTCAGACATCCAGAGTTGATTTTAAAGTGAAAACATTTGAACTAAAAAAAAATGTAGAGAAAAAAAATCTAATTCAACTCCTCTTATCTAACTGAAGCAGAGCCTCTTCTACATCTATTTTCTAGAGTATACAGCCTGCCATTAACCCCAACCTGTTGGGAGTTTCCTGTGAATGCAGCTGCCTTAGTGACAGATTGCCCATTCCCATTGCCTCCAAAAAACCCCACAGAAAGCCTGTTTTTATCCTTGGCTGTTGAGTGAGTTACCCATCACTGAGTAGGTCCATGTGTCAATATAAGTAAACCTTGTCTTTTTTCCTGTTAATCTATCCATTGTCATTAATTTGCAGTTCCCAGTCACTGGACCCAAATTGAAAGAAAAAGGATTTCCCCCCAACAGCCTCCTCCCTGCTGATTATAGCAGGCTGCTCCCTGATGAAAGCAGCACTGCCATGGCTACAGAATTTTCTATTCCTGTACACATGTGTGCTTATGGGCAGGTTTGTATTTACAGAGCAGGCAGCTCAGTAGGCTGTGACTGAACGTCCTTAGGAATCTCCTTTGAGGGTCAAAGCTTATTAAAGCAGAAACACTTCCCAGAAGATCAGAAATCTATCTTCAAACCAAGCTCATTCCCCTGCTTGTTGCATCATCAGACCAGGCAGCTTAAAATAAATCATCTATTAAAAGTCAACCAATTACCAAACTCACCTTCTGACACTTCCAACATTAGTTTTGGGAAATGTACTGGAAGGACTCCTACAATGGTAACTTGACCATGCTCTCCCTGATGACATCGTCTTGGAATGTTGGTAAACTTCTTTTGGCATGTGCTCCAGGGAGAAGACAGTTGTCTAAGTTAATGACAACCTTTAATTGGAGGTAGTTATGAGCTTTGGTGTCTGGTAGACTGGGCTCAACTCCCAACTCAACAAATTGTTAGTTTTGCAACCTTGAGCAATGCTTTAACTTCTCTGAGGCTGCCTCAGTTTCCTTATTTGCAAAGTGGGTGAAATAACACTTAACTTGAAAGATTTGGGGAGAGATTAAAATGAAAGAAATATATATGCAAGTGCTTAATTTTCTTCCTGGCTTCTTTAAGTTGCGTTCAAAATCACTTGGGACACAAGATTAGTGCTCTGCAGGCAGCAATGACACAGCTCTTCTCTATATTATAACATGTGCCCTACTTCACTTACTTAATTTTCCACATCTATTTTCCTGTTTCCATTATTCCTGGAAAAAGATCACACCTGCTTTATATAGGCAGAAAACATACTCAGTTTTTCCTATGAAAATTAAATTTTTTAGAGAGCAGAATATCTTTGGTCATTTTCTAAATAATAATAATTTTTAAAACTTGAACTATTTAATTTCTTGAAGTTTTCTAGATTTGCCTCTAGCTTAGGTCTGGGGGCATAAGCTGACAGGGAGTCTGGATCTCCTTCTCTTGTCCTTTCCTTGCATGTATAAATCTCATTATAACTGGCTCTACCCACCATGACCTGGCTCTACTCGCCATGATGAGCCACCCCGAGTCTGGACTGACCGCATTGGGCAATACGCAGGCCAAGATCTTTCTGGTCAGGGCTTGGCAGCATGAATTAAACAGGATGCCAATATTGTTGCCAAATGGATGGCTCATATTTTCCATCTTGGTCTTTGTGGATGGCAGCCGTGCTCCCCGTGGTGCCCAGTTGTGCAACGGATGCGAGAGGCACTGAGCCAGAGCAAGGGCCTAGGAAGAAGTTAGGCCTTCCTGATAGGCATAGGTCTGGATTGGGCTAGTAGATATGTACGTGTTTAGCTTGAATAATCTGCTATATCAGGTTAGAATAAGGCTTGATTGTGTAGATAAACTCAGAAACAGAGGCTGAGAGTGACCTTATGGATAGCCCAAGAAGTGGTGGGTCCAAATGAGGAACTTGAGCTGGTGCTGATGTAGAGATGGGGTATGGTCATCAGATTGGACTCAAATGAAGGGTAGGAGTTAGTCAGGTAAGGCCATTGCTTGGACACTACTGAAGACAATAACCAAGATCATTTTGGATGCTTCCAAAAGGGCATGTGATGCTGATGGAGGCTTCCATTTACCAAAGTGTGACTTAGAATTTCTGTCGACAGCCCCACTATGGGGCAATCTGTTCCTCTAAGAAACCAGCTCAAGGTGAACCAGGACTGTGAAAGGGGGATTCTGATTCCTCTGCAGCAAAAGCTCAATATTCTCTGGCAGTGGCCACTGCATCTTTGTAGATAAGCATTTCTGTTCCATGAACTGAAATCTGAAGCAAAGACTAGGATTTTTACTGTCCATTCACAGGCCATGGAGAAAGGTACCGACCATGGAGCATCCGACCAGAGAAAACTGGTGCTTTGGGCAAAGTGTTTTCCAGCTTCTATCTGTCTTCATGTGAAAGTGATGACTTTGGTGAGTTTCAGGGAATATATCACAGGGCTAGAGTACCATCACAGAAATCCAGCCATTGCACTGAGTGCTTACCTGTCTATAAGCATTTCTTATCCGTGATGCCCCAGAAAGGATAAAAATTTTTCTTTATAATAAGTAGGTGTTGGGGCACCTGGGTGGCTCCGTGGGTTAAAGCCTCTGCCTTTGTCTCAGGTCATGATCTCAGGGTCCTGGGATTGAGACCTGCATTGGGTTCTATGGTCAGCAGGGAGTCTGCCCCCCACCCCCCACACGGCTTGTCTCTCTGCCTACTTGTGATCTCTGTCTGTCAAATAAACAAATAAAATCTTTAAAAAAAAATAAGTAGGTATCACTGTCACTGGTGATGAATAATCGTAAAATACTTTGAGGTCCCTTAAATAATTTATCAGTCCCAGACCTGGGGTTGTTATTGACCTGTGCTTGGTCCCTCAACCCGGGCTATGGTTTACAAGACCCTAAGGATTGGTATAAAGTGGGGTAGGGATAAGGGAGGAGGGGAATGAAGAGGAGCCATTCCCATGAGATCTCTGGCCTCTTTTGGTGGGGCACATGTCTCTCAGGGCTTCCTATACTATATAGAACTCTTTCCAGAACTCCTGCAACTCTCCTGAGTCTTCTAAGCATCCCTGGAAATGAAAAGACCCTTGGGTTAGGCAGCAGGTGAGGTCCTTCCTTGCTTAAGAAACTTCTGTGACCTCTTTGGTAGTGATGTTCACAAAGTTGGGGTACGTGGGTGACTCAGTTGGTTAAGCATCTGCCTTTGGCTCAGGTGATGATCCCAGGGTCCTGGGATCAAGTCATACATTAGGCTCTCTGCTCAGTGGAGAGCCTGTTTCTCCCTCTCCCCTCTGCTCATGCTCTCTCTTGCTAACCCCCTCTCTCTTAAATAAATAAATAAATAAAATCTTCAAGGAACACCAAAAATGAAAAACAAAATAATAAAGTAAAATGGGCATTGTGGAATTGTAGAATCAGGACTCCTATGTCCTGGAAGAGCTCCCTGTCTTTCCTGAGAGCTTCATTCTGTCCTAACATGGCAGCGGCCATTACTGACCCAACACTCTGTGGCCCAGCTCCATCCCCACCAGGTGTCCTTCCAGAGGGAGAGGCAACCTTCCCCAATGACCACACCCTAGTTCTCTAAGGCTGCCAGGCCACCTGGATTTTCCCTCATTAACTTTCATGAGACTCTAGAACGTATTATATACACTAAGTACATAAATTAAAAGTCTGCATGCAACATGGGGGGTTAGGGGGATAGGAGAAGAATAAATGAAACAAGATGGGATTGGGAGGGAGGTAAACCATAAGTGACTCTTAATCTCACAAAACAAACCGAGGGTTGCTGAGGGGAGAGGGGGTTGGGAGAGGGGGAGGGGGTTATGGACATTGGGGAGGGTATGTGCTCTGGTGAGTGCTGTGAAGTGTGTAAACCTGGCGATTCACAGACCTGTACCCCTGGGGATAAAAATACATTATATGTTTATAAATAAATAAATAAATAAATAATTTTTTTTAAAAAGTCTGCATGTGAGTTTCTTCATTGGCAAAGGAAGCCTCAGTCCTAGGCCTAGGAAATAAATGGGCTTTACAGTACATCTGAAAGAAAAAAACTAAGACTAAAATAAACAAACAAAAATCCTTGGCTTCTTCAAGGTTCACATATAAATAGAGACCTTGCAATTTTCAGCAGAAATGTCTTTGTACACATCAAAGCAAGATACGAGTGCTTCAAGCTTGTAATAGATCCTGGAATGTCTTCAGAATCCGAGGTAACATGCAATGTAGGGTGAGGGGAAATTTTCACGTATCTCTGGCCTGTGCAAAAATGACCTCATCCATCTGGATCCTGTCCATCTACAAAGCATTTCTTAGATTGAATTATCCAGGTTATTGCTCTATCCCTCCAACATACTTTCCATGTATCAAAATAACTTAAATTAACACTAAACATGATGCTATTTTGAAAAAATTGGACTTGAGCTTTTACGGTGTTTTGCAAATCTATAGTTTGACTTTATTTCCTGGAATTTTTCATTTTTGTAATACTGTTAAAAAAAATTTCAGTTGATTTGTGTGGCTGAGCTCCCCCAGGAATAGACTGACCTCCAGCATCTCTTCACTCCACCCCTTCACCCCTCCCCCGTTGGCGCTTGAATAATGACTGAGTGACAAAGTGTCCCATTCAGTTATTATTCAACTATATTAAATTGCTAAAGTTGGTAATTGGAGCATATCTTATTACAAAGGCAAAAGTTCAACATTTTTCCCCAGGCATAATAGGCTTGCACATTTAAAAACTCCTGGTCTGGGGAGGAATAGATGTCAGGGCACCGAGCATGCCCAAATTAAACAAGGAAAGATATGTTAACCAACCCTGCACACAATTGCCAGGCATTACCTTGAAGATATTTAGCGTTCGTTCTCAAGCCTCATATAAAGGGGTTCAAGAGATAAAGTAGAAGGGAATCTTGAAAATCCACCAGTATTCCCAAGCTCTATTAGGCTTACTCAGCTGAAAAGCTATCATTTAAAATACTAGGGACTGACAGTTACACAGTAAACACAAAATGTTTAGACTTTTTTTTTTAAGGTTTATTTATTTATTTGACACAGAGAGAGAGAGAGAGAGAGATATCACAAGTAGACAGAGAGGCAGGCAGAGAGAGAGGGAGAAGCAGGCTCCCCACCAAGCAGAGAGCCCGATATGGGGCTCGATCCCAGGACCCTGGGATCATGACCCGAGGTGAAGGCAGAGGCTCAACCCACTGAGCCGCCCAGGCACCCCACAAAATATTTATATTATATTTTTTGTCTACTTTTATTAGTTGGTACCCACACAGTACTGATACTAAATATCTTAAAATCTCATCTGAGTTATTAAAACCTATTTGGATCTACCAGCTACAGACTATTTACTGGAAGTATCATCTGGGATAGGGCCGAGGCATCTAATTTGCTATAAAATGGTATTCCAGTGAAGGACCAGTTTTAGTAAAGACAGTGGGAGCTTTGGGTACCTGTCACCCAAAGTCACTGCTTCAAAGACCAGGAAGGGTTGGGCAAACTACAGAAACCATAGCCTGTGTTATTATTCTTCAAAGATACCTCATCAGAGGATTCATTTGGGGCAGTTGTTTAAGAATCTAGATTCCCAGATGCCTTCCCTGAGTGTTGTGAATACTAGGTTTCAGTTAGGCATAGGAATCAGTATTTTTAATAAGCGTCCTGATAATTCTTAAGGTAAGGTAGATGTGGGAAACACTATTCAGGCAGTGATACTCATTCATGATACACTCCTTCTTTTATTCAATTATTTAACACTCACTCTGTTGTTTCTCAAAGTGGGATCCTGGGTCCCCTACATAAAAATCATCTGGAGTGTTTGATTAAGATCCAGACATTGGGCCCCATCCCAAACCTACTACATCAGAATCCCCAGAGATAGGTCCCAGAAATCTGCATTTTAAATGAGCATCCCAAGTTATTGTACAATTTGTACAAATTGTACAAGTTATTGTACAATTTACAACATATTGTACAGTATGTACAATTGAGACATGTACAGGCACATGTCTGTTCCCAGTTAATAGGTCTCAAATACTTTGTCATAGATTTACTGAGGCAGGGATCAGTGAATGATGTATGTAGCAGTAATGTAAAGGGTGAAGGGAGACAGGCAGCTCTTCCTGCTTTAAATTGGAAGTCTGCAGGGCTTGTGGAAGCAAGAAGGGAAGCTGCCCTACAAATGGAGTGGCCAGGTTTGGGGGAACATGGAAGATCTAAGTGAGGACCAGGCCCCTTCAGCCTTTGCAGCCTTGGATGGGCCAACAAATGCATGGTTGGAGTTGGCTTTGCAAAAGGCCCCACAGTCCCAGGGTCAGATGGTGGGGCACTGACGAGAATTCTCACTTGGAATTTCCTGCCACAGCTCCAGCCCTGCAGGACATAAATATACTTTACTTCTCTCTTTTCTTCTCCCATTTCCTTGGTTTTGTTTGTGCAACTGTAATGGAACTTGCCCAGGCATTGTTTCATTTTGACACCATATCAAGGTCTGCTCTGAATTCACTTTCTCCATCAGAAGTCTATGGAGTGTTCATTGTTCCTATGGACTTTTACTGATGTACAATTGTTTTAAAAATAACTTGTCCAAATCGTAGCTGGAAAATAATAAGTAAATTTATTTCAAGTGAGTTTTGACTGATGATTCCAATTCTGATTTTTCTAATGGCTCTTGTGGGTCAGAGTTCAGGCAAATACCCTTCTGGTTTTGAATGGTAAAAGAAATGAAAAACACAATGATAATGAAGTACTCAAGAGTCTTGTGTAATTGTAGCTCTAGCATAGAATTTGAAGTCAGAAAATGTGAGTGATTCTCCTTCTCTTCATCTATAAAATGGAAATAATGAGACCTGCTTTAGCTACCTCACTTGGTAAACTATAAAGATTTATACCAACAGTGATTATTGTTTTTTAATAGTTTTTTTCTTGTCACTTTGTCCCCCCCTAGCTTCAGATGTCATTGAAACATTTCTAGATAGTATGGATCAGCCTAGAATAAAGCACTAGAAAGACAGGAGTTTGGGGAAGAGGTGCTTACCATTGAAATTGTCTTTATTACAGAGACAATTATTTGGGCCAAAGCATTATTTTTGCTCAGGTCTGAGAAGGAAGAAGTATGATCCAAATAGCAAAGGTCCCCATGACAAATGAAAGGCATTTGGAAACTATGGTGCATTGTTCTGTTCTTCTGGAAGGCAAAACACTGCCGGGATGAAGACAGAGCCCTTCCAAGTGGGTGATGAAATTTACTTTATTGACATTATCAATAAGGATGTATTTGTGGGAAACAAACATGACGTATAGCTTACACTTAGAGGACTTGGCAGGTAAGTACAGGGAAGTGGGATGTCTGATCAGGAGGCTTAAACCTTTGGGCTTATTTGGCATTGTTTCATGCCTGATTAGCTGTGTGATTTTTCGGTAATTGTCTTCCCTCATAACCTCTCAACTTTCTCATGCATAAAATGGGTATAAAACTTTCCATTACCCATTATAAGAGCACAGGCCATGTTTTTCACTCGAAGCGAAACACTGTGTGTAGTTTATCATTACCAGGTAATGAATATTATGTCATATATGCCGGTTAAAAATCAAGAAAGATATACAATAGAGATAGCAAATCGCAGCATAACACACAGGCTTCTGTTTAATATTTCGACCTGTGTAATATGAATACCTTACTTTTGGTTTTCTGGGGTTTTTTTCTCTTTCAAATAAGTGCATATGTATCTACCCTCTTGTTAGATCATCAAAAGTTAAAAACATGCACCTCTTCAGGACACCAGATTGAAAAGGAGTTTCAGTTTCATCATTCCGTATCATCTCTTTGTACTTCCTAGAATCTCATGAGAAGAATGAAGAGTTAGGGTACATGAGATGCAAGTTCATACAGTTAATTGTCCTGCCCTAAATTCATGCATATGACACGTAGAAGACACATTGCTGGTTCCTGCAGAATTTTTTTAACTGGAAAAAAAAGTGAGTGTATTGATTGTTCAAGTTGTCAAGTTGACAAATCCAGGTAACAAAGAAACCTCTCTTTTAAGATGAGTTAGGAGTCATAGCATGTTTGAAGCCAGAAGGAAGCTTCAAAACCATCAGTTTATAATGGAGAAATCTGGGGCACAGAGGTAACTTGTAACAGTAATAATAGGAATCCTAGAGTATTTTTCGTCCTAGATATGTACCAAATGATTTGCATGTATTATTTCATTTAATGTTCAAGACAACCCTCAGAAATAGGTGCTGTTATTAATGCCATAGTAGAGATAAAGAAACTGAGGTTTGAAGAAATTAAGCCTTGTGCTCAAGATTACACAGCTGTTAATTCTTTGTCAGTTCCTGGGGTGCCTGGGTGGCTCAGTGGATTAAGCCGCTGCCTTCGGCTCAGGTCATGATCTCAGGGTCCTGGGATTGAGCCCCGCATCAGGCTCTCTGCTCCACAGGGACCCTGCTTCCTCCTCTCTCTCTCTGCCTGCCTCTCTGCCTACTTGTGATCTCTCTGTGTCAAATAAATAAATAAAATCTTTAAAAAAAAAAAATTCTTTGTCAGTTCCTGTTGCTGTAACAGAATACCAGAGCCCGATGGTTTCACCAACAGGAATTTATTGCTCACAATTCTGGAGGCTGGGAAATCTGGTATCAAGGTGCTGGTCAATTTAGTATCCAGTGAGTGTCCTCTTCTTGGTTTGCAGATAGATGCCTTCTTGCTATATCCTCACATAGTAAAGAGAGGTCTTTCCTTATGAGGGTGCTAATTCCATCCCTGAACTCCATTTTCATGACCTAAGTATCTTCCAAAGGCCTCACCTCCAAATACCATCACACTGGGGGTTAGGCTTTAACATGCAAATTTTGTGGGGGACCCAAACGTGCAGTCCATGGCATGTGATAAGAATTACTGATTATTAACATTCATTAAGCATACTTTATGTGTCAAGGGCTGTACGTGGCACTGGGAACAGAAAAGTAAAATAATGATATACGTTCCCATCTTTGTGGTATATACAGAGCAATGGGGAACACAGGACTTAACTATCACATGAACACAAAATTACAAACTAGGAAAAGTGGTTTTGAAGGGAAAGAGTAGGAGTTGTGAAAGCAGAAGACTTTGTCTAGTTTGGGGAGTCAGAATGGCTTCTCAGGGGCTAGAATCTGAAGGGTGTTTCATACTTGGGAAACTCAAGTGCAAAGACCCTTGGCTGAATCACAAAGAGCTGTGTTGAGGGTGAGAGGAGTGGAGAGAGCTGAATGCTTGGCGGGGGCCAGATTATCCAGGGCCCTGAGATGTTTGGTCTTCTTCATGAGAATGGTGGCTTCTGGAATTATCCTCAATAAAGGTCATCAATGACTTGGTAATTACCTCATTTTACAGCCTTTCCCCGGGTTCCATTCTCCCCAAATGTGTGGAACACCTGAGGCAGTGGCCTTGGGTCCCATGGTCCTCTAGCACAGGGTCTTCCAAGAACCTCAGGGCTCTTTCTCTGCTCCACTCCTCTTCCATCCCCTCAATGTAAGACTGTATAGTAAACTCCTTAAAAATGTGTGTGTTGGGTGGGTGCAGGGGATGGTTCTCAATGTTTATTCTTGCTAATTTTTCCAAATACTCAAATCTCATGTACTGCATTGACTACATTTAGTGAGGCCACTTATATTTTTGGAACAACTATTTTTGAAACAGTATACTTGTCCAATGTTATGTTTTATCCCATGTTCATTAATAGCTCTAAAACGTCTAAGCTGGGGCAACCGGGTGGCTCATTCGGTTAAGCGTCTGCCTTTGATCTCAGGGTCCTGGAATCGAGCCTTTATCATACTCCCTGCTCAGTAGGGAGGCTGCTTCTTGCTCTCACTCTGCCCCTCCCCCACTCATTGTCTCCCTCTCTCTCAAATAAATAAAGTCTTTAAAAAATGAAATGTCTATGCTATTAAGATCTCACTTGGTTAAGAAGTCATTCCCCCATTGCCACCATGCTTACTGGCAAAAATCACTTTTCACCCATGGTCTGGCTGCTAAATTTCCCATTAGAGCTTCTTTCTTTCTTTCTTTCTTTTTTTTTTTTAATGTTTATTCGACAGAGAGAGATCACAAGCAGGCAGAGAGGCAGGCAGAGAGAGAGGAAAGTAGGCTGCCTGCTGAGCAGAGAGCCCGATGCGGGGCTTGATCCCAGGACCCTGGGATCATGACCTGAGCCGAAGGCAGAGGCTTTAACCCACTGAGCCACCCAGGTGCCCCTAGAGCTTCTTTCTTTAGACTAAAACATTATGTAGTATGTTAAAATAAATGAATAATCTGAAAACATGTAACACTCAGGTTATCAGTCATTTATACCATAATGAAAACGACTTTCAGATCTTTTCCATTGGGCAAGTTTCAATAGAGAGAAATGGAGGGGAAGTGCAGAAGGTCATTGAACTCCTGATTAGGGTGGAAAGGGGAGCTGAGAGGCATATGGAGGAGGAAGGGCCTGTGGGGAAGAGATTCTGCTCTTCGAAGTTGGCTACTTTGAACATTGTCAACTCTTCTTTCTTTGCCGTTCATAAATGCTATTTATTCTTTGGTGATTATCCATTACAGTGAGTAAAGTTTTGGTTAAAATTTTTACTGTGGTTTCCTTTAGGCTGTAATTACTTGAAAACTCTTGATTAAAAATAGTAGCTTGAAATGCAAACATTTAACCCTGGCTATATAACCAATTGTCCAAATAAACTTAACGTTTTTTCACATTTAAGTTATTTTCTACTCCAATACCGTACAACATTTTAAAGGACTACCATGCCTGAAGGCATCATTTGGCTTAATGGGAGATGCTATTTTGAAAAAAAAAAATTAGCTAAATTCGACTGCAGCATGATTCAAGATGATTGACACTTCAGAGTGAGCATCCAAGTTTGTTTCATGAATAGTAGGGAGAATTTGGCTTCAACTGAACATTTACTTATCAGTGTTTGTGTTACTGGTTTCCAGGCAATATATAAATTACTGCTTGCTTGCATGTGGTACAGAGAATCAAGGCAAACCCATCTTTTCAGAGGCAGCCAGGCTCTGATTTATAGTTATGGCACCATTAGGCCAGCTAATGGGAGGACTCAAATGGACACACGACAAGATGGCAGTTTTGTGCTAAGTCAGGAAGACTCTGGAACTCTGCTGGTACACTGGACTTATTCCCTGGCTGGAAGGAAATATGCCGTAGTGGTCAGGGAGCGACATGGTCTTTCTGTTCAAAACTTGTATCTCTACGGGCTTTGAAATAGTCTGTGAAGGTCTGTGCAGCCTCATACCAGGTGTGGAGCCAGAGCTAACTGTTATGTTAGGTTTCCTTCAAAGACCGTTCAAGAACCTGACTTCAACAGTAAAAAGTGTCTGATGTTTGGGGATGGCTTGCATTGTTACGGGCGGTGATTCATCCTCTCCCCCAGCCCCCCCACAAGAGCCTCTTCTGAACGGAAAGAGGTAAAATGGGTCACTATGTCACAGATAGCCTAGGAATAGAGAAGAACTCAGGCGGAGCTGTCCAGATGGAGGGCAGCTGAAACCCAGTGATGGTCAGAAACTCACTTGCGCTCCACTCGGCAGGTGCACAGGGTGCCTAATGGAAAACAGATGCGAGTCATGGCACACGCAGTAGGACAGACAGAAACCTGCCACAGGGATGGATTCTTCTTTCTTAAAGGGGAATGTTAGCTAAAAGGGAAAAAACTGTCCTCCTTTAATCTGGAGAGCTAACTGGTTGTCAGCGTCTAGTCGAACACCAAAGGGCAGCAGCCAGCACGTCTGGTGCAGAGCGAGGCAGAGAGGAACTGAGACTCATTTCATCAGGCAGTTACTCTAGGAAAGAAAGGTTACTTGGTTTATTTGATCAGATTGTAATCATGCCATTTTCCAAAGCATTTCGCTGTTTCCCCCCACTTATTAGCCTCCTTTTTCTCACCCAAAACCATGTGATTCAACCAGAAATTCTGCTCCCCAAGCATTTGAGGTGGCCAGAGGTGAATGGCAGGGGAAGGGTCTGAGGGCCCCAGCTCTACCCCAACCCCTTCCCTTCTGCATTTTACAAAGCAGATACTCCTGGGAGGGAAACCAGACTCCCATAAATCACCAAATAGCTTTCCTGAATCTGTTACCCATACTGCTCTTGTTCTCGTGCCGGGCCACAGCAGGTGGCATTTGCAGAGAGGGGAAGTAGTGGAGCATTGGCGGGGGAGGTGGGGGGGCACCCACCGGGCTGCATGGTGCAGGCACAGGAAGCCAGACAATTTCCTGCCCTGCTTGCCAAGTACCATGCTGAGCCATCCCTGGGGAGCATGCTTTCCCTCCTGTGTCTCAGTATCATGGCTTTCCTGTGCTGACGTATCCCTCTCTCCAGAAAGAAGAAAAAGGAGATAAAATTTGGGCAAGAAGGAGAAGTAAGCTTTAAGTGCAGGGAGGCTCACAGAAGGTCAGTGAATGACCTCAGTGAAGAAGAGAGAGGTGCAGGGTCTACCTCAGGAGGGTCTTCCTGACCCCCTTCCCCCATGACTCCTAATGCTCTTGCTCCTTCTGCTCCGGTCTCCAAAGCTCCTTCTTCATTCCTTTCTCCTTTCCCTCAGAGAGCTCCTGTTGGCAGTAGCCAACTGTTAGAATTCACCCTGTTCTGTCCTTTAAGGAGCCTGAATTCCTGCTTAGAATGAGACAGCTGAAGTTCAACCTGCCCTTCCTACTGCTGGGGAATTAAAAGTCTAGCCAACAAACAGAACTGTCTTCACATCACTGTGGAAAGAAAGGCAACTGATTTATTATTTGAGTATGCCCAGTAGAGCACATGCAAGATAGGTAGCCTACAAGACACCATGGAAGGCAGGATGAAATTTCACACAATCTACACAGCAAAGCAGAAGTAGCAATAGAATCTCTCTCACCTCTAGAAGCAAATATATGTACATCTTGAGATAGGTTCCCAGGTTGACTCCAGGGACATGTGGTTACACGTGAGGGGCCATGAGGCCCATGACCTTAAAGACATCTCTGCATGGTAAAGCTGGAGCCCGGGCTTATCTAGTCCCTTGGGAGACCCTGTTATCTTTCTCAAAAGGCCAGAGCAAGGGTTCAGGCCCATTCACTTTTCAAGGAGACCCTTACTCCTAACAGTCCTAGCAAAAGGGCTCTTCTGCAAGGAATCAACCTCTCAGAATTAAAGAGCATCCTGTGCTTTTCATACTTCCGTCCCTGAGGCAAGTGGGCCTCCCTGTTCAGTGGGGAGACTGCTTCTCCTTCTTCCTCTGCTCCTCTGCCCCACTCATGCTGTCTCTCAAATAAGTGCACACTTCTGATACATTTATCTAATTCAGCTTTGGGATGGATCCAAGGAAGCTACATTTTTAAAAAGCACCCTAGATGAATTTGGTGCTCGTAGTACTGAGAAACACTGACTTTCATTGTGCTCCTACCTAGCAAATATGCATGAGCCTGTCTGCCCAGCATGAGCCTATGTGCCCAGCCAGAGGCTCCTCAAAGGTGGGATAACACATGCTCACAGTGACCTAGGCTCTCTTAATTGTGCCCATTGGTAAATGGCTCTGGGGGACCAGGTCTCAGGGACATTAGTAAGTATTAAGGGTAGAACATATCAGAAAACTGGGTTAAACCAAGTCAAACAAGGATTTTTTACTGCAGGACTTGAATCCTTTACCAGGTCAATATGCGGTGAATCTCAAGGAGGAGCAGATAACAAACAGTGTTCCAAATTTCTGACTGTAGACTCCTCTGCTGAACTCGGAGCACATGTTGGGAAGATAGGATGGAAGGGTCTTTAGTGATCATCAGGACAGTTTTCTTCTCTGTGTGAATGGCTACTCGGGGGCTTGTTTGGCTTTCTGAAATAACGCTGGACATGTTAGTGTATGTGGGCTACACCACACAATACGCAGCCCCGGGTGCCACGGTCACATCTATTATCATAGAGTTGCACGTACTATTTTACTTAATCTTCCCATAATCCTGTGAGGTGGGTATTCTTATTCATTTTTATTTGACGATGAAGAGACTAGGGTCAGGAGAACGTAGGTAACTTGTTCAAGGTTACCCCCTCACTAGATGATGTATTCAAATCCAGGATTCAACCCAAATCAATCAGACTTCCAACCAGCATTCTTTTCTTTATACTCCTCTGTATCCCTAGCCACATAATAATAGTTTCAGGGGAACCTCACCTTCTGTGGGGTTAGGTTCTGTGGGGTTAGGGTCAGGTACAATCCAAGGTAAATGAGAAAATATTTAAGTCTCCCATAAAGTACAGTCATACAAGGTTCTGGGCGTATAACCCCGTCCAGTATTGTGTTGGTAAAAAATAACATGATGCTCATGTGTATGCAAAATATAATTTTACAACACGTTTATTTTTAAGTATATAAAAGAGGAAATTTGTATAATTGAATTAATGTAAATTAAACGCCCATATGATACCTCTTTATGTATGCATGTGTCAAAATGTGTGCCCCACTAACAATGGTGACATCTTAAGGAATCATACAAGTTTAGCGCCCAAGGGGAATCGGTGATCAACGAATTTGTTTTACATTTGAGGGAACTGAGCCCCCAAGAAGCTATCATTTGCCCAACCTCACTGTCTCTCTTTGCTTCCAACATGCTTTGTGACCCTGGGTGTCTGCCCCTGAGTGTCAGCTAGGAGGAGAGTAGTGGCCACCTACCTTTCTTCTGCCCATCGTGGCCCTGCTGACTTGATGAATGAAGCCCAGGCAATGGGCAGGTGGTGTGAGCGGGCTGACCTCTGATCTTTGCCTCTTACCGGGAGGCAGTTGCTTTCACATGCCACTGGCTACAGCTTCAGCTCCACCTGGGAATTGTCTCCCCACAGGACATAGGTTCCCAGCCTCTGCCTCTCGTCTGCACAGTTCCTAGGATGGTCCAAACTGATGGACCCATGGACGGGTCCAAGATGTGTATAAAGGGAAGGAAATCTGTAGCTTTGGGACTCAGTACCTCCTATGCAAACACACCCACACACCCACACACACTGCACACTTGCTCCAATCCTTGGAAAAGAAGAAGCCAGACTATGTGATATGGTCAGCTGTTTGGACTCTTAATTAGTGTACTGAATCTGAGGAATGGGACAAGCTGTGGAGAGGGCGCTCATGATTTCTGGGGCGGGGGGCGGGGAGGACAGGGATAGTTCAACTCTAATCATAAGGGGCAAGGAGTGGGCAGAGCTGGCCTTTGTCATGGGAGAGCACACACAGCCCCATTAGGTGCCCTGCCTGATGTCATCAGCCCTCTCCCATCCCATTATCCTGTGATGCCTCCTTAGCTGCCTTCATTCTGTCAGCTAGCTGCCAGCCTGTGAGCAATCCACACCAAGATGGCAGATGACAAGGGAGTAAGTTCTCTCTCAGGCACTTTCACGTGGGTGATTCTACAGTTCCCAGTGCCTCCAGAGGCAAAACCATATGTGGTTACAGTGTCAGACGGGTTGAAGAGAAATTTCTGGGCCACAGGACTTCATGATGCCTTTCATATCACAACCCAGTCAAGCCTGTTACTTTGGTAAGCAGGAGAGAGGCTGGTTGGGAAATGAGAGGAGGTACCTCACCCTCTATTCTGAAAAACCTTCTGTGTCTGAACTTGGAGGGAGAAGCCTCCCTCTGACACACAAATTCTTATCTGCCCTCATTTTTGAGATATTTGTTTTCATACGTGAAATTCTTTCATTTTATAGCACCGTCGGCAAACACAAATTCCCCAAATGCAGCCCAGGCCATTCATACTTGCATCCTTTCCTGTGATTTTTCATCAAGGTATCACGAGGGGTTGCCCCTCCCTTTCTCCCCTCTAAAACATTCACCTGTGCTGGTTGTGAGCAAACGGTTTTTAGTTCTTTTTCAAAAAATAAAACATCCTGGAAAGATATAGTGCTTAGGCCAGACACCCAAGTTGTTGGCTCTCCTTTGATGAGGAAACTTTCGGTGTCCACTTCCCCTTGTTTTATTAGAAGACCTACATCCTGGGACACTGTCAGCATGCCAGTTCCTGGGCTGGGAATTTGATTTTAAGGGCACTGATGCTTGAGAACTCTTGGACTAAAGGTTGCTGTCTCTCTTGAGAGTGACAGCTCCACCTGAGTGGCAGGTTATTCCGTCCGTCATTTCCTGGAGAATTCTGTATAAATGCCCTGCATAGCAGGAAGGTCCAACACATTCAAGGGCTTGGAGGGAACAGGGCAGTAGCAAGTCGATGTTCATCAAGAAGGCCTTATCCTGTGCTGCGGGGACTTCTGCCCACATCTGCTACTCAGTCAGGGACACTGAAGCCTCATCCTACCTATAGATGGGCCTTGGGACGGCTGGCTCAGAACGACAGAGTCATTGTCACCAAGAATTTATCAACAGTCCACCATTCCCTGTTCACCCTACAGGTACAGTAGGCTCCCTGAGACACCCCTAAGAACACAGCCTTGAAAAAGTCATCTCAGCCACCCAAGACTTAAATCGCCATCCTCCTCCTCCACCACTTCCTCCTCCTCCTCCTCCTCATCGGGACTAACCAAAATCATACTGGGAGGGCGCTTGGCCTGGGTTCGATTCCAAATGTGATCCGAATAGCTCTATGTGGTAAGCAGATGGTCTCCCTCTCGGTGCTTCCACGTCCTCAAGCAGAACAAGGAGCTACTGAAAGAATCTGCCTCTCAGGATTGTTGTAAGAATGAAATGTGACTGTGTGAACCAAATTCTTGACACAGAGTTTGCCATAGAATGAGTGCTCAGGGAACAGACCACAGCTAGCCAGGAGGATGGCCCTGTGTTAACAACAACAATAACAACAACAACAGCTGTCTTCTTCTAGGTAGACACATTAGCCACATGCTTCCTCCTGGCCTGGCTGAGGCTGGTGCCCGAGTTCTTATCTGGGAGAGCAGAGTCTGTCCCTTAGCCGGCCACGCTTTGGCTGCTGGCAGCCCACAAAACTGATGAAACTGATGGGGGAAAGCTGTGGTCAGATGTCAGCTAGAGTGAGCACGCAGGAGGGCTGGCGGGACTGTGGTGCGTTGGCGGTGGGAGCTACCCCGACCCTGGATTCTCCCTCCTCCTCCAGGGGCCTCATGATAGATGACGGTGGGGGCCCAAGTGCAGGGGGCAGGGCCTGCATCTCGCTTCTCAGAACTCGTCAGTGGTGTGCTCAGCAGCCTCTCATCTTGATAAACTTCAGTGAGAACAAAGGCCCCAAAGACACTCTGAACCTTCCTTTTCTGAGCTGGGTGCCAGCTGATCGTGCTTCCGGTTTCTCTAAGAGCTTCCTTGACACAGGCAACGTGCTTCTTTCAAATTTGGTCATTGCTCTCCCGCTTTCTTTTGTGAGTCAGTGTGGCTGCCTGGGTGCAAGAGTGTGTCCTCCTGGCCCCCGTCCCCCACCTCCCCCAGGTAATCCCCAGCTGCCCAGAGTGAGTGTCCCCGCCCACACGGCGCCACCTCAGAGATGTGCACTGGGGACATGAGTCACAGCCCCGTCCTGTCCTCCCTGGCTGAAACCATTCTTGGAATGCCTCTGCACGCAGTGCATGCCTGCTTCCTGGATTGCACAGTCCTCCGCTCAGAGAGCCGCAAATCACACTCCTCAGCCGGAGGTTGCACTTGGGAGATCTCAAGGTGGTTGCCTGCAGCAGGAAGTTTCTGAGGAAGTTCTCTGTAGGCCCGGCACCGTTAGGCCTCCGTGCGGCATCAACTGCACACGGGCACCCCCAGCCTGTGCCTAGCAACGTGTGTCCTTTATGGTGACTCAAAAGACATTGCTCTGGAGTTCTGCATTATATTTAGAGGCTGCAGTAGAACAAGAAGCCAGAATGAGTGTTACAAACAAGAGATGGGGCAGCACAGATGTCTTTGGGCAGATGTATCTGGGGTGTTAAACCTGGGAGGAAAGAGGCAACAGACTGAGAGAAGAGCCAGGGAGAGGTAAAGTCCCGGTGTTCTCTTCACAGATGAGGACACCCACCTGGAAGAAGGTGAGGTCCTGAGCTCAGGGTCTCAGGCAGTGAAGCACATGCCCAGGCCATCTGCCTTGTGAGCATTAATTTCTGTGGCTCAGGGTAGGAAGAAATTCTTTTTCCAGAAGGATAGTAGAAGGAAGGGGAGACGAGTTGAGTTCACTGATCCTCCTGTGACATCCTGATGTGGGTCTCTCTTCTCCTATGCTAGATCTTGACTTGTCCCCAAGTGGCAAGGATCTCAGGCAAGTTCTGGTGCTGGATGCAGGTGGGGTAATCTCGAGCGGGTCTTGAGCTCAAGAGTTCTAATTCCATGTTAGTGTGCACTGGCTGAGTTGCTGAGAGAGAGAGGAGAGCTGTTACCTTCCTGGTTTTCCTTATTTGACAAAAACATGAGAACTTGAGCATGCCAAAATAAAAAAAAAACTTTTGGCTAGAGATTTTTCACATTCTAAGAAATAAAACCAAAGAGGAAGAAAGCAGCTCCTCGGACAACATGGCAGAGGCTGCAGGTGGGCTGTGACAGAGCTGCCTTGACTGTAGGCGTACAAAAACGGGAACAGGAGAGAGAAAAGAAGTCTCTCCTCAAGTTGCAAACACACACAGCCTCCCAGGATTCCTGAGGGATCCCTCTGTCACTTCCTTCCCCCGATGACAAGGGATGTACGGGGAAGGGGTCCTGTGACTCACTTTACCTGGCAAGATGGTGCTTGTATAGGACACTTCCATAAATAAAGGCTGATTGATCTTACTCTATTTCTAGGCACAAATACTATCCTGAGTCTCTGACCGTCCCCAAGAGTGGCCACCTTATAAAAGCAAAAAGCCAGCTTTTTGTGTGCTGCTGTAATGTAGCTATTTGAGTTAACATTCAGGAGGAGGCTTAAGTTGTCCCCTCACAGTTTGGGCCAGTATGGAGCTTGAGATTGACAGAGAAGAAGTAGAACACCTTTTTATTCAGTGATCTGAAAGGGAAAACTTACACTTTTGCTGTCAGGACAAACTCAGGGAGATGGGAAGATCCCCTGAAGGATGACTAACCATAAACTGGGTTACTGAGTTCTCTACCCACCTCCTCTCAGAGTTGTCCAAGGATGCACATCTCAGCATCTCCATTGTACCCTCAACCTTAGTCCAGAAGACCAAAAGATTTGTTCTCTTAGTCTGGAGAACAAAAGGTGCCTGAATTTAGAATAGTCACATCAGATCATTATTGAACACCTAATGAGGGCTTCCCTGGAATCTCCCCTTTGTAATTCTCTCAGCCTCCTTTGAGAGAGTTCTTATTACTAGCCCCATTTTTTCAGATGAGGAAACTGAGGCATAGAAAAGCTTTTGAAATCCATTCAATTTAAAAGCTGCTACTTTAACAGACTTCTACTGTAGAGCCACCTTCAGTGATTACATGAAATGATGTTTAACAAAAATGGAGCAATTCAGTCTGTGGTAATATCCAAACCACCTGCTCTGGGAGGGTGAAGACTAAAAAGAATGAGAAGTTTCCCACTAGGAGAGAGTGCGTGTGTGTGTGTGTGTGTGTGTGTGTGTGTGTGTGTGTGTGTGTGTGTAAACTGAATAAAGGCAAGAACCAAAGAGAAGTGTTCATTTTTTAAGACATGAGGTTGAAATCTTTTGTGGCTAAGAAGTGTTGCATTAGAAATACTGAGCTGGGGGAGGAGAAAAGGCGTTTAAAACCACCAGAAACACTAAAAGAACTCAAAACCACCACACTGTTTTTGCCAAAGTCACATCATCAGATAACTGTACTAAAAATTGACCATTTGGTCAAAAGTAGGGACCCCGGAAACAGAATCTCCTATTTACACATCTGCCCTTTAGGTTCTGTGTTTCCAAGTTATAGAAGAAGTTCTGCTCATACATGATTGGGTAGTTCAGACTTTTCAACGTGACCTCCCTGAAGTACTCCCTCACCAATCCTTCCAAAACACAGAACTGGAAACTGCTTCTACTGTGTCAGTTCGAAGTCTGCATGAGGTCAGAGGTCTTCAGAGAATGAAATGCTATCCTTTGGTCATGAAAATCTATTGTAAAGGAAATGATTTGGAAAACAAAAAATGAAGGCCCTGCAATTTTTCAATCCAAAGTGGACTGATAAACATTTCAGTTCATATTGTTTAAATAATGAATATGAGAATCCTATTGTTTAGTATTTTTCATTAAAAAAAATCTAGCATTCTTAAGGGTTGTTTTTTTTTCTTTTTTCTTTTTTCTTTTAAGACTTCTTTTATACTCTGAATATTGATGGACCTTCCAGGGCCTCAATAAAAAAGAACCATGAAAAAAAGTCCTTGACATGAACCCCAAATAAAGCCGGGCAGCAATATTTTTAACTGAATTTTGAAGCAAATCAAAATGGGTCTCTCCTTATAAAACTACCAATAAACTGTGCACAGTCAGAGCTGAAGCTTTTTTTCCTAAAGTGTTGAATTAGAAAAAATGAGTACATCAGTGTATTCTCTAAGTTCATATTCTAATTACTGCAAATTTCTAAGTTTCTCTCCATCTCACATTATACATGGAAAGTTTCCATTGGTTGGCAACAAGAGTTTTAGCATTTCCATGTCTCTTAAAGGACACAAAGCAAGGAAGGTGATGATGAAACTGGAGGGTTGTCCCACTCAACATTATATCCCATGAAGGCTGTAGCTCTATCATTTCAGACAACAGAAAGTTCCTTGCACTATGCTCACACACTTCCGTGTAGTCACACATGAGTAAAGGAGCTATAGTTTTTGTGATTATGGGTCTTTGGGAAAATCCTGGAAGAAGAAGGAGGATTTGAGTATAGCAGAGCAAGGATCAGATTGTTTTGAGAAGAGTTTTAACACTGAGCTGACCTCTTTTCCCCCTCCACTGACTTTCACCCTCTTAGTCCAGGAACAGGTGAGGAGAGAAGGTAAAGCTCTTTCCTCCTGAAAGATCATTCATACTTTAAACAGTGTTGTGGATGGGAGATGAAGGATCAGAAGATTTGAAAGTCTTCATTCACCCTTTAAGTAGTCTTGACCATTTGGTCATCTTGATCTCACTCAGTCAGTATTCCCATCTGTAAAATGGGGGCTAATGGGCTATCCTTACAGAGCTATACAGAGGAACAAAATGAGAGACTGCACAATGGGAGAGCATGGTTTTTGGCACACCGTGGTCAGCCCTTCAAATCCTGCACCACTGATTTTGGGGGGCTGGAGACTGTATTAAATTTTATTTACTCTTTCGTGAATCAATTTCTCATTCAGCTATGTAAAATAAATTCGTCTTTTCCTGCCTTCATTATTGTCATTAAGTCTTTAAACAAATCGTAATGCATCTATTTGGGAGCTCAATTTGGCTGTGCCATGGGGTATGAATATTAATAGAAAGTCCATATGTTTCCAGTCTCTCTGTAAAATATGAAGAAAAGTGCTCTTAGTGTTCTGTGTAAAACTCTATTGTTAGATACTTGTGTGTAATCATTAAAATAACAGGGACGGAGATGAAGGCCAGGGAGGGCTTTTAAACCAAGCATCACCTCCTCTCCTGCTAACTAAATGAGAAAGACCAGGTGGGGATGGGAGGGGAGAGCAGCTGAAGTTTACACACTCAGTTGTATTCCTTTGGAAAGGTGAGCAGATTTTAGGATTTCAGGGGGCAGGATGGAAAAACCAGGAAACTACCAGAGTCCAGTCTTTCTGTGTGTGGCTCCGTGATTTTGTGCATGCACATTCCAATTCTAGAAATGCTATTCTAAGGTGGAAACATTTAGATCACGGGGTTTTTCCATTCTTCTGGGTTTTCCAGGTCCCTGCTGGTCTCCAGCATCCTTGATAATTAGGAGGTCATGGGATCAGGCAAAGTCAGAGCCTCAAGGGGCGTTGGACACCCTCCAGCCCAACCTTTTCATTTCACATATGATGGGCTGAGGCCCAGAGACTGGGGAGCAAGGCCCAGCTTAGGGAACATAGACTTCAGAAAATCTAAAAGGAAAATCTTCCCTATAAAATGATGACAGGCAGGTTTGAAACTTGCTTGTCACTGTCCTGGTTTTATTTTTTCCCTCAAGTCTCAGTAAGGGAAACCATTCTGTGCCTTATGGCAGAACCTCCAGAAGCTGCTGCCTTGAGCAGACACTCCCTTTTCTCTGCCTATGGGCTGGAAACTGGACGGGAACTGCCAGCACCTTTGGAGGGGCTGGGCTGTTGCCTCCTAACAGTAGTGAGTCCACAGTTTGTATAAAGGGCCAGAGACTGACAGGCCTGTGGCTCTAGCTTTTGCATTTGGGCAAGAAAAAATGTCTCAGGAAAAAGAGTAAGAATAGCGGCTTGATAATGAAAGGGACAAACAGGATCCAGTCAGTGGCGAGGTTCCCTTCCAGCCCCCAACCCACACACATCCCTGCACACATTTCTTTCTTCTCTGCTCTTGCCTGACAGGCTCCCTGCAGTGTTTATTTCAAAATACCAACTGAGAAAGTTCCATAGGACTCTGTCATGTAGGCAAGCACTCTAGTCCCCCTTTTGAAGCTGAGGGGAGCCAGAAAGAAACCATGTTAAATTAGACCAGACAAGAGAGGAAGAGGCCCCCCTGGGCCTTCGCTCAGGCCCCTGAGGTATGCATCACATCTGGCAGCCAGAGCACAGGAACTGCCCCGAGAGAGGCCCTGGGCAGCCCACAGACTTTCCTGCTGGCTGGGGACTCCTGCCCCCTTCACAGTGTCTCCCTTGCTCCTACTGAAGCTATCAGAGTCTTCTGCAGCTTGGATGTGGGGGTCATGCACGTGCTGCTTCCTGTGTGATTGAAAAGGAAACTGGCCTCCTCTTTCCTTTTCTACAGAGGCCTGCTTAGAGGTGATCCTGGCCAGAATTGCCTACTAAACACAACATATCACTTTGAATCCTTGCTCATTGCCTTAAGACACACCCCTTCTGTTTCCACACCCCACACACTTGTTAGGAAAGACTGGAAGGAAATTCATGTGTAGTCGTAACTAAGAAGAGAGAGCACTTACAAGTGTGTTGTCCAGTCTATTTTTTCTGCACACCTTCTGTCTGATACTTTATGGGATGATTTTAGTTTTGTTTTTGTATCATGAAGAGCACATATTTGTGTGTCTCAGAATCTCTTGATAAGTACTAGTGAAGCAAATTGTACATTTCCGCTTGCAGAGTTAAAAGTAAGGGGCCAGTGTTTAGGATAACAAACATTTATTCGGCACCTACTATTTGCTGACATCTGTGCTAGAACTCTGCGGCCGCGGAGCTGAAAAGCACGCACCTGCTGCTGATAGGCTGAGATTATTCTGTCTTCTGCTCTCTGTGAGCCAACTCAAAAAGTTCTAAGGTTGTTTAATTCCCAAATGGCTCTTTTTTTTAAAATTAGGGATTTGAGAACCTAAGTACCTGTATAAATCTATACAAGTATTAAGGATCTGAACACGGAGAAAAGAAGAGCAAATCTACTTTACCCAATTATAAACCTTAAGCTTTGGAATGCTCAGGTTTGAGAACTTGATATATATACATATATAGACATCTACCTGTCTGTATATCTAGAGCCATAGCCATCTCTCTATAGCTATCTATCTATATCTTAGATACCTACTGTGAAATGTGGGACCAAGCTCTATTAGATGTTTGATATATCCCGGCAAAGGAAGGGGATAAAAAAGAGAAACCAGATCTCCAAGTCATCTTGTGGGTAGGTAGATGGAGCTCCGATAAGGAACTAATGAGAAAACTCAAGGAAGCCATCATGAGACCAAAATGGAAGGATGAAACATCATGAGTTAGTCCTGGGAACAAACATATTTACCAACATTCCTCTTTTTATATGTTGCCAGCTTCGACGGGAGAAGCAAAATTCTGATGGCCAAGAATATGCAGTCAGTGAAATCCTAGGGGTAGAACAACCCAGAAGACAAGGGGAGAGCCACAGCAAATGAACAAAGTATTGTGTGTTTGTGTGTTTTTTTAAAGATCTTATTTATTTGTTTGAGAGAGAGAAAGAGAGCAAGCATGAGTAGGGGCAGGAAGGGTGAGGAGCAGAGGGAGAGGGAGAAGTGGATCCCCAGCTTAGCAGGGACCCCAGCTCGGGCCTCGGTCCCAGACCCAGAGATCATGACCTGAGCCGAAGACAGAGGCTTAACCAACTGAGCTACCTGGGCACCCCAATGAAGCACTGTTTTAAAAGAAAAAATTGTAGCTGGGTACTTAAGGATTTGGGTATTTTACAGTAATAAAATAAATTATTATTTGCCTTTTCCTTTGGCAAAAGCTCTCTGCTTTCCATTCTTTGGGGTTCTTTGTTTCTTTTGCTATGTAGGACAGCTTATCTGTTGTGCACTTCCTTCTCATTGTTATGGCTGGAAGCCTGGGAACTACATTTCCCAGAATCCCCTGCCAGTAGTTTCAAGACTTATGCTGATGACCAGAGGTATCAGCATGAGATTTTGAAGGCAGAAGAGAAGCAGAAGCCACATTATGGCCCTTCTGTCAGAAGTGGGCAGGTGTGTGGGTGTCAGCAGATATCCGAGTTTGCACAGAATCCCAGACATTCTCCTGTGAATCATCCACCTCAGAGCTGGAAGTAGATGACATCACCACTAGCAGTTCCCTTTAGTCCCTGAAACTTCCGGTCTCTTAAAACTAGCAGCATATCTGAAAACCTTGTGGCTTTCCCTAGCTCCTTCAGCCCTCCTGGGCGTTTTGTATGCATTCAGTTCCCTGTATTAATTTTTTTTCCCGCTTAAAATATCTAGAGTCTGTTTTTCTTTACTAAATCCTATTCTGTAAATCAAAATCTCATTTCATAATGAAAATCAAAATAAAGTAGAATATCTCTTTATTATATAGTTTTATATTTTTTCCCTAAATAGCTACAGATTTCTTTCATGAAATTTTGAATGCAAACCTGTGTACATAATAGCGTGAAGTGAAATGCATGTGGAAGATTATAAAATGGCAAGAAGTACTAGAAGGTATAGTTGGGGTTCTAAGGATGGGGGAAGTAAGCAATTCTTTTCCCCAATTAAAGTTTCAGAGGTAGGGTAATGATCATCAGATTTAGCAAACGACAGAACACCTCGTTGAATTAGAATTTTAATTTTTTTTTTCTTTTTTACAGATTGAGAGAGAGAGAGAGAGATTACAAGTAGGCAGAGCAGCAGCCAGAGAAGGGAGGAAGCAGGCTCCCTGCCAAGCAGAGAGCCCGATACGGGGCTCGATCCCAGGACCCTGAGATCATGACCTGAGCCGAAGGCAGAGGCTTAACCCACTGAGCCACCCAGGCGCCCCTGAATTAGAATTTTAGATAAACGGTGTGGTAGGCAGGAGGATAATGTCCAGCCCCAAATAAGTTCCTCTCCTAATCCTTGTGACCCATGAATGTGTTACATGGCAAAAGACATTCAGGTGTGATTAAGCGTAGGAGCCTGGAAAGATGAGTCGTCTCCATCATGCAGCTGGGCCCAATTAATCAGAGTCCTTAAAAGTGGAGAACCTCTGCCAATTGCAATCAGAGGGCGGGCGGTATGACTAAGGAAGCCGGAGAGGTGCAATGTTTCTGCCTTTCAAGATGGAGAAAGAGGGGCGCCTGGGTGGCTCAGTGGGTTAAAGCCTCTGCCTTCGGCTCAGGTCATGATCTCAGGGTCCTGGGATCGAGCCCCACATTGGGCTCTCTGCTCCTCAGGGAGCCTGCTTCCCTTCCTCTCTCTCTGCCTGCCTCTCTGCCCACTTGTGATCTCTCTCTGTCAAATAAATAAATAAAATCTTAAAAAAAAATTAAAAAAAAAAAAGATGGAGAAAGAAGGCACTGTGCCAAGGAATGTGGGTGGGCCTCAGGAGCTGGAAAAGGTAAGAAAGTGGATTGTTCCCTGGAGCCTCTGGTAGGAATGCAATCCTGCTGATACAGATTTTATCCCAGTGAGGACCGTGTCAGAGTGCTGCCCTCTGTACCTGTAAGATAATAAATTTGGGTTGTCTTAATCCACTCACTGTGATGATTTGCTGCAGCAGCAATAGAAAATTGATAACCAATAACAGGTCGTTTTTTAGTGTAAGTATAGCCTTGAAATAATTAAGATGTGCTTATATTAAAAGGAGGCGTTTTTTTTTTTTAATTAAAATTTAACTGTGAGTCTTTGTATCTTACCTGGCAACCATATTTATAAGAAGGGGGGTTCCAGAGCTCCTTCACAATATCAATCTTTGACACATATGCCAATTTTTGGCACTTACTACATGCCAGACACTTAAAATAAGTGAGTTACCTATTCTGTTTTTGTATGATCGTTGCAAGTCTTTGGTGTAGGTATTACTGTGGCTATTTTT
The DNA here is from genome assembly GCF_922984935.1 of Meles meles. Classification (NCBI taxonomy): domain Eukaryota; kingdom Metazoa; phylum Chordata; class Mammalia; order Carnivora; family Mustelidae; genus Meles; species Meles meles. The sequence continues at coordinate 86,489,379 of NC_060068.1, forward strand.
AAATGAGGTAACTGAGTCTACATAGAATATTAAACAATTTGCTTAATGCAAGTCTTAGACCATGAAGGAGCTGGAGTGGGGTTTGGCAGGTCTATGTGACCCCAGAACCCTTGAGGCTAAGCTACCTCCATCTGCTTTGCTAGGCTGTGACACCATTTTTTCATCTTGCTGTCATCTCTAGAGCCCCCAAAGCCAGCCTCTACTATCTCCTCCACATCCTCCCACCCACTCCTTCCTGCAGCCCAGGAATCTGACTTCTGTTGCCACCTCCTCTGTACCATTGAAACTGCCTTCTCAAAGGTCACTGATAACCTTTAATCAGCCACACTTCTTAGTCCTCCTGTTTGCTGTCTGTGCACCATGTAACCATGCTGTGTTCCCCTCCAGCTCCCAGGCATGCCTCCTCTACCTGCACGCTCCCCACCAAGCTTTTATGTTATAATATTGAAGAACCTTCTGCCACTCTGATTTTACTTTCTAGTGATGGCTACTGTTATGTGTCAGCTTGACTAGACTAGAGGATGCCCAGATATCTGGTAAACTCATGATTTCTAGGTGTGTCTTGGGAGGATATTTGTGGGAGAGAGGAGCATTTGAATCCGTAGATGGAGGAAAGAAGATAGATAGCCCTTAATGATGCAGGTGGGCATTGTCCAAACTGTTGGTTCCCTGAATAGAACAAAAAGATAGAGGAAGGGTGAATTTGTTTTCTGTTTGGGCCAGGATGTCTGTCATCTTCTTCTCTTAGACATTGACTCATCTGGTGCTCAGGCCTTTGGGCTTGGACTGGAACTATACCACCAGCCTTTGGTGACTTTTCAGCCTCTATAATTGTGTGAGCCAGCCCTACATAGTAAATCGTTAACTTGTATATATCCTATTGGTTTGCTTTTTGTAGAGAACCTGATGAATATACTTCTGTCTTCTTACTCTTCTCACCCATTTATGACGGTATGAAAGAGGCTTGGTTCTGTTCTCCCACACTCCCATTTTTTTTCTTCTATTCAAAACTCTCTTGTATATCCCACTATCATGGCTTCAACTTCCACCTCTAATGACCATTCCCAAATCCTGTCTCCAGTTCTCACGGCACACTTGTACAAGTACCTGCTATCCAAGCTCAACCCCCTCATGGTCTGCCTGCCCTTCTTCCCCAGTCTGTGAAAGGCATGGGTGCTCTGTGCACACAGGTTTTGGGCTAATGTATTTTTGAGTCTTGCCTCTTTCCCTCAATGAGGTCACTGAAGAGTCAATATATCGCAAGTGTTTTGTTCTTCACGGTATCTTCAGCATTCCTTTCTTCTTCTCTGTAGCATGGTTTGTGCCCCAGGTCTTGGATACTGCCTACTGTTGCCTCAGAGGCCCTCGACTTAGCAGCCTGCCAGGGAGGTTTTACTGATGTCTGCGAACCACCCCCACCCCCTCCAGATTTAGTGGTTCTGGGACAAGACCCAGATAACAAACTTGGGTAAATCTTACCCAGGTATATTCGTTTTCTATGGCTGCTATAACAAACTACCACAAACTGAGTGGTTTGAAAGAACACAAGTTTATGCTCCTACCGTTCTAGATGCCAGAAGTCTAAAATGAGTTTCACTGGGCCAGATTTAAGTTCTCTCACTCTCTGGAAGCACTAGGGGAGAATCTGTTTCCTTGGTTTTCCCATCTTCTAGAAGCCATCCCATTCCTTCATAATTGGTCACATCATGTGTCTTTTCTTACCCTGCCTCAGTTGTTACATTGCCTTATTCTTCTTCTGTAAGTCCTTTTTCCCTCCCCTCTCTCCCACAGGGATACTGGTGATTACAGTTAGGGTCACCTAGGTAAGCCAGGATAATTTCCCCATGTCACAATGCTGGAGTAAGTCAGCAAATGTAAAAAATTTTTTTTCTTCCTGTGAAGTAACATCACAGGTTCCCAGGATGAAGTTGTGGATATCTTTGGGGTCCATCCGTCCGTCTGTTGGTCAGTCCATCAATCACACCAGGTAATTATAATTTGCAGTCAAGCTTAAGGATCACTTTTAGAACTGACCAACCTTCTTCTAGGCTTCTTTTTCTAATCTGTCTTATTCACCCTTCTCCTAATACACCATCCCTATTATCACATGGCCCTGGTGATATGCCACAAAACTCCTCCTCTGCTCTCTTAGAATACATCCCAAATTCCTTAGTGGAGAACACAAACCAGTACACAGACTAAAGACTCCTCACCGAAGCAGGCGTATTCTACTATTCCTGTACACGAATGTTTTGCTTTAGGTAAACTGCTTTTCTCAGACAACCCCTGGCATTCTGATTGGCTTAGTTATTTTGTTTTTGCTGTTTCACTCGCATGTAAGGCTTTACTCCCCGTCCTGTGCTTACTCAGATCTTACCCATGTGGCAAGCTGTGTACTTTTCCACAGTCTTCCATAAGAGAGAACTACAGCCTGGGTGGCTTAAAAAGTGACCTAGAAGTGCATTGCCTCACATTTCTGGAAGTTAGAAGTCCAAAGTCAAGGTGTGATCAGGGTTGTGTCCTGAAGACTGTGAGGGATGTAGTCTGTTTGTGGCCTCTCTCTGTGACTTGTAGAAGGGCATCTTTTTGTGTGTCTCTGTATTGTCTTCTCTCTCTGGGTATGTCTCTGCAAATTTCTCCCTAAAAGAATGCTAGTCCTGGTAAATTCAGACCCATACTAATGACCTCATTTTAACTTAATTACCTCTATAAAGACCTTCTCTATAAAGACCTTCTCCCCAAATAAGAGCACATTCTGAGGCATTGGGGGTTAGGATTTCAACATAGGAATTTTTAGAAGGGGACACAATTCAGCCTATAACATAGGCTTTCACAGTCCTATTTGGTTTCTGATGTCTTTAGCCTCCTTTGGCTTAGGTGAAAGGTCCTTCCTCCATCTAAGTAATAGAATAGTGTTTGTCCATGCATTTGGAAAAAATAACAAACTAAACCTTGAATGTGCCTTCTCAGTTGTCTTTGAACACTTAACTTTGTGTGTGTCTGTGTGTCCGTCCTTCTGAAAAAGAACATGAGCTCTTCCACGACAGCCATTGTGTCTTATTGATTGTGTCATTATTACACTCAGGACATCTAGGATAGGTACTCAATAAATACTGGGTGATTTCACTTCAGAAAATTTAAGAGTGTTTAGTTTGGGATGGGGAGTGAGCAGAAATTATCTCAGTCATGGGAAATGATCTAATGTTGTATCCTCGAATGAAGGATCAGCTCAGTACCTTGGTTGGTGAGAATCTAAGAGCGTGCTTTCGCATGGTGTGCTGCTAAAAAGCCAGGAGCTGACCACAGGGAAACAGTAGGGAGAGAGACAGAAGAAAAGCAAGTCTCTTGATACTCAGACTAATTAATCTAAAAACTGGGTGAGTCAAGGGTAAGAGCATTTTGCCTCATCAGCATCATGCCTTCCTCTCCCCCCACCAGTTCTCAGGCTGCAGCGATAGTAGGGGGCTTTGGAGGACTTATCAAGCTGACACAGGCAGCCTGAGTCGGGCACCTCGCCAGTCCTTCTGTGGGTGCCCTTGCGCTTCTGTCTACTTGTTCTAGTTAGGATGCTGCCTGCCAGGCAGAGAATCTCTGGTCACTTTCACCGAAGCACTGGCTGTACAAATGGCTGAGTGGGAGACTGTCAGGCTGAGGAATGGCGAGGGCTGCCTGTGTAGGAGGTATTTATCTTCTTAGCCTGAGTGTCTACAGAACTGCAACAGGGGAAGTCTCCACATCAAAAGGAGTCACCGGAGCACCCAAGTGTGTCATCCCTTCAGAGAGGAATATGTCTGAGCCCCATTGAAAAAATGAGGAAGTATTTAAAAATAAACTCCTTTGCCTCGAAATAGTGTGGAACTGAAACACCTGCATCTTTCCTGGATGATCCGGGCAATTTCCTCCTCTCTCCTGGCCCAGCTCCCTTCTCCAGGGGGGCCACATGCCTTTCCATGTCTATTGACATTGCTGGGCTCCAGTTCCTGCAGCTCCACTTCCGGCTTGTTTTCTTGTTATCCCGCCCAGGTCCCTCCAGCCGTCCCTGCCTGGTGTTGATGCTGGGGAAAATGGGAGCCTGTACCGTTTGCCCTGACTTAAGCCGCTGTGGGGGCTTTCCGTGGACTCTTTAAAACTCTGCACCCCTGTACTTTTCACTCCCTCTCGAGGGGAGCCAGGAATGGCTACCTCCTCTGCTGCAATTCCTGTGCGCTTATGGAGCATGTGGGACGGTGAGCGTTATCTGGGTCTCCTTTCTTCTTGCTGCAGCTGCCGCACTTGGAGAAGGAAGGGGAATCTTCAGGCATCTGATGCTTGCTTGAGTGGGCAGCCCTTCCCTCTCAGAACTCCGTGTGTGGAGTGTAGGGCCGGGCTGGTCCCCATGGCCTCCAGCACGACTAGAACAGCTGGGGGTTATTTTTGCAGTGGGGGCATTAGAGGAAAAAGAACGCAGTTGCCCAGGGCTGTCCGCCATATGAAACTGTGCAGGGGGTCACAGGTTAGACTGCCCTGCGTCAGCTTCGAGGATCGGGAGCTGAGCTGGTGTTCAGCCTAGCCCACATACCTTCGTAAAGTCCCTTCCATCTTGTCTTCCTTTCTAACCTCTAAGCTTCTGGCCGAGAGACCAGGAGCCTCGATTACCTCATTTTCTTCCACCAGGCTGTTCAAACAGCTCTTGATGGTGGACTCACCCTCATCCTATCCTGTGTGGACTTGGCACAGAGCCTCTGTTTTCTCTCTAAAGGGTGACCCTCACCTTAATAGGCATCGGTTCAAAATTCTTTATTGTTCCTGATAGACTTAGTACCTTTTCTTGCATTTTCCTCTATCTTTGTGCTCTCTCAGGGCTGTCAGATGGGGACTTAGCAATCTGCTTCATACCAAATCGCATCCTGTAACTTGAGGTTTGTGTACAAGCAACAGAAAAAAATCCCAAATTACAGAAACTCAAAAGAGCTCAAGAAACATGCGCAAATTTCTCTCATGTGAAAGGGTAGAATAAAATTGTGTGGGGCAGGTAGTGTGCCTCTGCTCCAGGAAATCCTTAGAAAACAGTCCACTGGGCTTTTTCCTGTGTAGTGCGACGTCATGTTCATGGTCCAAGGTGGCATCTGTTCCCAGACGGCAGGAGGGGTAAGGTGATGAAACAGAGAGGCAAAGGGCATGTGTCAGCCAACACTCCCACAAGGTTCCCAGGAGCAGCTCTCTGACATTTTGGAATACTTCTTGTTGACCAGACCTTCCTCCCAGGACCATGCTCTGCTGCAAGGGATGCTGGGTAAAATGGCATCTATTTAGAGCAGCCATGTGTGTTAAAAATTGCATTACTAGAAAAGAAGATGAAAATGGATAGTAGAGAATAACTAGCAGCCTCCGCTGCAAGACTCTGTTCTAAAAATAGATTGGGGGTGTTCTTGGTAAAAAGAAAAATACGTCTTTCTACAAAGTAAACCAAATGATTTGTTTTGGAGTGCACATTGTTACCTACCCTGATATATGTACAAACACACCAATTTATATAGGTCAGTACTTACATACATAACAGAGTTAGAGTTTAAGTCAAGTAGACAGAGTTATATACTGGGAAAGTTTTTAAGCTATTACTGTAAATAGAGATGACTTGTTCTGGAATGTTTTCCCCAATATTGCAATAATCCTTGGAGCTATTATGTTGGTCTGTGATCTTAAGCAACTCAGCCAGCCACTCAGATGGTGAAATCTCTGAAATCTCTCTGGGGTCCCAGTTGCCAGAATTATTTCAACTTAGTGCCAGGAAACAATATCCCATGGCTATCACATCTGCATATTTTATTATAGAGAAGCAGGATACTGGGGGAGACAATGACACTTGAGTTAAAGCAAGGTGTGGGGAAGGTGTATATATGTTTATACATGGGGGATGTATATAGACTGGACATTTGTGGGGAATTGCATGGAATGCCAGATGAAATAAGGTGCTTAATCAAGAATTTTGAGTGCCTTGGGGGACAAACATATCCCTTACATGACAGTGGCCATCTAAGAGAACTTAAAATAATCTTGTGGGTTAGGTGAACTTTTTAAAGAGGACAGAAAATACTTTTGCTTAATTTTATTGTTAGTTTTTTAATTGAAATGAAGGATTCCCCTCTCCCCAAGAGAGAGTAAAATTCCATGAGGGAGCAGCATTTACCTTGATGAACTTGAAAATAGTCTTTGAGTGGTGGTCTGCACATACAAAGTTTTTAAGCTACTGTTTCTTAAAGGAACTACATTTTTAATTTTGGCATTTGTGCTAAGAGAGAAGAGTAAATCTAAATCAGGAGCACTTTGAACAAAAACATCTTTTTACCTTCAATTAGCAGCTGCCTTTGTATAACTCCTCCCTCCCCAGTCCCACTGTATGAGTGAGTTCTCTGCACTCACTGTCTGTCCTCTGAGGTATAGGATTTCTGTGATCATTTTTGTTCTGTGTGTTGACACATGTTACTATAAACCATTCTGGACATTGAACAATCACCTTGTAATTGCTTGCTGCTCTAGTTTCCATGTCTGAATTGGCATTTGTGTTTGCCAAAATTGAAGACTCTCAGCCAGTGACACCCAAGACAAGCCGAGCTCCACAAGGCCTCTGCCATAGCAGTCACTGGCATGATGATGTTCCTAGCAAGCATGGTGGTGGGTGCCCTTCTTTACAGTCATGCAGGTGGGGCAGTTCATAGGTGGCAGAATGGGAAGTCACAAAAATGCAGGCAAAACTTTTTATTAAATGAAAAATTTTTAAAGATTTTATTTATTTGACAGAGGAAAAGAGAGAGAGAGAGAGAGAGAAGCAGAGAGCATGAGCCCAGGGGAGCAGCAAAGGGAGAGAGAGAGAAGCAGACTCCCCGATGAGCAGGGAGCCCAACATGGGGCTTGATCCCAGGACCATGAATTCATGACCTGAACTGAAGGCAGACTCTTAACTGACTGAGCCACCCAGGTGGCCCTTATTAAATGGAATTTAATGTTTTTTCTCAGTATTGCATTTGGGTAGTTTTGTTTTATTTTTTAGAAAGATTTTATTTATTTATTTATTTGAGAGAGAGTGACAAAGAGAGAATGAGCATGTAGAGCAGCAGAGGGAGAAGGGGAAGCTGAGCAGGGAGCCCGATGTGGGGTCCATCTCAGAACCCTGGGATCATGACCTGAGCTGAAGGCAGATGCTCAACCGACTGAGCCACCCAGGCACCCCATGGGTACACAGTTTTAAATGGCTCAGCAGCCTAATAAATTGATGACTAAAAATTAAACGGGTTAACAAACAAAAATAAAAATAATGACTCAACAGCTTTCAAAAGTAAAAGATCCAAATTAAAAAAAAATGAGTCATTAAGCATGCACATGCATCTTTGTATTATTAGCTCCAATAGGGATGATTTTGCTTGACCAAAACCAAAATCTTCCATTTCATTAAATTGTAAAAATAAATAAATTTAAATGTGTAAGAATAAAATTCAATGACTTTCTTTGGATTTTAGGATATTATTATGGTGTGATACATCTGTTCAGTATTTCTTTTTATAATTAAGTAAAGTAATAAAATATTTCTTAGCACTAACAATTTTGAGAAATCTTTTTCCTTTAACAAGGGGCCATATAACAAGTTTGCAGAATACAAAACTAGGAAGCTAATTTGTAGTGTCTGTCCTTGTCCACATTTTAGCACCATCTCTCGCCTGAATTTCTAGCTCACTTGCCCTTTCCCCATTGGTCAGGAACACCACAGGCAGACCACCCATTTAAGCACTCAGATACCTTGTCTGCCTAGGAGGCTGACACACTTTTACCCTAATGAGCATTAGTGAAATGTTAGAAGGTTAGTCTAATAAACAAGGTACACCAAGTGAAGAATATGAATTTGTATTCTGTACTAAAAAGCAAGGATGATAGGGAGCACTAGTTGGCAGAGGGCCAAACCCATAGAGCTATTAGATTAATAAATTGACTTAGAACTGTCATTGCAGGAAGTAAGGTAGAAGGAGAGTCCTTCTGAAAATCTGTGAGAATAAAATTGAACATGGGCGATTATAACCAAGTCCTTCCTAAGGCTCGTAAATTGAATTTGTTATCCAGTTGGATATATTTTTATATCAGATGACCTTTACCTTTCTTAGACTTACATGAATTCATCCCCCTCATTCTCATTTTCTGGGTCCATCCATTCCCACCTCTATTTTCTGCAAATCCCATCACCCCTAATTGTGTGCACTCAGACACACATACACACATACACACACACAGTGTCCTTGGGGGAAGGAAAGGATTGATAAAGTAAATAAAATACCAGAAACAATGGCAAGAAACAAAGTAAGAACTGGAGGAGAATGAGTGTAAGAAAAATGGAATGCATCAAGTAGAAATATTTGAATATTGCTGATTTTAGTTTATGAATTTGTATTTACCCTTCTGAGCACAGATGTGATTATTGAGCGACATTTTGTTCTCTTGCACCTTATTTCATCCTCCCATAATATAACCTTCAGCCAACAGCTAGAATGCCTAAACTCTCTCTTTTACTGGAGGAGATCTTGAGTCTTACAGGTTATATACTGCAGAGCCAACGTGAAAGGACACTGCCCGCCCCCCCCAACCTCTCATGAAGTTGTTAGACTCTGACCCTGGGAGGCTGATTTATGTCTGTACATTGGGGAGGGATGCTTAGTGGACAAAGACAAGGAGAATAAACAGAATTTGGCCTGTGATTTGGTACTGTCTGAGTTTTATAGTCAGGAAAACAGAATGCTCACTTGTGTACCTTCAAAGACATTCTCAAGACATATCATCCCATAAATTTCTGAGTGAATAATTTGTATTCTCAAAGGCCCTCTGAGGAGTGATCTACAGAGTAACCATCAGGAATGTTCAGGCAACCAGGAACAGGCTGGATTCTTCAGAGAGCACATGGCTTCCTCAGTACTTAATCAAAGTCTGTCCGGAGATGGGCAAAACCTCCCCTGTTCAGTTAGCTTTTCTTTGTAACTTGAGTTTGTCTCTCCCTTTCAATGTTGTAAGGTAACCTTTGAAGCAAAAATAAGAAGCATGATTTGTAAAAGTTTTTCAGGCTTCATGTATTTTTTCTGTGGAGGCCAAATGGGAGGGTAGATAAGTGAGATACTAGAAAATCAAAACCTAAGGAGCTTTAACTAACTTTTCCTATAGTTGCAATTCAGTAAGTTGATCTACTTTACCATAGGAGAAGAAGAAAGGTGACTCACTAAACCTCTGTAAGGATCAGCTGTAAAATGAAGACTATATCAACCTCGGGGCGCCTGAGTGGCTCAGTGGGTTAAAGCCTCTGCCTTTCGCTCGGGTCATGATCCCAGGGTCCTGGGATCGAGCCCCGCATCGGGCTCTCTGCTTGGCGGGGAGCCTGCTTCCTCCTCTCTCTCTCTCTCTGCCTGTCTCTCTCCCTACTTGTGATCTCTATCTGTCAAATAAATTAAAAAAAAAAAAAAAGACTATATCAACCTCAAAAAACAAGGCATTATGTAACCAAATGACATTATAGTATTAGCAAATATGTGCTAATGACTATTACAAATATAAGTTTATCAAGTAATATGGCTTCTTTAGTCATTTGAGAAAACAACCATTTAGCTTAGTTAGGCTGGGCTCAGCTGGATAGTTCTTCTAGTGGTAGCTGGGCACCCTTATGAGCCTGGTGTGAGTGACAGATCATCTAGGTGTTTCTGCTTCTACGATGTGGTTGGCTGTCACTTGGGATAGTGGTACCAATGGTCCATATGTTTTTCATCCTCCAGAAAGGTAGCCTGGGCTTATTTATGTGGTGATCTCAGGGATTCAAGAGGAAGAAAAGCTTTCAGAACTGGCATACTATCATTTTTGCCATATTCTCTTGGCTGAAGCAAGTCACGAGAGTAGCTCAGATTTAAGGGATGGGAAAACAGATTCCACGTCCTCTTGGAAAGAGTGGAAGGCATATGACAAAGGCCGTGAATAAAAGGAAGCTGAAAATGTATGGACATTTTTATAGTCTGCCATAGTAAGTATATACTGTATAATTTATTCTTTATACTTATCTTAATGACTTTGACATGGCTTATTTAAAAAATCGATATAGTGATATAGTAACATGTACATAAACATTTAAAAGCTAGTCTTACTATACATGAAAACAGGATGCCAGGTCCAAGAGTTTTACATTAAAGAACATGCTTTGTGAACAGTGAGGTTGTCTTCATAGAATATTCAAACCATTGGGGCAACAGGTTTTGGTTGAAAACCTATTAAATAAAATGGTGACATAAGTTAATAGTAATGGAATCCTTGAAACTGTATAATGTGTATTAGAGCTGATTCAAGAGCCAAGGGATCTGTGGTATAATTGTGTTCTTCTCTTGAACTCTTGATTGCTGCTATTCAAGGACCTTATGAGAGAGTTTGCGAGGCAGAAAAGAGGGCTTCGGAGTCTTGAAGACCATCCTGATCAAAAAACTGGGGGTTTAATCCAGTTCCGTATGACCTTTCTTAACTTTCTTAATAGCTTTCTCAAATTGGGGCTAATGATACTTATGGGACAGAATCTGTTAAGTCCTATAAAAAAGATGTAGATATAAAATATGTCACTTTCCTCTGATTATTTATTTTATGTTGTCTCCCCCAAAACATGCATAAGTTCCTTTTAAGAAAGAGATGTGGTTTTTTTTTTTTTTGGTCTCATTCACAGATACATCCCAAAATATAAAATATTCATGAAGCATAATGGAATTGGTGAATATTTTGAATCTTGACCCCATATAAGATTTCTGAAAATAGTTTCTGGAATGAAAGCAATGGCCTACCCAATATACTGAGGGGAGTTTTTCATGCCTTCAAGCCGCCAACCAGCTCAGCTCTCCATTTCCCAAACCCCTAGGGCATTGGGAACATTTTCCAGTATAGCAGTCCTCTTGAGAACGTGTGGGGTGCCTTCTGCTTAAGCAAATTTGTGGCCTCCTGAAGCTACATTATGTGCTTCCTTCTCTATGAAAAGAGGAGGGGATCGCGTGATTAGAAAGACCTCCGTGACTTGATTGAGACATTCATTTGTATTTCTTATGCTCCTCCTATGTGTTTTCATGGCTCAGGTAATGTGAATAAGAAGGACAAAGTTCTGGCTCTTATCCTTGGTTTCTGTCTTATGGAAACCAAGGGGCAAAGAGATAATAATGTACAAGGTGAGTTCAAATGATGATAAATGGTATTTTTTTAAGAAGCGTGATATTGTGATAGAGTAAGTAGTGGGGACAGAGGAGGGTACTGTTTCCATCTGGTGCCATGGAAGACCTCAATGGCAAACAGGACTTGTCTGAACTGAGACGCAACTCAAAAGAAGTCCGCCAGGTAGATCTTTCCAGTTGGAGGGTCAATAAGTATGATGACTCTGAAGCAAGAATAAGCTTGGTGTATTTAAGGAACAGCAAAGGCAGTATGACAGGAAGTCCTGGGACAGGGAATGAATGGAAGGAAATAAAGCCAGAGAGATGGGCAGGAGTCAGACCATGGCAGTCTACAGAGACCTTCACAGACTTAGTAAGAAGCTGGGTTTTCTCACTGAGGGGAAAATTATGTATATAAAAGTATAAATTATAATACTAACATTTTCAAATATATAAATATATTTTCAAAACTAAAGGTAGCTTTTTGGGTGTCACTTCCATTGGTAACATACTCCTTGGTTCAAAGCCACAGACAACATGAAAGTTAGGTCTGCTTGAATTAAATTTCTAGTATGTACAGGCAACTCATAGATGCTAGAACCTTTTAAGTAAAATATTCTTTAAATATACTGAGACTGGGGTGCCTGGGTGGCTCAGTGGGTTAAAGTCTCTGCCTTCGGCTCAGGTCATGATCTCAGGGTCCTAGGATCGAGCCCTGCATCGGGCTCTCTGCTCAGCGGGGAGCCTGCTTCTCTTCCTTTCTCTCTGCCTGCCTCTCTGCCTACTTGTGATCTCTCTCTCTGTGTTAAAAAAATAAATAAAATTTAAAAAATATATATACTGAGACAGAGGACCAGAGGACCTAAGTGGTCATAGTGAGTATCTTTGCCGTGGAGTGAATCCAGAATGAGTGGTGAAACCTGAGGAACCATGTGTACTTGGATGTATCAGAGACTTCAGAAATGGTCCCTTTGTTCTCCACCTCCTTTCCCTTCCATGATTTATTAGAAAATAAACATTCGGTACTTTAAGAATCCATGATTTATGTTAGTGAGATTGTGTGCACATATCTGAATTATATGTTAGACATTAGCTAGAAAATTTCTGAATTATTGAGGATTCATTTGCTAATTTTCTACTCACACCAGTAAGTTCTTCTATAGAAAAACTGCTCTTCTATAAAAATGTGTCCATGTAGGAATTATGGGGGGGAAAAAGCTATACAGTAATTTATCCCTTTTTAATGAGCACCTACTATGGGCATTGCACTAAGTGTTGGGGATACAGCAAGGAACAAGAAATGCCTAGCTTATTAATTGAGACCAGAAAGTGAACTAGCTTTTTTCTCTCTTTTTTATGAAAAAAATGACAGTAAAATATAGCATATGGTGAAAACTAAAATTCCTTCCTCAGAGATGACCATTTTCAATTGTTTTTTGGAATTTCTTCTACATATTTACAGACATATCTCTTTGTATAAATGTCACTAAAGACACATTACATAGGTCTTTTTCTATTTTTCTTCATCTTGAACATCTTTTTGTGGGAATACTGGAAAAGTCGGCTCTTTTTAAACGGTTATGAACTGACAGAAATAAATCATTTTCTTATGGGTCCGAGGAGGCTACAATGGGTACATGTAGAAAGGGATATCCCCCCTGATTCTGGAGATTAGGAAGGAGTTCCCAATTGATGCATGAACAGAGATCTGTGAGGTAAAAATGATAGGCAGAGTGGGAGGCTGGGGAAGGGGAAAGCCAGCATATTGGAGGAGACAGCACTCCAGATAGAAGAGACCTGGGCAAATTTAGTGAACAGGGGTGAAGGTAGGGACAGAGAACAAGGAACTGAATGTATTTCAAGTCTCTCAAAATTATATATGTAATTTTACTTTTTAAAAAATTATTTATCTATTTTTATTTAAGTAATCTCTGCAAATCTCAAACATACAACCCTGAGATGAAGAATCACATGCTCTACCAACTGAGCCAACCAGGTGCCACTAATTTTTAAATGTGGGATAAAATTTATATTTGAAACTTTTTTTAACTTTGAGGCAAATTGAAGAAATTTATAATGTATGTTGTGCAAGGTGATTGAAACTAAGGTAATAACGCACTTCTTAGCAAGCCCATTGTGTCTTGTAGGGATCACCACTTTATTTTCCTTGAGCCCTTGGAGAAGAAATGAGTGATGGCTAGAAGCATCAAAGACTTGTTATTCAGGTGGAGGCAAATAGTGCAGAGATCAAAGACATTATCAAGTAGTTTGAGAGGCAAATATTATTACTAATTTTTATAGTGCTTTATGGTTTAACAAATATTTCCACTTACTCTTCACAGCATTTGTGAGAATCGGAAAAAAATTTAAAGCCCTAATTTGTAACATTTGCCGATTTTCATGGTATAAATACTCCTACTATGGCCAATTTTAAGCTAATAACATTTTAACAGCTGGCTCACAAATTCCTGAATATTTAACAATCAGGTCTCCAGCACACAACTATAAATAGTAGGTGGCGCTCGGCTTCATTTTTTTCTCATTCCAAGTTTTACCTCCAAAGATGCCTCTGTGTTTGAGCCCTGGTATTCACTTTGGTCACAGGGTGAAGCCTGCCGATGGGTTCTGTTTGTCGATGAGGCAGTTTCTTCAGCAAGGAAATTCAAAGATAGTCTGTGTCTCCTTTATCCTTTTATTATTTAATACTTACGTATTAAGCAATGGTAACGGTTATAGATGAAATCTCAAAAAACTTACAAGACAGCTACTGTTATTATCCGCTTGTAGAGATGCAGCAAAAACACAGAGATGGACTGATTTGTCCAGTGTCACCCGGTCACTAAATGCAGGAACTGGGATTGGAACTCGGGCATCTGGCTTGAGTCTGTTCTCTTAACCAGTCCCTACTGCTTCTTCCAGGTTCATGTCAGAAATATACCTGCAGCCTGTGTAAGCCTGATGATTCACAGACCTGTACCCCTGGGGCAAATAGTACATTATACGTTGATTTAAGAAAACAAAAAAAGAAATATACGTGCCGCACATTAATATCTCAGCCCATATCACCTAAGACATTAGGCCTGAGTCAAAAACTTACATGTATAGTAACCGTTCATTTCGAAGTGAAATTGTAAGGCAGCCGCAGTGATGGGAAAGGAGGGGAAATCAGGACAGAGGAAAAGCACATTGAAGGGAGTGCTGCCCACAGCCCTTGGGAAAGCTATTATGTGTTCTCAGAGGATGTCTTCAGAGAAGCCACACAAAGCTTCTGTATCTCTCAACAGTCCATTCTGCAGATGGAAAGAGAAATTCAGCCCAAGGGATGTTAACTCACCTGTACTTTTTTGGTTTGTCCATACGGGGATGCCAAGTGGGTCCTGTGATATCTCCTGTTTCACCGGCCACAGAAAATCCTGAGACACGAGGTTGGAAGGCTGTGGTACGGACTGTGACAAGGTGCCATTGAGCTATGCCTGTGAGTGGTTTAAAGGTCAGAGTAAGTGGCCACTAAAGCGGACTCTTCAGTCAGTGGTGGTGGCTGAGGCAGCGATGACCTGGTTCCGTTAGTACAGGTGTTGATTATGGCCCAAATTAAGAGAAGTGGACAGACCTGGGAGGATGCCTAAATTAGAGGTGGAGACTTCCTTTGAAAATTTCTGATGACCTTGAGTGGAAGGGTGTCAGTCTATCTGACACTTAAATGTCTTGCCGCCTGGGATAGGCCAGTTATGGACTCCTTCCACAATTCATCTTCATTGCTGGTCACAGAGGATGGCTCACTGAGGGCATTATCCCTTCCGACATGATCACCCAGACCCTTGTGACTAGTCAGGGAATAGTGGCAAATGGAAACTTGAGACACAGGCCTGAGCCTCCTGAAGAAGTCAGAAGTCAGTGTAGGCTGTAAACATTAAAGTTATGCCCAAAAGCTAATGACAATCCTAGGAGGTCATAAATAAAAGGATTAAATCAATCTCCTTCGATTATACTCTCATAATACTTCTGTTGTTCTTTATATGACACTTACATTTTACCACAGATGAACGTTATGTGACTCAGAATCCTAGAATGTAAGTTCCTTGAAGGTACATCTCTTTTTTCATCTTGATCCATCCTTTTATTAGTGCATATAATCAACAACTCCATATACATCTGTTGACCTGAAAGCAATGTTGTATCCAAGGCCAGTTACATGAAATATACAGGTGTCAGTGCAAAATGAAAATGCAGGGTCCATGTTCAAAAATGAGAAAGTGCCAGGTTGCCTGAATGGCATAATTTTTTGGGTGACGGACTCTTGGCTCAGGCTGTGATCTCAGGGTGATGAGATTGAACCCTGCGTTGGGCTCTGTCTGGAGTCTGCTTTTGTTTCTCTCTCTCCCTTTGCTCCTCCCTGCTCTCTCTCTCTCTCCTTCTTTAAAATAAATAAATAAATTTTGGGCAAAAAAAGTACCCTAAATGTATGAAAATATAAAGCTTTTGTAAAAAATTGTTTTGTTATAAAACATAATATGAATAATAATGTAGGAGTAATAACACAACCTTATAAATTACAAAAAATATTTCTGATGCTGTCATTTCAAACAATACTATAAATAAATAGATGTGTCCTGATTGTTCAAAAATAATTTATTGGGGCGCCTGGGTGGCTCAGTGGGTTAATGCCTCTGCCTTAGGCTCAGGTCATGATCTCAGGGTCCTGGGATCGAATCCCGCATCAAGCTCTCTGCTCAGCCAGGAGCCTGCTTCCTCCTCTCTCTCTGCCTGCCTCTCTGCCTACTTGTGATTTCTCTCTGTCAAATAAATAAATAAAATCTTAAAAAATAAGAATTTATTGGCCCTCTTCTCCAAATTCCTTTATTAGATCATTAAATTTAAACTTTGAGCAATACTGAAATATTTACATATATATTTTAAAGATTTTATTTATTTGTGAGAGAGAGAACATGAGCAGGGAGGAGGAGGCAGAGGGAGAGGGAGAAGCAGACTGGTGAGCAGGGAGCCTCACTTGGGGCTGGATCCCAGGACCCTGAGATCATGACCTGAGCCAAGAAACGACTGAGTCACCCAGGGACCCCAAAATATGTATATTTTAACAGCAATATTGAAAGTGACAGTGGCCATTTTTAAACTCAAGATTGAAAATACTTTTCTGAAATTTGTAATTTTGAGAAAAATCTTATGTAGCCATTATTGGAGTTATGAATATTTCATAAACCGTGACAACATTAGGATAAATTTCTGATAGCAAAATAATACAAAAGTTTTTAGCACATCTAGAAGTGATTCCTGTGGAACAATTGTTCCAAGAAGATGTAATTTTTCATAAAAATCAGTTTTGAGTCTGTCTGAATTTAATTTTACATGTGAATTTATACAATGGCCCTTTAATGTTTCCTCTGACAATTCTTATAAACTTACAGAGGGTGTACAAAAAACTACAAGTGACTTCATGATTTGATGTAAATCAAAACCTGTTTATGCCTTCTATTGCCATCTACTCAGTTACAGTGAAATTTGAATTTTAAAAATGTTTTTGTCATTAATTACTTCATCTCAAGCTTCATTCGAAAAAAGTTTTCATTTATTTTTTAATTCAGTGCTACAATATTTCCATTAATATCCGTTTATAAGCCTGTGGATATTTCATTTGTAATATGGCAGCATTCTTCAAAGCTGGAGATTCTAGGCTCTTTGAAGAATTCTCAGAACCCCCTGATGGGCTTTATTTTGATGTACCTGTACATGCTTTGGTTTTGTAATAATAAACTGCCACAGTTTACTGCCTCCAACACTGCTGTGCCTGTTCCCTACAGCTGCAGCAAGGTCAGGCTCTGACCAGCAGGCAAGCTGGCCTTGCATCCCTGTTTGTCCTGGGCTCGAGACCGCCTCTTTGCTGTTGCTGCCGCAGATCTACATCTCGGTTGTGCCCCAGCCAAGCCTTCAGGACTCCGTGGTGACCCAGACTGCCCTGAGGCTGGTCCTGTGTGCCCGGCGACCCGATCAGCAGCTGGGTGCTCGAGGTGCCCGCACCATTGCTGCTGGACCAGAGCCGTGTGGGCTCCCTGCTGTTTGGTACATCTCTGCTCACATCAGCCCTCAGCTAGAAATCTTCCGATGGTGACAGCCAAGCTCAACAAAATGATCGACTGAACGGGTCTCACACCCAAGAAGTCAACCCTGGTTTTATCTTAATTTTAGCAAGACATCTGTCGACTGTGGAAAAATAAGGCCTAGTTCAGTGGCACTGAGATGTTTTTGATCGCAAACATCATAAGAAGGACATTTACACTGGGACTCAGATTACACACATACCTATATATATCTGAGGCAGAAGTTTCCTGCAGTAATACTTAACATTAATAGGAGAGGCCCTCTGATAACTTCTGTTGAACTTTTTTTTTTTTTCCCAATTTATTTATTTTTTTCAGCATAACAGTATTCATTGTTTTTGCACAACACCCAGTGCTCCATGCAAAACGTGCCCTCTCTATTACCCACCACCTGTTCCCCAACCTCCCACCCCTGACCCTTCAAAACCCTCAGGTTGTTTTTCAGAGTCCATAGTCTCTTATGGTTCGCCTCCCCTCCCCAATATCCATAGCCCCCTCCCCCTCTCCCAATCCCACCTCCCCCCAGCAACCCCCAGTTTGTTTTGTGAGATTAAGAGTCATTTATGGTTTGTCTCCCTCCCAATCCCATCTTGTTTCATTTATGTTGAACTTTTAAGCACAGACAGCCCACTCAGTGGATTTCCCAACCGGTATCAGTTGTGACCTGCAGTTTGAGAAACGCTGGGCTGGTTGGTGGCGCAAGTCAGTAGTCTGGCCGTGATGACAGTTCGCAATTATGCATCTTAAAGCTTTGCAGTAATGTAGATGAACCCGCTGGAGAATCTTGCTCAAAGGCAGTTCATTAAAGGAATGGTTGTAAAGTGGAGGCGAGTATTTGGTGATGAGCTGCGTCTCTCGATACTCAGCCCTGCCCAGTTGAACATTTTCATCTACGGCTTGGATGAAACAATCTGTGGTCCCATTCAACACAGGGAGTGCAACTTTGGGGCTCTGCACGCAGGGGACCCATACGTATGAATCAGCATGGGAAGATGGAGCACCATGATGGAGTCACCACCTAGGGTTACAGGAACACACAGACAGGAAGGAGTCCACTCCTAGAGGGTGGGCCCGTCAGGCACTGTCTTGGGATCTTTGAGTACCATCCCCCAGCATGTGAATTATAGATAAAATAAGAAATGGGGGGAAAGTAGATTTCACATGCTTTTACTTCTCCCCAACATATAAAGACCAAAATGCCCATCAAGTAAAAGAATGCTCTAAAGCAAGAATGTTTTAAAACTTTTTGACAAAAGATTTAAGAGGCTCAGGAAAGACTAAATTCTCAATTTTTCTTGATTTCAACTGGGATTTACATAGAACTTTTTTTTTTTTCCTGGGATGGCCCATTTATGTGTCAACTTGACTGGGTCATGGGGGTGCCTGGGTATTTGGTGAAACAGTATTGTGGGCGTGGCTGTGAGTGTTTCTGGATGAGTTTAGCATGTGACTCTGCAGACTGAGTTAAACTGATTGCCCTCCTTAACACGAATGGGCTATATCCAGTCGTTCGAGGACCTGAAGAGGACAAAAAGCTGCCTTCTTCTCAGTGAGGATGAATTTCTTCTGCCTTGCTGCTTTCCAGCTGGGATATCAGATTTTTCCTGCCTTCTGACTGGAACGGAAACATCTGCTTTTCTTAAGCCTCAAGCAAACCAGCCTTTGGGCCAAATCCATGCCATTGGTCCTTCCACCTCTCGTGGCTTCAGCACTACAATATCAGCTCTCTTGGTCTCCAGCTTAACCAGTCACCCTGTAGGTCTTGGGACGTGTCAGCTTCCATAATCCATGAGCCAGTTCTTTAAAATACATCTCTTCACATATACACATGTCCTGTTGGTTCTTTTTCTCTGGAGAACCCTAATAGTTGTAAAAAAATTTCAAGTTACTTCAGTGTTCTTTTTATTATAAAAGCAATGTAACTTTAAGTGAAAAAGATATGCAAAAGAAAAAAGATATGCAAAAAGAAAGAAGAGCAGGAGAAGGAGGGGAGGGAAAGAGAAGGAAAGGAAGGAAGGAAGTGACAAAATCCATAATCCTACTAGTTTTAGTTAATCCCTCTTAGAACCTTGGTATATATACTTCCAGATCTGTGAATGTTTATATACATGTATATTTAGTAGAGTGAAAATGGAATTATATTCTTTTTTAAAGTTTTGTTTTTTCAGATAATGATATATTTCAACCTCTTTCCATGTCAGTAAATCTCCATCCTCTGCATCTTTTAAAGCCAAATAATATTCTAGAACTTACCACCAAAGCTGTGTTGATATTTAGATTGTGTTTAATATTTTAACATAAACAATGTAAACATCTTTGCATCTATTCTTAGCATATGTCCATTATCATTTCCTCAAGATAAATTCCTGTACTGGAATTGCTGGAACACAGAAATGCACATTTTTTAAAAACCTTTGTCCTCTTTTTGGGGGGCTGGGTTGGTTATGAATTGTCTTCCAGGAAGTGGGTTCCAATTTGTACTTCTGCTAACAAAGTCTGAGTGCCTAACATGCTTTCTAAATGTGCACCATTTGCAGAAAACACAAACTGAAAGAAGTCATATGTTTATTATGTAACAGCAAAAATTTACAAAAATCTCAATGGTTTTACCTTTAAACAGGATGAGCTTTGACAGAAATAAGTAAACGATCTTTCATTTAAGTTCATAATTTTTTGTGTTTGTATATATTACTGGCTGTGAAAAACCTGCATTGTTCTGATCATCTTTTGCTGCCTAACAAACCACTTCAAAACCGGGAGGCTTTGAGCAGCGACGTCATTTATTTTGTTAACAAATCTGGATCTGCGGTTTGGGCGGGCCTCAGTGCGGTCCCTTCATCTGTGTTCTACTTAGCCTCAGCTAGTGTTGATGCTGGCTGTTGGTGGGTGGGACTCCAGGTGAGGCTGTCACTCAGAACACCCACATGTGCCCTTTCCTTGGTTGACTGGTTTCCTCATATACAGTGCAATGGCTGGCTTCTAAGGGCAAAGGTCATCATGTGGTCCAGATGGAAGTTCTATGGCTGTGATGACTTAGCCTTAGAAATCATCTAGTGTCACTTCCTCCAGTCACAGGCCCACCTCAACTCAAGAGAATATACCCCCCCCCCCCCCACTTCTCTATGGAGTGGTATCAATATCCCATCCTAAGAGTAAGTGGAATGGGATATACTCATAGAGCCATCTCTGGAACATAAAATCTACTAACATATGTTCTGTGAAGGTGGTATTTTAGCTTTAAGAACAGTGCAAATCAGTTACATATCCTGCATGCCAAATACAGTCTGAAGTTCTGTACTGTATGTGCCTGAGCATAAAAAGCATTTTTCCCTATAATTATCCTGCTGGGAATAGGGGTTGGCCTCATATTTGAGTGTCTTCTATAGTGGGGTAATTTATTTTGCACAACTAAGTACTGTTTGTGTAAGGAAGATAACCTGAAATAAATTCAGTGCTTGCTTGCTTGGAGATGGTTTTAAAGGTTGTGTGCTAAGATCTGTGAGAGAGAAGTGAAGAAATTTTGAGAAGTTTTAGTCATTCTGGGTATATGACTTCACAGGTGAGTGTTCTAGATCATTGAAAATAAGTATTTTATACATCAGTTTAAAAAGTGAGACAGGGGCGCCTGGGTGGCTCAGTGGGTTAAGCCTTTGCCTTCGGCTCGTGTCATGGTCTCAGGGTCCTATGATCGAGCCCCGCATCGGGCTCTCTGCTTCACCGGAATCTGCTTCCCCCGCCCCCACCCCCCCCCCCCCCCGCCTCTCTGCCTACTTGTGATCTCTCTCTCTCTCTGTCAAATAAATAAATAAAATCTTTTTTAAAAAAGGTGAGGCAGTTGTAGTTACATACCCACAGAATAAATGTGTTGGTGGGGGGTACTACTCTCTTCAGAAATGGGCACCCGTGGCTTGGGATAAAATTTCCTGTGTCAGCATTATACATGTTTGTCTCAATTGGGACAGAATTGAAAAGGATATTTTTTAGAAACAGTATAAGATCATCAGAATTGGCTTAAGTGATGATAAAGTCAGTGATGGCAAAGGTGGAGATACAAAATTGGAGTAAAATAATTCCATGAAATGAGTAAGGAAAAAATACTGCTTCTAAGTTAAGATTATTTTATACAATTTATAGTTGAAAAAGCTGTTAAAAAATTCATAAATTCATAAACAGCTGACTATCGGCTCCATTGTTCTATAAATATTTGCTTCCTGTTTCCATGCAGAGTTTTTACTTCCAAATTATTTTTAGAACAGTATTAAAATAAATGAATTTCTGAAGTATTCTCATTTTTAGTTTATTAGGGTTATTTTTCTCTTCTTGACTGTGTTCAGTTAGTCAAGTGATTTAAAATATTCCAAATAGATTAAGAACAACCAAATCTGGGTTTCAACCAACATCGTGATCTCTTTGTTCCCCTGCCTGGGATATACTGGGCCCCTGGTGAATGTTCCTTGAAGTGAATGGATATCTTAGCTCCCCTCTGCCATTTTGTAATTAGTCTGTAAGGCCAAGGGGAGGAAGGGGAATGAGACCCAGCAACCACTTCTGAGTGCTTGCTCCAAAGGGATCCCCTGCCCACTACCCCCACCATGTTCACTCATGCAAATATTGAAAATGCGGGAGAAGGAGGGATGCCAAAGAAGGTCGATCTTAATATTTTGAATGTTACCTGCCATAGGAAAAAGGGGATATAGAGCATAAATAATATGACAACCTTTTGGCGCTTGGCCACATTGTCTGCCAGGTTATCCCTTGCCTGGAGGAATACTCGGAGGGAGTAGGTCACACAGGCCAAACGAAGGAACACATTTATTCCACTTCCTGACAGGGCTTTTTGTGACAGACTCTCAGGGCCACAGGTGGTGGCCCAGCTCCTGTGGACAGTATGCTGTAGGATTAAGCTTATGTTTGGATTACCCAAGTGACAAGGGTCTCATTTCTTGGACCTGGGAGGCTGCTGTGGGACCAGGGTTGCCCGTGACATGCTGCTGCTGTAGGGGCGATGGACCAGCACTGAACTGGAGGCCCCGTCTAACAAATGATACAGACCGATGCTAAATATGGAGAACACCCCAGAGTCTGAAATGTTAGAAACCTTCCAGCATTTTCCCTTAATCCATGCATGGAACCTCTTGATTTCTATTTAGTATGCACTCCATGGTGGCTCCCACTCCTGTATTTTTTTTCCTGCAAATTGTAGCTTTTAAAAAATCTCTCTATTGTCTGAATATCAGATGGGTTTGAGGATGTGTGAGCTTAGAAAAATGAAAGCTCTTTTTCTGAATGGTGGAATGGATACTGATTTCTACCGGAGATTGGTCAACAATATAGGCATGGTAATGTAATGTACATATTAAGAAATGGTGTTTCATAGAGCATTTTTGGAGATGTTCCCTCTAGTTAGAAAAAGGTGCCTGGTAAAAGGAAAGTAAATCTTAAATAAGGTTTTTGGTGGAGAGAGAGGTCTTTGATGTGGTTGCTGATGCTTTGGCAACGCTGTAACTGCTGGGGTAGGTCCTAAAGTTGTTGATTAGCGACTTATTCTTGGGATGATCTATCTCTTGATTTTGTTTAAGTTGTGAAGCAATATACAACAAAATGATGTGTGCAAGGAGAAAGTTAACAATCCTATTTGTGATATCTCCATACTGCTTCACAAAGCATGAAGTAAAATATCAACAATAGAGTGTAATTCCATATATGTCTGTACATTAATTAGTTTTCCTAACAAATTTTGCCAAAAAAGCACTCTTAACTTGGTTGGTCTCATTTAACAATATACAATATTATGGTCAATATTCTATATCAATACATACAGCTTCAACTCATTCTTTTTAATACCCATATCCACAGTATGCTTATACTACATTTGAAACTGTCGTGTTCTCATTTTTTTTTTAAACTCTTTGAGCAATGCTTCTGTGTTTTTGTAGCTACATCCTTATGTATGGATACTCAAAGGGTAAAAAAACCTACTCCTAACGGGGAACCCTTTTGTGCTTTTGGCAGGAATGCAAACTGGTGCACTACTGTGGAAAACAGTATGGAGGGTCCTTACAAAGTTAAAAATAGAGCTACCCGAGGACCCTAGCTGTCACACTACTAGGTATTTACCCAGAGAAGACAAAAATACTAATTTAGAGGGATACATGCACCTTAATGTTCATAGCAACATTATCCACAATAACAAAATTATGGAAACAGCCCAAGTGTCTATCTATAGATGAATGGATAAAGAAGATATTGTGTGTGTGTGTGTAACATGGAATATTACTCAGACACAAAAAATGAAATCTTGCCATTTGCAAGAACATGGATAGACTAGAAAGTATTATTCTAAGTGAAAAAATCAGAGAAAGGCAAATACTGTATGATTTCACTCATATGGGGAATCTAAGAAATAAACAAATGAGCAATGGGGCAGGGGGGGGGGGCGGGGCAGGGAAAAGAGGCTAACCAAGAAACAAACTTTCAACTATAGAGAAAAAACTGATGATTACTGAAAGGGAGGTGGGTGGGAGATGGGTGAAATAGGTGATGAGGATTAAAAGGGCACTTGTGATGAGCACTAGGTGATATATGGAAGTGCTGAATCACTATATTGTACACCTGAAACTAGTATAATACTGTGTTAACTAACCAGAATTTAAATTATTAAAAAAAACCCTTACTCCTCACTTCTATTGGATTTTATAGATCTGTATCCAACACAGTAGCCATTAGCCAGAAACATGGCTGATCTGAGTGAAGATGAGCTGTAATTTTTTTTTTTTAGAGGGAGGAAGAGAGAGGTGGGGAGGGACAGAGGAAGAGGAAGAGAGAATCTTTTTTATTTTTTTTTTTTAAAGATTTTATTTATCCATTTAACAGAGAGAGAGAGAGAGATCACAAGTAGGCAAAGAGGCAGGCAGAGAGAGAGGGGGAAGCAGGCTCCCCGCTGAGCAGAGAGCCCAATGCGGGGCTCAATCCCAGCACCCTGAGATCACCACCCAATGCTGAAGGCAGAGGCTTAACACACTGAGCCACCCAGGCGCCCCAGGGAGAATCTTAAGCAGGCTCCATGTCCAGCGTGGAGGGCTCTGTTTCCCAATCCTGAGATCGTGACCTGAGCCAAAATCAAGAGTTGGATGTTTAACCAACTGAACCACCCAGGCACCCCAAAACATGCTATAATTTTAAAATTTACACCAGATTTCAAAGACTTAGTATGAGAAAAAAATGAAAATATCTCTAATAATTTTTTTATTGTTTACATGTGGAAATAATACTATCTACTGGCTAAATAATATTACTAAAATTAATGAAATGTGTTTGCTTTTCCTTTTTTAAATGTTACTATTGAGGAGGGTATGTGCTATGGTGAGTGCTGTGAATTGTGTAAGACTGATGATTCACAGATCTGTACCCCTAAAACAAATAATACATTACATGTTTATTAAATTTTTTTTAATTCCATATATGGCTCACATTTGTGGATTGTATTATATTTCTCCGAAGAGGAATGTTACAGAGATTTAATTTTTTTTCCCAGATGGCTCCAGGCATTGTCCTGAAGAGGTTTTTGGCTTTGTTTTGGTTTAAATTTTGAATAGGTAATACATGTATACAGCCCAAAATTCAAAAGGGATAAAGGATATAATAAGTGCTTATAATAGTCCTCTATTGCTGTTATAACAAATTACCCCAAACTTGGTGGCTTAAAACAACACACATTTGTTCTCTTAAAGTTATGAAGTTTGGAAGTCTGAACCAGGTCTCACTGACCTAAATATAAGAAGTCCTTTTTGCAGATTTGCCTTTGCCCATTTTTAGAAGTTGCCTCTATTCCTTGGTTCATGGTCCTTTGCCATCTTCATGGCCAACTTCATGGGTCATATCTCCTGATCTGACTCTGGCTCCCTTTCTGTTTCTCCTTTCCACTGTTTTCAGCTTTGGTGAAAGTTTTCAGCTTTGTTGAGAGTCAAACTTTGTTGAGTTTATATATCACATAGCATACAATTCACCCTTTTAAATGTATAACTCAGTGGCTTTCAGTGTATTCATAGAGTTGTGTATCCTCGATGACAATTCTAGAACAATTTCATCACCCCCAGAAGAAACCCTGTATCCTGTAGCCTTCAACTCCCTTCCAATCCCTCATCCTCCCAAGCTCCTGGAAACCACTCATAGACTTTCCCTCTCTCCAGATTTGCCTATTCTGGACTTTTCATACACATAGAAATACAAAATATGGTCGTTGGTGACGCTGCTTTCACTTAGCATAATCCATTCTAGATTCATCCATGTTGTAGAGCAGATCAGCACTTCATTTGTTTTTATTGCCAGATTATACAGCATTCCACCCCTTTTCCACTGTTGAATACCCTTGTGATTCCTGGTCTTCTCAGACAGTCTAGGATAATCTTCCTATCTAAATTCAACTGTTCAGCAACCTTTGTCCCTTCTGCAATCTTAATTTCCTCTTGCTATTTAACATGCATATTTACCAGCTCCAGGGATTAGGATGTAGGGATTCCATTATTCTGTCTATCCAAGTGCCAAGCTTCAGGAGATACCATTTACAGCAGAACACAAGAAACTCTCTCCCCAGAGGCAACCCTGTTACTAGTATCTCTTATATTCCTAAATCATAGTCTATGCATATGCAAATATACACATTTTTTTAATGTCACTCATTGTGTATACACTACACTACAAACTGTGTATACTGTCTTGGGCGTTGTTTTTGGGTTTGGGTTTTCTAGTCTCAAATCTCTCTTAGAGTTTGTAGTTATTTCCTAGGACTGTCATAACAAATCACCGCCAACTAGGTGACTTAAAACAACAGAAATGTCTTCTCTCACAGCTCTGGAGGGCAGAAGTGTAAAATCAAGGTGTGAGCCGGGTGGGAGGCCCTCCGAGGATCCAGGGTAGAAGCTCTTCTTTGCTTCTTGCAGCCTCTCATGCAGCCAGATGTTCCTTGACTGACGGCTACATCATCCCAGTCTCTGCCTCCTCCTTCGTATAGCTTCCTGGCCTTCTCTCTGCGTGCCTTCCTCTGTCTTTTAGAAAGAAACTGTCATTAGATAGAGGGCCCACCCAGATAATCTAGACGATCTCATTTTGGATCCTAACTTACTGACATCTATAAAGCCCTTTTCCCAAGTAAGTTCCCATTCACAGATTCTGGGGCTGAGGACACGGGCATATCTTTTGGGACATCAGCTTTCACCCTCCTGCAGAGATCAGTCCACATCGTGTCTGTAGCCTCACATTATTCTTGAAGAATCTGCATGGGATTTCATGGTAAGATGATGCTTAAACAAGTGTCCTATTGATGGACGACTATATGGCTCTATTTATGGCTTTCCTTTTAAATTAGTTGTCAAAATATTTTGAAATGGCCTGTAAGTTTTCATAAAGGTGTGAACTTTAAGAGACAGAAAAGCTGATGTAGACTCTCTTGTGGAATTGTGCAGGGAGCAGAATTTAGCAAAGGAACTTGAAAGAGGGTATCAGCTGTGCCCATGGCTGTTGAACTTGGAGGTTATTTTACACGGAAGGAGGTACTGGAATCCCATTGAAATATTTCAGGTTTGTGAAGGGACCCGAGGTCATTGTGACCAGGGAGTATGACAGGGCCCTTGTTGGTTCCTTCCCAGCATTCCTTGCCCTTCCAGGGTGCAGTGGGCTTGCTTCCACAATGAGTGCGTGTTTATAGACTGCTTGAGGAGCCTTGGAGAGAGGCGAGCAAGCAGCCAGGCAGGCCAGTATTCAGGAGCAACCTTTTTTCCTCTGGGGAGAGCAAATGTCCTGGAAGCTGTTTACTCTTTAACCAAGTGTTTGCCAGTAGGACAGATGTCCTGCCCACACACAATGCACGGTCTGTAACTGGGTGGCAGTATCTGGTTAAATCACCCTCCCCGTGTGATTTCTAATGCTGCGTTTTATGTCCTGTCTTCATTTCCCATAGATTGTGCAGTGAGAATTTCACGTGTGAGCTGCATTTTGGTGCATCTACCCACAACACTTGCCCCGCAACACACATGCATGCACACCACACGTGCACACACACACACACGCACACATACGCACACACACCCCGACAGGGAAACTTGGGCTGTTGTGTTTCTCAAGTAAGGCTTTTAGATAAAGCCTGAGGTGAGGCACTGCCGGGTTCCAGTGGCCTCCAGCCCAGAGGCAGTTTGCACAGACTGTGTTACACAAAGGCATGATTCAGGGAGGGCTCCAAACAAGGGCATATTGTGTCCCTGTCACTTTGTTGGGAGTCCTGTTAATGGTTGACATGCACTGGGTCCTCCAGCTTAAGCATATATGTCCTATTTGGCAGGAGCAACCTGAGGACTAATACTTGTGCAGACTGACTGCATTGGAGGGAGACCCAAACACCTGGGGTGCGAAGGGCCCTCCTTCCCTCCCCTCTCCTTTCTGCCAGCTTTCCTCATGATTGCACCCTCTGCCCCCTCCCCCACCCCCCCAGCCGCTGCTAGCCTCTCATGTGACTCCAAGCCCTCAGGGCCCTCTCTGGGACTCAGTTCTAGCCAGGATCACGAGGCCTGAGGGGGGGCAGTAGGCACCCCAAACCTGACAGGACAGAGCAGCACCCTCTCCCACCCTCTGAGGAAGTAACTGCTTCAATGCTGTTAGATGTGACTCTCTAGCTCTTTGTGAGTCAGGATGGATGGTTGTTGGTTCTCCCTAGATTACTCAATCAGACAATTAGACAAGCACATAATGTCCAATTCTCCATGCCGCCCTCAGTAGGAGACAAGCCATCTGTCTTCCTCAGCAGAGGAAGAAACCCTCTCACCTCTCTGCCACAGCATGAAGCTTAAATAGAGCTAATACGAATATAATGCCTGCTAATACTCACTGAGTGCTCAGTATATGGCCAGCCCTTTTCGAGATGATTCCTATCAGTCTTCACAGGAACCCTGGGAGGTGGGCCTTATGACTGACACCATTTATGCAGATGGGGAAACTTAAAGCACAGAGAGATGAGTGGCCAAGGTCATGTCTTGAAAAGGAGCTGCTTCAGGGCTATTGCTCACTGGGAAGAAGACCCCACCACAAGCACCAGGCTGGGCCAGTGAGAGTGGGGCTCTCACAGGCCCAGCTTGGGCCTGTTTGGGACACACTGACAAAGAAGCTGGGTGTGCACTGGTGGGGAGGGGCCATTTCTTTAATTGTCTATAATGTAAGGATGACATAAGCCCTCATCCCAAGCTCCATTCCCATTACATTCAATAGCCTGGCAAGTTCTGCCCAAGGTAGGAGTGATTGCTCCTATTCTTTTTATAAACATGCCATATATTAAGGATGGCCTTTTCTTGATCATCGTCTCCCACTAGAGTAGAAATGAAAAGACAGTAAATGCCCTGTGTCAGTTTTAAGGAGGATCCAGGACCACCTCTTTTCCGAGCCCTGTTGGCCATATTCGTTCAAGTCAGTATCATCAAAAGCATCTTCTGGTTCTATGTTTGAAGAGATATGGTCCCAGTGAAGGTTGTTCAATTATTCTTTGCACTGGGCCTCCTGGGGCACTCCCAAGTGCCCTTCCTGTCATCATTTGTCTCCTTGGAATTTTATCCACTGTTTGTGGCTTGACTGACACCATTTTTAGTCAGCCAAGTGCTTATCTAATCAATTCCTTGGGTTGGAACTAGGGCAGCTCCATATGTGCAGAAGAGTCTAGATCATGTGAGGGGTGGGGGGGACATTCCCTGTGCCTTAAAGTCTTCTTCACTCCTCAGGAGTGCCAAGGCTCTGGTATCTCACCATTAGTTTCCACGCTTGCCTTAGACATTTTCCCTTTCAGGCCTTTGTGCCAGTCAAGACTGAGTTGGGCTTCATGTAACGGGAACCCAACTTTCGTTGTTTCACCAAATAATTTGTTCTTCTCACGTTTGAAGTCTGGAATCACTAATGCAGAATGGCACATGCCAGAGAAGGCTGCCCAGGGCTCCCACCCCTGTGCCATGGCCTTCTGCTCCAGCACCTTCTGTGTGTCTTTTGCCTTCACAGTGGTAAGATGGCTGCTGTGCCTCTGCTACCCGTTCTATCCGCATTCCAGTTCAGAATGAACCAGGAAGAAGAACAAAAGGAACAAAGCTCAGTGCCAGGTAAGTCCGCCCACTTTTATTAGGCAAGTGGTCTCCTTCCAAACCTCCACCCTCTAGACTTACTGATTCACCTCTGTCTGAGAGGATGTTTGGGCTGGGGGAGAGTGGTTATGGTTTTCACTGGGCACTTGCTTCTTTGGACAAATTCAGGAGTTCCTTCAGTAAGACAGAAGGGGGGTTGCCTCTGACATAGGGCCCTGGCAAAGACCACCACACCACCTCTTGAACGGGAATGTGTTTTGAAACGTTAGCATATTAAGTCATTACTAAGCTAATAAAAATTGGGGTATGGTAGCCTGTTACTCTTTTCCTTCCACTAAAGGAACCAAGGGCCACCTAGGGACACTGGACTTTGTGACATGGGGGTTGTTGAAAAGAAAACGTTTAGGACCAGAGGATGACAGCTATGTCCTCTTTGTACATCTCCTTAAGGTTGGCCTTGCTTCTGGGACGTGGTTACATTTCCTCTGGTCAGGGTGTCTGAACACTGCTGACATTTTGGCGCAGGTCGTTCTTGGATGTGAGAGCTGTGCTGGGCATTGTAGGATGTTTATCCTGGCCTCTACCCACTAGATTCCAGTAATGCCAGCCCTCGCCCCTAGCTGTGATAACCAGAACTGTCTCCAGACACTGCCAGCTTGCCCCTGGGTAAGAATCACTCTTCAGGTCTATTCCACTCTCCAGAACATTGCTGACAAAACTCCTCTTTTTCCCGGTTTTTGAAATGAGAAGTGTGGCCTTGACCTGCTCCCCAGCAGCGGACCTTGGCCAAGTAGGGCAGCAGGAGGACCCCACCAAGATGTGTCCTGCACATCTGCACAGCTAGAGTGGGCTTCTTCTGGCCTGGTCCCCTCAGTCCCTCATATTTGAAGCCCAGCACCCTAGGGGCAAAACTGGGAGCTGTCAGATTTTAAATAAAGATAAAAACATGGAATGCCCAGGGAAATTTGACTTTCTGATAAACAACGAGTAGTCTTTTAGTATAAGGAGGTCTCACACAACCCTAAATGGGAAGTGTGGGTCTGTATTCTTGGCTTGGATCATTCCTGGGATCGCCTTTTGCTGCCACGTTGCATGACGTTTGGCACAGCTACTTCCTGGTGCTGCCGCCGAGCATACTGGCAGCCGAAAGCTCTGATAAAAAGTGTCCCTCAGACTCTGTGCCCTTGCCCTGACCTTGAACCTGAAGTGGTGCCAAGCAAAGTCACCAGGCCCTCAAATTACCGTTCCTATTTCTGCACCCTCATATCTTGAATGCATCAGGCCCATTCATTTTCACCGACGAAGCTATCCTCTGGCTGGGCTTCTCCCCTTGTTCTCCGTATCTGGGGGGCACAGAGAATGTTCCCAGGCAAGGGGCAGGATTATGTTAGCAGAGAAAATGCAGGTCAGCCCCAGACTCTCCAGGGCCAAGCTGCCAGCACGGGAAAGTAGGGCGTTTGCCTTCTGCAGATGAGCACTGACGTTCCACCTGAAACACTCAGAAAGTGGTTCCCAAAGTGTGTCCCCAGATTCAGCTCGTGGCCTGCTGCAGATGTGGCTCTGATCTATCAGCGAGCTGTCTTAGGGAGCCACAAGATACATGAGCATGTTTAAATCCAGAGAGGTCCTGCATTACGGAAACCTGTTGGACTTTGTTTAAACCAGGGTTCCTTCACATTATCGGACAGTCTTTTCCTTGCCCAGTATCTATTACCAGAATGTACTTGGGCATTTACTGCCAATGCAGATAACGTGTAGCATAGCAGACAATGGACAAATATTTATTATACATATATCTACTGCTGGGCCAGGTGCTCGGGATATAGAGGTTTGTCCTTTGTAGTTCTTAAAGCAGTTGTAAATATTTAATTAACTATAATTATTTGTTTAGTGTCTGACTCCCCCAATAAAAAATTCATGAGGGTAAGGATGTTATTACCCCTTTTACTCACTATCATGTGGCCAGCCCCTAAGAGTTCCTGACCCATTATAGACACTCAATAATTTTTACTTGAATACATAGGAAAAAAAAAATCTTTGTCCTTTGAGAACTTCCTGTCTAATACAAAGATCTTCGTAGGACTGCAGAGCAGAATCACGGGAGAAAGTTTTTTAAGATATAGGTGTCTGGTCCCCATGGCTGGAAATGGCATAAAAAGATGGAGAGATCGTGTTCTATAGACAAAGCTGAGGTTCAAGACAATGCCCCCGACTCTTCAGGAAGCATACATACACATACCACACTTGGAATTAGACGCTTCGTCCAGTTCTCTCTTTTGTCTGCCAAGGCCAGCAAGTCTGGGCCTAGCTTGTGCCCCTAAGAAACCCCAAGAGAAAAGCCACTTAGAAGCTAAGGGCTCACCAGAGGGCAACAATCTTTGCTTTCCAAGGGACCAGAATAAAGCCCAGAACATGTTGGTGTGCTGAAAATGGAGTAGACCACTTACTCATTTCCAGAAGACATTTTTAACTTTCCTTTTTGAGCCATAGCCTGGGCTCCGAACTTCAAGCCTGGCCCTAACTTACCTCTTCCTCCTGTGAGCTCCTTACTGTTCACACATGATTCTCTCATGAGGCTCTGAGATAATTTGTTGGAGCACACTTGTACTCCCTGGCTTTACTTGAGATAGAGCAAGTTCTATTCTAGCTCCTGGTAGGGGTTTGGCCTCCCCACGTCTCACCGCCCATCACTGGCCTCCAGTTTAGTTGGAGGCAGACCATCTGCTTAAGGAAGCCTTTCTAGGGAAGACTTCATACACACAATACCCTGTAGAACTCCCATTTATATGGGCTTATTATCAAAGCTGACTTTTTTATTTCTGCACAATGCTTTCAACATTGATGGAAATCTGAATATAACTGCATCTCCTCAAGAATCTTGGATATACAGGAATTTGGACTCATTTATCGTATCAGGATCTGGTTTGCTATATATATATACACACACAGGCACACACATATACATATATTTATATATACTATCTAACAACATACTTTT
Source organism: Meles meles (assembly GCF_922984935.1). Lineage (NCBI taxonomy): Eukaryota > Metazoa > Chordata > Mammalia > Carnivora > Mustelidae > Meles > Meles meles. The sequence continues at coordinate 86,521,771 of NC_060068.1, forward strand.
CAGGGGTCTTAGAGGTCTTTTTGGACTGAATTGTAGTGGAAGTGCATAGCTTCTTTGTTTACTAATGTGTAAATTATGCAAGTTTCCATTCATCATTTTACTGAAATGTGATGAATTATCACCTAAACTGGCTTCTGAGTCCTCCCCCTCACTAGTCCCCTTCCTTAGAATTGGTTAATCCTTGTTACCTACTTGTATCTCTCTCTTTCTTACACAATTACCAAAGGAAAAAAAAGAATAGAACAATTAAAGAGATTTGAATCAGCAGCTAAAAAGCCAGCATTCACAAAATTCTAAAGCATAGGACCCTAGCAGTAGCTTAAGTGAATAATGCAGTGTGCTACTTACAGAATTTGGCGCACGACTTTGATATAAACTAAGAGACTTTTCAGTTAGATTTTTCAGTTTTGCATGTTTTGTTCCAGTAAACTGCCCTTTCTGTGTTGAACATGAAAATAACCTCTGTTGTTCTGTGTAGATCCTTCTCCTTCTTTTTCATGCGATGCCTTGTCCATCTCAGAATTTTTTTTAAAGATTTTTATTTATTTATTTGACAGACAGAGATCACAAGAAGGCAGAGAGAGGTGGAAGCAGGCTCCATGCTGAGCAGAGAGCCCGACAAAGGACTTGATCCCAGGACCCTGGGACCATGACCCAAGCTGAAGGCAGAGGCTTCCACCCACTGAGCCACCCAGGTGCCCTCCATCTCAGAATTTAACTGCACTATCTCTAGTCCAACTGAGATGCTCCCTCAGGACTCACAGTCTGTGTTGATGTCCATCATAACCCATGGCCCTGGCATCACGGCGTTGTCTGGCGGCTCCCCAGGGATGTGGGGGGTTGTTGAGGGAGTCCTCTTCAGCTGTCCTGGCTAAGACCTGCATTGCTGGCTCAGAGAGGGCCGTGCCAATCCCAGGCACTGACCTCCAGATTTTTCTTTCCTGGCTGACTCTTAGGGAAGATCAGTCTTCGAGGAACCTATTGGTCACTCCAAAGAAATGTTAGCCTTAAATTCTTCATGGCATTTTAGAATGCTGGGATCTCCACAGCACAGTAATTGCGAAGATGGAGAAAAGAGTCTCCTGTTGTTTTTCTATTTCAAATTTCATTGATTGCTATGCCTTGTTATTTCCTGCCATTTTCTCACTTTGGATTTAATTTGCTCTTCTTTCTCTGATTTCTTAAGGTAGGAGCTTTGGTAACCAATTTGAAAACTTTCTCCTTTTCTAGTAAAAGCATTCAGTGCCATAAATTTCCTTCTAAGTACTACTTTAACTTGTATCCCTACATTTTGGAATGTTTTATTTTTATTTCCATTTGGCTAAAATATTATTAATTGCCCTTGAGAATTTCTCTTGGAGCTCTGGGTAGTTTAGAAGGGCATTGCTTAATTTGCAAATATTTGTGGATTTTCCAGATATCTTTCCGTTACTCGTTTCTGGTTTAATTCTGGCTCTGGCCAGAGGACATATTTTGCATGATTTCCTAGTCTTTTTAATTTGTTAAGGTATATTCTATGGGCTGGAATATGGCCATGTCTTGGTGAGTTGTCCATGTACACTTAGAAACAATGTGTACTTGGCTTGTTAATTGGAGTATTAACTGACGTCTATAGACGTCAGTTAGGACAAGTTGGTTGATAATGTTTTTCAGGTCTTTATCCTTTGTATTAATAACTGAGAGAAGAGTGCTGAGGTTTGTGTGTATAATGCTCATTTTCTCCCTTTCATTTCGGTCTCTTTTTGATTCAAGTATTTTTTTTCAAGATTTTATTTACTTATTTGACAGAGATTGAGAGCACAAGTAGGCAAAGAGCAAGGCAGAGGGAGAGAGAGAAGCAGGCTCTCCACTGAGCAGAGAGCCCAATGTGGGGCTCAGTCCCAGGACTCTGGGATCATGACCTGAGCTGAAGGCAGTCTCTTAACAGACTGAGCCACCCAGGCGCCCCTGATTCAAGTATTTTTAATGCTCTGCTGTCAGATGCATCCAAATTTTGGATCATTGTCTTTCTGGATAACTAACCCCATTGTCATTATACAGTGTTCCTCTTTATCCCAGAGACAGAGGGTTTTTTCCTCACCCCAGTTGCACTGTGGGGTCAGTGTTAGTTGCCTCCTCCTCCTCCCACAGCTTTTGTTCTGCGGAGGAGATGCTGGGGAAAAATCCAGGCAAAATTTCAAGCCTTTCTGGCAGTGGCTGCCCTTCCCCTCACCCAGCCTGTCCCCTGGAGATGCTTTCCCGTGCCTCTTGCCAGTCCTTCCACGAGTGCCCTCTAGGTCAGTGCAGAAGGTCCTGCATGACTTGACCTCCTATTCATGGCTCCCAGGATTCTCCTCTCTTCCTTGCCCATACGTGCCTCCTGCCAGTGAATTCTCTAGTGGTTTCAGTTGAGTCTTTCTCTCTAGAGCATGTCCAGCTGCATCAGCCCTGGGGAAGGAAGGGGCTCACATCCCGTTTCATCTGTCTTCCTATGGTTTACTTAGTTTTAGTTGGTTAGTTGGTTAGTTAGCTGGTTGTCTCGTGACCTCAGCTCTCTAATGAATTTACAGAAGGTTGTGAATATGCAAGCCTGCCCTTTTATTGTTTGAAGAGTAAGAATGCAGCTCTTTTTAGCTTTCTATGTCTCATGTGTCAACGTAAAGTATGGATTATTATTTTATTGAATACCCCCATCCTTTCTCAAAAAGAATTTGAAATGGCAATCTTGAGAATATCTTTCTGGAACCCAGCCTAATATGAGATCTATTTCCTTGCCCTTGATACTGGAGCCAGACTTTCTGAAGGGAGGGAAGGAAGAAAGGATAACATGCCTAGGAGAAGAATTCCCTGCTTAGGCTTTTCTTTTCTCATTGATGGAGGTTAAGTGGGATAGCATTAGTATTGTTCTCCCATCCCGAAACAAAGGGTTTGAGCTTGGAAAGCTAGGCAGTCTCTGGAGGCCAGAGGAAAAAAATAGAGCAAATGTTTAGCTGCTTCTAAATGAACTGAAATGAGGGGTGCTTCTGTGGCTCAGTCAATTAAGCGTCTGCCTTTGGCTCAGGTCATGATCTCATGGTCCTGGGATTGAGCCCCACAGCAGACTCCCTGCTTAGCAGGGAGCCATCTTCTCCCTCTCCCTCTGCCCCGCCCCCCTTCCTCATTCTCTTTATCTCCCTCCCTCCCCTCTCCCTCATGCTCTTCATATCAAATAAAAAAATAAATAAAATCTTTTAAAAAATATATAACTGAAATGAAAATGCTGTCAAAACCTCTTTATGGAATTACACCATTTAGGAGAGTAACTAATAGTACACATTTTGTCTTCCTTCTCCACCTTCCCTGACACCCCCTTTTCTCCCCACCCAGTGCTGTTGGGACCTCAGTCTGCTGCCCCTCTGGGAGAAGGTCGACAGGTTGGGCAGGAGTGGAAGCTGAAACACTGTTTGCTCCTGCCACTCACGTCTGTTAAATGGTGGCATCCACCTCTTGGTCATGTTTGCATCACAACACACATCATCAGCTTGCTTTGACCCTGACACCATTTTATAGGCTTAATAATAATAAATCTATGCCTGAAATAGTTTCGCAGATTATAGCAATCAATCAAAATTCAGGGAGCCCAAGACCATTAATGTCATCAGCAGTGAGGCAGCACCCCAGGAATCCATCTAAATCAGCCATTATGACGGAAAATATACCTTAAGAGTCTAAAGAGAGAGAGAGAGGAGACAGGCATAAATTGCAGTTCTATTTTTATCAGCCATCAAGTGATGATTTTCTTCGGAGGTTTTGTTCCTGGGAGGAGACGAAACTAGGGCTTGCTGTCCATTGCTGATTCCCACTCCAAAGTGTATACTGGGAAGATTTTGCTGGTCCTGGGACTAAGAGCACCAAAACCCAATCTGTAGGCACCTTCAAGCAGAAGCACTGGGAATTTTTCTTTTGAAACTCCCCAGTGAGATAAGTCAAGGCCTTGTACTCTGCCTTTCTGGGTAGATGGCTTCAATTGCTCACATGTTCCACTTGTCAAAACAGATCCTAAAGGAAGACTCAGCTGGGAGAGGCTTGAGATGCTGCCACAAGGAGGTCCCCAACTGTCCACAAAGATGACTTGTGGTTAATCACAAACTGAGGATGAGGGCTAGGGGGAATGAGAAGTTTCCTTTTCAGGCCTTCGATAGTCTGTATCTTCCTATAAGCTCTCAAAGACTTATTTCCTGTAAGTTGATATGGTATGGTAAAAATAACTGAGATTTCAGAGTCAGGAAAACTGAGTCCTGGCTGTTGAGCTAATTATAGTAATCTCACCTTTATGCATCTTCTTTCTCCATCTATAAAATGAGTAGATGGCTCCATATCAGGCATTCCAAACCAGGGGATCCATGGATCAGATCCAGATGTGGGTTTTGTTTGGTTTCGCCTTAGTGACTGTGTTTGTGAGCTAAACAATGATGGAAACCTTGGTAAATTTCATATACAAACTACCATTTCATCTTCTCCCCCAAAATTGGCGGTGCTAGCTACATGGGCCCTATCCCCACATGGCAGCTATGCGGCATTGCTGTCTAATGAAGGCTGCTTGTGACACAGCCTGCCCTCTTCCTGAGTACCCCAGGGTCCCCACCTAATGTCCTACCTGCCCCTGCCCCCGTAACTTAGTCACATTAGTTGTCTGGCTCTTGGAAACACAGCTCCTGGATTATATGATCTATATAAAGGGTGATATTTAACTTTGCCTACTAAGGCAGAACTTACCTTAAAAGACTTTAAAAATAAAGTCCTTAAAAAAATAATGGAAGGTGGAAGCCCCAAAATATATTGTCTGGATCCCACATTTTCATTCTTCACCTCAAACAACCATTGTGAGTAAAAGCAACAACAGATGAGTAACTAACTGTTGACTTCTTAATTCACGATAGAAAAATAAGATATAGTTCATTTTTATAGCCTCTTTCATTTTCAACTCTTTCACATGTCCTAGAAAGGCTCATTACAGGCCTGGGGGAACAGTCAAGAAAACTGGAATTTGGAACTTTTCTCTAAGCATTGAGTTCTTGAGCCAGGAGTAGGCTCTCCTCCCTCTCACTGTTCTTTCTCTTAGCAGTATTAACTGTGTGTTTACTGTTATTTGGTCCATATCCTCAGGCCTCCTATGGCTGTTTCACATGTCAAGTATAAGCTCCTTGAGAGCAGGGATGAGATAGAGAGCTTTCGTAACTTCTTCCCTTCCAACTGCAGTGCCAAGAAGAGCCTAGACCCATCCAAAGTGGTCACCAAGCAAAGACCTACTTATGCAGTATCGACCAGGGTAAGCTTGTTCCTTTCAAGGAATCCAACAAGTCCACAAGATGAGCCCATCCAAACTATGATGAAGGTGCTCTGATTGTGGACAAGTTCTGAGGTCCTGGGGGGTCCTCGTTTAAGCAATCAGAGCCAGAACACTGGAGATTAACAGTGTGGTTGACGGTTGATGTTTCTGGACTCCCTGTATTAATTTCGCTGTCCTCTGTGGCTAAGCTGTTTGTACCAGATGAGTCCCTCTTCACCTCATTCCCCACTTTTCCCACAGCCTCCCCTTCCTCAGTCTTCCCTGTGGATTGATAATGGCAAGATGCATGGAAATTTTCATCAACTAAATGCCCATAAAGATAAATCATCTGGCCCTTTCCCTTCTTTGCACCCTTGACCATTGTCTCAAATGGAACTTGTGACCCTTTTTGTGTTTTCTGACAAGAGAAAAATTGATTTCGTGGCAGGGAGTGGTGTCCTTGGCAAAGTCAAATAATTTAATATGCCACGAGGTGCCGGGCCCATCCATTGGGTTCATTCGCAGTCATTGCTGGTACTGTTTTCTCTGAACAATACGGCTGTTGAGTGGGACTGAAGTGGTGGTCGTCCATGCAGCAAGCTGCTAAAAGAGCCTTCCAATTTCATTGTTAATGGGAAAATAAAATCAGTTACTGTATCAGCAAAAGCTTTTCAGAAAAATCAGGTCATTCTGTGGTCCACGGCCCTTTTATTAGGATTGGAATCACGTGACTAGCTACACACATAATAAAATGGGGCCTCATAGGTCTGGGAAGACAGGCAAGAAAGTTAAGTTTTCAAAAGTTTCATTAATTATTACTTCCCCGACACAGCAGAACTGTGGGAGCTTTGGGAAGAAAGTGGCCTCAGCTTGGCCAGGAAGGTAGTTGAAGCCACAAGTGGCCTCTTCTTGGAAAAAAGAAAAACTGAATTTTCTCATGTGACTCCGCAGCCTGCTCCCTTCATTGAGAGACCAAGCCCTTGTACACGATCCATCTCTTTCCCTTAAAATTACACTGGCTACCAGCTCTTGACGTGGGCTTGAAATCAGGCACACTTGATTTTATATCTGAGCTCTTCCATTTACTGGGTGATCTTGGGCAAGTGACTTCATCTCCTTTGCCTCGCTGTAGGATTGAAGTGAGATTGTGCTTAAAAAGTGCTTCTCACTCAGAGCCAGAGGTCAGAAAGTAAGAGTTGTATCAGTGTCATTGTTACTACCAGGCTTGGTCCCTGGTTCCTTAATCACCTGTGGGCTCCACCCACTCCCTGTCCGTCTGCCTCTCTGAATGGCCTTCTCTCTGTACCCAGGCTTGCCTGCTGGATCACTGCCAGCTTCTCCCCTAAAGAGCACTGAGGGAATGGCGTCCTTTTCCTTTCTTGGGATGGTAATGTGATAACCTCCAGGCACTTTCACATTCCTCGAAACAGAGCTGTAATCTAACAACAGGCGCTCCCTGAACTGTGGGCACCCGGAGCCTTGGGGCACAGCAGAGCCCAACCTGTCTGAGCTCTTTGGACCACCCAGCTAGGGAATTCTCTGAACCTTCCACTGCAGGGAAAATCAACACAGCCATCCTTTGTTTCTGCCCAGAAATGTACTTCCAAGGTGCACGCAAATTTTCTTTACGGTACTCCCAAGCACCTGCTAGCATCTTTGGGCACAGAGGCCAAGACCACCTGAGTTTCCTAGTGGCCTCCTGGCAGCCAGTCAGTGCTTCTCAGGACCTGGGGATGGGGGGTTCTTTTCTGAGCCCGCAAGTCTGTCTTCGTTGTTGTTGTTGTTTTATTGGAATCGTCAGCCTTAAAAATCACAAATTTTTCACATGTATATTTGGATTTGGGGCTTTTCTTGATAAAAACCGGAGGTTCTGACAACATTGGGCTAGCACCTACTTTTTTTATGTTAATCCCCTGGCCCACTAAGTACCTGAGTTTGCAAATCCTGAACTGGAGGTTATTGGACTTTCATCACAAACCATAGCCTCTTAAAACTGGGGGAGGCCATAGGATTAAGTTGTCCAGAAAGCTAATCCCAGAGAGATTAAAGATGTGTCTAAGGTTTGCAGAACATTTGTGGCAGAAGAGAAGCTGGGGTTCCTGGAGTCAACGCCCTTCCTCAGGGCAACATGCTTTCCCTATAGTCTGAAAGAAATAGTGTGGGAACCTTGGGTTTCAGAGACCTGTCAATCCTCTTCAAGTTCCAAGGGTGTGATTCAAGGATCTAAGAGAACCCCCTCAACCCATGGTCTCTCTTCCTTCTGCCTCAATACCCAGAATTCCTACTGTTCATGCATCACAGTGTTCATCTGTGGAACAGTGACTCATACTGGGTTAAGACCTCAGAGTAGCAACGTTTACTCAGAAAATGGGTCAGTTAAAACTTTTCTCTGAGTGCTTGACCTCTATCCTAGCCAGCTGAGAGCAGGGAGCTCAGAGAATGGGCTCTGGACAATTCTGAGCTGAGGCTGGAGTTGTAGAGTATAGCCTGGTAAAGTAGAAAAGTCATAGTTGTGAGTTATGAACACAATATAGTTGGTGGCTCCCTTGTAATCAGTTTCTACCCCCATGAAATGGCATTTGGCATGATGATGTTTGAGGCTCGAGAGCCTCCCTTGGCCAGGTGGTCCATGATTTTACACACAGAAATGTCCCGAGTGATGGTTGTTCCTGGTTTGAAAGATCAGCATGAGGAAGGTCTTTTGGAAGCCAAATCCATGGGATTATAGGACCTGAGGGCAAGAAGGTGGCTTGCCAATATGAGGTTGAAACAAATTTTTTGTAAGGGGAGGAGAAAGTTAAGCTTGTAAAGACCTGACTGAGAAATGCACCCTGATTTAGTAGGGAATGTAAAGAGAATGTTTGAATTTTGAAAGCAATCCAGAAAGAGCACAAGCTGAAAATTGCAGAAAGAGAGATGGGTGGGGGTTGGGGTAACTGGGTGATGGGCATTAAGGAGGACACGTGATGTGATGAGCACTGGATGTTATACGCAACTAATGAATCATTGAACATTATATTGAAAACTAATGATGTACTATACATTGGCTTATTGGATTTAAATAATAAAAAAAGAATGAAGATATTAGTTGAAAAATAAATAAAATTGCCTTTTACACAGAAAAAAAGAATGAAAGAAAGAAAGAAAGAACACTGACCATTGAGTTTTGAGACTTGGGCTCCAAATACTTCCTCTGATGATGCAAAAGATACGACACCTGAGACACTCAGAACCTTTTAGAAATACCTTCCACACGTAGAAGCTAAGCGTGGTCACCAGTCTTGTCTATAATGGGTTTCCCATAACAGATGTCTTTTGGATGTCCACGCCTGTTGCAGGGAACCTGCAGTGTTCAGAAGTAGCCACAAGAGAATTACAAGGCCATAGATAAACCTGACCATTTCAAAGACAAGATCAGTGTGGACAGATTCGCTGTATTGAAGTATAATACCAATGGATGTCTGAGTCATCACTGGTCAGGAAAGCTGCCCCGGTGCACTTAGTAAAAGAACTCTCTGATTCTCAAGGACTCCACCGCTCATCTGAGTGTGTGTATGTGTTTGGCAGAACAAGGAAGACCATAGGGATGAGAGGAGAGGGGAAAGGCAGACCCTTGACTCTCATGGCTTAGGTTCTACCTTCGTTTGCAGCTGAGCGATGTTACTTCTGCTGTCACAACCCATATAAACACTGGGAGGTAATCCTTCTCTGTCCTTGGGTGCGCTCATCTCATTGCTTGAAGCTGACAGATGGTGGCTGTTGCCTACATCCCTAGAGCAAGAGGAGATCCTACTCACATTCTTTCGGACAAAGTGAAGACTTCTTCAAGAACTAACCTCTAAGATAATTTTGGTCCCCTGTGACCGTTGCCATCCTCGATTAGCCAATTACGGCTTCAGGGTCACCAGAATTTATCAAAGCTCACTCAGTCCACCTGGGAGTGGAGCTCAAGCAGTGGGTTTCTTAGGTGTCAAAGCTCCATCTTCCAGAGAGCCTTTGTGCCCCATCGACAAAGGTCCTTTTGGGGGACTCTCTCCCCAAACTTTCTGGTGTGAACTCTACTCCCCAGTGTCAGCATCATGTTTTTTAAGCTGCTACCACAAGTTACAACTGACGTAAGAGATTTTTACCGCTGTCTGTTTTCAGAAACCTCCATCCCCAAATGTCCTTAGGCTCAGAAGAATCTTTTTCATTTTAAGGACTTTCTGAGAAAGAAAGTTCTATAGCTGTCTTTATCAATCTGTTTTGGCACTGACTAGCCTTCACATCCACTTCCTCACTTTTTCCCTGGCCTTTGAGGGTTGGAGAACTGTTTGCCACAGTCTTCTTAGTACTAATCTTTCATATGCTCAGACATGTTGTTGTGGCTGTTTCTGTGGTCTCCTGTAGTTGATGAAAACCGGTAACTATGTCAGTGACATTTGCAAGTTAAGAACCCACTGTTTCCCATGAGCCAGACAGATGTGGGAGATAAAAGTGGTGCCATGATTCCTGCCTTCAAGGAGCTTCAGGTCCCACAGGGGCAAAGGGGCCTGTGTATATATATATATTCACTTCAAGAACTGAATGCTCACAGGTACCCCTTAATCCTAACCTGGAGTGAAGGACTTTTGGCAGCCTTGACACCTAGCCTCTGGGAGGGTAGGAGATGTTTGTAACAAATCACCCAAGAGTTTATTCAACTCTTTCATTTTTGAACTCTTTGAACTAGGGCAACTCTCCTGGGTTTTGATGACATTTAGGACATCGGTGTTTATGCCTGAGTGAAAGCACCGTGTATGCAGTTACTATATGTGCTCCATAAGGCAAACCCAGGAAGACGGGGATTTTCACATCTTTGGTTTGCCAATTAGCCCAAGAGCCTACAACAGTGCCTGGCACAGCAGTGACGTACTGTATTCATTGAAGGAAGAATTAGGAAGGGGAGGGCTCAATGATAAATTTTTATTCTGGTAGCCTGGGAATAGTGTGGTTCAATTTTTTTTCCATCTGAAAAAAAATAGTCATGAAGAGCCACCAAAGTCTTTGTCTCCTGATCAAACCAGATCTACAAGTAACCCCTCTGCAGCCAAAGATATTACCTCTTATTACCCCATTTTGTTTCCTCTTCGGGAAGCACTTTATCTTCACTTTGAGCTCTTTTACCCGCATCATGATTTCTTGCCTGGGGCCATTGACTTTATCATGCAACCTTATCAAATGCTTTTTGGGATTTAGGTAAATATAATCCTAGGCTTTCACTTTTCTTTGGTCTATCCCAGTAATTCCTCTAAAAACAAAACAAACAAACAAAACCAAAAACAAAATAAAACAAAACAAAAAACAAATCCAATGAGTTCTTTAAAGCAAGGCCTGCCCTCACAAATCCACATTAGCTGTGTGTGAGCGGACTCTAGGACTACAAATCCTTTGCACCTCCACTGTCCACGTGGCTGCTAATGTTTCCTTAGATGATCTAGTAGACACTCTCTTCTGATTCTAACAGTTTGGTAATAAAACAGGTTGGGCTTGGCACTCATCCTTTTCTGACTGGTAGCCTTTCCACCCTCCTTTGTGACTGCTGGGTTGGTACTTTAGCGGGAACCTGGCCAGGGGCAGGATGTCTCTCTTGAATTTGGAGATGAGCTTTGCTACAATGACATTTTACTTTATTCCAAAAGCAAGAACCTCTCTCTGCTCTTTAGGCAGTGTGAGTCTGGGAACTGGGAACAGGCAGGACCTAGTCAGTCAATACCATTTAGAATCTATTGGGATCATTCTTATTTCTCTTTCCCCTTTTCTCAGCCTCTGCTTGCCTGCTTCCATTCTCTATGCCCCAGTCATGCAACAATGATCCCCAGCCTGGTTGAGACAAAGTGGTGCTTTAGAGTCAAGTAGGTCTGGGTTTAAATTCTAACCTTGGGTAGTATACTTTGTCTCTTGTTAGGAACCAAATGTGTCCTTCCATGTTCATGTGTTGAAGCCTTGATCCCAAATCTGATGGTATTGGAAGGTGGGACCATGAGAGGTAATTAAGTTAGATACACTCATGTAGGTGGGACCTGATTTCCTTCTCTCCACCTGTGAGGATACAGAAATAAGACAGCCACCTACAAACCAGAAAGAGGGCCCTCAGCAAGAAATGAACTGACCAGCACCCTTCATCTTGGACTTCCCACTCTCTGCGTGTTGGCATGCAGAAGGCACGCAATCTCTGGTATTCTGTGAGAACAGCCTGGGCGGACATCTCTAAGCCTCAGTTTCCTCACGTGTGAAATGGGTTAATACTATCTTCTTGAAATTGTTGTTATCAGGATTACATGTGGTAACAAATATAAAGGGCTGGACTTTAAAGAGACACAAAATGAAAGGTAACTATTGTAGTACCCTCCCTCTATTCGAGTCCACATTCTTCATGAGTAACAACAGTAGTAACAGAAGCAGTAACCTTTACAAAGCCCTGATTACATATAATCCACTGTTCTGAGTGCTTTGCGTATATTAATTCATTTTATCTCAAATTACTGCGTTCTCCAGTTATCTTTTTTTCCCTCTTTTCCCAGCTCTTCTTGGGTTTGCCTCTTCCCCATTTTCTTCTAAAAAATCTTTTCTCTAATTGTCCATGGAGATTTCTGCATGGAATACAAGCAGCAATAATAATAAACAATTACAACGTGTAGCAAGAACATTTACCCAGAGCCATCTTTTCAGCCAGAGCTCATGGCCACTTCCTGGAGCTCTATAACAATTCTCAGCCATGACTGCACTTTAGGATCACCTGGGGAGCCATCACAAAGCTCCTTGCCAAGTCACACATAGACCAATTAAATCAGAATCTCTGGGAATGGGGCCAGGCACTGCCTCTCAGAGTTTAAGGCATAGGAGAATTACCTGAAGATCTTGTGGAACTGCAGGTTCTACTTTTCCAACAAGATCCCAAAAAGGCTGATGCTGCTGGTCTAGAGGCCACTTTGGGTGGAAGGGCCAGATTAGTCACCCCTCACTGCCCATTGGGTTTCTCCTAACTCAGTCATATAATATCTCTTGACTACTCCTTCTGGTCCTCCTTGGTCACGCTAAAGTAGACCCTAATTGGGCTTGACTCTCACGTACAACAACAACAGAAGATATGACCAGTGGCAGAGAAAGTGACTCACACACATAGGCAAACCAAATGTCTTCGCTTAGGAAATTCGTCTAGAACCCAGGATTTGGAGTTCAGGAATAAACTACCACCAAATGCCTGGGGACATCTTAAAATGGGAGCAGTTCTCAATCTGTGCTCATTTCTAAATCATGGGCCATTCTTTTCTTTCTTTTTTTTTTTTGGTTTTTTTTTTTTTTTGTTTTTTTAAGTAGGTTTCATGCCCATCATGGGGCCCAATGCTGGACTTGAACTCACAACCCTGAGATCGAGACCTGAGCTAAGATCAAGAGTTGGATGCTTAACCAACCGAGCCACCCAGTAGCCCCATCATGAGCCCTTCTTGATGGGAACTTTATAAACAGGCAATGAGGAAGTAGTGAATTATGATTTTGTGGCTTGGTCAGCTTCCTGCAACAGTCTATACCAAGATTCCCTTTATTCTGACCTCTTAACTGAGTTCAACAATGACCACCCAAACCATCCTCTCTCTGGCTCTGTGCCAAGTGCTGATAGCACATGATAGCACATGGTATTTGTGGAATTCCTACCTGGAAATGTCTGTTTGCAGGACTTCTTGAGCTATTTAAGTCATGTGGAGGGAAAGAAAACTAAACTCCTCCAGGAAAATGTTGGAAGGTTACAATGCCCCCTCTGGTACACAGCTTCCTCATTCATAGTAAATTAAAAGGCTAGAGTCAGCCAATCTCTGAGGTGTCTCCCTTCCAATGTGTGTATTTTGAGTTGAGATCAGAGCATTGCCTGCCTTTCATGGGCTTAGACAAGGTGACATTTGAGAATAATGATAATTGTCCAAATGCACATTGCCTCATTCTCTCGTTTCTTAAATCAGTTTCATCCTTAAAAATGACAAAGGTCTTGCAAAGCACAGTAAGTGTTCTGCATCACAGTTGCCAATAATACAATGGAACGTAATGAATGGTGAATTTAGGTTGGAGAAACAGACTCTGATTCCAGTCTTATTCTGCTATAGAGATGTCCAGGGTAGAACAAAACCAAGTGTTTAATAAGTGAAGTTGTTTTCCTCTCCATTTAGAACTTAGAGACGATCATAGGCAGTTTTTCCAGTCAAGTAAAACTAGAAGAAGGAGGGGGGGAAGGGGAGGGCGGGAGGGAGGAGAAGGAGAAGAAGGGGTAGAGGAGGAGGAGGAGAAGGAGGAGAAGGAGAGGAAGGTAGGAAGGAAGGAGGAAAGAAAAAGAAAAAGGAAGGAAAGGAAGGAAGGAAGGAAATGAAAGAAAGAATAAATCATGCTGTGTGGTGACCATACTACCTATTGGCTACACAATTTGGGATAATTTTAATAAGCAGGTGATAACTTATTTCTTCTTTTCTCTTCTGTTTACCAGAAGAGCAGCAGCTGTGAGTAACATTTGCTGTGGGAACAATCTAGACTGTCTTGAGGAGTTAAGATTTAAGTCCACTCTTTCAGCATTTCCAGAGTACCCAGTTTAATTTCAGCTGTGTGCATGTTTAATCTTGTTTAAAACCCAGCTCCTGGAATGAACCTGGAAAAGACGGGAAATACTGGGAAACCTAACTCTTATTTATTTTGGAAGCAAAGGGCCACTGCGTTCCAATTTCATGGCAGGGAGGCAAATCTATATCATGTTGTAACATTGTAGTTAGAGCGTGGGGAAAGCAGGGGGACTGAATCCTGTCCTGAGTTGGCCTCCAGTCGTTCCACAGGAGTGAGCTCTCTGACAGCAGCAGATATATTGGTTTCCTTTTGAAGACACACGATAGGAACTTAATAAGTCAATGTGGATTTGATTTTGCAATTTTGATTGTTAGGTGTGGCCACTTTTAAAACAAACCCTTCAAATTATCTTACAATAAGTACAGCATTTTTCTGAGCACCCCAATTTTTGCCATTTTTTAGCAAGCAGCCTTTGCACAATTTCAGAGCACACACTTCTGTCCTCCATCCCCCCAGAGTTAGTAACATAATAGAAATGAACATAAATGATTTTGTCATTCAGGCAGTGTGGTTTGCCTTGGTAAAGAAGAAATAGTGATCTGTAAGATTGCCTTGAATATTACTCATTCTTAGGAAAAGCAAGTTATTCAACACTGAGACGAATATAACCAAAGAAATATCAGGGGTTGGTAATTGTTTAATGTACTTTAGGTTTTGCTGCACTACCAGAGATCAAATCCAGAGTCAGTGTTGGAAAACTAGCAAAAAAACAAATCAAAACACACACAACAACAACAACAAAAACAGAAAAGCATGGTTTTATTCCGCGTATATGTGGAGGAAAACAAGAATACTAGTGCTATTCAGGTTTGAGTTTCCCTCTTCTCAAAGTGAAGGTAATAAACTATCCCAGCCTGTTGTGTTGCTAAAATGCCTTGCTTTCCTTTAGTTAAAAACAATGTTTTCACATAAATATTTGTTAAGGTTAAATTTCTTCTGGAATTTAGGCTTCTGGCTGAGAAGTTTGGAGAAGTTCAGGAGAGATTCATTCCCCCCCATATCTAGTTTGAATTACACTATAACAGAAAGAAAACCACCCATCTGAAATACATATATGGATTATTTTGGGAAAAAATAAATGGAACCATCCCTCCCTCTCTTTATGGTCAGAAGATTTGTCATGTCTCAACTCCATGCACCTCTTACCACTCTGGTCCTTTCCTTAGAGCCAGGTCCCCTGAAGGAGGCAGGGACTGCACTCTGTCATTCAGACAATATACACTGAACTCTTTTCATCTCTCACTCTTTAATTAGGCTCTCTTCACAAAAGCCCTTCTCTTTTCTATACAATTACACCCCATTCCCATTTTCCTTCCAGGTATGGCTCACTTCCAAAATCTTTCCTCACTTTTGCTATCTATTTCCCTGGCTCACCCTAGTTGGCTCTGGCCCACTGTCTCTGTGGGGCCCAGATATGAAGTGCAGTAAGCTAATAAAGTTTCCCCTGACTGGGAAGAGATGAGAAGTCCTTTGGGACTCTTAGAACCTTCTAAGTAGGCTGCTGGTGGGAGTGGGAGGGGAACCAAATGATCTCGAGAGACTTTTTCTTTGCTCCTTCTTACTGGAAAAAATAGAAATGCATGTAAAAATCCCACCATTCTCTGAAATGTTGATATTCCACGAACTTGCACATACATGTACTGGCAGCACGAAAGGAATCAAAATGTTTGACCCATCCAAAAACAAAAAAGAAAAAACCCACACAGACCAGCCAGCAGCCCTCCCCTTGCTACCCCTACCCCATTACCAAACCAGACTTCTTGATTCGCACCTGCCACCACACCCCAGTCCATGTGAACACAATGTTTATTTGAATGTGCTATCAACAATGGTTCCCTTTCTTTTTAAATTTTCTATGCCAAAAACAACACATGCAAATGGTGGGGCGGATTTGGGATTAAAAGAGTCCAAATAAGGGTGAGCACAGCATGAAGGTAAGGCCTACGGGATAATCCCCCAACAGTCAGAGAGGCAGGTAACATACAACAGCCATGCAGGCCATAAATAAACTTTTATGACTTAGCATGTAAAGTCTCCACCAGAAATGTGACATTAACATTGTTTTGTAAAACCAAAGGGGGAAAAGCCCCCCTGTAAGAACCTTGCCCTTTTGTTGTTTCTACCTAAGGCAAATGGAACCAGACGTTGACTTAAGGTTTTGAAAGCCCTTAGAATTGGGTAATTTCTTGGAATAAAATTGGGGTAACTGCAAAATGAGGTGGGGGGGTAGTAGTGGTGGTGACTGTAGAGAGTGTGGTGGTCAGGCAAAGGGCCAAGAGAGAAGTTTCCCAGAAAGTGTTGGATCTGTTCTCTATCCTGCCGGAAATACCATCTCTCTTCATTGAACTTGTCTGTGATATGAGCTGTTGTTCTCCCCAAGTAAGGTTTTAAAAGCTTAGAGATGGGGCGCTGCTTTGAAGCTGAGATATCCTCGGTTTCTTTTTAAAATATACAAATTAAAACAGGAATGAATACATAGGAAAAGCAAAGTTGGCTCTTGGGCGTGAAGCTTGCTCCCACAGTCATAAAGATGCAGACAGGTAGATCTATCACTTTAATTTAAAAATGAAAATCCCTTTAGAAAGTTGGCAGACAGTCAGCCCTGGCCAAATGGGTTTGAAAGGATTGTGATTTCTCCTGCTGTCAGCTGGCTCTGGGAGAGTTGCTGCTGGCAAGCCCATTCATAGTTGGATTTGCAGGGGAGCCTCCAATGGACTATCACCCTTAGCTTTGGGGAAAGTTAGGAGGAATCTTAAAAATAACAGCTTCTGTATACTGAGTCCTTGGTAAGTGTCAGACGGTGTATGTTACTTGAATGGTCTAGGCAGTCATTTTAAGATGGATACGGTCTTTAACTGGGTTTTATAGACAGTGCATTAGTTTTCTACTGCGGCTATAACAAAGAACACCAGATGTAGTGGCTTAAAACAACTCACATTTATTATCTCATGGTTCTGTAGAAGTCGTATGCAGGTTTCCCTGAGCTAAAATCGAGGTGTGTCAAAAGGGACGTAGTCCTTTTTGAAGGCTATAAGTAAGAATCATTTTCTCAAATTCTTCAGCTTTTAGAGGCCACTTACAATCCTTGGCACATGGTGCCCTTTCTCAAAAAGGCTTTCTTCAAAGCCAGCAAGGACTACTGAGATTTTTTTTTTTTAAATCACATCACATCACTCTGACCTTCTCTGCCTTCCTTTTTTGTGAGTACTGTGGGCCCATATGGATAATCTTGGATAATCTCCCCATATCGGGGTCAGTTGGCTGGCAACTTAGGTCCATCTGCAACCTTAATTTCTCTTTACTGCATGACCTCCCATGGTCACAGTCTCCAGGGGTTAGGAAGTGGCCATCTTTGGGGAGATCCACACATAGAAAAAGTGAGGATCAGAGGGGTTAAGACACTTGTGTTGGGTCACACATCCAGTTGGTAACAGCACAAAGCCTGAACTGGGAACAGGAAGAGAAACAAAGAAAGAGGGAAAGAAAGTTGAGAGGAAACTTTTCTACTACAGAGGAAACTGACTTTTGTCAAAAAATGCAGTGTTGGTTATAAGTCAATTTAACAAGAGGAATGTGTGAGTGGACAATTTGCTTTTGTTAACTACCTCCTTTATTCCCCCATTTAACCTGTAAAGAGTTTCCATAAATCATAGTTCACCAAATTACATCAGCCTCAGTCATAATACTGGTCTTACTGGTATCATAAAACACACTGATGCATTGAGACCTACCCCACAATAGACCACACACACTTCTAGGGATCCAGTATGAAGGTGTTAATGTATGTACATGCTTACACCACACCAAAATGCAAATTTAAGCAAGCAGATTTGTTCCATATAATCTTAATGGAAAGGAATTGAATTACTGGGTGAAAGGTATAGGGAGACAAGTCAAGATTAATGTCAAGAAGACTTTTGCTAAGAGGAAGAACAATAAGCTACCCCACAGTGAGACTCTTTGCCCTGGGAACTATTGAGCTGATGCCGGAGGAACCCTTGACACCACCATGTTAAACTTTTCAGTGTGCTTTCTCATTTAGGACTCCTGCCACTTGCTTCTCTAAAAGAGAAGGAGGGAATAAAAGCAAAAAAGGCCAGAAGCTCTTTTGTAGATCACTGCTGACAGGTGTTTCCTACAGCTCTTCCTACTCAAGTGGAATCCCTGGATAGTGAAGGGATATTTACAACCTTCTGGTCTACATTTCCATACACAAAAGAGAAAAGTGAGCAGCAGGAAGATGAAATAACACAGTCCACAGTTGAAAGGTATGAAACATTGGACATAGGTTCCGAAGTCCGAAAAGCCACAGATGTCACATGAAAATTAGACTAACATCCCCTTAGGAGAGCTCCCGACTAGAGACTGATGTGTGGTCTCTTGAAAAATCTAGCCAAGCAGCTTTTCATCCAGTACTGTAAGAGAAGACCCTTTCCTTGGTGCATCTCAGGAGCCAGCTGAAATTAAAAATATGTGTCTTTAAAGGTGAAAAGCACATTTCACTGAGGAAGATGTCCACTCTGTCAGAGGCCCTTGGGAATGAACCCTGAAGCAGGACTAGTAGAAGTGCACCCCTACCTCACACCAGTGTTAGGGTCTCCACCTTTCCTGAGTGGAAGGCCACGTTCTAGAAGGAATTTAAGTTACTGTAAGTTATAGTGTACACAACCCTTGGGGTCAGGGAAAATGGAACAGTTTGTCTCTTTCATATTTGCTGCTGTGGGTTCTCAAACATTGTATATATAGGACCAATTTCTGATCCAGTCTCTGGGGCCCTACGCGAAGAACCAGATTTCTTGAGAACTGTTAGGTCAGACTTCTCTGGAAGGTAAGCCAAAGTAGGAAGAAGGATATACTTTCTTTGAGCATGCCAGGTCCAAAATTCTCTGGAGATTTAGCACAACAAGAAGAACACCTCCTTTTTTGCCCTTTTCAGACAAATTATTATGTGGACGAATGTGTAGTTTTTCCAAGGGTCCCAGACCTTGACTAGTTCTCTAAAGCCTCTTATACACAAATGGAGTTGTTAGGTCTGAGCATTTAGGTTTGATTTCATCTTCTGTCCCATTCAAGAATGTTAGTCATGATGAAATTCTCATTATTTTGGAGAATGTAAACTTTTTCCATGTAAAGATGAGTATTTTATATTTCTCCAGGTTCTAATTCTCTCACCTCCTCATCCCAGAGGTAGGTCTAATTCATCTTGGTGGCAAAAGTCACTTCTCCTTTTAAGGGGAGAATTCACAGGCTTCTAGATGAACCTCCCTTTAAGGACACTGATAGCATCATAAAGACTATGGCAGTAGGAGCAGAGATAGGTAGGGATCAACACTGAAGAGTCAGGGAAAAAAAGGAATTTAATTGTATACTACTGAAAATCAGGGGTCTGCGTGTCATCAGATGTTAAGGTTATCACATCAGCTTGAGTAGGCTTTCAAATGGTACAGGGTTCCCAGACACATGGATGGACTATTCTCTGGCAGAAGCAGAGGTCAGCTGGCAGTTTGGCAGATGAGATGGTGCCTGGTGGGTAAACTCCTCCTATGCTTGGGTCTCACACATTGATTCAGTTACTTGGTAGGATTGCTCCCCGACCATCGATGGTTCCTTCTCTTTTCTCTGTCAGTGTGAAGAGAGCAGGCTCCTTGTCCACAAAGGATCGCCAGAGGATAAGTCCTTAGCTTTGTCAGGAGTGGCTCAATTAGTTAAGCATCCAACTCTTGATTTCAGCTCAGGTCATGATCTCAGTGTCGTGAGACGGAGCCCCACCTCAGGCTCCATGCTGAGCATAGAGCTGGCTTAAGATTCCCCCTCTCCCTCTGCCTCTCCCCCACTGCGTGTGCATGCTCTCTCTGTCTCTCTCTAAAAAAACAAAATGGTCAAGATCATTAACTTTATGTTACGTGTTTTTCACTGCAATTGAAAATAAAAATGACCAAAAATGAGGCGAAATTTAGGTTAAAACAGATGAGAGATTTAACAGTGATAAGTAGCCACAAGAAAAAAACCCACAGTCTTAACAACTCTCTGAGATGCACTTCCCTTTCATTTTCCTGGTGCAGAGGACTTTTGCGGAGATCAGTACATAGGGATTCCTTGCAGTGTCTGCCCTGAAAGGTCGTGAGTCTATTCAGTCAGCTTATGTCTGGAAGCCAGCCAGCATACGAGAATTATAATAGTTTAGCTACAAATGCTCTGTTATGCTTCCCTCAAAAAAAAAAAAATGAATGAATGTCTAAATAAATAAAAAGTGATCCAAAACTCTCTGGCCTGTTTCCAGGATTAAGCTTGAGGAACTGCTTTCAGGAGCCCACCCTGAGTCGTTCTCCACACCTACACGCTTCTCTACTCCTGCTGGGCAATACCTCAGAGGCCTGGGAAACTTGGCATGGGAAGGGACAATAATGGATAAGTGAATGGATCTTTGTTTTCATTGCAGTTCCAACTTCCTCCTCTCAAGGGCCCCTGCCCTGCTCTCCCGCTCACGTGCGCTAGACCCTGCTGCACGTGGCTTTGTGTGTGTGTGCATTCCTGTGCTCTGTTATAATAAATTGGTAGTGCTCTCTCACCAGGGAGCTTGTGGGTTTCTTACTAGTGAAAGATTTTTGACTACTACTAGCACAATGCCTAGAGTCCTGGAGATGCTTAATAAATAAATGTTGTATAATGATGACATTGGTGATTGTTCTATATTCTCAGAATACAGGTCACGAGGGTATCCTTTTTGGACACCTGACCATGTAGACAGATTAATTCAGATCCTATTCTGGCCTCGGTCTTATGATCCTGCTCAGAACCTCCTTGGGCTCCACCTTCAGGTTCCTGACTTACTTCATTATTCCATCACCCACCTCCTCCCTAAATATGCGTGTGTGGTTTCTGTTTAACTTCTTTGGGTTATACATGTCCTTAGTAGTCCTGTGTGGGTGTTCCTACACCTCATTACCTCTTGAACTTCTCAGGGACAGAGTAGCCAACACATTGTCTGTATCTTTCCAAAGCATCACACACCAAGATACCACGTTTAAGAGCCCTGTGTGCTTGAGAAGAGCCTGACATGTCCAAATGTGTGATGGACACCTTCACCACTGTGTTCTGCCCAGATCTCCAAAGGTGATTCATCATCTTTTCTGCATCCATCTGCTCATTTTTCTGAATTCCTTGAAGGGTGGTTGCTAATATATTTAGTTATATTAATTAATTAATTAATATTTAATTGTTTGTTTTGAGAGAAGGTACTTTTCTTCATGGTACCAAACATTCTCCCACTCTTAAGGCTTGAAACCTTCCCTAGGCTCTTTGGCCTGACTTTCTTCATGCCTGCCCCCTCCCCGCAATCAAAACTGCCGGCCCTGACTCCTGTTGATCATGTTTTTACAACATTTTCTGGATAACCGCCCCCCCTCCTACTTCACCCTCATTGTCATCACCCTGAAGCAATTGACACCCAAGCCAAGGACTATATATGCCAGTTTCCATCCATTGGAGTCGCTGTACAGATGGAGCAGGGTTCTGAGAAGATGTTGATGCTTTGCCATCAGCAGAAGGGAATATAGTATTTTAATCAAATAAAGATCTCTGTACTGAGTATAGTTGAGGGAAATTGTGGTCCAAGTGCTGAGATTCTGTCATCTCTGGCCAAGATGAGTACGATGGTCTTCTTTGTCCCTTGTGTCTTCAGTCAGTGCTTCCTACTCCCTGACCCCAAGTTGACTCGTTTCATTGGTACTATGGCATCTCACTTCCTAAAGAAATGATATTCCATCGCCCACGCCATCTGTCAAGCTTCCCAGTCACTCACAAGAGTCTCAAATGCCGTCCACCTACAGGCTCATTCATGCCTAGGAGCTGAGCTGGTCTAGATTAAGACAGAAAGTATATCAGCTGCCTCAGTCCCTCCAGATACGGAGCCTGGAGTTAATCGTGGCTGCCCACAGACCTGGTATCTGCCCCACCTAGCATCAGCTCTGGGTGCCAACCTAGCCTCCAGGTCACACCACTTTTTATCTTTTTTCCACTTCCCATTTCCCCACACCCTCAGAGGTACTGGTCCAAGGGTGGTTCTGAGATTCTGCCACAGGTTACCGGGTCGTTCTTAACATTTTGCTTTCAACATAGCCTGCTTATGTAGGCTCCCAGGAATTCAAGACTTGCCAGCTTTTCTACTCCCAGCCCAGGCTAGGTTCTGGCCATAGGTGAGCAGGTGGTCCAGAATGACATAGGGAATTGTGGGAATCCTCTATTACTAGGGCAAGCCCATCAAACCATCTGTGCCCTTCCTACCATTAGTACAGCGTGGCCCCTGGGCAAGACTGCCACATCCTCTGGACACTCAGCCTAGGGAAGCTTCCCCCGTGCAGTGCCTTCCTTTACCCAGCAACCCCAGCCTCTCCTGTGCTTAAACAGAATAATTATAAAAGTGTCATTCATTTAGTACTTGTTATGTGCCAAGCGTTTGAATAAGTACTTTGTACATATTACCTCACTGCACCTTCACAAGGACCTACGAAACCGGGAAGAAGGGTGAGAGTTTGAAAGTACCACTGTCCGAATCTAAAGTTTATGCTTTCAGTCACTATGCTAGAGATTGCAGGCTAGTAGCTCATGGGAAAATGTCGTCCATGGTTACGTTGGGTCACCACAGAGCTTCTGTTTGCTTGTTTACCATACCCAATACTTAAAAAATCAGGAGACATTCCATTAAAAATTCAGATGTAGGACTCCTCTTTACCAAATTGGAAGGTCTAGAGACAGAGGTTCCATGTCCTACAAGGCAAAATCAAATACAGCTGAAAAAAGTCTGTCCTGCACATGGAGTGGGAGCTTATCCTGTAACTCTTCCTTATGGCAGGACTGCTCAGACGTTCCTATCCATCAGAACCATCTAGAGATGGCTGGGCCCACCCGAGTGTTTGATTCGGTAGGTGGGGGGAGGGTCTGAGAATTCGCCTTACTACAACCCAGGTACTGGTTGCCATTTCTCATCCCTTCCGTGCTGTTGCTATTTTTACAGACCTACCCATCCGCCTACTTCTTTCACCTCCCCGTGCTCCCCGGGGGCATTTGAGTCTGTATCTCAGGAACTCCATTTCATGAACACTAAGGCATCAGGGCCCTCTCTTCTGTTCTTAAATTTCCACTAATCTCTGACAGGAATCTTAAATCTCATCTGGACTTCCTATTGTTCTAACCTCCTCTTTCAACTCCTTTAAAAACATGATACAACTTCGTATTTCGTTTCACGAAGGCAGTAGATTTCATGAATGGCCCCCAAACTGGCATGTTGCAGTAGAGCTTCTT
This sequence comes from Meles meles, assembly GCF_922984935.1. Classification (NCBI taxonomy): domain Eukaryota; kingdom Metazoa; phylum Chordata; class Mammalia; order Carnivora; family Mustelidae; genus Meles; species Meles meles. The sequence goes on from NC_060068.1 coordinate 86,544,980, forward strand.
CCCCTGAGCTGGAAGGGACAAGCAGAAAAAAGACATCTTATGTGTACAGAAGATAAGAGCTCCTGCTAACATAATCCTTTGACAGCTCAGATTTAAAAGCTGTAGCATCCGCTCAGAAGCAACCACTTCATCTATTCTGTTCTTCCAGGAGAAGCGAGCTCTCTTCCATGGTTATGGAAAGTCAATCTGGGAGAAATCTGTTCAGACAGTTATGCAGTAAACCTAGTGTCTCAGTTCAAAAAATGCTCCTTAGGTTTTCACTCTGCCTGGAAGGCCCTATTATAATCTTCAAGACCTATCTCAGATGCCACTTAGTCAAAATGCCCTTCCTAGTGAGCCTTGGCCAAAAGAATCGCTCATCTCTAAACTTTGAGCATGGCCAGAGCCATGACATTTAACCCATATTTGCCTGAAATATAAAATAATTATGTTGTCACTTCTCTCAACTATGAGATCATAAACTCTTTTAGAACATCAGATGAAACACATGCAATAAGAACCTATGCAGCCTGAATAATGCCCGGTATAGTGCTTTGCTTTCAGGTGACACTAAGGTCAGATTTCTGAGCATTGAGATGAAAAAAGGGATTCACACACAGTGTCATTGGAAGGGCAGAGAGCAGAGCAGGGGTTCAGAGAGATTTGGGGCCCCCTGAAGTTCTCAGTTGTTTCATGAGGGCCTCTTATGTTTTTGGCACTCATTGTGCACTCCCGAGAATAAGGAGTAAAAAAATGATGAGCTCTGTCGTGAGAAAATTGGCAAAACCAACACACGTGAGAAAAACTGAGAACACTCTGCAATGTGAGTGCTAAACTTTGTGAGAAATAAGATAGAGAAATAATGGAACATCAGGTAAATAAAAAGTTAAGAGAAGAACGCAGAGTGAGCAAGAAAAATGGAGAAGACTATACAGAGCAGACCAGAAATATCCTACACATCCAAGCCAAGATATTTAAGGAAGGGAGGTGTTTCCATTTTTTACTGGCAAGGTCATGAAGATTTTTTTCTCAGGTTACCTTCTAAAAGCTTTATTATTTTACTTTTCACATTTAGATCTAAAATCCATTTAGAGTGGAATTTTGTGAACAGTAGAGATCAAGGCTCATCGTTTTCTGTGTGGATTTTTTTTCTGTGTGGAATTGCATAATTCACCAAGTATCACTTATTGAAAAAAGCCCTCCCTCCCCTTACTGCAGTACTGTGTACCTTTATTGCGAAAATGGTTGTCGAGTGTGTATAAGTGGATTTTTTTTACTCTGTTCTGCCATGCATTTTTCTATCCTTGTGTCAATACCACATGGTTTTTTATATTTTGCTTCTTTGTTTTTTGGATAACTAGCTTTGTAATACCTTGATATTTACTAGCTTAAATCCTCTAACTTGATATCTTTAAGTTTATCTTTTGCTCTTCTTGGACCTTTGTGTTTCCATTCTAAATTTTTAGAATTTATATGTCAGTTTCTACAAAATGGTCTTCTGGGATTTTGACTGGGATTTTATTGACTATAAAGATTAATTCAGGGGAAATCAACAGTTTTAGTATATGCAGTGGTCTAATCCTGAACTGACATATCGTTCTATTTGCTTAGATCTTCTTTTATTTCTTTCAGTAATGTTTTGTAGTTTTCTCTGCTATTGTCTTACGCATTTTTAAAATTTGATTTGTCCCTAGATATTTGAAGTTTTTTTGTTTGTTTTAAAGATTTTATTTATTTATTGGACAGATAGAGATCACAAGTAGGCAGAGAGACAGGCAGAGAGAGAGAGGAGGAAGCAGGTTCCCTGCTGAGCAGAACCCGATGCGGGGCTCAATCCCAAGACCCTGGGATCATGACCTGAGCTGAAGGCAGAGGCTTTAACCTGCTGAGCCACCCAGGCGCCCCCCTCCTTTTTTTTTTTTTTTTTTTTTGATATTTGAAGTTTTTAATTCTATTTTCACTTGTAGAATTTTAAAATTTTCATTTTCTATTTGTGTCTTCCTGAGATATATAAATATAATTGAGTTTTCTTAATGTTGATCTTGTGTCCAGGGACCTTGCGAGATTTACTTATTTATTCTAATATTTTATCCTTTGAATTTTCTATACACACAATTATGCCATTGTGAAAAATGACAGTTTTATCTTGTCCTTTCCAATCTTTGCGTCCTTCTTTCCCCCTTAAATTATCGCACTGGCTGAAACCTCAAGTACAGCATTAAATGTACATAGTAAAAATGGTCATCTTTGCCTCATTCCTGATCTCAGGAAGGCTTTTTAAAAAGTAATTTTACTATTATATGTGAAGTTTTATGTAGTTGTAAAAAATATATACTTTATGAGGTTAAGTAAGTCCCTCTATTCTTGGTTTGCCAAGAAAAAAAATTTTTTTATCATGATTGGATATTAAATTTTATCAAATTCTGTTTTATAGCTAACAATATAATCACATTATTTTACTCCTTTAGTTCGTTAATGTGGCTAATTTTTTGATTAATTTTCTAACTTTTTCAAACTTACAAGAGCACATTAGTTTTTCCCTGTAGTATTCTCCTGAATTTTTGGAATGAGGGTTTGGTGGTCTCATAAAACTCAGTGGGAATTGTCAGTTATTTTGCTATTGTTTGGAAATGTTTATGTATGATTAGAACTATTCCTTAGATATTTGGAAGAATTCACTGCAGAAGCCATGTGAATCTAGATGTTTCTTTATGGAAAAGTCTTTGAATACAAACATAGTTTCTTTAATAAATACAGGACTTTCTATTTCTTTTTCATTTTAATGTTGTATTTTTCAATGAATATTTCTACTTATCCAAGTTTTCAAATGTATTGGCAAACCCTTCTTCACAGATACTTTCATCTTTGTAACATCTGCACAATCTGTCGTGATGTTCCCTATTTTACTCCTTTTATTGATGTGTTCCCTCTCATTTTTCTTGCTAAACAGAGTCAATCAATTTTATCAATATTTTTAAAGAACAAACTTTGGCTTTGTTGAATTTCCCTGTTGCATGTTTGTTTTCTGTATTATTGATTTTTACTTTTTATAATTGCCTGCTTTCTATTTTCTTTGGGTTTAATTTGCTAGTGCTTGTCTAGCTTCTTGAGTTAAAAACCCAAATTTTTGTCTTTGCTAATGTATTTAAAGATAGAATTTGCCTTTTTCTGAACACTACCTAAACTATGTGATAGATTGCAAAAACTACCACAATTTTTTTTTCCTATTTCTGTCAGCATGACCTATTGTAATATAATTTAGCAGTTTTTTCCATCAAGAGGTATCTCCACCCTTGAGTCTAGGTTTGGCCATGTGACTTGCTTTAGTCAAGAGATGTTAGCAAATATAAAACAAACAGAGACTTGGAAAGCTTTTAACATTTGAGTTTGTCTTTCTTGTTGTGCTTGGAAACTTGAGAATACCATGTGAATGAGAGCAAGCTAGTTTGCTGGAGGCCCCATGGAAAAGAACTAAGGCATCCTGGCTGAAAGCCTACCAATGGCCAAATAATGTGAGCAAGGTCATTCTAGATCTTCCATCTTTCCCAGCCTCTGTCTGATCATAGATATAAGGCAGCCCAACGATGTCAGTTGAACCAGAACAGAAGAGCCACTGAGCCAACCCACTGAATCTTGATATAAATAAAATGTTTGTCTTTAAGTCACTAAATATTGGAATGATTTGTTACACAGCAAAAACTAGCCAAAACACGCTATAACTTGACCCAAGAGTATTGATGTGAGGTATGGTCCCACTATCATTTAGTTCAAAACATTTTGTAATTTCCATGGTGATTTCTTATTAAGATCAGTGAAATAGTTAGAAGTTTATTGTTTAATTTTCAAATGTTAGAGACTTTGTTAGTGATATTTTTGCCATTGTTTTCTAGCTTAATTCCTCTAAAGGCCAGAGAATGTCCTCTGTATTCTTTTTAGTCCTTTCAGATTTGTTGAGACTTGCATTACAGCCTAGCAAGTAGTCAATTTTAACAAATAGCCTTTATTGTATACTTGAAATTTGCTAAGAAAGATCAGGCTTAAGTATAAGATTAGTCTGATACATGTTACTTTGTAATTTCTGAAAGTGAAATTCTCCTGTCTGTAACATTTAATGTCTTTAACCGAAAATATTCATACAATTATTATGAGATAAAAAGACACTTTAAAATCATGATTTGACCAGCCATACAGTGGTTGTCACAAAAGTATGTTTTTAAATACAGTATATGCCTGTATATATTTGCAGTGTTGACTCATTGTCCTTCAAAATAATCTTGCATTAATGTCAATGGGTGAGACTACTAGCTAAACTGAAGCTTGTTTGATAATTTGTTTTAATGCCTTTATTTTTAAAAGTTTTGGACCATTCTACCCAACTCTATAAAATATGTCAAATCATAGTCACCTTGAGGCTGATGTCAGCCACAGGTATCAACAGCAAGGAGTGAATTTGAAATGATTTATTCATGAAAGCCTTAAGAAACTCCTTTTGTCAAATTTTAATTTTTCATATTTCTTTAAACCTCAAGCAATAGATAGGCTATTTATGACCATTACCTATCTGGTAATTCAATTATTTTTATGATAATCTTTAATAATTCTAATGCTATAAACTTTTAAAAATAATCACTGGGGCCACCTGGGTGGCTCAGTGGGTTGGGGCCTCTACCTTCAGCTCAGGTCATGATCTCAGGGTCCTGGGATCAAGCCCCGCATCGGGCTCTCTGCTCTGAGGGGAGCCTGCTTCCTCCTCTCTCTCTGCCTGCCTCTCTGCCTACTTGTGATCTCTGTCTGTCAAATAAATAAATAAAATCTTAAAAAAAAATTTTTTAAATAATCACTGAGTAGCTAAGGGTACAGCAACAGAGGCCTTTCATGCATTTGTAAAGCTTCCAGCAAATTATTTAAAATATGTACAAGAAACTGCAGAATTATATGTTTCAAATTTATAATTTTTATATAATGATTTTATATAATGATTTATATAATGATTCTACCTCAATGTATTTATAATAAGGAAACAATCATACATGCATAAATATATATGGAGAGAACTCCATTTTTTAGCCTTATTTATAATAGCAAAATGTTGGCAACAATAGTAAAGAAAACAAAATAAAATACCCAACAACAGGACATTGTGTTTTCAAAGTGTTACACCTGTGGGACTGAATTATATGCCACTACTTAAAAGTATTTTAGGGGACTATTTAGTGATAAAGCAATTCGTAAAGTAGGGGGAAAATCATTTTTAAAGGGCTACCTGGAGGTTGACTCGATGGTTAAGGAGAAGGGTAGAATTCCTTTCAGAGTGGTATTTCACAACTGGTTTAGGAAAATGCCTGAAAGGGTTTGCCTCAGTTTTTTTTTTTTTAATTTATTTATTTGACAGAGAGAGATCACGAATAAGCAGAGAGGCAGGCAGAGAGAGAGGAGGAAGCAGGCTCCCCGCTGAGCAGAGAGCCCGATGTGGGGCTCGATCCCAGGACCCTGAGATCATGACCTGAGCTAAAGGCAGAGGCTTAACCCACTGAGCCACCCAGGTGCCCCGGGTTTGCCTCAGTTTGAAAGTTGTGTCCCCACCCTGACCTTCCCCCTTCACCCTCCCACATAATCTAGATAGAAAACCTATAGACAAAGAAGTGTTTTGTTTTGCTTTTTAAGATTTTTATTTATTTATTTGACAGAGAGTGACACAGCGAGGGAGGAAACACAAGCAAGGGGAGTGGGAGAGGGAGAAGCAGGCTTCCCACCAAGGAAGGGCCCAATGCGGGCTAGATCCCAGGACCCTCGGATCATGACCTGAGCCGAAGGCAGACACTTAACGCTTAACGACTAAGCCACCCAGGAGCCCCCAAAGAAGAGTCCTATCCCACCGCTTTAAATAGCGAAGTAATTTGGGAGTGGACCTTTGGCAGTTCCTGAGCAGCTGTAGGAGGGGATTCAGTGAACACAGGAAGAGTGGAGTTGAACTGGGGAGAGTCTACCACACGGGAGCAGGTGGGGCCCCGGGGAACATGTTGGCCAGCGTGAATTTTCTCATGGGATAGTGGTGGCCAAGGAAATCTGGGACACAAATCGCTCTTACTAAATCTTACATAGCTCTCTGTGGTGGGCTGAGAAGCACATGTCCCTTATTTACTTGTTAACCCAAGGCTCCCCAACAAACTACAAATCAAAGAACATGCTGCTTTTTTTTTTTTTTTAAGATTTTTATTTATTTATTTGACAGACAGAGATCACAAGTAGGCAGAGAGGCAGGCAGAGAGAGAGAGGAGGAAGCAGGCTGTCTGCAGAGCAGAGAGCCCGATGTGGGGCTCGATCCCAGAACCCTGGGATCATGACCTGAGCCGAAGGCAGAGGCTTTAACCCACTGAGCCACCCAGGCGCCCCAAAGAACATGCTTCTAATGGTAACCCTCACACTCTCTCTTCACTGTGGGCCTGGAGAGAACCCCAGGAAAGCAAGATGTGACTTTTAAGCTGTCTCAGCCCTCGCCTGGCCAGCGTCCTTTTCTTTCCTCCTTCTCATCATGTGCTCCCTGTCTTGCCTTTCCATCTGTATCCTTTCTGGCCACATGCAATTTCCTGGCTCTAAACTTGCACACCAACTTCAGAGATGTTTGTCTCTATCCACAGTCACTCAAATTCCATAAAATGTAGTATCTTGCCTGTGTATGATATCTCCTTTTACTTTTTCTTTGTTTTTTGTTTGTTTGTTTGTTTGTTTGTCTCTGACTTGAGTTCCTGTTCGAGTGAAAGGAACTCTATCCTGTGCTCTGACTTTTGGCTGGGGGGCCGGAAACAGCCTCCAAGTTAAATCCATCTGGAAAAAGACTCCTTCAGGACTTACATAGTCTCTACTTCCAGTGGAGCACCATCATATATTCCCCTGGCTGCAATCCTTCGTGTAGGTCTCCTGAGCACAGGGCACATTATGATCCAAAATGATTCTTGAAGTAGCCCTTAAACTTAGAATCTTCCTGCTCTTGCCTCCTTCCCTCTTAGGTCTTCCGTGTGGCTGGTTGTGCTTAGGCCGTAGTCACTCCCTGTGCTGTTGCCCTTGTTCTGGAAATTTCCAGCTGCTGCTGGGCCTGAGAGAAGTCTGGAACCTGGCAGCAATAAGTGTCTTTAGGTAGACACAAGAAGAGACACAGAGGAGGCATTTTTTTTCTTTGATGGAAAAAGGTTTAATTTATATGATTTTTAATTAACCAGTCATCAATTTTATTTGTTGACGTAGAGCTGATATACAGTGTTACATTGGTTTCAGGTGGACAACTTAGTGATTGGACAATTTCACAGGTTCCGCGGTGCTTCCCACAAGTGCAGCTACTGTCTGTCACCCCGCAGCATAGTGACCAAACCATTGACAATATTCCCAATGCTGTGCCTTTCGCGATACATATTTTTTCCATTATCCATTGTTGTAAGATATCACAGTCATCCCCTTGCCCACCACCTGGTTTTCAAACAAGAAGGTCACCAATAGTGTCCCTGCCAATTGAACACTTTGGAGTGGAGATGAGATTCAAATCATGACATCACCTCAGCATCAAATCCCACTCTGCTCTGTCATGTGGGATCCCACTTCCTTTTTGGGTCTTTTATTGTGTTGTGTGTGTTTTTGTTTGTTGTTGTTGTTCTTGTTTGTTTGGTTTTGGTTTTGGTTTTTTGCTGGATTCTGCTTGATTTCTTCTAATGATTTTTGTCATCAGCTTCCTGATTACAATTCTGCATGCTGCCCTGCTTTTTGGCTTTCTTTAAATGTAGTTTAGACACATCCCCAAGTCCCTAAACGACAAGGCAGAGTAAATATCCTGTAACTGGTAATTCACTTTAGAAAAATCAATTGTTGTATAAAGGGCAATTCCCCCTGAGAACCTCATTTGCATGAGATCTGAATATTCACTTCTCAGGTTTTAATGGCATCACCTTGATACCTTCAGCACACAGCCTTTGCAGAGTTGCTACCCAGCACCTTGACCTCTTACTCCTTTGAGGTTTTTCATAGTGGAGACTCTCACTGTCAGGCAAATGGAGAACTTGGAAACTGTTCTTGTTTGCGAGGGAATCTGCTGGTAGCTGGCATTTCACATATCAAATTCAGTTTCTAAGTCTTAGCGATAATCTTCAGGCTTAATGTTGCCTTTGTGCAGGTAATCTAACAAAAGAGGGTTTCAAAGGCTTTATGGACCATGACTTGAATATACCACTAGCAAAGAGTTAGCGTGTATTCCGTTATTCATTTTTTTTTTTAAGATTTTATTTATTTACTTGACAGACAGAGATCACAAGTAGGCGGAGAGGCAGGCAGAGAGAGAGGGAGAAGCACTGCTGAGCAGAGAGCCCGATGCGGGACTCGATCCCAGAACCCTGGGATCATGACCTGAGCCAAAGGCAGACTCTTAACCCACTGAGCCACCCAGACGCCCCAATGTGTATTCCGTTACTCACCATTCCTTTTCTTCCGGTAATAAATAAACATCTATAATAGATGCAGACAATGGGCTAGGCATGGTGGCCAGGACCAGTGCAGAATGAAAATGGAGGGTTTCTTCCTTGAAAATTATTGAGAATTTAGTAATAATTTTGAAGAATTTAGTAATCTGACAGCAGAACGTTAGGCCAAGTCCAGAGCAATTCTAAGCTCTGGGCCCCGCATGACTGCACAGGTCACGAGCCTGAGAAGCAGGCCCCTGACTGGGGCCAGTAAGGCTGTAATGTCCCTGACTTCAAGGGAGCAAGTAAGTGAGAACCAGGCTAGTCCCTAGGAGGGGTGCAACATGTTCTAGAATTCATTTATGCAGATTTTTAAAGCACCCTCTCAGCGAAGGAGCTGACACTTTACAATTGGGGGAATGCAAATGCTGATGGGTGTGACTTGAGTCTCTAACTTTTTTTCCTTTTAACTGTTTAACAAAAGCCACAGACCCAAAACCGCCAGAGGCACTCATTCCACTAGCAGCCAAATTCGCCTTTCTTGCCTGTCAGGCAATTCTTCTATAAAATAGATTCAGTTGGAAAATCCTCCTTGAAAGTCTTGAGGGGCATCTCCTTGGCTCAGCTACTGGGTGGTGGAAAGCTAGGTGGTCTCCAGGAGCTGGGGGGGCGGGGCGGGGAGCAGGACTCTGTGGCTGCCTCATCTATAGACCAGGTGTGTCTTCTGATGGAGCCCTGACTTGGTGCCAAATTGTAGAAAGGGTGGATATGATGATGCCGCGGGCACCCTTTTTGATACTTGCACATCAAGCCAGTCCTGCCTTCCCCAGGGGTTCTACCTCCAGGGACATGAGAATCACAAGGGAAGGCTCAACGGTGGAGCTGCCACTGTCTGATGGTCACCTGACCCGGTCTTGTTAGACACAAATGCCACCATTTACTGAGGGCTTTGTCCGGGCCCGGTGTTGTGCCAGATGATGTCACTGCAGCTGCCGTGAACACATACTGCCATCATCTTCCTTCTCAGGGGGGTGGGGGGGGGTGGGGAACGGGGACAGGCCTGGGTGGGAGACGGGCTCAGCAAAGTGAAGCAGCCGTATGCAGCCCATGCATGCCCGAAGCTGGATGTGAGCCCCGGTGTCTGGGCCTCTCGGGCCCCTGCTCTTTTCCACCGCCCAGTTCTGTCTGCCATCCCTGTTGGAGAATCTGGAGTGCAGGGGTTACATTGCACACACTGGGAAGGGGCCGCAGCTCAGTTCCCAAAGGGGCAGGAAGACAATTGCCAGGACACTGCTCTGTTGTTTTCTTTCCGGATACAGAACACACTCCAGGTGGGACGTTGAAGAGAGAGGTGGTAGCTGCTGTTATCTGCGAAGTCGAGCACTACTAAAGGTACAGAGTGCTGGAAGGAGAGAGGCGGCCCTGGTGGCTGAGCCTGCTGACGGCTCCCAAGTAGCCTCCTCAGACAGCTGGGGAGGAGAGCTGGCTGCTTACCACTGGCAGAAGGATGTGGAGACGGCAGTGTTCACAGGCCCCATGGAGGGCCTTGCCATGTGCCCAGGGCAGCAGAAGGCCTGACCAAAGAGGCTAAGAGAGGGAGGGTGGGTGGGAGGGAGAGAGGTTGAATGTGTTCTTCAGCTTTCATGAACTTATCCAAACTTTTGAAATCAGAACATGAATTTACTTCTGTTTTGCCATACATGTGGATATTATGTTTACGGGGTTTTTAAAAAGATTTTATTTATTTATTTATTTGAGAGAGAGAGTAAGTGATGAGAGTGCATAAGCAGGGGCAATGGCAGGCAGAGGGAGGAGACTCCCCAGTGAGTGAGGAGCCTGATGGGGGACTCGATCCCAGGACCGTGGGATCATGACCTGAGCCGAAGGCCCTTAACCGACTGAGCCACCTAGGCACCCTATAGTTTATGGTGTTATATAATGTTTAGCATGAATTACATAGGATATGATGGGTATCAAAATCTCATCTCTGCTTCATGCCTCCAATTGTCCTAATCTGGCCCTGAGCGTCTGGCAGCACTTTCTCTCCCATCCCCCATCCACCTCATGCAGAATCCCTTCCTGGACCTTCCTTGTGCCAAAAATCCCACAAATATAGCCCCCTTCTTGGTAAGAGTAAGAACTCTTTGACACTACCTCTAGGATGATAATAGCCTCTCAGTAGTTACCCCAGTTTAGGGGATTATAGTAAACACCAGTATTTTTTTTTTAAAGATTTTATTTATTTATTTGACAGAGAGAGATCACAAGTAGATAGAGAGGCAGGCAGAGAGAGTGAGAGAGAGAGGGAAGCAGGCTCCCTGCTGAGCAGAGAGCCTGATGCGGGACTCGATCTCAGGACCCTGAGATCATGACCTGAGCCGAAGGCAGTGGCTTAACCCACTGAGCCACCCAGGTGCCCCAAACACCAGTATTTTCAAGCAAGATGAGGACCTGGGGCCATCAGGAGTCAGGATAGGAAAAGTCCTAAAATGAGACTGTAAAGGGAATGCCAATTTCCATTGTCCGTAGTTGAACTTATTCACTTCCATCCTCCAGTTTAAATACCTTTTCTTTAATTCTGTGAAATCCACCAAGAACTCTCCCCGTAAATGTAAAATGTAAAATGTGGACCCCAACTGAATGCAGAAACTTCACTCTGCATCTCGACCTGTGTTCCCTCCCATACACCATACACCCACAAGAAGGCCAGAGAATATGTATTCAAAGTTACCACTTCATGGAGAACACAGAAAACCTCTTGTATGTGACAAGATAATTCTGAAAGGATTGTAACAATGCCCTTTGTTTTCATATTAGCCTGTGTTCATGAAGAACTTGACATAGAGTAACTGATTCTCACAAAACTATCTGAAGTGGATACTCATTTACCTGCCATTTACAGGCAGGTAAGCTGAGGAATGTCAAGGTTGAATAATAAACCACATAGTGGTTTATAATAAACTCACACATAGTGAGTGTGGCTGCTGGGTTCCTGGTCTGAGCTCTCCATCACTCGTTCACTCTGCCCCTGGACCGCCTCGGGTGCTGTCTCTTTAAAACATGTTTTCAAATTCACTATCATAGTAACTTCTCACATAACCCTACTGGGGATGTATTATTAACCCCATTCCACAGAAAAAAACACTGAACCTCAGAGGTTGAAGTTTTACTCTTCTTTGTAAGGTGCATTGCAATTTGAGTTTTGCTGTAGAACGTTCTTGATAAGAAATGGAAGGGGATGGGAGCAGTTCGTGAACTTGAAGGAGGAAGACAACATGGGATGCTGAGAACTCTTAGAGGAATCATTCCTTACCTCCTTACCTCTACCCTTTCAGCAAGGGGGAAATAAAACGTAATCATCTGTCATGATGAGCTGTTTTCAACTCAAGTGAGAAAGGCTGGCCCCCTGGGAGCAGAGAACTCTCTTGGAATTTATAGAATTAATGAAAAGGTATTTAAATGAGAGGATAGAGAGATAATGAGAAGGAGAATACCATCAGTTTGACCTTAAACTCTGTACTTTGCTTCACAGAAAACCTACATACATATTTTTTGAATTGAATTGAATTGAATCCAATTCTTTGGTATGCATTTTCCTCTTGAGCAATCTACTGCCAATTCAAAAGCAAAGAAACAGCCTGCTTTCTAAAACATTTAGGCTTTTGCAAAACTTCAGGTCCTTCAGACTCCTATAATTACCCTCACATGATTGCTCCACATCAATTTAGTGTCCAGATTGAAAATGAAATAAATGTTTACCAGAAACCCATTTACTTGTCAACTTCAACAATGAGTCTGGGATGAGAAACAATATTCTCTGAGCTGAGGGGTGTAATTTCACCACCTGATGCCATTGTCAATGTCTCATCAATTGAAAACCGATACACTTCAATTGGTTCCCTAGATCCTCCTACCTTAGCCTAACCTTCAGGTCTAGCACGGTTTTGCCTTTTTCATATAATCAGCAAAGCTCAAACTGCTTCCTGATTGAAGAAAATTGCTCAGCAGCCCCTGGCAAATGATTGGAACATGTTTTCCGGTTTCTAACAACGACCTCGGAAAGCATGCGCAGTTGGAGAAGGCCAGGCTCTCCGCGTCTCTGCAAACCCCCGTGGTTCTTTGTTTCGTTTTCCTGTTTTATTGCTTTTATTTTTCCTGTGTTTGCAGTAGTGACTTGAAGTTACCTGGGCCTCTAACTCCTTCTCTAAGGGACAGGGAGACCCCCATGGGGAATCTGCTTTAGCACACACCTTGCATGACCCGCATCGACACTCCCCTGCCTGGGCTTGCCCCAGCTCCTGCTATTGTAGGATGGTTTCAGATTACCTTTTCCTTGGTTTTGTTGGTTCTCCCATTTACCTGTTCCTCTTTATGTTCTTTTGCAAAATTCTTCCTAATTGCTCTCTTCCTAATTGCACTTTTCACTTTTTCAGGTTGAAAGGTTTTGTTGTTGTTTTTTTTTTAACGTATTCTAAAATATGTATTGGACCTTTTCCATAGGAACTTAAGAAGAAAGGGAGTAGTTCAATGTGTAGGCTCCACTCGCCATTTTAGAACGGAAGTCTTGACATCCTTTTCAAAAACAATTACGAATACAATTTATCGTCCTGTTTATGGCATAAGAGTAAAAGCCCATGAAACTACTCAGCACTGTAGGAAATGAATGGTTTATTAAACTGTTGACTGTGCTCTAATCCTGGCTTCAGAATGATTAACTAACAAATCTATCATCTGGGGGAAAGCTGGCTTGGCAGAGATTAATTCCTAAACTATTCTTACTTGGGGGTATTGTTTGGTTTTTATTTGGGAGAACTTCCAGAATTGTTAAGAAATATTATATGTGTTTGTTTTTACTTATAACAGAAATAATCTGCATTTTACACATGATTATAGATATACCTTATACATTTTAACTGATTTTGAATTTTTTCAGTGGTGAAAAGGATCAGAATTCAAACCAGGTGTTCTAAGGGATTTTCATCAGTACTTTCAAAAGGAAGGTGGACATATCAGCGAAGAGTCAATTGATGGGAGGTACAAGAAATCAACTTGAGATAATTTAAGATCAAAAGAGGAATTTATTAAAAGGGGAATTTATTAAAAGGCTATGATGGGGTGGGGGGGCCTCCCAGAGTCTGTAAATACATGTGAAACTAAAGAGGGTTTTCAATTACCATGGATTCACCTGCCAGTTACAGAAAACTAGATATAATGGTCCTTTTCCTGACACGGGTAACTGAAAGTCAGAGGTAGGAAAGGTTCCCAGGCTGGTCAGTGATGTTACCACATTTCTTTCAGCTCTCTGCTGCTGTTCATGTTGCTGGCTTCATCCTTGATCTGATTCACGTGACAATGAGAGAGCTACCAGCAACCTATGAGCTTACATCCTCCTTGTCTTAGCCTGGGTTCCCAGAAAAACCAGTGGACCAGTTTTTATTGGAGTGAGATTTGGGGAAGCAGGAGAAGAAAGAGGGGGCAATTAACTAGGAAAGGGGCAAAGAGCAAGTGCAATGGGGAGGGGAGCCTTCAGAAAGTTTGCACAAGCTCCTGTATCTCAGGACTAGCTATGTGGGTGGAACAGAGAAGCATTTATCCATCAGCAACTTCCTGGTCCCTGTTCTTCCTCTGACCAGAGTTGTGTCCATGGGACTTAACTTCCCTTCCCTTCTCACTCTGTCCCTAGGCTTCTTCAGGCAATTCTGGGGAAAGCTGCAACCCCCACAGGACAAAGTGGGGCCAGGGGAGAGACTCGGCAATCTTTCTGTTCCAGGTAGCACTGCTGTGTGGGTTCTCCATCTCTAGAGATAGTAATGGCTGCAAGAATGACTGTCCCCATAGTCTCGGGGCCGGCCTTGATGATCTGTCAGCAAGGAGGGTACATGGATCTGGGATGGCACAAAAACTAAGGCCAATACATCCTCCCCAACTGGGGTAGGGATTTCTTCCAGAAGCTGCTCCAAAAAAAGTAAGGAAGCCTGGCTCTTGAATCCTTTAATAATTATTTTCCTCTGTTCATTCCTCTATCCCCTTAGTGTTCCCACCCATTCTCTAAACCAACACCATTGCCCAGGAAATAGTATTCTGATAACCTTAGGCCAGAGTCATTTAACTATGGACTTAAACCATTTCCAAGGGAGGTTTGAAATAGCTGTGGATATCAAAGCAAAAAACTGAGGGGTTACCAAATGAAGGAAAAAATAAAAGTTGAGGAGATAATCATAATATTCACTTCAAGAAAATTCTTGGAAACAGGAGCCAGAAAAGATAAGAAGACTGTTTCTCCTCCCCATATACATCTGTTTCATTGTCTCATTCTAAGGAGAACTTAATGTCCAGGGCATAAAATATGGCATGAAAGTTTAATTCTTCCAAATCTAGCCACAATCAAAGAGACTGAATCTTTTCTTTGCATCTGATTGACCCAACTGAGCCCCAGATCTCTCCTTGATCTCTCAGGGTCCTGGGATCAAGCCCCACATCAGGCTCTCTGCTCAGCAGGGAGTCTCCCTCTCCATTTGCCTCTCTCCCAGCTCATGGGATCATGACCTGAGCTGAAGGCAGATTGCTTACCCGACTAAGCCACCAGGTACCACAAAAATGTTTACAGACCAAAGTAATATTCATAGACTTTCTTGATAGGGGCATTTTTATATATTTTAAGTTTAAATGAAACTGTATTTGTCTCCAGATTAGCATATTACCTAAACCTGGTATCTCTGACCCCATTCAAACTTTCTCGGTGCTAAGGAAATGTGGCCAATGCCATCAGCCTGTTACTGGGCAATATTCCCTTTAGTTGCTATAATATTTCCTGTTTCCATTTCATGGATGGTGACAAGGCTTCCACTCCATTCTGGAAGATATTTAATTTCAAATTCTAGTTGTGGAGGTTTCACTGATTGGAACATCCAGGAACTCACTCTTAGCCCAAGTGACCAATTCATTGTGTAACTGTGGGCATGCCATCTTAAACATATTCCACTGGCTGTAAGTGTGTGTTCAAATGCCATTTGCCAGGTATACCACTGGCACTAAAACTGCCAACCAGAAGCACTCGGAGCCCGACCGTCATAGTCATGGAGGTAGGAACAGTAGTCATATACGCTACTAGAGAGAGAGACGAAATTCACAGCGACTCATTAAAGGCATGAATAGAAGTAAAAAAAATACTCTTGAGAACTAATTCAAGAACAGAGAAACAAAAAATAAATTATGGTAAATGAATGGCTAAACAAACTTTGCCCTATCGCTACCATGGAATATTATTCAGCAATGAAAAGTAAAGAATGGCTTCTTTCACTTAGCAACATGCATTTAAGTTTCCTCCACATCTTCTAATGGGAGAAACTTAAATGCAGGTTGCCAAGTGAAAGGAGCCATTCTGAAAAGACTACATACCATATGATTCCAACTGTTTGATAGTCTGGAAAAGACAAACTTATAGAGATGATAACAAGACCAGGGGTCACCAAGAACTTGAGAGAAAAGAGGGATAAATATGTGGAGCATGGGGATTCTGAGGGCAATGAAACTCTTCAGTATATGACAGAGGCATGACATTGCACAATTGTCGGAGCTCATAGAACTGTACAGCACAAAGAGTGCACCCTGATATAAATTATGGACTTTAGGTAATGGTGCATCGATACTGGTTCATCAGTTATAGCAAGTATACCACACTAATGCAAGATGTTGATAATAGCGGAAACCCTGTGTGGGGAGGGGACGGATCAGGAGTACATGGGAATTCTTTGTTTTCTACTCAATTTTTCTGTAAATCTAAAAAATAAAGTTTATCCCAGGAAGGAAGGAAGGGAGGGAGGGAGGAGGGAAGAAAGGAAAGGCAAAGAAAAGAGAAAGGAAAGGAGAAAGGATAGGAAAGGAAAGAAAAAAAAAAAGAAAAAGAAAAAGAGAAGGGAGGGAAGGAGGAAGGAAGGAAGAAATGGTTGAGAGATGGGAGGATGAGACTAGGGAAGAGCAAAGTTCTATTGTTTGAACAGGAAGGGAAAGAAAAGAAAAGGGCCAAGCATGTCTGGCCCTCGGCAGCATCTTCCTTGGATCTCGAGGTGGAACAGCTATGTTCCTAGTTCGCACATCTTGGGAGCCACTTCCTTCCTGAGTCACAGGCCTCTTTTGTGGGTGCGAGCCTCTGTCTTTCCCCGGCTGTCACCCTGGCTGCAGTTGGATTGTTCTAGGAGAGAACACATCACTCCAGGTGGGCCTGTTAGACTCAAAAGAGAGATTTGGTCTTTTTCAGTGTAGATGGACTTGTAATTTTATTTAAAGGAAAAAAAATGCCCAGCCAACAACTGTGTTATCAGAGAATAGATTTTGCTCCCCTTGAAAGACCATAATTTGTTTCCTTGGGGATTTTGCCCCATCTGGTCTCATAATAAGGAAAGATTTTAATTCAGATCTCCGTAATATAAACTCCTTGAGGATGCGAATTCTATCTGCAGAGTCAGCCCTCCAAAATCATGTGTTGTCTGTGATAACAGTGATGGTCAGGGTGATAATAATGATAGAGGAGGAAGTTGTTCAGTAAATTTACACCAGATTCATCACCTCTAAAATGACATTTCCCCCCTTGGTCTTTTCCTGGATGTCATGAGGATGAACCAGGACACGCCGGTCTATTCCCCGCACAGTTGTGTGCTCTGTGAGTGTGAGCTGCGGTTCCTAGTGTGCACCAGCAACCCCAGGTTCGCCTGCTGCTGAGCGCCACCGTCCCCCGAGCCCCTAAACAGCTGCTCGGCTGCAGGTGGATTAGCAGGAAGAAGGACATATAAACCCAGTCTTAGGACAATGACATTGTTCTGCTTCTTCATAGTTTTGCCCTTGTCTTCCAAGTGTGGCGAGGGCTTCGCTGTGCACAGGAGCTATTCTGGGGCTTCCTGTGAGGTAGGCAGTTAGAAGAAATTGGGAAATCTTAGCATCCGCGAACACTAGCAAGTCCTTTTCCGTAGCATCGCCTGGAGAGAGCTTGATGACATCAGCAGCACGGTCTGCGCCCACCCCCCACGATGCCACAGAGCTTCTGTGCATGGGTGAGCGAGTATCTTATGAGCTGGATGATAATTAGGAAAACAATTGAGAAAATGGGAAAGACATCCTGCAAATGAAAGAAAGTTGAAATGTCAAAGGCAATGAAATCTTCAGTGTTCCAAACGGAGAGGCAATCTCACCCACCAACCCACCAACCCTTGGACCGTTTTTCTCTTGCCTTCCTCCCAGTCCATGCTCCTGGCTATCTTTCCATGCGCCCTCATTCGGATTCTCTGAGCTGAGTTGATTCTGCTCTGGAGGGCGGTGTGGCTGCCGTGGGTGTGTCATGAAAAGGACGACATGGCTTCTGGCCTCTGACGCCTTTTTGAGTTCAGGCTCTGTCCGCCAAGTTAGCGTAGGGGATCCACCTCGTCTTGCCGCACGGAGCCTGCGGGAGGTCTGGGGTGCACAGTGGGCTCTGTGTGGGCATCCAGGAATGTATTCGACAGACATGCCAGGGCTGTCAGGCAAGGCGCATGGCCTCGAATGATGTGTCTGAGGGCCGTCATGACTGCCCTCAGGTTGTCCGAGAGGGCCTTTCATTCCTGCCTGGTGGGACGCTGGTGGGACAGTATTGACCACCTTACTCATGAGAACTTTGACTCCTCTAACCCTGGGGTGTTCCTTCTGGTGCTGTGTGGCCAGGGTCAGCCGAGCCTCTGTGCCTGGTGTGGCTTGATGCTTCCCCCATGTGAACGCGCACACGCATCAGCGGGGATCTTGTTAAAATGCGGGTTCGGATTCAGTGGGTGGGGGGTGGGCTGACGGCTCTGCACATCTCGCAGATGCTGCCACTCCACGGACACCACCTTGAGTAGCACGAGCTTCCCTGATGGTGAGCTTCCCTGAGCACACCATTTTGTAACAGCCTGCCTCCTGCCTCCGTGAGGAGAGGGGAAAACAGAACCACATGTGCCTTTGGAGTTTGCCAACTTGTGACCTCCACAAAGGGGGAAGGAAATGGAACTGTCAATGATGTGGCTGCTTCCACGTGTCAGGCCTGGAGCCCGGTGGCCAACATTTAATTATATTATCTCAGTTGAGGAGAATCTGAGCAACTTGAAAAAGAAAGTGATGAAGTAAGGCTTGTTTTGGGAGTCCCACCCCTTTCTGATGTGATGAGTAGCTAGTGTTGCCAAGGCAACTCGGCAGGCCAAGGTGCCAGATCCGAATGGAGGGGGCCTCCAGGGACACCGAGTAGTTAACACACACTCCAGGAAACCCCAACTCCAAAAAGACCTGCCCAAAATAGAGGTGTGCTGATGCAAATGAGTAACCACGGCCATTCTCAGGATATAAGAAGGGGTTAGAAACCTCTCCGGTGACTCATCAGCCTCCACCATTGCCAGCCGTTAGCTCTAGCTCTAGTCAGGCAGCCAGTTTCTGCCTGGTTGGGACACCACCCCCCCCCAACCCTCCACCCCCTCACCCCTGCAAGCTTTTTCTTGAGGACGTTCCGGATATGAGGCAGGAGCAGTTTGGGCCTGTCAATCTGGAGGCCAGACCGACTATGCTGCACCATCTGGGATGGACTTCCTGAGGGCACAAGAACCAGGACAGGTCACCATAGGCCCCAACCCCTTCTGGCCTAAGTCCTATGCCTTGAAGAGTGTGAGTGGTGGGGATGCATTTTTCCTGGGAGGCTTGGCTGTTTGGTCAAGTGAATGAGGACCCATAGCTCCTCCAACAACCCCTGGGCCGGCCCCACGCACCAGGTCTCTGTGGGGAGCAATGGCCTAGAAAGCTTTTTTTAGCTGAAAGCGCCACTAGCAGGAAAGTGTCCCCCCCTGAGCGCCCCCATGCTTCTTTGCCCTTCCCTCACCATTCTGAGTCACAGACCTGTTTCTTCCAAGGCTCTTGATGACTGAAGACACTAAGAGTAGAAAATTAAGCTAAGAGTAGAAAATTAAGGATGGATTTTGATGACATCAGGTCTTCTGAAATGTTGACTTCTCTGTAAAGTATTTCTAAGACACCAAGCTCCTAGCCTAGAATATGACAGAGCAGAACTGTTTCTATGGCTTGTTGAGAGGAGTAGCATAGGAAAGAATTATCTGTGTAGGCTTCTAACATATTCTGTGGATCTGCTCTGGGTATGACACTGTGTCAGGAGCTGTGAGAAATAACAAAAGTTACACCTCAAATTTTTATTATCTGAGGTGAAACAGGAGTTGTGGATTTAAGAAAAAAAACCATGGATGGCACATTCCAGTTTCTACAGCACTTTCATATAAATTATACTATTTGTTACAGCCAATCTATGTTCTATGTATGTATGTATCTTCTGCATTTCGTAGATTAAAAAAATGAACCTCAGAGAACCTCAGGTGATTTTCAAAATTAAATCGAAGTCTAGATGTGGCTTTGGGATGAGGCAGAAACATTGGGATTTTGTTCTCCTCATCACAGTGCCAGAGCCACGTCGGCCCCTCTGGAATCAGGAAGGAGAGGGAGAATGAATGCCGCTTGTCAGAATGTTTACCCTCACCTTAGAAGAGTCCTGAGTGTGTGCATCTGCTTGAATGTGAGCCATCCCTGTGCCCTTTCCTCCTCCTTCCATGACCCCTCATTCTCCAAAGGGCACAGACTCCTCTAGGGCAAAGCTCATGACACTTGACAGTACATCCTTTCCCCAAACATACCCCTGGTCCCCTAAGGACTTCATCTTGGCTTAGCCATACTCACGTCCGTTGCTGGAAGGATAAAGAAGCAGAGTTCCTGGTGTGTAGGGAATGAGCCATACAAGGCCGAGACTACATGAAATCTTGCACTGGAGCCATTTTTAACCAGCCACAACGTTGTCATAATCTGTGCTCTCCTAAATGATTTTATTAAGGGCCACTCATCTGGCCAATGAATCACTTATATGTAAGCATTCCAGATATGGACTGTGTTTTATTCTTCTTCATGGCTCTAGCTCCTAACAGAGATTTGTATACAACTATAATTAGTAGAAAAACCCAGGGAAAAGCCTGGGTATTAAAGAAAAGCCTGGAAAACTCCTCTCTGTCCAAAAGTCTTTTCTCTTTGGTGGGGAGAAGAAACTTGCAGGGCCTGGACTGTTTACCCTTGGGAATTCAGCAGAGAAGGCTCTCGGAGGAATGCTCAGCTGTACCACCTCCCTGGAGTCTCATTTCTTCAGTCCTCTCACCCAGTCTAAACTTGGTTAATTCAATGAGGCTCTGAACACAGAGAGGATCAAGGATGCAAATTCCCACCTCACACCGACCTAAGAGGCGCTCTGTCTGTAGATCTGGGTGGAGCCCAACCATAAGTGTTTTGAAAGGCACTCGAAGTGATGGCGACTCACGTGGCCCCAGCACAACAGTCTGAGAAAACACTGTACTAAACAGAGGTCACATAGAGGGCATTCGGTACCATAGAGGAATGGGTACCATTCCTTGGGGAACCTCAGGGTCTGAGTCATGCCCAGTCTTGTCACACCTTGGCGGGCAATAAAGAAAGGCATTTCTGGGTCATACGAGGACCATTCTATGGGAATACGATGTTCCTGGTCCATCCCAGAGTCACAGTCTGTGGGACACACCAGGCCTTCTCCAGCTGAGGTGAGAATTTACTCACCTTCTTTACCCAACCAATTGAAGAAGCACTTTCTCTGTGTCGGTTACCGTGTTGTCTCTCACATGAGTCAGCTAAGCCTCATGATAACTCTGAGAGTTATTCCTCTACTAGAGATGATAAAACTGAAGTCCAAAGAGGTTGAGACATGTGTCTAACCAACATTAAAAAGACTGTTGGAATATGCATCCAAGTACAGACCACAGCCCATCTTTCTTCCTTCCACTATGCCATGCTCTTTTCCATCGAAGTCAGACAGGTCTGGGACTGGGGAGCAAGAAGGCTCAGTGGGGCTTCTTTCTGCCTGAAGACATTCCTTCCCGCACTGATACTGCATTTCCATCCTGTGATCTAGCTGGACTCTTTCTCTACTTTGGATGTTCACGTAAAAAACTAAAATAAGGGCACCTGGGTGGCTCAGTGGGTTAAAGCCTCTGCCTTCGGCTCAGGTCATGATCCCAGGGTCCTGGGATGGAGTACCGCATCGGGCTCTCTGCTCAGTAGGGAGCCTGCTTCCTCCTCTCGCTCTGCCTGCCTCTCTGCCTACTTGTGATCTCTGTCTGTCAAATAAATAAATATTTAAAAAAAAAAAACTAAAAAGCTAAGTAGAAAGTCCAGCAAGGTGAAGGAGAGTGGGGGCATTTATGTGTAGGACTCGATGGGCCTTGCCTGTGTACCATGAAATTTGCCCTTTGCCCTACACACTGACCCGACCTCTGGGAGAGCGGGCAGCCCCTCACCAGGGCCAACCAGGACAAGGGTCAGTGGGAACACAAGCTCGGACCACCTCACAACCTGGATGTGTTGGTTTTGGCAGGATCCGACCTGTTTTATCTCGAACAGAACATTCTTCTCTGTATCCAAGTGTAAAAAGGGAGAGAGCGGGGATGAAGGATCAGCAGAAAATACAGCAGGAATTAGAAACTGGTGCAGACTCTTTATGACAGACCCTATCCCCCAGGCTATATATTTGTTCTATTTAAATAAGTAATTTAAAAATAAAAATATATTATAAATTATAACATCATGATATTTCTTTCCTACGAAATTCAAGGCACAGAGCATAGATTTTGGATTAGACATACCTGAATTCCCACCCTGCTTCCATCACTTGAGTAAGTTACTTAACCTCTGGGTCTTCGTTTTTCAAGTTATAATTATGGACAATAATATCTGCTTGAATGGTGAGCTCTGGGGACTAGAAATAATGTATGCAGGGGAGGCTCTCAATAAATGTAGCTAATATTATGATTACTACTCTAGAACTCATTTCCAAAGTTAATGGAGTATCCGAAGATGAACCTAATTGGACGAAAGGTGTAGACTTCTGGTGGTTATGGTTTTGAAAATAACAATACAGAGTTTTTACTGGTATATTCCTGCTTCTGTGAGCTCAAAACACTTTAGAAATACATCTATTTGCATCTATTATTCCATTCAGTCCTTATAACAATCCGGTGGTGTATAGTAAGTGTTATTTTTATTTTACAAATGGCTATGTTAAGGCCAATATTAAATAGTTTACCCTCATAATTGATTAAGAGCTGACCCCGACACACCAAACTTCTGAAACTGAATTCAGAGCTCCTGCTACCTGACCACACTAGAATTTATCTCACTCATCTTTGAAGTGTCCAATGAAAATACATACTCTACCCTCTTTTTTTTTTTTTAACTCTATCCTCTTTCATATTCAGTTACTGGAAAATTGTATTCCAGAGATGGAAAGAAAAGAAAGTTTATTCAGATCATACAGGAAAATCAGCATAGGGAGTGGGTTTTTTTTTTTAATTAAAAAAAATTTTTAACTTAAATTCAACCAGCCAACATACAGAGCATCATTTATTTCAGAGGTAGAGTTCAGTAATTCTCTGGTTGCATATCACATCATGTGCGCTCCTTAATGCCCATTACCCAGCTACCCCATCCCCCCAACACCCGTCTTCCAACAACCCTCACTGTCTTTCCCATAGTTAAGAATCTCTTATGGTTTGTCTCCCTCTCCGATTGCTTCCCATTCATTTTTTCCTCCCTTCGAGTGGGTCTTCTTTTAAAAGGAGACTTCACTACCCCAGGAGATTTGTGTGGGCTCTGCTACTTGCTTGCTGTGCAATTTGTGCAACTTACTTAACCTTAGTAGGCTGCTTTTCTGAGTTCTAAGAACAGCATCAGCTTCAGAGTGTTGCTGTGGTGATGAAATTAGGTTATAGATGTGCACCTGGCAAATCGATGCTCAGTAGACATGGGTTTCCTCTATCTTATGCATTACGTTTACAAATGTCTACTTAGCAAAATCTGGTCATGAAAGTCTTGGAGTCATGAAGCCGTCTCCTGGCCACAAAACAGGTATAGTGGGTATTTGGCAGGGGTGGCCAATCATTTCATCAGTTGTCAGCTTCAGCCACCCTGAAGCAGAGCTGTTTCTGGAAGAGGCACTGAAAATACTTCTGCCTCTATGAGTAGGTTGATTCCCTCCCTTTGCTGGGTAAGGGTAACTGCCAGTGGGGTTGCTAATGCAATCCACATGTTGGACTGGTTTGTCTGCCTTGGGTGACTTAGATGCTGGTAACTAATAGACAGGCACTCAAGTTCAAGCTTAATATGAATACATGCTTGCCTACGAACCAGACTGGCACCATTAGCTCATAGAATGAAGGTTACCCAGCCTCTGTGAAATGATTACAGCACTCACTTTTTATTCCTCTCAGAGCAACGATGAGTTCTGATTCCCTTTACCAACTATTGAAGCCTCATTCCTCTGGCCCTGTTTGTGGTCTACCTGGGCACAGGGGCAATTCTCAAAGGTGGGAGGGGGAAATCCATTTGATTCTTTATTCTTCTGAGCAGACAAGGTAATTGGAGCAACTGAAGTTTGAGCTGTCTTTATGGGTGTGTACATAGGTGTGCATTGGCATGTATATAAGTGTATCAGCTGTCCATAAATCAGTATTGTTTTCACAGTTGTCTCCTATATGACCATGATATAGATTAAGGGTTAATTTATGTGTGGTTTATTAACAAAGTCACCTTTCTAAAGGTCAGGTCTGTGACTCTCAATTTGGACTCATTTACTTCAAGGTCTTTGGGTTCGGCCCCGGCTTCTTGGCTGGTCCAATCAGAGTTCTTGGAATTCTCCATCTGCCTTGTCTTGGTGGGAAAATATCCAGTGATTTGTTTGTATTTTTTATTCTTTTTTAGTATGTTCTAATTTGATGGCCATATTTTAGGTGAAAATGGCAGTAAAATGACAACAAAACTCTGGACTGCTTTGACCCCAGGAAGCAGACTGCAGGCCAAGAAGGACCTTGTTCTCTGGCATCTTCTTTGGTTTTGGTCTACTTCCCAATCATGGGAACTGTGAGTATCTACCCTCCTTGTCTAGCCTGTGGTCCCTTTCCTCTCCTGAGGTCAGCCTGAGAGGTTTCCACCATATTCCTTGGTCCTGAGAGTCTAATCATATCAAGACCCCTCTATCCTATGCACTTTCTTGGCAGAGGCTGAGAAAACCTCAGGCCATAGTATGGTATTTTCCCATTACTGCTGTGACAAATTAAAACAAACTTAGTGGCTTAAAATAACACAAATGTATTATTTTATAGTTCTGGGGATTAGAAGTCTCATAGATATCTCAATGGGCTAAAATCAGTGTTGGAAAGAGTTGCCTTCCTTTTGGGGGTGCCAAAGAAGAACCTGTTTCCTTGCTTTTTCAAGCTTCTAGAATCTATCCACATTCATTATTTGGCTCATGGTCTTTGTCCTTCACCTTCAAAGCCAGCAAGATCTCACATTGCCATCTCTTTGGTTCTCTCTTTGGCTTCCTTCTTCCACTTACAAGGACTCCTGTGATTACATTGGGCCTACCTGCATAGTCTAGGATAATCTCCTCATCCCAAAATCAGATGATCAGCAAACCCAATTCCATCAGTAACCTTCATTCCTCTTCACCATGAAAACTAACATAGTCACAGTTCTTGGTTATTAGATTGTAGACACCATTGGGGACCATTATTCTGCCTACCACACACTATCACTTTTTTCCACAAAGTAGAGGATGCACAGGACCATTGCTAAAAACAGGCTGGTCTCACCCACTGAACTGTCTGTTCCCGGCCACTGGTAAATGTTTGTGATCAACCTCCCTTGGCAGCCTTCCCAGGCATGCGGTCTGAGTCAACTATCAGGAATCCCAATATCCTCTCCCTTTCAACTGACACAAGCTCTGTGTCCTTTGGAGTTCACCACACTTCACCTTGGATGGAAATTTCACTTTGGGGAAACTTGGCTGAAGATATGCTTTCTGATTGCTAAGATCTGCTCCGTGCAGAGTGTCAACACTTGACCTTGGCCTGGGGTTGCTGGATCTCTGAAAAAGTTCATGTTGATTTTCCTCCACCAGCCTCTGGGTTGACATATGGCCCAGGCACAGCAGTAGAAGTATGTCATCCTCTGGCCCCAGTCCTGACCTAAAGATGGGCATGTGACCAAAGCCAGGCATGGCAGGGATGGTGATATTCATCAGACATTCTAAATTCTCCCTCATATTCCTAGTCACCTTGCAGTTAGGCAGGGTCATTGAGCTAGCTGAGCAAAGAGTACTATTGGTCACTTCTGGGCTGAAGCAATGAAAAACCCATGAACAATTTTCTAGTTTTCTCCTTCTTCTGCTGCAGCAATAAAGGAAATCTTAAGTTCCAGATGGCGCAGCTATAAAATGGAGGAACATTCAATATCCTGTGTGTCTGAGGCTCAACAACGCACATCAGACATGGAATGTAAACAGAAACATAGGTGCTGAGCCTCAGATTTGAGATCTATTATTACCACAGCTTAACCAGCCCATGCTGCTGACTGATGGACAAGCCCAGAACTCCCAGGAAAGGCCCTGCCGCTCTCTTGCTCTAGCACTGCAAGCTCATTTTGAAACGTCTTAATCTTGGAACTTCCAACTGCCATATTGCCATCAGGAAGAGAGGGCCTATCTGAAAAGGAAGCCACTCAGAAGCAAGCAGAGCCATGAGATGAAGGAAAAGAATCTTGTCAACCTCATCTGAATTCTTCGATACATTTGGGCACAAAGGCTTCTTGACTCTTTGAATCTCTCAGCTATGAGAGAAAGATGTTTCCATTTTTGCTTAATCTGATTTGAATTGCGTTTCTGTCCTTTTCAGTGGCAAGAGTCCTTCCAACCCCTTTCTTCTGACTGGCCCACATAGCAACATGGAATTATCCTTCCCAGAGAAAACAAGATTCCTGGATATTGGAGTGGGGCTCTCAGCACATTTTGTTGCCCCTAGAGAGTATGATTCTCCTGTATTCTATATGGATGTCCCCCACTGAAGTATAATTACATCCGTCTTTTCCATTTCCTGAGAAGGATGTGTTTATAGTCAGGAGTAGGGAGGCAACACCATCATCAAATCACTAAAGGGAAGAATTCACCAGTGATCAAAAATGAAACAAAGGGAAAGTGAATATAGATTGATCTCATCTTACAAAAACAATGGACAGATAATGGTGCTGCCTTTATTCTACTGTAATATTTTCTCTAGACATTGTTTTGCCTTCACATGTTTCCTGATAGTTGGGGCCTTTGGGAAAGTAACTAGAGGTTTTGAGGTTTCCCCCCCATAGAAATGATGACTGTGCACAGACCCACCCACAGTCTCTCTTTTGTTCTCTGTAGGAGCCAGGAAGGAGGCATGTAGGAGGTGAATATTAGGAATGAGGTTATACTCTGTGGCCATGGGATTGCACCAAGCTAAGCAGGTCCACTGACAGGTCAAACCAACAGAGCTGACCTCCGCTCCATGCTTTGACCAACAGTGTCAAATCCTGACCAGCTGCCGAGGCTGGGCTAAACCACACTTTGATGTGACCTGAGCTGACCCCCAGCCCCCACAATCCAAACACATGATTCCGCACAAAGCATCCTGAATTGACCAAATGGAAACTTCTGGCTTAGAAATGGCCAGTGGCCTGGAGGCAACAGAGTCAGCATTGCTTCAACCTTGGCCACAGCTGTGAGTCAGGGGGTAAAACTGAGTCTTCACCAAGTGTTCTTCTGGTACTGACTTGGGAATTCAGCCAGATCCAGAGGAGGGATGGCATTTTATTGAGGGCAAGAAGTCAGGTTCAAGTTTTCAAAAAAAAAAAAAAAAAAAATTGTTGCCTTATAGCTTTTACTTAGCAAGGAAATGTATTTATAAATTCCTGTGTATATGTGTGTATTACGGACCCAGATGTTACCATTAGAAGATTGGGAAACTTGTTTTCTTAGTCACGATGGCCTCTGATGGAGAGTCTTCAGGTGCTTTCCCCCACAGCTGACCAAAGCCAGAATATGTGAACACATATTTCAAAAGGATCTACTTATCCATTGTAACTACTACCATCTTGGAATCAAGTCTAGATACACCTGATTGGATGAAAGGGAGTTGGATGCTATTGACGGTATTTTGTTAAGTTATACTTCTAATTTCTCTTGATAATTATAATGTTAGCAACATAATACATTTATTTATTGCCAAGTGCGAACTTAGAGAATTTAGAATTTCATAGGTGAAGGGATTAATCTAGCCTACATGCTCAGATCTTCTCTGCGACATTCCCCACTTCACCCTGGCATGCCACTGCTTCTAGAAGCAATCTATAGTAAGCATTGTTGGAGCCCTGTACATCACTCTGGCCCACCTCTGGTCTTAGCAGTGGCCCAGACCAGACTCTTTCAGCTGATGGTATCTCACCTCTGTTGAGTACCCCATAGATTTCCACATCTGCTCATGAGCTTCTTCCAGGCTACCTACTGGACTAGTGCTGCCCAGAAGTAGAAGAGTGCTTCAGCCTTGGAGGCAACCCTCAATAAGAAAGGGATAGGGGTGGGCCCTGGGTCATTCTCACTGCCTGCCCTCCTCCAGGTGAATGATTGGGGGGCATAGTTTCTGCCCAATTCTCAGAGCTCTCTGAATAATGCTCTCTTCTATTGATTCCTCTTCTTTTCCTACCTCACTCCTCTAATCCATTCTCTTTTTTGTTACCTGGGATTGTCTCCCAAAGAAATGGCTTGCCTTCAAGCCCTTATCTCAGGCTCTAATTAGGAGGGAAAGCAAACTAAACTGCAGTCTATTGCATTGTAATAGATAAGAATATCGGCTTTAGAAATATACTGCCTGACACCAGCTATGTGACCCTGAGCAAGTTTCTTAACCTCTATGCCTTAGGTATTTTTACCTGTAAGATCAGGGTAATAATATCACCTACATCCTATGATGATTCTGAAAATCAAATATTGTAAAAGCACTTAAAGGATTGTCCTGCTCATCGTAAATGCTCCACGAGCACTGCCCCCTGTGTCAGTTTGTGGGCACATAAATAGCAGCTGTGGTTTAAGGACTTTCCCCTAGTGTGAGGTGGATCCGTCACCCTGTAAATTTCATCCTCCCGACAATGATGGCCAAGAGCTTCAGGTCACAGCCGCTTAGTTGGTTAGAAGTTAGAAGAAGTACGGGGAAATGAGTTGAGTTTACGGGAGATTCTTAGGTCACTTGTAAGTCATTTCTCTGGGGCTGGCTTTTCCTAGGCTCTCAGGCCATTAAAAACGAACAACAACAAAAAAATTCTACAGCAGTAAGACAGATTATTTTAATAAATCTGGAAGTGAATGGCAGTTGTTACAAAAATTCTAATCAAATGCTATTTAATCCAATAATTTTCAATAACTTTGAATTCTTTTCTTTAAATTCAATTAGCCAACATACAGTACATCATTAGTTTCTGATGTAGTGTTCAATGATGAATTCTTTTCTTTTTAAAAGCACGATCATAAATATCAAAATACAACATTTAACCATCTGGCAATCTGAGTTTGTTACTGTAAATGTTCTACTGAGAACACCCCGCCTCCTTTTGATACAGGGCCTACCACTACGTACAGACTTACTGCGCAAGTATAGAGAGGAAGTTTCAAGGAAGTGATAAAAATCAAAGATTGAGAGACTACAATGGAGATTTGCGAATCACCAACTAGCAGATTGTATGCGACAAGGAATACAGGGGAAAAGACTGATTGTGATTGCAGGCTTCTACTAGCCCATGCCCCTTCCGCTCTTCTGCGAACATATTTGGAAACCCAGTTTCCAAAGCCTCTTTACTCCAAGTGTGGTCAGCATCCACTACACCAGCGAACTCAGCAGACTGCAGTCCTGACAGAGGATGCTCAAGCACGTGTGAGTATCTATGAGATATATAACACCTTTGCTTCCAGAGAGCTTTTCCCCTTCACAGTTGTTACATTACGAAGAAACTGCTGTTAATCAAAATACTTCTAGAATTTCACTAACACCAGAAGCACATTCTTTTGACTATCATCACAGAAGGGAAGAATGGAAGTCCTTATCTTTGGGGGAAAGTCTTACTTCTGTAGATAATCAAAGTCAAACCTTGTAAAAAAAAAAAATATCAGCTGAGCAAAAACATTTTTGGTCAAACAATGACTAAAATTGATTTTGTGATGTGGTTCTAGAGCAAAGCGGCCATCCATCCTAGTTGCCCAAGGCTAGGTTTTTGCTGGTTATCCCAACCAAATTATTAATAGTACCCACTGTCATTCTCAAAGGGCCCCAGTGTGTGATAAATTGTGATATCCTGTCCTGAAGGCAATTCCAAAAAAATAAGTCACAAATATGTAAGTAGTGTTAAGATTTCAGGGTTGAGTGCTCAGCTTCCTAATATACTACTTTTAAGAACACATTGATATAAATGTACAAGTTCTGATGTGTTTGCTTTGGGGAAAAAAAAGAACAAAACAGAAACAAATAAACCCCCTGTCCATTTTTCTTGGCTTCTTTTGGTAAAATCATGAGCGTGCAGATAGTAGGCAAACAGAGGTGAGGCGTGACAGTGACGGGCAGCAAGCCTCCCCCCTCCTCTTTCACAGACTGTCGGGATGAATTTGTAGGACTCTCCCCCCATGGATGGTTCTTGATATTATTTTCTGTAAGTAGAGTTTATTTCAGTAATGACGTTGGTTGAAAATGAAGGAGCTCATTTAGTGTAATGTCCTGAGTCCTCCAGTCCCACAGGAATGGCCTTGAAAGTGGGAGTTTCTTTTTTGGGTCCAGAATAAAACCAGAAGGAGTGGGCTGATCCCTGACACCATAACACAGGAGCTGTGAGAACATTCCTCTTAATGCAGGCAGCTTATTCCCCTGCATTGCCAACAACTTAATTCCATACCCGCTCTATCTCCTTCCATTTTGGGGAGGGATATACTGGCATCCCTCCATAAATACGACCTTAGTCATTATCATAATATGCTTTCCAGTAAGCTGGAGAAAGGCAAAAATACCTCCTGGGGACTGGGGATTATTGCTGTAACATCATAAAATTCCATTAGAAACATGAAGACATAATACTGACACTTCAGACTATTTTGGGCCAAGGAATGTAAATAGACAATGTTTCGAATAGAAACATCCCCAACCTTCTGATATCAGAAATAACAACTTTGCAACAGGCTATATATCTAAGGGTTCTGGCAACAAAGAATTTCAGAGTGGAATCACAAACTATAGTGATGAAATACAGAATCAAAGTAACAGTTTCAACTATTTTTGGAACCCTTTTCTCCCAAGGAGGTCAACACAATGAAGACGTTGGATCATTTTTCCCAAGCCGGCTTTCTTTGAGGAGGTAGCGTAGGCAGGACCAGGGCAGAGGAGGGGTGGGAAAATCAACAATTAACTGATGAGCAAATATTTATTGAGTGACTATTGTGTGCAGGGCATAGGCTGGTGGTTAAATATATGAGCATTAGCTCTGCCCGCCCCACAACTTACTAACCCCCGGTGACTTGCCTTCCCTCTCTCTGTCCCTGTTCTCCAGTCCAATGTGGGGCTAATAACAGGACCTGCCTCGCACGTTTGTTGTGAAAACAAACCGTTTGAGGCATTTATAAATTATAATTCATCATTTGTAAAGTAAGTGGCCCAGAGCAAGCCCTCGAACGTTTTATTTAGGGGAAATAAAATATCTGTAGACAAAAATACCCATGCCAGAAGAAGGCAGCATGTAGATCAGTAGGCAGGGGTAACCACAGTGAC
Source organism: Meles meles (assembly GCF_922984935.1). Classification (NCBI taxonomy): domain Eukaryota; kingdom Metazoa; phylum Chordata; class Mammalia; order Carnivora; family Mustelidae; genus Meles; species Meles meles. The sequence goes on from NC_060068.1 coordinate 86,576,121, forward strand.
TTAAGAGGGGGCAGATCTTTGTGGATTAGCATGCAGGGATCCCTCCTGGAGGAAGTGGGTCTGACCCTAGTCCTGATGTTAGCGGCAGGTAGAGGAGGTCATCTCGTGCCCCTCCCAAGGTGCAGCCACCACGTGCGCCCTGTGCCAGCGGGGCCAGAGATGCAATAAGCAGGTCATTCTGGCTGGAGTTGAGGATTCCTGCACGGGAGACAGGAGAAGAAAAGTGGGAGATGTGGTTTAGGTTAGTTTGGGAGAATCTTGGATTTTAGCCAAAAAGTCTTTCCGACAAGGTCTTGCCTTGGTGAAACTGATGCGGTTGGAAGCATCATCCGGTGAGACTGGCTTGCTGGGCCTGGAGGATAGACGACCCTCTGGGTGCAGATCAGCTGCCCTGAAGCTTTTGCGGGGAAAGGATCAGGTGTGAGGGCCTGGAATGGGGGCAGGTGGCTGAACAAAGAAGTCTCCTGTGGATTCAGCTAGATAGGAGAGGCCTCTGCTTCACTCGGTGAGGACTGACCCCCAAGGTTCTGGTGGTGCTGGGGGCAGGCCTAAAGTCACAATCCAGCCCAGGTTGCCAGAAAGGAGAAGTCTTAAGAAAATGACCGGTACTTGTATTTTGTTTTTGGTGTTGGACAAGAATATTCTCAGAGTAACCATTCTCATTCATCATAAAACAATGCCGGGTAACATTCAGAAGCCATATGAAAACCAGTTCTCTAAGATCCCAAAGGATCTCACAACCAGGGGAGGGGAAGGGAGAGGAGGGATTTGGAGAGAGGCATTTCTTCAGAAGAAGACCAGAAACATGGCTTCTGTTTGTTCCAGAATCGAGAAGTAATGTGAGTAAAGTGGGCCACTGAAGTTTCTAGGAGATTACGACAGCCACAGAAGGCTGATTTGATGATTTGCTATAAATTGAGATACTTCTAATTTCAGAGAGAAAAAAAAAACATTATGCACTTGGGTAGACTGGAGAGTAAATTAGAAAAACATAGTAAAACTCGACAATGTGTCTCATCTTTTTGCTCTTACGAAGAGTTCCGTCTAGCTCACAGACTTGAATAGCAAAGAGATTTAATGGTAATAGCTAAGATCTACTGAGCACTGATTTGTGTCGGGTACCATGTGACACCAATTACATCAATTCATTAATCCTCCCAAACTTTCCTGAAGAGGTCCACTATTTTTTTTTTTTTTAAGATTTATTTATTTGGTGGGGGGCAGGGGGAGTGGGAGAGGGAGAGAGAGAATCCCAAACACTCTTCACACTGAGTGCAAAGTCTGACACAGGGCTCAATGTCACAACCTTGAGATCATGACCTGAGCTGAAACCAAGAGTCAGACACTCAACCGACTTAACCAGCTAGGTGCCCCTAGGTCCACTGTTATTGTATTCATTTTACAAATGGGGAAAGGGGCACTTGGAAAGAGTCTATTTCACTCTCTAAAAGATTTACTTTTCAGATTTGCTGGTTAGACTCTGACCCATCACGGTCTCGTTTTTGTCACCATCTTTACCGATCTTTTGAGACTGATAACCTTATGTTTGGGCAGCTTCGACTGTGGGGACCCTGGAGCTCTAGCTGAGGCAGATCTGTGCATTCACGCTTGGCAGGGTCACCCCATCACACCGGGATTCGGGGCTATCTGTGTTGTGTGAGCACTTCTAACTGCCACTGCCACCAGCTCTCCCCTGCAGGACTCCCAGGCCAGGTCACCCGCTCTGCCTGGAACACCTGGGTGCTTGTCAGGAAGCTGATGGGGAAGTGGCTGAGCCATCTGGGGTCTGTTTGTGCTGTGTGCTTCGTCGGCCCCTTGGTCATTGTTGAAAAGGCTGGCAGCTCATTACACTTGAGTCGCTGTGTGATCCAGACAAGGTTTTCGACTCTGCCACCATCAGTTTCTCCATCTTCAATATGAGGATGAAGATAGTACCTCCCGCTTAGTGTCGTGTGGTTCATTCAGTAGCTGGAAAGCACTCAGACTGATGTCTGGCACCGAATCAGTGTTCGGTCAGTCTTTGTTCATTTTTATTTCCTGAGCTTCTCCAGTGGTCCCTGGGGATATTGGGTGGATGCAGTCACTAGAACGAAATCATGACTTAGGAATTGTAAATAATTCTATGTAAGAAGAAGTTGTAACATGGTTACAGGACAAGGTGGACGAGTAACTATTTTACATGTACTTTGGGCTATAACTGAAATCTCTTTATCAATTAGGAGGTAGAAACAAAGGGAGGGCAGACAGCATTGCAAGGAGAGCCCAGCACCTTTGATTTGCATGTGCTGAAGGTTGTCATAAGTGCTGATCAAAGTGAAGTCTCTTGCCTGGTTATGTTCAAACAGGCAAACGCCTACTGATTCAGAAGCCATGGGAATTTCTTCCTTCTCTCTCTGTCTGCCTCTTTCTCTCTCTTTTAAACGAGTATCTTAGCTGATTGTTAGGCACTTGAAAGTTTGGTTACCATTCATCCAAGGATTAAGAAACGGCATCTCACCAGGATCAGAATAGACGTACAGCTGGGCAAAAGCAAGCTTGAGCCTTGAAGTTTGACAAATGATCCCAATTCCTAGGCCTTTAGGACATCAACTGACCAGAGTGATAATAACAAACAGGCCCTGTGGGACATTTACTGAGTAAAGAGCATTGATCATCTTAAAATCCAGCCTTGTCTGATACCAGCTCTATGGGACATCCAGTGATCAAGGGATGCGGGGCTTAACAATAGCCGAGTAACAATGGCCTAAACTCCTCTCAAAACTCATCCCCTTAATAACAGGAAATACAAGCAACAGCAACACCAACACTGCCATCCACATTACTAGAGGCCAAATAAAGCCCAGAAACATGAGCTACGGGGACAAAAAGAAGATGGAAGCTTGGTAAATGACTTAGTAAAACAGTACAAGGTCAAAACTAAGGGTCCGCAGAGGAAGAGCTAAGTCAAGTCAACTCACCTAGGCTACTCTGGAAAGGGATCAAAATTGCAGGCACCAAGTTATTATAAAAAATGGGAAAAGATTGGGTGGATGATGCTGAAAAAAGATGAGGGGGCTAATAACAAAATATTGTCAAAACAAACCTGTTTTTAAATAGCTACATTAACCAGGAAGCTTGACTCTCTCTCACACAGGCACACGCACATGCGCACACGTAGTTCCTTCCTCCTGCTCTCTCAGCTCACAGGAACCACAAGCCATTTTGCCTCCTTTTCAGGAACCCCCCTGGATTCCAAATAACTACCCTACCCAGTTTTCCAGGAAACTGCTGAAGGATGTGCTGACCAAATAGGGTATAAACTAAGAAAGAGGAAGACAAGGATTTTAGGAAACAAGAGATCCACACAGGAAGGAGGTGAAGGGAATTCCCTGGATGATGGCACAGGGAAGTCCCTGAACAACAGCTGTGTAGCAAAAATAGAGACAAGCAATCCAAAGGGGAGCAGGAGAACGGAGGACTCTGGGAGCAATGTCTCCAAAGAGAGAGATAAAAACTTACAGTTATCTGATGGGTTTGAGAATATGAAAAACTGTATTGAAAGCCATGGTACATAGCAATAGGAACACATGGAAAGATGTTGCCCTTGATTTAAAAAAAAGAAGCAAGTAAAAAATTAGGTAATAATTAACTTTAGGAAAAGCAAAAAAGTTACACAGTATAGGAAATGTAAATAGTATACATTTATTGGCTTAGAAGTGGATAGTCATCAAAAAAATGAAAACTCTAAATATGAATTAAACTAAAAAATTATGATTACACTTATATTGAAGGAATAAGAGAGTGAAAGTGCTCATCTACCATTGTAAGAATTAAATAGATTTGCCAAAATTAAAAACCAAGAGATAGAAGTATATGAATATTATTTAGAACTCTAAGGGTAAATATCCAAAGACATAGCCTCGAAGAGTTAAAAGTAGGTACTTCTGAGAAATGGGACAATTAGGAGACAATTAGAAATAGGACAATTAGAGTGTGTGTGTGTGCGTGTGTTAGGAATCTGCTGCTTTTCCCCTAAGACTCTAAACTCTAAACTTTTATTATAAACTTTCTTGAAGCAGAATGTTGTAATATTCTATGTACTGATTCTGGAGGAAGACTATCAAAGGTCAGATTTTAATGCCACTACTAAATAGCATTGTGGCCTAGAGGAAGTTACTTATGACCCATGTGCCTCAGTTTTAACATTAGTACAATGGGCATGATGTGGCTCGGGGGGACTGAGAATGAAATGAGATAATTCTTGTAGAACACCTGGTATGATTTTGGCATTCAACACATCCTATCCATTATCATTTCACTTTTTAACTTACATTCACGTACTACTTTGATATGAAAGAAAAAATTTTTAGAACCAGGTAAGACAAACAGATTTTTAACAAGGGACTTTGGGCTTCTATCCACCGCATCCTGGAGACTGCATCCTGGTTCATGATGCCAGAAAAGGAGGGTAGCTGGGCTGGGGTTCCTGTGCGCTGACGGGGAGGGAAGAAGGAACTCTGTGTGTGTGTACTCACGTGTCTGTGCATGTATGTGTGCTTTTGCACACCCATGTACTTGAGAGCATGTGTGTAAGAGAGAGAATGAAGCCTCCTGGTTAATGTTAGTGAAACAAACCTGCTCAAAAACAGGTTTGTTTCACTAATATTTTGTCATTAGCCTTCCTCTCCTAAGTCTTCCCAAGCGTGGAAACATCTCCCCTCCTAGAAGGTAGGAAGGAGAACAGTCTGGCAATTTCTGATGACTGAGCTCGGGCGCAGGCATAGTCCAGCTGTTTGCTTGGGGTCGGCGTGCGCGATTCACAGGCCTGGGACAGCAGGGTTTCATGCCGCGCCGTCTCTCTGCTTGTCTAGCTGGGGAAAATGACAAGTGAAGATTGGAGATAGGCTGAGCTCAGGGCTGTTTTCCTGACTGCTGCTAAATCAAAACAGCTAATTGGTACCTTTTGCAGCTCACTCTAGGTGCAATTGGCTGAAAATCAACCATAATAGCTGATACAGCTGCAACTTGATTTTGTTTCTCTTAGAGAGGTCTGTCTGCAGGGTTCTTATTAGGAGCAAATCGCGTCTGCTGATTCACTCTGCTCTGAAACTTTTCAGGCCAGCATCCACCCCCACCCAAAGGCTGATATCCTGGTGACCCATTACACTGCAGGTGCCTGGGGTACCGCTTCCCTTACTCACTACCCCCTGCAAGGAGGTTCATTGATGTTCATGACATGCCACCCTTCCACAAAACTCTTCTCAGGACTGACCACTGGAACAGAGATACTAACTTCTCACTTTTTCCTGCCCGGGCTTGGAAGTGTGGTCGTCGCTCTTCATGCACTGACCCTTGACCTGCATGGGTACTTCTTTTCTTAATGATTCAGCATTTACTGTTTAGGTTAAACACTTCCTATCTTGTCCATGTCTTAGCTGATGAATGCCCCGGGGTGGAGGGCTCTGTTTGTAGTTACTTCATTTCAGATGGTAAGTTCTTCTTGCCTCTATAGCTGCTTCTGTACATGGGGAGAAGTGAAAAAATTCTGAAGCTCAAAGAGCATTTAGGAGAGGAGGAGAAAAATCCCTGGCTTTGGGGTGAGAGAAGGGGAAAACTAAGTTCAGGGAACAGGTGTCATTTTACAGTTCGCCTCTTTGCAGCGTGCCACGCGTATTGTGAGAATTGTTAAATAAGGAGTCCGGCCAGACCTGCCGAACTGCTTGGGAGGATGAGCCACGTTTCGCTGCTTGCTGGCCGTCAGCATGTCCCTTGTGTTGTGGTCCTTCGGTGTCCTCACCGAAACATTCCAAAAATACTAGTGAGTCGTCGAGAGTGAGATTAGGTTGAGGAATGCTTCTGAGAGCCCCGGGGAACTGAGGGCTTAAACCTCAGTAATGTCATTTTTGGCAAGTGAGAGAGAGGAAAGAGGAGCGGATTAACTCAGAGGTTGTTAGAGGTGGGGTGGCATTTACGGCTTCAGCCAGGGAAGCTGGGACATCACGCCAGAGGAAGGCTGCGGGGAGAATGATAAGTGCGGACTCCTCCCTCCTGCCACAGAAATCAGAGGCAGGAGATCTTAACACAGCGTCCCATGTCAAAACCAACAGCAAACATTCCCCTATAATTCATCACATCAGGGCACCTTCCGATCACAACTGTATTGGTTTTTTACTGCTGCGGCAGCAAACAACAAGGACCCAAGTTAGTTACCTCAGAGTTCTGGAGGTCAGAAGTCCCAAACAAGGGCTACATCAAGATAGAGCTGCATTGCTTTAGCAAGCCCTGGGGGAGATCCCATTCCCTTGCCTTTTCCTGTAATTGAAACATTCTGTCCTTTTGGTTTGTGACCCTTTCTGCCTACTTCTGCAACCCCTGTCTCGTCTCAGAGTGTGGTTCTCCTGACTCCCTCCCTCTTCTGAGGGCCCTCGTGACAACATTGCTCCTCAGCCCCAAATCACCCATGATAACCTTCCCATTTGGGGATCCTTAAAGTAATCCCATCATAAAGTCCCTTTTACCAAGGAAGGTAAGTTAATTCAGAGGTCCCAGGAATGAGGGGGTGGACCTCTCGGTATCTCACCACACTCCATGGTGAAGGTCATTCCCTTTATTAACGACTTCGTATATATATATACAAATATATCTAAATATATATGGAAGCCATGACCCTCTGCAAATACAAAACAAACATGTCAAAGATGGTATTTAACTCTCAAATTAATTAAGGAACTGGTCCCATGGCACAACTGTTGCAAAGATGAATCAAAAACCCGCACACGTACTGAGGTCCTCAGGAATCCTGAACTCAATTTATGTATGGCTAGGAAATTGTCAATATGGACAATAATTGAGTTCATCTCTACATAATTTGCATTTCTCTGGAAGCAGTGGTTTGCGTCACTCTCTGTATTCTACAATTGACAGAGCTGTGGCTGAGACTTGGAACACGCGTGGTGTGGCGTCAGCACCTGCTGCCGTCAGCCAGCGCCAGAGAACTTCCAGTTTCCCCTTGCCCCTCCAAAGCACTCGCGTTCTTCCCCCACCTTACGTCACCAAGCTAGCCACCTCTGGGCAGGCATTTATGATGCCTCCACTGTAGGATGCATACACTCCTGGGTAAATGTAAAACAAACAGGAATCCAAGCACTGTAAACTGAATGCAGGAAAGCTGGACGTGTAGGCAGCAGTTTTTACCCTGGTCAGAACGACCTGAGGAGATTTTTTTAAAAAAGATTTTATCTATTTATTTGACAGAGAGAGAGGGAGACAGAGAGAGAGAGAGAGAGAGAACACAAGCAGGGAGAGTGGGAGAGGGAGAAATAGGCTTGCTCTGAGCAGGGAGCCCCATGTGGGGCTCGATCCCAGGACCCCGGGGATCATGACCTGAGCAGAAGGCAGATGCTTAACCAAACTCTTAACCAGAAGCTTAACAACTGAGCCACCCAAGCGCCCTGAGGAGATTTTTTTTTTTTAACTTCTAGTGCTGGGGTACAATTTTACACCAACCGAATCAGCATTTCTGGGGGCAGGCTCAAGCACTGACAGTCTAAATTCTCCCCAGATGATTCTCCTGTGAATTCTTATGTGAATCACCAATGTGGAGCTTTGCTAATTAAAGTGTGGTCTAGACACCAGGGCATAAGCAGCATCTAGAATCTCCACAGATGTCTCAGGCTTCACCTAGACTTACTGAATCAAATCCTAAAGATTAACACAGTCCTAGGTATTTTGTATGTAGGTTAAAGCTTCAAGAGCATAGGCGTGGACCCGTGGCTCTCAAACTTTGGTCAAGCATGGGAGTCACCGAGAGGGCTTGTTATGCTCTTGATGGCTAGGTCCCATCCCCAGAACTAATAATTTGATGAGTCCCAGTGGGGCTCAAGAGTGTGATTCTCTTACAAGTTCCTGGGCAAACACATTTTGAGTACCACTCCTATAGGGAAGCAGAGCGTGAAAGCATCACGAGGAAGCAGCCCTTCTTCCAGGCAAACTGCACCACCTTCCTGGTTTATCCTCTGAGCTGGTTGGTCCTCTGAGCAAAAAAATGGATTCACATACCCCAAACTCTTCAGGGTGACCCTAAAAGTAGTTGCAAAGGCAGGCAGGGAGATTGTCCTGGGAACAGAAATGTGCAGAATGAATCCTGGGCAGAATCTACTCACCTTCCCCTCGGAAGTCTCTCAGCATTCCTCATTCTCTAGAAGGCTTTCTTGGAAGTAGAAATGACTTCTTTTTCCTGAAAGTCCACTTAGATGTGCAATTACTTTAGCATTTTAAGAAAGTCCCTTCCTTCCTCCCTTTCTCACGTCCCTCCTTCTTCCTTACCTGCTTTCCTCCCTCCCTTCCTTCCTCTGTCTGCCCCACCCCTCTCTCTCTCTCCTCTCTTCTACTTCTTGTACCTATCAAACAGTCCTAGTTAAATCAGGATGGCTTGCAGTTAACCGCCACCTGTTGTCCTGAGGCAATTTCTTTGAACAATTCCCTGCTCCAAACCTCCTCCTTTGGGTAACAGCAAGAGGGAGTCTTCTTAACTTCATTCTATGCTTGTGGCATCTAAGGCTAAGTTACAGGCCCAAAGTTACTTAGTACATTTGGTGCTAAGACCTGGTCACTACCCACAGATGCCCCCAGGGTTTTCCAACCAATAAGTCATCCATTCAGGCTGGCTTGCTCCAGCTGTCCTCCTGGGAGGAAATGCTAGTGAGGTAAGGGGAAGTGGACAAACCTGGGGCGTGACTGGCAGAAGTGGGCAGGGAGGAATGGGTTTGTGCCTTCTTCCAGGCCGGTGCTCACCGCTGCACCTGGGGGCTGTTTGGCCGCCCTGTGGACCTAGGGGTAGTGAAGGCTAAGGCGGAGAGAAAGTGAGTAGGGAAATCCAGCGGTCAGAGGGCCTGAGGATAGATCCAGCCCTGTGCCTGCTTTACAGAAAGCCTGCTAATAGGTGGGTAGCCCCAGGATTTCACAACCAGTCTTATGTGTTTCCTTCATGCTTTCCTCGTTCCTCACAGAGCTTACCAAAGCCACCTTTTCAGGATGATTAGGAGGATAAAGGCTTCTTCCCCCTGCACAGTTGAGTTAAATATAACACATTGGCCTCTTTTTCCTTTTCTTTTACCTCTCTGGTTCATTTTGTCTACATTTCTTCTTGCATCTGCCACCTGCGTCCTTGGATCCTCCCCTTAACAATGCCTCTATCCTCCCCTCAGCCTGATCTAGCCCTCTTGTAATGTTGCATGACCACAACAACTTTTGGTAAGTTCTCTACTTCCGAGTGATGGAACTTCATAAGACTCTTCCTTGGAGAGTCTTTGTCAATCCACAGAGACATGTTCTCTCTGTGGTTGTTTCTTATCGATGTCTGACATTCCCTGGGCATTCTCTGTGTGCCAGCCTATGAGCTAAGTTTTATACACAGTTTTTTGCTTCCATTTAATTCTCCTAACACTGTATGGGACAGGTATTGTTATTGTACTCATTTTACAGACGAAGGAATCAGATAGGTCACAGAGAGGTTAAGTGAGAGTTTTTAGTAAATGTGTTATGTTCCAGAATGCTTTAGCTGATTCCAGCTGGGGAGGTCCTGAGGGTAGGTTACTCCCAAACCCTCCTGTGGTCAACCTCCAAACAATGAGCTTCAAGTAGAGGGATGACAGAAGAGGAGCTATTCTGAGTTATCTGTTGGCAAGGTGAATAGGTGAGGTAAGGCCATACGATGTGTGGGGAAGGAGCACAAGACACAGTGCTCAAGGCCTATCATCAACCCTAGATGCTTCTCTTTATCCTTTAGTATTGGTCCCCTCACCTGTAAAATGCAATGGTTGAGCTATATTATTTCCAAGAACGTGTCCAACTATGAGAGGCTGTAATTATAAAAGCTTTAGAAAAGCAGAAATTCCTTTTTGACCTTAGACATCTGCTCCCCTTTTGTATTTGTAAACATGGAGACAAGCCTTCCTGTGGACTAGTGGACCAGTGGGGGATATGACCTCGAGTAGCTCAGAGGCTTTGACTGATCAGTCCCTGTCATGAGAGGAGGACTCATTTTGCAGAAAGTAAAATGTGGCTGAAGTGGTTTGCTAACACCCTGCTCAACAAATCCCAATTTTTTTTGTCCTACATATGGGGATGCTTAAAACTCTTATCTGTATGCTCCTTCTCTTCTTGCTATGATCCAAGCTGGGAAAACATGATCTACATCCAAAGTCTTGAGAACTGCCCTCTAACCAAGGATTTATAAAGTGTGAACCTGATCCAGTGGCCAAGTGCTATTTCCTATCTCCTGAAGCCAGGGATCTTCTCGAAATGAAGATAGTGGGAGAAAGAAGCTATGATGGGAATAGATGGAAAGAGAAGTCATAGAAAACAGGCATTTCTTCTCTACCCAGAACTTTACTCCAAGTAACTGAGAAGGTCTTGGAATCATGGGAGAATGACATATGCTAACAGGAACTCTGAACTAAGTCTAAGCCCCTGATGCATCATCTTTCCATCATACATTCAAAACCCTCTTTGGACAGAAACAAAGATGGCCAGAGGCAGAATGAGGTGAAAGAAGGAGAAGGAAAAGAAAGTTAGTTTGGAGATAGCACGTGCAATTCCATCACTCATCTCTTTGAGCCTGTGCGTGCTCATTTGTGAAGTACAGCTTATGAGACCTGTTCTTCCTACCTCATGTAAGGTCGTTATAAGGATGAACTTAAAGGATGAGTACTAAACACTAAGGGAAGGAGAATGGTAGTGTCTTGGGATTAGTGGTTCCCCAAAACAATAAACATCTATTATAGTAGGTCAGAAATTTGGGGTGAAGGTAAGCTGCGTGGCTCAGGTTTGAGAATTCTCATGAACGCACAGTCAGCATGGCTGCCAGGGCTGCATCATCTGAAGGTTTGACCGGGGCTTCATGATCTGCTGCTTAGATAATGTGCTCACATGGCTGTCAAGTTGATGCTGCCCCCCCCCTTTTTTTTGACAGGAGTCCTTAGTTCTTTTTTTTTTTTAAAGATTTTATTTATTTATTTGACAGAGATCACAAGTAGGCAGAGAAGCAGATGGGGGGGGGGTGGTGGAAGCATCCCCACTGAGCGGAGAGCCCAATGCGGGGCTCGACCCCAGGACTCTGGGATTATGACCTGAGTGGAAGGCAGAGGCTTTAACCCACTGAGCCCCCCAGGCGCCCCCTTAGTTCTTCACCATTTGGCTCTCTCAGTAGGGTTGCTTGAATGTTCTCATGACATCTAGCAGACTTCCCTCATGTACACATCCCCTTGGTTACATGGGTTAGCCCTATTCAGTGTGGAAGGGAGCACAGAGGACCATGCATAGCAGGGGTCAAGAATCAGTGAAACTCTTGGGGGCCATTTCGTAAGCTGGCTATTGCTGTTGTCATCAGCCTTATTGCCTTAACTGAGAATGTTGCTGTAACTTGGATCCACTTCCAGCTGACGTGATGACTTTGGCTAACAGTCAGACTTTCTCTCAGCCCAGCATCTCTTTCTGTTCTCTGAACTTATGACTCTAAAATGTTTTAAAGGACATTTGAGAGAGCAGGGGTGAGTAGGGAGGTAATGTAGATGATAGGAAAGAAAAGGCAAGGAAGTGTCAAGGCTCAGAAAAGCTTCAGGAATGCTGAGCCAGCATTGTCTCAGTCAGCCTTCATTGGCCTGTCTTCAGACAGAAGCAGTGACAAACTCATCTTGAACCAATAGTTTCAAATTTCCACCCCGGTAGACCTGTAATCAGTTTTGCCGACAAAAGGCAAGTGCAAGTTTGACTTCCTGTGCTATGTCCTAAATGGTTGGCCAAAGTGGCCAAATTGGAAAGTGTTAGGCCCAGCAACCTCCCTTCTGCTCTGAGCATTGCATTTTTTTTTCTGTGATAGTGAAATAAAATCAAATCTTGACAGAATTTCTCAAAGGTTTTCTTTCACTTTTTGTGTCTCAGTCAAAATTTAAAAATATAAAATGTCAAAAAAGGACATTTCTTGATGGAGGATCCATTCCAGTACCTTCTCCTTGCCAACCTTACACTATAGATGCATAAGTGAGGTACTTTCTTTCCTGGCCTCACCGGAAGCTAGGGGTGGCCACGTAACCCAGTTCTGGCCAAGGAGGTATAAACTCTGCTGGAAGCATTTGGGAAAGTTTCCTTTTCCTTATAAAAGGAACAGGTGTAAGAAGAGGGCTCATTCCTTCCTCTCCTTTCTGCCTTTATTGGAGATACGATGGCAAGAACAGGGCAGTTATCTTGTGACCCTTAACCAAGAAAGATGAGCCCCAAAACTATCTATGCAAAGAGAAGCATGAAAGGACCTCAGTCTTGGATGGCATTGTTGTGCTGCCCACTGCCGGCTTCTAGATTTCTAGTAGTAGTTATCGAAGCCACTTCTAGATGTCTTTTCTCTTATTTGAAGATTATCCTTGACATGGAAGATAGAACTTCAGACCAAATGAGAGTGTTAGGATGTATAGACTGACAGATCAGTGAGAAATGATTTCCCTGGGAGTTGAAAGGCAAGGGAGGGCTGGTTAGAGGAGTCGGAGGCAGTGAGGAGTGCTTGGATAGATGGAAATGGAGCACATGGGTGACGGGCGGCAGTCTAGAGTGGATGTACCGAGACTCTGTTTACTGTTGTCACCAAATCTGTGCTTTTAAAGACAATGTTGTTATGGGTCCCCGTTCCCTAAGATGTGACACGTGGCTGAAGACATTTTATATAATTGGAGATCATATAGGCTTCCGTGTCTGAACAGAGGCTCGGGCATCAGAGAGACCCGGGTTTGGGTACCAGGTCTATCACAAATTAGCTGTGTGATTTTTGAACACTCTGCATAGCCTTATTAAATCTTCAGCATCTTCATTTGTAAACTCAGGGCAAAAAAAGAAAAAGAATAAGGTAACATATTTAAGGCATACAGAGCTCAGTACGAGGCATTCAATAAAGTGAGTGGTAATTATTATCACCATGACTGTGACCAGATATTAATTATGTTGTCCATCTTCACATGTCATCATAGGAATGCTTTCTTAACCCTCTGGAACCCAAATATTCCAGCTTTCCAATAGGAATGTCATCTTTCAAAGGTGTTTTAAATATTAGTGAAAGTCCCTGTGAAATTGTTTTTCTTTGAAGCAAATTTGCTTATAAAGCACATATGTACTTTTCTTTTATTTTATTTTGTTATATATTATTTTGAAGCCCTTTAAGTAGACTTGTGAGCTAAAAATCACATAGTGGTTTTTCTTCCCTAGCAGAAGATATAAGAGTTAGACAAAAAGACAAAGATTAAAACTTTAAACAATGACCTTTAGGTTTGGTGTAGGTTTCAGGGTTGATATAGTCTGGAGTAAATGGTCTTAGATTTTAACAGTTTCCTAAGAAGTTTGGACCTCGGGGCATGCTCTGGAAAATTCAGGGTCATGAAGTAGTCTCTTGTAGTAAAATTTTCTTGTACCATACATCGTCTTCACCATTAACAAAATATGAAGGATAAATAAGCAGCTTGAGAGTAGGACAATGTCAAGAAGAAACCTGGAAGCTGCCGTCTGAATATGCTTTTGAATTCTTGAAAACTCTCCTATGGTCATCCAGATGTGGTGGTTCCTCACGTAACTGAACCTCGTGACTGAACCCTCTGAGGAGTAATGTGAGCAAACACATACACACATACTTTTTCTTACCTCCACACATTTTTTCATGCTTCAAACTTCATGTCTTCCAGAACTTTCTTTGATTCACAGTATCTCTTACACGCCTTTATGACACTCCCAATCAAAACGTGCTACTTTTGCTCTCCCTTAGGTATTTGCTTTTACCATTTCAAAATTCCATAGGTGTTCCAAACTCACTGAGGAAAAACAAATAGATTAAAAAAGGCAAGAGACACAACATCAAAAGTAGGACCCTCTCAAAGAATTGATAAATTAGACTTCATTAAAATTAAAATAAAAAGATAAGCCACGGACTGGGAGAAAATATTTGCAAAAGACATATTTGATAAAAGGTTATTATCCAAAATATACAAAGAACTCTTAAAACCCAACAGTAAGAAAACAACCCAACTAAGAATTAAGCCAGAAACCTCATGCACATCTCACCAAAGGAGATCTACAGATGGCAAAGAAGCAGGCGAAAAGATGTTCCACATCACAGGTCATCTGGGAAATGCAAATTATAACAACAATGAGATGCTGCAACATATCTATTAAAAGACTCTTTCCTACTGACAGGGGTGTGCTGGAGCTGACTCAAAAATCAGCTGGCTGTATTTTCAGTTATGTTGCAAGTTGGTTGTTATACACAGTTATTATTTAGAATTAAGTGATACCAGCTTAAAATCAAATAAGTTATAATCCTAAGTACCATTAAAAATTAACTTGTTTGAACTTATAATCAAGTAAATATCCCAAACTCATCACTCCCCAGTTGTTTTACTGTCTGTTATCATATGTACTGTTGAGGGCATCGTTCGTGTAGTGTATCTGGACGGGTGATACTGGGCTGTCTTCCCTCCTCCACGTTCATTGACATGCAGGATATCTGAGGATTGAACACTTTCCATCATACCCCTGCTGGCCCTCCCTTACCTCTAGTGTCAGTTTCTCTGAACTAGGGAGGCACCGGGGAATCTGTTATGGAGTTCTGCTGAGGTTTAATAGCCGCTTAATTTCCAGAGACACCTTTTCTTCTAATGCCTTTAATCATAGGCTTCTCAGAACCTCCTTCTATCCTATCCCGTCCTCACAAATTTTGGCAAGGATTTCTTTTTTTTTTTTTAAAGATTTTATTCATTTATTTGACAGAGAGAGAGATCACAAGTAGGCAGAGAGGCAGGCAGAGAGAGAGGAGGAAGCAGGCTCCCTGCGGAGCAGAGAGCCCGATGCGGGGCTCGATCCCAGGACCGTGAGATCATGACCTGAGCCGAAGGCAGCGGCTTAATCCACTGAGCCACCCAGGCGCCCCTTGGCAAGGATTTCTAAAAGTTCTAATTTCTAAATGTACTCAAGGCAATTCTTCTTCTCTTATCCCCCTTCACAGGAAAAGGCCAGAATACTTGGCCTTCCAAAGATTCATGAGGGGTATTTAGCTAAAATTCATCATTGACATCTATCTTTGAAAGATGAAGTTCAAAAAAAAAAAAAAAAAGGTGACATTAGAAATGAACTGGAACGCGGAAATCCCACGAAACAATGGTGAACAGAATGTAATGGCACGTGAAGGTGCGCTCCAAACCAGACCGAACTGATGTCTACATAAGAAAATGCAGTGTCTGGCTCCCCGTAGCTTTGAGATTTGGCCTTGCCAGAGAGGTCACAAGGACCTCTTGGAAAGTTGCATTAACTTTGATTACCCACATGCCAAAAGTAACGTTAAGTAGCAAAACAGATTTACCACTAAGATTCTGGCCCAGAACAGTCGACCCTATGAGCTGTGCTCTGCAATTTTGTTGGCTTTCCTCGAGAAGAACTTGCAGATCAGCTTTCTCAGGCATGTTGAAGTGAGTGCTACTCAAAGAGTGCTAGGAAATGGACAAGTACCATGAACAGGGTTTTAGAGCCAAGCCACAGAAACTTCTTCCTAAATCAGTACTCGGCTTCTGCCACAGTTTGAATGAGAAAGCACTATATGGAATGTTCTGAGACATTTTAAAATTAAGAGCTTTGTGTGAGAGCTACTATCATTTACAAAGACCCCTTAGGCAGATTCCTCTCAAGTATCTGGACAAAGGAAATGCTTAAGTCACAATGAACTACAAGTTCCTCCTCTAGCAGCATTAAGACTATGAAACAAAATGTAGTGCTTTTTAATTAATTATTTATTTATTTTTGCCTGACTGATAGGAAGCGCTAGTTTTCTTTATTAATTGAAACTTTCCTTAGAAAGGATTTGTTTATAACTTGAATCCAAGTCAGTGCTGGTCCCCAATCACAGGGCACTTTCGTATTGGGGTATTACTTTCCAGTGGGTTGCTTCTGGTGGCTCCCTCCTGCTTCTGTTTATCCTCCAATATCAGTCCGATCATTCGCAGTACGCTTTACCTGTCCTCATTCCCAGTATGCTTTACCTGTCCACTGGCATCTTCTGCCCCCGTAGAGATCCAGAGATCCATATATAATCCTACATCTCAGGCTGGTTTCATGGGTGTTCAGAGTGTTCTGGTAGATATTTAGCTCACTTTAGGGGACGGGTTCAAACAGGGTCTCTTACTTCTCCACCATCTTGCCCCTCCTCCGGATTTATTTATATTTTTAATAACTTCTCCCTTCCCCTCCTCCTTCACTACTTGTTTTGTGTCTATTTTCTGTTGATCTTTTTAAAAAATTTTGTTATACTTATGTTTAATAAAATGTTACACAATTTTTTTTCAGAATAATTACATAATAGAACAGTCGATGAATCCATGATTTTGGTGTATTGGATTGTGAGTAATCCAACACTGTGTACCTAAGATCCGATAAAAGTTAAACAGTAACATAATTTTTGGAAGACAGTGGAGGTGTAAATAAATACTTAAGAAGTTAAATACCTTTTGAAAGGTCTACCATATGCCCAGTGCTAGGAATGACAGTAAATCAAAAGTTGTAGATACAGTTTATTGACAATCTTACCGGATGGGAAGACTCACCTAAAGCCATAATCATTAGCTTCCGTTTATTAGACACCAGCCATGTTCCAGGTGCATTTTAAACATTATCTCATGATCTCACTTAATTCCACCTCCCCTTCTCCACTCCCCCACCCACGGGACCACCAGACTCTAATCCAGTAGGTAGGGTTTCCTATTAAATCTTTACTCAGGTGAATCTAACCTGAAGGCGGTGTTGAGAGTTTCTAATCCAGAATAAAAGAATGGTGCAAACATATGCAGTTCACATCAAATGCCAAGCAGAGGCAAGTGAGGCCCTCACAGTCTGTCCTTGCGTGGAGGACAGCAGCCTGCCTAGAGCGAGGGTATGAGGTCAGCTGATGGAACCACAGATGGGACATTCAATCTGGAGAACTTGTAATGAAGATAATACCTATGACAGTACTTAAAGAGAAAAACAAAACCACTTCACTTGAAAAGTGATTGTATTAAGAGACGCAATAGCTTTACTACAAAGATACTAGCTCTCCCAAAGGTAGGGGAGGAGTGTTAACGGGCTAAAAGTTTCTTTCCCCTCCATTTCATATGCTGAAAGCCCAGCCCGCAACGTGATGTTTGGAGATGGGAGCTTTGCTAGGTACCTGGGGTCAGATGAAGTAAGGAGGTACTCAGGTGTTCCTTATACAAAGACACACCAGAGGGTCCGTTCCCTACACCCACGCATGCATGCACGCATGCACGCACCTCAGCTCGCACCCAGACACAAACTCGAGGTCACGTGAGCTCTTAACAGTGTCTGTCTACAAGCAAAGAGAAGGGGGAACCTGGCTTGCCATCACGTTATCTTGGATTTCACGACCTCTGGAACGGTAAGAAATCCGTCTCTTTTTTCTCTTGTTTACAAGCTACCCTGTTTAAGGTGTTTTGTGATGGCAGCCAGAATTAAGACAAGGAGGGACCAAGAGCAGAGCCCATTTTTCTAAACTAGGTAACATTTTAAGGTATCTCCTCTCTGAACCTTTGCGCATCCCCTCTCTCTGGCTTTTTGAAACTGACTCTTCATTCCCCCTCTCGACTCTCTCTCTCTCTCTTTTTTTAAAGATTTTATTTATTTGACAGAGAGATCACAAGTAGGCAGAGAGGCAGGCAGAGATAGAGAAGGGGGAAGCAGGCTCCCTCCTGAGCAGAGAGCCTGATGTGGGGCTCGATCCCACATGACCTCAGCGGAAGGCAGAGGCTTTAACCCACTGAGGACACTCAGGTGCCCTCGACTATATGTCGTGATGAAGTTTGCCTTCACCATGAACAGAGAACTTTGAAGGCAGCCGCCTGTCTTCTTTATGCATGGGCTTCCAGAGGGAAGCACAATATCCTGCACATAGTAGGTACCTATAAAGTTTGTCAAATGAATCAGTAAGCTATCTTTAGACCTCTCCGCCTCACCGCCCAGGGAAACAGATCACCCCCACTGTCAGCAAACCTATTTAAAGCCCCAAACCATGTGTTATGGGGCCTCTCATAAGATGGCAGTAAATAGGAAGTAAAGTGACCAGCACGTTTTCTCCATTGTGATGAAGTTATCCATATTTTTTGGTTTGGAAAGGCATGTACTATAAATCACTGAACTCTGAAGTAAGCCCATAAATAAATTGATTCCAGTAGGTTAGTCATGGAATGTATGGTGTATTTTCCAGTCAAACCCTTAATTCTAATAAGCAGTCTTGGTGATGAATGGAACGGTCTTGTAACTTGGCTCATAAGGTGATGAGTTGAGGTAGTTGGAGGTTGACTGTCCTGTTCTCCTACTATGGGCCAAACCTTTACATGTGTCAAGCCAGGTGCAGCTTTAGAATTTTTTATTTAACAATGAGCTAAGCCTGGGGTCATGCTTCAGACGGTTGTGACTGAGAGCTACAGAAAGCAGAGAACTGCTATATTTCCTTCTGGAAAGCAAATGCAGATAAGCATGTTGGTGATGACTCATTCTACACCTCCCCCACCCCAACCAGCCCCCAAAGCATCTTAGCACTTTTCTGTTGAGTTGATTTATGACATCAATGTCCAGCTGGAGATAACAAAGAGCTGTCGGTTTTTATCTTAAGTGTAAATGGTTAACAGTCGATTATATCTGTTTACACTTAAGATACCACGACAGGATTCTCATTTTATTTTGTTTTGTTTATTGAGATATAATTGACGTATGGCACTGCATAAATCTAATGCATACAGCATAATGTTTTGACTTACGTATATTACGAAATGATTGCCACAGTTTAGTTAACAAGCATCTCTCACAAAAATAGAAAAAAATATATTTTTCCTTGTGATTTACTCTTAGGATTTATTCTTAGGATTTACTCTTTTGGCAACTTTGAAATATACCATACAGTGTTAACTCTAGCAGTCATGTTGTAAGTTACATTCCTCATACTCCTTTGTCTTATGGAAGTTTGTAACTTTTGACCACCTCCTCCAATTATCCCTCCCCTTCTGTAATAACCATTCCAGCAGGTGTGAGGTGATCTTGTGGTTTTGATTTATATTTCCCTAATGACTAGAAATGTTGAACATAGTTGCATGTACCTGTTAGCCACTCATGTATCTCTTTTGGAAAAATGTCTCTTTCGGTAATTTTGCACATTTTCAATTGGATTATTGTCACTGTTATTTTGCTATTGAGTTGTGTGAGTTCTTTGTGTATTTGGATATTAACTGGTTATCACATACATGGTTTGTAAACATTTTTTCCCATGTTGTACCTAATTTTTTCATTTATTGATTTCTTTTGTCTGAAGAAGCTTTTTAGTTTGATGTAGTTCACTTGTTTACTTTTGACTTTGTTGCTTATGTTTTTAGGTGTCCTATGCAAAATTCATGGCCAACCTCACAGCAAGGAGTTTTTTTCCCCATTCTAGGATTATGATGATTTAAATGAGTTTAATATTAATGGATTTAAATGGATTAAATATTTAATCTGTCTTGAGTTAATTTTTTGACCGCCTTAAGATAGGGGTCCAGCTTCATTCTTTGACATGTGAATAGCCAGTTTTCCCAACACCATTTATTGAAGAGACCGTCTCTTGAGCATTGGTTGTCCTTGACTCTCTTGGGGTTATTTCTGGAGTTTCAGTTCTGTTCGATTGATTTACTTGTTTTTGTGCCAGCCAGTGCCATACTGTTTTGATTATTATAGCCTTATAGCATAATTTGAAGTCAGGAAGAGCAACACCTCCCATTTTGTCCTTTTTCAGGAGTGCTTTGGTTCTTCAAGACCTTTTGTGGTTTCATGTAAATTTTAAGACTGTTTTTGTTCTTCCTATTCCTATGAAAATACCTTTGGAATCTTGATGAGATTTGCATTGAATGTATATATGGCTTTTTGTAACATTAATTCTTTCAATCCACGAACACCAACACCTTTGCATTTATTTTTGTCATCTTTGGTTTCTTTCATCAGTAACCTGTAGTTTTCAAAAAAGAAATTATTCATTTCCTTGGTTAGGTTTATTCTAAGTATTTTGCTGTTTTTGATACTATTGTAAATAGAATTGGTTTCTCTAATTCTTTGAAAGATCGTTTGTTGTCACTATATAGAAAAGCTACTGATTTTTGTGTGTTAATTTTGTATCCTACTATTTTGTTGAATTCATTGAATAGATACAACTGGGTTTTTGTTTTTTTTTTTTGTTTTTTTTTTATGGAGTCTTTAGGATTTTCTACATGTAAAATCCTGTCATCTGCAAATACAGACAATTGTACTTCTTTTCCAATTGGATGCTTTTTTTTTTTAACTTGATTTCTCTGGCAAGAACTTCTAGTAGTATGTTGACCAGAAATGATGAGACTGGGCATCGTTGTTTTGTTCCTAATCTTAGAGGAAAAGCTTTCAACATTCATTGTTGAGTATGCTCTTAGCTGTGGGTTTATCATTTATGGTCTTTATTTATGTTGAGGGCTATTTCTTCTATACCTGCTTTGTTGAGAGTTGTTGGTCATGAATGGATGTTGAATTTGGTCCAGTGCTTTTCCTGTGTCTGTTGAGATGATAAGATCTTTTTTCATTCTATTAATATCTGTTTCACTTTGATGGATGTGTATGTTGGACTGTCCTTGCATCCTACTTATAAATCCTGCATGATCATTGTGAATGATCCTTTAATTGCTGCTGAATTTGGTTTACTGGGGTTTTTTAGTTTTGTTTTTTAAGTATTTTTGTGTCTATATTTATCTAGGATATGGAGCTGTAGTTTTCTTTCTTGTTAGTGCACTTTCTAGCTTTGGCATGAGGTGGCTGTATAAAATGACTGGGAACATTCCTTCCTCTTCTGTTTTTTGGGAGAGTTTGAGGATTGGTGTTAATTCTTTAAATATTTGTAATATTTACCAGTGGAATCATCTGAACCTGAGCTTTTCTTTATTGGGAGACACTGCCTCAATCTCGTTATTAGTAATTTGGTTAATGCAGAGTTCCTAGTTCTTCTTGATTCAATCTAGGTTGTTTGTATGTTTCTAAGAATGTTGCCATTTCTTCTAAGTTGTCCAGTTTGTTGGTATGTAATTGTTAATAGGGGGCCTCTTAGGCTCTTTTGTATTTCTATGGTATCAGTTGTAGTGTCTCCTTTTTTATTTATAATTTTGTAGATTTGGGTCCTCTTTTTTTTTCCCCCGCCTTGGTTAGTGTAGCTGAAGTTTTGTCAATTTGGTTTATCTTTTTGAGGGAACAAATTATTAGTTTGGTTATCTTTCCTTTTGTTTTCCTGATCTCTATTTTATTTATTTCTCCTCTAGTCTTTTTAATTTTTTTTTACTTTTTCTAACTGGGCTCATTTCTTTTTGTTGTTGTTGTTCCTTAGGGCATAGAGTTACATTGTTTATTGGGCATCTTTCTTGCTTCTAAATATAGGGTTCTTTTGCTAGGACTTCATTTTTAAACTGCTTTTGCTGGATCCTGTTAGTTTTAGTATGTTGGGTTTCTTCTGTTTTCTTTTTTTAATTTTTAAAAATTTTATCCAATATTTTTCTTTAAAGTATGGTTGACATACAGTATTATATTAGTTTCAGGTGTACAGCATAGTGATCAGACACCCAGAAACGTAGCAAAATGATCACCATGATAAGCGTAGTTTCCCCCTATTATATGAAGTTATTGTAATTCCAGTGACTTACTTATTTTATGAATGGAAGTTTGTTCCTCTTAATCCCTGTCACATATTTTGCCCATTTCTCCAGCTCCCCTCCCTTTGGCAGCCATGAGTTTCACCTCTGTATTTATGAGTCAATATCTTTTTTGTTTTGGCAGTTAATTTATTTTTTTTAGATTCTATAAAAAGTGAAATCATATAGTATTTGTGTTTATGACTTACCTCAGTTAGCATAAACCTAGGAGTATCTCCGTTGTTGCTAATGGTAAGGTTTCATTCTTTTTTTTTTTTTTTTTAATGACTGAGCAATGTTGCATTGTGTGTGTGTGTGTGTATGTATATTATATATATATATATCATTTGTTTATCCATTCATCTATTGATGGGCACTTAGGTTGCTTCCATATCTTAGCTATTGTAAGTAATGCTGCAGTAAACATAGGGATGAATGTGTCTTTTTGAATTAGTCTTTTTTTGTTTCTTCAGATAAATACCCAGAAGTGGAATGGCTGGATCACATGGTTCTTCTATTTTTTAATTTTTGAGGAATCTTCATACTGTTTTCCATAGTGGCTGCTTCAGCTTACATTCCTCTCAACAATGCATAAGGGTGTACTCCCTCCTCGTCCTCATCAGCACTTACTGTTTTTGTGGGTTTGATCCTAACCATTCTGACAAGTGTGAGGTGATAGCTCATTGTGGTTTAATTTGCATTCCCTGATGGTGAGCGATGTTGAGCATGTTTTCATGTGTCCTGGCCATCTGTATGTCTTCTTTGGAAAAATGTCTGTTGAGGTCCTCTGCCCATTTTTTAATCAGTTGTTTGCTTTTTTAAAGTGTTCAGCTGTATGAGTTCTTTAGATATTTTAGATACCCATATCAGATAGATCATTTGCAAATATCTTCTCCCATTCAGTAGGTTGCCTTTCCATTTAGTGGATAATTTACTTACTGTACAGAAGTTTTTTAATTTGATGGAGTCTCAATAATTTATTTTCATTGTTGTTTCCCTTGCCTGAGCAGGCAGATAAATAAATAAATATATCTTCTATATCGATATGTCTATCTTCTATATAGATATATTTAAGACCAATGACCAAAAGTTACTGCCTATGTTTTCTTTTAGGAGTTTTAAGGTTTAAAGTCTTAAATTTAGGTCCTTAGTCCATTTTAAGCTTTTTTTTATTACATAGTGTAAAAAGGTGGTCTAGTTTCATTCTCTGCATGTAGCTGTCCATTTTCCCCAATAGCATTGATGAAAAAGGTTGTCTTTCCCCCCTTGTATATTCTTACCGCATTTGTTGTAGATTAATTGACCATAAAAGTGTGGGTTTGTATCTTCGCTCTGGTTACTGTTCTCTTCATCTATGTGTCTGTTTTTGTGCCAGTACCATCTTGTTTTTATGGCTATAGTTTTCTAGTATAGTTCGAAATCTGTAAATGTGATGCCTCAGTTTTGTTCTTTCTCAAGATTGCTTTGGTATTTGGAGTCTTTTGTGATTCCATACAAATAACAGTATGATTTGATCTTGCTGTGTGAAAATACTGTTGATATTTGATAGGGATTGCGCTGAATCTAAAAATCATTGGGTAGTATGGAAGATTTAACAATATAAACTCTTCTAGTTGATGAGCGTGGTGTAGCTTTCCATTTATTTGTGTTCTCTGCACTTGTTTTCATCAGCGTCTTACAGTTTTCCAAGTACAGGTCTTTTATGTCTTTGGTTAAATTTTTTCCTAGGTATTTTATTCTTTTTACTGTGATAACGAAAGGGATTGTTTTCTTAATTTCTTTTTCTGCTATTTTGTTATCACTCTATAGAAATCAAACAGATTCGTGTGTGAGTTTTGTATGCTGCCACTTTGCTAAATTCTTCTAATAGTTGTAATAATATTTTCAGTGGAGTGTTTAGGATTTTCTATTTATAGTATCATGTCATCTACATACAGTGATAATTTTACTTCTTTTTTTGATTTGGATGCCTTTTCTTTCTTTCTTCTTGTCTTTCCAGTATTAGTTGGATAAAAGTGGCCCAAGTAAGCATCCTTGCCTTTCTCCTGATCTTAGGGGAAAGCTGTCAGTTTTTCACCATTGAATATGTTAGGTGTGGGTTGTCATATATGGCCTTCACCGAGTTGAGCTATGTTTCCTCTAAATTCACTTTGTAAAGTTTTTCTCATGAACAGATGTTGAATTTTGTCAAATGTCAAACTTCATGCATCTTTTGAGGTGATCATACAATTCTTATGATTTGTTTTATTAATGTGGTGTATCCCATTGATTTATTTGTGGGTAATTAATCATCCTGCATCCCTGGAATAAATACCACTTGATCTTGGTAAAATATTCTTTTAATGTATTGATGAATTCTGTTTGCTAATATTTTGTTGAGGATTTTTGCACCTATGTCATCAGGGATACTGGACCATAGTGTTGTTTCTTTGTAGTGTCCTTGTCTGATTTTGGTATTAGGGTGATGATGGCCTTGTAGATATTTGGAAGTTTTCCTTCCTGTTTTGCTGTTTCCAATAGTTTGTGTAGGATATGTATTAACTCTTCTTTAAAGGTTTGGTGGAATATAGAAGACTGTATGTTTCTAGGAACTTAACTATTTCTTCCAGGTTGTCCAGTTGGTTTGTATAGATTTTTTTGTAGTAGCCTCATAATCCTTTGTTACTTCTCTTTCATTTTGGATTTTATTTATTTGGGTTCTCTATCTATCTTTTGTTCTTAGTGAGTCTGGCAAAAGTGTTATTAATTTTGTTTATCTTTTCAGTGAACCATCTCTTGGTTCCATTGATCTTTTCTCTCTCTCTTTTTTTAATCTTATTTCATTTATTTCTGCTCTGATCTTTTTTTCTCTCCTCTACAATCTTTGGACTCTTTCTGTTCTTTTTATAGTTTTTAGAGGTTTTTTTTGATTGTTTGTTTCTGGTTACCATGAGGTTCATATATAACATCCTAAGTACATAGTGGTGTATATTAAGTTGATGATCATTTAAGAAGATCAAACACATTCTAAAAAAACTTCATTTTTACTCCCCCTTTCTCCATGTTTTATATATATGTTATCACATTTATTTTCTTTATTTTGTGAGTCCCCTTAACGAATTTTTATGATATAGTTTATTTTACTATTTTGGTCTTTTAATTTTCATCCGTTCATCATTTTATTTAATTTTTTATTAATTTTATTATTTTTATTTATTATATATTTATATATTATATTTATTAATTTTATTAATTAAATTTTCATCCTTTCATCATTTTTAAGTGATTGCTATACTACCTAACTTGTATGTTTGTTTTTACTCATGAAATTATTTTCTTTCATTTTCTTCTAATTATGACCTTTTGTTTTCCACTTTAAGTTTCTTTGGTATTTCTTGAAGGCTGGTTTAGTGGCTATGAACTCCTTCAACTTTTGTTTCTTTGGGAAACTCCATCTATTCTTCAAATCTGAATGATAACATTGCCAGTAGAATATTAATTGTTGTCAGATATTTCCTTTCAACACCTTGACCATATCCTGCCACTCCCTTCTGGCCTGCAAAGTGTCTGCTAAAAAATAAGCTGATAAACTTTTGTGGTTTCCCTTGTACACACCTGTACTTTTCTCCTGCTTTTAAAGTTGCTTTTCTCCTGCTTTTAAAGTTCTATATCTTTAAATTTTGACATTTGAATTAATATATGTCGTGGTGTGGACCTCCTGGGGTCATCTTGTTTGGAACGCTCTGTACTTTCTGAACCTGGATGTCTGTTTCCTTTCCCAACTTGGGGAAGTTTGTAGCTGTTATTTTTTCAAATAAATTTTCATCCCTTTTTAGTTCTCTTGTCCTTCTAGGACTCCTGTAATACAAGTATTTGCTTGATATTCTCCAAGAGATCCTGTAACTTATTCTCATTTACTTATTTATTTATTTCCTATTCAGCTTGGGTGTTTTCCTTTACTGTCTTTGAAGTTGTTGATCCATTTTTCTGCATCTTCAAATCTGTTGATTCCTTCCAGTGTATTTTCCATTTCAATTATTGTAGTCTTCAACTGTGGTTCTTTTTAATATTTTCTGTTTTTCTTGAAGTTCTCACAGAGTTCATTCACTCTTCTCTCCATTCCAATGAGCATCTTTATGAACATGGCTTTGAACTCTTTGCCAGGTAGATTTGTTATCTCAATTTCATTTAGGTCTTTTTCTGAGGTGCGTGTTTTGTTTTGTTTTGTTTTCATATGGAGTGCATTCCTCTGTCTCCTCATTTTGTTTGACTTTTTGTGTTTGTTTCTATGAATTAGGTGAAATAACTACTTCTATATTTGAAGGAATAATCTTGTGTATGATTATCCCTGTGTAGACTGTGTTTGCCTGGTGACTTTGATTGGATGGCTGGAGCTGTGGTTGGCAGGGGCTGGGGGTCCCAGGGAACTTTGTGCTGCCTTGGTGAGATGGCTGGAGCATAAGTAAGCATAGGCCAAGGCAGCTGAAGTTGACATGGGTACAAGTTAGAGGCCCCAGGGCTCTCTGCACAGAGGATGCCCTGGCAGGACAGCTGAAGCTTAAGTGGATATAAGCTGGGGGATCCTAGGGTTGTCACTGCAAAGAACACCTGGTAGGACAGGTGAAGCTTAAGGCTTGAGTGGGCACAGAGCGGGGATTCTGGGGCACCCTACTTGGAGGCACCCTGGCAGAGCAGCTGGAGCCAAAGTGGGCACAGGCCAAATGTTCCCAGGTGCTTTGTGAGGGTGATGCCCTGGTGGATCACCTGAAGGTGAATCAGGCATGGGCTGTGGGGTCCTGGGGTGCTTTATGCTGGGTGTGCCCTGGCAAGTTGTCTGGAGCTGAAGTGGTAGAGGCCTACAGTGCTCCTGTAGGCTTTGGGCCTGTGTCTCTTTGGCAAGATGACTGGAGCTGTAGTGAGCGCTGACTGTGGGTGTCCTGATGTGTACCACCCTGGGGACACCTGGTGGGACATCTGGGTCTGGTATGGGCTAGGAGCCCAGGACTCCTTGAGAAAGTAAGCTGGGTATGGGTTCCTGAACCCTGTGTCTGTCTGTACTGTTAAGGGTGAGAGAAAGCATAAACCAGCCCCACTGACCCACTGAGAGTTTCAGCAAATCCCCCACTGTTTGGGAGGGTTTTAGGGCTAGATCTTTTAAATTTAGTTGTTCTTTTAAACCATAGCTTTTTTCCTATGCCCCCAGGGATCTGGGGCTGGTGTAGGATAGGGGCCAAGTGCTTGCTGGGGTGGGGGGGGGGGTAGATCATCAATGCACCCAGATCCTGCTCCCATGAACACTATTAAGTTGGAGGGGAAACATAAACCATGGAACTCTCTAGCCCCTCCAACCCAAAGGAAGTACAGCAGTTACCTTTCCTTTTGGTACAGTTCTAGGCCTGGTTCTTTTATATTTTAGTTGTCACTTTAAACAGAGGTACAGTTGCTCTGTACCCTGGGGTAGACAGATCTGCTCACAGTCTCTTGGTACTGTTCCTCACCACTGCAGTTCGCAGTGTCAGGGGTGAAGTTTCCCTTCATTACCGTGTGTCTGTCTCGCCACTCTTTTTGTGGTCTGTCTTTTGGTCAGCAGAAACTGTTTGGTTAGCCGTCAGTTCTTCTTCAGGGGGAATTGCTCTGTATAAATCAGTGTAGATTTGGTGTGTCTGTGGAGGAGGTGAGTTCATGGTCTTCGTACCTCACCATGTTAGACTGGAACTCCCCCTTTACCATTTCTTGTAAGGCTGATTGAGGATGATAAACCCCTTTAACATTTGTCTGGAAATCTCTATCTCTCCTTCGATTCTGTATGATAATCTTGCCAAATAGAGTCTTTATGGTTGTAGTTTGTTTTTCTTTTAGCACCTTGAATATATCTTGCCACTCTCTCTGGCCTGCAGAGTATCTGCTGATGAATCAGCTCATAGCTTTATGGGCATTTCCTTGTGTGTAACTAATAGCTTTTCTCTTGCTGCTTTTAAGATTCCCTCTTTATCTCTAATTTTTGGCTGGCTTTCATCTTGCTTGGGGCTCTCTCTACTTCCTCGATCTGGATGTCTCTCTCTTTCCTCAGGTTAGGGATGTTTTCAGCTTTCTTCAAATAAGAATGTAAGCTGAGAATGAAGGGATAAAAATATTTATTTCAAGCTTTTTTGTTGCTTACCATGTGCTTGAAATACCTATTTTTGTACTATCATTGTCAGCGTATGTGTGTCCTTAAGGCTAAAATATGCCCCTTGTAGACAGCATATTATTGGATCTATTTTTTTTAAGTTTGTTCACCTGTTCCATGTGCTTTTATTGGCGAATATAATCCTATGTTTAGTTGTTGATAAGTAGGGACTTACTATTGGCATTTTGTTATTGTTTTATAGATCCGTTGTTCCTTGTTCCATTGTTCCTTGTTCCATCCAGCTGCCTTTTCTTGTGTTTTGATGTCATGTGTTGATCAACTCTTCCTTTTTAAAAAAATTGTTAATTTTTAAAAATTTCAGTGCCAGTATAGTTAATAAACAATGTTATCTTATTTCAGGTGTATGATAGAGTGATTCAGCAGTTCTATGCAGTGCTCATCATTAAGCTTATTCTTAAATGCCTTCACCTATGTCACCTATCTTCCCACACACCTCCTCCCCTTGGTAAATGTCAATTTTTTCTGTATGGTTAAGAGTCTTTTATTGGTTAGTCTTTTTTTCCCTTTGCTTGTTTTGTTTCTTAAATTCCACATATAAGTGAAACCATACAATATTTATCTTTCTCTGGCTGACCCATTCCACTTAGCATTGTGCTGCCTAGATCTGTCCATGTTGTTGCAAATGGTAAGATTTCATTCTTTTTTATGGGTGAGTAATATTTCATTGTACATATGCATATATATTATAACTATTTTTTTTTTAATCCACATATCTAGCTATG
Source organism: Meles meles (assembly GCF_922984935.1). Classification (NCBI taxonomy): domain Eukaryota; kingdom Metazoa; phylum Chordata; class Mammalia; order Carnivora; family Mustelidae; genus Meles; species Meles meles. Next base: position 86,604,728 of record NC_060068.1, read on the forward strand.
GACACTTGGGTTACTCCCATAATATAGCTATTGTAAATAATGCTGCAGTCAACAGAGGGATTCATAGATGGTTTTGAATTAGTGTTTTTGCCTTCTTTGAGTACATATCAATTACTGGAATTACTGAACATACAATAGTTCTATTTTTAATTTTTTGCCGAAGCTCCGAACCATGTTCCACAGTGATTGCACCACTTTATATTCCCACCAGCAGTGTAAGAGGGTGTCTTTTCTTCACATCCTTGCCAACACTTCTTTTCTTGTATTTTTATTTTAGCTATTCTGATAGTGGGAGGTAGTATCTCATTATGGTTTTGATTTGCATTTCCCTGATGTGAGTGATGTGATGATGAATGATATTGAATGTATTTTCATGTATCTGTTGGTTATCTGTATGTCTTCCTTGGAGACATGGTCTTCTGCTCATTTTTAGTTGGGTTAATTTTTTGGTGTTGTGTTGTATAAGTTCTTTATATATTATGGATGCTAATCCCTTATTTAAATATTTTGTTTGCATATGCCTTCCCTCTTTTCAGTAGTTTGTCTTTTAGTTTGTTTTTTTTTTTAAGATTTTATTTATTTGACAGAGGTAGGCAGAGAGGCAGGCAGAGAGAGAGAGAGCACGCAAGGGGGGAACAGGCTCACTCCTGAGCAGAGAGCCTGATCCAGGACTCTGAGGTCATGACCTGAGCCGAAGGCAGAGGCTTACCCCACTGAGCCACCCAGGCATCCTGTCTTTATTTTTGTTGATTGTTTCCTTTGCTGTGCAGAAGGTTTTAATTTGATGTAGTTCTAATAGTTTATTTTTGCTTTTATTTTCCTTGCCCAAGGAGACGTACCTAGAAAAATGTTACGACCTATGCCAGAGAAATTACTGTCTGTCCTCTCTTCTAGGAGTTATATGGTTTTAGGTCTCACATTTATTTACGTCTCCAATCCATTGTGAAGTTATATTTGTGTATGGAATAAGAAAGTAGCCCAGTTTCATTTTTTTGCATGTAGCTCTCCAGTTTTCTCAACTCCATTGTTGATTAGACTGTCTTGTTCCCATTGCATATTGACTTCGTTGTCAAAGATTAATTGATCTTATTGTCGTGGGTTTATTTCTGAACTCTCTATTCTGTTGGATTGATCGCTGTGTTTCTTTTTGTGCTGGTACCAGACTGTTTAGATTACCACAGGTTTGTAGTCTATCTTGAAATATGAGATTGTGATATCTCCAGTTTTGTTCTTGTTTTTCAAGATCACTTTATTATGTGGGGTCTTTTATGGTTCCATTACAATGTTAGGATTGTTTGTTCTAGTTCTGTGATAAATGCTATTGGTATTTTGGTAGGGATTGCATTAAACGTGTAGATTGCTTTGGGTAGTATGGACATTTTAACAATATTCAATTTGTGTGCATTTAACATCTTCCTGTTTATATCATCTTCAGTTCCTTTCATCAGTGTTTTACAGTTTTCATAGCAGTGGTCTTTTACTCCTTGGTTAAGTTAATTTATTGGTATTTTATTCTTTGTGCAGTTGTAAATGGGATGTCTTCTTAATTTCTTTTTCTGCCTTATTATTAGTTTATAGGAATGCAATAGATTTGTTATTGATATTGTATCCTGTGGTCTTACTGAATTTATCAATCCCAATAGTACTTGGTGGAGTCCTTAGGGTTTTCTATGTGTATAGTATCACATTAGCTTCAAAGAGTGAAAGTTGTACTTCTTCCTTACCAATTTGGATGTATTTTATCTCTTTTTCTTGTCATATTGCTGTGGCTAGGACTTCCATTACTATGTTGAATAAAAGTGATGAGAGTGGACATCCTTATCTTCTTCCTGACCTAAGGGAAAAGATGTCAGTTTTTCCACCATAGAGTATGAGGTTAGCTGTGGGATTTTTATATATATATGGCCTTAATATGTTGAGGTATGTTCCTTCTAAGTCTCTTTTATTGAGGTTTTTTATCATGAATGGATGTTGTACCTTGTCAGATGCTTTCTCTGCATCTATTGAAATGATCATATGAATTTTATCCTTTCTCTTCTTTTTTTTTTTTAAACATTTTTTTATTTTATTTATTTGTCAGAGAGAAGGAGAGAGAGAGAGAGAGCACACAGGCAGGCAGAGAGGCAGAGAGAGAAGCAGGCTCCTTGCCGAGCAAGGAGGTCATGCGGGACTCGATCCCAGGACCCTGGGATCATGACCCAAGCTGAAGGCAGCGGCTTAACCCACTGAGCCACCCAGGCGTCCCAATCCTTTCTCTTCTTAATGTGATGTATTACATTGATTGATTTATGAAAATTCAACCACCCTTGCATCCTGTGAGTAAATCCTGCTGGATAATGGTGAATGATTTTTTAAATGTATTGTTTGGTTTGCTAATATTTTATTGAGGATTTTTGCATCTATGTTCATCAGAGATATTGACCTCTAGTTCTCTTTTTTTGTGGTGTCTTTATGTCGTTTTGGTACCAGGGTAATTCTGGCCTCATAGAATGAATTTGGAAGCTTTCCTTCCTCTTCTCTTTTTTTGGAATAGTTTAAGAAGAGTAGATATTTACTCTTCTCTAAATATTTGGTAGAGTTGACCTGTGAAGATTTCTGGCCCTAGACTTGTATCTTTTGGGAGTTGGGTTTTTTGTTTGTTTGTTTTAAGATTTTATTTATTTATGAGAGAGAAAGAATGAGAAAGAGAGGGAGCTGAGCAGGGAGCCTGATGTGGGACTCGATCCTGGAACTCCAGGATCATGACCTGAGCTGAAGGCAGTCACTTAATCAACTGAGCCACCTGGGTGCCCTGTTAGGAGCTTTTTGATGATTAATTCCATTTTGTTGCTGGTAATTGGTCTCTTCAAATTTTCTCTTTCTTCCTGCTTCAGTTTGAGTAGGTTGTACGTTTTTAGGAATTTATCCATTTCTTATAGATAGTCAGTTTGTTGGCATATAATTTTTCATAATGCTCTCTTAGAATTTTTTGTATTTCTGTGGTGTCAGTTGTATTTCTCTTTCATTTCTGACTTTGAGTACTCTCTCTCTCTCTTTTTTGGATTCTAGATAAAGGTTTATCAGTTTTGTTGATCCTTTCAAACACCTAATCCTGGTTTCATTCATCTACTCTATTTTTTTTTCTTTAGTTTCTGCTTTGTTCATTTCTGCTCTAATTTTTTTTATTTCCTTCTACCAGTTTTGAGTTCTGTTTGTTGTTCTGTTCTAGCCCCTTTAGGTGTAAGGTTACGTTGTTTGAGATTTTTCTTCTTGAGGTAGGCCTGTATTGCTATAAATTGCCATCTTAGAACAGCTCTTAGGGCATCCTCAAAATTGTGAACCATTGTGTTTTCAGTTTCATTTGTCTCCATGTATTTTTTGAGGTCTTCTATGATTTCCTGGTTGACCAATTTAGGGTTTGTGTAGCATGTTATTTAAACCTGTATGTATTTGCCTTCTTTCCATATTTCTTCTTGTGGTTGACTTCTGATTTCATGGTGTTGTCAAAACAGATGCATGGTCTGGGGCACCTGGGTGGCTCAGCGGGTTAAAGCCTCTGCCTTCAGCTCAGGTCATGATCCCAGGATCCTGGGATCGAGCCCCGCGTCGGGCTCTCTGCTTAGCTGGGAGCCTGCTTCCTCCTCTCTCTCTCTCTCTCTGCCCCTGCCTCTCTGCCTACTTGTAATCTCTATCTGTCAAATAAATAAATCTTAAAAAACAAACAAACAAACAAACAAAAAACCAGATGCATGGTCTGACTTCATTTTCTTTAAGTTTCAGAGGTAGAATTTAGTGATATATCAGTAGCACTCATTACATCAGGTGCCATCCTTAATACCCATCATCCATTTATCCCTTTGCCTCACCCACCTCCCCTCCAGCAACCTTCAGTTTGTTTCCTACATTTTAGAGCCTCTTATGGTTTGCCTCCTTCTCAATTTTCATTTTATTCTTTCTTCCCTTCCCCTTTGTTCATCTGTTTTGTTTCTTAAATTCCACCTATGATTTCATCCTTTTGATTTTATTGACATTTGAAATTTGTAATCTATTCTGGAGAATGTTCTGTGTGACTTGAGAAGATTGTATATTCTTCCATTTTAGGATGGAATGTTCTGAATATCTATTAGATCCACCCGGTCCAATGTGTCATTCAAAGTCACTGTTTCCTTGATTTTCTGATTGGACAATCTATCCATTGATTTAAGTGAAGTGTTAATATCCTCTGCTATTACTGTATCACTATCAATTACTTTCTTCATGTGTATTTTTAGCTGCTCTATGTATTTGGATTCTCCCATGTTGGTTGCATAAATATTTATAATTGTTAAATCTTTTTTCTCACCTATTTATTCCCTTTATGCTCTATATTGTCCTCCTTTGTCTCTTCTGGCCTGCAGAGTTCCTGCTGAAAAATCCAATGACAGTGTTATGGAGTTTCCCTTCTATGTAATTGTTTTCTTTCCCCCTGCTCTTTCAAAAATTCTCTTTTTGCCATATTAATTACTATGAGTTTTGGTGTGGACCTCCCTGGGTTCATTTTGTTATGTGTTTTCTGTGCTCCTAGATCTATATTTCTGTTTCCTTCTCCAAATTTGGAAAGTTTTCAGCTATTATTTCTTCAAATAATTTTTCTGCTCCCCTTTGTTTCTCTTCTTCTTTGGGGATCCCTATAATGAGAATGGTATTACACTTGAGGGTGTTGTTGAGTTCCCTTAGTCTATTTTCATTTTTTATTTTTTTCTCTCCCCTGTTCAGGTTGATTGCTTTCTATTACTGTGCCCTCCAGGTGACTGATCCATTCTTGTGCTTTTGCTAGTTTACTACTTATTCTGCCTGGTGTATTTTAAATTTCATTTACTGCATTCTTCATCTCTGATTGGTTATTTAGTTTTCTGTGTCTTTGTTGAGGTTCTCCACTCTATATTCTCAAGTCAAGTGAGTATCTTTATGACCATTATTGTAAATTCTCAATCAGACATACTACTTATCTGTTTCATTTAGCTCTTTTGCTGTGATTTTTGTCCTGTTCTTTTATTTGCGAGATACTCTTTTGTTTCCTTATTTTGTCTAACCTGCTTTTTGAAAGTAATGGCCTTATTAAGAAGAGTTCTGTATTGGCCTGCTGTGCAGTGTCCCTGTTCACCCAAACCTGGCACTTGAGGAACGTCTCCTGTGTGTGTTGCCTGTGCCCTATTGTTGTGGCCGAGCCACCTTCTCCTTCAGTCCAGTCTTCTGCAATAGCTCACTTTGTCTCTTGTGGGCAGGGTTTAGTTCCTGGGTTGTTAGTGGGCTAGTCTGGCGCCACACTGGCCCTAAGTTGTCAGATCAGGCATTTTGCCAGAGATGCGATAGCATGGACCAGCAGGGCATTTTCCCTGTGTTAGCCCTTGAGATGCTGTCACTGCTAGGCAGGCCCTGTAGTTAGAGGAGATGCCTGCCACCAGCGCACTGTGGGGGCCACATTTGGACAGGTGTGCGTGCTTATTTTGCCTTCTCCCCAGGCTAGGAGTCACTTCCTAGTGGTGCTCGCCCCTGGTGGGGCTGCTTATGCTGCCAGGCTTATGGCATTGGTTCAGATGGGCTCCCACTAAGGGCGCATTGGATGGGGCAAGTTTGCAGGAAAACTCAGGAGTAGGGTGGCAGTGTTACCAAGGCATTCACAGGTCTGCTGTGGGAGGGGACCTAGGGACCCGGACCAAAGGCCTGGCTACAGGGGTCATGTCTGTTGGAGAATGCAGGGGCAGGGCACTGGTAGCACAAGCTAAGGGGAGAGTGTTGGTGCTGCCTTGGTTCCTCTAGGTGTCCATGTATCTAGGCTGAGAAGCAGGGGAGGAAAACCTCTGTTGTTCTTGGAGAAGTGTCTGGACAATCCCTGCCCACTCCCCACCAGCACATGCTCTTGAGAGCTGTGGCCTCTATGTCATATTTCAGCAGGCCTGTCTGCTGTGCTGTCTCTGGAAGAGCAGGGACTCAGACTCTGTTTCTGCTCACCCTTTGGGTCTCCAGGAGCCAAGACTGCAGATTTTTAAAGTTCCAGTGTTAAGCTTGCTTACTGTAAAAACTCCAGAATTTTGGCCCCTTTAGTTTTCAAAGCTTCAAATATCACTGGGGCTTGTCTTCCCTGTGTAGGTTCCCTATGCCTAGAGTGCCTGGTGTGAGGGTCTGTTTCTTTCACCTTCCTGTGCCCGTGATGTTCTTTCCTCCTGTGGAACATCCCATGGGCCTCTTTAGCTCCTGATGTTATCTCTGCCCTTCCTATGCACTTTGATGTGGCCTCTTCTCTACATTTAGCTATGGGGAATCTGTTCTGTCACTTTTTGCTGTTTTTTTTCTAGGTTATGTACACTGATGTGGGTGTTTTCTAGTTGAATCCATGGGAAGAGGTGAGCACAGGATCTTCATACAATGCCGTTTTTCCTGGGAGTTTCTTGTGAAATTACTTCAGATTTTTCCCAAGTTACCATGAGTTATTCATAAAACATCTCAAAAAACTACAGTGCCTTATTTTAAACCAATAACTTCAATAAAATTCCTAACCTTCACACTATTATTTCTCCTTCTCCTCAGGTTTTAGATTAGCAATGTTACAGTTTGTGTATTTTTTAACTCTGTTTAATAACAGAAAGCTGTATTTGGATTATTGTATTTTTTTTTTTTTTTTTACTTTTAAACTAGAATGGTAAGTGAATTACAACCATTGCCATATTATGGAATCCACCTTTGACTGTGGTTTTACCATTACTAGTGAGTTTGACAGTGCCTTCTTAAATTTTTATGATGTTAAATAGTGTCCTTTTAGTTTCACTCAAAAAACTCCCTTCAGCATTTCTTGTAAGGAAAGTCTAGTGGTGATCTCAGCTTTCGTTTGTTTTGGAAAGTTTTATCCCTCCTCCATTTCTGAAGGACAGCTATGGTAGGTATAGTGTTCTTTGTTAACAGGTTTTTTTCTTCCAATATTTTGGATATATCATTATGTTATCTCCTGGCCTCGAAGTTTGTATTTAGAAAACTGCTGGTAAAATTTATTGTAGTTGGGGCGCCTGGGTGGCTCAGTGGGTTAAAGCCTCTGCCTTCATCTTGGGTCATGGTCCCAGGGTCCTGGGATCGAGCCCCACATGGGGCTCTCTGCTCAGTGGGGAGCCTGCTTCCTCCTCTCTCTCTGCCTGCCTCTCTGCCTACTTGTGATCTCTGTCAAATAAATAAATAAATAAATCTTTTAAAAAATTATTGTAGTTAACTTTTCTCTTGATGCTTTTGAAATTCTTTGTCTTCGACTTTTGACTTAATTACAGTGCATCTTAATGTAGCCCTATTTGGCTTCAGCCTTTTTATGGTCCTTTTGCCTCTTGGATCTTAATGTTTTTTCTCTTCCCATTTTGGGGGAGTTTTCAACCATTATTCCTTTAAATATCCCTTTTGTCATTCCCTTGTCTTGTCCCTATGGGATTCCCATAATAATAATAATGTTTCTTTGTGTTTTCTACATTTTGTAGGCTTTCTTCACTCTTCTTGGTTCTTGTTTCTCTTTGCTCCTCTGACTGACTGAGCAATTTGAAATATAAGACATTTGAAATTAACAGTCTTTCTTCTGCATGGTTTAGTCTGCTTTTGAAGCTCCTTATTGAATACTTAGATTTTTTTTTTTTTTTTAGATTTTTTTTATTTGAGAGAGAGAGAGAGAGAGATTACAAGTAGGGAGAGAGAGAGGGAGAAGCAGGTTCCCCACTGAGGAGAGAACCTGATGCGGGGCTCGATCCCAGGACCCTGAGACCATGACCTGAGCTGAAGGCAGAGGCTTAACCCACTGAGCCACCCAGGGGCCCCTTCACTTATATTTTTCCATTGTAGAATTTCTATTATTTTTTTTAATGGTTTCTCTTTTGTTGTTGACTTTCATGTTGTCCATGCATTTCATTTAGTTGTTCATTCTTCTAATTCCTTAAAATTCTTTAAGAGGATTATTTTGAATTTTTTGTCCGACACTACGTAGATCTCCATTTCTTTAGGGTCAGTTATTAAGAGTTTTATTAGTTCCCTTTGGTGGGGTCATATTTACCTGATGTTTCATGATCGTTGACTTCTTACACCAGTGTCTGTACATTTGAGTGACTGGTTTCATTCTCCAGAATGTAATGGTTCGCTTTGGCAGAGACAGGTTTTCATGAGTCAGTTCAGCTCAGGTTTTGGGACATGTCTGCCGGTAACGTTCTTGGGCAGATGGAGCCTGGTATTAGCGTCTATTTTGGGGTGAGGCAACTGTTCAAGCTCCGAGGTCACCAGGAGGAGTGGGAGGGATGGTATGACACTGACTGAGAACAGCTGGATAGGACTGCTGTTGTGTTCCCTGGCCAAGTGAGGCTGTAGGAGGGGCTCCACAGTTGCCTGGATTTTCTGGTCAGGCTTACTAGACAGTGGGATTGGGTCCCATACTCAGCAGTACGTGGGGCTGTGAATTAATTTCCCTGCCCTAGCAGGGGAGCCGGATGGGTCCCAGGGCCTGCTTGGCTCATTGTTTTGGGACCCAAATTAAGCAAGGTGTACGCTGAATGTCTTGGTCAGATGAGGCTGCTGGAGTGATTGTGCAGTCAGGGAAAGCCATGACCTGTGCCCTCTATGCAAGTCCACCTGTAAGCAAGGCTATTGGATGGGCTGTGTAGCTTCCTGTGAGTTTTGGTAAAGTTCCCTGGTCAGGAGGGCTGAAGATTATATTCCAGCAGTGAGACGGTATATGAATTAGTTTCTCTGCCTAGTGCCTTGGGTGAAGTAGCTCCAAGGCCGTTAATGTTTTTTTGTGGTCTTGACTTAAGCAGACCTGTGCCCCAGGTTTCCTGGTCAAACAGGGCCCCTGGCTTTGCTCTGAGGGAGATCTGCATGGCCTGCAGTATTCTCAGCCCTTCCTGTTAGGTGGGCCTGTGGACCATGCTCTGTAGTGGAAGGGACCGTGACTCAGTCTTTCTCTGCGGGTGGGGGCAGACCAGACTTCAGGGCTGGCGAAGACTTTTGTTTGAAGTCCCTAATAATCAGGTGTCCCTGCACCCTGCCAAGTACCCTGGTCAGACAGCACCCCTGACATGGTTCTGCAGAGAAGCAGAACTCCTGGGTGAGAGCTACTACTTGGGCGCTGCAGGTAGCAGTTTGGTCTGCCAACATCCATGTGTTGGTTGAGGGAAACCCCTCCTCCTTTCTGTGTTACAGTTCGGTTGCCAGTGGCTGAGTCCTGTAGAATCCCCTGTGATCTCTGTGAGACAAAACCAGAAAGAGGCTCTCCAGAAATGACCGACCCCCCAGTGCTGTGAGGGGTGGATGTCACCCATGGCCTCCCTTTCTGCGCTGGAGGAACTGTAGGGTCAGGGGAGATCTCTTGGCCTGGCGTCGCACTGGCCTGAGTTGGTCCTCTCACCCGTGCAGGGCAGTCCGCCTGGTTCTCTGTGGGGGCACTGAGTACTTCAGCCCCACTCCCGGGTTCTAGGATTCTTTCAGGGGTGTGTTGTTCACGAATGGTTGTTACGTCATTCCTTCCCCTCCCAAGAACAACCATGACCCTGTCTCGGTTATGTCACTTGCTATTCATAACCATTCTAACAGGTGTGAAGTGCTATCGCATTGTGGTTTTGACTTGTATTTCCCTAGTGGTTAGTGACATAGGCCACCTTCTCATGCACCTTCAGCTATTTGTTTTCTGAGGAAAATTTTCTGTTCAGGTCCTCTGCCGATATTTAACTTGGATTCTTTAGGTTCTTTTTGCCATTGAGTGGAATGAGTTCTTTATGCATTTTGGACATTAGCCCCTTATCTGATCTATAGTTAGCAACATTTTCTCCCAGTCCGTAGACTGCCTTCTCATTTTGTTGATAGTTTCCTTTGCTTTGAGGAAGCTCTTTAGTTGGTCGAGTCCCACGTTTAGCATCTACTTTGTTGCTTGTGCTTCAGGGGTATGGCCAAAAGATGTTTGTCAAGACCTCTGTCCAAGAGCTTTTTCCCTATGTTTTCTTCTAGGAGTTTCATGGTTTCTAGTCTTACATTTAAGTCTTTTCAAAATTCTTAATTTGTACTCAGACTTTTTAAGGGAGAAGTTGAGAAGAAAAAGTTTTTAATGGGTTGATATGGTATCTGTTCTTAACATGCCACACTTGCTTGCCTCCTGCCATGCCCCACAGGATTTTGAGGGCTACGTCCTCTGGCTCGGTGCCTCATGCTTTAGATAGATAGACAAATGTCATTTCCAAGTATACTCTTCTTCACATTATCAGGAATGTGACTTCCATTTTGACTCACCTGAAGTGTAGCTTTAAGACATCAACCAGTGAAATGGGCCCTAATTCTGCTAATGCATGCTTGGCCATGGTCACTGATGACACAAGGGACCAGTTCTTCTTTTTTTTTTTTTAATTTTAAGATTTATTTATTTATTTGACAGAGAGAGATCACAAGTAGGCAGAGAGGCAGGCAGAGAGAGTGAGAGGGAAGCAGGCTCCCTGCCGAGCAGAGAGCCCGATGCGGGACTCGATCCCAGGACCCTGAGATCATGACCCGAGCCGAAGGCAGCGGCTTAAACCACTGAGCCACCCAGGCGCCCCAAGGGACCAGTTCTTAGTTGCAGTGCTCTGCAGTCACCAGTTATGTTGTGGGTTGTCACTGTGGAGAACCAGGGGATTGAGTAGTCTCACTTATTCCACTAAATCACATCACAGTGTCTGCCACTATTTAGATTCACAACTTTAGTTTTACAGATAGGGAGATAGAGGCCTACATAGGTAAAATGACTTGGCCAAGTTCTCACGGCTGGTTAAAGACAGAGCTAAGACCAACCTAGGCCTCCCTAACTGAAAATCAGTCTATTTTCTATATAGAGTTAATGCTGTGAATGTAAATTATAAAGTAAAATATATTTCTATCACTCATTAATGTGGTAGCTTTTAATTAAAGTACTGGCAGCACTCTTTCAGCAATTAGGTGATCTTAAGTAGTGATCATCAAACTCTGGTATGCATTAAAATCAATCTGAGAGCTGGTTGGAAGAGATTGCTGGGTCCCGCTCTCAGAGCGAGTAGTTGAGGGCTGAGGATCTTGGATTTGCACTTCTGACAGGTTTTCGGGTAGTGCTGGTACTAATGCTGTTTGTCAGGAACCCACTGGCCTAAAGCCAACCTCTGCCAATTCCTGCCATTCATTCCTGGCCTCTCGTGCCCCATCCACCAATGGAGAACCATAGTTAGATCCCCATCAGGAAGAGTAACCAGTGAACTTTTCTCTGAACCTCCTAGTGTTTCCCAGTGGAAGGCTGTTACAGCGTCGGGGTGGAGAGTCTTGGCTTGAGTCAGACCACTTAGGTGTTGGACTCTGTGCTCTGATTGTTGCCTGATCTGAGTAAATCATCTAACATCGAATGGGAATATTTTCTTTAAACTCAAAGCTGTGTAAGGATTAAATGAGATAATGCATGGCACGTGTTGAATGGATACTTACATGTGTTATTAATCAGATCAGCCAGGGAAAAAATTCTAGCTCTTATAGAAGGGACTGACTAAATCAAGAGAATTGCTTACTCACGTGATGGAAGGGCTCAGAGACCAAACAGGTGCTGGTGAGGGAATGCAAAGGATTCGCAAGAGCAGAAGGCTGCTACCACTCCTTGGGCTGGACTGAAAATGGGAGGAGGCATGGATGGTATAGCTCAGAAACCAGAGGCTTCTACTGCAAGGGAGAGCTTCGGGGGATGGCTGAAACCTTGGCGAGACGGTTTGTCTGGCAAGAGGTGGTGCCACAGCAAGACTCAGGACCTAGAGGCCAGAGGGCCACAGATCCTGGGGATTAGTATAGCTCTCTGAGACACAGAACTGGGGGGGTAGGGACAGGGGGAGCAGGACGTGAGTTTGGTATTGCTGCGCTCTGTATGCTAGTCATTGCTGCCCTGACTCTATTTTGGTGCCCTGACTCTATTTTGGTGCCCTGCTCATTTCCATTACTGGACCATGCCTCGCAGTTCGGGACCCTTGCTGTGCTGCCACGTTACGTGAGCCCCATATCCTTGCAAAGTAGCCTCACTTTAAATTTGCTCAGCAGTGAAAACAAATAGGCAAGTTACTTCACATTAAGAATGATGTTTAATTATTAACTAGACGCTACTATGAGAAACCTTGATCTTAAGTGTATTTTAGCTCCCCCTCCCCAAGCCGCATGTCACACTGGCCATGGTGAACATGGCCTCATGCTGTCCCTGTACCGTGGGTGTTCAGTACATGCCGACCACAGAACAGGGACAGAAACAGCTCCCTTAACAAAACATAGTTTGTCAAGAACAATCCTGAAGGTTTGGGGATGTATGGGGGACAAGGGAAAGGACTGACGGACAGTGGCCATTATAGCAAGAACATGCTTTGAAATGACATCACCTAGAGGTATTTGTTTTTGTCATTAAGGATGTAGTGCACTTTTGCCAACAACACTAACCTGTCGTTCTTGTGACTACTTAGTGTCTTTCTCACTTCACAAAAATGAAATAATGTGGTAATAGGATGAAAACAGGTAGGTGGGAGACTATGGGAACTGCAGCAAGAGGAAGAGAGCAGGTTTAAAATACTTCTTCTGTGATAATGGAAATTTCAAACCACAACGTAAGTTTCAAAACAACCTTTATTCTGTTCGAAGACCTAATACAATGCATCAGAGCAACTTAAAACAAGACATAGCTCCACTGAATCTATAGCTTGAACAAAATGTCAAGGAGGCACACTCCCCCCACCCCCCAACCCAGTTGCCTTGTAAAGGCAAAATTACAACTGACCATGACATCCTCCCTCTCGTCAAAAGACCAACTTTATTTTAACAATGTCATATAAACAGATTTGTAAAAACATTGAACAAATCATAGCTTTAAAAAATACACACATATAAATGAGTTTTTTTGTTTTGCATTTTTTTTTTTTTTTTAAATAGCAGCATCCTGGGCAGCTAATGCTATCTCATGGTGACAAGTTTAATGTTAAGTTGGATAGTGTTTCCAATGAACCCAATTCTGTTCCTTTGCTACTCATAATGCTAGTATTTTATACAAGTGGATTTGTAAAAAATAAGAATTTGGCATTTTTGAACTTTGTCCCATGTGAGGCATTGTGCTTTCAACTGCCCCTTTCTTAAAAGATCCTGAACTCAGATTTCAGGGTCTGCTTTCCAACTATTTGGATACCATGCATAGCAAAAGCACAGGTGTTAAAACCAGCTGAATTTTTCTCCCATTAAGGAACATCAGTAGGACTCCCAAACACATTACTAGCTCATAACCAGCTACATGACAGGGCACTTGGTTCCCCACAGTGACAGCTCACAGAAACACGTTTTGACTTGACACACTGAAAATGAGGATTTCCAAGTAAAGCAAGTCATCTAGACCAGCTCACCAAAAGGAGGAACTTTACAAAGCAGAGAAAAGCGAAAGAATTATGAACTTCTCACTTCACTTGCAAACAGTTTTCACCTGTAGGAGACAAAACAAAGCCACTTCAAAGGAAAAAAAACAACCCATACACGTACACAAGAATTGTACTAGACATGTGCTTGTTATGTAATTGAACTCAACGACTGTGGATCTGTTTTGGCTGAAAGGTGTACTGGAAACAGTCCATGCACATATACATATATACATAGATCAAGGGCTGTGACCTTGTCAGATGTTGCAAACACATACTTTTTGCCTTCTTACACGGTTAGGATTTTTCTCTTGTGGGTAGTGGGTAGCATCGGGTCCCCGAGCTCCCACTGTCCAGTCCCCTCACAGCGTTGCTGCAGCTAGCTTAGCTTCTGGCTTTTATCTCTAGAATGCTACAGTGCGTGGGGAAAGTCACTGCGTGCATAAAAGCGTGTTATCAGGAGTGCCTCTGCTGTATCCATTCATACTCATGAGCCAATCAGTGTTATGAGGAGATGACCAATCAAACCCCAAGAGCCCTTCTGGTCACCCGTAGAAGGACGGTTGTGGTGGGCCTGCACCAAATTCAAAAAGGCATTTGGCAGAGGCGTGACCTCATAGCTACATTGTAACTCACTATCAACAGGGAATGATGAATCTTGCCTTCGCTCTTCAGAGAAACCTACAGCATTTGTGTCCGTGTGATGCAGAAACAAGGCAGGTGCCTGAAGACCAAGCCGCCTTGGGAGAGTGGTGACCCCAAAAACATGAACAAAGCTATCTTTCAATGAAACATTCAATCTTAGATCTTGTATTTTCAATGTGAAATGAAAATTATATTTAACAGCATCCATGGGTGTGCTACTAAAAAGACCCCACTGGAACTAGATTCCTATCAATCACTAGGAAAGCAGCGGCGGGCTCACGTGGGAAGTGCAAGGATAGTTTTCAAGACAACACTTACAGGCTACAAGCAGGGCAGTCCTCCGTCATGTGGAGAGGAGAGGGAGACGGTCAGGTCTCAGGGCTGACAGTCTGGCTGTGAGACCAACTCCTGCTATTGACAGGAATAGCCCCGTGTAAAGAAGAAAATAACACATTCTACAGATGATGACGTCAGTTGCTAGACCGGTTATTACAAAAGAATTTTGAAAACTACACTGGAAAACAAAACAGAAAGCCCTCCCCGCAGTATCTGAAATAAAGCCGCGTTTGAATCAATCCTGGCAAAGGAAAACTGCCAATTATGAGATGCCACTGGAACCTGCCAGGGTCGGGACCGTCACACTGATCCTTTATCACTCCCGACACAGGGACGGTGGCCACCACGCAGAAGGGGATCGGCCTGAATCAATCCGGGAGAGACCCTCCCTCTCGCCCCAAGTTGGACAGGATGCTCTAGGATCCCTGCCTTTCTCCCACGTTGAAGTAGAACACATACAATGACTTGGATGAGCCAGAAGGACCGTTGGGATCCCTGTGGTGGCCGTGACTTTCATGAGCTCTCCACAGCCCAGCACAGGAGCAGCTCGGATCATGGGTGCTGGCCGTGTGGTCTCAACTGAATGGAAAGGTCAGAAAATAACAAATGCAGATAAAAATCTTTTTTCAGGTCCGGCTTTTTCTGAAATGAATGTTTATTGGTTGTAACGGGTAATCTCATGTTAAAAAGACAGATAATCTAAATGCAGCAATTATACCTTGCGATCAGCGTTCCAAACAAAGGTGAACACTGCCCCAGGAGGCTGCCTTTCTTCCTACGAATTACGTTCTCTGACCCGCGGCCACACTGCCTTAGAGTTCCAGTAGGTCTGTCCTTGTCACTCATGTCTAATAACAAGCAGATCAGAGTGGGAAAAGACTGAAGTATAAGTTACTCACTTCTCCGTAATCGTGAGAAAGTGCACACCACCTCGTCCCCCGCCCCCCTGCCCCACCTGTACAGCCCTTTGCTACATCCCCCTCCCTAGATTCAAGAAGTTCACAATTCTTTATGAAACATTACCAGGTACCGTATTTTAAGAGTCTGGAAACAACATTGTTGAACTCAGTGATACTTTGTCATATTTATATATCTTTCTCTTTTTTTATTGAATAAAGCAGCTTTGAAGCTTATCAGGCACTGCCCAACAAAACATTTAGTCCAAAAAATCTGTTAGGAACTTTTTAACCTTGGGCTAATAGCCAAGTACTCTGTACAAGAAAAACTGTAAAATATTTCATAGTTTTAATTCTGAAGCCATTTTTTTTAAACTGGCATCCTGTACATTTCTTTTTTAAAAAAGGAAAAGAATCACAAACGAATATTAACAATAACAACAAAAAATCAGGGACAGTATTTTCAGGCAACAGAAACTAGGGTGGGGAAGCTTATTCTGAAGGTACATTTAAAACGGAGATAACAATGACAATTAAAAATTGCATAGCACTGTGAATTTAGCTTTCAGCAAAACAAAACAGAAGCTATTTGGTATTGATACAAATCCATCTAGTTGATAGTTAGTCATCCACTGTTATGTACATATTTTATATAATGAATGTCATTTAAAGTCCTGTTCTCCAAGCTCCGTTTCTCCGTCGTTGGTGGGGTCATTTTTTTGTTTTTTAAAATCTAAACAAAACACTTCTGGCACTCTGCTATGACAGAATTTCCTCTGACTGTCCGTGAGTGGACGTTCTCCTTAAATGTCTCTTGTGAGCCGAAGTGCCTTTCTGCTACATATCGTTCATTTCTTAGGAAATAATCCACAGTGCGACGTGTCTGGGTCCACCGTGCACAGCAAGGCCCAGGCCCAGCCAGCCTGGCGCGAGCATTTGCAGGCTGGGGCTCTAGAGCCAGGCCACCCTCTGGTCTCCAAGGTCCCCACTTTGAGCTGGTAAAGCTTCAGAAAGCATGAACAAGCACCATGGTTAAAGGCCTCTTTGTCCCTGCACGCAGAGATTTTTGCATTTCTTTTTCTCTTTGTGTTGTTGTGGCTTAAATTAAACCAAAAGGAAAAAAAAAAGAAAGAAAAAAAAACCTCCAAAACTGTAAGGAAGGACAAGCGCTCCAGATTAGAAACGTAGGGTCACTACTCGGTGCTAGGCTGCGTGTCTTCCCCTGTACTCTTTTGTCGGAAGCTCGAGTCCCATCTGAAGGCAGATGGCTTCGTTTCCGCAGCTCAATGACAGGTCAGGCTGGAGAGGAGCCCTGTGCTTTCCAGAGGCCTCAGGGTGGTTGAACGTCAGGAGCAGGATCCGAGGACAAGTGCTTCATCGCCTCTGCTGTGCGTATACCGGGTAGGCTAGTGTGACGTTGAGCGAGTCATTGTGCTGCACGAGGGACGTGTGTTGGTAATGTAGCACCAGTTCTTTCAGGGAGCTGTACAAGTTATAGGGTTCGGCGAAGCCATAGCCAGTGGCCGTTTTGTTGATGACACAATGCTTGACCTCGCCGTCCACCCTGCAGCGGAGAGAGAGAACACATGCCTTTGGAGCTGGTCCTAGACAATTCTCGACTCCACGAGGTGCTGCTCATAAAATCATCATCATGGAAAAGTACACTCTGCGGGCCATCCTCCAGAACGGGAAGCCTCCCAGGCTGGCTGTCGACTCGTGGCTCTGTCACTCACTGGGTGAGTGGTGGTGGGCTGCTAATCCTGCCTCCCTGAGCCCCTGTATTTGCATCTTTGACACAGAGGCTTTGTGTAATGGGGCTCTACTATTACCGGCATTTGTAGGATTCTCTCAGGCTAGCCTCTCACTTTGCATTTCCCCTATATACTCCTATTCTCTTGGCCTTAACTCCAAGTAAGAGCAACTTTGAGTTCCTCCTTCCTGTACAACTATTTCTCTGCTGAAGTGGAGGGAGACCACGAATATGTGGCATTTTTGGAACCTTTCTTTCCTAGAGGACACTCTTTTGAAATGATAGGAATGGGGAATCGTAGGAAAAGTAAAAGGAAAATAGGCCCTGTGACAGAAATGTCATCTCCTGGGTGCCCTGATCTCAAGGGCAGTGACATTTCTCTCGTTTTTGGCCTGTTCCTGCTGTGGCCTTGACCTGGGGGTGGAGCTCTCACAGGAATTACCTCATATTCTACTGCTATTAGCCTTGGGAAGTTTAAAAAAAAAAAAGGGGTGGGAGTGGGCAGCGAGTAGGGCTAGTTTCATT
This sequence comes from Meles meles, assembly GCF_922984935.1. Classification (NCBI taxonomy): domain Eukaryota; kingdom Metazoa; phylum Chordata; class Mammalia; order Carnivora; family Mustelidae; genus Meles; species Meles meles. Next base: position 86,622,265 of record NC_060068.1, read on the forward strand.
GCAAAGATGAAAAGATCTGGACTACTGCTGATTAACCAGTTCATGAATTCGGCCCCAAAGCCCAGTCTCTGAAATCCACAGCAGGTTTCTACACTTCTGCGTGGACTTGAAAAACAGCATGTTTTCTTTCCTGTCCTACACTACTGCACTGTGAGGTTCTTCCACATCCTTGCCCTGGCTCGGGTGGTCAAACGGACAGAACTGAGCACCCCGTCTAGAGCGGCGTGCTCGGGGCCCAGCGGCAGGAGCTACATACACGACAGAGCAGGCATAGCAGCCCTGTTTGCTGCTCTCCCGGACCAGGAAGGTGCCGTCTCGTTTCCCTCGGAGTAGGTTCTCAGCTTTGTTCCTGTTGCTGCTGCCCACATTCCAGGTTTTCTCGTCGTGGTGCGGCAAATCCTCATCATCTTCCACCAGCGAGTATTGGCTAGAGAGCCAGGAGAGAGAGGGTCTCTGTGAAGTACCCACCGGGGAGGGCCTGCCCTGTCTCCCAAGCCCCGTGGGCCAGCAGTTGCTGCTCTGACTCCAGCAGCTTCTCTGGCCTGCTTTCCTCATCCAGCTTCAGCCTTCAATGTGCACCCTCCCCGCCCCGCCCCGGACCAAGAGCACCGGTAAGTTAAACTGCAGTCAGGAGCTCCACTGAGGAACCCGGGCAGAGAGGAAGGTGTCAACCAATCCTGTTCGTCCAGTTCAGATCAGGAAATGTATTGACAAGGATGACTGCCAGTTTTCAAATAATTCAAACAAATCAAACAAAACATATACTTAAGCTTTGGGAGATCCACTGAATGGAACTGTGTTGCTCCCCCCCCCCCACCACCAACTGTTTGAGAAACCCATGGGGATTTTTTTTATCTAGGTCAGCATCCCCCTTCCCTTTCTTAACATTCAGGATAAAGAGACGTCTTTTATAGAGGATGTTCCAAATTCGGTAAAATTGCTTGCTGTTCAGCAAACAAAGCAAGTCGTGCATTTCCCTAAAATGAAAAACCTCCTTTGCTGCCTCCCACCTGCAGTAAGTACTTACTCTTCCGTATTTTCATTGCCTAGCCACTCATTCAGCTTCTTCTGCCGAACACCTTTCTGAGTCAACCACCTGGAAAACAGAAAAGGAAAACGCATTAATAACGTAGCCTTAATTTTTGCAACTATCAGTTGGTGGCTTCCAGGGTTCGGCTTCTGGGACTTACATCAAGTATTGGTCTCTTGTCTTTCTCAGCTGAATGAGGTCTGGTTTAATGCTGTTCATGCGTTTGTCAATCTCCCGGTACTCAGCTGCCTGCTTCTTCAGGTCTTCCTCCAGTCTCCTTCTACTGTCCACAATTTCACTGATTCGGGACTTTAACTTCTCATAGTTATGCATAATCCTACAGGCAAGTGAAAGGCATGGGTCATTACCTGCTTCATCATGATGGTTTCCCAAAGCTTTCCTCAGGTTAAGAATGCTTTCTCGGGCTGTCCTTTTTTTTTTCTTTCAATTATTCAAAGCACAGAAAGCAAGACAGACCATCTTTCAACAGTTCTGGAGGATTCTGCTTATCTTTAGCACAAAGACAACCCTCCTGATTCACCAACCTTTGTATTTCTTTCTCATTGCCTTCACGTTTAAATTTTTCTATGTATTCTTTGCTGTACCGTTCCTGGCTTTGGCACTGTTCTTCAAATATTTTTATGGTTTCATTAAATGCTTCAATAGCTGTTCTTTTCATTTGGATTTCCTACAATACAATGTTGAATAAAACAATGTCATACCTTTCATGGAACAGATAACATGCTGCTGTGAGACACTGACAGGACATTTGATGCAATTACTATCCCACATCTGAGTATTCTGCTACCAAGCAAGGCCCCTAAATTCATAAAACCCAGGAAAATAGTATCGGAAGCACACATTTACTGTGGGAATTTTTCCAGTCCATTGCCTGACAATTTCCTAGAGTTTTCATCATTTTTAAAGTCATTTCCCTTTATCAGCAATTTAAGGAATCCACGTTGCCTTCTACTCCCTCTGGTGGTCCTAGATACATCATAGCCTAGAGAAGATTAAGCCTCTAGGAAAATACTGCAGGGAACGGAGCTACTTTTTTATGACAGGGTATATAATAGTTAAATCTCCATTTTGGAGGTTAGACAAGTTTGTGTGTTGGGGGAGCGGGGGGGGGGTTCAATCAGGAATTATGTCAAATCCACTTAAAACTCACAGCAACCTCTTCAATTAGCATGAGTACTTATTGTGAAATCTTTAAGAGCTTCATGGGAAAGCTTATGGAGATATACTACGGTCTAGAGAGCCTATGAATAATAGTGATTTACAAATATTGATCTTTTCCCCTCATCCGATTAGCAGAAACCGAAAGGACATGTCTTAGACTCTAGTAACTACAAGTTCTGAGCCTACAATGTGACTTTTGCAGAAAACTCACCTGGGAAGTACGGGTATAATCTTCATATAATCTATCATATTCCCGGCTTTTTTCTTGAAATTGAGTGTTATATTCATGTAATTTTTTCCCTACAGCTTCAATGTTATCTTCTTTGACAACTTGATCCTAGAAAAATGAGAGACAGAACTTCAGCTGATGAGGTATTTAGTCAATGTTTTGGCCGATATCAAACTGTAGTAAAAAGTTGTTAAAATCTCATTACATGCAATTCATCTGCTTCACAATGTTTCTGAAACATTGCGAAGTATCTTGTCTGAATACTGTAACATGAGTATTCTAGTTTGGATTACCTGTTGGTATTTGGACACTGGATAAAGTAATTTCACGTCCAGTTTGGGATTATACTGAGCTAGAGACTCATTCCGGTAGTGGTTTATTAGTTCAACCACAGAGTTGAAGGTCAGTGGGTCAGAGAAGCCATATTTCCCATCTCGGTGAAATATTTTGATTAATTTGTTATTTCCTCCTTTCCTGTAGATACAACACAATAAATGGCATTACAGTCTTCTTTAAAGAAATGCGTTTTGATGTCTGCTTCCACAGCTCCAACTTTGCTATGTTCCCTGACTCACCGTAGTGTAAGAGTATAATCCCCGTGCATTTTAGTAGATGCGTCTCGTACCAAAAAGGTCCCATCAGCTGTATCTCGAAGTTTTTCATTCACTTCTTCCCTGAAAGGAAAATGACACAAGACAAAGCTCATTTTGAGGATTCAGTAACTGCTTTCGTTTTTGGAGTTTTAACTTCACAGCAAAACTAAGCACACAGTAGGTAGAGCTCCCCTATATTCCCCTGCTGCGGACAGAGTGCATGTACTGTTTATACAGAAATGTTATAAAGTTCATCTCCTTACAAACTGGGAGCAACAAAACAAAACACCCACTTTCAGTACTGGTAGCTGTGGTACAAAGTTTTATTTTGTAACCACTTATACTGAGTACAGAAAGACATGATCCCCAAAGGGACTCCTTAGTCCCCCTTCAAAAAAAAAGCGACAACTAAAGATGCCTTTGTAAAGTATGTGTCAGATAAAAACACAAACCCTGACAGTTTTCTCTAATGGAAAGTGACTTTGGACCCTGCCTTTAGGCAGTGCCACTCCACCCGGGTGCTTTCCTGACATTTCTGTCCAGAATAAAACTTGTCGAGTATTTAATTTCCCGTGGCATCCGACACCCACGGTCCCCCAGCACTCAGGGATTTCTCTGGTCTTCTCTGGAAGTTGGTTGCAACTATGCTTCGTGCTTATGTTGGAGGACGTCCTAAAAATGGAACTTAGCACGCTGGTGCGTTTCTCTAAAACGAGCTCGCTCTCTCTAGTGAAAACTCAGAGCGCTTATATAGCCTTACCTTGAGATATCTCCCCAGTACCACTCAGCATCTTGTAAGGACATATTGTTATTCATACCGTTGTTGGCTACACTAGTGGGTTTTGGTGGTTTAGGAGGCAATGCTGCAGATGAAAAGAGAAAGAAAAAGTTGTTTGCAATCTCAACTACAGTTGAACACTTAGGTCTAATTTATGTTTCTTTAGAATACTGTGAAATACAGCAGTAATTCACAATTCTATGAAACCAGATCATTATGTTAAAAAAAAAAAAAAGACATCTTTCAGAATATGGGTAAAAAAAAAAAAAAAAAAAAAAAGTGGAAAAAGAGAGAACAGCTTAACAAATAAACCCGGCTGGCAATGTGAATGAATCCAGAGTCCCGGCATTTTCTACTTCTAGGCTCTAGTTATATTAAAGTTTCAGGCCTGATCAAATCCAGCTAAAATAAGAAACCGTGAACATATGAGCAGGAGGAATCACATGGGTTGGCTTTAATTTCCTCCTCTTATTTAATTATAAAAGACAAATTTGGTTTCTGTCCTCCACAAATGCTGTTGCTGTAATAAAACTTATCTACAGCAATATGTTTTAAGAGGAGGAACTGGTTTTCTCTAATCTTAGTATTTCAGGCACTATTCTGCCAAAAGCCACTTTAAGAAACTCATCTGTGACCTAAATCTCTTTAGTATTCATGTTAATATTCTTTTGGACAAATTGTGCTCTATATGCCAAGACTGAGGGAAAACCATATCCCTCTTCTTCAATGTCAAATCAGTATTCATACAGCAATTGGTGACAAATAAAAGACTGCAGTGTTTCTGAATTTCTTAATTGGGAGCAGGGCTAATATTGGAATACAGTTCAGGAAGCAAAATAAGTCTAACATTTTAACTGAATTCTAAGTCATAAGTTTTAAAGGATGAGTAGTACTTCATACAAAAATTTCTGGAGTCTATCAAGAATACTTTGTAAAGCCTAGGACTAAATAAATAAGGGGAAGCCCACTCCTTTTCTCATTACAGTATCTCAATATAAGAGCAGGTAAAGTCCCAGCGTTTGATTTAGAACAGTTTCAAGTCGCCTAGGACTGAGTTGCAATCACTGCTAGGTTTTGCATGCTTTCTAAAAGTACCAAGTGTTATCACTGCAAAGTACCACACTGTCCTCATCCACTGTCAAAAGAGAAAAGCAGCACAAAGGACACATCCTTTTAATTAAAGGAACAGTATGAACGATACACAACACTATAACCCAAAGAGCAAAGGACCCCGGTTAACAAAAGACACCAGTGAAAAACTGGAATTCAATTCCTGTCTGTTCAAGTAAGAAAAAGCATTCACCACATACAGGCTGATCTGCTTGCTTCCACAGGCAAACAATTTCATGTCCAAGCTATGATCAATCTAATTTTTATTAAATTACAATAAGTTAATAAATAGAAATCTATAGAGGATCAGTTACAGTAGTTGTCAAAAAAAAAAAAAGCCACAAAATAAACTAGCTTTCTAAAAGCATACTGCAGTATTACCTGGTGGATCCATTTCTATATAAAACATCAAGTCTGTGCCACAATTTCTATCTGTCTTAGCATATTCTAAATCCAGGTCTTCCATATTCCAAACAGTGTTGTACATTTGTGCGAGAGTTTCCTTGGCTGAGCTCAGTTATAAGAAAAGAGTCCGGCTTTCTTTGTAATGGTGTCTTGGAATTCATTTTAAAACCTATAAGGGGCTGCACTGTAACCTATTACATCACACACCCGAGCCAATCAAGTCAGAAAAATGTCACCAGACCACTCCTGCTTCATCATTTCTCTTCAACATCCAGCCCTAACACAATCCCAATCTTGCCGAGAACCAACATTTACTAGACCGGCAATGTATGTACATGCTCGTTTCAAAAAGGTGTTTAATTTGACTCTTCTCCACCACCAGTGAGTTTTCTAATTCCTTTTTTATTACTCTTTGCAGCATGGTACGCTCCGCTGTTGGCAGGTTGACAAAAGCTGATATGCTGCAGCTTCCCCCCACCCCCGCCAGTGCATCTGGGTTAATAGAGAGCCTGATCATGCCTTGGTTTAAAAATCTTACAAATGCATTAAAATGGTATATTTAAGGTATATTCTACAGTCCTTAAATACCTCCTGTATATATTAAAAGCAGAAGGGATCAAGAACTCTGGATATTTCATTTCATTCCTACCGAATTCACTGACAACTCAGAACTTAAACACTGTTACAAATGTACACCACATGAGAAAGCACAATTAAAAGAAAAATCTCCTACCAAACATAGTAAAGTTAAAACTAGACCTTAGGGAATAACAATGAAAAATCTTAATAGGAATGAAGACATGTATATTCTTAGCAGACATTAAAATGTCATTAACAAGACTAGTCAAGCTAAGTTACATCTTCCCAAAAGAAGCCGTATATCAGAATGCAGAGGTAGCACGATGTTTGCAAACTATTTCTCACCAGCAGCACCAGAAGTCTGATGATGGGCTTAATAGTGCTTGAGGGGGGAGAGTGATGTAATCACTTTTGAGATTTTTTTTTTTTCCCTTCCATCTCAGATTCCTCCCTCTGGGGACCCTTACTCCTGGTTAGCAATATGTAATGTAAAGAAGTCAATTCCCCTATAAATCTATTAATTTTAGTTCTCTAGAGCCATTCTGCATATAATCCTACTACCCTTACTAGAAACTAATGCACATTCCCAGTGTAAACCATCTCTTCACGATTACAATATAAATCAGAGAAAATAGTGGAGCAAAGGCAAGGCATTCTCTGAGCACTGTTCACTTGGACCCCATCTAGGTGAATTCATTTGCCCATTATTGAGGAAGGCAGACTCAACCCATACCCTGCAGCCCGCCGCTCCCGGGAACACTTTTCTATTCCTAAACTCAAAATCACACACACACAAATGGTCAAAGTGGGGGTGTGGGATATGTCCTTCAGATAAGGTTCAGAAGAAAATTTTTTTAATACAAATGCATTTCCTCCCCACAAAAGGAGTCCTGCCAGCAGCTGCTGACAGGCTAATAGCCCCAAGGGCCACTCCATGCCCATGCCGACTTCATAGTTGGGAGCACTTGGTGTGAACCAGTCCTGCTGCTGGATCCCCTGTGGCAAACCAACCCAGGGAGGAGGGGAGGGAGACAGGTGATTTTCCACGTCTCTCCCAGGCCTGGCCCGGTCCCAACTTCCAGCCAAGCACGTTGTAATTACCTCCTTCCCCACTTCTAACCCAAACCCCATCTTTTCCTCCCACCGTACCCCTCCAGGAAAGGGGGGAGTGTCTCCGCTCATCTCTTATCTGCCCTCCCCAGACAGCACTTAATCAGCCTCACTCACACACCCGCAAAGACAAACTACACAAGTGAACCTTTCACGGAAGTACACAAAGCAAAGCGGGGCAGCGGTGAGTGGGGCACCAGGGAGAGGCAACTTACTTTGCAGGTTATGCATGTCTGCAGCCTCCCGCGGCCAGGCCGGTATCCGACGGTGAGAACAATGCCCCCGGCTAGTCCCGCCGTGCCTGCTCCCAGGCACTGGTCGCGCCCGCAGGGTGCAGCAGCGGCGGCGGCGCGGGACCCTCGGGCTCGCGCAGCGCGACACGGACGCCGGGATGGGACCGCCGCAGCAGCGCCGCTCCCCGCCCGCTCCCCGCCGAAAGAGCCACTGGATGCTGGGGCTGCGGCCGGGAGGGAAAAAGCCCCGGCGCTCGCACGTCTCGCAGATAAAGATCACGGCTTCATGATTAACTTGGGCAGGTTCAAATATTTGCTGAGCTAGGGATTTCGGGTGGGGGAGGGGAGCCCGAGTCAAAGTCAAAGTTGTCATCGGCTAACAAGTGGCCACCGCCAGCCCCGAGCGCTCATGTTCGCCGAGGAAATGAGAAGGCCATTGTGGAGGGACCTAAAATAGTCTCTCTGACTGGCTGCGGCAGCGCGCGGGGCTCAAGTGGCCACAGTGAAGCGAGGCACTATGCGCGGCCAAACACAGGAAGTGGCTGAGCTAGTTCAGCAAAAATAGAATCAAAGCCTTGCTTGTAAAGGCCTGAGCCGCTCCGCGCCGCCCAGAACACCGTGCCTTGCTCGGGGGCGCCTCCTCCCACACAGCAGCACAGACAGCCCCTCAGGTGCACCGCGAGACCCCGCGGGGGAGCTCGCCAGGGCACAGGTTTGGGAAAGGCCTGCTTGTGGGAGGAGAGGATCCTCCGCTGGGTACTCTACTCCACCACCACGTGAGCACTGGCCGAAAACCCCCACTGTGCAGCTGCCTCTACCCAGCCGACTTCAACCCACGCTTAACAGGCCACAGGAGTGTCTGACAATGAAAAGGTGTGTCTGCATGAAGTTCACGTGACCGCTAAACGGCGCAAAGGACAGGGCCAGGAGGCCCGTACACCTTCCCAGAGGATCTCTGTCCTCTGAGAAAATGGCAATGAACCACACTAAAACTTGACCTAAGAAAATTTTCACTGGCCTCAGGGTAAGATGGAGGGGTTTCCTGATATCCCCAGAACCCGTAACAATGTAAAGTCACAGAATCACTAACTCTAAAACCAGACAGTAATTCTAAAGAGCACTTCAATCAAGTCCCTCAAGCTACACTCTGGTAACCCTGGTCCAGAGGGCAGAGGGGTGGTTTGCCCGGGATCAAGGCCGGAGCACCACAACCTAGCCTGCAGACTTCTGGTCCTAAACTACTTTTTCTCCACCCACTGGCCCTGGTCTTCACTTCCTTCTTCCAGAGAAAGTTAAAAGTAACACATCAAACTGAGGTTAAATTCTTTTAGGCCACATGTGAAAAATTTCACACCTACAACAAAATTGACTTTTTCTGTTTTCTATTTTTAGCTTGTTTACAGTTTTTAAAAAACTACCTTCTAATTCTCCATGAAGAAACACAGGTCTAGCCATAGTATTTACCCTCAGACACATGACCCCGTGGTCCCATACGGAGCTGAAGGAAGATCTAGGTGCTGACATCACATGCACGCAGGCAGGCCCCAGCTGCAGGATCACCCGCAGTATCTGGGAAGTGTGCTAACCTCATGATGCAAGTGACTTTATAAACTTTCCTCTGGTGCACCTGATAGAGCATGAAGAACCTATTTTCCAATGGAAAGAAAAAAGTCTTTAAGTGGATCTTCCAGCTCCTGCCTGCTGATCACTGAGACATACGGTTAGTTCTGAGAATACCGTTATACCCTGAGCTGCAGAATCTTGGCCTACTTTTAAAAATAGTCTTTCTAAAACTAGAAAACTTGGAAACATCAGTCTCTTCAGCATACCTGATTCTACATGATGTTTCATGTCAAAACCTTCCAAGATGATAGTGTCTTCTAGTCCAAAAGTGTATTTTCCATCTCAGAAAACTGTCCCCTGGAAAGCAGTACACTCTCAACTTAGAGAAAGCAAGTCTTAGATTTGAGAACTTTGCGTCCTTTCTCACAATATGTACAATCCTCTACCATAGAGCTTCTGTTCTATTACTGAGAGTGTAAGCTGAGTCTTTTCCCATTCAGTTTCAGTCTTTGAAAAGTGATGGACAAGACGCTCTCTGGTCTTCATTAGCTTAAAAAGGGAGCCCTCTGCTGGTAGAACAGAATCAGTAACTTCTCTGGGAGAAAACGCTCAACTTTCTGTGTATTTCGCACTATATCCAAAACTTCACACAAATTAAACGGAAGATTCATTTGCAAATAACCAATAAATCAAATGTACAGACATCATATCAACTTAGGAAGTGTTTTTCATCATGTGGCTGCTAAGTTCTTTAAAAACAAAACAAAACAAAACTCGTATTTTAATTTTGGCATGTATCTGAGACCCAAAAAGACTCAGCCACACTAGAGAACTCACGCATATATTTGAAAACTGACTTTACCTTCTGGATTCCTTGAAACAGTATGCTTTACTACTTTTCCTTTCCTCAAAGTTTTTAAAAACTCATCTTAGAGGCAAAAAAACAGACCACACTTCGTTTCTCAGCAGGTGTTATCTAGTCAGGAAAATACTGTTAATCGTGAAAACATGCTTGAAAGGTACAGACTGCCTGAACACTGTCTCACACGTGCAAATCCCCATCAGAGAGTGGGTGTTCCCTACCCAGCTTCCATCATGCGCAGCTTCTTTACAAAGAGAAATGCTGTGACAAGAAAAAAAATAAAGGAACCCAAATCTTCTTTTTTTTTTTTTAAAGATTTATTAATTTTGACAGAGAGAGATCACAAGTAGGCAGAGAGGCAGGCAGAGAGAGTGAGAGGGAAGCAGGCTCCCTTCAGTGCAGAGAGCCCGACGTGGGACTCGATCCCAGGACCCTGAGATCATGACCTGAGCTGAAGGCAGCGGCTTAAACCACTGAGCCACCCAGGTGCCCAGGAACCCAAATCTTCAAGGGTTAAATGAATGCCTCCCTTCATTTTAACTTAAGACAAATTAGGACAGAAGGGCCTTTCAGTATGATGCAAATTCTTTACTCCCTATCCAGTGCTCTTACGCCACACTAAGGAAAATGTCCATTTGAATTTATAAATAAACCCAGACTGACACAGGACACATTCTACAAAATGCATGAAAAGGTGTGACAGTTGCTTAGCAGAAGGCGGCACTGCTCCCCTCTGAAACGCTGTCCCTGGAGAGAAGGGGTCTGCAGACAGTGGCTACCCCACCAATATACGCACCCTGAAATATGCTGCTTTTTCAGAGCACAAATAAAACTTCCTATTTTTCGTTATAACCTAGTATGGCTTGCCTCTCTGTTTATTCCGACCCATCTAAATATATGCATTTTTTTCAAGGTTTCATTTCTCACCTTTGAAACAACCCTCTAATGTCAGACCACATTTTAAACCCAATAAAAAATAAATCAGAGAAAAGTAAAACTCTTTGAAAGTCATTTCCCTCTACCTTAGTGCTTGCTTTCGTCTTGGTTGAAAACCAAGCCCAGAGCATTTAAAATAAGATTTATGAATCGGGCTCTTCAGGAGGAATGTTTTGCAATGCGCCAGTGGTTAAACATTAACTCTGACAGGTGTAGAAGGGCAGGAGGGAGAAAGAGTCATTTATTTTCCACTCTGGGCTTGAGGGTGCAATACTAGACTTCAATTATGCTGCATTAATATTTCTGGATATACCCATGAAATCTGAAATATGTAAATACACTTATAATGGGTTTCATTCAGAGCTACCCTGTGTTAAATGGTCCTGTTTGTCCCTTAGTGGCCCTATAGAAATCTGCTTTAGCTACCCAAGTATCAATAGGGTAAACACAGCACATAATGAGTCACGAAAACCTGCTGTTCAGCTTTAGGTATTTTTAAGACTTTTAGGAACAAAGGGGACGGTAGATTATCCAAGTGCTGAGAACTCAGTGACTCTGTGTTTAACCTTTCAAACCTTAGTTTCCCTCCAAATGCAGGAGATGCCTGCTTCACAGGTTTGCTGCATGCACTAAATGAGTGGGTATGCCAAAGTTCTTTGAAAGTTGCTTAGTCTGTCAAGGAACTTTTGAAAATTCATGTGGATGATTATTATCCTTTGCTTAGCTCTATGCTAGGAGAAGCTCAATAGGAGAAGCAGCCTTTGTCCTTGAGGAATGGAGCTGAGCAGAGGAAAAGAACAGGCAGAACTACAGAACAGTTAAGTCGAAGAGGACAAGGTCTCGAGGGCATAAGCCTATGGAATGGGTCGATCACTGCACATCCAGCATTTCCTGTAAAATGAAGTAGATGGCACTGTTTGGGGCTGTTCTGTACAGTTGTGTGTTTTGTGCACTGCAGAGAGGCACATGGCAGGAGAAGGTGCTACTGAAAACCAGGTCCTCCACTCACCAAGCCACATACACGGGAAGGGGCATGAGACTAAGTAAGGAACCTTCCTTCCTCCAAGCAATGCACCCACTGGGCAGCAACTACCCAGTGAGTGTGTGTTTTGCAGATTAGCCATGAAGCCCATGCAGGCACTTCGAGGCCTGGCTCCGCAGGCTGGCAGTGTGAGCTCAGTGGAGGGAAGGGCCGGATAGGACTGAGGAGTTGGAGCTGCAGAAGGGGGCCTCCTCTGGAAGGTCCTTAAAAAACCAGAGTTGAGCAATGGGTCATGAGTTTCAGTACTTCTCACCTCATTGAAATCTCAACCACCCCAGGAGAGAGGCATTGTTTCCATTTCACAGACTAGGAAACAGTTTAGAAAGGTTGAGTTATTTGATATGACCTTGGCAAATAAGCAGCCAAGAGCTGATTCAAATCCAGATCCATTTGAGACTCTCTCTTCTTACCAGCGCACGATGGATGGAGTGACTGAGTTTTATCCACCACAGCTACGGAAATCGCACTGGGTCTCTTTACTGCAAACTTCAGAGGACTTCAGACTGGACACTAAAAGCAGCCCCATTCCTCATGAAGGTTTCCCAAACCCAGGAAGCAGGTGCAGTGCTGAGACCCCAGCAGGAGTCCGGGACTGTGTCCCTTCCTCAGGGGGCCTCCCTGGGGTGACCTGGTTCTGGCACACACTGGTTAGCACCACATGAACGTGCAACCTCTGGGGGTGCTTCTGTCTCTTTAAGAGCAAAGTCGGTGCTGGGCAGTGCTTTCAACTCTAAAATGATGCTTTTTACAATACTGTCATTTAAAACATTTACTACTTTTTGTATCAAGCCACTCTTTTTGTATTTTGCAATTTATTTTGAATAAACCTTTGAAACTCCTTGAATTGAAATACTGTTTCCTCTTCCCCTTTTCAAACTACCAATTCTTCAAAGCCCATTCAGGTACCATTTTTTTCTCTAAGCCTTTTCTGTCTACTTAATTGCCCTACAGTCACCCATCACATCTAAAATTCTTTTCATATTTAGAGTAAGCACCCTCCCCCAGTACTTAATTAGATACTGTGTGCTAATGGTCTTCTATGAATCGACACACTGCCTCTAACATCATCAGTTTTGCCTAGCGGTTCAAGTTCTACCAGGTAAAAACTATAAGAGGTCTATCTATCCCATAATAGCCTTGCTTCCCTGTCTCTCCACACCCACCCCCCCCCATCATTCAAGCAGTCCTTCTATTCACAAGAATAATGTCATTGTAAATGAATGATTTATGACTGTTCACTGGAGATACCCCGGTGCTGTGCTTCCAGAGCCCTCTGGTAACAGCACGTCCTTGGGCAATGATGAAGGAGTCTAAGAAAATGTCAGATTCCTACCAGGCCTAAGAAATCATTTCTCTAACCAAGAGTGCCCCGCCAGTCATCGGCACGAAGCCATTCCTGAATACGAAGGGGTTCGGCATGAGGACGTTCTTCCTGAGGTGGTCAGTACATTTCCACAAGGCAGACACACTGAAGCATTTATTTTATTCCCAAGGGCCTGAACATTCTTCAGAATAGCTAAGAGATACCAAACAAAGGGAAGAATGGCTCAAACTAGCATTTTGAGATGAGTCAGATACAATTTTCTTAAAGAGGCTGCATGAAATCTCGGGCAGGTCTAGGAAACGTTCAATGCACTGCTCACCATTCAGCATGGCTGGCAGCACTAACCCGCCTCTGACATCAGTTTCTTCGTAGAGGAAAGCGTGGGGTCCATGCCTAGTAGGCAGTCTTAGGTGCATTCAGTGAAAACGGTTGAACGTGAATTTTTTTTTTTTGGGGGGGGGGATGGAATTAGACTCAAACTTGTAAGGACATTTAACAGGTTTATACCAGTCAGACTAATTAAACTCCAACTGATTCTCCTTGGTGTGTAGCAGAAATTCTCAAAGACTCCATGATAAATTCGTTGGCGGTTTATCTATCAAACCCTGTCTGGCTTTTAAGCTTCCATGTCTCCCTGTCTCCAGAGGGATGGGCGCTGAGAAGATGGGGACCACCCTCAGCCCTTTACTGCATGGGGGGCTCAGCTGTCCCTAGTCTCTGAGACAGACCTCCACACCGGCCACCAGAAAGTGGGAGGCAGGGCTCCACCCTTTGGCCCAGGGGCCTGTTTTGTTGTTACTACTCTTCCTTCTCCACTCTTGTATTTAGTCTGGGGTGGGGCGTGGGGGCAGGGGGACACTCAATAAAGGACACAAGTGTCACGTTTCACACCTGCCCCCTGTCCCCTTATCACAGGGTACTTTTAATCTACCATTGAATCTTTTCTGTTGGGCCCAAAGGCAGCCTGTGAACACCAACACAGAGTTCCCAAATCCATTAACAAATGTGCCAAGCAGTCACAGGACCTGAAACCTTTGGGCCGCCCCTGGACTAAAGTCCTTGGCCACTGTTGACAGACTTCTCTGATGCCATTCACCTACAATTCGGAGTATCCCTGCTGAACATCCTGCTCTGTGATCTGCAACATTTGGAACATAACCACGCGTGCCTTATGTACTGCTTCTGCTGCCCCTCCTACTTGTGGATGCCGTATTCCGGTCCTGTCCACAGGAGCCTTTCCAAATACACGCACCGTGAGTGGTTACCTGTACCGTCGCGCAATCCACACCCCACCGAGCCTCGCTGGGTAACACCTACAAAACCCAATCTAATTCCACTGCTCAACGCAGGGGGACCCCATGCCTGTTTGTACAGAGAAAAACTGGGCAGTCTGCATGAGTTACCGATAATAAAGAATAAATTCATGATGTTTTGTTTTAATTCTAGGCATAAATTAAGACTATAAGCAACATCTCCCCCAGTCCTGAAACTTCACTTCACCGACTAGACCCTACTCATTATTCCCAATGACCAGCTTCTGTTAGCTAACTTTTAACAAGCATATAGGCAAAGTGTTTAGACTTTCCACAGTAGAAGAAAAATATATCAGTTTAAATTAAATCCACTGCTAACGTGGTCTACATTTCCTGCTTTGTTAAATGGCTAACCGAATGCCAGCCTGCTTTCAAAGAAGTGTCTGGCCTGCTCTAACTTGCTCCGGTGAACACCCTGGTTTCACACTGCTTGCATTCTTGAAAATGTTTATTTGGACAGACATTTCTCAGCAGACCTCCTTCCAAAACACACATTCCAAAATATTTCAAATTATATAGTAATTATAAATCCCCTACTTCATAAGTATTAGAAAGAAAAACAAGAATGTCAACAACTAAAATGAGCTCCGTAATTTATGCAACAACTGGAAGCATCAAAGTTGAGGGGATGGGAGAGAGCTCCCCACAACCCACGTCTAAAACCAAGACCATCCACAGATACTGAAATCCACAGATACTGAAAAATCTAGATACTGAAATCCAGATACAATTTCCGCATACACTACCACTCAGCCACTCTTTCTGTAAATTGCAAGGATTTACAGGATCCATGTTATGGATCGCAATTCTACCAGAAACTTATGTTCCTTCAGAGAAGGTCTAAAGCCACCATTCTAAAAAAAACAAACCAGGACAGAATTTTAAAAGTTCAAGAAGCCTTACCTGGTGCAGGCTGTCGCTCATTCCACTCAGTTGAGATTAAAATTTCTATAACTTTAATGAGGTGTTCAGTATTCTCAGAGCTACAAAAAAAGAGAGTTTTACTAGAAACTTTTTTTCAAAACAGCAAACTCATGTTCATTTATACACATTACAGTCACTGTGTCTGGTAGGAAGGTGCGCACGCATCTGTGAGCGAGCATCTGCAGAATAAGTTGAATGATCCATCAGCTCAGGACCTCCCCCACCACCCCAAAATACACGGTTCTCCTCCTTTCACCTTACCTGGCTGCTGGGAATCTGAAAAGCAGAGGGCTGAAAAGTTCAGAGAGTACTCTCGCATTCAGGAGATTCTTGCTGGAGGTCTGACAGAGCTTGAAGAAATGTTTTAGCAAATACTGAAGCGTCAGCCAATACTGATGAGGTATGTTAGGTGCCCTAATGAGCTTCTTCAACAGCTGGATGTAGTCTTCAGAGCTTTGTACTTCTACAGAGTTTAAAAAAAACAAAACAAAACAGATTGTTTCTAGATATCAGTAACTAAACACCTAGAACGTTTCTGTTCTTCTAGCTACAGAAGAATGAGTCCCTTTAAACGAAGTCCTCAGAAACAGAACATTTGTTCTTCTCATCAGAAAAGGCACTGTGAGAAAGGAGAGGTCTCAAGTCAAATGGAAATGCAAGAGACTCTTGGTGTAAAAAGCCACAAGAGGATCAGGGTGTGCTGGCAAAGAACCGCCCTCTACTGAGCAGCTTCCAGTGTGATTGGCGGATTTAGAGGAGCATCAGATAAGTATCACACGTTTTGACTTTGAAGGTTACGAACCACAATTTCCTGTCCCCAAAGCACTTTAACTGAGCCTTAGCTCCTCAGCATGAGAGTCCTCGTCCCTCAGCACATTCTGTAATGGCCACTCAAGGAAAATGATAAGAACATCCCCAGTCAGTGGGTCCCGGTCCCAGGTTCCCTGAATCCAAAGATGGCACTTGGAGCACCGTGGCCTTCCCTGACATAGTGAACTTTGTTAATGCTGATAAAAGGTTAACAATTAGCCATTTCAACATGTGGAGAATCTTCCTAAGCAAACGAGAACCTGGGTCTTCTATTGGATGCCCTGGTAAGGGAGGGAGTTGGTGCTAATGGGGAGGGAGGGTGTCGGGGAGAGGGCAGATTCCTACTAATATTTTCTAAAACATCGCTCTTTATATCTATGACAGAAACATTTTAAAAAGGATTTCAGACACTGTGTATATTGGTTGGGCCCATTTTTCTGAATATGTGACATTTATTATTTATATCCTGCATTTAATAGAGTTTACATACATCTGCACGTCTCAATACATGCTCATTGAGGTTTTCAGAACAGAAAACAAACCTTGGGCTAAATAAATCATTTCATTGTAAACGGCTACTGGAATGACGGGATTCGGTAAGTCCATAAGATAGCGTTTGAAAGCGTCTCCCAAAACTTGCACATCGATCATTTCCAAGTCCATGGAGGTGGCATCTGTGACAGAAACATTTTAAAAAGGATTTCAGACACTGTATATGTTGGTTGGGCCCATTTTTCTGAATGTTTGACATAAACACGACACAAGAAAGGAAGCAACAGGAGGACAGTTATAAAATTATTGAGTATTTATGAGCAGTGTTTCTCACAGAGGTTGTTCCTGGCATTGCAAACAGACCACTTTTTCTTTGTGGAAGTCTGTCCCCTAAGTGGTAAGCATTTCGCATGATGTCTTCTGCCCGTGCCACGGGCATGTTCCCAGACGGTGAGACAACAATAATAAAAAAATCATGTCCCCGTTTTGAGCTGAATCATGTCCCCCACAAGTCACAGGTTGAAGCCCTAACTCCCACTGTCTCCAAAGGTGAACATACTTGGAGACAGGGCCTTTAAGAAGGTGGTTTAGCTAAAATGAGGCCATTAGGGCCACGCCCTGATCCAACCTGGCTGGTATCCTTTTAAGAAGAGGAAATGTGGACACCCAAAGAGACACCAGGAGCAGAAGCACGGAGGAAATGCCTCGTGAGGACACAGTGAGAAGATGGCCATCAGTAAGCCAAGGAGAGAGGCCTCACAGGAAACCAAACCTGTCTGGACCTGGGACTCCTACTCTCAAGAACAGGGGGAAAACAGGTTTGCATGTGAAGCCAACCAGCCTGTGCAATTTTGTTTACGTCAGGCCTAGCACACTAAAGGAGCCCCCCAAATATTTCCAACTACCTTCTGGAAGGTGTTTCTGCTCTGAGAAGGGCTCTGTCTAGGGATGGCTAATCATTTAGTAAATGCTTCCTAAAACCTCAACAGGAAAACATGAAATGCAAATCCAGAGATTGCCTAAATTTTGAGTTGCTAAATACTGCATCTCGGAAGTCATACAAATTTAGCTCAAGAGAGTGACTGAACAAACAGTAAGATACACAGAATTTTAACAATCTCAAAAATAGCCATAAAAATATTTTTAACATTTTCTCCCTAATTCTGACAGGGTACTCGAATTAGGATATAACTAATCTAACCTGTGGGCACTGAACTAGCTCCTAGGAAAGATGAACACATCTGTCCAGTAAATCCTTCACCCAGATAAGAGGTCAGGTAATTCAATAATAGGGTGATACTAACGAACTAACTAACTCAGGGTACAAAAAGGCACAGTGTCCGGCAGAAAGAGGGATGCCTGGGCAGGAAGGGCCATGGGCATCTCTGCGTGAGGAGAAGCATTTGGCTGCTGCTGAAGGACGCACTCCAGTGACGTGAAGGACGCACTCCAGTGACGTGAAGGCCAACCTGAAGATTACCTGCAGACTTGTGTACTCGGTGGAGAAGTGAGCTGATGAACGAAATGCTACATTTTCAACAGCTTTATTCTTTTCAGTGTTAAAAATCAGTTGGAACAGGGGCGCCTGGGTGGCTCAGTTGGTTGAGCAACTGCCTTCGTTCGGCTCAGGTCATGATCTCAGGGTCCTGGGATCGAGCCCTGCATCGGGCTCTCTGCTCAGCAGGGAGCCTGCTTCCCCCCCTCTCTCTCTGCCTGCCTCACTGCCTACTTGTGATCTCTCCCTCTCTGTCAAATAAATAAATAAAATCTTTAAAAAAAAAGCTGGAACATAAAGTTGCTGGAAGTGAAGGGAACACTTCTGGTAATTTGAATTATAATGCAGGAGATGTGGGAGACATTGTCAAGAACTGACACAACCTGGTGACCGACTGGATCATGTGGAGGCCTGGAGTCCTCCTAGGTGTGGGAGCCGGAGGAGGAAAAGGTAGCATCCTGGACATCCACAAAGTGAGTGTGATACTAGATATTACTCTGGGTTCAACGTGAAGCTACAGAAGTTTGTGGGACACATCGTTACCATACACCAAACCTGGCCCGCTCACCAGGCAGACCTTACGAAATAATCCCACACACCAATAAAGCTTAGGGAAGTGCATCTGGTAGAGAATGCACATAGGTGAGCTGAAAGAGGAGAATTCTTAAACTCAGAGAGTGAAGGGGCACAGAGTTGTACCCCACAGAGCGAAGGGCACACATCGCATCCCCAGTAAGGCTGGGGGAGGCAGTCCTGGGGCTGGGCACAAAGGGCCCACGTGAGAAGTAATGCAACCACCAGTGTGCCTGTCAGCCAAAACTGTGTGCACCGCTCGAGCACTGCACAGCCACTGACTGCCTGACAAGCTGCTGGGCCTGGGCCCTTCACGCCCTGTATGCTTCATTTACGAGATCTCTTCGCCTGGGGGGATTACTATTACCTAATTTGTGTATCCTCAAGAATGAGACAAACTGTTCAGTGATGGTAAAAAACAACTACAACAAACACACATTAAGATGCTCACTACTTCACAGGCCCCTCCCTCAGGCAGGGTTTCTACTGCCTTCGCAGCAGTACTAAGGATCCCGGTCTCTATCATGACACTTCCCAGACAGTACAGTAATCCGGTGTCTCTCTACTACACTGAGAGTACCTCAAGGGCACGGGCTGTGGCTTTTCCCTGCTCTTCCTGCTCCTCTCCATGCCCAGCACGTGGGATATGCTTGCTAAACGTTTGTGGACTGAGCCACAGCAGGTCCTCAGGGTAATGTTAATTCGCCCAAGCCCTTCTCTAACACAAGAGGTATGTTCCCAAGAGCCTTAAGCCTTCGAACAAAATCATCTCATTTCAAGTCTCAGGATTAGCCTTTGGATAAGCTCACTTTGTCAAATCCACTAGTGCCGATGACATAGTATATTATTTTTTTAATATAGCTTCTAAAGCTCCTTAGAGTTCCTCAATTTTATTGTGTAAGTCTCCTTTTCTTCATTCAAACTATCCTAATGAGCTCTTCTAAGAGCTGTGGAAATCTATCACGTGATAACTTCTGAGGTTAGCTAGGCAAGAACGACACAAACTTTAGGCCTAGAATGGAGGAGTTTATACCCTCTAAACCTCAACTTTGCATGGAGTCTGCTCATGACAGGTCAACTAGTAAGCTCGCCAGCATGTCACCCCTCCTCCCAAAGGGATGGAGTCCCCTCCCCAGTTCACCTCTACCTAAGCTAGCACTTCTCAGTTAGGTTTTTCCATTTTATTGCCCCACCCCGACCCCAACCCCCACTCCCAGGAGACATGTGGCAATGTCTGGACAATTTTTGATTGTTAAAATTCAGGGGCCATGCTATTGTCATCTAGTGAGTAAAGGGCAGGTGTGCTGAGGCTGCTTTGAAGCCTCATTTTTTAAAGTGAGGTATAACTCACATAGAACTCTATCATTAGAGCAACACGATTTGATATTTATATATGTTACAGATGATCACCACAGTTAGTCCAGTTAACATCTATCACCACAGTTACAGAATTTCTCTTTCCTGTAATGAGAACTTTTGAAGAAAAGGCCTGTTACGGGTCAGGAGAAACCAAAAAGAATTAGGAGAAAAATCAATGAGAACAACAAAGATAGAATTCACTCTAGGTCAATACAGCAGAAAAAAAAGAGTAAGGGCTTTTGGAGTGAGACTAATTTGGGTGCAAATCCCAGCTCTGCCATCAGCGGTGAGGAATACTGCTATCACACGGGCAATATGGAGATGAACAAAATAACTTAGGAGGGTGCTAATAAAAGTGGGATGCTGTCCTCCACATCCACCCTGTTTAGACGCTGGTAATTCACAAGCTTGGTCAAAAGCCATGAATTCTCTTCTCTCTCTTTTTTTATCCCTGAGCTTCCTCCAAGGTATTACAGTATTTTTATGGACCGAAAAATCCTCAAGCTATTAGAGTCCTTGAGGACCCACTCCTAAATCTATATAATATTTACTCTTCTTCTGCTCACAAAATTCACTTTTATGACACAAAATCCACAAGAAACCAGTTTTTTACGTATGTGTTTTGATCTCAAGTGGTGAGGAAAAGCTGTCTATCAAAATACATTGCTGACGTGATTTTTGGTTACTTATTCCATCTTAAAGGTGATGTGAAGGTTTTTTTCTAAAGCTAAAGTGCATCATTTGTATTCAGTCACATTTAAAAGCTTAACCGCTGTTTCTCAAATAACTCCCATCTCATCAGTCTCTGATGTCTAAACATTTCCTGTGACTGTTCTTCAGTCTGACCAATTTTCTGACCAAAACATGTATCTCAAGTTCAACTGGCTAAGGACAAAGTTCAGTCTCCTTACCACTCTGGTCAGGCTGTGAGAAAGAAAGGACATGTGTTTCACCTTGAGTTTGCGGCCAGTCAGCTCCTCCTGACCTGCTCTAGGGGGAAGGCAGGAGACCAGCTGCCAGGGCCCATGCCCTGCACATGTGAGAGGCTGGCTTCCATGCACAAAATAAAAATGAAAGTTTGAAAAAAAAATTTTTTTCAAACTTCAAACATTTGGGCGGTGCATTTCAGGTGAAACTATTTACTGATAGAGATAGAATCTTTTTTTCCCAGAAACATCTTTTCTAGAAATTGTCATGAGCTGCCTCGACTTCACATTTTCACTTACTGCATTCTTTGCATAAGTACCTCGTCTAAAAGAGCTTCTTCCCGAACGAGGTTACATTCTTTTGGTTTCAGAAGTCCAAATTTAATTTAAGAACGTGAGGCAGAGAATTATTTTTCCAAAAGAAAAATTCTGAGAGACAGTGAAGAATCTGAGAGATTCTACAAGTTGCTACAGAAGGTGACTGGCCGAATGATGGCCAATAAATTTATTCACGTTTGTAGTTTTATTCCATTTGGCAAAGAAGAGAGGAACCAATAATGAAGGCGCCACTAAGTTGAATTAATTGATGTCATTTAACCAATGGTGCGCTGTAGCTGGCCTGCTCTAAGGGCCACCTGTGCTCAATTCTTTCCAAGTTGGGACTTTGGTGATAACATGCTGGCAGTCTGAAACTGACCACAGCGGGCGTAGTTACACCGTGGAAATGGCAAATGCTACAAACCAGGCTTCCCCTACCTCCCTGAGAGTTCCGCACAGCACTGAATAGAACAGCATCATGGCGTTACTTAATATAAACATGGCATGAGAAAGCGAAGAAGCATGAAAGGAAGGAAAACTGAGACAGTAAAAAGAAAGAGAAGAAAATGGAAAGGGTCAGAAGAGAACTCTATTAAATGACATAGACTTATAAATATTTTTTAAGCTGATCCAGATGAATCAGCTGTAGCCAACTGCACAGAGAAAGACAGTCAACATGCAGAGCCAGAGAAATCCCATGGGGGTGATCCTCTCCTCAGCAACTCCGGCAGGACCCAGAGGCTCTTTGCCGTGAGGTCAGACCACACGCCTGCAGGCAGGCAGGCACACACACCCCAACTCAGGAGACAAACATCAAAGGTCTGGGCTGGTCTGCACTGTTACCTTAATAGGGCAGAGGGAACTGGGTGTGATTTCTGAGCTTCCTTCAAACTTAGAACACTGCACGGCTACGTTCCAATTTTTGGTGCTTTACCTGAGACCAAAAGGTAAGAGCCATGCTTCCCATCTGTCTTTCCAGTTCCATGACACTCACCACAATCAAGAAGCTGTCGCAAGTCGGCGGGGTTGCTGGAGCTCTGTGTTCTGTATAGAGTTGAACATTCCAGACCTAAGACACAAAACAGACTGAGCATGCAAAACACAGCTCTCTGGAGAACCTGTGAGCCTGCTGCCAGAAAGACATTCCAGCTTCCATCCATATCTACTCTAGATGTACCAAATATTCTTGGAAGTGAACTCCTACTATTAATCTTAGCTGGCATGTCAATAACTTTGGCAAAGTCATCTGGCCACTAAAGAGCAAGTTAATTATATTTATTAAATTATGGAGAATTTAATAGTTTCCATACAGTAAGTACATGGTAACATGGGGTTAGGAATCAGACCAAGATTATTTCCCCACTGCACGGCAACAAAGAGCTCATGTGTCTAGCACAAGGGGCAAGAAATGTATTTAATGAATGCCCAACAGACAAATGTAAATCACAACACCCATGAAATAAGAATATAACAAGGTAAGAGAGCCCCTCTACCAGCTGATTACCTTTCTTTTCAATGGCTTCCAGGAGCTTCACCAGAAGAGGCGGAGCAATGTCGGGAGGGGCAAACTGCTCAGCGAGATCTGGAAGAGCCAAAGCTGCAAATAAACAAAATCCTAGGATTATACTTAATTGGGGTAATCAAATGCATGAGACAGCAAGGAAGAGAATTGAAATACAAAACAATGTAGTTCTGACACTGGCAAACTCAGGCCTGAGCAAGACCGAGCCCAGTGCTGGGCCATGCACTTAAGAAGGCTTCTCTCCCGAGCCCTCTTCCAGCTGGGCCTCTTTCTGTACCTTAAGGTTTGGGGGCCCAGCAGACAGGCCTGCTTCTTCCCTAGGACACACTCGGAGTACCTAGCTAGAACCCAGGAATTCCCTGCCCAACTGGCCTCTCAGGGCCTCTACCCTAGGTCCATCCTCCCCAGGGCAGAAACTCCCTTGGGAGTTGCCCCTGGGCCTGAGGCACCTGGCTTGGGCCGGGGACAGGGGGCGGTGGAGTGGCGGTCCACTCCCCCCCGGCCCCCGCCCAACACCACCACACTCTGGGGCAAAACCTAGAACCCAAGAAACCTAAATTCAATTCATTATGAAGGAATAACTGTGCAGGTAGGAGGATGGGACAGATTTGACTCAATAGGTCATGAACATGATTTCTAACTTTAAAATACTTAGACACAGGGCACTTGCAAATGATCACTGGCCCCCTGATGTTCACATTAAGCCCCTGTGTACCTGCCACCCAAGCCTTTGTTTGCTGACACGTATTTGGTCAATTAATATCTTAAGAAATGTGACGCTTTCACAACGATTTTTCCATGCTTTCTCTCCGTGTTTTACCAATTGCAATGATACAAGAAGAAACTAACTGGATGACACAAACAATGGCCTTCAGCTTCACATTTATAACTGTAGTCTCACTCCAAAAATCCATAGCCATTTTAAGTAAAAATATTCATCTCGTAATACACCAGAAGAGGGAGCTAAATATATTCACCTCACTTTTCTCACAAGCTGCAAAATACACCTAAAGGAATGTCTCTATAAAAATATCTGCAGGTGTGAACTTCTCATTAGCCACCAATACAGAACGTTTTCGACACTTCAGGTTCATTCCTGTGCAAGCCTATCTAGGAATTAGCAGTTTATATAATTTAAGAAAGATGAAATATTTTAAATTTTGTTTCAGTGAGATCTAAAATTTTTTTTGAATCGTAATTCAAGGCATTTATTATGTCATTAAGCAGATTTCAAATGAAGCCCATCTTCCTAATACTAAGAGTCATCACTGAAGAGTCACGATACAAAAGTCAGCCTCAGAGAATGAAGCATGATTTATGTCACCTTACAAACCCTAAACCCTGTGGTTTAAGAGCCCTCTGCACAGCAGTCTGCCCTGGGAGGGACAGGCGCATGTGATCGTGCCACCTATGTGAACAGGATAAAAGGAGAAGAGCGAGAGGAGGGAAGAAAACCCCACAGCAGTACTGTGCACTACAGCTTTCTGTGAGGATGGAAATGCCCTATTAGCTGTGCTCTCCCAAAAAAGCAGTGACTCGTCAACTAGCCACATGTGGCTACGGAGCACAAGAAATGTAGCCACCGCAGCTTAGCAAAGGAATTCTCTCTTACCACTTTAAACCGAAAAAGCTGTGTGCGCTAGTGGCCACAGCATCAGAGCGCACGGTCCTGCAGCCTGAGTGAGGCTAGACTCTGTCAAGAGCAAACAAGAGTCCTGAGCTGGCCCTGGGCTACTAAGACCCCACCATGAAGCCATCCAAGGGGACAGGGCTTTTGGGTGTCTGGCTCGACACCTGAGTTCAGGGCACGAAAAGTCTGTCACAGCTTCCTGGTGACTGTTCAACTGCAGCGTCACCAGAACACGTGATGGACTTTGTAAAGGAGGGACAGAAATGCCAGACTTTCTAGACAGTCATGATGCAGAGAGCTGAGTGGGAACTCCATCTCCCCTGGGTTCCCCGTACCGGCCCGAGCCTGTGGAGCACCTGGACAGCTTGCTAGAAGACAGAGCCCCTGGTACGACCACCAAGCCCTGGAATCAGAAAATCCAGGAATGAAGCTAGGCATCGATTTTGGGTTGGCACTACATTTTAGGACATGCTATTATGATAAGCAAATTCGGGTGGGTGACCCCCTAAAAAAAGAACCAGTAACGTCATCCCCCAAATCTCTAAATGTCTTAATGTGAAGTATATCTGAAAAGCACTGAAAATAAAAACATCTTCCAAGTTTCATGTAGTCTTTTTCATTAAAAGCATTGTAATGGGCGCCTGGGTGGCTCAGTGGGTTAAGCCGCTGCCTTCGGCTCAGGTCATGATCTCAGGGTCCTGGGATCGAGTCCCGCATCGGGCTCTCTGCTCAGCAGCGAGCCTGCTTCCCTCTCTCTCTCTCTGCCTGCCTCTCTGTCTACTTGTGATCTCTCTCTGTCAAATAAATAAATAAAATCTTTAAAAAAAAAAAATAAAAAAAAAAAAAAAAAAAAAAAAAAAAAAAAAAAAGCATTGTAATATAAGAAAGGATCAACTGCAAAATGAAAGAGCATATCATTTCATTTCCCCTGATAAACTGATAAACCTTGTGCCTTAGAAGATTATCAGCTCACAAAAACTGTCCTCCCCCATAAATGCCTTCTACGCTGAACAAACTGGCATGTATCGTCCCGTCAGCAGATGTAACAGAGGAAAACAAGGGTCGAGAAATGGTGTGGAGAAGTATCAGTCAGAATTCACTGTAGTGTCTCTCCTTAGCCTTCTCAAACTTACGGGTCTTAACTTAGCACACGCCAAGACACTAAAAGCTAAAGATTAACCAGTAAATACACACTCCCACAGGGCCACTCAATGCTCGTCCAACTACCATGCCCCGTTCCTCTGTTTCCACCCTCAGAAACTACGTAGGCCTTTTTTTTTTTTTTTAGTTTTAAAAAAAATCTTTAAGGTTGGCAAATGAAAATGGAATTACTTAATAAAAGTTTATCTCCTTCTAGAATCTTATCAATACCATCATTTCTGCCGGCAAATTTGAAAGTTAAATTAACTGATAATTAAAGATTTCACCTAATTGCGATTGAAATATGCACCCAGCAGTTGTTTTATGACTGGGCTGGCAAATACTACATAGGAAAGGGGTTTCCACCTCTCTTATTTGTTCCCTTTGGCTTGAAGAAGAAAAAAGGAAAACTGTCTTTTCCAGTCCTCTCAAATGTTTCTGTGGCAAAAAATGGTAGTTTACCTTCAGTATCCCAAGCTACAAAATATCATGTATTTCACTCAAGAACTCAAGGGGCACCTGGGTGGCTCAGTTGGTTAAGGGGCCAACTCGTGATCTCAGGGATATGAGACTGAGCCCCACACCTCAGGCTCTGCACTGGGCGTGGAGCGTACTTGAGATTCATTCTCTCCCCCCTCCCCTCCCCGGGCAGCCCCCCACCCCATTCTCTCTTAAAAAAAAAAAAAGAAAAAGAAAAAAGAAACTTATATGGAGTGTTGGAAAAGCACTGTGCTAGCCATCAGGTACCTACAACACTGGGACTTTTCCCAGAGCACACCAGAATACACAAAAGCAAGCTAGAGGTACACAGAGAGGGTACAGGTACGCTTCTTGTGATAGGTCTGTGAATTTCCCACTGAGTTTTTAACACAGATAAAAGCTGTATTACTCAAATGTCTGAATCTTTATAGCTGATTAAGGTTTTGCAACGAGAGTTTTTTAAAGGAGAAATTTTAAAAGGAGAGACATTGTTTTTTAAATAACAATTCAGGGATTTCCTATTCTCCAGTACAAAATCTGTGATTCAATCCATTTCCCCTTTCAAATATTTAAACATAGGGACCATGAAGTCCTATCTAAGATGTCTTTTTAAAGTTCACATTTTCTACTTTAGGCAACAGGATCCACTGAAACCAAAATCTAAAAACTATTCTAAAGCAAAATATTAATTATTTTAACAATTCCTAAAATCAACTGTTCCTCTAATTTTATTAAGTACAGAAGGATAAGATTTCCTTTTCCATTACACCCCATTTTAAGAAATTCCAACAGGAAATTACAGTTGCGAGGCACTACCAGATTTGGCAAGTTGTTCTTTGAAAGGTCCATGATAAAGCACCCACATCATACATGTCAATAAACTAAGACAGTGGAATAAGAAAAAAAACAGAATATACAGATCATATATGGCGGCTCGCATACAAAACACACAATGACACACCATGTTCATCATGAAGTTTATATATACGTTCTTACTGGGTTTTGTCTTCCAGACAAATTTTTATACCTGAACGAGGAGAGCTTTTTGGCTTTGAAGCCTGCTATAGCCAGTGTGTACATCTGGAGAGCCAAGTCCGCTCTTAAGAATCTGGATGAATACACAGATTCACCTACTATAGTCCAACACCAGTTTCTGTCATTTTTTTAAAAAGATTTACTTATTTTAGAGAGAAGGAGGAGAGAGGAAGGACACAAGGAGAGGGAGGAGAGAAGCAGACTCCCCACTGAGTGCGGGGTCCAACATGGGGCTCCACCCAAGGCCTGGTCCCACCACCCTGAGATCATGACCTGAGCTGAAATCAAGAGTTGGACGCTTACCCAAATGAGCCACCCAGGCGCCCCCCGTCCAAGACCAGTGTTTTTCTTAGTGGGATCAGGTTTCATCAATAGAAATTAGTATTACTTAAGAAGAAAGAAGACAAGAAAGAACAGCAGAAGGGTCGAGAAGTGGGGAACCCAAGACACATATTGTTTCAAAAGAGGAACCGGTCTTTAACACTGACAGGAACGCCAATGAATTAGGTGTCCCTAGTTGCAGAAAAAATTTCTGATGACACATCAGATGCTGTGTTTTCCGTCAGTTCTATTTCTCAACCCTAACCCTGGTGACGACCAACCACATGGAAGAGGAGAGAGTCTTCTCTCCACACTCAGACCCTTCCCAAACCACGAACACGGACAGGCCCGAACAGTCCTCAGGCCCCGGTGGTGTGTGGGAGACAGTGGCATTCCTCACATGTAACACTGCCAACACCGCTACAAAGTGCAAGACGAAACCAGCACACAGCTGCACCTTTTGGAGGCAGTCTCCATAAAACAAGATATTTCAGAGTTAGTGCCTGGCAGGGACGAATGGAAAGTTTAAGCTGAAATTCTGGGACTCCACAGATGGCCCAAGCCAAGTATTTCATTACCGATGGAAGTAGCTTGGAAGTACATGAAAAACTGCCACTTACCTTTTAAAATGTCTACAAATACACAGAAAAGAAAGTGTACATGCAAGGCGTGGGTCAATATTAAATCAAGATGTTTGCTGATTAGCTGTTGGCTGAATGAGAACTTTATTTCTGTCTGAAACAACCACTCTCATTATTTCAAATTAAAAAAAAAAAAGGTAAAATCTGGTGGGCAAAACCCTAACAAATCCCAGTCCTTGTCTGAGATAAACTGTGTAAGCACATTCATACCTATGTCCATAATGGTTAATATCCTGACGTTTAAACGTCTTAAGTTCTCCTGGCAAAATCCCAACAAATGCTGGCTAAGATGATATAGCTAAAAAAACTAAAACAAAGCCAAAACCCGGGGTGGGATCCTTCACTCTGGGAACACACCTGCCCCATCAACAGTAGTGCAATTATTAAAAGCACACGTTTAAAGCCAAAGAGACCTCGGATTTAACCTTGGCTTTGCTACTTACTGAGTGTATTCCTGGACACGTGAATTAGCTTAAACTTCAGTTTCTTCATCTGTAAAATGGGAATAATTATGAATGCAATAAGGACTAAATGAATAATACAGATAAACATGGAAGGCATAGGGCCCAGTATGTAGAATGCACCAACTAATGGGTAGCTGTTATGAATTTACAATTATTTATGTAATCTTTTTCACTATTACAGAATTTTAATTGTAATGGAAAATATTAAGACCAGAAAGTATTATAATGGAGACAGAAAGAATTTTCAGTACATTTTTTAAAGACATTATTTGTTTATTTATTTGAGAGAGAACACAAGCCTATGGGGAGGGGGTGCAGGGAGAACAGAGAGCAGAGAGGGAGAGGGAGAAGCAGACTCTGCCACTGAGCAGGGAACCCAGTGCAAGGCTGTATTCTGGATCATGACCTGAGCAGAAGGCAGATGTTTAAGGGACTGAGCCTCCCAGGCACCCCTCAATACAAGCATTTTGAGAGGGTACACATTTCCATCTTGCCTTTCATTGTAACATATAAACACAATTATCTTTTCAGAAGTCATGCCTAAAATATCACATTATTTTCAATATATTGCACTTTTCCCTATAAAAACTAATCTCTTTGAGTTATGATACTTCAGTTTTCTGAACATGAAAGAAAAATGAGGTTGGAATGATACTGAACTTGGTGGAAACAAGGACTTTCGGGGGCGAAAGGAGGAGAAAAAAGTATGGGCAAGAAAGAAAATTGTGGAGTCCACGTGGAAATAAATCTTCAGCCATAACTACAATATTTTCAGAGATAACTACAGACATAACTAGTCAGCAGGAATTAAAAGACCTGTCAACAGATTTAAAAAGGAAGTTTGCAAATCTTTTCAGACACCCTAAACTAATTAGTCTTTAATATCTTTATCTTCTCCCACTTACCCCTTCTGCTCCACAGCTCAAAAACAAAGGAAAGGGATCTGAGATCTCTGCCCATTTAGTTTTATTTCTAGACCACAGCCTAGTATAGGAAACAAACAGTAGGCAAAAACCTTATTAAACATAAGCAGCCATTATAGCTCTCCTTTGGATGGCCTTAGCCGGAACCTCGGAGTTGGAAGATCACCGATGTGAGAGATTGTACTTAATCTTTGACAGGCTAGCCTAATTAATTGTTGTTGTTACCGCCCAAACTGGAGTCTGATTTGAAGATTACAATTTATAGCATACAGCACAAAATTAAAATGCTGGGTAGGAGGAGGTAAGTGAGGAAGAGAGAGACTCCCCCTTCTGCACCCCAGGAAATAATGCAGAGGTGAGTCCCTGGGACTTTGGGGGCTAACGATTTATAAGGGAAGTGGTCTTTCGGTCTGTTGGCTAAGAAAGATTTGCTACGAAGTGTGACGGAGAAGCCCCAAAAGGGAAGGAAAGAAGAGAAAAATCACAGGACACACCACAGTGGGTGTCTGACCATTTGTGGAATGAATATTGCTGAACGTCCCTTAGGAGCCACACCCCACAGGAAGACATGCTTTCTACTTTTTTATTCCTAGCAGCCCAAGACTTACCGTCCTTATCAACCAGACTCCAGAACAAGGAAGTTGAGCCTTACAGAAATTAAGTCATTTGGTCACGGTCGCAATTCCTGAAGTTGGGCTTGTACCTGTCCCCCGCCCACCACCACCACCATCAGGAGCTGACAAATAAGTCCCAGTAAGGAAAGAAACCTGTGAGGAGTTTGCCAGAATTTGCTGCCAAGGCTCCCTAATTTGAAGAGGACCATGACCATGGTGTTGCATAACAAAGAGATATCTCTGATGCCTGATCCCACCAGTGAGCACCCACAGTACTTCTGGTGTGCGCTAGAGTAAAGCTACCCTGATAACACTCATTTCTGCCCTTGCCCCAAATACGCAAGGCAGCACCTAGTCCCTCACTATCAAATCTTCCCCTGCACACCATTAACACCAGAAAGAGAAAGCAAGGAGAACCCCTGCAGTAACCAGAGGGAGGCAGGGGCTCCAGGAGAACCTGCGGGGGCAGTGGCTTCTCTCCCACTGCCCTCTGGTAATAGATTTCAGTCAAACATACGAAAATATCACGTTAAACATGTTTCAAAGTAAAATAAAGTAGGGTCTTCCCTTGTAACCCGAGAAGCCCATCTCTCAAGAATTAAAGATCCGCTGATCAGGAGGGCACAAAAACCAGAGAGAAACTGGAAAGACACTCCTGGTGCAAGGAGAGACCTGGAAGAAACATCTTGATCTCGGCTAGATCCTCACTACCTGCGAGACAGCAGGACGCTGGGGGTCCCAGGAGGGAGTGCCAGAAGAGGGAGGAACTGCCCAAGAGGCAGATTCGCCCATGGGGGTGGAGGGCAGGTTCTTCACAAAGCCTGGATAGAAATCAGAGAAAAGAACCACCAGATTCCATTCTAGTAACTACAGCGAGAGCTGGGTGGTTTCGCTGACATTTTATTTTATTTTATTTAATAAGATTTTATTTATTTGACAGACAGAGATCACAAGTAGGCAGAGAGGCAGGCAGAGAGGAGGAAGCAGGTACCCCGCCAAGCAGAGAGCCTGATGCGGGGCTCGATCCCAGGACCCTGGGATCACGACCCGAGCCAAAGGCAGCGGCTTTAACCCACTGAGCCACCCAGGTGCCCCAGTTTCGCTGATATTTTAAAACATACCCACACGCTGAAGAAATTGTACAGTGAATACCCATACATTCTCATCCTCGAGTCCACAAGCAACGTTTATCTGTTTCATTACCTATCGACCCATCGATCCATCTTTCTTTCGGTGATGTGCTTCAATGGAGGCTGCAGAAAACGGTTGCTGTGGATGGAACTGCTTTGCACACCCTCTCCCCCCATCCCTACAATGAAGCCTTAACTACTATTATGACGGTATTTGGAGACAGGATTTTTGAGAGGTAATTAGGTGGGGCCATCACAATGGGATGAGTGTCCTTCTCAGACTCTAGAAACCTCCCCCTTTCTCTCTCTGCCATAGGAGCATAGGAAGAGAGGCAACTGGGTGTAAGCCAGGAGAAGGCTGGGACCCAACCATGCCCGTTCCTGGACCTTGGACGTCCAGCCACCTGAACGAGAGTGAACAAATAAAGTCTGCTGTTTAAGGCACTCAGCCTATAGTATTTTGTCCCAGTTGCCCAAGGTGACCGAAACATCAATACGCTCCACCCAAAGAAAGCAAAAGAACTGCAAGTCTAGGGGAAAAAAAAATCAATGTCAAATAGAATTCTACAGGGATTTAGTAAACACCTTCTGTGGGTCAGAATATTCACAAGGGCAGTGCTTTCTAAACTTTACTGTGCATATCAATAACCTGATTGGGATCCAGGTGGAGCTACAGGATTCTGCAGATCCAACAAGCTCTCCGGTGAGGCCCACGCTGCTGGTCTCTGGAACACACTTGAGGAGCATGGGCTGAGGGTGAGCCCACCAATCCCAGAGAGAAGAACCGGGGGGTGGAGGGTGACCAAGCCATAACAAGAGAATAAAGATCAAAAAGCATATGGCAAGAAGAGGATCCCCAACCCACCTCCCCCACTCCTGGCCAGTGACAACCCTTAGTGACAAGAGGTGCATTTGTTTAACACAAGCTCTGGCCAGCAGGCCAGCTTCTCACCATCACCTTATCAGGACTGAACCCCTTGCCAGTCAACTCGGCCAGGCTAAATATTTTTTTTTTTTTTTTTTTTTTTTTTTTAAATATTTTATTTATTTATTTGACAGAGAGAGATCACAAGTAGACAGAGAGGCAGGCAGAGAGAGAGAGAGGGAAGCAGGCTCGCTGCCGAGCAGAGAGCCCGATATGGGACTCGATCCCAGGACCCTGAGATCATGACCTGAGCCGAAGGCAGCGGCTTAACCCACTGAGCCACCCAGGCGCCCCAGGCTAAATATTTTAAGGACAGCATTTATTAAATATTGTCTTATAAGGCTAAACTAAGCACATTCTTCCCCAAAGATGTAATGGGTTTTATTCAGCTGAATATAGTTAGCTAGCTTATCACTTTCAGCAAGGTACAGATGGACTATTCTAGTCAATCATCAGGAGGAGAAAGACCCCAGCGAACGACTGACAAATGCATAGGTGTTTTGAATTGTATTACAAAGGATCCCAAAATGAAATCCTCATAGGATACACTTACGAGTCATACGAAAGGAACCGAAGTGTTCATGATCATAGAGGAAAAGAAAAGGAAAAGGATGACCTGTCTGTGGGGCTGGGAAGAAAAAGAAAATAAGGACAAAAAAAGACAAGGGGCCAGAAAATAATGAACAGAGAATTACCCATCAGCTACTGCAGAAAAATTATATAAGAAAACGTGTATTCAGATTTTTGCAACGGAAAACATTAAAAAAAAATCACTGATATATGAAACTAAACTATTCATATATAATAAAGCAATTATTAGCAACTGCTAGCAATTTTAAGATAAAAGTACACACAACCCTTAATAATTTTGTGAGCAATCAGAATAAAAAAATGAAACAATATGCTTTCACTAGCTCAGACAAATGTGATTAATTCTAGGGGGCTATTAAGTCTCCCTACCTCAGAATATATACTATGATCACTGGTGAAGTGAGCAAGAGATTATTCACCTCTCAGCTACAGAAATCCAGGGACTTACACCGGCTGCAATTTTCCATCTGAGGATACCAGTTTTAGAAGGGTCAATTTGGGCAGCAGTTGGACCCTATCATTACACTCTCAAAAAGCCAGGGTAATACATAGTACTTTGTGTGTGTCACACACACACACACACACACACACACACACACACACATTTTTGTCATATCCATCTACCTTGTTTTAAATATACAGGAGGCCCTACGGATAGAACAAAAGCAAAATATAAAATACATATCAATTACAGAAAGAAGTCTGACCATGTACCCACAAAGATTCTCAGAAATGAGCTTTAAAAAACCCAAGCCATATAGATGGGTGATATCTGAGGAGTGGGTGCATTTGGTAATTGCTTCAAAGTCAGCAGGGGAAAAGTGGCTAAGTCACATAAGCCAGAGAGAATCAATCAAAGACGAGGAGTGAAGTAAAAAATTAAGGGGGACCCAGAAACGGAACTGTTCGGTCAGTGATTGTAACCAACAGTTGGGACTCTTGATGGACAATACTCTGTACAAGTTCGCAGATTTCACACTAAAACTGCCCCAGCCTGAGTGGGGATGGTCAGGACAATGTGGGTCACCTATTATGGATATGACTGTGATGCTGTTCATGAAAAAGTGCCCCGGGGGACACTCCAGAGGGGGAAGCCACCACCGACCACTGAGCCTGTGCCTCTCCACGTTCTGGTCTCAGAGCCACCGCGGTCCTAGCAACCGTGACAGGCTGCGCCCTGCCTCTCCCTCCTGCACCACTTCTGCCTTTGCTTCAAAGGGAAGTGATAGGGCCTGAACCACAGGAGGGAGTTTTGTACATTTTGTTCTATCAGATTAGGCCTCAGTAACTTTATGAATTATGAGCTGTCAACTTCTTCTTCATCTGCTATAGAATATGCTTCTTAGAAATTCGGGCTATAAATAAAACAACAGATGTTTTTTGCTGGCTTCAACAGGAGCCTGGGTCATTTCTTTTAAAAAGGGGCTATAAATTAAGTGAATTAATCCAAAAGGATGTACTAGGTTTCCCCCTGTTGGTCACTTTCTGCATTATTCCAAAAGATTCAGATTCATTTTACTTCATAAAATACTTTTTGGGGTCATTGTATGTAATCTACTGAAGAAACTAGAAAGGGCTTTATAACACACTGCATCCTTTCTGTGACTTCTATTTAAAAAAAAGCTACTAAATGCCTTACCTATGCTTATTATTGGATGACAACCAAAAACAACTGAAAAGCCACTGTTCAGCAGCAGACAAGAGGTGAGGACATGAGTTCTAGATGCTTCTGTCAGTGACAGGTTGGGAACTTTGAGAAAAACAATCCATACCTCTCAGCCTTTACCTAACAGTGATGTGATAAGGTTTAGCTAAATAATTTTAAAATAACTTCTAGTTCTTGAATCTGTAATTTGAAGTTAAAAGTCGAGGAAATCACAGGGCCAACATAAGACCACTGAATTACATTTCAACATGAGTTACTTTATAAATAATCTTATTCTCTTCAGCCGTTATGTTGTTGCATCGCATAGCTGACAAAAATCACAGGAGGGGACCCAGGAGAAGGCTGGAGTTGGTAGCAGGCAAAAAAAAGTTACTTCAAATAAGGGTGGGGCGGGTCGGGGAAAAAAATCAATTAAATGCATTAAAAGAAAGCAAAAATGGCAAAATATAATTATATTTCATTGGGCTACCTTAACCTGTAATTTCTGACAAGGGGTGGGGAAACTTTTCTGAGGTCAGCTTTTCAACTGAGATATAAACTTTCACTTTGTCAGCATGAACACTTTCAAAAGAAGTTTAAACATTTCTCCAATTTGTATACAGATCTAACAGAAGACAACTTACTGTGTGTTCTTAAATGTATTCCAAAGTCATGACTGCTACAAATCAAAGAAGGCAATTTCTACTCAGTTTCTATAGATCACGATTTGGAGGAATGGGTGTGGAGACCAAGAAATTGAGAGCAACATATGAGTCAGGGCAAGGGAAGGGAAGGAGGGAGGGCAGTCAGTGGCCTAGATACTGCTCAAGTCACTTGGCTCACTTCCATGAGTCACGCTGACAGCCTTGGAAAGGACATCAGTCTTATTTTGCGTGTGGGAAGGACTGAGAGGTTAGGTGACTACAACAAGATCACTTGCTCAGTGCCTGGCAGAGCAGACACCAACAACCCACGTCCGTCTGAATCTAAGGGCCTTGCTCTTTCCACTTCCCCTTTGATCTCTCCTACAGGTAGCTTTTCCTCCTCCTCTCCTCAGTTTCCGATTTAAGTTGCTTGTAAATGCAGCCCCTTTTAACATTTTGGAATTTCTGACCAACACATGCTGGGTTCTAGGAGATAGGAGGGAGGGTCCGTGCAAAAGGGGCTCCCCATCTACACGGTCAGTGAATACAAATGTCTGTGATTAAACAAGTAAAGGGGTTAATGAGAAGTAATGATACTCAGAGGAAAGTGCTCTGTTCCCCCAAACCTAGATCTTCGTGAGTTTATTCATTTCCTTTTGAGGGGACTAGTCTTCAGACCTTCAGAAGGTGACACATTCTCAAACATGTGGTAGTAAGAGGCGATCCCAAATCAAACAAGATCACAAGAAAGACACCAAAGGCTGCCCTTCACACCCGAGACTCTCCTTACCAAGATGCTAATAATGGCTAGTGCTTACCATGATGCACTTAGTATATGCCAGGTACTGTGCTAAGTTGTTTTAATGAAATTAATCCCACTATGGGGCAGGTTCTATCCACAGAGTTCATCTCCATTTTACAGAGGGGAACTGAGACTCAGAGATGCTAAGTGATTTGTCTAGGCTCACACAGCGGTACCCGTCAGAGCCAGGACTTAAGTGACAGAGGCGGCAGAGGTTTAGACATAAAGGCTGCTCCCCTCTAAGGGATCCTTATTTACTAATGGAGTGTTATCTCACTGGGTTCCTTTAGGGCACCAAGTTTCCTTAAAGACTTCATCTTTTTTTTTTTTTTTTTTTTTTTTTTTTGGGTACAGCACAGTCCACTACCCTGGCGGGTGGGACTGTCTAGAGCCAAACAACAAAGTTAGAAAAAGAAGAGTTCTCTAGCTCAAGAACAGATGTGGAAAGTTGAGAGCTCAAGAACAACAGCACTCTGCTCCTTGACTGGCCCATTTCTCTAGTTACTGTCTTTTTCCAATTCTGTGACATTCTACAAGATGTTGAACATACCTGCTAAGTGAGGGCAGAATGTGTCAGTCATGGTGACAACCCACCTCTCAAATCCTTGACGAACAGTGTGATACCAACCATTTCCATGGTCCTATGTTCCTACCAGATGATCATTCATTTTGGAAGAAATGACAGAGATAAACATGAATAAGAAAACCACCAGAACTGAGAGAAATGGTCACCACGAGAATGTATGCCAGAATTTCAGAGCCAAAGAGTGACTTTAGTACTCTGTACTGATGCGATCCAAATCTAAGCCATTACATGTTAATTTAAAATTTTTTAGTAGCCACATGGTGGGTAAAAATAAAGAGGAGAAAATTTAATCTTTTATTTAACCCTATTTATCCACAATATGATCATTTCTTTCTACATATAAGCAATATAGAAGTTATCAATGGGATAGTTTACATTCCTTATTTCCTCTTTTACGCTCCCGGCACATCTCCGTTTGGATGAGCCACATTTCAATAGCGTAGTATGACCGTGACATGTGACTGGGGGATCTGTACTGGGCAGCGCAGCTCCAGGAGACACGGCCTTCAGCTCTCCCCAGCGTGCGCAGTCTGCTGACCACAGCTGACAGAAGGGCCATTATCAGGGAAAGGCTGCCACTGTCCAGCTAGTGAGTGAAGCAATTGACGGTCCACTTAGATTCACATCTTGACGGTATGAGCCTCAATAATGTCATTTATAAGACTAGTGATCATTAACATGTTCAACACTGGCTACAAGACAAATGACCATAAAAGGTGCAGAGGGACAGTGATGTCTACGGAGTCTCTTCTATGGGCAGAAGGAGCAGCCTGAGGCTGCTTTCCTTCTGATAAGATGGCCCAAAGCTGTGTATTTTTTTTAAAAGTCCCGTACCTTCAAATTCGAAGTCTTGAATACACCCTTCTTTCCAAAACATGCCCTTTAAGGAATCATTCTTATAAAAACTTGGAAACTCTTTTTGCTCAACTGTGTTGGTAACAATATTAAGTACATCTTGGGCTTCAAAGCCCCACTACAAAGGAAGCATGACAAAGGGCTGTAGACAAGGCTAGAGCAATGGCAGTGATGTCTCATTCATTCAACACCATCTCTCTCCCAACACCTGCTGGTGCTCCCGCCCCCAGGTCTAAAAACTTGACTCTTTCCAAGTACGTGAAATGTGAAGCTTCAACTCAGCTCCTAACTGATGCTTCTGCAAAAAATAAATAAATAAATAAAATAAAAAAATTTAAAAAATGCATTTCACAGCTCAAATTTCTGCTTCTGTTTTGGACCCAGGAAAAAAAAACTCTTTAATAAGTCAAAGCTGATTATCGTTTCCCCCAAATGTAATGTAATGTTTTACAAGTGGTAGAAACTAGAAGTGGGAAGCAGTTCCCAGCTCAGATTACAGGATAACATTACATAAAGCTAAAAGGTACTGAATCAAATATTATTATTTAGGTAAGGCAACAAGAATGTGGATTTATAGCAAGCTCCTCAGACCTCTGGGCTCTTTCTGGGAGAAGGCCTGAGTCTGAAGGCAGTGGCCGTTATTGTGCCTGAATTTCAAAGGAGACTATTAAAAGAGCCTGCCCTTATCAAACACCTAGCATCTTGAGAGAGTTTATCAAGTTGAAGCGGCTTTCAACGTGTCAAGTTCAATGGTTTTAGCACTCGGCTATGCAGGTCAAACCTCCGTGTAAGGTGCTACTTGATGACGATACCCAGGAAACTGGCTCTCAGGAGGAAGTGCATGGTCGGTAAAGTGTGTCCGCCCTGCCTGCACCGAACAGCTAAAGACAGACTAATTTTGAACGTAAACCAGCATTTCAAGAAGGGGGGCTCATGATCGCCAAGAGAACGTAAGCTTTGGAAGTCACTCACAGAATGTGTCCCAAACGCACATCCCCAGGACACAGAGGATGTGATCAATGAATGTTGCTGACTGAATGCTCTGAGGAACGCGTCCATTTCTCCCAAACCGTTCAAGAATTCTTGGGCTAGGAGAACCACCTGAAGATGAGATTTATGACAGACTATGACCCATGTGAGATTCTTAATTAAGAGCTCTTTTTTTTTTAAGATTTTTTTTATTTATTAATTTTGACAGAGAGAGATCACAAGAGCTCTTAATTAAGTTTAACATAAATGAAAGTACAATCACTTTACAAGTAATGTGCCCTGAGTTCAAATGATACGTCTGTTCCTTTTCCCCGCCGCAGGGCGGTGTTTTCCAAGCAGGCACCTAGAGCACAGGTGTTCTTTCCCGCACCTTGTGCTCTGTGCACTGCCTGACACAGGGAAGCTTTTCCATGAACAGGGGTTGGGAATCCTCTAACTTGAGTCTTTCTGGACCTTCGTTTTCTTGGACATATAAACTACACGGACTGGGTTATCATTTCTAAGATCTTCTCAAATGCTCTATGAATACTGTGAATTGAACGTGCTGTCTGAAAATAACTGAGTAAAAGGGACGCCTGGGTGGCTCTATCGGTTAAGCACTGGACTCTTGACTTGGCTTAGGGTCATGGTCTCAGGGGCGTGAGACCGAGCCCCGAGTCAGGCTCTGCATTGGAGCCTTCGTAAGATTCTCTCTCTCCCTCTGCCCCTTCCCTCTCACCTGCGCGCACACGCTCTCTTTCTCTCTCTCTGAAAATAAATAAATAAATAACTGAGCAATTATATTATATATTTCTGCCAACAATACTGAATATAAGCCCTGAGGAAATGTATCATCGCGATTTTAACACCCAAAAGGAATAGCCCTTTCCTCGCCTGGTATGTGAATCTAATACACGAATACTTCAGAGATTACTGGTGAACAAAAAATATTAGGGCGCTGGAAATATAAAAACCCGAACAAAAAAAAACCCAAACAACAGACCATATACAGTGAATATTTGGAAAGGTTAATTAATCTGTTCCACAAAGAACAGCACTCTTTTGCAGGTCACAGGAAAAAGCATCAGCAGAACAGAGTATTACAAATGTAGTAGGCACCTTTCCCCACTCCTCACTGACTGTCATGACTGTATTACTCCTTCTGAAAACATTCACCAGACAGTAAGCCACAAGCAGAAAGGGACCACTGTAGAATCACTGAAGGTTTTAGCCCTGTGTTAATGAGGGTTACTCTCTCATGGTTCTATCTGCCTTTCACCAGGCTCTTCGACAGACAGGAAGAGGTGAAATTTGGGGATAGAGGGCAATTTGTGGCTTCTCTCAATGAGGAGTCAGCCTCTATCACCCATCTGTCTCTATTTCACTGTGTTAGGAATCCCTTTACTTCTTCGTTTCATTCAAAATGCCAAAGGGTAAAGGAACAGGAAGTAGAGGTGAGCCAGACCTAGCCCGGCCATGTGGCTCTCACCTCTTCTGGTTTTCCCACCTCAGACTGTGGCCCACGCAGCACCCCACATCCGTGGTGGTACATCTCACAGTAGGGGCCAAAAAGGCCCCCATCAAGCACGTTGCCACTCCCTCCTGTGCCCAGGCCCCGAGGAGAAGGCTCTCAACCACAGCACACGTGGGGGCAAGGGGGGGGGGGGGCACTGTGTCCCTGGCTTGGCAGGTCACCTACCTACAGCTGGCTGGGTGAATGCAACAACCTTCGAAAGAGCCAGGCCTAGGCTACAGTGAAAAACAGAACACTTCTCTGGAGCATTTCCATCTTTCTTTCCCAAACCCTTCCCCCAGTTTGGCAATATTCTTCTCTATCATCTCACTTTCTTGCTAATCCTCCTCCCTGATCCATGAGATTGTTCAGTGCCTGGTGGTCTCTCTGGTCTCCCGCAGGCTCAAACACCAGCCAGCCACAGAAGGGCCTGACCAATGATCACAGTGAAATGGGAATGACCAGGGAATTTTCATGTGTTATCACACAGAAGCACAGGGTTGATTTTAAAAGGATCTCCAGGGGCACCTGGGTGGCTCAGTGGGTTAAAGCCCCTGCCTTCGACTCAGGTCATGATCCCAGAGTCCTGGGTTCAAGCCCCTCGTCGGGCTCTCTGCTCAGCAGGGAGCCTGCTTCCCTTCTTCTCTCTCTCTGCCTGCCTCTCTGCCTACTTGTGATCTCTGTCTGTCAAATAGTAAATAAAATCTTTAAAAAAAAATGAAAGGATCTCTAGCCACATCTGTCTAATTATAGAATTCCAGGCATAATCTTCTCTGAAGACACACACCCACATATATATGGCTCTTTAGTACTTTGCTGTGAATTAGTCATTAGAATGTGTCTCATTAAGATCATAAAAAGCTCTGGTCAACAGTTGATTTTGCAAAGCTGAGTGGGACCAGATGATCACTGA
The DNA here is from genome assembly GCF_922984935.1 of Meles meles. Classification (NCBI taxonomy): domain Eukaryota; kingdom Metazoa; phylum Chordata; class Mammalia; order Carnivora; family Mustelidae; genus Meles; species Meles meles. Next base: position 86,662,794 of record NC_060068.1, read on the forward strand.
GGACACTAACCACACTCACTGTTTGTACTTCAACAACAACCAACGTCATACCACAACAGTAAAATTACCAAACATTACAAAAATACCTTAGATTTCTGCATTTAGACAAAATGCTTTTATATCTTTCCTTTTTTTGATCCTCAAACTAGAGAGAGAGAGAGAAAACTAAAGAGAAAAGCAAGAAAAGGGGGTGTCAAAGCAGAGAAAGACACAGGTTAATAAATAAATTCTGGCTGTTCACATTAAAGAACAGGAAAACATGTAGTTGGGATCATCAACATTGCTTTGAAGGATGTGCTATTTTGAATAAAGAGATACTTGGTTTTAAAAATTTCTGTGAATACGCCCTTATGAATTCTGTGTCCCTCCCACTTGCAAGCAGGTGCTTCAGTGAAAAGAGAATAAAACCACACCAGAAAGGCAACTGGTTATCAAGCCGACAAAAAGCCCATGTCTTTGTGGTTTTTGAAGATGCTATCAGCATTTTAACGTGAAATGTCTTGCAGACTAAGGTTCCAAACAATTGCCGCTTTTTGGGAATTGTGCAAAGCGTAAACAGTGCTCCGCATGACAAAGGAACATTCATGAATGTGCATATTATAATCTATTACAAGAACAATTAATGAAAAGAGACACCAATTCTAGACAGAGTTGCTGTTTCACACTCACACTGACAGCCAGTGGGTTTACATCGGCCCTCTGATTCCCTCCCAAGACAAGCAGTGAGAGCTGGGATCTTAAAACCATATTATGAAAGCAGTGAAGCCGCCATTCAAAATAAAGATGCAGCTCACTCCAAGCAAGCTTAGGCGTTTTCCCCAACCGCCCCCTGCCCCCTGTTCTTCATAAAATTACTAAGCCATTTCCCCCCAAGGACTATTTCACAGAGCATGGCTTCATATGAATGCTTGGTGCATGAGGCTCCTGAAGAAGTGGCTAACAAGTGACAATTGTTTACCGCCCCCCTGCTGAAGTACATGATGTGGCTGAACCAGAGGCTAGGCAGATAAAGATGCTATTCGCATATAGCTTGGTCAAGAATGAATACAGTCGAAGACCCTGGAGAAGTCCTGAATTCTCCATTTGTTCCCGTATAACACTAACTTTCCTCTATCAGTAAGAGTGGGTTATTTCTTCCACATCTGTCGCATGGTAAATCTTTATCGGACAAAAATTCCACAAGGACTAAAGAGTGAGTACTTTGTAAATTAGGGGATGAAACGATTCTCCTTAGGTAGTTTTAGAAAATTAGATGCTCCTCAATTTTATCACTCACTTAAAAATCTCAGAAGTTAAGCGCTAAGAAGCTTCTGGAGCAACCCAGTGACTAATGTTGCAGGCCATTCCAGAGTCATTTCCCTTGAAGGACTTCTCTCCCCACCAAGTTAACCACAGAGCAGCATTAGGTCTGTTTGTGGCATGAACCGTGGCCTGAACCGTGGCCTGACCCGTGTCAACTAGGGACAAAGGCAAGAGAAGGATTTCGAGGTTACCCAGTGGAAAATTTAGGAATAAGATTCCAGAACCTCAGGAAACCCTGATTTAAGATACTACTTTGCCTTGTTGAAATAACAAATGAAAAAAGCAAGACTTTGTTCATGCAACTCATTCCCCTATATTATATAAAGTTTTAAGACCTAAAATAAACATAATTACGGATACGAACCATACCCTAGCACCCTGGCTTCTCTTAAATCACATTAAAATTGCAAAAAATTAGTTACAAATGGCAACTAACGAAAACACTTAACGGTCCATTCCGGCCAGCTCCAAAAGAAGGGACTTGACTGTATAATCCAATGAAACATCTACACACTGACTTTTAGATCTAGGATTCTTTTGTCAGCAACAAATCTCTCCTGGTCTAGCTTTCAATTAGCTGACAGTGCCACAAGAACGGGAATTCACAGAGCTATCTTCAGAAGTCTGCTCAAACACAGACTGGTCGACTGATTTGTGTAATACTCAAGCATGCAGGCTCACATTTATTTCCCACATTTATGACCAAAATGGCAATCACAAATCACTCAAGACCCTGGAAAGGTCGTAAAAATACAAAAACCAAAAAAAAAAGGGGGGGGGGGCGGGGGGTTTCATGGGAAGATACAACGTAGATATTTAATAGCTCCTGGAATGGATATAGATGGGTTTACAGTTCATTGTTTTCAGTAATCCCCCTGACTAAATCAACTTTCCACCTGCTTAGTCCAGTGCTGAGAGAACAGGACAACACTGAAGTATGTACAAAGCATGCATTTCATTTACCATAAAGAGCTCTAATAAGGCAAATGTGTGCAGCTGGAACTAACTTGTACCACATTTCACCAATTTCCCATCTCATGGTAGATATTTGCAAACACCTCTCTAAGTCACAGCTGTTTTCACTTAATAGCTAATGTGGAGAGAATCTTGCCTAACTTTCTGGACTATCATTTTATTAAAAAGAGAATTCTGAACCTTTTTTTTTTTTTTAAATAAGGACTAGATCCATTTATTTTCAAGTCAAATATATGACCCAAAGATAAATTTAAGGTTAGCTCTTTTAAAAACAGTAATATTTCACATTGAATGTGCTCCTGAGGCCAGAGGAAATGTTCTTTCCTTTCCTAAAATTTCTAGCCAAGTCCTAACAAACCCAGTTTCTTCCCAAGAATATTTGTTTTCTATTTCTCCAAGTCTAGTTTAAAAGGGCTGGAACCTTTCACAAGACAGAATTATTCCATTTGCTGGCTGGCTCTTTCTTTGAGTCCAGCTCCGATCCTAGGGGACACATAAATCCTCATCTGAGATGTAGGGTAAGTGTCAAGAAACATACTTGGAAACTGGGAAACCACAGTTCAAAGCACAAACACAAAGACAGAAGTGAAGACCCACTTTAAATGAAAGCTCTAACAAGCAGAAATACCGCTGATCATTAATTCTTTAGTCAAAAAAAATCAAAAACACATTCAAGGAAAAACCATACATAGTATTACTAATTTAGGGGGAAAGACAGTAATGCAGATGATAGTTCATACCTCCAGGAAGCAGGGACAAGGTCAGTAAACTCACATTTACCCTGAATGACTTAAGCCAGACATACAGTTCATTTCCCTCATCAAATACTGTGTCAGATGGCATCTGGAAAAAAACAAGACTAGGAGCAGCACAAAGGTGGGAGCTCAGCAGCAAAAAGGTGGACAGCAGGACACGGCCGGTTTCAGTGGCACAGTGCTGCATGGACAGCGGCCACTGGATGGCAGCGGGGTGTCACCCAGGTAAGGTGCTGGGCGCAGGGCAGTCTTGCCCCATGACTCTGTGCTCAGGGGAAATAAAAAGAAGTTCCTCTCTCGCAAAAAAAGCCGGGTACCTCTAGCCTAGGGATGTGCAAACCGTCATTCTGATCATCACCCGTGCCTTTGTCAGAGTATGGACACGGGGACTGAAACAAATTAAAACTTTTAAATGACTTCTAGGATTCTGAAATTCAGAGTGCGTATGCACACACACACACAAACACACATACTCCCTCCCTCCCGTTTACTATTGAAACATTATCATCCCAAACCCAGTACAGCAAATTGAAACCACATTTTATTCTACTTTTTCTTGTTAACTTGATGGCTTCACCACACTTTTAAATGCTACACTCTCTCCTCCCTCTCCCTTGGCATTTGATGCTTGCTTTTTTTTTTTTTTTTGTGAAATCAGTAATCTCACTAGTGACAAGCTTAGCTTTCAGTAAGTGTCTCTGCCAACTCAAACAGCATCTCCTCAGGCAACGGAATAATGAAAGACACATGTAGGTACTTGCCCGTCATTAGACACAAACTCCTCAAGTCGGCCCGAAATTGGGCCTGTAATTCCAGTGATCCTTGGGTTTGGGACAACTGTCCAGAGCGGTCTAGGATGGTCTAGGTCTTAGTCTCAGCACGTCAGTCTCGACTCTCAGACAAGAGACATGAGTGGCCAACCCTTATCTGTGCTGGGCTCACCCGGAGACGAGTCCCAGCTCTTCAGTTCAATGGGGGAGATGTGAAGAATTGCTCAACACTTGGCAAACAGTAAGGTCTCAAGACATCAAATTGTGAATTCTGCCTCATTCCTGCTAGTGAACTTGAGGTAGGGCTTTCCAAGCCCAACCTCATGATCCAACCAGAACATCTCCAAGGTCAGCCATTCCTTCTGCACACAGCCAAGGCTCCACCAACTCCCAACCGAGCTGGAGCCTACAGAACTGATCTGAGTCCTTCCATGGAAGACACAGGGTGCGCTCCTTTCTCCCTCTCTCTCCACACTGTCAACTGGGTACTCTCCTGTGAACACGGATTCTAAAACCTATGAAGTCTGAAGAATGGACTAATAATAGAAAGTCTGGATGACCTGAAAGAAAGACCAGGGCAGGAGCTATATAGTTCCAGCTCACAAGCAGTTTCCTCCTTTTTGCAGCTGGGTCTACCCACAGAAATCAATGGCTGATTAATCCAGCCCTACAGGAACTCCCCTGTTCTGCACAACCCAACCCCAACCTAGAGACTGACTTTAGCACGTTTTTATGCATTTCTCATGAGTGTGAGTCAATGGCTCACAAAGGTCCAGCCGCCTTACTTCTGCCCAACAAGTAAAAACCTGGAGGACTATTATGCCTCATAAAGACTGCTCATTAGTAAAATTATTACTTTTTTTTAAATATAATAAAGTACACTGAAAAACCAACTCAGAAACAGCTGACACCTTTCATCTTCTGAACCAAGAATCTGAGTCTTCTGACTGAAGCACAGCACAGAATCAGGGATGTGTTGCAAAGGCTTTATCAAGAATACATTTCCACTCTGCATTATTAGATAGCTATTTTAAAATCAAATCTAAAATCCAGGAATTTTAACTTTCTTAACGACAAAGGCAATGTTAGTCAACAGAACCACGGTTATCCCATACCACCCTGCAGCCCCCCACCAAATCCTAAATTCTAGCATAAATGGAATCCTTATCTGAAAGTAATAGAAGTAACCCATTGTGTGCTGATAGGTTTTGAAGATAAATCTTTAATAGCTAAGAGTTGATTACTGTGTCAGGAAATGAATCATTTCCCCGCACTTCCCTTCTCCCTTGGAGAGTCACAAGGCAACAAGTTGTTGGAGCACCAGGTTAATTTAAGTAATATGCATATAAGGCAAACACACACTCTTGACTTAAAAAGACCTTTTAGGATATGAATAAGGTTCCCTTTAGCTCAGTGGCTCTGGTAAGCAGGTTTGAAAATGAATGATTAACTTCAAGAACTCCAGGAGAGTCCATTCAAAACCCCCAAGCAGCACAGAAGTCTGGGGACACCTAAGAGCTAACAAAGCTTTCCTAGCATGGCTACATATCAGCGCAAGAAGCCAACTTACATGGGAATGAAATTTCCAAAGCTCATTTCTAAGTTGGTTGTGCAAAACTCGGAACGCATTTGCCCCCAGAGATGTTATAAAGGGTGGTCAGGTCCCAGATTCGACCACCAAAGTCTCTTCCACCCAAGTTACTTTGAATAACTACATGGGTGATGACCACACATGGGCATATCTCAGTGACATTATGGGTAATAAAAATTTTAGTTTATAAATATGGAAACCTAACACACTTGACGATAATTTCTGTTATTTAAGTCTGTCAAGACCAAGGGGAATAATCCAATCCACATCCCTTTGCAAGTAACGTCAGAGGAGAGGGTGTGGACGGAGCAACGGGAATTAGAAGGGGTGGGAGGAAGGAGACAAAAAAGGTCTGGTGACGCAGAGAGCAACACTGTGGCGCGGTGGGGGTGGGATCTCACAGCCTTGGTATCCTGCGCTGGGGCCTGTGGATGAGATCCCAGACCCTGATCCTGCTCTGACAATCTGGGGAGGGGCCAATGCAGCCCCAGCCACCCGAGAAAGGGCAGTGACACAACAGTGGATGAAGAGAGTGAAGGAAGGCTCCTCCCCGTGTTTCCAGGCACAGTACCGCTCACAGAGCGGGAGAGGCTCTCCGCTCATACACCCTGCTTCCCTCCACCAGGTTTTGAGCTTTACAGGAAGCAGTGAAGATACTGTATTTATGATGGTGACCCAGCATCCTGCCTAGTGCTTGGCCTACAGTAAGCGCATAATAAATGACCGTGAACGGGCTGCCCAATGAATCACCTCCAGATCTCCAGGGAAACAACTTAAGTTCAATGGCATATGGACATTGATTCATTCACTCACCAGATAGTCTGTCATCTGCCTTCTACGTGGAATGTTCAAATAGCCGCCCAACTGAGGAAGGAACTGTGTTAACCTTTTCTCCTAGCAGTATCTATTTGGAGAGTACTTGAAACGCCTGGTAAGTGCTGCCTATAAACACCTACTGAAATGCAGCTTTATAGGAGGTTCAGTCGTGACCGAGGAGCACAGCCCCAGGAGCTATACGGGCTAGCAGTACCCTAAAGTGGACTGTTGAGCCAACCAATGTCAACTGGAGAAAGAAATGGTTTTGTTACAAAGTCCAAATGCCCAATACAATATTCTAGAACGTAACCTTTGAATTTAAAACGTTTGATCACATGTGTTTAAGTACAGGATTTTGTGAAAAGAGCACTTAAGTGCTAGAGTAGATAATCTGGACAGCACTGAAAAGGCCCAGTGTATCTGCTTTTATGGAAACACACTAAAAAAAGACCAAGGAGAGATACCACTACACTCACGTGAAGGTGGAAAGAGGAGAACTGAAAAGGGGATACAAGATGGATAGTTAAAAAAGCAAAAGTGAAGAGAGATCAAAGTTTCACATGTACCTAATTCTATTCTTCGTTAATGTTAAGAATAAAACCAACCAGAACAGGAAAATGACTCTAAATTTTAAATAGTGAATAAGCATATATTCCTCTTCCTAAAGGAAGGGACAAAAATAGAAGAGAAAGAAGGTATCATTACTGGTAAATGGGCAAGACTTTACAAAAGGAAATTACACAGACTGAGTATAACAATGCACTTGGACTTTCCTACATAAAATGCTCATGTCTTAAATTCCCTGACAGTGTTCACAAAGCTATCTTTCCCCCTCTCCCTCAAGTTTTCAGAGTACACCGCAACACTAGGTATGAGCTTACTGCTGACATCCACAGGAAGCTGCTGGAAAATATATTTTACTTTCTTCAGGAAACATTTCTTGATTCATTATGGACTCACTCCAACGATTCTTCAGTTTGGTTTTTGCTTTTAGCGAGCCTACTAATTTAAATTCACCAATATGTTCCTTTATGACAGTTTATATACATATTTTCACACATATATAGGTGTATTACATAAAAATTAAAGCAAATAACATATGGTTCTCCCAGTTTCCCAGTACTAAATTCCCAATGCGAAGTGGAGTAAGGGCTGGTGGTAAGTAAACTTTGCCAAAACAATTAACTGAATATGTAATGCCACCAACAGGTATCAAATTATTATTTGGGAGCATCAAATGGCTTAAAATTACAAATATGAACAGACATGTGAGCAAAAAATAAGGACGTAATATAGGAAGAGTGGTGGCTTTATTCCTAAGTTTCTCACACACTATCACAGATGAAACAGTAATTTATGTAGGTTCTAATTTTCTCAAGATCTGAAAAGTATTTAGATATTGGGGACATGGAGGAGAGGTGGACTTAAGATGATCAGCATTAACAGTAAGAGGTTTGCTATATCACTGTTTTACATTTAAATCCGAGTATTCTTAATAATTGAATTCATGTAACCATCCTAACATGGAAAGAATTATTATGAGGAACATTTTCCAAGACTGTAGCCACTTGAGACTTTTCAACAAAAACAATGCACCTTTTTTTTTTTTGTTTTTGGGGGGGGGGGATTATCAGTGTACCTTGATGTTCAATGACTATGGGGAGATGACATCCCTCAGGACAGGGTTCTCTGTATAGTGCTCACGATCTGGAAAAACAGATTCTGGAACCAAGAGGCACAGAAGGCCAATGTCACCAAGGCTGTCCCATTTTGGCTAGACAGAAAATGCTGGACTTTAAAGCATGGTGTAAAGGAAAGCCCAAACTAACAATAAAGTTAAAAAAATGTTTTCAAAATCAAGCCTCCAACATTTGCCTAAGTAAAAATCCATTTATCCACTTAATACTGACGGTCTCAAAAATATGCTTTTAAAAGGAACCATGAGAGCAGTACACCTCCTCTCCTTCAATATCTACTATGATTTCATGAGACGGGCTGTGAAAAAGTGGAAGCACAAAATAAGGGTTCCTCATCAAATCGCACATTTTCAAACACTGCAGCCAAGAGCACCACCAAAATAATTCTGTTCTGATCACACCCACTACCAATGTTTGTTTGGCAAACATCTTTCAGTTTTATTTCTTTTTTTAACCAATAGGTGGCAATCTATATTGCTAAGATTGTTTAAGCCAAACAGTTGAGAAAGATTGTTTTTCCTTCCTCCTGTCAAGATTCAGAATCTCTTTTACTAATGAGCTATTGGATAAATGATTACTAATCATAAAATCGAAATAGTTGTGATTTATTACGCTACTGTAATTTCGGCTTTCTAAGGAAAAAAAAAAAAAAAAGACCTGACAATCTTCTCAATAAGAAACACATCAACAGACGAAGCAAAGTGAGTCTTTTTTCCTCAGCAAGACTTTGATGGTGTTATTCTTACAAAGGAAGGTAGAGAGTAAGTATAGGATAAGTATATTCTATTCTCTGCATATGGCATATTAAAGACTGTAGAATGGCTCTCCACCGATGGCTGAGGGAATGAAGACATACAATGTAAAAAGAATACAGGAGTTGACCAGACTGCATCTTCCAGGGAACAGGACTTGTTAAAGTGAAGATAAAGACACTGTCTTAAGACAGCAAGCATGATACCAGTGGTCTTCTGTTGGAGGGCCACATGCACACAGGTGTTTGGTGATTTCACTGCCCCTTTCACTGAAAATAAAGAAAAGATTTGCTGGAAATAAAGACAAGATTCAAGAATGTGTCTCAGAAAACAGGTCAACGTCACCGCTGGTGCTAACTTCAGTAATTTAATTAACCTCATTACTTCTTGGGAGAGCAGCAAAGAAAGTATCAAAGAATTCATTACTATTCTCCATAAAACACTGTCATGTACAATTTTCAGACGTTTAAATCGGCTCTAGGTCTTTATTTCCTGTGGCTGAACAATTTCAACCCCTTTCATTTCTTTCAGATCTAAACATATCAATTAAGTTCAAGAACTTCTTTGGTGTGTATGCCAAATGTGTTTTTAAAATTTCTGAATGGTATCAATGAGTTGTTGGTTTTCACCAGACACTTGCTTTTTAATACTCTAAGTATCTTTTTAGGGACTTGGTTGTGACCATGATGCCTTACCGAAATCCTTGGTTTGGTAGAGTATCATTAAATTCTATTTTACAGATAAAAAACCAAAGTGAAGCATGTTACTGTCTTTAGGACACACAGCGAATTAGTCACAGTAATTAGGACTAACGGCTGGACAAGGGCATTGTTCAAAGCCCAGCCTATTCAGAAGTGTTCTGACGTAAGCGAGAACAATGAAAAAGGACGTTGAACAAAAGTGATCCTACATAAGTAAGAAACCCCATCTCCTATATAGCTTCCAAATGCCCTCAAACATCCAAACTTAGCATATTCAAACTCAGCTAACTTGAAATCAATGAAGAAAGCAAGCACATTTATCAGAATTCCTCAACTTTCCAACAGGTGCAACGACTGTTAAGTATATCCATTTACAGTGCAATAAATAATTATGAAATATAGTAAGATTTTGCTCATGTCTAAAAGTATTTCAAAATCTTCCTCAAACCACAAGGCTTTTAAAAGAGTAAGACTCATCATAAATTGTGCGCTATGTTCTTTCAGGATGCTAAAATGTCTTTCTCTTCCTTTTGAAGACAGCAGCTGAGTCTCAGAGAACCAACCCCAAGCAGAGTGACTTCGATGTCTGATTTAATCCAGCAATTAACTGTGAGTCACTTCACCCCTGGTTTGTCCCTTCAATGACAAAAATAACTCCTTGGGCCAAAGGCATGCAGGGAGGTTGATCGGACTGTACACTCCTTTGGACTTCTGTAGAAATGATCTATAAAACCCATGGGATGTGTTACTCAATAAAATATTACAGAAGTTTAGGTGATGTTCAGTTGAAGTTATTATTTCTTATCTCTAGTCCCACTGACTGCCACACGAGATCTGAGTTCAAAGATGTGCATTTTTTGAAAGCCTGCACCTTCTTATAATCATTGTTAGAAAACAAAGGGAGAAAACTAAAAATTACCATGGATCTGACCGGTCAACTATTCAGTGAACGGTTGCATTAATACATTCAGCATGAGCAACAATTAGTTACAGCAAAAACTCTTCATCGTACCAAGAAATTTAACTTCTTGATATAAAATACACAGAAGACAAGTTTTCACAAGAACCACTGAGTGAGCTTAATAATCTAATTAAAAGCAATACATCCTAAAGTCTTTAATTAAGACCCATTTAAGTAAGAAACTTTCAACATATGCTGCTAAGTCCCACTGAGTGAGAGAACAAATTTTCCACCACTCACTCCTGCATCCATGCAAATACACTTCTCACGACTGTGTTTTGCGTTCAGATTCTTTTTTCTTGTATCTAACTAGAAGAAAAAAAAAAATCAAGTCTAATTATTTAAATTTGAAAGGGTTTTTATGTGTAAGTAAAAGATCACCAAGGATCAGTGATTCACAGAACACTGGTTTGCTCCTGATAAGCCATAGTGGCTTATATGCCTCTGTCAAATCCATGGGCATGTAATCTTAGTCAAGATATAACTAATGCGGCCATAGAACACTCCAAATTAATGCTTTAATTTAAACTACAGCTGTTTAATCTTCTCATTGTAAGAGACCAGAATACCTAATGCTTCATTCTAGAAGAGTAGGAAGTAAACAAGAGGAAGAGAGGAAACCGAAGTTACTCAATTTTCTATGAAGCTTAAGGAACCATTTCATGTTGTCTCAATTAAGATAGTCACTCATCACTCTGGTCCATGTGATTGTTTAATGGAAGATTATCCAGACTCTGAATCCCAAAGCTAACTCCCATTTCTGCCCGGAGTCACCAAAGTTAACTGAGCACTTGCTTTATGCCTCAAGCGCTGGGCTGGGAGCCAGTCCCCATACAGCTAGCTTCCTTCTGTCTGACAAACCAAACCATCTCTACAACCAGAGAAAGGCTGCCACTGGATGTGTGTGTCTGCCATGGTTGGTTTATACAGATTCTCTTCAGTGAACATTCTGAGGAGGAAAGAAAAGTAGGACTCTTTTTTTTTAATTTTTAAAAGATTTTATTTATTATTTATTATATATTATTATTTATTATATTTTATTTTATTATTTATTATTATTTTATTAAGATTTTATTATTATATTATTATTATTATTATTATTTGACAGACAGATCACAAGTAGGCAGAGAGGCAGGCAGAGAGAGAGGAAGGGAAGCAGGCTCCCTGCTGAGCAGAGAGCTCCACTCGGGGCTTGATCCTGAGATCAGGACCTGAGCAGAAGGCGGAGGCTTAACCCACTGAGCCACCCCGGTGCCCGGACTATTGATACAAACTCCCAGTGGGGTCCAGGCTACCTCTCTCCTCCACTGTGAAGGGAAATGAATGAGGTCTGTGAGCAACAACAGGACTGCCCAGGGTCCAGGCTGAAATGGGTTTTTTCAGCCATAGCTGTGGTAGAACAGAACTTTGGGCTTCCTAATTCTGCCCTCTTTTAATTCACTGAAACTTCCCTTCAAAAACGTTCTAGGTTACGACCTTCACATAGATGGTTCTTCCCAGAGATGTATTTTCTATGAGGAAAATCCTCTCATCTAGTCAGAGTTTGTAAGAGAGGACATGTTTTTTCAAACAGGAAATACAATATCAAAACCTTTCAAAGTTTTATGTGTCCCATCATAGCAGCAAACAAATCTTTTCTTAATCAAAGTTACACTTTAACAGTTAGAGAGCCCAGGTTTTACATGCCTATGAGAGGTTCAAAAATAACCATTCCCCTAATAGCGAAGAGCAGAAACACAAGCACATTTCACATAACACAGAGTTTGCCCTCAAAATGGGCCTTCCTCTTTCATCATGGCCTTTTGTAAAAATTGCGACAGTGGGCCAGTGGGAATTCTGGCAGGAAAAAAGTCCCATCAGAGACTGGCTTTTCGTTTAAAAAAAAAAAAAAAGGCATGCTGATGCAGAAAATTCTTGTTTTTTCCATTATGTGGTGTCTGGGGGAGGGTGGGAAGAGGAAGGCTTTTTTCTATATCTGTAGAGCACTGTTAATTTAAAATGAGTCATGTAAAACATAAATGAAAATGTTAACCTCTGAGACAGGGGTCAGAAAATTTTATTAGTGCTTAAATCCATTTTTCTCTGGCAAGCTTGACTAATCCCAAACCAGGGGCTTTCCCTATTGACACACTCCAACTTACCCAGAAACTGAGGGTTAAGTCTGAAAATGGCCAGCTTGAGGACGAGGCCTCAAGGATTGAGAAATCCTTGGCCACAGCTTAGTCTCGGGCTAACCCTAGGTTAGCCTATCAGTCCAGCAGACCTCCCATTTCACAGCAGTGAATTTTCCCAAACACAGCTACAGAGGATACCCCAACTCCAATGAGGGGTGGAATTATTTTTCTTAGTGTCAACTACAGCAATATGGTTTACCTCTATCTCTTGCGTCGGGCCTGGGAAAGCATCTTCTTGCTTGTCTACCCATGGAAGATCTCTCTTTCTGGGCACCCCGCTGCCTTAAATCCATCTTGCAGGTTTAAAGGAATCTCTTAGCATCAAGGACTTTTATTCTGCCTTCATCCCTCAGGAGTGTGACAGGAACTGAAGTGTGACTGCTGTGCTCTCTGAACAAGCTCAAAGTGGGGATCACATGGAGACGTCCAGATGTCTCATCCGTAGCCAGCCTCACATGCTCTCCACTCTCCATGAGGGCTGATTTCTTCTCTAAGATTAACCTCTTACTAAACCAAGCAATTAAAACACAGGCATTCTTCTAGATTTTAACGGCTATAAACGGGCCCAATTCTAGGTTCAAACACTGGTAACGTTCTAATAACACAATACTTTCACCTGGACAGAGTAAGGTCACTGCTTTAACTTACGGTATTTCATACAGTCTTCCCTCTTTACTGGTAAGAAAACTTTGGGGCGCCTGGGTGGCTCAATGGGTTAAGCTGCTGCCTTCGGCTCAGGTCATGATCTCAGGGTCCTGGGATGGAGTCCCGCATCCGGCTCTCTGCTCAGCAAGGAGCCTGCTTCCCCCTCTCTCTCTGCCTACTTGTGATCTGTCAAATAAATAAATAAAATCTTAAAAAAAAAAAAAAGAAAGAAAGAAAACTTCTAAAGACGGTGATGATTTGGTACAAACCGTCTCATCTAAGTCTCTGGTTCCATATATGGTTCAAGTACAAACATGATCTTTTTTTTTTTTTTTTTAAAGATTTTATTTATTTATTTGACAGAGAGAGAGATCACAAGTAGGCAGAGAGTCAGGCAGAGAGAGAGGAGGAAGCAGGCTCCCCGCGGAGCAGAGAGCCCGATGCGGGGCTCGACCCCAGGACCTGAGATCATGACCCGAGCCGAAGGCAGCGGCTTAATCCACTGAGCCACCCAGGCGCCCCTACAAACATGATCTTGACAGAAATAAGATACAGGCCAACAGGGATTGTTAATACCTAGATCTTGAAGATTTTTAAAATTAGTATGAGAGTAACTGAATATGGCGAAAGATTAGAGCGATGTGAGACTCTACTTAAAAGTCTATGACACACAGGCCACCTCTTCCTAATGTTTACTTAATATTTGCCTCCAGCCTTGGTAATTGGTCTAATATGACATGACCTGTGGGGAAGTTCATACGGCCAGAGGTTCCCTTTCTTACCGTTTCAGTTTGAGGGTGGGACACAGCGTGATGCGGGAAAGCACACACCCTGAAGTCAGAGCCTGCATGCAAACCCCAGCTCTCTACCCTGTACTAGTATTTGCTCCTGGGCTTCTGGCTTTAAACCTCAACCTGAAAACAGCAACAAGTGAGATGACGCAGGCAGTGTATGCAGCCAGTGCCCGGCACAAAGCAAATGCTCAATGCGTACCAAGCAAACCTTAAGAATCATGAGGAAAACATTTCAAACTCTTCATCCCAGATGTAAAACACCTCATGCTACAACACGTGTTTAAGAAAAAGGTAGCAACCAGATGCAATGCACTAAAAAGGGTAATATTTAAAAAAAGGCAAAAATGCAAAGACACCCTTTTTAGCAAATAAAAAATTCAGGTACTCATTCAGTGACATGCCTCTAAGTGAAAGGTCCGGAATAAGGTGGCAAAATTAATGAGAACCTGCACTGCCTTTGCCTAAAACATCAAATATCAACTCTGTGAGATGGATTTCGGGGAAAAGGCTAACCCTATCCATCTTCTTTCAACTCCTATAAGCAAAATATTTGTGCCTTCATTTCAAGCTTCAATTACTGGAACTGTTAACTCCCAACCTTCTTCATTTCCTTCTCTTAGCAGATTATACATTAAATTAACATAATTTGGAGATTACTAACCACATTTGCTAGGATAGAGAATTTTTTTTTAAAGATTTTATTCATTTATTTGACAGAGAGAAATCACAAGTAGGCAGAGAGGCAGGCAGAGAGAGAGAGAGGAGGAAGCAGGCTCCCTGCCAAGCAGAGAGCCCAATGCGGAGCTCGATCCCAGAACCCTGAGATCATGACCTGAGCCGAAGGCAGAAGCTCAACCCACTGAGCCACCCAGGCGCCCTAGGATAGAGAATTTTAAACATTGTAGAATGTGAACTCCACACAGCATGTGATGCTGGCAAAAGATGGTCCCTTAGCGATTCATGAATCAAGAGATTCTTAAGCAAAAGCCTAGTTGTATTTTAAACACGTTTTATTTAGAAAACGGATTGTGTGGGGGGTTGCCTGAGAGGTGGCAGGGACCATGGTTTTGTATTCTAGGAAAAAAGATCATTGTACAACTGTCTCCATCTTTCTCTTTCAGAGCATACACGAAAGGCAACTAGTCTCATAGATAGATAACACTACCCTCCCCCATGAAAAAAAAAATTTTTTTCACCCTGATGGCTAAAGAATATGCCAAATGCTAAATACTAAAAGGATGTTAACAGCTAGGCTGGAATTCACCAACAGCAGTTAAGGGAATAAAATAGTTACGTGATTAGACAAAGTCCCTTATTTGACCACACTGCCATCAGACAGACGGAGGGCTCAGGGTCCGCTGCACAGACTCCGGAAGCCGGCAAAGACAAGAGTAAAATAAACACTGGGTGCATCTTGTGAAACTTGTCCTGAGTGCAGGCCACAGTTAGCTGACTCCAATCACGTAAGAGCTGGATAGATGTGGTCCGACAGGAAACGGAGTTTCAACCTAAACAACTGTGAATTTTATGCTCCAATGTTTAAACTTCCTCTAAATGTTAAAGCTGACGGGGTTTCTCAAGTTTCCCTTATGGGGAAGATTAGACCACAAATGACAGTTACAATATAACCGTACAAGTAACTACAAGCATCTGATGGCTAGTGGAGTAGCAAGTTACAACTAGCTTTCAATCCTTTAAAGCTGATTTTAGCGAAATTAGCAAACTCAATTACAAAGGTGCCTTTGCATCACCAAAGCAACAATGACTTGTCTATATTGCTTTACATACTGTGCTATCAGACATGTTTGTATACAATGTTATGTATGAATGCTATTCTATATATTCAGATGTTATGCCATCTTATAAAGATATAACATCACATCTACATGTATATACCATTTTAAGAAGCGCTAGCGAGTTCAGTGGGTGCTAACTTGAAGGTTAATATTGTAATCACTTATGCCCCAGATATTCCAACACGACTTTAAATCACCTCTTCCCGGCCTACTGTTCTGATGAGGTCCTTCTGCTGAAAAGGAGAGTAACTCACACAACTGCCTCATTCTCTGTCATTTTTCTTGGGTCTATTTCCTGAAAGTGGAAGAATCTTGTTGTCTAACTCACTGTCTAGTATCAGGCCATATCACAGGTCACTGGCAAGCCAGGGGATCATCTGCCTTTGGCTCGGGGGTGCCCTCCTGGCCAATGGGCTGTGTCCGGGAATATTGCATCATCACAGAGCGTGGACACTCCCACCCAAGGCCCATTCGCTGGGTGGTACAGACGCTTAATCCTGCTGGGGTGGCAGACGGTCTGGGGTCAGATCCCAACTTATCCACTAGCTCTGTGAGCCTGGGCTATCATTTAACTAAACTTCAACTTCTTACCCTTTATAACACTTATAATAATAAGGCCAATATCACAGAATTCTTACGAAAAGTAACAAGTTAATGGAGCACAATGTTAGCACAGCCCTTGACCAAGAACTAGCATTTGCTGAAAACACAAATACAGGCAGGTATAAATCCGCACTTCTCTACTTGTATACCTATACACATGTACACGTGCATGTTTACATAGATATTTCTGTAAAATTTTCATACAAGCTAAGGATTTTCCCCATGTCCATAATACTGTCACACTTTCTCTGCAGTCTGTGTTTTCAAAGACACATTTTATTTTTAGGTGTTTGGAAAATACACACCTTAGAGTTTTATTCTTCGGGTAATTATTCTTCAAGGTAATCAACTTCTGCCTTTCTCATTACAAAATTTAAAAGAAAAACAATGCTTAAGTTTTCCCATGAGACATGGGCAGGTTAATGTATCTTTCTGAGCTCTTGCTGATATTATCAGAGTGTGGCTCTTAACTGCCTTTCCATGTCAAATATAAAGAAGCCAGACCCTAAGTTCTCAAGTTACCATCTTTTCTCCTCAAAACTCTGCTACTGTCTTTTGGCATTTACAGCTATAAAGGAGAAGGAAGCCTCAATTTTATTCCTTGGTACTTAAGTAGGTATTGTGACTAGATGCTTTAATGATGTTTTTATACTTAAAACTTTTTTTTTTTTTGCCAACACGCATCTAGACGCGGCTTTCCATTGATTTCCTATAAACAAGGTGGAGGACATGTTCAAATGTGCACACATGCATGCAAGGTTATTTTTATTATGTTGCTCTCTTTGACTTGATACAATTTCCTGTTTATCAGCACTTAGAAGTCTCATGTTAGATCTGCAGGTCCACATATCTATCATCTTTACCCCTCACTTTTCTTTTTCTTTGCATTCTGGAAGAGCTTTGTCTACATTTTTTGTTCACAACACTGATTTTATTTTCAGCTGCATTATTGTCCCTCATATGGATTTTAAAGGTGTTACTGAAATTTTAATTTCTTTACATTCACTTTTTTTATGGTTTCACTCCCATTTCATCCCATCCTACCATTTTTTTTTCCCCCCAACTCTAACATTTAACTGCTTTCTGCCCCTCTTTCATTAGGGCCATGTCATTTTGAAGTAATAAATCATTGGTGGAGATCTGTTTTTTCTTAAAATCGCCTATCTGATCTCCCCTTTCCCTTTCTGGGCCAACACTGTTCAGCAGGCTCAGCTATGCCTTTCCTGATCAGTGATCACTAAGAAAGGAGAAATCGACCCAGACCTGGCATTTTCTCTGAGTTACCCCTGATCCATCAGGTACTGGCTTCAGACTCAAGAGCTGGCTGGCCGGTTAGAATGAAGAGTTCCCAGCCCAATTCCCAATGCGGTCTTCACTCCAGTGTAGTTTCGCTGGCCTGAAAGAAAACCTCCTGCCTTCACTGACTGGCCTTCTGAGGTCTGAATGGTGGAGAACTCAACTAATGCTCAAGCCCCGAGTCAACAGAGGTCTTTCTAACCCTTCCCCACCTCCAACACTTTACTTTTGTGGAGGAAGATTCTCAGGATGTAACAGTAATAGCCCCTGTCCCACCACCCTGCCTGGTTATTTTCTGAGCTATGATCTTCCACTGAATAAAAAAGCATCGCTGGGGGAGATCAGAAAGAGGAAGGGAAGGGCATCCTGAGGACAGCTGCCTAGGCTCTTTCTGAATTACCGGCAGAGAGTCGGGGAGGACACGGCTCTGCCTCCCTGTTTATAGGTGGTCAGAACTTACTCTGCCTATGTTCTTAAACCTGGCTCTGTTTAGTTTACGGTAGACGTTTGCCCTGCTACTTCTCGCTTTTATAACTCTTGAGAATGCAAGTGTTTTTCTCTACCTTTTTAGGGACTCTAGTGAGAAGTCTCACGAGGCTGGGTCAGGCCCACCAGGCAGAGACCTTTTTCAATGAGGAAACTTTCAAATGTTTCAAGGGGAAAAAAACATAAGCAAAAATAAAGGCATACAAGAGGTTCTGCTGGCACTCATCGCCTTTGAGAGACTATCTCTGGGCAATGGCACACTGCCCTTTTAAACACCCAGAAATAAAATTCACCTGTGCCTTTCACGTGCCCTCATTGACCCTCCTGTCCTTGGAA
Organism: Meles meles; assembly: GCF_922984935.1. Lineage (NCBI taxonomy): Eukaryota > Metazoa > Chordata > Mammalia > Carnivora > Mustelidae > Meles > Meles meles. The sequence goes on from NC_060068.1 coordinate 86,681,244, forward strand.
TTCTGGAAACAGAAACACAATGTTTATGTTATAAACTTGGCAGTGACTGACTTTCCTGAGAAATAAAGTTTGACATTCAAAGGAATTTAGCCATTTAGCCAGTCTTTAAAATGGCGTTTACTACTAACTCTGCTAGAACTCAGGCTTAGGTTTAAGACTTCAAATTCATTTTAGTCAGCTTGGGATTTCTTGTATTTATGGAGTTCAAGCAGCCACTATCTACATGCCAAAATACATAATTCTTGTGCTGGACATACTCAGCTTTCTGGCTTTTAAACAGGTAACAACCAGCCTGCGCTCCATTTCAATCAAAATGATATAATTATAAGACAAAAAGAAGAAAGAAATTCAGGGAACATTTGAAATAGACAGTAACTTCTTCCAAAATAACAGACACGGAGGGAAAATCATTTATCAATGGTACATAACTTCTGAGGATCTGATCAAGGTTTATTTCTTCTCAAGAAAAAACCACATACACACACGTACCCAAAACTTTATCTTAGTTTCATGGCCTCATCAGTCATGTAACTCAAACCTTTAACTATTTAACAGACATGAGAAAATGCAATGAGTCGTGTGTAAAACAAAGGTAATTTGTTGTGTGGTTGTATGAATGTAATAGCCAATGAAACCTGAAAGATCATACAAACATAATTAAAGACCACCCAAAAAGCTGAAACTATCTGGTTTCTTCAGTTACTGATAACTTCACAAGGGACTACTTAACAAGATCCACACAGCTATGTGTTGGAGGGCTCTGAACCATCTGAATGCCCCTTCTATGAAGCCCCCTTCTTCTTTTAATAGTTACAAAATCATTTGAACTTTAGCTTCTTAATCTGGAAAATGATTTTAACAACGCAATCTTTGCAGGACGGATAGAAGAATCAAATGGAAAATGGCTATGAAATGCCTAGCAGAATGCCTGGCAATCTAAGCCTGCAAATTTTATGGTCCCTCCTCTTTTTTTTTTTAATTTTAAAGCCTTGGTGACCTTTATTTTGTTAGTTTAAGGTACATTTTGAAAAAGGCCTTTTCAGCATTTAAATACATCCATGTATTTAAGTGTGATACAATGACTACACTATATATTTCTGATATATTCTAGCCAAATTCATTAAATCTCATTCCTTGGTACTCAGTAGATGATCAGTGTTATTTAGCAATAAAGTCATCTTGCTCTAACTTTTTTGAATCAATCTTTCTCCTTCGATAGTGGGAAATTTACTTTTTGGCTACCTAAAAAAGCAAGTTAGCCATGTTGTCTAATACTTTCAAATTACAAGGTAATGATACAAACATTCAACTATGTTTCTACAATTAGGACACAGGGACAGAAAGATATATTTCAAACGAACCATTCACTGATAAAGAAGCAACATTCTTAAACATTAAAAATTATTTTTAAAAACATGCTAAAAATAGACCCAGTGGTATTTAATGTGGATTCACGGTAGATTATCTTCTTTGCAACCTGAAGCAACTTTGAAAACTCAATTTTCCAAGACCCAGCAACAAGCTGACTTTTTCTCAGTGTCAATGGTACCATGTGCCAAATCCAAGGGTACTGTGGCAGGTCCCTTCCTGGGGTAAGCTTGGAGGATGAGGATGACTCCCCCCACGCCCACTATCTGGCTGACTTCACTACAAAGCAGCCCTGCCCAATGCCTATGCTAATGTGTTACCTCTTGGGCACACACTCCAATACCTCTATCACATAAATCTGAAGAGCTCTCAATAAACAAATCTTTATAACCCGAATAGACAAACGTTATAACCACCACCCTGTCTACCTGCCTTGAAGAATTTAACAAAAATCCCACAACACAAATCCTTAGGAAATCTGAGCTCCTATCACGTCAAAAAATTTAGTTACACCACAGAGACATCGTACAAGGCAGGGATTCCATGAATATCTCCTCATTCATTCATGAGCTGCAACGTGTCAACCCGGAAGTCACAAACTCACTTAGATGTCAGCCATTCCTGAGAGTCCACCAACAGAGGGAAAGCATAAATTCTCATACTGGTGATATGTACCTTAAGATCATTTTGTATGTAGTTCTGCAAAATCTTGCTACCAATCTGGCACCTTCATCAGCAATAATCCCATCTGATCTCACAGCCCAACCTCTACATCAGGTCTTGCCATGAGGGCGCGTGAGCACATCTGCCCAACCATCCTAGCTTTTTTTTTTTTTTTAAAACCTAAGTCCCTTCTTCTGCCTTCTGGGCAGATGTACTGGGGAAACACTACTGGGGACAACTTAAGTTTCCTGGATTATGTGTCTCAACCATTCTTTATGTAGGAATAAAGAAATTTTTACTGACCAAGTGGCAGCAAGGCTAAAACTAAAATACAGTCAAAAATCAGAAGAGACAGTACCTACCTCTATTTTACAACTAGAGAACACTGGATTAGAAGGGTTAAGGAATGAAAAAAAAAAGGGGGGGGGGCTAAGGAACTTATAGGAAGCAAAGCAGAGTGGAATTTGACTCAAATACTGTATCACAGAGATTTATATTTCACTTATACCAACATCTTTACTATCTTGGATACCAAATTTGGTCACCAAATTACAAAGAGTCTCCTACAATGCAGTGTAATAAATTCACAGTCAGAACTTCAATATGCATCAAACTGTGACAGGATAGAAGAATCTATAGGCACCACATGATAAGTGTGACCAAATGGAAATAGATGAGCAGATGAATGCCAACAACTCCAAGCAAGACAGTGTCCAGAAAGGTATTCCTGAAAATGAAAGCCATACATCAGAAGGCATAAAGCTACTGGGACAAAGTTCTGCATGCATAATTAAACAGAAAGATCTGCTGCTTGTTTTTATTTTTACTTGCAAAGTTCTACTTTATCAGATGATTTAACAATGTATAGTACATAGGATTATCATAGTAAAAACAAAATATTGTGGTCACTTATAGAAATTAGCAAGTAAGAATAATACACTTACAAAGTATTCTGACAGTATTTTGTTAAACTTGACATTTTAGGGAAATTATACCCCAGGAATTAAAATATAGCCAACTTCTAGTACACTCTGACCTCCTCTATTTAGATTAGTTTCAATGAAAGCCTAAGGACTGTTTTGGTACCGAATGCTATAAAATCAACCAAGACCTCAAAACATTAGATATAATCCATCATGCAATTATGCTTCTCATTTCTAGTTATCACACCAAGTTATTTTCTCTCATTTCAGCCTTCAAACCAATTTGATGTCATTCCTCCTGGAAATTCGTTCGCAACAAAGACACACATATATGCAACAGCCAGTTCTACTGCTAACATCTGTTTTCTTTTACTAAGAAAAACATGGATATGTAAATGGCATCACGTATTTGGTATTCTTTTCTGCCAGAGGTACAAAATTCTCCCCTTTTTGGACGCTACTTAGCAGATGTAAGACACCCTTTGTTGTTGAATTTAAGAATGTGAATTGTTTATTTTCTCAAACTCTGACTTACTGGAGAACTGCTTATTAATCAGAATTTCTCCTGTTTTAGACAAAGATGCATTTACCTAGAAACCAGAGAAGACGGACGTCAAAGTTATCAAAGAATCTACTGACAACTAAACTAAAAAAGAAACATTTTCAAAATATAGAGTTCTACTTTTATGACAAGGAAAATTTCATTAGAACATCATCATTAGCTTGGTTGCTAGGAAACAAAATAGGCTCACTCCACTTAACAGAGCTCCCGCTCCAATCAGAGGTGTGAGGCTTTACTTAGGCAGTACAGATATGGACTTTGGACACTTTGCCCATTTTGGGAGAAATAAAAAAGGCACAGAGTGAAATGTCTAAAGCCAGAAGCCTTAATGCAATCATCTGAACAAATATCTCACTTAAGAAAATGCAACCTGTATACCATAGCTCTGTGATTCTAAATGACACGTGTCACGGTAACATGGCAGAAATCTTTTCCTCAGGCAATGTCTTATCTGTAACCTTGAACTTAACTGTCACCACAGCTCCAGGAAAGAGAAATATCACGTTCTTCTGGTCAAATATCAGACTGGAGGAAGGAGGGAGGAATGTCTCCCTCTCTGGGAGTACCAAGAGGAACTCCCTACTAATCCCCCCCTTAGGGTTTGCTTTTACTTTTTGTTATTTATTTTTTATTTTATTTTATTATTTACATTTTCATTCCCCTATCCCTATTTATTTGACAGAGAGACAGAGAGAGAGCACAAGTAGGCAGAGCGGCAGGCCAAGGGAGAGGGAGAAGCAGGTTCTCTGCTGAGCAGGAAGCCTAACTCGGGGCTCGATTCCAGGACCCTGGGATCATAATCTGAGCCAAAGGCAGATGCTTAACCGACTGAGCCACCCAGGCATCCCTAGGGTTTGCTTTTAATTCCTAACATGGTCATCCAGGTTGGACAGGGCAGAACTTTTCCGCTAGTAAGTAGGAAAGATGTGAAAATCTTTTCTCTGTCAGTTTCCTTCTCAACTAACCATGGATATGCAAATTACTAATTAGGGTTACTTTTCTTTCTCTTCAAATTTCTAGGGAGACAAAATAATTAAACTTAAAATTCATGGGGCGCCTGGGTGGCTCAGTTGGTTAAGCAGCTGCCTTCAGCTCAGGTCATGATCCCAGGGTCCTGGGTCCCACATCAGGTTCCCTGTTTAGAAGAGGGCCTGCTTCTCCCTCTCCCTGCTGCTCTGCCTTCTTGTGCTCTCTCTCTCTGTCAAATAAATAAATGAAATCTTAAAAAAAAAAAAAACCCTTAAAATTCACAGGAAAAAATACCTTAAAAATCAAGCATTTAGTAAAAAGATTTGAAACAGGAAAAAAAAAAGAAAAATGCTGGTGGCATTTGGGCAGGAGAACTCTATCACAACATGTAACTTAATATGTGAGTAATTCCTTCTGGGATCTCAAGAGAAGTGGTTAAGCTCATCTGATTTTCTCAAAAATAATTATCACATTTGTTTTCTCCAGACCTACTCTTAATCAGTTACATTTATGATATATTTTAGAAATTAATTTCATTTCGTATTAAAACACAGAGGTCAGACACTTAAGTTTTTATACCTGGGTAAAAGCCCTAGTGTTCTGATTAATTTTTCCAGCGGGTAGTTAGAGGCAGGGCTCTAAGGCTTTATCTTCAAATACCCTCTAACCAGCCCTGCTTTCTCACAAAAGCGGCGTGGTCAATGCAGACCACAAGTCCGAGGTCTCACCCCACCGTTCAGGGGAGCTCAACAGGACAATCCTCTAATTCACAGCAAAGTCTCACTTAAGTCGGAGAACAGGTGAAGAAAGTTATGACATGGCATAATCTCAACCAAAACAGAACTCACGAAGGCAGGAATTTGTGACGCAAAGCAAACTACTTTCACAGGTGCTGTCTGGGTAAGCATCAGCATTATGTTACGACCATGAGGCTCAGCAAAGGTGTATAATTTGGGATCAGGTCGCTGTCTTCTGTGACCTCTGTACAGTGTAGTCAATTTCTGTCATTTACTACAGCCTCGCTTTCTAGACAATAAATGACAACCATGGAGGGGCACCCAAATGCTAAGTGTGAGAAATGTAGAAATAACTTGGCCAGGGAAACCTTGAAAGCAAGGTACATGCTTTTTTCTTTTCTGCTGATAAAGAATTCTAATCAAAATTTAAAATAGGCCTCACCCAATGTGTGCTTTGTGTTTTATATGTGGAACCAGCTGGGACCCGGGACTCACTGTCACGGTCCAAAGTGGGAGCCGGTAAGGGGTGTGGATGGGGGACCGAGGTGGGTATGAACTCAAATTTCTTTTTTTTTTTTAATGTTTATTTATTTATTTGATAGAAAGAGAGATCACAAGTAGGCAGAGAGAGAGGAGGAAGCAGGCTCCCTGCTGAGCAGAGAGCCCGATGCGGGGCTCGATCCCAGGACCCCGGGACCATGACCTGAGCCGAAGGCAGAGGCTTTAACCCACTGAGCCACCCAGGCGCCCCTGAACTCAAATTTCTAAGTGCTCTCTCCAGTTAGCAGATTCCAATGTTCCTGTTACAAAGTAACATGGTCACTAGTCTATGCAATAAATGAGATTCTAGTTACTAGAATCTCACTAGTCTAAATAGTGTGCATTGGTATGACTTTAATTAATGAATCGCAGAATACTGTATCAAGAAATAGCCCTGCTATCCCTACATCTCCACCTCCGTTATTCTTTGTGTACACAGGAAACCGGGACCGTGGCTGAATGGGGCTGGGTGTTTGGGAATGGAATGCCAGTGTCTGAAGAGCCTAATGCAGAAAGAGCTGGAGTACTGTCTTTCAACAGCATGGCTCCCCTAATGACCATGGACGCCCATTTTGCACACCCTTCACCTGCATTCAACACTGAGCAGGTTCTCTCCAAAGTAGGTCACACAGGGCTTCACCCCATTGAGGGAAAGTGTAATGTGACACTCCTCTTGGCAATTTTAGCCCCCAAGCAATGGGAAGGAGATGAAAGGAGGGGAGAGGGAGTCAGAGCTGTGCCTGAGGACACTTGCTGATCCTGACACATGTTCTAATCACTTTGCTTAAGTGGCTGACAGACCCACTATCTTAACACACTTTCCCGTTAGCAGAACGAACTATCCTAAGCACTGGAGTAGGAAATAACAGTTTTGGAGACAAAGAATGCAATGGTCAAGGCCGAGGCTGCAAGACTCCTCAGATGTGAATGATGTGAAAACAAATAAACTGTGATTTCTAATAACAGAATGGGCTGTTACAGCCTCGTGTGCCTGCCCTTGACAGAAAGAGTGCGTGGCTTGCGTGGCTTTCCTTTAAAATCACCTGGGTGGGGGCACCTGGGTGGCTCAGTGGGTTAAAGTCTCTGCCTTTGGCTCAGGTCATGGTCTCAGGGTCCTGGGATCAAGCCCCGCATCAGGCTCTCTGCTCGGCAGGGAGCCTGCTTTCTCCTCTCTCTCTATGCCTGCCTCTCTGCCTACTTGTGATCTCTGTCAAGTAAATAAATAAAATCTTTAAAAATAAATAAAATAAAATAAAATCACCTGGATATGAAACATTTCGATGAAGAACCTCAAAAGCAAGCCTTTATCCACTGACAACCTACTGCACTGTTCTAGATATATGGGATAATGGAAGAACCACCAAGATTCCCACTATCATGGAGCCTACAATCTAGCAGAGGGGAAGATACAACCCATATCAACGTGGGAAGTAAATTCTATAGCCGGTTAGATAATAAATGGTTTGCAGAAGCAGAGGGGCAGGTCACCACGTGAAATAGGGTGAGCAGAGCCAGCCTCCATGATGGGAGCAGAGGGCAGAGTAGGCTGCCCAAAGGATGTGTGAGAAGAGCTGACCAAGGGGAGGGAAGGAAGCACAGCCCTGAGGCGGGAGGGGAAAGGACACAGTATCAGAAGGTACACTACCTCTCTTGAATTTTGACTTCATTTGTCATCACTACTTGCCAGCACAAAACAGCGACACAGCTCATGTTTACTGAATGACTTTGAAGGCAATAAATACAACAATGTCCAATGAACAAATGCAATTCAATCGACAGGCTGGGCTTCCTAAGAGGCTACACGCAAAATGCACGGGTGGAAGGTTTAGCAGATTTTCAAATGAGTTTCAGAAGCTCAACTTCACAGCTTTATTTCCAGGAACACTCAAGGAAAAGTGGAAAAGTGGCTTCTACTATATAAGGAACAATCCCTCACACAATCTACTTGTGGCCAGAGTCCAATCACAACTTTCTTTGAAGGAGAGAAAAGGCTGTAAGAGGAGGAGACAAGAACCACACAATTAGAAGGCAGGCAGGAAGGCAGGCAGGTGTGAACACCCTCTGTCTATCCCCTGGCCATGACTGGGGTGCGGGGTGCCAACTCTCCCCATGACACTGTCTCAACAGGAAACCTGCATGGATCTCAGGCCTCAGAGGTAACCTCCTAAGTAAAACAAAGAAGGTCAAACACAAAGAACAGGCTACATCAAGTATGCGAAGTAAAAAGAAAAAAAAAAGTGCTAAACAATTCAATTACAGTAAGAAAAGAACCATCCTCTCACTGCTCCACAGTGTGTCACTGTAAAGGCTTCCAAATAAACAACCACGTGGGCAAAGAAACCAGAATCCCATAGTTCCAACATATATGTCTGTCTTTACAACTACCTTCCTTATCAATGTGACAGGCAACCAGTAGGAGCTACTGAGTCCTCATTTCAGACAAATCCTATTATTTATTTATTTATATTAGAAGATTTTATTTATTTATTTGAGAGACAGAGAGAGAGCACAAGTAGACAGAGCAGCAGGCAGAAACAGGCTCTCCACAGAGCAGGAAGACCGATGTGGAGCTCGATTCCAGGATCTTGGGATCATGACCTGAGCAGAGGCAGACTTTTAACCCACTGAGCCACCCAGGCGCCCCTCCTAGTTAAATGAGAACAGAAGACTAACATTTCTGGAAAACCTAATGTTTATTATTACACTCCCCTCACAACCTCGCCTTACTCCCTTTGCAACATTTTAGTTACCTCTAATTTCTCATTTATATTTAGGCCCACTCTTTTTAATACCTGAATGCACATTATCATGGGTTTCTTTCCTAAATTCTGCTAAAAATCTTCAATTACTCTATCTTTCCATGTGTTACAAAGAAAAAAGAAAAGGCTGTGAAAAATCTCCATTGTCACCGCACCACATGAGAAAGCAAGCATTATAAAATAGTTTAGGACCTAAAAAAGAGAAAATCATTTTACTTATAATTAAAGTTATACCAAATAGCAGTTATCAAATGCAATTTTGCCTAGAAATTATTTTTACAAAATCTGTATGTCACTAATCTTGACAAGATGCCCCTTCTTTTCACCTTTTAAATAATCTTCTCTAATCCAACACAGATACTTGTAGGATTCTGTCATCTTTTATATTCTGGGAAAATTAAATAATTTTTCCTTTGGAATCAGCTTACTTTAAGTGGTTTTTTTTTTTAACTTAAAAAATAAGCAGCCAAATTAAAATGCATAGTTTGGTTGGGGGTGGGGGGAACAACCTAGTAATGTATACACCCTCAATCTGCTCAATGAAATGCAATGGTTGAAAAAACCGTTATCTACATATGCAGTCAAGGTTTTCTGACTTACCTGTGAAGAAAAATTTACTTTTGCTTTTCAACTGTAGGGTAAAAGACATTTGGACATTATTTATAAAGTTCCGTATCACGTTCATCCAACAAGTATCCCTTTTGGGTCGGGGAGGGGGAGGAAAGGGCATGTGCCCCTTTAGGTATCTCTAGGCAGGGATGATTGACTTTTATAAAAGATTCCCTGTCGTATTATGACCCAGTGCTAAAAGGCAGGCCTTTACCTTGCATTCTGCTCCTTTAACCCCATGTTACCTCATTTGTAAGTGCTATAAGGAGCCAGGTTAAAGAAGGCAGAAGAGTATCAGAATCCCTCCCAGAAACACACTGTAATACCATGGGCAGTTCTACTGCATGCAACCGCTGCGGGGTTGGGGAGCAGGGGGAAGAGAGACCTTTTTTTTTTTTTTAAAGATTTTATTTATTTATCTGACAGAGAGAGATCACAAGTAGGCAAAGAGGCAGGCAGAGAGAGAGGAGGAGGCAGGCTCCCCGCTGAGCAGAGAGCCCGATGTGGGGCTCGATCCCAGGACCCTGAGATCATGACCTGAACTGAAGGCAGAGACTTAACCCACTGAGCCACTCAGGCGCCCCAGGAGAGACCTCTTTTAAACCTACCTTTCCAAACTCTTCTCAGTCTGAGAAGAGAAAAAAAAAATTATGAGGGAAAATAAAGCTTGAAATTTACTAACACGGAAACGAGTATTTAACAAAGGTCCAAACAGCAAAGCTGAGCAAAGGGCCTGTCTCTGCTTGACACTGCACAGCAGAAAAACCTTCAGTGACCAGCTGTGCACAAAGCTCGAGCGTGGCCCATCCAATAAACAAGGAGCGGGTTTTGAATCAAGGTGGTTTCCATTTAAGAAAAGCATTCAGTAGAATTTTTTTTCCCTTTATGATGGCCAAGCACACTAGAGGCAATAGTGCTAGGAAATGGCCCTGCCGTGAAGGGAGAGAACTCCCTCTCCACCTATACTGAGTACGGGATTAGGCATCAGCGAAAGCCACAGTGTTTCTGGAGAGGAAATCAAGAGGGAGACACCAGGTTATAAAAACAATGCTTTCTTCCCTGCTGAGTTCTGTGGTCACTTTATTGTTCTCGACATTTTTCCATACACGTTAAATTAACGTTAAATATACTGACTTACCCTCTACTTTCCCCTAATGATTATTTAAATATATTAATACCAATTACAAGAGGAAGAACACAGTAGTGTTTAATTCCATGGCAACTATAATAACAGGGTTTAAAGATGCTTACAAAACAGGTTCTCACATACCCTCTCCCTCTTTTTACAATGCTCTACCCCACAAACACAAATTTCTAGTCTTGTAATGATTGACCGAGCTTTTACATACCATGCATAAATTCAGATAAAATTGCCAAAATGAGTCCTTCCCTGAGGACAACAGCCCAGCACAAATCTCAGGCTTTTCCCTTAAAAAAAAAAAAAAAAATTGCCATAAAAAGCAATCACTTAGGAATACTGACCTTGCTGTTGTTCACTATCTGCTTCAGCTTTCGAAGAACCTGGTGCAACAGGAAGGGGTCGAGGTGGTCGGGGCTTTGGTGTGGGAGGCGAGATTCTTTTCCTTCCAATATATTCAACATAAGTTCCCGGAAAGTCCCCTCTTTCCCCCGTGGTTTCATTATAACCATTTAACCAGCCGATTTCTTCAGGCCTGGCTTCCTGTCCGTCACTGAATCCAAGAGCTACTAAGGACCCTTTATTCACAGTCAAGACATCACCCAAGTGCAAGTCAATATCTTCATCTCGTTCCTTTTTGTAATCATACAGTGCTCGGTACTGGTAGCCCTCGGCACTCATGGTGGCGAGTCTGGGACCATGCAACAGAGCAGTCCGGTTTCCCGCTGCAGTCTGGTCTTATGTTTCTGTGGAAAGCGAATTCAGAGTGTATGTTAAGATTCCTAATATGTGTCCAGAAGAGGACAAAGGACAACTCTCCAAAGGTTTAAGAGGAGAGGTGACTGGCTGTCCGGCTATCCATCTGTCCTCCATCAATGGTGTGACTGAAGACAGGGTGCCACTTCCTCTGCGGCCCACAGTCCTCCCACTGGCTTCCTTTTCAGCAGCTCGTCAACACTTGGCCTCCAGGCTGATTCTCGCAGCGCGGCCCAATCCTTTCTGACACTCTTGTCTCACTGTCCATCTGGCGTCTGATTTGACTGTGTCACTCCACACGCGAGCTTCACCTAGCAGAGGAAAAACAAGACTTATGAATGAACATCACACTTTGCCATCTGTGTGAATTTGAATTTCTATTTCCATTCAACAAGTATTTAATCAATTTGGCATACACACTCGGGCCAGCGTGCTATTGCTTAACATGATATATACAACAAAGATTAGCGAGACAGTCCCTGCCTTCCAAGAACATTAGGCAGGGGTGGGAGGTGTGCTGGCATGTGGCAATGTCTCTCAGATAAGAACGGGACACAAGGAACCGTAACACTAGGTAAAGTGCAGAAGACAGGCAGAGACGAAATGCTGCTGGGTTCTGGCGAGGGAGAAACTGTGTCTAACTGCAGGGATCTAAAGACACAATGGAATGCGTGGCATGAACTTAGGTACAGATGTGACTAAGCAAATGTCCTATTCTGGGAAGAGCTAGAACAGGCAGTCCAAAGCGTCTGAAGCCAAAGAGGGAACACTAGAACTGGATTAGAAAGACAGGGAGGGGTTATATGACATGACACATGCCTGCACCGAGCTTGGGGCGGGGGGTACTTGGGAGCCACTGAAGACGCTTAGAGAAAGGGGAGCAACACCATGAGAGAAGGGCACTTGAATAATCTCAGTCCAACTACGGGGAATGGGACAGATGGGCAAAAGGGATGCAGGGGGGAGGATGAAAGCTGAACTACGGTGGTGTGGGCGAAAGGCCCCGAGCGTGTGAAGCAAGGTGGCAGAAGGTAGGGAAGGGGAGGGATGAAGCAAGAGACCCTGCAGAGAAAGCTCGAGTGCAGTGGTGATGCTTGAATCAGAGTCAAGACAGAACAGGAGCAGAAGGCCAAACCGGAGTTAACTCCAGTGGGCTTTAGGGAATGCGGGCATGCAACTGCTAGTGTGGTGGGACTCAGGGGCAAACCCAGCCTGTGATTCAAGAGAGGGAACCCGCTACAGATTTGATCAGCTGCAAGTAAGGTGAGACTGAACTCAGTGGAAGGGAGGAACTCCCAAGGAAAAAAACATCGGAGGTTAAAAATGATCCGAGGCTCAAACACACGGGGGTTCACTGAAAGCAGCCTTAAAAGCAAAGTCAAGGTTTGGAGACAGGCTCTGTCGGTCTTACCTGGGAAACAAGGGACAAGAGGATTTGGGTGGGAAAAGGTAATCCCCTAAGACCAAATCCTGCAGGGGCCTCCAGCTGGGGGAAAGTGAGGCAAGGCTAGGTAACCCGGGGCTCTGCACCACCCTATCATCACTGACTTCTGAGAAACCAGCCGCCAGTCTAGAGACATCGAGGACAGTCCGAGAACTGAAGGAGTTAAGAACCTGAAGAGGAAGTAGAAACAGTTGCCCGAGATTACCCTGGAAAGATAGCCTGGTGCAGGGGGAAACCAGCAGTGCAAGTTGTTGCTTTTTTTCCTTCTAACATCGTGGAAGCAGAGGAATTAAAGACTCTCTAGAGAGAAAGTCAGCACGTAGCCTGCCAACAGCACAGGGCGTTCAAGTACACACTTTGCACTCCGGTCACTTCTCAGCACTATCTTCATTATAAAAAGTAAAAGCAACTGAAAGGTTAAAGTTAAGCTGGCTGAGTAGCAAAGCAATAAACGAGAGCCATGTAACATCAGCGTGCTATATCAAAGAGAGCTCCATGAGTTTTAATGAGGGGGCCACTTGAGAAGTTCAGCATTACAGGAACTCGCCAGTGTGTGCACCTTAATATGCAAAATCTAATCACAGCTCACGATGCTGGTATTAGAAGTGTCAAGTATTCAACTTTATGTGGTTAGAGACTCTTCGTGGTAGTATAGTAACACTCTTAGCAGAGTTAGTATTAAAAGAAGCAAAAACAAACACTGGAAACCTTTGAGTAGTAAGAATACTAATTTGCGACAGTAGTCTTAACTTTGCATTTCAGTCATCAGATTAAAAAAAAAACTAAAGCAACTAGCACCGTGTATTAGAAAAATCAACTGTATTATGTTTGAAGACCACCTCTCCATTTGATGGATCCAGAATCAAATTAAATATTCACAGCAGAAATTCACACAAAAATGTAGGACTAGCAAATCTCATTTTTAGTACTAATGTACTCTGTACAAATGAGACACAGAACTCTAAGGAACATGAAAATTTACATATCCCTAAATGCTTGGAAACCAGGCAACATGCCTAAGAATAATTTAATTCCTCCAAATCTGCCTTGAAATTTTTGTTAGCTTTTCCTGGCAATGTAGGTCTTTTGGGGGGGGGGGGGAATCCTCAACTAGTAAGTTGGATAGATCTTTCCACCAGCTGCTGCCTATGGCTTGCTCTATTTCAACAACCCAGTGGGCCAGTTTGGTGAGATTCTTAACAGAATGGGGAATGTTACATCCACCCCCTTGTTTTCCCTTTCTCCCTCTCTCCCTGTCTGTCTCTCTTCATTACTCCCTTCCCTACACAGTCCTCAACAACCACCCGGGCCCCTGGTCGCAGCACGCCTATGCAGATACGCAATGGTCCTGAAGAGGAGACACCATACTAAGAGGCCAAATGACGGGTCAAGGTTTTACCCATCTGAAAACTATGCTTATATTAGCCTGAGGCTAAATCTGTGCAAAGAGAAAAAGAACCCCAAGGAACCCGATGACTGAGAATAGCAATCCCCAACCCAGGTGCCAAAGACCTAGATGTCTCTACTAATTCCCAACCCTCACAAAAAGAGAAACTTAACTTTCTGTGTGAGAAGAGCTGTGTAGAATTCTGGGTCTTCATCTGATTCAAAAACAAAACACAAAACAGGGAGCCTGGGGGCTCAGTGGGTTAAGCCTCTGCCTTGGGCTCAGGTCATGATCTCAGGGTCCTGGGATCCAGCCCTGCACCAGGCTCTCTGCTCAGTAGGGAGCCTGCTTCCCCCTCTGTCTCTGCCTGCCTCTCTACTGCTTGTGATCTCTGTCAAATAAATAAAATCTTTAATAAATAAAAACAAAACAAAACAAAAAAACCAAAATCAACAAAACCCTCATCTTCTGTGATGCTAGGATTATAAGAACACTTTCCTGTCTTCTGGGACTCCACAACATCAAGGCCAGGAAGACCAATCCATACAATTCAAGGTTGGCCAAAAGTTGGCACCAGCTAAGTGGCTGGAGAGCAACGTTGTAAGAGAAGAGCGAGCAGTGACTAGTCATCTGGGCGGCAACTGGACAGTGTCCTGTGGCCAAGTGTACAGCGGCCTTGGCCAGGGAGAAGGGGCGGGCACCTTGACCGCGCTGCCGCCGCATACTTTCTCCTGACAGCCACACCCATTTTGAGGACTGTCATTGTCATCATGGTCACCAGGGGCATCCTCTAACACTTACTGGGAGCAGGATGTGTATTAACTCACTCAACCATTGCCACCTAAAGTTCATTAGGAACTATGCGTGCATCAACATGGTCACTCTTCTCCATAACCCCAAAGCAGCACTATCAATAGTCTCACTTTGCAGAGGAGGAAACTGAGGCACAGAGAATTGAGTACCTTGGCCATGGTAACACTCAGCAACTGGGAGCTGGAATCCCAGATCACATTCTAGCCGTCTGGCTCCAGGGTCACGACTTTTGACAGCACTAGAACCCACTGCCCAAATTCAACATGCTTTGCTGACTGAGGATAGCCCAGGTATGTCCACAGGGTCAACGATGCAGATTCTTTACCAGCACATTCTGGCCCCCTCAGATTAATCCCAAATGTCTGTTTTTTTATTTACTCTCTGTGACAGTGGTCTCACTGATAGTGTTGGTGGCTCTTTCACAAACACACCTGACCAAAAAAGCCACTACAACTTGGCAAGAGTTCCATCAAGTTCAGGACCCAGTATCTTGGACAATGCAAATTTTCTTGCAAAGAGACTTCAGTAAAATGCATCCTTGCCAAAGAAGTTTATAAACTAGTGAATGAGAGAACACTGGACACAAACTTCTGGAAGGCTGCCCGCTTCTGGAATCCTGCCCACTTCGGCTCTATGAGCTAAAGCTTCTGCCACCTGTATCCCTCTTGGCATCTATGCCCTCTATGGATATCCCAGGCCCCTGACTACACAATTTCTAACAACTCAGCTCCTGCCTAAGGGAATACATGGAACATGAATCCATAGTCACACAACTATCTTACCTAGACAATGACAAGTTCTTTTTTCTTTTACCCTCACATTGTCCCCAGGGCTGCAGAAGACTCGGCAGCCTGAGACATTGGCAGCACCTGTGTAATGTAACCCTCCTAGGATCAATTTGGAGCTGAAACTACCCACACATCAACAGGATATATGCTGCCCAGATTCACAAGACTATGCCTCCAATCTCTTTGGCTACGTTCACCAGTCCAGTGAACTAATTCCACCTAGCTCCAACACAACTGTTAACACAGTAAAGGTTTTTATAGGTGGGTAATACCCACCCATCCATAATTTAATGTTTTCAAATAAGCAATGCAATTTTATGATCTAGGTGCCAAGCTAGCGCATAAGTTAAGTTACAGTAACAAAAGATATAAAGGAATTTTATAAACAAATAACTAACTTATTCTTACATAATATTGCATGCAGCAGTTCGAAATTTCTTTGATGGTAATTACCGTGTTCCAGTCCTTCAATCCTTTTAAAGACTGCCCGCCTGCAACACCACTAATCGATGTATATTTTCTCTCTGTGCTAGGATACTGCGCAATTCCCATTGTGTTCCCCAAAATAAAGTTGTGTCTGATGCCTGACAATCAGGAACCCGTGACTTCTTAATGTAGAAAGGTCTGAATGTAAACCTTCGATTTAACCCTATAACCTGCAGGCATTCTGGCAAAGAACCAAATAAAATTCTTTGAAAAGTCCTCTGACTGTGCTGACTTACTCCTTCCCCTTTTACAAAGGACAAGGATTTCGCAAACTTGGTGAGGAGACAGGAATATAGGGTATTTTTAAATCACTTGAAGTAAATTAGGATACGCCTGTGATTCAATGGGCAGTCTGCCACTGGGTCCCAGCACACAGTGGGTCTTCACCTCAGCTGCAAAGGCAACGGAGGGTTACTGGGCCCACAGCACATACTCCCCTGCATTCCATTTCTCCATCCTCCCCCCGATAGCTCTGAGTCTAGGGCAAGCTCCCAACCTAAATTCACTGTCTTTTATTTATTTATTTTTTTAAAGATTTTTATTTATTTATTTGACAGAGAGAGATCACAAGTAGGCAGAGAGGCAGGCAGAGAGAGTGAGAGGGAAGCAGGCTCCCTGCCGAGCAGAGAGCCCGACGCGGGACTCGATCCCAGGACCCTGAGATCATGACCTGAGCCGAAGGCAGCGGCTTAAACCACTGAGCCACCCAGGCGCCCCAATTCACTGTCTTTTAAAGACAAATCATCATTTAAAAATTTCTTCGCCTGCCCAATACAATGTCCTGGAAATCACAGAAATCAAAGTTAGAGCAAACTTAGATTAAGCCTAAAGTAACAGTCGTCAGATATCCTCAATCATTTTCAAACCAACCACAATGTCCTACTGGCTGTGAAGCTCAGGGATGAGTCCATACTGTGGGCAAGCACGCTGCCTAGGGCAAGACTCCTGGCTGCAGCCCTTCTGGGGCTGGAGGAGCAGTGGGGGTGGGCAGGACACAGGAAAAGCCCAGGTGAAACAACACGGAGGCAGGACTTTCCAGAAGGCAAAGTGATGACACAGAACTGGAACACTTCAGGAGGGGCAAAGAAGAGAGGCCCAGGTCCAGCTGGAGTCCTCACTGGAGGCCAGCAGAAAAGATGCTAGTGCTCCTGCTGCAGGTCCGGAGGGGCGTGAGAAACATACCCCACCATCCAGGCAAGGCCGTGGGGTTGACCGTTCCAGTTTCCTGCACCATCACAGGGAAAAGACCCGTGGAAATGGCTGTGGAACTGAATGAGATGATCTGAACCCTCTCCTCTTGTTAAAATACAATACGATTTTGCAGAAGTCTTAACGAGATTAGTATAAGCACTGAGCTTCGGACAAAGGCAGCTGTCCCCATCACTGTCTGGATTTTTAACCTTGGGCAAGTTACTCAGATCTCTCTTTGGCACAATTTTATCATCTGTGAGACAGCTACAATGAGCAAACTTACACCTCCCGGGGTTAAATAAAATTAAATGAAATTACATACATAAAGTGCTTACCTCCATCCTTGATAATTAGAACTTAATATAATTAACACCACCATAGTGTTTACTACCGGCCAGGCACAGCTCTTAAGAGTTTTGCATAGAACTCGATGAACCCTCACAACCATCCTAGATACAATTACTAACCCCATTTTACAGATGAGAAAACAAGCACAGAAAAGTTAAAAAAGTTAAAAGGATTTGCTAGTACACTGCAGCCATGTTATTACTACCACTTATATGATGTTTACTTGAAACAGGAATATTTGCTAGGAGTTTTTGTTTGCACTGCTCCTAAAGGCTTGTGAACTCGTGTAAAGGAATCCTCAAGTTAGCCCAAAATAAAACTCTCTGCTGTCCCTTTAACTCCTTTTCAGAGTAAGCAGACACAAAAAGGCTGCTTGTGGACTTTGCCCATCTACTTCTCTGCCTGCCTGAGGGAAAGGGGTGGCTCTGGAGGTCCCCCGCAGAGGAGAGGTGGGAGGGGCCAAAACTCCTCCCTAGCAAGGTCTGGTGGAGGCTCTACCCAGGAACAGGAAAGAATCCTTCAAGGACTAAAAAGGTAGCTGAGTTCTGAGGCTTCAGCCCTAGGTCCTCTGGGGTCTGAGTTCAGGGTCTGAACCTCTGGGGTCAGGCCAGGAAGGAGAGAGGCGGCATACCTGTCCAGGCAGGCACCTGGCTCTATTAACTCACTCTTGCCCACGGGGGGGGGGGGGGGGGGGGGGGGGGGGGGGGTCTTCTCACACTTTGGGACTCTGGGGCGATCCTGAACCTGAAGACTATTTTGACTACAGGTGACTGTGGGTATGTATTTGATTTACTTTAAGAAAAACAATGCTGGAAAGATAAAATCTCCAAGGGTGTTTTCATAGCAGGATTTTTTTTTCCCCCCAGCAAAAAACTACGCTATGCTCCTTATACACTTGGGGGGAAAAAAAGCAACCAACATAAGCCAAACAGACAAGTTTATGAGTAATTATGTAGTCTATTTTTCAGCTCATTTGGCATAACGCACATGAAATGGCCTTTAATCGCCATTTTTTAAGGCAAGTAATTTCAATAAGAGAGTTGGCAAAAGCATAGTAAGAAATCACATTAGGAAGGAGATGGAGGAGTCAGAGAAAAAAGCAACACCATGAATATTTTAAAAATTACTTACAACCTAAGTTCTCTATTAAAAACAGTCACAGAATTTACATTGTGCCTTCTAAGGTATAAAAACTAAACTGATAAGCTGTTCTTCCACTGGTAAGTAACCTCATTTTCTGAGAGCTTCACTGAGAGGCTCCATTCTCTTGAGTTCACTGACAAATTCCTGTGCCCTCCAAAACAGATCTGTGGGGAGCCCGTCGAAATATGTAACATACAGAAAGAAGCACTTCCCATTTTCTTCTGCACGGTGTATGCCCCACAGGTGAGAGAATAAAAGCAAAACCCCACATAGGCAGCCATTATCTCAGCTCTTTATCATCTACCTGCCCATAAAATTATTTTCTTTAAATCTGCTCATTCACCATCTCTTTATTCAATAAACCGAATTTTGGGAATCACAAAATGCAAACACAACAGAAGATGAACTGAAACTGTCCCTGTTTTAGTGAGTAAGGAGACAATCTTTCAGAGTGGATGCCTTTTTAGAACCTGGCCCATGAACTACCTAAGGAAAAAAAAAAAGAAATTCTGGCCAATACATTACCTTAAAAATTACACGGCAATTATGGAAAAATGTAATTAACACATATGGTCACTTTTAACAACACAAGATTTGGGCAGGCGGTATATGTTTGCATTTAAGATATAAAATCCTTCAAAAATCGCCTGAGGTGCAAGTGGCATTTCCAGAAGATAAATGCATACTACCAGCACCACCACGAACTACCGAAACATCTATTAACTATAATTTATTGTACCACTTCTGTTCCCCAAAACTAACTTTACATCCTGATCTTAATAAATACGAATTTCAAAAAATAGCTAAGAAAAGACAATATAATTAATTGAAGGGAAGGGAAGTGCTTTTTCACCCTACCAGCATCACACATGTGAAAGGACACAGTGATAACATCATTTTACAAAAGCAGATAAAACAGCAGATAGACACATGTACACTAGAGTTGTTATGCAACTGACAAGAACAGGTCCCAAATCAGGATGGAAGTTAAAAAGCAAAAGCACCTCACACTCTGAAAGCCAATATGAGATAGCCAGATCTTCCTCCCAATCACAAAAACCTATACACTGTTAGGAATAAAGTAGGACTATCTACTACCTACCTGTGACAGGAATGTAAAAGCTGAAAGGCCAGCAGTGCCATAACCCAACAGTTCTGCAAGGCAGGTATTGACCTCCACTGACCTTTCCAGTTTAAAGCTTGATTCTGAACCAAACACATCTTCTCAAACTTTAAAGGGACACTGCCCGCCCCCCAACAACTTTTAGCGTATTTTCTTTGTAACAACTGAAACACTTGCTTCCCAAAATTTAAGCAACTTCTGTTTCTAAGAAACTACCCTCTACTGATTTGAACTGTTTATTTCGAGGATAGTGTGAGCTATCAAAAACCTGTATTTTGGCGGGGGGGGGGGGGGCGGGGGTTAAATATAAAAGCTGTTTGTGGTCTTCCCTGCAGAACTCACCAAATTCCCAATGATTTGCACCTTGAAGATCCATTACTCTTAACGGCGTGCCTCAGAAATGAACCTGTCTTCTCCGATCTTTTCTAGCTAATACCGACCCATCTTGATCTTTTCTAGCTAATACCTACCCATCTTCAGAGTTGCAAAACGAAACCCGAGCTAATGAAACATTAAAATACAATTCAACATAAATGCCTGGGTCAATAAGCTCTGTGAATGTCCCGCCTAACAATTAAAACCAGAACCTCATTACACTGAAATGACAATCTTATGCTACACTCAAAACCCGGAACTGCTTTACCCAGTCCTACTTCACACTGAATGACAAAGAGAAAAAGAACAGAACAGAAGAAGAAAAAAGGGGAAAAAAAGTGTTGCTTCCACCGTCATAAAAGCCCCAAATAAAAAGTAAACTCATACTGGGCTACCAACCGTGCTTGCAGCTCCATCAGGGATTAACGGTGGAAGTGAGACGTTTTCGATATTAATAGCTCTCAGAGAAGCCTAAGAAATTCCCCAAATCCAGTTCACACGCGTTCTGCATTCAACATGTAACAGCCATTGCACTCACACCCTTCCAGTTCATGCTCAAATTCTGGTTACCGAAGTATGTATCTGTACAGGAGTGGCTAGCCTGAGCTTTTCAGTTCTCTTTGTCTTGTGATCTGCGGGGCAGTTTCTGCTCTTGGGAAGTGTTAGAGCTGTGGTTGCCAGACAATTCCCCACGATATTTTAGCTCGGGCTTGCCACACACTCGCTCTCCCTAGCCGGCTCCATATTGCGGGGCAGGTCCCACCAGTCTCGACTGGGTTTCCGGGCTGTTCGAGGACCCCATCAAATATGCCTCCAACAACCTGTCCAGGCCCAGCCGGCACTAGACGCCTTTAGGGCCCGAGAGACCAGCCTCCCCGAGGAGCACTTCCCCCACCCCGGAAGAGGAGGAAGGCAAACTTCGGAGGGCGGGGGCTCCCGGCGAGCTCCGGGGACCACCGCCGCCCCACTCGCTCGGAGGAACGGCCGGAGCAGCGACCCTGGTTGCAGCTGGAGGACGCGGCGGGAGACTCCGCTCCTTCCCGCTAACTCAAAGGCAACGGTCTGGGCGCTCTCCTCCCGTGAAGGACCCCGGAAAACTGCAGCAAGGCGACAGTAAGGACCCTCAGAAGTGTGCGGTAACGAAAGGGTGGGGACAAGCCCGAGATCGCCTGCAACTCGGAGGACGAACGAGTCCGACGGCGTGCAGAGCCAGCTCGGTAGAGGACCAGGGAAACGGGAGCGCAGAAGCCGCTAGGGCACGCAGAACCCTGGCCGAGAACCGGCAATGCCGGCGGCTGGCCCGCTTTCCCCCGGCTTGGCTCTGCAGAAGCGGCTGCTGGTGACAGGAAGAGAACGGCGGCAGCCGCGCGCGCACGCACCGCCTCCCCCTCCCGGGCACACACACACCCGGACCCGCTGCCGCCGCCTACCTCCCCCGCGGGCCGGCTTCCTTCCTCTGCGGGGCCCAGGCTGCAGTGGCGGCTTCCGACGCGCCTCTGACCCGGCCCCGACCCGCCCGTCGTTCCCGATCCGAGCTCGGCGGCTCCAACCCGCTAGTCCTCCGCCCTCGTCGCGGCCGCCGCTTCCTCCAACTCCGCTCCAGCTGCTCGCGACTCCTCTCCGTCAGCCCACAGCTCCAGCGCCCGGCCCCGGCCCCGCCTCCGGCCCGGCCCAGCGCGCCCCGCCCCCAAGCCCGAGCCAACCAGCGCGCACGTCTCCGCCCCTCTCCGCTGGCGCCGCGCCCTCCGCCACTGCCACTCACCGCCGGCCTGAGAGCCGGGCTGCCGGAGGGGTGGAGCTCCGGCTCTGCGGACCCTTCCTGCGGCCGGGCTAGCCTTCCGCCCCCGGCCGCGGGGATGCCCCGGGCGGCGGGACCGCGCGCTACCTCGGCGGTAGAGCGCTCTGGGTGTGTGTGCCTGCCCGCGGCATCGCCAGCTGCCGGTGTCTCCGAGACCAGAGACGGTGGGGCTGGGAGAGAGGTGGAGGGCGAGTTCAGACTTAAAGGCTGCGTCTCTAATCAGAGTGTCTGGAAACGAACTCCAGCCTCTTTCGAGCCCCCAGCGCCCTAGCCGAGTGCCAGGAGCGGGGAGGACTCAGATTCCAGGGCTCGTCAAGGCGGGAAGGCCATGCAATTCCCAGCCTCTCCAGCACCGCCTCGGGAGTGGGCGGAAAAACCACGCCACCCGCGTGGCGCCCGGGAGTGAACGAAGGGTGAAAGGGTGAGCCGGAGGGGCTGGTGCCCGCAGGGTGCCGCGAGCTCCAGCAGCCTGGCACCGCTGCCACCAGGAGCCAGGCGGGCCCACGAAAAGGAAGAGAGTTTAATGAGGAGGGCGCACGCTGAGTGATCCCTTCCAACCTCTGCATCACCGAGCAAATGTAGGTCGTTCAAGTGGACCACAGCCCCTCTCCTTGCTCAGGGTGTTGGCAGTGGAAGCTCTCCTAAATTATACTGTCCCATAAATTCGCTTCCAAATGCAGATTAGCCGACTAACAATCATTACTAAGTTGCTCAAAAAAAATCTGATGTTGGTTCAGACCTCCCCATGACGGGTAAGATGCAATGCGAGCAACGTGGGTTTTGTCTGCCCTTTACTATTAAGCCCCCTTAAGAGTCCGCTGTTTAGACCTCTGTTTCCAGATTCCTCTTTCAGCAGTTTTGAGATCCGCACCCACCCAGTCTGCTTGCCCTAGAGCACTTTCTTCAGCTCTCTCCCCACTTTCTTGCAAGGATATTCCTTTTTTCTTTTTTTAAACAAGCATTTAAACTTTTGTCAAGCTCTGAATTTGGTGCTTTATTCCCATGGGTGTTGGAAGTAAAGAACACCCTGAAATGTTTGTCTTGAGTATCCTCAGACAATAAAATCATTTTTAAAGGTGACTCACACTCTGACAGAAGAGTTAGTTCCACTTCAGGTATCAGGTATTGACCTTTCTATTATTCCAACATGTCTCTTGAAATGGAGGCAGAGAGAGAGCTACCAACATGTTTAAGAATCCACTTACTCTAACAGTTTACCAAGCGACGTCCTTTCCACCTACTCCATGAAATGAAGGGCCTCATTTATTGTCTGCCTGAGCTTTGTAAATGAAATGAGGTGTCTCATCCTGTGATAGAATTACTTTGACCCAATCCGATAAGCTGAGCTGTAAGTGGTGTGATGTTTACAGTATTTCCTTTAGAAGCCTAAAGGAAGAAACCTTACCAGCCATCTCCTTTTGTACGTGATGAAATCCTGGAAAGGGACTTAGTGTTGTTAGGATGGGGTTCTAGTCCCCCCAAACCTAAAACCACATGAAATCTTTAATTAAGCTTCCTTTTTTTAGATGGTCTTCAGCAATTTCTGTTATATCTTCTTTCATCTTTTCCATCATACTGGACCACAGAGCTTAAATCCAAAGAGTATCGCATGGGAGGACAATAGGGTTTTTTTTTATAAACTAAGTTCAGTCTTTGTTTCATCTGTATTGATACCTGCCCCCCCCAATCACTAACAATAGCTTTTTTGTTTCCATTTTCCACTGATTTCTATGAATAAAAAGCAACAGAACAGCAGTACCAGACTTTAAAATAAAGCTTTTTTCTAAATAAAATTTTATAAGCTACGTGGTGAAGCCAAGGGGAAGCTCTAGGTCTCTGGGCAAACGTTATTATTCTCTCCTGCGGAAGTGTTGGAAATGCAAATTCTCTGTCCTTACTGAATCAGAAATGCTGGGGCTGGAGCCTTGCAATGTTTAAATAAGCCTTGCAAGTTGCCTCACGCAAGAGGAGGTTTGAGAACCTCTGCTCTAGGCCTGGGGCATCTGG
Source organism: Meles meles (assembly GCF_922984935.1). NCBI lineage: Eukaryota > Metazoa > Chordata > Mammalia > Carnivora > Mustelidae > Meles > Meles meles. Next base: position 86,705,171 of record NC_060068.1, read on the forward strand.
GAACACAGACTGAAAACCATTGCAAGGAAATGCTCAAATGGGCACAGAAACACCACCATCCCATTCAGTAGCAGCCAAACTACTGGCTGCCACATGGTGCTACCACCAAGGAGCTCAAAGTGTCAGAGAATGTACAGTTTCTTAAAGGGATGTCATATACAGTTGGTGACAATGAAGGTGGTTTGAAGTCAGACCTAACAAAGACAAGGACCCCCAAGCAAACTGAAAGGCTTCCAGCAGTCACAGCAAGCTAGGGATCCTCACCAAAGATAACTGGCAGGATACGCTCTCATTTACCACCATCACTCCAGCTACTGTAATAATGTGAGGGCTAGAATACAATTTCTTTAGACTCAAAACCCAAGTATGTAGTTTAGGGTTCAAAAACCAAAATGTAGCAAATACAACAAATGCCTTAGACCCTTACTTCTCAAAGAGAGGTCCATACACCAGCAGCATTGGCACCATCTTGGAGGTTCTTAGAGATGAAGCATCCCAGGCACTATCCCAGACCTACTGAATCACAGACTGCATTTTAACAAAACCCCCAGGTGACGGATGTGCAGTATACAGGTTGCAAAGCTCTGTCTCAGCAGGGGTCCTCAATTCTGGCTACAGCCCTTGTAATTGCCTGGGGAACCTGTACAAATCCTGATGCCTGGTCTGTACCCCAGAGAGATTATATCAAAACCTCTGTGGGCATCCCTCCAGTGTGAAGCTTGGATGAAGAACCACTGCCCTGGAGGACCCAGGTAGGAAAGATGCCATCAGGAAAGCCAGCTGGGAGAGATGGCCCAAATGGCTGATCTTACAGGAAGCAGCTGGTACTAGCGTTCAATGGTTACCACACAGGGGCGTGAGCCCAGATTTGCCAGACCTTCCAATTTTCAGAGAAGCTGGAAACCCAGATTTGTATGGGCAATTTCTCAACTCCTAAATGCTGACAATTAATTCAACATCTTTTGAAACCTAGGTTAGCCCATGCGATGACCACCAGTTTATGGTTTTACGATGCCTTCGTCATAAAATTAGGTGGACCTCAACCAAAAAAGGACACCCAACAGGACAATTAATTTGTTGAAATGTCAAACTTCTGTTCTACAGACCCACGCATTTTCAGTCTTCTGTTCTCTATGGCACCAAACATTGCAGACACTCAATGGCTGAGAAAGGGTAGCAGTGAGATCCCACCACCCCCCCCAAAACCACTGAGCCACGCTGGGGCCCAACACTAAGGAATGTGGCCCAATATTTCTATTCTCCCTTTCTCCTGCCTTGATAGCTGAAATGCTTTTTGGGTGGAGGGGCGGAGGTGGGGGCAGTCAATCCTTGTGTTACTTAGCTTAAGATCTTACCTATTGTGAGTTAACTAGGTTAAACACATGAAAGTGTTTAAGAGAAAGAGAAACATGAAAAGCTGTTACCCATGGTGAAGTACTAGAAAGAGTGGCAACTTCTGACTGCACCCCAGAGAACATGTCAGGTCATAATGACCTGGACCTTAAGTTCTCTGATCACCAATGTTCTCTGGGCATTCCTATCTAATATTTTAGTGTCCAAATCCTCAAACTGTTGGGAAGAAGATTCAACAAATCAACCAGTATGAGATGCAAGTGAATGAGCAAACTTCAGGGTAGTTTCAGTTACATTTTAGTCCATAACTGTTCTCAAAATCCCTTGAAAGAAGAAGCTGGCCTTTAAAAAAAAAAAAAAAAAAAGTTACAATACAATAATCTCAGTAGAGGTGATAAAATGTGAAACATAGAAACAAATCTCTGCATAGTTATTTTCCTGAATGCAAGGGCCACTTTTTACTTTTGTGTAACTCTGGCAGCTAACAGACTTATTGGTACATAGTGGGCACTCAGCAAGGGAGAAAGGCCTGGAAAGCTCAAGGAAATGCGATGCAAATTCCTGTATTTTTGACTGTTATAACACTAATATGCAAGTGTGAATCAGAAAGAACCTCTGAAAGTCCCAGTAAGTCAGAGCCAGGCTGGGGAAAGAGCAGGTCCCCCCACATACACGGAAAAATGAACTTCAGTGCTGATGTCCCACCAAATAAAGACTGAAAATGAGCCATAGACCTAAAAATTTCAAAGACTATAAAACTCCTAAAAGGAAGTATACACTTAGAAAAGATTTCTTAAAAATTAGGACACAAAAGTGTCAACTATAAAAGAAAAAAATTGATAAACTGAACTTCATTGAAACGGAAACATCTTGGGGGCACCTGAGTTGCTCAATCACTTGGGCATCCAACTCCTCATTTCAGCTCACATCATGATCTCAGGGTCATGAGATTGAGCCCCGCATTGGGCTCAACACTTGGTATGGAGTCTGAGAGTCTTTCTCTTCCTCTGCCCTCCCCCACTCATTTTCTCTCTCTCTCTCTTTTTCTCTCTCTCTCTCAAATAAATAAAATCTTGAAATGTTGTTCTCTTCAAATGACACTGTTATGAAAATAAAAAGTCACATCTTGGGAGAAAGTATTTACAAAATGTGTACCCAACAAAGGACTTGTACATTAAGAATGGGGTGCCTGGGTGGCTCAGTGTGTTAAAGCCTCTGACTTCAGCTCTGGTCATGATACTAGGGTCCTGGGATGGAGCCCCACATTGGGCTCTCTGCTCAGCAGGAAGCCTGCTTCCTCCTCTCTCTCTCTCTCTGCCTGCCTCTCTGCCTACTTGTGATCTCTGTCAAATAAATAAATAATCTTAAAAAAAAAAAAGAGTACATTAAGAAGTCTCACATCACAATAATGAAAAAGCAAATACATTTTTTCAAAATCAACAAAGTCTTAAACATGTTACCAAAGATGATATATGGATGGCAAATAAACTCATATATATAGAGAAGTTACACATCTTTAGTTATTAGAGAAATGCAAATTAAAACCACAAGGAGAAGAATCAAATAGAAATTTGTATGCCTATGTCTGTAACAGCATTATTCACAATTGCCAAAAGCTGGAAACAACCGAAGTGTTCATCAACTGATTAATGCATGAGCAAATGTGGTATATCCATACAATAAAATAGTATTTGGCCATAAAAAAGGAATGGAGCTCTGACCCACACCACAATATGGAGGAGCCTTGGAAGCATTCGGTGTAAACTGAGGGATATTTCCTCCTGGCTTTGGAAAGCCTTCTTGAAATGTCGCAGGCACCCAGGGGAGTACACCACCCTCATAAACAGCATGTTTGTATCTCCCACCTCAGGAACTTTCTCCTCGGTGCTGTCTCCCTCTTACTTTCTGACATTCCTTTGCATGGACTCTGTGAAACTACCTCACTTTGATTAAAAATCTTTTACAAAGCTTACAGGACACTTAGCTTTCAGCGTTCTGAACTAACATCACTCCAGGCTTGCCTCTTAGAAACTAAAACAGACTTAGTGGATATAAGATTTTCTTCATGACTATTTACAGGCTCTCTCTCTGTCACACAACCAAGACACACACACACACACACACACACACACACGCACACAAAATGCTACATCATGTGTTGTTAACACAGATTTCTTTCTCAGACTGCCACTTTTTCCCAACCTTCTGGAGCCACCTTACTCTAACACAAGCAACCCACTTAGATCCATAAGCATGTGTCAGCTAAGAAAGCAATTCTGAAACATTCTACTATTTTTTTTAATTTGAAAACGAGCTTGCATTTGAAAAGTGACAAGTGTAAATACAATGAGAAGCAAGCAAATAAATTGTATTTTTTGATGATTCAAGTGAGTGGAAATTTAACCCATAGTTGATTATATTCCACACCCAAGCTCTGAGTGCTGGCATGAATTGTCAGGGTGCTGTTACAGCTGTCTGGGTAAAAGGATTTGCTTAAATATGCTCGTGTTGGCCCTGCCAGCATGAAAATTAAGGGCAAAGTCATACCGATAGATAATGAGCCCTTTATCAAGGAAACTGTGTTGGACAATCTCAGTGCTCAGAAAGAATTTTTCAAAAGAAACTCTAGCCTTTGTTCCCTCCACTGGAGGAGATCCAGAACTGTCAGAGCTTCTGACAGAACCTAGCCCAAGTATTCAGACAGCCTCGCAGAATAAAGGAAACACATTACCATCAGCCTCCCCAATCCAGCTCCAAGCACACAGCCTTTTCTCTGGGTCTTGCCAAGCTGTGTACGCAAAGAAAACACTTTAGATCAGGTAAGACTGTATTCTGACAGGACCAATTTTTCTAAAATTGGTTAGAGTCTTTTACTTTAACACTCAAAATCCTTGCTGGGAGGATATATCATGTTTACAAGGATTTCCTTTCTTCAGTTATGAATAAGATGCATCTTGAAGGAATGACCGACCACTGGGAATTTAGGATGTTTTGTAGATTATCAGTTTCTTAGCCACTTAGGTCTTCTGTTTTCTGTTTTAAGAAGGGTGTGGCTTTTGTACTGGATTTCAGTGTATAAAGAGGACTTTCACGTGAACTATTTTATTTGATGTGCCCTGGCCCTGGGCTGCAGGCAGAGCATGTGTCGTGATTTCCATTTTACAGATGAAGAAACAGACTCAGAGAGGCTGTGTGATTTGGCCCAGGTCCCACTGATGGTAAGCAGCAGAAGTGAATCTCCACTTGGGCCTTCTGCCTCGGGGACTGTAGTCCCTGCTGCCTCACTGTTCAGTGATACCTTCCCCCTTCCCGTTAATGTGCCTCTTATCCTGAATTTGTGACAGGCCAGTTCGAGGCAACTTTCTCCTAACCACTGCAATTATCCACTCATTTATCATCACTACCAATCAAGGAGAAACTCTAAAAGGGCTCCCAAGGGCACCTGGGTGGCTCAGTGAGTTAGGCCTCTACCTTCAGCTCAGGTCATGATCTTGGGGTCCTGGGATCTAGCCCTGTATAGGGCTCTCTCAGTGGGGAGCCTGCTTCCCCCCTCTCTCTGCCTGCCTCTCTGCCTACCTGTGATCTCTCTCTTTGAAATAAATAAATAAAATCTTTAAAAAAAATAAAAATAAAAGGCCTCCCAAAGGATCTGGGTTTATCAACATAGAATTTCACACCTCTGGGACTGCCCGGTCTCTCTCCTTGGGTAATCCTGAATTTCAGAGCTGCCAAGTGCCTTTGACCTCTACCTTACCCTGCTCTTTTTCAGATAAGAAAACTGCGTCCCAGAGAAATTAGGTAACCATCTCTGTGCTATAAAATTAGCTGATGCTCCAAGCCACCAGCTCCTGAGTGCCAGCATCATGACAAGTACCTGAGTCTCTCTGACTCAGGCATTCGCCTCCCTGGTGCAGCTTGTGGCCTCACTGGTACCACGGGGGTTTAGCTAGGGCCTGGTAAATACTGGCCAAAGAGAAAAGGCAGTTGAGTTATTAAAGATTTATGATTCTTATGCATGCTTGAAGACCTGTCAACAATGCTTTTATAAAGATTACTAATCTTGTGCATAACTTAGACACCGTGCCACTCGAAAAACAGGAGAAACTATGCAGGCTGATGATGCAATCTGAGGCAGAACTTCTCCAAACCTGAAATGCCATAAAATACTTGACCACACAGTTCTGTGGCAAAGGAGCTGGCAATTCCTGCTATTTTTTTTTTAAATCACTGAATTCGAAGAGGAAAAAAAAGAATACACGTCTATCCCCAAGCCATTTACCTGACCATGAATGATGGCTCACACACCCTCATGCCCACCAGTACCTCCCTGCCACAGGCCATGGTGGAGCCCATTAAAACTGTGTCCTAAGATTCCCCTCATTTAGGGAATGTTCCCTCACCAACCCTTGTGCAGGGCTAAAACCCCAGTGTTACTAAGTCTGAAAAGCTCACTCTTCTCCCTAACAGAGATGGTTTGGCCACCCTTTTCCCTCTTTGTTCTTTTTTGGAAGGGTGCTCCGAAGCTGGCTTACCAAGAGGCTACCACGCAGAAGGCTGCAAGACCACTCTTCTAGAGTCAAAACAGCATCACGCAAGTGAGCACAAGAACCGCTAGTGGGAGGCGGGCTGAGCTGATGAGCTTTTGCTCTGGTAAGAAGCTTTGACTCTACCTATGACTTTCCACTGGTAGAAAGTTCACAAATAGAGAAGTTTCCTTGTAAGGACAGGTCTTTCTTCACCTGGCAGGTGAGTGGCTCTTGCCTTCTTTCTACCTCCCTGCAGAAGAGGTTGTTGGGCCAGGCTCAGCCACAGAAAAACACTCTACAAAAGCACACGATGAAGCTGAAAAGAGGAAGCAGAACAAGGGTTAATGGTACTTCCTATAAATTGAGCACGGGTCCAAGCGCTTTACACAGATGAATTCAGGGACTCCCCACAGCCACCCTAGGAGGGACGACTACACCGCTTCTCTCACTATTTATGGATGAGGCACCTGGGCATGGAGAGGTTAGGTAGCTGGGAGAGCTGAGCGGTGAATGCAAGCAACTTGGTTCCAGACATCAAATTCTAAACTAGGGGTCTGAAAACTATGCCTCGCAGGCCAAGTCCAGCCACATCTATTTGTGTAAACAAAGCGTGCTGTCTACAGCTGCTTTCACATCACTAAGGCAGAGTTAGTACATGCAACAGGGACCACACGGCCCACAAAGCCTAAAATATTTACTCTCTGGCTCTTTACAGAAAAGTGTGCTGACCCTGCCTCCGAATATCATCGGAGCAAAGGAGGAGGACTGTCCATCTCGCACCTTTTAAAGATACAAATACATCTGAAAGCTGTTGTTATACAGGTTAACAATTTAATATCTGGAAGACAGCTTAGCATCAATCTAATTTTCTCCTGTCTGATTTAATGATGAGAAAGTGGAGGTCTGGGACAGAAAGAAATTAGCCCTAGACGACACTGAGTGATACCAGCAGAGCCAGGTCCAAAATCTGAATCCCCACGCCTCAGTTCTGCTGTGTCTGAGATAACACCTCAATTATCAATTAACACCTTAGCAGAGATTAGTTGAAAATGAGTTGTGAACAAGACTGGAGGAAATTATAGGCACCATCCAGTAGATGGAAGTTAAAGGGAAGTATGGAGAGTCCCAAAGGGAGCAAACAGAGTCCTTGCTGATAAAGGGAGCAAGGGCACCGGAGGCAAACCACACCTGCTTCATAGCCTGGTCAAGGGCCAGTCCTGGCAGGGCCACTCAAGCCTACCTATGCTCCCAGCCTCTGGCTTCTCGCTCAACTAACAGAGATGGTCTGCGGGACACTCAAGAATAGAAGAGTTTATAAATGTTATTGACCATATCATTTGTTTAGTCCTAACTATACATTTCTTAAGGGAAATTTCAAAGGTCAATGAACACATGATGTGTAGAGTCTGCAAAGAGGGCCATATCCTGGGAAGTCCGAATGGAAATACTGGCCTTGTTTTTTCCTAGTTGTCTGCCCTACCCATTCATAAGAAAGCTCATGGAAAATCTTTATTTATGATCATTTTCATCACCAGTAATTAGCACAGCCCTCATTTCATCTTGGAGCTTCAAAACAATACACTGTCAAAACCAGCTTCTTCATGACTTTTCATCTAGCATGTTCTGCGTTATTTCTTAGGGAACAAAAACCATTCTTTTCCCCACTGCAACTGAAATCTCCATTCTCGCTACTTTTGTTCGGGCTTTGGGGAGTCTCAGTGTTAAGAAGATACTAATGAGAATCAAAAGAGCAAGGATTTGTTACAAAATTTCCCATCTACAGAAATGCAAATGATAGCTTAAAATCAGTATAATTTCAGAGTTAGTGCACTGCTTTGTTCAATCAGCTTAAAACTTCATAATCCAAATACTATACCAATGCAAGTCTCCTGACATTCGTCACTAATATAAAGTTTTAGAAAGCTTGGAAACTTCAGATGCCATAATAATAGCAGTCTAGAGAGATGGAATATTTTGTAAAATTATCAACCTGCTTGGAATTGTTTTCACTTACATCTTGTGGTTTGCTTCTGTTAATTTCCTCAATTGAGATATGATGGCAAACCTGCACTATTCACTGAGCCCCTCCTTTTCCAGGACTTGCCACCCCAGTCCTACCACAGTTCCCAAGGACCATCACAGGAGCATCCATTTCAGCCACAGTCCAATGGGGTCAATGAATCAAAGCGGGCTGATCCTAACCTTTCCCTCAGGTCATACTTCCCGGCCATACGTGATTGGTCCAGAGGAGGACACCTGGCCCAGCTGAGCCAGTGAGCTCCTTCCTCAGGACTCTGGAGTTTGTAATCAAAGTCAGGTCCACTTCCCTGAAATCTGAGCTCTAAAACTTATGCCCCAGATGCTATCAGTTGCCAGCTCTAGTACGTTTGACAAAAAAAAAAGTGATGGAATCTGGTTTGTGAGGAGAGAGAAAGATGGACAAAGCAGATGTGCAGGTCTGAATAACTGAGTGGAGATACCATCAAGTCATGAGTTTGTAACTAGATTTTCTTGGAACCTAGCTGCAAATTCATCTTCCTAGTCTGTGAGAGACTTGTACTTGTATGATAAAGTGTTTCTTTTATTTAAGCTTATTAGAGTGAGGTTTCTGTCATTTGGCACTAAACATCTGAAGGAGTACGCAACATGAAAACCGTTAAGGAGAAGACGAAACAGCAACAACTTTACTAGGAAAGGATGTGCGTTTCCTAGGAAGGCTCATTTACTTGTCAGCAAGCTGCTTCAAGTTACAATCCAAGGCAGATCAATCAAGCCAATGACTTGAATTCAGTATTTAGTAGTTTTCTGGTATTGTTGCTATTATTTGTTTTAATGTGTAATAAATAGCAAGGATTGGTGAGTGCCATGTTAAAGGCCTAGAGAAAAGAGAAGTAAGGCACGAGACGAAATGAAAGCAGACTCTCCCTGCCAAAACTGAAGCCCCGCCGTCCCTCTGACCACATCAGGTTCTAGTTCTTGCTGCTATTCCAACAAATATCCCAGTTATCCAGCCCGCCGTGTACACAGCACCCAGCTAACCCTCTTCTCTCTTTCCCCTACACTGACTCCGTAACATCATCATTCCACTGGACCCAGAGGAGTGAGCAAACAGAAATCTCTCCTATTTACCCACCTCTTTTCATCTCCACTGCTGCTACCCCAACCCAAAGTTGCACCATTCAGCAGTCGCAGAACCAGTCTCCTTTCTGAGGGCAGACCTAGCTTTCCTAACTCCAGGGTCCTAGCCGTGGATGCTTTCTGAAATGGAGACCTGATGGTGATGACATCCATCTCCCCCTCAGCACACATGGTACACATACTCCCTTTTAAACATCTTGTGGTTACCCCTGGCTGGAGGGTCATGATTGCCAGTAAAATCACCTGGAAGCTTTAAAAACAAAAACAAAACAAAAAAAAAAAAAACAAGCTATGCTGGGGTCTCAAATCCAGGATTTAATTTTCTGGAATGAGATTCTCCTATCAGTATTTCTAAAATGCTCCCCAGGTGATTCTGAAGAGGATCTGGAGTTGCAAAAAGTGTTCTATATGTATAGGCCCAAATCCTTAACATGGGCTGTGCCGTCTCTTAACCTGGGCTGCTTGCTCCTCTTTGCTCTTCCTCTACCACATCCCCATCCATTGTTCTCCAGCCATGCTGGCCGTCTTTCAGTTCCTCAAAATCACCACGCTCCTTCCTGCCTGTGTGTAGGGCCTCTGAGCAGGTTCACGCTGTGCCACGGTCTCCTTTTTCCCCAGATCTGCGCTTGGTACCACCACCTTAGGGAAAGCTTCCTTGGCCTCCTTGATTAGGTCAGCTCCCAGCTCTGGGCTCAGCATACTCTTCCTTTATAGCACTAGTCACACGGCAGCTTTCTAGGATGTGTGAATGATCTGTGAATAATGTTTGTCTTCCCAAGTAGACTATAAATTCTGTGTGGGCAGGGGCCGTGTCTGCTTTGCTCAGCAGCCCATAACTAGTCCCCAGCCTACCTGTAAGAGAAGGCCCTCTTGGTATGCAGGTGAGTCCCAGGTAAGAGAATGATGTTTACTGAGGATAAGCCAGCTGGCTATGGAAATTAAAATTCTACACAAAGATTTTTTTTGTGACCAAAGCAGCAAAAACTTCAAAACCCAAGTCTGGAGTGGAGAATGCAGTACAATACTCCAAGGGGCTCGTGGTTGATGGTGGGTTGTATGACGGAGGGGACGGGGTATAAAAAAACCTCAGGACAGGTGAAAGGTCTGGAGGAGAAGCTTCTGACCCTTCCAAGTCTGCTCTCTCATTTTATTCCTCGAGACCTCTGCCTCTAACTTAAGCAGCATGGCCAGAAAGCAGAAAGGGAGAGCACTTGCCCAGCAGCCCTGTGGGGACAGTGGGTTTGTCTGGGGGGCAGAGGGAGAAATCACCCAGCTGGACACCTAGTTTGGTAGTTAGACTTGAAGCCAGACTCCCTAGTTTCAAATGCCTATAGGGATCTAGCTCTGCTCCTTACTTGCTATGTGACCTTAGAACAAGTTACTTAGGTTCTCCAGGCTTCTGTTTCCAGGCTGTAGCCTTGGGACAATAACAAAACCTACGTCACAGCAGGCAGGTAAGATTATATCATTTCTCCTCATCATGGTAATGACAGATATATGCATTCTGGCTAATACAAGCACAAATTCTAGCGAACCCAAGCCTTCTTCAGCCATTGTTTTTATAATTTTACGCCTGCTCTAAGAAGTTGACAAGGCTCCCCATTGTTGCTTCTGTGTTGGCAGGTCTGCAGTTGGAGCCCTGGGAATTCTAGGTTCTTAACCATGGCAGCATACAGCCCTCACACAGCCAAACTGTCTACCATCAAATGAGAAAAAGCTACTGGTTTCTGAATAAAATCAAAGTGCAGCACACTGACAATTTCTGCATTTTAGATAAATCGCGACTGTGCAGATGATCTGCTTCCCGGCTGTGTGCACTGAAATGTCACCACTGAGAACACCCCTGAAGCTGTGCTCTCATCTCCAGGACTTGTAATACCCCTAAAGGCATGTCTGTCACCTTCTAGAATGAAGGCAGAAAGCTTTCACCAACATCCCTCCCTCGGAGTGTCACAGACGCAACCATGCAGCACAGAACACCCTCCTCCTTCTGACCCCCCATTGTCACTGCAAATGCATTCCCAGAGACATGGATAAGGGGGCAGCCCATTTATTCACATGCTCTGGAATGGTAAGTTCTGAGCACACAGTAACATCTGAAGGCTCAGAGAACTGGAGAAATTACACATTCTGGTAACACATCCTTTTTAACCGGAAAAGCATTTTTGTTATGATGAAAATTTTACCTACAATTTCAATTTGACGAGCACTTGTTGGAGGAGCGATGGTTCATTTTAGGTGTCAAGTAGACTGGGACATGGGGGTACCCAGACATTTAGTCAAACAGTATTCTGGCTGTGTCTGTGAGGCTGTTCTGGATTGCTAGACTGAGTAAAGCAGATTGTCTCTCTCTACTGTGTGTGGGTCCCGTCTGATCAGTTGAGGAACTGGCTGCAACAAAAGGCTGACTCTCCCACCAGGAAGAGGGAATTTCCTCCTGCCTGACCACCCTGAGCTAGAATGTTATTTTTTTCCCTAGGATTCAAATTGAAACGCTGGTCCTTCCTGAGTCTTAAGCCCGTGGGCTTTTGGACTGGAACTATACTCCTGTTCTCAGGCTTTTGGACTCATACTGGAACTAAATCACTGGCTCTCCTGGGGTCTCCAGCTTGTTGATGGCAGATCTTAGGACCTTCACAATCACATGAGCCAATTCTTTGTAATAAATGTCTTTCCATATGTGTATGTGTGTGTACACATATATGAGTGTACATTTTTTGCATATATATATTCTATTTGTTCTCCAAAGATCCCTGACCAAGACAAGGAGCTTAGAAGAAAGCCTTAGTAAAGCTTTTTCTGGCTCAGTAAATTTGGAAGGCCAACTGTATGACTTTTTTTTTCTCGCTAACCAAGATTCAGAGGATTTTAGAGAAATACTCCACATTGTGAACATGAGTCACTCACTATACAATGCTGTGGGGAACAAAAGGGGAATTAACATGTATGGAACACTACTCTAAGCCAGTCACTTCCAGAAACAGTGATTTTTTTTCTCTCTCTCTCACAAACAACGATTTAATGAATTAAAGTGGTATCTATCAACCTTAGAATTTAGCCTAAGAACAAGTCTCAGCACTAGTTCTATCATTCGTCTTTCGCAGTAAATACGGAATTTACTAATTGGAAAAGCCTCCAATAAGGCCCTGACACAGGCTAAGGCAACAGCCTTCTCTTGCTTAGGGGAGTTAGAGAAACTTCAAAGGAGAAGGTGTGATTTCTTTCATTGTTAAGTTACTGAATGGTGATGTTAAAAATGTTGTTCTTCCTGACAAAACTGGGGTCTTTGTGATGCACGAGACATGGCTTGATATTCTGCTTTCCTGACCCACAACAGCCCCGGATGATGTCTTACCATATCACAGGACCACATGGGGTCACCTCCTGGAAAGACAACAGGTCCCTGTCACAGATTTTGGCAGGTTCTGGGACATTTCTGTTTCCTCACAGGCATTTTGTAAATCACAGGAAGCCTTCCAGACTCAGCAATGCCCCAGTGCAGAGACTGCAAGATTTTTTTGGAACACATGAGGAAAGGGTCATAAAGTGGGTTTCTCTAACCTGTATCTGAAGAGAGTGACTTGGAGTCTTACAGTCTTTCTGAGACTTTTCTCTGGCTGCCCAATGGAATGGATAAAAAGGCTGAGGAGGAAAAGTTCTCTCACTTACCTCTCTGAGCCTCGTTAAAAGATCTAAACCTCAGTGACCCTGCCAAATTCATAAGCCTGAACAATGACTGACAAAATGTTTTATAGTGGAAAAGGTGCAATGGCTAGGATTTATAGATAGAGACTCTACCTCTGTCATTTAGTTAAGCCACTTAAATACTCTGGACCTCAGCTGAACAACTGGAGTGCAGTGGGGTGAAGGAGGGCTAGGAGGGGGGAAAGTGGGTAGAGTAAGGTGGGCTGAGAAGGGGGAAGAGGGTGGGATGAGGTGGACTGAGAAGGGGAAGGAGGGTTTGGGGAGGAGGATTGCGAGGGGGGAGGAGGGTGGGGACACAGGATTTCCGAGTGAGACTCCTTGACTTTTAAAAATCACGCTTTTCTGTTACCTCTATATTAGAGTGGTTTTATCAGCATGATATAAACATTTCAACATATCAAAGGTAAGAAACTGGTAGCCCACAAGTTGATTCTCCATGTGGATGGCAGGGTTCTGAGCTTCTCTGCCTTCTGCTTAGTTTAATGAGTATTTTGGAGCATTTGCTAGAACACAGATCCACGCTAGCTTCTGGACATACAGAATGAACTCAGAAACTCGTGGGGTCTTGAGGAGGACCCAGGTTACTTGTTTAAGATAATATACACTACACTGTTATTGTTAGAGAAAAACACAAAAATACACATGTAGCGCTGTTTAAAAATGGCTTTGATATTCCTTGCAACAAGAGGGGGCCAATCTTAGCAATTTGTTTCTACCCAAATGAATCTTGGAGCTGTGTTAGGCTGGAGGCTAGGTTGGAAAAGGCTTCTGCCTGGTTCTTCTGGGACAATTGCTGTGGTGGAAGCCGCCCACCACACAGGAAGTGTGACTACCCTGAGGCGGCCATGCTGATGGAAGTGCTCTGTTAACTACTCCTGCAGAGCTCCCTGCGGACTCAACTGTGGGCCTGTGAGAGCAAACGGGGCAGCCTTTGATGAGAGCCGCCTTGCCTGTATCCCACTGCGAGAGCACTGCCACCTGCCAGGGCTTACTGAACTCTTTCTGAATTCCCAGCCCACAAGACTGGGAGCAGAATTAAGTGGTGGCTGTAGCTATTGGTTTGGGGGTTATGCAGCAATAATACCCAGAATAATATCCTTACCAAAATTACTCTTGAGATAATTAATCCAGAATCACAGTTACCACAGAAACATTTTTATTACCGTAAACTCTTTCAATGGGTATACAGCCCATGCTTAAATGAGAGAAAGAACAAGGTACAAGTGACCTAAAACCTTCATGAACGGACTCGTGCAATATTCTAAAATACTCAAATATTCTCCCACCTTTTGAAAGTATAACCTTGAAAAGTAGTCTTTGCTCAAACTTGAAACATATCCATGGAATATCAAATTTTAAAAAACAAAAATTTAAGAAAATTGAACCCAAGATGACCCTTTAAATAACAACTATAGTGGAACTATTTCACATTATCAGTGCTCCCCAGGACAACTGAATTTTTCATTTCTGTTTGGGGGGGAAAAAAAAAGTCATCCTGAATCTTTATTTACTCTAACCACAGTGAAACACATTCTGGCCTGGTGATTAGAGGAAAAATACAGGAAGATAAGAATAGACTCCCTGCCTCCAACCCTCTCAGCTAGATCTCATGACCACGATCCTCCCATCATAAATACATGGATATTTTCAACACCAAGACTCAAGTACTTCAAATGAAGTGGTGAGTGGAACATGAGCCATCTCCTAAAAATGACAGTTTCATGACTTGATGAACCTAAATTTTACTGAGGATGCAGCTTCCAGTCACTGCAAAAAATAGCTCCATTTCAACAGGTGACAATTTGAGAGTTCACCTGGCAGAGCAGCTGCCAGCTGACCTCACCTCTTCGTTTTGGATTCTCTATTGCAACGTTGTAATTACACTCCCGACCTACCCTAACAGTCACTATCTCAGTTGGGGAAAGCTGCAAACAAGTTGGGGAAAAAAAAAAAAAAAATCTGAGCATTAAGAACACTGAATCAACTTTGCAAATATGATAGTTTTCAAAACACACTAAACTTTATTTTTAAGTTCCTGTTTAAAATATTGTATTCACCCTGGTCATGTTTGCTGGTGCTACGGCCTCCCTTTTGTCAGCTGGATTTTAGTATTTCCCATAAGACTATAGTAACTGCATGTTTGTGAATGGGGAGGAAGAGGTTAGCAAATAAACATAAAACTCAAGGTCCTTTTGTGCTTGGAAATAATGAATGGAACAAGTGGGGAGACATCTGTTTACGTAGTTGCACTAACCACAGATGGTATATAAAGTCCCTACATGAAAAAGAAAAAAAACAAAACAGAAAATAAGGGGTTATCTAAACAAATTCACAGTAGGGCTCCTTTAAATAGCAAGTGCCATTGTTTATTTTTGAAATATACTTAGAAATATCAAAGTCTGTCCTGTGTAAAACTTTTTAGGAATACTTCTTCAAAAAAAAAAAAAGAATAGAAAAGAAAAAGAAAAAGAAAGAAAAGAAAAGGCCTGTATCAGATAATTTTGGAAAAGACATTTTAAAATACAGTTGCTTTCCTCTGCTAACCCAACTGTGCAAAGCTCCCCAATTATTTCTCCTTTTCTCCTCTATTTGTGAGGTCTCATTCTTCTCAACTTGGCTCCAGAGTTGCTTTCTCTTTGAGACCTTCTGATCTTCTGTGAAACCTCTTCTCTCTTTTGCTGGGCTCCTACTGGACTTCATTCATTTCTCTCGATATGCAATTCCAATGCTGAGCTAAAATGGCTTGCGAATAGCCTGTGTCCGCCCTTAGACTGTGGCTGACGCACCTGCCTTCATATCCAGCCTATGGCTGGGTGTGTAGGGGGTGCTCAGCCGATGCTGACGGACTTGTCCTTGCATCTGTGTGCCACCGCTCTGTTTCCTCTGCATTTCTAGTGCCCAATATTCCTTTTCCTCTTAATACTTGTGATTTTCACTGAATTCTTTTTTGAGTTTTGATCTTACAGTTCCTAATTAAAAGACAAGATCACATCTGCTGGTGCAAGGCCTGCAGAACTTGGGTGTGTGTGAGAGCTGAGTCACTACCTCCCCTTTCTGCCTTTGCTCTTCACATCCACGCCCCACCCTTGTGCTCTATTTTCATTCCTTCTTCTCATTTCCCTTCCGGAGGCACATCTAAAGGTGAGAAAATGGCATCTTACTATTCTATTTGTACTTGCCAAGTACTATGCTGAATCTGGCCGCAATTCTTCAATTATTCTGAAGAAGGGGGCTTATCTACTGCAAAATAAGTTTCCTTATAATCTCTGGTTATAACAATCCTATTCTATTTTGTTCAAGTATGGCAGGGTATATAAAGCTCTGTTCTGTACTTTTTCTGGCACCAAGAAATACAGGGTGAAAATATTCCAAAGTCATTACAAATCATTTTTTGAAGAAGATCCAGTGGCATGGGGCATGGTCACCTTAGGTAGAAAAAAAAGCACCGTATAAAGGAGAATTGGATTCCACTTAAGAATATTGAAAATTTCTCTTTATCTGTGTATGTTTGCAAATACAAAGATAAGAAAGGAAATCATAAAAAAATCAACGGTAATTCAAGGACATGGGACTTAGACTTTCTCGATTATATTTCTTTTCTGCATTTCTCAATTTACCACAATTATATTTTCTCTCTATAACCAGAAAAAAACCCAAATTCTGACAGTTAAAGAAAGACAACTGAAAAAGTTAGAAACAGAATAGGGTAGACATTTAAAAGAAAACCCATGTTTTGCACTTGCCTAAGAGAAGGGGAGACTAAAGGGCCTTTTTATTGTAGTACTTTTTAAAAAAGATTTTATTTATTTACGTGAGGGAGAGAATGAGAGAGAGAGAACATGAGAGGGGAGAAGGTTAGAGGGAGAAGCAGACTCCCTGCTCAGCTGGGAGACTGATACAGGACTCCAGGATCATGACCTGAGCCAAAGGCAATCGCTTAACCAACTGAGCCACCCAGGCGCCCTGTAGAATTTTTTTTAAAACATACTTGGTCTCTAAATTCTCGAGAGTGGACAAGAGCAGACACAGTAAGGTTCTGGGTACCCATCACTCACTTGGCTTAACCCACTAACCACACTGCCATGTTTCCTCCCTCTACTTTCCCATTCCCCAATTTTTCTTAAAAGCAGTTTTTGTAGGATTCCAGTTGTCTTTTCATTTGTTTGGATCTGTTTTATTTTGTATAGCTTGGATTTTCTCTTTTGGGATAGCTTATAAAATCACAAAATTCTGGACACCCATTCGGGGGGCAGTATCTCGATTCTCCAAGTTTGTGCCCGTCAACTCCACTCTGAGATGAATCCTACTGCGGGTCCCGCAAGCAAACAATCTAGCAAAAGCAAAATGATATGGTATTTACTCAACTTTACTTCTGTCCGGTGGGTCAGAGTACAGACTCCAGGGTCCAGGATAAAGCCAGGCCTTGCTGGGCTCTGGCAGCTCAAGCCGCTCCATTGTGATTCCAGATTCGGGGTGTAAACACATGCAGTGTTTAACCATCACCAGTTTGCTTTGAATGTTTGATAGCCGTGACTGGGGCTCAGGAAGAACACAGTAGTGACTTCTTCGCTGGAACTGAAGCTGAGGCTTTATTTAGTATTTGGGCAAGCGGCACTGGCAGCTGCAAACCCTCAATGGGCGCTTTCTAGTCGCAGAGCGGGCAGTGTTCCCTGGAGCTGAGGGTCCAGGGCCCCCAGAGAGCCCGTGGCAGGCGGGGGGAGGGGGTAGCAGGATGGCTCCGGCTGGGCCATCCCCCAGACAAGACTGGGCGACAGGTGCTGAGGAACGAGGAGCAGGAGGAGGAGGAGCCCCTCCCCACTCTCTCCCAAGCTGGGGCCTGGTGTCTAACACTAACTGCCAGTTTTATTGCATTTTTGATTCAGGAACACAGGACCTTGGCAGGCAGAGACGTACCCTGTGGTTTGGGCTTTCTCTGCGTGGCCAGTGGGGATGAAAACGATAACAAAGACCCTGACTTCGCTTAATGACCAAGACACACTCAGATAACAAACCAACACAGGGGCTGGCAGAGAGCCTTGCAGACCCTTGACTAGAGTGGGCAGGAGGGCTGCGTGGAAAGAGCTCTAAGTTGTATTTCTGTGCAACCAAAGGAGATTATCTTTTCCTTATCTGGACTAACGACCACATGTATTAGTAACTACCATTTACTGAGAACTTTTATGTACCAGGTACTGAATTAGGTATTTTATGTTCATTGTCTTGCTCACTACAACCCTGGAAGGGTTTGCTGTTGTTTTCCTTTTTTTTTTAAACAAAAGAGAAAACTGTGTGCCAGAAAGGTTAAGTAATTTGTTCAATATTATGAGACAGTTTATAAATGGTACAGCCACAAATCCAATCTTGGTATGACTATAAAATACTCTTTCCTCTTTCTTGGGGAAACACATAACTTATGCCTTGTAAATTTTCAATTCAAGGTCCCAAGTGACTATGGCCTAGAACAGGTGAGCTGGCTATGGGAATACAGAGTTAAGTACATATATACGCAACAGTATATACTCTTCATTACAGAGAATAAGAGAAAGATTCAGATGAGATAGAATTGTTAAAACAAACAAACAAACAACCCCCCACCCCAAAAATCCCACAAAGGGCGACTGACTCTGTGATGATGATAAAAAAGGGGACAAAGATGATAAAGGAGGAAAGAAGTTTGATATGGAATATCATTTCTTCCCTGTCCTTACATTTCTACACTGTAAATACACAACATTTCCTTGGATGCCTACAGTATTTATAAAATAAAAATAAATAAAATAACCTCAGGTGTAAGCACAACTATTATCTAGCAAAACACTTTAAATTTTAATCACCTCTGTCTCTGGACTAATGAGGACACTTCTTTGGTTACTCCTATCTTGTGTAAGTATTTTATAGTATATTTTTATAAATTAAAAACATTGCAACAACTTTGCTACTATGTTAGAAATGTCTAAACTAAACTATCTAAAAACAGTCGGATAGTCAACTTACTTTAGCAGGGGTAAAAAAATGAACAAAGTCAGCAGTGTGCCTTTGACCTTGAACTGTTCTTTAACTAGCAATCGGAGAATCAAGCTTTTTAACTTCTTATCAAGGTCCTAGATTACTTAGACGTATCTTCCCTGTAGGTCACATTTGCCTTTTTTTTTTTTTTTTTTTTTAAGGGGGAAGATTCAGAAAGCAGAGCTCAATTTGATCCAAAACAATATGCCTCCAAATCTACGTAAGGAGAAAGATGGATTAGGTAAGAGGGGTAAGGTGAATTCACCCCAGGGAAAAACAGAAAAGATTTTCCTCAATGGAAATATACAGAGAGATATATATATATATTTTAAAGATTTTATTTATTTATTTGACAGAGAGAGAGAGAGAGAGAGACATCACAAGTAAACAGAGAAAGAAGAGGAAGCAGGCTCCCTGCTGAGCAGAGAGCCTGATGTGGGGCTGGATCCCAGGACCCTGAGACCATGACCTGAGCTGAAGGCAGATGCTTAACCCACTGACCCACCCAGGTGCCCTACAGAGAGAAATTTTAAAGAAGTTTTTAACCGACATATTTATCTCATCCAGTGCTCCAAACAAGACACCAAATAGATACTCTCTGGTGGTGGAGGTGGTAGGCAAAGGAATTGCATTCATAAACCTATGTATGCCTGAAGCCCATGGCAGTGGTCATAAAAAAGCAATGATAGATACAGTCCAACGTTTCAGTTCTTTTCAAGAACAAGAACCTCTTTTGGAAGTCAAAAAAATTTCATGGCTCCCCATATGATAGTAGCTGTATTCACTGACAAAATAAATAATATTAAATTAGGGATGATATTAGTCACATAACCACATTGTAACTTCCACATACATTTGGAAAAGCAGTGGCATATATGTGTGAAAAAATGTATCTATTAAGTCTGTAGGTAGTGCATAAAACCTTACGGCAACTTCAGAGCCCCTCAATAGGAAGACATGTACTTCTGTTCCCTCACCCTCCCCTCCTTCCATGCCATTGCTGGGTTCCTGACCTAGGTCTTCTCTTCTAGCAGATGAGCTATTACACCCAGACTTCCAGTTTCTATGGATCCACTTCCTCTTCCTATCTCCAGAGAACAGTGTGAAAAGGAAGTACAGAGGGAACTCCCTCTGGGCTGTTGTGTTGACAGGGCTGTAGTTCTGGAGCTGTTCCAGCATCCAACCAGCTCTTAGTCACACCGGCCAACGTATCTCCCAACTCCCACCCCAAGCTCTCTGGAAGGTGTACCAACTCTAAAATGACCAGGAGTGTGGGATAAAGAGGGTTTGTGTCTTGGTGTCTTGACTTTGTTGGTGCCCCATAGCACAGACTAGGCTCGAGTAAAAGAAGGGTGTGAGCTCGGGGTTCGGGCTCTCTCCTAAGGTCACTCATGGGTCACTCTGTCCTACTGTGGCACCTCAGATCTGATGCATGCCTTTTGTTCTCAGTAAAGTCTTTGCTTCTTGGTAGAGTTGCCTTCCACCTCAACCCCTTGGTTCCCCTGGAGTCGATTCTGATTTTCCACCCTAGCTGGGCTACCTCAAGAAGTCTTAGGGAAAATTCAACCCTTCTTTCCCACCTGCTCACCTGGTTAGCTCCCTCTCAGCCTGGGGTGGGGAACCTGAATTTTTCAGAAAGACAAGGGCTTCCACCCTCTCCCTTATCTCACACTAGCGAAATAAAACGAAAATGCAAACCTGTCCCACTCTTGACTTATACTAAAACCGTCACATTACAGATCGTTTGGTTTAGGCTTTAACTTTTGGTAAAATACAAAATGCAACTAAGAGCAGAGGTCACTGGTTAAGCCTTATCAGCAAGTTGCCACTGAATGAGCTTATCAGATTTTTTCCTGGTGGCAAATCTCAAGAGTGAGAGGATAGAAAGGACAGAACTGAACCTTGCTCTTTAAACATCTACCAACAGTCAGGAAAAGGAAAAAAGAGAAAACTAAAGGTTATATAGATTAAGAGTAAAATTAAGGTCTCTCTTGTGTAATACCAGTCAGACTGTGATTTATTTTACCTTGGATGTAACCAGAGTCTAAGACTCCTGAGAGCTGCTGGAGATTGGCCAGGATGGGAAAAGAATCAATGCCACTGAAGTGGTGAGCTGTGAGCTGGTCATGGTAGGAAGGACCTAGCGCTCAGGACATTTCTGATACTGCTGTATGTGACTTCTATCCAAGAGACAGATGCTATTATTATGCCCCCATTTAACAGATGGGGAAGTCAAGGTCCAGAAAGATTAACTTGCCCTACCCACTTAGCAAGGGGCAGGTAAGCACTGAATCCAGGCAGTGTGGTTCCCAAATCAGAACTCTCCAGCAACAGGATGTTATGGAGTAGAAGTGGAAGCAAAAGCACACTCTGGTTCTAGTTTAAGCACTGCCTCTAGCTATATGGCTTTAGGGAAAGTCATTTCAGTTCCCTAGCCTCAGTCCTATCAACAATTAAAAAAAAAAAAAAAAAGGTAGAATGCACAAGGTTCTCCCACTGCTCCAACATTCAGTGATTCTCCATGGAGCACATAAGGCCAGAAGACCGGATTAGCCTATGCAACTCATACATGTACGCTGAGGGTACGTATTATGCTCCAACTCCTGTCCCCAGAGATTTACGCGCCCAGAGGTGCTTCCTTACCCTCACTGATAATGGTGGGTGATGGCAATGACAATGGAACTGTCGTGAGAGGTGCTTCTGGAGTCGGTCAAAGGAGAAGGGGAGGGGAAAAGCATTGGTGACAGATGGAAAACCTGCTTCCTGATTACTAACATGATCCTGCCTAAGTTAATTATCTTCTCTGAGACTCAGCTTCTACATCTGCTGTGGTAAAAGTAGCTACACAAAGGGTTTTTGTGGGGATTCAGTAAAATATGTAAAGAACCAAGGTCAGCACCTAGCACATAGTTAAGTTTTAGTTCCAGTTCCTTTTTCCGTCGTTCTGCCTTCCCCCAACAAGTAGCATACGGAATCCAGAGTTGTAGTGGCCACAGGGATGCCATGTAACTTCATGTGCCCTTCTATCACCCCAAACTTTTATGTTCCAAGATAGCGCTGGATCTAGGTGAAAGGCAGTTACATCACTTTTTGTGGACATCTTGGGGTATCTGCTAGCTCAGGGGGGACCCGGTGAAGGTGCTTAATAGGTACAAACCTCCAGTTATAGGATAAATTAATGTTAGGAATATAACATATAGCAGACCGAGTATATTTAACAATACGGTATTGGGTATTTGGAAGTTGCTGAGATAACAGACCTTTAAAGATCTCATGGCAAGGAAAAAAGTTGTAACTATCTGAAGTGATGGACTTTAATCGTATTGTGATAATCATTTTGCAATATATACATATATTAAATTGTATTTTATAAAGCTTAGACTTCTATAATGTTATGTCAACTATATCTCAATAAAAAGAACAATAAATAACGGCAAAAAAGGGTCATAGGGCCAGCCCAGATGTGGGCCTGTATAAGGTCACAAATACTAGGAGATATGGTTCATTGTGGGCTATCTATGGACACTAGTTATTGCAATTTGACAATGAGTATTCTTCTAGTAATTTCTATTTGCATTCCTTTGAATAAAACAGAGTCAGATTCTGCTGCTTATAACAAAAAATCTCAACTAATATATCCCTAATCAACCTTAAATATAAAAGGGTAGAATCAGCAGAAAAGTATGAGAGGTTAACAGAAGTCAGTTATAAAAAAAATCAGCTGTTTCTGTGTGTGCATGCATGCACACAAGTGCACATGCTCATCTTCAAAGACCTCAACATCTTTGACAACATCAAATTTTATTATTTTAATTTTTTAAGACCTATCCTTTCAATTTACCAACATGTCTATATGTATTGCTAGGATATAATCTTTTTAAAAAATCCATGATATCACAATCACACTTAAAAATTAGTAATTCCTTAACATCAGGTCAACATTCAGGTTTCCCTGATTATCTAATACACAAACTGAGGGTTGCTGCAGGGGAGTGGGGTGGGAGAGATGGGGCGGCTGGGTTATGGACATGGGGAGGGTATGTGCTATGGTGAGTGCTGTGAAGTGTGTAAGCCTGATGATTCACAGACCTATACCCCTGAAGCAAATAATACATTATATGTTAATTTAAAAAATTTTTTAAAGGACTTTAATTTTACATTTTAAAACCTTTGATATCTAGGAATAAGGTGGGTGAGAGGTTCCAGATCATATAATAAACTCATAAATTAGATAGGAAATCAAAATATTTTTTAGGGGAGTGGGTCCCTAAAGGGGTCACAGTCCATGAACTCAAGGAAGAAATAAAAGAGACGCATGTAAGCCTAAGAACCTGCCTTTCTCTACCTGTTGCACTCCTACTCGTTCTTTCTGGTCAGCTCAAACCTGACCTCTTCTCTTACCCTAACTCCATCCCTTCCACTAGGCAGACTTACTTGTCTCTGGCTTCTCATAGCTCATTGCTGCAATTTTCCAGATATCATTTACTCTTGTAGATGGGAGCTTTTTGCTGCATGGGGCAAACAGAATTTTATGATGTCCCCTAGTGAGCTCCTTACATGATTCCCTCCCATTTTATGTGAGCAGGACCTATGACTGTGAGGAGATATTACCCTTGTGACTATGTAACACTATCTGGCAAAAAGGATTTTACAGATGTCCATATGGGTTAACCTTAAAATGTATGATTACCCTTTCTTTGGTTGGACTGACCTGATAGGACAACTTTGCAAAGAGAGAAGGCTCTTCAAAAGATGGGGAGATGGAGAGGAGAGGGAGTTGAGGGAAACTGGAAGGGGAGATGAACCATGAGAGACTATGGACTCTGAAAAACAACCAGAGTGTTTTGAAGGGGCGGGGGAGGGGGTGGGAGGTTGAGGAACCAGGTTGTGGGTAATGGGGAGGGCACGTACTGCATGGCGCACTGGGTGTGGTACAAAAACAATGAACACTGTTACGCTGAAAATAAACAAAAAAAAAAGACACAAAGTGTGAGAGGGACTTGAGGCAAGGGAGATTGCTAGTTTGGCGATGGAGGGGACCACATAGCAAGGAATGCAAGCAGCCTTCAGGATCTGAGACCAACTCCTGACTGGAGGAACTTTAGTCCTATAACCTCAAGGAAATGAATTCTGTCATCAGCACACAAGCTTGGAGTAAAATCCCAGCTCCGGGTGAGAATGAAGCCCACCCGAACCCATGAAATTAGCCCAGAGAACCCATCTGTGCTATACCAAGATTTCTGACCTGTAGCACTGTAAGCTAACAAGAGGGTACTGTTCTAATCTGCTAAATTTGTGATTTGTTATATATCAATTGATATTGATATGTTATACATCTCTCTTCTCCACTGAATTGTGATCTCTTAGAAGGCAGGATCCGTGTCTTAGTCATTAATATAGGCCCCTCTGAGAAAAGTGTCTGACTTGGAGCAGTGGTCTAATAAATGTTTACTGAACAAAATTATAAATTAATCAGAAGTGTGGCATCTGCAGCACTGTACAGGCAATTAGAAATGAGGATGCACTGTACTGAATTTACTTCATTAGGTGTCCTGCAAATGCCCACTAGGTGCTTAGCACCATGCCAAAGTCAGGTTCCTCTCAGGTAACATCACTGATTCTCATGGTCTTCCAGGGAGCCTTGTTATGTAATACTGAGTTTTGAAACAATACGGATACAGACATAATCAATCATGGTTATCATAATGATAGAGGTAAGAACTGATGGGGAGATGAAAATAAGAGGTAGGAAAAGGTCCAAAAGTTATTTTGAGGAATAGCTTTATTACACTGCCCCGAAAGAACTTCTGATTGATGCCTCTCTTGATTACAACTCAGGGCAATGCATTTATCTCTGAGTTTCGGTTTCCTAATAAAGAAGAAGGATTATATCATGTCCATGCCCAGCCATGCGATTCTATGTAGTCTATGAATTTCCTGTGTTCTTTCCATCCCTGCTCACTGTGTAAGGAGACATCCACACGCAAGAAAGGGCCAGGCCACAACCATCTACAGATTAACTGCATTATTTTTTTGCCCATGGGTCAAAGGTGCATCTCAGAAGCCTCAAGAAACAAGAAGAAAACTGGCTCGTCTTTTTAAAAATCTCCCAACATCTTAGCACAAGTGTTTTAAACAAAACAAAACAAAACAAAATAGCAAATATACTTTTTTACTCTGAAAAAGTTGAGGCATTATAGTGTAACTGGAAGAATTCCAGTCTGAAAGTCCTGACATTTGACTATTTGGGCAGCAACAGAGCATGCAGTCAAAATGAGAAGACAATGACATGATGCTTCAACTATGCTTTAAAGTCCCCCACACCACCCATGGTGGCAGGGTGTGGGCAGGGGAGCTCGCATGATGTAAGAAAGAGTCTCTCAAGTGTGGATGAAGACCCTAAAAGTGAGCAATATCCAGAAGCTTCCAATTGGTCAGTCTGTTTTAATCCAAAAAAATAACATGCATTGGTAATTTTGGTCCCCTGTACAAATGGAAAAATCCTCAGAGAAAGACTTTTCATTCATTTAGCGCACCCACTATATGCTGGGTACTTCTATAGGATAAGGATACAGCCATGAACCCACCTGGGGAGCCCACAATTTTAAGTATATTAAGTAGTGGTCCCTGTGGCCGGGGAATTCAGTTTTACCAATGTCCACTATGTGCCAAGCATGGGGTGTAGAGGTAGCTTCCCCCCCCCTTTTTTTTAAGATTTATATACACATGAGAGAGAGAGAAAGAGCATGTGCATGAGGGGCAGAGGGGGAGACTCTCCAGCAGACCCCTCTCTGAGCATAAGTGAGCCCAAGCGGGACTTGATTCCATGACCCTGAGATCATGACCTGAGATGAAAGCAAGGGACACCAAACCAGATGAACTACCCAGCAGCCCCTAGGGGTGAATTCTTAGTAAAACTGATGAACTCTTGAGTTTCACAGTGGCTTACTTTCATGGGCCCCTTCTGAAGTATAGTTCTCTTCCTCAGAAACCCGGGGCTCATCTGGGTGTTTGGCATGCTGCCCCAGATAGGGGCATCAAGGAGAAAGTTCTGATTAAGATGCCTCTCCACTCTCTGTGTAGCGCTCTCCAGACTAAGGGAGCACCAGGAGCACCTTGTGTTCTGCAATCTCCCTTCCCCTGTCCAGTACCACTAACAGGATGCTGGACCTGGTTGAGCTGGACTACCTCCTGGGACAATGGTCCAGCGACATCAAAGATCTGAAGACTCTAAGGGTTTTTCCTAGGACAGCAGGCACCTCCAGAGCAAGAAATTATTGCAGCTGTGGCATGACCAACAAATTTCCATACTGAAAGAACCTCTTCTAAACCATTAATAATGAAAAACATAATTCTATCTACTATGCAAGAAGACTAAATCTATATTTCTCTCTACATGAAATTGTATTATAAAATTTTTACTATGTAAAGAAGGATCAAAGAGTATAAAGCCAAAAACGTAGGGAAAAGATTTACTATATAGGTGGGTCTAGCAGTGAAGGTGTAATAGTAACAATCATCATTAACACTAATAATAATAATACTCTTTTTCTGGATGCCTGAGAAAATTTGTAATACGTTATGGTTTCTTTTTTTCATTTGAAATAAATACGTATTTTTTAAAAAAGATTATTTATTTATTTATTTGACAGAGGGAGAGACAGAGAGGGAACACAGCCAGGGGCAGAAGGAAAGGGAGAATCAGGCTCTCCGCAGAGCAAGGAGCCCCATGTGGGGCTCGATCCCAGGACCCCAGGATCATGACTTGCGCCAAAGGCAGATGTTCAACAACTGAGGCACCCAGGTGCCTCTGAAATAGATACATATTTTTGAACCTAATTTCATAGTCTCTTTCATAAAAGGGCTCCATATTTGATAAGCTTCAGGACTCATAAGAATCTGGATCTAGCCTGACAGCTTCTTTTCCTAAAGAAGTGAATAGGAGGAAGGGCATTAAAAAAAATATCACTAATATCATGAGAAATGTGGGAATTGTCCCACTGCTTTTCTTTTTTTTTTTTTTAATTTTTTTTTTTATTTGACAGAGAGAGAGAGATCACAAGTAGACAGAGAGGCAGGCAGAGAGAGAGAGAGAGAGGGAAGCAGGCTCCCTGCTGAGCAGAGAGCCCGATGCGGGACTCCATCCCAGGACCCTGAGACCATGACCTGAGCCGAAGGCAGCGGCTTAACCCACTGAGCCACCCAGGCGCCCCCCCACTGCTTTTCTTTACTCCATTAAATCCTTGCCTCTCATACCTGGGTCTGGAATCTATTCAAAAAGCTTAGAAGATGCAAACATCAGTAAGGATGGTTTAAAGTATCTAAATACAAAAGACCTGCCTGAACTGACCTCAGTGCAAAAGCACGGCTCCAACTCTTTCTACTCTGGTAAAGTCACATTTGGGTAGACGGGTTTTTGGAAGGTAACTGCTTTAGAAATGCAGAGTTCCACAAAATGAAGAGTGTGTACCACTTCTTGAGTAATTTCTTTTACAATTAGTTATTAATAATACAGAGGCTCTTACTCTAGGTGTCTTTGTAAGGACACATCCACCGCTATTTTCTATCAATTCAGGAGGGAATGGCAAGGCTGAGAGCCAAGGAATGGAAAAGAAATGATTGCCCATTTTGCAGCAACAAAACCAAAGGACTCTTGATTTATCAGTACATTTGGCACACTCTTTTTTGGGGGGGTGTGCAGGGGTGATCGGGAGTTGGAAATAGACGGTTGTAAATTTTCTAAAATTCTAAACGCAAGCCCTTAAAGTAGGCCAATTGGTCAGCTGCGAGCTTGGCAGGCATGAGGAAGCATGTGTGCTGGGGCAGCTTCAGAACACAATGTTCTGGTTCACTCTGAGAGCAAAGGAAAGTGGAAGAAGGGCTCAGCCCAGGACAGACAGGCCGCAGCACAGACGTGCAAGAGGCCAAGAGACAAAGCCAACACTAAGGAATAAATGCAACTTGCTTACCCTGCTGGCCACAGAATTCAGAGAGAGAGAGAGAAAAGGAAAGATAGAGAAGGAAAGAAAAAACTATTAAAGCCCCCAAGAGATGTGCTATGGTTCTGATGTTTACTTGAACTCAATTCTGGAAAATCTGGAGCTGTTATGTGATTAATGATAAAGAGTAATCACTGAATGTTTTATATAACGGTCATGACGAAATTCTGCAAGAGTGCTTGGAAATCATGCTGAGCGTATAAACTTTGAGACATAAAGATGTGTGGCATGAAAAAAAAATCCTTTTTTTTTTTTTTTAAAGAAAAAGGCCTTCTAGGGGCTTTTTCTGAACCTGTATTTACATTTCATATGGTTTCAATGATTACTTAGCTGACAATGAATAAAAGAGTCATCATATATATAAAAATAACTTAAAATATTTGCCATCTCTGAATATTCAGGCTTCTCAGGTATTTTCAAATGATTTAAGAAAGTAAACTTAATACTTAAAATTCAAGTAAGATGAAATAATATTAAAAGCTCAAGAAAAACAAGGAACCAATAATAAATTATATTTTAATTCACGAAGCATTTTGCAGATGGGTACTGATTGCCCATAGTCTTGAGAGTTTTCTTTTTATTCAAACACTTTTGAATAGTGCTAAGGTTTTATTCCATTAGATGGAATCATTTCCAACTGGTAACATTAAATGAGTAAGTTCGCATATGTTTTTCTTCAAATATCTGGTACTGTCAGAAGTTTGAAAGGACAGACATTAAGCTTAGTAATAATTGCTTAATTCCAAATGTACACTATCATTTAAAAATTTTAAGTTGAAAATAATTTCTTACGGGATGTCTCTATACTTGACTTATTGCACAAAAGAATTCAAGTATATATGAAAAAATGGTTTTTACTATTCCTCCACATAGCACACACCAAAAAAGCCACCTTATTCATCAGTGTAAAAAACCAGAGACCATAGTGGCCAGAAGACTCAGCTGGTCTTTGTAAAGGAGTTTATAGCTTTCAGCTGAAAA
The DNA here is from genome assembly GCF_922984935.1 of Meles meles. Classification (NCBI taxonomy): domain Eukaryota; kingdom Metazoa; phylum Chordata; class Mammalia; order Carnivora; family Mustelidae; genus Meles; species Meles meles. The sequence goes on from NC_060068.1 coordinate 86,733,879, forward strand.
CGGTTTAAGTGAGAATTCTCATTCTCAGCTGCTGGCTCCCTGTGAGCCACCGGTGGCCTCTGGCCCCATTTCCATGGAGACCAAGGTGGGAAGGGTAAAAATAAGTTAAGGGGGAAACTTTAAGGAAGTATTTCCAAATCCCTACTCCTCCAATACTATGAGTGTCCAAGTTAAAACTGACCACACATAAGTTACTGAAATTCACATTTACTTCTTCTAGGTTAAGTGACTGAAAGTTACATATATGATTTTAAAGGTATGTTTGCATGAAAAAAAGCAAACACCTGACCTATTTGGTACTATGTAAGCACAAAACTAAAGCTTGGAAAGAAGGTAAAATGCCTGGGGCCATCCAACAGTAGATAGAATCCTACATGTTTCAGGGTCTAGATACCATTCTAAAAAACCCTGCCAGCTTATTATTGGCTGAGCGCTGTGAATGTTATGTGTCAGGATGCTGCAGACCTCTGTGGCAGGAGTGGGACTGTGGGTGGGTATTAACCCAAACAGCAAAAAGGTTGGATCTTCACCAGGGGGAAGTAAAACAAACAAACAAACAAACAAACAAAAAAACCCAAACCCCCAAAACCAAAACGTGTTGGTCTTCCTCACATTGATCAATTACTCCATTGCCTTGCTGTAGGCTTTTGTTTCTAACCGTAGTACTGAGGTTAATAAAAATAAATAGTGATCCGAAGGGGCACGTGTACCCGAATGTTTATAGCAGCAATGTCTACAATAGCCAGACTATGGAAAGAACCTAGATGTCCATCAACAGATGAATGGATAAAGAAGATGTGGTATATATACACAATGGAATACTATGCAGCCATCAAAAGAAATGAAATCTTGCCATTTGCGACGACGTGGATGGAACTAGAGCGTATCATGCTTAGTGAAATAAGTCAATCGGAGAAAGACAACTATCATATGATCTCCCTGATATGAGGACATGGAGAAGCAACATGGCGGGGTAGGGGGATAGGAGAAGAATAAATGAAACAAGATGGGATTGGGAGGGAGACAAACCATAAATGACTCAATCTCACAAAACAAACTGGGGGTTGCTGGGGGGAGGTGGGATTGGGAGAGGGGGAGCGGGCTATGGACATTGGGGAGGGGAGGCGAACCATAAGAGACTATGGACTCTGAAAAACAACCTGAGGGTTTTGAAGGGTCAGGGGTGGGAGGTTGGGGGAACAGGTGGTGGGTAATGGGGAGGGCACGTTTTGCATGGAGCACTGGGTGTTGTGCAAAAAGAATGAATACTGTTACGCTGAAAAAATAAATAAAATGGAAAAAAAAAAAATAAATAAATAGGATGCTCAAACACAGCTATCACCAAGAACCATCAGTTTACAGCTACTAGTGGCCATTTATTGAGTCATTACTGCATAGCTGCTACTATCTGATGTATTTGCTTAGTTAATGATCATCTCTTAGGAAAAACTTTTCATTAAGGAAAACTTTAAACATACACAAAAGAGAACAGTCTGATGAGCCCAGGCATTTATCACTCAGCTATCGCAGTGATCAACTCAAGGCCACTCTTGTTTTACCCACACCACCACACATTCCTCTGTTACTCTGAAACAAATCTCAGGAATTTTTGACTATTTTAGTACGTATTTATAAAATATAAGGACTTCTTAAAAATAAACAATACCACTATCACACCTGACACTAACAATATCACACCTAAAAAATGAATAATTTCCTAATAGCAAATATTAAGTCAGAGAACTTGAGTTGATTATTACCGTCATACTATTATTATTCATTATTCATATTTTACAATTACAGAAAGTGAGGGTGAGGGTAGTTTAAAATCCTGCACAGTACCACACAGAAGGTAAGTAGGAGAACTTAGAGGTTCAGGAAAAGGACCACCACAGAGTCCAGGTTTGAAGGTTACAAGGCTTACAGTAAATACAGTAAGGATACTAACAGTTTTTGTGTTAGTTAAAGCCAAATTTTGTTCTGCCTGCTTATCTAAACTTACTTAAACCTCCCCACAACCCAGCAAAGTAGGTGCCATTCCCTACATTTTACAGACAAAGCCACAGCAGTAGTCCAGGGTGCATCCAGTCAGAAGACATTCATTGCCTTCTTCATTTCCTGTCTTGTAGCTTTTTAAAACATTTTATTCATTTGTTTTTAATTCCAATATAGTGTATATTATATTCAGGTATACAATATACTGATTCAACAATTCTATACACTAATCAGTGTATAGAATAAGGATAGGTGTACTGTTAATTTCCTTCACCTATCTCACCCTGCCCCCCTCAAACTCACCTCTTCTCTGATAACCGTCAGTTTGTTGTCTAGAGTTAAGAGTTAAGAGTCTGTTTCTTGATTTATCTCCTTTTTTCTTTGCTCATTTGTTTCTCAGTTCCATACAGGAGTGAAGTTGTATGGTATCTGTCTTTCTCTGACTTATTTCATAGGACATTATACTCTAGATATATCCATGTTGCTGCAAATGGCAAGGTTTCATTGTTTTTTACGGATGAGTACAATCCCATTGTGTGTGTGTGTGTGTGTGTGTGTGTGTGTGCATATATATATATATATATATATTTTTTTTTTTTCCACTACATATCCACTCATCAATCAATGGACACTTGGGCTGCCTCCATATCTTGCCTATTGCGAATAATGCTGCTGTAAACAGAGGGGAGCATTATCTTTTCATATCAGTGTTTTCATATTCTTTGGGTAAATACCTGATAGCAGAATTACTGGATTATAGGGTGCTTCTATTTTTAGTTTCCTGAGGAACATCCATACTGTTTTCCACAGTGGCTCCACCACTTTACATTCCTACCAATGGAGCATGAGGGCTGGTTTTTCTCCACGTCCTTGCCTACACTTGCTGTTTCCTGTGTTTTTTATTTTAGCCATTCTGACAAGTAGGGGTCGTATCTTATTATGGTTTTGATTCGGATTTCCCTGATGATGAGTGATACTGAGCATCTTTTCATGTGTTCATTGGCCATCTGTCTATCTTCCTCAGAGAAATGCCTGTTCATGTGTGCTGTCCATTCTTAGATTATTTGTTTTGGTAATGAGTTGTGTAAGTTCTTTATATATATTGGATACTAACCCTTTGTCAGATAACATTATTTACAAATACCTTCTCCCATTCAGTAGGTAGTCCTCTGGTTTTGTTGACAGTTTCCTTTGCTGTGCAATAGCTTTTTATTTTGACATAGTACCAATAGTTTATTTTTGCTTTTGTTTCTCTTTCCTCAGGAGACATACCTAGAAAAGTGTAGCCATGGTCAATGACAGAGAAATTACTGCCTGTGTTCTCTTCTAGGATTTTTATAGTTTTAGGTGTCACATTTAGCTCTTTCATCCATTTTGGATTTTTGTGTATGTTATATCAGAAAGTGGTCCAGTTTCATTCTTTTGCATGTTGCTGTCCGGTTTCCCCCACACCATCTGTTGAAGAGAGTATCTTTTTCCAATTGCATAATCTTGCCTCCTTTGTCAAAGACTAATTGCCCACCCCATCACGGATTTATTTCTGGGCTCTCTGTTCTGTTTCATTGATCTTTGGGTCTCTTTTTTTGCCAGTACCATACTGTTTTGATTACTACAGTTTTGTAGGGTATCTTGAAATCTCAGATCATGGTATCTCCAGTTTGTTTATTTTTCAAGATTCCTTTGGCTATTTAGAGTCTTTTGTGGTTCCATACAAATGTTAGGATTGTTTTATTTCTCTGAAAAATCCTGTGGTATTTTGATAGATTGCATTTTATCTGCAGATGGCTTTGGGTAGTAGGACGTTTTGACAGTATTTATTCTTCCAATCAATCCATGAGCATGAAGTCTTTTCAATTTTAAGTGTCATCTTCAATTTCTTTCGTGAATGTTTTATAATTTTCATGGTACAGGTCTTTCACCTCCTTGGTTAAGTTTATTCTTAGGTATTTTACTGTTTTTGGTGTAACTATAAATGGAACTTTCTTAATTTCTCTTTCTTCTACTTCATTATTAGTGTATATAAACAGTAGATTTCTATGTATTGATTTTATGTTCTGTGGTCTCACTAAATTCATTTATCAGTTCTAGTAGTTTTTTGGTAGAGTTTTTAGGGATTTCTATAAACAGTATCCTGTCATCTGCAAAGTTTTACTACTTCTTCTTGCCTTTTATGTCTTATTGGATTGCTATGGCTAGGACTTCTAGTCATATGTTGAATAAAAGTGGTAAGAGTAGAAATCTGTGTCTTAATCCTGATCTTAGAGGGAAAGCTTATAGTTTCTCAACATTAAGTATAATATGATCAATGGACTTTCCTACATGGCTTTTCTTACAGCTGAGTTATGTTTCCTCTAAACCTACTTTGTTGAGGTTTTTTTTTTTAATCATGAATGGATGTTATACTTTGTCGAATGCTTTTTCTGCATCTATTGAAATTATCACAGGTTTTTAAAATCATTTTTCTTGTTGTATATCACTTTGTCTTTTTAACCTATCTTTAGATCAATCTTTAGATCTAATAAATGTGAATCTATTTATTCACATAAATAGATTCACATAAATAGATTCATAGGTCAAAACTCAAAAGGTTCAAAATGATACGCATGGAAAAATCTCTTTATCACCTCTGTCCAACTCCCATGTCCAGAGACAACTGATATTTTTGGTTTCCTGACTGTCCTTCCATAGAGATCTTATGCACAAGCAAGCAAATGCATATCCTTTCTCTATTTTTACATGGAGGGCAGCATACCATATACACTGTCTCCACTTACGGGTTTTCAGGTAGTATGTTTTGGAGCTTTATTATTGTGTTTTACACAGAGCTCACACTATGCCATCCTGCCCATTCACACTGAGAAATAAATCCAGGTCTGAGGTTCTAACTCTCAAAATCTTAACTTCCATGTAAATATTTAATATTGACTCAGAACTTGTATGTTTTACTCCTTCATATTTTGAGGCTGTTTAAGCATTCTTTAAAATTAATTCATTCTGGGGACACCTGGGTGGCTTAGTCGGTTAAATGTCTGCCTTTGGCTCAGGTCATGATCCCAGGGTCCTGGGATCAAGTCCCACATTGGACGCCTTGCTCAGTGGAGGGGCTGGTTCTCCCTCTGCTTGCAGCTCCCTTGCTTGTGTGCACTCTCTCTCTTTCTCTCTGACAAATAAATAAACAAATTTTTTAAAAATTAATTCATTCTGGAGCGCCTGGGTGGCTCAGTGGTTTAAGCCTCTGCCTTCGGCTCAGGTCATGATCTCGGGGTCCTGGGATCGAGCCCCGCATCAGGCTCTCTGCTCAGTGAGGAGCCTGTTTCTCCCTCTCTCTCTGCCTGCCTCTCTGTCTGCTTGTGACCTCTCTCTCTGTCAAATAAATAAATAAAATACTTAAAAAAAAATTAATTCATTCTGTTACCTTTAGGCAAGGCCCTGAAACTTACTTTAAGCAAAGAACTTTGGATTGTGTTGCCTGAGATACTGGCAGTTTCACTTAAAAATAACCCAATGCTATAATTAACTAGCTTTTAAATGTTCACTTCTTTCATTTTGTTGTCTCTATTTAAAAATGTTCTCAAAGAAGATGGAAAATGGCTTGCAGTAATGGCACTATCAAATAATATAATGAAATAAAAAAAATGAGAAAAATAATTTAAAACGTGTCCTTGAAGAATTTCTAACCATAGGTTTCAGGCCATAAATACCTATGTCTATAAAATGTTTATAGGGGTGCCTGGATGGCTCAGTGGGTTAAGCCTCTGCCTTCAGCTCAGATCATGATCTCAGGGTCCTGGGATCAAGCCAGAGAGCCTGCCTCTCCCTCTCTCTGCCTGACTCTCTGCTTACTTGTGATTTCTCTCTCTCTGTCAAATAAGTAAATAAAATATTTTAAAAAATAAAAAATAAAATGTTTACAAAGATCCCAAATTGATACTGTCCCCAGATGCATGGCAGAAGTAAACACAGATCTTCTTTAAACACAGCCTTCACAGGAATTCCTACATGACAAGTTCCAAGGAACCTCAACCATCATCCCCTGATCCCCCCCACACACAGTGAAAACAGACATGGACAAACAAGACACCATGAGTAAGAGTCAGCAAAGCAACATGACACATAAACAGAACAGTCCCGCAAAGACAGGAGATTAAGGCATTATTGGACATAAATAAAGTTAAAGCAAAAAAGACATGAAAATATAAAAGAGGAGTCTAGAAATAATGAGCATGGGCTGAGATGATCCAATGCAATCAGACTGACAGAAAACAGAAAACTTTATCACATTTTAAATTGCATGAAAACTGGTGAATTGAATTAATTTCTCCATGAAAAGACCAATTCTTAGATTCAGGCATCTGAACAAATCCCAGTCAAATTAAACGCAAATCTACATTTAAACACATTGTAGAGAAACAGTGAAAGTTATAAAAATAAATAAATAAGCTTGAGCAGAAGACAGGTCTTGAATAAAAGAGCAATTAGCTGGCCTCTCAACAGCTACATGGAAATGAGAAACACTGGAATATTAGTTGCATATATCCCAACAATGTAGCTTCAAAATGCATCACATAAATATAGGTAGAACTACAAAGAGAAGCTAGCAAATCTATTATCACACTAGATCTGTGGTCCTTGACCTTGAGTATGCCTCAGAATCACTTGGCGGGCATGTTAAAATGCAGATTTCTGGGCCCACCCTTTCAGTTTCTGATTAAGTAGGTCTGGGGTGTGGCCTGAGAATTTTTATTTCTAGTCGGTCTCCAAGTGCTGCTGATGCTACCAGTTCAGGGACTCCAGTATACTACTGCCCTAGAGAAGTCTTACATATAAACACCAAGAGACAGGTATGTAGAAGTTGATAGCAGCATTGGCTATTATTGAAAATTACTGACAACCTGCTTTCTTAATCAGCAACAGAAACTATAAATAACTCATAGTACATTGAGACAACTGAATACTGTTTAGTGATGACAAAGAATGAAGTATGGCTACATGTAAGACATAGCTAATTCTCAAAAACAATGAGCAAAGGAAGAATATGTAAGAAAAATACATAAAGTAGGATCTCATTTACATAAAGCTCAAGTCAAAAAAAATCAAAACATTGTACAGGGATACATCTAGTTATAATAAAACCATAATGCAAGAAAATGAATAACCCAATAATAGATCTGGCAATTTCCCCTGTGGTGTGGGGGCAGGGGGATGAAATTATGGAGAGTAATGTTCTATTTCTTAAACTGCAAGTTGAGTTGTTGTATGCTTATTTTATTCTAAGTGGTATAGCCACCTGATGGATACTTTCTGTATCTAAGGTACATTTTGTAATAAAAAAATAAAAAGTAATGAAACCAGATAGTATATAAGAAGGATCAAATCATTATCAACTAAAGTGATCGGGAGTAGATTCTACGAAGAGTGAAGATCTGAATGATTACTGGAAGCATGGAAGATAAAGACTTGGAGGAGTGGGGGTATTTTAACTTCGGTAGAATTATATTATCCAGTGATCAGAAGTAGATCAGTTTGGCCAGAAAGAGTGGTCATGTGGGGTATAGCAGGCAGATCAGGTTGGAAAAGGAAGTTAGGTCAAATTCTTAGTCCAATAAAGTACATAAAGTCAGAATTTTAAGAAAACAGGACAAACCACAGATAGATTTTGATGGGAGGAAATCAAGGAAAATATGGGTTGTGATACTCTTAGGCACAAGTCTTGCTATAGATCGGAACTACCTACCTACATACGTACATATTGATTATCTATATAATTTGAGATATGTATGCAATTTTGATAACTCCGTAAAGGTTTAAAATGAAAAATAACAGTTACTTTCTCTTAACTCTGTCCATTCCTGAGTTCTACTACTTTCAACATTTTTCAGGCTTTTCTGGTTTTAACTTCCGTTTTTTGGAGTAACATACATATAAAGCTCAATCTTGATTTAGACATGATTTTCTATCTTAGAATTTGGCTCTTTTATAACTACCACCTGCAGACTCAAGCACACACAAGCACTTTCCCGCTCATTTCCCCCAACATAAATCTTCAACAATTTTTGGCTTAGTCAATGGACAATGTTTAATTATTATGGCCATGTGAACAGTGTTCTTCCCTAAGTCCCATGGCAGAGTGTGAACACATTTCTTTTCTTGCATAGCTTTTAAATTTTCTAGGTATTAACTGCCTTTTTAACATTTGAATAGTTTCGATCTATCAACAATTTATAACCAAATTCTCCATTTAGGTTGCTAGAATATCCCTCAATATGGTGAAATTCGATGGGTAATTTGTATGTTCCATTCTTCCCCTTTGGAGGCATCCCTCCTGGACTACTCTATATTCTTGCTTAACTAGCATACTAAAGAGCTGATATCTGAGAATTCACTTAGTAACATTCTAGAATTTCCTACCAATTTCTTCTCTTGTGGGATACCATCTTCCTTTCCTCCTGAGTACACAGGGCAGGGCTTGTCAAATGGCAGACCATGTGGTTTGGGGGGGCAGAAACCCAAGGGTAGTTACGTGTAAGTCCTACTGGTTTTCTCAGACAGATTCATTCAGGTGTCTGATAGTAGGAGACTGGGGATACGACTGGCCGCTGCCAGAGAGTTGTGACTGTAATGGCTGTGCCAGGGACAAGCTTTGGGGAAGGGAGCAGGTTTGGTTTTCAATATGAAGAAACTACCTTAATCACTGTTTTCAATAGAGAACCTTGCTTTTGCCTTCAAATATTCCAGGGGTCTTAAAAAACAGCTCTCTCCTGTCTAAATGGATGAAGGTTGAAAGTCATCACCAGACCATAAAACTCTCAAGACTATACAAGATAGATTAATTAAATTTTATAGCTGACAAATATTTGACTGCCTAATCTGAGCAAAGCTTTGTTGGAAACTGAGTGAAAGCATGCTTCTTTTCCAAATTCCTTGGAACTGGAAGCTATCCTTTAAGGGAAAAAAAACCAGAATCAGAAAGTAGTGCTGACACATAAGGTCTTGAAATCCATTACTTTGAGAGGATCTAGGCTAAATGTGAAGGTAATTTCAAGAGATATAGGAAAGTTCACAAATGTCAGCTCTATCAAGTGAAACTAAAATGTTTAGAAACATTTCTAACTTCTGAGATTGTTGTAAGCAGAACAACTATAGTTTTCCATAGTTTTGCCAGCTGAGAAAAAAATATTCCTGGAATGCCATGTGCAGTTCTTGAGATCTACTCAGTTTTAGTTTGAAGTTTATCTGCTCGTATGTTTATCAGAGAAAGTTTTTTTTATAGCATTAAAGGAATAGTGTAGGAATGATCCTCAAAGACCAGCACTTTTTTAAGTTAGTCTCTGAGTCTCTGGGGATCTCTAAGTTCAAAAAATGTTTTTAATAATTCTAAGACCTTATTGGTCTTTTTCATTGCGTTGATATTTATACCAACGTTATAATTCATGCTGGTGCTTTAGGAAGAACCAAGAACAGTGGCCCCAGTTGACATTAGCAGACATTTTCTTTATTTATCACCAGGTACTGACAGTGGGGGGAAAAAGGTTTACTTACAAGAATGTCTTTGATGAAACAACTAACAAAATGATTACTCTTATTAAATCTCAACCATTAAGTAAACTTTAAAATATATCCTGTGTGACAAAAGAGGAAGTGAACATAAAACTCTCTTGCAGCGTACTGAAGTAGGATGGTTGTTTTGAGGAAAAGTGCCCAATTGTATGGGTTGTAAACCAAAGAGCCATTTTCCACAGAACACTTTTTCATTTAAAGGAACGGCTGACAAATTATTGTTTTCATACTTGAGTATTTGTCAGACACTTTCCCCAAAATTAATGAAGTGAGTCTGTCAACTTCAAGGGTCACAATTGGCAGTATTTGTTGCCAAAGACAAAATTCAAACTTTCAAGTAGAAATCGGAACTGTAGAAAACACTGTTAGCTTGACAACATCCTAATACTTAAAGATACTGCCTTTGAGAGTGGTGGTTATGTTAATTATTAACTTTTTATATCAAAACAATAAAACTGATAAAATGTGTCAAATTTGTAGAAGAACCACATAACTCAGACAATCAGTATTTTCCAAATGACCTGATGCATGGATAAAAGACCGATACAAAATGGAAGGTAGACAAAAATAATTTAAACATTACAAAGTTACCTTTAAGAATCTACTCCTTGGTGAGTTTGGGGACATATGAAAGAAAAATATCCAGAAAGACTTGAAAAGACTATTAAAATACTCCTACAATTTCCCATCATATCTGTGTGGAATTCTCCTTATATAGCTCAACCAAGACAACACATCAACAGGACAAAGAAATAGAACAATGTAACAATGCTACTTTAATTTTTTTGGTGAAAAACACAGTTAATATCCATAAAATATACTATTTATATAAACATGTAATGAGTTTATTGTTTTTTAATGAATACACGTTTTTTTCCCTCATGCAGTAAATACTGATAAATTATACTCAACATAAACAAAAGCTCAAGAAGTTCCTCAGTAACTTTCAAGAGGGACCCTGAGACTCAAAAGTATGGGAATTAAACAAACCTTAACTGATCTTTCTGTTCAGCTCAATCTTAAATTGAGATGGAAAAAACAGATTTGGAAGTGATGACTCAGCATTTTTTTAAAAAATTGGCAAAACAATGGTTCCCAACGGGGTGTGATATTGACCACCCTCTCCTCCAGGGACACTTGAAATGTCTGTACACATTTTTGCCTGTCACACTGGGAGAGAGCAAGTGTGGGAAGGGGGGGTAGGTGGAGGGAGTTGTTACTGGCATCTACTGTATAGAGCCCAGGGATGTTGCTAAACATATTACAATGCACAATACAGCTCCCACGGTAAATAATTATCAAGCACAAAATGGTAGTAGCACTGAGGCTGAGAAACCTTAGAGCAAAGTGCAGTAGATAAATACAAAAACTGCCTGTCAAAACAAGAGTGATGCTAAATCACTTAAGCGTGTGCATCCAAAACAACACATTTACCCATCAAGTTACATACAGATTAGCATAGGATAGCAGGTCCAAGCCATGAAACTGTCTTCTGATTTACCAGGGAGATCAGTCTTTTATTTTCTAAAGGCAAATAAAGGGCTAATGGTTGCATTTTGGTCTATCATTAAAACTCTAATAAATTCTTAGAAGTTCAGTCTATCCCACATTCAACATATAACTCAAATCTGGCAATGTATATCTGTATTTCTGAATACGTAGCAAAAGTGAGGTCCAAAAACTTTAATGTTACTTAAAAAGACAGTAATTAACAACTTGTTCTCTGACTCAAGGCAACATTCTATGGTTCCCCAACTATTCATAAATAGAAGACTTGAAGAATCAGCAAGACATCTATTAAAAAACAAAAACAAGGGGCACCTGGGTGGCTCAGTGGTTTAAGCCTCTGCCTTCGGCTCAGGTCATGATCTCAGGGTCCTGGGATCGAGCCCCGCATCAGGCTCTCTGCTCAGTGGGGAGCCTGTTTCTCCCTCTCTCTCTGCCTGCCTCTCTGCCTGCTTGTGACCTCTCTCTCTGTCAAACAAATAAATAAAATATTTAAAAAAAAAAAAAACACGAGAGAGTAATACTATACTGTTTAGTATTAAGGGAGCTAGTTAGTAACTGCTGGGCCAAACAATGCCATCATTTTGGTAGGTAGGAATTATCAACTCCTAGAATCTCACAGTAGATAGTATCAGCCCATACTCGTCATACCTAGCATTGTGGGTTGAACTGTGGGCTCTCCCAAACCCCTAACCCTTGGTTGAAGTCCTAAACCTCTGTACTTGTGAATGTGACCTTATATGGAAATTGGGTCTTTGTAGATGTAACCAAAGGGGTCATACTGGATTAGGGTGGGCCCTAAACTCAATGACTGATATCCTCGTAAGGAGAGGATGATTTGCAGTACCATGTAGAAGGAAGAAGTCCACATGAAGACAGAAGCAGAGATTAGGGTGACACAGCTAGAAGGCAAGGATTAGGATTAGGATTTGTGACAAGCACCATAAACCATGAAGAGGCAAGATAGAATTCTTCCCTGGAGCCTTCAGAGAGAGCATGGCCCTGCTGCCGTCTTGATTTCTGACTTGTGAAACCGTGAGAAAATAAAATTCTCTTATTTTAATCCACTCTGTGGTACTTTGTTACAGCAGCTTAAGGAAACTAAAATATCTACCAGTCTATACCAGAGTCTCTTCTTCTTACCTTGCTAATTGTTTTCTGGGATTGGCTGGAATAGGTCCAGTGATGAGACACTCAATAAAGAACAGAATAGGCAGGTTCATTGCTGGATGGTTCTAAAAGCTATAAAGTTCTTCTTTACATAAAGAGAAGACAGACTGTTCCACCGGTTGCTTAAATTGCTTTTGGTCAACCATCCATCTAGAATTCTGTCATCTCTAATGCTTATCATGATATACTTCGTCCAATGGGTCACTGAAAGTTCATCTCCTCCAAAGGCAGAAACCAAGATTACCAAAGGCTAAGTCAAGGCCATATTTAACTCATTATCTTCAGAACAGATAGTAACACAAATGTGTGAGCTTGCCCACCAAGCTCAGAGGAATCATTATCTCACGTGAGAATGACTGGCATCACCTCCAGTCATTCAAATTCAGTTGTAAAAATGTTTGTAGGGGGAATTTGACCCAATGGAGGGGGGGCGCAGTTTACAAGACAAAAGTGACCTTTTAACTTTCACAAAATTAGTAAAGGAATCAGAGCAGAATCCAGTTTGTCAGGTACCAAGCTTCTAGTGGTTTTTCTGTCTTCCATGCACAGAGCCTTTCCTGAGCACACTGCTGGACTACTCACAATTTACTCCATTGTACACTGTCCCTTGTAAGGGGAGATCTTAATAAGGTGCTTAATAAACACTCACAAATTAGTTTACTTCCGTGCCATTGAGTGTCCTTCTTTCCCAGCAATTGAAATTCTATTTATAATAAATTCACTCCGTATTCACGTGGGCGATGCATACATTTCAAAATGTTCAGCTGCAATTTGGATCTAATTAGTTGACACTTTGAGTACTGCCAAAAGTTTTTTCATTCAGGAGTGGATTGGCTGTTTCAACAACAAATCCTCAAAAACATCTGTAGAATAAAGCCAACTGACAAAAATATTTATGTTACAGTTTTCAGCTGTGACATAAGGGGACATTCCGTCTTATGTGCTTTGCATTTATTACAAGAGCTTTGGCCACAAAGATGCTCTGTGGGAAGGGCTTTCCTCATTATCATCTTGTCTTGTCCATCCTTTCTGTTGGTTCAAATTTACAGGGAGCTATAGATAGAAATTCAATAGCCTAACTGCATATTTTGTTTTGTGTCTCAACAGCTCATTGTCCGTAGTGAAAAATTAAAAGCAAGGATGACAGCCGCATTGAAAATCACTTTTAATGCTGAAGAATGATGACAACAGAGCAGGTGGTGGCTAATTATGATGAAGATGCTGAAGAAGAAGGTGATGAAAATTCTAGCATCTAACAATTATGGAGTGCTTACAGTTGCACGGTTGCTGTACCAGACATGGCATCTCATATGGTTCTCTCAATAACTCTGGGAAGGAAGTATGCATTATCCCCATTTTGAAGATGAGAAAACTGAGACTCAGATAAGGTTAATTTTCCAAAGTCTCAGAACTCCTAAGTTGTGAGGGAACAGCATTTGAAACGAGGTTTGACCTACAAAGTCACAACTTTCCATGGACTTAGTGGTGTTTCTGGAGAAGAATGGGGGAAGAACAATGACACAAAATGAAAATCTGGCTTTCTACAGAAGGAGGAAGGGAATATCCAAAGGACTGTGCCCTTCTAGGCAGGTGTCCTATTGCAACACATAAGAAAACCCCAAGGGATTCTCTTGGCAACTTAGCAACCCCCTCATTTTTGTTTAATTCTCTAATAGTGTGCAGGGCTGATGCTGCCCAAGTAATTGTTACAGTTATTTATTCTGATAATTGCTAGCAAAGGGATGCACACCTACTTCTCCAGTCTGATACCACAGGCCTTTGACCCTCGCAGCCCTCCTCAAAGGTATCTGGGCTAGGGAGGCTAGACTCTAATGCACAGTGTGCTATGTAAGAGCTCTAGAACCAGACTGTCTGGGTTCAGCAACCAGCACTGTGAATCACTACCTGTGTGATCTTGGAAAAATTTTAAAATTTCTTCAGGATTCAGTTTCATTCCCTTAAAATAGGGAATACATCTGGGGCACCTGGCTGGCTAAGTCAGTGGAACATGTGACTCTTGATCTCAGGTCTGTGAGTTCAGGCCCCATGCTGGGTGAAAGATTACTTAAAAACAACAACAACAACAACAACACTTTAGGGACATGTGGATGGCTCAGTTTGTTACGCTGCTGCCTTCGGCTCAGGTCATGATACTAGGGTCCGAGGATCAAGTCCTACATCAGGCTCCTTGCTCCGTAGGGAGCCTGCTTCTCTCTCCACCTCTGCGTGCCACTCTGCCTATTTGTGCGCGCGCTCTCTCTTTCTCTTACAAATAAATAAATAAAATCTTTTAAAAAATAAAAATAAAAAAAAACTTAAAAAAATAGAGAATACATCTAACACTTCACAACTCTGTGATTAAAACAACCCACATATGTAAAGCTCTCGGAATAGTGCTTGACACACAGTAAGGGCCCGGTAAGTACTGGCCTGTGTCATCATGGTCACTGTCATCTCTTGGCCTCTTGTGAAAATCAGAGTTTGACTCTGCTGTGGATTCTTTTTTACTACGGAAAAACAGTCCAAAGGTCTTCATTTATATCTCCGAACTTCCTTAGGGAAATTTTTTGTGTGTTTGTTAGAGTGGGAGTGGGGGAGGGGCAGAGGCAGAGGGAGAGAGAGAATCTTAATGCCCAGTGTGAAGCCCAGCGCAGGGTGTGATCTCATGACCCTGAGATCACGAGCCGGAATCAAGAGTTGGACGCTTAACCAACTGAGCCACCCTGGTGCCCCTTAGAGAAATTTTAATAGGTATTAGAGCCTTTATTAATTGCTATTTAGGTTTGTAGAGAAGAGCAATGATTGTCAGGATAGTGTGATGAGCTGGAGGAGTTTTAAAAGTTTTCATTTTTATGAAGTTAACTTTTTGAGAATAATTCATAAAGCAGCTTATTTTAAGAGAAGCTACCCCTCGCTAGAGGTAACATAATGCAACATATATAGCACAGTGCCTGGCAGAGGGCAGGTACCCGGTGAGTGTCGCTGAAACTCCTGCTACTAACAGTATCTTCCTACCCGTTCTGTGGTCCTGAGAAGTACATTTTATCACCCAGTGTGCTGTTCTGTTGTGAATTACAGTATTTGTTAAAACTTCTGACCACTGAAAAGTTGACTTTTTGAAGTACAGGCACCATAATTTCCTCTATCTCTGAACCCTCTGGCTAAAAGTACCTGCCTTGCCCCTTTTTCTACAGCTGGAACCAGAAAAATTTAACCTGGGTGTGAAAAAGAAATCAATTAGAACATGTACCCTCTTCATGACAGCAGTCGGTCGGGTACTGATCATACAAGGCTTCCCATTTCATGTTCGTCCATAGAATTGGTCTCAAATGTCACAGTGGACAGTGTTCTGTTTTAACATCAGCTCAAAGTAAATAAGCACACCGTAGCATTCAATTTTCAGCCCTTATCATGATGAGGATTGACGGCAACTCTGAGTAAGACCCCTGGGATGAACTACCTGCCCTAAAGCATCTCCTTTGCACCAAAAGACATATTTGGTCTACGCTTTCCTGGAAAATGGTATTTCAACAGAGAGTCTTATCACCATCCCAACGTATTACACGTTATTTTAAATGTAAGCTAAGATATGGTTATTATTAATGCACACTAATTTCCAGAACAACAAGAACCAGGAAATAAGAAAAAGAGGACACGTATAATCACCTGTGCAAGCCTACCATCAAACCCAACCACTGCTGACATTCTGCTACCTAGCCTTTCTCTCGGTAGCTTCTTTCTCTCAGTATGTATAACTTCTGTTATTTATATTTGGGCAAATTTTGAAAGTTTATTTTTATGTCAGTTAATTATCAAACCTCTCCTTTTCTGCTTGTATCTTACTTGATGTCCTTTCCCATGTCAAGATTAGAACACTGTTCAGTTGTATTTGCTTCTGTTACTATCATGATTTCATTTCTTTCACTCAAGATTTTAATCTATATGAAACAGATTTAGATTTAGGGATGAGTGAGAGACCAAACTTTGTTTCTTCAAGTGGTTGGCCTGTTGCTGAGACACAATTAATCAAATAATCCATTCCTTTCTGTTGAGTTGAAGTTCCCCCTCATGCTATAGTAAGTTCATGTAGAGCACAAGGCTTGTTTCAGTACTTTCCATTCTGTTTATGGAGTCCTCCAATCCTGCACGGAACCACTTCCATTCATTGTTACTGATTTTGCATTAGTTCAAAATTTGTCAATTTTAGTTATGAGTCCTGCATCTAAGTAATGTACGCAGAGTATATACATTTAAATGGTACAGACATGCAAATGGTGAAAAGTCTCCCTTTTTCTTCTCTGCCAGCTACTTCCTCACCCTACAGCCAATGACTATCTCTTACATACCCTTCCAGGGCTATTCCATGCACATGAGAGCAGAGAACTAGGTTGTTAAAATGCTACTTTCAGCCAAGACACTAAGATGATAGTTATTAGAATGCCAGATACCAAACTGAGTGTCATACCAAAATATAAATCTTCAAATGAAATATTGAGAATCCAGTTTCATGACCCTTAAATTTCATATCCATACTGAGGATATAAAATAGTGGGTTGTTGGTAAAAAGGAAAGTGAGCTTCATCTGTCACTGTGAAGACAATGTCTGCAGAGAAAGCAGTACAGGGTATCCCATGTCCTATCCACCTCAGGCCTTGAGAGAACCTTCCATGAACTACTCTGACAGACAATGACAATAGTGACAGTGTCTCAGTCTCAGATAAGAACCATCAAGGACAGATGAGCCCGCCATTGAAGGTGGAGCCCTATGAGTGTGGGCCACCGTGGGTTGAGTCCATACATTCAGAATTTGTCAAGAGAAAGAATGTGTGAGTGCATCAGATGTGGGCCACACAGGGGACACAGACAGAGACAGGGAGGGGTAGAGGGGATGGAGAGAGCGACTGTGTGTTAATTCAAGCATAATAATCAGTCTGTGTGACAAGAGACCTTGGCAGATTAAAGCCAGAGGTGGACGGCAAGTCTTCCAGGAGGGAGAGCAGGCAATCCTCTAAGGAGACTGTAACTCACACATCAAAGGAAAGCAGGTGAGATATCTCCACTGCCAAGAGGGATGCCACTAAAAGACCACAACAGTGACCCCTGAATAGGGTGACCATTTATCCCAACTCACCTGGATTGAGGAAATTTCAGACACATGGACTTTTATGTTAAAACTGGGAAGGCTTAGATAACTTGGACAAGTTGGTCACACTATCCCTGAATAAAAATGTGTTTCAAACAGCTATCAGAACTAAGGAATGTAAGGCCATCTTAAGACAACAGAGCCCAGTTCTTACGCTCATGTTCCCATACCTCTCTCACCTCACCCTGGAATCGCTAGAAACAGGAATAAGGAGAAGCACAACTTACCTGGAGAAAGCCAGTCTCACTTGGGAGAACGGGTACAAAAGGGACTATAAGTTGGCAGCTTTGTGACACAGGGCTGGCCATTTTAATTATTTACTTTGAGCTGGTGATATGAAAGGATACAAGGCTTTGTATAATTCACAAGTGATCAGAAAAATCATGGAACAGAATTTTTATCCAGACACGGGAGACCTTCCCTACTGAATACATTTTAATGGGTCATTGAGACACAAAATCAAGTTGCTTTGTGATTTTGCTCCATGAGCCATGCTGTTTCGGTGTGCTACTTTTTTATTTGTGGACTTAAAAAAATCCTACAAAAGCATAGTATGTTACACATCCTATTCTACTCTGTTTTCTGTATAATAATGTATTTCAGAACTTATCCATTATACTTTGGACAGAAAGAACTGCTTCATTCTTTTTTAATGTTATATGATATTCCATAGCTGGATAATCAGTGTTCTGTCCAACTACTTCCCTAATGATGGCTATCTAGGTTGTTCTCAAAATATTCCATTCTTATTACAATCAACCATTCATACCAATTTTACACAAGTTTGAATATAATCTAGAAGGGATTGCTGGGTTAAAAGATTATTTAAATTTTTGCTGGTTACTAACGAATTGTAACCCAAAGAGGTTGCACTCATTTACATTCCACTTAGAAATAAATAGCCCAAAGCATATCTCCCCAAACACTTACTAACATGTGTGTTACCAAGCTGATCTGATAGGCAGAACCAGCACATGCTAACTTAAATTTGCATGTTGCCTATGAGACTGAGAATCACTTCATGTGTTGAAGAGCTGCTTGGAGTTTCTCAGTTAGGGCTGCATTAGCATAGTTTTCTAATGTGCATTTTAATTTTAAAAAACTTGATTTTTAGGACTTAACTATTAAGGAAATTAATCATTTGTCTTTTATGTGTCTTATAAGTATTTTTGCACACTTTTCTATTTATCTTGTTTATGGTATATTTTTGTATGGAAGCTTTGACTTTCATATATTCTAATTTTTTAATTTTTAAAAATAGTTTCAGGGGCTTTGTGTCTTACATAGGGAAATATTTCAATACTTTTGAGTACAGAATCATTCTTTCATATTTTAATATTTTAATAATTTGTTTACTTTTAAATCTTTGATCTCTCATATATTTTGATGTAACAAGGCATGGATTTTTTTTTTTCCAAGTTGTCCTGAGGCCATTATTCAGATAGTCTCCATTTCTCCCCTCCTTATTTGTAATGGCATTTTATCACAGAATTCCTCCCTAAATGTCATCAGGCTCACATGAGGTTTCCTAGTTGAATTTTATCCAACCACTGTGGAACAGATAACTCGAATGTTATTTAAACTCAACTGAACAGAAAAAAAAAATTTGTTTCATACAATTCAATAAATTTTAGGAAATGGCTTTTTGACAGGTTTCTCCTTTAGTCTTTGGAAATTCATATGTATGGGTTTTTCCCCTCTTTCTTTTGGAGTCAGTTCTGGAAAATCATACATTTCATCCAGATTTTTGATTTTACTTGTTTAGAGCTCAGTTTATCATTGTTTATATTTCTTTTGCCATTGTGATTATTTTCCCATTCTTTTTTCCATTGAGTGCATTTTTGCTGTATTTTGTTCTTCATAAGATTAGCTAATGGTCCATTTCGCTGAGTCCCTATTCTTGGATTGATATATTGGTTTTAGCCTACTTTTGGTTTTGTAATTTTTTTTTTACTCTCTTCATGGGTTTCCTTTGTAGTTCATTTTCTAATTTTTTGAAGCAAGCACTTATTCCTTGTTATTAACATGGAAACAAATTTCCTTTCAGCACTGCTTTACCTTTAATCCACCGATTCTACTATGTAGTGTTTTATTATCAGCATTTCTTAAGCATTCTTCAGTTTCTGATTTGATTTCTTTTATATTCCAGGAGTTTTCTAGAAAGGAGTTTTCCATTTTGACACAAAATTTTTTGTTTTGTTTCCTAGCTTTTAACTTTAAAAGTCAGTTAAAAGTTAGTTTTATTTATTTGTGCTCAGCTAACTATCAAAAACATGAAAATTCTTTTACATTTCTCTGAAGACTAGCTATTTCTGGAGATAAAGAAAGGGGTGTGTGTGTGTGTGTGTGTGTGCGTGCGCACATCCACGTGCATGTAGGAGCAATGTCTGGTGGAGAAAGGGAGTCTATAAATTTCTCATCCAGAATCATTTCCTTAAACCCCCTTCCCCAGCCCCTAAGGAAAACATGAAGAGGGAAGGGAAGTAGAAAGGGGATGGCGTCTGGAAGGTTTTGTTGCAGTTGTGGATTCTACCAGCTAACGCTTCTGTGTGACAGGAACTAAGCCTCCAAAGGGACGGGCTCAGCACCATTTCACTCGTTACTAGGCCTTCATGTTGCCATGCTGGGTAGGAGGGCAGAGAGCTAGAGCTGAACTGCTCTAGTGGAAGAGATTTGTAGAGATGAGGTAAAGAATGAGAAAGAAAGCAGAATCAGCAGCTAGAGGCAAGAGAAAGCCTTCAAGGAAGAACCAAGATGTTTACTGATAGCTGTGATGAGTTCTTCTCAAAGCCTTCAGTAAAAGATCTATTTTCACCATTGTGGTGTGAGGCTGCATCTTCTGGGGAGCCTTACTGAATGGATTGATGTGATTTCGAGTTGTGTAAGGAATGAAAGCGAGTTAGTAGAAAGTTTACTATACCTGAGTTACACTTTTAAGGTTTTGATATAAAAATTTGTCCCTCTAGCTCAAGGCATGAAGAAAGGACACTGAGAGGAGGACTGTGAGACCCTGAATCTAGTTTTGGCTTTCTCACTTTCTGTGGGATCTGGAGATCACTGACACCATTAGGTCTCAGTTCTTCTGGAAAAAGACTGTGTAATAGCAGCTCACCCTTCATCTCTTCCTAGAATATTGCAAGAGTTAAGAGCTCTGACTAGGGTGAATGTACCTGGCTTTGCCCCTAACTTTATCATTTGGTTTGATCTTGGGCAAGTCACCTGATCCCTTTAAGAAATAAATTCCTCCTGTGTAAAATTATAATAAAATATAATTGCTTGCCTGCAATTAATTTGCCTGCCAGGCAATAATTTGCCTGCTTCAAAGAGTTGTAGTAATGATTAAATGAGGTAATTTTTAAAAAAGCTGTTTATCACTGTTCCTGATTCGGGATAAGGACTGAACAACTGATATCTTAAACAAGTTAACAGGCAAATGGAGGAATAAATGCATAAGACTACAAGGAGTTCTAGACCAGGATGAATAGGCTTAACTAGCTTTGTAGTGTGGGCCATTCATCTAACCGCTTTTGTCTTTGACTTCTTCACTCTACTGAACTCTTAATTATTCAGAACGTATTTTGATACACATCACAAGTCACAACCCATGTGGCCACCAGTTTCCTTACTGGCATAATAGGATCAACTAGTTGGTTTTAAACATCCCTTCCATCTCTAACTTTTCATGAGATCATTATAGTTGTTACCCTCAGTATCTGTGATCCTGTGCTCATTCACATATATCCTCCTCCTAATTGTCTATGCTCTAGCTATCAGTACCAGTGCTCTTCCACTCTTGGACACAGCATACTAGCCACATGGCTTAGACAGTCAAACACACTCATACACATTTCACTCTTTCGTACTTACTCCAGGTTTCCTTCTGACTTGATACCACAGAGACCACTGGCCAGGAGCCCTTAACAGGCTCATGGATGACCCCCTAAAATCCACAATCACTGAAAAAACGCTAACACACTTGAAAATAACTTAGAATGGATTGTATTTAAGGGCACTGTATGTCCTCTCTTGAATTAGGAGGTAAAGATTTGGTAGAAACAGAACTTTGATGTCAGATCAATGTGAATTTGAATAGTGGTTGATTGTACTTCCCAGTTCTGGGAGCTTTGACAAGGAAATTAATCCTTGAAACTTAAATTTCTTCATCTGTATAATGGAGATAGTGACAGCCTGGCATTAATTTGAGAAAAATAAATGAAATAAAGATGTAGAAGGGCTTGGCATAGTACTCGATGCATTCTTTCCTTCTCTCTTGGAACAAGAGGTATGGATGACAAGGTATGTCTGGTCCCAAGAGCCCATGATCTTGGAACGCTTTTGGTCTAGTACTATAAATGAATGGCAATGCCATCTTCAAAGCTACATTTAAAAAAAAAAATGGTAAAAAAATATTTCAGTGAATGAAGCCTCCAAGCATTATTTACTACAGTGTTAAGGAGCATTTGAAAATTCTGCAACCTACCTCTCAATTTCTAACTGTCCTGTGTAACAACATGTGAAGGGGGGTGGCTGTAAAGTGTGTGTGAAGGCTAGAAGTCTTGGGGAAAGAACTGGAAGGCTGACAGAGCTCTCAGGACCTACCCATGTGCTGGGATGAAGAGTCTAATAGTAAAGACAGAAAATGGGGAGAACAAAGGAAAGCAAAATGCTGAGCAGTTGGAAAATAAACCTTATTATTATTACCTGGCTTTTTGCTCTATCCCGCTGGGAGTAGATATTCTAACAAACAGTACCATGTTTCAAATATGGACTAGGAGAGACTCATTGCAGGTCTGATGACATGAAAAAGAAAACCAAAACTGAATAACTGAAAAACTTGAAAATTCAAGTGCTGATTAACCGAGAGCTGGCTCTAAAAAGAATGAAAACATCTGCTGGCTTCTTTGGAGAAAAAAACAATCCCTTTGGGTTCTTCCTGCAATGAATCCTGTTCTCAATTTTCTGTTTGGGAGTCATCCAGGAAAAAAATGACCTCTCCCATTCTAGTAATGAATTTCTATTCCCTTTTGAACTTTAAATATGTTAATTTAATCCTTACATGGTTACCAAAAAGTATGTATTGTCAAACCATAGATCTTGGTACACTGCTTCAGGGCTCACCCCTACCCTGTGACTCTGATTTCTCCAGTTCTAAACATAGAGCTTGTCAAAAGGAAAGATGGCCTAGCCCAGCCCAGCCCAGGCCTGTCCCTCTGGTGTTTACAAGAATTCTGCCTTTTTTGTCATGATGTCCCTTCACTGAACTGAAGCATTCCCAACCCTCTAATGATTTCAGAAACTGGCTAAGAACTCAGTAGCATGGGACCAAAACCACACTACTACTCATTTCTGGACTTGAACTCTCCAGCATTCAGAACATATTATCCTACAATATGGTAAATACCTCCCAACTGGGATTTTATCTATTCTTTTTTATAAGATCATTCAAGTATTTTCCCTCATTTAAAAAAAAAAAATTTAAAAAACATGATATGTTAATCTGTAGGTCAAAAAAGCGTTGTATAATCTCGAGTGTGTGTGAACACTGAGGGTGCTTAGATGGGCCTGTACTCCTGGGAATACAAAGTACTTGCTGCCTCAATGTTCAGCTGGTTAGAGGTAGATTTTTTTGAAGCTGGGGAGTCCTCTTTCTAATCTGAGATTCACATTTAGTAAGTACAGGGCCTTTTCCTGGAGGCAGAGTCTAGAAGCTTTAAGCAGTTTTGTCCCTGTCCTCAAGGAACCTGCCCTTTTCACATCTAGACCTACCCTCCTGGCCATCCTGAGCCCCCCAACTTACGCAAGGAGGCCAAAGCTGCACACAAAGAAACGTGGATCAACAAAATCATCTGCTGTCTCCTGTTTTTATTTGTCACTCAGCTGCCCTTTGCTGCCCCTATACATTCAAGAATCCCCAAACTCTCCTGACTCTCTGGGGTCCTCTGTGTCCTTTAAAAAATTTTGTCTGATCCCTCTCTCATTCTCCACAAGGGCCAGATTTTCACTAGTGTTCTCAAGCTATCCTCTCTATCTCTTATGTCTCTCTTTTGACAGGGAAAATCAAGGCCATTATATAGGACAAGCCTAAAACTCAAGGATTTCTTTTTATGAAGTATCTACCTCCCCACCACCCCCATACCTCATTGTGTTCAACAACAGCAGAAGAGTTGTCCTTCCCTGGACAAAGCTTACTGCTCTATAATGCGGTAAGAGTTTCCATAGGATTACAATGTAGGGAGAAAACAGATTCCACGTGTCAGTCAGAATCTATGTTTCCACAACTTCTGTAAGACTACTGCTTAGGGAATGATGTCCCAACATCTATCTTCATAAGTGGATCTCACAGCTGCATCTCAGTCCTCCTCCAGTGTACTCAGTATTATAAAACGTGGGGGCATGAGAAGGTCTATGATGAGATACAAATGTGCGAAGTTCTTGAATACTCTATTCCGTTTTCTTTTTTGGATTCTCCATTGTGAAGCTACCCAGGATTTCTACTTGACAATTTTTAAAATTTCCTGTTAGTCATTATCTAACCGGGACTTAAGAGAACAAGGTCCATATTTCCCCATACACGGGACAATCAGGAACAATATCAAGTCTGTCAACAGTAGGCTGGTAGGAAAGGAGGAGAAAAGCTCCAGGAAGTTAATAAAAATGGAAGGAACTTCAGAAGATCCTCGACAAGAGAAAACTCTCTCTCTATATAGGAAGGCCTTCAAACCAGATCCATCAGTTTTGACAATAGTAAACTGTATTTTTAAATAGGTCTGGTTAGAAGTTTTTCAGTGTCATCACTAAGTCTTCCCTAGAAGTATGGTCTGTTGGGGTACAGTGTTCCAAGTGGAACTAATCTTCAGGGAAAGCACTGGCCAGCTGACTGCCAACCTTGACAGTCAGCACTCTAAACATGATTACCCCAACCGTAAGATACAGCTTTACGTTCTTTTATGAAATTCAAAATATTCTCAAACTAAGTCAGATTTTAAACCATAAGCATCCAGAGGAGATGAATGTAATTCTAAGTTTAAGAGATCCATGCCACCAGGTTTTAAAATGGACACATGATCGCTCAGTGGTGAACCTACCGCTCTTGACTAACATCCTCCTCCTATCTGCTGATACAGATTTCTCAGCCAGAAAAACCTTGGGACAGAGGAGTTTAGAACTTTAGAATACATGTCTTGGGTGTTTGCTAAACCCCCTAGAAGAAATTCTCACAGATAGAACCAGGGCAGCATGATTCAGGCTAATCACCAGGCAATCTTAGAGTTGACTCAAACTTTAGATACTTCTTTAGATCTTGGTTTACTCATCTGAAAGCTGAGGATAATGACAATGTCTACTTATAAAGCAGTTTCAAGGGTTACAATGCCCTTAGCTTTCAAGACAACAGTGTGATGTATAATTTATTATTTTTGTCATCAAAGACCTCCTCCAGCGACCATTTTTGGAAAGGATCTTGGCTATTGGGAAATATGATCAAGCATCATATCTAAGTCTCAGAGCATAAAGGGAAGCTGTAGTTGCTGGCTAAATATATGCATTTGAAATCAGCAGGCCTAGTCATTTCAGCCAAGACATGGTATGAACAGCCAGTTCTCTGTGGTAGGAAAATCTGAGGACTCCCTGGATCCAGTTACCCACAGAAAAGCTAGGTTCACATGAGAGGCTCCTGGGTTCACATGAGAGGCTACTGCTGTAGAAGAACCATATCTGTGAAGAGTGGAGCTGGAATGGCACCAGCAGGGAGCAACCCAATCTAAATCCTTAGGAAGAAAAGGACTTTGGATTAAACAAGGTTATGTCTTAATTTGACAGAAAAAGGCAGATTATGAATCAAAACATGCCCCTCCATCTAATCAAGTGCCACCATCCTGAACAACCTTTGCACCTCTGTGTGGGAGTCCTGTCAACAGACAGATATCTCCATCTAGAAACATAGCTCTATCTGTACTTATAAACCTAAGTGTATCTATGAACACATCTGTAGATATCATCTCTCATCCAAATCTAGATTTATAGTGTGTATCTTAGCCTATATCCATAAGTAAAACAAATGCTGTAAACCAATGAGCTACCATGGGTTACTACTTCTGGGGGTGTGAGATTATAGATATTAAGAAATTTTTAAAAATTTGTTTTGCTGTATTTTCTGATAAGTATGTGTTGAATTTTAACAATAATAGGATGTTGATTTTGAAAAAGACACTGGAGAGAAAGAAAAGATGCTGGCATGATCTCAGCCTTTGTCAACTTCTCCTTGCCTCTCATGATGAACAGCACTGAGGCGGCGTGTCCTGGGGGAAAATCCTGTCAGTGAGGAGGGCTCAGATTGAAATAGGTCATGAATGGGAGATTAAACACATGCACACACACACAAAATGCACCCTGAATATGCTTGTAGATTTCCTACCCAGCTTTCGGCCATGGAATTTCAAGGTTATATTCTATTATATAATGTGTATAATATAATATTATTCTACTCTTCCCATTGTCAAGTCCTTTGGTCATGGTTTCCTTGAAGCCAGATGATTAGAAATAGATTTTAGCTTGTGTTTCTTAAAAAGAGGCCAGATAAAGGACACCAAAGAAAGAGACTTACTTTAATTTTTCCAACGTACTGCTAAAATCAGTATTACCCTAATAGGCAATTTTAGGCCATGTGTCTCCTGGGCTTCCCAGCTTGGTATTTTGGTAGGGATTCATCTCTGGGAGGCAGGGATGGCCTACTACAGTCAGGAGGAGAAATAGGTGTAGATAGGAAGGAAAACAGGATTTTTTACATCTGTGCGGGCTGATGTATGGTTGAGGATCCCTGACCCTGTGTATGAAGAGGTTCTAGACTCACAATGGAGATGAGACCAACAGTTACGACAGAAGGAGCATAAAGCCATGGGCTTCACTGTGCTTCCTCACTTTGTGACTTCACCCAGAGAAAATCTTCCTGACTCCAGAACAATTCTACACAAGCAGAGTCTCGCTTTGCCTATACAGACATTTATCCCCAGCAGACATATTATACTTTGCCATCTCATTGGACTGCAAACTCAAGACAACTGAAACTGACTTACTTATCTTTGCCCTCCCATGTTTCCCGTGTTGGGCAATGACATTACTGCCCACCAAGTCACCAGGATCACTGGAGTCACTGTGACTCTTCCCCTTTCATTCTCTCTCCACTCACTACATTCAACTTCACTAACGCTTTCTCCTCTCTCTCAATCCTGTTTCTGTTGGCCTTGGTTGAGGCTCTCATCACTTTTTTTTCCTCTTGGACCACTTCTAGGCCTGAGCAAGTGAGCTTTAATCCATTTCATTCCTATTCAAGTCTGTTCAATCATATTTATGCTAAATATTATTGTTTGCCTTTTAAATGCTAGATGTAGAGTGCTAGATGCTGGATGTATAAAGCTTATAAAAATAGATAATAGATGATCAGTCCTTAATCTGTAGCAGATATACGCTTTACATGTCTGATATAATGTGATCTGCATAATATTCCAATGAGGTAGCCATTATTATTATATCCATTCTACAGATGAAGAAACCAAGGAATAGAGTTCTTGGGTAAAACTGCTGAAACCATATAGCTAGTAATTTGTGGTGCTGGGTGTAGGCCCAGGCTGTCTGACTCTGAGAGACTGGGCCTTTGAGCTCTAAGGAGAGAGGTCTGGCCTCATGGAGTCACAGAATGGTAGGAAAGATAACTAATACTCAAATACACACACACACACACACACACACATACTAATTGGTATCAAGATTCTGTGGTAACATGAAACAAGGTGTGAGATCAGAGAAGGCTCCTCAGAAGAGGAGATGCTTGACCCAAGCCTTCATGATGAACGAGTTCACCAGGGCACAATGCTTGTAACAGATAGCTTTTCAACAGCATTTACCACATCCTGGGCACTGTTCTAAGTGCTCTGTCCATATTGACTAATTTTATCTTTATAATTTTGGATAGGAGATATGGTTCCCATTGTACAAATGAGAAAACTGAGATTAGGTAAGTTAAGTGATAAGTTCAAAGTCATACAATAATGGAATGGCAGAGCCAGGATCTCAAACCGGATTTTTGTTCTGGAATCAATGCTGTTAACCATTACACTCCCCTGCCTCTCAAAAAAAAATGGGTGAGGGCATTCTAGGCGCAGAAAAAAAAATTCCAAGACAAAGAACTAACACATGGTATGCAGTGTGGGCAATGACAGAATGAGCTCTGCTATGGGCATGCTATGGGCCAAATTTATGGATTGATGTCCCAATCCTCAGTACCTCAGAATATAACTATATTTAGAGTTAGGGTCTTTGAAGAGATAATTAAGTTAAAAGGAGATCATTAGGGTAAGCCCTAATCCAACATGATTGTTATTCTTCTAGGAAGAGAGTAGGGCCCAGGGAAAAAGCCATGCACTAGCCAAGGAGAGAGGCCTGGAACAGATCCTTCCCTCCAAGCCTCAGAAGAAACAAACCTTGAGGACTCCTTGATCTTGGACTTAACGCCTCCCTAACTATAAGAAAATTGACTTCTGCTGTTTAAGCCATCCAGGCTGTGGTATTTCATTACAGCAGTCCTGAAGAAATGTACAAGCCTGCGGGGGTAAGCAGCACCAGGTCATACTGGGTCTTGGTCCTAGGGCACTAGAACTGGACCAGCGTGTTTTCAACTGCAGTCGCATAAGCTATCATTTTACAGAGCTCACGCTGGTGTCATTGTGGAAAGTGAGACTTGAGCCTTGGTCAGGTTCACATGGAGGTCCAGGCAGAGGATAATGAAGGCCTCCAAGTCAGAAATGGGATGCAGAAGAAGGAAGCAGAAACCATGAGGAAGGAGGCAACCACTCGCTTCTTCTTCCCACTCCCTGCACCTGCCTCTAAAGCAAGCCATCTTGAAGTCCCCACCAGTTCCTGACCATGCCATGTGCTCCCCACCATGTCTCTGTACCTAATACCCTGAGCTGTCTCACATTTAAGGATACTTTTAAGACCTGGATCCAGGGACGACTCCTCTTAAGACCCTACCTCCATGTCAGCAGGTCACTTTCTTCTCTGCTTCCCTAGTACTATGTATACATCTCTATTCTGACTCTCACCCTTTGGTTCTGTGATTCTTTGTTCCATGACTGTCTCTCTGATTAGATGGTAAGCTCTTTGAGAGAAGGTATAGGCCCCTGACAAGGATAAGTGCACGGACAGAAAAAAATAAAGCCTTAAAAAAAAAAAAAAAAAAAGGTATAAAGGGCACCCGGGTGGCTCAGTCAGTTAAGTGTCTGCCTTCAGCTCAGGTCATGATCCCAGGGTCCTGGGATCTAGCCTCACATCGGGCTCCCTGACGGGCGAGGAGTCTGCTTCTCCCTTTCCTTCTGCCCCTGCCCCTTAGCTCATGCTCTGTCTCTCGCTTTATCTCTCCCTGAGATAAATAAACAAAATCTTAAAAAAAAAAAAGTATAAGGAACCATACAAATTTAAAGGAGAAGTGGATTCCAGTTCCACAAGGTGTATAAGAAAGTACATCAAAGATGAAGGCACACAGGAAGAGATGCACTCCTGAAATAAGACACACGTACCTGTCTGATAATAGTCTTGCCCTTTTTACTTCCAGATATAAAGAAATGCTGGGGAAACTAAATACATGCAACTGCTTTAGGGGAAACCATGTTGGGGACAGCACAGGGAATTCAAGATGCTTACTGAAGAAGAAAGCATCTCATTTATCACATTATATATCTGATAAATGAGTTGAATAATCCTAATGCTCAGTGGCCTCTAATGGATTTTTCCCCTACGTAATTTGCTATGTCGACTTTGGTTTTTAAACTCTCATTTAGGTAAGTATCTAAAATTTACAAATTGACCATGGCCTTCACGGACTTCGGACCCATGAGGATGTCTTGGTTATAGCTCTCACATTCAAGTCAGAGCAAAGGAATCAAGAGCAATTACCAGAATGTCAGAATGTGTGATTACACACAGTGCTATACTATCTTCCTATGTACAGTGGGTGGCCCAAATGTGTATGGTTATCAATGTAGCTCTCTCCTGAATGGTATTTTTCTCTGAAGTTTAATTTCCTCTGTGGGTTATATGAGCATTTTAGCTTAGTTGTGAGGTCATGAAAACTATAGTGTAAGTGGCAGAGTTGAATTTTTGGCACAAATTCTTGAAAAATCAGTCATCCTCGGAGTTCTCTTCAAATGTGAGATGGTAGAGGTGATGGTATGAGGTCTGTTTACAAAGATGAGGTCACTGACCTGTATTAGTTGCCAAGGCTGCCGTAAATAATAACCACAAACTTGGTGGCTTAAGAGAGCAGAAAGTAATTCTGAGTTCTGGAGGCTAGAAGTTGTAAGACAAGGCATCAGCAGGACCATCCTTCCTCTGAGGGCTCTAGCGAAGATGCTGTTCCTTGCCTCTTGCAGCTTCTAGTGGCTTCAGAGGTGTTCCATGGCTAATGCCTGCCCAACTCCAATCTTGGTCTCCAACTTTACCTGATCTTCTTTTTCTATGTATGTTCTCTGTGTGTCTTCTTAAAGGTCACTTGGCATTGGATTTGGGACCCACCTGGTTAATCCAGAGTAATCATCTTAGGGTCCCTATGTAAATTACATCTGCAAGACCCTTTTTTGAAATAAGATCACATTCCCAGGTTTTGGGGAATAGACCATGTGAATATCCGTCTAGGGCCCACCATTCATGAGCTACATGACCCATGGTCAAAAAATCTTGAGGGTGGCAGAGGTGCTTTCCCAGGAGTAATGACAGATTTCTACTGAGGCACCTACAGCTCTTGCCACCTTGACTCAATGTAAAATTAATAATATGCACACAACTAACCTTAATCTGAAATGTGTAGGCCAAAAGACAGTTCTTATCAAGGTATGTCTTCTCATTGCCCTCCACAGTGCTGTATTATGTCTGAATTAGTTGACGATGTGAAAAATCAGAATATTTTTATATAAAAATCCTAAGTTTCTGGCTTTTCTAGTAAAGTCAGAGCTAACAACATTAGGTCTGGAATCCTTCTCAGTAGCTGCTCCTTTAGATGGGGACTGGACTTCCAAGTACCACAGTCCCTTACCATCCCCTATTGCTTATCCAAGTTCCACTTCACTCATTGGAATTACACTTGACCCTTGAACAACATGGGTTTCAACTGCAAAAATATGTATTACACATGTATTATATGTATGTTATATATAAGTACTACATTAATTATATGTATTTATTATTTATATGCATCATGTGTTTATACACATTTATATACTTGTACAAATAATGAAATATTTATATATTTTATAAATGATGTAATAGATATGACATACATATAATATACTATTTATATATAATGTACAGAATATGTGGTCAACAGTAGGCTATTAATAGTTAAATTTTGGTAAAATCAAAAGTTATAGGCAGTTTTTTAACTGTGCACAGCTTGGCACTCCTAACCTCCCTGTTGTTCAAGGGTCAGCTATGGTTACTTGGCTCCTGAGTTATTGAGTTGGCAATCTCTAGCCCATGGGCATGTTTCAAGGGCAGCTAACCATTGGGGTGAAAATTCAAACAATGACCTGATTCACTCTAACCATGGAACTGAATTCCAAAAAGCGTTGTTAAAAGATTTTGCGCTGACAAGGATAGTGAGCCATTTTAGATCATCCCAATATATCCACTGGGAGCCAAGACTCAGAACCCAGAGATCTACAGCTCTGTTACTATGACATAGATCCTATACTATAATGGTCTCACTTCTTTCAGGCACCACCTCATGTAAAGATTATTTACAATCTTGAATCCTGCAGGCCCAACTTAACTCCAGAAGACTTGCTTATTGCTTTGTGCACCAAATATTTTATCTGTTTTATAACACTCTTTACATAATATAATGAATATTTTTCTGCTCATGGTAAAATTTATTGACTGAGTTATACCCACAGAGTTTAGCTGAGCTAATTCTCTCAGCATTTTATTACCCAACACACAGGGCACACACGGAGAAAAATAAAAAGAAAATCCCATTTTCAGCAGGAGTGAGTTTAAAAGACATCCACTACTTGTGCTTCTATTCTTGAGTTCAGATCATAACGGAGCTGGGAAAGGCCATGAAATAAAGAAATATGCAGAGACCTTCAACATGCAAGGCTAATTTATTACTTGCAATTCGACTGACAGTTGGCAGTGAGTAATTAAGGAAACACTGACCTAGCTAGTGTTCCTACAGAGGTATTTTTCTCTGGGATTAGCTGTTCTTGCACTAATTTCCGCATGCCATTCTCAAGTTTAAAAAAACGGTATGATTCTTGCCTGTAGCAGGGAGACAGATTTTCAGAGAGATGTATTTTCATGTGTACTATTCTCACAAACACAATTAAATTCATGTATTTTGTGCTTCTTTAAATACATTTCAATAAAGGAAATTCAAGATTCTTGAAAAACTATCTCACACACACATACACACACAAAGACAGCACTTTCTAGTGAGTCAAACCTGTGACATCTTTCTTCATTAGTAGTGACTAATGAGTTGATTTAATTTAGTACAGACAATCTGGGTAAAATGATGGATTAGGTGGCAAACGGAACACACACAATGGCAGCACAACATGAAAGCCATCACTTCTAAAAATTTGAACCAAAGTAGATTTCATGAAGTTGGGAAGTGAATGGCAATAGACTGATTTATAATCTATTTAAAAACCATCTGCTTTAGGGGCACCTGGTGGCTCAGTCAATTAAGCGTCTGCCTTTGGCTCAGGTCACGATCCCAGGATCCTGGTCCAGCCCCGATTCAGGCTTCCTACTCACCAGGGGACATGCTTCTCTCTCTACCTCTGCTAACACCCCTGTATTTGCTCTCCTTCTCTCTCAAATACATAAAATCTTTTAAAAAAATCTTTAGCATTCTAAGGAAGATTATTTTTTAGTATATAAGATACAGCAAGAAACAATCACTTTCAGAATGATTAAACAGCAACCCCTAACAACTGGTGAAGGGATAAAGATGAGGCATATATACACAATAGAATGTTATTCTGCCATAAAAAAAGAATGAAATCTTGCTATTTGCAAGTATATGGATGAAGAAAGTATAATGCTAAGTAAAGTAAGTCAGAAGAAGATGCATACCATATGATTTTCACTTATATGTGTAATCTAAGAAACAAATGAGCAAAGGGGAAAACATAAAAAGGGAGACAAACCAAGAAAAAGACTCTAAAGCATAGAGAACTGATGGGTACCAGCAGGTGGTGGGAGGATGGGTAAAGCAGATGATGGGGATTAAGGAGTGCACTTGTGGTGATGAGCACTCAGCGAGGTACAGAATTACCAAATCACTATATTATACACCTGAAACTAATAAAACATTGCATTAACTAACTGGAATTAAAATAAAATTTAAAAAGTTGAATGGCATCTCTTAAAGGAGACTTTTTCACTGTCTACCTCATAATGATACAAGAAGAAGTCTGGTTGCCCTCATCGGTAGTTCCCTGAAGGACTTCTACCCATTTCATTGAAAGTGCTTTGGAGGAAATTCTTGCAACTAAAGTTAAGACAAAATTTACCTCTGACCTTTCATTTTAAACTTGAAAGAGCTGAATGGTAGAGGAGTATCAGTGATTCTTTGAAGACTGCCTCCAGATTTCTCTCTTGAGACTTCCTGCAAGTCATGCTTACCCAAGATCATGAAGACATGGCATCAACTGAGCAGCAGGCTGAGGAAGGGAAATGTTGATTAGTGAGACCTGCCGGCTGTAACCCTCCATGCTGGACATCTGTCACTGGTTTTTGTGAATAATGAATTTTGTTTCTATAAATTACTCTGAAATACTTACACAGTCAGGAGCGTAATTAGTGATGATAAATAGCTATACGTGAGGATACTGCAGCTCAATCAATCTTCATTTTTCAAAGTGTTGCTTCTACACAGAGCAAACAGACACAGCCAGTAAATGCCGGCAAACCAAGGCTGACTAAGCAGAGACTGACTAGGAAATGATTTACAAAATGTATATTCCGTTACATAAGGGCCATAAACTTGTAGCTGCTTTTTCATTCATTTCTCCTAGTAATCTTGAATCATAAGCTCTTGAGGTTGAAAAGTATTCTCACTGAGAACATACTTTAATCTCAAAATAAGTCCGTTGGTTCTTAAATGTCTGCAGTAATTTCTGTCATCCTTTCAGCTACAACAACTTAAGTACTATGCTCACCATGGATAGGACACATATTTAACGAGTGTCTAAGAAGTATCTGCTACCGTGAAGGACTCAGGGAAGACGAGGATGAGCTCAGAGAACATAACCTCAGCCCCAGGGATCTTGGGGTCCACTCAAGGTAGTGACATAATATAGAAGCACCGAAAGAACAACGTGAGTGGCCTACGAAGGTAAGACTGTCCCAAACAATGAATGTCAGGATGAGCCTGAGTGCAGAGCGGGCAGAATGTCAGTACAAGACACAGAAATGGAGAAAGCACCTTAAGGAAGTGGGATACTGGCCTAGAAAATTCAGCAATAAGTACATTCGATAAAAAGCACAGTGACTGACTCTATGGACTTTGCAAAGCAGTTCACCTGGGGATTAAATGAGCATCTCCAAGCACCAGTTTTCTGATCTGCAAAATGGGCATGACAATAGTTAACATCTTAAGAGGTTGTTCTGAGTCCTGAATGAGACAGCAAACATATCGTGATTAGTGTGATTAGCCTGCTGTCTGTCCTAATCTGGTAATTAATATATTCTCAATTTTATTTTCCCTAGTTCTAACAATTGTAAAATGTGCTCAATTACTAAAATAATTTACTTTATGGTGCATGTTGTAAATAAGAACCATGTGAAAAATAATTAGATACGTTGACTCCCCCCGCCCCCAACTGTAGCATCAAATGCCTGCTTGGACTCTTTTATGTTTCTTTCCTCCATGAATTTTTATAAGTTGAACTCCCAGAATGGCCCTCTGGTGAATCATTACTAGCTGGATAAAGCTTTTTAATTTGGGTGCATACTTGATTTGACAGCTACCAAGTTTGGCCAGGTCCCAGATTTGCAGATTGATAAATTAACAGCCTCTCAGCCAGTCTGCTTTTGTGTTGTTGTTTCCCACCCCCCCCTTTGCTATTTTTCCCCCTGAGATTTGAAAGCCCATGATGTGAGCAATTTTCCCAACTTATGGCATCTTTCCGGCACAAATAGTGTTCCCTGAAGGCTAGTAACTGGCCTTGGGTGTTACAAGAAGGATCCTTTAACACCACCATTGTATAAAGCTACAGAACACAGAGCAGTTGTGACTCTGACACACACACAGCGTGCTCCGCTAAGCACTTCCTTTACTTATCTTCCCCAGTACCCCGGGGGTTCAGTAAGATGGGAAGCTTAAGGCCTGGAAAGGGGGGCAACACTGCAGGGAGCCCAAAGGAATGAATATAGAATGAAATGGGGCTACCTGGATGAGGAAGGTGACTTTATGGCCTTCACAACCCTCTCCTCCCCATCTTCCACTATTTAGCTCCCCTTGCACAGACAGGCATCCCAGTCCCCAACCCCTACAAAACATAAGGGCTCTAGATAGGGCTCCATCAATATTACAACACTGATTTAAACACACCATCTGAAGTTGCCTCGTCAGGTGCCAGCAAACCTGCCAGATGTGGCTTCCTTTCCTGTTTCCCCAATTTTCCTGCTTCTAAGGCTCAACTGAGACACTTCCAAAAAAAAAAAAAAAAAAAAGTTGCAAATTCAAAGTCTCCTTCTCTGAAATTCCAATGTAGAGCCCAGGGATCTGGTTCATTCACACAATCCAGGAGATTCTTATAATGTGTCCAAGTTGCACAACACTGCTTTGGTCTTCCTGGGAGCACCTACTGTATCCTGACAATGGGTTCTCACAGGAGGGAGAGGTGGGTGTGTTTCACCGACATTGACATTCTCAGTTCTGACCACAGAGTCAGAGGCCTTGAAGTGTTTTTCACCCAAAAAGCATCTAATCCACCATCTAGTCTCCAGGCACTTAAACCATATGAGATGTAAAGTTTTTAATCCTCATATAAAAGCCTATAAAGAAGGAAAATTCCTAATCCCAGTTGCTCTCTTAATTAAGAACCTCAATAATTTTGTACCAACAGTGAAAACTTTTTAGAAAATGGCTGAGAGAAGGGAACGATAGTCAATTATTTGTTGAAGGAGCAAGAGAATGACTAGCTATTTTTTGAAAAGCACTGTTCAAACTTCACTTGCGTACACTCGTAAACTAAGCATATATTTTTATTTTTTTAGATCTTAAAATTTTTTTTAGAGAGAGAGAGAGATTGAAAGTGCATGCAAGTGGTAGGAGGCACGGAAGGACAAAGGGAGAGAGAAACTCAGCTGGCTCCACAATGAGCAGGGAGCCCTGATGCGGGGCTCAATCTCATGACCCTGGGATCATGGCCTGAGCTGAGATCAAGAGTCAGATGCCTAACCAATGAGCTACCCAGGCACCCTAAGCATGTATGGCTAAAGTTTCACTGTTACTTAAAAAAAGTTTTATCCTTGTGTATGTTAAATTTTCATAATAAAAAAAGTGTAAGACAAATTATCTAAAATGTTTCTCATAAAATTTGTTTGGTGCATTTATCTCTCCTGCACATCGTTAAGGAAAAAGTATTTCCTACCACTTTAGTACATCTACACAGGTGGATTTGATGTCCAGAAATGCTTTCCCTCCTTGCTGGCAACTTGACTGAGCCATTCTGTAAATTTAACTTCCAGTACGTATTTAGAATGACATGAGCCATGGGATTGTAAGATTTTTTAAATTAAAGAATTTAGATACACCTGAATAAGGTCTATAGATTAAATAATAGTAGTGTAACAGTGATTACTGATTTTGATCACTGTACTGTGATTATATAAGACGTTAACATCTGTGGGAAGTGGATTAAGGGTATACAAAAATTCTTCATGCTATTTTAACAATGTGCGCACGTCTTAGACTACTTCAAAATAAGAAGTTAACAAGGAATTTAAAATTTAGATAGTATTAAAATTCATATATTCACCACCCAGACTGCATAAATATCAACACTCTGTCTTACTTGCCTTTGTTTTTAAGGCAAGCATGAAACAGACAAATGAATCTACTCTTTTTATCACTCTCTACTCCCACTAGCAATGAGTAGAAGCTCCAATTTTTCTTCTTCTCCACTACTCAATATTGTAAGACTTTTTAATTATTTCTTGCATGAAGAGTAAAGAACAGCATCTATTTCACTTGCCATCACCTCAAAGACTGAAATTGAACTACTTTTTATAGGCTACTTGGCCATTTAGATTTTCTCTTCTTCCTAATGTTCACATTTCTGTTGGCATTTTTCTGTTTTTTGTTTTTGTTTTTGTTTTTTTTTCTTAATGATGTGGTAGTTCTTTGGGTCATGTGGATATAAGCCCTGGCTTATAAAATGCATGCAGGTAACTTTTGTCACTTTATAGCTTGCTCTAATTGGTCATGGGGTCTTTTTTTTTTGAGACATAATTTGCATTTTAACACAGTCACAGTTTTCCATCTTTTCGTTTTGGGTTTTTGTATCTTATATACTTCCACTTTCCCCAGTATCATGATAGTTCGGTATTCTGAACTATCATGATACTGGGGAAAGTGCTTCTTTCTTTACTGCAACTTGCTTCTAATGCAAGTTTTTAATCTTCACAGAAGTTATGGCTATTACTGTTTTGAGGCTAGAATCTATTTTTATTCACTTGTTGAAGTTTGTTTAATGATTTATTCTTTTCCAACAGACTTTTAATACCACATTTTCTAACAAGTTTTCATATATGGGTCTATTTTTGACTCTTGGAGCTTTTTCCTTAGTTTGTCTATTCCGACACAAATACGTCACTTTTACTTTACCATAACTTTAAAATAAGTCTTAAAATCTTGCAGATCAAGCCCTTTTTTTCCCTTCAGAATTATTTGGTATTCTTTACTCTTTCCTCTTGTGAATTCTGCACTCACTGTAAAATGGCAAACCTTTTACTACAGTTTTTTTTATTGGAATATTATTGAACTGACAATTTTGGAGGAATTGACTTTATGACATTGTGCTTTTCTATGTATGGCATAATTCTCCATTTCCTTCTACATTCTCCCTACCTATATTCTTCAATAGTATTTTAACTTTCTCTATAACTATTTTACATAGATTACGTTAGATTTTTTTTAGAGGTATCTTTTAAGTTTTATTGCCTTGTGAATGAGTTTCTCCTACCTTTTATTTCATTATTGACACTGTGTCAGAACACTATTGAGTTCTGTATAGTAATCTTATACCAAGGAACCTTACTGAACTTTCTTATTGAACATCTAGGTTCCCAACTCTTAACACTAACTGAAAAATAAACTAGTTGGTGTTGAAGATTATAGGATTTTTAGGAGACAACTGGGAACATGCCATGACTCCTTCCCACCAAATATAAGGGGATGGGTGGGAGCTACTTTCTCCTAAACTTAAATCCAGACATGAGGGATTTAAGGAGTCTAATAAATATGTCCTCACCAGTTTACAGTTCTAAGGGGATAGGGGCTCCTGACTTCCTGTGGGTAATGTAAAAGGGAGGGCTGAGAAAAGGAGAGGGTGCCATATTGGTAGCCTGGACCATTGGAATTGGTCAGGGCAGATGATGGTGGGTTGTTTCTTCATGGACCAGATAAAGTTCAATAGGAGAGCATGTCTGTGTAGGGTTACCACAAGATTTGTTCAAGAGAATTACCTTAATGGGTCAAAGATCCCAACAGGGGTAAACTGTCAGATATCCAGAAAGTGAGGAAGGAGCTCAATGACCAGTTGGACTGGCATTACTCCAGGCAACTCCAAATGGGAAACCTGATAGGGAGAGAGGGGCTGCACAAAACCACAAACATGTCTTTGACAGACAGTCTTTAACCCCTGTCATATGGTTGCTAGTTACACAAGACATTTTTTGCCACTTTAGTTCTTCTCCTCTCTTTTGGCCCTTGGAGGGCAGGGGTCAGAAACCACAGCTAGCTAGCAATATATGGGAGGCAGAATAAGAGGCAAGTTTGAGAAGAGGAAAGAATGTTAGACCTTTCTTCCCAGCCACCTCTACAGGCTGCTAATCTGTATCAGGTCTGTTTAGGGAAAAGAAAACACTGGTTAATGAAGTTTCAATTTCAGCTGCTGCACTAGACTGGAGGGGTAGATTACTGATAGCAGGAACTTACTCCGTGAGCCCTGCTTGTCTGATGTTAATTGTGACATGACGTAATATGGCAGGTACCATACTGCAGAGGCTAGACACTGGGCCTGGGAGCCAGACTGCTGAATCTTAGCTTTGTAATCCAGCAGATGTCCAATCTTTCTCTTGCAGTTTTCTCCTTTGTAAAGCATGTCATTGTGCTGAGCATTAAATAAGTTAATATATCCAGAAGTGCCTAAAGCAGGGTCTGCCCTTTACATAGTGCCTAACATTTACTGTAAGCAGGCAGTAAAATGTGAACACGACTACAATAGCTTTATTTATAATTAGTTGTAAAAGTCCTCTGCAAACACATACAGTCAAGTTCATGTTTGAGGGACACAATACACTTACAGAATGTATTTGATCATTTGTGAACAGTTTTTTAACAAATGCAACTCCATTATTTTCAACGTAATGGTTTACCTGCCTGGCAGATTTCAAAATATTTTTCAAAGATGAGAACCCATTCCTCTCCCACCCCTCAAAATGAACACTGAGCTCTTCCGTGGAGACGGTGCTGAAAGCAAACACAGAAGGTTGGCCATCCAATGCCCCTGCTCCTCCCAAAGCTGAAGCCAAAGCAAAGGTCTGAAGGCTAAGAGGGCAGCACTGGAAGGGGTCTGCAGCACCACCAAAAGAAGTCCACATATCACCCACCTTCTGGCAGCCCATGCTTCTCAAAGATCCTTGAAAGAATGCTCCAGGGAGAAATAAGCTCGATTACGAAGATCAGAGATCCCCCTTGACCATCATGTGAGCCACAGAGACAGAAGACAGTACACTTGTGTTCACTGTAGGATGTCCAGGCTAAGGTCATGCAGCCTGTCAAGAGATTCTACGGCACTGAGGATGCCAGGGTCAACACTCTGAATGGGCCTGAAGAGAAAGGAAGGCATATGTTCCACTGGCTCCTGACTACGATGCTTTCTATGTAGCCAACCATACTGGGGTCATGTCAGTCCAGTTGGCTAATTCTAAATATATTACATTTTTTCACCATAGAAAATGAAGGCTGATCATACCTCTAACTGAATACCACTAATATTGTTGAAAAATTCACAAAAGCAGGTTGGGTAGGCACCACAAAAACTTATGCTAGGTGAGTTCAGATGCTGTACCTTTACTATTTAGCAAAACTTTTTTTCTTAATTCCCTACCTCTTGCCAAGGTTCTACTGATTTCCTGTACAACTATTCCCAAACTCTCTATTCTCTTCCAATCTTGGTTGCCCCATCAAATCTCCATGTTAATCACAAGACTTTCCACTAACATCTAGAGAAGATCATCTGATAAGTGGTGCTCCAACTCCCTGACAGTTCCCCCAAGGCTTTTCCTATTCCTTTGGTCCAATTTCAATAATAATAATAATAATAATAGTAATTATAGTAATACTGTCCTTTCTTCTTTCCCAATTGAACTTCCCATTCCAAACGCTAATTTTTGTCTCTTACTCCCTGCTCTGTTAATTACCCTCTTTCAATTTCATCTTCAAATTTTCCTCTTAAATTTTTTTTACCCCCACAGTATCAGAATTCCCACAGCAAATGAAGATGAAGAAAAAGTATTAGAAGCTGAAGTTCCGGGGCGCCTGGGTGGCTCCGTGGGTTAAGCCACTGCCTTCGGCTCAGGTCATGATCTCAGGGTCCTGGGATCGAGTCCCGCATCGGGCTCTCTGCTCAGCAGCGAGCCTGCTTCCCTCTCTCTCTCTCTGCCTGCCTCTCTGTCTGCTTGTGATCTCTCTCTGTCAAGTAAATAAATAAAATCTTTAAAAAAAAAAAAAGAAGCTGAAGTTCCTAACAGTGAACCAAAATACCCCCAGTTAAATAATTCCTTTTAACCAATAAGAGGGGCTAGGAGCATGAGGTGAGAAGAAGAGGTAAAGGTGGTCAAGAGATCTGTAACTAATGTAAAATAAACATACTTGGAGATTTTTTTCAAAATCTAGTATGTCAGTTAGCCATGTAGTGTCTCCTTAATCAACTCAGGTAGAGCTGGGATATCCTGGCCAATCTTGTCTCCTTTGCATTCTTCCACGGGCTCTGCAGTTTTGTTTTGTTTTTTTTCACATCCGCTGAGCTATACTTAAAATGAAATAAAGAGCACCCATCTCACAACACATAACTTGCTGAGTTTCTCTATGCATATACACCTGTGAAATCAGCACCACAATTAAGTTAATCAATTGTTTTATTGTGCTCCCACATGAATGGTTAGCTTTGTAACTTATGATCACTTTTGTCTGGCTTCTTTCAGTCCATATAATGATGTCGAGATTCCTACATGTTATTGCATTGTATCAACAGCTCATTCCTTTTACTGCCAAGTAGTGTTCCATTGCATGGACATACCACAATTTGCTTATCCATTCACCTATGAATGGAAATACGGGTCTCTGAGATGTTCATAATCATAGATAAAGTTGGTATTAACAGTCTTGTGTGAGTTTTTGTAAGGACATGCGATTTGATTTCTCTTGGATGAACATGAGGGGAAGAATGGCTGAGTTAGCATGGTTGGTGTACATTCAAGTTTTTAAGGAACCAACAAATGGTTTTCCCAAGTGGTGTACCACTATGAACATGTAAAAATTTCAAATACCCTTTAAAAAAAATTATGTGACTGCAAAAAAGAGTGAGTTAAATGCTATGAATAAGGTTTTTAAGAAAAATGGTGTGAGTCAGCTACGTCTTTGGTCAAGTTCTAGGAATATAATCCTCTGTGTTTGCTTTGCTAAACAAGACAGTTCGAGTATTCAACAGCATGAGGACACGTGCCAAGCAGAATGCATTCGCCGACCAAATAACAGCTGTTCTTGGAGGGCTGCTGATTAACCAGCAGGGCTCTGATAGCACTGTAGCCTAAGTAAGGTGGCCTTGTGCCAGGAGCATAACTATCTTATTCATTTTAATGGTTTTGGCAACATGCAACTACTCATGTCATCTTATTTTGATGAAGCTTCCAATTTTCATTATCCCTTTGGGAAATCAATTTCAAATAAGCTGTTGATGGCATGTGTGTGTGTGTGTGAGAATATATGTGTCTATATATGCACATATTTGCACACAGAGTTACATATACAAACCTAGACATCTTCTCTTGCTCTAAGATTGAGGTCATAGTTGTGATTCAATCTGTGTTAAGGCAATCTGAGCAATTTCTCACTTTTAAATTACCAAAGCTCTTGAGAAACCTGTGGCATTGACTCAGCAAGCTTCCAGAGCTGGGACAAGGACAAGCAGGTCAGTGTGGACTTGTGGGAGGAGCCAGGTACCTCTTGCTTCAAGTAGAGGATAAGGGTGGTGGTGGGGAAGGACCCTAATGACAGACAAAAGGTGCCAGGGAAGCAGCTGTGCGAAGATTCTTTCCTGGGCAATTCTGCTGAATATTCTGGTAACTTTCTGCTGCTATCACCGCTCATTCAAACTAAAAAGAAATTCTCCTTTGAAGATGAAGAAGGAATGCAATTGCATTCCTGTCCAAGATGCTGTTTAATAAGTTGGAGCACATTAAATCAAATTATGATGTGACACATTTCAGGGCATCCAAGCTACAAAGACATTTATTAAGCTATAGTTTAGTACCCTTTCAACTACTACCTGTTTTTTGTTTGTTTGTTTGTGGCCAAGGACATTGTGCATATGCAACTGCCTAAAGCCTAGTAGGCCCGCAGAGAAGTGAGGTGCACTTGGGGCACCTGGGTGGCTGAGGGGGTTAGGCCCCTGCCTTCGGCTCAGGTCATGATCCCAGGGTCCTGGGATCGAGCCCCGCATCAGGCTCTCTGCTCAGTGGAGAGCTTCCCCCTCTCTCTCTGTCTGCCTCTCTGCCTACTTGTGATCTCTCTCTCTGTGTCAAATAAATAAATAAAATCTTAAAAAAAAAAAAAAGAAAGAAGTGAGGTGCACTTAAAGATTAGTGTAATTAGAGCTCTAGTTTGAAGTATCAGGACTTCTTAGAATCCTTACTCTGTAAGCAGAGAATCTAGTTCTTTCTGTCTTACTTTCTGATAATTTTTAGATCCAGACTACAAGAAAACCAATCCGGAGAAAGACTACATTTTACCTAATTCCGAACTAGCAATGACTGAACGGGAATGTGAAAATGACTCTTATTTTTGAATTCAGAACAGCCACTGAAGAAAATGTTGGATGCTATATAACATGAACTTGAGGG
The DNA here is from genome assembly GCF_922984935.1 of Meles meles. Classification (NCBI taxonomy): domain Eukaryota; kingdom Metazoa; phylum Chordata; class Mammalia; order Carnivora; family Mustelidae; genus Meles; species Meles meles. The sequence continues at coordinate 86,776,660 of NC_060068.1, forward strand.
AGCCAGTGGCCCTAAAGCCTGACTTTTCTGTGACTCATGCCTGAGTGGCTCCTTTTCGTATTGGAAGGGATCTTTATCCCTTCTCCCCCTATTTCCACACTCAGAACCTTGCTCCCGTATCACTCTGAAGAGAACAGAGATCATCTAGCAGGAGAGTCCCTCCAGTTACCTACCTTCCTCCTTGTCTTGTCCAGCCACACCCATCACGCCTTCCTTCCTTTTAGTCTCTATATGGCTGACTTCTCCAACTGCATGCCCACTGCCTGTCTTATTCTTTCATACGTGAGTTCAGACCAAGTTCTCTTCAATCTTCAGCTCCTTTCTACTACTCACCCCTCCTCCCTTCCTCCTCCACACACAGCGATTGTCTGAAATCTCTCATGATAAAACTGTTGTCCACTGATATCATATCTCCTTCCAACTGCACCCTCCCTGTCATGGAAAATACTTCTGTGAATCAACTCTAGGCACTAGCTCCACTTCTCCATCTCCTCTTCACCCTTGGGCTGCTTCCAGCCTCTCTAATACCATTTTCCACTTTCTGAGCCCTCAAAAGACAAAGATCCCCTTTGGGTTTTCAGCTCTCTGGAGCCTTCTATGACTGGTGACACTCTGGGAACTCCTTTCCCTTCCTCCAGCACATCTCTCCCCAGTGGCTTCCTTCCTACTTTTCTCATCATCATTTCACAGTCCTCTTCATGGACAACTCTACCTCTGCCAATACGTCCATGTCTGACTCTGACCCTTGACCTATAGTTATTCCTAGTTTATTCACATCTCTTAGTGATCTGATCTACTCAGCGCTAGCTAACTAATTTGTGAGGCCTAGTAGAACCTGGGAATGCAGGGTTCTTTGCTCAACAGTTATTCAAGCCAGCAACAGCAGAGCATGAAGGCAAGTGTGGGCCCTTTGCAACTGCACCAATCACAAGTCAACTCCAGAACTTCCAAGGGCATAGTGTTTTCCAAAACTGTATTTCCAGCCAAGACCCCTTTCCTCAGCTTTAGGCTTCAACAGTATTCTGCATGAACAACTCTCCCTCCTGCTCCAGGTAAATTTTGTTTCGGTCCTGGTGCTTTTACTTAGCAGCTGTGTGATTCTGGTAAAAACATTCTCTCTGAGCTTCAGTGTCTCAGTGTAAAATCTGCAAGGTTATGGGAAAGTGAGTGCAGCTATCAAGTAGATAATTCATAACAGAGGTTAATAATAAATCCTATAAACAGCTATAAAGTGTCCACATTCATAAAATGTAAAAAGCCCTGAAGGAAGAACACTGCTGGCTGTTTATCCTGTTGTTGGAAACTGTGTGAATTAGGACAGACAGGTAGTAACCCTGCCAAGAGCTTGGGGGAAAAAAAAAAATATATATATATATATATATGTATGTATATATGTATGTGTATGTATATATATAGGTATATATTTAAATAAGAGCAATCCCACAGCATTTATTTTCATCTGGTAATAACATAAATGTAATCAAAACAATACGAACAAGTGTTTTAGAACTATACTCCCAACAAAGGACACCTCAAAAAACAAACCATACTGCCTTCTCAAGAATTTCTCACTTCATTGATCATTTTTAGGTGGAGACACCTTGGAGCAGTCATATCTCCTCTTAGCATGATTTCACCCAGTTTTTTTTTTTTTTTACTTTTACAGTCAATCCCTTCTATATCATCTAACAGGAGGCTTATATGCTCATCAAAATGATTAATATGGCCTTTTATCCACGTACTCACTCGCTCATAAAGCCATACTTGAATCCGAGATCTATTTCTTAACCATCTGAATAGGACACCCTTCTGCCCTTCCTGGTCCTGGCCACAGTGCCCCACAGCAGAAGCTGACCAAGACCCTGTGAACCTGCATACAATCTCAGAAAGCAAACTGAGCTTGGGAAGAATTTTTGCCCAAAAAGATTTTAAAAACATACACGATATTGTTGCTCAATCATAGCACAGGACTCTGAGAACAGGTTCACCTAAAGAAGACCTAATCAGTCTGGTTTTAGGAACCTGACATCATGTTCTCTGAGCTGACGGGCCGGGCTCCAACCTCATAAGCAAAGAACACAGACTCACACAGCAAAACTAGAACAGTTCAGCCTTGAGCAGCAGACATCCATAACGAGATTGTTCGATGAGTGATGCATTTCTTACTTACTACTGGTCACTGCAACTAAGAAGTCTGGTTGGAATCTAAAATTCAATATGCCCCACACTGAACTCAACAACACCCTTCCCTCTCAAAGGGGCTTTTCCTCAAACCTGTATGTCAGTACCCCTGACCACCAACTTGCTGCAGCTGAACATCCTGCCCAGGTTCTGCTTTGCTTTCCCTCCTTCATCCCAGCAGCCACTCCCCACAGACATCCAGAAACAATATGAACAGTAAATGCAATGGACTGCACAGAGACGACTGGTCAGATTTGACTAGATGAAAACAGATGATAGCTCTATATGGCAATAGGCATATAAATAAGAAGATAAACAGATCACATAAAATAGTGTCTGCAATACTGATTTCATACGAGAACCCCAATCATACTATTACAATCATACTATTATGTGATTACTGGTTTTCTTCCTACTTTTCTCATTGTTTTGTACATAGACTTGCCACCTGGACTATTTTAAATGTCTATACATCAACAGGAAAAAAAAATACAAACAGATCAATAGAAAAGTACACAAAGGACATGGGTAGTCAATTCACAGAAGTAACAGAGATGACCTGTGTACTTCTCAAAAGAATCTCTATCTAGTCAAGATTAGGGAAATACAGATTAAAATAAGATATTTTCCACATCATCAGGATGGTTTTTAAAAAAGGATAATATTTAGTTTTTATCAGGTGGTGGTGAAAGTCTACTGTCTGACACAATCAATACTTGAAATGTGCAAACATTTTGACTCAGAAATTCTCCTTCTATGTGGCTATCTCCAACAAATTCTCGCATGTACACATAAGAAGCATACAGAAAGCTACTTCACTGACACACTTTCTGTGGTAGCAAAAAAGGGGGGGATAACATAAATGTACACCTGTTGGAAAATATTAAGCAAATTGTGTCCCATCTATACTAAAATACTGAAGAACAGATAATAAATGAAATGTGTTTATTAATTAACTTGGAAATTCTCTATACATTAAGTGAAAAAAAAAACCAAACCTAGTTTCTGTCAAGCTAAAACACAGTAAAATTTAGCTTTATCACATTTATAGTTATGTAATTGTATAGAGACAAGTCTGGAATGATCTTCACTCAATAATTAAGAGTGGTGAATGTCATAGTGGGAAAGGGATGAAGGGGAAAAGGGCACTGTTTACATAATTCCCTACTTGAATCTGCTTAAGAATGAATGGCCATATTAGTTATATGACTATAAGATTGTAGTCATTTAAAAAACATGGCTGATGGGCACCTGGGTGGCTCAGTGGGTTAAAGCCTCTGCCTTCGGCTCAGGGTCCTGGGATCGAGCCCTGCATCAGGCTCTCTGCCTGGGAGGGAGTCTGCTTCCTCCTATCTCTCTGCCTGCCTCTCTGTCTACTTGTGATCCTTCTCTGTCAAATAAATAAATAAGATCTTTAAAAAAAAAAACAAACCATGGCTGATATATTTTATCATCACTCTCAGATCAAAATACCTGATTTTTCTGACCAGTATGTATGTGTTTGCATAATCTAAGGCAGTACTCCTCAAAGTGAGGTTTATAAGCTACCTCTGCCAGAATCCTTTGAGGTGTGTTGGGGGAAAAAAAGGGAAACGAAATACAGATCCTCTGGGCCCCATTCCTATTTAGTTCTGTAGACGTGGGATGGTCCCAGGATTTTGCTTTTAACAAACTCATGTTCAGAATGGGAGAACCACTGGAGGAGGGAATTAACTTCATTTGGGTTTCACTGCCCCTCGAATGGTTTTAAATGCTGGTTCTTTTTAAAAAGAAGAGAAAATAAGGCCATATTAACATGGGGGTAGGAACAGGAGGCTGTAATTTAGTAGCTAAATTTTCAAAAATGCTGCCCAACCACCTGTGTTTATAGATGCAGGTGCTGACCTGTGTCTACCTGAAGGGGTTACTTATACGCAAATTCACACCTGCCAGATTTACATCTACCCAGAAGAGGTAAAAGAATGTGTTTTCTCTTCTGTGTCCTATTTCCAGGATTGGACTTCTGTTCTTAATTAGAGTCACACTTTCTTTTCTTTTCTTTTTTTTAATATTCTCCAAGGAGATTTCTCTCTGCTAGCCAATACAGATTCAAGAAAAAACAGCCCCCTATGCTTCAGCTATCATAACACTTATATATTACGGTTTGCTCTTTACCTGTGTCTTTCTCAAGACTGTGAGCTACGCAAGAGTAGAGCTAATAAGCACTGTTTCTCTAGCAGCCTGCAGAATTTCTGCTGACCCATATAGGTGCTATGCTCTTCATATATTCTACCACAAGGTGGTTTTTTTCCCCCAAAATCCAATCTAGAAATTAGTCTGTCAAATGAAACCTCCCTCCACCCCCAATTTCTCTCTCCTGCTTTTCACCATTTAAAGCACCTATTTTGTCTTCTTGATTTGGATAAGTGCAATGAATGATTTACTAATACCATGCTTTAGAAATAACCTTACACGGGGGCCCCTGAGTGGTGCAGTAGCTTGAGAAACTGACTCTGGATTTTGGCTCAGGTGTGATCTCATGGTCATGAGCCCAAGCACCAAGTCCAACTGGGATTCTTTCTCCTTTTCCCTCTGCTCCTCCCACTCTTTCTCTCCCCATACCACCCAACCCCCACCCCAAAAATCGATCAAAAAAGAAAGAAATATGCCTACGAAATCTTCTAGATTACATTGATTTCTATTCTTTCAGGATGTTTTACTTTTAATTCCCTTCACATTATTTACATACTTTTAACACCGTATTTTGTTAAAATTATTAAGTATTTAGGTGTCTATTTCCCTTCCCTGGGCTGTCTGTTCCTTTAGGCCAGCAAATGGACCCAGTGCCAGGTACCTAGAAGATGTTCTTAAGAATTTTACACAACTTAGGAGTTTCTCACTTTTAATTTTTGGGCTTCTTCCTGATATGACAACACATTTAGAAAACACCATAGTTTAAGGTATACAGCATACTGTTGGGAAGAAAAAAATAAGGCTGAATTTTTTTTTTTTTTTATAAACATGGACTCTCAAAGAAACCCTGGAAATAATCAGTGGAGTAGTGCCAGAAGAACAAGTATTTAAGAATTAAGTACTAAACTTATTCCAAACGATGATTTCACTTTAGCAGATCACTTGTTTTTAGGTCTAGAAAGTAAGTGAGTTAGGTTAAACGTGTTTTAGTTTGCCCACCCAATTCTAAAATTTTTTTCCCTAAAATTCGGTTTCTTCATCACAATAACTTGAGAAAACTCACTCAGACTTCTGGTCCTGTTCTTTTCTGTTGTTCTTAGTACATTTCCTGCCCTTTTCTCTGGCCCTTTAACATTTGAAGACCGAGGGAAGAGAGAAAAAAATCGATTGTCAAATATTGAGCCACTTTACGATGTGGGTGCCACCTGACTCTTTAGCAGTCTGAAAGCTGATAATCCCTTCTCGCCCCCGGTGATTACTGCATTGTCCCGAGCTGAAGGCTAGTGATTACATCTAACTCAGTACTCGATTTCATAAAAAAGCAGTTCACAGTCACCTCACAGGTGACTTTTGCAGTTAGGACAGCTGACTCCAATTTCAGTTTGTCTTTGATTCCTGGTTTTGAGTACCAGATGTGCTGAGCATAATACAACATACTGTTATATTTATCATATTGTTATATTTATCATTATCTTTAGCGGACACCAAGCTCTCCACAGCTTATAGGGCCTCTCAAGCTGTTGCTCCCCTCTGCCACCCAGGATTTCATCTATTTTTCATGCTGGTCACTAATAATTTGCCAGACATTCCATGTTAATGCTGTGAAGAGGACTACTTCCACGTACCTCTAAAATGCTATTAGTTGGGCGCCTGGATGGCTCAGTGGGTTAAGCCTCTGCCTTTGGCTCAGGTCATGATCCCAGCATCCTGGGATGGAGCCCCACATCGGGCTCTCTGCTCAGCAGGGAACCTGCCCCCCCCACCTCTCTGTGTACTTGAGATCTCTGTCAAATAAACCAATAAAATCTTAAAAAGCCATTAGTTCAACTAGGACCTTGCCACATCAGAAAAACTATTTCAGTCTTTTATTAGTTATAACTGAATTTGCTATCATTTAGGGAAAAAGGGGTGGAGGTGTGGATGTGTGTGTTTGTGTATTTTTTTTTTGGTCAAGTGAAGACAACATTTAGGTTGTAGCTTTCAAGAATATTAAAATGCATTTCAGACCATCTTTGAAAACTCTACGTTGGTCAACTAATTATTCCAGTTTCTCCACCACTACCTTAAATGTGTAGCACACGCACTGAAATATTCAATTGAAATTCAGAAAATGAAGTTTTGCAGATTCACACCAAAGCCCCCTGTACTGGTGAATAATTCAGGGTAAGATAACCTTTGGTTCACTCACTTATTGTGTCCAGAGACAAAAGGGACTTTGTGTAAAATGCTGCCGTTTCTTTTGGATCTCATTCATGAGACTATCAAGCACACAGGGGAAGCCACCGATTCCCACTGGATTCATCTGGCCACTTAAAATATCGATCCTGAACCCACGCCAAGCCTGCACATTCAGAATCTTCAGGAGTTATCCATGGAGAGATATATATAGATAGATAGTTATAGATATATTTTATATATCTATATATGTATTTTATAAATCTTTTAAAAAATATATATTTTAAAAGATTTTTATTTGTTTGACAGAGAGAGAGAGAGAGACAGCAAGAGGGAACACAAGCAGGGGGAGTGGGAGAGGGAGAAGCAGGCTTCCCGCCAAGCAGGGAGCCTGATGTGGGACTCAATCCCAGGACCCTGGGATCATGATCTGAGCCAAAGGCAGACGCTTAAAGACCCAGGTGCCCCATGGATATATTTTTTAATGAATCCCAAGGTGATTCCAACCTGACCCATTACGGAAGCACTAACTCAGTCAGTGGTTTCTAACTAGTATGCTTAACAGTCACAGAGACAGCTCATTAAAATGCAGACCCTAAAGCTTCAAGCCCAGAGATTCAGATTTAGTAGGACTGCCTGGGGACCCAAGAATTTGCATTTTTCACAAGCATCCCAGGTACAAGTATTGTTGGTAGACCAAAGAAACACACTTGGAGATACACGGGTACAGCAGTTAACCAGGTTCTTGCACATACTGAAAATTACTGACTTAGCCATCTGATTAATACTGGTTATTAGAAGGAATATTTCAGCAGCCAAGTGCCGTATTCATAATTATTGGAATATGCAAAAAGCTCCCTTTCGGTAGCAAAATGCTAGCTTTAGCTTTCATAGTGAAGATAGAGCAAGAGTATGAAGAAAAAAGTACAAAAAGGTACAAACTGCTATCTAGCGGGTGTCACTTCTATGAATACAAAACCCAGGGAAAACTTGAAAGGCCCTTAGTTTTAACTTCTCTCCCTTCCCCTCTCCCTGAGTCACTGCATGATCACTGCAGGAAAACTAGAAAAGATTAATAAAAAGAGACAAGAATCTTCCCAGCACTTCCCCCATCAGATGCTACTGTTAAGGTTTCCCAGATGTAGCCACATCTTTTTTTTTTTTTTTTTTAAAGATTTACTTATTTGAGAGAGAGAAAGAGAGGGACCAAGTGAGAACATGAGCAGGGGGTGGGGCAGAGGGAGACATAGAATCATCCAGCAGACCACGCCCTGAGAGTGGAGCCAGGTGTAGGGCTCCATCCCAGGACCCTGATATCATGACCTGACCTGAAACCAAGAGATGGTTGCCAACCAACTGAGACACCCAGGCGCCCCCAGCCAGATCTTCTTAAAAGCAATCAGACCAGGTTAACCTCCTTCAAATATTCCCAGTTGTTCTCAGGATCAAGTCCAAACTCCTCAGGACTGCTGAGAATAGGCTCACAATCTGGCCCCTTCATGTTGCTCTACCTGCTGCCTCCTGGATTTGGTTAGCTATAGGTTAAGTAACCAGGAGCTGATTCATCGACAACAAATGCAGCCAGAAAATGGATTATCCCAAAGATACCCAAAATATTCATTTTTCAAAAAAAGATGTGCAGGGGCACCTGGGTGGCTCAGTTGGTTGAGCGACCGCCTTCAGCTCAGGTCATGATCCCAGAGTCCTAGGATCGAGTCCCACATCAGGCTCCCAGCTCCATGGGGAGTCTGCTTCTCCCTCTGACCTCCCCTCTCATGCTCTCTCACTCTGTCTCTCTCGCAAATAAATAAAAAAAAATTAAAAAAAAAAAAAAAAAAAAAGATGTGCATTCTTTTCAAAAACTCTCAAGTTTATGGCAGTTAGTTATACCGGATGGGATTTTAAAATAGCTTCTGAGGATTTTTCATTTGTTTTCAAAGAAGCATTTTAAAGACTGAAATCTATTCCACAATTTCTCATGAATCAACTCCTGCCTTTAACACTGTGGCACAATATGGACAGAAGAACCTTTTTTGCAGGTGTGTAGAGTGGCCTGGTATGTGTTGGGGGTTTGGGAAGACATCTCTAAGTTCCAGATAACAAAAGGGAGCCAGCCATGACAAGACTTAAGGGAAGAGCATTCTCAACCCTTTCATTACAAAATATAAGCTTTCTTTAATGTTTATAGCACTTTATAAGTTTTATACCAAATCATGTTGCTCTGCCCTAGTTGCCTGCCCTGTTTGGGAATTGGATAGCCGGTATTTTTAGCTTCCTTACTAGGAGGGAGTTTCTACCATGTTAGGGAAATGTCATTGTTGAAAGAGGATTCAAACTTGGGTTGCCAGAAAGAATGGTAAATGTTATTGGCAGCACGTGGAAGCAATACCGAAAACAAAAAGACAGAACAATTTAAAACCATATATAAACAAAGTTTTTCGGGGCGCCTGGGTGGCTCAGTGGGTTAAAGCCTCTGCCTTCGGCTCGGGTCATGATCCTAGAGTCCTGGGATCCGGCCCGCAGGGAGCCTGCCTCCTCCTCTCTCTCTGCCTGCCTCTCTGCCTAGTTGTGATTTCTGTCAAATAAATATTAAAAAAAAAAAAAAGAAAATCATATATAAACAAAGGTTTTCTTTAGTTTGCCGTTAATTCCACCAGAGTCATTTAACTTCATTTTCAGTTACCAGCTAATGTTTCTGTACTTTAGGTACTCTGGATTTATGATTTGGGGAATAAGACAATTCTTGTGAATTTCAAGTTGCGTCTACTAAAGAAAGAAATCAAAGGGTGAGAAATACCCTTAAAGGCTGTTGCAACCATTTATGAAAAATGATTTACCATAATATCTGGAGAAGATCTAAGTTTTTGAGAAACTAAAAAATGGACCCCTTGGTCACTCAATGAATTGGTAATACTGAGAAATAAGCTTTGGTAAATCCCACAAGTTAGTCTATGTGCCACGGCTCTACCGATCTTTTTTCTTTTTTCCAGTAAAAAGCACTCTCTGGCTTCCTCCTGACGTTCGCACGTGAATTTCTCTCAACCCAACTCTGACCCCCTCACAGTTGTCAAGGTTCGTACAAGGTCACACATTCTCAACCCTGTAGCCCAGGTGCACTCACTTTTCCTCTGCAAAGGGGACAAACCTAATAATCTCAAAACACCTGTGATGAAACAAGAAAATGATTCTTTTAACTAAAAAGACGGCGCCAGTAAATAGGAATAGCATACGTGTCAAGGAACATTGGATCCCATGTTGTGGTGGTCTTGGAGAAGCTGTCCCGTCTCCGTGGTCTGGGGCCTGGCTTTCCTGCCCGACTAAAAAGGTCCTCAGAGGCAGAGGCTCTGACGCTGTTCCTGTCGCCCCCTGAGCTCTATTCCCAGCCTCCAGCTGCCTGCGCTGTCTATGGCAGATGGTCTCGGTATCCAACCATGTGATACAATGTTCCTCCAATTGCCAGCCTGCAGGGCGTGGGTGGGGAAGTCAGCTATTGGCTAGAACACAGGCAGCAGGACGGCTGCCATTGGCTGCCGCCGTTGCTACCCAGCCCCCGCAGCCAGAGAATTGGGATTTCAGTGTCACGTGTAATGCATTCCCCCACCCCCTAGTCTCTTTAAACTCTGGTAATTGTCTTTAAATGTTATTTGTGATGCAAAAGCACTATTCTAGAGGGGGTAGAGTGTGTCCTTAAATAGAAAAGAAGAATCACATAGAGAAAGAGCTTACAGTCATATATGCGCATATATAAGTGTCCATATATACATAGGCAGGTATCCCCTCCTTTCTGAAAGTTTGCCATATGCCGCTTCCCTTTTAGGAAGACCTACATTAGCATGGTAAAGGCTTTCCCCCTTAAACTGAGAATCCTCTTTGTATTTGTTTTGGTTAGTGAAAACTGATACTAATGTACGTCTTTCATAAAGCTGTGTGGCTTCAGAGCATACTTTCAGAAAGCAGAGGAGACTCTGTGCCATTTCTGCTTATCGAAAGTTTCATAGGAATTCTCTGCTTTTGAATGAGAGGTGAAATCTGTATCAATGTATACCTACAGATGTATAATAATAATATATGTTTGATTGTTGTGTACTGATCTCTACAGACTATGAACTCAAGTCACAATTTTTTCTTTTGATCCTCACATAGTTAAGGCCCAAGAATGTGTCTGACACATAGTACATACTCAAAATTATTTCATGCATAAACATATTTACCCCCAAATAACCTCAAGATCTAGTATAAAATTGAATGTTTGTTAATCTGTGGTATGTGGTAAGGTGGTAGAGAATGTTAAAAATCCTATTATTTGTGAGATGCTGCATGTACTCAAATGAAAGTTCTGAAACACACACATAGCCAATAAATTATAAAAACACTATAAAATATATTTACATATGTGTGTATTAAAGTGTAGGCAGACATACACTATGATACTGACATGGGTGTTAAACCAAGTCACCTGAAATCCTGCACTTCTACGTCTCTCATGATCTACTCTGGTTTAAAATATTAAAAACTGAAATCCTAATAATTTTGCTCATACCTCTATATGCAGTTCCTAAATATCACCTGAAACCCAATAAGTATTTTGTTGAGAGTATAAAATAGCTCTATTTGATAGCTTAGGCAAATCAAGCACAGCCTGAGGGTATATGAATTTTGTTTTTAAATAGGTAGAAGAAAAATCTTCTTTTCAATATGCCTAATTATTAAGAATTATTAAGAGACATGAACATCTTTCTACTTTTTCTCCTGCATTAGTTTTCTGTTGCTGTGTAATGAATAATAAGTTTAGCAGCTTAAAACAATACCCAGTAATTATCTCACAGTTCTGGAGGTCAGAATTCAGTTCCTTGCATGTACAGGACTCAGATCCCCCCTCCCCTTTCTTTTTTTCTTGTTAGCTGGGGGCTGCTCTCAGCCTCTGCAAGCAACCCACATTCCTTGTCATGCGGCCCCCTCCAACTTCAAGCCAGCAGTCAAATTACATCAAATACTTTGGGCACTCCAAATTCCTGGTTTTTCTATCTTTGATCTCTAGACCCAGATTTAAAGGTCTTCTGTGGTCAGGTCACACCCACTTGGATAATCTCCCTCTCTTAGGCTGGACTGATTTGGGAACTTAATTATGGCTGCAAAATTCTTTTTGCCATATTAGTGTAATATAATCATGGAAGTGATGTATCATTATATTCAGATTCTGCCCACACTCGAGGGGAGGAGATTATATAAGGGCAAGGGTCATTGGGGATCATCTTAGAATTCTGCCTGTGCTATTTTCTTACCCTGGGCTTTGGCTTGAGTCCAGGTATTGTCAATCATGTGTGTGGGGGGGGGGCGGTGTGCAGGTATGTGTGATGTGAGACAGAGAGAGAACATGTGTGGTGTGTGAGAGGTTGGATCATTCTGATCTCTAAGGTCAGTTGGATTGGTCCATGAAACAAGGATCATCTGCAATGGCATCATTTTAAAATATGAATATTCTGCTTTGTTGTCTGGTCTCTTGGGAACCTTCTGTTTTTCTTTACCCACTACCTTTTCTATCCCACTTTGAAATAGTTGTGGTCAGCAGGACTTTCACTTTTCCCTTGGCTTCTGTCTTCACATAGGAAGACATGCCAGATACTTCTGGGGGAAACAGTTGGATTGGAAGATTGAGGCCCAAGAATAGGAGCACAATTTTTCCTCATGGTAATGACTGGAAAGCTGTGGTGCTTAGGGCAAGTCTCTTAATTAGTTTCCATGGAATTAATGTCATGTGATTATTCAAGCTCTGCCCAGGGGTTTTGATTGCAAATGTTTTCCCTGAGATACTGGATTCCTATCAGCATATTTGGGCAAAAGCTGCCATTAGAGAAAGCGGGGGGAAGATCAGTTACCTGGAGGTGTGAAATGACATGTTATCTAGGAAGAGACTTCAATCCTGTTATTTCTGAGAAGAGGTTCTATGTTAGTGGTATGGTTTAATATTTCAAAATAGGAAAACAGAAAGTCTTGTTCCGGCCCAGGGATGCTGCATCTGTGACCCAGAGACCTCCAAGTTTCCCAGGTGGGCTTCACTGAGAGCCAGAGACCTTTTAAAATTGAGTGTTAATCAGGCATTTGTAAGCTTATGTTTCTAGAGAGGGACGGATGATACCATTAGATACACTCATGAGTCCAGTTCGGAATGATTACAGATCATCAGGCTATTTGAAGACTGTCTATCCATGAGCCAAGAAATCAGTGCCCAGTGAGGTGAAATGGCTTGCCTGCAATCATAACTGCAGTTACACAACTAACTAGTTACACAACTAATATCAGATTGCTAGGCTCTTGATGCCCAGTCTCACCAACCCACACCTCACCACATTTTAACCTGAGAAAGACATTTGAGGTCTAACAAGTGTGACGGTCATATACCAACTACACCAATATTAGACAGTTCCTTCAGAAGTAGTTCTTTAGATACGTGGTATTCTTTTAAAAAGAATTAAGATGAAAATGGGGAAAAGGTATACTAGGTTGGGACATACACAGATATTACCACGTACCTAATAAAATTTCTATGACTAGCCATTGAATAAATGGGATGTTCTACTCACAGAATGAAGGTACATGAGGGACTTGCTTTTTGACTAATACCCTATTATTTACTAATTATACTATATGCTGGAATTGTCATAAAAATTACTTTGGGGCAAATACAGGTTTTTTGAGGTAAAGGTGGGGGAAAAAGCTCAGAGAATAATATTGAAAAAATATATTAATGATGATTATGAAATTAAGAGTATTTGAGTGACTTTGATGTACCTAGCATGGCTGTGCTAAATGATTTATCTAAATTATCTCATTTAGTTTAATCCTTGCCAACATTCCGTGAGTTAGATGTTACCACCGAATCTACAGATGAGGAAACAGAGGTGCAAAGCGGTTAGTTAGCTTGCCAAAGGTCACAGTTAACAAGCGTCACAGGAGGTTCTCAAATCCAGGTGGTCTTTTGCTCTAACCTCTAAGCAAAAGGTCCACGCCTAGTAAATTGGAATAAACCACGGAATAGGTACGTTTTTAAGAACCTAGGAACAAGGAGATCCTGGGTGGCTCAGTGGGTTAAACCTCTGCCTTCGGCTTGGGTCATGATCCCAGGGTCCTGGGATTGAGCCCCACATAGGGCTCTCTGCTCAGAGGGGAGCCTGCTTCCTCCCTCTCTCTCTGCCTACTTGTGATCTCTGTCTGTCAGATGAATAAATAATATCTTTAAAAAAAAAGAATCAAGGGGCGCCTGGGTGGCTCAGTGGGTTAAAGCCTCTGCCTTTCGCTCGGGTCATGATCCCAGGGTCCTGGGATCGAGGCCCGCATCGGGCTCTCTGCTTGGCGGGGGGCCTGCTTCCTCCTCTCTCTCTTTCTGCCTGCCTCTCTCCCTACTTGTGATCTCTATCTGTCAAATAAATAAAAAAAAATCTGAAAAAAAAAAAGAATCAAGTAACAAAAACAGTATTAATTATGTTCAAGGCAGAATTAAGGAATCACCTCCCCACCCCCTTGAAATGCACCCATACAAATATATCTTTAGGACTTACCTCAACGTTAGCTGCACATTTTTCTTTTGTTGCTAGTTTTCCTTTGGGTCCCGGATTCACTGAATTAACAGAAAAGAAATATTTTTTTTTTACCAAAACCTACTAATATAAAAAATAACTACATAGAAAACTCCTGGGGCTCCTGGGTGGCTCAGTTGGTTAAGCAACTGCCTTCAGCTCAGGTCACAATCCTGGAGTCCCGGGATTGAGTCCCACATCCTCCCTGCCATGCAGGGAGCCCGCTTCTCCCACTGACCTCTCTCCACTGATGTCATCTCTCCCTCATTCTCTCTCTCTCTCAAGTAAATAAATAAAATCTTAAAAAAAAAAAAAAAAGGAAAGAAAGAAAACTCCTGGAGACACCAAGAAAGTCAAATGTAAAAACCTGGGGCTGAAGGCAGAGGAAGTGGCCTCTTTTTTAAGGTGAACTCAATGTCTGCTCAACGTGCTTCAAGAGATCTTGATGCTCCACTTGAATGGCGGGTGGATTTCCATCTGTCCTCAGTGCTTACACATGACATGGTTCATCCACAGACAACTTTTTACTGATATGCCACATACCCGCAATAATGAGCACAGCTCATGGGATTTTACATTAGATTCTGACACCTTCCAAGGTGATAGAATTTGGGTCCTTGGAAAAATGTCTGACGGACTGTGGTGGCAAAAGGGATCCAAGAGGGACCTAGTTGTTTGATGTGGCTTTACACCTGTGTCTCAGTAACGGGAACCAACAGCAGGGCCAACCTGATCCAGACAGTTTATATTCAAATGTATCATGAGGAAAACTTGGATGAGCCAGCAGTTCTGGCCCCTCTACTCAACACTACCAGGATACCTGGCGTCTGTTACTGCTGTGGGAGGTTTACAATACCAACAACAGCTGCCTGAATGTTCCCAAAATGTCATGAAAGTAGCTGTGGAAAATGGCTCCCATTTACTGAGGATGACGGAGGATGCCGCACCAAGCCTGGCTCTCAAGCACAGCGGGAGGGAAGGTCAATGCTCCCCATGTGAATGAGCTCGGTTCTCACTCACCCTCTGCCTGAGCAAAACATGTTTTTGGGCAAGGACTTGACTTCCCTCATCCCCTCACTCACAGTCAGAGAGCTGGACAGCAGCAGTGATTTCAAAGAGGAGGATCTACCTCCTTCCTCTCCTCTGCCCCAAGTTATCAGATCCCCTGAATGTAAAAACGATTTAAATAAAACAATAGTTGATAGTTCTGTAAGCTTTTGGGACTACTGGCTTCTTTGAGTCTTCATTTTCTTCTTGAAGACTCCTGTGTACACGTACAAATATTAAAGGCATTCTGGGTGCTTTTCTTCTGTTAATCTGTGTTGTCAGTTAATTTTTTGGCCCAGCCACAAATATGAGACAGAGAACAGTCCTCCCCACCCTCACCAACTACATTTCCTCTCCCTGAGGTCCTGTAAGGCTAACCCCTCCATATGCTTTCTGGATTTCCTTCTATGTGCTGGTTGAATGGTATTCCTCCCAAATTCATGCCCCATAGAACCTCAGCAGGGGACCTTGTTCGGAAATAGGGTCTTTTCTGATGTAACGAGTTAAGAGGAAGTCATACTAGATTAGTGTGGGCCTAGATGAGGACACAGACACAGACAAACAGGCAGCAAGTCCACTTGGGATAGAGGCTGAGTATGGAGCCATGTGGGTACAAACCAAGGAAAACCGAGGCAGGACCGCAGCCACCAGAGTCTGTAGGGAGCAAGGAAGGACTCCTCATTAGAGCCAGGGAGGGTGGCCCTGCCAGCACTTTGATTCTGGACTCTGAGCCACCAGAAATATGAGAAAATACATTCGCTATTTGAAGGCCCCCTGGTTTGCACTACTTTGCTATGACGACTCCAGCTAACATCGGTTTTGGTACCAGGAGTAATTCCTTTACAAATTTATGTCCATTATTTCCATTCCTTGTGTCTTCCATTTCTCCTTGAGTGCCTTCATTTCTCTCTTTATTCACACTTACGCTATTCTGATGTAAAAAAAAATTTTTTTTAGTTCTCAATTTTGGCTTGCCTTGATAGCCCCTCAATAAACTGTTTCTCACTGCCAAACACGTTCTTTTCTCTGCATTATGACATTCTTTTTTTTAAGATTTCATTTATTTATTTGACAGACAGAGATCACAAGTAGGCAGAAAGGCAGGCAGAGAGAGAGGAGGAAGCAGGCTCCCTGCTAAGCAGAGAGTCCAATGCGGGGCTCGATCCCAGGACCCTGAGATCATGACCTGAGCTGAAGGCAGAGGCTTTAACCCACTGAGCCACCCAGGCGCCCCCACTGTGACATTCTTAATTATGGTCAGTTAATAGCTCTCACCTAACATATCAGGTTCTAACTCTGATGGCCGGGTGCTCCAGGCCTTTCTTAATTTGGTTTCTCTCAACTTATCAGACTCCTTCACATGTTTCCTCCACTCTAGGTAGAGGATCCTACCTTTAAGTCTCTGCTCATGCTATTTCCCCTTCTTTTGTTTCTGAAAGGCCTGAAAGACCATGCAGCCCCTCTCCCCCCTTTTGTCCATCTCTATAAAGCCTACTCAGCTTTCAAGACCCAAATCAAGGGCTCTCTCCTCTGCAAAGGTTCTCCCATCTTCCTCGGAAGACCTTTGTTTCTTCACTTTCTGAACTCCTTTCATAATACTACTACATTTACAGGTCTTGTTGGGGTTTTTTTTTGTTGTTGTTGTTTTACCAGTGATTCTGTGATTTATTTTAGCCTCTCTAACTCAACTATAATCTGTTTAATGCCAAAGACTGTGCCTTCATACCTTTACGTCTTCGTATCCTTTCTATCCCCTTGTAGGGCCAAACATCATGATGGGCACGTGTGAAGGTCTAGATACATTCATGTCCATGAATTACAGGGCAGTCATGGGATATTCAGCAAACATAGCCAGGGATTTCTGTTAGGAGAGAATGTGCTTAATCTATTAAAATTCTCTGAGAGGGTCAGTAAGCATGTGGACATAATTTCTCTAACCTTTTGAAAAGTCTTGACAAAGTTCCACACCAGAGGTTATTTAAAAATAAAAGTGAGTCACGATGAGATTGCGGGGAATGTTTTGTCATGGTTAGGGAACTGGCTTAAGGATCAGAAACATCCTGAACTAACTCCTCTAGTAACGAATTCCATATGCCTACAACTTTCCACCCAGAGAAAACTGGCCCTTCTCTGAATGGTGAAGTAAAATGGGGGGGGGGGGGGATGCGCCAAATGGTGCACAACTCAGTTTTATTTAGCATGTTTGGGAAGAGAGAGTTTACAGTGAAATTTTTCTCCAAATTAAAATGCCAAGTCAGAAGAAGGACAACTTGAGAAGACCTTAGGAGGATACATGTCAACAAAGAAGTCACTGATGAGTCTGCATGCTGGCAACGATAAGGGAACACATTAGGGAAAAAGCAACACAAGCTCATTTTAGGAGGTGATGAGTTCTGAGCTGTCCATTACCTCCGAGGAAGGGAACCAAGACACTGGATTCTCGGGACGGACCAATAACTTGGCACCTCTTTGGCTGTTAAAATATCTGATCAACATTTATTTACAATAAAGGCCAAGAGCTGCCTGGGCAAAGAGCTAAGAAGGTGGCAGCTCTCAATCTTTAGTCTATTGTTCTCCGAAACTCGGTTGGACCCCAAAGTTGAGCGTCGGCATCAGGGAAACTGAACAACAATTCAGCAACTGACGGAATGCGTCTTTTCTAATGTAAAATGAGTCTTGGACTCTCCTCTCCTCACATCAAGAAATACCGGCACTCCGAATGTATTCTTAGTTGATATGGAGGGAATTTTAATACAAGAACAGTTGCCTCGTTGGTGAAACCTAGGAGGAGAGGGGAATGTATACACAATCTGAAAGACATGGATGGTCCGAAAGAGAGACCTTTATTGCAGGAGTATGATTCTGGTGTCTAGAATCCTCACGAGCAGGTGTGCTGAGAGAGGCACAGGGTGCCTGGGACTGCCAGACCCTTTGCAAACATGGAAGGGACATGCACAGTGGGATTGGGTACTGCCTTAGAGCAGCCTTTGCAGGTGTACATTCTGCAGCTGCAACAAATCTCAAGTCTGGAACCTTCTGCAACAAGTAATCATAGAAGAAGTGAAAATTTCAACCCCGAGGCTTTCATCTCCCCTATAAAAAAGAATTTAAACAGAAAAACCAGTAGGCGAGAAGCTAGTCTTATTTTAGGTGTAAGCCCATCTGCTGGCAAAGCCTAGATTAGAACAGTTCAGAGGAAAATCATGATTTCAAATTCGGCAGATAACAGTGACGCAGCTCTTCAGCGACCCAAATGTATAAAGTAGAAGTCATGCTAGATTGAGCGCCGCACAGTGATGTGCGAGAAGTGTCTTGAAAGGGAAAAGCAGGGCTTTCTTCTCCTGGTTTCTCTCCTTTAATTTAAAATTTAATTTCTCCTAATTTCTCCTAAAATTTAAAATTTTAAATTAAAAAACAAAAACAAAAAACAAAACAAAAACAAACAAAAAAAACCCTGCAAAATGGTCACAGATCTATCTTTTTAGGCAAATATACAAATGATTTGTTGATGAAACAAATAATTTTTTTTATGAAAAAAAATATGTTTATGAAAAAGAAATGAAGAAGAAAGAAGCTGAATCCATGGTGACGAGCACAGAAGATTTGGCCCTTGGCTGGACTTTAGTCACATAGGGAAACTGAATCGCGGTTTAGGAGAGAGAGGAGACCAGAGCAAGACGCAGATGACAGTGGGGAGGGCAGGAACGACTTGACTTTCAGAATGGCATCCTAAAGGACTTCTTTTTTTCTCTCAAGGGTCATGAGCACATCTTTTAGGAAGGGACAAAACATTAGAAAGAATGAGTAATCTTTCTAATAGAAACAGATTGCAACAGGAGTCCATAAATTCCTGAAAATAAGAATGACTTCTTCAATACAAGGACTGTTTAACCTTACAGAGTAACAACACTATGACAGTCAACACTGGGGTCAGCCTATTGGACAAGGCTCTGCCCTGGCTTTCATGAAACTTACCATGGACCCCTTTTTTGAGAGGGCAGTACCATGCACATAAACATGCCTAGGAAGCCCTCAGAGGCCTCCTGCCCCCTTCTCACCTGTCTCTCTCTCTCTCTTCCTCCGGGGTAGCTCAGCCAGCCTTCTCTTGCAGCAAGTCACACCGTGCTGTGGTGGACTCATTCCCTGAGAGCTTCTTGAAATTTTAGATTATATTTTGTGTATAATACATGCTAGGGTGAGAAAAAAATAAATTAAAAAAAGATGAAAAAAAGAAGATGTGATATGTCTGTATAATGGAATACTATGTAGCCATCAAAAAGACAAAATCTTGCCTTTTGCAATGATGTGGATGGAACTAGAGGGTATTATGCTGAGCGAAATAAGTCAATCAGAGAAAGACAATTATCATATGATCTCCCTGATATGAGGAATCTGAGAAACAAGACGGGATTATAGGGGAAGGGAGGGAAAAATGAAACAAGGTGAAAACAGAGAGGGAGATAAACTATAAGAAATTCTTAATCTTAGGAAACTGAGGGTTGCTGGAGGGGTGGGGGGGGTGAGAATGTTAGGGTGGCTGGGTGATGGACATTGGGGAGGGCATGTGCTATGGTGAGTGCTGTGAATTGTGTAAGACTGATGATTTACAGACCGGTACCCCTTAAACAATACATTATATGTTAATTAAAAAAACATTGTTTTTTAAAAAAACAATAATAATATAAACGAACTTGTCTCGTTGATTAAATAATTGAAAGAAATGCCCCAAAGAGATTTGAGACACTATACAGAGATACCTGAGAGTGAAAGTGTAAAAGTAAATAAATGCAAAAACAAATAAGGGGTGGGGCACCTGGGTGGCTCAGTTGCCTAAGCCTCTGCCTTCCGCTCAAGTCACAATCACTGAGTCCTGAAATAGAGCCCCGTGTTGGGCTCCCTGCTCAGCGTGGAGCCTGCATCACCCTCTCCCTCTGCCCCTCCACCCCCAACTCATGCTCTCTCTCACATGCTTCCTCCTTCTCTCTCTCTCTCAAATAAATAAAGAATATATTTTAAAAATTAAAAAAAGGGGGGGTTAAAATGGGAGCAAAGAGAAAACAGGTTAGGAAAAGTAGGATATATCTAGGAATAATTTAAAATTCTTCAGCTTGACTTTGAAGAGTGGATGGTGGTTTTCTAGGCAGAGAAGCAAGGTTAAGAGCATTCTAGAGAGCTGTGATAGCTGGCATTTTGGAAAACACTGGTGCTAGAAGGCAGGTGGGAGAGGTGGCGGGAAGGTGGCAAGGGTGGGTGGAAGGGAGAGTGGGAGCTATATTGAGAGAGCTCTACACAACATGCTAACAGGGAGGTTTTTATCTTCTGAGAAACCGGGAGCCAAAAGGTGTCATGATTGGAACTCTATTTTAGATGTGTCCCTCTAGCAACAGCTTGCAGGAGACATGAGAGCCTGGTCAGGTCTTTCTTTTATCCAAAGTTGCCTCAAAACTTTCCATTTTCTCTATGAACCTCAGAAGATGACCTCACCTCTTATTTTCCTCCTTCAGAGAGGAAAAATACACCATTTAGTGGGAATCCTTTGAACACTTGCCTATTCTGTCAGTCAGCTAGAACCATGCCACCCACCACCCTCGCCTCACCTCCATCCTTGCTAGTCAACGGCACAGGTGGCTCTTCTCCTGCTTAGTTCTCTCTCTCCTTGCTTCTACAGTTAGGTTGTTATAACTTTTCTGCATTCATAGTCAGTACCTTTTCCCTTCTAACTCACTCATCAACCTTCTTTATTCTGTATTTGGGATCCCAAATTGCCCCTGTCAAGGTTCCAGTGGCTTCCAACTAGCTGTCTAAAGAATACTTCCATTCCTATCTCATTCGACATGACCATGGCATCTGAACCAGCTGACTTCTCCCTTTCTGAAACTCTGTCTTCTTCATTTCCTTTTTTTCTTTCCATGTAGAAAATATTATCACTACGTCTCTTACTTTTTGCAGGCTTAGGATCCCAGGCTTGTCTTTTAAAGTTCAGGTTCCTCAGAAATATGTACCAGGACCCTGGAAAAGAGATGGGTTGCAGGGACATATTTGGCCACCACTAAACATGGATTCACATGAAATTGCCAGAGATAACGTACAGCAAGGAAAGTACAAGGACAATGATGGAATCCTAAGGAACATCAATATTTATGAAGTGGGGAAGAGAAACTAGAGCAGACAAAGGCAGTGCAATCAGAAGAGAAGACTGACAAAAAAGAAAGGAATGTTGGAAAAGCCATAGAAGAGAGGCGTCTGTGTGGCTCAGTCAGTTAAGTGTCTTACTCTTGATTTCAGTTCAGGTCATGATCTCAGGGTCGGGAGATCAAACCTCACATTGGGCTCTGGTGCTCAGGGCAGAGTCTGCTTGAGACTCTCTCTCTTTCTCTCCCTCTGCCCTTCCCCCTGCTTGCATTCTTTCTCCCGCTCTCTCTCTAAATAAATAAATTAATAAAATCTTAAAAAAAAAAAAAAGGAAAACCATGGAAGAATTTTATGTTTCCCAGGAACAGATAGGATAATACAGAGCCCATTAAATGAGGCAAGTGTCCAGCATGGTCTTGGAGGGGACAATTTCAGTGGAATAATGAAAACAGAAGCCCATGTATGGGGGTTACTGCAACAAATGGAGACATCAAATTTATACTCCATTTTTCAAGAAGGTGCACTTGAAATAAAGGGAGGGAATAGTTTGGGAAAGAATAAGGAGGTCCTTTGGGATGGTAGATCTGAACATACTTAGAAGCTCCAGGCAATCTTTGAAACTGGTAAGAGTAACAAATGACAGCTAAGTGGATGGAAGTGCAAATATTTTATGCAGTTTATTGTCAAAAATATGATGTGTTGGCCTATTAGAATTTTTTTTTTTTGAGAGTCAGTTGACTTTGTGTATGCAAATTATTGACGGGAGGTGGCTTTGTAAAATATAAAACAGCTTGGTAAATGCTGATGTAGCAGAAAGGGGCATGAAGTTGGAATCCAGAGACCTGGATCTATTCCTAACCAATGAATTAACCTCTTCAGGTCTCTGTTTCTTCCTTGCAAATTGAGTGATTAAGATGATCTCCATATGTATTTCCAAGGGCTCCTTTCTCCTCCAACATCTTCATTGTTTTTCAAACTAGGCTTCTCTGTTAGTCTATGGTCATATTCTCCTGGGTTGTAAATTCCTAAGGAAAAATTTTAAATTTTATATTTTCATTTTAATGGCAAAAAAAAAAAAGCAGGACATTTTTGTTTCTTTGCATAATGAACCTATGTCTGTAGATTTCAGCCTCTGCATTTTTATTTGTATTTGTAAATGTACATCTCAGGTGGTTTTTTGATCTCTAAAGGGATTTCAAGGAACTTTTACAATGTTGGAAAATTTCTCTAGCTTTACGGCTTGTTTTATTTTCAAATTGATAACTGATGTTTTGTGTCTGTCACTGAATTTGTGTTGATTTATTTCATTTGATTTAATGACAAAGCTTCCTTTTAATGGCAGTAATTTTCAACTAAAGGACATTTTCCTAAAGTAAGACGTTAGTTTCTTAAGTGAATTAATGCATTGATAATTTGATGGGACAGCATGGAAATGACATATTGCAACAGTGTAACCCAGAGAGTGGGCAGACAAAAGGGAGGGAAGTTAAACCCCTAATTGATGGGTGTTGGCTGAGTGAAGATCAAAAGACATCACACTGTTCTGAAGAAACAAGGCATTATAGAAATCAGGATAAAAAAATATGTTGGGAGAATGGAATCATGACATCACAAATAATACTAGAGGTGTAGGAATCTTAAAAGAATCTTTGCCATGGCAGTTGGTACCCTTTTCACACTGAGCAAGAGGATTTCATTCCAGCAATGCAAACTCATTGCCTACGTTAAATTACTTTAAGTTTACACATTTTTGATTAATGCTGAATTCATAATCTTATTTTGATTTGATTGTTGTTTAAAAGCTATGGATATAAGGAGTTTATACCTGAATTTATGCATGTGGTACTTAAGTAACATTTCAATTAAATATTTGAGGTTAACAGATTTATCTTAAGAATTGTTTTCCCTTAAAAGATGTCCAGGCCTAAGATTTGAAAACCTGGTCTTGATTTTAAAGTTTTCTATGTTTCTCTAAATTCCCTGGAGCAAAGTGTGGGGGAGGCAGACAATATTGGGAGCTAACACATACTGATGCCACAAAGAAAAGCCTGACAATTCTGGGGACTTTATGGACAGTTTCCCCATAGCCAGACTCATTTCTTCCCATTAGGGAAAAGCCACAGGGAAAGGTAGCTTTAGAACTCAAAACCAATTTGCCAGATTGTTGGGAGGAAACCAACTGAATGAGGGCAGGTTAGAGTTGGCTACAGAGTAAAGAGAAAAATCAGCCCCACAAAGGCAATGTTGGGCTTGTATATATTAAAGAAATTGGGCATCAAACTTAAACAGTCAGAAAACCAAAAGTGGGTTTTCGAAAGGCCAGTCCGAGGCTGGAAGATAAATAAATGAAGCCGCCAAGAGGGTATCTCCACCATATCAGTATCCCTCAGACCTTCTGGACAAGACTGTCTACAGTTGGCTGCTCCATGATTCAAGTGAGGAGGGAAAGCAAAGCCTGAAGAAGACAGTAGGAAATGGCATCAAGTAAGACTACGGAAAAGGATTAAAGACACCAAAGTTGATTTGGTTGGCAAGGGATATGGAAGGAGTAAGATTTATTTCTTTTGACTAATGTGCAAAAGGAGAATATACGAAACGGAGCACCAGCACCTCTCTGTCTCATATGGGAGAAAAGACACGTGGAGCACAATGCAGACTGTAGGGATTTAGACTGGTCACACTGACGGGAAATGACCTTAAAGGGAGCTTGGAGAGAACTCAGTGGATTGTCTATAGAAGATGTGGACATGGTCTCCAGGAGCACTTGCAAAACAATTTACTGAATTTCAGTTCCGCCAGAATGAACTCGCAACCTTCTGGCCATCTCTGTGAACCTCAGACAAGAAAAAGAAAAAGGCAGTGGGTGAGGGATGACCGCATCCCAGCAGGAATGTCCACACAAGTGGAAAGAAACAGGACTCGCTTGGGGCTGTTGCGGCGGAAGTCGACAGAGCGTGACTGGGCCAGAGCTTGCCCGGGTAGGAAAAGGATGAGTCAGTGAATCTGAGGTTGCCCTGCTGAAAAGGGGAGGTCATGTTTGGAGTTCATGGAGTGGAAGGAGCTGTGTAAATATTAGGCTGTCTTTTTTTTTTTTTTTTTTTAACTAAGGTTCACCTACAGCAAATTATGTTCAATATTTGCTAATAACTTTTTACTCTGAGTGTGAACTCCTCCGGCAGCTTCTTCAGGCTCTTCTCAGTGAAGGACTGGGGGAAATTTCTTTTTTCCCTCAAGTTTTTCGTCCTTGTTGAAGGTCAAAATGCTTCTGTTTCGCCAGAGAGTTCCCCAGAAAGAACACTTAAACGACGAACAAACAAAACAAGGACGGGGCAAATGTACTGAAAATCTAGCCTCTTGTTAGGCAAATTGAGAAATTCTTGCAAGGGTACCTCTTCCAGCTTCAGCTGTTATTTAACCTGGCAAATGTGGGCTGGGAAAAAAATAAAAAACCCCACCACTCTCTGACGATGCCTTTAGTTCTTACGCTGTTACTTTAAAAGTTCATACCTCAGACACAGCTCTCTGAAGAGTTCCGAGAGAAATCCATTTTAGAGGGATGGTTACTGCGTGAGACATTCTGGGAAAACATTGGAAAATGTGACCTTTCCTGCGACGTTTGCTGCTTCTGCCTTTACCGTGAGGAAAATCTGAGGATCGACGCATTCCTGTGAAGTGGAACCTGACAGCACCCTCAGTGTCCTTTCCTGAGAAGTGGGGAATCTCTCTCTGGGAACAGGTCTTCTAGCGTGTGTGTTTTACACTGGGAATTGACTTAGGGACAGGCAAAGGGAGGATATTTGGGAAAAGCTCTAATAACATTTTTTATTCCCACACCTTCTTGAAATTGACACGTGAGTCATGCTGAGGATATTTTCGATAAACTCAGATGTTGAGAAATTGGAACCAAGCAGTTTCTGAGTAAATTAGCTCCATATACTTCCAGCTAAAAATGGAACAATCTGCCTATCAAATTACTGAATGTTAGTCTCCATCAACTAGAAATTAGTGTAGGTGCCTACAATCTAAAATGATTTTGACTTTCTCATAAATTTCCAGAAGCTTATCCTCTCCACACCTTTAAATGAATAACCATGGAAAGTAATGAGTGATTTTCTAGCAGGTGAGGGGAGAGACCCTCTCTTGTCGCTACTACAAAGTTCGAAGACAGAGGCATAGTGGAAAGAGCACTGGACCAGGAATTAGTCCATCTGGGCCTTGACTCCTCTCTGACTGGTTCACATAATCTCCCTGGGCATAAATTTCCCTGTTTGAAAAAACAATGCCTCCGGAAATCTACCTGTAATCTCTGCCTTTCTGCCCTGCATGTAGCTCAGTCTCAGCAGAGCCAGGATTGACCCCTTCCCTTTGCGTCTGCAATGTACTTTCTTCCTGAACCGTCCGACACAGTGAGGGAAGGTTGTCACTGTCCGCCTGACCATCCTAGAACAAACTCCTTGGAGATAACCCACCCTCCTCTCATCCATCCCTTCCTTCCTACCTTCCCTAATCTACTTCTCTCTCATTCAGTTTGCCATATGTGGGAGGAAAGAAGACATTCCATTTCCAGGCTTGACCCCTAAACCCTCCCATAGGTTTATAAGGAATGCAAGGAGTAGAGGGAGCTGGTAAACCCTGGGGGATTGGCTTACTTTTCTGGATCCTACCTAATCACAGAACGGCAGCTGCAACGGGGACCAGAGTGTTCATGGAACACAAGCACTACTTCTATTGAGATAAGGAGACAGAGTCCCAGGTTGATTAAAAGACTTGGCTGTATTTCTCATGAATGGATTCTCAGAGCTGTGGGCCCACAACGGTCTGCCTTATCAGAAGAACTGTTGGCTTTCTTCAAAGCCTCAGGTGGTCAGGAGCCAAGGAAGGTAATGATCAACGACAACGATTAATTCATTACAGGTGCCTTGAACAAAAGACTTACCTTTTAATTGGTTTTGTATCTGACTTCGTTTCCTTCTCTTTTCTTTCTCCTCTTCCTGTTCCTCCTCTTTCTTCTGTCCTTAGTCCTATTTCCTCATGTTTTCATACAGTCAACTACACTGCAAGAAGGTGACTACATGCTAAAAATCTTCCCCTGGGACCAGCTGCCAGCATCATTACAGGCACTGTGGGCTTTACTGGGGCTATTTTTGAGGCTGAGTAGAGCACCTAAAAACAGACTTCAAACCCTCCTGTCTAAGGAAAGGCACTCTGCCTGCAGGGTGCAGAGAAGGGAGCCTTGGCTTTTTGGGGGGGAACTGAAAGCCTTTGGGATTGGAGATCCAAGGCAGCTAGCATTCAGACAACTGTGCTTCCAAATGGTCCCGAAGTGGTCATAGCTGAATTTCCTTATAATTGGTGCCTCTCATCTAAATCGGTTTGGGTCCTATATATCCCACCTCTCCCAGGCCCTGGGAGGTCCTTGTTGTGGGTCTCGGTCAAGCACTGACACTTCGGGTCTCTGGCCAGAAGCTGCTGCTTGGGCAAGTGCTGTATTCAGGAAGGCTGCTTCTCAACATGGCCCTGGCCTTCGGCATGCATGAAATGAACTGCACAGGTGCTGTAATCATGCCTCTGATTTCCCAACGATAACTTGAGAACTGTTTGGGAAGAGTACGTTTAAATATTCAAAACCATATCAAGGCATCTCTGAGAAAAAAACAGGAAACATTTCCTTTTGTTGTTTCTAGCACAAGCTTTGTTGGCCCCCACTGGGGTTTGGTTTGTAACAGGAATGTGTCGAGGACCTCAAGTTCAATAGGATGGTGGTGGTGGTGGGGGTGTGGTGGGGATGGGAGGCACACCATGGGAGGAATTGGGAGTATTGAGGTTTGATGTGGGGGGGAGGGTAAGGTTTGTGAAAGATAAAGGGAGAAGGAACAGGCTTGGGCAGGGAAAACCTCAGGATGGTGATGCGGCTCTGATGCTTGGAGAAGGAAAGGGAGGAGAAGGCGGGATTGGGGGTTTCTAGAGCAGAAGTGCCTGTGAGAGGGGTCCTCTTGTGGGGTTGGTGGGGGAGTGGCCAGGTCCTCATTGGTAGAGAGCTGCCCAGGAAGACCGTGGCTTCAGAGTAAGGCTAGCAGATCCTGAAGTCATGTCCCTGGAGGCTATCACCTAACAGCACTTACTGAAGGGACATCTAAGCAGAGCACCTCTAGGGCTGCCTTGGGGGCAGGAGCAGGGTGGGAGGTGGGGGAGGTGCCAGGCAGTGGGTGAGCGAACACGTACAAAGAGAAAGAATGACAATTTTGAAGCAGTGGGCATCATACATTGATTACCGCATACATGTGAAGGCGTTGAGAACCATATTCAGTTGGAAGAGCCTAGAGAGAAGGGTTTGGATTTGTTTCACATTTCCCCTGGGTCTAGAGTGGAGGTCAGCAAACTATGGCCCACGGATGAGACCCGACCCACAGCCTGTTTTCTGTGACTAAGTGTTACTGGAACACAGCCAAGATTCTATTGTGTGCAGCTATGCTCACACTACAATAGCAGAAGGGAGTAGAACCCCCAAAGCAAAGTTACTTTCTGGTCCTTTATAGGAAAATTGTACTGACCCCTGGGCAGTGAAGTTCCACCCTCTACCCATGTCCTGTGTGTGACTGGCCCTACTGTCAGCCTGGCACCCTTGCAGACTAACCTGGAAACCTCGGATTGATTCCCCCTGCCTGTCTCCCCCCATTGTTTTACTGGCACGGATAGAGTAAAGACAGCCGTAGGGCACTTGGGATCTGCTTAGCTACAACAGTCACTGGCCTGAAGTTTAGGTTTTAAATCACAAAATGATTGTTTATTGTACGTGACTGGTTAACACGTTCCACTGCTATTATTCTGTAGGTTTAGTTTATCAGATTAGCTCACAGCACTAGATTACCTGAGATTTATGGATGGGATGGGAGCAGGAATGATGAACAAGGGTTTAGGCTGGGTTTGAAGCTGTAGGAGAGGGCCCCGGGAGTCTGGGAAAGAAGGCTGTTAAGAGTAAAGAGATGAAATAGAGTAGTCATTGCCTGACATGAATAACATATGATGATGGTAAAGGTAGTCGTTCAGCATTTTTACTGATCACCTACTAATGCTGGGTCCTGTTCTAGGTACCAGAGATACAGCAGTAAACAAAACACATAAAAATCCCAGTCTTCATACAGCTTACATTCCACTGAGAAAGACAGACTATAGTAAAATAAATGAGTGAATACATATATCCTGTGTATTATATATAGTGTGTTCAACTGTGCTAACTGCTAGGGAGTAAAAATGTAGCAGGGAAGTGGGTTATGTTATTATGGGTTTTTGGGGTTTGGGGGGTATCACTGCCATTTTTTATGTTGCATCAGGGCAAGACTCTGGGGAATAAGCATAAAGAGAACACAGAGTTTTTTCATGGGTCTCCTCATCAGCCTCATCAACAAAAAGACTCTGAAAATAAAGAGAGAAAAAGGAGAGAGAGAGAGAGAGAGAAATGTTCCATATTGACATTCTAAAAGTGTTTCCCAGACAACATTCTTCATCTGAAATTCTTGACAGATACGTTGTGCAAAAAAGGAAATGAATAAAAAATGGAACTGTTGCTATCAACAGTCATTTTTTTAACCCGTGGCATTGTCAGAAGTAAAATGCAAAGTAACAGTTAAAGAGATTTGTGAATGTCAAACTGATTAATTTCAGATCTACTGCAGCCTAGGCTGAACTTGCCTATAGGTTAAAACAAATTGAGGGTCTGCCTCCTTCAAGAGTTTCAGGCATGAGTATAGGGTTCCTCGCAGTGTTAAAGAACCACACTATAAAAGTCCCAGCTATAAATTTTGCTGTGCTTCCCGGCTAAATGGACGCTTTGAGTGGAGACAGACTGGCGGGAGCTGAAGTAGTTATAGCTTTGATTTACCGCCGCTCTATCATTCCATCCTACTGAGAGTCTTGAGCAGTGATGGCAAGGCGTGCTGATCGGCTGCTGTTTGGAGACTGAGACAGCACCAGGGATGGCCAGTCTCCATCAGTTTGTAGGCAGTGTTATCACGACTTACTTTGTGCGGTGCAGTCGTATGGGAGATGCAGGAATGGGACATTGGCTAATAAATCTGTTGGGAGAGTAGTCCTTTCTGACCCTCATTTGTCTCCAAGAGGTCCTGTTGGAGCATCGCTGATAGGAAATCACTTGTGAAAACTTGTTATTTGAATTCGGTACAACACTTGTGAGGGCCAATTTATAACATTTGTTTTAAATATCCCGGATTTGGGGCATCCCTACTGATGTTTTTGTGTTTTTTTTTTTTTCTTTTCCGTGGTGCTAAAAATGCTCAAATGAAAGTTGGCCAAAGCAACAACGACACCAATGAAGACATTTGATTTAAAAAAAATGAACTGCAGATGCTGGAGATGAATCTAGTCAGATACTGTGTGGTTAGAATGTAGCCAAGGTCTCCGTAAGAGCTATATTTTTATTTTAACTTCAGGCTTCTCCATTTGAGAGGAAGGCGTGTACGACTGAAATCAATAAGAGATTCTAAGGCCGTGAGATTTAAAGAAAAGTATTATTCATTCTCTTGTTCGTTTTTCATCAGCTTTCATTTGGTATGTTTTTATTTACTTTGATTTTGGTAAATCTCTCCTAATGCTGTAATTATAGGAGTAAGACTGAATATGTTTTGCTTAACATCTGCGAGGAAAATGCAGTGTTTGATTTGTTTCTCTTTTAATTTGCAGTGTGGAAGAGGTTGATGAATCCGTTGGTAGAGTCATCTGTTCCATCTTAAGTTACACCCATTGGAGGTTGTTATAAATCCATCTGTGTAGTCAACTGAAATTTTTGGAGACTAAACGGCTGCATGGATCTGTAACTATATTTAAAAAATACAGTTTCACTCCTTAATTAACGAGGATGCTTCTAGATAGTGTGCATAGATCACATTTGGAACATTCTTTTGTGAAAAGAAGTTTCATTCACTTGTCTGTATCATGAGTTGTCATCATACGCGTCACCTTCTGTCATCTTGGCTTGTGGTACCATACTGAGTCAGAATTTTAGTATTCGTTTAAAACAATCCAAATATTTGGTTCTGTTAAATCATATCTGGAAACTTCTTATTCAACTGTCTTTTGAAGGGAGGATCACCAGAGAGGAATGCGTGAGGATAAACACGTGCTCACTCACACTACCTCCCCATCTCTTGCTGTGCTGTGGACAGGGCGTCGAATCAACCTCAGAATGCCAGTCGTGTGGGGTAGCGAAGCCAAACAAAGGGGCAGGAATCTTAGAAAGCCTCAAGGGAAACCTATCAGTGACATGATAAGTTTTCTCTCTCTCTTTTTTTTTAAGATTTTATTTATCTATTTTAGAGAGAGAAAGAAGGCATGAATGGGGGGGGAGGGGTAGAGAGGGATGGAGAGAGAGAATCCAAACGAGTCTACTCACTGAGTGAGCATAGAGCCCTAACGGGGGCTTGATTCTAGAACCCTGAGATCATGACCCAAGCCAAAATCAAGAATCTGACACTCAACCGACTAAGCCACCTGGGCACTCCCCATGGTAAGTTTTCACCCTAGATAAAATAAAAATCAGAATTCTAGAACTTCCATCATTTTCCATCTTGACCCACTTCTTACAAAATGTTAAGGAAAAAAAAAGGAACTTGATTCACCACTTCACCATGATCATAAATGATAATTAGTACCTGTGGAGAGTTGAAAAGTAACAACTAGAATGTGGAGACTATTTTAATTATATCTCAGCAAAACTGGAAGAAAGTTGCTGGATTTGGCAACCAGATTATGCCGGTTCTACTAAAACCACAGATTAATAAAGGTAACAACTCTTTCTGGTCTAAGATTATTTTAAATCCCTGTTTAAAATTCTTAGGCAAATGTAATGGAAATAGGAATAACATAGACTAATTTTTATAGCACTTATTGTCAACATGATACTACATGGGGGAAAGAAAGGTGTTTTACACATAACTATATCTAACCTGAAATTTGGAGATCTTACCATTTATATGGATTTACAAAACTGTTAGATTCACACAGGAAAAGAAATGTACAGTTGTGACAATTATACTGTAAATGAGTCCCTTTTGTATAGACTATTTTCTAAGTAGATAAAGCTTTAGATAGTGACAAGTTTTCGCTTTTCCCCAAGAATAGTACTCATCTCATTATGGGTGCTGAGAAACAAGTTCTGAGTATTAAATACCTCTCAGAGTACGGCATGACCCAGTATGTCATTTTTTTGCAGACTTCTTCTGTGTTTAAATGTTTTCACCTTGTATTAAAAGATACTCCATTGGGGGGCGGGAGAAAGCGTATCCCTATCTTCCATCCTGCAACCATCTGCAGGAGGCAAACACAGCGAACTCTTAGATATCTACCCCAAGTTCCCCACAGGGCTGCAGAGATTGATGTTTGGTTGACTGGAGAGAAAGAATGAGGGACACAGAAGAGGACTTCAGAAAAGAGCTCCTTCGGGTTGCCCCGCTGATCTCAGGATACCGTTCAATGGGCATTGCTCACGACCATTTGAAAAAATGTCTTTGCTTGAGTGAATGTGAAGAAATGAGGGGCATGGGAGTTAGTCCAAATTCGTATCTTTGGGAACTGAGGGTCTATTCCAGAAGGACAACCAATGTCCTTACTTGGGAGGTCAATGTGTAGCTTCTGAATTTCAGTCCAGTTAGGTCACTGTAGCTTGTAGATGGCATTCTGTTGCAGGCCTGGGTGGTGACTCACAGGCCCTTCTGCTGTTAACAACATCAGCTTTAAGGACGTTGACAAATGACATTGGAAAATGCATGTAGTGCTTGAGCCAGGGCACATGATGAAAACCATGTATATCTTCACTGTTCCTTGCAATCCCAAATTTATGATTAAGTTTCTGTTTCTCCAATTGGGCCTTTTGAAAATGATCTTGAGCAATCTTAGCTTCTTGCACCACTCCCCAAACTAACAAACTTTTCCTATAAAAATATTTGTTCCCCTTAATGTTGTCACTGCTGAATTTAATTGAATGCATGTTTTTCCTGTAGATCTCACTTTTGGAGTGAAATTGTACAATTTAACTCTGAAACAGTTGGTTTAGGGGTCTAAGTCACCTAAAATTTTTCTGTAAGACCATGAGATTTAAGTTTTGTATTTGGTCCCCCAATGTTTTGGAGAGAGGAGGAAGGAAGAGAGATGAGGACACTGACCTCATCAAAGGAATGTGTCCAGGTGCAGATCAGGACGGCCTCCAGTTGAGTAGGACTGAAAGACAGACATCGGGACATTTTGGTATGCTCTTCAGAAAGACCACCAGCTGCAAGTGCCCAGCTGTGAAGAGAATTGCCTGAATTTAAGGGTGAGGTATAACCTGGACCTCTGAGAAACTTTAAAGGAACTATTTTCAGTGAACGTGGCATAAAATTGAGTAATTATGGGCAGAGCATCTCAATATTTGGTGTCCAAGTTGTAGTAAGATGCTGCAGTTATGTTTGTGATTTAAAGCTGTTCAAATTAGACTTTGTGAGTCTTTTGGAGATTGAAAGACAGTGAGGGTTAGTAGAAATAGCATGACACAAAAAGACCTGGCTTCTAACGTCACCCTATTGCTTGGTGAATGTCTCACATAAGTCACTTAACATTTTTCGACCTCATTTTCCTTAGAGATAAAAAATTACCTGGGAAGTCTCCTCTAGCTCTACAATTTTAATTTTTAATTATAGTTCCCTGACTTCCTTCACACATTACTATTTAAATGAGAAAATGCAGAAGGAACTTGAATGGGTGAGAGAGAGATCCTGTCATTACCTATCATTATCATTATAACTACTTCCACCACCCTCAAGTCCCCTAACAAAACTCATAGTTCCCAAAGCTCCTGCTAATGTTTCTGTATTTTCTCATCAGGGAAATCTCTAGGTAAATGGTGAAAGATAAGCATGTGTTATTCAGCTGAAAATAGAAAGACCAATAGGTGATTAGAACAAAATTTAGTAGTTTGGGTAAATAAATTATCTACTAGCTAGCATTATTTTTATAGAGTCAAAATAGGCCTTTATCTGCATGTTATAGGTTCTATAAACAGTACAAGTAACATAGAATTACAAAATCACTTAAGAATTCACACACAGAATGTCTCTCTTCTCTAGCACCCAATCTTACTTTCACACTCCAGAGCCAACCACTGCTGATGATATGGCATGTCTATCTCGGAAGCCATATTTAACTAAGTTACATGCATATGTTTATAAAAAGATGCACATACATTTTTTGACATATAAACAGATTATGTTAGATTATGCGCCATCCTTGGAAAACTCAAAGTGTGCCTGGCCTTGAACTAATCACGGCAATCATCTTCTCAATACCCCTTATTTTATAGGAAACTCAGCTTCTATGGAAGTCAGCTCTATCTTCCAGGAAGATGAGATTTGTGAGAATTAATGACTTTTCATATCTTGGCTTTCTAAAGACTTGTGAAAACCTCACATTTGATTGGGTGGATTAAATAATATCTGTGGAGATAATAGTGGTAAATGGTGATTCTTGGAACTATCATTATCAATGACTTCAAAGCATGTTGTGAAATTCACAACACATAAAGTGTATTCACTAAAACTCACTTTTCTGTAAGTCTCTCACTTTTCTAAAAGTCTCTTGACAGGTTGAGGCTTTACGTTGGGATGGCTGTTGTGCTTTAGGGACAACAAATGTCACAAACTCCAATCCATTCTGTCACCAGATTCCAGACCTGGATTGGTCCACTCACTTTCTTACTTTTGTAGCAGTACCCTGGGCATATCTTTACCGTAGCCATCTTCACAACACAAGATAAGCTGCACCAGAGTGAGAACTGGCATCTGCTTTGATCTGCTGTGTTCTAGCACTTAGAACAGTAACTGAACGCATAGGAGGTAATCAATAGGTACTTGTTGTTCAACATATTTATTTTACCAAATTCCCTGTTATATTTACTATAAGCCCTTTGTCAGCCTATACAGTTCTACTGCTGGTTTTAGAATATGACTGCTGCTCAAAATTGTTGATTATTATATAAAAAGAGAAAAATAAGTGAATAAATAAGGGCATAAGTAAATGAATGAATAAAATAAGAATAAGCTGTCCACACCAGAGATGGATATCATTGTTGATCAAGTGAACTTGTTTAGGCCCCAGTTGAAGTCTAAACAGTAAATGTATCTTGATTTGTTCTGTACTACTTGAATTGCTCTTACTTTTTCCTTAGCTACCTTGACCTGCTATATTTCCCTTTGCAGAGGAAATCCTGGGTTCTTCAAATTTGATAAGGTGTGCATAACTTTTAATAGATGCTCTTAAGGTAACTTCTCTTAAGGAATTGTCACATCAGTAATGTGTTATTTCTAAGATTTCCAGTTTGTTCTATACACAACATACCAAAGGCTCATGTTTCGTATCAGGCAAGATATGGTCATTTTCAATCCCACATTCTTTAGATTTCCTCTGAAATTTACAGCTTGTGTGTGTGTGTGTCTGTGTTTGTGTGTGTGTGCCAAATATAATTTTATTCATATAGTTAAAACCATTGAGTTTCCTCTTGGATGAGAAGAAAGAATTAAGGAAGTACATTCATAACCCTATCAGGATAATGGGAATTCCTTATTCCAAGAGGTCATATCTGCTGGAAATAATTCTTATTTCTTACTTGCTCCACAATGTACTCCCAAGAAGTTGTTACTTGAGGGTGTCCACAATTTCCACCATCAAGCCAGGGCTGTTTTAGTGCTGAATCTCCCTTTGTTACTGCCTTGCCTTGTACATGGACTCTATCTTTTCACATATTTATTTAACTGCATTACTGAGAAATGCTTTATTCACGTCTACTGTCCACAAAAGACGTGTCCAACTCAGGTCAGCGTAGGCAAACTAAATTAAGCTAATCATAACCAAAATAAAAGAACCTAACATTTTAGTTATCACAATAAATGGATGACACCCTATTAGGATTTTTGAAATCCTGCAAATAGTTTATGTGTCTCTATGACAATCTTCAAGGACCTCTGCGGAGCTAGGGACTAGCTATTTATAGGATTCCCATAAATTTTAAAATCCTGAATGAGGGACCAGAAGAGTTAGGCAAAGAATATGGAGAAGGAACTACTGATAGCTATTAAGTGGTGGCTGAAGGCCTAGTCCTCTAATATATACACATCCCATTCTCTATCTGCTAAGGTTTTGTCCTTTCTGGATTGATGCTATGTGATTTATTTGCAGTTAAAGTAATCAGTCTAAGTGCACAAAGCTACATTTGTCATAACCTTACGTGGTCCTATCAAATTACATGGTAACCATATTTATAATAAGAAGTAACAAAAAACAGGTTTAAAGTGACACTTAGATGTGCTAAGTTTGTCTACTGGCTGGGTCTGTTTCATCTTTCTGTCTTCTGAGTTACTATAATAAACTGTATTAGCATATATATGTTCTTATGATATATTCAGGGTAGCACAGGTGAGAATTAGATGTTATATTTGGTTCTATGGAGTATAGACAGAGTTAGCTTAAGTTACAGAAAATGGTCTTGCATTATCTCATCTGTTAGCTGTTAAACTATTTTAGGAAATGTGCTCGTGTGTATTCGGTCTTTCTTAGAATTCCATAACTGTAGTAGCTGTAACATTTAAAGAGGCTGATGATTAAAAGATATTGCAGGTATCTCTCTTATTTTTTTTTCAAGATATTATTTCTTTGAAAGAGCATGAGCAGGGGAAGCAGGAGAAGCAGAGGGAGAAGCAGACTCCCCGCAGAAAAGGGAGCCTGAGGCAGGACCCCATCCCAGGACCCTGAGATCATGACCTGAGCTGAAGGCAGAGGCTTAATCCACTGAGCCACCCAGGCACCCCTCTATCTTACTGGCATTATACAGATTACACTGTAAAACAGTTCATTAATCTGATTGGGAAGTCTAAGAAAACCTCTAAGAACAGTTGCCAACCACAGCTTTGAGCAGCACGTGCACATGTTAATGGGTGACACCAACAGCACACTAAGTGGTGTCGACAAGCCTCATCTTAACCCCTGGTACGATCCTACCTTCTTGCTTCCTTCCCCTTCCCTATATGCCAGGCCCCAATTTCTCATTTTTCCAAATACTTATTAAATAAATTTTAAGAAGTCTAATTTCTTCTCTTTTTTGTCCTGTCTCTGGAGTAAAGTTAAAATTCAGGCAGCTGGGAGTAAATGGAGATATAAAGGATTAGATTAAAAGGAAAAAAAAAAAACCTACCAGAATAATTAGTCCATAAAAAAATACAGGTGTTTGTATATTGGGAGAACACATGGGTTTGATAGCAGGGACGGAACAGAGGTAGATCCCATTAAGTCTAACTCACTGGGGAGGGAGAAAAAAGGATGAGACAAAGGGACCGGTGGGATGCTGGTCAAAGCAGATGTCCCATTGCCCAGCAGACGGAGTGTGATTTTTGTCTAAGGGGTCTGAAATGAGGACATAGCTCATACGACTAGATACTCCTTCAAACAATAAATGACCCTCAACTTTTAGGTGACAGTTCAAGAGCTCAGGGGCTCAACTCAAGGCTGCACATTCTGGATAAACACAGAGAGGAATGAACTCAGAAAGGACAGATACAATCAAAGGATCCCAGGCAGGACAGCATGACCACAGTGACATTGGCCTTCCTTTCATCTTGGTTCTAGGATAATTGTCACTGTGTGAAATCTTAGAGGGGATTATCACCGCAGGCTCAGAAGAAAGCTCATGATAATAATTCCGACGGTGGATAATGCTTAGAATTTTTTTTCAAAATGCTTTCTCATTTATTATTTGCTTTAGTCTCCCCAGTACCCCCAGGGCAGTAAGTTTGGGCACTGTTATCCCATTTGATGGAGGAAGGAACTGAGGCTCAAGGTCACAGATGCCCGCGGCAGATCACTTCTCAGTGCCACCCAACACATTCTCTGATTTCTGTTAGAAAGTGGCGTTGCGTACAGAAGTCTCATCCTGTCCTTTTCTTCCTTTTGTAAACGCCAGGGAGATTTTTGAGAGGGTAGCACTCAGGCTGACCAATTCTCTGGAATGGCCTCTCTCCTTTCACAGGCCAGTGGGTCGGTAGTTGGCTGCTGGAGGATTTGTTCCTCGCCACCCCTTCATTCCGCCCCAAGTATAGATTTCCTGTCTCGATAAGAGGAGCCTGGCTCCAAGAAGCAGGGGTGGGCGTGGAGCCGCTGAAAAGAAAGTTATGTGTCTGTCCTCTGGAGCCACGTCGAATAGTCTCAGTCATAGTTCCTCATGCAGTTGTTGGCACTTTCCAATGAGTTTTCTGTGGCAAATAACCCCAAATGCTTTACACAGGGAATAGCTTGCAGATGTGAGTATGATAACCTGCAAAGCATGACTTAAATATAGTAATTGTCTCTAGCCTGCTCTTAACTGTGGCGACAGAGTTTCTACTATGTCATTAGGGAAGGAATTTCCAAGTCTTGGAACACAGTAAGCAAAGCTTCTGGCAGTGACTGTTTTTAACGAAGTTAATTGGCTTCTGACCAAAAAGATGGGGTTAAAGTATGTGGGAACAGGAGAGAGAAATGGCAGTCAAGGAGTGTCCAGAAGTTAAAAAAAAAAAAAGTTTTGTTGCTATTGTTATTCAGCTTAGAAATAATCATTTTATCTCTCTGTATTCTTTGTTCTGATTTTCTGTTATCCTTCCCAGTAAAATTACTGCCATTTAAAGGTGAACGGTTTTGCTTTGCAGACTTTCTTTACCAGCCCACATTCCTGACTCTGCCTAACAGAGCCAAGTAGAAAAGATCCACTGGACTCTAGGGATGGATGAAGTAGAGAGAGTAATTCACTCCAATCTCTCACCTAACAAGGAGATTTCCTCCACTAATCCTTGGCAGATGGTCCTCCAGACTCCCTACCTTCTAAGACCTCACTTTTGGACACTTGTTAACCGTTAGATTTTTCTTCTCTATCCTGAAATTTTCTTACTCATGGGTTCTGGTTTTATCCTCTACAAGTAGATGGGACTTGTTTAGGCAGTTATTTCATACCACAGGCTTTTAACTACTTCCGGGAGGGTGGGGGGAATCATACCGCCCTTACAGCCAGAATAACTAGTAAGTTTGGTCTCAGTTGCCAGCTCCACTGGATTGGACCTTGGCTGTCTGGGGGAGCTAGGAGCAGGGCAAATGCTGTGAGAAAGAGAGTCATGATTGATTAAAAATGTCTGTCACGGACAGGATGAGAGCGTGAGTGGTGTTACAGGTGTCCATATTTTTAGACTTTGCCTTAAACGTAACATAATCAGTGAACACCACGGTCCTTTCGATTGCTCTTCGTATACCACGGTTAGGTACCTCACTGTCCTGGCTGATTTTCTCTGAAAAATACTCCTCTCGAAAAATAATTCCCAAAGGTGAGCACAGTACTCCTAGTGTGGGCTGACTAGATTAGAAAACAGCAGGACCACAATACCCCTTAAATCACATCCGTCAGTGTAGTCCACAGTTGCTTCTTTCATGTGACTCAGACGGAGCATGAGGCCTACCACCACCTCTAGGTCATTTTCATGTAGCGATCAACAACACAGTGTGATTTGAGGGGTACCACAAGGCTCCAACCATGCCAAAGTGTCTTTCCGCTAGACTGTCGGATGCTACAATCTTAACCTATGTGACATAGAATGTCTGACATCCCTCCATGACAATTACTTTTTTGGTTTAGACAACTGTGCTTGTGGGAACACGTTGAGTCTAGGCAGCTCCTATGAAGATACTAGAAATCACTAACACATTGGCGCAGAACGGCTTTCTCATTGATTTGGTGAATACTCATTGATTGCTTGCCATGTGCTAGGCATTATTTTAAGCACTGGGGATAAAACAAAAAGAATAAAAAAGATGAAACTTCCTGTCCTAATGGAGCTTGCACAACAACATGGGAAGACAGACAATACAACAAAAAATAATAAAACAGATGGTAATAGGCACTGTGGAGGAAAAAATAGAGCAGGGGAGAGGAATGGGAAGCAGTAGAAGGGGAGATGGTTGGGATGTAAAATTCAGTGCTCAGAGAGGGCCTCGCTTAGAAGAAGAGGAAACCCCTGAAGGAGATGAGAAAGGAAGCCGTGTGGAGATCCAGGGGAAAAACATAAAGGTAGCAGACAGCATGTGGCAAGACCGAGGAATAACAGGAAGACCAGAGTGGCTGGAGGAGTGAATGATGAGAAAGAAAGAAAGAAAGGAATAGAGATAATGGGGACAGACTGTGTAGGCTAGGCAGGTTATTGTGCAGGTTATTGTGAGGTCTCCTGTGGAGACCATGGGAAGGTTTTGAGCAAAGGGGCAACATCATCTGACATCCTTTTGAAAAGGACTCCTCTTGCTGCTGTATTGAGAACAGACTCGAGGTGGGCAAGGGCAGACACAAGACAATTCATTAGAATGTTCTCAGTCTCATCCAGGTGAGACATATTGGTGGCTTGGATCAGGAGGTACTGAAAGATGGCCTGACTATGGGTATATTTGAAAAATAGAGTCTGAAGCATTTTGGGATGTTTAGTTATGGGGTATAAAAGAAAGAAGGCCATCAGGGATGACACTGAGGTTTTTGACTGAGCATTTGGAAAAGTGGAGTTGCCATTATTGAGGCAGGAAAGACTGGGACAGGCAGATAGAGGAGGGAAAACCTGGATTTGTGGATATCTGAGCTGAGGTATAGTGATGCAGGTGGATTTCTTATTCTGGAGTGTAGGAGAGCAATCCAGTCTGGAGACGGAAATCCCTCAGCACAATAATGGCCATTAAAGCCTCAAGGCTGGATGAGATCACCAAGCGGTTGAGTGCAGCAAAATGAAGACAGGACAAAGGACTGAGTCCAGGAACACCGCAACTGGAAGGACAGGTTGCTGAGGAGATTGGCAAGAGCCTCCGAGAAGCGGTGGCTGGTGAACAGACAGTAAGTCATGACAGGGCGGTGTCCTGGAAGTCCAGTGAGGACAGAGTACCCAGGGGGACGGAACAACCCACGCTGTCAAACGCTACCGAGGGCTAAAGTAAACTGAGGACTGAAAGCCACCGCTGGTTTAAACAACTTGAGGTTCCTGGTGACCCTGAAAAGAGCAGATTCAGTGAGATGGCTGAGACAAAAGTCAGAGAGAGTAGATTCAAGAGACAAGGTGGGGGTGGGGAGAAATGGAAACGGCAAGTAGAGACAAAACATTTAATTGGTTTTGCTGTAAAAAGTTAGAAAATGGGGAGTAGATGGAAATGTAGCTGGAGGGGAAGGTGAGGTCAATAAATTATTATTTTTAAGATGAGAAAATTACAGCATTTCTCCCCCCTGACGGAAATCACCCAGTAGTGGGAGATTTTCAGTATAACCCTTTATCATCAAGACCTGAGTGGATAAGACCCAGGTCGGTATTTCTGATGGGAGGAAGAGAGGTCTAATTCTTGGCATTCTCTATGAAATGGGCAGGCTGGGAAGCAGCCCTTTGCAGCTGGTTCAGCCACCGAGCAGCATGAACCTACTGGTGTGGGCAGGATAGTGCATGGTGGGGAATGGGAGATTGGACCCTACAGACACCTCTCCCTGCTTTACACCAATGGGAGATACTCCTCAGAAGCACAGAAATGAGGTGCAACCCACCCTAATGTGTCTTGTATCTACTTTGTATTCTCACTTTTTTTTTTTTTTTTTTTTGCTTTAAGTCGGCCAGTTAATCCCTCTGTATGTGTTAAATACCCGCCAATCTCAACCTAATTCCCCCTTTTGTCCAACTGATCTTTGTGTCTTATTTAGTTTTCCAAGATTTATGACAAAAGGTGATTTTCTAGTTACAAAGTTCTCTTTATTCCTGCTAGTGTTGGTTTCTCCCCCAACTCCCCGCCTGCTTTTATAACTTTTCTTTCAAATTCAAATGGCACCTGAACAGCACCTTCACACCTTCCTTCTGCATCTCACTAGAGACTCACCCAGTTAAACAGAGCTGGGATTCCTCTTACTCAGGTGGCTCAATGTTCCCTCTGGGTGAAGAAAGCAGGTAGATTCATCTAGGCATCCATCCATTCAATTAATATTTATCTAGTACCTACTCAGTGCCAAGCATTATTTCTGGCACTTGGCCATCCAAAACAACACAGACCCGGTTCCTGCCCTTAGGAATATTCTATTGTAGTGGAAGAGAAAGGTAATACACAAGAAAATTGAAATCCAAGTGACTGTGATAAATGAAATGAAGAAAATGCATGGGCTGCTGTGACACAGGGTAACAGGGAAAGGAAAGGAGGGTATTTTCTTTAGATAGGGTGGTCAGGGAAGGCTTCTGCATTTAGAATCCTTTCACTTCTCCCACCAAAACTTACACACCTTCCCTGGTAAGGTGAGGAGGGCCATGGTGCCCATTGTGTTATTTGCCCCTAGATGCTCCAGAGTCTCTCTGTGAGGTGAGAGTGAGATCTGATATCCAACTGTGTTTATCTAGTCTGAGCTAAAAGAATTTAGCAATAATATTAATCTAATAGAAATGGATATTGGCAGTAGGGGTATTTTCTCTCTGGTGCCTGGGGCCATCTGGCAACTCATGCGCTTCTTCCATGTTTCCCTTGGTCCAGGAGCTCTGCCCTAAACATGGGGAATATTAAGAGCCCTGGACTGGAGGTAGGGGCATTGGGGTTCAACCTGAGGGGAAAAAGTAAACATTTGGTTGTATATTTAGAAATCTCTATTGATTATAAACACTGAGTAACGAATCAGAAGGATTTTAATTATAAAGGGAACTATGAGTTAGCATAACCTGATGGTGACTTGTCCAAGTGGGCATTAACAAAATTGCCTACTTCCCCAAAGTTATGTAATAGTGAGATCAATCTGCCTGACCAATGCCAGCATTCAAAATTCAACAGCCATCATATCAAATAATGTCAAGGGGAGAATAATACTTGCATGACAGGTAACCAAATGTCAATCAAAATAAACATGATGGTCTAAGATAGGTCGCAAATTCAAATACAGGACAATGAAAGACATTTGCCGCAAACAGAACAAGATCCACACGAATGTCATGAAGGAAAAGTCTAAGGAAAGAACATTTGGAGAAAGAGGCTCTTCTACTTGAAGTTACCAAGGCCCCCACGGATATGGAGATGAAACAATACTTGTTATTTTTAAGCACTTTCAACTTTTCAGCATCTTTAATTAGTGCTTCTGAGTGGAGGAGACTGAAGATGGCCAGTGGATCTGTGTAGTTTAAAGAGTTAATTTGGGTTCAAGCTGATAAATATTAGGGCTGAGACTGATCTCAGTCCTCTCCCTGAAGTGCCACTTCAAGTAGCCAGGGCTTCTCCTAGCCCAGCTGGGCTAGATAACAATGAAGGCAGTACCTTCTAAAAGTTTACAATTCAGTTCAATCCACCCTAATCTAATCATGGGCTCCCAGTGGGTAAAATTACTCCTTCCTGCTAAGTGAGGCTTAAATCTCTCCAGTGTATTTCTACTTGGTTCCTTATTTCATGCAACTCGGGTCATGTTAGTCTTTATAATGGTCCTAAACCTTAATCGTTCCCATCTGTTCAATATTACATGGTAATTTGGTCGTGAAAGAGTACTAGGCTGGGAGCCAGTTGGATTCTAGTCCTAGCTTTGTCACTAATTAGCCGTGTGACTCCAACAAGTTTGTTCATCTCGGTCTTGATTTTAAATCTCTTCCTCTCAGACCAGTTTTCTCTACTCTTCTTTGACTTCCCCAAGATGCAGGGAGAAGAGACAGCTCTAGGAAAGTGCTTTGGGACTTCATACCTAAGGAAATGAAGGCAGAGATGAAGAAAAAGGAAGGAAGAAATCCTCATCTCCTCAACCTAGATATACAAACCCTCCTGCGTCTGGATCTGGCTTCTTCTTCCTACCTGATACAGGGAACGACACATCCCTGCTCCCAGAATAGCCCAGATCCTCCATCTGGGCCCTGAATCCATCTCCTCTCAAACATTCTTCTCTGTCACCTCCTCTTTTGCCAACAGCTCTCCCTCTCTTGGATCATTCCTGAAATACACAAACATGTTCTTTTGTCTCCTTGAAGTCTTCCCTTGTCCCATATGCCCTGTGGTTACCACTCCATTCTCAGTTCCGCATTAAGCCTGACTTCTTTAAGAAGCTATCTGCATAGGTTGCCATGGCAAACCCCAGAACATGATCCTCTGTGGCCCCTTCTTTGCTATATTCTTCCCTTTCTCATTCTCTCCAAATGCTTACCTCACAACCTAAAGCTAAATAAATTGTCCTAACGTTATATGTACTTATGTTACATGATTATGCCTGAATGATCCCCACCTTTGAGTATAGCAGTGTAATTTGAGTATTTTTTGTATGATTTTTTTTGTATGCCCTAGAATTAATAATTACTTTTTTAAAACATTTACTTAATTTTCCATGCCCCATTACTATTTTTATCGCAGTGGCCCAATAGCATTGTAAACCACCCTCTTAATATTTCCCACACTTTGTATCTATTCCATATTTTTCCCCTGGAGACCTCCTTCTGGAAACCCTCCTCCTTTGGCTCTAATCTAAACCTGTTGTTCCCTAGGCCTGCTACTCAGCTGTCATCTGGGGCCTTCACTTGACTATCACTTGATGACATAAATATGGTTCATGGGGCGCCTGGCTGGCTCAGTCGGTAGAGCATGCAACTATGAATCTCAGGGTTGTGAGTTCAAGTCCCACATTGGATGTAGCGCCCACTTGAAAAATATACGGTTCAAGACATTTTATCTGGCAGCCTTTCGTGAGACATATTGGAGTCAGGAAAGATAGAAGTGGTAAGAATATTTCAGAGGACTTTTGAATGAGCTCAAGCTTGAGCTAATTAGAATTTCAACCATATGCTTGAGTGAGGGATAGTCTACCTTCTGGTGCAATGACAGTATGTCAATAATAATAGTATGGGGTTCAGTCATGCAAGTGGATACTCTGAGTGTTATAGAATAAGAGATTTATTTTGTAACTAGACTTTACATAACTGTGGGAGGTCAGCAGAAGTAGATGACCAGAAGATTCACCAGCTAGTCAAAACTAGAAGACAAGCAAGTCCA
This sequence comes from Meles meles, assembly GCF_922984935.1. NCBI lineage: Eukaryota > Metazoa > Chordata > Mammalia > Carnivora > Mustelidae > Meles > Meles meles. The sequence continues at coordinate 86,820,996 of NC_060068.1, forward strand.
AACACTGATGTGAAATCATGAAGGGAACGGGAGAACTCTGGGGGTCTTCAGCCTCATATGTAGGGATGGCTTGAGCCCTTGTTGGCCAGTAGGGTCAACAGTCTGGAAGAAGAGCTGGGGGGCAGAGGAGAGCCAGGATAAGCTGGATCTCACTGGCATCTCTGTATTTGTTTGTCACTTCTACCAACTAACCAACATGACCTCAAGAGAGCTGTGACTACTCCTCTTTTGTACAAGTACCTCATTGACCAATTCTAACCATGAACCATTTAGATAAGGGGAACAAAGTTCCAGCTTCACCGAACTGACAACCAGTTATAATGGACTGAACTGTGTGTGTCTCCGTCCCAAAATGTATAGGTTGAAATCTCAAGCCCCAGTACCTCAGAATGTGACGTTATTTGGAGATAGGGTCTTCTAAGACATAATTAAGGTTGAATGAGGTCTTGAGGGTGGGCTCAATCCAGTTCTACTGGCGTCCTTACAAGAAGAGAGTAGGACACAGATACAGAGGAAAGACTACATGAAAGCACGCAGAGAAGACACCCATGTACAAACCAAAAAGAGAGGGCTCAGAAGAAGTCAGCCCTGCCAACACTGTAATCTCAGACTTCTAGCATCCAGAACTGTAAGGAAAGAAATTCTGTCATATAAGCCACCCAATTTGTGGCACTTTGTCACGGTAACCTTAACAAACTGATATATGGATCAATCTAGCATATCTATAGGCTATATTTTATCTATTTCCTTATATACTTCTTTACACATGGCATATGTGTTTATATATTTCTTTACACATGGTAAAGCATTTCAACATAATAATAATAGCAAATTCTGAGTTACTGTGTGCTAGGCATTGTTCTAGGCACTTTACCTATATTAACTAATTCACACAATACTCTTGTGAAATAGATACTACTATTTTCATTCCCATCTTACAGATGAGGAAAATAAAGATATTCAGCTATTTGCTTGAAGTCATATAGCTGGTGAAGATTGAAGCCAAGACTCAAACCCTGGCTCTGGCCTCTCTGCCAGACATTTCTTTCCACTTGCGTAGTGTCACCTGGTCACATACACAGATCTCAGGCTCAGTCTTCCCCTCTCTGGGTCATGGATCTAACTTCCTTGTCCTCTTGGTGGATTTCTGGTTTTGTTTACAGGGGAAATCTGCCAGGAAACCTGTGTATGTTTCCCATGACACACACAGGGTCACAGGCTTCCCTGACCGTAGGGCTATAATCACAAGTCCAGACTTCCCAGAGAGGAAAGCCTCAGACCCAGACTGGTGGGGTTATCATGTGATACAGGATTGTTCAAAAGGCAAAAAAGTACCAGGTAGTCTACACTGCATTCTATAATAAAATTTGATCTCTAAACCACTTCTCTTTGCAGTGGCCAAAATAGTTCCCCTGCCTGAGGTCATGTGATTACTCAGCAGATTTCAGTTCCCAAGCCAGCAATTCTAGAAACTGTCCACTTCACTCTCAGAAATCACATATCTAAAAACAAATCAAATCAAAACAAAACAAAATATTAAGCAAGAAAGAAAAAAAAGGAAAAATCATATATCACTGAAACAGCTGTTGCTTGTACCAAAATGCACTAAAGTCAGTTAAGAACAAAGAGGTATATCTATTTGCCTATGTCAGTGATCTCTATTTGGTTCCAAAATGGCAGATCACACTGTAGTCAGAACAAAGAGGCATCAGGCAGCCATGTGAAATGCCTATTGGGGCCTTTGAAACAGAGACCTCGCTTCATACTGCCAATGAGACTGAGTTATAATTATGCACACCACTTCCCAAAACAGTCTGTCATGTTCTACTTGGGGCTTCTGAGTAAAGTTAAATCCTGTTGTGGCATTAGAAATACGCATTTCCTCTGCATGTTAAAAGACTCACCTAATACTTTTCCCTCTCATGTAACAGGGAGATTTAACCCAGTCCCCACAGGGAAAATGCTAGATACAAAGCCCTGTGTAGGTTAAAATCTAACAACAACAACAATTACCGCTACCATTTAATGAACACATATTATGTACCCGTCACTGTTCTGAACACTTTACATGTACACCTTCTAATTCCCACAACCCTTATGAGGTAGAGACCATTTTTTTTTTAAAGATTTTATTTATTTATTTGACAGAGAGAGATCACAAGTAGGCAGAGAGGCAGGCAGAGGGAGAAGGAGAAGCAGGCTCCCCGCTGAGCCGAGAGCCTGATGCAGAGTTCGGTCAGAGAACTCCGGGATTGTGACCTGAGCTGAAGGCAGAGGCTTTAACCCATTGAGCCACCAAGGCACCCCAGTAGAGACCATTTTTATCTTCATTTTACTGTTTAGGAAGTAGAAGTCCAGAGAGTTTAAAGAGAATCACAACATGGGTGAACAGTGAAGCTGGAATTTGAACACAGGCCATCTGTCTTCAAAACCCTTATTCATAGCTACTACATGTTCCTATCCTGAAGAAAAAAGGTGAAAATAAATGATGAGTTTTAGCTGCTGACAATGTTTTCTGATTCTGAATTCATCTCGTGTGTGGTGGTGACCATGATAGAAAGGAGAGGAAGAAGGCATGTGTGAGTTCAGTAGGATGTGATGGGACAAGTCTCTTCCATCTTAAACCCTCCCTCTCTCTCGTCTGTAGTTAAGGACAGCTGGGTCCTGACAGTTTGGCCCAAGGTCTACACCTGAGAGCCCAGCAGAGGGACGGGACAGTCCTGCTTGCTATAGAGCACAGAGGCCAGGACTCTCTCATGGCCAGAGAAGCAGGTAATTTTGATGGGATGCTGAACCAGCACAGAGACCCTCAACTCCCTTAGAGGGTACGACCCTCCTCTAAGCAACTGGGCTGTGTTTTCCTGTCCAGCTTCTTAGATGACCAGTTGTATCAGTCAAGGCTTGTGGTGATAACCCACAGAAGCCAATTCTGATGACTGAAAGCAGTAAAGTTACTCACTAGAAGGATCTCAAGGACCTCACAAAATAGACAGGAAGGCTAGAGAACAAAGAGGAGAAATAAGCCAGGCTCCAGGAAGCCAGGAACAGAGATGCACTCAAGCCCGTGCTGCCGGGAGAGTGTCCCAGGACGCCTTCCTGGCCACACACGGCTGGGGAACTGCTGGTTTCAGGTATGTCATTCTCCTGCATGATCTCTAGCTCTTGCTGCACCTCAGGGCCAGTTTCTTCAAAAGGTAGAAGGGTCTGATTAGCTGAAAGTAGGTCATTTGTCTGTGGAAGCTGTAGGGTCCTGATCGATTGTAGAGATCAGTATGTAGAAGCTTGAATGACTCTTGATAAATTCACATAAAATTCCCTGACTTCGACGGGCTAAAAATAAATAACCTAAAGTCTGAGAGCTAGGGGGTGTAGAGATGGACAAACAGAGGAAGGAATTAGAGAATAAGCCTTGTCTTTTCATATACACATAACCTTGTAATGCTTCTTGGCCTTGCAAAGCTTATGGGCAAGAGGGAATTAAGAAGGATTGACCAAAAGAAAAAGTGTGCTCTTTGCTCCACCACTGGCATTGTTATCCCTGCTTATCCCAGAAATAAAACTTGAATCTAGAAGGGGTGTTGATCTAATGAAGGTCTGATCAGGCTTATTATCTTTTTAGTTCTCCTATGACTTATCTGCTCCACCCCTCCCCCCATGTGACTGTAGCATTAGTGATGCAAAGAGGAGCAAGATGGTCTGATTTGCTCCTCATTTATCAGTATAACCTACGAAGAAAGGGGGCAAAATTATTTCGTAGCTGGTCTTGAATCTCTAAGCCCTCTTAAATCCTGAATTTGATGGGTCAGGTATGTTTAAGTGCTTTAACAGTACAAACTTTTTGGTTTTTTTGAGACAGAGAGAGAGAGACCAAGCACGAGTGGGGAGGAGGGGTAGAAGGAGAGGGAGAAGAAGACTCTCTGCTGAGCAGGGAGCCTGATGCAGGGTTTAATCTCAGGACCCTGAGGTCATGATCTGAGCCAAAGGCAGACACCTAACCGACTGAGCTACCCAGGTGCCCCAACAGTACAAACCTATTACGGAGGGCATGTATTGCATGGAACACTGGGTGTGGTGTATAAACAATGAATTTCAGAACACTGAAAATAAAATAAAATAAAATAAATTTTAAAAAATCTATAAAGTTTCTACTGTTTTTATTTTTAAAAGTATGTAAATTAGGAACCTGAATGAGATGTGATATTTTTATAGAAAAGATGAGAAAAAAACAACTTTAGTATTTTTACTTTGTCTTAAATTTGGCCTCTCATAAGCTCAGAGTTGTTATTCTGGCCCTTAGGATATATTTTCTAGTTTCATATGGTTGAAAATACCAAACACCATTTTTGTTCAAGGAAAAATGCATTAATAGTTGTCAGACTCCAAATAACTAATATGACAACTCTCCTTGAGTCAGCTAAGCAATATTGATAGAATGAGTATCATGACTAGTCAAATACTACTAAAAATTAGAGCAAATTCAAGACAAAAATTTAATACAAAGAACAAAGAGGGAAAACATTGTGCCATGTGAAAGATGTTTCATGTGAATAGTTACCCCTTTACAGATAACTCCGAATCTCATTTACCTGGATTGATTGGTTGATTGACTGATTGATTGATTGATTGATTTTCTTCCCTGTTCTCCTCCTCTCTTTCCACTAATGGATCTGATAAACTTACCTACCTAAGAGCGTGGTTAAACAAAGGGCTCTGTAGTCAGATAACCATGGTTTAAATTACCGCTAACCTTGGGAAATCTAACTTCTCTATTCCTGCTCCAGTTTTTGCATTTGTAAAATGGTGACAACAAAAGGTTGTTTTGAGGACTAGAAGAGTTAAATATAAAGTGCTTAAGATAAGATAAAATAAAATAATGAATAAATAAAGCGCTAAGAACTCTCCCAAACAGTATAGCTGCAATGAATATGCAGGTACATATATCTTTTCAAATTAGTGCTTCTATTTACTTTGGGTAGATACACAGAATTGGAATTGCTGGGTCATAAGGTAGTTCTATTTTTTAAATTTTTTGAGGACACTCCATACTGTCTTCCACAGTGGCTGCACCAGTTTGCATACCTACCAACAGCACATAAGGGGGTCCCTTTTCTCCACATCTTTGACAACACTTATTATTTCTCATCCTTTTGATAATAGCCATTCTATCAGGTCTGAGGGGCTATCTCATTGTGGTTTTGGTGCGCACTTCCCTGATGATTAGTGATGTAGACCGTCTCTTCATGTCCTGTTGGCCATGTGTATTTCTTCTCTGAAAAACTGTCTATTCAGATCTTCTGCCTATTCTTAAAATCAGAATATTTGTTTTTTTGCTATTGAGTTGTATGAGTTCTTTATGTGTTTTGAATATTGGGCCCTTATCACATATATATGATTTGCAAATATGTTCTCCCATTTAGTAGGTTCCTTTTCATTTTGTTGATGGTTTCCTTTGCTATGCAAAAGCTTTTTAGTTTGACGTAGTCTTATTTGTCTATTTTTGCTTTTGTTGTTTTGCTTTTGGTGTCAGATTAAAAAAAAAAAATCATTGCCAAGACCTGTGTCTAGAAGGTTATCACCTGTCTTTTTTTTTTTCTAGGAGTTTTATAGTTTCATGTCTTAGCTTCAAGACTTTAATCCATTTTGAGTTAACTTTTGTGTACGGTGTAAGATAGTGGTCTAGTTTCACTCTTTCACATACAGCTATCCTAGTTTCCCAACAACATTGATTGAAAAGACTGTCCTTCTCCATTGTATGTTTTGGCTTCTTTGTCATAAATTTATTGACTACAAATATGTGGATTTATTTCTAGGCTCTCTATTTGTTTCATTGATCTATATGTCCTTTTTCATGCCAATACCATACTGTTTAAATTACTATGGTTTTGTAACGCAGTTTGAAATCAGACAGCATGATACCTCCAGCTTTGTTCTACTTTCTCAAAGTTGTTTTGGCTATTCAGAGTCTTTTTTAGATTCTGTACACATTTTAGGACTGTGGGTTCTATTTCTGTGAAAAACGTCTTTGGTATTTTAACAGGGATTGCATCAAATCTGTATATTGCTTGGGGTACTGTGGGTATTTTGTGGAATTATTTTGTAACATAACTACAGTAATGCTTTTCCTTTTTGTTCCAGATTTTGCTTCTTAAGTCTTTTAGGGGTGAAAATGAAAATGGAATTTATACTAAGAAGTGAATTCTGGAGACTATAAAAGTGGAGCTGACTTCCTGGTATGTCACCGCAACAGCTGCATAGGACTCCACATTCTGAAAGTACCTCCGCCTGATTTAATGAAGTACCAGATTTAACGTTCATTGCAGTGTACCATTACAGACATTCAGCATGTCTCAAAACTCTCAATAATGTTGAAACCAAGGGTGCTGCTTTTTTGCTTTGCACAGATTATGTAGGTGGTCCTGCATAAAAGCTATATAAGTTCAGGTTTGGTTGGAATATCATTCATGTCTTACAGCAGGTTAGACCAATGGCTGGCAATTTTTTCTTGTCAAAGACCAGAAAGTAAACATTTTAGTAAACACTTGGGCCAGTCTCTTGCCATTAAGTACTTAACTCTATTCCTCTAGCTAGAGAGTGGCTAGAGATAATATGTAAGCTTATTATAAACCTTATAAACCTTTTTTGCTAAAACAGGTAAGCTGAATTTGGCCCATGGGCTGTAATGTGTCCACCCCTGGGCTAGACAAATGGGTTTAACTAAGAATGTTGTCAAAGAGAAAAATGGGCAGTGGTGGGCAATATTCTAGAACTCTTACCATTCATGGAAGACTTTCAAAATTTTTGCCGTAACTACTCATACTATTGCCTTCTTACCAGTTAATATTATGCCCAAAAGTTTACATTGTAATGGTGCATTTTACAATCCCCCAACAGCCTCATGAGTTATGAAATATCATCCTCAGATGGAAAAGAAACCAAGGTTCAGAGGATAAGCAACTTGGCCAAGTTACACAGTAAAGGACTGATACCAGAGCCTACAGGCTCACTATGGTATCTTCCATCATCTGCTGGGATGTGTGGTAGGCAATTGGCTATGTGAAAATACTGACATGTGCAAATAATTTATTTATTTTTTAAATAAATAAAATATGTAAGTTAAAAAAATAAATGATAGCAGATGTCAACTTTCTTTTTTTTTTTTTAAAGATTTTATTTATTTATTTGATAGACAGAGATCACAAGTAGGCAGAGAGGCAGGCAGAGAGAGAGGAGGAAGCAGGCTCCCCGCTGAGCAGAGAGCCCGATGCAGGGCTCGATCCCAGGACGCTGGGATCATGACCTCAGCTGAAGGCAGAGGCTTTAACCCACTGAGCCACCCAGGCACCCCTATCAACTTTCTTTTAAACACTATCCTAACTCACTAACACTATGCTTTCTTGATAGGGAGGGGCATTATACCTTACAATTCATACTTGTATGTGTCCTCTGGGCCCCCATGGCAAGGGGGTGTACGAGCATCATCTAGACTGTGCTGCCATATGGGAAATGCTGCTAAAGGTGTCAAGAGTAGGATGGTGACAGGATTTGAAGATCTTTGCCAATAACTCTCTTTGTAGACCTGACGTTAATATCTAAAATGCTACTACTCGTCCTTTCCAGAAGGCTGAAACATATCAGCCCAGGCAGACACCTTTACCATCCTCCAATACATACACTGGAATTCTTAAAACCTATCCCCTCTTCACAAAGTCAGAGATCCCAAACAAATTCTAAATAAATTCTTGTTATGGATATAGCTTTACCAATACCAAAGAGTGATGAAGAAAGAGAAAGATGAAATCAGAAAAGCTTCTTCTCCACTGAAAATTTTGTCATTGCCACAGGGAGAGAAATGGGCACACATCCTTTTTCTGATCCCCAGCGGAAATCACCATGCATTCCCTGGGGCCAGAAAGAAGGAAAACCTTCCGCCTCAGGGGTGCATTGGGATTTTGTGACTTCTTGAGAACAGCCTCTGTCAGCCCAGGGAGAACAACTTGGTGGCTCTCCCAGATGTCATTTAAGCTACAAGACAGCTTAGCAGAGGCCTTTCATGTGTCTGGTGCCAGGCTGTGAAAGGAAGGCTCTGGATAAGAAGAGGGCTGGTATGAAAAGAAAGAGAAGTTGGATAGCAAATGGTCTTCAAATTAGGGAAGAGAAAATTTACATTGAAAGATTTTTACGCACCTTTTTCCCACAGCTATGCAACTCTCATGAAAAAAGGACACGAAACCTAGTTTATTCCCATAAAATCTTGAGCTCAGTAACCATTTATGTTATCATTAGAAAATCAGCAATATACATTCATCCCCTAAGATGGGAAGTTAGCATTGGCCACCTGACCGCGGGGGGGTTGGGGGGAGTGTCTGTGGTAGATTACCACAGATATTACAGTATTCTTTTAAAAACAGTATTCTTTTGAGTTGAGGGGACAATGATCCTGCATTTTAAAAGTCTTTATTTTTCTTATTCAAAGAAAGCAGAGACACTGAAGAGTAGGCGACTACCTTTAAAAGGAGTTTGATGACAAAAGTAGAAATGAGTATCTATTGTGACCACACTCCAGCAGTTTCAACTCTCCAGACTGAATGATGCAGTTTGCAATATTCAATGGAGGGACAAGCAAACCAGGCGTGTAACTGCTAGGCCATTATCAGGAAAAGAAGCAACTCAACTCTACCCTTGAGAAACCAAGGCACTCCAGGTTCAGGGCCTGTGAGTGGCTGGCTGCTCCCTACTCTCCCATCTCTCTCATCTCCTCATTTCATTTCTGTCCCTCCATCACCTTCCCTTCTTTCTCTCTCTCTTGCTTTTCATTTTTCCCTCACTCCGGCCACTGAAGAGTGCCACGAACTCCAGAGCATCTTCCCAGAGGCAGGGGAACCCAGGCTACATATGTGAAGATGTTCCTGTTGAGTCATTGGAATGGCCTTCTGTCTCTAATCTAGCTCCAAAGAAGGCTGACTGGGGAAAAGTTTGATTTTAAGGACTGGAGATAACAAGGGTGGGGGCAGGTAGTGGTGTTCACTTAAATATGGGTGTGGGGAGGGAGCAACTGCTTAGCTTCACCAGGATACAATTCTCCATCATTCACCCAGAACCGATCTGCTTATTACTTCGATGGAACTATCCTTGTCCCAAAAGATGTTTTTGGACATTGTTTCCCTATCCTCACCAGGGACAGGGGGGTTATGTGAGGAAGACAGGAGATGAATAGACCCAAGAAGTATTCCTTGGTACTTCTTCCAAGCTGCTTCCAAGCTACCTACTGGGTAGCTTTCTGCTCGGATCTGCCTGGGAGACAGATGTTACATGGGTCCATACTCTATGTACACAGTCAAACAGAAATATAAACCATGAGAAGGCCATGAGTCCACTTGGGAGGCCCCAGGCAGGAAGATCAGGGGACGTGTCATACCTGCACCACTGAGGATAGGTGCTCTCAGAGATAATTTGCTTGTTAAGACAGGATGAGAATTCATTTGGAGGGGTCAGTTCCAAGGTACAGAAGAAAAACATTCTCCTCACTCAGTGGACACATCCCTGTTTAATCCTAACAAATCTGTATCAATTATCCAGTGCTGTGTAACAAAAGCCAGGAGGCAGGGATTACGGTGGGTTTAGCTGCCTGTCCTAAATAATCAAGTTGATGACCAACTGTAATCTTCATATTTAAGTCCAGATGATTTTTTGTTGTCTTAAAAAAAAATCCATCCTGAAAAGGTAAAGATGTACCATCATTGAGGATATTAAAAAAACAAAACTGTCATGGCCTCTTAAAGTATTAAACATCCGACCAACTGAAGCATTGGAGGTCATAGAAGACTACATGATTTTGGGAATTTAAGATCTGATGACCATGTACCTCGTCAATTCCATTCAAAACATCTTTTTGCTTTCGTGATCAGGCTTTTTGGATTTGGCAATTAACACAAATGAAAATATATATTTTTTTCCAAAGTGAAAATATATTCCTTGTATGAATCTAGCTCCCACTGATTTGTGGAATCCTTGAAATGGGCAAGAGAGAATGACTCCCTGGAGTGATTTGGTCTGGTCATCTGAGCTCCCAGGCAGGCAGCAGAGATCTGGGTATCTGAGCCCAAATTCTCTGGGTTGCTTCACCTAAACCTACAACAGGCTGGCCATAGGACAGTGTCCCTGTGCTAGCTGGACAGCATGGTGGGAAGGCCACTCTGTACCAAGAGGGACAGAACCAGGCTACAGTGTGGCTTTGTTCACCCTGCTCTCTTAAAGATTTTGTTGCATCCAAAATTTGATTCTCATGGTTTGGAGGAAGGGAAGTTCATATTTAGAAACTTGGAGATAGTGTGAAACAGAAAAAATGGAATTTTGATTTGCTGGGCGTTCCAGGTACTGCTGGCTTCTGGCCAAGCTTCAGGTTGCTTGTTGGAGCTGTTCAAGGAATCCAACGTGGAGAATCTAACTCTCCTAATGGGAGTCAGAGCAGGGCTGATTTCCTATACATAAACCCACCCATGTTGCCCCAGTAGGGGCTCCAGACTTTGGCCTCAGTCAAATTCCCCATTTCATCTAACTTGCTTTTGGCCCTAGTTATTAAGTCAAAGCTTTGTTCTAAACACAAGGTTTTACTGATTGGGACTTTTTATCTCTGACTCCAAAGATAAGTTATATATTAGTAAGATTACTAAGGGGTAGGGTTGGGCAGGAAGGCAGAAAGTTTAACTCACTAGTGACTAGAGGAGGCCTCCGGGGTCACTATAAGTGAGGAAAGGAGAACCTGGAGAAAGCAGTAGTGCTCTTGTAGGCATGCACAGAGGAAAGGTGTGCACAAGGGCCACAGGAAGAAAGACTCAGGGCAACTGAACAGGGCCTGAGCCCTAGTGTCCTTCACAGAGGAAGCCAGAGCCTGAGGCTCTTCTTGGATTTCCACTCAGAGACAGGAGTGTGGGAGAGCGAGGACACAGGGAATTCGCTTGTTAGTGAGAATGCAGAGATGAAATATGGAACCTCGAGAATTTTCTTATCTTATATTTTCAAATATACTATGTGTACGTAGAAATTTTTTTCAGGTTGTGAAATGTCTGGATGCGTGTATGGGATGTTGCGTGTGCACACGCATGCCCGGTGGGGAACCGGAAGTTTGCCTTTTACTCTTTTCTGCATGTTGAGGTCAACAGAAGATGTCTGTGTTAGCTGGTTATTTCCCCCCTTGCCATGCAAAATCATGAAATATGGCTTTGTACTTCCTTCCACCTAAGCTGAAAGATTACACAGAACAGTGTCTGAATTAGAAAAATCTACTCAAAATTGCTCCAATCTCCCCTCCTAATGCTCCTAGCAAATCAATGGGTCAATAAGTCAATGCTTGCTCACGGGCCTGTTTTGCATCCACGTGCACACGGTAGCTGAGGTGTTTAGTTTGAAGAACACGAAGGCTCTGAGAAAAACCAGAATCTGTCATGCATGTGTTGGGAAAAGAAAAGGGAACAAGAAGGGTGAAGTCTGAGGTTTCATTCTGACATGAGTTAAAAAAGAAACTTCACTTTTTCTTTTATTTTCCTTAGTAATGATTACTGAATTTTCATATGTATTATTAAGTGTGAGAGAGGATGATTAAGATTTGATTTCAAGGTAGAAACCGGGGTGCCTAGGTGGCTCAGTGGGTTAAGCATCTGCCTTCGGCTCAAGTCATGATCCCTGGGTTCCTGGGATCGAGCCCTGCATCCAGCTTCCTGCTCGGTGGACAATCTGCTTCACTCTCTCCCTCTGCCTGCTGCTCTGCCTACTGTGCTATCTTTCGGTCAAATAAATAAAATCTTTAAAAAAGAAAGAAAGAAAGAAAGGCAGAAACCAACTTCACTAGCACAACAAACAAAGATTTGCTCTTTGCTGTCAGTATCTGCTTCCCCCTTAATGGGCCACAACTCTTTTTTTTTTTTTTTTTTTTTTTTTTTTAAGATTTTATTTATTTGACACACAGAGAGAGAGAAATTCACAAGTAGGCAGAGAGGCAGGCAGAGAGAAGGGGGGTGGGAAGCAGGCTCCCTGCTGAGCAGAGAGCCTGATAATGGGGCTCAATCCCAGGACCCTGAGATCATGACCTGAGCTGAAGGCAGAGGCTTTAACCACTGAGCCACGCAGGCGCCCCGGGGCCACAATTCTTAAAAGGAGGTAAGCAGAGGGGAAGAGAAACCATATCCTGAAAGGAAGGGTAGAGGGAGGAAGTCGCCTAAAGTATAGGCTGTGTCACATGACTACATCTGCAGCTTGACAAACATCCCTTTTATCAACTCTTTTAGATAAAGGAACATGTGTTCATAAGTGTGTCCACCTTCACAAAGGTGTTCGGCAAAAGGAGTTAATTATTATCAGAGGTCTCAATGAGTTTTTGGCTCAGTGTCCAGCCTATTTAGCAAAAGTTAGGCTTACTGTAAATTACCATGCCACAAACTCGATATGCTCCAAGTTGCTGCTCGAGGCCGCCATGACATCTGGTAGTCAGCCCAGATGTAGGGAACTTTCCATTCAGGTGCTCGCTGAGAACATGCTCCCCTCCCAGCTAGTGTGATTTGGCTTTGGGGCCTGAAGGTCCTTTATTGGAACTGGCCATAGAACTTTGGAAACTGAGAGGCCCTTTTGAGATTGATAACATGCTTTGGGCAAAAAGTACTGCTAACATCGGGTCCTCCTAACAGCATGCAAGTAAAACTCATTTTCCCCCCTCATCAATGAAGAAAATGAAGTCCAGATATTCGGTAACTAATTCCAACACTCAGTGGAGGATGAAGATTTGGCCTCCACAAATCTTCAGACATTTATAGAGTGTTCGTTAAGTACAAGGTATCATTACAGGTGATATGGGAAACAGAAAAAATTGGAAGACATGAGCTCAACCCTTAAAAAATCATATATTCTTTTTTAATCATACATTCTTTTTGGAGGCAGTGGTATGCTCTACACTGGGGTAACGAACTGAGGTGAAAGGGTTTCCTGAGGCTGCCATGGGTCCCTCTGAAATACATTAAAAAATATGTATTTTTTGAGGTGACAATGTCAAGGGTTTTTAATTGAGTATTCAAAGGGACTTATTTTCTAAAAACTGTCTAACAACCTGGCAACTATTCATTACTTAGTAATAGTACAAACAAGAACTAACATTTATTTCCATACATACTACATGTGAGGATTTAAACTAGGCCCTTTCCTTTCTCATCACTGACTGTCATGAACACCTGATGGGGTAGGTGTTATTATTTTCCCATTTCACAGATAGGAAAACCAACTTCAGGAAGTTGCTAATGGCAAGGGCACACGACGGATCGGTGACAGTTTGGGGTTTGAACTCTGATCCACCTGACAGCAAAGTCTGCATTCTCAGTCTCTGTGATACATAGGAGTCCAAAGAGGAAGTGAGAAGCAATAATGGACAAAAGGAGAAGAGAACCCAGAGGAAAGAGAATGTGGTGCAGGGAACGGTGGGTGGTGTGGAGGGCTTACAGACATGAGAGTTACATGCTATTTAAGGATGTGAGGACTGAATATGGCCTTGGAAACAAGATAACGGTTTTCTTATTCATGGCTCAGGACATGAGATTTTGAATTTGGAAATACTTTCTTGAAGTCCTAGTTAGGGAGAGCTGAAATTCCTAGCCTCAGCATCTTGAGCCTTTAAGTGTACTTCTATATCCCACTAAGTAAATAACTTTTTGCACTCCTGTGAGGGCAAAGTAAATAGCCAGCTCCAGGGTAATTTGCAGAGGGGAATAATGTGAGGCCTGCTCACAAACTGGTAGAGGGGAAACCTGGGCAGGGAATCCTCACCAGAGGTTGCTAAGTGCAGAAAGGTAACAGAAGGCAGATTTAACTTGGATCCAACAAAAGGATGATATTGAGTTAGCCGGTGGGAGTGACACTGTAGCATTTGCTTTCAACACATAATGAAACTAGGACCAGGACCCACACACTATACTGGCACGCCCCCCACATTGCCATGAGCATTTGGGGGCATTGTTTACCTTGTCAGTCCTTGCTTTTCTCGTCTATAAACCAGGTGCATGCTGGTTAAGGTTCCCGCCTGTACTGATCACCTCTGAAATTACAGATACCATTTATATCTGTAAACATGTAAATTGTAAAAGCATATGCACCTTCAGTGAGGTCAGTGGTCCTGCCAGGGCAAGAGCCTGCCCTTTCTTTTCTTTTCTTGTTTTTAAAGATTTTATTTATTTTTTAAAGATTATATTTATTTATTTGACAGACAGAGATCACAACTAGGCAGAGAGGCAGGCAGAGAGAGAGGAGGAAGCAGGCTCACCACGGATCAGAAAGCCCGATATGGGGCTCGATCCCAGGACCTAGGATCATGACCTGAGCCGAAGGCAGAGGCTTTAACCCACTGAGCCACCCAGGTGCCCTGCCTGCCCTTTCTTAAAGAGCCTCTGTAGGGGACTCTCCCACTGGCTCATGAAGCACAAACACACACACACACACACACACATACACACATGCATGGACATGGCTCCCATTTGAGGTTCTCATAAAAGGATGAGCTATTTAGTCTTCTTTTTTTTTTTTTTTTTAGATTTATTTATTTGACAGATAGAGATTACAAGTAGGCAGAGAGGTAGGCAGAGAGAGAGAGAGGAGGAAGCAGGCTCCCAGCCAAGCAGAGAGCCCGACGTGGGGCTCGATCCCAGGACCCCGGGATCATGACCTGAGCCGAAGGCAGAGGCTTTAACCCGCTGAGCCATCCAGGCGCCCCGCTATTTAGTCTTCTTTTCAGGAAACCCCGTCATTTGAGTGGGAAAGGTCTAATGTCTGAGACATCTGCGTCATTATTAGGAAGAAAACTGAACTGACCCCTTCTCCCAATAATAAATGCTTTTCCCTAACACTTGCTTTCTCCTCTTTAATGTGTCCCTGCTTACAGGATCCTGGTCAGAGAGCCAACGGCCCAGCAGACCTCAGAGGCACAGGTACTCCCTGCCAAAGCTGCAGCTGCCTGGGTCTCATAGCAAGTCTCTTACGTTTGACCAATGATTGCTTGCTAGGCATCGGAGGCCATCCAGAAGGCAAAGGCAAGTCTGTCTGTGTGTCACCCTGCTAGGACTGTAGAGGTCAAAAGGGGTCCTCTCAGCAGATCAGACTTTTCCCCACAGACTTGAAGTGGCACTGGACAGACACACTTTCTTGGGGCACAATGGGAGCTTTAGAATATTCCAGCTCGGTGTGGGTGGACCAAGGAATCTGCTTTTTCAACAAGTTAGATTCTTATGAAAATTAACTTTTTTCTTCTTGGCACCTACCACTGGCCAACCTCCTATTATGCAGTCATCTGATTCTGCTCTTCCACCCTCCACCTGCTACTCTCCTGCACTGGAATGCCTCGCGACTATAGAAAATGTGTCTTCTGGTTTACTGCTATAAATATAGTCCCAGAATCTGGCACATAATATATGTTTAGTAATTACTCATGAAATGAACTGAAGTCTGAAAAACAGTGCTCTCTTGAGATGTTGCCAAACACTGAAGACTTGTACATTTCTTTTAAGAAAATTTCCTTCTCATCTGTTGTGATAACATACTTGTGAGTTTGGCTGAACCCAAGGTGCCGGGTGGAAGGAGGGCTACACTGCCCCAGGACTCATGACATGGGTTTAGGCCAAATAAATGCGATAGTGCAATTTTAAACTACATCAATGTGGGGAGCCTGGGTGGCTCAGTTGGTTGGGCAATTGTCTTCGGCTCAGGTCATGATCCTGGAGTCCTGGGATCGAGTCCTGCATCAGGCTCCCTGCTCGGCAGGGAGTCTGCTTTTCCTTCTTACCCTTCCCCTTCTCATGCTCTCTCTCTCTCTCTCCCTCCCTCTCACTCTCTCTCTCTCTCTCTCTCTCTCAAATACATAAATAAGATCTTTAAACTAGATCAATGGCACCATGATCCTGTATTTTCAAAAATAGGAGTCACGAATATTTTCAAAAATATAATTTCTATTAAAATTCAGCCTTCATGCTAAACCAATTGAATAGGTAGTTTAGAGCAGACTAACATGTTGTTCGGATCTGACTGTAAAGCCACCTCTGGATAAAGCAAGCAGTTGCCCACACATCGTGGTGTCATGACAGTGAGACACAAACATGCTGTAAATACGTTCTATTTGCTGGTGTTCCAGGCTGGGCAAAGCTCAGCTCTTGACATAACCATTGCCTACTTTATGAAAGTCTCAAGTGAAAACTATATTCGCAGGCTTTCAAGATCCCAACAAAGGAAAATATAAGCGATATCTCATCTACAGACCATGCAGAAATATGAGAGTGGGCTGCCAAGCTCAAAGTAGAACAAGATTCAGCCAAGTTCAGCTCTCATAAATTTCAGTATGTGTTCCTTCCACTTGAGAATGGCTTACTTCTGTCACTTAAAGGAAGGGCCGACTCTTCCACTGCAGACATTCACCAGCCTTGGAAAAAAGCTATAAAGTAAATTAAAATGCCCACAAGGTATTTACTAGCCTACAAAATGTTAACCAACCTTGAGGTCTTTCCAGCATGCCTCCTGATGAGGCTAAATGGATGAAAATGTGTAGCCATAACCAAACTCCATCTCCAAACTTACCTGTTACGTTAAAAGTAAGTCTTGGGCAAAGGGGTCAGAAAACAATACTGGAGAAGAGAGGAAAAATGAACTCATGCTGCTTCAATGAGAAACATCTAAATGCAGAAGAGAAAAGAGAGGCACCAGGAAGGAACATATAATTACCACTACACTATCCTGGTAATAGTGATTTTGGCATATTAACTCTACTGTTTGTTTACTGAAGTATTCTTCAGATAGAGGTCACACAGTCAGGCCACCGTATTTAGGGAACAAGACTACTTAGAGATGAGTCCATGCATGTCATCAAGTGTAACACGTCTCTCAATTACATGTGTGGCGTGGGAAAGGCATTTATAACTAGGAACCAGGACTGAGCTGGGGTCTTGAAGTCCAATGAAAATTCTCTGAAACCTCAGCAGGAATGAAGCCAAGGCCACTTGAACACCAAATCCTTGTTAACAAAAAGAAAGATGGGATTTGTCACATGACAACAGGCCAGAATCTGGGAAGGGAGGAGCCTTGAAAAAGTGTATAAGCAACTTGCATCAATATTGCCTAGTGGGAAAATTATCTCTCATAGCTCCAAGACACATGCCTGTTAGGTCAACAGTTTCTCACATCTTTGATTTATTTTTCTATTATTTTATTCTAGAAATAAAAGAGAAGGAAGAAGTGCAGGAACATTTATCATTTACTATGTTTCCACAATGTCACATAGGCATTCAAAAAGTTCGCAAATTCTCCTGATTTAGTGGCTTCCCCTGAATACTCAGCAAATGAGACCTGGGTCTCCCTCCCACACAATCTCATCTTCATGAGTTTCTCCTCTCTTGATAAGTCTGAGACTTGCCAAAAAAATGCAGCCATGGTCCTCTACTCTGACCTTCATCATCTCCTTTTGAACCTAACCTCTAGGCATTTCTCACCACTCCTCTTGCTGTCTTCTCTATGTGGCACCCCAGAGTGAGTAAAGACCTTTCTCTTTTTCCCAGAAACCATAAATTCCACCTAGTTTAAATGTATGATAAAAGTTTACAAATGGCTTGAGAATAATATAAGGCAATTACAATGCCAAGATGGAAAATTCAGACCACACACCACATGTTTCCACTCCTGGCAATGAACTAAGCTTCGTCACAGGAACTGGCTAGTGGACATTTCCTTCTAAAGCTCCAGTCCACAACCCTGCTACATATTGATTTGCTCATTATCTATCTTCCACTATTAGAATGTAGGTTCTGCAAGGGCATGATGTACGTGCGTGTGTGTGTGTGTGTGTGTGTGTGTGTGTGTGTGTGTGTGTGACTGTTTATCTAAATCAGTGTCTGACACCTAATAGGAACTCAGTATATATTTGTCAACAGAATAAATTGTATTTTTCCTTCAGTATAAATCTACAAGATGGGCATCATTAATTTCATTTTCCAGAAGAGGAAAAAGAAGCTAAAAGAATGTAAGTGGTTTTTTTCAGTCCCATAGATAGGAAGTTATAAAACACCTTTTTTTTTTTTTTTTTTTGATAGAGCGAGAGCATGTGTGAGCACACACGTGAGCTGGGGCAGGAAAGGAAAAAGGGAGAAGGAGAGAGAATCTTAAGCAGACTCCATGCTCAGGGTGGGGGGGGCCCAATGTGGGGTTCAACCTCATGACCCTGAGATCATGGCCTGAGTCAAAATCAAGAGCTGGACACTTCACCGACTGAACCACCCAGGCACCCCAGTTATAGAACACCTTTGATGAGTCTCACAGACAATATTATTTCTGCTATATATACTTATTTTCATGCTGTTCCCCAGTAGTGTTTGGCAACTCTAGCCCTGTCTCGGTTTTCTTAAGGGTTTTAACTGAACTTAAACAAACGTTTAAAGGGGACCGTTTTCAGAACAATAATATAATGTGGTGATGAGAGAGCCCCAAGGGAAGGGAGAAATCTGAAGAGAATGGAGTCAGGAGCACATAATGCAAGGGCATGATCCTTCTTAGAATTTGTCCTTACTAGGTTCAATCCTCACCTTGGCTAAAAACAAAATAAAACCAAAACCCTAGTGCCTAGTAAACTTTTCATGGTTTTTCAGCATGGATTTGTTCCAGATGTGAGAGTTCTTTGTTCTCTCTCCTTGGTCCAAAGCCTAGTCTTGAAGAGCTTTTGCATTTTGATGCACAGCAAACTAGGGCCACTGACAGTAAAACAAATCTACAAACTTGAAACCCTGGGACGCACTGTGCTAGGCCTGGATACTCACGGGCCACCCTAAGTTTAAAAAGAGCAGAATAAAGAGTAAAAGAAGAAAATAAAGCCTTAGAGAAAGATCACTGCAGTCCCCACATCATTTTGCTTTGCTACCTAGCCTGGCGTCTAACTCAGAGTAGGTACATAATTAGTATCTGATGGTTGACTGGTGAATTCCTCTCATACTGCCCAGTCGCCCTGCTTTTGAATTTGCACCCACCTGATGTTAGTTTGTTTTTGAGGATCTCCAGGAGCTTCCAAAGGACCGCAGAGCTGGTAGCTTCATGATGTCACCTCTAACGATGTCAGTACTCTTGACTTCATATGCCTAGGTTCAGGGAAGATGTAGAAAAGAGTTAAAATAGACTAAAGAGGACAAAAAGAGAGGACAGGCTGTACAACTAAAGTTCTACAGTATGCATGTTTATACCACCTTTCTTTTTTTTAGGAAACTTTTCATTCACCTGCTCTAGACAAATGGTCTGGGTTGTAGCGGCCATCTTGTTAGATACCTCCATCTTCTTGGGTTTTTTTTTTTTAATTTATTTGACAGAGAGAAATTACAAGTAGGCAGAGAGGCAGGCAGAGAGAGGAGGAAGCAGGCTCCTGCCAAGCAGAGAGCCCGATGCAGGACTCGATCCCAGGACCCTGAGATCATGACCCGGGCCGAAGACAGAGGCCCTAACCCACTGAGCCACCCAGGCGCCCCTCTTCCTGGGGTTTTAAATGGGTCGGGAGTTGCACTGAGCAGGACAATCACACACTTTCTTTTTCTTAATCAAAAATATGTGGGGAAGATTCTATTCCTCTCTGATTGTGAAGTTATTAGGGGCCAAGAGTGAACACAGAGCTAGATTCCTACCACCTAGAGAAAACAGTTAAGCGTATGCTGCTGGCATAATAGCCAAAGAGTGGAAACAACCCAAATGTCTGTCAACTGAGGAATGCATAAATAAAATGTGGTGTTTTCATAAATGGAATATTATTCCATAAAAAGAAATGAAGTTCTGATACAGGCTACAATGAGGATGACCCTTGAAAACATCCTAAGTGAAAGAAGTCAGTCACAAAGGACCACATATAGTATGAATCCATTTATATGAACTATCTGGAAAAGACATATCTACTGAGGCTGAAGATAGATTTGTTCCTTCTTAGTGCTGGGGGTGATGGGGAGGTTGGGAGGAGGGTGATGGCTAAGAGGTACAAGGTCTCTTTTTGAGATAATAAACATATTCTAAAATGTCTGATGAAGATGAGTGTGCCACTCTGTGGACATACCAAAAGTCACTGAATTGTACACTTTAAATGGGTCACTTTCATGCCATGTGACTGATATACGGCAGTTAGGAGAGAAAGCAGCTGAGAAAGGGAGGAGGAGGGACACAGAGAGCACCAGAGAGAGGGTAACAGAAACAGAAGCAGAGACAAGAGATGCACACGGAGTTTCCAGATGGTGTTTGAGTCACTGCTTCTAGACTTCTGCATATTCCATCCTTGCTCTTTCCAAAATTTGGATGGATACATCAATAAAATCCCAAAGCTTTCCTCTCCCTCCTTTTCTTTACTTTTTTCTTGCTTAAGCTAATTCAGGTTGGCTGTCTGTCACTTGCCATACAGCTCTCCTGTTAGGAAGGAATTATATTTGGAGAGAAGTGGGGATATGCTACCCCATCAGAAGATTGTGATCTTCATGTCATGTAGAATAGGTCCTTATATACGATGGATGTTCAATGGACATTTATTGAAGTTAAAGAAATGTTTCCAACTTAAGTGATGGAGCTTTTCCATGGGGACTTGAGTCCAAAGATTCAATCCAAACATTCTGTCCTTTAAGCTCAAGTTGGTTTGCTCCAATGGCACCCTGTCAATTTATTTCCAAAACCCTATCTGGAAGATTTTTCTGGCACGTGTAATACCCCCTGAGAGAAAATCTAAACTTTCACCTGCTCCTTTAAATTTAAGTGAGCTCCAAGGAAGGACTGCTGGGCCTATTTTTGGGTGTTCTCACATTAAGTGGTGGGCAGAGTTTGGAAAATTAAAGAAATTTTCAAACCCAAGCCAATGAAATAATTGCGGTTTATAGTTCACAGTAGCAGGCCCAGAGGCAACGGCTGTGGTCCCATTGGCCCGATACAGGTCAGGCTTCAGCATGCGCACACACAAACACACACACACACACACACACACACACACACACACCCCTTCACATCCGTGTCCCTCTGCAGAGAGACAGAGAGTTTGTGTTGCCAGAAATTCCTTTACTATTTCTGGCTTATCAGGAAAGTAAAAAAAAAAAAAAAAAAAAAAAAGCTAATGAATTTTCTATCATACTTACTGAAATATGTGAAAAATACATTTGCATGATACAGCACAATGGTTGTTTTAACTCTTTGTAGAAGAATCTTCATTTGTACCATAGTTCTCACACTTGGACCTGCATCATCACTTGGGGGGCTTGGGAAAACACAGGTGTGTGGACCCTCTCCCCAGAGCTTCTGATTCAGTACATCGAGGGCAGGCCTGAGAATGTACATTTTTTGACAAGTCCCCCGGGAATGCGGATGCTGTTGGGCTGAGGACCCCACTTGGAGAGACCCTGGGTATATGGCTGGGTGCTTTGTTTTTAACAACTGATATTTAACTTTAGGGCTATATGTCTTATGGGTTAGAACTGTAATATGACCTTGGGACCTGAATGTGAATGTTTCATAGCTCATTTCTGGTTCTTGAAGCCCCAGTTTTAAACTAAATGGTCATTACTTCAGTTTGTGACTGTTCCATTACAAACATGAGTTTTTGTCCAATCGTATGGTTGCCCTTTCCACATGGGCTCATTCCCAACATCATCATCATTCTTCTGGGACAGTTGAAAATGCAAATTCCCAACTGAACAGGGTCTGGCAGAGAAAGAGGAGGAGGTGGGTGGAGAGGCTGTTCTAAACTATCAACGGCACAGCTATCTAAAAATAAGCCTGCTAAGTCAAGAAGGCTGGCTTACAGATGAAAATAGGATGATGAAGAACATTTTGCAGAATTGCATCTGAGGTATAGAAGTCTTCGTGTGACATTTCCTTTTTTTCCTCCACTGGGAGAAGAGAAATGTGCTGAAATGCCAAAATACCAAACTTTGGGTGACTTCAAATAAAATTATGAGAAAGGGCAAGTCAGCACAAGGGACACAAGGAATTTCAATGCTCAGCTTCAGAATGCTTTTGCTAAGCTTACTAAAGCCTCTGTAAAGCAGTGTTCTGTGCACAAGTAGTAGGTAGAGACACATATCAGTGTTTTCTTTTTAAAAAGATTTATTTATTTCTTTATTTGAGAGAGAGCATGAGCAGGGAGAGGGGCAGAGGGAGACTGAGAGAGAGAGTCTCAAGCAGACTCCCTGCTGAGCATGGAGCCAGACCAGGGCTCCATCCCAGGACCCAGAGATCATGACCTGAGCCAACATCAAGAGTTGGATGCTTAGCTGACCGAGCCACCCGGGTGCCTCACATATCCACATTTTTATAGGCATGCATCTGTGACTTTTATCGGACATCTGGGTTGTCCAGGAATTTTTTTTAAAGATTTTATTTATTTATTTGACAGAGATAGATCACAAGTAGGCAGAGAGAGAGAGGGAAGCAGGTTCCCTGCTGAGCAGAGAGTCCGATGTGGGACTCGATCCCAGGATCCTGAGATCATGACCTGAGCTGAAGGCAGAGGCTTTAACCCACTGAGCCACCCAGGCGCCCCGTGTCCAGAAATTTTTAGTGTAATATGTACAGAGAATTCCCATATAAGTGTACAGCTTGAATTTGCAGAAATGGAACACACATACATAATCAGTACCCTGATAAAGGAATTACTGTTTCCTCAGAGTCCCCATCGTGGTATCTCAAGCCACTTCTCCCTTCCAGAGAAACCACAATCCAGTTTTCTGACAGCATAGAGATTTTGCTTTTTTCCCTCTTTTACATAAATGAAATCACATGATATATATTCTTCTCTGTCTAGCTTCTTTCATGTTTCTGAGAAAAATAAAGCCCTAACACAATATTTTTATTTTTTATTATTTTTAAAAGATTTTATTTATTTATTTTAGAGAGAGAGTACCAGTGGGGAGGGAGAAGCAGAAGGAGAGGGACAAGCAGACTCCATGCTGAGCATGGAGCCTGATGTGGAGCTCAGTCTCACGACCCTGAGATCACGACCTGAGCTGAAATCAAGAGTTGGATGCTTAACCGACTGGGCCACCCAGGTGCCCCGCAAGCCCTAACACAATCTTTAAAACTTAATTTTGTGATTGAAAAAGTAATACATGTGGTAAAACCAAAAACCAAAAATCAAACAATGCCAGAATATAGAAAATAAAAATAAATAGATATTTGTGCAGTTTAATGGTATATAATTCATTTTCATTGGTGTACAGCATATCACATTTTGTGGATAGACTATAACATATTTACCCACTCTATTATTAATGAGTGTTTGGGTAATTTCCAGTTTGGGACTATAATGAAGAGAACTGCTTTGGAAATTCTAGTACATGTCTACTGATGAACATATATATTGTTCATTTATTTATTCAATATTTATTTGTTTATTTTAAAATATTATTTATTTATTTATTTGAGAGAGAGAGCAAGCAAGAGAGAGAGAGCACAGGGGGAGGGAAAAGCAGACTCCCCGCTAGGCAGGGAGCCTCATGTGGGGTGTTCACCCAGAACCCTGGGATCATGACCTGAGCCGAAGGCAGATGCTAAAGTTACTGAGCCACCCAGATGCCCCACTATGTATTAAGTTTTACTGGGCTTGGGGAACAGAATGTTAGGTCATAGATTATGCATATATTCAGTTTTAGTAGGTACTGGCAAATCTTACTAGTTTCTTCTTTTTTTTTTTTAAGACTTTATTCATTTGACGGACAGAGATCACACGTAGGCAGAGAGGCAGGCAGAGAGAGAGAGAGAGAGGAGAAAGCAGGCTCCCCGCAGTGCAAAGAGCCTGATGTGGGGCTAGATCCCAGGACCCCGGGATCATGACCCGAGCTGAAGGCAGAGGCTTTAACACACTGAGCCACCCAGGCGCCCCAAATCTTATTAGTTTCTAAAGTGTTTCTATTTATATTTTAACCAGGAGTACATGAAAGTTATAGTTTCTCTGCATCTTCAGAAATACTTGAAAAAGTCCCATCTTACTTATGTTTCACCTACTATGTGGTCGTGTAGTATTCTTCTATTGTGATTTAAATCTATATTTCATGATAACTAATGAAAATGAATACCTTTTCATTTGGTTTGTTGGCAATTTAGACATCTTTTTTGTTAATTTAAGTACTGGGTTTTATTTTTTTATTTTTTATTCATTTTTATTTTTTTATTATGTTCAATTAGCCAACATATAGTACATCATTAGTTTTTGCTGTAGATATCTGTCTTCTTTTGTGTAGTGTCTGCTCAATTTTTTTGCTCATTTATTATTAATAGGAATTCTTTGAATATGTAACATATGACTCATTTGTCAGACATGTGTATTATGACTATCTTCTACTACATGAGTTTCTTTTTCACTCTCTTTTTGGAGTCTTTTGATTATTGTTTTTTAATTTTATGAGTATCCCTTTTTATGACCTGCTTTAGAAAGTTTTGTTTACTGAAAGGTCACAAAGGTGTTTTCCTCCAGAAGTTTTATTATTGTACCTTTCATGTTAAAACCTGCAATTTATTTTTGTCTATGATATGACATAAGGGTCGAAGTTCATTTTTTGCCTCAATGGATACCCAGTACCACTTGTTTAAAAACTTATCTCTTGGGTCACCGGAGTGGCTCGGTGAGTTAAGCCTCTGCCTTCGACTCAGGTCATGATCTCAGGGTCTTGGGATTAAGCCCTGTGTAGGGATCTCTGCTCAGCAGGGACTTTGCTTCTCCCCTCTCTCTCTGCCTGCCTCGCCTCTCTGCCTACTTATGATCTCTGTCTGTCAAATAAATAAACTCTTTAAAAAAATAAAAATAAAAATGCATTTATCCTTATCATAGCCTCTTACAGACCTTCTTTTGTATATTCTATCAAATATTTACTCACGGTGATTTTTGGGCTCTTTCTTCCTCTGTATTTTCACAAGCACAATTCCTCAGTATGACCCCTTTGCCTTAAATAGCCTAACTGGCATCCCTGTTCCCATGACCTGGCCACTGTCTATTCTCCTCTCAATATCTAGATCAATGATCTTAAATAATATTTGCATCACTTTCAATTAATCAAGAGGTATATTAAGTTTTTCTTTCTGTTATAACAAATTGCCACAAACTTAGTGGCTTAAAACAACAGAAATTTATTCTCTTATAGTTGAGGCCAGAGGTCTTCAATCAGTCTCAATGGGCAGAATCAAGGTATCATGGGACCAAGCCGTCTCTGGAGGCTTTAAGGGGGAATCAGTGCCTTGCCTCTTCCAGGTTTTGGTGGCTGCCAACTTTTCTTGGCTTGTGGCTGCATCAGTGCAATCAGTCTTTAAGTTCTTTAAATCTCTCAGATATTAGTACCTGATTTTTTTTTTTTTTTTTTTTTTTTTTGTGGTGGAGCTAATTTTCAGCCTATCACAAAAGGTTTGGAGCAAGCTCTCATATATTTTAAAACTGTAATTTAATTTTGTTATTTAATTTTGTTATAGAAAAAATAACACATGTGGTAAAAATCAATCAGTGAATCAATCAATCTAAAAATTCACACAATACTAAGGGATATAAAGGAAAAAGTGATTCTTTCTCCCAATCCCTGCTTCATTCTAGTCCCTTCTCTTAAAGGCAATAGCTATCCTTGGTTTCATGCATATGCTTCTAGAAGTGTTCTGTGCATATGCAAGCATGTATACATGTATGTATGTATGCATTCAGTTAATTTTCAATTTATGGACATTTGACTTGCTTGCAGTCTTTTGTTATTAAAGAAAATGCAATGGATATCTCTGTATGTGTAGTCTTAAGAAATCTGCTTCTAGAGGGCGGATTCCTGGAGATGGAATTACTGGCTCCTAGAGTAGATGTCTTAGTCTGTTTGGGCTGCTAACAACAGAAATGTATTTCTCACAGTTTTGGAGGCTGGAACCCCGAGGTAAGGATGCTAGCATGGTCTGATTCTGGTAAGGGCCCTCTTCCAGGTTGTAGACTACTGACTTCTTACTGTATCCTCACATGGTGGAGAGCACAGAAGATCTGGGGAGCTGCTTGAAACGCAGGCTCCTGGCATCACCAACCGTAAGCCTTATTCTGAGTATGGAGCAGGGGCTCAGAAACTGGCATTTTGTTTTGAGACAGGTAGTAGGAAGACCATGGTTTTAAAAATAGTTCACGATTTACAGGTAAATGGTTTTGGAAGCAACTGACGCTTGAGCAGGGTTTAATGGGACAGAGAGGAGAGAGAAAGAAAGGAGAGGATACCAAAAAACCATGGAGGTAGGAATTGAGATGCCATTTGGAGGGCAAAAAGAGTATTCGGTTTGGCTGGTGTACAGGGTGGTACTGGAAAGATTAGAGAGGCAGGTCAGGGCTGGATCACGTAAGACAAGAGCCGGCCCTGCCCCCATCAGGGCCCCCAGCATATGAACTTCTCTGTACAGATCACAGTGAAGGTGACATATTATTACTTTAGATGTGAATTCTGACACACTGCAATGCCAGCACGTACACTCATTCACATGTGCTTGCTCAGAAAAGCCTTGTGTACCTCTCAGTACCAGTCACATGGCTGGACTTTAGAACTTTGGTCCTAGATCTGAGTTGGTTCAGACTTCCTTCAGATCACCATGTGGCTGCAGCTTCATCAATATTTCATAAAATACGCCAAGGCAGGAAACAACATGGGCTCCATTTTGCTGTACGCTCCTCCCACCACCTCCATAGGCTGTTCCTGTCCACTTCATTTCTCTGACATCCAGACTCCCGGGTTGCTCACAAGGCAGATTTTCTGCCATTCTTATGTGGAGTCTGGAGACAGAAGCCCAGAAGGCACTCGGCTTAAATTCCAGGCTAAGGAGTGGTAACTGGAAAGGGGTTATTTATATATTCCTCAGCTTGGAATAGTAAAACATTTTAAAAGGTATGGTGTTTAATCATGTCTGAGCCTGAGGAATGTGGAGCCCCCGTGAGGAATTCTGCTTTATGAGGATAAAAATAAGAAATTGGTAGCTTCTCCTGTCAAGCCTCGCAAAGTGTTCTTCTTGAATCTCTTGCCCTGTCACACTTTATTTTCCTACTGCCTAGCTTGTGTTCTGAAATATTGTGCATAAGACTAATACCATTTCACCAAGAGCTTGAGTCCTCAATCTTAAATCCTTTTACCATTTCATGCAGTTCTGCCCTGCAAGTATCCTATGCAGAGAGAGTAAATGCACATTTACTCCTCAAAATGAATTACTCAATAGCATTTAGGTGTCTACTAGCTATCATTTTCAAACACTTAGGACTTCCTTTTCATTTTCCATGGCCAGTCTTTTGTGAGGAAGTTGACTTTTTTGATTTTCAGATTAAAGAGATAAAGTCTACCAACAAAAGGTGCTGAAAAGTAAGATGGGTGAATTCTCTTTACAAGAGATCATGCTTATCATTTTGTCACATTCTTAGCTTTTCCTTACCCAGGGTCTGAGAATTTGAGACTTGAACCTGATCCTCTCAAATTGCAGGGCAATATATAACAATGACATCATCTGAAGATCTTTCTAATAAGGAACTACTATTTATAAACAAAGACAATCCCTACCTTAAAAAATAGTATTATTTAGTATGTAAACTTTTGGAATCAAATTTCAAGGCATTATAGATCCAGGTACCATATCAGACAGGTGTAACCTTAGACATGAAGGAATGCACAATCACTCTGAAAGGTTATACTAGAAATGACAGGCCTCTCCACTTCAGTTGTGTCTGACACCAGAGTCAATGGAAGAAAAGATTAAGATCATTGTCATGGTCATAAATTACACTGTGTCTCATTCCTCTCCCAAATACAGCAAAGCATCTAATTTCTTATAAATGAAACACTGTCTCCATAGAAAAGAAGGGAACAGGGTATTGTCAATTATTCAGTTAATTTCCTTCTTTTAGAAATAATAATTTTTATTTTTAGATTGGTTGAAAACATTACTGAGTCCTCCACTGGTTTCTTCATGTGTTTATGGCATATCATATTCAACCTTATTTTGGGTTATAAAATTCTCAGCCTAACTTCCATTATGAGAAAAGAGAGACATGATATGGTAAAAAAAAATGATAAAAGAAGAATGAAACTCAAGGTCCAGGGACAATTCTTCTGCTATATTCAGCATTAACACTTCAATAAAATATAATTTCCATGGTAACATAAAACACAAAAAATAAATGAAGTGTTGGACAACTTAGCCTATAAGACTATATCAGCGAAGTTTTAAAAGTAAGAAACTGAGAGTTTTTCCACTAAGATCACAAACAAAACAAAGATGTCAACTCACAATTTTTTTTTAGATTTTTTTTTATTTATTTACTTGACAGACAGAAATTACAAGTAGGCAGAGAGAGAGAGGAGGAAGCAGGCTCCCTGCTGAGCAGAGAGCCCGATGCAGGGCTCGATCCCAGGACCCTGGGATCACGACCTGAGCCGAAGGCAGAGGCTTTAACCCACTGAGCCACCCAGGCGCCCCATCAACTCACAATTTTATTCAATGTAGTACTGGAAGTCCTAGCCATAGCAATCAGACAAGAAAAAGAAATAAAAGGCATCCAGATTGGTAAGGAAAAAGTAAAACTTTGTTTGCAGATGACATGATACTATATGTAGAAAACCCTGAAGACTCCACCCAAAAACTGCTAGAAGTGATAAATGAATTCAGTAAAGTCACAGAATACAAAATCATTACATAGGAATCTGTTGAGTTTCTCAAAATGGATAAAAGACCTCAACGTGAGACAAGAATCCATCAGAATCATAGAGGAGAACATAGGCAGTAACCTCTTTGATATCAGCCACAGCAACTTCTTTCAAGATATGTCTCCAAAGGCCAAGGAAACAAAAGCGAAAATGAACTTTTGGGACTTCATCAAGATCAAAAGCTTCTGCACAGCAAAGGAAACAGTCAACAAAACAAAGAGGCAACCCACGGAGTGGGAGAAGATATTCGGAAATGACACTACAAAGGGTTGATATCCAGGATCTATAAAGAACTTCTCAAACTCAACACACACAAAACAGATAATCATGTCAAAAAATGGGCAGAAGACATGAACAGACACTTCTTCAGTGAAGACATACAAATGGCTATCAGACACATGAAAAAGTATTCATCATCACTAGCCATCAGGGAGATTCAAATTAAAACCACATTGAGATACCACCTGACACCAGTTAGAATGGCCAAAAATTAGCAAGAAAGGAAACAACATGTTTTGGAGAGGACGTGGAGAAAGGGGAACCCTCTTACACTGTTGCTGGGAAAGCAAGTTGGTGCAGCCAATTTGGAGAACAGTGTGGAGATTCCTGAAGAAATTAAAAATAGAGCTTCCTTATGACCCTGCAATTGCACTGCTGGGTATTTACCCCAAAGATACAGATGTAGTGAAAAGAAGGGCCATCTGTACCCCAATGTTCATAGCAGCAATGGCCACGGTCAAACTGTGGAAAGAACCAAGATGTCCTTCAACAGATGAATGGATAAGGAAGATGTGGTCCATATACACTACGGAGTATTATGCTTTCATCAGAAAGGATGAATACCCAACCTTTGTATTCACATGGATGGAACTGGCAGAGATTATGCTGAGCAAAATAAGTCAAGCAGAGAGAGTCAAGTATCATATGGTCTCACTTATTTGTGGAGCATAAGAAATAACCCGGAGGATATAGGGAGATGAAGAGGAGAAGGGACTTGAGGGAAATTGGAGGGGGGAGATGAACCATGAGAGACTATGGACTCTGAAAAACAATCTGAGGGTTTTGAAGGGGCGGGGAGTGGGAAGTTGGGGGAGCCTGGTGGTGGGTATTATGGAGGGCACGTATTGCATGGAGCACTGGTTATGGTGCATAAACAATGAATTCTGTTACAGCAAAAAGAAATTAAATTTTTAAAAAATGAGAAAAAAAAACAAAACAAAACAAAAAGAAATCTGTTGAATTTCTATACACAAATAATGAAATAACAGAAAGAGAAATTTAAAAAATCCATTTACAATTGTACCAAAAAACAATAAACTTAACAATGACTATATATTATATATATTTATTAACTAGATAATTGTTGAGTATTAGAAAGAAAGACCTGAAGGGTATTTAGAGGTTTTTTTTTTTTTTTTAAAGATTTTATTTATTTATTTGACAGAGAGAGATCACAAGTAGGCAGAGAGGCAGGCAGAGAGAGAGGAGGAAGCAGGCTCCCCGCAGAGCAGAGAGCCCGATGCGGGGCTCGATCCCAGGACCCTGAGATCATGACCTGAGCCAAAGGCAGCGGCTTAATCCACTGAGCCACCCAGGCGCCCCTTTAGAGTTTTTTTTTAGTTCAACCACTTTTTCCTACAACCATCATTTTATACATAAGGAAACAGAGATACAGAAAGGTTAAAGTCATCATGTCTATATAACCAAATAGTGATCGAGCTGGACCAGTCTTCTGACTTCCACTCGAATGCAGTTCCACTAAGGTAATCGGGGTAATGTGATGACAGAGGTCTCTGGATAAATGTATCCATGTGATTATTCCTATTCCCTCAACTACTGCCTTACACTTCTTAAGTGTGGGATACTTGACTTTCCCTTCTATGTCATCCTCCACTATGTGAAGCAAATGGCATGAATTCCTGTTGAATGTGTGATGTGCAGATCATTCTCAGTGATTATAGAAGATGAAAAGCGAAAGATTTTGTTTAGCATCAAGGAATCCTTGATTTAGAAAGGCTATGTAATATGGTCATAAAGTCTCAAGACTTAGGAGTACTGAAAAGAAAATAGAAACTCATCTCCTCTAGGTTAGTTGGACATTCATTTTCTGAAGCTAAATGTTAAGATTTGACTTCTTAAAGTTCTTTCTAGATCCAGAATATTGCCAGAAGATTCCAGTCCTACTTCTGGCCCATTCTTCATCTCTCTATAAATGAAACCAAAGCTCTTAAATGCATTCCTTAGGTTTTATTACAGGCTGAATTCATATGTTGAAGCCCTAACATCTAGTGTGACTGTGTTCTGAGAGAGGGCCTTTAAGGGAGTCATTAAGGTTGAATGAGGTCCTAAGGGGAGGTCTTAATCTGATATGACTGATATCCTTATAAGCAGAGAAAGAGATACCAGAGCGCTCTGTCTGTGCATGAATAGTGCAAAGAACAAGTCAGGGGACATAGTAGGAAGGCAGCTGTCTACAAATCAGGAGAAGAAATCTTAGCAGAAACTAACCCTGAAAGCACTTTGATCTTGAACGTACAGCCCAGAGAACTGCGAGAAAATAAATTTGTGTTGTTTAAACAACTCAGTCTGTGGTATTTTGCTAGCATTCCAAGCAAACTGTTATAGATTTCGATGCGGTGAAGAGGGGTGCTGCTGTAACAAATACGTAAACATGTGGATGTAGCTTTGAAACTGAGTAATGGGTAGAGGCTGGAAGAGCTTTGAAGAGCATGCTAGAGAAAGTCTAGATGGCCCTGAAGGATGGTTGGTAGAAACACAAATGTTGAAGCTGAATCTGGTGAAGGCTCAGAAAGAAAAGAGGAGAGCTGGAGAGAAATCTTCCACCATCTTGGAGAAGAACTATATCATCATGAACAGAACCGTGGTGGAAATATGAGCATTAAAGGTGATTCTGGTGAGATCTCAATGGAAATGAAGAATTTGTTATTGGTCCCTGGAAGAAAGGTGATTCTTGTTATGATGTGGCTAAGAACTTGGTTGATGTGTGTTCTCCTGTTCTGTTGAAGGTAGAGCTGGTGAGTGATGAAATTAGATAACTAGCTGAGGGGATTTCTAAGCAAATGTTTGAGACTGTGTCCTGGTCTCTACCACTTGTGGTAAAATAAGAAAGGAGAGAGATAAATTGAAGAAACTCTTAGACCACAATGCCACCAGAACTTGAAAATTTGGAGAATTCTCAGATTATCTATATTACCAAAAAAATGAGAAAGCACGTTCTGGAGAGAACACCAAAGGTGTGGCTGGAAATCACTTAACCACAAAGAGATTACCCATGATTTTAATCAGCTACCTCAGCAGAAGCCAGGAATAGAGATGGGATGAGAGACACTGCCAGTCTGAATAAAAGGAGATGGAGACAGGATGAAACACAGGAAAGCTTCCAGAATTCTGGGATTCTGTAGGACAGGACAATAGAGTGATCCAGCCACAAACAGTCTGTATCCTTCAAGAAAAGGAAAGAATGGCACCAATGGGGATTTGAAGATCAGCAGATCCGCCTTTCCTAGTACAGGCCTGGAATGTCTGGGTGGTTGCAGGGGCCAAGGCTCTCTCCTCCCTGGATTTAGAGGGTGGGGTCACCTTCTCTCTGTGTCCAAGGCTACCACCTCTCAGTGCTGCAGGGTAGCACACTGCAAAGATGGTGGCGGGGGTGCCATCCAAGGCGGTGGAAATTACGCTTCCCACCCTGCCCTGACCACCATCACCATAAGCCCAGAAGGCAGAGCACTGAGCCAAAGAGGATTATTCCTGAGCCTTAGGTTCTTTTTTTTTTTTTTTTTAAGATTTTATTTATTTGACAGAGAGAGAGATCACAGGTAGGCAGAGAGGCAGGCAGAAAGAAAGAGGGAAAAGCAGGCTCCCTGCTGAGCAGAGAACACGATGCGGGGCTTGATCCCAGGACCCTGAGATCATGACCTGAGCCAAAGGCATAGGCTTAACCCACTGAGCCATCCAGGCGCCCCGAGCCTTAAGTTCTAATGGAATTTGCCTTGCTAAGTTTTGGATTTGCTTGCAACTTATCATCCCTTTCTTCTTCAGATTTCTTCCTTTTGGAAGGAGAGTATCTATATGCCCATCCACTATATTTCCAAAACACAAACTGGTTTGGCTTTACAGGGTCACAGCTGGAGAGGAAATTTGCATACTGTACATCGGGTTTCACTCATATCTGAGTTAGATGACATGTAGTTAGAATGGAGTTGGAAATGAAGCTGCAGTGGGTTCAGTCTTTTGAGGCTGTTGGGCATGACACATGTGAGAAGGACATGAATTGGGGAGTAGGTGTTAGACAGATTATGTTATGGGCTGAATTGTGCTTTCCCCCCAGCTTTACTGTATTTGGAGATAGGGCCTAAATGGAGGCTTAAAGGTAAGTGAAGTTGTAAGGGGGGCCTTAATCTGAGAGGACTGTTACCCTTTCAAGAAGAGGAAGAGACACTAGAGAGTTCTCTTTGCATGCACACACAGAGGAAAGGCCACATGGGGACATAGTGGGAAGGTGGCCATCTGCTAGCCAGCAAGAGAAGACTCAGCAGAAACCAGCTTAACTACACTATGGGAGTGAACTTCCAGCCTCCAGAGCTATGAGAAAAGACGTTTCTGTTATTGAAGCTACCCAGCCTGTGGTATTTTGTTATGACAGCTCTAATACAGATCTGAATAACACAGACCCATTCTGACTTCAGCCTCGACCCCTTGTTCACGGCCATCTTCCATTCTCGAGACTGATGACACTTTCTTCTGTCTTTCCAAACCATATTCTTATGTACCTTTTTGGGGCGGGGTGTCCAATTCTGCGTAAGTTGGTTTATTTCCAAACATCAGTGACTGTGAATACTTTTTTCCCCTTGTGACTTACTCTTTAACGGCATCATGTATTTTGAGTGTTGTATGCCTTAAAATTTTTTTAAACTGACACACAGTAAAATTGACTTGTGCATCAGATTGAAAAAATACACAGAATACACAGAGAGACACTGATGCAATAAGCAGACAAAAACTCAAGAGTTCTCACAAACCACAACTTTGGATATTTATATGGCATTTTTATAAGCTCACAATTTCCATTGTCTTTAATATACAGAACACACAAAACAAAAATAATTTAGACAAATTAGATGGAATTCTGGAGTTAATCACTGCGAAGTTTAAATTAAATTAAATGCCATTATTGTGAAGTCCAAAGAAAATTTAGTAATAGCGAATAATGTTGTAAGCCAGAGGGACTAATCAGAGCTAGAGCTTTTATTTTTTTTAATTTTTTAAAGATTTTATTTATTTATTTGACAGACAGAAACACAGCAAGAGAGAGAACACAATCGGGGGAGTGGGAGAGGGAGAAGCAGGCTTTCCACTGAGCAGGGAGCCCAATGCGGGGCTCGATTCCAAGACCCTGGGATCATGACCTGAGCTGAAGGCAGACGCTTAATGACTGAGCCACCCAGGTGCCCCTCAGAGCTGCTTTAAAAAAAATGAAGAGATGTGGGGGCACTTGGGTGGCTCAGTCAGTTAAGAGTCTGCCTTTGGCTCAGGTCTCGATCTCAAGGTCCTGGGATCCAGCCCCACATCAGGCTCCTTGCTCAGTGAAGAGCCTGCTTCTCCCTCTCCCTCTGCCTCTCCCCTCTGCTTGTGTGTTCTCTCTTTCTCTCTCAAATAAATGAACAAAATCTTAAAAAAAAATGAGAAGAAGTGAATTCTTATAATTAGAATTCAGACATGTATATTTATATAGAAGAAAGTCCTCAATAACAGTGTGTTGGCCACTATGGAGTATTATGCCTCCATCAGAAAGGATGAATACCCAACTTTTGTAGCAACATGGATGGGACTGGAAGAGATTATGCTGAGCGAAATAAGTCAAGCAGAGAGAGTCAAGTATCATATGGTCTCACTTATTTGTGGAGCATAACAAAGAACACGGAGGACATGGGGAGATGGAGAGGAGAGGGAGTTGAGGGAAACTGGAAGGGGAGGTGAACCATGAGAGACTATGGACTCTGAAAAACAACCAGAGGGTTTTGAAGGGGCGGGGGGTAGGAGGTTGGGGAACCAGGTGGAGGGTAATAGAGAGGGCACGTACTGCATGGAGCACTGGGTGCGGTGCAAAAACAATGAATACAGTTACGCTGAAAATAAATAAAAAAAAAATTAAAAAAACAAAACAAAACAGTGTGTTGTCCGAGGTAGGAAACTAATGATCTGGCTTTCACGGAGTGTTATAGTTTAGTTGGTATTTAGTCTGTGAGGGCTGCTGTAACAAAGTACCACAGAAGGGCTGGCTTCAACAACAGCAGATTATCTTTCCATGGTTCTCAAGGCTAGAAGTCTGAGATCAAATGACCACGGGTTTGTTCTCTTTCTGAGACCTCTCTGCCTGGTTTTTAGTTGGCTGTCTTCTCCCTAGGTCTTCACACGGTTTTCCTCTGGCTCCTGTCTGTGTCCTAATCTTTTCTTACAAGAACGTCAGTCGGATAGGTTCAGGGCCCACATGTATGACCTCATTTTACCTTAAATACCTTTAAAGGTCCTATTTCCAAACAGTCACATTTGTAGGTATTGGGGGTTTGGGCTTCAGCATATGACTTTGGGGAGGGGGCATAGTTTAGGCCATAACAACAGGGCACTTCTTCATCAGCATATGCAACCATCCAAACCACGCTCAGAAGGGAGTTGGGTCTTCCATACTCCCAACACGCAGAAGTGGCGTTTCAAACCAGACCTGGTAACTATAAATTCTGTCTCTATCATAATACCCCTAAACTTTAATTTATATTAATGCATTATAATTAAACATGACATATGTAGTAATATAAAAAATTAATTGGTTAAAGATGTCCTAATTCTCTAGAATATTCAAGGGTAAACTGCAGTTTAGCCTAATAATCACATATTCTAAAGGAATTTTGTTGTAATTTGGGGGGCACCTGGGTACATGCATTTGGTTTTCTATTTTGTATATGCAGAGAGGGGATATGATACTTGAGAACCCATGCTCTTTTAACTCAGGTCACTAAGGTCTCATCACTGCCTAAAAGGGTAAAGCAATTAAGTTTCCAATTTTCTCTCAAGGAGATCCTTAAGCACGGGGTAAAAGAGAATCAAAGCTTTTCTCTTTGGATTGACTCTCAGATGGAGTTGGTAAGATATTTTAGTAAACTGCAATAGTACAACTTCTAAAGGAGATAGTGGGTGCAGTGGAGAATCACACTCACGTGTATGTCATATATATGTATGTGTGTATATATGTGTATGGACCCAGTATATTTGTGGATGCCTGCACTTACATGTATATGCAGCTCTATGTACATACATACATAAACATATAACATACAGAACATACACCATTCTCAGCACTACAAAAATTTCCTACTTTCTAACATTAACTATACAAAAAAATATTTTTGCAAATTTGCAAACTCCTAACCTGGAGGTGGAGGCATTCACTATGTGTTGTGGGAAAATAAAGACGATTCTCCAACAAATGGAAAATTGCACATAAACTCTCTGTGCTCCGGATTTGTAAGACATGGGGTTGGTAAGACACTCAGGATTTATAAGACATTTGCTATCCTGTACAGAAAACAACAGTTTGGACCATGGCTGTTTTGAACTATCTTTGCCGATGTAGGTCAACAGAGAAAGCCAAGTACGGCATAACCTGAGCAAACCTAAGCAAAGTCGAATATAATGTAGATACTGGGTGCAAAGAAGGTACGGCCATAAAGTTACTTTCTAAAGTGTTTCCATCCTCATCATACCCCCTGCCAAAGGTCACACAACATAATGAGGCCAGCAATAACAAACTGTATCCCTTGGCTCTCAGTCCTGGATCACACTTCCTTCCTGTGATGTACAATCAGTCTACAGGAGATTACATATGGAAGAGACAGCAGAAAACCTGAGGTCTATGTGATCTAGTCCTTCATTTTCATATAGTTATGCTTCCCGAGAATGTATATATTTCTGACCGAAGGCAGATAAAAAAGACATACCACTGTGTCATCTTGATTAATGGATGTGTTGGATTGGTGAGTTGTCTTTTGACTTTCCCACTCTCCCAGAACAGACTACAGAACACCGACCCGATTAGCAGTGTGTTTTATCAAGAGTGGGTGGGCTATCTCCACTAGATTGACCTGATTCTATACAGCTGTGTGTTTACTGCTCTGGGGGCATTAGCACAGTTGGGCATTCATTAGGTAACTGGGTACAGAAACACTTTCATGGAAAAGAGAAGTGAGAAGACAAATGTGTGCTTTCTTCTTAGAGCAGAAATAAGATTCATTAGATTATTTTCAGCAGATTAGCTAAAAGCTATACCCTTATATTTCTTCCCCAAAGTTCCTTTTGAAATGCCTCACTGCCCTTATCTGTCCATCAGTATCTGTCATAATGGACATCAAAAGAGTTAGGGCCATACAATTAACTCAGTTAAAGGACTAGAACTCATTGAAAAAAAAAATCAGAATTAAGCAGATGATCGTTTCCCACTGCAAATGAGGTGTCTGTATGGAAAGACAATGGAAAACAGAGCACAAGTAACATTTCTAACATGGGTCTGATGATGCCGGTGAGGTTAATGGCATATGTGACTGCATTTTTATCTCTGAGGAAACTCATGCATCACCACTGTAAAGACAGAAGGAATGAGGCAAGAATAGTAATAACTGTTCAGTTCTCTAATCCTAACTTCAGTTAGTAGGCTCTGCACCATTATTGAAGAGGGTTATTTTCCTCGACCAAATTAAAATCACCTTTCTGCCATTAGCCGAATCTTAACCACTACCCACCAGCAGACACACCTGTGGCTCATCAGAATGAAGGTCCCATTTTAATGACTAGAATCAGAAGCCTTGTGTAGGAGGCAATATCATGTCCTAGAATTTGCTTATGTGAGAAAACCTTGAGACTCTGTTGAAGTGCTGGTCTCTTTCCTCAGAAACACACACACATGCTTCAGCGTCAGGGGATTCATGGGTTCGTAGAAGTGATTTCCATGCTCCATCCATGCTCACAGACTGGGTTCATGACCCTGATGCCGAATGTATCCTCAACTCTCCTTTGTCCTCTCCATCCCTTCCAAAGCTGCCCCTTCCCAGGCATCCCTGCTTTTCTGACTCCATCCAGGCTGGCCTGCTCTCCCCACCAAGGGAACAAGCAAACATACCACGCTCCCCTGTTGTTCCTCTGCTCCCACCCCTCCCAGGGGCTTCCTTTACTCACGGTCTGGGCTTTATCTCTACTTCTCCATCCTCACTTTTCATCATATCCTGAGTGATTCCTAATGTCCCAGAAGTTCCAGACTTTTTGCAATTTCCTGTATGGATTTTTTTGAGTCTGTGCCTTTATTTTCCGCAGTCACATCAGCCTGAGACCCAACGCCCTCTTAGTCCCATTCCCCTTACTCCTTGAATTTCCTTCGTACCTTAACTCTCAACTTGGTTGCCTTTTTGGCCAGCCATCTGCCATCTTCTGTTTTGAACCCAGCTTCTTTAGTTGCTCTGGTCTTTCTACAGTGCCCCATGCACACTTGTCCTCGTCCCACAGTGCATTCTCATTACCCACCCCGGTTCCTGCCTTTCCCACTAGACTGTCAGCTTCTGGGGGGTCAGGGCTGTATCTTATTCTTTCTTGCATTTCCAGGTCTTAATAATTGGGCTTAGAAGAGTACATATTCAATAAGCATTTGATTTTCAAATGAATAAAAAAAATGAATAGTTTAAAGAAGAGATGTTTAAAAATCACTGGTTTTTAAAATTCTTTGTACAGCTCTTTGTGGCATAAATAGTAGCTATTCTTAATGTATCTTCAGGACTTAGGAGGGAACACATACAGAAATGTCAACTAAATGAGGTGAATTATGCCTAAGAACTTAGTAGAGTGCTTGACAGATAGTATGCTCAATGTTGATTTTTTCCTTTTATGTTACATTCTATAATTAAATATAAGTTAAATTTATTATACAAATTCATTTTATATAATGTAAATATCTATTATAAAATATAATGTATTACAACTTATAAACTAGAATGTAAAATTTACTTTTCTTAAATCCCATCTCAAAGCATAGTCAAAAAGTAAGGAAAAATGTTTACCAGAAGTTATTTAATCAGTAGATGCTTATTGGACACTACATCTACCTGCCAACCATTGTGCTAAGGGCTGGAGGCCCCTTGAGGCCAGGATGTGGCCGTTCTCTGCCTTCAGGGAGCTTACAGTTAAGTGGACTTCACAAGAACCTGGCCTCCATCTATGCCCCCTCATGAACCCAGGAGCTTCACTGTCAGCTTGTATATATTTCTAGATCCATGTGAATTGTTACTTCATTCTTATTTTAATTTAATCCAGAAGGAGGCCATTATTTTTTTAAATGGCAGATGCCAGGGACAGATATATTCTGTAATTTCAGATCTTATTTAAGAATGATTCTTGGGCACCTGGGTGGCTGGCTCCATTGCTTAAGTGCCCAACTCTTGATTTTGGCTCCGGTCATGATCTCAGGGTCATGAGATGGAGTCCTAGTCCTGCTCCAGGCTTAGCGAGGAGTCTTCTTGGGATTCTCTGTCTTCCCCTCCCTATTCACTCACCCTCTCTGCTCAAGCACACTCTCTCTCTCTCAAATTAAAAAAAAAAAAAAAATTCCCGAGGCACATTCCAGACACTATTCAAAGGCACCATTCACCTATAGCCTGATCTGAGACTTTGTTCTTCTCTAGCCCACCCACCACGAAAACAAAGGTGAAATTCCTCTGACTTCTTGGTCCCCTTCTACTCCTTCTCCATGTTTGTATGGGGAGCCAGCTTCACTCCTGGAGTCACAAGACAATGGGAATCTGGAACTATGAATTGCAAAGAGGATGTGGACACTGGGAATCTGACCATGAATTCCAGCTAGCTCTAGTCAGAGAAGCAGGCATCAACTATCCCAGGGGATTGTCTTGAGGGCTTTACTCACTTAGCGCTGTTACAATATTAAAGAAATTCTCCATGGACACAAAATAGACATTGGGAGCAAATGTTGCCCTTTGGGTTCTGACTTCCTTCCTCGTAGGCCCTGGGGACTGGTTTTTAGTGCACTGAGCTTTTACTCAAACGCTTCTTAGTGCCTTGGGAAACTAGGTCCCACATGAAGTTCAATATGTATCTTTTCAATGTCAGCATCCTATGTATGTGTGAATTTAATGACATAACAATAAGAAAATAAGACAGTCCATGGATTTAGTTCCTGGAGTTCAGTTTTGTCCTCATCTCCTTACCCTCCCCCACGGGGGACATCTGGCAATATTTGGAGACATTTTTGGTTGTCACAACTGGGACAGGGGTGCTTCCGGCATCAAATAGGTAGAGGCCAGGGATGTTGCTAGACATCCTGTGATAATGCTTAGGAAAAATACCCTCCACACAGAATTACCTATACATCAATATGGTACAACAGTAGTGTGGAGGTTGAGAAACTCTGGGTAAGCCTTCAACAGTAAAATAAGGAATGATGAGACCTCCATTGTAGTTATCTTGTTACCTGCATCCATTTTCACTATGCTCCCCAAACTGTATTTTTTTATTTTCTTTTTTTCCCCCCAAACTGTATTTTAAACAGAGAGAAAAATTTAAGTGAGGTGTCCATCCTCATGGCTCCTACAGAATTCCCTTAGTGAGAATGTGTAGATATCTATAAAATATTAACTAACAGTACAAAAGAATAAGCAAAAATAAAGCAGAGCCTTAACTGTTAAACAAATGGTATGAGACGTTTTGCTTTGATGACGTCACTGTAAAAACAGGAAATGACGCTGAGAGACAGTGGGGGCAGGGCTCCTGCCTCTTTTGCATCCTGCTGTCTTCCCAGAACCCAGCATGATGCCTGGCATGAGACTGCTGCTCAATTCTCAGTAAGCCTTCATTGCATGAGTTCAGGAACAGATTTGGAGAGAAAGACCACATATTTTCTAGAAAGTTAGGAGGAATGGCAAAAATAAAGGTCAGAAGGAAGGAATGGGACTAGTATATTCCAGGCCCTCCATGGCTGGAAAGAGAAAAGTACTAAACTAGGAGAGTGGGGACAGGGTGTAGGGAAGGGAGGTTGGGCTACTCTGGGAAATCTGGATTTTCTTTATAGGTCCTGGGAACACAGGTTAGAGATTCTGTTTGTTCCAGATCCATTCCAGTCCATTTCACTGCTTATCTGTTTGAATCCTGGGATGCCTTTAGTTACCCAGCCCGGAGTGTGGATGGCAAGCACATGGATGAGTGAGAGTCTGTGAGCGCGGGACAGGGGCAGGGGGCTTAGAGTGTGGATGAAAGCAGTCTCTGTGCATGAGAGGGGTGTACTTATGGATGGGCACAACTCTGTGTACATGGGGGGGAGGGATGAAGTAGGTGCTGCATTACCTAGCCCTCCTCTTCATCTAAATGTCTTCCTGCTCTTCTCGCCTGAACCTCCAACTCTGCTACCCAGGCTGGACCAGTCTCCTGCTCTTATGTGTGGGAATGACTCAGGGATGGGAGAATGGCTGCCCAGCAAGTGCTTGGTCACTGCCTGCTGGGATTCCAGTAAATTCTGTACACGAAAACCCTGTTGTTTCTGGCAGACCAAAGGAAATGCTCAGATATTCCATCTGCATTTGGGGAATGCAACTTTGTTGTCATTATAACTAAGCTGCCACGTATTTATTTATTTATTTAAGAGAACACACGAGTGTGGGGAGGGGCAGAGGGAGAGGATCTCAAGCAGACTCCATGCTGAGCACGAAGCCCGATGCAGGACTCGATCTAAGGACACTGAGATCATGACCTGAGCCAAAATTAACAGTTGGATCCTTAAGCAACTGAACCACCCAGGCACCCGCCCCTAAAAGTGCTGCTATTTAACTGAAAGTTTATAGCAGCTCCCAAGGCAGCTGTTGGGCTCCCTGTGGAAAGTGGAAAAGGCAAGGGGCAAAGAAGGGGTCATCTGTGGATACACTGTCCTGCCTGGTCTTCCTCCTTTGCTGGGCTTGGGATCTTTCATGGGTAATGCCAATGGAAAGAACAAGTCCCACATGGCCCCAGGCCTAAAACCTTCACGAAGACCAAAGGAGTGCTTAGGTAGAGAACAGAGAAGACAAAAGGGTTTCATCTTGCCTGGAAGAGAGATTCTTTCAGCCTGATAAGCTTGGGTGGTTTCTTTTCAGATCTCACCTTTTTTCCCTTTGATACCCATATCCTTGTGATACCGAAAGGTGAGCTAAGGCTCAGAGTGACCAGCACATCTAGATGCGAGACACCCAGTAGGCCCCCTAGGGATGCAGTCTGCTCCTGAATAATCTCTGTCCCAAAATGTTTGTCCTGACCCTGGTAGGGAGGACACCTGGATACTCAGGTAGTGACCTTCTGGGAAATGGGGTAAAGTGGCGGGACTTTGATGCCTTGCCTCATTACACTAATATTAATTATGATGACACCACAGGTGTTACAATAGTCAATGAATAATATTAACACGATGGTAACTTGATCTCATGTTCTCTTTCAGTGATGGATGATTATTACATTGTTATGTTTTAAAGCAATTCTGCTTCAGGCTGAGCAGTGTGGATCACTATCTCCATTTTACAATGGAGGAAGTGAGTCAGCTGGGACGGTTCACTTACTGATGGCTGCAATGGTAACCATGTTTCCCACTAAAACAGTTCATATTGCGTAAGCCTCGCAGGACATTGGCTAAGCTTGAATCATATGAAATAACAGATATCTGACAATTTTTTAACATATAAAAATCATAAGTTCATAGATCCAACTCAAAATTACCAGGAAAGCAAACTGTCTTATGTACCTTTTACAGTGTAAGGTTATCTGAAGTCATTGTCAGATTTATCTAGAATGGGCATACCTGCATTGTAGAATAGACTTATTTTTCAATCTCATTTGCTTAGAAATATCATAATGGTCAGCGCCTGCCCTCCCGGCCTCTTGAGTTGCTACAGCCTCTAGAATCTTTACCTGGAAGCTCAGCCCTTCCCAGTGCCCAGTGCCCTGACCCAGGCAAGCAAGTTATCAGTTGGCTCCGTCTCTCCATGGGTGGGTCTAGAAATAGCCTGACTTCTTTGAGCCCAGAGTCCATGTCCAGGGACCAGCCCGGGCACCCCACAGTCACTCTGTAATCTACCTCCTCATTCCAAACCAAGTCCCAATTTATACAGCTGCCTTGGCTTCCTGAGTTTCACTGACTCTGTTTTCTTTCTTGACGTTTAGTCATGTTGTGTTATGTATATCCATGCCACGATGAATTTTTCATTCTTTAATTTTGGGAGAGACTACACTTATCCCTGATATTCCAACCATGGGCTTGTGTCATGCTTCAGAATGGATGGATCTTCTAGACTCACAGCCCTGCCCTGTCCATCTCTGGCCAACTGCCCATATGGCACTAGTCCCGATCCCATCAGAGTTTGACACTACACTTTGGACATTGCTTTCTCACCTAGAGGGCCCCACCTCTTCTTGCCTTTCTCTCAGCACCTACCATGACTCACAGCATGGGTCTCCTCCCACAGCAGGGATGGGAAGCCTTTCTAGTTGGCCTTCCTGGTCACACTCTTATGAAGCAGTGACCACCAAGAGTGGGGATTAGGGGAATTCTATTCCACTTACATTTTGGGGATACAACCCCATTTTGGGAAAGTGATGAAAATATGAACCCAGAAGGGGGTGGGGCAAAACCCTACACTGCCAGGAAGAACGCGCAGGGAGAGGAGACTACAGAGCAGATGCTAAAGGAGTAAGGGAGTTGGTTGTGATTGTTGCCAGAACC
This sequence comes from Meles meles, assembly GCF_922984935.1. Lineage (NCBI taxonomy): Eukaryota > Metazoa > Chordata > Mammalia > Carnivora > Mustelidae > Meles > Meles meles. The sequence continues at coordinate 86,864,490 of NC_060068.1, forward strand.
TGGGTCCATCAGGTGTAGCCAGGTGTGTGGTGGGGAGAAACTGTGACCCCTGGGCTGCATCAATACCCTTACTTTTTTGTGTGTGAAATTAAACCAGTGAGAGAATTCTTGGAAAATGACTTTTAGTGATCCAAATATAGTCAATGGTATTGTAAGAGCATCGTATGGTGACAGATGGTAGCTACAATTACAGTGAGCATAGGATGACATAGAGGCTTGTCAAATCACTATGCCGCACACCTGTAACTGCTGTAACACTGTGTGTCAATTCTACTTCAATAAAAATATGTGTCTATATGGACAGATAGATAGATATTTTAAAATGACTTTCAGCGACCTAATTGCTTTACAAACCATTTTTCCTCCAGAGTCAGCTTGGAAGAAATGCAAAAGATAAGGTCATTTAGGGGTTAGGATTTGTTGTTCAGTTCAGAAATCCTTTCTACAAAATTATTTATAATTTCCCCCTTCAGATAACAGGAATGACGACTTTATTTCAATTTATTCCTTCCCATTTTCTGCTATAAATATTACAAAGTAATTAATAAACAAGAAATGATAACATTCGTAGGGGACAAGAGGAAAACACCAGGTGCTTTCACCAGGCAAGCACAAAGTGTTTTTGTTTTCCCTGTTTCTGATTTTACAAAATTTTTTAATAATGTTTAAAATTTTTAAGTATTTTTAAATATTTTAAAATATTTTTATAAAAATTTTATGGTTCCCTTTAAGCAAAAGTTGATGTGAATCAAACAGTTCTGAACTGGAAGTGGTTATGAGCTCTCTACTTGCCAGCAACTCACAGACAGACGCGTACAGAGAAAGTGCAGAAGCTAAGTGGGAAAATTACGCATGAACTACAGCTTCATGCCTGGTTGGCTGCTGAGGACTAGGTTTCCTTTGGTTTCCATTTGAGAACATTGCGGTAACTCACAGGCCTAGATTTTGGTTTGCTTAGGTAGGTAGCCACGTCATAAGAGTCAGCTTGTTCTAGTAAGCTTCCTTGTGTCATTCAACAGGACCCAGGTCCCTGCTCTGTCCTTAATTAACAGTCCATCACCTCTGAGAGCCTCAATGTGTTCTTCAATAGAATGGGTGTTTAGGCAGATCATCCAGTTTCTACCATGCCTGTTCAGTGAGTGTGGGCTCTCGGGGCACCCCTGAACTCTCCCACCATGCATTCACAATACACCCTCCTCTTCATTTGGCAGCCATTAGCACACACATGTAGATGTGATTTCCTAGAGGGTTGGGTCCATGTATTAGATTTTTTAAGATTTTTTTTTAATTTTTTTTATTTATTTGACAGAGAGAGACCACAAGTAGACAGAGAGGCAGGCAGAGAGAGAGAGAGAGGGAAGCAGGCTCGCTGCCAAGCAGAGAGCCCGATGCGGAACTCGATCCCAGGACCCGAGATCATGACCCGAGCCAAAGGCAGCGGCTTAACCCACTGAGCCACCCAGGCACCCCCATGTATTAGATTTTTTAAAAACATGTTTGTACTGAAAACATTTCAAGCATAGTGAGAATAACGGATATTAATGTAGCAAAACTCTAGGTACTTAGTATCCCAAATTAACAAATACTAACATTTTGTAATGTTGGTTTCAGTTTTTTAAGAAATAAAACTATACTTTTTTTTTATCCACTCCTCAGAGGCAACTGCTATGTTGAGGAGGGTGAGTATTAATTCTGTCCATATTGTAATGTTCTGATTACCTGCAGATGTACTCAGTAAAAGAGAATGTTGCTTTCCTGTGTTTTAAAAATTTACATAAGGGGGCCTGGGTGGCTCAGTGGGTTGAGCAGCTGCCTTTGGCTAAGGTCATGATCCCGAGGTCCTGGGATGGGAGCCTCGCATTGGCCTCCCTGCTCAGTGGGGAGTCTGCTTCTCCCTCTGTCCACCCCCTACTAATGCATGCTCTCTTTCAAATTAATAAATAAAATCTTTTTAAAAATTACATAAATAGTATCAAGCTGTTTGTATGAATCTGCAACTTGCATTTTGCCCCTACAGTGTATAATTTTGAGACCTATCCGTACTGATGCTCCGGTATCTATGCTCTAGCTCTAATTCATTCAACATTCATATAGCATTTCATGGTGTGGATATCCTCTCACTTGTTCAGTTATTCACCAATGGGTAGACACTTTAGGTCATTTCTATTTTCAAGTTATAACAAAGGGTGCTGCTATGACCATTTTGTGCATGCCTTCTTGTGCACTTGTGTAAGAATTTCCCTAGAGCACAGAGGGGGTAGTGGAATTTCTAGGGCTGAGGGGAGCAACAGCTTCTACCTCACTGTGTATTGCCAAACGGTCCTCCAAAGAAAGTGGACCAAACAATGCTCTCAATGAGAGTTGCCGACTCCTCTCCAAATTCTTGTTAAACTGGGTACTATCAAACTCACCCCATTGTTTTTTCAATATACATTTGCATATTTGTATGGGTTTTTATTTTTTTTGTCCATTTAGATTTCTTCTCTTGGGAATTACAAGTTCTTCTCTGTATCAGCCTGAGTCCCCTGGGAAACACATGGTCATGCTGTTTACAAAGTCGAGGGCAAATGTTTTTTTATTGTTGTTGTTTTGTTTTTTTAGGGATAAGGAATTTCTTTAGTACTTCTAGGTTGCTATACAGATTTTTATTTTTTATTTGTTGAGAGAGAGTGACAGTCAGTTCCTGAGGAAGGACTGTGGTTTTAAAGGTCTCCTTTCTTTTCCTGTCTACTTTATTTCTGGCAATGGAATTGTACAGATGGTTCTGGGGCAGTAAGCATGTTTGCTTTGGGTTTTCCCAAAAGAGGGTACTGCCAGTTGAAACTTCGAGAGAGATACCCTCAATCTGGCCATCTTCTTTTGCAAGATACACTGTGCATTTTTTCTTAAAGATTTTGATTTTATTTCTTTGAGTGAGAGAGAGAAGGCATGAGCAGGGGAGAAGAGGCAGAAGGAGAGGGAGAAGCAGACTCCCTGCTGAGCAGGGAGCCCACTCTGGGGCTTGATCCTAGGACCCTGAAATCATAACCTGAGCCAAAGGCAGATGCTTAACCGACTGAGCCATCCAGGTGTCCTGATACACTGTGCATTTTTGACGGGTGCAATTTAACCCCTCTATGTCGGGTAGAGTATTTCTATCTATTTGTTTGAAATTATTTATCTCTACTTTCTACCTGACCTCCATTCTTCCTTTTCTCTTTGAAGACACCTATACATGGGTTCAAATTCCAGCTCTGTCACTTTCTTGCTTTATGTCCTTAGGAAACTTACATAACCTTCCCAAGCTACAATAACTTCCTTATCTGTAAGGCAATAATAATACCTACCACACAGACATACACATATGTACCTACACACACACACACATACGATTAAGAAACATGCAAACTAGGCATAGAGCAGATGATCAACAAATGATAGCTCTTTGAGATTACTGTGATTAAGCACCTACTGTGTGCATACAATAGGCACTAAGGCTACAGAGACAAGGCAAAAGACCTGCTTTACAGAAGTGTGGAGACGTATTTATAAACCAAGCATTACAATGATGTGTTTTAAGTTACCATTACAAAAGGCTGCACAAGGTAAAAATGGGGCTAAAAGAAGGAATAGGGGGGCGGGGGGGTGGAGTGAGGGAAGTTTAGGAAAGTCTTTTAGGGTAGATGAATATTTCTGAGGTGAACCAAATACTAATGAGTCTGTGGGGTCTCCCACACAGACTGGGAAAGAGCCTTTTCTAAGCAGGGAGAAATATGAACAAAGCAGGGCCCCTGAAATGACCCATCATATTTAGAAACAAGCCGCTTGGTACGTCAGTAGCAAGCTGGCAGAAGAATGGGTGGGAAAACAGAAGGTAGGAAAGAGGGGGAGGGCAGAGGCTCTTCCATGCTCTTCCATGGAAAATATATTTTGAATAAAGCCTGGCAGACATGAAAAGCCATTGAAGGGCTTGAAGCGGACGAGTAAATAACCGCTACCAACCGAGCATCCCTGAAGATAGGATCAGAGCAGAGCTGAGGTTTTGTCCCCTCTCCCTCCTTGTGCGCTGAAGGTGCTATGTATGTGCTGGCTGGGGAGGGCCCCATCTGTTCCACCCCTCCCTGGGTGGCCAGGGCTGGCCTGGCCAGGACCAGTGTGCCTTCAAACCTGTCTCTGGACCAAATGAATGGATAAAGAAAGAAACGGTGCTTTGTAATTAAAAATGTTTTTTAAAGCTAAAAAAAGCATGGAAACAAAATCTGCATTCAGCTTAAAGGATACTGCCATGAAGATGAGAGAAAACAGATTCTGAGAAACGTGGGTTTGAGTCGAGATCTGCTACGGGACACTGAGAAAGCTACTTTTCAAGCTCGAGTTCCTGCATATGTTAAAAAAAAGAAAAAAAAGGAAACTGGTTTCCATGGCCTTTAAGCTCCTTCTACTTTGACGTTCTTGTTTGTTCGGAATCACCAAATCTTCTTAGATGCCTAGTGCCCATGAGGTACACTATCAGGATACCTTAAGTATCACGATGAGTCAAATAGGAATTTGTCCTTCTTTGGAAAGTTTTTATGAAAAATGTGAACTCTGAGAAAGGGTTTAGAGGAGAGAGGGAGGTTCCCAGTTAATTAGAATCTTACGGTGACCGCAGCAAAAAATACTATGAAAATATACTAGCTTGGGGAAGACGGGCAAGCAATAGAGCAAAAATAAGAGAGCATGTGAAGCATGGGATCATGCCTCCATTCTTCCCATAGCATATATTCTACTGTACATGCAGGCTGCCTGAGGCTTCCACATGAAAATTCAGAATTCGAGTCATGGTGGGTCTACTAAACACCCATGTTTTAAGATTTTGAAAAGATAGCATCTCTCTCTCTGTCTTTCTCTCTCCCCCTGCCCACCACCCAACACACACACACACACACACACACACACACACACACACACATATCATATTTCTTTCTATCTCTTTCCTCCCTCTACCTCTGTTATTTTTTTTCCCAGGGGATAACTCTATACAACCCAGAATATTCTTTTCTCAGCGCCCACATCTCTGGTCCACTTAATGCACATCTTATTTAATGAGAGTTCAAAGATTAATAAGGCAAATACATTAAAATGCCCTTGGCTTAGTAGAAAGGCCTTTTCATCTGGCTGGGAAGTTACACATGATTCTGTACAAGTCAGATATTCCCAGGAGAAGAGCAAGAGATCCATTTAATCTGCCTTTCCCTGTCTGTGTTTATGCTCAAGGCCACAAGGGCACTTCCCTCATGAGACTGTGGGGAGGAGCTAGTCAACGTCCAACACATGTGAAATTTCCAGCACATTTTATTTTCGAAAAGATCAAGCTCTGAGGAAGGAGCTTGACTGGCAGACAATCCCATTAAATTATATTCCATATTGACTTTGCACGTCATATGCACTGGAGAGCTCTTATAGTTCTCATTATCAGGTGTATTTCCTGTAGGAAAAAGTAGCTAGACCCTCAGAGGATCCATTTCTTACTATTACAGGGAAACAATCAATCGATCAGATTTAAAAAAAAATTAATAAACTTAATTTTTAATTTTCTTAAAGTTTTTTTTTTGTCTGTTTATTTTGACAGACAGAGATCACAAGTAGGCAGAGAGGCAGGCAGAGAGAGAGGGAGAAGGAGGCTCCCAGCTGAGCAGAGAGCCTGATGAGGGTCTTGATCCCAGGACCCTGGAATCATGACTTGAGCCGAAGGCAGAGGCTTTAACCCACTGAGCCACCTAATGCTCCAATTTTTAAATTTTTTAAGAAAGGTTTTATTTATTTGAGAGTGGGAGGGCACTAGTGGGGAGAGGGGCAGAGGGACAGGGAGAAGCACACCCCCAGTAGAGCAGGGAGCTCTATACGGGGCTCAATTATAGGACCCTCAGATCATGACCTGAGCCGAAGGCAGACACTTAACAGAGTGAGACACCCAGGTGTATCCCTACACTTTTATTTTTATTTTTGAGCCCTTTTGCCTTTACAGAAAAATTCAGAAGGAAGTACAGAGTGCACTGCTACTTTCCCTGCTCTGCTCTTCACAGTTTTCTTTATTCACATGCAGAGTGTGGTGTATTTGTTTCAATTGATGAATGACTACTGGTACATTACATTAACTAAAGTTCATAATTTCCATTAAGGTCCACTCCTGCTGTTGTACATTCTCCGGCTTTTGACAAATGTATAACGACATGTATCTACCACTACAGTCTTGTACAGAGTAGCTTCACTGCCCTAAAATCTCATTGCTCTATCTACTTTTCTCCCCTTCCTCCCGCCCCAATGAGCCTTGACAACCAATTTTACTGTCTCTTTTGATTTACCTTTTCCACAATGTTAGATACTTGGAATTAGACAGCATGTGGTCTTTTTAAACAGGCTTCTTTCACTTAGCTGTATGCATTTAAGTTTCCCGTGGGTCTTTTGTGGCTGGATAACTCACTTCTTTTTGCAACTGAACAATGTTCCATTGTCTGGATGGACCACAGTTTGTTTAGCTACTCATCTACTGAAGGACATTTTGGTTGATTCCAAGTTTGGGCAATTATGAGTAAAGCTACTATAAACATCTGTGAGCTGTTTTTGGTTGTTTTTTTTTTCCACACGAATATCTTTTCAATTCACTTAGGTAAATATCAAGGTGTACAAGCGCTAGCTCATATGGTAAGAGTATGTTTAGCTGTAAGAAACTGCCAAACTGTCTTCCAAATTATCTGCACCAGGTTTCATTCCCACCAGCAATGAATGAGAGTTCCTGTTGCTCCATGTGCTCGCCAGCATTTGGTGCTGTCAGTGTTCTGGATTTGGGCCATTCTAACAGGTGTGGTAACTCAATGTTGTTTTAATTTTCCTTTCCCTAATGACATATGATGTGGAACATCTTTTAATATGCTTTTTTGCCAACCGTATGTGTGTTGGTTTCTGTTCAGATCTTTTGCCCATTTTTCAATTGGGTGATTTTCTTACTGTTGACTTTGAAGAGTTTTTGGCGTACTTTCGATCAGTAGGTTTTAATGAGCTCCTCCTGCTGTGACAAGAGTTGCGAGGCCATAGAGTGTACTGAATGTATCCTGCCCTCACTGGGCTCATTATCCAGTTGAGAATTAGGATGCAAATTGACATGCATGAAGCAGAGAAGAACGTAAGACCATAGGTGATCGGTCACTATAAATGTATTTGTTTTAGTTTATGAGATACAATACGAAATCCCACTTCTATCTGTTTTACAGTATGTACAGAATGGGCAGTCACAGGTCTCTTGGTTTGGGCTTATTTCCTGGGTTTCTATATCCTCTCCCCAACCCCTGCACACATACAGTGGCAATCATGGGGCTAGAGTTTGATGTTATTGGTGGGGGAGCACAAATTTTTAGGTTATTTTCTAAAATTTGTCTTATAATAAAATTTTATTTTAAGTCTTCAGGTAGAGAGTTTTATATTTAACATCCTGATTTAAGTCAGTGGAAGCATATATGATTTTTCAACTCATGAGTGTTTTGTTTATTTGTTTGGTTCTTGTTTTTCTTAGAGAGGTGACTTTGAAGAAGGAAAGCAAGGCTAGGAACTGTCCATCCTGCTGATCTTAAAAGGGAGAAAATCAGAAATATTCACCCTGCTGGCATTAGGAAAGGAAAATCAAGAGTCCTAGAGATTTTCTTGGAAACCTTTCACTACTACCTCACTCAGGCAAAGAGGTGAACTTAGTAGGAAGGAAATGCCAGCACTCTTAACCAGCTTGGTTTTTCAATAACAAAGTACCACTGCAAGCACTTAGCACCTCCCAGTTTACAAAGCATTATCTCATTTATCCTTGCAATGACCCCAGATGGTAATGATGAAGAGTTTCATTTCATAGACTAGTAAACAGTCAGAGAAAAGCCCGGGGGTTTGCTGAACGTGCCACTGATTTCAATTACAACTTGAATATTTGATCCCAAATCCAGTGTTCTAGAGTGAAGATCTGTCTCTGTCTCATGGTCCAGGTTTAGGTGTTGGGACTCATTTCCTCTAAGTGATGCTGTCTCAAAGGGAGTAAGTCTAGATCACCAAGTCTAAATTGTGCTTTATAGCTCTCTCTAGTTGACCTACTTATTTATTGATGTCTGTCACATATTTCATAGCTAGCTTCCCATTGCATTGAATTTGTAGATTTATTTATAGAAGACTTTTCAAATATAATCTAACTAAAGAATATTCACTGTATGTATTTAGTGGAATTTAGTAAAAACAAAATAGAATGACTGGCGTGACTCTAATTTTGCTAGGCAAATATATACTATATATAAGAAGTAATATTGGAAGATTATAAACCAAAATATTAATAGAGATTATGTTAATGTAATGGCATTATGAATAATTTTTAATCATCTTTTTTGGATTTTTCCCAAATTTTCTTTAGGAACATGTTACTTTTATAATTAAGCTTAAAAAAAAAAAAGACAAATAAATGCCACCAAAATGTTACTATATCCTTCTTTGCTATAAATTTCTCCAAGCTTCTTGCAGCTCACAGTAGCTGGGGTCGCACGTTACTATCACTCCTTCTCTAGGGGAGAGGTAGTCATGAGCATTCATTGCAAGGAACCTAGTGACCACAGCATCAGAAGTGTATCAGTCCTAACTCCTCAAGCCCTGCCTCCCCCAAACCCCTCAGGGGGAACACTGGAGCCAAAGTGCATTATATGGGGCTTTCAGCCAGTGCTCAGGAAGCACAATTTTCAGCTGCTGGGCTCAAGCTAGGTCTGAAACATAATCCAGAGAAACACAACTCACTTTCAGAATCCAGAAGGTAAAAGCAGACACATGGCCAGCAAGGGTTGAGTAGCACTGGAAGAAAGTAGGAACAAGAAACAGGAGCCAGACTGGCAATGAAATGAGGAGTCTGGGCAGCTGTTATTAGTGGGCCTGTAATGCCCAACGTGCTTCCAGCACAGGTAGTTGGTTGGTTGGTTTGTTATCTTATCCTTTGGCTAGGATGGGATAGGATGAAATATTCTGTTTAAAGGGGAAGACAACAGGCTTGCATACCATGAAAACAGGTGGATATATAAAACCATATATATGTATATGTGGAGATATATATAGATATATCGCCATAAGAATATCTATCTATCCATCTATCTATTAATTTTTAAAAAATAATTGCAATTACATAAAGCCTTTGATGAAAAAGAGCTGAGTCCTAGGTATTGTAATGTGAGGAACAGAAGGAATCATGCCTTTAGAGCTTCTAATATTATGTGTTAAAATTTTGGCCATCCAGGATTCCTCTTTATCTGATTTGTGAGCTCACAGTTTTAACTCTGCTTGAGCCCCTTTCTGACACAGTACAAAAATAATCTTTGCACCAGAATTTATATCCTCCGACTCATTCTCTCACTGTTCAGGAAAGTTGCTCATCTGCCATTCTAAGTGGTTGTTAATGTCATATTGCCTCTCCCAAGAGCATCTCCATTTCTTAAAAAAAAAAAGAATGGACAACCAAAACCCTTGAATCATGAATCTCCGCTGGCAGGAATTTTATCCCTCCTGGCAGAAGCATCAAAGGGCTTTTATCTGGTCTTCCCAAATCATCGTACCTGAGAAGACTCATGAGAGAACTCTGATACTGGGCAAGCAAGGCACACACTCCCTGTGTTTTGCCTTAGGCACTACCCAATTGCTAGCCATACGTGGTGCTGCACACTTCTTAGAAACTTGCTCCAACGTATTCGTCTTATTACAGTTATCCTTAGTGTCTGGGAGCTAGTGCTCTTCTAATTGTCTGGAGTTGTAAGATCTTTGTCCAATTACTGTACACACAAGTTTTAAGAACTTTTTATTGATGGAAAATATGACTCATGGTGGTTTGCTGCAGACTGTGTTGTTTTGAGATCCTGTTACTCAAGGATCTTAATTTTTTCAGGAGCTCTTGGGTTCTAATAGTTTTTACTGCCATTTAGTCCATAAATAGAAAGCATGTTTACTTTGGCCAGAGCAGATTTTTTGTAAATATCAAGAGTTTCAATTCTAGAGAAAGAGGAAGAATTCCATGATGGCCACAAGAAAGGTTCAGAAGAGGAGACATCTTTGAGTGTCTTTGATGAGCCACTGCCCAACCCGCCCAGAACAGGATGAAGATATCCTTGACCTTGGGTGGGGGGACAGGGAGAGGCAAAGAGAAATCATAACATTTTCCCTGAATTGTCATTCCAGACATCTTGAACACAGACCATGAACTGGACAAAGGAAAATGAAGACTGTTATGTGGCCTTCCTTGGCTAAAGACTGGACTAGATCTACTCAATAGAACTTCTGCCTAAGGAATTCAAAGCTGGCGCTAAAAGGTATGTAAAGCAGAAGGGACATGAATGGGCACAGTCAAGTCTCAGCCACTCAATCACTGGTTTTGCAAAGTACTTACTATTTTAGTATATGTGCTGCCGAAGCGAGCACAGTACTTACTAGATGAATCTCAGTTTTTCCTCAAGTGTGATAGGAGAGAGGAAGAGCTTCTCTTGGGGCTCTCATGATTGAAGCTGTCCTTTTAGGGTTAAAGTCAGATGTCACTTTCTCCAGGAAGCTTTTGCACCCTTGAGCAGAAAATCTAATTGTGGTGTTTTAAAGTCTTTGCTGGAAAAGACCTAAGTCCTATGTATTCCCTTTTTCTGGTGCATAAAAGTCTTATGATTACTTGTGTGTCAATATATTCTCTCTACCAGAGTGGAAGCTTTTGCAGAAAACAGATTTGGGAAGAACAAAAGCTGAGTGCTTAAAAAAAAAGAGAGAATCTTAATGTTTTCAGAAAGTGATCTTTTATTTCAAAAACTATCTGGAGCTCACTGGAGAGAGTGCCTATAAAGAATCTAGGCTACATTTTTGGGGTTTGGAGGATGTTCCATCCTGCAAATAGAGAAGAAGGGATCTCAAAAGTCTTTCTTCCATCCAGGGCAACAAGGGAGTAAAGATTTATTGGGACATTGCTGGCAGGTCTGAGGAGAGAGTTTGTATTTTTTGTGTTGTTTTCTTGCTCCATGAGAGCTGGTCTCAGTGTGTGTGTGTGTGTGTGTGTGTGTGTGTGTGTGTGCGTGTGCGCGCGCGCATGTGTGTGTTTGAAGTCTGCACAGGAAGTTTGAGTTATGAGAGTCTCACTGCTAGATGAATTCCAAGGCCCAGTGAGTCTGGGCCAAAACATGGGCCAAGACCAGTGCAGAATGCTGGTCATTGTGTGAAGAAGTGGGGCAGGAGGGAAGGACGTGTACTGGTCCCGTGGCAAGGAAGCCAGTGGTTTGGGGTCTGGAAGGGAGATGGGTAAGGACATTGTGACACAACTATCATTTAGGATTTCCTTAGCTAGCTGTATTTGTTTGACTTCCAAGGTACCTGGCCGTGACCCAGTGCGGTAAGAACATTGCTGTGAGAACCTGGACCACAGTCACTGTGGAAAAAGATGTTGCTTCACTGTGGAAAGATTTTTACAATCTGCAATTTGCTATAGGCCAGCAGTCCTCCCACTGACAGCCTTGAAAAAAAAAATTAAAAATAAATTTAGAGTTTATGCATAATAAAAACTTTATGTGCCATAAAAATTGTTTCTCTGGGGCTGCATTAGGATCCTTGTCTGATCCACATCTTCTGGAGCTTGTGTTTGGTGATGTGTTGATTTAATTCTATAATCCATGCCAAATGAAATAAATATCCCTATTTTTGATCTGGTAACACAGAGCAATGGCCAAGGGACTTGTGATCAAAGGCTGTACACCCTCAAGGACCAACAGTTGAATACTCTACTTAAGGATATTCGAGCTTTCAGACTGGTTGACCGAAGGCAGCCAGGCATATGTTTAACATGGAGACATGTAGTAAAGTAACATTAAAACAAATAATTCTGACTATGCCTAACTAGTCATGCACTGGATGGAACTATACTTTCATTTGAGTGGGTCAGCGGAACTCAGAATGTTCCATTTGCATCATCTTAGACTGTTAGGATTACACTGAACAAAATTAATTGAGTTTGGCTCAGGCAGTAAGATTAGCTTAATATTTACTCAGTTTTTAAAGTGTTCTGGAGAAACCATACTGAACCAATTCAGATCAGGTACGATATGCACCAAGTCTGAAAATTAGCTACTCTTGTTGCTTCTGCCTGGCCCAGAATCCTGACAGTCTCTGATTCTTGAAGAATTGAAGCCGTTTTTGTCCTTTAAGATGGCTGTGGCCTCCCCCTGTGCATCTCTGTTACGGACCCTGTCTGACACGCACAGACACTCAGTCTCACCAGCACTTCTGCCAGCTTTCACTTTACCAAGACTTGGCCATTTAATTAAGAGATGTGTTCACACCTCCTCTGTTGCCACTGTCTTCATGGTTATGTAGGTATACATGTTTCCCCACTCATACTGAATTCTAGAAACTTCTTTAATCACTCAATACTAAAGGAATTCATATGGGAATGGGAACAGAAAGCTATCAAACACAGACCAGACTTCTTGACAATGACAACAACAACAACAACAACAGAAGGATACGTTTCAAGTAGGAATAAGTGTTATTACTGTTCTTCTCATGAGGTTTGGACAAATTTCTTCAGATATCATGTATTTGAGGAAAAACCCCAAAGGGAAATGTAGGAACAATCTTTGTATTTCTAATTTGATTGGTTTCAATTCCAAAATGAATGATCTCTACACATTAAACAAAGTGGGGAAATCAGAGACCAGAGACCTGCAGAAACGTGTACAATGGGAGAAAGCAGTGTACAATGAGCCACTGGTCCTAGCCTAGTCTATGCAGCCTGGATCCTACTTTCTTCTTAAAAATCATAAGCAACAAGCAATTCCAGCTTAAGTTTCTTTTCTTTCTGTGAGCTATTTATTTTTTAAAATCCTAGTAAATGGAGGATAAAAAGCCATTGCCCAGTTTGAAGTGGACATGTTAACATAGAGAAGCATATCCTCATGCTGTTATTCAATGAACACAAGTGTGTAGTAGAAAAGTCTAATCACAGGGTGGTCAAGAGGAACCTGCTGCTTCAACATTTCTTAGTCATCAATGTTTGAAATTTTAATGACTATAGCCAAATTTTTTTTTTCATTTCTTTTAGGTAGAAAGATCTCTTGCGGTAAAATATTTGTCTAACCTATATCCACACACATGCATATACATGGAATCATCATATATACTCAAAGCTTCCATTTCCTAGTTTCACCAGTACCATTTCACATGGCACCGTTTAAGTCCTCAGAAGATGGCAATGTTACCAGACAGACTCCTTGAGCAACTTAGAACTGATGGTTCACTTTGCGTCAAGATAGTCCCCCAGATGCTGCATTCTATGACGAAGATAAAGAACAAATATTGTCAAAGAACTCATCCAGTTTTAAACTAAAATGTTTCCAGAAGTTCCCTTTAACCGAATTGCTTTAATTCAGTACTCCAATTTGGGGGAAAGAATAAAAATCACTTCTTGTACAGTTAAACCTAGCAGATTTGAGTGGACTCCTCTACTTGAGCACTCCCTCTACAATCACTATTATACTGATTTAAATATAACACTTCTTGTAGGCAGATTAAAAACAAAAGTTATGGGGGCAGCTGGGTGGCTCAGTCAGTTAAGCGTCCAACTCTTGATTTTGTCTCAGGTCCTGATCTCAGGGTAGTGAGGGTGGAACCTGCTTAAGATTCTCTCCCTTCTCTCCCTCTGCCCCTACTCCCCTGCTTCTGCTCTCTCTCTCTCTCTAAAACAGTTTTTTTTAAAAGTTATGGAAAATTTCAAATGCACAAAAGTGGAGAAAATGATATAATAAACATTCGCATAGCATAAGTTAGCATCATTTTGGGACAGGGTTGGGATTCAGGAGTTTGTCAGATAGTATCTTAAAGTGTAAGGCTGTTGTGTGGCGGACATCTCCCACCCGTTCTCATGTCAGGATTGTCCGCATTTAATAATGGCACACATGTGGAGAAATAATTCTTGACTAAACTAACGGGCAACTGAGTAAGTTTCAAGGAGGAAGATGGACACGATAGCAGCAAAGATTCCTGGATTCATCATTTCATTCATTTAGCTCAAAATTACTAAGCACCTTTTCCATGCCGGGCACTGTCAGGCACCAGGAGGCAAAGATGCCATCCCTGGGGCCTTTTTCCCAGCCTCTGACAGTCTCCAGCTCCACCTCACAAGTGACCTTCACCTCAAAAGAACAGAATAGGCTAGAATGGAAGAGATACACCTGGTTTTTCTTGAATGGGAAACTCAATAGTCTTAAACAAACAAACAAACAAAAACAAACATCAACAACAACAACAAAACCCCTCAGAAATAAGAAAATTACCATAGGAACAACCACAGTTTAATGGATGACTTGTGGGTCACAGAGTTTCTGCTGAATTGAGTGCAGCCAGAAACCAGCATGTATGGATTAGATTCGAACCCCTGGAATGTTGCAGATGGATGAAGAGAAAAATCACAAGGGTATTGCTACAACCTAGCTGTAAGAGCAAAGGAAGGAGGTTTTTTGTTTTTTAAGATTTTATTTATTTATTTGACAGAGAGAGAGATCACGAGTAGGCAGAGAGGCAGGCAGAGAGAGAAGGGGAAGCAGCCTCCCCGCTGAGCAGACAGACTGATGCTGGGCTCCATCCCTTGACCCTGAGATCATGACCCAAGCCGAAGGCATAGGCTTAACCACTGAGCCACCTGGGCACCCCAGGAAGGAGGTTTTCACAAAACTTTAGAAAAAAGTCTTCTAAGACACATAAACACAAGAAATATCTTTCTCTTTGCTGTGTGTGCTTTATTAAAGATTTTATTTATTTATTTACTTATTTATTTGAGAGAGAGAGAGAGAGCACACGAGCAGGGGGAGGGCAGATGGAGAAGCAGACTCCCCACTGAGCATAGAGCCTGACATGGGGACTGACATAGGGCTCAGAATCCCAAGATTCTGAAATCATGACTTGAGTTGAAGGCAGATGCTCCACCCACCTCAGGCTAGGCTCCTGTATCTCTATTTTTGACAGACCTCCAGGTAACTAAATTCTATCCTATTACCCTTGGAAGGTTCTGATGAACTGGTCAGGTAAGACCTCTGGCCTCTTCTTTCTACAATCTTTCAACTGTCACCTAAGAAGAAATCCTAATAAAAGAAATAACATCTGTGTGTATGTGGGGGGTGGGGTGGGGAAGAGAGAGACAGATAGGGTTCAAGAGTGAGAACCAGACTTTCTGAAGGTTAGGAAGCAAAACTAGGGCAGAAATAGAAACCACAAGTATGGCTGCATTCAAATCAGAATTATATAGGAGCTTGGGAGGAAAGAATATTATGTCCTGTTGTGGTTTATCCACAAGCTGCAGTGCTGGGTCAATCCTGGAGATTCTAAGGCTGTTTTCAACCCAGAAATTCCTGTGTTTTAGAAAAGCCAACGGACTCTTCTGATGACAGACAGACCACCTTCCTAAGATAACGGTGTGACTTCCTGCACTGCAGAGATGTTGGAGCTGGACTATTTTTCTAGTTTGGTAGGGTGCTGTGACAACAGACCACCACAAGTTCCGGAAATGAATCTCTGCTCCCCCTCAGGGAAAGACCTTCCCTAGAGCGATTTAAGGATATTGCTCCTTTTACATCTCTGTGCAGATTCATGGTTTTTCACTCTGGTCCTTAGAACAGTGTCTGAGGATCTGTTGCCTTCTGCTCTCTCTAGGAAACCCCTTACCTGCCTCCCCCTCCACTTACCACCTCCACTCGGAAAGCTGGGAAGGTGGGCTGGCACCATACTTGTTGGCTCTCTTTTTGGCCATCCCTATAAGAAATAGAAGGAGCCCGATACACCTGAAATCGTGCATTGAATATCACCAACAACCAACATATTGCCCCAACCGGTCCAAGGGAGTGGGGGAAATTCCACCAAAAGCAAACCAGTTCTCCGGGTGAGCATGACCTTATCCAGGCACTCCTCTTCTGAAACGTGATCACTCTGAATTATCTAACCACCCGAGAACTCCGAAGTGTGAAGAAAACCCATAGGTTGTTTTCCTCTAGAAATCTAGGGAAGGACTTGTTGCAGAGACTGGGGATCTGAGAGGAGGTACAGTCAAAGGGAAAGAAAAGAGGAGAAGGGGCAAAGTCACGGGGATAGGAAGAAACACCTCGCCCACTGGGCAATGTCGTTAGGGGAAAGCAGGATTCTGTCACTAACATGTTTGCCAGGTTTCACTCGCAGCTTCTCTGTAGCTCAGTTTCTCAGACACAGAACAAGGATAACAATGCATGTATCCTGGAGTTATTGAGAGAACGACAGGACAGAGAACTTTCTAAAATTTTCCACTGAAGTAGGGGGCAACTAAAGGGTGGGGGGTAGGGTGCTTCCTGCAGGTGTAGCCCCGTGACATTCTACAAAAGTATAATTTCCCAGAAAACAAGTTTATTGTAAACTGTATGCCTAGTTTGCATCCTATTCAAAATGGAATTCTTCTCTGTGAATTTTTAAGTAAAATTTTGTCCTGAGATGACTGACTGTGTTCATCCCACAGCTCTGTAGATCCCTTGGGACTCCCTGATGGGAGACTCTTGAACAAAGTATGGAAGGCCTCTGCTACAAAGTTGTTCCTCAACACAGGGCAGACTCCAGTATTTACTACGGTTATGATTTTTAAAAATAGTATTACTTTATAGTTCGGCCAAGGGACAGACCTGGTGAAGATACATATATTATCATCATGAACCCTGACCAAACTAGTACTGTTTTGTAGATGGAGAAGTTAGGTCTAAGTCTCAGTTGGTTTTTGTCTCTGGTGTTGTGTTTATCCCATTTGACTGAGGTTAGCTATTCTTTGTGGCTGTCTTAATGAAATGTACATTTTGCAGTGAGAGCCTAGAGCTTCTGGATGTTCATTTCGTCCTTGAGTCCCCTCATTCATTTACCCACCTGGTCAATCAATTACACATTCAGTCAAAAGTAACAAAGCATCTATTTCAGTAAGGGGATGTCACAGGTATTATCAGAAACACAAATATGAGACAGAGTCCTTGTAACCTAAGACCTCATCATCCAAAGCCTTGCTGGCACAAGGTTATGTGGGGAAGCAGGTCATCATAACACAAGAAACAAATAAACTTACCACTCGCAAAATGAACTGAATTATTTCAACGTTCCCCTTTCATTTAAATATCTACCTCCACTCGTAATATCTAATGCCTTTGTCTAAGAGTTTTGATGACTAGTTGAAAATACACTAGGAAAACATTGCAAAAAAAAAAAAAAAGCACAAAATTAGGGGCACCTGGGTGGCTCAGTGGGTTAAGCCTCTGCCTTCGGCTCAGGTCATGATCTCAGGGTCCTGAGATGGAGCCCCGCATCGGGCTACCTGCTCTGCGGGGAGTCTGCTTTCCCCCCCTCTCTCTGCCTGCCTCTCTGCCTACTTGTGTTCTCTCTCTCTGTCAAATAAATGAAGAGCATCTTTAAAAAAAAAAGTGCAAAATTACACAGAAAATATTCAGGATTTTATAACATCAAATGCAAATGACATCGGAAGTATAGTCAATTAGATAGAAAGCACTTGACAAATTAAAATCTAGCAGGGTTTTATCAGTCAATTACTGAAGAAGAGAAAATTGACAAAGGTGATGACATGGTGGGACTTCCATGGAGAAAACAGTCCTTGGAGAATTGATAAATCTTTTAGTGTTCTTGCAAAATTAATCCTCTCTGTGGGCATGTTGAGAAACCCAAACGTGAAGTGAAATTATTTGTCTTGTGCTATGATACAATTTTATTAGATAAATTATGCTCCAAATCCCAAACATTAATTCTTTGTCCTAAGATTGAGCACGTGGCCACAAAGATAATTTAAAGTTCATCACTAGGAGGTAATTATGTTTTCTTCATAACATTTTTCACAATTTTTACTTTTATTTTTCAAATTTCCCACCGTTTCCTATGTCCACCTTTGTCCCTGTTTTAAATGGATCAGTTAAACTTCTTCTGGTACTAATTAACCTCAGATAATGAGATCCTCTCCCATCTACTCACATGTTATGTTGAAACAGAACTCTACTGTTTGCAAATACTTTCATAGATCTTATCTCATTTAACTTTCACAAGAACCCTATCGTTAACATATTTTTTTCTCCATATTATGTAAAATAGTGTTTAAGATAGAGTAAGTTGCCAGGATTCTTAACCTCTTTATTAATAACCATAAAAATCTCATGTTCTCCAGAAATTCTGATCTATCCCATCCCTTAAGGGGGGGGCAAGCCTGTCACTTTTGATTAAGAATTATAAATATTTTAGGGGTGCCTGGGTGGCTCAGTCTGTTAAGCATCCAACTCTTGATTTCAAGTTTGGGTCATGATCTCATGGTCCTGAGATCAAGCCGCAAAGTGGTCTCTCAGCTTGGTGGGGAGTCTGCTTTTCTCTCTCCCTCTTTCTCTCTCCCTCTCTCCCTCTGTCCCTCCCCCTGCTCACATGCTAAGTAAATAAAAAAATGAAATCTTAAAAAAAAAAAAGAATCAAGAATACTTTAAAAATGCAGTTAATTTTTGTAGGCACTCAGCAGCTGAGATTTGGTTAAACCCTACTTTCTACAATTGTTGTTACAAAAATAACTAGTGTTTCCAAACGCAAAGTTACAGTTAAAATAGATTAGTTAAAATAATCTGCAATCCCAGATTTCTGGCATGTCTTACCGAGTCATGTACCCACCCCTTCCCACACCGTGTTGCAAAGCCACGGAGCCGTCAGATACCCAAGTGGCCCCTTAGGCTTGGGCCTCTGACTCTATCTCAGTTCTCTTCCCACTACAGATATCCACCCTAAGTTCCAAGACATTTAAGAGCTACTATGTGGCCTCCATAACAGAGTTAACCCACGGTTCCAGCAAGGGTTGGAAAGCTGAGAGTATGTGAGCCTCTTTACATTCCACAGGACTTCAGAAATCTGAGATATTCCCAAGGACTGGAGTAATTAGAAGTCCCTCGGACTGATTGTCAAAAGATGGGCATAATTCAGAAGGTGGTAGTGTTTCCAGGCAAGGAAACAGTAAGGTGCAAGAGGAAGTTTTAGGCCACAGTTGTAACAGTCATGAAAGGCAGTCTAAGGCATGCAGACCTGCAGTCAGCAGGATAGAGGAAGGCCAGGAGGACACTTGCCGGCTTTGAGCCGGGGACTGGAACAATGAAAGTGATCTGAAGCTTCTAAGTGGTGGGAAAGGTCCTAAGAGAAAAAGTCTGAATAGAGACCCAAGAGAAGATTATGAAAATATGTGGAGAGTAGTGAATCTGAGAGCTAGAAGGGCTTTGGGGTTCCACTACTTCAACATTGTTCCAGCATACGAATCATCCTTTACTTTCCTGGATAGGCCATGACGACCAGAAAAACAGAAAGGCTCAACAGGGATGGACAGAGCAGTGGAATAGATAGAGCAGATGCACTGAGTGCCCGTGTCGCCACAAGGAGGAGAGAAGTACCTTCTGGAAAGCTGAAAGGCACTATCCTGTCCTCTCTTTTTGCTGCCTTTCCAAGTTCTTTGGAAACGTCTAGCCTTCACTACCTCTTTGGAATTTTTTCTCTAGCTTCTCCTTCCTCCCACTGGAGTGGAATCTCTCCACCGTCAGTGGATCTCCCTAGATTTTTGCAGAAGGTATTATAAATCTAAATCCTGCTGTCCACTGAGTGCATTCTAGATCTGGGAATATAATTTGCCAAGTGGTGACTGGGCATCCTGAGGGGAATGTGGGTCAGTTAGGCCCAGGTGTATCACAATCATTGCCCCCTGGGGCTCTGGGAAGGGGCTAATAATATAGCCTGGTTGCGGACTTGTCCTGACATGGATACGGCAGGCCACCGGCATCCGAAAGCCCAAAGATACTCTGGAGTTGTTGCTCAGAATATCCAGAGACCGCTACCTTCACCTACTTCTGTCACCTTTCCTTGCCTAGCTTTTGGCTCCTATCAAGTCTCTGACTCTTAATTCCAAGAGCTGTCATTAGAGCATGTCTAGGCTTCTGCTGATAGAGAACTAAAGTCATGGTTTCTATAATCCTTATTCAAGTTTTAGTATTCACTGGATCTTATTGTATGCCAAGGACTGGGGAGGCAAAGACAAAAAGAAAAGTTCTTTGTTCTGAGAGGACAGAAAAACCAATAGGAAAAGAGACATTCATAAAATAAGGACATTAGAACATCACACTGGCTGTAATGCACTGTATTTTTTAATGTACACCCTGAGTTCGTATTTTTAGGGAAGGCCCCTAGATTTAAGGGAAATTTGGTTTCTACTTTAATCTATTTTAGTTACTTGCAACTTTCTTTTGAAAAATCCTTGGGCACACTAAATTTCAGTACAAGAACATTTTTCATGTCCTCCCCCGCCCCCCAAGGTGAATTTTTTTTTTTTTTTCTCCTTACAGTGGTAGCGGTGAGGGGCCAGAAGGAGAGGGCAGATGGTGTTTCCATTACATTGCCCATTCCATTTGGGGAGTTATGCAATCAAGGGGGGGGGTGTGCGTTTTCCACTCTTGAGGTCCTTTGATCACTTTTGCTCTTACATAACTCCCTAACAGCTGGAGCTGTAAACTTTAAAATTGGCCAGAACATAGCTCATATTGCGAAAGGAAATTCAACCCCAATTTGAAGAGAAACAGCTAGATACTTTAAAAGTGATTCCAGTATTTGTGTTCTTTAACATTTAGTGAGTGCTGGTGATGTTCAGGCACGTTAAGTCAAAATCCCTGCCCAGACACGTTGCCATGTTGACTGGGACTGCTGTCAGCTGGACCTGGCTCAGCAGAACGGGGTGCTTTCTTATCTTTCTGCCCATCACCAAGCTCCTGTCGGCAGCAGCTTCTGCCACAGACAACCAAAGGAATGCTTGCTCTACTGTGGGGCTCCCAGGAGAAAATACGCATCAGTCTACCCACTCCTCCTCCAGCAGCCTCCAGGTGCCCACTGCCTGGCTTAGAAAATATATCTGTTCCTTGCAGCAACGTAACTTCCTTCATCTACCATGCAAAAGGTACCTTCCACTACCTCGTTCTCAAACAGACCCCCTTCCTTCCTGATCTTCCCACCTCTCTTTTACCTACCTCTTCTTCTTCCTTCCCTTCCACCCCTTCCTCTGTCATCTCCTTTGTCGAGTTTGGTATATGAGCTTGTTATCCACTCCAATAGAAATAAATCTGTACGAAACTATGTGCTGCTACAACTTTCACATTGCAATGGAAAATAGTCAACTCAATTAAAACCCACTACTTTAAAATCAATAGTTTCTTCAAAGTTGCATTAACACATAAATATGGTTAACGCCAAATGTAGAAATGGATCTAGACAAAGGTTATTAAACTTCTAACCTGCTTAAATAAAATTAAAGAAAGGCAAATTGTGTTTTTCATCATGAAACAATCCACTGGAATCACTGATACTGGAGGGACATAAAAAATTCCGAGGTTCTGAGGTTACAAGAGACCCAGACATCTAAGTTTTTCCTGATTTCTGTCCTTTCCTCTCAAAGAACTGAGGACGTATGGAATTATCCTTTGAAAATCCTTTGAAAAAAGGATTAAGAGAGGCTCCACAGGGTGCCTGGGTGGCACAGTTGGTTAAGCAGCAGATTCTCTGTTGTGGCTCATGTCATGATCTCAGGGTCATGAGATCAAGTCCTGTGTGGGGTTCTGCACTCAGCACGGCATCTGCTTGTCCCTCCCCCTCGGCCTCCTCCTCACTCTCTCTCTCTCTAAAATAAGTAAATAAAATCTTAAGAAGAGAGAGAGAAAGAGATAGAGCCTCCAAATCTGTATCTCCAGGAAAAGCAGGTAAGTGAGTAAGGTGACACGTGTCACCTTGACATATTCAGACGTGGTTGCTGCCAAGGTAGGAGACTCTGCGGGGAAGTACTCAGGATGGCTGCTCAGGCGTCCCTCCTCGTGCAAGTCTATAGATTTCAGAGGTCAACCAGTGCTTCATACAGGGATTGCATCATGGCCCCTTGAAGCGGAAGTGACCTTTGTCTGTACCTGGAGGCCTCCTCAGCCTTGCCACCAACCCATTCTGAACTCTGCTGAAATACCAACATGAAAGAGAAAGGGCCAATTCAAGAGCAGGGACATCTTGTTTCCTATTCCTTTGCTGTGCCATGATTCGAACTGCTTCCCCTCTGTTTTGAAGAAAAACCGTGGCTCTTACTATTCTAAAGCTTTTGGTTTTGCAAGCTGCTTCTTCTGGTTCCCGTCTCTTTTCCCTTCCTTCTGTGGCTTGTATCTGAAGATACAGTTCACACACACCTGGGATGTCTGGGTGGCTCAGCCTGTGAAGGGGCCGACTCTTGATTTTTGACTCAGGTCATGATCTCATGTGAGGTCCTGCCCCATGTCAGGCTCCATGCTCTGTGTGGAGTCTGCTTCTCCCTCTCTCTCTATCCCTCCTCTCCCTACCCCACTTAATATGCCTGCACATGTGTGCACTCTCTTTTGTATTTATATACAAATAAAATCTTAAAAAAAAAAAAAAGACACACTTGTGCTTGGCCTGTCACCCCGCCTTCCTGACTGCAGAACGGTACTTTGAGGTCTGGCTTCCACTTATTTCTGAGTGTGGAAGCGGCTGATGATGAGAAAAGCCCCCAGGCATGGGGGCCATCCCGTAGCCCTGGGCCGTCAGAGTACTTTGAGTCACTCTGATCGCTTTCCAGCATCAGCCCCGTCTTCTGGAAGATCTTGAGAGGATTTTCAGAGGAAGAGATAGGATCTCCCAGGCATAGAGCAAGGGTTTTTATTAATTTTTAGTTTTTGAAGACGTCTGATGAAATGAAAGGATAAGTGTAGCGCATGTGTTGCTTATCCTAGGATCATGAACTGCTCATTTCTTTAATGGCTGGAGATGACCTATTTCTGGCGAACCTTGTCTTTCTACAGTCACGTTGCCCTGCCAAGCGTAAGTATGTTAACCAGGCAGATGCTGGGGTAGCCCAACAGCTCGGAAGTCAAGAAATATACCCTTCATGAGGTTTACACTGGCAGGTACTCATTGCTCGTAAATGCAAATAGCGAGGATGCTGATGATGGTGACAAAGATGATGGTACTTTGCACCATGGGGCACATGGTGTGCATTTGGGAGCGGATGATTGACACCACTGGCCTGCAGGCTGCAGGCAAGACTTCTGCTGGCCGCTGTCCCCCAACAATTGTCCCACTCAATCCAGCTATGACTCGTTGCCAGAAGAGGGCTGCTAGGTCATTAAGTTTGCTGGCACTCTTAGAGTTTCAGTTGTGACCACGTAACTTTTTCTCATTGGAAGCGTTTTGGCTAAAGGAATAAAGAACTCACGTGTTCCAAAAGGAAGGGGTGTGTGTCCATTTGTCTTACCTACTGCAGAGTCAACGCTTATAGGAATCTTTGCCAAATATGATTTCTTGGAACTTTCTTTTGTTTGAAGGTTTTTTTTGTTTTTTTGTCCCCACTTGAAAGAATCCAAGGAAGAACTTGATGTGAAGTGAGATTGTTAGATTTTCCATGCTTTACTTTTGTTTTCTTTCAAACGACTTCCTTTCTAATGATGCTCATGATGATAAATGGCTGATAGTCACTGAGTTCTCGTGGCCACATTGTATGCTGAATCCTCATCAAACCTTATGCTCTAAATGCTACCATCCCCATTTCTAGACAAGCAAACTGAGTCACTGACGAGTTTAATAATGTGCCCAGGGTCATGCAGGTAATAAATGATATATACAGATTTAGACCCAGACATTCTGATGTTAAACCAAGCTCATGTCATGATGTTGTATTGCTTCCCTTGTTGGAGTCATCAGTAACTGTCATTTAGTCAACAAAGATTGATGGAGCTCTTGCTATGTGTCAGGTTCGGAGTTAGCCACTAAGCAGACTGAAACAATACAGTCATAATCATCATGAAACTTAGCATCTAGTGAAACTGATCAATAGGAAATTAGTCATTAAACAAATAATTATATAATGAAAAACTTATACATCTGGGAGCCTATTAGCTCTGTGAATAAGGAATATTTAAGGTGAGATGTGGACTAGTGTAAGATGGAAAGATGAAGCATGGGTCGGTGGGGCAGGGGTCAGAAGGAGGGAACACTTGTCGACCACAAAGGCTGATGATTTCCATGTTCCAGTGAGTACATAGTGACCTTGTGTGACACAAATTTCTTTCACTTTTTTAAAAGTACAGAATAAAATTTGTATTTGTTTAGCTCTACCAGTCGTCATAATTAGACCATATTCTAGCTGGCGATCCAGAAGCTTTGTTGTAAGACTGAGAATAGGATGTTAGGATGACGGGACATGTCAAGTAAGAACTAGGATGAATCTGAAGAGGGAGCCCGAGGAGGCCAGAGCGACTGCGCAGGGGAAAAGACACAGGGAGAGACGGTGGGCTGCAGATGCGAAAAGATGTGGTCACAGTAAATACAACGATGTCTTCCTTTCTTCCCCTCTGCATCAGAACTACAGGATGTGACTATTATATTTCCGAGTAATCCACAAAAATCAAATATTAAATGAATTATAAGGCCAATTAATTGAACTTTGGGGGATTTATCAATTAATGGAATGGACAGCAACGCTAGATGTCAACTCAAATATGCACCAGAATTTAGTGTGTCCCAAAGACAGCATTTGCAATCAGTGGAGAAAAGACAGTCTTAGGACACTTGACCATCCATTTGGTAATAAGAACGCCAGATCCCAAATTCTTTCCTTCATCCAAATAGACTCCAGATAGAAGAATGTGAATATATTTTAAGTGATACAGATACAAGAAGAAGACATGCTTGAATATTTTTATTATCTTTGGTTGGGAAAGGCCTTCTTCTTTCTCTTCTTCTTCTTCTTTTTTTTTTTTTAAAGATTTTATTTATTTATTTAACAGAGAGACACGGCAAGGGGAGAGGGTGAGGGAGAAGCAGGCTTCCCACTGAACAGGGAGCCGGAGGTGGGGCTCCATCCCAGGACTCTGGGATCATGACCTGAGCTGAAGGCAGCTGCTTAATGACTGAGCCACCCAGGTGCCCCGGGAAAGGCCTTTATTAGCGTTTCAGCCCATTTATACTCTTCAGATTTGCATTGCTGCAGAGCTCGTCTAGAAGTTACAGAGGACTGTCTGCAAGACTGCCTTGTACCAGCCACACTCTCGTGGGCCCCAAAGAGGGCAGTTCAACTTCTTTGAGTTCTACCACATCTTGACTTTTGCTTCCCTTGATTGAAAGCCCCCGTCTACCAATGAAGCAGTAGCACATGGAAATATCAGAAACCACATAGTTAAAATTAGACTCTGTAAAAATGTGAAACGTCTGTATAGCAAAAATCATTCTAAGCCAGTATTTAAGGGCCTTCTAAAAGGAAGCGAGGAAGCCTAATTCTCTTCTGAATTAGCATGGGTGGTTCTATCCCTAATAGAAAGCCTCCTAACTAACCCTTTGAATTCAGAAAAAAATTATAGCTTATTTTCTCCAACCTCCAACGATTCTAAGATTTAGCATAGCTTTCAAGGACAGAGTAAGTCAATGGACTACATTACCTGTGACTTCACCCTAATAGAAATCAGTATTTTTATATTATTGTTTTGGTCATTGCAGCTAGTTAGCCTTACCCCTAAATTCCAAATTTATGGTAGTTATCAGGCCCATTGCTAGAGCTTCCTATTTGATGAGGTAAGAAAGGCATGTGTATATGTATTTCTGTACCTCAAATTTGTTTCTAGAAACTATTTCAACAAGCATAATTTATATAGCTGGTTTCTTTTACAATCTTATGTATTTTGTTTCATGCATTTAATATAGTCTGAAAGGAGGTCCATGGGCTTTCAAAGATTATCCAGGAAGACTGTGTCACAGAAAAGGTTCAGAACCAGGTCTTAAGGTGATAATTTCCATGGGACAGACAGCTGTCACACACACATGTTCTTGATGGGGAGCAGGCCTGCCCAGAGCTCTACACTCACTGGGTGGGGGTGGAGGGGCTTTTGGCTCTCTGGAAGTGAGCCCAGCAAGCGGAGAGGATGCCGGGCATCCGGGCTCCTAGTTCCCAGGTAGCCGGTCTTGCTCCAGCTAGGAAGACCCAGGTCCCACAGCTGATGTGCTTCAGTGACTTTAGAGTGGTGACTGCTCTGTTGAAGGGACTGTCCCATTTTAGTTGAGGATAAGAATAACTAATTTTTATGGGGTTTCAGGGAGCCCTTTTACCCTCAGAGACTGGAACTGAATCACCAACTGATAACCTTAATATTACCAAAAGCCTTAGAAATCAGGGAGAAAAACATTCCCTTATCAGATAAATAAAATCTAAAGAGACAATTAAAATGGCTGGGGAGGGGAGAATATTTGGCTCCATTATCAGCAGAAGAATTGCAAACAAAAGCAAGATTTTTTTTAAACGCTTATCAATTTGACAAGGTTTAAAAAAGTGATAACACTCAGTCTGATAAAGATATGGAGAGGTAAACAACCATGGCTTGTTGGTGGGAATGTAAATTACTATACCTTTTTTTGGCAAGTGAAGCTTAGCGATATTTATTAAAAATGTTCTTTGTATATCTCCTCACCCCAGTAATCTCCCTCTTAAGAATTTACCCTCAGGAGCTTATCATAAATACATAAACAAATATATGTCCTGGAACATTTATCACTCTCTTGTTTATGGTAGCCAAAAAATGTGGAGGCCACCTCGATTTGTTCCATGCTGCAGTAGGGGAATTCATCAAGATATCTGGCTTTGTCTTCCCTGTACGTTACCACTAATTCCAAAAAAGTGGGCGGGCTTCCTTGCCTTTGGAGAAGAGTGCGTTGTAGAGCAAGAAAAGTTGCCTCCTGAGAAGTTCTTCCCTGGCTTTTTGTTTTTAGAGAGTGAGTTCTTGTTCAAGGGGTTAAGCTGGAGGGAAGAAAAGTGACACAGAATCACATAGGCAGAAGGGAGGAGGTCCCCAGAGAGGAGACAGGACTCTGGGGGTCCCTTGTATTGTGGAGATCTGTGCTCTGCTCCTGCAGTTTGTTCAGGGGTGAGAAGCGAACGGAGGCACCTAAGGGATGCTCAGCCTGGGCATTGGACCCCACCAACTGCAGCAACAATGACCAGCTCTAAGTACCAAGGTCGCCAGACTTCAGAAAGCATTCAGGCGGAATGGGTTTTCATCTCTGCAGCATGTCCAGTGGGTTACTGATCAGGGTGATGTCTCTGTATACATAAGACCCGTTATGTGTTGGGGGGAGCGGGGGTTAGAGTAGGAGGGGAGGGAAGTATCAGTGGGGACTGCCTGTGAACCCCATCCCCACCTGCCCCTGCTGTCTGGATGGAAGTAGAGAGTAGGACTTAATTTTATTTAAAGAAATAACCAAATATCCCAGCTTTCTACCTAACACAACCCAGTTTTCTTACTTGTCAAATCACCTACGATGTATTTACTATGGACTAAATCTCTTTTGATAACTTTGTGGTGAAAGTGTCACAAGGGGTTAGAAAGCCATGCTGTCCCCTGAGCCCTAGTGTCACGCCAGCCAGGAGACAGCACATAACTCTCCGTAGAGGCGCTCACGTTCAGCGAAACTAGAACCAGGTTAAAATGGTGCACCCGTGTGGCAGTCACAGAAGCCACATTCAAGGAAATCAAGCCACATGCAAACTTAAGGGAAATCAAGGGCAAACTGCTGTATGGTTCGAAAGAACGAGGTCTAGTGCACAGAGAACAAAGGAAAACATCTTATAGATAGAGGGAACAGGAGGTCTATGGAAACTCCTTATTCACTTTCCACTCAGGAAGTAGAAGTGGGGTCAGAACCCGTTCCAGTCCAGCCCACAGGCGGGGTGTCTTGGGCTTTTGTGGGTTGCAGCTGGATGTTCCAGAAGAGCTGAGGAAGTGCAAAGAGCTTCTACATCTTTCAAAGCAGTGGGAGCAGAATTTGTCCCTTAGAGGTTTGGACAAGGATTAAGTCAACAAGTAGAGGGTCATCAAGCCTTAAAATCAGGAGAGAGTACACTCTGTTGACACGGTTTCTGGTACAGGGTTTGAGAGCTTCGGACCAGAAAATCTTTATAGCTCTGGTTCCAGAACTGGCTTTCTGAAGTTACTCTGAATTCAAACCTGATTTTGCAGACTAAGACTGCTCATACACAGTCACGCTTAGAACATGGTTACAGGAAAACCTGGTCAAAATATAAAGGGTAACTAACAGTGTGCTTTTATTTCTGGTTTGGAGCTAAAATGAGTAAAATCAGTAATTGCTTTTTTTCTTTGCTTCCTATCTACTTCTACACATGAGGGAGACTGAATGGGCAAAACAGGTTTATCTCAGGGTAGAGGAAAAACCCTCAGAGGACAAGGTGAAGTCTATCCTGGGGTTGTCCATGGATCCCGAGTACCCTGATCTGGTGTTAACCAAGCCCTTACGCTTCCTGTCCAGGATGCCTCTGATGGTGTTGACAAATTTATCACCTCATTCTTAGCACTGAACTCAGGAGAGAGATGCCCAGAGCTCTCAGGAGTGACCTCATCTTTACTCCTATGTGGAAAAATTTGTCATATTCTGTATTTTCTATAGATTAAAGACGCTAGAAGCCACACCCTAGATATGGTGTTTACACAAGATATGTGTTAGTGAGTTGTGGAGATGATGAGATTATACCTTGACCGATTTCCTACAGGCATCTAGGTCTCTCTTACCCCAAGCAAAAGCCCAGTAGGACAACATCAAGCTAAAATGTTCCTTACGGACTTATGGCTGATACACATAAAAGAAAATTAGGTTCCTCTTTTTCTTCCTACAAAAAATTTTCAGTGCTCTGGTAAGGCAGGTGCCACAAAACTTCATGAGAAATGCCACGTGCGCAAGAAGCCGTCAAGAGATGAAGTTGGTTGAAGAGCGCTGCCCAAAGACTGGTAGACAGATGATCAGTTCAGGGCATACGGCCATTCTCCTCACATGGTAATTAAACATTCTTTAGATTGGAAGAGAGCAAAAGGGCAAAAAGATGATTACACACACGGACTCTCAGTCAACGGCAAGAACCCAGGCGATGTGTGCAAACACAGCTTTAAACTGCAATGTCGTAAGAGCGCTTTGTTTGGCCTGTTCTCTCAGGGGCTGGATGTCTGTTTGGATCCTTGACTGCAGCGGTCACTGCAGCAATTCCGTTAAAAATCTGCCTTATATCTTTAGCAGAGAAGAGGCCTGCGATGTATGTGTTATTACGTGTATGAATTCATTTAGTTCCGTCATCAACCCCCGAAGTATTTAATCTAGCTTTGTGACCCATAAGCTTGCCCTGGGGCATGTGGCCAGTGAGTAGGAGAGGTAAGGATCAGGACTACATCGGTCTGACACAAAAACCCCATTTTTTAAAAAACCACAATTTGCTAATATCATCCCTGTCGAGTACCTTCATTTGCGCTAGGGTTCCTAGTTTCTGTAGCTTCTCTTCTCTGAGCTGTGTCTGACAAAAAAAATGGAAACAGCCTTTGAAAGTAAGTGAGGAGTGCCTGGGTGGCTCAGTTGGTTAAGCTGTTGCCTTTGGCTCAGGTCATGATCCCAAGGTCCTGGAATCGAGTCCGCATCGGGCTCCTTGCTCAGTGGGGAGCCTGCTTCTCTCTCTGCCTCTGCCTGCCACTCTGTTTGCTTGTGCTCTCTCTCTCTCTGACAGATAAATAAATAAAATCTTAAAAAAAAAAAAGTAAGTAAGTAAGTGAACCACAGTAACTGCTATGCCTGTTCATTTTTTGTACTGGAACCATTAAAAATAAATACATAGGGATAGGCTCTAACTGAATAGAAATATCCTGTCCAGAATGTGGGGGAGGGTGTGAGGGTTTTGGGCCATGGACAGAGAGGCCTGTCGTAGGCCTTTTAATGGAGACAGGCTGGTTAATCTGTGGCATGTCAGAGCCTGAACACCCGTGTGTGACGTGCCTATCAATTTACTGAAAGGCATCCCACACGCCCATCCCTGGAAGGGCGACAAGAGCCTCTGTAGCCAGCTGAGCTGGGTGCCAGCCCCCAGACACCAAGGTCAGTCCTCCCAAGGGAGAGGGTGACAGAAGGACAATGGCACGATGGGGCACTGGCAGTCTGTGTGAGATCTGAGACTGTCACAGAGTTATGCATGGAATCCGCAAAATGTGACCTCCTTCATGTTCCCTTCTTGTGATGCTTGATGACCTGTGCCCCAGAGCAGAGTCCTCAATAAATGTTGACGCTTGTGACAGGATTTATATAACAGCACACCGCATGTGTGTTGTCCAGGCTCTAAAAAGAGGTGTAATAGAGTAATATATTGGAGAGGATGTTTCGTTTTAGCAATTCATGGCCTCATAGAAATGGCTCATGAAATGTTAGGGCTAGGAGGAATATTACAGACTACAGACACTCCAATTCCTTCCTTTATAGATGACAAAATAAGTTCTAAAATAGAATGACCTCTCTAAGGTTAGATATACTTATTTAATGAAAATTCTACATAAGTATCAATTGAAAAAACATGTTGGGAAGACCCATACTTGTTTTTAGAAAGATCTTATTTTGGAGGTAGGATCCCATGTCAGGTTTGAGGTCCGCCAATCCAGATTTCCGACCCCAGTTAGGATGTTATAGGAAGAGTGTAATCTGGGCCCTCTGAACACTTCCCATAAGGTAGCCGTTAGCACTGTGCCTGGAGCAGACAAGCATCAGCAGGTACTGATTACCATTATCATTATTCCTAACTGTGGCTTGTCACTATCATTGATCCAAACATTTTTGATGTAATACCTCTGATTTGTCAAACATGTTTAAGCACATTTCCCCCAAACCTGTATCTGCATTTACATTTTAAATTATTGAGTAAACTGCTTGACATATTATTTATATCATAAAGATGCATGACATAGGATCAAAAAGATAAAAGAAGATTCAATAGACTTGCATACGTGGGGTTCCTTTTACCCACCTGTGCCTTTTTGGTGTGTGTTCCATTTTTCCATTGAAACAGGAAATGGGAAGACAAATATATAG
This sequence comes from Meles meles, assembly GCF_922984935.1. Lineage (NCBI taxonomy): Eukaryota > Metazoa > Chordata > Mammalia > Carnivora > Mustelidae > Meles > Meles meles. The sequence continues at coordinate 86,895,474 of NC_060068.1, forward strand.
TTTTTTAAAGATTTTATTTATTTATTTGACAGACAGAGATCACAAATAGGCAGAGAGGCAGGCAGAGAGAGAGGGGGAAGCAGGCTGTCTGCTGAGCAGAGAGCCCAATGCGGGGCTCGATCCCAGGACTCCGGGATCATGACCTGAGCCGAAGGCAGAGGCCTTAACCCACTGAGCCACCCAGGCACCCCTGGGAAGACAAATATTAAAAGCAAGACTTTTCTATCTCTTTTTCTTAGGGATTGTCTTGTGGGACAACCTTTGTGTTCTACCACGAAAGTAGAGAGCTCAATTACTCACTTAATACATCTTCTCTGACTCCCTGTGGAGGGCTCTTTCCTAAGAACCCAAAGGTGGCGTTCCAGGACAGTGTCGTGTGGCAGCAGATTACCTTCCAAGATGGGGTTTGCGAGAGGAGAGGACAGCCATGCTAATCTGTGTGTCCATAGCATGGGCAACTAGCAGGACATGTGCTCTGAGCTCTGCCATCATTTCAATCCCTTCTCCTTCCCTCCTGAGATCCAACAATTCACTGAGTTCAACTAATTTTTCTAACGTCAGCCACATATTGTTGGGTCTATTTAGATGCTAGATAGTGTTACCAAAGGGCTATGGTGGCATTTTCATCTCATCCCTTGATAGGACAGAAGTTAAAATAGGAACAACAACCAACGAGCAGAGAGAATCATGAGACTCCTTCATCAAGTCCCTGGCAGCCAGAACAAAAGACTCAGCTTTGGCTGAGGGACACAAACATGCTGTGGGACTTCAGTATCCCACAATCACCACCAGACTTTGCAGATGATCTGGAGAAACTATGCGGGGAAAAGGCATTCAGCTGACGAGCAATTAAAGGCTCTTTTAAAAGGACAAAATAACACTTAGAAATAAGGTGTCTAGGGGTGCCTGAGTGGCTCAGCCATTAAGGGTCTGCCTTCGGCTCCGGGCATGGTCCCAGGACTCTGGGATTGAGCCCCACATCGGGCTCCCTGCTCCACAGGAAGCCTGCTTCTCCCTCTCTCACTTTTCCTGCTTGTGTTCCTCTCTCACTGTGTCTTTGTCAAATAAATAAATAAAATCTTAAAAAAAAAAATAAGGTGTCCAAAGCAAGGAGCAAGCATCCCCACTGAGACCCCACCAGAGCCAAGGGCATCCTGAGCAGAGGCCAGACTTGGGCTCGGTCAGAACATGGTCCCGGAATCCCAGGGCTGAGAGTGGCTGCCGGCCCTCAGGTGAGGAGGAACTGGTATCTGGCCTCAACATTAGTGTGGATCCTCTGGAGGTCATCGCTCCCAGGCATGGATCAGGAACTGTGCTATTTAAAGAAACTGTGCTTCCAACGCTTTTTACCACGCTGTCCTGTTACCTTCATAAAATTCTGAGTTAAAGTTCTTCTTGAGTCTTATTTTCTATGGATAGATTTGGCAATCGCTACCTGCTTTTTAGAACCAATTTTCTAGAGGCTGGAGGGGGACAGAATACCGCACTATACCCCGTTTCTCGTTCGTCTGATACCAAGTGTCTAGCACAGTACGTGCCATGCACCAAGGTGCTCACTTTTGTGTGTTGAACTTTTGAGCTGATCTAACCAGTTCTTGGCAACTTCTCCTCTACTCTCCTGAAGCTTTCCCACTCCTGGCAATGTGAGTCTTAGCAGCCTCTGAAGCTATTTAGGCTTATTCTTACTACTTCGTGCTCTTGCTTCAGTCCCAACCCTGGTGCCCTCCACCTGTCATCCCCCAAACACAACCTTTCTAAAAATCCCTGCTCAGGATTTATGCCCTCCAGGGATCTCTACCGGTGGCTGCTATATTTTGTATCCTTTCTTCTTGTATGGTGAATGGGTAGCACCACGAAGCTCCTGCCTGATTTCCCCGTACTGGTTCTCTCATTGTCCTAAGGATAGGGACGTACCCCCAGGGAGATCCTAGGGGACACACACCAGCCTGGGAGGCAGGAGACTTGGGTTTGACTTTCAGCTTATCTTCTAATTAGCTGCTCAGCCTGGAGTAAATCACGGTCCCTTTTGGAGAACTCCTTCCTCCTTTGTTAAATAACAAGATTTCAGAGTTGAAATTTTATGATGGCTTCCCCACTTCATTGTGAGTTTTTCAAGGGCAGGGATCCCGCCTTTTATTGATTTTTGTAATAGTAGCCACACATTTGACAACAGCTCCAGAATATTTGCATAATTCTGATGGTGACCAACTAAAAATGAATGTCTGAGTCTCAGTTTTAAGGTTTAGTACATGCAGTGCTTGAAGGCTGTTTGAAGAAAAGGTGCTGTAAACACGAGTGAGGAGGAGGCAGGGCCCTGTGGCCAGAGCTGGCTGACCTGCTTCTAGTCCTTGTCTGCCCCACCCCCGACAGGTGTCTGCCTCTCTGGCCTCACCCCGTCCTCTGAAAAGCTGGATGGTTGGCGAGGACAGCTCTTCTCGCTTTATTTCCCTGGAATAGTACTGGCTTCTATCTTTGGCAATTTATTCTCCCAGACCTTGTCCAGCCTACGTGCCTTATTGAAATCAGGAGGCTCTCAAACACGAAGGACAAGTGTGGGCTGTAGAGATTGTGGGATGTGCTCGGAGACGCCCACACTGTCCAACGCGCCGCCCCTGGGGAAGTGGCCAAGTGACAGGAAATTCAAGGAAGTAACTGAAGTACAGGATGGCGGGGAGGGGAGTAGGAGCAAAACACAGCTGCTCATTTAGTCCTTCGCCACCATGGCACCAGGAGACATGCCATTCTGGCCGCTGGGAGAAAGGTGACAAGAAACCCGAGACCAGGGACCTTAATTAGCAGTGTAGCTTGCACAGACACCTCAGACCTCATGTTTTCCTCCAGTCTGATTACACAGCTTAATACTTAGAGACCCAGAAGAGTGTGCTTCACTAACTAGAGGACACTGACAAGAAATATGTCAGAGCTAGTCAGTCTCCAGCTTCACACTCATAAACTTCTTTTAGGGCCCCAGTCCCCTCTCCCCTCGAAATACAAACTGTACATGGTTGGGGAACTTGTCTGACGTTTCTACTCCCACATTCCTCGCACTCGGCCCTGTGCCCAGCAGCAACAAACGCTTGACAATGTCGTTAAATGAATGAATGAATTTGCTTGTTAATAACCATGGCTAGTTTAATGAATAGCACTTACTTGGAGACTTACAAAACTGGAATTATAATGACATAAAGTGTGAAATTTAAAATCATAAGAGGTGGGGTGCCTCGGTGTCTCCGTTAGTTAAGTATCTGCCTTTGGCTCAGGTCATGATCCCGAGGTCCTGGGATACCTCGGCGAGGCTCCCTGGCTTGCTTCTCCCTCTGTCTCTGCCTCTGGCTCCCCCTGCTTGGGCTCTTTCTCTTGCTCACTTTCTCTCTCTCTCTGACAAATAAATAAAATCTTTAAAAAGATCATAAGAGGCATGTGTCTAGATTATAATGGTAGAGGGCATACATCTAGATAATATTATGTATCTACCTCTGGATAACAAATGTCTACTTTCTTTTCTTAAAAGGAATGCTCAAAGAACAAGGTTGGAACAGAGACAGCTAAGGGAAGAGAGGGGAAGGCCATGACACAGACTTGGAGATTCTGCTCTAAGCCTGACACCTGTGTCCCTGACCAGCTGCCTGGCTAAACACGTTTCAGGGCAAGGGGTTATGCATTCTGGAGAGGAAGGAAGTCTTTACAGTTCTTAGCTTTCTCTGTGGAAGGCATTCATTGGCACCATGTTCACTCACAACAGGCTTTCACATTTTCCTAGCGGCCCCTCTGTCCCCTCCAACCCCACCCAGGAGGTTGGGGCTGCTAAGTGGCAGTTTCATGAGCCTCACGCTCTCTGGTGGCAGCGACACTGAGCTGGTGAATCCACTGATCACAGCCCCTCTGACGGCGGGTGCACCCAGCTTCGGAAGCTTCGTGGCTGGGGCACGGCAGAGTGAGGACAAGTCAGGGCTGTCGGCAGAGAGGCTTCAGCAAACCTGTCACTCAGGAGCTGTGCCCTTGCTGCTTCCACAGAGGGAGAACAAGCAGGGCTTCTCCTCCATTTCCTACCCCGTGCAGTAAGCTTATGACGGAGACAGCATGGCCGCTGAGCCCAGAGCCTGAAGGGGAGACTTGTCCTCTCAAAGCTTGTCTAGGTGCGGAGACCAGAAGCCTGGGAACCCATGGGGTGGGGAGATCTGGCTCACTACCTACCTACACCAGAGTCTGACATTCCCACTTCATTCTGGCACAGATGGCCCAGAGCAAGATGGGGGATGGAGGGAGCAGGAAAATCATGGTCAGAACCCAAAGTCAGAGATCCTATCAGGGTTCATGGAGACCCTGTGACTTTGCCATTCTTGGTGGGCGTATGGGGGATACTAAGAGCTCTCGGGACAATCTGAGCACAGACCCTAAGAAAAGCTGCATAACTTTTTCCATGCAGCAGAGGGAGAATCTAGGACAACTGTGGATTCGAAGCCCCTTCACACTTGGATATTACGTATCCTCTAAAACCAAAAGATAAAAATCTACTTCATTACAGCATGCACACTTCTGGATTCAGGAAGTTTCATTTGTTGAAGATAAAAATTGTCAACACATTAGAAATCTGCAGCTGGAGATAAAAATAAGAAAGTGACCTCAAAGACAATTTTAGAAATTCAAGCATCTAAATGTCAAATTTAATTCCTTTAGAATTTCTCTTGCTCTTCCTTAGTCACAATTCCTCACAATTGAGACTTAAATATTTGTTGGCAAAATATGAGCACTCATTAATCTACATCATGTCACTGTAAAACTGAAATAAGGTCAGGTGTTAATGAAGCTGGAGGGGCACTCCCCTAAACTCTCCTGTAACACTGCCCCTGAAAAACATGGAGTAAAAGTTCAGGTTCAAAGTTGAATCCAGTCATGTGTGTTGTGATACACAATAGCTATTATAAGCATTATCGCCTTCAAATGATTTTCAAACATTCCATAGCTTCCAACTCTATTACCACCTCAGCATGGTTATGAATGAGAAGTTCTGGAAAGCCTTTTTATTTATTTATTTATTTTTATTTTTATTTTTTAAAATATTTTATTTATTTGACAGAGAGAAATCACAACTCGGCAGAGAGGCAGGCAGAGAGAGAGGAGGAAGCAGGCTCCCCGCGGAGCAGAGAGCCCGATGTGGGGCTCGATCCCAGGACCCTGAGATCATGACCTGAGCCGAAGGCAGAGGCTTTAACCCACTGAGCCACCCAGGCACCCCTGGAAAGCCTTTTTGATACCAGTACCTGACAATGCTGCTTAAAACTTTCTAATAGCCTTTTAAAAACAAAGGCAGCATTGCACAGAGAGAGAGAGAGATCTACAGGGACCAAAACCATAGTTATAAAGGTATAACAGAGACACAGTTCATACTGAAGGAATCTGCTCACACAAGAAACCTACGATTTGGGTTTGTAGGATGAACGCAAAGACTCTGTCCCACGTAAAGTGTGGAGAAAGAACTGAGACTTCCATAAACCCTACACTTAGGAAGGGTTATAGCCGTAGTGAAAGAGTGGGATTCCAAAAAAAATCTGTTCCCTGGTAAAGAGAAACAACAAGAAATCTTGTCTATTAAAGTATGGACTTGGGTGAAAAAAACCTCTCCAGAAAGTAATAACCATGCATCTATCCATGCACAAATTAAGGATTTAAATTTATATTACTTGCATGGTCCAGGAATATCCAATTCAACAAATTAAATGAAAAATATTTCTGGAGGGGTGCTGCAGGATGCTTGGGAAAAAAATGACCCAAATCCTTCCTAGAAGGGTACACCTCAGCCCAGGGCTTTTAGAATCTGTGTGGATAAGAACAAGTGAATATAAGCTCCTTGTCACATTTTTTCAAGAAAAATATCATGGCACAGGGGCTCCTGGGTGGCTCAGTCATTAAGCATCTCCTTCGGCTCAGGTCATGATCTCGGGGTCCTAGGATTGAGCCCTGCCTCAGGGTCCCTCCTCAGTGGGGAGTCTGCTTCTCCTTCTCTCCCTGCTCCCCGCCCCCCACAACTCATGCTCTTTTTCTCTCAAATAAATAAATAAATAAAATCGTTCATACAAGTACACACCAACAGTGAGGAAAAATGTGGTGGCACAAGGCTGGTGGTGTAGGAGAACCCAGCCTCTATCTCCCCACAAAGAGTGATAATTAGACAACTATTCATGAATGAAAATAGCTCCGGGAGAACTCAGGAGTTCACTGAAGAAGCTTCAGCAACACAGCAGAGCAAAAAAGCCCAAGAAGCAGTGCACAAAAATGGAAGAATGGCTTTATCTTGCTGGCATCATGCCATCGCTGATGGCCCTGCTCAACGCCGAGAGGGAGCTCCCAGCCTGAGAGCGTTTCCATGCTGGGAAAAGGAGAACAATGCGAGCAACCAGGTCTCCAGGCTTTCAGGGACACTGCACAAGGGACCCTTGTGCACCCCACCCAGAGGACAGCAAAGCTGACATGTCTATAGATGGCAAGGAACTAGGAACCAGGGCAGAAGCTACCAGTATCTGGCAGGCAGCCTGAGCGACCAGGGTTCCCAGGGGGCTGCTTTGCAGAGGACTGCAGTGGACTTTGCTAAAGAGGACCTCAATAGGCCATACAGTTGCTGCACAGCCCACTAATTATCATTGAATACTTCATCATAGACCCCAGAGGGGGCTCCCCAGGAGACTCTAGCAGCTTCTGCCCCAGAGGAAACTAATGACCTTGCCTGGACACAGTGATCCCTCTGACGTTTTCACATCATAGGTTGTCATGGTTGCAGACACCAGCTGTCTGAGTCCTTCCACACTCCCTTCCTCCATCCCTGCCAGAGCCCGGGATCCACACTGGCAGCCAGCTCTGGCCTCTGGGGCTATGCGTGTGTAAGACATCATACGAGGTCCTAGTAGCCAATCCCCACTCCCACGTATATACCCATGGCTAGCTCTTATAGCTGCACAAGTGCAAATCAATAGCCAAGACCCTCACAGTTGTTTGTGGGTCTCGACAGGGCCCTGACCTCTGTCATTGGACTTCATAAATGTGTAGGCCTGGAACTAGCCCCTGTCACCATGCACCTGCACACCAACAGTTAAAACCCCCAGAGCTGCCTGTGGGTCCACATACAGCCCTGACTCCTGCCAATGGCCTGCGCTGCCATGCAGGCCCACAGCTAGCCCCTATTACTAGGTACCTGTTACGCCACAGCTACAACTCCCATTACCAGCCTCCACTGCTGTGTGCACACGTGTGACCAGCTCTGCCATCACACATGTACATATTCAGCCAGACCCTGCCACCACAAAGGCATATCTGGAACTGGCCTTGCAACAGCTTAATGTGTACACTCCCAGCTCTAGCCACCACTACCACCTGCCCCGGTCCCTAGCTGCTGGGCCTAGAGGTATTGCTGAGGACCCTAAAAGCCCTTGAACCACCATGGAGCAGCCCCTAACCACCACACCTCTCACTGAAGATCATGCAGTTGTTGATGTTGTGAACCCCAGCTGCCTGAGTCAATAAGACACCATGATGTCTAGACCTGAAGCTCCCACAAGGCCCCAAACATAACACTCTTCATTACTAGGCCTGGGTCACAGCATTTCCAGCATGGCCCCACACGTGAAAATCTTTTCTTACTAAAGTCAGTCCATAAAGTCTGGAGAAGGTGACTGTTTATTCATATGAAAGACACCTGTGCAAAGCTACAGGAGTCACGTGCACACAGACACGTATCACGGAAACATACTACCCCTAAAGGAACACAGTAAACTTCTAGTAACTGACCTAAAGAAATGGAGATCCTTAAACTGCCTGACAAAGAATTCAAAATAATTTTTCTAAATATGCTCAGAGAGAACTACAAGAAAACAAATATAAACAACTTCATGAAATCCAGAAAACAATATAAGAACAAAATGAGCAGCTCAATAAACAGAAAACATAAAAAAAGAACCAAAGAGAAATTTTGGAGCTGAAGACAACAATGAATGAACTGAAAAATTCAACAAAAGAGCTTCAACAGCCCATTCACCAAACAGGAGAAAAAAAATCAATGACACCCAATACACGTCATTTGAAATTATCAAGTCAGAGGAGCAAATGAAAAGGAATGAATAAAACCTACCAGACTTAGAAGATACTATTAAAAGAAACAACTGTGGATTACGGGAGCCTCAGGAGATGAGAGGAATAAAAGGGCAGAAAGCTTATTTAAAGAAATAACAGCAGGGGCGCCTGGGTAGCTCAGTGTGTTAAAGCCTCTGCCTTTCGCTCAGATCATGATCCCAGGGTCCTGGGATCAAGCCCCACATCGGGCTCTCTGCTTGGCAGGGAGCCTGCTTCCTTCTCTCTCTCTCTCTCTCTGCCTGCCTCTCTCCCTACTTGTGATCTCTATCTGTCAAATAAATAAATAAAATCTTAAAAAAAAAAAGAAAAAGAAATAACGGCTGAGAACTTCCAAATCTGGGGGGAAATTTAAACATTCAAATTCATGAAGCTCACAGGTCTCCAAACAAATTCAACCCAAAGACCTCTTTTCCAAAATATAATGGAACTGTCAAAAATAAAAGAGAAAGAGAATCTTGAGGGGCACCTCGGTGGCTCAGTGGGTTAAGCCTCTGCATTTGGCTCAGGTCATGGTCTCAGGGTCCTGGGATAAAGCCCCACATTTTGATCCTTGCTCAGCAGGGAGCTGCTTCCCCCTCCCTCTCTGTCTGCCTCTCTGCTTACTTGTAATTTCTATCTCTCTGTCAAATAAATAAATAAAATCTTTGAAAAAAAAGAAAAAAGAAAATCTTTTAAAAAAGAGAATCTTGAAAGCAGCAAGAGAAAAGATCATTACTTGGGGCGTCTGGGTGGCTCAGTGGGTTAAAGCCTCTGCCTTTGGCTCAGGTCATTATCTCCGGGTCCTGGGATCGAGCCCCAAATCGGGCTCTCTGCTCAAAGAGAGCAGGGGAGCCTGCTTCCTCCTCTCTCTCTGCCTGCCTCTCTGACTACTTGTGATCTCTCTCTCTCTCTCTGTCAAATAAATAAATAAAATATTTTAAAAAAAGATCATTACTTAAAAAGGAAACCTTATAAGACTATCAGCAGACTTTTCAGCAGAAACCTTGCAGAAGAAAAGAGTGTGAGATGTTATGTTCAAAGTGCTCAAACAAAAAAACTACCAACCAAGAATACTTTGCTGGCAAATTTGTCTTTCAAAAATAAAAGAGAATAGAGACTTGTTCAGGCAAGCAAAAACTGAGGGGGTTCATCACCTCGAAGCTTGCCTTGCAAGAATTGCTGAAAGGAGTTCTTCAAACTGAAATGAGAGGATGCTAATTAGTAACATAAAAACATGCAAAAATATAAAACATACTGATAAAGGTACACATAGGGTCAAATATAAAATACTCCAACAATGGAATGTGGTGGTGTGTTAATCACTTAACTCTAGCATAAAGGTCAAAGAATAAAAATATTTTTAAAAGATTTTATTCATTTATTTGACAGAGAGAAAGAGAGACCATAGGTAGGCAGAGAAGCAGGCAGAGACAGAGAGAGGGGGAAGCAGGCTCCCTGCTGAGCAGAGAGCCTGATGTGGGGCTGGATCCCAGGACCCTGAGACCATGACCTGAGCTGAAGGCAGAGGCTTAACCCACTGAGCCACCCAGGCACCCCAAAGAATAAAAGTATTAAAAATAACTATAATACAATGATTTGTTAATGGATACTCAGTAAAAGAAAAAGTAGATTGTGACATCGGTAATATGAAATGTGTGTGCATGGGGGGAATAAAAGAGAAGGGCTTTTGTATACAATCAAAGTTCATAGTTTAAAATAGACTGTTACATTTAGAAGAAGTTTTATGTGAACCTCATGGTAACAGCAAAATCTATAGCAGATACACAAACAATAAAGAGAAGGAAACCAAAGCACACCACTATGGAAAATCATTAATTCTCAAAGGAAGAGAGGAAGAAAGGAAGAAAGCAAATATAAAACAGCCAGAAATCAGTAAGATGGCTTCAGGAAGTCTTATCAATAATTCTTTAAAGGTAAGTGGATCAAAATCTCCATTCAAACGGCATGTGGTGGCTGAATGGATAAATAAGGCCCTACTATATGCTGCCTACAAAAGGCTCACTTTAGTTTTAAGGAGACATACAAGTTCAAGGTGAAGGGATGGGAAAAGATACTTTATTCAAGTGGAAACCAAAAGAGAGCGGGGATAGTTATACTTATATCAGACAAAATAGACTTTAAGTCAAAAACTATAACAAGAGACAAAAAAATCATATGATGATAAAGGGTCAATTCATCAATAAGATTTAATAATTATAAATATATATGTATCCAACATGGGAGTACCTACATATGTTAAACAAATACTAACAGATCTGAAGGGAGAAATAGACGATATGATAAAAGTAGGAGATTTGAACATTCCCACTTTCGACAATGGATAGATCACCAAGACTGAAAAATCAGCATAAAGACACTGGCCTTAAACTATACTTCAGATCAACGGATCTAACATTCATGTACAGAACATTTCTTAAAATGGCAGCAGAATACACATTCTCCTCAAGCACATATAGAATATTCTCTAAGACAGATCATATGTTAGGACACAAAACAAGTCTTCATAAATTTAATTAGATTGAAATCATGCCAAGTATCTTTTCCAACCACAATGGTACAGAACTAGAAATTGTTAATAGGAGGAAGACTGGGAAATATATAAATGTGTGAGGATTAAAAAGCACACTCCTAAAAAACCAGCGGGTCAAAGAAGATATCAAAAGAGAAGTCAGAAAGTGTTTTCAAACAAACAAAAAGTGGAAACACAGCATACCAAAACTTACGGGATTTAGCAAAAGCAGTTCTAAGAGGAATATTTATAGTGACAAATGCCTACTGAAGGAGACAGAATTTCAAGATCATGAGAAAGGACAGAGAATGATATAATGTGTCTCTTTTGAAATCTGTTAATTGAAAATATGATACATTTTTTTCTACATCTCAATTATTCATACTAGGTGTAGTATTCACTAGTTAGGCTTGATACATTTCCTTGTGAATTTGTAAATATAATGAAAAAGTTATTAAAAATACACTTATAACTTGGCTTACAAACATAAACTTATCTTAAAAATGAAGGAAGCAAACTGGTATAATATTTGATTTTCTTTTTACCAGTGTCCAAGGTGATATAAACAAGGAGGAATATATAATATGTTCCCTTAAGTAACCTCTGCAGTTTATCCAAGAAAAATTCAGATCACCGTTGTAGGAAATACAAAAAGGAAAAACATCAAATGTTAAATAGTTGGATTTACGGGGCATGTAGGGAATTGATTTTATTCAGGAGGACCCAGATGAATATACTCTGTATGTCAAGGTTAAAGCCCTATTCTTAATAGTGTCAAAAGTCTTTTCTAATTAAATTCAATCCATAAAGTCTGGAGGGAGTGACTGTTTTTTCAAATGCACAGACACCTGTGCAGCCCAGGAGGTGACATTCTAGGCTAAGGAACCAGTACCATCTTACTAAATACTTTGGTTCCAAGAAATATGTTGCTCCCAGTCTGAGATTCCTAACTGATGTGTCACAGTGATTAGAGATATACCGCAAGATATTGGTGCTGTTATTGTTGTTGCTTTAATTTTACTTGCTTGTTTTAAAATAAAATGTAGGGACACCTGGGTGGCTCAGTCGGTTAAGCAGCTACCTTCGGCTCCGGTCATGATCCCAGTGTCCTGGGACTGAGTCCTGCATTGGGATCCTTGCTCGGTGGAGAGCCTGCTTCTCCCTTTGCCTCTGCCTGCCACTCTGGCTGCCTGTTCTCTCTTTCTCTCTCACTCTAACCAAAAAATAAATAAATAAATCTTAAAAAAAATATAGATGCAGAAAATTTCACACACAATAAATATATATCTTAATGAGTTATAAAACAAACACCATTGCAAGTACCGAAACGGGCCATGAAGCAGTGTCAGCCAACCCAGAAGCCTTATTATGGTCACTCCACAGAGATGAGATAGATGTCTCCACACAAAATTGGGTTTGGATATTGAGATGAAAGATGCCAAACATTTATCAAGAGAGTATGAAGAAATTACTCCCATCATAGGCTTCCTGGGTGCTAGGTTTTCAGTCATAGCAGGTCTGAAAATGGCTTGCATAGTTTGAAATTCTTGGAGATGCCAACAGAGAGAGCACATGGAATTTCTTACTGGCTTGCCCAGATGTAGGGCAGAATGGAGAGGGTGTGGCGGGGCTTGAAAACTGTCAGACATCAAACATTAAAATTGGAGTCTGCCTCCTTATTATAGCTCTCAGTGTGTCAGCATATTATAGCCCTTCCTCCACTCCACCCCACCCCAAATAACTACCACTAGGTCTTTTACAGAAATCACTTTATTGCATTCTTGATAGTTTTTTATTATGCAGCTATTCATCTCTAAACACCATAGGTTAGTTTTGCCCATTTAAAAAAAAAAAATCCCACGTGTCCTTTATATCTTAAATCTACATGTTCTCTTTCCATCTCCTTCTTTTCCTTCCATTTTTCTGTTGAGGAACTAAGGCATTTGACTTGTACAGTTTTCTGCATTCAGGATTTTGTTGACTGTGTACTTATGGTTTCATACAACATGTTTCTCTGTTTTCTCAATTTTCTGCAAATTGGCAGCTGGATCCAGAGGTTTGATTAGACTCCATTCCATCCTACTGACTACAAAGTATAGGTGGGTTATATCCATAACAGAAGCTTGCTAGTACATATGAAAAGGACATAATGGTAGATGGACTTTGGGTTAGGTAACAGTGGAAGAGTGGACCTTTGCAAACCTTGCATATTATGTACCTGATCCCACATGCTTAGAATATATAAGATACACTGATTTATGCTATTATGTTTGGACGGGTTCAGAGACCTTGAATGCTGATAAAACTCTACTTTACTTCTTTTGATTTTGCTTTCTTTTCTTTTAAAAATAAAATAGGCAAGGAAGCCATAAAATGCAAATAAAAACAACTGAGCTTTCAACAAAAGACATTATTTAACAATTCTTCCAACTTGGCAGGCAGAATAAAAGCTCTTCAAGTAAACAAAGATGCTGCAAAAACTGCTTGTCAATAGCATCCACTGGTCAGGGTTCAGAGAAGTTGAAAAATAAGCACTGGAATTTTCTGAGCGCCCCAAGATCCAGCAGTATCTTTTGGTGATGTGTATGGTGCTTTGCTTTCACAGGTGAGTGGTACTGGATGATGTCTTAGTTTCCCAGGGTTACCATAATAAAACACCATAAACTGAGTGGCTCACTGTTCAGAAATTTATTCTCTCATAGTTCTAGAGGCTAAGAGTTCAAAATCAAGGTGTCAACAGAATTGAGTCCTTCTGGAGTCTCTGAGGTAGCATCTGTTCCATGCCCTCTCCCATTTTCTGCTTGGATTTGCCTCGCTTGCAACTGCCTCTGTGGTCACATGGCTTTCTTTCCTGTGTGTGCCTCTGTGTGTCCTCTCCTCCTCTTATAAAGACATCAGTCATTGAATTTAGGGCCCGCTTAATCCAGTATGGCCTCAACTCAACCAATGACATTTGGAAAGAACCCATTTCCAAATAGGTCACATTCTTAGGTTCTGGATGGGCATGGATTTGGGGGTGGGGGGCACTATTCAACTCATCACAAATAACTTCAACTTTGTAACTCATGCCTGAGACTTCCAGTCTTTCAGAAGTCTACCAGTGGTAGTTGTGTTTTATTGTTAACAACCAAATACTATACAATCTCTTGATGTCTTGCCCTGGCCTTGGTTTTCCTTTTATTTGTTTCATTTGAAAGTCCTATTTATTTTCTTGTTCTCATTAGTATATATCTCTATCTCCTTTAAGGAATGAAAAATAAGATTCCTAATCAAGGATTCTGAATGATACATTCATGAAAATGTAGAGAATCCTGTTCTTGTATTTGTACCGTTTAACACTATTTTTGCCTTCCTACTTACTGTGCAATGCCTGCCAGTGGCAACATTTTTCATGGCACTGAGAAAAATGTTGAAATTGGCAAATCTCAAGCACTGAATAAAAAAAAATCAACATTGCCCATTTGGACTAGAATTTTTTATATAAGTATTCTGACCTGGGAAACTTCAAGGAATGATATATTGGTCTTTTCCTCTTTATACAAGGCATCATTGTTACTGGGAATTTATTTTTACATTTCCTAAAGCCAAAGATGCTCCAAAATATTAAATTCTTTTAATCAATTACTCTTCTTCCTGCCACCTGACAGAATACTCAAGAATTTTCCATAAAATACTTCTGTTGAGAGAGTTACACAACTTCTTAGATGAAATTGCTAACCACAATTTAGCTTTATGCTCATGTCCTAGAGGCATGGTGATTTATTCCCCCCCTGGGATTCACGGTTACCTGTGAGCATCATCAAGAAGAAGACAGGGCAGGAGTTAAAACTCCAGGGCTTTAGAAAAGCAACTGACTCTGTTTCCATGTGTATGAGAAAAAATCAGATAGACAATGGGACTATGAGCCCTTAGAGAGTCTTTCAGATACTCTACTTTCCACAGATTTTCCCGTTTTGGTTTTGGTGTGCCCACAAATCTCTAAGGAGGTAAGCCTTTATATCAATTAGGATTGGATTCAACTAAATCTAACAAAATCCAAACTAATGGTGGTTTAAATAAGACAAAAAATGTTCTCTCTCTCTCTCTCTCCCCCTCATTCCCTCTCTCCTTACTTTCTCTGCCCTTCACCCCACGCTTTCTCCCTCTCCCCTAAGGGAAATTTGCAGGCAGGCAGCTCAGAGCAGGTGTTATCTGAAGCATGATGCTGTTAGGGACTCTGACTCCTTCTATCTCTACCAGAGCCATGTGTGGCCTTGTTCTTCACAGCTCAAGATTACCTTCTCCCCTTCTTCCATCACATGCTTCTCAGACAGTATGGATGGAGGACAGAAGAGAACACCCCCTTCTTTAAAGGAGATTTTCTAGTACAAACGTAAGCTTCCATTTCTTTGGATGGAACTTGGTCACAGAATCCCATCATAGTCTGAGCCTTGGAAATGTAGTCTTAACTGGGTAGAAATATTAGCAGTTAGACATAGGCTTGTATGGTAAAGAATGAACAATTCAATTTGATTTTCACATAATCAATTTTTTTTTTGTATACACATACCATATTTGGGACATACTCATGGTAATTTTTTTTCCCCTGAAAGTCAAGTTTATCTTGGCAAACTGTATTTTTATTTTCTAACTCTGAAAACCCTAGGGAGAAATCAGGGGTCATACCCTAAAAGGAAGAAGCAAATGGATGGTCTCTGGCATAGCGATTTGAAAGACCTGATGAGATGAAGTGTTATGGACTTTGAGATAGGGGATAGGATAACTGAGAACCAGATCTCCTGAAATCATCTTCACTATCTTCACTAAAAATCTATACTTAAATGTTTTTACCAGTAAAGTCTATGATTGGGACTATCACACAAATTACTTAACCTCTCAAATCTAATATTTGTCAGCAAGACTGTAGAGTATTTCACATGATTTTCTGCATATGCAGTTTGCCTGTTGATTGGAAATTTACTTTTGTAAGTTGCCTTTACAGTTCCATAGTAAAAAGACACACTCTTCCTTATAGTGGGTCAGATCTTCAAGTCTGACACAAGGTGTGACCATGCTCCTTTGTGAATGATCCCTTTCTTACCTGTCATACATGATAAATGTTTATTCAGACTTACAATTTATTTAACTCATTTAGTTTAACTTGGACATGAAAGGAGGTCTGAGAGACCCCTAGGTCTGTTTCTGGCACAGACTGGGCTTCCTAAATACAGAAGCACTTTCTGTTAGATCGTAAGGTCATCTTTTGAATAGACCAACCTTTGTTCCTAAATGGGCCTTCAGAAATCGAGGCTGGGCCTGAATCACAGCAGAAGAGGAATACTTTGCCTTTCTTTCTCCATCTGGTGGAGAGCAGCAAGCTACATCTGGGAAAAAAAAGCCACACTACCCACACTCTCCTATCTTTACATTCTGGCCTGCACAAGGACTGCCAGTAATTTTAACTGGTAAAGATGCACTTAAACACTTTTTCTCGCTTACCTGCCTCACTTTTCATCCTTAGCTATCTCTCCAAGATATCTGTTCCTTTGAGTTTATTTTTATTTTTTATTGTTTAAAGATTTCACTTGTTTATCTAAAACAGAGAGAAGGAGAGGGAGAGAGCATGAGGGGTGGGGAGGGGAAGCAGGAGAGGGAGAAGCAGACTCCTCGCTGAGCAGGGAGACCAATGTGGGGTTCAATCTCAGGACCCTAAGATCATGACCCGAGCCAAAGACAGACACTTAACTGTCTGAGCCACCCAGGTGCCCCGTCCCTCTGACTTTAACAAGAAAATTTTATAGCAAGTTTTCAAATTATAGCTCCCCTTTTTTCCCTTCAAAACATAGGATAACAAAGAATGACTAGAATATTTGGGATTATTGCTTTTCTTATCCCTTTGGTTTTTGAAACTACTGAATGATCCATAATTCATTTCTAGGCATGAATACTCTTCTGGCTGCCCCTAAGTGATGATAAGGAAAAAAAAATCCTCAGAGAACAAAATGAGAGGCAACATATTTGTGGCTCAAGGTAGATGAATGGAAAAGAACAGAACACTAAGTGGATTAAAGATGATACTGCAGGGTAAGGCTCAGTGATTGAATGGTCGCCCAGTTTATATTAAAGGACATATTTCCATTTACAAAATGATTCCCTTTGCAAGGATTAAGGCTTAATATGCTGGGCATCCTCCCAGCACTAAGCATTTATTTTAAAAATCTTTCCATGTCAAGAAAATCCAGATTCTGAAGTGATAAATTTAATGATGAGATGTACAACTTCAAGTTCTGGCTAATTTCAGGTGCTGAACATCTTCCAACCATTTTTACTGGAATAGGAGGGATACATCAAATGCCATGACTCTGTTCCAGCTGGGTTATCACCTCCAATCAAGTGAAAATGTCCTTGAAGCCAAGGCTATGCATTCCTGAAAGTGCTTACACTCAACATATGGCAACATGAGGCCAAACTTCAAGATGAAAGTGAAGGAAATCAAGACAGTTGCCCAGAAATTTCTAAATATTGGCAATCCATGCAGATGAACAAAAATTTTGCACTTTTCATCCACCCCTGCATGTAACAACCCAGAATTGAAGTTTTCTTGGTGTGTGCCCTGAATTGGCAATAACAGGCATATGATAAGCTTCCTGAGGTCACAGCTTGTGGCATCATGAACACCTACATTAATATGGATGTATTTTTGAACACACCCACTCAGGGGCTCCAGAGTACTCTCCGGGACCATTACTGGCAGAGACAGAGATTTCTGGGCAAGGTCTCATCACAGATCTTCAAGTTCCAGTTCTCAGTGTCAAAGCTGCCATACATTTGGCACTCAGTGTGTGTGTGCTGAACAAAATGAAATGACTAAGAACGCAGCAGAAACTTCACCACAATAGCTGTTACCCTCAGAAGAAATAGTGCACAAGCGAAGCCAAGAGGGTTTGTTGCTGTTGTTGTTTTTTAATGTAGCTTTGAAAAAAAGGACCCAAGACAAATAAGAAAACTGGGATATAAAGCCAAGGGAATCAGCAAGTGGACTACATTCACACATCTGGTGAGCACCTCCATGAGCCTCGGTCTCACCAGGAGGACAGGAGCTTCACCCCTATAAACACGAAGACCGGTGTAGCAATTAACAAGAACAGCTCAATGGGCAACATTAATTAGGAAGCAATTTTTTTCTTCATAATTTCCTGCAAAGAATACTTAAGAGGCCCTTACTCCCTAATCCACAGCAACGTTGAAATCTGTCCCTCTACTCTGTCTCCTCTACTTATCCCAGCAATTCAGATCCCCAACTCCCCAGTTAGTACTGTTCTTCCTCCCCTACCCCACAGGGTCTATTTCCCTCCACCTCCTCTTCCACAGGATTTCTCTGAGCCCTTTATTGTGTAGATAAACTTAACTTCTTTCCAGGTGCCAATTAGCTATTCCCTTTAGGGAGAGTGTAGAAAGGGAAATTGGGTTAGAAATGGCAGCTCTGTCTCTCTGGCACGCGAGATGAGTGCCCAAGTCTGTAAATATTTTCAGATTTATCATTTAGGTCCCAATGCAGCAGTATTTTTTATTCAGTTAACAGGATTCAGGTATAAAAAGGATGAAATCCCAAAACACTTGCAGTATTCATAAATACAATTAATTTTATAAACATCACAGACATTTCAAGGCAGAGCAAAGCTCACTCTGACAGAGGACTCACCTGTTACGGTGCTGGAGTGGCGAGGCAGGTAAGTAGGGTCCTATTCTTTTCACAGTACGGATTTGGTATAAGGTGTTCTATAGAACCTAGCATCCTTGAACTTCACAATTTTCAGGCTAAAACATGTCACGCTACAGACAGCACTTGCTAGTGGAGCAGCCTAGCTTTAGGACAAGTTTAAGCCTTCAGGTGAAAGGAGATGCTAACAACTAAGCTAGGTTTTTCCCATTTATTCTCTGCTGACAGCACTTGGTGAAGGACATTTTCTAGTTAAGGCTCTCCAGAGAATTCTTGTCTTACTTAGCAACATTGCTTGGCCATGTCTCTTTCCAAGATCTCTTCCAGCTCTGAATAAACAACTTCACAAAATTATCTCAGCTAAAGGTGTGGGAACATGTTGTTTATTAAGCACTTGTGAAGCCACTGTCCGTATTATGAAAATCAGATTAATTCCAGAACAATGCAATAAGGCCATAAAGCTAAGCACACAGTAGAAACGGAAACCAGAACATGATACACTGTGGCTGAAATTTGAGGGACCGCTAATTATATTTGGAGAATCCTGAGGCTTTCAAAAAATATCAGCAGATATAAGAGTTTAGTTGGAATTATATTCCCAATAGTTTCTCTCCCTGCTCCTTCTGGAACCTCCTTAACTGTGTTCCTCATCTCCTGCCACACACAGCCATCACATCTCTGTGGAAAATGTTTTATATCTACCACATGTTCGTTCACTTTCAAGTCCCAAGTGCATCCTATTGGATCCCTGTGGTGTTCCATTCTGGAAACCTCTCGGCCTTGCTTTCACTCTAGGCACTGCTTCAGTGGGCGACCTGGTGCAAGCTTTGATCAGATCAGCATAGCTTTCAAAAGTCAGAACCTTCCAGAACTTTGTCTCAATCCCAGTCAAATACCTTTTGTTTTCTCTCTACTCTGCAAAACTCCTGGACACTCACTCATGCATTCACAACCAAAACCATGAGGACAATAAAGCCTGAGGTCCATCCTCTGGCCCTGGGGGATGGGAGCACAATGCTTTCCTATTTGACCCAATGAAACAGCTTCATGCACATTTTAGAGCATTCCTCAGAAGGTCCCAGCAGACTGGACCACCAATTGCCGATATAGCACAAGCCAGCTCTTCCACACTTTTTGTTTTATTTCTATATCACACCCCACTGCTCTAAAGGATCGTAGTCCTAAAGAAACTATGGGTACACAAGTATATGCTCTAAGCTTTTGGGAGATAGAGGCTAAAGCATGCATGTATCACACTGCTGGCAATCCTCTCCCTACATCCCTTGGTAAGGAAAAGTTAAATAAAAATCCTTCTCTATGCTCCTTTGTTTGTTTTGATTCCCCAGAACTCATGCTTCGAAGAGGGAATCTATGGATCGGCAATGTCCAATCAATAGCTACTATGTACATGTGGATATTAAACATTTGAAATGCGGCTCATTTGAAATGAGATTGCCTTTTGCCAAACTGCCTTTTCTTTTTTCTTTTCTTTTCTTTACATTTTAAATGTGCTTATTAGACAATTTAATATTACATGTGTGGCTCACATGATATTCTTATCACTTCTACTATACATAAAATGAGATTCAAGAGACATATCAGTGAATTGCAATGCACGGATTTTATAGAAGCAAAAACTGAGACAAAAATTATGTGAAAATTATGAAGTAGGGAGGGAAATTTAAAAACTGCCTGGGTATTTGAGGTAAGTCATTAATGCTGACTCTTTTTTAGGTGTGATAATGTCTTTAGGGTTCTTTTCTAAAGAGTCTTTATTTTTTAGAGATACATACCAGAAATTTATTAGTGAAGCCATGTGATGTCATATTTGTATTTCAAAGTAATCCATACATGGGGTAGGGAGAAAGTGAACAGGCATATAAATGAAATAGAACTGGTTTTCAGTTGGCATTTGGTGAAATCAGGTAATGGTGCCTGGGAGTCTATTGTCATATTGCTTCTGCTTTTAGATATGTTTGGAATTTTCTATGATAAAAAGTGATTTACCAAAAGAAGAAAACTTTGGCCAATGTCAAGTGACAGCAAGGCACCAACCCATGGGCTACATGTTCAACTGGTATGCATCCTAAGGACACTTCCAAGGACTCAGTTCCTTTCAACCTCTTGCAAGACGTGTGGTATTGGTGCAGCTCTATTACAGCTGATACGCACAAAATGCTATGTACGCTCATTGTCTGGAGGAGTTCAGATGACTAAGTTACATGAGGAGAATGAACGAATGTGTATTTAGTTCCAAAGCAATCCTGGTACCATCCAAAGAAAGGTATTTAAGTAGTACCTTTTGTATTATAAATATACAATTAAATAACACAGTCATAAATATATTTACACGAGTATATTTATAGATTCATCTGTATTTCTACTTATCTATAAACGTGAAATGATACCTATAAAATATATTTAAATATATATTTATACATTATTAATATATAAAGACATAATTTTAAGTATAAAAGACACTTCCCTTAATATTATGCCTTGTTTTCTAGACTCTTTTCTCCAAATCATCTCTACTGAAAGGCTTCTAAACTGTGTACACTCCCTTTCTCTCCTAGTCATTAAAGTGTTGGAATCTAATGTTCTATCCTGTAACCTTCTTAATGAGTCAATGGCCATAGTGCAATATGCCTGAGAGAGAGTGAGGTCTAATTTCACCACAAAGAAACGAGAGACGCTCAGTTTCTACAGGCATGCACTCTAATAGACGTGTCTGAACTAGTGGTGCTCTGGTAGACCGATATTTTTGTGGCCCGTATTTTCCCCCACTTTTCAGTGTATCAACAGGCAGGAGCAAGAAGTGGCTAGGGATGGAATGCATCCCTTCTTGAGTCCCATCTCAGAGTAAGATGACCAGTCAAGTTGAGCATACAGAGCATTTTCCATCTGCTCTCTAATCCCCAACTGATGAAGCCCACTTGAGTTCATTGTGCCCCAGGTTGGGCGTCAAGACTCCAGCATCCTCTCCCCACAGGGCCTCGCTGTACACACACATCTTCAGGCTGCATTCTGTATGTTCAATCTGCCTAGAGTAGTTCTAGTGAGATAAAATAAATAACCCATTCTTAAAAGCTCTAATTAAGAACACTCTATGCCATTCCTACTTAGACTTTTGGGGGATTTTTCAAACTGAAGAATGTCTTCTGGTCTAAGAACCTATTAGACTGAGTACTCCTCAAGGGATTTACATCTCAGAGCTTGGTATCCATAATGCTCGGCACATGGAAGATACTCAGTCAATGTTTATGAATGAAAGAATGACTCAGATTTCTTGCCTAATGGGTTATTGATCTCCCATCTCATATAGGAGAGAGATACAAGGTCTCCACTTCTACTCTAGTACTATTGATTTATAAATTAAGTTGCACTCAAATCTCAAAAGAACTAAAATCTGTTCCCCACATTAAACTGTCCATGCTGTGGGATTCATTGAATCCTCACATTTGAATGCAAGAAGCCACCTCGGAAACTGTCTAGAACAGAGGTTTTCAAATTGCATCCTAGGGAATCTGTGATTGCATGAACAGCTTAAGGGATTTTACAGGAGGGGACATACATGGAGTCCTCACTTCTTTCACCCTCCAGCTTGAATTTGACTGAAACCTATATCGGGGTTCACTGGGAGGAGGAAGGAAAGATGGTTCTTAGCTTTGTTGAATTAGAAAGTCCCTGCTCTTGACCAACAGCTTCATTTTATAGAGAAGAAACCACATTTCAGAACTAATGGCTAGCTCCAGCTCATACTGTCAGAGCAAAACAAAGGTTAGAACCCCTGGTCAAAGACCAGTCCCCGCCCCAGCCTCTCATCCAGTCAACTGTGTTGTTCCATGGGTCAAAGTTACATGACTTTTCTTCCTCTTGTGGTCACATTGGCCCAATGCATATGAATATGCTTTTATGTTGCTTAAAGTGATCTTCCATTTCCATCTTGAGCATATCCTCTGTTTCCCCAAATTAACTGCAACGTTCTTAGAGATGGGGCTATTTTCTTTGCACCCTACCTCCTATTCCCAGTGGGGTTTCAGGAAGTATTTGGTAAGTTATTTACAGACTAAGTGGCAGCAAAACTGAATCTAAGACAGATGGAGACTTGGAAAAACTTTAGGGCTTAGCCATGGAGGACAAGGCAGGGTTTGTTATCTATGAGACAACATTTTCTGTGGTGTAACATGGAGATATGCTTTTGATAAACAGCTGCATGGGTACATCAGTTTCATAATTCTTAAGAAAAATTTCCAGCTTTTGAGAGTGCTTGGAAAATAGATCACTGGTGTGCTTTGTACCCTTCAGAAAAAATGAGGATAAGTGTTCATAATTTCTCACCCACAGTGGGGAAAATAGATACATGAGAACTGTGTTAGAGAATTAACACAGCAATTAATGCTGACTGTGAGCTAGAATCAAGTTGACCTCATTGAGCTTTAAATGGCTGCTTTGATCGTTGGGGGATTTTTTTTCTGGTTTTTTTTTCAACTTCTACAAAGGAAGAAGGGTTGAGGGGGCTTGTTTCGTGGGTGCACAGTGGCATCAGACTATTCTCGAATCAGCCTTGACAACTACTAGTTGTAGATCCTTGGACAAGTTACTTAGCCTGGCTGAGCCTCAGTCTCCTTATCTGTAAACTGAAGATCATGATTCCTCAGCAGAGTTTCTATGAGGATAAAGAGCAATACTGCGTGCAGAATGTTTTGCACGGGGGCCTCATGGTGATAAGTGTTCACCAGTGGTTGTGAATATCACTGAGAAGTCACAGGATGGAGGCAGACATGTTATATCGCCACTCAGCCTACTGTTCTTGTTTCCTAGATTACGAACGAGAGAATTTGAGGTAGTAAAATGATGATGATTCACTGCCTCACTAGAGTCAACTGTCTTTTAGAGTGCTGCTGCTGTGAGCTCCATACATTTAGCAGTAATCATGCGATTTAGTTCACAGTGTGTGAGACAGCCATGGGATTGTGTCTCTCAGACCTCCCACTGTAAGAGTACATTTCACTATAAGTCCCAGGTGCTGGGCTCTGAAACCCATCCTGGAGAGAATGATGGGCTGCACCCCCACCTGCTGCTCCCAGCCAGTGACTGAGCACATCAGGAAAACTAAAGCAGCCTCATTCCTGGGTGAAAGAGGGCCCCTCTATTGGGCACTTTGGCTGGAGGACCCTCACGCCTACAGCTGGCCTTGCTGAACTTCCTGAAACTACCTTACAGCCTAAGACTCCTCCGTGCAACCTGCCTTCCTTCCCTCTCTCCTTCACAAGAGTGAGGTATACACTGTGATCTGACAGTCCTCCTAGCCTCCCCTGGCTCTCCTCCCATTCTTCCTGACAGGAGTTTGCCCTAAGAGAATCCGTGCAAGTCTAACCATGTTTTGTTCTTTGCCTCTCAGAGGACCTAGGCTAATTCAGACAGGAGGGTTGGACAAAGTAATTTTCATTTCCCAATACTTGTGCATCTTGGACAGCTTACTGAGTATACAGGTGATGAACAAAGCATGTAGAGCCATAAGGGCCCCTGAGAGTTGGCATTCAGCCCTACTCGTACTCAGACAATGGACACGTCAACAACTGGGAAGAGATGGCTATCTCTTGCTTAGAAGTCTTCTACCTTGGCCACATACCCCGACTTGTCTCATGTTCTTAGATGGATGGAACTTCCAAAGCTGATAATCAAAACCATCAGCTGCTGGTGCTGAGTTGAAGCTAGAAAACATTTCTGCTCAAGGCCAGCTCCCTGCTAACTAATTGGCCAGAGTTCATAGTATTTACCCTAAGAATATTCTTTGAGAAAATGTTAAGCCAGTCTTTGGGCGGGAGAGTAGGAGACAGGAGAAAGAAATCAACTTTCCTTTATTAAATATCTTAAAGTACAAATACATTACACACTCTAGCTTTACGTAAAGAGGCCTCTGAAGAAGATGTGACTATTTTCCTTCTCTGAGCGAAGACACTGAGATTTAGTAACTTGCTTCAAGTCAGAGAACAAGAACAAAACCAAGTGGTCTCTAAGAATACATCTGTCTGATTCAATGGCCCAGACTGGGGCTTCTGTGTTTCTGGAGCTGGCTCTGGTTATTTTCTAGGTGGACCCAAGAAACTGCACCAAAGAGCACTAACCCATGCACTGATTTTCTTTCCCTAAGAGGCAATGTGGTTTCTCATGGCATGGTCAGCTAAGCAGTCACAGGAAGTTGGAGAGTGTTTGGAGGGAAGAGTGAAGCATGCTGAGTTCCTTGGGGGGAAACAATTTTGTTTGTATTCACCTTATTCACTTTCACAAGGATTTATGAGTAGTAAGTATTTGGAAAATGTTACTCTGTAGACTATCACACATCCTATGTGAACAGGTCTAGATAAACAGAGCTACAAGAATTCAGGCAGTTAGGTGGATTCACACTTTTTCCTCACTTAACTTCCATATTCGACAAGACAGGGACTGGGCAGGTGCTGGCAGATATCAAATAGCTCTAGAAAAATTGTGGTGTTGTACAAAATGCATTTGACTAGCCGCCAGACAACCTGAGATCTTGTCTTGACTTTAGGATCAACTGGCTGGGAGATTTTGAATAAGTCACTCTACTTCAAGCTTCAGTCCCTTTATCAGTAGAATGATAGGACAGGACTCGATGAATCTCTAAGGTCAGTCTTAACTCCAGTATTTTATTACTTGATGATCTTGACCCAGATTGGTTGAGGACTTCTGTGACAGTCCCAGAAAGTTGTCAGCTTCCCTCTGAGAAGTGATCATTTTGGCGGAGCATGCTTCATGCCATCTGTCCTGTTCTGTGCCAATCAAAGGCATTCCCTTCCAGCATGGATTTCAACCATGTGTCTGAATCTGGGTATACGCCAAGCAGGGTCAAGACTACGAAGACCTGTTTAAACCTATCTAGTCTCATAATCCGATTTGATAAGAAATTACATGAGCCGTATACTAAACCATGGGAACTTATTAGAACATTTTAGGTTTCTTTTAGGTGCCCCCTAAGAAAGGTACTTTGAGTAATCACAATAACAACTGTTATTATGAATCCCAAATTCTCACTCTCATTTGCAATAACTTTCAAAAGGTGCCCTTAATAAGAAGTCAGGGGTGGTAGGTGGTTTGTGTGTACCTTTTCAGGTGCCCAGAGCAAGGTTACTCAATATCTCCAGAAGTTCTATTTCTCGTTAGAGTTCCTGGCAATGCTCTGAAGCAAAGGACACGGAAGTTGGAAGGTATGATGTTTGTCCCCAGTGACCGCCCCTTCTCCTGCCATTTGTCTTAGTGACATTCAGAGGACAGACACAATGGTTCCAAAATCCATACTTGGTTTCTCCCTCTCTTCAAATATGTCACATATGTCATAAATATGTCCCTCTCTTCAAATATGTCAGCCCTAGAGAAATTCCCTAGATATTCCAGGAAATCAAACGTAGAGAAATCTAAACTAAGTCCCAATATTTCATGCAGCTCTTTACTGAAAATAGGATTTATATTTGAATGTCTTAGCTGTTCAAAATAATTTAAAATGCAGAGCTCTTTGAATTTAGAATGGCTCCTCACCTACTCCACCTGTAAAAACTAACCCATGATCAGGAACATGACAAAAAAGTACACTTCAATGTTTGTTTATTTGTTTTCTTTTCTGGCCCCTGCCCCTCAAATACCCTCTCCCCTATGATTTAACATGTCCTGGTATCCTAGCCAGTATAATAAAGAAGGAAAAAGAAATAAAAGACACCTGATTGAAAAGGAAGAATTAAAACTGGCTTTATTCTCAGAAGACAGGAAAATCTGATGGAATCTTACAAAAAACCAGAACTAATAAGTTTAGCAAGGTTGAGGATACAAGAGCAATATGCAAAAAAATTAACTGTATTTGCATGTATTAGCAACAAATACTAAAAAACAGAATTTAAAGAAATACCATTTACAATAGCATCTAAAGTATGAAACATTTAGGGATAAATCTGACAAAAGATGTGAAAGATCTGTACACTAAAGACCACACAGCAGTCCCAAGTGAAATTCTAAAAGACCTAATTAAATAGAGAGAGAGTCTAAGCTCCTGGATCAAAAGACCTAATATTGTGGTCAATGTCAAACCTCCCCAACTTGATACAGGGATTCAGTGCAATTCCAGTAAAAGTCCCAGCAGGATTCATTCTCTCTCTCTTTCTCTTTCTGTCTCTGTTTTTTAATGGTGGGGGAAGGAAAAAAAATTGAAAAGCTGGTTCTAAAATTCATATGGAAGTAGAGAGGACCTACAATAGCTCAAACAACTCTGATAAAAAAAAAAAACCAACAAAAACTGAATGGCTAACACCCTTATTATAAAATTTATTATAAAACTACATTAGTCAAGACAATGTGGTATTGGAGTAATAACGATAGACAAACAGAGCAACAGAAGTTAATATAAAGCCCAGTACTAATCCCACCCATATGTGAAAAACTGATGTTCTACAAAGGTACAAAGACAAGACAATTCAGGGGAGAAAGGACAGTCTTTTGAGCAAATGGTACTCAAACATTGGATAATTTTGATAATTGGATAAGCCCAAAATTGGATAACCATACATAAACAAAATAAAACAAAACAAAACTTTGTTCTGTGTCTTACACCTCACACAAAAATGAACTCAAAATGGATCATGGGCCTACATGTAAGACTTCTATAAAATTTCTAGAAGAATGAAAGAGGAGAAAACTTTTGTGACCTTAGGGTAGGTATATATCTCTTAGATACAATAGCAACACAGCAATCCATAAAAGAACAAATTGTTAAGTTGGTCTTCATCAAAATTAAAAACTTCTGCTCCTCAAAATACACTGCTAAGAGAATCAAAAGACAAGCTACAGTTTGGGGAAACATATTTTCAAATACTTATAAAAGCCATATCTAGAATATTTTTTAAAAGGCTGTTCAGTACCATGCTGTCTTGATGATGACAGCTTTGTAATAGAGCTTGAAGTCCGGAATTGTGATGCCACCAACTTTGGCTTTCTTTTTCAATATTCCTTTGGCTATTCGAGGTCTTTTCTGGTTCCATATAAATTTGAGGATTATTTGTTCCATTTCTTTGAAAAAAATGGATGGTATTTTGATAGGGATTGCATTAAATGTGTAGATTGCTTTAGGTAGCGTAGACATTTTCACAATATTTATTCTTCCAATCCAGGAGCATGGAACATTTTTCCATTTTTTTGTGTCTTCCTCAATTTCTTTCATGAGTACTTTATAATTTTCTGTGTATAGATTCTTAGTCTCTTTGGTTAGGTTTATTCCTAGGTATCTTATGGTTTTGGGTACAATTGTAAATGGGATTGACTCCTTAATTTCTCTTTCTTCAGTCTTGTTGTTGGTGTACAGAGATGCAACTGATTTCTGTGCATTGATTTTATATCCTGACACTTTACTGAATTCCTGTACAAGTTCTAGCAGTTTTGGAGTAGAGTCTTTTGGGTTTTCCACATATAGTATCATATCATCTGCGAAGAGTGATAGTTTGACTTCTTCTTTACCAATTTGGATGCCTTTAATTTCTTTTTGTTGTCTGATTGCTGAGGCTAGGACTTCTAGTACTATGTTGAATAGCAGTGGTGATAATGGACATCCCTGCCGTGTTCCTGACCTTAACGGAAAAGCTTTCAGTTTTTCTCCCTTGAGAATGATATTTGCGGTGGGTTTTTCATAGATGGCTTTGATAATATTGAGGTATGTGCCCTCTATCCCCACACTTTGAAGAGTTTTGATCAGGAAGGGATGCTGTACTTTGTCAAATGCTTTTTCAGCATCTATTGAGAGTATCATATGGTTCTTGTTCTTTCTTTTATTAATGTGTTCTATCACATTGATTGATTTGCGGATGTTGAACCAACCCTGCAGCCCTGGAATAAATCCCACTTGATCGTGGTGAATAATCCTTTTAATGTACTGTTGAATCCTATTGGCTAGTATTTTGGCGAGAATTTTTGCGTCTGTGTTCATCAAGGATATTGGTCTGTAGTTCTCTTTTTTGGTGGGATCCTTGTCTGGTTTTGGGATCAAGGTGATGCTGGCCTCATAAAATGAGTTTGGAAGTTTTCCTTCCATTTCTATTTTTTGGAACAGTTTCAGGAGAATAGGAATTAGTTCTTCTTTAAATGTTTGGTAGAATTCCCCTGGGAAGCTGTCTGGCCCTGGGCTTTTGTTTGTTTGGAGATTTTTGATGACTGTTTCAATCAGTGGAACAGAATAGAGAGCCCAGAAATCGACCCTCAACTCTATGGTCAACTAATCTTCGACAAAGCAGGAAAGAATGTCCAATGGAAAAAAGACAGCCTCTTCAATAAATGGTGCTGGGAAAATTGGACAGCCACATGCAGAAAAATGAAATTGGACCACTTCCTTACACCACACACGAAAATATACTCCAAATGGATGAAGGACCTCAATGTGAGAAAGGAATCCATCAAAATCCTTGAGGAGAATGCAGGCAGCAACCTCTTCGACCTCAGCCGTAGCAACATCTTCCTAGGAACAACGGCAAAGGCAAGGGAAGCAAGGGCAAAAATGAACTATTGGGATTTCATCAAGATCAAAAGCTTTTGCACAGCAAAGGAAACAGTTAACAAAACCAAAAGACAACTGACAGAATGGGAGAAGATATTTGCAAACGACATATCAGATAAAGGGCTAGTATCCAAAATCTATAAGGAACTTAGCAAACTCAACACCCAAAGAACAAACAGTCCAATCAAGAAATGGGCAGAGGACATGAACAGACATTTCTACAAAGAAGACATCCAGATGGCCAACAGACACATGAAAAAGTGCTCCACGTCACTCGGCATCAGGGAAATACAAATCAAAACCACAATGAGATATCACCTCACACCAGTCAGAATGGCTAAAATTAACAAGTCAGGAAATGACAGATGCTGGCGAGGATGCGGAGAAAGGGGAACCCTCCTACACTGTTGGTGGGAATGCAACCTGGTGCAACCACTCTGGAAAACAGCATGGAGGTTCCTCAAAATGTTGAAAATAGAACTACCCTATGACCCAGCAATTGCACTACTGGGTATTTACCCTAAAGATACAAACATAGTGATCCGAAGGGGCACGTGTACCCGAATGTTTATAGCAGCAATGTCTACAATAGCCAAACAATGGAAAGAACCTAGATGTACATCAACAGATGAATGGATAAAGAAGATGTGGTATATATACACAATGGAATACTATGCAGCCATCAAAAGAAATGAAATCATGCCATTTGCGACGACATGGATGGAACTAGAGCGTATCATGCTTAGTGAAATAAGTCAATCGGAGAAAGACAACTATCATATGATCTCCCTGATATGAGGACATGGAGAAGCAACATGGGGGGGTTAGGGGGATAGGAGAAGAATAAATGAAACAAGATGGGATTGGGAGGGAGACAAACCATAAATGACTCTTAATCTCACAAAACAAACTGGGGGTTGCTGGGGGGAGGTGGGATTGGGAGAGGGGGAGGGGGCTATGGACATTGGGGAGGGTAAGTGCTATCGTGAGTGCTGTGAAGTGTGTAAACCTGGCGATTCACAGACCTGTACCCCTGGGGATAAAAATACATTATATGTTTATTAAAAAAAAAAAATTTGGAAGGGGAGGCGAACCATAAGAGACTATGGACTCTGAAAAACAACCTGAGGGTTTTGAAGGGTCAGGGGTGGGAGGTTGGGGGAACAGGTGGTGGGTAATAGGGAGGGCACGTTTTGCATGGAGCACTGGGTGTTGTGCAAAAAGAATGAATACTGTTACGCTGAAAAAATAAATAAAATGGAAAAAAAAAAAAGGCTGTTCAGACTAAAAAATAAGAAAACCAACAACTTAATTAAATGATGGGCAAAGATTTCAAAATACATTTTACTAAAGAAGATACATAGGGGATGAAGAAGCAGATGAAACAATGCTCAGCCTCATTAGTAATTAGGGACATGTAAATTAAAACCACAATGAGATACCACCATATACCTAAGAAAATGGCCAACATTTGAAAGACTGACCCTCATACATGCTGGAGAGAACGCAAAGGAAGTGAAACTATGTCATGGTGCCAATGGGAATCCACAACTGTACAGCAATTGGTAATATAGTTGGGCAGTTTCCTAAAAAATTAAACATATCTACCATATGATTCAGTTACTTCAATTCTCAGTGTTTACCCAAGAGAGAGGAAACTATGCAAAAAACCATTCTTCTACATGAATACTCATAGCAATGCTATTTGTAATAACTCCAAACAAGAAATAATCTAAATGTCAACCACTAAGTACATGATGCAAACTGTGGTTATCCATTGAATGGGATACTCCTCAGCAACAAAAACGAATGAATTATACTTGGATAAATCTCCAAGTAATTTTGTGTGTTAGGCGAATGTGATAACCACTACACTACGGAAACCCCATTCCAAGTAATTTTGTGTGAACAGAAGGAATCACACAGCAATGAGGACATACCGAAGGACTCAGCTTTTATAAAATACCAGAAAATGCAAACTAATCGACAATGACAGAAAGCAGATAGATGATTGCTTGGGAGTACAAGCAAGAAATGAGGTGTGGAAGGGGAAAATTACAAAAATACCTACAAATAACTATTACCCCCAAACATGTCCTAGTAACATGATACGTTTGAAAGTAGTAGGTATTTTCATTATTTCAATGGTGGTTGTGATTTCCTATTGTATACTTTAATTTTGTGCCGTGTATTATAAGTTAATTAAACTTCAATTAAAAAAAACACTCTGCCAATAAAAACTGGTTAAAGAGCTGGAAATAATAATAAAATAAACTTATGGTAAACTGATCACAAAATAGACAGAATATGCTAGACATAAACAATATGTTAGAAACACAAGATTAATAGGCATGATGAAGGAAATATTAGGAATGAAAATGGCAAAGTATAAAATCAATTTTACAGTGATACATTTGTAATACACATCAAAATAGCTTTTAAGAAAAACATATGTATTATGAAATATTCTCAAAATTAATAGAAAACATCAGATCAATAAATATTAACTATAGGGAGTTATTAATAAAAAAAAAAACTCTGTCTCCAACCCAAAAGGAGCCAGGCCAAGGTTGTCTTAAGGACAACTTTTAATTTTGTTTTTTTTTGGCCAAAACTTCAGAGAATAAGATCACTATTATCTTTAATTACTTCTTCCAGAAGATGGCAAAACAGAGAAAGCTTATTTTACAAGACTTTTATTATCTCAAATAATAGAACAAGGAAAAATACAGACAAATCTCAGGGACAAAATTTAAAATTCTATATGAAATAATAACAAAAGTAATTGTTTCAATAATTATTTCACCAGGGACTCCTGGGTGGCTTAGTCAGTTGGGCAGCTGATGCTTGATTTCAGCTTGGTGCTTAATCTCAGGGTCATGAGTTCAAACCCTACATTGGGCTCTATACCCGTCCCCCCCCCCCCCAAAAAAAAAATTACTTCAGAATGACCAAGTAGAATATATCTTGGGATTGGAACACTATTTCAATATTTAAAATTCGAATTCACAACATTAAAATATTAATAAAATACTTAACCAGCTCAACTGCTGCTGAAAAAGTCTTTAATAAGATTCAGCAAACATTCATGATAAAAACATTTTAGCAAATTTGCAAAAGATGGAAATATCCTTATGCTAAATCATGGTTCTGTGGTTAACATCATATTTAAAGGCAAAACTTCAGAAGCTTTCCTCTTCCAAGTAGGAATAAGAAAAGTGTGCTTGTTATCATCTTTATTCCTCAATATTGTGCTAGAAGTCCTAGAAAATTCAATAAAACAAGAAAAATGAAGTATTAACCATTCAGCTCTTGATTTTGGCTCAGGTCATGATCTCAGGGTGGTGAGATCAAGCCCGAGTTGGGCTCACCACTCAGTGAGGAGTCTGCTTGAGATTCTCTCCCTCTCCTTCTGCTCTCCCTACTCACTTGCTCTCTCTCTAAAATAAATAAATCTTTTTTAAAAAAAGAAATGAGGTATAAATCCAAAATGAAAAAAACCTGAAAACTGTCACTATGTGCAAGCAATATGTGTACCTTAAAAAAAAAATCAAAGCGAATCAACCAATTATTATAACTAATAGACTTTGTCAAGTGTGTAAGATACAATATTAATATATGAAAACAAGAGCTTTTTGGTATATCTAAAAGAACCAGACAGAAAATGCAATAGAAACGAATGTACTCATAATAGTGAGAAAAAGTTTAAGGTACCGAGGAACAAATTTCTGTAGGACTGTTATGGAAAAAACTACAAAACTTTATTCAAGGATGAACTAAACCTTGCATTATTAAAGAGATACATCATACTGAGATGTGGATAGACTCAATATCATAGAAATATTACTGTCCTAAATTCATTTGTAAATTTCATGCAATTTCTTTTTTTTTTTTTTTTTTAGATTTTATTTATTTATTTGACACAGAGAGAGAGATCACAAGTAGGCAGAGAGGCAGGCAGAGAGAGAGGAGGAAGCAGGCTCCCTGCGGAGCAGAGAGCCGGATGTGGGGCTCGATCCCAGGACCCTGAGATCATGACCTGAGCCGAAGGCAGCGGCTTAATCCACTGAGCCACCCAGGCGCCCCAATTTCATGCAATTTCAATTTAAATCACAAAATGATTTTTTATAAAATTAAGAATTTAACTAATATGGGAGGATAACATAAGAACTTTGAAAATGAAAAAGAGGAAGGGGGGATGTGCCCATCTGGTTACTAAGATTTATCATGAAGCATGAATAATTAAATCAATATACTAGCATGAAGATAGAAAAATAAACCAAGAGAATAAAACACAAAGAAATATATATGGGGCAAAGATCCATATCTTCCCAGTGACCTCATTTCAATTATACCTTTGATAGGAAGGATTCCAAAGAGTTAATTACATTTAATAAAAAATACACCCTTCATGTCCAAATGTAGCTTGGGTGTGAATGGGAATATTCAATATTTAGCATCATCGTTATTAGGATAGGGTGCTGGTATTTAATGAGTTGCATTTTCCTTCCTGGAAATCTTCATACTGAGGAAGCCTATTATATACCTAAACTTTTTATTGAGGGTAGTGGTTCTCAAACTTTAGGGAGTACCAGAGTCATCTGGAGGACCTGTCAAAACACAGATCACTGGGCCCCTCCCCTCACAGTTTATAATTCAGTAGGCATAGGGTATAAGAATTTGCATTTCTAAGTAGTTCCCAGATTAGAACTGCTGTTGGCTTGTGAACCATAACCCTAAGATATCACTGGATGCCCAGTAAAAGCCAACATTAATATACATTACATTATTTTTTCAGTCTTAAGTCTAAAATACAATTAACTAGTACATTACACAGATGTACACTTATTATGTACACTTATTATGTACACTTATTAGAACATAATACTGGTCAATGATTCCATGTACACAGTGCTCTGCAGGATACCATATATTCAGTTTAGCTAGTCATGATTGATACCCCAAGGACCTTTCAACTCCTAAGGTGAGGGATCATGTTTTGTGCTAGATTTTGTTCATTGTATACTGCCCAAAAATCAGTAAGTACACATCGATGGAGCACCTGCTGTGTTTTATGAACATACTAGATAAAGGATGTAAGTATAAAATTAATTGGCTCATGATCTCATAGGAGCCGCTGACACACAAAAACATGATTTCAATGTTATATGGTGAATATTAGATCATTTTTATAAGAGCACGCTGTTGAAGAGCCTCAGCCCACATCAACCAAATGACTGAGTCTTGAAGGTTGAATACTAGCTTGACAGTTAGAAAGGGATATGAGGAGGGGAATTTTGGTAGAGAGAAAAACACAGACAAATGCATGAAGGTGTGAAACTATATATATATATATATATATATATATATATATATATATATATAGGGTCTGTATTAGACACTAAAAGCAATTTGGTACGCATAGAGATTAAAGTGTCAAGCAGCTGGTGAAGGATAGGAAGGAACTGACCAAGTCTTAATGGACTGTATATCCTATGTTAGAGAATTTGGAATATGTTCTGTAGACAGTGGGAGTCTTCAAAGGATTTTAAGCATAAAAATCATGTAGTCACATTTGAGTTTTTGATCAGTGTCTAAGTTATGGGGAGGGGGAAGGATGATTCAGAAAGGACTAGAAGGCAGTCAAAGAGATCAGGTTATTGCAATCAAGAAGTGATAAAGCAGATAAGAAGAAGAATTTGGATATGCTTTAAAAGTAAAAATAGCAGGACCTATTAACTAGATATTTAGATGTCGGCATTGATGGAGAAGGAAGGGTCTAGGATATTCTCAAGGTATTTGGCTTGAGTAACTACAGAGAGTGATAAAGGGAATACGGGAGAATGAGCAAGTTGGGAGAAAGCTTGATATACTCCACTGGGGACATTTAGAGATACCACTGAAATATCTGTATGGTTATCTATCTGTTCACGAGATAATTATTGAGTGGAAGGATGGATCATCTTAAATTATTTAATAAAGCAAATGACACAATTGCTTTCTAAGGGTGAGGGAGTAGGCGGGGGAGTTGAGAGGATCACAGAGGGCAGTCAGAGAAGCAGCTGATCAAAAGGCAGATGAAGAAGCAAGTGAAGTTGAAGAAAATGGATTTGTATTGGTATCAATCAGCCCAACAGAAATTGATTGATTTATAGAAACGAGAGTTCCCTAAGCATTTAACGAGCAAACAAGTAAATCCTGGGGAGCAGAGAGGGCAACTGATCTGCTCCAAATGCAAATGAGGGATCTCTCACTCAGTTCCTTCAGTCAGAAAGCTTCTATTGGACAAGATTTTCCAAAAACTCCAAAGAAAAATGGAAGGCATGAAATCTAAGAACAGGAAAGGCTTCTGGCATTTACACCTGTCAGAAAGGCACACGCAAGGAAGAGGAAATTCGGATCAAAGAAGCAATGCATGTGATCATCTGGGAGGGTAGCACAACCCAGCTAAGAACAAAGTGTTTGGAGGAAGAGAGAAGAGAACATAAATTTCAAATCCCAGTTCTACCGCTCACTGCCTTGTGCGGCTTTGGACAAGTTGCCTATTCTCTTTACTCCTCAAATGCTTCTTCTGTGAAATGGAAATTCTCATGGCATCTCCTTCGTGGGGTTCTTGTGATGATTACATGTGCAATATTCTTAGCCCAATGGTTGTCCTATGATAATGGGTCAATAAAGCTTACATGGCAGCTTTCTGAGCAGAGGGAAGGGTGGCAGGAAGAGAAGGCTTGTCCTTGTCTTGTCCAGTGTTGCTCAGGACCTTGAATTGTGCTGAAATTTATAACAGCATTTCCAAGAAGGAAGAGATGATTGTGAAGTGCCTAACACATTGCTTTTATTGTTATTTCACCATTCTAAAAATCTATTTTCCGTATAATTTCAAGTTCCTCTAGGGTACAGACAGGGCTGTATGATCTTGGCGGCTCCTACTCCTAGCAGGCGTCCGAAGCATTGCTGGGAGTCGGAGTGAGGTGGCAACAGAAGACCAAGGAGCCAGGGTAAATATTAGCATTCAAGCCTCCCTCCAGGCAAGGACTGGTCTGAAGGAGGGATTATCGCTACACACTGGTGATGGTGAAGGGTAGTGAGTAAAGAAACTGAATGTGGGACTGAATTGAATTGAGTATGTATGGCTTCTGAGGGGCACGAGACAATATGGGGGAAAGCTTCAGAATTCTGTAATGCTTAGATATGGGGCGGCGGGGGCGGGGGAGAAGGCACCTTAACCAGGTTTTCCTTCTTAGAAAAAAGGGCAAAATGGTGGCAGCACCACAGTCAAAATGGAACTGGAAGGAGAAGAGTGAGTTAGAAGGAATGTGACCAGTTTGTTTGGCCTCCACTCTACCACTTCTTGGATGCCCAGGGTCTGCACGTTGTAAACACAAAACCATTGTCAGAATGAAGCAAGTGCAGGTGCAGAATTGTTCTTCAAGGAACAATTTCACAGTTTCCGAGAAACCCAAGTAATGTAACTATATTTACAGACTATTTCACACGTGGCAAAAAAGTTCAATACTTGTAATTAAAACAGTTATCATTTCCTCAGCCCTTCATATATTCTAGGGTTTTGGCCAAGTACTCTATAAACATCCTCTGTAGTCCTCAAATTGAAACACTGAAGATTGAGTATTGTGATGCCTGCTTTATATAGCAGAGACCTGAGATGAAGGAAGGTGCCCAAGATCTCACAGTCAAGAAGGGAAAAGAGCATGAAATTAAGGCACATCTGTCTGACACCAAAGCTCATGCATGTAGCCACACCTGGCTGCTGAAGCCTGCGAATTCACCATCTTTGACCTTTTAATTAGAATCCGTATTAAGATTTCCTTAATACTTGTATTTTATGCCACTGACGTGTGGTCTCCCTGACTTCTCTGTCTTTATTTCTTCCATCTATTTTGGACCTCTCATTTGAGGGATGGAATCCAGAAATCTTCTTTTTGAACCTTAGCAGGAAAATATGAATGGAATAAAACAGATGATGGTACCGTCTCTGTACATATTTTTTTCTGGTTCCTGGATTATGCTGGACTTTTCTAGAGGCAAAGAAAGGGGCTCCCAGTTGTTTGATGACAAGAAGCAAAAAAGTCAACCTGACCTACAAATCCCTCTATCAGAGTTTTCTCTTCTGTATTGGTCAAATTTTGTTGTAACTCTCTTGGATCCTGATGCTGATGATCTATACAAACAAAGCTTATCCAGGAGCACTAATTCAAGAGTTCACTGTCAGCAATTAAAAAAACTTGACTGGAAGTAGTCTGTAAGATAAGAGGAAGGTTCTAGGAAATGTGAAATAATACTCATGAGGTTGGTTAGGAGAGAGGTGAGAGAAAGACTGAGCAGGAGAAGCTTTGGGAAGGGCGCACCATAGCACCTGCTGTCTGCCCAGGTGACAGCACAAAGCATGGGCTTCGAGAAGGACAAGAAGTACACAGAGTGGGCATTGAAGATAAGCTCCCCCTGCCCCAGCCAGCCCCCACCTCTACTCTTAGACTCCCAACCTCTTTCCTATTAAGAACTGTTTCTCTTTGATGAGTTTAACCAGAGTCCAGCAAGAGATGAACCCAAGGGAGCAGAAAAAGCCAGAGGAATGGGAAGGGGCAAGAACTTGCAACCTCTCATCATACTGTCTTAATAGTTCTTTGAACTTGCAGGAACACTTCAAACATGTAAATATACCAATCTAATATACCAATCCTGAAGTATGCGAAAGACCTCAGTACCAAAAAGAAGGGGACATGATTTTGCAGACTGTAGGTGAATAATAACGAAAGCTACCAGAACAATCCCATAAACCGAGAGCTACAAAGGGACGTGCAGTAATGACAAGGCACTCGGGATAGTGGAGTAAGGGGAGCTGTGAGGCTTATCGTGTGTGAGTCTACACAGAACAATACAAGATGGCTCTAAAAAGATCAGGACCATAGACAATGTGGACCTGCAGACGAGAATCTTTTTTGTCTTTCTGGATTTCATAGGTCATCTGGACAGTCCTTATAGGCACAAAAAAGGGTAAATAGAAGGTCCAGGCTGGACCCTCCACCCTGAACCCACAGACTCTATGGCCCATCACCGATGAACAACACTCTTTTGCCTTTGAGGGAACCAGACCTGGAGTGCCCAGACTAAAGAGAAGAAATGACCTTAATTTTTATAAAGAGACCCAGGAAGGATAAAACCAGAGATAGCTTAATGGACTCATTTAATTGCGAGACAATTTACATTATTAAGAATGTCTTTCGTATCATTATCTCAAATACTTCCCAAAATGGATTGAACCCACTTAGATTTAGGCAATGACAGTTCAAAAGGAACAATTATAACTCTGTCTTTGAGATAATCTTCCTATTATGGGAAGGGAAAAAATAGAAAACATCAGTGTTTCCTCAAAGTTTTATTTTTACTTGGTCTCATGTTTGTATTTCTAGTTAAGTGAAGGCTTTAAGTGAGAGAAAGATCTCATGCCCTATAAGATTAGATTAATTTTGATTATTTTCTCTTTCTCTCTACTAGCTCCATGAGGGAAGGTATTGTGTTTTGTTTTGTTGTGTTTACTGCTATATTCTAAGAGTCTAGAAATAGTACTTTACCCATAATAGACATCAAGAAGTATTGCCAGAAATAACGAATTTGACTTGCAATGTCATCTAATCACTCTCCCTGCCTCCCATTTACTATTCTACAATCCACTCTCATCTCTGAAGATAGTTATCTTTCCAAAACAAGAATCTTTTTTTTTTTTTAGATCTTATTTATTTATTTGACAGAGAGAAATCACAAGTAGGCAGAGAGAGAGAGGAGGAAGCAGGCTCCCTGCCAAGCAGAGAACCCAATGCAGGACTCGATCCTAGGACCCTGCGATCATGACCTGAGCCGAAGGCAGAAGCTTAACCCACTGAGCCATCCAGGTGCCCCCAAACAAGAATCTTGATGACAGGTGTCTCCTTTCTCAAACTTCTCAAAGAATGCATACAGTCTAGAATAAAGTCTTTATTCTTCAAGAATCTCTTCCTGCTGACCTCTGTGATCTGGCTCCTGCTTCTTTTTCCAAATTCACCTGCCATAGTCTTGTGCCTCCTGCACCAGGACTGCGGTTGTCCTACCTGATGTGTCCTCTCCGCCCAGGACACAGTCTCCCCAACTCCGTTCTCCTCTTGGCAAACTCTTATTTGTCCTTCAAGACTCGGAAAGAACATCACTCCTTCTGGGAAGTCTTCTCAGACTAATCTCAACTCTCGGTTATTTACTTTGGCACTATCTAATGCATCTATCAACCTGTTTATAATACATTGGGATGACAGACTTATATGTTTGTGTTCCTTACTACTGTGTTCCCTAAACTTACCTCTGGGTCAGGTGCTGTGGCTTCATTGCTACAGTAATTCCAGCTCCAGATAGCATGTTTGCCACAAAATCAACACTCGATAAATATTTGGGACTAGGAGCCCTGCAAAGGGACTGTGGAATTAGTGGCATTACAAATTTTCTAATCAAATGTTCATTTTGGCTTATAAATCTTGATGTGGTTTAAAAAAAAACCAGACTGATGATTTCTGCAAGTTTTATCTATTAAGTTCTATAAGGCACACAGTCTATTTTCAGAAATCATTAGCTCTCATTTTTTAATCATGGTAAAAAAACATATAAAATTTACTATTTTAAATTGTCAAGGCGTGTAATTCAGTGGCATTACATGATATCAATGCTGGGTAACCGTCAGCATTTCCATTTCCCAGAGAAGTTCATCATCCCAAACAGAAATGCTATACCCGTTACATAGTAACTCTCCATTCCCTCTGCTGCCAGCTGACGGCAACCTCTCTTTTAGTTTCTAACTCTACAGACTTGTCTATTCCGGAGATGGCAGGTACGTGGAATCCTACCATGTGTGGCATTTGTGTCTGGCTACTTTCACGCAGTGCAACGTTTTCAAGGTTCACGCATTCTGTAGCAGTTGTTACAGTTTCACCCCTTTCAAGACTGAATAACATTCCAATGTATGGACAGACCACATTTTGCTCATCTACTCCTCTACTGATAAACATTTGTGTTCTTTTCCACATTTTGGCTATTGTGAATGATATCGCTGTCAAGATGGGTGTACAAGGCTCTGTTTGAGTCCCTGCTTTCCCTAATTCTTTTGGATAAACACCTCAGAATGGAACTGCTGGATCGTAAAGTATTTCCGCTTAGTTTCTGAGGAAATACCAAACTGTTTTCCTCAGTGGCTGGGACATTTTACCTTCCCACCAACAAGGTACAGGGTTCTGATTTCTACACATCTTCACCAACATTGTTATTTTGCCATTTTTAATAATAGCTGTCTAGTGGGGATGAATCAGTGGCACTCAACTTTGAGAATGAAATTTAAGTGATAAATAGCTATGCTTAAATTGTGAAATATTATAAATGCACTATTATTTATGAAACTGTCCCTCAGCCTTGGTACAGCTTTGAATGAAGTAAAGATATAATAAACAAGTAGAAAGTAGGGGGTGGAGGAAGATGATAATGTTCTCATGACCTGCCATTCAGCAACATGAGTTAATAACCTTTGCAACGCCGTCCATGGGCATTTCTTAAAACATATTTAATTGACAAATGTATGAAGCAGGACCATTCTAGTAATGGTTTCCAGTTGAAATTGCTTCCATATTTTTGCATTAGCTTGAGCATTTTTATGATTTTAAGGGTGGAAAAAAGCTTACAGAAAACCACATATATGCAAATGCTGTGGATGGGAAAATATGCAGAGAAAATGTTGCTTATTTTTACAAAACTTTTTTTTACAGCATATTAAGGCAAAGCCAGTGTTATTGCAATATTCAAGTTCAGAATTTCAGCAATCTATTAAGGCCCCTGGAGGAACATTTGTTACAGCAGGGAACTCCAGCACTCGAGAGGGCTGCCAATGGCAAGACTGCTCTCCCACAGACTTCACGGAGAGAAGCATTTCATAGGAGGGATTTCATAAAAGTGACTCCACAGCACTCTTCCAAGGCAATCAAATACTCAGAACTGATTGATTTTAACTTGACCTTAGTGTCTTAAAATGAGTCGACAAGCCGACAGTGGGATTCCTGTGAGACAAGTAATAGGAAGAGGACCATCCCTTACGTTACGTGCTGGTACCGTATTAAGTCTTCCTCTCTGCAGCTCTAAGATTTAGTGAACTTTGCCATACAGGTATGGGACACAAGCCTCCCCTGAGCCCCGTGCCCTGTGAGATAAGCATAGCTGACACTCTCATTGCCAGATGTGTGAAGCAGACACCCTCGGTCCAGAGAAGGGGACTATGTGCCCCTAAGTTCCCAAAGCTGGTCACCAGATGGGCAGGTGTTACAGGAGCAGACACAGAGCCTCTGCAGCGACACCAACACCCAAATCCTAGCGTTGGCACACTCTCGTGGTTTCCCTGGAAAAATTCCTTTAGTTCTTTCAGCCTCAGTTTCATCTCCATAAAATGGGGTTGAGAGCATCTATCTCATAGGACTGTTTTAAGACTAAATATTCATTCCTTATTCTGAGCGATCCTGTTCCATTTCTCCCACCTACGTCCTGGTCACAGGACACAGCACGTGAACACAGCACGTGTTCACACAGAGCATAGAGCAACCCTGGAAATCCTTCTCAGGCTAGTGTTCTGGGCTTCTATACTAACCACACAGAAGGGGTAGATGACAAGAGGGGGACTTGTCAGAGCTACGGTCACTGCTGCTTGTGTTGCTCCTTTCATCTGTCCCTCGGGAACACTCTGTCAGCTTACACGAAAGGCTGAGACATTTGTTAGACCTCTCGCTTCCTCCTTCCTCCTTGCCACTACTGCTAAGCTGACCTAGTCCCGCATGTCTGTGACACTATCCCTGAGTCTACAAGAGGCAAACAGAGAAGTTAAACAGTGAAATGGAAGAGAAGAGTGAGATAGGAAAAAGTACCCAGACCAGCATGGGTCTTTGTTATTTGTTTTCTATTTTTCTGGTTCTTCTGACATTTTTCATGTGAGGAGTTATGCCAAGTACCGGTATTCATCGAAACAGTCAAATCCCTCAGTTTGAAGGTTAGTTGTTATACCGGTATTTGTAGAAAAAAACCCCGAGGCACTGATGTGTTCAAGGTCACCCAGTGAGACATAAATGAAAATGGCAGACAGCTTGAGTTGGGCATCCTTGATGAGGCCAAGGTTATAAAAATGGATTGTTGCATTTTAACCTTGGTAATTTTTTGAAGTTGCCAAGTCTTCTTTTTGACTTTAATCTCATGATCAAAGAATGTACATTTTCTTACTACTTCAGAAGTGAAGTTTCATTTTTCCTGAGTTGCACTGGGAAGAAAACACGAGTTCTTATTTGCCCTAATGGTAAACAGAGGAAATGCTATCCTCCCTGATCTCTTAGGCTCCAAAGTGAATGAAAGGGTTTTACTGAAACTGTGAAACAAAACAAAAATAGCTATCCCATTGGGTTTACCAAATATGTTAGCAACTGGCTTAAAAATCTTTATTTGGAACTCTTCTTGCCTCAGAATGCTTCCCGACTTAGAATCGGTGTTAGGACCATGAACAGTTTCCTTACTCAGCCCTTACACAGTGCTCTGGCATCT
Source organism: Meles meles (assembly GCF_922984935.1). NCBI lineage: Eukaryota > Metazoa > Chordata > Mammalia > Carnivora > Mustelidae > Meles > Meles meles. The sequence continues at coordinate 86,937,954 of NC_060068.1, forward strand.
TTAAGCTTAAAACCATGCTTTGTGTCTTACTGTCTCCAAGATTCATTTGTCAGAAGAACTTGTCCTGGGCCACATTTCCTCCAGGGGTTCCCCATATAAGACACAGATGATGGGGCGCCTGGGTGGCTCAGTGGGTTAAGCCGCTGCCTTTGGCTCGGGTCATGATCTCAGGGTCCTGGGATCGAGTCCCACATCGGGCTCTCTGCTCAGCGGGGAACCTGCTTCCCTCTCTCTCTCTCTGCCTGCCTCTCTGTCTACTTGTGATCTCTCTCTGTCAAATAAATAAATAAAATCTTAAAAAAAAAAAAGACACAGATGAAAAGTGAATGCAATGTCACCTCGCAGTCTAGTTGTAATTAATCAGTTCTACTTTTTACTACCTGGAGGTTGAGGTGCGGAGCAAGGGGAACAGTGTACTATAGTGTAAGCCCTTAGAAATGGCTACAGATGCAGACTACGTGGGCCTGGTTATGCCATGACTCCATTTGAGGGTCTCAATGGAGTCATGCCAACGGAAGACCCTAAGCTGCCCCTCCCAACCCTGAGACTACCTGCTGGGCTGTAGAACCCCGTCATGGCCTTTCTCTGGGAGTACCATTTGGCTCTCACTCTACAGAGAACACATCACTCCAGCGAGAAGGAGGATGTTTTAAAAGTTTCATTCCTGTGTCTGAAATGCCTTCGTGAGTCGAAGGAACATTTACAAATAAAAACAGACGTTTGTTTCTCAATAGTCACAGTTCAAAATGGCATGTGCAAGTCTCCTTGCGGTCATTTTTGAAACTTAAAAAGCTTTTCATGTTGCTTTTTAAACAGAAAAGCAATTTGGAAATGAAGGAAAGCATTTAGCATTCCAAAATAGTGAACTGAGGGTTGGCACCAGAGGGTGGGGTGGGGGGGCACTATCACATAACCCAGTCCGCGGAGTCTGGGGACATCTGGTAGAAAGACCCACTTTGCAGATAGGCCTCAATTCTGGTTATCACGGGGGAGGACTCTGGGGAAAACGAAGAAACACAAGTTTATCTTTAGCATTTCCTGCACTGTGCCACAATGGGAAAGAACACGGGCTCTGGAATCCGACAGATTTGCATTTTCATTTTAGCTCTACCACGAATCAGCTGAAGGCCCTGGATGATTATTTTAAGCCCCCAAGCCTCCATTTCTTCAGAGCTGATGGAAGGAAGTCTGATACCTACTTTGCAATCTTTGTGTGGAATACGATATGGGATAAATGACATTACTAGCACATGGAAGGTACACAGTGGGGGCCATTTTGTTCTTGCCCTCTCACCCCATCCCTAGCCACTGAAAGCCCACTCATGGCAGCCTTCCCGGGCCTTATCTAGCAGTACTGTAGGGTGGCATTTGCAAGAAAATTTATTGCAGTGTGGTTTAACAGTGTCCTCTGATCCCTGTCTCTGTGAGGGGGGCTGACTCAAACTCTCCATGATTACACCCTTACACAGAGCTTGTGGATCATCAAAATGGGTGCCAATGGGTTGACCTCTCACTCTTGCCAACTAAGTGTAACATTTTGCTAGAGTCTTCAGAGAACGTGTTTTAACCCAAAGAATTGGCTGCAGTGGGGGGACTTTCAGGCAAAGCAGGTAGTTCGTTTAAAAATGACATGTATGGCGTCATCGTTCAGTATTCATCCTTCAAAGCACAGACACGAGATCCTCCCTTCTGCTTCCACACAGGGGGCTGAGCTCTGGGGTCAGCACGGTGATGTTAATGGTACCTTAAGGGCAGAATTGTAAGACTAGCGACCAACTCTTTGCCTCTTCTGGAGGTCTCCCTGACTCTAGGCCTCTGCTCACCCTATGCTCTTGAAGTCTGAATACTGAAGTCCCATCTAGGAGCTAGTAATGTTCCAGATTTCTAGGAGGGCCAATAAGACACTCCACCTAAGGAATTTCCAGTCTCTGTATCCCCCTGGTCCAGCAGCTAGCCCTGCTCTGGCCTTATACTAGACCAGCCTCCAGTGCTGGCCTTCCTCTCTGCTCTTCTACCCCCAAGCTGCACCCTGCCCCTCACTTTCAGTATCCAAGTCCCTGTTTGGTGGCTCCATGGTGAACTCCAGTCCTCCTTGTTTGATGCTCCTCTAAGGTTATCATCTTAAGTCCCTTCCACCAACACCAGCCTCTCTGCCTCCCATTCTCTTAGAGCCCCAGGATCTGTCCCTGACTTTATCCTATCAATAAAGAGCATACTTGGTTTGGGGAGCTGCCGAGTCATCAATGTCAATGAAACCACCAGCCTGGCAGATATAAATAAGAAGTACCTTATCCTACCAGAAAGATGTACACTAAAGACTGAAAAGGCAGCAGAACCAATGATGAAAAGCTTTAGTATTGATATCAGACAGACCTGGAGTTGAAGCTGGGAATGAATTAGGGACAGCCCTGCCAGTTTCAGTGATTTCCTTGCCTTACTCCTGCTCTGAATGCCTCATCTCAAAACTCAGGCTAGCAATATTTATCTTACAGGGTTATTGCAAGCATGAAATCCCAAAGTAATATAATCAGCACTCTGCTGGACAAAATAAATACTCAAGAAAAATAGGATGTTTCCATTAGTAGTAGCATGAGGGTTATTTAGGGATGGGCATGCACAAACCCTAAAGAGGAGCTTTCTGCCCAGCGACACGGATACATCCACAAGTGGAGATGGCAAAGGTCAGACAGCTTGTATTCTTCAATACACATAGCCTCCGCAGTTTCAGGGGAACACTGGGAACTCAGGTGACATTCAGGCTCTCTAGTGGCCACATCCATGGAAAGCTGCAGGGCATACAAGGAGGCTGCCTCTCAGCAGTTAGCAACTGTAGATGTTTGCTTAGAAATGGAGAGGGAGCAAGACGAGAGCCAGCAGTAAAGGTTTTGCTTTGGGATGAATGCAACACACCCACCCACACACACACACACACACACACACCCACACACACGGAATGGACACTGAGATATTTGAAAATGCCTAACATTTCAGGTTAGTTCTCAACTGTATTTTGGAAGATCATCATCTAACTTGCAGAATTTAAGTTGTCTGCCCCCCTCCCCCCTTTTTAATGTAGGCTCCATGCCCAGTGTGGAGCCCAAGGCAGGCTTGAACTCAGGAGATCAAGATCTGAGCTGAGATCAAGAGCTGGACACTTAAGACCAATTGAGCTGTGCAGGTGCCCCTTGTTTGGCAGTTCCCCAGCTATTATTTTCTATATTTTATAATGATTTGATATCTTAGAGCCTTGGGGATCTGGGAAGGGACTGCCCCTCTCAGGGTTAGCTAATTCCTAGAGATCACAACCTGCCCACCATGGTACACGCCTTGCATATGCAAACCAACCACCCACCTGCTTCCTCTTATCAAGCTCTGCAATCCAGGGCACTATCTCTCTGCTTTCAGTCACCCCAGGGTCAGATACCAGACTAGAGATCACCCCCACTATAGCCCAGAGCCTATAAAACTATTCAAACTATCCAATCCTATGCCTGTTCAGCAGTTTACCCTACCTCACACAGCCACAAAAAAAGTCTTACCCTCATGCTTTTCCCTCTCTCTTTCTGCCTCCTGACCAATCCCAGTGCTTCCCCACTGGCTCTATGTGGGCCGGCATACCCCTTCCTCTTGGGAACTCTCAACAGACTCTAACTTTTCTGTGGTGATTGTTTCCTCATCTCTTAGCCTCGCCAAACCTAAATAAAGTAAAATCCCAGATACATTTTTAGGCAACCCAAAATAATAGATATTCATATTCAGAAATGTCCAGCTTCTGGCTGGATCATCTTGGGCAAGAATCTCAACCACTCAGGGGCTCAATTTCCTCACCCATAAAACTGGAGTAATTTACTATCTCATGGATCCATGGGAAGGAATCATGCACCTGAAAACACCCGTCGTCCCCAAAACATGACTGCTGCTTGTCCCTGCCTTTGTTCACACACCTCTTCACTCATTGCTACCCACCTGTGACCTATAAACACAGTTCAGTTACCACCTTTCCCCTGCTAGTTAGTTCTGCAGTGAATTCTGGCATCTTCCCAGGTGTGTCTGGCTGCCGAGCACTGTCCTAAGACCCGGCTCTCTTTTTCACTCTTTGTGACCACACTGGGTCCCCTTCCCTTGAGTTCTTCACTAGATTTCTGCCTGAAAGCCTGCAGTTTAGGAAAAGGCCAGTCTCCCTGATTCTGCTGACACCTCTCAACCTTATCAAGCAATTCTGTCTGCAAAAGGGGAGTGAAAAACCTTCTGCCAGGCGGGAAAGAGATCCGCTTTTGGCAGATAATTAGTAAAATCAACATCTGAACACTGCAGATCATTTGTATTGCACTACAGGCTTTGTGGATGCTTTCCCGCCTGTCCCCCTCTAATGAAGGAGTTGGGGCTGATAAATGCTGAAGGAGAGAGAGCGTTCCTGAAGCCAGAGAGCCAAGGCACCCATTTAACTGAAATTACCAAGAGGAAGAACAGAAAGAAGGAAGGTGATTAGACAAATGATGTAGCTAACAGCTTCAGGGTGGGGGCAAATCAGACACAGATGCCACAAATAAACCATTTCAAGAGAAGCACCCCACCCAGCATGTGTACTTGTATTCGTGCGGAACAAGGCTAAGGAGGGAATGGAGCCCTCACTAAGAACTGTGCAAAAGGAGTTGGTGCCTCTCCCCCACCATAGGGTGCGGACATGGGGGACCCTGTCCTGGGGTAGCCCAGACTGGCTCTTGGGCTCAGGCAGTCCTGCCACAGTGAGGTTCCTCTTTTCACAGACACAGACAATTCCACTGTGTTCTTGGGACGCTCATTTGAAATACGATTATCAAAGAATTTCATGCACTCTGAAGAGCTAAAGAAAAGGGGTTGTTACCTTACAGAATTCTGTTCCTTTGTCTCCTGCTTGAAAGAGGAAGCAGGAATGATTCAAAGCACAGGTTCTGAGGGGCACCTGGGTGGCTCAGTAAGTTAAACATCCAATTCCTGGTTCAAGGTCATGATCCCACGTTTGTTGGAGGGAGCCCCGCATTAGGCTCTGAGGGTCAGTGTGGAATCTGCTTCAAATTCTTTTCCCCTCTCCCACCCCCACTGTCTCTCCTCCCCACATGTGTGTGTGCGCTTTCTCTAAAATGAATAAATAAAATGTGTGTGTGTGTGTGTCTGTGTGTGTGTTTTTAAAGAACAGTCTCTGAGAGCAGATTAAGCAGGTTGCAATCCTTGGCTTTGCTATTTGCTCCCCATGTGAACTTGAGTAAGGGGCCTGATTTCTTTTTTTTTTTTAAATATTTATTTATTTGACAGAGAGAGATCACAAGCAGGCAGAGAGGCAGGCAGAGAGAGAGGAGGAAGCAGGCTCCCTGCCGAGCAGAGAGCCCGATGTGGGACTCGATCCCAGGACCCTGAGATCATGACCTGAGCCGAAGGCAGCGGCTTAACCCACTGAGCCACCCAGGCGCCCCAGGGGCCTGATTTCTTGAATCCTCAGACCTCTCCCTGCAGAAACAAAATAATGCCTGTGTCACTGGGTTGTTGTAGGGGATAGAGGAGGTCTGCGGACAAACTCCTTAGCACAAGGTCTGGTTCATAGTAAGTGCTCAGTAAATATTACTAATATGTGCCCAGCCTCCTCACGTTCCTGTGTTCAGTACAACTGAAGTCTCTGCTACCCAGACAAGACTTTCTCTCAGTATGGGTGGGTCTGTTAACTTTAATGGTAGCTGTTAAGGCTGACTAGGCAATTCCTATGACTGGGAGCAAGTTCCTGCAGGGATGTTACAGTATTTAATGTTATAGTTCTAATACCATACCATATGTGACATTGATATTTCAGATCTTGGGTCAGAATCTGCAAATTATTCTTTTATGGAGTTATCGGACTCTTGGTTGACTTATGAGTGTTGTGTGGATTCTGTACCTTGCCTTGGTATTATTACCTAATTAACAAAGTAGTGAACTTATTTGTTGTTTTTTTCTGTTTCTTAGTATGGACACAGCATAGAATTTCTCCACATAAAATCACTTAAATGTTTGGATGACCAGTTTGAGGGCTGGGGGCCTTCCTATCTTTTATTTACGTTTTTGTTCTCTGTGGAAGCAATCCCCCTACTTTGTATCTTGCGTAAGAACTGCTCCCAGTAAACCATGCAACTCCGCTATTCCTTTGCAGTAACCTTCATATATGTCTCTTCAAGCTATGCAAATATTAAGAAAAAGCAGGCGAAATCCTCTCTGACTGTAAGAAATTCTATATACTATAGGATTTCAAAGTCCTGGAACACAGCTATTGAATTTCCCCAATGATCATAACAAAAAGTTCCTAAAAAATGCTTATTCCTGGGCGCCTGGGTGGCTCAGTGGTTTAAGCCGCTGCCTTTGGCTCAGGTCATGATCTCAGGGTCCTGGGATCGAGTCCCACATCGGGCTCTCTGCTCGGCAGGGAGCCTGCTTCTCTCTCACTCTCTCTGCCTGCCTCTCTGCCTACTTATGATCTCTCTCTGTCAAATAAATAAATAAAAATCTTTTTAAAAAAAAACAATGCTTATTCCTTTTTTTTTTTAAGTTCTATTCTTTTCCTGCTTTTTCAGTTCCCTGAAGATCAACAGTTTTGCCATCTACACAGTACTCATTCTGTGTACTTTTTGCTTTTGGAAAACACATCCACTGTTAATTAGCTTGGGACAACAGTCTACTGTAAGCATCTAAAATCCTCCCCACCAACCTAGTCAAATAAAGTCCACTATATATCTGTGAACAAGAACTCCAGGATCTGGGGAGCAGACAAAATCAGGGGGTCGGACATACATTGAGCCAGGGCTAGGCTCCCATGTTGGGTAGCTAATTGTATAAGAAAACCAGGCATCACCAATGCCAAGTTAAGAGAGGACAAGTAGGCTGGGTTTGAGTGGCAACTGGCTCTTGTCTGTAATGAAGACCTTTGAGCTCAGGGGCCAAGTTCCATTCATTAATGTACTTTGAACACTAGAAAGTTCTATATTGTAAGGTACCGTCAGGACTATTTTAATGCCAATACTATGACTATGACTTTATTGCTCACTGTGAACATTTTACCAAATTTGAGCTATTTTTTCTTTTTTTTTTCATATTTAATTATTGAAAACATGTGAAGATAGGTGATAAAATACCTCACTGCTAAACATTTCAGTTTATATACCCTAAGAATACAAACATTTTTTTTCTAGCTAGATACTATAATCTCACTCAGTAAATTAACATTTATATGTTACTTAATGTGTTGTCCACATTTAAATTTCCACAGTCATCTCCTAGATAGGTTTTATAAGCAGTTTTGCCTGTTTTAAACCCAGGATCCAATCAAGTTATCACACTGCATTTGCTTCTGTTTCTTTAGTCTCTCTTAAGCTGGAAAATCCCTTTTTACTCCTACTTTTTTTCCTTTTTATGATTTTGACTTTTTTGAAGAGTTCAAGGACGGTCTTGCAATGTCTCATATTCTGTATTTGTTTGATCTCTTATAATTTTACTATTTTTAAACATTTTAAGGAAAAAATACTAGTATACATTGACATTTTTGTATGTTTAACTGCTTCACGCGAGGAACATAAAATGTCAGCCTGTCCATCCCCTTACAACTATGATAAATTTAAGACTGGATTTTGCTAAACTGTCTTAGGGAATATTCTAGGGAGCATTACCACTAAGACTTTTGGCCATTTCCTTTAGCACACTGCCTTCCATAGGTCTCCACTGAGACAAACCCGAGGTGACAAAGCTGGGGACCAAGTGAGGCATCAAAGAATGACAAGTAAGGGTAATGCTGGAGAAATTTCCCTTATAGCCTGAACCATCCGTCCAGGAGAAGGCTGGGACTGGCATCCTATTGAGAATAGCACATGTTAGGACTTATGCCCATTATACTAGCTGGCAGGCAGTTTTGGACGAACTAGGTGAGCAATGATGTGGCCACTGCAGCATTAGTAATATTTGTTTTTGGCCCTTAAAGCATTTATATGTCAATCAACAATAACATCAAGCAGATGACTAAATAGCAGGGATCAAAACTATAGACAAAGGTACCAGTTGATATTCTGCGGGCCACTGAGGCAAACATATATCCCATTCAGTGCTAGCGATGCAAATATGCCATTCCAACTACTTAGCAAGCTTGTTATTTTATGGATCCCAAAGCTCAGCCTGGATACTACTTGCCAAAACACCCTTTTCTCTTAAACTTATTCAGGATGGCAGGCCCAGAGAATTTTTCCCACTTGGCATAGCACATTGACATGGAATCGAAGAAGAAAGGCTCAAATGGTTTACTTTCATCTTCCTGGCAAAAGGTGTACAAAGGAAAAAGAACATTTCACTCCCCTGGAGAGAATCCATCAGGATTGATTTGAACAAAGCAGAATATTCAGGTTCTATGTACGTAGAAGACAGGATTTTGAGCCCCTTGGTTCTAACAAATGGGGACCAGGCACAGCTGTCTGTGTTCCTCTGACTTGGCATTCCCAGAGGCTCCTAAGGGTCTCAAATCTAATTTGGAGGAACCCAAGGGAAACACTAAGTGAGAAAGGACTGCATTAGCAGTTTCACCAAGTGCAAAGGTAATTCTACACTCTGTAGCTGTATTAGTTTCCTATCGCTGCAGTAACAAATTATCACCCATTTCGTTGCTTACAGCAAGATAAATTTTTTCTCTTATGGGTCTGGAGGTCAGATGTCCACAATGAATTCCAGTAAGCCAAAGCTAACGTGTCAGAATGGCTGGTTCATTCTGGAGGCTCTGGAGGGAGAATCCATTTTCTGGCTTTTTTCAGCCTTTATTGGTCACTTGTTTTTCTTGGCCTGTGGCCACTTCCTCTGTCTATAAAGCACATTATTCCAGTGTGTGCTTCCTTTGAACTCTCTTCTCCTCTTCCACAGTTGAATCCCTCTGCTGCCTTCTTACAGGAACACTCAAGATTCTAAGATCCACCCAGGTAATTCAAAATAATTTTCCCATCTTGATATCCTCACCTCCTCACATCTGTAAAGTCCCCTGTACCATCAACAGTTACATGTACAGGTTGTGGAGATGAGGGTGTGGACATCTTCAGGGGCCATTATTTCTCCTACCTCAGTACCTTGTGAGTAATATATACACCTTCTACCCATATGTGTTGTTCGGTTCTCACAACAGCTTTTATGGCAGCAATTATCATCTTCATTTTTACGTGAGGAAATGGGAACTCAGAGAGGTTAAGTGACCTAGGTTCAGGAAACCAACAGAACCGAGATTTCGGTCTTTTCATCCACTGTTCTTTCCTACTAACTCTCAGTAAAAAGGCAAGAAAGTGTCATGAGATGTAAGGGTTTCTAGTAGGCTGGTGTGGTGGTCCAGGTCCAGTCAGGAAACAGAATCCACACCTTAAACAGAATTTACTACAAAGAACTGTTAACTGGATACAGGCAGTCTTTGCTTTGTGTGCTAATGTGGGACTGAAAAATGATTGCAAGCAGCAACCATGCAAAAAAAATTTAATAATCAATGAGAAAAATTATAACTGTTCTAGCTAAGAACTTTAGAAACTTTTGACAAAATATTAAAAACTCTTTTCTGTTATAAATGTGTAAGGAAATGAAAGACATAATAAAACACTTATTTAGTACAGTATAATTTAAAGTGTTAGAAGCATGGAGATATAATGTGGTTTCTATTTTTTGTAAAAACCAGTAATGAATTGAACAGTACTAGCTTCTTTTTGTCTTATAATCTACTACACCACGCAAACATTTTTTCTATGCCTTGGCGACCTGTCGTACTCCTTTTAAGGTTTGGATCAGTTCTCAACTTTCAGTGTCATAAAATAACCTCTTAATTTATTTCTTTAATGTAATGTGTCTTGTCAATGCCCCTTCCTCTGAGACATCTTCATTCTTTAGGCTAAACCCACTTTTCTCACTTATGTTGGGACGTTTGTCTTATTACTTCCACTGGCTACCCATCGCGGTCTCTCAAATGACAACAATGTCACTGTTTCTCATGGTTTGCTATTTCTTCTGGAACTCCTGTTATGTTTTATTTGAATCTCAGTTCTAGCAGTGCCATTTTTCATGTCCTTGCTGCGTTTTCTTTACTGGCCAATTCCCACTTTCGGTGATCTGTTTTTATAAAATGTCCTGTGGGCTTATCACTTGGATATAGGGAGTCAACCCCACCATGTACTTAGCTCTTTGTGTGTGTGGACCGAATAACAGATGTGTAGTAATCATCCAGTGGTTTCTGGAAATAAAGGACATGATTGGTCATTGATCATGATGTGCTTCTGTTGCCTACTTAGTACTCTGCAGACTAAAGAGCTAGGAATGAAGTTTGTCCTTCATGCAGTTACTCACAGTTAATATACCATGATAATTAAAACTTGACTGTTTTTCGGGGAACGATGTATTTAAGCTGTGGTGGCTGAAATTCATGTCTGATGGGGCTGTGCAAAGCCAGGCCTGCCTGTGTTAGAGAAGCTAAGAGGCAAGAAGAGGATATGGGGTTTCCAGCCACACAGTTAGAATGCTATACTTGAGGTTTTTTTTTTTTTTAACTTAGGCTAGAATTTCTTCCTGTGTATCCACATATCTTGAATGACTGATACTTAGTACGTGAACTATCAATCATCTACATTTCTAGAACCCTATTAACTTTCTTAGTCTAGTTCTTAATGAGCTATTATCAGTGGAGAGGATATTTGTTCTCAAAGGGAACATTTTCTGTTAGATGTCCACAGTCCAAGCAGAAACCACTCATGGCATCTTTAGATATACACATGAGGGAACCATTGATCTAACCTGACTCTGAGCAGGGAGAAAAGTCAGAGTGGTACTCATCTTCTCCAACTCCAGACAGTACCAAAAGCACCACCTGGTCACAACCGAAGAAGAAGAGAAGACAATGATGACAATTTCAGAAAGAAGAAAAAGAAGTATTGCAATTATCTCTGTGTTCCCAGGGGCAAAGAAAGTCACAAGGCTAATTTTTCCCAACAATTATAAACCCATGCCTTTACAGTTTCTAGACCAAGTGCCAGAGTGTCTGTGGCAAAGTCAGAAATAGAAGCCAGGTGTCAGCTCTTGTGGTAGCACGGCCATCCCTCTGCTCCTAGGTGATGCGGGGCCCTGCGGTTTGCTCCTCCCGATGCTGTGCCTGTCACATCGGGAAGCTTTGGGCTAACATTCACTGGTTCTGATGGTCTCAACTCCTTTGGACACGGGGAAAGCTCTGCCTGCTGTCCCACGTGTCTCCTGCAGCGTGTGTGTTACAGGAACTGCACACGCACTTCACATTGACCACCGCTCCGGGGTGATCTTTGTCAAGGTAGGTGCCCCCATCATCAGAGTAACTGTAGACCAGAACCTGTTCCCAGACTGCCAGATCAGGCTTCTCCTAGTTCATACCTGAGGAGAAAGAAGATATCCACCTTCGGGACATTTGGGTCCCGAACAGATGCTGTCGCCAAACATTTTGTTACATCGAGGGTAAAGAGCACAGAATGAAACAGTCTGCCAAGTAGGGCTTTCAGGAAGGGATTTCTCACAGCCGCTGACAGGCAGTGATAATTCAGGAAGAGGGCATGGTGATGGAAACTTAATGTCCACTTCTCCTCTTGGAATGGTGATCGCTGTTGAACGAACACTCTGACAGCATTTTCCATTTTTCATGGGCTTTGCTACTTTTCATGCTAAATGTGGGACACTGCTCCCTATTATTTCCATCAGTGAAACTCTCTCAAGAGTTAAGAAGTTTGATTTTTAGAAAAGGCAATAGTCTGAGGCAATTGCATCTGATTTTGTACCTCAGTTATCTCTTGGGTAGAAGTAACCAGCATCAGTCCTAGCTCTTTGCCTCATCAAGTCTCCCCGACACATGCTTTCTCTAGGAGACCTTCCTTTTGTATCTCGATGACTTCCCCTCCTTAATTACATATATGAGTTGCTCACTAATTTTGCTATCTATCCAGAGCTGCATCCTGACTTCAGTCTAGGGGTACCATGGGGCAGAAATTATATTTTAAACTCCTTTGTGTGCCTCTAGCACCATCCGGGCATGTGGTCAGTGCCCCAGAAACTCTTGTTGACAAGTGATGGATTGCTGGCTTCCTTGAAATTCCCATAATCATCTCTCAATCCCTTCACCAAGTTCCCACATTATACTTCTGTAGTTACTTCACATACCTTTTTATTTACTTAGCATATGTGCTCCACTACAAATGTTTCTCTGCAGTTTTGGACAGCCATTGCTTAGAGTTTCGTAAAGTACATCCTTAATCTATCTACTGTTCTCCAAAATACACAAGCTCCATGAAGGGCGGGAAAAAAAACCAAAACCTTCTCTTTATAACAGCAAAAATGACCAGTGCTTGTGATGCAGCGGTAAGTAAAAAAAAAAAAAAAAAAAAAAATCACTGAATGGTGGGATTATTTTTGAGTCATCTTAAAGTTGGAAAGTCTTGACCAATAAGAAGAGATGGGACAGCCTACCCATTGCCATTTTTTCCCCTGTGGATATCTGATGGCCTTCTATGGGTTACTTAGAGAAAGAATTCTCAGGTTCTGAGAGCCATCTCTTCCTGGAGACTCCATGTACAGCTATTAAAACACATACACGTTTGCACATATCAGGAACATCTACATTACGAGGGGCAAATCCTGAAGTTTCTTTGAGGGACTAAAACCTATAGAATCTACAACGTTCTTTCTGGATTTCTAAACCATTTAATATCACTGGTACACAGTATGAATAGCAATCAAAATACATGTGTCCATTTTATAGGTTCTTAAAAAAATGTTCCTTTATAATGTGACAATGATGGTGCTTTCATGAGCATTCCATTTAAAATGAGTAGATGCTAAGCAGCCAGACGATCCTCCAAATTTCTGCAAGACATCTGTCAACCATTTCAAAGGAAGAACAATTTTCAAGTTATTTTTCCCCCACTTTGTTTTTTGTTTTGAAGTGTTTTGGTGTGTGTATTGGGGGTGGGGAAGATGCCTGCTGAAAATGAATTTAAAATAGAGTTTGGGCTATTTTCTCTGGCAAAATTTCATTTGGGTAAGGTCAGTGAATAGCACCTGCTTTTCTTGAGAATTTGCATGAGCAGTACAGTTATGGATGTCTTCCATACCTAATGTCAACACGTTGTCTCAGAAAAATGCCCATAGGGAGGGCCCCTCATCATTTGTCATCTGGGGTCTGTCTGCTCTTCTGGCTACTCTGGAAGGCCATCTGTCCACTTAATAAAACCAGTATATCTCTTGGGTCTGTTGCAGCAGCAAACTTAGCTTTTTTATAGACTTCCCCAGTATCTGTCCTGACAAGTATACTGTGTGCTCTGCAGAAAACAGCCCTCTGCTATTTTCTCCTTTCTCCGCTCTTAGTCTCAGGAAGTGTATATGAGGACTTAGAATGAACATAAACATTTCAGATGTATAGTAATTAATGGTGGGTGGAAGGTACAAGATTGTGTTACTGGTCAAGCGTGTTGAAAGCAGAGTCTGTACTTTGTGTTCTTCTGTTCTTAATATGAACAAGACTTGGGGTAGGGTGGAGGTTGGCTATGGAACAAGTAACTGGTTCCAAGGACACTACACAAAGCCTGACTGTTTGAGCCTCTGCGAACTCCCTCCCTTGGAGGCTGGACTCCAACCTGTCTTCACGGCCCAACAGGAGGCCCACATTTATTCAACGACATTCATCAAGTGTTCATTGGTCACCAACCGTGTGCTGGACAGTGAGTTAAACATTGGGGAGATAGTGAAAAGTAAGACAGATTTTCTGGCCTCAGGGAACTTACAATCTCGTGGGAAATGTAAAAAAACAAAACGACAAATCCACCAATAAGTAAGAATAGCAGGCAGTGATGGCACTTCCTCTTCTCTCCCCCCTGCTTTCCAATTCCCCTTGGCATTCACCTCTATACACAGAGGGCTGTTTCCTGCCAACACTTGTGACTCTGTCTGAGGGCTTTTTATTTTTTATTTTTTTTTATTTATTTATTTGACAGAGAGAGATCACAAGTAGATGGAGAGGCAGGCAGAGAGAGTGAGAGGGAAGCAGGCTCCCTGCCAAGCAGAGAGCCCGATGCGGGGCTCGATCCCAGGACCCTGAGATCATGACCTGAGCCGAAGGCAACGGCTTAAACCACTGAGCCACCCAGGCGCCCCTGTCTGAGGGCTTTTTAAAAAAAATTCTTCTTTTCTTTCTTTCTTTCTTTCTTTCTTTCTTTCTTTCTTTCTTTCTCTCTTTTAAACGTCCAGGAGACTGTGCTTGGCGCATGTACACAGAAAGCTGGAAGGTCCATGTTCAAACTCCTCAATCAAGGCCAGGCTGGAATCAATGCACAACTATGCCAGCTTCCTTGCCGTTCAGGTAAGACAACTCTGGGACATATTTTACACTGCCGTCGGGAAAACTGTGGAAAATTCTGAAATGGGCAAAAGAGATAATTGGATGTTTTTCCAAGGGAACGCTAAGTGTGGTCTTGTGACACTTGGCTTTGTCTATTCTGTAAGGGTGCGCTACTTGAATTGTCCTTGACCAGATATTCAATCCATGTATAGGGACTGAAGTTAGCTTCTAGAGCATTGATGGCAAAGCACAGATTTCCTGCTCAGGACCAAGTCAGTGGATTCTGTCCAGCAGAGAGTAAGTCAAATTTTCATTTGAACTTCAAACATCTCACCAATTCCCTTAATAATTGATGAGTTGGACAAAACCTTTGATACATACTCATTTGACATTTGTATGAAAGGCATGGTTTTGCCTTTTGAAAAATTTTCTTCAATACTACCTTTCAGAGTTCCTTAGCAAACTAAGCTCCTCTTTGCCTCTGTGCTTTTCCTGTCTCACTTCTTCATCCTTTATTCCGGTTTCCTGGGATTACATTCTAAAGAAAAAGCTTCTTTTTCTTAAGTCTGCTTTGGGAGGATCCAAGACAACAAGTAAATCTTACTCCCTGCCTTCCTGAAGTTAGAGATCCTCACCTCCCTAACTTTTACTTCTAGAAAACCTATACTGTTGTGTGAACCACTTTAGGTAAAAAGGGGAACGAGCATGCTGGTTACTTCAGAGATGGAAGTGAAGAGCAGAAACGGTAGGAAGGGAAGGAGGGCACAGCAGTGAGAAGACAAAATGTAGAGGGCCTCGTGATGGAATCCCTCCTCAATCTTTTTTGAAGTTACTAAAGTCAAAACATACTTAGATGTGAATCGATCTTTGACTTTGAACAGGCAGAGCTTTATGTCTGTGGATGCTACAGGGATGGAACTGAAACTGCAGGAATACAGAGACAGAGAGAAAGATAAAGGAATAAACTTCCTTTGGGAGCCACAAGGAAGTACAGTGAAAATCTTGAAGAATAGGAAGGTCCTAACTGACAGAAGTATGGTGCTCTAATTGGTTTATGTGCATGAATTTGACTTCTTCAGTAAACTTTAAGATGTCAGAACAGGGCTATTTTACATCTTATTCTGTCCCTTTTAAAGACTTAATATAAAGGGATGCCCCCTAGTCCTTCTTGAATTATACCATATAATTAGAAATCAAAAGTGAGTGGTATTAACAGACCAGATTAATACAGACACACTAACAAGGAACCACCATCAGTACAGAGTCTACAATATAATACTGGCAACAATTTGATAAGATATATCCCAAGATAAAGGTAGAAAAAAAAAAGTAGACTGATTTTGCCATGCAAACCATGTTACCTTTCAATGATTTGTGTGGAGATTCTACAGATGTCAGGATTTCCTAAAAACGTCAGTGTTCCATGGATAGAGGAAAAAAGGGGGAGGCTGGCAGATAGGAATGTGAGAACCACACAGCAAAGCCAACCTGACTGAAGAGTGTCTATCTTCTACATGAAAAAGTGCTCAACATCACTCGGCATCAGGGAAATACAAATCACAACCACAGTGAGATACCACCTCACACCAGTCAGAATGGCTAAAATTAACAATTCAGGAAACAACAGATGTTGGTGAGGATGCAGAGAAAGTGGAACCTTTCAGAGTGCAGCCACTCTGAAAAAAAGGATGGAGGTTCCTCAAAAAGTTGAAAATAAAGCTACCCTATGACCCAGCAATCGCACTACTGGGTATTTACCCTAAAGATACAAATGCAGTGATCTGAAGGGGCACGTGCACCCGAATGTTTATAGCAGCAACATCCACAATAGCCAAACTATGGAAAGAGCCAAGATGTCCATCATCACATGAATGGATAAAGAAGATGTGGTATGTATGTGTATACACACACACACACACACACACACACACACACGAATATTGGAATATTATACAGCCATCAACCACCCCCACCCTGAAATCTTGCCATTTGCAATGACATGAGTGGAACTAGACAGTATTATGCTAAGTGAAATAAGTCAATCAGAGGAGGACAATTATCATATGATCTCACTGATTTGAGGCATTTGAGAAACAAGATAGAAGATCATAGAGAAAGGGAGGGAAAAATGAAATAAGATGAAACCAGAGAGGGAGACAAACCTTGAGAGACTCTTGCTTTCAGGAAACAAACTGAAGGTTGCTGGAGGTGAGGGGAGGGATGGGGTGTCTGGGTGATAGACATTGGGGAGGGTTATGTGCTATGGTAAGTGCTATGAATTTTGTAAGACTGACAAATACAGGCCCCCTGAAACAAATAATACATTATGCACTAATAAAAAAATAAAGCTATTCAGTAAAAAACAAACAAACAAACAACAACAAAAAAAACAAGTGTCTGCCTTCTTATTTAAGACAGGTAGCAGTACCAATCCAATTTATTTAAGAAATTAACCAATAATAATTCAATCACAAAGAGGCCCCTATCATGGTTTACCTCTTTTGAATTGAAATTGCATCTACCATACATCTGTTTTACTTAGGTCCTGCTTATGATATTGACAAATCATTACCAAGTTGGAATTTCTCCCAAGATTGAACGTTTTGGAGCCCAGACTCTTCTTGCCTTGGAATAAAAGGCTGACTAGAGAGAAAGAAAAACCTTTCAAAGAGCTTATTCTTAACAGTCTTCTCAGAAGGAGGAAACCTCCCCAGCAAGAGAGAAACATGTTGGCTTTGAAACCTGGGTATTCCTACCACAGATTTAAAGGTTCAGAACTACCACTTGTAGGAAACCTTGAGAATCTGAGGGAATGTATGTTCTACAGAGTAATGGATGAGTAACATAAGGCAAAAAGAGCAGGGTTCTCTTTTTCCTTTGGGTTGTACTTTATCATGGATCTCTAGGAATCTTAAGAAAACACCTTGTCAAGACTGTCGCAATGTACGATAACATATGCTAGCTTTGGTTTCAAGAGAACTTTCTTTTTCTGGTGGCTACTGTATCAAAATAAAGTGATTGGCTAGAACACAAGTTGGCAGGCCAATCAAAAATTTTAAGACTTGGAGAAATCAGAATAGCTTAAACCACCAGCTCCTAGGTCAGAAACTAGCACCAAGCAAGGTCCAATTAATCTTCACTGCATGGTTGACAAGCACACCCTTGAATTTGTTAGCCAGGGATCATGGGCATTCTAACCTGATATACATCATTGTAATGTAGTCCATGGACTAGTGTAGACAGAGGAAATGTTTGGAAAACAGCCGGCTTCATTGCCAAATAAAGAACCGTCGTTCTCAGCAGGGGAAAGACCACTCATCCTTCACCAGGCCCTCTTACACTCTGGCCTTCCTTCTGTTCTTTAAATAGCCATATTCTACTTCCTCTGGATTTTTGGCTATGCTATTCCCACTGCCTTGCCTTTTATCCCACCACCACCTCAAGAATTGGTGTGAGTGTCACTCCTTTGAGAAACCCCTGAACTGGTTGACTGAGACAAATCTCCCCATGCTATACTATTATAGCACTGAGTACCTCTCCTTTGGAGCACTTAGCATAGTTGTGACTTTGCTGCTTGGGATATTATTTGATGTATGCCCTTTTTCTTTAGTAGCTCCCTTAACGCTTAAACTGTGCCTGTTCTCCCTCACCACTGTATCACTGGTCCCCAGCATGGTGCCTAACACTTGGACGATACTCAGATACTTGTGAAGTAAATGACTCAGTCAGGTTTACCATAAAGCTGTCCACCCCAGTGTTGCCTTGACACCCTTAAAATCTCCCCAGACTCTGTCTTCCAAGTTCCACACCTCTTTTGTGCAACTGTTCACTCCTACAGACTCTTTATTTGGGAGTTTCTTCAACTCCCAAACTCAACTTTTCTTCAAAGTTTCTTCAAAACTTTTTGCACAAATGCTCTCTGGCCTCCTGACTTCCTTGTCTCTACTGTTAGCATAATTTCTCCTTTGCTTAAGGAAATGGTGTTTGGGGCTGGTAGTGATTGGCTAGGTCAAATAGCCATCAGGCTTTGAATTTAATTTCTGGATGATTCAGATTGATTTAATTTCTGGATGCTTACAAATACCAGCAATTTCTGTCCCCTCACCAACCCAGCCCTCTGGTCTGAGATTCCAGTGATGGCCCAAGAAGAAACATCCTCTCAAGAAAACTAGTTTCAAATTCATCCTTTTTTTTTTTTTTTTTTTTTTTTGTTATGTCTCTTTGAGTTGCTCCTGAGGCCATTAATGCCTCTGATTTTGTTTTCAGAATCGTAACAGAGAGGATCACTTAAGAGTCTTTTTCCTAAGAACTCTGAGGGCCCTTACCTGGCACCAAAGTGAGACAGTGTCACTTCCATTTAATATAAAATTTAAAACTGTGCCATGTGCAAGAAAAGAAAACCAAAAGACTGGGTCCATCTAGTTCCCTTGACGTGTGCACAAAAAGCATAAGCTCTAAGAATTGCCAGTCAGAGGCCATGCTTCTGGGGAGAAGACAGGGACACTGTTTTCCCATTTGTAGGTAAATCTTCCCCTTGAAACTTGCCCTAAATTCTACATATGGATAATCTTAGTTCCTAAGACCCTTCTAAATGATTGTTGCTTAGTATCAGGAAGCAGGAAAAGGAAGAAAGCTCTACCAGAACTTTGTTGTTGCAAGACCCAGATCTGGCCAACTTAAGATGCTATGAAGAAAAGCTACAGATCCTTCCTAAGCATCAGTACTCAAAACCTCATGCCTTCTGATATTTTCCTTAGGCAACCAGAATGGAATTTCTATCGCTCCACCCCCCCCCCCAACATACACAGGGTTAGGTTCTTATGGAATAGGGATTATGTAAGAGGAGGAGGAGGTACTTGACTAGCATATCCATGAAAAAAGCCATTCTTCATTCAGCAGTCCAGTAGTAGAGCTACGTTATATCAACTTGACTTTAAGACAGCATGGAAGGTGGAAAGACCAAATTCTTATGGATTAGCAGCTCTCTCTTCACAAAAGGCAGAAAAAGACCAACAGAATTCAGTTGACTATAGCTGGAAAATTTCCCCCCTATTTTAACACCTTAAAGTTCACATTTAACAAGGAATGATAAACAATTTAATCACTTCTTTTTAAGTGTTTGATTTTCTTATTCTATTTTTTAGTAGATCATCAGTAGTTACACAGCTCCACGACAAGATAGATGGAAAAGGCTTCATTCTATCTCTGCTCCCATCTGTCCACTTACCACTTCTTCTTGATTTCTCTGATTACCTTCCAAAGATATCATTTATTTTGTCTCTCTACCTCCCATACTGCCTATAAACAGGAATTTACTAAATTTAGGGGCACTGTACATTCCATATGACATAATGTATTTCCTATTTCCTAGCAAATGGACTGCCCCACCATGTGTGAAGCTAGATTGAGAATCAGTCTACCCTTCTATCGCTAGGTTCTCTCCTGTGAGTAATGTGGGGCATTTTGGGGGCACACCAATGTCTAGTACCTCATCAACCATTCATCTGATGATCTCAACCTCAAGACTTTTTTGGGACATGATGGTAGATGGAAAACACCCATCTTGACTGAAAAGCAATTATTTATTCTGCCTAAATCAAAAATCTCTCTTATGGTTGTACCATGATGATTTCCTAAACCTATTCTTTTTATATATATGAATTGCCATTCTTCTGTAAGGTAGGGCTGTCTCCCTATCAAATGGAATTATTTAGTAAACTTCAAATGCAATTTCTCCTGGAGAAACAAGATAAATACTTAATTTTCTCTTTCGATTTACCAGTTATCAAAGTGGAATTGGTTCGACAGTCCCCTCAAATGGTGACATACATATAGATAGATAGATATAAATATATATATATTTATATGTATAGATATATATATATATATGTATAGATAGATAGATATAAATATATATATTTATATCTATCTATAGACACACACATGCATATATATATGTATGTATGTTTCTCTTGAACATTCTTATAGACTCACAGATTTTCATAGATTCAGTGGCAGTTACAAACACTCTTCTTTCTGATGCTTAAATTGTCACATCTTTTGGCCAGTTGGTGCTTCAACAAGCTGGATTCTGTGTCATTTGCTAGGACCCCAATAAGCCATGAACGTTTTTTTGCTCATCGCCTTTTGCCACCCGCCCTAAATGAGAAATCAGATATTTTTGAAGAATCTAGGCTCTTTGGGTGGGGGGCAAAGACATTAAAAACCAAGTTATGGGTGTGAGGGGTGTGTATGCTCACAAGGAGACCCTTTTTCTAGGCAATTTCAGTGCTAAATAATAAATAACAATTTTTTAAAAAATACTAGTTCATACTGTTTTCTAATTTATTTAAATAAATTTCTAATTTATTTTTAATATATTGTTACTTAACTTCTTTGATTTTACAACTAAAATTTTCTCTCACATAAGGAAATTTAACAATAGTAATATAATTCATTATTTGTTTTATATAAAGGAATGTAGGGAAAATCATTTCAAAGCAGTAATACCAGTAATACCAATGCTATTAAAATAAACTCTTGAGTGTAGTTTAAAATTTATTTGCGGGATGGAGGTTCATCACAAAATTAAAAATAGAATAACCACATGATCCAGTAATACCACTTACTGGGTGTTTACCCAAAGAAGACAAAACCATTAATTTGAAAAGATCTAAGTACCCTACGTCTGTGACATTATTTACAATAGCTAAGATGTGGAAACAATGCAAGTGTCCATTCACAGATGAATGGATAAAGAAGATGTGACACACACACACACTGGAATATTACTCAGCCATAGAAAGAATGAGATCTCGCCATTTGCAACACCATGGATGGAGCTAGAGGGTATAATGCTGAATGAAATATGACAGAGAAAGACAAATCCTGTATGATCTCAGTCCAAAACTAAATTAAACTCCAGTAGAATTTAAGACACAGTACAAACTAGGGAAGGAAAAAACAGACAAACAAACAGACTTTTAAATATAGAAAGTGAACTGGTAGTTGCCAGGGGGAAGGTGGATGGTGGGATGAGTGAAACAAATAAAGGAGATAAAATAAATTTATTTGTGGTTTTTGCATACAGAATACAGCTTGCAAAAAATGTACCCTCAACCCCATTTTCTTCTATCCTCTATAGTAATCATTTTTAGTAAATATTTGTTTATACTGCCAAAGAATAAAGAATTCACTGGAGAGAGCTGTGTTCCAAAATATTTGTTTTAACTATAAACAGATACATACATACATTCTTGTCACCCAATTGCTTACATAAATAGCAGCACACTAGGTAGCCGCTTTGTTCTTTCCATCTTGAACCTACTACGTCCTGGAGCGATCTCACCATTTTAGCACAGAGCAGTCTAATCTGTTTCAATCTTCTTCTTCTTTTTTTTAAATGGCTGCATGTTACAATATCCTGAGAATGTACAATACTTTCCTCAACCAAATACCCTATTGAAGTCACTTGTGTGGTTTCCTGGCTTTAGCTATTGCAAACAGTGTCACAATGAATAATCTTCTCTATCTATCGTTTTGCACATGTACAGGGGAATCTGTAGGCAGACTCTTAGCAGTGAGCTTTCTGAAGCAAAGAGCAAAGGCATCTGTAATTTTGATAAATCGTACTAAATCGTCCTCCTTCGAGGTTATTCGGGTTATTTCAATTTTGCGCTTCCACGCGCAGTGGATTATATAATGCCTACTTCCCAACAGTCTAACCAAGACAGCATGCTGCGTGGGGGTATCTTCCCTTAAGCTTGCAAGTATAAAATGCTATCTCAGTGCTAATTTGCTTTTCACTTAGTATGAATGAGATGGAGCATCTTTTTATTTTTGTTTTGTTTCAGGCCCCTCATATCTCCTTTTGTATCTGTGTTACCTGTTCATGCCCACTTGTTTTTCTTTTCAGTAGAATTGTTTGCTTTGATTTCTCGATGTTCTTTGTGTGACTAGAGAGACTAGCCATTCCCCCGTGATATGAATTACAAATATTTTTCTGAGTTTTGACTTTGTTTATGCTGTTTGCTTTCATGCTGGCATAAAACATAATTTATGTGGTTAAATGTATAATCTTTTTGTTTGTTTGTTTTGTTTTAGTGATTCTGGATTTCTAATTACTCTTAAAGTTGCATAAGCATACTTCTTTACAAATCTAATATGTGTTAATGAAATTTGAGGAAAAAAGTTTATTTCATGTTTAAATTTTGCCTAGACCTTTATCATCAATATTGCTCCAGAAGTTCTGCGGTGTTTTAAAAGAAATTATGTGTAAAACTAATGGTGTAGCTTGCAAGAATAAAGGAGTCAAAGGAGAGCATCGTGTCCCATGAAAGAGAATAGAAACAAGCTCAGGTTGCCCGTGCAGGACATAGAGGTTGTCCAGCTAAGGGAGAGCAAAATCAGATAGGAGGTTTAATGCCAAATTTAATCAAACTCTTCTCCCTTGAGTCCTGCAGCCTCATTTTCTCTGTTTCCTCATGCTTCTTTTTCTAGTCTCTCCCAGATTTTCTAGGCTTTGCTGTGAATAATCTTACTCAATCTAAAGACTCCCCAAATTGTGTCTCTAGTCCAGATTTCTTTTCAGCAATCCAGATCCAATGTTACTTGTCTTCAGAATGGCCCATCTGAAATTTCCCAGGTACCTCAAAATTCACACGTCAATAAACTGAACTTTCCACTCTCTCCCTACTTCCTGCTTCTTCTAGATCTTCTTCCTCAGTTTAAAACTACCACCCTCTGTCACAGTCACCCAAGTCACAGGCCTGGGAGCCAGCAGAAAGCCTTCATTCTGCTGATGGGCCATTCTGCAAGCTCTTCTCTGTAGTTATTCTCCAACCCCTCCTCCCCCTCCCACAGCCCATCTCAGTTTATTTCCTCTCAATTCTCCATGTAAATCATACCATGGCAGGGCCCTTCTTGGGGTAAGTCCATGGCTTCCCTCAGACTCTGGAATAAAGACCAAATTTCTTCAACTAATGCATGTGTATCAGGAAGTTCACATGAACTGAGAAGTTATTTTGTGTAAGCCATGATTTTTTGTTGTTGTTTTTTTAAGATTTTATTTATTTTGAGAGAGAGTGTGCATGCATGGGGGAAGGGGTGGAGGGAGAGGGAGAAAGAGAATTGCAAACTGACAAGGGGCTCGATCCCACCACCCTGAGATCACAACCCTAGCCCAAATCAAAAGGGGGGGGGTCACCTAACCCACTGAGCCACCCAGGTGCCCACCAGCCACTGTTCTAATCTCCACATGCGTTATCATCTTATGACTGTATTAGTGTCCACGGCAACTCTGTGGCATAGGCACTATCATTGTCCCCACTTGACATAGGAGGGAACTGAGGGACTTGCACTGCTCCCCAAGGGGAGTAAATGATGGAGTCTGAATAAAATGATAGGCCCACTGCAGTTACTCTCCGTCCCGATGGCCTGTGACTTCTCTGACTTCATCTGTGGCAGCCCTCTTTATCTCTTCCCAAGCTGCCTCTCCTCGGCACTCCTTTCTGAACTCAACTCCTCCCACTTCTGCATTCGCCTGTACCTTTGAGCTTTTCCTCTGTGAACTCCTCTAATTCCCAGAAACCCCCTCCTCATCTATTTTCCTGGAGAATGCTGCATTGTACATTCATCATCTCAGTAGGTAGAACTGATTCTGACCTCCACAGAGTGTTTCAAGAAGCCCCCTTACTCACCCTGCCAGCACACTACCATTATGTGTCTCCTGTATGGCCCTCATCACAGGAACTCCCACAACTTCAACGTACATATCTCTTCTCATTAACTCTAAGATCTTTGAGGGCAAGAACTATGCCCCGGTAAATGTGCTCAAGGCATGTTTACTGAATGACTAAATGAATGATGCTGGCCATCCTTTCCCAGCACTATACAGGAATTTGATTCTTTCCTCTCTACTTTCAACACTGTAAATAAAAATCTTTAGTAGCCCTTGGGAAGTACTAATACTCCCTCCAATTCTCAGTCTTACTCCAGTCTCCTTATTTTACTTTTCCCACAATATTTCCTTCATTCTAAGGGAAATACATTTAGTTCAATGACCCCTAGATTTTTACCATTTCTGAAAAGATGGTGCTAATCTATTGGTCAGGGTAAAAGAAAAAGCCAAATTCTTCAAGCCTGAGGGCAATTTCTTCTCACAACAAACTGGCTTTTACATATTGTTACTTTATTTATTTTCCTTTATTTCTATTTTACTTTACTTATCGTTACTTTATTTAAGAATCACCCTTGGACATATTGTTCTGTTTCTTAATAAACCAACCTATTCTCTCATTTTTCCCCTTTCCAAGCATTCCTTCAGCCTGCCATCATCAAGAACCAAAAACGTTTATTCACAGAGACAAAAAAAAGTGTTCAACTAATCTGCACAATGTCCCAATGAGGTCAGCATGGATGGCCTCATACTTGTCATTTGAGCAGCAGGCAGACCCAGCATGGAGACTACGCGGCTTAGCCCAAGGCCATAGCACAAGTCTGTATGAGAGCTAGAATCAGATGGGAGGAATCCTGGCCCTTAGCCCTGGATTCAGACCCAAGGTCATGTTAACCTAAGAGTTCTTTTTCCTTAATTTCACGCTCTAATGAAGATAAGAAGATAGGAAAACAATACAGCTATTAAAGAAAGGGTCTCTTCCCTTACTGCCAAAGCCAACATGATTAAGAAAGTTTTGAGTTCGTGTACAATGAAAGGAGATGTCTGTGCTCTACTTGTCTTTTATTTTGTTTTATTTTTTTTCCCCAAGTGGTTGAAGTGGCCATCTCTGAGGTCACCACAGAATCGACACTTCATGGTTTGATCCTCCAGAAGCCTGTCACTAAACAGAAAATTTTCAATTTGCCTTTGGGAATGTTTGAATTCGGAGCTTTTAAAAGGCGGTGGGGGGGGGGGGGGGATAGTTGGGTTCTGTGCTTTTACCCTCTATAAGAGAACTTCCTTGGCCACTCCCTAAGCCAATGTCTCACCAAGCAGCTGTTCATAACTTCTTTCTCAGATACGGAAGAAGGACAAGCGGATCCTCTCTGTAGTTGCTCTGGGAACAGAGGCCCCAGCAGCTTGTTGAGGAGGCCAAGTGTTCCCAAGAACCATTTCTTGGCAGCGAGCAAAATTTCCATAAAGCTCTTAAATATAATAAAACGTAATTAAAGTGCCACATGGAGTTAGAGCTCTTTGAAGTTTCATACTTGCATAATAAACCAAGTAATAAACCAGCACTCGAACTGGAGATTGTATTCTTTTTTACAGATTAATTCTCATTAATTATCTACCTGGTCCCTCCCATTATAGAGAAGTAAGTACCTGGTACACCATAATTTGTGCTCATAGAAGTTGTAAAAGGTGAACTCCCCACTAAAAATGCAGCTCTCACCCACTGCCACTTTGCAGCCACTGAGATTAGAACCTGTGTTTACAAATCATATTCTCACAGCTTCACATGTGACTTCAGAAACAGAAGTATATTCTGCATTTTGGGGTCTTTTTAAAATCACTCTTTCAATTTTTATACCAAGTGGTAAGTTGTCTGATGAAAAAGGCAGCCCCTTACAAAGCTGATTTCTTGCTAACCCAAAGTATATGGCTCTTAAAGCCATGGATCCTGCCATGAGATGTAATTTGGGAGGTTTTTTTTCTCCCTCCCTACTACTGTGGAAAAGTAAAGTTTTAGGGCTTCATTTCACCTTGTCATGCAATTTTATAGACCCGCTAATAACCACAAGGACAAAGAAGGCTTTTCATCAAGACCAGTGAGAATTTACTAACTCACAGGTTATGTCACAAAGACTGATTACCTGTGACTCACACACAGTGAAAGCTACTTCCAGTGAACTCTGATTCTTGGTGCTAAAAATTAATTTGCTTTGTGTGCAGGGACATTTATTTGTATCCTGCACACTCATGTGTGTTTCGGCTGTCTACAAGCAGTTCATGCATTCTTTTCTCCTGGGCTGTAGAGACTAAGGGAACTCCAAGGACAGGAGCATTTCAATATAGCGAGAGGGTTAGGGGAGGGTTGCTCTCAGAAAACCAGAAATGAATGATGATTTAAAAAGTCAATCTAGGAAAGGTACTGAATTAAGTGGAAATAATTTTTTTTAAAGGACAGAAGATAGTAAAATTTTTATGTAGATTCTTCTTAGTCTTGGGAAAATGGGGGGCCTTGAATAGAAAGAAGACAAGGGAAACATGCAAAAGGAGAATGCATCAGAAGCTTGAAAATTAAGCAACCAACGAATAATTCAACCCAATCAACATTTTATTGTGCTCATAAAGCAAAATCCTATTTTGCCAGGCCTCTGGGATGAGACACCTTGACCACATTCAGGGAGCGACACCAAGTTCATCAGATGATGTCTGCATCATAAAGAATAATCAACACTATCAAGTCAGAGAATAGCAGGTGGTTATTGAAGGCAGAACACTCCCAGGTCTGTTCAAGCAGCTTGACTTAGGCTGTAAGATGGATTAGTTAGAACTCTGGCTTCTAGATAACAGAAAATAACCCTAACAAATTTAATCCTAAAAGGAAAAAGTATGATTCTAATATAGGATTAACTCCTAGGACCCCAGGACAGGCAAACAGCCAGGCTTCAAAAGGGACTAAAACCAGAGGCTTGGGCCTTGGAATCCTATAGGTACCTTCTCTCCAACTGTCATGTCATTTATGTTTCTCCCTGTTTATCTGCCTGATTTTATACCCACAGACCAGCCTTCTCTCCTGATGTGGTAGAGAATTCTATTCCTCTCCAAACAACTTAACAGCCAATGGTCTGCAATGTTCTATCTCCTTTGTCTAGGAGACAGGCATGACAGAGGCTGGAATCTGAACTCTCTGAAGACAGCTTTTGAATGGTGCAGGTTAAATCATGTGCCCACTACTGACCAATCAAGAGTGTCTGAGAATAGTGTGAAGTAAGGGGTAAAGCTGAGGTGAGGTCATGAACCCACTGCAGAATGTAGATGGTGTTCGAGAAGCAGGAGGGGTTTCCAGAAACCAGGGTCAGAGTGATTTGGTTGGTCAGGCTGAACTCAGGCATTTACTACAGAGAAATCAGAGAGATAAGAGGACTTGCTGGAGAGGGGAAATAGACAAAACAAGAAGAAATGATGGTCATTGATGGATAAGCTATGTTAAAAAAAAAAAAAAAGTCTTGTCCCCCCACCCCCCCAACACCAAAAGGGCTTGATAACATTTATTGGTGGGTGCATCAAGGAAAAGTAGTGGTATTTCAGTTATTTGGAGAGTTTGTGTTCTTGCCACAGACAAGTTGATGTCATGAGCCAGTAACACTAAGCAATGTAACTGAAGCTACAGCAGGGTGCTAGAGACTATGTTGTCATCGATTTTGGCTCCTGACCCTGGTTCTTATCTGGGGAGGCAGGGAGGTGGCATTGGGAAACAAAAGCATGAAGACTACCATTCCACCCCTTACTTTCAGTGATTTCTCCAAATGTCACCAGAGTGAAGGCAAAGGAAAGCATTGTGAAGGCAGCTGTGTTTACTGAGAAAATGAGTGTGCTTTTTTCACTCACCATGGGTGCATCTTGGCTGAATCAAGTATTTCACAAGGCTCCGTGGCTATATAAATGGTTCCCCCACAAACGGCACCAGCTTACTCTGGGGTGAAAGCCTATAATGTCAATGTTCTCACGAAGAATTGTAAAAATGAGCCATGCAAGAAATTTATGAGGTCATCCCCCTTGTCTTTGCCAACCAAGGAAGAACTCTCCTCAAAATATTCCCTGGTGGATCTTGTCTAGTCCTTCTTTGGACAGGAATGGAAAGAACATGTTAGGACTTTCTCAGAGGGTAAACAGGGCTATGCATAGGGTGGCCTGTTTTTGCATTCTTAAATCCAACAATTTGCCTGGTTAAATTGAATTTCTTCTTCCTTTCTTTTTTTCTTTCTTCATTTTTCCACAGTAATTGAATTTGGTGTTGGCCATGAGCATAATATACAACCGGAGAACCAGGGTGGGGGGGAAGGGAGTTGCTGTAGCCGTGCTCGCCAGCAAATGACGGAAAACAGCAAGAAAGCAGAGAGGAAGCAACCCTCCCTCTTAAGATCTTTAGAGATCTTGGACAGCCTGACAGCATGTGGAGATAACGCAGGGAGCCTCTGGACACGCATATCAGTCTAGCAGGCCTTCGCGCCAGTTTTCACGCTGCCTTGCTGACGAGGATTCTGACTAGGATCACATCATGTGAAGGAAAAAATGTTCTTAACTCTTTCCTCCCATATATTTGAGTGACCGGAATGGACTTCCCTTCAACTCCTGGCATTCAAAACTTCTTTTATTCGCTGAACAAATACCGAAGCTGAGACAAGGATGCTGCAGGGAACACAGTGAGGAAAACACATCCTGCTTTTTTATATATCCTTGATGGCTTTTATAGCCATTTCTGACAAAAACAGAGCATGAATCCCATTCCACTAGCTGGTCAGGACTCCGTGACCCAAAATTCCTTCTTGACTTTCCTGTGAGTGATAATTGGCCTCTTCTTGTGCACTTGAACTGATATTTTAATTCTTAACCTACACCCTGACACCCTTTCCCCATGCCTTCATTCTCCTGACTCATAAAATCCCAAATCTTTACAAAAACAAAACAAAATAAAAACAAACAAGCAAAAAACCTCAAACTGAGTCACAACAAGAAATAGCTGAACAAAAGGAGAAAAGATCCGAGCAGGAAGAAACAAACCAAAAGCTAGGAATGCAAGCCACTTCTCTCACATCAGATGAATGACCCATCCTGCACGCAAAACAGACTGTCCATGACATCCCAGCATGCACTCACTGTCCCTATGTAGTCACTTTATTCAGGCAAGTTTCAAGTTGTTCACCAGAAAAGACAGCAAAGCAGGCAACCCTCTGCCCAGACACTTCTTCAGGGATCACACAGCGCACACAACTGTGGGTTCCTCTCCAGCCTGGCAGAGAGTTGCTTGCTGGCATTGTGAGGAACTAAAGACTCATGAGGAAACAGGTGCTTGGAAACCTCTGGAGATCCCCTCGTGTCCACCATATCCTTTCAAAAGAGATGGCCGAGGTGCTCCTAAAGCTTTTTGTGGGCTGGGCATCATCACGGTCTACAGAATATGGCCACAAGGCTCTCTGATGGCATGGCTGTCTGAGACCAAAGGAGCAGAATCATTCTTTATTGTTGTGGTAAAGTCCATTATGTGTACACCACAGGAAAATAAAGTCCACACTCAGAAAGTCTAAAAGAAGAAAAATTAGAGGCGAAATGATAGTCTACCTGCTTTTCCCACTGAAGAAGCCTCAGAGCTAACGGATAATGATAGAAAGCAGGCCTCCCATTTCCAAGTGTGGATATGAGGAGGCAGAAGCTGACAAGAAGATGCTCTCATGGCAGTAGCATGCATACTTGGCTGTGAGGGTCTGAACTTAGCAAATGCTCAGGGGTCTGCATTGTACCGTACCCTGTAGGAATTAATATCACCAACCAGTGAA
Organism: Meles meles; assembly: GCF_922984935.1. NCBI lineage: Eukaryota > Metazoa > Chordata > Mammalia > Carnivora > Mustelidae > Meles > Meles meles. Next base: position 86,967,799 of record NC_060068.1, read on the forward strand.
AGTTTTTGAGACGTGTAGACCTGTATTGGAGCCCTATTCCACCCACGATGCAATCTGATCACCCCCCTGGTCCTGAACAGGGAAGAGGTAAGTCTCTGGAAGAGGTGGTGAGACAAGAGAAGGTGGGTTGGGTTGGGGTGGAGAAAAAATAAAGTGCCTCTTCTCAGTCTGCTAGGGGAAGACATGTTCCCTGAGGCGCCATGCTTTGTTTACATTTGTACATACTAATGACAGTGAGCTTGGCTCCATCTCAGAAGAGCAAAAGGCTTTGCAAGTGCAAGGGAAGAGTAGGCATACCAAAGTCATTGACCACACATGAGGGGAGTAGGTGAAGCCAGCTGCATATTAGACTTGATAAATGTCTTGGAGAACTTTCCAATGTTCAGCAAACCCAAAGACACATGTCAACAAGGAACTTCTTTATTTGCCTTTATTTTAAATTCCTATGTATTTTTAGGACCATGGAGTCCATATGTTCCTATTTCACTTACATTTAACTTGTTAAAGTCATGTTCGGTGAGTGTCATTTGATGGATGTCCAGAGTCTTCTGTTACCATTTTCTGAGCATTTTGAAAGGTTTGCATTCAGAGTCCAGGAGCCAGCTAAACCAGATCTGAACAGGACCCAGTTTGGCTTGAAATTTAGAAATTTTGAGGCTCTGCTGGATCTCATTCTTGGCAAAATCCCTGTCCTGTCCCATAGCCATAGCCAAAAGGCTGCAGTTCAAGCCCAGCCCCGGAAGAAGGGTAAAGGAAGTGTGTCAGAACACTTAATTGAAACAACAAACTCAAGAAATGTCTCAAACAAAATGTCCAAAGGAAAAATTTCATTTTAAGGTTAGTTCCTACTAGCCTTCATAAAATGGCAGCCAAAAGAGCAATGATCAGATTGAATCAAGACAGGGAAGGTTTGATGATAAACTGCAATTTGTTGACATGAAACTCAAGTTTCCTTACTCAGGTAGATCCCATCAAATGCTTTATATTTTTCATTAAAGTAATCAAAGAAAAATAGAAAGTGCTTGATGGAAGGTGTACAAGAAATGAAAAGCAGAGAAGAGCATCATTGATAAGCCAAAGCAAAAAATAATTTTTAAACATACTGTATGAACTAGCTATATAGAAGGAAATAAGGCCTCATCTGTGATTCATGCATGCTGGGGAAGGAAGGGGGTCTTTTCCTTCCAAAACTCTTCTGGATGTGAAAGAGGTCATGGTCAGCAAACGAGGCATGCTCTCTACTTTCAAGGAGCTCACAGCTTTGAAACAAAATCAACTACCATTAAGAGTAAATATCTGATTATAAATCACGATGGAGTCATTGAAGAAAACAAGAGGGTGAGATGAGAGTGATGAAGAAGAAAGCTAACTTAGTGTAGGGGTCTGGGAAGGCCTTTCTGAAGATGGGATATTTTAAAAGGATGCAGAAGAAAGTAGGAATGAGGTAGAAAGTGGGCCAATTCCTTCAGGCAAAGGAAAATCTATGCACAAAAGCCCTGAGCTGGAAGTTGGTCAAAGAAGGCAGCTGAGAGCTAAAGAAGAAGAGCACAACCGGATGATGCTAGCTTTATCCATCTTTTTTTTTTTTTAAAGATTTTATTTATTTATTTGACAGAGAGAGATCACAAGTAGATAGAGAGGCAGGCACAGAGAGAGAGAGGGAAGCAGGCTCCCTGCTGAGCAGAGAGCCTGATGTGGGACTCGATCCCAGGACCCCGAGATCATGACCTGAGTCGAAGGCAGCGGCTTAACCCACTGAGCCACCCAGGCACCTGCTTTATCCATTTTTAAGCTGGTGTATTGCATTATCTGTGCTGGACTCAGTTTCTCCAAGTCACATTATCTGCCCAGCTATGTTACTCTTACTTACTACTCTTACTTCCCTGGAAGCTCTGTACCCTTCCTTTCAAGGCTGTATTCATGCATTTATTTTTTCTTTTGCACCTGTTCCAAACATAGCTGTCAGGTCTCTTCATCCTCTTACACCATGGTTCTCAAAAGCCTGGTGGCTTCTGGACTAGTGGTATCAGCATCACCTGGAAATTGCATGAAAGGGAAACATGGGAGGGGCCTAACATTTGAAAGCTGGCCTGGCACTCCTGGTAGACCATCTCATTCTCCCACTGATCACAGTAATCTCACAGAATAACAACCTCACGCAAGATTACTCTGAGACCATGATTAAAGGAGACAAAACAAGGCTACTTCATAATTTTATCTAAACACAGACAACAACAAGGTCATTGTGCAGCCCACAAATTACTAAACATTTCTACTCTTTAAAAAAAAAAAGATTTTATTTATTTATTTGACAGACAGAGATCACAAGTAGGCAGAGAGGCAGGCAGAGAGAGAGGAGGAAGCAGGCTCCCTGCAAGCAGAAAGCCGGATAAACATTTCTACTCTTAGCCAAGACAAGTGGCTGCTACTTCTCTACCAGTTATAGCTTATCCTCTTGCTAGTCCCCCCTTCCTAGAGACAAAATTTATTCTAATGTCCAGTCATAGAACTGTCTTCATTTCTTGACAATGTTCCGTGTGAAGCAAGTTCCTACTTGCTTAAACTTTCCCTCAAAGCACGAAACCAAGGCACAAATCCTTTAATAGAGTCTTCCTCACATCCTCATACTGAGATATCCAGGGTTCCCCCAAGGTCTGTGTTTTTGTCACTGCAACGAATAACAAATCCAACCTGTTTAACTACAGGTATATTCTTGGTGGTCTTTGGCTGAAGGGCATTGACACATGGGCCCCACCTCAGAGCTACTTAATCAGAAACTCCAGCGGTGGAGTCCAGGAACCTGTACCTCAATTGCTTTTTCATGTCTTATGATGCACTCGACTAGTACTTTAATAGCTTCTTCAAGGGATTATGATGTTTGACAACCACTGCCCCAAGGTCAGTCCTGGCTGCCCATTAGGATATGGATGCCCGAACCCTACCTACCCTGCCCCCCAAGATCCTGATTCAATTGATCTAGAAAAGGGTTGAGAAATATGTACATTTTTAAAAACTCCCCAAATGATTCTATCGTTCAGCCGAAGTTGAAAACCACTGCTCCAAAACAGTCATGTTGAGAAGAACTCCATTCAAGGATAAATGCTGTACTTGCAATGCAGTCCTATCTGTAACAGCTACTTGCTGCAGTTTACAAGCAACTGCTGGGAAACCAGTTGTAGTTCTGCTCCTTGCTATCCATGACGGGACACTGTGTCCTGCCACAGAAGATGAAAACTTTGTTCTAGGAGATTTTGGGCTAGTGCCTTGGTTTCTTGGTCATATGTCAGCAAACTTAGTCATGCCTCACATCTTCTCTTATACCTAGCTACCTTACTTCTTTCTTTGATTGTATGGGGCACTGCTCAGCCATGCATACAGGATTATACAGATGTTGTCTATATATACGAATATGTCTATATCTATCAAGAGGCAATGTTAATATTTTTAGTCTGAAAATAACCACAGCTAGTGCTTATCTTGCACTTAACTTTGTGCCATCACAAGGTTAATAATCCTTACACCATCCTAATGAGGTATCATCCATGTTGCACAGGTGAGGAGACGAAGGCCTGAAGAGGTTGAGTAGCTAGCCCAAGTCATACAGTTAATGAACGGCTGGAGCTAGGTTTCCCATGCAGGCTGATTTGCTCCCTGATTCACAGTTCTAGCCACTGCTTAGTTTCCTCCCTCAGATGGCCACATACTCCCGAGTTTGCTTCCCTCTTACATCTCCATAATCTTCTTTGTGTTTCATAACTCCCCTCTCAGCATGATATTCCCAAGCCTTTGTGGGGTAGGGGTGGTGGTGGGAGGGAAAAAAAACTTCTAGCATGCTGAGATGTCTGTCCTCTCAGGAACAACAGACTCTTTCTCTAGGCTTCCCTCTACTCCCCTCCCCAAAGAAATGTCCTTCTCTGTCCATAGCTATAGAGCAAAAGGAAAGTGGTCTTGCTTAGTATTCAGACATTATGGCACACATTCAAACTGCTGACCTGGCACAGAAGGCCCTTTCAGTGTTTGAAAACGTTTTTAACTGTTTCCTGCCCCAATCTGTGGGTTATATTAATATCATGGAATAATTATGCATAAAACATCTACTTACTCATTCTTTCCCATTTCGATTTCTACAACATGGTCTTTAGGCTCACCACCAATGTTCTTTCTTAAATCCTTTTGATCAGCTTCTATATAAGTTTATCTTTGCAGAAATAGTTTTCCACCAAAGGATCCATCATCATCATGTCTGTGAGACTTAGCTTTCCACGAACATCATAACCTGGAATGAATCCAAGGACTCAAACACTGTGGCCCTTCTGCCACCTAATAATAAGATTCCTCAGAGGCTAGTGGTAGAGATGAAATGAGTTAACTATTTAAATCACACTTAGAAGTATGTGACGTGTACCATCTTTCCAAATCGAAAAGTAATTTTTATTTCACATTTAAACATCTGTGAAATTTGAATGTGTCTTAGCAATTACGACTGACATCAAAATTATAACTGACATTTTGGGGGTATCTTCAATCTCTTATTAAACAAAAAATGTTAGAAAATGCTATTCTTCCTCCTCCTCCTTCACTTCCTCTCACTCTTACTTTACATACAAAGATGACCAATCCTCACCTGGCATCTAAGGATGAGAAATACACAGAAGGTCTTTTCTCCAGGTTCTGTACCAGGCTATTCCTTTTCCCCCTAAGCTGGGAGAATAATATTCATTGGTCATTTCTTTCAGTCCTGAGAGAGAAGGTAATTCTCATCCATGTACCTGTACAGTAGATATTCAGAGTCTACTATGGGCCATAAACTCTGCTCTATACTAGGGATACACTAGTCTTCAAGCAGCACACAGAGCAGGACAACAGGGCAAAGAAGTAATTAAGAACAAGCGACTGTACACCATAACCACTACCCCCCAACCTAGGAGTGTTAACTTCTCATCTACCTTAGAGGAGAACTTGGAACTTCTGATGCATCTTAAAAAGCAACTACAACTTCATGGGATAAAGATTTTTCAGGTAAGATGAAGAGAATGTTCAATGTTATGCTACAGGGCAAAACTCATTAAGAAACCTGACTAGACCGCTTTAAATTTTTCATATTACCAATTTAATGCCAAACATTATTTTCCTCACCATCTTCTTCCTATTCATCTCTCTCCATTCTCTGGCTCCAATCCATTCCCCTCTACAAGGTGGGTGGATATCCCCTCCCCATCATACCTCTATGCTATCACACACATATAAGCATGCAAGCACACACACACAAACACAGAGACACATGCCTCCGTCCCCCTGTAGCTTTTCCTTTTCTCTTTAGCTCTTCCATAATTCCTCAAAATCTTTTACAACCTCACACCCATCAGCTCTGTTCACCTCTTAACATTCACCTTCCTTGATACACCAAGGATTTTAAATAACTTTTCACCTGACACAAGTTGTGTGAGTGTGTGTGTGCGTACACACACATGCACACAAGCACACATGTGCACTGAAAAGATTGAGAGAAAATAGACAAATAAAGGAAAATGCAATAAATGCCAATATAATAGGTAGATACAGAATAACATAAGAGCAAAAGCACTTGAGGAACAGCTCTTATCCTGATCCCAGAGGAAGGATCAAGGCATACCAGTTGTTCTCTATATTTGGGGACATCCAAAGAAAGTTTTAGCTGTCATAGGCAGAGAGGGCATATGGTACACAACTAACATCTAATGAGTAGAGACCAGAGATGCTGGGAAACATCCGGATAGACTCTACAACCGAGATTGTTCTGGATCCTGATGATTTCTGTCAATAGTAAGGTTGAATAGCTCTGAGTTACACACTCCAGAAGAAGTGGCAGGTGGCTGCTGGGTACTCTCTTTGTACTCCTTGTGATGGAGTACAAGTTTCCAACAAAACGTGTGGGGAAAAGAACATTCTAGCAGGAAAAAACTGCACGACAGAATTTTACAAGACCATTTTGGCAAGAGTTTGAGAACTCTTTCAGTTAGAGAAGTTCATCTCTAAGATGTGGAAAGTCACAAGAAAACATTGCTCCCATCAAAAAAACCAGACAATTGAAAATGATTATAATTTTAAGCCCATGAGAGAGTTGAGACTGCAAAGCAACCTGATGAACTAAAATCTGAAAAGTGGACAAACCCCTCTTAGGAGAGATGGGAACAAGGCTGTTATCTCTGGTAGAACAAAGAGAGGAAAAAAAATCATAAATGAGGGTAGGAAAAAAAACAGCTGGACTTTTAAAGAATTTTTGAAGGTAGAATGTCGGCTGAGTATGAGAACTTAGAATCTCTCAGATGACATTGTTCTCTCCTTTTTTCTTTCTCTCTCTTCTTCTTCTTCTTCTTCTTCTTTTTTTCTTTTTGAGTCCTTTCTTACTTTCTGACACAACAAGTCATTCCAGTCCAGGCTCATCTGGTGTATTTCTCAGCCTCAGCAATTTCTCCAAGGATTCAGCTTTTCACTGGAGAATGGTATTGGAAAACAAGAACTAAGTACTGGTGTCCTTATTTGTTTTCACATTATCATTATATTTTCCTTTAATTCTTTGGATATATTTATAATAGTTGTTTGACATTTTTGCTAACACCAACATTTGACTTACTATTTTTTCCCGAATAACGTTCACACTTTCCTATTTCTTTGAATGTCTCATTATTTTGTTGTTGAAAGTCGCATGTTTTAGATAATATGGCAAAGCTGGATTCTGAGTCTTCCCAATGGGGATCTTCATTTTAATTCACCTGGGTTTAATTTGCAGAATCTGTCTCTCCAAAGGTGTGCAGCCACTGATACAATGGCTCAATTTTTTTTTTAATTCTTTTCATTTTTTCACCTGGCTCGTTAGGGTTTGCTCTTGAGTTGGCACCGTGTCTCTTTTGCTTATTGATCAACCAATGATAGGGCAGATATTGTGCTTAAATGTTCCATTCCTAAGGTACCTACCCTTTCCTGGGGGATCTATATGTGGACTTGGAAGTACATTCAAGGTTCAGGCTTCCGTGAAGTCTGCCCCAGTTTCTGCCTTCTGCCAGGACCTCTCAGGTCTCCCCTGCACATGTCAGTAGCTAGAAATGCGTGAAGATGGGATATAGAAAGAGCATATACATCTCTTCTCTGACTCCCTCTAGCATCTCTTCCTTTAACTTAGAGCTGGTCCACCATTCTCTCCAACTGAGACAGCAGCCTCCGGCTAGCAGAGCCATGCATCTCTCCCTTTTGTTGCCTACCAAGTTTTCACTTTTTTAATGCTGCCAGGTATGGATTTCTTTTATCTGCTCCAAATCATGTAGGCCAACTAAGCTTACTAGTTTTCATGGATAGCCCCACCCTGGTAATATTCTAGCACCAAGTGAGATGGAACCAAGTAGTCGTAGATGGGTACAGCTCACAGGCAAGATGACTAAAGATTCCCACTGTTCTTACCTGAAGTTCTGGCAGTTTTTCATGAAGAAACACCATTCAGTTTGTCATTTACTTTTCCTTGGTCAATTTTCCAAGCACTGAAATGGTTGGCTTTTTGACAATTTTGTCCAGTTTTATGCTTTTGGTAGTGGGGAATATTAGCCTACCTCTTCACCTCACTATTATAGCCAGAAGTCTGTCTCCTCTGCTTTCCCAGTAATTATTTTAAGAAAATAATTATAGTCTCATTTAGCTGAGGAGCCTTGGAAGATATGGACTCAGTGAATGTGCTGTTCTATTAATACCACACACAGGTAACCTGAATATCTTATATTTTACACTCTGACTGACATGGGCAACAGGGAAAGAGAGAGGCTACATGAGAGATATGCCTTCTATAATTTTTTCTGAGAGTCTCCATCTAGTGAATTGTTTCTCTGTGTTGGATCCCAGACGAACATCTATAACAAGAAGAACTTATCCACCTTCCCTGGTTCACCAATAATCCCTAAGCCCCCAATTAATTACTTCTTTTCATACTTGTGGAAAAGAGCAGCCTCAGTGCATCTTATAACTGGGTCAAAGAAAAGCCACAGAATGGATAGCTAGGATCCTGTTCTCTAAGGGGAAAAATCCACTGGTTCCATGAGTTTTGAATTTCATAAACACATTTTTGTTTTGTTTTATAATATCAGGGCAATTTTTACTTTACCAAATAAACACATTTTCCCCCCAAATAGAACAAATATACAGGCCATCCACCATTACCATCATTAAATAAAGATAACCTATCACCTTCAAAATAGGAAGTTTTTTATTTCAATGCTTGTAGTTTTTTCTTATTTTTCCACGTAAGACAGGATTTCTGGCTGCAAATATATTTCTAGGCACAAAAACATATTTCTGGGTTATACAACTGAGAGATAACATCCAAATTTACTTGGATTACATTGGAGATGACTCCAGTGGATCCACCTTGTCTGAAGTTGGCATTCATATTACCATTTATGTTGCAGACATTAGACATGGAAAATTACCACCAGGCCATCACCAAAGCTCCCTCTAATAGAGCTTTGCTACACTTCTGTCCTATCCTGGGTTCTCTAGAAGACAGAGCGTAAGGCAAAGCTTACGTGCTTACATTACATAGGCATGATTGATGAAATCATCGGCCATAAGACTGAACTCAGTCTCTGGCCACCCTTTCTTCTCTGGGAGTCACGGAATAGAGCTGAAAACCACACGCTCTTAACATGTCAGTTTTTCTGGCAAATGATATCTAGGGACCCATCTTGAATTCACCTCGTTAGTACACACTCACAGTCCAAAGGAGCTCTTTATGAGTAACAAAAACCCTCCTGTCTACTGGGAAATCCCAAAGGTTTTTGAAGCTCTATGCCAAAAGAGTATGAATCTCTGGAGTGAGAATGTGCTTCCTGGAGGACAAAGACTAAATATAGTTCTTATTATATTACAGCATGGACGTGTGAATATAGGGAATGTATATAAACTTGGTCCAATGCAATTACCAAACGGGTTTCTGTGGTTCTTGCTTCTTCATCATGTAACTGGCTTCCAAATAGAAATATCAAAGGACCTGAGTGGTGAGTTCAAGAGCATATGCCTGCCACCGGAAATATGGATACAAGTGTTCATAAGTAGAGAAATTCCCACAAACATGGGACACTGAATTTTTATTAGAGTGCTCCCTAAACTGCTTTTTTGGGAAAAGGTCATTAGACCACAGAATTTTTTTCTATGAACTACTTTGCTGTCCCTGCTATAAATGGAACACCTTCTCTTCTTTGTGATTACCTAACTGTATTCATGTCTTCATACAGGACTTCAACACAGTTGACTTTTCTTTATTTTTTTTATTATTATTATTTTTTAAGATTTTATTCATTTCTTTGACAGAGACAGATCAGAAGTAGGCAGAGAGGGGAGGAAGCAGGCTCCCTGCTGAGCAGAGAGCCTGATGCGGGGCTCGATCCCAGGAGCCTGAGATCATGACCTGAGCTGAAGGCAGAGGCTTTAACCACCTGAGCCACCCAGGCGCCCCTTGACTTTTCTTTAGAGCCAAGGTTCAAACATAAATTATTTGAAGCAAAAGGTAATGATACCATTAATTTATTCCATGTAAGTGTAGATTAATTTAAGGAAGGAGAGGAATGCAAGCTAAGAAAAAAATAATTTGTATTTAAATATTAAGTCCATATTCATTGATAATTTACTTAGTATCACAGATGTCAATCACTCTAATGTTAATACCAAATCTCACAGCAATTCTAGGAGATAAGGATTTTTATTCTCATTTTTTTAAATTAATTTATTTATTTTTATTTGCTTATTTACAGCATAACAGTGTTCATTGTTTTGGCATCACACCCAGTGCTCCATGCAGTACGTGCCCTCCCTATTACCCACCACCTGGTTCCTCAACCTCCCACCCCACCCCACCCCCTCCCACCGCCCCTTCATAACCCCCTGGTTGTTTTTCAGAGTCCATAGTCTCTCATGGTTCATCTCCCCTTCCAGTTTCCCTCAACTCCCTCTCCTCTCCATCTCCCCATGTCCTCCATGTTATTTGTTATGCTCCACAAATAAGTGAGACCATATGATACTTGACTCTCTCTGCTTGACTTATTTCGCTCAGCATAATTTCTTCCAGTCCCGTCCATGTTGCTACAAAAGTTGGGTATTCGTCCTTTCTGATGGAGGCATAATACTCCATTGTGTATAGGACCACATCTTCCTTATCCATTCATCCGTTGAAGGGCATCTTGGTTCTTTCCACAGTTTGGCGACCGTAGCCATTGCTGCAATAAACATTGGGGTACAAATGGCCCTTCTTTTCACTACATCTGTATCTTTGGGGTAAATACCCAGCAGTGCAATTGCAGGGTCATAGGGAAGCTCTATTTTTAATTTCTTCAGGAATCTCCACACTGTTCTCCAAAGTGGCTGCACTAACTTGCATTCCCACCAACAGTGTAAGAGGGTTCCCCTTTCTCCACATCCTCTCCAGCACACGTTGTTTCCTGTCTTGCTAATTTTGGCCATTCTAACTGGTGTTAGGTGGTATCTCAATGTTGTTTTAATTTGAATCTCCCTGATGGCTAGTGATGATGAACATTTTTTCATGTGTCTGATAGCCATTTGTATGTCTTCGTTGGAGAAGTGTCTATTCATATCTTCTGCCCATTTTTTGATATGATTATCTGTTTTGTGTGTGTTGAGTTTGAGAAGTTCTTTGTAGATCCTGGATATCAACCTTTTGTCTGTACTGTCATTTACAAATATCTTCTCCCATTCCGTGGGTTGCCTCTTTGTTTTGTTGACTGTTTCCTTTGCTGTGCAGAAGCTTTTGATCTTGATGAAGTCCCAAAAGTTCATTTTTGCTTTTGTTTCCTTGGCCTTTGGAGACTTATCTTGAAAGAAGTTGCTGTGGCTGATATCGAAGAGGTTACTGCCTATGTTCTCCTCTAGGATTCTGATAGATTCCTGTCTCACGTTGAGGTCTTTTATCCATTTCGAGTTTATCTTTGTGAACGGTGTAAGAGAATGGTCGAGTTTCATTCTTCTACATATCGCTGTCCAGTTTTCCCAGCACCATTTATTGAAGAGACTGTCTTTTTTCCATTGAATATTTTTTCCTGTTTTGTCGAAGATTATTTGACCGTAGAGTTGAGGGTCCATATCTGGGCTCTCCACTCTGTTCCACTGGTCTATGTGTCTGTTTTTATGCCAGTACCACGCTGTCTTGGTGATCACAGCTTTGTAGTAAAGCTTGAAATCGGGTAACGTGATGCCGCCAGTTTTGTTTTTGTTTTTCAACATTTCCTTAGCAATTCGGGGTCTCTTCTGACTCCATACAAATTTTAGGATTATTTGCTCCAGCTCTTTGAAAAATATCGGTGGAATTTTGATCGGAATGGCATTAAAAGTATAGATTGCTCTAGGCAGTATAGACATTTTAACAATGTTTATTCTTCCAATCCAAGAGCATGGAACAGTTTTCCATCTTTTTGTGTCTTCTTCAATTTCTTTCATGAGTGTTCTGTAGTTCCTCGAGTACAGGTCCTTTACTTCTTTGGTTAGGTTTATGCCCAGGTATCTTATGGTTCTTGGTGCTATAGTAAATGGAATCGATCCTCTAATTTCCCTTTCTGTATTTTCATTGTTAGTGTATAAGAAAGCCACTGATTTCTGTACATTGACTTTGTATCCTGCCACGTTACTGAATTGCTGTATGAGTTCTAGTAGTTTGGGGGTGGAGTCTTTGGGGTTTTCCATATAAAGAATCATGTCATCTGCGAAGAGAGAGAGTTTGACTTCTTCCTTGCCAATTTGGATACCTTTTATTTCTCTTTGTTGTCTGATTGCCATTGCTAGAACTTCTAATACTATGTTGAATAGGAGTGGTGAGAGTGGGCATCCTTGTCGTGTTCCTGATCTCAACGGGAAGGCTGCAAGCTTTTTCCCATTGAGGATGATATTTGCTGTGGGTCTTTCATAGATAGATTTTATGAAGTTCAGGAATGTTCCCTCTATCCCTATACTTTGAAGCGTTTTCATCAGGAACGGATGCTGGATTTTGTCAAATGCTTTTTCTGCATCAATTGAGAGGACCATGTGGTTCTTCTCTCTTCTCTTATTGATGTGTTCTATCACACTGATTGATTTGCGAATGTTGAACCAACCTTGCAACCCAGGGATGAATCCCACCTGGTCATGGTGGATAATCTTTTTAATGTGCTGCTGGATCCTGTTTGCTAGGATCTTGTTGAGAATCTTTGCATCCATATTCATCAGTGATATTGGTCTGAAATTCTCCTTTTTGGTAGGGTCTTTGCCTGGTTTGGGGATCAGGGTAATGCTGGCTTCATAAAAAGAGTCTGGAAGTTTTCATTCTGCTTCAATTTTTTGGAACAGCTTCAGGAGAATTGGTGTTATTTCTTCTTTGAAAGTTTGGTAGAATTCCCCAGGGAATCCGTCAGGTCCTGGGCTCTTGTTTTTTGGGAGGTTTTTGATCACTGCTTCAATCTCATTACTAGATATCGGTCTATTCAGGTTGTCAATTTCTTCCTGGTTCAATTTTGGGAGTTTGTAGCTTTCCAGGAATGCATCCATTCTGCTTTACCTGCCACTGGCGTCTTCTGCTCCAGTAGAGATCCAGACGTGTATAATTCTGATCTCAGGCTGATTTCATGGGTGGTCGGAGTTCTTTGGTAGGTAATCAGCTCACTTTAGGGTACAGGTTGAAATGGTGCCTCCTCCTACTTCCCCGCCATCTTGCTCCCCCTCTCTTTATTCTCATTTTAGAGGTGAAAGAATGGAAACCTGTTATTAAAAATCTTATTACATAGAGGCTCCATGGAAGAACAAGGATTCAAACCCAGGACAGATGACTTCAAGGTTGGTGTTCTTTTTAATATCTCTCGGTTGCTTTCTGAAATGTAAAGTAGCTTCTAGATACTCTAGGAATCTAGATAGAGTTTTACAGTCTTACAAAATCAATTAAATGCCCTCAAGATGGAAATAATCCCCTCAAATGATCTTCCAGAAAGCTAAAGAAGGATTCTTTCTTCCAGTTTGCAAGAGAGTGATCTTGACTTACACCTGATACACTCTTGTGTTTCTTATCAGTATTAATAATGGAAACACTTACTAACCTCAGCCATGTTCTAGGCTTTGAACCAAATAGTTCTCATTGAATCTTTCTTTTCTAGTTCATTTTGGCCTTTGCATGCATGCTACATTATGATACATTGGAATTGTTTGGGATGTGTATTTCATCTCATTAAGAGATGGTGTGGTCCTTGAGTGAGGGGACATACCTTGTTGTCCTCAAAGTGTTAACCAATAGCTTGCACTGAGCCAATACTTCTTGAATGACAAGGAGCACTGGCCTCATGTAAGAATTATGTTTGTTTCCTTTGCTGTGCAAACTTCTCAGCCTGAATATGAGGTCACTTGTCAATAATGCAAAAATCTATGAGGGTGACTGGTAAAAATGAGGGTGAAAACAGGGTCACTTTTGACCTGGAATCAGTAGGTATCTTCGTGGTCACAGAAGGGCGATATGGCACTGGTGAAACTTTTTCCCCACAGTGTAACTCTCGCTCTCTGCAGGGAGCAGAGGGAAGATCATTATAATACTGAGTTCTTTCTATGAAAACAAATAAATGCAAAGAACTTATAATCAGAGCACCTTTACTGTGCTAGAGGCCTCATTTGTGAAAAACAGATTTAGTAACAGATTTGAGGCCTGGAAGCTGTCAGAGTAAGTTGCTTCACCATCTTTCTGACATTTTAGCACAATGTTGGTCTCATCCATTTTGGTCCTTGACTTAGCACACTATATAATAGCACTTTTGCAAATGTCTCATCAACTAAAATATGCTTTCTTAGAAAGTGAAGTGAGAGAGCTGCTCTTAGGATAATTTCAACCAGTGGTGTTTTGCTTACAACTGTGCTACTATCATATGGAAGTAGGGAGAACAGTGTGGAATTGAAACAATGGCTGCCATTCAGCAAGGCCAAGGCTTTGGGGCTAACCACACAGGAAGACACCTGTTAAGGGAGAAGACCGTTTCAGCATCTCCATGGAAACATATCTCAAGTCCACTTGTCTTACACACATTCTTTAAAGAGTGGAAATATCAACAAGGCAAGACCAATGATTTTCATTAGTAATGTGAGGATTTAAGAAAAAAAAAACATGCTTGAGAGAGGAAAAGAATAGTCAAGGAGAAAAGAATAGTCTTAAGAACAAATGATGTTGGGGCAACTAGATAACCACATGCAAAACAATGAAGCTAGACTTCTCCTTAGGAAAAATAAATGAGTAAAAATATAGGAATAAATCTTTATAACTTTGGGTTAGATAAAGCCTTTCTAGATAGGACAATAAAAGCACACACACAAAAAAGAAAAAGTGATACACTGGAGTACATTAAAATAAAGAAGAATTTTGTGTTCCAAAGGACACCATCAACAAAGTGGAAAGACAGTCTACAGAATAGGAGAAATATTTGTAAATCACAAGTCACATAAGAGACTTGTATCTATACTATATAAAGAAGAACTATTACAACTTACTAATAAAAAGGTAATTCAATTTAAAAATAGATAAAAGTTCTGAATAAATATCTCTCTGGAGAAGATATAATAAATTGTTCATGTGTTCAACATGAAAAGATGCTCAAAATTAGCCATCAGGCACATAAAAATTAAAACCACAGTGAAATACCAATTCCATGCACTGGGATGGTTAGTGTCCGAAAGACAAGTAACAACAGATGTTGGTGAGGATGTGGAGAAACTGGAACCCTTACACTCTGCTGGTAGGAATGTAAGGTGTGTTGCTGTTCTGGAAAACACTGCGGTAATTCCTCGAAACACAGAATTACCTTATAACCCAGAAATTTCTCCTAACAACATACCCAAGAAAAATGAAAAGCATGACCACATAAAAATGTGCACACAAATGTTCAAAGCAGTGTTGTTCATAACACACAAAAGGTGGGGAAAAAACTCCAAACTGTGGAACTCCAAAGCTAGGGAAAAGAAGCACATAGAATTCATGGCTTTTCCCCTCCATGATCTTTTAGTCATGCAAAGTTAAATTTTTTTTAATTCTTTAAATTTTATTTACTTTTTTCTTATTCTATTATTTTAACTTTTCCTCTTTCTTCATTTAATGTTTTTTGAACTATTTTATCAATACCTTTTTAAAAAACTTGTAAATATTCATTATTATAGTCATATTTTATCCCTTCATTGTATTTAACCTTATTTTTTGTATACATTTTAGGTTTTTTTTTTCTTTAAAATTTTGGGAAACAGGGACACATAGGTGGCTCAGTGGGTTAAAGCCTCTGTCTTCAGCTCAGGTCATGATCCCAGGGTCCTGGGATTGAGCCCTGCATTGGGCTCTCTGCTCAGCAGGGAACCTGCTTCCCCGTCTCTCTCAGCCTATTTTTGATCTCTATCAAATAAATAAATAAAATCTTTTAAAAAATTTGGGGATACAATTTCTGCTAATAGATCAAAATATACCCTAAATCTAGTGCATGGCTTTGTTCTAGTTTTCTGCCTGATCACATTCTCTCTCTCTCTCTTTTTTTTTTTCCTTTTTTCAACCAACTTCTTATCAATTCCTGTTTTATTTTTTTAAAGATTTTTTATTTACTTATTGGACAGAGAGATAGATTAAAAGTAGGCAGAGAGGCAGGAAAAGAGGACAAACTTGTACTCTTTGGAGATGATATGATACTTTAAGGGAAAACTCAAAAGACTCCACTCCAAAACTGCTAGAACACATGCAGGAATTCAATAAAGTGTCAGGATATAAAATCAATGCTCAGGGGCACCTGGGTGGCTCAGTGGGTTAAAGCCTCTGCCTTTAGCTCAGGTCATGATCCCAGGGTCCTAGGATTGAGCCCCGAATTGGGCACTCTGCTCAGCAGGGAGCCTGCTTCCCTTCCTCTCTCTCTGCCTGCCTCTCTGCCTAATTGTGATCTCTGTCTGTCAAATAAACAAATAAATAAAATCTTAAAAAAAAAATCAATGCTCAGAAATCAGTTGCATTTCTATACAACAACAGCAAGACATAAGAAAGAGAAATTAAGGAGTCAATCCCATGTAAAATGGGTTTTGCACTCAAAACCATAAGATACCTAGGAATAAACCTAACCAAAGAGGCAAAGAATCTGTACTCAGAAAACTATAAAGTACTCATGAAAGAAATTGAGGAAGACACAAAGAAATGGAAAAACGTTCCCTGCTCATGGATTTGAAGAAAAAATATTGTGAAAATGTCTATGCTACCTAAAGTAATCTACCCATTTAATGCAATTCCTACCAAAATACCATCAATTTTTTTTCAAGGAAATGGAACAAATAATCTTAAAATTTATATGGAACCAGAAAAGACCCCACATAGCCAGAGGAAGGTTGGAAAAAGAAAGCAAAAGTTGGTGGCATCACAAGTCCAGACTTCAAACTCTATCGCAAAGCTGTCATCATCAAGACAGCATGGTACTGGCACAAAAACAGACATATAGATCAATGGAACACAGTGGAGAGCCCAGAAATAGAGCCTCAACTCTATGGTCAACTAATCTTCGACAAAGCAGGAAAGAACATCCAATGGGGAAAAACAAAACAAAACAAAACATTCTCTTCAACAAATGGTGTTGGGAAAATTGGACAGCCACACGCAGAAAAATGAAACGGGACCATTTCTTTACACCACACACAAAAATTGACTCAAAATGGATGAAAGACCTCAATGTGAGACAATAGTCCATCAAAATTCTTGAGGAAAACACAGGTAGCAACCTCTTCGACCTCAGCTGCAGCAACCTCTTCCTAGAAACATTGCTCATGGCAAGGGAAGCAAGAGCAGAAATGAACTATTGGGACTTCATCAAGATCAAAAGGTTTTAGTTTTTGCACAACAAAGGAAACAGTCAACAAAACCAAAAGACAACTGACAGAAGGGGAGAAGATATTTGCAAATGACATACCAGATAAACAGCTACTATCTAAGATCTATAAGGAACTTATCAAACTCAACACCCAAAGAACAAATAATCCAATCAAGAAATGGTCAGAGGACATAAATAGACATTTCTGCAAAGAAGACATCCAGATGGCCACAGACACATGAAAAAGTGTTCCACATCACTCAGCATCAGGGAAATACAAATTAAATCCACAATGAGATACCATCTCACACCAGTCAGAATGATTAAAATTAACAGGTCAGGAAATGACAGATGTTGGCAAGGATGTGGGAAAGGGGAACCTTCCTATATTGTCAGTGGGAATACAAGCTGGTGCAGCTACTCCAGAAAACAGTATGGAGGTTCCTCAAAAAGTTGAAAACAGAGCTACCCTCTAATCAAGCAATCACACTACTGGATATTTACCCTAAAGATACAAATGTAGTGATCCGAAGGGGCATGTGCACCCCAATGTTTATAGCAGCAATGTCCACAATAGCCAAACTATGGAAAGAACCTAGATGTCCATCAACAGATGAATGGATAAAGAAGGTGTTGTATATATATACACAACGGAATACTACCAACCATCAAAAGAAATGAAATCTTGTCATTTGCATGATGTGGATGGAACTAGAGGGTATTATGTTGAGCAAAATAAGTCAATTAGAGAAAGAAAACTATCATATGATCTTTCTGATATAAGGAATTTGAGAGCAGGGCATGGGGTTGTGGGAAAGAAAAAATGAAACAAGATGGGATTGGGAGAGAAACAAACAATAAGAGACTCAATCTCACAAAACAAACTGAAGGTTGCTGGGGGTGGGGAGGTAGGAATAGGGTGGTTATGGACATTGGGGAGGGTATGTGCTATGGTGAGTGCTGTGTGATATATGTAAGCCTGATGATTCACAGACCTATACCCCTGGGGCAAATAATACCTTATATGTTAATAAAAATAATTTAAAAACAATAAAAAAACTGAAAAAAGGACTATGGGCCTTATTTCAGAATGTCTTCATTTCTTAACTGAAATATTCAACAGCATGCAAGTTGGTCTCACTGACTTCAGTTACCTGTCCTTTAATCACTGTAGAATTTTATTAAGACATAATTTACTAACACATAGATCTTAAATGCATTCTTCCTAAATGTTTGATTAGTTTTGACAAATGATAGACTGAGTTTACTTCCACTTCTATCAAGAAAAAAAACATTTTCATAACTCTTCCCAGTAAGTTATCCCCCATCAGATGCAATCATTGATGTTATTTCTATTACAACAGATGAATGTGGTGTAACTTAGAACCTCACACGAAAGGAATCACAAAATATGTACCTGATTTATTTTACTTCACACTGTGTTTTTACAAGCACCATTCATGATCTTGTGTTCATTAGTAGTTTGTTCTTTTGTTTTAGTATTCCACTAAGTGAACATAGCTTAACATATTTATCCAACCTCTTTTGAAAGGATACGTAGGCTAGTTCCAGGTTTTTTGCTGTATGAATGAAGCTGATAAAAGGCTTCTTAAACAAGACCTTTCATTGATATATATTTCCTTTTGGGGGGTTGAGGGATGAAGAACTAGGACTGAAATTTCTGGGTCATACACAAGGTTTTCATTTACCTTTTGAAGACTTTGTCAAACAGTTTTCCAAGGTGGTTGTACATGTTATACTTCCATTGGCCATGTATAAGAACACCAGTTACTCCACTTCCTCTTCAAAATTTAGGTTAGTCATTCCATTTGAAATGCAGTGTTGAGGGGTAAACAATATAGTGTAAGCATTTCATTTTATCTTTTCTACTGATCATTGCTAGGCTGTCTTGTATTGACTTTTTTAGTGGCAACTACAGAGATTTCATTATGTATCTTTAACTTATCAGAGTCCACCTTCAGAAATGTTAAGTTACTCCACAAAAAGCATAAGCATCTTTCTACAATGTACTTCCAACTACAATTCAACCATCCTTTGTCTTCTTTGTCATATATTTTATCTCCATATATGCTACAAAATTGACATTAAAGAAATGTAGCCATAGTCTTCAAAAATTAGTGGTATATAATGACATAAATGTTTTTTAAAACATCCTTTTAGATACATCTTTAGAACATTACACTCTTCCTGATATTCTCATTTCTTCTTACAGGACCAGGTTTCTGTTTGATATCATTTCAGTTCAGGAATACTAAGCTCTGTTCAATAATACAGTATTAGATTATAGCCCCTAGTATAAAATATCTATCTCCATATATATACACATAGTAAATTATTAAATTAAAAAACAGGACAGAATAAACAAATTTCTCACATAGAGGTGTTTCAAATAATTAATGTAGATGCTCTCACTGCAAGGAGGTGGAAGTTAACTTCCCACAATGTAACTGTAGGATGTGCATAGTCATTTAATTCTGAAGAGTACAGCACATAAAGTTGGAAAAGAGTAACTTTTCACAGGAGAAACCACACATTGTCAAAGCCAATGATAAAAATTATTATAATCAGTAATACAGGATGTTAATACTCTATGGACCCTTGAGATGATGTGATAAGATAAGAATAACACTTTATGATCCTTCTCCAAAAAGCCCATAATTTCAATCTAACCATGAAAAAAATATAAGGACAAATTCCTCTTAAAGGAAAATCTATAAAATTTCAATAATACCCCTTACTATAGTCAAGGTCAACTAAAACACAAAAAGGCTGAGAGTCTATCATGGTCTGTAACAGTATAAGGTGATATGAAAATTTAAGATAATGTGATTTCCTGGATAAGACCTAGAACAGAGAAATATAAACTTCAGTAAATAATGATGCATCAATATTGGCTCAGTTTTGATAAACGCAATATGTTAAAGATAGGGGAAAGTGGGTATAGGGTATATAGGAACTGTGTACCATCCCTGCAACTTATCTGTAAATGTAAAACTGAGCCAAAATAAAGAGAAATGGGGGATCTTAATAGAAATACAGGAAGTATAAAAGATAAGAATTCTCAAAGTGAAAAGTGTAACTTAAAGTACATTAGGGAAGATGATAGCAGATTTAAGACTGTAGAAGAACAGATCTGTAAACTTCAAGAACAACAGAAATCATTTAATCTGAAGAAAGTAGAGAAAAAAGATTAAAGAATAATGAACAGAACATCAGATACCCGTGAGACATCAAGCCTACTGACATATGTGTAGAAGGAATCCAAGTAAGAGAAATAAAAATAGAAAAAATATTTAATGAAAACACGAATCTACAGATCCAAGGTCATCGAACTCCACATAGGACAAACACAAAGAAACACCTAGACATATCATAGTTGAACTGCTGAAAGACAAGGAGAAAAAAATGAAATGACAAGAGAAAAACAGTTCTTAACATAGAAGGGAATAACATTATGATTAATACCTGTCCTCTGTCCTCTCATTAGATTGGAAGACTGTGGAATGATCTATTTTGAATGATGAAAGGAAATTACTGTCAATCATGAATTTTATGTCCAATAAAACTATCCTTCAAAAATGAAGGCAAAACAAAACAAAACAAAAAACCCAAAACAATAAAAAACAATAAAACACACCACATTTCTAAATAAACAAAGACTGAGACAATGTGTTGCTAGCAGATCTGCTTTCCAAGAAATTCTAGAGAAACTTCTTCAGGCTTAACAAATATGATACCAGAGGGTAACTTAAATTCACAGGGGAAAAATGGAGAGTACTGGGAATGGTAAGAATGTGTTAAAATGTAAAAGACTAAAAATACATTTTTTTAACTTAAGAATATAAAGTTATAGAAAGCAATAATTATGTCACCATACTGCTGAGTTTATAATAAATATGATAACACAAAATGGGAGATAGAATTATGTTATCCTGGGGCAAGACTATTACACTTAACTGCAATCAAGTCATAATTAACCAGACATAAATTGTGGTAAGTTAAGCAATACATTTGAGTCCCTAGAGCAACCACTAAGAAGTAACTTTAAAAACACATGGTTACAAGTCAACAGAGGAATGTAAATGATACTTTAGTAAGTATTTGCTTAATACAAGGGATGACAGTTAAGGAGCAACAGAGAAACAAGAAAATACAATATTAAAAATATCTAGAAGAATTGCTGATGTAAATCCAATTTGATCAATAATTACATTAAATGTGAATAGACTAAATAGTACTATCAAAAGAAACTAATTATCAAACTGAAAAAAAGTAAGATCCAATCACATGCTGTACACAGATTCAGAGAGATAGTGTGAAAATAAATGGATGAAAAAAATATATTGTGCAAATAGTGACCATAAGACAGTTGGAGTAACTACATTAATATCAACCAAAACAGGGGCACCTCGGTGGCTCAGTCGTTAAATGTCTGCCTTTGGCTCAGGTCATGATCCCAGGGTTCTGGGATCAAGCCCCGTATCAGCTCCCTGCTCAGCGGGATGCCCGCTTCTCCTTCTCCCACTCTCCCTGCTTGTGTTCCCTCTCTCACTGTGTCTCTCTCTTGACAAATAAATAAAATCTTTAAAAAATATATCTCAATAACTGATAGAAAAACTAGACACAAAATTAGTAAGAATATAGAAGTCTTGGACAAGGCTATTAGCCAACTTGGTTAATTGACATTTAGAAAACACTCTACCCAACAAAAGAATATATTTTCTTTTTAAGCATGCACAGAACATGCTTAAATAGAATACATACAAGAATAAGCCATATGTTGGGCACTAAAAGGAGTCTTAATGAATTTAGGAGGGTTGAAATCATTCAGAGTATGTACTCCAAACCAAGTAGAATTAAATTAGCTATCAACAACAAAAGAACTTTGGTAAATGCTCAAATATTTGGTAACTAACACCTTTCTAAACAACTCATGGGGTAAGGAGAAATCACAAGCTTAAACTGAGTGGAATTGAAAAACACATATCAGAATTTATGGGATGCAACTAAGCAGCACTTAGAGATAAATTTATAGTTTAAAATCACAGAGTAAGAAAAAAAACAGTCTCAGATCAATAATCTCAACTTTCACCTTTAGAAACTAGTAGTAGAAGAGCAAATTAAACTCATAGCAAGCAGAAAGAAGGAAATAGTAAAGATCTGAAAAGAAATCAAAGAAATAGAAAATAGGAAGCAGTCGAGAAAAATCAATTAAACCAAAATTTCTTTTAAAAAGGAAAATCAACAAAACTGAAAAACCATTAGCTAGATTCACTAAAAAATTATGAGAGAAGACATAGATCGTCAAAATCAGTAATATAAGAGGAAACGATAATGCTAACCAAAAGAAATAAAAATGAATATAAATAAGTACTATGAAAAACATGATCCCAAATTAGACAACATACATTAAATGAACAACTTCATAGAAAGACCTAAATAGTCAAAAATGACTCAAGAAGGAATAGAAAATCTGAATAGACCTATATGAAGTCAAGAAATTGAATTAATAAAGAGATATCCTCCCACAGTGAAAAATTTAGGCCTCAATGTCTTCACTGGCAAATTTTATGAAGTGAAGAAATACAAATTAAGAAATAATACAAATCCTCCTCAGACTTTGAGAGAGTAAGGATACTACATGGCAACATCTTTGATGATCATAAGTGTAAAAATGCTTAGCAAAATATTAACAAACCAAATGCTAAAACATATAAAAAGGTTTTATGCCATCACCTAATAGATTTATCTCAATAATACAAATTAGGTTTCATATTTTAAAATCATGTAATGTAATACATTATATTAATAAAAGAGGAAACCACATTATCTCTTAAGTCAGGCAGAAAACCCCATTCATGACTAAAAACTCTCCACAAACTAAAAAGAAACTTCAACTTGATAAAAAAAGACATCATAAAAAACAAAACAAAACAAAACTCCTTAAGGCTAGTATCAGGCATAATGGTAAAATAATGGTAAAATAATTAATGCTTTCTGCCTAAGACGATGAACAATGCAAGGATGTCTGCTTCTACCACTTCTACTAATCAACCATATAATGGAGATTCTAGACAGTGTGAGAACATTTAAAAGTAAATGGATAGACATTTAATGTTAATATACTAGAAGACTCAATATTAAGATGGCAATTCTTCCCAAAGTAATAACTTCAAAGAAATCCTTATCAAACTTTATTCATTCATTTATTCATTCATTCAGTTATTCATTTTAGAAATTGGCAAGAAGCTCCTAAAATTTATATGGAATTGTAAAGGACTTAGAGTGGCCAAACAAATTTGAAAACAAAACAGAGCATAAACAAGTTAAGATGACTTTTACTTCCTGATTTGGAAACTTTTTATAAGGTTAATTATACCAATCATGACAGTATAGTATTGGAGTAAGGACAGACATATGGATCAAAGGAGAACAACTGAAAGTTTAGAAATAAAGCCTTAAATTTATGGTCAGTTGATTTTCACTAAAAGGGCCCAAAGTGATTCAATGGGTAATGGACAATTTTTTCTTTTCTTTTTTTTTTTTTTAAAGATTTTATTTATTTATTTGAAAAGGAGAGAAAGCACAAATGGGGAGGAAGAGGGACAAGCAGACTCCACACTAAGCATGGAGCCCAAGGCAGGGCTCAGTGTGGGGCTGGACACTAGGTTGGATGTATGGCGGGAAGGTGGGCTTTGTCTCAAGGCACTGAGATCATGACCTGAGCTTAAATCAAGAGTCACACACTTAACTGAGTGAACCACCTAGGCACCCCTTCAACCTCTTCAACAGTAGTTATAGGAGCACTGCATATCTCTATGTGGGAAAAAAGAGAGGGAGAGAGAGAGAGAAAAAAAAGAAAAAAAAAGGAACTTAGATCCTTACCTCACATTACACACAAAAATTGACTCAAAATGGATCACAGTCTTAAATGAAAAACATAAACTATAAAACTTGAGAAGAAAATATAAGAGAAAATCTGTTACTGTGGGTACTGATGTGATGCCAAAAACAAGATCTTAAAGAAGAAAAATCATTAATTTGACTTCTTTGAAATTAAAATCTTTTGCTTTTCATAAAACATCACTAAGAAAATGAAAAAAAGGCACACACTTGAAAGACGTATGTATACATCAGATATCTGATAAATTATCTGTCCCCAGAATTTAAAAACACTTTCAGTATTCCATAATAAATAGCCAGATAATAAGAGAGCCAAAAGTTTTAAAGATATTTCACCAAACACATATGAATGGGTAAACGGAACGTAAAAACATGATCACATCATTAGTTAGTATAGAAATGCAAATAAAACTCCAGCTAGAGATAGATGTATACACACCAGAATGGATATAATTGAAAAACAAAAACTGATAATACCGATCATTGGAGAGGATATGGAGAAATAGAAACCCTTCCTTACACATTCCTGGTGGGAATATAAATTGCTATAACAATTTAGAAAGATTAGATAGTTTCACAGAATTTAAGCTGTACTTATAATATAGCCCAGCAATTCCACCCCCCAAGCAACTACCCATAAGAAATAACAGGTAATACCCACCTAAAAATCTTGCATAAATGCTTATCCAGGCTTTATTATAGTACACAAACCAGAAGCAACCCAAAGTGATGAACAAAATATAGAAACAATGTAATGCTATCCATTGGCAAAAGGAAATGAACTATTGATACATACTAGAACACTGATGAACCTGAAAAGAATTATGAAAGGTAAAAAAAAAAAGCAGACTCAAAAGCCTCAGATTGTATTATTCCATTTTAAAGATTTTATTTATTTATTTATTTATTTATTGCTTGCATGAGCAGGGGGCAGTGCAGAGGGAGAGGGAGAAAGAGAATCTCAAGCAGACTCCTCCCTGAGCATAGAGCCCAAGATGGAGATGGATCTCAGGATCCTGAGATCATGACCTGAGCTGAAATCAAGATCGGGATGCTTAACCAAATGACCACCCAGGTGCCCCTGTATTATTCCATTTCAATTAAATTTCTAGAAAAATGCATGTATAGATAAAGAGTCAGTGAGGTAGGGGATGTGAGCTGGGAATGACTGAAAATGGGCAAGAGGGAACTTTGTGGGTTAACAGAAATGTTCTAAAGCTGGATTGGAGGGGTCTGTTGCACAACTCTTTATACACATCCTAAAAATTATTGAATTGTGGGGCACCTGGGTAGCTCAGTTGGTTAAGATCCAACTCCTGATTTCAGCTCATGTTGGGCTCCAAAAAAAAAAAAAAAAAAAAGAATTATTTAACTATGCATGTGTAATCAGCAAAACTGATAGTAAATTATGCTTCAATAAAACTGTTTTAGAAATGAGTGCACGTATTTTGGAGGTCTACCACTGCAATGCAGGCCTCAGAGATGATGTGCAATGCTTGGCTTTACCCACTTTTGTTCTAGGTGGAAACTTCAAAATGTCCATATTCTTTCTATCCAAGAATCATGGCCTGAATAAAAAGTGTGTGGGTACCCAAGGAGACAGTTCTGGTTTAATAAATGCATCTGAAAACCAACTCCTATATTTCCATAATAGGTCAATCTTTTTATAAACTAAAAGTTCACTTTTTTTGTTGAAGAAATTTTTTTAAAAAATCAAACTAAAATGTTTTTGATTTTATAGCATACTTGAAGAATGAACCATCTTAGAAGAAAAATGCCTTGGGATTTTTGTTTTCATTATTTTTGATTACATGTGTAATAAAAAGCTGAAAAAGAGTACATGTTAAAGGTAAGGCATTCTTTCACTTCACTTCTCATTTATATGTTCTTTCCTTACTCCAGCAACACGTCTGTTTATATTTTCTCAACTCAGATTTTTCAAAAATCTCTCATTTCTACTGAACCTTATTTTTTGCCTGGGAACATTTTTACTATTGTATTAGTCAAGGTTCTCCAGAGAAACAGAAGCAAAACAGAACAGAGAAAGATCAATTATTTACAAAACTGGCTCACAGATGATGGGGGCTGAAAAAGCCCCACGATCTGCCATCTACAAGGTAGAGACCCAGGAAAGCCAGTGTTGTGATTCTAGTCTGAATGTGAAGGCCCAAGAACCAGGGGAGCTGATGGAGTAAATCCCAGCCTGAGGGCAGGTCTCAGCTCAAGCAGGCAGGCAGGAAGGGGTGAATCCTTCCTTCCTTCTTTCTCATTTTAGTTCCATTGACATCCCAATGACTTGGGAGATGGCCATCCACACTGGGCATGGGAATGCTCTCCACTGTCTACTGATTGCAATGCTAACCTCTTCCAGCAGCATCCTTAGAGACACTCAGAAATAAATGCTTCATTGAACATCTGGGCATCCTGTGATCCAGGCAAACTGACGCATAAAGTGAGCCATCACAATTATTCCCTCTTATGTCTACCTTCAGTACAGAGACACAATATTAATTCTAATAGGGACTCCCCTGACTCTTCTTTCAGGATCTGGTTCCCCAGCTTCTTTTTGCCAGCTCTGTGACCATTGCCCTCATTATCGGTTTGGCCATTCCCATTTTTTGCTCCAGGGTTCTCATCTATAAAATGATGGATACATATAAGAACTTTTGTGGTTTGAAAGAGATAACATACTGAAAATACATAAATTCTTAGCCCTCAATAAAGACCAATTCCTTTGTCTTTCAACAAATACTTAAAGAAGTAATGCTGAAGATTAGCCATTTGTAATAAAATCTCTCCCTGGAAGTTTTCTTAGGTCTCTCTATAATGTCTAATTTAACCCATAATACCATTCTGTGGTTCTTAATCTGACATTTAGATATTGACAAGTGTATAAAATAGTGTATAGAATATACTGGAATCCCAGAATAAATGTGGCTCATATTTTATTATTTATTTTTAAAGATTTTATTTATTTGACAGAGATCACAAGTAGGCAGAGAAGCAGGCAAAGAGAAAGGAGGAAGCAGGCTCCCCGCCGAGCAGACAGCCTGATGCGGGGCTCGATCCCAGGACCCTGGGATCATGACCTGAGCTGAAGGCAGACCACTGAGCCACCCAGGCACCCCTGTGGCTCATATTTTAGAAGTGACTATTTTTGTGCATATAAATAATCTAAGATATTTTCAAATTTAGATAAATACAGCAAAAGGTAGAATTAAAAATGTTCAAAACTTTTATGGTAAGTCCTAAATCTTCTAAAAAATTTACAGAGGAAGGGGTTTGGGGGAAATGATGGGATTACACAGACTTTGCCCTTTAATGGACACTTGAGTGGAAAAATCTAAGCATCTCTCATCCAGCTTCAGGATGGTGTGTACACATTGGTACCTGAGAACAAAACTTCCAAGTTTAATATTGCTGTTATAGAACAATACTGCACTAGACATCAGTTACAGAGAAACCAGTCTACACCATTCTCATCCTTACGCTATTATCCTTCCACTGGCCAGAACACACCTTGACTTCCCTGTCTCAAACAGTAGATAAGGAAACACCATTGAGGGTCTCATGTAGGAGAAAAAGGGAATTCATTGTTCTTCAGTGAGGATCCTAGGTATAGGAAAAGGGATTGAGGCAGAGGTCTTACAAGATTTAGAAGGGGATTCAAGTCTTCTGTAGATAAGCTTAGAAAGTGAAGTCTTGGGCGCCTGGGGGGCTCAGTGGGTTAAGCCACTGCCTTCGGCTCGGGTCATGATCTCAGGGTCCTGGGATCGAGTCCCGCATCGGGCTCTCTGCTCAGCAGGGAGCCTGCTTCCCTCTCTCTCTCTGCCTGCCTCTCTGCCTACTTGTGATCTCTCTCTGTCAAATAAATAAATAAAATCTTTAAAAAAAAAAAAAAAAAGAAAGAAAGTGAAGTCTTGGGGAAAAGTAAGGAAAGGGAAGATCAGACTGCTTGGTAGGTCCTCGACAAGTGGCAGTGATGGCTAAGGGCTTTAGCTGCAGGAATTCATCCATGTATGAAGGATCTACAGCTTCAAGGATAGCCTGTTGACCCTCTGCCATTACAAGTCATGGGGCAAAAAGGGAAAAATAAGAAGGAAAATAATGTTAAGGAGGAGGGAGTAGCTGAAATGCTTGATAGGGCAAGGTTCTATGTACATTGGAGGCAAGGAGTTGCACAGGGAAATGAGTCCCTGTTGAGAGTGGCCATTCTGAATGATCATCTGTAATACGTACCGTATTCCAAAGCTAGAGACCTCCTGTATGCACAGTAAGAGATTACCTGTGACAAGACAGTAGTGTATAACGTGTGCAAATAAACAACAGAGAGCAAAGGTCGTGAACTGGGACCAGGAAGGTACATCTGTCTCTCAGATGGACTGTGTTTGGCCTGTCTAGCACTTTATAAACATTTTGAGATTTCCGGATTTTATGGAAGAAAACATCACAAGATCAAATAAAACATAACCCCATTTCATCAAACTGACAATCAACTAGAATGGGCTGTCCAGTTGTACAGTCTCCATTGTTCCCTGAACCTCACACTTGGCTGTCCTCACGTATCGCGTGGCCTGGATACGAGAGGCCTGTGGGGTTCTAAACCCCGGCTAACACAGAGTATTCCAGAAGGCCCCAGAGCATTCGTTTGTCCATTAGAATAAGGTTAGGGAGTCTTCCCACTTGGCACTTTTCTAGTCATCTATCTTAACACAGTCATTGTTAAATCAATGAGATGCTGTATATGAAAGAAATATTCAGAACAGTGTCTGACAGAGGAGATACTCAATAATATTTATTATTGTTCCTAGGATAAGAAAATAAATATTGAAAAACCATTTCTCCCCATTCAGAGTTTTACTGATTCAATCTGGCTAATTCTCCCCACCCAAAAATACTATTATTTTTTTCCTCCTCAGAATCTATTTTATTAAAACTCAGTCAGATCTACACGTGTTGGTGAGTCAGTATGAGCCTGGGTGTACCTACTGAATTCTACAAAGTACAGTGTTAACCTGATGTTACTCATTAAACTGTTTATTTCTAATCTGCTAATGGAAGAGGGGAACTGATGTCCAAAATGGATGTTGGCAGCTCTCCTTGAGACTGAGATTTAAACACAGGTTAACTATTTTTGAAACAAAGCTGGACACCTGTAAGATAGCTTTCACAAGAAGAGGATTCTTTGCACTCCATTAAAGGAAGAAATGAAGACTCCTGCCTAAATATGAAATGCTGTGTGAACTGCTTGGTGTGAGCATGGCCCTAAAGATGGGACAATCTCAGAAGCACTTACCGTGGAGCTGGGAGTGGGCCCCACTAAGTGACCCAATCCTTTTCTCCAGCTGAAAGAGGTGCTGAGCTGCAAACGGGATGTCGCTTGAGCAAGGGCACTGCCCACAGACGGCTGAATAGGCTGGGCCAGGTGGGCTCTCTGTGACCCAGGCCTCCATCCCCTCACAGAGAGCTGTGCACACACAACATTAGGGGCTTCACTTTGCTGAAGGTGGAGACGGATGCTCTGGGTGCTTCTCCTATCTCAGCACTACTCAAGGTTTTATTTGCCAGAGATGTCACTGTGGCCAAGTGCAGAGAAAAGCTGTGGAAGCTATTCAAGTATAGAGAAATCGTCCCCGGGAAGACAGGAAGGAGAATGTGGAGCGTATTGCTGAGGAGGAGAGTACAGCTAGACCGTGTCTACACCAGAGGATAAAGAGGTCAGTAAGGAGGCAACTGAAGTAAGAGTTAATAAATCGAAGAACCAGGCTTTTGGAACAGCAAAGCAGCTTAAATATTGTGTGTTCAGATTCCTCATTTGATCTGTGATGAAACTGAGGCTCAGCAGGTCAGTCAGTAGCCCACATCCCTTAGCATCATGACAGAAATGGGGGATGAGCTCAGGACTCCTTTTTCCTCACCTCCTGCACATCCCCTTTATAAGCCACTACAAGTAATTTTCCAGGAAAAAAAAGAAAGTAACACATACAGGCCTGAGAAGATGAAGAAAATCGTTCAGATTTCCCCGTGAGCAAGAAATGAATCACCATAAGACAAACTTCTACATTCCCCTGTCAGCCTGGATCGCAAATCATGCTTTTGCTTTGAAGTTCTGCTAAAACCTGGACTTTTTTTTTTTTTTTCCAGACATTTTAAGCCAGAAACTACTGATCTGTCTTGAACAAGATTTCTCTGGCTAGCAGCACTTTGAACAAATATGCCCAAGGTCTCTCTCTTTAACAGATTTTGCCCAAAGCCTGCAAAACCAAACCAAACAAAAGGCTTTTTTTCTTTCTTTCTTTTTTTTTTTTTTTTTTTTTTTACCATGAGAACATCAGGTTCATTCTGATGGGATCATGTTTTTCTTTCTTTTTCTTTTTTGGCTAGTGAGAATTCCAGCTTTCCCTGTGCTTGGGTGTACTCAATAGCGGCGAGACAACAGTAACATTTGATTTGACTTTTGTTTCGGTTTCCTGTAACTTGAGTTGTCAGGCCCAAATTACCTTCATTTCCATAGTGCCTTCCACTGGTTCCAGGAGGCACTCTTGCTACCATATGGCCCCCTGGCTTGCACCTGGGAGTTTCAGACACAGAAGCCAAGGACAATGGCAGGGTCTTCTGCATTAGGTAATTAGAACATCCTTCCAGCGCCCTGGGGTGAGGGCCCCTGGCATGGAGTTACAGATCACATACCCGATGGGATAGTGCAAAGTTGTCCACTTTTTTTCCCTTTTCATTTCTCTCCCCATCTACCCCACAATAGGCTTCCCTGGTAGTGAACAAGGATCTGGATGTTTTCAGCATACTATTAAGCACCAAACTAGAAACAAATGACTGTTTTTTTCCCCCTCTAAGAAATATGGCCAATATGAAGCCAGGGTCCCATGTTTGTAATTGTGAGGTCAGAGTTACCATCTCAATAGAGAGGGGGAGAACTTGTCCCTTCAGGGTTCTCAACCCACAGAGGCTGCAGGGTGGGGTGGGGGGAGGCCCAAGAACTTTTCCCATCACAGGCTCACGGGTAAGCCTTTTTACCAAGCCAAAGCCTTTTAGGTGGTTGGTACAGAGTTCTTTCCCAGATTTATGCCCAGAATGCTCGAACCTCTCAGCAACATGGTGGCCTTCTATTGCCTCTATTTATTATTATTTTCACTCACTTTGTTGAGTTTGCAAGTGATTTGACAAAGACTACCAACAATTTACATTAATAAAATCCTGGTATTTTCAAGGTTAAAATGAACCCACTACATACAGCAGTGATCACTAGTAACTGATGGGGACTTCTGTCCACTCTGGGCAAACCCTTAATATTCTTAAGGCGTTCCTAAGCAAAACAGCCTGCTGGTTATGTAAAACAATTTAAAAATAATGGGTCAGAAGAAAGTGACTCAGTTACTGTCATCTGCTCTCTCCCAGCTCCATTCCATTTGACCAGTGACTAGTATTTCTGGGGATAAGAGTCGTGACACCAGTGAGTTTTTTTTTTCCAACTGATCAGTTATGTCAACTGGAGGATTTTTATTTCCTTCTTCATTTTAATAAAACAATGAACTTTTTGACTTGGAAGAAATCATAATGTCTCTGACTGTGTGCTGAAAGGTGAGAAACTTTAAGTTCTGCTTTCTCATTCTTGGAGGCAGGGAGTGTACTTCTTCTGAGGAGCTCTAAATACCAGACACGGCACCCGCTGTATTTCATTCCTTCCATTTCAAAGTTGTGTGGGTTTTTTTTTTCTTTCAGATATGCAATAACGTTACAGAGATTATCAATTTTCTGCTATAGATTATAGATTCTCTGTTCTGAAAATGATATACAATGAAAAGAATACACATTTTAGTAGGGAAACATAATGATAATTTCTTACTTCCTTCATAGAACATATATTAGTTTCCTATTTTCTCATTTCTCACAATAGAATGCATCTTAGTGATATGTGCATCTGATGTAAAATGGCTTTTTCTCCCTGAAGAGTTGTTTAATCAGTGATGTTCTACATTTGATGGCATCTTGCAAATAATAATGCGTGGCAATTATAGTACCTTCTGTCCTATAACAACATGAAGTACTTCTAGTTCTGCTCATTTGGAGAGGTGAGGTATATGTTCTGTCTATACGTGTAACCAAATTCTACCGAAAACTCTATGTTGGTTGGATCTGTTGTCTTTCAACTCCCAGACACTGGAATTCCCTAGTTAGTGAAAAGAATCATGCCAAAGAAAACCCAGGATAGATTTTAGAAATGGTTAAACCCAGCGGCAGAAAGCTAACGTCCTAAGAAATGCTTCTGTATGGGAAACCAACTCCTCTCTCCAGCCTCTTAAGTGAGTCACTTAACTTCTCTGAAGCTAAGCTCTCATCTGTAAAACCAGGACAATAAAGCAACTCAAGACCACAAGGGACCTCTAAAGATTTCTTTAAGCCGGAGCTCAATGTCAAAGAGGCATTACTGAAAACTTTAACTGTTAATATTGCTCTTTTTAAACCAAATTTTAGTGTCTGGCCCAATATTCATGATTGATGTTTCCCCTCAGTTGTCTACTAATATTGTTTCTATTGTCAAACTTCCCAGTGTGTTCAATTCTGATCTCGAATGCCAGCAACTATAAAAAAGGGACTGTTTGAAAAGGAAGAAGGATAATGGTCCTTTTTAGGACTCTGCCAGTATTCATGAAAATAATGGTGGGTAAAGACAATTCCAAAAGGAATTTGAAATAATTTGAAAAGAAGATATATTGCAAACCCAATACTTCCCTCAGAAATCACAAAACAAGAGTACTTTATTGACCAAACCTAGTCTTGTCAATATGTGGTACTGGGATCTGGGGACGACAGGAGAGGAGAGACTTTTGTGTAGCATCGCTTGTTTTCAGTTCTGTGTTCCCATATTTAACTAAACCGTGATTCTTGCTTTAGTCTCCGTCAAGCAGAGATTACTGCCATGCATATTATGACACGACTTAACACCTGTCAGCGCTGCCATTCCTCAGGAAAAAAAATGGAGAGTGCTGGGTGCCTATATGACTAACATATTTCTCTAGCTAATTACCACATTTCCTATTCTATACTATGATTCAAATCTCTGTCTTTCCCTTGAATAACCCTAATGCTCATTCAGATGAAAAAGGACAAAAGCTCACATGCTCTATACAGGTTCCAAGTTAAAATATTTAGCCTTCAAGTCAGGAGTTACGGGAAGGCAGAGAAATGTTCTAGCGTACAGGCCATTCCTCAGCTGTGCTTCTGATGAATGCCTGAGGCAGGATTCTGATTTCCCACTGGTCAGTAATAGCTTTTCTAAATGTCATCTGAAATGGAGGCTCCTAAGCAGTGGCATATAGAAAAACTGCCAAGTCAGTATCAACAGAAAATTCCTAAGGCCCACAGTTATCTTATCAGTAAATCCCCTTCAGCCCATGCATAGCAATTTCCAGAAAAGGTGGCTGAGTTTCCTTTGCATTTTGTTCAAACTGCGCTACGATGAGAACAGGAGAGAATGTTAATTTTCTTGAGGAGAAGCTGGCTCCGAACACAGGAATTCACACCAGGGATTTATCAACATAAAAACTGTGATGCAGAATAGTACCTTTCCACCACTCTGTGTGCCCAGTAAATCTTTTTTGTGAGTCTATTAATGCACTAAGCTGAAAAAAATATGTTTTCTTCCTAGGCCCGGTCATGCTAGCAGGGAATTTGTTGTGCTGGGAATGGCGTCTTTCTTTTCTAAGAATCCCACCAGCTGAAAGTAGAGAAACAATGATCTAGAAAAACATGTGGGACCTAAATGCCAGGTCCCCAAGAAGAGCCGAAAATGCCTTTCCTTTCTGAAAATTTAGCTACTTTGTTATTATTCCTTTATTACCATACTCTCTCCTCTCCAAGTCTGCAGGATTCCATGGCCACTTCCCTAGTTACCTTGGATGACAGAAAGTGTGGAAGGGCCGAGAACAACTCAGCAAAGCACCTAAGTTCCTGTCTTGAGCAGCATCTGATTCTCATTCTTCCTTTGGTATTTTCACACGTATCCTTCTACAAACTCAATCCTTTCTTTTTAGCTCTGAAAACAAAAACTCTCTGGCTGGAATGAGCCGTCAGAAATGTGGGAATTCATACACTGTGTGCATGTGTGGTTACTTGTGTGTGTGCCATTTGTACACATCACTGATGGGGGAAGTTAAATCATTTTTGGATACAGTTTGTGGCAAGACTATATAATGTGCCAAATCCAGGTCTTTGAAGTAACTTTCTGTACAACCTGTTATTGAAGCATTTCTTGCCAACTTAAAGTAGAGGAAGTACCCATTGAAAGAGGAATATTTTCCTTTTCTTGCCATTCAAGCCATACAGGGACATTCTTTCAACTCATCAAAAAACAAAAACAAACAAACAAACCAAAAAAAACGCACAAAAGCAAAAACAACAAAAAAAACCCCTTCTAAATGTTTATTTTTTTCCATCTGGTGAGGTCATAATGACTTATGATATGAATATTTTCTCTTCTTAAGTCCTCCTTTTGCCTTGCATCCCTTCTAAAGTCAGATTAATAAGCAGATGTATGAATAAGAGAAGGTGAATGTGGGCAGATACAGTTAGGGAAAGAGCTCACTGCAAGGATAAGTGGCTGGGTTAGAGGTAAAAGCTTAGAAGGGTAAGCCCCCTCTCTTGCAGGGAGGACTAAGGGTTCAAAACCCGAGTTCAAGCAGAGACTCTAGTAACGTGAGCATTCTACTTCCTCTCTTCCCACTTGACGGATAAAACGAAGGTAGGGACAATCCTGGCATTAGCTCTTTCCACAAGGCTGTCCTGGAGCTGTGGCTCACTGAACAGAGGGAAGAGGACTTTGGGAACACAAGCAACAAAGTAACAGCCTTGGCTGAGGGCAGAGTCTATCCCTTGTTTCCCCGAGTTCTTGGATTTGTGGGCAGTATTTCACAGTCCATTCTACCAAGTTTCAAATAGGCTGAGAAGTAAAAAACGCATGTGAGAGTATTCTAAAAGGTGTATCGATTCCAGCTGTGGACCTCAAGGACAGGAGATTTTTACCAGCGCGTCCATAGGGTGCTGACCCTGTGCTCCAAGGAAAAGAACAAAGAGGAGGCAGTCAGATCAGAAAGTGAGCTAGGTGGTTGCTGGAAGACACAAAGAGACCTACATTGTTATTTGCTTCCTCACCAGGTCAAAAAGGTGCTGGCTGAGAAACCTTACCCAGTCGCCACCTGGGTGACTGGCTGTTCCTTGAGCAAAAAGGAAATGCTTTCTCTAAGTATCACTTGCAACAGTGTTGTCAAATGACGCCCAAAGGCACCTGACAACTCACCTCCTTCCTTTCACATCCATTATCACAATAACATGTTTGTTCTGTTTTGTTTTTGCAACTCCCCAGCCCTGAAACTCTACCCCACCGAGTCATCCCTTGGGATTGAGAGGGGGTGGGGGGAGAGAGAGAGAGAGAGGAAGAGAAAGAGAGGCAGAAAGAGATAGAGAGAGAGGCGCTATCAGCCATGAGACAGGAGCACAGCCGGGGTCCTCCTGGACACTTGATTTCCTTTGCCACTTCCATCAGTGTAAGGAGAGCCCACAGCATCTGGAAACAATTTCTGCTGGAGGCACCTGCTAATGAGGTGTGGGTCCATGTTTGCAAACACCCCCTTCCACACTCCTGACACTGGCCAACAGATCCCCCCTACCCCGAATCAGAA
This sequence comes from Meles meles, assembly GCF_922984935.1. Classification (NCBI taxonomy): domain Eukaryota; kingdom Metazoa; phylum Chordata; class Mammalia; order Carnivora; family Mustelidae; genus Meles; species Meles meles. The sequence goes on from NC_060068.1 coordinate 87,003,266, forward strand.
AGTGGAAGCCTCTACAAAACTACCCTGAACAGTATGCAATGGCTCCGAAGAGGACTGGCGTTTCTAGCATCCAGGAGCTACTTTGTTCACCTAACTCGTACACATTTACAAGTCATCACAGAAATGATAAGGTCCCCTTTCCAGAGAACCCCACCTGGGGGGCAGCTGAGGTTTCCTTGAGTTTCTACTAAGGTATGCGGGATGCCTTTTGCTTTGGGATTCCTGCCAACAGAAAATAGGCAGACAGATGGGTGCTCTGCAGCCCAGCCAGTATGGGGTGGGGGGAGGCCAGCTCTCCAGAGAGAAAGCCTCAGTAGTCACACAGCAGAGCAGGGAAAAGAGCTTGAAACCAACCCTAACTATTCTCTAGCAAGGTTTCTTAACTGCATCTCCTCAGGATAATGTAAGTAGAGGATCGAGAAGCCTTAGTGCCACGTGGAAGTCTCCCTGATGTCAAGAGGATGGTTTCTGTTTGAGGGTGACAGGTTTCAAAGAAGGATGGGAAGGTGGCTATCGACTGTTCATGTCAGGAGCTGGGCTGAATGCTCTTCACTTGTTTTATTTAATACTCACAACTCAGAAAAGCTGGTACAGTCACTTCCATTTTATGGATAAGCACACAGAAGTCTGAAGATGCTATGGAGCTTGACTGACACTAGGCTGACCGCATACTAGTAGTGCCAACAGGGTATGGGCCTATACTGAGGCTACTAAACCAGTTCTCACACTTGTGCTTTGAAACCCTTTCAAAGACAGAAGACAGAAAGAGCTGGAACCCTGGTGATGGTGGGGGCAGTGGCAGCTGGGCTGGGGGTGGGATTTGCAGCTCCTGCCCTTGCTGCATATAGTTGCCCAATCAAGTGCTAATTTTTAGAAGTCTCCTATTTCACTTTAAAATGAATAACGGGGGGTACCTGGGTGGCTCAGTTGGTTGAGCGACTGCCTTCAGCTCAGGTAATGATCCCGGACTTCCAGGATCGAGTCCCGCATCGGGCTCCCAGCTCCTTGGGGAGCCTGCTTCTCCCTCTGACCTTCTCCTCTCTCGTGCTCTCTCTCACTCATTCTCTCTCAAATAAATAAATAAATAAAATCTTTAAAAAAAATAAAATGAATAACGGTGTTGCAATTAATCCCATCCTGTATTTACTTTGTATAAAAACGTTACTTCTCTTCCAGCCCTTTAAATATAATTGTCCAGAAAAGGAGGCATGTTTACAGTATCACTTTGAGCATCTTCTGGGTTCATTTAAATGGGCCCTGCACCCTTACTCGGGGCTACAGAGATGACCCATCCTAGGTGCGTGCGTACCATAAAAGGTGGATGAGGGAAGGCTAACTTAAGTTTCTATGTGACTAACATGACGTCATGATTAAGGACAAGGCTGTGGCATTAGACAGGCCTGGGATTCACAGTGCACTCCACCATCTGCCAGCTGTGTGCGGTGAGGTGTGTTACTTCTTAACGTCTCTGGGCTTCAGTTTGCCATGTCTGTAAAAAGCTGTCCACATGTTGGGATATGGGGAGGTACAGAAAGGGGAGCTTCCACACCCTGTTAGCTCTTGTGAGTGAAAGACGGTCTGAACCGCAGTCTTCAGCCTTCTGTCAGACTGACTTACAAACTACCCTCACTGAGCTACGTGTGAGTCGTGTGAGAGAAACCCAGAACGCTTCCTCATTGCTTTAAAGCCAATGACTGTACTTCTAGGACAGGAGGAAGAAAAAGCATTTAAATAGTTTGCAGTGAAGTGAAATAGTTTAAAAACGAATGGCTGATGTGTTCAGTAGAGACAAAAGAAAGCAATGTGTTAGTTTTAAAAATCAGACCTATCCTGTAACCACGGGTATTATATGCATTAAATTAGCACACAGAGAGCATGCCATTCGGGGACTGGCACTCAGCAAGTATTCACAAATGGTGGTTAATGTTATAATCACCCAGGGGGCTTTGGGACCTGGGCCAAGGAACCCTCGGGCTATCTCCTCAGGTCTTCCTTCCCTGGGCCCCCTCCCCTAACACACTGCCCCAGGGATAAAAGGTAACTGGAACTTCGCCTGGCAAAAGATGATGGACTGATAAGAACCACTTCCTCTGTAGCAAATAAAAATGTTTAGGCTCCCTGTTTCCTGCCTGTGGTTTTGCATACCCTTGGAGGAATATTGGGCCCCACTAATGCATTTCTTCCCCACTCTCACTGCTCTCTAGGTACTAGGTAATGGGTATGTGGTTTCGGCTCCAGCAAGAGCTGTTCACCAGGGGTTTTCTCGTTAGTACTATGTAGCAACCCATCCAACAGCTGACTTCCTTCTGTTTATTGCAAATCCTAAAAGAAAATGCTCAAGTATGCTAACGGAATCTGGATTCTACACAGAGAAAGAGAAAAGCCAATGAAAAAGCACTTTTTTTCAAAAAATGAGTCCAACACTGTAACCACATTTCTAAGCTAACTATTCATTTGCAATGCACAGAAGTGTACAATCAGGAAGAGCCTGTCTTCTACTATTAACAAAGCCAAGATCCATCAATTCTATCTGATGCTGCTTCTAAAACTGGCACGTTACTAGCCATGATAAGGAGCAACCGTCCTGCCCTGGGCCACATCAGAACGTTTCCCAAGTACATTTGTAACTTCTTGTCTTTATCATCCTTAGTGTTCTTGTTAGCAAAAAAACATCAACTTTGCTTTCTGTCAGAAAGAGCACAGCAATAGGCAAAATTTGTGAACAGCCAGATCCCTGGCTCAAAAGAATTTGCAATTTGAAGATAACAGCAAGAAGTGGGCAACCCTGAATAAAACATAGCTCAAATAAGCAATGTTAGAATGACTTCTTAAAAGGAACTGGTTCATTTTTTTTGAGTCAAGATGGCGGAGGAGTAGCAGGCTGAGATGACACCAGGTAGCAGGAGATCAGTTAGATAGTTTATCTTTTTTTTTTTTTAAGATTTTATTTATTTATTTGACACACATAGAGAGATCACAAGTAGGCAGAGAGGCAGGCAGAGAGAGAGGAAGGGAAGCAGGCTCCCCACTGAGCAGAGAGCCCGATGCGGGGCTCGATCCCAGGACTCTGTGATCATGACCTGGGCCGAAGGCAGAGGCCTAACCCACTGAGCCACCCAGGTGCCCCAGTTAGATATTTTATCAAACCATTCCAAACACCTACAAACCCAACAGGAGATCGAAGAAAAGAGGAGCAATTCTAGAAACATAAAATCGACCACTTTCTGAAAGGTAGGATGTACGGAGAAGTGAATCCAAAGCCATGGAAAGATAGACTGCAGGGGGAGGGGCCTGCTCCCAGCAAGTGGTAGAGCAAGAGCGCAAAATCAGAATTTTCAGAAATCTGCTCCACTGAGGGACATTGCTCCAGAGGCTAAGCGGGGGTGGAGAACTCGCGGGGACAGCTGGTTTCAGGTCCTGCGGGTCACAGAAGGATCAGGGGTGTCTGAGTGTGGCAGAGTGCCCAGGTATCACAGCAGGGAAGCCAGCTGCAGAGATGGAGCCGAGGAGTGAGCTCTCAGCTCAGGATTACCTTAAACTTGATCTGTGGCACAGTCAGGCCACTGATCTCTGAGCAGGGACCCCAAAAGTGGCAGATCTGGGGAGACTCACCTTCCTTCTCTGGAGGCAGGAATCTGCTGGGTTTGGAGACTCCAGGTGGGCCTGTGTGCCAGAGACAGTAACGCTCAGTCACAGGCCGGGTAAGCTCTGACTGCGGCCAGAGGCCAGGGAGACAGGAGTGATTGACCACTTTTCTCCAAGGGCGCACTGAAGAGTGGGGCCCCAGCTCTTGGCTCCTGCTGCCTGGAGATTGGGAGGCTACTATCTTCATTCCCATCCTCCAAAGATCTACGGAAAGCATTCAGAGAACAAAAGCTCCCGAGAGTGAATCCAAGCAGATTATTTACCCCGGCCCCTGGCAAGGGTGGTATAATTCTGCCTTGGGCAAAGACATTTGAGAATCACTGCAACAGGCCCCTCCCGCAGAAAATCAACAAGAACATCCAGCCAGGACCAAGCTCACTGATTAAGGACAACAGGGGAATTCCGGAGGAGGGGAAAGCAAAGCATGGAGTTCATGGCTTTCTCCTCATGATTCTTTAGTCTTGCAAAGTTAATTAATTTTTTTTCTTTTATTATTATTATTTTAAAGATATTATTTATTCATTTAACAGAGAGAGAGTGTACAAGCAGGGAAAGCAGCAGGGAGTGGGAGGGAGAAGCAGGCTTCCCGCCGAGCCAGGAGCTGGATGTAGGACTCGATCCCAGGACCTGGGATCATGACCTGAGCCAAAGGCAGGTGCTTAACAAACTAGGCCACCCAGGCGTCCCTTAATTTTATTTTTTTTCTTATTATAATTTTTTTAACTTTTACTCATTCCTCTTAACATTTTTTTAACTAGTTTATCTTAATACCATTCTTAAAATCTTTTTGAACCTTCATTATCATAGTAATATTTTATCCTTCATTGTATCTAACTTTATTTTTTGTACACACATAGGATTTTTTCTTCTAAAAAATTTTGGGATACAACTTCTTCTAATAGATCAGAATATACCTTAAATCTAGCATAGGGCGTTGTGCTAGTCTCCAGCCTGAGCAAATTCTCTCCACTTTCTTTTCCCAACCAACTTATGTTATCAAATCCTTTATTATAATTTTTTTCAAATTTTCATCTTTACAGTCATATTCTATCCCTTCATCATGTTTACCCTTATTTTTGTGTATGTATATATATAAATTTATCATTCTTTAAAATTTTGGGAGGTAGCTTCTTCTAAGAGACCAAAATACACCCCAAATCAAGTGGGTGGCTCTGTTCTATTTACCAGTCTAATTTTATATATATATATATATTTTTTTTTTAACTTCTTTTTACCCCCTTTCTTCTCCCCATAATTTGAGATCTCTTCTGCTTTGGTTAACACACATTTTTCTGGGGTCTTTGCCACCCTTTTAGTATTTATTCTCTCATTCATATATTCTTATCTGCATAAAATGACAAGGTGGAAAAACTCACTACAAAAAAAAAAGAACAAGAGGCAGCACTGAAGGCTAGAGACCTAATCAATACAGACATTGGTAATATGTAAGATCTAGAGTTCAGAATGATAATTTTCAAGGTGCTAGCTGTGCTCGAAAAAGGCATGGAAGATATTAGAGAAACCCTGTCTGTATAAATAAAAGCCCTTTCTGGAGAAATAAAAGAACTAAAATCTAACCAAGTTGAAATCAAGAAAGCTATTAATGAGGTGTGATTAAAAATGGAGGCTCTTACTGCTAGGATAAACGAGGCAGGAGAATTAGTGATATAGAAGACCAACTGACTGAGAATAAAGAAGCTTAGTAAAAGAGAGACAAACAACTACTGGACCACAAGGGGAGAATTCAAGAGTTAAGTGATACCATAAGACAAAATAATAGTAGAATACCATAAGGCAAAACAATACTAGAATAATAATAGTAGAATAATAACAGTAGAATAATAATAATAATAACAGAAGAAGAGAGAGAGAGAGCAGCAGAAGGTATACTGGAGTGAATTATTGTAGAGAATTTCCCTAATAGGGCAAAGGAATCATACATCAAAAGCTAGGAGGCACAGAAAACTCCCCTCAAAATCAATAAGAAGAGGTTCACAACTCGTCATCTAATAGTAAAACATACAAGTCTTAGTGACAAAGAGAAAATCCTGAAAGCAGCCCGGGACAAAGTCTGTAACATACAATGGTAAAAATATTAGATTGGCAGCAGACTTATCGACAGAGACCTGGCAGGCCATAAAGAACTGAAATGATATATTCAGAGCATTAAACAAGAAAAACATGCAGCCAAGAATACTATATCCAGCTAGGCTATCATTGAAAATAGAAGGAGAGATAAAAAGCTTCCAGAACAAACAAAAACTAAAAGAATTTATAAGCACCAAACAGCTCTACAGGAAATGTTGAAAGGTGTCATCTAAGCAAAGAGAGAGCCTAAAAATAGTAGACCAGAAAGGAACAGAGATGATATACAGTAACAGTCACCCTATGGGCAACACAATGGCACTAAATTCATATCTCTCAATAGTTACCTTGAATGTAAATGGGCTAAATGCCCCAATCAAAAGACACAGGGTATCAGAATAGATAAAAAACCAAAACCCATCAATATGCTGTCTACAAGAAATTCATTTTAGACCCAAAGACACCTCCAGATTTAAAATGAGAGGGTGGAAAACAATTTACCATGCTAATGGACATTTAAAAAAAAAAAAAAGCTGGGGTGGCAATCCTTATATCAGATAAATTGGATTTTAAGCCAAAGACTATAATAAGGGATGAAGAAGGACACTATACCATACTCAAAGGGTCTGTCCAAAGAGAAGATCTAACAAATTCAAATATCTATGCCCCTATCATGGGAGCAGCCAACTATATAAACCAATTAATAACAAAATCAAAGAAACACATTGACAGTAATACAATAATAGTACGACACTTTAACACCCCCCTCACTAAAGTGGACAGATCATCCAAACAAAAGATCAAAAAGGAAATAAAGGCCTTAAATGACACACTGGACCAGATGGACATCACAGATATATTCAGAACATTCCATCCCAAAGCAACAGATACACATTCTTCTATAGTGCACATGGAACTTTTCCAGAATAGATCACATCCTGGGTCACAAATCAGGTCTCTCAACCAGTACCAAAAGATTGGGATCATTCCCTGCAAATTTTCAGACCACAATTCTCTGAAGCTAGAACTCAATCACAAGAGGAAATTTGGAAAGAACCCAAATACATAGAGACTAAAGAGCATCCTACTAAAGAATGAATGAGTCAGTCAGGAAATTATTTATTTTTATTTTTTATTAACATATAATGTATTATTAGCCTCAGGGGTACAGGTCTGTGAATCACCCGGTTTACACACTTCATAGCACTCACCATAGCACATACACTCCCGAATGTCTATAACCTAACCACCCTCTTCCTTCCCCCCTCCTCCCAGCAAACCTCAGTTCATTTTGTGAGATTAAGAGTCTCTTATGGTTTGTCTCCCTCCCAATCCCATCTTGTTTCATTTATACCTTTCCTACCCCCCAAACCTCCCACATTGCCTCTCAACTTCCTCATATCAGGGAGATCATATGATAATTGTCTTTCCCTGACAGACTTATTTCGCTCAGCATAATACCCTCTAGTTCCATCCATGTTGTCGCAAATGGCAAGATTTCATTTCTTTTGATGGCTGCATAGTATTCCATTGTGTATATATACCACTTCTTCTTTATCCACTCATCTTCAACCAGGAAATTACAGAAGAATTGAAAAAATTCGTGAAAACACAACTGTTCAAAATCTGTGGGATATAGCAAAGGCAGTCCTGAGAGGAAAATGTAGAGCAATACAAGCCTTTCTCAAGAAACAAATAAGGCTTCAAATACACAACCTAACCCTACACCCAAGGGAGCTGGAGAAAGAACAGCAAAGAAAGCCTAAACCCAGCAGGAGAAGAGAAATAATAAAGATCAGAGCAGAAATCAATGAAATAGAAACCCAAAAAACAATAGAAAAAATCAACGAAACTAGGAGCTGTTTCTTTGAAAGAATTAATAAGATCGATAAACCCCCAGCCAGACTTATCAAAAAGAGAAAGAACACAAATAAATAAAATCATGAATGAAAGAGGAGAGAGCACAACCAACACCAAAGAAATACAAACAATTATAAGAACATAGTATGAGCAACTATACGCCAGCAAGGTTGACAATCTGGAAGAAATGGACACATTCCTAAAGATGTATAAGCTACCAAAAACTAAACCAGGAAGAAAGAGAAAACCTGAACAGACCCATAACCAGTAAGGAGATTGAAGGAGTCATCAAAAATCTCCCAACAAACAAGAGCCCAGGGCCAGACGGCTTCCCAGGGGAATCCTATCAAACTTGTCTTTATTTTATTTTTCAAAGATTTTATTTATTTATTTGACAGAGAGAGATGACAAGTAGCCAAAGAGGCAGGCAGAGAGCAAGGGGGAAGGAGGCTCCCCGCTGAGCAGAGAGCCTGACGTGGGACTCGATCCCAGAACCCTGGGATCACGACCTGAGCCACAGGCAGAAGCCCTAACCCACTGAGCCACCCAGGTGCCCTGTACTAAACATTTAAAGAAGAAATATTTCCTATTCTCCTGAGACTGTTCCAAAAAATAGAAATGGAAGGAAAACTTCCAAACTCATTTTATGAGGCCAGCATTACGTTGATCCCAAAACCAGACAAAGACCACATCAAAAAAGATAATTACAGGCCAATATCCTTGATGAACACAGATGTGAAAATTCTCACCAAAATACTAGCCAATAGGTTCCAACAGTACTTTAAAAGGATTATTCACCATGACCAAGCGGGATTTATTCCTGGGCTTCAAGGTTGGTTCAACTTCTGCAAATCAATCAATGTGATACAGTACCTTAATAAAAGAAAGAATAAGAACCATATGATACTCTCAATAGATGCTGAAAAAGCATTTGACAAAGTATAGCATCCTTTCTTGATCAAAACCCTTCAAAGTGTAGGGATAGAGAGTACATACCTCAATATCATCAAAGCCATCTACAGTGAATATCAAAAACTGACAGCTTTTCCACTAAGGTCAGGAACACGGCAGGGATATCCATTATCACCACTGCTATTCAACATAGTACTAGAAGTCTTAGCCTCAGAAATCAGACAACAAAAAGAAATTAAAGGCATCCAAATTGGCAAAGAGGAAGTCAAACTATCACTCTTTGCAGATGATACGATCCTATATGTGGAAAACACAAAAGGCTCCACTCCAAAACTGCTAGAACTGGTACAGGCATTCAGTAAAGTGTCAGGATATAAAATCAATGCACAGAAATCAGTTGCATTTCTATACAACAACAGAAAGACAGAAGAAAGAGAAATTAAAGAGTCAATCCCATTTACAGTTGCACCCAAAACCATAAGATACCTAGGAATAAACCTAACCAAAGAGGCAAAAAATCTGTACTCAGAAAACTATAAAGTACTCATGAAAGAAATTAAGGAAGACACAAAGAAATGGAAAAACATTCCATGCTCATGGACTGGAAGAACAAATATTATGAAATGTCTATGATAACTAAAGGAATCTACACATTTAATGCAATCCCTATCAAAATACCATCATTTTTTTTCAAAGAAATGGGACAAATAATCCTAAAATTTGTATGGAATCAGAAAGACCCCGAAAAGTTAGAGGAATGTTGAAAAAGAAAACCAGTGTTGGTGGCATCACAATTCCAGACTTCAAGCTCTATTACAAAGCTGTCATCATCAAGACAGTATGGTACTGGCACAAAAACAGACACATAGCTCAGTGGAACAGAATAGAGAGCCAAGAAATGGACCCTCAACTCTATGGCCAACTAATCTTTGACAAAGCAGGAAGGAATGTCCAATGAAAAAAAGACAGTCTTTTCAACAAATGGTGTTGGGAAAAATGGACAGCCACATGCAGAAAATGAAACTGGACCATTTCCTTATACCACACACAAAAATAGACTCAAAATGGATGAAGGACCTCAATGTGATAAAGGAATCCATCAAAATCCTTGAGGAGAATACAGGCAGCAACCTCTGACTCCAGCCTCAGCAACTTCTTCCTAGAAACATCACCAAAGGCAAGGGAAGCAAGGGCAAAAATGAACTATTAGGATTTCATCAAGATCAAAGCTTTTGCACAACAACGGAAACAGTCAACAAAACCAAAAGACAACTGACAGAATGGGAGAATATATTTGTAAATGATATACCAGTTAAAGGACTGTATCCAAAATCTATAAGGGACTTATCAAACTCAACACCCAAAGACCAAATAATCCAATCAAAAAATGGCCAGAAGACATGAACAGACATTTCTACAAAGAAGACATCCAGATGGCCAACAGACACATGAAAAAGTGCTCCACATCACTTGGCATCAGGGAAATACAAATCAAAACCACAATGAGATACCACCTCACACCAGTCAAATGGCTAAAATTAACAAGTCAGAAAATGACAGATGCTGGTGAGGATGCAGAGAAAGTGGGAACCCTCCTACACTGTGAGTGGGAAAGCAAGCTGTTGCAGCCACTCTGGAAAACAGTATGGAAATTCCTCAAAAGTTTGAAAATAGAGCTACCCTATGACCTAGCAATTGCACTACTGGGTATTTGCCCTAAAGATACAAACGTAGTGATCCGAAGGGACACGTGCACTCGAATGTTTATAGCAGCAATGTCCACAATAGCCAAACTATGGAAAGAACCTAGATGTCCATCAACAGATGAATGGGTAAAGAAGTATGGTATATATATACAATGGAATACTATGCAGCTATCAAAAGAAATGAAATCTTGCTGTTTGCAATGATGTGGATGGAACTAGAGGGTATTATGCTGAGCGAAATAAGTCAGTCAGAAAAAGACAATTATCATGTGATCTCCCTGATATGAAGAGTTTGAGAGGCAATGTGGGGGATTTTGGGGTAGGGAAGGAAAAATGAAACAAGATGGGATTGGGAGGGAGAAAAACCATAAGAGACTCTTAATCTCACAAAACAAACTGAAGGTTGCCAGGGGGAGGGAGGTAGGGAGTGGGTGGTTTAGTTATGGACATTGGGGAGGGTATGTGTTATGGTGAGTGCTGTGAAGTGTGTAAACCTGGCGATTCACAGACCTGTACCCCTGGGCCTTATAATACATTATATATTAATAAAAAATAAAAAACAAAAAAAAAAAGAAAAAAAGGAAAGAAACCCCTCTTCCTTGTCCAGGTAGGACTATCTTCAGCCATGTTCACTCTCACACTTCTCCTTAGTGTTTTGAGTTGACAAATTAAAAGAAAATATGTATTTCCTACGCAATAGTCATTTGGAGCAACATGAAGTATATTGGAGGGAGAAGAATGCCTAGAAGAGACGTATGTTCCCTAGGAAGTGGGATGGAATCCATGGACAGCTTACCATATTTTCAGAGTAGACCGAAGGAAGACTCTCTCAATCCCTTGCTTCTTCTCCTCGCTTGGAGGGAGAAGGAGGAAAAGACAAACAAGAGGTTCCAGACAGTCCCCACCTCTTTCTGCCTTCCATAGGCCCAAGAAGAGGGAGGGGAGTAATTTTGAATTCTAATGATGTTTGGAGTTTATTACTTTGCCTGAACATAACAGTTACTGAAATGGATCTCTTGGATCCACTGGAGCAATTCATGTGACAGGAGGCTTTTATAAAGTAGACAATGACTGGAAAAGTTACAGGCTTTGCTTGAAGTTCCATCCAGAAAAAGAGAAAATTTAACATCACTGAAAGGGTTTGCAGGAAGAGTGGAAAAAATAATAAATTTGCTTCCTTATTGAAAAAAAAAAAAAAAAAGAACTGGTTCACAAGAGAAACAGATCCTCAGAGAGAATACAGGTAAGCCAGGGAGTTTTGTTTCTGCTGACCATGTGGATTCACGTAATTACCATTTATGTATAGCAGAAGGTGCCAAAAAATCCCTTTCTGATGGAAGCTCCTAAAGAGAATCATAGAAGTGACAAAAATGTTAGTTGAGTGCAGCTCCTTATCTTGGATAATGGAGTATTTCCTCTTGGTGGAAATCAGCTGTTCTGCCAAGAGAACCTGAGGGAGTAATTGGGAGGTTTTTACATGTTATGTAAGCAAGTTTATTTTGGGAGCTTGGGGTATGGCGTGCTGTTGCCTTTAACCACATCTGCTCTATTCCCATAATGACCACTTCATTCCTGGGCTGTGTGGAACATGGCCTACATTAGTCCTGGGTCATTAGGAGGTGGTGAGGCTCCAAAATTGTCATGATGTTCCAATGAAGTTGTTGAACTCTGCCCAGAAAGAAATAGATTGATTTGGAAATTATAAAGACCCTGCTAGTTAAACCAACCTATTGCATTTGGATTCTCATTCTCAAATGCATCTGAAGGGCCCTAACTTTACTCAGCTTTTGCTCAAATAAAGGTCTCTTTTTTACTTTATTCAGTTAAAATAAGTATTGCCCAATATTTCTATTTTCCCTTTTAAAGATTTTATTTATTTATTTGATAGAAAGAGCACGCACACAGAGGGAGGTAGGGGCAGAGGGAGAGGAAGAAGCAGGCTCCCCTCTGAGCAGGGAGCCCAATGTGAGGTTTGATCCCAGGACCCTGAGATCACGACCCATGCCAAAGGCAGATGCTTAACCAACTGTGCCACCCAGGTGCCCCAGTATTGTCCAACATTTCCTAGTGAATGCATAATGAAAATTCTGTATGCTTCAAACTGATGGGCCTAAATATATAATGACTGCTTTGTGTTGGGGAAGTTCACCTAGCACCTCAGATTTTCTCAGTTAGGCTATGCATACTTTACCCTCCTTTCTATGGCTCCGCTGCCTACCTTTTTCTAAGTACATTCCTTCCATTTTCATAAAGCTGGTGCTTGTCTGCTCACAGCTCTCCTCTTCTCATTGGTCTCACAATCACTCAAGTAAAATTTTCAGAAAGAAAAAAATCATGATTCTCCAGCACATGTAAATCAAACAGTTCACACTCTATTTAACCCACCAATTAATGGAGGAACTGTAAGATATTAATGCCAGTCCCAAAAGCACTCAAAAGGTTACCTATTTCAAATAAACAAAATATAAATTGCACTCCTGGGTATTTACCCTAAAGATACAAACATAGTGATCCGAAGGGGCACGTGTACCCGAATGTTTATAGCAGCAATGTCTACAATAGCCAAACTATGGAAAGAACCTAGATGTCCATCAACAGATGAATGGATAAAGAAGATGTGGTATATATACACAATGGAATACTATGCAGCCATCAAAAGAAATGAAATCTTGCCATTTGCGACGACGTGGATGGAACTAGAGCGCATCATGCTTAGTGAAATAAGTCAATCGGAGAAAGACAACTATCATATGATCTCCCTGATATGAGGACATGGAGAAGCAACATGGGGTGTTAGGGGGATAGGAGAAGAATAAATGAAACAAGATGGGATTGGGAGGGAGACAAACCATAAATGACTCTTAATCTCACAAAACAAACTGGGGGTTGCTGGGGGGAGGTGGGATTGGGAGAGGGGGAGGGGGCTATGGACATTGGGGAGGGTATGTGCTATCATGAGTGCTGTGAAGTGTGTAAACCTGGCGATTCACAGACCTGTACCCCTGGGGATAAAAATACATTATATGTTTATTAAAAAAAAAAAAATTTGGAGGGGGAGGCGAACCATAAGAGACTATGGACTCTGAAAAACAAACTGAGGGTTTTGAAGGGTCAGGGGTGGGAGGTTGGGGGAACAGGTGGTGGGTAATGGGGAGGGCACGTATTGCATGGAGCACTGGGTGTTGTGCAAAAACAATGAATACTGTTACGCTGAAAAAATAAATAAAATGGAAAAAAAATAAATAAACAAAATATAGCAGGGTAATACTGAGGGGGTCTGGTAAAATATTGGCTCATGTCCAACAGATCCATAAGCCTGGTTCACACTAGTAGCCTGTTCACTGTGGGTAACAATTCCTTGCATCGCTACCAGGTTACATTCTCCATGTCAGCTTCTGTCACTCGAGAACTTACATATCATAAAAATACGTCAACAGTGCAACTTAGCATGCTACAGCAAATGCATTCAGGAATACCCTTTCCAGATATTGACCAATTTTTTAAGGTACAATCTAGAGTCTCCCACAACATGGAAAGCAAAACCCAAACAAACACTCCTACGAGAGTCCTCTCTAGTCCTCTCTTCCTTCTCCCTCTCATTCCCTTCCACAAGACACTAGAAAAAGCTGCTTGTTTCATGGACTCCTTTTTCCCCACTCCCATTTACTCTTCAATCCTTTTCCAATTTTTTTTCCATCCTTTGCTCTGCTTACTAGTGACTACTTTTTCTAGATCCAAATAATATTTTTTATTCCTTATCCAACCTTTCAGCAGTTTTTGAACTTTTGACAATACACTTCTTAATGTATTTTCTTCTTCTGGCTTCTGAGACCTGGTATTTGCATGACTTTCCTCCCACTTCTTGGGATGCTTCTTCTTTGCCTCCTCTGCAGGCTCATTCTCTACTAAAATGTTGTTAAGTGTTGGGATTTCTCTAGGCTGAGTACTAGGCACTCCTCTATTCTTCAGTACTTTCTTCTCCTCAGACATCATCTGGGTTAATAACCTCAAGTTGTACCCCATTTCCAAATGAAGCACAAATTTGTAGATCTAGGCTAGATACTTCAGCTCATAGATCCATCTGCCTACTTGACATCCTCTCTTGAATTGCCAGAGACATCTCAACTTCATTAGGTACAAACCTAGACTTAAGAACTCTATCCCCAACACTCTGCATGAAAGCTTGTCTTCGTCCAGAGTACCCCATCTCAGGGAATGACACCACCAACTAGTCAGTTACTCAAGCAACAACCCAGGAAGCAACGTGGATCTACTACTTTTGACAAGTCCTGTCCCCTTCAGACCTGGGGTAGATGTTTACTTCCAGGCAGACAAGCTCTCCCAAGTTCAATGAAATGGCCTTTAGAATTTATGAGCTACCCAAAAACTGTTCAATTACTAAATGTGCCAATTATGAATGAGAAGGGCCTGATAATTTAGGTTTTACTGATAGAACCTAGACTATACACCCCACTTCCAAAAGGATGCATATGGGAGTCAGAGTTCCAAGGGAGAACCAAAGTATGCTTGTCCAAAGAACGGTTAGAGAGGGGTATAGGGGGGATAGACACATTGTTGGCTGGGTAGAGTTAGTGCTGCTTCTTCTGATATAGAAAGACGAAATCAGATCATGTTCTAAGAAGAGCTGAAACAGACTTCCAGCATTTCTTTATTTTCCCTTATTTTTTATTTTTTTGATTTTTTTATAAACATATAATGTATTTTTATCCCCAGGGGTACAGGTCTGTGAATCGCCAGGTTCACACATTTCACAGCACTCACCATAGCACATACCCTCCGCAATGTCCATAACCCCACCACCCTCTCCCGAACCCCCTCCCTCCAGCAACCCTCAGTTTGTTTTGTGAGGTTAAGAGTCTCTTATGGTTTGTCTCCCTCCCAATCCCATCTTCTTTCATTTATTCTTTTCCTACCCCCCCAACCCTCTACATTGCCTCTCCATTTCCTCATATCAGGGAGATCATATGATAGTTGTCTTTCTCTGATTGACTTATTTCGCTAAGCATAATATCCTCTAGTTCCATCCATATCGTCGCAAAAGGCAAGATTTCATTTATTTTGATGGCTGCATAGTATTCCATTACATATATATACCACTTCTTCTTTATCCATTCATCTATTGATAGACATCTAGGTTCTTTCCATAGTTTGGCTATTGTGGACATTGCTGCTATAAACATTCGGGTGCACGTGCCCCTTCGGATCATTACATTTGTATCTTTAGGGTAAATACCCAGTAGTGCAATTGCTGGGTCATAGGGTAGTTCTATTTTCAACATTTTGAGGAACCTCCATGCTGTTTTCCAGAGTGGTTGCACCAGCTTGCATTCCCACCATCAGTGGAGGAGGGTTCCCCTTTCTCCGCATCCTCGCCAGCATCTGTCATTTCCTGACTTGTTAATTTTAGCCATTCTGACTGGTGTGAGGTGATATCTCATTGTGGTTTTGATTTGTATTTCCCTGATGCCGAGTGATGTGGAGCACTTTTTCATGTGTCTGTTGGCCATCTGGATGTCTTCTTTGCAGAAATGTCTGTTTATGTCCTCTGCCCATTTCTTGATTGGATTATTTGTTCTTTGGGTGTCGAGTTTGCTGAGCCCTTTATAGATTTTGGATACTAGCCCTTTATCTGATATGTCATTTGCAAATATTTTCTCCCATTCTGTCAGTTGTCTTTTGGTTTTATTAACTGTTTCCTTTGCTGTGCAAAAGCTTTTGATCTTGATGAAATCCCAATAGTTCATTTTTGCCCTTGCTTCCCTTGTCTTTGGCGATGTTCCTAAGAAGAAATTGCTGCGGCTGAGGTCAAAGAGGTTGCTGCCTGTGTTCTCCTCAAGAATTTTGATGGATTCCTTTATCACATTGAGGTCCTTCATCCATTTTGAGTCTATTTTCGTGTGTGGCATAAGGAAATGGTCCTATTTCATTTTTCTGCATGTGGCGTCCAATTTTCCCAACACCATTTGTTGAAGAGGCTGTCTTTTTTCCATTGACATTCCTTCCTGCTTTGTCAAAGATTAGTTGACCATAGAGTTGAGGGTCTTTTTCTGGGCTCTCTATTCTGTTCCATTAATCTATGTGTCTGTTTTTGTGCCAGTACCATACTGTCTTGATGATGACAGCTTTGTAATAGAGCTTGAAGTCTGGAATTGTAATGCCACCAACACTGGTTTTCTTTTTCAATACTCCTTTGGCTATTCGAGGTCTTTTCTGGTTCCATATAAATTTTAGGATTATTTGTTCCATTTCTTTGAAAAAAATGGGTGGGATTTTGATAGAGATTGCATTAAATGTGTAGGTTGCTTCAGGTAGCATAGACATTTTCACAATGTTTGTTCTTCCAATCCATGAGCATAGAACATTTTTCCATTTCTTTGTGTCTTCCTCAATTTCTTTCATGAGTACTTTATAGTTTTCTGAGTACAGATTTTTTGCCTCTTTGGTTAGGTTTATTCCTAGGTATCTTATGGTTTTGGGTGCAACTGTAAATGGGATTGACTCCTTAATTTCTCTTTCTTCTGTCTTTCTGTTGCTGTATAGAAATGCAACTGATTTCTGTGCATTGATTTTATATCCTGACACTTTACTGAATGCCTGTACCAGTTCTAGCAGTTTTGGAGTGGAGCCTTTTGGGTTTTCCACATATAGGATCGTATCATCTGCAAAGAGTGATAGTTTGACTTCCTCTTTGCCAATTTGGATGCCTTTAATTTCTTTTTGTTGTCTGATTTCTGAGGCTAAGACTTCTAGTACTATGTTGAATAGCAGTTGTGATAACAGACATCCCTGCCATGTTCCTGAACTCAGCTATTTCCCTTTATTTTTTAAATGTCATTTACTTTTTAATTATGATTGCAAAAATAGATATTCCCTGTAAACACTCTTTTGAAGGGATCGAAAAACATAAACAATGCAAACAGGCTTAACTCATCACCCAAATGAAACCACTGTTAACATTTTGTTATATATTATTTTAAATACTGCTCTACACTTATATACAACTACATCTAACTAATGTGAATTTATTTGTTTTATTAAAAGCAGGTCCAAACTGTATGTAATACTGCGGAAGGAATTTCAGTTTTAAATGGAGAACATTCTAATTTTCAGAACTAGCCTGTTTTCTTAGAGATTTACCTTTCCAAGGTCTAGATTTCAAGGCCAATTTATGCATACTAGACTCTCACCTTTTAATGTTTTCTTTTCTGCTTGCCACTCATCTGTTTTCCAATGTCACTGGGTTCCAGTCAAGAACCACACCAAGTACCTACAACATTCGTTACGATGACAAAGACCTGCCCAGGAGGAGTTTCCGGTCAGAGAGATGAATATTCTCAAGGGGACTGAAGACAGACTTGAGATACAACAGCCACATGTTAACAATCAAACATATTATATTATGTATTTTCCCCCCACCCATTTACTTTTTTTTTTTTTTTAATAGTATGACTAGAAGACGAGATTACAGTGGAAAGACTGGGTGGAGGGGAGAGGCAGTGTGTGTGGGGGGGAACAGAGGTGTAGACGGACATGCATAAAAGGAAACATTTTCTACCTTGCTATGAAATTCCATTACATGAATGGGTAGTATGACACAACATCAGATGATCAAAATTATCATGTAGTGGAAACTTGGCTTCCAAGCGATAAAAGCCTGAGTCTAGGGAAGAGTACCACTTTCTGGTATTTTCTTTTCACCTGTTCTCTCTTACATGGTCTCTCTGATGCCTAGTAGAAATGACAGCTCCTCTTAAAAGTAGTTTAAAAGTAATTTTAAAAGAATAGCAGAATATATCTATCCCCCAGAATAATTGGGTGATAACTTGATTTTATTTATTTCTGCCTACGTGGGAAAGTGTGTTAGAAAGAAGCCCTTACACTTAAGGATGACTGGTATTGTTACCTATTATTATAATAAGGATCATATGGATTGCCAGTACTTCAAAGTTTATACTTTCAATTCCTTGAGGATGTTAATGAAACCCTGTGTTCCTATGCAAAAAAAAGCAGCACAATGTGGGAGTGACGGTATCAAATTAAGTATTTGTAAATCCTTCACAAGGAACTGTGTTTTAAACTGATTTCTCGAAAGTGGAGTAACTCTCCCTAGCCAGTAGGCTGAGGAGGAGAAAGTGAGCCATACCCCACAAGATTAATACCCCATGTATCCCGAGCCAGCTCCATGCCAGAGACCAACTTTCCATCTTAAGCAAGGGTCCAGGATAAGCACACTGTGCCTCTGACAAATGGGGGAGAGTCAGTCTAAGTACTCATCAAACCTCTTTCCTCTTTCTCCAGGGCACAGGGCTAGGTGAAATTTCCTAGTCTTCCTCGCAGCGAGGTGTGACCTTGTGACTGAGTTATTGCCAACAGACAGTGGGCAGAAATGCCACAGACCACATTCGGGGCTGGCCCCATCACAATGGCCATTCTCTGGCTCTTGCTTCCCCCTCTGGTGGAATGGAAGCAAAGTACTCTGAACTTGTGTGGATTAGAGGGGCCACACAAGGAGAGGAGAATGGGTCCCCAAATCACTTCTGGAGAGACTAATAAATACCGGCATTTCATCAGCCAGAAAAGAACTTCAATTCTCTTATACCACTAAGATGTTGGGGACTTAGCAGGAAGGGTTACCTCAGAGTACACAGTTGTCAAAGTACGCAGTTGTTTTCAGCAGTATCTGCCATAAAGGAAAACCAAGTAACACAATGGCCCCGCTCCTGATGGGGTCAACCTTCTTGTCTATCTCTAATTTTGTCTCTTTTACCCCTTCCTCTTTACCAGATGAGTATTGTACCCTCTACCCAGTATATATTTAAATTCCCTTTACCTTTGTCCATTCTTTTGCCTCTGCCTGGGGTGCCTTCCCTCAATGTATCCATTCTGAAAGAAAAATATGCTTTCCTTCCCACCAAAAAACAACTGAAAGTTCATTTCGTCTGTAAAGCCATAAAAAACCTCCACATTCCTTCTTTGTCTCTCCCTTCATCTGTCCATTTACCCACCTAGCCCTTCACTGAGCAAGCCTTCACTGAGCATGACAATGTGTCAAGCCCTCAGCAGCAGAGACTTAAAGATGAAGGACCTTCTCTCTCTCCCTAGGGAACTCAGGGCTCAGTCTGAGAGGAGAGACCTCTAAGCAGAGATGTGGAGTAGAACAGGTAACAGTTAAACTAGAGACAAATACTGGGTACTATAAGAGCAGGAAGAGGCCTTTACATAGGTTTCTCCCTTCCCATAACATGCTCTCCCAGCTCTATGCGTGACTATACTTGCCTGTATCTCCAGTCTCAGGTCCTCTCTGAACCTCAGACTTATTTTTGTCACACCAATGACCATCACCTGTCTCTGTTTCACTCGCTGGTTTGTGTTTCGTTCACTCACTGCCAGTCTCACTCAGTAGCAGCTAAGAACCCTGAGGACAGGATGCAACCTTTCTTTTCACCACTGTCCCTGTGCATCTGGCACAGTGACTGGTACATTCTAGGTGTTCAGTCAATGCTTATGGCATGAGTGAATGGATACATAACACCAACCCGCCTGGGAGCAGGCTGTTAGGAAGAGTTTCCTGACGGAGTTGATGCCTGATCCGAATTGTGAAGGGTAAGTAGCAATTTGCCTGGAACACAGAAGAAGGGAAATTCCAGGCAGAGGGTACAGCTGAAGTAAGGGCACTAAACATGGCCAGTGTTTGTGGATGCAAGTGCCGTGTTAATGTTGCCTAGAGCATGTGGTAAGAGCCGCATGGGTGGGTAAGGCTGCAACAAGACAACAGCAGCAACCACAACAACAACCACAACAGGAGGTAAGTTACGGCTTCCTCCTCATGCCTCCAACAAGCACTTTCTGTGAATTCCAAAGTGTTTCACACATAAAACTAATGACACCAAAAAAAAAAAAAAAAAAAAAAAAAACAAACTAATGACACCATATTGTTATGATATTTTTAAACATCTCTGTGGTCTTGAAGGGCAGAAACTGATTCTTACTTTATGTCCCCAGTTCCCCATTTTATCATTGATGGAAATTGTAGCCAATTGAGAAAGAAGGGGATGAATTCACAGTGTTTTTGGCTGTTCTTGGAACAAAGATAGATGATCGCTAGCGCAAAAATAGAGCCAAAATGTATACGGATGAAACCAGAGTGCTGGAAGAGAAAAAGGATCTATGACATCCCTCCCCCCTCATGAGGTCAGCATACCACCTATTTTGGTATCTCTTCCTCCCACAAAACAAGGGTAACAGAACTAAAGTTGATAAAAGTATCAAATCTAGAACAGACTTAATTTGGAGCATCAGCAGATTCTTACATAAAAGTGGTGCATGTAGTGAGACGTTGAAAGACATTACTGTTAAGGAAACACCCTATATTGAGTGGAGTGATAATAAGGAAGAAGCCTGAAAGGGCCTTACTTTTCAAGAACAGTCAAAACAAATACGTGTAATTTAAAGCGGAGTCTTGAGGAGGAAGACAAAATGAAGCTTCATCTGTAATATACGCCTGGAAAAACAAACACCTCACACATTTAAATGAGGTGTTTTTTTTCCCTCCTTCCTTTGAACATAAAAAAATGCTAGCACATGGGCTTGGTGTAAAACACTAAAAAGAAAAAGAATTATGTAGAAGCCCGCTAACCAGCAATAAATAGTTAATCTGTGTCTCTGTGTGTCTGTGTATCCTTCCAGATAGTTTTAAACACACACACACATAAGGAATACACACAAGTAGTTTATAATGGAATTCATATTATACAGGTGGTTTGTAATCTGTTTTTCTACTTTAATGATTCATAGATTTTTTTATACCATTAATTTTAATACAGTTATTTTAAGTTTGCATAGGCTGCAGTACAGTGTTTGAACACTCCACGATGTATCTGTAGGTTAATCAACACATTTTTATTGACTCTTCTCTATGCCAGCAATTATTCCAGATAATCAAATGTACCAGGAGATAAGAGAGTCCCTGTCACGAAATCATTTACCTTTAACTGGGAGAGGAGGGACAGAAAATAAACATATGGATAAACAGCATAAATTCAGGTACGGGTAAGTATCACCTAGAAGACAAAAGACAGTAGTATATGCAAAAGAGTGACTAAGGTTAACTCAATTTCAGAGGATAAGGTAAACCAGCCTGAAAAGAACCTCTTTTTATACCTCGACACACATTCATGGTTTTGAAATGGTACAGATTTTTTTCCTTGAGGCATGCGTAGCCAAACTAGCAACACAGTAAGGAAAACCCCTAGACACCAAATATAAAAAAGCCAGCAATTATTTCCAATAACACGAGCACTGAACCTCCCTGAGGCCATCTACCAATATGGCGTTTTAATGGCTTCATGAGGTAGAGGAGACAAAGACGGAGCAGCCTGTGCAAGTAAGAGCATGGGAACTGAGAAACCACACAAGCTCAGGGCCCCCGAAGTGCTACCCACTCACTGAAAGGATGGGAGAGGAAACATTCCACCTACCTTCTGAAGGAGGTGATGAAAGAATTTCTGTCTTGGCTTTAAATCCGGGAGGAGGCAAAAAAAGTGGTCCATCAGGGAATTCAGCAGCACAGCCCTGCCCTTGTGTGGATTTGAGGTTTAAATGTGTACCACCTGCGTGAGCTGGGAAACCCTAAACCAAGAAATTAACACAGGATAGTCAGTGCCCTGGGCACCTGGCCAAAACCAGAGAAAATCCTCTGCTGCGTCTGATTTGAGGCCCTCCTAAATTCCAGCAGATTTGGTTTGCTCAAATAGCTCAAATATACTGAAAGACACACGAGAAACAAGCCACCATGAGAGTAAGATACGTGAAATTCAGGGGACAGGTACAGCTGTAAAGGCTCTTAAAAGAAATGGAAAAACACTAGTAAGGATCTATGCATCCAACTTAAATGGTGGGGGGGAGGCGGGGAGAAGAAGGAAGAAAGAAATGAAATCAACTATGGAAATAAATAGAAAACAAAGACCGAACCAGAAAGAGCGTTTTTAAGGACTAATTAAATTGACAAACCTCGAAAGAAGGAGTAACAAAAAGAAGAGAAGGTGCAAAGAAAAAATGAGAAGTGAAATGGCTATAATACAGATACGTAGAAATGAAGACTATGTTAGTACCATGAGAGTCAATGTGTGTATCCCAATATATTTGAAAACTTAGGAAAATAAATCATTGTCTTGGGACGCCTGGGTGGCTCGTTGGTTAAACCTCTGCCTTCAGCTCAGATCATGATTCTGGAGTCCAGGGATCAAGCCCCAGTGGGCTTCCTGTTCAGGGTGGAGCCTGCTTTGCAGTCTGCCCCTCCCCCTGCTCCTGCACTCCTGGGCTATCGCACCTGCATTCTCTCTCTCAAATAAATAAAATCTTTTAAAAAAGTAAAATGAATAATTATCTTAAAATCCAAAACTGAAAGTAGGATAAGGACCTGAATTGATTAATGATCATTCCAAAAATTGGATCAGTACTTAACAGTCTACACCTCAAATAAACGATGCCCACGTGCAGGGGGGCATGAGGTGGCCCATCTGAGTGGAAAGCTGAGTAGGGAGGAGTGCGCTATGCAAAGATCTGGAGAAGAACATTCAGGTGTGAGGAATATCAAGTGCAAAGTGTCTAAGGCAGTAAGAGAGAGAGAAAATCAAAGGCAGAAATAAAATAAGAGGGATCATTACAGATACCTGTAAACAGCTGTGATTTATTGAATTCTCCTCTGTGCCAGTGCCAGAGCTCAGAGCTTTATACACATGATTTCTAGTCCACCAACATTCCCATTGTATAGAAAAGGCAAGTGAGGCTCACTGAGATTACGTGTGTGGCCCACAGACACAGAGCCCCGCACTTGAAATCAGTTGGAACACCTGAATTTTGAACTGTGCATGCTGTGCCTAAGGAGGAAGGGTTCCAAACAAATGCCACCTTCAGTTCTGGCTCCGAGCGTGGTCCCTGGGTCAGCATCACCTGGGAACTTGTTAGAAATGCAAATTCTCAAACTCTTGCCTCATCCCAGGTGTAGTGAATCAGAAGGGGTTTATGGGGTGGAGGTGGTTCTCATGAGCCCTCCTGGTGATCCTGAAGCCCTGCTCTTGAGCAACTAGAAAGGTAGATGGATGGTTGTAATAAAAACCATAAGGATTTCAGAGACAGAAGAACTGGGTCCCAGTTCTGCCGTTTCCTAGTATGTGAACTATATACGTCACTTAAAATTTCTTAGCGTCAGCTCTCTTACTTGTCAAATGGAGATAATTATAGCACCCACCTTTGGGTATCTGTGAGGATCAAATGAGGTCATGTCAATATTGGTGCCTGGCACATAGAAAGTGTTCAATAAATGTTTGCTATCATGACTGGAGTCTGTATTCCCCCATAACCTTTCCACTCTGTACCCTCACAGTCCCCAGAGAGAAAGAGTTGGAAAGATGGAAAAGTCTGAAGCCCAGGAAAGAAGTAGGGGGCAAGATCCCAGTGAAAGATCTCAGGAGCCACACTGGAGCGGCGGCCATGGCCAAAGACAGAGGGAGGGCTCCTGCGCTATTTCTCCAGGAGAGACTGGCTGATTCCTGGTGCCTGGTCTGATGTGGGGAAGCTCAAACAAGGGGTCACAGGTGATCCTCGGCCTTACTTTGGCGGAAGGGGCGAGAGGGATTGCAGCAGGAAAGTGAATTCAGGAGAAAGAACAGGTTTCGGCTTTTTTTGTAAAGTGGTACAGAAGGGGATTCTAGCCTAAAAGTGTGTGTGCATGAGAGAGAACGGAAGAGTGAGAGAAAGAGACTAAAACTCGAATGTCAGTGTGACAGCCAGGGCTCTTCGTTCTTTGTAATTAGAATTGCTGTTTCCTCCCTGTGAGTACCCGGGTAACAGAGCCGAGCAGTACTTGCCAGCCAGCAGGCCCTGCTGGAAACGCCACATTCCGTTGATACCCCACAATCGCGGTCCGTGCTAATGACACGAAGAAATGTCATTCAGGAGACAGAGTATGTGGGAAGGGAATGAAGCCATCACTAATGAATAGGCTAATGGAACCCGATGAGCAGTGAAAATCAATGAGGCAAAAACTGCTTGCCTCAAAAAAATGAGCGAGGTAAGGATGGACCGGGGCCAGACTGCAGTTTATCTCGAGTCCTCGCCACAGGCTCTGCCACCAGCGAGATGCAACGCGCACTGGCACACCCTCCTTGGCACGGTCGTGGGTCACGGTCACCAGTTCATTCTGTTCTGTAATGCTAATAGCACATCTCTGAAGGGCCATGTCCGGGTCAAGACTCCGGGGATGAAGTCAGAAAAAAGTCTGGTCCCTGCCCCCGGGGAGCCATACCTTCCTATCCCAGAGATGAATTCCAGCTTGTTTAGCTGATCAAATCTAAGTTAGATTCTGTGTGTCTCCTCTTCCGTATCTTCTCCTCCTTCCTCTAATTAAAATAAAATGAGATGAAATCAGAGAAGGAGACAAACCCTAAGAGACTCTGAACTCTAAGAAACAAACTGATGTTTGTTTGGTGGGTGTGGATGGGGTATCTGGGTGACGGGCATTAAGGAGGGCACTTGATGGAATGAGCACGGGGTGTTGTGTACAACAGATGAATCACTAAACTCTACCTCTGGAACTATTAATACACTATATGCTAATTAACTGACTTACTTATAACCATCATCAGAGCACCATGATCAGTATTATTTTATCACTCAAAATCACCCACAAACTACCTCTTACTCTCTTCCGCTACTTATAAATGCCTATCTTGCAAAATCATAGTCACTGTGCCCAATTAAGGGACTTTACCTGTTATTCCTATCGGTCATCCAGATAGCACAGGTTGTGTCCGGGACACTTGCCACCACTTTCTTTAACACTGGCACACACATGACATCTGGAGCTCAAGCCATCTTGAGCATGACCCTTAGGCTTCCAGGGGTCAGGCTTCATACCAGGCCTGTGAGTGCCTTACCAGGTACGTAGGCCTGTAGGAATGAGGACACTGGTGAAGACTGGCATCTCCCACCCTGTCTTCCTACCAAGGGAAGCCCTTCACAGATAAACCCAAAACTCGTGACCGCAGATGGATCTCCCTTTAGACACGATCTGAAGGATTCTGATTAACAGGATTAACCTAGCTGGCTCAAGTCTTAAATTGTGCCAAATGGGATAAGCAGTGGGTGTGAAGCCTTCTGTCCTGTCCCTGGCTCTGCCTCCTGGGGTAAGTCACTGCATTTACCTGGGCCATGGTCTATTAACTATGGCCACTTTGAAAACCAGTCATGGTACTGCAGGGTTTAGGCTTCTCTATAACTTCATTACTCATTAACTGCTTTAAGTGAAGAGGGCATGAACTCACACTTCATACTTTCAGGAAGGCATTTTCCCAGGCAAGGCCATATTCGACATCACGGTCTAATTTGCTTGTCCGCCTCTGAAGGCTCTAGGCAAGCCACACAAGGCTCTCCTTCCTTTGCTTAACCGAAGCAGCATATCAAAAGTTCTTTGGCTGCTAAGAGGTGGCATCTGATATCAAAGCCAAGCAGCTCTCACACTGGCTTCGTTGTGTTCTTCTGGCCACCCCGGGTCCGTGACTCGTGACCGTCTACTCAGACATCTGGCACCTTCTTTGTTACCATTTGTGCCTCCTGGTTTGAAGTCCACTCATGTTTGACCACTCATGTCCACATACACCTGGACCTCCGTGAGCCTGCCTGGATTTCTGAGTTCCTTCTTTGACTCAACCATTGACTTAATGGTCCCTGGCTCTGGGCAGCTCCTCACACCTGACCCACACGCTGGAAGCCTGCACCCATTCTCCAACACTTGGTTATCTCAGGCTGCATACTTTGCCCTGTGTTTATGACTCATGATCTCCCACTGTCCAGATAACACCATGCAGATAGGATTATAGGAAATGGTACTTGACTGGCCTGAAAGAGGTTGTTTACTCAGTTGGGTGCTGAAGAGAAGAGAATGTCAATGATCATTACTAAAACTGTGTTCATTCCTTGCTATTGGCTGTGTTCTAAAAACCCTGCTGGGAGAGAGGAAAGGAAAGGGTCTGAACTTCCTCTGCTTTCTCATTAAGAACTTGCTTAAAGGAACTTGCTCTAGCTGAGACCTATGCGTATGGTCTAGCAGCTGCTTCCTTTATTGTATGTGGGGACTTGAGCCGCACAAAATGAATCCGAACTGCACACTGTAAGCAAGGGATATTATTTCTGTCATTTTGGTCTGCCAACAAAATGCCAAGAAAATTACAAAGTAATAGCTACCACTGTGAAAGAGAATGAGAAAGAAAATAAACTTTTTATGCCTAAGGAAAAGCTTTCCATTACCTCTACTTTCACAGGGCTGTATAAGAACCTTCCGTGGGTCCTGGCATCAGACATGCCATCGACAATCATTTGCACACACTAGGGACCCAAATGTGTTCTGGTTCTGGGCTCTGCATCCTTTACCTTGAAAGGAACAGAGAAAGAGTTTTAATCAGATTTATTTTATACACAACAATTGCCTCTTTTGTCATCAAGAAAGAAATCCAGTTAAATGGATATTCTTATAAAGAGCAGCATAAGCACTTTTAAAATTAAATCACACCTTATAAGACTTGGCTTGTCCTCCCCTTTCCCACTTCCCCCCAGATTTCCCACACAACCCTGGCAATGACCTGCTGTCTCATTGCTAGAAGTATTGGCAGGAACCTACGGAGAAAGAGAAAAGCTGTTGTCTGGTGAAGGTCTAAACAGACATTTGATCCCTGTTGAAAATTTTAAAAAAGAAAAGTCCTCAGGTGGTAGTGCAATATTTAACATGTCTCTGGCTTTTCCTACTTTCCTTCAGCATTGAAATCTGTAGAGTTCACACAGGGCATTGATACCTAAGAAACAATTTTAGTAATAACATATGTCTCCATGCCATGCCACTATGTTACATTCATTTTAGATTTGGTATCACAAATCAAGTGTGGGAGTTCAGGGAAGTGGGTGGGTTTCTATTGGAAGCAAAGTAGTACCCATTCCATAGGGTATCTGGTAGGTCATCCTCATGTAACTCAGATAAAACACTAACTATGCTTCTGGGTTTTTTTTTAAGATTTTTATTTATTTATTTGACAGAGAGAGATCACAAGTAGACAGAGAGGTAAGCAGAGAGAGAGAGAGGGAAGCAGGATCCCCGCCGAGCAGAGGGCCCTATGCGGGACTCGATCCCAGGACCCTGAGATTATGACCTGAGCCAGAGACAGTGGCTTAACCCACTGAGCCACCCAGGCGCCCCACTTCTGGTTTATTTTTAAAATGTCAACCTCTCTTTCTCATAATCACTTTCTAGGAAGACAATAGGGAGACAAACTGAAGATGAGATTGAACAAGTCCCTTGTTTTTAAAGGAAAACAGGATGGCCTGATAGTTTTCATCTATCCATAATGATTCTCAGTTCAACTATGAAATATAGATAAATTTAAGTTGTCTGAAATGTGTATGGTGGTTCCAAATTCCCACCTGCTTAACTGAGAAGGCCAGTCTAACAGACCCCTCTATAAACACTTCTAGAAATTCATGGGGATATGCTCATGTGTGCTTAAATCAGACTTCAGCATTTCTTCCAAATGCTGGCCAGCCAAACCAGTGTGCTGGAGTCTCTGAAGTTAAAACTTTATTCTCAAACTTCATTCTTACTGTGACAGATGCTTCCATAGAGCTGCAAATCAGTGGTGCCCGATGTGGTGAAACGGGAAGAGGGTGGCTCTGCCCCAGGGCTAGAGATCTTGCCACTGCTCTTGCAATGTGTGATGGCAACACTCACCAAGTTTAGCTTGGTGCTGGGATAGGGTCCCCAGGAGGGATGTTTGGATCCCAATATGCCATGGTATTTAATGCTCCAAGTCTTCAGGGGTACATCTACCCTTCTTTCAGGTGAGCAAACCCAACACGTGGGTCTGGGTCAAAATGACTTATGGTGCCCTTTATTTATTTATTTATTTTTAAAGATTTTATTTATTTATTTGACAGACAGAGATCACAAGTAGGCAGAGAGGCTGTCAGAGAGAGAGAGAGGAGGAAACAGGCTCCCTGCTGAGCAGAGAGCCCGATGTAGGGCTCCATCCCACATGATCCCCCGAGATCATGACCTAAGCCGAAGGCAGAGGCTTAACCCACTGAGCCACCCAGGCGCCCCTATGGTGTCCTTTAACATTAACCTGGAACCTTCCTTCTTCCGCAGTGCTCAGGTTTATTTCCGGTTTGGGTTCACTTTTTAAAATTTTCTTCCCAGGCACTTGGGTGGGAACTCTTGCTGATCTACTTGGTTTGTGGAAGAGCACAAGAGCAGTGTCCTTGCCTGCTTCCCTGCAGTATCCCTGTGCCAGGCGTTGTGAGCGGCAGAATAATCAACAGTAACACTTAATAATGGTGGCACACCTGCTAATCACCAGGTGCTGTGCTGAGAGCTTTTCCATGTACTAACTCATCTTTTTTTTTTTTTTAAAGATTTCATTTATTTATTTGACAGAGAAAGAGAGAGCACCAGTAGGCAGAGAGGCAGGCAGAGACAGAGGTGGAAGCAGGTTCCCTGTTGAGCAGAGAGCCAGACCAGGGCTTGATCCGAGGACCCTGAGACTGTGACCTGAGACAAAGGCAGAGGCTTAACCCATTGAGCCACTCAGGTGCCCCATGCACTAACTCATCTAATCTTAACTCCAAGCCCAGGTAGTTGAGTACTTTGAGGCACTCCCTTTTTGTAATAAGGGGTATTGAGGTTAGATACGAGCTGGTCTTGTACAAGGCACAGAGCTAATGGGTGTTGGTGTGGAAACACAAACCTAGCAATTGGATCCAGAGTTCAGGCACTGAACTATGATGCAATAGGGCCTCCTAAATTTCTCTATTTTTTGGTCATTTTGTCCCATTCCAGGGATAAGGCAAAAGAATACCATCGTCTGCTCATGCTCACACAGAGAATGCTGCCACTTTGGCACACACTCAGAGGGTATGTCTATAGGACCCTGGTTCTGGTGGAAAACAGACAGGGGCAGCTAAATCTCTCTGGGGTACTGGCCCTGCCATATAGTAAAACTTAGTATCATTGTACATATACAGCTATGACAATAACCCCCAAAGAGGTGTGGAAGAATAGACCTGAATAGGGAAGAGAAAATAGATCCAAGTACTCATGGAAACTTAATATATAGGGCCAAGATGACTTTTTACTTCATGCAAAAGTCACATTTACTTAATGAATACCACTGAAATACCTAGAAGGGAAAAAATGGGATCACTACAATATACCACATATAAAAATCGGACAGATCATGTATCTAAATTTTAAAAAATAAAACAATACAGGGGGCCCTGAATCACTCAGTTATTTAAGGATCTGACTCTTGATCTCAGCTCAGGTCTCAATCTCAGGGTCATGAGTTCAAGGTCCACACTGGGCTCCACGCTGGGCATGGGGCCTACTTAAAAGTAAAAAATAAGTAAAAGCAAATAAGACAATAAAAATATGACCAGAAAATTTGGGAGATTATGCTTGTATAGTCATGAGTTGGAAACAAGTTTGGAAGAAGTAAAAAGGCTGATTCATTAAGAGAAGAACTTACTGGATACATAAAATTTTAAGATATGCTGTGGGAAAAGATACAAGCAAATTTAAAAATATACTGGAAAATGTCTTTGTTACACAATTATCTTAATTTGACAGAGAGAGAGACAGATCACCAGTAGGTATTACCAGTAGATATTATTTGTGAAATAATATCTTTAGTTTCCTATTATACCAAAAAAGTTCTCCTAAAACTAAGACCAACACTCTAGAGATCTGAAGGACAGGAGGTCCATGCAGAAGGAAATGTACCTAACTGACAGACAGGTTCTGACCTTGTTAGGAATCAGAAAGATGCCAGTTAAAGAAGTGAAACCCCATTTCCCACCTGCCACACGACCAAAACATTTCAGGGCTGCTGAAGATCAGCAAAAATGGTGATGTTCCTCCATTGTTGGTAGGAAACTTGGTTAGTCTCTATTGGGTGGTCACAAAGATACCCAGGCCTTTGTTGGAGGGACGAGCATGAGGAAAGGGCTCATGTGAGGAGAGCAGATGAGACAAGATAGCTAGTAGGCAGATGGAAATATCTTAAAGGTAGAACATGATGGATTCAAGGCTCACTCAGGCAAAGCGTATAGGCAGAGAACAGAAGGAGCTAAAGATGAATCCATGAGAGTTGTGAACCTATAATGGACTCAAAGAAGACCAACCAGTCAAGGAGACTGGTCCATATAATTAATGTTCACCCATTTGGGGGGTCATTGAGTCTCACACTTACGACTTGTAGAGTTATGGGAAGTAAACGTATCCTGGGAGCTTATCTTCTTCTGTTCCCACCTTGCCCCTTCTGCCCCTTCACAAGCCCGAATGCCTTCATTTGTTCAACCTTAGAGCCAGAATGCTAAAGCCACTGGCTGCCTTCACCTCCTGGCTTGGCCACTTACTAGATAGCATGCAACCTGGGAAAATTTACTAAACTTCTGTCTTTTACAGGATTATTATGAAAAATAAATGGGCTAATACCTATAAACCACTCAGTACATCCAATAACTATTAGTGTTGTTAGCATTAACAAGTCTTCATGCTACTAATTTTCAAATACGAACTCATTAGACTTTATATCATTTCACGAAATCCCTTTGAGTTTGGTACTGTCAGGATTCCCTTTTACAGATGAGGAAGATGGAGCTTAGAAGGGGTTTAAGAATCTGGTCACACATCAAACATTTAGTATGAGGTCTGTGGTCAGGTCCCATTAGTGGACCACTCAGGCCAAGCTTTTGGCTTTCCATTATTCTGCCTCTCCTCACCTTCTTCTAAGGATGGCCATGTTAGCACATACCAAGGTCATGACAGATCATTGATAGATTCGTAATTAATCTGGTTGATGTGTCTAATTGTGGCATGAAGTTCATGGTACCACTTTTCTTTTTTTTCTTCTTTTTCACAAGGTACCTCTGTAGGGGCGCCTGGGTGGCTCACTGGGTTAAGCGTCTGAATCTTCATTTTGGCTCAGGTCATGATCTCAGGG
This sequence comes from Meles meles, assembly GCF_922984935.1. Classification (NCBI taxonomy): domain Eukaryota; kingdom Metazoa; phylum Chordata; class Mammalia; order Carnivora; family Mustelidae; genus Meles; species Meles meles. The sequence continues at coordinate 87,034,539 of NC_060068.1, forward strand.
TCCTGGCATGAAGCCCAGCATCAGGCTCCATGCTCAGCAGGAAATCTGCTTGAGGACTCTCTCCCTCTCCCGTTGCCCCTCCCCCACTCTCCAAAATAAATAAATAAATCTTAAAAAAAAAAAAGTTATCTCTATATTCATTTTGCCTGTAAAGAAAACCCGCCTACTCTTTTCCCCTCTGTGTCACATGACATCTTACTTTGGGGGAGAATTTCCCAGGTCATCAAAGGCATTAAAAGATGTTTCAGCTCTAGCCTTTAAGACCTGTGGGCACACATTCTCTCCAGAACTAATCCCTGGTAGGAGGAGGATGGTCCTGTGTATGCTCTTGCCCATCCTCCCATGCACAGAAGTTGCCAGGGGCTTTATTCCTCCATATGAGGAAGCTTTATTTCTCTTCTCTGGGGGATGTCTTTTCTGGTATGAAAAATAATTCCATTTTCTCATTTTAAGTACATGTATCCTATGCATGCTGCAGTCTCTCAGTGCCTGCCTGCCACACTGACACCATCTCCCACTTAATGCCTCTGTCTTCCCCCCAACGGGACTGGGCAGCAGCCTGGCCAGGCTTTGAAGGGGCTGGCGAGAGATGGGTGTGTTCTTCTCCCCCTTTCCCCAGCAAAGGCAAGCAGTTCCTCCCATGCCGTCTCCCAGGGGACACGCTGCAGCCTGGAGCTGCCCCGGTTACTTGGTCTGGGCTCGTGTACAGCACTAATTCAATTTACAATGCAGTTACATAACTGTTCCCAATCTCCAGTTGACCTTGATGTCAAGCAGCGGTCAAGTTGTACCAACACAGAGAAAGGAGGAGGAATCTCTGGTCGGCCCTTGAGAACATTTTAGCTGGGGTTCTGGAATGAAATGTGGCACAGAAAGGCCAAACCAGACCAGTAAATTCTTTGAAAGGGTGAAAAGCAAGGGTTGTGGATTTCTGGAAGATGGATGCTGTTGGATTTCTGGAAGATGGATACTGTTGACTTTCAGGGCAATCCTTTGTCACTCAGGATTCTGGTAAGCGTCCTCTGACCAAAGATAAGGGGGCTGTCTTCTTTCCCATGAATTGCTGAAAGTAAATGAGCCTTTTGGCCTCATGGGAAGTGCTCCTAGGAGTGCCCTCAGCTTGGAAACCTCTCAAGGGCAGACTTTCCATGCATTCTTTTAAACCAGGGAGTCCTGGTTCTACTCAGTTCTAAATAGTGACAAGAATAGCTTCTGGTCTTAATAAAGCCAGAAAACCAGGGGTTTCAACATGAAAGCAAAAATACAAAGTAAAGTCTGAGCAAATTAGTCAAAATTTCAGAAATTCAATAGTATAAAAGCTCTCTGAGAGCAGCGATTATGTTTATTTTGTTCTCTGTTGTATCCTTACACCACAGAGATCATCTGGCACAGAATAGGTGCCGAGAGAATATTTGTTGAACAATGTGTAACATGATGGATAGTATCATTTATGGATAGTGACAATTGATCTTCTTCTAGTAAATTTGCCCAAGGCTATCATACCAAACTTTTCCAGAATTCTCTTTTACATATTTATTTATATACATATTGGTGTGACTATAATGTCAGATAAATATTATACAAAGTTATTATATACATGTTGTAACTTGATATATCTATGTCAGGATTCATGACCATTAACTGGTGTCTCACCCATGATCAGCACATCACTGGACTGTGCCTAGACTGGAAAGTTCTGCCTGAAACACACACTCATCTGCCTGTCCCCATGGACAGGTCTGGCTTCACGGGTGTGGGACTCATGTACACACATTGGGCCTTTTAGTAAGAAGGCCTCGAGCTTAGTTCAGTGCTCTGCTATCACTACCCTGAAATTCTTGGTGATAATTTTTGAACAGGAAGACACCACTTTCATTTTGCACTGGGCCTCACAAATTACACAGCTGATCCTGCCCAAGTGTCCAGAGAGCTCGCGTCGTGATCTAGCAGGTAATGTCGCTTACAGGTGTTAACAGCCCGTGGTGAGAAAAACAGCTGCTTCGTGAGTGAGCCAACCACGAGGATAATATACATATACAGGAAGGCATAGTCTACTATTTACAAATCATTGAGAGATACTAAGTGATTCGTTAACCTCACTAATGACAAATGTGTGATCCATGCATGATTTGTAAAATGTAAGCAGGGATATAATTTATAAATTCACTGGTGGTTCTTCTCCACTATAAACCATGTATTTCTGTTCTAGCTATCTATAGCTACCTAAGTTCTACGAATTTTTTCCGGCCCTACAAGTATTCTTAAATCATCTATACTGCCTACCTTGAGCCTAAGGCAGACACTTATCCGACTGAGCCACTCAGTCATCCCTATCTGGTGCTTTGAAAACAAGTGTTTTCATACCAAACTATGTCCATAATCTTGCTTCCCAGGAAGCATAAGATAGGGCAACATATGTAATGTGAATTTTTTTTAATTACATAGCCTGGGACTAGGCTCATAGAGCTACTGAGTAAACATCTAATGAATCTAAATAAACTAGCTAGCAATTACGAATTTTCTGGGTACCATACATTATTAAGACAGGTATAAATACCTTTCACATGTCTTTTTAAAGTAGAAGTTAAGCTTTCTAAAGAGTGGTTTTGGCTCAAAAAATTGCTTAAGTTGCCATGATATTAGACGGTAGCCTACACACGCTTCTTGCATAAAATGAGTTCAAATCTCTCCGTATTTCCAAACTAGCGAGCTGAAAAAGATTTCAAGAGACGTCAAGCCTCTGAAACAAATGGCGATAGTCTTTCGGTCGATTTAATTTTCCGGAGGTCTTCCAATCTCAAAGCACACCAACTGCTCAGACCTTGTGTTACTGAGCCACTTACCATCCACTTGCATCTCAGAAAGTTTCCCATGTTTATAATTACAAAGGCTATTTTACGACGGCTTGAAAATTTATTTATTTATTAACATGTCATGCCCCTCAGCACGTTGGCTGATCAGAGCAGGCTGATTCTCAAGCACATCTTGATGCAAAGCAATGAAATCGTTGCTGTAAGTCGAGCTGGGGCTAGATCCTCACAGCTAGAGAGTTCTTAATTGCTTTACTCTCTAGATGGGCATTTTCTGAAGTCTATTTATTTTGCAGTGGAGAAAAAAGTCTTAAAACTTTGCTTTCACTTCACCCTGAGAATAAGAAATAGGCAGATGGAAAATAACGAGTTTCTTCAATGCTGTCTTGGCTGGGAGAAATATTCTTTTTAGACTCCACATTTTTTCTCCATATTCCAGCAACACCAAAATCCTGTTTTTCATTAGTTTGATTCTCATTAGCTACACTTTGGTCCTCACAGGGTAGAGTGGATCACAGATGGGGGTGCCATCCTATTACGGTGCCCAGAGAGCAAACATATTCTCAAATTGTGACACAGAGAGAAGGGAATATTTAAACTCACACCCCCACATATATCCTAGGGAAAGGAGTCCTCCTCTTTTCTAGAGAGGCCCAAGCCTTCTGTCTTCATTAAAAACAACAACCAAAACCTCTCAAAACACTAAAATAATGCAATGAAATAATGACTTAGCACCTATAAATGGGCTAAGTTAAACAATCTTTGAAGGGAATCAACCTGGAGTGTTTAAATATCTATTAATTTACTCATGAAAAAAGGTAAGTCTGTATGTCCAGACCTAACACACTGAAAAGATCAGGCCTACATGGAAACGGGGAGACAAGTGAAACATATTTATAGCTCCCATCATTTTCTGAAAGGTCTGCTTTTCATAATAATCATTGCTTTCGGGAAAAATTCAATCTATCTTTTGCTGCAGGCAGATGACTCTCTTAGTTTCAAGGTTTCCCAATTCAGTTAGCACAGGTGTTTTCTCTCATGTCCTCCAAATTTGCCTGATTTTAAAAAGTTTCTTTATAAATGTTCATCTACATTCAAAACACACATACTTTCAAGAAATCTACATACCATACAATAATGAATGATTATAGTCAACTCTAACAACACAGGTTTGAGCCGTGCAGGTCCATTTACATGTGGATTTTTCTTTTCATCAATACACTGCACTTCTGTAAATGTATTTTCTCTTCTGATTCTTAATAACGTTTACTTTTCTCTACCTTGCTTTATTTGAAGAATATAGTATATAATACACATAACATTTAAAATATCTGTTAATGGACTCTTAACATTATTGAAAGTGCTTCCAAAGGTCAACAGCAATCTATTAGTAGTTAAGTTTTGGGGGAGGCAAAAGTTTTGGCTGAATGGTGGGTGGGAGTCTGTGCCCCTAATCCCTGCATTGTTCAAGAGTCAACCGTATTTGATTAGGCACTCATTCTAAAAAGAAAAGGGAAAAATAAGTGAGGAACTTGAAGGGATTGGTTAATGTAGGTGATCCACTAGGATGCTGAGACTAAGTGATCCTCATACCTGAAACCTGGAATAACACACCCTTCCTTTCAAGGGAGTTAGAAAACCTGAAGGGAGTTAGCTGGGAAGGGTGGCACAGAGAAGCAACCAAGTGGGCTTGACAGAGTGAGGAGTGGGACAAATCCAGCACGCAACCCTGACTTCCTGCTGATTGATTTCTAACCAACTATTGGGAAAGGTTGCTAACTTATCCTGTGAACTAAGTTTTCAGACGCTCATGCTATCATGGATAAATACAAAGTTGACACTAACATTCCAAGATTTGGAGAAATTAAATGGATTCTCAATGACCTTAAATGAGAATTCATGAAATTCTCGAAACAGTTTTAATTCATTTTAATTAAAAGAGGGTCTATCACATATTATATGGGGTAAAGTGGAGGAGTCAAGACAGTGTCCAAAAGTCAAACCAAAGTAGGTTGAGTTATGACACTAAATAGGATGAAAATTACTAGCCAAGTATATATCCACTAATACTATATTCATAACCTTCATGATTTTAATTCTTTTTTTTTAAAGATTTTATTTATTTGACAGAGAGCAGGATCACAAGTAGGCAGAGAGGCAGGCAGAGAGAGAGAGGAGGAAGCAGGCTCCCTGCCAAGCAGAGAGCCCAATGCGGGTCTCGATCCCAGGACCCTGAGATCATGACCTGAGCCGAAGGCAGAGGCTTTAACCTACTGAGACACCCAGGCGCCCCTATGATTATAATTCTAATGGATTACCTGGCCCTATGGAGGCCTGGGCAGTCAACTTTTGTCCAACCTGGTCTACATTCCAAGAGAGTTCAGGCAAGCTAGGGCTAGTCCAAAATGGAAACCAAAGTTAGATTTGCATAGTAATTGAAAATATCTATAGATCTAAGTGAATATCTATTTATGTTCCTATCACATATTCACTATAATAAAAGAATGAACTCGGGAACACCTGATGTAAGAGATGCATAAGGCAAAATATGTGGAAAGGGGTGTGGAACTTCCATGCCCTCCCTGGGTGCCCCACTTTCCCAGCACCTCCACATGTTCACCAACCCACAAGCTCTCCTAACCCCATCCATCTGGGTTTTTATGAAGGCTTCATTACATAGGCATGGGTGGTTAAATTGCTGGCCATTACTTGATTGAATCAACTTTCAACTTCTCACATCTCCCTAGAGGTTGAGGGGTGGGCTTTAAAGTTCCAACTGTCTCATTGTTGGTTCCCCCAGCAATCAGCACCATCCTTGGGGGCTTTCTAAGTCACTTCTCCAATACAAACTCAAATGTGGTGGAAAGGGGCTTGTGATGAGTAATAAGACATTCCTTTCACCTTTATTCCCTATAGCTATTTCAGGCATCAAGAACAAGAAACCAAATATTATAACAAAAGATGCTCCCATTGCTCTTCTTAAAAATTTCTTTCCAGTTTTATTGAAATATCATTGACATATAATATTGTACTATTTTAAGGTGCAGAACACAATGATTCAGAACACACACACACATATATAGTGTGTAGGGAAGTGATTACTATAATAAGTTTTGTTGACATCCATCTCATCATATTGTTACAAACTTCTCGGTGATGGGAATTTTAAAGATCTACTCACGCCAGCTTTCAAAGATACACTACTGTATTGTTATTGCTTAGGCAGGCCCAAGGGTTTTAGGAGCTCTGTACCAGAAATAGGATGAAGACCAAATATATAGTTTTTGTTATAAATTATTATACCATAATTTTATATTATGTTATACTATATATGTATATGTATATATAGTATTAATATATAGGATTACATATATATATATATGTAATTTTAGAGAAAAGGCCAGATATGTTATTGATACTAAAGAAAATCTTTTAAGTCAAAAAGATATGAAACACCACATGGCAGTTTACTATACTTGCAGAAATATTTGTACAACTGACTTGGGCTGATAAGTTGAAAGCAACCCGAGGATAACGTCAGAGTGGATGTCTAACACCTTCAGGGTGTGTGCAGTGTGCAGTGTCTAATGAGCTCTGCCTGAGTTGGGCAGGGAACTTCAAATGAAAAACTGTGACAAATCAGGTTACAGACGTGAGGGGAAGAAGGCATGTGAGTCACAGGATAGTCTCTGGAGGTCAGGATGAAGAGAACACACCTGTATAATGTTGAGACAATCCTCTCCCTTTTGTATGGTATTTTTCACATTTGGGGATTATTTCACAGGTTAATTTTTTAAAAATATTTTATTTATTTATTTGTCAGAAAGAGTGCACAAGCAAGTGGGGTGGCAGGGAGAGGGAGAAGCAGGTTACCCATCAAGCAGGGAGCCAGATGTGGGTCTCAATCCCAGGACCCTGGAACATGACCTGAGTAGAAGGCAGATGCTTGACCAACTGAGCCACCCAGGTGTCCCTCACAGATTAATTTTAAAATTCTTTCCTGTTGAGACCTATGCTGGCAAGTATCTGCATATCTTGAACTACCTTGCTTTTAAGGAAAATGAAATACTTTACAGAGCTCTTAAGGGTACTTTCATCCTTAAACTAGAATAAGGAAATTGTGTTTTATGATAAGAAAAAGGCAACCCACATCTTACATCAAGGCAAATTATTTAACTTAACGGTGTTGAAAGAAAGAAAAAGAGCTTGGAAGGAAGTCTTTAAAAGTACTAAAGCTATTTACAAAGAAAACCAAATAATGAAAAATTGACCAAATTACATGCAGTAACTCTGTGCTTAGTATCCAGTTGATCATGATATCAACGCAGGTCTATCTAGCACCCAGTGTTCTGAGGGATAAATAACAGACAAATAGAATATTGGAGAAAAGATGATTTCTGAGAGGTTTTTTTTTCCCATTTTTATAACAAAGAAAGTGGTGCACTCAAGGAGATCTTGTTTGAGTTCATACAGCCGGGCAATATATTTAAGCATTTGGTATGTTATGGCTATGTTAAATATCAGAGCAGGTTTTCTGAAGCAAAGGTATTGGTATTTAAATAAAAATTTAAAGAGGATCACAGTCCAGCAGTGGAAACCAGGGCTTTTTCTTAATCCAGCTATTAGTGCAGAATAGGTTAGGACAACCATCAGACCCACAGGCACCGCTGAATTTCTACTAGGTGTCAATGGCACGTCACAAAAGAGCTATTGGTGGATTGTGGGTAAAATGAATGAACCTACGGAGATACACAGAGTGATACTTGAATCTTCTGAGTCAATCTGCAAAAGCCACCCTCCTGTGCATGGGAGTTTATCTTTTTCTTTTTTTATAATTTAAAAATTATGTCAGTCACCATACAGTACATCACTAGGTTTTGATGTAGTGTTCCATGAATCATTGTATACAACACCCAGTGCTCCATGCAATATGTGCCCTCCTCAATACCAATCACCAGGCTCACCCATTCACCCCACACCCCTCTCCTCTGAAACCCTCAGCTGGTTTCCAAGAGTCTAGAGTCTCTCATGGTTTGTCTCCTCCTCTGATATTCTCCCCTTCATTTCTTCCCTTCCTTCCTTTAATGTTCTCCATGCTATTCCTTATGCTCCACAAATAAGTGAAACCATATGATAATTGACTTTCTCTGCTTGACTTATTTCACTTAGCAAATCTCCACCAGTCCCATCCATGCTGATATAACAGTTGGGTATTCATCCTTTCTGATGGCTTTGTAACATTCCCTTGTATATATGGACCACATCTTCTTTAGCCATTCATCTGTTGAAGGGCATCTCGGCTTTTCCCACAATTTGGTGACTGTGGCCATTGATGCTATGAACATTGGGGTACATATGGCCCTTCTTTTCATACCTCTGTAAAGACCCAGTAGTGCAATTGCCAGGTCATCAGGTAGCTCTATTTTTAATTTTTTGAAGAGCCTCCACACTGTTTTCCGAAGTGGCGGCACCAACTTGCATTCCCACCAACAGTGTAAGATCATTCTGCCCTTTCTCCACAGTCTCTTCAACATTTCTTGTTTTTTGTCTTATCAATGTTTGCCATTCTATCTGGTGTAAGGTGGTATCTCAATGTGGTTTTGATTTGACTTTCCCTGATGGTTAATGATGTTGAATATTTTTTCATGTGTCTGTTAGCCATCTGTATGTCTTCTTTGGAGAAGTGTCTGTTCATGTCTTCTGACCTTTTTTTTACTTGATTATTTGTTTTTTGGGGTGTTGAGTTTAAGAAGTTCTTTATTGATTTTGGATACCAGCCCTTTATCTGTAGTGTCGTTTGCAAAGGTTCCGTGGGTTGTCTCTTTGTTTTGTTGTCTATTGCCTTTGCAGTGCATAAGTTTTATCTTGATGAAGTCCCACAAGTCCATTTTCACTTTTGTTTCTCTTGTCTTTGGAGATGTGTTTTGAAAGAAGTTGCTGTGGCCGATGTTGAAGAGGTTACTGCCTATGTTCTCCTCAAGGATTTTGATGATTTTTAAAAACGTTTCCTTTTCCTTGCACTATCTGACCTCCACTATAAATTTTCTTGAACTATCTGTCACCTAAAATTTAGACAGCAAAATACCACATCTAGGTATGAGAGCTCAGAAAACCTAACCTCAAATCTAGACTCTGGCCCTTAACAGCCTCTTTCCTTCCTCTGTACAGGAGGCCATGAGGACGCTGCCAGGCAGGGCAGTATTGTCCTTAGAATTAAACATGACAGCAAATGTAAAGTGTATATGCAACAAAGGGATTAGAACATATTAATCTTCACAAATGGGATTCATCTTTCCTTTCACTTTCCACTCCCCCCCCAGGATGCCCTTTAGAAAGATTCCAGGAGAACCATCCTTTCTCACTGTCCCTGCTACTGATAGCCACCTGACCTGCCTCTGCTGCTTGTCTCATACACAGACGGAGAAGGTAGGAGTGGGAGAGCAGAACAGGAGGAATGAAGACTAATCCTGAGGCCTACAGAAGTGGATGGGAACGGGCCTCACTCCTAAGCTAATGGAGTTGGGGGGAGTACACTGCTCCCCCTGCACCTCACTTACTAGTGGGAGGGGCTACTTTGCCTCACAAGCAGGAAATAGACTACACCTTTGTCTTCACTGCCAGCCTCATGCATGAGGTTATGAGAAGCCATCCACATCCTTCATTTTTCTGCCACCATGTACATCATACACCTGGATTGAGGTCCAAGGCCTATCTTACTAGGGGCCCAACTGTTTTTTTAGGCAGGGTGGACTTGTCTCTTAGTTACAGTGGGCACAGTGACTAGGGCTAAAAATGCTTTTAGGAGCCACAGAAATGTTTTAATTGCTTTTGAAATGAGAAGGAAAAAAATTATTTCTGAGGTTAAAAAAAAATCCTGTTTCAATACATGCTAGTAACATGTTAATCTTTATATCAACATAGTCATGAAATATAATTTTTGATTTTTGCTTTTATTTTGGAGGGACAAAGGTACAAGGTCCATGAAAGTTACAATGTGGCCTGGTGGTCACATTTCATTACTCTTTTTTCTGTTGCTGACCTGGTAGAATCAAACCTGCAATCCCCATCTTGACAGAGTCTTCTCAGCAGCACCAACCTCTCCCATGTGGGAAGCCAGATTAAGAGATATTACCTTGATTTTAACTCAAGGAATTGTTTCTACCGGATTCATACTAGACATCTTTAGTGGCCATAGAGTGTTTGCCCATTAACAAAGCTAACTGTTGGGCTTTTCGTTTTTGCTTTAGTTATTCTTTCAATCTTGTCTATCAATTTACTGTGTGTGTGTTATATCAAGTTAAAGCTGGTAGACATTAGAGATGTCTTAGTTCTCCATAATCTCCAAAAGATTTTCCCAGCTGGTTACAACCTACTTCATTCTGGGTTTGTTTTTTTCCTACATTTCTCTTTGGAATTATTTGGTCCTACTTTATTTCCATTAGAAAATGGAGATTTGTTTAGAATCTGAATTTTTTTTATGTGTGTACTTTTTTTTAGACAAATACAAGATAGTTTGTACAATTAAATCTATTTTTCTCTCCCTCATTTTCTCTGTGTGGGTCACTGTTATGACCATTTGGGGACCAGCCCCCTTGGAATTGTCCTCAGAAGTACATTAATTCCTAGCATATAAGTTTTGATTTTTCTTTTTCAGTGTTCCAAGATTCACTGTTTATGCACCACACCTAGTGCTCTATGCAATACATGCCCTCCTTAATACCCAGCACCGGGCTAACCTATCCCCCTACTCCCCTCCTTTCCAAAACCCTCAGTTTGTTTCTCAGAGTCCATAGTCTCTCATGTTTCATCTTCTCCTTGATTTACCCCAATTCACTTTTCCCTTTCTTCTCCTAACGTCCTCCATGTTATTCCTTATGCACCACAAGTAAGCAAAACCATATGATAATTGACTCTCTCTGCTTAACTTATTTTACTCAGCATAATCTCTTCCCAGTCCCATCCAGGTTGATACAAAAGTTGAGTATTCATCCTTTCTGGTGGAGGCATAATATTCCATTGTACATATCGAGCATATCTTCTTTATCCATTCATGTGTTGAAGGGCATCCTGGTTCTTTCCACAGTTTTGGTGATTGTGGCTATTGCTGCTATGAACATTGGGGTACATATGGCCCTTCTTTTCACTACATCTGTATCTTTGGGGTAAATACCCAGTAGAGCAATTGCAGGGTCATAGGATAGCTCTATTTTTAATTTTTTAAGGAATCTCCACACTGTTTTCTGAAGTGGCTGCACCAACTTTAATTCCCACCAACAGTGTTAGAGTGTTCTCCTATCTCCACATCCTCTCAGAAGATCTAACATGTAAATATTTATGCCCCCAGCATGGGGCCAACTACACAATTACACAGCCAACTACACAAGCTGTTAATCAAAATAGTTATATTGATATGAATACATTAATTGTAAGGATCTTAACATGCCACTCTCAGTAACAGACAGATCATCTAAGCAGAAAATCAACAAAGAAACAAGAGCTTTGAATGATACATTGGACCAGATGGACCTCATAGATAAATACAGAACATTCCACCCTAAAACAACAGAATACTCATTCTTCTCATGTGCAATGGAACTTTCTCCAGAATAGATCACATACTGGGTCACAAATCAGGGCTCATCGATACCAAAAGATTGAGATTATTCCCTGCATATTCTCAGACCACAATCCTTTGAAAGTGGAACTCAGCCACAAGAAAAAGTTTGGAAGGAATTCAAACACTTGGAAGCTAAAGACCATCCTGCTCAAGAATGTTTGGATCAACCAGGAAGTCAAGGAATGAAGTCAAGAATGAAGACACATTGGTCCAAAACCTATGGGATACGGCAAAGGCAGTCCTATGGGGGAAATACATATTCAGTAGAATCTGAGATTTTTAGAATCAACCAGGAGTTGTACAAATACAAGGCCTTGGCTTCAAAAAGGGAACTCAGTTGTAGCAATACTTCTCATAGTATTTTCTGGCTCTAAGTCACAGAAATCTATTGAAGGGATCTTGTGCCACAAGTCTAAGGCATTTGATCATAATTTGTTGAGTGTTTACACAGTTTAAGCTGCCGTGCTTGAGCTCAGAGGTCATAAGACAGACCCAGTTCTTCAGAATGGTGCAGCGCAATATTTGATGACTGTTATGGTCTGAATTATGTCTCCCCGGAATTCTTATGTCGCAGTCTTAACCCCCAGCATTGGATGTGACCTTATTTGGAAGTAGGATCACTGCAGATGTCATTAGTTAAGACGAGGTCATAAGGGCCCAAATCTGACTATGTCTTTATTACAGGTCAAATTCGGACACAGAGAGAAGCACACAAGGAAATGCCATGTGAAGACGAAGGCAGAGATTAGGGTGCTACATCTAGAATCCAAGCAATGTCCAAGATTGCCAGCAAACCACCAAAAGCTGGGCAAGAGCATGACATAGATTTTCTCTCAGTTCTCAGAAGGAACTAACACTGCAATATATGTTCCTATTAGATTTCTAATCTCCACAACTGTGAGACAACAGATTGCTGTTGCTTAAGCCACTTGGTGTAGGGTACACTGTTAGGGCAGCTATAGGAAACCTACACAGGAACTAACTGAACTGCTCATATAAAATGACAAATAATTATTACCAAGCAAACATGAGCTTGTCAAGAGACATTTCTTCTACAGAAAGAAATACGTAAAAAGACACAGAAGTGCAAACCCCTAGTCATTATTTCCACTCCGAAATGAGAGTTGTCTTTTAAAACTTAGGAGGGAAAGTTCCATTTTGGTTTTGCTCATCCTCACTGGAAGAGAAGGAAGTTGGATTTTTCCATTAACACTTAACACTGCCTTCCTCTCCAGCCTGGGTGGTGACCGTGTGGCTGTCAGCCCTCTTCACACCACTCAGCTGTGGTCAGGGTTGGCCTGTGGTGCTGGGTTTGGTGTGGGCCTTTCAACAGACTCATTTTTTGGCAGATATCCTTCTACCACAGAGAGAATTTTTTGACCAGGTTGTGGCAATTTGCAATACAAGGATAAACATAAAAGGAACTCTCTGTACTTTTTCATTGTAGAAATAGTCAATATTTAGTACTTAAATGATACATTGTACTCTCCTCTGAATTGCTCTGTGGGAAGCTATTTTAAAATATGATATCTAGGTCCCCAAATAGACAGAACATAATGGCTTCTGATTAACTCTGAAGCTGAAAGGACACTTTGTGGAGCCTTGTATAGCATCAGAAGTAGACTTGTACATTCCCCATCCCAATATATCAGTGATGATAGAACCTGAAAAGTTTCTGAGAACAAGCCTTTCCCTATCTTAACATAGAATTTTCAAACATCCTATGGGGATGTCCATCTTACACAGCCAACCATGATAATATAGGCAGAAAAAAGTAGTGTAGTTAAATAAAAGGGATGGTTAGAATAGGGATGAAATATATACAAACCCAGATATACAACCAACAGCCTGAAAAACTATTTATGGCAAAGAGCCAGTCTTACTAACCAAGAAGACAGGGTGAGGTTAGACAACTTTTGTTATTCAAGGAAAGAGCCAGCTAAGGGACAGGTACTCAGAATTCATTCATTCATTCACTCATTCATTTATTTTTTCATTCATTTGCTTGCTCACTTACTCATTCAACACTACCAAACTCATGTAAATGTGGTGAACAAATGCACTTGGACCTTGTCTCATATTGTCCTCAGAGGCTGTAGGAGAGGAGGTAACACAAAGTTAAGCCAGTATAGTACAATGGAAGAGAGGAACTCATATTATCCTAGTTATGGAAATACCCCTAGATTTGCCCTAGACCTTCAGGAAACAACTCCTGTTTCACTAGTTACAACCTCTATCATTTCAGACTCCATGGGATATAGGTTACATGGAATAGAAATTTCCAGATAGCTGACAGGTGATAAAATACTTTCTAAACTGAAATATACTCAACATATTTTTTTAAAGATTTTATTTATTCATTTGAGAGAGAGAGAGAGAGGCAGAGATAACAAGAGAGAGCATGAGTGGGGAGGAGAGGATGAAGCAGGCTCCCTGCTGAGCAAGAAACCTGATGTGGGGCGACCCTGGGATCATGACCTGGGCTGAAGGCAGTGGTTTAACTGACTGAGCCACTCAGGTGCCCCCATTTTCAACATATCTGAATCTTTCTTTGTGACTCTGAAAGCCAAGACTAGTAAAATACTGCTTAACAGTGGGTTCATTGCCTTTGCTACCGGGTTCTCAGAGGAACTTGGTGATAAAATGAAAAGGAAAATGACATTCTTTCATTTAAAGTGCTCAGGAAAATTTAGAGTTTAATGTGCTTTTTCTCCTGATTTTTTTCATTCATGACTCATCCCTCATCAGTAGGTCTTAAGGATTCTCATTGGGAAGCACATCCAGATTCTAAATTTTCTCCACCCGCACTGCAACCTCCCCACCCTCGGACGCCATCATTTTGCACCAGACTACTGTGTTAGCTGCCTTCACTATTACCACCCTTGCCCTAGCAATGCACTACAGAGTGAGCTTTTAAAACCTTGTATCGTATCATATCATATCAGCCCTTGGTTATAATCTTTATGGCTCTTTATCAAGTTAGAATATCCTAGGAATATTCTAGACAGAATTCTAGATAGAATACACTGGGGCATGCAAAGCTCTACACAATCTAGTCCCAGCCTGCCTTTCTAACTTTTGTGACACAAGTTTCTCCCTTACTGAACTGTCATTCTGTTCCTCCAATATACACATTATTACCTCAGGGCTTTTCTGTTAGCTGGCTTCTCTTCCCCTAGTTCTCGAATGGATTGCTCTTGTCATTTGGGTCTCAGCTTAGGGGTAACTTCTTCAGGGAGATTTACCTGATCCCTCAATACCAAAATGGTCACCAGGGTACTGTCCCTTCACCATCTTCTACTTTGCGTTGCATTTACCCCTCTCTGCTGTATTTCTTATTCATTTTTTTCTGCCCTTTTCACAGAGTTCCATGGCAGCAGAGATCTTGTCCTGTCTTGATCACTGTGCCCCAGGACCTTGCACATCCCAGGCCCTCAACTGCCATTTGTTGAATGACTAAATGTGCTCCTGTTTTACGATTTGCTAAGAATACTGAGTCAGTTATTTCCATGGAGCTTAAGTTATGCTGAAGTTACTCTATTTACTGAGTACATTAAGGATGACAGGGAAAAACCCTTGAGCTGTCCAGCTAGGCCAACAGAGACTGAAGAGTTATTCAGGTGTCAGAGCCCCAGTGACCCTATGACGGGGCTCCCCCTCAGCCTCAACTCATCCCTCCAGTGCTCAGAAACTTATCTACCAGGGCACCTGAGTGGCTCAGTGGGTTAAAGCCTCTGCCTTTGGCTCAGGTCATGATCCCAGGGTCCTGGGATGGAGCGCCACATTGGGCTCTCTGCTCAACAGGGAGCCTGCTTCCTCTTCTCTCTCTCTCTGCCTGCCTCTGTGCCTACTTGTGATCTCTGTCAAATAAATAAATAAAATCTTAAAAGAAAGAAAGAAAGAAAGAAAGAAAGAAAGAAAGAAAGAAACTTATCTACCCTCTTTGTTTCTAGAGTTCCTGCTACTCTTGATGATGCCTTTTGGGAGTCCTCCATTTGACCTCCCTGAGTGAGAACTGATTAGGACACTGCTGTTGATGGAGCTGCTGATTCAAGAGTCTTCAAAGGCCACTGTCTCACCTCACGTAGGCTTAAAGTTAGTGTTCAGCCTCCATGAAAACAGCTGAGGTCAGGATGACAGGGATGGTGTGGAGAGAGGAAACTCCAAAAAGGGGTGTGGGTGAAGCAGCCATTCTGAGCCTTCTCAAAGAGGAAAACACTGTCAAGCAACTCTCCTGTCTGCAGAATATATTGAAAGTTCTAAAATATATAAACACAAAAATGGATGATGAGACCAGGGACGGGCCAAAGTCCCAAAGGATAAGGCAAATACATTCTGAGGATTCATCCTAATTCTGATCATTTCCCCCAAATTTGTCATCAAAATTTGCAAGCTTGAACAGTATTTTATTTTTTAATAAAGTAAGTTGTTTTTTAATAAAATAAGCTGTTTGCAAAATATTTAACTACCACTCATAAATTGCCCTCACATAAAAATATGGTCAGCTGCAAATTTGAAGAAAATGGATATAGAATTGCTTGCAGACTGAAACCACAGTGCTAAATTTTAAGTGTTTTCAGTTTAGGAAAATGGTGCGTTTGTTTTTAAAGATTTATTTCAATGTAACCTCAGTGGAGAGAAGTTTGGCACAGCGTTTCTCAATAAATTAGTATATGTGAGCAAGACTGTATCTACAAGAATATTCACTGCATAATGATTTGTAGTAGCAAAAGTCTAGAAATAGCCTGTAATCTTATAAATAAGGGACAGATTAAATAAATTATCGTACATTCCTAAAACAGAATACTCTGCAGCTATAAAGAAAAAAGTGAATCTATGTATATTGATACTGAAAAAAATCTCCAAATATATGGGTAAGAAGTGGAAAAGCAAGGCGTAGAAATGAGGATGCCATACAGTTATTTATGTGGGAAAAAATGTGGCTTCTTAAGAGAGAAAAAGCTGCTTGGGGTGGGAGAGACACTTACTTTTAATCTACAAGCTTTTTCATTATTTGATTTATTAAAATCCAATTCATATATTGCTTAGAAATAGAAAAAAAGGGAGGACCTCATTTCCATACTGAGCAAAAAAAAAAAAAAAGTATAGTACTGGCTTTCCACTGAGTTAAAAGAAAGAGAGAAAAATCTGAATATTCAGTATTTCTTATACTGAGAAAAATTAGCCTGTCAGTACCTAAAGAATATACTCATTCTCTGCCATTTTGCCTATTCTGTTCATATAGTTTATAATAAGAAGGGCTTAGAAATAGAAAATCCCTAAGTACAGTATAAAGATGAAAAGCATTTGCAATATAGGAAAGTGCCTAATACCAAAGTGTGTGTTCCCAGGGGAAGAACCAGCTAGACACGGACTTTCATCATATCATTGGGCCCTCCGGGGCATTTGTACGTGTACGCAAAACAAATTATATAATACCCCAATTAATGTAAAGAATGCCGTGCAATGCTTCTCTCCTTGAGCTATTACAACAGAATAAATAAATGAGATGTTGGGCTTTACACAACTTGCATGACCTTCATCCTTTCTCCTCTGCTCCAATACTTACTTGTATTATCTTTGGGGTTACTTAATGAGATAAAACAGGGCATTACAGAGAAATTCGTATTTCCAGTCAGGATAGCATTATAAATTTACAATTTTAAAAACCCCGGATCTTTCATACATGTAACAAGGTTGGATTTTTACAAAAGAGAAAAAAATTCAAAACACATAGGTATGATTTTAAAATAGAAAAATAGATTTAAAATAGAAAAATAGACATTTTCACAGAACAGAAGAGGGGCATCCATTAAATAGAGAAAAGGTGAGCTGAAGTTG
Source organism: Meles meles (assembly GCF_922984935.1). Taxonomy (NCBI): domain Eukaryota; kingdom Metazoa; phylum Chordata; class Mammalia; order Carnivora; family Mustelidae; genus Meles; species Meles meles. The sequence goes on from NC_060068.1 coordinate 87,051,807, forward strand.
AGAGACTTGGTCTGCGGATCTTGGAGGCTCTAGGTCTGGAAGCTGGCATTTCAAAACTTGTGGAACAAGGGAATTAAAACCGTCTCATGTAAGATTGAGGGAAATAAAACTGAAGCCCAGCTTACTTTCTAAAATCAGAGACTGGGATGGATTGGCCTCACCTGTAAAGGAGGCTAAAATAAAACTATTTGCTACCATTATCTTTGGCTACAGCTTCTAATATGCCATGTGCATGGGGAGACAGGATGGAGAAAGAGAGCCTCTATGCCAGCAATGGCACTCAGGTCTTTACCAGCTTGGGGAATGGAGGTGTAATTATTTTCAATATTTTCCAGCATAAGATGCCCTGAATATCCAAGAGCAGCCTGAATCGGAATTCTGGGTCCTGAGGAAAAGTGGTGGCAACCATGAAGCCGGTAATCAATGTTGGAGGGTTGCCAAAAGGGAAGAAGAAAAAAAAAATACTGTTGCTTGAGATGAGCTTTTAAATAGACATTCTACACATAAGAGGACCCCAGATGCCAACAAAGTCAGCAATTTGGAAATCAGTTTATCTAAGGACAAAGACAGTATGCCCATCTGAATATTAGCTTAAATTTAGTATATGAAGTATGCTCGAAGAAAGAGAGAACACCTCTTCCCTAAAATAATAAACAGAAACAGTCAAACAGAGAATTAGTAAATTAAAGCACAATCCTAAGGAACTGATCCATAGCACAGTACAGAGAGAAGAAACAGACTGAAAAATGTAAAAGTGGCTGAGAGACATGGAGGCTGCAATGTGTCTATCAGAGACCCCAGGAAAAGGGAGTAGAGAGAAAATGAGAGAGGAAAAACATTTCAAGGGGAAATGGCAGAAGATAATCCAGAATTAAAGAAATACTTGCTTTTTCAGATTTAAAGTGTACTCACAGGACTGAGATAAATAAATAAATGAGCCACAAAAATCCAAACCCAGAAATTGACTTGATATTTTATGTCAAGTATAAAAAGAAAAAAAAGATCAATTAATTACCAGATCAAGAAGATAGATGACAAACAGAATAAAAGTGGATATCTATGAGCAACAATAGATGTTAAAATGCAGTGGGATAGATGGATTCTGGGAAGACTGTGGATTCAGAAGCAGGATAAGTCTTTCTCTCCATGTAGACAACAATAGTGCTGGCAGAATACGTATATTCAACTATTTTGGAAACCTGGAGTCTGTAAAAGGCTTGCCAGTTTCCAGGTGGAGTGTTCCCACTGTGTAGGGATATAATTGGTACAGCCTCTGTAGAAAAGAGTATGTCAGTTCCTGAAAAAAATGTACCATATGGTCTAGCAATTCTACTTCTAAGTGTATATTCAGAAAATTGATGGGGCATCTGGGTGGCTCAGTCAGTTAAGTGACCGACTCTTGATTTTGGCTCAGGTCATGATCTCAGGGTTGTGTGATAGAGCCCCGTCCTAGGCTCCACAATGAGCAGGGAGTCTCCTTGAGATTCTCTCCCTCTTCCTCTGCCCTTTCCCACTCCCATCTGCTCACAGTGCTCTCTCTCTGTCTAAAAAAATAAACAAAAATAAAAAGTAAATTAAATTTTAAAAATATTGAAAGCAGGGTCTCAAAGAGATATTTACACATCTAAGTTCATAGCAACATTACTTACAATATTGAAAATGTGGAGATAATCCAAGTATCCATCAATGGATAAACACAATGCGTTACACACATACGATGGAATATTATTCAGTCTTAAAAAGGAAGGAAATTCTGATACATGTTACAACATGGATGAATCTTGAGGACATTACTCTAAGTGAAATAAGCCATTCAGAAAAGAACAAATACCTCCAATAGTTAAAATCATAAAGACAGAAAGCAGAATGGTGATTGTCAGGGGCTGCCAGAGAGGTAATAGGAAGTTATTATTTAATGGGTACGGTTTTGAATTCTGAAGCTGGATGGTGGTGATGGTCGCACAACAATATGAATGCACTTAATACCATTGAACTGTACACTTAAACACGGTGAACATATTATATTTTACGTTAAGTGTATTTTACCACAATAAAAAATATTGTAAAGGGGAAAAAAAGCAATAGGATATTTTCAAAGCACTAATAAAAATAACTGCCAATGTAAATGTTATAATCAGTGAATCTCTGCTTCAAGAGTAAGATATAAAGTATAGAACATTTGAGCAAATACTCATAAGTGTTCTGATAAACCACTAATCGATGTGCATCATCATACACACAAAAAGAAACCCAGAATAAAGATACGAAATGTAAAGAATAAGGACACCTGTGCAAATTCTCACAATATGTTAGTGTGACGGATTGCATCTGTCAAGCATGGTCACGGCAACACTTAGTTGCCTGTTGCAACAGTCCTTGCTGTTGGAGAACCTTGCCATACCTCACCAAGAGACTGAGTCTATGTTCTCACCTTGAACCGGAGGAGATCTTGTGGCTACCTTAATGAGGAGGGACCAGGAGAAGGGGCACTGTGTGACTTCTGAGGTATGAGAGGGCTTCTGTGGGGTTGTTTCTTTCTTGGGTACTTGCCCTGGGAATCCAGCTACCATGCTGTGGGGAAGCCCAAAATAGCCTATACCAAGAAGCCACATGGAAAGGAAAACAGAGAGAAACTGAGGCCCCCATCCAACAGCCAGATTCCAAAGGAGGCCTTAAACAGTGTGAAACAATGACATGTTGTCTCTAATTCACCCTGCTCCAATTCCTGACTCAGAACATCTGTGAGCATAATACTGAATTTGGTTCTTTATGCCACTAAGTTTTAGAGAAATTTGTCACAGAGCTATATGGACTGGAACAGTTAATATTGTTAACTGTTGACTGTTAAAAAGATTCCGGTAATTACTACTAATGATAAAACAGTAAGGAAAATTGAGAAAGTAGAAGTTGTTTAGTAGACAAGTTTCTCGCTCGATTTGGCAGAAGGGTAAAGATATTTAATAAATTCAGACTGATGATATTTTATTTTTTTATTTTTTAAAGATTTTATTTAAAAGAGAGAGAATGAGAGACAGAGCACAAGAGGAAGGAGGCTCAGAGGGAGAAGCAGACTCCCTGCTGAGCAGGGATTTCCAATATAGGACTAGATCCTGGGACTCCAGAATCATGACCTGAACCAAAGGCAGTCACTTAACCAACTGAGCTACCCAGGTGCCCTCTGATGACATTTTATAGTTAAGTTTTTGTGCTAAGAATTTGAAGATAAACATTAAAAAAGAACAGAAATGCAATCTATAGTCTAATCCAGCAAAAAGAAAAAGGTGGGGGAGGTAATAATTCATTCTCATGAATGAATACAATCAGAGCCAAACAATATAACATAACAACAATTACTTGACTACTTCTCACTGTTTTTCAAGTTCTCAGAATTCTTGTTGATTTATGCAACAGTAATTTAAAAATCCACGGCATGGTAGGAATAATATTCCCATGTGCCAGATTTTCAGATAGTGTAGAGTTCAGAAAGCTTTGGCGTTTTCAGTTTTTTCAGTATAAAACCTTTACATTTCTGAAAGATCATATACATATGAATTCTAAGAATAGGGAAAAAATGATTTTTTTACACTATGCATTGTGATATTTTAGTGGGAATGTATGGCCACCACAGTGACTGTTAAAGTTAGCTCTTTCAAATGTCCCTACTGGAAGAACTTGGAGGAGAATGATTCTAAATAGTTAATTCTACACCACTCTAATTAAGACAGTTGATTTCACTATGGAAGAGAACAGCCATTAGTCTTATTCAGCTTAGGCACAGGTTGTTTGCTAACCGACCTTATTTTTATTTAAATAACAGACACAACACTAATGATCCTTTGTGACAGTATTTGGTTCCCTTTGCCAATGCATTTTACCAGCTTCTGTGTTTGCCACTGTTCCCCGAGCCCTCATTCCCTCCCTCTGTGATTCGGTAGGGTGCACTAATGAATGCTCTGTTGCATGCTATAAGCTGGGAAGAGAGACACAGAAGCCACTGCTTCACACTCTTAAACTGCGAACTCTAGCCCACTCTTCTCATTTCTGTGCCAGTGGGGTCCAGGCCCTGGAGCCAAAGATGGCGGCCGGAACAAAGGACAGCAGGAGAGGATAGCAGAGTGCAGCTGTGAGGACTCCATGTGTCCCTTTATTTATATGCAAGATGAGCGAGCTTTCTCTTGTCCTCAAGGAACGTAATAGTACTTATTGAAATTACCACTTATTTGTGTCTTGGTTCGTATGTGGTTTTGTATTGATAATTTCACTAGCTGTGTTATCTCTTTAATCAGACTGCGTCCCATCTGAGGGGTAATGTTTTCTTCATTTTAGTCTCGGCAGCACTTGGACTACCGCAGGCGCACAGTGACTACAGTACTGTGTGCAGCATAAATGAACACGGGGGATGAGGAGTGAATGTCCTCACAATTCTCTCATTAGTGGATTTTCTCTATAAAATGAAATTGAGTCTGCCCAAGGAATTGAGGGACGGAAACAGAACAAGAAATGAAAGACTCTGCCTCCCCCAGCCCCTCAAAGTAAGGGCTACGCACTTTAAACACGGAAAGCTCATGCTCAGAAACCTCCAGATTCCTTCCCTGCAAGCCTGTCATACCCGCCAAGCTGTCGTGAGACAATGTCTGTGGTCCCTGCTGGCGAGAAAATACGGCAACAAGGATCTGGTGTCTTAAATGTCTACAGACAATTAAGGGAACAGAAAGCAGCTTTGTGACACGGCACCATTTACTTCATCTACAGCTCTTTATCCTTGAAATGGTCTCAAATATGGACCCTAAGAGATGATCTCTTAATTCGCATTATAGTAAGAAGCCTCATTTATTTATTTAACATAACACACCATTCCTTTTATCTCCCAGGTTAATAATAATCTGGGGTACCTAGGTGGCTCTGCTGGTTAACAGTCTCCCTTTGGCTCAGGTCATGATCTCGGTACCTGGGATCAAGCCCCATGTTGGGCTTTCTGCTCAGCAGGGAACCTGCTTCTCCCTATCCCTCTGCAGCTCCCCCTGCTTGTGCTCTTCCTCTCACACACTCTCTCTCTCAAATAAATAAATCTTTTAATAATAATAATAATGATAATGATAATACTTCAATAATCCTGGGTACACTACCTTCCTGGAGCCCAAAGGTGAAAGTCAACAATCTTCTTCCTCCTCAGAGTAGTCCTTTCTTAGTTTATACACTTTCCAGCATAGTGTGAGGAGTTTTGGAGAACACAAAAAAAATCAGTTGGTAGCTACTTTATAAGTGATGAACAATATAAAAATTCCCAAGTCATCTTCTCTGGGTAGGTTAGAATTTATTTTCTCATGAGAAAGGACCTGTAGATTCATTGATCTGGACATATTTTTCTCCATTTCAACTTTTTCTTTTAAAGGCTGGTGAAGTTATGCTTTGCAGTTACTGCCTAATAGACTAGAAAGACAGGAGGGAAGTGGCAGTGAGAACAGCTGAAAGGAATTGTGGATTCTGACGGACAAAGGGTTGCAGTGTGTGAGAGAGAAACAGAGACCTTTGTGCTGGTGGGGAGCATGTGACCAGCTGCCCCAGTTCGGCCAGAGCAGTTCCATTTGTTAGTCTACTTTTCTGGATTTTCTTCAAGATTCTGATTGAACCTGCTCCTTTCCATATCCCTTTCTACTCTCTGCCCTGGGGCATCATCAGGAATGAGAAAAAGAGGGACCCCTATGAATGGCCATATGGCTTCCTTCATTTTCTACATCCTTCCTTCCATTTTTTAAAACATAGTCTCCAAACATTTTGATCATGGATTTAATCAGTAAAACATAGGGCCCCATTTATAAGTCCTATTATGTGCTATTTATGATGATGCTTTGTGCTAATAAATACCTTATAAAACATACAAAAATGAATTATAAGAATGACACAAAGTAAATGTAATAGAATTCTTCTTAATATTTCCCCCTCTGTACCCTAATACATCATTTGTGTGTGCCTAGGCTGTCTGCACCCTAGTTGGGAGGCTCCTGGCTAAGAGACAGTTACAAATTGACCAAAGAAAAGTGTAGTTTGATCTGAGAAGCTGAGTCCTTCTTTTGACATCATTTAGGGGTATGGCAACTCAGGTAGCACCCCCATGTTTTTGGTCACTTCTGAAAAGATTATGCAAAAAGCACAGGCAAGTACCCGACCCCAGGGTTCTGGAGACCTGAAATCTAATTCCAGCCCTTGTCAATAGCCACCCCTGAAAAAGTTATTTGAACTCTCTGAGTTTAATGTCACTGGTAAATATAGTACCTTTTCTGCTCATTCCTCCTAATTGCTATAAATATCAAAAGAAGTAACTGATTTGCAATTTCCTGCCTATTTCTCCTAATTATTATATATATCAAATAAGACAAAGGATTTGTGGAGTTAACATAGGACTAGAAACATAGGGCAATACTGTTACTCTTTTTAAAGACTGCGAGAGGTAAATGGCCAATATTCCCCATCGTGTTTCTTGTATCAGCAAACAAATGCAATACAGATTCCCCTCCCCTTTGCCCTCCTCTACCATAGACAGGATCATTGGTGAAAATTCAAGCCTTTAAATTTTAGCAAACGGTTTTCTAACTATTCCTCTTAAGGTTTTGAGCAATGTAAAAAGTAGAAAGAAGAGACTTTTACAGTTGAGGGAACCTAAAAGATGATCTCAGCTGATGTTCTTATTTTATGGATGGAGAGACTGACGTTCAGAGGGCTAAGTAATTTCCCAGGATGACACAGCTGGGGAAAACCCTCGCTAGGACCTGGGCTCCCTATTTTGGAATGGATGCCACCTTTAAGGACACCACAGACCATCACAGTTCTCTAGTACATCCCTTATTTCCCATTGGCTTTACGTTTCTCTCAGTAGCAAACCTTGTCCTGGTAAAACCCAATCTAGGTCTGTTCCCCATCACCAAAGTTTCCCTCCTTTTTCATACCTTTACTTCTCAGAAGTCATCTCCAGCCCCCAAACTGCCTCCAACACTTTCTTCCTTTTATTTGACTCCTTTGATTACCTTGCTAGCTACCACTGATAACTTCTTATCAGGAAAGCATTGTGGGTTAGGTGCCCAGAGGCGGCCACTTACGTGGTCATGGAGTGTGTGTCCCTTTCAAATCACTGACAACTCTTCTTTGAGTCACTCACGGAGGGTAAAATTAAGAAGATAAAAATAACCTTCTCACTGAAGCCTCACAGAGGGAGGAAGACAGGGATATTTTAGAGAGGGGAATTTAGAGACAAGTGGAAGGGATGATGGCACGAGGGTTGGTTAAATGGATGGAGACCCCTCCTGGACTCTGTTTCTTCTCTCAGGTTTGGTTCTGTAGCCGGGAAAGGGCCTCACCTCTTTCATCTTCTCTCCTATCCCTCCTATGCCTCCAGCCTGCCACTACCCCTTCCCAGCCTCACATCCCAAACAATCTCCGATTTAATGTGAAATCCTGTTTATTATTACATTTTCAGTGGGTTTTGTTTCCCCCCCCACCCAGGTTGTTTGTAGGTATTTAAAGGAAAAACAATTCTCTATGAGTAAGATATATTAAATCTTAGGGCCCATGTTTCTAGTGGGGTAAAGATAAGTTAGTGAATTTATTTACTAAAATGCTAAAAAATGAAGCCTTGATCCAAGTTGTTACGATAGGATAAAGTGGTCAGAGATCTACGGCAAAGAGCTGGTAAGATATTTTTGTGATTTCCGTTCATTTTTGGCTTTGGCCTCATAAAATATTCAGTTAGTATGTCACAGGATCAGAATGCAAATAACCAGATCACCAGAGCAACCTTCGAGAGCAAAGAAAAATTTATGCATATTCTGTTACCAATTTGTCCCCTAGGAATATCTGGTTTAAGTGTTCACACCACCATGGTTTTTTGTGCATGAAAGAAAGTCTAGCATTTTCTAGTTTGCTTCCCCTCTATCTGACTGTTGTCTGATTGTATGTTTGACACAAAAGCACCCAGCAAGGTCCCTAGCACAGAGCAGGTGTTTTATAAATGTTACTAAGTTTAATTGACTGGTGTTGAAACCTGGGAAAACCTCAGACAGAAAGATGAAATGTTGTGAGAGTTTTCTGTCTAAACGTTAAGGTTAAATGAAATGCGAGCTCAAACTTAAAAAGATAAATAAACTGAAAATGATGAGTTAGAGGAGCAAGTATAAGACAGGAGACAGCAGGCTCAGAGTAAGTCTAAAACATCTCAAAAAATTAAACAAATGAACAGCCTGTGTTTCCTGGAATGTGTCAGAAGACTCCTAAGGCAAGAGGTCTGCTAAATAATCACCAAAAGGAGAACCTGGAGCAGAAAAGATGGAGGAGGAAGAGGGTTGGGCCAGGAGGTGCCCGGAGGAGCCTGGAATTGTCCCGCCCATCATCTCCCTCTTCCTTCCTTCCCACTGCAGACCCCACAAGTGAGCTCATAGTGCAGAGAGTTGTCCAGGCCAGACTCTTGTCCATGGAGTAAGAGGGAGAAGGAAGGAAGGACTCCGTGCTTCTCCACCTCTCACTGCTCCACCCCTGCCAGAAAGAAAAAAGATCTGATAGCAAAGAAACAAGCCTTCTGACTGCTAAGGTCTGATGTAGCATTCCATATGGCTCCAACACTTCCACTGTCCTTTGTTAGGGAAGCTTTCTACTCTGAAGCCACACATGTCCTTAAGTGTATATGTGAATATACGTGTGTGTGTGTGTGTGTGTGTGTGTGTTGCATTGGTAGGGAGGTAATGAGCTTTAATCTTGGGCTGGATTCACCACACTAAGAATTCTTACTTTCTGGGGGGTAACTAGGCTCACACTGGAGCAATATTTTTTTAGTACAAAGAGTAAGTGGTGAATTTTCTGATATCATATATTTGGACCCAAGGTAAAACAAGCAACTGACCAACCCACCAGACAAGCAGTAACAGAAACCTACTCTAAAGTCTAAAACTTCCTTTTAAGGCAACTTTCAAATTACAAAAAAAATTTCCCAATACAATTAATGTTTTAAAATGGACACAGATTTATTTTACAGAACACTTACCAGATGTCTTGATCCAATGCTTTTATATTATATTTCACCATCTCATGACCTTTACTCCTTCCTGTAAAGATCCTCAGGAGCCTGACAGTGCCATTTTGAGAGCTCTGTTATTCAGAGCTACCAGGTGAGATCTCAAAGGCTTAAGTGATTTGCAAACTTACATAAATATCTTCCAGAAATATTCAGTTACCTAAAGTTCATGTACAGCACCCTGAATGCTGGGATGAGAAGAAGGGTAAAAGGTCTACTGTGGGCTCTCTCCCACATAGCATCCACAGGTGGCCATGAACACTTAAAACACAGAGTACAATTAGGAAATTGTAAGTATGTTTGGAATCATGTGGGTACATGAATATGCTTTTTCAAATTTAATTTTATGAAGTCTAAGTACAGATCACAGGTTTCTGATGAAAACTTAGTATCTGAATTGAGACTTACTGGAAGTGGAAAACACCAGATTCTGAACAATTTGCATGAAAGCCTTATTAATATTTATATGCACTGATTAAATGTGGAAATGATGATATTTAGGATATATGGGGTTAAATAAAGCATACTCTTAAAATTAATTCCCCTTTCTTTTTACTTTTTATAGTGACTACTAGAAATTGAGGATTATGTCTTATGACTCATATTATATTTTCATTCCCTAGTGCTTGTCCAAAGGGTAGTTTGATTTAAATCAAACTACTGTAGTTCATCCACCTGCCTAATCACACCTTTGGCAATAAACCTTAATACTTCTTCGTCAAGCATGCTTTTTTTGTGTTTCAAACAGAATTACTTAATCTTCAAAGAAAAACTGAAGTTATGAAGAAAGAGAAGCCAAAAGGGACAGAAGGTTATCGCTAGTGAGCTTTCTTTGTAAACAAGCAAATGCAACTGCTTTTCACTGTAGCATCAAAATTTTGTGAGTTCTAATTCTTGAGTGATAACTCTCTCTCTCTCTCTCTCTCTATATATATATATATATATATAGTTAATGACAGAACCACAGAAAGATTTAAAGTAATGGACATTACAACAAGGTGGAAAGGAAATTACATTCTGACCATTTTTCTATGACACCATATGGGAAAAATTCGAAATGGGAGAGGGGTGTTTTTTTTTTTTTCCTTAAAGATTTATTTATTTATTTTAGCGACAGAGAGAGAGAGAGCATGAGCAGGGGTAGGGGTCAAGGGAGAGGGAGAGAGAATCCTCAAGCAGACTCCCCACTGAGGGTGGAACCTGACCTGGGACTCAATCTCATGACCCTGAGATCATGACCTGAGCTGAAACCAGGAGCTAGCCGCTTAAACCGAATGAGCCACACTGACAACCTGGGAGAGGGGTGTTCTAAGAATAAATTCTCATAGTACTGTCAATGGAACTTGGAACATACAGGAAACACATCTCTAATGACATGGTGACTAAAGGATGTCAAGTGGTAGAGGTGGGAGAGTGGGGAGCCATGGGGAGAACAGTACACACAACATTTGCAAATCAGAGATTTGTCTCTGCATATTTTCACTTTGCTTTTTTTCTTTTTAGAAAGCTTAGCAAACTTCTAGGGAGAACTATTTCTATGCCTTAAAAATCCTACCCTTGAAATCTCTAACACCGGACTTGCAAATCACTATTGGATATAGTCTCCATGAATTGGTAGTTTGGGTGCTTTGCATTCCATTGCCTCTTATAGGGCAAATGTACCTCCAAACACGCTCATTCATTTATAGTGCCTAATCCAGTTGAGAGCTCTATTATCTATCCTGCTAGGGTGTAGAAACCTGAGTTGCTTTCAAGTTACCCTTCCTTCTTAACTCCCCAGCACCGAATCAATTAATCAATCACCATGTCCACAATTTCTCAGTTTCATCCTCTGTCTCCCTGCCTAGTCATCACCTCTATTACTGAACCTCATAACTCATCTCCCAGTCCTCAGTATTACCCCCTTGGAAGGGGGTAATTTAAATAATTTAGATAATTTAAAAATTATCTATCTAACATTTAAATCTGACCATATGGTTCACCACTTAACTACATTCAAGGACTATACATCACCTACAGAATTCAGGTTCTGCCTGGCCTGTAAGGCTCTGCAGGTGCCTGACACCTGCCCATCCACCTCTCCAACTTCGTTACTTGTTGCTTCTTGACTTAATATCAACTATTTAAGATTCCCTGTGGGCCGTATGCTGTTTTATGACTTCCTACCATGGCTTATACTCATCCCTCTATCCGGAACCTTTCCCACTTCTTTCAGTATTGCTTATCCCTCCAGACCTGATTTTGTCATAATCTCTCACAGGAAGTCTTCTCTAAACTTCCGGGCTGAGCTACGGACACTCTATTTTCTGTGCTCCCATGCCACAAGCGGTGGATTTCTAGCGCAGCACTTCACCTGCTACACTAAAATTATTAAAATTACCTAAGCATCTGTCTCTCCTGCTAGATTCTTTAGACCCACTAAAGCAGGGGCAAACCAACTTACCTTTGTTAGTCCCACTGCTACTATCAGCTGGCTTTTGGTAAATATTTGTTGTAATGAATGGAACAAGGAAAAATGGCTAAAGGGATGGGGGTTGGAGGCCTCTACTCCTGGAAAGTCAAAGCTTAGCCTCTTGGTGGCCTCACTGTAGGGCTGGGGACTGAAACTGCAGGAAAACAATAATAAGGTGGCAGAATAAGTGTGAGAGAAGAAAGTAGCCACAAGCTGTTGCTATTAAAAAAAAAAATCCTTGAGGGAGGACTTACATAATCAATCAGTGAGCATACGAGGAGGTCTACACTGACAGCCTATAAACTGGGCTCTTATACTTCTACTCCTATCCTCCAGGAAGCATGTTGCCTTATTGTAAAACTGCCCTTCTCCGGGCCTTTTATTCTACTTCTAAAAATTGTTTTATCAGATTCTACCTGCATAAAAACATTTGGGGTTCAGCGAGTGTAATTTTCCAAAGTCCAAACAAATCTGATTATGTTCATGATTAAAACAAGATATGGTAGGTTGAAGGGCCAGCCCTTAGGAAACCAAAACATTGACTCTCAGTATGAAGAACAGATGTAGCTGAAAACAATATCCAAATTATTTACCCAATGACCATTTTAAGAAAGTTTTCTGATGACGTTCCCAGTTGGCAACCAATGCCTAGTGGCCCAGAGTATGATAGCTGTCCATTTCTTTTCTGGGAAGATTAGTGGGACCTGGAAGATGAATTGGCAGTCTTAATTGCTGGTTCATCACCAAAGGCTTTGCCTGGATGAGTGGCTAATGACAATGCTGCCTCTCTTTTACATTCAGACATTCGGTTACAGTTAGTAGGCAGGGTGTGCGTTCAGAGTGGCTAGGGATTGTGACTAACGTTTCATCTCCCACTTTAATGAGGTACCACTTTGAACATTAGCTATGTGACTGAAAATCAGCATATCACCGTAACGAAGAACTGTCCAGAGAGCAGCGAGTAGAAACGGGAGCTGCCTCTCAGAGCCTCTTCTTCCATGTTTGTACTTGGCTTTATTGCAGTGGCAAACCAGTCACCCTAAACAGAGCTGATCTTGTGGCTTGAGATTTTCCAAGCCAGATGTGCAGATGAATGTGCAGATTAACAACAGGAAAGCATAGTTGAAAAGCTTTCAAGTCCACTTGAACTTGCATAGGTTTCACACGCACTCTGGAGCCCAAGACTTCAGAAAGACTCCGTGCTCTTGGACCACAGTGCTTGGAGATCCTGTGGACAGACAGGTATTTCCACCTCAAGACACGGAGACAGCTGTACCCTGCGGGCTGAGCACAGCAGCCTCTCCCTCCCCTTCCCACCCTTCTGCGTAGAGAATTGGCCCCAGAAAAGTACAGCATGAGCTGGGACAGCAGGAAGAGGTAGGCAGAGTAGCAGTAACAAAAGAAAGAGCAACAAGGTCAAGACTAATAGCAGAGTAGCAGAAGGGAGGTGATAGTCTGGGAAGAAAGGCAAGTCTGACAGCCCTGCATTATGCTGTCAAATGCTAAATCAAGTGACTCTGACTCCATTTTAGACTGTGGGAAACAGTGATTATGATTGAAGCTGGTTTCCCACATCACTCTCTAGTGATCATACCTCTCCAAATGTTAAGCAGATGAGAGATTACATCGGATATGAGATGTGTAATTGAGCCCAGATAAAAAGGGCATGATAAAGGTTAAATGATAAGCATTGCCCATATACAATCACATAAATTTAGAAATGAAATGAAGTTGTCCTCACAGATATTTTCCTTATACCATTCCATGCATTATGAAAGCTTTCCTAGCAAAGTCTAATGCTATCAGATATTTGTTCGTCTACATGACATCTCACGTTTGAATGGCTAAAGTAATGCCTACTGCATGAAGGGACCAGCTGTTGGTCCTGCCCAGCTGCTGACCCAGATGGGGTCTGCACAGAAAAGGAACACCTTGTATGAAACACACCGTAGCCTCTACTGATGACCAAAAGGCCAGGTGCTGGCAAGGCCTCTAAAGAAAAATCTCAGCTGCCAAATTTTTTTCTGTCCCAACAAAGCACTTCTACTCCTTGGTCAAAGCGGGTAGTACAGACAAAGACAAAGACACCAGGACTCCATTTCCTTGCTATCCCCTAACCGTTATAATGCAAGTCATTGTGTTCCCTGTGGCCATCCTCACACACTGGTTCATCCTCATGACTGCTTTGGTGATCGGGTCACTTTGACCTCCTCTCCTACCACCTTCTCTCTCTGCTGACCACTCTAGCTACACCAGCATTCTTGATGTTCTTTCTTCAGCCCTGGGCCTTTGCAACTGTACTTCTCTATCTCAAGGCACTTTTCAGAGCCAACTCCCTGGGTTCAGTTTTTGCTTGAATATTACCACCTTAGAAAGGCTTTCTCTGACAATCACATCAAACAATTCTTCCCATCCACTCCTTTCCATCCTTACATGTTCTATCACCCCACCCTAAATTTTCTGCAAGGAATTTTAATTATCTTATAGTTCTATGAATCCTTATTTGGTGATTTTGATTGGTGTTGCCTGTATCTGCAACTAAAATGTAGGATCTATACAGTCATGGGCTTTTTCTCTCTACTGATTTCTAGTGCTAAGACAGTGCTTGATACACGGTAGGGCAGCAATACTTACTGGTTGATTGAATGAATGAGTGAATGATGTGAAAAAAAAATGTAGAGTTTGCTGGCCTACTCCACATCATTCCATTAGGCACAGGAGGAGATGTGACTCAAACCAGGTCTTTGGGCTTCAAATTCCATGCTATTTCCTGTACACAAGGTTGCCTTTATTGCAAAACTTGCATTTAGTTTCAGTGTTTATTCTCGGGGAAAATAAACTAATCTAGACCGGAATCCTAAGGTCACTATCACTGCTCTCATGATCTGGAACCACTTTCATGATTTATTATTAGGCATTTTATTTTAACCCTCTCAAAGCTAAAAGCAGCACTTTCTCTCAGAAAGTGCAAAGCTAGACACCTAGAAAATAATTTCTGGAAGAGTGGGAGCTGCTAAGCCCCAATAAATTTGGGCTGTTTCCAATGACTTCAAATAATGAGTGATAATAGGGGACCCCCAGAGGGTAGAAGACTCACCATCTCAACTTCAAGTGAACAGATTTAAGTCCTGAGTATAGTGTGTTGCTCAAATGTTCACCTCAGATATGGATAATAGTGACTTACCTAACTCCCCAGGTCCCTGACAGAAAAGATCTCTCCCTTTGAGATCTGTGGCACTTGTTTGATTCTTCTTATATGTTCTTCATCTCACATATATGAAAGACTATACCTATTCTAAAAACTTCATTATGTACTTATTAATATGCATTAAGCATTTATACTATCATTATGTTATTATTAAGTATTTTGCAGATATAGAAGTGATATACACTCATTACATAAAATCCAGAAAATAAAACTCCTATTAAATAAGAAAATTATTCATCATCTCATATAATCTTACAGATGAAAATTGTAGAATCATTTAATCAAGTACCAAAATTAAAAATCCTATTGGAACTGTATTTTAGATTTCTTTTTATATTTCATTAAACTTAAACATTGACTTGTGAAGAATTAATAGTTTTATAACATTCAGTCTTCAATTCTGTAAGCATGATATAAATTTCCATTTGTTTATTGTTTTAAAAATATATTTCAGTATATATATATGCAAAAATATCTCACTGTCACATTAGATGTAATATATGCACAATATGTACACCCAATACATATACAGATACAGACATATATCAAATATATGCAGGACCCATGAAGAAACATGCAAAACTTTACTGATGTACAAAAACCCCCCTATGTATGTGAATAATGTATATGTTGTATATATAGAGAAACATGTATTTTGAGTAGTATATGGATCATTTGGTACAGTTTATAATGTTTTGGAACTTAAAAATAATTTTTTAAAAGATTTTATTTATTTGACAGAGAGATCACAGAGAGGCAGGCGGAGAGAGAGGGGGAAGCAGGTTCCCTGCTGAGCAGAGAGCCCGAAGCGTGCCTCGATCCCAGGACCCTGAGACCATGACCTGAGTCGAAGGCAGAGGCTTAACCCACTGAGCCCAGGCACCCTAAAAATCATTTTTTAAAGCTGTATTACATTTCATCACATGATTGTTGCATACAGTGCTGAACTGTTGCTTGATTATTTAAGTCGTTTTGGTTATGTTAGTAGTTGGTTGGTTATTTAAATAGTTTTTAAGTTTTTACTCTAAGCAGTGGTGAAATGAACATCCTTACACACAGGTCACTGTATATCCCACTGAATATTTCCTCCAGGTTTCCAGTAGTAGGATTATGAAATTGAAACAGATGAAGTTCTTATGTCTTGATACATAGTACCAGATGGTTTTCCAGACTGGCTGAACTAATGTACATGCCTTTGGCATCTCAATTTGATTTACCATTGTTCTCTCTTAATATTTGCTAATTTGTAGACAAACATGGTATTCTAACTCTTATTTTAGTTCCCATCTTTGAGTAATAAGGTTGATATTTGGGAAAACAGTTTGGCAGTATGACTTGTGCCTTGATAAAGTTCCTATGTTCATGTCCTGGAACATGATTCATAAAGTTTCTATGTTCACGTTGTTTTAGGGAGACAGTAAGTCATGTGCTGGGAAATATTTAATGAGTAGTTTTATGGGGGGGGTTCCTTTGTAGCATATTTGTGGCTGTAGTACAAATATTCCCATCAAGCTACCAACATGACATGACTAAACAGGCAGCTGGAAGAGACATATCAGTGGACTCCAGTGGACGGGCATGAGCTGCTGCCAGTGCATCACTGAAGGAAGTATAGCTTTATGGCTGAATAATGAGTTTGGAGTTGGTCAGACTTGAATTCCCACCCAGTCTCACTATTTACTGGCTTTGAGATCTTGGGCATGCATATTACACAGTCCTTTAAAGATTTAATAAGATATAGGGTGCTTGGGTGGCTCAATGGGTTAAAGCCTCTGCCTTCGGCTCGGGTCATGATCCTGGGGTCCTGGGATCGAGCCCCACATCAGGCTCTCTGCTCAGCGGCGAGCCTGCTTCCTCCTCTCTCTCTCTCTCTCTCTCTTCCTGCCTCTCTGCCTACTTGTGATCTCTCTCCCTGTCAAATAAAGAAAGAAAGAACTTTAAAGACTTAATAAGATAATGAAAGTACTGAGCACAGTTCTTGGCCCAGAGTAATAACTAAATAATAACGTTATTATTCTTTTTCATAGAGTACTAGTACCAGTGATTTTTTTCTTTTGCGAATTGTCTGTTCCTATTCTTTGACCATTTATCTTTCAGGGTACTGCTGTTTTTCTTATTGAAGTTTAAGAAAAATACATATTGAGGGCATTAATCATTAAGAATATTTTTGGCTTTCAGAGAAATATTCTGTTTCCTAATTATATACGCTTTTAGACACTTGGAATTTAAACATAGTTCTTTGGATATGTTTGTGATTTCTTCTACCTGTATGCATGCCTTTCATGTTGTGCATTTAACTGCTTAAATGACTTAGAATTGATTTTGGTATGTGATACAGGTGAGAAACAAATTTTTACATGTATAACATCTAGCTAAGCACCATGGGTTCAGTATTGTGACTTATCTACTTCAGTTTCCTCATTAGTGAATTAGAGATTCTAATATCTTCCACCTCATGAGTGTGTTGAGAACCCTTCTGATTTTAACATGTAAAGCACAGAGAACAAACACCTGCTACACTGTGAATGCAAGGCAGGGTTAGCTGTCATCAACACCATCCTCCTTACCATTATCCTCATTAGAGCCTCACAATGATGAATCCCATCCTTTCCTTACTGATTATATTTTTCTCCTAAAGAACATGATTTACAGCAAAGTAAAACGACAAAAATAAAACAACACCACTCCAGCAAACTCCAACAAACTCCTTCTGGGGCGCAAGCCCAGATTCCATGACTATAGACACAAGTGTGAGGGTCACTGGGGAATGCAATTTTTTCCCTTTGCCCACAGCTATCAGAGAGACAGCCTTGAGACAGCTGACTTTCACCTTGCAGTTCTTTAGAGATAGAGATAAGGTGCTTGGGGATGCTGTCTTCCCTCCAGTGTAAACCTAAAGTCAGGTTCTTGACCTGTTGGTCAGGGAAACTCTTGTGAGTGATTCAGTACTACAAAGAGCGAATAGCACTGGAGGGCCACAACACTTGTCCTCTTCAGAAATGGAACTTCTTGAGGGAAATTTGTTCTGATATAGAGAGACCATTCATTGCCTTACAGACACCTAAGCATTGATTGTCAAGGCCAGGTCTGACTGAGCTGTGATTTCAAGGGCCCATGGAAAGACTTCTGCCCTTTCCCCAGGAGTTCGACCTGTAAAGTGGAAAAAGAATCATGATGTCCTACGGTTCAATAGAAACACTGGAGGATCGCTCAGTTAGTTTTTGCTGTGAATGAATGAACACCTTGTCTGATTGTTCAAAGTGAAACGCACATGGCTGATTGAAGATTTTGGCTGAAAGTAGGAAGACTAACAGTGCTATTCACTGTACACTTAAAGAAGGTGAAGGAAGGAGATCAGTTAAGATTATGGAAAAGGGACAGAACAGTAAACAGGGAATAGCAAGAAAGCATGGCCCTGCTTAGGGCAGTTGTATTTGACCCCCCAAACAATTTCCTGGTTCTGTAGAAGGGCTTTCCATCACAATGTGACAAAAGCCATCATATCAAAGAGATTTTGTGTGTGTGCTTTCTACTACACAACTCTAAACAATAAAACAAATTCAGTGGCCATAACCTTTGAATACTGCCATAATTTAACATTTCATTTCCCTTTCATGAGACTTTTAGTCAAATGGGTTGCTTCCCCTTCCAGGGAAGGTATTCTAGGTGCACTTGTATTATCCTTGAGTTAGTGAAGACATAAGCAAAAGAGAAGCCTAGGACCAAGCAACTGCACTACCAGGTATTTACCCAAAGGATACAAACATAGTGATTTGAAGGGGCACATCCACCCGAATATTTGCAGCATCATTATCAACAATAACCAAACTATGCAAAGAGCTAAAATGTCCACTGAGTGATGAATGAAGGAAATGCAGTATACATGTAGAGTGGAATATTTCTCACCCATCAAAAAAAAAAAAAAATGTGGGGCGCCTGGGTGGCTCAGTGGGTTAAAGCCTCTGCCTTCAGCTCAGGTCATGATCCCAGGGTCCTGGGATCGAGCCCCACATCGGGCTCTCTGCTCAGTGGGGAGCCTGCTTCCTCCTCTCTCTCTGCCTGCCTCTCTGCCTACTTGTGATCTCTGTTTGTCAAATAAATAAATAAAATCTTAAAAAAAAAATCTATATACCTTTAAAAAAAACCAAAGCTTACTATTTGCAACAACGTGAATGGAATTAGAGGATGTTATGCTAAGTAAAAATATCAGAGATAGAAAAATACCATATGATTTCACTCATATGTGGAATTTGAGAAACAAAACACAGGATCATAGGGGAAGGAAAGGAAAAAAAAAAAAAAGATGAAAACAGCCAGTGATGGAGGCAGACCTAAGAGATTTAACTCTAGGGAACAAACTGAGAGTTGCCAAAGGGGAGATGGGTGAGGGGATGGGGTTAATAGGGTGAGGGGCATTAAGGAGGACACTTGATGTAATGAGCACTGGGTGTTATATGCAACTGATGAATCACTAAATTCGACCCCTGAAACTAATAATACACTATATGTTAATTCAATTAAATTTTTAAAAAGGAAGAGAAGCTATCACAGGAAGCTTCAGTCCCTGCTGTGAGGAGTAGGAGCTCCCATTACATGGCTTAATTTTTATTTGTCTAAGAAAGTACTTCTTCTTCACTTTGGAAGGTAATTTCTCAGTATACGGAATTCCTCCCAACACTAAGTATTTTTATTCCACTCTTGCTTAAAGGGATTCTGAGTAGAAATCAGATATGGTTCTTTGTTCCTTTATAGGTAAGACGTTTCTTCAGAGATTTTTCCTTATCTTTGATTTCCTACAGTTTGAATATGAGCTGCCTAGATGGAGCTCTTTGATATTTATCCTGTTGGTGTTTTATGAGCTTCCTGGACCCATGGCTTGGTGTCTGACATTAATTTGGGAATCATTTCATTTCATAAAATGAAAAAATAAAATGCAAATTTAATTCTAAGCACCTAATACAATAATGTCTCCACTTAAATTTCAATGCTTTTGAAAATGTTTTAAATTTTCTTGAATGTTTCTTTTTATTTTCAAATAAATTTAGACACATCCTATCATATTTTAAAAAAGAACACTGTTCAAATTTTAAATGAAATTATTAACTTGTGAAGGCTGACAATAATACAATATCCATCTTGAAAATGGGTGTGTACATGTGTGTGAATACACATATTAATTTTTATTTGTGATGTTTGTCTATGTGGAAATGATAAATACATATATAGAGATCATATATGTTAAAGAATACGTATATATGACAGTGTGTATGTGTAATTTTTTTGTGCTTCCTTTATCTCTAGACTGTAAGTTCCTTGAAAATGGAAACCTTATTACTTTTGTGATACTTTGACTCTGACCAAGTGCCTTCTCTATTTTGGGCAAATGAATCCAGGTTCACTTTTTACATAGGCCAAGGCTAGCACCATGTTATACAGTGCCTTCCATACTCTTTCCAAGAGGCACTGGAGAATAACCACCCCTGAAAATGTAAATCTTCTTTTCTTCTTTATATCTTGAGTTGAAAGGACACTACTGATGAGGTGGGGCTAGATTACGGGGAAAATATTATGGGGCAGCTTCTGTTTCATGCACACAATGGTAATAGAGTAACTGAATTATATCCCAGCATCTTGAGAAAAGCGTCCTTATCCTTGGCACATGACAGAATCCTTATTCACCAGGAAGGACTATAAAGAAATGTTTGGCAGGTTTATTTACAATATCCAAATTATGGAAGCAGTCTAAGTGTACAGTGATAGATGAATGGACAAAGAAATTGTCATGTATATACATGTATATACATGAAAATTTCTTTATATGTGTGTGTGTATATATATATATATATATAATTCAGCCATAAAAAAGAATAAAATATTGCCATTTGCAATAATATGGATGGATCTAGAGAGTATAATGCTAGGCAAAACAAGTAAGACAGAGAAAGACAAATATATGATTTCACCCACATGTGAAATTTAAGAAATAAAAAAAAAATGAACAAAGGAAATAAAAAGACAAACCAAAAAAACAGACTTAACTATAGAGAACAGATAGTTATCAGAGGGGAGGTAGGTGGGGAGATGGGTAAAATAGGTGAAGAGGATTAAAGGGTATACTTACCATGATGAGCACTGAGTAATACATGGAATTGGTGAATCACTATATTGTACACCTGAAACTAATATACCACTGTATGTTAACTATACTAGACTTAAAATAAAATAAAAATAAAAAAGAATATACCATCTGGTGGGTAATGGGGAGGGCACGTTTTGCATGGAGCACTGGGTGTTGTGCAAAAACAATGAATACTGTTACGCTGAAAAAATAAATAAAATGGAAAAAAAAAAAAGAATATACCATCAATTTGTATTTGACAAAAAAAAGCCAAGAATCCTGATTCAAAGGAGAAAAGACATTCCCTTTAAAAAAAAAAAAAAAGAAAGAGAAAGAGAAATAAATCTTCTAACTTTGGTGAGGAAGTTGCTTATTGCAATAAGAATAATAAAAAACTGCAGTTCTCAAATCCATTTGCTTAATGTGAGAAGTTTAAACTCATATTTAGCTATAGAGTTAAGATGAAGAGAAAATTAGATAATTATCCACTGGATTTGATCAATGTAGAATATGGATTATTCAGTCCAAAGAATCATTTTCAACAGCAGTGTTTCTTAACTAAATTATCTAGAAAATTACTTCAACTCTTCAATAACTATTCCTGTCTATAAATAATCTTAATCCTACTTTTAGTTCATTACTTCATAAAATATTCATATTGTTTAAACTCTTGTGCTTATGCACTGTTTAATTATATTTAAATGATTAATATTTTTATATTAAAATTATAAATTATAATTATAAAGTATATTTATATTTAAATAATAACATATGAGTTAATAATGATTATTGAAATCCCATTATTCCTGCATACATATTTAAGCTTTTTACCTTAAAACCAATTTAAATATTTTAATTAAAAATAATTAGGAAAATAATATAAAAATGAGGTAGTTGTTTATATCTGTATGCAAATAAGCCATATGTTTGTCTACTCATGAACAGGTTAAATCTATGTTTGTATCAACAAATGTGTTAATTTAAAACTTTCTCAAGTACATTCATTATATAAACATCTTTGGGAGTAGGGTGCAAAAGATATGAGTAGATGATAGAATTCAGTGTTTTTTTCTTATTTTTACTTTTAATTGTCATAAAACTCATAACAGAGTTTGCCATCTTAGCATTTCTAATTGAACAGTTCAGAAGTGGTAAGTATATTCACATCTTTGTACAACAAATTTCCAGAATTTCTTTATCTTGCAAAACTAAAATATACCCATTAAATAACAACTTCACAATTTCCCCACTCTCCAGCCCCTGGAAACTACTACCCTACGTTCTCTTTCTATGATTCTGACTACACTAGGTACTTTGTACAAGTGGAATGAGGAAGTATTTCTCTTTCTGTAATTGGATTATTGTTCACTTAGCATAATGTCCTCAAGGTTTATCCATGTTGTAGCAGGTGCCAAATTTTCTTACTTTTTAATGCTGAATAATACTCCATGGTTAATATATGCCACATTTTGTTTATCCATTTATTTGTCAATGGGCACTTCAGGTGCTTCTGCCTCTTGCCTGTAGTGAATAGTACTGCTAAGAACACAGGTGGGCACATTTATCTTCAAGACCCTGCCTTTAATTATTTTGGATATATACTGGAAGCAGAATTGCTGTATCATGTGGTAATTCAATTTTTATTTATTTATTTTCCATAGCAGCTGCCCCACTTTACAGTCCTACTAGTGCTGCACAGGATTCTGATTTTTACACATCCTCACCAATACATGCTATTTTCTGGGTTTTTTTATTTGTTTTTGTTTTTATATATAAAAGCCAGTAAGTATGAGGTCATATCTCATGGTGGTTTTGACTTGCATTTCTCTTATGATGAGTCATAAATATCTTTGCATGTGTTTATTAGACATAAGTCTTCACAGAAATGCCTATTCAACTCCTTTGATCATTTTCTAATCAGGTGGTCTTGCTATTGTTGTTGTTATTGTTAAGGAGTTCTTTCTATAATCTGGGTATTAATTCCTTATAAGTTTCATGATTTGCAAATATTTTCTCAGTCTCTAGGTTGCCTTTTTTTTTTAAGATTTTATTTATTTACTTGACAGACAGAGATCACAAGCAGGCAGAGAGGCAGACAGAGAGAGAGGAGGAAGCAGGCTCCCTGCCAAGCAGAGAGCCCGATGCGGGGCTCGATCCCAGGATGCTGGGATCATGACCTGAGCTGAAGGCAGAGGCTTTAACCCACTGAGCCACCCAGGCGCCCCTCTAGGTTGCCTTTTTGCTGTTGACTGTGTCCTTTGATGCACAGAAGGTTTTAATTTTAATGTAGTCCAATTTGTCCTTTTTCTCTTTTGTTGCTTGTGCTTTTGATGTCATATCCAAGAAATCCTTGCCAAATCCAATGTTATTAAGTTTTACCTTGTGTTTTCTTCTAAGAGATTTTTATTTTAGTCTTACAGGTAGGTCTTTGATCCATTTTGAGTTGATTTTTCTATATGGTATAAGATAAGGTACAACTTCAACTCTTTTGCATGTGGATATCCCATTTCCCTAAAGCTTTGTTGAAGAGACTATACTTACCCCATTCAATGGTCTTAACACTCTTGTCAAACCAACATCATGTGACCAGGTAGAGGGGGGTTTATTTCTGGACTCTCTATTCTAGTCCATTGATCTATATGTCTGTCTTTATGCCAGTACCACACTGTTTTGATTCCTGTAGCTTCATAATAAGTTTCAAAACCAGAAAATATGAGAGCTCCAATGTTGTTTTTTAAGATTGTTTTGGAAATGCTTTTTTTTTTTACTTTCTTATTTCTCATTCTTTTTTCTTCATTCCTTAAAAATCTTTTTCTCTCATTATGCACTTTTTCTTACATAGTTTACATGTCCTGGATCCTTCACAGCTGCAAGACAGATGGAACAAGACAGCCTAATTGGGTAACCCAGAAGTAGTTGTGTAAAGTGGGAAAGCCTTAACACAGTGGAATAAATCTTTAAATCCTTTCCAGGAAAGGATGTGTGAGGCTGGAATGCAGACATGAAGCAGGAGTTATAGTCCAGTGTTCTCATCCTGTCTGTTTCATTAGCCATCTCATTTTGAGCAAGCTACTTGACTTCTTTCAGCATTAGTTTTCCCAAGAATCAAAAGGAGGGGGGAGGCTTCTAAGCTCTAGAAATCTATCATTCTTCTGGTAGACCAGAGATGTTACTTGGGGATGGGATCTTAGCCAAGGCAATTCAAACCCTCAGGAGCTGGGCAGTCTACTTGTTGTCCTCTCTTTTTTCCTCTTTTCCTTTATAGTTCCTGACTCCCAATTCCCTTCCCTTCCTTCCTGTAAAATTCTTTTTCTTTCATTTTGCCATTATTGTTTCTAGATTCTTACCTTTTAACATATTCATTCTATTCTCAGAATGGGGAAACAAAACAAAACAAAACACTGTTCTAAGCCTCATGTGTTTAAAGATCATACACACTCTATCCCTTCTTAAAGAAAGTTCAGTTCGTCACAGAGCTGACATTCAGAATGGTAGAGTAGCCAAACATCACTGGTAAGGCAATGTGAGAACTGGGGAGATCCACATTCTGTCCTCCACTCTCTGTCTGAAATCTCCCACTGCAGTGACAGAGAGCACAGAAAGGTGAGACCTTCAAGCTCCCTTATTTCTTCCTTCAGAACACTGACTATTCCTTTCCATCTCTTTCGTCCTTTCTCAGATACCCAATAGAGTCCTCCTAACTTCAGCAACTCCACTAGGCTCAAGCTGGTCTCTCTTGCTCCATCTTCTCCCTCACCTACCTTGCACATCAGGCCAGGCTAATCTTCAGGAAGATGTACTTATAGTTGTCATCTACTCAAAAATCTGCAATGGCATCCTGTTATCTTTGGCATTAAGTTATAAATTCTTCTATTTGGACTTCCAGACTATTCATCATCTGATAGCACCTTTATTTTCCGGGGTTCTCCAAAAGAGTTCCTTAACAGCTCACTTTTTTTCATGTATTCTACTTGTATTTCCAACTCTTTGTCTTTGCTTGTGCTGTTTTTCGTCATTTGTAAGAACTTCTCTTCCTACCTCTCTGTTTACCCAGCAACTTTGTCTCCTACATAAAGCTTTCTTCAACTACTCTAGGCAAAACAGATGTTTCTTCTAATTTCTCCTTATTAATATAATCCACATCATACCGTTTACACTAAAACGTTCTATATATTTGCCTTTTGTTTCCCTGGCTGGATTCTAAACTCCTTTAGGAATGAGGTCTTGCATTTCCAAATTTATAATACTATATGCAAATGAAAGATATGATTATTTTTAGAACCAGAAGAGCTTCTGTGGTTCGTTGACCTATGTATTCAAGTCCCTGGAATTAATTCAGCACACAGAACTATCCCAAGTCATATGCAGCAGGCCATTGCTCTAACAGATGAATCCTAGTGTTGATGGGAGCCATTGGATCTACTCCAGTGAATTCCAGACTGAGTTATTTATCACCTCTGTACCTGAAAGTCTAATAGGCACATGTATTTCTTTTCTAGGGAACTATTTAAATGAATCCTTCTGATCAGTGCATCCAAGAACAGCACAGTGTCTTTTAAAACGATGACAACATACAAAATAAAAGAACACACAAAGAAACCGAACTAAGAAGAAATTTCTCAGCTTCAATGAGATGAAATAGATTTAAAGGCAGGTTCCCCAAACAGCAAGCCTCCAAAACCCTTTTATGTAAAAACTAAGATGTTTGAGAAGTCACATAGCAAGAAAGAAGACTAATTCAGTTATTTTCCAAACTGAGTTAGAATCTCTCCTCTAAGTAGTTCACAATACATATTCAGTTATTTTCAAATAAATAAGGAATACCTTCAATGCTGTCTTTTAAAAAGAGGCAACATCTCCAGTAACCTCATAAATATGCTGACAGTTCATAGCTCTGTTAGTTCTATACCAGCTCTACACTCGCACGTTCCCTACTTGCACTTCTCCTAAGTCTTGCTCGTTGCTCAGAGATACTAAAGCCTACTGAGTAGAACAATCAAAAGGAGAAAGGCCACTGGTTCACTCAACCATTGAGTGAGTGAACTTACTGCTTTTAATTCAGCTATGTAATTAACAGGTTATATATGTTATATAACATATCTATGAGAAAGACTTCTAACGGTGTTCAAACTTATAAAAACATGAGTTAAATACAATGCTAGGATTTTCAGGAAAAATATGAACTTTCATAAATTTCAGTAAAAAAAAAAAAACCCGAGGGTTAGAAAGAGGTGAATTCTTTGGTGAAACTTCACTTTTGCCTTTGCTGGCAGAGGCTAAGGGGCCAAGATTATTTACAACAAATATGCTTGTGCACATGATTCTGGAGGTCTGCATGGAAGCATTGTTTTCTCTGAAATCTGGAATAAGAGCTGTGGTCTCCCAGTCACTGTAGAAAAAGGAGCTGTGTGTTATGTTGCAGATGGTTAATTTCCTCTGGTCACATTCACTCTTTGTACATTGGGAAGGCAAAGAGAAGTGTGAAATGATATGACAGAACAATGATCTTTATACAGGCATAGTGGATTATTTATTTTCAAAAGGTCAGTTAGGAAAGGGTATCATGCATTGTAGAGTAATACATATGAAAATTAAAGTCATGAACCCCTGCAGGGGATTCAGTATTGAAAAGTCACCCAAAGTCCTACAGTAAATGCTCTATTAGCTGCTGTGGTTACAGTATGAGATTCTCTGGTTAAAAATACGTTGCAGTATGTCTTCACTATGATTTCTGTATCATGCCTGGATTTTAAATATCGAAGCATTAAGATAATGTAAAGCAGTAAAGAAACACAAAGCCTCTAAGTTCAAACAAGCTGACTCTAAATCCTGGCTACAACTCTTACCAGATTTGTGACATTAAGTTATCTACTCCCTCTGAGCCTTAATTTTTGTATCTGGAAAATGGAGCTAAGCCTTGATTGAATACTATGTATGCTAGGACTTCCATTTTTCCACTTAAAAATGTCCTTTTGGGGACAAGGTTTTCCCTCTGGCCTCACAGAAATAAAAAAGTAGACAATATATATGAAGAAGCATTGGTTTCCAAGATACAGTATATTAGATAACCAAGGAGAGGAACCCCAGGATGTGAGAAACAAAGGAAGTGAGACTTCTGGTTGCTTCAGTTTACTACCTTGAGAAAGTTTCCTGATCACAAAGCAGAGAGGAAAAACCACAGATGGTCCAGCAGAATCCCTGAGTTGGAGAGACAGAGCTGAATGTCTAGGGACACCAATGCAGCTAGAGTTCATAAGACAGACTAGGGCGAAAAAAGAGTCACACAGAAAGCAAACTCCAGAGAACGGCGTAGTCTCTACCTTCAAGTTCAGCAGAACATTAATCAGTGCACCTGTGTGATAAAAGTAATGGAGACTAGGGAAAGAATCACCCACAAGGATTAGAGAGAATGGTACTTGTGGCTCGCATAGAGTCAGGAACTGCCTATTCGCAACAGCTAGAGGGGAAATCTTTGCAAGTGCCCATGGTACTGGGAAAGTAGTAACAAGGGTCTTGTCTCAGTAGTAGAGAATAATTACCTCTAAACTAAACATGGCTTGGTACTACCTGACAAATCTTAAAAGACAGACCTGAACAGATAGATCAAAAGGTTTCCAAATAGCTTACTGTATCCCAGAATAAAATACAAGAATATTTATAAAAATACAAAAATATCCAACACCTACACAAAGGTAAAGGTAAAGCTCACAATCTTTAACATTCAATAAGAAATTACCAGGTACAAAAAAAGGAAGGTAAATATGAGAAGAGCTCAATCAAAACTGACCCATAACTGACACAAATGTTAGAATTAGCAGACAAGGACTTTCAAACACTTACTAGAATTATATTCCACATGTTCAAAAGATTAAGTTGAGAATAGAAATATAAAAACCCAGACAAAATTTTTGAAGATCAAACTAAAATGTTCAAAATGAAAATAAACTGAATGGCATAAACTTCAGATTAGACATGGCAGAAGAAAAGAGTGGATTAAAGACATAGCAATGGATACTGTTCAAAATTCAATACAAAGATAAAAATAATCCAAAAAAGTGAAAAGAATACCAGTGACCTGTGGAACAACTACAAATGGCCTAATTCATGTATAACTAAAATTCCAAAAGAGGGGATGATAGAGAAATATTTAATAATATAATGGCAGAATTCCCCCCAAATTTAATAAAAACTATAAACCCATATATCTAAGAAGTTATACAAAACCCAGTACACACACACAAAATGAAAAAACAAAACAAAACAAAAAGACTATACTAGGGCACACAGTAATAAAATTGCTCAAAAACAGTGATTAAGAGAAAAATCCTAAAAGTAACCAGAGAAAATGGATGTACTACATATAGAGGAATAAAGACAAGAAATATAGCAGATTTTTTTTAAAGTAAGAAACAATGCAAAAAATATAGTGACCAACATGTCAAAGAAAAAAAGTATTAGGCTAAAACTTTATGCTCCGGCAAAGTATCTTTCAAACAAACATAAAGGCAGAAAAGTTTTTTCAGCCATAAAGAGCTGAAAGATTTCATCAGCAACAAAATTACGTGAAAAGAAATTCTCTAAGCAGAAGGAAAGTGACAACACCTGGAAATATGGATCTACACAAAGGACTGAAGAGTGCCAAAGTGGGAGCAACATGAGTAAGTATATAAGATTATTTATTTGTGATTTAAATAACTTCAATAGCTAACTGACTGTTGAGACAAAAAATAGTAACACAGAACTGGGTTTATAACAGAAAAAAGATACTAAAAACACCAATACTACCAAGGCTAAGTAGGGAGAATTTGAAGTATAGTATGGTAGCCTTCTTAAAATACGTATGAAGCGGCATAATATCCCTTAAAGGTAGACCATGGTAAGTTAACAACGCACACTACAAACCCCAAAGCAACCACTAAATTAACAAAATGAAGAGGTGGGGCTAATAAACCAAAAAAGGAAATAAAATGGAATCATAAGAAATACTCAGTTGAGCCGAAAAAAAGGGAGGGTGAAAGAGAAAAGAGAAAAAGGAGAGCAAGGAATGAAAGGAATAAATACAAAACAAATAACATGATGACAGAATTATACCTAGCTACATCAGTAATCACATTTAATGGAGATGCTCTTAATATTCTAATTATATTGAGGCAGTAAGTGTCAGACTGGATAAAAAAGTAAGACCCAAATATTTTCAGGCTTTCTTTTTTTTTTTTTTCTAGATCAGCAAGCTGTTTTTAAAATTCTTATGGAATACTATCACTATGAACATAGTGATCCAAAGGGGCACGTGTACCCGAATGTTTATAGCAGCAATGTCTACAATAGCCAGACTATGGAAAGAACCTAGATGTCCATCAACAGATGAATGGATAAAGAAGATGTGGTATATATATACAATGGAATACTATGCAGCCATCAAAAGAAATGAAATCATGCCATTTGCGACGACGTGGATGGAACTAGAGCGTATCATGCTTAGTGAAATAAGTCAATCGGAGAAAGACAACTATCATATGAT
The DNA here is from genome assembly GCF_922984935.1 of Meles meles. Taxonomy (NCBI): domain Eukaryota; kingdom Metazoa; phylum Chordata; class Mammalia; order Carnivora; family Mustelidae; genus Meles; species Meles meles. The sequence continues at coordinate 87,081,164 of NC_060068.1, forward strand.
CTCCCTGATATGAGGACATGGAGAAGCAACATGGGGGGGTAGGGGGATAGGAGAAGAGTAAATGAAACAAGATGGGATTGGGAGGGAGACAAACCATAAATGACTCTTAATTTCACAAAACAAACTGGGGGTTGCTGGGGGGAGGTGGGATTGGGAGAGGGGGAGCGGGCTATGGACATTGGGGAGGAGAGGCGAACCATAAGAGACTATGTACTCTGAAAAACAACCTGAGGGTTTTGAAGGGTCAGGGGTGGGAGGTTGGGGCAACCTGAGGGTTTTGAAGGGTCAGGGGTGGGAGGTTGGGGGAACAGGTGGTGGGTAATGGGGAGGGCACGTTTTGCATGGAGCACTGGGTGTTGTGCAAAAAGAATGAATACTGTTACACTGAAAAAATAAATAAAATGAAAAAAAAAAGAAAAAAAAATTCTTATGGAAGTATAAGGGACCTACTACAATTGTCAAAACAATTCTTAAAAAAAAAAAAAGAACAAAGTTAGAGAATAACACCACCTGATTTTCAGATTCATCATTAAACTTCATTAATCAAGTGGAGCCTAAGTGGCTTGGTCAGTTGAGGGACTGACTCTCAGTTTCAGCTCAGGTCGTGATCTCAGGCTCATTAGATGGAGCCCCATATCGGGCTCCATGCTCAGCAGGGACTCTGCTTCAGATTCTCTCTCCCTTTCCCTGCCTACCCCTCCCCCCTCACATGTGGTCTCTATCTTATATAAGTAAATCCAAAAAAAAAAAAAAGATGAACTTCATTAAACAAGACAGGGTGGCACAGAGAAATACAAATATATCAATGTAACAGCACAGAATCCAGAAATAGACCCACATATACATGGATAACTACTTGCTTTTTTATATATATATATATATATATAGAAAGAGTACACAGAGTTGGGGGAGGTCAGAGAGAGGGAGAGAATCCCAAGTAGGCTCCACACCCAGCACAGAGTCAGAAGCAGGGCTTGATCCCAGAACCCTAAGATCCTGACCTGAGCCAAAATCCAGAGTCTGTCTTCTGAGCCACTTAGGTGCCCTCTGGATAAATACTTTTCATCAAAGGTACAAAAGTAATTCAATGGAGAAAGGATATCTTTTCAACAAGTGGTGATGGGAAAACTGCATATCCATATGTTGTGAATAAAACTTGAATATTTTGTTTAATATAAAAAAATTAACTCAAAATCAATCATAGGCTAAATGTAAAACTAAATAATAAAAAAGACCTCTTATAGAAGAAAGCAAGGAGGAAATATTTGTGACCTTCAGTTGGTCAAAGATTGCTTAGCTGTGACACCAAAAGTGTGATCCATCATACTGATAAATAAAATTTAGGAAATGTACAAATTTGAGCTTTTTGATAGATACTCTCAAGAAAATAAAAATAAGAGATAGATTGGAAGAAAAATCTTTCAAATCATGTATTTGATAAGGGATTCATATCTAGATTATATAAAGAATTCTCGAAACTCAATAGTAAGAGAACAAATTGTCTAGTTTTGTAAAAATTGACCAAAAAAATCTGAACAGTTACTACAGAGAAGATATATACATGGCAGATAAGCACACAAAAACGTGTTTAGCATCATTAGTTATAAGAAAAATGCAAATCTAAACCACAATGAGATACTATGACACACCTATTAAGATGCCTAAAACAACAGATCAAGTGTTGGTGAGAAATGGGAGAAGTTGGGAGCTCTCATGCAGTGCTCTTGGGAACATAAAATGTGCAGCCAGTTGGGAATGGAACATAGTTTGCACATTTCTTAAAAAGTTAAACATGTATTCATTCCACCCCTAAGTAGTTAGAAGATAAATGAAAGCATATGTCATATAAAGACTTACACGGATGTATTCATAGCCCCAAACTGGAAACAAATCAAATATGCATCAAAACCAATGGTGACATATTGACGGGGGGGACATGACATCAAAGTCCTGGAAAGTAGTGGTGTTGGTTGGGAGGAAGAGATAGGTCCGAGAACCAGGAGTCTTGAGTTGTAACTCAGATAAACAACTTCACTTTTCTGGATCTCAGTTTCTTTGTCTGTTCAATAAAGCAAAAGCATTTATTTTTACTCTAAAGAGTTTCTCATTCCGTTACTCAAAAAAAAAAAAAAAAAAACGATTAAAGAAAATAAGACAGAGATGTTATAGAAAGGATAATGGAGTCTGTTCAATTTCTGTTACTGTTCCATTAGCTATTCCAGAGAATCTTTCTGCTATGAAATAAAAGTAATCAAATCTGACTGGAAAAGGACTTTTACTCTACAAGGAATAAGGACCCAACTGCTTATTTCTGACCTCTGAACTATAGAACCCAAGGTGCAAACCCAGAATCTAATTCTTTAGGGTTGTTTTGTTTTGTTTTGTTTGGCAACTCCGGTAGAGATCTGTACCCACAAGTTTTGTGGATATTTGTTTTTTTCTCCTCCATGTTTTTCCCCTCTTCCAAGTTTCAAGATTATTTCTATATCTTACAGAATTAGGAAACAAAATTATATAAGAAAACAAGTTTACCTGCTCTTTAGTCTGTCTAATCCCAAGGACACTTGTATGGGACAAAATCTACAAAAGAATACAAATCTGCAAGGTCATAGGATGCCAGCTGTATAGTCAAGATTTCTTCATTCCACAAGCTGGCTAGAATCAAATAAAACTTGACATGGTTTTAGGAACAGAAATGGCCATCCGGAAAGTTTTATTCCCATAGAATAATTTACAGGTTAGCTAAAATTTGGACAGTGTCCAAGTCTTTAGGACATATAAAGAAGTATTTTAATCCAGAAGAATTTATTTTCTAATGCAAGGGTTAACATGAGTAATTTCAGCTATGCCTAAAAGAGTGGGTTACATTTGGAAATTTCATTTAAACAAGTGTATATATACATATTCTATGTATCAACACATGTGGGAATAAGGATTATTCTGATTCAGTTCATGACTTTTCCCTCTGAAATCTTCTGTGGTCTTATGTGAAATGTCTTTACACTGAAGAAATTCCCTGTTGCCCTTTTGCTATCAAAAATAAAGTCCTTTAACATGGCCATAATCCCCTGTAAACATTCAGATTTACAATCACACCCACGCACACCCAGGTCTTTTCTGACAGCTTGCAAATATCCTTGTTCTTTGCATGCAGTCTTCACAATTACAAAGCTGAAATTTCTTTGGCCTTTCCTCTCATGTTTATATAGCTCAGCTTTTCAAAGGGTTTTAAAAAATTCTTTAGGCACACCTAAGAAAAATATGCATTTCTTTTCATTACCTGGGTAAAGGCCAAGGTTTTTTTAATCCCCATTTACCAAGAAAACAGTGCTCTCAAGTGTGCTTTGTATCAGCAAATTGAAGGTGCACTTGATAGAGATTCATTTTTCTACTTCAAAAAGACCCCTATCATCTTCCCATTTTCTTCTGCCTGTGTTGCACGCAGTCATTTATTAACCACAAAGAGCTATTTCCGTATCCTTATTCTACTAATGTATCTCTGGCTCCTATTGGGTGTCTGATAGAACACACACAACCCATACCTTACCCCCATAGCCTTAGTCTTTATAAGCTGTGGAGGGACATACTAAATGAATAAAGATTTCCTACTTTGCAGGGAAAATTTGTTCCTAAAAACACTTTATGTAATGTCTTAGGTTGGATTCCCCAGAGGCAGACCCTGAGTTGAGGATTTGTGTGCAGGCGAGTTATGAAAGATATGCGAGAGAAACTTGTAAGGGAATGCAAGAAGCAGAGTAGGGAAGGGGAAAGAGCCCAACAGGGGCGTGACTCTAGGCAAAGTCTCCTGGTTGCTTCAAGTTAATCCTGTAAGGGGTCACTTGAGAGTATGACTTAAACCTCCAAGTTTTTCTCCTATGGGGGCACGGGGGCTGGGCCACTGGTTAAGGATGGTTTAGGCAGATAGAAAACCCCAAGCACGTCCAGATCTCTGAAAATCCCAAAGAAGAAACTCCAGATGTCCCAGGCGGTCCCTTGAAAAACGTCACAAAGCTGGTATTAGAAACAAAAGCACACAGAAGCCTGGGGAGGGACAGACACACACACACACACACACACACACACACACACACACACACACACAGACAATCACTGGATCATTGGGCAGCTTTTGATAGCAAGGATGAATTTTCTGACTGGGAATAATGATAGAAATTCCCACAGAGACAATATGACCTGCCAGGCACAAGGCGAGGTGCTCTATATTCATTATCTGGTTCTGTCCTAGGAAATGGCCAACGAGTTGGGTAGTATCTTTATCCCCACTTTGCAGAAAGGAAACAGAGATGAGAGAGGTTAAGACATGTGCCCAGGACACACAGACGCAAAGCAGTTGAATGGGAGGGACTGCAAGGTAAGACTGTCTGACTTCAAAGCTGAGCCATATCAGTTTGTTAACTAGCTGGAAAAGCAGCGCCTTCTTGTATGGAAACACACTAGAAAGAGAAGTAGAAACCACAGCAGCTTAAACGCAGGAGGGTACTAGCTAATTATCCACTTGAACCAGAGGACTCCCAAGCTAGTTAATTAGCCCCTTTCCCAGACAATGTGGTTTACACACAGCAGTTAGGTGGAGACCCCGCCCCCTTATATCGACATGCTCCCTATTATTGCTTTGTAGTCAAGCATAATGCGGAACTCTCTGTAGCCTCAATTGCATCATAGCTTAGACTTGATTAGTACCACCATTTGATTCAGGGAATCGATGTCCAAAAGTAGGCTTCAGAGGGCCACCAGACCTTGACAACTAGAGTCACCACAGCAAGAGACTGTCTTTCCCCATAGCCCAAGGCATGGCTTATGAGATTTCACATCAAGTGTCTATCACCCATGCGTTTCACTGGGATGATGAATTGGTTCTGTCCTCTCTCAAATGGTGACTCTGAGAGATTGGTAGTGACTTCCTGGAACACTGTTGCACAGAAACCTGGGGCTGTATTGCAGACTCTGCGGGAAGGACCTCGAAGGTTAACTGGTACAGTTCCTGCTGATGGCTGATGTTAGACAGGGGTGGGGAGGGATGGGCAACATCGTGGCCATGCTGGAGGAAGCAGTGTTTCCCAATCCTTCCTAATACAAGAATCATAGAGGACTTGCTAAAAATCCAGATTGCTAGGTCTGGGACAAATCCTCAGCATCTGCAGGATAGGTGCCTTGGAAATGGCATTTTTAACAAATGCCCCAGAGGAGTCTTATGATTAGGTAAGTCTGGGAAACACTGGGATCGCCATTCTCTATCCTGTCTACATTTCCAGGCTTTATGGATTCAATTTTTAAAATTCTCATGGTTAAACTTTATCTGAATTGACCAGCTCCTTCTATAGCCCTATGCACATGCTTACACGTGTGTGCACACATGTGGGTGCAGGTGCACATGTATGTGACAAGGATGGGTTTTTCTACTATTCAGCTAACCCAAGAAGCAGAGATGGGATCTTCCCTTCTGTATCACCACACCTCTTCCCGGGTTACAGAGCTCACACCTTTTGAGTGTGGCAGGAAATTAAAAGCATACTGAGCAGTTCACAGAGGCTCTGTAAATTCTCAAATGAGAGGCAGACATCCTTCAGTTGAATGACCACGGCAGGACACACACTAGAAGCGGCCCATGGAATGCTCTTTGGTCACCATGACAAGAACAGCCACCTCCCCTGCAGAACCAACACGTGTTTCCATCCCAAAGGCCAGAAGTGTATGGACAACAAGATCAGCTTCCATGTGGTCCCTGTTTCTGACCACTGCTAGGTACTGGCATTCTCTTTTTGTTAACAGTTTCCCATCTACTTGACTCCCCCACCTCCACCCAAACCACTGATTCCCTGACTGACCTCGTCCAAGGTACAACCTTATGATCTCTCCTTGTCTTTTCAGCAGAGATACACCTCATCTATATTCTGTTTTGTTTTCCTTCTCTCTGACTCTGTTGTGTGTGCGTGTGTGTGTGTGTGTACATATGTATGTTATATGTGTCATGAGCTCCTATATCCTCTCCTGCCCTCAAGGTCTTTCTCCTGATTTTCCTGACATGCAAGGAATGAAAAAGAAAACAACGAATTTTACTGTTTATTTTTTTCTCTTCCTGCCCTAATAATTATATCTTTTCTGATCTATAAATGTACCTGGCTCTACCTGATGTTACATCAGGAAATGCAGGAAAGCAGAAATAGACAATTTATTTGGCCAATTATCAATTTCATGGTCTTATATTGCTCTTTCTTTACTAGAATGTAATCTTCTTGAGAACAGAAACTCTGCCTGTTTTGGTTTTTTTTGTTTGTTTATTTTTTTTGTAGTGATCATTTCAGTGCTTGGTGTATGGGACACTTGTGTTAATACATCTTGGTGGAATTAATGCATGAATGACCACATTTCCAGTCCTGACTTCTCAGGTGCCATTTTGATATTCACAACTTCCCTAATTTCTCAAGGGACAGCTCAAGTCCCCCTTCCTCCAAGAAGACTCTTCTGAATATCCCTGCTTTGCTCTCACCCCTGTGGCATTTTCATCTGAATCTTACAACATCTCCTTGTTTGTTATTTCAATGATTGGCAGATTATTTGTTTAAGACAAATGATGTCTTCAACCACTTTACAACTAATATTATAGTGAACGTCTTTCACGTTCTTAGAAAACCCTCAAAGCAGACTGATGGTAACACTCCAAAGTCTTATTCAAGAAAAGTAAGTTGGATCAAAACAATGTTCTCTGGGTACACAATTCTTTGACTCTTTGACTTGTCATTATTCTCTTATTTTTAATGTGTGCCATATTTCCTCCTCGTTTCCTTCATGAACAAAGGATTATGTGTTTTCCTCTACAGAGATGAGCGTGGCTCAAGGCACGTAGTAAATTCCCACTGATTACTTGATTGATTTTAAAGACACTAGGGTTATTTCAGAGACTCTAATGTTCTTTCCATGGACAGCTCTGTGGCAAATGTGTCCTTCCTAATTCACAGGAGGGCCCTTCTGGTCTTGGTTGTGTTTTCAATAATCTGTGGACAATAAAAGAAAATGTATAGGACTATAAACACATGTGCTCTCCCATTCTCCATTAGGACAGGGATGATAATTAAAGTCCACAAAAATGATTGATTAAACCTTAAGAGGGTGTGCTTATTTCTTCTGAAGCGTTACTTTTGACTAAGAATTAATGTTCTTTTTCCTTTTCCAAGCTTTGTCTCCATTCAAAGCTACCTTTTTAATTTTCTGCCAGCAAGTGAAGGAAAAAGGGTATTTTTTGCTACAACATTTGTCTCCATTTCAGCAACGAAAACATGAATGTTCTAAAGGCACTGACAGCACAGCTCCAACCTGAGGAGGTGATTTTTCTCACAATGAGTCTTTCATCCGGAAAAGATGAAACGCTGTTGGGATTTTATACTAAACTCCATAAACTGTAGCATCTTTGAATGAAAAGAAGCAGAAGATAATGTGAGAAAAATAGAAGAGAGCATCCTTAAACACTGAAGCCCATACTCATGTCAGAATAAGGCCTCGATTCTTTACTCTGAGATCCGGTGGTGCTGGCTGGGAATGAAACGAGAATTATTAGTAAGACATGAAGCCCGACTGCAGCTTCCCTTCACCACAAGTCCCTCACCTCAGCATTTTATATTTTCAAACGCTCATGTTCTTCCCTGGAAAAGCAAATACATGTACATTTGTAAGTGGTTTCTCTACAATTATAAAGCAATTTGAGTAACGGAACAGTATTCTAATTGAGGATGTTTAGATGTCCTTCAGCAAAGATTAAAAAAGGACTCGTGGACATTTTAAGGGCAGTAGCTTTTAAGCATGAGTATTTTTGCAATTTTCTGAGAGTTTCTTTTAAAAATTTTTACAAGAATAATATAGTTCTTGGCTTAAAAATAGTTTACAGGGAAGGATCATTTTGTAGGAATGTTCTAGGCTGGAAAACATACATTTGGTGGACATGTTACCTCAAGTGAGATGAATTTTACAAGTATTTTAATTCTCCTGAGATTTGGACAATTTCTGGGTGACTAAACACTGGAGGAGAGTGCATGAGACTAGAAAGAAAGCATCGTTCATGACAATATGCTCTTCACATTGAGGCTGACCTTTTGATTCTTTTGCCTATTGGGGACTTCAGCCAGATTTTAACTGGAGAGTATTTTTTATATCCTCCACTCATCAGCCAACTAACAGAAATAACCCGGGGCCAATAGAAAAAAAAAATCATTATCTTTTGGGCAATCTGGATAAAGTGAAAAATAAGAGACAGGAACCAATGACAGACTAGAGGCTTTACATACTGTGGTTGCAGAAACCCTTATTCAGACTCAGTATCACACAGAAAATTACAGATAACGTGCTGCAGAAAGGATTCCTTGCCCCTACCACCCCCGCCAAGGGGAAAAAAAAAAAATCACTGCAATGATTTTTCTGATTAATAGTAAAAAATATTTGAAGGGGAAAAAAAGAGGAAAAAATACCATTATACTGATCCAAAATAAAGTCATAATAACCAGTTTCTTGGGAAAAAAGAGATTCTAGTACCTTCATTTTACCATAGACTGAGAAAAAAGAAAAAAGAAAAAACACTTAAAAGGTTTCCAGTGTTCTTAGCCATTAAACCGTAAGTAATTATACTAACAATGAAAATAAGCACTGAACAGAGACAGGCCACAGGGTTAAGACACTGACAGCAAGAGTGTGAAATGACATTAAGGAAGAAACAGGTCTAGGGGCACCTGGGTGGTTCAGTTGGTTAAGTGTCCAACTCTTGATTTCAGCTCAGGTCGTTATTTGAGGGCTGTGAGGAGTCTCACACCAAAATCCAACTGGGCATGGAGCCTGCTGAAGATTCTCTCTCTTCCTTTGCCCCTCTCCCACCTTTTCTTAAAAAAAAAAAAAAAAAAGTCTAATGGGTACTGATTCTAAAAGATACTTTGTAATGGTGTCTTGTTCCTTATCTCTGTTTTTGTTTGATACTCGCCCTTATCTATTTCTTTCACCAGTGCAGGTGTGGTCATAGTAGAGCAGTGTGGGCGATTTGGATGGTATATTAGTTAGCTAACCAGTTTAGCATCTGGAACAAAGCCCCCAAGATACCAATGGCTTACACAGGATAGAGTGAATTTCCCTTTCATAGAATAGTCTCTGTAGCCGTGATGGTTGTCAGGGACCGTACTCCTGATTTTTGGCTCTGCCAATCTCAAACCTCCAGCTTCCACTGTGTCCTTTAAAACAGCTACTCCACTTCCTGCCTTCATCAAAGAAAGGTCCTATTCTTTTGTTTAAGGGCAGGTTTCAAAATCTTTACATATCATTTTGGTTCACGGTCATGTGGCTGGAGCTCAGTCACGTGACTACACCCAGCTAGTATAGGCTGGAAGGGAGGTTTTTGAACTGGAAGCAATGTGCACCTGGTAGAACTTCATGGGTCTCTTATTTTTCACTTATGGTCCTTCAGCATTTCGCCTGGCTTTCAGGACTCTTATTATTTTAGGGACAAAAGGTACTTCCAAGGACTACTTTATATACCTTCCTAAGAGTTGAGGGTGCTTCCCATCTATTTATTAGTCATCACCAGGAAGTACTTTCTACTTAGGCTGTTATTTGCTCATGCTTGTCAGTTGCTCCAGGATGGATGGATACCTGGGACATTAAGCTAAAATTTTATTTCATCTTTGCTTATTATCACAATTATAATAATACTCAAGTTCTACTAAATTCAGAGTCTAAATTGACCTTAAGAGTCTTCAGTTTTTGGATTTACTATTTGAGCATGTGTGTGTGAAAGAAGTTTTATTTTATTCAGGGATGGGGATGGGCTTGACAGAGGTGGGGTACACTTGGTAATTTGAAGGAAGAACTAGAAAAGTTGGAAAAATATTTTGAATGTTTGAAGATATCATAGAGAAAACCACCAGTGAAAATGCTGGAGCTGTGTTTTAAGAGAGGGAGAAAGCTGAAAGGTAAAGCATTTTGGCCCCCCCCACAATTTTGGCACTTTAAAATGTCCTTCTGTCACCTTCTGGCTACATTGTTTCTAATAAGATACAAGCAGGTTTTTAAAGAGAATTTATCCCTAAATGCTTTTCTCTGGCTGCCTTTAAGATTTTTCTATTTATTTTTAGCCATTTGATTATGATGTGCCTAGGTGTGGCTCTTTGTGTTCATTCTGCTAGCAGTTTTGAACCTTTTTTTTTTAAGTTTTTGTTTTGTTGTTGTTTATTTGTTTCACTATTTTATTTATTTATTTGCGAGAGGGAGAGTGGGTGGAGTGGCAGAGGGAGCAGCACTGAGCAGGGAGCCCCATGCAGGGCTTAATTCCAGACCTGAGGTCATGGAACCATGACCTGAGCCAATGGCAGATGCTTAACTGACTAAGCCACCCAGAAGTCTCTGAGTTTTTAAAATCTTTTTAAAATGCAGGTTATGATTACCGCCAAATTTGGAAAATTTTTAGTCATTATTTCTTCATTTTTTTTTTTTCTGCCCCAATCTCTCTCTCCTTTCCTTCTGGGTTTCCAATGATACATATATTGACTTCCTGTACCACAGGGCACTAAGACTGTATTTGTTATTTTCACTTTTTTTTTCTCTATGTGTCTAAATTTGGATAGTTTCTATTGACCTATTTTCAGATTCACTAATATTTTCTTCTGTAGTTCCTAATCTATTTATTTTTATTTAAACTCAATTAGGCAACATATAGAACATCATTAGTTCCAGAGGTAGAGTTCAGTAATTCATCAGTTGCATATAACACCCAGCGCTCATCATATCACGTGCCCTCCGTAATGCCTGTCACCCGGTTACCCATGCCCCACCCACCTCCCCTCTAGTAACTCTTGGTTTCTTTACCCTCGTTAAGAGTCTCTCATGATTTATCTCACTCTCTGATTTCTTCCCATTCTGTTTCCCTCCTTTCCCCTATGATTCTCTGAGAAGTTTCTTATATACCTCATATGAGTGAAACTGTATGATAATCTTCTTTCCCTGATTGACTTATTTCACTCAGCATAATACCCTCTAGTTCCATGCACATTGATGTAAATGGTAAGATTTTATCTTTTCTGATGGCTGAGTAATATTCGAGTGTGTGTGTGTGTGTGTGTGTGTGTGTATACACACACCCCATCCTCTTCATCCATTTATCTGTCGATGGACATCTTGGCTCTTTCCATAGTCTGGCTATTGTGCATATTCCTGCTATAAATATTGGGATGCAGGTGCCCTTTCAGATCACTACATTTTTATCTTTGGGGTAAATACCCAGTAGTGCAATTCCTGGGTCATAAGATAGCTCTATTTTTAGCTTCTGGAGGGAACTCCATACTGTTTTCCAGCTTGCACTCTCTTGATCCCAAAACCAGACAAAGACCCCACCAAAAAGAATTACAGACCAATATCCCTGATGAACATGGATGCAAAAACTCTCACCAAGATACTAGTTAATAGGATCCAACAGTAATTAAAAGAATTATTCACCATGACCTGCTGGGATTCAGTCCTGGGCTACAAGGGTGGTTCAATATCTGCAAATCAATCAATGTGATATACTACATTAACAAAAGAAAGGACAAGAATCATATGATCCTCTCAATTGATGCAGAAAAAACATTTGACAAAATACAGCTTCCTTTCTTGATTAAAACTCTCCACAGTGTAGGGATTGAGGAAACAAACCTCAATATCATAAAAGCCATATATGAAAAGCCCAAAGTGAATATCATTCTCAATGGGGAAAAACTGAGAGCTTTTCCCACAAGGTCAGGAACATGACAGAGATGTCCACTTTCACCACTCTTGTTCAACACAGTATTAGAAGTCCTAGCCTCAGCAAAAGACAACAGAAAGAAATAAAAGGCATTCAGATTGGAAAAGAAGAAGTCAAACTCTCACTCTCACAGATGACATGATATTTTATGTGGAAACCCCCAAATTGCTAGAACTCAGAGGAATTCAGCAACATGGCAGGATATGAAATCATCACACAGAAATCAGTTGTATTTCTATATACTAACAATGAAACAGAAGAAAGAGAAATTAAGAAACTGATCCTAATTTTTAATTGCACCAAAGCCCATGAATACCTAGGAATAAACCTAACCAAAGAGATACAGGATCTGTACTCTAAAAACCCAATCTACTTTTAAGCCCATGTAGGGACTTTTTTTTTTTTTTAATATTGTATTATTTTAGTTTTAGAATTCGTGTGTGGCTCTTTTTATGTAGTTTTTGTTTTCCTGCTGAGCGTGCCCACCCATGTTTTCATTCTGGCCAGCTTTTACTTTAAGCCTTTAAATAGACTTCTTTTTTCACTGTTTTAACATCTTTCTGTGTTAATTCCAACATCTGTCTCATCTTCGACTATTTTTTATTAACTGTTTTCCTCTCCTACTTTGGGTCATGCTTTCCTGCTTCTTTACAGGTTTAGTAATTTTTATTGTATGCACAACTTTATGGATACTACACTGTTGAGAGTTTGGCTTATATTGTCTTCATTTAAGGAGGGTAGAATATTATGGTAGATGAGCTTTATCCTGTAGAAGTTTGATTTTAGATGTTTTAGGATGAGTCTAGAATGACCCTCACTATGGAGGCAGAGTAGCTCTGCTCCTCGGGCATGGTATTTCTGGAGTTTCTTTCATTTGAGTGGCTGAGTTGTTCTTGAGGTCTCTCCACTTCTCCTTGCCCAGTACCGTGTCACTCTTGGAATCCTGTCTTGTTGACTGTCATCCCAGAGTTTTGCTTTGTGCATGCACAGCTGAATGCTTGCAAAACAGTCCGGTTAACTCTTCTGAAGATTTCTGCTGTTCTTTCTCTGCACAACTCTCTCCTCCTGGGGCCATGCTTACACAAATCCCAACTGCCTCTCTATGCCCAAATTCCAACATCTGAATTCTTGCAGGCCTACTTAGCATTGCTATCTAATAGGTCCCTGCTTCCTGATACCACAGTTTGGAAAGGGTCCCCAGGCAGAGAACTGGGCAAATGTGAAGCTCACCTCATCCCCTCATGTTCAACCCTTCACCTGAGGATCAGAGCTCTGTGTTGCATGTTGCCCAAGAGAAGAGCTTCTTTATATATTTTGTTTGCTAGGTATTTACAGTGGGAAGGTGAGTGTGATGCTCATTGCTCCATTATACCCAGAATTAAGGGTGGCTACCTATGAATTTTTTAGTCTCTCTTATATTTGAATTCCTGTCTTTCTTTTATTTCCATCATTGAAATTTGTGCCATCTTACCTTTTTCGTTGGGCAGTATAATTAGGATCGACATTCACTTCAGCTCTTGTCAGTTAGGGGTGTGCTGGGGCTGCAGATTGTTTTCAAACACAAAAAAAAGGTTTTTTAAAGATTTTATTTATTTGAGAGAGGAAGAGATAGTGAAAGAGAGCACAAGTTGGGGGGAGTGGCAGGCAGGTGGAGAAGTAGACTCCCTGCTGAGCAGGGAGCCCGAAGCCAGGCTCCATCCCAGGATCCTAGGATCATAAGCTGAGATGAAGTGAGATGGTTTTAACCAACAAAGCCACCCAGGTACCCCTTCCTTAGACACTATTATTCCATTGTGCTCCAAGTAACTTTTGAATGCCATTAGCTGCTTTGAACCAGAGAACTATTCTGAAATCACAAGACTGTTCTGTCCACGTACAGGCAGGTTGGAAGTGCTGGGGAATTACCAGCAACAAACACTGGTTAATGATTAATAGGAGTTTGTACCTAAACACCCCAGGGCCCTCACCTTTTAGATGGAATAATTTTGAGACATGCTTACATCATTTGCCAGAGTTGCTCTTTGGGATTAATCTCCAACTGTCCACTCTCCTTTCTAACCCGCTTGCTAGTATTCATGGCCTAAAGAAAAATAAACTATCTCCAACCAATTCTGGTCTTAAGGTGTGCTGCTAGGGAACTTGAACTAAGCCCATAGTATTGTGGTTAGAAAAGTTACACGATACAATACCAACTTTTCAATATTTGTGAACAATTGTTTTATGTCCTAACACAAGAAAATTTTATAAATGCTCTATGTGAGCATAAAATATTTATTCCTTAATTACTGCTGCAGATATCTGTTAAGTTTTTATTGGATAGAGATTTATTTTGTGGTTGAGATACAGAATTTTATTTGAACATGAGATCAGTTTTTCAGTGAGATATATTTTAATTCAAATATAATGGAGATTTGCGAGTTTTTTCCTTATAATTCTTAAGTTTTAACTTCACCTATCTGGAGGCTGTGTTATTATGTAAATACAGATTCAGAATAGTTATATATTCCTCATCAATTGATAAATTCTCCCTATTTTCCTCTCCCATTAACTACTCAAATGTGCAAGTTATCCCTTACACCGTTCTAGAGGAAACCCGTCTTCTAAGTGAACATGGCAACTTAATTTGTTCTTTGTTCTCTCTCAGACTTTGCTGATAAGAGGTGGCCAGTGCAGTAACACACTGCATTGCTTTTCTTTCTATTATTTTTTTGCCACCTCCTTTAAAAAAAATAAATACACATTTTGTGTTAGAATGATTTAGGTTTATGGAAAAATTATGTAGTACAGAGAATTCTCATATATCCGATGGCAGTTTCCCTTCTTGTTAATACCTTACATTACTACAGTAAATCTGTTACAATTAATGAGCCAATACCAAGACACTATTACTGACTGAAATTCATAGTTTATTCGGATTTCTAATACCTTTTTCTGTTCCAGGAGCAGCATCATTGATCATTTTACTGTTTACTTTTGCCTATTTCAGCATGTGATATAATTGGAATCATACAGTATGTAGACTTTTCACACTGGCTTCCCTCACTTGGCAGTATGCTTTTAATGCTCTTCTTCACAGGTCTTTTCATGGTTTCGATAATATCCCGTAATATGGATATACCACAGTTATCTGTTCACCAATTAAAGGACGTGTTTGTTTCTTCTAGTTTGGGGGGTTATGAATAAAGTTAGTATAAACATTTATGAGAAGCTTTTGTGTGGACTTAAGTTTCAAATCAGTTGGATAAATACCGAAGAACACAAGAACTGGATTGTACGGTAAAACTATTTTTAATTTTGTAAGAATCTGCCAGCCGGTCTTCCAAAGTGGCTGCCCATTTTGCATTTCTACTAGCAATGAATGAGAGTCCTTGTTGTTCTGTATCCTTTCTAGCAATTAGTATCGCCAGTGTTTTTTTAAAAAGTATTATTTTAGTTATTCGTATAGGTGTGTATTAGTATCTATTATTGTTTTAATTTACAGTTCCTTAATGACAGGTAATAACACGTCTTTTTATTTGTGTGTATCTGTATATCTCCTTTAATGAGGTATCTGTTCAGATCTTTAATTGGAGATTTAGATTTTTAATATGGACAATCTATTTTCTTATTGTTGAGCTTTAAGAATTTCTTGTATATTTTGGACACAAGTCTATAATAGTTAATTTTATGTCACTTTGATTGAGCTATGAGATGCCAAGATATTTGGCCAAACATATATTTGAATGCATCTGTGAGACTGTTTTTGGATGAGGTTACCATTTGAACTGGTAGATCCAGTAAAGCAGATTGTTCATCTTAATGTGGGTGGGCCGCATCCTTTCAGGTGAAAGCTTGCCTAAAACAAAAGGCTATCCCCTCCAGGAGAGGAAGACTCTCTACCTGACTGTCTTCCAGAAAGGACATCAGTCTTCCACCTTCAGATTTAAACTTGGACTGGAACTTACACCACTGGCTTTCCTGATCCTCCAGCATTCAGACTCAGACTAGAAGCAAATCATCAGCGATCGTGGGTCTCCAACTTGCTGACTGAAGATCCTGGGACTTCTCTCAACTTCTCAGGCTTTAACATCCTATGAGTCAAGTCCCTATAATGTGTGTGTGTACATATACACACACGCTTCCTATTGATTCTATTTTATAACTGGTTCTATTTTACATTGTTCCTAATATATATCACTATTAAAAGATTTAATATTATATATAATAGAATAAAAATAAATATCCTATATATATTAGTAGTATATATAAACATATATATACACATATCCTATTGGTTCTATTTTCCTGGGGAACACAAAGCAATATAAATCCTTCATCAGGTATGTGTCTTGCAAATACTTCTTCTAGTCTATGCTTTGTCTTTGCATTTTTCAACAGTGTCTTTCACATAGCAGCTTTTAAATAACAGTAAAGTTCTACTTAATCAGTTTTTGTTTCTTTCCTGGGTCATGTTTCTAGCCTTGTAGCTAAAAGCTCATCTCCAATCCTAAATTCACAGATTGTTCTCTCATGTTGTCTTTTACAGTCTTTATAGTTTTTCTTGTTACATTGAGCTCCATGACCCATTTAGAGTTAACATTTGGGGAAGGTTTAAGGTCTGTATCTAGGTCCCTTCTCATGCAAATGGACATCCAGTTGTTGCCATCCAGCATCTCTGCTGAGAAGACGACCCTTTCTCCACCGGACTGCCTTCTCTCCTGGGTCAAAGATCAGCTAGCTGTATTTGTGTGTGTCTTTACTCTGTATTACCCATCTGTTTCTCTTTTCTTTCACCAACACCTCGTTGCCTTGATTACTGTAACTTTATAGCAAATTTTGACATCAGGTATCATGAGTTCTCCAACTTTGTTGTTGTTGTTTTTAATCAGTTTTTTACTTCCTTTTTTCCCCTCTTGTTTTCCTGTTATGTGTTAGCACTCACCAAATAAAGGGTTGGCACTGGAGTTTTTGCCTCATGTTTTGCTTTCTGAAAGAGCATAAAAATGAATGTTTATGCTCCATGCCCCTAAATTCATATGTTGAAGCCCCAACCCCCAGTATAGATGTATTTGGAGACAGGGCCTCTCAGGAAGTAACTAAGGTTGAGTGAGGTCATGAGAGTGGGACAGTAATCTGGTAGGATTAGTGTTTGTATGAGCAGAGATTACAGAGAGCTCTGTCTCTGTCTCTGTTTCTATGCCTTCCTCTTTTTCTCTATTGCACATGCTCTAAGGAAAAGCCAAGGGAAGACATGGTAAGAAGGCAAACACCTATAAACCAGGATAGGAGGTCTCACCAAAAACTGACCTTGACAGCTTCTTAATCTTGATCTTCTAGCCTCCAGAATTGTGAGAAAATAAATATCTGTCATTTAAGCCACCCAGCCTGATGTTTTGCTATGGCAGCCCAAACAGACTAATATACCCAGAATAAGACAATGAGGAACTTTCGTAAAGATCAAATAGCTGGGTTTTGATTTTTTTAATCCAAACTAGTGATCCTTGTCTTTCAACTGATGAGATAGTTCATTTAAAGCTAGTCTACTCCTGACAGTTTTCATTTTTATCACTTTATGTCTTCTCTCACACATATTTTTCTTTTTTTTTTCTTCTTCTTCCAAAACAAGCATTGGAATGATTAGTTTCCATAATTCTTTTTTTTCTTTCAGTTAGGAAATTATACATTTAATCTTTATGGTTTTATGGTCCATCCATTTATTTAAAAAATGCATGCCTGTCTGAACAAAGTACAAAGTGAATAAATAATTTTACCACATTTCCAAATGTTACTGGTTTAGAAAAACCTTACTGGTAAAGTTTAGAATGTTAACTATGATTAACCACTCCTTTCTTAAATGTCACTTTTCTCAAAATTTTAGTCCAACTTGATTTTTATGAATACATTCTTCATAATTATTTTCATTTTTCATATTGTTAACATGTGTTTAGGTTTACCCTATGTTTGCCAATTGTTTTTCCCACTATTGCTTTTGGAAATCCTCTTCTTCCTTCTGGGTTCTATTTTCTTCTTTCTGAGGTAAATCCTTGAATAACTGCTTTAGTGAGAATATGTGGGTGGTGCGCCTCTGTGTCTTCTTGTGTGTCTAAAATTGTCCTTACTATACTTCCACCCCTGATTGATAGTTTAGTTTATAATTCTTGGTTGACAGTTATTTTTTCTTGGCAACAAGAAAATATCATTCAATTGTACCCTGGCCTCTATTGTTGCCATGACAAATCTAATGCCAGTAGTTTTCTTTCTTTATTTATTTTACTTGAAACATTTTATTGTTGGACCTAAAGATCCATGTTTTTCATCATTTGTAAAATTCTCACCCATCTTCATTTTACTATTTGACTCTTCATCATCCTTTTTCTTTTTCCTCTTAAACTCAGTGGACATACATTAGAACTTCTCATTAATTCCTTCATGACACTGAATCTTCCTTTTGGAGCTTTAATTTCCTTACTTTTCTCACTTACATTTTACTTCATTTCTTCAGACCTATGTTCTGGTTCAGTATTTTTTTTTTTACTTCAGCTGTTTCTAATATGTTTCACAAGTTTATTGCTTAATTTTAAAAGTTCTATTTCATTTGTTTTAATATTTTTTGTTATTATGTATTTTTATAATTGATTATTTTTATAACTTTATTTGAACACAATGAGTTTATATTGCCTGTTAAAATGTAATATCATATGAAAAGATTATCTTCTAATGTGACCTGTTTGTGCCTTTCATTCCTCCCCCACTCTGGACTATTTATTTGTGAAAGAGCTCAGTGTGAGAGATACTTCATCTACGGGAGTCATGGACACATATGCTGTGGAGTGGTATTGTCTTCACTTGTAAGAAGAGCCCCAGAATTATCACTGGTACAGGAGCACAATGATGTTAATTTCTCAGATTGGGGACTCCTAAACCTTGAGGACTTTGAAGTAGTAGAAATTTAAACCCCACAATTGTGCATGGAAGACCCAAAGTACAAGTCTCCAGGAATTTAGGCAGAGATAGATAAACTTGCCTGTTGCCTTCCTGCGTCACCGGTCACAGTTCATTCAATCTTGTATTTTTTTTTTTTTTAATGGAACGCTTCACAAATTTGAATGTCATCCTTGTGCCAGGGCCATGCTAACCTTCTCTGTATCGTTCCAGTTTTAGTATATATACTGCCGAAGCAAGCACTCAGTCCTGTACTTTACTAAGGTATAGACCTTCAAGGTTTCCAGCTCTGCCCTCATGGGCTTACAGGCTTTATTCTGTTCTCCTGAGCATCTTAAAATTAAAGCTCTTAGGTACTTCACCAGAAACACACTAATCCCGATCTCTCTCACACACACCCACCCAGGATTAACCAACAAGTAGAACCTCCCCTGTGCCTCCTGGGATTACGCCCTGCTTCCCAGATTACCTGGCATGTGGGCATTTTTCTTACTATTCCTGATATCTCAACCATACATTTTTGAACCATGTTATATTTTATGTGCTTGGGGAAGGGATTCAGGTGACTGAAGTCACATTATTTATGGAACAGGAAGCACGGAAAACTCAAGTTTGCACGAATATAGAGAAACCACACCCCAATCTGGGGCTCAAATTAAGATGTGGAATACCTTAATTATATTATATGTTCACTAGCTGTATCATATACTAATTAGAACTCATTGCTTTTTGTCCTGAGGATGTGAGATGGGATGGAGTTTCACAGCTGTTCAAACCTCCTTTAAAGAAGCAGGAATATATTAATGACACATGAAGGAAGATATTGGCAAGACAAGACTCTTCCTGAGTTGATAACACATGGATGAAGTATCTATCTCTTCATTAGTTTATAAGCGTCTTTAGGGGAGGGAAAGTGATATATTTACCTCATCATCTGTGAAGTGGAGCATTGAACTTGTTTCATGGCAGGTGCTAAACAACTTTGGAAAGAATAAAGGAAGGAGAGGGTGAAGATGGGAGAAAGAAAGGAAAAAATAAAGAAAGAAGGAAGGAAATGGAGGAAAGGAGGAAGGGAGGGGAAAAGGAGGCAACTCCTATCCATCACTATAATACCCATAGAGAAAAAGAAAACCTAGCTCACTTCCAGAAACTGGGTATTTGGAGCATAAATATAGGTGTCCTTGAGAATGACTCCACATTCTTAAAGTCCAAGTCTTGCAGAGATCATCAATGTGATTAAAGATTTTAGCTGCTTGCAGCAGCAATGACATAAGACTCTCTTAAGCTACATGTCTGAACTAGAGGAATTTGTGTTTTCAGTAAAGTACAACACTTCAATGTTTCCACAGTGCTGAGGAACATGCCGCCATGGCAGCCAATCTGAATACGTGGATGAGTAAAGATTTCTGAGCTGCACCCACGTTTGGAGAGTTCTATGTCTTCCTTTCTTAATGACCTAAACTTTGTTTTCATACTGATGATTTTTTTTTTACAAATTTTCACATCCTTTCTTTTGGCAAAAACTAAGTTTCAGAAACAGATAAGATGGTAGAAAGCTCTCATTTTTTCCCTATTATTGCAGAGACCATCAACTGTATAAATGCTTCTCTTCAAAGGGGAAGAGGTTTTAGGACTGAATTGTGTAGTTTCAAAAACCTCTTTCCAATTGAGGGGGAAATGTTCTTTGCTTGGACAAGGCACGTTAGCCACATCCAAATGAAATAATAAGTGTGAAAGTACTCTAAGAAACAAGTAGCCTGTAGAGTCAGTACAGTATTAATGTGGCGAGCATTACATTCTGTGCTAGGAAATGGGACACGGAGAGAAGGGTAGGCAGAAACTTGTGTGGCATATACAGGTAGTAATCTACTCCACTCAAACTGCTCACTCTCTGTCTTAGTCCAGGCTGGGATAACAAAATACCACAGACTTCATGGTTTATCAACAACGAAAATTTATTTCCAATAGTTCTGGAGGCTGGAAAGTCTAAACTCAAGGTTCCAGCAGATTTGATATTGGTGTGAGTCTGTTTCCTTTTTCTACACCATCTTCATGCCCTGTCCTCATGTGGCAAAAAGGAGGCAGGAAGCTTTCTGGAAACTCTTTTTTAAGGGCACTGTGCCCCTTCATGAGGACACCACCCTCATGACCTAATCACTTCTCAAAGACTGCATCTACAAACACCATTATTACTGAGGACTGGGTTTCAACATATGCATTTGGGGAAGGCACAGACCTTTAGGCTATAGCACTGTCAAACATGCAAATCCCTACCCCAGAGGTTCAATGTGGGTGACTAGTAACAGTAGAAAGAACAAAGTCTCTGAGAGGACCACCAACAAGGAAAGGCTGGTGTCACTGACTTGAGTGCACTTGATTCTCAATCTCTTGATTCCTTTTGGGGATGAGGGTGGGAGGAGTAGGGCCACTTGGTCACAGGATTTGAGTTGCTCTTGATGTCACTTCCTATATATTTTTTTCTTTTAAAGATTTTATTTATTTATTTGACAGGTAGAGATCACAAGTAGGCAGAGAGGCAGGCAGAGAGAGAGAGAAGTGGAAGCAGGCTCCCTGCTGAGCAGAGAGCCCGATGTGGGGCTCGATCCCAGGACCCTGGGATCATGACCTGAGCTGAAGGCAGAGGTTTAACCTACTGAGCCACCCAGGCCCCCTTTCCTTTAATGTTTTTAACATGATTTTTAAAACAACTTTATTGGTTCCCCATCAAGGTAGCACTGTTTCTTGAAGCATGATCCATAAACCTCTAGTGATTCCAGGAAACAGAGTCAGTTCTTCAGTTTAGAAGCTAAAGCAGGGATAATAATATACTAGTAATGTCATACCACAAAATGTGTACAAGCTTCTATAGTTGTTAGCAAACATTTTGCTTCACATTTGGCTAAGATCGCTGATGCATAGAACTGAGTCATTTCTTAGCTTATATGGAAAATATATGAAGGAAAACTAATCAACATACTATTATGCCAATATTAAAAAGGCATGTTATCAGAAGAGGACATTTTAAAAAGCATTAACAAATAGTTAAAAATGATTCATGAGGGGCTGTAGCAACATTTTTCTATGTATGTCTCCAGAGCCACAGGAAACAAAGTAAAAAATAAACTGTTGGGACCATATCAGAATGAAAACCTTCTTCACAGTAAAGGAAACAATCAATAAAACTAAATGGTAACCTACAGAATGGTAGAAGATATATGCAAATGACATATCTTGCAGCCATCAAAAGAAATGAAATCTTGCCATTTGCGACGACGTGGATGGAACTAGAGCGTATCATGCTTAGTGAAATAAGTCAATCGGAGAAAGACAACTATCATATGATCTCCCTGATATGAGGACATGGAGAAGCAACATGGGGGGGTAGGGGGATAGGAGAAGAATAAATGAAACAAGATGGGATTGGGAGGGAGACAAACCATAAATGACTCTTAATCTCACAAAACAAACTGGGGGTTGCTGGGGGGAGGTGGGATTGGGAGAGGGGGAGCGGGCTATGGACATTGGGGAGGGGAGGTGAACCATAAGAGACTATGGACTCTGAAAAAGAACCTGAGGGTTTTGAAGGGTCAGGGGTGGGAGGTTGGGGGAACAGGTGGTGGGTAATGGGGAGGGCACGTTTTGCATGGAGCACTGGGTGTTGTGCAAAAAGAATGAATACTGTTACGCTGAAAAAATAAATAAAATGGAAAAAAAAAAGAGTTAGTATCCAAAATATATAAAGAACAGATAAAACTCAACACCCCAACAATGAATAATCTAATTTAAAAATGGGCAGAAGACATGAACAGACATTTCCCCAGAGAAGACATACAGATGTCCATCAAACACATGAAAAGATGCTCAACATCACTGATCATCAGTGAAATGCAAATAAGAACTGAGACATCATTTCACACCTGTCAGAATGGCTAAAATCAATACCACAAGAAATAATTGGTGTTGGTGAGGATGCAGAGAAAAAGCAACACTGTGCATTGTTGGTGGGGATGCAAACTGGTATAAGCACTATGGAAAACAGTATGGACACTCCTCCAAAAAGTTAAAAATAGACCAACCCTATGACCCAGCAATTGCACTACTGGGTATTTACTCAAAAATTAAGAAATACTAATTCAAAAGGATATCTGCATCCCAGTGTTTATAGCAGCATTATCTACAACCATCAAATTATGGAAACAGCCCAAGCGTCCATCAAGTAACAAATGGGTAAGGAAGATGGGGTGTGTCTGTGTACACACACACACACACACACACACACACACACACACACACAGTGGAATATTATTCAATGATAAAAAAGAGTGAAATCTTGCCATTTGCAACAACATGGATGGTGCTAGAGAGTATAATGTTAAGAGAAATAAGTGAGAGAAAGACAAATACCTTACAATTTTATTCACATGTGGAATTTAAGAAACAAAGTAAATGAACACATAAAGAAAGAGAGAAACTAAGAAACACTCTTAATTATAGAGCACTAATGGGTACTGGAGGGGAGGTGGGAGGGGGTAATGAGTGAAACAGGGCTGGGATTAAGGTGGCACTTGTCATCATGAGCACTGGGTGATGTATGGAATTGTTGAATCACTGTATTGTATACCTGAAACCAATATAACGTTGTATGCTAACTAAGTGGAATTAAAATCTCAATTTAAAAATAAAATATAAATAAATAAATTAACATGTTCATCTTAAAAAGATGATTCATGAGGTAGATGTGTTGGGATCAGGATCAAAAGGCATCATTTATATATGCTGCTGTGGACTTTAAAGGAGATTGCTAGAACTCTACGTTTGTAAAGTGAACGGATAACAGAATATTTTCTTTTCTTTTTTTTAAAGATTTTATTTATTTGGGAGAGAGAGAGAGCATGAGCAGGGGGGAGGGTCAGAGGGAGAGAGAGAAGCAGACCCCCTGCTGACCAGGGAGCATAACATGGGACTCAATCCCAGGACCCTGAAATCATGACCTAAGCCGAAGGGTGACGCTTAACTCACTGAGCCACCCAGGCGCCCTCAGAATAGTTTCTCATCATGATCTAATATTGAAGAAAATGAGGAAACCTGATTTAATTATGTCTTGGCCTATAAGCATACATCTGTTTTTGTCCAATGAACAGAAAAAAAAAAAAAAGGCAGCAAGCATGAAAACCTTTTTGGGACACATAGGATACTTACTATGACCTCTGCTACAAATATTCCAACTCAGTATCCTGTGACAGTATTCTTCAGGGTCGAGAAGATAGCTTATGAACATTAAGTTTTAAACCGTTAACTTACTGAACTACATGAATCCACAGACCGTGAAAGGTTTGTAGGCTCGTTTAACAGATATCTTGTGACTGAACAGGGTCAGACCGCAATGAAGGCTATGCTCCTCTAATGAAGTAAGTCTCATATGTCTACCAAAATGAACAGAAGCAGTGAAAGAAGCAGTGACTGGAGTGAAAAGAACATGGTAATAAAGTCTTTTTTGTATCTTATACTGGAAAAGGCTACACAAGGCTACACCAAATTTCTGTGGACAGCAACCCCTTTGCCGCTGGTTGTGACCCTTCTTCCTAGTGCTTGGCAAAGGAAGACACCCAAGTTCTTTGCGGGGAGTTACTAGAAGCTGAAAAGCAAATGTTATGCTAATCTGAAAATGCCTACTTCTCTGGTTTGTTATTTTGAACTTACAATTCAATGTATCTTCATGGAATTAAATGGTCTGTTACTTAAAGCTTGCTGTGGGTTGAACTGTGCTCTCCCCCAAAGGCATATGTGGAAATCCTCATTCCTGCTATCTGAGAATAGCACCTTATTTGGAAATGGGGGCATGACAGATATAATTAGTTAAATTAAAACGAGATCATCCTGGAGGAGGGCGGTTCCTAATCCAACAGGACTGATGACCTTATGAAAAGGGGAAATCTGGACACAGGCATGCGCGCACGCGCACACACACACACACAGGAAGAATGTCATGTGATGAGGAAGGCAGACCTGCCTCAAGCCAAGGAACGCGAGTGTCAGCTAACCACTAGAAGCTGGGAGAGGGCAATGGAACAGATTCTCCTCCCTAGCCCTCCCAAAGAACCAGCCCTGCCAACAGGCTGATCTCGGACTTCGAAGCCTCCGCAACTGTGAGACAAACTTCCGCTGTTGAAGCCACCCAGTGTGTGGTACCTTCTTAGAACATCCCTAGCAAATCAATACAAAGCTTGAGGAGGCAGAAATGGTATTTTCCATCCTGCATTAATAAAAGTGCAGCACAGTCTGTCCACGCTTCAGATTTTTGCCAGCACAAAACCCCACCTCATCAGAATCACCACAGGGAGGAAGAGCAAACAAGCGGTGTGTGTATGCAAACGCATGCTCACTCTTCTGAAGAAACAGAAGCCACACTGCTTAATTGAAACATGTTTCCAAAGAGGCGGAAGAAGGGAAATCACATTTAAAACAAACGTTGACCCCCGTTGCTAAGTAAATGCCTCACAACATTACTATAGGATCAGACCCGAAAATGAAGTCGGAATTGGGCAGCCGGGTTGAATGCTGTCTATTCAGTAGGATAGACAAAGAGAAAGAGTTGGCATTTTGTAGGATAATTGGTTGGGGATGTGCAGCAGGCGTTTGAAAACCATGTCAGGACATTTTTGCATATCAGAAAACAATCTCATTAACACACTTCATGAGACACTTGTATAGTCAAAGAATTTTAATTATCCCTGAGGCCTGGGACGAGGAGTACGCCACAAACCACTTCAGTGATAGAAAAAAATAAATAAATCTTTGCATTGCCATCAGCAGTGTCAATCTCCTAATTTCATCATCATTAATATTTCATCACTGTTTCACCGGAATAATTACTACTTTGTACTATGAGTAAAAAAGATGTGCTTATGGAAATACGAGATATGAATAGCATACTTCCTTCATTCGACAGACAGAGTGGAATCTACTGAAACTGGGAACAGAGACAGGGTATGAAAGAAAAAAATTACTGATTTCTTGTTTGTGGTTTTCAAATTTGTACAAAACCCAAAGGATAAAAAACAGCCCAAACAACAGTTAAGCTCCCCAAACTTGGTCTGGCGGTTTGGCTTCATGCCATTTGCACTGACTGAGACATTGGGTTCCACACAGTTGACTGAGGATTTTTTGAAATTACTGCTCCTAGTCTGACCCCAGATTCTTGATCTGCCCACCTGCATGCCCACCCAGATGCATGCAGCTCCAGACTCCTTCTGAGCTATTCGGACAGAGGACATAGCAGCACACCCACCCAACCAGACCCTGACCAGCCTCATTTCCACAAGCTGTCTGTTAGAATAATCACAAAGGGGACTCACGGGGCCCCTGCTCCTTCACCCAACCCCTTTAGGAGCACTGCTCTGTCATTTTAATGGTAGACTTGCATACAGGAGGGTTGAAACACAAATTTTTGGTAACATGTTTATTAAAATTTAATTCATTTACTATAAAATTCACCCATTTAAAGTACATAAATCAGTGGTTTTAGTATATAGTGCAGTCATTACCACAATGAATTTTAGAACAATTTCAAAATCCTAAACACAAATCTCCTATCTTTAGCAATCACTCCTCAACCCTTTCATCATTTTCAGAAGTAGAGACCCACTCATCTACCTCTGTTTCTATGAAATTGCCTATTCTGGACACTTCATATAAATGGAATTATACAACTTGTGGTCTTTTGTATCTGGAATCTTTCACTTGGCATAATGTCTTCAAGGTCCATCCACATTGCTGCATGCATTATTACTTAGTTGCTTTTTATGGCTGGATAGTACTCTCTTGTATGGATATACTAGAATGTACTTATCCTTTCATCACTTGTTGGATATTTGGGTTGTAATCTGAGTTCACTAAGTGTTCTGTTTTTCTCGGTCAGTCTAGCTATGTCAACTTCATTGATCTTTTCAAAGAACCACCTTTTTATTTTGTTGATTTTCTCTATTGTATGTATATTCTCGGTGTCATTGATTTTCATTCTAATTCTTATTTTGACTCATTTTGACTTTAGCTTGCTCTTCTTCCAGTGTCCTAAGGTGGGTGTTTAGGTTATTGATGTAGGTATTTATTCTCTTTAAATATAGGTATTTACAGCTAAAAATTTCCCTCAGGTACTTCTTTAGCTGCATCCCATAAATTTTTAAGTTATATGTCTTTATTTTCATTCACTCAGTGTATTTTCTACTAATCTTTGTGATTCTTCATTGATTCATTAGTTATTTAGGAGTATGCTGTTTAACGTCCATATCTTTATGACGTTCCCAAGCTCCTCTTTGTGTTTTGATTTCTAATTTTATCCTATTATAGTTTGGGGGGGACATACTTTGTATAACCAATTTTTTTTAATTTTTGAGGCTTCATATGTGGCTTTTAGAAACATTTTTCATTGATAATATCAGACAGCCCTCCCAAACAAGTACATAACTTCTCATTATATCATTGTTCAAAATCTCCAAAGGTTTTATAGAAAACCAAAGTAAAAGTTTCTCTTATAACTCCCTTTCTGAATTTAGTTGGTTTATCATTAAAATTAATTGAAATTATGGTATTCTTGTGGGCATCACAGAATAACAATTAGAGCTCCAATTTATGTAACACTGTGGTCTGTACATTTGTTACATATTTAAAATACAGTAACTATAATATTCACTATAAAATAACTATTAATATTTCCATCTTGCAAAGGAGAAAACTAACATTATTGAAGTATCTTGTCCAAAGTCACAGAAAAAATGAGGAAGAATTGGGATTATGGCCCAAAATTATTTCTACCATCATACTCCTTTCCTAAGGGCAAGGAAAAATGGTCACTTGGACCGTTGGAAAAATGCTTTTTCCTCACCTTTCCTTACTTCTGTAATAGCCAAGGACACATCCAGACTCATGTTCTGGCTATTCTTGGCAGCCATAAACTTCCATTTTCCATTTCTGCTTTTACCTTTTTCCTCTTCCAGAAGACAACTGAATCTTCTAACTGGATAAGATGTTTACTGCCTCTTTTCCAAGTGAATTTACTAATAGGTAAAAGGGATTCAGAACCTATTTCACTTAATGCAAATAAACTAATATTTTCATATTAGTCCTTTCTTTTCTTTTGAATTTTCAAGTACTCCAGAAGCATGGTTCTGAATGTGTTGCTTTTATGTTCTCCATGAATCCATTAGATTGGCCAAGAGTTATCTTAACGAAAAATAACGTCATAAGGACCATTAGTGTGCATAAAGAAGATAAGCAGGGTGAGTGTAAGCTAGGTGCTACGTTTTACAAAATCTTTGGAAAGTATTTTTCTTTCTTTTAAAATGAACTTTGATCATCTTATTCAGCAATACTGAAATGTGGAAAATCAACTATAAAAAACATTGAATAACTGGACTGTGAGTTTCCAGGAGGGCAGTGTATTTTCTGTCTTCAACATACAGTACAGGACTGAAAACCCAGTAGGTGTTCCGTATGACCTGCCAGATAAATTAATAAGCAGTGACATTATTTCTGAGAATAGTGTTTTTACTACCCACTACTGAACTTGTAGTCCTTACTATCCCTCCAAAAGGGTTTATTTATGTATCCTACTAATTATGTGCCCATTATGTGCCTATTATATGCCAGGCACCATGTGAGGAACTGTGGCCTCAGAAGTGACCTGAGCAGACACAGACACTGATTTTACAGATAGTCAATCATCAAACAGACACTGAGAAAATTAGATAAAATTGTGATATGTGATTCAATGGGAAGTATATGGTGATAGAATATCACATAACAGGCGATCCTCACTGAATTTGTGAAAGGTTTCCCTATGGGGGAGACTTCTAAACAGACCCTTGAAATAAGGGACTGCTATGCCAATGTGTTCTCTTAGGCCTGTACAGTGGATTTTCTTTTTTAAAATACTGAATTGCTCATGCCTTTACATAGGGCATTAATTTCTAGTTATGTACCATATCTCCTGTGTTGTTCTGATTGGTATGTGGCCTGAGTAAAATTTATGTTATCTGCCTGGCCCCTGCAGTTCTCTGACTATGTGTTTTGATATAGACTCTTGAATCTTAAAAAAAAAAAAAAAAAAAAAAAAGCAAGCAAGCAAGCTAGCTAGCTCAATCTATGGTAGATAGATAAATGTATTCCAGGGCACTGTCCAGTACATACTTATTTCCTGTATGTGTATATGAAAGAATGTATCCTTACTCCTGAGACACTTTATTATTTTGAAAATATTGGGAGCATCTGGGTGGCTCAGTTAGTTAAATGTTCAATTCTTGATTTTTTGCTTGGGTCATGATCTCAGGGTCATGAGATCGAGTCTCATGTCAGGCTCCATGCTGATGGTGAGGCCAGCTTAAGATTCTCTCTCTCCCTCTGTCCCTTCTCCCTACTCATGCACTCTTTCTCTCTCTCAACAACATAACAAAAACAAAAAAACAAACAAAAAAAAAAAGAAAAGAAAGAAAGAAAAAGAAAATACTGAATACAGCCCAACAAGTTCATTTTGTTTTAAGAGACAATAATGGTCTATAATGTATAGTTTAAAAAAAAAAAAAAAAAGGAAATAGTTGGGAGAACTCAGAGGAAAGAAGAAACTAAATGCCCAGTATTTCATTGTGCCTTAAACAACAATTACTCATCACAAAGAAAAGAGACACCTTTCTTCCTGTGCCACCTCCCATTCTGAACTCACACTTCCTATAATTCTTGCTCTTATAGCCAACGTCCAGTATGGTTGACTTTGACCTTCAGAAAGTCACAGTGTAGGAACTGACAAGTTCCTACAAGTGTAGGAACTAGACAAATTACCCTACTCAACAGCATATACTCTTCCAACGGCTGTTCTGGTTGGATTTTCAGTATTTACACCTTCATATTGCAAGGTCAAGATTAGAAGAAAGTAAAATAAGAAAAATGGAAGACCAGGCAGAAGGGGAAGAATCACAGAATGAGAGAACTGGTTGGGGCTTTGGGAGTCCGTTCTATTGCAGCTAAATAGTTAAATTTTAAAGCTCTAAAATGGGACCTGGATCATCCTGAACATTCCCCATGGATGGAGAAGAGAAAGGACATGTATGGCAATACAAGTAAGGTAGGTCTAAAGTCTAGAGACACAGAGTTTGTGATAGGGTATAGGGCCCAAATGTCCAAGTGTCACTTCAGGCAATGCCATTCCAAACATCAGCATGTGATCCTGCCTCTCTGGGAAAGGCTATAATGATCCACTTCCTTGTAAGAATTTGGAAATCTTTTTCATACATCTGCCTTCTCACATTTCCCTCCTCCCCCCACACCTCCCAACCACCCCGTCACTGCATTATTTAATACGATTCATAAATCTGGGCTAGCAATGAGGCATCATTCAACATACTCTAAACCTAATAAAAATTCAAAAGAATAGTTCTTGGAAGGGATGCTTTGTGGGCAGCTTTAGACAAACAGAAATACTTAATAACCTTTGTGGAAAAAATTATAGTAGGTTACAAGAGTGGAGGAAGCCAGGGTAATTTGGAAACAATGTATGTTCCTCTGGAAAAGACTTAACTAATAGAAGATACTTGATTTTGTTGGTAATAATTGCAACAGATTTCCATAATGAAGTAGGTGAAATGCTCCCATGCTTGGAATTTTATCCAGAATTGTTTTAACATGTTGCCTTTCCTTTACTCGTATTCTAGACTCACAGCACAAAGTTTCTCTAGGATACAAGGAACACTTGTATAGAATTCAGGATTGTTGAGGCTAATTTAGGACACCTTCCAAAGGGGTCACTTACTGCAAGTATCAGAAGGATCTTGGAATCCACCTCACCCATACCACAGTAACATAGCCTCTAACAAACAGGGTTTCTATCGCTTTCTTAGTTGTTCGTCTATACACACACACACACACACACACACACACACACACACACACACTTCTCAGAGCTTTCCCTAAAAACATGCATGAGGTCCTACTTGAGCTATTTATATGGCTAGAGCAATCTGTTAGGTTGGGTTCTCTGACAGTCCATCTGTTTTTGCTACTGTTTAGTATTTAACATTAGTATGACTTGGAAATAGAAGTTCAAAATCTAGTCTAGGCATATATCCAGAGACACATATCCTTTCTGTGGCTTTGTTGTAACCCTTCTAGAGGTGATAGGCTTTGCTGGGTATAGCTTGAGACTTATCTATTATGGTTCTCAGGCAGTTTCTGTGCCTCATTAGTCAGGAAAATTAAGAACCAGTTAGATTTGTAAAACAAACTGTTGGCTTCAAATTGCCTTGCATTTGTCCCACACGGGAGGATATTAGCAAGTTGGCACTGGTAACAGATCACCTCTTGTACCCAAGAGCCTAATGGCTTAGCTGCTTGCCATAATAACTTGCATGTTCTCCAATATACTGACTGGGGCAAGGAAAAATGCTGTCTGGCTGGGACAGACAGCCCACCTCCCCCTGGAGAATAAATATACTTTCTAGGTTTTTGTAGGAAGAGCTGTTTGAGAATTCTTCAAGAAAGGGGGAGAGGGTAATGATGAACTGCAGGTGTAATGCCAAATGGGTTCCCACACCCCAGCTCATAATTCCCATAGCTGGTTACAGATGGATGTTTGTGAGGATAGATGTGGTGAGACAAAGTATGGATGCTTGGATCATTCCTTCTTAAGAGCTCATTCTGTGCAGAGAGTGCGAGAAAACCTTATGCAAACCTCTGACTTCAGAGCCAATAACCATGCAGGTATTCAGAAGCACCGAGTACCACAACCATACTGCACAAGCTTCTCACCCATCCCTTCCACCTTCTCAGCCCTTGGAGTAGAACATCCTATAGAGAGCAGCAGCTGGAGATAACCTGCACATTACCATGCCTTGTGACAAAGAGATGTTTAACATCCAGGGTCTGAGACTAAGCTCTAAGCCCAGTCCAGCATGTCCACCTTACTGAGCTTCCATCTGTTCAAGTCCCTCCTTCTCTGGTCTCTTCCAGGACACTCGCCATCTTTAGATCCTCCGTGTTGACCTTCTTCAGCGATTCTTGCTCCTTCCACTGCTGTACTACTCTTTCAGCACCTCCTGGTGCCCTGCAACTTCATACTTTCTTCAGCCCTATGCACAGACCATCAGAATGTGAAAATCATGGGATCTAGGATGAGGCGGAACTGGATTTGACTTTGTGCTTATTTGCCATGGCAGTTCGAGCAAGATGCTTAACTTCTCAACCTTGCAATCCTTGCAGGATGGCTGGAAGAATTAGCTTACCCTTCCTTCACCAAATGTCCCTTAAACAGCCTAAAGTAGGAAAATAAGAAAACACAGTCCCTGGCATGGAGGAAATTTACGATAAATAGGAAGTATGCTTGTGATGGTAAGACAGACAAAAGTAATATTACACACAGTCTGACCTGGGTCCCATACCTCAGCCACTTCTTTCTGAGCTCGGTAAATACTGACCCACTGACTGTTGCTTCTGTGACTTTTGCTGGGCCCCTAATTGCTAGTCCATTCTTGATGTGCCTCTTGCAAAGTTATCAGGCTGTAGTTTTGTCTTCTCCCCTGGCTAATGTAATCATCTGTGAGAATGTGAATGCCTCCACAAGCCTCATGAATCAAGTGACTCTCACTAGAACAGTTCCCGTCCTGAGGTAATGCTGGATGACACCCTGAGCAGTCTCCACCTGCCATATGGTGTGGCAAATGTCATGAGATCCTTGCTTCCTTCATTTCAGACCAGGATGACAGGAACCTGATGCCACCTCCATAATACACAACACCAATGGCTTAACTGTACTCAGGCCTTCAAATGCAGCTGCTGTGAATGTGCTATCCTCATGATTCTCTGAAGTCTCCACAATCTCAAAGAGCTTGGATTTCCCAAGTCCATCCTCCTAAGTACAGCTCTCCAGTCCTGTGTTCATTGTGCTGGTTTGACTTCTAGTTCCTAGAACTGGTTCTAAGTTAATAAGAGTGTTCCTGGTACAATTGCCAAGTGGCTACCCTTCAGTATTTGTGGTTAATAAGCCCTAGCTAATAATCTCGCAAATTGAAGAAGCCTGTTTATAATTATTTATGAGTGTTTTGTCTATCTTTTTTTTTTAAAGATTTTATTTATTTATTTGACAGATAGAGATCACAAGTAGGGAGAGAGGCAGGCAGAGAGAGAGAGAGAGAGGAGGAAGCAGGCTCCCTGCCAAGCAGAGAGCCCGATGCGGGACTCGATCCCAGGACCCTGAGATCATGACCTGAGCCGAAGGCAGCAGCTTAAACCACTGAGCCACCCAGGCACCCCTGTTTTGTCTATCTTAACCACTTTATGGAGAACTAAATACTAATTGCATGCATGCATGTGTGTGTGTGTGTGTGTTTTGCTTGTTGTACAGCTTATTTATGTCATTAGGCAACAGCTCCCACAACATGCATGTCTAGAAGGCATTGTCTTTCTCTAGCTTATGAAATTGTCTAATGTATTAACCACATGCATGGCTGATTGGTCAAATTAGTTGCTTTATATAAAAGTCCTTGTATAACAAGATTTTCATTTAGTTTCCTTTTCTTGGTCACATCTTTAAGGTTAGGTAAGCAACAATACAATTTATCCTTAACTTCTTGTAACTTTCATTAAGTATAAATTGCCTCATTAGCCACTATATTTTTTCCTAAGATTGCACCTACAAGTCCCTAAACAGAATGGCGAGAGCACACAGTAGAAGGCTGAGAAGAAATGATGAGTCCTTGTGCCCCATGGGGTAAGCCTGGTGTTGCCAGGACTTCTGATTTTTCAGAAATTATTAAAATAGACACTAGGGACCCAAAAAAAACCCCACAAAAACAAAACCAAAAAAACAATGGACCAGACTCGTTTTACGGAATGATAGTTTACAATCCCTGATTTACTGTCTTAGATGAGTGTTCTAATATTCTTTACGTAATGAAGGCCAAGGTACTTTGATACTGAGATCTATGCTGTCAGAGACTGAGGACATTTCATTATGCGCAGAACAGTAATTATTTTCATTTTATAACTTCAATCATAGAGTTTTTAGAGTGTCACTGGTTGATCTGCCAACCTTTCTTCATGCCTGGAGTATATGAGAGACAGAGAGAGAGAGTGTGTAAATGATCTTCAGTTTTCTAGGCATTTTCTTATTAGCATAATGTATATGTAGGACTTTAATTATTTCTACACTCAATTAATGTCTCAGGGGCTCTTCTTATTAAAGCCATGGAGATCACAGAATGCCGAATCTTCTCTCAAATCTTCCAGACTTTGGCTAAAGAAATAACTGACTAACATTCTGGTTGACAGATGCACAGGTCTGTTGCTGAATCCTTGATATTCATAGGGATCTCTCCCTACGGCTGGCATATCATGTTCCCCTGACTTTCATGGTGTTGAAAGGTTACAAGAATCTAAATTCTCCATTTCCATAATCATTTGTTTCCTTATAGTTTCTTGATGTGTGCTTAATTTTTTCTGTCCAGTCTAGGAAAAAAGAAACCATGGCCATTATGAACTAGCCCCAGTCTTTAGAGGTTTATAATGTGAGGGAAACTGGGAGCATCTTAATAGACTCACACTGAAGTAAATGCGCGTAGAGAGGGAAGAGTGGAAGGGGAAAGCAAAAGGGAAGGAAAAAGAAGACTTCATCCCTTAAAGAAACTTTGTTATCTTTGGCAAACACGATTGGAACTTCTGCCTGGAGAACAACTGGAAGAATGTACACTTATCCAAAAAAAGCTCTAGCTCTCTCTGGTAGCCTTTACCCTCACAGGCTGTAGATAGTTTATTTAATGTTTCAAAAACATACTTCCTTTTTCAAATGTCTGGGTTAATTCTTAGATAAACCAGAAGAAATCTGATCTATCTCTGAGTAAAGATTTTGCTTATATTGCCCCAGCAGGATATTTTCCTATTTCATTAAATTTCAGGTTCTTTATCTTCAGCTGATCTTTTTTTTTCCCCCCAATAGATTTGTCAGGTTCAAAATTCAACAGAGAACTAAAATTGCTGTAGCATTCACTGGGATCTTTATACTTGGATCACAAGATGATGGATACTGTTATACACCACTCAGATGCCCCCTTCAGGACCAAGGTAATCATTTCCTCAGCTGCCATGTTTCCTGACCACTAACGGTTCACAGCTGGGTCTCAGGTTAGTATTACTGGACAAAGGAAGCTAACATCCAATGACTGGGTCTGGTGGCCTCCTTGCTTCAATTTGGGACAGCTCTGAGGCACCATCACAGTGCCAAAGATGCCACAGAAACCAGCTAAGACCTCTGTTGCAACCACATGGTGGTTCAATTTCTCCTTTCCACAACCCTCCTTCTCTCATTTCCTCTGCAAACTTCCTGCATATAAATCTCTACTGAGAGGCTCTTTTCTGAGGAATTGATTAAAGAAAGAAAGAAAGAAAAGAAAAGAGAGTTGATACCAACAATAGTTCTAGGAAGCAGACTCTAAATTGGAATTTTTTGAACTAGATTATCTGCCAGCCAGCTCAGCAAGGAAACCCCTTCACTAGTAGTAGGTAGAGTACTAATAGCTTCTGATGTGTTGTACTGGTGTGATTGCTCATTGCACCAGCGGAGAGGGGGAAATGGGACATGAGCTAAAAAGAACGCACTTGTTGGAGGAATATCTGAGGATAGCTTGAGAAGTATGGGAAAAGCAGTAATCAGTAAGCATATGAGACTTGATGGCTCTTCTGGTCTTACTGGTATATTGAATAGAGACAGCAAAATTCTGAAGACATTAATCTCTAACATAAGACCACCTATAAATGTTAGAAGATCTCACTGGCAGCACAGAAAGACACTTAACTCTAACAAATGAAGGGCAGAACAATCTGAGAACCAGGCCCACTACTTAATTATAAAAGCAAGAGAGTTTAAGAGAAGGTTGAATTCTCAAGCCCCGTCAGTCTGCTTCATAAAGATCAATTTCTAAACTTAAGGCTGTGTCTCAGATCTAGACTCAGTCACAGAAGGAGAAGCCATGTTCTAATACGAAAGGACCTGCAGCATCATAGCAAGAATTCACAGGAGTAGGTCTTCCAATCAGGAGGGAACAATATCCTCTTCCTTGAGTAACTATATACCGTGGAAAGGGGCATAACCAAATGTTTTAAGGATTCTTTGGTAAAGGTTCTATGTTAACATATTAACATATGTTAATAATAGCCAATGACTTAAATCATCAGAATAGCCCTTGTTAGTGTTGTGATGTCTGAGTGCCAGGTAATAAATGGAATCATGTCCAATGTCTGGTTCACAAAGTGTCCAGTTAGTGGCCATGTCTCCATTCAGTAAATGTATTTCGATTTTGGAGGATCATGCTTAGCATTTAGCAGAAACCCTATATTGGTTTGTTGGCTTATGGTAAAATAGCTATTATAAAGGGAAAGGCAAAATAGAAATTGATGAAACTGCCCCTTACTCCATTCAGGAGAGTAAATCAAAGACTTTTGCGTCATTGAGTAGAATGCCAGTGGTTAGTGATTCCCTTAAACATGTAGTGTGGAAGTCACTTTCTTATCCCTGTCTAGTTCACCAGTCCAGCCACTAGAAAAAGCAGGTAAATCCCAGCAGATGAGAATGGACTTCTACCACCTCAACCAAGAATTAACTTCAACTGTACAGCCTACCCTAGATTTGGTATTTCTGCTCAAATAGATCAACATGGCCTCAGGAATATAACTGGGCAGATGCATTCTTTTTCATCCCTCTCAAGAAGCAGGATCAGATGCAATTCCCTTTCAAGTAGGAAAGACAGTATTTAAGGTCTTCCCTCAGGGTTCTGTCAATTCTGCAACTCTCTGTCATAATCTGGTGGAAGGGACATTCCACAGAATATCATGATGGCATTGGATTTGAGGGCCATTGTAAAACATTTTGCTCCTGAGTATGGGAGATAAACTCTCTGAAGATTTGCATTTCCTCCACATCAATGAAATTTTTAAGAGTGAGGTCCAGGGCATGTTTAGACATTCCTTTAGGGGACAGGACAGATTATGGCATCTTACCCCTTGTCCTACTAAGAAGGAAGCACATCTAGAGATAGCATATCTCACTCCTGGGCACACTGCTCTAATCCATTTACTGAGCAACACCAGGTGAGAGCCTCAGGTGGAACCCAAAGCAGCAAATAACAAGCCACTGTACAATTGGCACTGTGAAGTAAAATCCACAGACTTGATGGTACTAGAGGCATCTGTGGCAAAAGGATATACTCTGAGGCAGTTATAGTCATCCCTTACAGGAAAATCACAATGCAGACTGCTACAAGTCCTGAGCAAGGTCATGCCATCTGAAATCTGGAACTGTACACGCCATTCAAAATAAAGCTCTTACTTTGCTGTGAGGCCCTGGAAGAGACTGAGCTTCTGACTTGGGCCATGAGTGACCATGAAGCCAAAACGTCCATTCTATCTGGGTTCTTTCTGCCACGCCATGGGTCATAAGGTCACAGTAGTGTTGCAAATGGCACATCGAGGATCAGAAATGAGCAAGGCCACCAAAGTAAGCTGCATAGTCAAGTAGACCAGATTACCATGCCATCAAACACTATTCACTAGCTTCTTTTCTTTAGCTCACATCTATGACTGACAGGAGTCCTTCAGACCATATGATGCAGGGAAAGACAGGTTATTCACAGATGAGTCAGTTTGGAGTGTAGGTACCCACTGAAAATTGACTCTTACTGTATCACAGTCTTACTCAGGGATGGTCCAGAGAAAGAGCAGGGAAGAAAAATCCTACTAATGGGTGGAGTTTGGGGCAATGTATCTAGCCATTGACTCTGTGCAGAAAGAGAAATAGTTGAGGAAAAAATAGATGTGGATTATTGGGCAGTGGTGAGTGGTTTTGCTGGTTGTTCAGGAGTCTGGAAGAAATAATCCTGAAAGATCAAGAAGCTGTGGGAAAAA
Organism: Meles meles; assembly: GCF_922984935.1. Classification (NCBI taxonomy): domain Eukaryota; kingdom Metazoa; phylum Chordata; class Mammalia; order Carnivora; family Mustelidae; genus Meles; species Meles meles. The sequence goes on from NC_060068.1 coordinate 87,118,788, forward strand.
CAACATGGGGCAGGGCCTATGGAACAGGCACAAAGGGTGGAGATCTTTATCTTGCCTGCTAATGCTTTCCCAAGAGCAGCCACCCAGAAGGGTGCCTGTCACAGTTCTAGGCAGAGAATAAAGTATGCAGCAAAGATATAGTCATTGGGAAAAAACAGGTAATTGTTCTTGTCCCCAGTAAACTAAAATGAATAAAAGTAACTGTGAAAGCCATACAGAGATATGAAAACTCCCCAAAATTCTCATTTGAGGTACTTTTTAATATACACAACCAGAAAAAAAAATACATACAACCAGAAGCAAAAATGAGATAGGAATGCAGCATCACGTGACAGCCCAATCTTATATTGCTCTGTACCGTATAACTATCATTAGGACATGATGAGGAGAGTATCTTGACCTGGGGTTAGTAAATGGACCTTAGCATTGCAACGGAAGTTTTTGGAAGCTGAGTAGATTCCTTTCTTTCCAGATATTTTCTGGCTTTTTCTTCTGAATTTCTTTTAGAGGCAACTGATACATTTTACCTTCTGTAAGATTTAAACTTATTCTCACATAAGAAACATGCAGTTGACAAAAATAAAACAACCCCAATATCTTAATGACTTTTATCTTTTTTATCTTAGGATGAATTTTTAGAATCCAATAGCTCGAGTTTTGCTTTATCTAGTTTTAAAGAATATTGGCTAAAATTTAATAGTTTTAAAAATTTCAACTCTGCTTCTTTCTACTCTATGTAATTCAAATATAACTGTCAGATTACTCCTATTTAAAAAGTTAAAATACTTCCTTCTAGTTTATGTAATCATAGTAATTACAGTTTCCTTTACATTTTACCATATTTTTAAGTCATTCTGACACGACCATATGATACTGTTAAAATTAGAAAAATGCTATTTTTAAAATTAACATATAATGTATTATTTGCCCCAGGGGTACAGGTCTGTGAATCATCAGTCTTACACAATTCACAGCACTCACCATAGCACATACCTTCCCCAGTGTCCATGACCCAGCCACCCCATCCCTCGCACCCGCCTCCCCTCCAGCAACCTCAGTTTGTTTCCTGAGATTAAGAGTCTCTTACGGTAAATGTCCAATGGAAAAAGTGTTATTTTAAAATCGAATCCCCTCAAAACTAATCTAGATTTAATAAATTGGTTGATGAGTCTCATCAGTTCATAATATTTAGGATTGTTACAGCAAAAGAAGACTTGAAATGTAATGAAGTCTTACAGTACATAGTAACTTAATAGATGTGTTCTAAAATTTGACTATTATCCCAAAAATTTATGTAGCATTCTCATAGTGCATTGTGAGTTAAAAAAATTTGTGTGTGATCAACCATGCCAAAAGTAAAGACCGAATTATCTTTCTACTTTCTATCCAAGAAGTATTACAAATTTACTATCAAGCGAAGAGACAGCTCAAAAGTATGGAGCCAAGAAACAAAGGAACAAAAAGTATTACAGAACTGTGTAAGGGAATAAGTAATAAAATATGTAATTTTCTAGAAAAAAGCATCTTTGAAAATATTAACATGTAATGCTGGGTTATTCAATTCAGAGTATCAGGTTGACTGGCTAATTAAAAGATAATCATCTTTTAACATAGATTAAAAGTGTTGTAAAAAACAAGATCCTTAAAGTACAAACAATATAGCATATACTTTTTTTATATATATTAGTAAATACTGAATGATGAAAGTTCTAAAAGCTTCAAGTCAAAGTCAGAGTCATCATAAAAGGAAAAATAACAGATTGGTCAACATAAAATTGTATTTTTATATGTGAAATAACAACGTTACCATCAATGATAGACAGAAAACAAAAGGGATATATTCATAACATGTAACATACATTAGAGTCATTTAACTTAAAAAGAGAGATACCTAGGAGCACCTGGATGGCTCATTTGGAGGAGCATGTGATTCTTGATCTTGGGTTCCTAAGTTTGAGCCCCATATTGGATGTAGAGGTTACTTAAATAAATAAAAACAGAAAGAGGAGAGAGATGCCTATATACATAAAGAAGCAGGAACCATAGAAATTCACAAAAGAAGAATTACAAAGGAACAATAAAATTTTCACTCTCACTAGGAATCATAAAATGTAATTAAAACACAAATGAGGGGCCCCTGGGTGGCTCAGTGGGTTAAGCCTCTGCCTTCAGCTCAGGTCATGATCCCAGGGTGCTGGGATCGAGCCCCACATCAGGCTCTCTGCTCCGCGGGGTGCCTGCTTCCCCCCTCTCTCTCTGCCTGCTTATGATCTCTGTCTGTCAAATAAATAAAATATAAAAAAAAAAACCACCCACAAATGAGATACTGCTTTTCCTTAGCAAAGGGGTGAAGCTATAACAATAGAAGTTTTACATAAATAATGTAAGAACACATTATATAATATAAACTTTTGTATATTGGCAGACCATGAATTTGCTGAAAGAATATTTTATGTTTGCATATGAAGATAAAGAATAGAAAATAATTATGGAGAGTCTCGTCTTCTTTTCTAAATTATAAGTTCTTTTCAGATTAAGTTCTGGGGAACTAATGTACAGCATGATGATTATAGTTAATAAGACCATATTACACACTTTAAAGTTGCTAAGAGACTTTAAAGTTGCTAGATATATGTTCTCACCTCAAAAAAGCAATGGCAATTATGTGACATGATGGGGGTGTCAGCTAACACTATTTTGGTAAGCATTTTCCAATATGTAAGTGTATAACATTAACAAGCTCTATACCTTAAACTTACACAGTATTACAAATCAATTATTATGTCAAAAGAGCTGGAAAATAAGTAAATAGACCTTCTTTTTAGTTAGGGACTTCCTCTCATTCATTGTTGAAAAGGTATTTATCACTCACTGCCCATCACTGAACTTAAAATCTATCACAGTGGCCAGCAACCAAATACATAAGATTTATCTGAATGAATTCATCATATCAGTTTCATGAAACACGAGTTTTCAGTCCCCAGATTTCTATTTTCTGATTGTCCAGGTCTTCACCCTCAGGCCACACAGAAGGCTTAAGATCTTGCCAAAGAGGTGGGTGGGACTCTCTTGTCAGTCTACAGGGCCCCAAGGAAAGAAGACCCTATCGAGTCCAGCCCAGGAAGGAGTAGCAAGTTCTCAAGCAGGCAGGTCTCAGCAAGCCCAATTACACTAGTACCTTTCAGGTCAGCTATCCAGACACTGCTCCTGACACCTAAGTCACCCATGAATTATTCAATACATAATGCTAAAAGATTTTCCATTTTTATACATTACCAAAAATAATGCTGGAAGCTAAATTTAATCTCCTATATTACAATCAACTTGTGTCAAACAGCTTTTATTTAAGGCCTACAGTTATCCACTCAATTAGGAAATGAGGTTGCATCAATTCAGAGGACCATGTCCCTAAACAGGATTGTCCTAGAAACTGCTACCAAAACATCAAAGGAATATTTAATAAGAGCTAACATTTATTAAGTACATGCCAAATTCCAGATATTGTTCTAAGTACTTTGCTTATATTAATTAATTTATCCAATGAGAAAATTTTGAGGAAAATAAGGCTAAGCCAAAACAAAACTGACTTGCCCAAGATCACACTGCTAAAAATGGCAAGGCCAGAATTTGAACCCAGGTGATAAGGTTCTGAGACTATGTTCTTAACTACTGAGCTATTTGATAAAGATAAAAGGAAAAAAAAAATATGGAAGAATTGGTGGCAATTTTTTTTTAATATTTTTTATTTATTTGACAGAGAGAAATCACAACTAGGCAGAGACGCAGGCAGAGAGAGAGGAGGAAGCAGGCTTCCTGCGGAGCAGAGAGCCCGATGCGGGGCTCGATCCCAGGACTCTGGGATCATGACCTGAGCCGAAGGCAGAGGCCCAACCCACTGAGTGGTGGCAATTTTTCTAACTAAAAATTGGTCTAACAAATATAGAGTTGGAAATTTATGACGCATTTAAATAAATACAATCACAATGTCAGTACTTAAGGGAGAACAAAAAGTTTCTAAGTCAGAAGGGATCTGGCTAGGATGGTGAGTTAGACACCAATTGGATGAATTACGGTTGCCAGCGATTTGCGTCTTCTAGTGTGTACCAAGCCAACACATTAAGTCTCATTACCTCAGTTATATTGAATTATGTTCTGTAATTTAATGAAATGTGAAGTTAGACCATGAAGTGCAGTCATCAGCTCAAAGTGCTGATGTGTTCTCTGGCAACAGATCAACTGGAAAGACTAGATTCCCAATCATCCCTATTCATGGAGGTGATCAGACCATGACCTTGCCACATTTTGGTCCAAGTGCCAAATGCTTCTTTCTTTGTATCTTTTCTCAAAATGGTTATGTTACAAGTCAAATAGACAAATTATATTTTTATTGTTATCTTTTATCATTACTTCTCTTTTCCTTTTGATAAGAAGCCCATAAGTTGACAGATTGTTGGAAAAATGTAGCCCAAGATATTGAAAGACTAATACAAGGCAGAGTCCTGCTTAGAAGGATGACTTTAGTATCAACACAGTAGGTAGAGTTAAGTGTCTTTGTGTGTTTTTTGGAAAGATTCTGGTGCTTTGGTAATTAGGTCCCATTAGCTAAGCTGCAAGAATTTGCTTCAGGCTTGTTCAGGTTTGACTGTTTTGTTTTTTATTCTTCCTTTTTATTTTTTTTTTAAAATAGATTTACTTATGTACATGGTGTGGGGGGTGGGAGAAGCAGAGGGGATGGGAGAGAGAGAATCTCAAGCAGACTCCCCACCGAGGGTGGAGTTGACATGGGGCTCCATCTCATGATCCTGAGATCATGATCTGAGCCAAAGTCAAGAGTCAGAAGCTTAACCAACTAAGCCACCCAAGAGCCCCTACTCTTCTTTGCTTTTACTACAGCAAGAGGTTATTACAGTGAGGTTTCAGAGCACAAAAGCTGAATGGATACTCTAATATCCTCTGAAAGTAAAATAAAGGCAGATGCCAGAGGAGTGGTGGAAATAGAAATGGCTTTTGTCCTAGAGTCTCACTCTACTTTCTCTCTGGTCAATTACTCCACAAATAAAGAGAAAGAATCAAGAGGCTTCTCTGACAACAGTAGTTCACAAAATGTGGTCCTTCAGCTATCAACATCAGTGACACCCAGGAATTTGTCAGAGAAGTAAATTCTTGGGTCTTCTAAATCTGAAACTCTGGGCAGGGGGTTGTCTCAGCAGTCTGTGGTTTGATGAGACCTCCAAGTGATTCTGATGTACACTCAAGTTTGAGGGCCACCGGTTGAGGCCACTTCTAAGATGTTCTCATATGTTGATCGTTAATAGTTAATAATTAACATTGTGAGAGTAAACAACTAACATTAACCCAACCATAACAGAAATAGGGTAAAGTCATTATGAGTTGTCTTCTGAGCAGAGTAGCACAGTGGAAGCATGCTGGGCCCATGAGTTGTCTTCTGATCCATGGAGCTGTGTCAGGTCCTCACACTAGGTCCCATTGGGTATCCCAAGTCAGGTGTCACATTCAGAGTTGAAAGTGACAGGAAATAAGAGTCAACATCCCCTTGGTTGTCAGTGTCATTTAAGAAAGAAACATGCTTATAGATGATATTTGTACTCTTGCCCAATTATTTACTTAAAACATATTCTTAAGAGTGGATTTTCAGAGACCAAAAACCATGAATATTGAAAAATATAATCTGTTCTAAAGAGGTCCCCCAGAACACTGTAACAAACTGTATTCTTAACCCAGGGGGCAACATCAACACATGGGTTCAGTCTTTCCCATTTCTCCCAATTGGCAAAAAAATGTGGCATTTTAAATGTGTTTCCCTCTGGCTAAATACCATGAAATAATGGGTGAGACGGATTTACTTGTACTTCTTCTTTGAAGAGCTTTACTTCATTTTTTTTTTTTTTCTCATTTAGCCTCTTAGAAAATCCTAAATGGTACCGATAGATTATTGTATTCCAGGGATAAATTCCACGTTGGCATGATACACGTGCAAGTAAACACACACTTTAGCACACTCACAGGCACACAATGCCTTCCACTAACCCGAGTTTCTAGTAGACTAGGTATTTATTCTTAAACTTTTTTCATCTGATTTGGGTATCAAGGTTATACTCCCCTGAAAAAATAAGTTAGATTTTTTCCTCTATTTTTCTAACCATCTTAACAAGTTTTTTTAAATAATATATGAATTACCTGTAACTTACAGTTTTTGATAAAAGTTGCCTAAAAATCGGTTTGGACAGGTGGGGTTTTTTTTTGGTGGGAAAATTATTTTTGGTATAATTTCACACTCTGATAGTTATCAAGCTACTGAGCTATTTATTACTGAGTTATTTGATAATTCATATTTTCTAGAATACTATTTTACAAGTAGTGACTCAAAAGTATGAAAGAAACCTGATTAATCAATTATAAGAGAGAAATTCAAAAGCTATCAAGGTCTCTACAGTTGAATTAATCAAGTCTGACTTTTAAAAAAAATCTATTTGAGATAATTTTAGACTTACACAATAGAGAAATAATATAGAGTACCCACACACCCTTTATTCATCTCCTCCTAATGTTAACATTTTATATAACCATGGAAACATTACAAAAATAAAAAAATTAATATTGTTGCAATGCTATTAACTATAGATTTCATTTGAATTTTACCAGTTTTTCACAACCGTGTACTAGGATCTAATTAGTTGTCATGTTTCTTCCAATTTGTGACAATTCCTTGATCCCCTCCTTATCTTTTATGAACTTGATCTTTTGTGGAGTACCGATCAGGTGTCTAGTAGAATGTCCCTCCATTTGGTTTTGTCTGATATTTTCTCAGGATTGATTAAGCTTCTTTTTCTTGGGAAGACACCAGAGAGATTTGCCCTTCACAGTGCCTCCTATCAAGGTTTACAGGTTATTGGTCTTACCAGTGAGAATGCTAACGAGAATCATTTTTTTAAAAGATTTTATTTATTTATTTGTCAGAGAGAGAGAGAGCGCACACACAAGCAGGTAGAGTGGCAGGTAGAGGCGGAGAGAGAAGCAGGCTCCCTGCCAAGCAAGGAGCCTGATGTGGGACTTGATCCCAGGATCCTGGGATCCTGGAGACAGCAGCCTAACCGACTGAGCCACCTAGGAGTCCCTAACAAGAATCATTTGACTAAGGTATTATCTGCCACATTTCTTTACTGTATTTTAGGAATGGATGATACTTTGAAGTTATACAATATCTTGTTTCTCTTAAACTTTTACCCAGTAATTTAGTAATTATTTGTGGATGTTGCCTGCAGCAATTATTATGGTGTTCTATGGTATTTTCCACCTTCCTCATTCCTTCTACATTTATTAATCAGATTTCTTCTGTAAGGAAAACTAATCCTTCTTTCATCCTTATTTATTCATTCAGTTATTTATTTATATCATCATGAACTCATAGGTATTTGTTTATCTTCCCCTAACTTGGAAATCAAGCATGTCTCCAAGCAGCCAATATTACTTTTATTACAGAATACTATTTTGGAATCAAGATCTGGACTGTGGATGTTTTAATATTTTATAATCTGTGTATTTTAAAAAGGAATTTAATTCATTCATATTTTTATTGTGGAGAATGATATATTTTGAGAAATTTCTATGACCTTTTTATATTTCCATTTACTATGCATTTTATTTCATTTTTCACATCCTTCCCACCTTCTATTGATGAAATTTTCTTTATTCTGTTTTTTTTTCCTTCTGCTGACTTTGAAGCTGTGGAGTGTATTACATATTTAGTTATTACTATTAAATTTTGTTTTAAGATTTTATTTATTTATTGGACAGAGAGAGAGAGATCACAAGCAGGCAGAGAGGCAGGCAGAGAGAGAGAGAGGGAAGCAGGCTCCCCGCTGAGCATAGAGCCCGATGCGGGACTCGATCCCAGGACCCTGGGATCATGACCCGAGCAGAAGGCAGCGACTTTAACCCACTGAGCCACCCAGGCGCCCCACTATTAAATTTTTAATACAAATACTTATCTAAAACTTTTTCTAGGAAAGTCCAACATTATTCAGTTATTTCCAGTCCCCTTCTAGACAAGGTATCCCTTCCACAGCATCTATGCATTGAATTGTCCGCATGACTGCTGTCCTGAATTTTACTTCAGCATTTAAAAAACTATTTAAGTATGAGTATCATAAGGGTACAATTTGGTTTATTTTCTTTCTTTTTTTTTTAAGATTTTATTTATTTATTTGACAGAGAGAGATCACAAGTAGGCAGAGAGGCAGGCAGAGAGAGAGAGAGAGGGGGAAGCAGGCTCCCTGCTGAGCAGAGAGCCCAATGTGGTGCTCGATCCCAGGACCCTGAGATCATGACCTGAATGAAGGCAGAGGCTTTAACCCACTGAGCCACCCAGGTGCCCCTGGTTTATTTTCATATAATGAATAATTATGCATACTTTGTGACATCATGAAGGTCAAGAAACAAAATATTTACACACACACAAGTTCCCACCAACTCTCCCACCCGGAAAGTACCTCCTTTCCCTGAATCCCACCATAGATTAACCATTACTTGACTTCTGCCGCACAGACTGGCTTTGACTTCCTTCAGACTTTTATAGAAAAGGAATCATACAGCTTTTATTTTTCTTTTCGGCTTCCTTCCTGTAATATTATTTTTGTGAGAGGAGTCTCTGTTTTTGCACAGAGCCAACAGTTCAGTTTCATTGCTATATACTGTTTCATAGTGAGTGTAGTACTTATTTATACATGCTACCATGAAGAGGCACTTGAGATCCAGCACCCATCACTTTTTAGAAGGACAAGCACGGTTTCATTATTTGTCTGAAGTAGAATGATGCCATCACCTAGGCTGGGTGATAGAAACCCGATGCCAAAATCAGTCTTGTGCTCAATGAGCACTGATATGGAGAAGAATGAAGAAATGCCTGTATTTTACTATGATTTCTAGTGCTTTTTGGCCTTCCTGGCCCACCTTGCAGGAAAGATGGAACTTTAGGAATCGTGTTTGTTTCCATTAAGCAGTGGAACATTTGCTTGAACATCCTTCAGCTTAGGAACATTTGGAAAATTCTCCTTCCCTTTGGAATGCTGGCCAGGCCTGCATTCTCCCCTGCACTCAGGAAGAAATGTGAACTGCCCACTAACTCAGGTTTCTATAATCCATGCATTTGCTGAGGAGTGGCAATGTACTCCCTACCTGCTGGGGACCAGAAACCATGCAACTGGTATTCAAAGAGAACTTGCAGGACGTTCTCCTTTTTAGGAAACCAAATCTCTCAGGGGGATAGTTTCTGAAGAAGCAGAGTGAGCAGACTTCCTCGATGGAGAGGAAGAACACATAAAGCCAGGACATACATCCAATGTGAATGGGTGGAAGGCTTCATCAAGGTGCTCCTTCTCCTCTTACTAAAAGACCAACAGCATGCAAGATGAGAAGACAGCTCTGGCAATGTTTCCACAAGAGCTTGTGAAGTGCTGAGACACCAGACCCAAGCAGAACTGCCAAACCCTTGAGAAAACCACAACCACAGGGGCTCCTAAACTTTTCAGCAGGGCCAAAATAGGGGGTGGGGGGAAGGATTAAATTCACCCACCTGGTAACATGAGCTATTCATCTTATGGCCTTATGGTCCATAATTGTCACCTTCCTACTTGATCATCAAAGATGGATCCAGATAGGGACCCAGTTAAAACCAAAGAGAAGAAAAATTCAATTGTTGTATCTGGTTTATCTTTTTTGAGTAAGCAGTGAAACCACTGCAAGGCACAGACCACATACTTCACATCTTGGGTCAACAAGGGAGCCAGGCCAAGTGTCAGATTAAATATTCCACAGCTGAGGTGTTTGCATAACTTTGCAGTGGCTACCATTTAAAGAAAGAAAAACAGTGATGGGCCTTTAAAAAAAAAAAAAAGATTCCCTTAACTTGACATGCTCACAGTGTCCTGCCAGCAATTGCTCTCAACTTGGAAGCCAAGGCCAAGCGTATCTTGTCCCCTGAGCATCGGTGCCAGCTGGCAAGCGTAGCCCTGGGTTTCCATTTGTTCCAGAGTATGAAGACCCACTGTGCGCCCTGAAGGCCACAGCTGCACTGCTGGATTATTTAACCCTGTCTGCTTCGGTTAAGAAGCTAATCATTTTAAAAAAGAATTTCCTGATTCTTGAAATGTCTGTTGTGTTTCAGTAATGAGTTTGCAAGCACTGCGTGTGTTTTCAGTTTGGGTTGGCTCTGTGGGTCTGCTGAAGAAACTGGAGACAGGTCTCTTATTGAAACAAAATAGTAAGTCTGAATAAATTGACTTTATTGTCATTGGCTCTGGCGTGGTTTGGATTAATTTTTGCTTTATATTTCTAAAGGATTGCTCAAGAGGTGACACTCTTCAATCAGGTTATGTGAGGGAAAGGAGAGAAGGGACATATCTTAAACACCTACTAAGTGTTAGCTTTTATCCAGGATCCCAGTGACTTTTCCTAACCATCTAAGGAAGTGGTTGCTCCTCCATTCACTTTACTGAGGAGCTAATGGAGCTGCTGTGAGGGTCATTCCCTTGCCTGAGGTCATGTAGTCAAGAGCAGGAACCATGAAGTCCAACTTCTTGGTTTCACCCCAGGTCTGCCACTTACTTTTGGGACCTTATACAAGTCACCTCACCTTTCTATTCCAACGTCCTCATCTGGAATATACGAATCATCATCAGAATACTCCATCAAGGACGAAATAATATGTCAAAGTGATCAGTACGGGAATTGATCAGTAAATTCAGCCATTGCCATGTGATAGTGCAGGTATTTCAACCTAGTACAGCTCCTTTCCAGGCTCCTGTAAATGTCACTCATCACCCTGCCAGTCAGTACCTCTTTCCTCCATGGGGAAGGCTGAAATCAACACTGATATTGAAGAGACTCCAAGTAGAAGGTGACTTAAATGTCTATACTGCATAGAGCAATCTATACTTTCAATGCCATCCTGATCAAAATTCTACCGGCATTTTTCAAAGAGCTGGAACAAACAATCCTAAAATTTTTATGGGACCCGAAGAGACCCCGAATTGCTAAGGAAATTTTTTTTTTAAGATTTTTTAATAAGTCTTAAAAAGAGATCGCCAGTAGGCAGAGAGAGGGGGAAGCAGGCTCCCTGCTGAGCAGAGAGCCCAACGTGGGGCTCGATCCCAGAACCCTGAGATCATGACCTGAGCCAAAGTCAGAGGCTTAACCCACTGAACCACCCAGGCGCCCCACTAAGGAAATTCTGAAAAAGAAAAACAAAACCGGGAGTATCACATTGCCTGATTTTAAGCTTTACTACAAAACTATGATCATCAAGACAGCATGGCACTGGCACAAAAACAGACACATAGACCAGTGGAACAGCGTAGAGAGCCCAGATATGGACCTGCAACTCTATGGTAATCTTTGACAAAGCAGGAAAAAATATACAGTGGAAAAAAGACAGTCTCTTCAATAAATGGTGCTGGGAAAATTGGACAGCTATGTGTAGAAGAATGAAACTCGACCATTCTCTTACACTATACACAAAGATAAACTCAAAATGGATAAAAGACCTCAACCTGAGGCAGCAATCTATCAAAATTCTAGAGGAGAGCATGGGCAGTAACTTTTTTGACATTGGCCACAGCAACTTCTTTCAAGATATGTCTCCAAAGACAAAGGAAACAAAAGAGAAAATGAACTTTTGGGACTTCATCAAGATCAAAAGCTTTTGCACAACAAAGGAAACAGTTAACAAACCAAAAGACAACTGACAGAATGGGAGAAGATATTTGCAAATGACATATCAGATAAAGGGCTAGTATCCAAAATCTATAAAGAACTTCTCAAACTCAACACCCAAAGAATAAATAATCCAATCAAGAAATGGGCAGAGGGGGGCACCTGGGTGGCTCAGTAGGTTAAAGCCTCGATCCCAGGGTCCTGGGATAGAGCCCCGCATCGGGCTCTCTGCTCAGCAGGGAGCCTGCTTCCTCCTCTCTCTCTGCCTGCCTCTCTGCCTACTTGTGATCTTTGTCTGTCAAATGAATAAATAAAATCTTAAAAAAAAAAGAAATGGGCAGAGGACATGACCAGACATTTCTGCAAAGAAGACATCCAGATGGCCAACAGATACATGAAAAAATGCTTCACATCACTCAGGATCAGGGAAATACAAATCAAACCCACAATGAGATACCGCCTCACGCCAATCAGAATGGCTAAAATTAACAAGTCAGGAAATGACAGATGCTGGCGAGGATTTGGAGAAAGGGGAACCCTCCTACACTGTTGGTGGGAATGCAAGCTGGTGCAACCACTCTGGAAAACAGCATGGAGTTTCCTCAAAATGTTGAAAATGGAGCTACCCGACAGCCCAGCAATTGCACTACTGGGTATTTACCCTAAAGATGCAAATGTAGTGATCCGAAGGGGCACGTGCACCTGAATGTTCATAGCAGCAATGTCCACAACAGCCAAACTATGGAAAAAACGTAGATGTCCATCAACAGATGAATGGATAAGGAAGATGTGGTGTATATATATACAATGGAACACTATGCAGCCATCAAAAGAAATGAAATCTTGCCATTTGCAATGAAATGGATGGAACAGAGGTATTATGCTTAGCAAAAAAAGTCAATTGGAGAAAGACGATTATCATATGATCTCCCTGATATAAGGAAGTTGAGAGGCAATGTGGGGGGTAGGAAAAAAATAAATGAAACAAGATGGGATCAGGAGGGAGACAAACCGTAACAGACTCTTAATCTCACAAAACAAACTGAGGGTTGCTGGGGGGAAGGGGGTAGGGAGAGAGTGGTGGGGTTATGGACATTGTGGAGGGTATGTGCTATGGTGAGTGCTGTGAAATGTGTAAACCTAGCGATTCACAGACCTGTACCCCTGGGGCTAATAATACATTATATATTAATTAAAAAGTAAAAAAATAATTTAAAAAATGGGCAGAAGCATGAACAGACACTTCTTCAAAGAAGACATACAAATGGCTAACAGACACATGAAAAAATGTTCATCATCATTAGCCATTAGGGAGATTCAAATCAAAACCACATTGAGATACCAACTTACACCAGTTAGAATGGCCAAAATTAACAAGACAGTAAACAACATGTGTTGGAGAGGATGTGGAGAAAGGGGGACCCTCTTACACTGTTGGTGGGAATGCAAGTTGGGGCAGCCACTTTGGAAAACAGCGTGGGGATTCCTTAAGAAATTAAAAATAGAGCTTCCCTATGACCCTGCAATTGCACTAGCGGGTATTTATCCCAAAGATACAGATATAGTGAAAGAAGGCCTATCAATGTTCATAGTAGCAATGGCCACAGTCGCCAAACTGTGGAAAGAACAAAGACGCCCTTCAACAGACAAATGGATAATGTCCTGACTTTAAAATTATTTTCCCTACTGAGGCAAACTAGGCCTGTAGTTCTGGCTCAGACTTCTACAAAAGCAGCTTTGTCTGATAAGAAACCAGAAAGAGAGGAGACCTGATGGGAGATAAACAGGTTGGAGGGCTCTCTCATCTCATTGTCCAGGCCAGTGGCGTGGATTCAGAATTTTATTTCTTTTAAGTTTAAAGGCAGAGGCAGAGGGAGAAGCAGGCTTCCTGCTGATTAAGGAGCCCGATGTGGGGCTCGATCCCAGGACCCTGGGATTATGACCTGAGCTAAAGGGAGACACTTAACCGACTGAGCCACCCAGGTGTCCCTTGGATTCAGAATATTAAAACGAAAAATTAATACATGATATGTTTTTCTCAAGACAGCTGACATCTGCCCCATTCACACAGCAGAAACGGAGTTTAATTCATGATCCGGGATCAATCATAGTGCCTGTCAGCCTGGTGCTCCGACGCCACCTCCAACTGCTTCCTGTGTCCAGGCTCTGTATTGACACCTGGGGTGCAAAGTGGAGTAAGATATGGTCTCTGTCCTTGCTGAGCTCCAGATAGGTGATCAAATGAGCCCACTCTATACACACCCTTCCTTTCCATTGAGGCTGCTAACCTCCAGCTCCTCTGGAATTCATTGTAAAGGAAGCCTTGCATACTTCTCAGTTGTTACATACCCAGGAATTTAAGATGCTTTGTGAAGAAGCTTAGGTAAATTTTTTGAATAATCCTAAAAATCAACAATTAGGAGGGAGGCCCAGCACACACCCAATTAATCACATGGAATTTACCCCAGTCTTGCAAGGATTTCTTGGGCACCAAGAACCACCCCTAGGGACCTGGCATCAGAAAATCTGAACATGAGCCCTGACCTTGTCACTTAACAAGCTGTACAACTTTAGCCAAAAATCACTCAAACTATCTGAGTTGTATTTTTGTGTCTGTAAAATGGGGAAGATGAATGTTGAAGCTCCAGGTTTATTACTAACGAGTTAGCAGATTAATGTCCTTAAAAGCGTTTTTATGCAGTAATGACTTGTAAATATTTATTCTTATCACTTCCCTTCATACTCTCACTTCCATTTATTTTGGATAAATTTTGCATAGTGTAACTTAGATTGTGTTTCTTGCTTTATATTCTGATGTTTGTGAATATTTTAATAAAGAGAAGACACAAATGAATAGCATCAGTGAGCAATCTTTAATACCACATCCAGGAGGGACAATGGGTAAAGAGAGCGCACCTCTGTTCTTGTTTCCTTTTTACTGTTATTTTATTACTACTCTATAATTTTTTTTTTTTTTTTAGAGAACGAGAGTGAGAGTGAGTGATGGGGAAAGGCAGAGGGCGAGAAAGAGAATCCAAGCAGACTCCCTACTGAGCATGCGGCCCAATGAAGGCTTCGACCTCATGACCCTGAGATCATGACCTGACCTGAAACCAAGAGCCAGACGTTTAACTGCCTGAGCCACCCAGGCACCTCTCTTTCTTTTCTAAATTATTACTGTGAGGGGTACCTGGATGGCCCAGTGGGTTAAAGCCTCTGCTTTTGGCTCAGGTCATGATCCCAGGGTCCTGGAGTCAAGCCCCACATCAGCCTCTCTGCTCAGCAGGAAGCCTGCTTCCTCCCCCCACCCCTCTCTCTCTCTGCCTGCCTCTCTGCCTACTTGTAATCTCTGTCTGTCAAATTAAAAAATAATAATAATAATTTTAAAAAATAAATTATTACTGTGATTATTTACTTTATGTGGGTATTGTGCTAAATACTGTATATGTTTGGAAAATCTCAGAACATTCTCATTTTCACAGCATTAGATAGGACTGCTTCCATTTTACAAATAGAGAAACTAGGGCTCTGAAAACCTAGGTGATATTCTCAAGGTCAGAAATCTAGTAAGCAGTTAACTGGGATGTGAACTTCTGTCTGTCTGTCTGACACCAAAGTACAGGTTTTCAACTACAATCGATTCTGTGTCTGAGGATGGTAATAATTACAATAATCTGAAATGGGAAAGGGAAGACCAATAACAATGTCCATTTATTATGTTTATTGGAGCCTGAAATGAGATAGGCTTTAAGGGTTGGATAATTGCTGTAAATATATACCTATGGATAGGAAGTAATGAGATATGATCTAAACAAGCAACAAGTAGAAAGTATAAAATACAGTTGACCCTTGAACAGCACAGGGATTAGGGATGGCAACACCCTGCATGGTTAAAAATCTGTGTAAAATTTCCGACTCTCCCAGAATGTGACAACTAACAGCCTCAGTTAGATTTGTTGCCCCAAATCTAGAAAGGCACTTGGTACACAGTAGTGCTTAATACATAATTGGTAACTGAATGAAATGAAGAATGAACAAATACAGCTCTTTTTCTTTCTTTTTTTTTAAAGATTTATTTATTTGAGAGAGAGTATGTGCATGAGCAGAGGGGAGGGATGGAGGAAGAGGCAGTCTCCTTGCTGAGCACGGAACCCGACAAAGGGCTTGAGCCCAGGACCCTGAGATCATGACCTGAGCTGAACCCAACAGTCTGCCGCCTAACTGACTGTGACACCCAGGCGCCCCTGGCCCTTTTTCTTTTATACCATTGTTGGTTATATGTGGGTCTTACCTCACCTAGGAAACTATGACCTTTTTGAGGACAATATCTATGCCTAGTTCACCTTTATATCTGTCTAGGTCCTAACATAGTACTTGCAATTTGCTTATTGATAGAAATTTTACAGAGGTTTTACATACAATGTCTCGTTTGTGACCTAACAACTCTTTAAAATTGTGGTATTCTTATTCCCATCTGTCTCGGTCAGCCTGGGCTGCTATCACAAAATACCACAGATTAGGTATCTTAAACAAGAGACACTGATTTCTCACAGTACTGGAGGCTAGGAAGTCCAAGACCAAAGTGGCAGCCAGTTTGGTTCATGGTGCAAGCTTTCTCTCCTGACTTGAAGACAGTCACCTTTTCATTGTGCCTTACATGGTAGAAAGAGGGAGAAAGCTCTGATCCCTTTCTCTTTATATAAGGATGCTAACCTCATTCATGAGGCTTCCATCTTCATGGCCTCATCCAAACTTAATTACCCCCAAAGGCTGCAGTTCCCAATACTATCACATTGCGGTTGGGACTTGGACATATGAATTTAGCCAGGGGAGACATCAATTTTGGTCCACATGAAAGAAATCATAATGCAAGGAAACATAGTGATTTTGCCAAGGTCGGAGATAAAGGATAAGTCAGATTTGAAGCCCAATTCTTTTTCTGTAAGTCTAGGAGTCTCTCTCTCTCTCTCTCTCTCTCTCTCTCTCTCTTCTCTCTCTCTCTCTCTCTTTTATTAACATATAATGTATTATTAGCCCCAGGGGTACAGGTCTGTGAATCGCCAGGTTTACACACTTCACAGCACTCACCATAGCACATACTCTCCATAATGTCCATAACCCAATCACCCTCTCCCTACCCCCCTACCCCCGGCAACCCTCAGTTTGTTTTGTGAGATTAAGAGTCTCTTATGGTTTGTCTCCCTCCTGATCCCATCTTGTTTCATTTATTCTTTTAGGAGTCTCTTTTATGAACCACTATCTCTTCCTGTGTTAGAATGCATAAATAACTACTGAACCAGGAATGAATAGATAGAATACTGAAGCAGGGCTCTCCAGGAACACAAAAAGCCAGTTTGTATGAAGGTGCATTTCTACTTTGGGGTTTTGGTGTTTTTAAAATTTTTACTATTTTTTAAATTAAATAGGTTTCTAAAGTTTGTTTTGTGATAGCCAATCCATCCTCACACTGCTATCTCCGCTCCCCTCCTGCTTTCAGTGGAAGGAATGGAGACTGTGAGGTAGAATAATTCCAAGAGGCCACATAACACTATGATGGGGAGACTGGTTTGAACCCAGGACAGGTTGCCTCCCTGTTTTAGCTACAGGGGAGTCAACTGAGAAAGCACGGTGGGCTCTTCTGTTTGGTCTGCTTGCTCCAGTGAGGAGGGATCAGTATAGCATTCTCTTCTCCCACAGAGGTGGACAAGATACAAGTCTCTGAAAGCTTAAATCCTTGGTCATGCATTGTTCCCAAATATGTATGCATGAAGATTGCTAGATATGTCTACACACATGTATACATGTGTGTGCATGCATGTGTGCATATGTTTGAAAAGTCCTTAAGGCCCATGTATTTTTTTTTTTTTTCTGATTTTGATGAGCTCTTTAGCCTCCAAATATTTCTGCAATCTGTCCTTATGTCTCAGAACTCCTGGAACCTTCATATGAAGTTAACCCAGATTCCAAACTTAATCAGATTTATCCACCACTAATCTCTGTAGCTATTTTTAACAGAAATATCTTATTTGTTGTTTTCCAGACAGAACATGTCTCTATAACAAGCCACTGCAGCAAATTCTTCATCCTTGTGGATCAGATTGGAAGACCTAGATCTCAACCCAGAGACTGTTTTATCTTTCGTTTTTCTAGGGTGGACTATAGAAGGAAGGGTGGTGTGATTGAGGCATTGTGAAGACTAACTCACATTCAAGGCTACATTTAAATTGTATGTCTGTCAATGCATGATTTTGCCACTTAATTGGTAATTCCATTCTCAGTTCCATCTCACCCTGGGCCAAAGCAAAGTGAATCAAAACAAACAAAAAATGAAAACTTGCTTTATTTGATGACAGTCATAAAGGTGTAGCATTCTTTAAATTCATACAATGCACTGCTTTTCCCTGGTACCCACTGGACATGAGAAATGTGTGTGTCCCTAAGGTGACCTAAGTTAAGAAACTTCAGAGGAGTTGCCTCAAAAGTCTTCTACTAATGATGCAAATAATGCCAGAAACCTTGTGAACTCTTGATTGGAAGTGGACCCGTCTTTTAATGCTGACTTGAGAACAGAAATGAAATGCAAGGCAGACCAAACTAAGGTGCCACCATACTTTCTGCATCTATGATATGAAGGACTTGAGTTGAGTAAGAGAATGCTAAGGACCATTTAAACTGTGATATTCTCTGATGATCCAATTTTTCTCTGTCTTCTCTGCCAGACCCAATGGTATTTTCACAGAAACCCAAACTACTTTACATGGAGTAGGCTGCTTAATATGATTGCCCTGTGAACAAAATAAAATAGCTTTTTTGAGGCCGGAAAGGGATTCATAGCCTAGCAGTGCTAGAGCAGTTATTTCTTTCTCTTAGGTTTCTTATTCTGGACTTAGGAGCCACAGAATATAAGACACAGATAGCTGTTTACACTACTTCCCACTAGCTTCAGAAATTGTCAAGGTCCGTGCAAGAGCAATGAAGAGACTAGAGATATATCATCACATTTCCAGAAAGCCCACAGTTCCTGAGAAATAATTTTTTCAAACTTTAAGATGTTTTAAAGTAGCTTGTTATTTTAAGCACTGGCATGGTAAAGGATCCCTTCCTTTAGCAGATAACATTCCGTCAGCTTTTCTATTCAGCAAGTTGAAATTTTCCTAAGTTGTATTTATTTAAAGTGAAGTGCACCCATGAATAAATAGAGAGCATTAAACTCAGGAGAGGGACAAAATCTCCTGTAAATTGGTGGTTGCTTGCATTTGGCGCCCCACATCAACGCCATGGGCCTTCCTCATTATCAGTGCATTTAGAAGCTAAGAATCTTGGACATGACATTTCTTAAATGCATGTATTTATTGTACCCATTTGTCTGTAACTACCTACAGAGCACATATTACTTCTGACTCTCCAAAAACTTTACTACCAGTAAGTCTTACTGATAACAGAAACAGTCGATTAGCACGTATTTATTGTACCCATTTGTCTGTAACTACCTACAGAGCACATATTACTTCTGACTCTCCAAAAACTTTACTACCAGTAAGTCTTACTGATAACAGAAACAGTCGATTAGCACATATTTTGCATTATACACACACACACACACACACATATATATATTCTTACTATATTATAGTAAAGTAAGCAGGAGAAAAACTGTTATTAAGAAAATCATAAGGGAGGGAAGATACATTTACAGTACTACACTGTTTTGATGGGGGGAAAAATCTGCCTATCTTTGGACTCGCATAGTTTAAACTTGTGCTGTTCAAGGATCAACTGTATTTTCTGAAGTGGAGACACACAGAGGCCTTTTTCTCTTCTCCACAGACAATTATATTTCTAAGTCCTCACTTA
This sequence comes from Meles meles, assembly GCF_922984935.1. NCBI lineage: Eukaryota > Metazoa > Chordata > Mammalia > Carnivora > Mustelidae > Meles > Meles meles. The sequence continues at coordinate 87,138,372 of NC_060068.1, forward strand.
ACGAAGAAGGGGATGGCCAAAACAAACTGCTCTGATAAAGAACATAATTTGGGGATGCCACAAGAGAGTCATCTTAGAATGCCACAGGACCTGATAAAATTTTCACCTCCAACTTCTCCTGAGGGACACTGTGTAAAAGATTTGTATCAAACAAAAAGATTTGTTTCCACAGCTTCAAGAGGATCCGCTGATAGCATAGGGCTATATCATCAGGACGGCTCTCCACATGTCACTTGATCTGACCTGGCTCAGGGCAGAACCACGGTGCTACAGACGGAGTGTGTGTGTCCCCTCCATACTCTCCTGCCGAAACCTACTTCCCTGTGTGCTGGTATTAGGAGATAAGGTCTATGAGAGGTGGGCTGGTCATGAAGGTGGAGCCTTCGTGAATGGGATTAGTGCCTTCATAAAAGAGATACCCCCCTCAGCCCCTTCATCCCTGTGAGGACAGAGAGAGGGGTCCACCATCTGTGACCCAAGCAGCAGACAACATCAGACACCAAATCTGCTGGAGCCTTGATGTTGGACCTCCAATCTCCAGAACTGTGAGAAACAAATGTTTCTTAAAGCCACTGAGTCTACTGTGGTATTTTGTGACAGCAGCCTGAATTAATGAAGTCACACAGTAGGCCCTGATCCTGATAAACTTTCCTTACCTTTTAAGGAATGCTAGCTTCTTCCCCTCAGCACTTTGTAAGCTCATGGAAATGCCTCTGTCTTCTGCTCCCTGGTTTCTCTGAAGCTATTTATAGCTCAGGTTATGCCCTCCTCCAGGCTACTTTTTTTTTTTTTCCTAATTTCATAAACTGAGTACCATGTCTCAACTTGTTTTAATTGCTCCCTCCACCATTCCCCATGTGATGGATACTTTAAAGTGGTTAAAGAAAAAATTTTACGCATCTGCCTAACATTCAATGAACATGTATATGCAAAACATTTATATGTTAAAAAAAAACTTTGGATGTGGAGCATCCAAAGTTGAATCAGACTCAGATCCAGCTCTGATGTAGTTTCAATTTACAGAAAATATGTTTAAACAAAGAAAAAAAGGAAAAAAAAAGGACAGAAGAAAGTGTTGTTGGTACCATAGCAAGTTCCAAGGGAAAATGACATTTGGTCTTTCCAGGGAGATCAGGAAGAGTCTCATGAAAGTCATTTTTTGACTGAGCCTTAAAGTATTCTTCTTTAAAAAAATCTTGTAAGAAACAATATATTTCCCTTTTCTGATGTCACAGCCCCAGCAAGTGGTTTTATACCAAATTTAATGGAAGTTACACACAATGTTTTGTGCGTAGGAGGAGGAAGAAAGAGAAGTAACCACAAAATTCAAAAATACGAAAACAAAAACAAAATCCTGGATAACGTTTAGCATCTGTTCCACTCCCACATTAATAAAATTCACCTGGGAATTCTGACAAAAAGGAGAACACAGAACAAGGGTTGGGGGGAAAGAAGGGCATACTAGTGAATAAAAAGTCACAGGGGAGAGAAAAGCCATAGAGAGCCCAAGAACAGACCTCAGTCCCCCTCCCCAAACTGGGAGGACACTGCAGCTGGGAAGCTGAGACTTCCCAGACTGCTGCTTATGTCCCCACAAGAGCTGCCAGGAAGAGGGGGGAGGGAAGCAGTAAGGGAGCAGACTGGGTGTGGGGTGGAGTGTGGGGCTGTGGGGCGGGCATAAGGGAAGGAAACACTTAGTTGAGCAGATGGCAAAGGGTGAAGGAGCTGTATTTGTATATTTAGAGAGACGGACAGTGCTGAAGAGTTTCTAAACTGAAAAACAAAGTCTGAAACGTCATGATTTTTTAAAAAGAAAGATGTCCTTGCTATCCCTACCCTACACCCAACTTGTTAATAACTTAGTTCCTTTTTCTTCTTCTTCCTTTTTTTTGGGGGGGGGGAGTGCATTTTATTAATAGTTAGGTCTTACTTGAGAGAGGTCAGTGACCTCACTGGGCTGAGGTGTGGCATGGATGTGCCTTTACCCAGAAGGGTGGCCAGAACATCTACTGACCCCAGACCCACCCTGCCAGGTAATGCTAGTGCCATTCTGAAGGTTGGTTTGCCATTATCCTCTGTGCAAAAACCCAAGTATAGGAACCCAGTGCTGTTCATAGCCTGGGACTTTCCTTCATGGGAATGATTTCAGTATCTGGCTGGGCTTCTCAGATGCAATGCTAAAGGCCACTTCTAATGGCCTTAGACACTCTGTAACCTAGAGATCAGGGTCCATAAACATAGAAGGCACATAATTCCTCAGCGTAGTGAAGCAGTCAGGACCCCTAGGGCCTCCAGATTTGCAAGGTGCTGCCTCTACTGAATTTTGAGGCAGGTTATTGGGATGGTCATGTGTGCCTTCTTCTGGGACACCACTGTCTTTTGGGAAGTTCCTCTGCCCCTACTGGGGTCGTGGTAAGGAAATGGCACCTGCTCCCATGACTCATTGTAGGTTTGTGTGATATCAAATCAAGCCCCACTGAAAAACATGCTGGTTTTCATGCATTCATGGTATTCAGGCAGACCATAGGGCTGGAGTGAGAAGTGGCTGGGTCATTCCCATTGGACTGAGGGTTGGCATTAAAATATGAAATTTGAGGATTTTGCTCAAATTTACTAATGCCCACTCCTGGCATGCTATTCACTGATGGCAAGTTGGGTGTAAGAGAGGGGAGTTGTCATCTGAGAGTCAACTGCAATCTTGATGGTATGATGGTGTAATCAGGTAGAAGTGGGCACTGCAAACTTGGATATTCAATACATCATAATGGAGAGCAGGTCTGGGAAAGGAAAGGCTCTGGAGGCAAGCTGTACCAGAGAGAAGACATCTGGATATTCACAGAAGCAAACAAGCAGAGCAGCAGCAAACCCTAAGATGGGGATATTTAATGAAAGTACCAGTGTCTGAGCTTACCAGGAGGCCCACCACATACAATGGAATCTGGAGGAGCTTGAGGTTCCCCAGTGGCAAGTTTGGCACTGATAACTGGGCTACACAAGGTGGGAGGTTTCAGAGAAATAATATGAGCAGAATGCACATGGTGGCTTGCCACAGATTTATTCATCGGCTTCTGCCTTGGCTGTGTCAAACTGGGGGAGCTGTATGGAAGCTAATGGAGTTTCTAGAAGAACTGACAAGTAGCAGCAACTATGACAAAGCCGGCCATTAATCTTTAGGTGGATCTGACTGGCTAAGATTTTGCAAACCATTGTTGCCTCCTGAGACTTAGGAGGGAATGGCCTGAGGCCCATGCCTTTCTCCTGCAGGGTGCTCACCATATGGCTGGGAACCATCCTCTGCTAAGCAGACAGCATCTTGGAGCCATCTGAGTGTAATTCATCATCTCTCCAGGGCACACCAAGCCTCTCATCTTTTAAGGTATCATCTGAGAGTTGGATCCTGTGTTGATGTTTAAATTGACATCCCCCTTCATGACATTAAGGACCATCCCAAATTCAAAGCCCAACCAGGGCACATCTGTGGGGCATTGCTTTTAGAAAGTCATCACTGGGAAAACTTAGAGAGAAAACGGAATGTTCATTGAAACCCTAGGATCATCCTGGTCATCTCCATGCTGGGCCTGATGCTTGCCAGGCTTATTCTGGGGAGAAGTCCTGGGCATTCTCTTGCCAAATGCTGTTGAAACCTCTCTGCAGATAGCCTTTGGGGATTTTGGAAGTGCTCTCCTCAGTCAAGACCAAAGAAGATGTCTTGGCCAGGAGAGAAGTTTTGTTTTTTTGTTTTTTGTTTTTTGTTTTCAGGAGAGAAGTTTTAATCATCTGGGAATTTTGACCTATTGTCCAGTCCAGTGACTTGAGAAAGATCAGGTCTAGGTGCACAACAGGGGACATCTGTCCCTTCTATTTCTGAGCTTATCATCCCTGCAAATCCAAGGAGGCCTATCTGTCCCCTGACATGTTGGGGCTGAGGGTAATGGACCTAGAGGCAGAGAATGTGGCATAGGAATACTATCAGAAGATGGTTCTTCTTGCCCTGGTACCTAGCTTTCATCGGGAGTCAGCTGCTATCAAAGAACCCCTGGCTCAATTTGCAAAGCCATATCAATAAACATTCAGACCTGGAGGGAGTACTGTGGTATAACCATTTGTCCCTGATTCCTCTACTACTCTTTTTAAAAATGCCTCCTGAAATTACAGCCAAATTCTTTGCTCAGGAGCTATATGACCTGGGTGTTTGGATACTATGGGCCCACATGGGAGTTCATTGATGTAGAACCATATTAGCTGCAGAAAAGGACACATGTCTGTATCCTGTAAGGACAAGCAGAGCCCCCATATCTGTGAGGGCCCCAAGTCCCTTAACTAGGTATTGATATTGAATCATCATGACCTGTATAAACCTAAGTTACGGTTTCTTGGGAGTTCCCTATAACACCCCAGCATTCTGCATTGTTTGTGCTACTGTGAATACTTTCTCATTAGGTAAAAGCACATGTTGCCTCTTTCTGAGAATTTGAAAGGAAAGCTAATGATATTCCAGCTGCTCATGAGACGGTCCATCTGGATTCTCTCCCAGAGTAGAGGGATCTCCACCCAACAAAAGATATAGGGATTTTCCAAAGAGCTATTGCCCTGGTAGGAGACAGAAGAAACTGCTTGGTTTGGGGGCATCAAATTTATTTGTCCCAATACCATGTAGGAGCAGTGGAGTAGAGCTGGCCAAGCTACGTTCTATCAGTTTGCTTTCTACAGGCCTGTCCTAGGCCAGCAGACAGGTGGCATTAGCTGGTCTGGGTGCGGGTGCCAGAATGCAGAGTTACAGGCAGTTGTCATTCAGAGAGGAATTATGGCCCTGGTTGGCTAGAAGTGGGAGCTGTCGTAGGAGAGGTTTTGGATCATTCCAAAGGCAGCTATCTGTGTGTTCAGAGGGGCTTTGGTTCTCTCTGTCTTGGTCCTAGGGATGTCCTGGATTTGGAAAGGAGTGGCAGTTTCAACTTGACCCTCAGTGCAGCTTCTGTAGTCTGTAAACATATGCACCATTTGGGCTAACATTTTCTGAGCAGGTGTGGGATTTGGACAAGTCTAGCTATGGGAAAGTCTGGAAGACCTGTGGGTCATGGAATTTGATAGAATCATCAGTGTGCTAAGAATCCTGGAACTTCCTGTGGTCAGCATAATTACTTTCTTTAGTTCTGGGAGCTCTCTGACCAAAGGAGTGGATGAAAATATCTTGCTTCCTTGGCACCATTTCCAGTTCTATTCTTCAGGCCCATGATCTCATCTGACCCAACAAGTGCTTGAGGGGTATGGCTCCTACTCTTGGAGTCACAAGGAGAAGAGGAAGGAGACTGGGGTTAACTGGCTAGTTTCCAGGTTTACTCTGCATAGAATTTAGGAACCAGGCAGGGTTTTGCAGAAGGGGATATCACTGTAAGAGTAGCACCCATCACCTCCTACTCTAACTTGGGTTTTAACTCTCTCTTATGATGGGGAGTTTCTCTCTTTAGGGTTACTGTAATTGACTGAACTCCTAAGCTTGCAGTCACAGACAGAACAGGCTCTCTGAGTTCTTCTCAGATGGCAGCGGAAACAGCTATGTGACAGTGACCTGATGCTCTCTGGGTATGTCCCCTCATGCTGGCCACCTAAATGCCTTGTTCCTCTTTGTTCCTATGTGCACTGAAGTTGGTCTTGCTGCTGTACCATTCTCTAGGTGAGCCTCCTGCTGCCACAGGAGAACCTTGTATCTTGAGGGCACAACAATACAGAGAGTTTGCTGATCCTAGAGCTCAGGGGTCCAGGAACCATTCTCAAAGGCGATCCACACATTTCAGCACATTTGATTTGTTCTTTTTCTACAATGGGACACAGAAGAACTTTCTAAGGTAACTCCACCTCCCAAACGGAGGTGAGTTTCTAGGCAAAACTGGGCCAACACCAGCTAGTTCCGCATTCAGTCTCCGGAGGTGGAGTCAGGGCAGGGAAAGGGCAGCCGGCTTAGGTCCAGGGCCTAGCCAGCTGCTAGGCCAGCAGCCCCTCTTCTCCTAGCCCCTGCAGCTCTTAAAGTGTTTTAACCATTGGAAGGGACCTTGTAAATGAAGCATATAAGAATGAGGTTGGGGGCACCTTGGTGATTCAGTTGGTTAAGTATCTGACTCTTGGTTTCAGTTCAGGTCATGATCTCAGGGTCATGAGATCGAGCTCTGCCTCAGTCTTCCCTCTCAGCCAGGAGTCTGCTTGAGATTCTCTCCCTCTGCCCCTCCCTCCCCAACATGCATGACCTCTCATAAATGCATATTCAGTCTCTCTCATTCTCTAAAGTAAATAAACTAATCTTTAAAAAAAAAAAGAAATGAGCTTAGGCAAGTTGGGATGAAATTTGCAGTGTTTTGGTAGGGAGTGAGGAACTATAAAAGATAACTACTGCACATGAGATTGACATGATCATGACTTGGCTTCAGAGTGATTCACTCTCCCATTACTATTTAAAGGAAAAAGAGATTCTTTTGGATATAAGTAAGAGAAAACCAAATCAAGATGGCTTTACTGATAGAGATTTATTAACTCATATAACAGGAAGTCCATAGCTACAAAGAAAGATTTGATTGTCTTTTACAAAGCAGTGGTGATATTTGAAACCAAGGGACTGGCTGAGGGTGTCAAGAGAGGACAAAGGCAGAACAACAACAAAAAAAGTGACCAATAATAGAAGCTCAGAAAATGCCAAAGAGGAAAGTAAGGAGGAAGAAAAAAAAATTTGAGTCCTTATAATCTAATTTTTGGCCACCTCTATTTTAACACAAGAATTCACCTCTATCCCCCTCAGTGATTATTTTTAAATGAAAATGATTTATTTAAATGAAATGAAAAAGACACTCAGTCTTTTAGGAATATTATATTCTCATTTCAGAAAGCCAATTATCCAAGCCTAAGGATAACTAAGGGTCCTTCCTCCATAGACAAAACTTCCAATCCATTTCAAAGTAATTCTATTTACTATTATCAAAAGTAACCAGAATATTCATCCCTAAAGGCCACTTGTCACTTCATGAGAAGCGTCCACATGTATTTAGGGAGCACCAACTGAAATTCATAGGGAAACTTAGTGACTCACTGATCAATGTCCCACTAAGAACAGGAAAGGTGCTGTTTCCCAGATGTGCTAACAACTGTCTGCAACCAGGCTGGGCACTCAGCAAGAGTTTCAGATACGAATGCCCAAGTCAGGGACACGTCTTCATGTACTTTGGCAGAGCATCCTCTAAGATGTGATTGTAATCACCACAAGATTCTATTTTGCACAGCAGGATAAAGGGATATGGACTTGATATTATAAAATGAAAAGACTATTTTTCCTCTTTTACTTTTTTTTTTTTTTTTAGAGAGAGAGAGAGGCGGTAGGGTGAGGAGAGAGAAAAGGTGAGAGAGAGAATCTTAAGTAGGCTCCACACCCAGTGCAGAGCCTGACTTGTGACTTAAAGCTCAATCTTATGACCCCGAGATCATGACCTAAGCCAAAATCAAGAGTCAGACACTTAATCAACTGAGCCACCCAGATGCCCCATGCCCTATTTCACTTCTGAGACAGCTCAGTTAGGATATCACCTCTATCATTCCTGTAAGCATTCAAGGTATATGTGCCACCCCCAGACAAGGCAGACATCACTCAGTGCTCTGCCACCTGTTTCCTCACCAACAGACCAAAATGGCCCCATCACAGGAAATGGACACGAATAATTCTGAGGGAAACCGAAGGGGATGGTAAACCTCTGTAGATGACGAAGTCAATTTTAGGCAACTAGCTCTTGCCAAATGACTCCAAAGTCCACACCTAAGGTCTCAATCCCTTGCCCTTGGACAGATGTGCTTTTGTCACAGAAAATAATAAAAACTACCTAACTTGAATTCAATAGGGCTATATCCTATAAAATTATATCAGATCTTTCAATTTAGAAAGGCCAACTGTGTAATTTTTAAATGAATCACTTAGATACTATACATTTCTTGAGCAGATCTGAATAAATGAAAGAATAAGTAAACATGAACAGACATGGAGCTATAGATAGTTAACATTTATTAGTTAACTAGTGACCTGGACAGGCTGAGCAGCAATCTTCAAGACTATAAAGGAAAGCTACTAATTAACAGAACCCCAACACTCCATTCTCATCTGGAACAATGTGTCCATGGACATTTGGCTCACAGAGCTAGCTGGTGAGAGTTTCACAATGGCTCTTCCAATCATGTCTTTAAACTGTGCAGTTACAATATGCATATAATTTAATAATTAGTTTTCAGCATCTCGCGAACTGAGGAGCTATTCCCAAAATGACTTAGTACAGCTTCCTCTAAAGTTCATGCTAAAATAAGAAATAATTAGGCTCAGAAGTGTTTTACTTAAAACCTTGTGCCTCTACTTATCTAAAATGACAGTGTTAATTAGGTTTCTCATAAACTTCCCTGCCACATTTCACTCTGAGGACCACACCTCAGATGTTTCCTCAGGGTCTGGCCTGGTGCTGGAAACCCATGAGACAGGAGCCATTCCGTCTGGAATTCCTTGAGATACATAATTCACTTAGAGACACAAGGTTCTTGGATGGCAATGTAGTCAAAAGTGGTTTTTGCCCTAACCACATATCCAAGTCAATCTTCTGGGAGTTTAAAAAAAAAAAAAAAAGGTCTAAGCAGCTACAACAAATTTTCTCTATGGACTGGGTGATAGCCTGTGAATTGTTACCAGTCCATGGAGTGATATGTACAGAACTTGAGAATAAGCACTGAAAAACTATTATAGCAATCTGATGGAGTAAAGTTTTATATATTAAATTTAATATTTTTAAAATGAGCTTATATTTTATGTGTCACATTTTTCTATTTCATTTTTATTATTGTTCATCTTCTAATAGTTGATTTTTTCTTTCTGCTTCTAGATCACATTTCCTACCTCTTTGCATACCTTGTAACTTTTTAATTGGACTGTAGAGAGTGTGAATTTTCATTGTTGCGTGCTGGCGTTAGCCATATTCCTTTACACATCAGTCAACTTTGTTCTGAAATACAGGTATGTTACCAGTGATCAGTTTGATCTTCTCAAGCCGTGCTTTTGGGCTGCCTCCAAGCAGGACTCACTGTGTTTGTTTCCCTACTATGGAAGGATCATATTCCTAAAGGGACTTTTGTCCAATATCTGAAAACCATTATTTCATATATTCTGCTGGATTCCTAATTATTTCAGTGGAGGGCTAGAATGATCCCTCTTACTTCATTATAGCTAGAAATAGATGTCCTAGGACTTAACATCCTTCATTTTGGTATCCAGTAATTCACAGATAGTAATTTTACTGTATTTTATAAAAGTATCAATTTATAATGGAAGTGAAGTTAAAAAACAAAAGCAAAGCAAAACAACAACCAAAAAAACCCAAACAACTTAATTTAAAAATAAGCAAATGACTCAAATAGACATTTCACCAAAGAAGATTCCCAAATGGCCAATGACCACAAGAAAAGATGCTCAGAATCACCAATCTTTAGAAAAAATGCCAATCAAAACCACAAAAATATACCCACCTCATACTCATTGGGATAGCTACTATCAAAAACAACACTACAATGTCCACAATAGCCAAACTGTGGAAAAAGCCAAGACACCCTTCAACAGACATCTTCAACAGAGAAGATGTGGTCTATAGGCAATGGACTATTACTCGGCCATCAGAAAGGATGAATACCTACCATTTGCATCGACATGGATGGAACTGGAGAGGATTATGCTAAGTGAAATAAGTCAAGCAGACAAAGATAATTATCATATGGTTTCACTTATATGTGGAACATATTCAATAGCACGGAGGACATAAGGAGAAGAAAGGGAAAAATGAAGGGGGAAAATCAGAAGGGGAGATGAACCATGAGAGACTATGGACTCTGGGAAACAAACTGAGGGTTTCAGAGGGGAAGGGGGTAGGAGGATGAGTTAACCAGTAATGGGTATTAAGGAGGGCACATATTACATGGAGCACTGGGCATTATACTCAAACAATGAATCATGGAACGTTACATCAAAAACCAACGATACTACATGGTGACTAACATAATTAAAACAAGCAAACACCACCAACCAGAAGCCCCCAGAATAATAACATGTTTGGCAAGGGAAAAAGAAAAATTAGAAGCCTCATCCCTAATGGGAATGTGAAATAGGATAGACTCTATAAAACACAGTATGGTGGTTCCTCAAACACTTAAAAACAGAATTAGCACACGATCCAACAGTTTCGCTGGATTGAAAGAACTGAAAGCTGCAACTCAAACAGATATCTGTACAACCATATTCAAAGCAGTATTATTCACAATAGCTAAAAGGTAGAAGCAACACAAGTATCCACTGATGAATGAATGGATTGAAAAATGCGGACATTGGGGAGGGTAAGTGCTATCGTGAGTGCTGTGAAGTGTGTAAACCTGGCGATTCACAGACCTGTACCCCTGGGGATAAAAATACATTATATGTTTATTAAAAAAAAAAATTTGGAAGGGGAGGCGAACTATAAGAGACTATGGACTCTGAAAAACAACCTGAGGGTTTTGAAGGGTCAGGGGTGGGAGGTTGGGGGAACAGGTGGTGGGTAATGGGGAGGGCACGTTTTGCATGGAGCACTGGGTGTTGTGCAAAAAGAATGAATACTGTTACGCTGAAAAAATAAATAAAATGGAAAAACAAAAAAAAAAAAAGAAAAATGCGGTATATTCCATACAATGAAATGTTATTCAGCTTTAAAAGGAACGGAATTCTAGTATATGCCACAGCTTGAACGGACCTTGAAGACATCATACTAAGTGAAATAAGCCACTCACAAAAGAACAAATACTGTATGATTCCACTTACACAAAGTACTTAGCATAGTCAAACTGGGGGAGGCAAAAAGTAGAACTGGGGTTGCCAGGGCCTGGGGGGAAGAGGAGAATGGAGAGTATTGTTTAACAGTGCAGAGTTTCAGTTTGGGCAAAGGAAACCTGTTCTAGAGATGGATGGTAGTGATAGTTGCACAACAATGTCCTTGAATGTATGGTGAATGTATTTGAATACATGGTGAATGTACTTCATGACCCTGAACTGTACACTTACAAATGACAAAAGGATAAATTTCATATGGTGTGTCTTTTACCCCCAAAAAAGAATGTTTAAAAGCAAAACAAAGCAAAAAGCAACTGGATCTTTTCCAGGTAGCCTGAGAATCACTGATCTATAGAGGCTGAAGGTAGGAAAAGGCGTAAATGAGGGGGAGTCAAGTTTTCTACCCAAGATCAAAGATGACAAACAAACTTTTCATGCCACACAGGGACCACCCAGCCAGGGAACCAGGAAGGTCTAAGGACGTCAAGCCTATAGAACTTACTGTGTTGGCTATTCTTCTTTCATCTGTTTTCCTACTTAATTAGCAGTGAAATCTTTAACAATGGTCTGTGTGGTGGGCTTCATGCACAGTGAGGAAAGTGGGATCTGGGAGGCTGTATTGTCTTCTGCAGTGAGGCTGGGGACAGCCCTCAAGAAGCTAGGGCAGTAGCAGCTGCTCTGAAGACAAACAAAGGCAATTAAGTCTCTGTGTTCAAGAACAATATGGGCATATTGTTCATCCGAAAAAGAGAATGTTATTAATAATATGTATAACATGCCCCCATTCCTATATATTAGGAAAATAAACATATATATGTATATATATAAAAAATATTAAGAAACCGTATATATTTTTTAATAGAAAATATGCTAGAAGAAGTAAACCAAAATGTGAACATTGGTTATATCTGTGTAATTAGAACGTGGATTTGTTTACTTTCTCTCTGCAAGTTTTTTTTCATCTGTTGTCTTCACAGTGGGTAGGTAAAACCCTTCTATAGTCAGGGTAAGAAAGTGATTTTTATTCAGAAATTAGAGGACTGAAGGGACATGTTATGTGGCCCAGATCTGAGGCCCTTTAGTTTTCTTTTTGGAGATGTATGTATAAATTAGTCTATGTTTCAATATTTCTCATTCCACTTTTGTTAACATTAGAGATCTCACCAGCAGTTTAGGCATTTAGGTAACAATGCTTTCCGTTTTATGTGCTAGAAAAGCATCTCATTCATCTAGGTCAGATAAGATTAGAGTAATTAAGGTCACTGGACTTTGTCATTTAACAAATCCTTAAATCCAACTCTAATCTCATTCATTAATGCCATAAACAAAGGGATTAGTTGCTAACATACACTGTCTCATTCCCATCCAGAGACAAATGTTATAATATTAAATGTTATTAATGTATCGCTTTGTATCTTTAGACAAGGGCTGATGTATTCACCACTCTAAGAGTTAGAGATTTATTAGTTCTGAAGAGGTTATCCCCAGGGTAACTCATTATCGCTAGCACAAGCACAGAATGTTCTGTGACAGGAGAAATGTCTGAGATCAAACAACACAATTAATCAAGATGGGGCATGCGTGTGGTGGTTCTGCACCAGGAACACATGCTGTCAACTCCCAAATTGTCATTGTGCTGTCCCGTGGCTGAGGCAATTCCCTAGGACCACAGGCTGCTGCCAGCACGGATAGGGGGATCCTGGTGGCCTGTGGCCACATCAGACTCCTACTCAGTCGCCTCACTGCCTCTCTGACTGGGCTGGAGAAGGCTATCATGTGGCTTTACCATTTTCAGGCACCAAACCTTTCACCACTTTGAAAAGGAGACAAATGTTTTGATCTTGATGAAATCCCAATAGTTCATTTTTGCCCTTGCTTCCCGTGCCTTTGCCGTTATTCCTAGGAAGATGTTGCTGCGGCTGAGGTTGAAGAGGTTGCTGCCTGTGTTCTCCTCAAGGATTTTGATGGATTCCTTTCTCACATTGAGGGCCTTCATCCATTTTGAGTCTATTTTCGTGTGTGGTGTAAGGAAGTGGTCCAATTTCATTTTTCTGCATATGGCTGTCCAATTTTCCCAGCACCATTTATTGAAGAGGCTGTCTTTTTTCCATTGGACATTCTTTCCTGCTTTGTCGAAGATTAGTTGACCATAGAGTTGAGGGTCTTTTTCTGGGCTCTCTATTCTGTTCCACTGATCGATGAGTCTGTTTTTGTGCCAGTACCATGCTGTCTTGATGATGACAGCCTTGTAATAGAGCTTGAAGTCCAGAATTGTGATGCCACCAACTTTGGCTTTCTTTTTCAATATTCCTTTGGCTATTCGAGGTCTTTTCTGGTTCCATATAAATTTGAGGATTATTTGTTCCATTTCTTTGAAAAAAATGGATGGTATTTTGATAGGGATTGCATTAAATGTATAGATTGCTTTAGGTAGCATAGACATTTTCACAATATTTATTCTTCCAATCCAGGAGCTTGGAACATTTTTCCATTTCTTTGTGTCTTCCTCAATTTCTTTCATGAGTACTTTATAATTTTCTGCGTATAGATTCTTAGCCTCTTTGGTTAGGTTTATTCCTAGGTATCTTATAGTTTTGGGTGCAATTGCAAATGGGATTGACTCCTTAATTTCTCTTTCTTCTGTCTTGTTGTTGGTGTACAGAAATGCAACTGATTTCTGTGCATTGATTTTATATCCTGACACTTTACTGATCAAAAGCTTTTGCACAGCAAAGGAAACAGTTAACAAAACCAAAAGACAACTGACAGAATGGGAGAAGATATTTGCAAACGACATATCAGATAAAGGGCTAGTATCCAAAATCTATAAGGAACTTAGCAAACTCAACACCCAAAGAACAAACAGTCCAATCAAGAAATGGGCAGAGGACATGAACAGACATTTCTACAAAGAAGACATCCAGATGGCCAACAGACACATGAAAAAGTGCTCCACGTCATTCGGCATCAGGGAAATACAAATCAAAACCACAATGAGATATCACCTCACACCAGTCAGAATGGCTAAAATTAACAAGTCAGGAAATGACAGATGCTGGCGAGGATGCGGAGAAAGGGGAACCCTCCTCCACTGTTGGTGGGAATGCAAGCTGGTGCAACCACTCTGGAAAACAGCACGGAGGTTCCTCAAAATGTTGAAAATAGAACTACCCTATGACCCAGCAATTGCACTACTGGGTATTTACCCTAAAGATACAAACATAGTGATCCGAAGGGGCACGTGTACACGAATGTTTATAGCAGCAATGTCTACAATAGCCAAACTATGGAAAGAACCTAGATGTCCATCAACAGATGAATGGATCAAGAAGATGTGGTACATATACACAATGGAATACTATGCAGCCATCAAAAGAAATGAAATCTTGCCATTTGCGACGACATGGATGGAACTAGAGGGTATCATGCTTAGTGAAATAAGTCAATCAGAGAAAGACAACTATCATATGATCTCCCTGATATGAGGAAATGGAGAAGCAACATGGGGGGTTAGGGGGATAGGAGAAGAATAAATGAAACAAGATGGGATTGGGAGGGAGACAAACCATAAATGACTCTTAATCTCAAAAAACAAACTGGGGGTTGCTGGGGGGAGGTGGGATTGGGAGAGGGGGAGGGGGTTATGGACATTGGGTAGGGTATGTGCTATCGTGAGTGCTGTGAAGTGTGTAAACCTGGCGATTCACAGACCTGTATCCCTGGGGATAGAAATACATTATATGTTTATAAAAAAAAAAAATTTGGAAGGGGAGGCGAACCATAAGAGACTATGGACTCTGAAAAACAACCTGAGGGTTTTGAAGGGTCAGGGGTGGGAGTTTGGGGGAACAGGTGGTGGGTAATAGGGAGGGCACGTTTTGCATGGAGCACTGGGTGTTGTGCAAAAACAATGAATACTGTTACGCTGAAAAAATAAATAAATTAAAAAAAAACTTAAAAAAAAATAAAAAGGAGACAAAGGAAGTGAATGAGTCTTAATGGATCTCTCCCTCCCTCGCTTCTTCCCTGCCCACCCACCCCCTTTTTCCGTTCTTCAATTCTGACAAAGGTGCTAAGGAGTTGTTGAAGTTCCTAAAGGGCAGTCTCAAAAGATCAGCCTCCAAATAAATATGTTCTCTCAACATGTGGAAGCCTCTGCGGCCATTAAAAATGATGTCGCAGGAAGTTTTTGTAGACACGGGAATGTGTTCACTTCATGCTGTTATTGTGAAAAGAGCATCTTATAGCTGTAATCCCATGAACACAAGGGATGATCCCAGTTTTGTAAACTAAAAAAAGGCAGAGTCTCCATCTATTGTGAAAGATGAGAAGGAGTAAAAGACCTAGTATCAACATTTCAGGGGGAGAGGAAAGCTTTGCTGGGTTGTGTTTCTTTGTTAGATGCCTGTATACTTTCCTCCATTTTCCAAATTGCAAAGTAGAAATATATCACTTTCTAAAAACTACAAAAAGGGGAGCCTGGGTGGCTCAGTGGGTTAAAGCCTCTGCCTTCAGCTCAGGTCATGATCCCAGGGTCCTGGGATGGAGCCCCACATTGGGCTCTCTGCTCAGCAGGAAGCCTGCCTCCCCACCCCGCTCTCTCTGCCTGCCTCTCTGCCTACTTGTGATCTCTGTCTGTCAAATAAATAAATAAAATCTTAAACAATAACAAAAAACAAAACAAAACAAAAAAACGACAAAAGACTCCCAACAAATTTTATTTTAGGGTCAGTCTCTAAACCAGTGATAGAGCATATTCTATTTCTTGCTACCAATTCCAATGCAACAGTGAATCTCCTGTATATCTTTATCTTACCCTGTTGGGCTGAGGCTCAAATAGAAATTGTTAAACCTGCCACCATTTTCTCAAACTAAAATCTTACATATACATTGATCCTCTTTATCACAAAATCAGAAAACGCATCCAGAAGTGGGGGAGGGGTGCACTGTCAAATCAGTTCTGCTTTTTCTCAAAACTCTAACAGGAAGATTTCAAAAAGAGACTGCTTTGGGTCAATGGGTCACTTCCTTTGGGAATGCTTTCCTCTCTCCTTGCCCTGACACCAGGAAGGGGAAAAAAAGGCCCAAACAAACAATTGGCATTCATACTGCTGCTCAGAGCTTTGAAAGCACTTTCACACATAGCAAGAAGGATGCAAAGAGAAGCTCTTTCCTGAGCACTCTGATGCCCTGCTGACAGACACATTCCCACACTGAGTACATAATAAATGGGATCACAAGTGGCAGCACAGGGATTCACAGAGGCTTGAGATAAAGGAGCTGACTCAGAGCTGCTGTCATGCAAGGCCCTGCTCACATCATCTTACATATGCCATGCAGCCCTCATGGCAATGCTGGAAGGAAGGTAGCATTACCTGTATTGGGGGTCAGCAAACTACAGTGCATGGGCCAAATCTGGCCCGTAGCTTGTGATTGTGAATAAAGTTGTATTGGAACACAGTCACACCCATTTGTTTACTGTCTATGGCTGCTTTCCTCCAATAACTGTGGCACTGAGCAGTAGTTGCAACAGGGGTGTTATTTTCTACAATGCCTAAACTATTATTTGGCCCTTTATAGAACGTATTTGTTGACCCTATTCTGCTGATATCTACAAAGAAGGCTCAAGGCCCCTCAGCCACTGACTGGCAGGGCCAAGACATAAACATGCATCTATGTTACTTTAAGCCCAAAGGCTTTTCATTTCTCCAAACCAGAGCTTCAGGAGTAATACCATAGCTTCCTCTGAAACATAATACAAGTGGTACCTTACAATCTGAGAAAACGGACACACGAAAAACTGTGTGATAATTTTTAAAACACATTAAGAAACACAGTAACTGTCCGGATTCCTAAGTGAAAGAACACATCATCCTAAGTTATGTCTTGTTTTTCAACTTTTAACTCTACAGTAAAAATTATAAGTCAGAAAATAAAAAAAAAAAAAAACTAGTGGAATTTTACATGCAAAATTGGCATTAGGTTTCATTGTATAGCTTTCACAGGAAAAAAGACCCTAAAAATACATAATGTGTTCCTTTAGTGTGATATGGTACCATCTGTCTGAACTTGCTAGCTTCTTCCCTGCCTAGATAGGAAGGGGTAGAAAAACATGTGCCTAAAGTAACAGCCTAACCTAGTCTTCATTTTTAGCATGGCTTTTGTTTTAAATGTCAGTTTCTCTCTCTAAACTCCTTTTGCTAACTTCTTAACCACTCAATGAGCTGGGACATAGAACTTTGCAGAGATTTTCTCTAGAGGCTTGATGAGAGAAACTACTAACTCTTACTTGTTCATACTACCTCATCCACTGGTGACACAAAGGTGCAAGGCAAGAAAAACAGAGACCAGAGATGGGTGGGAGGCTGGTGCCATTCCCTCTGGCAACAGCAAATGTAGAAAGGGAGCATTTCCCCAAGACCTTGTCTTTCTTAGGCAGAGTCCAGCTGAGTGGAGGGGAAGTAAAGAAACACCTAGAGGACTGTCCTTGGAATGTCCTCACACGTGATGGGAAGGATCTCGTCCATCTTGCTTCTTCCTGAGAATCCCCAAGGAATATGGCCTGACTCTGAGAAAAGCCAATTCTTCCAATTTTACAAGAACACCTGGAGATTTAACCATCTTCTGGAAGAAGCTAGCAGGGGCACAATGCATATAGAGTGTGTCAAGTGATATCCGTAGTCTGGAAAAAGAAAGGAGGGAGATGAAAACAAGGGGGTGGAAATAAGAAGAGTGAAAATAATCTGAAGCCTGTAAAATCTTAAATGAGAGTTCACAGAGGAAGCTATTATCATACAAGGAAAATAAGAGCCTCAGTTGCCATTCTAACTCTACATTATGAAGAGTCAGCAACAGAATATAAGAGGAAAGAGGTTCCCTTAAATAGCTGTACTGAAGTAAAGCTGACGTACACTAACCTTCCCATATTTAAAACATAGTTTGATAGCTCTGACATTGTGTTTACGCAGATGGAACCAGCACCATAATCAGGATAGTGAAGTATCTGTCACCACCAGGACCTGATTCAAACCCTCCCTCCCAGTTCTTTATTCCCACTTCCAGATGACCATCCACCTGGCAGACGGTTAGTATGCATTCTCTAAATGTTAACATAAAGGGAATATACCATTTTTATCTGGCTTTTTATACTCAGCGTATTTTGAGAATCATACATATTATATATTATAATGTAGCTTTATGCCTTTTATTGCTGAGTAATATTCTAGCATACAGATAAGCCACAGTTCACTTATTTTTCCACTTACTAACAGGCATTTCAGTCATTTCCAGTTTTGGCTATGATCGCTCATGCTCAAATCTCTATAGGACATGCATTCTTCATGTTTCTTGGGTAAACCCTGATGAATTGAGAAGATGGAGCAAATGGTATATGTTTGCTTAAATTTTGAAGAAACCATTAAACTTTTCCAAAGCAGTTATACCATTTCACATTCCCACTGGTAGTGAATGAGAATCCAGTTGCTTCGCATCCTTACCAACACTTGGTATGGTGAGTCTTTTTAATTTTAGTCATTCTAATAAGTGACTGGTATCGTCTTGTGTTTTCAATTTACATTTCCCTAGCAACAAATGATGCTGAATATCTTTCTCATGTGCTTATGTGCCTTCTGTATACCTTTTTTGGTGATGGGTCTGTTCAGATCTTTTGCCCACTGTTCAGCAAGGTCTTTTGTGCACAAAATGCACAAAAAGCATTTGTGAGTGTTTTAAGTATTCTGCATATAAGTCCTTCATCAGATACAGATTTGCATGTATTTTCTCCCAGTGTGTGATTTGTTTTTCATTCTTTTAACAGTGTCTTCCAAGTGCATAAGTTTTTCATTTTAATGAAATTCAATTTACCAGTTTCTTCTTTTAAGGACTGTGTTTTGGTGTCACAGCTAAGAAATCTCTGACTAACTCAAAATTGCAAGTGTTTCCACTTGTGTTTTCTTCTACATGTTTTATAATCTTAGGTTTTGTGGTTAAGTCTGTGATCCATTTTGAGTTTCTGTTTGTACATGCTGTGAGTTGTGGATTGAACTTATTTATCTCCTTGTATATGAATATCCAATTTTTGAAAAGGCTACTCTTTACACAAAATTGCCATTACACTTTGTCAAAAATCAGCTGTCCATGTATATGGTGGGTCTATTTCCATGCTCCCTGTCCTGTTCCATTGAGCTAGCATTTGTCAGTCTTTATACCAATAACTCCACGCTTTGATTACCATAGCTATATATTAAGTCTTAAAATGCGATTGTTAGTCTCTCAACTTTGTACTTTTTGTCAAAGTTGTTTTGTCTATGTTACATCCTTTGCATTTACATGTGAGCTTTTTTAGTATAGCTGACACGCTGTGTTACATTGCTTCATGTGTAACATAGTGATCTGACAACTTTGTTATGCTGTGCTCACCCCAAGTATAGCTACCATCTGTCACCATACAACATTAATACAATACCACCAACTATATTCTCTGTGCTGTACCCCTCATCCCCATGACTTATTCTATAGCCTGTATCTCTCACTCTCCTTCACCATTTTGCCTATGCCCCCATTTCCCTCCCCTCTGGCAATCATCAGATTGTTCTCTTTGAATAGGTCTGATTCTGCTTCTCATTTCTTCGTTTACTCACTTGTTTTGGTTTTTAGATTCCATGTATCAGTGAAATCATGATATTTGTCTTTCTCTGACTGACTGACTTTACAAAGCATAATACACTCCAGGTCCATCCACATTGTGATCAATGGCAAGAGCTCATCCTTTTCTATGGCCAAGTAATAGTGTATTGTATATATATCCCACATCTTCTTTATCCATTTATCTATTGATAGACACTTGGGCTACTTCCATATCTTGGCTATTGCAAATAATGCTGCCATAAACATGGGGGTGCATATATTTTTCCTTCGAATTAATGTTTTTGTTTTCTTTGGGTAAATTGCCCAGTAGTGAAATTACTGGGTCATATGACATTTCTATATTTTTTTAAGATTTTATTTATTTATTTGAGAGAGAGAGATCATAAATAGGCAGAGAGGCAGGCAGAGATAGAGAGAGGAGAAGCAGGGTCCCTCCTGAGCAGAGGGCCGGATGTGGGCCTCGATCCCAAGACCCTGGGATCATGACCTGAGTCGAAGGCAGAGGCTTAACCGACTGAGCCACCCAGGTGCCCCGACATTTCTATTTTTAACCTTTTGAGGAACCTCCATATTGCTTTCCATAGCGGTTACTCCAATTTACCTTCCCATCAACAGTGCATCAGGGTTCCCTCTTCTCCACATCCTCATCAATGCTTGCTATTTATCTTTTTTTGATTCTAGCCATTCTGACAGGTGTAAGCTAGTATTTCACTGTGGTTTTGATTTGCATTTCCATGATGATTAGTGATGTTGAGCCTCTTTTCATGTGTCTATTGGCCATCTGTATGTCTTCCTTAGAAAAAAGTCTATTCAAGTCCTCTGATGATTTTTATTTTTTTTTAAAGACTTTTTTTTTTTAAGATTTTATTTATTCGCCAGAGAGAACAAGCGAGTACACACAAGCAGGCAAAGAGGCAGGCAGAGGCAACGAGAGAAGCAGGTTCCCTGCCGAGCAAGGAACCCGATGCGGGACTAGATCCCAGGACCCTGGGATCATGACCTGAGCTAAAGGCAGCAGCTTAACCAAACGAGCCACCCAGGCATCCCTCCTCTGATGATTTTTAAATCAGATTATTTGGAGTTTCTGTTGGTGTTCTTTTACATAAATTCTTCATACATTCTGGATATTAATCCTGTATCAGATATATAATTTATAAATGTTTTCTTCCAATCATTAGGTTGCTCTTAACACTTTGTTGATGGTTTCTTTCATAGTGCAAAAGCTTTTTATTTGGGGGTAATCCCAGTAGCTTATTTTTGCTTTTGTTTCCCTTGCCTGAGGAGACATCTACAAAAATGTTGCTATGGCCTGTGTCAAAGAAATTACTGCCTGTGTTCTCTTCCATGAGTTTTATGGTTTTAGGTTTCACATTTAGGTCTCGAACCCATTTTCAATTTATTTTTGTGTATGGTGTATGAAAGTGGTCCAGTTTCATTGTTTTGCATGTGGCTATCCAGTTTTTCCAACACTATTAATCTGAGACTGTATTTTTCCCATTGTATATTCTTGCCTCCTATGTCATAAATTAATTGACTGTAAAAGCATGGGTTTATTTCTAGGCTCTCTTTTTTGTATATGTGAGTTTAAGAATTAGCTTGCTAACTACTGAGATTATGATCAGGATTGCACTTCATCTACAGATCAATTTGGCAACAACTGATATCTTAACAACACTGAGTAGTTTACTCATGAATGTGATGTATCTATCTCTCCATCTACTTAATGTGTTCTTTAATTTCTCTCAGCATAGTGTTACTGTTTCCTGTGTGCAGGTCTTTCCCATCTTTTGTTAGGTTTATCCCTAAGTACTTCATTTTCTGATGCTATTTATTGGAATATTTTACTCAAATTTCTGATTGTTCCTTGCTAATATATAGGAATATAATAGAATGTTTTATATTGATCTTATATCCTACAAACTTTCTTTTTCTTTTTCAAGATTTTGTTTGAGAGACTGAGGGAGCAAGAGTATATAAGCAGGGGAAGGAGCAGAGTGAGGAGTAGAGGGAGAGGGAGAAGCAAACTCTCTGATGAGCAGGGAGCCCAAGGTACTGCTGGATCCTGGGACTCCAACATCACGACCTGAGCCCAAAGGCAGATACCTAACCAACTGAGCCACCCAGGCACCCCAGATCCTACAACTTTCTAAATTTATTTGTCCTAGCAGCTTTTCTTTTTGTTGGAATCTATCTGTTTTTCTAGAGTTTCTCATGTTGCCTATGAACATTTATAGTCTTCCTTCTTCCTTTTTAACCCAGATGACATTTATTCATTCATGCATGCATGCATTCATTCACCAATTTCTGGTCTTACTGCACTGTTTAGAACCTCCTGTAAAATGTGTAATGGAAAATGAATAGACACCTTTGATGTTTTCCTAATTTTATTCCTACAGATTATTTTTAAAAGCACTTTTTAAAGTAGAAAGAAGGAAAATATAAGAAGCAGGTTTAATACCATTCAAGTGAAGAGTTAAGAGGGAAAAAAAGACTAGGGCAAGGGAAGAACCAGCAGAGGGAGGCTGGATTTAAGTAGATTTTGTGGACAGAACAGGCACTGTTCCAGTCTTGGGAGAATCTGATGGAGGTAAACAGCAGTTGTAATCTCCATAGCTAGACATCAGTGCAGGCAAGCTGGAAGACAGATGACCACAACCTGACAGCCCTAGTGATCAGGGATTTGTCCCTCCCATGCACTCTGCATCATAATGGTGGAAACCACATTTTAATACACATGGTAATGATTTATTTTTCAGTCAGTAAAATTGAAAATATGCCTCGAATGTTATATCTACTTCATTACAATCTCTAGGTTGTGAGGACCTGACCCAACTTATGGACATTATTATTAAGTAAAAACAAATCTTTATAAAGTGACCCAGAAGAAAGCAAACTTATCCAAGCTCCCAAGGCAACATGAACTTACTTCTTAGTCAACAAAGCTTGATTATTGATTAGCTTTTCCCAGTGTTTCGTATGATAGTACCCCATGAAAAAAAGTTGAGTTTAAAGTAATTCTGCTTGGAACTGAATAATAACTTCTCAAAATAGAGGCAAAGCCTCATGTGCATTGCTGGGATTTTGTTGTATGCATCTGTTTATATTATGATATGTGAATTCAATCATCAGTTTACATACACATATTCAAGTGAGCCTGGTAACAAAAAGAGCACTCAACCAGGAGTCAGGAGCTTTGTATTCTAAGTTCATCAGGCTTTCAAAAAAATACATGGAACAAATACAGAGAGGCACACTTGTGCAGTGGGAAAGAACACTGGAGTCTTTCAAGTTAAGAGAGAGATGATGACTCTAAGAAGGGGTCACAGCTATACGGAAGAGTCACAGAAGTGAGATCTGAGAGCTGGAGCAGGGCCAGGAACCTGGGCTCTATAGCTTGGGAGACCTAGGTTTCCACCCTGGTCCTAGCACTTCCTTGCTGGGCTTAATTAGATTCTTTAATTCTCTTGCATTTGCTTCTCATTCTTTAAGTTGGAGTTATAGCAGTGTCTGCTCCATGGGGGTTTTATGTGGCTTGAATGATGCCGTGAAAATATGCAAACTCTTCATAACTATTCCTGGCATATAAAAGTATAGTCTGATAACATTATGACTGTGATGATTTCATTCATTTCACAAATATTTATTGAGTCCTCACTTATGTGCCAGCACTGTTTTAAGCAGTTAGGATACATCAGTGATCAAAACAGAGGGAAAAAAACCTCTGCCTTCATGGTGCTTCCAGTCTGCTGGGGGTGATAGACAGTGAACATAACAAAGAAGTAAATGGTACAGGGTGGTTACAAGTGTGAAGAGCAAAGAGCAAAGAGATAAAGCAAGTAAGGTATTATGGGGCTTGGGAGTGCTAAAGAGGCTGTTATCATAATAAATGGGATGGTCTAGTTGAGAAGGTCACATCTGAGAAAAGATCCAGGAGGAGAAGTGTAGGGAGTCAGCATTTTCACAGTCATTATACAGTCAGTGTAGGGAGAGCATTTTAGGCAGAGGGAACAGCAGGGCGAGACCCTAAGATGGTGGCATGTCTGGCCTGTTTAAAGAGCAGGGATTCTGGGGGGAGGGAGAGGCCTGTAAAGGATGAGGTTATGAGCCAGGCTATTAGAGCTCCGGGGGCCTGATGAGGATGTGGGATTTTACTCTGAGTGAAATAGGAAGCCATTGGAAAGTCTGGCAGAGAGGAGTAACCTGATCTAATTTCTGTTTGAAAGGCTCCTCCAGCTGTGAATCGAGGATAGAATAACAGGGGTGCCAGTGAGAAGACTGGTGCAGTAAAACTAGGGGAGGTGGTGGTCACGCAGATGCACAGTAGTAACAGGAGAAGTGATGAGTAGTATTTTGAAGACAGAAGCAGGAGGATATTTGCAAGAATTGGAAGAGAAAATGAAGAATCAGTATGACATCGAGGTTTTCAGCCTGAGTAACAGGAAGGCTGAACCTGCCATCAATGAGGCAGAACACAGACTTTAGGGCCAGATCAGGAGTTCAACTTGAGGCATGTTACACTGGAGATGTCTACTAGCCATGAGTATCTATTTTTGTGATGCTCAAATGAAATAAAGTATAAATTTGGACAAATCTATATAAGAAAGAAACAGAAGGGGTAGGTTGTTTGGAGAGAATTTGCTTGCAGGGAATTTACCTTCAGGCCAGAGAATGTGAGGTCACTATTTTAATCTTGTTGTCTATTAATCTGCTTTCTCTATCTATTGCCACTGCTTATACTTAAAAGCATTTAAACGCAATTGCTGGGTCATAGGGTAGTTCTATTTTCAACCTTTTGAGGAACCTCCATGCTGTTTTCCAGAGTGGTTGCACCAGCTTGCACTCCCACCAACAGTGGAGGAGGGTTCCCCTTTCTCCACATCCTCGCCAGCATCTGTCATTTCCTGACAATTGCACTACTGGGTATTTACCCTAAAGATACAAACATAGTGATCCGAAGGGGCACGTGTACCCGAATGTTTATAGCAGCAATGTCTACAATAGCCAAACTATGGAAAGAACCTAGATGTCCATCAACAGATGAATGGATAAAGAAGATGTGGTATATATACACAATGGAATACTATGCAGCCATCAAAAGAAATGAAATCTTGCCATTTGCAACGACGTGGATGGAACTAGAGCGTATCATGCTTAGTGAAATAAGTCAATCGGAGAAAGACAACTATCATATGATCTCCCTGATATGAGGACATGGAGAAGCAACATGGGGGGTTAGGGGGATAGGAGAAAAATAAATGAAACAAGATGGGATTGGGAGGGAGACAAACCATAAATGACTCTTAATCTCACAAAACAAACTGGGGGTTGCTGGGGGGAGGTGGGATTGGGAGAGGGGGAGGGGGCTATGGCCATTGGGGAGGGTATGTGCTATGGTGAGTGCTGTGAAGTGTGTAAACCTGGCGATTCACAGACCTGTACCCCTGGGGATAAAAATACATTATATGTTTATTAAAAAAAAAAAAATTTGGAAGGGGAGGCGAACCATAAGAGACTATGGACTCTGAA
Source organism: Meles meles (assembly GCF_922984935.1). Lineage (NCBI taxonomy): Eukaryota > Metazoa > Chordata > Mammalia > Carnivora > Mustelidae > Meles > Meles meles. The sequence continues at coordinate 87,163,402 of NC_060068.1, forward strand.
AAACAACCTGAGGGTTTTGAAGGGTCAGGGGTGGGAGGTTGGGGGAACAGGTGGTGGGTAATAGGGAGGGCACGTTTTGCATGGAGCACTGGGTGTTGTGCAAAAACAATGAATACTGTTACGCTGAAAAAATAAATAAAATGGGAAAAAAAAGCATTTAAACGTTGTATGAAGTTATAGGACTCCCAAATTTTCTATTTGACCTGTCACATTTCATCTAAAATGTATCTTCCAAACTTATTTCCAAATATGAAAGATGCAAGAATGAAGTTTGGCTGTCATCTGGCTGGTGACAGTGGAAATCCTGGACCGCTAACAGCATACCCCCGTCCCCCAATTCAAGCCATTACTACAAATAGCATCACATAATTGTCTTACACCTAGACTGAGCCAGGCACAACATAAAAACACCATTTCCTTTCTTCCTCTACCCTCTCCCCATACTGTGTTGTTCTTTAAACACTTCCTCTGCCTCCTCTTACCATACCCCCTTCATATGCTGTGTTGGCTCTATTGTGGGACAGGGTCCCTCTGAGTCATCCATGGAGAGGCCTACTATGTGCCATGTTCTAGAAACGCACTACAGGTGCTCATCAAGAAGGAAGCACTGCAAAGCACGTTAGATGAGGCGAACCTATTGTATCAGCCACAGAGGTTATCTGAAAAAGTGACCAGTCGTCGCCTGGAGTTTCCTGACTGCTACTGAGGACTTCCCACCTGGGCAAGAAGAAAGAGTGACAGTGATCTTTATGGTACTTTCCCACGGAAGTGCTGACAACAAACTGCCATTGAGCCTTGTTCTCTTGGAGACGGCAGATGTTTGTGTTTGTGATTCCTATTATCAGGAATCAAGGAGATGACTTTCTATCCCTCATGTCCTTTTCCTATAAACCGTTCTTCTGAAGGGAAGATGGAAGGCTCTGGGGAGCTACCAAGGGGAGCTATAATGCCACTGCTTTATTTCACTTCCACTGTGCACTTGTTTAAATATACCAAGTCACCTCAAAAACCAATTTCTGACTGACTTGTAGCTAACCAAAGAAAAAAGAAAAAAAAGGTTTTTGATGTTGTTCGTAAGACACGTGGACTGAAGAAAGTGAGAAAAGTCCTAATGAAGTTTATCCTGAGATTCAGAAGAATGAGGAAATATGATTCCCAGCTGAAAAGCCAAACTGTTCTTTTGAAATCTAGTTAGGGGTGGAGGAAAACATCAATACTTTGCTTCAGTGTCTTAGTACTTAGAAGAGATATATTGGGCTCTATAATTTAACTGCCAAATTCAACATTCATATCCATCTGGACATTTTTAAAAGGATCCTTGAGCCAGTGAGAATTGGCAGTTGGCTGTATAATCACACCTGCATATGGCACAGGAGGTTTTTAATGGGCAACAGTCAGAGCAAGTACTTTCTGCATGATAAGCATTCATTGAGAACCCACGTTTAAACATGTTTGCACGTGTGAGTAATTATATTTTAGAGCTCCCAGTTAACAAGACTTTGTTCTTTCTTCCCTACAAATCAAATTAGTTGGGGACGTAATTCATTTTGAAATTGTTTGGAAAATGTTTTGGTGTTCTAAATTTCCTTTGTACTAAACTTTTGCAAAGTTAAAAGGCAAGCCACAAACCTCCACAACCAGTGAAACCAAAATGTATAAAACCAACAACAAATTAAACATGATAAACACACTACATAAGAAGTAGAGTGTAAATAAAGCTTGTGTCTCTACGTATGTCAACCTTCATGTGGGATTTAGGTTCGACTCACTGTAGATGGAGATAATTACATATTTGCAAAACCCGGTTTCACAAAGATATTTGTCTCAGTCCACTTTAGGCTGCCAGGTCTCTCCTCCCACCTCCCTTGTAAATGCAAGTCTAACTGCAATATCCCAGCACCATCTGGGAGTGAAGCTGATATATTCTGGGGGCTACTCTTTGAGATGATTGTCAAAGAAAGATAAAATTTAATGGGGAAGGAAGTCCCTTATTTGGAGAGCCCAAGTAGGAAACTGTCATGACCTACCTACTCTGGTACACAGTGCCCAGTTTGGCAAAGGCAATGAGATAATCTCAACAAAAACAAACAAACAAACAAACAAAAAACACTTGAGATGGTCTTAGTATGGATAGCCTACTGACCCTAGTTACTCTGCTTCTTTAGAATAAAAGTCACTGTGTGAAAATCCCATAAAGAATGGTCATTCATCCCTATGTAGGAGATTCTGTCTAAACGGCTTTTGAGGAATGGTTTAATTACTTCCAAACACCAATCTAGAAGGAAACACCTAAGAACACTTGGAAAATTCTAAATTATATTTAAGATGCAGGGTGGGGGCCTAGTGGCAACTTCTTTTTTATATGTGTAGGGAATCAGTGACCGCTTTGGTCGTGCTAGGCATTTCCTCTTCCACAGCCTCCCCTTCTCCTGCTTTCTATCTTCCCATCTGTCTCTTAGCTGGACCATCAGTTTCTGACACCAAAAGAAATTATAACCCTTTGTGTGTAGAAAATACTCTAGAAATATCAGAGATGCCTAATATAAAAAAAGTAGTCATCACAAATATCATTTGAAAATAGAATTGTGTTGCTTACTAAACTTGGTTCTCTTTCTTTGGTAGATACAAAGAAGATCTATGATTTTATAGGATAAGACTCATTTTTGCTTTTGACTCCTGAAATAAGTGGAAAAAAACCATTTCATATTTCTCAGCCATCAGTAAAGGAGTCACTCTTGCCTTTCCAAATGGGAAGGACTTTTCAGAATTGGGTGGGGCAAGTGTCAGTACACAAGACTGTATATTTATCACAAATATGACTTGAACACTCAAGCCCGAGAGGGATGCATACTGTGGGAAGGGTGGGGACAACATTTAGAAAGAGAGCTGTTCCTAATGAGGATCATAAGTTTGGACCCCACAGTAGTTTTCTTATGACTAATTTTTGTTTCTGATGGACAAAAATCCAATTTTTAAATGGAAAGAAAAGGGCTCACATTACACAAAACATAGCTCAATTCAGGCACTATCAATGACGAATTCTGACCTTACAGAGATGGATCAGTGAGAATTCACTAGCAGATAATGAAACCACTCAAGCTGTTTTAAGTGGTAAAGGATTTAAAAGGAATTAAATGCTTACAAAATGGGCAGGAGGTCTCTAAGCTGACTTTTGCTTAGATGATTTGTAGAATAACACTGAAAAAGCTGGTCAGCAGGACAACTATTCCCCATCTGCACCAGATGCCTAAGGAAATCAGGGAGCTTCTATTCCCACTGCAGGCTCTAGAACTACTGCATCTCCACTCAGCTCAATGCCAGCAAAATGGATCCCCTACCTCCTGATGTCTGGGAAACAAGGGATGAACAGTGGGGACCATTAACAACTTCCACAGGAAAACCATAACTGCATAGTAACACAGAGTCAGACTACTTCATGAATGCCTGCTGAATCATGCCCAGATATGAATTACTTGGCAGAAGTTAGGTCATCTGAAAACCTAAAATACTTGGAGAAATAGAATATTTAGTTTCCCAGTCTCTAGCATGACATAAGGCCATGGTTCTCATACTTTGCTGCAGATGAGAACTATGTGGGGGAGCTTTAAGAATCCAAACACCCAGACTACATGTCATAGCAAGTCAATTTAAATTTCTGGGGCACTTTTTTTTTTTTTTTTGGTGATTCCGATGTACAGCCTGGGTTGAACAAAATGCAAGGCATGGCTTCTCAAACTTCCCTGTACATACAAATATTCTGGGTACTTTGTAAAAAGTGCAGAATTTGCTTCAGTTGGTCAGAGCTGGGGTCCAAGATTCGGCATTTTCACAAGTCCTCTGGGGATCTAATACTTCTGCCCAAGATGCTGTGAGAAGCAGAGGGTACTACAGCAGCCCTTAAATGTTAGTGTGCATTGGAATCACCAGAGAGTTTGTTAGAACACACATGGCCAGTAGTTTTCGGTTCAGTAGGTCTGAAATGGGGCCAGAGATTCTGAATTCCTACCAAGTTCTTGGGTGATGATACCAAAGCTGCTGTTCAGGAGACCACAGTACTACGGATACCACTGAGGGAGCCGATCATACCATCTGTAACAGATGGCCACCACGTGGAATTTCTAATGAATTCAAAGGGTTTATAGTCCATTTAGATCCAACTGATCGAGACGGACTCAGAGGAGAAAGTGAAATGCAATTACGTACACCAAATCGAGTTACCTTTATCTGTCTTCCTTCCATACATGGAATTCTCGGTGAGGTAGATGGGATGACCTCACAGGAACATGGTACCTGGACGGCAGACATGAGGACAAGAAAAGAGAGAATATTAATTTTATAGATCTCAGTAAACAGATGGGGCTGTGTATCTCCACATTTCCTCTTTGGAGAATCAGAGGAAAATATCTAAATGTCAGATATAGGGCAGAAGTAAACAATCAACAACTCAGGTAGTTCCCATGTAAGAGGTTTCAAGTGACATCCAGCTTACTGCTAACTCACTAGACACAAATCAAATGCGGGGTGGGGTGGGGTGTCTTTACTGTGATGCAGTCTGGGGGTAAAATTTTATCTCTGGAGAGAGTGCCTCATCAGCCAACAGCTTTTATTATAAGCTAAGGCAATAATAATCTTCAAACAATGTGTTTGTAACTGACCATATCAGATAGAGTTTCACTCAAAATCATGGTTTGGGTTCATTAGTTATACTTTCTTAGGATATCTCCCACCTCCCCATATTCACTCCTTCTAACCCACATTCACAGGGTACTTGTGAACTTGAAAATGAAGGTTCAATATCTCACTCATCATTACCACATGAGCCAAATGAACCTGAAAATATCATGACTTCCATTTATTGAGGAATGAAGATAATTAGGCATCTGGACTTAAATGAAATGTAACAACCTCCATTAAAAGAGGAGGAAAGAACTCCATAAGAGAAGCTGGCTAGTAGTTTCTGACTTTTTTTCTTGAGTTTCAACTCAAAATGAATTATAATATTGAGCACTTGCCCCCACTGGTCCAAAGCATTTTCTAAACCAGTAGTAGACAATCTGTCAAAATTACTGAGATACATGGTATACTGCTAAGCCTTAGGAATGTAAAGAAACATGAGACAGTGAGCTGCTTTTACTCATTTTTACACTCCTGACATTGAACGAGAGGGTTTTCTTTTTCTCTCATAGCAACCAATTCTTTGATTCTCCAGACACCAACTGGGTATCCAACAATTCAATTAAATCCTGACACTAACTACCCAGAGCTAGCATAGACCCCACATGTTAAGGGCTTAGTCCCAGCAGACTAGTCCCAAAAGACTAGTCTTGCACCAGCCATGCATCCCAGGACTTCCATATTTCAGACCAAACAGTTATAAATTGGGATTTTCCACAACTTTTCCCCTCAGGTTCAGTAATTTGTTACTATGGTTTACAGAACTCAGGAACATACTATGCTTACATTTACCGGTTTTTTATAAAAGGTACAACTCAGGAAGAGCCAAGTGGAAGATATTTATGGGGCAAGGCATGGAGGAGTGTGCACAAAGCTTCTATGCCCTCTTTACATGTGCCGTCCTCCCACGTGTTAATGTGCTGACCAACTGTGAAGCTCCCCAAATCGCATCAGTTAGGGGTTTTTGAAAAGCCTTCCTTAGGTAGGCATGATTGATTCAATCATTGGCCACTGCTGACTAACTCAATCTACAGTTCCTCAGAACAAAAGATGTTCCCATCACCCTTATCACTTAGGGAATTAAAAGGGCTTTAGGGACTCTGTGCCAGAAACTGGTGACAAAGGTCAAATACCTTACCCTGTTATCATAAAGGTGTAGAGACCTTGAAAGTCTTGCAACAATCTGTGGAGGTAGGACATGGGACAAAATATAACTAGCAATACAACAAAGCACCATCTTTGAGTATTACAGACTCAAAGTATTACAAGCATTCAGAAAAAAGAAGGTTTGATTACCAAGGGCAAGGATAGCCTGGACCAACCCAAACTCTACAGTGGCTGTGGAGGTTCCTGCACTTACGCCGTGTCAGGAAAGGCACAGCGGCACAGAAAGAAAACCCCTAAAGCCAGTTTAGTTTGGTTTGGTTTGGCTTGATCTGAGGATCAGTGGGAAAAAGGAGAGAGTGAATTTAGGAATGGAAGGGGGGTGGGACTTAAGAAATAGTAGATGATTGACATTGGGAATACTGGCTTGCCTTCCTAGTCACAGTGAAGACTCACCCTTGCCCCTAGAGGAACCCTAACCTACAATTTGGCACCAATATGGAGATAACACAGAAGTAATAGTGCTGGGGAAGGCAGCAGGAGGAAAAATGATGCAAGAGCATTTCAGCACACCACACTCTGTGTGGGATGTAGGGGGCCCAAGAAATCCTTGGTTCCCCATGAGGAGATGTTGATGTTCTGAGAGAAACCATAGAATGGCAAAGGTTCAGGGAAAGATGGAAGATGCCTCTGTGGGCAGGAAACCCACAATGGCTCCAAGACCATGAGTGTTAAAAGAACACTTCAAAAAACCAAAAGGGCCAGTCATACCTCAGCAGGAACCCATCCAATGGGTAGACCAGTCTGGCCACTCCTGCTGCAGAGGCCAGCAAAAATCCAAACGTCACAGCAAAAGTTTTATTAGGGCAGAAAATTTCAAGAAGGTCAGAGAAGAATATAGGAGTCTTCTATTATTCTAAGAGAAAATACAGTTGGGTGTTTGGATACGGGATTCATCCAAATAAAAGTACAAACTGAAGTCATACTAACAAAAGAAATCTCAGAGGGGTAGGATAACAGGAGCCATTCATATGGAAAGAAGGCCCATGGCTGCCAAAGATGGAGAGATGACCATGGTAAGTTTTTACTTCTCTATTTTGCTGTAGAAAGGGACACTCAAAGGCAGAGACAGCATTTTGTGATTCATAAAAGATGTTGCTGAAAGAGATTACTAATGCTACCCAAAACCTGTTGCCAATTCACTATTCACACATCAGATGCTGAGAGTTGTTATCAACACCATGTGGCAAGAAAATTCCGTTGAAAAAATTCTGAATTTTGTCACTATATCATCCATTAACAATTATTAAAGAGAGACAGCACAGAGGCTTCAGATGGAGATAAATGTGCGCACTGCAAACAAGGAAGAAGAGAGCTTTATGAAAAAGTGAGTCGTCAACAAGGCTGAATCCAGTGAAGCCTAAAGTCTAAACTAAGGCCTTGTGAGGGACAGAGGTAAAAGAATCCAGAATTTAAAAATGGGGAGTGGAGTGGGGAATAACAGAGGGAAGAAGGTGTTTCTACTCGTAGGAGAAATTTTCCAATAAAAAGGAAAGATGGTATATTTCAAAGGTCTTAGAGAAAAGTTTTTGAATCATCCATCATTTACTGTAATTTGTTTTTTTGTGGATTCCTACTAAGTTGGGAAAATCTGCTCCCTATTTATGACAAAGAGGAAAGAAGGAATTGTAGAAGAAACAACGAAGGATATAAGAGAAAGAGGGGTGAGCACAGAGTAGTGGAGCCCTGGGAGGGAAGGAAGGGCTCATGGGATGAGGAGGAATGCAGGGGTTTGTCTCTAAAACAGCAGAAGTGGACAGCACGAGGAAGTCCAGACCACAAACTGTGGGTGGGGTAACAAGGCGGTCACTGCTCACAGCATGGTTTCTCAACCTTAGTACTGTGAGCATGTTGGGTTAGATGATTCTTTGCTGTGGCGCGGCTGGCCTGTGCAGGGTGTTCAGCAGCAATCCCTGACCCCTTCCTGTTGGATGCCAGTAGCAGGTCTGAGGAAGACTGGCAAAATCACCCTTGGTGGACAACCACCGGGTTAGAGAGACCAGGTGGTGGCCCCAAGGTTAGGAAGCTGCTCGTGTGTCCCAGAGGCCTCAAACCTCCAAGAGGTGAGTCCACACGGGAGAAAGAGGAATGTGTGTGTGCAGGACACTGATATAAACACTGGGGCCTGAATTACAGGGATGGAGAAGGGGTTAAGTCCCATTAGAAAACCCTTGCTTCTCTCCCTCTTCAGCTGTCTCAAAGCAGCAAGGTCACATGAACTGGTTAGAAAAATTCACTACCTTCCTAGAGAGGAGGTCATAAATCTCACAAAATCCCCATCACTGTTACATATGCTGTGGCAGGGGAACTTTAAGGGGACACAGCCCTGGTCTTGTAAAATCACAGTCTATTTGTTAGGTTCAAAAGCCTTGTGGGAAGTTTATAGTGAATTACTACAGCTGCTGACTTTTAAAACTGCACATGAAAAGGCTACAGGGGCACACCCTGCCACACGGTGGGTCTACACAGCCTCTTTAAAACCCCAGGGCCACTGTGTCGCATGTCACAGGATGGGGGGTTTGATCACCAGGCCCAGGGGCCAAGTGTGCTTGGTCTTCATGTTCCCAAGGAAGTTCTGTGGGATAGAGATGGGAAGACATAAACAAACTGCAGATTCTAGAAACTCTGGCTTCTGAATTACACTGGTAATAATAAGTTTGCCACTGGCAAGTGTAAGCTCAGGAAAGTAGACTGCTTTGTGCCAAGGAGCTGTCTCCCTTAAACCATCCTTATCTCTAGGCCCCACTGGCAATTGTAAGCTCAGGAAAGTAGACTGCTTTGTGCCAAGGAGCTGTCTCCCTTAAACCATCCTTATCTCTAGGCCCCACTGCCACATGATTGGTAGCAGTGAGTAATGGGCGCAGTTTTTCTTCACATAGTAGGTGCCTTCAGGAGCAAAGCTACAGATACTTTTCCCTGCCTCAGTGACACATAGAATAGATTTAAGAATCTTATCCTGGCCATGGACATAGCCATCGATGCTATTATCTAGTTAGAAATACACTTAGACATTGCTCATCAAGCCAACAACATAAGATGGGGAACATGTCCTGAGAAAGTAGAGGATTAGAGCAGAATCGCCACTCTCTTGGTGATTCTGGTCAAAGGAAGCTTGCTGTCTACTTTTATGGAAGAAAATACCTCCAAGAAATGAAACAGAGCTCCAGAGAAAAAAACTCTCTTCCTTTTACCAAGCTTCTCTGAACTGTTGCTTAAAAAGAGACTTTGTATTTTAAGAATCATCATCTCATTATCCCCCTCGCAATATGAAAATAACCTCTTCTAATGATATGAGGATGAGCGGTATAGGGAACATATCACTGAATGAACTCATTCACTCATTCATTCATTTGACCTCTACTAACTGAGCACCTGGCCGCGTGTCCTGTTCTGTGGATAAATAAGGAATGTTCCAACCATCCTGGATGGTAACAGGAAGGTGTGGTGCTAACCATCACTTTACTTTGAAAAGGTGTTTGTCCCTAGGCTTCTTTTATCTATAAAACAGAGGGCAAGTCCTCGCCATCTTAAAGCCTATTCTATCTTAAAGCCCCAAATGATGAGTCAGCCTGTAGGAGTGCCGAAAGTTTGGCCTATGCTATGAGCTGAACTGTATCCTGACCTCTCACCGTGCACTCCCCACACTCCCACCTCCCTATCCTCCAATGTCCTACCTCCCCTCTGCCTCATTCCCTGCCACAGTATCCAAACATTTGTGCTTTAGTCCTAATTTTTAGTACATCAGAATGTGACTGTATTTGGAAATGATATTTACAGAAGTGATTATGTTAAAATGAAGACGTTAGGGGGGTGCCTGAGGGGTTCAGTGGGTTAAGCCTCTGCCTTCAGCTCAGATCATGACCTCAGGGGATTGAGCCCCTTAGCAGGGAGTCCTCTTAGCAGGGAGCCTGCTTCCCCCCTCCTCCCACCTGCCTGACTACTTGGATCTCGGTCAAATAAATAAATAAAATCTTAAAAAAAAAAAAAAAGAAGATGAAGATGTTAGGGTGGAACCTAATCCAACATGACTGGTGTCCTTATAAAAAGAAGAGTTGGGGGACACAGATGACTACAGACAGAAGACCATGTGAAACCTGGAGAAGACAGCCATGCGTAACCCAGGGAGAAGAGCCTCAGGAAGAACCAATCCTGCCCATATCTTTGTCTCTCATACTTCTAACCTCCACAGCTGTGGGAAAATACATCTTTGTTGTTTAAGCCACTGGGTCTGTGGTATTTTGTAATGACAGCCCCAGCAAACTAACATAGTCTATATTAAGATCACTCAGAAACACTTACTTGAGGATACACAGGCTTGGTCCTAACCTGACAAACTGAATGAAATTGTCCAGGTATTAGGGCCCTGGCTAGATAAAAAATTTGAGAGTGGCCTAGTGATACATATGATGTCACCGAAGTAGAGATATACTGGTCTACAGAATTAGTGAAGCATCAGTCTGCTCACCCTATTGATATCCTTCCTCTTTTCAGATGCATTATTTACTCTCATGGAGATGATAACTGAATCATCACCTCCTATCAGCTCTGTGTGAAATCCAGAGATAAAGAGGCCAGCCGTCTAGTGATGTCCCCTGTCACAGGTCTTTCAACTTCTTCATGTCTCAGTAGTTCCTTCTGAACAAGTAGTTCCGCAGTAGTTCCTTCTGAACAAGGCAGAAAAACAGCCCACTGTCTGCTTCATAGGGATATTTTGAAATTTAATTACAAAATGTTTGTTGGAACTTTCCAGGAGGCCTTTTGATGAAACAAATTCTCTGACTATGAAGTATTGTTTATTATGGAGGCACAGCCTAGAGGCACTGCTGTCTCCAACAAAGCCTAACTCCTTTTTTATGCAAATAAAGCACCACTTTACTCTACCTAGCAAATTACTGTGCTCTCAGAGAGGCTTAGTCAGGGGCTCTGTGGGTATCCTTGCTATCTCATCCCAATTCCTCTCTACTTTTCACCTCAGCTGTTTCAGTGTGTTCCTATCAAAAAATCCTACAGGTATAATCTCACATTAGTGACGTTCTTGACACCTGTGTGTTACTATTCTGGTGGGGTAAGACTGTGTCATCTTAAACATTAGTGTGACTGAACCAACTGACATTGTCACTGTTGTACCCACTGTCATCTTCTTGGCATAGAGCCCTGAGAGAATGTAACTAGAGGTTTGGCTGTGTGGATCTTAAAGGTGGTAGAGAAAGTTATCAAGAAATCACAATTATCTGAAAGTGCTAAGTCATTTAGAAGCTACAAGGAGAGGACCAGACAGAGAGATAGTAGGAAGCTGGAAAGCAACTAGTGGCAATTCAGCCAAAGGACCTTCTTCTCTTCACATTCAAGGTCTTAAAAGAGTGAAGGTAAGCAACAGAGATAGGATTAAAGCAGAACTTTCCAACAGATGTGCAGACAATGGCTTACAGGTGTACAGAAATACTTAGATACCAGATTTTCTTCAGCCAGTGGAACTGGCCTAGGAGCACCAATCCCCAGGCCTGTCCCCTCCAACAGCTGGGAGCCTAATCAGGGGCTACAAATTCCCTCCAGTTTGAACAATGTGTAAAAAAATACAATTTTTTCACATGTTCCATGATTAAAAAAATTTAGGCACAAGTAGACTAATGACCTTCCATAGCTTCCTCTGTTTTTACTGCTTCCTCTCTCACCCTTCTGGTTAATCTCCTGCAGGATCCACCTGGATGTTGTGGGAAATGCCCTGCCTTGGTTCAAATCCTTCCAAAATTTCCCGTTATTCTCAGCATAAATCTCCTAATATGGCCAAAAAAACCCTTCATGACCTTCCTCTCTGTATATGTTTGCCCACATATGTCACATTTCCCACTTCATTCAAACTGACCTGTTTTCAGTTCTTCCAACATGTCATGATAGTCTCAGTTCCAGGTTTTAACACATGATACTCCCTCTCTTTGGAACACCACTGCACACATCCAACACACACACAAACACATACACACAGAGGCAGGTCCTACTTGTTACAAAGGAAACAGTCCTACCTGTTTTGTTCACCATTAGCATCCAATGTTTACTACATTGTTGCACATATACCATCCTTGTGGGATGAGTAGACAGACAAATGAATGAGTTTCTTTCATACTGGAGAGTCAATAGTTTTGTTCCTTTTAACTTTTCTTAGTTTGAGTTTGCTTTAATTCTACATCAACACTGAAAATAAAATAACTTTCTCCTCAATAAATCTCTTCAATCATCTCTGGCCATATTATATAGATAATAACTTGAATAAAAGCAAGGTTCTGTTAGCAAAGAAGAAGGCTAGGAAATGAATGTTGGTAAGAAACCACTAGTGTGTTTTATGTATTCAAGAGAAGGAATGGATATAAAGGGAGGAAGTCATGAAGGAAGGACTACAAGTCAAAAATACTGCATTCCTGTTATACAATGGGCATGATGCTAAGTAATAGGGATAAGGTGGTGTACAAAACAAATGGTCTCTCTCTTCAGATAGGTTGGACCTGAGATGGGAATCCATACAGAGAAAAAATTTTATTTTGACAAGGATATTAAGAAGAGAAACAGAGTTGTCATGAACAAGTACAATGAGTCCATTTAACTTAATCCAGTGAATAAACCAACACTTCGCTGAGGATGGGACCCCTACGCTAAAATGTGAAACACAGCTGGGGCTTGCACAAACAAAGTGTGAAGAAAAAGAGTGTTCTAGGTTGTATGTCAGAGGACCAGCTTCCAGAGTAAGAATGACAGTTCCAAAGGCTGACAGGATATCCATGTGACTGGAAGGTGGAAAGTGAGGGATGTGCTCTGAATGAAGTGAGTGTGGAGGAACAGGTGGTCCATGGCACACAGAGCCTTGTAGACCATGCTAGAGATTTGGGCCTTATTCCAAAAGCAAGTGAAAACAAGTACTTTATACTGAGGAGGGACATAATCAGATGTATTTTATAAAGAAATCACCTTGTCCACAGTGTGGAGAATGTTGGAGAAGGACACATAGGAATGCAGGACTCTATGCGGAAGGCCCCTATGAACCAGACGCTGATGCCTGAACTAAGGTGGCAGTAGTGGGACTAAAGGACAGTGTGTGGACTGAAGAGACACTTAGTACACAGAAGCAACAGAGCTTCATGATTTAACCAGTGAATCAGGGGAGTAAAAAGGAAGAGAAGAGGGAGACTCTGAAGCTTCTTGCCAGAAAAAAAACAAGTAAATATGCTGCTGTTTGCTCCAGTAGGGAAAAACTGGGGAGTCTGGCAGGTTTAAGGAGTGAGTAAAAAGCTCAGTACTCCATACTTGGGTGTGAGATAACTAAGACACATCCATATTGAGAGTCCTAGTATTTGCCACAGCAGTGGTTCTCAAACTATGGTTACAAAGCCAGCAGTTTTACCTGGGAATTTGTTATAAATGCACATTCTCAGACTCCACCCCAGAGGAACTGAAGTGGGAACACTGGGGGTGGGGTCCCTGCTCCAGAGCTCAGTGTTCTTCTACTGAAAACTCACTATCACATACTGCTTTTCATACAGAGTAGGATGCAATGAGATGTCATGGAAATAACAACACATGGAATTCAGAAGATAAGGGTTCAAGTCACAAGGCCTTCCTTTAACAAGGCTTCCGGGCTCTGAGGCACTCCCAAATTGGAGACCCACTGCACTACAGCCAGTCTATGAAGAATAGAAATAAGAAAGGGGTGGAAGCAAGAAAGAAAGCAGGGCAAAGAATATGTCAGACCCACTCTACTCTGGGTAGGAAATTACTTTCTCCTACTTTGCTTACCAAACTGGATTGATTGTTTTATACCTCTCTCTGACCTGTTTTGCATCTTAGTGATGGTTCTTTCTTTCAAGGGGCCTCCTTTCCTCCAATTTCTCTTCTGCTAATTTCAGATGGTTACCAGAGACATCTTAATAAAAAATAAAATACAACTATGATCATAACTGCCCTCAGGTTAACAAGCTTCAGAGGCCACAGGGCCCCACTCAACAAATCCCAAGCTCTTTGGTTGGCACTCAAGGCTGTCAGCACTCCAGACCTGGTGGGACCACTCATCCCCCTGTCTTTACACTTACTCATACCCTGTGCTCCAGGCCAACTGAGATGGTCATCATTCCCAGAGCATGGTTGGCACTTGCCTGCTCTTAAGATATTCCTTTAGTTCTTTCTCCTCCATCTATACACTAACTTCACCTGTTGATATTCTAGCTATAGCCCAGAAGTCTTCAGTGACAGTCTCAGGCAGTGATGCGCTAGGACTGGCTTATATGCATCTTTTTCCAACTGAGTTTTCGGGCACTTCAGTCTGGTTGCTTAAAGTCAGCCATGATGGGAATATTTACAACACAGAAATTGGCAAACATTACAAATCAGGTTTTCCTCACCCAGAGATCCACTTATTAAATATTTACTAGTACACCACTGCCAATAAGGGATGAGCCTATCTTCCTATTACCCTCTATAGCAAAGACAGACAAACTACTGGATAAATTTGAACTGTTTTTAAACATACCGTGTCAGTAGCACATAGCCACACCCATTCATTGAAGTGTTGTCTACAACTTCTTTCACACCAAAATGGGAGTAATTCCAATCAATACCCTATGGCATACAAAGTTTAAAATACTATCCGGACTTTTACAAAAAGTTTCCCAACTCCGTTCTCTAGGACAATATTTATATTTACTACCTATCACACACTGTTTTTTATGAATACTAGAGAACAGCAAGATGTCATGGAAATAGAACTTAAAATTTGAAGATGTGGTTCAAAACTATCTACTGGCTTGCTATCCATCTTCATCAATGTACCTAACATTGCTGAATTTGAGTTTCCTCATCTAAAAAAGGATGGCCTACCTGAGAGTGATATTTTAAAAATCAAACATACATGAAAACACCTTGTAAATTGTGAAGCATTATGCAAATGAGATCTAATAAAATTGTAATTTTTGTGTAGATCTTCTTCTCCTGCTAGACTCTCTCAGAACACGTTCCATACCTCCTTTGTGTTCACCTCCCTCACGGCTAGCATCTTCCACATAGGCAGTATTCACTGTGTTACTGTGGAATGAAGCCTGAATGGCAAAGATTCACTTTTTCAAGTCTAACGGCTAATCTGGTTTCTCAACCATGACCTCAAGGTTAGCCTAACAACAACAACAAAAAAAACGAGAAGAGATCCTATGGCCTTCTTATTTCCCTGACTGCCCCATTCTCTACCTTGTCCAGGCTGCTGCTGTTCTTTCTATCTGAACCTCATTCCCTCTGGGATCCACCCTGCACCCATTAAGTGCAGATGTCAATTGTGTGTACTGATTAAAAAAAAAAAAAAAAAAGGTCAATCGTGTTTTGAAGAGTCTCAACTCCTTGGGATATAAACATGAGATGGCTTTATTATTTTTTTTCGAACAGCAGTACATCAAATTTGTTTTGTTGAGTCTCTTTGTCCACCTTCTGTGACTCCTTTAAGGCTATCTTTTCCAGATTTTATTGTTTTCCTATCATTTTCAGCATTAGCCTGTGTCAGTTTCCTCTGAATCTATTATTTTGTTTCCTAATCATTTTCCATACCCAGAGCAGTATTAGCAGATAGTAGGTGATTAATAAATATTTCTGCAATGAAGGAATGGTTCCTGGTATTTAATATTCAGTCATCTCTTAAAACTTACTTGTTAACATTCTTCCTCCCTGCTAGCCGTGGCCAGGCCTGTCTGGGGGAAGAGGAATGTGCTATGCTGTTCATATACTTTTTCTCCCTCTCTCAGGCTCTTTCCCTTAGGTGTAAGGCAAGGAGAAGAAAAAAAGAGAGGTGGTCTTCCTCACTGCTTTGGGAAGGCTGAAGTCTTTTCAAGGTGGGCTCCTGCAGGCTCCCTTGCCAGAACTGACCAATCCCAGCATCTTCTCATGGCCTCTGTCCATAGGGTGTTACCTGTCTCTTAAGCTCAGCACATGCATTCCTCAAAGAAACAGCTAGGGTCTCCTCAGTGCATGGTTTCTGGTAAGAAGATTCAACAGTGACTTCACCTTTCCCATTACCCCCTCCTTAAGCTACCTCCTTGGTGATTCACAACCCCCTGGTAATCCACTCCTGCTTTTCAGGCTGCTTTCTTTGGGGGGACACTAGCACACTGCCTTTTGCTGATGCACTCAATCTGAAAACAGTTCACACATTCTCACTATATTGAGTGGCTGAAAGAAGGTCTTCTTGGTCTTTACTTCTTCTCTTGGCCCCATAGTCACTCTCCGGTTGTCATCACTTCTGTTAGGAAGCTGCCTAACAGGGTAATGAAATGGCAGCACTCCCAGTGGAACTGGTGAGTCTCCAGTGACCGTCCTACACTGGCTTCAGGGAAGCCAAAGCTCCCACTTTACTATCACAGTGTGAACAGAAAAGGGAGTTTCTCTCCAAGAATCCCAGCCTTCCTAGATGTGATCACCTGGTCTTCTTGCCATAATGACCAGGTTGGGGGGAGGGAAGAGCGGCTGTATTATTAGAGCTGATTTGGGGGCCCCTTGATAAGTTTTTTAAACTGCGAGGACAGCTGTCAAGGCTAGCAGCCCTCCAGACTATGGAAACGGCCTTATTGGTATCTGCAATACCAGCATAGCTGACTGGGAAAGAAGCCACACCTGAATGGTTTGCGGAAACATGGGGCCAAGAGGCTTCAACATTTGAAGGCCGCACAGCAAGTCTTCCATTGTAGTAGTTCCCAAAGGCAGCTACTTAAGAATCTTAATCTCTATTTGACAGAAGCCTGCTTTCTTTTTAACCTAGTATCCCAATATTTATTGTTATGCATGGAAATAAATTTGGTTTGCATTACAAAAAAAAAAATTGGTATTTACTTTTGGCCTTTGGTCACAATCCTGGGAATACAAGAAAATGCATTTCCATAGCCTGTTATAATTAAACAGTGAAACCTTTTAAATTCTTCAGAATGTAAAAGCTAAAGTAGTTACCTATAATAGAGGGGGAAGAGGTAGGGTCAAGGGCTAGGAGATGCCAGTGAAGCTGCCAACCCACCTCTCTAGAAGTGCCTTCCGCAAGACCAAGAAATAAGACTGTTTCTAAAGCCAAAAGTTTCTCTCAGGATTGTGCTTCAAACCTCATTTACTGTTGGACACCAAGGCCTACATTTTTGTACCAGGGAGTCAGAATCCAGGAAGACGGTGGGAAAGACAATGCAGGGGCAAAAGATAAAAATGAGCCAAGGACAACTGAGATGAGCATTGAAGAGCAAAGCACTTGACTTCCTGTGGAGAAAAATGTGTAGAGTTTGAATCATGAGTCTGAGGAACCCAGCAACTCCATAAACTCAAGTAAAGTGACCATTTAAAACGTAATAGTAACTACTCAAAATTCCTTAAATTTGAGAAACTTCATTTTTTTAATTGTCCTTCTTCTCTTCTTTCCAAATACAGACTTCTTGAACAATGTTTAATTGCTGTTTTCTGATGGAATATTTCTTTCTCACAAAAAGCCTCTGCCGTGGAAATCAGTGAATAATCTGTAAGTGCTCTCAAATGAGAAAAAGGGATGGAAGTGGAAAAGTAATTGCATGTCTTGCACCTGCCTCCTGAAAATCATTAGCAGCTTATGGTGCTCCGAAATCCTCTTTGAGATGTTAAAACAATCACACAATTGTTTTGTCTCATCCTGTGTTTTATGATTCCAGCACTTAAGTGGCACAGGCACACAGAAAGGTTTTAGATACACAGCCTGTTTTCAGAAACAGAATAGATCTTTGCATGCCATTGATTCTGAATTCTCACCATGGCTCAGAAGCACCTGTTTTTGCTTCCAGTGGCCATACTGACTGGAAACTAGCGAATTAAGGAATGCATGAAGCAAAGAGAAGTCTGAAAACTTACACTTTTAAAGTAATTTCACAAGCAGAAATCTTGAGTTAGTAGTTTCTTCATTGCTATGATTTATTTAGAGGAAACATTTCATTTCCTTACACAGAAATGCCTAACAAATGGAGAGGCTCCAGTGTACAGGCAGAGGAATCTTCCTGCTTGCCACATCCCGCTCTACTGATGTTCCTCAAACACGGTGTGACGGACACCACCCTTGACTCCATAGGTGGCTCTTCCTTCTCAGCGCTGGGCTAAGAGGGCTTCCACAGGGCACTTCACCCAATGTATATACCCAGAGTCATCCTGCAGAGTTTTCCTGGCCATCATTTTCACAGAAGAGGAATCCTACTTTTCCTACATCTTTTCCTTAAGGTATTTTGGTTTCCAGTTGTTTGTGAAAGATCGTCTCTAAAAGAGGAAATGGCAAAGCACGGCTATCATTTATTGAGCCTGTACTATGTGGTGCTGTACTACATTATCAATGTTTTTCTACAACAATCTAGGAAAAAACTTTAGCCCAGTTTATAGCAGGGAACTGAGGCTCAGAGATTGTAGCTGGTCAAAGACCCCCATCTCTCTCTCTAAGTGGTTCCATCTCAACAACAATGGTAAAAATAACTTGTGCCCTGCTAAGAGTTCTCCGGACAAATACCTGAGGATTGAGACTAGATTATTTTAAGAGTTCGCGTAAATATGGTCAGTTCCTCGGGAGTTAGTTTGAACCCCTGCAACCCAGGTGCTACCAGGGATAATGAGCAGATACACGATTCCCTCCGGAATACACATTTCCCTGACCAGATAAAATTACCCCGGGAAAAAGGGAATCAGATACAAAAGATCCAAGACAGTATATTCACAAAGTGCAAAACCATGTGGCAAACAGAAAACGTTTGATGGGAAGAGCTAACAGGCCTGTGAAACTCATTGGGATTTCAACTAAGGCAGCAGAGACCAAAACGGTTTTCACACCGAATTTCAACCAGTTGCTGCTTGACCAAATCCTGGCCTTCCCCCTTTCTGTGCAGAGGAGAGACCTTCCCATGCTTTCACATGGCACCTGGGAACACAGAGTTCCCCCAGCATTAGCCTGAGGAGCTGACCCAGGCTGCTCTCCGCAGGCAGCTCACAGACCTAACATCAGTCAGGAACTGCAGCGTCCCCAGGCCGCTGCTAATTGTGCTCAGCGCAAGTTAACTAGAGACTGAATGTGACATTGTTCTGAGTTACCAGCACCTCTCCCTGCCTATCACAGTCAAAACAGGAAACAGGCATGTATCAGGCTGCTTACCTGTGCACACCCTGTTGTGTGCCCCTGCCACCTGCAATGATGTACAACCCGGCACTGGTCATCTTTCCATCAGACAAATGGTTCTCTAGCAACCACACTCTTGTCACTGTTCTCCACCCTCAAGCAGGCTCTTTTGAGTCAGTTGTTTTTATACAGTGCTTTCAAATGTTCTGGTAGAATACATTTATGAGCTTTTCTAGCATTTTCTAACCTTATACATTTTATGACTATTCTGCCCTAATATACCTATTATATATATACCTAATATATATGTAATACCTAATATACCTAATATATGTATGTATATACATATATGTGCATATGCATATGTGTGTATATATACACACATCTGTATAGATAGTATATATATGTATATATGTGTATATATGTGTGTTTATATAATACACACACACATACATATATAATTACAATATTATTTTTAAATGTTCAACTTAGTCCTGGTATGTCCTGGGTACCCAATCACCATTAATCTCTCCTCTTACGTTTTCTCTTGCAATTTACAGATAAAGAAACTGCAGCTCATAGAGATTAAGAATCTTCCCGAAGTCATAGATATAAAAATATTGGTCCTATGAAATGAGTCTAGGACTGAGGGAAGACTAAGTTCCTCTTGTTTCTACTGGACAAAACAGCTTCCAAAAATATGACCCAAAGTAAAGTTTATCTGTGATATATGATTCAGATAGTCTCTCGTTTTTGTCAATTCTCTGTTTCTGTTAAGATCTGTTGATTTGTTAAACTATAAGTTGCATATACGGAAAGTGAGTCTTATGGGTTTGACAAATCTGTACAGTTGTATAACTAAGATCACAATCAAAATGTAGAATTTGCCATCATCCCAGAGTCTCTCCCTACCTTTTAGTTAATGCTCTCCAACCTATAGGCCTTAGGATTGGATTTCTAATACTATGTTTTTTTTCTGTTCTAGAATGTCAGATAAATGGAATCCTGTAGTATACAACCTTTTTAAAATTTGAGATATAATTAAATACCACATGATGTACTTCCATTAAGTATACAGTTCAGTGGTGGTTAGCACATTTGCAAGGTTGTATCACACTTGTCTAACTTCAAAATATTTCCATCAGTCAAAAAAAAAAACAAAAACAAAAACCAATAAAACCCACAAAAAACAAAAACAACCCAAACAAACAAAAACAACCCAAACAAACAAAAACCTCTCATGCCTATTAGCATTCATTGCCCATTCCTCCCTTTCTCCCAGGCCCTAGAAACCACTCATCTACTTTTTATCCCTATGGATTTGCATATTCTGGACATGTCCTATAAACTGAATCATAAAATATGTGGCCTTCTGCATCTTGCTTCTTTCACTGAGCATGTCTTCAGGGTTCATCTGCACTGTAGCATGTTTCAGTACTTTTATTCCTTCAATAACATTCCTTTGTATGGATACACCACATTTTTGTTTATTCACTTATCAACTGAAAAACATTTGGGCTGATTCTATTTGGCTATTATAAATAATGCTGATATGAAAATTCAGGTAAAATTTTTTGTGTGAATATATGTTTTAAGTTAGTTTGGGTATATTCCTGTAAGTGGACTTGTTGGCTCATTTGGTTAACTCTATGTTTACCTTCCTCAGCAACGGCTAACCTATTTGACAAAGTGGCTGTATCATTCATTTACAGTTCATTTGGCCTGTCTTCTTTACAGCCTTTTATCTGACTTCTTTCAAAGTGCAGAACACTCTGGAAATTCCCTCATGTTGTTGCATCCCTGCTTCCTGTTGCGTAGTGTTCCACTCTACAGATACACTGTACTTTGTACATCTATTCCCTAAGTGGTGAACATTAGGGTTGTTTGCAGTTCCAGGCAATTGTGAATAAAGCTATGTTAAACACTCCTGTACAAATTTTTGTTTATACAGAAGATTATTGCATCATATGGTTGTATATGTTGATCTTTGTAAGAAACAAACTGGTTTTCAAAGTAGTTGTCCAATTTTGCACTCTCACTAGCAATGTATGATTATAAAATAATTCATGTTTTAAGAGTTCCTTGTCAGCACCCAACATTTTTAGTTTTTATAATTTTAGCCATCCTGGTACATATACAGTAGTATCTCCTTGGGGTTTTAAATTCCATATGTAATTGGCAATGTTCAATAATATCAACACTTTTTCTTTTAAAAAATTTTTGTGGGGTGATTTTTTTATTTGTTGTTTTGAATCAAGAGGCTTTTTTAAAAGAGCACTTTCATGTTTATGGAAAACTTTAGTAGAAAGAGTTTCCACGTACCCCGTAACAATGCCCGTCATCCTAGTTTCCCCTATTCTTGACGTCTTATCTTACACTACTGTGCCAATATTGATGCATTCCTATTAATTAAAGTCCACAGTTTATGTTAGGGCTCAATCTTTGTGTTGCATAACCTATGGCTTTTGACAAATGTATAACAACACATCCACCATATGGTATCATGCAGAATAGTTTCCCTGCCCTAAAAATCCCCATGTTGTACTTATCCATCTCTCTTTAACTCCTCCCCAAAACCCTGACAAAGACTTGTTTTTGTCTCAACGGTTTTGGTTTATCCAAAATGTTATGTTGTTCAAAATATAGAGTATGTAGACTTTTAAGACTGGCTTCTTTCATTTAGCTATATTCATTTAAGCTTCCTGCATATGTTTTCATGGTTTGATAGCTCATTGCCTTTTATTGCTCAACACTATTCCATGTAGAGATGTACCACAGTTTATCCATTAACTTAATAGACTTCTTTGTTACTTACCAAAGTTTGACAATTATTAACAAAACTGCTATAAACATTTGTACGCAGGTTTTTGTGTGGACACAAGATTGTAACTCATTTCGGTCAATACCAAGGAACATAAATGGTAGACTGCATGGTAAGAATATATCTTCATTATACATGTATCTATTGAGGGACACT
This sequence comes from Meles meles, assembly GCF_922984935.1. Lineage (NCBI taxonomy): Eukaryota > Metazoa > Chordata > Mammalia > Carnivora > Mustelidae > Meles > Meles meles. Next base: position 87,185,331 of record NC_060068.1, read on the forward strand.
TGGATTCTTTCCAGAGTTTGGCTATTATAAATAATGCTGCAATAAATATAGGGATGCATATAGTTTTTTAAATTAGTGTTTTCATATTCTTTAGGTAAATACCCAGTAACAAAATTACTGGATCATATGGTAATTCTATTTTAAATTTTTGAGGAGCTTCCATACTGTTTTCTTGAGTGGCTGCACCTGTTCGCATTCTCAGCAACAATGTACAAGGGTTCCTTTTTCTCCACATGCTCACCAACACTTGTACTCCCCCACCCCATTTTAAGTTTTTGTTTTAATTCCAGTTGGTTAGCTAATGGTGTTAAATTTGTTTCAGGTGTACAACATAGTGATTCAACACTTCCGTACAACACCCAGTGCTCATCATGACAAGCGCCCTCCTTATTCCCCATCACATATTTCACCCTTCCCCTAAACCCCCTGCCCTCTGTAACCACCAGTTTGTTATCTATAGTGAAGAGTCTGTTTATTGGTTTATCTCTCTCTCTTTCCCTTTCCTCCTTTGGTTGTTTAAATTTCACATACGAGTGAAATCATATAGTATTGGTCTTGCTCTGACTGACTTATTTCACTTACCATTATACTCTCTAGCTCCATCCATGTCATTGAAAATGGCAAGATTTTTTTTTTAAATTTGCAAACCACTTATTTATTTTTTTTAGGTTGAATTTTAAAAATTTTTTGTATTGTGTTATGTTAGTCACCATACAATACATCATTAGTTTTTGATGATCTTTTTTATGGCTGAATAATATCCCACTATATACATATACCACATCTTCTTCATCCATTCATCAATCGATGGACACTTGGGCTGCTTGCACAGTCTTGACTACTGTGAATAATGCTGCTATAAACACAGGAGTGTATGTACCGCTTTGAGTTTGTGTTTTCACATTCTTTGGGTAAAACCCAGTAGTGCAATTGCTGGGTCATAGGGTAGTTCTGTTTTTAACTTTTTGAGAAACATCCATATTGTTTTTTGCAGCAGATGCCCCAGATTACACTTCCACCAACACTGCACAAGTGTTCCTTTTTTTCCACATCCTCACCAGCACCTGCTGTTTCTTGTGTTGTTGATCTTAGCCATTTTTACAGGTGTGAGGTGATATCTCATTGTGACTTTGATTTGAATTTCCTAGATAACTAATGATATTAAGTATCATTTCAGGTGTCCATTGGCCATCTGGATATCTTTGGAGAAATGTCCATGTCTCCTGCCCACTTCTTAACTGGATTATTTCTTTGTGGGGTTGAGTTTATAAGTTCTTTATATATTTTGGAAACTAATCCTTTATGAGGTAAGTCATTTGCAAATACCTTCTCCCATTCCATAGGTTGCCTTTTAGTTTTGTTGATGGTTTCCTTTGCTGTGCAGAAGCTTTTTATTTTGAGGTAGTCCCAACAGTTTATTTTTGCTTTTGCTTCCCTTGCCTCAGGAGATGTATCCAGAAAAATGTTGCCAAAGTCGATGTTAGAGAAATTACTGTCTGTGCTCTCTTCTAGGATTTTTATGGTTTCAGTTCTCAAATTTAGATATTTAATCCATTTTGAGTTTATTTTGTGTTTGTGTATGAAAGTGGTCTAGCTTCATTCTTTTGCATGTAGCTGTCCAGTTTTCCCAACACCATTTGTTGAAGAGACTGTCTTTTTCCCATTGCACATTCTTGCCTCCTTTGTCAAAGATTAATTTACCATTTAATTATGGATTTATTTCTGGGCTCTCTATTCTGTTTTCATGATCTATGTGTTCACTTTTGTGCCAGGACCAAACTGTTGATTACTACAGCTTTGTAGTACATCTTGAAATCTGAGATTGTGCTACCTCCAGTTGTGTTCCTCTTTTTCAAGATTGTTTTGGCTATTTGAGGTCTTGTGTGGTTGATACAAATTTTAGGATTCTTTGTTCTAGTTCTGTGAAGAATGGTGTTGATATTTTGATAGGAATTACATTAAATTTGTGGATTGCTTTGGGCACTATGAACATTTCAACAATATTTGTTCTTCCAACCCATAAGCATGGAATCACTTTCCATTTCTTTATGTCACCTTCAATGTCTTTCAACAATGTTTTATACTTTTCAGAGTACAGGTCTTTCACCTCTTCATTAAGTTAATTCCTAGGTTTTTATTGTTTTTTGTGCAAACGTAAGTGGGATTGGTTTCTTAATTTCGCCTGCAGGCTTTCCTCTGGTAGAGAACCATGCTCAGGTCCTGCTAGCATGGCACACTGAATGTGCCAGGAAATGAAGACATTGGGAGCAAACCTCAAGTAATAATGGGCAAGAGCTGACAGAAAGACATCTAAACTTCTTTGTCCCTCGGGTGGGATGACCTCGACATGTATTCTCTACAGTGTTCAAAAGGTCCCCAGTGATACTGACCCTCAGTTGCTCACAGTAATAATCTGCTTATAACTTAACCCTGTGTAGACTTCCTTTCTTCCTTCCCTTCCTATTTGACTTCTCTACTCCCTTACCAGAATCTGCTGGGATAACTTCCTACTTACACTCAAATTCTCGCATCAGGGTTTGAGAAAGGATCTAGTTTTTGTGCTTAGAAGTATCTTTTAGGTGTTTTTGTAGATGGTCTTTATCAAGCTGAAGAAATTCCCCTCTATCTCAGTTTACTTAGAGTTGCATGTGTGTGGGGGTGTGTATGTGTGTTTTAGTCATGAATGGGTAGTGAATTTTATCAAAATGCTTTTCTGCATCTACTGATACAGTCATATGATTCTTTTTTCTTTAGCCTGTTGATGTGATGGACTACATTAATTGCTTTTTGGATACTGAACCAGTGTTGCAAATCTTTCTGAATCACCAGGTGGAATATAAAGGAGAGGCATATCTGAAATGACAATCCTGAGATTAACAAAAAACAGATAGGTGTCCATCATTTCCAGTAATAAATGGAAAAAATAATTTTACTTCCTTCTCTTTAAAAAAAAATCAAATAGCTTGAACATAAAAAGTCAGCACATTTTGCATAGTATATTAGTCTCCCTTCACTTTATTAAGAATTTCATATCCTCTTAAACTGCTTTTAATAAAGGAATTAAAATACTTTCTTTCCTTTTTTATATTTTTAGGCAGGGAAGTCAGTGGCTCTTCATACACCCAGCAACTGCAGCAGTTACAGCTTTTTGACAGCAGGATCAGAGCAAGGTAGACTGACTTCAATGTTTTTGCTAAAAATAAAAAGCCATACAAACCAGGCCCATCATTTCCAACAAGCAACAATATAAATAGCTAATGTATTTTACTATTCATAAAACCAAACAAAAGCCAAAGGATGTTGTCTAAAAGGTGATTAGAATTTGTGTGCTTATAGGATCAAGATGTGGCCACCCTCTGGTTTTGGGTCCATCTGATTTGGTCTGTTTATCAACAGAATTCCAAAGTGAATGAACCCACTTCCTGTTAGTCCCTTTCAATCTCATTTTTTCCCCTTTCAAGTATGGATTTGATGTCTTGCCCTGTTTGGAAGGAGAAAATGCTGTTTGTCATTTATCAAAATATAAACAGCTGTAATCCAACAATGTTCATTCAATTTTAATAGTAAGTAAATAAATGTGAGCAATGAATATATTATGGAAACATGTGGACCTCACGTTCAAATTCAATGAATTTCACTTCCAGTTCAGTTTCATAAGGTATTAGAATTTCTTAGATTCCCATTAGAATTCCCAACTTTGCAGATTAGTATGGATGTATATTCTGTAAAAACAGCCTCTTAACTTGCCCCCAATCCATAAAGCTAAGCCTGTTTGGACTTGAATATTTTATTTTTTTTCTTTTGAAAGATCAAACTAATTTACTGCAAAAATTGAGAGCAAGAGTGAGTGATTTGAAAATGCACTGGCTTAAAAACTATGGAACAATTAAAGTTACCATTATGTTTTCCAGATCATATATAAAATGGACAGAAAAAATATGCATTTCTTATACTCCCACCTGTGTCATTCTCATCCTTAACCCACTGTAATTGTGTACTTAAGACTAACTTTAGGGCGCCTGGGTGGCTCAGTGGTTTAAGCCGCTGCCTTCGGCTCAGGTCATGATCTCAAGGTCCTGGGATCGAGTCCCACATCAGGCTCTCTGCTCAGCGGGGAGCCTGCTTCCCTCTCACTCTCTCTGCCTGCCTCTCTGCCTACTTGTGATCTCTCTCTGTCAAATAAATAAATAAAATCTTAAAAAAAAAAAAAGACTAACTTTACTCCTTAACTAGTTGTTTCAATATACTTATACTTTGGCTAAAACTCTAGGTCACTTAAGTGGTTCATAGAATCAGGGTGATTAAGGCTACTCACTAGTCCATAATGTTTTGCTATGAACCCACCATGTGCCATTTCCAATTTACATCCTTCAAAAAGCAAAGGTAGTGTGCCTTTAGAAACTTGAACAGTGTTTGTAGTTAAGTTACATGGTGGGACAGCTTGAATTAAATAATGGCCTTTTCGAGTCAAGTTAACATTCAACTCTACTGAAAGAATAATTTGAAAATTGAAGTTCTATTTTTCTGTTGAAGCATATGTAAATATAACACTCATCTGGAGACACCGCATGTTAACATAAAATATGCTCTGAATAAATACATTCTTTTATCACAGTTAAGAATATTCTAATCAAAGAATTTTCTAAGGTTGACTAGGATAGCTATATAATAACAACTAGGTCATTACTGATTTCTAATTATTTCCCTAGGACACTGCCCATGGCAGCTAGTAAAAGTCTTCTTTAGTTTTCTTAATGCCCAATTCTGTTACCAGGACTCTATTACCAGCAAGCCAGAAGAGAGTAATAAAACTTTTTATTTTAAGTTGTTAGGCTATGAGAAGCTATACCCGGACGATATGGACCACTATCTATCAGATGTTCACAGATGGTGAACTTCAAGTAGGATGCATTCAATGCATGATCACCTCTTATGGCTTCATGCATCCCATGCAAGGGGAGGTATGGAATACTTCTGATTATACCAATGGAAGACTAACAGACTTACTTTCTGACTGAAATATCTAGAAAACTGGACCAGTTTTCAAACACTGGACAACAGACCATAAAGGACTGTGATGCCAAGGAAGGAAGAAACAGAAAGTAAGCTCTATGAGTGTTCCCCATCACAGTCTTGAGAACATTTACAGACTGTAGAACAGGGGGAAGAATCCAATCAGAGCATAGTGGTTATCTGTGTTGAGGAAACAGTGTTTAGAATTTAGTAGGTGATTAGAATTTTCAAAGCAAAGTACCAGAGAGGAAAGAGTTGCATAGAAAGAGAAAGAATTGTAGGGATCTTTAGAGGGCAAGATTTAAAGCTTTACCTGAACTGAGGGGAACATGCATGTAGGGAAACTATGGAAGCTAAGGGAAAATCACCAGCAAGAGGTAGATGAAACAATCCTTGCAATTCACACAAAAATCGGGAGTGGTTTGTTTCTCTAACACCCAGAGACTAAAAGCCTCCTAACACACAGGACAGCAAGCAGTGTCCTCATAAAGGTATTGCCTCAGTAGTGAGGGATAAATGAAGGCTGATCTGGACCATTCTGGTGAAGCTCAAACCCAGGGATTAAAGTGATCCCAGGGAACTTAACTTCATATGAGAACAAATCCCCAAATTTTTAACAAAATACAAAAATTTTAAAAAGAGAAAATTAAAATACAGTGCCTAACAATGTAAAATTACAACTATTATAAATACTTTACACTCAGAAAGGTAGAAGAGAATATAAGCCTGATGGGAAGAGAAATGTTAGTTATTAAAAGAACCAAACCATCTTTGGGGTAAATACCCAGTAGTGCAATTGCAGGGTCACCCGGAAGCTCTATTTTTAATTTCTTAAGGAATCGCCACACTGCTTTCCAAAGTGGTTGTACCAACTTGCATTCCCACTGACATTGTAAGAGGGTTCCCCTTTCTCCACAACCTCTCCAGCACACGTTATTTATTTCAGCTTATCCCAAAAATACAGATGTAGTGAAAAGAAGGGGCATCTGTACCCCAATGTTCATAGCAGCAATGGCCACAGTCACCAAACTGTGGAAAGAACCAAGATGCCCTTCAACAGATGAATGGATAAGGAAGATGTGGTCCATATACACTATGGAGCATTATGCCTCCATCAGAAAGGATGAATACCCAACTTTTGTAGCAACATGGACGGGACTGGAAGAGATTATGCTGAGGGGAAATAAGTCAAGCAGAGAGAGTCAATTATCATATGGTTTCACTTACTTGTGGAGTATAAGAAATAACATGGAGGACATGGGGAGATGGAGAGGAGAAGGGAGTTGGAGGAAATTGGAGTGGGAGGCAAACCATGAGAGACTGTGGACTCTGAAAAACAATCTGAGGGTTTTGGAGGGGAAGGGAGTGGGAGGTTGGGTGAGCCTGGTGGTGGGTATTATGGAGGGCACGTATTGCATGGAACACTGGGTGTGGTACATAAACAATGAATTCTTCTTTATCCATTCATCTGTTGATGGACATCTAGGTTCTTTCCATAGTCTGGCTATTGTAGACATTGCTGGTATATATACACAATGGAATACTATGCAGCCATCAAAAGAAATGAAATCTTGCCATTTGCGACGACGTGGATGGAACTAGAGCGTATCATGCTTAGTGAAATAAGTCAATCGGAGAAAGACAACTATCATATGATCTCCCTGATATGAGGACATGGAGAAGCAACATGGGGGGGGGGGGGTAGGGGGATAGGAGAAGAATAAATGAAACAAGATGGGATTGGGAGGGAGACAAACCATAAATGACTCTTAATCTCACAAAACAAACTGGGGGTTGCTGGGGGGAGGTGGGATTGGGAGAGGGGGAGCGGGCTATGGACATTGGGGAGGGGAGGCGAACCATAAGAGACTATGGACTCTGAAAAACAACCTGAGGGTTTTGAAGGATCAGGGGTGGGAGGTTGGGGGAACAGGTGGTGGGTAATGGGGAGGGCACGTTTTGCATGGAGCACTGGGTGTTGTGCAAAAAGAATGAATACTGTTACGCTGAAAAAATAAATAAAATGGAAAAAAAAGGAAAAAAAAATAAACAATGAATTCTGGAACACTGTAAAGAAATTTAAAAAATAAATAAAAATTTTAAAAAAAAGCCAAATCAAACTTCAGGAGATGAAAAATACATCCTCACATTTGAAAAACCCACTGAATGGAAGAGAGAAGATATTGCAGAAGAAAGTTTACTACAGAAGCTATAACAATAGAAACTACCCAAAATATAATACAAATGGGGGGGGGGCAGTTAATAGCATGTCAGTGAGCTGTGAGGACATCAAATGGCATTCCCAGAAGGGATGGGCAGAAAATGTATGTGAAAAAAAAAAAAAAAACAGCTGCTAATTTTCCAAATTTGATGTTATCTGTAAACCAGAGACCCTAGAAGAGCAGTAAATTCCCCACAAACGGAATATTAAGAAAAGCACACCTATGCACTTTGTAATCAGTTGCTGCAAAACTGCTACAAAGAAAATCTTAAAAGCAGTGAGGAAAACAAGATTTGTTATAGAATAACAAAAATAAGGCAGACTTCTAGTCAGAAACAGTGCAGACCAGAAGACAGTAGAGCAACATTTTTAAAAAGAAGCTTTACAAAGTAAAAGCCTTCTGCCTTGAGTCTTCCTTTTTGTCTTTAAGGCAGCAGGAGGATGTTAATGTCTGCAACACAAACTGCTAACCTGTCACCTTGAGGCAATAGCTTGGGGACCAAGGAGGGAAAAATCACTCTAATGATGGCAAAAGAGAAAGATAGAGCCTGGTCTTACCCATTTTTGAGTTGCCACATCAATCTCAAAACCCCTTCACTCTGGATTAGATATTAAGTAAATAAGAAACATGATAGTATTTTTTTTAATTAATTTATTTATTTTTATTTGCTTATTTACAGCATAACAGTGTTCATTGTTTTGGCATCACACCCAGTGCTCCATGCAGTACGTGCCCTCCCTATTACCCACCACCTGGTTCCTCAACCTCCCACCCCACCCCACCCCCTCCCACCGCCCCTTCATAACCCTCTGGTTGTTTTTCAGAGTCCATAGTCTCTCATGGTTCATCTCCCCTTCCAGTTTCCCTCAACTCCCTCTCCTCTCCATCTCCCCATGTCCTCCTTGTTATTTGTTATGCTCCACAAATAAGTGAGAATACTATCATGTGATACTTGAGCAGAGAGAGTCAAGTATCACATGATAGTATTTTAAGCCACAGGTCAGCAAGTTCCTGTTACATGTGTTCAGGTAAAGACTAAGGGCTTTGTGCTTCTTCTTTATTAGGTCATTTAGCATAAATTCCTTCATCCATCCCTGCTATCTGTGTCTGACACCAGTCCCTAGGAGGTATCTGTGACTCTACTCTTAGAGGAAAAATAGCCACTCTCTCACCAATACAAAAATCTCCATTTGGGCTCGGTGTCTCTTTCCTTTCCTGTTTCCTCCAGGAACTTGTATCTTCTAGCATTTTCAACTACTCTCTTCCCATTGCTCTTATGATTGTTTCCTCTTTGCTTAAATCAACTGGCTTCTCACTGGGCAGAATTTATCTTTTTCTCCTCAACATCTCGACTTGGTCAAGGCTTGTTCTACATTCCTCATCCATCAACTTGTTCCTCTCCCTGCAGTATTCTATTTCTTCCCTTTATTCTAATTCCTCATAAAAACCTCTTAAAACTGGCTTACCATTTTCTTCCTGTATATGCATTCTCCTTGATTTTTACAATATGTAACTTCTCATTCCAAAACTTCAACGCTGACTTTCATGACATTACATGATTTTGAAGTCCCTAATTACTTACCATTGTTGTCAAGAACAAAAACATTGTCCTATTCCTTAGCTGGAGCTATTCTCTAACCTTCAATCCCTGGCATTCTGCTCTTTTCCCCCTTTCCTCTAAAAAACTTACACCTCATTGTAATCATTATAGGAATTCAGGTCATTATCAATTCTGTATCTTTAGTCCCATAATCTCTCACAAATTTTCAGTGTCCTATCTCCAATTGCACTCTAGACAATTATTAGTTTACTCAACATATCTAAAAACAACTCATCCTTATCTCTAACCCAGTTTGTCCCTCCATTATTTTGCTATACCTGTTGCATATACCCTTGTGCCAGTCAGCAAATTTGGAAGTTTACATCCCTCTTCAACTATTTCTTCTCTCTTCTTTATTTAAAAGCATTGGTTATATTATGATCACATGTGGTTGTGGAAAATGACATCCTACCTCAATCTTTATCATCTTCCACTTATAAAAGTGGAATAGCTTCAGTTCTCGTACCTTCAAATTTCTCTCCCTCCAGAGAATTTACATCTATACTCCACCACAAGCATACTGCTAAAGCATTCTTTTCAAGAAATCACAATTTAAATGGCTTCCCAATACCTGCTGGGCTTCCAGCTCCAAAAGCAACTTTTAAGGAGTCAAAACCTGACACAGGAGGAAGTCTTTAGAACTCTACTATGGCAGGGTCCAAAATTATTAAGTATTTTGTGCACAACACCTGCAGACATGCAAGATTTAGTTAACAATTAATTACAGGTTTGACTGGACTTCTGGCCATGGGTAATAAAAGTGGAACTTGACTTTCTCAATTCTGTATTCAAGAAACAGAGTTTCTTGATTCCTGGAATGTACATTATTAACAGACTTGACATCAGTAATATCCTTCAAGTAACCTTCCTTCCTTTGCAGAACTTGAACTGCTATATCAAGCTCTACACATCGGAACCACGTTGATATTTCAAAGCCCACATTCAGACACAGCTCATCTTTCACAACTTTCAGTTCTGTGTTTTGATCTCCTCCTTCCTAATGCATTAAGTGTAAAATCAAATTTTTTCTTATTTTGTTACCATGGTATTTTCTCCATAGAAAATGTAAACTGTTAAAAATTAGTAAAGAAAACTTTTCATTGTGCATCTATAGAAAGATTTGAGTTTAACTTACAAAATATTAACCCAAGCCCTTTAGTTCAATTATGTCATTTGCACTCTGAAATGAGAAATATGCCAATGTATTGAACGTAAAATCTATATGCAAAGCACATTTTTTCCCCCAAGTATGTTCTTTCTTTGGACTGAGGTCCCAGCCTTTGACTAGACCAAATCAAGAAGACAGCCTCCCTAAGTTCCATTGTCAAGGATGGAGAGAACTGCTCCAAGATTTTCTAAATTCTGAGAAAATGTTCAAGACCTCTGATCTTGGGGTTCATCCTGATTTTATTAACTTATTTCATATTTCCCAAACCATTCTTTTGCATTTTATAAAACAGTAACAATTTCATAATAGTAACACAATTTCATTTCTAGGGCTGTTTTTAAGCTTGGGAATTAGTTTAGAGGGGATATGGAAACAGACTTTATTTCAAGGACAGGCAATTTAGAATAACAGAAATGATGGATTGGGAGTTCAAAGTGCTGCATCTTTCTCAGGGCTCTATTAAGTAGCCAACAATGCAATGGAGGCCAGTGGTTTTTCAAAGTGCACAGAATCACTTGGGATGTTTGTTAAAATGTAGATCGTGGGATTCCACTTCTAGAGATTTTTTGTTAGCAGCTCTAGAGTAGGGACCAGAAATCTGCATTTTAAGCAAATTCCCCAGGAATTGTTCTTTAGACTACACTTTGAGAATCACTGCCTTAAGCAAGCCCAGTCCTCTGGGCTTCAATTTCCATATCTGTAAAATGAGGGAGCTGGATTAGATAAGAGCTGGGAATATTATCAGCTCTTAATGTTTTATAACTCAAAGTATTTCCTATTTCTAGGAATAAAGTCTTGATCAGTCAACACTGATGGCACTCAAGTGACTCAAAATCTTTTCTTTCATTAGTGTACTGCCTAAAGAGATATTTTTCTAATGCTATACCTACTATTACCGTTTTTGTATCTTTATTACTCACAGGTATTCTTTCATGTCTACTCCCAAATGCTGTCCATCACAAAACTTTTCACCAGGAAAAGGCAGCGGAAACCATCAAATATAGCTACTATCCTCCACTAATACCCCAAATAGATGGTCACCTAGCCTGTGCTTGTTTACTTCCATTTTTAGGAAATATGGAAATGTATTCCTTCTCTTAAATAAAAATCTTTCTCACTGGATAATTAATCATATATCCTGGTTCTGACCTATGATCCTATATAGAATAGTATAATTTCTCATCCATGTGATAACCACTTGAATACAACCTTTGTTCCATAGTCAGTTTCATGTCTTCTTACACACTGTTGATGCAGTTGCCTTTCAGTGGATGCCTCCTAAAATCAGGGCCTACCTGTGTGTCTACGCAGTGTCATTTACACTAGGACGATGTAAAACCAAAGGAAGGGGGACATATTTGAAACTCATATCACAGAAAAAAGGGAATATCTTTCTAATATATTGTTCCAGACTAAGGTTACGTGTTTACTGAGATCTATATATTTACCTGCTTCCTCTCTGGAACAGGCCTAAAAAAGCTTACATCATTCCTAGGGTCATGTAGGTAGAGCACTACTGCCTTTGCCACCTTTGCACACCGAAGGGGTCAATGCAGCTGCTGCTGCAGATTTCTCTTACTATTCATGGGAATTCCCCAACACATCCCCAACACATCCTTATTCCAAGCCCAACAGTACATAGCTCTTATTTCCCTCCCAAGAGCTCCCCTATTGCCAATGAGATAATACAGGCTGTTGGACCAAGTTAGTGGCTTGGTTTTTGTTTTTTGTTTTCTTTTACCAAGAGGAAACAGTGCTTGATCAATACATTTTTCTTTTCCCTCCCATCATAATGGCCATGACCCCCACCAGATAGCTGAAGACAAATATTATCTTAGGGGAACAACAAGGAAAATTAGAGCTGAGGTTTTAACATTAACAGTGGAAGATATAAGGCAATGGTGAAAGAGAAAAAAAAAAAAACACATCAGACAGGCATCATGTATCTAGCAAAAAATTCTTTAAAAATATGAGCTAAGTAAAGGTATTTTCAGACAAGATGAGAATATTTATTGCCAACAGAGCCATACTACAAGAAATACTAAATGACTTTCTTCAAACTGAAAGAAAATTATTCCACATGATAGCATGGAATTGCAGAAAGAGACAGAGCAGAGTAAATGCAGAGGTAAACATGAAATGAAATGTTTTACTTTGCAGAAAGACTAAAGAAAAAATAATAATGCTTGATGGGATTTATAATATACATAAAAGTAAACTATATGAGAACAATAGCAAAAAAGGCAGGCCCATGTGAAAGTGTCTTCCAGTATTTATGAAATGGCAAAATTTTAATTCAAGATTTTATTAAGGACACATACTTTAATATAGGGCATAAACAATAACAAGAACATAAAACTGTGCTAATCAAAAGATGACAAAACATAAAATAGAGTAAATATACCTGAATCATCCAAAAGAAGGCACCACAGAAGTGATGAAGCAAGCAAAAATGATGGAAAAAACAGAAAACAAAATGATAGGCTTAAGCATACTCACAATTATATTAAAAGGATAACTAACAGAGAAACCTAAATACTCCAATTAAAAGATGGAGGTTATAAGAAGAGATTTTTTTTTTTTTTTAAACCATGGCTCAGTCAGTATGTGATCTTTAAAAGACACTTTCAACATAAGGACATAGATAGAAGAAAAGTAGAGGATGGAAAAACTTATGCCACACAGGTACTGAGAGTAAAATGAAATATATCACAATGATTAAAGGATCAATTTTTCAGGAAGATGTGACAAGTCTAAATGTATATGAAACTCATGTGCTAGCTTAAAATATATGATGTAAGACTGACAGAACTAAAAGGAAAGAAACTGATTCACCATCATAATTAGAAAATTACACATACATATCTCAGCCAGAGATAAAACAAGTTATTTAAAATAGCTAATGTAGAAGAATTGAAAACTCTATGAACAAACTTGACCCAATTAATATTTATATAACACAACAACTAGACAGTGGGGAATACACATATTTTTCAAATACACATGAAATGTACACCAATGTAAACCATATGTGTGTTCTTTAGCAAATTCTTTTTTTTAAAAGATTAATTTATTTGATAGAGAATCATGTGCATAAGTTGGGGGAGGGGCAAAAGAAGAGAATCAAGCAGATTCTCTGATGAGTAGTAAAGATCCAAAGATCTTTACATCTTTAGTAGTAAAGATCCAAAGATCCAAAGACCCAAATATCATGAACTAAGCCAAAATGAAGAGTTGGACACTCAACTGAGCCAGCCAGGCATCCAAACTTTAACTAATTCTTGGTAGGTTGCAAAAGATTGACTCATTTAGAATATGTTCTCTAACCACAATGAAAAATCTAGAACTCCAGGTGTCTGGGTGGTTCAGTTGGTTAAGTGTCTGCCTTTGGTTCAGATCATGATCCCAAGGGCCTCAGATTGAGCCTCATACCAGACTCCCAGTTCATCAAAGAGTCTCTTTCTGCTCCTGCTCATGCTCCCTCTTCCCCTTCTTTCTCTAAAATAAATAAATAACATCTTTTAAAAAGAACTAAATTTTAAAAAAGAAAATTATCTAGAACTCAATAACAAAAAATTAACTAGGAAGTCCCCAATGTTTGGAAATTAATGACATAATTCTAAATATCTCATGGGTCACAGAAGAAATCAAAGTGGGCATCAGAAAATATTTTCAAGAATAAATAATGAAAATACAACATATCAGAAGCTATGAAATGATGTTAAAGTAGTGCCTAGAGGAAAATGGGACTGACTTTAGATGTTTATACTAGAAAATAGTAAGGGCTCAAAAGCAATAATCTAAGTGACTCACCCACATGTCTAGTAAAAGAAAAAAATATTCTCAAAGGAAGAAGAAAGGAAAATGTGAACCCAGAGTTGTGGCCCTTCAATCACCCATTAATATCAATTACAATGATAGATTGCCCCAGCTATCAGCAGATAGCCTCTAGTGGTCCAGGACCTTCGGGGTTTGTCTCAATTACAGAGAAACTCCTCACCCAAGGGCATGTCCTTCTTGGGCAGTCTATATCCAGTGACTGACTCAGGTGAAGATACGAAGCTCCAGATATCCGAGCCCAATGCAGGACACTTCTGACAGCCTATTCACCCATCAGTCTCCCTGTAGGGTCATCTGAACTTTTTCAGGCTAGATCACAGACTTCTCCTTCTCACCAGTGAGCTTTCAGCCTCCTCCTTACCATAGGAATTAATCTCTAATAAATCCCCTGCATGGCAAAGTCTTTCACAGGATCTGCTTTGAGAGACATATTTGCAGAAATCAATGGAAAAGAAGATGGACCTCAAATACAGAAAATCAACAAAACTAAACTTTGTTTCTTTAAAAGATCATTTACATTAATAAACACCCAGCAAGACCCATTAAGACAAAATGGGCAAACAAAAATACTCAACAAAAATTGCTTGTTTGATATTGATACAGTCAAGATACAGAACACTTCTATCACCATGAGAATCTCTCATCTTGGTCTTTTGAAACCCTAACCACTTGTCTATTCTCATCCCCTAACCCTAATCCCTGGAAATCACTATTCTCCATCCCAGAATTTCATCTTATCAACTTTATGTATAAATGAAATGATACAGTATGGTTTTCGTTACTGGATTTTTTTCATTCAGCACAGTTCCCTAGAGATTCACCCAAGTTGTATGTATAAATAATTCATTCCTTTTCATTGCTGAGTAGTATTCTATGGTGTGAATGTACCATATTTAACCATTTACCCATTGAAAGCCATCTGGCTCACACAGTTTTTAGTTGTTACGAAGATAGCCCCTACAAACATTCATGTGCCAATTTTTAAAAACATATATCCTACTTTTTCTGAGATAAATGCTCGAGTGCAACTGTTAGATTATATGGCAGTTGCATGATACTGTGGGCTGGACTGTGTCTCCTTAATTCATATTTGGAGCCCTAATCCCCATTACCTCAGAATGTGAGGTACTTTGAGTATGAAATAGACCTTTAAAGAGGTAATTAAGGTAAAATGAGGTCATAAGGTGGCCCGTAATCCAACAAGACCATGTGCTCAGACAAAGAGGAGATTAAGATACAGACCACACAGAAACCAAGCGGCAACAATGTAAGGACACATCGGCAGTGTAGCCATCTGCAAGCCAACGACAGGGGTCTCAAAAGGTGATAACTTTATCTTGGATTTCCAGCCTCCAGAGCTATGAGAAAATAAATTTCTGTTGTTTAAGCCATTTAGTCTGTGCTATTTTGTTATGACAGCCCAAACAAACTAAGATATATGACTCGTTTTTATAAGAAACAGCCAAATTATATTCCAGAGCTGCTGCACCACTGCCATCAGTAACGTGTGATCAGTTTCTCTGAACCCACTCCAGCATTTGATGTTGCCATTATTCTTTATTTTAGCCATTCTGACTGATACATGATATCTCACTGTTGTTTTAATTTGCATTTCCCAAATGACTCACCCTGAATATCATTTCATGAGATTATTTTCCATCCTTTTCATAAAGTATGTCTTAATGTCTTCTGCCCATTTGCTAATTAGATTTTTTGCTTGCTTTTACTGTTAAATTTTGAGAGGTCGTTATACAGTCTAGATATTGATTCTTTATTGGATATGTGGTTAGCAGATATTTTCTCCTTTTCATTCTCTTAACAGGAATTTTGCAGAGTAAAATTGTATAATTTTAATGAGCTCCAATTTATCATTTTTTTCCTTGTATAGATCTTGCTTTTAGTGTCAGTTTAAGGATTCCTCTTAATCTTAGACCCTAAAGACTTTTCCATTAGTTTTGTAGTTTTATTTTACTTTTAACTACATGAATCATTTTGAGTTAATTTTTGTATAAAGAATGAAATTTAGGTCAAGATTCAATAATTGAAAAGACTATCCTTCCTTTATTGAATTGCATTATTAGAGTCTAAACAGGGCATGTGAGTAAAAAATGCTAAGAATAATTGTTTTACATAAAAAGAGCCTCTGTGAAGATTCCTAGATCTTACTAAGGCAAAGCAAGCACACTGTGGGTCTCTTTCATGTTCTGCCTTCAAACAATGTATGTAAGCTCTCTTCTTTCTTCCTTAGTTAAAGATATAAAAGAGCAAATGAGCATTCTAAAATCTAAAGATTTTTTTGGTGATGTTTATAGAGGACAGTCTTATTCTACTCTGATTTATGGTCATGTTTGTGAGGGACTGATGCTGATTTGACTTGTATCCCTAGGTTAAACCTCTAGCCTACATGAAGCCAAAGAACCCACCCAATGATTTAAGACCTGCCAATTCCAAGTGCATCTCTGAAATTCAGTCCCTTGCCTGTTGTACTAGCAGACTCTCCTAATCTTGATTTCCAGCCAGTCCACATTTACTTCATCAATGCCCTTTTGTGAAATTTTGAGTACTTCACTGTTGGTCCTCCATTCTCTGGAAATGGTATTATGATGTCATTTGGCAGAGGGAGGGGAAGTGAGCTGAATATTCGATAGTAGAATACAGAGGAGTCATTAGTTCTGAATATCAAATATTTCTTCTCTTTTTGGGCAAATGAATTTTGCTACTCCACCCCTTTGGAGTTGAGAAAACCATGTGAATTTTCTCGGCTAATAACATACAAGCTGAAATAATGTGTTCCGGTTCCTGCTTGAAGTCTTTAAGAACTCTGGTGCTTCACCATTGTCTCTTTGTATAAAGTAGTGATGCTCCAGATTGTAGAGCCTTCATCAGCCTACACCCTGAAGCAAAAACAGTAAAACAGAGTCCTGCCAATCCAGATGGACATGTAGCACGAGTGAAAAACGAACATGGTTGTCTTATACCACCAAATTTGTTTGTTCATTTAGTTTTTACCATTATATCCCTTCATCCATCCTTGTCAATATAATCTCAATGGCACCATATGCATTTACTTAGTTGTAACAATACAATAAAGGGATATCAAAATTTGAATTGACCTTTATATATTTGTAAGTCTATTTATATAAAAAAAAATCTATGAATTGAAAAAAAAATTAGGGTCACACCACGTTCCTAAGTCAGTTCTAAAAATGTAGTTTCTACATGCAGATCAGTGACAGCATTCTGTGGGCTAACATACAAGCACACCAAAACTCATTCTGGGCACTGAGTCAATACTTGATATTTTCTGAATAAATGTAATCTCCAAGAGTGAAGCGTAATGAGGCAAAACACTGACCCAAAATAACTAAGTAGTATTTTAATTATCTGAGAGCAGCTTAACAACAAATAGTTTAACAAAACTTTATACCCATCAAGCAAGATGTTGGATGGATAAAAGAAAAACATAGCCTTTTGTACTTTAACACGTGGATAAAGTAAATATTCAAGAGATATGACAGTAGAAATATGCTCTGGGTTCTGCGGGACCACAAAGAAGAGGTAAATGTCATGGTATCCAAGTTTATCATGGCAAAAAAACATTTTCAGCTCAAACTCTCATCAGAAAGTTATGCTCTTGATTAGCCAGAGCAAAATTTAATCCAGAACACATACAGGCAGAACCCAGGAGAAGCAAGCCAGAGAACACAGTGTACTCAGATTAAAGGACCAGAGAAGTGCAGAGCCCCGCAACAAAGACAAGAAGTCACATCTCACTAGGAAGTAATTAGAGACAGGAATTTCATGGAGCTCATGGAAAGCAGTACAAGATCCCTAGCAATGAAACTGATGATGCCTGAACCTGCTTAAAATGAACTTTCAGCAAGTGTGGAGGCAGAGACAGAATCTCCTTCACTTTAGGGACCTCGAGGAAGACAACTGTGTTGGGTTCACAAAGGACAATCAGCAAATGGTGATCTGTGCAAAGCAGGTGGCACTCAGGTTGGGAATATAAGCAAGACTACTTTTTTAAGAAACATCAAACTGGGGCACCTGGGTGGCTCAGTGGGTTAAGCCGCTGCCTTCGGCTCAGGTCATGATCTCAGGGTCCTGGGATCGAGTCCCGCATCGGGCTCTCTGCTCAGCAGGGAGCCTGCTTCCCCCCCCCCCCCCCCGCCGCCTCTCTCTGCCTGCCTCTCTGTCTACTTGTGATCTCTCTCTGTCAAATAAATAAATAAAATCTTTAAAAAAAAAGAAACATCAAACTGTGGCTTTCACTAATACCTTAGTGAAGATGGAATGTATATTAATAGCAGTATATGCTAGTAATTAACAGCCATGTGACTATGTATATACATTTAAATTATGAATTATTCTGAAAAGCTATACTTAAATTTACAGTCACATTTACAGTTCTCATGAGGTTGTGGGTTTATTCATTATCAACTAATCCTACTTCTGCCTTCTTAACATCCTGAAATGAAGAACCATTCTAGGAAATGATAAAGGCAGTTGCGTAGAACTGACATGAATATTATCCAGAGTGGTCAAAATGAGTTATGAAATACACCATACAAAATGGCATCCTGGCAGGGCTGTTTCAGTATACTACACTTGCATCCTTTTATGGTAGATGATGAAGGAAAACCGATATAATTAGAAGGTTAATTTTTAAAAAGGAAAAGAAAGGATTGTGGAGGGGGGGGGTAAAAATCTATAAAAAAATCAAGCCATAACATTCCCCTTCTGCAGCATCACATGCCAAATCATAATTTTCTTTCCATTTTCCAAAACATGCACTTTAAGAAGGTCTATGTGCTCTGACCCAGAAATTCTACCTCTATGAGTCTAACCCTAGGAAATGATTGAATATTTGCATGGATATTTATTAGCAAAATGTATTCATTACAGAATTAATAATACTGAGGTTATAATAAATTTTTAAAAGCTTCTAAGTACTAATAAGAAATGTGACTAAATTAGTTTTTTTCTAAACTGGGAGGAAAAAATATATAAAATCTGAATAGTGATCCCACATTAAGAAATGCAAAACTAGGGGTGCCTGGGTGGCTCAGTGGGTTAAAGACTCTGCCTTCGGCTCAGGTCATGATCTCAGGGTCCTGGGATCGAGCCTCGCATCAGGCTCTCCGCTCAGTGGGGAGTCTGCTTCTCTGCCTACTTGTGATCTCTGTCCATCAAATAAATAAATAAATCTTTAAAAAAAAAAAAGAAATGCAAAACTATGATCAACTTAACCCAAATGCCAACAACAAAGCAAAACGAAACAACAACAACAACAAAAGCAAAACAGTGGAGCTCAAGAATACAGAAGCTGTGGGTGTAAGAGAAGGGTCTTGGCTTCACTGTGCTTGCTCTCCAGCTGACTAGTTGATGCCCACATCAATGGAACAAATGGTCTGGGATGAGTAGAAAGAGCTAAGTCAGCATGGAGAGTCTAGATGTCATTGATATAAACTAAGTAAAGACCACAATGACCAGGGATAACTTAATAGAAGGGAGTTTCAATTAGTTGCTCAGAGCAATTGCTCAAAGAGCAATTAATATGCTCTTGAAAGATACATAGTATTTGTATGAGAAAATTGTAAGGAATTCTAGGAGTGCAGCAAATACGAATGAAAAAACGGTACCAGGAGCAAATTGTTTTAGCTTGATGGAATTAAAATAGAGGGAGCAATGAAAAATTAAGGTGGGAGAGTACTTAAGAAAACATAGAAACAACACCTCAACAACAAGTTAGGTGTACTTTGGTTTTGTGTTTATGCAAGTATGTGTGTTTCTCCTGAAACTGGAAAGGTAAAACTACTTTAAATGTTAACCAATGTCTTGACAAATCTAAACTTAAAGATGTTCTCCAGGAATAATCTTATACTTGACTCGATATAATAAAAAGTAACAACAAGTACCCAAGGAACAACTTTAAGAAACTTTGTGACTCCTCCCCAGTCATCCCCAAATAGTCAGCTTGTGACCAAGCTGGCGGCCTACATTCCCCACCAGTCTCAGCATTCCTAATGTCAAGCTCACGTCCCACTAACAAAAGCTTTTTCACCTCTGATTATGCAATACCCTTCTCCACTAGTCCCACTAACAAAAGCTTTTTCACCTCTGATTATGCAATACCCTTCTCCACTATTCCAGTCCTCCCTGCTGCCCTTTTCTTTGGCACTAATGAAGATGTATTCTGTATGTATTTATTATCACGTTTCAATTACAGCCACATTTTGAAAACATCTGAAGTACGCATGAGAAAATGAAGAGGAAGAATGGACAGAAAGATGAGACAGAAGAATATGGATAGGTAGAAGGCAGGCTGACAGCAAACAAAAATTTAATTTCCCCCCTCAAGGAGTTTCCAATCCAGAAGGAACCAGATATGCAAATCAGTACAATACACAACTGCTTGAAAGGGTGAGTCACAAGGTCTACTGACACAGAAGTGAAGGAGTGGCCAAGTCTGCCAGGGCAAGATCAAGAAGGCTTCCCAGAAACACGTGAGATGGAACTGAAAGAAGAGGTAGAAATTTTCCGAGCAGGCTGGGAGGAGGCATTCCAGACAGAAAAACTACATGTAGAAAGACAATGATGAGGATCCGTGTCTGAAATTGCTGAGAGGAGAGCTGAGAGAAGAGAGGTGGAAGATGAAGCCTGACAAGTAAGCAGCGATCACACTTCATGAAGGACCAAGAAAAAGTCATAATGGCAGAACATGCTATGGAGGAAAAAAAAAAAAAACAAAAAAACAAAAAAAAAAAAACTAAAAAATACTCAGTGTGGTCATAAAGGAACTGCATGCTTCATTTTTTTTTCTTTTTAAAGAGTCTATTTTATTATTCATACTTCTATGTTTTAAATTTACTTTTAGTGTATTCTAAGTAGTGGCTAGATAAAAAGAGCCTGCAAAAATGAGTGATGTATGAGTAACAATGCAAATAATGCTCATTCGCCTGGTTTCAGGAATGGAATGTTACCATCATCTGTAGAGCCCTCCCCTGGCCAAGCCCTTGCTTTCCTTCTCAGAAAGAACCATTGAAGAGCTGAGCCCACACTAACCCAATTTCTTTCCACTCCCTGCTTCCCTTCCAATATCTCATTGACTCTTTCCTTCCCATCATAATCTCATTCCCTGGACATAAAAAGAAATGTTTTCTGTTGTTTTGTTTTTAACAGGAAGAGATGTCCCAGATTTTCTATCCTAACACCTTTATTTTACACCAGAAATCCAAGGCACAAGAGTAGCATCCTCTTGTTAATTAGTGGTAAATTCAGATGCTCACGTAGAGCATCAAATTCCAACTCCAGTTTGAGTCAGAAAACCAACCCTGAATTCAGCTCTAGCTTTGTCACTGGCCCATGGTGGGGATGAAACAGTCTTCCTTGATGACACTGTCAATCCTTGGAATTTTGTAGTCTGGAGCATTGGGAGCCTTGGGTTAGAGAGCAGGGAGGAAATGATACAGAGAAGAGGACCACAAATTGCTATCCCTATATTTGGGTAACTTTAGGAGAGCTATTAAAATAAATTACATCTTTCTATCACTGCTGCAATATTTATCTGGGGGGCTTGAGGGTATATAAGACCCTAATGTTTAATAGGCTAATTATCAACAGTCTGAGCCAAGAGGTGTGTCCAATTAAGTGTGAGTCACTAGGAGCATCGAATTAAAATTTGAGGAGAATCCTATTGGCTCTAGACCAAGGATGCTATTTCAAGGAACTCTAAAATGAGAAAAATTAAAACTTATCTTTTGTTTTGGGATTTCATCAAGATCAAAAGCTTTTGCACAGCAAAGGAAACAGTTCACAAAACCAAAAGACAACTGACAGAATGGGAGAAGATATTTGCAAACGACATATCAGATAAAGGGCTAGTGTCCAAAATCTATAAGGAACTTAGCAAACTTAACACCCAAAGAACAAACAATCCAATCAAGAAATGGACAGAGGACATGAACAGACATTTCTGCAAAGAAGACATCCAGATGGCCAAAAGACACAAAAGAAAGTGCTCCACATCACTCGGCATCAGGGAAATACAAATCAAAACCACAATGAGATATCACCTCACACCAGTCAGAATGGCTAAAATTAACAAGTCAGGAAATGACAGATGCTGGCGAGGATGCGGAGAAAGGGGAACCCTCCTACACTGTTGGTGGGAATGCAACCTGGTGCAACCACTCTGGAAAACAGCATGGAGGTTCCTCAAAATGTTGAAAATAGAACTACCCTATGATCCAACAATTGCACTACTGGGTATTTACCCTAAAGATACAAACGTAGTGATCCGAAGGGGCACGTGCACCCAAATGTTTATAGCAACAATATCTACAATAGCCAAACTATGGAAAGAACCTAGATGTCCATCAACAGATGAATGGATCAAGAAGAGGTGGTATATATACACAATGGAATACTATGCAGCCATCAAAAGAAATGAAATCTTGCCATTTGCGAGACGTGGATGGAACTAGAGGGTATCATGCTTAGTGAAATAAGTCAATCGGAGAAAGACAACTATCATATGATCTCCCTGATATGAGGAAATGGAGATGCAACATGGGGGGTTGGGGGATAGGAGAAGAATAAATGAAACAAGATGGGATTGGGAGGGAGACAAATCATAAGTGACTCTTAATCTCACAAAACAAACTGAGGGTTGCTGGGGGGAGGGGGGGTTGGGAGAGTGGGAGTGGGGTTATGGACATTGGGGAGGGTATGTGCTATGGTGAGTGCTGTGAAGTGTGTAAACCTGGCGATTCACAGACCTGTACCCCTGGGGATAAAAATACATTATATGTTTATAAAAAAATAAGAAATAAATAAAAAATTAGAAGTTAAAAAAAAAACTTATCTTTTGTCCTCACTAAAGAACGAAAAAAATATTACAAAAGTTAAAACATCATGAACAAGTACCATGGGGCACTGCTCTCGCATGCTGGACAATAACTCGGAGGTGTTTGCATTTTGTCTGCAGATGTCTACTTACAGACTAATTAGGAAGGGTGACTTTTTAAAGGTTTTGCATCCTAGGTATGAAAATCATTATTCAGCCACTAACTTACAAGCTTCAAATCATTAGCTCTTCTTTCCTCATCTGGGTCTTATCTGTTTGTCCTTCAGAATAAAACAACTGTTAGGGCTGGAACAGACATCCAAAGGCCATTTAATTATTGAGTGCTAGAGTGGGAAGGGACTTCAAAGACCTCTTAACCAACTCCTTCTGTTTACAAGGAAACAGAGACCCAGAAAAGTATCAATATCTCTTAAAGTTCATGAAAACATAGGACTTGGAACATGGTTCATTATTCTTTTTACTGCATCAATCATTCCATCAGACAACTGTAAAGACTGCACTTCTTACAAAAAATATCCACTCTGGCATGGAGTCTGTCAGTGAATGGAACAACAGCCTTCGACTTTTCTGATGTTACGTCTTTGCTGAGAAAGAGCCAGGAATCTGTGTTTCATCCCAGAAATCCACATAGAAAGGTTCCCTGAGAGCCCATAGAGATGCTCCAAGACCTCCAGAGTGAACCTGTCAGATAATCAGTCCTGTGGGATCCTGGAGTGATAAGACCATGAAATACACTTGGGAAAAAACCTGTACACTGGCCTATCAGTGCCTTACAATTGGCTGCGTGGCCTTGTTGAACCTGGGTCTCTCCAACCAGCTGGACCACCCTTTTCTCCCTCCTTTATTGTTGTTTTTATATACCCATTATTTATCAAACAGAGTCAACTTCTGAGCAACACACTTAGTGCATCCAGCACTAAGGAATGTCTGCTGCCCACCTCATTGCCTCATGTGAGCTTTCGCAGAAGGGTGGTGCTCTGCTTAGGCACAGAGGTAAGCAGACTTCACTGCTGCTGAGTGGAGTCATCACCTCATTGCAGAGGGTCCAGAATATAAATTACGGTGACACGTGACAAGTCAATGATACCTGTGAGAAGACCTGCAGCTAAGCATCTCCCACCAGCTGTAGCAGGATAGAAACATCAGTCTTATTCCCCTCCCCCACAGAAACTCTGCCAATGATTATGTTTTTTTCAGACAACAAATGCACATTTTTCACTTTCTATTGTACATTATATCACTCATATTTCAATGGATCTTCACAAATATCAATGTTTACAGGTGAAGTGAAATCCCTTTTTACTAACTCCTTTCTGAAATTAGTGCCACAGTACACATACATACATATTTACATACATACAGTAGGAAAAGGTAATAGGGAGTAAGATGCAGGGTGAAATTATTTTAAATAAAGCAGTCAGAGAAGGTGTTAGACAAGTTGTGCAAAAGAACCAAAAGTTTCATCTCTAGACCATCTCATCCTAAGTGTGCTTCCCTAAGCTCCTATGGGAGAGGAATGCTGGGAAAGTAAGAAAGATAGCAGCGTTGCACCAGTGGCCCCCTTTCCCACTCCGCTGGGCAGGTCGCTGGTGCAGAACTTATGGAGAGTCACCTATCTTGTGTTAGCAGGGACTCAGGTGAACATGTAACCTGGCATCATAGTGATGACCCACTTGCTTTCCTCCAGAGTCAAATGGAGATGGGAGGCCTGCCCTGCGGGAACAGGACAGAACACAATCTGGGTGTCCTGCAAATGTTTATAGGAGATTCAAGATTTTCACTTTAAATGACATTGTTATTGCCTTTTATTTTTCTCTAATCATGACTCCCTCCAGGAGGAAGTCTCAGTTCTGCAATAGTGGCACATACTCCTCTAACACTGCTAGTTTTCTCCTTTTAACAGAAGAGAAGAGAAATAAGGTCAGACCTTAGACAATAGCGGTATGTAGCCAGAATTCAACAATATCAATTATTTTCATTGTATTTAATTTTGTTTCAAATAAACTGATTCAAGCAAAAGTGAGTCAATTTAAAGCAAATATTTAGTAAACAGCAGTACGAGTGAGTTTAGATGTTGTGAAAACTATGAAGTTGGAGCATGAGGACTGAAGTTAGGAAGACACTGTCCTTGCCTCATAAGAACTAAAAACAAATTTGTGGAATTCCCTCTTCTTCTCAGATTCACATATCATTAGACAGCGCATTGCTCCAAAAGACATAGTTACTGGTGATTTTTTGTTTTAAGATTTTATTTATTTATTTGTCAGAGAGAGAGAGTGAGCTCACAAGCAGGTGGAGTAGCAGAGGGAGAGGGAGAAGTAGGCTCCCCCCTGAGCAGGGAGCCCAATGTGGGATTCGATCCCAGGACCCTGAGACCGTGGTTTTAGTCTTCAATGACTAAATTGAATGATGATATGATACTTTCTTGATGATATGAGGATTCTTTCAATAACCAGTATGTGATCTCCGTTTTCTCTGAATCTGCAAGCTGCCCTTAATCCCTTGAAAAGCTTCTTGATGTGGGTTTGGAGAAAAACAAGGAGCAATCATGACACACCAACTAACTCTCCCTGATGAACTAACAACTGTTTCAAGGATTTCTTACGACATTTATTACTGGAGTGCGAAGAGCCTCCTTGGTGACATGAGGATGTAACTGAAATTTTTTAACAAAATGACTAGAGTTATTTTTAAAAATCCTGGTATCTGTGATTAAGTACACTGGAAAGAAATGAAAATTTAACTCAAAGCAAGGATATTTCAACTGGATCAACTGTGCCAATTGAAACAGTTTCTTCAAGTACCCATCCATCCCGCATGCCTCATGTCCACATATAGGAAACAAGAACTACTGCTGTTGCAATAGTGTTAAAAATAAAATATCTCCTCCTAAGTTTAAGCATACTCAAAAGTAACACTCATGTAACACCCAGAACTTTCTTTCTTTTTTTTTTTTTCCCCTCACTTAGACCTTTCTATCTACCTGTTCTCCTTCCACAGCCATCCCACATGTTCTTCCCTGCCAATCTGTCTGAGATAGAGGGGCTGGACAGGCTGGAAAAAAAATATTTTCAGCACAAATCATCATTATAAATCAGTTAACACATCAAGAGAACAAACATTTTATTCTACGTCTCTTCTCCATAACTCTTTCTCTGTATCTCCTCCTCTCTCTTTTAAACACACACACACACACACACACACACACACACACACACACACACACACACCCTACTTATCCAGAATGTGAATCCACATGTGTATTTTATCCTTCAAAGGTCTCATGTTTTGATATTATCCTAAAGCTCTGGATTCTTTGGGTTCTGTCTGTTCAAGAAACCAGTAAAACTAAACAACCCTTATACTATTTTTCAATTCTTACTCACTTAATTCATTGAAAAACATAATTTAAAATTCAGCCTTCTTTATTCTATCCATCCACTCAAAGTAGCTGCTTACATTTGTTGGTTGTTATTAAAGTCATTTCAACATATCTCACTCCTGAGATTGGCTTTCTATATAACATACTCAAAAAAACTAGGCGAAACTGGTTGAGTGTATGAATCTAATATATTCCCAATGAAGCCATGGCGGTTAAATTTTCTATGCAAGCAGAGAAAAACCACTGAAGGAGTGGGTGATACACTGAACCCTGAGAGGCAGGTAATGAATTATTCCACTGATCTCTGTGTCCTCTGCCTTCTGCTCACAACAAGCCCAGAGAGGGTACAGAACAATACACAAAACCGATGATACCACACTGTACCAAAGCCAAGGGAACCACAAGAACTCATGCTGTCTTTCTGTTGTTGAGTGTACATGGGCTGAACTGGCTTACTTTTAATTTTTAAATTTTGTGTGTGTGTTCTGGCAACTTCAGCTCACCCCAACACAAAATCCAAACAGAAAAACTATAGAGTTTTCAGACTGGCTCCACATGGAGTGTCTACAAAGGCCTACAGTGCACCTTGGATGACTTTCAAGTTTTTTCAAAACCATCTGGAGTCTTTTAAAGTTGTCATTGTTTAAAGAACCTGCAGAGAGGGGAGAAAGCAATTTGGGTCTCAGAAGAAAAAGAAAAGTAATATTTAAGCCAACAGATGTGGAAAAAATCCAGGTACTGTCCCCTCCCAAGTGCTCTGGCCATTACCTGCCTTTCTCCCACTGACTCAGCTGTCTTCTTCCAGGTAGTCCATCATCCATGAATACCATCTGCCCTGATGTAGAGAGACATGGTCTGCTTTGCCTTTTCTTTCAGAGACCTGGGGTCTTCTTAGTCCCCATAATTCTATCTTACCATTTAAATCTACACAACAGCTGTTTTTCCTTTATTTATTTTCCTACTCTCATGGGTATCCATTGCCAAACCTTGTTCTGAATTTGTAACCAGGTAATTTTTTTTTCTTCCAAGTCTCTGTTACCAAATTCTTGCACATCCATATTTTACTAATGGTAACAGAGAAGTTACCATTCTGTTCTGATGAAGAACATCAGAAATGTTCTCATTTCTGATACATTTATACTTTTGATCCCTTCCCTAAAAGAAGATCTTCCTCTGCTTCTGTGCCCTCTACTTCCAACTTCTACAAAGCTCTTGACAGGAATCTAACCACTGCTTTCATTCTGTTACACTCTTCTGCAACCACCAACCACATTTATTCTTTCTCACTCTCTGCATCTCATTTGCTTTGGTCAGGTGCTGACTTCTTCATGACCAGCTTAGGTTATGACTTCCTGTTTTTCTCTCTTTAGCCTTAACCAACTTGCTTCCCTGTCCCAATCTTACTACTTGAACAAATTTCAAAGATCCACATTAGCAAAATGAAATTTTTTTAAGACACAAGACTTTATTTTAACTGAATTTCCCTTGAAAAGCACAAAACAGAAGCACAATTCAAAGCTGACCCAACAATGTTCCTTAGTAAACGCAAATAAGAGTGATTTATTGTTCATGTATCTATTCAAGAACATATCCTGTTAGTATCATAAAAACCTGTAAGTATAGTTCAGGAGTAAAAAGGTACATTCAGTTCACATTCTTCCTATTAAATAATGTGGTCTTAATCAGCAGAGGCTAAAAATAGAAATCCCCAGTTCCTGGAAATGATTGACTCCAATTTCTCTTTCCAATGAATTTGAAATGAGAAGTTGAAGGGTCTCTGCCTCGGAACACCCAAAAAAAAAAAAAAATTAAAAACACATTTCTTTTACCAGTATTTTGCAAACATAAGGCTGATGAGTACATTTAGCCTTTGAAAATTTTGCCTATGCAATGTACAACCTAGAGTTATACATTATTCCTCCTTTAGAATTGAATATACTTATGAGTCTTAAACTCTTACAGAAAAAGTCAGTCCTATGTCTATGAAATGCAATCTTCCAAAATGTAAAGTTTTACTGTAAAAGATGAATTTTCTTATCTTTTTTGTCTTGAGAGTTACTAGAAGTGTTTAAACACGTATCTAGATAACTAGCTAGCTAGCTATCTGTCTCTGCATTTTTTTCCCCCAATCACTGGTATGGTCCATCTGGCCACTGGATTGTAAATTGATGATCCAAACATAGTCATTGCATGAGTAGATCAATAGCAAACAATTCACAATATTATGTTTCTTAGCCCTCAATTGATTCAAGTCATCATGTGTCATCTCCTTCTGCTTGGACATTAAAGTTGAGAAAATTGAAGTTTTTGAATACGCCTCAGATATGTAGAGACATGAGTTCAGGGTAATGCTAAAAGTCATTTCAGTTAATCTGGCACAGTGATACCTGAAGATGAAGAAAGCTCATAAAAACATTGATTATGCTCACTCCCTGTCACCCCAGGCCTGAATGAATCACCCAAAATGAGAAACCACCAAGTCCTGTTTTTACTTAATAATTACTTCATGCTATTTTGACTATCAGAACTGTATTTTAAAGCACTAAAAGTTCTAACTGAGCATTCTGAATCCAAATATAGGTTACAGTTTATTCTTCTATTTTGTACACAATTTCCTTCTGGAAAAGAAATGCATCATCACTGCTATCAAAGCTGAAAAACAACAAATACCTCTGATCACAAAGTTCAGGAAATTTCCCTGAGAATGGGGAGACACATTTCATATGTTCTTTGTATAACTGACTCATTTTTTCCCTGATGGCTAATCTACTTCTTGGAAAGTAATTCAGATCAATGAAAAAATTATTTTAAATCTTCTGGGCTACTTAGGACTATATTATTGTTCAATTTTAAGTCTCTTTTAGGAAATCAATTTGTCCTCTTCTATCAATTAACAGCATTTGTTCACTGACTTAAAATACAAATTGAGTTTTAAATCTGTCCCTGAACATAATGGAGAGAGTAATAAACAAATTATGTTCACTTGGAGAAAAAAAGGAATAAAGAGGTAAGTTATCCAATATACTCCTGAGAAAAGGATCAAGAGTAAAGCATAACATTGTTGGTACAAAGAATTGAATCTCACCTGCCTTCTCTGCTATACTAAGTGACAGAAGACCACATGATTTGAACAGTGAAAAGATGATGCCTTTGGCTGGTTTTTCAAGGACAAAAGAGGTAATACTAGGAGTTAAATATGCAGGCACCTTTCTCACAATAGTGCTGTGCAAATGTCAACATCTTCAAATAAATGGCAGGTCACTAAAAAGCTAATAATTAAGTCCCAGTTTTTTGGCTAGAAATAAAAAAGGTGACACATACCTAACACATAAAAATCATTGCAATTTAACTACTGGAATAAAAGTGGCTATATACAGAAATATTTCAGTTGTAAATTTCTGGGGGAAATCAGACCTTTTTAAATTTGGAATGGTCTTTAAATGATGAAATATGAACTGAGAATATAAAATTTAGAAACCCCAAATTCAGGTAATGATTTTTTTTTTTTGTAAATTAGTCTGCTGTCAATAAGCCAGTAATATATATGTAAAAATTTCAAGATTTGTTCAATTCAACCTTTGAAATAATGCATTCATTTGAACAATTCAATGGAAAACACCTAATGTCCCAAAAAGTAGTTAGGGTAGAATACATACATTATATGTTCTGAGTCAAGTGAGACAAAATACATAGTAAAAAGCACCAGAAAAAAATGCTAAAAGTCAGAAAATGTGTGCCTTTCAGGGGAAGGATGACCAGTGAAATTTTTCTACATTTCTATATTTTTAATATCTCTTTATTTTCTAGACTGAGCATTTATAACATTTACAATCACAGAATAAAAAGAGGAAAGGAGCCTATACTAATTTACTCATTTATATACCAAACATTTGGGAAGCACCATGCTTGACAATAGAAATACAGAGCACTTCTCAATTAAATCCCAGAACCAACCACATCAGAGTCTTCTGGAAATACTGTATCTGGAAATCATGAAGTTCTACACACCACTCTAGACCAAACTAATGCTTATCCTCTGGAGTGGAGGTCAAGGAAGCTGCATATTTGGTAATCCCCTCAATCTTTTGCACACTTGTGTAAGAAACTCTGCTATTGAGACCCATTGGAGGAACCTCTACACTTAACTGATGTGTATGGCTTCCCTAAACTGAGACTTAGAGGAAAAGGGATTTGTCAGGTGGAAAACAGAGACAAGAAAAGAAGGTCAGGGTTTCTCAATGTTTCTCAGTTCTTTTTTTTTTTTTTTTTAAGATTCTATTTATTTATTTGAGAGGGAGACAGTGAGAGAGAGCATGAGAGGGGAGAAGGTCAGAGGGAGCAGACTCCCCATGGAGCAGGGAGCCTGATGTGGGACTCGATTCCAGGACTCTGGGATCATGACCTGAGCTGAAGGCAGTCACTTAACCAACTGAGCCACCCAGGCACCCTCAATGTTTCTCAATTCTAACAGTCCTTTTAATCACTGGGGACCCTGCTCCTCAAGGATGTCAAGTACTGCCATCAGTTGGCAGTTTGTTCAAAATGCAGATCTTCAACCGAAAGTCCGGATCTATTGAATTTGAATCTGTACTTTAATCAGATTTTAGGATAATTTGCATCTCTGTTAAATTTAGAGAACCATGTTTGAGAAGCACCCTAGGTCAGACCTTCTAAAAAGGAATGTTTCATTAACTGACCTTCTGGTAGCATTCTTCATCTGTCTTCACTCTTAAAATCTGAGTATGTGTTGAGTAGAGTTTGAATTTCTTTGCTTTGAATAAAGCTTGAATTCACCACAATCCTATCACTTAATTATACAGAAGAGCAAATGAAAGTACACTTTCCCTGAGGGAATTAGTATTAACAATTTAGTATAAAGCATTTTTTGATCTTTCCCCTACATTTATTAAAATATCTCTCAATTCCTTTCTGTAATGGGTCATTTGCACACAGTATTCCCCATTCTGAAAGGGACCCTCTCACTATTCACTTGAACTCCAACTCATCCTTGAGGTCTCATGTTAAAAAGTCATTTCCTCAATAAAAATTTTGACATTTTCCAGAATAGGTTCTTTTCCTGGTATTTGCTATTTTTTAAAGTAATGTTTTACTTTTGTGTCTCACCAATACTTTTATAATTTAATTTTGACCAAAGACAGGGCAGGTTTTTAAAGACCCTTAGATACACAATGCAGGAAAGCAGTCATCAATACTTCATATAGTATTGAAACTTACCCCAAGCACTGCTTATACATAGAGCTTTGTTGCATAACTGAAAAAAAAAAGAATGAATTTCATCTCAGATTGGGGATCAAGGTATCAAATCATAAAATTATGAACTGTCAGGTAAGAAATCATTTTTTTTTGGTAATTACAAAAAAGTCCTCGTAAAATCCTCTTCCCTTCTGTGTAAAGTTATTCCTTAGAGTCATGAATCCTTTCTCTACATAATTTCAAAACTCCTTTTGTGAACAATGTTTATTGTATTTATCATCTAATGAAAGTGTTGATGCTTATTGCCAATGAATATGATTCTCTGTGGTTTAAACATCTTCGCTTATTATCATAGTACGGTTTACCTTGAATCACAGGATCTATACTAAATGTTTGCTGCTAACTTTATGTTTGTTTTATCTCTTCTCTATTTTTTATTTTGAAACTAATCAAATTAATCAAATTAATTTTTCTGAAGTGAAAGCTGAGTTTAGTGAAGATATATATGTATATATGTAGAGAGAGAGAGGAAGAGAGAGAGGGGGATACTGAAAGGAATAAAGCATCAGCCTCATCTTTGCTTGGGGCCTGGGGTTTTTACTGGTGATTGTGGTCTGGTGCGCATGTCCTCTTAGGCATCCAAGAAATGGTCAGAGCAAGGACAGGGTCCAGGTGATTTCTTATCTAATAGAAAGTGAGCTCATAATTTTATGATTTGATAGCTGATTCCCAATGTGAGATGAAATTGATTCTTTTTTTCATCCATGCAACAAAGCTCCATGTAATCAAATTAATTTTTAATCATCTTACACCCATTTAAAAAGAATGAAAATCAAGCATGCCAAATATTTCCTCCTGGGCAGAGTTTTAAGTATAGGAATGTAAATTATGTCAAATCTTAAAATTCTATAAAAAAATGGGTTGTTACAAAATCAGCCAAGTGCTGAGATGATTACTAAAACCATTCCCTCATGAATACTTTATCATTTTATTCTGGTTTCTCATTTCTCCACAACCTTTAAATGTTTGATTTTAAAATGTTCCTCTTTAGAGCACGTGGGTGGCTCATTTGGTGAAGTGTCTGCCTTTTGCTCAGCCCATGAGCTCAGGGTTCTGGGATGGAGCCCCGCCCCCATATGTCTCCCTGCTCAGCTCAGTAGGGAGTCTGCTTCTCCCTGTCCATCTGCCTCTCCCCCAGATCATGCGCTCGCTTGCTCTCTCTCTCTCTCTCTAGCACTCTCTCCCAATAAATAAAAACTTGATAAAAAATGAAAAATAAATCAAGTATTCCTCTTCTCTCCTTCATTTTTAGGTTTTTTATAGAGTCTCAGACCAGTCTTTCTTACATGTTTTTGGCATGTAGACACTAAACTTTAAAGCTGATTCGTTTTTATTTTTTCTCAAACATGAAGCAAATAATCAGTTAATGTTATGGTCAGAACTCACTTTTGGCAGTGACTGATTATGCTTAGAGGCAGGGGACACTTTCTCTCAGACACTCAGCCTCCTCCTCAACAGCCTGGGCAAGAGGAGGCAGTTACGAGAAAAGAAGTGCTTCTGTCGTATAGAATTATATTAGACAAACCACAAATTCTGATGCTAAGAACTACTCATGCTAGCACGTACTTAGTATTTGTTAAATGAGTCACTTCTATCTCTGCTGTAAGAGACACACTTCAAGATGCATGTGATAAACTGGTCTTGTTATTCACTCTATCTCTTTTTATTTTGTTTGGTTTTTGGCTCCATAATCAAAGACTGAGTTAAGATCTTTCAGCAGAGCAGGGTTCCATCGCGTGTGGCAACTTCTTATTAATTGTCCCAATGTCCCTACCCTTGTGAAGTCTGCATTCTGATTAAGCAGTCTGTTAATATGATAAGCAAGTAAATACACAGAAATGTATTTGTTAGGGGTAAGTGTTATATTTTCAGCATGTTTTATCCTCAAATCAATATAAAAATATACCCCTCTGAATCTTTTGTAGTAATTTCTATTTAAATTCTTTGTTTATAATAGCACATCAATTCCTAATTCTAATTGTTAGCATGTGCCTAATACAATCCTGCCCTTCCTTTTTTCCAAATGTTTTTGTTACATTATGAGATTCTGTGTCATTTAACAGCAGAGTTAATTCCATTCACAGTTCTTATTACAAATGGTATTTTGACTTAATTAAGTTGTAAGTGTACACATTTTTTTTAAATTATTGATTTATTTGGGGGAAAACTAGAAGATTTAAGAAAAACAGAGATTAAAGTAGCCTGGAACAGAGATTACAAATGAAGAAAAGGGATATAGAAGAACCAGGGGAAAAGCATTTGATCAAGAGATGAAAGATGATAAACTCAAAAAGCTACAGGAAAATCACATAAAGCGATGATTAACTTTGACAAGTGCTAGGTCAAAACTGCCTTATATTTTCAGCAAGATGAGGTAAAAACAGGAGGTAGAATCAACTGCAAATAATCCACGTGCTCTTCTTTAAAAGATCTTGTTCTCTTCTCTTTCACTTCCTAGTTGCACTCTATTTATTTCCTCTCTTGTTCCCTCTACCTGTCCTTCTGCCTACACACACACACACAATTACCAACAGTGGCATTAAATGGAACCTGGGCCTACAACAGACACTGATTCTCACTAGACATCTGGGGCTATACTGATCATCTCAGCTGATCTTCTAGAAAAGAATTCATTGTCACACCCCTCATTCAAACAGAAAAACCCATCTCCACACTTATGTACCTATCTAGTTGTTCCATGGACTCTTAGGAGCTAATTCTCCAAACTCACATGTGATAATTCCAGATTTTATATACCACACGCCAGGACTTTCTAATTTTTTTAGAGCCATGGACTCCTCTTTGCTCTTGTTTGCTTTTGGCTAATTCACGCCTACAGAAATACAGCCTCTGACGAAAAGACTTCTTAAACAGACATTTGGTGTGCTTCCTTGACCAGAGCCAAAAACTAAATTTGATTTCACTAACTACAAGGTGAAGAAACAGGTCAGTAGTACTTATTTACTAAGTGGTTCCTTCTTTTTAATTGTTTTGACTGGTTTGGAAGGAATAGTGACTTTTTCTACTTGAAAACTGCATTAATGTCTAATGCTGCTGCCGATCTGCAGTCCTGTGGCCAAGCTAAGTTTGTACAGTGGAAGCAACATGGATGAGGATCCAGAGATTAAAGTCTAGTTCTAACTGTGCCTCTTTCTAGTTGAGTAGACTTTGACATCACTCCATTCTCCGAACTTTGATTTCTTAAGTCCTCAATTATAAAAAGAGAAATAGCATCTACAGAGTAGATATTCAGTTAACTGAGAAAGTGTGACACACTCTTATGTGTGATACATAAAAAATACCATATATCATCAGAAGGAATATAGCATCAGAGAATTAGAACCAGTCAGATTGGTATTCAAACCCCCACCTTACCACTGAAGAGCTATATGAACCTAAACAAAACAGTTAACGTCCCTGAACTATGGTTCTCTCAAATATATAAGACAGAGAAAATACTAGAGTTTGTTATGAGGATCCATAATCATGCATGTAAAATACTTAATAATATCTAGTATAGAGAAGATGCTCAATAAATATTATATATTATCAACTTATTACTGCTACAATTGAGAATATCTAAAAAATTTTTGAGTGAGAAAACCATTTATATAAAGAAATATTTCTGTCTACAAGCTACATGAAAAATGAGAGAAGTAAAAACAAAGATGAGATATTTTAGGGAGAGAAAGCATGCACATCCAGTCTAATGTGCTGGCTCATTTTCTAGAACATTTCATTTAATTCAGCCTTCCTGAATTTTTCACCACACTCCTCATAGCTCTTTGGAAAGAGCAAGGTTATTATATAATCAAGATGGGAACTGTCACAAATCTTATTAATTCCAAGGATTAAAGGCCTTTTCTTCTCTTGTTTTTGTTCTGGTTATATGCAAATTATGGGAGATATGGACTTAAAATTTATATTTAGGCCAGCTGTTATTTTGCTTTGGCATTTTTCTTATTATAAACCTAGATACAATAAAATCCCCCAAATGAAGTTATTTTACAGTCATATTACATTCCCAGAAACCATTCCTTTTTACTGATAGGTCATTTGATATGTTCCAACCACCTAAACTGGTTTCGGAAGAAAAAAGTATAAAAAGTAGATGTTCAAAGTACTTGGAATGAATTGCACAAGACAATAGCCTTGGAAAACACATTTTGATTCAGTGCGCTTAAAACCCACCCTTAATTTTAGTCCATAGCATCTGCTCCTATCAGACTATCTCAAGTCAAGCCATTTCTCTAGGTCCTTTCAAACACTTTATCTCTAAAATCCACAAAACAGATAGAATCATCTCTCTTCATAATTCTAAAATTAAAGTCATATGTTTGCTTCTAAATATTGGCCTTGATCTCTCATTCCAAATTAAATTAACTTTCAAAAGCAAATCTAAATCAGAGATAACCATATGCTCTCATCCCAGTAACAGGCACAAAAGCTATTTCTAGATGTTATTTTATTATGTAATTATCAGTGATTCCATTTTTAGGGTTTGTCTTGTATTCTACTAACCACAAGAAAATCTAGGTTATTATGCATGACATCATATACAACTCCTGGACAAATTATATCAGTAACACCTGCATATCATCCATAAAAACAACAGGACAGAAGCCAGAAAGAAGGCTTTGGAGCACAGCCAAACTCCAGTCTCAGAGGCCACATCCAGCACAAGTGAAGCAGCACTTAACTGACTTCACATGTGATGGACGGCCCTCCCTTGGGCACTGCCATATTGGTCATTATCACTGTTATTTAGAGGTGCCTCTTGGCATGGCTAGGGGCATTAGAGGGAAGAAGAAACTCCCAAGATCACTGGAAAACTATTAGGAACTCTGTTTATTAAACCGATTTACTTTCTTCATTCATAATGTCAAACCATGAACCCCAAATATCACAGCTGCTTCTGTAAAGACATGAGAAAATCCTCAATCAAGTAGAGGGAGTAAACAAATAGGAGCCCTTTGTGAAAACGCAAAATCAGAAAAGACAGTCAAGACTAAGAAGTCAAAAAAAAAAAAAAATGCAGCCAGGAGGACAAGCAGTACTCAGAAAGAAATGTAGTTATTTGAAGAAAAATATAACAGCCGTGGAGCTGATTACTTGGCTAGATCCTAATAAGAAATACCATTCTCAGATAGCCTGAAGATTTATCTAGCTCACTGTTTTGTCTTACATGGTGACCTTAAGTAGTTTTTTTTCTGGAAGGATTTAACTTCTGTCACTGTCAGCAAACTTGATTTTAAAAAAAAGAAAGAAAAGCTTAGTGTATTCCTAGACCTCCCTATTCCTTTGTAAAGTGTGCAGAGTTCTCCTAGAAATTTCTAATGGATCTCACAGGGAATTGTAGCTGGTGGGATGGTTCTTCACTTCATGTAGTACATTCCCAGTTTGAAAGGAGATTTATCCTAGAAAGGAAGGATTCTCAATATTTTAGCTGATAGATGGGTCAGAAAATAGACCACATCATTCACAGGAATAAAAATAAAGTAGAACCCAAAGAATCTTCCATATATCATTATCAGAGAATATCAGGAGTCATGGGCCTAATTCTTATTGAAATATTCCTAAGTTTTGTCATCTTTCCTGTGTCATTTTTACTTAACTCGGACTCTTTTTCCCAATACGAATCTAAAAAGACATAGGGAAATTTCTTGATCAATTTTGTTTAAAAGTCTATAATCAGAAAGATAGGAATGTTGAAGTTTCAAAAGCTGCTTTTGTCTGAAAATCAAGCATTTAACTCTGCTTCCAGGTATGCCATAGAGATAGAAGAGCTCAGAGGCCCAGGCTCTGTCCAGAGTGGCAAGACTTGTAAGAGAATGTCTCTTTCCTGATATGGAGACCCGGGGACCTACTGCCTCAGGGTTAGAGTAAAATCCTAGACTTGACCTACCTCTTCTCAATCCTGGTGGACTATGGAGAAGGCTGTCCTGGCAGCAGAAGCAACTAAAGAGGGAAAGGACAGGAAGAGGCAAAGAAGCTCTCTCTGAAGGGGTATGGCTTCAGAACAACCCTAGCATGACTCTAGACCTAGGCTATGTGAACAAAGGCATTCAGAAACCCTGAAATTTATCTGAGGCCACCCCAATAATAGAACCTCAGGTGCACAAATGCAAAGGCAAATTCTAACTAAATTCACTCAAAAAAACCTCAGAAACTTAAAAAATGAATAATCAGTCATAAATATTTCCTCAAAGAAACTCCTATGCGTACATGTTTTCATTAAAGAATGCTCTCAATGCTATTCCAGGGGGATCAATTCCAGTTTTACTCAAACTCTTCCAAAGAGTGACATTATACTGATAACACCACCAGATAAGCACAATGTGATACTGAAGGTTGGCAAGCCAATCTTTTTCATGAATATAAACACACAAATTAAATAGATACAAAGACAGATAAAGCAAGTGAAATCTAGCAAAATCTAAAAGGAATAATAATACCTCAGTACTAAGATAGTTCTTTTTTTAAATCCAGGAATGCAAAATCTGTTTAACATGCAAAAAAAATCAAACTAACATTAATTCCCCATAAACAGAGTAAGAGGGGAAATTATATTATCATCTCACTAAATGAAGATAAAATATTTGATGAAGTTCGAAGTCCATTTATAATAAAAACTTCCAGTACACTAGGAACAGAAGAAACACCAGGGAATTTTTTTTTTCTATAGTAATGGCATATAATAAACAACTGCAGAGTTCGGTGGCTTACAAAAATGATTACAAGTCAGTGGGTACATTATAGCTCTGATAGGTTCAGCAATGCTTGATGGATTTAACCAAGGCTATTTATTTATACCATATTCACTAAATATGAAAAACAAATCTATAAAACTTTTAGAAGAAATTATAAGAGAATTATCCTTCAGTTTTGGGGTACAGAAATATTCTCTTTTTATACAACATCCTTATTAAGATATAAATAACATACCACAAACCCATTCTTCTGAAGTGTACAAGTCAGTGACTTTTCATATATTCACAGAGTTGTGCAACCATCACTACTATTCAATTTTAAAATATTTTCAAACCTCACCCCAAAAATCCCCTTTATCCATTAGCCATCACCCCACTCGCTCCTCCTTTCAGTCCCTGGCAGCCACTAATTTACTTTCTGTCTCTGTGATTTGATTACTCTGGACATTTCATTTAAAAGGATTCATAAAATATTTGGTCTTTTGTGACTGTTTTTCTTTAACACAGCATAATGTTTTCAAGGTTCATCCTCACTATAAAAATCATGTACCAGTAATTCGTTCTTTGTCATAACTGAAAAATATTTCAAGATATGGATATATGACTTTTGTTTATTTATTCATTAGTTGATGAAGAGCTGGGTTGTTTCTACTTCAGCTGTTAGGAATAATACTTCAGTGAACATTCATGTAGAACTTTTTGTATACACAGTTTTCATTTCTCTTATTCTTCATTACCTATGAGTGGAATGGGTATGTTACTTGATATCACTATGTTTAACATTGGGAAGAACTACCAAATTGTTTTCCATAGTGGCTATACCATTTTACAATCCCACCATAAAGATCTGAGAGTTTCACTTTTTCCATACACTCCTCAACTTTTGTTATTGTCCATCCTTTTTTAGCCATCTTGGTGATTGTGAAGTGGTATGTCATTGTAGTTTTTTTGTTGGTTGTTTGAAGTAGGCTCCACATCCAGCATGGGGGCCCAACCTGGGGCTTGAATTCACAACCCTGCGATCAAGACCTGAGCTCAGATCATGCTTAACCAACTGAACTACCCAGATGCCCCCACTGTGGTTTGGGTTTGCATTTTTTCCAATGAATAATAATGTGGAGTTTTCATGGTTTATAGGCTACTTGTATATGTTCTTTGGACAAATGTCTTATTCAAATTCTTTGCTCATATTTAAACTGTTTTTTTTTTAATATGTTCAGTTGTAAGAGTCCTTTATGTATTCTGGATATGTTTCTAACCAAATGTATAATTTACAAATGTTTTTTCCCATTCAATTTCTCCCACTTCATCCCATTTCTGGGTTGTCCTTCCATTTTCATGATGATGTACTGTGAAACACAAGTTTCTTAAAAATTTTGATGAGATACAGTATCTTTTTTTTTTCTTTTGTAACTTGTGCTTTTTGTGTCATATCTAAGAAACCATTGTGTAACCAGAGGTCACAAAGATTTATCTTGCACTTTCTTCTGACAGTTTTATAGTTTTAGTGCTTACACAGAGAACTGTGCTCTCTTTTGAGCTGACTTTTATGTATATAGTATGAGGTAGGAATTCAAATACATCCTTTTGAATGTGAATATCCAGTTTCCCATCACCATTTGTTGAAAAGTCCTTTCCCTACTAATTGGTCTTGGCACCCCTGTTGAATTTATTTCTGACCATAAATTTAAGGATTTATTTCTGCACTCTTAATTCTACTCCAGTGATCTGTATGTCCATTCTTATGGCACTGTAGTACCATCTTGACTATTACAACTTTGTAATTAGTTTTGGAAATATGAAGTGAGGCCTTGAACCATGTTCTTCTGTTTCGAGATTGTTTGACTCTTCTGGGTTCCTTGCAATTCCATATCAACTTTAAGACAAGCCTATCAATTACTGTTAAAAATGAAACTTGGATTTTGATGTGGACTGTATGGAATACACAGATCATTTTACAAAGTATTACCATCTTAACAATATTAAGTCTTTAGATCCATGTCCATGGAATGTCTTTGTTTATATATGTCTAATTTAATTACTTTTAATATAGTTTTAAAGTAATGCATCTTGTTTTTCTTTCATCAAAGGTATTCCTAAGAACAGGAATTTTATTTATTTATTTATTTATTTATTTATTTATCTATTTATTTATTTTGGTGCTGTTGTGAGTGGAAACGTTTTCTTAATTTCATGTTCTTTGGTAATGGTAGGAAAAAAAATGTTGCATTTCTTTTTCTTGCCTAATTTTCCTAACTAGAACATCCAATACAATGTTGAATAAAAGTGGCAAGAACAGATATCCTTGTCTTGTTCCTGGTTTTAGGGGAAAAGCATTCAGTCTTTCCCCATTCAAGATGATGTTAGGTATGGGTTTTATGGATGGCATGTATTTCTAGTTGGTTGAAGATCTACAGAAGGATTCGTAACATAGACACGAATTTTAATACTGTAGATTAATCAATTCGACCACACTAAAACCAAAACTTCTTTTAATTGCAAGATATCATATAGAAGGAATAAAAATAAGAAATATGGATTTAAAATATCTAAAACATATATTAACCAAAACACAGCTATTTTCTACAATATATAAGGAATTCCTATAATTCAATCAACAAAGTGCAGACAATTCAATAGAAAAATAAACAAATGAGTTGGCCAGGCACCTCTCAAAAGAAGAAACCCAAATAGCCAGTAACCAATTAAAAGATGCTCAACATTACAAAGGTAAAAATTAAAGTCATGAGAAGATACCATTACTCACCCATCAGACTGGAAAAGAATAAGTCTGACAGTGCTTAACATAGGCAAAAACAGAAGCATCAGGAACTATTTTATTGGGAAGAGTGTAAATTTTTTAGGTCAACTTGAGAAAAATGTTTGTCATTACCTGGTAAAACTGAAGTATGCAAACACTATGACTCAGTAATGCTAAAAGATATGTTAGCTTATGTATGTGAAAATTCACATTAAAAATGCCTGTGGCAATACTGCTCCTAATTACCAATTTTTTGAACCCACATGTCCACCCTTAGTAGAATGGATATAGAAAATGTTTTATGTTCTTACAATGGCATACTGCATTGGAAAGATATGGAGTAATTGCAGATATGTAGGTAAACTTACAAATGCGTGTGCAAGAAAAGCAAGTCTAAAATAGTAAATACATTATTCTATTTCTGCATAGTTCAAGAGGAGGCAGTACTGATCTTATTTTTTAAGAATGCATACATATATAGGTGGTAAAAAAAATATAAAGAAAGAAAGAAGTACTAGAAAAGTGAGGGTCATAGTTACCTTAAGAGGCCATAAGTTATTTCATGGTGATACAGGGAAGACAGAAAAGTACAGAGTGTGGTTCCAGTAATGCTGTGTATTTCATGAATTCATGGAGCTGTATGGGTCTGCTTTATAGACAAGGTTTCAAAGCACCTACAACCTTACACAATTTTTTGGATGTCACATTTGATAATAAAAAGGTTTAGGCCAATAAACAAATACACTGCCTTCCCGATTACCTTACCTACTTTGACTTAGCTAATCTTGCCTCTTATAAGAGATAGATGTTTACAAAATTTGAAGTTTTCAAATCGGAATTGGACACTGAAATTTAATGTGGAAAACAGGTCAAACCTAGTTGTGCTGTTTGACGTGGAGGATGAGACATCTGGATCACAGTTTACTCAAATATCTCCCTTACAGTAAATATAAATCAAAACCACAGTGAGATACCACCTCACACCAGTCAGAATGGCTAAAATTAACAAGTCAAGAAATAACAGATTATGGCAAAGATATGGAGAAAGGAGAACCCTCCTACACTGCTGGTGGGAATGCAAGTTGGTGCAGCCACTCTGGAAAACAGTATGGAGGTTCCTCAAAAGTTGAATATAGAGCTATCCTACAACCCAGCAATTGCACCACCGGGTGTTTACCCTAAAGATACAAATGTAGTGATCGGAAGGGGAATGTGCACCCGAATGTTTATAGCAGCAATGTCCACAATAGCCAAATTATGGAAAGAGCCCAGATGTCCATTAATAGATGAATGGATAAAGAAGATGTGGTATATATATATATTCCATATACATATGATGGAATACTATTCAGCCATCAAAAAACGAAATCCTGCCATTTGCAAAGATGTGAATGGAACTAAAGAGTATTATGCTAAGCAAAATAAGTCGATCAGAGAAAGGCAATTATCATATGATATTCCTGATATGGGGAATTCGAGAGGTAGGGTGGGGGGTGGGGGGGGATAGGGAGAGAAAAAATGCTATAAGATGGGATCAGGAGGGAGACAAACCATAAGAGACTCTTAATCTCGGGAAACAACTGAGGGTTGCTGAGGGGTGCAGAGGTACTGGGGTGGCTGGGTTATGGACATCGGGGAGGGTATGTGCTATGGTGAGTGCTGTCAATTGTGTTAAGACAGATGATTCACAGACCTGTACCCCGAAAGCAAATAATACATTATACATTAATTTTTTTAAAAATCTCCCTTACAAACCAATAACACATTCATGGAATCCGACAACCCTGGGGCATGAACAGTTTGGAAGCTACTGTTAAAGATTATTGGGGGAGGAAAAAGCCTCAGATTTCATCCAACTGCAGCTATCCATTTTATAGAAGGCTTCATGACATACCCAAGGTCATCAGCCAATTAACAGTACAGCTGGTTTAAAAGCCAGATTTGATTTTTAATGGAACATTTATTTTCACAGCTTACATTTTCAGTGAAGTAACATTGAGAATCACTCATCTGTACTTTCTAATATCTTATGGAATTTTTCTTATGGCAACTAGTTCTATTAACAAAGCTCTAGCAATAAACCAATTTTATGCATATATATATGAATGTGTATGTGTGTATTAGCAAATGTACATATATATGCTATATATCACATATATAAAAATATATTATAATGCATATTTACATATATAAGTATCAAAAAAAATAAGTTCAC
This sequence comes from Meles meles, assembly GCF_922984935.1. Taxonomy (NCBI): domain Eukaryota; kingdom Metazoa; phylum Chordata; class Mammalia; order Carnivora; family Mustelidae; genus Meles; species Meles meles. Next base: position 87,228,388 of record NC_060068.1, read on the forward strand.
TCTGTAAAATTAAAGTCAGTTGGCCACATTACCCTCAATGAGTAAATCAAGCAAGGGGAAGCATTTATTATAGAGTGGGTGAAAATCAGCTATTTATTCTTTGCTAAGTCAAACCCAGACAAAATAGATTGAACAGAGCAACTTGAAAGATTGAAAACATTATCTATCAAAAGAATTTGCTCAAATTATGAGTGTTAAATGTAGAAGTAAAATGCATCACCTCTTTTAGGAAAATATTCTAAAAGTCTGATGGTTTGTAAAACAGGATAGATTTCTTTGGGACTTTTTTTTTAAATTTTTTTTTAAGATTTTATTTATTTATTTGACAGACAGAGATCACAAGTAGCAGAGAGGCAGGCAGAGAGAGAGAGAGGGAAGCAGGCTCCCTGCTGAGCAGAGAGCCCGATGTGGGACTCGATCCCAGGACCCTGAGATCATGACCTGAGCCGAAGGCAGCGGCTTAACCCACTGAGCCACCCAGGTGCCCTCTTTGGGACTTTTATATTAACTGGAAGGAAAAAACATTTTCTTCAGTGGCATTTTAGGCATAACAATATAAGAATAAGGTTGCCATGGCACTGTGGCCTCAGGGCCGACCTCACCCTGCTCCCAGCCCTATGTGGCAGCCCAAGAGGTGCACTGTTCAACCTGCCTTCAAGAAAGAACTTGCCGGGGAGGAGCCAAGACGGTGGAGGAATACCAGACTGAGATGACATCAGGTCGCAGGAGTTCAGCTAGATAATTATCAAACCATTCCAAACACCTACAAAACCCAACAGGAGATTGAAGAGAAGAGGAGCAGCAATTCTAGAAATGGAAAATTGACCACTTTCTGAAAGGTAGGATGTGCAGGGAAGTGAATCCGAAGCAATGGAAAGATAGACTGCAGTGGGAGGGGCCAGCTCCTGGAAAGTGGTGGAGCAATGGAGCACAAAATTCGAACTTTTAAAAGTCTGCTTCGCTGAGGCTAAGTGGGGGTGGAGGTCTTGTGGGGACAGTGTGGTCTCAGGTCCTGTAGGGTCACAGAAGGATTGGGGGTGTCTGAGTGTAGCAGAGCTTGCAGGTATCAGAGCGGGGAAGCCGGCTACAGAGACAGAGCCAAGGACTGAGCTCTCAGCTCTGGGTTACCTTAAACTGTGATCTGTGGCACAGCTAGACCACTGCTCTTTGAGCAAGGACCCCACAAGTGGTAAATCTGGGGAGACTCGCCTTCCTCCTCTAGAGGCAGGAATTTACTGGGTTTGGAGACTCCAAACAGGATCATGCGCCAGAGACAGAAACGCTCTGTCACAGGCCTAGTGAGCCCAAGTGCAGCCAGAGACCAGGGATACGGGAGGGACTGAGTGTTTTTCACCAATGGCACACTAAGGAGTGAGGCCTCCAGCTCTCAGCTCCTCCAGGCCAGAGATTGGGAGGTTGCCATTTTCATTCCCATCCTCCAGAGCTCTATGGAAAGTGTTCAGGGAACAAAAGCTCCTGAGAGTGAACCTGAGCAGATTAGTTAGCTAGGCCCCTGGCAAGGGTGGTGCAATTCTGCCTCGGGCAAAGACATTTGATAATCACTATAACAGGCCCCTCCCCCAGAGGATCAGTAAGAATATCCAGCCAAGACCAAGCTCAATGATCAAGGAGAAGAGTGGAATTCGGGTGGGGGGGGGGTAGCAAAGCATGGAATTCATGGCTTTCTCCCCATGATTCTTTAGTCTTGCAAAGTTAATTAAATTTTTTTAATTTTATTTTTTCTTATTCTAATTTTTTTTAACTTTTCTTCTTTCGTCTTTTAATATTTTAAACTAGTTTATCTTAACAATATCTTTCTAAAGAAAAAGCTTTTTAACCTTCATTATTATACTAATATTTTATCCTTCGTTGTATCTGATTTTATTTTTTGTATACATATACGGTTTCTTCTTTTAAAAAATTTTGAGATACAATGTCTTCTAATAGATCAAAATATACCCTAAATATACCCTAAATCTAGCACAGGGCTCTGTTCTAGTCTCCAGCCTGAGTAAATTCTCTCCACTTTCTTTGTCTTTCTTCTTCCAACCAACTTATCTTATCAATTCCTTTTTTAGGAATTTTTAAAAATTTTCATCTTTATACTCATATTCCATCATGTTTACCCTAATTTTTGTATACATAAAAGTTTTTCTTTCATTAAAATTTTGAGAGGTAGTTTCTTCCAAGAGATCAAACTCCACCCAAAATCAAGTGGGTGGCTCTATTCTATTCACCAGTCTTATATAAATATATATGTATATATACACATATATATAAATATATATATATTTATGTATATATGTATATATGTATATATATGTATATATACACATATATATATACACATATACATGTATGTATATATATGTGTATATATACATATATATTTATGTATATATACATATATATTATATATATGTATATGTATATTATATATATGTATATATATTTATATAAATATATATATTTATATTTATATATTTTCTAAATTTTTTCTAAACTTCTTTTTATGCCCTTTCTTCTCCCCCCAATTTGGGGTCTCCTCTGATTTGGTTACTATACATTTTTCTGGGGTCTTTGCCACTCTTTTAGTATTTTATTATCTCGTTCATATATTCTTATCTGGATAAAATGACAAGGTGGAAAAACTCAGCACAAAAAAAAGAACAAGAGGCAGTACCGAAGGCTAGGGACCTAATCAATATGGACATTAGTAATATGTCAGAACTAGAGTTCAGAATGACGATTCTTAAAGTTCTAGCCAGGCTTGAAAAAGGCGTGGAAGATATTAGAGAAACCCTCTCCAGAGAAATAAAAGAACTAAAATCTAACCAAGCTGAAATCAAGAAAGCTATTAATGAGGTGTAATAAAAAATGGAGGCTCTGACTGCTAGGATAAATGAGGCAGAAGAGATAATTAGTGATACAGAAGACCAAATGACCGAGAATAAAGAAGATAAGCAAAAGAGAGACAAACAACTACTGAACCACGAGGGGAAAATTTGAGAGATAAGTGATACCATAAGACGAAACAATATTAGAATAATTGGGATTCCAGAAGAAGAAGAAAGAGAGAGAGGGACAGAAGGTATATTGGAGCAAATTATTGTAGAGAATTTCCCTCATATGGCAAAAGAAACATACATCAAAATCTGGGAGGCACAGAGAAGCCCCTTCAAAATCAATAAGAATAGGCCCACACCCCCTCATCTAATAGTAAAACTTACAAGTCTTAGTGACAAAGAGAAAATCTTGAAAGCAGCTCAGGACAAGAAGTTGTAACATACAATGGTAGAAATATTAGATTGGCAGCAGACTTATCCATGGAGACCTGACAGGCCAGAAAAAACTGGCATGATATATTTAGAGTACTAAATGAGAAAAACATGCAGCCAAGAATACTATATCCAGTTAGGATATCACTGAAAATAGAAGGAGAGATAAAAAGCATCCAGGACAAACAACTGAAAGAATTTGCAAACACCAAACCAGCCTTACAGGAAATATTGAAAGGGGTCCTCTAAGCAAAGAGACAACCTAAAACTAGTAGGCCAGAAAGGAACAGAGACAATATACAGTAACAGTCACCTTACAGGTAATACAATGGCACTAAATTCCTACTTTCAATAGTTCCACTGAATGTAAATGGGCTAAATGCCCCAATCAAAAGACAAAGGGTATCAGAGTGGATAAAAAAAACAAAACCCCATTAATATGCTATCTACAAGAAACTCATTTTAGACCCAAAGACACCTCCAGATTTAAAGTGAGGGGGTGGAAAACAATTCACCATGATAATGGAAATCAAAAGAAAGCTGGGGTGGCAATCCTTTTATCAGATAAATTAGATTTTAAGCCAAAGACTATAATAAGAGAGGAGGAAGGACACTATTATCATACTCAAAGGGTCTGTCTAATGAGAAGATCTATTTGTAAATATGCCCCTAACATGGGAACAGCCAACTATATAAACCAATTAATAACAAAAGCAAATAAACATAACAATAATACAGTATTAGTAGGGGACTTTAACACTCACCTCACTGAAATGGACAGATCATCCAAGCAAAAGATCAACAAGGAAATAAAGGCCTTAAATGACACATTGGACCAGATGGACATCACTGATATATACAGAACATTCTATCCCAAAGCAACAAAATATACATTCTTCTCTAGTGCATATGAAACATTCTCCAGAATAGATCACATCCTGGGTCACAAATCAGGTCTCAACTGGTGCCAAAAGATTTGGATCATTCCTTGCATATTTTAAGACTACGATACTCTGAAGCTAGAACTCAATCACAGGAGGGAAGTTAAAAAGAACTTAAATACATGGAGGTTAAAGAGCATTAAACTAAAGAATGAATGGGTCAACCAGGAAATTAAAGAAGAATTGAAGAAATTCATGGAAACAAGTGAAAATGAAAACAAAACTGTTCAAAATCTGTAGGACACAGGAAAGGCAGTCCTGAGAGTAAAATATATAGCAATACAAGCCTTTCTCAAGAACCAAGAAAGGTCTCAAATACACAACCTAACCCTGCACCTAAAGGATCTGGAAAAATAACAGCAAAGAAAGGCTAAATCCAGCAGGAAAAGAGACATAATAAAGGTCAGAGCAGAAATCAATGAAATAGAAACCAAAAAAACAAAACAAAAACAAAAACAAAACAAAACAAAACAAAAAAAACAGTAGAACAAATCAATGAAACTAGGAGCTGGTTCTTGGAAAGAATTAATAAGATTGATAATCCCCTGGCCAGACTTATCAAAAAGAAAAGAGAAAGGACCCCAATAAGTAAAATAATGAATGAAAGAGGAGAGATCACAACCAACATCAAAGAAATACATATAAATATAAGAACATATTATGAGCAACTATACACGAGCAAATTTGAGACTCTGGAAGAAATGGATGCATTCGTGGAGACATATAAACTACCAAAACTGAACCAGGAAGAAATAGTAAGCCCGAACAGATCCATAACCAGTAAGGAGATTGAAACAGTCATCAAAAATCTCCCAACAAACAAGAACCCAGGGCCAGACAGCTTTCTAGGGAAATTCTACCAAAAATTTAAAGAAGAATTAATACCTGTTCTCCTGAAACTCTTCCAAAAATTAGAAATGGAAAGAAAACTTCCAAACTCATTTTATGAGGCCAGCATTACCTTGATCCCAAAACTAGACAAAGACCCCAAAGGGGCATGTGCACCCGAATGTTTATAGCAGCAATGTCCACAACAGCCAAACTTGGAAAGAACGTAGATGTCCATCAACAGATGAATGGATAAAGAAGATGTGTCTGTCTGTCTGTCTGTCTCTCTCTCTTTCTCTCTCTCTCTCTCTCTCTCTCTCTCTCACACACACACACACACACACACAATGTAGTACTATGTAGCCATCAAAAGAAATGAAATCTTGCCATTTGCAATGACGTGGATGGAACTAGAGGGTATTATGCTGAGTGAAATAAGTCAGCCAGAGAAGGACAACTATCATATGACCTCCCTGATATGAGGAATTTGAGAGGCAACATGGGGGGTTTTGGGGTAGGCAAGGAAAAAAGAAACAAGAGGGAGACAAACCATAAGAGACTCTTAATCTCACAAAACAAACTGAGGGTTGCTGGGGGTAAGGGGTAGGGAGAGTGTGGTTGGGTTATGGACATTGGGGAGGGTATGTGATATGGTGAGTGCTGTGAAATGTGTAAGCCTGACGATTCACAGACTTGTACTCCTGGGGCTAATAATACATTACATGTTAATAAAAATTTAAAAAAAAAAAAAAAAGGAAAGAAAGAACTTGCCAGTCAGCTACCAACAGCAGCAAGTTCAGGATCTTCCTTGGCAGTATCTAGGAAAATCTCAGCAGAGCACAGAAACCAGGGGACCATTTCTTGACAGTGCGGGATGCCTCCATCTGAAATTTCTGTGCCACATTCCCATGAGCCTGGCCAAGGCTCTCCATAGCTGCATGACAGCCTGAAGCCCTTCATCCCTAAACCTCCTTCCCTACCTTCCTCCTCTCATAGGTAGTAGACCTATATCATGATCTAAAGTTTTGCACTGCTTACTCGTACTGCTTCTTCCTTCCATGTCTCATTAGCATTGACCCCAATAAATCTCTGGCACATGGAATCCCATGCTGACTTCCCAGAAGACCCACCCAACCAAGAAGGGCAGAGAGATTCTGATCACAACCTTCTGTGTTCTTTCCTCTCCTAAAGACACCACAGAATGCAGTTATAGAAAAGAAGGAAGTTATTGTACTTCATCATAGTACATGCAATTTAGATAGAAAGTGGTGAAAAAACCAATATTTTAAAAGTACTGGTCTAGGAAAACTAAGCATGTCCACAAAATGGTTCTCTTGTCAAAAAATTTTGAAAGGGCCCTATTCACTCCACCCCATTTATAACTTGCCTCTTCTTTATAAGATTTAGAGAAGGGTAGGGGACCAGAAAAGTCTCTCTTACTCTTTATCTGAGGTTGGGAGAAAAAAGCAGTAGAGTGGGTGGGAGGGCTCCTAAAAACTAGGCTTATTGAAGAAGATCTCAGTTAGCTTTTCCTCCCACTGACCTTCTGGCCCTGGAAGTCCCACTGCATCCAGTTACTACCTTTCTAATTCTATCAGCATATTTTATCTTCCTGAAATACCTTTTCCCTAGAGAAATGTCAGAGAGGTCACATTGCTGAAGTAATCAAGACTCATGTATGCTTATTCTTCTGAGAAATAGGACCATACTCTCTTTCATCTTAACCACTGTCACTGATGGTGGTTACCCATGGGTTGAACTCCCCTTGTGCAAAGCTTCTTCTTAACAAATACGTTTCTGGTTCCTGGTCTTTCAGTGTGTTTGTCTGTTTTCTTTACCTCCCTACTATCCCTGTCCCATGTGTTTGTCCCTCTGATCTACTGCTTTGGTAGCTTTAATAGGGACCACTCACCCCTGCCTGGGTTGGGGGTGACAGACAGGTTGATTTTACAGTTTGATAAGTGGCTGTGTGCTTACCTAGACAGTCATCAGGTTTGGACGAGCATTGATAAGTCACTTCAATTGACAAAGTTCAAGTAAAACTCCCTCTTCCAACTCTGTCTCCATTGAACTTATGTTATCTTACACTTGGACAGGTTATTTCCTTCCCTACTCATTTGCTTCTCTCTACTTTCTGACTTTTATTTTTCACTTCTATGCATAAAACTCCTCGGTGGCTCAGTCAGTGAACCATCTGCCTTTGGCTCGGGTCATGATCCCAGGGTCCTGGGATCGAGTCCCACATCGGGTTCCTTGCTCAGCAAGGAACATGCTTCTTTCTCTGCCTGCTGCTCACTCCTGCTTGTGCTCTCTCTCTCTCTCTGGCAAATAAATAAATAAAATCTTAAAAAAACAAAATAAAAATACCCCTGAGAGTTAATGTTTATGACCGTAGGAGATGTGAGTTTGATTTTGAATGTCTATGGCCTACTCACCCATAGCTACTCTTAGATCTACTTGTAGACATCCTGAAGTCAGACTTAGCCTCAACGGTGGCTTTTTTGTCTCGTGTCACTGGAATTGATAAGAGGGAGTCCACTGAGAAAAACAATGCAACAGTTATATGTCATTTTGCCTGGAAAAAACTACTACAGGATCCTTCAATCCTCTGGATTTTGGAACTTCCTAGACCCCTTTCCCCCAACATATCATACATGTACAAACATACACATGCATACACACACACGTATCTTGGGCCCCCTTCTCTATTCCCAAAGCTCCCCACATCTGTGTGACTCTTATATGGTCTTGTCTCTCTACCTAGGTGAACTCTAATGACTTTTAGAATAATTATTATGGTCTTTTGTCTTATGCATTTTTGTACCACAGGCACCTATCTCAACAGCAGAATCATGGTAGGATAATTCTAGGAGAAAGGAAGAGACCGAGGAACTAAATGAATTTAGGGTACATTTAAGTTTAAGATTTAACTGAATAAGTAAATGTGCACAAGTAATTTGATGTTTCTAAACCTCAGTTTTCTCATCTGTAAAAGGGGAATGTAATAATGCCTTTAGAATATTTAGTGTATATAACTCAAATAAAAATCTAAAATTAGAATTGTTCTTAAAACAGAATACAATTGTTTTCAGCACAAACAGGCTAAGCTTTCTACGTTTTTTAAAAGTAAATATTAAACATCAATTTGTGTTAAAAGCAATCAGTTTTGTTTTAAAGGTTCCTGTTGTGAGATTCATGTTCTACAATGAAGTTTCATTTAATTCTCACCTTCACACCTTAAGCACTTTTCTTCAGCTGAAGATTTTTATTTATATAATAAATGTTTGCATTTATGTTCACCATGACAATTTGAGTTTTTTCATCTATTCATTCAGGTTGACTTGAAATACAGCTAGATCCTTTGTGGATGAAATGATTGCACTGACATTATGAAGTAAAATCTTCCAGAAAGAGACTGTTTAGACTGTGTATGTGACCTGTTCATTGAATTCTCCTGGAAGGCTTTATGCCAGCAAGAACAAATTTTTTTCTCCTACAGATTAAATTAAGTATATATTGCCAACACACAGACACACTGAGCCACCATCCAGTACATTGACTCACTTGAATTTATAGTTATGATAAAGTCATTTGGAAAAACAAACTCAAGCTGTGAACCAGTGAGAACTAATCCCAGATTCAAAATCCAGTCCCTGAAAGGGGCTGCACCATTCTGGCCGTGAACATTTGATCATGTAAATGTTCCCCTCAAGGCTCTGGATGACAAGCCTGATGGAAAAGAAGGGGGAGTACTGGGCCTACAGCACTGCTCACCAAATGTGCTGACTAAAGAGAACAAGCAATTCCGTCTGGGACCCAGAGCCCCTGGCAGCTTCTCAGGGTAGCTTCTGCCTTTGGTGGCAAAACAAAGTTAGGGCTTTTTTCTTCCCCATTGTTTTTTGAAAGGAGATGAGTATAATCATTTTTTAACATTGGCTTCTTTGTGTTACAGACAGTCTGTTACCACACATTTTCAGATTTACTTCAGAAAAGAAATGAAATAGAAGTGTGGATGCATGTTAATTACCCAAAAATGTGGTGTACCAGATGGCCACCAAGGTCTGCTCCAGTCTAGAAGGTAAATAATGCTTCCCAACCCCTTTGTCCCTCTAAAAACAAAATTTTGCATTATTTTCCTCCTTATTACTGTTAATGCACTGTGTAACCAAGGTCAATAGAAAGCCACATTTATGAATGGACCACAGAGGGTGAAGGTAAACATTTCTTTTCCTCTTGCTAAATTAGGCAGAGTTATTGGGTCCAGAAGAAATCAAGAAAAATGCTTATAATGCCCCAAAGCATAGAATCAGGGCTCCTTCAGTCAAAGCATAAACACTAGAGAGAACAATGTTTTTTCAAAGCATGCATAATGTTTCAGACCTTGTCTACCTTATTGTTATAGGTATAATGATTTTGACATCAAGATTCCCCTCACTAACCTGTGTAATGAGCTCTCTTGTATTACTTATGGGAGATTTTTAAATTAATTAGGTCAGTGTATACAATCACAGTCCATTCTCAGAAAAATAAAACTTGAACTTTTAAAATGTCTTTCTACTAAGTTGGGTATGCACAATAAATTCTGCATGACATTTCAAATGCTATTTTTCACCTCAGTGTGTTCCATAACTGAAAGCATTAACTTCCATAATATGTCTGTAACTGAAGGGGCAGGGTGGTACAATTAAGATACTGGGTTTTGATCCCTCCCTCTCCTGTGGTTCCCCCTTCTTTTATCCTTCATCAAGCAGGTAACTGGCTAGGCATTCAGGGATATAAATAATGGATTTGATGGGTGGGAAAGCAAAAATCATCTGCAAGAGAACTTAGTGGTTTAGGTATAGACCAAACAACTGGTAAAAGCCAGGAGGAAAGCATAGCTTTCCCACTCTAGGGAAGGAGTCCCACAGGCTGGCACACATGCAATCAGGGGAGACACCATGCAAGACAAGACCAAATACAGAACAATGACCTCCCAGTGGGACTAATGATGATGGAAGATCAGGGCCATGCCAGAGCACAGACAATACAACCACTTCCTGCACAATGAAGGAATGCCCCTTCTGAATGCCCCTTCTGAATGCACCTTCAGAACAAACTTTGGCATCTTGTATGAGTCCTACATTTACGTAAAATCCCAGGGAAAGAAGTGGGTAGAGGGGGAAGAGAGATCTTCAAATTGATGGATGTTATTTCTACCCTTCCTGGCAGAATAAGGTCTCAAAATAAAAATCAGATTGAGTTTGAAAAAAATAAAAAATTCCTTTTGCATAAGTGAGTTTGCTGATTGAGAGTCATGTCCATAACCTTTATAAAGACAATCTTGAAGTTTGGGAGAACGTGAGGAAGGAAAACAACCACATTTCCTAAATGAACTTGGGACAGATAAAGATGAACAGATCAACAATTCTACAGAGGGAATTTTCATGTTTAAGAGTACTGGCCATGCTATGTGCTATGGTGAGTGCTGTGAAGTGTGTAAACCTGGCGATTCACAGACCTGTACCCCTGGGGCTAATAATACATTACATGTTTATAAAAAATTAAAAAAAAAAGAGTACTGGCCATGCTATAGATAACAGTTTTCCTGTATGCCAAGAGTTTTCCTTACATTAACCTATCCACCCCTCCTAAAGCCTTTGGAGGGTGGCAGGACTATTATCTCCTATTCACAGATTAGAAAAGTAATGTTATAGAAGTAAATGACCTGCTTGAGATTCAGAATTGGACTAGGAGGAAGTTAAAGGTGCCAAACACAGTCCACTGACCTCAGTGCCCTCACCTGGAATGTGCAGAAAGATACAAAGTATGTGTATCCGGGGAAGTGATTAAAGCACCTTCCTCTTTCTCACCTGCCTTGGCACAGAATCCGAGCACAATTAAGAGCTGAGACCCTAACCTTTCAGAACGCCATCTGAAACTACAAATTCATCATGACCCATTTCCCACTCTCTCCATGGTGTGCTTATGGCTAATGACTTTATTTTCCAAATAAAACTACCATTTTTTAGGGCCTTAAAGTAAAATACTATGCAAGTGGAAAACAGATCATACAATTAAATCCATCTCTCCCTTTGGAAATTTTCCACTTACCTGAAATGAAGCAGTTTTCATACATATATAGTATAATCTATACTATATTTTAAAATATAGTATAGATTAAAAAAGATAATTAAAAGTATAGATTAAAAGAGATAATTATTTATCTCTTTTTTAAAGATTTTATTTATTTATTTTAGAGAGAGAGCACATGAGTGGGAAGACACACAGAGGGATAAGGAAAAAATCTCAAGCAGACTCTGTGCTTAGTGCAGAGCCCAACATGGGCTTGAACTCATGACTCTGAGATCATGATCTGAGCCAAAAATCGAGTTGGACACTGAACTGAGTGAGCCACCCATGTTCCCTAAGACTCATCTCTTTTTTATGAGGTCAATCATTTTCTCCAAATCCAAAATAAAAAGTGCTGGTTTTTACTTAAAAAAATTAAAATGGGAGGAGGGATGGGTGCCTATGGAATTATAATTTAAGAAAATAAAATAATTTTTCTTGAAAAAAGTTAAAGATTATACATTGGCCAGAACTCTGAGTGAAGACAATGACATATCTTTTGTTTTCTTCTCTGACATCAGTGATATGTTTTCATTTTATATAAATTAACTAAGTTTTAAGTAGCACCTCCCTGGAAACAGAGAATCTCATAAGTAATGGATTCAACTTCAAAGTGTACAATTGACTGGCTCTGTTTCAAAAAACCAAGATTTGATTTAAAATAAAGAAACAGATAGTTTCTCAATAAAGATTATTGCCTGATTATCCAAAAAGCCTGCTCAAATCTCCAGTAAATTTGCCCAAAGCACACTTTGTACTTCTCTACATTATAGCTTGCAACAACATGCCGTATTACTTGTGTGTTCTTCCAAATGTAACCACACCTTGCCCACATGGGCAGAGTTTTCTTCCTGCTTCACTGGCTGCCCCATTCTAAGGTTCCTTTGCTGACTCATTCTCCTCTACTTGATCTTCAGCAGTTGGCATTCCTCAGAGTTCAACCCTTGGCCCTCTTTTACTCAACATTCTCTCTCTAGATGACTTCCCCAACTCCTCATGGCTCTCATTACTGTTAGAACAGCCAGGGCTACTAAAGGTATACCTCTAGACCAGAACTCTCTCTGAACTCTATGTCCCTATGTCTACAGATACCTAACATTCAGGGACTGTTCACCAAATATTATGCCAAGTACTGCAAATTCACATTTTTAATTTAGTCTTTGATACATTTTCAGATTTAACTATTTGCTTTGTTTCTAGGCATACATATAACATATATATTCTTACAGAACATTAAATGATAAAAAAGATGAGTTGCCTCAGCCCACCTACAGTTTCCCTTCCTACACTACCTCATTTCATACCCACACTCCCAAGTATCTACTGTTACTGTCATGTGTATTCTCACTTAATCTTCACATCAACTTGATGGAGGTAGAGTTATTATTATCTTCATTTTATAGATGAAGAAAGTGATGCATAAGAAGATCTTAAAACATGCCCAAGGTCTCTAGGACAGTAAGTGACAGAGGAGGGATTACAAATTCAGGTTCATGTCATTCAGTACCTTCACTTTTTCATTTTTATTTTGATGCTTCACGTGGTTGTCCCTTAGAGGTCATCCCAAGTTCAACTGCTCAAACTTGAATAGTTTTTCTGCCTCATACCCTCTCACCAAGGCTCGTCATTCCTTTGGGTCTTAATGTCAGCAAATGACACAACCAAATACCCATGTGTTCACTAAGATAACTTGGGGCTATCCTTACTATCCCTTTCTCCTTCATAATTCATATCCAGTTGGTCACCAGAACTGGCTCGTATGGTTCCTAAATCTCTCTTGGCTCTGTGATACTCTCTGTATCACCAGCTCTGCTTCCAGACTTGTCACCTTCCAAATCAACATGCACACAATCGCCAAACAGACCTTTGCAGAATACTCACATGGGAGCATGTCTGTTGCCTCTTTAAATTCTTTGGTTCTCCCACTGCTCTTAGAATCAAGTGAAATATCATTAGTATGGCTTCCCAAGCTCTCTTCAGACCAACCCCTCCCCATATCCCTGCCTTCTTTCCTAGGTCTCTATATTCTAGGCATACTGGTCTTCTCTTAGTTCCTCAAACAAGTCACTCCCCTTTAAGCCTCAGAGGCTTCACATATGCTCTTCCCTATACAGGAAGTTCTTCTCCCTTCCTTCTTAACCCATAGAACTCTGTTCAGTATACAAGCCTCTAGTCACCCAGAAGAGCCTTTGCTGCCCCTTCATCTATTTCTTTTTCCACTCTTCTATGTTCTCTTGCCACTTGTTACTTTGCATCTATTTCTTCCAACAATAAATAATTCATACTCTAGTTTATATGTGTTTGTCCTACTAGACAATGAGATCCAAGAGGGTTAAGAACAGTGTCCCTTTCACTCATCCTGTGCTTGGAACACAGAAGGCTCACAGCAAGTCATGAAATGAAATTTGGTACAATCCTCAGTTAGTAGCCTCCTTAATTGGCTCTCAAGTCTCCATTCCTGGAAAATTGGGATGGTGGCACAAGCTTACAGTCACATTACCTCTTTTAGGAAAGCTGGGTTCACAGCTAGCAGGGTGACTTCCAGTCAGAGTATTCAGAGACAGTTTAAGCAGTTCAAGGAGTTAAGAATTTTCTCCAGTAGAAGTCCCTAGGGAGAAGAAATAGGGCACTTTAAATCTGGGCCTTCTCCCTTCCCTCTCCTCTCAACCCAAGAGTCATCAGAGGAAGTCCAAACATTACAAAGCAAGATTACCGGAAAATCTTTTGCAAACTTGCTTCTCTGTATATTTCCAAACCGTACTACTTTAATTGATTCAAGTTTGCGGGACTGGATTCTAATTTCAAGACAACTCCCCAAACAATTCACCACAGAACAGAACATTAAAATTATGGTAGGTATAATTAAAATGCCATTGCATTCTAATATTGTCTCTTCCTCTGTTGCTCCCACCCACAATTGGTTTCTCATACCAACAAAAAAAACAGCTGTATGATTAGCAGGCTTCCATCTGTGGTTCCTTTAACACTTGCACCAGGCAGATCTGGAAAAGCAAAACATATTCTAGTCTTGAGTTTACTCTTTCCCATTATTTCACATGTGGGAAAAAAAAAAATAGCTGAAAGATTGTTTGTGGCTTTCCCTAAAATTGGCACGTCCAAGAAGTTCAGTGGTTTAATTAATGACATTCCTTTGGCCTTTCTAAGTAACACTATTGTCAAGAGTAGAGAAGCAGTTGAGGAGGGATGAAAGACAGAAGGATAATCCTTATTCCATTACCTGGTAATGAACTCCCAATGTTCAGGGAAATGGCATTGTTATGACTATGCCTCATTCAACATAGCAACAGAATCTGAAAAAATATAAGTGATAAGGATCTAGTACTTCAGAATAGTTGTCAATTCCTTTATTCCCAGTCCTTTCTCCATTCTCCAGCATAAGATTCCCATCAAATCTTCATCAGCAAGGTTCACCTGTCATTGTCTTCCCAGCAGACTTTAAAGCCTGGGGGATAGGAAATGTCCAGAAAGCCTTAGTGTTCTCTGATCCTTTGGTTACTCCCTACTCATCCTTCAGTACTCACTTCAAAAACTCTTCAGAAATTTCCCTGATTTCTCCGGGGAAGAGTTAAGTCCTTTAATGGCCATTCTATTTTTCTTTTATTGTTGTATGTTTCTATCAATTATACCCCTCGTTACAATGCTGTGACACTTATTTACCTGTCTAGATCCTTAATTCACTGATTTTAATGTTTTCTGCTTTTGCATATGTCTCTAGAGTCTGAAATATGAATGAATGAATGAATGAATGAATGAATGAATTTCTTTGATTTTTATTAATTTCTCAATGGTACAGCAAAATGCATTCAATAAGCAAAAACTCTAAGAAGTACAGTATACTTATCCATTGTCTAGTATACTCTCTATAATCCATGGATAGGAAGGAGGTTTGTTTCGAAGAAAGCAAATATAAGGACAAACTTAAATTCTTAGTTTAGGCCCTCATTTCTATTTTCTTTCTGATCTTATTTTTGCCACTTTGAAATATAAAGAAGAACAAACCAACTGTAATTATGTAACTGTGACAGCTTACTTTGCCTTGCCTAACTTTAATTTCCTCAACTAAGTTTCACAGGGTAGGTGTGAAGATTTAATGGGGTCATGCTTAACACACATCAGAGCCCCTACTATAGCACGTGACACATAATGAGTAGCAAACAGATTCTTAAATGGCGTTTTTGTGAATATCAGGAACTCAGCACTGCATTTTGATTTTCCTCTAATCTCCCCATATTCCTGCTCTTACAAAGCTGTTAGCCATCAAGAAATGATCAAAAGACAGGAAATGAGAGGGAAAATGTAAAATAAAAATGGTCTAAAACCCAGAAAATGCATCTTTGAAGAGTAACGATATATTTTATTTATATCAGATTCACATGGGATCTATCTAAAGGAATTTTCACTACCCACGTGTTACTTCTTCTTTGATAACTAATGGTTTGACATATCTTTTGGCTCAAAAGACTTAATACCATATAATGCAAGGGATGTGTTTACTGGGATAGCTGCCACCAGAGCAGCTCTGCAGATAAACTTTGTTTAACTAGCTGCTTTCAGACATGAGGAAACTGTCATATATATGTATATATATGTGACATATATAATATCAAAGGCACTAAAGCCCTAGTTTCATAACTATAGTACTCTAGTTAAAATTAATAGACAAAAGACCATAATATATGAAAGGGTAACCATATTTAGATCTGTTTTTCTATCAGAGACTCCAAATGGTCCTCTTTTTTTCCTTTGCCTTATAATAAAAAATAATAAAAGCCAAATTTTGAACTTAAAAAAAAAGGTATTCCTAATATTTTCATCATGTATACCAGGATCTCTCTCTCATTTGCAACCCAAGGAAGCACAGTCAGTCAATCAACAAATGCACTGAGGACCTGGAAGATATCAGTTTCTCTGCTGTTATTTGAGGATTCTTCAGGAACCCAAACACAGTCCCTGTTTTCAAGAAATTTATGTTCTAGTGGGCAACAAAGACTAATAAACTAAGATTTTCATACTTTTTAACCAGTACCATTATAAAGTCCATGATACGGTGCTTGAAGAGCCCAGGAGGGACACAGAATCAGGAAAGGCTTCCTGAAAGAAGTGGCATAAGCTGAATTTTAAAACAAGAACCAGAAACATTCGTCACAAAAGGGGGAAAGGGGCAACCAGGGGAAGGGACTGTTTGTGCAAAGATGTGAATGCCAACAGAATAAATTGTTCAGTTATCTACAAACATATCATTGGGGTCCTGACTGGGGAAATACGGAGACCATGGACAGGAGACACAGCTTGGAAAATAGTTCAAGATCTCAAAGGGCCTTGCAGGTAAGGAACGTAAACATTTTCATACAAGTTATTGACAGCCATTTATGAATAAATAAGAAAGTGGCATAAGCAGATTTGCATTGCAGTAGATCACTCCAGCTGACTTGTACAGAATGGATCATATGCAGAGATCTATCAAACTTCGTCATCCACGGTAAATGCTCTTATGTAACAACCTAGTACACTTAAACACAGAAAAACAGCTGAACAATAGCTTCACAAAACAGAGTTGGACAGCCTGTGATGCACTGATGTTCTCTATTCTGATTCAAGGTTTAAACTTCTGGCCTTGGCCTACTAAGCGGATTTCACAATGCTCTGATGGGATGTGGCTCGCAGTGAAGGACGGTTGATAAGAAGAAACAGTACAGGGGCGCCTGGGTGGCTCAGCGGGTTAAAGCCTCTGCCTTCGGCTCAGGTCATGATCCCAGAGTCCTGGGATCGAGCGCCGCATCGGGCTCTCTGCTTGGCTGGGAGCCTGCTTACTCCTCTCTCTCTCTCTGCCTGCCTCTCTGCCTACTTGTAATCTCTGTCAAAAAAAAAAAAATCTTTAAAAAAAAAAGAAAAAGAAACAGTACAGCCAGGAAGATCAGACAGGAAGTTACTGCAGTAGTTCAAGTAGTAAGAGTGGTGAACTCAACTAAGGCAACACAATGAAAAGGAGCTGGTAACTTCTGCCTTATTAATAAAGCTCTACTGATTTCCCTTGCTATAACCCAGTTAAGTAAACTTGGTGGCATTAGTGCACCTCCAAGATAATCATCATCGGAATGCCTGCCAAGTTTCACACTGTGCAAAGGGCTTCACACGTATATTAATTCTGAGTGCCACACTGCAGGGTAGATACTGTTATCATCATTTCACAGACAGAACACTGAAAACCTGGGAAATTAAATAGCTCTGCCAAAGTTACAGAGATGGACATTAGCAGATTAGTACACAGCCAGTTTTTTAGTGCTAGTTAATTCATACTAAGTACAACCATCTGATGAATGAAAATATTTCAGTACCTCTTGATGACTATCTTATTTCCAGGTTTTTGCTATTGTAAACAACACTATTGTAGACATTTTTGGGCCTATGTTCCTGTAGAGTAGAATTACCCGATCATATGATAAGATTATGTTATAGATACATTTTACTCTTCTTAGGAAGTATCCATCAATTCCTTTTTATTGAGTGTTATGAATATCAATAGTGGGTTTTTCCCTAGGCCTCTTCTGCATCTATGGAAATGATCATATGATCTTGCAATGTAGTTCTATTAGTAGGATAGTTTTAAGGTTTTTTTCTACATTAAACCATCTTTGCATAACCCTACTTGTTCATATTTCTATTTTAATTTACCAATGGAATCTAAAAACACTTGATAAGAAGAAACAAGTCAGGAAAATCAGACAGAAGGTTACTGTAGTAATTCAAGCAGTAAGACATGTGGACTCCACTAAAGCAACATAATGAAAAGATCTGGTAACATAATGACAAGTATTAATATAATAATATCAGTTTAGTTGAGACCTCTGCATCAATACTCATAAGTAAAATTAATCTGTTGTTTCTGCTCTGGTATAATCCTGTATTAGTTTTTAAAACATGTTATCTACCTCATAAAAATAAAGTTGAATTTGTTTTCCTTTGTAGAGTAAAAACTTAAATGACTAAGTAGCAGTATAGTCATGTCATCATAAAAGTCTTAGTTGAATTCTCATATGAAACTACTGGAAAATTGTGTCTTCTGTGGGGGTGGACTTACCCACTTTCTCTGTATTTTTAAGTTAATTTGTCTGTGTAGACTCTCCTTGAGTCAATTCTGGTATTATCCATTTATTCTAAAAATTAATCCACTTAGTTAGGTATTTGAAGTATTTCCACAGAGTTGTGTAGTCTCTTAAATATTTAAAAATTTTCTCTTTTCAGGCTTATTTATCTTTGGTGCTTCCTAACTGTGTACATGTACACTTTATCTCCTTTTTTCTTGATCGAGTAAGCCAACGACATAAATTTTTTTTCAAAAACATACCTTTCAGTTTTATGGTATTTTTCTTTGCTAAAGTACTAAGCTTTTAATTAATGTCTTCTGCTTATTTGGGTTTATTTGTGTTTTAATTTTTAACTTTTTAGATTGAATTTTTTAATTCTTTATCTTCCATTTTTTAGTCTTAGGGATATAGGATTTAATGGCAGAAGTTTCAAAGTGTTAGAATGTTTCGCGGGTTTGGGTTTTTTTGTTTTTGTTTTTTGTGCGTGTGTGGGTTTTTTATTATTAATTTTAGTGTAATTGCGTTAGGGAAAGAAAAAAGAAAATGCTCTTGTACTATATCTAATACTTGGAATTTACGGATCTTTCTATAGCAAACTAGTATCGCCCAGCCTGTTTGTGTGAATAAAGTTTTGTGTTTTTTTCTAATTTTAACTTTATTTATTTTTTTCAGCGTAACAGTATTCATTGTTTTTTCACAACACCAAGTGCTCCATGCAATACGTGCCCTCCCTATTACCCACCACCTGGTTCCCCCAACCTCTCACCCCCAATCCTTCAAAACCCTCAGGTTGTTTTTCAGAGTCCATAGTCTCTTATGGTTCGCCTCTCCTTCCAATTTTTTTTTTTGTTTGTTTATAAACACATAATGTATTTTTATCCCCAGGGGTACAGGTCTGTGAATCGCCAGGTTTACACACTTCACAGAACTCTCGATAGCACATACCCTCCCCAATGTCCAGAAACCCCTCCCCCTCTCCCACCCCCACCTCCCCAGCAACCCCCAGTTTGTTTTGTGAGATTAAGAGTCATTTATGGTTTGTCTCCCTCCCAATCCCATCTTGTTTCATTTATTCTTCTCCTATCCCCCTAACCCACCATGTTGCATCTCCACGTCCTCATATCAGGGATATCATATGATAGTTGTCTTTCTCCGATTGACTTATTTCACTAAGCATGATACCCTCTAGTTCCATCCCTGTTGTCGCAAATGGCAAGATTTCATTTCTTTTGATGGCTGCAGAGTATTCCATTGTGTATAAATACCACCTCTTCTTTATCCATTCATCTGTTGATGGACATCTAGGTTCTTTCCATAGTTTGGCTATTGTAGACATTGCTGCTATAATCATTTGGGTGCACGTGCCCCTTCGGATCACTGCGTTTGTATCTTTAGGGTAAATACCCAGTAGTGCAATTGTTGGGTCATAGGGTAGTTCTATTTTCAACATTTTGAGGAAGCTCCATGCTGTTTTCCAGAGTGGTTGCACCAGCTTGCATTCCCACCAACAGTGTAGGAGGGTTCCCCTTTCTCCGCATCCTCGCCAGCATCTGCCATTTCCTGACTTGTTAATTTTAGCCCTTCTGACTGGTGTGAGGTGATGTCTCATTGTGGTTTTGATTTGTATTTCCCTGATGCCGAGTGATGTGGAGCACTTTTTCATGTGCCTGTTGGCCATCTGGATGTCTTCTTTGCAGAAATGTCTGTTCATGTCTTCTGTCCATTTCTTGATTGGATTGTTTGTTCTTTGGGTGTTGAGTTTGCTAAGTTCCTTATAGATTTTGGATACTAGCCCTTTATCGGATATGTCATTTGCAAATATCTTCTCCCATTCTGTCAGTTGTCTTTTGGTTTTGTGAACTGTTTCCTTTGCTGTGCAAAAGCTTTTGATCTTGATGAAATCCCAATAGTTCATTTTTGCCCTTGCTTCCCTTGCCTTTGCCGATCTTCCTAGGAAGATGTTGCTGCGGCTGAGGTCGAAGAGGTTGCTGCCTGTGTTCTCCTCAAGGATTTTGATGGATTCCTTTCTCACATTGAGGGCCTTCATCCATTTTGAGTCTATTTTCATGTGTGGGGTAAGGAAGTGGTCCAATTTCATTGTTCTATATGTGGCTGTCCAATTTTCCCAGCACCATTTATTGAAGAGGCTGTCTTTTTTCCATTGGACATTCTTTCCTGCTTTGTTGAAGATGAGTTGACCATAGAGTTGAGGGTCTATTTCTGGGCTCTCTCTTCTGTTCCATTGATCTATGTGTCTGTCTTTGTGCCAGTACCATGCTGTCTTGATGATGACAGCTTTGTAATAGAGCTTGAAGTCCGGAATTGTGATGCCACCAACTTTGGCTTTCTTTTTCAATATTCCTTTGGCTATTCGAGGTCTTTTCTGGTTCCATATAAATTTGAGGATTATTTGTTCCATTTCTTTAAAGAAAATGGATGGTATTTTGATAGGGATTGCATTAAATGTGTAGATTGCTTTAGGTAGCATAGACATTTTCACAATATTTATTCTTCCAATCCAGGAGCATGGAACATTTTTCCATTTCTTTGTGTCTTCCTCAATTTCTTTCATGAGTACTTTATAATTTTCTGCGTATAGATTCTTAGCCTCTTTGGTTAGGTTTATTCCTAGGTATCTTATAGTTATGGGTGCAGTTGTAAATGGGATTGACTCCTTAATGTCTCTTTCTTCTGTCTTATTGTTGGTGTACAGGAATGCAACTGATTTCTGTGCATTGATTTTATATCCTGACACTTTACTGAATTCCTGTACAAGTTCTAGAAGTTTTGGAGTGGAGTCTTTTGGGTTTTCCACATATAGTATCATATCATCTGCGAAGAGTGATCGTTTGACTTCTTCTTTGCCGATTTGGATGCTTTTAATTTCTTTTTGTTGTCTGATTGCTGAGGCTAGGACTTCTAGTACTATGTTGAATAGCAGTGGTGATAATGGACATCCCTGCCGTGTTCCTGACCTTAGCAGAAAAGCTTTCAGTTTTTCTCCATTGAGAATGATATCTGCGGTGGGTTTTTCATAGATGGCTTTGATAATATTGAGGTATGTGCCCTCTATCCCTACACTTTGAAGAGTTTTGATCAGGAAGGGATGCTGTACTTTGTCAAATGCTTTTTCAGCATCTATTGAGAGTATCATATGGTTCTTATTCTTTCTTTTATTAATGTGTTGTATCACATTGATGGATTTGTGGATGTTGAACCAACCCTGCAGCCCTGGAATAAATCCCACTTGGTCGTGGTGAATAATCCTTTTAATGTACTGTTGAAACCTACTGGCTAGTATTTTGGTGAGAATTTTTGCATCTGTGTTCATCAAGGATATTGGTCTGTAGTTCTCTTTATTGGTGGGATCCTTGTCTGGTTTTGGGATCAAGGTGATGCTGGCCTCATAAAATGAGTTTGGAAGTTTTCCTTCCATTTCTATTTTTTGGAACAGTTTCAGGAGAATAGGAATTAGTTCTTCTTTAAATGTTTGGTAGAATTCCCCTGGGAAGCCGTCTGGCCCTGGGCTTTTGTTTGTTTGGAGATTTTTGAGGACTGTTTCAATCTCCTTACTGGTTATGGGCCTGTTCAGGTTTTCTATTTCTTCCTGGTTCAGTTGTGGTAGTTTCTAGGTCTCTAGGAATGCATCCATTTCTTCCAGATTGTCAAATTTGTTGGCATAGAGTTACTCATAGTATGTTCTTATAATTGTCTGTATTTCTTTGGTGTTAGTTGTGATCTCCCCTCTTTCATTCATGATTTTATTGATTTGGGTCCTTTCTCTTTTCTTTTTGATAAGTCTGGCCAGGGGTTTATCAATCTTATTGATTCTTTCAAAGAACCAGCTTCCAGTTTCGTTGAATTTTTCTATTGTTTTTTTGGTTTCTATTTCATTGATTTCTGCTCTGATCTTTATGATTTCTCTTCTCCTGCTGGGTTTAGGCTTTCTTTCTTGTTCTTTCTCTAGCTCCTTTAGGTGTAAGGTTAGGTTGTGTACTTGAGACCTTTCTTGTTTCTTGAGAAAGGCTTGTACCGCTCTATATTTTCCTCTCAGGACTGCCTTTGCTGTGTCCCACAGATTTTGAACCGTTGTGTTTTCATTATCACTTGTTTCCATGAATTTTTTCAATTCTTCTTTAATTTCCTGGTTGACCCATTCATTCTTTAGAAGGATGCTGTTTAGTCTCCATGTATTTGGGTTCTTTCCAGCTTTCCTCTTGGGATTGAGTTCTAGCTTCAGAGCACTGTGGTCTGAAAATATGCAGGGAATGATCCCAATCTTTTGATACCGGTTGAGACCTGATTTGTGACCCAGGATGTGATCTATTCTGGAGAATGTTCCATGTGCACTAGAGAAGAATGTGTATTCCGTTGCTTTGGGATGAAATGTTCTGAATATATCTGTGATGTCCATCTGGTCCAGTGTGTCATTTAAGGCCTTTATTTCCTTGTTGCTCTTTTGCTTGGATGATCTGTCCATTTCAGTGAGGGGACTGTTAAAGTCCCCTACTAGTATTGTATTATTTTTGATGTGTTTCTTTGATTTTGTTATTAATTGGTTGATATAGTTGGCTGCTCCCACGTTAGGGGCATAGATATTTTAAATGGTTAGATCTTCTTGTTGGACAGACCCTTTGAGTAGGATATAGTGTCCTTCCTCATCTCTTATTATAGTCTTTGGCTTAAAATCTAATTGATCTGATATAAGGATTGCCACCCCAGCTTTCTTCTGATGCCCATTAGCATGGTAAACTGTTTTCCACCCCCTCACTTTAAATCTGGAGGTGTCTTCGCGTCTAAAATGAGTTTCTTGTCGGCAACACACAGATGGGTTTTGTTTTTTTATTCATTCTGATACCCTGTGTCTTTTGATTGGGGCATTTAGCCCATTAACATTCAGGGTAACTATTGAGAGATATGAATTTAGTGCCATTATATTGCCTGTAAGGTGACTGTTACTGTACATTGTCTCTGTACCTTTCTGATCTACTACTTTTAGGCTCTCTCTTTGCTTAGAGGACCCCTTTCAATATTTCCTGTAGAGCTGGTTTGGTGTTTGCAAATTCTTTCAGTTTTTGTTTGTCCTGGAAGCTTTTGATCTCTCCTTCTATTTTCAATGATAGCCTAGCTGGATAGAGTATTCTTGGCTGCATGTTTTTCTCATTTAGTGCTCTGAATATATCATGCCAGCTCTTTCTGGCCTGCCAGGTCTCTGTGGATAAGTCTGCTGCCAATCTAATATTTTTACCATTGTATGTTACAGACTTCTTTTCCCGGGCTGCTTTCAGAATTTTCTCTTTGTCACTAAGACTTATAAATTTTACTATTAGGTGACGGGGTGTGGACCTATTCTTGTTGACTTTGAGGAGGGTTCTCTGCATCTCCTGGATTTTGATGCTTGTTCCCTTTCCCATATTAGGAAAATTCTCTCCAATAATTCTCTCCAATAGACCTTCTGCTCCCCTCTCTCTTTCTTCTTCTTCTGGAATCCCAATTATTCTAATGTTGTTTCGTCTTATGGTGTCACTTATCTCTCGAATTCTCCCCTCGTGGTCCAGTAGCTGTTTGTCCCTCTTTTGCTCAGCTTCTTTATTCTCTGTCATTTCGTCTTCTATATCACTAATTCTTTCTTCTGCCTTATTTATCCTAGCAGTAAGAGCCTCCATTTTTTATTGCACCGCATTAATAGCTTTTTTGATTTCAACTGGGTTAGATTTTAGTTCTTTAATTTCTCCAGAAAGGGCTTTTATATCTCCAGAGAGGGTTTATCTAATATCTTCCATGCCTTTTTCGAGCCCAGCTAGAACATTCAGAATCGTCATTCTGAACTCTAGATCTGACATATTACCAATGTCTGTGTTGATTAGGTCCTTAGCCTTCAGTACTGCCTCTTGTTCTTTTGTTTGTGGTGATTTTTTCTGCCTTGTCATTTTGTCCAGATAAGAGGATATGAAGGATCAAATAAAATACTAAAAGGGTGGCAAAGACCCCAGAAAAATGCGCTGTAACCAAATCAGAAGAGACCCCAAATTGTGAGGGGGATAAAGAGGACAAAAAGAGGTTCAGAAAAAAAAAATAAAAAAAATAAAACAAATAGAGAAAAAATATAAAAAAGAAAGAAAAAATATATATTTTAGATAAACTAGTCAAAAAACGTTAAAAAAGAAAAGGGTAAAAGTTTTAAAATATTTAGCAGAAGAATTAAAAAGAAAGAAAAAAAAATTGAATTAACCGCAAGACTAAAGAATCATGGGGAGAAAGCCATGAGTTCCCTGCTTTGCTTTCTCCTCCTCTGGAATTCCGCTGCTGTCCTAGGTATTGAACCTGCTTTCCTTGATAGATGAACTTCGTCCTGGCTGGATTTTTTATTGATCTTCTGGGGGAGGGGCCTGTTGTAGTGACTCTCAAGTGTCTTTGCCCGAGGCAGAATTGCACCGCCCTTACCAGGGGCCAGACTAAGTAATCTGCTCGGGTTCGCTTTTGGGAGCTTTTGTTCCCTGAACACTTTCCGTAGAGTTCCTGAACACTTTCCGTAGAGTTCCGGAGGACGGTAATGAAAATGACAGCCTCCCAGTCTCCAGCCCGGAGGAGCAGAGAGCCTGGGGCCCCACTCCTCAGCACGCCCCCAGAGAACAGCGCCCAATCACTCCCGTATTCCCAGCCCCCAGCCGCGCTCCGAGCTCACCCAGTCTGCGACTGGTTCAAGGTAGCCTGGAGCTGAGAGTTCAGTCCTCAGCTCTGTCTCTATAGCCGGCTTCTCTGTTCTAATACCTGTGAGCTCTGCGACACTCTGACACCCCCGATCCTTCTGTGACCCTGCAGGACCTGGGGCCACACTGACCCTGCGTGGGCTTCACCCCCGGTTTAGCCTCTGGAGCAATGTCCCTCAGTGGAACAGACTTTTAAAAGTCCTGATTTTGTGCTCTGTTGCTCTGCCGCTTGCCGGGAGCCGGACCCTCCCACCGCGGTCTATCTTCCCGTCATTTTGGATTCACTTCTCCGCCAGTCCTACCTTTCAGAAAGTGGTTGATTTTCTGTTTCTAGAATTGCTGTTCTTCTTCTCTTTGATCTCCCGTTGGATTTGTAGGTGTTTGCAATGTTTAGATAAGCTATCAAGCTGACCTCCTGCTACGTGATGTAGTCTCACCCTGCTACTTCTCTGCCATCTTCCCTGGAGGATATTTTTATGCAGGTGAGAATTCTAGGTTGATTTTTTTCTTTCAGTGCTTTAAAGATGTCACTAACTGTCTTCTGGCATGTACTCTTTTCCCTGAACAATAATTCTGAACACTGTTCTCATTTATATGTTTTTTCTCCTAAATTATCCTTATCTTTCAGCTTCAGAAATTTGACTATGGTATACCCACATTTTTTTTAAATGTTTATCCTACTTGGGGTTTGCAGATATTCTTAGATCTATTGGTTGGTATTATTCATCAAATTTGAAAGAGGGTTTTTTTTTTTTAAAGATTTTATTTATTTGGGATGTCTGGGTGGCTCAGGTGGCTAAGCAACTGCCTTTGGCTCGGGTCATGATCCCAGGGCCCTGGGATTGAGCTCTACTCGATCAGAGAAATAGAATAGATTTTTTGGCACTCAAGCTTTCATTGGTTATTTTTATAATTTCTATTTCTCTGTTGAGATTTTCCATGGGTTAAATCATTAAGCTCTTTTCTTTTAAATCATCTAACTTTTATAATAGTTTTTCAAAATCTTGTCTAATAATTCAAGTATCTAAGTCATGTCTGGATCTATTTTAGTCACTGTTTTTCTCCTTTTTATGGTTTACATTTTTCTGTTTTTTCACTTGTCTCATAATGTTTTATTATTAGTACGTAGACAGTATGTGTGCTACATTACTGAGATTCTAGATCTTTTTATTTTCTTTTAAGGCTTGTTAATTTTTCTTTTCCTGGAAGGCACGAAACTGATTAGTAGATAGCTTCTATCCTGTCAAAGGTTTTGTCAAATGTTTTGTTAGGGCAGGGGTACAATAACCTTTGCTATAGGGCTAAAGTAACTTACTCTTAATGCATGGCCTTTCTGGTCTCAACTAAACATCTAATACATTCATTGAGGTCTCTTCCCCATGAACGTTGGGAATTCCAACCTCTCCCAACTCTATATTACTTTCATAATATCCATTCAACTAAAACCATCAGTAACTACGTTCTGCCAAAACTGGCAGAGTTTCATCTGCAATGCATAGTCAGCTGTAGACTCAAAGAAACACAAATTCTTATTTCTGATATTTCATCTCTATTTAGCACCCTACACCCTAATACCCTACCTTGCAAGTTTCAATACTCTACAAACTTTGAGATTCACTTCCTTTATCCGGCAAGATAGCTGTTTTCTGTTTGGGCTCTTCTTCCATGTGTTACCACTTGGAAAGTACCCCCCCCCCAAGAAAGCCAGGGTGAATATGGAGCTCATCTTATCTATTTCCCTTCTTTAAAGGGCCACAGATCTGTGCAGTCTGTTTTCCAATGCCTGGGGGGGGGAAAAAAGCTGCCTCAAATATTTCATTCAGTTTTATATTAGTTAATGGAGAAAAAATAAGTCTGATAATTTTTCTATAATACATAGAACTGTAAGACTATTACTAGAAGTTATCCCAAGTAGAGGAAATACATACACATATACTTCAACAGCCATAGCTCAACAGAAACTGTTACATACCTAAAATTTTCCAGCATCTGAAATTTGGACCTGTGCACTTCCATTCATGATTAAAATTATACCTCCCAAACAAACAGGTATTTACCTGTGGAAATACTTCTTATTTTTTTAAGGAAGACCAAAAAAAAAAAGAAGAAGAAGAAGAAGAAGAAGAAAGAAAGAAAGCAATCCAAAGCATACCTGAAAAGCTAGCCTCATATGGCACGGGACTATAGAAGTTTACCTCCTGAATTGTGGAACCAGTCTAAATTTGTTTCAAGGTGTAATTATCACCTCTACACATGTGAATCTCTTACAACCTTGAAAGTGACATTTAGCTCATTCATTTAGTCAAAGTGAAACTTCTCTGTAGATCAGAATCTCTTATGGCTCAGACGATCATATAACTAATTATTCAAACTGGGAAGCTTTGACAGTTTTTTTTTTTAAGATTTTATTTATTTATTTGACAGATAGAGATCACAAGTAGGCGGAGAGGCAGGCAGAGAGAGAGAGGAGGAAGCAGGCTGTCCGCAGAGCAGAGAGCCCGATGTGGGGCTCGATCCCAGAACCCTGGGATCATGACCTGAGCCGAAGGCAGAGGCTTTAACCCACTGAGCCACCCAGGCGCCCCAGAAGCTTTGACAGTTTTAATAAATACGCAAGGACAAGAGCATGCACATGACTGGAACATATGGTCAATCTGCTTATTGTGTTCAAATGGTCTCTTGCCTGGAGCTGTGGAGATGAGAAAGGAAGGTGGTTGTAGGACTTCTTTTAATGACTTAAACTCCGCAAGTTTTGGGAAAGTCCGTTATTCACTTTTCTTTTTGAAGAAACAAAGCCCTAAGGAGGCTTACAGATCCACTAGTTCAAGTGACCAGTCCTCACCTTTCTTTCCTCTATTACATTTCCTGTCATGCTTTGAAAGACTACTTCCCTCTAACTGCAGGAATGACCCCTGTGCAAACCCTGCTCACGCATGTGAGGGGATAAGGAGAGGAAGAGAGAAGAGAAAATAAATTTTGCTATTTTTCTTCATACGTGCATTAAGTTGCTTTTATCTTTTCTGTCAGAAGTTGGAGAAATTGTGTTAAGGCTCTATTCACCAATTACATCGTTTGTTGTATTGTCTTCATTAAGAGCCCTTGTGTGATGCAGCAAAGTAAAAATCTTTCTTTGTTAAAGATTGTTTACCTCATTGTGATTAGTGGGAATACCAATCAGCCAAAGAAGAAAAGGAAAGATCATGCAAGGACTAAAATAGTAGTTTGGTAAAGGAAACAACTTTACTTTAGTCTTTGAAAACGATTCTATTCATATCCTTTTTTAAAGGGCTATAGCATAAAGTATCCCCAGTCCTCCTCTTTAGTCCCTTGATTCTACTTAACAGTTGTTCCAGAACATTTTATAGCCATTCAGCTTAGTTCACATTGATTTCTTTAACTGTGCTCAGAAAATTTAATCACAAAATGTTCTCATCCCATTTGGGGTTCAAGGAGAAAGTATAATAATGTTCTTGCAAAAATAAAAACCTTATTTGCCCTATAGTCCAGGCCAGAAAGGAAACATTTTTAAAGGACAAATGAACAAATGTCTTCTCTATTGTTTCTTCTTAGTTAGCTGGGTAAGAAACAGGTAACATTCTCAGAATGGGTAATATAAGTAAAGAGTAATGTATAATTGGCAGATTTCTCAGTGATTTTATTGGTCTGTTGTCATCCATGCATAATTGGGGAGGAGATGCTTAAATGGAAAGAAAATTTCTAATGCAGTTTGGGCTGGGGGTAGCATTTAATTCAGCAACACTGCAGTGTTTCACTGCAGTGATTTGAACAGGGACTCCTTGAAAACTTTCAAAGTTCTGCAGCAGACATTTATTCCCAGTGCAGTTATCAGAGGGCTGCATCTCCTTACATTCTACTACCACACAGATGCATGAGTACTAATCAAAACATAAATCGTCATAGCTTTATTAAGATAGTTTATGAAGATTCTGGACTTAAAATATATCCTATTATATCCTAATCTAATATCTTAAAATGTGATCGTTCATCAAGTGAAGAAAGTAATTAAAAAAAATTCTCATTATTCATTTGACGTAAATCAGATAGAAATTGGAGATAGCTAGCAAACTTCTCAGAGCAGGAGATGAGAGAAGACAGACCATCAAGATGAGAACCAGTACTTCCCTTACCCCCTGCTAGAAGAACTTCTCACCTGTACCTGTACCCCTTGTTGAGAAGAATCTGTGTGAAACACCATTCACCATGGCAGTTGACAGCAAAGTCATCCTTCTAATTGTGTACAACAAAATCCTTGGGAATCATCAGGGCCTCTTGCATCTTCCAGCCAATCCACTAGAGAAGCCTGTTGGCTCTACCTTCAAATATACCCAGCATCTGACAAATTCATACTAGCACCACTGCTCCTAATCTATCCATTCATTATCTCTCAACTAAATTATTGCAGTAGCCTCCTAAATATCTTTCTGTTTTGAGTTCTTACCTCACTGGAGAAATTTTCAACCCAATAGCTTGAGCAATTATCTTATTTTATTTTATTACCTTATTTTATTTTTGGAGCAATCATTTTAAAACTAAGGAAAGGGGCATCTGGGTGGCTGGGTCTGTTAAGCCTGACTCTTGGTTTAGACTCAGGTCCTGAACTCAGGGTCCTGGGATCAAGCTCCATGTTGGGTTCCACAGTCAGCATGGAGTCTTGACAGTCTTTCCCCTATTTCTTCCTCCCCCAGCTCACATGTGGTCTCTCTCTCAAATAAATAAATAAACTCTTAAAAAAAAAAAAAAGACTAAGGTAGATAGTGTCACACTTTTTCTCTGAACTTTTTTTTTTAATATTTTTTTTATTTGACAGAGAGAGAGAGATCACAAGTAGGCAGAGAGGCAGGCAGAGAGAGAGGGGGAAGTAGGCTCCCCGCTGAGCAGAGAGCCCGATGCAGGGCTCGATCCCAGGACCCTGGGATCATGACCTGAGCCAAAGCCAGCAGCTTAATCCACTGTTGCTCTGAACTCTTGATGAGCTCTTCACTTCACTGAAACAACAGCAAACAGTCTTAAAGTTCTCACCATTATTTATATATGATCGACACATACCAGGGCAGGATCACCAGCATTCATTAGTCAAAAATCCTAGAAGGCAGAATAGGTCACTTATTAATATTAGCATATTAAAGATATGACATTGTGGATCTGAAAAGCCCTCACTTAAAAACCCCTCTTTTGCTGATAGATCATGGAAATTCAAGTAGGGTATTTATATGTCTGACCTATGACTTTGATCTTCATTGAATAACAAATATATTTCAGAAGGACAAAAATGTATGCACTGATAAATGACTTCTATTTTAGGGTGTGTATGTTTCTCATGCTCTTTTTTGGCAGTAAATTATGAATGAAAAGTAATATGGGTGCTTTAGTATGGAGAGAAGAAAATGGAATCAAACCTTATGACAAAGAGGTAGAAGACCCAGATCACAAATTTTCACAGAATCATAAGTCTACCAAGGGCCAAAACTAAAAATGACTTTTATTAAAAATGTAATGGCATTTTAAAAATTCACTATCAAAAAATAATATATGCTCATTGCAACAATTCCAGTAATACAAAGATATAAATTTTAAAAATGAGTCTTCACATTCAGCTCTTACTTTATCCCCATCAGGACACATTATTTAATAGTTTAGTATGTATCATTCCATAGAGATACATTTAAATTTAAAGTATGCCCCTAATGCTAACTGAGCTCAACTTTGACATGAAGCTCCATTACACTATTTTCTTCGATTAAGGTTATTTTTTCAAAAAATCATCTTTGCTATCTATAGAGACCATTTGAAGATAATTTATTTTATAAAAAAGAAGGAAGAGGATCCACATATGAAAGAGCTTCTATTACATCTCTCCATGCCTGGCAAGCTAGTTCATTAAGTAATTTTTTGCTTGAAAGTTTGAGATTTTTGTCAAAGGTCATGCATTCTTTCAGAAGAAGGAAATGAGATGCTATTCTCCCAGTGGAAATTTTACAGAATTATTTTCCTTGTTTTTTACACTGAAAATACACTTGGATAAATTAATGGTAATTTCTGAGATTCCTTGAATCCGTTTTCAGTGACAGGCTCTACATTAAGAAAGCACTCTTCATGAATTACCTCTTGTAAGTCCTCCTAACCAGGATAAAGGTTTATTCTGGTTTTTCAGATTATAGTTAAGGACTAGAAAGTACTCAAGGAATTCCAAAATTCAAAAAGGGAATATGCTCAAACTAAGATTTCTCTGATTTATAGGAAGTATCTACATATACCTAATATCTAATATTACCTTCAGATTCTTTTTTTTTTTTTAGATTTTTATTTATTTATTTGACAGATAGAGATCACAAGTAGGCAGAGAGGCAGGCAGAGAGAGAGAGAGGAGGAAGCAGGCTCCCCGCCAAGCAGAGAGCCCGATGCGGGGCTCGATCCCAGGACCCTGGGATCATGACCTGAGCGAAAGGCAGAGGCTTTAACCCACTGAGCCACCCAGGCGCCCCAACCTTCAGATTCTTTTATTTTTTTTTCCACTCTGGTCTACAAGCTTTCAAAAAATGTGTTTTGGACTAAAATCTTTCTTTCTTTTCTTTTTGTTCCTAAAACAAAAGATAAATACTTTCTCTTATCAGAAAATGGAATAACCAAACTAAGTTAATACAATCAATTCAGCATAGTATAACTTTATATATCCAAGTCCTATTAAGTCATATCTTTGGTTTCTTTGAAACACTTCTTAGAATATGGCATAGAAATAGAAAAAGAAATTAAGAAATAGAAATCAAGAGAGAATAGGACTAGAATGTGAATTAAAACAAAGTCAGAAGACAAAGTGCTAGACTAACATGGGGTGGGCACAAACAGACAGATGTAGCTGAACTGTATTTAGAAGTGGGGGGAAAATCATCTGTCATTTACCAGGACATGATGACAAATGAGTCTTATCTCATGTGTGAAACCCATTTGATTGATAGTAGTTGCCTGGAAGACAGGGTCTGAAAGGGATTCTAAGGGCCTCCTTGGGGGCAGCCACAAACTATTGGGAAAATTTTGATATGTCTAATTTGAACATAAAGTAGGAAATGGCAACATATATTCTATGGAAACAAAGAAGAAATGGAGAATAATAGTAACTAAGCACTTGCTCTACATCAGGTACTTTATAAACATTCTCTTACTAAATTCTCATAGATCCAATGAGGTTAACACTATAATCTACATTTTATAGATGAAGAATATCATTCACTAAGTGACACGAAAGGGGTAGAAAAACAATGATTTTATGACAGAGGGAGTGAAAGGTGTGTGTAAATGACCAGTCCTGCAGATGAACAGTTTGTGGATTGACAGCTGTCATTCAGAAAGAATCTATGTACACTAATGTCTTCTACCCCACTGCTTCCAGTGTTTCCAATACCTCTTATATTTAAGTATCACAGATATTCAGCAGTTTAAATTGTCTCATTCTTCAAGATGTGCCATTATGCTAATTATAATGTCTTTATCAATGGTGAATAATTTTTCCCATTAGAAATTATTTTACAGTTGGAAAGAAATCTGATTCAAATTCTCTGATTACTACTCCTAGACCAGAGAGACTATTTAAGAACAATGGAAAGGAAAGCATATGAGCCCAAGAGCACAGAATCCATTAGCAGTCTCAGCCATGGAGACATTCTGCTACTGATAACTGGATCTGCATCTTGGATTAATCACTCCCCGCTCTGGGGATCCATATAGATTCCTGAGTGCTGTGGTTTCTACGAGATCAAATGCAACTCTAGTAGAAAGAGTCAGAGAGGCTTTACTGTAAATAATATATAATATTGTCTGGGAATAAAGAACATGTATTTTATCCATTCCTTTTTCAATACATATTGGGCATATCTGAGGTGAATGCCCTTTGATCAACACACAGACTGAGGGAGAAATCACTCATTCACTCCATGTTAATGTATTGACCACTGCCTTTGGGCAAGGTGTTATGCAGGTATGAGAAGAATTTAAAGTTGTAAATCAAGTATAAATGTGCTCTAAACATAGGAATAATAAAGGTATATAAGTAAAACATAGATCAGAAAGTAAAAAGAGTCACAGGAGTTATACAGGTAAGTTGCTATGGGAGATAAAAGAAAAGGTAAATACCTTTTGTGGAGCTATGGAAACAGTAAAAGGAGTTTCTATGGATAGAGCCTTGTGAGTAGGCCTCCAGAAATAAAGAACACTTGGCCACATAGGGAAGAATGAAAAGAGGAAGGCCATCCAGGCAGATGATCCACTGTGAGAAATGGCGAGGAGGAGGGCAAATACAGAAAAAGAATGGACAAAAGTAAAATATTCACCATGCCTGGGATGAAAGGTCCCTGCAGGCAAACAGTGGTCAATGATAGTAGAAAACAGTACAGAACCTGCAGTGACATAATAAAGGAATTAAAGACTTTCTTTTGTAAATCAAATCGTTTTGAGCAGGAGAGTAAAAATCTCTGTCATCTGCCAGATCATTCTGGCAGCAGAATATAAGGTGAAGTAGACTGAGAAAATCCTGGGGATGAGCTCAGTCAGGAATTACTTCAGGGTCCAACCAAGAACTAGCAAGTGCCTGGACTAACACGATAAGGAGAATGGGAGAGGGCACCCACAAAAGCTAATAATAATTGTAACAGGGAAGAAGCAAGAGGGCAGAGGAGTAGCAGACTGAAATATCACTAGGTCCCAGGAGTTCAGCTAGATACTTATCAGACCATTCCAAACACCTACAAACTCAACAGGAGATAGAAGAGAAGAGCAGCAATTCAAGGGACAGAAAATTGACCACTTTCAGAATGGTAGGACATGCGGAAAAGTGAATCCGAAGAGAGGGGAATATATACCACAAGAGGAAGGCCAGCTCACAGTAAGTGGTGGATCAGCAGAGCACAAAATCATAACTTTTAGAAGTCTGCTCCACTGAGGGACATCGCTCCAGTGGCTAAGCGGAGGGTGGAGCCCTAGTGAGAACAGTATGGTCTCAGGACCCATGGGGCCACAGAAAGACCAGGGGTGCCTGAGTGTGGCAAAGCTCCCAGATATTGGAGTAGGGAAGCCAGATGCAGAAACGGAGCCCAGGAGTGAGCTCTCAGCTCCGGGTGGCCTTAAACCTTGATCCAAGGCACAGTTGGGCCAGTGCTCTTCCAGCAGGGACCCCACAAGTGGCAGATCCGGGGTGAAACCCCCTCATTTCACCTCTGGGAGGAGTGCCGTGGGAATGTGTGGCAGGAAATCTGCTGGATTTGGAGACTCCAAATGGGGTTGTGCACCAGAGACAGAAATACTCAGTCACAGGCTGGGTGAACACAGAGACATGAGTGATTGACTACCTTTCTCTGAAGGCCCACTGAGGAGTGGGGCCCTGGATCTCAGGTCCTCTGGGCCAGAGATTGGGAGGCCACCATTTTCGCTCCCATCCTCCAAAGTTTAACAGGAAGCATTCAGGGACAAAAGCTCCTGAGAGCAAAACCGAGCAGACTGATTAGCCTGGCCCCCAGCAAGGGCAGTGCAATTCCCCCTCAGGCCAAGACATTTGAGATGCACTGCAACAGGCCCCTCTCCCAGAAGATCAGCAAGAACATCAAGCCATGACCAAGTTCATCCATTAACAAAAACAGCCAAACTCCAGAGCTAAGGGAAAGCAACACAGAATTCATGGCTTTTCCCCCATAATCTTTTAGTAATGCAAAGTTAAATTTTAAAAATTTTTTTCTTACTCAATTTTTTAACTTTTCCTCCTTATGCTTTTAATGTTTTTTAACTGTTTAATCTTATCAATAACTTTAAAAAAAATTTTTTTTAATTTTCCTTGTAATAGTCATATTTTATCCCTTCATTGTATTTTTGTATACATACAGGATTTTTTCTTTAAAATTTTGATATACAGTTTCTTCTAATAGATAAAAATATACCCTAAATCTAGCACATGGCTTTGTTCTAGTCTCCAACCTGATCACATTCTCTCCTCTTCTTTTTTTTTCTTTTTCCAACCAATTTATCGATTCCTTTTTTAGACTCTTTAAATTTTCATCTTTACAGTTATATTCCATCCCTTCATCATGTTTACCCTTATTTTCGTGTGTATATATATATATATATATATGGTTTTGTCCCTTTAAAATTTGGGGACATAGTTTCTTCTAAGACACCAGAATACCTAATATATACATATTCTTTATTTTTTATTTTTTTATTTTTATTTCGTTTTTCCCCATTCTTCTCCCCGCAGTTTTGGGTCTCTTCTGATTTGGTTAGCATATATTTTTCTGGAGTCTTTGCCACCCTGTTAGTATTTTATTCACTCATTCATCTATTCTTATCTCAATAAAATTATAATACGGAAAAACTCAACACAAAAAAATTAAAAAATAAAGAACAAGAGGCAGTACCAATGGCTAGGGACCTCATCACTATGAACTTTGGTAACATATAAGAACTACAGTTCAAAATGATGATTCTCAAGTTGCTAGCTGGGCTCGAAAGAGCCGTGGGAGATATTAGAGAATTCCTTTCTGGAGAAATAAAAGAACAAAAATCTAACCAAGTTGAAATTTTAAAAAGCCATTAATGAGGTGCAATAAAAAATGGAGGCTCTAACTCTAAGGATAAATGAGGCAGAAGAGAGAATTAGTGATATGGAAGACCAAATGACAGAGAATAAAGAGACTGAGCAAGAGAGACAAAAAACACCTGGACCACGAGGGGAAAATTCAAGAGATAAGTGATATCATAAGATGAAACAATATTAGAATAATTGGGATCCCAAAAAGAAGAAAGAGAGGGGAAGGCAGCAGGTATATTGGAGCAAATGATAGTAGAGAATTTCCCTAATTTGGTGAAGAAAACAAGCATCAAAATCCAGGAGGCACAGAGAATGCCCCTCAAAATCAATAAAAATAGGTCCACACCCTGTCATATAAAGGAAAAAATTACAGCTCTTAGTGACAAAGAGAAAATCTTGAAAGCAGCTCGGGACAAGAAGTCTGTAACATACAATGGAAGAAATATTAGATTGGCAGCAGACTTATCCACAGAGACCTAACAGGCCAGAAAGAACTGGCATGATATATTCAGACCACAAAACAATAAAAATATGCAGCCAAGAATACTATATTCACGTAGACTGTCATTGAAAATAGAAGGAGAGACAAAAAAAATTTCAGGACAAAAAAAAAGAAAAAACTAAAAGAATTTGCAAACACCAAACAAGCCCACAGGAATTATTGAAAGCTGTCCTCTAAGCAATGAGAGATCTTACAAGTAGTAGACCAGAAAGGAACAGAGACAATATACAGTAACAGACACCTTAGGGTGACACAATGGCACTACATTGCTATCTTTCAATAGTTACCCTGAATGTAAATAGGCTAAATGCCCAATCAAAAGACACAGGCATCTGAATGGATAAACAAGACCCATAGATATGCTATCTGCGAGAAACTCATTTTAGACCCAAAGACACTTCCAGATTTGAAGTGAGGGGGTGGAAAACAATTTACCACGCTAATGGACATCAGAATAAAGCTGTGGTGGCAATCCCTTTATCAGATAAATTAGATTTTAAGTCAAAGAATATAATAGATGAGGGAGGACATTATATCATACGTAAAGGGTCTGTCCAAACGGGAAGATCTAGCAATTGTAAACATGCCCCTAACATGGGAGCAGCAAATTCTATAAACTAATTAATAATAAAATCAAATGAACAAATCAACAATAAAACAATAATAGTAGGGGACTTTAACAACACCCTCACTGAAATGGACAGATCATCCAAGCAAAAGATCAATATGGAAATGAAGGCTTTAAATGACACACTGGACCAGATGGACATCACTGATATATTCAGAACATTCCATCCCAAAACAACAGAATGCACATTCTTCTCTAGTGCACATGGAACATTCTCCAGAATAGATCACGTCCTGGGTCACAAATCAGGTCTCAACTGGTACCAAAAGGTTGGGATCATTGCCTGCGTATTTTCAGACCACAATGCTCTGAAGCTAAAATTCAATCACAAGAGGAAAGTTGGAAAGAACTCAAATACATGGAGGTTAAAGAGCATCCTACTAAAGGGTGAATGGGTCAACCAGGAAATTAATGAAGAACTGAAAAAATTCATGGAAACAAATGAAAATGAAAACACAACTATTCAAAATCTTTGGGACACAGCAAAGGCAGTCCTGAAAGGAAAGTATATAGCAATACAAGCCTTTCTCAAGAAACAAGAAAGGTCTCAAGTACACAACCTAACCCTACACCTAAAGGAGCTGGAGAACAGCAAAGACAGCCTAAACCCAGCAAGAGAAGAGAAATCATAAACATCAGAGCAGAAATCAATGAAATAGAAACCAAAGAAACAGTAGAACAAATCAATCAAACTAGGAGCTGGTTCTTTGAAAGAATTAATAAGATTAATAAACCCCTGGCCAGACTTATCAAAATATAAGTGACCCAAATAAATAAAATCATGAATGAAAGAGGACAGATCACAACCAAGACCAAAGAAAGACAAAAAATTATAAGAACGTATTATGAGCAGCTATATGCCAGCAAACGTGACAATCTGGGAGAAACAGATGCATTCCTAGAGACATACAAACTACCAAAACTGAAGCAGGAAGAAACAGAAAACCTGAACAGACCCATAACCAGTAAGGAGATTGAAAGAGTCAGCAAAATCTCCCAACAAAAAAGAGCCCAGGGCCAGAGGGCTTTCTAGGGGAATTATACCAAACATTTAAAGAGGAATTAATACCTATTCTCCTGAAACTGTTCCAAAAAAATAGAAATGGAAGGAAAACTTCCAAACTCACTTTATGAGGCCAGCATTACTTGGATCCCAAAACCAGACAAAGACCCCACCAAAAAGGAGAAGTACAGACCAATATCCTTGATGAACACGGATGCAAAAATTCTCACCAAAATACTAGTCAATAGGATCCAAAAGTACATTAAAAGGATTATCCACCACGACCAAGTGGGATTCATTCCAGGGCTGCAAGGTTGGTTCAACATCCACAAATCAATGTGATAAAATACATTAATAAAAGAAAGAACAAGAACCATATGATACTCCCAGTAGATGCAGAAA
Organism: Meles meles; assembly: GCF_922984935.1. NCBI lineage: Eukaryota > Metazoa > Chordata > Mammalia > Carnivora > Mustelidae > Meles > Meles meles. The sequence goes on from NC_060068.1 coordinate 87,266,485, forward strand.
AAGCATTTGACAAAGTACAGCATCCTTTCTTAATCAAAACTCTTTCACAGTGTAGGGATAGAAGGTACATACCTCAATATCATCAAAGCCATCTAGGAAAAACCCAAAGTTAATATTATTCTCAATGGGGAAAAACTGAGAGCTTTTTGCTAAAGTCAGGACCACAGCAGGGATGTATACTACCACCACTGCTATTCAACCCAGTACTAGAAGTCCTACTCTCAGCAATCAGACAACAGAAATAAATAAAAAAACATCTGAATCAGCAAAGAAGAAGTCAAACTCTCATTCTTTGCAGATAATACAATACTTTAAGTGGAAAACCCAAAGATTCCACTCCAAAACTACTAGAACTGGTACAGGAATTCAGTAAAGTGTCAGGATATAAAATCAATGCACAGAAATCAATTTCATTTCTATACACCAACAGCAAGACAGAAGAAAGAGAAATTAAGGGGTTGATCTCATGTACAATAGCACCCAAAACCATAAGATACCTAGGAATAAACCTATGCAAAGAGGCAAAGAATCTGTACTCAGGAAACTATAAAGTACTCAGGAGAGATATTGAGGAAGACACAAAGAAATGGAAAAACATTCCATGCTCATGGATTGGAAGAACAAATATTGTGAAAATGACTATGCTACCTAAAGCAATCTACACATTTAATGTAATCCCTATCAAAATACCATCCATTTTTTTCAAAGAATAGATAATTTTGATAATCCTAAAATTTATATGGAACCAGAAAAGACCCCGAAGAGCCAGGGGAATGTTGAAAAAGAAACCCAAAGTTGGTGGCATCACAATTCTAGACTTCAAGCTCTATTACAAAGTGGTCATCATCAAGATAGTATGGTACTGGCACAAAAACAGACACGTACATCAATGGAACACAATAAAGAGCCCAGAAATAGACCCTCAACTCTATGGTCAACTAATCTTTGACAGAGCAGGAAAGAATGTCCAATGGAAAAAAAGACAGTTCCTTCAACAAATGATGTTGGGAAAATGGGACAGCCACATCCAGAAGAATGAAACTGGACCATTTCCTTCCACCACACACAAAAATAGACTGAAAATGGATGAAAGACCTCAATGTGAGACAGGAATCCATCAATATCATTGAGGAGAACACAGGCAGCAACCTCTTCGACCCCAGCCACCGCAACTTCTTCCTAAAAACATCGCCAAAGGCAAGAGAAGCAAGGGCAAAAATGAACTACTGGGATTTCACCAAGATCAAAATCTTTTGCACAGCAAAGGATACAGTAAACAAAACCAAAAGACAACTAAAAGAACGAGAGGAGATATTTCCAAATGACATGTCAGATAAAGGGCTGGTATCCAAGATCTATAAAGAACTTCTCAAACTCAACACCCAAAGAACAAATAATCCAATCAAGAAATGGGCAGAAGACATGAACAGACATTTCTGCAAAGAAGACATTCAGATGGCCAACAGACACATGAAAAAGTACTCAACATCATCTGGCATCATGGAAATAAAAGTCCAAATCACAGTGAGATACCACTGCACGCCAGTCAGAATGGCTAAAATTAACAAGTCGGGAAACAACAGATGTTGGTGAGGATGCAGAGAAAGGGGAGCCCTCCTACACTGTCTGTGGCAATGCAAGCTGGTGCAACCACTCTGGAAAACAGCATGGAGGTTCCTCAAAAAGTTGGAAATAGAACTACCCCATGACCCAGCAATCTCACTACTGGGTATTTACCCTAAAGATACAAATGTAATGGGGCACCTGAGTGGTTCAGTGGGTTAAAGCCACTGCCTTCGGCTCAGGTCATGGTCCCAGGGTCCTGGGATCAAGCCCCGCATTGGGCTTTCTGCTCAGCAGGGAGTCTGCTTCCTCCTCTCTCTCTGCCTGCCTCCCTGCCTACCTGTGATCTCTGCCTTTCAAAAAAATAAATAAAATCTTTTAAAAATCTAAAAAAAAAAAAAAGATACAAATGTAGTGATCCGAAGGGGCATATGCATAAGAATGTTTATAGCAGCAATGTCCACAAGAGCCATACTATGGAAAGAACCTAAATATCCATCAACAGATGAATGGATAAAGAAAAAGAAAAAAAAATTATATATATATACACACACCACATTTTCTTTCTTTCTTACCACACACACACACACACACACACGTACATACATACCTGCAATGGAATACTATGCAGCCATCAAAAGAAACGAAATCTGGCCATTTGTAATGACATGGATGTAACTAGAGAGTATTCTGCTGAGTGAAATAAGTCAATCAGAAAAAGACAATTATCATATGATCCCCCTGATATGAGGAATTTGAGAGGCAGGACAGGGTGTAATGGGCGGTAGGGAGGGAGAAAATGAAACAAGATGGGATCGGGAAGGAGACAAACCATAAGAGACTCTTAAGTCTCACAACACAAACTGAGGGTTGCTGAGGGGTTGGGGGGTAGGGATAGGTTGGCTGGGTTATGGACATTGGGAGGGTATGTGCTACAGTGAGTGCTGTGAAATGTATACACTTGATGATTCACAGACCTGTACCCCTGGGGCAAGTAATAAATTATACGTTAATAAAAATAATTTAAAAAATAATAATCATTAAAACTCACATCTTTGGGGTGTTTACTGTGCACCTTGCACTGTCCTGAGAATAAGTAAGTAAAGCCATCTAAACCTTACAATGGTGCTTTGAGCTAATTTCTATTATTTCAGATTTACTGAGGCACAGAAGGTTATTGCATAAAGACACCCATTAAGGAACCTAACCTCTGGTTCCAGAACCCTGTTTCTTAATCTGCCACACCCTGCAGAAGTGAGAGTGAAATGGCAGGGTCACTGAGGGATAATAATAGGAAGAGGAGGAAAGGTCAGAGTTGATACTGAGACTCCAAGCCTGGCTGCTAGGAAGGTGGAGCAGCAGTTGTCAAAGGATGGAGGAGGCAAGAGGCAAGCAGGTTTGAAAAAAAGATAGCAAGTGGAGGGTATGTTGCTTTGAACGGGCTGCCATGAATGAAGGTAAATACCAACAATAACCAATGGAGACCAGGAATGTGAGTGACTGTTGGGGCCAAGGATACAGACTTATGAGGGTGAAAGTTGATGCCATGACACTCTTCAAGCAGAGAGTGTGGGGAGGTAAACCTTAGCACAGGTGCTGGGGGAGCATTTAAGTAGAAAAGAAGAGGAAACGAACAGAAGAGGTTCAAATCAAACCATGTCCACAGAGAAATGGAGTAAGACTGGAGAGCACATGCTATGGAAACTAAAGAAAAAGTGGCTCCAACTGGGAAAACACAAAGATGTCAATGGAATTAAGGAGCATCTAGGAAGGCCCTTTCCTGTGAGTTTGGTATTTAACAGGATCCCAAAGAAGCAATGTCATTTCCACAGAAACTTAACCCACAATCAAGGACACAGAGAAAATCTATTTTGTCATTGAATGCAACTCAGGCTAAAAAGGCAAAGAATGAGCAAATCATTACCTAGATACTCTTTTTTTTTTCAGGGAGCTACTGTTCATATATGTGGACAATAAAATAATTAGATAAATAAAATATGTGATAAGTAAAATAAGCATTCCCAATTTATCTGTGGCATTTGCTTCACTCTTTGGAAATGCATTCTAAATTATCAATTTCACCAGCCCAATGGTAATCCCCTGATCTCACTGGCTACATAAAGCAAACTGTAGACCTCTCAGCCCTACCTGCCATGGTATATGCTATTGTACCTCATATAAGATATGTGAGAAATTTATTTTTGAATTTAGCCAGGGACAGGAGCTCCCATCCCCAACCCCAATGCCTGATGGCTACTTATGCTATGGAAAGATGTGTGGCTTAATTCCAAGTAAACCAAAGGTAACTGGCAATTACTGTCCCCTCCCAAGTTTTCCCTAACAAGCCAACTGACTCAGTCTGTCCTCTCAGTTCTTAGCCTGAAGACCTGGCTTAAACTAAACCAGTGATTAGAAATGATGTGTCCACAGGGTGCCTGGGTGGCTCAGATTCCTTAAGTGTCTGCCTTCAGCTCAGGTGCTGATCCCAGGGTCCTGGGATTGAGCCCCACGCCAGGCTCCCAGCTCAGCAGGTAGTCTGCTTTTCCCTCTACCTCTGCCTCTCTTGCTGTTCATGCTCTCTCTCTCCGACTCTCTCTCCTTCAGATGAATAAATAAAATTTTAAAAAAAATGATGCATCCTCACAAAAGCACAGAGTATAGGAGTCTATTTCAAAGGAATGTTACAACTCCAGTTTTCCCTAATTCTCAGAGTAACGATGACATTTGCAAGAAGTGGCAGTGACCACCTTGTAACAACCCATCTATATTCCATGTTTATGCTGCTCCTGCATCTTTTTAAAAATTTTATTGTTTTTGTTCTTTTGGGATGTTAGTAAAGATTCTTATGAACACAATGACATAAGCAACATAAAATACTGGAAGTAAGGAGAAATGTCAGTGATTAAAAGCTAAAGAGATTCATATTTAGAAAATGAAATAAATTCTAGTTACATAATTCTGAAGACTAGGCCATTGCCTGGGCAGCAACCCACCTCAGGTTCAGTGTCTCTTTCCCCTCACAACCTACTTTTGCCTATCTTCCAGCTGGCAGAATTCAACTTAAGGAAGAGTACAGCTCTTATTTGATAAAAACACATTGAATTTCCAGTGAGGAAAATTAACTGTCTTCACAATATTGCTCTTAATGTAAATGTATTGTATATTTAACTCTAAACCACCTACTAATTTGCTTTATTTTTATTTTTTTTTAAAGATTTTATTTATTTATTTGACAGAGAGATCACAAGTAGGCAGAGAGGCAGGCAGAGAGAGAGGAGGAAGCAGGCTCCCCACGGAGCAGAGAGCCCGATGCGGGGCTCAATCCCAGGACCCTGAGATCATGACCTGAGCCGAAGGCAGCGGCTTAATCCACTGAGCCACCCAGGCGCCCCTACTAATTTGCTTTAAATTGGCCTAATAATAATTTTGCTTAAAGTTATGCAGTGAAACAGCCTCTGCTTTTTGAAAAGCTAATTTTGACAGCAGGTGCTTCTTATGCCACTGTAATCTTTCCTATAAAGATTGTGATCACTTAATTATAAATGGCAGCTGCATTTAGGGTATTTTGGTCCACAATGATGGTTTGATTGATTACTGGAGTTCTAATTCCACTATGTTAATGAATCCAGTCTACTGGGATTTCCAAAAAGCATCTTCAAGATTCTCAGCATCAACACATATTAGTTTACTCTGTCACAAACTGTGAGCCATGAGGTAATATTTTATATAAAGCACAAAGACAGCTATCTATTCCTTTTTGACCAAGAAATTTAAAAAATAAAACACTTGTGTGTGTGCTTTACAAATAATATTTCTTTAGCATCTAACTCAACCATATATGCTTTGAAGAAAACCAATTTAGACAAAGTGTTTTGTTTGAAGGATATTATAATACTTAGGGAAGAAAAGGAGTTTTCTAGAATTTAAGGGGGAGAATATGATGAAAATATATGAGACTTTTCGTGTTTTTAAAAATATCTATCTTCCTAGAAACCCAATTTTGATATTTTTTCCAAACTATATAATAAAAATAAAAGTTAGCTGATGTGATTACTTCCCTTGAAACTGATGAATCTTTAGGTCAAAGACTGTGTAGATACATGTCAATATATCTTTGTTTTCTATCAGAGAGAAAAAAAGAGAGAGATGTTGAATATATCAAATGCAGGGATATTTTGTCCTCTTTGGGAGCCTAACCCAATAGAGAAAGAACATATACAATTGCCTCTGTCCCCAAACGACTACTTTTCTCACTTCACTCCCTCAGTCCCCCTGCTAGCCTCTTAAAGACATGTAGCTGCATGATTTAGGCAAATCCCTAAATTTCTTCATGCGAACACTGCCTAATCCATAAAATGATGCTGACAATATGACTGAATGTTGCACAAACCAAATAGGAAAACCCATGTTAAGCTTTTAGAAGTGTTACTTACACATATAAAGCATTTAAATATTATAGGAGATTTTATGGTAATTATTAAAGAACTGTATGTTTTAATGGAGCTGCTTCTTGGTATCAGGCACTCTACTGGGTAAAAGAATGAAATACAATCTCTCTTCTCTAAGTAGACCATACTTCATGGCAGCATGTTTTTGCTTGGTCCCTAATCTAAGAATGAATTTTATATTTTCAAAGGGTTGTAAAGAAAAACAGAGCATAATATGCAACAAAGACCTATAGAGCCTTCTAACTTTAAATAATTTATTATTTGGCCCTTTACAGAATAAATTTTCTAGGGGCTGCTCTGCAAGTGTTCTCAATCTAGTGAGACCAGCTAGTGAGTACTACAGTAAGTGCTTCAGAAGGAACAGAAACAGAATTGTTTTGGTGAGGGAAAACCAGACTAACAATATTGCTGAGGACAGTGGAGAGAAACTCACAGGACTTGCAGTAGAAGGTATATTTGAACTAGGACATGTGTATCGTAGAGGAGGTATGATCTGATCAGCCTCAAAAGGGAAAGGAGTACACACAAAGAAAAAACAAGATCAAAACACTAGGATGGTATTCCGGGAATTGTGGCTAATTAAATGTGTTTGCTTATAGGGTATCTATCTGTGTAGAAGGGAGGGTGAGGAGGGGGAAATTTAATAGCCTACAATGAATGTGAAAAGAGCCACAATGTGAAGGGCCTTAGATGCTCTACTATAGGTCATAATTTTTATATGAAAGTAAAAGGTTATCATCAAAGATTTTTAAGTAGGAAAATGACAAAATCAGATTAGAGATTCAGAACAATAATTCAAGCAATAGTACAAAACCTAAACTAAAAAAGATACTCTGACTTTGGACAAAGATGCAATAAGCAGAACCAGATTTAACCTTCTGCTTAAAACTGCTAAAAAGAAGTAGACAAAATACATGAAACAAGGTTTTCAGACATTGGCAAGAGGCAGTGCTACACAATGACTCCTGAAAAGCAGGGGCGAAATGAACAAAGCCTTGACTGACCAGATTCCTTCATGGAAAGAGGTTCCAAGCAAGCATAGGAGGGGGAAAACATAGCATGTAATGAGGATAAAAATCAATCAACAGAAACAAACTGAGAAATAATAAAGATTACAAAATTGTTAAACAAGTATCTTAACTATAATCCAAATTTCCAAATGTCAAAGGAGAGGAACTCTGAGCATGTTAGAGATATAAAAGATATTTTAGAACACCTAAATTGCACACCTAGAGACCAAAAAACAAAACAAAACAAAACAAAACCTAAAATGAAAAATAAACTGGATAACAGAACATTAGACACTACTGAAAAAAGTATCAATGAACCCAAAAACACAGTAATAGAAACTATCCATAATGATATACACAGAGGAAACCCCTCTTGCCTGCCCCCCAAAAAGAAATGAGTATTAGTGGTCTATGGGATGTGTTGAGTCTCTGAAGAAAGAAAGAAGAGGCTGGATAGAAAACAATTTTGAAAAAATATGGAAAAACATTTCAAAAATGCTTACCTGCAATAAACCCACAAATTCAAGGACCTAAATAAACCACAAGCACAAGAAACATGGATGTAGTGACACCAACATTTATCATAATCCAACTGGCTAAAAACTAGTGATAAATAGAAAATCATAAAAGTGGGGTTAGGGACAAACATTACATACAGAGAAACAAAGACAAGAATAACAGCAGTGTTTTCCTTGGTGATAATGTGAGGCAGAAGGCACTGAGTAACATCTTTGAAAGAGTAAAAGCAAAGACCACTGTCAATATAGAATTTTATACCCAGGTAAAATATCTTTACAAAAGAAAGATTAAATACAGACTTATTCATAATACATGAAAGCAAAAGAATTCAGAGCCAGCAGACCTGTACTAAAAATATATTAAAAGAGGTCCTTAAAAATATACAATGGAAAAAAGACAGTCTCTTCAATAAACGGTGCTGGGAAAACTGGACAGCGATATGTAGAAGAATGAAACTCGACCATTCTCTTACACCGTACACAAAGATAAACTCGAAATGGATAAAAGACCTCAACGTGAGACAGGAATCCATCAGAATCCTAGAGGAGAACATAGGCAGTAACCTCTTTGATATATCCACAGCAACTTCTTTCAAGATATGTCTCCAAAGGCCAAGGAAACAAAAGCAAAAATGAACTTTTGGGACTTCATCAAGATCAAAAGCTTCTGCACAGCAAAGGAAACAGTCAACAAAACAAAGAGGCAACCCACGGAATGGGAGAAGATATTTGCAAATGACAGTACAGACAAAAGGTTGATATCCAGGATCTATAAAGAACTCCTCAAACTCAACACACACAAAACAGATAATCATATCAAAAAAATGGGCAGAAGATATGAACAGACACTTCTCCAATGAAGACATACGAATGGCTATCAGACACATGAAAAAATGTTCATCATCACTAGTCATCAGGGAGATTCAAATTAAAACAACATTGAGATACCACCTAACACCAGTTAGAATGGCCAAAATTAGCAAGACAGGAAACAACAAGTGTTGGAGAGGATGTGGAGAAAGGGGAACCCTCTTACACTGTTCGTGGGAATGCAAGTTAGTGCAGCCACTTTGGAGAACAGTGTGGAGATTCCTGAAGAAATTAAGAATAGAGCTTCCCTATGACCTTGCAATTGCACTGCTGGGTATTTACCCCAAAGACACAGATGTAGTGAAAAGAAGAGCCATCTGTACCCCAATGTTTATTGCAGCAATGGCCACAGTCGCCAAACTGTGGAAAGAACCAAGATGCCCTTCAACGGATGAATGGATAAGGAAGATGTGGTCCATATACACGATGGAGTATTATGCCTCCATCAGAAAGGATGAATACCCAACTTTTGTAGCAACATGGATGGGACTAGAAGAGATTATGCTGAGCGAAATAAGTCAAGCAGAGAGAGTCAAGTATCATATGGTCTCACTTATTTGTGGAACATAACAAAGAACACGGAGGACATGGGGAGATGGAGAGGAGAGGGAGTTGAGGGAAACTGGAAGGGGAGATGAACCATGAGAGACTATGGACTCTGAAAAACAACCAGAGGGTTTTGAAGGGGCGGGGGTGGGGTGGTGGGAGGTTGAGGAACCAGGTGGTGGGTAATAGGGAGGGCACGTACTGCATGGAGCACTGGGTGTGGTGCAAAAACAATGAACACTGTTACGCTGAAAATAAACAAATTCACTAAAAAAAAAAAAAAATGAGGCCCTTCAGGTAGAAGCAAAGTAATACCCATGGAAATCTGGATTATCAAAAGCATGAAGAGCACTGGAAATTTTTTTTAATTTTTTAAATTTATTTAAAATATAAGTGACTAATGCAACAAGGGCTTATAATATATATTAAAGTAAAATGTATGAAAACAAGAACAAATTAGACACAGAAAGAGAATTCCCCAACCTGATAAAAGACAGCTTTGCAAAACCTACAGCTAACATTAGATTTAATATTCAAAGACTGGCATCACAAAAAAGGCAAAGATGTCCTCTCTTATTCCTTGTGTTCAACATTGTACTAAAGCTTATGGTATTGGTAATAAAGCAAGATAAAGAGGCAAAAGGAATCTTAATTGGAAACAAAAGAAGAATATAGTGAGTGAAACAAGTCAGAAAAATAATATTCTACTTACATCAAATTCTAGGAAATGCAAACTCATCTATAGCAGTGGGAAGCAGATGAATGACTACCTGAGAACAAAGGTATGTGGGGGAAGACAGTGAGAGACAAATAACAAAGGAGCACATGGAACCTTCTCTGAGAATGAAGGTTATGTTCATTATTTTTATTGTGGCGATGGTTTAAAAACTTCTCGAAATGTATACTTCCAATATATGTGGTTTATTGTCAGTGAATTACAGCTCACTATGTCTGGAAAAAATGATGATGATTAAGATTGAGGTGCAAAGGCAGAGATTCATCTAGGAGATAAGAATAAGAGAGAAGAGGAGAAATAATTGAGGCCAGAGTTCAGGAGTTTCTATGTGGATCAGTCAATTAAACATCCGACTCTTGCTTTCAGCTCAGGTCATGATCTGAGGGTCATGAGATGGAGCCCTGAGTGGAGCTTCATGCTCAGTGGAGTCTGATGGAAATCCTCTCTCTTCCTCTCAAGTGCCCCTCCCTGACACTCTCTTTCTCTCAATTAAATAAATAAATCTTCTAAAAAAGTGATTTTAGGAATGAAGAAAATAAATACAAGGTGTCCTTCTGAGGCTGAATGAACAAATGTGCAGGAGCATTAGGGAATGGAGAAGTGTCTGACTGAAGGGGAAAGAGAATGATTTGAGTTCTGAACAGGTCCTATGGGACATCTAATTACAAAGTGAAGAAATAGTTGCATATATAGCATTTAATTTTAGGACAGAGATCTTGGTTGCAGGTCCAGATTTGGGAAATCACAAGCAATACAGTAGAAAACTGAGGCACGGGAAATGGGTGCGAATGCCTGGGGGAGTCCTTTGATTAAGAGAGGAAAAACAGGAAGTGGAGCTGTGAGAGATATCAATACTAAGGAATGGGCAGTAGGCTTCATTCTCCGAGTCTCCATCCTCTTTTTATCATCTCATACTCTACTCTCAGTTCTCCATTCAGGGCAGATAAGCATAAATCAGCACCATCAGCAACCAGAGATCCACTTTTCTCTGAGAAGTGTCATTTGAATTTCAACTCAATCTTGGATCAAATGAACCTATTTCATCAGGTTCCCAAGTATATTTACACACTTTGTATTTATACAAAATATATGCCTAACTGTTTTCAGGGTATACATCATCCCACATTTTGCTGTGCTTGGTAAGAGACAGTAGAGAACTGAGATAGGCACAAATCCAAGGAAGGCTGGAAGAAGTCTTGGAAGATCAAGCTCCTTCATTCTGGTAAATGCATCTCTACTTCCCAAAACAGTGTACTGCACTGAGATTTTAGTCAATATAAGAAAATCATTATGCTTAATTCTCCTTAAGATAACAGAAATAGGGAGCCTGGATGGCTCAGTCGGTTGAGCGACTGCCTTTGACTCAAGTCATGATCCTGGAGTCCCAGGATCAAGTCCCGTGTCAGGTTCCCTGCTCAGCGGGGCGTCTGATTCTCCCTCTGATCCTACCCCCTCTCGTGCTCTCTCTCTCTCTCAAATAAATAAATAAATAAATAAATTCTTTTTAAAAAAAAGATAACAGAAAAACAATTTTCTACTATAAATTCCTCTGTGCTTACCAAGAAAAAAGCAGGGGGGGGGGGCGTCCAACTGAAAGCTGTCCTTTTTTTTTTTTTTAATTTTTTTTAAATTTCTTTTCAGTTGTCCCAGAATTGTTTATGCACCACACCCAGTGCTCCATATAATACATGCCCTCCATAATGACCAAGCAGACAGAGATGCTTTCCCTTTAAGTAAAACACTAACCCAAGTTTACTTCCTTCCCTGTCCATCTCAGTCCCCTAGAGAAAATAAAACTGTTCACATAACCACTGTCTCTAATGACAAAAAATTCTTTTTTGACTTCTATTTAAAAAAAAAAAATCCAAAGAGTCAAAGCATCTTTATTATTTGTTCAGTTTAAATAATTCAAACCTCTGAGCCCTGGAAACTGCAAAAACTCGTGGAATACTAAATAAGGAGCTATGGAAGAAAGATTCTTTCCTGGATATCCTTACAAGCCAAGGAGCCTCTAGGCAGTATCGTGACTTGGCAGAGAAAAAGACTGCAGTCAGACAAGGCTACCTCTTGCTCTCTGACATTTAACTTGATCTTTTATTTTTTTTCCCCACCTTCCATATGTAGACCAAATTCACTCATGAAACTCTAGCTCATCAAACTGACTTCCCTGCAGATTTAAAGATGGACCCAGGTACTGCATAACATTTGAAGTTTTGTTTTTGTTTCTGTATTCTTGAGTCACACAATGGGCTGCAAACTATACCTTCTTTCTGGTCAACCCAAAAATTCAAGTGTTTACAGTGTGAATATAAGCAGAGATGACCACAGTAAAGCTTCAATTCAATGGAATAGGCAAAGAATTCTAAATTTCACTACACAGGGTCCCCCTGAGGACTTCCTTCCACAGGAAGATGAATTAGTGGTTCTCAAGGAATTCTTTTTGTGATTGTTCCTGCTGGTCTTATAGTGGCTGTTGACTATAATTTTGGAGGTCACAGACAGAACACATGGCATGGTAAAACCATCATCTTCATAAAAGGATGTGTTACTTGCTACACAAGCAGATACTAACATCATTTACTTTGTTGTTTTTAATCATCTGAGATAAACTGCATCCAAGAAAAACAATTTAACTGATTATGTGGGGAGCAAATGTAGAATTAAAGAGAAAAATAGGGACAATTAGAACAGAATCCAAACCTTAATGCAGAAGGCTTAAGTTAATTTCTAGTTTCTTGAAGATTTGTTGGTCGGGGTCTTAATATATTCACCAAATCTATTATTCAAGCAGACTTTTTTGCGTTTTTAAAGTTTTAACAGCTTTCTTTTATTGCCTCTGCCATCAAGTTTTCTTTCTCATGTGTTCTCTTCCCTTACTTCTAGCTTTATCTATTTCAAAAGAATTAACAGTACTTGGACCTCCTACACAATGATCCTCAAAGAGACTATGCACCCAGTTTAGTTAAAAAATATGAAAGGGAGAGAAGTATGTCTAGAATAACTGGTATTTTTAAAAAAGCAACATGTGATCCAAAAGAATGGAATTATTCAAATGAGGCAGCCCCCTGAGGAAATATAACAATAACCCATAAAAAGTAATTAAAGCATTCCTGGTATACTCCAAAGTAGCCAGAAAAATTTAATTACAAACTTCATGATTACATTATGAAGATTTATACCAAGGCTAGAAGCAACAAGTACCAAAGCCTGGAAGGGCTTACTCACAGAGCATCATCATTACATCTCTCTCGTGGAACCACTGATCTCTTCTCTCACAGAAGCATTTGCCACTGTTTATGAAGAGCAGTCACACCAACTTTTTCAAATACCCTGTGAAGCTCACAAGTGACACTGATGGGAAAGAGCAAAGATGTCACAACCGCATCTTCTGTGAGAATAGAGAATAGGAACATCCATATCTAGAACAGTCAGCAGTTATCACAACACCACAGTAAACAACCAAAAAGCACACTTGGTCCAGTGCTATGAGTGACGTGGGCAACTTCTAACACAATGGCATTTCGGATTCTCCATAAGACGTCATTTGCCCTAGAATAACTAACCTCCTATCAACTTAGAGTTGTCTAAGATTTGAGTCATTAGAAAGAAGAGTAGATTAAACAACAAAGAGTGATATTGTTTCCAGAAAGCTTCTTTTGCTATATAGGCACTAATTAGGACCAGATAAGGTAGGTCTTATCTTACTATCTCAGATCTTGATTCTGAGGATGCTTATGGACACAGGTTTAAAAAAAAAAAAAAAGATTCGGGGCACCTGAGTGGCTCAGTGGGTTAAAACCTCTGCCTTCGGCTCAGGTCGTGATCCCAGGATCCTGGGATCGAGCCCCGCATTGGGCTCTCTGCTCAGCAGGGACCCTGCTTCCTCCTCTCTCTGTGCCTGCCTCTCTGCCTACTTGTGATCTCTGTCTGTCAAGTAAATAAATAAATGATTCAGTTAAAAATTAGAAAATTAGTTTTCAATTAAAAAATTTATGATCTCACATGTCGGAATGTATGATCTCACATACAGGAAGTTCTAGACACCCACTATGGTAGAATAAGAACTTACTTGGTATTTCTCCCTGATTCCTGGCATAAAGCTCCTAAAACACTTGGTGTTTCCTGAGTGATAGGGGGAACTTTGTTACTCATTATCAGACCCATTCTATCACACTTGGGTTTATGCTAATGAGGTAACTTAGGGTGAGGTCCCCAAACAGCCCCATAATGGGGCTAAAAGACTAAAGTGTCTAGAGGACTGGAACGTTCAATCCTACCCACAAACCTCCAGAACAGGACAAGGGGATAGAGATCAAGCTCTTAAAAAATTCTTGAACAACCCCTCCTTCTATACCTTGACCAACATACCTCTTCCATTTCTGTGTTCTAAAACTGACCCTTTATAATAAACCTGTAGTAGTAAGTAAAGTGCTTTCCTGAGTTCTTCGTGACAAAAGTCATCAGAAGATGCAACCACTGATTGACCCATGTGTTGGACTTAGGCACTTGGAGGCTCCTCACCCCCTCTATCATCTTTGGAATATGGGTTCCACTTGCCTTCTTGCTTTCAGAGGCTGCTCCAAGGACAGGGCCTTGAATTGGTAATGTGGTACTGAAATCACCTATACATGACTAGCCCCAGTAAAGAAGACCTCTTTATAAACTTCTAAGATTTGGTAAGAGGTTTGTGGGGATCCACCCATTTTGCTGCCATCCAAGACATGCCTCAAATGCCAACTCCTTTTGCGTATTAAAACTGACACCTGCCAACCTGGAGTAGCCTGCCTCTTTCTTAGGTCTCTCCTGCCCTCTGTATACAGGTATCGGTTTCAGAGTACACCAAGGAAGTTCCTGAGAGGGTTGTGATCCAACAGTTCTGTCACCCAATTCAGCAAATTACTGAACCTGACAAGAGGACTGTGAGAATCCCTTGACTTAATAGCCAGGTGGACAGAAGTACTGATGGTCTGAGATTTGCAATTGGCATCTAAAGGGGAAGCAATTATATGGGACAGAGTCCCTAATCTATGGAGTTTGTGCTAACTTCCAGGGGCTAGTGTCTGAATTGAAATGAATTGTAGAACACCCAGTTGGTATTAACAGAGTTGGAGAACTGATTGTGTGAGGAAAATCCCCCACATATTTGGTGTCAGAAGTATTTTGAGTAGAAACAGATTATAACATGTACCAAGATAGGCTCCAGTTCAGGGCTTGGCAACTACAACTTACAGACCAAATCTGGCCTGCTGTTGTCTTGGTTTTGTTTGTTTGTTTGTTTGTTTTAAAGATTTTATTTATTTATTTATTTGTCAGAGAGAGAGAGAGAGAGAGAGAGACAACACACACAACCAGGCAGAGTGACAGGCAGAGGTGGAAAAAGAAGCAGGCTCCCTGCGGAGAAAGAGCCCAATGCAGGACTTGATCCCAGGACTCTGGGATCATGGCCTGAGCCAAAGGCAGTGGTTTAAATGATTGAGCCACCCAATTATCCCTGGGTTTGTTTTTTTTTTTAAATAAATGAAGTTTTATTGGAACATAGCTTTGACCATTCATGTATTATCTACGGCCACCTTTGTGCTGCTATAGGAGAGATGAGTAGTTATAAAACAGACCATATGCCACAAAGCGTAAAATATTTGTTATCTGACACTTTACATGAAAAGGTCACTGACCTCTGCTCTATCTCTACCTTCTTATAATTCGTTAGGCTCAGCTCTCTTCCCTATATTGACTCTATGCTCAAACTGCCTACTCCAGGTCAAAAGGTATCCAAGGTATTCCAAGTATCATATTCAAGTATAGCAATGTCCCCAGGCAGAAAAAAAGAAGCCATATTTTTTTTTGTATCTCTTATAAGAACAAGGAAGCTTTTTTTTTTTCTTCTAGCTTTTACCTAGAAGTCCAGAGAATGGTTTTATTCATGTAGCATTACCATAAAACATATGAGAAGCTAGTGCTAGACCCAATCAATGGCGAGCAAACTGAAACCACTAATCAGAACCCACTCTCTGAGAAGGAGGATGGGTTAGCCCCTCCTGAAGTGAACGGCCACATGGAAGAGGGTAGGTGTCTAAACCAAATCAGACTCTATGGGAACAAAGAATGACAAGAAGAATGACAGCTGGCTACTACCAAAGTGATGAGTTAGAGGAAAGGTAGAGGAACTGAGTTTGACCCAGAAAACCACACAGGAGAATACTAATAATAATGAGACCAGAGGATGTGAAGACGATTTCAGAGAGGAAATAGTGAAGAAAGACATGGTCATTCATACTGAGGTTTCCTACAACTAATCTTGCTAAGATCCAAAACAATAAATGCCTTATCATTCAAATGGATCTACAATAAAAAAACGTGAGTTATCTACTCCCTTGAAGAAGGCAAGGAGAGAAGAACCAACAAGGCAGTTCTCCTGGGGAAAATTCTCTTAAGAAATTCTCTGACCATTTGTGTTTAATAACTACATGACACTTATATTTGATACAAACTCTTCAGTGCAGACCCAAATGACTTCTAAAAACCATGGTTACAAACGTGTTTATACAGTATCCTTTTCAACCACCCCTAATACAACGGTTAAAATATAAAATTGTGAAAGCATAAATAATTAAGATGTACAGCTCATGTGTTTCCCTTCACAGAAAGACTCTTCAAAATCTCAATATGAGAAAATAGTTTTTATACATTTCCTATGTATATCTCCTCTCTGATAGATGAGATTACATGACAAATGACTTAATTAAAGGCAATTCTGGACAGACTAAAGTATATTCTTTCAGTTGGAAAATTTTATGAGTTCTGACCCTCAATGACATGTATATTTGAAACCATTCATTCAGCACCAAACACACATTGTTGTGTCATATTAATAGTTTCACTATAAGTTCCTTGTATATTATATGTCCCACACCCATAAGGTAGATACTTAGTTTCCTCCTGATAACCCCTGCCCATAATAGGTGCTCACCATAAACTCAATAAAGAACTCTACATTTTTAGCAATGCACAGTTTTAAAATGATTTGTGTTCCAAAATTTTATTTGTAAACCTGAACTTGAAATTTGAGTCATTTTTTCTCCATTAAAAGAAATGTTAAAGATAGTAGTTATGTCTTCAGAGAAGAAGTCCATGATAGACTCTTGAACAAATATACAGCAAAAATAGTTTACCTTCACAATGAAAGACAGTAGAAAACCATACTAAATAGAAGGCTGCAATGATCACTCTAGAAGTTTGTGATTTCAGGGACACCTGGGTGGCTCAGTCGGTTAAGTGTCTGACTTTGGCTCAGGTCATGGGTCCTGGGATCGAGCCCCGTACTTGGCTCCCTGCTCTGCCTCTCCCTTTGCCTGCTGCTCCTCCATTTGTGCATGTGCTCTCTCTCTCTAATAAATAAATAAAACATATTTTTTAAAAATTAAAAAAAAAGAAGTTTGTGATTTCAGATCATAAAGAGTGCCCTTGGAAAGTAAAAGCATTCAGTATCATGGCAAGGAGTTCCTCCAAAAGTGAAAAGCATTGCAACAGAGAACACAGATTCTAACCCCAAATGCCACCCTATTGCAAAATCAATAGCAACCAAAAAATTCTTTATCTGGCTTTTTGAGTGTCAGCATGGGCTAAAAAATCAAACCAACCTACAAGCAGTTTTTATCTAAAGAACAGTGACGCTATTTGAAATAATTATTTTATTTTCTTTGACTCATTTGCAAAGAAAAGCTTTACATGCCAGTTGCACTGGGGAAAGGAAAAGACAGCATGGGGTGGGGAGAATGAAGCAACATGAGCAACACTATATGATTTACCAATTGATGAGAACAATGTTTCTCAAAGTATAGGTATACTCCTTAAATTTGTCAAGTATAGGCACCTGCGTTTACAGTTATTTTAGGCCTTTTTCTGAAGTTTTTTGTTAAAAGAAATCTTTTCCTCAACTTAGCATCAAGTCGCTAACCAACCAGTTTTTCTCTTCTCTTTGCTCAGATACCTATTACAGATACAGAAATGGTTTTAACAGTCCGTCCTGTGCCATCCTGTGCCTCTGTTTAGCAACTGATAACTAATCCTTAGAGTAAAACTCAAATCATCATGTTTGCCTGTTCCCTGAAGCTTGTTCTGTAATTAGCATAATTAGTCAAAGGTAGCTAAATGAGGAAATCATATCATTTGCTTCCCAGGAACATGCCCTGGGATGCCTCGCCAGTGTTTCTCACTAAAGAAGAGAGGAAAGATTGTGTAAACCTTGCTCCTCCATTGAACTCAAAGCAGAGTTAATTTCTAATATCCAAATTACTTACACTTTAAGACTAGCATAGAGTTGATTCTGTATTCACCAATATGTTTAAATCACACAAAACAAAATTACTATCTAGGTGATACTTTGTCTAAGTTTGCATTCTTCATAATCATTAGATTTGGGGCAATAAACAAAGTGACTTTTTGAAGCATAAAGGATAGATTGTTTTGTAAAACTGATGCCTGCCTGTTCCCAAAGAATCAAGTAATAACATGGAATTTTTTTTTAATTTTTTTAAAGGTTTTATTTATTTATTTGACAGAGAGAGATCACAGTGGGCAGAGAGGCACGAAGAGAGTGAGAGGGAGAAGCAGACTCCCTGCCGAGTAGAGTCTGATTCGGGCCTTGATCCCAGGACCCTGAGATCATGACCTGAGCTGAAGGCAGAGGCTTAACCCACTGAGCCACCCAAGCACCAACTAACACAGAATTTTAAAAAATCATTGCAATCTTCCAAATTACCATGGAAGTTTGGTAGGCAACTTTCTAGACATCTCTTTATGGATATGGTTAAATAAAAGATGAGTAGATATATTTATGGATAGACTGAGATCATTTTATTAAAATAGATCCACAGTATATATTCTATTTTTGAACAAAAAGCTTGAATTTAATTTTACTTGAATTTACCAGAATAAAATAAGTGATATTAAAGAAATACCTAGATGTTAGACAGATTCTTCCAATCTTAAAAATATAATATATAAAACCTTTAAGAAATAAGAACAATTAAAAAAAAAGAAATAAGAACAATTTTAACTTTAGGCAATATTCATTGATGCCCTATTAAGATAATGTATTAATTTAACATATCTTCCCATTTAACCTTCCTGCACATTCCTTTTGTTAGTTTTATCATTTTACATGCAAAATACCTATAGTATTTAGATTCAGTTCTACCATCAAAGTCCTCATAGTAGTTTCAAGCTTTAAACTTAAAAGAACTCCAAGATGAATATCACTTCTTTTACAACATCTTTTCCATGTGTTCTTGATTTTGATTCACCTCTTGGTTGGACAGATTTCATAGTATAGGCGTGGAGGTATAGCTCAGTGGTAGAGCATTTGACTGCAGATTTCATAGTAGTAGTTTATTCAAGAAGAACTCTATTTCCCTGAAGTATTTCATGTTGAGAATGTCACTCTGTTGTCTTTACACTTGAGAGACAATTTGGGATGGAACACAGCTTTTTCCTCATATTTATTCCTCTTAAGTTTTCGACACAATATTCAGCTATCTTATATTACTTACTGTTGCTGTAGGAAAGGTAGTAGGGGTTAGGATACTAAGAAAACATGAATATATCCTACAATTCAAATACATTTAAAACAAAAGATAAATATTATGATTGTTCTAAGAGGTCAGCAACAGGATTTTATGTATTACAGAGAATAGAAGAATAATCAATGTTTCTTTTACAGCCCTACCTTCACCAAGTCATATGTTCAATTGCATAAAAATATTTATTTAGTGACAACTATGCTACCCAAGTGCTACAGGTGATGAAAATCTGGCAATTCCAAAGTTATTTTCTTATCTGTATAATAATATCTGTGACATATTTATAGTAAATGAGATAAAGCATAAACTAGTTAGCACAAACCAATTAACTCAATTGGACAAAAGATTATGCACATATGTGTACAATGGTTTTGTGGTAAATGTTTTAATAATTACTTAGGAGAAGCATGCCTCATTGTGATATTTACTAATTTCCACAGGGTAAATACTCTGACCATGGTGAGTTGTAAGCTACCAACATATTTTCACTAACGGGGGAACTTCTATGAGATGGGCACTATCAGAGCCCCATTGTGCACATTAAGAAAAGAGAAAACAAAAGCTAGAGTGAGTGAGAGAGAAGCTTCAGGGCTTTAAGTTTCTAAGGGGGCATGATATGAAACAGCTGATGTCTCAAACACATACAAGATGAGATAAGTCCTTGTAGTGAAAGAGAAAGGTATTAATAAGAGATTATAATAGGGAGACCTGGTTAGAAGACATTTTTGATGATGTGACTTTTAGGCTGATTACTAAAGTATGAGTGCATGTTGCCAGGAAGACTTTGGGGAACATATTCCAAGAACTAGAATCCAAGGCCCATAAGATGGGGAAAGCATGTTTTAAGAACTAAGAAAGGGACTTTTCTCTGGTATTTACCATGGGAATCTGATCAAGAGCCTGGAGCCACAGGGGTACATGGGACAGCCAGGGCCTTCACAACTGCTCATTGGCCAGAATCTGGCCCTGACTCCTGTCACTGGCCTGCAGGGCTTACCTACAGCTAGCTCCTCCAGCTGTGCCCCTGCACCCTACTGGCTCAATTCTCAGCACCAGGCTTCACTACTGTAAAACACTCATGGTGAGACTTTGCAGGCACAGGACTACACTCCAACAGATGGGGCCCCTGCAGCTGTCAGTGTGCCTGAAACTGTCTCTAGCCCTTACTGCTGGCCCTGGCCCTCACCACTAACTATATGTGTTCAGTTGGTCCCTGCCACCACACAGGTACCTGGTTTCCCTCTGGGATAAAGAACAAGAGAAAAGTGTCCACTCTCACCACTCCTTTTCAAGACAGTACTAGAAGTCTTAGCCAAAGCAGATAGACAAGAAAAAGAAATAAAAGGCATTCAAATAGGAGAGGAAGATGTAAAACAGTGTTTCTTGATGACATGACCTTGTGTACAGAAAATTCTAAAGTCCACAAAAATAACTGTTTAAATAAATGAATTCAGGGAAGTTTCAGAATACAAAATAAACATACAAAAATCTGTTTTCAGGTTATACTCTAACAATGATCTATCTAAAAAAGAAATGTAAAAATGAATACTATTTGAATAGCATCAAATAATAAAATACTTATTTATATTTAACAAAGGAAATTAATGATCTATACAATGAAAACTCTAAGACCTTGAAGGCAACTGAGGACAAATATATGGAAAGATATTCTGTGTTAATGAATCAGAGTTAATATTGTTCAACTGTCCACAGCACCCAAAGCCCTCTACAGATACAATGTAATCCCTATCAAAATTCCAATCTCATTTTTCAAAGAAATAGGAAAAACAATCCTAAAATTCATATGGAACCATGAAAGACCCCAAGTAGCCAAAGGAGTCTTAAGAAGAACAAGGTTGGAGGCATCACATTTCCTGATTTCAAACTCTACTGCAAAGCTTCAACATGGTACTGGCATAAAAACAGACACATAGACAAACAACAGAATTGAAAGTCCAGAAATACACCTACACATATATGGTCAACTAGTACACGGTAGGGGAGCCAAGAATAGTCAATGGGGCTAAGGATAAATCCTTCAATAAATGGTGATGGGAAAACCTGACATTCACATGCAAAAGAATGAAAATGAACCTTTATTTTATACCACTCACCAAAACTAACTACAAATAAATTAAGACTTAAACATAAGACCTGAAACCATAAAACTTCTAGAAGAAACACAAGAAGCTCCATGACATCCATCTTAATAATGATTTTTTGAATATGACATGGAAATACAAGCAATAAAAGCAAACATCAATAAGTTAGACTACATAAAACTAGAAAGCTTTTGCACAGCAAACAGGAAAATCAAGAAAATGAATAGGCAATTCGGGGAATAGGAGAAGATACATCCAAACCAAATATCTGATAAGGGGTTAATATTCAAAATCTGCAAGGAACTCAAACAACTGGAATGGCAAAAATTATATATAAATAAAAATCTTGAATTTTATGTACGGTGTAAGAGAATGGTCGAGTTTCATTCTTCTACATATCGCTGTCCAGTTTCCCCAGCACCATTTATTGAAGAGACTGTCTTTTTTCCATTGAATATTTTTTCCTGTTTTGTCGAAGATTATTTGACCATAGAGTTGAGGGTCCATATCTGGGCTCTCCACTCTGTTCCACTGGTCTATGTGTCTGTTTTTATGCCAGTACCACGCTGTCTTGGTGATCACAGCTTTGTAGTAAAGCTTGAAATCGGGTAACGTGATGCCGCCAGTTTTGTTTTTGTTTTTCAACATTTCCTTAGCAATTCGGGGTCTCTTCTGACTCCATACAAATTTTAGGATTATTTGCTCCAGCTCTTTGGAAAATATCGGTGGAATTTTGATCGGAATGGCATTAAAAGTATAGATTGCTCTAGGCAGTATAGATATTTTAACAATGTTTATTCTTCCAATCCAAGAGCATGGAACAGTCTTCCATCTTTTTGTGTCTTCTTCAATTTCTTTCATGAGTGTTCTGTAGTTCCTCGAGTACAGGTCCTTTACTTCTTTGGTTAGGTTTATGCCCAGGTATCTTATGGTTCTTGGTGCTATAGTAAATGGAATCGATTCTCTAATTTCCCTTTCTGTATTTTCATTGTTAGTGTATAAGAAAGCCACTGATTTCTGTACATTGACTTTGTATCCTGCCACGTTACTGAATTGCTGTATGAGTTCTAGTAGTTTGGGGGTGGAGTCTTTGGGGTTTTCCATATAAAGAATCATGTCATCTGCGAAGAGAGAGAGTTTGACTTCTTCCTTGCCAATTTGGATACCTTTTATTTCTCTTTGTTGTCTGATTGCCGTTGCTAGAACTTCTAATACTATGTTGAACAAGAGTGGTGAGAGTGGGCATCCTTGTCGTGTTCCTGATCTCAACGGGAAGGCTGCAAGCTTTTTCCCATTGAGGATGATATTTGCTGTGGGTCTTTCATAGATAGATTTTATGAAGTTCAGGAATGTTCCCTCTATCCCTATACTTTGAAGCGTTTTCATCAGGAACGGATGCTGGATTTTGTCAAATGCTTTTTCTGCATCAATTGAGAGGACCATGTGGTTCTTCTCTCTTCTCTTATTGATGTGTTCTATCACACTGATTGATTTGCGAATGTTGAACCAACCTTGCAACCCAGGGATGAATCCCACCTGGTCATGGTGGATAATCTTTTTAATGTGCTGCTGGATCCTGTTTGCTAGGATCTTGTTGAGAATCTTTGCATCCATATTCATCAGTGATATTGGTCTGAAATTCTCCTTTTTGGTAGGGTCTTTGCCTGGTTTGGGGATCAGGGTAATCCTGGCTTCATAAAAAGAGTCTGGAAGTTTTCCTTCTGCTTCAATGTTTTGGAACAGCTTCAGGAGAATTGGTGTTATTTCTTCTTTGAAAGTTTGGTAGAATTCCCCAGGGAATCTGTCAGGTCCTGGGCTCTTGTTTTTGGGGAGGTTTTTGATCACTGCTTCAATCTCATTACTAGATATCGGTCTATTCAGGTTGTCAATTTCTTCCTGGTTCAATTTTGGGAGTTTGTAGCTTTCCAGGAATGCATCCATTTCATCTAGGTTGCTTAGCTTATTGGCATATAACTGTTGGTAATAATTTCTGATGATTGTTTCTATTTCCTTGGTGTTAGTTGTGATCTCTCCCTTTTCATTCATAATTTTATTAATTTGGGCTTTCTCTCTTTTCTTTTGGATTAGTACACAAAGATAAACTCGAAATGGATAAAAGACCTCAACGTGAGACAGGAATCTATCAGAATCCTAGAGGAGAACATAGGCAGTAACCTCTTCGATATCAGCCACAGCAACTTCTTTCAAGATATGTCTCCAAAGGCCAAGGAAACAAAAGCAAAAATGAACTTTTGGGACTTCATCAAGATCAAAAGCTTCTGCACAGCAAAGGAAACAGTCAACAAAACAAAGAGGCAATCCACGGAATGGGAGAAGATATTTGCAAATGACAGTACAGACAAAAGGTTGATATCCAGGATCTATAAAGAACTTCTCAAACTCAACACACACAAAACAGATAATCATATCAAAAAATGGGCAGAAGATATGAACAGACACTTCTCCAACGAAGACATACAAATGGCTATCAGACACATGAAAAAATGTTCATCATCACTAGCCATCAGGGAGATTCAAATTAAAACAACATTGAGATACCACCTAACACCAGTTAGAATGGCCAAAATTAGCAAGACAGGAAACAACGTGTGTTGGAGAGGATGTGGAGAAAGGGGAACCCTCTTCCACTGTTGGTGGGAATGCAAGTTAGTGCAGCCACTTTGGAGAACAGTGTGGAGATTCCTGAAGAAATTAAGAATAGAGCTTCCCTATGACCCTGCAATTGCACTGCTGGGTATTTACCCCAAAGATACAGATGTAGTGAAAAGAAGGGCCATTTGTACCCCAATGTTTATTGCAGCAATGGCTACAGTCGCCAAACTGTGGAAAGAACCAAGATGCCCTTCAACGGATGAATGGATAAGGAAGATGTGGTCCATATACACAATGGAGTATTATGCCTCCATCAGAAAGGACGAATACCCAACTTTTGTAGCAACATGGACGGGACTGGAAGAAATTATGCTGAGCGAAATAAGTCAAGCAGAGAGAGTCAAGTATCATATGGTCTCACTTATTTGTGGAGCATAACAAATAACATGGAGGACATGGGGAGATGGAGAGGAGAGGGAGTTGAGGGAAACTGGAAGGGGAGATGAACCATGAGAGACTATGGACTCTGAAAAACAACCAGAGGGTTATGAAGGGGCGGCGGGGGGTGGGGGTGGTGGGGGGGGAGGTTAAGGAACCAGGTGGTGAGTAATAGGGAGGGCACGTACTGCATGGAGCACTGGGTGTGATGCCAAAACAATGAACACTGTTATGCTGTAAATAAACAAATTTAAAAAAAAAAGAATTATATGATATCTTTAAATAAAACATTTAAGTATCACAAAAAAAAAAGAAAAAAGAAACATGCTTGATGCGATGAACACAAGACTGGAAGAAAGAGAGAAAAGAATGAATGACACAGAACAGAAAATAATGGAAAATATCAAAGTTGAACAAAAGAGAGAATGAAGAATCATGCAACAAAAGAATAGACTTTTTGGGAACTCAGCGATTCCATTAAATGTAATAACATTTGTATAATAAGAGTCTCAGAAGGAAGAATGGACTGTTTTAGAGGGGAGGCAGGGGGGGAGATGGGTTGGTCTGGTGATGGGTATTAAGGACAGCATGTATTGCATGGAGCACTGGGTATTGTAAGTAAATAAGGAATCTTGGAACATTACTGTACCATAATGTTCTGTACTCTACTGTGACAAACATAATAAAAAATAATAAATCAAGTGTAAATAAGTAAATAAAAAAAAATCTTGAATTTTAAAATGGGCGAAGAACTTGAATAGACATTTTTCCAAAACAGACACAAATGACCAACAAGTATATAAAAAGGTGCTCAGTATCACTAAACATTGGGGAAATGCAAAAATAAACCACAATGATATATTACCACACACCTGTTAGAATGGCTATTATCAAAAACAAGAAAAATGGCCGTTGCCATTATTTGTTATTAAATAAAATATATTTTTTAATATTAACAAAGCCAGTGAAGATGTGAAAAAGAAGAAAACCTGGCACTCTGCTGGAGGGAATGTGAACTGGCATAGCCACTATGGAAAACAGTACAAAGGTTCCTGAAAAAATTAAAAGTAGGACTAACACCGTCATCAATCCTACTTTTGGATATATATCTGAAGGAAATCAAATTGCTGCCTCAAAGAGATATCCATACTCCCACATTCTTTGCAGCATTATTCAGAATAGCCAAGACATTGAAATAACCTAAGTGTCTACAGACAGAAGAATAAATTTTTTAAAAATGTGATATACATACACATACACAAATGCACACACATAGAGGAATATTATTCATCTGAAGGAAATCCTATTATTTGCATCAAATGAATGGAAAACATTATGGTAAGTAAAATAAATCTGAGAAACATAAATACTGTATGATCACATTTATATGTAAAATCTTAAAATAACAAACTCATAGAAACAATAGATTGATACTTAAAAGGGGCTGGGGAATACAGGAGATGTTGGCCATAGACTACAAACTTGCAGTTATAAAACATAAATTCCAGGGACCTAATGTAATGCATGATGACTATAGCTAATGACACTGTATTGTACACTTGAAAGTGGCTGTGAGAACAGACCTTAACAACAATAAAAAGTGGTAATTTTGTGATGTGAAGGATGTATTAACTAACTTTATTATGATAATTATTTCCTTCAGTATATGTTTACCAAATTATCACACTGTTCACCTTGAACCTATACAATGTTATAGTCAATTTAATCTCAGTAAAGCAAGGGGAGGGAGATTAGCAAAAACAAAAACAAGTAACTAAGAATCTATCCTGAACCAGGAAGAAAAAAGAACAACATACCACCAAGGAAGAAGGCAGCACCAGATCTCACATTGCTTTGCACACCAGCCATGTCAAAGACCTTGTGTTTTATACTAATTGCAATAAGAAGCCATTGGAAGATTCAAATAAGGGAGTAAAAGGCTATTTGAAGTGTTAAAGGTCATTTTGGATACAGAGGACAAAGTTATGAGAGTTGAAGAGCTGGTATGACAATGAGGAAGAGGCAGAAAGCTGTGAAAGCACTTTGAGGACACATAGGATTTTTAGTTGATCCAGAGTGTGGAAAGCAAAGAGAGACAGACAGAGAGAGATTTAAGATATGCTATGAGAAAGAGTCATCAGGATGTGGGAAGTAAAGCAGAGACAGAAGCCACAAATGACTTTCAGTTACTGGCTCACATACATAGGCTTACAGAGCCACATACTGACAGCGGAAAAACTGGGAAGAATATCCATGGGGGGAAAAAGTGAGATGTTGATCGTACACCTAAGTGAAATTTAGAACATCTTTTCATATATGTGGTTTTGGTCTTCACATAAGCTTTATATGAGCTTGAGGCTGAAATTTTGGGTTTGTTTCTGTATAGCTAGAACTTATACCATGATGGAGATGAAAATGCTTAGAGGGAAAGCCTCACGTAAGGCCAGAAAATGGTCCAAGACTAAGCCCTGTAGTTCCAATAATTACTGGGTGGTAAAACAGGGAGATAACTTATTTTAGGTATGTAAAGATACCTACCAGAGAAAGAGCTATCAGAACTATCAGAGGAGAAGAAAGGATTGCAAATAACACGGTATCATGAAAATCAAGAGATAAAATTTTTCAGAGAGGGAACAGTTAACCACTGAGAGGTCACATAAGATGGGTAACATGTCCATTGGATTTAGAAATTTGGGAAGTCATTGGTAACTTTACTGAAAATTGTTTCTGGGAAGAGATTGGGGTATAATCCAGGCGTCAGTGGCTTGGGCAGAGAATCAATCTACCACATGATTCCTCTGTTTTTGAATGTAAAATCAGGTCACTAAGATGGTCTGGATTTCTTGAAGATTTGCTCAATTACATGATTCAAAGGGCCATGTGTGATACCCACCATAAAGATAAAGGAATTCACCTTCTTGGAGCAAGCTGTAGTCCAATGAGTATTCAGAAATCCTGCAGAGGCGAGGCAATTAAAATTTCCACAGAGTGCGAAACAAAATGATGAATCATCTTTGGAGACATAGGTCCAATATCATTCTCAGGGCTTCTTTCACAATGGGTGATTAGTGCATACAAGAGTTGGATAGAGAAAAGAAGTCAGTTAAGAAATACGACCGCATTGACTTCCCTTTTCCAGTCAGGCAGCACTAGAAAACACTGGATCTAAGTTAGTGGAAGAAAGGCACAGGAGCTCTTGTTCGTTGGTTTTGTGATAGTGATGATGGATTTTGTTATTTTGTTATTGTTGTCATCATTTGCTATTAGGTAAAATAATGTTTTAAAAATAAGTCCATCTATAACTGTGGCATAGGAAAAATGTACTATTTTCCATCCAAAGCACATGTATCATATTTCTGGGCAAACATTTTAAAAGATACATGTGCTATGCTCCCAAGTTCTTCATGTTGAAAAGAGAAAGGTTAAATAAATTATGATTCTTTCTTCAGAGTAAATGACTTGCATCCTACTATGACTAAGTACTATTATTGGTTAACTTCAGGCATGCCTGCTCTTCTTTCTTTAAAAGACCATTTGGCAGACTGGATTATTTCTTCTTGAGTTTGAATATTTGCTTAAAATAGTTATTTCATAAATCTATTTTTTTCTCTTTCCAGGAGAATGTACAACAGTAAATTTAAAATTTTAAATTTTAACATGAAAAACTAAGAGAAAAAAGATGTTCTTACTCAATTTAAATAAGTATTTTTCAAATAATAATGTGTATTAGAACCCTAAATTATACATTTTCCCACACTGTGTTGCACATGTAATTAATCTGCTTACAGTGCCATTATAATGGAAATTTAAAGCTGAGAAACTTACAAGTTGAAAGAAATCTTAGAGAGCCTCCTAGTCAACTACTAATCACAGAAAATAAACATACCTGCATAACATTACTTCAGGAGAGAGGTCTGCACAATGTTGAGTTTCAAATTTCTAACCAGAGACATATGGAAAATATCAGAAATGACCTTTTGCTCTTTGAAAAAAACAGAATTTGAATGTTGCACTGTGAAAATATCTCTTCTGGGGATATAAGAGCTCTAAGGTAGAGTCCTCTCCTTAATGTACATATTATCCAGATGGGAAATGAGACAAGGTTGGTGAGTGAGGGCAAAAGGGGAGATGAGTTAAACAGACACAAAAATGAGATGAGGGGAAGGATGTAGATTGGAAGCATCAATGGCATGGGACCCTGAATGACTGCCATGTATATCAGGGATAGGAGGGGAAGGAAAACAAGGCAGATGGAAGTTTTCAGACGCAGTGAAACAGGGGCACATGAAGGAAACAGGGAAACCTAGAGTGGGGCTTCAGAGAAAGATGAGTGTGGTTTTAGATGCACTCAAGTACTCTACTTAAGTGTGATATTTGAATCAAAGATAAGCAGTTGTGAGGGCAGGAATCAAGAGGAAAGAAAACAAGTGTCCTTCTGATGTACCTGAGGAAACCCATAACTTTAATGGGCAGCAAATGGAAGTCAACTGGACATAAAAGTTCCCTCATCAGAGAAGTATAGGCTCATTTATTCTTCTCAATACAGATAAAAATGCTTAAAGCCATCGTTCCATATTTAAAAGCAACTGCAAACAGACTCTACAAGTAGAACTTTAAAAATGAAGAAGACAAGGGCACCTGGGTGGCTCATTCAGTTAAGCATCTGCCTTCAGCTCAGGTCATGATCCTGGAACCCAGGGATGGAGTCCCATGTCAGGCTCCCTGCTCAGGGGGTGGGGTAGGGTCTGCTTCTCCCTCTGCCCCTCACCCTGCTCTCATGCTCTTTCTCTCACCCAAATAAAATCTTAATGAATAAATTAATTTAATTAAATAAAAATGAAGGAGACAAGATGAAAATAAATGAGACATGAGGGGTCCATGATTAAAGGATCAAGACTGATTCAAAGTGAAGATAGCAAAGCTTTATTTCGTGCCAGCACTGAGAATCAAACCAACCGGCTGGGGCCGTCTCTTATGGAGAGAGTGACCACCCCCAGCTTCACAGACTAGCTTTTATAGAGCAAAGGCCATGTGGTTGAGCCTTGCCAATAAGATCGTCTCCACCTGGTCTGACTCGTCCTTGCATTCTAGGCTCTGTTATCTCTACCTGACCTAACCCGTCCTTTGTATTTGGGCTCTGTTATCAGGGACTGGTTGACCATATTTCACTGGTTTCCCAGACTTGCTTTTAAGTAAGTTCCTCTGCCAGGGTGGGGGGAGGGGTGGCGCAGGATCAGTTTAAGTTTTACTGCACAAACAACAAAATGGCTGTTAAACCAAGATGGAGTCGCTCTAGCTAAGTAGGCCCCTACAAGACACAAGAGGAACCAACTGTAAAATGAAATTTGAAAGTAATATCAGGGTAAGTATAATTTCAAAAAAATTAAGTATTTTTGAAATGAGTGAACAAAAAGGGATTTTTTTAAAGTTTCTACCACCTTTTATAGGTTTCCCATTATTCAGAAGACAAACGCCAGAAGATAAATTTAAGACTCTCCACACGGATCATTTTCCCGGCCTAGAAACAGTAGTTTTTCCATTTAAGAAAACACTGAAGAGGGAGTGAGAAGCAAAATGGTGGAGGAGTAGCAGACTAAAATAACGTAAGATCACAGGAGTTCAGCTAGATAGGTACCAAAGCATTCCAAACACCTACAAACTCAACAGAAGATAGAAGAGAAGAACAGCAGCAATTCTAGGAAAAGAAAATCAACCACTTTCTGAAAGGTAAGACATGCCTTTCAGAATCTGAATAGATGGGAAGATAGATCACAGGGGGAGGGGCTGACTCCAGGCTAGGGGAGCAGAGGAGCACAAGAGCAGAGAGCCTGATGCGGGGCTCGATCCCAGGACCCTGGGATCATGACCTGAGCTGAAGGCAGAGGCTTTAACCCACTGAGCCACCCAGGCACCCCTCTTTTAACATTTTTAAACGAGTTTATCTTAATAATACCTTTCTATAAAAAATCTTTTTAAATCTTCATTGTTATAGTCATATTTTATCCCTTCATTGTATTTAACCTTTTTTTTTTATATATATTATAGCTTTTTTTTCCTAAAAAATATTGGGATACAATTTCTTCTAATAGATTAAAATATACCCTAATCTAGCACATGGCTTTGTTCTAGTCTCCAGGCTGAGCACATTTCCTCTTTTTTTTTTCTTATTCCAACCAACTTACCTTACCAATTCCTTTTTTAGAATTTGTTTTAATTTTCATCCTTAGAGTCATATTCCATCCCTTCATTGTGTTTACCCTTATTTTTGTATATATATTTAAGTTTTTCTTTCTTTAAAATTTTGGAAGATAGTTTCTTCAAAGAGACCAAAATACACCCAAAATCAAGGGGGTGGCTCTGTTCTATTCACCAGTCTAATATATATATAATTTTTTATTTTCTTATTTAATTTTTATTTCTTTTTCCCCCGCTCGTCTCCCCCCACTTTTGGATATCTTCTGCTTTGGTTAGTGTAATGTTTCTGGCATCTTTGCCACCCTTGTAGTATTTTATTCTCTCATTCATCTATTCTTATCTCAATAAAATTACAAAGTGGAAAAACTCAACACACACACAAACAAAAAAGAACAAGAGGCAGCACCAATGGCTAGGGACCTCATCAATACAGACATTGGTAATATGTAAGAATCACAGTCCAGAATGACGATTCTCAAGGTGCTAGCTGGGCTTGAAAAAGGCATGGAAGATATTAGAGAATCCCTTTCTGGAGAAATAAAATTCCTTTCTGGAGAAATTAAATAACCAAAATCTAACCAAGTTGAAATCAAAGCTATTAATGAAGTACAATTAAAAATAGATCCTCTTACTGCTAAGCTAAATGAGGCAGAAGAGAGAATTAGTGATATAGAAGACCAAATGACAGAGAATAAAGAAGCTGAGCAAAAGAGAGACAAACAACTACAAGATCACAAGGGGAGAATTCAAGAGATAAGAGATACCCGAAGAAAAAACAATATTAAAATAATGGGACTCCAGAAGAAGAAGAAAGAGAGAGGGGGGCAGAGGTATATTGGAGCAAATTATAGTAGAAAATTTCCCTAATTTGGTGAAGGAAACAAGCATCAAAATCCAGGAGGCACAGAGAACTGCCTTCAGTATCAGTAAAAATAGGTTCATACCCTGTTATCTAATAGTAAAACTTACAAGTCTTAATGACAAAGAGAAAATATTAAAAGCAGCTTGGGACAAGAAGTCTGTAACATACACTGGTAGAAATATTAGGTTGGCAGCAGACTTATCCACAGAGACCAGGCAGGCCAGAAAGAACTGGCATGATAAATTCACAGCACTAAATGAGAAAAATATGCTGCCAAGAATACTATATCCACCTAGCTATCACTGAAAATAGAAGGAGAGATAAAAAGCTTTCAGGACAAACAAAAATTAAAAGAATTTTCAAACACCAAATGAGCCCTATAGGAAATATTGAAAGGGGTCCTCTAAGCAAAGAGAGATCTTACAAGTAGTAGACCAGAAAGGAACAGAGACAATATACAGTAACAGACACCTTAGGGCGACACAATGGCACTACATTGCTATCTTTCAATAGTTACCCTGAATGTAAATGGGCTAAATGCCCCAATCAAAAGACACAGGGCATCTGAATGGATAAACTAGACCCACAGATAGGCTATCTGCGAGAAACTCATTTTAGACCCAAAGACACTTCCAGATTTGAAGTGAGGGGGTGGAAAACAATTTACCACGCTAATGGACATCAGAAGAAAGCTGTGGTGGCAATCCCTTTATCAGATAAATTAGATTTTAAGTCAAAGAATATAATAGATGAGGGAGGACATTATATCATACGTAAAGGGTCTGTCCAAACGGGAAGATCTAGCAATTGTAAACATGCCCCTAACATGGGAGCAGCAAATTCTATAAACTAATTAATAACAAAATCAAATGAACAAATCAACAATAATACAATAATAGTAGGGGACTTTAACACCACCCTCACTGAAATGGACAGATCATCCAAGCAAAAGATCAACATGGATATGAAGGCTTTAAATGACACACTGGACCAGATGGACATCACTGATATATTCAGAACATTCCATCCCAAAACAACAGAATGCACATTCTTCTCTAGTGCACATGGAACATTCTCCAGAATAGATCACGTCCTGGGTCACAAATCAGGTCTCAACCGGTACCAAAAGGTTGGGATCATTGCCTGCGTATTTTCAGACCACAATGCTCTGAAGCTAAAATTCAATCACAAGAGGAAAGTTGGAAAGAACTCAAATACATGGAGGTTAAAGAGCATCCTACTAAAGGGTGAATGGGTCAACCAGGAAATTAATGAAGAACTGAAAAAATTCATGGAAACAAATGAAAATGAAAACACAACTATTCAAAATCTTTGGGACACAGCAAAGGCAGTCCTGAAAGGAAAGTATATAGCAATACAAGCCTTTCTCAAGAAACAAGAAAGGTCTCAAGTATACAACCTAACCCTACACCTAAAGGAGCTGGAGAACAGCAAAGAAAGCCTAAACCCAGCAAGAGAAGAGAAATCATAAACATCAGAGCAGAAATCAATGAAATAGAAACCAAAGAAACAGTAGAACAAATCAATCAAACTAGGAGCTGGTTCTTTGAAAGAATTAATAAGATTAATAAACCCCTGGCCAGACTTATCAAAATATAAGTGACCCAAATAAATAAATAAAATCATGAATGAAAGAGGACAGATCACAACCAAAACCAAAGAAAGACAAAAAAATTATAAGAACGTATTATGAGCAGCTATATGCCAGCAAACGTGACAATCTGGAAGAAACAGATGCATTCCTAGAGACATACAAATTACCAAAATTGAACTAGGAAGAAACAGAAAACCTGAACAGACCCATAACCAGTAAGGAGATTGAAAGAGTCATCAAAATCTCACAACAAACAAGAGCCCAGGGCCAGATGGCTTCCTAGGGGAATTGTACCAAACTTTTAAGGAATTAATACCTATTCTCTTGAAACTGTTCCAAAAAATAGAAATGGAAGGAAAACTTCCAAACTCATTTTATGAGACCAGCATTACCTTGATCCCAAAACCAGACAAATACCCCACCAAAAAGTAGAACTACAGACCAATATCCTTGAACACGGATGCAAAAATACTAGCCAATAGGATTCAACAGTACACTAAAAGGATTATTCACCACAACCAAGTGGGATTCATTCCAGGGCTACAAGGTTGGTTCAACATCCACAAATCAATCAATGTGATACAATACATTAATAAAATAAAGAACAAGAACAGGGGTGCCTGGGTGTCTCAGTGGGTTAAGCCTCTGCCTTTGGCTCAGATCATGATCTCAGGGTCCTGGATCGAGCCTCTCATCAGGCTTTCTGCTCAGCAGGGAGCCTGCTTCCTCCCCCCTCGTCTGCCTGCCTCTCTGCCTACTTGTGATCTCTCTCTGTCAAATAAATAAATGAAATCTTAAAAAAAAAGAAGAAGAAAGAACAAGACCCATATGATACTCTCAACACATGCAATAAAAGCATTTGACAAAGTACAGCATCCTTTCTTGATCAAAACTCTTCAAGGGCACCTGGGTGGCTCAGTGGGTTAAAGCCTCTGCCTTTGGCTCGTGTCATGATCCCAGGGTCCTGGGATTGAGCCCCACATCGGGTTCTCTGCTCCATGGGGAGCCTGCTTCCCTTCCTCTCTCTCTGCCTGCCTCTCTGCCTGCTTGTGATCTCTGTCTGTCAAATAAATAAATAAAATCTTTAAAAAAAAAAAAAACTCTTCACAGTGTAGAGATAGAGTGTACATACCTCAACACCATCAAAGCCATCTATGAAAAACCTACAGCAAATATCATTCTCAATGGGGAAAAACTGAGAGCTTTTTGCTAAGGTCAGGACCACAGCAGGGATGTCCACTACCACACTGTTATTCGACATAGTACTAGAAGTCCTAGTCTCAGCAATCAGATAACAAAAAGAAAGAAAAGGTATTTGAATTAGCGAAGAAGAAATCAAACTCACTGTTTGCAGATGATACGAAACTTTAAGTGGAAAACCCAAAAGACTCCACTCCAAAACTCCTAGAACTCATACAGGAATTCAGTAAAGTGTCAGGATATAAAATCAATGCACAGAAATCAATTTCATTTCTATACACCAACAGCAAGACAGAAGAAAGAGAAATTAAGGAGTCAATCCTATTTATAATTGTACCCAAAACTATAACATACTTAGGAATAAACCTAACCTCTTTGGTTAGGTTTACTGGACTCAGAAAACAATAAAGTACTCATGAAAGAAATTGAGGAAGACACAAAGAAATGGATGCTCATGGATTAGAATAACAAATATTGTGAAAATGACATGCTACCTAAAGCAATCTACACACTTAATGCAATCCCTATCAAAATATCATCAATGATTTTCAAAGAAATGGAACAAATAATCCTAAAATTTATATGGAACCAGAAAAGACCCCAAATAGCCAGGGGAATGTTGAAAAAGAAAGCCAAAGTTGGTGGCATCACAATTCCAGACTTCAAGCTCTATTACAAAGCTGTCATCATTAAGACAGTATAGTACTGGCACAAAAACAGACACATACTATCAATGGAACAAAATAGAAAGCCCAGAAATAGACCCTCAACTCTATGGTCAACCAATCTTCAGCAAAGCAGGAAAGAATGTCCAATGGAAAAAAGACAGACTCTTTAACAAATGGTGTTGGGAAAATTGGACAGCCACAAGCAGAAGAATGAAACTGGACCATTTCCTTACATGACCCACAAAAAAGCCTCAAAATGGATGAAAGACCTCAATCTGAGACAGGAATCCAGCAAAATCCTTGAGG
Organism: Meles meles; assembly: GCF_922984935.1. Classification (NCBI taxonomy): domain Eukaryota; kingdom Metazoa; phylum Chordata; class Mammalia; order Carnivora; family Mustelidae; genus Meles; species Meles meles. The sequence goes on from NC_060068.1 coordinate 87,301,753, forward strand.
AGAACACAGGCAGCAACCTCTTCGACCTCAGCAGCAAGGTCTGAGGTCTTGAAGATGTGGTGTATATATATACAAGGAAATACTAAGAAGCCATCAACTTCATCCTAGAAACATTGCCAAAGGCAAGGGAAGCAAGGGCAAAAATGAACTATTGAGACTTCATCAAGATCAAAAGCTTCTGTACAGCAAAAGAAACAGTCAACAAAACTAAAAGACAAGACAGAATGGGAGAAGATTTTTGCAAATGACATATCAGATAAAGAGCTAGTATCCAAAATCTATAAAGAACTTATCAAACTCCACACCCAAAGAACAAATAATCCAATCAAGAAATGGGCAGAAGACATGAACAGACATTTCTGCAAAGGCATCCAAATGGCCAACAGACACATGAAAAAGTGCTCAATGTCACTCGGCAAAAAGGAAATACAAATCACAACCACAATGAGACACCACCTCATACCAGTCAGAATGGCTAAAATTAACAAGTCAGGAAATGACAGTTGGTGAGGATGCAGAGAAAGGGGAACCCTCCAACACTATCGATGGGAATGCAAGCTGGTGCAGCCACTCTGGAAAACAGCATGGAGGTTCCTCAAAAGGTTGAAAATAGAGCTACCTTATGACCCAGGAATCACACTACTGGGTATTTACCCTAAAGATACAAATGTAGTGATCTGAAGGGGCACGTGCACCTGAATGTTTATAGCAGCAATGTCCACAATAGCCAAACTATGGAAAGAACCTAGACATCCATCAACAGATGAATGGATAAAGAAGATGTGGTATATATATACAATGGAATACTAAGCAGCCATCAGAAGAAATGAAATCTTGCCATTTGCAATGACGTGGATAGGACTAGACGGCATTATGCTGAGGAAATAAGTCAATCAGAGAAAGACAATTATCATATGAGCTCCCTGATATGAGGAATTTGAGAGGCAGAGTGGGGGTTTAGGGGGAAGGGAAGGAAAATATAAAACAAGATGGGATAGGGAGGGAGACAAACCATAAGAGACTTTTGACCTCACAAAAAAACTGAGAGTTGCTGTGAGGAGGGGGGTGTGGAGATGGTGGTTGGGTTATGACATTGGGGAGGTTATGTGCTGTGGTGAGTGCTGTAAAGTGTGTAAGCCTGATGATTCACAAACTGGTATCCCTGAGGCAAATGATACATTATATGTTAATAAAAATAATTAATTTTAAAAAAGAAAACACTGAAGAGATTCTAAAATTAATTCCATATTTAAAAGGCTAAGTGGTGTGGTTTGGGGTATGTGTATGGGTATAAAAACTTTAACCCCTTGAGACTGTTAAGTCCGCAACAGGAAAGACCCAGAGTCTTTCATAGGGTAACTTATGTATTTCACAGTGGGAGAAGAGGGAAGAATGGAAGCTAAAGACAGAGCAAAAGGCAAGCCAAGGGTGCGCCAGAGCTGACCTGCACCCCCTCTCATGTTCCCCCAAAGTGGGGTATGTACAACATTCCACAGGCCCTTGTGACTAAGAACAAATGTAGCAGAGAAGCAAATGGTCAACTGATAAAGATCACAGTCACACAGGACATGAAACTCCTCTTATAATCTGTAACTGTGTTAATGATTCACAAGAAAAACACAGTCTTATTCATCAGACCTCCAGGAACCTACAGACATAATTTCCTAGAGCCCTAACATCACCTTCACCTCCATAAGCTAGAAACCCCTATGTAATCAGTCACTCCCTCCAATCACGATGGGTTCATTCTGACCATGGGTCCTGTCCTTGTGCTATATTAAAAACACTTTCTTGCACTGTGAAACATCTCGAGAATTTTTTCTTGACCACTGTGCTCAAAGATGCCTCAGAGAAACCATAGTCCTTCCTCCCATCCCTTTCCCCTATCTTAAATTAGACTTATTTTATATCCAGAACTTAATTAAAAGAACTAAACTTGAAATATATACACATATATTTGTCAGGAATTATGAATCTTTTTTTTTTTTCTGAAATGAAGACAGAACATCTACCAGTTGTTAACTGTTCTGATTTCAAAAGCCCCAAAATGTGATATAACAAAACAAAAGTAAAATGCTTACTAAGATGGGACATTAAAATTAGAATAAACATATAATTTAAGTACAGCCAGCAATCCTGGGTTAATTCCTGAGGAGGTAGAATATATGCTCACAGTGCCGGACAGAGTTCATTGGCCATTTCTTTCCCACCACCTTTCTCAGTTCAAGAAAGTTCAAAGGTCCCATCTGGGAGATGAACCAGGGCTCTCTGGAGCAGGCAAATCTAAAAAGCTGGGAGAAAGGAGCCCTGGAGAAAACCCAACACAGTTTGGAAGGAAGAAGGGCCAATATAAAAATGAAAAAGAATTCTTCTAGATGGTTGAAATTTTTACCCTGTGCTAGCTGAGCCAAAGCGCCCTCAGTCCCCTTCTTCAGCCCTGTTCTGTTCTGGCTGCCTGCCACTGCTGCTGAGTTAGAGATATGCAGTCCCACTAGGGACTCTGTCATCTACCCTTTATGGGTCATTCATCCTAGCTAACTCCCATTCACAGGGTATGAATACATCAGGAAACAGAGCTAGCAGTAAATATTCAGGACACCCAAAGTACACCGTGGGTGTCATTTATCTTGACAATGAGCAAAAGCTGTATCTCTAACAGTCTACATTATTGAGCTTATCAGTGTTCAAATGTACTCAGAGGCATTCTCCTTCAGACCATGTTTAAAACTTTAATCCTAGCCCTTCTCATCTAGCTCTGCTCTCCCCTTCTCTCATACACACACACACACACACACACACACACACACTACATATGTCTGTACATATCTTTGTACATATGTATGTATTTGCTACCAGTCTGCATGTCTGTCTCTTGCACTGGAATGTGAATTCTGGAATACAGATTTTTTTTTAATTTATTTGACAGATCACAAGTAGGCAGAGAGGCAGGCAGAGAGAGAGAGAAAGAGAGAGAGAGAAGCAGGCTCCCTGCTGAGCAGAGAGCCCGATGCGGGGCTCAATCCCAGGACCCTGAGATCATGACCTGAGCCGAAGGCAGAGGCTTAACCCACTGAGCCACCTAGGTGCCCCTGGAATACAGATATTTTTGTCTGTGACATTCACTGCTCAATCCCCAACACCTACAATAGTAGGTGCTACAATAGTGCCTGCCATACAGAAGCACTAGCAAATATTTGTGAAATGAATGTTAAGGATTATGCTAATATTTATTTACTACCATCAGAACAGTTTGCTTATTTTAGGTAATTAGACTGTATATGAGGGTTAATGGTCATAACCAAATGCTTTATGATCTCCAGGGAACTTTACTCTTACCAATGAATGCTTATTCATTTGAAGATATGCATTATTCTTGATAAGTAATCGCCAAACACATCAATATCTCAGGACTCAAAATGTGTAACAAACCTGTGGATATTTGAGGAAGATTCTGGACAAAACGATTATGTAAGTAAGTTTGTGAGACATTTAGTTCTAAGTTACCTGTCGAAGAATGAAAAGCATTAATTTACATCCTTCAAATATATCCAGTACAGACCCAAGAACCTCTCAATCAGCACTTTACAGACTGTTAGCTTTGATAAACAGCGATGGACTCTGCTTGATTAGAAGCCAAGGGCACCTGGGTGGCTCAGTGGGTTAAGCCGCTGCCTTCGGCTCAGGTCATGATCTCAGGGTCCTGGGACTGAGTCCCGCATCGGGCTCTCTGCTCAGCGGCGAGCCTGCTTCCCTCTCTGTCTACTTGTGGTCTCTCTCTGTCAAATAAATAAATAAATAAATAAAAAAGAAGCCAAGTGGGTCTCCTCCTTTACATGTAGACTTCATTCTAAATATCAGTGAAGACCATAATGAGAAGAGCCACAGAAATCACAGCCATCATCGGCAGCCACTGCCATTTCTGTTTCATTTACCCTCCGCCCCTACACCTCTGTGAAGTGGCTTCTACTGGTAGTAATTAAAGAAGGCAAGCTTTGTGAAGCATACTGCACACCTAGTAATTGTTCTGAAATTGTTAGATGTTATTTTAACGATGAAGAAATGCAATGAAGCAACTCACTGGTATCACAGAGATGGTAATTGAAGAACTGGGATCTGAACCTGGAACTGAATTCTGTCTCCAGATCTGAACACTTAGCCTCTGGACAGTTCTTCTCCTTGGGTATACTCCTCCATCCTCAGTCTCACCCCCTCCACATTCCAAAACTCCACACCTATAATTTAATGTAAAAGGCTAAGTCTGAATAATAGAATCATTAAATATGGTTAATCAAAATTTTTGAAGAAAATTCAGGTAACTCTGAATTCACTGATTTAGTAAGGTTAGCATTAATTCACAAATGCTCATATATTGATACTTTCCTGTTCATACCATCACAGGTCACAGACATGATTGGGTTGTTGAATGAAACTGTCACCAATTCATCTCAGGTAACCGGAAATGTAGAAAATTCCTTTCTTCTATTTTGGACTACTACTGAATTACATATGGTAATGCGAGTTGCTTCAATCTAATACCATGAACACAATTCTGCAAAACTGTTTTAAATCCAGTTTCCATTATAGGAGTCCTTTCATCTCACTGGATTTCATACAAATTACATTTGTTTCCCAATGAAAAACAACAGGTTCCTTAATGAAAAGTCACTGTGAAATCACACAAGAATGATAATATTTATAAAAAGCTACCCATGTGAATAATGACAATGGATAAAATACTACTAGTCTATACTCCAAGTAAGTCACAAATTTAACAAGCCATAAGTCATACTTGCTGTGTGAAATCCAAAGATGCAGACAGTCTGTCCCACTGTCTGCCTAATCTGCTAGGAGAAAAACAGGTATTTGACCTAAACAGTATTTCTGTCTTTTTCCATTTCCCATATGGAATCTTCAAATAAGAGCACAAAGATATAATAAGTAATTCATTTATTTGTTTCCTACCAAGTATTTCCCCCCTAATCCACTTAAATGAACAGCTCTTCTAGAGCAAAGGAAGCTGACCATCTGGCAGACACAACTCAAATGCTTATTTTAGTCAGAGTAATTGAATATGAGGATGTGATGAGGAGAATGAAATTTTGCTGGACAGAACTGATCCTGGTTAACAATTCCTAGCTAATCAGTGGCTAACCTCACTTGGGCTGCATGAAACCTGAAGCTAGTTAACTCTCATCTTCTCTCAAACACCCAAGAGTCAGCTTCTAGAAACAATAACTGCATCTAAAGAGGCAAACTTTGCTCTTTGCATCACCCAACTCTTCTGGATCTGTAAGTCTAGTCCAAGTTCAGCCTCTCACCAGGATGCCAGCCCTCTTTAAGGGCCCCTTTTATTTACCTCATATTTGCTTTCAAGCCACCCTGCCTCCCACTTTCCTACAAACAGCACTACTTTCTACCAGGCACACATGACTTCTAAGTCTTATTTCTACAACATGAACATAAATTCTTTGAGGTCACAGGCCACAGTGAATTCTTCTAAAACAAATACTTCTAGAGGAAACACATCTTGATTGATTTCAATATAATTGCTTAGGTGGCCTACCTCCTCTGTGTAAGCACTGTACTCCAGGAAGCAAATGCCCAATAAGCCAGTTCTCTAGTCTAAAGAAGTATTTTCAAGTTAATTTGTGCTTGAGAAATTGCTGGAAACTTCCCTCTTTTTGTAGAGAAACTGATGTAGAACTAAAAAACAGCACTATTTCCTTCTTGTTTTTCACGATGAGGACCAAGTCTTGTTAGCTATTTCCCATCATAAGCCCTTACTCTTCGAGGTATGATCTGTGGACTAGTCCATGGCATTGGTATCACCCGAATCTTATTAGAATGGCAGCAACCAGGCTCCATCTGAAACCCATTGAATCAGAATACACTTTAATAAGATCCACAGGCAAATTATAAGCAAATTAAATTTTAAGCACTGATTTAGTTCATAACTTTTCCTTATAACATCATATTTTGCCTTTGGTTTCATTTTATTGGATTTTTTCAACAGTACTATGTCTGATGTAACAAATCAAACAATATAAAATTGTAGATGTAAAAAGGTTAACAATCATTCCCATCCTGGCCACCGGTGAAAATCCACATTAAAAGCTGACTGTGGGGGCGTCTGGATTGTACAGTCAGTAAGGTGGCAACTCCTGGTTTCGGCTCAGGTCGTGATCAGGGTCATGAGATCAAGCTCCCTGTGGGGCTCTGTTCTCAGCACAGAGTCTGCTTAAGTTTCTCTCTCTCCCTCTGTCCCCCAATCCCCCATGTGTGCACACTCTATCTCTCTCAAATAAATCAATAAATAAATCTTAGAAAAGTTGACTGGGAAACATCTCTACCCAGGTTCATACATCCTTACACAAATTATAATGTGCACATAAATGATAAGTTCTGAGTGATGGAAAAATCTTACTTTCAATCAGCTCTACAATGTGGGCACTGACAGAAAGAGGCTGTTAACCCAAATCAGCATCAGCTGCCTACACCTGCCCAAGCCATTTCTCAGATTCCCTAGGTGCTAATGCACATTTTCACAGTAATTTGTGCACAATAACCAACCTCCAAGCAATAAAATGAAGATGAATAAAGTGGACAGACAGAATAAACCCTCAGCCTTTGTGTGTGATGTATTTCACACGATGGTATGTGTACGATATGGCTAGAACCAAATGTTTATGTAATCAAATGAGCACATTCTGCTGCTATCTTCTTTCTCTGTTTACAACTGGGCAGCATTGACAGTGTTGGAAATTCTATGGCTTGATTCAAAGGACCAAGGACACTATAAACATGATTTGCCTTTGCCCCAAAGGCTGAATGTCATTTATAAAGCCAAGAAATGGTTCGATTATATATTTGCAAGTTTTCTCTATATGAACAGCATGTATTGTGTAGGCATCTATATGAGGGATTATAAGAAAAAAATATTTTGCAGGAAATGAAAATGGCAGCCTATTCTAGGACAACAGGTAGCTGGAATAACCAAAAGGCGGCAAAGTTGGAGAAAAGTTAAGAATAACATTAATAGGAATGAGAGGTAAAAGTGCGCATGGCAATATACTCACCAACTCTGCTGATGGATGGATGCCTGAGTGTGGGACGAGGCAAACGCTGCAGTGACTTATCTGCACAGTTATTACATACTCAGATTAGCTCATATGGTATTTATACATGGCTTGAAAATTGGCTATAGCTTTTTTTTCTATAGATCGGAATTTGATGAGTCCATTTAGGCCCCGCCCAAGGGGTGAAAGACTCCAAGCCCTTCATGAGAGAGCAGTTTTCTTTGACAGCCCAACCCACAGCACAGGGCATGGGATCATGAGAAGTGCAGGCAAGGCTTTTACATTATCCTTGAGATCTCATCCCACACCTTAGCTCACCAAATATCCAAATCCTAGCACTACAGGGTTCTTAACTTTGACCCCAAACTTCTGGTCTGATCTAGTGAGATCTGCAGAACTGGTACCAAAAAACAAACAAACAAACAAACAAAAAACCCATAAATAATAGAGCAAGCTTAGGGGGGGTTCAGATAGTGACATGATCCAAGGCCACTAAGGCCCTGGGTTCTACCTTTAGTAGGTACTGATCAGGGTTCCTTCAGCCCAGAAGCAACTTTATTTCTCTTTTCTTATGTAACCTCACTTGTGTATAATACACTCCTCCACCACAAGAGGAGATACAGTAAAACATGAGGCTTGAAACTTACTTCAAAAAGGGTGACAATTGGGGTGTCTGGGTGGCTCAATGGGTTAAAGCCTCTGCCTTCAGCTCGAGTCATGATCCCAGGGTCCTGGGATTAAGCCCCGCATCCGACTCTTCGCTCAGCAGGGAGCCTGCTTCCCTTCTTCTCTCTACCTGCTTCTCTGCCTGCTTATGATCTCTGTCTGTCAAATGAATAAATAAAATCTTTTAAAAAAATAAAAGGGTGACAATTTTAAGCATCTATTCCTTGTTACTTGCTCTGCCAAAAGCATCCAATGGCCTGACTTTAAGATGGGGAACAACTCCGACAACAAAAAGAGGTGGGAACCAGTGCAGGAGAGCTGAGTGCAAACCAGGCAACAGGCTCAAGGTTTTATCCATGCTATATCAGTACTACATGTCAGTCATCACTGAAGAAGCTCAGTGTGCTAAAAATTCTCACCTTGTTAACGTTAAGGAAAAAGGGAGAGAGAGAGAGATTAAGAGGCTTCCGCGGGTCACACAACCAGCATAGACAGGGACGCCTACTGATCATGGGTTTTTCTGCTTCCAGAACCCTCGGCATCACACCCTTTCCTGCAGAGACTCCACAGTAAATCCACTAACATGGGGGAAGAGAGCACTGGATTTCAAGTCACAATGTGTTAATCTAAATGCTGGCTCTGCCACCTGCCCCAGGGAAGTTACCTAACATCTCCGGATGGCAGAGCCCTCACTGGAACATGGGATGTTTGAAGACGTGAAAAGGTTTACAAAGAAAAGAAAGTGCCTGGCATGTAGTAAAACTTCACAAATATTACATCCCCCAAAGTGGATTCAGCCTTAGCCACTTACTAGAATTACAGAGACTTGATCTGGGTACATGCTTTTAGGCACTTACTCCATAGTCCACAAAGCACAATCAAGTGGCATCAAGTACTTACATTATTTTGTGGGAAGAAAGAGGACATCCTCCACAGATACATTGAAAAATGAGGGTGGGAAAGATGTCTGCAGTGTTTTGCCTTTCCTGCTGGCAAAGCTTAAAACGTACTGACAAAGGTTTTTATTTCCCTAATACCATTCCAGTTAATTCAAACAGAATTTGAAATTAACATACAGATTTCAATTCGGGGAATTATTACTTTTCAACCAGTGGTGCATATCTAGGCTACTATTTATGACACAGATCTTATTTAGCAGAAAGTCTGCTTGTAAGCTGGATAATGTACAGGGCTCTCTGAATCTCATCAGCACAAAAGCCAAAAAAGGTTAATCCTGATTTAGCCGCCTACACATTCAAAGCTGATCAGCTCGTTCTGTCCTTTTGTTCTGTCCCACCTGCACAAATCCTTCAGGCTCCAACTAACTCTGCTCCGACATGCTGGGTGTCAGGAGGGCCTCAGGCTGGTGACATGAAGGGACTTCACTAAGACTGTTCCAGACCCGTCCATACCCACACACATGCCACTGCCAGAGGGTTCACACATGGTGTCCACACACTCAGATGAGAAAAGCATCCATCTGCCCAGCTCTGTGGTGTGCGGGGTCTTACTAGAGTTTGTATATCCTCTTTATCTTTGTTTAAAAACAAAGAAGGAGAGAGAGAAATCGATCGGATTACTGCAGTATCAGGGCTTATAGGAGAGGCTGGCATATCCGCAGCTAAGACTATCCAGGAGCTGTGGTATTCTAAGTTCTGACCCCAGAAGAGCTGAGAGGGAACAAAGCAAGAAAGACAAAGAGTCACAGAGAAGTCTGCAGCTCTGCGGGTGCTTCCCCCACCCTCCCGCCGCCCCCATCATTATGCACACAAACAAGCAAGCAAGAAAAATAAATGAACGAGCAAGCAGAAAATCATTTGGTCTAACATATGCATGTTCCAGATTTTAAAAGAAAAATAGATCCAGAATTGTGGCTGCAAAAAGAGGCTTTCCTTTGACCTAATCTCCTAATTATCAATTCCTTTCTCTCTTCCACTTACGGCCTTGGTTCAAATCCTGCTTTCATAGGATTTACTAACTGTATGTTCCCAGGCAAATTATTTAAATGATCTTCCCTTATTTCCTCTCCTATAAAAAGGGAATACCAAGAGCCCATACCTCATCGAACTGTTGTCGAGATTAAATGAGTCCCTGAAACAAGTGTTGGACTCATGAGGGACATTACAAGGCCATGGTAAGTCTGGATCTGCACATGTCTGCAGAATAGGATCGACCACTACATTTGAGGATGTCTTTCAGTCATAAGGGATTCACTATGACAAAGAGTATACACTTCAAGTAAAGAGACTGAGGGGAGCAGGTAGTACTAAGGAGGGTTTAAGGAGTTTAACTCAAGGTTTTAGACATAAAAAATCTGAAGGATGCCTGGGTGCCTCAGTCGGTTAAGCTGCCTTCAGCTCGGGTCATGGTCCCAGGGTCCTGTGATCAAGGCTCACATCCAGCTCCTTGCTCAGCAGAGAGCCTGCTTCTCTGTCTCTGCCTTCCACTCTGCCTACCTGTGTGCGCTCTCTCTCTCACAAATAAATAAAATCTTAAAAAAATATTAATCTGAGCAGGTGGTAGGAAAAAAGGAGCAACAAGTTGGCCTTTGGGAGATGTCCACTCCATAACAGAAAATCTTTAGGTCAGGACAATTGAGAAATGCTTTTTGAGGGCAGGGAGGAAGGGAAGACACAGGCCAGGAGGCAGCCCACACCCAGCATCAGTGACAGGAGACTCAGTGAAAACACCAAGAGCACATCTGTGTTAGTTCAGGACCTCTGAAAGGTAGAAACCAAGACAGAATTAGATACACCGGGGATGTATTGGAGGAGGCACCTGTAAAGGAAGCAGGGGAGGGAATCAGAGAAGGCAGGCAAGAACTCTGAGATGTGGTTGCAGGTCAGAGTCATGTGAAGTAGGGGTCAGAAGGAGTTTGGGCAGGGAGAGTCTCAGAAAGTCCAAGAAAGTCTTAGTCAGGTCAATGGGAAGGACTCAAGCCAAAGTTGTCCATATCCTAAAGGGAAAAGGGCCTGTATTAGTCACCCACTGTGCTGGTCCTTGGCTGAGAGAAGCCTGTAGAAGTGAGTCTCCAGCAGGAATAAGGTGGTGGGTCCAGAAGGACACCAGCACGGGTTGTCAATCATGCTCCTGCAGCAGAAAACCTGAGAGTTCATTTTCATGGCCACCACACTCCATTGTGCAGCAGAGACTGATTCTATATATGGTCTTAGGAGAAGCTCCTCCATGGTTCTTGGGTACCATCTCTTACTCAAGGTTAGTGGTCTCAGGGCCATAGCTGGTTCTCACCCTCTCCCTCCTCCACCATCTATTAGAAATTCCCTCACCCTCCACCATCACCATGGCAGAGCTTGGTAGCTCATCTGGCAGTGTGAAGCAAATTTTCCTTTCTTCTGGGAAATCACACTCTTCTGGGCAGGAGATGGCTACCCCACAATGCAGTGGGTTAAGGGGATGCCAGCAGATGCCAAAGTGGATCAGAAGGCTGCACACACACTTCCCCCAGCCCCATTATGCAAACATTTCTACTGCCCCTGAGGACAGGGTGGTGACTTCTTGCTTGTTGACTCTGGACACAAACTGTCTCAAGTGCTTTGGTGGCAGAGGTAATGTGAACTTCAAGAGGATGTGACTGAGGCCTCTGGCAGAAGGTTATCATCTTCAAGCCTTCCAGCCCAGAGTGTGAGGGACAGAAAGCACAAAATCTCCACTGGGAAAAAGCACCAGGAGTGATTTCCCAGTGACCTAATCATATTTCCCAGACTTGTATATTTTTCCTATTGGGGACACGGTGTCATAGAAAGGGCTCTGATTTAATGTATGTACTGCTTCTTAAAGGAAAGCCCTCCATCCTTTCACAGAGTTGCCTCCAAGCTAGTGCATCAGACATCCCTTCAAACGATTCCAGGATTTTCTGAGGCCAGCTCCTTCTGAATGATGGATGGTATAGAATGTGATAAGATCAGCAAAAGCTATAAGCCTGACCCACTTCCACTCCTCCTTTGCTGTAATGTTGGATCTCTAATCAAATCCATATCTGTTGGTCAAGCTTTCTGTGAGTCCCAGAATAGTGATGCTGGCTGAGATTCTGCAGATAGGAAAAGCAAACACATACCCAGAGCAGATATCTATCCCTGAGGATGAACCACCAACCTTTCCAGGGCAGGCCCATGTAGCCACTTTGCCACCAAGTGGCCAGTTGGATTCCCCAAGGAATATTCTTTTACAGGGGCTCAGATCTGTCTTTCTTGCAGGCAGGGTGGGTATTTAGAGGCAGCCAGGGCTACAGATGATGATGCACAGCTCATGGCCACTGCTCCATCCACAACGCCTAGTGCATTGCATGACATTAGGCAAATCACATAGTTTCTCTGCATCTCCATTTCCTTTTATGAAAGGAGATTGGACTAAATATTCCCTGAAACTTCTTCCATGTCCAACACTATGAACTGCTAAGACATGAAGAGCAGATGTATCCCTAAATAGGGATGGGGGTGGTCCCCTAACCATGAGTCCATGCACAGCAAGCCCTCTCCTGAATTACCTGAATTACTATGAACTGTGGAGAAATTCACACCAATCTGAAAGGTAAAATATTTGAGGTTTTGTTACTTCCAAGTGAACTAAGCTAATGCCTAGTAAAGCACCTACTTTAATCAAGAGAGGAAAATGTGGCTATTTTTCATTTTACTGACTTGCACATGAGTGGTTAAAAACAAAACAAAACCACAACTCTCTAAACGTCAGCCTCAAATTCACTATTCAATCAGATTTGTAATCACCACCAACAGAGTTCTCAGTCTAACTCATTTTAGGTAGGGTATCACGAGGGTGACAGATGTAACCAACATGATAGAATCCAGATGTTTACTGATCAAGATTGAGGTTTCAGGGCCTCGGTCAGTTATCTGTTTTCCTGCCTGCTCTGTACCTGCTTCTCTTTTAGAGAAATTCCCGGTTGCTCTTGTCCAGCTTGATCTTAGACAAATTACTTAACTTCTCTGTAAACTTGCTCCATATCTTCGCCTATAAAATGGACACAACTATGTTGTGAGGATTAAAGGAGATAATGCACATAAAGTGGTTAACCCAGATATGGAGTGAGTATTATATCATGGTCCATCCCATTAGTTTGATTTGTCGGTAATTGACTTGCCTCATTCTGCTTGCTCCGTGCCACTAGATACCCCACCTCAACAGTTTTTGCCTTGGCTGTGGGTGTGCTCCCCACTCTCTCAGCTCTCGGGAGTAATTAAATCTTAATTTCCACTGTTCTCTTGTTCCAGACACTGACATTCCACTTGTGTCTAAACCTTGGTGATTTCCCAGCACCCAGGACCTCATGTCACCTTCCTGTCTCCAAAGTAAGGGTAAAAACAGTTTGATTTCAAGTATCTTAAATTAAATAGTCTCCCCTTCCTTCACTCAGAAGCACAGTCCCTTTTGCAGGCATAACCAGCACAATCTGTGAAGGAAGAATTTGTGTGCCAAATTCTTCGAATTCAAAAGAGAAGCCAGAGCTCAGACTTGGTTGAAAGTACCAGAGTGTAATTTGGGGACAATGTCCAATGTGAGCTCAAAGCAAATAATGGGATGAAAAGTGCTGTCCCTAAAATAATTTCACCACAAAATAAAATTCTGTGTCCTTTTCCGCCACCAAATTTAAAAGCAGTCCATCAAAACTCATTTTTCTCAGTGGAAGGAGGCTCCAAGTTTTTGATGATACCACAAACTAATATCTAGTTGCAGGTGATGGTTTTCAAACTACCCCCTCCGCATTTACTTTCCTCTGTGAGACTGTCAGGTTTAATCATCCCAAAGTCACAGGTAAGAAAGCAGGCTCAGAGTAGACAAGCAGTTTCCCTGGGATCACAGAGAAGACCAAACAGCTCTATATCCTTTCTTATTTAGACTGGATTGGAGTCAGCAAATTCTTCTGGAATGAGAGAGATAGTAAGTATTTTAGGCTTTGCAACCACACATGGCTTCTGTTGCACCTTTGTCTTTATCATATTTTTTTACAACACTCTGAGAACACAAAAATCTTAGCTCACACACCATATTGATACAGGTAGCAGGTTGGATTTGGCCTGCAGGCCAGTTTGTCAACTTCTGCACTAGAACAACTTTGTGGATGTATTATTTGCATTTTATTTTTTACCCTGTCCCATGAACCAGATAAAATTTTTTAAAAATGCTTTCAGATTTTACAACTAGCTTTTGTTTTTGTTTGGGAAAGGTGGTGTTTTTTGTTTGTTCAATAGCAATTATAGGACATTAGATTCTTTTTTCATAGTTAATTCTCTTCCCAAGGGTACTAAAATTAACTAAAATTAAATGTAGAATTTATAGGCCTTTAAACTAACAGATCCTGCTGCCTAAAATAGCTAAATAATTTGACTATATTTCTCTGAAGAGTAAAACATGTCAGTCCAACCCCTTCGATTTAAAAACATCTTAGGCAGTCTAAACTTCTCAAGATTTTACATAGTTTTATTTCCAAAAATTTCTGGTTATAAAAGGGAGAGGGAATAGGGCTTCTGAGCTTCTTAACTACTTGTCAACACTCTGAACTTAACCAGTGAGCCTTTCTCTGAAAAATTCATCAACCCGTATGAATAGCACACAGAGAAGTCGAAATGAATATAAAGAATCAGGTTCTTTCATCAACACCCACTTGTCTGACTATTTAGTCCCCATAACTTTTTTAGGGGTTAAAGATCACTTTCCATGTTGACTCAGAAAAAGCAAACAGGAAATCAATACCATGCTAATAAATACAAGGGTCACCCTGGGTCAAAAGAAGTCATTCTTCAAATGTTATTGGCCTTAATCTGTTATGGGAATTGTTCTCCTTATGTCCTAGAGTCATAGGAAATGTGAGGTTTCAGTAAACCAGATGCTAAGATGACTTTCTTCATAATCTATTCCATATGCTAATTGTTTCACAAACCCACTCATTTCTCAACCAGGTGGGTCAGATTGTTTCTGGCACAGCACTGATGAAAAGCATATCCCATATGTTACACATTATACAACTGGCATCTACACAAGAGTCAGGGTCCATCCCTCTCCTCCTCCCCACCGCCACCTTCCTTTAGAAAATTAAGGACTGACAACGGCCAGAAGCTCGATACTGTACATGCTCCATCAGTTCCCAAAGGAGCATTTCTAAAAACTGGGCCCCAAGTTGCAATTCCCGTTTGCCTGCTGTTCTGTCCAGTCACCTGCTTCACCTTCATGGGCTGCAGGTCACCCTCCCACCACTTTTACATCTTTGTACATTTCTTTGGTATCTTCCCCACATCCCCTTAAATAAAAGAATTATAGTACAAACTTCCAGTTACCACATAAAAATATGTCATGGGGAAATAATGTACAGTTTGGTGACTATAGTCAATACCAGTACTCCATATTTGAAAGTTCCTAAGAGTATATCTGAAAAGTTCTCATCACAAGAAAAAAATTGTGACCATGCATGGGGATGGATGTAAACTAGACTTACTGGGGTGATCATTCTGCCATAGACACAGATATGGAATCATTACGTTGTACACCTGAAGCTAATATGATATTACATGTCAATTATACTGTTAAGAAATTTTTTTAAACCTGGTTTTTTTTAAAGATTTTATTTATTTATTTGATAGAAAGAGATCACAAGTAGGCAGAGCAGCAGGCAGAGAGAGAGAGGGAAGCAGGCTTCCTGCTGAGGGGCTTGATCCCAGAACCCTGAGATCATGACCTGAGTCAAAAGCAGAGTCTTAATCCACTAAGACACCCAGGCACCCCAATACTGTAAGAAATTTTTTTAAAAAGAAAAAGATTACACCTTGTCTGTTTCTATGTTTTGAATTTGAATTGGTCATATACTCCCATTCAATAACAACAACCAGATTCCATATTTAAAAGAAATATAATGCTTACCCATAACCCATATTTAAGAGAAAATATACAATCCATACAGAAATTATTATCTAAATATTTGTTATTCCTACTGCTGAATCCTTTTTTGGTCACTAGTTTTGGTCTTAGTTATAAGAAGCTCTTCTCCAATAATTTCACTATGTAGGCAAATAAAAAACACCTGTCAGAGAAACCAGTGGTTCTCAAAGCTTTATGTGCACGAGAATCAGGAGAAGAACTGGTCAAAGATACAGATCACCAAACCCCAGATCTAATTTAAAATGTTCGAGGTAAAGTCTGGAAAGGTGAATTTCAGCAAGCTCCCCCAGTGAGCCTGATGCAAGCCATCCACTGGACAGGTATACAATCTAACAGGTTATGACCCTTTGAGAAACACTCTAAAAATCTTTGGGTCAAAGTTGGGCTGAGTTTGTTTAATGATGCCACAAGATGAGAGTAACATAATAATCATCAATTTGTAAAGTTATAGGTTTTATATGTCAGTGTATGAGTCAGGGTTCTCCAAAGAAAAAGAACTGGTAGGATGTACATATAGAGAGAGATTTATTTCAAGGAATTGGCTCATGGAATTATGGAGGTATGGCAAATCCACAATCAGATGGGAGAGTCTGGCAGCTGGGGACTCAAGAAGGAACTGCAGTCTGAGTCCAGAGACAGCCTCCTATAGAACCGGGAAGAGCCAATGTAGCATATAAAGTTTGAAGGTAGTCTGAGGGAGAATTCTCTCCCAGTCAGGGAAAGTCATGTTTTCTTCTATTCAAGTCTTCAACTGATTGGATAAGGTTCACTCACATTAAAGAGTACAATAAGGTTTACTCCAAGTCCACCAATTTACATGTAAATCTCATCCAAAAACACCCTCACAGAAACATCCAGAATCATGTTTGACCAGCTCTCTGGGCACTGAGGTCCAGTCAAGTCGATATATAAAATTAACCCTCACAGTCAGGATATCCAGTAGAAGGGGTTAAGATCCGGGAGTCATGGGTCATATACCTCTCCATCTATACTTCCTTAATTATCTGATTCATCAGTTTTCCAGTCTTAGCGCCATCTTTAGGATACAACTTCTAAAGTAAAAATTCCCACCTGTAATAGGCAAAATAATGATACACAATTTTTAAGTGTTGTTGGGCTGATCATACTCTCCCCCTGCCCGCACCCCAAATTACCAGGAGAACAGGGCTAACATTTCTAAATAACTAACTGTGGCTAAGAATAACCTCAGTTAACTTCTTCATTTAGGAATCAAAGCCTTCAAATTCTTTAGCACCAGGCTCTAATTAATTGGATAAGATAATTACAAAGAAAAAGAGTATAATAAACTTTAGAAATGGGTATGAGGCCTTCTCATCACTTCATTATTATACTTTTTAGTTAAAAGTAAATGACGTTGTATTTAGCAAATTGATCAAGAAAATCCCTTTGCTGGCAAATAATGAAATGTATAGGTTGTAAGCGAAGATTCAGGAACTGGTTTTACTTTCTCTGCCATTCATTAATTTAATCATTGCTTAACTTGTGTTAAGCTACAATACTGCTCCATGTTTTGACATGCTGGGTATACTGACATGGGTAAGACAGCTCTGCCCTCAAGTGGGTCAGTATAATGAGAAACAAACATACATAGAGCAAAAATCATCCTAACCATTTACTGTCTACTATATTATAGTGACCAGGCTGTATATTCTTTTCTTCTAGGCCTCACAAACTTCCTGAAGGATAATTAATCCCATTTTTCCTTGAGAACACTGAGCCTAAGAGTGGTTCAGTAACTTGCCTAAGATCTCAGAGCCAGTTTCTAAGAGTGAGCCTTCAATCTACTACTACGGATTTCTAACTCTAAAATCTACATTCCCATTCTACTACTATCGAGCAAAAGAAGCCCATTAATTGTGCCATAGTCTACATGGCATGAAGAAAGAAACAAAAGGATGATTGATTTGGAGAGCTTGACATTTAAATTGGCCCAAATAAGCAAAAACTTGCCACACTGAAATAAGAGGATTCTAAATATACTTAACAGCATGAAAACCAGTATGGTAAAATCAAAATGCCTGTTTTTCAGCATCCAGAGGAAGACTGCTAGAGCTGAAGACAGGAACATAAAGAATTCAGAGATGTTGCTCAGAATGTATAAAGCCTTGAATATAGACTTTTCCCTGTAGGTATGGGGTATTTTAAATTAAGTGGATGGCATCCTGTTATAATGATACCATAGTCTGAATAGCCAGGATTCAAATACAGTTACTATTCAACTGAATTATTAACACTTTTTCCATTCATTCAGCAGTTACAAGGGAATAGAAAGCTATTTTTTAAAATAGAACAATGTTAAAATCAACCTGTTCATGAGTAATATGATAGTTCAAATTTTTAAAATATCAAGTTATCATAAAATGGTTAAAATGATACTTGTTTTATTTTTTTTTTTTTTAGATTTTATTTATTTATTTGACAGAGATCACAAGTAGGCAGAGAAGCAGACAGAGAGAGAGGAGGAAGCAGGCTCCCTGTTAAGCAGAGAGCCCGATGCAGGGCTCGATCCCAGGGCCCTGGGATCATGACCTGAGCCGAAGGCGGAGGCTTTAACCTACTGAGACACCCAGGCGCCCCGTAAAATGATACTTGTTTTAAAGGAGAAAAAAAATCTATTAAAAGGAAGAGAAGTTCATATTTATATAATAAAATATTTTTGTATTTCTAATAGCATTTTTGTGTACATTTTGTTATTGTAAGCTACAAATAAGTTGAACAAAGGTAAATATTTTGTCAGACCTTCCTTCCTCACACTCAGAGGACTCCCCATCATATCTGTCATCTCAGCTCTCAAAAATGTTGCTGACAATTCCATCACAAACAACAATGAGAAATAGAAAAATGAAAACCAGCAATTAAAACAAAGTACTTCAAATTCTTCTGCAGAGCTTTGGTTTACCTGGGGATCCTAGTTACAGATGCCACACATATTCCAAACAATGGGTTCACACCATTCAATGTATGTCTATTAATGAACTGACATTATATTTGATTTGCAATTTAACAATGTGCATTAGGGAAGTTCATGCGTTAAGAGCACACTCTTCCAGCATACTGTAAAGTACTTTTAAAGCGAGGCTTAAAATAACTATCTGTATATAATTCAAAAGCTTAGTTACATCTCTTTAATCTTAAAGTCTTTAAGGTAAGGAACCATTAGTTCTTTCCTGCCATTTATTTAATCAACATTCAAAATATTCATTTTTGGAGGGTAGAGCTCAACAGAACTCATTTATAGGTACATACTTTGTTCTCAGCTTCCTTCTGACTATAAAAATCTACCAAACGATCGCTGTATGTTTCCTTAACTGATCGTCAGAGGAAGCATGGGTCTTTGATATTCCCTTTTAAAAGATACTTTCATACATTAAAACTTCAATTTCTTAAGTCAATGTTTATCAGCTTGGGTCCCAAGGACTTCCAAGGGAATGCTGAGGAATTTTCTTTTGCTTTTAAAAGGAGCCTCAATGTTTTCCAAGCTAGACAAACACTGTTTTCCAAAGGTGTTATCTAGCTAGTTTAACGAACCAAACATCCTTATTATTTTGGAGGCAATAAAGAGGGAAATGCATGTTTTGTGCAAATATTCCAATTTTCTTGGTATTGACATGTACATCTTTTTTTAAAAGATTTATTTATATATATATTTGTTTATTTATTTGACAGACAGAGATCACAAGTAGGCAGAGAGGCAGGCAGAGAGAGGAGGAAGCAGGCTCTCCACTGAGCAGAGAACCAGATGCAGGGCTCGATCCCAGGACTTGGATCATGACCCAAGCCAAAGGCAGAGGCTTTAACCCACTGAGCCACCCAGACACCCCTACATGTACATCTTAATAATGGAATTTCTGTCAAGTGAAGTCTGGAGGAGGATATCCAAATGCCAACACAAACAAATATGATCAGAGCCTACATAGTTTCAGGAAGCCCTGACTAGTGAAGAAGTTATTCCATACCAGAGCATTTGGTTGGAGAAATTATACAAAAAATTCTATAACAAGCCAAAACCATGATGACACTCTCTAAGATAAAGTCTAAGTTCTTCACTTCTCCCTAAATTCTGCTGCATACTTTAGCCATCACCTGGGGTTTAGAGACCCACTTGTTTTGTTCAGTCAAACATTCGACATCACTGGGTGTTAGGGAGTAAATGGTAAGCATGGGCACCCACACACATACACACAGAACAGCAGGTTTAGAAACCAGGTGTAATATAAAGTAAATATCTAGAGCTCTATTTGATTATACAAGTCAAATCAGTGAAAGTTATTTGTTCAATCAGATTTTTTTTTCATATAATGTTACAGAAGCTTGCCAATGCTAAGGGCTCCTTTCCTCTAAGATCTTCACTCCACCCAAACCTTCATTCTTCATTCTATGTATTTCCCATTCCCTCTGGCATACAGTAAACTTTTTATTACATAATCATCATAAACGTTTATGGGCCTCTCAAATTTCTGTGTGATTTTGTTCATGTGTACATTCTTTTCTCTTCCAAAATGCTATGAGACTCTGTTTGGTCTTCTGAAAGCGTGAATCAATTCTTGGATTAAGTCAGATAAAATTGCCAGTTCCAAATGTTGCCTAGAGCTCCAGAACACATTTGTGCTTGTGGAAAGTGTCCTGGTGTTACTGGTCAGACTCGCTTTGGGTGTTGGCTTGATTCCTTGCACACAACTTGCGAAAAGTCTATACTTGTTAGGAGGGAAAAAATCCTTTTCAGAAGAACCCATTCTTCAAAAAGTGAAGAGTTTTATTTATATTCTGAGAAAGGGTGATTTGTTTAACTGTTGTGAACCAAATGTACAAAGGGTACAAAGTATAAAACCAAAACATTTGTCCACCCAAATCATTGAGCATCTGTGCTCTGTGATGAGGATAAACAGACAAAATGGATGTATTCTCTCCCCTCTAAGTGCTAAAATCTACTGGAAGAGACAGCTATATAAATAGGTAATTAAAGTACTATATAATACATGCTACAAGGATATGTGAATACAGTGACGTGGAACCCAAAGGAGGGAAGGATTTTTGTTTGTGTTTGTGTCATGTTTCCCTCTGGCTGGCATCTCTTTCCAGAAGACTACTGAGACACAGGCAAAAGAGAGAAGTCTGAATATGCATCTGGAGGCATCAAACAAGGATGAGGGCTTCTCTGTATTGGGATTAAATAAGGTGCTGATTATGTAAGCATCATTACCTGCCTGTATTGAGCTTTGACTATTTCTAGCACATTGCTAAGAACTGAGGCTTCTCAGTGGCACTGCCAAGGAAACTGTTGGAGGTTGCCAGTCATTTTAGAGAAATGCCATAGAACGCTGCATGCCAGATGGCTACTGATGAAAGTGATGAAGGTTCACGCTTGGAAATGAAGTCCAATTCCATATTTGGTCCATCTTTCCTTCTTTCTCTTTTGAATGCATAAGAGAGTACAAACTCAGCCTTATTCTACTCCTGTCACACAAAATCCCCATTGTCCTTTCTTCATTTAATAAGGTCCTGGAGAGATGGAATCAAGTTAAATCCTCTTTATCCCAAAGCCTCAGAGGTCCCAGAGTCCCGTCTCTGAGTCAGGCCTTTTCTCTTTTATCTCCTCTTATTCATGATTGCCAGAAACAATGGTCAATGGAACCCACTCAGGGTCACCCGCCAGCAACTCAAGTTTCAGTGAGTTAAGTTTTTCCCATCTCAACATCTCATGGGGGGCAGGAAAGGGAGAAAAGAAAGAAATGCCTTGCTGAAAATGTTTTATAATGGCCCCGCTTTGTAGAAGTTCACCTGGTCTCTGTGGAAGGCCTTCCCTACAACCACACCCCACTGCTACTTTTTCTTTCTCTGACTAGTGTATAATATTAGGAGTAATTGCTTCTCCCTCACTCCTAATATCCTACGTGGAGGGGGCCCAGTGGGACAGCAGTCCTGGTATATCTCCCTTTCTCTTACTCCACCTCAGGAAAGTGAAGTGGTAATGAGAAAAATAAACCAAGCCTTCTTCTCCCAGCATCTTGCTTCTTTCACACTAGGAGCTAACTCACCTCTGTTCCTCCATGCTGGTGCCTGGGCAGGTGAGCTTGCTTAGTCTGGGCTAGACATCAGCTAGTCATCTTGCCTAGAATCATACAACCATCACCCAAACTAAGGTTATAACATAGTAAAGCTGACATAGTGCTACTCTATCCGCTGTTAGGTCCCATCAAAGAACCCTGAGAAATGAGAAGTAGTGATAAGAACTCCAAAAAAATAGCCTTCACTCTTTCTGAGTAGATTTTTATTGGACAGAAAGCATTATGTCACTTTCTGTTCTTTCCTCCTGAGGTGTAGGAGGCCCTGCTAGGAGAAAGGGAAATAGCAGCAGATCTCTCAATCCACCATGAGGGTGATAAGAAAGCCCTGAGATGGAACAGCACAAGTTAGAAAAACTCTACTTTTGATGGCTTTAACTTGATTCTTGTCCTTTACGCTAGGTTAAAAAGCATTCTGACATTCAGACATTCTGGGCTCATAACTGTCTTGGGTCTCCTCCTTCCTTCCATCTACGATATTCCCATGAATACATCTCCAAAAATCCTTCCTAAAGATTTCCATGAAGTGTGCTCTGGTCTCTGACAGCCAGACTGATGTTACCCTCTACTTCTCTACTGTATTTTGTCTAAAGGCATTTGAATGAATCAATGAATAAATGAGTAATGATAAAAGAAATGGAATGTCTTTTGCATGCACATCTATAAAAGAGAGATGAGAACCTCTCTGATATTCTTCAGGGTTACTATCCTGCCCCACTGAAATGTCTCAGGGGCAGCTGGAGCCCAGAAGCTCCTCATTTGGTAACCTAATAAAAAGTGTGAGGAACATGCAGCTTGATTTTCATCACACTGGACTCTGCTCTGCAATGCCCTGGACACTGGGGTTAGCATAAGGTCTGTAATATTTAGGCTTAGGCTTCGAATATTTTCACTGGGGCCAGACAGCTAGACCGCCCAGCCTGAGACCAGGTCTCCACCGGCACAGGATGGTGAGGGAGGGGGCAGCGTTCCAGGCAATTTGGAGGAACAGAGACTGAGCTTGGCTAGAAAAGACCTGAGAAAAGCAATTTTGATCCCTGGATAATCGCCCCTGTTGCTTGCAAAGTATGCCAGTGGAAACCTGTCCCAGGGGTTTCCAAGCTTAGAAAGTAAAATGATTGAAGCTCAATCCAGAATAAGGGTAGTGAGGCAATTAAGCAGGGGAACAAGTGGGGCCTTTGCCTGGAGCAACTTCTGTCCCATCAATTGAGAGAATTTACTTGCCCTCAAAGGAATGTTATTTCAGCACCTGGCAACAAAATTCTCAGTATATGAGCTTTGCAGTCTCCTTCGATCTGCACTTACTAGTTCCTGGATTATCAGGCAGTAACTAAGGGAAAGAACATGTTCTCTAGCTGTACTTGGCCCATGGGCTGTGATCAGCAATGAGGGTTGTAGCTGCCATATAGTTAGTTTACCTCATGTATAGGCTTACTCACTGGGGCTCCCTTCCAGAGATTCAACTGAAAGATTTTAGTCACCCCTAAGGTCAGACTACATATACCTATGCTGTGGATTACCTTTAGCTGCCACATCTTTCATCTCCTAGTCCCAGTGATAAAATTCTACCCAAAGAAACCCAAGGTAAGTTTTTTTGTTTGTTTGTTTTTCTAGAGGGGGAGACTTTGGGTTCAGGCAGTCCTGGATTCAAATCTCAGTTGTATGACTCAGAGAAGTCATTTCATTTCTCATTTTCTCATCTAAGAAAAGGGAAATAATAAGACATAACCACAAAAACAAACAGACAAAAAGACATAATCACAAAGATTTGTTATAAGGACGAGTGAAACATCTTATGTTAAGGACTAAAACAGCATACCATGTGACTAGCATATAGTAAGTGCAGAAAAAATGATCACTCTCTTCCCCAACTTCTCCCTCAAGCAGGGCTTGGGGAGTTGCTCTAGACTAATGGTTCCATTCTGGTTGTGTGCTAATGAGAGCCAAGTGTTTAACTGCAGGAATTTTGTGAACCAGTTGATGTGATGTTGGGAGTTTAACAATGGCCACAGTGGGTGTATTCACCTTCCAGAAATCAGCAGACACTGTAAATCAGGCAGGCCTTCCATCCAGCCAGCCAGATATCTGCTTTATTGGCATACCACCAGTGGTTCTCAAGGTATGATCCTACCAACACCAGCAACCAGAGTGCCTGGAATCTTTTAGATATGCAAACTAACCCAGTCATAGTCCAGTCCCTAATAAATCACAAACTCCAAAGGTAGGGCCCAGAAATGTACTTTACCAAGCCCTTCCAGTGATAGATGTATGTGGCATGTTAAATGACCTGCAGGGAGGGTAGTGTGGCTGGAGTAAAGTAAACCAGAGGGGGATGGGCAAAGGGCAATGGGGCAGTGGTGGTGAGGGCTGCAGAACATTCCGAAGAGTTTGACTTGTGTTCCAAGTGACAAGGAAATGACCAGAGAGTTCTGAGCAGAAGAACATATCTTTAAAATCCCATTTTGAAGGCAGGGAGGGTAGTGTGGCTGGAGTAAAGTAAACCAGAGGGGGATGGGCAAAGGGCAATGGGGCAGTGGTGGTGAGGGCTGCAGAACATTCCGAAGAGTTTGACTTGTGTTCCAAGTGACAAGGAAATGACCAGAGAGTTCTGAGCAGAAGAACATATCTTTAAAATCCCATTTTGAAGGATCACTGTGATTGCTATGTCAAGAACAGATAGTAGGCCTGGGTGTTGTGCAAAAAGAATGAATACTGTTACGCTGAAAAAATAAATAAAATGAGAAAAAAAATAAAAAAAATAAAAAAAAAAAAGAACAGATAGTAGGCACCAGGGAGGTTAAGAGAAGACAGAAGCTTGGACCAGGAAGACAGAAATATATATGTTAAGAAGCAGTTGGCTTCCAGATATATTTTGAAGATATAGCAGTAGGATTTGTTGTTGATAGTTTAAAGGTAGAGAGTGAGAGAAAGAGAAAAGTCAAGAATGACTCAAAGTTCCTCAGCATGAGCCAACAGAAAAACAGATTTTCACTGAGATACAGAAAGAATGGGCTGATGATAGGCAGCAAGTTGGAGATTAGGAGATCAATCCATTTTGGACATGATGAGTTTGGAAGTCTGTGAGACATCAAGAGGAAATGTCAAGGAGGACATTAGAACTGACCCTGGACTTTGAGGGAGGAGCTGGGCTGAGGACTTAGCTTTGGAAGTCATCAGCTTCCAGATGGTACTTGCTGAGTTGGTATAAGATAATGAAAGCAGATGGAAGAAGTGGGTCTTAACTCTAGAAAGGGTAGAGTCTGGATGGTGGGAAGAAACCAGCAAAGGACACAGAGAAAGAATAATTAATGAACATTATTAGTGCAATACAAATTATGGAAGCCTTCAGAAGGCTGAAATAACATACTGCAAGGAGGTATACAACTTCAGTTCATGTTTCCCAGATCACCTATGTCCTTTCTTAACCATAAGTGAGTAACAGTCTTCACTCACAACCTTCTAAATAGAGGCAGCATTCAGTCACATATGAAGTGGGGCCCACTAAGCCAGTCTGCTCTTCCTTCACCCTCTAAGATCCTACAGCACTTGCATCTTCCTAGGGAGTACAAGACTTGTTACCACAAGCTAACCACAGCCAGTAGCCAGCTCAGCAGACCCATCTGAAATGACACCTGTGTTTGTGAATGTTTTTTTATTTATTTATTTATTTTTATTTGTTTATTTACAGCATAACAGTGTTCATTGTTTTGGCATCACACCCAGTGCTCCATGCAGTACGTGCCCTCCCTATTACCCACCACCTGGTTCCTCAACCTCCCACCCCACCCCCACCCCCCTGCCACCTCTTCATAACCCTCTGGTTGTTTTTCAAAGTCCATAGTCTCTCATGGTTCATCTCCCCTTCCAGTTTCCCTCAACTCCCTCTCCTCTCCATCTCCCCATGTCCTCCATGTTATTTGTTATGCTCCACAAATAAGTGAGACCATATGATACTTGACTCTCTCTGCTTGACTTATTTCGCTCAGCATAATTTCTTCCAGTCCCGTCCATGTTGCTACAAAAGTTGGGTATTCGTCCTTTCTGATGGAGGCATAATACTCCATTGTGTATATGGACCACATCTTCCTTATCCATTCATCCGTTGAAGGGCATCTTGGTTCTTTCCACAGTTTGGCGACCGTAGCCATTGCTGCAATAAACATTGGGGTACAAATGGCCCTTCTTTTCACTACATCTGTATCTTTGGGGTAAATACCCAGCAGCGCAATTGCAGGGTCATAGGGAAGCTCTATTTTTAATTTCTTCAGGAATCTCCACACTGTTCTCCAAAGTGGCTGCACTAACTTGCATTCCCACCAACAGTGGAAGAGGGTTCCCCTTTCTCCACATCCTCTCCAACACACGTTGTTTCCTGTCTTGCTAATTTTGGCCATTCTAACTGGTGTTAGGTGGTATCTCAATGTTGTTTTAATTTGAATCTCCCTGATGGCTAGTGATAATGAACATTTTTTCATGTGTCTGATAGCCATTTGTATGTCTTCGTTGGAGAAGTGTCTGTTCATATCTTCTGCCCATTTTTTGATATGATTATCTGTTTTGTGTGTGTTGAGTTTGAGAAGTTCTTTATAGATCCTGGATATCAACCTTTTGTCTGTACTGTCATTTGCAAATATCTTCTCCCATTCCGTGGGTTGCCTCTTTGTTTTGTTGACTGTTTCCTTTGCTGTGCAGAAGCTTTTGATCTTGATGAAGTCCCAAAAGTTCATTTTTGCTTTTGTTTCCTTGGCCTTTGGAGACATATCTTGAAAGAAGTTGCTGTGGCTGATATCGAAGAGGTTACTGCCTATGTTCTCCTCTAGGATTCTGATAGATTACTGTCTCACGTTGAGGTCTTTTATCCATTTCGAGTTTATCTTTGTGAACGGTGTAAGAGAATTGTCGAGTTTCATTCTTCTACATATCGCTGTCCAGTTTTCCCAGCACCATTTATTGAAGAGACTGTCTTTTTTCCATTGGATATTTTTTCCTGTTTTGTCGAAGATTATTTGACCATAGAGTTGAGGGTCCATATCTGGGCTCTCCACTCTGTTCCACTGGTCTATGTGTCTGTTTTTATGCCAGTACCACGCTGTCTTGGTGATCACAGCTTTGTAGTAAAGCTTGAAATCGGGTAACGTGATGCCGCCAGTTTTGTTTTTGTTTTTCAACATTTCCTTAGCAATTCGTGGTCTCTTCTGGCTCCATACAAATTTTAGGATTATTTGCTCCAGCTCTTTGAAAAATATCGGTGGAATTTTGATCGGAATGGCATTAAAAGTATAGATTGCTCTAGGCAGTATAGACATTTTAACAATGTTTATTCTTCCAATCCAAGAGCATGGAACAGTCTTCCATCTTTTTGTGTCTTCTTCAATTTCTTTCATGAGTGTTCTGTAGTTCCTCGAGTACAGGTCCTTTACTTCTTTGGTTAGGTTTATGCCCAGGTATCTTATGGTTCTTGGTGCTATAGTAAATGGAATCGATTCTCTAATTTCCCTTTCTGTATTTTCATTGTTGGTGTATAAGAAAGCCACTGATTTCTGTACATTGACTTTGTATCCTGCCACGCTACTGAATTGCTGTATGAGTTCTAGTAGTTTGGGGGTGGAGTCTTTGGGGTTTTCCATATAAAGAATCATGTCATCTGCGAAGAGAGAGAGTTTGACTTCTTCCTTGCCAATTTGGATACCTTTTATTTCTCTTTGTTGTCTGATTGCCGTTGCTAGAACTTCTAATACTATGTTGAACAAGAGTGGTGAGAGCGGGCATCCTTGTCGTGTTCCTGATCTCAACGGGAAGGCTGCAAGCTTTTTCCCATTGAGGATGATATTTGCTGTGGGTCTTTCATAGATAGATTTTATGAAGTTCAGGAATGTTCCCTCTATCCCTATACTTTGAAGCGTTTTCATCAGGAACGGATGCTGGATTTTGTCAAATGCTTTTTCTGCATCAATTGAGAGGACCGTGTGGTTCTTCTCTCTTCTCTTATTGATGTGTTCTATCACACTGATTGATTTGCGAATGTTGAACCAACCTTGCAACCCAGGGATGAATCCCACCTGGTCATGGTGGATAATCTTTTTAATGTGCTGCTGGATCCTGTTTGCTAGGATCTTGTTGAGAATCTTTGCATCCATATTCATCAGTGATATTGGTCTGAAATTCTCCTTTTTGGTAGGGTCTTTGCCTGGTTTGGGGATCAGGGTAATCCTGGCTTCATAAAAAGAGTCTGGAAGTTTTCCTTCTGCTTCAATGTTTTGGAACAGCTTCAGGAGAATTGGTGTTATTTCTTCTTTGAAAGTTTGGTAGAATTCCCCAGGGAATCTGTCAGGTCCTGGGCTCTTGTTTTTGGGGAGGTTTTTGATCACTGCTTCAATCTCATTACTAGATATCGGTCTATTCAGGTTGTCAATTTCTTCCTGGTTCAATTTTGGGAGTTTGTAGCTTTCCAGGAATGCATCCATTTCATCTAGGTTGCTTAGCTTATTGGCATATAACTGTTGGTAATAATTTCTGATGATTGTTTCTATTTCCTTGGTGTTAGTTGTGATCTCTCCCTTTTCATTCATAATTTTATTAATTTGGGCTTTCTCTCTTTTCTTTTGGATTAGTGTGGCCAATGGTTTATCGATCTTATTGATTCTTTCAAAAAACCAGCTTCTAGTTTCATTGATACGTTCTACTGTATCTCTCGTTTCTACCTCATTGATCTCTGCTCTAATCTTGATTATTTCCCTTCTTGCATGTGGAGTTGGTTTGATTTGTTGTTGATTCTCCAGTTCTTTAAGGTGTAGAGACAGCTGGTGTATTCTGGATTTTTCAATGTTTTTGAGGGAGGCTTGGATGGCTATGTATTTCCCCCTTAGAACCGCCTTTGCTGTATCCCATAGGTTTTAGACCAAGGTGTCTTCATTCTCATTGGTTTCCATGAATTGTTTAAGTTCGTCTTTGATCTCCTGGTTGATCTAAGCATTCTTAAGCAAGGTGGTCTTTAGCTTCCAGGTGTTTGAGTTCCTTCTGAACTTTTCCTTGTGATTGAGCTCCAGTTTCAAAGCATTGTGATCGGAGAATATGCAGGGAATAATGTCAGTCTTTTGGTATCGGTTGAGTCCTGCTTTGTGACCCAGTATGTGGTCTATTCTGGAGAAGGTTCCATGTGCACTTGAGAAGAAGGAGTATTCTGTTGTCTTAGGGTGGAATGTTCTGTATACGTCGATGAGGTCCATCTGGTCCAATGTTTCATTCAATGCTCTTATTTCTTTATTAATTTTCTGCTTCGATGATCTGTCTATTTCTGAGAGAGGCGTATTAAGATCTACTATTATTGTATTCGTATCAATATGACTCTTTATCTTGATTAATAGTTTTCTTATGTAATTGGGTGCTCCCATATTGGGGGCATAGATATTCACAATTGTTAGATCGTCTTGGCGGATAGTCCCTTTAAGAATTATGTAGTGTCCTTCTGTATCTCTGACTACAGTCTTTAGTTTAAAATCTAATTTATCTGATATGAGAATCGCTACTCCGGCCTTCTTTTGAGGCCCATTGGCATGAAAGATGCTTCTCCATCCCTTCACTTTCAGTCTGGGTGTATCCTTAGGTTTAAAATGGGTCTCTTGTAGACAACATATGGATGGGTCCTGTCGTTTTATCCAATCTGCAACCCTGTGTCGTTTTATGGGCGCATTTAGGCCATTCACATTGAGAGTGATTATTGAGAGATAGGTTTTTATTGACATCGTGTTGCCTTTGAAGTCTTTCTGTCTATAGATTGTTTCTGTATTTCTGTTCAATGATATTCTTAGGATTTTTCCTCTCTTATAGGACCCCCCTTAATATTTCCTGCAGTGTCGGCTTGGTGGTTGCATAGTCTTTTAAGCCTTGCCGGTCTTGGAAACTCTTTATCTCTCCATCCATTTTAAATGTCAGTCTTGCTGGATAGAGTATTCTTGGTTGCATGTTCTTCTCATTTAGTACTCTGAATATATTTTGCCAGCCCTTCCTGGCTTTCCAGGTCTCTGTGGAAAGGTCTGACGTTATTCTAATGGGCTTTCCTCTGTATGTAAGAAGCTTCTTTGTCCTAGCTGCTTTTTTTTTTTATTTATTTTTATTTGCTTATTTACAGCATAACAGTGTTCATTGTTTTGGCATCACACCCAGTGCTCCATGCAGTACGTGCCCTCCCTATTACCCACCACCTGGTTCCTCAACCTCCCACCCCACCCCACCCCCTCCCGCCGCCCCTTCATAACCCTCTGGTTGTTTTTCAGAGTCCATAGTCTTTCATGGTTCATCTCCCCTTCCAGTTTCCCTCAACTCCCTCTCCTCTCCATCTCCCCATGTCCTCCATGTTATTTGTTATGCTCCACAAATAAGTGAGACCATATGATACTTGACTTTCTCTGCTTGACTTATTTCGCTCAGCATAATTTCTTCCAGTCCCGTCCATGTTGCTACAAAAGTTGGGTATTCGTCCTTTCTGATGGAGGCATAATACTCCATTGTGTATATGGACCACATCTTCCTTATCCATTCATCCGTTGAAGGGCATCTTGGTTCTTTCCACAGTTTGGCGACCGTAGCCATTGCTGCACCAATATTTTTCAAAGAGCTGGAGCAAATAATCCTAAAATTTGTATGGAGTCAGAAGAGACCCCGAATTGCTAAGGAAATGTTGAAAAACAAAAACAAAACTGGCGGCATCACGTTACCCGATTTCAAGCTTTACTACAAAGCTGTGATCACCAAGACAGCGTGGTACTGGCATAAAAACAGACACATAGACCAGTGGAACAGAGTGGAGAGCCCAGATATGGACCCTCAACTCTATGGTCAAATAATCTTCGACAAAACAGGAAAAAATATTCAATGGAAAAAAGACAGTCTCTTCAATAAATGGTGCTGGGAAAACTGGACAGCGATATGTAGAAGAATGAAACTCGACCATTCTCTTACACCGTTCACAAAGATAAACTCGAAATGGATAAAAGACCTCAACGTGAGACAGGAATCTATCAGAATCCTAGAGGAGAACATAGGCAGTAACCTCTTCGATATCAGCCACAGCAACTTCTTTCAAGATAAGTCTCCAAAGGCCAAGGAAACAAAAGCAAAAATGAACTTTTGGGACTTCATCAAGATCAAAAGCTTCTGCACAGCAAAGGAAACAGTCAACAAAACAAAGAGGCAACCCACGGAATGGGAGAAGATATTTGCAAATGACAGTACAGACAAAAGGTTGATATCCAGGATCTACAAAGAACTTCTCAAACTCAACACACACAAAACAGATAATCATATCAAAAAATGGGCAGAAGATATGAACAGACACTTCTCCAACGAAGACATACAAATGGCTATCAGACACATGAAAAAATGTTCATCATCACTAGCCATCAGGGAGATTCAAATTAAAACAACATTGAGATACCACCTAACACCAGTTAGAATGGCCAAAATTAGCAAGACAGGAAACAACGTGTGCTGGAGAGGATGTGGAGAAAGGGGAACCCTCTTACACTGTTGGTGGGAATGCAAGTTAGTGCAGCCACTTTGGAGAACAGTGTGGAGATTCCTGAAGAAATTAAAAATAGAGCTTCCCTATGACCCTGCAATTGCACTGCTGGGTATTTACCCCAAAGATACAGATGTAGTGAAAAGAAGGGCCATTTGTACCCCAATGTTTATTGCAGCAATGGCTACGGTCGCCAAACTGTGGAAAGAACCAAGATGCCCTTCAACGGATGAATGGATAAGGAAGATGTGGTCCATATACACAATGGAGTATTATGCCTCCATCAGAAAGGACGAAAACCCAACTTTTGTAGCAACATGGACAGGACTGGAAGAAATTATGCTGAGCGAAATAAGTCAAGCAGAGAGAGTCAAGTATCATATGGTCTCACTTATTTGTGGAGCATAACAAATAACATGGAGGACATGGGGAGATGGAGAGGAGAGGGAGTTGAGGGAAACTGGAAGGGGAGATGAACCATGAGAGACTATGGACTCTGAAAAACAACCAGAGGGTTATGAAGGGGCGGCGGGAGGGGCTGGGGTGGGGTGGGAGGTTGAGGAACCAGGTGGTGGGTAATAGGGAGGGCACGTACTGCATGGAGCACTGGGTGTGATGCCAAAACAATGAACACTGTTATGCTGTAAATAAGCAAATAAAAATAAATAAATTAATTTAAAATAAAAAAAAAAAATAGAACTACCCTATGACCCAGCAATTGCACTACTGGGTATTTACCCTAAAGATACAAACATAGTGATCCGAAGGGGCACATGTACCCGAATGTTTATAGCAGCAATGTCTACAATAGCCAAACTATGGAAAGAACCTAGATGTCCATCAACAGATGAATGGATAAAGAAAAGGTGGTATATATACACAATGGAATACTATGCAGCCATCAAAAGAAATGAAATCTTGCCATTTGCGACAACATGGATGGAACTAGAGCGTATCATGCTTAGTGAAATAAGTCAATCGGAGAAAGACAACTATCATATGATCTCCCTGATATGAGGACATGGAGAAGCAACATGGGGGGTTAGGGGGATAGGAGAAGAATAAATGAAACAAGATGGGATTGGGAGGGAGACAAACCATAAATGACTCTTAATCCCACAAAACAAACTGGGGGTTGCTGGGGGGAGGTGGGATTGGGAGGGGAGAGGGGACATTAGGGAGGGGAGGTGAACCATAAGAGACTATGGACTCTGAAAAACAACCTGAGGTTTTTGAAGGGTCAGGGGTGGGAGGTTGGGGGAACAGGTGGTGGGTATTAGGGAGGGCACGTTTTGCAGGGAGCACTGGGTGTTGTGCAAAAACAATGAATACTGTTACGCTGAAAAAAATAAATAAAATCGGAAAATATATATAT
This sequence comes from Meles meles, assembly GCF_922984935.1. Lineage (NCBI taxonomy): Eukaryota > Metazoa > Chordata > Mammalia > Carnivora > Mustelidae > Meles > Meles meles. The sequence continues at coordinate 87,334,375 of NC_060068.1, forward strand.
ATATAATTCTCCATCTTTGAAATATGATGGAACAGTCAAACCTTCTTAAGCCCACAGTGCTTTTACAAGGACAGTTTAATCAATTACCATTTTAAGCGTTTAAAAGTCTCTGACTCATTTGAGCAAGTTGAGAAAAAAGACAAAACATCAGTATCTTGCTGGAAAAATATTGTGGTTATTGGCGCTGAAACAAAAATAACACTAAAATAAAGGCACTGTGCTCCCCAAATCAAGTGTATGCCCCATCTTTTTCTTAAGAAATCTTCTTGCACTGGGGACTTTATGAGTCGTAAATGCTTGCAACCTGCATGATGTGGCCTTGGACAGGATTTCTCTGATCATTCGTTCCTTCCCGGGGAAAAGGAGGATAATAATACTTATACAATAATGTGTGTGTGGGAGGCACCCAACACAATGCTGGATACTCAAAACTCCTTTTCCACTGCTCTAGAAACAAACATGGCCCCAAGTAGTTGAAATGACCACTTCACAACTGAAAGAACAGTGGTTAACAGTATAAGGCAAGAGAACATATATTCGGGAGCACTTTTGCCCAAGCAGAGTATTATTACTCAGTTGTTGATTTGTAGAGACTATTAGGGACACAACCTCATCAAATCATCTGTGAAAAAAAATGTAAAATGACTTTTTTAAAAAGATTACAAGGTAATGCACAAAGCAGGTATCACTGACTTTCTATTCCACCATGACTTTCACCTTGACTCTGAAGTTCTTCCTTAAGAGATGGATTAAGGATATCTATTTCCCACATTATTTAAGTTTTTCTAAGTGGAAAATTTAGTGTTTATTTTTGTAACTTAATTCAAACACATAGGTCAAAGGCATTGTACATTTGTCCAAACCCATATGAATGCTCAATACCAAGCATGAACTCTAAGTAAACTACGAACTTTGGGTGATAATGAGGTGTCAGTGTTCATCAGTTATAACACTTGTACCACACTGGTGGGAGATGTTGATAATGGCTGTATAGGTGTGAGGCAGGGGATGTATAAGAAATCTCTGTACCGGGGTGCCTGGGTGGCTCAGCAGGTTAAAGCATCTGCCTTCAGCTCAGGTCATGATCCCAGGATCCTGGGATCGAGCCCCGCATTGGGCTCCCTGCTTAGCGGGGAGCCTGCTTCCTCCTTGCTCTCTGCCTGCCTCTCTGCCTACTTGTGATCTCTGTCTGTCAAATAAATAAATAAAATCTTAAAAAAAAAAAAGAAATCTCTGTACCTTCCTCTCAATCTTCCTGTGAACCTAAAACAGAGCTTAAAAAAAAAATCCACTTAAAACTCTAAAAGCAAGACATATTATACCTTAAAAACAAAATTTTTTTTTTAAAAAATCACCTTGAAGTAACATGTACCCATCTTTGTGGTCAATAGGAAGCTCAGTGATACAAAGAAAGAGTTCTCAAATACAGAGTCAGACTTAAGGCAACAGTCTTGCCCGAGGTAGAAAACCAATGGGATAGCCTCCCCAGGCATGCGGGTCAGAGGAAGAGCTGACTGAGGCTCCCCTCCCCAGATAAGACTTGGTATATGAATCACGTTAAATGTAATTTCTCCAAGTAGTTAATTGCCCCACATGTTGGGCTTCCCCAAGGGAAACCTTCCATCTTACTTTACACTGGCTCCTTCTAGAGACTTCATTAAAAATGAATAAATAACCTAGCAAACAACAAGCAGTAGAGCAATTGTGGTCACTGTTTTCTGCGATAACATATGTGAGGCAATCCATACTTCAACAGGTCAGAGGGAAATTCAGAGTTGTTTCCTGAACACTCTTTCCTGAAGTTCTCCCACATTAGCTTCTTCTGGAGTCCGTTCTGCTTTACTGAAAGGTCCTACTCTGTTTACCCAGTGCCCTCCTCTGCCTCCACTTACCTCTAAAATGTGAGGGCTCCTCTGCTTTTCTAATGCAACTCATGTTCACTCTCAGATTCCCTTTCTAGACACAAAGAGGCACCTGATATCCCATCTGTGCTGGGGTTGCAGGAGGTCGTGTTGGACCCAAGGAGGGGAAAGATCTGGTTTGAAAATTTGAGCAAAGAGGTAGCAGAGTTGAACAGGGGACCTTTGACTGAATTACCAGACAAAAAAAATTAAGAGCCAATTTTTCCTGTTGCTCTGACTTCAGTTACCACTTATATGCTGAGGAATTCTCAGATCTCTATCTCTGGCACAGTATTTCTCACAAGTTTACAACCTCAAGTTTACAACCTTCTCACAAGTTTACAACCTGAGTATCCCCCATGGAACTCAAACTAAAAACATCAAAAATCACATTATTCATCTTCCAATTTCAAACCTACTTCTTGTTTGTTCCCCACAATTTTGGGGGCCCCATCATTTATCTAGTTATCCAAGCTAAAAACCTTTTACCCTTTTCCCCCACTCCTCCCATTTCCCAAATCCAATCAGAAATCTTAAGAAATTCTGCAACCCAGGGGCGCCTGGGTGGTTCAGTGGGTTAAAGCCTCTGGCTTCGGCTCAGGTCGTGATCTCAGGGTCCTGGGATCGAGCCCCACATCGGGCTCTCTGTTCAGTGGGGGGCCTGCTTCCTCCTCTCTCTCAGCCCCTCTCTCTCTGCCTACTTGTGATCTCTGTCTGTCAAATAAATAAATAAAATCTTAAAAAAAAAAAAAGAAATTCTGCAATCCAAATATTCTGAGGATCCATCATAATTGCTCTGTCAGTAAGTCAAAGAAGCCTGAAGTTCTATAAGCTGCCTCGATCTGGCTCCAGCCCTGCCCTAGTGATTAAATCCAGGATACATAGGACCTGATGGTGCTCTTCAAGAGACACATCACTCTTCTGACTGCACACATTTCTTCCCTCCCAGTAATTAGTTTTTACCCCTGTAGTCACCTAATGGGAAGTTTTAATTTTCCTTGACATCTTGCGTTCTTCTTACCATCCCAATTTCTCTTTTGGCATATAATCATCTCTTGAGAATTCTAGGATTCAGTTTTTTGCTAAGTCATCTATTAGCTATGGTGAAGGGGTCCTATGGGAATCAAAATGATACTGCAGCCCCATGACTGTGATAAGTCATACATGTAGATGTTTGCAACACGAAAATGGCCTTAGACCCTCTGTGCCCTGGGAGGACATCACCAGAGAAGAAATATACATATAAACTAGGGCAAACACTGGAAAAGGTTATTGGGCATTTTCTAATGCTATTAAGGAAGGACGTAGGAGTCCAGTTTCTACTTAAGTTCTCTGAAGAAAAAAGACGTGGAGTTTGAGATAATCAGGGGTTGGGAGAATAGAAGGACATGGCATAAGTATATCTCCATCTCAATCAAAAGAACGAAAATTGGGAAAGAATTGTCAATTTCCATGAAGCTAAGACATCATTTCATAAATTATTCTATTAGCAATAATCACGCCTTGGATAAACCTCATTGGCTATGATACTGCCACTGTGCAAAGCTTGTTCTAAGATATTTAATGAGAATCTACTCTGGCTAGGTAGTTGGAAGGACTGATAGAGCTGTTTGATGATTGTTGTTGTCAGAAGGTCTATAGCACAGAGGTAGCTGAAAATAAGGAAACAGAAATTGTTATTAGAACTGTAATAAGTGGGATGGGGGGGTGTGGGAAGGAGGTTATATGCAGACAGATGACATGGATAGAGAACCAGATTTGGGAGAGAACAAAGAAAATCTTGCTAAAGGAAATGATATCTAAGTTGAAACCAGAAAGTGAGTAAGAGTTAATCATGGTGCAGCAAAAGGAATATGAATAGGGGAAAAGGGCTCTGGAAGAAGGGAACAATATAAGCAAAGGGCCTGAGATGAGAAATAACCTGGTTCGTGCAGGTCTCCAAAAGAAGTTCAAACTGACTTGTGTAAAATTCAGTGAGACAGGAGATGAGACAACATTTCGGCTTTGAAGTCTCTTATTAGCTACATGAAGAAATTTCGACTTTGTTATGTTTTGTGTCTTAGAAATAACCTCCTTCAATGGGGAGAATGGATTACAGTGGGGAAGAGTTATTTATTAGGAGGCTTACTGCAATAATTCAGATGAGAAATTATGATGGCTTGCATTAAGGGGTAACAACCGGGATATAACTAAGTGACTGTGTTCAAAAAATATTTAGGATCTGAAATCTAAGAATTGATGATTACATGTGGAAGGTAGAAGAAAGAGAAAGGAAGGGTGAATCCAGGTGTCTGGCATAAGCAATCTGTGGGGTAGGAATCACATATGCTAGGATAGGAAACTAGAGAGAAAAGCAAGTTAGGGGAAGACAATGAAGAAGGATAGAAAGCTGAGTTCCCAACATTCTTACTCCTCCATCAGACAGTACATTCAAATGGAAGTCCGCAGTTAGCAGGTAAGTATGGAAAGAGAGGTAAACAGACAGAGAAGAGGAGTGTATCAACAGCACGTGGCAGGGCATGGGAGGAGAGGACTCCTACCATGGAGAAGGAGGAGCACAGACTCCAAGCCTCCAAACGGGGCCAGGAACAGTCCTTGCCGAGGAGGGCCACAGAGATGCCTTCAGAAGAAGGATAGGGAGCTGCTACGGTCTGGAGAGTAGGAACTTTCAGTAGGGGGAACTTTACAACAAGACGCTGCTCTCATCAAAAAAATGGGATCTCTACGTGCTGATAGGTGGAAGGGTTCAAAATAAACCACATGAAAAGAGCAGGTTAAAGAATAGTACATGAGGTATAATCTACTTGTTTGTTTTTTTCTCATACTGAAACTGAATTGAATATTTCTGCAAGAGACTATACAAAATAGGTCCTTAAGAAAGTGAAACTGGAGAGTCACAAACAGGAGGTGACTAACTCACCACTAGTGGACCTCCAATACCGACGGAAGAGTTTGCCTTGAGTGCTCTTATATTTGTACGCAAGTTTAAGTCTGTGGAAAAGGGTGAGAGTGGTTGACAGTATTGACCAAGCAGATAAAAAGTAAAATGAAAATGAAAACTATTCATTAGCTTGGTAACAAGGAGATCATGAGAGGGTTGGTGGAAGTCTTTTCAGTGGAGTGATGGGGCTGCATTTGGAAGTAGTTGTCTTAAAGTGGGGGAAGAGGAGGAAAAAATCTGTGTAGATAACTCAATCTGGAAGACTGGTTATAAAGAGAAGGGAAGAGGTATGGCAATTACAGGAGGGAGCTGGGGGTCAAGAAGGGGACTTCTTATTATGGAGAGTTGACAATACCTTGACATCTTAATGGAACTCACTTCAGCATGAAGGGAGCTCTACAGAAGAAGGAAGGGGTATAGGGCCTGAAGACACACATCTCAGAGGGGTCAGAATGGATGGTCAGAGAAAAGGTACAGGAGATAAGCCTGGACAGGAAGAGAGACACCTCCATTACCGCAAAGTATGTGAAAAGGAAAGAGTAAAGGCAATGCAGGTAAGTGTGTTCAGCTAGCAGCATTTATACACTGGGATTCCAGAAATTTCCCTGGATACAAGAAAAATCTAACAAAATCTTATGCTGTAGTACTGTAGCAGAGGAATTTGGAGTCTAAATATTAATATCTACAATAAAAACATATTCTCTATGTGACTGTAAATGATCTTATGTATGAATAGTGCTTTTGAAGGGGTTGTCATTTGTATCTGGATAAGCTTATGAATCTATAATTGTCTCTCCATTATTTACACCCAAGAAGTCATGCAATATGGCAATATTAATTTATTTTATAAGTAATGTTGTGAGTCTCTCTAAGTCTTCTTTGTCTTTATGTACTTGCATTCAGCACAGGGTCCAGCAAAGAGTCAATTAATGCTTAATTAACAAATGAATGTAATTCTGAAAAAAAAAGTTGGTGCTTTATTCTGACCCATACATACCCCCATGAAAATATTTTTAAATGTATCTATACCCATACATAAACTGCCATACAGATTTTATTCTTGAAAGCCTATTAAAAAAAGCAATTGCAAGTGTGCTTTGGAAAACAGAAAAAAAGAAGAGGTTGCAAAAGCTCACAGTGTGGACTCTCCCATGTATATATACTCCATGTGGCTCACTTCGGTGTTCGTCATGACTTCAAAATAATAGCACAAGTTAATGCTTTTTCACACCTCTATAAAAGGTTATACTCCTCATGCCAGCCTGCTGTGCACAATTATAGGAGAGAAACCACAGGGAGTAACCAGTTGCTAACAAGCATCCCCTAGAACATCCAAGGATCTTTACCAATATATTCACTCACCAGAGCTGCCCAGTGCAAATTCAATCAGGCCTTTCATTTATGCGTGCTGATGGCAGACTGCTCTGAAGGACCAGATTGCTCCAAGGAATTGCAGGGATTGTAGGGATGGAATCTCATACATCGAAATAAGTGGCCCCATTTTTTTTCCTCCTCCCTGGTTAGTTAGAATTCATTACCATCTGAGGGCTATTCACCAGTCTGTGTAAAAGGAGTCAAATGTTGGGCTAACCAATTGGAAATATGCCCACATAATTTGCTCTCTCCACTGGCATGCATAATGGCAGCCTAGCAAAAGGGCCAAGAATATAAAACACATCGCAGCTACTGAGCTGCATCCCAGGTGGGCCAGCTCTGACAGGGTGAATGTAGACTGACCAGAAAGCCATTACTGATCTGAACTCTCTGATTTTACTCAACAGGAAGAAGACCTTTTAGAAGTTTGAGATTTATTTTTTCCAGTAAATTGAAAGGCTGGCCTTCTACACAGAGCACTCCCTGTCTAAATTATAGAGATTGCTTCTGACTACCACACACTAAGACTGGCACTGCTTGATTGAGACATCCCTTCTGAAACACCTTGTGTTTCTCTCTGCTCTTCTTTTCATTGCATACACCAGCACTTTGACAAGTCAACCTCCAGCAAGGATCTTTCTTCTGCCAGACTTTAGAGATTTGAGAAGCAAAAAAGGAAAAAGACAAAAAGAAAAGAGTGAGTGATGAGGCCAAGTTAGAGGGTGAGCAGGACAGAACAGAGGTCTCCATGCGGGTAGTGACATCTTTGTTGAGAAGTCCAAAGCAATATTGCACAAACCCACCTACACTCCCAAGTATATTCATAGGATAAGCCTTCCTTGCCTTGTAAAATCAAAGAAGCGTTGATTTGATATTTGTCCCAAATTTTAAGCCTCAACTTTTTCTGCAAAATGGGAATAATGAATAGATCACAGGAAGTCATGAAGATTAACTAAGATCATAAGGCAATGATTGTAGCAGTTTCTAGTACCACCAAAGCACTCAGTCCATTATGCCCATAATCATGAAGAAGCACAGTAGGAATCGTGCCTTTACATTACAAGATAAACTGCCAGATTACCTTGATCCGTGGGGTACAACGTTACTTACCACATCAACCTCCATTTGGGGAAAATAAAATATCCTGACCATTGACTTCTGGTGGTTACCAATGAGATCTGGTTATTATTAAACAATGAAAATGATTGCATTATCCTCAAATGCACAAAACTGCAGCATAGCCGTAAAAGGCAAGAGTTTGGGCATCCTCTACCACCTTCATAGTCACCACCAACAGACCATAGGGTAGAAGGTCTATACTCTGTATTAGGCCACCCAGTATAGCCAAGGCTACCCTGGGGTGCCTCATCTATGCCCCCTCAGCACTAACCAATCTAATACTTCCAGCTGAATGCAACTGGCTCTTTGCCTGGTGGCTTTCTCTGGCCCACTCAGCTAGAAGTGTCAGGGCAGACAGAAGCACCAGGGAGTTCATATCCCCTGGAGCAGACCTCTATAAATAACTGGTAGAAGTTGGTAGATTGCTATCTCCACGGATGGAACAACCTGAGACATTTCTGCACTGTTTCCCAGAATTCCCCAGGACTGAGACCTGGCTGCACACAACAAGAACCTGGTCAATAAGGTCCTTACAGACTTCCTTCTCTTCCTTCCTTCACTTCCCCACTTTCCTACCAGTGTTTGCTGGGACCACCTCCCAAACAGGCTACTTGTCCTCAGAGTTTCCTTCTGGAAACACTTATCTAACTCCCACAAAAGAGCATTCCACAACAAGGAGCTCCTGCAGCTCCTCACTACCACCCCATTCCATCATGGCACTTTAGCAATTGCCATTTCCACCTAAGGATTTCTGATTTAGGGAGACCTCACATAGCTTTCAAAACAACGTCTGTGGGAAATGGCCCCAGTCAATGTTTCTTGAGAGCTCACCTTGTACCATGCATCATAAAAATCGATTCTTGGGGCGCCTGAGTGGCTCAGCGGGTTAAAGCCTCTGCTTTCGGCTCAGGTCATGATCCCAGGGTCTTGGGATCGAGCCCCACATCGGGCTCTCTGCTTGGCTGGGAGCCTGCTTCCTCCTCTCTCTCTCTCTGCCTGCCTCTCTGCCTACTTGTAATCTCTATCTGTCAGATAAATAAATCTTAAAAAAAAAAAAAATCGATTCTTCTATGCTACCTCTAACCATTACAATAAAGTAAGTATCATTATTACTCCAAATAAGATGTGGAAATCCGGGTTCAGGGAAGTTAAGTCACTTGTCAAAATCTGACAGCAAGTGAAAGGAAGAGGTGGGCTGGCACCTTTGTTGGTTTGGCATCAATGTCCATGACATTTAATTCCTTAAGCTACCCATAGAACCTTCTGAGTGATAGTTCTGGAGTCGGTATATTTATAGAGCGTGCCTTGGGCAATGGATATATTTGGACTTACTGAAACAGTTTATCACTTTCCTTATTCTTCTCCATGAGCAGCTTGCAGTCTAGTCTGTCTTACCCAATGCTCAATCATTGTCAACACAGAGTTTTATAGCATTAAGTGGTGTGGTGGGAATGGATATTTGTCTCCCCCTATCATTCTCAAATTTCTTCCTTTGATAACAGAGCCCCTTAGTTTTAATTGGAACACTTGGCTACTAGCTAGACACCCACTCTCCCAACTAGACTTGTAGCTAGATATGGCCACAAGGATGTGAGTGGAAACACTGAGGACAATTCCCAGGACCTACCTGCTTGTGCTTTATCTCCACATCGTCCTTGTCCCTTCCTTAGGGATGGAAATCAGACGTGTGGAATGTTAACAATGACCAGGAGCACAGGGTGACAGAACAAACTTGAAGAAGCCTGGGTCCCCAGATCTCCGCACAGAGCCGACTTGCCCAACCCTCCTGATCAGCCAACAACACATACTGTCTTCTGAGAGAGAAACATTTTTCTACTTTGAGCTACTTGTCTTTCTTCAACTTTGAGGCAGCCAAACCCTCATAAAAAGAGAGAAAAGAGAATGAAGAACTAAGAAGAAAGTCAGCAAGAAAAAGGGGGGTAAACACCAGAGGAGAGCAAGGCTCAGAAGGGGATGAACTATAGTATTTTATTTGTTTGCTTGTTTTAAAGTTTTTGGAAACACAAAGGAAGAGGAGGAAATCAAAGCCAGAGAAGAAAGGAAGAGCAAAGACCTTCTCTTTTATCCTGCCTCTTGGGAGGCTGTGGGTGGCAGGAAAACAGAAGCAGAAAGGAATCCCCAGCTGCTATCAGAACCCATAAAAAGTTCAAACTCAATCTTCTACTGCAGAGCAGAAGATGTCACTGACTCCAAAGCAGAAGGGGTCCTCAGGATAAGCTGGTGCCCATGGAAGCCTTTGCACGTGCAAGTAGCTCAAGCAACCCTGGTCCTCCCTCACCCTGGAACAGAGCAAAGCTCCTCACCTTAAGGGGAGGCTCCAAGTCACTCATTACAGTAGACCATGTTTTCACTTTACTCACAAGAATAATAACCATACAATGCAAATGCGTGCAAACTGCCAGTTATTTCCTAAGAGGGCACATGCTTTAAAACATACATTTCCAGAGTCCACACAACAGGATACTGTCCATTATTTACATAAAAACAAATACAGATACTCTGAATGAAGGAACACTTTTTAAAAATCGCATGCTAATTATTCGTCCCTGCAGTGCCTCACCACAGCCAGCACTTTTGCTAATGAACACCACCGACTGCCCTTCAGGTCTTGGCAAAGCCCAGGCCCATGAGTCCCACACAGAGCGCTGCTGAAGCTGGCGACCAGACCTCGGCTGCTCAGCTGTACGGGGCTGGTGCAGTGCGGGTCAGTGGGGCACCTTATAAGCAACATGCAGAACAGCTGAAGAAGCAAATTAGCCGTGGTCAGTGAAGAAGGGTAAGTTGAGGGGGCGGGGTGGGGGGGACACAACAGCAGACGATATGAATCAGGATATATTGAAAGGGAAAACCGAGCGACTCTGGAAGAATATGAATTAGTGTGCAATCCAGGTTCCCAATGTCCTCAGTTGTCATCAGTCATTCCTTCTTTGAACACCTGCTCTGAGAACCAATTCTGCAGAACTTCAAGAAGCCCATTCTTTGGGGAATTTTCCTCCCCCAACTATTTCTGAATCTTTATGGAGATATTTCCACAGGTGTTTGTTGTGACTGTCACCTGCCACCTCTATCCACTATCTTATTCTCAGCAACTTGTCCCTTCTGTGGGTCATCACTTGCTGGCTCACGACTAGTTGTCCGGTCTGTTGTCTTTTTCCTTGAACATTAACACCCTCAAGAATGGCTGAGACCAGAATATAGTGTCTAATGATGGAGAAGCTAAGGGCTATTCAAGGGAATAACAATGCAGACAGAAAATCTTCAACTGGCTATTGGACATCACCCATCTAAGCATGCACAGGCCAGACCACTCCCTAGGTGCTGTGCCCTGCTTGCACCTTGATTCTTCCTAGGCTTGCCAAACTCAGGTGGGAGAAGGGAAGGATATTGTACTTTACTTGGACTGGACTTCAAGTAATACAAGCCCGCTCAGCACCTCCACTAGGACACAGATTCCTCTGTCTCCTTGCCCCTTCTGGGCAACGTCTCTCAGAAATACAACTCTGACCTCAAGAAAGGTGACTTCCGTATCATCAGGAAGAACCTCTTGAATCTTTATTGTCCTAACTTGGTTTGAGCTTTGTCTTACATAAACCAGTTTTCAAACTTAAGGAGTTTACTCATTTAGCAGAAACTACAAAAAGCCTAGAAAGAGCAGCTATCTCTCCAGCCCCATACTTTATTCTGATTGAGGGTTCAAAAATACAAGGATTCAATAAAGCTGAGATTAAATCACTGGAGAGTACTTGCTGGTGCCCCCAGGACACTCGGCTTCTTCAGGAAGCCCACCACTATGTCCAGTGTTAGAGCACCAACCGCCCCCTCCCCCTGTTGTACATGGGAGCTAATTCCAGAGCCCTACTAACATCACAGTTGCCTTTGCTTAAAAATCCACCCATAGTAAAACACAATGCTCCATCTCCAATGTCTTCCTACTGCAGTATTCCTGAGAACAATGGGCTTTTGCACTCAACAGACAACATGAACTGCCCCAAGATTATTCAGAACCAAAGGTGTCCCTTCCCTTTCTTTTTCTCTGCATTTACTCTGGGCCTTAAACCTGAAGGTCAAAGGAAACCTCATATGATTCATTTATTCAAAAATGTTTGTTGAGCATATGTAGTGGCTTGAATAGTGCTTCCCCCAGAATCCACATCCACCCAGACCACAGAATATAACTTTATGTAGAAATAGAGTCTCCACAAATGTGAGTAGTTAAGATGAGGTCATGCTGGAGTAGGGTGAACTCTAAATCCACAAGAGAGGAGGACACACAGACATACACATGGGGAATAAGGTCTGGTGACGATGGAGGGAGAGACTAGAGTGATACAGCCACAAGCCAAGGAGCTAACTCCAGGTACTGCCAGCAATCACTAATGGCGAGAGGCATGGACGGGATGGTGCCATAGAGCCTTCCTGAAAATCCAACTCTCCCAACACCGTGATTTCCGACTTCTGACCTTCTGATCTGGGAAAGAATATATGTGTGCTATTGGAAGTCGCTCAGTTTGTGGTGATTTGTTAGGGCAGCCCCAAGAAAGTAATGTAGCTCCTGGTATTTTGTAGTCACAGTACCAAGCACCAAAAGGATAGCAAGGAGCAAGACAAGGAAAGTCCCTATTCTCACGTAGCTAAAATTCTAGTGGAGAAGACAAATAATAAACAAGCGACAAAATAAATAGGGTTACTTCACAAGGTGAACAATTTTATGAAAGGACAGTAACAATGAAGTGATAGAGATGACCAGGGGGAGGTGGGGCAATAACGCCTTCTCAATGGGATATTTCTGGAACATTCACACAGACAGTGTTGACACTATCCACGAAGTCTCTCTCCAATCCAGCCAGCACTTTCCAGGGAGAGTGCCCCCTTCCACTCCACTGTGTTGCTCTCATGCCAACCAGAGATCTGACCTCTCCTCTCCTATCTTCAGAAGCTCAGGGCCTCGGAGTTCCAAAGGCACTTCTGCTTCTCACACCACATACTCTTTTCACCCACAGAAGGTTTTCTTCCTTCACATGTTCCCCAGCTTGAACATGTATCAAAACTGACAAGAATTGCTTTTCTCCCCCCATCCAGCTTGTACATAATGGATGTCAGTATATGCCCTCACCATACTAAGAGAGCAGATCCAATTTGACTTAATTACCACCGGAGCTCTGTAAACAGCCGCTAGTTATTGCTGAGCCGTGTGGTTTATGAAGAGAACACCACAAATGACAGGAAGCTGCAGGGGGAAAGTCTGAGCTGCCTCTGGCATGTTCACTTTTGAGTACAGACACTTCCATTCATCAGTGGGGACATTCATGTAATCTGGGCTGTCAGGATGATATTCCAGAAAGGAGCAACAGAGATCCAAAGTGTTGTTAATTACGTGGGCATCTCTGTGCAGAAGTCCTTGGACAAGAATGCAAGATGCTGCTTCAAAACCATAATCAGCCAGACCCTGCACACCAACTTGAGCAGGACTTCTCAGTGTGGCCCCGCTCTGCCCTGAGCCCTGGGATTCGTGAATGAGTGCAGACGCAAAGACACATTCAGTTTAGCAGAACTTGGCTTCATAAGAGAAAAATTTCCACCCAACAAGAGTGTGGTTTCACAGGATGACTCATGCTACCCCACTGTCTGACACACTGCAACTTGCAGCAGGAGCACAAGGAGGAAGGGCAGGTAAAGGTGCAGCAGGCGCCTCTGTTCTGAACAAGGACGCTGGAGTCCTGAGCTCAGGGCCTCCCCACAAGGAGTGAGGGCACGCAGTGGGGACAGCATTCTGAAGGTGATGTGCTCGAGAGTGAAAGGAGGACCTGAGGAAAATGCAGATTCTGGTTCAGCAGTCTGGGACAGGGGCCTAGAATTCTGCACCTGGAACAAGCTCCTGGAAATACCCACAGGCTGTCGAGGACCTGGAGAACCGGCTGCTATGTGAAAGCGGACTGGGGGCAGGGGTCCACTTCTGAGGCCTTTGCCAATGCCTTGACATCCAGATAAAAACCAGGGCCACTCTGCTTCTCATGGGCAATCATAAACTGTTACATATTAGATACAGTTTCTCACCACCAAAAATGATTTATTCCTATTTCAACAGCATATGACAATTCTATGTGTTGAATTAAGACAAATTCAAGTATAAACATAAGTAGTTTTCAGAAGATGATAAACCAGCGTATTTGCACTTGATCTGCAGGGGACAGTCACATAGGGAACAGTCACAAAGACCAATGCCCAGGCTCCAGGCCATGGCAAGTGAATCCAGATCTCCTGGACTAGTGTGTAAAAACGAGGTCAAGGGAAAGCAAGGGAAGAGGTGGACAGCCCTGAAGGAAGAGAAGAGAAAAATCCAAAACAAGAGGGACTACAGAAAAGGATGAATTCCTCTCATTTCTTACTTCAATTCCCATTCCTTTCAAATAGCACTCGTTTCTCCCCTTGCAGACTCCCCTTCCTGGTATTCTTCCAGTCAGAATGTGTTCTGTGGATGACAGCACCAGCATCACCAGGGATCTTATTAGAAACTGAATCCCAAGCCCCTCCGCACACCTACTGAACCAGAATCTGCATTTTAACAAGATCCCCAGGTAATCGCTGTGCACAGTAAATTCTGAAAGCACGCCTCTGCATGGATTTGAGGCCAAGCTCTTTGGCACAGACATACGTTAGGTACAAAGGCAATCATTAAGCTGCCCGGGCAATTCACACTGGGGTCAGCTGCTGCTTATACCCCTGGCAGGCAACTGTGGGAGAGGGTGCCTGTGAACGGGTAATTGATTTACAACATCATCTGACTATAACCCAATGAAAGCCAAGTTGTTTCTTTTCCTATATTGATATAATTACCGACATGAGGGGAAGCAGTTTCTTTCTTCAGATCAAGTAACCTTGTTATTCATCAGCCTGTGCTAGCTCCACTTCTGATTAGCAATTTATTCTGGGGGGTTATTGACTGACCCCACTTGGCTCTCATTATTCATTCTCTTTCCAACAGCAATAATTATTTAGCTCTCAGAATGACAGAAACGAACATGCAGTTATACATATTTGCATTTTCTGTACATCTTTCTATTTTTCTTGCCTGCTCCATAGACAGAACATTACTTGAGGACCATGAATGCTTTTTTAACTCCTCACAAAACCTAGCACTTAGTGAGAAATGTAATTGATGCTGCTGGGTGATGCCAGGAAGCATCTGTAATTCTATTCCTCTCAGTGCTCCATCTCCTGAGCTAGAAACAAAACTGGTTTAAGCCACAGTGGAAGACCCTCAGTTCCACAAAACTCACCACCTGCCTCTCTGCACTGACTCTATGCTGTAATTCAATCATGAAAAGCAGACGCTGTCACTAGCTTAGAAGCAGTTCCCAAGAGTTCATCTCAAAGTCATTTATTGGAACTTCAAGTGTATTACCTCAAAACAATCCCTTCAGTTCCCTCTGTAGCCAGGATGGATCCTGTGAGTGGGAAGCCATACTTCTACAATACTACTAATCTGAGTGGGAAGCCATACTTCTACAATACTACTAATCTGAGTGGGAAGCCATACTTCTACAATACTACTAATCAATGGCAACAATGTTAAATTAAATCCAAAAAGGCTTTCCTTCAACTTGACTTGGTCCTTTAGGAAAATTATGAATCGAATGACTATAGGAGGTAGGAAGAGGTGATTTTACAGATTCTGAGGCATATATATTTCTAAGAGCTTTAAAGATAACTAGTATTAATTTTTCAGGGTAAATTTTTTAATTAAAACTTCTGATTTTCCTCTTTCTTGCACAACATGTGGATACACCTTAATTTTTACACTTATTTTCCAAAAGTATCACTATTCTGTGGCTCACAGATGGCTCCTGGATGAACTCACAAGAGGGAGAAAAAAAGAACAGAGAAATTAAAAGACAAAAGTGAGCATGATCACAATCTACTGAGTCTAGTATAACAGAAGGAATTAAAAGGTTAGGTATATGAATGAGTGATGGACAGCTTGAAGTAGATACAAAATAATCAAATTTTAGAAATGGAAGGAACCATAGTCACAATGACCATATTTTCCTTTAGGGCCCTGTTCTTCAAATGGAGGGAAGAAGGGACTATGCCCCGGGTGACAGTGGACAGTATCTAGACACATTTTTGGTTGTCACAACTGGTGGAGTACTACTGACATCTGGTAATATCTGGGACCAGGGATGGTGCTAAGCACCCTACAGTGTACAGGGAAGCCCCCAAACAATGATTTATGCAGCCCCAAATGTCAGTAGTACTGACATTTTGTACTGAGTAGTACTGAGTACTGTAGTATTGAGACCAAGAAACCGCTTTGGAGGTAAAGAGTAACAGGTAAGACGGTCACTAGCTGGCTAAATAGTGACAGGCATTCCTAAGATTCTTCTACAGCAAGATTATGGAGAAGAGGACTGGGATGGCTGATCTGACAACCCAAGGTTTAGTGTAGGTGAGAAGATGATACTGCATGTCACATACTGAAAAGGAGACAAAGAAAGAAAAAAGATCCAATTGTTGGGAGTGATAAGTAGGAAGAAACATGGTACAGAGAGTGGGTCAAGGAGCAGAGTTGCACACTGAGCACCTCTGTTGCTGTGGAAGGTCACAAGATAGCTTAAAAGAGCTACATCAGGCTGGTCAAAAGCTCCTTCATGTGGAGCCTGCCGTCTTGGTTGAGATTCAAGGTCAGCAGAAGTGGGGACCAAGGCAACTTCTGGGCAGCAATTCACTAAAATGAACATGGGATGTCTGTAGGGAAGGTCTGTGTAATCCGGCAGGCATCCATGAACTAACAATGACCTCCAGGAACTAACAAACTCACTAACATAAAGTTCACATCCATATTTTGATCACTCCCAAATTTTCATCTTTAGCCACATCTCCTCCCCTGAACTTTTAAATCATGTATCAAATGCCAATTTACCTTCTCAACTTAAATATCTAATAGGCATATCAAATTAGAATTTCTAAAAATAGGGCACCTGGGTGGCTCATTGGGTTAAGCCTCTGCCTCCAGCTCAGGTCATGATCTCATGGTCCTGGGATCGAGCCCCGCATTGGACTCTCTGCTCCGCAGGGAGCCTGCTTCTCCTTCTCTCTCTGCCTGCCTCTATGCCTACTTGTCATCTCTCTGTCAAATAAATAAATAAATCCTTAAAAAAAAAAAGAATTTTTAAAAATAAACTCTTAACAATCCCCTACACCTGTACTTGCTACAGTTTTCTCCATCTCAGTTGCTCAACTAGAAACACTGGAATCATTTTTATTTTCTTCATCTGACACTGAACATCTAATCAGACAACAAATTCTCTCAGCATTATCTTCAAAATAAATCCAGACTGAAAACATTCTGTTAACTGAAAGAAGCCAGTGACAAAGGACTGCATGTTGTATGCTTCCATTTGCATGAAATGTCCACAACAAGCAGGCCTACAGAGAGAGAACGTAGACTAGTGACTACGAGGGCTGAGGAAAGGAGATTGAGGGGTGATGGCTAAGGCATACAGGGTCTCTTTTTAAGGTGTTGAAAATGTCCTCAAATGTATTGTGTTAATGGTTGAACAAATCTGTGAATCTACTAAAAGCCAGTGAGTTGTACATTTCAAATGGGTGTAGTGGATGGTATATTTCAATAAACTTGTTATTTTTTTAAAAAGCATACGTATACATAGTATCTCTATGATCTGACCTCTTCTCAGAATCTGTTCAATGACTGATATGGGCCCACACCATCACCCCAGCCCTACATTACTGCAGCAGCTTCTGGACCTGACTGGACACTGGTTTCTCTTGCTGCTCTACCTGGGTGCTTTTCCCCAAGCAGCTCATAGTGACCCTTTGAAAGCCTAAGTCAGATGATATTACTGGCTCCCATCACAGTGGAGTGAAAGGCAAAATGGCCCTGCACACACAAACTGGCCCCCACTTGGCACTCCAGCATCATCCTCTCTAACCCCTATCACTCACTGCTGTAACCACTCACTTCCTCCCTGCTTGGTGAACACACCAGGCCCTGCTCCTCCAGGACTCTCAACTTGCTATTTCCTAAGCTTCTTCTCCCAGATCCAAGTGCCCTGCTCCCCCCACCTCCAACAGTCTTTGTTAGAACCTTTGTTTTAATGCCTTTCTGGTCATCCTATTTAAATTTTAACCCCCCAACAGCACCTCCTCGTCCTCTTTCCTGTTCTATTTTTCTCTTTAAGAGTTACCACCATCCAGGGGCGCCTGGGTGGCTCAGTGGGTTAAAGCCTCTGTCTGCGGCTCAGGTCATGATCCCAGGGTCCTGGGATCAAGCCCCACATTGGGTTCTCTGCTTGGCGGGGAGCCTGATTTCTCCTCTCTCTCTCTCTCTTTCTCTCTCTCTCTGTCTGCCTCTCTGCCTACTTGTGATCTCTATCTGTCAAATAAATAAAAATCTTAAAAAAAAAAAAAGTTACCACCATCCAAAAGTGTGTTTAATTTACTTATTTCTTTTTACTGCCTCAGTTACCTAAAATGGAAGCTTTGTGAGAGCAGTAATTTTTACCTAGGTGTTCACTACTATATCTAGAACACAGCCTAATATAATAGGAGATGTCTGATACAGATTGTTGAATGAATGAAACAAGTTAATGCAAGAAAGAATACAAATGTTAAATTATATAAAATTGAAAATATATGCTATATCCTATGACCCAGCAATTTGCACTACTTGTACAAAGATACAAAGGTAGTGATCCAAAGGGGCACCTGCACCCCAGTGTTTATAGCAGCAATGTCCACAACAGCCAGACTATGGAAAGAGTCCAGATTCCCACTGACAGATGAATGGGCAAAGATGATACACACACACACACACACACACACACACACACACACATGCATACACATGCTTGCACATACATACACACACAGTGGAATATTACTCAGCCATCAAAAATGAAATCTTGGGAGGGGAGTAGGGAGAGAGTGGTTGGGTTATGGACATTGGGAAGGTATGTGCTATGGTAAGTGCTGTGAAGTGTAAACCTGGCAATTCACAGACAAGTACCCCTGGGACTAATAATACCTTATATGCTAATTAAAAAATTTAAAAATTTTTAAAAAGTGAAATCTTGCCATTTGCAACAACGTGAATGCAACTAGAGGGTATTACACTAAGTGAAATAAGTCAATCAGAGAAAGACAATAATCATATGATTTCTCTCATATGTGGAATTTAAAAAACAAAAGAGAGGAGCCTAGAGGAAGGGAGAGAAAAATAAAACAAGATCTTAATCAGAGAGGGTAAAAGACTCTTAACCATAGGAAATAAACTGAGGGTTGCTGGAGGGGTGTTGTTGGGGGGATGTGGTAACTTGGGGATGGGCATGAAGAAGAGCACATGATGTAATGAGCTCTGGGTGTTACATGTAACTGATGAATCACTAAACTCTACCTCTGAAACTAATAATACACTATATGTTAAATAATTAAATCTAAATTTTAAAATCTAACAAGAAAAAGAAAATAATGCTATAAAAGTTTCATGGTGAAATCACTTCATATTTCTGTTTTAAAACCTTGATAATTTTTACCCTCTTTTACCTATATTCTATCATAGCCATAGTGGCCCTATTTTTAAAACATAATTAGTAAACACATCAGAGGAATATGTGGTCTTTAAAGAAGCAGAACTATTAAAAAAATAAGAATAACATACTTTTAACAATTTACTGAGAAAAATACCGCGTCAGAAGGGACAAGGAAAGTGGAACAGTTCCTTCTAATCTGGACATCATTCTCTGGTTTAATTATCTCCTGTGAATTTTGGCTTAGCCCCCCAAATGAAAAGGCAATTCTTTTCTAAGAAAAAAAGTAATAAAGTAAAAAAAAAGTAATTAAGAGACTATGAGAAAGAGAAGAACTGAGACCCCATGCATGGCTGGAAAAGAAAAGTGACCATTAAGAGCCAATCCACAGTTGCCAAACTGTGGAAGGAGCCGAGATGCCCTTCAACAGATGAATGGGTAAAGAAGATGTGGTTCCTATATACAATGGAATATTACTCAGCCATCAGAAAAGATGAATACCTACCATTTGCATCAACATGGATGGAACTGGAGGGGGATTATGCTAAGAAAAATAACTCAGCAGAAAAAGACAATTATCATAAGTTTCCACTCATATGTAGCACATATAGAATAGCATGAAGGACCACAGGGGAAGAGAAGGAAAACTGAAGGGGGAGAAATCAGAGAGGGAGACAAACCATGAGAGACTATGGACTCCCAGAAACAAACTGAGGGTTTCAGAGGAGAGGAGGGTGGGGAGAGGGCTAACAGGGTGATAAGTATTGAAGAGGACATATGTTGTGATGAGCACTGGGTGTTATACGTAACTAATGAATCATTGAACACTACATCAAAAACTAATGATGTACTGTACAGTGGCTAACTAAACATAATATTTAAAAAAAAAAGAGTGAACCTGGGTGAACCTGGGTGGCTCAGTGGGTTAAAGCCTCTGCCTTCGGCTCAGATCGTGATCTCAGGGTCCTGGGATCGAGCCCCACATTGGGCTCTCTGCTCAGTGGGGAGCCTGCTTCCCCCTCTCTCTCTGCCTACTTGTGATCTCTGCCTGTCAAAATAAATAAATAAAATTTTTTAAAAAGAGCCAATAAGTCTCTTGAATTCAGATATGACAATAGGGTTTTGGAATTTCCTAGGGTTATGTGAAATCCTAGAATTCCTCATCTTTCCCTAAGTAACTTTTGAATCCAAAAAGTGACTGCAGAAAATTACAGAAAACATTCTAATAGTCCTAGAGTAAAATAATGATTTGATTAAGGAATCACGAATGATTAGTGAATAACCATCTATTTGTACCTATTCTTAAGCATTTCTCTCAGCCTTGCTCTAAAATAGTTCTCATTTAAGGGCACCTGGGTAACTCGGTCGGTTAAGCATCTGATTCTTGATTTTGGCTCAGGTCATGATATCTGGGTCATGGGATCAAGCCTTGCACTTGGTGTGGGGCCTGCTTGAAATTCTTTCTCTCCCTCTCCCACTACAGGTATTCCCCCTAAAATACAATAAAAAATAAAATATTTTTATTTAAATAGATTTTAAAATAGAATAGTTATACTTAGCCATGCTGAATACAAAGTTATGTTAAGTTCTCAGTTCATTGTGAGTTGGGATAACATAGAGCTTGCAACCACTGCATTCCAAGTGCACACAGAAAAAGGGCAGTGACTTAGGGAGAACCACAACTACAAATGAGTAGCAATATCACATTTCTGAAGAAGGGATTTGTATAACCAAGGAAAAAGTCATAGGAACAGTAGAATTTCAGGTAATAGGGGGTTGGATAGGTAAGAGCAGTAAGAACAGAGTTAAGTGAGTAAAAGAGGATTCTAGGTAGATGAAAGCAAAGACAGGGCCTCTATTGTGACAGTAGAGAAGCCCCTCCACTCATACCTCTAAAGGAATTTAAAGGACACTCTGTGTCCCAGAGGTAAACCCCCACAGTCATGGCCATAGCTGTCATCTGGAGGGCATGGCATTCCAGAGCATTGGAGTTGGAGAGCAGATTATGGCCAACAGCCCCAACATTCTCTTCACGTAGTTTTGTGCATAGACAGGCCTGCCTCCAGTATTTCAGAGCCTAGGACAAGAGTATACATGGAGGTCCACATGCCATGTATCTCAATTATAAGCCCAGCAAACAAACTATTAAATAAAATTTGTTCTATTTATCCTATCTTAACAGATATACCTTCCCAACAACCTGGATAGCCAGATTTAAAATGACAGTTCCCAGGACTGTATCAGAACATGACATCAAAGGATGGCATTGAGGGGAGAAATCATAGCCTCTGAGAGGGAGACCAGCTCAATCCTGCACCTCCATCCACATATATGTGGACACTGAGAATGCATATCCAGACTCTGTCCACAGCAGCTACTGACTATCCTCAGGCCTAGAAATCTGCACATCAGTGGCCCAGTTTACCTTCTGGAGATAGACCTGGAGAAGAGGACCACAGAGGTCCTAGAAGTGGATGCAGGACCATCTAGGCAGAGAATTCCAAGATCCCAGGTACCCAAAGCATGATCTTGAAGGAGTGGTACAGGATCTAGGTGGGTACATGAGGAAAACAAGGTCCAAGAGGATCTAAAGAATATGGTCCTTTTGTCCTGATGTTGCAGAAATGACTGTCCCAGAAATTTCCTCATGTCTCTTAATGATCCCAAGGAACTACATAGGAAAATCAAAGCGTATACTTCTCCCAAACAAACATCAATAGACCTCTTACTGATTCAGAGGAATGCCATTACATCCACACTTCAAAATATCAACCAGGAGAGAGGGGACACATCTCTCTTTTAGAAGAATTCAAAAACCTGCAAACAGATATCCTGGATCCAGGAAGTGGAACTTAAACCCCACCCCCACCCTGCCTTTTAGCATGGGCTGGACTCAGTGATTTGCATAAAAAATAGAGTATAGAAAAGTAAAAAATACTAACTTCACAGTGGAGAAGCGTGGCAAACCCTATCTAAATCAAATGATCAAGGTTAATCGCATCAGTGAAAAGTCATGTTGATCTCATATGTCCATAATAACATGCCAAGTTGATGAAGAAGACATACTCTGTGGTTTGCTTCTCCAAACCCATAACCCTAGTATAACCATGAGAAAAACATCAGACACATTCAAAATGAAGAGCATCAACAAAATGCCTGGCCAGAACTCCTCAAGACTGTGAAGGTCCTAAAAACCAAACAGAGACTGAGAAACAGTCACAGACCAGAGATTCTGGAGACATGAAAACTAATTCCACTGTGGCACCCTGGATTGGCTCCTGGCACAGAAAAAGGACATTAATGTGGAAACTTGTGAAATACAAATAAAATCTGGATTTTACTTAATAGTACTGTAACAATGTTGACTTGTTAGTTCTGACAAATGTATTGTGGTAATGTAAAATGTTAACAATGGGGGGAAAATGGGTGAGGAATGTTTGGAAACTCTCTGTATTCTCTTGGCAACCTTTCTACAAATGTAACATTATTCTAAAATACAAAGTTATTTTTTAAAAATGTTCATCCACAGCATCAAAGAATCCCAGTACATCCATCATTCTGTCTCCCTGTGGCCCACAATCGCTGGATCGAACAATGAGATGGCATTTCCCAGGTCTAGAATACTGATTTGGAGGCCCTTTTCATGATACCTCAAAGATGCCAGTTCTCCTGGTCAAAATTAGTCTGATCCCAGAGGCGCACATAACCAACAGCGCCTTGGAATATCAAGATGTGTCTGTGGACATTCCAAAGAAAATAAAGAAGGTTTAAAAGAAGAAGAGGAAGGGAAATTACTTGTGGCATGTTTACAATTTGGAACAGCATAAAATAGGAAACAAATGACATATATAAAAGTCTGGTAATAAACTTGAGAAGGAATCCTAAAACAGACCACAGAGACCTTAACACACTGCAACAGAACACTCAGCTGTTCAGCTGAACAGCCTCCCCCGGGCATGCGCGCAGTAGTTACTCCACAAAACTGCCTCAGAATGGAACTAACCATAGACATATGCTCTGCCTTGCCTCTGCTGTTAAGGAGGGGACACCAGGAATTTGCATAAAACTCAAAAGCGTCAGCTATTTCTAAGAAAAGCATTTGGTTTATCACGGGAAAGCAGCACAAAGAGCTCTTGCAAGGCACCCGTACCATTCAGTCAGAGGTCCACAGACAGCCTTGTTGACTCCCATGAATGTAACCATATAGGATTTGCTAGTAAAGAAAACATAGGACTTCAGGTATTTGCCATAGTTGGAAATTTGCTCCAGGCACAGATAATGGTATCTTCCCGAATTAATGTAGGCGCCCTGCAATGAGCCCCACTATGGTTTCGGAGAGCAGGATCTTGTAACTGCTCTACAGCTGCTCCGCTTGAAAAGAAACCATCAGGACACTCATCAGTACCTCTTTTGAAAGCCATATTTTGCTCTTTCACTGGGATTCTTACTACTGACAAGTTGTTTGGTAAAGTGTTTCATTAATTATAGAAAACTCCAAGCCTTACAAGATGTGGCAGCAATTTGAAACTCCACTTATATAGGATTAGCTACTTATGAATAATGTTTCAACATCCAACCAGAACCTAATTGTTAGGCCATCTTTTCTCAGATCGTCAAATCAAGAGAAGGAGAACATTTATGTGTATTGAGCACAGTCTGTGCTATGAGTTTCAGGTGCTTGCTTTATTCCTCAACACCCCCCCATCTCTATGAGGCAGGTATGTTCTTTCTTTTAAACACAAGGCAACCAGACTGTGAGAGGTTAAGTGTCATGGATAAGGCCACATCTTGGGACTGCTAGCAAAGGGATTTGAACTCAGCATTGTTTTCTATTAAAGTAGAAGATACTGTCATTAACCCACACTGCCCCTGGAAATACTCTGGAAGCCAGAAAGAGATTGAGAGACTGAGGAAGAAAGAGGGAATATGAAGGAAGGAGGGAGGAAGGTAAGAGGTAAGTGGGAGGGACAGCCAGTTCGAATGAAGATCATCTCAGACAAAATCAGGAAGGAGTGAAGTTGCTATTTATCTGGCCATGTTCTACACACTTGCTTTGCCCTCCTCCACTCCTCTCCTCCTCAAACTTCCCTGCCTCAGAAGTCACCTCTGCAGGTTTACAATCCTTTCAGTTGCAATTAACAGAAAGCCGGTGCAGAATGGCTTAGATAATAGAGGAATTTTTTTTTTTTTTTTAATCAATGACTAGAAGATCCAGAAATAGGGCAGACTTCAAACCAGTCTCTATCCTGGGCTCAACCAACAGGGCCAGGACCGCTTTGGTCTCTCATCTCACATTTTCCAATTTGTCTCCATCCAGAAACTGCTCTTTCCCAGTGTAGATCCCAGGAAGAAAGGCTTTCTAATGTGAATTCAAGGAGAGACACATAAGAGAGAGAATGAGATGAGGTAATGGCATGGCCATAGAGCCAGAAGAATACAGAAAGGTCCCAAGTCTGTGTTTCCCCAGTGAGCCCTGCTCCTCATCTTCATCCCACCAGCCCCATCTCTCACCTCAAGCCCTATGGTTTCCTAGGGGAAATATGCACACAGGATAACGCAAACCAGGAAATAAACCTCCACCTTACCACTTGCCAGGTGCTCATAACCCACAATGCAGAAAACCCTGGTAAATATGACAAGAGTCCTTGATGGATGGAAAGATGATCTTTCCCTTCCAGCTACCAAGTTAAATGAAATGAGAACTTTCCAATACTTAAATGTTTCTATGAGAAGAGAAGAAAGATCCCACTTACCTGGCAACATGGTGATAGAAGGGCAAGAGAAAAAAAATCTAGCACCAACCTCTTGTTCTAAACATAATTTAGGTGGAGGAAGCAGCAGACCTCCATGCCCATGTCTGGCATTTCTCCCACAAGAAAATGTGGCTCCTTCAATGTCTTGAAATCTGACCAATTCCTCTCAGCGTTACTTCCTCTTAGAAAGGGCAATACATTCTTGTTAGACATTGTATCTGAAGCTCGGAAGTGACTTCTTCCTAGCAGCTTTCTAGCTTCTTCAGTAGATGGGATGAATGATATGTCTTAAGATAGAACTAGGACAGGAAGTCACCCAAGGATGCTGGGGACAATGCTCTGCCTCACTGTGCTAGAGAAATGTGACCTTAAGCAGGAGGTCAACTTTACTTTAATTTTCCCACAATGAAGTCAATGACAAAATCCATATGGATTAGTATAGATTTTAGTATTAGTATAGATTCAGGTAGTATAGAATTTTGTTGTAAAATGTCTACAGGGTAAGTCCAGTCTTCACACCCAGGTTACTCAGAGCTGAGAGGCCATCACCTATTAGATAACTATACAAACCTACCTTCTCTGTGCTTTGTTTTGTCACGTACACAGTGCAAGGAGGTGGGACTGGCTTAACTTTAATGTTTTTTCCAAAGGTCTCAAACATTGAAATGGAAGGGTATTTATATATAAATGTGGATTCAAATGTTACCTTATTTGAAGTAACACTTATTTGCGCATTACCTTGCTGAAAAACAGATTTAGGTCTACTGTTATTTTTAAACCTCAACAGAGAAGACACTGTACCTTCAAATTATATATAGTGTCTTCTATTCAGAAGATCCTAGGAAAATATTTAGTAAGGGTTCCAATGGAGATGGAGTCACTCTCACTCAAAAGTCCAATAAAGAAATAAGATCTCAGCCACCAACTTGGGTCTGGAAACTATTCCTCTACTTGTATGAATTAATAGACTCAAACAACAAAAACAGGGACAAAAATTAATGTATTTGGCTCTACAGAAACATTCTAATAATATTCTAAGTCCCACTCAGCTTTTGGTTTACCACATAGGTGAAAATGTTTCTTCTGGTTCATTTTCTCTTTCTTTAAAGAGTGCATTATTTTTCCACCCCTCAGTATATGTTATGTATTCAATATGTCCTTAATTCTAGTACTTTGTCCTCCACTGATTTTAAAAATCAGGGGCACCTGGGTGGCTCAGTGGTTAAGCCTCTGCCTTTGGCTCAAGTCATGGTCTCAGGGTCCTGGGATTGAGCCCCGCATCAGGCTCTCTGCTCAGAGGGGACCCTGCTCCACCCCCACTGCCTCTCTGCCTAATTGTGACCTCTCTCTTTCTCTCTCTGTCAAATAAATAAATAAAAGTCTTTAAAAATATATAAAAAAATAAAAATCAGTCATGTGGTGTGCTGAAGCAAGCCTAGGATCAAAAGAACTAGGTTCAGGTCCCAATGCCTCTACTTAAAAGGTGTGAAAAAAAATAAGAGACTCTAAATCATAGGAAACAATGGGTAGAGGGATGGCGTGGGTGGGTGATGGATGCTGGGGAGGGTATGTGTTGTAATGAGCACTGGGTATTACATAAGACTGATGAATCACACACCCATACCCCTGAAATAAATAATACATTGTAAGTTAATTAATTGAATTTAAATTTTAAAAAATCAAAATTTTAAAAAAAGGTGTGGGACTAGGCAAGTGACTTCTCTAATATAAAGGAAGTGATTACATTTACCATACGGGTTACTATGAAAATCATTGTTATTTATTTATGCCTTACGTTCTTTTGGAAAGGAGTTATGACAAGTATCATGAATATGTAATTTAAAAGATGGCACCCGAAATGGGACTGAGGGAATACAGGAAAAAAAAAAAAACAAAAAAACAAAAAACAAGACTTGTGACTTAAAATGGATTCAGGAATACAGTTAAAATGGTTCATTGCATAAAGACATAAATATCTGCTCTGAGAAGGAAATCCGCATACTGGACGGCTGGGGATGATGAAGGATATCGCAGATGGAAGAGTGCCTGTGAAGGTAACAGGCGCTACATGGCTATTACTTGTTTCTCTACAAAAAACCCAGACTTTGAAATTGTGCAATCTCAGTGTGCCCACTGGCTCTGTGTTTTACTTTTACAACCTCTTAGCACCTCAATTTTTTCAATGTCTGCAATGAGAAGAATAAATCCCACTTTGCAGGGTGGTGGGGCTCCAAAGTGCCTCATCTGTGGCAGGAGCCCAGGGAATGTGAGTTTCTGGCTCCTTCTCTTCCCCTCTCTCTCCCTCCTCACTTCTGTATCTCTTTCTGCATACTTCAGGTAGTAAATATTCCTGTGAGAAATTGTTTCTAGTTCATTATATTATCCTCTGTTTACCATCATTTTATTTATACTTATTAACAGCAATATAATACCCATATCTGCCTCGGAGAGTTGCATACATCTGTATTTGCTAGAAAACGGCTTCCACTCAACAACAAAACAGAAAAGTACCTTTAAAAACTGCCCTGAAACACACAAGGCCATTAATGTCACATACAATATAGGAGAGTTGATTTCTTGACAGAAGGTTAATTAGTTCTCTCCCATAGGATGGCATTGTCATAATTAAACCAATAACAACAAGGAGAAAATACACCCCTGGGCAATTGAAGACATTCCGACAAGAATGAGAAATGGCAATGGGCACTGGGCACCAGGGCAGTTTTCTAGTTGCTGTTGTTTAATCATCATTGGCACAAGTAAGCAAGTCCTCCCATGCCAGATTATATCTGCTCCTGAGAGTACCTTGTTTTAAACAGAAAGCAAGTATTTCAGCTTTATACTAGGCCTTTCTGTACTGTCTCTTCAAAAATGAAAGCAAGAAGCTCCAGATGTGGATAAAACCTTAGTATGGTTATATGGTACTATAGATCATCTCCCCTGGTAATGATATGATTAATAGCATCTGTTCTGTGACCTAATTACAGGCAAATTCATGCATATTCATGATAGGGAGGGAGGAAAGACGCCTACACACATTAGGAGCCTACCTGCAGGGGCGGATTCCCCTAAATGAGAGTGCCAAATAAGCCCCTGCAGAGGCTGCTGTTGTGAGTGCTCACCCTGCTGACATGGCTGGAAGTTTCATTTTTTTTGAGGAGGGGGTAGGGGGAGGTCATTTTAACAAGCTCCATGTCCAGCATGGAGCCTGACTCGTGCCTCAACCTCGTGACTCCGAGATCATGACATGAACTGAAATCAAGACTCAGACACTTAACTTATTGTGCCACCCAGGCACCCCTGGAAGATACATTTTTCTTTTCTTCAATTGGGCATGGTGGAAGTACATAATTTCTCCTGGGACACTTTTCTTAAAACCTAGGAGAGGGTCAGGGAAGTGGTATTAGGCAGCTTGAACTCACTGGGCTGTCTTTCTAAAGGGTGTGGGGCATTCAAAATTCAAAGAAGAAAAGCAGTACCATGTGCTCACACATATCCCCACACCACCAAGCCCTAGAGGTTGGATGTGTTGGTGATAATACAAGCTCCCACTTCCTGTACATTTACATTCAAGACTCCAGTGGGCTGAGAGGTGGGTGTCCAGTCCGACATTGTCCACTATCACCTTTAAGGCCCAGCTGAGTACCTGGGGGCTCACAACTCAAAGCAACGAGGAAAAAACAGAACCAAATATGTCTGCTCAGAATGTGCAAAACTGCTTTAAAAGTCTTCAGTCTGATTTCCAGAGTACTGTCTCTCTTCTAAGCCTTGTCCCTTGGCAGGGCTTTAGAAGGTCAGAAGCATTAACAGTTCCTGGAACCTTTACCAGGAAGCTACCACAGAAACACTTCTGTTCGATATGCAGGACCAAAAGAACGGTAGTACTTCTCAACCTAAAACTTGGCTCCATGGAAATCTGGATACCCCGTTTTTCTTTTGAGAAGCACTTCTGAATCCTCCCTGTCAGTTACCTGGGCTTAGCCTAGTTTTCAAGGTAGCATAAGAACCAGTGTTTACCAAGCAAATACAGAAGTCTGCTCAGAAGAAGCAGGTATGCAGGTGCTTACGGTTTTCTCAAAGATCTAGGACATTAGCGGACATCATCATTGGTCTCTGTAATGAGGCAACCATGGAATGTATGTATCTTCAGTAACACTAAGGAGTCATAAATCAACGCCTGTCCCAGGTGATTGCCCACACATGACATTCTAAAGCATTCACCTGCTTGCCAATAATTTACAAGAATCTTCATCATGATGTGATTCAAGAAAGGTATCAGAATACTTATAAAAATCTGAGAGTTCTGTGGTGATTTAAACATACCCTTAGCTAATTCTGGAAATTTTACTAGAAATTTCAGTTCCTACACAATCAATCAAAACATACAAATTAGGAAGATGTTGCTGCAGCTGAGGTCGAAGAGGTTGCTGCCTGCGTTCTCAAGGATTTTGATTTCATCAAGATCAAAAGCTTTTGCACAGCAAAGGAAACAGTTAACAAAACCAAAAGACAACTGACAGAATGGGAGAAGATATTTGCAAATGACATCAGATAAAGGGCTAGTGTCCAAAATCTATAAGGAACTTAGCAAACTCAACACCCCAAGAACAAACAATCCAATCAAGAAATGGGCAGAGGACATGAACAGACATTTCTGCAAAGAAGACATCCAGATGGCCAACAGACACATGAAAAAGTGCTCCACGTCACTCGGCATCAGGGAAATACAAATCAAAACCACAATGAGATATCACCTCACACCAGTCAGAATGGCTAAAATTAACAAGTCAGGAAATGACAGATGCTGGCGAGGATGCGGAGAAAGGGGAACCCTCCTACACTGTTGGTGGGAATGCAAGCTGGTGCAACCACTCTGGAAAACAGCATGGAGGTTCCTCAAAATGTTGAAAATAGAACTACCCTATGACCCAGCAATTGCACTACTGGGTATTTACCCTAAAGATACAAACATAGTGATCCGAAGGGGCACGTGTACCCGAATGTTTATAGCAGCAATGTCTACAATAGCCAGACTATGGAAAGAACCTAGATGTCCATCAACAGATGAATGGATAAAGAAGAGGTGGTATATATACACAATGGAATACTATGCAGCCATCAAAAGAAATGAAATCTTGCCATTTGCGACGACGTGGATGGAACTAGAGGGTATCATGCTTAGTGAAATTAAGTCAATCGGAGAAAGACAACTATCATATGATCTCCCTGATATGAGGACGTGGAGATGCAACATGGGGGGTTGAGGGATAGGAGAAGAATAAATGAAACAAGATGGGATTGGGAGGGAGACAAACCATAAATGACTCTTAATCTCACAAAACAAACTGGGGGTTGGTGGGGGGAGGTGGGGTTGGGAGAGTGGGAGGGGGTTATGGGCATTGGGGAGGGTATGTGCTATCGTGAGTGCTGTGAAGTGTGTAAACCTGGTGATTCACAGACCTGTACCCCTGGGGATAAAAATACATTATATGTTTATAAAAAAAAAAAAAAAAGAAAGGATGAATACCCAACTTTTGTAGTAACATGGACGGGACTGGAAGTGATTATGCTGAGTGAAATAAGTCAAACAGAGAGAGTCAAGTATCATATGGTTTCACTTATTTGTGGAGCATAACAAATGACATGGAGGACATTGGGAGATGGAGAGGAGAAGGAAGTTGAGGGAAATTGGAGCGGGAGGCGAACCATCAGAGACTATGGACTCTGAAAAACAACCTGAGGGTTTTGAAGGGGCAGAGGGGGGGTTTGGGGGAACCAGGTGGTGAGTAATAGGGAGGGCATGTATTGCATGGAGCACTGGGTGTTGTGCAAAAACAATGAATACTGTTACGCTGAATAAATAAATAAATAAATAAATAAAACAAACCACACAAATTATTAAATTCGAAAGCCTATGAGGGTTACAACAGAAATTAGGATAGGGTCCTAATTTGGCTTAGGATTCTTTTTTTTTTTTTAAAGATTTTATTTATTCATTTGACAGACAGAAATCACAAGTAGGCAGAGAGGGGAACAGAGAGAGAGAGAGGGAAGCAGGCTCCCCGCTGAGCAGAAAGCCCAATGCAGGGCTCGATCCCAGGACCTCAGGATCATGACCTGAGCCGAAAGCAGAGGCTTTAACCCACTGAGCCACCCAGGTACCCCTGGATTAGGATTCTTAGAGCTTAAAACCTAGGTGAAAAAGTGAGTAATATAAAATGGACAGCCCAAATATGAAGCAGGATGTGATAAATGCCATAAGATACTACAGCAAATAGGCGCCAATCTTGTGACGGCGTAGAAAAATAGGAAAGCAAACAAAACCCAGAGATCTAATATTCCACCTCCAAATAATATGATACTCCCTCTAAGAAAACATAAATTTTCTTATTCTTCATTGATTGTGACCTAATCGATATGCATTTCATATCAATTATTCATTTTTCGGCCATATGCTATATTACTTTCTCAAGTAGCCACAGCTATAAATTCATCAAGATGACTAGGCCACTTAAATGAATGAGATGATCTGGTGGCCCTATAAACCTGGTCTTCAAGATGGAAAGTGTCTGATCCATAAGAATTTAATTTTGCTATCTTGTATTTAACAGATTATGCTCTTGGGAGAAATGCCAGACACTCTGAATGTAAAGTTCATTGATTGAATCTAACCTCAAATTTAAACGTATGTAACATCAAGAAAAAAACCCTACTTGGCCCTAAACCAAAGACCATTTAAAACTCAAATTAGGGGGCGCCTGGGTGGCTAAGTCTTTAAGAATCTGCCTTCGGCTCAGATCTGTTCCCAGTGTCCTGGGATCGAGTCCTGCATCGGGCTTCCTGTTCAGCGGAAAGCCTGCTTCTCCCTTTCCCATTCTCCCTGTTGTGTTCCCTCTGTTGCTGTCTCTCTGTGTCAAATAAATAAAATCTTTTAAAAAAAAATAAAATTCAGATCTGTACTCAGTGAATATTGCTGGTTGAGAAAATAAAATTGTCATACACATCATATGATATTTTGTCATTCAAGTTTTCCACAGCCAATTATTATTTATCCCCGAAAATAGCATGGCACATGTGAACTAAGACATTACAGATGGGAAGGGTATGGATCTCGATGTTCTTGACTCCAGTATATTCCACATTCAGCTAAAACCTGAATACTTAGAATACATATGTCACAATATATGTGTTGAGCCTTGGCAACTTATAACTCATTTCTGCCATCACATTCGGACTGACATAAAATCACTACCAAGTAATAATAGTAAGTCCCCTTTACTCTTCCACCTTTTGCGTTCTCTCTTTTTACCCTTGACAAGAGAATTCTTCATAACTAGGAATGTAATCAAGTTTGGTGGATGATTATTAATCTTGGATAGGTCCCTTTTCACTGTGTTGGATATAAAAACTAGGTCACTTATCTTTAACTATACTTATTAAATGACTTCAAGTTTCCTTACCAAGAATGAGTGACTGTCTTCTCTACCTGTACGAAGTCCAAGATTCTAAGAATGCTTACCCAGGAAGGAATCAGTTCTGGTGATATCCCTTGTGGAAAGAAAAACCCAAAATCCATCCGAGCATCCTCCATGGAATGGCCGATTTAAGCACTGCTGCCATTGCTGGAACCATTCCTTCGTGCTGCTGAAAGTGCAGCCCAGCACAATTACTGTAACTTCTGCAACAGTGCAGTGCAGTTAGTGTGTCCTTCACCCCGCTGACACTGGGTGTCCCCACAGCGTGATGCAGAAGAAAGGTCTTGAGGAGCTACAGTGATCTAAACGCGTGCCCAACTGTATTGGATTCTTTATGCTGCTCAGGCCTTGGGTCTTGGACGCATGTCTTGTCCATCGGTTCCTCACCACAGAGGCTCAGTGATGGCCCAAGATGTTCCCATAAGTGGAACACATCTGCCACCGCTGGGGCTACTGTCACCACCACGACCACAGGCCTCCGTGCCAAAAGTGGCCAAGACGGACCCTTGCACTGGATGCTCCAGCTGTTTCCCAGCGTGACCAGGTACACAATCCAGGAGTGCAAGAGGGTGAGCACTTCTGAGACACCTCTTCATAAGGCTGCTTTGAAGACATTCCACATGATGGAGAAGTCACCTGTGCTTGGTGACCAGAGCTGTAGTTTTCTCTAACACATCCCCTTGTATTTTCTTCTCCTTCTCTCCCTGCCTCACATCTTTATATCTCTTCACTCTTGCTTCCCTGCAATGGTACCCTCCCCAGAAAGCTCAGGGAAGGACAGAAGCTTTTCCCTCAGGCTATCTTCCAGTAAATCTGGGCTAAGATTCTACCAGGGCTGATGAAAGTGAAACATCTGGGGTTCCCAGTACATGGAGAAAATCTCTCTCCATATATGTGACACACAGCTCTATTTATGCTCCATCACTGTAGCCAGGGCCACCGCCCTCTGCTTATTGCAAGGTGTTACGATGTTCTTTCAGTGCACAGACAAGCACAAGCACACACTCACATCATCTCTCAGAAAACATCATAGCTCCACCTCAGTGCCAGAGAAGCTGGGTTAGGAGGAGCTTCAACCTCTCACTATACTGGGTTCCGAAACGCACTCCCCTCCAATCCCAAGATGGCTGTCACCTTTGAGACTAGAAGAGACAAGATCTCCCTCCCTATTCTAGTCTTAAGAGCCCCCTTGCTTCCTGCCATGAAAGGACTGCTTCATTTTTTTCTCAGAGGAAAATCTCAGTTTATTACATGAGATTATTAGAAAATCATGCTCATTCAGAAGTCTGTCTGCATGGCTCTCCACTTCCCTTTGAGTCACAACAGGACGTCCCAAGGCAGATCATGACATGGAGACACCTTCCTCCTCAATAGATTTTAGCCAGAACAAGGCCTACTAGAAGACATTCATTCAGCTCTCTTCCCTGTTTAATTTGAATGGCAAATAAGGGACTTTCTCACCAAAACCATCCAGTCCCTTTTTCCTTTCCTGACATACTGTTTTTAACTCCTGGCATTGAATTCCTTTTTGAAGAATGCTCTGGATACATCTGAACTAACCTGGATAAAACTATTAAGTGGGGAAGGCAGGGAGAGGAATGGCTACATATCAGCTGGTCAAGATATCTGGCATAGATTTACTGGCAGAAAGCCTACTCCTAATATAACTGGGTTTCATTCAACAACTTCCAACTGGTGCACACACTGAGCACTTACTATGTGTCAGGTGCTAGGAGAAAAGAGAAGTAAAAATCCCTCTCTGTCCTGCAGGGAGACACTCGAAAGTGGCAGGATCTCATTTTGTTTGCTTTGTCATTACCAATGTCATCACAGAACTTCCTGTTTTATAACAAATATTGAAACAAATCCACATCATTGTTCATCACTCTCAGTGCATTTTGGAGAGTCATAAAGACATATAAATGTCTTTTTACATAGTGATAATCCTTGCTTATGAAGTAGTTTTCAGTAAATATTGTCACATATTTCATGTGTTTACACAAACCTAAAGATAAACATTTCAATAATTGTATTTAATAGTAATTTTTATCCTCCTTTCTGTTCTGATATACCTTATTGAGATGACAAAATGCTACCAGGGTCAATGGCTTGTCAGAATAGATGCTCAAAAGCCCCCTTACTCCTGTCCCCTATTCTGAGCCTCACTGTCATATAACATTTCACAGTGAGGGGGAACCGGGAACCATTACGCTACTGATGATTGCTTGGGTGACTGTTCCCTTTCGCATATATTTATTGATATACTTCACTGCTATGGACATTTTTTAATTTTTTTATTTTTTTAAGATTTTTTATTTTATTTGACAGAGACAGAGATCACAAGTAGGTAGAGCGGCAGGCAGAGAGAGGGGAGGAAGCAGGCTCCCTGGAGCAGAGAGCCCGATGTAGGGCTCGATCCCAGGACCCTGAGATCATGACCTGAGCCGAAGGCAGCGGCTTAATCCACTGAGCCACCCAGGCACCCCTGGACATTTTTTTAATACATCATTCTTTCTTGTGGGCGGTAATACTACTCAAAGTAAGTGTGTAGCTGTTATACCATGCCAGATCCCTGCCTAGACAGACTAGAACAACACAGAGCCACTAACAATGTGTGCGCGTGTGTCCCCTAGCCCATTAGGGGTTAGCAGTTGTTTCTGCTAACTCAAGTTGTTTGTATTTTCATTTCCTCAATTGTCTTCAAAGCTATGTATTTGTGCCATGTGGTATTTGACTTTCTACATTTCCTTCTACGTAATCCAAGTGTTCAAACTCTTTCACACTTGGAAAAAAAGAGTTTTTGTAAAAAAGAATAAGAGTAAGAAAAGAATAAGAGGAGACTTTGGACATATAGGGATTGTGGGCTCTGAATGCCAAGGGTAGAGTCCTAATCACAGGGCTCAGGTCCCAAGAGGAAGGAGACGAGATCAGGGGAATTCTATACCAGGCCAGCCCTACCTTCTGCATGGAAAACCAAAGACCTCCATCCAAGAAAGGGAAATTCCCCAACCTTTGTGTCAGTTCCTAAACCACAGGCCAGATAGCCAGTCATTCTACATGAGCTGGAATTTGCAAAGACCTTTTCAAACATGCCTCACAGCTCCCAAATTAATCTGACCACCCTCACTTTGCAAAGAAAGGAGCTGAGTCACAGAGGGTTTCACTCACAGGACGAAGGCCCATTAGTGAGAGAGCTGAAGGCAGGAGGCAAATCTCCTGAATGCTTGTCCTGGACTTGGGGAAAAGAGGCCACCCTGCCTCCTTGTTGTGTCTATCAAGAAACAGACAGCCAATTGTGATCTCCCCAATGTCCACAAAAGAGCAATTTGCCGCTTTGCCAACAGTGGGAGCTGAATAAATTGGCCCTTGTGCTCAGGGTATACTGAGCCCAATTCTCTGCATCAAGCTGAGAGCTGCCCAGCATGCTCATCAGCCAGATCACATGCAGGTTGAATCCCCCGGGTGGCAGGAAGTCCTCTCATACAACCAGAAATGGATTGGTATGAATGGAGGAATTAGTAGCTTGGCCATTCCCTTCATGCTCTGAAAGAAGAAAAGGAAAAAATGCATGATGCATAAAATCCAAATTTTTTTAAAGGTAAATTAATTCTAATTTATGAATCAGACATTTGGAATCATTGACTCTCCAACAGCTTAAAGCATCAAAACACCTAATCAATTGAACAGAACCCCAGTTTGCTTAGCCAGCTTTTTGCCCAACATCCACATAGGTTGTACAAGGACATTATTGGTACCCAACAGACCAGATGTTTGGCAATAAATGAATATTTTCTAAAAAAAAAAAATTCTGAGGACTCCAAGAACCAGTTCTTCAATGTTCTTTTGTATTTCATATCACCTGAAAGTGAGAAAAGAAGGTAGACCTGTCTGCTCCGAAACTGACCCTTTCCAACTCATTTCAAGGCAATTTGGATGCTACTTTAACGAGCTAGTTTTTTCTCCCATTCAAAACCAAATGAGACTTTATTGTCAGGGTTTTATTTCACTTTCTGGCTATTACTGAATAGACATATTTTTTAAAAGAATAATGGAGCATGATAAAAAGACCAAGATTTTATGAAACCAACATTCACACACTCCCTTGGAAATTTACTGCCAAGTGTATACACAGTGGGTGTCTTTAAAGAAATGGAGGCATCTCTTTAAAAGACCTTCCTTTTAAGTGTTGTAATCATTCTAAGCAAGTAAACGAAGCCGCATTTACTCTGGTCCGCATTAGCAGCTAGAGGCAGAGAGCCACAAAGGCTTCCTATGTCACTGGGGTCGTAGGCCAGCTCTTCCTGTGTCTGATTTGCTGCCTTGCTCCTCGCAGGCAGACTGCATTTTTTTGCTGGGAAATCTCCAGACTTTACTTGACTTTACCTTGAATGTATTCCTGAATTCTAAGAGTGTCATCCTCTAGATGTAGTAGCCAAAGGGGGAAAACCCTCTATTTTGATTAGGCTCCCAAAAACCAGCTCTTATATGCTTACTGTGGCCAGAAGGGCAGGTGCATGGAGGCAGTTCACTTACTGAGGCACTGGCCAGCTCACACGTGGCTTGGGCTATTCCCTTTAGCTTCCATGGACCCTAGCAAGGAGGCAAGAATTCAACCAGCATTTACTGAGAGCCTATGTGCCAGGCTTGGTCTTAAGTGTGGGGGACAGGGTAATGAACGACAAAGACAAGGTCCTTGCTCTAGAGCAGTTTATTTTCTAGAAGGAGAAATAGACAATAAAATAATAAAAAGATGTGACCATTGCAAGTACTGTTAGAACCCTGGTAAAAGTCAAATCAGATGAGACGAGAGTGAGTGATCTGTGTTACACCAGATTTCAAGGGAGTCCTCTATGGGGAGGACTCCCAGCAGCCCAGTGATGAAGGCAGAAGGAATAAAACATGCAAAGACAATGGAGATAGAATAGGTAAAGGGCAGAAGTGCTTATGGCCTTAAAGAAAGATCCATGAACTCTACCACAATCATCTCGGGCTGTTAGCCTTACCAGAAGAGGTACTTAGACCAACCCTCCACTAAGACACATAGCAGAGGGCCAACTCTGGCCCTGAAGGCCATCTCACCCAACCCCTTGTTTTAAAATCAGAGAACAAAGACCCAGAAAGGCAAGAAGTGATTTGCCCTAAGTCACATGGCCTCAGCTAGGTGGGACAAACTTGGGAGCAGTGTGTGGGGTACAAGGACTAGAGGGATTCTAAAGTAGAATAGCCTTTCTGGAACCTCTAAAAACACAGTAGGCTACTCACACACAACAGGGAAAAAGGACCCTGAATTCTCATAAAAGGCAACTGCTTACATTGGTCTGGCCAGACCAGGTTATGTTCTCATAATAGTAACTCCAAAATCTTAGCCACTTACAAGCATTGCAGGTTGCTGATCAAGGGTGAGCAGAGTCTGACAAGGGTGGTCAGATTATCAGAGTCAAGTTACCATCTTGAGTGATCCCCAAAGAGGAGAGTACTGAAGTGTCTCACGTAGGCAATGAGATACTCCAATTCAGAGGTGATGCATGTCCTCTTTGCTCACAACTCATTTGCCAGGTCCATTCAAATGGTCTCTCCTGACCATCAGGGGGCTAGGACATGTAGCCTACATAGACACACACCCAGGACAAATAACAAGAAGTATCTGGCAAATTGTGCTTATGACCGAACACCATGTTCTATTTTCTACAGGCTGTACCAGCAAATGGAAAACCCCCACAGGACCAAATGTCAAGCCTTTCTTTTTCCAACCCAGAAAAGCTCAGGCACAACTCAGAATTAAATTAACAGAAAACAGGATGAGGAAAGACAAACCCAAAAGGTTTGATCACCCAAAGGGTGTGATCACTAATTGTTACTGTCAACAGTAGGAAGGAGGGAAAAATAGTGGTTGGCTGAGGAGGAAGAATGCCTGGCTAAAAGCTGGAAGTCAGTTCCCAGGACTCTCAGGGTTTTGGCCCCTCAACGTAAAAAAGTCTTATCCTATTAATTAAAGGAACCCAAAAAACTATCTTAGTACATAGTTAGTAGTAGAAATTCTTCATGCTGTTTTCTTTTAGAAGACAGCTTCAGGGGTAAGCAGGCTCCAGAAAACAGTCTTGGCTGTAACAGAGAATGTGCTCACCTCAAACCTTCTTAAACTATTCCCTTACCAGATAAGTTTATCTCAACAGGTAAACTCAGTCACAGGCATTGCCTAGAACAACAAATACTAAAGTAGTATCTACAAGCTCATACCAACTTGACCTTGACTTAGAAGCAGGCGTACACAGACATGCTGCCTGTGGACACGTCGGCACCCGCAGCCCACCTCAAGGTTACACCTCTTGCCTCTCCTGGCCTTCTGGATCTCATGCCCCCTGCTGCTGGTTGCACTATTGCTGTGTCTGGCACAAGCCACAGAAAAATGCCACGGACACACCCACACGCATACAACTTCTCCAGTGAGAGCACACCCTCTCTAATCCCAACAAAGCGTGAACATGGAGGATAGAATTATCTTCTGTTCTCTTGAACCTCAGCAGGAACCATGACAAAGATTTTCTGAACAAAGGCCACAGTGAGATGAGGCTGAAAACTGAGTCCAAGAACCCAGCATTTCAAACCACACAAGAGAATTCTAGTCACATGAACCCCAAGAATGTCTTTGTTATCTTCAAATCTTCAAAATCTGCTTTTTCCACATACATCACTCTCTTAGAATCCTCTACCAATGACCCACTGCTAGAAGTCACGGAGACTTAATGGCTACCGAATTCTTCACCACTTTTCCATGGAAATTGGGCAAAAAAACTGGCTTTGCAGCAGGATGTCAAAATGGCCTCTGCCTGCTGGACTCTCTGTATGAAACACTGGAATTGTTCTTAAGGAAATTCCACCCAATGACCTTTTTCAGCACATAATTGGAGTGTGAGGTTTTCTTAAGCACTGTGCTAAGATGTTTCTGGTATAAACTCACTGGCAATCTGAAATCTCCTGTGATTACTGGAGATTGCTGTGCCACTTCTCAGAGTTCAAAAGGCAAGCAGGCGAATACCGCTGGGCTTTGGGGACACACAGCACAGATGTGTTTGCCAAACTAAAATGCTTTCTCATTAGAACTACATAAAATCTGTAATTACTGGTCTACCGAGGCTTTTGAGAGAATTCCTATCCATTTTCTTCACCTCACAAAGAATTCACAGGAGTTCACAGACCACCCCTACTCCCTGCCCCCATCTGGCTCAAATTGGTCAAGGCTTGTTTTAATCGCATTAAAATGTCACATCTGGAGGATAAACTTTTTCATGGGGTTGCACATACGGCCTTTACAGGGGACTTTTAATGCTGATTCACAAGCTGTCTTTTGTTTGAGGTATGTTCGGTTTCTAGCCACCGGTTCTCTCTCCCACCATCCCACTCCTTTCCCCCTCCACATCACACTTTTACCTCCAACCCCACTGACACTTGGTCTACAGTGTCACCCATTCCACAGCATGGGAGGAAAATCCCCCTCGTCATTGACGATGTAGCGCACTTCCTCCAGAAAGTCATCCAAGAGCACTGGATTCACCAGCTAAGAAGTAATTGTTCAGGACTCATATACTCCTCCAGGCAGAACCCCTCACAAACTCTCTTTATAAGGTCAACAACTGCCACCAAAATATCCCTACTCAGTGTCACTTTCCCCATTAGATATGAGAAATACCTCTTTGCTAATGTGAAAATGGGTAGTCATGGGTTACTGGTATAGACTATGAGGTCATTCATTATTACTACCCTGGTTGTAGCTAACAATTTTGAGGGCATACTCTATGTCAGGCACTAATCTGGTCCTCTTCCTGTGTCACTTCATTCAACCCTAAAAACATATGCATGGGGGGGAACTATTATCATTAGCCTACTTTACAGATAAGGACACTGAGGCCCAGGGAAAGGAGATAACTTACCCAAGCTCACGCATGCAGGTAGTGATAGAGTCAAGATAAAACTCCGGCATTCTGACTCCGGAGCTCTTTCTCTTAGAAGCAGTTTTTCCAAGTCTGGCTATCAGATTTCTATCTGCCATCTGTGTGAAATGAAGGCAGGCAACCCCCAGCTTCCATAGTCCTGGGCTTCTCTGGGACCTGTTGGGGGTCTTCATTAGCACATAGACAGGCTTGCACCAAGGAAAGACCAGCCCCCACTTTCTATTAGACCAGGATGAACACCAAACCCTCTTCAAAGCCAGCTCTAAGTTCCCACGTGGCTCTTAAACAGATCCAAGACTGAGCTTGAGCTCCAGTCTTGGCAAAGTCAGGATGTGAGTTTCAGTGCAAGTGACCAAACCTCTGTGAGACTTGGTTATGTGGGCATCAAGCTGCTAGAGGCCTATACAGAGCCCATGGGGTAGAGCACAAACCCCATCATGGGCCAACACATGATGCTTCTTTCTCTGGACACTGCTGCTCTGTCTGCCTGGACGTGGCTCTAGTGAGCCCTACCATAAAGCTCTCCAAAACTTGTAAGCTCCACGGCTCCTGACTGGTCCTGACTCTGTGACCTCTGACATTCTCTCTGGTTCCAGTTTGTAACCTCATCGCTGACCTTTGCTTTACCTCTTTCATTCCCAGTACCATGTTCTCCTTCCCCAATCAACCCCTGCCTTTGGCTCAACTACGCCAGCCCACCATGTATATATGAGTATGAGGCTCCTCCAGCGCACGAAGGCAACAACCACGGAATGTCTGAGGAGCAAACTCACAGAAGGTCCGGGGCAGAGTTACCTGAGTAGCTGATCTGTTTTGGCACACTCACAAACCATGTCCGGTCTCTCCCACTCCTGGCCTATCTCCTGGACACATCATGGCACTGCTGCCCTCTCTCTCACACTCTGAGATTCTGAATAGTATTTTATGGCTCACAGAATGAAGCGCAAACTCTTGCAGAGGCACTCCAAACTATAACCATCCTTTCGCTTGACCCTCCTCTGGCTTTGCTCCCACTACACCTCTCTGCGGAGACCTGTGGCAGCCGAGCAGAAGCACAGCCATCAGCGTGCCCTGTCTACTTCAGGACCATCTGCTTTCAGTTCAAGGGCAAACTGCAGAGGCTCTCTAAATACCTCCCCCTAAAGTACCCAATTCTCAGGCACCAAAGAGCACATTTCACAACAACAGGGCTAGGCTGCAACATTTTTTTTTAAACCTTGGCAAGAGGTTTTTGGTTTTGTTTTTTTTTTTTTTGAGTTTGGACTACCTTAAAAAAAAACTGCCACTTCATTTTGTCTGGCACTACCTTGACCTCTCCTTCAGGATGACTGTCCATCTTTGGTCCCAGGGGTGGCCCTACACTGTGGAATAACAAGTGTCCTCACATCCCTCCAGCCCATGCCAAAAACTCATCAAAGTCTGGAATGAGCCAGTAATAAAAACCTCCTAAAGCTACAGTTGCTACAAGGGAGAGAACATTCATGAATGAGATTTCTCACTGCGCCAATGTCAGGAAGTGAATCATTCAACCTCCCACCTGCCAGTAAATCCTCCCTTTAGATCTGCAAGGTTCACCCTCCAACAGTTTTCATATCCAGTAGAGGAATAGGAAGGCGGGTCTCCCTATGGTGGGTGTTAAAATAAACAGGCTCTGGCAGCGTGAAAAACCTCACTTCTCTAAGAAGAATCTGAGACAGAGGAGGAAGTGCATGGACATGATATGCAGGTTTTTATACACTGCCGTAATATTTAAGTAAAACCCAATTTACAAATTATGACATGAATGCTAATATGTGTCTCTATACAAAGCCACAAACTCTTTTAAAAAAGAAATTAAAGTTATGTCACTATTCACTATAGGCTAGAAGACAGGAATTGAGAAAAAATCAAACATCATTGAATTTACAGGTGCTGCAGGAACCTCCCAAGTCCTGTTTTTACAAGTTATACATATTCTTTGCTCAGAGACAAGTAAGTCCTGACCCATACTTAGCGACTTCCAGAAACTGATTCCTGTTTTCCTGCTCATTCCTGGAAATGGAGCTCAAACGACCCATGAACCCCCTAAAAAATAATCCATTTCCTTGCATTTATGTGTATATTTACCTTCCTTTAGGAAGGGAGCTTGTAAATTTCATTAAAAGCCAAACACATTCAGAAACCCAACAAAGGTCGAGGACTCAATTCTAAAAAGAGGTCTTTATCCATTCTTTAGAACAAAAAAGTAGATCGAATGGAGCCCAAATGGATGACCCTATATGCCACAGATTACTTACACCAGGAGAGACTCCAAACAGATGTCTGCAACTTGTACCTTCAATGCACAATTAGGATGTTAACGACATTATATTCAAATTATCTGGTTTCAACTAAAAAAAAATTAATTTTATACCTCCTCGTGCCAGGATTGTGCCCAACATCAAAGATATAATTGGCATGCACCACCACAGCTGTGTAGGCTATTAAAATATTGAAATTCTTCCATACTCTCCCACCCAATGTCCCCTCCTTCTGGAACCCCTGTATTTCCCCCAACTCTTTCAACTACCAAGTTAATACCTGGAAATGCAGAGGGCCCCCGTGATGTACCCAGTGCTCAAGTCAGTGTCTGTGTGGATTGACCAGGTCATAGCAACTGTTAACATTTTGA
The DNA here is from genome assembly GCF_922984935.1 of Meles meles. NCBI lineage: Eukaryota > Metazoa > Chordata > Mammalia > Carnivora > Mustelidae > Meles > Meles meles. Next base: position 87,377,104 of record NC_060068.1, read on the forward strand.
ATATCACCACTGGATATAATAGTGAACAAAAACCGGACTGTTACTTGCTCTCTTTTCACTTAGTCTGTATTATTCAGGGTAGTTAATAGAAGTCACTGCTGTAGCAATGGCCACAGTCGCCGAACTGTGGAAAGAACCAAGATTCCCTTCAACAGATGAATGGATAGGGAAGATATGGTCCATATATACAATGTAGTATTATGCCTCCATCAGAAAGGACGAATACCCAACTTTTGTATCAACATGGATGGGACTGAAGGAGATTATGCTGAGTGAAATAAGTCAAGCAAAAAGAGTCAATTATCATATGGTTTCACTCACTTGTGGAGCATAAGGAATAACACAGAGGACATTGGGAGATGGAGAGAAGTGAGTTGGGGGAAACCAGAGGGGGAGACAAACCATGAGAGACTGTGGATTCTGAGAAACAAACTGAGGGTTTTGGAGGGGGAAGGGGGTGGGGGTTGTGTGAGCCTGGTGGTGGGTATTAAGGAGGGCACATGTTGCATGGAGCACTGGGTGTGGTGCATAAACAATGAATCTTGGAACACTGAAAAAATAAAATTAAATTAAAAAAAAAAAAAAGCTGCTGCTGTGAGAAACAATCCCCAAATCTTTGTCACCTAATACAATAAAGGTTTGTTCTCATAGTCCCAGACAGGCTGCGAGTATACCTGTCAGGACCCATGTGTTAACATGGACTGCCTCACTTCTATGACATTCATTCGCCAGAATCCAATCACATGGCCAACCAAACTCCAAGAGGGGGCTGGGAAACTTGGTCTTCTTCTGTGCCCAGTAAACAAGATTAGTCAACATCTAGCCATCTCCAGCACACACTCTGAACTCAGAGCCTAGTACTATACAAGGCAATTCATCAAACCATCATGCTAATAAATGCAGAATGATACCTGTGACAAGCTTCTCCCTCACTCCATTAGCAGAGATCACCTGGAAGGTCCTGTATGTTTCAGAGCTGTGCTTCTCAAAGATGAGGTGCATCCAAAACCTGGTTTTGGATGGTTTAGCTTTAGCTTGCTAAAACCTGCTTGGCTGGCCCCCATGCCAGCACTTCTGATTCAGGAGGTCTGGTGGAAGGCCTGAACAAGTGATTTCTGAGAGGTTCCCAAGCAATACCAGGACAGCGCTTTAATTCCAAAGCCAGAGTTTTTCTTGCCAGATCAGCAAAGAGGGCCTGAACCCAGAGTAACTCTCTCCTTTACCCACCTGGCATTTCTGAAGGCCTTCTCTCCTCTCTCTCAGATTTACAGTTCCCCCACTGAGATTCTGGCATTTCAATGGTTTTGCTACCTTCTCCAGGTCATGCGGTTCCCTGGCCCCTCAAGGCTAATTACATCATACTAACAGCTGTCTTTAGGACCCCTTCTCTCACTCTGCCCAGTGTCCTTGCCCAAAATCAGATCTCTCCTAAGGTAAACAGGACCACCAAGGCCATGCTCTGGGGAAGCCTTCTCCAACCAGCCTTTCTTTTGGGGTTTTTGTCCTTTCCTCAGTCATCGCAAAACCCTGTGTGCAACAGTCCTCTCTTTCAGAATGTTAACTCTGGCCAAAAGGAAACACATTTTATTGTAACCAGGAACTAGCAAATCAAGTTTTATCTGAAATATTCACTCTCAGTTTCTCTGAGAATACGGACTCCCTGCAAATGTCAGTGAGTCGTGGACATACTGCCTGCTTTATCTGTTCATGTCTAGACTTCTTTACTTGTCTATGTTCCATAGGGAGCCAATGCAGAGGAATCAGGTTTGAGTCTAAACCAGAGCGTTACCTTGGGTCCTAGTTTTCTCATTGGCAAAATGAGAATGGCAATGCCAACCTCACAAAGCTCTTGTGGTGGCCAAATGAATTACAGGGAAGGCCCAAGCATAAACAAGGCTGAACCCCAATGTGCAGCCTGGGGTGTATTCTTTAGGTATACCATGCACAGAAATTAGGAGTCACTCAAGATGCATTATCAAGGTCAAGCGCTGGCAGCATTAGATGGTGCATGAGCAAATATGTTTGTACGCCAGACCTCAACTCTAGCTGTGGGGCCCTGGACAAATCACTTAACCTCTCTGTGACTCTAGGGCCTGTAACACCAGTATGAAGGGAAATTTAGTTACCATCTTGTTTCTTCTGAGAGTATTCTGCAACTCATAGGAAGGAAGATGAAATTCTTTGAACTTTTTGAAGAGAAAGATCCTATTTATTCAAACCTATGATGATATAAGCCCATGATATCAAAACGTGAACTAAAAAGACTTTGATACAAACTTGTTTCTCTAGTGGAAAGATTTGTCTCCTAAGAAAAGTTTATCTACAAGCCATACCCACTGCAATTTCAAACGGGAGTTTGGTTTTTGGTTTTTGTTTTGGTTTGGTTGCTTTACACCCAGGTGGGCCTGAACCTTCAAGTTTTAACCTGAGATCCAATCCCTAAATATTTAGAAAGTTTCTATAGCAACTTGAGGATTAAACATCACTACATCTGTGAGGAAAAAACTGACGTCACTCTTTTAATCCAGGGCTGAGTTAGCGTAATATCCTCTCTCTGCCCTGACTGTGCATGGAGCACCTGGACCGCTTTGCAGGTGCTCCAACAGCCTCCAAAATCTGAAATATCCCCAAGCAGGGCTGCTGCTGAAAGGAAATTAGGAGAGCTGATGCCATCCATCAGGAAATTGAGTATTTAGCATAATGTGCTTTTCCAGCTTCAAGAACTCTGTGAACGACATCTTTTTCACTTCGTTAATGACAGGAAATGAATCATTCCATGCTTCAGTTGGCCAGCGATGGAAGTTCCACTTTTCCATTCTCAGGGAGTTAGCCTGCAGCAGGATTTCTCTTTCCTGAGGGTGGCACTAGAAAGGTCTCCCAATACTCAGAATTTCACAAAGGGCTTGGACCAGACAGAGAAGAATGGTACAGGTGAGCGCGTGAAGAACACAAGTCCACCAGGCTGGGAATTCAAAAACATGGTGCCCTTCACACTCTGTGGAACAACACATCATCAGAAATTTGTGTGTGTGCATGTGTTCTGTTTATTCCCTGTCCCTCTCTGCCTCCCACAGTGATGAGACTTAAATAATTCAGGATCAAACAATGAATTCTGGAACACTGAAAAGAAATAAAATTAAATGAAAAAAAAAAATCCTCAGGATCAGTTGTGATACATAGCAAAAGGAGAACCTGCAGCACAGAATCTAGCAAACAATATTACATCACTAAGTGGATTCTAATGAGACTGAGTCCACACATTTTGTAATCCAGCTCCCTCTCTATGCCACCATAAAGCACTCCTTCTACCAGGGAAGCCTGAGCAGGACTTAAGTATTTGTGGAGAAAAATAAGTTAGGGAGTAATTAGAAGGGAAGATCATTGGTTAGCTCCTAAATAGCCCAGCCCTCTCCTCTAAAGACTCCTTGGGGTTTGTCTCCTGTAATCTAAACAAATCAGCCCTTGGACTTATCCAATCCTAGAAATTAATGACTTCTTCCATCCCAGTGTTTTCTCTCCTACTTCTCAGGAGCAGCTTTCACATAGTATCACAGATTTTAAGCAGGGACTTGACTGGAAGCAAAAACATAGACCCACAGAACAAAGAAGAGCTTGGTCACCCCTGTACAAACAGGGAGCCATGGAAGGCTGGCTGGGGAAAACAGAGTCCCATCCACAAGGTAGCCTGTCCCCAAGCCACTGTTTAGCACATATTTCATATCAAACATTGCATCCTAAGTGGCAGTGTAGAGAGAAAACAAGCAGATGTGGTAGTTAAAGGGAAGTCCTTTAGGTGAGGAAAGGATCCACAATTGCAGAAAAATGATCCCAGAACAAACACAAAAGACATCAAACCCACTGAACAACAGCACTGACTTAGAGAGAACTATAGGTTAATTACATATAAAAAGAGGAAAGGAGGGAGGAAGAGAGGGGAGAGAATAGAGAGGAAGAGAGGAGAGAGACCAAGAGAAAAGAAAGACCTATGGCTATAAATTAGTTTCTGATGTATTTCAAATGACAGGATCCTTTTTATTTTCTCCAAAGTATAAGCAGAATAATAGTTATACCCTGATGTTGGTCAACCTTGATATTGAAAGTAGGTTTGATTTTGCAAGGGACAGGGAGTACAAAGGGCACCAACATCCACACTGTTGTGTAAAGGTGAGTATCATTACCCAAAACAAGACTTGCTGCAAGGGACATGGGTGCCTATGTGAATGTTGTGAAGGATAAAAAAAAATAATAATAATACAGAAACAACTGAAACACAGGCATTGGTCAGGTTAGTACTAAACCATGAATGTTAACCATACATAGATACATAGCTGAAAGAAGTTATTTCATTTCCAGCAACACTAATCTTCCAGGCTCTACTAGCTGTATGGGAGACACAACTATATAGAAAACCATGATGCCCAGTTTGGAAGGGCACAGCCTAAAAAAGAAAAGATGCATTACAACACAATGCCACAAGCACGGGAAATCCAGGAGGAACACATGTGCTGGGTCTCGAAAGACATGCATTAGTTCTTGGGGGACAAAAGTCCTCCAGGGGCAAACTGGGACAAGACTGCGAAAGGCTGTATATGAGACTCTGAAGGGAATGAACTTGGAGGACCTGTCAAGAGTTTACTCAGTGAAGTGGTATGACTGTGTCTATGTTTAAGAAAGATACCTTCAAAGGCAGTGTGGTGGACACGTTTGATGGGGGAGAGAAAGAAGGAGAGAAAACAGGCAAAACTGTTAAAAAAAAAAGAAGAAGGCAAAAAAGTCCAAGCATAAAAGCCTGAAGAAGAACAAAGTCAACAGGGATGGAGAGGTAGAAGACTGCTAGACAGGAAAAGTGGCAATAAAGATACGGTGACCACTTAGATGTCCATTAGATGTCAGGTGTCAAAATGATCCTAAGAGTTCCATCTTGTGCTACCAGCAGGAGGGTGGTGCCTGACTCAAAAAACTATGGAATAGGGGCCCCGGCCGGGAGCGGGCTTGAAGATGCGTCATTTGGTTTTGGAAACTGTGGTACAGCTATCTGGGTTCGACCTCTGGGCGGAGAGCGTTTGTCAGGGGCCCATCCGAGAACTAAGCTTGTGAGATTCCCGATGGTGTCCATGACTTTCAAACGGAGCCGCAGCAACCGGTTCTACAGCACCCGGTGCTGCCGCTGTTGCCATGTCCGCACCAGGACGATCATCCTGGGGACCTGGTACATGGTGATAAACCTACTGATGGCAATTTTGCTGACTGTGGAAGTAACTCATCCAAACTCAATGCCAGCTATCAACATTCAGTATGAAGTCATTGGCAATTACTATTCATCTGAGAGAATGGCTGATAATGCCTGTGTTCTTTTTGCCGTCTCTGTTCTTATGTTTATAATCAGTTCAATGCTGGTGTATGGAGCAATTTCTTATCAAGTGGGTTGGCTGATTCCATTCTTCTGTTACCGGCTTTTTGACTTCGTTCTCAGTTGCCTGGTTGCTATCAGTTCTCTCACTTACTTGCCAAGAATCAAGGAGTATCTGGATCAATTACCTGATTTTCCCTACAAAGATGACCTCCTGGCATTGGGCTCCAGCTGCCTTCTCTTCATTGTTCTTGTGTTCTTCGCCTTATTCATCATTTTTAAGGCACATCTAATCAACTGCGTTTGGAACTGCTACAAGTATATCAACAACAGAAACCTGCCAGAGATCGCCGTGTACCCTGCCTTTGAAGCACCTCCGCAGTATGTTTTGCCAACCTATGAAATGGCCGTGAAGATGCCTGAGAAAGAGCCACTGCCTCCTTACATACCTGCCTGAAGAAATTCTGCCTTTGTCAATAAACCCTATACCAGCTTTTTGTCTTATTTTACAGAATGCTGCAATACGGGGCTCTTCAAACTTGTTTGATATAAAATACATTTTCCTTTGTTTAAGCATTTATTTTCAAACACTAACAAGCCTTTTGGACATCTATTCAAAAATTTTTTTTAAGTCTATACATTTTAATAGTTTTTGGAGATAATCTAGGTTAAGCAAGAGCAAAGTGCCATTGTTTGCCTTTAATGGGGGGGTGGGGAGGAGGGGGTATTCTCTACACATTTTCTTTTTTAACTTTGCACTTTCTTTATATAATAGTTTGCATTTTGGTTATTTGCTGCCCTGGATACTTTCAGGAAGAATGACTTAAATATTCAGGGTGAATGAGTTGGATATAAGATCTGAAGTTTTCAGCTATGAAAACAGGAACAACATAGAACATTTTAACTTCTGACTGTGGAAGATGACAGTTGCATGTTTCTAATGTGTATGTGTTTTCCATCTTTGTGATAAGATGCTTTAATAAATATCTTAAATATTAAAAAAAACTATGGAATAGAAACAAATGTTCCTATTTTGGCTTTGGTGGGTGTGGGAGCAGATATAAATTCATTTGGACATACTGAGTCTGAGAAGGCTCTGAGGTAATCAGATCGAGGTGTCCACAGGTAGGTGAAACAAAGTTCTGGAGTTCAGGCAAAAGGAGGCAGGAGTCTGAAACCTAGACCTAAACATCACTGGCATTCAGGCTATCTTTGAAGACACAGTCAAGGAAGACATGTAAAGCGAGGGGAAGGGCAAGGATGGAATCCATGCGTACACAAAGGGAAGGCAGCTGATGAGCTACCTGTTAGAGCTCCTAGCTGTGGAAGAACTGGGGCTCTAGCTTTGGGGCCTTAGGCTAAACTCTGAATCATCAAGATTCTCCGTTTCATCACGTATATCGATGAGAAGAGTGTTTACCTCTATTTGACTTCATCATAACAGTTAAGTTGTCATTTATGAAGAACACAGAGCTTGGAGGGTGGCACTGATGTACAATGGGGACACTACTTTCTGTCTTTTTGACAGCTTGAACTATGGCACAAGACTACACATACCATTTGTACAATGTGTCACTGTTGAAGCATTAGGCTTTTCACTTCCACTGTCTCACCAGAGGCCCCACCCCACTTCTGGCTCTGTGCCAGATCATACAGGCTATATGTGGTATTCTCAACATTCCGTGCTCTAAGCGGAATGTTGAGAATACTGTTCTCAACATTCCATGCTGCTAAGCATTGGGTTTCAGGAGCTTTTCCTCTAAGCTTTTTAAAGTATTCTGAGAGAATCATGCTTCATTCATCCCCTCATGATGTATTTGCAAAAGACCAGGACAACGATGTATTTACTTGTTTCACAAATGTGTAATCACTGGAGTTGCATCAACCACAGATTGTAATTTTGCCTCTGCCCCTTGCTAGCCACAGGGCATCAGATACTTTACTTAAGCTTTGTGACTGCCAGTTTCCTCATCTGAAAAATAGGCATCATCCTGTAATCAGATGCTATTGGGTGCCAACTCTGCATCTATTCTTTCTTCTTAACAAGACCCTAGTGTTGCCAAGGATCCATCCACTCGATCCCATGCAAGCCTGAGCCTCAGGGCAGCTAATCCCACTCTTAACTCTAGGAGAGAATCTCACTGATCTAAAAGTAATTATATTTGCTTTTTCGCTGATTGGTTCAGAAAGGGGCAAAATCCTGAACAACAAAATTAAAGAAAAATCCACTGCAGACATTTGAGGAAATTATTCTCACTTCAAAGAGAGAGCCACACAAAGAAATGATCTTCCTCTGGACTTTGCTATGTTTGACTGTGATGTCTGGGACTACTGTCACCATCTTGCTTCTAGCTTGAGACTGAAGCCAACGTATGGGATGGCAGTTGAAAGACAAAGAGTCAGGGCTGCACTTGACATCTTGGATCAATGCATCAACCAACGCTGAATACTGCTCTAATTCTGCACTTCCTGTCATGAGACAGAATGAGGTTTTTTTTTAATTTTTTTATTTATTTACATGAGAGAGAGAGTATGAGAGAGAAGAGGGTCAGAGGGAGAAGCAGACTCCCTGCTGAACAGGGAGACCAATGCGGGACCTGATCCTGGGACTCCAGGATCGCGACTTGGGCTGAAGTCAGTTGCTTAACCAACTGAGCCACCCAGGCATCCCAGAATGTGTTTTCTTATCATTTAAGCCAGCTTGCTTTGGGGATTTCAAATATTCAAACTGAAAAACTGGTGGTATCCACTTCATAGGACTGCAGTGAAAATTAAATGGAACCCTGTGAAGTGCTCAGAATATAGGAAGTACTCAGACACTGCTACTATTGTAGTGGTTTATGAATTCCATTTCAGTCCACCCTCGGGTCAGTTATGCTTTGTAGGAAAGCTCCATCTTTATGGTTCACCTTGGGAGAACATCCTTTGAATACTGTCTATATATATAGTCTAATACTAATACTTTATTCTATAGTCTTATACTTGGTGAACCATTACATTCAGAAACTCAGTACTCCCCATGTCATGCGCACTTTGCTGAGCACATTTCCTGAGTTATCTCACTGAATCCTTTCTGTAATCCTGAATCAGGTGCTTGCTTTTAGATTCCCACTTAGTAGATGACAAAACTGTGGCTGAAGAAATGGACCAAAACTTAGGCTTATATTTTCAAGCCTAATACTACTCTGCTTTCTTATTCAATGTTGAAATGATCCATTTCACAGGCACCTGTGAAGCAACAGGAGGTGTCTCCCACTGATCATCCACGTCTAAAAACTTTTGCAAATGGGTACTCCTATCTGTGAAACTCCAGACGGGGCCAGCTAAGGGACAGAATTGAGGTTATTTCGACTTAACTAACAAGTGAAGAAAGCATCCTGAAAGAGGGTGAGCAGGAATGCAAATGCAAAAATGTACATGACTGAGCTGAGCTACATAGTAACATCAATGCAAAGGAGCATAAGATCTGAGAACACTGTAAAGATCAAAAAAGGGAAGCAAATGAGCTCCCTCTCTCCAGAAAACAAAAACAAAAACAAAAACAAAACATGTATTTTACTTGAGCCTAGACAGAGGTATCACTAATGGGTAGGGATGCAATCATTTCTGGTCTAAAGCATGTTATATAGATATGTTTGTGTTTAGGCAAAGACAAGTGGAAAGAAACATAGTAAAATTTTATTTTTTTTATTTTTTTAAAAGATCTTATTTATTTGACAGAGATCATAAGTAGGCAGAGAGGCAGGCAGAGAGAGAGGGGGAAGCAGGCTTCCCCTTTTGCAGAGAGCCCGATGTGGGGCTCAATCCCAGGACCCTGACATCATGACCTTAGCCAAAGGCAGAGGCTTAACCCACTGAGCCACGCAGGTGCCCCAAAACATAGTAATATTTCAACAAAGATTTCTCTGTATGGTAAAATTATCAATATTTTATTTATCTCCTTTGGATTTGTTCATATTTTCCAAATTTCCCAACCAAAATTATTTTAAATGCATTAATCATACACTTATAAAAGTAATTATCTAAGCAATTTTGTGTATTCATGTGCACATACACACATAGTTTATATTAACCAAACTATCTGTCAGGTAAGTCCAGCTCTAATCCGTTCCTCTTTTCTTTGCCTGGCTTCTCCTCTTCTCTAGCCACTTGCTTGCTACCTTTTTGCTCATTCCCTGCTTTTCTTCCCTGAGGAAGTGAGCTCCTACCTTGAAGGGAAGAAAGCAGTCTAGAAATGCAGCCTCACCCCACCTACTGTATGTGCCAAGGACCACAGAGCCTGGAAAGGAGATGGAACTCTGGGTGGGGGCCACTACAAGCATGGGCAAAGGGAGAAGCTTGCTTTCAGATGATAGCTCCACAGAGGCTCCACCGTCAGTCTGGATGAAAACTAGCAGGTAAACACCATCAGGGAACTATTTCAAGAAGTAAGCGGGAGAAAAAGGAAGGATTCTCCGAACATTCAGCAGCCCTGAAATGGGACAATATAACATTTCAAGATACCTACCAATCTTGCTATTAGAAAATACCCAACCAATTAATTCAGTATTTTCTCATGTTTTGGAATATGGAAGGAAAGAAGGGGGCAGAGAAAGGAAAAGGGGGGAGGTCAACACAACAAAGGATCCTCTTGCTTGAAATCCATATCAGAGTTAAAAAAAACAAATTACCTTAACAGCCAGCTCCAGGGTTCTTTTTAGGAGTCTGTTTATTTATGGAAATAACTTAACAAGGTAGGTTATAAGGCTGTGAGGACAAGGGTCAGCAGGAGACAAGGCACCAACAGCTATGACATGAACAACATGGACTTTTAAGAAAAAGTGCACCCATTTTCCAAATGAGATTGTGTAGTTTTCAGAGAAGTAAAGATGTAAATGTCCCTGAATCCCCCAGAACCCTTGGTAAAACCTAATAAACACATATACACACAGAGACCTGGGAAACAGTGGCAGTTTTATGGAATTCAAAAAGAATGAGTTCTAGGTTGGAGGTGGCATGGGGGTTACTCCCAGGACCCCAAGGATGAGACTCTCCAAAAACTGAATTTACTGTGCAGAAGCAGGATGCTGGGTGGGGAAGTAACATCTATAGCAATCCCAACAGCTGACCTGCAAGGTTGCCCTGAGCTGGCATTGATGAAACAGTTGAATCCTCAGAACAGCCCTCTGAAGGAGGAACTGCTCTTACCTCCACATTACAGATGAAGAAGAGGAGGCACAGACAGGCTGAGCACCTGCTTCACAGCCCATGCCCTGAATCATCAATCTGAGCTACCTCCCCTGAAAACAAGATATGTCCCCAGAAACTTAGAAAATGCTACCGGACTTTTCCTCACATTTTTGGATCAAGGTGAGCTTCAAGGCAATCTTGTGTACTCATATCTGAGGTGGCAGGAGGGTTCCAGCTGATGTTTGTGTTGAGGCGATAGAACACAGTAGTAATGTGTAGTCAGAAACCCCAGTTTTGCTTTCTAACTTCGATCTCTGTGACCTTTGAAAAGTTATCTTCTTTGATCCTCAGTTTTCTCTCCGATGAAGTAATGGTCTAATAAGAGATCTGTCTCCTACTATCATGTAACTAACAGATCAGTTAATCGGAGCCCATCACTAAGAGCCCAATACATGGACCCTTTTACTTGTTCTCTGCAGTTAAAATCTACACTGATGCTGCACGTGAATAGCTGGCCAGCAGCAAACCTGTGTGGGTTGACTGTCAGGTGCACCTTCTGTAAACCAAAAACACCTGCTTTACTTCATAGAAGCCACTAGAGTTTCACTCAAATAAAATAAACATTAGCCTAAAACATTTTTAAGAAAAATATGCATTCAAAAGGTCACTTTCATGCATGATTGTGTGAACTGAATATTAAAATGGAAACTAAAATGTTCCTGCCACTGTCTGAATATATTGTGATTAGTTACAATCTGAAATTTACACAGTACTGTTTTTCCAGTGATTAAAGTTTCTTATTCCAAGTTTAACACATATGTTTAAGCTTTGCTTTCTTTCTCCCAGCAGGATTTTTATAGATGAGCCTGAATTAAGATTAAACAAACATATAACAAACCTATATCACGTTTTCAGCTGGAGGGGAAAAAAAAAAAAAAGGAAGCCTGAATCAGTCAATGTACCTCCATATTTCTGGCTAGGCCATAAATGTCAGTTGTTCTACTTAAACAGAAAGAGAGGGCCTGTCTCAGCTCTCTATGGGAGTCAAGTGAGATGAGAAACCAGAGAAAAGATGATTGTTTCAAAAACTGCAATGCGGGGTGTACTTGGAGTTCTCAAAAAACAGTAATTGCTGAACACCAAATTTTTAGCTATCAAAGAGCCCCTTTCAAGAGTTAAACCTCTTCCCACAAGAGCACTTTGATAACATGTGATATGAATAGAAATGTTTCTATACATTTTCCTTCTTGAAATACCCTAGAGAAAATGCTAAAGCTGGTAAAAGAGAATTATGAAGTGGAAGGGAAATACTGAACTGTCCCAACTTTCAAAAATCATTGAAATGCATTCTTCACAAATAGCAAACTGAACTGTGGGGTCACATGCATTCATTCCGACACACACCTGAAACAGGATAAGAAGTGCAAAATGGAGCCCATGAATTTGTATCCACAAAATACTTCCTTTAAACAAAACTGTACATTTGACATATCTCAGATGGAGAAGAGCTTCAAGGAGGGAAGAAGGAAAGTAAGAAAGAAAAGAAATTCCATGGTTTTCAAAATTCCAAATGGCTTTAGTTCAACCTTTTATCTTCTAAAAACAAAATGACAGCAGCTTGTAAGAGACACTATCTCACTATCACACCCTCACTCGTGCCTCAGCAACATGTGCAGAGCAGAGAGAAGCTAACCAGGAACAGTGGAGAACTAGCAGCAGCTTTGTGAGCTCACTCCACCCTGTGCCTCAGAACTGGACCATCCCAGGTGCCATTTCAGGGAAACGTTTTTCCCACAGTTGAAGGAAAGCAAAGATAACGTCACTTAACAAACACCACATGGTGACAGAGGCAGAATCATCTTCCCAGGCCAAACCCCCCTCCACTCCTATTAAGTAGCCCACACTCTGTCTCTGAACATCCCTGGATCATGCTATTGCACTGAGAAGTTCAGATTCAGGGCAGAAGATAGTTCTCAGAATCTTCAATAATCCCCTGCTAGGCGGGCAAACTCCTTGGAACAAGAAATCTAAAGGAACAAAAGCCATGCTGAAAGTGTTTTGAAACAGTTGAATCTTGTGTATGTTGAACAGAGGATCATTTGATTGCACTTTGTTTCTTCAAATGCTCGTGGGCAGAATGGGCTGATGTGCCACTTGGCGTGGGTGTTCCCAACAAGTTCACTCAGTATGAAAATTCACCCTAGAAACACTCCTCTTCAAAAAGAACACACCCCTCCCCAACTCCACCTTTTTCTGAATATACAGAAGTTAATAATTCAGCTCATGTTCCTTGAGGCAGAGGGTATCCTGGAGGTATGAAAATGTTCGTCTACCCAAAAATTATGCCCTATTCCTTTCAATTACAGCCAATTATTTAAAGATGGGGACAGTAAATGGGCAGGTATGGGTGGCAGGCTGGAGAGAGGGTGAAAAGGACCCAGCAGCAAAGGATAAGAGCAAAAACTGCAGGGCTTCACAGTGCTGCTGTCTGAGCCCCTGCCAGGCTGGGATGGACAGGCACAGTCAGGATGATTATAGGGGCTGAAGACTACTATTTCCTACTTCTTCATTGTTTCCCCAAGAGAGCCCGGCAGAGACTGGGGAAACAAGAGTGGACCACAGCATGGACCTACAACATTTCTCAAGTTACACTGAAAACAACAGATTTAAGGAAAACACCATTACAGACCCCTCTCAGAATAAGCCAGAATAATCTTAAAATCATAGATGTGCCACAGAATGTTCATAAACTGTTAAGATATTTAGAGACCCAGTTCAGGGACTCTTAACATTTGGGGAGCCATAGACCACTTTAGGGAATACGACAAAAGCAATGAGCTTTCTTCAGAAAAATGCCCATATGCACAAAGACATAACACACTGCCAACTACTTCAGATGGTTCAGAAGATCTCCGAAGCCCCCTGCATCATGAGCAACAGATATTTGACCCAGCTGCCTCCTACCCACTGCTACACCATTATAAAATGAGAAAGCAGAGAGCCCGCTGGGGATAATAATACCTCTAATTCTGAGTAGTCAGAGTTGTCACAGGACCAAATCTTGTCCCATTTCCCTCAATTTCTACAGCAGAATTCTTCCTACTGCTTTGTGAATCATTAAAAGAAATTTCTATCCTTTTTTTAAATTATCTCGCCCCTAAGATAACTTACATAAAAATTGGTATCTTTTGCTACTACTCATGTCTAAAGAGGCCACAGAGCAAAATGTAAGAGATCTAGACAATTCAACAAGAGCATCTTTGCCTTTATAAACAGACTGAGTTGTTTCTGGTTGTTTGTTTTTAATTCTAGGGTACAAAACATACTGATGAGAGTCCCCTAAATACTCTTAAAGAGAACACCCATTTATCCATGTCAGACCTTGCTCGAACCATCAGCCACCCACAAGCATACTTGTCTCATCGACTGCTGGGTAGACATCTTTTGGAAGGAGTTTCATCTTATTCTCATTAGTGTTCAGCTGAGAACTCTGTCCCCTTTCCCTCTCTCTATTCAGAACATAAGCTGCCCTTCTTTCCAAATCAACGACAAACCTGCCAAGTTGTCATGGGGCCAAACCCCCACTTGCCATGACTAATGAATCCTCTGAAAATCTGAGTCCAAAGTGTAAGCTATTTAATGCAAAGGGCTCCTTTAAGAAATGAAGGATTTGGGAGGACTCTCGCAGAACTTCGAAGCATATAATATATCTTTACCACTTGGCTGGGGGTGCTAAATGAAAGTTATGGACCAATATTTCTTGGATCCCTTTCTTTCTTCACTTTGTAAGAAGAAGGACTACTCCTTAGAGAGGCAAAGATTCTAGGAAAAATTAGAACACCAGTTTCATAAAAAAATTTTTCACCAAGTATGCAGAATGCTGATTTTTTCAAGATTATTCATTATCTGGGGTGCTGTACTCATTGCTTAATGGGAAAGTCAGCACAGAATAAGAATGCGGGTCCTTGAGGCACTGGCTGGGCCTGTCCCAAGGAGGGAATGTCCCGGTGTCAGGAGATCATTCCAGGCCACCAAGGGTGACTATCCTAAGCCTGCACCATAACTTGCAAGCTTTCGCCCAATTCATGTGCCCTCCCACCCAGAGGCTTTTCACAGCTGGGAGGCTGCACACAGCAGAGCCCCCTTTCGGGGACCCCTTAAGAGACATGGGTTATACTCCAGAGTCTAATTTGGCTCCAAAGTGCCAGGTGAATTCAGGAAGCTGCAAGAGATGGACCCATCCTTACTCCCTCAGAACAGCTTGAAGACCACAACACTCTGACATCATCCTTACTTCTGAGCTGGAAGGCCCAGCACTCATGCTGGTGCTGGCCCGTCTCTGGCAAGGGGCAGAGGTGTCTGTGGCAGGCCTTCACCAGCAGCACAGAGGAGAAGAGCCAGTTTGGTTCCTCTGCATGGTCACATGGTGGTATGCTTCAAATGGCTCCTGGAGCTGCTGGCCCTGGCTCATCCTTCTAGAGCTCTCACGAAGCTGGCCACAACCTCACAAGAGAGTATTTAAAGATTCCATCCTCAGCTCACAGAGGGCTTGGCCTCCATGAACATCAAGCCTACCCTCTGTCACCTTCCCCATTCTGTCTGGGTGACCATCTCCATCAGTCCCACGAGGTTCAGAATCCCGGACCATCTCCCTGTAAGGTGATGCCCTATAAACTGTATGACCCACTCCCTTCAGGACCTTCCCTTTTCATTCTTAAGAGTCCACTTTTGGCAATTTCACTTCTAGATATAAGCCTAAAAGAATTGGAAGCAGGGACTCAGGAAGATAATTACACACCCATGGTCAAAGTATTACTCACACAGCCCAAAGGAAGAAGCAACCCAAGGGTCTGTCAACGGATGAAGGGAAAAGCAAAATGTGATATATACATATAATGGAATAGTATTCCATTTTGAAAAGGAAGGACCTTCTGACACATGGCTATAACACGGGTGAAGTTTGAGGACATTATGGTTAAGTGAAATAAGCCAGACATACAGGGATAAATCCGGCGTGATTCCACTTATGTGAGTTACTTAAAGTACTCAAATTTATAGAGACAGGAAGTAGGATGGGAGATTCCAGGAGCTGGGGTGGATTGAGGGGAAGAGGGAAGTGGGGAGGTATTATTTAATGGGTACAGAGCTTCAGTTTAGAAAGATGATAAGGTTCTGGAGATGGTTGGAGGTAATCGCTACAGAATACTGTGAATGTATTTAATGCCACTGAAACATATAGTGCCAAATGGTTAAAATGGTACATTTTCTACATACTTTACCTCAATTTAAAAAAGTTTTTCAAGAGTCTACTTTTGGAAGCAAAACAAAACTGACAAAAAATTAACCTAAGTGTCACCTTTTTTGGAGCAGAAATGCTGAAGGCAATACTCCCGAAACTGCAGACAGAAGTCACTTCTTAGGCTTTCCTTCCTTGTTGCCTCCCCTGTTGTGCCTCAACAGCTGCCCTAAAGTAGCTGGGGGCTCTTGGAGGCCTTAGAGGTAATGACATGGCTCTGGGAGACAGAGCATCCCTGTCGGCCCTGAAAGATGTCATCTTTCCTACGTGCTCCTGCTGAAATGATAAGTATTCACAGCTTGATATTCTGAGAAAAAAATTACATAAAAGCAATTTTCCTCAGCACTATTTCTGGACCTTGTATGAGTCATTCACTGCCTTCCGAAGTGCTTGCATTGCTAATGAGGGCTTTCAGTGCACAATACACCAAGACTCCTTCAACATTCTATTGGCACGCAGAAAAAAGAAACTTCTGTTTCATTCGTAAGTTCATCCTGAAAGGTTAGAGATAACTAGGTGGAAGAATCGACCACTCATATATACTAAGTACTTTATCTACAAAGCCAGCCACCTGAGAGGCATCAGCTCTGGGCATCTAGAAGCCCCCATGCCTGCTTCAGTAACGTCTCATGCTTGTAAGAGCTCGTCAGGCCAGTTATCAGAGAGACACGTCCCTTAGAGATAGATCCAGCTCACACGTGCAGAATGTGACACTGGGTATAACCAGTGATGTTTATAACGACAACCTTTATACCTGCTGAGTTTGAAGGACCTCAAGGGTGAAAGACTCCTAAAAGATGAGTCAGAAGTTACCCTAGATGGACCAAGACCAGAGTCCAAACACTTCTCACAGATAGGCTGTTCACAGGACAGCCCATTACCAAAGGCACCAGTCAGCATCTGCTTCTTTCTCCCTGCCTCCCTGGAGGAGTGAAAGAGCCTGCATGTGAGGCCACTGTGAAGAGTGTATCACCTTCCCATGCAGAATTCCATCAGTCGCCTTTGCAGAAACAAGGAAACAGAGACACACCAAGACATTAAAGTGTGTGAGAGTGTAATGCAAGGCTGCTTTTAGGGGCTTGAAGATTTGCTTTGCTTCACCCACTCCACTTGTAGTCTAAATCCTCAAAACTCAAGTAACATCCATATGCTGAAAGGTACTTAGATCCCTTGGCCTGTTCAGTGAAGGAACACAAGACCAAGGCAATAACCAGCCAAAGAGAACATCTTCCCCTTCCTCTTTCCTCGCTAAATGACCATTATGACAGAAAAGCATCTTATTATGAAAGAAGCAAATGATCGCTTTTCAAAGAGAACTTCCACTTCTGGTTAGTTCCCCTGACAAAGGGCTGTTTTCTCCTCATGCCCATGTGGACTTATTGACACTTTTCTTACTCTTCCTTCTAGATTGTCCTGCCACTTAGAGAACATCCTTTCAGGAGTCATTTCTGCCACTGACACCAAAGCTACCCTTTCTTCCCCTTTCCTCCTGTCTATTGAATTCTTACACTATCTTTAGGAGAAAGAGCCAATACCAGAGATTAGGTCAGTTCCAGAGAAGTTCAGTAACCTTGCCCAAGGTCACACAGCTTAATTATTGACACATAATTAGCCGCCTATCATTTTTCTTATCACTCTATCCCTCATCTCTTAGTGCCTGAATGTCAGTCACTCAATAACTATTTGATATAACAACTGAGTACATGTCATATTTTACATGAAGTCAATCATTCCGCTTCTTTTTTTTTTAAGATTTTATTTATTTATTTGACAGAGATCACAAGCAGGCAGAGAGGCAGGCAGAGAGCCCGATGTGGGGCTCGATCCCAGGACCCTGGGACCATGACCTGAGCTGAAGGCAGGGGCTTTAACCCACTGAGCCACCCAGGTGCCCCAATCATTCTGCTTCTTGATGCAAGGTAAGAGAGAGAACAGAAATGCAAATTATTCGTATTAGTATTCACTTGACCAGCAAATGAGAGGAACAGAGGCCAGGAGCTAAAGGTTCTGGGGGTGTACTCGATCTCAGTATGACAGTGGCCTTTCCTGTCACCTGCATGTCTGGGTGCCATCCGTTGTGGATGAGCATCATGCCTGGCCTTTGATCCTGTGTGGGGAAATTATGAAATTATGTGTGTGCACACACACACGCACACGTACATGTTGGAGAGAGAGAGGGGCACAATGCAATGACTAACTTGAGCAGGTGGGTAGGGCAGGTGGTGAGAAAGAACAGGGGTGTGTGCCCAGAACTGTGGTTCGGGTTCCACCACATCCCTCTGTGGCAAACACGATGACATAAGCCATCATGCCACATTTGCAGGTAACCGTGAAAGTGAAGCAGAGCAAAACCTTTGTCACTGTTATGAAATCCTGAACCCTATCAGTCCCCTTACCCTCTAGACTAGGGAAACCTGAGCCACACTCAAGGCCATCTCTACCTATCTCTAAGTAGGTGGAACACACAAAAGCTGCTTGCCTGGTGTTGAAAATGACCCTGAATAGGCAACAACCATTCACAACAAGAACAGCAATGGGCTGGACTCTCTTTGGGACCTGTGACTGCTCCCTGGCCTACTGGAGGCTCAAGCAGGCCTTGGCTTCTGCTGTGTGTCTGAGCAGAGGAGGCTGAGGCCTTGCTTTCATGCTGAAGTTTGGCACATGAATGATAAAGCTTCTGAGCATTTTCAGAGGCCATGTGTGACCACATATGATTTTCAAATCTAATTTACCATAAACTGTACTACAAGATCCTTTCCCAACCTCAGTGCCTTAAAATGGACAAAAGTGTTCCCTTCTGTCTTTCTTTGCCAAAGAATATCAGGGAGAGGCCACTGTTAGTGCAGTCCTATTCTCTGCCAAAGGGATGACAAAGTGTTGTAAGCTTATCTCCCAGTTCTTTTGTAAGAACAGAATCAATGCAGACAAAGGCAACAGAGGGCCCTTTGTGACCCACTCTCACGTTTTCTTATTCCTCTGTATTGGTTTTTTATTTGAGGTCATGAGGCTTTGAAATCCTCTAAGCAGAGGTAGAAAAATTTAAAGCATGTTAAAGGTGGCTCGGACCTAAGGAAAACAAAAATTACAAGTTGTGGTTAAATTCTCACAAGGAATGTTATCCAAAGATCTTAGTATATTTTCAAGTACAGAATCACGTCTGACACATAGATGTTCAAAAGTATTTCTTTCATTTAATGCACCACAAAAGCAGTATGTCACAGTGAAATGAAAAGATATCAGAGAAAGCTTTTCTTCTATGCAGAGACACGAGCAGAGAAATGGACAAGACAAAGCTTTTAAGTGGGCTCCACTAGGTGTCCAGCCTGGCTGAAGTAGTGCCAGCAAAACCTCAAATGGCCCTATCAGCATGTTGACATTCAGTGACTTTTCACACTTCAAAATCTATGACAAGCTTATCTCATTCAAACTACTACAATCCTCAAAACCAACAAAACTCTCAGGATAGGTGGCTAAGAAGGAACAAAATATTTTAGCCATTCTGACTGGTGTGAGGTGGTATCTCATTGTGGTTTTGATTTGTATTTCCCTGATGCCGAGTGATGTGGAGCACTTTTTCATGTGTCTGTTGGCCATCTGGATGTCTTCTTTGCAGAAATGTCTGTTCATATCCTCTGCCCATTTCTTGATTGGATTGTTTGTTTTGGGGTGTTGAGTTTACTAAGTTCCTTATAGATTTTGGATACTAGCCCTTTATCTGATATGTCGTTTGCAAATATCTTCTCCCATTCTGTCAGTTGTCTTTTGGTTTTGTGAACTGTTTCCTTTGCTGTGCAAAAGCTTTTGATCTTGATGAAATCCCAATAGTTCATTTTTGCCCTTGCTTCCCTTGCCTTTGCCGATGTTCCTAGGAAGATGTTGCTGCGGCTGAGGTCGAAGAGGTTGCTGCCTGTGCTCTCCTCAAGGATTTTGATGGATTCCTTTCTCACATTGAGGTCCTTCATCCATTTTGAGTCTATTTCGTGTGTGGTGTAAGGAAGTGGTCCAATTTCATTTTTCTGCATGTGGCTGTCCAATCAGTCAGAATGGCTAAAATTAACAAATCAGGAAATGACAGATGCTGGCGAGGATGCGGAGAAAGGGGAACCCTCCTACACTGTTGGTGAGAATGCAAGCTGGTGCAACCACTCTGGAAAACAGCATGGAGGTTCCTCAAAATGTTGAAAATAGAACTACCCTATGATCCAGCAATTGCACTACTGGGTATTTACCCTAAAGATACAAAGTGGTCCGAAGGGGCACGTGCACATGAATGTTTACAGCAGCAATGTCTACAATAGCCAAACTATGGAAAGAACCTAGATGTCCATCAACAGATGAATGGATCAAGAAGATGTGGTATATATACACAATGGAATACTATGCAGCCATCAAAAGAAATGAAATCTTTTTGAAATGAAATGGGGGGTTAGGGGATAGGAGAAGAATAAATGAAACAAGATGGGATTGGGAGGGAGACAAACCATAAGTGACTCTTAATCACAGAAAACAAACTGGGGGCTGCTGGGGGGAGGTAGGGTTGGGAGAGGGGGAGGGGGGTTATGGACATTGGGGAAGGTATGTGCTATGGTGAGTGCTGCGAAGTGTGTAAACCTGGCGATTCACAGACCTGTACCCCTGGGGATAAAAATACATTATATGTTTATAAAAAATAATTAAAAAAAAATTTTGTCCTTATAACAAAAAAAAAAATGTTTTAAAGCCACAATGAGTGTGAGAAAATGAAAGTCAAAATAAATAAATAAAAAGATGTTGAAGAATAAATGGTTCTTTGCAGACTTTGCAACCATTCTACATCACTTCACGGCAGGATGCGAGGGAAATAAGGATGGCTTCAGAGAGCACACGAGGAAACTAAGACCAGGTCTAGGGCTTCTGTCCAAATGCCAGGTCCTTAGATCTAGAAGGAACCCTCAGGTACCTCCCCTTCCAAATTCTACGTGGCATCCAGAAATGCTCTAAGGCAATGTTTAACACCTACAGTCCATGGGCCAAATCCAGCCTACAGCCTGTTTTAACATGGCCTATAAGCTAAGAATGGTTTTTAAAATCAAAAGAGTATTATATCAAAAGTAAAAATAACATTAAAATGTTTCAGTGTTGATAAATAAAGTTTTATTGGAACATGGCCCCACTTGTTCATTTACATGTTGTTTGTGGCTGGGTTTTAGTTACAATGGCACAGTTCAGTAGTTGCAACAGCTCACCGTCCACAAGCCTAAGATAGTCACTATCTGGCTGTATACAAAAAAACTTCCCCATCTCTAAGATCACAAGAGGGAAAGAGTAAAGAGCAA
Source organism: Meles meles (assembly GCF_922984935.1). Taxonomy (NCBI): domain Eukaryota; kingdom Metazoa; phylum Chordata; class Mammalia; order Carnivora; family Mustelidae; genus Meles; species Meles meles. The sequence continues at coordinate 87,398,234 of NC_060068.1, forward strand.
GGAACATTCCGAGTACCTCTTCCCAGGACCATGAAGAAAGAGACCAGTTTTCCCTATTAAAAATTCTCTCACCAATGCAAGAACCTAGATACCATGGTGCTCTTGGGTACTAAGGCCTAAGACAAATGACTCTGTCATAGGATTCTGACCCCACTGTTCATTTTCAAGGTTGTGCAGTCATTACAGTAAATGATCTGCACATTTTAAGCTCCTGCACTCAGGCCTCCTTTATTATGTCATGGTAAATAATAGACTGTAATCACACAAATGTGTCACTACATCAGCTAAACACTGAGGAGGAAAAAAGAGGCAAATAGTCTCCCAGTTTGATGCACAGGGCTGAGTAATCTATCAGACATTCCACACATCCCTCAGATCAGACCTCTGGACTTACCTCATTGATTAAAGAACCTTCCCAAGATGCAAATTATTTGGACTGAATTTAACCCTGCCCTCTTTGTATAATATTCGGATCAAGTGTCAAGCAAGTCTGGAGATCAGGAGAGTTGGCATTTATCTACTGACTGTCCCAGAGAGCTTCACACCCAAGCACTCAGTGCCTCTCAGAGCTCAGAGAATGTTGCTCCATTTGAGGGGACAGTGGGAAGACAATGCGGGATTGTTGGCCAACAGCAAGTCTGATTCATCCCTTTGTTAAAATGAATCGGAAAAGCCGTTGCATCTGTGTGTGCTGGGAAGTCAACACAATTACCATTGTTTATAGCCCTGTTTGTTGTGGCTGCTCCATGTGCACAGATTTGGCGAGGGGAGAGATTTCCATATTAAAGTCACTGTTCTAAGTCTCCAGTTATATAAATCTTTGCCTACCACACTCCTGGACTTGACAGCCCAGCTTGGAGTGATTTGGGGATGGGGTAGCACATAGAGTGGCCAGTGCCTTGAGTGTGAGAATGAACAGTCATCTTGAAATGAAGGGAAAAGGCCAAAGGAGCACTTGGACATGGAGAACACATGCCAACACAGTTCTAGCTTACAACATGAATTCTTCCAAGAAAAAGCATTCCAAAAAATCCAGTCTGCACTTTGGAAATGCTTGACTTCTAAGTCTCAAATAAAAAGTTCTGAATCTCTTTGGGAAGGAAGGGAGGGAGGGACAGTGGGAAGGAGGAAACAAATGAGTGCAGTTTTTTTGGTATGCCAAATGGGCTAGGAGAGGAGGGTTGCAGCCATTTTGTAGCATACGCACATACATAACTAGCAAACACTCCTAGTTATTCCATCAAACACTAATCTAGGCACTGCTATGAAGGCATTTGCAGACTGAATTAAAATCCCCAATTCACTGACTTTCAGATTATCTTGGCAGGCCTGGTTTATTCAGTGGCAGCCCTGTGAGGAAGCTTCACGCCCTCCCTGAGCCATCTTCCAAGTTGCATCTGATCTACCATTGCTGGGCTTGCTCAGGATTTTCCCTCCCTGCCTACCTATAACAGCTTCCAACTGTGTCTGGGGGATTCCAATCTGCTCTTCATCTTCCCCCTGTCAGACTGACTGCCTGGGGATTTCAATTTGCACAATCCTTTAAACCAATCTCTTCTAGTAGCATCTATCTCCCACCAGTTCTGCTTTCCCCTACAAAAAAACCTGACCCATACACAGGGCAAGCTAGTCTGGCCATGCAAATTAGTACCAGATCACTGGCCCATGGTATTATACAGTTCACCAGCAAAATTGTTTCTTTTTCCACCTCTACCCAATCTAAGGACATAACACTTTTCTGTCAAAATGATGGTTTGCTCAGGTTACTCTTCTCAGAAAGGCAGTGGTAGGGAACTGCAGCAGAAACTAGATATTCTCAGAGGTTCTGCTATCTTCCTTCCACCTCAGCTGAGACTCATGCAACAAAGTGCCCCTGTGGGGCGGGCACAGATACTTGGCTCTCATTTCTTTCCTTGATATTGTGTCTACTCAAAGGTGTATCCAGGTAGGAGAATATCAGAACCCGCTTATGACTGAGTTGTCAAAGAACCACAAATCTTGATTCAGCACAAGCTTTTCTCTATCCCCACCACCACCACCCCCCACCCCCTGCCCCAGCAGCAATGTGAAGCCTGTGAAGAAGAAGAATTAGGACTCACCAGGGCATTCTTTGTTTGTTGGTAAGGCTTTATCTACTCGGGAAATTATCTGTTGAAAACTTTTTTCTGTAGATTTAGCTAACCTGCATGCTACCACTCCCATTTGGCCTTGGGGCAGAAACGGAGGGTATCCTACACTGCTGGTGGCAATGCAAGCTGGTGCAGCCACTCTGGAAAACAGCATGGCAGTTCCTCAAAAAGTTGAAAATAGAGCTACCTTATGACCCAGGAATCACACTACTGGCTATTTACCCTAAAGATACAAACGTAGTGATCTGAAGGGACATGTGCGCCCAAATGTATATAGTAGCAATGTCCACACTAGCTGAACTATGGAAAGAGCAGAGGTGTCTATCAACAGATGAACGGATAAAGAAGATGTGGCATACATATATACAATGGAATACTATGCAGCCATCAAAAGAAATGAAATCTTGCCATTTGCAAGATTTGTGGATGGAACTAGAGGGTATTAGACTGAGTGAAATAAGTCGATCAGAGAAAGACAATTATCATATGCTCTCCCTGATATGAGGAATTTGAGAGGCAAAGTGGGGGGAATGGGGGTAGGGAAGGAAAAAATGAAACAAGATGGGATTGGGAGGGAAACAAACCATAAGAGACTCCTAATCTCACAAACACACTGAGGGTTGCTGGGGGGAGAGGAGTATGGAGAGGGTGGTTGTGTTATGGACACTGCGGAGGGTACAGGATATGGTGAATACTGTGAAATGTGTAAACCTGATGATTCACAGACATGACCCCTGGGGCAAATAATACATTATATGTAAATAAAAATAATTTAAAAATTCTAAAAAAAAAAGAAAGAAAGAAAGAGGAGGGTAAATGTTTGCATGGTAATCTAGGGGACCATCTGATCTTCAACACCAGTCCATCCCAGGAGCCTCAGTTTCCCTAGGAAAGGACGCAGAGGACCTCTCAGTGGTAGAAGAGGAGTGGGATAAAAAAGGGAGAGGGATGACAAGGGATGGAGAAGAGCCCCACTTCTTTCAGCTTCCCCATCAGATTTCCAGAAGGCCCATCCAGGGGAGCTTCAGAATCCAGGTGTAGGCCTCTGAAGGTAGAAACTCTTATGTTTGGTTTTGTGTTTATGTCAGGTACAGTCAGAGCAGCAGGCCCTTGGAAATACAATTTAGGGGTTCTGCTTACTGTTTATGTCAGAAAAGACCAAGAATAATTTGACACACAAATGTTTTTTGTTTTTTTTAATATTTTATTTATTTATTTGACAGAGAGAGAGGTCACAAGTAGGCAGAGAGTCAGGAAGAGAGAGAGGGGGAAGCAGGCTCCCCGCTGAGCTGAGAGCCCGATGCGGGGCTCGATCTCAGGACCCTGAGATCATGACCTGAGCCGAAGGCAGAGACTTAAACCACTGAGCCGCCCAGGCACCCCAAGTACTATGTTTTTAATGATGCCTTCATTTAAAATCTTATGTGGGTTAAGACCCAGGGCACACAGTTCCAATCAAAATCCATTAATCTTGTCGTTCTGCATCAAAGCACAGGATTGGAAGTGACAGACTGATCATTGAAAATGATGTTCCTCCTTCCGAGCCCTGCTCGTGTAGACACCAATAGGGTAAACTTGCTGCCCCACTCAGCAATATTGCAGAAACAATATTTTTATATTTTCTTTGTGAAAATGCTTTCTTTTATAGAATCTTTATCTTTAACAAAAACGATTTCTTTTGGGACAGGACTATAGGATAATATCAAATTATAATTGAGAACAAACTTGGCAAAGAGTGAAGATTTTTGCTTGGCTGGATCAAGTTACTGGAAAGTTTTAAAAAGGAAAGAAAGAAAACATCTGAGACAAGGCACTCTTTTGTGTTTAGTTGATTCAAAATCAACTTTATATCAAAGGAGGAAGAAATGAAACTGATCATGTTAATACAATTCCTGAAAGGAAAGAGAGCATTTTTACCAATTAAAAGTATATTTGTAAACAGATATTTTCTCTGCTTCACACACACACACACACACACACACACACACACACACACAGAGTTTATGTGTCAGGTTCACCAAAAGTGATGAAAGTACTAGATTCAGACAACTAGGCTTTTACATCTTTCAAAACAAAAAAAAAAAATTAACACAATTACAAAAATAACTCCTAAGCCTATTAATCCCAATCAAGTTTATGAATGTTCCAATAAGGTAGGCATTATGTCTGATTAATATATTTGTGAACCAAAGATTGAGACACAGTGTCTGACATGTGGAATTTGCAGGAAAAGGATGACAGTCACAGGAAATCCTGGACACGTGGTTGCTATAAGGATGCCACATGTGAAACAGCACCAATTTTTAAAGTTCTTCACTTGGAAAAATTGTGTTCAACTTAGTCCTTATACCACGCCATCTTCAAGGACCTAAAATGTTACTGGTAATGCAGCAGAGTTCAATATGTGTGGAAGGCACTTTATGGCTTACAAAATATTTTTACATTTCTTACTTCATTTAATCATCAGAAGGACTTTGAGGGGGACGTGAGTGGCCCAGTCAGTTAAGCATCTGACTCTCAATTTCAGTTCAGGTCATGATCTCAGGGGGTGAGATGGAGCCCAATGTCCAGCTCCCTACTGAGCACAGAATCTGCTTGATATTGTCTCTGTCCCTCTTTCTGCCCCTCACCATCATGCTCATTCACACCGGCACTCTCTCTAAAATAAATATAGAGGCACCTGGATGGCTCACTTGGTTAAGTGTCTGCCTTGGCCTTGGGTCATGATCCCAGGGTCCTGGGATCAAGCCCTGTGTCAGGCTCCCTGCTCATCCAGGAGTCTCTTTCTCCCTCTGTGCCCCCCGCCCCCCACTTGTGAGTACACTCTTTCTCTCCCTATCTCAGGTAAATAAATAAAATCTTTAAAAAATAAATAAATAAATCTTTTTTTAAAAAGTACTTTGAAATGAAAGCAAAGAAGCTGTTATGACTATACCCATTCTATTGGAAGTACTATTAAATTACCCATTTTGTCGTTACAGGAAAAAGGACTGGATGTGAAAGGTCACATAAACAGCAAGAGGCTGAGCTAAAATGCCAACACTCACTGATTACCAAATTTATTCAAGGAATTGCTCTCTGTTACCTATGTTATTGGCAAAGATAAAAACTGAAACACTTTGCTGACGTGGTTGTATGTGCAATCCCAGGTACTTTGGTTCTGATCACACACTGGGACAAGCTCTCTGTGAAAGAATTTGGCAGTACACATGACAAGTCTTTAAATCATTCCAATTTTCCCCAAAACCCCAACTCTAGGAGGCTTCCCTAAAGGAAATCCCATGTCCAACAACGGTGGACTGACTAAATTATTTTGCATCCATACAACAAAATACTCTATGGCCATTAATAACTTCAAATGATATTTAAAGACAGAAAAGAAAATCTTCATAAAATATTAAGTGACAAAACAGGATAAGAACCTTGACTGAAGAAAGCTTTTTAGAAAAATTGGAAACAAGGCCAATATAGCAAAAGGTTAGCAGTAATGATCTTTGGGCAACATGCTATGGTGACTTTTATTTCCCTCTATGCTCTTCTTTATTTTCCAAATTTTCCTATGATCAGAAAATAGTCTTTTTTCCCCCACTGAAATAAGGAAGATGCCTAGGCCTTACCTCTAGGGTCTCAAATACCAACAATTTTCAGCAGGTGAAATCATGGCAATAAGGATGTTCTATGGTAAGAACTGGCCCAGATGACATGAGGCTGAGAGGCCATGCAGGAAACATTGGGGCCTCAGCCACTCCAGGGCACTGGGTAGTAAAGAGGGACTGCAGGATGGACATGACCATATCAGGGAAAGGAAGGAGAAGGGACTCAGTGCTCCATTTGCCTCCAGTCTAGCAGAGTACATGGGGTTATGGAAATGTAGTTAGAGGCAGTGATGGGATAAGCCAGGAAGAGGAAGCTATATTATCTCTAGGCTTTCCTGAGTCTGAGACATCATACCCTATAGACATTATCAAGTCATCTCCTAAAAAAAAAAAAAAAAAAAAAAGTATAGGAGCTGGGTAGTAGAAAAATGGTAGAGCATCCTTGAGCAGTTCCACCTTCCTCAGCTTTTTCAAACCACACAGATGCCCTGTTTCACAGCCACCAGTTTCCTAAATCCTGACAAACAGGTTCCTAGCCCATCAGCCTATACATTCTGCATTAAGAGAGACCTGAGAGGAGGAGACATACTCAAACTCTGTCTCAGACACATCCCCTCACTACTCCCTTTCCTACCCACTGACCTGCAAACCTTTAGCTACTTCCTTCTTCCTCTCTGCCACTTGCCACCCCTGGTTCTCTGTTCCTCGTGTGACCTAAACTATGTAATGGGCTTGGGGGTGGGGGCCCTCTACTAAGTACTTCTAGATTCTTAGCTGTAAGCTCTACCATCCCACAGATACTTCCCCATCAATGGAAGGGAGCTTCACCTTCTGGGTCTACAAGAAAAGACAGGTACAAAATGGAAAGGACTCTGCCTTCCACTTTACCCCTCTGCCCATACCAGGACCTTTTTCCATAGCACTGAGTGCCAGCAAAAAGATGTTTGCTTGTTAAGAAACAAGTCAATATTAGACCAGGCCTCCCTAGACTTGCCACATCAAGAGAATAGTGTGGTCAGAAGCCAGCAGGATCAGATAAAGCTATCTCCTATGTCTTACAATGCTGCAGCTGGCACGGAGGCAGTTCAACATAATGCATGGAGCAAACTTGCTTCAAATCCTTGCTGAGAGTATTCTCTTGGACAAGCTAGTTAATATACCTAAACCTTGACTTCCTTACTTTTTAACGAAAAAATACAAACACCTTACAGAGATGAGACAAAGGTATAAAGTATATTTAGATACAGTTTCTAAAACGCAGAATTTATTCAGTTAATGGTGACACATAGGAAGGTAGATGAAAAATAGGGACTGTAATCCAAAACTCTTACACAAACACCCTTCTTCCCATTATACCATTATCTCCATTTGTTACTGGCTTTTTCAGGGAAATTAGGGAAGACTGACAGGCTAGATAATAGTTCATATTTTCACCATGTTTCTTTGTGGTTTTGTATGATACTCATATTAGAGAAGTAGGCTTATACACACAGAGGTCAACTTCATGACATATTTGAAGATTTTTTTTTAAGATTTTTTATTTCTTTATGTAACAGAGAGATCACAAGTAGGCAGAGAGGCAGGCAGAGAGAGAGAGGGAAGTAGGCTCCCTGCTGTGCAGAGAGCCCAATGTGGGGCTCGATCCCAGGACCCTGAGATCATGACCTGAGCAGAAGGGAGAGGCTTTAACCCACTGAGCCACCCAGGCGCCCTGACCTATTTGAAGATTAAAGGGGATAAGGAATAAAATATAATATATAAGATTAAAGGGGATAGGGAATAAAATATACATAAGATACATAAAATATAATATATGAAGTTTGAGAACACTCAGAAATAAGTACATAACAATGTGTATCTGGATGGGGAGTGAAACCACATTAACTACTATGAGAACCAAAAACAGATATTGTAAAAAAACTATCTATCAATATCCTTCATGAACAGAGACATAAAAACCCTTAATAAAACATGAACAAACTGCACTAATAATATATAATAGAGTAATATATCATCACCACATGGGATTAACCCCAGGAAGGAAAATGTGGTTCAACATTTGAGAATCAATCAGTATAGTTCACTGTCAGCAAACTAAATAAGAAAAACCATATCATCATCTGAATAGATGCAGAAATAGAACTGATAAAATTTTACATCCATTCATGATAAAAACTCTCAGCAAACTAAGAATTGGAAGGAACTTCCTCATATTCACAAAGGATATCTATGGGAAACCTACAGCTAACAACATACTTAATGTTGAAAGAATGAATGTTTTTTTGACTGATGTTGGGAACAAAGCAAGAAGGTTCACTCTTACTATCCCTATTCAACATTTTACTATAGGTCCTAGCCAGAGCAATAAAGAAAGAACAATAAAACAAAAGAAATAAAAGGCATCCATATTGCAGTGGAATAAAGAAAACTGCCTGTATATCCAGAAAATATGATTCTCTACACAGGAAAATCTTCAGAACTGACACACACAAAAACAGGCTATTAGAACTAATAAGTGAATTTATTTAGCAAGGTCTCAGGAGAAAAGACTAGTATTTTCTAAAAGTTATCATTTCCATACACAAAAAAAAGAATTATAAATTGATATCAATTATAAATTGAAAAAATTTTAAATGGATTTATAAAAAGACCTAAGTAAATGGAGAGCAAAAACATGTTCAGAAAATTGAAGATCCAGTATTGCTAAGATGCCAATTCTCCCCAAATTAAGATACAGCTTCATGACAAACACAGTGAAAATCCAGAAGGACTTTTTTGAAGAAATTGACAAGGCCATTCTAAAAGTTATATATGAAAAAGAAAAAGATCTGAAAAAGCCAAAACATTTTTGAAAATATAAGGGAAAAGGTGGATGTTTTAGCGAATCTAACTTGTCCTTTGTGTCTCCTTTACTCTCACAAGATTACAACACTCCCAACACTTCTGACAAAATATATGTGGGTTTTCTCCACACCGAGCAATTCTTGGCAACACTAGCTGGGTATCGTATAATTTAATTCAATTCCAACACCATCTACTTGGGAGATAGCATCAGATCCCACAGGTTAAGAGCTCAGTCCCACAAGATGACACCACCTCCTGCCTTCCACTTCAGATGTCAATCACAAGTCACCTATATATATTACTGACCAGACATAAAGTAGGTTCCCACAATTAATTCCTTGAGTTCAATAATTTGCTATTAATTATCAAAATCTTGAACAACCCAAGTGAATATCAACTGGAAGGTAGATCAGTTGTGGTACATGTATATATTGGAACACTACTTGGTCATAAAAAAGGAACAAACTATAATACATAAAACAACTTGGATGAATCTCATAAACATTACTTTATGTGAAAGGAGCAAGAGACAAAAGGCTCCTATTTTTATGACATTGTACCAACCTAGCATATAAGAAATTCCACCACCTCTTTTCTCTACACCTCCTCATTTTTGCCCCTTCTTTGCCAACCTGGTCTGTAGCAACAGAATATCCAAGTTCCAACTTCAGACTCTTTGAAGCCAGAAAGACTTACAGTGAGACCCCTTCTCACTTGACCATCTCCATGGAGGCTGAACAAGTGAGTTCTCTCTGGGCTCTCAACATCACACCCAGTGGTAAGCCTGCTGAGAGAGGGAAGCAGATCCACACCAACTGCATTAGAGCCTGCTACTTGCCCACCAAAAGCCATTCTCCCTTCCTCTTAGTAACAGACACCTATGTAGTTAGACACTACGATGTGCCCAGCTCAAAAACCACATTTACAAACCTCCCTTACGGATATAGGCAGGCCGTGAGATTTCAGGAGAAGTTACTGGGGAATGTTTCAGGGAAAGACCCTGAAAAGAAGTTGATTACAAATACTTTTACCTACCTCCTTTCCTTCTTCCTCGTGTTTGCAAGGCAGAAGTGATGGATGGAATTCCAACAGCCATCTCCTGACAGTGAGGTGACCTTGAATACGAAAGGCATGCAATAAGGATGGAGGAACAAAAAAGACAGAAGCAGCCTGGGTTCCTAATGATGATGGAATCACTATATTAGTCCTGGACTGCTTGGTTCTGTTTTACATAAAAGGGACAAAAAGAGTCTTATTTTGTTTAAACCATCATTATTTTGACTCTGTTAATAGCAGTCAAAAGCAATTCCTAAATAACTCAATGATCTACTTAACTTTATAAAATGATACTGAAAACTAGAAAGTTAAAAATAAAAAATTGTTGATAGCTTGATTTTTCCCTTGGTTTAACTTTCTGAGAATAATTTGAAGATTTCATAGATGAATTCTATTACTTTAATTCACTAATGTTTGCTCTTTCTTTCAGTTAAACTGTACATGGATAGAAATGTACAAGTTATAAGTCACACTACTCTGTGTGCCCAGAACTGTAGGAAAATAGTATCCAGCCCTGTTACTCATTCCAAATCAGGACTAAGTTACCTTACCTACCAAATTACTAACTGCCTATCCTCTTATATTAATACTCAATGAACTCAAAGAGCATCAAAACACCTGTGTAATTTTACATTTTGTAGATGCAGATTTATTTGGACTCTAAAGAATTCAGAAAATTCTCTTTTGATAATCAAAAACATCATTAAATGTACAAAACAGGTATAAGAGCTGCGAGTTCTAAAACCTTAATAATAATAATAATAATAATAATAATAATAATAATAATAATAATGTAAAGCCCCAGATGAGAGAAAAGACTAGAGAGAACTGCTGACTAAAATGGTTAAACGCAGGTTTATCGGGGCGCCTGGGTGGCTCAGTGGTTAAACATCAGCTTCCCCCTCAGATCATGATCTCAGGGTCCGGTCCTGGGATCTAGCTCTGTGTCAGGCTCCCTGCTCAATGGGGAGTCTGCTTCTCCATCTCCTTCTGTTCCTTCCCCAGCTCATGTCCTCTTTCTGTCATTCTCTCTCTTAAATAAATTTTTAAAATGTTTAAAAGCAGATTTATAAAAAGAATAGCTAGACTAAATGATAAAATATAAGAATAATAATTATAAAAAACCCTTTTCGGGTTATAAAATAGAAAAGGACCAGCAGCTGGTGTGACTGACTGCCCATGAGTCTAAACCCTTGTGGCCTCATTTCTGTTTAAAACAGCCCCCTTCGCACCAGTTCACAAATCCTCCATTCACACCACCTCATACACCATCTTGGGTGAGCCAACGGGAGACTGCAAGAACTATAAACAGAGGGCATAATAAACAAGATCACAGGCACTGCCAGGTACAGGATTTAAGGCAGAACAGTTCATCTACACTGGGCTCCTAATCTAATCTTACCCTCATTTGAGTTTCCTTCACCCCCACAATGTTTTCTAACAGGGAGTTTCAAACCAGTGTGGGGAAAAACAAAAGTGACAAGTTTTTGTGGGGTACACTTCCAGTTGAAAGGAAGCCACTGTACACTCACACAAAGGATGAGAGATGGAGCACTCCCAAGGGAGCCACATCAAGGATGATCCCCAAACAACTGCACACATCAAGGTGTCTGTGCTGTTTATGCCATTAGGTAACAAAGTTGAGAGGAACAAAGAATCACTTCAATCACACTTGAATTTCAGCTCAGAAACTTAATCTGAGGAAAACTAAAAGCTCATTCACACCATGGAGAGCAGTGACTTTGGCTTGGTAGTGTGCAAAGAATCAAGATTCCAGCATCTGAAGGCTTGGACATGAATCCCTACAATTTTCTTATTCAACCTTAGGTTAGTCACTTAACCTCCTTGAGTTTCAGTTTCTTCATCAGGAAATTATGTTGATAATGCATTTATTCCAGGATGAGGTGAAAAACAATGACCTATAGGAGCTCAGTATATCCTGATTCCTTTATCACTTCTCTATATTCCCATAACCTCAGCCTGTAACCATAACCAAGAAATCACCCCGTAGGGCAAACCTGGCCTAAAAATATGTTTTTGCTGCAAACTGTGTATGTGTATTTTTTTTTAGATTTTTATTTATTTATTTGACAGACAGAGATCACAAGTAGGCAGAGAGGCAGGCAGAGAGAGAGGGAGCAGGGTAGAAGCAGGCTCCCCACTGAGCCGAGAGCCCGACGCGGGACTCGATCCCAGGACCCTGGGATCATGACCCCAGCCTAAGGCAGCGGCTCAACCCACTGAGCCACCCAGGTGCCCCTGTGTATGTGTATGTTTTTAAGGCATCACGATTAAATGCTTTTTCAGATTTTATTTAAAGTTCAGATAGTAAACACATAGTGTTTCAGGTGTATAATGTAGTAATTCAATACTTACATACAGCACCCAGCGCTCATCACAAACACTCTCCTTAATCCCCATCACCTATTTCACCCATCCCCCCCTTTTCTGGTAACCATCAGTTTGTTCTCTGTAGTTAAGACTCTGTTCCTCAGTTTACCTCCCTCTTTTCCCCCCATGATCATTTGTTTTGTTTCTTAAGTTCCACATATGAGTGAAATCAAATGGTATTTGTCTTTCTCTGACTGACTTATTTTGCTTAGCATAATGCTCTATAGCTCCATTCACATCATTGCAAATGAAAAAATTTCATTCTTTTCATGGCTGAGTCATGTTCCATCATGTGTGTGCACATGCACACACACATGCACCACTTCTTCTTTATTCATTTATCAGTCAATGGACATTTGGGCTCTTTCCATAATTTGGTTATTGTTGATAAGGCTGCTATATAAATATTGAGGTGCATGTATCCCTTTGAATTTGAATTTTTTGTCCTTTGAGTAAATACCCAGTAGTGCAATTGCTGGATCATGGGGTCATTCTAACTTTTTGAAGAACCTCCATACTGTTTTCTAGTTCATGACAATATGGTACTGGCACAAGAACAGACGCAGAGATCAATAAAACAGAAAACCCAGAAATGAACCCACAACTAAATATTTTTCTAAAACTACTATTTTAGTTTATCTTAAAAAATCATAATGGTAACACTGGGCCCGCATTCCTCCATGGCCACATGACTGCTGGAGTTGACTGTTTATACAGTGCCTCTACTACACAGCTCATTGACTTCCTAACCCAACCATGTTCATTGCGATGAGTTAACTGCCTGACAATACAAACATCTGAATCTGCCAGAAGTGGTAGCAATCACAAAGGTGTCATTTCAAACCACCATCCTTGCTGCCCTCTACCACATCACAGGCTCCTTTGGTACCCTAGTATGGTAGAGAAATTAAACATGCCATTTGAGCTTATTCTACTCACTGATGGATCAATACACTGCATGTGAAATGGAAAGTTTAGTCAATTACATGAAACCAAGTAATGAGGGAGGGAGGCCAAGAAGACACAGCCAGAGAGACAAAGAGACAGACACAACACAAACACACACACACACACACACACACACACACACACTCCCAACCCAAGATAAACTGACCAGACTCAGTTAAGTTCATTTGTTCCCCTTTATAAATTCAATGAAATGAATTTGTGGGAATATACAAAAGTATAAAGCATGCACTTTAATTCTACAAGTGTTAATGTTTAAATGTATTTCTTTATTCTAAGGTAATTTGAGTCAGCTTACTCTTACATGTAAAGTCAAATATTAAATTACTTATCAAATAACTAGCTAATGGGAACAAACTGAGGAGAGCATGGAGAAAAAGGCACTCTCATATTGCAGGTCAGAGTACAAAATGGTACAATACCTACAAAGGGGAATTTGGGAATACCTACTAAAACTCCAAACGAATTTACCATTTAGATCCCAAAGAACCCACTTCTAGGAATCTATTTTGAAAATACCCCTGTGTGAGTGGGAAATAACATATGCATAGGTGTATTAAGTATCTGTTGCTGCATTATAAATATGGCAACCAACCATCCTGGTTTGTACAGGACTGTGGGGTTTACTGAAACTCAGAACTTTCAGCGCTAAAACTAAAACAGACCCACAAAAACTGGGACTGCTGGTAATCCTGGAAACAAACTACTCTAAAATTTAGAAAACATAGACAATAAGCTCCTTGACAAAGGTCTTGGCAATAATTTTTTTAATCTAACACCAAAAGCAAAAGTAACAAAAGCAAAATAAACAAGCAGGACTACATCACAACATCTTCTGCACAGCAAAAGAAACCATCCACAAAATGAGAAGGCAACCTACCAAATAGGAGAAAATATTTATGAATCATATATCTTATGAGGGATTAATACGCAATCCAAAACATATAAATTCATACAATTCCATAGAGAAAAAAACACAAAAAATCTAATTAAAAAATGAGAAGATCTGAATAGACATTTTCCCAAAGAAGACAGAGAAATGGCCAACAGACATATGAAAAGATGCTCAACATTATTAATCATCAGGGAAATGCAAACCAAAACCACCATGAGATATCACCTCAGACCATGGCCATCCTAAAAAAAAAAAAAAGACATATCAAGCACTGGTGAGACTGTGGAGGAAGGGGAACACTTGTACAATACTTATAGGAAGGCAAACTGGTACAGCCACTGTGCAAAAGAGTATGCAAGTTCCCCAAAAAATTAAAAAAAGAACTAGCATATGATCCGACAATTCCACTTCTAGGTATGTGTACAAAGGAAAAAAAACCACAAACTCAAAAAAGATAGCTGCACCAACCCCCACATGTGCAATGCAGCATTATTTACAACAGTCAAGACATGGATAAATAAAGAAAACGTGGTATATATATACAATAGAAGACTACTCAGCCACAAAAAGAATGAAATCTTGCCATTTGCAATAAAATGGATAGACCTTGAGGGTATTATGCTAAGTAAAATAAGTAAGAGAGAAACAAACACTGTTGTGTAATCCAAAACAAACCAAAAAAAGCAAATGCACAAATAACAACAAAAAATAAGCTCAAGAGGGAGCAGCCAACTATATAAACCAATTAACAAAATCAAAGAAACACATCAACAATAATACAATAATAGTAGGGGACTTTAACACTCCCCTCACTGAAATGGGCAGATCATCCAAGCAAAAGATCAACAAGGAAATAAAGGCCTTAAATGACACACTGGACCAGATGGACATCACTGATATATTCAGAACATTTCATCCCAAAGCAACAGAATACACATTCTTCTCTAGTGCACATGGAACATTCTCCAGAATAGATCACATCCTGGGTCCTAAATCAGGTCTCAACTGGTATCAAAAGATTGGGATCGTTCCCTGCACATTTTCAGACCACAATGCTCTGAAGCTAGAACTCAACCACAAGAGGAAATTCGGAAAGAACCCAAATACATGGAGGCTAAACAGCATCCTGCTAAAAAATGAACGGGTCAACCAGGAAATTAAGGAAGAATTGAAAAAATTCATGGAAACAAATGATAACAAAAACACAATGGTTCAAAATCTATGGGACACAGCAAAGGCAGTCCTGAGAGGAAAATATATAGCTGTACAAGCCTTTCTCAAGAAATAAGAAAGGTCTCAAGTACACAACCTAACCCTACACCTAAAGGAGCTGGAGAAAGAACAAGAAAGAAACCCTAAACCCAGCAGGAGAAGAGAAATCATAAAGATCAGAGCAAAAATCAATGAAATAGAAACAAAAAAGAAAAAAAAGAAAAAATCAATGAAACTAGGAGCTGGTTCTTTGAAAGAATCAATAAGATTGATAAACCCCTGGCCAGACTTATCAAAAAGAAAAAAGAAAGGACCCAAATCAATAAAATCATGAATGAAAGAGGAGAGACCACAACTAACACCAAGGAAATACAGACAATTATAAGAACATACTATGAGCAACTCTATGCCAACAAATTTGACAATCTGGAAGAAATGGATGTATTCCTAGAGACATAGAAACTACCACAACTGAAACAGGAAGAAATAGAAAACCTGAACAGGCCCATAACCAATAAGGAGATTGAAACAGTCATCAAAAATCTCCAAACAAACAAAAGCCCAGGGCCAGACGGCTTCCCAGGGGAATTCTACCAAACATTTAAAGAAGAACTAATTCCTATTCTCCTTAAACTGTTCCACAAAGTAGAAATGGAAGGAACATTTCCAACCTCATTTTATGAGGCAAGCATCACCTTGATCCCAAAACCAGACAAGGATTCCATCAAAAAAGAGAACTACAGACCAAAATCCTTGATGAACACAGATGCAAAAATTCTCACCAAAATACTAGCCAGTAGGATTCAACAGTACATTAAAAGGATTATTCACGACGATCAAGTGGGATTTATTCCAGGGCTGCAAGGTTGGTTCAACATCCGCAAATCCATCAATGTGATACAACACATTAATAAAAAAAAGAACAAGAACCATATGATACTCTCAATAGATGCTGAAAAAGCATTTGACAAAGTACAGCATCCCTTCCTGATCAAAACTCTTCAAAGTGTAGGGATAGAGGGCGCATACCTCAATATTATCAAAGCCATCTATGAAAAACCCACCGCAGATATCATTCTCAATGGAGAAAAACTGAAAGCTTTTCTGCTAAGGTCAGGAACACGGCAGGGATGTCCATTATCACCACTGCTATTCAACATAGTACTAGAAGTCCTAGCCTCAGCAATCAGACAACAAAAACAAATGAAAGGCATCCAAATCGGCAAAGAAGAAGTCAAACCATCACTCTTCGCAGATGATATGATACTATATTGGAAAACCCAAAAGACTCCACTCCAAAACTGCTAGAACTTGTACAGGAATTCAGTAAAGTGTCAGGATATAAAATCAATGCACAGAAATCAGTTGCATTTCTCTACACCAACAACAGGACAGAAGAAAGAGAAATGAAGGAGTCAATCCCATTTACAATTGCACCCAAAACTATAAGATACCTAGGAATAAACCTAACCAAAGAGGCTAAGAATCTATATGCAGAAAACTATAAAGTACTCATGAAAGAAATTGAGGAAGACACAAAGAAATGGAAAAATCTTCCATGCTCCTGGATTGGAAGAATAAATATTGTGAAAATGTCTATGCTACCTAAAGCAATCTACACATTTAATGCAATCTCTATCAAAACACCATCCATTTTTTTCAAAGAAATGGAACAAATAATCCTCAAATTTATATGGAACCAGAAAAGACCTCGAATAGCCAAAGGAATACTGAAAAAGAAAGCCAAAGTTGGTGGCATCACAATTCCGGACTTCAAGCTCTATTACAAAGCTGTCATCATCAAGACAGCATAGTACTGGCACAAAGACAGACACATAGATCAATGGAACAGAATAGAGAGCCCAGAAAAAGACCCTCAACTCTATGGTCAACTCATCTTCGACAAAGCAGGAAAGAATGTCCAATGGAAAAAAGACAGCCTCTTCAATAAATGGTGCTGGGAAAGTTGGACAGCCACTTGCAGAAAAATGAAATTGGACCACTTCCTTACACCACACACAAAAATAGACTTAAAATGGATGAAGGACCTTAATGTGAGATAGGAATCCATCAATATCCTTGAGGAGAATGCAGGCAGCAACCTCTTCGACCTCAGCCGCAGCAACGTCTTCCTAGGAACATCGGCAAAGGCAAGGGAAGCAAGGGCAAAAATGAACTATTGGGATTTCATCAAGATCAAAAGCTTTTGCACAGCAAAGGAAACAGTTAACAAAACCAAAAGACAACTGACAGAATGGGAGAAGATATTTGCAAACGACATATCAGATAAAGGGCTAGTATCCAAAATCTATAAGGAACTTAGCAAACTCAACACCCAAAGAACAATTAATCCAATCAAGAAATGGGCAGAGGATATGAATAGACATTTCTGCAAAGAAGACATCCAGATGGCCAACAGACACAAAAGAAAGTGCTCCACATCACTCGGCATCAGGGAAATACAAATCAAAACCACAATGAGATACCACCTCACACCAGTCAGAATGGCTAAAATTAACAAGTCAGGAAATGACAGATGCTGGCGAGGATGCGGAGAAAGGGGAACCCTCCTACACTGTTGGTGGGAATGCAAGCTGGTGCAACCACTCTGGAAAACAGCATGGAGGTTCCTCAAAATGTTGAAAATAGAACTACCCTATGACCCAGCAATTGCACTACTGGGTATTTACCCTAAAGATACAAACGTAGTGGTCCGAAGGGGCACGTGCACCCGAATGTTTATAGCAGCAATGTCCACAATAGCCAAACTATGGAAAGAACCTAGATGTCCATCAACAGATGAATGGATAAAGAAGATGTGGTATATATACACAATGGAATACTATGCAGCCATCAAATGAAATGAAATCTTGCCATTTGTGATGACATGGATGGGACTAGAGGGTATCATGTTCAGTGAAATAAGTCAATCGGAGAAAGACAACTATCATATGATATCCCTGGAAGTGGAGATGCAACATGGGGGGATTAGGGGGATAGGAGAAGAATAAATGAAACAAGATGGGATTGGGAGGGAGACAAACCATAAGTGACTCTTAACCTCACAAAACAAACTGAGGGTTGCTGGGAGAGGGGGGTTGGGCGAGGGGGGGTTATGGATATTGGGGAGGGTATGTGCTATGGTGAGTGCTGTGAAGTATATAAACCTGGCGATTCACAGACCTGTACCCCTAGGGTAAAAAATACATTATATGTTTATAAAAAAATAAATAAATAAGCTCAAAGATACAGAGTACAGATTGGTGGTTGCCAGAGGCAGGGATGTGGGGGTGGGAGGAATGGGTAAAGGGAGTCAAAAGATACAAACTTCCAGTTACAAAATAAGGAAATCAGGGGCATTTATACACAGCATGGCAACTGTAATGTGTATCTTTAATGTTAGTATTACTGTACTACATATTTGAAAATCGTTAAGAGTATACTGTAAAAGTTCTTATCATAAGAAAAAAATGTGGAACTATGGAGGGTGATGGACATTAACTAAATTTGTTATGTGATCATTTTGCAACCCATACAGATATCAAATCATTACGCTGTACATCTGAAACTAATATAATGTTAGATGTCAGTTTGACCTCAATAAAGAAAGAACAAAGGAACTATCAGGGCTAAAACCAGAACAGCCTCAGGCAAACGAGGCTGTTGGTCATCCTAGTAACAAAATGCCCTAAAACAATATTTTTTTTTCTCTTTTTTGAGCTTGCAGTTCCTGTGCGTCAGGAAACCAGGACCAGTTTCGCTGGACCTCAGCTTCACAGCCTCTCAGAAGGCTGCAATCCAAGTGTCAGAGAGGGGAGAGGTCTCCTCTGAATGTTCAATTACAGGAGGACTCACTTCGAAGCTCACTTGTGTGGTGACAGGCAGAATTCACTTTCTCAGGGCTGTTGGAATAAAGGTTTCAGCTACATGCTGGCTGTGGGCCAAAGACCACCCCCAGTTCCTTTCCACGAGGACCTCTACAGCATGGCAACTTGTTTCATCCAAACCAACAGAAGAGAGTTTTCTAGCAAAACGTGAAGTCAGAAAAAAATTTTTGACCCAGTCACAAAAGTGACAGCCCTTCAACGTTGTCATATTCCAGTGGTTAGAAGGGGAGGGACTTACATAGTACCAGGAGGTAGAAATCACCTGGAACTAGCGAAGACTCTGACCCCTCAACTAAGTGGATCTAACATATCTGTGTTCTATTTCAAATCTTCTCAACTCCCACCCCTTACTCTAGCTAACACCACAGTAGAAGCCCCAGATAGTGATCAACTTGACACAGGTGTAACCTGGCTGTGCTCTGCTTCGAGCCTGTGATGGTGGGCGATACAGATCATGGTATTTTGAGGGTAACAGATGGACAGCAGTAGAATGCTTCCTGACATTAAAAAAAAAAAAAAGGTAAGAGCTGGCAGACAGAAAGTTGAAATCAGAAGCCATAACAGAAAAATCATGGCCCTCCACCAGGGTTCCAGTTCAATCAGTTCATAGACCCAGAGCCCACTGACTGAAGGTGAGGCAGTTTTCCTTGAAAAACAGTCCAAGTTTATTACAAGTATATATAGTAAACATTACCTCCATCCTTCCCCAAAGTGACCTGTGACCACTTCTCAGAGTAACTGTACAGGAGAAAGGAAAACACAGAGATGTTTTGACCTTACATTGCTACCAAGAAATCATAAATGTCACTTACTACTATTCTCTGGTTAGAAAATAAAGTATGGAGGGGCGCCTGGGTGGCTCAGTGGATTAAGCCTCTGCCTTTGGCTCAGGTCATGATCTCAGGGTCCTGGGATCAAGCCCCACATTGGGCTCTCTCATCAGCAGGGAGGCTGCTTCCTCTTCTCTCTCTCTCTCTCTGCCTACTTGTGGTCTCTCTCTCTGTGTCAAATAAGTAAATAAAATCTTAAAAAAAAAAAAAGAAAGTATGGGTAACAGGTGATAAATGAAATTCTGGTCCAAATCCACCTCACAGTAGACTCATTAGTTATTTCTCCAGTAACTGAGTTTATAATTGGGATGAACTTAGAGGATGGAAACCCTCGAACTACTTCCCTGAATTCTGAAGTTAGAGCCTTTATAAGGGCAAAGATCATTGTGACATTTATCATTCTTAACAGCAAAGCACAATCAGGCAACACCCATTTTCTTCCTGGGCATCATTTGAGATGAGGCTGAAAATCCTAAACACAGAATGTGTCCTCTGGGCACACTGGGCAGGTCTCCAGCCCCCTAAGTAAGTCTTCCACCCCTTATTCTATCTTTGAAAAGAAGAGGGGAGATGATTTAACAGGCCATTATACTCTCTAAACCACCCATCAGAGGATTTTTTTTAGCCTGAGCTAGATACTCTCACTCACAAGATGACCATAAACCACAAGTGGTATACCTAGAAGAATGCAGAGCAGGCCCCAGGGTACTAACTAGCAGGACAGAGCCAGGGATTGCCTTCAATGAAAGCCCATTTATTAGCCCACACAGCAATTCAGCACTGACTTTTCCCCAGGGACACTTCAAGTACAAGGGATGAGATCCACAGTAGCCAAGTATGGGAGCTAACCTGGTTTAAAATCCTCAGTCCCCAAAGGAGCCAATATCCCTGTAACAAGTCCCTAGACATAGCTTTCATCACCCCTACAGGACACCCATTACACAAGTCACCACACTTAGGAAAGCCCAAAGCATGGTCTCCCTAGCAGGAATTTATGGTTCTTTGCAGTTCCTCCCACTCCAGATACAATTCCCCACTCAAGGGTCATGTTTATCCTTAGCAATATGGTAGAGTTTGCATAAAGAGGTTGCCGAAGCAACAGAGAGACACAGTTAACCAAAGGGCAAATTCTTCTGCAGAAGAAAAAGGTTTGTTTACCGTTAGCCCACCCATCCTTCCATGAAAGAGTCCATAGATTCTGTTCTTCAGGAAGGAGCTACTGTAGCTACAGGTATTCCAATGTCTTTGGGGGAACTGCACACAGAGTCACAGATGGAGGGAGAGGAATTCCAGAACCAACTTTATTTCCTCCACTTGTTTTTCTGCAACAAGCTCTACTTGAAGTATGAGATCAATTTGGGTTTTTGTTTGGTTTGTTGTGGTTTTCGTTTTTTTTTTTTTGAACTGATGGATTATTTGTTTCAAATAGGAAGGCTACTGTAGCAAACTCCAGCCAAATCTTAGGGCTTCATGGGAAAGCCAGAGACTGAGGTGCTTGGGATTATTAATTCAGGACATCCACATTGCCTACTCTCTACTATGCCTTCAGATCACAGGGCAGGACAGTCTCACATAGGGTCCAGAAAGTCACCTGTCAAGCCACCTGGTAGGTTCACCCTGGGTGGGTAATCAGGAGCAGTTCTCCTTAACCTCTGGGATCTCCACTAGCTCCCATGTGGGCCTGCATGCTTAATGATTCATGTCCCGGGGCTCAAGGACCTCTCACCTGCAGGGGTTCCTCTGTCAGGCCCCTGAGCCCAAAGGCCCCTTCTAACTCTCTGCTCCTTTTTGTAGTGTACCCTCTTTCCCTCTCCCAGATTTTATGACTCGGCTCCATTCCATGTCCCCTGGGATGGAGCTGGAGATAGTTCTGGGTCCATATGGATGAAGGGCAGAATGAAGGTCAAACATTTATTTACACAGCAGTCAAATCATTTTCTTAATGAGAGTGAGTGGCTCCATAAAAATCTCCTGTTCCATTTGGCTCAAAGGATCTCTGTTTTCTCCCCGTTTAAGTTACATTAAGAACAGGTCCTCTTCTGTCCTCTTAGCCTCATGGATGCCATACCCCAGGGGATGGGGGAGAGGCAAAGAATTTATTCCACACATAAATGCTTCCAACTTTCCAGAAGCCTGCTTGGTTTGTCCCAAGAAACTGAACATCCACAGAAAAAGTTTCTGCCTGAAAGAAGATCTCACCTTCTCCCAAGGGTGTACAGCAGGCAAACTCTTCATGGAGACCCATGTTGTCATCTTCAGGCTCTGCTCTGTCCTCCTTGTGGCCAAAATCTCCCCATGCAGCTTGCAGCCTGCCACCAGCCGAATGGAGAAAACTCAGTTCTTTTCTCTTGCAGCAAGTCAATACGTGTCCTTAATGATTCTAGTGGTACTTTGGTCAACTGTCCAGAGAGCCAAAAACAGGCTCTGTGGGGAGAGTGGGGAGCTGGCATCTATGGCCAAGGAGCGTTGTCCAGTGATTCCTTAATGACTTTGTTTAGTGGGAGATGAAATATAGGGCAAAGTCCGAGACAACAGAGGGGGTTGCTAGGGAAAGAGAACAGATGTTGTAGGAGATACTCTTTCATGTTTCCTGTGCACCAGAAATCTGCAGATATATGTTGGCAGGGGTACAATCAGAGAGCAGAGGGAGGCTGGGGTTTACACATCTGGAAGTCATTTGGCAGGGGCAGAGTTCAAACGCTTTCTGCTTCAGCTGCTCTTAGACATACCTTGCCATGCAGGCCATTGCGGAGTGAGGGGCCAGCCGTTCCCAGACTCCCTCTGGCCTCACTATGGTGGAAGTCCTAAGCTGGTGGGTTTTCCTCTGTATCAGTTCATTCACACAGAAAGCTGAAATAATTATAAAAAGAGAGAAGGGGACCAGGGAGGGAGGGAAGCAAAGAAGAGAATGCACCACAACTGAGAGAAGCCTGGCTGGAAATCAAGAAACAAAATGTACTTGGACCAAATCCAGTGCATGAGTTAACTTGAGAGCAAAGAACACCATTAAGGGGGGAAGAAGGGAGGGGCTTCTCTGCAGCATAGTGACACCCAGGGATCATGCTCACACCACATTTACTTTTCTCAGAAATCCCTGTACATTTTTGCCTTCACTGATTTTAGGAATGTACAGGACTCTCTTGATCCTGAAGGAATTACTCCCTTTGAAAGGATTTATGGGATTCTGTAAAAGAGAAAGCAAGGTCTCTGAGGGCTTGGTCATCACCCCCACTGACCTCCAGCCTCCTGCTGCCACCCTGAGATACAGCCCTCCCTCTCAGAAGGGGGCAAGGTCAGCTCGGGTGTTTCGCTTCCCTCAGAGGAGAACATATCTTTGGGGTGAAATTGTGTCCCAGCTCAAAGTTCCTGCCATGTTCAGCTCTGCAGACCATACTGCCTGCAGCTGCTGGCAGGTTTAGCTTGGGACTTCGCACAGCCCTGTGTGGTGAGCAGAACTGGCAAGGGTGGGGGCATGGTAATGAGTTTAAAGGCTCTGGGGCATCCCCAGGTTGGCTAATGCAGCCCAAGACCTCAGAAGGATCAGTCCACCAGGAGAGACAACAGAGTACTTGAAAAGATGAGTAACAAAATACAACCAAATATAATAAATGCCAAGTGTGAGATAAAACGCATTCAGACAGATCTTCTCATAATCCTCACCCCCTCAAACCTGCTTAACTTCCTGTACCCACTAATTTGATGGATATCTCTGTCATCCCCACAGTTCTGCCCAAGACAGAAATGTTCACTTAAACCCCTCCATCATCCTATGTGTCCAATTTGGCCCCAGGTCCTGCTGATGCTATGTTCGTCCCATCTTTCGAACATGTCCACCCCCGAATCCCAGCTACCCTGAACCATGGTAGCTGCCACCAAATTGGTCTTCCTTCTGCCAGTCTTGACCCTTGAGTCTATTCTCTGAATTCCTTCCTGAAATATAAATTTGAGTGTGTCCTTTCTCTAAACAGCTCAGTGATTCTCCACAGCTTTGGGGTCAATGTTCAGCCTCCTAAACGTGAGATATAAAATCTTCACGATCTGGGCGCCTGGGTGGCTCAGTGGGTTAAGCCACTGCCTTCGGCTCAGGTCATGATCTCGGGGTCCTGGGATCGAGTCCCGCGTCGGGCTCTCTGCTCAGCAGGGAGCCTGCTTCCCTCTCTCTCTCTGCCTGCCTCTCTATCTACTTGTGATCTCTCTCTGTCAAATAAATAAATAAAATCTTTTAAAAAAAAAAATCTTCACGATCTGGTTTTTGTCCAGCCTTCCAAACCTCATCTTCAGGGGTTTGCTGGTAAATGTTGAATAACGAGACCTCCAGATACACCATGTGTTATCTTCTAGACACACTTTCCCTAGAACAACAAGGAACTTCTACCAACCTCCTGCTCATACCCTAATCTCTCCTCCACCTGGACTTCTGCATATAATTCTCTCTCTCTGCCCAGAAGGACCTTCTTCCTTCCTCCCTAGTCATCCTTCAAGACATATCTCCTCCCAAGAAGTCACCCCCTAACAAGCACAGTGGCCATGAAAATGCTGCACTGTAATTGTGTGCTGTAGGGGCTGCTGCTTGAGCCAGGCACCAGTGAGAACAGGCACTATCCTTATCTTTGCACCCATACTGCCTTACACTGTGCCTGGCACACAGTAGCTACTTAGGAATCACTGAATCAAAGATTGCAAACAGTGCTAGTTCTTAATTCACTACTTAACTCTACCCTCTTGTACAAAGAACGTAAGTGCTATAGGCCTTCCATGGCTCTGAGGACTACATAATCAGAGTAGCTAGAGAAGACTTCTTAGAGTAGATTTGCCAGATTTAGCAAACTAAAATATAGGATGTCCAGTTAAATTTGAGTTTGACTTCAACAATGAGTAATTTTTTTAGTATAAGTATATCCCATACAATATCTGATAAATATTTACAGTAACAAAATATTTATTTATCTGAAGTGCACATTTAACTGGGTGTCCTGTAGTTTATCTGGCAAGCCTATCTTTTGAGGAAGCTGCATCTGAGCAAGAACTTGATAAATGAGTCAGATTTAGAGAGGACAAAGAGAGGGGGGGGCTGGTTCTTCTCATTGGAGACTGGCAGGAAGGGCCATGTGCAAAGAGCACAGAGAATGGAAAGATGCAAAGAATTTTCAGATTGGTCTGGCAAGAGGATGAGGTCTGTGCTGACGAAGGATGAGAACACAAAAATGGACACTGAAATTGAAGTGACCTGAGAGGGAAGAAATATAATTATTCAGACACTTGTTCAGAGTTTTTAAGTCGTGACCTGGCCCAGAGGTGACTGGAAGAAAGGACGGGAAGAATGGGCAGATTACTAAATGGAGCAGGGGGTTGGAATAAAAGGGAGGATCTAAGGAATCCTCGAAGACTGAGGAATCAGGAGAAGAAAACAGACTAGAATGGGCAAGCAAGGAGGATGAGCTTCATTTACACAAAGTGACTTCAGTGTAACAGTAAAGTGCGCAACAGAGTTGGAGATGGGGTGCTAGGGCCTCGATGTGACAATGACAGTGGAGTGACGGGGATGGTTTGCAAGGGCTCTCCGTCACTTACATGACACAGAAACCTATCCCAGGCAGCACAGGAGAACCCTAACATGCTGCTGTGTTCAAGACTCCACATTCCAGAGCTTCTCAAGAGTCCTCCAGGCCACCGAGGGGATGTCTCACTCTTCGGCTTCCTGACAGAATGATTGATGTCGTTCACCATAAGACATTCCTAAGATGGAAAGGAGCATTTTTCCAGTAAGTCACCTAAATGTGTTGTTAAACCCAAATGTAATTGTGTTCAAATCCAATCCTGAACAGGGCCAAGTACTTACGTACATGAAACTGGCAGAGGCACAGTCTGTAGAAATAATAGATATGAAAGTGCTTTGAAAATTATAATGTACTATACAAGAATATTACTATGCACACAAACAGAATATATCACAGATAACTGAAAATAAATGCCCAGACATTTAAAATTACGTCTTGTACTGCCAAACATCTGGATATCGCAAGACAATCAAATCCAACTCTTTCCTTGACATTCCCTATGTCCTTTCATCTTTTTCATAAATACAAGTTACCACCATCCATCATATTCTATAAGCAATACCTTATTTTGTGTTTTCTCTGACCACCCACCAAAGAGTACAAGCCTGGAGGGCAAAAATTGGTATCTTTACTTTTTTTTTTTTTTTAGAGATTTTATTTATTTATTTGACAGACAGATATCACAAGTAGGCAGAGAGGCAGGCAGAGAGAGAGGAAGGGAAGCAGGCTCCCTGCTGAGCAGAGAGCCCGATCCCAGGACCCTGAGATCATGACCTGAGCTGAAGGCAGCGGCTTAACCAAATTAGCCACCCAGGCGCCCAGTATCTTTACTTTTCAAAGGGATGGCTACATCTGCATACAAACATCTGGGTAGCTCAAAACTGACCTGAAAATACAAATATGGGGAAAAACAAAAACAAAAAAAAAAAACCACTCCAAATAGCAACAGCCATTGTTCCATAAGTGGGCATCCAATGTCATGCAGGCATATTAAGAGACATGGTCCACCTGGGTGGCTCAGTGGGTTAGGCCGCTGCCTTCGGCTCGGGTCGTGATCTCGGGGTCCTGGGATCGAGTCCCTCATCGGGCTCTCTGCTCGGCGGAGAGCCTGTTCCCTTCCTCTCTCTCTGCCTGCCTCTCTTGTGATTTCTCTCTGTCAAATAAATAAAATCTTTAAAAAAAAAAAAAAAAAGAGACATGGTCCATGTGAACAACTTGATTGTCTTCCCAATAAGACAATTGTAGGCCAGTGCCTAGGTCCTTCCTGATAGAGGGTAGTATAGGAATGCTGGGTGACCCACGAGAGTTAATTTCCCTCCTTGCTAAGCTGGGCTCTTTGGTATTTCCTCTCATACCCCAAGAGGCCTCAGAGCCTCACCCCACCCCCACTGAGGATTGACTCATCAAAGATACCATGTGGACCATGCTTTTCTCATCGTCCTGGGATAGTGTGTTTGTCTCCAACAACAGAAAAGAGCTGTATTTGAATTCAGATTCCAGAAACCAGCATGTCTACTTGAGCCTGTGGTTCTTTTTGCACAGTTCAGTCCCTTGTCTCTGGAGCAATCCTAACTGCCATAGAGTATTGACTGAACACCGCCTTGCACATGCTGTTCTACAGAGCAAATGGAAGAGAAAGGATTCCTGCTCAGCTTCCCAGCATGAAGTGGCAACCCCGATGTAGACAAACACAAGAAGTACACAGCAGCTCAAGCTCAGATGAGCCTTGAAAGACATCCAGCTGCACTCTTCAACCCAGCTGGTATGTGTCCTGGTTAAATAACGGAACAGACTGGCAAGTCCTGGAGAACCCAGTGCTAAAGTCCAAAAAACTGTCATGTTTCTTGAGTCTGCTTGCCCTCCCTGGGAAGCAGGAGGCTGGGGGAAAAAGAATTCGGTAGCAGGATGTCAGAAAAGATGGAGGTGTCCTAAGTGAGATAGACCCTACTAAAGAGCTGACTCTTTCTTAGAGTCTAGTGCCAAGGAGATGGATGGAAATTAGCAGGGACAGGAGGGCCCCAAGGCCCACAGGGGGCAAACGAGAGAACCTGAGGAAGTCACGGGAGGGAGCACCTGAACTCCCAACAAGTCACAGTGATAAGAAACCTGCTGCCCTTCGCTCCATTCTTCGATTGACTACTCTGTGTCCTCTCTCATCCGTGTCGGTCATACGGCCACCCACAAGGAGGCTAGAGAGGAGGCTCCCCTGCTGTCTCCTTCTAACACAGGGGACTGCCTCCTGCAAGTCCTCCCCTTCTCTGTAAGGCCACCAGCCTCACAGAGCCTATCAACCCTTCCTCTTTTCCATGTTCGTCCTCAGTTGATTCATTGCAGTATTCCTTGGCCTCCTAATTACTGCCAGACATGAAGCTGATGGGTCAGGCTTTACAGACACTATTACTGCCAGATCCTCTTCCTTTCATTGTCTGGAAGCCTGTCTCCTTTTAAACCCTAATCCTTTTTGCCATGTTTGACCTAGTTTCCATTATTTTATATTTTTCCATATTAAGTTAAATAAGCCACTTGTCAACCTGCATATGTCTTACTGGATCCAGTTTTTCTTTTGTGACTCAAATGAATGCCTGATGGAGGAAAAAAAAAAATTATCCTGGCCAGTACTAGAGATTTATCCACTTTCTTAACTTACAGCATAAAGGACTAGATGGAAACCCCTTTTAAAAATTCTGGTGATATTCCTTAAGAAGGCAAAGCTTTGTTATTATTCATTACCCACCTACTCTCTGCTGTCTTCAGACAGACCAATATGTTTAAATATATAAAAAATATGAAGCATGTGTGGATAAAACCCTCCTTACAACTGTTAAATCTAGCCATTCCTGAATAAAAAGTGCTAACAGTTGATGAATGTGCTTCACGGATAAGGAAGAAGGAGTAAGTGAACAAGAGAAGAAAGAAAGAATGAGGAATGAAGAGTTGAACAACAATAATTAGACACTCATTTAAAAGGCATAATTAATCCCCCTTCTTATCTTAAGCCTCAGATAACTGCATGTGAGGCTAGGCAAAAGCCTAAGAAGCATGTTGTGGAAAATATTTCTTGAAACATACATGGCATGACCACAGGTACGCAGGGAAAAAGACGTGTTTCCTGATAAATAATGCATGGACTGGTCCACTGCCCCTTTCTGGGCGTACTTCACAAGGAATCATACGTACTGGATCTGTACCACAAAACCTTTGCACCAAATCAAACTTTTAAAGGCTCTCAGTATTGCTTTAATATTCTCCATCTTGCTTATCCATCATAGAGGGAGACATTAGGACTACTTAGGGGTGTTCTCAGGTACTATTTTTAGTCTGTTTTTCTTCTCCAAAATCAAACAGTCTTACAGCTGACAAACTGTAACCGGAGAGCAGTGGGATTCTCAGGGATTGTTCCCAGAAATACTCATGTCAGTGTGGCTTTATAATCCTGGTAAGGAGTGATAACTGCCTTGCCCTGAGTCGTGGAACTTGCATTGTGCAATCCAGAGATGACATTTGGGAAAAGTGAGAAATAAGCAAATTGATTAATTTTGACCTGCCGAGATGACAAGCTGATGCTTATCCAAACCTCACTGAATGACAGATTCTATTTTTTTGTGTCTTCCTCAATTTCTTTCATGAGTACTTTATAATTTTCTGTGTATAGATTCTTAGTCTCTTTGGTTAGGTTTATTCCTAGGTATCTTATAGTTTTGGGTGCAATTGTAAATGGGATTGACTCCTTAATTTCTCTTTCTTCAGTCTTGTTGTTGGTGTACAGAAATGCAACTGATTTCTGGGCATTGATTTTATATCCTGACACTTTACTGAATTCCTGTACAAGTTCTAGCAGTTTTGGAGTGGAGTCTTTTGGGTTTTCCACATAGAGTATCATATCATCTGCGAAGAGTGATAGTTTGACTTCTTCTTTACCAATTTGGATGCCTTTAATTTCTTTTTGTTGTCTGATTGCTGAGGCTAGGACTTCTAGTACTATGTTGAATAGCAGTGGTGATAACGGACATCCCTGCCGTGTTCCTGACCTTAGCAGAAAAGCTTTCAGTTTTTCTCCGTTGAGAATGATATTTGCGGTGGGTTTTTCATAGATGGCTTTGATAATATTGAGGTATGTGCCCTCTATCCCTACACTTTGAAGAGTTTTGATCAGGAAGGGATGCTGTACTTTGTCAAATGCTTTTTCAGCATCTATGGAGAGTATGACAGATTCTATTTTAAAAGAATATTTTTATGAATATTCTTTTAAAGATTTATTTATTTTATTTTTTAGAGAGAGAAAGAAAGGGTGGGGGTAGAGGGAAAGAGGGAGAGAGAGAATCTCAAGCAGACTCCCTGCTGAGAGTGGAGCATGATGCTGGGCTTGATCCCGGGACGCAGAGGTAATGACCTAAGCCGGAATCAAGAGTTGGACACTTAACCAACTGAGCCACCCAGGCATCCCTAAAAGAATATTTTTAAATTATTGATAAAATACCAATACTAAAAAATAAAATAAATAACAGGAATAGCTGTGACAAAAATATGCTATGCACTTTTTATGCATTATTTTAACACAGCTATCTATCAGGCAGGTATTATTATGATGTACATTTTATAGATGGAAACCTCAGGTTTAGTTAACTAACCAATGTCAGAGGAAATTAGGTAGATGTGCACAGGTCCATCTGATCCCTGAGCCCATGCTCTTAGGTACAATGCTTTAAAATACATTTACAATAGAATTTTTTCTAATTAGATATGTAAAAAGGATAGCGAAACAAATTACAATCACATTCACTCACAGACAACTTGACAAAATCTCTTCTACATGTATCCTACATATCCCCACAATTTAGCAAAAAAAGGGAGATCATTCTTAACATATTGTTGTATAAGCTTTGTATTTTCATTTGAAATACTGTGTGGAGGTCTTTCATGTCATTATGCTTCTACCACATTGTATCTAACGACTGTTTTTCATTGTTATCCCTATACCATAATGTATAATCAGTCCTCCCTTGGGACATTGTGGTTCTTATACAGAGTGATGAAATAAATATCCTAATAACTGACTTCTTACACATGTTTTTACATCCATAAGATAAATTCCTAGAAACAAAGTATAGGTTTATCACATATTGCCCAATTACCTTCAGAAGTGCAAATTTTCATTCTTACCAGCAATGTATTAAAGAGTGTCCTCTTTCCCATGCCAGCACTGGGTGTTAGCATTTTATATCTCTGCCAATTTTAAATGGGAAATAATAAAATCTCATTGATCTTTTATTTGCTCTGCCTTAATTAGCACTAGGACAGGGCATTTTTCATGTCCTTGGTATTTGTATTAGTGCTTTTGTCAAATATCTACTCCTGTCCATCATGATTTTCTTTCAGGGCTCATTAAATAGTAATCATTTGCCAAAATAATGTATTAAATATATTTCTTCCAATTTTTGCATTTTCTAAATATTTTTCAATTGCAGAGAACTTAAAATTTTTCTTTTCTTCTTTGGTCTTTGTCATCATCATCATTCATAAAAAGAATCTCTACCTTAAGGTTATAAAAATATCTAAGTTTTCTTATACCTCTAAGTATTTTTTTAACATTTCAATATTTAGTTTATCTAGAATTTCTTGGTGTAAGATATATTTTATTTCTTATAATTTATTAAATCAAATGTCCAAGCACCATTTACAAAACAATCTATAAATTCATAATTCATTTGTAATTATTGATTTTATACCAAAACTTTATATATACTTATGTTCATTTCTAGCATTATTGGTCTATTTCATAGACCTATTTCCTTCTAATTCCTATGCTACTATTATCTATTTTAGTTATTACAGATTTAAAGCCATATTAATGTCTCAGGGGGCAATTTTCCCATCATTATTACAACTATTTATTCTTTCAAATGCATTTAATAATTATTCTGTCAGTTCCCCCTCCAAACATAAATGACATTATTGTTAGAACTGTGTTAAATCATTAGAATAATTTGGAAGGAACTGATAGCCTTACAATCTGAGTAAATTGTTCCTTCTAGGAACAAGGAAGGCATGTCCACTTATTCAACTTTTTTTATTTTTATTTTTTTAAAGATTTTTACTTATTTATTTGACAGACAGATATCACAAGTAGGCAGAGAGGCAGGCAGAGAGAGGGGAAAGCAGGCTCCCCGCTGAGCAGAGAGCCCGATGTGGGGCTCTGTCCCAGGACCCTGGGATCATGACCTGAGCTGAAGGCAGAGGCTTTAACCCACTGAGCCACCCAGGTGCCTGTCCTGAGTGGTGGAATTCACCACTCACTTTTATTTTTCTCAATAAAGCATTCACTTTCTTCATATATAACATGTGCCATTTTATGAATAAAACTATCTTCTTCCTGTTATATTTTACAACTATGATGAAACTCATACAACTGGAATCCAAGTGGTCCTCATTTTGACGAGGGTAAAGCTGATACGCAGTCACCCTCTTCATGTGCAACACAACAGGATATATTAGAGGCAGCAGTTAGTCCCCATGACACTGTCTCCAGGCCATATCCCTAAAGATGTGTCCACGATTCCCCATCGCTACCACCACCAACGTGCTCATGGCACTAGTGACTTTGCGGACTTTGCCTAGGCCGTTTGTATAACTTCCAAACTGACACTCCTGATTTCACATTTCACTCTGTAATCTATTCTTTGAATTTCAAAAATAAACAAATCATACCACTCCCCAGCTTAATTCTCTGCAGGGAACTCTTAAATCCAAAATCCAGGGCTCTACAAGACCTTGACCCTATGTGCCTTTCCAACCACACCTCCCTGCGCTCCCTTCTCAGCGTGCTCCACCACTCTTGCCTTCGTTCAGCAGCCACTACCATCCCTCTGCCTCGAGTGCTTCTTCCAGAGGGCTGTTCCTTCTGACCACTCAAAGCTTACCTTAAGGGTCACCTGCTCAACGAGATCTTCCCTGATCATCCAATTTAAAGTAGATGCCATGACTCTTATCATATCTTCCTGCTTTATTTTTGTAAAAACAATGATCATGAAATTTTAATTTGTGTATTATGTATCATATCCTCTCAGTCTGTCTCCCCCATCTCCATCTTGGAGGCAAAGTCTTAAAATAGTCATAATTTCTGTCTTGAACACTACTGGATTGCAAGGGACTAGTTAAGTACCTGGTACATAGCAGATGCTCAATAAAAATCTGTGGAACAAATGAATAATTGAACAAACTCACATTTTTCTGGGTCATGGTGAGCACCATTTGGTGGAAGCAGCATGCATTTTACAACAAAGAAGATCTGTGTTTGCATCTCAGTCCTAGTCCTTGTGAGTTCCTGGGGAAAATACCCAGTCTTAGAATATTGGTTTTTTCAGTCATAAAACAGGGAGATTAGTAATATTCTATGCAAAATCTATACATTATAGAACTTGACAATTTAATAAGAAAACACTAGTATAAACACTAGTACAATTCCTAGCACATAAAATGCACTCAAGATAGGTTTGTTCTTTTGCCCATTCCTGAACTACTTTGACTTACCAACTAGCATGTTAACCTATGTCGTACCTGGGAAACTGAGAAATTTAGTGCCCAGAGAGTCTCAATATTAGGTTAAATCAGACTTTCAAAGTAGGTACAAAACAGGAAGCGCTGACATCTGAGATAGGTCTTTGCTGCAGTTTGCTTTCTGAAATTCAGGAGGAACAGACATTTCAACAAATTATTCCCTAGCCTAAACTACAACATACAATCAAAGACAAGGACAGTCAAACAAGTCAACAACAAATTTCGTTTTGCTACAAATCAGCACAATTAGGGTATTTGATTTTAAAGCCAAATTAGGGGAAAATATTCATTGCTCAGATGCCATATAGCACATGGGAACTATAAAAGGGGGCATTAAATACTCTCCAGAGGAGGATCCAAAATTCAAATAAATCGATGATTATGGTTTCCTAAAGCAATTTCGCTGAATTTCCATGAGCTACCAATATCAGGGGAGTACATAAATTACATAAGACTATAAAGTCTGACACAGTAAAAGTGGTCCATTCTGAAAAAGGAAATGAATTCTTTGACCTTGACTATCAAAACACCACCACTGATTTTTTTTTTTTGCACTTTCCTTTGGAGTTTACACTTGAAAAGCCAGTTCATTCTGTTTCCTCTTTTGTTTATATTTTTGGGGTTTGGCCCCATGGACACAATGTAGTTTCCTAAATCTCGGGAAGTGTAGGCTTGTCATAGAGAAGGCAAACAATCCCTGTTCATGGTACCCTTCCAATCATGAGCAGCCCTTCTTAAAACCAGGACTCACTCCATTTGAAATACTACCTGGAAAGTAGTAGGCACAAAATTATAGGTCATAGCCTATAATGAAGAGGTTATATGAGCCTTAAAACAAACAAACAAACAAACAAACAAAAAAACGCAGCATATGCTTTCCCAAGAAGTTCTAGAAGAGAACCAGCCAGCACCAAGAAAGAGGAGTATCAGCCAAGCATAACAACTGAGAGTGCAGATTCCAGACCATAGTGCTGAGTTTGAATCCCTGTTCTACAGCTTACTAGCTGTGTGAACCTTGGCAAGTTATTTTTCCCTTCTGTGCCTCAGTCTTCTTGTCTGTAAAATGAGGAAGATAATAGTGCCCACATTACACAGTTTTAATGAGTTAGGATTTTCAGGGAACTCGGTAAAGCTAATTAAAGGCCTTCTATACCCAGTTACAACTCAAGGGAGAAGTTTCATGTCTCTGTTCTGTGAATTTGAGTTCTTAGTGAGATGAGAGGAGCCCCTTCCACAGCCTTAGTGGAGTGATAAACAGGGACTCTATTCACATCCCACATTGTTCCTCCTTTGTCCCACAAGGTAGAAGAGGTAAACATGAGTCATCCATTCACTTTTATCAGTGAAAAAATGACATCAGTGAAATGAATAAAAATCCAGTTCCACTCAACTTAAAAATCAAAGAAGGATACAGTAATTAAACCCTGGCCCTTGGGTTTCCAGGCCTCCACATCACTTCCTACAGGTGTCATAATAAACTGTGACCTATTGTCAGGGCAAAGATGCTGAAGGTAAGTATCCACTGCATGGGCAAGTATAAAATATCAAAATTTCCTCCTTCAGAGGGCCCACACAGAGTCAAAAGTAGTAAGACAACACCGTTCTAATACTCCCCAAAATATAAAGCTGGAGCATGAAAAAAAAAAAAAAAAAAAAAAACCTTGAAACTCTTTAGAGGGCCAATCTAACTGTGCCCCATATCTTACTACTCACTACCATGCTGCCTCCTCACCTTTGCCCCCTGAGCACTAGATGATCTCTTTGAAATCTGAAAATAACTTGCGT
Source organism: Meles meles (assembly GCF_922984935.1). Lineage (NCBI taxonomy): Eukaryota > Metazoa > Chordata > Mammalia > Carnivora > Mustelidae > Meles > Meles meles. Next base: position 87,432,937 of record NC_060068.1, read on the forward strand.
TCCCTGCCACGAGAGGAGCCCATCTTCTGAGAAAAAAATTTAAGTAAAGGGTTTGTTTGTTTGTTTTTTAAACCATGAAATGGGAGTGATTTTAAAACTAAGGTTTTTAAGGGGAAGAAGAACCTAATCTGGATGCTAACCAAAGAGGGCTCTTCACAGGTATTGGGCAGCCAGATAAGCTATGGGTCTCCCTAAGAACCAGTGCACTCTTCTTAACTAGAGGATAATTCAGGAAAGTGAGAACTAAGACAGCAAGAGCCCATTCATCACAACTATAATAATGAATAGCCATAATGACAATGAAAGGAGAAAGCAGAGAAAATAAAATGTTTCAAGATGGAGAGGTGGTTAGGAAAACTGCATACTGATCATTTTTCTTTCAGAAACACCACTGAGAAAAATTAAGTCTTTAACCTTTGATGGCTTCCTGCAGCTAAGCCACAGAAATCTAATTGAGAGACTCAGGTCCATAGAAATCCACTGTCTGCTCTGGCTTCAGAATCATATTATTATAAGCCTTTGACTTGATTACTGTAAGAAACAGTATTGAATTATTGCTACAGCACCATTATAAAGACTGTACATCCAAATGATGCTTTTCTAGTCTTTGTTTACTAGTCTTTCCCCATTACCTCCAGCAAAGAGATGACGGAGATACCTCAGGGGACACTGTATTCTGTTTGGTTCTGGGTTTTTTCCAAATGTATTTTGTATTTCCATTGTAGAAAAGACACAGAATTGAGTGCCTGTATAATAGACAAGAGGACAATTGCTTTTGGGATAGCACTGTAATATTACCAGTATTACAATACACCTTTTTTTTTTTCCCCTTTTTATTTTTTATTTTTTTTTTTTTTTCAGCGTAACAGTATTCATTCTTTTTGCACAACACCCAGTGCTCCATGCAAAACGTGCCCTCCCCATCACCCACCACCTGTTCCAATACACCTTTTTAATCTTTGGGTTTAGGAAAGATGTTGCAACCATATAGCCTCTCACAATGATGTACTTGCGTGCATCTTATATTGCCCACTGCACATTCAGAGACAGTGCAAGTATATTGTTCCATTGCTCCCAACGTTTGGCTCTAGCAGTATCTGCACAGAACAAGCCCCAGCTAAGAACTGGGTCTCCAGGTAGCTTTATACTTTTTCATTTTCTAGCTAGTGGCAGGTATGAACAATTTGACAAAGCCAACAGGCTTTCAGAGGAGGAAGAGGCAGCTAAGATGTAATCTCAAAACTCCCTCTATACTTTATTCAGTGTTGACTTAAACCTCTGTCTCTTGTTCATCAGGAAAATCCCCATGACAAACATCATCTCATCTGGTGGCCTTCACTAGCTCTCTCAGAACAGAAAGAAGGGCCGCCATCTTCTCCTGCCCAAGCAACTCCCTTTACACAAAGCTTTCTCACATTCATCACTTCCAACTCCAATGACCTCTCTGCAACTCTGCCTTCCCAGTTTGGTTTTGAAAACCTAGCACCAACCCTCGTGCCTGGCTCTCAGGAAATGTTCTCTGAATAAATGAATGGATGAATGAATGAATCAACCAAGGATTACAATTAAATGGTTGGGAAGCCTCAGGAACATGAGATGGTGACATCTGTTAGGAGTACAATTCTCTCTTTAGGTATGCAGTTGACCCTACAATCACAAAAACAGGACTTCCAAGAGAACATGGCAATTTTTGAATAACCAAAATATCCAGTATTGGTTGTATCAGCTTCATCGTTTATAGCATGCAGTTTACATAGCCTGTGGGGATAAAATTTAGTAGCCACTATGTCAGTTCAAGGAAATAATAATGACAGTGCTGCTGATGATAACGAAATCACCAGTAAGGGGCAATACAGATTAATTTACCATAAAGAGTAGCAGTAAGAGTAGGTTTTATTTTTGGTGATGGTCTTGTTTTGGGGTTAGGGAGTAGGTTCACAGGTGTTCATTATCCTATTAAAAATACTGAACTACACATATCTTGAACCAAAGATTATAATCAATAATTAACAAAAATCCTGTGTTAAAACAGAATAAAAAGTAAAGAGAATGAACTTCTTACAATGTATAATTCTCAACCTATTATTATAATTATTTATCTTTGGATAGCACTTCAAGTTAAATAGCACTGAGTGTTCTACTTCATGGAATGATTTAGATTTTTGTCTAAAGTTTAATGAAATCGTTTGTTAATATGGAAAGTGGTAGAGAGTGCTCAATATCCATAAGTGAGTTGAGCATATAAGACTTTAATTATAAGACGATGTTCTGTTTTAGGGGACTCTATAGACTCATGACCTATTTGTATCTACCCAATAAACTATGTTAGAAATAAATTAATAAATAAAAACAACAGGGTTCTATGATATTCAGACACAAAGCTCAAAAGGACTTGTGAAAATCAATTCAATCCTTATATTCCTTCATTCATGAGCAATGCCCTTAGTTGTCATAAAAACTAATCCTGGTTAAAGTTCAATTCAGAGGACAGAATTCAATTAACCAATTTTCCAACAACAATAAAAAGAATAAAAACCAAGTGATAACTTTACACTTGCATAAGGTTTTACTGTTTCCATGATATTTGTTACCAATGCTAGGATCATTCATCACGCAGTCAGGAGAGCAGAGCACCCAGGATGAGGTGGATAAATATACATTAGTTTCAGTAATCATGTTGACAAAGCCATCCACAGTGCTATGCATCATTCACTCAGGACTCTGCATGATATCTGACCAGAAACACTTCATTTTATGGCCTACTTAACACTTACCTTCAGAGAGCAACACAATTAATAGGGATGAAGTTAGAATTGAAGTAGAGGGAACAGTCTACCCTGAGAGGCTATAATGGTGCCTAAGAGCCAACTAGCTCCAGGTACAGAGCCAACCTTGAACACAAGAGGATTTTTAATCATGAAGAAACTCCCATTTTGCTATGTTATTCTAGTGACCTCTGGGTCACTTAAAATGTGAGTTACAAAAGACTATCATTCCTGTTGCCTTTACAACAACTGCTCTAAAGGTGAGTCTCCTGAATTGTAACCTGTCATGCATAGACATTAGAGGAACTGTAATGTCACAGAATATGGGTTAAGGAAAAGGCTTTATCAAAGAAAGTGGCAGCTGGCACAGCCAGGTTCAGCAAGAGAAGAGGAGAGGAGGTGGGATCACCCTTTGCCCTCTGAAGAGTGGCTGGCAGGACACCCTACTAGACAAGCAGTATGGCTTATGGTCCAGTAAAGGAACACAAGGCCCTTTCCTCTGTATCTCTGTTAAGGACATGCAGGAGAAAGGGGCCTTATTATAGGAAATGCAGAGAGATTCCTGTTGCTAGGTGGGCTGTGTTTATTTTTTATTTATTTTTTTACTTTGATATAACTGGTGTTTTGTTTTTTTTTTCAGTCTTCCAAGATTCATTGTTTATGCACCACACCCAATACTCCATGCAATACGTGCCCTCCTTAATACCCACCACCAGGCTCACCCAAACCCCCACAACCCTCCCCTCCAAAACCCTCAGTTTGTCTGTCAGAGTCCACAGTCTCTCATGGTTTGTCTCCCCCTCTGATTTCCCCCAACTCACTTCTCTTCTCCATCTCCCAATGTCCTCTGCGTTATTCCTTATGCTTCACAAGTAAGTGAAACCATATAACTGAGCTGTGTTTAGATGCTGTTACCATATTTGTCCAGAAAAGCCAGCCACCCAGCATCCAGAGATCTTGAGGCCCATGTGGGATTACAGGCCTCCCTGTTGGAAAAAAGCCACCCGTCATATGAGAAGCTGAACTTGGGCACATCTCCTCCTGGCAGAGGGCAGTCCCTAGGACCAGCTGAATCACTGTTGAAGCAACGCAGAGAAGGCATCTATGATTGTTTGCAGATACCTGTTACTTGTATCACAGTATGACCCGTGAGTCTACAAAAGACTGTGAAATAAAATTATGCTAACCTGAATCTTCTGCTTCCCTGTGTCTTGACTTGCCTGTATTAGAATGATTGTTAACACCCAATGCCAAATAAGCATTCTGTATCTTCCTGTAAGAAGAGGACATCCCTACCTAGGTTCCTTTCTTTTCTTAGAAATATTTCTCTACAAAACAATTCTAAATCCTTGGCTTCCTTTAATTTTATAATCCTATTATACTAAGACCAATGAAAGGAAAAAATACAACTAAGGTATCGATCATGTTTGTCATCAGAGCTCCTGAACTGCACACTGCCTCTCCCTCTGCAGGTACCAGATTCTTGGGTTGCCCACCTGGGACTCACCCTCAGGGTGCTTTTGCCAATAAAATGTACTTGTTTCCTGCCCTATCCTGTAACAATAAAGGGTGATTCAATATACAGATAAATCAACCCTCTTAAGGTTTTTCACGATCTAGTGTGCAGTGCAATGAATGATTAAGGAGTGATGGAAATTCTGGGCACTCAGAGAGGATACTCTTGTCAGGGAAGGCTTCCGTGTTCCTTACTTTCTGCCTGTGGTCCTTTTTACACTTGACTTCAGCCTGACTTGCTGTCAGCCAGGAGGCTGGACTGTAATAGCTAATGAGCCTTCAGGTAACATTGTTGGAGTCCTTTGGTTAAGTTCACACCAGCTTTTTGTCTTGATCTCTATATTCCGGTTCCTCCATTTTCTACTTTGTCATTATTAATTGGATATGTTATTGCTGTAGACCAGAAATTTCCTTTATAGAATGAGGTTCTGTGTAAATAAATAAGTAATACACACACATTTTGAGTGTTGCTTCCTAAAAGTTAGTTTTTTGTGTACATGAATCTCCAAAATGGAGCTCCAGTCTCAAGTTCTTGTTGATCAGCTATTAAATACTTGGTTTGCTATTAACAATGCCAAAACAGTGTACTGAACCTGGAACCCAAAAATATGTTTGATTCCTGATCCTGCGTTTGGTTTTCTTCCCTATGTCTCCTCTTTCCTCTATTGTTTCTCCATACTGGAAAAGAGTGGAGTATCATAAGAAAAGAAATGCAAAAGGTGCACACCACAGGAAATCACCACTGTGCTATATTCTTGGCAACCCTTCATGGTCAGGGAAAAAGTTCTTTTAAGAAAAAAGGAAATAGCATACTGAAATAATTTATTAACTGATTAAGTACCAAGATAAGTATGATTCAAGTCTCATTAACAAACCAACTTCTTGCCAACCCTTCAAATCTCTTTTATGAGACCTTTAAATTCCTTACATTAAGTTTCCTAAGGTCTAAAACAGATTGCCTAAACTTGAGACCAAATCAAGAAAATTCTCCCAAGTATTCCCAAGCCCTCTGGGTGATGGCCTGACAGCTGGGCATGGGCAGGACGCAGGAAGTGCAGTGTGTACTACGGGGTACGCACTGAGGAACATCTGCAGCCTTGGAGAACCAAGCAGGTACCTGTCTAGGTTTCCTGTGGTCTCCAGGAGCTGCGAACTGGACTAAATCACACCGTGTTTCAGCTGCAGCAAAAGAAGTAAATGGAAGCGGTACAATTCCAATAACAAGCAGGGGACACTTTTGACATAAAAGAGGTTATCCTGAGAACACCATTAATAGGCTAGAAGACAGATAACAAACCTTTCTCATAGGCGAAGAAGGCTTGAAGCTCTCAGTTCATCTAGGTCTTCTGATTCCCTTCTCTATAGTGGGCATGTGAGACCCCTTCATAATATATATGAATGCATAAATGCACAAAGAAATGGCCAAATAAATGACACTCCTGTTACTGTTTCAGAACCACTAGAGGACACAATTAGAAACTGCAGCATAAACCCCAGGTCTTCTGCTTGTCAAAATGCTTCTCAGTTGCTTTTACTTCTTTGGTTTTTTTTTTTTTGTTTTTTTGGTTTTTGGGGGTTTTTTGCTTTTACTTCTTTGTTGTTTTTTTTTTTTTTAAAGATTTTATTTATTTATTTGACAGACCACAAGTAGGGAGAGAGGCAGGCAGAGAGAGAGGAGGAAGCAGGCTCACTGCTGAGCAGAGAGCCTGATGCGGGGCTTGATCCCAGGACTCTGGGACCATGACCTGAGCCGAAGGCAGAGGCTTAACCCACTGAGCCACCCAGGCGCCCCCTTTTACTTCTTTGTTAATCAGTCTCTGGCTGGTTCAAGATTTGCTATCATAGAATGAGATTCTTTCTTTTGTTTTTTTAAGTATCAAATTAAAAATTCAAATCCTTTGTGATGTCCTTCTCTGAGATCTATAATGATATTTTTTCTTCTCACATACTATGCCATTCAATTCTGATAGAAGATACAGGGGATCTTTTCTCATTTAAAAAAAAATCATCAAAATACCTGAATATTTTAAGTATGACTGTGTGATGAACTGTCCTAAATAAACCACTTAGACTTCCCTTGTGCTATAGGACTTGACACCAAAATCGAATATCCCAGTATACAAAAGTATAATATGTATCAGAAATAGTCCACCTGCCTGTCTCTAGCCTGTCTCCCCCATCACTCTCCCTTCACACACCCCAAACAAAACATTTCCCTTTACACAACTTCTTAGATGGACACACAGGTATCTCTGCAAAAGAGAGGCTAAAAACTACTACCCTAAATATAATTCAATTTTAAAGTCTAATTGTAGATATGTAATTCTTGCAGATACTTAAAAATAATAAAAACGATTGGTTATACTGCTCAGATGGTTAAAAATAAAATGGTTATACTATACGACTATAGGCTCAGATTCTGCCAACATGTTGAGATCATTGTCCTTAGAGTTACATACTCTCATTAAATAATTTTTCCCTAAGCAGGAACCAGTTGCTTTCTCATCACGAATTGTATTTCCAGCTGAGTCAATGTCTCTGTAGCATTAATTAGCTGGGAGAAATCACAGCTACAGTTTTCATACCAACTTGTATTGCTTTCCCCAGCTATGGTAAAAATCTAGTTTTCCCAGGCCTCCTGCCTTGTGGATAGTGGGAAATGTTAGTTATGCTTACATGGAAGTTGATGAAAATTGTATGAGAAGTAGAAAAATATATGTATGTATGTATATACACACGTGTGTTTATTACTCTATCTACAGCCCTCATCTGGTTGTAGAGAAAGCAGGTTTCTTTTCCTTTCAAAATGATCCACATTTTGTTACCAGGCCTTATCTAAATACAAATTACAAGACAACCTAGACCTTCCCTTTTCATTTCCTGTATATCCTCCCTTGAATAATTTCTGAACTCAACTCCTGATCTGCCACACAGTGGCTTTGAGACAATTGACATGTTACTTAACTTCTCAGAACCCCTCTTGAGAATGGAGATATTAACATCATCTGATTTGGAGAGTTGCTATGGGGACAAAATAAGGGAACATCCATGTAAAGTTCTGGATGCTTCTACTCATTTGTGTTAGATAATTTTCCACTCCTGCCTTTATTCAGGAGTAACATTATTTGGACGATTATATGAAACCCTCCCTTCAAAGCACAAGCTTGAAAAAAAATCAGCTTTTCATCTCTCTGTCCATCAGTAAATGATACTCTAGACACACACAGAATGCACAAACATGAAAACATTCACTTTTAATAACAGTACTAGTGGCAGTTAGTGGTATCAAGGGAGTCACATAAAAGACACTATGTTTTAAAGTAAGGGGTTATTTTCCAAGTATTAACTTACCAACTTTCTACACACCAAGTTCCCACAGCAGTCAAGAACATCTGAGACACTGCTAGCCTCAAGTTTCCCCTAATGGGGCACTAACTATTTTCAAATAAAGGCCTCTAGTGTGCAAGCTGTCTATGTAGAATGCGAGTACATTAAGTAATAGTAAACTTAACCCATCATTCTGATGTCTACAATGTCATGCTTCAGAAGAGTCCAGGAAAGATCTGGTTGGGACTAAAAATATTTGAAATCCAATAAAAATATTTAATATTTGAATTACAAGAGTATCAATCACTGAACACCTCCTCTCAAAAAACAAATACAACACAATTCTATCACTGCTCCCCATTACATTTACTTTTCCTGAAATGATTACATCTTTAATACACATGCTCACACAAATAACCATCACACATGTGCACTCCACTCCTGTGATACAAAGTATTTTCTTGTGAAAGGCTCTTTAATTTTGTGTTTCCTTCTTTATTTGCAACCTGTTTTTAGGACTTTAAAATGAGGTGTTTTACCAGCGCCACCTTGTGGTAATCAGCCACTTTTAATTCATCAACCCACTGTCTCTTCCCCCACCTTTTCTGTTTTGTGTTTGTTTTTTGTTTTTTTCATTTGTATTCATTTGTCATTCATCAGCGTTGGTGTTACTGAATATAGGATTTCATCAAAACAAAGTAAGCCATTAAAAATACTAACAAAAAGCATAATGTGAGCAGAACAGCAGAACCCATACACTTAAAAACATGCCACTCTTCAGGGCAAGAAATGTAGCTATAAATCAGAGATTTATGAAGAAGAAGAGGGAGAGATGGAGGAATCCCAAATGGGTTTTAAAGGGAAGGCTAACCTGATTTAAGGTATTTTGGCTACTTCTCTTCATATATCCACCACATTTTTGCCCATTGCCAATCTGAGAGCCAAGCAGCTTAGAACAGCAAGCAAATGCTTCCCAGCCACAAACAATAGAATATTAAAGCCATTGATATTCTTCTCACAGCAGCGGGAGCCAAAGCCAGGTGCTAAAGGAATCAATTGTTTATGAAAAAATAATCAAATATTCCTGCCTTCTTTCCTTCCTCCTCATTTCAGCTTCCTCTCACATAACTACCAGCATCCCTTCTCCCAAGGGCCAGAGTGCTACTTGGGGAAAATAATAATGTATGACTTTTTTTTCCCCCTAAAACACTTCAGCACTAAAAATTTACACCTTTATTAAAGAGCTTTTACACCCAGTAGCAGGTGTGACCAGCTGGCCATCAAAACAGGTAATACATGTACTTTTTGGGGTTTTGATCATTAAATCCAATGAAAACTTCATCCAGCCTCTGAAAGCCCTTGATTCTTTCAACTCTGAAACAGATCATGATGTGGATCCACCTGATGAAAAGGAGTAGAGATAAGACTTGAGAATTATGGCCAGAGAATATCCACTCATGAGTCTACCTAAGGGCATCCAGGCTGCAGAAGGAGCTTCCCTGAGCAGAGAGGCCCAAGGGTGACCTTCTGATTTAAAGGTCAAAGTCAGATATATGCATGTATGTGCACACATAGGCACACACGGGAACACATATGAAGACTCACACACAGGGACAATCACCCAGTCCACTGGCATAATAGGGTTCAACCCCACTCCTTACACGGACCTTCTATGGAAAGTCGTGTCTTTCCTATGGCTTCTAGAGCCTCAGACCTGGAAACAGAGTCCAGGGAGGGAAGCATGCAGTAGGAGACTCAAAAGTCAAGTTGTCAAGTTTGTGTAAAATAAAACTAAAAGAAGAGAAATTTTGTCTACTGGAGATATTAGTTAACAGAAAGAAATCTTAGCATCAGCAGATGCTAAGCCAGGGTGAAATACTGGGAGGAGTCATGGACCGGACTCTGAGGAGGGAGAGATAATTAGAGCAGCGAAAGGAAGCTCTGAGTGGGCCACTGTAATCACCAAATCCAACGTATTATTCCATGAGTGCAGAGCCCTGGAGGCCTGCCAAAATCAGACATGCATCCTAGCTGACCTTTCCAGGTCTCAGTGACTCCCAACCAGACTGAAGACTGTGACTGAGGAATGAATTCCTTTTCCTTCCTGGTGACCCCACATTACTTTCCAGTAAGTTCTCCCACAATACAATTGTTCCTTTATCTGCACAGGAAGGGTATTTGTGATTCCTTCTGGAAACCGGAGCACTGTGGGTGCCAGGCTCACTGTCTTGGCTGCTGGCTCAGAGTCTGACCATACACAGACCTGGAAGGAAGCCCAATCATGTGTGGGCTGTGATGCAACAGCCCAGCTCACCTCCAGGCTAAGTGGGGGTTTTAACTCTCTAGGACCCAGTAGCCTGTTAGTGACCAACAAGTAGAAGTCACTGTAACTCCAATGGTATAAAAATTATAGCCCCAGGCCAAATTAGGTCTGCCACTGTGTTTATAAATAAAGCTTTATTGGAACACAGCTATGTTCATTCATCTCAGTATTTTCTATGGCAGAGCTGAACAGCTACAAGAACAACCACTGGCCTCTAAAACCTACATTACACTATTAGGGCCTCTACAGGGAAAGTTTGCCAACCTCCACTTTAAAAGAAAGATCCTCAAAAGAAGGCAATGTGGTATACCACAGAGATCAGGAGATGGGGACTCCAAAGGCTAGTTCATAGTCCTGGCTCTGCTGAAACTATCTGGGTGTCTAGTTCTCAGTAACCCTGAATGCCTCTGCTAAGCTGAAAAAGACACAACAATTCTGTAATTTATGCATTTAGTAATGCACAGCATTTCAGATGGCCAATTTTACTGCACATTTTCCAAAAAATGTCATTTTTCTATTTGTAATCCAAGGATTGTGATATTTAAAATCATTATGTTGGAATCTATACCTTGTGCTTAAAAGGGAAATATATACACATGAGCACACATATACACACACACCAGGGAAAGCCATCCAGCCCACAGATATAAGAACAGGGTTTCCCACCCAAGCTCCTTAAACTGACCTTCTATGGGAAAGGCATGTGGCTTTCAGGGTCTCATCACTTACTCAAAGAAAGCTGCTGTGTGTCTAGGGCCTCACCATCTGTAAAGCTGTGATCAAAACATCACTATCAGTTACCACCTAAGGCACAGCTGTAGAATTATGGAGAAGTGTTATTACATAACTTAACAACTGTCTGAGTCTGTCTCCTGACTAAAGGAATAAGAATCCCTAATTCACAAAACATTTCATACTTTATAGCACATTTATATAAAATTCAGTTGATGCTATCCTATTTATTTGTACTCCATACCATCTGGCTACTTTGAGACTTGCAAATAGTCTCCAAACACCTCTCAAGCTAAGAAAAACATAATATAGTGAAGCTGGTTTTAAATCAGGGCTCTGACTTAGTCTGGGCTTTCTTCAAAAGCAGAGCATCTGAAATGGCATCTGAAATGCTGTGCATTACTAAAAGACAAGATCATTATTTAGGAAGTGATTCCAAGGTACAGAAGCAAAGGACAAGGCAGACTGAAACAGGGAGGGGAAGGGAAGCCAATCCAAGGACCTTTATTGATATAGTGACTGCTATGGGCAATTATGGCTAATCCACCTCCTGGGATGCTTTGAATTGCCTTGTAGAATGAGCCCCCAGGTGTTCCTGCAGAATATGCAGACTTGGTAGTGTTCATCCAGCAATTACCATCATTGGCACATAGGATTTAGTTCACTCCCACTTCGAGTGTGAGCATGGGGCAGAATGAGTGGCCTGGCCGCTGCAAACAGAATCACTGGAGAAGTCCCAGGTCAGAAAGCAAGACTTATGTGGAGCAGGTGAGACAAGGAGCGGATGGGTCACAAGTATACACAGTTGTCACAGCAACAGCTGGAGTCAAAAGGCAGGCTGGGATGCCTGAGTGGTGTAGCTGATTAAGCATCAGACTCTTGGTTTTGGCTCAGGGCATGATCTCAGGGTGATGAAATCAAGCCCCAGGTCAGGCTCCACACTCAGCATGGAGTCTGCCTAAAACTCTCTCTCTTTCTCCCTCTGCCCCTCCCCACACTGCACACACACTCTCACTCTCTCAGAAAAAAAAAAAAAAAAAAAAAGTAGGCTAAGGGGAAAGAGGCAAGATGGTGGAAGTGTAGAGGACCTCATTTCATCCCTTGACTTCAGCTAGATATCTACCAAAACATTCTGAACACCTATTAATTCAACTCAAAATGTAAGAAAACAATTGCTGGAATTCTACAAATAGAGAAGTGACGACTTTCTGCAAGGTAGAAGAAGCAGAGAAGTGAGTCTGATGGGGTGTATCAGAAGATAAACAGCAGTGGGGGGAGCCTCCAGAACCCAGCTACCAGAAAGTGATAGAGCCCCAGAACTTTTAGAATTCTGCTCCAGTGAAACACATCCCTGACTCAAAGGTGCTCAAGTGGTGAAGTAGGGCAGAATCCTAGGCAGGACATTATGGCCTCAGGATCCCTCAGGTCACAGAAAGAATGGGGGGTTCCTGAGCCAGCAGAGTTCCCAAACATCACAGCAGGGAAGCCAACTGCAAACAGCAAGTCCAGGAGTGGGCTTTCACCTTGGTGTTGCTAGAAACTACAAACCATGGCATAATTGGGTGACCACTCTCCCTGCAGGGGTCCTTCAAAGGGCAGAAACGTGGTGACCCTCCTACCTCCCCTGGGAGGGAGCAACTATATGAGAACAAGCTAAGCAATCTGGAAGAAACGGATGCATTCCTAGAGACTTATAAACTACCAAATTTGAAACAGGAAGAAATAGAAAACCTGAACTGACCCATCACCAGCAAGAAAACTGAAGCAACAATCAAAAATCTCCCAACAAACAAGAGTCAGAGCTGGATAGCATCCCAGGGGAATTCTACCAAACATTAAAGAAACATTAATACCTATTCTTCTGAAACTGTTCCAAAAAATAGAAATGGAATGAAAACTCCCAACCTCATTTTATGAGGCCAGAATTACCTTGATCCCAAAACCAGACAAAGACCCCACCAAAAAGAAAAATTACAGACCAATATTCCTTACAAACATGGATGCCAAAATTCTCACCAAGATACTAGTCAACAAGATCCAACCATACATCAGAAGGATTATTCACCACAACCAGGTGGGATTTATTCCTGGACTGCAAGGCTGGTTCAATATCTGCAAATCAATCAATATGATAAATCACATTAACAAAAGAAAGGACAAGAACCATATATGATCCTTTCAATTGATACAGAAAAATCATTTGACAAAGTACAGCATCCTTTCTTGATTCAAAGTCTCCGCAGTGTAGGCATAGAGGGAACATGCCTCAATATCATAAAAGCCATCTATGAAAAGCCCATAGCAAATATCAGTCTCAATGGGGAAAAACTGAGAGCTTTACTCCCAAGATCAGGAACACAACACAGATGCCCATTCTTACCATGGTTGTTCAATATAGTACTAGATGTCCTCGCCTCAGCAATCAGACAACAAATATTAATAAAAGGCATTCAAATTACCAAAGAAGAAGTCAAACTCTCATTCTTTGCAGACAACATGATACTCTATGTGGAAAACCCAAAAGACTCCACCCCAAAATTGCTAGAATTCATACAGGAATTCAGCAAAGTGGAAGGGTATAAAATCAATGCACAGAAATCAGTTGCATTCCTATACACTAACAATGAGAAAGAAGAAAGAGAAATTAAGGAGTTGATCCCATTTACAACTGCACCCAAACCATACGATACCTAGGCATAACCCTAACCAAAGAGGCAAAGGATCTCAAAAAACTATAGAACACTCACAAAACAAACTGAGAAAGACACAAAGAAATGGGAAACCGTTCCATGCTCAACAAATATTGTTAAAATGTCTACACTACCTAGAGCAATCTATGCATTCAATGCAATCCCTATCAAAATATCATCAACTTTTTTCACAGAGCTGGAACAAATAATCCTAAAGTTTGTATGGAACCAGAAATGACCCCAAATTAGCCAAAGGAATCTTGAAAATGAAAACCAAAGCTGGTAGCATCACAATTCCAGACTTCAAGCTCTGTTACAAAGCTGTCATCATCAAGACAGTATGGTACTGGCATAAAAACAGACACATAGATCAGTGGAACAGAACAGAGAACCCAGAAATGGACCCTCAGCTCTATTGTCAACTGAATTTCGACAAAGCAGGAAAGAATGTCCAATGGAAAAAAGACAGTCTCTTCAACAAATGGTGTTGAGAAAATTGGACAGCCACATGCAGAAGAATGAAACTGGACTATTTCCTTACACCATTCACAAAAATAGACTCAAAATGGATGAAAGACCTAAATGTGAAAAAGGAATCCATCAAAATCCTAGAGGAGAACACAGGCAGCAACCTCTGTGACCTCCGCCTCAACAACTTCTTCCTAAACACATCATCAAAGGGAAGGGAAACAAAGGCAAAAATGAACCACTGGGACTTCATCAAGATAAAAAGCTTTTGCAAGCAAAGGAAACAGTCAATAAAATCAAAGGACAACCATCAGAATAGAAGTATTTGCAATGTCTTATCAGATAAAGGACTAGTATCTAAAATCTACAAAGAACTTATCAAACTGAACACCCAAACAACAAATAATCCAGTTAAGAAATGGGCAGAAGACATGAACAGACATTTCTGCAAAGAAGACAGCCAGATGGCCAACAGACACATAAGAAAGTGCTCCACATCACTCGGCATCAGGGAAATATAAATCAAAACCACAGTGAGATACCACCTCACACCAGTCAGAATGGCTAAAATTAACAAGTCATGAAATGACAGATGCTGGCAAGGATGTGGAGAAAGGGGAACCCTCCTACACTGTTGGTGGGAATGCAAGCTGGTGCAACCACTCTGGAAAACAGCATGGAGGTTCCTCAACAAGTTGAAAATAGAGCTACCTTATGACCCAGGAATCACACTACTGGGTATTTACCCTAAAGATACAAATGCAGCGACCCAAAGGGGCACATGCACCCGAATGTTTATAGCAGCAATGTCCACAATAGCCAAACTATGGGGAAAGAACCTAGATGACCATCAACAGATGAATGGATAAAGAAGAGGTGGTACATATATACAATGGAATACTATGCAGCCATCAAAAGAAATGAAATCTTGCCATTTGTGATGACATGGATGGAACTAGAGGGTATTATGCTTAGCAAAATAAGTCAATCAGAGAAAGAAAACTATCATATGATCTCCCTGATATGAGGAAGTGGAGATGCAATGTGGGAAGTTTGGGGGGTAGGAAAAGAATAAATGAAACAAGATGGGATCAGGAGGGAGACAAACTGTAAGAGACTCTTACTGTCACAAAACAAACTGAGGGTGACCGGGGGGAGGGGGTTAGGAAGAGGGTGCTGGGGTTATGGACATTGGGGAGGGTATGTGATATAATGAGTGCTGTGAAGTGTGTAAACCTGGCGATTCACAGACCTGTACCCCTGGGGCTAATAATACATTATATGTTTATTAAAAAATTTAAAAATTTATATAAAAAAAACACAATGAGATACCACCTCACACCAGTCAGAATGGCTAAAATTAATAAGTCAGGAAAAAACAGATGCTGGAGAGGATATGGAGAAAGGGGAACCCTCCTACACTGCTGGTGGGAATGCAAGAGGGTTCCCCCTCTATTTTCAACTCAAGAAGCTGCAAATAGAGCCACCCTTGATCCAGCATTGCACTACTGGTTACAATATTCCAAAGATACAAACGTAATGATTTGAAGGGCACCTGCATGCCAGTGTTTATAACTGCAATGTCCACAATAGCCAAACTATCAAAAGAGCTGAGATGTCCTTCAAACAGTTGAATAAAGAAAATGTAAGATATGTATGTGTGTGTGTGTGTGTGTGTGTGTGTGTATACATACATACATACACACATACAAAATGGAATATTATTCAGCCATCAGAAAGGATAAATACTATTTACTTTGAGGTGGATGGAACTAGAGGGTATTATGCTGAGTGAAATAAGTCAATCAGAGAAAAACAATTATCATACAGTTTCAGTCATATGTGGAATATAAGAAACAACGAAGATCATAGGGGAAGGGAGGAAAAACTGAATGGGAAGAAATCAGAAAGGGAGACAAACCACAAGAGACTCTTAACTATAGGAAACAAACTGAGGGTTGGTGGAGGGGTGGTGGGTGGGAGGATGGGGTAACTGGGGGATGGGCATTAAGGAAAGCACATGATGTAATGAGCACTAGGTGTTACATGCCACTGATGAATCATTGAACTCTACCTCTGAAACTAATAATACACTACATGTTAAATAATTAAATTTAAATTTTAAAAACTAGTAAGAGGGGCACCTGGGTGGCTCAATGGGTTGGGTCTCTGCCTTCGGCTCAGGTCATGATCCCAAGGTCCTGGGATCAAGCCCCACATCAGGCTCTCTGCTCAGCGGGGAGCCTGCTTCCTCCTCTCTCTCTGCCTGTCTCTCTGCCTACTTGTGCTCTTTGTCTGTCAAATAAATAAATAAAATTAAAAAAAAAACTTTTAAAAACTAGTGAGAAAGAAAAATATGCTATAAAAGTTTCATGGTGAAAACACTTCATATCTCTGTTTTAAAACCTTGATACTGGGGCACCTGGGTGGCTCAGTGGGTTAAAGCCTCTGCCTTCAGCTCAGGTCATGATTCCAGGGTCCTGGGATTGAGCCCCACATCAGGCTCTCTGCTTTGCAGGGAGCCTGCTTCCTCCTCTCTCTCTGGCTGCCTCTGCCTACTTGTGATCTCTGTCTGTGAAATAAATATTTTTTAAAAAAAGAATAAAAGTTATAAAAAGTAGGCCAAGAGGATATAACAGCACAAGAAGTGACCATACAGTATGTAATATTTAAATTCTACTACCCCATCCTCTTAACACACCATCAATTAAGTTAGCATGATCACAATATTCCTTCATGCAAAATCAGAAGAACATCTGCCCCACACTAGACGTGAAATAAAGAGATGAAGACACTATGCTTGTGTTTAAGGAGAGTTCCATTTTAAAGGAGGATATGACTCTGAAAAGAAGTTATTTTAATGCATTCAGATTAATACCACCAGTTAATACGCAAACACAGATCCTCCAACGTCTATTGGATGGGGAGCAAGGAATGGATGTCAATACAAGGGAGGTCTTCTTGGGGATTAAGGAGTGCACTTATGATGAGCCATCGGTGAGGTATGGGATTGTTGAATCACTATACTGTACCCTTGAAACTAACATAACACTATACAGGAATTTAAAATGAATTTTTAAAAAAGGGGGATAAGTCTTCAGAAAGAGGGTGAGGCCCAAGAGATTTCAAAGAACAAATAAGAGTTTTTCAGGAAGTAGAACAAAATTAAAGAATGAATCATCTATGCAGAGTCACAGTAGTTAAAGTGAGAACGAGTGCAGGAAAATAGGAGGACTTTAGAAAGGATGACATCTAGGTAACATGAGGGGAAATGGTCAACCATAAAGAGGCAGCAGGGCCCAGACCACGAAACCCCGGGTCCCATCTTACACACCTTGAACTCCATTCTACTGGCAAGAGTGGGAACATGTTAAGATTGTGAAAAAGGAATGGAGTTATTCAATTTGTTTTTAACGAGAAAGGTAACTCCAATAACATCAAGGAAGGGAGTTTCTATCATCTCAAAGGAACTTCAGCAGTAAATTAAACTCTGTGTATCCTGATGATCCCAGATTAAAATAATTCAGCTCCGTCAAACATGCCAATTCATAGAACACACAATAACTTATTTTTCTGTAAATATACAGAACATTATGGCTAAACTTAACACAAGACTGAATGAAAACAGCTGCAAGCCTTCATCAAAGCAGAGACATTTGTGAGAGGGTAGGTCCATTATTTATTATTTAATGCTCACAGCACTATAATGTAAGCCTAGAAATAATTTAAACTACTGGTCATTTCCCTGGCCCTTAGCTTCGGCAAAGCAACATGAATATTCTAGGAAGATTAATGACAGGACTCAGTGCAGAAATACAGGTTTTTCCCATGGTGTTGACAAGAAAATCAGCCACCATAAACAATGGGCATCTAATACACAAAGTTGACTTCCTCAATTTAAATTCAGCAAAACAGCAGAGTAGTTCTAATGCTCCTTCTCTGAATCTGTATGCCAAATACAAGAGGCAGAGTTATAATAATGAAGAGGAAGACAATGAAAAGGAGATCAAACATGAAGGAACAGACTCAGAGACAAGAGAAAAAAACTTGAGAGGACCAAAGACCGTTCTGTGCTTCAGTTTCCACACTGCCTAGAATGAGCAAGTACCCTATCTCTCTCTCCACCAAACTGTGACAATAAGTGATGTCGATGCTGAGTGGCTACAAATCAGACAATTCCAAAGAGGCATCCAGAGACCATCAGCTTATGTTGAAGCCTCCACCCCTCCTTTAATCAAGCCCTTCAATTCATTTTGGAGTCATGGCCCAAGCCAGCAGTCTGGTAAGACTTACAGACCCTTTCCTATTTCCATTTTCTAATGTAGTTGAAAGCATAAAATTATATTGAAAGGCAATTACCAAAATAGTAAGAACAAATTTTGTGATACACTAGTATATGTGCTTCTCTATCAGTTCATTAAATATCAAGATCTAATGGTGACTCTGACAACTAGCATAACTTCAGTGTAGTTATACCTGTAACACTGTGAGGCGATATCAGTAATTTCTACTGGTGACCAACTTTTATGTGCTGCTAATACTGTTTTGATCGTTGCCTAGTAATAGCTGAGGCATACGCTAAAGTTACGTTGGGGGCTGATAAAACTGAAGATGTAATTCATGAATCCTCAGTTAAGTCTGCTAGCCACACTTCTGATGGTGTGGCCTCTGTTTCAATCCTTTTCCTGGAAAAAAAGCAACTTCAATTTCAAAGAAGTCCTCACACCTCCATACGATAGAAGTTGTGATTTTTTAAACAAATGACTGAAAACAGGTATAATAACTAAAAGCTACCACAACATTAGTTACTTAGGAATATTTGCTTTTGATAAAACACAACCCCATCCTCACATATTTGATCTAGAACAGCACCCGTATACCCATATGTAAAAGACTGTGTATTCAGGCCACAAACAATGCGTTAAGCACATAAGAATTTAGAGAGCTGTGTTTTAACACAACCAACATCTGTTTTGAAAAAATATACTATCCCAAGTACAAGGTACAGACTTTGGCTTCTTTCTACAACCGTGAACAAATGAACTCAGTTCTCTCATCTGTAAGATGGGAGTTAGAATTATACTGATTTGATAGGATTACTGTGAAAGGTGAAATGAGCTAAAGAAGTGTTTTTCTACACAGTGGGTTGTAAATCATTAAGCAAGACATAAAGTCCATTAGCATGTCATAATCAGCATTTTTAAAGTGAAATAGAATAAAATGGGAAATCGCAAAGAGTATCACATATGGTAAAATTGTTTTATGAAAATTTTATTCCAAGTATATAGGTCTAACTCCAGCTATACATCACTTTTTTAATAGTGAATAATAAAGGTTTTTTTTTTAAATTAATTTATTTATTTTTATTTGCTTATTTACAGCATAACAGTGTTTATTGTTTTGGCATCACACCCAGTGCTCCATGCAGTACGTGCCCTCCCTATTACCCACCACCTGGTTCCTCAACCTCCCACCCCACCCCACCCCCTCCCGCCGCCCCTTCATAACCCTCTGGTTGTTTTTCAGAGTCCATAGTCTCTCATGGTTCATCTCCCCTTCCAGTTTCCCTCAACTCCCTCTCCTCTCCATCTCCCCATGTCCTCCATGTTATTTGTTATGCTCCACAAATAAGTGAGACCATATGATACTTGACTCTCTCTGCTTGACTTATTTCGCTCAGCATAATTTCTTCCAGTCCTGTCCATGTTGCTACAAAAGTTGGGTATTCGTCCTTTCTGATGGAGGCATAATACTCCATTGTGTATATGGACCACATCTTTAAAGGTTTTTTTTTAAAGATTTATTTATTTGGCAGAGAGAGATCACAAGTTGGCAGAGAAGCAGGCAGAGAGAGAGAGAGAGAGAAGCAGGCTCCCTGCTGAGCAGAGACCCGATGTGGGGCTCGATCCCAGGACCCTGAGATCATGACCTGAGCCAAAGGCAGAGGCTTTAACCCACTGAGCCACCCAGGCACCCTAAAGGTATTTTTTAATATTAAAATAAAACATAAAAAACATGTAGTAGAAGAAATGGCACTCAGCAAACTACTGCTAGTGGTAACAGTAAATCACCAGTGCCCCAAGGTCCAGAGTCACAAATTGAAAGCCACTCCTTTCAAGAGGCTACTTAAAGACCTGGCTTGCTAGGAACGTATGAGACCATCAATTGGTTGGTCTGCAGAGGGATCAGACAAGCCCTGACAAGGAGAGAGGAAAAAATAAAAACGGGACTCTAGAAAAACAGGATAGAATTTTATTTAGCTTACTTCAAAGATCATTTTACCTTCTCTGGTAATAAGTAACCATATGACCTCACACAAGTTATTTAACTTCTCTGGACCTCAGCTTTCTAAACATAAAGGTAATAGTTGTTATCTCATAGGGTCATCATGAGAATTCAATCAGTTAAATGTAAAAGGTAACATTTTACAAATGTAACATTCACTCAGTGAAAATTAGGTATCATTACATTGCTAGTATTATTACAGGACTCAGAACAGAAAAAACTACAATTTGCAACCATTTTTCTACTCCCTCTCCTTAGCTTGAAATGATTTTTATCTTTTATTGTTATTCCTACAGCAAACAGACTTTTTTTAAACCAAATAAAAGGCTGCAAACAACTTCATTTTTAGGAAGTCTTTTATATACTACCACCTACGTTCTTCTTTTCTCTGAGATCTAAGTTATTTTTCCAGAGTTATTTTTTATTTTTGTCTTGTGTGGCTGACAGAGGGGGTGTGTGTATAAATGTTCAATTTCATCATATGCTGAAATTTTATCAGGAGATCTAAGGTGCTAATCCCAGCTTTCTGGATGCACTACTTCTTGCTTTCACGTGGAAAATACCATATGGAATTCATATGACCCGTGCAAGGGCAGTTGAGCTTCTTTAATATTCACAGATATATTGGCCCCTGGATTAAATCTGGGATTTAATATACCAGACACCAATCCTTTCACGTGGAAAATACCATATGGAATTCATATGACCCGTGCAAGGGCAGTTGAGCTTCTTTAATATTCACAGATATATTGGCCCCTGGATTAAATCTGGGATTTAATATACCAGACACCAATCCCCTGACAGAGGCTGCACCCGACCAGAAACAGACTTTCTAGATGACCATTGAGTTTCTAAATCACTTCACATACTTTTTGTCCAGCCACAGAGCAAGTAAATGGTGGAATAATTCAGAACCTGAGGTATCAGGGGAAAACATGCCCTCCAGAGAGGAAGTAGCTCTCCAAGGCTCCATTTCTTCTTTGCCCTCCCCTTGCCTAGAAGTGTCTTTTAAAATTGTGAGGCATGCACCATCTTTCCACTCCCAATCCTGTCCTTTTCAGAATTGCCAGCCAAAAAGAACACCACTCATGCGACGTCCCATCCAAATCCCTATGCTCTGTGTCTCCTGGAAGTCTCCAGAGGTAAACATTTCGGATCCAAAGTAAATAAATTGCCTATGGGCTGGGCAGAATCTCATGAGAATAAGTAACTGCAAACAAAAGCAGAGCCAAGAAAAATGGACAATAGCAGAAAGGGTTTTTCCCAACTTTTCAATATGAAAATTCTCTGAAATGAAAGCTGACAGACTAGTATAACCAGTATCTGTATGCCTACCACCCAGATGCAACACCTATTTCTATTTTGGCATTTTTTATGGATGTGTGTATCCGCTCAACTGTGTGTGGGGGAGGGGGTGCATTTGTGTGTGTTTTGAATCATTGGAAAGTTCCTGATATCCTGATAATTCACCCCTAAATATTTCGGCATGCCTCTTCTCACAATGGCATTCTCCTCTGTATTCCCCTATTGATAGAATAATAACACCTAAGCAAATCAAGAGGAATACCATAATATTTAATATTAGCCCACATTCCAATCTCCATCCTCATCCTGAGAATTAAAGCACTGCATTTGATTGCTATAGCTCTTTCAGCTCTTTTAATACAGAGCAGTCCTCCTACCTCTTATTTCAATGATGGTGGCTTTTGCATGTGTCCAGCCTATGTCTAGCAGGACAGCAAACAGAACTTTCCGTCACCCTCCGCAGAGTGGAGGACAAAAGTCCCAGCTCCTTTCCCCCACCACACTTCACCCTTAGTCACATCTCTGCGGCCACACCGGCCTCCGTGCTGCTCCCAACATGTTAACATGCCCAGCTCGACATCTGGCTCCTGAAGGGGACTGCTTTCCTCCCACAAATCTCAAGACGTGCTCTCCAACCTTGTGCAGGTCTTTGCTCAATAAAACCTATCTTGAACATCTTAATTACAACTGTAAACCATCTTCCCCACCTTATTTTTTTATTCACAGTGTCTTTCACCATCCAACTTTCTAGGCATTGTGTTTCTTTTGCTGGGTCACTTATCTCACCACCTGGAATGTACCCTCCTCCAAGTGATATGCTCACTGCTGCATCCCTGCTCCTATATGAGGGTTGGGCTCTAGTCGGTCAACAAGTATTTATTAAGACCCGCTACTATGCTCCAGACACTGGCAGAGCAACAGTACCTGCTCAAAGCTGGCCCAGCCTGACTCTCTAGTCCCCGATACCCCAGAGCAGCAGCAAACCCACTGCCCAGCATTCAGAATGGCTTCTGAGAAGTTAGGTGAAGCCCTGGGGCCATGCACAATTCCGGAGCCCTGGCATTTGCTTGAAGGTAGGACTGACCCTACATCTCACTCCTATTGTCCCAGTGACTCCCTCATGAATCCCATGGCTTCCAGTGCAGGTCTCTGACAATTCTCCTGGGCCTAACAACTCCTCAATCTGTTCCAGTAAAAGCGTCCACAGCAAACTTGCTTATACCCACCCCAAAGGACCACTTCACTGGTTCCAGTCACCCACCCTCACACTTATCCTCCTCGAAGCCATTGCAGTGATCTAAGACACAGTCATGGCCGAATCATTACCTCAGCTCAAAATATGTAACTGACATTCCGCCTTGCCCAGGATTAAACATTAGCACCTAGACTGATGTACACACAAGACCCTTCTTATTCCAACTACCACCTCTCCCATCTTGATCTCCTGCCATGCCCTACCTCACATTTGACACCACTAAGTTATTTTTAGTAGTTTCTGGAATATCCACGCTCTGTAGGTGAACGTGAACACTCTCTTCCGTTTATACTCACATGGAGCATTTTGCCTAAAAAGAAAATCACTTTAACGTTAACACCCTCCCATTAGTAGCGTCTGCCTGCCAGCTAGATCTCGCTGCAGGCCTGGAACCCATGCCCCATGAAGGGGTGTTGGCCTTTGCATTTTCCTATCCAGAGAGGTTTTGGTAAAACACTAGGTGTTTAATAAATGTGTACGACTTACTCTAAGGAGCTACTTTGCCCTGGGCAGAGCTGTGTGTTTAGGGCCTCAAGGATCAGAGTTAGTGACCCCGATCTTCCCTATTCTGATTTTATGGCTCAGGCCTAGAGTTAATGGTAAATGTCCTCATTGTTTCCGTTTACTGAAACATTATGTAAACCCAGCATCAGGCGGCTGTTTGGCGACAAACAACTCTGCATTCCAGAGCACGCTGACCCTGTGGCCAGTTTGCATTGTTTGCTTTTCACTAACAAAGAGGCTCTCATTTAAACTTCTGAAAGTTAAACCACATTATGTTCATTCCATCTTGTTCTCCCTCATAAAAATGTATGTGTGTGTGCGCGCCCGCGTGTGTGAAAGAGAGCGACAGACAAAGCTAGAATGCCGTGAAATTAGCGTGGCAGCTATGCTTCAAGCTAACTCTGTGCCCTGACCCGAAAGGACTGAATAAAACACGTGGGATGAGGCGCCAGGTCCAAAGGCACCACGGTCAGTTGTCACTAGACTTAGCAGACTGCCTGCTTCCAAAGTATTAACAAACATGGACCGCTTACCAGTTATCCACTCCATTTTATTTCCCTCTGAGAGTCATTACCTTCTTCACCCACCTGAGTCCACAAAATTGCATGTGCCTAACATTCTGGTCATGGATAATAAAGAGCAGTGTCAGGATTTCTCTAAGGAGATGAGACTAATTTTCCACAAACTAAGAATCTTTTATATGGTAAATATGCTTCTGTCATTTCTATTTACAATATATGCACAAAGCTACAGTATCACTTAATATTATTATTTAGAAATTTGCAACCATTATCCTACTCCACAGAAGAATGGGCATCCCTGGTTCTGTGCGGTGAGGCAGTACACAAGGACTCAAAGTCTCCTCGCATACTCATGCTCAGACTTTACGGACTTCAGGCTGAAGGTGAGTAAGCATTTCCGGCAGGGTCTTGAGACTCCTTCCCCTGGCTGTTAGCATTGTTTCACTTTGTCTGGTTTAAAACAAAACCAGCTGAATCTCCTCCAAGTTCCAGTTTTGGTCAGATCTCAGGAGACAGCCTGTCTGGTTGTTTAAAAACAAATATCTGCCTGCACATCCACCCCAACCTGATATCATGGCAGATTCCTGATGCCTTGTGACCCCACCTGGGTCCCCACTTGTGGTGGAGGGAGGGGTAAGGACATTAAGTGCTGTGATCTCCACAACTGAGGTTACGAAAGTACAAACAAGAAGGCCTGTGAACAGACAGTGAGGCTACAGAGCCAGTTACATTCTTACACAACCTGTCTCTGCCACCACAAACCCATGTTGTCTTCTCCTTTCCCTGGTTTACTCATGAACGTCTCCTTTCATGGCCTCAAAGCACATCCAATTGTCTGCCACTGATCAGGGGGTGCATACAGTAGGCTTGCCCCTGATCAGTTTCCTGAAAAGACAGGAGAGAACAAGATGAGGGGACTCTTCACTCCCAAGGAGTTTATAACACAGAGGTGGAGACAAAAAAACACACCAACATGAGAAACAGAATAGTGATATGGGATTATTGTATTGTAGACACAAAGAAGGGGACTTTTGCTCACTAGGTTTTTCTGCAATGAGTGAGATCATTCTTAGAATGGCATGTAAGACCTGTCCATCAAGGGGACAGAGGAGGGAGGATTGGACTCAGTGCGTGAAATAATCCACTTTCAAAACATTTAGCATTTTGGAATTCAATTACATTGACTTCAAATATTGTTCAAGGAATTACAATTTGACTTTTTTAATTCAGTGAAAAACTCCCTGTCAAATTTACCATTTAAAATCTTTGCTTAAGTGTTTAAGAATATATATATATTATTAACATAAGCTTTTCTCCTCTCAAATCTGTGCCAATCTCCCTAAATCTTCCGAACTATCTTCCTGCATTTCTCTTCTACCAGGAAATACAAATTCTAATGCTAATGCTAATCTCCAAATACTGATGTAACAGGGTTATATGGTAATTAATATTATAAACAACTCAGTAAAGAGGGAATTAGCTGTGGTAGGAAGAGCTTGGGTACCAGAGAAAGGAGGCTTTAATTTGAATGTGCCCCTTTCTCATTATGTGAACTTGGAAAAGAATAATAATCCTTATCTCATAGGTTTTTTTCCTTTGATCTAATAAGTTTTTTAATAGGAAAAAGTATTAATGTACCTAAAAGATCTAGCACAGTGTTACATACACTATTTTATACTGCCTTATATAATCTGGGAATTAGACAGAAATCATTAAAAACCATATAATTTCTGTTTTCAAAAGTCAGTGTTTTCAAAAACACAAGAAACAACAAGTGTTGGTAAAGATGAAGAGAAGGGGAAAAAAAAAAAAGCCCTGTTGCACTGTTGGTGGGAATGCAAACTGGTGCAGCCACTGTGGAAAACAGTATGGAGGTTACTCAAAAAATGAAAAATCAGGGGCACCTGGGTGGCTCAGTGGGTTAAAGCCTCTGCCTTCGGCTCAGGTCATGATCTCAGGGTCCTGGGATCGAGCCCCACATCGGGCTCTCTGCTTGTCAGGGAGCCCGCTTCCTCCTCTCTCTCTGCCTGCCTCTCTGCCTACTTGTGATCTTTGTCTGTCAAATAAATAAATCTTAAAAAAAAAAAAAAGAAAGAAAGAAAAATCAAATTGTCATATGATCCAGTAATTTCACTACTAGGTATTAATCAAAGACTTAAAAAACACTAATTCATTGAGAGATGAATGGATAAAGAAGACGTGGTATAGATACATGATGGAACAGTACTCAACTATAAACAAAAGAATAAAATCTTGTGATTTGCAACAACACAAAAAGATCTAGAGGGTATAATACTAAGCAAAATAAGTCAGTCAGAAAAAGACAAATACAGTATGATTTCATTCAAATGTGGAATTTGAGGAACAAAATACACAAAGAAAAAAAGAGAGAAAAAACAAAAACCAGACTCTTTTTTTTTTAAGATTTTATTTATTTATTTGACAGAGATCAGAAGTAGGCAGAGAAGCAGGGAGAGAGAGAGAGGAGGAAGCAGGCTCCCTGCTGAGCAGAGAGCCCAATGTTGGGCTTGATCCCAGGACCCTGGGATCATGACCTGAGCTGAAGGCAGAGGCTTTAACCCACTGAGCCACCCAGGTACCCCCAAAAACCAGACTCTTAACTATGAGAACAAACTGATGGTTGCCAGAGGGGAGGTAGGTGGGGGGATGGAGGATATAGGTGATGGGAATTAAGAGTATACTTACCCCGATGAGCACTGAGTGATGTACACAATTGCTGAACCACTAGGTTGTACATCAGAAATTAATATAACACTGCAAGTTAACTATACTGGAAATAACATTTTTTAAGACTTTATTTATTTGTTAGAGAGAGAGAGAGAGTGCTTCCAAGCAGGTAGAGTGGCAGGCCAAGACAGAGAGAGAAGCGGGCTCCCCACCAAGCAAGGAGCCCGATGCAGGACTAGATCCCAGGACCTAGGATCATGACCTGAGTCAAAGGCAACAGTTTAACCCACTGAGCCACCCAGGCTCTCTAGAAATAACATTTTTTTAAGTGAATAAGTATTTGTTGATAACTATACTGTCTTTAAAGATGAAACTGTGCTCTCAGGTCTCTCCCAGAGATTTTTGATAACCAGAACACCAGCAATGGAACAGCTTCATCAAAGTTGAGTATGGTTTGCTGAGTAATAGCTTGGAAGAGGAATTTGTGTTTGATGGAGGTTTAAATTAGGAGGATTATGTGCAGACAAAAAATGGAGAGAACATGAGGACAAAATGAGTGAGACTGGAAGAACAGGAAAAAGCTGGAGACAAGAGAAATCAAATCCATCAACTCAAATAAACCCTCGAGTCCCAGTGAAGAGAGCATGGTACAGTGGAAAACTCACAGATTCGTCAATAAGCTGCTTCCAAATTCCTGGTCAGCCTCTGGTAGCTGTGTGGCCCTAGGCAAGGCACATGACCCTTCTGAACTTCTACATCTTCACAGAAAAATCTTTGAATAATACCTAACTAGCATGAAAGATTAGAGATGATCTGTGTAGAAGTGCATGACACAGTACCTTGTCCACAGGTATGTCTAATAAATGCCCTATTGTTACCTCTTAGTCATCATTCGCTATTGTAATCCCCTAGAACCAATGTGAAACAGATCCCTAAGAAATTAAAACCAGCCAACTGTCCAGCCAAAACAGATGCAGATACTGAGCTAGAAACACACACTTGACAAGAATAAAAACTTTTTGTAGCCATAGCAAGATTAAGCAAGGGGAAAAAAAAGATAATATTGGAATATTATGGAAAAATGTTTTTGTTTTGTTTTGTTTTGTTTTAAATATTTTATTGATTTGACAGACAGAAATCACAAGCAGGCAGAGAGGCAGGCAGAGAGAGAGGAGGAAGCAGGCTTCCCGCTGAGCAGAGAGCCCGATGCGGGGCTCGATCCCAGGACCCTGAGATCATGACCTGAGCCGAAGGCAGAGGCTTTAACCCACTGAGCCACCCAGGCGCCCCGGAAAAATGTTTTGATATACCCACAAGGGATAAGTTTTGGTGGACTTGGTAGTATCAGGAAACCAGAGTCCACCAGTTATGTCTTATCACCCTTGGTAAGTGCAGCCATGTTCCAAAGCAGAAGTGTCCAAAGGAACCACAGATAAAAAAAAAAAGCCGGGCTACCAAATTAAAATTACAGACATCCGAGGTGCCTAGGTAGCTCAGTGGGTTAAAGCCTCTGCCTTGGGCTCAGGTCATGATCCCAGGGTCCTGGGATAGAGCCCCACATCGGGCTCTCTGCTCAGCCAGGAGCCTGATTCCTCTACTCTCTCTGACTGCTTCTCTGCCTATTTGTGATCTCTGTCTGTCAAATAAATAAATAAAATCTTAAAAAAAAAAAAAAAGCTTATAAAATTACAGACATCCAATGAAGAAATTCATTATGTACTGGATATAACAGCAGCAGATGACACCCTTTCTATGGAGAAGATTAATATGCTGACTTGAGAGGTGGGATTCTGGCACTGGAAAGGGGTGTCCAGGTGGAGCCAGTGAAATTCTCCTCCTCCCAGAGTTCCTCCATGATGGCCCATGGTACAACAGTGGTCAAGAGCATAAGGACGGCACTCAGAGACTGACTTGAAGACCAGGAAAAGAAGTAAAACTGTAACAACTGGGACCCACAACATTCCTTAAGAATTTCTCTGCAAAAGTTTCACTTCTGCAGTGGCTGAGGAGTGGGATCACTTCAAGAAAGACACCCTGTTCTTGGGTCCTGGATGCCAGATTCTGGACAGCAGCATTACCCTACAACACACAGGAAAACAAGAGCGGAAACCATCAGGTTTAGAATCACTTAAAGTACGAATATCATGTCCTAAATCCTGCAAAATAAGAATAAATATATCATATGTACCAATAATACAAGGCTCCCTGCATTCGCAGAAAAGCTCTACTGTATTCAGCCTACAAATGTATATTCTAGCTATAAGGAGTTTTGAACATGTAACGGACAGTAATTATCTTCTTGGAATTCAGTAGTTTTTTGAGGCAATGTTACAAATGGCCCAGCTCTCATAACACAAACCAAACAAACATGAACTCTAAGCCGAGAACTTCAGTCGGCTGCCTTCTGATTCTGATCACATATGTTAAATTAAACAAGGAAGCCATTAGACTGAGGTGGCTTTAAACCTTTAGTCGCCTAGTGAGCGAACCCAAACCTAAGCCTGTAAATGCCTCAAGGTTAAGAACCTGAAACCTAAGGATAAGCAATCACAACAAACAGCCACGTAGGCCTCCCAAGCAAGGCAACCACTTACGCTACAGCCGAATCAAATCATTCCTTTGCTTACTTCCCAGTCTTCCCTTTGAGAGTCTTTCCTCTGACTCCTAACTACTCTAGCGTGACTCTGCCCAATTAGAAACCCTGTTTACTCAAGCTAACAATTTAATATGTCTCAGTTTATCTTTTAGCACATTCAAACTCAGTCCTGAATACCCTCCTATCTTACGGTCATGTCCTCTGACATTTAAAAAGGGAAATGTCTTAGAGACCATCCGGCCCACCCCACCCACTCTCACCCTGTGACCATTTAAAATAAGGAAACCAAAACTCAGGGAGGCTGAGGGATGTCCAAGATCATAATGATTTTAATGTTTATCCTTCCTTCTGTGAATGCTAAACAAATCATTTTAATGAGACTTAACAGTATCCACATAGATCACTCCTCCCAGCACGTATGAGTGAACAATGTTACCCCATCGTGATTGACAGAAAAAGTGAAATGAAAGTTAAATGACGTGTCATGCTTTCTCACATGAGAAACCTATTTTGTGGAAGGTAGCCACAAACGAACAATGTGGATGTTCATACCAGACCAGGGATAATTCAGAAACAGAAAGTATGTCCAGTTATATGAAGCTTATAATGATAGCCCTCCAAGTAACTCACAGAGAAGCATTTTTTAAATTATCATTTTTATAGAGCTGTATTTTTAAAATAACTTTGAAAATATTTCACCAAAATGATTATTTCACAAAATGTCTGGAAGTCTGAAAATTGAGCAGAGCTTCCTCTAATTCCCCTTCTCCCTCTCTGAGCCACCACCATCAGTCTGCACTCGACTCTGGTTCCACTGGCCCAGCATGAGTCTGCAAAACCCACCATTTTGGTGCTCACCCTGTTGACCTCTGGACAGAATCACTCTGGTCTGTTCTTATGTCCTTTTGCCACAAACAAGTACGTCCCTGTCTGAAGCTCACTGGTCCTTTTGTGTGCCTTGAAAAGACCTACTTTCACATCCTCTATATGCCAACAGCAAATGGACTCCACATTGCAACATAAACCCTACCCAAACCCATACAAAAGAGTGGCCCATCCAAGCCCCTACAAGCATCAATTTATTAAATGGGTGCACGAAACCAACATGGGAATAAATCAGCCTGGGTGCTGTCAGTGAATTCAGCTTTCCATATAAAATTCTTCACACACTGGCCAAATGTAAGCCCACTCCTAGCTCCCACCAACGTATATATTTAAGATCATCCCACGGAGGACCACTTCTTCCATACAATGCACCTCAGAGATTTGGATGATTCACCCACAGCCTGAATAATCCTGGAGATCAGCTGATAGAATAGCAATGGTGGGCTACCTGAGGGGTACCTGGCTGGCTCAGTTGGTAGAGCATGCAACTCTTGATCTCAGGGTTGTGAGTTCCAAGTCCTAGGCTGGAAGTAAAAATTACTTAAAAAATTTTTTTTAAAAATTAATATTTTATTTTTTTGTGAGAGAGAGAATACACGCAGGGAGAAGGAGAAGCAGGCTCCCCACTGAGCCGGGAGCCTGAGGTGGGGCTCAATCCCAGGACCCCAAGATCATGACCGGAGCCAAAGACAGATGCTTATCCAACTGAGCCATCCATGTGCCCCCAGAAGTAAAAAATAAAAATTTTGAAAAAATAAAAAACAGCCACTTGAAGGCTGCCAAATTAGGCCCTGCTCCCAGAATCTTCCCCACATGTGTTGGGTCCTGCCCTGAATTCAGCCCCATGAGTGCAGCCACACAAAACATCAATCCCAACTCTTCTGCTGTTCCTTCCTTACCATCGCAAATTGCCCCGCCCCCTGCTTGCCATTTATGTCTCTTGCTTCTCCTATTTCAGAAGCAGAAAGGTCTCTTTCCTTTCCAAACTGCTTATTCTTCAGCTCCCACACATAATCTTGGTTGTATCAGTCCCTTGCCTCTTCAGTCTACCATTCTGTACTTAAATACTCCCTTCTGAGTATCACCAAATGGTGCTTGTGTCTCCCATTACCCTAACACTCCCATTTACTCCTCCAGAGCACCATGCTTTAGCAGCCTCTTTTCTGTTCTGCACATCATCGCCAAACTTTCAAAGGAACAGTCTAGATTTCCTTACCACTTCCACATGCTTGAACCAAAAAAATGCAACCGAGCAGCAGGTATGGAGACATGTGGCTGAGTGCACCTGAAGCAAACTGATATGGGCAGCACCCCACCTCCCACCATAGCCCTGATACAGGGGCTCCAGCTAACATCCAGCCCAAGAGAAATGAGCGCCCTGGGTGGCCCCATCACTTAGGTTTGGAATTTGGAATTTTCATGTGAAAGCTAATAATGCTGAAATGGTAGCAATTTATTTGAATTTTAAATATTGAGGAACAGGGGTGCCTGGGTGACTCAGTGGATTAAAGCCTCTGCCTTCGGCTCAGGTCATGATCCCAAGGTCCTGGGATTGAGCCCCACATCGGGCTCTCTGCTCAGCAGGGAGCCTGCTTCCCCTCTCTCTCTCTCTCTCTCTCTCTCTCTATCTGCCTCTGCCTACTTGTGATCTCTGTCTGTCAAATAAATAAATAAAATCTTTAATAAATAAATACTGAGGAACAAGTAAAATACCTCTTCAGGTTGCACTCCACCTATGGCCCTGAAATTTGCAAACTATTCTTTGAAACCTTTGGCTTCTTTCACCTGACTTTCCAAAACCAGTTTTCTTAACACTCATCAGCGACCACTCAGCTACCATATACAAGGGCCTTTTCAACCCCCTTTCCTGAACCCTGGGGGAGGGGGGGGTGCGGGCATGTTTTATCACAAACCCCTTGTTAAACTGCCATAACTAAGATTCTTGCCTCCACCGTCTCCTCATTGTTCTGTCTTGTCTCCTCTTGGGCTTATCTTGCTTGATCGTTTTCTTTTTGGCTTTTTCAAAAACCTCTAATTGCAAAGATCTTCTAGCATCTAGGCTTCAACTAATCGCACTACAGAGCTCCCCACAAAAATCTTTAGCTTCTCTCATTAACTCCATTCTCAAACTTCTTTTTTTTTTTTTAAGATTTTATTTTTTATTTATTTATTTGACAGAGAGAGAGATCACAAGTAGACAGAGAGGCAGGCAGAGAGAGAGAGAGAGAGGGAAGCAGGCTCCCTGCTGAGCAGAGAGCCCGATGTGGGACTCGATCCCAGGACCCTGAGATCATGACCTGAGCCGAAGACAGCGGCTTAACCCACTGAGCCACCCAGGGGCCCCCATTCTCAAACTTCTATGTACTGGATTCAAGAACCCCCAAAACACCCTGTGCTGACTGAAACTCTTCTTCAGTACCAATCCACCAAATCCACTGATTCCCTCTCTTCCCTCTTAGCCAGCCAGCCTCAAAACTTCACCCACTGCTTCCTCTCCTCTGACACCCAATCAGCCATCTTTCTCTTCTGTGCCCTTTGCAAAACGTTTCATGCATCTCTCTTCTCCTCCTTCTTTCCTCCTGGACTCTCATTAGCTCTCAGCTGGACGACTAATCCCAGAACCTGAAAACCTACCTCCTTCACTGCTTCACTTCCACTGTGGTGCCAGATTCATGTTCCTGAAGGCCTCCAGTCCTGACACTCCTCTGCTCACAACTAAATGGCTCCCCACCACTGACAGAACTGGAACTCAAGACTCTCTGCCAGCTGACCCTCTCCCCCCACCCACCCTACCCCCACCGGGTCAGCCTCTCTGCCTTCCACTCCCTTTCAAAGGCCAAGCATTTCAACCAAACTGCCTTCTGTTTCCTAAACACACTTCACTCTTTTTGCTTAAGCTGCTCACAGTTCTCCCCTCCATCAAAATCCTAAATGGCAAACAAAGCACTTTTTTTTTAAAGATTTTATTTATTTATTTGACAGAGAGAGATCACAAGTAGATAGAAAGGCAGGCAGAGAGAGAGAAAGAGAGGGAAGCAGGCTCCCTGCCGAGCAGAGAGCCCGATGCGGGACTCGATCCCAGGACCCTGAGATCATGACCTGAGCCCAAGGCAGCGGCTTAACCTACTGAGCCACCCAGGCGCCCACAAACAAAGCACTTTTTAAAGGTCCCAAATGCCTCCTGACTAGTGCAATCCTTCTCTTCTCTGAAACCTTATAATCCTGTATCTATTTCTCTGGTGTGACTTATCACACTACAGCCTCCATTAGTGCTCACGGTTGCAGGTGTTGTTTCCAAGACAGTGGGGTCCTAGATGTGGCAGGCTTCGGTCTAATTGGCCTTGGACTCCTCACCACACTAGCACAGTATTGTCCCTCGATGTATTTGAGGACCAGACGACTGAGCCAATCATCTGTCTGCACTGGTGATAACAATCACACCACAGGTTCGCACCACCTGGGACTGAGTCTAGTCATAGGAGAAAGTGAGGTGGACTTGTCTTGAAGGCTGAGACAATCTTGGAATTAGAGTGATATATTTGTTGCAACGGAGTTACAGGTGCGACACTGCCCATTTAAGCTTGACAATGTTTCACGTCAAATGAACTTTCGCTGCTATTTCCAATCCTCCTTCCAATCTGATATTACAGCTACTGCTTAGTCACCAGGACAGCAAGCTCCTTTGCGTCAAAACCACCCTCCTCAAAAATACCCCCACCCTTCCACCCCTGGTACTCTATCCATTGTATCACGTTACACTTTCCTCCACCAAGATTCAGCCCTAGCATCTGATCCACAATGCTATCTGGCCTACAAAGCTTCATTTCATTCTCCTTCAAAATAACTGTGGTATGTTTTCAACGGAAACCGGAATACAGCACACATGGTTAAAAATAATTCAAGCAAACAAAAGTTCTGAATGAAACGTCTCCTTCCCAAAACCATAGTTCCTTGGCTGAGGAGTTTCTCAGTCTCCTAAAGGGCAGCCACTATATCATTTTTTGAGATACCCTTCCAGAAGTTTTCCCTCTCCTGGAAATACACACAAAATATATAATAACTTTTTTAGAGGAACAGAAGAACACAACGCACACTCTTGTGCAACTTGATTTTTGTTCTTAGCACATTCAGGAGCTTGTAAATCTAAGTTAATACATGCGAAGCCCTTAGAACGGTTCCTGGCCCACAGCAAGGGCTAAATAACTTTCAGGTGGAGTATATCAGGGGCCATCCCAGCACTCAAAGAGTTTCTACCAATAAGACCCCAGAAGCATACAAATAAAGGCTGGGGGTTTCACTGGACAAGAGCTCAGGGGTGCTCTTCCCCCTCACCTCCCCAGAGGCAGGCTCCCTGCAGACTTGGCTATTACCTCTCCCCTTTGTGTGGCATTTGGAGGAAAAGGCCGCCCCAGAGCTCACACTTCCTAACTAAAATCACACCTAACTCTCACTGATCGCTAAGTCTAAACAATACACCGTGGAGTAAAAACAAAACACGTTCTTGCACTTTACTTTGATTACACGGTAAGGAAGGATACATTCAGCCAGATATGATTAGTTTTGTGGCATCAGCTCCCCAAAAATTCTGCCTGAGCTGGCTCAGCTCTGCACTAGGTCCCAGAGTGTTTCTAGAAGGTAAGCTGGAGTCCCTTGCCTTAGGCTCCGGTCCCAACCCTTCCTGTGTCCCCTAATAAGAGCAGAACTCACAGGAGGTGTGAAATCAGACCTTACTCCAGCAAGGGCAAGGCCACGTGTCCCGGCGGCTTTGGGAGATGACCGCAGAGTCCCTGTCACTCCTCATGAGCAGTTTCAGGTCAGAGAGCCTGGAAAGCTCTGACGAACACGCCAGTTTTCGCCATCTTCAGCTCCCTCACCCGCAGGCCCGCAGCACTTCCGGCTCATTTGCATACCTGATGAGCCTTTCACCGCCCAGGATCTTTCCGCAGCCTACCCAGAATGCACCTTGCCGGCCTGGGCACCGAGTGGGGGAGAGGGGCAGGGGCCATGGGAGCTGGACTGGCAAGGGCTCCGTGAATATTGGCGTTTGGGGCAGGGGTGGAATTTGGGAGAGCTTGTGACTGCAATTAAAGGGAAGTTGGCAACTTAAACACTGCTCCTTAACAGTTAGTTGAGTGTCCATTAAATTTAAGCCCTCCCCCCACCAGACTTCTTTGCAAGTACCTGTACACCTGTGGGCTCGTGGACACACGTGCACACATTAACAGGATCCACTCAGAAACTGAAAAGGGGAGAAGGAGAAAGAGAAGGAAAAACAGTGGCATCCTGAGGCGCACAGGGGAAGAAACATGAGAGGCTTGACCCCTTCATGTTACTTTACTGAGAGGCTTATGTGGGGTGAGGGACTGGGTCAAAACAAGGTCTGTCTTAAGACACCTGTTCTTGCCACCGACTCTCCCAAACGTTTCCCAAAGCCTTAGAGCACCCGATACACGTACCCACATAAGTGCACATACATAGGGAAAATGAGCCTTCTTTTTTAACAGCTGCAGCTTCTTAATGGAATGGACTTTCCACTGAGCCTGTCATATAAACTAACCCATGGCCTCTGTCAGAGAGAATATTAAAAATCCTGGAAGAAGTTGAATAAATAGGGCATAGCTTACCTAAAGTGGCACTTGGCCTGGCCACCTGGGTCAATAGAGGTTCAGAGTCTTACTGAGTGACCTCAACTGTTGTGGACCAGAACAAAGAGAAAATTTTCTGAGCAAAATAATAATCAGGTCAGCCTCCTAGAGCCTTAGGAGTGAACACAAAACCAAGGGTCAAAAGGACAGGACAGTGTCAGACCAAACCCAAGAGGAAGGCCCAGGATGCACTTTCACAGTGTGTCAAGGCTGGAATGTAGGCTGAGCCTTGTGCTGAAGGCAAACTGACCTAGTCCCCTGTGCACAGATGTGAGAGAAAGAGGAGTGGGATGTAAGTTTAGGGAAGGGATCAGACACTCTCTCCAGGGAAGGATAGATGACAACTCCATGCAGCTGTCTGGAAAGTTCAGGGCTGTTGAGCTGTTCCAGTGACTTTAGGGAATTAAGATGTTTGGAGTAGGAGTCCCAGACAAAACTCTGAATTTAGTCTGGCTTCCAGTTGCTCAGACCAAAAACCTTCGTGTCATTCTTGACACATATCTGCTCCATTCCCAATGCTCCCGCCAACATCCAGTCTATCAGGAAATTCTATCAGCCTTATTTTCTCAATATATCCATTTCTGCCCATTTCCCACCATGTCTGCTGCTATCTATCACCCCTGGTCCAAGTC
This sequence comes from Meles meles, assembly GCF_922984935.1. Lineage (NCBI taxonomy): Eukaryota > Metazoa > Chordata > Mammalia > Carnivora > Mustelidae > Meles > Meles meles. The sequence goes on from NC_060068.1 coordinate 87,469,073, forward strand.
ATTATTATCTCTCACCTTGATTACTAAAATAACCTTCCTAGGGTTTTTGTTTCTATCCTTGCTCGCCTATAGTCCACACAGCAGCCAGAGCAATAATTTGGTAAGTGATGAATTACTAAGTTCTCCACCTGAAACTAATACTACACTGTATGCTGACTAACTGGAATTGAAATAAAAACTTGGAATAAAGGGAGAGTGCATGATGAGATAGGCGCTAACTAACAAATCATTGAACACTACACCAAATGTATGTAATGATATACTACATGTTGGCTAATTGAATTTCAGCAAAAAAATAAATAAAAACTTGAAGGAAGAAAAATAAATATTTATTTGAGCAGCATAAATAAATTAAATGCAAGTCAACTTCTCTGCTGAAAATCCTGTGCTAGCTTCCCTTCTCACTTACAGGAAAACCAAAGTCCTTCCTCTGCTTTACAAGGACCTCTAGAGAGTGGCCCCATGGCCACGAGGCCCTCAACCTCCTCCTCCTTACAGCCTTACTCAGTGCAGCCACACTGGCCTCCTCATCCACCTGGAACTGACCAGGACCGCTCCCACCTCAGGGACCTGCTCAAATGCAGTTCCCTCTGCCTGGAAATGTCCTCCCCAGATATATTCATGATTCATCCCTTCAGCTCCTTCAGGTTTTTTTTTTTTTTTCAAATATCGACTTCTCATAAAGCTCTACCCCATTTAAAATTATAAGTGCATACAAATTCCCCTTAAGCCATTCTATTTCTTTTCATACAATTTATCATTTTTATGTTCTAATAAGCACATTTTCATATATTGAACATATTTATTACACTTCCTGTCTTTCCCCACACAAAAATGAAAAGTTCCGTGAACACAGTGAGTTTTACATAATTTGTTAACTCATGAATTCTTTGAGCCTACTAGATGGTCAAGATATAGATGATTCTCAACACAAATCTTCTAAATAAACAAATACAGTCATTTAGGTCAAAAGCCACTGAAGGGTTCCTTTGCCAGACCAGGAGCTCCTCTATGAAAAGAAATGTGGCATCCATCCATTCACACGTGTGATAATTATTTATTGAGCACCTAATCTATACCAAGCACTATGCTGGAGAGTCTAAAATACAATGGTGAACAAAACATGTACATGCTCTTGCCTTCATGGAACTTACAAATTAGTGCCTAGAGACAGATACTCAACAAGTAACTGCACAAATGAGATCATTACTACCGACATAGTGTACCATTAAAATAGTCCAGGAAAAGCTTTATGTTTTGTACTAGGTTGGTGGTAGAAGAGGTGGAAAAAGCTAAGCAGATTAAAGATTATTTAGTAAAGAAAACGTAATGGGAGATAGAAATGTATTAGGTGGAGTTGGAGAGAATATATAACAAAGGTAAGTCCCAAAGCTCTGGTTTAAGTAACTGAGTGGATGAAAGTGCCCTTTGCCAGAGTAGTGTAGTCAGCTAAATAATGGTCCACCAAAGATATCCATGTTCTAATCTCCGAAATTTGTAAATGCTATCTTACCTGGAAAAAGGACATTTGCAGGTATGATTAATTTAAGGATCTTAGGAAGAGGAGATTATTCTGGATTATCTGGCTGGGCCCTACATGCACTCACATGTAATCACATGTATCCTTATAACACATGTATTACTATAAGAGGGAGATCAGAAGATATGCAAACACACACACACACACAAGGCAGTATGAAGATGGAACCAAGAGAAATTTGAAGATGCTGACATTGAAGATTGGAGTGATGGGATCACAAGCCTACTGTGATGATTAATTCCATGTGCCCACTTAACTGGGACACAGGGTGTCCACACATTTGGTCACACACCATTGTGGGTGTGTCTGTGAGAGTATTTCTGGATGAGATTAACATTTGAATTGCAAGACTGAGTAAAACAGATTGCTTCCCTAATGTGAGTGAGCCTCAGTCAGTCAACTGAAGACCCGAGGAGAACAAAACGCTTAGTAAGAGGGAATTCCTCCAGCCTGACTGACTGAACTAAGACATTTGTCTTTTCCTGCCCTCACACTGGAGCTGCCATGCCACCACTGGTCCTCCTCAGTCTCTAGCTTGCAGATCTTATAACTTCTCACTCTCCATAGTTGCGTACGCCAGTTCCTTGTTTAAAAAAAAAAAACCCACACACCTAAAAAACCCTAATTAATACACCAAGGAATGCTGGAAGCCATCAGAAACTGGAAGGGTCAAGAAACAGATTCACCTTGATTTCAGCCCAGTGAAACTGGTTTTAGATTTCTGGCCTCCGGGACTCTAAGACTATAAATGGATACTACTTTAAGCCAATCTCACTGCAGTCAGTTGTTACAAAAGCCACAGGACACTGATGCAATGGGAATCACTATAAGAGGAGATGTGGGACGGGAGGGCATCAGAATTAGGTTTGGAACATGAAATCTGGGATGCCAATCACACACCTAGGGGAGAGGCAGGCCAAATCAGGATTTGGAATGCAGGTATGGAACTGATGGAATGGTCTGAGCAGGTGTATAAACCCCGGAGCCCACGGACTGGAAAGCATAAGAAGCCAAGTAAAAGGAAGGACAGCTGAGTGCCACATCCTGAGGCAGTCTCAACAGTGAGAGGTCAGGAAGGAGGATAGCCTGAGAAGGAAGCAGGAGAGCATGGGGCCTTGGAGACCAACAGAGGTGAGAGTTTTTGAATTATATGGTCCTCAGCTCTGGAGCAGAACCCAGTGTGGAGGAGATTTAAGAGTGAATGGTCAATGAGGCAGAAACAGCCTGTGTGGACAATTGATCCTTAAAGTATGCTTGGTTTGGAAAGTAAATAAAGAGAGCAGATGGATGCCAGGAATTTTGGGCCCTGGGACGATTTTTTTGTCCTTATTTTAAATAGGAGAGTTTCGGGCATCAGGGCATCAGGTGTGCCTTGGTAAATTACCTGAGAGAATAGAAACAATTGGAAACGCAAATGAAGGTGAGGTTGCTGGCTGAAGCCTGAGAAAGCTGAAAGGGAAGCACACACAGAGAGCAGGTCTTTTTTTTTTTTTTTTTTTCTTTTCAGCATAACAGTATTCATTGTTTTTGCACCACACCCAGTGCTCCATACAATACGTGCCCTCCCTGTTACCCACCACCTGGTTCCCCCAACCTCCCACCCCCCCCCCCTTCAAAACCCTCAGGTTGTTTTTCAGAGTCCATAGTCCAGAGAGCAGGTCTTAATCTGGGCTGTCATCTAGGATTTCCTGAGGATAATTTTAAAATCTTACTGCCTAGCCTGCACCCAAGACAAACGGCATCAGATTTCCTGAGTTAGGACCCAGACATCAGTTGCTGTGCATGCTTCCCAGGTGATTCCAAGAAGTAGACCAGGGGCTTCAGAGCACACCCGGAAATCAAGGCCTTGAGTCCAAGGAGGATCAGGCACAGGTTGGAGGTTTGCTGGGTGTTAGTGAGGGAGTTGCCAACTTCACCGTTATATTTTCAAAATTCAAGACAAGGTCATGTGCTAAGTATGTCCTAAGCGTATAATGGAATAAGAGAAGACTGAGAGCCAAAGAAAAGGAAAATAAGATGACTTAGTTCATACTGAGAGTGGAAAAGGGAAGATGACCTCTAATTGGGGAAATGTGGCAAGAGCACTGGAAAGGGCTGTGAACTTAGAGCTATACCAATCCATCCACCCATCCATCCATCCGTCATTTGTCGGAAAGACACCAAACTAGGCAGTAAGGATAAAACATAAGCAAGACACTGTCATCACAGATTTTACAATTCAGTGAGAAAGTAGACATATACGTAAAGAGAAGATTCAGGAACTTTACTCCGTCAAAGGGATAGTGGGGACCATAACCCTTATGGGGACAGGAGGCATCTCCTCCCATCACAATACATGGCACACAAGAGGCCCTAAGCCATGTTCATTGTACTCCCAGAACTTGACTGTTGTGGGGAAAGGGAGGGCATGAAATTGACATGAAACGACAATTCAGCTTTTATTCTCCAGACATGACAAAAGCAGCTGCAAAACCTAATGACCTATCAGCAGCATAGTGTCACGTGGCATCTGCAAACAGGAGAAAGTCTCAGAGCTCTCAGAAGGGGCGTCAAAGCAGAAGTCAACACGGAATTTTCTACATGGTAATCTCCATGTGAAATTCAGAAAGTGGTCACTAGGTGGCAGGATTAACATTTGCAAAATAACTTGCCAAGTGTAGGAAATAATCAGATACCAGTTGGTGCCCAAAACCAAACTTCCTGGCCCGCCCAGGGAGTTTCCTCTGCCAGTGTGACCAGAAAGGAGAAGAACAGTAAAAACCGGTTGTTTTGGGTCACTGTTTAATGTAAACTGATTAACCTATGGTTATTTAGTCTCCTGTCTCTTTGGCCTCTAGAACTATGTTGTCCAATAAAGTAGACACTAGTCACATGGACCTCTTTGAGCACCTGAAGAGTGACTAGTGCAAATGAGAAACTAATATTTAATTTTGTTTTCTTTAATTCATGGAAATATAAAAGCTGATATTCTATTTCAATTATTGAAAAACTTTCAATTATGCTTGAAACAACTTGGGTATGTCCATCCCAAGTTGAATCCTTTTCAACTACAAATTTTCCGAAATCTAAATACAGACCAAGAATTTCCAATCAGAATGTACTGTGAAATTGAGATCTGGTATAAGTGTAAAATATACATCATGAAAAATAAAAGGTCTCATAAATAGAAATAAAAATAAAATATCTCATAAATATTTTACACTGACTACAATGATTTTTACATTGCATGGAATTAAATATAATATTTTGATATATTAGATGAAAACGCATGACCAAAATCAACTTCACATAGTATTTATTTTTAATGTAGGTGTCTTAGCCTGCTGTAACAGAATACCATCAACTAACTCGTTTGTTTAAACAACATCTACTTCTCACAGCTCTGGAAGCTGGAAGTCTAAAATCAAGGTGTGACAGATTCAGTGTCTGGTGAGGCTCCTCTTTCTGTATGGAGACAGCTACCTTCTTACTCTATTTTCACCTAGTGCAGAGAGACATCATCTCTCTTGTGTCCCTTAAAAGGGCACAAATCACATCACAGCCTCCACCCTCATGACCTAATGACTTCTCCAAAGCCCCACCTACAAATGCTATCAAATTGGAAATTCAGTCTTTAATACATAAATTTTGAAGAGACATAAACATGCAGTCCATAACAGTGGGCTACAAGAAAATTAAAAATTTCTTAGGTGGTTCCCATTGTTTCTCAGGAGGATGTGTCAAGTTCCCCTATGCAATAGAGCTTTTGTTAACATAACATGGGGGACTGGGAGAACATAGGACAGGAAACTAGGCTAAGGAATGAGGTTGAGCTGGGTGGGGGGCTTCACAAAGCAGTAGGCTGGCATTCCCCTACCTTGACACACTCTTAAGCATGACACCCTGACCAAATGGGGTTTTTGTTTTGTTTTGTTTTTTGTTTTTTGTTTTTTGTTTCATTTCTAGCCCAAAGAGACAGAAGATCCAAGTCCTGGGGAGACAAGGTGGCTGGGAATGGTCTTTCAAAATTCACCCAGAGCTTTTTCTGTATACAGTCCCCCACTTCTAAAGCTAGAGCCCTCTCTGTTCTCAGGGCACTGGTCTCAGTTCAGATCCTGTCCTAAGAGAGGTTTTTCAAAAGGGGTAGGGGGAGCAGAGAAGAGAGTTCAAAGGTTTCTTCAAAGCATTGGGAAAAGCTCGTTGTTCTGATGGTTTTTTCTCTTCTTCAGATTTCCCTGTCACCTTCCCTCTCCTGTTTTATCTCTAGTGTCAGACTCCTTAGGTTCAAACCCTACACATCCCCGAATGACTCTGAACAATTTATTTAGCTTCCTTCTGTTTCTTTACCCAGAAAAGACTACTCAGAGTGTACTCATAAAGATTAAATGAAAAAATATCTGTGAAGTACTTAAAACAGTACCTGGGCATAATAAATACTATGCAGTAGATATTATTATTTTCTCATAGCTTTTTTTCAACTTCCTCATAAAGGTGATAAAGAGTTGGCATTCTAAATCACAATTAAAAAAAAAAAAAAGCCTAAAAAGCAAAAATACTTCCAATCCCAATTTTGCAGTTGAGAGTATAAAGAAAAAAGTTACAAGCCAACAAAAAGTACATCTATTCTGCAACTGTGAACCATGGTCAGGCTGTTTTCCTGGTAGACTTCTAGGTGGAATAGGCCACCTCCAGCCCTGGGAAGCACCCAGATCCTCAGGTATCCAGATTTCTGCTCCATTTCCTGCAGAAAAAAACAGCCTGATGCTCATCATCATCAGCTTGTGCAGAGCAAACCTGTCACAGGTCTTAATGGCGGTGGTAGCTCAGTCATTTGTATTAGCACATTTTGACATGACAGCTGACTTCTCCAGACACTACAAAATTGTACTGCCCCTGCTCAGGCTCTACACCTTTCTCAGAAAAACCACAGCTTGGGATAGCTCTAAGACAATTCCAGCACTGACTCTGACATTATTGGCTCATACGAAGCAAACACTGTTTGTCATTTGTTTGGTTTATTTCTGGCTCCCGAATACTTACCATGCATACGTTTCAAATCTACAAGTCAGCCTCACTTTACACAGCAGATATGGGCATAGTTAAATTTTGAAAAATCAGGTCATCCAAAAATGCACTAGATTTGGCTACAGTTTGAAGGAGGGTGTCCTGCAGTCACAGATAAACTGAGTCCTTTGTTAAAAGAAATCTATTTCATGAGTGTAAGAAATTTCAAAGTGTTACAAATGGTAGATTTTTTAAAAATGAATTAAACTATGTTTAGAAAGTGAAAAGGAAGTTTTAGAATTTCCTCTTTCTCCTTCCTTTTTGGGGGGGAGGGGAGCGCTGTTTTTTAATAGACCTTCAATGCAAGGGAACTGCGTTCCAAAGAGGAAGGCTATGTTAGAACTGAAGCTATAATCACAATTTTCCCATTCCCAGCCACTGTTGATTGCATCTCCATGTAAAGATTTTTTTTTCCCTCTAACCTTGTTGTTTATTTATGGTTGATCTTACCACAATCTATGTTTATCTAGGAATACAAAACTGATTTTCTCTCTCCTGTTGAAAATCCCAAGACCAGTTCTTGGCTTCCTGTTTTCTTCCCCACAGGTTCCACATGCTTGCATCTCATTTGAAATAGGAAAAGCCTAAAAAAGAAAGGAAAAGCCTAAAGCTAAATGGGTACCATCTTGGAGGTAAATTGCCTATCATGTTGATCAATGTCAGGGCTCAGGGACAGGGTGTATCTCAGGTATTCGGGGCCCTCTACTCCCTGACTTCCCTCCAGCTAGGCACAAGCCTCTGGCCAGGCTCAGCTGACCACTGGGTCCCAGCCCTGGAAATGGAGGAAGCTCAAGCCTTTTCCTTTGTCACCATGCTGGCTGCTGACCTGATCAGGCATCTGGGCAACCCCACAGGGGCTTGGAAGAATGCGGACCTAGGGAGAGAAAACACATGGGTGCGGCCTGGGCTTTCCAGAGACAAAGACATGATGATCCTTCAGAAAAAAAGATTCTGAAGAGCAAGGGATACATGGGGTGCTAGGATGATGAAAAGCCGTAACTAAAGACGAGGCTCAAAAATAGAAAGAAAAGATAAAAATCCAAGAGGAAGAAAAGTTTGAGATAAAGATAATTGAAACAAGAACTGAACACCAACAAAACAGACAAACTTTATAAGAAAAAGGTTTTCAGAAAGGAAATACAAGAGAAGTGGAGTGGGAGCCAGGCGTGGAAGTAAGAGCTCCTGTAGGGGACGTAAAGGAAAAGGACCAAGAGGCGTTTCCCTGAGCAGAGTCCAGGGGAACTGCGGGGCTTTGACTCACTCGCTCTCTGCACTGATGAATTCCTGCGACTTGGTTTGGTTTTGTCTGGTTTTGTAGGTCACAGCCCCTGGTAACTTGGTACACACTTAAAAACCTGATTATTTTTCCGCATTTTGAAATAAAGCACTCCAAATGCAAATTGTCCCAGGATAGCAAATCTTCCCTCAAAACCAAAAACCTTCAATATGTTCCAACTATACAAGACCTAAGAGAGACCTACTTGGAGTATAATTAGGGTGTCTATTTGGGACAAACAGTGACTCTCTGGTGAAGTAAAAGGGGACAGAGATTGGTTCCAACCCCACCATGTTCTGTAGCTTTGGGCACTTTTTGGAGAACCAAGCTGTTGCTTTAAAATAGAGAGAAGCTGGTGTGTGAGATTCATGCCATCTCTACAAATGTGTTTGCAAGACATGTGCCAGTGTTCAGATGTTGCCACAAGAAAAGCTCTCTGTGCAGAATTTCAACCTTCTATTTCTAGTCCCTCAGCTCTTCCCCAAAGCCTTTCATCCTCTACCCAGGCCCCCCCCCCCCCAACCCCCATGCTGGCCAATTGCTCAAGAACTCCTGTGACTGGAGAAAGCCTCCTTCACAGGAGGTGGCTGAGTAAGCAGAGATTGGGCAGGCCAATCTGGTGAGCCCCCTTAATTAGCTTCTTTGTATAAATATTTCCCCCTGTCCCTACTTACCAATCAGGAGCCATGATGTGTCCCAATCACAACAATGATTTGGGCCTGGGGCAGCCACCTCCTGCTCCATCATGAAAGAGGACTATTTACAGTCGCCTTTGCAGTCAGTTCATCTCCTTAGCAGTGGAAAGTCACTACAGCTCACAGTAGTCACTGGTTGTGAGCAAGGAAGCCCTTGGTGGTCAATAGCATTGGGCCTTCAGCAGCCCCGGCAGTGGCTCAGAGCTGTAGATTATGCACAATTAAGAAAATGCATCTGTGTGAAGCAAGAAGCAGCCCACAGGCCTGGGGACCAAGTCAGCATGTCCTTGGCATTTACTAGGTCCAGATGTCTTTATCTTCTGGGCAGGAAGTCAGGGTCTGTCCAGATGGCATCTTGATTGCCTTCAGCCCAGCTGATTAAATTTCTAGGGCTGACATCTCTTCCAAATACACTCTCCATCCTCTGAAAATGTGGTTGTCGAATAAGTGCCAGAAGAATCCCTGCACACAGCAGCAAACCGGGAGGCCTTGAATTGGAACCTGAGTGTCTGGAACGCAGACACTGTGCAAACTCCCTGCCACATGGCTGTGGTTCTGGAATTCTTCCTGTTGCGAGCAAGGGAGTTTCTGGAAAGCCAATGTAGTGAGGGGCAAGATCACAACTCTGGGATCAGACAGAGCCCATTAGGAGTCATGGATCCTCCACACTCTGACCTGTGAGCTGGAGCCTATCTCTAAACCACTCTGGCCTCAGTTTATTGGCCTATAAATCTACAATAACAACAAGACCTTCCTTGACAAGTTTTTTTGAAAATTTTTTTGAGATAATGCATGTCAAGTGCCTACAAGATTACCTGGCTTCTTCCTAATAAGGTTTCCTTGCATATATTTTCTAAGAAGCCTTCCTTAGTTTTGTTCCTAGCCTTATTTTGCCTTCAGAGAACCTGCTTCTTAGAAATGGAGAGCTGAATGGGGGTGACGAACCAGCCTGGGCACCACATATGCCTTTTGTTAGAAATAATAAATTATGGGTGCCAGGTGACTCTGTCGATTAAGGGTCTACCTTCAGCTCAGGTCATGATCTCAGGGTCCTGGGACTAAGCCCTATGTTAGGCTCCCTGCTTAGTGGGGAGCCTGTTTCTCCCTTTCCCTCTGTCCTTCTCCCTACTTGTCTTCCTCTCTCTCCCTCTCTCAAATAAATAAATAAAATCTTTTAAAAAAAAACAAATAAATTATTCTCTGTAGTCCTTTACAGGTTACCCTGCATAAGCACACTTGAGAGGTAAGCAGGACAGATGTTAGTTCTCTTTTATAGAAGAAGGCAAGACTCTGAGAGGCTAATGACTTGTCCAAGGTCACATAGGTGCTGAGTCTGAAGACAGAAACCCATAAAGGCTGCTAAACTCCTGTCTGCTGCTAATCACCCCCTGAGGAAGTCAGTGTTCCACATGGTGCAGAGGAACGAACAAAAGCTCCAGGCTCCCCTCAAACCACCACCATTCTGCCCCCAACAAATATCTCCCCTCATACCAATGGGACTTTCCTGGGCTTCACTAGAATGAAGAAAGGGTGCCATCCTGCCATTTACAGAAATTGTCTTGCCTCTCTGCTAGTTCAGCAAGTGCTCTCCTCTTGTACTGCACTGTAAAGGGCTATGAAAATTTAATCTAATATGATGCTCACAGAAAAAAAAACCTGACAAGAGACAGGATGTGAAAAATGTTCCAAAAGGGCTAAAATAAATGGTTTGATAATAATATGAATAATCCCAGCTCTTGGGAATGTCAGGTTCATGTTGTTCTTTTATATTCTTAAATTTCAAAAAAAATGACAGGGTTGGATTAGGTTATTTTAAAGCTTATTATTAGTTTTGAAATTTCTGATATTAATATACCACTGTAAGGACCACTTTATTTCAGAGTTAAGGGTTTATCTCAGAATCCCAATTCCCAGTCCTATTCTCTAGTTCCTGTATCCCAGTGCCTGTTAATATATTCATTTAAAGCTTGAGAGAAAAACCCCAACGACACTTTTAACATTTATGCCCTTATAAAACATACCAGATGAAAAAAAAGTTAGTAAATGGCACTGATCTTATGGTTAATTGGAAGTTAAAACTTGACAAATATTCCTACATGTTACACATATTTCCAGAACCATATATGTGTAACCAGGTGTCCATAGATAATAATGAAGCCTTGATTTGGGGAAACATCCTTTTTAAAAATATCCTTTTTTAAATGGTTATAAACTTCAAATGCTATAATTTTTAAATCCAGTTTAAGTGGTTATAAGTCCAGGGAGTTGCTATTTTTGCTATGAGTCATCTCACAAAGGGGTAAATTCTGGGGCAGGAAACGCAAACTGTCCCTGGATTAGGCAAGAAGAACTCCCCCTTTCTCTGAATACAAAGGCCAAGGAGGCCTGAGCTCTGAGATGTGAAAAGGCCTGGGGTAATTTTGTGGAGGAGAAGGGATGCCCCAAGAACTTGGGTCCACAGGCCATGTGAGGATATGGTGTCTGCTTGGTTAAGATGGTGACAACAGAACCATCAAACACGGAGCAGAGGAACAGGCAGTTCTGGAGCAAGAGAATCAAGGGCAGCATGGCAAAGCCATCAACACAAATGATCTTGAACTTGAGCACATGATAAGAAGAGCCATGTCTCCTCTCCAGGTGGGGAAGGGGCTCTGTTTAGCCTGGGGACATCACACGAGCCACCAATCAAAAGGCAAAGGCATAGAGCGTGACAAGAACTGAGGGCTCTGTTCTAATGTGCCCATAAGGCAGAACACCAGGAAGCCCCGAGAGAGTGGTGGGGAGAATTTTAGGAGGGCTTCACCTCTGAGCTTCATCGCTGTAAACATTAATAGTTTAGTAACAAACAAATATGGAGAAATATAATGATAAGACATTAAATTGATCATAAGGAGCATTAGAATATTCAAGTTGAAGTAGAATTTTAGATGCAAGTTGATTAAGCATCTGGGGGTGGGAGAGGAAACAGGGGGAAGGTCAGGCATGACCCAAAAGCAGAACAAAAACTAAATGTACAAAAGAAAAAAAAAAAGAAAGACAGGACAGTTGTACACCGCCTGGTGCCCATGAGCTGTACATGGAAATTAAACGTCTAGTTCTTTGCTAAAGGTGGAAGACAGAAGCATATTTGGGTTTGCAAATCCCTGAAAAAAGTCATATTAGCCTTTGGGTTGTAGATAAGAAAGGGCTTAAAGAAGCAAACAAGTTATCCTTGGATCCCAAGTCACTCCCCAGACTATCATCAAATGGAAACACAAGAAAGTGAGGTCATGGGCCTCTCAGACATGAAAGAGGACAGTTCTGGGAAGTCACCCATGGGGTGACCTCTGACCCAATGGATGAACACATGGGAACATGGGGGAATAAACGAACAATAATTGCCCTGGTTACTTGTCTGTAGAAATAAATGAGTTTCTAACGCCTTTTCTTACCTTCTCCTTTCTCTTTCAATATCTCTACAAGAACTGGCTCTTAAAATAAGGGACAGCAGTTCCATCCCATAATGGCTCTGTGAATTGGTTGGAATCATAGCAGTCGTGATGTCCACCACTCCAGGCAAACCTCTCTCTGTTTTCTGTTTGCTAAGAAGGCGCAAGCCCACCTGGAGTAAGAAAGAGTCATTTTCAACAAACAGCAAGTGGGAGTCCATTTTATTGGCTCAAGCCAATCAATTATATAAGTAAAATGGAAACCACTGTTTTGAAATAGACAAATTAGATTTTTAGATGAAGAAGTGCCTTACAGATAAGCTAGTCCAACAACTCCATCATTTGACAGATGGGGACATTAAGACACAGAAGTACGTTCCCAGTGACACACGAGTTGATAGCAAAGCTAGAACAAGAATTCAAGTCACTGCTTTCCTTAGGAGATTTGGAAAACATTCAGATAGACCGTAAGGGATTCAGCTGCGTGCAGCTATGGTCAGGTTGGAGGAACTAGAGAGTTTTAAACCTGGGAAGGTTATGATTCAGAGACATCTTAACTACTGTCAAGTAACAAAGGACCAGCAATAAAGGCTTGAACTTACTCTGCTGGCCTGAGGAAAGGAGGAGCATTGGAGGGAAGTCAGAGGGAAGACTTCAGTGCTTTGGTGGTTTAGGTTTTAAACAGTCTAAATTTGCCAAGATAATTTGTTGGGGGATAGTAAATTTTCTGTCACATGAAGCATTTCAGAGTAGACTGGGAGGTAATGTAGTGTCTATGTTTTGTCTATGGAAAGGGGTGGGGCAAGGGGTGTGGAGGGAAGAATTCAGGCATGAAAATCATTTGGATGGGGTGACCTTTAAGAGCCTGTGATTCTTTACAACCTGGTACCAAATAAGGGTTTCATTCTTCCTTTGAACTCTAAAACCTATCTTCCCATTTGTTTGCAATAGTTTAAATTTTAATCTATTTTGTATTTCAGGGTATTATGCCCTGAATATTTGATTTGAATGCTGTGGCAGAAGGTCACTCATATTCATTTATTTTCTTTTACTCTTATACACTTGCAGTGAGTCTTTTGAATCATTATGCAAATGTATGCAAATCGTATGCAAATAGCACGGCCTCAGAAAATGACAAAATCCTATGGCCTTAACTGAGCCATCAAACCTTTCTTTAAAGAGAAAAATAATACACTTTTTCCATGTCTCTGGGCAGGAGACAATTTCCTGATGGTGATATTTACATGACATTGGAATTGGTTAATCAGAGGAGTAACACATTCCTTGTATTTACATAGGAGTTAAAGTTTAAGAAAGTATTTTCACAGCTACGATCCCATTTGATCCTCATAATTAGCCTGTGAAGGCAGGAGAACAGGAACTGGAATTCCTGTTCTATTTTTTAGATGGGAAATAGACACAGACAAGTGACATGACTTGCCCAAGTTCACTTGGTTGGTCATCAGCGGACTCGAGGCCGAAAACTATGCTCCTTCAAAACCAGAGCGCTTGCCATGCACCGAGATACATGCCTTTAAGGTGAGGTGGGCTGTCATCCAGTTTGCTTGCACTGTGTCTTACCAAAACCATCTTCAGAGCCTCTTCTGTCGATGAGAATGGCATTTGAGGCGTGAGATGAGAAAAGCCTAAATATTTGTAGTAGCCCTCGCACGGTGCCTAGGCCACAGTTTCTCCAACCCCCTCTGCTTTTCCTTGTCTGGCCTGACATCTCCGACATTTCCAGATGAAGCACTGTCTTCATCCCAACCAGTCTTCACTCTTTCAGGAAACAAAATTCTTCCTTAAATTACAGAACGTAAGAGCACAGTCTCCACCATGAGACTGTGTGTCTCAAGCCGTCGTCCTCCATTTCCTAGTTACGTGGCCTTGGAGAAGTCATTTAATTTCTCCAAGCATGAGTTTTTACATCTATAAAGAGGAAGAAATAACAGCACCTCTATGGTAGGACATGGGATAAAGATATAAACGCAAAAAAACAGCACCCTGCCTGGAGTCTGACATAGAACAGGGGCTCAATAAATAACAGCTCCTGGGATTCTTGATGAACAGTTGTGATGAAGTAGTGGAAGCAGCCTCTCAAGTCATTCTGAGCTCTGCTGCGAAGAACCGGGCTCTGGGAAATGGACTGGGAGAACCGTAATGCCAAGCAGCCCCTCTAATGTCTGGAGGGAGCTCAATTCGGCCCAGTGAGGAATGGCTGAACTTCGACTTTCTTTAATCACTCCCCCATCTTGTGCCATGATGAGGGCAACTGCAATCCTGCTTGAAGCTATTTCTAAGAAGAGGTAGAACCAAGGCTGACATCCTTAACCCTGGTCTCCCTGCCGGACTGCCCCATTTACAGCAGGGTTCCCTACTTCCCCAGGTTGGAAGGGGAAAAAGGGGGGATTCCGTTCCACCTGAGCTGCTGTATTCAGCCTGAATCACAGGTCAAAGGATGGATGTGTCATCCTCCCATACTGAGACAGGAGCAACCAGGAGGCCTAGGCAGTAGTGGAGAGGGGCCTTGTTCCCTCCTGCCCCAGTGGCCACCTCCAGCAGGCCCCGCCTCAGAACCTGATCCTTCCCTCTGCCCCCCTGGCATGCCGCAGCGCCTCTCCATGGCGCTCACCTAGGACAGCTAATGAAACAGCTTCCTTTGTGAGGCCAGCTTCCTGCTTCTATGGCCTCTCTTGTAGAAAGGGACCAGAAGCTGTTGGAGTTAGCCAAACCATTGAAGCTGGCCTAAGTCAATAAAAACCATCACACTGAGAGTGTGTGACATGCGCCAGAGGGGTGTTCAATTGATTCATGCTTGCCAGGAAATGCCCTGGACCATTTTGGGCTGGGTTCTCAGCTATTTTTGGCAAAGATCGGTGGTATGCAAAAGGAACTTCCTTTTTTTTTTTTAGCACAGACCTAGCAAAAACTGAGCAATCAACAGCATTTCTTGTTCCCTTATCACCCTTCTGAGCATCTCTCAGCCTGCTGAAATACTGAGGCCACTATACTTGGATACCGTTTCTCCACTCCAGGCACTGGATAAGCCCACCAAGCTGGGGTGGCCTCATTCTGATGATGGCTTCCCATGCCAGCTGCTTCCTATTGGCAGTGGTGTTTTCTGCCAGCTGTAAAGCCATCACCTCCTTGAATCAGATGTGCACTGAGGTGAGTCTGAACTGTGTCTTTATCTAGATTAAACTGCCTGGAAATTGTGAGATTCGACAGTCCTATCTGAGCCTTAGCCTCTCAATACCCACTGTCTTTAAAAGGGTGACACAGGGGGCGCCTGGATGGCTCAGTGGATTAAGCCGCTGCCTTTGGCTCAGGTCATGGTCTCGGAGTCCTGGGACCAAGCCCAGCATGAGGCTTTCTGCTTGGCAGGGAGCCTGCTTCCCCCCCTCTCTCTGCCTGCCTCTCTGCCTACTTGTGATCTCTGTCTGTCAAATAAATAAATAAAATCTTTTTAAAAAGGTGGGGGTGGGGTGCCTGGGTGGCTCAGTGGGTTAAGCCTCTGCCTTCGGCTCAGGTCATGATCCCAGAGTCCTGGGATCGAGCCCCGCATCAGGCTCTCTGCTTGGCAGGGAGCCTGCTTCCTCCCTTCTCTCTCTCTGCCTGCCTCTCTGCCTACTTGTGATCTCTGTCTGTCAAATAAATAAATAAATAAATTTTTAAAAAGGTGGGGGGTGACATGGCGGGCAGTGGTTTTTCTTTAGAGTGAAGAAGGAGACATAGAGCTCTGCAAGGGGATGATCTGGGAGCTTCTTCACTGGAAGAAGTAAGGGTTTTCCTCCTCTGCAAACATTTCCCTCAAAAGGATCCTAACTGGAACATAAGATACTAACAGGGGCTCAGAGCAAAGGGCAGCCCTCCAAACGTGCGTCTAGCTTGGAGGTGCTGTTTGTCCTACATCCTAGCATACGGCCACTGCCACAAACCACTTTCTGATGTCCTGGAGATTGGTGAAGATGGCCTGTGCCAGGTTTTAGAGCATATAAAGATCACTCTGAATGAGTCCGGCTTTCTCATCACATCAGACAGCCCTCCATCTGTTTTGTTAACCCACAGGAGTAATACTGGAGAATAGAGCCAGATTGTATCTTCTGTTTTGCTCCATTAGAATATTTACCAACTTGTGGGAAGTTCTTGAAGAAGGTAGTGAGAGACATAAAGGAGAAGGGCCTGTCTCTTGCCAACTTCTAAAGTGCTTCAACCTCTCTCCCCCTGAGGAACTTCTCATGATTCTGGAGACCAGAAGTCAAAGATCCACGTGCTGGCAGGGTTACTTTCTTCTGAGACTTCTCTTATGAGCCTGTAGACAGCCACCTTCTCCCTGTGTCTCCACATCGTCTGGCCTTTGACGTATCTGTGTCCTGCTGTATTCTTTTCCTAAGGACGCAAGTCATATTGTATTAGGGCCTATCCTAAACATTTCATTTTAACTAAATTACTCCTTTAAAGACTTTCTTTCCAAATAAAGTCACATTCTGAGGTACTTGGGTTAAGACATATGAATGTGGGGGCAACACAAATCAGCCCATAAAAGAAGGGGTCAAGGAAGAGGTATTTATCAACCCCAGAAGACTACCTCCTCATCATTCAAGTTGGAAGGCCAATTACACACAGGCACGTAGAGGACATGATAAAAGGGTCGGAGTGGGGACACCACCTCCTCAGTGACAACATCCTCAGGTAGGACAGTATCACAATCAAATTCAAGCTCATGGCGAAGCAAGCTATCTAAAATGTCCCCCTCTTAAGCCTACCAGCTCAACTCTTAAATCCCTGCATTGCTGCAAATCCCATGCAGCCCTCCAGAGGCTTGGCAGCCCTGAAGGGAGCCCTGGGAGATTCTGGAAAGCCTGTGGAAATACTGTACCACTCTCACTTCCTCCTGAGAACACTAGATTTCTGAGTTGTCAGTTTCTTTTTGCAACTGGCCCCGGCTTTGGCAGAGGAGAGGAAAGAGCAGCCGGGCGAACTCCTAGGCCTTGTGTTACCTATTCCATGGGCCCCCGACACTCAGGTGGCACAAGTGTTGCTGAGGGTCCCAGGATCTCCGGGCCTGGCCCTATGCTGCAGCAAGAGCTTTAGCTTTTGGTTAAGTCAGGTGAGGCTGAAACCTTTCGATACAACAACCTCCTGCAACTCTCCCTTCGAAAGGACTGATTTTCAACGCTTTGGAACCAACGCAATTAACACTGGATCTATACCTTCCTTTATATCCTCTCTTACATATGAGTTCTTGGTAAGAGGATTAGCAGGCTGTTTCCTGAGCTGTCACTCTATGAGACTACTGGCAAGTTGCTAGGGTACAAAGATGAAGGAGGGTTTGGTCCCAAGGTAAGGAACTTCTGGACTGCTGGCAAGTGGAATAAAAGTGGGAGTGGTGGGAGAGGAAGCTTTGGGTTGAAGGCTTTGGTTTTTTTCAAGTGCAGGTCACCCAATTTGCCCTGCTCCCCCCCTCACCTTACGTTCCTCTTTTGTTCTCCCCTCCAGTTTAAGCAGAATTAACCATGTCCTGTATATGTACTCCTGTGGTGGCCATTAGCTCATCAGGCCCTAATCTGAAAACAAGGCTTTTGTTTTGCTTTGAGTTTAGTAAACCTCTTATTGGAGTAAAACATACATGCAGAAGGTTCCCCAGTCCTAAGTGTATAGCTCCCTGAGTTTTCACCCAAGAGAGCACATCCATGTGACCAACACATAGATCAAGAAATACATATTCTCTGAAGTCCCTTCATGCCTCTTTTCCAGTCACCAGCCCCCCAGGGGCATCCAGTACTCTAACTTCTATGACCAAAAAATGATTTTGCCTCTTCATGAATTTTATATACAGGAGACCACATGGTATGTACTCTTTCGTGCCTGACTTCTTTTGTTCAGCATTAAACATGTGACATTTACCAAAGATGCTGCATAGAGCATTCATTTGTTTTTTTAATCACATACTGTCTATTTTGTATTAGTGTGTTGTGGTATTCTCTTATATTAGAGAACCACTATTTATTTATTCATTCAGCTGTTAATGGCCATTTGCCTTGTTTTTGATTTCTTGGCTATTGTAAATGCTGCTACCTTGGACATTTATATCTATGTCTCTAGAAAACAGATGTGCAAATCTTGATTAGGTATATACCTGGGTGGGGATGTATTTGGTCATAGGGTATACATGTATTTAATTTCAGTAGATATTGCCAAAAGATTTTCCAAAGGGTTGGTACCCATATATACTCACTGGCAATGTGTATGAGTTCTGATTGCTCTGTATCCCAGGAGCCTCACTATTGTTTAAGAATGTTTACCATTCTGATGGATAGTGAGTAGTGTATTTACTAGGATTTAATTTTCATTTTCCTGATGATTAAAGTCAGTACATTTTCAACTTCATTGGCCAAAGACATATCCTTAAGTATGTGTGTATATGTGTGTGTGGGTGAGAAGTGCTTCTTCTAGTCTTTTGCCCATTTTTCCCTTGGGTTATTGGTCTTCCTTAAATTGATTTGTTAGGGCTCTTTAAGTATTGTAGATTAAGTCCTTCATCAGATTGCAAATATCCTTTCCCACTCCATGGCTTGCCTTTCCACTTTCCTAGTGGTATCTTCTGATGAACAGAAGTTCTCGATTTTAATGTAGGTTAATTTGTTATTGTTCCTTTATTTTCAGTGCATTTCTGTCCTGTTTAAGAAATTTCTGCCTACCCCAAGGCCATAAAGATATATCCTATGTTTTTTAGAAGTATGCCTTGTATTTATTTCTTGTTTTTTTCTTTTTTAATATTTTATTTATTTGACAGAGAGAAATCACAACTAGGCAGAGGCAGGCAGAGAGAGAGGAAGAAGCAGGCTCCCTATGGAGCAGAGAGCCCAATGTGGGGCTCAATCCCAGGACCCTGGGATCATGACCTGAGCTGAAGGCAGAGGCCTTAACCCACTGAGTCACCTAGGCGCCCCGTGCCTTGTATTTATTTCTGTTGCTTGGTTTCATATTTACATCTATGGCCCACACTGAATTAAAATATTTCAAATATTTTATTTCAATGTTTCAAACCTAGACAAGTTCTAAAAATACAATGAACATCCATAAACACTTCATGTGGAATCTTCCATTGTTATATTCTACACGTTCTGTGTGAGTGTGTGAGTGTGTGTGTGTGTGTATGTGTGTGCATATATCATAAGTAACAAAATTAGAGTCATAACCAGGTATTTGGAGGCTGACAAATGTGCAAAGCATAACTAGAATAAGTGTTCTGTGATCTGAATTCTGATAACAGTTTAGATGAACTCTTGAATAATTACTTTGAAGCGTAGACATGCCTCTTCATTTCAAATGAACTCATCTTGGCTACCCTGTCCCCTCAAAACTATGGTAGAAGGCAGTCCTTCCATCCTAGGGAGGGGTGGAGAGTGCTTAGTAGAACTTCTTTTTAGGAGAACTCCAAGTTCACAAGTTCGCACATACAAAGGCTTCTGAAGAGTTGTCAGCAATACCATGATGTTGTGATGACCCAGCGAAAGGACCTCCTCTTGTGAGTGCTCAGCCTACATTATCTCATTAATCCTTATGGCTGCCCGGCAAACAAGGTTATCCCCCATCTATAGCTGGGGAAAAAGAAGGCTCAGAGAACACAATTCAGTGGTTGAGAGCTAGAATTTGTCCACAAGACAAATAGAAAATGAACTGCATATAATTGGGATGCCCTTTGCCTGGAGGTGTCAGGAAGACAACCAAATTTTAGGACTCTGCCCTCCTGGGAATATTTTGTTTTATTTTCAGAGCAACTGTTACCCTGGGATTTGATGCAGTCACACTGCTATCTCTCGGTAGAGGAGTGAAAAATGGAGGGAAGGTCTGCGTTTGGCACCCCAGACTCCTCGTGCAGGGGGAAGCTGGCCACTGTGTGTGCCGAATGCAGACAAGACATTCATTGGAAAGGTGGGAGTTGGCACCTGGGGAAACTCAAAGTGTTCAAAATTAGAATATTTCAACACTTTCGACAAGAGAAAATAAAGTGGGATAGCAGGAAGTTAGAGCTACAGAAGAAGGCAGCAAAATAAGATCTTGATTGAAAAAATGTGTGTGGGTGAGAATACTGGGAGGGAAAGGGATGGCAAACACGGATGTAGCCCTTGGAAGTCCTGCTCTGTGGAAAAGGCCCAGCTCCGACAGGACGCTAGAGGCAGAGTGGGTGGTACAGGTCCCAGTGCACATGGGGTCCTGAGTAAATGCCCCACGTCTGAGTAGCGGGGGAGGCCTGGGACGGCAGCTCTGAAGGCCCCATGGCCTTGCACAGCCCTGCCAGTGGCAGGAGTTCCCAGCAGCAAGCAACCCATCTGCCATGGAACCAGCCATAGCAGGAGTGAGGAGGTCATTTGCCACAGTGACCTCACACTGAGGGCTAGAGAAGGAGAGCTGGTTTCATGAGAAGTGCTCACACAGAACTCAGAGGAACCACAGGGGCTGCACGAGCAATGAGGTGTCTGCCTGGAGAAGCACTGAGCACGTGTCCTTGGTGGCCAGCCCCATCCAGGGGCAGAAGGGCCATAGCCTCACCGTATTCCCTTTCTGCCTCCTGCTCCATCCCTCTCTCTTGCATTGTCCTACAGTCCCGGAATCC
The DNA here is from genome assembly GCF_922984935.1 of Meles meles. Lineage (NCBI taxonomy): Eukaryota > Metazoa > Chordata > Mammalia > Carnivora > Mustelidae > Meles > Meles meles. The sequence continues at coordinate 87,489,675 of NC_060068.1, forward strand.
TGCGCTCTGCTAATCACACTCTCACAAAGTTTCGACATGGATCCTGACAGCGAAAAAGACACAACTTCATTCACATAGTATTTCTACCAAAAATGTATAACCCGAATCAAATCAGGAGGAAAGATACGACCCCAAGCGAGGGACATTCTGTAAGATACGAGGCTATAAATAAATAAAATAAAGATGAAATAAATAAATTTCATATAAATAAAATAAGATGAAATAAAAATAAAATAAAAAAAAATATATATCTCAATGCTATGAGAGACAACAAAAGGCTAAGGAATTGTCTCGGAACAAAGGAGCCTAAAGAGCCATGAAAACTAAATGCAATTTGTGAACTTGGATTAGAAAAACAAAATTACTCTGAAGGACAATATTAGGACAATTGCCAAAATGTGAATACAAACTCTATGTTGGACAATAATATCGTATCAACGTTCAATAGTCTGAATTTGGTAATGGCACTTTGGTTACAGAAGAGATGTCCTTGTTTTTTTGTGTTCTTTTTGTTTGTTTGTTTGTTTTCCCTAAAGATTTTATTTATTTATTTGGCAGAGATCACAAGTAGACAGAGAGGCAGGCAGAGAGAGAGAGAGAGAGAGAGAGAGGCAGGCTCCCTGCTGAGCAGAGAGCCCGATGCGGGACTCAATCCCAGGGTTCTGGGATCATGACCTGAGCCAAAGGCAGAGGCTTTAACCCACTGAGCCACCCAGGCATCCCAGAGATGTCCTTGTTCTCAGAAAATTTAGGGGTAAAGGGACATGACATCTGCAATTTACTATCAACAAAAAAGAGAATGAGAAAAGTGAGTGTGTGTGTGTGTGTGTGTGTGTACTTCCTGCTTTAAAAAATACAATAGTCCTAGCACCAGGCTTGCTCAGTTGGGAAAGCCTGTGACTCTTGATCTTAGGGTTGTGAGTTTGAGCCCCACTGTGGCTATAGAGACTACTTAAAAATAAAATCTTTAAAAAATATATGATAGATTGCAAATGATTTAACACTGCTTGAGTGATTGCAGAGCATGGGGTGCTCTGAGCCACCATCCATATAGTAACTGTGATCGCACAGTAGTGTGAATATGAAAGCCAAAGGGGGAGGGGTGAGTGTGTGTATGTAGCTTAGGACATTCTCCAAAATGTGCTTGTTTTTTAAATTCTCTTATAAGCTGAGATTCTTGTCATTTGCCTCTTTCTCCCGGGAATCAAAGGCAGAGAGTTCATGGTGGCTCGTACCTAAGTAGAGATTAATGTCTGACACAGACAGGCTCATGCCGGGTTTCTCAATACTCTGTGGTGTGTCATCCATTGGTTCTCAGTTTTTCACTGGGCTGAAACTGAGCTTTTTCATTCATCTGCCTTTGAATTTGCTAGAAGCTCCCTCAGGCCACTGGCTCAGTAGAGCTCCTGCTGGATCCTCAACTTTTTGAATGATATTATTGTAGTCAAGTGCTCAGCAAAGCAAAGAAGTGGACTGATTTAGGTGTCATGGGCCCTTCTATATTCAGGAGAGGGAGGGACATACCAGCATGGCACCTTTTGCTGAAGGAACAGACGAATCAAGGAATGGAGTCCCTTTCTTTAAGTGTTATGTGACATCAGTTATGCCAGTGGAGACCAGAAAAGCTATTCCAAACCTTAGCAGCTACTGGGTCTAGCAACCTGTGTTCTTCCCACCACTCCACTAAATCTAAGTTTTAAATGCAAAATGTGCGTTTCAAGGACATTAGGTGGATCTGTGGCAGTGCCTACAGGACTTTGGGTCTCTAAAATGGGTCTGAAGAATGAATTGCAAGGAAATAGAAATACCAGCATTTTCATCAGTGTCATTTATAACATTATCACTACATAGAAGAAAACTGGTGATTTCCTGTAGATGAGCACGGTCACTCCACATACAAAAATGAGCACCACTACACAGAAGCTGGAATTGAGCAGAAAGCAATGAAAATAGTGACATCTCTACAACATCAGGCTTCACAGTGAAGGAGAATGTGCTCAGTTTTCTGTTTCCAACAAAGTGGGACTGTTTGCAAGTCAGTTTGAGGACAGCTGATGAGCTACAGTCTGCAGACTGGGGCTGTCTCAGGGGGGTCTCTGGTAGGACCACTGTGTGGTGAGGGCACAGGCAGGTGTGAAAGAGTGGGTGGAATTGCATGCAGTCCGACGTGAGGCGAGAGATGCCCCCAGGTACACTTTTCTGCAAATCATTTCTTTCTTTCCCGGGAGCCTCCTCGTGCAAAATAAACTCCATCATAGGTTCAGCCTGCCCCATGTCCCTTCATCCTAAGACATCATCCAGATAAATTATGACCAACCCCTTCCCACTTTCACTTAGTTGTTCCAAGATTTGTGAGGCAGGGCATCTAACAAGCAGCGATGAGCAGAATTCAAAATACTTGGCTCCCATGGAACCTAGGAAGAGGCAATCCTCTGAACTTAACATGCATGGCTGTTCCCCAATGCTGGGGTCTGGTATCTGTAGCTTGTGGTCCAAAGATCCAGAAATGAGTCATGCTTCAAAGTTGCATGGTCTCATGACCTATGGGCTATGCCACACTGCTAGTTTGTTTAAATTGTGTGTTAAAGAAAAAAAATTTTTCTGATGTAGTGCTCAATGATTCATTAGTTGCATATAACACCCAGTGCTCATCACATCACGTGCCCTCCTTAAATATTAAGAAAATTTCTAAGCAGATACAGAAGTCATTAGTTACAAAGAATGTCCATGAATATATATCTACATTCAACAACCATCAATATTTTGCCTACTGATTTCATCTAACCATTCCTCCCTTCCTTTTTGCCCTGAGCATTTTAAAGGAAATCCCCAACATCAAGTCATGTTATCCAGAAATACTTCAAAAGGCTTCTCAAAAGAATGTGAACATTGCACTTATAATTAACAAAATTCACAATTCCTTAAGATCTTCTAATTTCCCAGCCTCAAGATTTTCTTGATAGCCCAAAAAATGTCTTTTCCTAATGCGTTATTTGAATCAGAAAAGGTAGCATAAAATATGCAACATAATACCTACCATATACCATGTACTACGTACCATATATGACCATTCTGTACCTGGCTTTTTACCCTGACAGCATAGCTGGATATCACTCCATGTCCGCATGTGGGGATCTTCCTCATTCTGTCTTCATCTGCAGAAGCTTCCGTCTTGTGAATGTACTGTATTTCATTCAACAAGTCCTGTATTGATGAATAAGCTGGTTACTGCCCATCTTTTAGTATCACAAAAATTACAAAATTACAAAAATGACGAAAGCAAATCATCTTTTGCATGAGCCACGGTGTGTCTTTGCAGGTATCTATTTGGTAAAGGTCACTAGAAGTGAGATTGCTGCTCAAAGGATAAATGTAATTTTGCTAGTCGATCAAATTACCAACTCTGTTAGGGATTTACACTGTTTTTCTCATCAGAAAGAAGCCAACAACACATATAACTGTGAAAATTTAGGTCTCACGGGAGTTCCTGACACGCTACCAAATACAACAGAATTTTTGGAATTTGGCTTTAATTTCTTACCTACACTTGAAAATACAACTTTCAGCAGACTTGTAGATCTGATCTTCTTGGACTTAACCAGGTATGTATCTGAGTTCCTCGTCTGTATTTGATGTTTTACTTATGTAATAACACAACTTGCATTCAAATTGTTTCCAGGATCTTCTTTTGGGAGTGCAGGGACACTCTATCCTTCATGTTTACTCTTTCCCAGGAAATGTTTTTATGCAGGTGAAATGTAATATTTTAAAAAACCCAGTCAGTAGAGAGAAAAGTGGATTATTTTCAAAATAGATTGCATCAGCAGTGTTAAGAAGTTCTAAGGAATACTGATAAAAAAAAAACACTGAAAACAAGTCTGTATTAAATCAGATACCATAGTTTATATTGGGTAATGACATTTTAAGAAAAATTTACAGGAGAAACACATAAGCTACTAACCCCCCCTCCCCCCCCCCCCCCCCCCCCCGCAGATTGAGAAAAGATTTCCATTTAATTTTAGAAGCAGAATCAGGATTCCAAATGCTGAATCAGTGTTCGTGAATCAGTGGGCAGAAGTATCACAAGAAAAAAAGGGAAGAAACCAGAAGGGAAATAGAGCATGCACGAGTGCGCGTGTCCATGCCTGTGTGTTTGTGTGTGCGTGTGTCTGTGTGTGTGTGTAAGATGGGAAAGGGCTTTCCACGTGGATGGGGTCTACACCCCTTGTAGCAGCTCTGTTTCTTTGGTGTCTCAACCCGAGCTTCTCCAGAGTGGCAGAGCCTTCATATCCCCAAGACTATTTCATCTTTATAACCGCCCCTGGAAGGTAGGCATGCTGAATATTACGTAACTCATGTTCAATGAGGAAATGGAGGCTCAGGGAGACTCTGTGAGTTTGCTTAGGGTCACAGAGTAAGTGAACTAGGACTCTGCTCTCCTGACTCCCAGTCTAGATTCCCCCAGAGAACCTCAAGCCACCTCCACGGCCAAGATTCCACCAGCTGCCTTGCAATACCTCACTGATACAAAGCCTTGCCTTTTCAGACAGGGACAGAGATCATTCTACTATCTACCCTTTGTGCCCTTGAGATATTTACTTTCCCTCTACCTTACCATTTCTCAATTTTAGATGAAATGAGTTTGACCACATTTCTGAGGAATGCATGGGGCCAGGACAGTTTGTCCAGCTAGAACACTCTAGGTTTCCTCTTCTGTTATTTTCAAATGGTGATACAGATAGGACCTCATACTTTCTAAACTCCCTCTCTCCGTATCTCCCCAGCCCCTGCCTCTTACGGGGCCACCAGTCAGACACTATTTTTTATTACTTTAAAGAGCCACTTTTTTTTTTTTTTTTTTTAGCTCTATCAACATGTTTTCTGTTTTGTTTTTTTTTCTTTGCTCATTCTTCCATCTCACTTTTCAGACTTTCTCTTGGAACAATTTCCCTTTTTTCCTGAGGTACATAACAATTTCTTTAGTGAAAGTCTGTTAGTAGTCAACTCCCTTGGTTTTTGTTTTTCCAAAATTGTCTTTATTTCACTCTGATTCTTGAAAGACAGTATCTCCTGACAAGATTCCAAGTTGGTAGTTATTTTTTTCAGCCCACTGGTGCTGCCGTTCCATTCTCCCCTGGCTGCTGCTAGATAGTCATCTGTCTGTGTAATCACCGTACACATGCAGGTAATCTTTCCTATCTAGGTGTTTCCAGTAGTTTCTCTTCGTCTTTGGCACTCTGTAATATCAGTGGTACACTGAGTAAATCACTGGGCTTCTTGAATCCGCAAATGGTGTCTTTCATCAATTCTAAAATATTCTGGCTGTTGTTTGTTTGAAACTTGGCCTGCTCCCATTCACTCTTTCATCGTCTCTGGATGTCTGATTTGATTTATACTGCATCTTCTCATCCACCCTTCATATATGTCAATATGGCCTTCTTGTTTTCCACCTCTTTGGTGTTTTGGACTATATTCTAAGTAATTTTCTCACATCTACTTTTAGTCCATTAGTTCTTCCTCAGCTTTGTCTAATCTCTTGGGTAAACTGTCCTTGGTTTTTCAATTTCAGTAACTTCCTACTTCAGCAAATTTCAATGACTTCATTTTATAAATATATCACATCAGTTTTAATAAGTTTTTCCTTCATCATATGATTGGTTTACACTGTTTCCTTTAAACATATCAAACACATGTTTGATAGAAATATATGCATTATATATTCTGATAATATATATCAGGTATATCACATATTCTTTATAAATCATATATATATGTTATGAGATGTACCTCTTAATTCCAGTATCAGCTGTTTGTTTTAACCTGATTCTGTAGAACATTTTTTAAAAGGATTTATTTATTTGCTTAAGAGAGAGAGCATGAGCAGGAGGGACAGAAGGACAGGGAGAGAGAACTTCAAGCAGAGTCATGCTGAGCACAGAGCCTGACACAGGGACTCTATGCCATGACCCTGAGGTCACAACCTGAGCAGAAACCAAGAGTCTGATGCTTAACCGACTGCACCACGCAGGCCCTTCTGTAGAACATTTTTTTTTTAACTGACTTTGACTAACTAATTCCCTTATGTCTTCAGTGAAATGTTACTTTGAGCTCATTTATCAATTGAAACTTGATGCAAATCTTTGTTTAAAATACTTTCCTGGAATTACACAATGGCATTATGGCTATAGAAAATAAGCCTATATTTTTTGGAGATGCATAATAAAATATGTACAGGATATCTAGGATCTGATTTAAAATAATTCAGGAGGGAGAGGTGGAAACAGAAGAAGCAAAGAAGTGTATGTGGCCAAATCTCAAGCACCTTTGCCGCTGTGTGATAGATGTATGAAAGTTTATTGTACTATGATCTTGACTTTTGTGTAAATTTGAAAGTTTTCCATATTAAAAATTAATTAAGTAGGTATATAACTCCCAAAGTAATTTCCATTTACTTCTTCCCATTACCTGAAGTCACTATAATCCTGGAGTCGCTTGAAACTCAATTTTCTACACGGGCTTCTTTTGGGTGGCTCACAGACGGAGCATCAACTCAGGCCACAATCTTCAGGAGTGGAAGCTTGTAGTTCGAGAATCTCAGAAGAGACTTCTCTCATTATTGCTGTTCCATCCAGAGCTATGGCCAAGAAAAACACATATCCTCAAGATCACCCTCTATGAACATTTTTTTTAAGATCATCCACTGAAAGAATCCTTTTTGAGGGTCTTGGTCTTGATAGGTTTTTGATAGGACCTCCTACTCTGCTTGGACCTTTGTCTCCTGCCATGGTGCATGTGGCTTATCACAACTCAGTCTCTAGGCCATCAAAGACTGGCAGACCTTGGCAGATATGACAAAGCTAGCTCCAAGGCTCACTTGCTCCTAGGGATTCCAACTTTTTTTAAGGAAATCAGAATTCTAAGGAATTTCCTTCTTGATCTCCAGGGGAGTTGTGTGTGTGTGTGTGTGTGTACATGCACGTACATGCCCACACCCATGTGTGCATGCATAATCCAGTATTTTCAGGTGTAATACCAGGATGAAAACTCTACTATTCCATATTTCTATGGAGCATTTTCATATGTATCATTTGACTAACAACTGTTCCTCAAAGTACTCACCATTGCTATACTTTATAGGTAAAACAAAAGAGGTTGAGATAAGTTGTGATTTGCCTAGAATGAGATACATATACTACTTATCATGTTTTATATTATACATTATATATAACATACTGTATATTACTTAAAATAGTAAATGGTTGGATTTTGCCTAGAATCAAACCATTAACTCTTCCCTAAAGTCCAAACACAAACCTTGAAGAGTTCCATCCAAAGGGGCAAGGTATCCGGAAAAAAAATTCTAAATCAGAGTTTTCAGAATTGAGGCTAGACATTAATTCACAGATGATCTGTTGGTACTTAAGAAAGTTTTTAATGTTTTATTTCAAGTAACAACATATAGTGTTTTTACTAAACACAAAAGATGGTCCTGTTAATATAGGTCACCGTGACAGAGTTTTTCTTTTTTCCAACTAATTATTGTTAAATACTATTACCTTTTCAAGGTGCCAGATTAACTGGGTACATGAAGATACTTTTCAAAACCATCATCAATTGAACACAATTGTGCTGACTGGAAATCCTCTGATATTCATGGCAGAAACCTCTCTTAACGGGCCCACGTCACTGCAGCATCTTTTCCTAATCCAAACAGGAATATCCAGTCTCGAGTTTATCCCAAGTCAGAATCTGGAAAACTTGGAAAGCTTATATCTTGGAAGCAACCATATTTCCTCCATTAAGTTCCCAGAAAACTTCCCAACCCAGAATCTGAAAGTTCTGGATTTTCAGAATAATGCTATACACTACCTCTCTAGTGAAGACTTGCATGCTCTGGAGAAGACCACCAACCTAAGCCTTAATTTCAATGGCAATGACATTAAAGGCATTGAGACTGGAGCTTTCCGTTCAAAAATCTTCCAAAGTTTGAATTTTGGAGGGACTCTTAACTTGTCTGTTGTATTAAAAGGTCTACAGAACTCTACTACTCAGTCTCTCTGGCTGGGGTCATATGAGGACACGGATGACGAAGACCTTACTTCAGCCATGTTTGACGGACTTTGTGAAATGTCTGTTGAAAGCATCAATCTGCAGAAGCAATATATCTCTGATATCTCATCTGCTACATTTCGGTGCTTCACTCAACTCCAAGAATTGGATCTGACAGCAAATCACTTAAATGAGCTCCCCTCTGGGATCAAGGGGATGAAGGCTCTCAAGAAATTAGTTCTCAATGTAAACGGATTTGACCAATTGTGTCATATCAGGGCTGCTAGTTTTCCATCCCTTCTAGACCTCTCTATCAAAGGCAACAAGAGGAAACTCGACCTCGGTGCCGGCTGTTTGGAAAAACTAGAAAATCTTCAGAAACTTGATTTAAGCCACAGTGATATAGAGGCTTCTGACTGCTGCAATCTTCAACTCAAAAACCTGTCCCACTTACAATACCTAAACCTCAGCTACAATGAGCCTCTTGGACTCCAGAGTCAGGCGTTCAAAGAATGTCCTCGGCTAGAAGGTCTAGATTTGGCATTTACCCGCTGGTATGTTAAGGGTCCACAAAGTCCTTTCCAAAACCTCCATATCCTACAGGTTCTGAATCTTTCTCACTGTCTCCTGGATACCAGCAATCAGCATCTTCTAACAGGTCTGGTGGATCTCCGCCATCTAAATTTACAGGGGAATCACTTTCAAGACGGGAGTATCTCAAAGACCAACCTACTTCAGACTTTGAGGAGCTTGGAGATTCTTATTTTATCCTCCTGTGACCTCCTCTCCATAGACAAGCAAGCATTCCAGAGCCTTGGAAAATTGAGTCATGTTGACTTAAGCTACAACAACCTGATGGGTAATAGTATTGATGCTCTTAGTCATCTTCAGGGAATCTACCTCAATATGGCTGCCAATAACATCCATGTCATCCCATCTCATCTCCTCCCCACCTTGTCCCAGCAGAGCACCATTAATTTAAGTCACAATCCCCTGGACTGCACTTGTTCAAATATTCATTTTATAACATGGTACAAAGAAAACCTACAGAAATTTGAGGCCTCGGAGGACACCAAGTGCATAAACCCCCCATCTTTAAAGGGAGTTAAGCTGTCTGATGTCAAACTGTCTTGTGGGATTACGGCCATGGGCATTTTCTTTCTCGTAGTGTTTTTATTCTTGATTGCCATTCTGCTCATTTTTTCAGTTAAATTCCTTCTGAGGTGGAAATACCAGCACATTTAATGCTGAACGCTTCTAGAGATGTCAAGTCAATATGTTTATGAAAATGCCCTAAGTAATGGAAGAGTTGTCTGTTCCTTTTCAGCCTGGCAGACTTCTCGGACTGGTTCCTATAGCTGAGCAAGGATTCACTGTGCTTCTCTGAGTCCTAGAGCTAATGAACCTTCCTGGAACTTCAACGGACTAGGGCTAGGGGGCCCAACAACAGCTGTGAGAGACCCAGAGCCATTTCTTCACGAGGAAGGTGGTTGGAGGAACTGTGGCAGGGAAAGGCCAGGAGAGGAATGCACAGGAAGCCATCTCCCTTCTGGTTGTGGACACCCCTCGAAGCAGCTCCTACCATAACTCTAAGAGGAAATCAACTCCTCCAATTAGGTAGTGCAGACAGCCCACCCAAACTCTGTCTCCCACAGCTTGGACATTGTGCTTGGCTCAATCCTCAGTAAGGCATATTTACTTGAAAAATGTGTTGAGGATAAAGTCTCGAAGCTTACTTTAAATGGAAAAGGGGATACACAGCGAATTTAAAAGAAGAGGCTGAGAAATGAATCTGACCTAAAATCGACTTCACTGATCTCTTTAATCCTTGGGTCTCTAAGGCCTCTACAAAGCAGCTAGGGTGCAAATAGCTACCAAAAAAAAAAAAAAAAAAAATGCACCCCCTATTAGCCCCCCAGCCCCCAACATCTAGTTTTGCTCCATTGGCTGCCCTCTCTTCAGAACACCAGAGGCTCCTTCTACCTATCTGGGGCGCTTGCTCTTATGTTATAAATCCTACCTTACACATGGGCTGTGGTCCAAATGCTCTTCTCATTCGGATGTCTGATCCTTAGAAGCTTCATTCCCACAGGAGCTATGAAATAAATAGTGCTGGGGCGCCTGGGTGGCTCAGTGGGTTAAAGCCTCTGCCTTCAGCTCAGGTCATGATCCCAGGGTCCTGGGATCGAGCCCCACATTGAGCTCTCTGCCTGGTAGGGAGCCTGCATCCTCCTGTCTCTCTGCCTGCCTCTCTGCCTACTTGTGATCTCTGTCTGTCAAATAAAAAAAATAAAAAATAAATAAAAAAAAAAAAAAAAGAAAGAAAGAAATAGTGCTTCGGTTCCCAGACCAGCTCTCAAAACTATTCACCTGGGACAGCAATCAAGACAGCACATTTACATTGAAAACCAGTGGAAAAAAGTTTAGTTGTAGGCTAGCCTTCCAGAACAATAAGCTGGCTTACTGAGCTTCCGGTGAGGGTTGGGGTGTCAGCAATGGTTATACCAGTGGAAAAGAGAGGACAATACTGTTGAATGTCGAGAGGGAGAGAGGACAGGGAAGAGGAAAGTGTTTTGACTTGAGCCTTACAAGGTACAAAGGGTCATTCTCACGTACGGCTTGATCTTCCGTAGTCTTCCTGGTAGACAAGAGCTGGAACCTGTTGCCCTCAGGTGTTACATTTATATGGTCTTAAGTTCCGTAACTAATTTTAGGCTAGAGATGGTAACATAGAGTTACAAAAATCTGATTGGCTATCAAAATAACATTGATTAACGTTCATATCCAATGGGAATTTATTACCCCTTCAGATGAGGGCACAAGAGTGTGACACAGTAACAGAGTAGAAACTTGGGGAGCAAGCTCTCTTTACCTCTGTATCCCTGAGAACCGCAGGAAAGACAGGAAATGCTGACGAAATGCCACAAACCTTTACTGCAAATGCTCTGTTAGCCGTAGGGGTTTTTTTTTTGGTGCAGTTCTGCATGGGAGGCCCAGGTTTCTCAGAAGTTCTCCTGGGTGCAAAACTTAAGGGGGAAACCAAAAAATTCAGTAAGCAAGACAAAAACATTTTAATGCAGTATTTTAAAAACTTCAATGAAACAAATACATGGTAAATAAAATATCAACATTTTAAAAAACAGGATCCATAATAATAGTCCCATGCTGAACCATATTAGAGCCTGAGGCAAAAGGAAAAATCTGAGCCTGACTTTGTTTAAAATTTTGATATTTTGCTCATGGTTGATATTTTGCATCAGTTTTTTAATTTAATGTTGCATGAAATATTATCTTCATTACTGAGTTCTTTGGTGCCCCCTTAAATTATCACCCAGGGTGGGTGTCTCACTGGCATTACCCTGTTGTCACACTGAGCAATGTTAAGAAGTAGGGATTCCCAACTAACTCCCAGGCCACAGTTTACCCAGGGTCTACGGGTGGGCATGCTATCTCAGTTTTACTCAGAAGTGTCTGTCCCCTGACTTTCTGGAAGTAGGCCAAAGTGTCCAAGAACTTACACCTTGTTCCCCATCCTCAGGTAACTTCCAACTCCTGGGCTCACAGGCATCCTTCCTTCAAAGCCAAGAGAGGTGGCAGAGATGAATGGGTACCTTATCCCCCTGAGCTCTAGGGAACCTTGACCTGACCAGCGAGGGCAGGCTGAGTACCACTCTGCTGATGAAATGAAACATCACACAATTATCTGCTTTAATTATCTCAAATATCAGCGTTTGGGAAAACAGATGCCTGAAAAGGAAGCTTTCCTCAGCGTTCCTGAGGGAGCATTGGAGATGCTGTCATTTAAACATGTGTGTGGAAAGAGAAAGTAAGGGCCAGAAATATGAGGAGATTGGGCCTCAGCTGTCATCTACCTTTCTTTCTTCCCTGGCTAGGATGGTGGGGCACCATTCTTAGAAGACCAGTTCGAGCCACCGTGGGTTGGTATTGATTGGCCTTGAGTTTGGCAGTGACCAAGGCCTTTTTTCACTGAGTCGTGGGCTCAGGAGGGACCTGACACAGAAGTGGATGTGGCTGCCTTGGCCAGGATCCGTTGGTGTGCAGAGTGGGGGCTATTCTGGGGGCTTCCTAACAGCTGCCACAGGGAAGTCTCCTCATTCTAGGGACCTAGAAGCAAGGTTAGTTTAAGAGTTCAGGCAACCAACTTTCTCAAGTCAAGAGAGAGCACCCCTGCCGACTCCAGCAGCCTATGTGGCCCGCTGTCGCGCTGGAGCCATTCACCTTTGACAAGTCAAGCGGGAAGGGAGCAGGACACACAGCCAATTTGTTTCATTGATTGTGTTCATTTGCTTGTAGCAAATTAGCTGATCAGCTCTGGAAACACTGGGAGATTTTCCTGGTAGTCACTGTGAAGATGCAAACAGCATGCTCCCTGTTTCCTCCCTCCCTCCCTTCTTTCTCTTTCCTTTTTCTTTCTTTGTGGTTTCTTACCTTCTTTCCTGTTCTCCTTCCCTCACTTCGCTTCCTTCCTTTTTTGCTGGTTTCATGCTTTCCTTCCTCCCTTCATCCACAACACAGAGTATGGAAGTACAGGCTCTCTGAATCCAGTCTAAGACAGAACCAAGCCACTGAGTTCCCTGTGCATTCTAGCAAATTCGGGCTCTTCAGGATTTAAGCTGCAGACAGGAAATGCTAACTGCTGACTTACCATTCCATAGCCACACTGTCCTCCACAGTAGTTCATGTGGAACAACTAAAACACAGTATTCTGTTTGGGATATCCGTGATGCACATTGCATCACATGAAAGACAGTGGGGTCCTAAGGCCCAGCAAAATGTAATTGCCCATCTTGCTTTCATCTAAATCAGGCACGGGCCCCTTCCATGTCATGCAACTTGCTATTCCATAACTGCACGCTGATCTAAGGCTTTGTGACAGCTCCTCTGTTTTAAGCAACAGTAAATTTATCCTGCAAAGTCAGAAAGGGAGCTTTTTTGATAGCTGCTGTCAATTTTATTGCTTTATCCTGGTTACTAGGATAGAATCTGAAGACATGGTGTGTTTATTGGTTTTATGTATCGCATGTTGTTACTGCTCTGACAAGCTACTCCTATAAAAATGTGTTATTATTGCATGTTGTAGCTCAGTGAGCTGACCCTGCATTTCAAAGTGTACTGAAGCAAATAGCATTGAAGTCCATAAAAGCTGACTGGCCTCCATCACAGAGGGCTCTTTGTGTGAGCTGCAACTCCCACTGTCTGGTGGCAAATTATACCTTTCCCGTGAGCCAGGGGCCATCATTGCTAACCAAACACAGCACAGACCCAAACACAGGCAGTATCTGTAGAATTCCCAGGCAGGAAACTCTCATCTCATTCCTACCCATCCAATTCACCACTAAGTATCATTTGCAATTTTGAAGTTTACAAAGTACAAGATAAATGGCTTTTAAATATTTTTTGTATAAGATGCAAACAGGGCAGCTACCATGGTTTTCTCGCTTGTATGCTGAAGAAAAAGTTAACTTGAGACATAGCAAGAAAGAATGTCATGAGTTCTAAGCAAGTCACAACTAGGATCCTGGGTGTTTAACCAGAATCAATTGCCTAGGAAGTTAAGAGCTAGAATGTTTCATAGGGGGAAGGTGAGGTTACCTTGAAGGCTTCAAAGAATGGGCCAGCCAGGTATGGCTCCCAGATATTTGTTTATGGCCAGAATCATCTGGGGGATTACTTACCAAACAGATTCTTCTGCCTAACCCCTAGATGCTGGAATTGTGTTAGACTGGGTATGACTCTAGACCCTAGGCCAAATGATTTCATGCATGCAATATATCCTTCCCTAATCTTACATTCATCAATAAAGAGCTGAGTCACACGTTAGGCTCCATGAATCAAATGAATTGAAGAATTGCTCAATGTTCTCCAAAAGGAAATTTTGTAACATAACAGGAATAAGGGACTAAGGAGCCTTCAAATCCAAGGGTGAGACATCCCAGGGCATGCAACCCATTATTCTCTTGCTACAATTGCCGGGCCACAAGACTCTGCTGCTAAACTCTGGTGCTCCCCTACTCCCTCCACCCGCACTCCCATTCCATCCCTTCTACTTACAGTATGACATCATTTATTGAATAATGCTGGTCTTGAGAAAAGAAAGAACTAATCTATAGATTATTTTAAAAAGTCATTACTGTTCATGAAAAATTAAACAGGGAATTTCAATGAACTCTCATCTCCCCAAATTGAGATATTCTCTAAGCATGTGACTGTTCAAGACAAGACATTAGATCCCACAAGAGTTGGCAGAGGACAGAGGCCACCAGAGTATCCATCCGTCTCCTCCTTTTTCTTGTATGTTCGTTCAACAGCTTGGGTCTCCCTTTTTTTGCTTTCTCATATCTTTGGAAACAACCTAAATATTCAATAATAGATAAGTGACTTAATAAATCCGATGATGTGAACAAACTGGGAGATGTTATACATTCTTGGGTGGGATAGGAACATTGGAAACTTGTTGGTATGACTAGGAGTTAGAGAAATACAACTTAAAATGAGATAAAGTTTTATATCTATTAGTCAAGCAAAAAGAAAGAGCTGAATAATAGCATCGGTAGGGATGTGGGGTTATAGGAACTATGTGCATGGCTTATGGATATAGATGGGTGAAGTTATTCAAGAACCCTGTGACAACAATTAGTCAAGGTAAATATGTGACCCACACATTCTGCGAGGGTGTATTTCCCAAGAAAATCTCACATTTCCACGATATTTAGTGCGGCATTATTTATGGAGGAGGATGTTCAAAGCAGTTTGAGTGTTCATTACCAGGAGAATGGGTAGGTACACGTGGAAGATTCCCACCATGGGTATTATACAGTCATCGGGAACAGTGGGTTAGATATAGCTATGGCCATGTGTTGGAACCTTAAACACATGGTGTTAGGGGAGGTCATCCATAGGACATGACTACTGGTTGACCCATGAGCTGGACCTGCGCCATCAGAGGCTCCACACACCCTCCCCTTCTTGGAATGGACATTCTACCCATCATTCCCACAATGTGAGCTGGTTTGAAGGAGCAGTCTGGAGGGAGCCACGTGCTGTTGATCTGGACGGTACATGTACCTGAATCCTGTTAAGAGGTCTGTATAGACTTTAAATATTCTGGCACATGGGTGCAGAGATCTGTCTGTGGTCACCCAACACAGGCCTCATATGCAAGTTTCCTTGTTTATTAAACCTGCCACCTACCAACCTGGACTGACCTGCCTCTTCCTTTTGCCTCTCCTTCCTCTTCCGGGACAGGGGCCAGTTTGTGAACCAAGCAGAGAGCTTGACGGGAAAAAAACAAGGCCCAAATGACACATTAACACAATCATTTTTAGACATTAAAAATACATGGATACAAAACCATATCTGTTTTGTAAGAACACAAGAAGATAAACCATTTAATTCACATGGCTGCCTAGGGGGTGAAGGAAGTGTAGGGATAGATTCAATGAACTCTGGCATAAACTGGCTGAGAACTGGAGAACAAGACGACCTCAATCGTCTGCATCTGAGGCTCCCTGCCATGAAGGAAAGCAATACAGCATGTCCATAAAATGAAATGCCATGCAGCCATTGTGAACAATATTGCAGAAGCATATTTATAGATATTGAAATACATTTGTGATTTAATACTCAACCAGAGAGGTCGGGCAACATCATGTCCCCTGTTACTTCAGTTTTTTGAAAAAAATTAAAAGCCTATAGAAATTGAAGAATGACAGAACACCTGGTGGGATTGCAGCAATCCCTTTTTCTTCATCTCTGTACTTCAAATCTGCCTCCTATGACCATGGTAGGCACGGAAAAGGAGTTTTGTCATGAAGAAAGACTTCTGTTGTTTCTACAAACAACAGCAAGAAGAATAGAGAGGTCACTGGTTGTGAGAATTTACGGGAACTAGAAAAGGCTCTGTGTGTTTCCTTGAGGTCAGGGAGCCGTAGTTGTTCTAAGGACGCCCGCGTGGACGGAGCAGGGGCCTGAGGAGCTGGGGCTCGCACTACAGGCCAGCACCACCCTGCAGGATGTGGGCAGGTATCTGCAGGAATCACCCTAGTCCCCCAAAGAGTCAATCTG
This sequence comes from Meles meles, assembly GCF_922984935.1. NCBI lineage: Eukaryota > Metazoa > Chordata > Mammalia > Carnivora > Mustelidae > Meles > Meles meles. Next base: position 87,505,809 of record NC_060068.1, read on the forward strand.
TCTGCAGCCTGGGAACGGCACTTCACGGCACTGTGTAACATGGTGTATGTATTCCAGAGGGACAGAATTTTCAGGCAAAGGATTTTTACTTAGACAGGTTAGGGCTGGAAGTTATGGTGTTGGCAGGCTGACATAGGAAGCCCCAGTCAATGCATCACGCTTGCTTCAGGCCCCACGATCATCTTCATCCTTTGCCTCCTGGCTACTGACAGCCGTCTCCAGGCAGTGTTAATGAAACAGGAGCTGAGCATTTGTTACAGGCTTTCAGTGGCACCATAGTAATAGACGTTCTGCAAAGCTGTGGGCGGCAAGACCTAGTAACCATAGACAGCAGATCTTTCTTTTCTCAACATCAGAACAGGCTTGACTGGCACATCATGGAGGACAAAGGGAAGTCAAGTTTGGGGAGTTTGGGAAGGCACGGTTCCGGAAACAGGTGGGATGTCGTTGCGTGTTTTTCCTTGAGGACTGGTGCTGAGATCCCAGCCCGTGGCCCAAGGAGTCTGAACTGCCAGAGAACTTGAATCTGAGCCAGACTGACTGACTTTCAAAAGGCAAAAAGGAATGAAACCGAGGTTCAACAAAGCCGTGGTCATTTCTAGCTTTTGTAGATAGACAAGACATGGAGAATATTCATGGGCATACACCTGGGAAAAAAGAGGACTAACACAACTCACTGCTTTTAGAATGGGTTAAAACCATACTGGTAGGTGGGAAATTAAATTTAGAGAGCTGCCCTACCCTTGAGTTGCTTCATTACTGGCCTGTATGGAAGGAAGCAGATTTCTGTAGTTAATATTAAGCTACACTTCTTCATGTTACATTTTGTGTTGTGAACCGAAAATGCTAGATGGGAAATTACCAACTGATTAATTAGAATTAATAAAGGAGCCCTATTACAGAGAATGATTAGTTGCCTTGGCTTGAGGTCTCCCACCAATCACCAAACGTGTAATTTTGCCCCGTATGATTTTTCTGCATGTAGAGAGACAATGAGATGGCTTCGAGCATTCACAGAGGAGCCCAGACCTGAATGCAACCACATGACACCTGGAGATGTTTAGAAAGGTCTGGAGCTTTAGAACCAGGGAAAAAAAAAAAACCCGGATGCTAATATAGACTCTCTTTACAGCGTGATATTAAATGAATGACATCATCCGTCTGGGGCTATTTCCTCATCTGTAAAATAGGGATGCTGCTACCATCTGGGTTGGGGCTCAAATGACACGGAAGATGAAAAGTATCTTGCCCAGCACTATGCATGCACACACACACACACACACACACACACACACACACACACACACAATAAATGTTAGGCTGCTTCTTTCATTTCTGGTGGTTTCAGTGACTTTGATTACGAGGAGGGAGAAAGGAAGAGAGGAAATGAACGAAGACGGCAAAATGAAATTGATGAAGGAAGGTTTCCAGAGAACTGAAGGAGCTGGTGTCCCCGAGAAGGAGACCGTATGGAGACAGTGACTGTGGTGTGGAAGCTGTCAAGTTCTGCAGGCAACAAATAAGGTTGGTAGAAAACATAGGAAGTCGTTATAGGAAGACTTAATCTTTAAGAAGAAAGCATTTGTGTAAGTAAAAAAAAAAAAAAAAATTAGGGGTACTGAGGTGGCTCAGTCAGTTAAATGTCTGCCTTTAGCTCAGGTCATGATCTCAGGGTCCTCGGATCAAGTCCTGCATTAGACTCCCTGCTCAGTGGGGAGTCTACATCTCCCCCTCCCTCTGCCTCTCCACCTGCTTGCTCTTGCTCTCTCCCCCTCCTCAAATAAATAAAATTAAAAAAAAATTAGTAAACCATTTTCCTCCATAAAAAGCCATCTGCAAAGCTGCATACTTCCCATAATATACAATTATATTCAGTAACATTTTAGAGTTGTATGTATACACATAAGGAAAGAACATATTAGTCATTATCTTTTCATGCTAAATTTTTATTTCAATGTTATGCAACTGCATAAGTATAAATATTTGTTCAATATACAACAATTAGGACATCCATAGGGAACTTCTTAGAGAAAATAAGACTGCAAACACTTTATTGCACAGATCCTAACAGACTTTGAAGCTGGTCAACCTACAGCTGGGAGTTCTACTGAGGAGCACATCTTACAATCACAGGAGACTGACCAGAGAGAACACATGAGAATTCCTACCAGCTGATTGGAGAGGTTTACAACAACAAACAGGTATTACATGAATGCAACCTGAAGTACTCTTTACTCATCCAAAATGCAAAAACATATTTGGCAAAAATGATAATACACTATACAAAATATACATAAAAATATCATTTGTAAACGAGCAGCTAGTTGTGCTTTAAAGGAAACTGGACAGTTAAAAAGCAAAGGCTGTAAACCATGAACTACCTCCCCGATAGATCTGTCGAGGTGTCTGGATACAGAAGACTGGGTTATGACAACCACCAAACACAGATATGAATTATAAATGTTGAGACCACTTTGGAAACCCATTTGAGTTCTTTTACAATACTTGTTTCGTCTACAATTTCACGACGGAGCGATGGGGAAGAGCTGAAACTACATGGGGGAAAAATCAGGGGCAAGGAGGAGACTTTTTTATTTATTTTTTTTTCCATTGCCATCTCATTGTACAATAAAGGACAACCAAGCAGTCTGTTAAGTTATGCCTTTGTTTTTGGAGCAGGGTTTACAGCCTTGCTAAATAATTTACAATCCAGAGGCTGTGCTTAGGGGAACAATTTTATAGCTTGAAGATACTAAGACATCCGAGGGGGTTTGGGTGCTGAATTAGTATTTATTGGTAATATTTTTTTCTCTTAAAAAACAAAACAAAACAAAACAAAATCCTGCTATGGATCCCAAACATCTTATAAAGACTTATCTGTGTGTGTTTTCCTTTAGTGCCTTTAGTACTTAGGTCAGCAAATGTCGTCTTACAATACAAAACAAGCCACCAGGACAACTGCAACGAAAACAAACAAAAAACCCCCTCAGCACTAAAATGATTTGACGAATTCTACATATTCCATGGTATACAAAATTTAAATAAGGCTTAGCAAAAGTAAAAAGGACACATTCAAGCACCAAATAGCTCCAACGAGTCTTTTTTTTTAATTAAAAAAATGCTGCTCTTTATTAATACAGTATTTTTTTTTTTTGCATACAAATAAAGAGATCGTGTTATGTAATGTATGGAGCTACTCGATGCATCAGAAATGAATGTGAAACCCAGGAACTTGCTAAAAACAGCAAGCTTCATCTACAACATAAGGCCCCAGCTATGTATTAAAATGTATCTGATGTCCTGATTATTCATTAATATATATGCTATGATGCCAAAATCCACCCCCTTTTTCCCCTCAAAAAAGCAAAATTTAAAACCTCTTCCAATGCCTGATCCTTCTTACTCGATGTAAGCACTGTTAGATTCGTGTGCGGCCAGTAATTTTCCTTTTTGTTCAAGAGCAGGGCTGGTGCAAAAGTCCTATGAAATGTGTGCTTCTTGGACTAGTGACTCATAGCATAAAGGCCTGAGTTTAAGAGCGTGGAAAGAAAAAGAAGGGAAAGTAAGAGCAATAAAGTTGACGTGTGTTTATAGCCCACACTCCAGCGAGGGTGAAGACCCCACACATACACTCACAGACAAGGACAACTGGCCTTTCAGACAGTTGGACCCAGGATCAGAACGTCCACTGGGATGGCTGAGCAGTGACAATGGTTAGCTCCCTTGGTTCCGGCCGTTCCTAACAGAGGAAAGCTTCCAAATGCGGTGATAAGAGTAGTTCTTGCTTTCGGATCTGGAAACACAGGTAGCCAGATACAGTACTACCAAAATCTCTCCTGAAAAGTACACACAAAAACTCACGATCTACTGTATCTAGGACTTTCTTCCATCTTTAACTCTACTTAGAATGCTTTAACTTAGAAAAATGTAGTCTTGAAATATTCTCTTAAACCACAGACCAAAACATGTGGGTGGGTGCGTACATACACAAACAGGAGTGTAGCTCTACTTTTCCATACACCCAATTTTAACCGTTTTGCTTCATTACTATGTTATGATTAAGTGGTAAAGCAAAAATCTTAACTGGGAAAAAAACAAACAAAACAAAGCTGTGGTAAACAACGCAATCACAGCAGCAAGGTACCGACTCAGTCCCAAACCAAACACATCGCTAGGTATTTACAGAGAAAATCTTTTTCCTCAGCAACCCTCAACTGTAAAGGTTATTCCGTTGTTGTTGTTTGTACAAACACTATCTGGTAACAGTTTTACCGGTAACGATCGGGAAGGCAATTGGAAGAAGGTCCCCTCTTTCTTTCCGACTTTCTCTCCCTCTCCCCGTCCGCAGTGAGGCTCCAGGCTCTGCCTGGCGGGCGTGGCCACACAGTGCTGGTTTCGAAAGGTAGTCAAGACTCAGGTACACATTCAGGTCGGGTTTCCCCAGTCCGGCCTGGGGCCTGCCCCACTACAAGGCCTTTTTGTGAGGGCTGCTACGCACACTCTCTTTCCCCCGCCTCTGCCGGACCACAAAGTCCTTCTCGGAAGAAAGGGCAATGGGCCGGTCAGGGTTTGGAGCTGGGGACGCCTTGGTGACTTCTCTGCCCGGGTTCTGTTTCCGAGTCTGAGGGGGCTGGGCTGGGACAGGCTCTTTCCCTTTGGTTTCTCCTACCGTGGCAGTCACTGACAGGGCCCTGTCCCGGTGGCCGGCACCCCCCGCCACACTCGGGCCAGGGTGGTGCAATTCCAGAGTGACGGTGGGGCTCCGAAAAGATGGCAAGGAGTCACTCTTGGTCATGTGGGTTCTACCATCCCCTCCAGGCAGGGCCTTAGCTGCAGCCTTGGCGGAAGACGCGTCACTGCCACTCGTGGTGGCCTCTCGCACCCCCGGTCTGGCTTCGGGAAAGCTGGAGGAGTAACTCAGAGACTTCTCCTGGAGGGTAGTGGATCGCAAAGAGCTCTGCCCAGTGGCCGAGGGTGACCGCTTCATGCCACTGGGCTTGCCTGCCTCACTCAGTGGCTTCTGGGCACTCAGCCCTTTCTCCTTGGCCTCTGGCAAGCCCTTCCCGACAGCAGCTGCTGGCCTCTCTATGCCTTTTGGCCTGGCCTCGCCGGGTGCCAGGGGAAGGCTGGCCTCAGGCTTCCCGCTCTCTGTGGCGACATAAAGTGCTTCAGTGCATTTCTTACCCTCAGACTTCCTGTCAGTGGTAGTGGCGGCCGGTGAACTTGGACTCGCGTCTGTCTGTCTGCACAGAGGTGGGCAATCTTTCACAGTGGATGGTTTGGGGTGCTTTGGAGACAGGTTTTGCTTTTCACTGACAGTGGCGGGTTTCTGGTCTACCAACTCATCACCTCCTGGGCGTCCTTGCCATGGCAGGAGCGTGGGCTTCTCTAGCCCCTCTGGGGGATGCCCACCACTGGTGCGTTTCAGCCTGGTGTCTAGAAGACCCCCTTCGGCCTGCAGCGGGACTGAAGGTCCACCTCCTCCCTGGCCCATCGCATCGCAAGCTGTGTTCTGGGAGCCTGGGAGGGCAGGGAACGCATCCAAGACACCCTTGCTGCAGCCCTTCCCCTCTCGGCTGGGGCCAGCAGGGGGCTGAGCACCAGGCTCTCTGCCCACTGCAGGCCCACTGCTCGGCTTCTGGGAGGAGAGGGCCCTGTCTGGGTGCTTCGACTTTGGAGGGCTCGGGTCAGGGCCAGGCCTGGGCTTGTGGCTGCTGCTTTCACTGTGCGCTGTGGTCGGCTTGGAAGGGCCTTGGAGGCCCAGGCCGGGATCTGCAGCACAGGGCTTGCCACCGGGCTCTCCGCCCAAGCAGTGGCTCAGCGAGCTGCTCTGCGGCCGACCCGCCAGGCCATGCAGTTCTTTGGTGACTGGGACTGGCTGAGAGCTACCGCTGACGGGTTTTTGCGGAGGCTGTTCCTTCCCTTCCAGCTCCTTGGGACTGTCTCTCAGCAAGGCAGGGAAACCAGAGAGGAGGTCTCCTTTCCCATTCTCAGGGCCAGGAGGCGGCTGGGACCGCCGGGCAGGAGGGGCTTCTGGCTGGGGCTCCGTGCCTCCTCTTCCTCTGCCCAGCTCCCTTTCAGAAGTCCCTGCTGAAGGCAAATGAGAGTCCTCCCTCACCAGCGGCCTCACCTCCATGCGGCCATCTCTGTGGCTTGCTTTGCCACAAGGCCCCCATGCTTTCTCTGTGGGGTGGGGCTGTGTGTAGCAGTCAGGGCGGGGCCTTCCCCCAGAGGGGAGGTTTCTGGAATCGTCACTGGTTTTAGCAGCTTCTGGAGGACACAGCTCGGTGGAGGGGTCTCTTCGGGAGTCAACCCTCACAGCAGACCGCTCGCTTCTGGCTGCAGAAGGGCCCCTTTCAGAGGATTCCTTCCCGCTCAGCTTCTCTCTCGAGGGGGTACTTTCAGGGGGCAGCAGGCTGCGGGACCTGGATGGGTCGGTGCTGTGGGGGTTCTGCCCCAGGAAGGGAAGGAGTTTAATGTCGGGGCTGTGGTCTTGGTGTTTGCTGGGGCCCCCCTCCTTCTGCTGGGGATTGCTTTCCATGACCGTCACTGGGCTCCTGGTAGCATGGGAAGCTTTCCTGTCCCGCTTTAGGTCTGGCTCGGGCAAGGAAGCTGCTGGTGAATTCTGGAGAGCCCTGCTAGAGGACGGGAACCGGGACTCCAGCAGGTAGGACTTACTCATCCTGAAGCTGGCAGGGGAAGGCTCCCTCTGACCTGCTGTGTCACCCTTCATGCCCCCGCTGCTGGGGAGAGCTGGTGGCACAGAGGGCCCCACATCACTGGCTGGGCTGGGGCTCTGTGCGGGCTCCGGGGACAGCAGCTCTGTCTTAGAGGCCTGAGGTCCAGACAGGAGCGCAATATCCAAAGTGCCCTCAATTGGCTTCAGGCAGGACACGGACCTACCTTCCATCTTATACTCAGAGGGGCTTTTGCGGACAGGTGACTCGGGAGCGACCAAGCCCGGCTTTTCCCCTCCACCATCCACCCGGCCAGTGAGGGCCTTGAGAGGGACAAAAGAAACAGCACTGATCTGAGCCGGGTGGGCACTGCTGATGAACGCTCGGCTCTCAGAGGCCGGCAGGGCCTCCGGCTGTCCACCCACAGCCCGGACTGGGTTCCCAGGCAGGCTCTCGTGGGCACTAGAGGTCATCTTGGGCTTGAGCACAGAGCACAGGCTGTCATCTTTGTCTTCAAGTGACACTTTCTTTCGGAGGTAATCGATGTTGGCCAGTTTGCTGTCTAACTTTTCACATCGGAGACAATCCTTGGCCTGGGAGGCCTTCTCCACGTTCTCCCCCTTCGTGGAGCTGGACCTGTCCGTGGAGTGACAGAGACTGTCCTGGAGGGTGCTGGCAGCAGAGGTGCGCTTGAAGTCACAGATGCCCTGGCTGTGGTCCCCGGGTGCCAGGACATGGCCCGTTGCTGCCCCTTCTGAGGTCACCCCCTCACTGACCCGAATGCTGGCCTGCTTGTGAAGAGCCCCCTTCAGTAGACTGCCCAGGGACTGGGTCTCCTGCAAGGCCCCTTTGTTTTCAAAATGGTTTGACCTTTCTAAGGCCTTTGGGTATATTTTCTTCTCTCTCTCTTCCAGCCTCAAAGTCGAGAGGTTTTCTAAATCACTACCAAGTCCATGGGATTTCTGGTGGGGTTCCTGTTTCTCCAGGAACCCATCCGGTTTCTTCACTACCACCTTGGCCTTCAGCTTCTCCCGGTCCAGCTCATCCACAGACTCCTGTCTCCCCAGCTTCCGGGAGACAGGGCGCTTCAGGCAGCCTTGCTCAACGGGCCTGGCGCGGCTGAGTGAGGGCGCGTCACACACGTTCTCCTCCAAGCTCTGCAAGGTCACTTCCCGCTGAGGCTGTTCCCGCTGCACTTCCTCCTGGGTCACCTCCAGGCTGTGCTTGCGGGAACACAGGTGCTTTTTGTCACTGCCATAGGAGGGGGAGAGCTTCTCCTCCGACTGCACGCGCTTGAGCAGTGGGGACCTTGGGGGCTCTGCGCTCTTCGGCCTCACAATATGTCTGACGATGGTGGGTGGGGAGTGCATTTTGCTGGGGAAGGCTTGAGCGATCTTGGAATTGCCAAGCGAGTGTCCCAGCAGAGGGGATGGTGACCGCTGGGGGGAGGTGGGCTGTGGCGTTGGAGAGGGGGTCCGGGCCAGTGGGGAGAGGGGGATGCTACCAGCTGACTTGCGCCTTCCTGACCGGTAGCGCTGTCCGCTGAGTTTGGGGGCCAGACCATGAAGGGTACTGGGTCGGATGTGTCCTGACCCTGCTGGGGAATTGGGGGCACTAGAGCTTGGGGAGCTGCTCTGGGAAGAATTAGTACCTGTGGGTAGAAAACAGAAAGCCATGAGCAATGGACTCCTTCCCTTTTCTTGCCATGCTTCCAACCCAAACTCTTTCGATCAGCTCAGATAAAGGTCAGCAAATTGTCTCAGCATTTAACTCGAATGAATACATGCTTTTCAGATAAATCTTCCCCACATCAGGGTCCAGCCCAGTACTTCCTGCCTTAATGTTCTAAACAACCACATCTCACGACTGCCCTATAAATCCTGTTCGCTACCATCCACATCCTCAACCATCTTTCATTAACCTGGAATAAGCCTTCTGTCCCTCAGGAGCTCACATGGTGATTCTGACCACTCCTCTCAACTCTCCCTTGCTGTGTAGGCCAGGAGACTAGCTCACCTGATGGGAAGTCGGGAGTGGAGCGATAGCTGGGTGTGGGGGACCGGGGAGACAAGCTGTGCGTGGGGGAACCCGGGAGGCTCTCCCCTGATGACAGGGACCGGTTCAAGCAGGAGAAACTTCGGCTGGTGTGGAGCAAAGGAGAAGGCTGCTTGGCTAGTTTTTTGAAAAGGGATCTTCTCCTGGAGTGAAAACCGGAGACAACAGGTTAGATTCTACATTTGGGGCCTCGCCGTCCCCCACAACACCTGTGTAGTCAGTTCACACCTCGGCAGCAGGGACGCCGGTCCAGGGGCAGATCCTACCCTAAGGTGCAGGTTCCCACTTTCAAATTAAAAACCTTATGACTTAGAAAGGAAGAGTCTTTGATGGTATACCGTGGAAGCTCTCCCAATTCCAAATACTTCAGGCAGAGCTGAGAAAAAAGGAAAAATATAAAATACATACGACATATACTCATTTCTTTATTTGTCAGGTTTATGAGGAGGGCGTTCTTGACCTGAAAGCTTCTGAGCATGTACCCTCAGATACAATGACACAATTTAATTAAGAGGTAATACCAAGTAAATCTCTGAAAGAAAAACCATTATCTTAGATAGAGAATTCTTTAATGGTGATACGCTGGGCAGCGGCTTTATCTAGGAGAGGCTGTTTGCCGTGCTTATACCACAGTGGGCTCTTGAAAATTCCTAATGACAATGTAGGCTGCACATTAACATAGAAAAAGCGAGAAAGGTGAACTGAAGCTTATTGTGTCAGCAGGGCACCAGACGCTACGCTGTAGCAGAAGCAAATGTGTATTTAGTGCTCAAAAAGCGTATCTTAAAGCAAGGGGGAAAAAAAAGCTTCTAATGGCTTAGAAATGCAAGTGGCTCTAGAAAGTTCTTTTACCTTTGCCATTATGCAAGCTTCACTCACCCCCACGGTGAGCTTAAGCACAAGTTTAAACACCGTTACCCCTTAGAAAAAGTGTGTTCTGTCTGACTTAAAGCACAATCCAGATACAAAGCACACGTTAAAAAATATATAAATCATTCATTTATCTAATATCTAATAGACTACACATCTCAGAACTGGTGTGTTTAATTTTAGTCAAAGCAGTAAATGTAGCTGGGTTAAATAATGACATCATCTCATGCAGTTCATAAGGAAGAACAGCAACCGTGCTCCCCTGTCCTTGCCGCACTTGGCTGAGAAGCCACTTTCTACTCCTTGAGCTGTTTCTTCTATCTGTCTGCACATTGCACCCGGAATCTCTCTTTTTTTTTTTAAAGATTTTATTTATTTATTTGACAGAGAGAGAGAGATCACAAGTAAGCAGAGGGCAGGCAGAAGAAAGGGGGAAGCGTGCTCCCTGCTGAGCAGAGAGCCCAATGTGGGGCTCGATCCCAGGACCCTGAGACCATGACCTGAGCCAAAGGCAGAGGCTTATTAACCCACTAAGCCACCCAGGTGCCCCGCACCCGGAATCTCTTTATACCATGTTTTCGTTTCTCAGTTTTAGAAACTATCTATTGACTTCCCAGCACAAAAGATGAGGATTAAGCTCTTTCCCAAGCACCCTTCCGCCTTCTGACCAAATACACTTCCCTTTTTCTATTCCTCCCTCTACAGCTAAACCAAAACTTTCAGTTAGAGAAAAGGGTGGTCTTTTTTCCTCTCTATTTTTATATTATAAATACTGTCCGCAGCTGGGCTAGGCAAAGCATGATTCCCACTTCCTTTCTTGTATGCTTTTGTCTTTCCTGGAATTAATAAGCATTCTTTTTTCATTTGCTTATTTTCCCACATTTATATCACTAAAAATCCTCTTAATACAATCAGACACATTAGATCTAAGTAGGTAAAGGAGGGATTCTGCTGTGACATCACTCAGGGAGTCCATCCAGAGAGCTGACTAGGGAGAAATGTCCCCACGGCAAGCACACACCATGCTTCCAACCCAAACTCTTTTGCCAGTGTGAGCAGAGGGCACAAAAACACTCACAGTGCCTCCCAGATAGCAAATGTGTACCCCAGTTAGATCTTCAGGCAGTAAAACAAAACCTCTTTATTTTTAGGCTTACTTGGATGCTTTTAAGATATAGTTATTTCCAAATATCTGCCATTTAAAAAATAGCAATTGTATATTTTCAGGTAATGTAAAGGCTATTACTAAATGTAGACTTAATGCTAAAAACTGTCTGAAGATCTAACGCCTTAAATCCAACTTACCTGAAATGAAGTCTAGAGGCTTAAGAAACAGCAAATGGCTTTTCATGGTACTCACACAGTTAAAAAACAAAACAAAACAAAAACCAAACCAATCTGAATTCTCCTACAATGTAACTCTGTAAATCTTTTCATTGTGAAAAATAATGTTATTATTTTCTGTGAACTTTAATATATAAATATCTGAACCACAGCATGAAATTTCTCACAGAGCAATGGATCTTTCTCACATAGAAGTGTTTAAATTAAGTAAGGAGTAACTTTCCTCCAACAAGGGTCTATACCAAAATCACAAAAAATACTGCTTTAACTAACCTTTCTAGACTTTCTTTCTTCTTAGATTTCTTGCTCCGCCTCACCATCCGGCTCTTATAGCTGTTTCTCCTGGCTGGTCCCGTTTTGATTGATGTGTTTTCAAACGGGGTAGTAGTGATTGACACCTTATTTCCACTCTATAAAAAAAAGTCAGGTGGTATTAAAGGGAAATTCTGGGAGGAAACAAGATTTGGAACTGGGCGGAGATTCAAAGACAAATAAAGATACCTAAAGATATACGTCCAAAAGCTTTCCATTTCTAAGTAACCCTTTAATAAAGCAGGGACATCCTAATAGAACACAAAGGGTAGATAGCAAAATGACAGGTTGCTTTAAGAGGGCAGGCTCTGGACTCCACAGATATGAGTTCAAATCCAAGTCCTGTGACTGCAGGAGGTTGCTTCTCCTCTCTGGGCCTCAAACACCTGCCCTATCTACCAGCGGAATCAGACCTATCTCACAGGGGCTCATGTGAGGACTCCACAGGGTGGAGTTAAGAAAGGCTTCAGCACCAAGTGTGACATGTGGAAAGCACTCTATAAATAAGTTACCTTCATCCATAGGGATGGAGTATAAATGTGCCCAGGGGCTGTCTGTTCTTGGTTGATTTATTTTACTTTTTTCTCATTTTTTGTGTTTTTCCTTTGACCTAGAAATCAGAGACTAGAAAAACTGAAAGAGACTTTTATTTTTAAGTATTTTAAAAGATTTCTTTTCTGTCACCCTAAGACTTGGCAGCTTGCAGAACTGGAAAGTTGATGCCAGTGAGTATAAAACGGCCTCTCTTTAACCAGGTAATGCATGCACCAGGTAACTCCTGGTGGATTTCTGGGTATTTCACTCACTGCTGGAACAGAGCTTGCTGGGAAGGCCCTGAGGTTAGAGAGGAGAGTGGAGTCAGAAGCCGGGCTGAGGGGTGCCAAGGGCAGATGGTAGGACTGATTCCCTTCACTCCCACATCAATGACCTCTTCTTGAATTTCTTTATAACTGGGGGAGAACCATACCCTTTCAAAGCCACAGATGGCCCTGATTACCTTGAAAAGACAAGAAGTATAAGGAAAAGGCTCTTTTCCAAGGCCTATGCCTGGGAAACACCTAGCAATTCAGCTCTAAGTGATAGGAGAGTTGAGTATGGTGGGGTCAGGGGACTCAACCAAGGAGGACTGACTGCTTTCATGTTAACATCTACTCCGCCACTCCAATTTGGGAAGTAATACATGATATTATGAGAAGTAATTGTAAAGTATAAGTAAAAATAAAAATCACGGAGAAACCTATCACTCAGATAACACTGATAATATTTCAGCATATTTCTTGATCTCTTTTCAGGCACGTATAAATTATGCATGTATACGGACATACTTCAGAAATGATTTTAATCTTAGTTAATCTAATATTTAGCTTTATGTTGTTTTTCCATCTCACATTATGTAACTTGGAAAATGTTCCCTGCATCATTGAATGTTCATTGAGAACATAATTTTTATTGGCTGTATAAATAATATTCCACGAGATGGGTGAATCAAAACTTATTTCCATACTTTTCTTCTTTTCAATTCTTTTAAGGGTTGTCATAAATACCGCTATCTATAAACCACTTTTTTTTTTTTTTTAAGAATTTATTTGTTTATTTGACAGATAGAAATAACAAGTAGGCAGAGAGGCAGGCAGAGAGAGAGAAGGGGAAGCAAGCTCCCTGCTGAGCAGAGAGTCTGATGTGGGGCTCGATCCCAGGACCCTGGGATCATGACCTGAGCTGAAAGCAGAGGCTTTAACCCACTGAGCCACCCAGGTGCCCCTATAAACCACTTGTTTTAATCTCTGTCATTTTCCTTAGATTACATAATTAGAGTCAATGTAGCAAATCAAAGGGTCTTCCCAAACTTTTTAAAGACTCTTGGTACAAACTAATACACTATTTTCCAGAAAGTTTATTTCAACAGCTATATTTGTGGGCAGCACATATATACCTTTTTTTTTTTTTTTTTTTTTTTTTTCAGATTTATTTGAGAGATAGTCGGATGCTTAACTTACTGAGCCACCCAAGCACCCCCATAAATACATTTCTTACCACAGGTTTGTCAGAACTGAATATTAACATTAAACAAATTCCTAATTTTATACAAATAAGCAGTATCAAGTTTTCATCTTCCTTCTTTGATGGTGTCTCATTTATTTTGGTCATTTCTATCTCTTCAGGAGATAATCTGTCCAGGTCTTATATCCATTTTAGAATGAGCAAGTCTTAGTATTTTGACTGATTTGTAGAGTTTTTGTATATTTAAGACCTGTATTCCCATACCTAATGTCCTAATTTAAACATAAATAAATAAATAAATTATATATATATAGATATATACACACACACGGGAAATAGGATTTGAACTTAAACGAAAGGAAAAAAAATTATTCGGAAAGACTAAACTATATGTTCTGCATGCAAATGCCAAAACTTTAAGAATAGCCCTTTATCTGATGGTAAAGACTGACAGTCTATTTCTTGTTTCCAAAGAGCATTCATCTTCTACGTATGAAAGGCCTACCAATGCAGGTTGTTTAGAACAGGATCTTCCCTTCACAATTGTGGGAGGTCCTGCGAAAATATGAGTCTGTCCTGCATGCCTTAGGTGAATGAAAAGAGCAACCAGGATGGCTGGAGTTCATCTTTCAACCCTTTTCCATATTCACATACAGACAGGACAGAGAGCCTTCGTGACCACTGAGGCTCTCCTAGTACGCAAGTCACTGAACCTGAGTCCAGTTCTACCCTTCCTAACATAATTCACCATCACCTTTCCTATCTTTATCTACAAGCAGTTAACAATGCCATACAGCCTTTTTAAAGTGCATCTTCAGCATTAAAGTGTTTTTCACATAAATTCTCTTGCTTTCTTTTCACCACCAAGCCAGATGGGCTGTTTTTTTTTTTTTTTAAAATAATACATATCATATATTTAAATTATATATATTTAATATATTATATACAACATATATTTGTATATAATAATGCAAATATTTTACAATATTTTACCATTGCACCTGGTGAGGTGGGAAAGAATTATTATCCTTGCATGAAAGATGAGGAAAATAGATTCAGGGAAACTGAGGTTTCTTCTTCCCAAGGTCAAGAGCCTAGCGGAAGAGCTCTGGCTCTCTGACCCTCATCGCCTGTGCCACCCGTCATGGGCATGGCACGCCCTGGTCCTTCACCTCTCTTGCTCCCTGCAGAGCATGGCTTATATTTAATGGATGGTGGTGAGGGAACCAGGTACTGGATTAATACAGGGAATGATCAAGACATCAGACTGCCAAGAAGAAAATAAAGAGATATAAAAATAGCATGAACATTTTAAGAAATAAACATAAGTGATAAGCATATTCATCAGAAAATAGTTATGACCATGGTTTTTAAATCAGAGCACATCACTGAGCTCTCTACAAAATGTTCCCTTCCCCTATAAAAGCCAGCTCTGCTTTTCTCTTCCTTGTTTCTATATATGACTTGTTCCAGGGGACCGTTTGCTTGACTGATGTAAATACACTGAGAGAATTTCCCTAAGGAGGAATTACAGACACAGAAGATACAGACTCCAAATATTTCACCAGGAGCATTAATGACAACAAAAATGGTAAACGAATAGAAAAACATTTTCCGCCAACAAGGTTAGGAATCGTAAAGCCTGCCACCTGGTGGATGCATTGGCCACACGGAGGGCTGTCTAAGCTGAGCGCAATTTGTCTTACTGGGTCAGTTCATCCTCAATACTTTCTTCCGAAGAACGAGTGAACTTTTCTAAGAGAAATTCTGTGGTACTTGTTTAAAAAACAACAAAAAAGGGGCCAGCAGACTGTTAAATGTTCAATTTGTTTACTTTTCCTATTAACTATTTGTGTAATTGTGCATGGTGGGAGGGAAATTGCTTTAAGCTGGCTGAACTCAATACAACAGCAGGCTAAGTGAGCTCTTCCTCTCAGTCTGGCTCCACATGAGCTTATCAGTTGGCCTTGGATAGCTTACTGAGGTAGACTATTTTTATATTCCTTTCTCTGCCTCACACACACGGGGACTGTTGCACGTTCTGTAGGTCAATGTCTTTGCTCTGCTTCACATCCTCTACAATCCAGCTCCAAACAACCTGCACACCCCAACCCATATACAAACCCAGGCTCTTGCCATGCTTGTTTACTCACATACCTCAAGCATGTTGAGTTTTCTTGCCCTTCTGTCTGCACGCACTCCCTTCCCATACACTAACTCTCCACCCGTAACCTCCAACTCTTCCTCCCTGTCTACCCTTGTTTAAGCTATCTCTCCTTTGGACTTTGGGTCATAGTCACAGTCTGTGCTTTTGACTGCAGACTGATATTGGACTGTTTTTCCAGTCTGCATTACTGGCAATCAGAGAATGTCAGGTATAGGGCACTCTGGTTGGACTAATGCGACACGCGTGCTTTGACACCACACGGCAGGATGCAAACCCTCTTCTGCTCCCTCTTCGCAGGTAACCTCGGACTAACATTCTCAGCTGACATTCTCCTGCTTTAATTCCTTCATCTGTGAAGTGGGCACACACTGTTATTTACAGCACCTACCTCCCAGGGTGTAAGGATTATGGGAGTTTGTCTGTTACCTGTTATTCCCACAGCCCTCTGCTGTATGACCCTTCAGGACATAACACAATGCTCTGCACATTTTCCGGGCTCATGAATAGGTAGGGAGGGTAATAATGATGCTATCTGATGGTCTTCATTTTACTATCTAAAAGTTCCCCAGAGTTCATAGAAAAGAAATTTCTGAAGCAGGGGCTGATGAAGTTTTAGGGCTTCTCTTAAGCACTGGGCATTTAAACTAATGCTATCCTGAAAAAGGAACCTGGTTGAATTGGGAGTTTCCTGATTAGGCAGGTAAAGCCAGACACATTGTTATGTGCCTCAACAGGGACTTCACCCAGGACAGCAGCGGATGGAGAAAGATTTTATTGCTTTGGCGAAGTTCTCTGAGAAGGCTAACCTGAAAGCTGAAGGGAGGTGATTAACTCCTGGTGGCAGGAGAGCGGGGGAGGCAAAGGTGAAGGAGCACACTCTAAGGGAGTCAGAGAGCCAGTGGGGCGCTGAACTGGAGAAGCACAGGATTCTGTAATCCCACGGATCTACCATGTGAAATGACTGCCGACCTAAGTCCCTGCTCCCCCAGCAGGTTTGCCTGCAAGTCGTGAGGGGCAATGAGACCAAAGGTAAAGACGTTAAATGGAAAATGCTTCTCGCGTTCGCATTCCAAAAGCTAAGTAAGTACTCTATGAGCATTTCTAAACAGACACATGGCAGCCCCCACCTTTGTCTAAGGGCGCCGCGACATTTCCCGAAGTAGCCTGCAAGTATAAACCGTCAAGGAAGCAGCATCCAAGGGACCAAAACAGAGCTGCTACCCTGGTGCTCCACGAGCGACGGCATGAGGGAGCCCAGCGTGGGTATCCCTCACTTCACGCTTTGTCCAAGAACCGCTGCTTAAATTTGGAAGAAAGCTGCATGATTACACAGTTCACTGGGAAGATAATTAAATCCCTTGTATCCTTTTTGTTTCATTACACTGGTTGCTCCTCTCCAGTGCTTCCTTTATGAACCAGAGGCAGGATCCTCCAGTTGGCTCTGTGACAGAGATGCCAGGGCTCTCCAACACGCTGCGGGTGTGTGTATGCAATTTCAGAGCCACTCTGACTAGATCCAGGAACGAAGGTGCTCCATGACCAGGGGAGGACACACTGTTACAAATGGGACTGGATTCTGCCAAGAGGCTTTGCCAGAGACCTTCAGGAGAAATATATATTCAAATTCCACAGAAACAGGTTTTAAAAATCCTGAATCATATCAAATATAAAACAAATTATGAAAATCATCAAATGTCTCAGCCAAGGAAACAAATGCATATTTTCTAAAGATATATATATACACACACACACATTTATATATATATGTATATGTGCATATACATATTTGTTCATTATTTCTTGTGATTTTATGAGCAGATACATGAAATGATATGAAGATATGCTGTGGCTGGAGCCATGTGGCACATAACACAACGCTGTTATAAAGAAGGCAGAAAGCCAAACTATGTTACCATTTCAAATCCCTTTGACCTTCTTTTAAATGCTAATGCCAAGATCTGAAAAAGCTCTAGCAGGATGAATAACAACTGAGAGAACCTCACCTGTAAAACACAGACTTACTATATGAAACAAAAGGTGAGCTCCTAGAGAAGAGCAACAAGCATTTTAGAGATAGATAAACAACACCTCTGTCTCTGCCTGCCTGCTTCTTCGGTGGAGAGGTTTCTATATGGGATATGTAGACAGTGGGGTGGGGGGGCCCGAAAGAACTTCCCTGGGCTCTTCCTCACAAAGGGTGGATCTGTGAGCCAGCAATGGGGCAGCCTTGGACCACAGGAGCAGGTACTGTGACGGAAGCTGCTGGTCAGACTCAGGAGTCTGTATATCCCTTCTAGAATTTTGCCCTGTAGAGCCCGAAGTCATTTCAGGGGACTTTCACAGCCAAAGGACCTTCAAGTCAGCAACACCGCTGTGCCTCCCATTTCTTGGACATTTATTAGGAGTGAGTTATTGCACACTAGGTGGATAAAGAATATTATCAAGGATAGAGGAAGAAACGAAAAAACTCGGGTCTTACCCGCCATGTCTTCTGTTCTGTTCAGTAGGCACATTTAAAAGTGGAGCCTAACTCGAGCCATTTAATGTTGAATGGTGAACTGAATGGCATGTATACCAAAGACAAGAGTCAAGACATTAACAGGAGCAGAAGTGTGGTACTTGGGTCCTCCCACGGTAACTTTTGGACAGCAGGCAAAGGAGAACCCCGTTGTTCACCTCAACACCACCGTTACTGGGTACCCACCTATATCCAGGTACGGGGTGCATGCTGAGATTATGTGGAAAGCTTTAAGAGTTAAGATCTGCCCTGCAGGGCTCTGTCGGATTTGCTATGTGTTCAGCACGACCTTCAGCTGATTTCCAACACTGCCTATGGCCCTGCAGCGTTCTCTCAATATTGAGTCCTATCTCTCCAGTGATCAATACATGCATTTGTGAGAAAGCTGGCTAGTGTTAGGGGAAAATCTGTAGGAATTTATGACGGCAACGTCAGGCCCCAACCCCTCAGACTTCAGTTTTGAGCCCAAGACCCAAATTTGATTAATAATGTGAATTAATCAAATGGCAATAACTTTCTTAAAATCTGCTACTTTACAACGGACCTTGGGAAATGCCTGCTATTAACTACTCTTAAAACCTAGGCCAGACCCTTAATTTTTTGAAGAATATATTCCTATTAGCTGTGGGAATGACAGGAAAGGAGAAAAGTCATTAAACTGCCCTTATTTTTGGGAGGCTTAGCACACCCACTTCTCTGTAGTGCCTCTTAGATTTCTGATTTTCTTTCATGTTTCAATTCAATGAAATTTCTCTGTGATGTCTCTCTACTCATAGAATATTCTCTGAGAAAGTATGACAGCCCTCCCTCTAAGTTAAACTTTACGTGCTTCCATACATCTCCTGCATCTCCCATACTTCCCAAGGGCAAGGACTATAACAATTCCTGTGTTATCAACAGCTACCATCTACATCCGGCACTGGCCTCAGAGCACGTATTCTGAAAACCGTCTAAATACACATTATTTAAATAGCACATACGAATTTATGCTCTGTCTCTCAACACGCTATAGGTTATTTGAAGCTACGGCTCACACCTCTCTTTTTAGAAGTCCCTTACAGACCCCTTGGTGCTCAAAAAGCAAGAGGTCATCCATAAATCTGTGGATCTGTAAAATAATCCTCCAATTAGAGACTGCATTTCTGATCACAGACTTCTTTTTCTGAACGGATTTTACAGGCAAACACAAACTTCATCTTTGTTTTTATAAGACCCATATTTGGAGCTCTAACTTTATATCCTACAGCCAGCAGGTGACACGGCAAGTAACTCAACAGAAATGAGAGGATCAGTGTAGATTTCCTCCCTCCTCTCATCTCCACGCTTCTTGTGATCTTAACTCTACAAGCTTTATTCAGCTTACATTCGAAACAGAAAATGATTTACGTTCAAATTCATTTGTATGGGGGGGGGGGAGGCCTAATGATTGCTACCACCCCTCCTCCATTACTACCTATTTCTATCATTTATTGTATATGTGCTTATTTTCACAATTCTTTTTTTTAAAGATTTATTTATTTATTTGAGAGTGAGCAAACGTGCACATGGTGGGGGGAGGGGGAGACAGAGAGGGAGAGAGAGAATCTCAGACTCCCTGATGAGCACAGAACCAGACGTGGGGCTCGATCTCGTGACCCTGAGATCACGACCTGAGCTGAAACCAAGTGTGCGATGCTTAACTAACTGAGCCACCCAGAGGTCCCTGTATTCACAATTCCATCTTCCAAAGGAAATTCAACTACTAGAATGAACCTTCGTATCTGACCTCATAGTTTAATACCACTTTATCTTCCATTGTACTAGAATAAAACTTACTTAATGTTCCTGAAGAAAATCACCCTTAGGATAGGTGATTTCCAAACAGATTTTACTATGTGAGGTTCATAAAATGGGAAACAAACAAACAAAAAACCTTTTGTTATCTGTGATTTAGAATAAGAAGTTCAGTTAGGAAGTGACTGGGCAGATATAAGAACATGGTTTTCATGATATAAATAACCAGAGAATTCATATTCTCTTCTCCTTTATCTTAAAACTTAGGCTATTAAATAGCTTTCTCAGTGATAAGACTGAGTGTGTACCACAGAGAAGAACTATAGAACTTAAGGAGAGAATTCTTGGTGCCAGTTCTTTCTGATGACCTGCTTTCCCTGTATGGCATGGACATAAAAAGATAATACCTTTAGCAAGAGCTCTATAACTTCCGTGTGGACAAGTCCATGCACCGGTTCTCCATTGATGTGTGTGATCAGATCCCCAGCCTTCAGTCCTGCCTGGCATGCTGGACTTCCTTCTTCTACATTCTAAAGTCCAAGAACAGAGTACACATTCATAAGCCAACAAATGGCAACCCTAACATCTGCTGTTTCTTTTGGGAGAATATTCTGAGTTTATCAGCAAATGATCCTAAGCTCCTAAGAGGAAATCAAGAAGGCATGGTTATTATTCCTTTTCTGTCATCATCCTAAAATAGGACCATTCCTTACAAAATTTCAGGTGAGTGGAGAAGGTAGTTTTGTTTTAAAATAAAAGAAGACCAGAAAAAAGATTATCAAAACAAAACAAAACAAAACCAAAAAGCCCCAAAAAAGAAAAGTGGCAAGAGGACAATCTTTGACAATTTCCACCAGCTTGTTATGCAGAGTGGACAAACAGGAAAAATGGACAGAATTATGAGAAAGTACTAATTTTTGTTAAATTCAATGCCCCCCACCCCATAAAGGGAAAGGGCATGAACAGGTCCCAAACATCAGTTTAATGGAAAAAAAGCTCGCAGATAGGCGTCCCAACTTATTTGTTTTCCAGGATGGGTGGGAGTGGAAACGAAGGAGGATGAGAGGCTGATGGTCTTACCCAAACAATATGGTGCACCGTGTAGATGTCGCTGTCTCCCACATACACCCGGATGGCTCGGATAGTAAAACCATAGTTCTTCCCGGAACTGTGGATCACAACAGGCTGATGGGGACTGGCAGATGCTGCTGAAGAATCTCGGCTGGGAGAGGAGTCTCGTGAGGAAGAAGGGTCCGAGGAAAGGGAATGGGGGGACATTGGACTTCCCAGTGGAGAAACTGCAAACATATCTGCAACAAAGGAGCCAGGCGTCAAAGCTGACCCTGATCACACAGACGTCCGTGCAGTCAACCCACGACGCACATGCTTCCTGCCACAGTACTCCTGCCATGGCTAAGAGCTTGGCTACAAGACCAACCCATTCATGTCTCATAAAGAAATAATATAAACAGACTTATCTAACTAGCATGGCTTTCTGAACAGAGGCTATAAAGAGAACTTCAAAAGTATCTTTATTTTAACTCATTTTTCAATGAATTCTCTGGTTATAATTCTTAATTCTTTACTCTAATTAAAACACACCCAAAACCTAGCTCCTACCTGGCTGTGATAGTTCTAGTTAGCACGTTTTATTTTAATTATAGAAACAAATCACAGATGCACAAATTTCAAGTATGCCTTTACACAGAGAATATTGTGTGGCCCAGAGTAAGAGATCCTTGGGCTCCAAATCTTGCCCTCAACAACTTGAACGTGGTTCTTCTCAAACATGCATGGTTAGGAAAGCCATTTATCAACGCCCCAGTTGCTTTCTACAGTATTACTGAGCTAGTACTCATGAAGTGATTTTGATCAAGCAACAGGGCAATGTCAATTTCTCAAAAAATCACTCCTTGTTACTCTGACTACAACTGATTATCTTCATGTTACCTACAATTCTAACAACGATTGAGAGGATAATGCAGGTGAAATAGAGAAATTTTAACAACAACTTTGTTCACTTTTCACAATACCAATTCTACTCTGTTCTTGTTTAAGAAGCAAACACACTTCTAATTTAATTGTTGCCATCGCTGTTCCATCTATATGAATCTAAACAGATCTTAACTGGTCACGTGAAACTGGGTGTGTGTTTGACAAGAACAATCTAGAGAAGACACTGAGGTTGCAGGCGTGAGCCCCAAGGGAGCCAGGTGACTAAGCCCCAGGGCTGCTGAAGCCTCACTACATGCTCTGAGTCCCCTGTGGACACAGAGAGCTCAAACTATCCACACTATCATTTCTTCCCGTTCTTAGGTCTGGCCAAAGTAGAACAAAGCTAAGTGCCTCACTACCATGCTCCTTCATTTTGTGACTGCACGTGGCATCTTGCTTCTCTTTTGCTGGCTACCTTTTCTCTAAAGGTCAAAAGACCAGGTGAGGAGACACACACCGGTGGGCAGTGAACTTTGAACCATGCAAGCAGGAATGGGACAGAGTGAACACACACACACATTGAAACTGCTGGAAAGCCAAGTCCCCGATCCCTTCCCTCCCAAATGGAACAGCTGCTCTACTTGACCAAAATTTGGGCCTTCTCAGCACTTTTCGAAAGCGGACTTACCTTCCCCCCGACAGCTGCTCGGGGGCCACTGCCTTTGGGTTATGAACAGTCATTCAAACAAACTAGGTGTTTGTTTTATGGTACTAAAGAGGATGTCTCCCAGCAAAGAGTATGCTAGAGGGAGCAGTACGCCCACGGGAGCATTTGTTTCTGTCAAATTTCTTTCTGCACAAACAGGAAAATTTTGAAACAAGAAATTTTGAAAATATCAATGATTCCTTTTAGACATGGTCTGTATTCTTCCCAATGCAAGCCGTCTGCAACAGAATTCACTTGCTACTTGCACTCCCTTGCCGCCATTGGAACGGTAAGTCACCAACACTAGGGTGTGTATTTCATCTTTTCCAGTGGAATTGCTGTGGACTTGATGATTTGTGGAGGCAAAACCCAGTTATGGAAAAATACTGCAATTCCACAAAACTGTAATTAAGCTCTGTTTTCCAATACACGGAAGAAAATGATTTGACTGCCAGTAGGAGGAAGCATAGCTCAACAGACAGCGTTGGGAAAAAGTAGAACTTCAGTGCTGTCTGTGACTCTCTGCATCCCCGGAAATGAAAAACTTACATCCTCCACGTCTATTTCCTTATTAAGTAGATGAGGAAAAACTATACTTAGCTTTCCAACACAGATGCTATAAGCAGCTCAGTAAAGTATATAAATGATGTCCCATCTCAGAGGAGGTAAATTTACTACTGAACGTGGGGAGAGGGGAGCAGAACAGGAAAGAAAACAAATATAAGAAGGAAGGCATTGTGGGAAGGAAGCCTGCCTCATCTCCCGATGCAGAAAGAAGCCAGAAGAAATCAGCGACACATGCTGTTTTGGAGGCCCGGAGCTCCTGCAGGGAGAAGCTCCCGGGACGGCTGGGTCAACCAGCTACCACTCACTATTGCCTCTAGCCATCTTGCATCCCCATCAGCATTCCGAACCCGAACCCCCGGGAAGGAGGGGCACATGCGCACATCACACAATTTCATGCGAGTAGATGTCTCTCTACCTCCTGGGATCATGAGGGACAGAGCACTGGCAGAAAGGGACTTTGTGACTTTCCCCGAGATTTTCTTTTTTTCTGTGCTTTCTAATCGCTGCCGGGCCACGTGAGAAGCGGGTTCACTGGATGGCTTTGCGGAATTATCTGTACTGTCCACACACTCGCTTCGTCCATTTATCTGATCCAAGTGCTCTGAAAAACTGCCAACTGCACAAAGAAGAAGGGATAAACACATTCAGGGAAATCTGGGACCGGAGAGGTGGGGAAAGGGGAAGAGAGAGGGAAGGAAGAACAAACTGGGAAACGTCCTCCCCTGTGGCTCACGGGCCTTATGGTGTCAGGCAAACATTATAGACATGACCAGTTGGAGAAAGGGGACATGGAAGAGAGGGAGAGGAAAGTGGCGTCCATTCAGGTGTCACCCTACCTGTCCACGAGCCTGCTCATTCTCAGCCCGTGACTCCCCTTACCTAGAAGACTCATTCCTTTCTAGAATCTCTATCTTACAACCCTTGTAGTGACAACTCCTCCTCATTCCCAACCCATGGAAGGCCAGGCTAGAAACCAGCACCACCTTATCAACACCAGGACCGTCCCCTGTCTAATATGATTATCCTGTGATATTAGTGATCAACCTTAGCAATGCTCTTAATAATGTGGACATTGCTGCTTTGTGGTACGTGGACATCACCTCACGTCCTCATGGAGACTTATGCCTGTGTCACCTCGTACCATCTTCCCAGGACACGCCTATATGAGGCCCACACTTTAACTGACAGAAGAGTGTCGGAGCTGTCACCTTGGACTTCTCATGCCATGTGCCCCCTTACACTCTCCACTCTGCAAACCTCACAGGATGACAAAGCCTATGACCCACTATGCTACTTATTCAGTGGCTCACGACATCCTCCTGGCTTTTCCGCTGGGCAGTGTCATTGGGTCTGTCCTGAAGTTAGGGGACCCGTGGTAAGACCCCTTCTCCTCTAAGGTTGCTGTGCCTTCTTTATTTTTGATTATTAACCCTTAAGAGACACTGGAGGTGTTCTTTCTGTCTCCTTGTTTTTAGTTAAAAAATTAGGACTCCCCTCAAGAGGGGATCTCAAGGGAATATAACCATGTAGGAGGCGACAGAAATGGAAAATCACTGATGTCTGTCTGGGCAACCGCACACCAAGAGTAAAAGTTTCTGAGCAAAGTCACATGTGGAGTTCCCGCAGAGAAAAGGTGAACAGCCTCCCCTTCTGGTTCTTCCTACTCTTGCTTTTGCAGACTACCAGTTTTCTTTCTTCTTTAAAAATCACTGGTAGTTTATCTTTGTCTATCCAGAAAAAGCAATGCTTATCTCATTTTGACTTCTAAATGCTGTGTTACAAGGCCTCCCCCACCCTGTGCTTTAAAAACCATCAAGACGATCATCACCTTAAGGTTTGCAATCCATGCAGAGAATCTGACACAAATGACCATTACAAATGACCCTTTGAAAGACCAGTTGACAGGTTTTAAAGGACACGACACTCTTGGCCGAGGAAAGGGTTAGGTTGGATAAGGCTTAGCTCACATTGCTGTTCTGCTGCTGACCGTACCCCTCAAAGGCATAGCTCGAGTTTGGCCTTTGTGCACAGAAGGGGCACCCGCCCTAGAGGTGGGGTCCTCACTAAGGGAAGCTGGGATCTGGCAGAGTGCTGTGGGTGCAGGGAAAGATTCAGCCATCCATGTGACATCCACGTGACCTACAGAGGAGGACAATCCTAAGGGACGGATCAGCAGCCTTCCTGTTCCCATCCACCCAACACAACCTCACTCAAGTCCATCTACTCTGTGCTCTCTAAATAAAGGAATCAACAGCTCAAGGACTTGACAAATACTGTGTCACGAACCAAACACCTCATCTCAAAAACCGTAAGCTTCCTTTCGGGTAAGTCACACGCTCTCCTCCTTGCTAATCTGGGCGGGTGGGATCCCTGACGAATGCAAAATGAAAAGCTGAATCTCTTCACAGCGAATAATACACCCAAGACCTCAGGACTTTTACTTCTCACCCATTCAAAAGCAATGTAGTCACAAAGGAAAACAAAGAGGTGTAAAGCTCTACTTCCCTGAGCGTCTGCAGGTGAATGTATGGCATTCTTTTCTGTCATCCCTCCCTCCTGCATCCACCACCTCATTGCATAGCCCTGGATATAAGCGTGCACTTCTGTTCTGCCAGTGGTGGATAATGTCACCTTAATGTTCTGTAAATGTCAAGGGTTCCTTCTTTTTGATGGTGGAGCAATATAAAAATCAACAAATTTAATTTTACTACAGTCACGGTTTTCAGATTTCCTAATTACCCTTGGCCATGAGCAGATCAGCTCATCTCTCTATTCTGTACAGCCCCCAAGGTCTTTGATTATTTTTAGTGTGTATATGGGGGAGACAGAAAGGTGGTTTGAATCAATTAATCAAAATGCATGGCAGGACCTAGCAGTTTTTTTTTTTTTTTTTAATTATGAAAGTAATCAATCAACTGCTTAGACACCATTTCCCTCCCTTTCCCTCCGACACTGCTGATGGGGACCAGGGCACGGAGACTAAGCGATCTACTGTATTAAAAAAAAAATTTAAATGGAGCTAAGTACACTCTCTTCAGAGCATGATCATAAACTAGGGAACAGAGACCTTAGTAACCAGAAATATAAAATACTGAGATAATTCCATTTGGCTTGACTACCAACACGAACAAAAAAGAATTAAGAATCCTGGACCACTAGGTTGTGTCTACACTACTTCTACATCGCTATTCCCTTGGCTTTATAAAAAGTAAAGATAAGGGGAATTATACTACATGGCAACAGAACTGAGGGGAAGAGGGAGAAAGAAAGAAAAAAAAAACACGTTATTTTTCTCTATGATAAACCAGAAGCACATGAAAAGATCCACAGAAGCAAACTTTTCAGCAAGGCTGAAATAAACCTAAGCTGTAAAATGTGTGTTTTCTTGAAATGATTTTAAAAAGAGTTATGCTGGGAATATTCAGTTAGATTAAAAAGAAGTTCATAAAAATTCTTGGAATCATTCATGGTTATCAATACAGCATATTGAATATAGCTTAATGAAAACATTTATCATAGCAACCCTAAGCCATATCCATGTTTCATTTAAAAAAAAAAGCATAAATGCACACTTCTCTGTGGAAGGATATGCTGTGTAAACAGTTATTGTAAACCAAGTAATATTTTAAGTACTCTTGGCTGGGTCTGAGGGAAATGCAAGTTTGATCACCTAATGACACAGTAAGCCTTTTAAAAAATCCTTTGAAGATACTGTCTCTGCTGTCAGGAATGTTATGTTACACAAAAGTGACACTGTAAAGCACTCTCCGAGAAAAGCCCGATCCCCCTGGACTGCCTCACCAACAGTGACCCATGTCTGTGGAGTTTTGGTAGGACTGGGACAGTAACTTGTACCTGCAGCGGGATCCTTTCATATGTGCATGAAACACCAATTTGAATTGTGTTGGTATTTCTCACTCTCTCCTCCCCTCTTTGTCCTAGATGCATGGAGATCACCTGGGAATCTCACAGCATGAGCATCTTGCTGTGCTAAGAGTCTAGTGTGGATATATGGAAGTTAACTGACACAACATGGCCCCATGACCAAAACCAACTCTTTCCAAGAAACCACCACCCACTGCAACACTGGAAGGAAAGCTGCCTTAGTAGTGTACCTTCTGGGCGACTGAAGCCATGTTTGAGGGTAATTTTGAACATGTCGCTGTCTGGTACAGTTCCTGACTCCCAACTTTGACTTACACACCACTGTGCGAGACCCGCTTTTGCATCAACAGAGAACACAACATGGTCCTAGGGTGTCCTGACTGCCATCCGAGAACCCCATCGAAGCCCAGCTGTGAAAGCGAAGGTGGGCTCTTGGGCCAAACTGAAGTGAGGAGGGTTCACTCTCTGGCCATGTGGTCGGGAGGGGTGACCTCAGTTCATAAGAGCCGATGTCCCCGAGTCCTAGACGTGGGGCCGAGGAGGGAGCAGAGTGGCACAGAACAGCCTTCGTCACCACCTAGGGTGGCCGCCTGGGATTCCGACCCTGGCTCTGACCCCTCCAGCTGGTGGATACTGGCAGGCAGCACGCCCAGGTGCTTACCCGACAGTGTGGAGCTGCTGATGGTACTGGCTGGCGTGGTGACCTCGGGCTCCTCCTGAGTGCACTCTGCAGGAGGAAGGGATGGCTTTTCTGGCTCCTCGTGCAGGTCTCTGGGGCAGGGAGCAGCTTCATCTTTCTCTGCCTCTGTTGAAATAGCCAGTTTGGGAAGTGGGCCAGAACTGAGTTTATGTCTGTTGCTTTCAGTATCTGAAGAGTTGGATGTGGATAACTGTTGCCTTAATTAAAAACAAAACAGAGGCATGTATGCATACACACTAGGAAACTGCGTTCGAGGAGACTCTGGGAAGAAATGAGGTAAAAATGGAACTGAGGGCAGGCTAACCAACGCGCGTCTAGTGCAGTGGTTCTTACAGCATGATCTCTGGACTGGCCGCAACAGCATCCCCTGGACCTTAGGCCGAAGGCACATTCCTGGCCTCCATCCCCAATCTAGGGGAGCAGACATGCTGGGATGGGCCCGGCCATCTGTGTTCTCACAGGGTTTCCAGGAGATTCCGATGCCCACTCAGCCTGAAGAACCACTGCACTAGCAGCGACTGCTTACGACCCCTCTTAACAGGCGTTTCACGTACATTTCAGAATATTCCGAACTCCAGCTGAACGTCTCTGTGGAAGGCAACACAGTGCTTTTGGTCTTGTCTCCGGGGTCTTCCTTCTCTTCTCCGGAATTCTGAGTTATTCGGTCTATGCTGCTGAAAACCTGTGAGGCCAAGCGTTGGGGTTTATCACGACCTTCTCAAAAGAGCTTGTCAGAAAAACCCCAAACTTGGGGAGAAAATCTGAGAGTACGACTAAAGATTCAACTGGGACCGTGTATTCAGAAGGTACTTTCCGATGCTATTTACATGAGTCCTGAGATGAATGGGCCGTGGATCTATTTTTTTCTCCTTGGAGTGGGGAGTTAAGAAGTCATCACCCTTCCGCACTATCTCATTACGGACTTTGCATCTGCAAACACAGTCCACAGATGCTTTGGGGTTTCTAAGCCCCGGGATCAATGCACATCTTAGATGACTTTTTAACCATGAAGTCTATCAGAAAAAGAAAATCACAGAGAAAAAGATTTAACGACCAACAGTCAGGAGCAGGGAGGAGAGAAATGAATTGGAATTGAGTGTGAAGAGAAGAATAAATTACCTGGTTCAAGATGTGTGTGTGGGGGAAGGCAGTGCACGTTTGGTTCTGAGTCAGAGGGGTTTGTCTGGATTATAAATCACATGCATACATGGGCAGCTTCCTAAGATGGGACCAGTGTTTCTGAAGGGGAGCGGAGCTTAGGGAGACCTGAGATCTCTGCTGTCCCACACAAAAGATGGAAAGAAAAATCGGGAGCAGAAAGCCCAGGGCAGGAAGCACTCCCCACCATGCAACACAGCCCCTTGCTGCTTTCATAGGAGTGGCGCTTAGATGGCATATCGTGTACTGTGGTGAGGCCCAGGGTGACTAATGCAAAGGAAACAGCGGGAAGGGAACAGAGTTTAGGGCCCAGCTTCGATGGGCCAGAGCACAGGCACGGGGGAAAGCCTGTCCTCAGGGTAAGCAAAACTTCAGTTCTGGCTCTGGGCAGGCTGGCCAGCAGACCCTGCAAGGAGACCCCTACCTCCCCATGGCCCTCCTTTAAACAGTGAAGGCAGTGCTGGCCCATTTTCAGATATGCTCTATCTAGTAGTCATGTACAAAAACACACAATTCATAAGCCCTACATGGTACAGAAGATTTGAGCAATCATGGCGCAAAACGCCATGGCAACAGGGATTGCATAGTTACTGAAAAGCGCAAAAGGGAGAAGGGGCCCCTCCAGATGCCCTTCCATTTTCCTAGGGTCCTGTCTGGTATCAGGACTGTCTGATTTCTTTGTGAGTGGTAAGAATTTTTTCACGTTACCACTCAGTAAGAAGCATCCTTGTCAGACATTGATTTTATTACCTTCTCCCGTTTCCAAAACTCTAGCTTGGTTTTATCTGGCCTCTGTCATGTAACTTACATTTTCTATTACTGACTACAAGACTTTCCCATTCCACAGCAACTACCCCAAGGGTCCTAGCTGATGTCAAGGACTCTGACTGCTCCCTTGTGTTGTATTCTTGTGATAGTAGGAGGGGGCTGTGTACACAAGGACTCTAGCTCAACGTTCTTCATTGAAGCATCAGAGAAGTGGGGGATTCCTCTACTGCCTGGCACTGCACTAGACTCCGTCCTGCAGGGCGAGGTCTGCATATATATGGCTATGGTGTTCTCTGAAGATAGTACTCCAAGTCCAAATCTGGGCCTCCAAAAAAAACCATACCCATCTCTGGAGAGTGTAACAAGCTGGTAGGAACTCTGGATTATCAGGATGGTGGGGGTCAATCACTTTTCCGAAACTCCAAGGAGTTTTAAGTATAGGAGACCCCAAGCCACAAAACACTGTAGGTGGTTTTTATGATCTTGTCCAGCTGTTTAGGGATGCCCACTATCGGGTCTGAGGGAGATTCTCTGGGAAGACCCCGCATGTTTATGCCACATTTCACTTACTTTTGAAAACCTGTGTGAACAGGAGGAAAACTGCCTTATTTCCACATTAAAGTCTTCATCATTCGTGTCATCCTCTTCCTCTGTCTCCATGTGATGATACTTCTCTGACCGAGCTGCAGGGAAATGTTTGGGCATGGTTCCAATTACTCAGCATTTCAGCTTTTACTTTAGCCTTTACAGTAATTAGGAGCTCCTATATCAAAGAACTCACAGGTTCAAGACTGGAGGGTTCTACCCTAAGTGGAGACAATTTTCTACAAAGTAAAGGTCAAACAATGTTTTATATCAGATAATTCACATACTATCAAAATAACTTGTGTCATCCTCGGATTCCAGCTGGGGAATAAATTCTGCCTTCTGTCTCAGCAAACTGTTCCAGTCTAAAGAGCGGAAGAATCGATGCTGTTTGACTTCATAAGCACCACCTTGGGGCGGGGAGGGAGGGAAAGGACAGAGGGGGAGATGTTAAACTACCCTCCAAGCAAAGCTTTTAAGAACCCCCACTCCACCCCCCAATTTAGCAACAGAAAAATCAAAGAATCATGGAAATCTTACTTTGTCATTCTATAACCAACACGCCCCATAAAAGAATCTCTTCCCCATGATTTCTCAGCAGAGGATTTGATTTTGCTAACAGCAGTTGTTACAGCACACGTTTTCTTTGTTAATTTTTCCATGACTTCCCCCATTTTTCAAAGGTTAATGATGCGGCCACTTTAAACCACATTATGTTGAACCTGGGGATGTGGACGCACATCGGCCCAAAGGAGACTTGCTCAGTACAAAACCAAAGAAATTCTAACAAAGTGCAAAATGTGTTCACAGCAATATTTCCCCTGGAGGCGAGGTTAATACAGATGAATTTTTCCTAAAAAGTATATAATGGTTTCCATTTAATTTTACTGGCTTGTTCGTTAACATAGGCAGGATTTTGATGCTGTGGGTTACAGATTTTTAGGTAAGAAACTGGTAAACCTGTTTGATAGATTTATAAAGGATGGGATGAAAAGCAGGCACAATTCTTTTTTTTTTTTTTTTAAGATTTCATTTATTTATTTGACAGAGAGAGAGAGATCACAAGTAGGCAGAGAGGCAGGTAGACAGGAGGAAGTAGGCTCCCTGCTGAGCAGAGAGCCCCTGTGGGGCTCGATCCCAGGACCCTGAGATCATGACCTGAGCTGAAGGCAGAGGCTTAACCCACTGAGCCACCCAGGCGCCCCAAGCAGGCACAATTCTTAAGTTTAGGCTTTTTTTTTTTTTTCCAAGTCAGCATGACTATGCAATTCAGTAAAATGTTTTTAATTCATTCCACAGTTTTATTTTATTATTTTAAAAAGTATCTCTCTTAAAAAAGCATTTTATTTATTTATTTGAAAGAGAGAGAGAGAGGGAAGGGGAGATAGACCACAAACCATGAAGGGAAGCAGAAGAGGAAGCAGACGCCCTGCTGAGCCGGGAGACCAATGTGGGACTTGATCCCAGGACTCTGGGATCATGACCTGAGCCAAAGGCAGGTGCTTAACCAAATGAGCCACCGGGGCATCCCTCAGTTCATAAAAGAGGATTTGGAAGGGGAAGCCCCACCAAATATCATACCCTACCCCAGGAAAGAGAAGAAGGCCCACAGTCATAGTGTGAGCATCTGGCTCTCGCCTGCCCGTCCGCTCAGCCTCCCGCCCCCCCACACTGTTGAAGAGGGAGGGAAGAAAACTCTATCCTGAAAAAACACCAGGAAGAGAGATTTCACACAAGACTAACAGAGGTTCTAATCGCCTCCCTGCCAGGAGACACCCTGTAGGGGTGACTTAAATGCCTCTTTCATGCCCTTGTCACCATGTTTCCCACCCTGTCCTCTGCGCAGTATGAGAAAAGAAGAGGAAAAATGCAAAGTGAAGGAGAAACGGCTCTGGGTATTGGGATGGGGGAGCTGTCTACGTGGTTCAGAGATGGGGCCGTGTAGCACAGGGGGCAGGTCAGGGCCCCAAACCCAGCCAGGACCAATGAGTGTATGGAGAACAATGGAGAGAAAAAAGCAAAGTGGGAAAATCACCCCAAGAAATGAAGAAGAGATTTTTTTGTTACTAACCATTCCCCGTGTTTCCAACACAACACCGAAGTCTGACCTTCACCACAGCGGCAGTAACGCGAGCAACTCCGGTGGGAGGGCTGACTTGGACAAGGACTGCACTGCATGCTAGAGGCATCTAGTTTCCTTTCATTAAATCACTGAAAGCAACCCCGCAAAGTAGGCATTGTGTCAACTCCATGTGTGGATGGGGAAACAACGTGTAAGGGAGAAAGCACACGGGACCACGAGTGCCTATTAAGTAAAGCGTGGAGAGGCTGAGCTGAAGTCTGTTTAAAAAATGGCCAGGCCCGTCCTCAGGGTCATAATGCCAACACGCCCACACCAAGCTGCCAGACACACTCTCTTCCAGCATTCTTATCTCAGAGAAGCTGAAAGATCTTCAACATCTATCCAGCTCCCTCACTGTGCCTACGACACTAAGGTCCACAGGGTCAAGCCCTACTGAGCGGCGTACCACATACCACGCTGCAAGGACTCTCACTTCCACTCCTGCTCACGGGGACACACTGATGACAGAGGATACTTCGAGGTGGCTCAGCTTTACTAAGAGAAGCACAATTCTCTAGATCCAAGGGCTCACAGGGCACTTCCAGACCGTAGCGGAGGACTGGGGTTCTGATCCCTCTTCCCGGCACTCTTTGGAACCCAAGTTGGGGAGGACACTCACTTCATCTCTGTGGATGACGACAAGGGGTCCTCCCTACAGGTCACAGCCCACAGGTAACCCAGCTCACATTTCTCACCCTTTGGCCTTTGTGCCACACCCCCTACCCCCTCCCCCCCGCGCCCCCCCCCCCCCCCCGCCCAGAAGAGGTTCCCTGACCATGGAGTCCTGTTTCTCGTGCACTTTTGCCGAGATGAGGAACAAAAGAATTAAAAGGACACACTGGAGAGAAATGACCTCTGGTCTAAGCTGCTGGGGCAATGCAGATGATGGCATTGTGAGCCTGAAAAAAATGATCGAGCACCAAAACTCATGCAGGGGACAGTGCTCACTGTAAGGATTCACCATGCAGGGAAGTACAGGGAACAGTTATGTCTGGAGCTCCTGTGATGCACTACATTAATGTACCTGGTCGCTTCATGACCGTGTTCGCCTTCAGTCCTCGCAATCATCCTGCGAGGGGTATGGTAACATGCCCATTTTCTTAGATTAGGAAACTGTGACCTAGATCATGAAGAAACTACTCTAGATCCCTCAGCTGGTACACGGTAGGGAGTCAGTCACCTCTGAGCAGCTATAAAGTCCAACAAAACAGGCTGCCGCTCAATAGCTCACAAGTTCAAAAGTCTAGTTCAAGTAGGACAAGTTTCCAAATTCTAAGTTATGCTTCGCACTAATGTTCTCCTTTGCGTTTTTCTCTCCTTTCATGGAAGTTTCTTAAACATCCATTATGTTCTTCACACTCCTTTTCTTAGCCTCTCTAGTCTCTCGGGCAAATGTGAATTCACACATTTTCACGGTGCATTATTTTGCCCGCTAAATATGCATTAAATCCAAAATGCTGTCACTGGAAGCAGCACGGCAGACCTAGGGGATTCTCAGCCTCATTCTCCGGGCCCTACTGGGATCTGTCATGTTGGACCCGCCTGTTTGGCAAGTGCTTTCTGAAACACTAAGAGCTTGGGCAGGGTCTTTTAAATGTCTCTTTTGAGCTTCTGCTAGGAGATTCGCATCTCTAATTGTCAAGCCTTGAAAAGAACACAAGTAGCTGTCAGGGAGAAAATGCACAGATGATAACTCACAGCAAATAATAAGAAAGATGGGCAAGGGGGCGCCTGGTGGCTCAGTGGGTTAGGCCGCTGCCTTCGGCTCAGGTCATGATCTCGGGGTCCTGGGATCGAGTCCCACGTCGGGCTTTCTGCTCAGTGGGGAGCCTGCTTCCCTCTCTCTCTCTCTCTCTCTCTCTGCCTGCCTCTCTGCCTGCTTGTGATCTCTGTCTGTCAAATAAATAAAATCTTTAAAAAAATAATAATAATAATAAAAAAAAGAAAGATGGGCACGCTGACCAGCATCATAGCCCTGTTTTGTTGAAGTCAAGATTCCCGGTCTTCTCAGAGGAGGGAAACAGGCAGAAGACTCAGTGGGAAAACTCTCCACAACCCAACAACACTGAAGAGAAGCGGGCTCTTGGGAAGGCACGTGTCAATTCTATTGTTATCTTTGGTCATATCTCAGGACAACGCTTCTCCAGGACAGCTGAGTAGGACACGGACATTGATATTTGTGTTGTTGCAGGACAAGATGGAAATGCCACTGCTTCTCCTATTTGGGTCAAGTGAGTAAAAAATCACACCTCAAAACTCTGCCCCCGTGAGAGCTTGACATGGACTCTTTGACTGCTACTCCCCTCCCTGGGGCCAGAAAGCAAATGTGACTGCAGATCACAGCAGGTAGGGAGGAACAACTTTGCTAGTTGCTTCAGACAAAAGGAATACCAAATAGGGTGGAAAGAAATATATTCTGTTCAAAGAGTTCAATCAGCTCAAAGGTAGGGGCAGCACCACCATTGCTGGATCTCAGACATCCACAGGGGAAAGTACCACATTGTACGGGCAGGAAATTAAAATGACAGTACCAGTGGCAGCAGTGTCTGACCTGGTGCCAAGAGCCAGAATGGGTGATCTTTCATCCTCATGGGAATCCTGTTAGGTGGTACTTCTCTAAGCTCCATTTTACAGATGAGGAAATGAGGCACAGAAAGGGAAGCATCCTGCCCACAGTCACACAGCAGGGATTTAAACTCAGGGAATCTGACTGTGGAGTTTGTGCCCTTAATCGCCACTCTTCGCCAAAGACCCTCTCATCCACTGCAAAAGGCATACAGGCACATGGTACTCCAAAAGGAGGCTCAACTCAAAAATGTTTTCCAAAGCGAGGCCAGAGTTTCAGTCTTCTTTGATTCACTAATGCAGTCAACGAGATTTTTCTGTACAAAGCAAAATAGTAAATACTTTGGGCTTTGTGGGTCATACAGTTTGAGGATTCAACTCTGCCACTGTACTATGAAGGCAGCTACAGACAATGTGTGTGAATGGCACTGCTGTGTTTCCATAAAACTTTATTTACAAGGTAAGAATATGATCTATGGGTTTCAATGCATCATCATCAACTCTAGTAGCACAGCATACTTAAGCAAGAATGCAGCCCTCCATCTGGGGGATGCTGTGGGCAAACATGGATAGTAACATGTGTATTTGGAGGAGCTATTGGAAAAATTGAGGGAGAGAATGATTTGTTCAGCATTTTCTGATATTTCTATTATAATGAAGTAGAATGAAACAGCTCAGAATAAATATTCCATTAAGTCAACAATTTTCATTGCTGAAAATTATGGATACTATCCACAGTGTGCGTGCGTGCGTGTGTGTGTGTGTGTGGTGTTTATATTTATATTTTAATATTTAGCCCTATCTAGATAATACTGGGCCAGACTGGAACTCTATATTGGGATCTCTGTCTATTCTGAATATAAGGAAGAGGAGAAGCAGAAAAAAACTCTGAGTAGAACAGTTGGGGAAAAAATAAACAGCAAGAAATAAATCTATATTATCTCCTTAATCTTGAAAGCCAATGGTTTTAATCCTCTTTCTTGGGCTATGGTGCTGATCACCATGATGAGAGAGCATGGTTCAACCCCAGACACTCATTTCTAGTAATTAATTAGTTCAAGTACTGATAACCCATTTCAAAGTCTATAAATAGTTAACGGGCTGGGTCAAATCTTTCTGGGAATATATATGTATTTTTTAAAAAATCCAAACAAAAAAGCTCTACATCTCAAATCCTCTGTTTTAATTTATTTAAGATGCATATTTTTCAGGATAGAAGAGTTCCGTTATGCGCCCTCAGAGTTTTTCTTCCAGACCAATTTTATTTATTGAAACAAATTAAGAATAACTTTTGCGGGTGCCTGGGTGGCTCAGTTGGTTAAGCGACTGCCTTCAGCTCAGGTCACTATCCCAGAGTCCCAGGATCGAGTCCCGTATGGGGCTCCTTGCTTAATAGGGAGTCTGCTTCTCCCGCTGACCTCTCTCCTCTCATGATTTCTCTCATTCTCTCTCTCTCTCAAATAATAACAAAATCTTAAAAAAAAAAAAAAGAATAACTTTTGCTTTGCAAAAAAAAAGACGAAAACAAGAAAAACAAAAATCAAAGACAAAGAACCACCAGCCTTCCTGGTGTACATACTACACTGAATCAGAAAAAAATCCAAAATATTATTGTTATGATGTGTTGTAGTCATGTTCTACATCAACAGATGTTTCTTATGCAAAAAAAAACCAAAAAACCCCCACAAACAAAGACCTCTGAGTGCTCCACAAAGACATTATTTTTTGCATATTAGCACAATTAAAACATATGTGCTCTAACCTGTTCCCAGTCTCTCCAGGGGATTCTGCCTAAGAAGCAAGGTAATCAGATCCTGGGCATCAGGGGGCGGTGCCTCGTCCTTCTCTGGCCAGTTGATCTCATCTGGAAGGGAGATAGGTCATTTACATCTTTATTGTTCAAATGGCAGTCTGGGTCCCAATAGCCTGGAGGTTGCCTGGGAGTCTGTTACAGAAACAGAAGTTCAGGCTCCATCCCAGACTGAATCAGAACCCCCATTTTAACAGGATCGTCAGTTGATTTCTGGGCCCAGTCAAGTTTGAGCAGCATTGTTTCATGAGACATGAACCAGCATAGCTTACAACAAGGGAGAAAAGATTTCAATAAGCAGTATCTTCCATTTATTTGCTTTTTTGAGTCTTCAATTTTTTTTTTCTTTTTAGCAGACTTGGCTCAAAACAAATTATTCCTTCTAGTTATTAAGAGGACTTAATATGGTAAAAACTCTTAACACCTTTGTTTTAGATGGTCGCTCTTCCAGGCAATCAAGAGAGTATGATTTTTCTTTCTTAGTATTCTCAAATGTGAATTTGGCCCTGGCCTTAGAGCTCTACAGCTTCCAGAAGCACAAATTAATTTTGCAAAAATAACTATTTCTAGAGACAAACGAAAGGCCAAAGTGTTAAGCTTGAAGACAAAAAAATCCAAAGTAATCATGGTAATAATGGAAGTATTTAAAGTCTGTCATAAATATTAGAATATGTTTTACATTCCATAGGAGTTTGCCTGAAGATAAGGTGCGCATGCTTGTGTGTATGGAAATGCAATAAAAACATGAGTTATTTCTGTGTGAGCCTGCCTCCAGCTTCCTCCGCTGCAGTTTAAATCTGATTTGGAAAATAAAACATGAATATGCATCTGAGCCGTAAGGCATGGAGAACAAAGCCAGCATTTGCTGCTTGTGTTAATTAAACAGTTGATTCCTCTTGCCATTCAGGCCTTGGTCTATCAGAAAACAACCTAGTTATAAATCCATAACAGCTCAGATATTGTAGAAAAGGGTTATACACTGCAGGCAACCCACAAATCTACTTTGTTAAAGTTTACAAATATGCCTGGCTTGCAAAGTCAACGATAGAGTATAACGCCATGATTAAGGGACTCCTCATACCACCACAAATTTTCTCTCTCTTTCCACTGATAGACCTTGTAGTACAGTCCAAAAGGTGGTTGAGTGGGTGATGCGGGTGTTAGCGATAACTGATAAACTTTGAGGAGGAGAGGCCTTTCTGATCTATGCTTCGGGGAAATTTATAAAAACAGCAGGTAGGGTAGTAATAGAGCCTATTTAATTATCATTTAGTTTTGCCACAAGCTGCATAACAATAGTGAGGGTCAGCATGCAGGTTAAGATCTAAAGGTTATTGAATTTTAAATGAAAGATGAACAGCTGTTACAGAAATAACATTACACCATAACAACCACCAATGAAATCATTAACAATCTGTGGATTAAATTTGCTTCCTTCCCATTCTCATTATTTATTATTTGGTAGACATTTGTTTTAGGGTTTATTACATTTTTGTTAATTTCTTCATTGTGTCATTAGCCATTTTCCCCCATTTATGTAAATGTTACCCACATTAACCTTTTCTTCCCTGGTGCAACTTTTCTATTATAGAAAGGAAGACTGGACGGCAATGAAATAATTTACAAATCCCACGTGAATTTCTTTTGCAGAAAAGCACACATAAAAACTGGTCACACTGCTAGTACACTTCCAAATTCCATGTTAATGAAACTTCCTCAGATCAATTTTCAACACAAATTGATCCCCTGAGATTTGTGAAAGTCAGTTATGTGCTATGATGAGTGAGTTCTTTTAACGTGTTGGCTAAACTGTCTGATAAAGGTTAACATTTTAGTAGTTAAAATGGCAATACTCCACAGAATTGCATGAAATAGCTGTTTCCCAACAGCCGCTTGAAGAGAATGCCTGATGATATTTACCACTGATGACTTGTCCAAATAGCTCTTCTGGAGTATCCCCGAAGAATGGCACGCATCCAACCAGAAATTCATAGAGGATAATCCCCATGGCCCACCAGTCCACTGGCTTCCCATAGCCCTGCCTCAGAATCACTTCTGGTGCAATGTATTCAGGTGTGCCACAGACCTAAAAGATGATTGCAGTATTAGAATAATTGGAATATTAGACATGAATTAAAATGAGCAAGATGGCTACACACCAATTATTTTGCCCAGAGTGCACCTGCTCAACCACAGAGAACCAAACGGACGAAGAACTTAGGAACAGCAATTACAAGTCAGTATCCGTAACACCAAAGGCAATGAAATATTTAAACAGCAAAAAAGGGAAATTTAAAATGCTGCTGCAATGTTAAACTATGTGTAATGAGTAATTTTGAATTGAAGGTTTGATGCTATTTGGTGGTTTCACTTATTTCACAGAATTAAAAACATTTTTAATCCTCAAAGTTAATATAATGATACATGTTTAATCAGTCACCACCACAGACAGTTTTAGTATTTATATGACCAAAATAGAGTCACATCCTGGTTACTTCAGAAAAGCATGACAGTTGAGATGTGTTTACCTTAAGTAACTTTACAATGAACAGATTGTGGGCACATGGTAATGAGGCATGCTTAAAGGGAAATGGGCCATGGCTCGGATTTTAGCACCCGTGATTGTACAATGCATCATGAGTTTCATGAGTACTCTGCTGAGACTCCTGAATTCCTTACAAAAACAGTTTTCCATTTGTCTCTCTCACATTCTCACTTGTATGCAATTACATCGTTCGTCTTGCTAATAGACCATAATGCTGGGGGAGGAATGTGGAGGAACGGACAGTTCAAAGAGGCCCAGGGAGAAAAATGGAAGCAATTTGCACTTTATTAAACGTAAGGCTCAACCAGACATCTAAACGCCCAGTCCTAATGCAGACCTGGCTTACACAAGTTGATTCTGAATGTCAGTGGCAATATCGTACTTTCTCTTTTTCTCTCTCTAGCTGAGTTGCAGCCAAGCCTACCTGTTTGTCCAGGAACTCTCGAGCATCCTTCTCGATATGACCCTCATAAAGATTGGTAGTCATGCTCATTAGTCCCACCTTGGATAATCCAAAATCTGTCAGCTTTATGTGCCCCATGGAGGTGACCAGCAAACTATGAAGCAAAAGGACACATATAACACTTACTTTGAAGTTCTTTCCTTTCTTTTTACATTTTCTCATTTTCTTGGCAATTTGTAAGACTATTTACTGTAGAGGTATCAATCTTATTTATTTAGAAAGAGGGGAAAGGCAGAGGGGCAGAGAGAGAGAGAGGATCTTAAGCGTGGAGCCCAACATGGGGCTCAACCTCACGACCCTGAGATCATGACCCAACTGGAAATCAAGACAATTGGGACACTTAACCGACTGAGCCACCCAGGTGCCAGAGGTATCAGTCTCAATATAAAACCTAGCCTAGGGGATGCCTGGGTGGCTCAGTGGGTTAAGCCTCTGCCTTCCACTCAGGTCATGATCCCAGGGTCCTGGGATCAAGCCCCACATCAGGCTCTCTGCTCTGCGGGGAGTCTGCTTCCTCCTCTCTCTCTCTCTGCCTGCCTCTCTGCCCACTTGTGATCTCTGTCAAATAAATAAAATTTAAAAAAAAAGAGCCCAGCCTGGGAAGAGATGGGGTCCCATTAACATATTACATATGTGTATCTGGCTCATGAGTGTAATTCACAAGGGAGGGCCAGACACCTAGCCTGGCTAATCTTTGTTGAAGTAGCCACATACAATATCATATTATAATAAACTTAGAAAAATTCAAGCATGGGACTCTGATATCCTTCTATTTTCAGAATAATAAAATAGAAAAGTGTTCTCAATAATCCCACGCCATACAACAGAAACTAAGATAAGCAACCATCTGTGATTTAAGTGACACATAAGATAAAGAACTTGGACAGAAAAATGAACTACTGTTCAAGATTTCAACTTGTGGATCAATTATAAATTTCTGCTCATTAAGCACAAAATGCAGATTTCTTATATAATGCAAAGAATTCACATGTGACGGTTTTATGAATTTAATCTTTAAAAATTTTCATTTTCAAAGGAAAAATCAGAATTTTAATTAATTAAAACATTAAAGGAATAGAGGATGTGAAAAGAGAAAAAACAGCTATTAGAAGGAAATAGTCCGTATTCTAACAGTTGTTTTTGTTAGGTAATGCTGTGAATGAATTTTTTCATGTTTTTCTGTACTTCAAAATTTTCTGGAATGAGCATGAGTTAATTGTAAATCATAAAATTTTCAGCACGCTTAGAATCTTTACTTATTAACATGTAATGCCTTTAGAGATGTATGAAATTAGGAGAGAAAGCATAAAACATTTAGTAAATGGTGTCAAGATGAATAACTTAGTCATTTGGGGGGAAAAAGTCTATCTGTATCTCAAATCAGACATTTAAATAAACGTCACAAAGATTAAAAATTAAATTCAGTATTAAATGTGAGATAGAATATAATACCAAGTATATCATTGTGGCATAGGGAAGGAATAGGAATAGGAAGGAATAGGAATAATACCAAAGGCAGAAACTATCCAGAAAAAAACTTGTAGCACATTTCTAGAAGCTATTCAAAACTGAACATAACAAAAAACTTGAAAAATTTTAACTAATCCTGGCTTTGTATCATCTTTTTCTTTTGTTCCTTATAAGCTATTATTATAAGCACCAAAGCCTTTAAATTATTATATAAATATTATCATATAAACTGCCAAAATCTCATTTGGGAACATTACAGGAGAACTTCAAACCGTGCAAAGCAACATTAAAAGAAAACATTTTTAGAGACAGTGGACAACTTTTTGTTTAGTGTGGAAAAAGAGATGTGTTTCCTCAGTGTACATACTTGTCTGGTTTCAAATCCCTGTGTACAATTCCATAATTATGTAGATATTCCAAGGCCAAGACCGTCTCGGCAAAGTACATCCTGGCCATATCAACAGGGAGAGGCCCCATGTTCTTCATTAATGTAGCACAGTCACCTCCTATAATACCCAAGCACAAGATTTAGCAGGTGGAGTTATCAGCTAGGATTGAAGAAGACCATCAGTTCAGATTAAAGACCTTCAAAGCAGAATGCCCTCTATCCCGAGACACAGCATTTCAAATTCCTAAGTGGAGACTGGAGACCATGCACAGAGTAATCACGTCTCTAATTAAGATGTGGTGTGGGGGAAGAAAAACAAAGTTTTGTTTGTTTGTTTGTTTTTTTAAGCAGGAGTCCTCCCAAGAGAGCAGACTTGCTCTGAAGAGGAACTGAAATTTGAAGAACAAAATACACCAGCATAAAGCTTGGGTTCTGGAATCAGGCTACTGAGTTCAAATCCTACCCCTGACTCTTATAGGCAGGTAGATCTTAGTCAAACTAGACCTGGTTCTTTCCTCTAATATTGGGATATAAGACCGTCATCCCTTTTCAGACTATTGTGAGGACTAAATGAGGTAATCTATGTAAAGAACTTAGGATATTGCTAATATTTATTAAACACGTGACAAATGTCAGTTATGGTAAACACAACTAAGGTTAAATAAAGCCCGGTGCTGGTGTGGGGGGGAAAAAAAACTGGGTGGAAATCAGTTAAGCTATGCTTGTGTCCACAAGGAAAGTATCTAGTAAGTCTCCCCCCTTCTCGGGTTTCAGTTCACTCATCTGCAAAATGAAAAGGTTGAACTAAATGATATTTAACCTTTCTTCGAGTTTTATAGTTTTGGGGTTCTGCTCCTATAAGTTTTAGAGCTTAAATTAGATGCTCTGCAGATGGTTTTGGCTCTTTCTGATACATTCCTTTTAATAACCTAGTTTACATCAATAAGTCAGGCCCAAAATGCAGAAATTGAATGTAAAATGGAAGGAAATAAGAATATTTAAAAGGTAAGCCATAAATGTCAAAAAAAAA
The DNA here is from genome assembly GCF_922984935.1 of Meles meles. Lineage (NCBI taxonomy): Eukaryota > Metazoa > Chordata > Mammalia > Carnivora > Mustelidae > Meles > Meles meles. The sequence continues at coordinate 87,548,223 of NC_060068.1, forward strand.
AAAAGCTAAATTTTCTTGACTTGTATGTTCTTTTCCCCTAATTCATTTTTAATTTCATATCATAGACCAAAAAAGGATGTATTTTTAATTCATCCTTTAAGAAGATCAATTGTAATGAATGATTTTATGCTGTGTGATAAAAGTAAGTAGGAAAAAAATCCCATCACCTACATTCTAACTTTAATGACCAATTGAGAGGAGGTAGTTAGGATTAAAAGCTATTAAAAAAGAAAAACAACCTTCTTCCAAATAGCACTAATTTTCTCTTTGTTATAGTAGAGCAGGCACTTTACAAGCAATTATCAGAAGATGATGACTGGGAATACAGCCATCTCATTGCCTGGCTTCAGTTCCTAGGCGGCTACAACCATTCCGCAGCCCAACAGGGAAGGCCTCCACCGCACAAAGGAGCCAGTGGTTTCTGGGTACAGGTGTCATGTTCTCTGTGTCAGACACTGATTTACCTTCCACGTATTCCATGACCATGCATAAGTGGCGCCTCGTTTCAAAGGAGCAGTACATGCTGACGACAAAGGGGTTCTCTGCGAAAGTCAGGATATCCCGTTCCACGAAGGCCTGCTGGATCTGGTTTCGGAGGATGAGGTTCTGTTTGTTAATCTTCTTCATAGCAAACCTCTGCCGGGATTCCTTATGCCGCACAAAGTAGACTGCCCTGAAAAGGAGCACAAGAGTTGGGGTTCATGGGAAGTGATGATGCTTCTGGATACAGTAAACCATGTGGTGGCCAGCTTTCCTTTTCTTCTTCTTTTTTTTTTTTGCATTCACATGGCCGCTGGAATTCAGCTCACACACACTATCCTAGCAGCTACATACATCCCCCTCCAGACCAAAATCTTATGGCTACATTTATTTATTTCTTAATCTTTCGCTAAATGTCATTGGTCACACATAAGGCATCAAATTCATCTTCACCACAAGGACAGAAATGGACAGTCTCCAGAATGAGCTATTTTCCAAGAGCTAACCGATATTTTCAGTTCTTCCACAAACAAAGCAAAATTCAATATATAAGTCAGAGCAGGAAAAGAATTTTAAAAAGGACATATACAACCATGAGCTATATCCTTTCAAGCATTAGATATATGTTAGGTATTTTTTCTAGACTGACTAAAGCGGTAATTTTCTATATGGTACCCTTGGGATCTGCAAAAAGGACCAAAGCTTCTTAGGGTAGGTGGTTTCCAACTTGAGGGTAATTTACTCCCCATGGAATTCCAGATAAATAAGTATGTAATAGGTCATGTGAGGCTGTCCTGAAATGGAGAGTTGTAGATTTCCTCACTACACACATCAGTATGATTTACACCTATGGCTGTTTCAACAGAAAATGCATTTCCCAACATAAAAGGAAGCCAATAATATACTCGTCCATCCGACCCACGGCCAAGGTGACAGCCAACTTTACTGTAAAATGAGGAGGCTGCACTCACGCACATACTCTAGAGAACCAATTCTGGCTGGGTAAAGACAATGGACTCTTCGAAGCTTGATGTGGAAGAAACCAGTCAAGAGGAGGAGGAGGCTTAAAACCTCACCTGGCAATGATGAGCAACAAGGAAAATATCTTCAACTGGCTCATTTTCTCCTAAGTTACTCCTCACTTGTCATTATTGTGGAACAGATGTGAGCTCTCAGGTTAGGAAATGTTCAAATAAATAATAATTTACCTAAACAGCAATCACTCACAGTAAAGGATGTCTAACGTCTGTATCCCAGAACAAGGGGTTATCTGATCTGAGATGCATATTGCTCTGTTCATTTTCACTGCTCATGAAAACTGAATGCAAGGAGGACTATGACCCTCTAAGTCCCTGCTGAACCAATCCCCCAGAGTAAAATCCACTTACATAAATCTGAAGTATATTCAATCTCAGTTTAACTGATATTCACATGTTCCTCTCAACTGTTCAACTAGAAATTCATTTTTCTTTCAACTCTGTATGTTTGCCTTTTCACTGTATCCATCTTTCTCCTTTACTTGCAAAATCATATTTTTGGGGGTCTCTGTTTAAACATTACCTTTTTTTTGGCCTTTTTTTTTTGCCCCCCTGCCCCAATATTTCTTTGGTCTTCTCTTCTTTCCTTCACTGTATAAAAAAATCTCTTTTACCCACACTTTATATAACCAACTCAAGGAAGAATCTAGTGCTGTTATTTCCACTGTACCACAAACGGACAGGGGAGCTGGCCAGCTGGGTGGCCAACACTTTCCACACAGGCTAGCAGTCTTCTTCAGGATGTCAAACGCTGGGGCTCTCACCACCTGGGTTTATTCCTACACCTGTTTTTCTGGTGAGGCTTGATATCAGGATTAACTAATTTAAACAAATATTTAAACCGATGAAACAGGAATGTGAAAAGGAAAAACTCTGTTGTTTATTAAAAAAAAAAATGGAGGGGCGCCTGGGTGGCTCAGTGGGTTAAGCCGCTGCCTTCGGCTCAGGTCATGGTCTCAGGGTCCTGGGATCGAGTCCCGCATCGGGCTCTCTGCTCCGCAGGGAGCCTGCTTCCCCCTCTCTCTCTGTCTGCTGCTCTACTTGTGATCTCTCTCTCTCTGTGTCAAATAAATAAATAAAATATTTAAAAAAAAAAAAAATGGAATGCTTTGGAAAGTACTGATGGATATGTTAAATGTGAGTTACTAAATAAAAATCCTATTGATTTAGTATGGGTGAGAAGGTTTTCAAAAAGTGGGAAAAATAATAGAGTCTAGATTCCTACATGCAGACTGCTTCAAGTTCCTGCTTCATATTTAAAGTAGCGAAAAGTGGAAACAAAAACAATGTATTAGAAAGATGGTTTATATAGGCTGTCCTGAAAAGGCCTTATATCAGAGGACTACTAAAATTATATATATATATATAGGGGCGCCTGGGTGGCTCAGTGGGTTAAGCCGCTGCCTTCGGCTCAGGTCATGATCTCAGGGTCCTAGGATCGAGTCCCGCATCGGGCTCTCTGCTTGGCAGAGAGCCTGCTGCCCTCTCTCTCTCTGCCTGCCTCTCTGTCTACTTGTGATCTCTCTCTGTCAAATAAATAAATAAAAAAAATCTTGAAAAAAAAATTTAAAATTATATATATACACACACATATGTGTGTTTGTGTGTGTGATTATCATTTCTTTTTTGAAGAGAGAATGTACATGAGTGGTGGGTGGGAGGGGTGGAGAGGGAGGGAGAGAGAGAGAGAAACCCAGCACAGATCCTGACATGGGGCTGGATCTCACAACCTATAAGATTTTGACCTGAGCCAAAATCAAGAGTCGGATGCTTAACTGATTGAGCAACCCAGGCACGTCTGAATTTATATATATATTTAGATTACACTGAAATGTTTAATTTCCAGATGTATCTGAAATTAAAAGTATGTTTAAAGTTAACACCTTTTTTTTTAAATGATTTCTGACTCTGACCAATTTAATTAACCAACCGACTACTACTTCTTTCTGGATCAAAGACTTTTATACTATTTTTCTTTTTCCAAATACTGATTGGATAAAATCAAGATCCCCCGAAAACCTTGAGCTTCTCCTAAATCAGATGTTGGAAGGTGGACAGACAGATATAAAGGGAGCATAGAAAATAACCTGACTTACTCAGAAACAGAAGACAAACACTGGGGAACAAATATTGTTACGAAGAGGAATTTCTGAAACAGAGAATTTACCTTTTAAAATGAAATTTAGAATTTGAAATGTTGAAAAAAACAGTATCTTTACATAAGCGCTTGCCTACTACCCAGTCACATGGAATACAGCTCACATTCTCTCTCTCTCTCTGAATATTTCACACCGAGTAGATGTTGCACTGAGGACCCTCCAGACATGATACTAGGAACCTCACTTGTAGACTGTCAGAGGGCTGCCATGGGATTTTCAATCAACTATCAGTGTTTCTTTCGTAGAAAACTGCTCAGCAGTATGTCTGAGAACAACAGGAAGTGGGGAAGGAAGAACAGCCTTCCGCTATTTAATGAAAGAACAAAGGAGAAAGAGGCTTCGGGCCCAGTTTGACTGGCATCCGGACGAGATTTCCCAGGGGCGCTCTGTGAATGAGGAAGGACCCACACCTTTATTCTCAGACTTGCAATTTATAAAACCTCAAGACTTTTTGCTTTGCCTTACTAGGATGTGCTTAATATCATCAGTCAATGCCTAGGGAAATTTACCTACACCCACAGAAATTAATCCTGTAGGTAGCTTGAGACATCACTGCCCGGGGACGCTCATATCTTCATCAAGTTGCAAGAGTCAACTAGGCTTCTTAATTAGAATCTGCTGTAGCTACTTATCTCTTTGTTTTATGTTCTTGTTTTTACAGTTCTTTACTGCCTTAGGAATAGTCTTCTTAATGCTGAAATCTGGTTGTTGAGCAGTAATTGTCCTCTCTTGTGTACACCTTCCCTTCTCTCCTGAAAGCTGATGTTCCAAACTGACTTAATTCAGCAGAGAGAGGGTGAGAGAGATTGAAACAGAGAGACAGACAGAAGCTGGCTGACAGACATCTAACACTGCTAAGCATAGCTGTACACTATCCAAGGTTATAAAACTGGATTGAACTGACTCAGCCCCTCATTTCTCTGCACTTTGGCCTGAAAGAAAGGCTGCTTTCTTTCAAAAGGCTGCTTCTGTCTCTCTTTTCCTACACTGATCTGCCTGGTAAATAGTAGAACCAAAGGGCGGGGGGATGATGCACGGAGCCGGGTACCTATCCTCTCTCAGTCAAGCTTTTTTTCACTCCAGGCAGAAGTGAGGAGTGGGAGGGTAGAGAGAGATGGAATCAAAAGCTGATGGGATCTAGAACAGAATGAATTGGTCCTTTCTGGAATGTGAGTGTCTCATGCATATAAAATAATGCGTAAACCCGAAAGCCCAGGACACGAATCCGTGCGAGCAAATCTGTACATGCGAACAAGAGTGCACGTGTTAGGGGAAAGGCTGTAGGGAGAGAGCCGTAGCCACCAACCTACACACATGGGCATAAATGACCCCATCTTTTAAGGCGTCAAAGAGAACGATGTGCAGCAAAGCTAGAAACTAAGAGCAAAGTGGGACAGAAATGTTGTGCCTTTCAAATTTAATTTTTTTAAAAAATTAAGTCAGTTTTACTCTTTGACTCTGAAAACATCCAAAGCTGTCGTTTAAAAGTCCAGGTGGAATCAAGAAAAGACGGCTCCAAGTTGCAACAGCAGCACCTGGAGAAGGGAGGAACACTGCTTGGAATCAGCACACCTGTGACCAGCCGTGCCTCTGAGCCCCTCTTGCCCCATGTCTAGGCGGAAATAACATCAACAGCACACGGGGCTCTTTCGAGAAGAAAGCATATATAAACCAGCGCTCCGTGTCCGGAACACGTTCAGCGGAGGAGACTGGATGATATCAAATTAGCAGACTGGGTTTACAACATGAACTGTCACTAAGTATGATGTTGAGAAAACCCTGATATGTTATTTAGCTCCTTCTAATGACAGGGTTAGTTTCCAGCACAGGCAATTTTCACCAAGTTGCAGAATCAAGGTCACTTGAAGCCACCAGGGTGAATGGCGGACTTTATTTTATTTTTTTAACTTTTTAGAGCATTCTTTTTTTTTTTTAAGATTTTTATATTTATTTATTTGAGAGATCGAGAGTGAGAGAGCATGAGAGGAGAGAGGTCGCGGGAGAAGCAGATTCCCTGCTGAGCAGGGAGCCCAGTGTGGGACTCGATCCTGGGACTGTAGGATCATGACCTGAGCAGTTGTCTAACCAACTGAGCCACCCAGGGAATGGCGGACTTTAACGCAAAAGCCAAGGAAACCTCCAACAGCCTCAGTTCATCCATCCAGAGAAGCATCCCCATGTTCAGCTAGGTCCCGTAAGCCTGCCGTCAGCATCCTGACTGGGGAGACCAATGGGTTTAGTGCCATTTGAATTTTAAATTAAAAAGAATTAAAACGAAGGAGAAATCTGTCAGAAATGTAATGGGAGATTAAATCTGAGGAGAGCAAAAGAGGGAAAGAAGTTTTGGCTGCTGGGCAGAAGTTCCCGCAGGCAGCTTGTCAGCCCATTAATGACTTGGCCTGCATCCGGGCTGTTTACCGATTCACAGCTTGTTTAACTTCTTGTATATTCCCAACCAGTCCCCGAAGTGTGATATACCTCATCTACGAGACAGAGCTTTAATTGCACTACAAATGAGTTTACTCAACCAATTAGAACTCCAAATACTGCTAAGATATATGCCCAAATTTGATAAAAGTGGTGCTTCACAGATCATCTTATTCTAGAATTCCACTGCCAATAAAATCTATCAGTGCTCCAGCCCAGAGACCCATTAAATCAAAGCCCCGTTTTTTTTTCCCTAATGAAGGAAGAAATCCTCGGAGGATCTCAAGAACCAATGCGAACTACAACCAAGTAAGAAACAAACAAAACTCACAAACGACTGTATGCTAAATCAATTTTCTTAGGGGATAAAGTTTCCATGAGGCCCTTGAATGAAAGACAATGTTATGAAAACAGGACATCAGAAAACATTTACAAGCCACATCAAGAAATATACCATTTGACATAATCCTGGAAATAAATCAGCGAACCACAGAAAGGACTCACAACTATTTAAGTTCTTCACGAAGTTAATGGTGTGGAAAATATTAGCGACCAAAAAAAAGTCACAAGGAGAAACATCCCTTGTGGCATAACAAAAATCACTTTATCTCATCTGCTCATCTGTGTGATAAATGGCAATAAATGTCTATGGGATTGTTTATTGCTCTCCATATACAGATGGAATTGAGATTAATACTTAATTAAACTAGAGCTCTTGGGCTGTCTAAAACGGATCAGGACATCGGATGTGTATTAATTACCCTTCCTGTTTCTTAGTAACTCAGCAGGATCTTGTCACCACTGACCCTTCCTACGCCCTGAGAGGAAAACCCTGTGTCTCTAAATATGAAGCAAGAAGGGGGCATTGTTAATGTGACCAGATTAGAACACAGACTTCAGCTGAAAAGCAAACCAAAATGCTGGTATAATATAAAGACTGAGGGAAATATACTGCTTTAAATTTTCAAGCAGTCTTCTCATTTAAGTACTTCTCTTACCAGACTGACAGGCGGTCAGAGAGGAAGTACCAGCTAACTCTTAAGTAGTGATGCTATACATGAATTTACATGTTTTCAGAGATACAGATTATATATATGTCCAGATAAAAACGTGTGTATGCATATATCCGACCAAGAATCAGGTATTTCTGCACCCAAAGGGCACAATAAAGGAAGCGGAAACAGGAATATATAAAAATTTACCTTTACTTTATAAAGTCTCCTTCTCCATACCTCTAAAATAACTCCAGGTCACTTGATAGGCTTTCTTGATGAAGTATCTAAATGAAAAACGATTTGGGCTGCATATTATACCCACCAGTGGAGGAGCAGTGAACTGAAAACTCAAGTCCCTAATGACATCTATTTGGCCTAGGATAAATGCGAAGAATATATTACTCAGGTGTGTTAAAATACAATAGAGAGCTTTCTTGAATTACTCACCCATAGGCTCCATTGCTAATCAATTTAATCGTTTCAAAATCACTTTCCCGAGGTTTCCTTTGAAGTTTCAGGGAAGCATTAGAGCTCTTGGAAACAAAATAAGGAAGTTAGAAGAGAGTTGAGAATTCAAGAAAATGGTTTTAATTGTACCACAAATAACATTTGCATTCTATGCTCTGGCGTTGAATCTGTTGAAGGGCAGTATTCGAGCCAAAGGAAGCTGGCACACAGCTTTCAAGTTCAGTTCCGCAGGGCGGTGCTGAGAGACTGCCTCTCATGACGGAGCCTCAGTCTAGTTTAAGTGAACCCCCATTTCTGGGAGACGAAGGCACCAAGCTTTTGAAAATTTCTAATTTGGAGGCGCCAGGGTGGTTCAGTAGGTTAAGCCTCTGCCTTCAGCTAAGGTCATGATCTCATGGTCCTGGGACTGAGCCCCAAATTGGGCTCCCTGCTCAGTGGGGAGCCTGCTTCCCTCCTTCTGTCCCTCTCTCTGCTCATACTCTTTCTCTCTCACTCAAAAAAATAAAATCTTTTTAAAAAATTTCCAACTTGAATGTACCTCTGTAAACTATTCAAGTTAGCCTTATCCTAGTCTTTTCAAGTTTTGAGATTAAGCCCAAAACATCAAACCTTAACTCTAGTTTCATTCAGAACAGAAAGGGGCCACTGTGGCTCTACATGGAAGGACAGATGGTGCAGCATCTCCGTCCCTGATCAGAGGATGTCTGTCCTTCCTGTGGCAGCCCTTCTTATTTGGAAAAGGTAATCAGCAACAATGTAGACAATGTGTGCCTCTCCTGACTTTCACACCATTAGTCTTACCATGGTTTAGATATCTATTCTCAAAAACACATTTCTTTAAAAAGTTGAGTTCAAAGGGTAATAGTAAGTAAAATGGGTTCGTTTTGAAAATATTCTTTCATACTCCACGTATCTTAGGACTGAGAGGATGAGCATGGACAGCCTCTTTGCTCCTTCTGCAGAGCCCAGAGTTCTTTCCTGTAATTGTGGAAGAAACCCCCTGAGTCTGAGGTGTTTGTCACCCTCCCCCACTGGATGCTGTCATCGGTTGACACACTGTCCCATTTATCGAAGGAAGACCTGGGTACCCAGCTTCCCACCTTCCTCTATGCTTCTCTTACTATCCTGGGTGACTTCAGGGGCCATGCAGTGGCCTCTGGGCTACTTGTGTTGCTCAACCAAACCACTCTTCTTCTTCTCTATTTCACCTAGATTTCTGGCCATGGCCCCTGGGTCTAGTCATCACTGCTAATGCCCTATCTCAGAGGACACAATTCAAGACTGGAACCACTCACTTGTTCCACCATTCCATTCTGATGGGGTCCTGCAGCTTTGGGCTCAAAGATCCTGTTCAAGGCCCACCTGTCTCATTAACTCTTCCCCACCCAGGTGACCTCATTCATGCCCATGGATGATTCCTACGCCATTCAAACTCCACCAAAAACCCTCCAAGTGCCGGGAGATCCCACGCCATGTATACGGATGCTAGTGTGATGGCTCTTCTTGAATGTCCCCCAAAAACTTAAGTCTACACTTATTCAAAATTATAATAATTATGATAAAGTTAACAAAACAACTATCATTTATTTAGCATGTAGTAGTGTTGCTGATCTAACCATTTCATATAAATTATCTCATTTACTATTTTGTCACCTTTTATATTTATTTTACAGAAGAGGAAACTGAGGCACAGAGAAGATGCCCACAGCTAGTGAGAGATACAGCCAGCTTTCAAATCCAGACCATCTTACTCTAGAGCCTAGGTTCTTAGCCCCCAAGCTACACAGCTGCCTCTCTTTCCTGACCACCCCCAACTCACTTCAGCCTGGTTCTCCTTCTGGTGTTCACGATTAGGGACAATGGCACCAATATCCCAGAACTCAAGCTTCTTGAGTGGCGTCTCCATGGTCACCCCATCTGCCCCCCTCGCCCCATCTGTGATCTATACTGCCTTTGTAAGATTGTTTTTAAGCTGTAACTCTGACTGGGTCATCTTGCTGTCCATCTGTCTCCACTCCACAAACACATGCATTTCTTCCCAAGTTCAACAGCTTCCCACCATTCTTTGAAACAAAAGATTTGACAAAGATGAACAGTAAGGACCTCTATGTCTGGTTTTTGCTCCCAGCTCTCCAGTCTCTATGCTCTCCTTGCCTTTACCCTCAGATGCACTCTGATCCCTTGTGGCACAGTCTTTCTGCAGGATGTCCCCTGGGCCTGGAATGTTGCCTCCACGCCCTTCTCATCCTAGTAACTTCTCATACCACAGCTCCTGGGCCATTTCCTCAGGAGATCTTTTTGGACTGGCAAGACTAAGGTCACTCTCTGTCAATGTTATGTTTTAGTAGCATAGGGCCCTTTTTCTTTGTACATCTTATTGGAGTTTATCATTCTTATTTTTTATGCATGGTTTCTTTTTATTAAACTCTCTTTGGAAAGAGGGGCTAAATTTATATGCTTACTGCCTTGCACATAGAAGCACAATACATGTTTATGGAAGAAATAAAGTTATTGACACACTGCAAATCTCCAGAAGCTGATAAACAGAAAAACCAACACCATATTTCATCAAGAAAGATACTTACACTCACTGATTCATCTGTTTCTGGTGTTTCTGCTGTCCCACTATCATAGTTTCCCAACTGAGCCATTTCTAAATTAAAAAACAAAACAAAACAAGGTTTAAGAGAATAGGACAATTTCAACCAGACAAGAAGTAACTTCTTCAATACTTAAAAAAAAAAAAAAAAAATTACTCTATACTTCAATGTACCCATGGGAAAATCTTAAATCAAAAACGGCAAGACCTGATAACTGACATTCTGGAAATTGTTCAGAACATGCCCTTCCCTGGAACCCCATTTCTCATGAACACCTAGATCCTAGGTACTTCAGAGCTGGGCCTCTGCTTCAGCTAGCAGGACTGACTGGCCAACACAAACTTAGGGTTGGGGGACAGGGGTGTGTGTGTGTAATGACTGTGCTTATCATTGGGTTCTCAAGAGAGGCACGTCTTCCCAGGCTCAGACAGGCACCGAAGATGCACTGACTCCAGCTCAGAGATGATCCTTAACTTGAGGTTGAATATTCCTCGTTCTGTTCCTTCACAGCCACTGAGCGATATCCCCTGCCTAGTACATGAAGAATTTGCAATTTGTCACAAACGAAGTAGTAGTTGTTGAGAGGGGCTAGACAACAAAAAGACTCAGCACACCACCATGATCAGCACTTCCTAGGGACCTTTTACCCACAGGCTTTCCTCTCTGTAAAATGGGAACAATGTATTCATATCTGAGAGTTTCTTGTAAGTATGATACAGGATATTCATGTAGGGCTCTTAGCATGTTGACTAACAAAAGTGAAGTGTTCTCTTAATATTGATGGTTATTTATGATTATTAGTTACATCCTATAAGTTAGTCAATCCTGGGCTGGAATGCCACATGCCTGACACCAGCTTAAGTACTATCCTGGTGGTCTACTTAAGAGACAAAAGCAAAATAAAATTTAAAAAAAAAAGGAAAAAAGAAAAAACGGCATTTAACTGCTCAGTCTACAATGGAATGCGTCCCTGAGTCTATATAAGTAAACGAAGAAGCCTAATTCATTTAATTGTTCATTTTAATTTTTATTTTTAAAGAAAAAAAAGGTGTTTAATTAAAAAGAACATGAAGGAATTCTCTCCAAAATGTTGACGGGGAGTTAGTTATCTATGAGTGGTAAAATCATAGGAACTTACATTTTCTAATTTTTCAAAATTGAACATGTATACTAAGTTATATATATAGTAACTTATGCAAAAGTTATAGTTTTTAGTTACCTATTTTTGTATGCATCTAAAAGTAGTCCTTAGACTCTCATTTCATGTATTCATATTATTATAAATATTATCATCCTTTTCGGGAGAGATTACCCATAAAAGATATGAAGCAAAACAACACTGGAGTGTTGTCTTTGGATAAAAATGAACAAACCCCAGAATCTAAAATAACTGAAGACTGACACTAACTTTCCTAATTTACCAGTAGGGGAAATTAAAAAATAAAAATGAGCTCAGTACAAACCAGGTGATTTCTTAGTGTCACTCAAGCGATGTCAACTTCCTGTATGATGGGCACTTTAGATTGGGGGAATGGGAGGTGGGCGCAAATGTATTCACTTTCAGGGACTCTCAAGGATAAGATGGATTTTAATATCATTTAAATAAAAGAGCAACAGTACCTAAAATTTATTACGCATTACTGCATCTTGGGGGGAGAGATGAACTCCTATAATCCTAAAAACAACTCTACAAATAGGTCCCATTTCCCTGGTTTTACAGAAAGAATACTGAGGCACAAAGGCTCATCAGCTGTAGGGTCAAAGGTCGTGGCCCACAGGGCTGGGGCCAGGGTATAGACCTGAGCTTTTCCACTCTCCACCCTCACCCCCAACCTTCAAAGGTCTTTTAGTGTATATGTTGACAAGAAGGGGTAATAAATGTAGATGAGAGTCTAAATAATGGCATATTAAGGGGTAACAAAGAGATTAAAAATCACCGTCAGATCGGAATCAAGAATATGAAGCACCAAGAGTTAAAAACATGACTCCCAGCGATAAATCTGTATCACTAAACTAAAAACTTGTCCAAGATCACTATTAAGATTTTTTTTTAGAGTCTCTATAAAGGCATATAAATGGGCCTCAGATGGTTCACCCACCAAAGTTCAGCCCATAGTGATCTTTACTGCCGGGTTAAGAAAACTGCAAAGAGCCCACTCCCTCTACAGTTCAAGGGCTGAACCAACCTCAACTCTACCAGCGTGAACAGTCACTCTAATATACTTTGACAGCCTCCCCACTCCAATTATTTTCATAAAAAAAAAAAACAAATTAAAAGATGGCTGCTTAAAATAGGATTTCTGCTAAATAACTATTATCTGGGAAATACATATTATTTGCAAGCAGTGAGTAGTAATGGAATGGAACCAGGAGTCAGCTTTTGAAGCAGGAAGCTAAGGCATCGTTTTGCAATGCCTGAAGAGATTTTTAAAACTCATCTAAATACCATTAAACATCTGCCCTTTTTATTTCATTGATTTAAACCATTTCTGAAGACTCATGATTCAAAAAGGTAAAGATGGTAATTTAAAAGCCATGGGGAAAAAATCTCTCCCCAGGGAACTTTTCAGGAAAAGCAGCCACCAGCCTCTGATAAGTGATGAATCTGATGTGGTATTGCTTTCAGGACAATATAAATTTATCTGGCATTATCTCCCAGGAATGCATGCATCATTTCACTGGAAGCAAAGATCCGATGGCCGTAAGAGCAAACAAAGCGGGGGAAACAGGAGAGCAGGGCAGAGAGCAGCAGGTTCCCGGGCTTTAGATGGGAAAATATCTGTGCCAACAGTTACCATCATTACAAACAATTTAGCAAGATAAACGCTGTTTGCAAATTCAATTTTATGAACCAGGAAGGGGATTTCGAATGAAGGAGTCTTTGATTGCTTTTGACTCTTTCTAGGCGGTATGTAACTTAAGTGTTTTAAAGGTTAATCCAAATAATAGAGAGCAGGAAAGGGTTGGGGGGCAGAGGAGTAGTTTACTGGTATTAGATTTTTTTTTTAATTTTTATTTATTTATTTGACAGATAGAGATCACAAGTAGAGAGGCAGGCAGAGAGAGAGAGAGGAGGAAGCAGGCTCCCCGCCAAGGAGCCCGATGCGGGGCTTGATCCCAGGACCCTGGGATCATGACCTGAGCGAAAGGCAGAGGTTTTAACCCACTGAGCCACCCAGGCGCCCCTACTGGTATTAGATTTTTAAAAAACCACTAACAAGATGCTTAGTCTTCTGTGTATTTAATAACATCAGACCTATAAGCTTTCAGAAGCATTTCCCCCACACAGGCCTTCCTGTATATTACCATTGTTCACAATTTTTATTACATGCAAAAATCTACCTACCAACACTGTGCCTCATCTAAATCTATCATCAGTTGCATTACTCCCCAATTACTTTAAATGTCACTTTTAAATTAATTATAATTAATTTCTTTAGCAACATCTTCAAAATTAAAAGTACACTTGAGAAGAACCCTACTGAGCTTTGCAAGAGAAAAAGTACTCAGAGAAGGCTGTAATCTGAGCTCTCTCAGGACTCTGTGGCATTGTCAGGCTGACAGGCCTCTGGGATTTCAAGGCTTAGCCCCACGCTCTAGGTAGAACACAAAATGGGTCAGGTTCACCCACTCTTTGGGACTCAGCGTACTGAGTTGTGAACCCCATAGTGAAGGGTTGCTTTCTTTCTTCAAAGCACAACTGGCTCCCCAAATTTGTACTTTTCAACAGACAGAGCTAAATCATGTGGAAAAAGTAAAGACTTGCTTGTCTGATGTCCTAGGGCACAGTCAAGTGAAAGGTCAGCCCAACCAAGGTACGTACCTTCCAAAGGATCCTTATTGAGCCCCAGCTGGCTAATGATGTACCTGGGAATGTCGGTTTTAATACCCTGTCCTTCTTTTGCATGGCCTTCTGCTGCTTCCAATAGGTAGTAAAATTCTTCAGGATCAAATTCCTAGCAGAAGACAAACACAGATGTATACTTATTTGAGCCAAAATTCTCTGAGGTTTTATTACATAAATTCCTCTCACAATAAAATTTGCTCAATATACACAGTTGCGGGTTATTTATGCAGGAAGGAAGCAAATGACTTTTAAAAAGTACACAATTCTTATTTCATATTTGAAGCTTTCATATTCTAAGGCAAAACATGCATGTCCTTGGTAACTCAAAGAGGAACCACTTCCAATTTCCTTATAATGCAACCTTGAAGATATCCTACTGCTATCTTATTGAAAATGAACATGTCTAAAATTCAAATAATGCTTTTTTTAGTAAAATTTTTAAATCCAAAATCTCATCCAGAAGATTCAGTTTCTCTCTTTGCAAAAACAGCCTCAAAAGGAGTAATGCTAGAATCCATTCTCAAAGGTTTTGCAGGAAACTCCAATAGTACAAAAGGGTGCAAAAGTGTTTTTTTAAAATATCAAAATTACCACTTTTTATCAGTATGTTCTAAAATTAAGTTAATATTCATGGAATGTGAAGATTAAGAAAGACAAAATTATAAAATTAATGCTATTACCTGTGTCTATTTTTAAAATTTGGTAGCACATTTTGCCTATGTATTTTATTCTCTTTGGTTGCTACTTCTAGGATGTAATAAAAATCTTTAGAGCTCCATCACTCTAAATGGATGTCATGGGTTTACTTGTTATATACAATTATGTTTGCAGATTTAAACCACAGAGGCTATTTTTAGTTAAATTTCCTAGATTTTATCCCCTCAAGATGTTTCCCGTTTTGATTAATACCCCAACTAGACAACTTTAGAATATCAGCATTTCAGCTAAGAATCACTCAAGGGTTTCTAAAGGCCATGAAAAAAAAAAATCTCGCTGCAAATGGAGGAAAATCAAAACCAACGTATACACTCAGCGCCCTTTTTAGAAACCTACAATGACACAAAGCACAGGCCTGAAACAGCAGGCCTAAGACCACTGGTTGGAAAACAACCTCTCAAACTCTGAAGCTCCAGTTTCATTTGAGCTTTAATAGTGCTGAGAAGAGTAACATTTTCAATTCTACTCTTAAGTTCACCTGTTTCTATCCCTGAGAGGTTATACTTTTACTTTTTCACTTCTGGTAAGGAGGGATTACTGAAAAAATTCATTTCCTCTTTTAAGGCAAGATCTTCTGTTAGCATATCTGTGGCTGTCCAGAGAAACAAGTTTTAATGCTAAATGCTATTTTTTCCCCAAATGAAACAAATGCAGAAAATACAAGCATGTGGTGCATAATTCAAAAAAAGTACAATGGGATACGTAGTACAAAATGAGACTTCCTTCTGCCTGCATTTGCCAGTCACACGGTTCTCCCGGAGTATTTGTTCCCCTTTATCCTTCCAGAGACAATGCCAAATGGTGCTTTTCAATCTGTGGTTCTAAGGGTCCTGGCCACTGATGGAAACACCTACTCCACCATGCCCCTCCCCGTTTCCCAAGATTTCCCCTCTCCCATGACTCCCATTGGTATATATTTATGGGGCTTGTGAACATTTCACTATTATAAAAAGCTATGCATGTTAATCAAAATAAGGTCAAAACCCTAGCAATACCACCCTATATGTATATGTGTGAATGTATAATTGTGAAAAGCCATACTGCATGGAGTGTTACCAAACTTTAATGGCTAGTAGAACTTAAAAGTGAGTACTGATACTATGGTAAGCCCCTTAAAACTAGTCTTATCTTCAAAGCTTCATATTTGTTCATAGCGTGGACTGAAATTTCAGCCAAAATTACGTGAAACAAAAATTTTAAAGTAGGAAAATGACCAAGGACAATATAATGGACAAAATGAACTCATCTCTGAAAGTTCCTCTTCTTCTAGTCTATATGGGACGCTACTATACTCTCCCAAGTGGGTTGCTGCCGAGCATCTGTTTCTAACCTGCCACATTTTAAGAACAAATACTAGTAACTGCAGGTTATGATAAACCCTCTCTCTGATTTCCCTCTCTCTGCATCTTGCCAACTCCAAAAAAGTGAGGCCCAGCAAGTGTTTTAAATGAGCTGTCACACAGTAATGGTGCTGAGATAAGATTAAGCCCATTAGTTCATGATGATATTTCCATTTTGAACAGAATGTGATATGATTATCATTCAATACAGCACAAGTCCTAGAATTTTTACTTAAAACCAGAAAACAAAATCACATGGGGATTTGCTCATAAACATTCACAAGTTGTAGCTCCTGTGGACTCTTTCCATTTAACTCTGGTCTTTGAAGCCAAATGAAGCTGGAGGTTTCTGATGGTCACTGCTTTCCCACAGTTAACAATAAATAATGAAGTTCCCTCTAGGGGCAACTTACCAGGCACTCCAATAACCGAGCTGGGCGGGCAATAACAATTAGGATCTTTCGAACTAGTTGTTTAATAAATGCTAATTCTCCACTTTCTGAACGATCATGAGCCTGTGAGAAAGCAACGAAGAGAAAGGTGAGACAGGGTTGCTCTACGAAATGGAAAAGAAAATCAGCCAAGTACACTAACTAGATAATTGCAAATATTTGAAAATTAAGTGATTTAGAAAATACTTTTCAAGGATTGATAAGCGAACATTATCGCTTCACAAATGGACACCATTAAACTTCTTTATCTACAAAATGGCTATATTATCTAAATTTCAACTGTAAAACTTTGATTTATTCTGTGTTAAAAATCAAACATTGAAAGTCTCAATGTGAACCATGAATGATGGAGAGATTAACAGATTATGACACATTAAGCCCATGGTACACGTGGAGTGAGGGGCAGATAAGGAGCCTTGATTTGCCAGATTTTGCAAAATGAAGTATGAAATGGCTAATATAGTGAAGGTCTGCTTTTGTTATTGTCGGCATTTAACACATCTATGTTATGAAATAGTTTTACATGTGTACCACAATTAGCCTATAAATTCACTATGTTACAATGTGAAAGAAGTGTGCATTGCTTACTTCAAATGTTAGGGGATAACATTTATACTCAGACACACACATACGAATTTGGTTTCATATATTGAATAAATAATACCTTAGGCACTCAACTCAGTAAAATTTAACTGACTTTCCATCTTTTTAAATTTTATGTTACATGCTGTCTCATCAAGCACAAAAAATATCCTGAGACTAAAACTCAGTTTGAATCATTTAAATTTTCAATGATATTTTCTGAAGAAATGAGGTAAATCTGCATCAAGGCAGTCATAAAACCAAAGCTGTACAAGTTTAAACATGTAAACTTTTATGGCGACTCACTTTAAGGCTGTCATAGTTTTTAAATTGTGACGATTTACTTTCCCCTAAGAACTAAAAAAACACACATCGAGAAGATGCTGGTCCAATAGAACATAATTTCACAGACATACTAATAAACATTTAAAATCATTCTTGGAGGTGCTTTATTCTAAGAACCAACCCTCTCATGAAAAGAAGTGGCAGACTAAATCTGTGAAAAATGATTAAACTTAGTGGTAACCGGTCTACGAATTTTAAGCCATCAAATCAAAGGCAACTTTCCAAAATGTAGGTACAGGAAACATATATAGGTTAAAGCAAAAGAACTAACATTTCAAAGAAAAAACAAAACAAAACAACACAGGGGAAAATGACCGCTGGTGAATAATTGTGGAACAGAATGTGTTCAAAGAAAACCAACTTGTAGCAACAACTACAGGTCCTAGCAATCAGTTGGGTTGTTAAGACATGTATAAGGAGTTATACATAATATTTAAACTGCCTTAAGTTTTCTTTCCAATTTTTGTTTTATACCAAAGAAAGATAACGAATGCCAAGAAGCATGGTTATATGCCTTCTTTATAGGTTCTTCTTAATCAAAACTAAACAGATGAAACAAAAAAGCCACCTAACTTCGTGATTGACAATGTGGGCTACATACAGAATTTCCTCTTACTGTACTAATTACTGCTTTACAAATTCAGGAATATAAAGAAAGTCTAAAAAGCCTGAATGTGTTTTGCTGAACTCTTCAAAGAGAAAAAAGAATTCTGTATCTTAAAAAATCTTTATTTAGTTTAGATTACACAAATTCCATTTTAAAAACTGTAAAAATAATCAGTTCATTCCTACTTCTTACTTCTCAGAATTATCACCTGTAACTAAGGCCAAAACACACAATGGGTAATGTTAACTCAAACAACATTTTATCTACTAACAGTATTGGGAAGGGAATTTTGTTAAGACAACACCAAACAAAATCACACAGTTAGCACGAGAAGAGATAGAGTTTCCAGGCTGCCAACAGCAAGCGCCAACACTAATGGATACCCTGTGTTTGTATTTTAAGTGTTGGCTGCTATAAAAAATACTGAGACCCATATTTGAGTAGGTTATAGTTTCCTATGTATAGTATTTTCGTTGGCAAATACACCTAAGAGAGAAAACACAGGGAGACATAAAAGCATTCATCTGGAATTGACCTAGACCTGGGGACTTTAAAAAGACATCAGTTAAATCGAGCTGCCTGGGTCTGCAAAAAACTGACAATGGGGAAAGTGGCCAGGAGATACCCTGCAGGCAAACAATGCCACAGCTGGGAAGTGACAACAATTGCATCCTGGGGAAGGCAAAGGCAATTCCCACAATAAGACTCCATCTAAAAGGCACAAGTTCCACTGTGACTGTTTAGCTCCAAACCCTGGAAGGACACTATTAATGTGATTCTGAAGACTGTTTGAATTTTCCCACAAGGACTGACTGAAGGAAATGTTTATCTGTGAAGATAAATAAGAAATTCCTATTCATAACAAAAACTTGCTCTTCATACCACAAATATACATGCTTCTCTGCTGAAAAGACAATTTTTCCTAATAACCAACAATTAATTAATTAACGAATTACTTTTTTTTTTTTTTTGGAGGAAGAGAGAGAGCGAGCGCATGTGAGGGGCAGGGAGAGGGAGAAAGAATCTTAAGCAGGCTCCCAACCTGCTTGGAGTCCGGCGTGGAGGCCAACACAGGGCTTCATCTCAGGACCCTGAGATCATTACCTTAGCTGAAATTAGGAGTTGGACGCTTAACCAACCGAGCCACCCAGGTAACCTCAAAATCAACAATTTTTGTCTCTTATATGGTGCATTCACATGATTTTTGAAAGTTATGAATTTTTAAAAAAATAACTGCCATGAAACAATCTGCCGGGTCTGTTAAACAGAAATAAAATTCAGTGTGTTTTGGGGGGGGTGTTAAAGATTTTATTTATTTGTTTTAGAGATACAGAGAAAGAGAGATATGAGCAGGAGGGAGGAGCAGAAGGAGATGAACAAGCAGACTCCACGCTGAGGCAGAGCCCAGTGTGGGGCTGACCCCACAACCCCAAGATCAGGATCTGAGCTGAAATCAATAGTTGGATGGCCAACTGACTGAGCCATCCAGGAACCCCACTGGAGGCAGATTTCAAAGCAAATCACTCTGGACATTGATTCTATCCTTTTCAGAGAAAGCCTCTGAAGGATTGAAAAACGCAGGACTGAACTAGTGATTTTAGTAATATTCTGGGACATATATGTAGAATTACAGGAGTATCTCACAGAGGCTGACTATACAGATACTCTTTTACCCGCTTCTTCTGTTTAAAAATGCACTATTTGGGGCACCTGGGTGGTTCAGTTGGTTAAGCATCTGCCTTCAGATCAAGTCATGATTTTAGGGGGTTGGGATCGAGTCCCGCATCGGGCTCCCTGCTCAGCAGGGACTCTGCTTCTCCCTCTGAGCCCCTTCTCCTTTCAAAGAGCCCTCTCATGCTGTTTAAGTGAAACCCCAAAACAGATCATTACAAAATGCATTGTGCTCAATGGGCCATGTTAGGGTTTTCACTTGTAGGCGGAATGGAGCCACTGAAGACTCTTAGATAGATGTTCTTACAGACTCACAGGAGCAAGAATGTGGGGGTTAGGATTACCACCTTGGTGGAGAGATACTCAGCAGCCAGGCAGACATATGAATTTGAAATCTAAGAGAGAGCTGCTGATCTGAGATGCAGAATGGAAGCCATTAGAGTTCATGGGTCTTTAAGATAGCCAACAAGATATCTCCAGAGGGCAGGAGCCGTGGGCCACCAATCAGATATGGGAAAGCTAACTTCTAGAAAACACAACGTGGAAGAGCACGTTGTGCAGAGAAGAAATAGAGTACCAAGAATAAGAATATCTTGAAAGGAGGGGGAGGGGTTAGCAAGAGAGAAAGGGAAACCTTTAGTATTGCTAAATCTAATAATATTCAGTTAAACAGGCTGCTCTGAGAAAATGTGTGGTGGATAGGACAGTAAGGAGGAGAATGGACTTCAGTGAGTTCAGTGAGAGGAGGTCAGAAGCCACTCATTCCAGAAGCGTTCTCCTATGAGCTAGACGTTATTCTAGATGCACAAAACAGACAAAATCCCTGCCCACACAGCCACTATAGCCAATGCTGCAGGCAGTCCCTGAGCCATCAGTCTGCGATGACATGAGTAAAATTATTGAGAGTAAGCACTTAGCAGCTCTTATATTTTTACATTGCTTATACATCCAAATGCACGATCATTTTCCTATAAATTTATTTTCATTTTAATATGCGGAAGAATAGGCGCAAGACAAATTGGAAATGAACGCCAAAACCCAAAAACAACGTAATTACCAGCCCTAAAATATGGTGAGAAACACTGCCTTAATGGACCATGATAGGCTGAAATATGAGGAATGGGAACAGAGTACAGAAAACTCTGTCGGGATGTTGGGATGGGAAAGAAAAGAAAAATAGTGGCTGGCGGTCAGAGAGAGATCTCTCCAGAACTAAACTCAGTCGGGGCAAAGACAGATGAATTTCCAGAAAACTAGGATGCTAGTATTTTCCTTCAGGTCCATGCAATTATTTACATATTCATGCTTAGAGAAAAACACGTACAATCATGCCGACACGGCATAGCTTCTGCCCTATGAGGTAGAGAAATACAAGATACCTGAATATATAGGCTAACCAGGTTTTACTTATAGGTTGTGGCTGATCAATTTCAGTCAGAAGAGCAATATATACACTAATTGCATTCTACCATACACATTCCTTCCTGTCCTGGTTGTTATTGGGAGCTAAGCATTCAAGGGGTTGGCTCAGGCAGGCCCTGTGTTTATCTGTCTTTTGGAAATTGGATATTTCGTTAGAAGAGGAACTGACACTAATGAAAATATAAGTTACCATTTACTACCCAATACCACGTGCAGGTCAATTAATAGGACACAGGCCTGGAAGAAGCCAGCCGTTTTCCATTTAGCTTTTTCAGATATTAGGACTAGATAGCATCCTCAAATAACACATATGAACTCAGGCAATTTATAACTTTGTGGTTGGGGGTAGGGAGAAAAATCACTGTCTCAAAATCCTTCACAATCCACTTATCCCAGAGCCACAGATGGTTGGATCCCGAGGTTCCTATAAAGGTTATTTCATTAAGTTTCTATTACTATAAATGATGGCGACAATCAATTTATAGCAAGTAGCAATCAGTTTTTTCTTCTTTTTCGCTTCCCTCTGAACATGAACTCTATCTCACGGTTGAAACGTGTAAGCAAATGCACTCGTGAAATTTCTCTTTTTTCAGGGGAAAAGCAAAACGAATCAGAAAACTTTACATGGTATGTGGTTCATACCTCTTGTAGCAATTTATCTAATTTGTGCTGTAATTCAAGGAAGTATCGTGAGGTGATGAGACCCTGGTGGGATTTATCCAAGCAATCTCGAGCCAGTTCAATAATCTGGTGGTGAGTGAAACTGAGCACTCCATCTGCTAGAGGAAGAACGTGGTCAGGGGAGTAGCTGGTGATGATTTCCTTCAGACGTTCTTCCATCTGAGCCGTAGCCTAGTTAGAGAAGACGTGCACACACAGATGAAATACAACAAAACACACACACGGACAATCATCACATTTATCTAGCATTTTCAGAGGCCTCCACAAATTATGAAACAGATTTCTCAAAACTAATGGTGTATACACAATATCATTATATATTTGCCAAAACCCACAGAATACACCGCCAGGTATCAACCTTAAATGTTAACTATGGACTTGGGGTGATTATGATGTGTCAAGGCAGGTTCATCGATTGTTAATAAATGGACTGCTCTCATGGGGGATATTCATGGGGGGAGGGTATTTGGATGGGTGTGCTGGAATGGGGACGGTGGTTGGGGGGGACATGGTCGGGGGTATATGGCAATTCTTCGTACTTTCAGTTCAACTGCACTGTGAACCTAAAACTGCTCTAAAAAATAGTCTGTTTTTTAAAAAAAAAATTTTTATTTAAATTCAATTATCAAATACTGTATGTTAGTTTCAGAGGTAGAATTCAGTGATTTATCAGTTGGGTATAACACCTAATGCTCATTTAAAGTTTTTTTTTTTTTTTTTGTTTTTTGTTTTTTTTTTTAAAGCAGCAACAGCAGCCTTATCTCATGGAAGAAAGATGTGAAGTAAAGGGAAACTGACTATCCAAGGGTGATAATGATTTTTTTCCTATCCTATCAAATATAAAATGGTCTATGTCAGCTTCTTCAAATAAGCCAAACAATACTGTGCATTGTTATGTTTTCATTTTAAATCTTGGGCTTTCTTTCACATGGATGTTCAACAATATCCAGTTAAATTTTTACCTATTCAAAACTCAAGGACTGTTGCTGGAATTCCACAGGGTGGGCCAAGAGTCATTTTGTTCAGTAGGTTTAAATGCACCAGGAATATCCTTACCCTTCTCTCAAAAAGCTACATCTTGTACAAGAGGCCACGGAGATTCCTTGGGTACATCTATCAAAAATTTCCTTTGCAACTTTGATTTCATTCTCTGTGATGCCCTAGTGTCTAATCAGTTTCCCCTGGTTATATTAATTGTCTATGCAGAGAGGGCTGCCCTCTGCCTCCTGCTCCTCTCTAAAATCCCAACCAGCACTGACTATGAAGAGTCAGGACCTATTTCCCTGGTGACAAGGGACAGATAATTAATAGCTAAGACGGCTTTAATCAATGACATCAATGTTGGGTTCACTACAAATAATAAGTACTCTACTTGTGATTTATGAAACCAGAGATTTCCTTTCGTTTTCTTGCCTAGGGCTACACCAAGTAGCTGGGGAGGAATAGGAACACAATGGAGAGGTTGTCTTCTCCTGACTGTGCAGGAGCACTAGGGGAAAGGTCGTGCAAGCCAGGGACGGGGAGCGTCAAACAGCAGCTTTCCGCAGCTGGGGCGTCTGTCAGCAACTCTTCAGGAAGTCTTTTCAGGCTCAGTGTGAATTCCCTTTGCCATTCTATTGGGAAACATTGCAATTGCACCTTCCCTTCTAAATTAATAGGGTTAGACATATAATTGCTGAAGACATAGGAAGTCACAGAAAAGAAAAATGAGGTTTTTTGGGGTTGTTTTGTTTTTTAAGGAAAAAAGACGCTCATCACATATCACTCTCCAGGCTTCTTAGGAAGGAAAAGGATTGCCCTTGACGCTATACAGCAGGCCCAGACCATGGGCAGGGGAGCATGTGGGTGCTGAGGCTCCCTCTCCCTGTGGCACCCCACCAGGCCCACCCAGTGGGTTGGGCAGCCATCAGGATTTGCTTTAGAGAGAGTTCAGCACACAGAGAGTGTGGCTAGTGCTCAGCCTTTTAAAGAAAAATTGTTCAGTAATTTTTACCTTTCTTAGAAGCTGTGGTGCTGTTCTATACAGGTCTAACCCATTACTATGGGATTGGCCCATGCCTTCCCATAACAAACCACCTTATGGACGCTATACCCATATTGCCCGTTGGTTTAGATGCTAGGCATCTTCAATTCAGTTCATTACCTTTGGGAACCTCTCTTTGTAGACATGGTTCATCATAATTATTTCATGGTCACAGCAGGCGGGAGAACGTCCAGGGCTGCAAGCAAAGCAAATTACCCTTTGAAACTTGCCTCAGCATGAAATGAAAATAAGCTTTTTATTTATAAACAACTGGTTAGATCAAAGTACTATGCAACCTTTGCAAGAAAAGAATATTAGGTAATAAACTACAAAATCAGTCATTAGTGCATACATAAATACCCACAAACAGTGACACCCTGAATAGGATTCAAAAAGGAAGCTCTAGAAATGGAATACCATGAAATAATGAGAGCTACAATATAAAGGAGTTCAGAAACGTTCTTAAATTGAGATTATATTCTGTATGTAGAATGCATTTCTATTGTTCTGGAAACCAATTAATGAATTGCAATATAAAACAAAACAGATCGTTCCAAACAGCAACACCGAGGACACACTGAACAGTGCAATTTCACACTTTTTCCCGACACCTGCGCTCTGCCACGTGCCACTGAAGAGGTCTGACGGTCCTCCACGGCACAGGTGTCGCCACTGAAATCCATTTTCTAGCCTTGCAAAGATCTCTCTGGGGTGCTGAAGTCAGCACCACGTACAATATGAAACAGAGGCTTGGAACTGTTGTGTGCTCTTCTTCCTTTCAATAGTAGGTTCATGTTTCCTCCTAGTGTTACAGAGTTGGGCAACCTCAGTGAGGATGGTGTTTACCTTCCTGGGAGAATACAGCCTGTACTAGATACCCAAGGAACTCCTCTCATAAAACCATAAAATGGGCACCCATATGGTAAAACACAATGTCCCTAAATGAATTCATAACATTGATCTTTTTTTTTGAAAATGTATTTTTTTTTAAAGGTTTTATTTATTTATTTGACAGAGAGAGATCACAAGTAGGCAGAGAGAGGAGGAAGCAGGCTCCCTGCTGAGCAGAGAGCCCGATGCAGGGCTCGATCCCAGGACCCTGAGATCACGACCTGAGCCAAAGGCAGAGGCTTAACCCACTGAGCCACCCAGGCGCCCCTAACATTGACCTTTTATTCCCTAACTCAAAATAACAACACACTGCCAAATCATTCAGTGTGGGTACATTAACTATCAGTTTATTATCCTAAATATCTCAGCCAGGAGCACCTGGCTGGCTCAGTGAATAGTGCATGAGACTCTTGGGCTTGGGGTCGTGAGTTTGAGCCTCATGTTCGGTATAGAGTTTACTTAAAAAAAAAAAAGAAGTACAAAGGGGAAAACCCTAATCGGTAAACTTTGATATTCAACTGAATACCTGACAAACTATTTTTACAGTAAAATCTTCAACAGGAAAGTATACCAATTCTACAGCTGCAAGATTCATACTGTGGAGATGGACTGCTTCGATCATCCTGCAGAGAAGGGCCTGCTGCCCCAGCATTGGGACTGAAGAAGCCATCAGCCACCAGTCCCTTTAAAGACGGCCTCAGCTGCAGTCACCTCACCCAGGCCAAGTCCTTCCCAGGGTACCGCACTCAGCAACTGAGGTAGGGATAAAAAGTAAGGGCCATTTGGCAGAGAGGGATACCTCTGATGGGTCACGCCACACCCAGAGCTCCCTGTGGAGTCAGCTGTGTGGCACCTAGAGTTCTTTCTGCTCAAGTCAACTTGCTGGCCTTCCTCACATGGGATAAATCCTAAGCACCCCCTAATAAATATCCTGAACACAAATCTGTTTTAGAGTCTACATCCTAAAAAAAAAACCAAAAACAACAAAACCCCCAAACAAAAACCTGTAAAACACATCAATCTATCTCTATATATTTCTGGCCCTACTCAGTGTCAAAATTGAAGGGACATAAATTCCTAATAATTTATTCATTAGCTTGGAAAAAGTAAAAACTTTGAAGGGAAGAAAGATGAAAAATATAAATGAACTTTTATAATGTGGAATCTGAAGGAAAGTCCTTTTTTTTTTTTTTTTTTGCTGTCCTTCCTTTTTAGCCAAGCTTACTCATCTTAAAATAAGAACACTAAGTGCTCCTGCACCACAATTAGATTGACTTGAAATTTCCAATGCAAGAAGGTTTTACAGGAGGTCCCTTTAGTCCATCGTGATTATTGCTACTACCCCAAATTACAAATTGAGAGAAATTAAAAGAAAAACAGAGGGCCGCCTGGGTGGCTCAGTCATTAAGCATCTGCCTTTGGCTCAGGTCATGATCTTAGGGTCTTGGGATCTAGACCTGCATTGGGCTCCCTGCTTAGCGGAGGGCCTGGTTCTCCCTCTCCCACTCCCCCTGCTTATGTTCCCCTCTTGCTGTGTCTCTGTCAAAAAAATAAATAATATCTTTTAAAAAATAGGAAAAAAAAAGAAAAATAGTAAGATGCCTTTCAGTGGTAACTACCAATATCACGTAGAGATTGGAAAAAATCACACGGTATTTGGGGTAGTGCAAAAATCAATTCACACACAGATGAATTAGAGGAACAAACGACTTCCCTCGAAATGGTTAAAAACAGATAATCCAATTAAGTAACAATTTTCAATCAGGTCCACCTACCTCAGACTTCGGGAGCGGGGGCGCATAGGCGTGTTCCTGCATCTGTTTTCTGTGGCAATGCTTTCGGTAGTACAAAAATGTTTCGACAGGAAGTGCAATTCATCTGGCGTTGGTTGGTAGGGTAACTGATGCAGCTTCTCCTGGGAGGAAGAGGAGGACTACAACAAAACCACAGGGAGGTTAGAGGACCAGAGAGAAAGTGAATTTAAATTCAAGTGAATTCACAATCAAAGCAGTGAACCTGGGTGACATCACCATTTTATAGTTTCCCTTTCACATTACAATTATAATAATTAGTGTCTAAATGTGTACCCTAACTGCTTTCTCTGTGAGGTCAAAATGCCTACCATATTTCATCTCATTTGTCTATAAGACCATTTCCCAAAAGATAGTTTCCTCTCTTGCAGAAAATCCAGGCTCTGAAAATGGGGAGGACTTGCTCAAAGCCAAGGCAAGAAAGGGCTACCTGGACAATCTGGGTGCATGAAATGACAGATTAGTTCTCAACTGAGTATGGTACCCTTGCTTGGACCACTGCTCACAATTAAACACTGTGGCTTTCCGGTGAGTAACATAAAATGACTTTTATGATGTGTGATCATAAATAACATAATGAGATCTTCCTTTACAAGGCATGCTGTCTGTCGATACATTGATATGTGCCTTGGGTGAAAAGGGGATGAGATGAAGCTACTTTTCTCACTAATGCCATTGTTTTACAATTTTGAATTTTTTTTCTTCCTTTTTTCCTTTGGTTAAGACTCGCTCTTCTCTCTCTCTCTTTCTCTTTTTATTAACATACAATGTATTATTTGCTTCAGAAGTACAGGTCTGTGAATCATCAGTCTTCCACAATTCACAGCACTCGCCATAGCGTATATCCCCTCCCCTCTTCTCCCTTGTTAAAGCAGCTGCAGTGTTGGTGAGTTTTTTAAATTCCTTGCGTATAGATTTGCTTTTTGAAAACTGTCACTTCATACTTAGAGAAAGGTAACATAGAAAAAATGAATAACTAAATAACACTGTTTTTTAATCAATCTGACAAACAGAACTATAAAGCAAGCAGACTTTTCTTTTTGTTTTTACTGGGAGGTAAGCTCTATAAGCAATTCTAACAAAAGAGACTGAGAAATTTTTGAGCAAGAGAAACATGATTAGAATAAGCAAATTTGTAAAGTTAACACTCATCCAAAATCTCAGTTTTAACAGTTTTTTTTAAAGCTGTCATTAGTTTAACAATAAATGCACTTCATAAACACTGAAGCATCACAATGCAGTAACACTAGAAATTAATGACTAAAGCTTAAAAATACCCTCATACCTTGAAATTATAAAACACCTTATAAGTCCATACAGAGACAAAGAGGAAATTTATAGTGTAATGAGATTGTTTTATAAGCCATAAAAATGAAAACGCTACTGGAAAAACTTATGAGTTAAACCAAATCTCTATTCAGAAGATTATAAGCACAGTCTTAAACATTTTTTGCTGGGGAAAAAAACAAATAAAACACAAATTAATTCAACTCAAGCAATCAGGAAAAGAATAATAAAATCACTGAAAGCAGGAGAGAAGCCTTAATGATCAAAGTGAAGATAAGGAAATTAGCTAATAAAAAAATGTAAGTAAGAATCTGTACACAGGTCTCAGAGGAAAACCAATGTCCACAGTTCTGTATCCAGGACTGCAAAACCCTAAAACTCTGGGCGCCTGGGTGGCTCAGTGGTTTAAGCCGCTGCCTTCGGCTCAGGTCATGATCTCGGGGTCCTGGGATCGAGTCCCGCATCGGGCTCTCTGCTCGGCAGGGAGCCTGCTTCCCTCTCACTCTCTCTGCCTGCCTCTCTGCCTGCTTGTGATCTCTGTCAAATAAATAAATAAAATCTTAAAAAAAAAAAACAAAAACCCTAAAACTCTGAAGTTTATTCCTAAGACTACAGGAATCCCTTCTCTTGGCCCAGCATCAACTGAGCTCATGGAAAGCTATTTAAAATATGCATTCAATCCACTTAGTGGGAATGTTAATTCAGGCTTCTGTAGAAATATTGATATATTTGATTGTGAGCCGCTGGCCCAGGTGTTGCTGGGCTGTCGGGTACGATACAAGGATCCCGTTACCTTTCGAAAATATGAAAATTAATTCCCAAACACACTGGGCTCTAGAGTTTCACGTAAAGTATCAGGGGCCTGCAGTGACATGGAAATGACAGCAAGTGACTTCAGAAGGGTAGCTTCCCTCTCTGGAGGGAAGGAGCAGAAAGGGACTGGGGTGGGGACAGCGTTTTACTTGTACCTTTAACATTTATTAAACAAAATAACAATTTATTTTAAAAACAGCCCTAGCAAATGTCACAAAATGTTATCAAGTGTGGAAAATTCTGTGGTTCTGCCATATATGCAGCCACAGAACAAAACCGCCAGGTTTAGCAACAGGGAATAAGGCAAAATGAATGATGCAATGGTGTTAAATGTTCCAACCTTAACACTAGTAAAGAAGCGAGGAGGCAAGGACTCCTCTGGGGAGAGAGCCTCCTTCATCTCAGTTGGAACAAGCAAGGTACAAATGGGAGGAGGGTGATAACCTATGCAAGTGACAAAGGATGGGTATATGGCATTGGGGACAATTGCAGGCCAGCAAAATGGCCCCAGGGATTCAAAAGGTACCAAAATAGGGCCCCAAAAGGGAGATGATATTGGACAATTGAAAAATCCAAGGTTAGGTTTTAGCAAAGATCAGGGACTCACTCAGTGGAGAACTTTCGAAATCAGTGAGAGAGGCAGGACAGCAGAGGTGCCGGCTTGCCCCAAGACCACACACCATACTTCAAACCACCTCCACTGGTCAAGGCATCCTGGGAGTCCCAGTTGGAGGAGAGCTTCAGTAATTGGTCTGGGAGTTTCCAATAAACTGTGTCTGATTACTTTACACTTCTAGCATATTCTCTACGTGTGGTGTCAGGTCTCCTCACCCAACTGGTCTGCACATAACTTTTGATAGCATCATAAATCAAACCCATATTCACAGAGTAGAGGGTTACATAAAAAAGCTGTACAAGACTTCCCCAAACCTGTTCTGAATAATGATATCATTTAATCTCTCCAGATAACCATTTTGCAACAGACAATACTCACATGAATGCATAATTTCCTACTTCTTATTAAATGTAGTATCATTTAATAGTCATACTTCACATATGTATAGGTATTTATATTCTTATTTCCATTTCCTCAGCAGAAAATAATTAATCTGTTAAGAAATATGGGGGAATGTCCTCCTCCTGCTGCAGTTCCATATTACTTATTTTGAAATTAAAAATTATGACTGCAATATTGTCTTGGAAAAGTTCCCCACTGATTAATCTTAATGGAAAAATCTGGAGTTGAAAGAAGTTGCAAAACCAAATATGTTCTGGAGGGACTGATTAACTTCCTATGACCAAATCTTTTCAATGTTAGAATATAGCATTTTTAACACTTGCCAAAGGTACAGTTGCCATATATCCAAAGGATAAAGATGTGATGTTTACATTTCAGTAGTAGTAGTGCTGGAATTCAGCAAACAACACAATTACCTGCCAAACTTAAGTTGTATGTTCCAAGTGTTTGTAATTTTGTGTTCTGTATGTTTACTTTTAAAAAATAACTAAAATGCATTTTGATTGGCTTCATGACTAACAGTTAACCCACAAAATGAAAACTGGAGAGTGCCTCAGGTAAGATTTAGAAAAGAAGAAAATGAGGGGAGTCTGGCTGGCTTAGTCAGTGGAACACGTGACTCTTGATTTCAGGGTAATGAGTTCAAGCTCCACAGTGGACACAGTGATGAACTTAAAAATAAAATATATCTTTAAAAAAAAAGAAAGAAAAGAAGAAAATGTAACTACTAAGCAGTTTGGGCAAATTTTGCCCCACTATGTAAAGGACAAGAACCCAAAAAGCCTGAGAGAAATGAAAAGTAGCTTTTCAAATTTTCATTCATTATATTTATCGACAATCAATAGGGAGAATAGATAACTGAACTTTTTATATGTGGAGCACCTACACTACACACACTTAGCAGTTCTTTGCATCTTTTGGCACAAAGTAATTTGAAAGCTAAAATTTTAGAGGTGCCTGGATGGCTCAGTTGGTTAAGTGTCTGCCTTTAGCTCCGGTCATGATCCCAGGGTTCTGGGATGGAGCCCTGCGTTGGCTCCCTGCTCAATGGGGAGTTAGCTTCTGCCTGCCACTCTGCCTGCTGTGCTCTCCTTCTCTCTATCCCCCTGTCAGATAAATAAATAAAATCTTGAAAGAAAATTTTATTTTGAAGGAAAAAGTAGGAACATGAGGTCAAAAATTGTATGTACCATCTGCTCCAAGTGCTCCAGAAAATTCACATTATATTGTGTCTGGAATTCTGGAAACACATAATATAAGGCAGCAATGATACCAGTTAGTTTATAAACAATGATAGTGTCCCTTCTTTTTTTAAAAAAGCATTTATTTGAGAGAGAGGGAGCAAGGCAGTGGGGGTGGGGGTGGGGTGGGTGGGAGGAGAAAGAGAATCTCCAGCAGACTCCCTGCTGAGTGAGGAGCCTGCTGCAGGGCTCCATCCCACAACCCTGAGATCCTGAGATCATGACCTGAGCCGAAATCAAGAGTTGGACGCTTAACTTACGGGGCTGTCCAGGTGCCCCAGTTGTAATGTCTTTTCAATATAAGTACGTGCTGAATGTACGTGCTTAGCACAGAGCTGGAGCCTGTGAAAAACTAGCAGCACCAGCCCAGTGAAACAATGGATGAATAACCCTACACAATAAACCACAGACTTTCACAAAATGAAGATGGAAATGGACCAGAAGGAAATCTAAAATCATCAGGTCCACATTTCTGGCTTGTCCAAGGGCATTCAGGCCATTCCATTAGGTATGTATTGAACACCTACAATAGACCTGGGGTTTCTAAATGACCTTCAGCTTCCGAAGCTCTGCAGAGACAGATACCCCACAACACCACTAATTTAAACTGAGAAAGCATCTATCTAAACTTACTGAATTGTTTCCATTCGTTGCTAGAGCTCGTGTTGAAATGTTACAGTTTAGGGCAAGAGCATCCTTTCTTTATCCTATTTCCATGGCTTCATTTTGTCTCTTTGTCTTAACTTACTACAAAATTCTTTTAATCTCTCCTTAAAAAGATGTCTTACCTAGGAGGTACAGATTTAAGGCTTGCCGTTTTTTTTTTTGTTTTTTGTTTTTTTTTATTTGAAGGAAAAAAAGAAAGAAACAAAACAGCAAAAACAAATAAATAAACAAAAAATCCCTGCATCTAAGCCACACAAGAGGAAAAAAAAAGACCCGGGCCATCAAAGTTTAATGGCGTTTTCAGTACTGATATCACTGGTGTGGAACCAAAGCAATAAAACCAGATTGCATTTTCCCCCTCCACCCCCACCCCCCGAACTACGCCAAATGGTATTAAAACAAAAGCTCCCAATCTCCTCCAAACTTGTGATCCTGGGACTTAACTCAATTTATGCACCATAGTTTAAAAGCTTGCAGCAAAGAGTATGTCCTTTTTACATCTGTCAGTTCCTCATGTGATGAGGAACCTATTCAGCGTGACAGACATGCCGAATTTATCTCCCCCTTCCTACCAGGAAACACCCAGAGAAAACACGTGCGGTGCCAGAGAGCCGTGTGATTGTGAGGAAGAGGAGAACAGTTCAGTACTTACAGAGACTGTGGAGCTGGGTGTGTTTGTCCCATAGCCAGAGGAGGGGAGAGAAGCCAAGGACCAGCGGCGTCCATCAGTCCTATTGAGAGAGGGAGATTAGCTTTGGCCAATGCTGGAGCACTGTTACAGGGGAACCCCAGGGAAACCGAGCATTTTTAGTCAAACAAATGATACAAATACGGTCAGTGAAGATGTGGAAATGTTCAGCACGGGCCAGAGTAAACAAACATTATACAGCAGGTTGACTTTTATTTAAACTGAATCGATATAGCCAAACAAGTAGAAAGTGAATGGGTTGATCCATATTATTGATCTCTCCCTAACACACTTTGACAAAATGAATACTGGGGATAATTACAATGGTCAGACTCAGCAGATTCAAATGAATAAAAACAGAAAGGGAGGAGGAAAAAATACTTGTGTCTGGAGGCTGATCACTGAGGTCATGGGTCTCTGGAAGGGCCTGAATTCCAGCAAGGTCTAAGAGCCTGTGGAGACTTCAATTACATCCTAAAAACTCTCCACTTATTTTCAAGGGAGCTGTCCTCCTCCTCACACCTAGGGAGGGGATTAGTGGGGCTCAGGGCTGGTTCAAGTCTTAAGTAGCAAAAAACTTTCACACTAAAATAATGACTGACCGTACGGACAGAATCTCTAAGACTTACTATCTTCTGACAGGACCTGGCTTCAAGTGTTACAACACAAGTCCCTTGCAGAGTTCTGAGTAGGTAGCCCCGCTCTGGCCCAGGACAGCAGGGGCAGAAAGAATATTCTCCACTAGTTAAGAAGCTAATGAGAAGAGTACAAGTGTCTGCTCCAGTCATAGAGGCAAAACTGTCAGGAGTCCTTAAAGAGAGTGATTTTCTCTCCAAATGGTCAAAGGGTAGCTTCCGGAGTAGATTCTGGTTAAGAGTTAGGGTCTTTACAAGGGTCTCCAATGACTGAATGAAATAGTAGAGACAATACTGTTGCAGGGACCAGAAAGCAAACTTTCTGAACTCTTGAGTGTTCCAGAGTCATTATTATTTATCCTGTTTTAAGTAAGACTGTGACTTCAACATCATCTACCCCTGTGAGAACAAATAGATGCGCCTTTGCCAAGGGAAAAACAGGAAAAACACACATTATAAAGGCCTATACTGCATTCTTTAGATGTAGTCTATCCTATATAGACTTCTTATAATTTACCTGTACTCATTTACTATGTGAGAGATAAGAGGGGGCAAATTTACCACAGACACATTCACAGGAAGTTGAGGTCAGGGGATTCAATAGCATTAGACTTGAATTTGAGAAATGTCACAATTAGATGTTTCTGTAAAAAAACTGATATTTGAGACTAAATAACAGTCAAGGGAAAATATAATCACAGGCTACCTTGGATGTTGCCTCCAATAAATGCAAATGGTCCTCAAAGACAAAATGGAGAAATTCAAGTGGACAAATCACAGAAATACTACAATGTTAAAATTTGAGTAAAATTTACCTGTCATTTCTGTGACCATGATTGGAGTACAATTGGATCGTTTGTTTTTTAAAAAAAAGAAGCAAAACAAAATATTTGTAAATATGCCAGATATAAGGAATGGGAACAATTAAGTCATATGTTCTTTAAAAATATTTTTAAACAATTAAAAATGTTAAAGATTTATGATAAAATAATTGTAAGAACATGTTTCTAAAGACATCAATTAAATGGACACAGGTTAGTTTTATTTTATTTGGCTGCTTATTGAAAACTTAAAAATCCATACTGTACTTTACATTTTAAACACCTCCAATTTTTAGAAGTAAAAAAAAAAAAAAAGGGGGTGGGGGATATGATTTTTTCTAAAGGATTATTCAGTCCATTTAATAGCAATTATCAGAAACTAGTCTCTGGAAAGAACGCAGGCACGATTTCCCCCATTGTGACTTTGTTTTGTGATTCATTAACTCTCCTTTCCCTCAGGTATCAATGAATATATTTCACATGAATGAACAATTGCAAGGAAAGACACAATCTTACTAGTTTTGAAACATAAATTACATTTGCTTACTCTGGAAAACACCCAACTAAAAGATGTTTAAACAAGAAAGTGCAGCCATGGACCAGAAGTAATTTATGTCTCATGAAGTTCCCCAAGTTCTTGGTATCTATTTACTCAAATGGAGCACAAAGGACCATTGCATTTTCATTACCATGACAACCACATATCAGAAGTTAGTATACATGCTATATACTGTACTTAAGAGAGAGCATGCCCTTTTTTTCAAGAAAGCTATCACACAAGTGCAATTTAGATCCTGCTAACAATGTTGTCTTTTCTTTGCAGAAGCTACCAATAAAATATTATTGGAAGACAGACTACATTGCAGCCGAAGCAATAAGGCTTTTCTGAAGTGATTTTTTTGGGGTGGGGTGTGGTGGAAATCTCTCAGTGTTAAACTAAGTGAGAAAGAACGAAGAGAAAAACATCTGATGGGAACACAGAATACAAAAGACTTTGCAAAAAACATCATTTCAACACTACTGAAAAAATTCATATTAATACTGTATATAACAAAGAAAAAGTGGAAAGTCCCAGTATCAACCTGGCTCTTGTAATTGTAGAAAGAGGAAGAAGATTGATTTGTTTTGTTGTAACAGTCACTTGGCATGACATCTTCTATATTCTGATTGATACTGGAACATGTTGAACTACACCAGGTGCTCAACCAGTGTCCAATGACCTGAACTCAGCAGCTAAGTCTGTTCTAGTAATTTGCTTGTGGAAATATATTCTGAGGAATATGGAATAAGGAATAAGGAACAATGAAGCCACTAGGAAACACCATGGCATGCAGTCAGGGCTCTGTGTTTTCAATATAAGTAAAAGCAGTAAGTAATGGGTCAATTCCAACAACTTCTGGGAATGGCAGAACGTTATTGCCTCCATCTTAAGCCAAAGAAAAAACGTTAATTCTGTTATCAGACTATAAATCTGTATCACAGTTCTTAGGAAAGTAAAAATATGCTTCTTTGCTCCTGATGAAACTTATTATGCTATAATGCTCATTTTCATCCTTTTTAACTCATTAGTAAAAAATTAGCTTGATAATTTTACTCTTATGGATGTATTAGATAGCAAGTGAGTGCCATCCTATTTTCCAGTCTGAAATTAAACTATTCCATTACAGGGGATGTCTAGTGGGGGGCGTATTATCACATACTGGTATATATAAGGTATATGTGTATACACACACACACACACCCCACACACAAAACGGTATAAGATAAGAAAACATTAATAAGCCTGATCTTTATCCCTTCACTCAAGAATAATTTTAAAAACAGGGCAATCTCTTCTCTGTTGGACTAAATATACAAAATAACAACATGTGAGAGTCTCATAATGATATTACTTCTTAAAGTCTCAAAAATGCACACCAGAATTGAATGGAATAGAGACCCATGAGTGGTCTTTCCATGCTTCCTGAATAAAAATGAACTTTAGAAAGGTGGAGAGAGACACCAGATGTTAAATAAAAACACATCAATTTTAGTTTTTATAGCAAATGCAGGGTTCTGTTTACTTGAATAAAAGTTTAAAAAGATGATCACTCATGCCTCAATCTAAATTAATATTTTTTGAAGAGTGTGGAGGGAGTTCCATCTGGAAATTCATGCAAAATGAACTACAGGTCTCCTGTGATAATCTTCTGTCATGGTTTATGGTTTATTGGTCAAAAATTAACATGCCTGTGGGTTATATACCTTTTTAAATAGCAGGGAAACCAGATTCATCTATCCTCCAGTCACCCACTTAATTATCAGATTCTCTTCATTTTTATAAATCTGGCAGGATTAAGAGACTATGATTTCTGTCATGTTTAAATGCACACTATAATGAGATTTGCATTTTTCTTATTAAAGTAATTAAACACATTCTTTTAAGAGGTGTGTTTTAAAGACTGCGGTGGGTTCTTGTTTATCCATTTTTGTAAGATTTTCATTTCCACTTAGATGAGTAGCACTATCATGAATTAATATTTACTGGGTGAACATAGGCTTTGTGGGACCAGTTAATTTTCACCTTTTCTTTATAGTGCTTAGAACAAGTTCCTAAAAGAAGAGAAGTTGAACTGGGGAAAAAGTCAGGGTGGGAGTCTCAAGTTCCTTAGAGAGCCTGTCTTATGGTTCTGGTGTCCTGGCCACGACGGAGAACAGGTACTTTCCACACACAGGCACCTGCCATATGGTGGGGGATGTGTAATATTTACAAGGGATATCAGTTACAGAGAATTTGGGAAATAGTGCCAACAGGTCCTCTTCTTTGGATGTAGTAATGTAAATACGTTACGTGCTGACAAACAGCAGTGGGGACATTGCAGGTTTTGCTGGTCAGGAACACGTGTTAAAACAAATCTATTTTTTTTTTAACCTACACGTATGTCTTTATTAAGTGCTATGTTAATCCACTTCCTGGTATAGTTAGGTGTGTGAGGAAAATGAGCAAGTGTGCTGGGCATATCCACCATAAATGAATTTACCCTGAATATTCAGCTACCCGGCTGAAGGGGCTTTTTGTTTTCTGTTTTTCCCGGAGCAGGAGGGGCCAGGGTGTATGAGAGGGGTGACAGAACCCAGGAGGGTGAAGGTTGGAATCAGACAGGGAGATGTACACTGATTCCACATATGGAATACAGAAAATGTAGCTGTGTAGACTCCTCTGACTTGGAGAAGTCACAGAAGAAGATCCAGAACCTACAAGATTTGACGTTATGGCACAGGCCTATGGTCCTCCTAATTCACAACAAGATTTCCTTGTGGCTCAATGACCCAGAGAGAACACATGTATCTTCAGCACTTGGTATCAAATTCTAACTAAGATATGAACAGAAAACATAAAATATCCTATAGCCCATGCGTGGCTTTATCTCAAAGGGATCACAAATTGGCGGCTTCATGCTCTCCAGTAAAGACACATCTTAGAGTTCATACCCTCTGATCTCAAGAAGGTCATTAAAAAAAAAAAAAGTATTTCAATAACAACAGTAACAGTTGCACCAGGACACAGACATGAGTCAAGTCCTTGTAACATAAGCTCGGATAGTTCCGTAAAAATCTGCTGAACCTCAAGCATGTACAAGGCAATGCTTACACACACACACACACCACACATAATGGTATAAGTAAGATAAGAAAACATTAATAAGCCTGATCTTTATCCCTTCACTCAAGAATAATTTTAAAAACAGGGCATTCTCTTCCCTGTTGGACTAAATATACAAAATAACAATATGTGAGAGTCTCACACCTTAAGAGAGAAAAAAGGAAACCATCATCTCTCGCTCTCACTGGGAGCCCAGTGTCTAGGGAAGGACCAAGAGAGGTACATGGAACTCTAACCCGAGTCAAAAATTATTATTAAACTGTTAAAGCACGAGTGTTTTCAACAAAGTTGGGTGGCGGTCTGAAGCTATCTTTGGGCAGGGAGCTTCAGAGGCCATATATAATACGCGGGATCTCAGAGGCAGAAGGCAGGGGAACAGGGGGGAATAAGGAAGAGGGGATTCAGGAGACACGATTCTCGACATAACACTTTACTATTTGACCCACAGAAAGTCCTCACCTCCGTGCAAATGAGAAATGGGCTGAGGCACTGGGGGAGAAATTTCTTGGACTATCTTGAGGGCTGTTTCCTGTAAAGAGAAAGAGGGAAAAAAAATCATAACATGATTTTATTTTTGTAACATTATCCACATCCAGGATCGTCTTCTTTCTAGTAATGCGTTTCTGTACATTCTTATCCCACATTCATCTCTTCAAAAACGCTTCAGTTTTCCTTGGAGCGGGGGCTGGGAGTGGGGGGGGGGGGAGTGAGGGAATGGGCTTGAGTCCCAGCACAGTGCTCTGAGGGTGCAAGATATATGAATAAGCACATCCATCCACCACCAAGCAGCAGTCTCCCAGGGATTAATAACCTAAACATTTCAGTCCTAAAGAATAATGTATATATCAATGCCTTGCTTCTCAGTCTTCTAGATGTTAACATCTGAAGTGACAGGATAGCTGTGGAGGTCTATGCTTCACCTGGTGGTGGGGGTGGGGCGTTCTATTGTGGGAAGCAGCCTCAGGATTTTTTATTTATGGAAACCAAGTACACGTCTGAGTTCTCAAAAATACATCCTTGCATTCCAGAATCCATGTTTTAAAAGCGGAAATATCAGTACGCATCATAAAATAACTGGGAAGAACCCAGTCATTTGGACCTATTTCTCCAATGACCCAGATCTAGCTCCTAACACTATTTTCTTCAACACCCCCCCCCCCCACCCCAGTTCGAAGCATCTGGGCTGTGACTGGCCAGGCAGACGTTCAAAGCCACCACCCCACAAAGGCTTTTTTCTCAGAGGGTGTTTTCCTTGCATCCCACGGAGGCGGGTGAGCACAGACCGCTCGCTGCAAAGAGCACAGCTCCTTGGGGGCTTGTTACTTCCTCCATCAGAACACCCAACCTGCTGCTGGTCATTGTGAATGTGTGGTAGGCAGCTGGTGAGGGGCAGCTCAGGACAGCCCAGATTACCCGGCTTCCCTCCGCATGTTTAATTAGACTGGCAGAATTATCTGAGGACCAGAGGGAACTGTATGTAGCTGGTTTAAAGGAGGAGGTGAGGAAAGGTTGCAGGCTAGCCTTATACTGTCTTGAAACATGGAGAATAAATAAGGAAGCTGTGTTTAATTCCTACCAGCCAGCCAGTTCCCACATTACTGATTTCAGAAACGTAAGTGACAACTGTGGTAAGGTGTGAGGAATACAAGACTGCATGTTCAAGTCAGTACCTAGCTGCAAACAATGCATCACCTGCGTGCAAATAAGAAGAGACCAACCCATTAAGGGGATACGTTTAGTGTTACCTTGAGGACTTCTGGGTTGGTTACATCTCTACTGAAATTTTTCGATTAACTTAAGGTTGCAAATTTTATAGAGATGTCTTCAACAGATGCCATTAACTTTATGAGACAGCACAATTAAAGCCATTTGACTAGGAAGCAATGAAAAGCCTGTTTCTTTATGGACAGAGAATCTAGAAGAACTTTTCCCTCTGTTGTAATGAAATTTATCATGTCTCTGCATCTGTTGTTCCTCGGGCCCCTGGAGAAATGGATTCTGCTTTTGCCATCCAGTAATCCAGGACTCTCTTTGTCCATTTATCCACACGGCTAAATTAAGTTCCATCAACTTTTCCCAACAGCCTTCATTCCCACCACCCTGCCTTCTCCCATCTTAGCTTATACATCACTCTTCATAGCCTTAAAAGATCTTGAAAAACTCAAGATAGCTAAAAATTCTTGTTTCTGAAAGGGAGATGAATCTAATGCCAGAAATCTTAGTGTGGATTTTGTTTATTTGGAAAACGTGTTCACTTTGCTCACATCCCATATAGAGCAAACTACCAGTAAGTTATCAGGAAAACCAGAAGAATTGATTGTTGGAAGACACAGTACGATCAGTTTAGCAATTCTTGCTACTGAAATCACTGAGAATAAATAATAAGATCCACGAAACTTAATACCAAATTCTTAGCTCCAAGTTCTTTGTAAAGTGAACAGTGTATCTGGAGATTATAATGAGATCAACTAGAACTAGAGAGAGCTTATTACCTATTTTCATCACTCTGAAGAAGGGAGAAACAGGGAGTTAACTTAAAACCTTTTTCACTTTTAGAGATTTCAATGACTGGTCCCCAAGAAGCCATGCAACATCTTATAATACATGGCAACTGATCCCTTTGAAGATGAACAGGCTGAGACAAAGATATATAGAGGTAGGTTAATTTAACTCTGCTCTTAATGAAAACAAAACAAAACAAAACAAAACCAAGGCTACCATTAACCATTTCTAATCTTTGGGTTTTTGCCTCTCCATTTTGTGCTGCCTTTCTAAGCCCATCGATTAAAAATGTTTCTCATCCACTCCTACATTGCTATAAAATCAAACCCAATTCCCACATTTTTAACTTCAAGACTACAGGGCCATCTGCAAAATCTTGTTCCTAACAGATCTTTCCTCCTGTTTCATGGCAGATCTACAGCCAGGTTTAAACGCCAACGTGTGTATACACGCACACCCCTCCCCCCACCCCTGCCTATCACAAAGGTTCTTCAATGGAGTGGGATATTAGAGAAAATGATGGTGGCCTGAACTAGAATCCCTGAGAATTCATTACAGACAAGAGATTACAGCTTAACTTGAGGACAGTTTTGCAAGCTCAACAGAAGAATGGAAGAACCTCAGGAAGGGGACAGAAACCACCCAAACAGCAGGATGATACAGTAGGGATAGATACTCTGGCAGCAGGAGATTCAGACTGGTATAGCCAGTAAGCTGTGAGCTATGTTTACTGGTATTAAGCAGGGGAGGGCCTTATGAGACATCAGCAGGCAAGAGAGATGCTAGAAATTTTAATCTGGCATGAACCTGTTGGGTGGACAGATGAGTAGCCAAAGAACGGAAGTTTAGGAGCAGAGATTAGGACATGAAAGGCCAATAGAAAAAACATCTTTGTGAGCAAACCAAGCATAATTAGTGATGCAGTAGAAATGAAGTGATGAAAATATTACAGTTTACAAGTGACCAACATTTGGAAATTTTGAGAGAGAAGTGGAATGGTTGTGATAGGACAGGAAAAGGGTGGATGAGTGTAGATTTTTATGTTATTACAGAATATTCCTCCATCTTCCTTAGGGAGAGGAAAAAGATTAGAATATTAGATGGGTGGGAGTTAATCTTCATTTCTGTTTTTGTTGTGTTTTGTTTTTAGAGAGCATGGGACAGAGCGAGAGTGAGAGCAACAGCGAGAAAGAGAGAGAGAGAAGAGAGAGAGAGAGAGAGAATCTTAAGCAGGTTCCACATCCAGCAGGACCCAGGACCCTTGAGATCATGACCTGAGCAGAAATCAAGAGCCAGACGCTTAACCACCTAAGACACCAAGGCACCGCTGGTAGTCAATCTTTGAAGTCTGTGATCTTATTTGAAAGAAAAATTGATTTCTATGTTACCTACTCAAGTCTCTGAGGCCTGAAGGACATACTTTTGTTATACAGTGAAGAAAATACCACTCATTTAGAACAGATTAAATTAAAAAGCACACCTTATATATGTATTCTTAAGAAATGAGGATCAGGGGCGCCTGGGTGGCTCAGTGGGTTAAAGCCTCTGCCTTCAGCTCAGGTCATGATCCCAGAGTCCTGGGATCGAGCCCCGCATCGGGTTCTCTGCTCAGCAGGGAGCCTGCTTCCTCTTCTCTCTCTCTGCCTGCCTCTCTGCCTACTTGAAATCTCTGTCTGTCAAATAAATAAATAAAATCTTTAAAAAAAAAAAAAAAAGAAATGAGGACCAGGCTGCTGTGGACATGCCCAGCAAGCCTCCAGGATGAGAAAGCAAGACGGACTGAAACCAGAGTCCTATACATGACCTTCACTCCTCACAGCACTGCTCCCTGAATTCATCCACCCATCTGCAAAGCAATACCTGAGAGACTTTCCAATGAAAACTGGTGCCAGTTAATTCTCTGCCCATATGTGCAGCCCTTGCTTATAACTCAAATCCTGCTGCTCCCAGGGATTTGCTGGCTCTTGGATCTTTGAGTGCTAGGACACTTCATAGTCCACTGTCTGAAAAACATCACTGCTGATGTTTTTGACCTGGTAAAGCAAACCTTAGCAGTGGTCAGGCATTTGGTAGGTAATTAATGCTAGGGTCCCGGGGGTGGGGTTGGGGGGGGGGAGGACTAGCACAGCCAGTATACAAGCAATATAACAAAATGGGACTTTACCTCACGGCTCTGCACAGGGTGCCTCATTTTCAAGGCAGTTATGGTTTAGAAAGTGATTTCCAGATTAATTAAATTGTTTGATTGCTTTGTAATTAGGTTGGAGAAGTCCTGTGTCTTTACCACAGAGAAACAAGTTGCAAATCTTTTTAAAAGGCATATGCTGTACCCACCACAGATTATTAATGTGCTTTTAATAGCTGTCTGTTCACACAATGATAGTTTCTGGTTGCCTTGATTTTCTATCAGGACTGAGGGAATCCAAGAAATAATGATAATTGCTATCTGAAACTCCTGGTGGATCAAAGAGTAAGCCCCCCATTTGAATCCTTGTTGTCATTACTTGACGATCAGCTTAAATGACTTGTGGCGTTTTACGCTGTAACACTCAATACCATGGTTCCTGTCGCTTTGTAGGAGACTCTGAGTAACATACTGCCATTGCTTTAGAGTTTAAGCCCAAATCTGCAAGGATCAAACCTAGCATCTCCTTCCAAGATGAATTTCAGCAGATAAGATGGGCACAAGAGCAGTTAGGCAGGAACCTCAGGGTGAGTGAGCTTGCAAAGACAGTAGTTCCCAACACCTGACCCTTCTGACTCTACCCTAACAGACCCAGCTAATACAAGAAAAGTTAAGTCTTCCTTTCACTTAGCTGTCTCAGCAACTGGCTCCTCTCCAGATACGATTGTGGAATATTAATTAAAGCTGGGCAGCTGTTTAGAGTCTAAGTGGACACAGAAAAACCTTGATTGGCCTTCTTTGGAATTGTCTCTGGGCAGGCTGTGAGGGGTCTAGAGCAAGCCAATGAGTAGAAGTAGGCTCATCTGCCTGGGTTTTCAAGTAAATACAAGATTACAGACAATGAACCAAAATTGGCATAAAATCTGGGCTCTCTGAACTTGTTTTGGTTTTCCCTGTCCC
The DNA here is from genome assembly GCF_922984935.1 of Meles meles. Lineage (NCBI taxonomy): Eukaryota > Metazoa > Chordata > Mammalia > Carnivora > Mustelidae > Meles > Meles meles. The sequence goes on from NC_060068.1 coordinate 87,591,177, forward strand.
TCATTGCTTACTGATACTTCCAGCAGCCAGGACCACTGATTCATTCCTTCAACAAATATTTATCAATCCTCCACACCATGTAGAGGGCAATAAGATTTTTTTTTTTTTTTTAAGATTTTATTCATTCATTCGACAGACGGAGATCACAAGTAGACAGAGAGGCAGGCAGAGAGAGAGAGAGTGGGAAGCAGGCTCCCTGCCGAGCAGAGAGCCCGACGCGGGACTCGATCCCAGGACCCTGAGATCACGACCTGAGCCGAAGGCAGCGGCTTAACCCACTGAGCCACCCAGGCGCCCCGGGCAATAAGATTTTACTTACATTTTAGAAAGATCCATCTGGTGTTCTGTGGCCTATTGGCTGTAAGCAGGTGTGAGTGGAAGCAGGGAGATTGGTTAGGAGGCTACGAGCTCAGACAAGCTAAGGAATGATACTCCGGGTGGGGTGACTTAAGAGCTCAGGTACTTTCTGGCACTAGAATGAATAGGATTGGCTAAAAAAACTGGGCTGAGGGGAATGGTAAGGGAAAGAGAAGAAACTAAGAGGACTCCTAGATTCTAAGACTAAGCCAATGAGTAAGATGGTGGCATTAACTGAGACAGGGAAGACCAAGGGGAGGATAGGGTTTGGGAGTGTGAGACAGAACTAAGAACCTAACTCCATTATCTGGGTGGGTATTAGGCTCTTTCACTTACAGAGACACCACCTCAAATAATTTCAAATATATCAAAATGTACTCATATGCCACTTTATATGCAATTATATATAACAATGTTATACTTAGTTGCATTTCTCATGTAACATTTATATTAATTATGTAAAAATTCTTTTATAATTGTTACTGTACTTGAGAGGAGGTAACATTTTTCTGCTCACATTTTTTAATGCCTAACAGACTGAATTATCCTGATCTGAGTCAGACACTCAAACCACTCAAGAGTGCTAGTGAAGGGTTTGTAGAGAAGGAAAATTCTACAGGCTAAATATTGCAGATTGAGTAATGATAATTTCAAACACTCTGTCTGTGTCACCACAGGTAAAACTAAATGGAATTTAACAACACATACTCTCTTCCCTTTCTCTCTTCCTCTAATTGTTATTTCTAAATATTTGATGGGAGGATAAGCCTTAGTTATACATGTAGATACACACAAAGTGTATTTTGAATTCTCAGTGCCCAACCTAGTCCCTAAGATATAGAAAACTAGAAACATACTGTTTTTTAAACCCAATAATTATGTATTAAGATTTTTTTTGTTCGCAGCTTTGAGCTACGTACTACAACAGATTAAGTGCTGAACAAGACCCAAAGAGCTAAAAATCTGATAGAGGCCGCTAACTCTAGATATCATCCAGCTCTAAACTCATCTTGCAAAACCAATTCTGGATCCAAATTCATGTGAAAAAGAACTTTTCTTAAGCCAACGCTCTTAAATGTATCAAAATTACTTACTAAAAATGAACTCTCAATGACAATACCATATGGAGAATGTACTGTGTCACAGCAGACTCTTGACAAATGGACACAGAATGCTTTCTAAGGAATGACGGATGAGGCTGGAGGTGGAAAACATGTAGGGAGTAAAAGAGAGATCCAATAACAGGTCAATTTCTATGTCGTAAGACTCCCAATGATGCCTATTGTCTCCATTTCATGAAGCTGGTCCTCTGGAATTTGTGTACTCTATTTGAAATGCTGTGGCATTGACACGAATCCCTTGGAGATGTGTTATAATGGGTTCTTGAGAATGTTTTAGCTTTTCATTGACCCTTCCTTATTACTCTGAATTGATGTCACATCTCAAGGTGATACCGAGTAAAGACCGGTGAATGTCAAGAATGATGAAGAAAGTTGATTTTTAGTTGTGTATTTTCCTCCCATCTATAGTAATTCATCTCCCCACAATAGAGAAGAGATTATTTTTAGTCTTTGTTTAAAGTTGCTGAGTAGCATTGGTGAGGTCAAGGAAGGGTAAGTTAATAACATAGCCATGGTAACAGATATTCCTAACTTTCATGCAATTTTATGAAACTCGATGCATTCCTTCATCTTAGATAATTAATTAGTATCTGAATCAGGATAAAAGACTAAGTTAAAGAATGTAACCTACGGTGCACACTTTCTTTTTCTGGCATACACGAAGGGATCTCAATTCTTTAACATAATTAGATACAAAGAATTTCCCTTTTAACTTAGAAGAGTAGGGTGGGTGCCATCAGGAAATTGGTTCTTCTCAGACTGTTTGCTTCAAATGCTCAGTAATTTCTAGTCAAAGAGCAAGTATTTAAATGACATGGTGCATATCCATATACCTTGCTAAATATAATCTGAATGTAATCTCTATTATATATAAATCTGAATGTATCTTTATTATAAAAATCTCTATTACTTTTTCCTTTCAGTTCTTCATAGTTTAAAAAAAAATACATTTTCTACTTAAGGTGGTCCCATTTAACAAATACTAAATGTTCCTTTGGCTGCTGGTACACCAGTATTCTGTCTGAAAGAAGCAAAATACATACATTTTTTCTTTTAATAGTTACCTAATCATTTTCAGTGAGTAACTCCAGAAACAGGTTCAGACTTAAAAGAATCAAAGACATTCAATTCTATTGCTTCATTATAAAATAATATGCTATGTGCCAAGTATCTAACAATTCAGAATTGTGACTCTGAGTTCCCATAATCCATACTGATGTTGGAAATTCCCTGGCCCTGAGACTTTGCTCTAATATTTTTCTTTCACTCTTCTCTTTAATGTCCTTATATCAATAAACAGTTCTCATCTGCAGTGCATAAGAGAATCACCTGGGAAGCTTTAAAAATGCTGATATCCAGGCCCTAACATGCCCCTTTTTAAATGAAGTGATTGTAATATGCTAGGACTCAGAAGCATGACCTTAGAATTTGCTTGTATACAATAAATCAAATTCGAAACTTCCACTCGTCCCTCAGACCACTTAACCAGGAAGTCTGGATTTTTTTTTCACTTCCCCATGTCATGCTATAATGCAACTTTCCTCCTTGTCTCAGGTACAATAATAGTTCAATTTTCCTTTTACAAATTCACTTCATGTGACCTCCAAGTATTGTCAAAATAGGACTAATGCTTGAAATTCCTCCCCTATCAATCCAAACAAAGAGTATCCTACCATGTGAACATGCTGGAAATTCCACCTGCCTGCAGGTGTTCTCTAAGGTTAATCAAATAAATGATATACTTCCTTTACCTAGTCCTACTGCTACCCTTCACTTCATTATTCTCACTCTATTATTTCCTCTATACTCACTTCGTTACTTCCACAATTTCTCCCTTTTTTCAAACAGGGTGTAACATCCCACCCAAGCTTAGCTGTGTATCACTCCTATATTCCTAAATTAAGACTAAAAGTCTCTGTAAAAGGAAAACATAAGAAAAAAAATTCATTGGCCATAATCATTGTGGTTTTGTTTTTTTTTTTGTCTTTTAAAGGTTTTATTTATTTATTGGCAGTGAGAGACACAGCGAGAGAGGGAACACATGCAGGGGGAGTGGGAGAGGGAAAAGCAGGTTTCCTACCGAGCAGGGAGCATGATGCCAGGCTCAATCCCAGGACTCTGGGACCATGATCTGAGCTGAAGGCAGATGCTTAACAACTGAGCCACCCAGGCACCTCCATTGACCATAATCTTGCTTACACTTTTACTATTAAGGCTTAATCTTTTGATTATTCAAACTTAAACACCAGTTTTCATTTCAATCACCACCTAACAGTATATGAGTGAAATATTTGCCTTAAGACTGTGTATTCCCTGCTTTCATTTTCTCATAGGCAGAATGCCCAGTATTTGATTCATGTAGTACCGGAATTTTAAAAATTATTAGGACAGTTAAAATCAATTCACGGGGCCTCAAGGCAACATGTGATTATCAGAAGGAAAAATAACATCACTCTAATTATTCCAATTATTCCTTCTTACAAAAAAACAGGACCTGGGTGGCTCAGTTGGTTAAGCATCTGACTCTTGGTTTCAGGTAAGGTCATGATCTTAGGGTCATGAGATCGAGCCCCGTGTGGGGCTCCAGGCTCAGCATAGAGTCTGCTTGAGATTCTATCTTTCCCTCTCCTTCTGCCCGTCACCCATCTCACGGGAGTATGTGCGTGCTTTCTCTCTCTCTCTCTCAAGATAATAAATAAATCTTTAAAAAATTTAGAAAACAAACAAACATGATTTGTTTTTTTCCATGACAGAGATGTGCCCATTCAGGTCCTTATTCTATTTATGTTCTATACATGTCTCCATGGCATTTTCAGCATACAATCCTAAATTATGATGGATGGGGTGAGGGGGCTTGTTTCAAACCACACACAACCCTGAGATTCTCTGCACAAATACCAACTTTTAGAAAATCACTAACTTCAGGAGCCACAACTATTAATTACAATGTGTTGAACCCTTCAGGTATGTTCACGGGTACTGAGGTAGGAAATAAAGTTATGACTACTCTTCCTGAACAGCATGACTAGGTCTCTACGGCCCTCTGAAAGAAAAATTAGGTACATAACAGGTACAAATTTTAATCACATATTAAATCATATGACAAATAGTTATGTAACTAAATTTCAATACCAGAAATTGTAAAGCTCCTAGAAGAAAACAGGGAAAAGCTCCTTGACATGAGTTTGACAACAATTTTTAGAATACGACACAACATCAACAAAATCAAAAAGAAGTAAGACTGCATCAAACTTTTTAAAACACTTCTACAGGGGCGCCTGGGTGGCTCAGTGGGTTAAGCCACTGCCTTTGGCTCAGGTCATGATCTCAGGGTCCTGGGATCGAGTCCCGCATCGGGCTCTCTGCTCAGCAGCGAGCCTGCTTCCCCCTCTCTCTCTCTCTGCCTGCCTCTCTGTCTACTTGTGATCTCTCTCTGTCAAATAAATAAATAAAATCTTAAAAAAAAAATAAAACACTTCTACAAAGCAAAAGAAACAGCACAACGAAAAAGCAACCTCTCAAATGGAAGAAAATATCTGCAAACCACCCATCTGGTAATACATAAGGAGCTCATACAACTCAATAACAAAAATAACAAAAAAAAATTTTTAATGTGCAAATACCTGAGACATTTTTCCAAAAAAGATGTATAGATGATCAAGAGAGAAATGAAAAAAAAAAAATGCTCAACATCACTAATCATCAGAGAAATACAAACCAAAATCATAATGACCAGGGAAATACATACCAAAATCATAATGATATCACCTTACATCTATCAGAATAACTATTATCAAAAAGACAAGAGACCACAAATGTTGGCAAGGATGTGGAGAAAAAGAAACCTTCATGCATAAGTGGTGGGAATGTAAACTGATGCAGCCACTATGGAAAACAGGACAAAGATTCCTCAAAAAATCAAAAATAGAATTATCACATGAAACAAAAATTCCACCTTTGGGTACTTCTCAAAAGATAATGAAATCACTACTTGTAGGTATTTACCCAAAGTTAACGAAATCACTATCTCTGCACCCCATGCTCACTGTAGCTTTACGTACAACAACCAACATATGGTAACAACCTAAGTGTCCCCTGATGAATGAGACAACTGTGGTATATACATAAAGGAATATTATTCAATCATAAAAAAGGATGCCCTGTTGTAATAACACAGATGGAACTTGAGGGTCTTATGCTAGGAGAAATAAGCCAGGGAAAGACAGATACTGTATTTTCTCACTTATATGTCGAGTCTAAAAATCCCGAGTTCATAAGAGCAGAGCGTCGAATGGTGGCTGCCCGGGACTGGGGGAAATGGTGAGATGTTGTTCAAAAGGTACCCATTGTATGTAGCAGGTGAGTTCTGATAATTTAATATAAAGTATAGTGACTGTAATTTACATATTGCAATACAAACTTGAAAGTTTAGGGAACAGATCTTAAATACTACCACGACGCACACAAAAATGATAATTACGTGAGGGGATGACAGTATGAACTAACCTTATTGTGGCAGTCATTTTACAATACATATGTGCATCAAACCAACATGTTGTATATGTCATATATGTTAACGATCAATAATGTCTCCATAAAGCTTGGGGGGGGGGGAGCCATTATATGCTGGGTATGTCATTAGATCCATTAAGTATAAGATAATTGATACTGGTGGCTTCCTTCAAGTGATGTTGGCGGTGATGATGGATGAAATGGAATATTAGCAATTCTGGAGACTGTGTTTGAGACTAGAGCTCTGTGTTCTAGAATACCTGAGGGCCAATCACTTTCTGTGTGAGGTGAAGCGTGACAGTAAGGCAGACCAGTGCCTAGGAGCTCAACAGGAAAATATCGACATGACAGACTCTTGGTAGCCTTTGGAGGAAGTCAGATGAGTCAGACCATCCCTGATCACAATGCTCTCTCCCATTAGACAAGGAAGAAAGATGGAACAGAACATAATAAGATACTGCACTCATGTGGTATAAATAAAACGAGGGAACCATGAATTCAGAAGAGGGATGGATGGCCACACAGAGGCAACCTCTGATCTGAACCTCCAGGGAAAATGGTAGATGAAAGACTGAAAGGAAAGGAGACTTTTAAAGCAGAGGAAACTGAACAAGCAAAGGGACAGAGTAGCAAAAGAGAATAGCCTATTTTTACCTACTTTAGTTTTACTACAAAAGCAATTACACAGACACAGTAAAAAACAAAACAAAACAAACAAATGGTTCAAGAAGGGACACAATAAAGACTAAAAATTTCTCCTAAAGTCTGACTTCCATTCACTGATTCATTCAGACATTTACTATGATCTCATGCATCATGTAAGGCAGCAGGATCTGGGCTCCTGTGCCCACATCCCAATCCCCAATTCTACTCTTCAGGTGCAACCTCTTTCAATAGGGTATGGTTCTATCCAGAGATACATATAGATGTGCAAGCATGTACTATGAATAAAAAAAAAAATCTCAAAAGAATACTATGCCATTTATTTGTGTATGTATAGTTTTAAATTTGCTTTTTTCTTCATCATCTATCTACATCTTTCTGTACCACCACACTGAAATCTGTCATCATCTTTATCATCAAATAAAATTCCAGTATGCCATAATTTACTTCGTTTCCTATTAATGGATATTAGACTGATGTCAATGCTTTGAAGATTCAGTATCTTGTAAATACTTTCTGGAGGAGGTCACTCAGAGGATGTGACCTCCACTTGACCCGGAAGGGACCCAGGTAATCGGAGGCTGCAGACCCCCTCCCTGGTCCATGGAATGTATACTCTGCTCACTGTTCCCATAGGGGAAGGTCTTCCAAGGACGGAGCCTTGAGAGAGAGCTGGGCTAAATACATGACTGAACCCAGTTAAGTCTTCTATGTAAACTTGTAAGATTCTGGTCACGAGGCACAGACCTGCTCCCCTGGAGGCCCCTCAAGGCTTCCTTATAAATAAGTTCCCTTGCTCTTAAAGCTGCTACTGGCCAATCTGGAGTGTGAGTGATCCTGAGGATTTTTTAAAATATGTTAACTCTCTGTTTCATTCTCTACAAACTACCTGGCTCAAACTTTCTTCTTCCGAACTGTTAGGTTAGTCTTTTTTTTTTTTTTTTAATTGATTTGTTCTGTTTTTGTATTTTTACACTGAGGCAATTCTGTCAATGCACTGAAGATGTTCCTTCCATTTGTTCTTATCTTTTTATGTTGGTTATGTTATTTTTCCAAGGAGAAATTTTTGTTTAATCAAATTTATATCAACCATTGTCCTTTATGACTTTAGGTCTTATATCTTGTTTTAGGCCTTCTCCACTTCCAAATTCTTCCCTCAATGCAGCCATGCTTTCTTCTAGTACTTTTATGGTTTCTTGTTAATCAAGTTTTCTTCTGTATCTACACGGGATTTATTTGGTGTATGGATGGAGATAGCAGTCCAGTTTATTTCTTTTCTAAATGACTAATCAGCAGATTCAAGACCATTTATTGGCCTTAATAATCTATGTTTTCCCCAATGATTTAAGCAAGGCACATTTAAGGAATGCCAAGTCACTTGATGTCTTAGAAGCAAAGCTGTAGGAATTAAGGCAGGGCAGGGCGGTGAATGGTGGGAGGCACAAAGAATGAATGAACATCAAACTAGAAAAACCTGCTGGCCAGGTGGGACTATCCTTTAAGACAGTATTCCAGGTGATTCTGCACCTGGCTGGAACCCTGGAGTCCCTATTTTTGTCGAGTACCCCAGGCAATTCTTGGGCACACTAGAGTTTCAGAATCCTAACTTCAGAACAGTGATTCTTAACCTTGGATTCACATTAAAATAGTCCAAGGGATAGTAAAACAAACAAACGAAAACCCTCAGTGACCAAGTCACACCTCAGTCCAATTAAATCAGAATGGGGACCTTGGTTGGGGCAAGATTATTTTTAAAGCTTTCCAGGTGATTCTGATGTGCATTCAAGTCTGAAAAACACTGCTTTAGATTCTGCTAAAGCCAGTGAATTTTACAGATTAAGTTGTTCTCTAACTGTACTAAGTATTAAAAATCCCCTGGGGAGCTTTTAAAAAAGATATATACTGATGCCAGGTCAGATACATGGAGTTTCTTATTTAATTGGTCTGGGACCTGGTATTTTTTTAAGCTCTGCTGGTGATTCGAATGTGCAGCGAGACTTCAGAATTCATAGAACTATAATTCTCAACCGTAGAGTGTATCAGAATCACCTTGAGAATCAGACCACAGATCACTGGGCACCACCCCCACAATTACTTAATTAGTAAGTATGGGTTGGCTCCTTAGACTCTGTATTTATAACTAGTTCCTGGAGCTGCTGATCTGGGATCACACGTGGGTACCACTACACTCATGTATGTCAGGACAAACGATGAACGTTGCTTTAAAGATATAATTACATTTACGTATTTAAAAAAAACACACACAAAACATTTCAACAAAGAGAAATGTGATTGAGGTAGACACAGGCAGTGAGAGCAGGTCAAAAGAGGGAACCTAGTCCTTACTCCGCTGCAGATGCCCTGCACCAGGGCCTGGGGCCAGGATGAAGCACCAGAGGTCAAACAAATTTCAGAGGGAAACTAAGACTTAGCACGGAGGTTGGCACAGAAGATGCTGGGTGGCCAGGTACAATGACATTGCTAAAAGTGAGAATGAACAGAACTGTGATAATCAGCTTGCCTACTGAGTAACAGTTGGAGCTGAGGTGCTGCTGGGACATGTTCAGATGGAGAAAGCTCCGGCAAATAGAAATATGCATCTGTGTTCTGACGAAATGTCCAGGCCCAGGATAGAACTGGAGGAAAAATCAGCACATGCGTGAAGTACCAGGTCTTGGGAAAGGACTGCTTGTCACAGGTAAAAGGGTGACAAAGGATGTAACACAAGGCGAGTCCAGTAGTTAAGATGGATGAGGGCACAGAAAGGAGCCAATGGGAAGGATGGAATATTGAAGAAAGAATTAGACGAAGTAATGGAATGGAAATTACCAAGAGGTAGGAAATGGTTCCTGATATTAAATCCTCCAGGAAGCTCAGGTCGAATAGTAATATTTTACAAAGAAATCACTGATCTGACCACTCGGAGATGATGGTTTTAGTGGAGCAGGACGACGGGAGTAGCGTCATGCTTCTCATTTATGTCATCAGTGAACGCTGGCCAACATTGGACCTGACTAGTTTCCCAAGGGAAATGGAGTAGGACTTGCTGGCTCGACTTCACGGAGACATAAAATAAACATAATAACAACATCTGCACTTGGTTATTAATTTAATCAACTTATAATTTTAAAAGAAATTTTAAATGTTATAATAGCTCATAATTTCACAGAATGATTTAAAAACCTCCTATTAAAAATGTGCTCTCAGGTGGAAAATGGCTGAGATAATGCCTAAGTGAGGGGTAAGCTTTTGCATTTTATGCTATGAAGCTACAGCAGGACAAAACCCTTTCCTCTGTTATAGGCCAGAGGATTTACAATTTTTCAATCTTAGCACAGGCCCATTTTCCTTAGGATATTTCTAATTAACATCTTCTTAACTAGAAAATGGAGGAGTTCTGCTAAATGGTTTTGTAATGTTTTCCAACAGCAATTAACTCAGATCACCCCTCCTCCCCCAAAAAACCCCATTTTTATTTAAAAACACAAGTCATAAAAAAGCATTCTGATATTCATGCAGATTCCAGGCTGCTCTGTGGCAGACGCATGTGTCTCCAGGTGAAGTTAGGTAGAACGCAGAAGCATATGCCCATCACCACGGAGGGGCTGAGTAAGGATAAACCAGACTGAGGGGATAACTTTAGTACTGCTCCTAATATTGGAAAATGCTAAACATAAAACTGTGTAACTGCTTCGAACTGAAGGCAGATGGTGAGGGTGGAAGCAATATGCACGTGGGATTTTGCTGGTGAAATGCTGAAAATCCACAGTAGAGGAACTGCTCCATTTTAAAATAACTTTTAAAAACCTGACTCTAAAGGTAACATGTGTTGATGTTGGAAGAGCTGGAAAACGAACTATAAAAATGAAACTGGTAATCCTTTTAACGTAGTGTGGTATTTTTCTTTAGCCCATTTTTGGATAGTGTGTGCACATACATGCATACTTTTATTTTATTTTCTTAAGTCATCTCTGCACCCCACATGGGGTTTGAACTTGCAAGCCTGAGATCAAGGTGCATGCTCCACTGACTGAGCCAGCCAGGCACCCCGCAAACGTACTTTTAAATAGAATCACAGGGGTGACTAGGTGGCTCAGCTCGTTAAGACGCTGTGTTCAGCAGAGGCTGTGCTCCTGGGGTCCTGGGATGGTCCCCTGCTTCCGGCTCTCTGCTCAGTAGCGAGTCTGCTTCTCCCTCTGACCTCTCCCCCTCATACTTTCCCTCTCTCAAGTAAATAAATAAATAAAATCTTTAAAAACATAGGATCATAAACCATATTCAGTTTTTGTATCCTGTTCCTTACAATTAGGTTGTAATCACAATTTTCCTATGCCATTACATTTTTTTTTGCTATGGTTTTTTAATGGCTACACATTATTCATCACACAGATGGACTACAATTTAAGCATCACTCCTCTTACTGTACAATGTTTCGGCTGTTGCCCATTTTTGTGCTATTATAAATAATGCTGCAATTAATATCCTTAAATATGTATTTCTGAGTACTTTTCTGATTAATTCCTTAAATTATATTTCATGAAGTGCAAATAATAGTTCAAGTGATGGAAACTATTTTTAGTGCTCTTGACAAAATACCACTCTGCTTTCTAAAAAGATTATAAATTTATATTAATATACTGAGCATTACTATCTCACTACACCATCACCAGAAATGAATATTACCATGCGTTGCTTTTTAATATTTGCAAATCAGGTAAAACTGGTATTTCATTATTTCAATTTGCATTTCTTTGATTAGCATGAGGTCGGACTTTTCATTCATTTCTACTTCTTCCTTTGTGAGTGTTCTGTTCATGTCCTTTGCCTATTTAGTGGGACATTAGAATTTTTTCTTTCATTCAAGAGTGTTTCTTATGACTTAATAATACTAAACTTCTGCTCATTATATTTGTTAGACATATATTCTTAGTTACTAGTGTTTTAATTTTTTACGGTGGTTTTAACTTACAGAATTATAAGTTTTTAATATACTCATATTACCCATCTTTTCCTTAGCTATTTCTTCGACTTTTTCATGTGAAGAAATTATTTCCTCATCCTGAATAACTACATATTCTTTTTACTTTTTAGGGTTTGATTTTTACATATCATTTAACAGCGGGATGACAATCCTTTTTGCATATAGCATGAAGGGAGTCCACCTCCTGTATTTCCATACAGATAGCCAATCTTTCCACTACCACTAGCTGGTTAAACTCTGTCTTTCTCAGGGCTGTGTGATGTTTTCCTCACCATATCATTATCAATCCCTGGCAATTTTTATTTCACGTGTGATCAACTGCTTGCACTGTCCTCACCCTAGATGGTGTCTGCTAAACTCAGGTAGTCAGGTCCAACTCCCTGACTTCATGTGGCCAACGGTAACTACACAGTCTTCCGGATATATTTGTCATTATGTCCAGTAACCAGAGTGAGTATTTGCATTCTTATGCTCACCCAGTATCTTCTGACTGGTCTTTCTAGAGAAAAGGAATTTCCCACATCAGGACCACTGCCTCCCCAGGACAGATGCCACCATCCATGTTTCCACTTTCTTTGCAATGAGGGCGTAGCTGAGGCTTTGCCAATTAAGTCTCAACTCAACGTTGGCTTGAAAGAAAACACTATGAGGAAGCAGGCGACTAACTAATTTTCATCGCAAGAGTGGTGGCAGGGGCATACCTCTTGGGAGTGGTGGCAGCAGCGTTTGAGTTTCTGGAATTCAGGGATCAGGGCCAGGAGTTGCTATGCACAGTACCACATGGTCTATGCATTTTTCCAGGCGATGTGGACTTCAATGCTCTCTCTTTCATCCTTCTGAAAATTATCTGAGCTACCTAATACATCTTAATAAATTCCTCCGCTCTTCAACTACAGAGTGAACATGTTGCTTGCCATGAGACAGCTACACACACAATTACACTATCAGGAGCATTTGGATTAGAGTTGCTGTAGAACTGTGATTTAACATGGGGAGATTATAGGTTTTCGCTTTTTCTCCAATGAACAGGACATGTCTTTCCATTATTCAAAAACAGTTTTGCTTTCAAATCAAGTTTTATTGCTTCTACAGAGCCATCTTTTTCAAGTCTCTTTTGGTCACTTCAAAGGCATGGTATTTATGCCATTTCTTTGGTGGAAAAGGGGGTATGGGAAAAGAGTGGAATGCTAACATGAATTGATCCCTTTCTTTCACGATCATTTCTGACTGGTTATAGCTGATAATATCCAATATTAATTTCTACATATTCATCTTGTATATAATCTACTTAGTGAATACTTTCATTAATTTTCGTACTTACACACTTAATTCTCTTGCATATTCTAGGTTATATTTGTCATCTGAATATAACAAACCTTACCAGCTCTTATAGATTTTGTTTTAGTTTTATGTGTTGCTTGACTCTAGAGTAAAGTTAAATAATAATGGGGAGAAATTTTAATAAAATGCTGCTAGTATTTTGGTGAGGTAAGACTGGCTATTTGAATTAGATGTGTCTTCCTGTATTATGCAACTCTGTGTGTTCTCATTTTCTAAAACATTTTCAGCAAGAATAGATGTTTACTTTTATGAAGTGCTCTTTCAACATCTATTCAGATAAACATTTGACCCGCTGCTTTGATGTATTAGTATCACTCACAACATTAAATCAATCAGCATTCTTGGGATGAACCTTAGTAGTTTATAGTAAATAACTCTCACAGAGTTCTATTACAACTCCCACATTTATATTTCAAAGTGAGGTGTGGTGGTAGTTTTCTTACTCTGTGTTAGAGTATTTTCTTCTCTTCCTCTGTGACATACAAGGAAATCACTGCTTTTCATGCTAGTACGTTTATTTTAAATGTTTAAAAAACGTACCTGAAAGTCTATCTTGCTAATGAAGACATTCAAAAGGAGTAAGTATAACACTTGTTCTTTGCCTCACTCCCCAAAGTTAGCCGAGAAACCTGGCGTATGTGTGCTTTGGCCGTATCTCCACCTTTCATTTTGGCTGATGGGAGTTCCAAATCTATCCTGTTGTTAGTGAATCATTATTTACACTGTTACACTTCCAAACTATCTTTTCAAACTTTTAGTATGCTCAACATACTACTTTTATACCCCATCTTTCCAAGTCTTTAGTTCTTTCACTCTTAGATACCTATCTTTAAGTGAGTTCCTCAGAAAAGACTTATGAAAAGTGTATTTTATGTGACCTCCGATGAATGATAATGCGTTCATACATACACACATCAAATAGAGTTCTGTGGCCACAACATCATTATCTGGCAATTTGTGGAAGGAAGTCTGACGCCAGAATAAATTTTATACCTTTGTAAGCAATCGATTTATTCTTTTCTGTTCAGAAGTATACTGGTGTTTTTCTTTCAGTGCTTAAAAAATCAGAAAGTCACAGGACTATATCCAGGGCAGCGATAAATTTTTGTTTCTTGTTTTTGTTACTTGGTCTCTCTTCCAACACAACAAGTCTTCATTAAAGTATCTTTGATTATTGCTTTTGTTTCATTCTTCTGGTTCCCCACCAGAAAAATATATTGTTATAAATTAATTAACAAACCCTCAGTTTATCTGAGGTTGATGTTTAAAACTATTAAGTGTAGTTCCTCAGGTATAATAGACAAAGATAAGGCTGTTGGGAGAACAATGGATGTAAAACAGCTTTCTTGGGGTAGGAGGAGACTGCTAAATATTTTGCTTGTTGGCTGAGGTACAACGTGTCTGACGTCAGGATATGCAGCACAGGAAAGTGAAATTCACCATCTTGTGGAAATGTTCTGTCTCTGCCCATCAGGCTCTTAAGACCATTTCTGAGGTCCAGCCATGTGTTGAATGTATTTGAATCATGAGATTCTATATTATATGTAAGGTTAATTCTTCCTAAGCACGTGACCAGTCTTTGGCAAACACTTACTCCTGTGTTACTGCAGTTTTACAAACTGGGGATGGTGGGACGTTACGGGCGTTTCAGTGAAAAGCACGATTAGCTCACAAACACGGAAGTTTTAAGGCAGCCACTTACTGTGAGGTATGTTCATGTCAAAGATTCAAATTTAGGTCTTGTAACTTCTACCTTTGCTAGTAAAGACTATTTGCGGAAATGAAATGTTAAGCAGGAGTCAGGTAAGACAGGCATATAATCATGACAGAAATAGTTAAGGCCTCACATCACCACAAGAAATGAACATCCATCATTTATGTCAACAATAAGTACGGGAGAAGTGAAATATGCCAGCTTCACAAAGCTCCTGACAAAGCAGACTGCGACTGCTTATGGGAAATTTGTTGCAGGGGAACTATGTACATCTCTTGATGTTAAAAATCTGCCTGGGTCTCCAGAGAAGGGAGAAGAAATTACATTTGGCCTTTCTCTTCTGAAAATCAAAACTGTCAAATGAAATGACTTGTGATAAGCTTCAAACCCACATTTCCTACCGAAATAAGGACACAAAAGCACCGAATATGATCCCACTCAAATTTTTTTTTTCTTTTCAATTTCAAGGATGTTAGAATGTGTCCATTCCCATGCCAAATTACTGATCCTACAAGGAAGAGGGCTTTTATCAATCAAGGAGCTTGCTTCACGTCCTACATTTGGCCAATTTAAAATATTTTACATATGCCAACAATGAAGTGGGGTTTGTTCTTTGCCTGAGATCCATCTATCTCTTTCTCTCACACACACAAACACAGACAACCGTGTACACACGCACATGAGATTGGTCCCTCATTCTCAAATCTTCAAAACTAAATTCATACCCTTAATGATCAGGGGGTCACTTTGGTAACTACCATAGTGTTCCAGAACTTGTCCACATGGGCAAAATAAAGCTTTCCTGAATGCTCTAGTTTACAGACATACCACAAACTGAGATGTAACTGCCACTCCAGTAAACACAGGGATGGCTTTCAGACTGTGACTGGGAGGCCCAGGCCACAGGACAACCAGTTTTCCCAACCAAAGTACTTCCAGATGGAATATCCATCTTCAGATGATATCCATGACCATGTCCAGGACATGCTTGTGGGTCATTCAGGCATGCTGCCCCCTATCTTAAGTCTGTAGGGTCCAGTCTACTCTCTTATCCTAAATCCTTTCCTTATTATTTTAGATGCTGAGAAACCATTTTTCATCAGCCCCTAGAATACTAGAAACATGTATCCAGTGAAAGACATAAGGCCAGTATGAATTAATCTTGATAAATAACATGGTGCAAGGGAAAAAACTCCTTTAAAATGGAAGAACAGGAAATATGGAGTTACAGCCTCCGAATAAATATTAAAAAAGAAAATTAGAATAAATACATATAATCCAATCTCCACCTTTAACAGAAAAGGAAATTAAAGGCAAGTGAAGATAAGAGAACTGTTCAAAGTCATCCATGATTAATAACAACACACCACAGAACTAAAAGAAAATTAATCTGAAATATAACTTCTTTATATCTACTGAAAAAAGGTACATGTAATTAAATGCTGCTTTTTCATTCACTAACAACTGAGACCATAATAGATGGACCAGTCTGGAATGTTTATGCTTTGGGGGAAATTCTCAGGTGTACCTGTATTAGAGATTCTGTGCCAAAAAGGAGGATGTTGACAGGATAGTCAATTAAGATAATTAAGATATGCACAGTTTTTATAAAAAGGAAACCTGCCTTCTCTCAGTCACTTGTTGACTAGGTAGGTGTGATTTTCCTGCTGACCCTCCTTCACTGGGTTTAGTCATGTGGGGTCTTGTTAGGATACTGCTGACACCTTTGTCTCTTGACCAATAGTTACTCTTTCCATGTATTAAAGCAACTTAATTCATTCCTAATATAATCTGAAATTGTTCTCTATCCTCAAAACACACCATACATGGTAACTATAATAACAAGATGCCTATAAATCTACGTGTTTATTGAGAAGTGAGCTTCCCCCACTCCACTTCAGGTGGGAGACCCAAGCTCTTTCACAGAGTAGTACAGAAGAAACATAAATGAAGAAAACTGCTGATCTAGAACCTGTGTCAGGCCCCAGAGAGGAAAATGAATCAAAGCTAACTCTGGGGATGTTCCTGGTCTTCCCCAATCCCTCCAAAAGACAACTTCAGGGTCCTACCACAGGGTCCTGCTGGAAAGGGTGCCAGAGGCAGTAACTGGGAAATTGGGTGTCAGACCTAGCTCTGATACCAACAAGCCACGTGACTTGGAACACACAGCTGCACTTGGTCTCAGTTTCCTACAATGGTTCTAAAATACACACGTGGGCATGCACACACGTATACACAGTAAATCTTCCACTCAGGCAAATGGTGACTCTCCAGCCCAAAATGTGACAAAGGGGAACCTTCTCTGGTTGAAGCAAAGGTGAAGTAGGGGGCTATGAACCTCACTCCTAAATAACTAAATAACCCTTCTACTCCCGATCCCTGAGGCAGGCCCTCTGGAACTGTTGTGGTTCTCATCCACTGGAATTGACTTTTAATTTTTTACTTTTATTTTAATTGATTGATTGATGAGAGAGAGTGTGAGCGTGGCGAGGGGAGGGAGAGGGAGAGAGAATCCCAAGCAGACTCTGCACTGAGCTGACCTGGGGCTCGATCTCATGACTCTGAGATCATGACTGGAGTTGAAACCTAGAGTCAGACACCTAATGGACTGCACCACCCAGGTGCCCCTGGAATGGACTCTTAAAACAAATGCCGTTTGTTTCCCAAAGCAGCTCTAAACCAGACTAAGTACACAGCTGAGGGATCTCCAAAGGCTGGAATGCTGAAAGGGGAACATCACAGACTATGACACCTGTACTGCAATGGGGACTGTGACAATGACGTCACATTCTACTGTCAGCAGCCCACCTGAAGGCTGCAACAAGCCTGTGTTCTAACTTGCTTTGTATTTTCATACCATGGTATCCCATCATTTTAACATTATGGATGCAGATTGGTCACAAAAAACACCTGAAAACTTTGTGAAAACCTCTCACCGCTGGGGCACTTTATAATACTGCAAACAAAGTCACATTTAAGCGATCGTATGAGGTGGCATGGGCAAGTTCTGTTATTTAAACTTTTATATATAAGGAAGTTGAGGTATAGTGATTTGCCCAAGGGAGCAACACTGATACATGGTAGAGATGAGCTAAAATCCTGATCTGAACCCCGAGGCGCAACGTTTATTACACACACCATTTAGTCTTTCATCAGTTGTTAAAGATCTCCAAATAAAAAGGGTTCGGTGGCAGGATCAGGGTGACATAGCAGGTTTCTACACTAGAGTCTAGTAAGTCCTCGGTGTCTGGGAAAGTGGGGGCACGGGGTGAAGTGTGAACAGCTGGGCAGCTTTGTGCTATGGTTCCCCCTTCATTGACTTCCCTAACTTCACCAGGTCACCATGATGTCACTGGGGACAGAGTTCCTGGAAGTTCAGCATGTTAGCTATTGTTTCACCTGGAGAGAACACACTTGAGATGTACTTAGATATGTGTAAAGTTATTCCGGTGCCTACACAACACATTCCTGATGTTTATTAAATGCTGTTTGCAGCAAGCATTAAAGAGCATTTCCTGTAGGGCCTCAAAAATCTACAGCGGACAATAACGAATGGCCGGACAACACAAGCACAAGACAAGAGGAGGCCAGCACTTTAAAGAGGCCCCTCCCAGAGTTGGCTGCGAAACGAATCAGAGTTGGTCACAAAGAATGATGTGTAACGTTATTCACGGTGACATTACTTATAGGAACAAAAAAACAGGAAGCCAGTCGAAATATTCATTAGGGGAAGGCAACTATGGCATGTTCATAAAATGGGAGTATTCTGGACTTTTTGAAACCAAGTATTTGGAAAAAAAACCCCACATTTAACGATACATAAAAATCTCAAAGAAAGAAAAATGATCTAGATACAAAATTGTATCTATGATCCCATGGGTCACACACAGGTCTAGACAAATTATGTGTATATATAAAAATTTATATTTTATGCATGAATTTATGTATATACAAGCGTCATAAAAATTATAATAGATATACATACATAAACTAAACATATTTAGACAAATACACCCAAATGTTAAGAGTAGCGAATTCTGAGTTGTGGCTAAGAACACAGATGATTTTCGTATTCTTCTTAAATTTTCTGGTATTTTACAAATTTTCTACAATAAACATGCACAGCTTTTGCAAACAGGGAGAAAAAGGGTTTTAAAGACATTCTTAAAAAACATAAAATATTTCTTTTTTTAAAAGCAAAGATCATCTCTCTTCCCTAAAACTGTATGACTGTGCTTGTATGTATGCTCTTCTAAATTTTTTCCACCTCTCTCTTCCCGGGCATAGGGATGCCAAATCTGCTATCAACTCCAATGCAAGAGTGTTGATGGGCTCTCCTTCCCCATAGCTGAACCCCCTAAACTTGTGATGGTTGCCAGAGTATACATATCCCTTAACATTTCATGACAAGCTCTATAATTACCCACTGTTACCCCTACCATAAAAGCTTAGAACTTGAAAAGCCTGCAATTTGCCTGGCTTTCTGGAGAAGTACTTGCATACTGCTGTAACAAACACAAAAAATGTTCATTAAAGCATCCTTAAAGCTGAAATTATAATTATGCCAGAGTCAGTAAGTTCAAAGACAGAGATGGCATTACTGTGCATGTTTAAGCAAATGCTCTTTAGCACAGGTACTCAAATTTAAAATGCAGGCTTACAAACCTCCCTTACTTAAGGCTATCTGATAGGTTCAGGCCATTTAGGTTATGCTGAGTGTGCTGCCTTCTACCAAGGGCGCTGCCACTGAGTGCAGATAGCTGGCTCATCCCATACTAAAGGGACCCCAGTCTCAAATTCTTTTGTCTCTACGGAATGGGCTATTTTCCTGTGATACAAATCCAGACACTCTCACTAGCTAATCGGCTGAAGAAGACAGTCTGTCCATACCCATAATGAGGGATTTTAACTGAAGCTCAGAGATCATGTGGGGGTACACTGGTACAGAGCATGCCAGGAACACTGTAGTACAAGAAAAACCCAAGTTACTGTGACAATCACTAAAGCTGTCCAGTCTGAGAGCATCAAGTTCTGAAAATCTGGAGGATGAAGATAGCAGGGATTCAAGCAAGGATTTTAAATGCACCTTTTGACCTTTTTACGTTTTAGGTGATCATTTCTTTACCGTCTGTATGAACATAAAAGCAACCCTAGACCTAAGGCAATCTCTTCTTTTTCAATGGGTACATAAAAAAGACTCTTTTTAGCCTATATATATATATATATATATATATTTTTGTATATATGAATATATAAACTTCTAGACATTTAGAAGACCTAAGGACACATGTCATTTATCTGTTTTCAAATAGTGAAATATGTAATTACCACAGTGTGAGATTTAAATCCAAAAATGTCTAATCCAAAGGTAAACACTGTTGATAATCAGTTATTTTAATTTCTAGTTGTAATATTTATGAAATACGGAATTAAAGACTTTTCTCCCTCACCAACTTTCAAGAAAATAGGCTATTTTGGGACCTTTGTTTCTCAAGAATCCTCTTCCTTCTAAAATTTGCAAAAATCTCTTTTCTTACAGCAAAAATAACTTCAAGAAATTCCAATGTCTATTATCTACAGATTTCCTTCGTTTTTGTGAAACACTGCCTTGTGTGACTGCTCTGTGGATCTGGAAGGTGGGCTAAGAGCCCCTTAGCATCCAAACTATCCAGCAGTTATGAAAGGCGGGAGCTCCCTCTCAGCATTTAGCCAGGGTTGAGACAGATTATATCATGGATGAGGTAAATGAAAGATTTGCTAAAACTACTTTCAAAATAAAATCTGTGGGGATTTCTACCTATTTAGATTATTTCAGAGGACTTTCTCTTTGTGGGGAAAACAAATCTTCCATCTGGAGACTATGCTGCATTTTTGGTCATCAGAGTAAAATGAAGCTTTGTCCATTTCTTTATGAAGATACATTTATTCTTTGAACAAATATTTGTTAAGTGCCTGTTAAAGACGGAGGACTTGCTATTAAAACTTACCATTCCCTCTTTCTGGGCACTCTGTCTTCTCTTAAATTCTGAGATTCTACTTTCTTCTCTTTCCCTCCTTTCTTTCCGGTTGCTGCCTCTCCATTTCCAGCTGGCGACTTGTCCTCTTGGAACCTCTAAATGTTGGCATGGTAGACTCAGCACCCCCACCTTGCCAGGTTTGGTCTTCTTTTCACTCCCAAACTCTTGCCTCACTGATTTCATTCCCTCCCAAGGTTTTACATACCACTAATGAATGAATGGCTTCCAAACTGGTATCGCCAGTACGGACTCAACCTCTGAGTTTCAGACCCATGAAACAACTGCTCCTTTACATCACTTAAATGTATCATGGGCATCTTAAACCCAGTATGCAACAAAGCGAACTCTTCAGGATTAGCTCAGATCTGTTCTTTCCGCCCCCTCCCTCTTGGGAAATGCCCCTTCTGTTCATCCATATCCTCAGCAAGATACCCGCATGCCATCTTTGATCAATTCCCTCTCACCCCACAGCTAACATACCACTAAATAATGTCAGTTCTAACTTGAAAAGCAGGTAATTAAGATCCAGTAGTACTTTAGCAACTAAACCAAGGCAAAGAAAATCCAGTTAATGTGTAAACACCAAAAGTTTTAAAATTTTGATTAAAAAAAGGAAGAGCCGTCCCCAGTGGATGAGAGTGTCAAACCTTCCTAAGTGGCTGCCATGTTCTATTAAAAACAAAAACAGGGGCGCCTGGGTGGCTCAGTGGGTTAAAGCCTCTGCCTTCATCTCAGGTCATGATCCCAGGGTCCTGGGATAGAGCCCCGCATCGGGCTCTCTACTCCACAGGGAGCCTGCTTCCTCCTCTCTCTCTGCCTGCCTCTCTGCCTAGTTGTGATTTCTTTCTGTCAAATAAATAAAATATTTAAAAAAAACAAAAAACAAAAAACAAAAACAAAACCCACAAAAAACTATTATCACTTTTGTTGACACAGGGAAGGTTTAAAATAAATTTAAAAGGGAGCTTCACCAAAGCTTCAATTTATAATTGAAGGAGAAAATAAAAAGCTAAATCAAAGGTCATTCAGATTAAATTCTACATTTAGAGTTTAGGGATACAAGAAAGATGTCAATTGTTAAATTAATGCTAGGAAACGAGTACATATATACATTACAGTCTTCTTAAAGGACCAAAATGACAAACTGAGGTCACAGGGCAGATGATCTGCATGAAGGAATTAAGAAATACTAATGATGCTGATATATACCCCCGACTAGTGATTCAACACAAAGCAATACCCAAAACTAGGAAAATACACTGACTGACGTCAGTCCACCTGATTTTATCATACTTTTCCTTAAGCAGGAAGGGCAGTATGTGTCATTACTCAAGCCAACAATTGACAATTACACAAAGGCTAAGAATTATAAAACTCTGAATGCAGCATGGAATAAGAAAGGTAGTATTCTCTATAACTCAGAGAAACTGATTTTTTAAATACTTGAAGTCACAGAATAGATGCATTGTGATATTATATAGCTTAGACAAACACTCAATTAGGAAATCTGGTCTTGGGCCCTCTGAAGATTTTAATCAAAACAGACAATTCCAATGTGATGTTTCATTTTGAGCTCCACAAAATGAAATTCTGAGGACATCAGATGCTCTGGATTAAACACAAGGTTTTAGAACTTTAAGTTGGTTGAGATCTGCTTATAATTGGAAAAAAAGGCAATGAGTGACCTATCGGAGATTCCTCTTGAGTAAAAAAACAAAAACAAAAACAAAAACACAGTTTCTACCATTTTAAAGAAAACAGTTGGTGCACCTGGGTGGCTCAGTGGGTTAAAGCCTCTGCCTTCAGCTCAGGTCATGACCCCAGGGTCCTGGGATCGAGCCCGACATCGGGCTCTCTGCTCAGTGGGGAGCCTGCTTCCCTTCCTCTCTCTCTGCCTGCCTCTCTATCTACATGTGATCTCTGTCAAATAAATAAAAGTAGTTATAGGGGAGTACCACAAAAGAATTTCCATTAGAGCTCACAATCAATTTGTATGACTCTGTGGGCACATAATTTTGCTCTGTCCTATTCCCCAAATACAAAGAAGCAAGGGAAATATCCATCTTCTATCATCATGTCTGTTTGGCCAAAGGAGGTGAATGCCTTGATGAATGAAAATGTTTACTGGAGATCTACAATGCCAATATAAACAGTTTGGCAAACATCATTCCGAGTATGGGAAATCTGCTGAAGGTTTTTGAATGACAGTAACAAAAGAAATGAAACAGATGTATTATCACACTTGGGGCTGTGTCCCTAGTCTCACCTTACCTAAGGATAAATTTTTCACTGATACCTAAAGATCACTAATCTCTAAGTCGTTCCCACCAGTCAGCTAAAATTCATAAGAAACAATTTTCCCTCTGTCTGTGTGCAACATACAAACCTGGTACCATATATATCAGAGAAGAAATACGTAAGTGTATTCAGAAAAGCTCCTTTTGCTCAAAAACACACTCTGCTTGGGAAAACCATCATCCATAGAATAGAAGGTAAAGAAACATTTGACTGATACTAAATTTGTCAAGCAGGAGAAACTGTGAGGTCAGAGTAGACAATTTTTAGAGCAAGAACAACTTTGTTTAAAAAAAAAAATGATATGGGGCGCCTGGGTGGCTCAGTGGTTTGGGCCTCTGCCTTCGGCTCAGGTCATGATCTCAGGGTCCTGGGATCGAGCCCCACATCCGGCTCTCTGCTCCGCGGAGAGCCTGCTTCCTCCTCTCTCTGCCTGCCTCTCTGCCTACTTGTGACCTCTCTCTCTGTCAAATAAATAAATAAAAATTTAAAAAAAAAATGATATCCTATAGCAACTAGGCACAAGGACAACAAAAATAGAAGAAATCAGAAGGAAAAGACCGGGCCACAGAAAAATTTAAAGTAAGGAAAAAAAAAAAAACACCTTATATTATCAGAGCACTAATAAAAAAAAAGTCAAATCAAGAATGCCTATCAGTGGTAAGAGAAAAAACTAATAAAACATAAAAATATAGGGGCGCCTGGGTGGCTCAGTGGATTTAGCCACTGCCTTCGGCTCAGGTCATGATCTCAGGGTCCTGAGATCGAGCCCCACGTCGGGCTCTCTGCT
This sequence comes from Meles meles, assembly GCF_922984935.1. Classification (NCBI taxonomy): domain Eukaryota; kingdom Metazoa; phylum Chordata; class Mammalia; order Carnivora; family Mustelidae; genus Meles; species Meles meles. Next base: position 87,614,968 of record NC_060068.1, read on the forward strand.
CCGCAGGGAGCCTGCTTCCTCCTCTCTCTGCCTACCTCTCTGCCTACTTGTGATCTCTCTCTCTGTCAAATAAATAAAATAAAATCTTTAAAAAAAAACCATAAAAACATAAAAGCTAATAAAACATACCCATTAAAAATACCCAAGTAAGATATTCACCTTACACATGTTAGAATGGCTAGTATCAAAAAGAGATAGTCAATATTCCTGTTGGGAGGAATGTAAATTTGTGCAGCCATTATAGAGAACAGAATGGAGGTTCCTCAAAAAAATTAAAATCAGAAATAGTACATGAGGGGAGAAGAGTCAAGATGGCGGAGAAACAGCAGACTAAGATGACATCAGGTCACAGGAGTTCAGCTAGATAATTATCAAACCATTCTGAACACCTACAAACCCAACAGGAGATTGAAGAGAAGAAGAGCAGCAATTCTAGAAACAGAAAATCAATCACTTTCTTAAAGGCAGGATGTGCAGAGAAGTGAATCTGAAGTGACAGGAAGATACTGGGGGAGGGGGGCACAAAATGAGAACTTTTAGAAGTTTGCTCCACTGAGGGACATCACTGCAGAGGCTAAATGGGGGTGGAGCCCTTGCAAGGAGACCTGGTCTCAGGTCCCGTGGGGTCACAGAAGGATCCTTCTCACAGGTCAGGTCTTGACTTGAACAATGAATACCATGAAATGATACCGATCCGCCATCTCCATCCTGCTAGCTCTTAGGTAAAAAATTACTAGAGCTCAATAGATCTATCAAGTCTTCACTATTTCCCATTATTCTCTCCACCCCCCACTAGACATTTCTGTAGTAAAAGCAAAGGCAAATTCTCATCAGCCCAAGTTAAACAGATCAGTCAAAAATTCTAAAAGGCAAAGAAGGAAGCAGGATGGCAGAGTAGCAGCAGACTGAAACAGCATTAGGTCCTAGAAGTTCAGCTAAATAGTTACAAATTATTCTGAACACCTACAAACTCAACAGGAGATAGAAGAGAAGAAGAGCAGCAGTTCTAGGAACAGAAAATCGACCACTTTCTGGAAGGTAGGATATATGGAGAAGTGAATCCAAAGCAACGGGAAGATAGACTGCGGGAGGAGGGGCCAGCTCCTGGCAAGCAGTGTAGCAGCGGAGCACAAAATCAGAACTTTTAGAAGTCTGCTCCACTGAGGGACATCGCTCTAGAGGCTAAGCAGGGGGTGAAGCCCTTGTGGGGACAGTGTGGTCTCAGGTCCCAAGGGGTCACAGAAGGATCGAGGTGTCTGAGTGTAGCAGAGCTCACAGGTATCAAAGCAGGGAAGCCGACTGTAGAGATGGAGCTGAGGAGTGAGCTCTCAGCTTGGGGATACCTTAAACTGTGATCCGTGGCATAGCGGGCCACTGCTCTTTGAGCAGGGACCCCACAAGTGGCAGATCCAGGGAGAAGCCACCTTCTTCTGTGGGAAGAGCAGCTTGGCAGGAATCTGCTGGGTTTGGAGACTCCAAATGGGCCCGTGTGCCAGAGACAGAAACCCTCGGTCACAGGCTGGACCAGCTTGGAGCGTGGCTGGAGACCAGGGAGAAAATAGTGATTGACAGCTTTTCTCCATGGGTGCACTGAAGAATGGGGCCCCAAGCTCTCAGTATCTCCAGGCTGGAGATTGGGAGGTCACGGGTCGCCACTTTCATTCTGGTCCTCCTGAACCCTACGGAAAGCATTCGGGGAACAAAAGGTCCCAGGAACTAACCTGAGCAGATTCTGCAGCCTGGCCCCTGGCAAGGGTGGTGCAATTCCACCTCGGGCAAAGACATTTGAGAATCACTGCAACAGGCCCCTCCCACAGAAAATCAGCAAGAACATCAAGACAAGACCAAGCTCACTGATCAAGGAAAACAGTGGAATTCCATAGGAGGGGAAAGCAAAGCTTGAAATTCATGGCTTTCTCCCCCTGATTCTTTATTCTTGCAAAGTTAATTTTTTTAATTTTATTTTTTTCTTTTCCTAATTTTATTAACTTTTCCTCTTTCCATATTTCTTAACTAGTTTATCTTAACAATACCTTTCTAGAAAAAAATTTTAAGCCTTCATTATTATAGTCAATTTTATCCTTCATTGTATCTAACTTTATTTTTTTGTATACACATAGGGGTTTTCTTTTTTCTAAGGAATTTTGGGATACAATTTCTTCTAATAGACCAAAATACACCCTAAATCTAACACAGGGCTTTGTTCAGTGTCCAGGCTGAGTAAATTCTCTCCACTTTTTTTTCATTCTTGTTCCAACGAATTATCTTATCAATTCCTTTTTAGAATTTTGTTTAATTTTCATCTTTACAGTCATATTTTATCACTTCATCATATTTACCCTTATTTTTGTGTATATATATATATATATATATATATATATATATATATATAAAAGTTTTTCTTTCCTTAAAATTTTGGGAGGTAGTTTCTTCTAGGAGACCAAAATACACCACAAACAAGTGGGTGGCCCTGTTCTATTTACCAGTCTAGTACATACATATATTTTTAAAAATTTTAAAAATTTCTTTTTACCCCCTTTCTTCTCCCACCGATTTGAGGTCTCTTCTGATTTGGTTAGTGTGCATTTTTCTGGGGTCTTTGCCACCCTTTAGTATTTTATTCTCTCATTCATATATTCTTATCTGGATAAAATGACAAGGCTGAAAAAAACTCACCACAAAAAAAAGAACAAGAGGCAGTACTGAAGGCTAGGGACCCAATCGATATGGACATTGGTAATAGGTAAGATCTAGAGTTCAGAATGATGATTTTGAGGTGCTAGCTGGGCTCGAAAAAGGAACGGAAGATATTAGAGAAACCTTGTCCGGAGAAATAAAAGCCCTTTCTGGAGAAATAAAAGAACTAAAATCTAACCAAGCTGAAATTTAAAAAATCTATTAATGAGATGCAATCAGAAATAGAGGCTCTTACTGCAAGGATAAATGAGGCAGAAGAGAGAATTAGTGATACAGAACACCAAATGACAGAGAATAAAAGAGCTGAGCAAAAGAGAGACAAACAACTACTGGACCACGAGGTGAGAATTCGAGAGACAAGTGATACCATAAAACTAAACAATATTAGAATAATTGGGATACCAGAAGAAGAAGAAAGAGAGAGGGGGGCAGAGGTATATTGGAATGAATTGTAGTAGAGAATTTCCCTAATATGGCAAAGGGAACAAGCATCAAAATCCAGGAGGAACAGAGAACCGCCCCCTCAAAATCAATAAAAATAGGTCCACACCGCATCATCTAATAGTAAAACTTACAAGTCTTAGTGACAAAAAGAAAGTCCTGAAAGCTGCGCGGCATAGGAAGTCTGTAACATAATGGTAAAAATATTAGATTGGCAGCAGACTTATCCACAGAGACCTGGCAGGCCAGAAAGAACTGGCATGATATATTCAGAGCACTAAATGAGAAAAACATGCAGCCAAGAATGCTATATCCAGCTAGGCTACTTTGAAAATAGAAGGAGAGGGGTGCCTAGGTGGCTAAGTGGGTTAAGCCTCTGCCTTCAGCTCAGGTCACGGTCTCAGAGTCCTGGGATCTAGTCCCGCATCAGGCTCTCTGCCTAACAGGGAGCCTGCTTCCCCACCCCTCTCTCTCTGCCTGCCTCTCTGCCTACTTGTGCCCTCTCTCTCTGTCAAATAAATAAATAAAATCTTAAAAAGAAAGAAAGAAAGAAAGAAAATAGAAGGAGAGGTAAAAAGCTTCCAGGACAAACAAAAACTAAAAGAATTTGTAAACACCAAACCAGCCCTACAGGAAATATTGAAAGGGGTCCTCTAAGCAAAGAGAGAGCCTAAAAGCAGTAGAACAGAAAGGAACAGAGACAATATACAGTAAGAGTCACTTTACAGGCAATACAATGACACTAAATTCATATCTTTCGATAGTTACTCTGAATGTAAAATGGGCTAAATGCCCCAATCAAAAGACACAGGGTATCAGAATGGAAAAAAAAAAAAAACCCAAACACAAAACCCATTGATATGATGTCTAGAAGAAACTCATTTTAGACCCAAAGACACCTCCAGATTTAAAGTGAGGAGGTGGAAAACAATTTGCCATGCTAATGGACATCAAAAGAAAGCTGGGGTGGCAATCCTTATATCACATCAATTAGATTTGAAGCCAAAGACTATATAACAAGAGATGAGGAAGGGCACTATATCATACTCAAAAGGTCTGTCCAACAAGAAGATCTAACAATGTTAAATATTTATGCCCCTAACATGGGAGCAGCCAACTATATAAACCAATTAATAACAAAAATAAAGAAACACATCAACAATAATATAATAATGGTAGGGGACTTTAACACCCCCCCCCTCACTTAAATGGACAGATCATCCAAGCAAAGATCAACAAGGAAATGAAGGCCTTAAATGACACACTGGACCAGACAGACATCACAGATATATTCCGAACACTCCAATCCAAAGCAGCAGAATACACATTCTTGTCGAGTGCACATGGAACATTCTACAGAATAGATCACACCCTGGGTCACAAATCAGGTCTCAACTGGTACCAAAAGACTGGGATCATTCCCTGCATATTTTCAGACCACAATGCTCTGAAGCTAGAACTCAATCACAAGAGGAAAGTTGGAAAGAACTCAAATACATGGAGGCTAAAGAGCATCCTACTAAAGAAAGAATGGGTCAACCAGGAAATTAAAAAAGAATTGAAAAAATTCATGGAAACAAATGATAATGAAAACACAACGGTTCAAAATCTGTGGGACACAGCAAAGGCGGTCCTGAAAGGAAAGGATATAGTGATACAAGTCTTTCTCAAGAAACAAGAAAGGTCAGGTCTCAAGTACACAACCTAACCCTATACCTAAAGGAGCTGGAGAAAGAATAACAAAGAAACCCTAAACCCAGCAGAAGAGAAATAATAAACATTAGAGCAGAAGTCAATGAAATAGAAAACAAACAAACAAAAACCAATAGAACAAATCAATGAAACTAGGAGATCGTTCTTTGAGAGAATAAATAAGATTGATAAACCCCTGGCCAGACTTATCAAAAGGAAAAGAGAAAGGACCCAAATTAATAAAATCATGAATGAAAGAGGAGAGATCACAACCAACACCAAAGAAATACAAACACTTATAAGAACATATTATGAGCAACTATACGCCAGCAAATTTGACAATCTGGAAGAAATGGATGCATTCCTGGAGACATATAAACTACCAAAACTGAACCAGGAAGAAATAGAAAACCTGAACAGACCCATAACCAGTAAGGAGATTGAAACAGTCATCAAAAATCTCCCAAAAAACAAGAGCCCAGGGCCAGACGACATCCTAGGGGAATCCTACCAAACATTTTAAGAAGAATTAATACCTATTCTCCTGAAACTGTTCCAAAAATACAAATGGAAGGAAAACTTCCAAACTCATTTTATGAGGCCAGCATTACCTTGATCCCAAAACCAAAGACCCCACCAAAAAGGAGAATTATAGACCAATATCCTTGATGAACATAGATGTGAAAATTCTCACCAAAATACTAGCCAATAGGATCCAACAGTACATTAAAAGGATTATTCACCACAACCAAGTGGGATTTATTCCAGGGATGCAAGGTTGGTTCAACATCCGCAAATCAATCGATGTGATACATTACATTAATAAAAGAAAGAACAAGAACCGTATGATACTCTCAATAGATGCTGAAAAAGCATTTGACAAAGTACAGCATCCTTTCTTGATATAAACTCTTCAAAGTGTAGGGACAGAGGGTACATACCTCAATATCATCAAAGCCATCTAGGAAAAACCCACAGTGAATATTATTTACAATGGAGAAAAACTGAGAGCTTTTCTGCTAAGGTCAGGAACAGGGCAGGGATGTCCATTATCACCACTGCTATTCAACATAGTACTAGAAGTCCTAGCCTCAGCAATCAGGCAACAAAAAGAAATTAAAAGCATCCAAATTGGCAAGAAAAAGTCAAACTATCACTCTTTGCATTTGATATGATACTTTATGTGGAAAACCCAAAAAACTCCACTCCAAATCTGCTACAATTTTTATAGGAATTCAGTAAAGTATCAGGATATAAAATCAATGCACAGAAATCAGTTGCATTTCTATACACCAACAGCAAGACAGAAGAAAGAGAAATTAAGGAGTCAATTCCATTTACAGTTGCACCCAAAAATCAAGATACCTGGGAATAAATCTAACCAAAGAGGCAAAGAACCTGTACTCAGAAAACTATAAAGTACTCATGAAAGAAACTGAGGAAGACACAAAGAAATGGAAAAATGTTCCATGGTCATGGATTGGAAGAACAAATATTATGAAAATGACTATGCGGGGCGCCTGGGTGGCTCAGTGGTTTAAGCTGCTGCCTTCAGCTCAGGTCATGATCTCGGGGTCCTGGGATCGAGTCCCGCGTCGGGCTCTCTGCTTGGCGGGGAGCCTGCTTCCTCCTCTCTCTCTCTGCCTGCTTCTCTCCCTACTTGTGATCTCTATCTGTCAAATAAATAAATAAAATTAAAAAAAAAAAAAAGAAAAAGAAAATGACTATGCTACCTAAAGCAATCTACACGTTTAATGCAATTCCTATCAAAATACTGTCCATTTTTTTCCAAAGAAATGGAACAAATAATCCTAAAATTTATATGGAACCAGAAGAGACTTCAAATAGCCAGAGGAATGTTGAAAAAGAAAGCCAAAGTTGGTGGCATCACAATTCCAGACTTCAAGCTCTACTACAAAGCTGTCATCACCAAGACAGCATGGTACTGGCACAAAAACAGACACATACATCAATGGAACACAATGGAGAGCCCAGAAATGGACCCTCAACTCTATGGTCAACTAATCTTTGACAAAACAGGAAAGAATGTCCAATGGATAAAAGACAGCCTCTTCAACAAATGGTGTTGGAAATACTGGACAGCCACATGCAGAAAAATGAAACTGGTCCATTTCCTTAACACCACACAGGAAAATAGACTCAAGATGGATGAAAGACCTCAATGTGAGACAGGAATCCATCAAAATCCTTGAGGAAAACACAAGTGGCAACTCTTCAACCTCAGCCACAGCAACTTCTTCCTAGAAACATCACCCAAGGCAAGGGAAGCAGGGGCAAAAATGAACTATTGGGACTTCATCAAGATCAAAAGCTTTTGCACAGCAAAGTAAACAATCAACAAAACCAAAAGGCAACTGACAGAATGGCAAAAGATATTTGCAAATGACATATCAGATAAAGGGCTAGTACCCAAAATCTATAAAGAGCTTATCAAACTCAACACCCAAAGAAAAAATAATCCAATCAAGAAATGGGCAGAAGACATGAACAGACATTTCTGCAAAGAAGACATCCAGATGGCCAAAAGACACATGAAAAAGTGCTCCGCATCACTTGGGATCAGGGAAATACAAATCAAAACTGCAATGAGATATCACCTCACACCAGTCAGAATGGCTAAAATTAACAATTCAGGAAACGACAGATGCTCGTGAGGATGCGGAGAAAGGGGAACCCTCCTACACTGTTGGTGGGAATGCAAGCTGGTGCAGCCACTCTGGAAAACAGCATGGAGGTTCCTCAAAAAGTTGAAAAATCTACCCTATGACCCAGCAATCACACTACTGGGTATTTACCCTAAAGATACAAATGCAGTGATCTGAAGGGGCATGTGCACCTGAATGTTCATAGCAGCAATGCTCACAAGAGCCAAACTATGGGAAGAACCTAGATGGCCAACTACAGAGGAATGGATAAATAAGATGTGGTATATATATACAATGGAATACTATGCAGTCATCCAAAGAAATGAAATCTTGCCATTTGCAACAATGTGGATGGAACTAGAGGGTATTATGCTGAGCGAAATAAGTCAATCAGAGAAAGAAAGTTATCATATGCTCTCCCTGATATGAGGAATTTGAGAGGCAAAGTGGGGAGTTTGGGGGGTTGGGAAGGAAAACATGAAACAAGATGGGACCAGGGAGGGAGACAAACCATAAGAGACTCTTAATCTCACAAAACAAACCAAGGGTTGCTGGGGAAAGGGTGGCAATGGAGAGGGCTCTTGGGTTATGGACATTGAGGAAGGAAGGTGCTAATGATGAGTGCTGTGAAGTGTGTAAGCCTCACGATTCACAGACCTACACCCCTGGGGCAAATAATATATTATATGTTAATAAAAAAAATGATAGTGTTAAAAAAAAAAAGAAAAATAGAACATGATTTTGCAATTCCACTTCTTGGTGTCTATCTGAAGGAAACAAAGTCACTAAGAAGATCCGTGTAGTCCATGTTCACTGCAGCATTATTTATAATAGCTAAAACATAGAAACAACCTAAGTGTCCATCAAGAGATGGATACATAAAGAAAATGTGGTATACATATAATTACAGGAATACTAATCAGCCATTAAAAGAAGAAGGAAATTCTGTAAGTGCAACAACATGAATGAATAAGGAGATTATGCTAAGTGAAATAATTCAGAGAAATACAAAAGGTCCATCTTACAACTGTAAGATAAATTCCAGGATGTAATGTTAACTAAACCCACCTTGCTGTATAAAACTGTACTATATATTTAAAGCTTCTAAAAGAGTAAATCCTAGAAGTTCTCATCATAAGAAAAAATGTATCACCTTGAGGCACCTGGGTGGTTCAATCAGTTAGGTGTCTCCCTTCAGCTCACATATGACCCCAGGGTCCTGGGATTGAGTCCCGCATCGGGCTCCTCGCTCAGCAAAGAGTCTCCTTCTCCCTCTGTTCCTCACCTTGCTCATGCACTCTTTCTCTCTCTCAAATAAATAAATAAAATCTTAAAAAAAAAAAAGTGAAACCTATATGAGGGTATGGATGTTCACTAAACTTACTTCCCAATAGATGCAAATCCAAATCATTATGTTGTACATCAGAAACTAATGTCAATTATTTCTCAATTAAATCGGAAAAAATACTATGATATTGTTTGGCTTATATTGGTGGAAGCTGAAACTCTATACCATGAGCACTGGCAAGGGTGCACTAACACAGAAACTTCAACACTCACATGTACACATATACACATGTGCACACACATGGACAAGAAATAAAACAAAATGTTAGCAAGCGGTTGTGTAACTTGACAGGATATTCCTATCTTCCATGACATTTCTCCTCTTTCCTACAAACTATCAGTTTTCACTGTTATAATCAGAATATTCCATTTTATTTTTTAGCCACACCAGCCTGGAAGATCAGAGTCATGGACATGTGGCCTGTTGAATTTCTTAGGAGATTTTACCACTTCTTCTTTAAAATGGCACCGCATCATGTGGACGTTGGTAAGCCGATTAAGGACTTGGTTGGCACTCAGCGCCCACATTTCAGGTTTTGCTAAATCCGTTATTGCCCAGCTACACATTCCAAGCTTAGGGTTCCCATTCTCGGCACAGTGTGTAGAGACGAAGTTCCCCACCAACATTGGGGATGCTCTCAGGGACACCTCTGGCACCCTGGAACCCTTGCTCCCCCTGCTCTACCCCAGATTATCTTCTCTGAACTCCACTCCACAGTGTTTATTTTTTCCCTGTCTCTATCTCATTGCCTGACTACTCACTTCCAATTCTTTGCATCAGCAATGCCTATCTGCAGAAACCATTGCGTGTACCCCCGTCCCATTCAGAGTCTCGCCTAATGAATGAGAACACCAATACACCGCAAATGCACGTTGTAAAGTGGGCTCACCCCTTCTCACGTGGGGCTCAAGAAGAAACTCCAAAACAAGTCCCAAAGAGGAAGGTTCTCACCATTTTCTGAACTAAGAAAAACCCTACTGAAAAAAATACCCACGGTATCTCATAGTTTCTCCCTTAATGCCTGCACTGGGTCATTAAGCCCACGCCTCCTGGCCCCCAAGAGGTGGAGAAGAAGGAAGATGATGAAACGTGAACCACAATGTCCACAGGGACTAGTCACACGAGTGGGACGTGCAATGTATGTTGTGCTGCCCAACCCCCATGCACCCATCCCAGTGCTGTTCCGTGTGTTCTTAGTTTCTCTGTGAAATAGAAGCTCTCCAGTTCTCTGATTATTTCTGCCTCTGTGGGCCCCATTTAGTTCAGTTACAGCTTTGAAAAAGGGCCTGGTGAACAATGCGGCAACAAATAACCCGGTGACTCATCCTTCAGACATGAGGTACTTCATTATTATAAAATAATTTATGAAACTTTTTCCAACAACATACTAACCTAACCTTAGGGATATTTCCTGTCTGTAACAATTCCTACCATTGTCCAATAGGAACGTGAGACTCCTTTCCATCTTTCCTTCCAAAAACATTCTTATAAACGAATCTCAACAGTTACCTGCAAATTCCTGGTAAGAACAACTTCTGAAGACACAAAAGGTTAGGTATTTTGGAAGGGGGCAACGTGTGCTCTTAGGACTTAAAAGGCCTGGAGTCACTACCCAATCAGATAAGCCTTTTCAAAGAAAAAATGTGCTCTGGCTGATGGCAGGCAAAGTTAGAGACCTGAAGCATGAGAAGGACTGGCTGTGCCAGCGGAGGCTTGCAGGGAGAGGACCGTGGCCTCCAGAGGGTGAAAGCAGCCTCTGGCCAATGGTCAAGATGAGACAGGGATCTCATTCCTCTACCTGGAGGGATGTGAATCTGTTCACAACCTCCACAAGCTTGGAAGCAGATTCTTTCCTCGTCTCCAGATAAGAGCCCAGTCCAATCGACACTCTGATTTTGGACTTATGATACTCTAAGCAGAAACACTGGGTGAGGGGGTTCCTTGGGACCTAGGAACTTGGGATTTTCCACCTTTCTCTGATTTTGGCCTTCTGATAGCTTGAGAATCCCCTGAGCTCAAGCAAGTCAAGTGTACTCAGACATCTGCCCCATAGAAGCATAAAATTAATACATGGATACTGTTTTAAGCCAGTATATTTTTGGTAATTTATTACACTACAACAGAAAACTAAGGTGGGTATTGTTTTGTTTTCTTTATTGGCTTATTTTTAGAGCCTTATTTTAGTATAAAACCACTGTATGCTAATTTCCCTACCTACCTAGTCCCCAAAGATTAACAGTGCTAAGTCTCTCTTTTCTCCTTCCAAAATTGCCTATGAATATGCATGATATACAAGTGTGCCTATATGCATCTACGCTGTCTAAAACACACACACATAGAAAATTACACAGTGTATTTTTTCACTTAACCACTATCTTGAGCATCAATCTAATATCAGAATATGAAAGTCTCTCTCTCTCTCTCTCTTTGTAACAACCATGCAGTCCTGGACTGTATGTCTGAATCATTTTCTACAAAACCAGTCCCCTACCGAAGGACACTTTAAATGATGAAATGGCAATAACTTCACTTTCCATCTGCTATTTACTAGTCACTAGCCTTGTTATTTTCTGTTATTCTGCGAGAATCTCACTAGATGACTTCCTAGAGATGAACTGGCTGAGCCAAAGGGTAAATGCAGTTGTGGTTTTCACCAACAGGGCAAACCGCTACAACCAAAATGGTAGCACCAGTCACATCACTGATACTGATGTCACATGGCGGGGCTTCTTTCTCTACTCTTGCTGTCTTTGGAGTCTGTCAGTTTTATAAAGTTTTTGACAATGTGTCAGGTGAATGATACTCTACTGTGGCTCACGTTTCTCTCACGATTGCAATGAATCATTTCATACTTTTGGGGGGACATTTTGATCTGTTTTCTATGATGTGCAATTGACATCTTGGGTGCATTCGCCATTTTCCTATCAATTTATACAAGCTCTTTGTGCCTGTGTTAAGGCAATCAGATACTTATCTATTTATGGGCATAAAATGATTTCTCACACTTTGTTTCCTTTTGATTTTATTTACTAAAGAGAAATCATCATGTTGGGGAGATACACTAGTCTTTTCCTTTGGGGCTTCTGGATTAAATTTCATGCTTAAAATCTTCCCAGAACCAGGAGTCTGTGATTTTTCTGCCTTTGTTTTTTTTAATGGGACTCCTATTCACTGCTCTTTTAGGAATCCCTTACTCTCAACAAACACTATTTTGTTTGTAGAGATAAGATCCAGAATACTATGCTGGGCTCTCTTTCCTTAGAGCCCTACTGACACATCCGCACAAGTGAATTCACATTCTCATCTCTAACAATTCATTTGACAGGGGATTAATTCATGTGTCAGCGATGAGTGGCCTGATTCACATAAGCCTGACCTAAAAATAAATAAATAAATAAAAAAGTCTAACTTTATCTTTGGGTCAGTAAGCACTGAAAGATGGTGGGTTTTCTTTCTCTTGTGTTTTGTAAAGACATTTGGGAATTCTCTCTGGCATTCTTTGTCTCAAACACATGACACAGAAGATAGCAACGGGAAGGAAGAGGTGATGAGGCAAGGTGAGTGGGCAGGCATTTACCATCATCAAGACAGGAGGACTGGTCTTTATTTAATTTACATTTTCCTCCTCTTATTATATATAAATAGGAAACTACCAGACTGTGATAAATACCATGTCTCACAAATTAAGTCTGACAGAGTTCTACAGGTTCTGAGCAAATAAAAACCTGTTGGCTCTTCGACCTGAGGGAAAATGCTGTCAGAACCTGACAGACAGGCTTCTCTCTGCCCACTCCTCTGATTATGTCTGAAGAGAAAAGAATTCAAGCTAAGTCTACATAGAGAAAAAGAAAAATAATTAAAAGGATCATTAAAGTCTTCACCACATTTTCTCTACTCTTAATATTAGCAGTGAAGAAAATCACAGCAATAAAAGACTCATCAACAGGCACATAAACTAGGGTACAATTCCTACAGAACACTACAGAGAGGAGTAGGATTGAAGTTTTTAATCACTACTGAATTGCACATAAGAAATAAAATTCAAGATACACTTAGCACTTGTATATATTGCCACAACTCTTCAGGATGAATGTAAAGAAACAATTCCAGGGGCATCTGGGTAGCTCAGGCGCTTGAGCGTCCAACTCTTGACTTCAGCTCAGGCCATGATCTCAGGGTCATGAGAACAAGCCCTGCGTCAGGCCCCACGCTGGGTGTGTAGTCTGACTGAGATTCTCTCTCTCCTTCTCCCTCTGCCCTCACCTACCACCCTACATGTGCATTTGTTCTCTCTCTAAAAAAATAAGACTGCGACTCTTTTTTTTTTTTCAAGATTTTATTTATTTATCTATTTGACAGAGAGAGAGAGACAGCACACAAGCAGGCAGAGAGGCTGGCAGAGAGAGAAGTAGGCTCCCTACCGAGCAAGGAGCCCGATGCAGGACTCGATCCCAGGACCCTGAGATCATGACCCGAGCTGAAGGCAGCAAGCGGCTCAACCGACTGAGCCACCCGGGTGCCCCAAGACTGCAACTCTTAAAAAAAAAAAAAAAAAAGATAGAATTCCAGCCCCAAGTAGGTATTTGGCCTTGTTTGCCCCTCTGTCACCTTTCACTGTTCTGATGATAATTAAATATACATCTCCACGTTATAAACGGTAATGACAGAAGTAGCTGGGTGGTCATCAAGGAGCTGTGGAAATCCACTATTACCAACTGCTTCCCCCTCCCCCAGCAATATCTCCCTCACACCTTCTCAGAGGTAATTACTACCATGAAATCTGTCTTTAAAAGGATTATGTTTTCCTTTAGGCTCTTAAAAGAAATGTATATACATGTTTAAGAGTATATGTGTGTATCCCTAAACAAAATACTCTTTATAGCTTCATGCTAACCTTACATGAATGGTTTCAACCAACTTTTTTTTGCAAGTTGGCTTTTGCTGTCCAACACTCTCTCAGAGTTGCGTCCCCTGCAGACAGGCGTGGTGTTAATACTTCCTTTGTGCACAGTGTTCTGTGATGACTATGCCACAACTCATTTACCCATTTTTCAATCGAAAGCTACTTAGATGGCTTCAGATGTTTAGCTATTACAGTGTGGCTATGAAGAGTCTAGATCATGTCCTCTTGTGTATATGTGCAAGAGTTTCTCTCAAGTTCTACCTGAGAACGGTATTTCTGAACTTCAGGTGGTGGTCTTGCTTTAGTATCATAATTTTATCAACTCTTGTTTTACCTTTTTTGCTTGGCCATCTTTTATTTATAACTAAAGAGAAAATAAAGTTTTGTTCCAAAGGGGCAACTGTCTGTCTCTCTCTCTCTCTCTCTCTCTCTCGTTTCTTCTCCCCAAACCTGTTATTGTTAACTCCCAATCTCAATTTGAAAGCAACCCCTGAGCAAAAGGATTGCCTTCAGGAAAGAGTCAGAGCCCTATTTTTAAATAGGAAATGAGTATCATCTGAAAGCCCAATGGTGTTAGAGCTTCTCAGAGTACAATGACTTAGGGCTTACTCATCCATCCTTTCCACCCGTCATCCTTCACAATTCTCAAGACAGCTTCTCAAAACACAGATCCTCCTCAAATCCTTGAAGGGCAATCAAAATCCAAATCCCTTGTACTCTCTTTCACCTCTTTTTCCACCTTCATGTTTCCTTACAATCCAACAAGCATGCCTCACTCCAGCCACACTGGTAATTCCCCTTCTCTCACCCCATTTCTACAAGCCCAAGTCTTGCTTGGCTTTCAGCATCCTGACTAAGTGACTCCTTCAAACTCTCCCATACTTTCCTGGTTGGAATTAACCCTTCTCTTCCTTGCAACATCATGGATAATTAAAAATAACAAAAAAACCACAAAACCAAAAAAAAAAAAAAACAAAACAAAACAAAAAACCAAACCCCAACATTCGCAGTAATCTTCACCACACATTTTTTTTTTTTTAACAATAAGTTTTTTGTTTTTGTTTTTGTTTTTTTTTTATGTAGCTATTTTTTTTTATTTGTTTATTTACAGCATAACAGTGTTCATTGTTTTGGACCACACATTTTTTTTAATATAGCTATACCTTGCTTATAATTGGTACTTGAGGCCAAGGACTCATATCTTAATCTTCACTGTCCTTATAATGATTATAGGTGTAATAAATAAGTTATATCTGCCATTTCCAGGCAAAACCTGAGATAAACTCCTGCACACATACTAGAGAAGATACATCCTAGACTGTTACTAGCAGCATTATTTCTAACAGAATGTAAGTAATGGGGAAGTTCAACTTTAGGGAGAATAAATGCTGAATGGTTCTGAAGGAGGTTAAGACATGTGGCCTCAAAATATGGCATCCTGCCCAACAGTGTTTTAAGCTGAAGAAATAGGAGAAATGGCATGTGTAGGAAGGTTCTGTGAATCTGCACCTGAAGCAAAGGAGCGTCTTGATTCCTGAAAACAATGGACAGAGGATTGTGAATGTACAGCTCTTGCTCAATTTGCCCTGGTTTACTAGAGTTAGCTCATTTCTGCCCAGTCCTTGCACAACTTTTCACTCTGCCTCAAACCTACCATCAATTCACTCAGGTCAACCGTGTCTCTGGGTTTCCATTCCCTCATGAAGGCTCCTGCGTTACAGAAATCTTCATTAAATAAATGTGTTTGCTCTTCTCTTGTTAATCTGTCTTGGGTTAGGAGGTTCCCAGTGGAGAACTGAAAAGCGCAGGGAAAAAGGTATTTTTCCTTCCCTAGAGTTCTGAATACTGATCCTCTTCATGTGAACTAACACATCTGTATTCCCCAGAAATAATCCCAACACAGAAACCTGTCTTGCATGATCTACAGATTTAGAAATGGAGAAATCAATAGCTGAAAAAGGATTCCATATAAAAAAAAAAAATTCTCAATTTCAGTGTCCAAACACTCTGAAAGAGAGGATGAGGTTTGGGCTAACTTATCAGAAAGAACAAAGTACTGATAAAACAAAAGGAAAACCAAGATAAGTGGGAAAGACACACCTGAATTTCAAAAAGCTTGGATTATTTTAAGAACCAGCAAGAAAGAGGAAGACACAACTCAAGAAAGGGTAAGTCTTTACCTGCATGAGCAGAGAGAGGTGAGTGTGGTCGAGGCAATGCTGGTGATTGTCCATTGCCTATCAAGCTTTTCCGGTTGCTTGTTCGGCAACTGTGAAAAGGAAAAACAAAATCAAAGTTTTAAAAAGCACATATAACGTCACTAATGCCCAGGTATATTCAATATACACAGATACTAGAGGTTCAGCAACCTATCTGCTCAGGCTGTGGCTTAAAGCTTTGCAAGTTAATATGCACTCACTAATATTTGAGGGGTGCCTGCCCCCTGAATATTAGAAAATATAATGTATTCATATTGCATAACACCATCAATATGTTTCACCACCAGTGAAGTTGTAATTAAATGCCTTCTTTCTGCTCCCGACTGCAAGTAGGTGACACGCTATACACCCAAGTGATAAATTAATGATTCAAACCCCAGGTAGCATCTCTGTTGACATGAAATTTCTAATACAAAATTACATGCAGTGAAGCGCAATGACATTCATCTTACAATGATGCACTAATTAAAAATCTAATTATTTAGACAAATTTCCTATTTGTGCCTTTTGTCAATAGAGCAGCCGATGCCCAAGATGTATTTCACTATTGATTCATTTTTCATCTTGAATACTCCATTCAAATTCCTCATGAAGGTAAATATTTTGGAATCATAAAAATGGACCCTAGTTGGTCTTACAATAATAGCGAAAGCCTTTTGCCAAAGGCACACTACCTACTCTTATTATCCTGGGGACCCACTCAATAGAAACAACCTGCTACATTCGGGCAAAGGGCAACTACTTTTTCCTGTTTCTGCCTGGACCAAGTTATAAAATACGTATTTGGATTTGCAGATAACTCTCACAAGCAGCAAAGAATAAGACAGACACGAAACTGACTGATGATGATGCGAAAATTATCTCCCCTTCATGTACTTTTCCTTCAGTGCAGACTGGCACTGCATTCTCTATTAGCAGTAAAGCAGTGAGAAAAAGAGGAGTAAAAGCCAGCAGGTTACCTCACCGAATTGACCTATAATAAGGTTCAGGGCACTGTCATTCTATCCTCCTACACTTGGGCTGCCCTCAACTACCACTGAAGGTTTATCATAATCTCTTCTTGAATTCAGAATATACCTGTTATAACAGGTGCTTCAAAGAGAAGTTTTCACCTGACTTCTAAATTAGATACCATGGACATATTTGAGAGTTTGCACAGAATATTTGAAAGGAACATTTCTCAATATTCAAATAATACATTTAAAGACTCAACTCAATTTCTTTCAGCAATATTGACTTGGGAACCAATCCTCTCCCTTAAAAGTTCGCTGCTTATTATCATTTGTCAACATTCCCTTATTTATATTTTGTTAAGGTCAGGCTGCATCATTTTATTTTCCTTACTGGAACAATCAACCTCCCTTAGCATTTCTGTGAGTGTAATTAAGATCATGTTTAGTCAGCCTTAAAGAACTGTTGATTAAGAATAGACCCTTGATACTTAATTATAAAGGTGGATTGTGATACTATCAACTCATCTATCAAGAACTATATATGACCTATTAAATTCAAAATTCATAATCATTAAATCAGATAGTATGATTGTTTTAAAAAGATACTTTATAATTTATTTAGGTTAATTCAAATTGATGTCTTCTTTCATTCCAATATAGGAATAGTAAATATATCTACTTGTTAATGTTAATAAAGGAATTACAAATGACAGATTTATACCCTGGAAATCTCAGCCAAGTTATTTGTTAATTTAACCAAATTAACTGAAATATGAGTTAACTGCTAGAAAGATAGCTATATTATTTTTTACATTTAGTATTTGATCTAAATCACTTATGAAGATTTTCTCTTGACATTCAATTACTAATGTTTATATACATAAATAAAATTTTCAGTAAGAAATGTAAATCAGTAGAAATAGTAACCTAATGAGGGATACTGGTGAAACATAAGAACTTAAAATCTAAAAAATGATATTTCTTGAAGAAACCCTTAAAAAATTGAATCTTCCCAACAAACATATGGAATGACTAGTACACCTCTATGGGCAAAATAAATAGACAATGATTTAAATTTAAAACAAAGAAAAAGAAAAGAAATTTTCAAAATTATGTCAGTTACTTAAAGCCTACCAAGAAAAGGCAGGAAAGTTCTGATTTTAAAAATGTGACTAAAAAAAAAAAAATCACAAAGAAATCTCTCAATAAAACCTGGAAATAGAATACACTTGTTTGCTTACTGTAAAAAATTTTAAAATACAAAGTATAAAAATATGATAAGTTTATATTACATTCATCCTTTGTTTGCCCTACTCTCTAAAAAGACAGTCATCTTTACAAACTAATGATTATGAATGCAATTTAGAGCAAAAGCAAAAAGGATTCTTCATCTATGAATATGGGAACAAGGAAAAAGTTAAAAACAAGGCACAAGGAACATTTTATACAAAACCTTAAATAATCAGAGGCATATCTTATTGACAAATGCTACAAACAATCAAAGTTGAAACGGTCTTCTCTAACCTCTCTATGATCTTGAGCATGAAGGTAGAGACAGTATTAAAATTAAATAGACTTGAATCTCTCAACAATCAAACAGGAAACTTTTCATCATGAAATATAAAACCAGACTTTATAAAAATACAGATTCCTATGTATAAAATCTCCATACTCATGAAATAGTGTCTTGGCCTCACAAATAAATTTATTTATTGCTAAAATCCTTAGGGTAAAGAGGAATTTTATACTGTATTTAACCCCCAAAATATCTAATTCTTGATATATATATAGTAATATTATATTTAATATATGTGTATATGTTACATATGTAAATATATATGTACACATATGTATGTATATATGTACACACATATATACATATGTGTATATACCTATATATGTAATATATATGTAATATCTCTCTAGATATAGTATATATGTGTTTTATATATATACACTATATATATGTTTTATATATATATACTATATATATATATCTCAAATGTAATATAGTGCTTTTAAAATCCTGGGGTCCTGGCACCTGGGTGGCTCAGTTGGTTAGGCAACTGCCTTTGGCTCGGGTCATGATCCTGGAGGCCAGGACTGAGTCCCACATCGGGCTCCTTGCTCGGCAGGGATTCTGCTTCTCCCTCTGACCTCTCCCCTCTCATGCTCTCTCTCTCTCTCATTCTCCCTCTCTCAAACAGGTAACTAAATAAAATCTTTAAAAAAAAAAAATACTGGGGTCCTCTGTGATATTCTGCAGACAATTTTCCACAGGTGGGGGAGATTGGCATTCATCCAATCTCAATGCAGCTTGCTTCCAATATCTCTGACATCACCTCATTTTATTGCTCTAGGTACCTGGCTCCCAATGAATGAATTAAAATCTGGTTTTAGGGGCACCTGAGTGGCTCAGTCAGTTGTGCCCGACTCTTGAGCTCAACTCAGGTCTTGATCTCAGGGCCGTGAGTTCAAGCCCTACACTGAGCTCCACGCTGGGGGTGGAGCCTAGTTAAAAAAAAATCTGATTTTAACCCATAATAAAACAATTCTTAGTTGGCAGGACCCATGAGTGTTCACTACCTACACCGCCACTGCACCTGGCACTGCCACAGTGATGACACGGGTACAAAACGCTGATTGGACCTCTGGCGTCATCATTTATTCCTCCAGGTTGTCCTGCAGGTGTAAGGAGTGGCTCAAGGCATCCAAGCACGAAACAAGCTCCCCACACGGCGGTGACTACGCCACACTCATTTAATACATAAAGTGAAGAAAGAGGAGATAGATACGCTGCCCCATGGACAAAATCCAGGTTCATTCCTTATCCCCAGCATGACTGAGTCCATTCAGCCTCGCTTGCTTTTTCTTTTTCTTTTTTTTTTTTTTTTAATTTGACAGAGAGAGAGATCACAAGTAGGCAGAGAGGCAGGCAGAGAGAGAGAGGAGGAAGCAGGCTCCCTGCGGAGCAGAGAGCCTGATGCGGGGCTCGATCCCAGGACCCTGAGATCATGACCTGAGCCGAAGGCAGCGGCTTAATCCACTGAGCCACCCAGGCGCCCCTCGCTTGCTTTTTCTCAAGCAGGGTCATCCCAGGAAAAAACAGGGGATGTCCTGCCAAGTAAGATAGGAACTACCATTTCTACCGCAGCAGAAAACTCAGCTTGTTTAAAACTGATCCTCATCTAAGCTTGTAGAATTGTCCCCAGTTTTTGGCCTTTGGAACAAAGGTCATCGGATTGCAGAATTCAAACTGAAGAACGGTCTTACCCTCAAGTTTTAGCTCTGCATCCCATAGTGCATTCTCTCCCCTCCACCCTTCAGAAAGAAATGGAAGCTCTTCCCCTTGACTCTGCTTGGACGTGGGAGCCAAACGCAGGAATCCCCAAAGAGGCACATTCACCTCTTTGGTTCTCCACCTAAAGCAACACAGGGAGGCATGCCACCCCTGCGGCACATGTGCACTTTGTGCCATCAGTTTGGAAGGTGACACAACGACACCAGATTCTTGCAAAATCGGAACTGAGCCCAAGCAGCAGCCAGAGACAACCTGAGACCAAGGCAAACAGTAGACCAGGATAGAGAATGATGATGCCAAGAAAGTGCTTCTCTTTATTTCACTCCTTTGGTTCCTCCACCCACGCATGAACTATACACACGCAACACGCACACAGTACAACAAATACTGCTGACCGTGGACCTGGGATCTGAGAAGAACGGGAAGTGGAAAGACAATGGAAGTACTTCAGGGTGGGTGGGGCTGGGAGGCAAGGCAGGGAGAGACAGATTGACCTGGAGGAACTTCACAGCTAGATGGGCACGGGGTGTGGACATACTGTAGGGTAACCCCAGGCCAGCACAAAAAAGTGTTTTGTCTGCCTGGTTTTTGGCTCTGGCAGGTAAAGTGAGGATTGCACAGGGCACCCCTCCTGCTCCGAGTTCACTGTTCCCATCACAAAGCATTCTACAAGGAGCTGGTCCATTTCCTAATGAACACCAACAGAGCCTCCCACTTGCCTAGAAGATAAAGAGACAGATCCTGTATCTTATTTTTATTTATTTTTTCAAAGTTTTCCCCATTTATTTGAGAGAGAGAGAACACGCAGAGGGAGAGCAAGAGAGAGAGAGGAGACACTCCACTGAGCAGGGAGCCCAATGCAGGGCTCAATCCCAGGACCCTGTGATCATGACCTGAGTCGAAGGCAGATGCCCAATCGAATGAGCCACCCAGGCGCCCTGAGACAGGGCCTGCATTTTATCATCTAAGTCAGGCCTGACTCAAAAGTGAGGTCAGAGTGGTATGTGGGCTGCCTTGCAAAGGAGAGGACAGAAATGTGGTATACATATTTTGGGTTCTTTATCTGTGCAGGTTGTCCTTATGCTGAGGGTTCCAATGAAGGGCTTGGTGCAAACCTTTCACATCTGAATCTGTCACACCTCTCCTGTCCAAAGAACCTGTTAATTATCCCCAACCAGGAGTATAAAAGTCGAAGGCCCACCAGACTATAGCCTTTTGCAACTGTTCTGAGCTGAGCTCCAGCTTCATTTTAAATTACATTCATTTTGAGACATGAATACTCATCACGTCTGACCACAGTAAGACACACAGCAGAGGGTAAACCCCAACAGGCAGTAATTTCTAACATTCCGAGCTGATTTGAGAGGCCAAAGCTCAGGATGACGTAGGAACAGCCATGACTGAGGGGCAGTGATCATGCAGTGGACTGCATGGGGAGGGCCCCAGGAACTCAGATGTTAGGCTGTAATTTATTAGTTCATCTTGATGAAAAATCGGATAAATATGCACAGTAGACCAATTAAAGACCAAAGCTTTACTGGATGTGAACATCTGTTATTCTGAATACCTTAATAGAATCAGAACATTTGAATATTCCTTCAATGAAAAGGAAAGCTCCAGAGGAGGAAAGTGGGCATGACTGGGAGACAAACGGTCCAGCTCATGGGGTTCAGCTGACTACATGTTATAAACCAGGCCGGCTTCAGTTTCCCTCGCTGTACAAGGAACGGGCTACACCAAGGGAGAAAGAGAGTGATACATTTATTTTCCTTTTGTCGAAGATGTTTTAAGAATAGAGAAAATATAGAAAAATAATAATCTCCACCACTTGGCATGAAGAACTATATCATTTTGTTCTATTTGTTCCTAATCACATAGTAGAGATAGGGGGAAGTGTACCCTTGGACATGCAAACCAATCAATATTTTCCACTCCCCAACCAGAGAGCTACTAAAAATTGTAGCTTATATCTTTTTTGGAACTTGACCATGCACACATGCATCCGATAAACAACACCTCTGTACATGTTCAGTTTCACCAGTGGTTTCCCATACCGGGAAGAAATGACAAAGATGGGGGACTGCACAAAAGGGATGAATGGCTTGCCTTTCAATGGCTCGTTAGGCTTTATACAGTAGGACCCCCTAGGACACCCCCCCCCCCCCCCGCCCAGGGACTACCTGATTCTCTAAGAATGGACAGCTTCCATGGTCTTTCTATTGACTGGACTATTTTAAAACTCTGTAGGGGGAGAAGTTAAATCGTAGAAAACTGGTAGTAAGGCAGGGATTCTTGTTCACAAAATGCAAATGAGTTTTGTATGGTATAGACATAACTCATAATCTCCATGGAGAGATGATCCTGAACACTTAATAGCACTGTCCTACAAGATATTAACCAGTTCTGCACCTACCAGCAAATTCATGTCATCACTCCTATTATGTGTGTGTGTTTCACAATCCTTTAATCTTTTTAATAGGTTACTGCTACCCTCATTAATTAGTAACAAATAAAATCTTTTACATACGGTCATTTTATATTTCCAGGACAGTCATGTTTTTTGACTTTTGTATAAATTACACTTTAGCTCATACTATAAATTGTAGGTATTCTACAACTTACTTTTTTCACTCAACATGTATTTTTGAGATTTAACCATGGCAACATAAATATATGGGTCTAATGCATTCCTTTTTTAGATTATTCACTTGAAGCAAATTTTAGAATTCTTAAAACACACTGAAATTATATATATCATGGACATTTCTCTTTTTCCTTTTCTGCAACACGAAAAGATCACTTCTATGTGTTCACAAATCAGAATGCAAAAGCCTTGGGAAGTATCTTTGAGGCTGTATTTTGAAAGAAAAATTATATTAAGCACCATAAAGCAAATCTTCCTTAAAATTTGTGGACACCTTCTCCCAAATCCTGCTTATCCCTTCAGAGGCTGCTCTGTCCCCATCTTCACTTCTGCCTTCATACTATTGTCTTATCCCAGAAGATTTACGTCCTTCTGATGTAAATCAGTCCTCCTAGGCTCTCAGTAATTCATTCAACAAATTACTTTTTGAGTCCCTAATACATGCTAGATATACTCTAACTAGTAAAAATCCCTGCTACCCTCCAGGGGCTTCCTTTCTGGAGAAAGAAGCAGACTGTAAACACAGTAAATGAGTACAATTTATACTATACTATGGGAGATGGTGAGGACATTTATGGTGAGAGAGATGACGATGGAGGAAAAGAACGTAGGAAGTAGGACAGGAAGTGGGGAGTGCTGATGTGGGCCATGGCAGTTGTACAGAAGTGGTCAGGAAAGGCCTCTTGGAGGGGTGAGGAGTGAATGAGACCAGAAGGAGGAGGCAACCAGCATTCACAAAGAGAAGCAAAGGCCCTGAGACAGGAGCTGAGTGAGCCAGCAGCAAGCGGCCAAAGAGATAGTGGAGAGAGGGCAGGGATAGATCTGTAGCAGCTTGCGAGGCCAGAGTGTGAAGTCTCACTTTCTAGCCCAGGTGAAAAGGGATCGTGCTGGAAGGTTCCGAACACAATGTGACTTTTGTCTAAAGAGGAAGGTTCAGGCTACTAGATTGAAGTAACCAAAGGAGGAAGTCAGGAGGCCAGTTAGGAAGTTAAGCTGATGTGCTCATCAACTCCTGTGATTATAGTTTACAATATTTTATTCAAAAAACTAACTTTTATCAAAAATGGCTCCCAAACTCAATGCAAGCATGAGGCCAGTCCATGCTGTCCTGTATAGCACCAAACAACAGGAGAAAGAGCCAGTGCCCATCGTATGGGGACAACCAAGCCTGAGAGCTACCAGCCTCAGCGTAATTGCACCAACATCATGACCTAGTTCCCACAGCCATTCAGGGAGTGTAATAATGACGACAACTGATGTTATCGGCTGGATACTCAAACTTAACTTTTCCATTAGTGGAAAAACTCTTTTTTCAAGGCATTAATTATAATGGAAATGAATAGCTGTTCACACTGTTTTTACCTATGAGCAAAAAATTGGGGCTGATTACATACCTAGAAGGCATAGGTCTCCCAAGCTTTAAAAAATTCTCAGGAAAATCAACAAGAAAAAATATATATTACTGTATCCAGTACTTCTTGGACATATATCTAATCCTTTAAGATAACCCGTAATGAAGTCTGGCCCAATTTTCTGTCTTCATAGAGGAAGAGAGGATATTAGAAGACACTATTTGGTGTAACAGATAGCAATGGAATGTCCTTTCCCACCAACAAACTACAATGAGAGATAAGAACATGAAGAAAACATTCTCCAAGTGTTTCAAGTATAAATGAGATAAGAATAATTCACAGATAACTGACTTCTAAGGGCAGAATCTGAAAGACAGGTACAAAACAAAATGTGTTGCTGTTTCAAGTGTGACACAGAATCCCAATCAGCTCTGAGAACTATTTCCATAAATAATAAGCACTAGAATTTGATAGCATATACCATGCATGGCAAATTGTCCTTCCATTTCACAGGTTTTCTCTAAATAATCCCTTCATCTCAGAGATCTGTCTGGCATAAAATATTCTTACATCCTCTTTCTTTTTAGCCCATTTTCTGACTGTCTGAAAACAAGACATAGCAACGCAGCTATTTCTACATGGCTGACACAGTGAGCTCTAATGTTGTATGTGGGCCACTCAGCTGATGGGGGCTGACATTCACCACACAGTTTCAGAGGGATCCTGGTAAGTAGAGTACCCAGCCTGGAGTCACTCATTTGTTCAGTAAACATAACTGGGTATTCTATATGGAGGTTATAATCTAGGAGGGGGGATGAGTTCCTTGACACCAAACATTGCATTTTATATACTAGCGAATCTCTTTGGGTACCCAGAATGCAGAAAATAAAAATGATTTCAGTAAAGATTCAGTAAGTATTTTTGAATGATTAATCCTTAGTTAATTAACTTTAATCACTCAAAAATATTTACTGAATCTTTGCTGAAGATGTTTCCAGTCTTTAAGAAGTTCATCATTTAACTTGGAGGACATAGTGTCGCTTGTAAGATTCAACTGATACAAGATGATACAATATAGTCTAATACTACCTCATTGATCAAAGCCATGCATAACTGAGAAAACACAAAAAACTGATGGGACTGTGGGGCTGAATCTATGGCATGACACATCTTACTAGAACAACCTATATAACACGTTGTTTTGAATAAAATTACAATGGGATCATCAGTGGAATTAAAAGAGGCTTAACATGATGCTCAAAGTCAAAGAGGAGCTGGTAGCGATAGGGGTATTTATAGAAGCAGGGTGCGCTGAACTGCTAAAAATGTTAGATGTAAAAAGTAATTCAAGTGGGGGGGAGAACCCAAGAAAAAAATTTTAGTGCAATTTATCTGCAACAAAATCTAGGAGGTAATTAGCCCATATGGCCCTCAGAAATCCCCAGACTTCCACATATCTGAATAAGGACGGCTGAGGGCTAGGAAAGTCAACAATGAGAGACACAGATGACTTGTGAACTTATGATTCCTCAGGGAGGACACAAAAGCTCAAACCCTACATGGAAGACACAAAGTAAAGACTGTTCCTATCTGGGATGAGGGTGTGAAGAGAATGTTGGGAGGGCAAGGCAATTAATTTTGATCTAGGAGTTGAAAGACATGTGCTGTATCTTGGGAAACTGCTCCAAGAGTGATCTGGCCAAAACACTATGGAGTCACTCAAATCTATGGTGTCATCTATCCTGCAAAGCTGAAGAGCTGCTATCACCTGGCTGGGCCCACCTATGGCTAGGCTATCAGAGTGGCAAAGAGATACAGATTGGGGCGGGGGGGTGGGGGGGGGGGCTGGCCCTGGTTCCATAACTGGGTGAAGGGCCAGGGTCAAATACGTTTGAGACTCACACAAGCCTTTGGTTGTTCCCAGGGCAGCTGCAGACAGGGACCAAAGGTTAAGTCTACAGACCTACTGGGGAGTTAAGAAAGAATAAACAAAATACAAATACAAAACAATGTTTCCCTAAACTTCCGCTTCGTGTGTGTGTGTGTGTGTGTGTGTGTGTTGCAGCAGAGTGGGGTGGGCTAATTTGTGACTTAAATATTTTTTAAGTTCCCATGTTTCATACTCAGTATGGATGAAAGTTATGACTTGATACATTTTTTTCCTAAGGAGCAGAAAACCAAGTGCAAAGTCCAACTACAAAAGTTACTGTTAATCAATTTAATTTAATAACATTGAACTATTCTTAGTTGGCCAAAGATGAGGAAATAAATTTTTACAAAGCTTTAGAAAGCGTCAGCAGTACCAAACCAGAGTAAACTCATCACATTAAATCCAATGTTCTGATCTGCCTTTCTAGAAAGACCACAATAAAGTTTTACTATGAACTTCTTTCTCCAGTAGCTACTGGTCTCTAACTTTTTTTTTTAAAAGATTTTATTTATTCATTTGACAGACAGAGATCACAAGTAGGCAGAGAGGCAGGCAGAGAGGCAGGCAGAGAGAGAGGAAGGGAAGCAGGCTCCCTGCTGAGCAGAGAGCCGGATGCGGAGCTCTATCCCAGGACCCTGGGATCATGACCTGAGCTGAAGGCAGAGGGTTTAACCTACTGAGCCACCCAGGTGCCCCGGTCTCTAACTTTTATCACTTTTAAGAAATGCTCCACACCCTTAGAAAGCTCAATGGTTAAGATTTTCTTACTTCCAAATTTTGCTCGGGCATACACGGAAGAGCTGAACTGTTGTACGTAATACTGTTTTACCCACTCCAGACTTCTCCATCCAGAAATGAAATCTCAGCTTCACTTGCTACACCCAGACACTTTTAATTTGGTGGATATATTTTAGTCTGGTAGGGTAATTTAGCTACAGAGCTAAACACTACCCATAAAAAATCAAAGGCTCTGTTCCTTCTTCCTGGTTCAGAGGATCTTGGGGCTGCTCGATGCCGACCCACCGAAGGGAGGCGAGTTTGCTTCTGTAAACACCCGATCTTTCATGACACTCAACAGAAATGTATGTCAGACATGGGATGAGCAGCACGACCATTTAACACCACTCCAGGTCTAAAGCATTCTGCATTTACCATGATTTGGCAGACCGGCCTGCCCACAAGTGCACCGTGAACCGTCCCCGAGTCCACGTGCCTCCAGTCAGAACACAAATGGGCACACGTGTAAGGCCGACAGCAGAGCTCCACTTTGTTCTCTCCGTGAGGAAAAGTCATGCGGCACAAAGTCATTATCTTTCCGTTCAGTATGTTTTGTTGCTAGCTGTGCCTAATTCCGTATCTTGCAAAATGACATTCTGTTAATGACAGGAATGTCAAAACTGTGGTAATGGGCAGGAGTAGAAGAAAACGTTTCCTAGATGGAGAAACAACAGGAAAACTGCCAAATGGATGTGAACATTAGTTGTGTGTTCATCCCATACTTAAAGCACTCACACCCGCCCCTATTTGTTCCCCACAGAGGAGAAGGATGGAGCCCTCGAAGGAGGGAAGAATAGCCTACCTTGGTGAAAAGGGGGGTGGGGTGGGGCGGGGCGTGGGAGGGTGGGAATCAAAGCATATTTTCCTTTAATTAACTGGACAAATGTCTTTTTTCACCCCCCCCCATTTGTATTCATTGATGTTTTCTTAGCGGGCCTCTCATTTTGCAAAGATGAAACTGGCCACAAGGCATGGATTCTCTTGGTCAAGACAGGAGGGCTAGAGAGATACCAGACGATGCTGACTGGTGAGTCTGTTGCCCAGTATTCAGTGTGGGTAGCAAATTCACCTTGCTCTTGCCATTTGTGGGCTGAGCAATAGAAGAGTAGCTCTAGAAGATGACGTGCTGTCTGCCAAGGCAGCATGACCAAGTAGTGGTAAACGGGGCCAAGGACGGGAGGTCAGGTGGCTCTTACATGCAGGGGACTGTCAAAGTCGGAACTCTGCATTAGACAGAGAAATACATTTAACTACTACTTACATGGGTGTATAAAAATTCTATCCCATAGAGAGAGAAAAAGCTAGATCTTTTTTAGATTTCATGGCATGCTATAAAATGTAAGGACTTGCACTTGGTAGATCGGTTTTCCAATTCCAACCCTCTTAAGCCCCACTTCACCATCTTGTAGAATAGGGATAAGAATACGAACTACCTCAGACGGCTGGGTGGAGATTAAACGAGATAATGCATATAAAGAAACTGTCATCACGGCACACGGCACACAGCAAATGCTTCATAAACAGGAGTTGTCCGAATAAGACGTTTTGGTCTCTCTCTCTCTCTTGCATATGTTCTTTCACACCTCGATGTTTTAGTACCTACAGTGCAGCACTGAGGCTTTCCCTCAAGGATCTAAGGACAAGAGGCATTAAGATTACCCACAGAATTAACTTCTAAGGGCAGGACAAT
Organism: Meles meles; assembly: GCF_922984935.1. Classification (NCBI taxonomy): domain Eukaryota; kingdom Metazoa; phylum Chordata; class Mammalia; order Carnivora; family Mustelidae; genus Meles; species Meles meles. The sequence continues at coordinate 87,643,581 of NC_060068.1, forward strand.
GAATTACGTAAAAGGTAAAGAGGCTAGATCTAAGGTGACAGGACTTGGTGATAGCAAATGAAAATACTAACAGTTACAGAAAAAATGGAGCAACACAAAAGTTTATCCGTTGGCTTTTAGAAACACAGAGAAACAAAAGCTGTGGAATCACAAGTTCAAGTGTCAATCCAAGCACTGACCAAGGGCTTCAAACTGGCAATGCCAAGGTGGAGGGATATTTAAGGGGCCCCACCCATTCACTGTTTCAGACCGAATGTCAAAACCACGTGCATCGGTCCCCCTTTGCCCAGTGCCATCCATCCTTTCAACCACGTAGTGACCATCCTCCCCAAGCAACCTTCTGGCTAGCTTCATGAAGAGGTATGCCCAAACGTGAACAAAAACTAGCAATAACTGTAACTGCTAACTTTGACAACTGTTGACTACGTGCCAAGAAACAGTTTAATTTTCATGACAATCCTGTGAGGTGGGACTTCTTTTTATCACTATTTAGCAGTGAAAACTGAAGAACTGAGAGGTCTGGAGGTTTCTCCGACAAGATCACACGAGTAGTATGAGGCAGAACGGGAATCAAATCCAGAAGCCTGCCGTCAGAACCTGTGCTTGCAGTTATCTTGTGCAAGTGTCTATAAGACAGAGAAAAAGAACTCTGAGGGGTCTAAGCTCAATAATGACTGTAGTTATTTATTTATTTTCAAGATTTTATTTTTTATCTGTCGGGGAGAGAGAGAGAACTCACAAGCAGGGAGAGCTGAATGCAGAGGGAGAAGCAGGTTCCCTGCTGAGCAAGGAGCCAGATGTGGGACTCGACTCCAGGACCTTGGGATCATGACTTAAACCGAAGGCAGACGCTTAAGCGGCGGAGCCACCCAGGTGTCCCAGTAATGACTATGTTTATCCTTGTAAATTAGTATCTCAGCATTCTGGTTCTGTGCATCCAACAGTGAGCTTGGTAACTACAGATCCATGCCAAAGAGATGGAGGGGATCCTGGTGGTACCAGGTCTTTGCGCCTATAACCTAATGTTCAGAGATACAGAGGGGACATCAAGCCATCAAGCTTCACACCAGATCATGAGTTTTCTGGAGGCAGCAAGCCTGACCTAGATGGATGATGTTCCCAAACGGGGCATATTCTGGGATGTGCTTGTATGGAGTGTTCAGGCTCACACAGACAAGTCAGATGTCATCCTGTGGACATTTCCATCTCCACGGGGTAGCGTCAAGGATCCAAAGGCAAATGACCCGACTCACAGATAACCCAAGGCAAACAGGCACTCCTGCCTTGGCCCTCTCCGAACCAGCTGGGCTAGACAGACACAACTGGAGAACAGAATTGTGCTTAAGCATGTATGAATCATATTTTTTTGTTCCATTGTTTCTTAACAGATTTCAAAATTAAATCTGAACTTCTGGATCATGCTCCCTTTAATATTTTTTTTTCTTTCCCTCTTTCTAGATGTCTGACTCAGTATTAGGGAATAAAGAAATCAGATTTCTGATGTGAAGCATGTCTGTGAGCGCGCGCTTTGGAGAAAAGGATTGATGGCACGCACTGTAATAGGCATCAGAAAGTGACTTTGGCCAGCAGAAGGTGCAAAGTGTTTCATAAGCTATACTGACTGTGCTATTGAGACAAACTTTTTTATAACTTGAAATATTTACAAAATGAGACATCTCAAAATAAAACAAACTCATTATAAAAGGTACATATATTTACAACTTCTATAGACTTGTGACCCCAATTCTTAGATTTTTTGGTGGCATTTATTCTTTCAAGGTGTCATCCCTTTAGTCCGGCATCTTCACCCATTCTTGCTGCCGAAAGACCTCTAAGACTTTCAGAATGTGTGAGAATGTGTCTGTGTGGAAAGAGCCTTCAGGGAACTGTGAGTTGTTATAACTATGGCAGGAGTTTAGACAGGTTGGAGCACCCCGAAAGCATCAGTTACTAAGTTAAAGTTGAAGGCTGGTTTTACTCACCTCGAGGTTGCTGGCATGCCTCTCACAGGCACGGCCACCCATTTCTCCTAGGGCCAGCCTGTGCTCAAAGAGGTGACCTCATTCGTCCCTAGCCTGGGGTTTGGCCCTTATAAGTAAGTACCCTGAGCTCCAAGAGTAACACACCAACTCCACCTCTTCACCATATCCACCAGGCAACCAACCCAAACTCATTCTGCATTCCCTGCAGTGACTCACACAGTTCCTGTTCATTGTGTTCCTGGATTCCTGTTTATTAAAGTTAGGGAATCTGACCTTCACATGACAACACTTCTAAGTAGAAATTCAATGCTATAGAGAGAAAGCACCCTACTGTGTAAAATGTCCACACTGAAAAGGATCCTTACAGACTTGCCCACATGACACTAAATTGCATATCAAGACAAGAATTATGATAGTTGAACTTACTGAAAACAAGTCAGTGACCCGATGAAAGAATGAATGTGAAATCTTTCACTGGCTACTTTTGCTTCTAATTTTTCTAAAGATCGTGTTGAAAGAACATAATACATATGAAAACAACAACACAGCTAAACAATCTTCAAAATAAAAGTTGTCAATAGCTACCATGTGAGCCATTCCTTTGGCTTTGTGGTCACATCGTATTTTCATTCACAGTATAATCATAAACTTACAGGGCTCACTTATATAACACAGAGTTTTCCGCCTGGGTCTTCATATATTAGCGACACTGTTAACAGGAGGCCCCGAAGTTTCTGAAATCATACTATTATGTAGTAAGGAGCAAAAACCCTTTGAACCATTAGCTAATCTGCCTCATGGACAGTACATCAAAAATATGAGGCTGTAGTCTTCAAATGATAGAAAATCATTTCTCATTTTACTTAAAAAAATTACACAAACACCTTCGTTATGTATTTTTTCATCTGAAAGTTTCAATATTTTAAAACAATGTAAAAGAAAGCAGATGAGCGGTTAGCAACAGGTCATGTCACCTTTCTACAAACTGGAGACCTAGAGAGCACCTGGTGATAAATTCTCGTAAGATAGAGTTGTCTTCTAACCCCCTCCAAGGATAGAACTATGAAAATTGTTTTCTTGTTTTGACTCCTTTTTTCTCATGGGCAGCTCTACTGTTCCACCAGAAATCCCCCCACATTTTGTAAAGAATGTGTCTGCTTCAGGCAAAGGGAGGACTGGTACCAGAACTCAAGAGATGTGCCTATGATTTTGCAATCAGGAAATCTGGGGAGGGAGACATTTCCCAGAGTTTTAAAATAGCCCCATTGTTTAGTTAAGCCACACTGTGTATCTGAAGACCAAAAGAAAAGAAAGAAAAAAAAAAACAAAAAAAAACCAAACCCAAAGGAAATAAAATGAAACAAATTAACATATAATCATCTAAATTAGAAATGCAACTGTTGGAAGTTTCAATATCCAGATAGGTAAATTGTTCGAATCATAGTCAGGGCATTTTCTCAAGTGAGTACAAGAGACAATAAAGATATCTAGGAAGGAAATAATTTGATAATTGATAAACATGAAGTAGGGAATGAGAAGGTAACAGAGGTCCCGGGAAGACTATTTAATAATACATCATTAAACTAAAACATATAATTCTATTCATAAGATATTTTTAAAATTATTCTATTTCAGCAAACGCCAGCAGAACCAATAATTAATGTGTGTGTTCTAGTTAAAACAAACAAACAAAAACAACAACAACAAAAAAAACCCAAGAGCAAAAGAATCGGCAACATGTCTGGCACCATAGTTAGGAAGAATTAATGGCACATCAATTATGAATGATAACTCCCCCAAATCCTCCTGGCCCTCACTGCCACAGTCTTGCTTCAGAGATGAGTCATTTTTCAACTGTGAAAACTTCCTCTTAGAGAAAGAACTTTGATTAGTTTTCTACCTCCTCTTGCAAGATATGATTTTACTTCAACAAGATTAATCTCTAACTCATCTATGAAAAAGTTAATCAATTTGTATAGAAATGAAGAAAGGTACTTCCCCATCTTTTTAAAATGTTTGTTAAAAATTGATAAGATTCAGGAATAGAAATAGAGTTGGCAACTTTTCTTAGGAAAGCTCCTTTTTTGGTCATTCTGTCCTCCAAATGCTTTTTATGTACTAAATGAAAAATCTATTTTTAAAAATCTCCCCCACAATAAAGACCTAGTTCTGTCTGACTCACGGCAGCCTGAAATGCAGTGATGAAAAAGTCCAGAACTGAGCAAAGTAAGGGTGGTCTGAGGTGGCTCCAGGACCAAGGCTGGCCCATGACGGTCCCTCCCCTGGGGACAGAGGAGCTGGAACTTTGCAAAAAGATCCATGTGCTCCTCTACTCACTGCTCTCCTTTTAAGATCACTTGATAATCACCTAGAATTAACTGCCTCTTCTCTGGGGAAGGTTTTCTGTTTCTAATCAAGCCATTTTTACCATTCACTCTCCCCCACTATGCACATCCCTTTTTGGCCCTTTTTCTGAGATGGCAGAGAACTAATAGTGACGGTCAGTCTCTTCTCCTAAAAAACCTGAATGAAAAAGTGCAGTAAGCGAGGCTATGACTGTAAGATGGGATGTTATTCCAAAAGTGCTTGCAAAGACATAGGTGAAAAGCAAACCAAGGGTCCAAAACCCGAGATCAAACATGTTTAAAATACATGAAAAGGCAAAGAAAATGGATGGGAAGGAATTGTCCATCAACAATAATGGTGATTACTCCTCAGCGCAGGAATGTGGAAGTCTAAGTGTGTGTCCTTGTGTTTAGTTTTCACAACACTGCAACCTGGATTCTGTAACCTCTTAATCTGGAAAAATATGCGTGTGATGTGAGAATTAAAGCAGATGCCTTTTCAACACTGCTGGCCATGATTCTCGAGGGGAACGGAGGGAGATAGAAAGGGACCACGGACGTGTCCTGTGACAGGATACTTTACTGAGATATTTATTTGTGGTATTCCTTCCCCTGGAGGAGGATGTGAAGTATAAAGAAGAAAAAATCCTTGCAGCCAGAGTCTGGCTCCTGGGACTTAGAGGGCCTATTGTGGGGAGTTTTGGTTTCAGGAGTGGGAGCGGAAGTCTGGAGGGAGCCATGGAGCTGAATCTCTACCCAGGTCCCTCCCTGAGGAATGAGGAGCCTGTGAGCCCCGTTGCTTCAGGGAATGGAAGGGGTGGAACTGTCCAAGCCTAGAAGAGGACCTGGGCATTCCTGAGATGGGGAGAAGGCAGAAGTGCCTGGTTGTGTGTCTGACTTGTGAGTGGCCGGGACCTGTGTCTCCTCCTTTCCAATGCAGGGCTCCAGGAGGTACAAGATGGCAGGCCCTGGGGGATAAAGGGGAGCAGGACAGAATTAAGAACAGGAGTCATGCTTGCTTGGCCAGTATCAGCTACAGATGTTTATGCCCACCACAGGCATCCAGGAATACCACACCCCAGCTTAGAACACGCCTCATCATCCCACGTAGGGTTTGACTGTAAATAACTCAGATGAGCCGGAAGCAACTATGGGTTTCCACATCACCGGACCAGATCAGAAAGGCTACACCAAGCAGCTTTAGTATGGCAGAGAGTGTGCTGATGACTACATGAATATTCACTTACCTCTGGACTCATCAAGTTGTATACATTAAATAGGTACAGCTTTTTCTAGGTCAACTATACCTCAATAAAGTGATTTTTTAAAAAGAAAGCATCTAGAGAAGCAAAACACAAAAAAACAAAAAACAAACCAAACCAACGTACCAGATCTCCTCGGTTGTGATATAGCAGCCAACATTAACTCACTCACCGCAACCCAGCATACCAGGGAAGTTCTCTTTCAGTAAATCATCAACAAATATCATTTCAGTATTTTAGCAAAACTCATCTTTCCTCAGAACCTGATTTAAAACATGAAACCAGAAACCAAGCACAGAATGGTGACCAGAGAGTTTGCTAATGGAAGGAATCGTTGGCACCCTTTAATTACAATCGAATTGCTTCTGGTTGTGGAAGCACAGCGGTGCTCATCAAAGCCAGGGCAGGACGATTCTAATAGTTATTAATGACACGGGAGACGCAGTCAGACTTTAGCAGCTGACTCTGGTCAACTTGACTAATAGCAAAGCCAAAAGGGAAAAGGTCTCCTTGACTTAAAATGCCAATGAAAACACCACATACAACCCTGGAGTTGCAGAGATTTGAAAGCAAAAGCAGGTAATCTCACTGGTTGCCTCTCAACTAGTAGTCCATCAGACCTTCAAGGGAACCTTCCTGTTCATCAATTAACCCCGTCAGTTACAAAAATTTGCTCCATCAGTGAAGACTACCCTTTTAGAATATCCACGTAGAACACACTTTTGCAGAGTGGTAGACAAAATCAGCTATTCTATAACAATAAACAACTCTACATACCTCAACTTTTTCGCAGCATTTCCTGTGAAATATCATCACTCCTTTTGGAGCTTTAATTACTAAATGTATATTCAGGTGGTAATTACCATATTGCATTGGAATATCAAGTGTCTCACATTCAAGGGCAGAACACTTACAAAGTCGAAGCAGAAGCTTTGTGTCACATGTTAAGAAAGCTCCCAGTGTTGGGGTTACTTATATGGAGGAGTCATCTGTTATCACATGCCCCTGGTCCTCTCTACAGAACGTGTAGCTATAGAACAGATGGGGGGAAAAGCCTGAATTAGGAATCCGGCAGCACAGGGAGAACAGGGAGACCTTGTGGTTTTAGAATCATTGTTACACAGCTCCCTGTTGCCACTCTGTCCCATACCCCACTCAAATGCCCACAAGTACCACTTGGCAGGGACCTCATCCATTTTCCTGGTTGCAGAAGTGCCATGCTTGCGTGGTGACAGCATTTCAATCATAACAGGTCAGAGCTTAGAAAGGATCTGCAGCTTCTCAATACTTGGCTTAAAGACAGTTTAGCAGAAAACATCTGAATAGGGACTAAAGAACAATTCCAAATTCTCTAGGTGAGGCCTGTGATGACACCACAACAAAAGAAATAAGCCTTTTAGGCAGGTAGTTTTAAGCAAAGAGAGGGTACCAAGCCAGGTAAGATATTTTATACTCAAGTCACGGCCAACTGGCTTATGCTCTAATCTCTTGTTTGAAATGTGGTCTGGTATGAAGAGTAAGCTGCCATGAAGGCCTCTTTCATTGAGAACCAAACAGATAAGCAGGGTTACACCCATGATGAAGTGTAATACAGTGTAGAAACCTGCTCATGGTCTTCATTGTTTATACGGATCTCCAGATGGACGGTGTATGGAGATGTAGATTCACAGTGTCACAGTATCGGACAAACTGACTCCTTCCGCTGAAACTTGAACTTACTCTGCTCATCACAGACAACAGTTGCAAAAGCAAAGATAAAGGTGACCACGGCAACGAGCAAATGAACGCAAGCAGACTGTCTCGCACAGTAGAATCAAAGTTAATCGGCTATCACACTGAAAAATCTAGATCGTTTTAACGTAACAAAATTCATAGCGTACCACACACCACTGCTTCCACACTGTCATTCTGTGTAGCTAGCTCTCAGTTACTTTAGAATTGGGTGTTCCACTTAGTACTCTGAGCAGAAGCTCTGGTTCTTAGCCTAAAAGCACAGAACGTTTTCGGCAATATAAACCATGCCCATGTTGTAATGAATCTCAACAAATGAGTTCAGTCAGATCCTAACTTTTTTCTCTACCTGGTCTCCTCCAAGTATCACAAGTTATCAGTTACAACCTGAAAAAAGCACAAAGAAATTAAAATTCATTAGTTAGCAGGGAACCAAATTCCGCTTGGTTATTTTCATGTAAATAGGTGCCACTTTCTAAAAAGTGCTATCAAGTCAGCAAGAGTTTTTTTGTTTTCGTTTTTTTTTAAAGAGTGAATTATTCACAGGAAGAAGTAATTAACAGAGAGGAAAGAGATGGGTTTCAAACTGAATACTATTCTATCATCAAATGCTGGCTTTCATTTATTTCCTCTATACATTAAGTATGATCATTCATGGCTAACCTGTGAGTCTGTAAATAGAGTTAGACCAGGGCAAAAAGTGTTTGTTTTTTTTTTTTTAATTCTAAGATGAAACAGTCATCTCAAATAATGCTAAATTGAGGTTTATCTTGTTTAATGTGCAAATAATGGCATATAATATCTAATACTTTGAGGTACAATACTGGACATGAAAGAAAGAGCAATAAATCTGAGCTACCCTATGTTTATAGGTTTCTAATTGCCACACATATGTATATTCCTTTGTACTTAATAAAATACATAAGATAAGACACATCACTTTCCTTTTCTGGAGTTCAGAATTCTGTTATTCTCTATAAAGCCTCTCATATATGCACAAACGTTGATGGTACACCATTTCAGACCCTGACATATATGATGTGTTAAACAGGCGACCCTTCACTTCAAATGGAATTTAGAAGTGGCCTTCCTCTAAAATGCGTCCTCGCAGCTCTCCTACAGGAGACTGTCAACTCCATGTGGGCAAGCACAGATCTTACTCTACCTGTGCCCCTACTGACCTGGCACAAAGTCATCCTGGACTAAACCTCGCCAGATACACGAACCCAAGAATAAGCTAATAAAAATGAGAAAAGCAAAATTCTACTGAAAATGGGACAGGGGAAAGTGTGCTCATAATAAACCATGGCCTAATAAATCTTCCTTTTTTAAAATAGTCAAAGTTCCCATTTTAGTTTCTCCTCCAATCTTCATTAGAAAGCAGTGATTGGTTGTGGGGGGGTGGGGGGCAGGATCTGCTGAGAACCATACAAGGTCAGACCATGCCTGGTCTTCAAGGGTCGATCTAAAAGGGATTACATGTGCCACAGAAGAACTGATGGGACAGATACAGGTAACCACGAAAATTCTAAAAGAACCTTAGGCTAAGGGGTTAAAGTAGCAACTGAGCAAGAGTTTCTGGAAAGGGGACAGATGGCTTTTGACAAATAAGCACACCTTCAACGCAAGTGACAGAAGTAGGTCATGATGAGTAAGTGAATTTTCCACTGACTCATTTCCACACGTATCATGGGCAGCAAAGGATACCAGTGATCTAATGCTCCGCCAGGAAGAGCTATACAAATTCATTCTCAAATGAAAGAAGCTACAATTAAAGTTGACGTGGCATGGAGAACCACCATCCTAATCCATAAACAGTCCCACGGGCAGTAGGGTCAAGAGGCCTGACAACAGATACGCACTTAACAAAAATCTCTGTGTATTCAGAAAATCTGGTAAGAGTTTAGGGACATGAGAATAAGGTGATTCCTCCTCTTTCTCCAGCTAACAGATCGATGCAATCTGGTTTAATGGGGCTGCACTAATTAACATATATTCGACAAATTTCACTAAGTCTGCCCACAGCTTTTCAGTTTTCAGCTTTGAATGCCAACAACCTCTATTTTAGGTCTGGCAGGGGAAAAAAAAAACCCGGGTAAATTATTTTTTAAATACAAATTCATTTATTTTAGTGCAAATGGAGCATACCACTGTAAATGTCAAATAGTCACCATCCATTATGGTAATAGGGTCTGGCCAATCTTACCAACTTATTCAAAGTTCATTGCATGAATGATCAGAGCTCTCAGTCCCTAGACAGAAGTTAAAATATGTCCTTATTAAAAAATTCTAAGGCAATAAATCAGGTTAAAAAGGTGGCAAGAGATGACCCCCCTCTGCCATCTACTCCGGGAAACGCCCAGTGCTTTCTGCTCTGGCAGACGGACTGAACTGATCATTTCTGTCTGGGGAGAACACACCAGGATGGGGTTGTACTATGAAGACGGATGGCCTCCATTCTCCCGGAACTTACATTCAAATCAGTCTGTTGAAATGCATGTGTTTTACTCTAGTGGGCGATTATCCACAGATAAAAGTAAATGCTTTCCCTCACACAGGAAAAACTACCATCCCCAATGGGAAAGATTCCACCCAACGGACATGGGATTTATTTTTTCCAGGAGAGTTAATGAGTATGGAGTTCTCATTCATATTTGAAAAAAAGTAGCCCAATATTTTCAGCCAGTTCTGAAGCACCAGTTGCAACTATAGGAAAAATAATTTTCATTTTAAATATTGACTGGCATGGGACCGACATTCCTAACCTTGGCCTCTTTAGCACAAAGCTCTACTGAACCAAGATACCAAGTAAAAATAGAGCGACTGAGACACCCAAGGCTCTATAAAATGAAACACTGTAAGGAAGTGACAGGAGGACAAAAGACAGGAAAGTGCTGAGGCCAAGAAAATTTATAAAACATTAGGTGCCCCAAGTATATAAACCTCATGTGGTTTTAATGTTTCAAACTAAAGCCACTTGAAACTCCAATAGAATGGAGGGGTTTAAAACCACAGTCTCATTACTGTATATGAAATAGGTCTTCTTCCAAATATCACCTCTAGGATTTTAATGATTTGCCTCAGAAGTGCTGTGGAATGATGGTTGACAGAAATGAAGAGCTATTTTTTTCCCCCGATTTAAGATGTCACTCAGACGATCTATTTCTGCCACTGGGGTTATGGGGGACCTCTCCAAGAACCAAACTGATGAATATGTCATTTTACAACAGCTATCCAATAACCATCCGATGGTCAACTCTGAGCTTTCACTCAGTACTAACCTGGTTCTGGCCAAAGTTTACAAGGACAACAACCTTAAACCATCAAATAATGCCCGAGATCATAAAAGAAATGAGATAGTGAATAGAGGTATCGTATCATGGAATTACTAAATTAATTATGGAGATTTTATATCATATTGCCCTGAAAAATTATTTGTTTAATGAAGATCTAAAAAAATGTGAAAGAGTGGGCTCCGGGATGGCTTAGTAGATAAGCGTCTGCCTTCAGTTCAGTCATGATCCCGGAGCCCCAGGATCAGGATAGAGCCCTCGTTGGGCTCCCTGCTTAGTGGGGTGTCTGCTTCTCCCTCTGCCCCTCACCCCACTCCCGTGCTTGCTCTCTCTCAAATAAATAAAAACAATCTTTTAAAAAAAATGCGGGAAAGTGATATTTATCCACAGGTATATGAAACATTTAGGTAATAAAAAATATGTACTTAATTGGGAATCTGGATTTACAATTCTCTACACATTCTTAAATCTATGTACCATTTCACACTTAATTGTGAAATCATAGTGAATTTCAAATCATAACAGGTCTACATTTTTTAATTTAAACAAATTTCATTACATGAAATTCTGCAGTAAATAAATGAGTGAAGTTTGAAATGTACAAAAATGTCTAAGCCGGGGTGCCTGGGTGACTCAGTCATTGGGCGTCTGCCTTTGGCTCAGGTCACAACCCGGGGTTCTGGGATCGAGCCCCGTATTGGACTCCCTCCCTCCCTCCCTCCCACTTCCCGTTTGTGTTCCCTCTCTCACTGTCTTTCTCTCTGTCAAGTAAATAAATAAAATCTTTTAAAAAAAGTTTAAAAAAATGTCTAAGTCTCCAATTCAGATTAACATTGTATAGACCCATACCTAGCACAAACAGCCATTTCAATGATGTGATTAACATCAGATTATAAATTCAGCAAGAATGAACTTCTGTTTCACTTTTTCCTACCCTTTTCCCATATAAGCAAACATGCTTTCTTTCTAAAACCACCATTCTGTCCACCATAGTTTTCCTCTTTGTGGATCCAGAAATCATGCTGCCAAGAGAGGACTTCTAAACAGAAAATACTTTCTGTTCAAGAGAAAGAAGGCAAAAAAGCAAAACATCAAAACCCAACAGTCAAAAACCACTATGACTATGCTACAGAACTCTGCAAGTCCAGTTTCTTACTCACATCCTATCATCTCTTTCTGTCCTGATTTCTTTTTCCTTAGAGACAGAATATACATAGATGGTAAGGTTCTTCACTATATTTTTACCTACAAGGAAAACAGCGCATACCACAAAAGTTTAACAGCTGCAGGACTCTATGCCCAATGATGGTTAAATCCTCATTACTCCCAAGTAAAAGAAAGTACCCAAATTTATCCAAGTAAAAGAAAACACACATACCTATGGAAGAGGTTAGGTATATGGTTCACTACTTTAATCGTGTGCAAATCCTCTCCCTCCTCACCTCCATTTCACTTGGGAACACAGAGGGCAGGAAAGACTAGATTCTGTCCCCGGGTCCAGGCAGCCCTAAACACTAAAGACTCCCAGAACAGTAATATTTGACAGTCATCAACTTTGATGCTCTTCATTCATTGTTATGTGGATAACTCTCTATCCTCAGCCTGGAACTCTTTCCTACGTTCCAGACCCTTGCATCCAAGAGTTAGCTGTACACCTCTACTTGAGTATGTAAAGGAGCTCACCAAAATTATCACCTTGTCTCAACCTGTCCTGCTTCCAGTGCTCCAGTCTCATCCTTCCTCACTTGAACCATCCAACTGGTCTACCAGTCCTGAGGATTCCATCTCCTTTCATGCTCACGGCCACTAAATCCGTGACCGTCTTATCACCAGCATCTCTGGCTTCGAAGCCTGGTGTCCTCCTTGCCCCATTCCAATTCCTCCTCCACTGTCAGGAATCTTTCCAATGGGCAAATAGGATCTTATCACTCACTGCCCTAGGTAAAGCCCTCCATCGACCCCTCCCACCAACAGAGTTAATTCCAGGCCTCTAGCACTCTAACACAACCTCTTCGAATCTCACTCCAAGGGCTCTGTGCCTGGAATATTCTCCTCCACCATATACCGGCACCTCTCTCAGTCACCAACCTGGTTTATCTCCCTGGTAACCCACTGCTATGTGGCCCTGGGATGCTCTCAAAACCATTTCTATTCCCTCGTGACCCTCCACACCATGGCTAAGAGAGGCAACCACAGACACACGACGGCACACAACGCTGCAAGTTCCTGTGAATCTTTGCATCTATCCTCGCTCCCCCGCCATACCCCGGAACCACCCCTACCACAATTCTCATGAAACTGCAAGCTTTCAAAAGGGCAGAAACCATCTATCTCCTTTACCTCTCCCGCCCCAGCACAATGCCCGACATAAGGAAGGTGTTTGGCTAGCATTTACTAAATTCACGAATAAACAGGTGCACAGGGTAGAGGGCAGACGGCACACAACTGTAATCCCAAGCCGCATCCCCCAAATGACATCGCCCGTGCTTTAGGCAGATCTTCTTAAACTCAGAGGCGGCTATAACAACAGGTCCTCCACTAAGGGGTGGCTTCCAGGAAGTAAGGATGTTGTCTCTCCGAAGTGCTTAAAACAAATGAGCCTAACACACTGACGTGCACCGGGGGATGCGTACAGGATATGGGATATGGCCAGAGTTGACTTTGCTTCCGCTGCACAGCTTGGACTCGGAAGAGAATAAAACACTTATTCATGAGCTACTGGTCAAGAGAGAGAGATTTTACTTTGTGTTTGTAATAACTATATATTCTGATGAGTTCTGTGTTACAAATAAATGTGAATGGTGGTCAAGCCATCTATCTTAGTACAACATTAAAGTAAAAAATTGCTGTCTTCTATGCTAATTATCTGAATTGTATCATTAAATATGCAGATAATAAATATCCTTATACATCTTCAAGTAATAACTCTGATAATTTACAATAATTACATAAACCTTCCTTCCTGATGAATACAACTTTTAATAGTCGTATGTAAAAACACTATAATAGAACATATTATAGTTATTCTATCTTCCATATTTAACATGATATATTTGGACTTTCTCACAAATAAAGGTAACTGGTGAATTTAAACCTGATTTTTTTTTAAACCACAGTAAGTTTCATTTTCATTTGCCTTCTGCATTAAAATATAGGGGAAGCCAAAGGTAAGGAGGGAGGGAGTCTTTGCCATCCACATCTAGGTCAGTTCCATGTGTCACTAAAAAATGATGGATTGTTTTTTTCATCTTTTCAGAAGAGAATTCTGTGGTCTCCAGTATTATAGGAGGGAAAAATGTGCCTAAGGGGCTATGATTTACAATGATTCTGTTTCATGCTGATTAGCATAAACGACCGTGATAGAAAATTGCATGCAAACCCTAGAAGAGTCAATAAAAGATATTGATCCATAGCAGCAACTAAGGGAGGAGAAACTGCTTATAGCCTAGGTTTCAAGCTTCCCATCTAATTTGGTAGAGCTCTTTTAACCTGAGAATGATTCTATGTTTACAAAGCATTCTTATGGATGCATGAATTACCTTTCACAAGCAGATGGACAAATCAAATCTCAACACTTTGCTTTACTCATAGGTCTTTTAGGCTCAAAGTCTGTATCCAGATTAACATGGATGCATTTATAAGGCAACTGCAAAGCCAAAAAAAATCCCATTAGAGGTTAATATCATGAGATGATGTTTTAACAGTCAAATGGCATGACATTTAAGAGCATTTGTAGTTCCCTCTCTCCCCGCCCCCAAATTTTCCTCCCCCAAATGCCCAGGTGAAGTAGGTAGGCAGGCAATGAGAAGCAATGGCTTCCATTCTCTGAAAGGATTAGGATAAATTCTGCTTGCCCCTCCTCTTATTTAGAACATATTCAGACTTTCGTCATTAAAACAAAAACTCTAGGGAAAAAAGATGACTTTAAGGTTACAAACGAGAAGGGCTGTATCAATTTTATTCTTTAACTTCTCTTTACTTCAATGATCTTATTTTCCAGCTGGGCAATGTAATTCAAGCCTGGGAAGCAAGCAGGGGCAGCATGTGATTTCTGCACATTCATGGCAGTAGTTAATTAGGGGAGTGCATGTGGTTATGACAAAGAGTTGATGATGCTCTGACGGCACGACACTGAGGGCAACACGCTCCTCCACCGTAAGGACACAGCTTACTAGACAAGAAGAAGGGGACACAGCCACATTCCCACAAGGCCTGGCCTTTGGGTCCTTCCAAAGGCAATGGTCAGGGTGACAAGTGCCTCAACCACTGTCATCTTCCTATTGTTTGTTTTAATATACTCCTGGGCTTTACTAGCAATAGGCACAGTGAAATAAGTAATGCAAATCCAGCACGTTTTTCACTTCTTACTTCTCAGCCAGGTGAATCACATTTACATATACATACATATATATCTCTGTGTGTGTATAATGGAATATACAATACAGAATATGCATAAGTTCTCTTTAGGACATCTGCTGAACCAGCCAGCTCACTACAATCCTCAATTTCCACACAGGAATGTTTTTTTTAAAGATTTTATTTATTTATTTAACAGAGAGAGATCACAGTAGGCAGAGAGGCAGGCAGAGAGACAGGGGGAAGCAGGCTCCCCGCTGTGCAGAGAGACCAATGCAGGGCTCGATCCCAGGACCCTGAGACCATGACTTGAGCTGAAGGCAGAGACTTTAATCACTGAGCCACCCAGGTGTCCCACACAGGGAATTTTTAATTGAACACTAGCTTTGCTCTATTCAGCTTAGCCCCATAAACTTCATAATACCATCTAAAGGTGGCTTTTAGGTGATTCTATGTGTTCATTAATATCACACTTGTACCAAAAGGCAGATACTACTATGTATCGCTGGTAATTTATGAGGCAGTCAAACACTAGATGAGGGAGAGCAAAAAAATCAAACTCAAAAAAAGCTGTGGGTACCCAATGTCACAACACAGAGACTCAATCTTATTTCAAACACAAATCAGATGAAATAAAGATGGAAATGTCTAGTATATTAGACAAAATTTTCAAACCTTGATAAAAGCACACCTTGGAATGTGTCTTAACAGCAATTTGCATTTAGCAATGTTTCACATTCGAACATTAAATGTGCTGAAGAGGAAAAAGTAAATAAAAAATATCCAAATGCTTTCTTAAAATAATGATAACAATATAGAACAAGTTCAATGCAATTAAAAAAAAAAATAACAACAGGAGTGCTTTGTCCCTGTAATGTAACTTTTATCCTATACCTTGCCCCTGCTGCCCCCCTCCCTCCATTTTCCAAGTCCCACAGCAGGAATGTTTATTCTTCTAGAAGCTTTTCATCCTTAACCATATGCAATGTTCATTCCAGACTTAAATGTGGCGATGCTGTACCCTCCCTTCCTTTATCTTTTGCTAGGGAAAATGTGGAATGCCAAGACTGCCAATCTAGCAATAACACACCATGCAACAGGAGAGTCACAAACTTGGAAGGAATCGCAAGTAGACATAAAAGCTACTTGGCATTATATATCAAGATTCATAAACATATGCACATCACTTTGGCCTAGAAATCTCTATTCTGGGAATTTATCCTAAGGAAATAGTTCCAAAAGACAGAAAAGGCTATATGCATGAATGTGCTCACTGTGGAGTGCTTTCATTCAATAAACCTTGATCAACTGTCTATTACGTGCCAGGTACCATGCTGGCATAAAGTCTCTGCCTTAAGACATTCAACATCAGCTGGGAATTCAGATAAGTATTCAGAAAATTATAACACGTTGGGATAAATGCTAACAGGCCTGTACAGAAGCACTAGAAACACTGAAATGCATTGGAAAGAAGAGCAAAGAGTCAAGAAGGACTTTGCAAAATTGGAAGTAATGCTGTTACCATCTCTTCACAGTATTTTCTTTTTTTTTTTAGAGACACAGTTCATGTTAAAGTACTGAAAAAATTATTATTACTCTGAAAAAAACATTCCTCAGTACTTTTAAAATAAAAAAAACAACGAGCACCCATCATTGCCCTTAACAGCTTTCTGAAAGCCCCGCCATCTTTCTCTCCACCATGTGTGAGAGTTGGCGTGCACCCACCCATCACCAAGTCTAACTGGGTACATTTGATCAGTCTGTTCCCCGTCTTAGTCTTCTCCTAGACACCAAGGCGTCCCTAATCAAAACTGCTGAGAACTCCCAGTTCATTTTGCTTAAAATACAAAACAAAATAAACCAAAAAAAAAAAAAAAAAAATCTAATCACTCCCTTGAGAACTTCCTGTTTGAAATGGCCCAATCATTCAAGTCACAAAACTGCTGCTTTGCTAAGGAGGGCCTTTGCTAAACATGGTATTTGTAATTTGTAGCAATTTGTTAACACCTTCAGGAATGAAAAGAATTCCAGTTTGGGGGAAGGTTTTGAAGAAGTATAGATTGGACACAACTAGTAAGAGAGTGAGAAATAACCCAAACCGAACGGGGACACGTTGCTCTCTACTTAGAATGATGTAGTATTTACACTTGGATTAGAGCAAATTCTATTCCTGCAACCTGCACGCCACCCAGTTCAAGTCCGGACATGCTATATATCAGGGCGTGGGAGTTGTGGAGAGACCTCCCTCAACGAGTTCTGTCCTGTGTCATGGCTCAAGGCTTTGGCCATATTCCAGAGGTGGATAGGGGCTTTGGAAGGAACGTTAGAGAAGGCCACACCAGAACCATCTTTCAAGAGGGCCTCCAGAGAAAGCCTGAATCAATGGGAAGACTAAAGGCAAGGCAAGACTACCGTTTTCCGAGAGCCTGCACTTGCTAGGCACTGCTATAGGCCCAGGCTGGGCAAATGCCCCTGGAAAGGACCAGACAGCAGACATTTTTGGCTTTGCAGGCCAGAGTCTTATGTTACAACTACTGGATTCTCCTCCTGCCACACAAGTAGCCACAGTTAATCCCTAAATGAATTGATATGGCTGAGTTCTAACAGCTTTATGTACAAAGACAGGCCAGACTGCACCCAGAGGCTGTAGTTTGTCTACCCTACGTGCCTGTACCTCATATAAGGCACAAAAGGTGTGCTGTTTATTTTCCTAGTTAAGCATGAGGAAACCAAGTATCCAAAGTAAGGTGACCTGCCAGGCCACATGTCTATTTTGTTAAGGAGTCTGGATTCCGACCAAGGTACGACTAAAGTCTGAGTCTGAACTCTCTATTTTGAAAAGGTTCTCTTAGGTTAAAAAGAGATAAAGAAGTTCATGTTGAATGAAAGAAAAAAAAAGACAAGTCAAAATCCTTCTTCTTGCTTAACATTAACCAATCTATGCCCACCTATGACAAAATATGGAGGACAGCAAAAATGCTGGTAAATAGGGATATAATTGAAACACTCTTCCCAAAAGAAGCTTCTGGAATACTCAGTACTGAAACCCTTCATACCAGAAGGAAAAAGGAACCAAATTCTGTATTATAATGCATCAAACCATTGTAAAGCTCTAATGAAGTCACTCTCCCAGAACTGTAACACTTCCAGAGAGGACTCTGGAAAAACTATCCCATTGCTATTCATATATTCCCTAATTCATCCACTTCAGGTACAGACAGCACACTACAAAAGTGCTTAAAAAAATGGATGTGGCATTTGTCCTTTAGGAATTTCTACAGAGTTGGAGGCAACAAAGAAACACTAAACAGTTAATCATCACCTGCTGATCTGAAAAGCCACCTGAGTACGTAAAGAAATTATGTAAGGGTGATGGGTCCAGCTCAGTGCCCGGAACTCGAGGAAGAAGAGGCAATGAAAATGAGGGCATGGTTGCTTCTATGTGAACCTTATTCAAGGTTCTTGCTCTTTTTATTCCTCCTGAGAAATACAAGATTCTAGTTCCACCACGGTTGTCCTCATTTGGAACCTGAAGACCAGGATTCAAGACCATTCAGGATTCAAGACCAGCTTGAAAGTCTGATGCCTAAATATGTTTCCTCATCTTACAGTAAAAGGGTTTGACTACATGTTTCTGAAAGTCTTTTCCAAGTTAAGTCTTTTCCAAGTTAAGCCTTTGTTGATGGATTTGTCGAACATAATTCAGTATGTCAACAATCAAAAAGGAAATAAGAACCTGGACCCAACTTAGATGCCCACATATTTTAATTCATGACATAGGGTTCTTTAAATCCTCATAGTAAGAAAAAGTTTCAATTATTAAAACTATCTCTGTTAAAAAGCAGAAAGTATATCACTTAGAGAGTTGCACTATTATTTCTGAAAATTAAATGATGATTTTCCCCAAAGGACAGAGGGGAAAGGAAGATGTGGAGCAGATGGATTCTTTGTTCCCCTATGGAGAAAAAACATTTCTACACCTTGCAAAAATATATTAATTGGCCTGCCATCTGGCAAGCCTGCTCACATACATAAGGGATAAAGTTTAGAACTTGAGGTTTAACATTTAAGCCTGTGGGGAGATGGTAATTGGAATCTTTCTGAGTTAGCATTAGTATTTTTAAAGGGAACACTTCAAGAGAGATTCTGAATATGAGGAGAGAAAAACAAGAGCTAAAAAGTAAGAGCATCCAAGGTGACATCACTGGTGTCAGGGGCTGGGCCCTCACACCGCACACCGGGGAGCCAGCCACGGCCATGGCCATGGGCACGTAAGGGAAGCCTGTGTATTAGCTCAGTGGCTTCCAGAATGGGGTTTCCAACGCTTCCACACAACTTCATAGATAATGCCCACACACCTTCTTATAGGTTAGAATTATTTTTCAAATTTTCTGGAAATTATAACACTGTAAAGCTGCGTATTTAAAAGAATCTCTCTCTCTCTCTCTCTCTCTTTTAATTTATTTGTCAGAGAGAGAGGGAGTGCACAAGCAAGAGCGGCAGGCAGGAGAAGCAGGTTGCCCAGTGAGCAGGGAGCCCAGAGCGGGACTCGATCCCGGGACTTGAACCCAGGACCCTGGGACCATGACCTGAGCCAAAGGTGGACACTTGACTGACTGAGCCACCCACATGTCCCTAAAACATTTCTTTAAGGGAAAAAATCTGCTCATAAGACAGTAGATACAAAACATGAGTTTTGTGGTATGTATATACACATATGCACACACATGCACTCAGAAAAAGAACTCGGAAGGATAACCTCAGCATCCCTTGTGTTTAAATTTCCCTTTAAAAGCTACATACATTCCACTGAAATTAAAATGTACTAAAAACACTGGTAAGATATGATAAATTACTTTATAAAGTAATTCAAGGATCTTACATTTATCTTTTATAAAATGTATGTTTTGATCTGTCTTCATTCATATCGGAAAACTCCAGGATTCCTTCTGGATCTCTGTGTTTATTTTTCCACAACCATAATCTGTCATAAACTTCATACCTTCCAAATCTTCCACCTCATGGCCCTCACTAAACAACGCCAGGTTACTTTAAACAAGTCTGACTAGCAGGAAATAGTTAATCTGGTTTCTTAGAACTTCTTCCCCTATGCTGGCTCAAAGGAGCTATTACACATTAATAATACACCACACGAATGAGGTAGTTTACGCTTTTCTTTTAAGTATCTCATGATGCGTTTTCCTGGTACCTCCTGGATAGTACCAACCAAGTAATCAAACTATGTGTTAATCATCTTCCTCATGAAAATGATTTCTAAAAAGGATTACAGAATGTAACATGGTATCCTGGATGGCATCCTGGCACAGAAGAAGGATATTAGGGGAAAAAAAACAAGTGCAGGCTTAATTACATATGGAAACTAATTTTTTAAAAAGGGAAAGATGGGGACAGGAAAACAAAACACCTTACTCTAATCCTATATTAGTGTTGTCAAACAATTAAAAAACACCAAAAACTTTCTGAGGGGCTAGAAATCATGGTGGTAGTTACATGACTATTTGTCAAAATTCATGGAGCTGCAAACCTAAAAGGAATGATTTTACTATTTGTAAATTCTATCTCAACAAACCTTACTAAAACAAAACACCCCTATCTCCCTGGAGTTGATTTTTCCAGAGCAAGTGAATACAACTGGTAAACTTTATATCAGTAGGAATCTGAAGAAGGCTTGGGCCTGGGTTAGTGGCCATGAAGAAAAGCATCTGGAACAACTGAAAAAGCACCTGAAGGGGCTACTTCTTCCATTCTGTCCTCAGGGAAGGGCAGCCATTCCTCAAAAACAGCTCACATACTGTACCACTGAGAGCCACAAAATGGCCAGTGAAGGATTCTCTGGTTTAGAGAATTCTGGATACAGTATTTGTGCCTTCCGCATGTTACAGATTACTTACACTTTATTCCTTTACAATTGTGGTATGGATAACAAAGCAGTCACTTCTTAGTTCTTTAAATACAGTGGCTTTCTCAAGGGAAAGATGTATTTAGGTGAATGCCACCAACTCATCTCCTTTTCTTAAAAAGGGTACTTAGGGGGGCACCTGGATGGCTCAGTGGGTTAAAAGCCTCTGCCTTTGGCCCAGGTCATAATCCCAAGGTCCTAGGATAGAACCCCGAATCATCAGGCTCTCTGTTCAGCAGGGAGCCTGCTTCCCTCTCTCTCTGCCTGCCTCTCTGCCTACTCATGATCTCTGTCTCTCAAATAAATAATAAATAAAATCTTTTAAAAAAGGAAAAAAAAAAAGGTAGTTAGGGGCGGCTGGGTGGCTCAGTCATTAAGCCTCTCTCTGCCTTTGGCTCAGGTCATGATCCCGGGGTTCTGGAATCCAGCCCCACAAGTCATCGGGGAGTCTGCTTCTCCCTCTGCCCCTTCCCTGATTCTGCTCTCTCTCTCTCTCTCACAAAAATAAACAAAATCTTTAAAATAAAAATAAAAAATAAAAAGACAGCATTAGCATAGTTAAAAGGAATTATTGTATTTTGTTTTAAATTAAGAAGCCTATAGGAAATTTATCCCTAAAAGCTCAACAGATTTTTTTTTTTTTAATTCATACGGTGCTCTCATTTAGGACGTAAGACCTTTTGTCCTTCTATGAAATGACCTATATGCATTATTACAAGATCAGTGATTCTGAGATATATCCCCATAATACATCCATTCATGTGAATGGAAAGGATTTTATAATATAAAGAGTGAAATCTCAGAAAAGTAGGCATGGGGTGCAGAGAAGTGTTATTCATTCAAAAGGCCTGTTCAGAGCTATACCATAAGTAAAACCTCAATTTTAAAAGCACACGCCCACTTAAATACCATTATAAACTCTGATACTTTAAGATGAGGAAATTACAGGAGAATACATATACAATTTCCATTACTGGGAGAGAGAATCACCAGGTGGCATTTTAAAACAAAGTAAAACCTACTTCTATTTTTCACTCTCTTCGCTCAGACAGCAGGTGGCATTTCTATAGCAAAGATCAAAATTATCAGGGCTCATTCCACACATAGCCTCAAATTGCCAGGAGGCTTCTGTACTATAAAACCCAAAATCTTATTTGTAATAATAAGAATATAGTTAGAATATTTTGAGAGCTCTATGTCTGTTGGAGACAGGATAGTACAGTTAAGTTTCTATCTAGATTTCCCTCTTAGTACTGTTGAGATTTGGGTACAGTTAACTAATCCCTTTAAGCCTCAACTGTTTCATCTGTATAATAGACACTATAGATCGGATTAAGTGAGACAACATATATCCAACTGCCTCAACAAATATTCTTCCTCTCCCTCTTCTTTTGCTGATGTTGGTCTATCTCCTACCGGTCATTACACGGTACTGTAATTAACCTGGCTTATATGGCTTTCTAACCCCACTAGAAAAGGATCATGCCATATACATCTTTGTTTCCCAGGTGATAACCATGGCCCTGATCATATAAGAGCTACTCAATAAATATCTGTATATAAATAAGTAAATGAGGCAATGCAACAAACCCCCAGCCTCCCTTGCAGAGAAGTCAAATGTCGACAAACTGAGTTATTGGCTTATCAGGATTCCGAAGGTGATTTCAGGCTATCCGCAAGCCGCAAAGCAAGAAAAGGATCACACAGAGATGTGTAACTCATAAATAACCCCTCCAAGTATTTTTAAATGAAAACAATGTCCCACGCTCAGCGGTTAATCCCCCAGCTCTAAGCCTCTGGTTGCTCTGTTTTTAGGTCCAGTTTATAATCATTTGACTCCTCTTTAGTGCTGTTAATTAAAAACTGAAAGAGGAACCACATGGCCTGGAGTACCTGGGGCATCCCATCCCAATCCAGCCCCTAAGACACCCTAAGGAACTCAGTCTATGACTAGAAGGCTAAAACAAAACAAGCAAAATAAAAGCAACATCATTTGAGTCTAATATGCCTTAACATAGAATTCAAGATATATACACACCTGGAACTTCCCAACAAAGTCCATAAATGTTGGGCCATGAATCCCCTCCAAACATGTTAGTTTCTTATTAAATAGATTTGAAATCAAACCTGTTAAGTGGCTGAAGAAACAGCTACAAGCCACTGCCTGCGGGACACACCTAAAAGAATGGAAGGTCTGAAAAGCCAAGCTTGTTTCTTCGGCTTTGGGCTGGGCATGCCACTCACACGGGAACCAGAAAACTGGCTTAAAATGAGAGCTATAATCTTTCTGGAACAATAGGTCATGACGAGCTTCCTTAATGCCAAAATAAGTGTTTGGAGGTGACTTCTGCTAACTGAAAGAAAGTGTAAAGGGCATATATATTTACTCTGGCTTGAATACAACATTTTTGAATATGCTTATTACTGCCAAGAGTCAGAACCCTTTTCCTCATGGATTTTAAACTCGGACCCATTCCACGGAATGTGTTTCCTAGAAATGGCATCAAAAGGTTGCATCGTATTAATATCTAAACAGCTCAACTGTCTGTACCTTTTGACTCTCAAATCACCCTTGGTCTGGTGTGAGAAGGTAAACTAATTTGAAGGTTAATTCTCATAAGGTAGACAAACCACAACTTCTATTATTTAAAAAACTTCTTTTAAGAAGCCAACAAATGATAGGTCATCAATCATAATTTCAAGAAAACTCATCTACCTACCTAGAAGGCATCACGGCAATGATGATGCTGATAAAATGACATCAAAAGGACCAGGCTCTAAGAACTGGTCTGAAGAGAGCAGAACTCTTGAGCCTGGATTCTTTTTTTTTTTTTTAAGATTTTATTTATTTATTTGAGAGACAGAGATCACAAGCAGGCAGAGAGGTAGGCAGAGAGAGAGGGGGAGGCAGGCTCCCTGCCGACCGGAGGACCACGACCAAAGCCAAAGGCAGAGGCCCAAACCCACTGAGCCACCCAGGCACCCCTTGAGTCTGGATTCTTATGTTAAGAAGGTTTATACAAACCACTATTAATTTCTCACTTTAAAAATCTTAGATGTGCAAAGCTAACTCATCTGAAATTGATCAGGGAAAAAACAACTACTGAAAAAGATCACTACATACAAATTTTATAGGTCACAGAGTAAAAATCATGACAAGTTTTATCCCTTACTAAGTCTCTGGGTCCAGACATCTAACCCCAAATACCAAATCCTAAAACACACAGGAAATTATAATTTTAAGCACAGAAGTTCATTTTGCAGAATCCATAAAAAGAACTATGACCTAAAACACCCCTGAACAATCCCATACTCTCCCTGTTCCAATATTAGCCACTATGGCCATTTGAGATCTAAGATTTAAAACTTTCTTTGCTTAAACATGCATCATTTATGGAAAATGCAAATTCATCATCAACGATTCGAACTGCCAAGTTAGGTGAGTGTGCCTATCAGCTGTTTTGCCACCTGTGTGCCCTTTGGAGTGGTTGAGCAAGCATAAGCTAATTTTACAACGAACTATATTTTGGATTAGCACATAATTTGTGTTTATTTGGATGGGTACTCAAATGGAGAATACCAAGTGGATAAAATTAATCCTTACCTGGGGAAAAAAAAAAACCTATCTGACATGGCTTCAAAAGCTCTAGGGCTCCTTGTCCAACCGAGGTAAAGACTTGGAAAAGTCTTTGATTTTGTATCCGAAGTCTTGAGATTAGTTAAATGAAAGTAGTATTTTTACAGGAATTTTATCTCAAGTTTCAAGATCAACAAGCCATTCCAAATCAGATGTAAAAAATAACATTACATAATAGTCACTTAAAGGCTATTGTTTTACAGTAACAAAGGTTTCATTTACCATATTTCCTAGAGTGCTTTATTCAGCAGGCAGATTTTCCCATGCCAAATACCCTGTTTTCTCTTAAACCCTCCATATATCTATAAAAGTAAAACATTTATTATGATTTCCAATTTAAAGATCCCCCTCATATGTATTTTAAAAGGTATGAATGTCAAAGGGACACAGGTGATTTTTATGCAAGCTCTGGGTTCAGTGATTTTCTTCTAATTTATAGCTAAGAATTCTGGCAATGGCTAGACAATATTCTAAGTGACTCAAGAGAGAAACGCAGTAAGGTCAAAGTCAGGGTCCTGAGACATCAACATGCACTGTAATGTTTAAAATTAGAATAAAGCATACCAAGACAGCTTCAGCAGATACTCATAAAGCAAAATGAGCCTGCTGAACCCATCAGTTTCCTTCGTTCTCTGATTCTATGAACCTAAGAGCAAGTGTCATCAGTTCCCCATTCCTCCACCCAGGTGATTCACTCACGACCTAATACATTATCTCCCGAAAAGATCTGGAATTTGAACTGCCATGTCATGTTAGAAAGTTTCCAGGGAAGTGGAGCTGATTCTTACCTTGGAAGAGCAAAAGCATACTTGAGGAGCTCGGAACACAAATGGCAGTTGGGTGACCATGTGCCAAGACCTGGATTTTTGCCTGTATGTTTGTCTGCAATTACAGTTTCCTAAGAGATCCCAGACTGTAACCCAATCTGAGCCATGGATAAATCTAAGATCACAAAGTCAGTGGAATGTACAAAGTCCCAGAGTTCTGTAACAACCCGAGCAACGTGAAGCTTAAGAGAGAAGCATGAATGACTGCCCCTTCTCCTTACCAGTCTGTTTTACCTTCAAATGCTGATCAAAGCCTAAATTCTCTGCTCAGGCCTTTAAAAAAAAACAAAAGGAAACAACACAGCAGTATGATGTTTCAGGCTGATACTGGTATCATTACCTTCCCTAATAAGCATGTCCAATGGCGATTAGTGTAGCTAAACCCTCCTACAGATCCTCTCATACTATTAATAAGATTTAAGGGCAACATTTTCAGAATTTACAACCAAGCTCACAAGGGAACTTCCTAATTACCAAGACAGAGGAAAAGAAAATAAAGAATCAGCACGGCAATTGTTAATGACCACGGAAATGTCTATTTAGAGATCCCAAGTATCACAAAAACCAAACTTGCTACTTTAGAATCAAGACTTCTACTGATAGAGACTGTGCCTCTAATAAATGGATTTGTACACACCCTGCGCCCACTTTCATCCAGGTAGCCCCAGGATCATTTTAATATCTTGACTCTAACACTTAACTTTCAAAGGGATTACTCAGTTACCATGACGTCACTCCCAAATGACTAGGTTACATGTAGAAAAGACAGCTCAGATTAAGAGTTCGCGCATGCTTACTCACACAAGAGATGGGTGTGTATGGGGGTGAAGGGGGGGCAGTTCAGGGCTTCCGGTCTTAATCTCCCTGAGAAACCAGACTACTTCCACTTCAACCAATACAAGGAATCGTCTCCCAAATTATTTAGAAGGAGGTCTATTCCCAGTTTTCTCCTCTATGACCCATTTCCACACAGGGACTCAAGTGATTCCTTAACTCCAACATCTGTCAGTTTTCAGCCCAGAAAGCAGATGGTCTCTGTCTTGAGGCTTATGATCCTCTTGTTTTAAAGATACAACCTGGGCTTTTGTTTTAAAGATACAACCTGGGCTTCTGATAACTGGATCTATGTGTAAAGAGAAGCAAGAAAAGCCATAAAACATATAATGTTCTACCCTGTCACTGTAAACTTAGTGAGACACACACACACACTCTCTCTTCCCGGTGTTGACAAGTTCTAGTAATCGATAGCCCATGCCTGGCCATGGAGCAGGCTCCACATTCTAACGGCTTATTTTTAAAGAACTCCTTCTAAAATCCCCCTTTTGCAGTTTCTCACACATACTCCCTTTTCGTGTCTTTCCTTCTCTCTCCTTTCTCCCTCCCTCTTAACCCTTGAGAGACCTACCTATTCTAGGAGCCAAACAATTCATAATCTCTTATGGAAAGCTTCACACTAAGGAATAAAAACAACATTATCACCATGTGTGTGTGTTCCTGTTCATGTCCTCTGTCCCTGGGAAGCTTTAATGGGCTACAGGATACACAAGGAGTCTGGAAGAATGTGCTGCTTTGGTCTAGGGTGGCCAGGCTCTGCCCAGACAACACTGAGGCACCTGCTGGAAGTTCTTGGCCTGGGTCTCAGCTTTCTCCTCTTCCCTCAGAGTACCCCTTACTAGGCTGGGGGAGGGGGACCAGGGAGTGAAGGTTTCACGGAGAAGTACCAATGCCAGAGTTAACCATGAGAGGAGGACTGAAGGGTGAGTCCTGCAGTGACAGGCAGGCCTATCCTGCCTGCAGAAAACAGAGTCTGGAGCTTGAAGAAAGGAGAGGGATGAAAGGAAGCAGGTAGGAAACAGGCCTGGGCAGAGCACAGAGTGGGAGGAAATGGGTACAGAGACTCGGGGAGGGGCCTGAGAGCCTGAGAGGAGGCCAGCAGTGAGGCCCGCGGAACAGGCTGGGAGAGCAGGACTCAAACTCAGGGGATACAGGGCTGGTGGGCAGGGGAGGGGGCAAGTATCCAGATACCCTCGGAGCCAGGATTCTGAACCAGAGCTCTTCCAGAGCTCTTAGAAAGAGAGACTCTGAAGGCTATGGACAAAGCCTGAGCTTCCAGGCCAGTGGTGAAAAGTTTGAAACTGTCATTGCCTGTTTGGGCGGTGAGGCAGACAATAAAGTGAGCAACAGTGAGTAAGGGGATATGATTCAGGGAGGAGAGCTGACAGCCCAGTTGTGAATGTGCAGGAGCTGGGACACAATGACGTAGTCACTGTCATTGAGCTGTAGTCAGCTCCCCACAGAGAGTGGTTACCACCCATGGTCTGCCATCCCTCACTTCAGGGCTGGTGCCAGGCTCCTCGGCCTCACCCCCCCCCCCCTTGCCCCCACTATCCCACAGTTCACGCTGAGGTCATCCCTGCCTTCCCTGTCGTCCTGGAGTGTCAGGGCTGCCCGGACTCCTCTTGGGATCTCTCTGAGAACACTGTGTGGCTTCCTTTTTACCAGACTCTCCTCCAGGCCTCCTGGCCTGTGCCTGCCTGCATCTCGGCCCACTCCTTAAATGGGGTCTCCTTAGTTCTCCCACGGATGAACTTAACCTACTTCTCATATGGTCCTAATGATGATGCTCAAACTTATTATTTCTGGTCCAGCCTCTCTGGGGCCCTGAACTCTCACATCCAACAGCCTGCCTGGGGGCTCTTTCCTTCCTGCCTCTGAGCGTTTGCCCTTCCCAGATGCCTACCCAAAGTACTTCCCACTGATGGCTCTTTCCCATCTTTTAGGTCTCCTGTTCAATGATACTTGCTGACCACATTATCTAAAGTAGCCCCCCCATACTGTGACTTTCTTCTCAACACCTGCTTATAGCCTTTGGAACACTGACCACCACTGGGCAACTGACTTATTTAGATGCTTGTTTATTTGCAAGGCCCAAACACTCAGTCTTGTTCACCATTAGAGCCCTTGCCCAGCTCGGGATATTGGTGTTATGAATCTTGGCTGAGTGAAAGAATGAAGGCTCCATGGGATTCAGTCTACATCAGATGCTCAACAAATGGAGATTAACTGGGCTTCTGGGGATCAAAGGAATGAGTACAAGTTCTGTCTTCCCTTCCCCCACTCTTGCATGTACAGGGAGCTCATTCATCTCCCTGGTCCCCCAGGGCAAAATCCCCAGGGCCACTGGGGAATGTTTCCTTGTCTCTCAGAGCCAATGGCTCATCAACTTTGATCACCTTTATATCTTCAGGGTCTCTCAAAGCCACAGTCTTACCATACTCCTTGGTCAGACTTGCAAAACCCTTTAGACAGGCTCCTGCAATAATGTATTAATTGGTTTCCAAGTATCCCCCTTCCCTCCCAGACCTAAAAGCTCCAGCGCGGCCAGACATGCCTTCTCCCTTTGAGTAAACACCAAGAAAGCGCCCACAAATATCAAGGGCCTCAACTCTCGTCCTTGGCCTCATCGCCCACTACCCATCCCCTCATTGTAATAATAGAAATAGCGTGAATACTTATGATTTGCAGAGTTTTTATGTGCTCGTTGTTGTGTTAGGTGTTTTACACATATGAACATATTTTACTCTTTGTAACAATCCTGTAAGTAATTTACTTGTCCCTTTTTATAGATGGAGCAACTGAAGTCCAATGAACTTCCCTGATCTCATTCAAACCCAGGGGAACTGGCTTTAGGTCAATCCTCTTCACCATCACGGTATATTATACTGCCTCTTCAAACTTCCTGCATCAGCAATACTGGGTTATGCTTCGAGTTTTTTATGCTCCACCAACACTGAGCTATGTGTAGTCTCTTGAACTCTGCTGTTAGGGCCACTATGCTTTTGTACACACCATTTCTTTTGCCCTTTGGGAGGCCCTGTCCTTCTGTCTGACAAATACCAAACTATGCTTTCAAACCTTCCTGAGGTCCTGCCTTTTCTATGTGGTCTTTTGGCTCCTGGAGACCAAAGTCTGGTCTACCCAGTGACCACTCCTAAAACTTACAGGTACCTTACAAATACGTCTCTATTGAGCTGGTTTGCAATGATTCATTCCCATGTCTTCACTGAGGGCAATCCTATGACTCACCTCTGGGCCACAGTGCTCAGGCTCACAACAGATGCTCAATAAATGTGATTTAATTGGACTTTCCATAGAAGGGGTGAGTACGAATGCCACAATACCCAACGTGTCAGGACAAGAGACAAGTGTATTCTCCATTCTTTTTAAAAGACATGCATTCATGAACAAAACGAAAACTCACGCAACACTACAGATGTTTTGGAAAAGAGGATGCAGCATACCTAAAGATTTGATACATTCTGGCCATCGCAGCAGTGAGTTTAAGATCCCTGATGTCCCTGCTATTCAGGGCAACCACTGAGTAACAGGAATTCAGAAACACACACACACACACACACACACACACACACACACCCAAAACCAACTTTTATCCCATGGGTTCTCGGCAAAACACATTAGGAAACTTGCTCCAACTGATGAACTGAGTCACAAGCTGCCCACTGGCGTGGATAATGATGCTTGATTTAGTTGTCACTGAGATTTGGATATTGTCACGTATGCTCAATGAAAGTATGACAGATTTCTGACCATTAAGGTTAAAAACCAAACATCCCCTAGAATCTCTAAATTGTGTTTTAGCAACACTAAAGTTGTACCTCAAAACTAAGCTGCGATATTTATAGACCAACAAGTAGTCCTTTCCTTACATATGTGATGTAAGTAATAAAGAAGCTTAAAAAAAAGGGGAGAAACTTGATCTTCTTCCCTCCCCCCACAAAATTTTTAATCCAAAGGAAGAAAAATGTTATAAAGCTCAGGGGTAACATACAGCAGCCCAGGATTTCTGTCTCCCGAGCAGCAGATGAATGACTCTACTCAGTCGACCTTACAGAAATAATCGAGGGGCAGAGGAGACAAAGCCAGGCATGAAAAACAAACAAACAACAACAACAACAACAACAAAACACACACACACAAAAATCTGTTTCCTGTTCAAGAGGAGTGATGAGATGGGACATCTCTGCCTTCTACCTGATCTAAGCAAGGACAACTCCAAGTTTCTCACTTTGGTAGTTCACCTTATTCAGAGGACATGCTTCAAAACCCCCAGTAGATGCCTAAAACTGCAGACAGTATTGAGCCCTACATATACACTGTTTTTTCCTATACATAGATATGGATGATAAAATGTAATTCATAAATTGGGCATAGTAAGAGATTAACAACAATAACTAATAATAAAATAGATTATAACAACATACTGTAAAGCAGTTAGTTGAATACGGCCTCTCTCTGCCTCTTGTGATGATGTGAGATAAAATGTGTGTGTGATGAGATGCAGCACAGTGAATGACGTAGGCGCTGTGACCTGGTCTCAGGCCACTATCTTCGGCTTCTGGACTATGGCTGACCACAGGTAACGGGGACTGCAGAAAGTGAAATCACAGATTGGTGGGGGACTACTGTAATTAAGGATTCTGTTAGCTGAAGGTTTTCTGCAGATATCTTTCATTGAGTTGATGAAATTCCCCTCTGTGCTTGGTGTTGAGAGTTTTTGTCATGAGTGAGTACTAGATCCTATGGAGTACTTTTGCCCCATATACTAATCTGATCATGTGATGATCCTTACTTAGCTTATTTCTGTGACAGATTATATTGATTGATTTTCTAGTGCTGAACCATCTTTGCATACCTGGTATAAACTGATCATGATGTCTGTTTTCATTCATTGCTGGATTTGATTTGTTAATAATTTGTTGACAGAACATATGAGGTTTTCTTCCATACAAATATTCCCTAGAAGTATTCGTGAAATTTATTTCATGAAATTTCATTCATGAAATTTAAATGACAGCAAGGCAAGAGAAAGGATATTTTGAAAGGTTTAAGACTTTATAGAGTATTTATAGATGTTTTCCTAAAATTAAAAGAAGAAAATTTCCTTTTAAATAAAGAATATATGATAAAAATAAATAAATAAATAAATAAATAAATAAACTGTTTCCAACAGAATGTGTAAGCTTTCCAGCAAAACATCAGACCAAGTCAGTGTGCCTCCAGCCAACCTGCTGTCTGCCACAGTCAAGACAAAAAACAATGAAGGGAACAGTAAATTGCCTTTGGGATACAGAACAAGGATTGTCATCAGTTCAATACTGTGTAAAAATCTAGGCCTGAGATTAGGTCTCTATGATCAGATTGTCTCTCTAAGAACCCGGAGAGTTAAAAGTTATAGGCCCAGGAAGGCCCAGTTGGAAAAGAAACTTTCAAACTTTTCCTGTAACAGAGTAAGGCAACAAACCAGTACCACGCTGAACCGGCAAGGCAAATGCAATGGAACCAACCAAAAGGGCTTCCATGATGAAAATGTCTACCATGATATAGACTTAAGGGAAGAATGTGAAACCCTTCCATCTCTCCTTTTGTCTAAATGGTACACATATCCTACCCCAAAAAGCTCTGAGATGTTCATTCACATGCTCAAGGTGGGATTTACTCTTTGAAGGACACAAGAAGCTGATATTAAAGAAAAGGTTAAGATGAAGTCCTCCAAATTACAATGTGAATCAGAACAAGTGGCTAGGAAAAAAAAAAAAGGAAAATGAATGATCTGATGGACAAAGTCAGCAAGTATGCAGAAAAGAAGCTGGGTTTGGGCAGGAGAGATATTCCCAGGGCTAGGGCTCACACACCTGAGGGTGCGGGATAGGTGTCCTCACCTGGACACTGGGTACAGTCACAGTGAGACTGCCAAAAGGACAACTTGAGGATGGCAAGGTCCTTTTGAAAGGACAGACTTAGGGAACTTGATCAGCCAGGTGCGGAATGGGGTTAAAGTGGGGTTGGAGGAGGAGACAGCATTTAGAGCAGTGAAGGGAGGTCACAGAATGGGAAGAGTCCCACTGTAAGCATATGCTACACACCCTCAGGGAAGGACACAGAGCCGGAATTGATCACTGTATAATGAGAGAATGCAACAGCTACATACACCGCCCTGGATAGGAAGACAGTTGTCCTTCAAGTTTCCAGATCCACATAATAAATATAAAGCAGTGCTGGTTCTTTGAGACCAATAATAAGTAGATGTGCACAGAGATGATCTTCAGGAAACCTATCTCCAAACTCTAAGAATCCTGGAAATCCCCAGTCACAAAGGCTGGGACAACCTCCACTAATAGAAGGGAGGGAAGAAAATCCACCCCCTTTTCTGTTTCACTGAACTGGAAAAAAACCGGGTCCATGACTTGGGGAATGGGGAAAGGCCTCCCACACTCTCCCACTTTGCCAGGAAGAGCCTAAGTTACTTCAGTTCTGAAGAAGGAACTTAGGACTTGGGCTCTCTGCCAGTTTGAGTGGTCTGAATTGCAGTGTTCTGGATTGGAATGACCTGGACTGGAAAGTGAGGGTCAGACTAGCCTGAGAATTCTCTCAGTAATATTATCAACAGGTAGACAGGGCAAAGAAAGGCTCCAAGCCTTTCTTTGGAGAAACACAGGTGTAACGCCAGAGCAGGCTGATCTCTTTGTGAAGTGGCCTCAACTGGAAGTAGAGACCGCATCACAGCCAGGACTACACGACTCAAATCTTTAGGGGCCCCTGACAAACTTGAAAGGCAAGACGTTATAGAATGTACTGCCACGAAAGTTGTGGTCTTATTCATAGATAGCATTATCTCTTTAGCTAATTAGTTTTTTTATTTTTATTAGCATTTATTTTGCTGGTGGGGCATGGATGACACATCTTGAATAAAAATGACAACACCAAAACATCAGGTCTCTAAATACAGAGCAGAACAAGAAAAGCCTAGTTAACCTTACTTAAATCGAGACTCTAACATGGTTTCGAGGGATCAACATTGTTCAAGTTGTATTAAAGGTAAGTGTGACTTTAAAGTATACTCAGGATCAGACAAAGGTGTGTGCGTGTGTGTGCGCGCGCGCCTACAAATAGGGGACATCAGAATATTCCGGGATGCTGCTGAAATCTATGAAACACCAAGGGAAGATTCAGAAGGAAAATTTACTGAGTTTTCCGAAGTATGAGGTATCTGCATTCCTGCTCCACAAAGTTATAGGCATAACAAAGAGAATACACCATTTTCTGGTGATCTTTCAACACTGGAGCACAGAGATTATGAAGCTCCCAATCTAATAGGCAGTATCCTGTTTATGTGAGCGCACCATTGCTCTTAAACGTGCTCGCAGGGACGTGCGAGTCCAGTTGCAAAGAAAAATGAAGAACCTAGAGTTAGGCAACTCAGAAGGCAGGCCCCTCTAAAAACCACCATAATGCCACCTTTCTGTGCTGGACACAATGGGGAGAGAAGAGAAACACTCCCCTTCAAAATCCTATTCTCTCAATCTGAGTGTCAGCAGCTAACTCTGAACTGCCTTTCACTTCTTGCCACCAGCTTTAAGCAGATTTTAAAATTCTCTTGTCCTCCACTGATTCTGTCAAATACGTTAACAAAATGAAAAGGCCAGCCTGTATTAGGAATAAATGTCAGCAAACCAGTTAAAAAAAAAAAAAAAGGCAAAGTTATGCAGACCTGTCTCTTTTAAGCAGACAACACGAAACAGGCTAACTGGAGCTATCTTTGCATTGCACATCTGCATCTTATAAAGGTCAAATATTTAATAGGAAGGAACATCTATCTGAAAGGCTCTACAAAGGGAAGCAGAAGCCTCCAGTGCCGGAGTGAGGGAAAGGGATGGATCTGATCAGATCAGAGACAAAGTATCTCTTCTCCTCCCTTTTCCTTCCCCCTCCACTCACTACTCACGCCCTTCTCACCCACATTTCAAAAGAACAACTGGAGAAGCACCAAGTAGGATTACCCAGGAAATCCGCAAGGATGACAGACAGAACACCTGAAACAGGGCCCCCCTGGCAGGGTAGAAACTTTTCGAACTGTCGCCCAGTAAACAAACCCCAGCTGCTAAGGGGCTTGGGCAGCGTGGCTGCCGCCAAAGCCAACACGTTCCCTCTCCAGGCAAAGTATCGCCGCGTTGTTGTTTTTTACCTTTGTGTTCGCCGAAGCCTGTTCCCACTCCTCAAATGAGGCAAAGTAAAGTTTGAGAGCACAGTCCAAAAATTGGGGTCAGACATATCCATTTCTTTCTCTCTTCAATTCACTGCGGGTTCAAGGCCATAAGGCCAAACCAGGGAGGGGGCGGTAAAACGGAAAAATAAAATAAAATAAAAGACGAAAAGAAGAAGAAAAATATCCCAATGATCTACTCGCTCCCTCCAGAGGAAACGTGCTGTGAACTGTGATCTCAGAACTTGGAGCCTGTCTGAAAAGTACCCGTCCTAGCCTTTAATTAACGCACAGCCATTTCTCCCAGGTTCAGGAAACTTATTTCCTCCTGGGTTTGCCCTCTCCTGGCCAGCCCTGGGCAGCTATAAACAGTAATTACAAGAGTTGGGCCGTGCGTTCTGCACAAAATGCTGTCTGTGTGTGATTCAGTCCAAGGTACTTTGTCATCTGTTTGGCAGATACCATTTGCAGCTCCTGCGGGGGGGTGGTGGTGTTGGGGGGGGGGGGGGCGGGATGACTATTTTAAGTCTCTGGTTCCGGGAGGCTGTTGCTTATCAGCAAACCATTCAACATCCGAACATGCCCAGTGCCGAGTTTCCTTTTGGTATCTACATACAAGGAAAAGAACTGAAATACAAAAAGCGCCTCTTCTCCCCTTTTGCAAAAGAAAAAAAAAAAAAAAAGGAAACTTACAAGCACTTTTAGAAAACTGGCCTATAGGCGGACTAGAACAGGACACCTTTGTGCGGCCTGAGGGCCGGGCGCTGGTTGCGGAGGGGAGGAGGCTCCCGACCCGCAGACACTCCCCCGGGAGCGGGGCCTCATGGGAAAGGGGGCCGGCGGGGGTGGGGGGCTCCCGAGCGCGAGCCCCGGAGCAGCCCGGACCCCGGCATCCTCTGCCCCCGCGCGCCGCGCCCCGCGCCCCCCGCTCGCGGCCCCAGATGGATCGTTCCCCCCAAATAAATAAATAAATCCCGCCGCGGCCCGCACCCGGGGAGGCGAGCGCGGCGCACACCTGAAGGCTGGTCTGTGATTCACGGCAGAATGGATCACCATGAAAACACTCCTAGGAAGTGAGTAATGACTCTTTACCCGGACGCCGTTTGCAGGAAAAGCACGCCGATGGGATGCCACACTCACCCAAAACCTCAGTCAACTATATTTATGAGTTTACATTCATTGGATGAATTACGACAGGCACACCTGTTTGGCTTCGTGGACTGCAGACACCGCCAGGGAATGGTGAGCTACTACCTGTGAAGACACTACTTGGCATTTATTTAACAAATGCTCGATTATTTCCCTTCCACGTGTGTTCAGACTTGAGGGAATGAAAGGCAAGGTTGAATCCATGTTTCTGTCGTTCATCTTGAAGAAAGCATGGAATTCAAATAACTTCCCAAACTGACAAATGCTTGTGTGAAAGTCTATGAAGGAAAAAAAAAAAAAAATAGAATTTAAATTAGCTGCCTTAAGTCTGGCATAACAGGGTGAGAGCTACTAAATTTCATAAGATTTTAATAAAAAAATCTCATAAAAAATGGTTTAGTTCACCTACTAAATACTGGAAACAAACTTGCTTACAGAAATATGAGAGTGGAGGGGGAGGTCAGCTGACAAAGGGAGGGGGTAAACAAGAACAGAAGTGTACTTTGGGATCCTCTCTAATTCTTATGACTCCCGAAATATTTTCACCCCAAGGACTCTAGAAATTTCTGATAATCATTATTTTACAATTCCTTATTACACATTACCTCCTGAAATTCTCACTGAGCCTCCTCAGATCCTTGGTATCTACTAAGACAATCAAAAGAAGCAATTTTTCCTCAATTTAACAAGTAACAAAATATACTTCACCAGACACTTAGGAACTTGCTTTTCAGTATGTTTTGTTCCATACTAAGCCATTTCTTCTCCCCCCCACCCTGCCACCTTTTAAAAAAGTTTTTAAGTTCTTAAAAGGGGTATTTCTTAAAGTCTGACAGAAAAACAGTACTACCCATGTTCCTGCGTTGTTTGTCAACCTCATTCCTTGGACACGTGAGGGTGCATAATTCTTTGTTCTGGGGGTTGTCTTGTACATCAGAGGACCTTTAGCAGCACGCCTGACCTCTACCCACTAGATGCCAGTTGCGACAATCAAAAATGTCTACAGACATTGCCAAGTATTTCTTAGGGGGCAAAATCATCCCTGGCTGAGAACTATTACTACCTTAAACAAAGCATCCCTCTGAGAAAGGTGGTTCAGAGCACTGGTGAAGAGCAAAAAACTTGGGTCTGAATTCTGGATCCAATAGTTAACTATGAATTAAGACAAGTCACTTAATCTCTGTCCATTTCCCCCATTTGGGGGGGGGGGCACATGATAGGACCAACCTTTAAGAGATCAACATACATAAGTGAGATGACATATATAAGCGCCTATAAGCAGTATTGAGGAACACACTGCACATAATGTCTGCAGTACACAGAAATTAAAAGAATGCAATGCTGAGGCATGTAGGAATAGAGCAGAGGACACCGCACACCATGTCCTCTACTTTCATGGTGACCAGAATGTGCCTCCACTGAGGTGTAAACAAACTGTTTACTAGTCTGTGAGTTCCTCGAGGCTGCGGTCATGTTTTACTGATTTTTCTACTTCCAAGATCCAACAGTTCCCGATTTATATAAGCAGTTAGTAAATACTTTTTGAATGGAGACACTTCAGATGCTTGGGCTTCTCTCAAAATGCCCTAAAATTATCGATATTAGCAGGTCAACTGACTTTTGTCAAAGAATCTTAACTTCTTATGAATCCCACGAACATACTTTTAAGTTCTAAAGAATTTCTCCCATTGACTAATTTTTATCTATAATCCGTAACTGAAAACAGAAGTCCTATAATTCCTCATGTCACAACCAAAAAGAGAAACTCTCTTTGGATCCCACCCACTACCTGCATCCCCAAAGGTAAGCCCAGGGGGATTTTGTGTGCTGAGTTAATAGGTACTCGAGTTTAAGAGGGAAAATTACATAGTAGAGACTGCCCAGAGAAGAACATCAGGATGGCGAAAGGAGACATGAAAGTGTGCTATCTACATCACATGGTGAAGAAACTGTGTTCAAAGTGCAAAAAGAGAAAATTTGAGAAGCTTGACAGTGGTCTTTGAATACTGAAATAACTATGACATGGAAGAGTCTTCGGATCCAAAGATGAAAAGGGCTGATAGGCCAAGAGAGGATGTCCTATAAAAGTGTCTAAGTAGAGGTAACTTGAAGGAGATGCAGTGCACAGAATTCAGGTTCTGGATGGTTCCAAGAACTAATGACTCTGTAGCTCCCAAATCCTATATTCTCCTTCTTCTAGAAAAGCCCTTTCATTTGGGCAATACCCATTAACAATGATAACTAAAATGGGTAAATGAGTACATAAAACGTTTTGTCTTCTTTTGATTGAATGATAAAGATCCTGGTCTGTGAGCAGATGTCATTACCGTCTCCACTCTGTACCTTCTGGGGAATCCGTCCTGCAGATTTTCAAAGGGATAGGTAAAAACACATTTTTAAAAACTACGTATACTTAAACATGTGTTTTGCACTTAGGTGGCTTGGGAAAATTGGGGTTGTATCCAAAATGAAAAAATAAAAATAGGTAAAGTACGTGAGGAGCCAGAAATGAACTACTTAACACAGTGAAAGTGGCTGATACATTCCCACATTCGTTTAAGATAAGAGTAGGTGTGACACCCAAGTGTAACTTGTCTTCTAACCTGTTTGACTTGATTTGGGAACCTATGATTCAGAAGCTAATGCAGTTAGCAAACACAAGAATTAAAATTGTCAGAACTACTGACATTTTCCTACAGAGAAATAATTATACGGGCTACAACTATAGTTTGGTTGCAAGTACAGTGAAACTGGCTACTGAACTAAGGAAATTGAGATTACTGGAAATTCTTAAGACTACAACTGGTCTAAGTCAACATACAGATATTCAAGATTTTCTACTTTATTGCACAATAACTGAGCCTATACAGTAATGGACAAGCTTTGTGATCCACAATGCTCACTCATTTAATCAGATGATATTATGAGCCATTGTTTTTATAAGAAAGGTAAATGACAAAGAAAAATAAGCTTCTCACGCTACTGAAATGCTGGCTTAGAATGAAATGAGTAATTAAGAATGGGTCAAATTCTTCATTGTTCACCGCCCTCCTATATACAAAGAAGTCCCGTGTTCTTTTCACTTACTTGAATTCTCCCATCCACTTGGTACCCTCTGCCTCATGCCCACTCAATAGGGTTTCCTCCCACCCTCCACAGAACAGCAGATAATAATCCCCGGGACCTTCCTTGAACTTCAACACTGTGGGAGACTAATGCAGGTGTGCAGCCCGGGAATCCGTCAGCTCCCTGCACTGACATTCTGGCTACACGGCCAATTCCAATGAGAAGACACCAGGAAAAGTGGTGTTGATACCAAGTTCCCAATATATTCTACCTAATCTTGGCCTCCTCTGGGCATTGTGCTATAAACTAACTTTGATCTCCATCCAACCCCGTTTTTCGAGCACCTTGAAGTGACTACTTCCCTAATACTGTTCATACTTACGGGTCTGCCTTGTTCACCTTCTAAATGCTGCATTGCGAATTGAAGGGCAGAAGTGTGAGCAGCAAACTGCCCGACCTCAATAAGTCGTCCTTGTAATCATGGCACATATTGAGAAATAAAGCTTAAAGGCTGAGCTAGAGATGTGAAGAAAGTTGCATCAAAGTGGAGTAGGTTGAAAGAAAGCTCTACTAGTGTTATTAAACTTTTTTTTTTCTCACATTACTAAACTATGAAAGAAGATAAAAGAGATAAATGAAAATTATCATGGAGGGATAAATGTGAATGCCCAATAATAGGAGATGGATAATAAGGAGGTTACATCATCCTTGGAATATGAAAAAATATTAAACAATATCACAAGGTAGATTTACATTTATAGAGTGAGGAGATAAAACAACAGAAACACAATTAAACTGATTTCTATTTCTTGACAGGTTGAGCAGAGAACTGCGTGATCCCAAGGGCTGGCTGAAGGATAAGACCCGAGAGAGCAAAGGACAGGGTGGAGACTAACTAGAATGGGAAGAGAACATAACATTGTCCTCAGGTACTTCCTGGACTCTAGGAGAATCATTGGCTCAGGAATGTAGCAAATGACCAGTAACTTTAAAAAAAACCCAAGGAGAGAACAGATCAATACAGACCATAGAGTACTTAACCCCCATAATGGTGACTCCTTGATGGGTAGGATAGAAAAGTGGAGTAGAACATGCGTGATGACAGTCCAGCATACAGGACCAGGTTGGGTTGCACGATCACTGTTTGCAAGCACGTCACCCTAACTCTCTGCCCTCTGGTTTACCAGCAAGCAAAGGTTCTGGGAGAAGCTGCAGAGTCAGGCTGACAGAGCTCTACCCGCTGTGACAGGAAGTGGACAGAAAATGTCTATCACCCTTATGGGGCTGCTGCAAGAGTCATCCTACCAGGAGAAGACAGGGAACCAGAGAAGACTGTGTCACTCCATTCTAAACCAGCTGTCTGCAAGATCCGCCAATAAGTGACATAGAGTCATAGCCTCTAACAGAACTAAGCAATCCAGTTTGGGAGCAGAGAACATGGCTTGGAGATCAGACACCTCATTTGGCAAATGGGAAGACTAAGTCCTGTCTTTAAGACCGAACTTCTTGCCACTTGTTCTAGGCAGGCTTCCTTGAGGTTCCCTATCCCTACTGTTGAGTATCCCTCTTCTGGCCTCTGCTCCTGAGAGCTTCTGTAGGGAAAATGTTCTCCCACTGTATCAAAATCAAAATTTGTTTGCAGATCAATCCCCATCAGAATAAGAGCCCCTTGAGGGAAGAGCTCTATCCCCTTCATCTTTCAATCCTCAATACAACCATTTGGATGAGTGTTGAGAGAAGGGAGAAAAGGAAAAAGATTTGCTCAGGGTTAAAATGATACTTGATAGCAAAGTCAGGTACAGAATCCTGATATTTTGGAGAAAATTTTTTAACTTTTTTAAAAAGTTAATTTTTTAAAAAATTAATTTTTAACTTTTTTAAAAAAAAGTTTTAAAAAGCTTTTTTTTTATCTAGTCCTCCTGAATTTCATGACTCCATTGTTGCACCTATTAGGCAGGTCTATTGTCTCAGATTTCAAAATCTCAGAAAATAGAGACCGCGCATAAATAGTTTTATGTATGTACACATATACATACAATTAATTTACATGAAGTAGTAACTGCTTTTTGCTTGTAACAGTGACCCCCAGATTGTAATCATTGCATTAGTCTCTCAATCTGGAATTAACTTCAAGGACATGGAGTTTCTTGATCCAGAAGCCTGGGTCTAAGGTTCATCATTTCTTCTCCAGTTCCTGAGCATGAATTACAGTGCAATTATCACAAGTGTCAATTTGGTTTAAGTGGGTCAGGGTAGTTATATTTAGCCCTTTGGTAGCCGGCACTAAGACCTTTCTGTAATGTAAGATTAAAGCTAATTTATCAGTTCTCCTTTTCTTGAATATTTTTCCAGGTCAGACATCT
This sequence comes from Meles meles, assembly GCF_922984935.1. Classification (NCBI taxonomy): domain Eukaryota; kingdom Metazoa; phylum Chordata; class Mammalia; order Carnivora; family Mustelidae; genus Meles; species Meles meles. The sequence goes on from NC_060068.1 coordinate 87,684,573, forward strand.
AAAGTTATGGAAAATTTTGCCACTAAAATAAGAGATAAGGTTTCCATCAAAGTACCACATAGGGAGTATATATAGACCAAGGTAGAAACAATGTGCTTCTGCTAACAGTAAGAATTTTAGTCGATTAAGCAAGTTGATTCACATTATTCCACAAATCAGAGGCTGTTATTTTAGGGAAGACACAAAATATTTTAGCTAAGGAGTTCTCAGGAAAGCCTCTAGTAAGTTAGGTCATTTTCATTACCAACAAAGATTTTTAAAGAAACACTAATTCACAGAATAAATAAATGTTTAGAATGAAAAGTGTTCAGTCTAACTTTCTTGTAGAAATGCAATCAAAGCATCAATTAAATATTTTTACCTGTTTAATTGGCAAAGTTGAAAAAAAGATACCATCAGTGGTGGTGAGAGCATGAGAACATAAGTTCTACTAACTACTGGAAAAGCTATCTGGAGAACGAAAACACACACACACACACACACACCTGACACGTATATCACCTATACACAGACACACAGACATAAATGTACGTGTCTGCTACATATGTATACATATAATACACACATACAAATAGACATTTTAACCATAACTGACATCTTGGAACTTACACGAATACAACCAACTGTATACACAAACATTTATGCATATGGAAATTAATCTCAGAATTCCTTATAAAAGCACAGTATGGGTGACAAAAACTAATGGTACAACATGTTAACAAATGTAATTTTATTAGGGCAAATGCTCGTAAATACCAAAAGAGCCATAAAATAAAATACTATGAAACCAATAAGAATAGAATAATAGATTCCAGTGATATCCAGATTTAATCCCTGGAGCCTGTGAATATGTTACCTAATATGTCAAGAGGAATTTTGAAGATGTGATTAAATTAAGGGTCTTGAGATAGAGAGATTTTCCTAAATTATGAAGGTGGGCCCTAAATGTAATGTCTTTATAAGAGCGACACAGAGGGAGATTCAACTGTAGAAGAAGGCACTGTGACACAAGCAAGATGCTCTGCTGCTGGCTTTGACGATGGACGAAGGAATGAAAGGAATGTGTAGAATTCAGCTCATGAAAGAAGCTGGAAAAGTCAAGAAAACATATTCTACCTTACTGTTTCTGGAGGGAGCTCAGCCCTGCAGACACCTTGATTTTAGCCCAGTAAGACTGATTTTAGACTTCTGGCCATTAGAACTCTAGGAGAATAAATATATGTTGTTTGAAACCATATAGCTTGTCATAATTTGTTACAGAAGCCATAGGAAACCAAGACCACGTTTATAAAGTATACATTATGGGAAATGCTCCTGAAATGTGTTTAAAAACAAAATGGAGCAGTTAGGATATAACTTGTTTATAATATACATGAAACTATATGAATACAAAAGTGAACTAAACAAAGTATTTTTCATAGCCATCTATAAGTGTGGAATTATGGTTGATTTTATTCCTTTATACATATGTGTGTGTGTGTTCTTTTTTTTTTTTTCAAAGATTATTTATTTATTTATTTGGACAGAGAGAGATCACAAGTAGGCAGAGAGGCAGGCAGAGAGAGTGAGAGGAAAGCAGGCTCCCTGCTGAGCAGAGAGCCCGATGCGGGACTCGATCCCAGGACCCTGAGACCATGACCCGAGCCCAAGGCAGCGGCTTAAACCACTGAGCCACCCAGGCGCCCCATGTGTGTATTCTTTTTTACAGTAAATCCTATTATTTTTAATTAGGAAGAAAAAACCTCCAATCCCAGAAGCCATATATCTGACGGTCCTTTTACCATGACCTGAAAGTTCATGTTCCTACGAATTTTAGATTACTGTGAAGTTTACAACCTTTAAACGATGTGCCTTTACATGGACATTTTCATAAAACTGGACTGGCATCTTTTGACAAAATAAAATGCAAATGTAAAAGCTCTAAAAACCTTAGAAATACTAACATTGCTTTAAAAATGAAGTCTTTCCTACTCCCGGGAATTTCAGAATATAAAAATGAAAGATAACTGCTTCTACACATAAATCCTTACCTGTCTATGGCAACTGGGCAAATGGGTATTTTCAAAACTGACTGGGTTATAAATTCATACAGGGCTGTGTTTTGAATATATATGTTGTTATTTGCAGACTGGTCAGGCTGTGCATTTTATGTGACCAATTCTGAATTCCAGAATTATTTCAGTGTGCTGTACATGAAGACTTTCTTCTTTCATTGTTCAGAACATTTACTTTTTTTAAAAAAAAAAAAAAGATTTATTTGAAAGAGAGAGACGGGCAGAGGGAGAAGCTGTTCTTTACTGAACAGGGAGCCCAATGGAGGGCTTCATCCCAGGACCCTGGGATCATGACCTGAGCCAAAGGCAGACGCTTAACTGACTGAGCCACCCAGACGCCCCCAAAATCATTTACTTTTGACAAAGCAAGCTCCATTTTAATATTGGCCAACTCGTATGCAGTAAAAAAAAAAAAAGATGGTCCTAACTTCAAAATATTATATTATCTGTAATTTGGGATTACCTCTCCCCTCTCCCCAGCAAACACAAACTTGTTATTTCCCATGATGCTAGATAGTTTAGATTTTACTGTTTTTACTTAGCTGGATTATGAGGACTGAAAGGCATAGACAAAGTTTCTGGTACCAACTAAAGAAACATTCTTTGAACCAATGTATTAAAAGACACATCACAGAAGATAACTATATTAAAGTTAATAGTTATAAAAATAAACTTTCAAAAAGAAGTTATTCCAGGTTTAAGAGCTATAGCAACAGTCAATCATGTCATCCAATATAGTGGCAGTTGGGTGATAGATGAGTGATCTCCACAGGTGGCTTTCAGCTCATGAAGCACGTGCAGAATTATAAAGAATGCTAATACACGAATGACTAAAAGCAAGCCAAGGCCAGACCAGATGACATGTACATTGCAGAAATAGAAAACTCAAGAGAGTAGAAAAAAACCGACTTAAAGGTAACAATAATACACCAGTTGGGAACATAAGAAATTGGGAGAAAAGTCAATTAAGTTCTCACTATCCATAAAGTTAAAAAAAAAAAAAAAAGAGCGCAGATTTTCACGTTGTACGGGGCTGTCTGGCCAAGGCCTCCATTATCTCTTGCTTGGATTCATAAAATGTCCTCCTGCTCCCCACTCCCAACTGTTACTCCAAAACCGCCAGCCCTAACGTGTACACACAGTCATTTGACCCTCCCTCTCTCCCTTGAAAGAAAATTCAGTGGTTCCTGCACTGTTCTAGCAATATTCCTTCAAGAACAGTTTCTGTCCCACCATCATTGAATTACCGGCGTGCAGATTTGTGGAGGCTTCTCCACACCCACAGACTGCGGATTTCTGGGCACAAAGCCCAGGAATCTGCATTCCACCCAAGTGCCAGGGGGGTGGAGGTCTTCTGCACATTAGAGTTTGAGAGGTTCGTCATAGGAAAAAACAAAACATCTTTAAATGGAGTACTTTATAAATACAGAGACTTACTGCTTTTGCCTCATACTTTGACACATGTCCCTTTGTGGTTTATGCTCCAATAATAAAAAAGTATGTACTTGTCAGAAAAAGTGAATTACTTTCAGCTCCCCAGATGCAGGAGCTGCTCCATACCTCACTGCCTCATTGCCTTTGCACATCCTGTTCCCAGTTCCTAGAATTTCCATCTCCTCTGCCTGGAAAACTTCTGCTCATCTTTCAAGTGAGAGATGAAAGGTCACCTCCCCAGCTAAGTCAGTCTGACCTTCTCTTGAAGACAGAGGTTTCCCTCCTGGATCTCGAATGAACTTTATACATATACATGCCTCTTTTAGAGCATTTTACTAGAGCACAATTGTCTACAGGTCTAATTCTCCACGAGGCTTTAAGCACTCTGAGTACAAGGATAGTTTCTATTCATCTGTGTAGGTCTCTAAGTACATCAGAGATACCCAGCAGACTTCATGGATACAGACACATTATACTGTAAGGTTAAACACACACACACACACACACACACACACACGGTATTTATTTTTTCTATTTATCTAACTTCTTCTTAGAAGCCCTAGGGGGATGTTTCCAAAAACCATGTTGCCTTTTGTCAATTGGTTGGATGGCTTTTCTTTTAAGGCGCTGTCATTTAAGGACAAACTTCATGATTATTAATAAAAAGAACAATGAAAATTTAAGACTGATTTTTAGGCAGATCTTAAGGGCTCATTAAGAAATGAACCAAACAAACACTATTAGCTTTTATAATCCATCACAAGTATGGCTTAAGTCAAGTGTTACTTTGTCGCCTCTGAAAAGATAACTAAAAATGCAGAGTGACCTTTTTCCAAGGCTGGAAACTCAACCCTCCTGGGGACAGCATCAACATGTGTGCCCCTGCCTCCACACACCCTCCTCACCCACTGCAGTGAACACATGACAATTTTGAGTACCAAGGCCAGAGTGTTCAAGGTCTGCAACCTGTTGGCCACCACCTCAGAGTCCCAGCCTAAGCTCTGGTGTGTCAACCTGTTCAGCAAAACTCTCCCTCCCATTCAGGAGGAACAGACAGCCAATCTGTTTCTTCTCCTAGCGCCTCTCCTTCTCTCTTGCAAATGCCCATTTCTACATCTTGATCTTGCTTGTATACCACAGTCAACCCATCCCATCTAGGGGTCTAAGAATTAACCTTTTTTGTTTGTTTTTTAGGACAGCATGGGGGAGGGGCAGAGGGAGAGGGGCAGAGAGGATCCCAAGCAAGCACCACACTCAGCGAGCAGCCTGACCCAGGGCTTGATCCTATGACCCTGAGATCACAACCTGAGCCAAAAATCAAGAGTTGGATGCTGAACCAACTGAGCCACCCAGGTGTCCCTACAAATTAACATTTTTATTGATAATGTTGAAGATCTTACTATCTGGCAGGGTTTATATATGAAAGGGAATTGAAAGTTTTAGAGAAAGGTACAAGGAGGAGGGCAGAGTTCACTCATGACTGTAGGAGCCTGTTTAGTGAATGACGTCAATCTGAATCTGGAGATAGGCTCCTCAAGAGCAATGGCCACTAAGTCAACTCCCCACCCCTCTTCACTAGAGAAAAATGGAAGTGAAGCTGTAAAACCCTGCAGTTAGAGGGTTCTCAGGCCCTGATGCAGATACTCCTGTATGACTTTTCACGCACATGTCAAGGGTAGATGGCTTATTTACTAATTATGCAGCCACCAGAAATGATCATCACAAATTATATAACAGCATAGTAATACATTACATGGAAAAAAGTATTTCAGAAGTAGCCTAACTATGGTATGACTCCCATCTCACAAAGCACATATGCATACTTGAAAGGATTTGTATGTATCATGGGAAACTGGAAAGAATTCATCCTAAGTGATTTAGTTTACTCTTTCATTTCTGTTATTTTTGTTTTAATATATATTAAAGCACATCATATGTGTTAACAGTATTTCCTGGTCTTTAGGTATCTTGCTTCATTATCACATCAAATTGCTTTCATGCCAACTCATCTTCCAGCTCCCCGCGAACAACACTGCTTGATACGAAAACACACAGAAAAGGTAGTAGGGCCCAGGCTGTCTCTGGTGGACACTCAGAGAGGGACAACTTCAATTGTTCAAAAATAGTGGACAATAAACTGCTGGGGGCTCCAAGATAAACATAATCATCAATGAGCATTTTGGGTGGCATGGTGACAACATCAAGGCCCTTTCTCTCACCTTCGAAAGAATCATTTCTTTTATTTATCCTTTGTTAGTGCCTAGTACCATAGCTTTAAAATCATTAGTGTGGAGTTCATGGTTCAGAAAAATTGGTTCAGTGATTCTGTTCCAGAAATGGGAAGAGGTATGCTTCAGTGAGCTGCCAGGTATCTGCAGGATACCTAAAAACAACACATTATTTGTTATTGTCAGCTTTAATGGGGAGCAAAGCCTACTGCGTTTGACTTACATAACTGCAGAGCTCTGGTCTCCCAAATTACAAAGGACATTTTAGGGGGTGCTTATAAAACATAAAACAGGCAATGGAAGTTCTGGCTGGGTCTAATATCCTTCAGTCAACATATGGTCTATGGGTTAAGCCCATCCGTTAATGTAAGTATCCAAACAAAGACAATTTTGGAGGGTAAGGGGAAAAGAAGTCTTTGTAGTGTTTCATAAATATAAGTCATGATATAAATCACCAAAATTTTTTTTTTTCAATGAGCTGCTTCTAAGAAAAGCAAATAAAAGAACAGGTGGAAAACAATAAACAAATGAACAGACCAGAGCATGGAACCCAAACAGCCATCTTTCATAGACGCACACTAAGTGTGAGGAAAATGTCATGCCTAGAATCTGTAACATACCTCTCCTACCCAGCTTACTACTTAGAAGTAAATTAGGGCATAAATGCTTCTTTGAGTAGAGTTGGAATTTAAGGCCCTGTATTTCAGTCATGTCTTAGAAGCTTTCACTGACACAATTTCAAATCATGCTTATTTTTTTTTTCATCCAAAGAACCAGCATTTCAGGGGGGAATAACTAAATCATAACATGCTATACTCCTAGAAAATCCCAGTAAATAAAAAAAAATAAATAACATGTTTCCCCAATGAATTTACAACTAATCTACATGTCGGATTCCAGGAAACTCTAGAACAGATTCCTACCTAGAAGTTTCCAAGACCAGTTAAGTAATTAAAAAAAAAAAGAAGACGACGACGAAGAATCTCAGAGACTAATATGGCCAGATAAATTTATCAAGAAGTGAGAGATGAAGTAATAGAGAATAGTTGTGGTCATATGGCTCTTTAAATTTGGGTATGAAAACTGACTTCATAAATAGAATACACTTCTAATGAAAGTTTATTTCTGATTTCAGAACAACTAATTGAGTTTCCAAGGCCATATAAAAATTTGTATCAATTTCTTGGTTAAGAAAGAATGAGTAAAACATGAGTAAGAGAAATCCCCTGATAACCTATAAATTTCATCTTATGTAATTATTTTAACTTCCTGTCACTGTGAAGCTTCCCTGGAGCTGTCAACACCTGGCAAACCTGAAGTTTGAATTTCACTTCTTCTACATCTCCCTATGAAAGCTGTGGGGGCTTGCTGGAGAGGAAAAAACAAACAAACAAAACAAACAAAAACAGCCCTAAGGGAGACATCTAGAATAAAGTTACAAAAGCAAAATTCTCAGTGTGTGTGTGTGTGTGTGTGTAGTCTTTGACTATTCTGTGATTGACTATTGATAAAAAAAAATACTAACAGAAATGGGACAGGGGATACAAGTATCATTTTATTTTATTTTTTATTTTTTTAAAAGATTTATTTATTTGACAGACAAGATCACAAGTAGGCAGAGAGGCAGGCAGAGAGAAGAAGGGAAGCAGGCTCCCCGCTGAGCAGAGAGCCTGATGCAGGGCTTGATCCCAGGACCCTGAGATCATGACCTAAGCCGAAGGCAGAGGCTTAACCCACTTAGCCACACGGGTGCCCCCAAGTATCATTTTAAAAAGGGATTTAAGATAGTCTAAAAATTCTTTCCTGTTTCAACAGAAAATATTGATCATGTTTTACTTATTCTAGAAAAAATATTTCCTTCTTCCTTGGTTGAAACAACTTTGCCTAGTGTGAATATTTATTTAATTGCATACTGTTGTTTATCTGCAACTATATTTCTTTCCTCAGAAGAGTTGGTTTCAAAATGTCAGTGGGGGAAAACAGTAACAATTTACCATATAAAATAACATTTTTCACAGAGCTACACCTTGTGTGTCAATATAGCTTTTGGCTAGACCCATACATGGAATTGCTGCTGTGCCTCCATTCCCAAATACCACAGACTCGGCTCAATTTGCTTGAATAATTCTGGGTCGCCACATACTTCCATAGAACAGTGAGAACTTTAACTTATCAAAGACTGGACAAAATCACTCTGAAGACAAATTTTCTCCCCAAATGTTCTTACTGTTACAATTTTTTTTTTTATAAAAATAACTGGCTTCCTTATAGAAAAATAAACAGCCCAAAGCAAATGATGCACAAGAAAGTGTGAGGAAAGACAGAGATGGTTTAAAGGTGCTTCCGAGAATTGAAAAGAGGCAAAATTCAGGAACAATTTTTAAATGTCAAGGTTCTAGGGATCTTACCTTTCCAAGCCCCATCTGACATAGTGTCAAACATTCCCGCATCTCACATTAAGCCTTTTCTCCTGTGAAACATGGTGTGAGTATTTTCTGTTTGCTGCATTTCTAAGCAATCATCACACATACTTGGGAATTCTTATGAGATGAAAAGATCTAAAATAGAAACTGTCTCCAAAAGTTTCATTTTTGTGATTGTTAAATTTAATGATTAACAGAGTTGATGTTATGTTTTCAGACAAATATCTTGTTTCCTCTTATAAAGCTGTGAGCCAACAACCTGATTCCAGGCAGGTTAAATGTAAAAATAATATATGTTTTCATGGATAATGGCACAAAATATGGTACAAATTTTGCTTCTGTGGCTTTCCTTTTGTTTTTTTTGTGTGTGTGTGTGGTTTTTTTTTTTTTTTTTTGGAACCAAAATGTCTTCCCCTTTGCAGACTCAAATTGGTCATAGTTCTATGAGTGTCCCCTTATGCAGAGAGCGTGGGGTGTATATGTGGTGGCAGTGCCACAGAGCGGCTGACGACAGGGACCGGAGCCACTGCCCAGCTTGTGATCACAGCATCAGTACTTAGTAGTTACGGGATGTTGGGTAAGTTAGTCAACCTCTCAGTGCCTTAGTGTCCAATTCTGCAAAATTAGAATTATAATTACCTCATATGACTGTTGCTAGGATTATGCTCGTATTTTTTTTTTAATGCCGAAAGCACTGCCTGGCATTTTAAAAGTATTAATCAAGCCACTGTTACTTCACAACCAACAGATGAAGTGCATCTGAAAGAACCACTCATTTTCCCCAGCAAAGCTGCTCATCCACAGGGAGCTGTCTTGAAGAAATGGACAGACCCCACATTTTGGGCAGACATCAAGACAAACCAACTCCTCTAGATCAATGTTCTTAGTTCTTTCTTTTCCTTCCCACAGATTCTTCTCCGGAATAGGGGCAGGGGTGGTCCCAATGGTAAGGATAACCCCATCTGTGTTAAGGGTCAATGAAGAGGAATAGAATCACAAAGATTAAAGACCTCTCCCCAGAACAAATAATAGAGTCACTTCCCTCTAGTGGCTGAGATACAAAATTACAACGTCCCAGCCAAGTGTAATTCTTGAGATGTGTTGTAATGGAAATAATTCAGAGGACGGTAAAGTGAAAAGCCAATTTTAAGCCAGTGGAGATTAAGATACAGAATAACAAACCACTGAGGCTTTTTTAAAAAAAAATAAATACTAGACATTTTCACGGTTTCATAATTATTAACCTTAACATCACAAAAAGAACAATTTTAATTAAAAGTAACCCCACCATAAGTATTTAATACCTACTTCAGTGTCCTCTAAGTACAGCCAGTGTAGTCCACATGATAAATAGCTTTCTCCTTCTCTAAGTTTTTTAACAGATGAGGCTCATTACTTTACATAATCATCCCCAAAACTAGGACACCGCTCCCACTGTCGCTTTGCAGTGAAATATTAATCCTACCAAACCAAATATTTGACATGATCTGTTGGGCTTGGAGTATTTTCCTTAAACCATTAACTTCTCATGGGTATGGGGAGACAGGAAAAAAAAAAAGAAAAAAAAAGGAAAAGACATCTTTCATTACAGTTGTGTTACATGAGGAATATATAACAAAGGCAACCGGATTTTCCTTAAGAGTGCTGAAATTACTTCTTAGCAGTTTATGTTCTGAGCCGTTTCAGACACTCAGACACCCAGCTCTTCTGAAACACTCTGATTTTAAAATCCCATTGCACGTGATTCATCAGCATCCACTTTGGGCTGTATACGGAAGAAGGAAGGTTACAACAAAAACACTGCAAAAGGGGCTCATTTTTCATTTATAAATTCATGTAAGAAAGCTAAAAAAAAAAAAAAATCACCTACAAGACACAGAAGATATTCCTAAAACAAAGCTCTCCTGTTTTTCCTTTCACAGAAGCCACATACACACATTTGACTTTTAAAAACCGCTGATCTAAAATACACCCATTAGAAAGCGTATTTTCTTCTTTCATGCTCTTAAATACACAAACCTCAAGAAATATTTTCTCTAGCACATAAAGTACCATGACGAATCTAATAAATCTACATAATTTCATACTCACTTAAGATACTGGGAGGTGTATAATAGTACACACATGCATATTTGTGCGCAACAAAACACAGTGTGGGAGAAGAAAGAATATGGGTGTTCAGCATTTCTATTTGATGGGGTGGCAATTCATCTAAGGATTGATCTTCTCTTGGCATTGGGACCAACAGGACTAGATGTGAGCAGGGTGAAAAACTGATAGGCCCGTTTACAAATTCGCTTTCTGTAATAAAGGTCAATTATTTCTCTGTTTAGAGGCCTATGATCCTTACAAAATGAAACATACTTTTGTCATGTGATCCAGCAGGCGCCCTCCTTGGAATTTACCCAAAGGAGCTGAAAATTTACATCCTCACAAACACCTGCATACAGATGTTTATAGCAGCTTTGTTCATCACCGCCAAAACTTGGGAGCAATCGAGATGTCCATCAGTAGGTGAACAGATAAGCAAACTGTGCTCCAATCAGACAAGGGAATATTACTCAGGACTACAAAGAAATTAGCTATTAAGCCATGAAAAGACATGGATGAACTTTAAGTGCATATGACTAAGTCAAAGGAGCTAATTTGAAAAGGCTACATATGGTGTGATCCAAACTAAATGACATTGTAGAGAAGGCCCAACTATGGAGTCAGTAAATAGATCAGTGGTTGCCAAGGAGTGCGGAAAAGGGATGAATAGGCAGCAAACGGGAATTATGGGGCAGTGAAAATACTATGTATGATACTATCATGACGGTTATCTGTCACTGTACTTTCATGCAGACTCACAGAACATACAACTCCAAGAGTGAATCCTCACACTAACTATGGACTTCAAGTGACTAACCTGTGTCAGTGTAGGCTCACCCACGGGAACCAACATGCCACCGTGGTGGTGAATACTTAGGAGCGTATGTATATGTGTGGTCAGGGTGGGGTATATGGGAAATCTCTGTACCATCCACTCACTATGAAACTAAATGTGCTCTATGAAAAATTAAGTCAACTGAAAATAAAAAGTTAAAAAACAAAAAACAAAAACAAACCAACTTTATATTTTGGGGCACCTGGCCAGCTCAGTCAGGGGAGCATTCAACTCTTGCTTCATCTTGAGGTCATGAGTTCGAGCCCCATGTTGGCTGTAGAGATTACTTTACATAAAATAAAATAAAAATTTTAAAACTTTGCATTTTTTTTGCTATGATTTTTATTTTTATTTTTTTTTCTTTTTCTTCATTTTATTTATTTTTTCAGTGTAACAGTATTCATTCTTTTTGCACAACACCCAGTGCTCCATGCAAAACGTGCCCTTCCCATTACCCACCACCTGTTCCCCCAACCTCCCACCCCTGACCCTTCAAAACCCTCAGGTTGTTTTTCAGAGTACATAGTCTCTTATGGTTCGCCTCCCCTCCCCAATGTCCATAGCCCGCTCCCCCTCTCCCAATCCCACCTCCCCCCAGCAACCCCCAGTTTGTTTTGTGAGATTAAGAGTCATTTATGGTTTGTCTCCCTCCCAATCCCATCTTGTTTCATTTACTCTTCTCCTATCCCCCTACCCCCCCATGTTGCTTCTCCATGTCCTCATATCAGGGAGATCATATGATAGTTGTCTTTCTCCGATTGACTTATTTCACTAAGCATGATACGCTCTAGTTCCATCCACGTCGTCGCAAATGGCATGATTTCATTTCTTGCATTTCAGGTGACTGGTAAATTATTCTTTAATGAAATGAAACCAAACCACTAAACTGCTCTGCCTGCAAAAATGAAGCTCAGCTTGGGCTCAGCCACCCTCTCGAGCCTCAGCACTGAACATTTGCCTTCCACCACCACTGTGCTCCCCAGGAACTGTGACTCCTTCGTAACCACAACATTGCTCCTGAGCCTCCTGAGCTATTCCTGCCATGGCCTTTGCCCAGGACTGGCTTCCCTGCTAGCTCCTCTTCTCTTCCTGATTGACATCTTTTCATCCTTCTACAGCCAAAGAGCATCTCCTCTGGGAGCTCCCCATTGAAATTGAATCAGACAGAATTAATCCTCTCTCCCCTTGTCTGTTATTGTATTACAGTTAACTGTTTTCGTGTCTGTCTTCCCTGAGGGAAGGTCATGGGTCATCCATCGTGGTAGCCCAGCCTCTTCTGTGGGGTCATTCCTGGCAATCAATACATGTTTGTAGGATGAATGAGTGGTTCTACGATGTGTCCGTGGTTTCAAATCTCATTTAGAAGTAGGTGGGGCCCAAGTCATAAGTGAAACCTGAGTGTCCCGTGTTACTGGACCACGTACTAGAGTTTTCACCAGCACGTTAAATACACTGCTCATTTTCTCTCTAACTCAGCTTGTCTCTAGCTCCCTCCCCATCTTCCACACCCTTATTCTGCCTCCCACATCTTATCCTTCCTCCAAGCCTGGCCTCCTGTCATAGGTACCCTAAAGGACTTTACCATCTACACAGACATGTGCAGGTAAGCTATGGGCTGAAGGAAGACAAAAGCTAAGTCATTAAGTCACACAAGGCCTACTGCTCACATAAGGCTGCACTAAAGATAAACCTGATTCAGCAATGGGAATTATCAAAATGGAGAGTACTCATATGTTACACAATGAGCAAGAGCCCCAAATTTCCCAGAAGGGTCATCAAGAGCCCCCATGTGGCTGGTATCACAAGGGTCTTTATCCTTTGTCTTGTGTCTCTTCTGGTATGTGCTACTTACCTTCCACGCACTGCTCTCCTCACCACAGACCCCTGAACTCCACGGCCTGTGCCCAGGGCAGCACTGACCTCAGCATCACTCTCAAGGGGAATATTCCCCTGCTGGAAACTCTGTGATCTCACTTCTGTGAAGCCATTCCTCCCTTCCTCCTCCGGATCCCTGGCCACGTGACCTGCAGCTCCCCAGCACACATCCGGATCTGCAGTATCTCAGACATTCACCCCAAGGCCACTTCCCACCAGTTAATTTCATCCAGTCCCATGACCTTATGTCAGGCCCTAAATCTGCTCCTCTGGGCCTAAACTTCCTTGGGAATTCCAGAGTCCACATGGGTATCACAGAGGCCTCTCCAACTTGACATGAACAAAACTGAACTCATGATTTTCTGGCACAAGCTGTTCCTCCCCAAGCTGTCCCCACCTTGGGAAACAGACCTACCATCTACTCTGTTACTCCAGCCAGCAATCTAGAAACTCATCTTGATTTTGTTCTTTGCCTCAAACCCCTTCCTTCCAACTCATTCCCTCATAAGTCCTATGCATTTTCCCTTCAGAGCAGCCAGAATCTAACCACTTCTTTCCAAATCCCCTAGCCCAGGCCTCCCCTATCTCTCATTCTGGACTACCCCCTCAACTACAAAACTGAGGGCAAGCCACCCACTACACAACAGCCAGAGGAAATTTTAACAACCACAAATCAGGGGCACCTGGGTGGCATACTTGGCTAAGGGTCCAGCTCTTGGTTTCTGCTCAGGTCCTGATCTCAGGGTCATGGGATCAAGCCCCATGCTGGGCTACAAGCTCAGCACAGAGTCTGCTTGAGATTCTCTATCCCTCTTCCTCTGCCCCTCCCACTCATTCTCTAATAAATAAATATATCTTTTTTTTTTGTAAAGATTTTATTTATTTTTTTGTCACAGAGAGAGACAGCGAGAGCTAGCACAGGCAGACAGAGTGGCAGGCAGAGACAGAGAGAGAAGCAGGCTCCCCGCCGAGCACAGAGCCGGATGCGGGACTCGATCCCAGGACGCTGGGATCATGACCTGAGCCGAAGGCAGCCGCTTAACCAACTGAGCCACCCAGGCGTCCCTAAATATATCTTTTTTAAAAAGCAGATCAATTTCACATTATTCTCTTATCTCAAAGTCTCAAGTGCTTCCCCCTCGGGCTTAGGGAAAAGCGAATCCCTGCCTCTGACCCTTGCAGCCCTTCACACCTGGTCCTGCCCATCTCCCATCACATCACACCATCTCATCCACATGCTCTCTCCTTGCCCACGCGGCTCTTCTCTAGGCTGCTCTTGCCCTGCTCGTCTTTCCCCTTGAAATGCCTTTGCTTTGGTTTTCTCATGGCTGGTATCTTCTGCTCATTTAGGTCCAGCTTGCATGTCGCTCCCTCAGAGAAAAAGAAACCATCAGACCATCCTGCTGAATTTCACTGCAAAACACTTATTACCCTTCAGGGTTTTCCTGGCTTGTTTCATGGTAGTTCCTCTTTCCTCCCATCCCCTACCCCACTAGGATGAAGCTTCATGAGAGCAGAGACCTCTGTCCTCAGACTCTAGAACACAGCCTCACCAGCAGCTGATGCTCAGAATGAGCGAGCGTTGTGTGAATGGAGGTCAGACGCATGCCTGGGTCTCCCTGTGTCACCCTGAACATTTTTTGGCCAAAACACTTTGAGAAGCATTGCTCAGGATTTCTCTGCTTTCTTTTTAGAGTTACTGATAGTCTATACCCTGTGCCCATCGGCTGATGTCGTAAGTTGCCTCACCATACTTCTCCAGGATCCCTACCTTTAAGAAGACTTCACAGAAGGCCTTCTGCCAGACCCCCTGCTGTTACAACATAGCACAGTAAATCTAAGCCCACCTGCTCCTCCTCAGCTTGACAGCTACTGTTGACTCATCACCTTCTCTGTGCCTTGAAGTCAGTCATCATCAACATGCAAAGATATGTGTGTGAACTTTCCCGTTAAATAGACGAGGAAACTGGGATCCAGAGATCCTATATAACTTGTCCCAAGTCCCTTAAAGCCAATGACAAAGGCATATGTCCCTCACAAATGGCAGGGCACAACATCTCACAGGGAGGGCTAGATACACTGAAGTGAATGATAGTCTCTTCACCTTTAAATCAGCATCCCAAATCCCAGCTTCTGTCAAAATCGAGAATGCTGGGATCCCGAGTCATACATTCAGGTTTCTGGAACAAAGCTAACCGGTGTCCATCTTTTACCATGGAGAGGAAGCACTACAAAAGTGAGTGACATCGGCTAAGGCCTATAGAACAAAACCTCCACGGTGACTTTACTCAGGGTCTCAGCCACAAATGTTGCTACCAAGCTCAAACTATCCACTAGTGACATTTCACAGCCTTATAACCAAGAAGCTACAACAGACGCTCAGAAGGAAGGCTCACTGGCAGCAAAGGGACAGAACTCTAAACTATGTAGCTACCCCTGTGAAATGAAGTCAGGGACACAAAGCAACGTCACCACTGAACTCCTTAAACAAAAATGCTATATAAATGCTGTGTGCCCAAGAAAAGCTCAAATTCTCTGATGAACGGGGCAGCCTTCCTCGTTACATAGCTTAATGTACTTTAGATCAATATTAAAATTAGATCTAACTAGACAACGAGGCCTCTAGGTTGGGCCAGTGAATCATCCGCCGAAGGGCATCACACTCCAGCGGTGTCGCAGGCTCCTTCAAACGAACCGCAGATAGGCACTTTAATGAGGGAGAAAAGAGAAGCAAACGTAACTAGTCAAATCAGATCCTACAGGAGGGAAAGCACGTTAAGTGATGGGCTGATATCTGCCGCCAAAATATCAGCTAGGGGGAACAAAAGGCTGTCAAAGCAAGACGCTGGAACGAAGCCAAGACAGCCCAGGGTTTGGGCTTCAGCAGCAACGTGACATTCTCAAGAGGAACATGAGTTTTGTTTCCAATGTCAGCTCTCTAAGTGATTTTTTATTGATGTCATATTTTTAGGACTTGCTAGTTCTCCCTGACGACCAGCAGGAGATTCCAATAGACTGTCATGATGACTTCAGATATACACGCTGAGATAAATAAGAAATTTTCCGTCATCCTTAAACACTCTTTTATGACATAACTTCCCTACCTATCTATGCAGGTAACAGTGTCCAGACACACTCCTATCCCTCGACTACATCTCTGAGTGACCCTCCAAGTAAGAAAATTCACCAAACCTTTACTAAGATCAAATTCAGCCTCATTAAGTAAAGAAACATGGAGAGGTTCAAGGTGAACACGAACAAGGACACACACACACACAGACAGACAGATACAACAGTTCAAAACGGGACAAGGCCAGTGATGGTAAAGGAAAAAGAACATTACACCTGTTTCAGGCTGCAAAGCCCCAGGGCTTTTCTCTACCAAGAGAAAGGGGGTCCTGACCTTACTGCTTTCTCATTGGTGAGACTCTGGACAAGTAACTTAATCTCTGTAAATTTTCATTTTCTCATCTGTACAACGGGAATAACACCACTGAGTAACTCTACCCATCCTACCTATTCCCACCAACTGGAGGCCTCAAATCATTTGGGGCTGCCTCAAACCATTACCCAGAAATAAATAACGGGATAAAGGTCAAATAAACAAACAGGAAAAATGACCTCCTTGGGTTTTTATGAGGAACTAATTAACATGTGTGTGTGAGATGTGCCCCTAAGCTGGATGGCACTTCACAATTACGGAGCCAAACTGAGCTTGGCAGAGACGCCGAGTATTTAATGTTCCTCCAGAAGCAATACCACTATACAGCCCTCAGAATCAAAGTAGGTCAGAGAGTCTCTTGTAAAAATGAAATCCCAAAATTAAATGGGGCAAAATAAGCCTGGCCCTAGACTTCCTTATCCCTCAACACCCAAATCAGTTTATCAATTTATAGTATAGGGTGATAGAATGAGTGCTCTCTAGGTACAACAAACTACAATGGCTTTTTTTTTTTTTTTTAATATCTAAAGCTTCCGGAAAATTTCTGTCAAAATAAATTCAATGCAACTAGCCAGGTCAGGGACACAGTTTCCAGTGGCAAGTCGATGGCACAGGTGCTGCCCGCAGAACGTACTGCTGATTGACCACAGTTTCTAGTCACTAAGCCTCTCACAGAGCCTCAAAATCCTTCCCTGCATGGAGGTCTGAGTCCATCTTGCAGAAGAGTAGTCAGAATGAAGCGTCTCTCGCTAGCCATCCTTGGAGCACAGAAATGAGCAGCTGACTTCTCGTCAAATGTTTTCCAAAGTGGAAATTTCTACTTTGAGCCGATAATTTCCAATGAATAAAAAAGCATCAAGATTAAATTCATTCATGAGATCAATATATTCAGCCATTTGAGGTAACATTCTCCAAGTATTTCATGCTAGGAGGCTTAAAAATAGGCAAAGCTATTCAAAGTCACACGCTGTACTACATTATGAGGTACATGGAAAAGGCAGCCATTTGTAAAAATTTTGCCTTTCAGGTTTTTATGGCCAAATGATCCCTCCCACAGTCCACTGCATGGAGCTTGGGGATCTGAGTCCAGTGCTATTTTTCTTTAGGATAGTTCTGTTCTTTCTTGAGAAAAAAACACAAAACAAAACAAAACAAAAAAACAATGGGCTGCAGTTCATCTCCACAAGTAAAACAAAGGCCTTGGTTACTGTTAGAATTCCTCAGGCTCCTTACCAGCATCAAAAGCAGGAGGAGCTCTTCTGCCCAGTTTCTGGGGCATTTCTAGGAGAGCAAGAGGCTATGTGCCCAAACTGGAACTGCAGATGATTCCGGTATCTCCAAATCTCCAAATGTAGGCTTAGTCCACAGTTAACTGGACTGAAGATACCTCAGTTCTAAGTTGCCACTCAACATGCCTCCCCAAGGCTAATTGCTATTCCCTGAATTGTCAACTACTCACTGTTTTTTGTCCCAAGTATAGACCCAAACCACGGGAACAATGAGCGAGGTGGATTTTGCACGGCATCTGCCTCGCCACCCGCAGTTGGAAACATTCTTGGTGTCTGATGATACCACCCACACCTTCACCCACATCATGCAAGAAGTCCTGGCAACGCTTCCCAGCTCTGGGACCCATCTCCAGCAGCACACTTTATGGTTCCACTTGGCTGTTTCAATATCATATTCAGACATCACATTATAAACATGGTTAAAATGAAATTACTCTCTTGAAAATGGGTTTTCCTTCTAACCTCACTTTTTCTGAGACAACACACTTCCTCTGATCTATATGACGCTTCCATCCTTCCACAAGGTCTACCGACTCATCTTTCCTAACACCCTCTGCCTTCTTCCTTCCCCTTTTCAAGGCTGTCCTTCTGGTCTACCCTGTGTTTGCCCTTTCCTGCACTGTGCTTCATCTACCCTATTCATGCCACGGGCCAAAATCTCACAAACTACCAAGTTCATCAGCCCAATGTCTTGGTTAAAAACCTCAGACACATCTCACATGGAAAAAAAAATGCAAGGTTTGTAAGTGGCATGTGAGACAGTCCACAGTTTGCTCCCCACCTCTCTTTCCTAGGAAATCCCTTCTATGCAAAGTCTAGTCTTACTCAAGCTTTCAGGCAAGCTGGTTAATTCCTCACCCCTGACCATGTGTGTCTCCACCATTCCTTCCATTCCTACTCCCATGTTCATCCCTCAAGACCTACCTTCCTCTCCTCTCCCGTAGTCCCTTACCAACCTTCATAGGCACTCCTTCTATATTCCTAAATCCCCCCGCTGCACCAATTAGGTGGCCTTTGTAACAAAAGCTTTTTTTAAAAATTTTCAGGTATTTTGGTTTTATTGTTACTAAAAACCAAAATAAGTTCCAAGAAAAGCAGAACATCTCTTCTTGATATCTTCTTCCATATTAGTATAACAAACATAGGTGGTTCTTTGCCAACTAGTTGATATGCTACAACTTATAGTTTTGAGATGATTCCTAAGGACTGATTTTTAAAACACAGAATAAACCAGAGTACATTTTAGGTTTTTGCCTTCACTGAGTAAACCTTACTCTCATTATTCTAACTCGCCCACTGCCACCCAACTCTGGAAGCTCTTAAGAAATTACCCTTTTTGGAGGGAAGGGGAGAACAGAAGAGTTTATTTTACTTTACTGAAATGATAATTTTTGATTTTAACACTATGCTAAAAGGAACACAATAATTCCAAAGTGTTCATTCATAACCAAACTCACAAACTTAAACACAGAATAAAACAGTGCCTCAAAATAAGCAAGCAATATAAAAACTGATGTGTGATTTCATAGCAGCGCTACACAACAGATTCAAACTGGAAAATAAAATCTACTCCGAAGCTCCGAAGAAGTAGAAAATAGAAATGAAAATGCTATAGGAGACAGGAGAAACAGAGTTCCAAGTGCCAAGTTCAAATCCTCAGTAGTCACTGCCATTGTATCAAAATGCCACTGAAATATACCTAATTAGGCAAACACTGAAAAAACAATAAATTACATTTTCTCTTCAGATTTCTTCAGTGCTGTTTTCACAGAAGAATATAGCATCACATGGAATCTCACTTATTCCTGTAGGTCTGGTGATTTATCATCTTTTTTCCCCCCTCTGGAAAGACACAAGGCCAGTGTAAGCTCAGAGTATAACCTGATGGGTCATGAAGGTGAAGAACAGGGACTCTGTTCATGAAGCTGTTATGAGGTGTCTGAGTCCAGACACTGCCGAGAGCCGGAATAAACAAAGCCACGCATAGAGGCACATTTCCCCCCACCCCCAAATGCCTACAGCTCTTGCTGTGATCAATAAATTAGACAATTTTAAATGTTCTGGAGTCTGCAGTCACTCTCTGCTTTCTGTCTTTTCTCTTTCAAGAGATATGTTCAATCCAGGGATCATGTGGGTGATCTACAAAATGCCTCACATTAAAAAGGAATCCCAGAGTCATCAAGATGAGGCTGTCCATCTCAGATCCCCGAGGCTAACCTCACGTATCATCCAATGCCACATAATGCTGGGGCTTGTTCAAGCTCTCAGTCTGCTGGTCTCTGTGCTGTTTACAAAATTTAGCTCCTTTTATACCTTCCATCATCGATATAAGGATACAGATGCAAAGGAGTGGAGGAAGGTGGTCAGTGGCCATTGAAAGAATCAAACGAGTGTTCGGTTATCCATACTGTGCTTCACACTGAGCGAACCAGGAAGCCCATATGAACCAGGTAATGCTGTAAGTTCTACAGAGTTGGTATGTACAGACAGGATAAACCAAAGCCCATTATAATCACTGCATGCAAGATATCCAGATCTATACCATGGGGATGCTAACTGTTGAGATCCTCCTGTAAGATGCCACAGGTTCCAAGATGCCACAGGTTCCAGGGATTCTCTCCCACACCCTGGATCCTGGGTGAGCCTACAGAGTCCCCTGTATTGAATACACCGCTGTGTTCTCCTAATTGAGGAGGGAGCAGCACAGGAGCACACTGCCCTATTTATTGCTATCACACTTCGGTCAAGCTGTTTCCTTGTCTGAATCCCACTGACTTTCATCTCCCCCAGCACACATCTGGCTCTCAGAAGCAAAATGACTGAAAGAATCAGGGGACATGAGTCCTCCTCATTGGGATAAATTCAGGGGAGTAGTGGTACAGGCCATGATACCTAGAGTGTGCGCCTGTGGCAGGAGATTTTTAATAGCTCCTAGGGAGAAAGAGTGAACCTCAGCAGGTATCTTCCAGGAGCGGGTAAGGGCCCCAGAGGACTGGAATTGTATTTCATTACATGGTTTTCCTCTGCAGCTTCACAGAGGCTAACACAGACCCCATTGCCTGTAACAGGCCAGGAGGCCTACCAGCCCATGGAAACCACAGAGACCACGGCTCCAGATGATGGGGCTAATAGTCAACGAGAGAGCGAGGGATTCTCGCTGCCATGCAAATACAGACACATAGACACACACATGGTTCAAGGGCATCCAAAATCTGGAAGCCACTTAAAACAGCCACTTAAAGAGGAAATGAGTCCCTTGGACTGTGGGCGTCATCTTCCTGGGAGGATGCCTTTGGGGACCCGCCTCTCATAGGTCTGTCTCTCAAGAACACTTATGAGCAGCGTGCACTGTTCACCACATTCACCGGCCCTCGTTTCATGGAGGAGGAGGACACCCAGGTCAAAACAGCGCTGGGCTAGGAATCGGCAAAGCTGGTTCGCATGGCATGACTCCCTCAGTCCTTGGGCTCCTTCTTCACCAACACCGAGGTCAAAGTCCTCACCACACAGCTCTGAGAGGGTCATCTGAGAGTCACGACTGAAGTAAAAGAATGTACAGTTTAACCTTATATTTTGTTCCTGTGGCTGCTATAACTAATGAACACAAAGTCTGTGGTTTAAAGCAACAAAAATGTTTTCTCTCACACTTGTAGAGGCCAGAAGTCTGAAGTCAGTATCACTAGACCCAAATCAACCTATCAGCAGGCTCTGCTCCTTCCAGAGGCACTGGGGGGAAATCTGTTCCTTGCCTCTTCCAGCTTCTCTGTGTGGCCCATCCCTCTGCCTCACTCTTACAAGGATTCTTGTGATTGGATTTAGGACCCACAGGGATAATCCAGCATAATCTCTTCATCTCAAAATCCTTAAATTAATCACATCTGCAAAGACCCTTTTTCCATTAAGATAACATTGACAGGTTTCCCGAATTAGGTTCTGATCTCTTCCGGGCCACCATTCAACTCTCTACACCCACCAATTACACTGAGTGTTCATGTACAATGCCTGCCCCACATTCTTTTCTTGTTCCTTATCATCTCAGCTAGAACAGAAATTCGTGGAGGATAAGACCTCTTCTACTCTGTAAGTCCCATGAAGGCTTTTAACGTATTCTGTACAGAATAAATGGCTATTTGTTCCTTTAGAAAAATAAAACCTCCGTTCTCCTTAATTTTCCGTTCCCAACAAGAGTATGCAGGTAAAAATTCCAACATAATGTCAAGTGCTTCATCTGTTCTTTCTAAAATAGCCAGCCCGTCTGCTGAGAGTAGCTGGAGAAGAGAGAACTGCCAAGTACCTGGCCTAGGGTGTCATCCATGCTGTACTGTTTGTAAGAGTTTCAAATGTCACCAGAATCCAAAGACAGGAGGACGGCTAGATGTGACAACTGCGATGAAATCCAGACAAATGAGTGAGGAAATCCCGCAGCTCGATTCATCTCCATGTTAAGAAAAGAAAAGCAGCAGGTAATCTGAAAGAGCTTGAAGGAGGCTCAAGATGGGGGTAAACTCACTCAGGTTTTCAACAGCTGTTTGCTGGGGAGGTTCTATGTTTCCGACACTAGGGACCCAATGGTGAACGGGTTAGATGAACAGCAAATAAATGTTACATATTGAATGGGGATATGCACCACGATGCAGGAAATATAACGAAGCAGGAAAGGGAGATGGTGGGGCTGGGGGCGGGGAGGCCCTCTGTGGCAGGGATGTTTAGTTCAGATATTGAGGAAGTGAAGGAGAGATGAGGTGACTGGTGATCACGATCCACCACTTTTCCTGCGCAGCTAGAACTTGTTGGGTTGGAAAATGGAGAAATGCTAGAACACAAAAACAAACAAACAAAAACCCTAAGACAGTCATATCAAAATGACCCAGTAGTCGGCCTGAAAGAATTTCCACTGATGAATTCTGAGACAACCGGACCAGCAAAAAGGGCAATGATGGTCATGGGTCATTACACACCAAATATGTATTTGTTTTCTGTTTTATGCTTTAAAAAATACATGAATCCATAGTAATACTCCCAACAGTGGGAGGAGAAGGAGGAGAAAAGTTCTTCTTTAACTGAAAAACAGCAGCCAATAACAAACAAAAAACTGTCATTTGACAAATGGCAAGATGTTAACTTACTCAAGGTCATCAATGAATGCAAAAACCATTGGGTGAAAGCTTGAGAAGAAGACAATTATTCACGCGGACTCTTAATGTCACTCCAGAGATTACTTAATAAAGCAAAAACATGGTATCACAAGGGAAAAATCTGGCAGACGTGGGATTCTGGGCTTCCAAATGTGATGTTTTTGGGAAGACAACATCGTCTGTTCCTGCCAAATATGTTTAACCTGAATCTAGTGAAGAGGAAACCACCAGATAAAGTGAAATTGTGGGACAGTCAACACAATATTTACGATATGCTTGAAAAGTGTCAACATTATAAAGAGAACACCTCCTACCCCCACCCCAACCCCCCAGCCATTCTAAACAGGTAAAACTGTTATAATTTAAAGGAGATCAAAGAGATATGGCAACTAAATGGAATATATAATCTTTACTAGGATCCTGGATTTAAAAATACAACTATAAAGAACTTTTTAGGGACAACTAGAGAAATGTGGTATGGGCTGCCTACCAGATAACACTGTAATCATGCTCAACTTGATAGTATAATAATGACATGATGATACTATGCCTATGAAGGAGAATGTACTTGTTCTTCAGAGATAAATGTTGAAGGATTTAACGGCATAGTGAATGTCTGCAAAGTACTCCCAGATGGTTCAGCAAAAGAAAAAAAAAATAAATCTACCTAGGGGCTAAGAGGGAAGGAGGCAGAAAGATAAAGCAAATGTGGCAAGTGTGAATTGGTGAATCAAGAGGAATAAGGGCATTCACTGTACTATCTTTCCAACTTGTTTTTGTAGGTCTGCGTTTGTAAAAATGTTTAAAGGTAAAAGGACAGGGCGGAGTATTTCAGGACCAGGGGGCAATGTGTGCTGATACAAACACAGTTGGGACGGCCCAGAAAAAGCAGAGCTCAATGTGGCCAGAAGGAAATGAGTGAGAGGCAGCAGGAAGGCAACTCATGGAAGATGGGAGGGTGGCCATTGGAAGGCTTTGAGCAGAGGAGTGACTTACCCTGCGGAGATCACTCAGAGAGCTGGCTGAAGCACAGCCCTTAGCAGAGCCCAGGCTGAACTGAAGCATGATGTTAGGAAGCTACTATAAACATCCAAGGAGAAGTGACAGTGGCTCAGACTAAGGGGGCATTAAAGAAGGAGTAAGCAGAGCAGACTGCAAAGAATCAAGAGGACTTTCTGATGGAGGATTCATTCACATGCTGCCATATACACGCACTGGGAAAAGGTGGGGGGTGGAAGGACAATTAAAGATGATTTTGACTCGGAACTTGGTTAAGATTGAGCCAAATACATATTTTATTTAAAGAGAAAAGAAAAAAATTCTGACACCACTCCTGGAAAAACAATGTTAGGTCACGTTGGTATAACGCCATCAAAGTTGGGTGTTTTTCTTTTTTTTTTTAAGATTTTATTTATTTATTTGACAGAGAGCGATAACAAGTAGGCAGAGAGGCAGGCAGAGAGAGACGGGGAAGCAGGCTCCCCGCCAAGCAGAGAGCCCGATGCAGGGCTTGATCCCAGGCCCCTGAGATCATGACCTGAGCTGAAGGCAGAGGCTTAACCCACTGAGCCACCCAGGCGCCCCTCCACCAAAGTTTTTATTAACTGGATCAGGTAATAATTCAACAAAGCATATTGTCATGGGGATAGCCGTAAAAAGCCTAAGAAGCCATGAAATTTAGCTCATCTCCTATTCACTCGAGATCATTAGTACAGTTATCCCAGTTTCATAATATCTCATCACTCACTGTCATGTTGGAATATGCAATATCCTTCATACAAGGGTGGGGTTCTGTAGCTCAGTTTCAACACTGTGTTTCCAAGAACAATACGAAGCTAATAATAATAAAATAGAACACTCATCTTGGAACTTTTCACAAATGCTACCTAATTAATTCTCACAACACCTCCAAGAAGTATTATTATCCTCATGTTACTGCCGGAGAAACTTGAGAATTTTTTTATTCTGCATTTGTATTCACTTACTGAGACACCTTTGTATTATCAACACCATCTTCTGCTTTCAAGGAATATCACAACTGCATTCTCTTAACAACAGGGTGGGTGTTAATGGCTGCAGCAACATTTTAAGTACAGGAAATAGGTTTTAAAAAATTATGTGAATTCTCTTTTTTCTAGTCTAAAAGCAATACAGAAACTAAAGAAAATATCGAGTCAAACCGCCACTCCCCCAGCCACACACAAACACACACACACACACACACACACACACACACAAAGTAATTTCTTCATCTGCCCCAAGATGACTTTGTAAATAAGAGATAGCTGCTAAAACTCCCAAGAGTAACTTTTAAATATTATAATTTATATTCTAGATATATTCTAAAGCCAAAATTCAAAAGTTGTTCCCACCCAGTATTTGGTCCAGAAAGACTGTAATAATGACTGCTCCTGAATGGTAGGGTCACACAAGCATTTAATGCGGAATGCCACAGAGCAAGTCCTGGCTCCCTTCACATTGCGGGGGGGGCTCCTTCTTCAAGCCTGAGGAGGTATGGCTTTTAGTACAGCTCCAAGGGCCTAAGACCCTCAGAGCAATGCAGAGACAGCTGTCAGCCCCCAGGCAAAGCAGGCCAGTGCTGGTTGAGGGAACCTGGCACAGACTGCTCAGGTTAGAGCAGCAGCAAGTAACAGAGCCGCTGGGGTACACAGCCTGACTATCAAGTGAAACCAGTTTAACCCTCATTGCACGATCTAGGCTCTGCCTAAAATCAATTTTTTATACAGAGGGAGAAAAGGGCAGCCCAACTCAAAACATACTCCCCAATCCCATAACCACACTCTCAACAGAGGACTGAGAAATGTACTTATGTAGTGACCCAGGCAGAAAAACTCCAAATGGAGTAATGAAATCAACTCTCCTGTGAATAGAATATTCTACTCAGAAGGCAAATTTCACATGACTGCCGACTCCAGGGTATTGAAGGAGAACATAGACAGTTACCTCCATGCTGCTGAGTGAGAATGCGGGCTCTCCCACCAGATGCTTCAGTTTGAACCCCATCAGGCCGCCTTCTTGACACAGGTAGGTGGGTATAATTTGTTGCCCACACTTGGGAGGGTTTGAAAGTCAGGGAAGGCCCTTTCAAGAACCACCCTGGGAGAACAGGCATAAATGGAACAGAACCAGGGCAAACCAAGATGTGTGTTGACTGCATGTGACTTTGTTTCTCTGTGCCTCCATTTTCACGTTTGTAGAATGACAACAGCAGCCTTGCCTCCCAGGCACATCGTGACAACTGCATGAACTCATCTCTGTGAGGGACTAAGAACAGCCCTGGGTATGCAGCAAGCTCCTGACAAATGAGAACTAAGGTAACAGTGAGGCAAATATCTAAGTTAGTCATGTGGGCCTCTCAACCAAGTCCTTAAACCGGAGAGCAGAGCACATGAAAACATAAACACTTAACCAAAACCTGAGAATCATCATGACAGAAATGAATGCTCTGGAAGGCTGTCCCGGGGGGGCAGCACAGGCAGACGCCTGCAAATGTGCGAGCACAGGTTAGGAAAGGACGCATGCGTTCCCAGGACGCCAGTGAACTTGAGACTTCTGCCTGCTGTCTGACCTCACAGGACTTTGCGCCTTAGGCTCAGTAACTTTGTAACAGGTAAGTTTACGGTATCAGTTTAAAATGAAATGAAATGAAATAAAACAAAATAACGTGTTCTAGAAAAAGAAGCTCGAAGGAAAACTCCCAAAGCATCTTTCTGCAGTAAGCTTATTAATCACCCTTCCCTGTTCCCGCACATGAGTCTACTCCCAAGCCATCCCCTCTTGGCCTACCTCACACACATCACCTCATTCTTTTTTTTTTTTTTTTCTAAAGATTTATTTATTTGACAGAGAGAGATCATGAGTAAGCAGAGAGGCAGGCAGAGAGAGAGGAGGAAGCAGGCTCCCCGCTGAGCAGAGAGCCTGATGTGGGGCTCGATCCCAGGACCCTGAGATCATGACCTGAGCTGAAGGCAGAGGCTTAACCCACTGAGCCACCCAGGTGCCTGCATCACCTCATTCTTGCCTCTTTGGATTCTTACAAGCAACAGAAGCTTCCAGCAGGTGGCAGAGGCAGAAAGTGGGGTGGGGCCCAGGGAAGTACGTAACCAACCGGTCCACACTCCCCCTGCCCCTAGGCTCCGATGCCAGCCTTCCCCATCTCTACCCGGACCCACACCCACAGGAGCAGCGGAGCGTTCACGATCCAGCTCAGCTCTGCTGAGCAGAGTCGGTCCTTGGACTGTGTGCACTAAACAGAGTCAGTTTTACGTAGCAATTCTGAAATAAAATTCAAGTACGCATAAGGCAATTCATTAAACCATCACATTCACAAAAGCACAGGAACTGGAATCCGTACAGGACAAAAAAATTGCCATCTGGTACCAGCTTCTTCCGATTTGCTCAATGTTCTCCATCAAGTGAAAGTGGAGAAACCAAAATTAAAAAGAAATGGTCCTGCTCATACTATCAAGTCAATGAAACAAGAAGGGTTTAGGTGTCATGTCCTTATGCTTCCAGGTTCCCCAGGTAAAGGAGACACAAAATCGTAACATACCACCACTTATTGGGTAAATACTTGTTATGTCTCCCTCTTACCATGGCCACAAATGAAGGGCATTCAGGAAGCTGTGGGATGCCAGGAACCTTCACGGCAGCAACAGGACAAATGGACAAGCTCTTAGCAAAACGAGATTAGGTGACATTGGTCCCCGATGCCCTCTTTTATGACAGCATCATCTACCTTTCCTTTGAGTGATGTATCCTCTTTGGCGTGGGATCCAACACGACTTCGAGATTGTTTTCTCGATCTCAAGGCCCAGTCTGATATACTCTGGGGTTCACCTCTCTTTGATAATGCCGGTCTCCTCTGGCCTTGAACTTTACTTCATTTATAACTGATACCTGGTCAGTTTTTACATGCTGATGTCTATCATTTAGTATTTACGAAAGAATCAAAATGTACGCCCTACCTCTCCCAAGTGTCAACACCATTCTCAAAGTGCACATACTAGGGACACCTGGGTGGCTCAGTGGGTTAAGCCTCTGCCTTCGGCTCAGGTCATGATCTCAGGGTCCTGGGATTGAACCCCGCATCGGGCTCTCTGCTCAGCGGGGAGTCTGCTTCCTCCTCTCTCTCTGCCTGCCTCTCTGTCTACTTGTGATCTCTCTCTGTCAAATAAATAAATAAAATCTTTTTTTTTAAAAAGTGCACATACTACAGAAGCATAGGCCATGTTTTGAGGACAGGTTAAAAACATCAGCATAGCCTTGAGCCCCAAGGATAATGGTCATTTCTCCAGCAGTACATATTTAAGGAGCCTCTACGATGTGTGTCAGGCACTATTTTAGACTTTGAGGATACTTCTGTGAAGAAAAAGAGACAAAACACATTGTCCTTGTGGGATGTGTAGCACAGCGGCGATAGTCTTCTTGGAAACAAGTCCTGAATCCTACCAGCAATGTGGCCTGTGTCACTGTAGTCACAGCTGATATAGGGCGATGGGGGCTCAGGGGAATCTAAGAAGAAATGGAATATGTGCTTTGTTGCTGACTCTAGTAGAGTTGACTGTGTGTCTATGACCTGAGACTCTAGGAACCAAATGGAGAGGTAAACTAGGGGTGGAAGAAGTCCAACAGGAGGAGTGTACTAAGTGCCATGGAAGCACCAAGGGAGGCTGTCCACCAAGAAGCTGGGGCATGAAATGGAGGCACAGAAGAACATGCTCGATCACAACAGAAATGCAGCTGCTAAGTAAAGGCAGCCAGCCACCAGCTACTTACTGAGTCCTACTGAGGACAAGGCAGGCTAAGTGCCAAGAAAGACATGGAGAATGTAAAATGAGGCAGCTTCCCTTAGAATCTTGCGACATGATCAGAGTCGAGATTAGGAGCGCACACGGGTCATATCCAAATTGCTCATGAGACACCGACGTCATCCTTATATGACCAGCCACTCAACTGTCAACAATTTATGAAATACTGAGGATTACGGAAATTCTGAGTCGCTCTGATTGGCTCAGACGGGGGAAAGGTAAGGCATGCAGAAATTCCAGTCAAGGTTTTTAAGATGTTCTCTTGTCATGTTTGTACTAATAAACCAATATTTGGGCTATATATATATATATTTTTTAGCTCATTGACAAATTGTGTATTTTTGATCTCTCTCCAGCCCTGCTGGAAGACAACAAAGGTGTCAGAATTTCAGGGCAGAAGGGACTTTGGGAATTGTGTGGTGCTACTGCTCTGCTGGCTGTAGGAAATGACTTCTGCATCCTTCCAGCTAAGTGGGAAGCTGGCTTTTCTGGGAGACTTCCAGCGGCACGAAACTGAAGGGTTAATGAGGCAGCCCACTGCCCATGAGCCTACAGCCCCTCAAACTACCTTGTGGTCTCCATGCAATGGTGCAAGGTTCCACACCCAAGATGGACTAAGCTCAACTTAAACTTCATTTAGCATCAGAGTTGCCCTAGAATCTGCAGATGTCTTGTTTCTGGGCAACCTTCAGGAAGCCTGAGCTGGAACACTAACTCCCATCTCAGCATAGTCTGCCTCCAGGGCTTTACTCTGAAAGGAACAGAATCTTCCATTGCCATATTTAGAAACTGTGTGTCAGCACCTCAAAAGGGCACATACACTGTGAACGCTCCCCACCTCCACTCTCCCCCCAGACATGCAAACACTACTCACAAAAACAGAACAGAGAAGAAACCTGATCCATCACAATCAAGGAAAGAAAAATCCGTGCAGGGGTAGAATAAATCCTGTTTGGTGGTAATAGCATGAACATATTTGGAATCTCTCCATTCATACAAGACTATTATTTGGGGGCACACCATGAAAGATGCCCAGTCCCAAGCTGACAACCAGGTATCACAACCTAGAGATGTCTCCGGGTGTTCAAGGTCAGACTCAGGGTGATGACTTTCCTCCCTCCCCAACTCTGCTCTCTTGAGGTCCATTCATTTAATGCTAGAAATCTCAGTGCCCATCATTTAGTTGAAATTATTTACTGAAGACCGATCATGGGTGACTTTCTTTCATCAACTTTTCTTTTTTTTTTTTTTAAAGATTTTATTTATTTATTTGACAGTGAGAGAGAGAGATCACAAGTAGGCAGAGAGGCAGGCAGAGAGAAAGAGAGAGGGAAGCAGGCTCCCTGCCAAGCAGAGAGCAGAGAGCCCGATGTGGGACTCGATCCCAGGACCCTGAGATCATGACCTGAGCCGAAGGCAGCGGCTTAACCCACTGAGCCACCCAGGTGCCCTCATCAACTTTTCTGATCAAGATTGCTAACTAGTGAGCAAACTCATTTTCCCGAATACAAGTAAGCTGTACTTTCCAGCCTTTCTTGTCCGTAGGTTTAGTCAGAACAGTAGATCCTGGGCAATACCATATGAATAGAACTGATGAGTGCCATCTTCATGTCTGGCAGTTCACCACCTCCCATGCCCCTTCCCATTTCACCAGCTGGAAGCTGATGCCCAGGGCAAACTTGATGGCATGTGCTAAAGAGGCCCCTGGATCCCTAAATCACCATGTGGAGCAGTGAAGTCTCTCATGCTCTTGGTCTGGGAGTGAAAACACAAGCCATCGTATGTGAGTCATTCTCTATTTGGTGGTTCATGTGTGAGCTGTGATTTAACTAATACACCTTTTCCTTCCAATCTGCTCATTTATTCATTCTTTGATAAACATTTCTGAAACACTTACTACATTCCAGGCACTGAGAGAAGCACCAGGGAAATAAAAATGACAAAGAGAGGTCACAGGTCTACCTAAACCAGATAATTAAAATTCAATATAAATGATCTCAGAGCACTATGTATCTTAAGTTGGTCACAGTGGAAAAATACGAGACTTCATTCTGAATCCTTGGCTAGCAAAGCTGGTTTATCTCTATGTGTATTAGCGCCCTCACCTGTAAACAGAAGCATTATCCCTTTCGGTCTTACAATGGTGGATTACATTGAATGAGATCATGTATATGAAAGCATTTAGTCAACTATAAAGTACTTAGCACATGCGAATTAAATTCATGGCACTGGTCTTAATCCATGACTTGTTACTCATGAAGTATTGTACCAGCATCCTCATTGGAGTTTCCAGCTGAAATCCCATCCGTTCTTAATACCCATAAAGGGTATTAAGGGTAAATGTTCACTTTTCTTAGTCTGAGCTCGCATTGGTCCTTTCCTGATTCAGAACTCTGGAATGCTTACAAGATGGAAGTCAAACTTTTTAGCTCAGTTTTCATGCTCCCAAATTAATTTTTAAGTCCATATCAAGCTCCTTACAACTCCTGCTTCTCTTCTCCTTTGTCCATCTTAAGTTCCAGCTACACACGGCATGTCTACAGAATACCACACTTGCATACCTCCTTCACTGTTTTATGTTCTGCCTGCTTTTGTCCTTTACCACGATCTCTCCCCCCACTGAAACACCAAGATTTTTCAAGGTCCAGTTCAAGTATCACCAGGTCCAATACATCTTTCTCCAAAAGCCTCTTTCAACCTCCTCCTCTTCCATACTGCCAACAGCATTCGTCTCAGACTCTTTTCTCCCCTACTACTGATCGCACCTGCATTTTGAATAGCTTATTGTCTTGAAAAAGGAAAAAGAAAAGGGAATGTGAGCATTTAATGAAGACATGTTACACTGAAGAAAAAATTCAGAAGAGAGTCCAATTACTTTCGGTTGGATCACCAAAAGGAGACAAATTATAAGCGCAGAAAAATTCTCTGGATTGTCAGAGAACTATTCCCATGCTTTAGGATCTATTATATTCAGAGAGCATATATTATATGCTTTATGAAAGCTATTACATGGAACTTTCATGTTGAAAGTCACTTTTACAATAAATATAATCCTATCAGCAGAAGAGTAGAACCAAAGTTCAAAGTCATTAATTCATTTCCCCAGTCAATTCTTCTTCACAAATTTTTAGTTCAGTCTTACTTTAGAAAATAAGAGAAACAAATAGGTTAAATTGACCCAGTGATAGGAAATGGCCATGAATTTTTTTCATTCATTTGAGTATGTGCAGAAAAAGGTATTCAGTAACAAAAGATAATTTAAGTCACTCTTCCCATCAACTGAGAATTTCATTCCACTTTCTCTCTTAGGATTAAAAAAAAGGTTGGGGGGTGGTGGCTGGGTATTGCAGAGGATATGTGTATCCTCTAATTAAGTATGGAGAGACCCACTCTAACCAGACACTGAATTCATGAAAATATTAATAGAACATAGATATTACACATATAATGTGAACAGCACTTTCTACCATGAATTCTTCTAACAAACTGGGCTAAAACACAAGTAGAGCTCCTGGGAGATCTTTCTTGAAAGAAAAGAGAAGAATTAATTTACATCAGCCTGTGAATGAGAAGGCGGAGATGTAGTTGGGAGTTCTAAAAGAGATGAAAATTTCTAATCCTTTTAGACAATTTAAACATTTTGTCCTGTAAATAACAGGATGGATATAAAATAATTTCTGGCAACCCACATTACAATACTTTAATCTGAATTGGGAAATACCTTCTAGAAACTGTAATAAGTTGTACTGTAAGAGACAGGTCAAAATTTGTCTAATCCAGCAGATCGTCTCCTAAGAAAGCGAGAGGAAGAACTACCATACACACAAGAGTAAACAACTAATCTCCAGGCGTGAAGTGAAATATAGTTAAGATGAGCTAACTGGGAGAAGCATCGTACATTTTCCAGGTGCTCCCGTAAATCATCAAGCAAACAACTCAGTCAGTTTTCCTTACGCTGTTGCCTTGCTCTGTTAACACTAAGATGACAGTTAGGAAAGGATGGTGAATTGTGTATTGCAGAGTCACAGGTGTTCCAATATGTGTTGTGGGGTCTGGGGGAGGGAAGGCAGAGACAAAGCAGCCACAGGCCGGGCCGGCACTGGAACGCGCTTACCTCCAGAAGTGGAAAGCGAAGAGAGGACTACAGGGGCTGCCTGGGCTGGATGGGGTTGGACTCAGGCTCCTTGGAGTGAGACTGAAAGTTAAAATAATGTCATTCCAATTGGGGAAATGATGGCAGTAAAAATAGCAACGCTCATTTAAGGGACTGTGCTCCCTTTAGGCCAGAATCACTGTGGCATGCCTATCAATATCCCAAGGTAATCAGCTCACCCCTTGCCATTTTCCAGCTCTGAAATAGAGAACAAGGGCAATGCTTCCTGCGGAAACTGACAGCCTCAAAGCTACCGCTGCCATTTGCATTTATGCCTTTTCTTTGTCACAGAGCAACTTAGCAGGTACCTTCTGTGATGTCTACAAAGAAAATCTCATCCTCTTTTACTCACTATATTCTGATCAACAATCAATGGTAAATCAGTAGAGCTAGAGGGAAGTAGTTATCAGACAACAGAATTCAAGTTAAATACTATAGTTTTTAAAAAGGCAAAGCAGCAAACATTTCCAAATAGGAAGATATGTTTTTAAGCGCTTTGCAGTGAACAACACCCAACATCATTTTCTGTAATTCTCAAGGGCAATGGTAAAAACTGTTTCTTACATTTATAATATGTAACGTGAAAATTTCTTAC
Source organism: Meles meles (assembly GCF_922984935.1). Lineage (NCBI taxonomy): Eukaryota > Metazoa > Chordata > Mammalia > Carnivora > Mustelidae > Meles > Meles meles. Next base: position 87,717,958 of record NC_060068.1, read on the forward strand.
ACATACTACTATAAATTATTTTACTTTCTAGAGAGGTTTTTTTTAAATTTCATCTGTCAAAGGACCATTATAATCTCCACCCCTACCAACCTATCCAAACCATCCAGCCCATTCACCAGCCAGATCTCAAATATTCATCACGGGATGGTGAGCCAACATTGCCTTTATCTTTTTACCTTTTGGCCTCCTATATCTCCTTTTTTAGGGAAGAGATAAAACTTAAATTTGTCAGATATCCCACTCAAAAATTTTGTCAATGGATATATCAAAGTCTGGATCTAATACTAGTCAATTCCCAATTATTTTTACACGCCAAAAACAAAATTAGAAATAGCCAGGTACTCTGGTACCCACTCTTTGGCTGAAGTGAGCAGGAGAAATTCCCACCACAGTGCAATGAGATTCTTTAAGAACGTTCCTCTCTACTGGCCATGACCCTACCACCGTACTTGGATGTTTGCCTGTCTTAGAGAAGGAGTCCTGGATTGGAGCTGTATGTTGTCTGATTCTAGCTGGTTGTGCCCTTTACTGAACAGAGAAATGGCAACGGTGGCTAAAATCAGAGTTGGGCTTATCAAATTCTCAGTTCCATCCTTGTTTCCCATTATATGGATAATTGAGACTTGGCTGTATTTGTCTTAAACTGAAAGAAAAAATTACTCCTCCAAATGCTCCCACTTATTAATAAAATGTCTCCACAAAGTTGTTTTCGTTTTTGTTTTTTTAAATCTTTTAAAACCATTTGCCAGTTTGGTGCCAATACTTAGTAAACTAAGGAATGGATTTCCTTATACACTCAGGGCACGTTCAAAAGCCACTGCTCTTAAACATGCTGTACTTGAACTTAGCAGCTCATTGGAAAACTCTCAGGAATGTCTACTGATACAGACATTATTTAACCTCAGTACAATCTTATCTGTCCCTTTGGGTCCGAAAATAGGCATACATAGGCGCTGAAGCCATGCCATGGCGCCAAGCTGAGAAAGGGATCATACATGTTCCCAAGTGTCTATTTCTATCCTTAAACCAATTTCTATCCTTAAATTGAAAAAAAGAAAAAGAAAAAAAGCAACTTACTTTCTCAGAAACTGTAAAGCCACATATATGCTATCTACACATCAGAAATTCCTGAATAAATTAATGATCCATTAACTTCTGAAATACTTATGCATCCGGTATCTCATACCCAGAAATTTCAGTTTTCAAAACAGGAATCAGAAAGTGATTCCTGTCATTGCTAAGTCAGATGGAAAAGTCTGAATTGTATCTACAGAGTAGAAAACATGCTGGTGTCATAGCCCACAGCCGCAGTGCCTACAGAACACACTCTCCTCAAAGGGAAATAGTTTTGTCTGTGGAAGAACGTTCAAGAACTACTCCAAGTAGTTGGTGTGTTATAAGGTCCCCAAATAATTAAAATAATACACATATTAAATCTGCATTTAATAAAATCAGTAATTTTGAAGACTTCCCATTAGAATATTTCTCTGCAGTGGTTAGAAAATGAATTTACTCAGAGACTGCAGAATTTGCTTTCTCCATGAATGAATGTAAAATTAACTGTGTCTACCTAAGAGGGATTTTACATTTCAAGGTAAGCAAAATGTTCACAGTAAATTTTATGCTAACACTACAGTGACATTTAATAGTGATCCCTAGTCTACCATGTCAAGCTCCTTGAATGGAGGAGTAATCGATTTTAAATGTGCAGTAACATTCAGAGGCTAGACCCAGGGGGTATGACCTGATCCAACACAAAATCCAGGGAACCCCCTGGGTTTAGCTGATCCATATGCGCTGGGTCATCATTGACAACGTCATAAAATCTGTGGCCTACCTCGGACTCTTAAATTATGGGTAGGACATTTGATACAACTGAGCTTATGTAGTAAGAAGTTCCTCTCAAGTGTGTCCTCTTAAAGTGGACAAGATGCTAAAAACAAAAGAACAAGGCATAATGTGGAAGGATGTATACTACTAAGTTTGAAAAAACGAGTAAGTGGAACAACCAGAAACAGAGGTGAAAAAATGCTGGGGTTCATACCCTGGGTCTTGAACTATAAAAACACTGGCATCTGAGCTGTGCATTTCCAGAATGCCAAAGAGAGGTGCCTTAAGTAGAAGAATGAGTGCATGCCACTGAGATGTGCCATGAGGACGGTGAGGGCTGAACGCCAGGATGGAGTTAGAGAAGGGCACAGGGCAATGGGCAATAGGTAAATGTGGCTTGTATGTCCATTATGAAAAATGCCACAACTAGCAAGAGGGTTCTAAGAGCCCTCTAACTTTTTCTAAGCAAGTACTTGTTAATAAAAAAATCAGTGTAAAATTTGAGAGCAAAGACCGACTAGAAAAGTATTCACATCACTTCAGAAATGTAGTGTTTTTACTAATTTTTTAATTACAGAGTAATTTCCCTTATATGATGCATATTCAGGATTTAAGAGGAATAACCAATACTCAGAACTGGGCACACTACTCTCTTCCTGCAGGTTCTTCCTGGAAGAAATCCAGCACAAAATGACTGGGATTGTATGAATTTCAGCTAAAATGTAATTTTCTATCTTCACTGGAAGTTAGAAAAAGGGGTATCTCTCTGGTATCTCACCAGATTTACATGTGACTGTTTATTATTTTCAGCGTGCCAAGCACAGACTAACTCACAGTTCCTGCATCTTTGACTAACAGATTTAAAATAAAAATTTGCTGACACTTCCTGCATCACAGATGTTTAACTTCTGCGCCACAAATGAGATGTGGGCATTTTCACGGGGCGACATCAAATCAGAAGGCAGTCAGATGAGTTAACGGGTTAAAAAAAAAAAAAAAAAAAACACCAGCTAAGCAAACACAGATCCTCAACTAGGTAAACACTGCATATGCAGTGGCTGGAGACTGCAGAGAGGACTCAAAATGCACTCCAGTTCATTAATATTCTGTTGCACAAATAAAACATGGATCACATCTAATGAACGTTACAAATAACCCTTCTCTTGTACTCTAATCCATTGTCACGGCTCCTGTTATTCAATGCAGACAGAGGCCTTTCTTGAGAAAAAGGCAGCATGGGGATAAACAAACAGTGAGAGAGAAGAAAAAGACAGCTACACCACGGCCTGCTGAGGCATTCTTTCACAATGAGCTGTTAAGATGTTTCCAGCACTGAGGTTTAGAACTTTACATACGCAGCCAGCAGCCACGCTTCTCCTGACTGCAGTGCAAAATGCAGGGTCTGTCTCTCCCCCTCCGCTGAAAACCAAAAGCCATGCATTTAAGACATGTTCCTCCACCTCACACTGCGGTGCTCTAAGGCTGGCAGTACAAACAAATGCTAAAGAGCCGTTGGTTGCAGGAAAGCGGAGTACCATGCAGAAAGCATTAAAATATTAAAGACAGACAATACTTACTCCAAGGTCAGCCCCGGAATCTGCAGCCTTTCCCGCTGGGCTTTCATGCTTGTTGTGTGTTACCACACTGTATTGTAACCATGACACACATTCCCTGCCAGCGTCCCGGTGATGACAGAGAGCCAAAACGAACCTCTAGAAAGGACTGGACTAACAATCTCTCTAGGGGGAGGGGGATCCTGCAAGTTTGGGTCCTTCCACCTCTAGCCGTAATCAAGAGACGTCAGCTGCCTTCCTCAGGTTAACAGCGGAGCACACTGCACTGCTTTCCTTAAGGGAATGAGGCTTTCAGCTCTGCATATCAAGTAATTGGTTTCTGATTTTTTTTTTTTTTTAAAACAAAGTCGCTCCACTCACAGACCCAGTTTTCACCTCAGTGAAATGAAAAGTCCTTCATCATACAGGCTGGAAAAAAATATATACATAAAGCAACAGTATCATACTTGGGAAAGAGTTTATCTAGCCAACCTCAACTATTTCCCACCTCCCAGGGATGCTCTCGAATAGAATCAGGCCACCCGGAGAAGTTCCGTTGACTCTTCCGTTGGTGGAGTTAACAAAATCACTCAGGTGCCACGGGAAAGACACGGGGAATGGTGCCGAATGAAAACAATTAGATTTTTTTTCTATATAAGGCAATCATCAGAAAGAGGAATAAACTAACTGCATTAATTTGGGGGATGTTGAACTCTGATGTGAAGCAAACCCTTGTATGAACAGGCAAAACCCTATGATGGGAAATACCAACTGGAAATGCAAGAGATAGGAACTTGTATTTTTATTTTTTGAAGTGATTTTTAAGAACACCACGGTGCTACATACTTTACAAAAGCAATCAAATATGAATAGGGAAGCAAAGGGAGAACGTACATTTTAGAAGCCGGAAAGTTTCATCCTGTATTTATTCAAATAACACAATTTTGCACAGTACTCCTAACTGGGGACTAAGTGTACTTCCATTGTTGTGTATGAAGAACATATCTGACTCATTTCTTCTGATGCATTTTAAAATGTTTTAAAATTCAGTAACCACCGGTCTGCTGAGAAGTACTTGATCAAGTTAAATTTTATTTTAGCAAGAATTCTCATTCTCAAGCACTGCTGCTGGTCCACACAGCCAATCTGTGATCAAACAAACGTGTTTGAGTAGTTACTTTTAAAAAACTATGAAGTCAAATTTCATCATTTCACAGACGAAGAAACTGAAAGCATACAACTGGTGACAGTGCTAGGGTTAGCTGCTGGAGTATTTATTCCCCTATCCCAAAGGCCTTCACTTGCAGGGGTGCCATGTGCAGTTGTTCAGGTTGTGCCCTTCACAAAGGGGCTGAGCAGAGGGGCGGGGGGGTGGCGGGGGGAGTGAAGGCTGAAGTCCAGTCTGCTTCCCACCCTGCCAAACCTGTTGCATGGCTCTGGGCTGCTTCCACCACCTTCCCCCCCACCCCGCCATTTTAAACAAAATTACCCTCAACTTTGCATCCATCTAGAGGGTCACCTGTTTCTAATTGTACAAAGGTTCGTGTGGGCTAGAGAAGATTCATAAAATATTCCCAGAACCCTTCTCTAAGACCTAACCCGCCAACATGCTCCAGGGTATTTGTTAACTAGGTAGCAACTTCTCCTACTGTGTGGGCTCACAGAGAACTAACCATATCGACTTTTCAGTGGTAGCAAATCCATACTGGGAACATAGACATTGTGTAGTGACCATAGGGAGGCCATTTTAACTAATATGAAAAGCATAACAATAAGAAATGATAAAGATATAATAAAAGGGGGATCAACTTTGCTCAGTAAAGTTAGGGAAAGCATGAAAGGAAGCATGGCAAAGGTAGGGTTATGATTAAAAAAAAAAAGGAAAGGAAGAATTCCACTCTGCGTCCCTAAAAGCTAAATTTTCTAAATTTTTTATTTTCTTAAAATAAACTACTTTAAGAATCACATTAGAGGGGTGCCTGGGTGGCTTAGTCGTTAAGCGTCTGCCTTCAGCTCAGGTCGTGATCCCAGGGTCCTGGGATGGAGCCCCACATTGGGCTCCCTGCTCAGCAGGAAGACTGCTTCTCCCTCTCCCACTCCCTCTGCTTACGTTCTGTTCTCTCTCTCACTGTGTCTCTCTCTGTCAAATGAATAAGTGAAATCTTTAAAAAAAAAAAAAAAGAATCACATTAGAATTTTATTCAAAAGACTTCTCTACACATATCTTAAGTGAATTTTAGTTCCACATTGTCAATGGACAACAAAATAATTTCCCTTGAATTTCTTTTTAATACCCTTATTTTAAAATATCCAAGCCCAAACTCCCCATCCTCCTCTCTGTGCCAAATAAATTTCCATGCAATGTAAAATATCCAGACTCTCACCATTCTTTCCCCCTGAACCACTCTGATCCAAGGAATGTCCTGCCTGGCTGGATGATTAGAATTTTCTTCTCACTGATCTCTCCACTTCCTCCCTGGCACTCTCTATGTTTTGTTGGATACACAAATTCCAGAGTGATTTTTTCCAGAATATCACTCCTGTGTTCAAAACACCCCAACAGTTTCCCTCTCACTCTAAGTCTAAAAATCTAGGAAACTTAGCTGAAAAGCCCCACAAAATCAAGCATGAATAGGAGTGACAATGGTAATGTACTAGAACACACCTGAAGTTTAAGGCCATGAGTTCAAGGAGAGAAGGGAGAAAGGAGGTAAGAAAAGAGTGAAGAAGATGGAGGGAGCGAGGGAAGGAAGGAATGAAGGACAGATGGAAAGAAGGAGAGGGAGGGAGAGGGGAGGGAATCAGCCAGTCAGGACGCCCTTTGGAAGATGCGAGGGAACTACCCCATTCATTGTGAAAGCTGGAAAAGGGAAAAAAAAAATTACCACTTATCCTGATTTCCCCTATGGACTGCACCTCATGGATAAGGAAATGCTTCTCTTTATTCCAACAGGTAAATAAAGAAAGAGTGCTCCAATTAGAGTACCATTTCTCAAACCCTAATAAATGATTGGATCTAAGCCATGATCATGATGACTGAGTGTTCTGTGCCTCTTGGTGCCTACTGAAAAAGCCACATCACCACAGGATACAATCAAGCTTCTACAGCAAAGTGTCGATTACAGTATACACAGGGACAGACAGACGTGGTCAGCAAAAACTAGACTGGAAAAAGTGAAAACCACAATAAATGACCGGGTATCTTAAACCAAAATGTTCAAGTGGGGACGTGAAAGAGATGGAGGGGTTAAATAAGAAGAGAAAAATCCATTAATGGCAGCCTATGAACCTGTGTGGGTCCTGATACCAAACAAACACATAATCAAACACTTGGAAATAATCAGTGTAACAGACACACACACACTGACTGGGTATGTGGTAATATTAACTATTTGAAGAGAATATTGGCATCAGGATCACTTTTCATTTCTCATCTTTCAGAGATACATATAAAAATATTTATAGGTTAAATAAAGTATGCTTTGCTTCAAAATAATCTAGGGAGGGAGACAAGATATATTAATTAGTAAAAGTAGTGTTACTATTAAATCTGGGTAATGGGCATATGAAGGGTTTGCTACACTGTTCTCTATAGTACCTGCCTGAAATTTAGCATAATGAAAAAACTGGAGAGTTCTCACCATGCCCACAAAGCTCCATGTGACATGTAGACCCCCACCCTTCCTGGCCTCTGTCCTTGCAACTCCACTCCTCACTACCCTTCTGGTACCCCAAACCCAATTCCATCTCACGGCCTCTGCACTGACTGCTCTGTCTGCCGCCAACTCTAGTTCCCTGAGTCATCCGAACATCCCGTAAAATGGCTTTTACGACCTCCCTGACCAGGCTTGAAGTTGCAAGCCTCGCTTCCACCAACTGTTTCCTTCTCTTTCTGATGTATTTCTCTTCTCGGCACCTGTGACTTGAGACATATTTTAAATTCATTTATTGTCTCTCCTCTACAGGCCTGTGGGTTCCAAGAAGTAAGTGTGTTCTAACTCCAGTGCCAAGAACAGCCCATTCAGATATTTAATAAATGTCTCCTGACATTAAAATACACTATGAAGGGGCGCCTAGGTGGCTCAGTGGGTTAAAGCCTCTGCCTTCAGCTCAGGTCATGATCTCAGGGTCCTGGGATCGAGCCCCACATCGGGCTCTCTGCTCAGTGGGGAGCCTGCTTCCCTTCCTCTCTCTCTGCCTGCCTCTCTGCCTACTTGTGATCTCTGTCTGTCAAATAAATAAATAAATAAATAAATAAATAAATAAATAAATAAAATGTTAAAAAAAATAAATAAAATACACTATGAAGCTGAAGTAATTGAAACAGTATGGTACTGGCACAAAAACAGACACACAGATGAAGAGAACAGAACAGAGAGCCCAAAAATAAACCCACGCTTATATGGTTAATTAATCTAAGACCAAAGAGGCAAAAATATGCATGGGGAAAAGCAGTCTCTTTAACAAATGCTGCCAGGAACACTGGACAGCAACATGCACAAGAATGAAACAGGATCAGTTTCTGTCTCCAAACATGAACATAAATTCAAAATAATGAAAGACCTAAATATGAGACCAGAAATCATAAAATCCCTAGAAGAAAACGGTGACAGTAATTTCTTTGACACTGGCAACATTTTTCTAGATATATTTCCTCAGACAAGGGTAACAAAAGCAAAATTAAGCTATTGGGATTAACCAAAAGATTTGGACAGTGAAAGAAACCATTAACAAAATGAAAAGGCAACCTACTGAATGTGAGAAAAAATTTGCAAATGATATATGTGATAAGGGAAAAGAACTCATAGAACAAATAATCTGATTAAAAATATGGGCAGAGGAGGGGCGCCTGGGTGGCTCAGTCAGTTAAGCGTCTGCTTTCGGATCAGGTCATGATCCCCGGGTCCTGGGATCGAGCCCCACATCAGGAGGCTCCTTGCTCAGTAGGGAGCCTGCTTCTCACTCCATCCCCTCACTCCCCCTGCTTGTGCACATGCACATGGACTCTCTGACACATAAATAAAAACTTTTTTAAAAAATGTAGTGTGTATGTCTGTGTTCATACACACATACACGCGGGAATATTACTCAGCCCTAAAAAAGCACGAGATCTTGCCATTTTAAAAAACATGGATTGGCTTAGAAGATACAAGGCTAGGTGAAATGATACAAAGAAAGACAAATGCCATATGATTTCATTCATAGGTGAAATTAAAGGAATAGATGGAAAAACAAGAGAAAAACAAAACAAAACAAAATTTTAAATACAGAGAACTGGTAATGGCCAAAGAGGGGATTGGTGTGGGGTGGGCAAAAATGATAAAGGGGATTAAGAGCAGACGTATCTTGATGAGCAGTGCACAATGTACAGAATCATTGAATTGCTACATTGTACACCTGAAACTAATATAACACTGTATGTTAACTATACCTCAATAAAAAAAGAAAAAAAATCTGAAAAATGAATGAATGAGTCTCCCTATATTGGTACAATTGCCAACTAAGGGCACTCACCCTCCTTCTTCTTACAATGACAGCTCTTCACAGTGTTTGATAACTAACCAAACAGTACCAGCAGCTCAGAGAGTGGCATCCAAGAAAGTGGAGAGTCAGGATTTGTTCAGCCACCACAGAAAGACCCAGAAAGACCCCTACTGGCTGGAAAGTACACAGCAAGTACTAGGTGCACACTCATTTGTGTGCAGAGGAGGAACCTAAGGGAACTCCTAGAGCAGTGTGCTATGTTTTGGTGGAATATGGAGAGACACTGTTGAAAATACACTGGAATGACTGAGAAGACATCTACACAACAAGGCTGAAGTTAAGCAGCTTTCTACTGCTACAAGGAGGGAACACCACTGTGCCCTTAATGGTGGAAACATGGGTTCTAAAGAAATCCACTGGCATAGTTTAAGGCTGGGTGGTTCTACACACACTCTAGAATGGCAGTTCTCAACCAGGGATGGAAATGTCTCCAGACATGTTTGGTTGTCACAACCAGAGAGGAAAGGGGCACAGAGGCCAGGGTTGTTGCAAAACATCTTACCATGCACAAAGACAGCCCCCACACCAGAATGATCCAAGCACAAGTGAATAGTGTGGCTCTAGAAACTGCTATAAAGTTAAGGGTCAATTTCTGTAGGACTCGCAGCGTCATTCACCAGATTGAAACATTTTGGTTCTGATTTCATTGGACTTAGTTTAGGGAAAAGAAAAAAAAAAAGAAAAGAGAGCAGGCATTGTTCACTTCTCACCCCGTTTCCTCTCTCAGCAATACTGCCAACCTAAGTGTCTGTGGCTGCCTCTGTTCCTGTTTTCAGGGGGAAAAACTTTTTATAGCCAGAGCCCCAGAAGTATCTGTAAGTCACAGAAACCTAATTAACATTGTCTCCTGGCCACACTCAGCCAGCAACCTAGATAGGGAATTTTGCAAAGCAAGGTGTACGAAATCCTAAGGCAAGAGCATCATTCTCCCTGAATGTTCAATTATTTATACATCCTTAAAAGCTGTGCGTGGTTGAGGAAAACTTTCAGGAAAGATGTATGTTACCTCTTTTCATCACTCCAGTAAAAATTAAAGCATGTTATGAACATTTTCACTCTCTTAATAGCCAATATTACTCATTTCATCCATTTCATCCAGCACTATATGTGGTGCCAGAATACAGGACCCATTTGTGGAATCCATTTAAGCTGGAGAAACAAAGTAAGGACACAGATGGAATCATTTCAGATAAGGATGGGTACTGCTCAGGTGTCAGCACAGGTGGTATGAGGGTCAGTGACCCGGGAGTACACAGTGCCCTTAGATCAGGGTGGGGAAAACAGAGTGATGTGTGAGTTTCAATGGCGGGATGCGAAGGGTGAGGAGACGGCACCAGAGAACGACAGGCAGAGAGAACAGCAATTGCAAAGCCTCCGAACTGGGAGCTGGGAACAAGGTTAAGTCATTTAGTGGTCATGAAGGTCCTGTGTCTGATATGCAGAAATGCAACACATTGTTACTGAGCATTTACATAAACCATGGCATTACAGGATATGCAGAGATGAATCACACCTACGTCTGGTTCTTAGGGAATGATAACGTTCAGTGTAGCAAGAGGAAGAACAGAATAAAAGTTCAAGGAGGAACAAGTTTTATGTCCTATGGGCCAAGGAGATAAGGAATCTGGTCTCAATGTTAAAGGTATCTTTAATAAGCGGAACTAACTCTTCAAGCAGGCCTTTGTGAGACACAGCTAATGGCTTCTAAAGATTCTCCAGCACTTCATAGAGCAACTTCAGACAACACCACGACGGCGTCTATGTGTGTTCATTCACTGAGGAACCAAGGTTACGTGTCTCCACTGAGCACGATACTAGCGAAGCTAGTTGAGTAAGAGAGGACCCTGTCCTAGGGGGCCTTGACGCATGAAGATCAGGGCAGAGGCATCTTCCACTCCTTGACCCATTCCTCTCTCCTGCCCTCTCCTGTTCTTGTTCCTTCCCTCCCAAATGTAAGACCCTTTTTCAACAGAGACAGTTCATCACTGTCATCTACATAAGTGGCTGAAGATAGCTTAAGATATAAAAGCTACCCAAATCTACCATCTATACACACTTTCTCAAGAAATGACTGGAGGACGCACTGCCCCTCCACAAGGAAGCAAACCATGTCAGAGAAATGCGGGAGATGGAAGGGCGATGCACGGAGACGAGTGAGGGAAGGAGCAGGATGGTGGTCATGATGGCGAGAGAAGATTCCCTGGAAAACAGCCGTGTGTCAGACCCGGAGAGCGCACAGTCTGGCTGGGAAGGCAACGCTGGCGACGCGCTGAGGAAGAGGCTCCAGGGCGGGGGACTTACAGGTGAGCTGGTGCGGCGGGTAACGTGCCAAGTGCACACAGAGGTTTTACAGTTGTATAAAGAGTATGGGGAAGGATTCACGTGGGCTGCATAAAGTCTGAGGGGAGGAACAACACAGAAATTATTTACTCCAAGAGAAACACAGGTATAAAAGAGGGAGAAGAGAATCAGTGGCAAGGAAGGGAAGGAGAAAGAGGAGACAAGGAGGGAGGAGAAGAAAAAGCAAATTAAAATATTAAGAATATTATATATATTTAATATATAAAATATTAAAATATTACAATAAATACATACAATAATAAATAAAATAAATAAACAATACATACATACACACACACACACACACACACACACACACACACACACAACAGTGGTAGCAAAGTAATGACCCCTCTGAAGATGGCCTAATCCCCAGAATCTGTGTCCTGTGCAAGGCAAAAGGGACCTCGCTGATGTAATTACATTAGGGTCTTCTGATGAGGAGATTGCTCTGGATTATCTACAAAAGTTCCAATGTAATCACAAGGGTCCTTAGACAGGAAAAAGAGGAAGCAAAGGAGTCAGAGTCAGAGACACAACTGGAGGGAGATCTGAGCCATGCAGCCAGGAGCCAGGAACATGGGTAGCTTCTAGAAGCCGCAAAAGGAAAGGCACAGATTTCCCTCCGAGAACATGCAGAAAGAATGCAACCTTTGATTTTAGCCTCCTAGGATCCAGTTCAGACCTCTGAGATGACATGTGTTGTTTTAAGACACCACGTTCATGGTACTTTGTCACAGAAGCAATAGGAACCCAGTGCGTACATAATCCTAAGATGAATGCTGAATATTGTTTTAGTCAAAAACATTGTATCATAACAGTGGTGTAACTATTTTTGGCAAGTTGGTGGGTAGAAAAAAGGAGGTAGAAGAGGTTGAATAAGAGCTACGTTTCCGTGTTCCACATTAGGAAGTCAATATATAATGTCCAGATTGATAAAGAGAGCAACAAAACTGCATAGTTCTGAAATATGAAGAACATCATTTAAAGAAAGAGTTCTGAGAGTTGAAGCTGTTCTCTCAGGGAACCAGGCCTGGACAGTGGGAAGAGTGAGGTAGATTTCTACAGTTTTTCACAAGCCTCAGAGTACTATTTAATTTTTAAAACTATGTATGTACATTATCCGATAAGAATAAAATTGAAAGAAAAGATGAGCTATTGTAGATAGCAGTAATCCCTTGCTATATCTCTGGATTTCATCTGATTCACCTTTACCGAAACATTGTTTCATTTCCTGCGCTTACCATCTATTATGGAAACAACATGGCCAAGAGCAGAGTTGAGAGTGAATGAAATTGCTTGAGCCCTGGACCAAGCCATGCTTGAAGCCAGACACTGAATCTTTTCAGGGATATGATCCAACAAGTCCCTTTTCTTAGGCCAACGTAGGTTGGATATTCTGTCACTTGAGATACTGAAGATTACCAAGCAGTACCATAAGGAAATTTTGTCAGGTATACAAATAATTCTATAAATGTAAACATTCTTATTCCCGTAATATAAGAAAATTAAAAAGCTAAACAAAGTGACAGATCCTTAAGTCCTAACTATAAAATGCACTGTAACAGTAATACTACCTATAATGGCCAGAACCTACAACTACCCAAATGCCCATCGACAAGAGAACAGCTATAAATACCGCAGCACATTAAGTAAAAGAATGCCACACAGCAATGAGCATAAATGACCTATAAGTACATAGCAGTATAGATGAATCTTACAAGCATAATGTTGAGGAAAACAAAGTTTAACTACCCTGTGGGAATGTAAAATGATGTCATCAGTGTGGAAAACAGCATGGTGATGCCTCAAAAAACAAAACAGAATCATCCTATGATTCAGCAATTCCACGTCCGTGTATATATACAAAAGAAATGAAAGCAGAGACTTGGACAAGTACATGGGCACCCATGTTCGTAGTGCCGTTATTCACAGAAGCCAAAGTTAGAAGCAATGCAGGTGTCCAACAAAAAACCAACAGGTAAGCAAAGTATGATCTATACACAAAAGGGAAGGAAACTTTGACATATGCTATAACATGGATGCAGTTTTAGACATTATGTTAAGAGAAACAACCCAGCCACAAAAGAATACTGTCGGATTTCATTAAAATGTGGTACTAGAAGAGCCAGATTCGTAGATGGAAAGTAGTATGGTGCTTGCTAGGGGCTAGGGAGAAGGGAAAATGGGGAGTTACTGTTAACAGGCATGGAGTCTCCCTGTTTGGAAAGATGAGTAAGTTTTGTGGGTATACAGTGATGATGGCTATACAAGAAAGTTAAGGTACTTTATGCCATAGTACCATTTACTTAAAAATGGTACCTTTTAGGGATGCGTGAGTGGTAACAGTTGGTTGAGTGTCCGACTCTTGGTTTCAGCTCAAGTCGTGATCTTGGGATCATGGGATTGAGCCTTGCACAGGGCTCCCCGCTCAGCATGGAACTTGCTTGGAATTCTCACTGCCTCGGTCTCTGCCCTTACCCCACCCCTCTAATAAATAAATAAATCTTTAAAAAGAATGGTACATTTTATATTACATATATTTAACTACAATTTAACCAAAAAAGAAAAAGTGTACCTATCCTATGATTCTATTTATATGAAGTTCAAAATCAGGCAAAACCAATCTATTCCTCTGGAAGTCAGCACAGTGGCTGTGGGGATAGGTGGGCAGCATCGGGGAGGGAATGACAGAAAGTATGAGGACTTCTGAGGTAGAAATCATGTGCTGTTTCTTGAGCTAGTGCTGGTGACATGGATGTGTGCACTTTGTGAAAATTCCTCAAACTTGTGAATTTGGAGATCCCTTCAAGTCTCAGGCTGCATCTTTCATAAAAGCAAAAAAAAAATCTCTTTCCGAGGCTTTACAGCTCTCTCACATACTTTTCAAACACACTTCCTATTTTTGGAAAGTTATTTATACCCAGCATCATTCCAGACAGGACTTGAGACAATACATATAAGAATACACACATAGCTTACTAAATCATTATTTGTTAAATTTACAAACGAAGCAACGTTTAAAAAAGGAAATTAAATCAGAACCAGAAAAAAGAATTGAAAATGGAATAAGATGACAAATCCAGGGGAAAATATGCAGAAAATACAGCACCCTCAAGTACGGGGTGAATTTTACAGAGCTACCTGGGACTGAGACAATTAATTATTTCTCTCACATTATATATTTTCTAAGTGACTGAGGCAGGATTTTAAGTCAAATTTTCTGACCCAACTACTTTATGTTATTACAGTTTACCACATCTTTCCAGATCATAAAGTACAGACACTGACTTTTTTGACCAAGTGATTCCAGGAACATTTTTCTAGATAAGATACCCAACACATTAGATTAACACCAAAATTTGATTTTTCAGAGTATTTTTGGAAAACATAGTGCATAAAGTCAGATCCATGTTAGTTACATCACCCAGAAGGTAAGCTGGAGGTACTTGTTTAAAAAAAATAAATAAATAAAAACTTTGCCAAAAGTGGACAACGCACAAAAATATCAGGGTACGTTACAGAGGCTTTGTGAGAAAGCTGCACAAGCTACCAGGGTACGCTCTAGAGGAGGTAATGGATACAAAACTTCTTCTATTTCCTTTAAAAAAAAAAAAAATGGTCTGTACACTTGATACACAAAGACTGGGACCCTGCGTCCCCTACAAATACAGAGCTCTCTCTACAAAATATAGATAATTTTGCTCCCCATAACAGTGGGGGAGGCACAGGGAAGAAGATGAGATCTATGTTCTGAAAAACAAAGGCACCATCAGTACTGAGAGGTAAGGGGCACCGGGAGGGGCTATACGAGAGTGGTAGGAGGCTGGGGACCCCAAAGTGGGGCCTCTGAGGTCAGTGTCTGTGAGGGGATGGGGTTCCCTAGTGTCTTTGGTAGGGGCTGAAGGCACCCTGGGTAGGGATGGGGATCGCACAGGAGTCTTACAAATAGAAACCGGGCCGGGAGGGTGGGGGAATGAAGGTAACTTCAGCAACACCATGACTGTCCCCTGGTTTTTGTACAGCTTATAAGGACTATGGATAGTCCTCAGCATTTTGCATTTTTGTCAATGGTTGAAATACATGTGGCCTGATTAGCAGAATTCTTCATTAGAGAAAGGCCCTCTAGACCTATTAAAGCATCCCAATGATACCTGATTTTTAATATTTTTTTCAATTGTCAAGGTGTGATTATGCAACTAAGATACTTTGCGTAGTTGAAGTTCTGTAATTTTTATAAATAGATGCAATGTCTCTCCACTTCCCGATTCTCACTGACCCCTCAAGGCAGATTGGCATCTGTTAATTCGGTCGGCCTCCAGGCACTAGCCCAACTGGGTCCCTCACAGTGGATTCCCATTCTGAATCTTTCATTTAAGAGACATCTGTGGTGTGCATTAAGGATGAGAAGTGTCCCTTAGAGAAAAAGGACAGAAATTAGACAGCACTTCTGAGGCTAGGAAAGGAAAAGATGTCTTCATTGATCCAGAGACGGTATCTTAAGAATAAGCCACAGCAAAGGATTCCTTTTTAAAAAATCTGGGACCAAGAGTAGCCGTCTGTACCAGAATTAGAGGCACCTAAAAGAAGTAATGCGAAGATTCACAGATAAAAACCTTGCCTTTAAAACAGGACAGGGAGAACTGTAAATTTGAAGCAGTTAAAAAAAAAAAATCCAGATGACCAGCAGCAGATTTTAAACATGAAAACCATATGCAAGAGCTTAATTAAGTCCTTTATGGAAATATTATCATCAGCATTTATGGACACCGAGTTTTGAAACCTGGGGGAGACAATGTGTAAAGAAAAGGCACAAAGGTTTGCATCACCACTGAAGGTCTATATTCTTCTCTTAACAAATGCTCACCCATCTAAGATTGCTTTCCATAACATATCTTGCAAATTCCAAGTCAAATACACTCTTTGGTTATTATAAAATGCTAAGGTGACTTGACAATCGGTAACAGATGATCCATATATGTGTATTTCTCTGCCTTTCAAAATCATGTTAGCAGAGAAACAAAAAATTATAAAATCATGCTAATAAAGTACTAGAATTCCATGGCTGGGTGTAAATGCATGCTATGGAGATTTTTAAAAAAGGAATCCTTTTTAAAGAAATGTTGTTTCTTCGTATTACATGTTTGGAAACCATAATTCCTTTCATCAACATTTACTGAATACCTACTACAGGCAAAAAATACCAGAATAAAGAAAATTAGTATTTCTTAGCTTCATTACAAAATGTTTTCTTGGCTTAAAAATAGAATTTTGTGGAAAAAGACATTTATTGGCTATATTCTGGGGAAGAGAGGGAGAAAGGCACATGTTGGCCCGAACTTACTTGCCTTAACAACGGACTTTTAAATTGATTTGCATCCTGATATTCAAAATTCTAGTAAGCAATAAAAGGGGTCAACCAGAAGACTGTAAAGACTCAGGTTGGCTTTGTAATCAGCTCATCTGATTGAATTTTTTAAATCAGCAAATGAGAAAATGAGGCCTTACCCCTATCTGTTTTGATGAGTTAAGCAATGCAAAGAAACTTACATTCTGTTGTTGATGTGGTATTATCACATCTTTGTCAGTGTGTATTTTTAAAGGTTTTTGAGAAGGGTATATCTTGTCTCATTTCCCTCCTTCTCACTTATTTTTTCTGCAACTTATAACACTGTACCCCAGGTACAAAGAACTCTGGCCTGTTTGGCATCATGACCCCCAAAATAAAACTAAACAACAGAATACAGTCCAAAACACAAGTTTAACTTTTTGGTAACATGAAAATCTTTTTCCAATTCCTATATCTTCCAGAAACTGCTAAATAATATTATGTTTCAGTGCAAATATAGAGCCCTTTCAGGACCACTAGGTATTGCTGAAATAAGCATCTTATAAAGTCTCGAGAGCAATAAGCTTTCCAAGAATATCAACTGATCACTGAGGTTGATGTGGAGATGGGTCACCTGAAAACACAAAATATATTCTATAAAAACATGCTGAAAAATGTGCTACAAACTACTGATTTTATCCTGAGCAAGCTTTGAATTTTAACAACTGTAGCATTTGGGTTGATCATTATTATCTTCTCAAGAACTTCTAATATCTTTTTCTTTTAGCCAATAATTTTTAGGAGACTATTGTTTCAAAAACTTCTGAAAACATATTAATTACTAGTATTGTAGGAAAAGGCTTAACACCTGTGTAAATTTAAATACTGGCATTCTTATCCGCATTTTACAAGTGAGGAGGGGCAGGTGTAGAGGTAGTAATTAAATTGTCCAGGGTCACCCATCTACAAAAAGAACAGAACCCTTAATAGTATGCTTTGGGTAATTTACTGAGATTGCTTTCTCTTGTCTAATGAAGGATCGATTTGACGAATGTTCCTTAAGTATTGAAAGGTGGGGTGGGAAGATATAGTCTGTATTTATAGCATGTAAAATTCAATACAGATCCATTCAAATCCTAATTAACTTATTTTTATTTACTTCACCTAATAAGGATAATATTGTGTTAAAATGCCTGCCCCCTTTCAAAAAAACAAGGACCTCTTAGAACAGTATACTCAGCATTTCTGGTTTTTAGGACTGCTGAAGGACATCATTTGTTTTTAAACTAAACGGTAGGTATACTTGTGAGGGGCGCCATCACATTTTAGTCATCTCCTGGCACACACTCTGTCCCATGGCAGTTACTCAAAGTTTGTTGATCTGAATTGAGAATTTTCCTATTTCCAAAGTAATTATCTTCATTCTCCAGTGGCATATTTGTTTCTAGCCCCCATTTTTTCCATATCAACCACTTACCACAATACTTATTTTTTGTCCCCAATATTATTCCCCTTAATAGGATTATGTGTAAACATGTTATACATTTTGAATTATTCCATTTGGCCTTTTTTTTTTTTTTGTAACATCTAAAGTCTGTTCCCTGATTAGCACTCTAAGATTTTAAATATACATAAAGGATCTATGATGGCAACTGCTTGAAATACCCTATGATGAAACAGAACAGCAAATTTTACCCGAGAAAAAATATGCCTTTCTTCTACCTTACTAAATTAAAATACTGAACTCAACTCAACTATCATTTATGCTCCTGACCTCCCAATCTAAAGTAGACCCACAATTACCCTCACCTAGAACATTCTGCTCCTTTCCTTCAGAGCATCTTTAAAAATCAGGATATATTTTAAATAAAATGTATTAATATAAATCCCAAGAGAGCAAGGGTCATGCCTTTTCTGTTTACCATTTTATACTAAATTCTTAATTAGCATAATGTTCACACATAGGAAGTATTCAATAAATACAGGACAGAACAAAGAGTTAATTAATACTTAATAAAATCATTACAAGTATAAGCACAGGGGGTGAAGGCATCAAATTCAACTGAGGGAATATTTCTAGAAGGCTTAGTTACCATCACTGACTGGAGTAATCAGGATTATTCTGGGCTATCTTGAGAAGTTCAACATACTACCTGCTATTCAACTCCACGCCAGCCAGTGATATGTACAGCATCATCTACAAAGCGCAATTGTAGGGGCACCTGAGTGGCTCAGTGGGTTAAAGCCTCTGCCTTCGGCTCAGGTCATGATCTCAGGGTCCTGGGATCGAGCCCCGCATCAGGCTCTCTGCTCAGCGGGGAGCCTGCTTCCTCCTCTCTCTCTGCCTGCCTCTCTGCCTACTTGTGATCTCTGTCAAATAAATATATAAAATTAAAAAAAAAAAGGCGCAATTGTAGCCATGTGACTTGGAAACAGCTTCAGAGGAAAGCTGAGAGCTACTCTGGGAGACAAAGATCCTGAAGTGCTTTGCTCTGCCCTGGACCAGGGATGGGGGTGCAGTGGGGTCAGTAGAGGCAACAAGTAGACTTTGGGTCTCAGGGAGTGGGAAAGGAGAAGTCTAAAGCTACAAGTTTTGATAATTCTGTCATCATGCCAAACAGCTGACAACTAGTCAAGAAAGATCTCTGGTGACCGAATACTGGTAAGGTCTTACCCTTTTCACAGAAAACCTGAAACCTGGAATCACACTGGAAGGATTTCTTATCATCCCCACATTCCAATGGAACTTAGTCTTTGGTTCCTTGACAAATAATCCAGTTCACAGTATGACAAGGATTGTCATCTTCAACTTTCCTTTTCTGTCTGCTCAGTCAACTTGGGAAATCAGTCTTTGAGCATTTAAGTGATCTAAGCTGGCAGTCTCCTTCATGAGCTGACCCTCTTCTCTACCAATGTGGGACTCAGAATGGGATGGGATGTGTTACAGTTGCCTTATGTGCCAGAGGGACAGTCACTTTATAAAAGAAGCCTGTCATTCAGATAGTCCATTTTCCTTTCTATCTTGCAGGGGAAAGAAATTTTAAAAACAAAACAGAAAGCCCACACTGCACAGATAATTGAGTATTAATGTATTTTCACCAGGTTCAGTTCCAACATTCGTCCAGACATCAGAGGTACTACCTTAGAAACAGGGGATTCTTGAGACCCAACCCTATGATATGAAATGCTCCCATGAAATCCCATGGGAGTTCATGAACTAAAACTAAACTCCTATGAACTAAATTAAAATTCAACTTTCTTTTCCTATGGGACGCAACCAGGTTGGGTATCATGCCCAAGCTTTAAGGGTTATTCTGTCTCCTGTCATAGAAAATACTCCGCAGGATTGGCAAGGGTTATGGCAGAAAAGAGTATGCCCTGTAGAAGTCTCACCAGAATAATTCTTCCAGAAAGAAAAGACTGCAGGGCAAAGTGAAATTGAGCAGTAAAGCGAGTGGGAGGCTAGCTTCCAGTATCTAGATGGTGAAATAGAAAGCTTAAAATGCTCAATATCCCTAAGTAATCAAAGAATAGGGTTAACCCATCCCCTTGTGATTTCTATGTAAGTACAGACTTGAAATTCGATGCACTTTATGAGAAAAGGCAGAGGAGAGAGATGTTCATACATTTTTCTTTGTGTGGAGATGGATACAGTATGGGGATTTGAAGCAAGTTTGCGTTCCTCTATTTCAACGTTCCCGTGACAGGTCGGGATCAAGCAGAAACTCAGGTCTGGTCCAAACCCTACAGGGACCATAAAAGTCACCCAGGAAAAAAAAATATATCTATTTTCCAGGTCCTCCTTCTTCTAGGGAAGAAACAACAATAAAGAATTCAGAGGTGAAAAGAATTAGTATGTCATAAAAAAAATAGGAAAGAAAAATAAAATACTCTCACATTGACTATCCCTGGGAGAATTTACTCGCATACTTAAATTTATGCAGCAAGTTACCAGGAGCCTCATAAATACTGGACCCATAATCAAACTGTAATCATTCATTTTATTTACATTTCATTAGGGGGCACTAAGGTAATGATCTTCGAAAGATTTCACTTGCAGCCAAGGAAAGAGGAAGTGGATGTCCTGCAGGGTAGGGGAGGAGAGTGCCTAAGAAGGGGATGTCGTTTGTCCCAAGGGCACAGAATTACTAAAACTTTAAAAAGTGACCATGTGCTTTATGCATCTCCCACGCGTCATCGCATTCTCTATTATTTCTACTCCCTGCGTTACATGAGAGGGAAGACCTGCATCTGTCTGACTTGAAGAACTCAGACTGAACTTGGAGCAGGACGTGAGAAACAAACAAACTTCCGTGAAATAGAGGCTGCAACAGTAATTTCCTAGACAGCCGGAATATTCACCATATATATTACCACCTGTCATTTACTCTGGGCAAAATGCATGACAACCTTTCAGGCACTTCCAAAGCAATTTGAATAGCTGCACCAAAGGACGGAGCAGCGATACACTGAATAAAACATCCTGTGCCCCCATCCTTCCTTTGAAGGCTGTCGGCCATACATTTTGAATAACCTGAAATGAAGATCAAAAGGGGACAGGAGCCATTTATTTATTTATTTTACCAGAGGCGATGACTGAAAAGAAGGTAAAATTAAGGATTAAAAGAAGTTCACATTTAGGCAAACATCAAGACTCTGTTCCCAAGATTCATAAAGTGCAATGATCTCATCTAAGTCACAAAGCCAAGAATGACACAGCGGTAGAACACAAAGCCACAGGACCAGAAAGAGCTCAAGGAAAAGAAAGTCTGGCGTTCCTTCCTTTGACTCTTCCCCTCTGCAGCCCCCTGTGTGCCCACCTTCCGCAGGCGCAGCTCCTCCCAAATTCCGGTCATGAGCATCACCATGATTCTCTTCAACACATCAGCCTCAGAGCGGCTCCTTCCTCCTGCGGGGATTCCCTGGGTACCGTTCATGTCTCCCCTCTTTCCTCAAGCTCGTTGTCAAGATAGGAGGAATGTGATGGAACTCAAGATGGGCAAGTGGAAAAAGAGAGGCTGCCTCGTCTTTCAACTATTCCACCTAACATGTAGACGTTAGTTGGGTATAAGCCTCATAAGCTAGCTTTTTATACAGACATTAAAGAAAACTAATGGAAGGATTAAAAAAAAATTGTCACACACTTTCACTCTCAACCTCCTGTGCAATTTCAGTGGAATCACTTAAAAACCTAATAGCACTAGGTAACTGATTCGCTGTAACAGATAATTATACTAATACGATTCTGTATAACTACCTGAACAATTAACTAAACGTGATCTCAACTTCTCAGAGCAGGAAACTGTTCCTACAGCTGAGGAAGGGGCTGCTCCTGCCCTCCCTGTGTGGCCTGGGATCTGGGGCACTTTTGTCTCTGTGGAGCTGCCCCACACACCAGTTGTAAGGTGCCAGGAACTCTGAATGCTTCTGCGGGGCTCAGGGATTAGGACCTGAGGGGTTCTGGATTACTCGCAAGACAACCTTTCTGAGAGTATGTGTTAAGTTGGATTCTGTGGGGCAGCCCAGGAACTCACCATCACATATAACATAGCTTCCCTGGGGAAACAGGTTCACAGGTTTTCAACAACTCATGTAGATCTGAACTGGTGAAAAAGAGCTCATCTGAGAACCTATAGCTGTTCATGAAAACAACCAACAGAAAAAGAGGCTCTCGGTCACTCAAAGACTTTGTCTCCAAGGTTTTGTGTTTGGCTCTTGAATTCAGTGGGAACTTGAGCCACTGACTCAAGTCTCTGTAACACTAGGTTTTGCTCATCTGTAACATGGAGGTAAAAACACCATGCTTAGTGACCAGGAGGCAGTCAACAGATGTTCATGCTTTCTTTCCCCATAGAAAAGTTGTGTAAGCTTTTTTGCCGATGATATGGTAGGCAGAACTCTAAAATGACCTCTAGGAGCTTAAACTATCACATAATCCCCTCCTGTCCACTCTGACAGGTAGACCTGTGAAGATGATGGAACATTATTCCCATGAAGTGGTTACTAATCAGCTAACTCTGTTATTCAGAAGACGACAGTGGGTGAATGGACCTGACCTAATCAGGTAAATCCCTTAAGAGACGGTGAAGCATCAGAGAAATGCTTCGACCTGCCTTGAAGACAGTGAAAGCCACTGTGAGCTTACCACTGCGAGGAACCAAATTCTGCCAAACATGTGAGCTGGGAAGAGAACCCAGCTGAGCCCTGTCCTGACTTCTGATCTACAGCATTGTGTGATAATAAATGGGTGTTGTTTTAAGCCATTAAGTTTATGGTAATTTATTACACAGCAATAGAAAACTGAAAGAGAACACAGCTATAAATTTATGTGTTTCTATAACTCTAGGGAAAAGAGGCATCAGAAATAACAAAGTACACACATATTAGAAGAAGAAAGAGAGGGAGGAGAAAGATTTGAGATGTATTGTGCTACACACTCTGGCAGATACTGAACAAATGTTAACTCTTATGAAGAAAGAGTTTTATTTAGAAAGTTCTAGTGCCTTCTATTACTCTCATATAAAGTTTCTACTTCAAGCCCAATTACCACCAACTTAATAAAAGTTTTTACTTCGTTATCATGATAGAAATCTTTTTTAAATTTTTCTAATTTTTATTATGTTATGTTAGTCACCATACAGTACGTCATTAGTTTTAGATGTAGTGGTCCATGATTCATTGTTTGCATATAACACCTGGTGCTCCACGCAATACGTACCCTCCTTATTACCCTTCACCAGGCTCCTGATAGAATCTTTTAACCAGCAAAAGGATGTAATCAAAACATGGTTTTAAAGTATTTCATTTTATTCATTTTTTTTTTTTAGATTTTATTTATTTAATTTGAGAGAGAGAAAGAGCATGCAAGAGAGAACATGAGCGGGGGGAGGAAGAGGGAGAAGCAAACTCTCCACCGAGCAGGGAGTCTGATGTGGGACTTGATCGCAGGACCCTGGGATCATGACCTGAGCTGAAGACACACTTAAGCGACTGAGCCACCAGGTGCCTTGAAGAATTTCATTTATATATATATATATTTATTTATTTATTTTAAGGACACTGAGAATGACCCAGTAGTAGGTGATTATGACCTTGGAAGAACTATACAAAATCAAACAGCACTTATCACATAGGCCATTCAGAACCAATTTTTTTCTACTGGTGGAATAAGAATAAAAGAAACACATTTTTTTAGAAATAGAGGAGACATAAATCCATATGACAATGCAGAAAGCGGCTGGCTACACCAAAAACATTCAGAATAATCTATGAATTATAAACTATTTTTAAGTGGCAAAAATCAGAAAATGCCCACATCATGTTTTGATAGAAATTGTACACATAAACTTTAATAAATTTATGGAGGAAAAAGTGGGGAGAGCGTTGCCTATATTTTTAAAGGTCTCGACGTCTATGCAAGACATGTAAAATTAACATCCCAAGAATACTTGAGTCCCTGAAAACTGAAAGTGACTTTCCAGAGAAGACCAGTGAATGTAAAACACATCTGTGTGACTTCAAAATGAAATTTCCATCATTTATCATGTTCTAACTCTGATTCTAAAAAAAAAAAAAAAAAAAAAAAAGCACAAGCACCAACCACAGACATAAAACATTCTGAAATGCTTCCATAGGGAAAAGACAGCAGTTTTTCTGTAAGCACATATTTCCCAGTACTGTAATTGGTAGTCCAGTATTTCAGGAGATAGAATGGAAATATTCAAATAAATAATCAAAAAAAATTTTAAGTACTTTTACTAATGATACTTGCTTAAAGACAAAAAAACTCTAGGTAGTGAATTCACTGTGCCATTCCATTAAGCAAATGAGCCTTTTGGAATTTGCTAGTATCTTAATTTGACATAAATATATTTCAACTGTTAGGCTACAGATTCCACAAAATGATGACAAGAACTATTTAGGGACCCAAAAGATCCCTACAGTCACTCCTTATTTTTTAAAAGCAGTAACAACTTTAGGTAACAAGAATCTTTAAATAGTCCTTATTCTCAGAAACTAACCTCTGCATTTTCATGTTTGGTAACTATTTCTTCAAAACTCTGCATGTTATCCACTGTGTGAAAAGCCATGTTTTACAAGAAATGCTAGCCACATTTATAAGTGCTTGCTCTGAGCTAGCACGGGACATGCATTACCATACTCAATTCTACCAGGTATACATTCATCAAACTCATTTCATTAATAAGAAAATTAAGACCTACCAAAGATTATTTAACTTATCCAAAGTTAGGTTGTGTGGTACATGATAGAACTGGGATGGTCAATCTCCAAAGCCAAAATAAGTAAATTATCTTTAACTGTCTTTCATAAGTAACTGTAATGAAACAGAGGCATGATTATGTATCATGGGTATTTTACCATTACAGGGAGAAATCAATGGAAACTTTTTGTACATATATATATATGCCCATAATCTAACAATTTCAGATTTACAAGGTAACAACATACTTGCTTTCTATCATACGTAGACACACCCTCATGAGTATCAACAATGATACCTCAAACTCATAAAAGATACTGGCTACTTAATTATACCTAAATAAACTCTTAATTTGCTAATCAGATGATGTTTATATTAATCTCTAGGTCTAAAAGAATCTGCCATAATTAATCCAAGACCAAAAACAAAGTCATGAAGAAATTTAACTGATAACAAAGTTATCTCTAACACTCTTCTCAAACAAGCTCAATTTCCAGCGTAGTGATAAAATATATGGACCACAAACTTGTATAGAGGACAGACTGGAAAACAGAAAATAATAACTACAGTCTCATGAAAGTGGCTCAGAATCATGATGTGAAAACTTATTTTTTTTACCAACTTACATAGTCTTCTAGTATAATTTTCATTACACAAATCCACATTCTCTTCTGCTAAAGAAAAATACCATAGTAATAAAATGTTTTATACACACATCTAGAAAATATGTTTATAATGGAGACAACAAAAGTTGTAACTCACATACAAAAAATACAAACTGATTAAAATACTAACCCCAGAGACATAACAGCAAACATATGAGTAGATATTTCCCAGAAAAGAACATCTAAATAGCAAACTAAATGAAAAGATAATAAAATGTTTTGTTAGTTAAAAGTGAATTAAACTAACAATAAAGTATCACTTTACACGTCAAGTGGCAGACTATAAACTGTGTCAAAATACCTATTATTGGCAGATTATGGAAAAAATGTGGCTTCTCAAATTGTTAGCTAGTGGAAATACATGCATACATTATTTCTTCTGTCAGATTCAATTTGGGTATTTTCTAATAACCTGTCCTCCATGTTACTAATAGTGTCTTCTGCTGTGTCTGTTCTTCTATTAAAACTGCCCATGGAATCCTTAATTTCAGATACTGTATTTTTCAATTATCAATTTTTCTACTTGCTGCTTTTTCTCCCCCACAAATTTTAATTCTCTGGTGAAATTTTCCAATTTTTCTTTTTCTTTGTTTTTTTTTTTTTTTACATTTTTTTAAGTCCCTAAACTGTAACTTAAATCTCTGGGATAGCCCTTATGGGCATTCAAATGCTGTGTGGTGGGTCTTTGCCCCAACTCCTCTCTAAACTCATGTCTGGAACATAGAAGTTAGCATTCTCACTGTAAAACCAACCAAGACAATGTTCCTTATATTAAAAGGGAATAGTCCATTAAATTTAGGCAATTTAGTCATCTCTGGAAGCCACTGTCTCTTTCTGGATGGCAAGCAACCCTCGAATATGATGAAGGGAAGGCATTATGTGATAAAATTACCATGTAACTTAAAAGAAATTTAGCTATATTCCCTTTTAAGTGTAATATTTCTTACATCACAGAGTATGTTTCACACTAACACTCTACATTTATCTTAGACACTAGCAGCATTCCAGGAACAAACCACCTACCATGACTATTATGTGATGCTTACTTGGGAACAGGAAATATTGGAAAAGACCAATACCGGGAAAAAACAACTGCTATCCAAACGTGATATAATTTTGTCTCTAGAAAGCCAAACGTAATCAATTAAAAAACTACTGGAGTTAAAAAAAAAAAAAAGTTAAGTAGCTTGGATAGATCCCACATATATAAAATCCAATAGTTCCACTACCAGTAAAAAAAAAGAAAAGAAAAAAGAAAA
This sequence comes from Meles meles, assembly GCF_922984935.1. Lineage (NCBI taxonomy): Eukaryota > Metazoa > Chordata > Mammalia > Carnivora > Mustelidae > Meles > Meles meles. The sequence continues at coordinate 87,744,699 of NC_060068.1, forward strand.
TATGACTTATTAACAAGCCCTACTCACATAAAATTAATTAAATGAAAATACTCCAGAATGAATGGTTCCCAGAGGGGAAGTGGGTGAAACAGGTGAAGGGGATTAAGAATACACTTACTTTTTTTTTTTTTTTAAGATTTTGTTTATTTATTTGGCAGACAGAGATCACAAGTAGGCAGAGAGGCAGGCAGAGAGAGAGAGGAAAGCAGGCTCCCGCTGAGCAGAGAGCCAGATGCGGGGCTTGATCCCAACATGCTGAGATCATGACCTGAGCAGGAGGCAGACTCTTAACCCACTAAGCCACCCAGGCGTCCCAAGAATATACTTAACTTGGTGAGTGCTGGGTGGAGTGTGGAATTGCTGAATCACTATAATGTATGCCTGAAATAATCTAACACTGTATGTTAACTCTACTGGATTTAAAATAAACTTTCAAATAAATAAATAAATAAATACTCCAAGATATCTTAAGGAGAAATATATGTGATCTGTTAAAAAAACAAAACAAAACAAAACAAAAAACCAAAAAAAAAAAACCATTTTAGAAAGAGAGATAGCAGAGTCATTAAATTAATAAATGTTTCTAAAAGGATAAAACATAGCTTAAGATGACACTTTCTTCTAAATGAAACGTACGCTTTTAATATTTCACTTCAGGAACTGTGGCCTTGTAGGTGAACCCCAAACATGATTCTAATATTTATCTAGAAAAAAAAATGAATAGATGAACTTTATCACTTAAAAGTCTGCAAAACAAGAGCAAATATGGAAATATATGTCTACAGTTATCAAATATAGTATAGTCCTAGTTAAAAAAATATGGATAATAGGGAAAAGATAAGGCGTATATTAAATATAAGACGCAACAAATCAGTAGGGAGAAAATTATTTAGTAATGGCAGGAGGGAGTAACTGATTAGCAAAATGGGAAGAAAACTGTAACCTACTGTGTAATAAAATAAATTACAAACACATTTAGACAACATTTATTTTGTGCTTCTAGATGTCAGACACTGGTAGGTACCAGAGATGCCAAGAAGAAAAGACAGTGACAGTCTAAGAAACAAAGGAGCAGATAAGGAAGTTCACAGAGGCCCCCAGTCCCATCTAGCCGGAAGTACTTATCATCCTAAATTGAATGAGCATTAGAAAACTCGTAAAGTACCATGTGTGCCTTATTCCCTGCCCCCCACCCAAATGCCTTCACACACAAATGCACAGTGCCTGACACAAAACAGGTGCTCACATTTTTATGGAATAAAAAGATACAGGGTGCTTGGGTGGCTCAGTGGGTTAAGCCTCTGCCTTTGGCTCAGGTAATGATCTCAGGGTCCTGGGATCAAGCCCCGCATCGAACTCTCTGCTCAGCAGGGAGCCTGCTTCCCCCTCTCTGTCTCTGCCTGCCTCTCTGCCTACTTGCAATCTCTCTCTCTGTCAAATAATAAAATCTTAAAAAAAAAGATACAAAAGATGCTACAAAATAATAGGACTGCTTTTCTGTGTATATTTCCTGTATAAAAGCATGGGTTCTTATCCTTCCACTTCCAATGTTGGAAAACCTACTGTAATTTGTCACTTGCTTAAAGATGAGAATGTATTTTTCACGTTTCTTAATTTATGCCAAATTCTGTCCCGAGGAGGAAAATGGTAAAAGAGGTGGTCAAGGTACAGGCAACTGAGTAGGGAAAAAATGGTTTAAAGTACTTCTGAGAAGCAAAGAAGATACTGCTAAGGATCATGAGCTCAAGACCACCCTAAACATTTCAGTATTACAACTTTCTAAAAGCAAAGGCTGGTAGCAGAGGTGCTCAGAGATAAAGATTACCTATGAAAAAGAAATTGTCAGAAAAAGAAAAAAAAAACTTTCCCTAAGAAGAAAAGAAAAAAAGGAAAGACTTTTCATTGAGTTACATTCCAAAGGCATTTTACTGTACAAGTTTAACACACCCGCATGAGGCTTAACATACACCAGGAGCTGCTCAAGTGCTCTTAGAAATATTATTTCATTCAATCTTTATAATAACCCATGATTCAGGTGCCATTATGACGTTCTTCCATAGATGAAGATACAGAGGACAAGAGATGTTAAGCAATCTGACCAAGGGTATGTAACTATGAAGTGGCAAAGCCAGGATTTAAATTCAGGCTGTTAAAAATAAGTTTCCATTGACAGAATTCATCCCAAATGCACGGCCACCAAGTTAACATGTTCCTCTTTTAAGATGGGGATAACAGAACATTCAGAAATAAAGGGAGGAGTCTAAGCAGTGAGGAAGACCTGAATATGAATTCTCTATCCATTAAAAGCTGTGACACCCTGGACAAGTTAAATAACATTTCAGCACTTTGGTTTTCACATCAGTTAAATGAAGACCAAACAACTGAACCTCAGAAGTAAGGACTGAGAGAAAAATATCTACAGAGGAGCACCTGGCGGTGGGGGACCACCGAGCTCTGGACAAATTGCAGCAAACGTGGCAACGGCTGCATGAGCACTGAGGGTCACAGGGCATCCTGAGCTGGCCACGCTCACGGTGGGGGTCCCCCAGGACAGAGAGGGAAGAAAGCACAGAACTGGAAAGATGGTTCCAAGAATTTAAAGGGACTGAGGGTTAAATAGGTAGGAAAAGGGCACAAAGGGCAGATTCAGTGGGTAGCAAAGACGTTTGCAAGGTTACAATATAATTGGCCTCCACAGGCACCTTGGAAGATGCTACTTCCCCTTCCAAAAGTGCTAATAATGGTACGAGTACATCACCTTCTACGGGAAAACATGGCATTGCACAGTATCAAAATCTAATGATGAAACCGAGACATGAGGAAGTCTCTTCTTAGTCTCCTCTGCATGGAAAATGAATAAAAAAAAATCAGAAAGGGATACTCTGAATCCCTTTCTTACAGTACTACCTGTACCACTAGGAACTGGCAAAAATTTATTGGCGCCTAGCATGTTCCAAGCACTGTGCAGAGCATTTCTGATACATTATCTCACCGAATCCTCATAATGTTCTCATTTCCATCATCCTCATTGTAACAGAGGCAAAGTAACATAGCTACAGAGTAGAATTGGGCCGGAGAAGGTAACGCCACCAACTGAAAAAAAGCCCAGGATTTTATTTGTTTATAAAGGTTTATTTATTTATTTATTTTTCAGACCAAGAGCAAGCACAAGCAGGGGACACGCAGGCAGAGGGAGAAGCAGGCTCCCTGCTGAGGAAGGAGCCTGACAGGGCAACTGATCCCAGGACAGAGCCACCCAGGAGTCCCCCCAAAAGCCTATGATTTTAACGAGAGTAGCTACTACTTCTAAATACAGAGATTTGGGGGGACCCTCTTCAGAGAAAATATGAAATCACTAACTAAAGAGTACCATTTCTCCTCCCAGAGCAGAGGTCCACCACCTTTTGACTCATTAACACATGGCTGGCCGATATTCGTCCCCACTGTCCTTGGGTCCTTCCTTTGTTGCCAGGTTCATAATCTGCAGTAAGTAATACAGCTAAAAGCAAGGCTGGGTTTTGTATAAGAAACAACCAAGCCAAAACAAAACAAAACAAAAAACCCAAAACAAAACAAGCAAACAAAAAAACCCCCACAAAGCTTAGGTGCAAATACTTATTTTGGTAAAAAACAGAAAGACAAGAATTAATTGAACCCAGGCTCACCTATTTCAAGTACAAATATTAAGTCAACCTACTTAAAAATCAAGTCACATCCATGAATACACTAAAACTAATTTGTACCAATTTTGGCCCTTCGTGTATTCTATACCAGTGCTCCTCCTCAAACTGGAGACTAAAAATGATTGTTAGGAGATGAATGTTAATGCAGTATAAAAAATTTTGTTGACATTTCACTGAGAGTCTTAAAAAAATATGAACTCTGGAATGACTATCCTCTAAATTCAGACTGCTCCATGATTTCAGTGCCATGTTTCCATCTGTGGTAACGATCAAGTTGGCCCTGTATTACTATTTCAATTTTCCCGAGCTAATGAGAAAAAAACCAGAGGACTCAAGATACAAATAAGGCGAGGGCTAAATGATATCATGGAGCACTGAGGAACTATCGAGAAAGGCTGTCAGGAAAGTCACAGCAGAACTGAGCTCCATACTGCATATGATAAATATGTCAATTCAAAAAACAAACAAATGAAGGAAGCAGGTAGCATACCAGCCAAGAGTGATTTTGTTTTAGCCAAATAGCATCATTAATCAGTAATATCAGGAGCACCTGTGTGACTCAGTTAAGCATCTGCCTTTGCTGGGGTCATGATCTCGGTCCTGGGATCTAGCCCCGAGTACCACTCCCTGCTCAGCAGGCAGTCTGCTTCTCCCTCTCCCTCTGTCCCTGCCCCCTGCTCATGCTCTCTCTCTGTCTCAAGTAAATAAATAAAAATCTTTTAAAAAAATAGGTAATATTAAATCAATACTATTATTGTAAATGCCACTCTTTTTTTCTTTTTTAAGATTTTGTTTATTTTAAGATTTTGTTTGACAGACAGAGACACAAGTAGGCAGAGAAGCAGCCAGAGAGAGAGAGGAAGGGAAGCACAGAGCCTGATGTGGGGCTCGATCCCAGGACCCTGGGATCATGACCTGAGCTGAAGGCAGAGGCTTTAACCCACTGAGCCACCCAGGCGGCCCTGTAAATGTCACTCTTGGTGGTTTTGTTATATTAGTTTTAATTTGTTTTAGTTGCAGTGTTAACAGTAAATCTGAGTTTGTATCTGGCTTTTTTCTTCATATATAACAAAGTATCATTAAACTATACTTACATAACATTGTAGCTGTGAAAACATTTCTTTTTTATGGAAGCTTACACATCCTTTAAAGTAAAGGAATATGTCTAAATACTGCATCTCAAATTGCAGCTGATCCTTGAACACCACAGGTTTGAACTTCATGGGGTCATTTATACACAGATTTTTCTGGATAAATACAGTACGATACTGGAAATACATTCCCTCTATGATTTTCTTAACATTTTTTTTCTCTAGTTCACTTCAAGAGTACAGAACAAATATACGAAATATATATTAATCTATTGTTTATTTTACGGGTAAGGCTTCTGGTCTATGGCAGACCATGTGGAGATAATTCTTGGGGGTGTCATAAGTTCTATGTGGATTTGTGACTGCCCAGGCATTGGTGCCCCTAACTTATGCATTTTTAAATGGTCAACTCTACATTGATTTGTACTGAAATCCGTGAGCAGTTTCCCACACACTGCTGCCCTGCTCTTGCATACTCCACGCAGAGCAAGTGTGACGCAAAGCATCTTACCACAAGATGCTTAACACGGGAAGGGAAAAATGAAACAAGATGGGATCAGGAGGGAGACAAACATAAGAGACTCTTAATCTCAGGAAACAAACTGAGGGTTACTAGGGGGTGGGAGGGTAGGGATAGGGTGGCTGGGTGATGTACACTGGGGAGGGTATGTGCTGTGGTGAGTGCTGTGAAGTGTGTAAGCCTAATGATTCACAGACCTGTACCCCTGGGGCAAATAATACATTATATGTTAGTAAAAATAATTGAAAGAAAGAAAGAAAGGAAGGAACTAGCTTAACACGTAGTTAGACAGAAACTGTGACTTCTGGCATCCAAGGAGGCATGGGAGAGTCCTGTGAAAGCTACAGGAAACACACACAGGTTCCCACACAACGTTAGCGATTTCAGAAAGCTGTCAGGTGTCCAGACTGAAAACACTTTGTTGGAAAATAAGTATAGTTTAGAGGAGGTGCTTTATTCTTTTTAATTAGTAAGCAACATGCAACCAGGAAAGAAAGAGTGGGGATGAAAAAATTGAAACTACTGGGATCACCAAAAGGGATCAGGAACAACTAATAGGTTTGGGTGGGAAATATTTGCTCAAATAAAGGTATACACAATTCAAAACCTCACAAGCTCATTTTCAGAGAGTCAAATTTAAAAAATACCTAATCATCACTGAAATATTTTTATCAGAAACTTTTCTACATAAGAGGAGCACGAAAGTACAATGCAGGCAGAGCAAATTATCAGAACTATGAGTACTAAGTCTACTCCAGTTAGAGATATGGGCACAATCTATGGGTGGCTAAACGTGGTAATAAACGATAATGAACTTCAGATAAGCAAAAGCCACCTTAGGCTTTGCAAAAGCCAAAGGATTTCTGGCTTCCCGGTGTCTATGGGTTTCAAAATATGACCTCTGTACAGATGAGAATTAAAGGATACATCTATCCAATTAGAAATACCGATGAAGAGTTGTGTTTACAGGTTGCGAAAAAACTACTAGGTAATATTTTGAAAACCCCAACACAGCATTTTGTTGAAATTTATTCAGCCAAGTGCAGACTTTGAATAAATGAAAGGACTTAATTGCTAAATTTCATGGTGTGTCATAGAGAAAAATATCAAATTTCACTCTACCAAAGATTAATAGAAAAATCATACTAAAAACTCCAAATTATTTACATAGCTTAAATAGATATCAAAGATTGCAGACATGCTCTGAGGAACACAACTAATCATCAACCCACGACCCATGCACAGCTAATTACCACTCAATATGGAGAAAACCTTCACCACCTATTCAGTTTATAATGTGGCCCTCACATCAAGGTTTTGTCATTTTTGGTCTTAATAAGAACCAGTCATGCAGGGAATTTAATTCAAAGTGCAAGCACAGTTTTAACATTAAGTTTATTTCATCTCCTTTTTTTCTCCACTTTTTCCTTTTTACTTTCAGAAGAAAGCAAACTGTGTTAATTCCTGAAATACACAACCTACAAGGGTGGCCTAGAGTTCTCTACCATCTCCACTTGTGAAATCCAACTCTCCAGCTAGAATGAAATAATAAAACCAAAGTCTTCTACAGAAAGGGCATCTTATGAAATCGCCGTTTGAGTAAGCAAACTAGAGGTTAACACAAGACATTCATATTTTGGCTTGGCCTCCTCTCTCGAAGCCCAGGAATTCCAATGAAAAAGCCAATCTCATCTAGAACTGACGAAGTTTTTGTCATCTTTCCTAGGAAAGGTGGAAGAGCTTTCCATGATCAACACTGCCTAGCTACTCATCTCTAGAAACCTCTCAAATAATTCCAACTGAAGTTTGACAGACTTAACTACGAAAAAGTCCTCTTGGTTAAGACTTTATGAACAGCAATTCAGAATGGACAGGTAATGGAAGATAGTCCATATTTTCTATTTCTTACCAGCTAGGTTATCTTTTGGAGATGACATCCGTATCACCACCACCTCCAAAAAAAGAATGCTGGATACACACCTGTTTTTATAGCATTTCCATATTTTCCTGACAATAACGTGACTTCATAGTTCCTTCCATGCACAACACAGGTTTGAACTGTATGGTTCCTCTTATATGTGGATTTTTTTTTTATAAATATAGTACAATACCATAAAATGTATTTTCTCTACCTTAGGATTTTCTTATTAACAGCCTATTTTCCCTAGCTTACTTTATTAGAAGAATATACCAATATGTGTTAATTCGCTGTATATATTATGGGTTAGGCTTCTCATCAGCATTAGGCGGTCAGTAGTTCAATTTGGGGAGTAGTCGGGGCACTTGAGTGGCTCAGTGGGTTAAGCCTCTGCTTTCAACTCAGGTCATGATCTCAGGGTCCTGGGATCGAGGCCCGCATCGGGCTCTCTGCTCAGCAGGGAGCCTGTTTCCTCCCCTCTCTCTCAGCCTGCCTCTCTGCGTACTTGTGATCTATCTCTGTCAAATAAATAAAATCTTAAAAAAAAAAAAGAATCGGGGCGCCTGGGTGGCTCAGTGGGTTAAAGCCTCTGCCTTCGGCTCAGGTCATGATCCCAGGGTCCTGGGATCGAGTACCTCCATCGGGCTCTCTGTTCAGCAGGGAGTCTGCTTCCTCCCTCTCTCTGTCTGCCTCTCTGCCTACTTGTGATCTCTGTCTGTCAAATAAATGAATAAAATCTTTAAAAAAAAAAAAGAATCAATTTGGGGAGTAGTCAAAATTTATACTCGGATTTGTGACTGCATAGGGAGTCAGCACCCTTAAACACCTTGCATTGTTTAAGGGTCAACTGTACTTTAAAAAGTGGCAAGGAGCGCCTGGGTGGCTCAGTCAGTTAGACATCCAACTCTTAATTTTGGCTCAGGTCATGATCTCATGGTCCTGGGATCGAGCCCCACATGGGGCTCCATGCTCAGCGGGGATTCTGCTTAAGATCCTCTCCCTCTCCTTCTGCCGGTCCCCTTAACTTGTGAGCATGAACGTGGTCTCTCTCACTCTCAAATAAATAAACACATATTTTTAAAAAGTGGCGATACATCATCAGGTGTCTATATTCCCGTACTGGTTGGAATTTCAGTGGGCAACTGAGTCCTGCATTTGAGAAATTGAATGGCTTCCCTTTTCTATAGTATCTTAATATATACAATCTTTCCGGGCAGCAACACAACTTTCAGTGGACTCTGAATATTTTCAGTGATGGAGGCCAGGGACAGAGAGTATGGATGAATGAAATACAAATAATTTTTTTTTTAATTTTTAATTTATTTGGCAGAGAGAGATCAGAAGTAGGCAGAGAACTATGGGGAGCCTGCTTCCTTCTCTCTCTGCCTGTCTCTCGCCTACTTGTGATTTCTGTCTGTCAAATAAATAAATAAAATCTTAAAAAAAAAAAAAAAGAAGTAGGCAGAGAGGTAGGCAGAGAGAGAGGAGGAAGCAGGCTCCCCGCTGAGCAGAGAGCCCGATGCGGGACTGATCCCAGGACCCTGAGATCATGACCTGAGCTGAAGGCAGAGACTTAACCCACTGAGCCACCCAGGTGCCCCAAAATACAAATAATTTTTAAAGCTTCTAGATTGCTAGAAGCTTTACAATCTACGAGCTTTACAAGATAACAACTAGAAATTAATAAATGAAAAACAGCATAATGTCATGCCCAATCTGTTTTTTATTTTTGTTCAGCTGCTAACTAGAGTAACTTCATCAGGAATGCGTTAAGAAAACTGTGAATCAGAGTTAGCTAGGCTCCTTTTTACCAACCTCGGCACTCCCCACTCTTCCAGTCAATCAATCAATCAAGGAAAGAACACATTTATCCAAAACCAGGGCAGAAATTCCTCTCCTACCATAAAGAATTAGGATCCTGGGTGGCTCAGTGGGTTAAAGCCTTTGCCTTCGGCTCAGCTCACGATCCCAGGGTCCTGGGATAGAGCCTCACATCGGGCTCCCTGCTCAGCAGGGTGCCTGCTTCCCTTCCTCTCTCTCTCTGCCTGGTTCTCTGCCTACTTGTGTGTCTGTCAAATAAATAAATAAAATCTTAAAAAAAAGAAAAAAAAAAGAATTAGGATCCTGATATGTGCCCAAAAGGCAAACACACAATTGATAAAATCAACAGCTTGAGAGGAAAATGGGGTAATAAGGATATGAGGTTAGGAGTGAACTTTCAAACACTCTGCTAAATGTATGAAACCTGATAAAAATAAGGGAAAACATGCTCAGCGAGAAAATGAGACATTTTATATACTTCAAGTATAAAAGGAGAGCATTAGTTGTCTTAAAAGTACCTCAGGCAGGGGGCGACTCTGCTTTCGGCTCGGGTCGTGATCCCAGCATCCTGGGATCGAATCCTGGATTAAGTCCCACATTGGTCTCTCTGCTCAGCTGGAGCCTGCTTTCCCCTCTCTCTCTCTGCCTCTCTGCCTACTTGTGATCTCTCTGTCAGATAAATAAATAAAATCTTTAAAAAAAAAAAAGGTACCTCAGGCAGGAGGTACTTTTTAGGGTCTCACATCACTGTGACTTGCACACTGAGAAAATGACTTGGCCTTGTTAGAGATAAAGTTCTAAGCAGCAGTGTTTCCCCAAAATCCGGATCTCCATGAAAATCTTCATCTTTAAGGGCTAGCTGTGAATCCAGAGTTGCAGAGAAACATGAAGAGTTCAAGAAGGCTGAGGACAGCTATGGCAAAACCTTGATTTATCCCACGAAGCTGCACAAAGTATGTCTTGCCTACAGCACCAGGTGCTGAATCTTAGTCCTGCCCCAGCAGCTGGGTAAATGCCCATCATCCCTCCTCTCTGGCCGCCCCTATACGGTCCTAAAGCAGCCTCACCCATCTTGGCTTCCTCCCTATTCACTGCCTTGTATAGGACAATCAGATGCTAAAAGGATCGGGAACCCACCTATGAAAGCAATTCTCTACTTTCTTGCTTCATACATTCCTCAAGAAGTCAAATATATGTTGTCAGGCAATTTTTCATTCCTTAAACGATTAAAAAAAAGTTTCAAACTTTCTAATTATTGCTCACACACCCCTCACTGATACACTCCCAGTCTGTCCACATCCTTTCAGTTTTGTCCTTTTTGTTCACTATCAACGACACACACCACTGACCCAAGGAGAGTCCATGTCTGATTGAAGCTAAATATTAGTCCGTTTTGGAAAGTCAAATAATTTTCCCTGGTGTCAGCTGTATTAACTGTATGAGAGCTACACTTCTTATCACTGATAAGGCACGTTCTTTTCTGTTTTCAATTCAACTTTCTAAAACAATGGTAAAAAGCAATGAAATGCTCACATCAGTGTTGTACTGCCAAGACAGGGATGCTGCTGAAAGTCAATGTTGGCTGGCAGAAAATGGGTATGACTAACACTGTCTACACCATTAGGAAACAGAGTTCTGAGTAAATAAGGGAGCAGTTAAGCAGGATACAGTTTCACAATCTTCTCTTTGACTTCATATAGAAGGTGCCTTAGGGGGAAAAAATGTCATGGGGCACAACAGATTAGTCCTTCTTTAGGTCTTGGGAAGAAATTCTCCTTTCTTCCTTTTCCTTGGACCAGTCTTTTCTTCCTGAGATACTGTGCACTCTATAGGGCAGTGATTCGGGTTCCTATGGAGAAGATCTCTGGATCAGTTAGGATTAGGCATAGCTGTAACTGCATATGACTGGTAACCCACATATGTGGCTTAAACAGAACAGCTTACTGCTTTCTCATGTGAAAGAGGTTCAGGAGCCCAGAATCCAGTGTTGGGAGTGGCTGACGACCAGATGGTCAGACTCAAGCAACTTGTACCTTCCAGTTCAACCATCCTTAGTAGGTAACTCTATCCTAATGGTCTCCTCGGGGACCAATACGGGTGCAGGAGCTCTAGCCAACACAGATGCATTCCACACTGGAAGGAGGAAGTAAAAGAAAAAGGATTCCCACAAACTGTGTATCTCTTGAGCAACTTTAACTTAGATCTCCCCGGTCAAAATGTAATACCACCGTAACTCTATCTAGCTGTGAGGTAAGAAGTCTTGTTAGGCATAGTCACTTAATTGAGCACATTACCACTGTAGCATAAATCACAGTTTTATCTGTGAACCAAAACCGAATCATGGATACTGTGCACACAGCTGGATATCTCTGTCAGTGTCTCTGCCAGTTTTCATTGTGGGCATGAGCCTTGTCTTGAGGGACTCCTTGAAGCACCTGAAGGTCCAACCTTGTTCACTAGACATCACTGCCAAGGATGGCAGTCCCCAAGTAGGGAAGAGCACACTGGTTCCGCGTGTCCTTTGGCATCTTCCCCCAAGCACCCTGACACGGCAGGGAGAAAGCCATCAGTGCCTCCAGGCCTGCCCAGATGCCTACCCCCAGCTCATCTCAACAACATACAAGGCAGTACTCTAAAGGTACATCCTGAAAGTTAAGACACCAGATCACAATCATCAGAGAAACAATGTGATAAACCGTGAGAGGTTTCCAGGTCCATCCACAGAGGATCACTTCACAAGTAATGGAGCAGAAATAGCAAAAATAGTATCATTTGCCATCATCTAAAGTGGAACTGATTGGATTTCAACAGATGACTCTAATGAGGTGTAGAGGAGAGCCTGGACAGAAAGAAAAAGGAAGAGCAAGGACCAACTCCTACTTCCTGCTGACTTTGTTCTCTGCTGAGTACACCCTTCGAATGCTCTCTCCCGAACAAGTAACTTGTCTTTGTTTCTCCAGTCAGAGGAGTCCAGAAAAAAGGAGGGGGACATTGCACAGACTACAACAAGCTCGAACTGGATAGCACTTACTGGCTGGGGGAATCTGCCTTCCACATTTGAGCAGGAGGAATAAGAACAGAGGGGCTTTTTGAATTGAACTGCACACCTCAGAAAATACTTAGTCCTAACCCTCAGTACCTGTGAATGAGACCTTTATTTGGAAATGGTGTCTTTGCCGATATCATAAGGGTGAATCCTAACCCAATGACTATGCCCCTATGAAAGGGGAAGACTTGGACACAGGAAGAGTCATGCACACAGGGGAAATGCCAGGTAACGTTGGAAGCCAAGATCAAGGTGATGCATGTACAAGCCAGGGAGCGCCAGAGTGTCAGCCAACCACACGGATCTGGGAGAAAGACCTGGAACAGATCCTCTCTCATAGACTTCATGAGGAATCAACCCCACAGATCCCTTCATCCCTTACTTCTAGCTCCTGGAACTATGAGATAAGAAGTTTCTATTGTTTAAGCCATCAAGTTTGTTTGCAGCACTGGGTGATGGCCACCCCAGCACACTCATACATGGTATGAGTATATGACTGGTAACCCACATATGTGGCTTAAACAGAATAGCTTACTGCTTTCTCATGTGAAAGAGGTTCGTTCAGGAGCCCAGAATCCAGTGTTGGGAGTGGTGACGACCAGATGGTCAGACTCAAGCAACTTGTACCTTCCAGTTCAACCATCCTTAGTAGGTAACTCTATCCTAATGGTCTCCTCGGGGACCAATACGGGTGCAGGAGCTCTAGCCAACACAGATGCATTCCACACTGGAAATCCTTTTTCTTTTACTTCCTCCTTCACATCCACTCACCTCTGTGAGCCTGGGGCAAAGCTCCCTTTCTCTCAAGCGTCCACACCTCAAGCTACTTGTCAAGGGCCACCATTTTCCATGACCATCATTTATGTAACTGAGGCTCCAGGGATGCATGTTCTGCATGTTCTACAGGGTGGTTCAGGACTGTTCACCAAGACAGTGTGAGAATGAGGGGTAACCACAGGACCCTCCACCCTAACATGGATCACCTACCACTATGACTGAGACAATGAGAAGTCAGACACTGCACAATTGGATATCTATGTGTCAGAGTCTGCTGACACTATACCAAGAACTATACCAAGAGGTAACTGCCAAAGGCTTCTGCAAAGACAGAAATATCTGAGTCAAAGAAAGAAATGAGAGCAAAGGACCATGCACAGAAGGCCCTATTATCACTTCTTGTGATGAACAGGTTCACATATGAAAATGTATTCTCTTTGTCAATTTCTCTCAAACATGTTTCTCTGCTTCCATAACACCTCTCCTTTCTCTCTCTCTCTCCTGGCCTTTCTGTCATAGCATGGGGCTGGAAGACATTGGAAATGGAAGAGGCTGAAAAAGCTGGTGAAGAAAGCTAAACCTTTTAATAAATAGAAGTGAACTGGAGGAAGTCTCACTTCTATGCATATCCACTCTCTTTTATGGTTTTTAATGAAAAATATAGGAAGGGAATAGTATAATATACCCACCTGGTTATCAACAACTATTCAACTTGACATGTCAAAATAAATACTGTTGAGGCCCCTGCTCCCACTCCACGATCTTGGTTCCCTTCCTTCCCTGAAGAGGTAACCACCATCACAAATTTGGTCTTTATTATTCTCATACACGCTTTTACACGCTATACTTCTACCACAAAAACAACCCACCTAAAATGCTGGTGTTCTTTGGCCACATACCCACTTGTTCCCTTTTTTTCCCCCTCTCTTTTCTTTCTTTCTCCCATCTATCAGAAGAATAATTATCGGATAAATGTATTCAAAAGGATGGCAGTAATAATCACAAAGAGCGATTTTTATTCCTATCAACGAATATCTATTTTATTCACTTGTGTTGACTTGTTCCCTCCCCCACAAATCTGTGATATAAGGAAATCAAGCCAGAACAGGGAAGTACACTTTGAATAGGTGTCTATTTCTCGCACTCAATTCAGATTGGTAAACGGAAGTGGCCATCACTTACGCTTAAAATTCTCCTGGAGGAAAAAAACCGAATGGATAAATTAGAAGTTAGGATAGTATTAAATTTATATTGCACTTTTTAAATTTTTTAATTTATGTATTTTAGAGAGAGAGAGAACGCGCAAGCAGAGGAGGAGGAAAAAGAATTCCAAGCAGACTCTGTGCTGAATGCAGAGCCTGACCTGGGCTCATTCCCAGGACTCTGAGGTCACGACCCAAGCTGAAATCAACAGTTGGACACTGAATCGAGTGAGCAAACCAGGCGCCCCTTGTACTTCTTGACACAGAGGACTAGAAAAACACTGAAATATTAATCAGCAACTATTTCATCACTTTTACCTGTTGTCATAAAAGACTTAAATGCAAACAATGAAATAACACTGCACTAGACACAAATAAATTAAGCTGACAAGTCAACATCTACCATCATATTTGGAGCATATCATGTTCTTTTTTTTTTTTTTTAAGATTTTATTTATTTATTTGACAGACAGAGATCACAAGTAGGCAGAGAGGCAGGCAGAGAGAGGGAGAGGGGGAGAAGCAGGCTCCCTGCTGAGCAGAGAGCCCGATGCAGGACTCGATCCCAGGACTCTGGGATCATGACCTGAGCCGAAGGCAGCGGCTTAACCCACTGAGCCACCCAGGTGCCCCAGCACATCATGTTCTTTTTAAAAAAAGGATTTTATTAATATTTATTTGAGAGAAAGAAAGCACAAGTGGAGGGAGGGGCAGAGGGAGAGGGACAAGCAGACTCCTTGCTGAGCATGGAGCCGGACTTGGGGCTCGATCCCACAACCCCATGATCACAACCTCAGACAAAGTCAGATTCCTAACTGACGGAGCCACCAAGGCACCCGGAGGAGCTCAGCACATTCTTATTAGAAGCTGGAACAACTTAATGTAGGAGTTCAGGAATTGCTCAGTCAACTAAGGGGTTAGTCAATGAGAGTGTTAAGCAGCGGGAGAAACAAGGGATTTAAAAACACACAAAACAGTATCTACAAATATTTGTGGCACAACTCTGACATGCCAGTCATGGTTCTAGACACCAAGGATACAGCAGGGACCCAAACCTCCTGGCCCTAGGGAGCCTCCACTCTAGCAGGACAACGTGTACAAAGGTACTCTAATGATATGTCCTGAGCAACTCTGGGAAACCCCCCCTAATCAATGAATCACTCCACAGACCACAACTTGGCTAAGGAAGGCTGCAGTGCTGGTTTTGAGGGAAATCTTAAAAAGCCCCAAGTGTTAGAGCAACACAAAGAAAAACCATTCTACTCCCTAAATGAATATGTCATCTCTTTGTTGACTACGGGAACCTATTAAAATGTGTTGTGGGAAGTGATATTTCTGCACATAAAAACTAAAAGCTTCCTTGAACCTAAACAAATACTGCCAACAGCTGCAGGAAAAATGTGAGCGTTTTTGAGTTTTCTGAAATGAATTACAGAAAGTAAGGAAATGCCTCAGTACCTAAACAAGCATACATGACCATGAGTAACAGCCCAGCTCGTGGCTCTCCTGACTCTTCCGCTCAAAGGCACAGCAAATGGGCCCACATTTGAGCAGAGTACTCAGCTCACCTATGACTGGTCAAAGCTCCAGAAAGTACTTCCCTGCCGGAAGCACCAACTCTTCATAAATTAGCATAACCAAGAATCAATCATCATCAAGTAATGAGGAGTTTAAAAAGAGCCTGAAGAGAAAGAGACAAAAATGCTTTCAGGGACTATCTTTACATGGTGAGATTATGGATGAAAACTTCTATTCTTCATACTTCTCTACTTTTCTACAAGGAAAGAATAAGAAAAAAGGATAAATGCTTTATGATCTGAGAACTTTCACAGCAAAATAAAATGCTATTCCATTTCTTAAATGCTAGGAGCCTCTAACACTGTAGACACCTAAAGGAAAAATTATTTAATGCATCAAAAGACACAAGTGAAAGCTACGTTCGCTGCTTTTTAAACTGTCTTTCCTTTAAGTGATAAGATAAGGGGTAATTTCAAATGCATCTTCTCCCGGCTGTATTTTCTAGTTTTACGATGGTCACCTGTCTGACTAATAGTAAGTATTATTTTCTATAAAGACCAGTTGGCTATAACTTATTAAGATATGACAAATTATACATTATTACTCAAGAAATGGACAATAGGAATACACATATCAGTTTCAGCCATAGAACAGTTCTTGGAAATGCCTCCAGGTTTGAATTCTTTCCCTCTTTACAAGGACCCAGGGAAGCTCAGAGAGATTACAAAGCACCAACTCTTCATAAATTAGCTATCTCCATGGAACAGCAGTCCCCCGTCTTCCGCCATCACTGCTCTGTCAACATATCAACACCATGTCTGATGAGTCACTGACAGGAGATGGCAACAGGGAGAAAATGGAACAGGAAGGTCTGGTTCTCAGGCCTCTATCACATTACATACATACATTGCAGGATTGACGTGTTTTCTGATGATAGAAAAACAACCGAACTCAGGGCCAGTTCCCTCTTGATGACAGGTTTTTAAAGCTCATCTTCGAGCTTGCTTCTGCTCTGAACCCCATTTCCCAATCATTGGACAGTGGGTGATGAAGGCGGAGAACAATTTGTTACATCTCTGAATGCCTCCAGTGACAAGGCCAGATTCCATCAGTCTTCCAACCAACGGTCTGAAATATACAGTACTGGGCTCTTAGGTTAAGGTCAGTGCTCAGGGTCGCAAACACGAGCAGAATAATTTCTACAGGGACAACAAAAAAGAGCCAGGGCTCTCCCCTCCTCAACAGAGTCACTTACAGAGAAGCAGGATGGCAGTGGCCCCAAGGCAGAGGAATCTTGGGGTTTCTGGTGGGTGCAGATTCAGGATACAGGACTAGCAAGCCAAAAACGAGAAGAGAGCCTGAAGTATGTGAACTGCAGCCTCACTAGGTACCTACAGTCCTCAGAGCACTTCGTCACTGGCCCGTTTCCTTTCTTTTTCAGGCAGGTCTCCCAATGGCTGGCTAGAGAGATTTTTTCCAGCCTTCATTTTTAAGGCTTCTGCTGCCAACACCTGTCTCAATTGTCATTGGCTGACCCCTAAAGATGGGCATGAGATTCCTCAATATTAACGGACCCCAAGAGAACAATTCTTTCTGTCAGGCTCACATTGGGTACGAAAGCCTTCAACTACCTGGCATTTCTTTTAATCAGTTATACTGCTTTGGGGCTCATTTCACAAAGCCATCTGGCTTTGCAAATATCAATGCAAAGACTATGAAAAAACCCACTTTTTATTGTGGCCCTGCAATGGGGAGCAATCTACTTCAAAGTATGTTAAGCTCCAAGGGTTCTGGTGTGGAAATAGCTGGCTAAGATTCTTCATTGTTCAGACATCCAAGGAGCCTGGCCCTCTAGAAGATAAAAGGATTCTTCTGAAAGCACCATGTAAAGGAAAATATTTGTTCAGTCACAGTGTCCCTACAAATGTGATCTTATGCTCCATGGCTGGGTGTCTAAGAAGATGAAAATGAAGGGGCCTTAACAGATCTGTGGAGACCCGGTCAGATAAATTAAAGGTTGGGGGACATGTGCTATCCTAAATTGGAGAATGCTGAGGTGCCCTCCTTCCTGTGAATATTCTACTCATTCTTACAACATGTTCCATACCTCAGGATGGCATTAAGGAGAAATGCTTTTTTTTTTTTTTCTACTACTGAATACAGGTGCAATTATATATATATGTATTTTTTTCAACTGCAATTATATTTAAAATATCTTTATATTCTACTGCTTTGAGAGGTTCACTTTTGAAGTTTTCTATTCATAAATTTCAATAGTCCTACCCCTCTCTAAGAGATTGTAAGCTGGCCTCAGAAAAATCCTATAGCAGAAGAAGGTACCAATGGAGGTGGTTCTTTTTTTTTTTTTTTTTTCCTTTTTCCAAATAGCTATTCCATTCATTAGAATTTGAATGGTAGCAGAAATGACAACAGAAAACTCAAGGAGACTGACATTCCAACATTTAGATGTACAAAAATATCGTGGGGACTAATAACGGGGTCAGATTTAACGTGTCATTTTAAAAGTCATCCTGTGACATAACTTAAATTGGAAGTTAGATGCAGCTGGCAGTACGTGTTCCCCAGCTCATAAGAGGTTTCCCCAAAGCAGCAGCTTTCCTCTTTAAGGCACAGAGAAGAAGGGTCATTGACTACTGACCCAGGGGCTTGACCTGCATAATGGAGCAGTCTCAACACAGTTCTCAAGGGTGAAATGCCCTGACAGCAGAAGGGACAGGTGCTTACGTCACACTCACAGCTGATTTATAATTTCTGCCACCAGCCCAGGGACAGGGTGGGAGCTCACTCCTAAAGACATAAATCTTCTCTGATGTTACTACACTTTACTAGCAACAGACCTGTTTAAAATTGAAGCAATATGGAAGTCTCACACTTTACACTGGATCTGTTGCATCAATATTTTCTTCCACCTCCCATGTGTGGAAGGTTTAACATATTCTAGCAGTAGACTAAAGCAAAATAAAGATGAGAAACTGGTGATACTCTACTTGGAGATCATTTCAGACAGTGCCAAACCCATGAAAGTGATATTCCGTGAGGGTAAGATTTTAACAAGAACAAGAGGATCGGATTAAATTACTCCAATGGTATGTGAGGTTACATTCTGCCTTGGTCACTTGGAGGCAACCTTGGCAAATCTTAAAGTGAAAATCTGCACAAAATATTTACCTTGATTCAGGTTTAATTTCTAGTTTAAGATTTTTCCATTGTTTGAAAGTACAATATCACATAAGGTGTTCTGTTTCAATGTGATCTAGATTAAGAATGCCTATTAGTTAAGGTGGGTTCCGGTTTACCTCATCTCATTAGGTCCAGGAATGATATCTGCAGGCTTCGGGAATATTGCTTCGAACCCAATACCTGCGATGCTCTGGGATCTATGTCGCTGTTTTTTAGGGCAGCACAGGAGTACTATCACTGGCTTCACATCTTTTTATCAAGTGCAGGGATTCCAAGTAACCCTGGTCAGTTCATTGAAATCAGCAGAGGTGATGTACTCAATACAGTGTTGCAGATGTGGGGGATTGTCCTCCTCATTCTTCCTGTCCTGTGAGCACCACTCTGATTTTTCTGGTTCTTGTGTCCTCCCCATGTCGGATTTTAAGGCCCCTACTCAGAGTGGCTTTGTGAACACACTGTTGATATACTGTGGGAACTGTGGTTTTTCTGGCTTCAAGAAAAAAACTGATAAACAGTCATTCCAACCCCTGACCAGAGATGGTGGTTTATGTTTGTTGTTTATGCGGTTTATTTATGATGGTTGTTTATGTGTGTTTGACAAACACAGAGAAGGGTTCTCTATACTATTTTATTTATCCGTTTATTTATTTAAAGATTTTATTTGTCAGAGAGAGAGAGAGTGAGTCCGCAAAAGCAGAGGGAACAGCAGAGACAGAGGGAGAAGCAAGCTCTCCACTGAGCAGAGAGCCCAATGTGGGGTTCGATCCCAGGACTCTGGGATCATGACCTGGGCCAAAGGCAGACGCTTAACCGCCTGAGCCACCCAGGTGTCCCTCTCTATCCTATATTAAACAAATTTTCCTAAGCCTCTAGGATCAGGCCGCCCTAGAGCTACTTGAAGTCTTAACTATTTGACATTAGTTTTGAAAACAATTCCTTTATTATTAACCTTATCATACCCTTACTTACTGTTTTTGTTTTGTTTTGTTTTTACTATGCTTTTCAGTTCCTGCAATAGCCTGCATATATTTAAAAACAAATTTGTCGGGGCCCCTAGGTGGCTCAGTTGTTAAGTGCCTGCCTTCGGCTCAGGTCATGATCCCAGTGTCCTGAGATTGAGCCCCCAACGGGCTCCCTGGTCAGCGGGAAGCCAGTTTCTCCCTCTCCCACTCACCATGCTTGTGTTCCCTCTCTTGCTGTGTCTCTCTCTGTCAAATAAATAAATAAATAAAAATCTTAAATAAAAAACAAATTTGTCTTGGGGCGCCTGGGTGGCTCAGTGGTTAAAGCCTCTGCCTTCGGCTCAGGTCATGATCTCGGGGTCCTGAGATCGAGCCCCGCATCGGGCTCTCTGCTTGGCAGGGAGCCTGCTTCCCCCCTCTCTCTCTGCCTGCTTCTCTGCCTACTTGTGATCTTTGTCTGTCAAATAAATAAATAAAATCTTTAAAAAAAAAAAAAAAACAAATTTGTCTTAAAATTAACAATGTAGAATTTATATCCATGATTTAAATATTTAAAATATAGTCCAGTGATATCTTTTTAAGTTTACATTTATCAACTGCCAGTGTTGATCCTGATTAAAACTTGAGGACAGGAAACAGAATCTGAGTGGATTAAAATACAGTCTCTTTGGCAACACCAGAAACATGATAAGCCTTTTATTTAGCACTGTTTATATCACTTGTTACCTATGACAGAACAAGATCCGGGGCTTGGGGCTTTTGGTAGGCTCAGCTTGTTCAATGGCTTCTAAGTACCATTTCCTCTGTCACTGAAATTTCCGCTAGAGCACTGCAGAAGAAATTCCTTCAGTTTGGTTTATCTGACATGAACAGCTCTACCCCCCCACACCCTGTTGAAAGCATCCTTGAGCTTTAGCACAAAACAAAAATAAACAAATCCATTCTGAAACCAGCCAAATGTTCCCTACCCCAATCATGGCTGCCAGTTATATTCCTGAAAGAGTCTGGTTGACCTTTAGTGGAAAGTAATATTAGAGGCCAGAAGGCAGGGACATGAAGTGCCTGCAGGATGGTACTGGGTCTATGAACTGGATGGCAGCTGGGAGCTAACTGTTCATTACCTTTAGAACAGAAGAGAAAAATTCCACTTGGCTATCTATGATTTAATAAAGATTCAAAGTTCACATAGACGGTTTAAATTTAACTCTAACTAAACTAAGTCCTTTTTTTGGTCTCAGTGTGAATAATTTAAATGAATTCCCTCTCTCTTTTCTAAATTACTGCCTTTAATATTCATACACATGCCCAAAATTGCCATACCAATTAATTTATTTGAATTATAATACCATTAAAAGTACGAAGAATCTCATTTTTTTAAAACATAATTGTTTTTTGTCCAAGTATTTCATTCAATAATAATCACAATACATTAATTATTTTACCATTTCATTTTTGGCTACAGAACAAATGGTTTTTTCTAATTACTTAATGAAACATGGGCGGACTCTACATGGGGAAGTCCCTTTGCTTTCATAAGCAAAATACAGACCTTGTATGTGTTTGTATATATATTTATCTGTAAGACAACATTACTATTATTTTTATCACATGCAGTTTTAGTGTTTAGCTATAATATTTCAAATCCCCTTAGAAAAATACGAAGTTATTTAGTGTTTTAATATTATAAGTAAAGTTTTCAAAAAAGCAACTGAGAATATCAGTGAACACAATTAAGTTATTATCACAGTAACATAAAGTTGAGAAGTATCAAAAACATGTAAAATATTAGACAACTTTACCCAAAATTTCAGGTGTGACAGTTTCTTAGGTCAAGATTATTTAAGGTTAGAAGAATGAAATCATAAAAGATTGCAAGATACATGGTTTGTTATGTCCGTCTACAGTTCTTTCTTTACATTATTTAGATAGCCATCAACCAATCCAAGTCTGAGTATATTTTATAGTTTGGCACATAAACAGAAATACAAAGTATTACAACATCACAGTCACTGAGGGCATTCATTACTCTAGCTTTAATGCAATAATCTAATTTTTTGATAGATTTCAACATGTCATTCCTGTAACCCCCATTTCTCCATTTTGAGGTAATTGTACAATTATCACAGACACAAAGTAAAATCACATTTAAAGAATCAAAAGTCACAAAAGAAATAGGTCCTCAGTTTATCAATAAATTACTATTTTCCAATTAGTAATACCAAGTGAAGAGATCCCCAAACTGAGAATTACTAATTTAATTCTATTTATTATATATTGTTATATGACCTTTTATATTCAAGACATTTAAGATAAAATTCTCCAACTTTAAGTTTTAAATCTAAGTATGGAAAAAACAAATGGCTAAAAACAACAATGAAAACTATGAGAAGACCAGTGAAGGACAACTTACCAGACATTACAACTCCCTAGAAAGCCACTGCATTCAAAACAGAACGGTGTTGGCACAGAAACGGATAGGGATCAGAATACAGAGTCCAGAAATAGATTCAAATATATATGGCATCCTTATATGTGGCAAGATAACATTTCAATCCCATGATAAAGGTTCTTGTAATAACTACAAACTAATAAAGACAGAATCCTACTTTGTATCATGTACAAAACTTAAAAATTGCAGTCAGATTTGAAGGTTTTAAAAACTGGGGAGAAAATGGAGGAAAATATTTACATGACCTCAAGATACACACACCACCCTGAACAAAACATTATATCAGAAGCAATAAAGAAAAAGACAGACATATTTGATTAAATAATAATTAACAATTTTCATGTGGCAAAAGACATCCCACACAGAGAGAAGAACGATAAAGATATATTTGCACACATATAATCAGGAATAACATTTCTAAAACACAGTAACTCTCAGAAAATACAGAAGAAACACATTACCAAGCAGAAAAATGGACAGTGGAAATGAAGATGAAGTGAAGAAAAGAGAAATTCATATGGATGATACACATATGAAAATATTCTCAACATCAACAGTAGTGGAAAAAAAAGGTAAATGAATGATCAGGGACGATTAGATTGGTAAGAATTAAAAGGAGCCATGACATCTAATGCTGATGAGAATGTGGGAAATGGGCACTCTTACGCATAAATATCATTTGCTATTCCTCTGAGGAAAATAATTAGCTTTATCTGTTAAAATTAAAAATACACATACCGTTTGACCAAGCAATTCCACTTCTGGGAATCTATCCTATAGAAGAAAAAAAAAAAGGACCAGTATGTAAGGACACAGGTACAAAGATGTTTACTGCAGCATTGTTTGTTGTGTGGCAGAGGAAGAGGGGGGCTTGGAAATCGCATAACGCTCAGTGATGGGAGAAGCAGTTCAATGAAATGTGATATATCTATAATATGCAATTATTTAAAAGAACAGGATAAATTGGTAGATGCTAACTTGGAGGTAATGAAAGCAAACTGGTAAGGCGAGAAAAGCAAACTGAGGTGCCATAATCCCATTCTTAAAATGGCAGCCACAGCAGCAACAGAACAGCATGTGTGAGGCACTCACATGCACATGAAGGAAGGCATGGAGGAATACAGACCAGACTGACACCTACCTACGGCTCGAAGTGTTAACAGGGATTAGAAGGGAGAAGGATTACTCACTTTCTCTTAGTGTATTTCTGTGCTAAGGGCACCATGATACTCTTAAAATTTTCAAAAATATATTTAAGAAACAACTATTAACTCTTATTAGTGGTAGTAGAGCCGTATTTCCAGACATTCATCCTCAGTAAAACAGTAGCAAATAACTATTCCTTTCTTTGATTATGCCAGTCAACACAGTATTCATGTTTAATTGCTTGCCCAGTCACCATTCCATCTCTCTCCCATATGTCTGTTAGCATGTGGTTTGGGTGGGTCAGACTCCCAGGGACACCTGAATGGTCTAAGGTAATTCTGTAGACAAGAAACACAATTGGAGCCGCTTCTACAATTTCAATTTTCTAGTAGTCACATTTTAAAAAATTAAAAAAAAAAAAACAAAACACATGGAAGTATTTCCAATCACGTACTTGCATTCTAACTCAATAAATCCCCAAATATTACTGTTTCAACATATACTTAACATACAAAATTATTAATTAGCTATTCCACATTCTTATTTCTTTTCTCAATTTAGACAAGCTGTATTTCAAGAGCTCAATAGCCACATGTGGCTAGTAGCTACTGTACTGGATAGCATGAGTCCAAGTTAATGGAAGAATCGTTTTAATGTTACCATATTCAAGGGGGACATATAATTTAAAATGGTACACTTAAAAAAAACAACAACTCATCATGACAGAAGAAGAAATATCTTCTTGTGACGAGAATGAATAAGAAAAAAAGAACCCTGAAAACTACTAGCAGCCATGTGTGACCTATGAAGGAAAGCTCAAATGGGATGAAGGAGAAAATGGGTCCTGTGTCAACACTGAACCTTGGGATCAACCCCTGCCAGAAGCCTGGCCCATTTAGTTACATGAGCTGGTAAAGTTCATTTATTTTTTTCAGCCACTTTCAGTGAATTTTTCTTTATGATCTGCAATCAAAAGTATCCCAACTGAAGGGCGCCTGGGTGGTTTAGTCGGTTAAGCATCTGCCTCCAGCTCAGGTCATAATCCCAGGGTCCTGGGATCGAGTCCTGCATCAGGGTCCCTGCTCAGCGGGGAGCCTGCTTCTTCCTCTACCCTTGCCTCCCTGTTCTTGATCTCTCTCTCTCTCTCACTCTCTTTCTCAAATAAATAAATAAAACCATAAAAAAAAGTATTCCAATTGATACTCATCTATGGCCAACGCCATATAAACAAATAACTTTTTCTTAAGCAAATTAACTGAGATGTTCAACACTTCTTCTATTTATCTGCAGTCAAGCCATGTTTTTGTTAAACTAGCTTTATTTGGTAACATTTTTAGATATTTTCTGGAAATATGCCTGAAGATTTCCACAGACTAATTCCTCATCATCCAGAATAACTGTCCATGGTTACTACCCAACAGAGTAGTTCTCCTCAAGACAATACAGACAAGAGGAGCCAAAGAAACCTATCAGTTTCACTCTCACTCTACTCTCTTTTCTAGTCCTTCCTCCCCAGACCAACTAAGTTGGTTCCCCAACTTGAGCACTATTGACATTTTGGGGAGATAAGACTTTGCTGGGGAATGTGATTTCCCTGAACATTGTAGAATGTTTAGCAGCATCCCACTAGATAATAAAAGAAATCCCACTCTCCCAGTAGTTGCAACAATCAAAAATGTCACTAGGCATTGTCAAATATCCTCTTTGTGGACAAAAATTGCCCCTGGCTGAGAACTACTGTTCTAGATCAACCACCAGTTCAAGTGCACAAGTAACCTTCATTGTTCTGTTAGACTGAGTCACTGCAGAAAATATTAAAGTTTGTTCCCTGTATCACAAGCTTTCCATAAACACATGAGGTTCTAGAATCCCATCTGTTCATGTCTTCCTCCTCCCTTTCCAACTACGCTGACCCTGAGCTTTCCATTATATTCTTCTTTCCAGAAGAAATGCACCTACTTCCCTCTAACTTCAGCTTGAAATAATTACTTGACTGGTTTCCAGAACAAACCACCCAACCATTTTTCTTGGGCTTCTCTGAGGGGATTTTTCTTATAAAATATTTGCTCGCTCATTTATAGTCATTCATTCCTCAATTAAGACTCTGCCAACTATGCCACCCAGCTCCTCCATCAGTCCATGTTGGCGGGCAACTCCACCCCTGTCTCTTCACACTGTAATAACTCACATTTTATCCTTCCTAATCCATCTCTAAGACTACAGTTTCACTGTAACCACCACTGGAAAACTTCACAGCTTCTCAAACTGATCTACAAAGTTAATTCAATTCCAGTAAAAAAATCTCAATAGGTTTTTGTTTTTGCAGAAATTGACCAACTGATTCAAAAATTAAAGAACCTAGAATAGCCAATACAATTTAGGGGAAAAAAAATCAAGATGGAGAACACTATCTAATATTTAAACTTAGTATAAAGCCACAATAATCAAAACAATGTGGTATTGGTATAAAGACAAATAGGTCAATGAGAAAGAATGTAGCCTATAAAAAGACACATACAAATAAAGACAACTGATTTCCAAGAAGGATAAAAAACAACTCAGGGGAGAAAGATGATTTGTTCAACAAATGGTGCTAGAACAATTAGATACCTACATACAGGAACATGAACGTCAATCCATATTTCACCCATACATAAACTGAACTCAAAATGGATCACTTAAATTCATGACTGTAAAATTCAGAACTACAAACATTCTAGAAAATCAACAGGAGAAAAGCTTTGTGATCTGGATGAGGCCAGGAGGGTTAACCACGTTCATTTAAAGGAAAAACTGATGACACAGACTTCATCAAAGTTAAAAACATTTGTTCTTCCCTCAATGCTGTAAAGAGACTGGAAACACAAGTCACAAGTTAGGAGAGAATTTACCAGTCATGCATCACAGTGTTATCCACAATGGCCAAAAACTATCAGCAACCCTAATGTCCATGAACAAATGGATGGATAATCAAACTATGGATAATCAAACTGTACGCATTCAATACGACATTACTTAGCAATAAAAATTCATAGATGAATCTCCTAATAACTAAGCTGAGTGGAAACGAAACAGAACAAAAAACGGTACAAACAGTATTGTTGCATTTATTGAAAATTTTAGAAAATGCAAACTAACCTTTAGGGATGGAAAATACTAAGAATTGCCTGATTTGGCATGGTGGTGGGGGTGGGGGCAGCGGTGGAGGGAGTCCTAACAGACCAGTAAGAGGAAACTTCTGGGCAAGACTGTTTCATTCCCTTGATGCGGTGGTGGTTTCACAGGTATATGACAAAGTTTATGAAATTGTGCACTTTAAGTGCAGTTTATTGCATGCGAATTGCTCTTGCATAAAGCTGTTTGTTTCGTTTTCCTTTTTAAAGGTGTTGACAGGGGTGGGGCACCGTTAGCTGTTGGGGAAAACATTAGCTGCTAGATCACGTAGGGCTCTACTGCCCTTAGCGCAGGTGAAACTAGGTCATGCTACATGGAATTTCATGAGAAGAAGCTTTTCTGGTGTGTTTTGCGTGCTTGTTTCATACTGTTTTAAATTCTGCTGTGGAGTAATACAAATGAAATCCATTTCGTTGGGTACTTAACATCATACAGCTTAGGTGATGTTAAATGGGAGCCTCCAGGTATGTGCTGGACAGAGAGAGATCTGACAGAGCCTTAAGAAGTCCACTACCTTTACTGTAACTCCCCTTTTAAGTTATCTCCCCAAACAACAGCCACCATGACTGTGCCTCCTGTGGTTTTCAAGATACGTCTGACCAACATCTCTCAGAAAAAGGGAAAGAAAAATGAGAATAAACCAAGTGGCCTGAATTCTCAAAGATAATAATTAAGTAACATGCTTTAACCAGATGTTTGATGACAGTGTTTTTCCCTGCAATTCTATCAGAATCAAGTGCATTTACATACAAATTGATAATACCTTGGAATCCCACCTGAAAAAAAACAAAAACAAAAACAAAAACCAACCCTGTTCCCCTAAGACATAAAACCCATGTACTGATCTATTAATTCCTTTTCGGTATATGATGTCAAGTGCGTTTAAAAAATTATACTCTATTGCCTCCAAATGCTTCTTTAATCCACAAGGAGTGGTTTTAGCATTTAAACTAATCTATCTTAGACATAAAAAAACCTTCTGCTTATTCTCCCAGATAATTGATTCTTGATTTGTTAAGATACTAAACACTATGCTTTATACCCTGAAATGCCAAACCCCTGGTGATCTCACTCATGTGCCCCATGCAGAGCAAATACCACTTCATGCCTCAGCACAGAGGCCACGGGGAGCTAAGAAAAGAACCTCCCCCGCTTTGTCCTGCTGCCAGCTCAGAGGGATGGTCCCCACTGTCCCCGCATTAAACATTACCCTTTGCTCCACAGCAGCTACAGAAGGAAGTCATATGGTGCCAACTTCTCAAAGCAAATACCCCTTTCAGTTCTTGGAACATGAAAATAAACCCAAAAGATAAGCTCTGCTCAAAGCTGGCCTAAGGAAAGGTACAGACCACCCCCAACAGTCACATGAAAAGACAGTGCTGGAAAATCAGGGTTTAGTAAGAGATTGGCACCCAGGGCTAATGGCATTCCTGTGTTAATCCCATCGATCTGGATGACAAACCGAAGTTAGAAATCACTTTTCCTATACAACAAAAGAGCACAAGGCATACGCCAAAGTAATATTTCCTAACAGAACAAGAACACTTTTCACAGAAACATCTACAAAATATGCAAATATTTCTTGAAAGATTTTATAGTTGTAGAATAAAGGCATTTCAAAATCTTTCCCTCAATATAATATGCATATTTGAATTTATTATGATTACAAACTTCATTTAAAAAAATAAAAATTTAGCCTTTTTTGGTAGCTCAAATGGATGTCACCTAGTTCCATATGCAAGTAAAATTCATAGAACAGGTGTGCCTGGGTGGCTCAGTGGGTTAAAGCCCCTGCCTTTGGCTCAGGTCATGATCCCAGGGTCCTGGGATCGAGCCCCACATCGGGCTCTCTGCTCAGCAGGGAGCCTGCTTCCTCCCCTCTCTCTGTGATCTCTGTCTACTTGTGATCTCTGTCTGTCAAATAAATAAATAAAATCTTTAAAAAAATTTTTTTAAAAATTCATAGAACATACTTAAGGAAACTCTTCCCCCTCATTAGAGAACTCTCTGCATAGAATTCCTTATGGTACTACTCAAAAGTTACCTGGGTGGCGTAAGAGGTAAAGCAGAGCCCAGAAGGCCATGGGAAGAGATGTGTCCAGCTGCTGGCATGTTCTATCGTCTCATCTTATGTTCCACAACCTGAGCGTGCAGAGGCCCCCTAACTCATCCAAGGAGAGGGGACTTTATCGAACAAAATGTGAGAAGTCAATGCACGTGTATTCAGATGAAAGAAACGACCCACCAGGATTCTCAGAGGGTGAGAACCCTATTGCAGAAAAACAAAGAGGGAACCCTCAAATAACTTCTCCCCATGTGGAGGTTGGACAGTCTGCTGCCACAGAGAGTAAAAGGGCAGGGAGCTGAATTCTCCGGCATCAGGAATAGCTGAGGAAACAGAAGAGATTCTAAGGAGAAACATCAAGACACACGTGCGATCTTGCAGCTACCACCCACCTCTCCGAGATCCCCCTCAGAGGGCCTGACTCACTACCACACCACAGGGTACTGAGGACAACAGAGGACTTGGCCACTTGGCTCATGTCTCACGGAATAATGGACAGCACTTACTGCAGCTGGGACTGCTACACCACACCAGCCAGGCTCTCCCCAGTCTCCAGATTAGTCCGACTAAACCTTGGTCCCTGGCAGTTCTGGGGTGTACCTCAAGACCTTCCCTTTGGTTGCAGTTCTAAGTGTGAAACTCAAGAATAGTTGGGGTTAAGCTTTCCAAAATGTTCCAAGAAACCAGGACAAGCATGGTGAAGGTGGGCGTCTACCATTTATTTGATCCACACTGTGGAAGCCAATGCTAAAACTCCTGTCTTCCAGAACAAAGCACACCCATTTCCTTGCTGATTATGTCTTTCCAACTCAAGCACACTCTTAAAAAGGAAAGGCTGCTTTCCAATAGGTAGGAACCCTAAATTCTGGTCACAGTTCACAGTCAAGGAACTAGCCTAAGCACGAGGAAATCTCAAATCCTTTGTGTTGTTAGTTCCACACTTCTTAAATAAAGGTACGTCCAGTCAGAGTTCTGTTCAAGTTTCTTCCAGGTATGAAATTCTGACTAAAATTTTTGGTATGGAATAAATAATAGCCTGCTTCATTTTCTTCAACACCTGTCTACCCCAAAACACAATTTTAAGAACTGAACTGTATAGTATGCTGGGGAAAAGGATAGGCAGGTCTAGGGTGAGGGCTTATTCTGAAAGAGGGGCCACTGAGCACACAGAGTTCCCTCATAGCCTGATGACACAGAGCCAGAACATGTGTGGAGTCCGTCCCCACAGCACACTTAGAAACCTCCTGTTACCAGGTTTGACCATCATGGGATGCAAGGGAAAGATCTACCCAAGGCTATGGGGCCAAACGCCCTCTTAAAAAGCTCACCATTGACAAAAGCTGGGAAAAACCCCAGCTCCTCAGAAAATGCTCTGCAAATGATCTGGCTTTAAAGGAATTTTCCCAGCCTGCTTTGCAGTCTTTGGTCTAACTCTAGAGAACGAAAATAAGGGATGGGGGAGGGGATGGCACAAGAAGGGCTTAACTGCCGGTACTCTTTATTTTACAGAACACGTACACAGTACTTAAAGTAGACCACACACTGTTGTGAACACTTTACAAATATTAGCTGATTTAATTCTCAAGACACTCCCCATTTTACAAATGAGGAAACAAAGACACCTAGAGGCTCATGACCTTCTGAAGGTCATCGCACTAGTTAAATGGCAGAAGTAGGATTGAAACCCAGGCAGTGTGTGTGGCTCCTCAGTCCATGCTCTGAAATGCCCGCTGAGGAACAGACCTGAAAAGGTGGCTTTTAGTGAGAAACCAGAGGCAACCACCCACTGGCCTCAGGGGGTTGCTGTACAAACCTACACAAGCCTTGCAGAGTGAGGAGTGCTCACTGAAAAACTCCCCAAATTCCTGTTTGATTCAGTTTTGTTAAAGAGTTATTCTGGCAAAGATGAAGTAGAGAACTTATCCTCTGGCCTTAGAGGTATCCAGAAATCCACTTTGCCACCATACACACCCTGAAGCTCTAACAACACTTCTCAACATGGGGGGTGGGGGGCATTTTAGGCTCACACAGAGAACAGGGTGAAGGTCTGACAGCCTCCACCCCAACACACCCAGATTCTAATCTGCACTCCCAGGTGTGTTTGGAAATGCACGTGTATTTTGAGAACCCTCCCTAGGTGACCTAGCCCTTCTTGCCTCGGAGCAAAATTAAGGTTTTCCTACAATTTTCTAAGGTAAGAAGATCAATCCTACTTTGCTTCTACCTGGCAGGTCTCCTCCAGCTCACTTCAGGGAAGATGAGGATAGGCATAATAAAGGATGCTGCAAACACATGCCAAATACCAAGCCAGCTCTTCGATGAATATATAAATGCAATTGACATTCTTTCACAGGCTGCAATCCTTTCTTTACTCTCAGGATATATTACACCATTCTCTTTTGATATAAACATGCCACTTTAAATGCTAATTCAGATGCAACACTCAATTTCTTCTTCGTTTTGTTTCTGGGTTTCTAACATTAAAAATAACATTGAACTTCCACTGGGCTTTGACAAGAGATATTGTGAGTTTTTGCTTCCATAGATATGGGTGTGGGAGGGAAGAAAGTACTAAAAAGGAAGCTAATTTATTTTAAAACGCATCCAAATCACAAGTGTGGTTTACACAGCCTTTGGTGTGCTTGAATTAAGTCCTTTCCCTCCATTTCAGGAAATGTTGCCCTCACCTTGCTGAAAAACTCACAAAAATCTAATTCAACTCCATTGTGAAATGAAGGTGATTCCCTCTCCTTGCAGTCTAGACTGAAACTACCTGTTTCACTCAAACTATTTTTCTAAACAGTTCGTCAAGGGAGTACACTCTGGCTGAAATACAACCAGTGGGAAAATAAGCCTTCTTTTCGAAAACCAGACATTTCTACACATGCCAAGTACATTGTCCCAAGCCTACTGAATTACACAGAGGGCCACTTTCCAGCTGGTCTCAAAACGAGAAATTCCGGGGCACCTGGGTGGCTCAGTGGGTTAAGACACTGCCTTCAGCTCAGGTCATGGTCTCAGGGTCCTGGGATCGAGCCCCACAGCAGGCTCCCTGCTATGCAGGAAGCCTGCTTCTCCCTCTCTCATTCCTCGTGCTTGTGTTCCCTCTCTCGCCGTGTTTCTCTCTGTCAAATAAATAAATAAAATCTTAAAAAAAAAAAAAATACAAGAAATTCCAACCTAACCCTGTACCTTCAGTTCAATATATCTATAGTGAGACAAGCCACTTTCTACGTCCAGCAGGCCCAGTTCCACCCAGAACCCTCCGACAACCCTCAGGATCCTCTGCCTCCATTGTCCTGACCACCCTCTGACAACACTCTCTCTCTGCTGCTGACTCATCTTCCATCCGTTTCCTGCCCCTGCCCCAGAGAGACAAAATTAGAAAGAAGGGAAGTCAGTCTGCCACTCATTCCTACGTTCATTAACTTACACATGGGCCAAAACAGTTCTTGAAGGCTGCTCCCCTATCTGGTGGCCTCCTGTCCCACCCGCCCAGCAGACGCATTCCAGTAAGGAACAGTTTGCCTCCGTGCTAAACTCAGCACAGTGACCTGCGGCCCAAAACTATGCACGAGTCCATGAGACACCGAAGAGAAAACATCTCTGAGCTCCAACTGAATGGATTTCTGGTGAGAGGACGTCTGGCACTGTGGCAGATATATTTAAGATGCCTGTCTTCTCTGTACATGGGGAGGTGGGTTTCCTAGGAGACCTGAAACAGCTGGATGCCAGCAGACAGCTAGCCACGGGTACCATACCCACCCCTGCTAGCCCCCAGCCGCCTCCAGAACACGGAGATAGCAGACGGAAAGCATGAATGGAGAGGGGACAAGACTCCAGGGAGAGGAACAATTACTGGATACAACAAGTACTGTTGCTACGTCAAGAAATTAAAATAAGGGGCGCCTGGGTGGCTCAGTGGGTTAAAGCCTCTGCCTTTGGCTCAGGTCATGATCCCAGGGTCCTGGGATTGAGCCCCACATCGGGCCCTCTGCTCAGCAGGGAGCCTGCTTCCTCCTCTCTCTGCCTGCCTCTCTGCCTACTTGTGATCTCTCTCTGTCTGTCAAATAAATAAATAAAATCTTAAAAAAAAAAAAGAAATTAAAATAAGCCAAGACTCCTAAGATGTCTTTTAGGCATCTCAATTCTCCCAATGATTGCTGGGCATGCAGAAACACACTTTTTCAGGACCTCTGTGCACACCAGGAGCAGCATCTGCTTGGGTTTCAACTGCTGGATGCTGCTTTAGAAGGTGTCTAGCCAAAGACCTGGCCAAGTGTCAAGTCACTGATTCTACTCTAATCAAGTGGTAACTATTCACATAGTTTTATGAATTCTACACCAACCCGGCTCCATAAAATGGTGCCCTCTAAGCTCATGATTAAAAGACATATAAAAAACACTATTTAAGTAGCAAGGAGAATTTCCTTGCTAAGAATAGATAGTGCAGTTTCCTTCTTTGTGTAAAGACATCTAACAGATAGCTGGAAAACAACGGAGGAGGAGAGAGACTGGCCTCCAGCCCACTTCTGGCACCTCTCCCTGGAGGAATTCTATGAAAAAAGAGGTTCTCTCTCTCTGCCTGGGAGAAATGTTTATTCAGACAATTAACAAAACACAAAGGGGTCCTTTAAAAATAAAATGTAGCTGCCTGGGCCACCCTGGCCTCACTCCTTACCACTTATCTTGGGTTTTTAGCACCTTCTCTGTCAGAAAACAAACAATTCCCAGTCTTGCCACTTGCACTGAAATGTCATTTCAGAGCCCAAGATCTAACTATGGGTAAAGACTAGATAAGGGACCCAAAACACCATGAGCACTTACATCAATACGGACAGTTTAGATTCGTTGTCATTAGGAAAATAAGAAGAATGTCAAGAGAGCCTATGTATTGCACACTGAATTTAAAGCAAGAAAGATCGGCATGAGCCAACCAGACATGGAATCACTATGAGTCCTCAATACACTGTGACAGGAACTCAGAGCAAAAGCAGGACAGTTCACTCTGCTGGGAGGCTCACTGTCTGGCTCGGGGAGACAGACGTTGTGGGTCATGTCCCAACACCCATACTCTGTATGTGACCATACCGGGCACCTTGTGATAGATAAAGATTAGTCAGTCACTTCTCTTAAAGGGCTGAAAATTCAAGACAACAAATCTAATTCTGCAGCTAAATGTCATAATATCCCATTTCAGATATCAT
The DNA here is from genome assembly GCF_922984935.1 of Meles meles. Lineage (NCBI taxonomy): Eukaryota > Metazoa > Chordata > Mammalia > Carnivora > Mustelidae > Meles > Meles meles. The sequence goes on from NC_060068.1 coordinate 87,778,479, forward strand.
CTCATGTGCCTCCTTCCTCCACGAGTACCAAAATTTATTACGATGCTTTGGCATTAACTAGTAAGATACCTGCTACAGCAGATATTCCAGCAACTGTAAAACAGACAAAAAAAAAAAAAAAAAACACACACACACACACAAAAAAACAAGAGTAAAACAAAAATAAATACAGATTTGGTACAACCTTTTATTCAAAACAGGTAAAATTTACCTAATTTTTCCCTTCAAATCATTGTTAAGTCTCCATACATATCTGGATAAAACAGTCTGAAATCTTACCTTCATATAATTACTGAGTATTTTAAATAAAATAGTTCAAGAATATCAAAACGTAGAGGGTATACTATAAATATCCATGTACCTACCACATTAATTATACACATGAAACCCCTGTAGCGTCCTCTCGAATCCCGTTTCTTTCATTGCCTCCACTGATAAGCTTAACTGTAAATTTGTTGCCCATGCATGTTTTTATATTTTTACTGCACATGTTTGCATTCACCAACAAATGTTTTATTTTGCATATTTTAAAATTTTATCATGTAAGTACTTTCTTGTATATGCAATTTGCTTTTAGCTTTTGTTCTGCACATTTTTGATACTATTATGTGTTAATACTTATGTTCCAGTTCATTCATTCTACCTGCTATGTAGTATTTCACTGAATGATTATATCATGATTTATTCAAAGGGTCTCCAGTTTTTGACAGGTAGCTGAGAGGAGAAAGAGCAGAGAATATCACAACTTTAGTTCCAAACAGAATGAGACGGTAAGTGCTGGAAGGATCTAGGATCAAGTCTTAGCATGCGGCTACTCTTGAAAGGAGGAAGACAACTAGCTGAAGTTCAGCTATCCAAGCAGTCAGTGTGGAGAGGACATCTGGGACTCTTAACTTGATAAAGGACTGAGAAAACCTCTGGTAAACTGATCTGGAGTCACTTGGTTATTTAGTAACAACTTTCCTGGAAAGCAGTTCCTTTGACTTCTCCTCCGTTGCCCCTTTGCACCATACAAAAAAAGTCACAATCATTCCCTTTGCAACCTTTTAAAACATATATGAAACAACACAGATTTCAAGATTTCTTGAGAAAATGATCACATTTTACAAATTACTGAGGAAATGGATTATCTTCTGGACAGAAGACATTTTGGTTTTTTTTTTTATACTTTAAGATAGTAATAAAAAGAAAACCCTATTTTCTGTGATCTTTTGTGAGAGCTTTAACTTTTACGTATATAAAACATGTTTTTGTGATTCCAGACATAAAAATTATCTGTAAGACAATACTAGATCTTTTAAAAAATCTGATAAATCCCTAAGTGCTTGAATGATGACAATGCATTTTAAAAATATCATCCTTCAAGACATACAAAGTTGAGGCCCCAGGTATAACAAAATCAGGCACCTTCTTCCAGGAGCACAGCCTTTCTGAAGGCACACCCCCCCCCACCTCTCCACGCCCACCCCATCCTACTCCCAACACATTCCGTAACACCACTTTATAACTATAAGCAATTGAGGAATCCATCACCCTGTGTAGTTGCTTACTGTTAACATGGAAACAAGATTCAACAGAACAGCGGGATCAAATCCTCAATCTCTCTGGGAAAAGATACTAAAAGATCTGAAAACACTTATGCCAGAGGCATTTAACCAGTAAATACAAGGATAAGTATTAACAAGTTTTAATAACCAGGAACAGTTACGTTGGCAAGCGTGACTTGTGCCCTTCTTCATTAGATTTTTCATTAGATTTGTATTAAATCACTCTAGCAATTATTTTTAAAAATATTTTCTTTTTGGGGAGCCTGGGTGGCTCAGTGGGTTAAGTCTCTGCCTTCTGCTCAGGTCAAGCCCCACATCGGGCTCTCTGCTCAGCAGGGAGCCTGCTTCCCCCTCTCTCTCTGCCTGCCTCTCTGCCTGTTTGTGATCTCTCTCTGTGTGTCAAATAAATAAATAAAATCTTAAAAAAAAAAATTCTTTTTCTCCAAGTCATAGAACTGCATGAGGAAATTAATTACCAACGTTCTATATGGGGGTCAATGAAAATGCTGAGTGGTGTCAAGTCCCAGAATATCTCTATCATACACCATTAATTCGACTGGGAATATTTAATAAAAAATACAAAAGAGCATCTTCGTGTTTTTTTACTTGGAATATTAATTTCCACAGAATTCACTAAAAAAGGAAAAGGTAGATTTATATTGATGTACATGCTATGTTTTACTTCCATTATCTGATTGATGTATCAATTGACTTTTATTAAGGATGAGATTTTTTTTTAAGATCTTATTTATTTATTTGACAGGCAGAGATCACAAGTAGGCAGAGAGGAAGCCAGAGAGAGAGAGAGAGGTGGAAGCAGACTCCCTCCTGAGCAGAGAGCCCGATGCGGGGCCCGATCCCAGGATCCTGGGATCATGACCTGAGCCAAAGGCAGAGGCTTTAACCCACTGAGCCACCCAGGTGCTCCAAGGATGAGATTTTGAATGACTAAAATGTAATTCTATGTTTCTCTTAAGTTTTCAAAGCATGGGTGTCAAAGAAACTTATGCCGTCACCCTTTTTATTCATGAAAGATTCTATGCTCCCAAGTCAAGAAATTTAAGTGTATCTTCTATTTTCTCCCACCAACCCACAGTTATCAGCTAACATTAACAGACTTACACAAGGAGATGTGAGATAAGGAGATACTACAAAAGGAGATGTGGCCCTTAAATAGATATGGGGAATCTAATTTGTAATTAACACAACCTTAATAAAAATTTACAGGAAACATACTAACTCAAAAACTAAAAGAAAAAAAAAGTAACCTATTATAAAAGCAAAAAGAAAATCTGACTGAAATTCTGAACTTTTCAAATGAAGCATTAAAGACAAGCCTAGGATAATTTAAGCGTTAAATAAAGGTACAAGGGAAAAGAAATTTTCTTCCTAATAAGGTATTTCATGTAGTTTTACTTTGGGTTTTCTTATTTATTTTTCATCTTGATTAGAAATACCAAAATGTTTGGACTTTTCCAGGTCTAGGAGAGAGTCCTTTTCATGATTCAGAAGAAGCCCAGTTTTTTATTCTAAAGGCATTTCCTATGGCCAACTTTTAGGCCATTAACCTCTAGCACACACAGATGAAAGCTGGAAGTCCCCGAAAATTTATCCAGACACAGTCTTCAAAAACAATGATCCCATATCCTCCAGGCAGCCTAAAGCTGTAAAACGTTAAGAACCAAAATAGATAGTATTGAAATGTTCATAGCAGATAAAATTTTGGTTCTCAGATGCAAAAGCTAACATAATCCAAAAACTGGTAAACAAAATGAATACTATCTTCCAACAATTACCATATACAATTCTAACACTCCAAGTTGAGATATGCAACAACCTACTTGAAATATTATACTTTTCTGTAAAAAGGACATTGCCTATCCACTAAATTCTGTAATGTAGATACCAAATCCCAGTATTTCTAGATCAGCCCTTACACAACACTGGTTGGTAACAAATCTACCCTAAGTTTAGTGGAACACAGAAGGTAATTAATTTCCTTCTGCAACTTGCTAATGGTAAAACAAAACAAAAACAAAAGAAACAATGATTTATGCAAATATATTATTGGCCTTCAAAACAAAAGGTTGGAACAAACTATGAAGAAATCAAGTTGAAGTTCATAAATCTGCTATTTTTTAAAATAAGACCATGACATGAGTCAATGCAATAAGATCCAGATCTAACAGAAAGTTCAGCTGACTTAAATTCTTCATCATCATGGCAAAAGTTTATCATTTCCTTTGCATAAAATCCATAGCATAAAAAACAATCACCGATTTCTGGAACATACAGGAGAAAACTAATTCTTGACTCGGATCCATTTATACCATCTGCAGACCAAATAATGTGTTTGCTTGATTACCTAAGAGAATTTTTTTTAAAATTAAAATTGTCCCCGGAATAAGTAAGCATTTTGGCTTACAATGCCCATAAGGACAAAATCTAGAAAGTTTCTTCAGCTTATCCTGAAATCATGAATATGTGACATTTATAAGTAAATGCAAAGTGTCTGTTTCCTCAATTCAGATGATTATCATTAATCCTCCATTTGCCCGAAAATCCTAACGAGTTGGAGAATAACCACATTACAAACTGTACAACATAGTAATAATAAGGAAACAAAATTAGGCTACTTACAAACTTCCTCTTCTAGGGAGACTGAGCTCCTTCTGCAAAAGAAAAACAAAACAAAACATCCACATGAGAGGTCACATTAACCTTAGCCTAGTAAGGCACCAAACACATAGCCTAATTCTTCATTATGCTTGATTAGCATTTTCCACAAGGAGAAGATTTTAACGTCATGATTTTAGGCTAGATCCCTTCCTACACTGTTCTCTTTACATGCTGTGTTGAAATTACAAACATAGTTCATCTAAATTCCAAAACAGAAAAGGCACTAAGCCTCTCAAAGCAAGGACAATAGGATACTAAGTTGAGCTCCATGGCCCTAAAATTGAGCTTCGGGAAAACTGGAGGAACCAAAGGACTTATCCAAAGAGGAAAGGGATAGAAGGAGGAGCAGAAATTTTGCAGGATTATAGTTAAATGAGAGGTGAAATGAGAAAAAAAAAAAAAAAAAAAAAAAGAGCAGTGAAATCCAGCTATTCACCCCCAACAGAAATAAACTCATACAAGACACTGTGCCTACCAAAGATTACACATTATTATGATTTTCTTAAATAAAGCCAAAGATTTTTTTCTGGTTTCATTTCTTAACATAAATGCAGTTTAGGACTTTGGTTATTTAAAAGTAGGTTAATGAATCTCTCGAAAGGTAACCAGACAGCAACAATTAATAGAGTGCTTTAAAGTCTTCAAAAGGGTGCTCTCACACTAATCACAAATTAAGATCACTATCCACCTAACTATAGGGGAGACTGTGAAAACAAACAAACAAACAAAAAAGCCAACCAACCAAACAAAAAGGGATACAGAAATATCTTCAACCAGGAATGGAGATTTCAGAAGCCTTGGTCCTCAGCAATGATTACGTGATAACAATAATTAAGGAATAGGAAGCCATGAGTCATCAGGCTATTTAAACAAACAAACAAACAAAAGAAAACCAGTATAAATTTGAAAGACTTGACAAAATTTAGTTTTTCATTCCTATAATTACCTTTTTTTTTTTCTTTCTTTTTTTGCCTTCCAAAAGCTGTTTTGAAAGGTGTTTCCCCCTTGGCTTCAAATTCACCTTTCCTGTCCTCTATTTTTATTGGATCCTTAAATGTCTGTCACAGACAGTGACCGCAGATCTTACTTCTAAACACCACAATTTATCCCAGCACAGCTTACAGAACATGGCCTTGAAAGGAGCAGACCAAGGGGAGGACGTTGCTTTAAATGTAACATGCCTTACTTATTAACTGGCAAATGTATTCCCATACAGTTATAACAATCCTATCACTGTTTAATTACAAGAAGAAACAAGGAAACCATTTTAGAAGCAGGAGCTCTTTCTCCTCTCAAGGGCCTCAAGGTTCAGGGATGAAACACTGTATTTTTGTTTTGTTTCGCTTTTTTTTCCAATCCTTGATTATCTCCAAGAAATTACAGGGCTTGCTCAACTTGGATGCTTGATTGTGAAACCTAAGTGTACCTTCATTTACTAAAACCCCTAAGGACAAGATGAAAAGTCTCTGGCCAAGCCTGTTTTCCTTGTGAACTGAGATGTAAATGGAAAACCAATGAGCAAGTCTATCTTTGGTGATGACAAGCACTGAGACGTGTATTGTTTGCAGGTTAAAAAGAGAAAAGAAGGAAGAAAAGAACAACTCCCTGGAAGCAATCGTTCACGGGTCCGTGTCTGTTAGAAAGGAATTATGGAAGCCCGCTGCACAGCGAAGGCCTAGAGCTCGAGAAAGGAAGCACTGTGGTCCTGTGAGCTGATCTGACAACAGCCCAGCAAGAAAAGGAGGCAGGGCTGATGGGTTATCATTGATAACAGAGTCAGTCAGACGTTATTTCAACTCCATATGCAAATAGATCACTCAGGATATGAGAGGCAAAGGGCCAAATGAATGATCCCCAAATAGTTCAATCAATCACAGGCTACCAAATGACCCAACCGTAAGCTGGCTGCTCTGCTCTGAGAAAAAAAGAAAAAAACAAGAAACTGCTGAAACAGCAAGATAAGGGAAAAAAAAAAACCAACTCTGTTTTTAATCAGAAGTCTTTCCAATAGGTCTAGCATCTAGCATGATGAGCTCCAAGCAAGGAGAAGGTCATGGTGTGTAACCTGGTGCTGCTGCTCCACAGGATGGCCGCCGAGGCTCCAGGACGAGGGGCAGAGGACATTTAATCGGCCACCGTCAACTGACCTGAAGCTTCCACGCTAACCAAGCTGAAGGAGCTAATCCACCTAACGGTCTGAATGTCAGACTCGGCACTGGAAACTCAATTTGGGAGCAAATTGGAATCAGATGTGATGGTAATAAAGTGAGAGAAATGAATGCACTGTGGCCAAGACCTTGTGAACAGTGGCTGCAAAAGGCGGCGGATTCCAGGAGGGCCCAGCGATTGCAGATGGAGCAAGGGGTGGCTCACACGTGGGGACCACACGCTGATCGATCCGCGGCCCGCAGAAGTCAGTGAGCGGCAGCAAGGCATTTACTGCCAAAGCCTCTGTGGTACATTGTGCACATGTCTTCATTTTATTTTCTTAATGTCAGGTGAAGGGCACTAACACATACTTAGATAATTAGGTAAGACATAAGGTATTGGTCCGAGTCATAAACCAAAGCTTCTGCTTAGGAGATCTGGAACGCACGTTAATAATTTAGCATCAGGTAAAGATTAGGGGAGGGAAGAAGTGTGGGACAAAGAGAGTAAAGGTCAGGAAGTATCTGCCTGAACTAAACAATATGGGACTATTAATCACCACAGGATTAAAGACACTCCTAAGAGTACATTCAAGAACATTAAAATTTTTTTTAAAGATTTTATTTATTTGACAGAGAGATAGAGGACACAAGTCGGCAGAACAGCAGACAGAGGGAGAGGGAGAAGCAGGCTTCCTGCTGAGCAGGGAGACCAATGTGGGGCTCGATTCCAGGACCCTGGGATCACGCTCTGAGCTGAAGGCAGACACTTAACCGACTGAGCCATCCAGAAGCCCCAAGAATATTAACATTTTTTAAATGGTTTTCATCGATTCTGATTTCTCAGTGACGTCTACATCTTTTTAGAATTGCTGTGTATCATTATTTGCTGACAGTATGATTTCCTTTGCCCCCCCCCTTTCTAAAAGTGCTAACTAGCTTAAATGCATTCTGAAAATAAGGGTGAAGCTAAGGTAATTTTGTCTGAGAACACTGTGACCTTCTTGTGATTCCTGGATAAGAGTGAGGACAAACAAGGGTCCCTCAAACCCAGTAAGAGAATTCTAGGAGAGTTCGGGAACAAAAGAGCCCTAACAAATGATTTAGCTTCTTTCCCCCACCCGGCCCCCCTCCACCCCTTGTCAACCTTGGGCACAAAAGAAGAAAATAACTTGTTTTATTCATGAAGGCAAGAGAGAAAACTGCAATGTTTCATATGTATAGACAATTTCCACAATGGTAATTTTAGAAGAATGTACAATTTAATATGGGGTTTTTTTTAAGGTTTTATTTATTTATTTGACAGAGAGAGACACAGTGAGAGAGGGAACACAGCAGGGGGAGTGAGAGAGGGAGAAGCAGGCTTCCCGCTGAGCAGGAAGCCCGATGTGGGGCTTGATCCCAGGACCCCGGAATCATAATCTGAGCAGAAGGCAGACGCTTAGCCGACTGAGCCACCCAGGCGCCCCTATTTGATATTTTTAATAGTTATACATACACAATTAGAACAATATGGCCACATATGTTTAGGGAATCTTTGAGCTATTCTTTTTAACTGATGGGTCATTCTGTGATTTAAAAGAAAGGAGATGTGATTATATCACAAATAATATATGTTGGAGCACCTAGGTGGTTCCAAGAGTTAAGACTATGCCTTTAGCTCAGGTCATGATCTCAGGGTCCTGGGATCAAGCCCCGCATCGGGCTCTCTGCTCAGCGGGGAGCCTGCCCCCTTCTTTCTCTGTCTGCCTTTCTGCCTAGTTATGATCTCTCTCTCTGTCAAATAAATAAATAAAAGCTTTAAAATAGGGGCGCCTGGGTGGCTCAGTGGGTTAAAGCCTCTGCCTTTCGCTCAGGTCATGATCCCAGGGTCCTGGAATCGAGCCCCGCATTGGGCTCTCTGCTTGGCAGGGAGCCTGTTTCCTCCTTTCTCTCTCTCTGCCTGCCTCTCTCCCTACTTGTGATCTCTATCTGTCAAATAAATAAAATCTAAAAAAAAAAAAAAATTAAAAAAAAGCTTTAAAAAAAATATATATATGTATATACATATATGTGTGTGTGTGTATATGTGTGTGTGTGTGTGTGTGTGTGTGTGTGTGTGTGTGTGTGTATTTAACCTTCTCTCTAAGAGGTGGAGCTTAATTCTCTTTCCCCTGAGATTGGCTGGATTTAGTGACTCACTTGCAAAACTAGAATAGGGAAAGGGAAAAATAACAACTTTTCAGTGGAAAAACCTGACAGACAAGGTCTTAACCAAGTGATCCAGGTTAACACCACCTCCTGAGTTATGTTGCTCTCATGTGCTCCTGATACGATGTTATGGGAAGGGGCTTCACCTCTGGTTTTCTTGCTAAAAATCTTTAAGTCCAGTCTAATCATGAAAACACATAAGGCAAACCCTAGTTGAGGGTCGTTCTACAGAACACCTGACCAGTCCTCTTTAAAACTGTCAGGATTTTTAAAAACAGGGAACATTTCAGAAACTGTCAGAGATTAAAGGAGGAGGGAGAGATGACTAAATGTAATCTACGTAGGATCCTGAGCTAGTTTCTGGATCATAAAAAGGGGGAAACCTGCTAATATCCAAATAGAGTCTGAGTTTTGTTAATAGTAGTATACCAGTGTTAATTTCATAGTATTGACAAATGTATTCAGACTGTAAAAGATATTAATAGGTGGATGGGTGCCTCGGTGGCTCAGTCAGTTAAGCATCTGCCTTGGCTCAGATCATGATCTCTGGGTCCTGGGATCAAGTCAGGGTCCCTGCTCAGTGGGAGATCTTCTTCTTCCTTTGCTTCTCTGCTTGGGCTCTCTTTCTCTCAAATAAATAAATAAAATATTAAAGAAAAAAAAATAGAAAAGGAAACATATTAACACAGTGGAAAAGTATACAGAAATTCTCTCAAGTCTTAAAACTTTCCTATAAATATAAAATTATTTCAAAAAAAATTTTAAAAGTTCTTTCTCACACAGGAGAACAGAGAGAGGTAGGGAGAAAGTAAAACTGGTGGGAAGGATGGACAGGATGAACAAATCAATATCCAAATAGTCTAAGATTATTTTTTTTAAGGATTTTATTTATTTATTTGACAGACAGAGATCACAAGTAGGCAGAGAGGCAGGCAGAGAGAGAGGAGGAAGCAGGCTCCCTGCCGAGCAGAGAGCCCGATGCGGGACTCGATCCCAGGACCCTGAGATCATGACCTGAGCCGCAGGCAGAGGCTTTAACCCACTGAGCCACCCAGGCGCCCAGTCTAAGATTATTTTAAGGAGACGTTTAGCCCCAATTTTTTTAGGAGATTATACAAGTCATCCTTGGAGAGAAGACTTGGTTAGGTCCATCCATGAAGATGGTGAGAAGCAGTCAGATTTGAGAGACATTTTTATAGAATCCATAAAAGAACTATGTGTGGAATAAGAGATGAATCAAGGAAGCTTTCTGCCTAAGCAAATACAGTTTGCGGGCAGAAGAGTTTTGTTTGGACATGTTTCATCCAAGATGACTCTAAGGATTCCAAATAGAAATTTCCAAATAGGTGGCTAGATTTCTGCGAGCCTGGTTTCAGGAAAGAGGTCAGAGCTGGGAAAAGACTTCGGAGTTATTACCCTACACAGGGTATGTAAAGCCCTGGGCTGGCTGAGACAGGAAAAGAACAGGAAGAAAGAGGCACACCCTTATGCATCATCATGGGCACCTCAGCATTTCAAATCATCAAGGACGGAGAATCATGCTACGTGTTGTTAAATGGTGCATTGCACAATGCAGCAACTAGGGTTCTTAACAACCAAGAAATCGAGAAAGGCGACAAGTAGAAAAAAATCTACTGGGTAGATACCAGCTCTCACACAGGTGACAGGATGGTAGCACAGACAAGATCAGAAAAAAGAACAAAATCCAGGAAATTAAAGCCCAGGCAACATGGCCACACTCAGGACATCCCCACAACTGAACACTGAACTCAAGCCCAAGCTCCAAGAAGTGAAACTTAACTGCCTGTGCACCTTTCCCTCATCACTCCTAGTGGGTTTTTCCCCTCCTTTGAAAGTGTTAGTATGATCATACCTGGGTCTCTGCTTCAGTTGTCATGGAACAGAGGAGAATACTAGATCCCTTCACCAGCACAGTGGGAGAAATAGTCATTAGTAAACTCACCATGTCATTGAGAGTTACAACTATTCTATATTTACAGACAAACTGTTAATTTAGGGAGAGAGTTCAAAGAGTCAAGATATGCAGGACAATACATCAGGCACTCTTTGGGGCATTTAAGTGACACCTGGGTGGCTCAGTCAGTGAAGCCTCCACCTTCGGCTCAGGTCATGATCTTGGGGTCCTGGGATCGAGTCCTGCATCAGGCTCCTTGCTCAGCAGGGAGTCTGCTTCTGCCTCTGCCTGCCACTCCCCTGCTTGTGTGCTTGTGTTCTCTCTCTCTCTTTCTCTCTTTCTCGGTCTCTGACAAATAAGATCTTAAAAAAAAAAAAGCAAGCTGGGGAAACACATACGCACACAAGAAAAGAGATACCAGGTATGAGACTATGCAGTTTTACCTGAACATGTAAACACTAAGAGTGGACAGAAGATAAAAGGGGAGGAGATAATTCAGCTCAGGCAGTGGGTCTGAATGCAGCTGGTGACACATTAATATCATCCAGGGAGCTTTTAAAAATAACAATGTCTGAACTCCACCCCTGGAGGTCGAGAAGGAGAGCGATCTGTGTAAGTTATTTAGTGGAGGTTAGTGCTTATTTATTTATTTATTTGTTTAGAGAGCGAGAGAGCTATGGGGGGGGCAAAGAGAGAGAGAGAATTTTAAGCAGGCTCCACACTGGGGAATGGGCTCGAACTCGGCACCCTGAGATCACGACCCGAGTGGAAACCAGGAGTCATACTCTTACCCAACCAAGTCACCCAGGTGTCTCAATACTTTTAAGTTCCCTTAAGAACAATGAATATGCATAAATCTTTTGCCTTTGGATTTTTTTCTTTATGGAATATTAGTTTTCTTGCCATCACTACAATAGTGAACTTTCAGGTTTTCAGTTATTTCCTTTGCAAGTGGGAAGTACTGGAGGCCAAGGAGAGGTACCCTCAGTGGAACTCCCTCTACCTGGGAGGGTGTAAAATAAGCAAGGAGTACAGAGTCCTCTGGGAACTGGTCCTCCCAGAGAAGGGATTTGGGCCCCATTTTTCTGGCCTCTGTTTCTAAGGGTCACTTGTGAAGACAGAAGCACAGGTCAGGCAAGTTCACACCACAGAACAAGATCTTGCATGACACTTCGGTTAGAATCAGAGCAGTGGTCAACAGCAGCTTATGTACAAACAACGCTTGAAAACCCAGTGAACGGCCCGTAAAAGTAATTGGTTTTCTGCGTTAAAAGCCTGTACTGTGCAGCTAGAAAAGCAGCAGGTCGACCTCCAAAGATCTGCCTGGACATTCACACCATGTAACCTGCAAAACGTCACTAAAATCCCTCAGTGGGAATGTGAGATCAGCGCAGAATCCCAAAGGATCTCCCCTTTCTCCCAGGTTCTATTTCATTCTATTTTTGTATCTATAAACACTTAAATGCATTTATTTGCAGTTGTAAAGCTCAGCACAATCAACCATAAAAGGTATGCACAAAACACTTGCTGGGTTTTCATAGCCATTTTCCTTGATCAAAAACCACATCCTCACTTTCTTTTAATAAGAAAGTGGCTACCATCTTGCTTTCTTGCCAGGCTGGCTTTTTTTCTGCCATGAACCCAAGTCATCAGCTATTGTCCTCATGACTTGGCATTAGGCACAGAGGCTCTTTCCATAGACAAAAAGTTTCTTAAGTCACAATATGGCTATCTGTCTCTTTCGGTTTTAGAAGCTCTTATCAAAAACTCAATCTAAGAATTTTACAACATCATCACCCGGCTATCTGCCAGGACCCTAAGGCCTTCCCACTGAAAGCCCGGGGGAGACTAGTAATTGCCTCATGGTCACAAAGCCAGGACATGCTGGCAACAGAATCTGAACCAGTGTCATCCAGTTCCAATTTGTTTCCCGACAACGCACTGTGAAAATGTCAGATGGGGCACAGTGGAGATGTGAGCCACTGAGATGGGTTCTGAATGAGTACATGTGCAGAGAGCACTGGAATCAATAACCAAAGAGGGCAGCCTTTCCTCTAGAGAGTAAGAAAGGTACAGGTTGTGAACAGGTAGGTCTATAATTTCAGAAAAGCATAAATCACAATCTTTGGCCAAGGGTGAAGCCCAGGGGCTTGTGGAGGGACCAAAGCAAGCAAAGGGAGTTCCTTTATTCTAGCACACACTTTTTAATAAGGGCCACTGTGGGGGGGTGCTGTGCCAGGCTCTGGGGAGAAAGGATTCCCTTTGCTACAAATTTTAATGCTGAAAAACATGAAAGAGAGACCTTTTAAAATTGTGCAACAGGACCAAGGGAGGAGGTGATCAGTTTTCTGTAAGGAGGGTCAGTACTGCTTATCGCCCCAGGATGCTACCTGTTATTTGTGATAACAAAACCTGGTGGAACTCACACTACTCTCAACCCCCAGGCTTAGCTCAGGTTCAGTGAAGCTAATGACAAAGTTCATCTGCTTTGGCAGAGATGGCATGTGATTCAATCTGGGAAAACAAGATGCAAAACAATGTGTGTTTCCAGGATCCTGGGAGAGAACTCCTTCTCTTTTCCAAGAGAGCTAGCAGGAACTTAACTTGTGGGTTCTGTTCCTTGCGGTTCAAATATTCTCAAGTGACACACTACTTTCGTCTGGTTCTTCTTTAGCCGCAACTGGGAATTGGCACCCACAGAAGCGGGTGAGAAAAGGGGTATTCCTGAAAAATCAAGAGATGTAGCAAGGCCGGGTGGAGTGAAGGAGTACACAGCTCTTAGTAAATTCAGAAGGGCTGGAACTGAAGGTAGAAAGAAAAAGCCAGCGGGACAAGAATATGGAGGCAGAGACAGGGTCAAGTCACAAAGTTTTTGGAAGGGGCTGCCTTTTTGCTAGTGGCAATGAGGAGTTCCAGTAACACTTTATTGGTTGTTTTTTTTTTTTTTAAGATTTTATTTATTTGAGAGAAAGAGAGAAACAGTGAGTACAAACTGGGGGGAGGGACGGAGGGAGAGGGAGAAGCAGACTCCCTGCTGAGCAGGGAGCCAGGCACTGCGCTTGATCATAGGACCCCCAGATCAGGACTGAGCCTTAGGCAGACACTTAACCAACTGAGCCGCCCAGACACCCCTATAACATTTTAAATAGGAGGGAAAAAATGGTGAAGTTTGCACATTAAAAAAGATAACTCTGCCATCAGGGTGTCAGATGGCTTATTAAGGACAAACAGGAAAGGAATTAGGTGGTTTATGAAGTTGTCTGGAAAGCATGGTGGAGTAGGGACCAAGGAAGAGGCAGAGAGGAGCAGATTCAAGACAGAAATGTGCACAGGATCTATAAGGTGTTGAGAATAAATGTTTAACTAACGGGAAGGTTTAGAACCCTAAGGAGCTAAGGGCAGGGTGCCATGCAGAGCTTAGGGAAAAGGGCCATCCCAAAGCACAGAGAACCTTTCAGAAGTTAAATAAAAGAAATCTGAATGGATGAGGGGATAGAAAAACCATTTAAGTTAGACCACAGGGTGCCTGATGGGCAGGAACATGAGATAAAGTTCCAGAGTAACGTAGGAGCAAGGGTCAATATCCTGGGTCTTTCTTACATGAAAGTTACACATCAATCATCACAAACCCCTTTTCTGCTTTATGGTTTATACACACAGGGCAGAAGTGGTTTTCCTTTACTACACTCATTGGCCTCCCTCCACTTAAGAATAGCAGCTCCCATCTACCGTGTGCTGATGTACGCTATCTCATTTCATCTTCACCACCATTTCCATTTTACAGAACTGAGACAGAGACAGGTTAAGTAGCTTACACAAGGTCACAGAGCTGGTAAATGTCTTAGCCTGTCTTTGAATACACATCAGCCAGAGTCCAGAGCAGTTTAATTATTTTTCATCCCCAAGGAAGACTTGTTCTGCCTGCACTGGGACCCTGTCTCGTGGAGGCTATCAGGGTGTCCTCGCAGTTGATAACATACTGGCAATTACTCTCAGAAAGGGGTTCTACTGATTTCTGAAGCTCTTTCTAAGCAAATTTCACACAAATTATTTCTTACAGACTGTATTTGAAGCAAAGCCTTGAAAACACATTACCTTTAACACAGACCTTTTAAAGTAGAAAAAAAGCGTAACAAGTCAAATATCCAGCTAACCCCAAGTAAATGAGCAAACGAAACAAGCTTCCTTTCCCAGCCATTTACGATGGTTCCTGATGGTTCGTAACACGTTACACCTTTGACTTAAAAAAAATCAAGCTTGGGAATCAGATATTTGTAGCCATATTGCCTTCCAACTTAGTATTATGTATGGGAAATCTACTTCGAAGTCAGATTTTCCACTTCCTACATGGGTTGCTGAATAATAGCTGGTACTTACATGAGTGACATCTCTGGTTTACTGAGTGTTTACTAGATAGTAAAGTGAAGGGCAACTTATTTCCTCATGGTTAGTAGCTTCCAGCACAGTCAAATTTTACTTTATGTGCTTATTTTGTTCTCTAAAAACAAAGGATAATTTCTTTCAAGAGAAAGCGTGTCCTTTCTGAAATTAAAGAAACTCCTTTAGATCTAATTAGAAGAGTCAGTCCTTTGCAACAAAAGAAGCTAAATAAGTAAACATACTAGATCAGCTAAACTTTAGGCTAAAAAAATCTCTATTTAAGCTAATAGCAAATTTAAGCTATTTAAGCTAATTGTATACTCCATAATGATTAAATGGAGAAGATTTAGACCCACATACATGTATATTCTACTCTAAATCAACGTTAAAAAGCATCCTTAAAAATTTCCCTTACCTTGTCTAGGACTCAGTCTCTTGAATTCTTACAGGAGGATACGACAACTGATGTCCTAAAGTGTTGAGAAGCTGAATGAGAACACAGGTCCTGCATTAAGCCCGGGTCTCAGACACAAGAGCACCCTAAACGTCAGCTATTATTATGTGAGCAGGCTTCTCACATTGGATGAAGCACCCAGGGCACAAGGGAAGAACTCCGAGAAAACAGAAATGGGGGGAAATCAAAGAGAGGCACAGAAGACGCCTCCTCCTCTCTCTCAGTGTGAAACCTGGCCACTGTTCTGGGAACCACCTGGAAGATTCGAAGCGAATCCGGCTTCAGTGAAATCATGCACTGTTACTAATCATCAGAAAAATGCCTATAACAGGAGATCAAACACAAAGGCTAGATATGTAGAATTTTAATTGCCTTTAAGACAGTGCGAGTTTAGAGACCCTTCAGGGCTATAAAATTAAGGTCACTGTGGACAAGTTTTGTGATTTTTCTTTTTTCCCTGAGAAGAGTCTTATCGAAGATCTTGATAAATACGCGTATCGGCCCTGCCACTTAACTATGTTTCTTGCTACTCGGGAAAGCCTGTGACCTACAGTGAGCTTAGATAAAAAGGCAACACCGCACAGCTGTGCCCCACAAGGCTTGGCAATTTTTTCAGTTCTTCCATCCATTACCCACAAATTACAGTAAATTCAAAATATTGATCTGCACACCCCCCATGGGAAGAAAGTTACCATCGACTTTTATTGCTTATTGTTGGGTACAATTCCCTGGAATCAATAAAAGCTACAATGTTCATAAGCTTCTAAAAAGCTAGTTAATACACTGGATATGAGACACCTCTTAGGATCAGTATAAATCTATAGGATTCTTCAATAGAACAGTGAGTGGCTGGCAAACATCTTCAATGTTCAAAAGCTTTATTTGATTTTAAAATCTTCTCATTACCCAGGAAAATGTATCTGTGACTGGGAATAAACATTAAGCAATTAGAGAGAACCCCACTTAATGGATCTTCACTTTCCTCTTTTGGTTCCCTTGCATTCCCACACTGATGTCAATGTCCAATCCAGAGGCAATTATTAACAGTTGTGATCATTTTTTAGAAAGTATAGCTTAACATCGACTTAAGATAAGCTTTCTGGACAGTAGCTTCCAGGTTCGATCAAAGAAGGCCAGTTTGCCCATAAACAATATTTCAACTGCCCCTAATTCAAAGAATCAATATCCTTTTATGAACCAATTTTTAAAAATCAGGTAATAATTCACAAGTTCCATTAAAATTACAGACAACCATAATACAAAAAGAAAAGGGCTTTTTATAGAACCAGGAACCAGAATTGGATGAGACTATTTGACCAGTGATATAGAATTTATTCAGCTGAGATTAATCATTTTTATTTACTAAGGGCCCCTTAGAGTTTATCTAGCAGTCACTCTTCTGAAAGCCCATTTTAGTGTAGAAATTTACTGGCAAATCAGCTCCAGGGAGCTCTTCAAGTGCTGTATGAAGCTAATACCCACAAGCCTGCTTTCTTCTGACACTCTTCTCCATCTAAATGCAAAAGACGACACTTAAAATGTACATATAAAATGTACAGAGGTGATGGAAGATTAATGACACACATATTCAAATAATCAATAATGTGACTTAAGCCTTTAATGGTACTGAAATTTATTGTAAGGAGGTCACAGAATAAAATAAACAATTGGCTTGCGGGGGATATATCTTTTACTTAATAAGTAATAGGTCCTATTTGTTAAAGGGCACGGTAGCTGACTTTTAAGATTATTTTCCTCAATGTGTCATTTCAAGTAACAGTACCTGGAAGATGCTGGAATTGGGAGCCCCAAGACTGACGAACACGAGTTAAGGTATCTCCCTTTTCCTACTTCGCACCTCCCCCAGCAAAACCACCAGGAAAATCAGCAGTGCTCCGCCTGCCGCCACGATGCCACCCATCAGCTCTGCCCTGGTAAGTGCCAGGCGCTGTGCTCCATGTTTTCTCATACACGATCTCACTGGAGACTCACTTCAGCCCCTCAATTACAGACATTACCACCCCTTCTTCTGATGGGAAACCGAGATTTGGAAGAGTTACACTGTGATCTGCTCAAGGTCAGAGGACTCAGGCAAAGGACAGGGCTGAGGGACCCTGTTTCCATACTGTATCAGCCGTGGGCGCTCATCTGGCAAACATTTTTATGGGAGAAATAATAAATCCTTATTTATTTAAACTGCTCTTAGTTTTCTGTTATTTGCAGCTAAATACATTCCTGGTAACTGTCCAAAAACAGTTCATACCGAACTTTTCAAGTCACTTTTGGAGCAGGGTATCTAAAGGCACACTAAGCATCAAGACGACCCTGGCACCACCGATTATGAGCATTAGAAGGGCTGATGTTTGGTACCCAAAGAAAATGACCAAATGTTCCTGAAATTAAGAGTAGATTCTCTGAGAAACAAACTTTGACAACATTGATTACAGACTGTCGATGTGGTTCCTTTTTTCAAAACAGATTTGAGAGGGTTGCACAGTGTGTGTTAATGACTTTGAAGTTAACTAAAGAGATTCCAAATTTAATGGCATCACATTTGTGACAGTTAATTAGCAGAAAATATTACAGTGCAGTGAAGTTTTTGCCTTTTTTTTTTTTTTAAAGCATCAAAAGCAATAAAAGGTTTTGGGTTTTTAATTGCTTCTTCCCAAAGACTGAATTCTGTTCTAATGCAAAGATAGAATGAGTCCTCCTCTCAAAGTCAAAAGATCCCTTGTGATGTTTTTGGATCTCAAGGACTACAAAATAAGTGGATGTACAAATTTGAGACCTAAGAAAGTTTTTGTAAGGTGGCCTTCTCATTTTTGTTGACTGAAAAAATAAAGCAATTTCCAAGTAGTAAGATTTTTCCTTTATAATATGTGAATGTCGCCATTTGTAATTCCGGGTGAACGAAAGTGGTTTTCACTTTGGTTTTTATTATACTAATTAGGTTCTTCCTTTGAAAAATCAGAAGCATAATAGATCTTACTGTACTGATATACTTACTATATCACACGGAAGCTCCGTGTCCTCATGATGGATTACACTGTATTACCTTGGAAACCTGAAAGTGACGGTTAATTTTGGACTCACTGTCTTCTGAATGAAAGGAAGCAACAATATCAGTAAAAGCTGAGAAAACCTGTGTAGGATATTGAAACAGTCGCATGTTTTTCTCATTGAAACTACAGTAATTAAAAAAAAAAAAAACAACAAAAAAACAACTGAGGATACCAAACAATATTATGAACAAAGACAGGGAATCAACTTTAGATCCTTAAAGAATACAAAGTCACAGACAGTTAAACTATCTTTCAAAGCCACACTATCTAAACAAGCTGATGAATTTACACTAATGCTTTTAAAGGGTTTTATCACTTTTAAAAGCTAGTTAAAAAAAAAAGAAGAAGAAGAACAGAAAAAGTAAACTTAGGGCGCCTGGGTAGCTCAGTGGGTTAAGCCTCTGCCTTTGGCTCTGGTTATGATCTCAGGGATCCTGCTTTCCCCTCTCCCTCTGCCTGCCTCTCTGCCTACTTGTGATCCCTCTCTCTCTGTCAAATGAACAAATAAATAAATCTTTAAAAAAAAGAAAGAAAAAGTAAACTTAATTACACTGAATTGAACAATTTATCGAAAAAATAATAATACCTAAGTGAAACAGACTGTTAAGAAATTAGATCTTTTTTTATCCAGATGTATTTAACATAGAACTTTGCTTAAATTTAAGGTGTGCAACATACTGATTTGATACATTATGTTGCAATATGGTTGCTCCATTCTACTGTGTCCCATAATTATTATCTCTTCTAGTGGTAGGAACAATTAAGAATTTTTTCTTAAAAGATTTTATTTATTTGACAGAGATCACAAGTAGGCTGAGAGGCAGGCAGAGTAGGGAGGGGGAAGCAGGCTCCCCGCTGAGCAGACAGCTGAGAGCCCAATGAGGGGCTTGATCCAAGGACGCTGAGATCCTGACCTGAGCCCAAGGCAGAGGTTTTAACCCACTGAGCCACCCAGGCACCCAGTAGGAACAATTAAGATCTGGTCTTTTAGCAAGCTCCCTGTGGACATACAGTTTTATGGTCTACAAGCACTGAACTATACATTAGATGCCCAGGATTTATTTATCTACTAGTTTCAGGTATGGATTCTTGAACCACATCTCTTCACACCCCCAGCCCTGGTAACCACCATGCTTCTGTTTCTTTGAGTTTGGGTTTTCAGAGATTTCACATAGAAGAGATTATAAGTCTCTTTTAAAGAAAGAATGTAAATACAAAAATCTTCTGTACTAAATATTACACACTAATTGAATAAAGTTGATTACCCACACATGCCTAGGTCCCACCAGTATGAATGTGTTTAACTGGCAGAGCCTCAGAGAGGCAGCCAGGCAAGGTGGCTCAGAATATTTGGCTTAGAAGGGAAGTCTGGGTGACTCAGTGGGTTAAGTGTCTGCCTCTTGGTTTCAGCTCAGGTCATGATCTCAGGATCCTGGGATCAAGCTTCGCATTGAGCCCCTTATTATACTGGGCTCCCCTCTCTGTGGGGAGGCTGCTTGTCTCCCTCTCCCTCTGCTCCACTCCCAGTTCTCTCTGTCTCAAATAAATAAATCTGAAAGAAAGAAAGAAAAAGAGAGAGAGAGAGAAAGGAAGGAAGAAAGAAAGAAAGAAAGTGAACTAGTTTAGGAGTATGGACTTGGGCAAAGTATTTAACTTCTCTGTGGCTCTCTTCTCTCACTGGAAATTATAGGTAATAATAGGTGGTGTTATTGGAGCCTCAATTGTGAGGATTCAATGAAATAATACACATAAAGTACCTAGGAAAGTGATTGGCATACATCGACAATGCTAATATTAGGTTATTATTCTATTTTAAATATTCATGTGCAAATCTGACATTGCAACCTTAAGGTTTTGCAATTTAAAAGTATAAAGTGTTCATCTACATAATAGGTACTTATGCTGATGTATCTTCTGCGCACCAAAGGACAGATGAAAACCAGTAATAAATTTAAATATTCTCTAAGCCTGCTCAAATGAAAGCTTAAAGAATCTATCTTTGCATTTCTTATTGATAGTCTCAGGTGCTTCCAGATGAGCTCTGCTCCTTTAAAACTAAACCAAAACAGATTACCTCACAGTTGTAAATGCTCTTTGTCAAGTATGAAGTCCATCTCAATGGAAACCAAACTTCCTAAAAAAGCCAGATTCCATTTTTATCCCCCCACATGCTAAACAAGTCGGCATATGTTCCAAGCATTCTATTGTGCATATCTTAAGCAGACCTTTTTTAGCATGTGTGGGTTTCATTAAATCACAAGTGAGAAGGTATTTCTTACTCTGACCGGGAATAAGGCTAGATTTGTTGTCTACTCTGCATTCTGTATTTTTCTTAGTCTACCTTTCATCAATAAATAACAGTGTTGCTTTAACTAGAAAGTGTGGAAAATTCTGATTGAATTTTCCACTTCAAAGTACACAAAATCATTTCATCTAACATGCTGTGTTGGAAAATCTATGCTCCATTCTGACCTCCTGTTGCAGTCTATTTCAAGTGTTGGTGATGCACCGTGTCACACTGCATGGCTGGTGAAGGAGAGTAAACATATTGACTGAGAAATGTTTTGAAAAACCCCTATTCCACATAGATCCCAGCTACTGTCAAAAATCACAAAAATGTTTGCATTCTGTCTGTGCAAGAGCATGACCGAGCTTTAGGAGAAATTCCCACAATAAATAAAAGCAGCTACCTGCATAACTCTCCATCTAAACAAGATGGTGCTGGGCTTGGGGCGAGGGGGAGTAGGGGTTGGGGCTAAGGTTTGGCCCAAATAATATGCTCAGAGGTGTCTAAGAGAAGACGTTATTAACGGTGCCCTTCCTTTAACCTATTTGCAAGGTTAAAATAAAATTTAGCAGAAGAGATTACCACCACTACTGAGAAGGCACAACTCAGCCGGCAGGCAAGGAGCACACCGAAGGAAAGGTAATATATTGATTGACCTTTCCTTCCAATTGCAGTCCAGGCAGCTAGCTGTCTTTTTTCATTTGGAGGGATATGACAGCTGACCTAGCTTATTTTCTTGGACTAGCAAACTAGGGCAGTCCTTGGACAAGTTAGGCAGCCAAGACCAGAATACCCTACAATGACATAGCACTACAACACTAACACTGTTGTAAGTGGGAAGCCCTAAACAACAAGACTGTCATCAGATAGCCTTTCCTCCAAAAATGAAAGCTTCCTTATCAGGAAGCAGTGGCGAGGAGGTTTTCCAGGTTACAGAATGGCAGTCATATGAATTATTCACAGTCCTTGGAATAAAGAGCAAGAGGGTCCCCCTAACTTCACATTTCCCAGTGAATGTGGTTAATGGGTATCACTTGACAAGAAAAACTCAAAAGTTTCTGGAAGACAGGCTCTGTATTCACTTAAGCTGGAGAAGCACATCATCAAATACAGGGCAGAGCGTTTACTTGCTGCAAGATTTTTCCCATTACTAGCATTTTACCTAACCAGAGCAAGGGGCACGATCAACAGCGCTCTGCAAAATAATGGGTTCACAGAACACTTTGAGGGGGGACTCTATTTAAGGCAGGCACACGGAACATGCTTTGAGAAATGCAGGCTTAACCGAGCCCTCTTTTTAGTGCAACGTTAGGATGACCATAGGAAAGGCAGAGACCAAATTACTGTCATGTAATATGCCAGTCACTGCAGTCAGGAGCTCTGAATTTCACAGTCTTGTATCGCACTATGATGAACCCTCCAGGTGACCTATGCTGTAATTCAATCAAGTGTCCCCTACTACACCTGGCAAGACTGCACAACTAATTCAAGAGGAGACTGCAAACAAGAGCTACACAAATACTGGTGCATCACAGTGATCAGATCTCTAAGAAATGAAACACAAAGCATAAGAACACTACTATTCCATAGGCCTAGAGTACATGTGCCAGACAAATCCCGTAAGTAAAAACCATTACTACATCCATGTGTTTATAACAGCAATGGAATAACAGAGCTGGGCCCCTATTTATCAATGGGCAAGACTTCTCTTTGTTCTCTTTGCACTACTGGCCCATTTCCTGATCTCCTTGAACAAATTTCCTATTTCTGAGACTTGGATTTCCACTTCGGATGTAGACAATCATAAGAGACCATTACTATCAACAGTATGAATGAAAATATGAAGAAAAACAAAAAATGAAAAGTAGAGGTTTGGCTGTTTCCCTCCTGTCCTGCCATTCTACCATGGTTGAGAGTTAGCTGTGGGCCTCCTGCTTCAAGAGTTTATCAGTTTTTGGAATTTGCTTTTCTTTTTAGGCTTACTTGTGCCCTTAGCTTTTTAAATTATTTTTTGTTAAGCTACAGCATTGTAGCTGTTTTTGATTGTTGAAGTAACGGCAACATCGTCATTGTCTATATTCTTGTCATTGTCTACATTCCCAAGTAGAAAAGGAAGACTGAGAAATAGGAGATTTTACTTCTTTGTGAGTCCCTAATTTTGAGGACGTCAAACTTTTTGAATAAGTCAGTAGAAACTGAGGTAAATAATATTTATGTCTGGAAAAAGCGTGTATCTTCAATGTCACACCACTTGATCAAGGGTGCTGAATCATTCCGCTCTCCAGTAGAGCTGGGTCTGGGCATGGCTGTGACCCATAGATAAGAAGAGAAACAGGCAGTGCACACAGATACACAGATAACCAAGATCTGGATGTTATCAGACCAAGACTCAAAAAGAACTATGCTAAAGGATAGAGTAGTAAACATGCGTGACAACATGAACATGCAGGAAACATAGGAAAGTTCTGTACAGAGGTAAAAACTGCAGTAATAATGAAGAACAAAAGGGGAGACTGAGACTGAAAGACAGGACACCAGAATGAAATGGACTTATCAGCTGACTGGGCAAAACAAATTAAGTTTAAGGAGAAGCAGAGCAAAACAAAACCAAAGGCCAAGAGGAGTATCTAAGACCCATGTGACAATATAAAACAGCTTACATAGGTATACATGGAGTCCTAGAAGGAGAAGAGAGAAAATGAGCTAGAAGATATATTTCTTTGAAAAGATACAGGCCTAGAACTTTCAAAAAAAAAAAAAAAATGATGGAAGGCATCCATCCACATATCCAAGAGGCTCAGTGAATCCTGAGCAGAATAAATATAAAGAAAGTCATCCTTGGGCACATCACAGTTAAATTTTTTCAGGCAGGAAGTAGGTAAATGTGTGTGTGGGAATGTCAAGGGAATGCCCCCCCCCCAATTAATGTAGAAATGTTAACAGAGTTAGCTAGATAAGCAATCCAGCTACCATAACGATATCCTGGTCCGTGAGCATTAGCCAGTGAGTGTGTCTGAGCTGTTGAGAACGCTCTTCCCAAGTATTGTTAAGAAACACACTCCTTCCAAAACCTTACCAGGAGCCACAGAATCCCCAGTGTCAAGGTAAGAGTAGTCTGGTTAAATGTCTACATTACTTTTTCAGAGTTGCTATTTATGTTTCGATCTGTTTTTTCTTTTGCCTGAGGGATGGGGGATAGAGAGGCACACAGGATATAGAAATCCTTGAAGGCAAAGGGATGATTTCAGTAATTCCTCATAAATCTAGAGCCAAATTGGGTACCCTGAACTTAACCCATTTTGTAATCTTTTCAGCTCTAAATTAAAAGGATTTCCTATATCCGTCCTGCAAATAAATTGCTAATCTCATTTTGGCCAATTACCTGTTATACACATCTTTGGCAAGCACAACTCTGAATAGTCTGAGAAAAGTTCACAAATGTAATTCAGGACTTTTTTTAAAGCCCTATGGCTGGCGGGGGGGGGGGTTGCTGGGGAATCCACCTAAGGACAAAAGAGGCTGAGCTACAACCAATCAAGGCACCTATGCATGCTTAACCTTTGCCAACTAGAAAAAAAAATGGAGAAAGATCACGACCTAAGAACTTATGTTTGAGAAGAGGGATGGGCCAAACTAAATACTTTTTCCTCCTTCATGTTTTGTCACAACATGTAAGCAGACTTGAAGTAGAAATTCTAGCAACTGAAATTCTAAAAGCCACAATGATTGTGATCTTTATAGGCTTGTTCTTTTTACCTATGTTTTGAAGCTCAATCCCATCCTTTTCTTAAAAATCAGAGGCAAATAAAACCAAATACCATTTACTGGGTAATAAATCAAATGTTGGAATGCAGTACGGGGAAAGACATAAAACTTCAACAACAAAAAAATAGAAATTTAAAACATTCTGAAAACTGCAACAAGGGGATCCTCTGGGGTGTTCGTAATGCTGGGTTTTTTTGTGTATTGGGGGAGGGGGCTGTTACGTGGGTATACTCAGTGCGTAAAAGTTCACAGACAACTGCACATTTTGGTTTTGTGTTATTCTTACAGAAGAAGAATCAGTGTCTAAGATCTGTGGGACAATATCAAGCTTAAAATACATGTTATATCGCAGTAAAAATATGTTTTTAGAAGACTAGGTAGGAATTCTTCAAAAGGCAGCAGGCTGTAATCACCTTCAAATCCAGGCACTAAATCCCAGTGCCTAACTACAAAACGGAGAGCAAGCATATGCTACTGGAACTGAATTCCAACAGACACGTTTTAGTATTGTAATTCTAAATGCTTTAGTACCGGATTTATAGAACACTATATGGAGAAGTAGTAATGGGAATCCACTTCCCTTAGAATTCTTGTATGTGTCTAAGTAGAGAGATGTTAGCCTTAAAAAAAAAATGGGGTGCCTTTTGCTGATTTTTTGATTGAATCATTAGGAGTGTGGAACTCTGTAAAAGCCAGAATCCTTATAAATTAGGATAAACACACTTAGGAACCATAGGAGAATGAACATTTTACAGACGGCTTTGCAGCAATACAGAGATTCAAAGCAGTGGTGTTATCAGGTGGAAGAGAGTGGCATGGAGGCCAAAGACTGTATCCGATGCTTGAGGCAAAAACAACATTACTTTTTTTTTTTTTTTTTAAGATTTTATTTATTTATTTGACACAGAGAGAGATCACAAGTAGGCAGAGAGGCAGGCAGAGAGAGAGGAGGAACAGTCTCCCTGCGGAGCAGAGAGCCCGATGCGGGGCTCGATCCCAGGACCCTGAGATCATGACCTGAGCCGAAGGCAGCGGCTCAATCCACTGAGCCACCCAGGCGCCCCAAAAACAACATTACTTTAAGGATAGTGGCTGCCTTCCTTGTGACCCTGAGAAATACTGGCTGGTACAGGGCGTCTCCTAGGAAAGAGGCACAGTCCCACTTTATAAAGACGGTGGTGGCAAGGCAGATACCATGGAGGCTATGCACAGGGAGTAAGTGCGTGTGAGTCCTGGCTTCACCTTGAACTAGCTTTGTGACCTTGGACAAGTTAGTTAACCTCTCTGCTCTCTGTGCCGTCCTGCCAAAGGCAGTGAACAATTCTGCACAGATTGCCAGGCGGAAGATCACTGTATAAGCATGGTCCCAAAATTCATGAGATTCTACGTAGCCATGAAAAAAAGGGAATTAATCATTTGTCACGTGGGAAAACATTATTCTTTGAGTGTGATGTTTACTGTCATAGCTGTGCTCTGTCAACTGGTACATGGAGTCCACAGGAGTTGAGAATGACCACCAAAGAGTTAAAAAACTAGGAGGGGAGAGATGAAAATACCATTGATCCTCCCATTGGAGGGTCTTCCTTATGATCCAAACCATAACAGCCTTTACCTATCTATTTATGTCTAACTGACGTCTGCTGCCCAGTCTGTTATATGCTGTAACAGCAGGGGGTTGCCTGAAATTCACTGACAGACATCCCTGCTTTCCTTCATGAGTTGTCTACGGCCCTTGGCTCATTTTAACACAAGCCACTAGCTGTGGTAAAATCAATGGAGGGTGGTTTTGTTTTGTTCTGTTTTGTTTTCCCTATTCTTTAGAAACACCCATAGCTGTAGCAACTTTTTGGAACGTTTTATATTTCTATTGTTTTGGCTTTTAAAGGCTTATAGGTTTCGTGGTGTCGTTTTTCAGCCTTGTAACTTAGTGCCCTGTAAAAATGACAGAAGTTTTTGTGTAGCAGGGTTGCCCATCCCCTTCTGTATCTTGATCTGCGAGCTCGCTGCACGGGATTGTTCAGTCTGTGGAAATTCACCCTGCTGTACACTTCTGAATAGATATTTCACATAAAAAGTACTATATACATGGACACCCCAAGCACACACTATTAAAAAAAAAAACCCCACTTTATCCACAAATTTGGAAGTGCCCAGCATGTGCCAAGGGCACCATGTATGGGAAAGTGTCTACTCGTCCCTCAGCACTTCAGCTGTGTCCCTCATGAGACAGCCAGACTTCATGCTGCAGAACAGGGACTCCAAGCCAGGTTGACTGCGTTTGAATGCTGGCTTCTGTGTCACCAGCTGCCTGATCTTGTGCAGGAGACTTAACTCCATCATGCTTCAGTTTCCTCGCCTGCAGCGTGACGCTCATAGTACCACTAGCCTCTTCGGGCTGCTGAGAGGAAAGAAGTCGGTCCGGTGTGCAAAGCATAGGGAACCACGCTGGCACATGCCTGATTGCGTGTTAGCTCTTCCACAATCTGTAGCCGTGATACTCCCCTCACACAAGGCTGCTCCCACTTCTGCAGCATGAAGCCTCCCTCGTACCCTATCTCCTGGCCTATCTAATTTTGCAGATTCAAGTGCAGAGGATGGGACAGAGGTAATCATATCGCTCAGCCTGGAGCATATGCTTGTTACCCATCGGCTTATTTACAATACTTTCTACTTCGGTGCCCCTCTCCCCTGCACTCTTTCCCTGACTCCAAGCTACCCTCCTAATGTCCCGGATGGATATTCAGCTATTTGCATCAGCTCCTGGAAAATGTCAATTATATGGTGTACATCTATTTTTTTTTTAAGTAGACTCCATGCCCAGTGTGGAATCCAACATGGGGCTTGAATGCACAACCCCAAGATCAAGACACGGAATGAAATCAAGAGTCGGACACTTAACTGATAGAGCCACCCAGGCGCCCCTGGTGTGCATGTACTTTTAACTGATGACAGAAGTGTAGTACAACAGAACTGAATTTCTAAACTTGTTTTCACACAGTGACAAGTTTTCAGCTCTGTCCTCATTGCTGCATGTCTCTGGGCTGCTGCTTCTACCTGCTGGAAGTTTCAGGAAGGCATCCACCCACCCTATTTTCCCAGCCATTCTCTCAACTGTCTACACTCACAATACCCCTGAACTTTCTGGAGAAACAACAGTGCGGCAAGAGGCATCTGTGCACACGTTCTTGGCAGAGGCCACTTTTTCCAGATGGAGATATCAGGGTCAGAGGGCAGACCATGCCCAGTTTAACTAAGAGCTGCCAGTTTACTCCCACAAACAGCCTTATCACTCTGTGGAATGGCTGCACCAGACATTTTAGTCTAACAACCTTCTTCATGAGGGAGACAGTGTTATTCCCCCAGTGTACTGCTGAGGAAAGAGGAGACTTGTCAGTCTCATAGCTAGTACACGTCTGCCTGATCCCAAAGTCTCTGCATCCAACCTCATGGACAGTCACATCAAGGGCATACCTTCCACATCACCCTCATGTCACACTCCCCCCATTCCCATACGGCAGACAGTTTTCCTATGTGCATTACGGAGCGCTGACCTCTGCATTCATGCTGTTTACAATGTCCTGTTCCTCCTTCAAGAACCAGATGAAAACTCATGAGCTCTAGGAAATCTTTTCTGACTGCCGCTCACAGATTTCCCTCAGTTCAAAATCGATACCCAATACCGCACTGATACTGTTAACCATACAGTCTGCTATTGTCTTGGGTTTATCTGTTTGCTAATTTTATTACATTCTTGAAAGTAAGCACCCAGTCCTGCAAGTTCTATTCCTCAAGCCTAACTGCTGAGTGCACTCATAAGTAGAACAGAGTTTTAACAATGCAGACATTTTACCTCAAAAAATCATCTAGTCCTAACCCCATATTTTACAAAATAAGAGGAAAATTCTCGTAGAATAATTATTAACTAGTAACCTTGATAACACTAACTGTAATTTAAAAGGAGAGCTCCAATTTATTCCTTAACTGGCTGTGTGGGAAAAACTTTTCATCCATTATCTCATTTACTCATCAGAACAAGCCGGTAAGATGGATATTATTTTATTCCCCCATTTTCAGATAAGGAAACTGAGGCTTTCCTTGGATGAGTTAAGTGACTGGCCCAAAGTCATAGCTAGTAAGTTTCAGATATGGATTCGTGTCCCTTTTAACTGGGGTCAAAGGTAATTTGTGGATGGCTGATGTCAAAACAAATGAACGAAACCATAAACAGCCTAAAAATTTTTATTTTATTTTATTTTATTTATTTGACAGAGATCACAAGTAGGCAGAGAGGCAGGCAAAGAGAGAGGAGAAAGCAAGCTCCCCGCGGGCAGAAAGACTGATGTGGGGCCTGATCCCAGGACCCTGGGATCATGACCTGAGCTGAAGGCAGAGGCTTTAACCCACTGAGCCACCCAGGCACCCCAGCCTCAAAAATTTCTGATAGAAATCTACCACCTCCAAAAGCCTTGTTTAATTTTTTTTTAACATAATACAACACTTTACGTGACTAAAATACTCTAAGAAATTATGGCAACTGGTCTTCCCAATTCCTTCCCCCTCTTCCAACATCCTTAAATAGAGTAACAAGTACTACAACCTCCCAAAAAGAAATTATTCTTTAACACTTGAAATTCCTGGGACTGGAAAGGTGTTAATTACCATCCAGAAACTCAATGCATAATAAAGCTCAAAATTGTAGGCATTTTTAAAACCAAACCCCCTAGTGCTCAAAAATCATCAACCTATATTCTTCTGCTATTACAGACAGGAACGCAATGCCTTGGTTTCCACTGCCATCATTCCACTTCATCTCTGCAACCGAGAACACTGGTCATCATAGCTTCTTGTCCTCTCTGAGCAGTGGGTTTCTAAGGTCTCAAAGACATTTACTCTTCAGATAGGTAAAAAATGAAAAAAAGGGATCAATCCTAAAATGTTTACGGTCATGAGAAAAGAAGACCATCTGCTCTGAGAGAGCTCTGGGCTGATTTTCCCGGCAGGGGAGCCCAGTTTTTATAAACCTTATTCTCATTAGAAAAGGTAGAAAAATAGCTGGGAATTACTAGAAAGGATTTTCAGGACCTGGAGCCGACTAAAACAATGTAGTTTAGAATTATGTTCGGGTTTCCGGTAGTTGGATAGTCAGTGCAAGCAGGACATTTGGTTTGTTTTTAAAGGAAGATAGAATGTGACAATACCTTCTGGTTTTGAAATTTATTAGATGCTGTGCCTCCCACTATTTACTCTCACATGCTCCAATTTTAAGTACAGTCTTTATGAACCTATTTATTCTGGATCAGCAAAGCTTCTGATGGAAAATGACAGCTCATCTAGCATAAATCTTCATCATCCTTTTGTGGGGAAATGCCGGAGGATTTGAAAAGTAATCCTCTGTACTCTCCTGTGTTCTTTCCTTGTGGACCTCCCGTCTCCCCACATCGCGTCCCTGATGGTTCCATATCAAATTGATTTTTATTTAACAGAGGCCTTTACCAGCTCCACAAATAACTGCTCTGTGGTCTTTGAACTATTATTCCTATTGCCCATTTTGCTTCATTCTTTGTTCATTTACTGTGTTCCAGCATTCATACGGGGGGACAGACAGGTGAGCATATTCTCAAAGCGAAAGCCTATTTAGAAATTCCCAGTGGACAAGCTTAGCCAATCAGAGGCACATTACTTACCTTTGATTTCTTCCTAACCCTTTACTCTTATTCAAATAAAAGAGATTTAAAAGCTTGTTTTCCTATACTTAAAGCACAAAAGGCTTTCTAAGACTAAGGGAAAAAAAAAAAAATCCAGGCTACAGAAAAAAAAAAAAAAAAGCCAACTTCTTGAGCAGACAATGAGCCCCTGGTTCATCAATATGTCTGGTCCATATTTTCCCCATAGCTTTAATGTAATTCTGTTCTAAAAATTAACTTCCACTGAAGACAGTGATAGAAGACTGCCTAATAATAATGCTTTGCAAGTAATGAGGAATGATGTCATCGGTGGAGGGATTTTAGGATTGAGAAATGCCATTCAAAAATCTCAGACTAAATGGTGAAGTGATGTTATAAATAGCCTTAAGGGAAAAGAAAAATAATTGCTTAATTTGATTAAGAGAACATTTCATATATTCTCATTTAAATAGATGAGAAAATCTAGAGCCATGAAGGCTCTGTGTTAAGTGGCTACCAAGAGCTGGTTGATGGCAAAACTCACCGTACAACCCAGTCCAGTTTATTCTTCCATCACTCCATATTGCTACGGGGAAACTAAACATTTCTACCTGATCACACTTCTTTTGAGATTACACAACACTGACTCAGAACAAAATCAATGCCCTTGGAAGATCTGGCAGCTGGTTTACCATAAATTGTTTCTGACCCCCACAACACGGGCACCTATAATTTGCAAGAGTTCTTTACTACAGCTCGGGTTATTGAATTGAAAATGATACAGTGCAGATTCTAAAGCAATGTGCTTCTAATGAAAGGTCACCGGCTACACAGATGCACATTTCCATTTGCTATTTATTGTCCAAGTAACATATCCACACAGCTAACAGTGGCTTCCCCTTTCACTTCTCAATGTTAGAAAAGATTTTTAGGCCCTTCTAAAATTTCTAGTTCTGCAGTGTTCTGGGGAGAAAAGGAGCGGACCTTTAAAACCTGCTTGGTCGGTGAACTCTAATGGAAATTAGAGTCACTTTGTGATACTGATGAGCTAATGTAGTTTCATTAATTATATCAAACGCACTTCTCTGGTAGCGGGTGTTGATGATGGGGAGGATATATATGTACAAGGGAAGGAGTCAAATGGGAATTTTCTGTACTTTTTCCTCAATTTTTGCTGTGAACCTATTTACTTTAAAAATAATATCTAGTAAAAAGAAATAAAAACTTAAATATACAAAAGCAAAAAAATAAAATAAAATAAAATAAAATAAAACCTGCTTGGTAACAGGGCTGAACCTATTCACATGCACATTAAAGCACCAGATAACTTCTCTACAGGAACTTAATGACTTAAAGTCTTTCTGAAAAACAAAACAGAGCAAAACAAACAAACAAAAAAAACCAAAATATGATCCTTGCTCAAAACAAAACAAAAAGGCCCTCACTACCATTAAAAGAAAATCCACTAACTCACAGTGTGATTTACACTGCATGGCAAGGCACAGTATTTCTGAAAATGCCAAGGAAGAATGAAATGAATACATGAAAAACAAAGAGGAACCAAAGTATATGCTAAGTGGAGTCCTTAGAACACCACTGACCAGGAAGTCCCGGCCGTGCACAACGTGATGCTTCAGTGCCTCATTAGTTAAACCTCTTAGGTCTGGCCCAAGAAAGACCCGGTCTACACGGATCTATGTTCTACTCCAGCAAAATGCACATCTTACATAATGCAACCGTCCAGCTTCTTCAAAGCTGGTTTATTTCTACCCCTCACACATCAAGAAGACTTCCATGACTTCATCACAAGAATTATGAGTCCAAATGAATTGTCTGGAGGAGCCTGTGGAGAGGGTACCCTAGGCCCTTAATACGTGTAACAAAGGGTTATGACATCTGGAGTCCACTTCTGAATATTCACCATGGGTAGTGTAATTTTAGGTATGGTTAAAATCATCCCCTATACATAGTCAGTGGCCCTGACCACAATTTACTCCCCTCAGAGTGGTCAGCTAGGCTTAGATAAGAGGTATCAACATTTTAGTCCACACTGGAGAGTTTGCCAAATGGCATCATGTAAGAGGTTTTCATTGCTGAACTCAAAATCAGTGGCTTCCTGATGGGCATAATGGATGGTACACACAGGTTGTCACTATTGAAACTCGTGGTGTTTAAGGTAAGTGGGCAAAATCCATCTAGAATGAAGAAATCCATTCTTCACCCTTGCACGGGCAGGGCTTACGAATGCAGGGAAGCCTGTAACTTGTACCTGCACGACTGACACAGGAGGACCAAATGCACAATGGCCTCCTGTCCAAGAGGTGACTTAGAGGAGCTCTGTTGCTTGATGCCCACTACAGAGGTGAGAGAATCCTGCCTACCAGAAGTTGTCAGGTCATTGACCTTGAGTGGAACTTTTCCAAAAAGATCCGGCTGGAGCCATTAAAGGGCCAGAGAGCAGGGATTTCACTGGGTTTAGAGGACAGGCAGCTGCAGGAATGCTTTGTGCCTATCTGTTCACACGTGTGTGTTCAGTGAAAGTCCATGTACAGCAGCACAGCCCGTGACTAACTTGAGGTGTACGGGATTAGCAAGCCCTTACCCAAACCTCACCCACTCTTTGGTGCCTACTGCTATCTATCAAACCTGAGAGTTGAGCATGACCCAATGTTTCTTGGCCTTTTGACTACGACCAAGTGAAGAGCTGAGCATGACTGCATTGCCCTAAGACTGTTCTCAACACATACATAACACACGGCTGCGGCCCTGGAGCCCATCTCACCAAGCTGTAAGGTGTCAGGAGTTGTACAAGTCGGAACGCAGCCGTTATTATGACTGTAGAATATCTAAATGTGGAGTTAAATACATTATATTGAAATCAACCATAAAAGAGACTCAAAACTGACTCACTTCCTAATGAGGCTGCTCTGTTTCACTACAGCTGATGTCAGTTTCATCGGTATGGGAGACGAACCACGTAACAGTGCTCTCCGAGGCATCTCTTTCCCGCTGTGAGGTCACGTATCACAGTGGGTCTTGAAACTGGCTGCAGAGGGAGTAGCCCCAGAAACCGGCAAATGCTGCCGAACAGGGTTCTGTTTTTCTCAGGGCTGGTTGTTAAACCAGAACTCCTCTGGTATGGATGGCCTTGAATTCCTAGAGCAGACTTTGCTTCCTCCGAGACCTTCAATTACACCAGCACATATAAAAACCCACAGCCTCCTTTTGCACAGAGGAACCACCATGCACATGTGCCGCCTGGGGCGACGGGACACACTCACTTTTGAAGCAGCTGGGTCCACTAGTCTCTGCCGATGTCGGGCTGAGTTGAAATGGCTCTTCGGAGGCTGCCCTTCCTGACAGTGAATGGAAGATGGGGTGTGAACAAGAGACGGGAAGGGGAGAAGGCGGGGCATGGGATGATGGGAAATGGTCAGAAAAGGGAGAGGGACAGCGTTTAACGGCACTGTACTTGTTTCTTTCAGCTGATACCCAACAATAAAAACACGACGTTTTCCCCCACAGAAGCACATGCCACGTTCAAGTCCTAAGTTCTTTTGTTAAAAACGGCCTTATATACAATAAATAATAAGGTTATGAACACAGTCCAGCATCCAGACATTTCCCATCAAACCTTCGTTCTTCCCTTATCTGATACTGTCTCATTATATTTTAAGGATACTAGGAGAACTGGAACCCGGTTTCCCTGAACATGAAGTCAATCTTCCTGGAACAGCAAAAGGCATTCAAGGAGCACTCTTAAGAGTTAGACTTGGGGGGCGCCTGGGTGGCTCAGTGGGTTAAGCCGCTGCCTTCGGCTCAGGTCATGATCTCAGGGTCCTGGGATCGAGCCCTGCATCGGGCTCTCTGCTCCGCGG
The DNA here is from genome assembly GCF_922984935.1 of Meles meles. Classification (NCBI taxonomy): domain Eukaryota; kingdom Metazoa; phylum Chordata; class Mammalia; order Carnivora; family Mustelidae; genus Meles; species Meles meles. The sequence continues at coordinate 87,812,446 of NC_060068.1, forward strand.
GGAGCCTGCTTCCCTCTCACTCTCTCTGCCTGCCTGTCTACTTGTGATCTCTCTCTGTCAAATAAATAAATAAAATCTTAAAAAAAAAAAAAAAGAGTTAGACTTGGCACCCATGATTCACCAAAATGACACAGGAATCATACAGTCTTCCTCAAAAACATGAAACATCTCCCATCTCTCTGCATCATCCTGGCAGAATTCCTGGTGCCTGGCAGCCACCAAAATTTCTGTCCCTGAATGCAATTACATTTTACTGGCCCCAATAGAGACCAAACATTAATTTAATAATTTAATCTATGTAGAAGGGTGGTCTTTCCTTTGACCAGTCTTATTAACACTCCTGTATTCCTGTATATATAGAGGACACACGGATCCCACAGAAAGACTCAACACTTCCCCATTGCTTATTCCATGCCAAACACATACACCAAATAAAAATTCCAAGAAATTATATTTTAAAGGGAAAATTTAGAATAGGGGTCCACATAAATCGTACAGAGTTTCGCTTCTCCATTCTTTCAAGAATTTAAGAAGCAAACATGATTGAGCATCAACTTCAGTGATGGGGAGACGAAAGCAACAGAGAGAAGGTCTCAAAAAATCCCTGGTTCCAGGGAGAGACACAGGGAGCAGAACACCCTTCCCATGAGTGTTAGTGTCAAATCAGCTCTGTTCACAGAGCAGAGCACAAGGCCTTCTACTTAAGTGAGAATGCAGTGTCTCTATTACAATACTTCAGAATTCTTTTTCTTCTAGGAATAACAGCTCTATTACTTTTAACATGTGGATCAATCACATCCACTTGAAATGCCCACAACTACTACTTCAGTGTCCAAAGTATAATGCTTACCTTTCAAAAAGGAAATGTCATTAAGTAGCAGACCGCAAGTCAGAATTATGTTTTCCCTAGTAACTGCTCTGCCAACATGCATTCTTTCCCTACTCTCTTCTGAAAGAATCCAAGGAAATAGTTTTAGATCTCAGCTGACCTAGAAAATGTACCAGGGTTTTAACAGCAAAAATGATGCTCAATAATGCATTGAATATTTGACAAAAAACAAAAAACTGAGTATGACTTCTCACTCAAAACAATCAATAGTTTCGCAGGAGAAATAGCTTTATGATTTTTTTTTTAAAGATTTTACTTATTATTTGAGAGTGAGCTAGAGAGAAAGGGGGAAAGAGCATGGGGTGGGGTCAGAGGGAAAGGAGGAAGCAGGCTCCCCTCTGAGCAGAGAGCCTTACCACACAAGACCCAATCCTAGGACCCTGGGATCATGACCTGAGCCAAAGGCAGAAGCTTAACGGACTGAGCCACCCAGGTACCCCTAACTCTTTGTTTTTTAAGTCACGAAATCATTTATTCAGCTGGATTTGAAAATTCTCCTTTAAATTTAACGGCTTATCAAAAAGTGGTTTTAAGGTTTTTTTCTTCCTAAAAAAAGTCATTTGATAGAAACAAATAAATAGCCTCATTAATATATCTGGAGATCTATCTGCCCTTATTAACCTCCCTATGAAATGATTACAACTGATTTAAGAGTTCCAATGCATAGTGCCAGGCTTCCACTTATGAGGAAAAAAATTAATCCTGGCGTTAAATATACAATTACAGTCAATGTGCAAATTAACTAAATCCTAGGCCTGCAGTTTATTGCTCTTCTTCTCACTGCAAGGTGAAAATGTTTTGTTTTGTTTTTTTTTTTTTAATTAGCTAATTGCACCATGAGCTCAGCAGGGGGAAGATGTTGATATTAAAACTAGAATCTGAATCTTAAACTCCCTCCCCTGTGGAAGGCCAGTTGAAAGAGAGTAAACACATCCTGCCAGGAGGGGGGTGGTGGGGAAGACAGGTTTTTGAAGGCTGGTTTCCATTTTATCTCATTTATCATCAAGTACAATGGATCTGTGACAATGGTCTGCTTGCCATGAACAAATACGTGTATGAAATAATCAATACATTTATACAGATTCTAGTAATACATCTTAATAGAAACCAAAGGACAGTCTGGAGGATTGATGTCATTTTAATGGATTCCATATGGAGAGAAAATAAAGGAATTGTGAATAGCTCACACCAAGTTTTTCCTTCCTATGACTCATATCTTAAAACTAATCTTAATTTTCAACAGAATAGTCGCATTGTATTCTACCACAGCGGAGGGGGGGGGTTAGTCATGGTCAGTTATTCACATATTCTAGAATCAGTTGGATACGGAGACTTTGTGGAAAGACATACATAGCTAGGTACTGGTTAAAACTTTTGAGAAGAATTTAACACATTAGAAGCTAGAAACCTCTGCTTCTTCACTTTAGGGAGACCTTCATTTAAAAGTGTGTTCTTCTCTTTTTCCAGTCTTGTTATCGGCCAGATGTCCTGACACAACCAGGGGAAGTACAAACAATGCACCGTGGAGCACAAGCAGTTGTATAAAGTCAATTATGAAATACTTGACATTTTTAAAAAAGCAAACAGGGCTCTTATTAACGGTAATGCAGGAAACCAACATCTTATATGAAAAAAAAAAGAATTGTACATATAGTTTTCCCTGCTCAAGAAAAACAGGGAATTACATCATTCAGGCTAACGTTAAAGACAGAATATGTGACTTCATTTTCTTTTCCCAAACTTTTAATCCCAAGAAGCTATTTTTCCTCTGAAATGACAGCCTTTAGACTCTGGTATCTGTCATTCCAGACTGAGACATCAGTCTCTGGGTAGCATTTACCTCCTGGCTAATTCCATCAACATCAGCAAAGTAACAGATTGGACCTGGGTGGCTCAGGGGGCTCTCCACGGAGCAGCTTATTTGCATATGTAAATAGGGGCTCTTTACCACCAGGGAAGGAGCAGGAGAAAGAGGGCTGGAAGCCTCACCATCAGTTTTGTGGAAACAGAAGTACATTATATTGCTCAGGTCAACTTAAACAAAGTCTTTTTGCAGTGATAACCACATTAATAAAAGGAGTGGCCCTGGGTTATATAAATAAACTATTAAAAAATAACAAAGGAAGTACTGACATGTGCATAATCTGTAAACTTAATGAGACATATTTCATCTCTGTGCTAAATGCTTTCATCAAGCCTTCTCCTGTTAAGTCAGTCATTTTAGAAATTATAAACATCCCTTAGCACTGTAGATCATACTTTTTAAAGAAATTATTGTTCCCTAAACATTACAGATCCAATAACATTGTACGTTAGCCTAATTTGCACCATACAAATGCACTGAAAAGAATACTCTGTGGAAAACAATTTATCAGGCATGAAATAATGCCTGATAATGGGCGTCCGGTGAATTTAGTGGCTGGCATCTGATTGCTAAAGTAACTAGTTCTTTACGTCATGTATAAGGTACTCTATCGCAAAATTAGAGCCACAAGAAAAGTTTTAAACCCAGTGTATTTGTAAGTTTGGCATTAATCCCATTATTGTAAAAAAAAAAAAAAAAATCTATCGTTGGACACTTGCAGCCTAGATTTTTTTTTAAGATTTTATTTATTTATTTGACAGAGGTCACAAGTAGGCAGAGAGGCAGGCAGAGAGAGAGGAGGAAGCAGGTTCCCTGCAATCCCAGGACCCGGGATCATAACCCAAGCCGAAGGCAGAGGCTTTAACCCACTGAGCCACCCAGGCACCCCCCAGTCTAGATATTTTTATATAAGATAACAACCAAAATGAACATAATGGTTTCACGGGCTCCAGACAACTTCTTAAAAGTCCATTCAAAACAATTTCAACTCTAGAAAGAATCACATGCATTCTCAGGTAATAAAATTTTTCTCTCAACTCAGAGACATCCTTCTGTCTGTGATGAGTGTATTTTATTCCCAAGTGAAGCTCTTCCTAAACACTTGACTAAAATGCAACGCCCCTGCAAAAAGTCACTAGTAAAGGAGCCCCTTCATGTCTATCAAGCAATCCAGGACCACACAAAGTCAAGAAACTTCCTGAAAATAGACGGATTCAAAGAATCCACAAGCTAGGGAGATTTAACAATTACCAAGCATATCAAAATCAGGATCAAAAACCCAAATGAACATGCAAGAAATGTGCCATTTAGACGTGAGAGCACATTTTCAATGAGGACATGGTACAATTCTAAAATCTATGGAACTAATCCCTCTATACTTTATGAAAACCTCCGTAAGTAATAACCTTGTAAAGATGAAAGTACATCACTTGTTTGTCTTTCAAACTTTTGGCTAGAGTTAAGAGTCACCAAAATAGGGTAGTGGAAGGGATACTCTCACCTGGGAAAGCAAACTCTAACACCATGGCTAACTTTTGTCACCGCAATGCTCAGCGAGAAATGTATTTCCCATCATTCAGCAACACAGGACGATACCGCCAGCAGTGTGCTCTATTTGCTCATCTAGTCTAGTTTCTTTTTAAACAAAGGCCCGTCTCTAGCTATCACATCTGAGGGATTTGACCTATGGTTCAAAACCACAGCAAGGAAGTGGTTCTTAGACTGTAAGACAGGGATATTTAGACCATGATGCTTTAGGTTGTGTCCCAAACTTCAATCATGCACTTAGTAATTTTCCCATATCCATGTACTTTTTCTATTACATCTACTATGTATGTTATTCTTTCAATTATTTTGAAAGACAGCTCCATTATTTAAAAATAAAATACTTCAATTTTTAATGATGACCTATCTTGAAATCTTGGCTTTGTTGTTCCAGTTACATTTTTTTTTTTTTAGAATTTTATTTATTTACTGGAGAGAGAGAGAGCACAGGCTGAGGTGGGGAGACAGACATACAGGCTCCCTGAGGGGACTCAATCCTAGGGCCCCAGGATCATGACCTGAGCCAAAGGCAGATGCTTCACCACATGAGTCACCTGGGCACCCCAGTTACATTTTTTCTAATATATATTAAGATAACTATATTGAACACGACATAAAAATATCCGTGTACTGTTTATACTCATCTGTGTGCAACCTTGTGTGCTCAAGCAGCAGGGAGCAGCCCAGGCTCTGCAGGGGTTATCTGGAGGGCAGGGTGGGTGGTGACTGCAAATGAGCATTTACAACTCTACCCTAACATCTCCCCCTCAAACCTAACTACTCTGAGATGTTAAGCAAATTGCAAAACTGCGAATTTTACAAGTCCATGAACCAATTCTTGACCTCCGTCCCCCAAATCTGCTCTCCTCAGTGGACCTCATCTCCATCTTCCCTTATCTCTGACATTCACCCAACTGCTCTACCCAATGACCTAGCATCAACCTTCCTGTCTCATTCGTAATCTCAGTTCGCATGGGCCAGATACCAACCCCCACACACCCATATTTAATCCATCAGCAAATCCTATCGGTTTTCATTTCATAACGTATTTCAAATTCAACTCTTCTTACTTTTACCAATACCCACCTCATCCACGCTGCTTATCTATATCATCTGCAGGGCTGCCATAAGAAATTACCACAAAATGGGTGGCTTAAACATACTTACTTTCTCACAGTTCTGGAAGCCCCTAGTCTGAGATCAAGCAAGTTGTTTCCTTCTGAGGGCCTTGAGGGAAGGAGCTGTCACAGCTTCACTCCTTGACCTCTAGATGGCCCTCTTCTTCCTGTGTCTCTGAATGCTATCTTTTCTCCAGGCAGGTCTGGATAATTTCCCCTTATTATAAGGACACCGGTTACACTGGATCAGGGGCCACTCTAACAACTTCCTTTTAAGTTGATCACCTCTGTAAGGCCCTGTCTCCAAACATTTGCATTCAAATTCATTCAAATTCAAATTGCATTCTGAAATACAGGGGCTAAGGCTTCCACGTACTTGGAGGCAGACAATTCAACACACACCACCATCCAAGTCATCCAGAATCCAGCAACACCGCACATCCCTTCTGCTATTTTTGCTGTTGTAGGGTCTATGCTCCCAGCAGCAGACAAAACCACCTTGTACAATACATGCGATATTCCTTTTCTCCGAGCCCTCCAGTGTATTTCCCTTCTACTCACCGCAAGTCCTTCAAGGGTCTATGAAGTCCGGGCCTGGGTACTTGTCTGGATCCAACGCTCCCGGCCCCGTCCCAACCCCCACTCCACTCTGACCACACCGGTCTCTGTGCTGTTTCCTGAGCTCTTCAAGCACATTCCCAACTCATGTTCCCTGTGATTCCCTTCACTAGAAAACAGTCCTATGAGTATTGTTGCAAAGCATGCCCATTCACTGCATTCAGGAATGCTCAAATGTCCCTTCCCCTAAAAGACCACCCCCATCCCTCCCTTTCCCCATCTCCTCCTTTACTTCCTAAAAGTTACTACTCTGTGATATTATATTATGCATGCATGTGTTCATCTTTTTTTCCCTCTAAGTCTCACAAGGCTGAGTTTGGTCTCATTTATTCTCTGCCTGGCATGTGATGGATGCTGGATAAATAATTATCAAACCAACGAATGAAGCAAATTTATATACATGACGCACAATTATACCAGCTCATTTATACCCAACGTTTCAGTGGGGTTCCTGCAGCAAAAAAGAGTGCATAACTCAGACGAGGTGGTTTGAGACAAAATTATTTACAAAGAAGTAAGAGGAGTAGGGCTCCTTCCTCACCCCTAGGCCAGAAGAGGCAAAGGGAGGGAGCTGCTTCCAGGAAGTGTAGGACAGAGCTATATAGAGGGTCACCGACAAGTGCCCTTACATTCATAAGACCATTTAGCTAGCCTGGGCTAAGGCCACAGGAAGGGAACCAGAGAATGGCTTCTATTGTATTCTTTATTTCCCCTCCTTGCTTCCAAAGCTCCTGCTCACTGGGCCTAACCCAACCTGACAACAAAAGTTGTGGAGCCCTTTGATGCAAATCTGTAGGGGAGATGGGTAGTGGAAAGAGCAGAAGAAAGAAAAAAAGAAAGGGAGGGAGGGAAAGAAAGAAAGGATGAGAGAAAGAAAGAAAGAAGAGGAGGAAGGAAGGAAGAAAGGAAAGAAAGAAAAGAAAAGAAAAAAGGAAAGGAAAGAAAGGAAGGAAGGGAGGAAGGAAGGAAAGGAAAGAAAATGGAGAAGTAGGGAGGGAGAAGACAGAGGAGGTAAAAGGAAGAGAAGTGGGGCAAGGGAGAGAGTAGGAGAGAAAGGGAGAGTGGAGAAGAAGAGGACAAAGAGAGAAAGGCAGAGAGGTACAAACTGATTTGGAAGTCAAAAAGAAGCTACAAAGTAACCCTAGGGCAACTGAGCCCCAGTTAACACCAGTAAGCACAGGGACTGCTTCCCTTCTCTCTTCCCTGCCCAGTCCTGACTCTGAAACAGCACTTATTGTTCCCCTGGTGCTAGGGGCACCAGGGTGGCTTAGTTGGTTAAGCATCTGCCTTGGGCTCAGGTCATGATCCCTGGGTTCTGGGATCGAGTCCCATGTCGGGCTCCCTGCTCAGTGGGAGTCTGCTTCTCCCCCTGCACCTCCCCCTCCTTGTGCTCTCTTTTTCTCTCCCTCATAAATAAAAATAAAATCTTTAAGAAATTTTTTAAAAATTCCCCTGCTGAATATAATCTGACAAAAGTTTAGTATCCGATGTATATAAAGAACTTAGGCAACACAACACCCCAAAACAATTAAACCCAATTAAAAAATGGACAGAAGACATGAATAGACATTTCTCCACAGAAGACATACACACAAGAAAAGACACCCAACATCACTTATCATTGGGGAAATACAAATTAAAACCACAATGAGACATCACCTCACATCTGTCAGAAAGGCTAAAATCAGAAACACAAGAAAGAACAAGCATTGGCAAGGATGTGAAGAAAAAGGAACCCTCATATACTCTTGGTGGGAGTGCAAATCAGCACAGCCACCATGGGAAACAGTATAGAGTTTCCTCAAAAAGTTAAAAATTAAACTACTATATGATCCAGTAACCCCACTACTGGGTAATTTACCCAAAGAACACAAAAACACTAATGGAAAAAGACATATACCCCTATGTTTAGGGCAGCGATATTTACAAAGTCAAAATATGGAAGCAGCCAAAGTATCCACTAATAGATAAATGCATAAAAAAGACGTGATCTCTCTCTCTCTCTCTCTCTCTCTCTCTCTCACACACACACACACACACACACACACACACACACACACACACACACGGTGGAATATTACTCAGCCATAAAAAAGAACGAAATCTTATCATTTCCAACAACATGGATGGATCTAGAGAGTGTAATGCTAAGTGAAATAAGTCAGAGAAAGTCAGATACCATATGATTTCACTCACAGGTGGAATTTAAGCTACAGAACAAATGAACAAAGGAAAAAGAGACAAACCCAAAAACAGACTTTTCATTACGAAGAACAAATGGATGGTTGCCAGAGGGACGGGGAAAATAGGTAGAGGGGATTAAGGATAAGCACACGCAGCCTGATGAGCACTGAGTCACGTATACAATCGTTGAATCACTATACTGAACACGTGAAACTAAGATAACACTGTATGTTAACTATACTGGAATTAGGAAAAAGACCACTACCCATTAAAAAAAATTTGCCCTTGCTGAACTGCTTACAGTCCACGTATTAGCACCAAATCACTACGGACATGCCTGCGTGTTTGAAGGGAGCAGAGACAAAAAATTTAAGCAGGGAATCCAAGTGGTACTTTTCTTCTCTGGCTCTTGCTTCCCAGAAATACTGAAGAGGTGAACTCGGTATTATCTGTAAAGCACCACGTATCCAACGGCAGGGTTTTGCTTTTGTCAACGGGTTTTACATGCATGTGGTATTCTGAGGTCTGCAGTCTCAAGCCAGAAGAAAATCCTGGGATTGGATTCCTGAGGAAATGCTTACTTTGAATTCAAAATCACTTCCCAGCCCAAGCCCACTTCAGTTTGCCTTTTAAAGTTATTCAAGCTTAGGAAAGGAGAAAAGCCAGTCTGTACTGAGTCCCCTAACATTCCTTACGGAAGGGGGCTCTGGCACGCCGAGGGCCAGTCTCCTCCCAACCCGGACGGGTGACAGAAGTCGGTCCCAGTCACTGAGCCCTGCTGGACCTCAGCACCCACACCTGTCACCAAGTGTGATGCATCTGAATGTCTGAAATGGCAAGATTATCTAGGAATGTGAGCTCAGGATGGTACAGATCAAAAATATACAAGAGGCCTTGTTCGAAAAACAAATAAATTCAATTACTGGGCTCCTGTCATAGTTCAGATTTCTTGTAGGCTGCGTGGTATGTGTGTTTTGGGAATCACAGTATTGACATGCTATTTAGAAATGTTTACGTTTACTGCTGTTCATAGAGGAATGTCTGGGTCTCTGCCTGGGTATTCTACCCATCCGTCAATGATCCTTTGTTAGAGCATTTTAGAACATTATATATTGATTCAAATTAATGAATTTTATGTCAACGACCAGTTAACATATTTTACCACAGACAATAAGTTTATGGATGTAATTACTGTCTTGAGCTCCAAAAACACAGCACAATTATCCCGCAGCACATATGTCAACCCGCTTAAGTCACTGCAATTTAGAAAAAAAATCTAATGCTATCACACGCCACACATTTTTTAATGAGAAAAATTACAAGACACCTAAATTAAGAGAACCGATTCTCCACAGGGAAATCTGGGGGGAAAAAATTTAAAGGTAAACCAATTTTCTGAAGGCAAAATAAAATTTTCAACATAGCTCTGAGTTGTACCCAAAGCAAATTATTGCCAGCAAGTAATATGGCTCTGATAATTAGCCTTGATTGGGGTTTAAATTAAGCAGGGGGATGCACCGGACTTCTCAAAGCTATCTTGATTTGTTTTGTCTGTTCTGGCGGGATGGGGAGAACGGCCAGGGGCCCAGGCATGAGAAAGCAACCCGGCGTTGCAGACTGAGGTCCGATGGAATTCCACTGACCTGTCTGGCAGTTGCTTACCTCAAAGATTCATACACGAAACAGATTAAGGGCCTACACACCCACCCCAATCATAATTACAACACTGAACACCTGATCTAACACTGCTAACCCGTAACATAATGACAATTGCATCTTTTACCCAAGCGTCCTCGCTACAAATCCTTGAGTGGGGATATGAATAAAAGGTCATTCTTGTCACTCCCTCTCATTAAGGCGGCTTTGGATGCTTTAAGACATGAACTTTTAAACAGATACAAATAGATGGATCCTCAAGTTCAAGTCACAGTGCTGTAATTCCAACCTCTCCTCTGTAATCTGAACCATCTTTGATCTGGAGAGTATTGAAAAACACGCATTTTCACTTCTTTACTCATAGTTCCTTGCTGTGCTCTGGCCTGTGAGGTGCATAAAGCAGATGTGAAAGGCATTCTGTCACAGTGAAGAAGAAGGTCTGAAACACCCACAGGATTGTACCTGTTAAATGGAACAACAGCTGCCTCCACAGGGTATGAGAAGAAATAAGGGATGCGACACCTTCAGCACATGCCTGGCATGAGTTAGCGATAAATGCTGGCCACTCAAGGTACTGTGAGGACCCGCGGTAACTGTGTAGTGCCTCTAACATCCATGCAGCTCACTTCTAGTTAAAACTTGATGTAACTGATTCTGTGAGTACTTTGAGTATTTTCTCCATTTGTGAGTAAGCAAAGCAAGAGAGCTCAGACGCCAGAGTTCCAGGCTTTGGGGAGACCACGGATGACTCATACTCCCTGTCTTCATGCAAAGAAATCCTATAGGCTGACAGCAGACGATGCCTACCTCCAGTGACCTCAGATAAGGCCAATCTTGAGCTCACTAACCTCTTTGGAAATAACTGAGCAGTGACGAGAGAAGAGAAGCAGATGGCTTCCTGGCCTGCTTTCCGAGCACCAGACTCAGGCACTGTATCTGGGGCCCCCATCCATCATGTGTCCTGCCTGCACTCTAAAAGCAATGTCTATCCCCAGTGACACAGTGACTTTCCCATGCTTTGAGGGCACTTCCACTCTGATTGTCCCAGACACCCACGGGAATGCAAAAGAGGAAGGAAACATGCTAAACAATCCATGACCAAGTTTGGATTTTTTTTTTTTTTTTTAAACAGTCAGACGATGGGAAGTGGTGGGAGGGAAGGGCTGAAGCACGGGGCAGACAACCAGGGCAGATGACAGAAAGACAGAAGCCTCAGAGGAAGTGTTTGTGGGAGAAAAACAAGAAAGGCCGTGGATTGGGGGTGGGCGGAACTCCAGCAAAAAAAGGAAAAGGTGTTCTCTGCCAAGAAAAATGTGCTAATCTTATGCAGCTGAAACAGATATTTAAAGAAACATTGTAAGGCTTTTGTCTTTAACTCCTTAACACTTAATCCCAAGGGAATACTTTCCTTAAACACTCCTGCAGGAGGAAGGGGGTACTCCATTACTGAGAGCCACGAGCGACCGCTATCCAAATGAGGAACCTCTCTCCTTGCACAAGCATTATGACAACAAAAAACCAGCATAGTGTATTTTATTGTCTCAGTCAAACTTCAAGGTCCATAGACAAGAACAAATATTCTTGTGAACCTGAGTTTCTAAATACTTAACAGTTACACTTGCTGTGTGCAAAGCTCTGTTGGGCATGCCGTATATTGATTACGTTATTCCTCATAACAATTCTACAAATTGGGCAGTGTGAGTATCCCCATTTTACAGACAACAACATAATGCATGAAGAAGTTTTTAAAAATGTGCCAGAAGGCACAGAGCTGCTAAGAAGCGGGGCTGGGATTCAAAGGCAGACAGACAGGTCACACAGACTGTGCTCTCAATCCCTACCTCCAAGGAACCTCTCACGGGTCACAGTCCATCAGTAACTAGATGTTATCAGAGCACTTATTCAAAGAAGTACGGATTAATCAGTTCGAAATTTTTTTTAAGTTCAGTGACCTCAAGTAGTCTGAGATGGTTTGTAAACGACTCACAAATACCTCCTAAAACCAAAACCTTACTGCTCAATGGTTAAGTCCAATTCTAGGACAGTCTTAAAAGCATGTGCCCTGCAGTCTTAGCGGCGTCCCGGTTTCCAGGGTAAAGAGCCCATATGCAGGGCAGCACAGTAGTCTCCCTACAACCACTGAGGCCACTCACACTCAGAGCATGTTAGATGCTTACAGAACATGCTGTCCCCATTAGATAGTCTCCTCCTTGTATTTAAATCATTCATTCCATGTGATATCACACTCAGTGACTAGCCTTCACGTGGCTCCCAGTGGCTACATTTAATCCATTCCTTAGTATCAATGCTTCCTAATTATCTCTGAATTTCATAAAAATAAATGGTAAGATAAAAATTCCCCTTAGAAAACTGTAATGTAGTCTAAAGATGTCAATGAATTAAAAGTTAGCCAAGAGAAAGCTTTCTAGTTTGGTCCTATTGCTGTGTGAGGAAGAGGGTTTATTGGGAAGGTACCAAGTTTGGGGAAGAGGGGAGGGGAAAAAAGGACGAAGCAGCTAGGAGAGAGAACCAAGAATCGGGGAAGCCACTGACCTGTGTCTTAAATAAAGGTATGATGCCAACATCAAATCCATTATTCTGCTACTTAAATGTAGCACAGTTTCAAGGAATACCAAAATGCCAAAAACAGAATGGTAATTACCAATATGGAGAGGAAAATAAGAAATTTTAGTGTACATCTAATAGTGATCACAAAAGGTTATGAAAAAGAAGTTGTATGTAATTCTCTAGCTGCAAGGCAACAAATTAAGAACTGTTGTAATATTGGTATGAGTTAACAACATACTCGAAGTCCCCACCAATGCAGTTAGAGAAAGATGAAACAAATAATGGGGACACTATTATAATTGCAGCTGACAGAATATTTCTACTAATATAGACATTATTTGTTGAATGACTAAAGGAGCTCAAAAGAGATTTTAGATATAAGACCACACACAGAATAAACAGTATTTAGGGGCACCTGGGTGGCTCAGTGAGTTAAAGTCTCTGCCTTTGGCTCAGGTCATGATCCCAGGGTCCTGGGACCGATCCCTGCATCGGGCTTTCTGCTCAATGGGGAGTCTGCCTCTCTGCCTACCTGTGATCTCTGTCAAATAAATAAATAAAATCTTCAAAAAACCCAACAACAACAATATTTGTATATACCAGCAATAACCAACCAGAAAACATAAAAGGGGAAAAAAAAGAATTCATGATAGCAACAAAGCCACAGGGTATCTAGAATGTATCTATTGTGACACCTGGGTGGCTCAGTCAGTTAAGCATCTGCCTTAGGCTCAGGTCATGATCCCGGGATCCTGGGATTGAGCCCCACATCGGGCTCTCTGCTCTGCAGGGAGTCTGCTTCTCCCTCTCCCGCTCCCCCTGCTTGTGTTCTCTCTTTCTCTCTCTAATAAATAAAATCTTAAAAAAAAATACATCCATTAAAAGATTAAATAATATATAAGTGGCCAAAAGGTAAATGAAAAGATGCTCAACATCACTAATCATCAAGGGAATGCAACCCAAAACTACAATAAGATATTAACTCATAATTCTTAGAAAGGCTATTATCAAAAATAAAAGAGATAAGTGTTGGCAAGGATGTCGACAAAAGTGACTCCTTGTATATACCATTGGTGGGAATGCCAACTGGGGCGGTCACTATGGAAAACTTCTGGAAGTTCCCCCAGAAATTTAAAATAGAACTACTATATGACCTGGGAGATATATCCACAGAAAAGAAAATCACCAACTCACAAAGGATCTGTACTCTCATGTTCACTGAGTACTATTTACAATACCCAAAACATGGACACTATCTAAGTGTTTAGTGACAGATGAAAGGACGAAGAAAACGTGGAATGGAATATTACTGAGCCATAAAAAATAGACATCGTGCCATTTCCTACAACACAGGTGGACCTTGAGGGCATTAGGCTAAGTAAAATAAATTAGACATAAAGACAAATATTGTATAATATACATGTATATGGAATCCAAAACAAACAAACAAACTCATAGATAACAGAGAACAGTTTGGTAGTTGCCAGAGGTAAGGGGTGAGGGGGTGGTCAAAAATGGGTAAAGGTGGTCAGAAGGTACAAACTTCCAGTTAAAAGATAAGTAAGTTCTGGGGATGTAAGGTACAGCATAGAGACTACCATAACACCACCATATTGTATATTTGAAAGTTCCTAACAGATTAGATCTTACAAGTTCTCATCACACACAAAAAAAGAAACCACGTGAGGTGATAGATGTTAAGTAAATTTGTGGTGATCGTTTCATAACATAAACATATATCAAATTATTACATGGGGGCGCCTGGGTGGCTCAGTGGGTTAAGCCTCTGTCTTTGGCTCAAGTCATGATCCCAGGGTCCTGGGATCGAGCCTCGCATCGGGCTCTCTGCTCAGCAGGGAACCTGCTTCCTCCTCTCTCTCTGCCTGCCTCTCTGCCTACTTCTGCTCTCTCTCTCTCTGTCAAATAAATAAATAAAATATTAAAAAAAATCATTACGTGGTATCCCTTAAATTAATACAATGTTACTTACCAGTAGAATAAATGTCCAGAAAACATTGTAAAACAAAACAAAGCAAAAAGATAAACAAGATCTATACAGTGAAAACTGTAAAAACAGTGTAATGGGTATAAACGAATACCGGAACTAAAGGAGACATAAGTCACATATAGATGGGAAGACCCGTAGATACCCCAATTAATATGAAGAGCCATTGGCATTCTAAAAAAATTCTAAGTCAATTTTTTTTGGTGGAATTAGACAAATTGTTTCTAAAATTCACTTCAAAGCCTGAATAATAAAAATATCCAAATCCATTCTGAATAAAAGAAGCCCCAAAATAAAGGACTTACCCTACAGAAGTCAAGCTTTATTTTAAAACTGTACTAATGAATCATGTGGTGCTCACTACAGAATAAACAAACAGATTGGGGCAACTAAAGAACCCAAAAACAGACCCTTGCACAGATGGGAATGTAGTAAAAATAGAGACAGAGTACCCGACGAAGAAAAGATAGACTAATTCAGTAAACGATACAGTAAAAACTCACTTTCCACCTGGAAAAATATATGAATTAATCCATACCACAAACCATACTTTTAAAAAAATCAGATGAATGAGAAAGTTAATGTCAAAATCTGACTTTAAATATTTTACAAGAAAAAGTGAAGCGGGAGATATTTTTAAATCTATGAATAAGTACATATATTCCTCAACAGGTATAGAAGGTAAAACTCATGAAAAAATATCAATAAACTGGACTTCACTGGGGCACCTGGGTGGCTCAGTGGGCTGCCTTCAGCTCAGGTCATGATTCCAGAGTCCTGGGATCAAGTCCCGCATCCGGCTCTCTGCTCGGCAGGGAGCCTGCTTCCTCCTCTCTCTCTGCCTGCCTCTCTGTCTACTTGTGATCTCTATCAAATAAATAAATAAAATCTTTTAAAAAATAAAAAATAACTTGGACTTCATCATAGCTGTAGTCTTCTATAGGACAGAATGATGTCTTAAGTTTTAAAGGTGCAAACTGAAACAAGATATTCTTAATGCATAAAATAGAGGAGTTAATAAAAAAAAATAGTGGGCAAAAGATAGGACCTAACATATTAGAGAAGGTGAAACCCAAAAAAGGCCACTAGACATATGAAAAGATATATAACCTCTTTTAGTGTAATTCTTTAAAAAAAAAAAAGAGCCAAATAATCACTTTTCACTCATGAGAAAAGCAAAAGTCAAAGAAGTCTCAAAACAGCAGGTGCAGTGAATATGAAAGAAAAGAAAGTCTCCATGTGTGCACTTGTTCAAGCACACAGACAAAAGTCGCAGCAGTATCTATTCAAAGTGAAAATATGTATCTAATAGAAACCAGTAATTTTGCTTCTTGGCACATGCCCTTAGATCATCCTTACATACAGGAAGCAAGAAATCCATACACAGATGTCCACTGAAGCATTCTTGTAACAGGAAACTTAGAAACAACTGACATGTCTATTATTAAGGGAAAGGATAGAAAAAACTGTGGCCTATTCCTAAAATGAAATGCTAGTATTTAAAATGGATGAACTAAACCTATGTGAATCAACCTAAATCTATCAAAAAAAAAAAAAAAGAGTGAAAAAAAGTTGCAAAATAATAGATGAGGAAAAAAAAACCAACTCAACCTAACACACCAAATTTACGAGGGGGGTTACTTTTGGGAAGGACGGTAGATAAAGAAACAAAATCCTGGGAAGGAGTTTTCAGTCATGTTATGGATGTTTTAACATTATTTTTTGTTATAATGTTCAATTATAACTATTAATTATAAATATTAAATTAATATTAATATTAAATATTAATTATAAACATAACTATTTTCTGAAAAAAGAACAAAATGTACACGTCTTAATTCTAGATGTCTGGTATAGAAGTGCTATATCGTTCTGTACTCTTTTCAGTGTTTTAGGAACTTTTCCTTTTTTTTTAAAAGAGCACAGATGATTGCTGGTCATGTAACCGTGACTCTTGTCTAGGTCAGTATTTAAAACAAGGACATTCCAATTTCATACAAAGCACAATCCAAAGATCTTCCTACGATAGTATGGGCATAAGGACTGTCTTTGTGTGATGCACAGCCTTTGATTCATAATCAGATAAAAAGAAAATCAGATTTAAAATCAGAAAGGCAATCAGTCAGTACGTGTCTTCCTGATAAAGACAACACACAGGAATTTCTAATCTTTTCTTCCAGACAGCACTGACATTGACTGGCACATGTGAGGGCAATTAATAACCCTTCAAAACTGAGATTGATATCTTACTTTTCCTTATGTTCAAGTGGAAACAGTAAGATAAAATAGCACAGAACTTTGAGAAACTACCACACAAAAGGATTTATCCCTTCCAATTCTAGGTGAGGGTCAAAGAGTGACCTCCTGCACTTTCCCACCCTGAGCATCAAGGGCTACCTCTGATCCTTCTTGTCGTGAGGGCCTCACCCCCACTACACATGCAGCAGGCACCACACCTGGCTTGCACCATGTCCCTGACAGTTGTCCCACATCCTTCCCGATTTCAGTCTCTGCTGTAGTGCGATTCAGAGCAAGTTCAGACTCACCTGATGCTGACAGTGTTCATCTCAAACACACACAGACACGCACTGTGTATTTTTCTAATTCTGCCCCAGACACTTTCTAAGATCATGGTAGCATGTAGGGCCCAGAGTGAGAAGGAGCTGATTCCTCAGGGACAACCTTCAATCAATGAGGCACAAGGGCTGGTGGTAGGTAAATACTCCAGCTTCCTGAAAGAGTCCTTCAAATGGAAGGTTCCTAGAGAGCTTCTTCCAATGAGTATCTTAGGCGGTCCCCATGGAATGACACTTCCAGTGCCCATCACTACAATCTTAGATTGGCTTTCCTTCCACGTGCCTCCTATATGCCCTCACAACCTTGTATACAGCTCTGCTCAACAGGGAAGTCAAATAAAGAGAACCATCTAGTCCAGCTCCGAATGGCTTTTTTCTAATTCCTGAGTTCTACTCTTTTTTAAATATTTAAGTGCCAAAGAACGTATATACTATAGACACAGAAATAAACAAGGTAAGCCCTCAGTCATCAAGGAACTTCCACTCTTGCAAGGGAGAACACACATACATATAGACACACACACATGCATGGACACACACACAGAATGAATGTGACAGGAGCCAATGTCAAGGCACATAAGAGATGACCATGTCCTGAAGCAGGAGTGGTTGCCTCTGTCCATGGAGTGCTTCCAGTCCACACGTATTATCTTTTCCAACACTGGTAGGCAGCCTCGAAATGGTTCCCAGTGATCTCAGTGCCTAGTAAGCATACCATTTTCAAATCACTTCCCCCTGTGTGTGGAGCTTAGTGATTCTTTCCTCAAGATTAGAGTCTGACGGGGCGCCTGGGAGGCTCAGTGGGTTAAGTCTCTGCCTTCGGCCCAGGTCATGGCCGCAGGGTCCTGGGATTGAGCTCCACATCGGGCTCTCTGCTCAGCAGAGAGCCTGCTTCCTCCTCTCTCTCTGCCTGCCTCTCTGCCTACCTATGATCTCTCTCTCTGTCAAATAAATTAAAAAAAAAAAAATTAGAGTCTGACAAAAGTGATGAGGTGTCACTTCTGAGGTTAGGTTACAGAATACTGTGACTCCTGTCGTGTTGTCCTCTCTTGTTCTCTCACTTGCTTACTCCGATGGAAGTGAGCTGTCATGCTGGGAGCTGCCCTATGGGGAGGGTCATGTCACAAGGAGCAGGAGATGGTCTCCCAGCAACACTCAGTTAGGAATGGAGACCCTTGCTCCAAGAGCCCCCAAGGAGCTCAATCTTACCAACAACCACTTAGTGACCAGAAGCAGGTCCACCTCTAGTCTAACTTTAAGCAACCGTGGCTCTAGCCAGTATCCTGATTTTAGTCTTATGAGAGATCGGGAGACAGATCGCCCAGCGAAGCTGCCCCTGAATTTTCAGTCACAAAAACTACAATGTGATGTTTGTTCGAAGAAGCTACATTTTGGGAAGATGTGTTATCCAGCTATGGCTAAACAACACACAAACCAAGCACAATTAAAAGTCACCACTGATATGGATATAGTCTAGACAGAGCAGTATCTAGAGCAGGAACTAGAGTTAGAGCATGCCTGATGTCTAGTTCCTACCCATACTCATTAAATAAGCATTTACTATGTGCTAGACCGTGTGGACACCAAGTTAACTTTAAAAAGATACTGTCCCTGCCTTCTTGGAAAAAGGCAAGCTTGCAAAATTTCTGGTAAACCTATTTATGTAACTTCACTAGCTTATTTTAAACTAGGACTTGTTATAAATGTTTAATTTCTGCTGACTCTGTAGGCAGTTTATTAAATATATAATTGAGTGCCTTGGCTATATTAATGCACTTTGTGCTCACTGCAATATACCTAAGGGTCTGTTCCATCTGCTCAAAACATAAGATATATATTTAGAAAAGAGGTCTGATTTTCTCCTCTGCAGAAATTCTTACAGGAATCAGGCCTTTTCCTTCCATTCATTCAAAAAACTATTCCCACAGGCAGAAAAGCCCGTGAAGCAGTGAGCTGGAAAATTTTATGTCCAAACACTCTGTATCATTTTCCAAATTGACTCCTTGGAAGTCTACACTCTCCTCTAAGTCTCTAATGAGACTCAGGAACCACTGTGCACACTCAGGACAAACATTTAAACATTTCTTAACAATATTACACACGTGAGACCTTCATCTGTTGTGACGGAAACTTTTCTCCTTCACGTGACACCAACTAGAAGGAACAAACTGATAAAAGTAGGAGCAGTCTCTTGCTTATCCATAAAACATTTCTTGAGTCCTATTTGTTTATTTTTAAAAATCCCACCAGCTTTCTCCCAGCATCACAAACAGGTGAGGGAATACTTAAAAGAAATAACGACCATTTGGACAAAAGAGAAAAAGAAAGATAAGGGGAAATGATTTTTCAGTGAAAAATTTACACAGACACAGGCACACTCAGATCTCTCAAACCACATGACTAGAAAAAGTTAAGCTTATCCTAGGATTATCTCTTAGAACGTGACAGACATTATTATACCGGTCATGCAGCCTTATCAAACACGCTTAGTGCCTTTTTATCCCTATAGTCCTCTGTAACCAGCCATGGCTTTCAGGGACATTAACCTGCACCAGAAGTGATGCCCTGCCACTCCACCAGTCTGGGAGTAAGGACATGGAACAAAGGAACCAGAGTGGGGTGAGCAGGGGGAGGGGAGATCACAGAAGAACTTAACACTTACTAACCATCCTTTTAGAGTTGCTGTGGGCATCAACCAGAAGACACCACCCTCCATGACATTGTTAAGAAGAGGACGTCACCCAGGTTTGTTTTTCAATTTTAAATGTGGCGGTCCTGTACTCTTCATCTCATCACAGTTTCCGCACGTCCCTGTCCTCACTCACCAGCAGGAACATAATGGGAATTCTGTTTAGGGAGGGAAAGTCATTTATACTTTATTAGGGTGTACTCTGTAGAATACCAAGAGATATCCGTGCAACTTTTGTAAACTTACCGCACACAACTGAGCTTTGCACATCTAGGCTGCAACCATACTCTCATAGAAAGGATTTAACTGTGTTTCTAATTGGGGGGTGGGGAGATGTAGTGCTGATTAATGGTTGTCAGCTAGGCAAAATGTCTTTTAGCACACTCCCTCTCACCAAATCACTCCAGAGTAAGGAAGGACCAGACCATGGTAAAGGGGTTAAGCACAAGCTGTAGCGGCAAAGAAATACAGGTTTATATCCACACAGACCAGCCTGATGATGTCCCAGCACTTTACCGAGTGTGTCTGTGCTTCATTTTCCTCTTCCATAAAATGGCATTAACAATGCCTAGCCAGGTCATTTTGAGAATTAGGGCTAATATACATACAGCGTCGAGCAGAACATCTAATATTTAGTAGGCATCCATTACACTATGGAAGAGTATTATTATTATTACGTATTTCCAAAATATTCCACCACACTGAGCCCAATAATACTAGAATGATTAATGGAACTTGTGATGCCTTAAAATAACAGGAGCTTAGCTAGTGTCAGATAACTTCAGTGGATCCACAATAGGGGGATCAGAGCAGGTGATCCTCCAGAAGCTAGTTCAAAATCAACAAAGCAGTCAAATCAGTTACCACTTGGCAAATCTGTCACCAGTCAAAAGGAATGGTAGAGACAGAAACTGTTCTTACAAAGAATTTTGGCCCCATTAACTACTGCTCACCTTCAAAAGGAAATCTGCACCAAGACACTGCTAGGAGAAAGAGAGACCCAACAGAGAGGAGGGGAGCGCACACTATAATAATCCAGTGATATGTGGTGCTAATAAAAACAAAAAGGGTTTTAGATATGTAGCACAGGTTTTTAACACATTAAGAGAATGGTGACTCTTAAGAGTCATTTCCCAAGAAATGAAAGAGACAGCAAGCTGGAACAGTATCTCACACAAATTAAACTGTCCTCTAAGAGCAATGGCCAACACAAAAAGAATGCATTAGAGGCTACTTGCAGCATCCTCCCGGCTCACGCCATGAGTGTTAAATTTTGCGTAACAAAAATTTGTAAGGAACGAACGAGTTGGTTCAAATTGCCTGGCAGCCTACTCAATTATACAGTGGCCCCTGCCTGCTCTTCTATTAAACCCTACTTAAGACGATGCTGTATTAGACTCCTTTTCTCTACTCCTGGCCTTTCTGCAGAGACTTTACGTAGGTAGATAGCAAGATAAGTAGGTAAGATTATGGTTCTTATACATGAAAAAATAGGGCCAAGATGGAATACTTTGCTGAAGTCTCTCATTTGTTTTTACAATTATTTTAAACCATCCTAAATTACAGAAGATGGAGATGACCATCTATTGGGAAATGTAAGGCATGCATTAAGGAGAGACACTACCTCTATGGGCAAGAGAAACTCCTCATTTCAAGAGAAGATTCTTCCCCCTTGGGATGCAATTTTACAAGGTGTTTGTTTGTTTGTTTGTTTGTTTTTAAGAGGCTTAAAATGCTTTCTTTATATACATATACATACACACACACGCACACACAAACACACACACACATTTTGAGGGCCTAGGTTTGAAAAGGGTCACAAACACAAGGTTCAAAGGTTATGGTTATGTTCTGTTTAGGGTTTCCAATAAAAATGGAATTTGAATACCCTTAAAGCATGACATATATTCTCAGTTTAGCCACAGTCTCCACCACTCCCTATTATGCCCCCTAGCTGGCTTTACACATGTATCTTATGCCTCTAGCCTCTGAGGATATTTTTGTTGGCCTTCACAGTCTTAAAACATTAAATGAAATAGTTAATAGATATTTATTCAAAATCCAGAAAATGATAGGGGGCAACAACATGGGACAGGCTTTTGCAATTAAGTTAAATCACAAGATTCACTCAAGGATCTTAACAAACGTTCTGAAATGGGATCCTTTGTTAAGCAAGCACGACTTTCTTATTTAAAAAGTTAATATACTCAGTATAACCACACAAAGGGACTCAAGCATTTGCTATGCATAGGAGGGTAGAGTGATCAGACTATGAATACAAACACTTTGATTCTGATATTCACTATTTTGATAACTTGAGTTCAGTCACTTTATTTCCCTGCAACTGAGTGTTCTTAGCTGAAAGATGAAGGAATTAAGCTAGATTAGATCTAAGGTTTCTCTCTTAGACTTAAAATTCTGTGCTTCTCTCATTCTCAGTATCTCAGACATTAGCTTTTGAAGAAAAGGGGACACTTCCCTTTCAGAAAAGCTTGAAACCTGGACCCCGGAGAACTCACAGCAACAAGGAAAGGCAAATCAGGCAAATTCTTTACCTGGAATTCTGCAGTGAGTCAGAGGATGTGCAGGGACAAGTATCTGAAATTTATCATCTTTATTCTGGCTGATGTAACCACTACAAATAATGGCCTCATGCCTATGAGGTAATATGCTCTTTGCCAAAGACCTCATTAACAATTGAAAGGACATTGAGAGATTCTCCTTTATTTCACACAGAACTTTTTTACTCTTTCCTTTCTAAGTTTCCTATTCTGATTATAAAAACACATAAAATTAAACACACACACACACACACACACACACACACACACAATAAGTTTAAAAGAGAATGGGTCAAAAACTCAGTTAAGATCACCTGGAACCTAGCCCTTGACAACAACCAGCTTTACTGGTCATTTACTATGTCTGACCACATATTTGGGATCTAACAGGGAATAAGATAATTTTCTTCATTTCACGAAGCTTAAGACTCCTGAGGTGGAGACAGACAAGAGAACAGACAATTGAGATGTGGTCTGATGGGGACCTTACCCAGGCTTGGGGGTTCAGAGTGGAAAACTGCTGCTCTGGGCAAAAGTGCGTCCAAGTAAACTCAAGAAAGAGGAGGGCATGAGTGAATGAGAAAGGACAGGGGAAGAAAAGACAGAGGTGGGGCAGAAGAAAAGGGAGAAGGCCAAGAGGAAGAGAGGGAGGGCAAGAGAGAGGGAAGGGTAGGTGAGAGGAGAGCAGAGATGGGGAGGGAAGCAAGAGGGCGAAGAAGGTGGGGAAATTCATGCAGCAGAGGAAGAGGAAGGGGGGAGATTGCTCCAAGCAGAGGGCAGAGATCTGGGTTCCTCCTGCTTCCTCCACTTCCCACTGGGGCATCAGGCCAATGGAGCAAATCTGGCACACCTCCACAGACCCCTCACCATCATCATCAACTCCACAAGAAGGCTTCGTGGTCCACCTCTGGACCCAAATTTAGACACAACACCACCGTGACTACATCACAATTCACAGATGCCCAAAAGAACCAAGGAAACCCAGAACAAGGACACCCCCAATCACCCCAAATACAGTCACTGAGTCCAAAAGCTTTCTCATTTCGCAGAGGCAGTGACCCTCACCCAAACTCCACCCTGTCTACTGACTATGTGAAGAGAACACGAAGTTGGGGAGGGCAGCGTGAACGTCAACTGCCTCCACGTGTCTGAGGCAGCTTTCTGCCCTGAGCACGCCAGCCTTCTAAGCAGCCTTCCCTTCACTCGGGTGAACAAACGCCACTGTGGACCTAGGTGTGGTTGGCCAGAGCATCTGTGGAACTGAACCTTCCCATTGTGGGCACAGCATCTCATAAAGAGAACACTGCATAAGGTCAATGTCCCGAAAAGGAGAAAAAAACCTCAGAAGAAAAGACAGAAAAGAAACAGAGGATGAAAAGAAAAAAAAAATCACTAGCCAGGATTTCCGGTTCCATATGCCCCAATCCTCACATAGCTCCATTGGAAAGCCGACAGATGTGAACAATTATTTAGAGCAGAAATGGCAAAGGCAGTAACAATACGAGGCTTCGTGCTGATGTGCCACATCAGCTATTTATCACTGTCAAAACATTTAGGATAAAATTACAATAACTTAGGCGAACTTATCACTGGTGAAGTCAAGCCTAGGAATTCTTTACTTGCTAAATAAATAACCACCTGCTTTTGAGAGGTTAGCAGAGTAAGAGCACAAACCACTAATCCTTCAAAGAAGAAAATATTTTATCATTTTTATTGCAAATGTCACCGAAATAAATTTTCATTCCTTAATAATCACACTTTTGCACTTCCTCTAACCTCTCCATCAACAAAACCCTCATACGTTAAAACCTATTGACGTTGTAAAATAAAATTAAGACATCTTTGTAGAGGAAAAATGCGAAATAGCTTAGGGGGAAACACAGTCAATCTATTCTGGCGTAAAAATAAAAATATCTAAATATTTAAAAGGAAAAATAGCTATCTTAAGCAAATAACTAAATGAAAACTACAAAATAGGGTGATTTCTGTCTCAGGTAACAAAATACCCAATTCAAAATGGCTGCAACAAAATGAAGGAGTCGCCCAGTGGTGTGTGCCAAGCCCAGCGAGAGGATTTGCTTCAGACCAGCTTTGACTCAGCAGCTTCCATTGTTAAGGACCTGGTTTACTTTGAACCCCTTGGTCCTGCTTTTTCAAGTCATTGCCATTTCCTACAGCAGGCTTTCTTCATACACCCAAAATATTTTTCAGTTACTCTTGAGGCTATGTACTTCCTAATTAATGTCCAACAAGAGAAAGAGACTCTTGGCATCAGTCTACCCAGTAAAGGGACAGAAGTCCACTCTGTCAGACTCAGTGTGATCTACATGCCATCCCCACCATCACTGTGGTCTGAGGGTCTGAGGGAGAGAAGATGCTCATCAGCCCCATCTACACCACCTGCCCGCCTACACCATCCACCTGCCTCCATCTGGACCCAAGTCAGCATGTCCAAAACCACATGGATTTCATCAAATGGCAATCAGGGGGTACAGGGAAGGAAGCAAAGGGGGATTGGATGCCAGGGAATTATTCAGCCTCAGAGAACCACATCTTCTAAGCAGATCTCAATTTGGTTAAGTCAAGCAAGTCATAAGCTCCAACTCAGTTATTTTTCATAATAAAAGTAATATGTGATCTCCAAAGGTCCTTGGTTGTCTTTACTCCTATTTTCCAAGAACTAAAATTACCCTAAATAGCAAGTACAATTTAAAATCTCTTTTTTTGCCTTATTCACTTCTGTTTATTAGCACAGGTCTCCACGTGTCAACTAGTTTTCAAAATCTTTCCAGGCTTTAAGAGAATGGTCCAGGGATTTTTTTTAAACCATGGTATACCTCTTCTGATACAATTACATCATTTGTAAGTTACAATTCTGGACGAGCTCTATTTTCTCTGGGACCCAAGTCATCAATAAACTAGCTGCCCTTCCAAAGACCAAGCCCTCTTGCCTCTTAGGGCAGTGGACATTATTCACACTGCCTTCCATGAAAAACTATTCAGAACTAATATTGAGGCCTACTGTTGCAAAAATACAATAGAGCTTTAGCTCTTCAAGGCCACTGGAGAAGTACGGATGAGGGAACGCATTACTGTCTCATACCAGCTTACAACCTTTACATGGACATACTACCACCCCACCTCTGACCCTCCATATTATCCTAGATACAACTTCTACTGAGCCAGTCATGGTAGATGATAATTATCAGTTGGGCTATTTGTCTGACCCACTTCAGGGAAGCAAAAAAATCAGGACCATTAGAAATGTGCTCAAAGCACCTGGATTTGAATCTAGGCCTCTAGGCTTTGAAGCCAGGCTCTGCCATTTGTTAACTAAAAGAATTCTGAGACTTGGGAAGGCTAGTTCACTCACCAGTTTTGACCTCTGGAAACTGATATCCACCCAGCCTTTCTCAAGGGGGCCACTGGAAAGGTAAAATGAGCGGATCCACGTAAAGCACTCAGAAAACTGCCCAGCTCAATTAATGCTATGTTTATGCCAATTACCACAGCTGGTCCAAGAGCACAGAATAGGACCCAGTTAATACTGTTGATATCACTCTTTTTTATGCATTAATTTGGTCCTTCATAAAGTGTTTCTAAAGCTTAGCAATGCTAAATGGATCTGAGTTATTTTCTAGGTCCTTCTCTCTTCTCATGCCTCATACTTCCACTGGATGATTCATCCACTACTATGGCTTCATCCATCACCCACAGGATAATGCCACCTATATATCTATCTCTACGACATTATTGTCCTTATCTCTCCAAGCTCATGCACGCCATCTTGTCTATTAGATATCTCCCCTTGAATATGAGGAACTTAATATAAACAGAACAGAACATCAGAAGAGAAATGAACAGAAATCAAATGCCAACCTCCATCATTGATGCCACGTTTCTGATAACCCCATCACTGGGTAAACGTCCTCTATGTGCCTCTATGGCATCCTGTTGTATATTCCCTTTGTTCAACCATCCATCCTTCCATCCACAGAGCATCTACTCTGTGATCAGCTAACCATCATAACACACAAAACTCGGCATTCAATTGTCTACTTACTAGTCTGCCTTCTCTCCTTCTGGGTCATAAACTCCCAGAAGATGACAGGAATTGGATCTTGTTGGTCCTTGTATCACGAGCTTTGCATAAAATAAAAACACAAGATAAAAAACCTGGTGGGTGAGGGAATGAATGTTCCCATGAAACTGGACCGATGATGAAGAGCTAAAAACATGTTCCATAAATGGTATGTTAATAGTAGAAACAGAAGAAAGAAGGTACTAGAAGAATGTAGCTGATCACTGTTTTCAGTGTATATATAAAATCCCAAAGACACTTTCTCAAATCAAATCAACATTCTTACACTATGTCCAAAGCCAGACTATTTTTCATAAAGATAGAAAGATTATATGTGTGCCTGAAGGTTTAAAAGGTCATAGTCTATAACTGTGAAAACTGAGGGGAATAAATTGTGGAAAGCAGAAACCAATACCTCATGACCAACATATACCCCCAAGTGCTCAAACACACACACACACACACACACACACGCACGCACGCACACACACCCTTGGCTGGGACCAGCTGTTAATGATGAATGCCAGACTTCACACCACTTTTCAGCTGAGAACAACTTAAGGAAAGCATCTCACAATGACAGGAAGGACTACAATAGTGAGAGACACCCTCCTGGTGTGAGGGGGCAGGAAATGATGCAGCCACTGTCACCACCACAACCACCACCGCTCCCTACCCCAGCATAGCCACTTGAAACACATGTGAGGGCCCAGAAAGAAAAAGAGGCTCAAAACTGAGATGACTCCTAAACCGGGGTGTTCAGTCACAATAATTTGTGCCACTCCTTTCTGCTCTAACCATGGGCACAGATGTACCCTGGCTCTATTTTATATCCAAATCCCCGTGAACGTATATTATCTTCCCAGAACAACTTATCCTACTTGCAAATTACAGAACCTATAAAAGCACAAAGAGAATGGACCCATTTTCTCAAGGTTCCCAGAAGGTACCAGAAAGCTTCATTCAAACCATCAATGGTACTACTCTGTGAGGACCCCAGACTGAAGAAAAGATTTTACTGAAGCCTGTGTTTCTTCTTACACACATAACACTGGCTAGTCAGCTTCTCACGTACGGAAGGCCTCAGCAGAAAAAGTTAGTGCCAGCACCAGCAGGAAGATGGGTGGGAGGGCTCTGGACACAGCTAGGAAAATTATTCTCCCCCTCTGATATAGGTGAAGTGACCATAGCTCAGGAAAAAAAGGATTCCTGAAGGCACTAAGTGTTCAAGGAAAGCGAAGTTGGAGAGCATACTGAATGACAGAGAAACTGCCTTGCTGACATGCCATGTTCTTTTAGAGTGCCTGACAGATGAAAGGTGGCCAGTGACGGCCTTGAAAATGCAGGTGAATGGACAGTACAGGAGAAAAGGTGTGCTGTTTCAGGACCACAAATGTGACAGCCGTCCAAAAAGACAAGTGCTGTGACATCAACACTCCATCTCATGGAAGCCTTATAAATACCACAAACTAAAAACTCAGGATTTTCTGGGACGAAACAAAATAAGGTGATTTTTGAATTCACACCCACTTCACCCAGAGTAGATTTAAATATAAACAGCTATAGATAAGGCAATGACATATGTAAATGCAGATACACAGACACACACACAAGAACTCCTTTAAGGGCTGCATTTCAAATTACTGTGATTGGTTAAAGGTGTCTAGGCTAGTGTGGCATTAGAGATGCAAAGTTTCATTCATGAAATTTTAAATAATGGTGATAAGATTTATCTAGACGTACAAGCGGAACCTAAATACAAACCACATGAATAATAGAATGTGCATGAATTTTGAATGCTTATTTTTCAGAAGAAAACAAAGAACTGAACGTGTGAGTTCTCAGAGTCTCTAAGTGTAGCCTGTATTTGCATTTCAATGGCTTGCAAGGTAAGCTCTGTGAAATTGGTCAAATGTATAGACTCTCATCTCTCCTCCATCCCCAATCAGTCAATTAGCTACTAGAGAAAGTGGCATACAGATGTGAAAATCCAGCATCTCAGAATCTATTTCAGCTGATACAGATCAAAGTAATTTCGAAGCAAGGATGTTGGGGACAGAGACCTTCCACAGAGCAAATTCTGGTTAGGAAGCATGCAAAACCAGGAGCTAATGGCTAATGGGGCCAGGGAACACACACACACACACAGAAATGGAATAGACCAGGCAGCTCACAACAAAATTTGTACAGAAGGGAAGAAAAGGCAAAATCTATAGACTGAGAGCCAACACATCAAAACATTTTTCCAGTAGGTAAAAAGGTAAGTGTAGCAATTTTGTCCATTTAAAACAAAGGGATTTCAGATGTCAGCTCTGCTGTCCTGCAGCTACACTGCACCCAAACCATGAACCCTAAGGGTCAATCTCCCCTTATTAGCATTTTTCATTCTTCCCATTACAAGACTTTACTGGCACCATATGAGCTACTCTTTGCCCTTTACAAATTCCCCTATTCCACACGTTTATGCTCACAGGAGTAGAAGTATAACACACACCTATTACATATTAGAATGTTATCAATGTGCCTTTCAATCGCAGCACTTCTGGACTTTCGTTTTCTATGTTCTACTCCTTTGTCTTTCCTTTCAATAAAGACAGAGATTTTAGAAATCCAGAAGTGAGCCCAAAGTGCAGGGTGTTATGCTTGGCTCATAGGAGGCATTCAAGAACTAGGAAAAGATACCTGAATTTAAAGAAATGGTGACAATTTGTGGACAGTAAAAATAATGGAGCTCCTTTTACTAAGTGCCCACCCAACCAGCCATGGTTTGTACTACAGGCTGAATGTCTGTGGCCCCTCTCCCTGCCAGTGCAAATTCATACGGTGAAGCCCTAATGTGATTGACTTGGAAATATGGCCTTCAGGAAATTATTAGGGTGAGACTAGGTCATGAAAGTGGGGCCCTAGTAATGGGATTAATGCCCTTAAAAAAAGAAAAAAGCAAGAGACATGAGATTTGTCTCCACCATGTGAGGACAGAGCCAGGAGGTAGCCATCTGAAAGCCAGGAAGAGGGCTCTCACCAGATATGCAATCTGTAGCACCTTAACCTCGACATTCCCAGGCTCCAGAAGTGTGAAGAATGTTTGTTGTTTAAGACCCCTGTCCATATGATTTTGTTATAGCAGCCTGAACTAAGACAACTAGATATTTACCTACCTTTGCTGTAGTCCACTAATAATCCTGCTTGGTAAATGTTAGTATCCTTACATTATAGGAAAACACACACACACACCAAGGCACATAAAAATTTTAACCTGCTCCAGAGTCACACAACTGGGATGTGGCAAGTGACATAGTCCAAGGGAAGCAGAGAAAGAGAGAAGTTCAGCTATCTAGAAATACAGTAATAATGGCCATGATCATGCACTGTGTTCTTGCTACCTGCTTGATACTTTCCAAAGTAATTTACATACGTCCATCTTAATTATTTTTACAGCATTCCTGGGAGGCGAGTAGTATTCCCATTTTATGGATAGCAAAACTGAAGCTTAGAAGAGAGCAGTATGCCCAGAATAATCAAGGCAACAGGTGCTGGATCAACACCCCCACTGAAGTCTAACAGCCTTCAACACCACTGCTCTTACACTTGTAACCACAACACGAGCTCATCCCCTGTATTGTCACCACTGCCACCATAACTCTGGGTCCCAAACCCAAATAAAACTAGCACTTACAACAATCAGCATTAGTCTCGTGTTTGCAAGTCTACATGTTGACTATGAGCCTGCCAGTCTTGACTCCTGGCTCCAGGTTTCTGTAGGGTCCATTCCACGAGCATTTGCTCTGGGATCCAGTGGCTACTCAAGGCATGTTCTTCTCACAGAAAATCACCAAAGTGCAATAAGGTGAATCCAACTCTACAAACTTATTTCAAGCCTCTGCTTGTGACACATTGGCTGACAGCTCACTGGACCCAGCAGGTCACATAGCTGAGCCCAAAGTCAACCGACAGGAAGTAAGCTATGCCCACCATGAAGCCATGAGGCCTGGGGAGGGGAGTGAATATATACAGAGGAGTAAAAAATTAAGAGAGTAGTTGTATCCACCACACTCACCAAATTCAATTCGTATTTACCATATCTTTTAGTTAGACTATTCAACAGTTAATGGGCAAAGAATCTGTGAGCTCAATAATTTATATTTAAAGTTCTAATGAAAAAGTGTAAACAGTCAAATCCATGGTATTATTCCACCTTCACCTTCAGAACAATACTAAAATTGAATGAATAGATAACTGGAAAATACAAAAGTACCACCTCTCATCAGGAAAAAGTATCATTATGATAAAAATCCTATAAAATGAATTTCTCGACGTGGCTGATATCTAACAATAAGCACTAAGCTAAAATAATCCATTAAAAAACACTTAAGTTTTTTTTACAGTCATTGCCTGCTCATTGCAACACATTCTACCTCTTATTCCTAAGAGGGTTCAGTTTTTACCAATGTGATTTCATGTCTTTGTGTGTACATACACAAATTGGCAACAGTGTGTCAGAAAATTGATAAAATTGTACACATGCCATCTGTCTTTCTTGGTTGAACCCCTTGTCTACAATTACAGCTATTCCATTCAAAGGGAACAAAAATCTTGGCTGAATTTGATGTAATCTCACTCAGGTTTTAAATTTACTCAGTTTCAAGCAATATGGTACCAACCTCATCATCTTCATTTAAGAATGAATTGCTTTTTCCATTACAGCCTCTAGTTTGAGATGTTTCTTTTTGCCTTTTCAAAATTGTATTGAAATGAGACTGGTAGGCAAGTCGTCAAAGTTGGAAGCAATTTACAAAAATACGTGCACACACAAAACCACAAGAACACACCAAAAAACCCTACATCTTCAAAATTGGATACATTATTTTCAAGATCCGACACTACAGCATGAA
The DNA here is from genome assembly GCF_922984935.1 of Meles meles. Lineage (NCBI taxonomy): Eukaryota > Metazoa > Chordata > Mammalia > Carnivora > Mustelidae > Meles > Meles meles. The sequence continues at coordinate 87,843,692 of NC_060068.1, forward strand.
ACGACTCTGCTCTTAGTATAACTATAACCAGTCCTGCAAAAGAAGTGTTAAAATACACATAATAGTAATTCTTGGAAGCTATTCTAAGAGAAACCTATTAGTCTGTGAGAAATTGCCCTCTCTTCCTATTCATAATGTACTTCGATTAATTATTTAAAGCAGATGACTTCAGAATCTATAACTGGCCTTGACCTGTGTGTGGAAGCAAGCCTAAACCCATACGTCCAGTAGCTTAACCGAACATCTCTGCCTACAAGGTGCTTCCATTATATATGCACAGAATTAGTCATCCTCTCACCATCTCGATCATTTTTATTTCTGGCCCCTAGTGGTTGCTGGTCCTGTGGTCTGAAACCTGGAGGTCACCTGCAGCTTCTCCCGGCTCTTTCCCCACCCATCCCAAGAGGTCACCATGCCTTAATTGTACCGAGCTGCCTCTTCTCTAGTCCTGCAGCCACAGACTCGGGAGCAGCGGTGGCACGGCTCACTTCCTCGCTCCTAACCTCCTCGCCACCTCCGGCCTCTCCTGGGGCACCCTCCATTCACACGTGACACAACAGGTGACAGCGGCACAAGACTGCTGTGCCCTGCTTACGATCTTTCAGCGGCTTCCTATTGTTGGGGGATCCTGTCCAGATCCCTCAACAAAACATAGCTCTTGGGCCTCCAGCTGGTCCCTTCCTCCCTCTCACAGGCACCACCTGTAGCTCCTTCCAAAGAGCGGGCGTACCCCATGTGGTTACCCCATCTTGGCATGTACAGCTGCTTCCCTGGCCTGGAACCTACTTCCTGCCTCACCCGCGCCTCGTCATCCATCACCACTTGGCGGCAACCTCCCCACCTGCACAAAGCCTTCTGCCTCCCATGGCACAGCCTGGCACTGTTGCCGTGCCCCCCTCCCCTGCACTGTGACAGATGTGGGACCCGGCGCTGGCTGTTGCCAGGACTGCTGTGCGAAGCCCCTCGCAGGTGGGCGCCGTATCCCATTCCTGTTATGCTGCTGGAGCCGGCGATGAAAAGGCCAATGGTGTATACCTAACACACAACACTCAGTTGTCTGACACCCGTCTGGTCAAAATATGCTGCTGCTGCTGCTGCTGCTATCATCATGATGATTATACATCTGTTGAAAGAAAGGCAAAGAATGGAGTTCTATCCCTGACTGCGTGAATTGAGAGCGTCTGCGTTCACAATCTAAGGGTAGTAAGTGTCTGAGAACTCAAGCGAGGGCACTACAGAAGATCTATAGCAAGAGCTCCAAATCACACGTGTTTGTTATCGGCTGCATTAGGATAATGCTTCAAGGGACAAAGCTACCTCTTACCACACCTGAGGTGGTTTCTAGACGTAAAGCACAGGGCATGCACCAGCAATTTAAAAAAAATGTAAAAATGGAACTGGACAGCAGCAGTGCCCTGGGTCCTGGTTAACGGGTCCCGGGTTAATGGTCTAGGGCTGCCTCCAGCCACCCCAATCTAGTAACTGCTCCCTGAAGGTGGGTTTGTTAATGCTCTCACATTACTACCATTGCCATTACCTAGGAAGTCGAGAAACAAATACAAGGAGGACATCCACCTCCACCTTCTTCTCCATAAAAACAAACCCACGTCTTGCTGGAAGAAAGGAAGCCAGAGCTGCCACATACGCCTTTTTAGAGACTGTCAAACTTTGCATTTGGAGATACAGAAGAGGGAGGTTCCATGCCTCTGGGTTCCTTGGACATGTGATCCCCCTGGAGCAGTAGGTCTCAAGCCCAGCTGTGCCACCGAGAGGTGCTAATTCAGTCCTTGGGGACTGCATCTGGGTCTCAGGCCTTAGAGGCTCCACAGGTGGTTCAAAAGGACAGCCTCCTTTGAACCACTGTCCTAACGTCTGGAACCATGTATCATATTAGAACTGATTTACCTTTTTCAAGTTCACAAAGACACAAAATAAACAACAATCTTTGAGAGCTTTTCATTGATCTTAGTGAGGGGTATAAAACAACTTCTTAGACAACAAAGCAAAAAAAAAAAAATCATAAAGAGGCTCTCAAATCCCACTTTGGCTGATTATACAAGTAATACATGCTTACTATAGAACAGTTAAAGAAAAATTCTTAGATCCTGCCATCAAGATATAATTAACCTTTTAGTGCTTTTCTTCCTGTTATCTTACATGAAAAAAAAACAAAAACAAAAACAGGTTCCTAATATATGTGAGGTAAGAATTATTTTTTTCCATTTCTTTCCACCACCCCCAACTTCTCCTCTCTGCCTCATACAGACTAATGTGTGGGTAGATGCTACACATTTTTATAGACTTATACAACCTTTGTATACACTTTGCTTTTTCACTTCGCATTTTTGTTATCAGCTTTTTCCCTATCATGAAACATTCGTCAAACGCATGATTTTAATGGCAATGTTGTCTTCTAACATGTATGTCTCCAAAGTCATTTGCCAACCTCCATACTTTATGGTTGCTTCCAAGACAGACACATGGTTTCAAAGACTTTTTAAAAAGCTCTACCGTTGCTCATAGTTTATTTGCAATTCAAGTTTCAAGTAAAATCAAACACCCTATTCTCATTACACTCTGGTGTCAACAATAAAATGACTGGTGGCTGCATGAATATTGAACTTTCTAATTTCAGGTAATTCAGTTTTTAGAGTTAACCTAGTTCATTGATTAACGGGTTTTTTAGTCTCCTTTTGTCTTCTTCTAAAATTATTCTTTAGATAATTTCAGTGCTCTAAGGGCAAGATTATTAAATTTTCAGGTCTTATCTACTTTGAAAAACCTTTTCTGGCAACTTAAGATTTCTCAAAGATATAATACAAAAAAACCACACAAGTCCTCAAAGCGGGAACTAAGAACCCAACAGTGGAGAACTGGTGGCTACATTTATCTCAAAAGTTACTGCAGCTGAGTGTGCAACCGTTCTGACCAGCTGAGACAAAACTGGCAAGACAGAGCCAGCTCCCAGTACCTGATTCGAAGAAGCAAACTGGTTCACGTGCAGGAAGAACCACTGTGAGTAGCGAATGCTAAGCTAATTTACCATGCGGGCCTAATGCAAGAGACGACGCATATCGTAAGGGCCAGGACTTCAAGGGGAGCTTTCCAGAAAGCACAGAGATGGACAATCACAGCCACTTCTTCTAGCAACTCTCACTAAGAGCCAAGGACATGATGTGAAGTTGTAAGTCTGTCAAAGGACTTCCAGGGGAGCAGAGATGGACAGTCAGACTGTGACAGGGCAGAGCTAAGGGAAGCTAGGGGACAAATGGGAAGAGATCTCTTGGGATGTTCACACCCCCACTTCTCTGAGCCCGGATCTGAGGAGTAGAGCAATTCAGAACTGAGATTGCTTGCAGGATCTCAAGTGCAGGTGTCCTGCATTACTGATTCAAAGAAGACCATATGCTTCAGACACTAAAGTGGAAGGGGAGGAACATTCTCCCAAGAGGATCCGCAGCCCGACTAGAAAGAAGACATCATTACATATAAGTGGGAAACGGTTGAGGGCCAGGGCTTTTCACAAAAGATCAGCTTTGAATCCGTTTAAATGCTTGAACTCAGTTCAGGCTCCAGAGATCTGCACTAGGAAAACTGATCATTTTGACCATGGCTGGCAAAATGCTGCCAAATCGAGCGAGGAGCACATCATTACATGCCATACTATGCGTACTTCCATCGCCCATCCAGACCTAGGCCCGAACCTGTACCCGGCCTTGGAGTCTGCCTACATGGACAACAGGTATGGGATCACTTGCCCCTCTGCCTTCTGACTGTGTTTTGCCAATGGGGAGCACCTTCAAGAGTGCGGAAGGAAGGAGGACAATAAAGTTGCAATGTCCCCTTGGCCCCTCCCTGCAGAATCTCCATGGACTGGCTATGTAGCTTCACCTAAGGCGCCTGTCACTTGCCTTCTCTGTCTGGACCTTCTGCAACTGCTCCCTCCCTCACTCCTTCAGGCCTATGAAGATGATGGCTTCCTGTTGCTCCTACCCTCTGGGACTGCACCATCCCTTAAATTTCACCTATACCTTGCCTATGCCTTTTACACCTTCCCTTTCATTAAACTGTTCTCAAATTATCCAATTTATGCATGCCATCTTTTTACTGCCTGGACCCTGCCTGATATCCACATTCAACTCTTTAAAATCACACTATGCAAGGCTTTGTCTGATATGCACATTTAAGTATTTAAAATCACACTATGTAAGGCTCTGTGGCAATAGAGAGGCAAGTGTGCTAAGGTTAACTTATTAAGTACTGTGTGCCAGGTGCAGTATTTACATGATTTACAATCTCCTCCAATCTTCAAATACCTTAATATTTCTATTTTACAGATGTGGTTAAGCATTGTGTCTAAAGTTACAGAGCTATTCATTGTCACTGAACACACATCCTACTCTAAAACTACGAATCTTCAATGGGTTTATAATTTCAGTCTAAGACATTCAAATCATTTTGTAACAATGCACCATGCAATAGGATTAGGTATGCAAATAAAATAGATGATAACTATTACAAAGTCCAGAATGGACTGTAGTAATTTTGGGAAATTTCATCAAAGAATGAGAATTTACTGTGGTCCCTAATGAGCAGCAAGAATTTGGGCAAAATAGGGGCGCCTGGGTGGCTCAGTGGGTTAAAGCCTCTGACTTCAGCTCAGGTCATGATCTCAGGGTCCTGGGATCGAGCCCCACATCAGGCTCTCTGCTCCGCGGGGAAACTGCTTCCTCCTCTCTCTCTGCCTAGTTGTGATTTCTGTCAAATAAAATATTTAAAAAAAAAAGAATTTGGGCAAAATAAGGAGAGAGCATTTTAGGTAAAGGGGATCTAGGGATCTATGACACCTGGAGAGGGGATGATGGGATAAGGTTTTGGAAGGCAAATAGTTGGCAAAGAAACCCAAAAAGTAGACAGAAGCTAAATTAAAAAGAGTCAGGTATGTTTTAACTCTATCCAGAGGTAGATAATAAGTCACACAGGAATTTTAAACATGCGGTTGGTGTGGGGATCCAGGCTGACAACCAGCATAGACTGGACAAGAGCCTGGACACAAAGGGATATGAGACATTTCAGAAATTCAGAGGTAAAATAGTGTAGCCCTAGACACTGGACATATTTTTATGGTAGAATTATTAAGGCTTAGGGACAGCAGGTAACAGATGGAGAAATCAAAGGTGGGAACAAGATGACTTGAAAAATTATTTCATTGACAAAAAAAGAGATGACAATTTTCTGGTTTATCAGCTATATCAGAGAATAAGAAGGTGCAAAAGAAGAGCCAGTATTCAAATTCGTCCATTTTACATGGTTACAAAAAGGTGTTAAGAAAAAACAATTATTTAAGCACAAAATAGAAATTTGAGGGAATATAAGCTTTTGAGGGCATCCCATCCTTACCCTCTGTGAATCTGGAAACCACACCATTTTATTTCCATCTCAGACACAGAAAGTGAACTCCTTCAACAGCTAAGAAATACCACTTTAAATATGGCCACCCGGTCTAATTAATTAGGTATTTGCAACTACCAAAAGTTCATTTACCATCAGGGCACCTGGGTGGCTCAATCAGTTAGGAGTCCTACTCTTGATTTCAGCTCTGATTATGATCTCAGGACTTCAGGATCAAGCCCTACGCCAAGCTCCATGCTAGGGGAGCCTGCTTAGGAGTCTTTCTCTCCCTCTCTCTCTTCCTCTGCCTTTGCCCCTCCCCCTGCTTGTGCACTCTCTCTCTTAAAAAAACAAATTAATTTACCATCTTGATTCTTCCTGTCCCAAAAAAAGCCTCTTTGCCTTTCTGGAACTTTGAAGAACAGAAGTTCTTTATGCCAAACTATTATTATTGTAAGTTTTTATTAAATTAATCCTCTAACTAGAGTTCTGACACGTAACTACACAGAATCTTAAGGACAGAGTAAGGTCCCACACAACAATACTGTGATGGAATTTTGGGTCAAGTGTAAACACATCCAAATCACTTTAAAGTTGATATAGAAGACATATTGAGGCATTATGATTTGAATGGCCCACATTTAAGTATTGAGGAAAACAGAGGTAGCTGGATACCCACTGAGAACAGAAGAGCCTGCCTGCTTCTTTGCTTACTAAAATTAGTTTGAGACAATGGCCAGTGGAAAATCAGAGCCTAGACCAAAGTAATAATGTTAGCTTTTTGTTGTTGCTTCACTTAAGGCTGGGAGACAAAGGCACGTAAAAACAAAACAAAACAAATCAAAAAAGAAACCTAACACAAATCTGGAAGTCTAAAGTCAAAAGATTTAGTCATTAACTAAGGGAAAAAAAAATTTCATGCTAGCTGCATGTGATTATCTGGAAGTGGATTGAAATGCCAATACATAACTGGGGAGGAGGGAAATCAACAGATGATAGCAGGCAGAGCAAAATACCACAGCAGGACAGGAAAGGAATCCTATGACATCTCTCTGGGAGATTACTCCCTCTTTTAGTGATTTGTTGCTACTTTAATGACGTCTGTCCATCTTTCTCCAGCCTTGGGAGCTATCACGTTAGGGATAGGGATACTTTCATTAAAACAAATAAAATGGAAACATGTAACAAAAATCACTGAAACAATTAATTTCCCTGACATTTAAAAAATATGATCTGTGTATGAGGAATATTAGCCCTGAAAGGAGCCAGTTATCCTTTGATGAATGAGACCTGTCTAGAAATTCAAATTGCCCCAAGTCCAAGGTCTGCCCAAGCCCATCCATCCGTAGAATTTCCCATGTTTTGAGACGCAATGTGAAAACTTTCCCAGGTTCTAACAGTGGAAGCCATTGGGGCCTCTTTCCCCCATTCTCATTTCAAAGGCAGTGATTGAAGTGCTATCAGCAGTACAGGAAATATTAATAGAGTCCATGGAAAAGATGGAGAAGTGAGTCACTTAAGATGAACAACTCAGTTGTGTTGCCCTTTTATGAGGAGTCAGTCCTTGAGAAATTGTATGTTCTCACTAAAAAATTTCTCAAAGACCAGATTTTAAAAATACCACTAGTATTCCTGTGTTTTAAGAGCTAGGGGTACTGAAATTCTGTAAGTAGGTCCTAAACACATACCGCATTATTTTACACTGAACACATACTACATTATTATAAAAATACACTTTATGGAATTAGAATATTTGTGTGCTCCAGATTTTTGACTGGGCTTTTTGTTATCTAAAGAACTGGCCTGTTTGACAAAGCGTGCCTCTATTCAGTGTGGCACACCAACTCACTCTTATCATTATATAAAATCCTATAGCCCTGTCAAAATGATCCCTGTAAATAAATAATGTTTACTATCTTTGCTGCTGATTCTTCTAACTTAAAAACAAACTCCAATAGCATACATGGAGTAAAGATGTAACCATTTCATCTTACTAGTTATGACACAGTGTCATAAAAATAAAAATTATCCCTTGCTATTCACCAACATATTGTCTATTATGTGCTAGTGTATTTATTATATAGCCATTAACTTTTTAGGCCTCATTTATACCTACCTCCTACTTAGTACACTCAAAGGTCTCGTTCTGAAATATTTTACATAAAAATAAATGGACACTGAGGGTACAGGGCTTGCTCAAGACTACCTCACAAACAAAGGGTCAGAATCATGAATACAAAAGGTGTAGGTTTCATGCTTGCTTCCCTACTACAGATGTATCTCAGTGACATGCTGAAATATTTCAAATAGTGTATATTTGAAAATTAATGTTTAAATTCACTAGGTGGCGTTACTCTCATGAACTCCACAGTGACATCTTTTGTAATACAAATTCTTAAATTTTATATTTTATAAATAGATTCCTTATATAGCAGTTTCTTTAAAAAACTACTCTATGTAAGAGATGTCTTTTAAAAAATATATTAGATATAATGGGAGTAAAAAAAATAAAAAAAAAAAAGCTTTGTTTGAGCCAAAGTTAAGTTGTAGCTATGAGGGTGGCAGAACTTTGAGACACTTTCATATTGTTACTTCTCACAGAATGAAGACTTGTATCTCATTCATAAAAGAAATCAGACATTCTCTATCTATTGTGTAGCTTATGGGAGATGTAGTTAAAATATGTTGAGTATGACAACAATCTAGCATCCAAGTATTATATCAATGAATTATGCTTCCTTTGTTTTGCTGCAAATGTTTTCAACAAGAGGGTATCTCCAGTATTTTAAATAACCACAACCATTATTTATTTCTAAAATTAAAAGTTCTGTGAGATCTCTACCCCTCAAAAGCACCGTGTGTTTCAACCATGTCCTCTGAAGTTTTGAGAATATATATTACAGAAATAAACCATAAAAAGGAGCTTCTGATCAACCATACATTAAGCAATTACCCAAAATGCATTAAAGGAAAGAGAAAACTTAGCTGAACTGTCACTTATTAATAAGCTGAACCACGAGGGAGCTTAACAGTTTATCATCTTTCTAACAAAGAGACTTTCCATATTTAGCCACTGACCCCAAAGAGGACATGGAGCCCCAGGAACAGCTGTGCATTACCAGAACTTTATAGATGTGATGAAAACAAAGAAAAGGAAATCCACAGCAGTGACTAACCATACTGTACATTCAAAACAATGACCACAGTGAAAATCATTAAAGAGGCAAGTCTGTTTACTTAGGCTGGGAACAATACATGACATTTAACCCCAATTTCTTTAATCCCTCTTTTGTTTACCTGCAAATAATCCCCTAATTTACCCACAATATTATGATATGAATAATAACAGTATTAGTAATGGACACTTGGAACAAAAAATGCAGACAACTAGACCAGCTAGAAGTCAACGCCTATTAAGGACTATCTGGAAGCATTCCTAAATGTGCTATATATTCTGTACGGTCAAGCATGCATTTGATATTTTTTTTCAAAAATAATGAATGAGAGTTTAACAATGGCTACTCACTAGATTCTTTCAGGAAAAAAAATACCACTTATACACAAGAGAAAGAGTTATCAAAGAGTTAAACATACTAATTCTGAACATACTTAGGTTTTGGCTTCCTTAAACTTACAAATCGCTAAGCAGATGTTTTTTTTCAAGTTGTCTGATTTGCCAAGTTTTGACTTGGAATACATTTGTACACTAAAGTCGGAGTAATTTAATTAGAGAAACTTGGGCACAAAAATCAAGGCAGTAAGATGGGGATCTTTCCCCGTCTCAATGTAAACAAATTACAGTCAACTTTGATTGAGCTGCCAGTAGAAACTTTCATCTCCCTGTCAGGAGAAAACTCTCAGCAGCTGCACACATCTGCAAGGCCATCAGACAGATGCTGCTGCCGCTTGGAGGTTGATCCTGACACAAAACTGAGTCCTGCGTTCCCAGAACTGAACGGAGTTGCCACCCTCGACAGACTTCCCAGACACTTGACAGAATGCCAAATTGGCTCCTCAGCTGTCACCACCAGCCACGATTTAACTATTCTTGAACAACCGGCAGAAAAACAACCCACAAAGTATCAGACTAAAAGTCCTATCCATTGTCTCTGACAAAAGACCCTTTCTCACTGAGCCCTGTGATGTGTCACTGAACCCTGTTAACCAGAGACTTAGCGTATCCCATTGCCAAGGGGATACGAGGAACCGTGCACATTATCTGTGCCCAGTAAAGGAACGAAAAGGGAACTTTGAAATCCTCAACGGCAGACCACTCAGGATGCTACATTGCAAGAACGGAAGGATCTCCTACCTGGAGCCCTCTTCGTCTTAGAATGCTGGACTCATCCATCTCCCCCTCCGCTTTCTCTGAGCCTCACAACAGTCTAGCCATGCTGTACTACCTCTACTTGAGCACGCTAATTCAGAGCCCGGCAGCTGCTGAACACTTACATCACGCTCTAGCTGATTGGAGCCCGGAGTCAGCTGGTCCCGCTTAGTTATGCACTCCAGCAACTTCGGAGATCACGGAGGCTTGCAGTTCGGGGCGAGAGCGCAGCAAGTGGGCTCAGGTACCTAATGCACTGAGCCAGGCGGGGGAGGGCTCTGGCAATTAGGCAGGAAGCCGTGGGGTCCCTGTTTTTCCTTCTCCTTCAAAACGCGGGCTCTGGCATTCCGGACAACCAGTAAATGGCTTTCGGCAGGAGCTCTGGGTCAAGCCCCTTCTGAAGCAACTAGAAGGTCAGAATGGCTAAGTAAATCAGTGGTGACAGACACCTAGGCAAAAGGCAGCGACTGATTGGGACGGTGAAAAACTAGGGCACAGCTGGTCAGCCAAGCAGCACCACCATGCCTGCCACTCATCTTTTCTGATGGCATTAAAGAAAAAAATGTAGCAGAACACGCACGCTGCCTGGAAACCCTGCAAACAGAGGGCTCTGGGTGGCTGCTCTTCCAGCCTTGGCAGAACTCTTTCCACCTCCCAGTGTGAAAGCCAATTCATTTACATAAATACCTTGCCAGGAGATTCCTGGCCCTCAGATAGATACATTTTAGATATTCATGTCCCTCCTGGTAGTAACTTAGTTTTGTTGATACCTGACCAAAATATAAAAGGCAGAAGGAATCGAAAGAGCCATCATTAGGTGGAATATTAACCTATTTACAGTCTATAAGCAGCTTAAAAAAAAAAAAAAAAAAAAGATTCCCATCATGTGCAATTTCACAGTCTGTTTCGGCTTGTTTACTCTGCTCATCCTCATCTTATTTCAATTCAAAGCAACCAAGAGATGAATATTAAGTTTTCATTACTGGCCTGGCACAGGAGTAACAACATACAATACTACCAATTTATAACAAATTATTCCCCCTTGATTTCCATTGTAGAGATATTTAAATTGCGATTACAGTTCGGTTCTGAGGAGGCAGATTCTAGGACTCTCTGTGATTTGTCTGAAAACCACATTCTCCTTTGCTCTATCCATTAGACAGCCTCTTTCTTGAAAGAAAGGAGGTAAGACAGGCATAACATTTTCTTAAAAATCCACATTTCCTGGGTTTTACCTAATCCAGATATCAGATTTCTTAATGTGGGGCTGGGGGGGGGGGGGGCTGTCTAAAGGTTCCTTACCCATCCACCTGCTATTACACTAGCTTTCTGTCTCTTTCTGGCTGTCAACACACTATTAGGAGTGCTATCAATTGATTAGATTATGTCATTAAAAATAGCTTGGGGATTTATGAATCTAACCACTGAGGAAAATTGATTGCATTTTATGTTCCCCAACAGTGTCTGCATAAGCCTTCAGACATAGAGAGAAACCCTGTCAAGAAACAGTAGCACTAGCAGAAACATCAGCAAAGACGGGTATCGGGGTGTTCTTCGTCTTCCGTGTGCTCATTTGATACCGCTCAAGGAAGGAAGCCCTGGGGAGGTTTTAGTTCTTTCTCACATATGCAGAAGTAGTACAATCTCTAGAAGCAAAGAAACAGCACCTAAGTGATCCCTGGGCAAGCCAAAGGGGACCAACGAATTCTAGCACAAACAATTCTTTAAAAAAAAAAAATTTTTTTTTAAACTATATGTGTGGGGTGCCTGGGTGGCTCAGTGGGTTAAAGCCTCTGTCTTGGGCTCAGGTCATGATCCCAGGGTCCTAGGATTGAGCCCTGCATCAGGCTCTCTGCTTGGCGAGAAGCCTCCTTCCCTTCCTCTTTCTCTGCCTGCCTCTCTGCCTGCTTGTGATTTCCGTCTGTCAAATAAATAAATAAAATCTTAAAAAAACAAAACAACAAAAAAAAACCTATATGCATTTGTTTACATGAAAGGACACAACAAAAATAAAAACAAAAGGGGAACAGCCTAAAGAAAAAGGTTCAGAGCCAGGAGAGTAAGGTCAGCTTGCTATCTGTGGGGGATATGCAAAGCTGGTGGAAAGAGATACCCATTCTTGACAGGCCCACCTGTACTTTTATCTTTTCCCGCAAAAGGGAGACCTTTTCCTTCAATGAAAACAAAAGGTATGACAGCTGTTGACCTTTCTCCCTCAAGTCACCCTCCTGAGAAGGGCACGAACGGTTGCTGAAATCTGAAGGCCCATCTTAGACAAAGCGCCCTGGCAGCAGGTGAGAACACATTTACCAGCTTAGACTATCACTGTCATCTGTACACAGAAGCATAAGGAAGCCCTAGCTGGTTTTAGGCAAAGAAAAAAAAATCATGACCTAAGAAGCTGAACTTCCAAAATCAAAAGCCAAGCCTGGTGTCCTTACACATGCTTGTGCTCTGAATACTGGGATCCTCATTATGCTGGTCTGTCTAGAAAAAGTGGGGTCTAGTGGAGGGTACCGAGTTTTCAATACAGAGAAGGAAGGGAAAAGATTTTTTCCCTTGAAATAAAGATCACAGGTTGCCAGGAGGAAGGAAAAAAAAAAAAAAAGGTAGCGCCCAGAAGTACCTGTTCTGTGACCAGTTGGGTAAACTAGCTGGAAATGCTTTCTCAAGACATTTCGAGGACACACTGTCAAACAGTCAAAAAGATGTGTATCTCAGGTAAGTGGACTCTATGCGTCCCAGGCTCTGTGGCAGCTAGAGAGGTTTGGTGGGTGGGAGTGATAAAAAGGAATTTGGTTGGGGGGGGGGAGACAAAGTATCCTTCTTAACAAAAGAATATTTTGAGATAAAAATCTAGTTTAGTATTCAACCATTAACTAAGTCTAAGATGAAGATTATGACCATTGCAGCATCAAATCTCGTATGAAAAAATATCGATTACCTGTCAAAATGTATCACTTTGAGAAGTTTTAAAGAAATAAAACCAGCCAGAGGCAAAAACATTTGGGACAAAAATGAAAGGCTGCTGAAAAATAACATCAAGCAATAATGACTTAGCAGAGGGAATAGTAAAAGGAAAATTGCTACATTTACCCTTTGCTACATATTTTCTCATCAAGATAAGCCATGTGTTAAAATGCAATAAAAACTTCAAATGGTGACACTATTCACAGGTAATAATTACGATCTAGCTTAATTTCCATTAATAAACTCATTTTTCCAGCAATTTTATGCCTTCGTGAATATGTTCACAATATCATGATTCAATTAAAAAAAAAACAACTTCAATGTTTAATGCATTACATATGTCTTCAAATAAAATTTCTTAGGCTTTATCATCAATTGTTATCTAAACCTGGGGGCTCCATGGTACTTGATTTTTCTAAAAAGTATTTGTAAGGATACACACCATGCACACTCTATCACAGGCGAAATTTACTTCAAAGAACACTCAAAATCCATGGATGCTATAATATGGGTAAAATTTAAATTTTAATTGTTATTACAATAAATGATTCGCAGAAACAAAAAGAATTCTAAATCCTGAGAAAAACGTGGGTGGGGGTTGGCTGGAGGAAGCATGTGGTTACACACATTTTCAACAAAGGGGTAAATTGACATTTTGTAATTACTGTCCGCAGTTATGTTTGGTATAAAGATACAGGTTTGCCATCTGATTTACCTGGTCAGGTATTTTTCACAAATTTAAAAAGAAGTTAACCTCTCTTCATTGGTTCCACATTGGTTACCCTAAAGTAAGCATTCGTTCTGATCCTACACCCACTCTTCAGCAACTGAATGGTCACTGAGGAGCTGCTGTGGGCAACACTTTGAGGAGTGTTGTTTTGTTTTGTTTTTTAAAAACACAAACAAAGATACGGGTAAATTTCCAGACTTAACCCCGCCCACCGCCACCCACTGACCTAATCCACTCCCTACCAGCAGCTCTCAGTCTTGGCTCCTGGACCACCCACCTACAAGCCAAGGAAGCCTAGATTGGAGGGAATTGTGAGAATGGTTTCCTGGCAGAGGAGAAGGTTTCTCCCTCCCCCTCACGCACAGGGAGAAGAGTCAGAAGAACGCCACTGTTACCTGTCCCTCACCCCACCAGTAAGAGTTGTCAGTATACACTGAATGTGATCTCTAGACCATCACCACCATCCATGGTGAGACCGCCCCATCATGTGTATTCTTACACACGCGTGGCAGCAATCACTATTTCAGATCAAGCAACGTAGACAAACAGTCACAAAATGCATTTACCACTCTACATTGTCTGTTACTTTCAAACAACAGACCAAGGATTCATAAATGTCTGTTATTTATGTTCACTGATCAGGTAAGTCTTATGTGGCCAAGGGACAAATCTTCCATTCACCATTTGATTACTTTTCCCACTCAGAAGTTCAATGCCAACAGCCAATTAATGTGTTGTACTTAAGAAAAGGAAATAAAAGGATCATAAAAACTTAAAGGAGAAACAGACAATTCTGGAGAATGCATGTAAGTATCCATTACTGGGAATATAATCATACTGCAAGGTAAGTGGTAAAGAGAACATCAGATGCCAATGACCAAGGTTACCATGAGATTTGTTAAAAAATACATTTCTGTATTTACATTGAAACTCCTCAATTATTTGCACTGTATTTTTCTCCATATTTTACTTCTAAATATTAACAGCCAGCATTTATTGACGATACAGGGTATGCCGAGCCCTGTTCTAAGTACTGTATAAAGTTTATCTCATTTAATCCTCACACAAACTCTATGAATTAAGATTTAATCCCCATTTTACAGAGGAGCAAACTGACCCTCAAAGAAATCAAGCAACTTCCTAAGGCCACACAGTCAAAGAAAGGCAGACAGAACCAAAAAGCTGACTCTTCCAGTTTTGGTTGCTAACCACCCTATTGCCTGTTAGGGTTTAAACCAAGGGAAAAAAGAGCTTTCCAGATGAAAGGAACACATGAAAGGTGTCAGGTATTTTTAAGTTCCTAAGGAAAAATTACCACATTCTAAGTTGTCAGTGGTCAAAACACACCAGAGAGAGCATAAAGAATTCCAGATTCCATGGGCCACATGTCTCCAAAAAAGCAAAGAAGCAGGGTCTCCAGTTTCAGGACAGAAGCTAGAGCGCCCCCCCCCACCTCCCAGCCCCCCCCCCAACCCCCGCCCTGGGGCACAGGAGGCAGAAGGGAGCCAGAGACAAGTGAGGGAGGATAGTCTCTACTTTCTTCTTCGCTGTCTCTGGGCCTCCAAGGACTCCCTCAGAGTGTCAACAACCTCACCTTTCTGGCTGCTCTGAAACAATTCAATTCCAAATAAAGTGTCTTTTTTTTTTTTTAATCAACATGTAAATTACATAAAACCAAAGGTACCCTTTCCAGTTGTTGTGCCAGACATGCTACACATCCCCATTCACCTGTGGGGCTTTTGGCAATTCCTCATTTCCCAGTCTCATCTTCTCTGGAATTTACCACTGAAGGCACTCCTTAAATGACTCTAGCCTTTCAGGTGAAATGACTCAGGGAGAGGCTGCTTGCCCTGTTCTCAAGAGCACTGAGTGTTCTCCCTTCGTTTTCTGGAAGTCATGACTCTCCAGAGTCCGTAGGAGAAAGCCCCTGGTACAGAGAGCTGTCCCTCTCCAGGCTATGCTGAAGAGGAACCCAGTAACTTAGGGCAAGTCCCTCAACTTCCCTGGGCTTCAGTTTCTATGACAGAAAATGAAGACATGACTATGGACTTCACCAGGAAGCTGGGGAAGAGGAGGAGGCCACTTGCTGGGAAACTGATACCACTGCCCTTCAGGTGAGAGCAGTCCACTCCGGACACCTGGTCCCTCCCTTCTGGCCCCAGAGCCATGTCTCCACACTCTCCTTCCTCTTCCATATCTTGCAGGCCACATCAGCCTACAGAGTACCTACATCAGGTACTTCTCAGCCACTCTCTGACTGCAAGGCTCCTTTGCCTGCCCAGGAACACAGGAGAGGCAGAAGACAGAGCTCAGTTTCCGAGCAGTTGTTTCTCATCCCCATCCTCCAAGTCAAAGCAGTGAGCATGCTGACACCAGGGGTGGGCTGAAGTGTGGGGCCGGAAACACACACCAAGGTCTGCACTCTAACTCTGAAGAAAGGTTATGTACTTGGCTCTAGTTGGCATTCATCTTCATTCCAGCCTAATATTAATACTGTAATAGGACAATATTATTGTCAAAGGTATTACTGTCTCGTCTTTAGAAATATCCGTTATTCCTTAAAGTAACATACAAGTGAACCCAATGTTTATCACCTGTGTCATCAATGCCCTAAAGTAAAAAGACACTTGGAGACAGGTTCCATTCTATTTAAAGTTCCAGGAGATCTTATACTCAGGAGGCAACACTGAAACCATCAATTACCTTGTCCTGTGTTTTAAAATAGTCATTTGAAATTTTAAAGGAACGTTCTAATCTCTAAGGTCAACAAAGGTAAAGAAAGACTTCATACTGTATGTCTTTTTCTCCCCAAAGAAAAGTGCTCAAACCTGTCGGGAAGAGGACTAAAACAAAGGACAGGCTGCCTGCCTTCCAGAGAAAGATGGAATTTTTCTGATTCAAAGGAAAAGGGAGGGATCTAACACCTTCCCACATACGAGACACCGCAGTCTGAATTTGTCCAAGGAGTAGCATTTTCTCAAACACATGTTTCATTTAGCAGAAATTGCAGGTGGGGGTCACTAGCAAGCATATGTCTATGAAATATGCTGCATCCCACGCTTCCTCCATTTAGCTCCATTTGCCATCCCGCCTGTAATCCTGAAGACTCTTTAAATGTATGCGACTGGCGATTTCTACCATGTAACATGCATGATTTCGCTTCAGGCTTTTCACCAGAAAGCTATATTGTCTTGACGTTTGCATCACCTTTTTTTATCTAATTATTTCTGGCATATTACCCATCAAATCACTACTGACAATATGACAGGAATCATGGTATTGAAAAAATTACATCCTAGGAGGAAATAATAAAATATAAATCACATACATAATTTTCTTTTGAACGTTTTAACAATGACATCCTCATATACATATGAAATATAGCAGACTATCCCCATAAATGTTCTAACATCAATCACGGCAGGGAAAATATTCTCTAGTTTGCGAACACACGGATCCAACAAAATATAGCATTTCTAATAAAACTGGGTAATACAACTTCATTTTTTTCATACGAGAGCATTTATGAAGATCTGACAATTGGAAATAGCTCCAATATTTTTTTTCAATTATGTCCCTTCATCTCTAAATGATACACAGCTAACACTGGGATCGTGAGCTAGCAGTTAGTGAACTCCTATATTCCATATTAATAGATCTATCAAGATCAGAGTAGATGAGTGAAGTAACTTTGGCAGTCCTGCCGCTACAGGATGCCTACCAACTGCACGAACTTTAGAAATGACTAAGTCAATAGGTACATACAGAAGTAGGAACACTCCTGGTCAACTAAGTATTTTATGAGCGTCTGAAAAAAGAGTCCTAAAATAGCATGCTAAATAAAATGAGGGTAGGATTGCATACCTGCGGTAGTCAATCACTCTTCCTACTTAGGTATGTTTATCCCGACATGCTTACAATACAGATGGGAAGAGCCGCATGCAAGGGAATTGTTTTAAGCCCTACAAAATCATGTCTAGAGCCTTACTCTACCTTGAGATGCCAGTGTTCATTAATTCTGAGGTTCTGACTGGGAACCTCTTTAAGATCTTGCTGGCATTAGGCACCCAGAGCCAAACAATTTTGGTGAGTCTTTCACAAATACTTAGGAGCTAAGTAAGTCTAAGAGGTACATACAAAACGGATTTTAAAAAACAACTCGGCCTCTTTCAGGCAGGCGGATGTAAGTCAGACACTGCCCTTGAAACCTGTTTCTGACTCCAGTGATACCCACATAGAGCTGGCTTTTCTTTCCATCACCCTGCACTAACATGTCATTCAATTCGGAAGTGAACAGACATGGGGCGGCTGCTAGCACTCTTTTTTGGATAATGCCAAGTAGAACTCCTTGGGACTCAGCCATGTAACACAGCAACAAGACAGAACACTGTTTCTCTACAGAGTTCGAACTCTGTCTTCTAGCTTCCCTTAAATGTGCTCTTCAGAGAAACACAAAACGTGCTCCAGAGTCTAGCTCATTAATCCTCATCAGTGTCTTGTAAAGTAGCAAGGCAAGAGACTGGTCCAATTTACCAACAAGTGAAGTAAGGCAGTGAGGTTAAAAATAGAGTCCAAGGTCATGAAAACAGTTGAAAAACAAACAAAACAAAAAACAGAGCAAACAAAAGAATTCAGGCTTCTGGGTCAGGTGCAAGGACCCAGACATCAGCCATGTCCCCAAATTCTTCCCTCTTTCCTCATCTGCCTTCACTGTCCATCCCACCAACATTTTAACAGGAATTCAAGGGCAAGGGCTCACCTGCCAAACCTTCAGATAGATACACAAACAAATAAACTCATGTGTGCATACCCATGCATTGATATGCATACAGAGGGAGAAACAGAAGCACTAAATGAAGGTCATACCAAGGATAAATTCGTTAGGGACGGGTCACATTAAGCACTGTCCCATTACCCAGTAGTAATGTCTATCTAGTTCAGCAAAACAAAGTTGAAAACAGTATTTCAACTGCACAAGTCACAGATAAACTGTTTTAGTTTTTTAATGGTTAAATGTCTCTTTATACTCCAAGAACATATAGTCGTGTATTAATATTCAAAATACCATGTGATACTTGGGATTATGTCACACATTTAGTCCATGACTCTATCCAAAGACCTTGAAGAACAGCCTGTTTCTCCTTTCTCCTTCTTTTAGCTCAAGAAAAATAAACACTTGTCAAAAAAAAAAAAAAAAAAAGAATACACACTTGTCTAGCTTTCTTAATATTTCAAAATTATAAATATAACTAATTTCTATTATACAACATTTGTAGTATACCAGACCACCATAAAGTCCTATATAATTTTTTTAAAGATTTTATTTATTTATTTGACACAGAGAAAGAGGGAGATTGAGAGAGAGCACAAGCAAGGGAAATGGCAGGCAGAGGCAGAGGAAGAAGCAGGCTGCCCACTCAGCAGGGAGCCCAATGTGGCACTCCATCCCAGGACCCTGGGATCATGACCTGAGCCCAAGGCAGATGCGCTCCAAGTCCTACCTAATAGTCTTATCTAATGTTAATGAACGGTGGTACATTACTTTTTTTTTTTTATACACCAAACTATTCATCACTTTTATACATAAAGCACCTGGAAACAGCTATTAAAACTGTCTTTAAAGTAGTTCTCCAAGTAAGACCAAGGAAAGGCTTTAACAAAAATTAATATTCCCCAAAAAAGGACAATAAGTGTTTGAAAACTTTGATCTTGCTGATAGCTGATTTCTTAGACTTAGTTTCTTCTGAGTCTATGTAAGAATGCAGCTCTAGCACATTATCCTTAAAAATTAAGGAGATCTATCTCAAGTTTTACAGACTGATAAAAAGTCACTACGTTCTGTTTGAAATCCACCGCGCGGGGCGCCTGGATGGCTCAGTGGGTTAAGCCGCTGTCTTCAGCTCAGGTCATGATCTCAGGGTCCTGGGATCGAGTCCCGCATCAGGCTCTCTGCTCAGCAGCGAGCCTGCTTCCCTCTCTCTCTCTGCCTGCCTCTCTATCTACTTGTGATCTCTCTCTGTCAAATAAATAAATAAAATCTTTAAAAAAAAAAATCCACCGTGCTTTCATTTATATTCATTAATCTTAATGATATCATTAATGCACAATGTGTTTCATAGAAACTAATTGTATTTTTCCAGAATCAAACATTAACAATTATGCCTCCCATTATCACCTAATAAAATAAAATTTAAAAAGTCTCAAGCACATCAGTGAATATTTTGGAATGGTAACTAATTTGCATTTTTAATGCTACAATAAATTGACCAGATTATCATCAATTAGATAAATTAATATTCTGTAAGTAAGACCATAGGGAATTATTCTGTTAGAAATTGACAACTCCTGACACTCATTTCCTTGAGCCTTTTTGAATACAGGCTTAGCCCTTCTTTGTCCTCTTATCTAAAGCTGGCCTTTGTGACTCTAGCTAATACCACACAACAGAACCTATTCCTCTGTAATTTTATATATTTATCATTGCTTTAAAAAAAAAAAAAAAAGGAGATTAGGAAATCTGTGCTCTTCAAGTAAAGGAGAAATATCTACCTGGGCAATAAAAGTGCCCTGAGTCAGAAGTGTGTGAATCAATTTGTTTACACCTTGTATTACTATACACATTTTTTATCCCCTTGATTCAAAAGCCAATTGCTAAACATCTACAATGAGCCAGGCATTATGATGAATGCTGAGAACGGGAAAGACAGACTCAGTCCTTCCAGAATGCAATCAGGGATCCCAAGACACAAGTACCAAAGAAGGATGAGCTCAAAGAGTAGCTGGAGAATAAGGGAGGTTTCCAAATATATCCACTCATTAGAATCACTGGAAGAATTTTTTTTTTTTCAGATTTTATTTATTTGTTTGAGAGAATGAGAGAGTAGGGGGAGGGGCAGAGGGAGAGGAAAAGAATCACCAGCGGACTCCGTGCTAAGCAGGGAGCCCCACACAGGGCTCAGCCTCACAACCCTGAGATCATGACCTGAGCTGAAAGTTGAACTGACTGAGCCAACCAAGCACCCCTGCACGAAATTTTATAAATTTCAAAATATAAAGCCACCCCCAATCTCCTAAATCACAACCCCCCAGGGTGGGCCACAGGCATCAGCAGTTTCTGAAGCTCCCCAGGTGATTCCACTGTGCAGAGAGGTTTGACACCCCTGGTCGGAAGGGCATAGGGGTACTAAGCCCAGAAGTCAGAGCGACCTTCTTACTACAGAATTCCTGTCATCTTCCCCATGCGTGATTACCAAACTTGAGAAAGGGGCCAGGGGACCCAGTGATGGAAAACAGTAAGGGAAGGGAAGGATGAATTCCTGTGGTTATAAAAGAATAGGATTTTCATCTCTTTTCACCAAAGACAAGCATTTTCATGGAAAGACAAGGCACTTTTTGCACAATATTCCTCTAAAATTGAAGTTCAGTGAACTGGATAAGTCCTTTCGGTCTTGGCCTTACTAAACACATTACATGACTCAATTATTAAAAGCAAACAGGATCCTTCAGCTTTTCCTTTTGAGGTTTCTCGGTGAAGATTTCATAGCTCGCCTGACAACTCTGAATGCCTATCACCCCTTCCTCTGAGACAGGAGAAAAGGACATCTGTGAAAAGCTCTTTCATTGTATTCTTTAACTGTCCACTGAAGAAAACTAGCTATAATAGCCAGTACATATCCTGAATGTTTTACCTATTGACAAATATTATTAGACCAGATCTGATTTCATTTTGTAAAACAGTACACGGAGATTCCTTACTCTAAGCCATCAGTAAAAATACAGACTTCTTTAGGGAAAATAAATAATAAGAATACTGTACCGTACAGGAAAGGAGGATTTTCTCTTAATCCTTGTTTTCCGAAATACGGTTTTAGAAACATGTCACCTATTTCGCTACTCAGTTTTTAGAGGGCATACTTGCATTTAAGAACTGAGAATGTCACTTCCTTTACATGCTTCTGAAGAATGCACCTTTCACCGTCTTTGAGTATAAAAACCGCAACTAATAGATTTAGCACAGAGTTACTCATTTAGCTGTAGTATTTAATTGCACATGCAATGGAGTTTCTAATAATGCATCCCAGTAGCATGACGTCAATTTCTTCAAGAAGTTGCATGCACCACGTTCCATTAAAATCCTTTTCTTTTTTTAAGTTACTGGAAGGCACTGCCCTAGCTATTGAGGTGCATTTCCAGGAAAAATAATAATAATAATAATTATTATATATATATATATATATATATATATATCTCAAAGATACCAAAACATCTACCATACATTATTCTCTAAAACTCAAGATACTACCAAGACTACATATTCTCTAACTTGCAGCAGTGATCTGCAGCCCAAGTGTTGTCGGGAAAAAAATCTCCATGTGACATGATAAAGCATTTTTATTTCAGCCAGATATTAGCTTTTAAAAAGTTCTTCCTGACAGTTTCCTAACAACTAGAAGATTAGTTGTAAGTCAGCCAATTGTTTTTTTCCACTTGACTTAGTGAACCACCTTGCATGTAGGGTATACCTTTCCCTTACATGCATTATGGATGCAACTTTTTAAAGTCCTCAACCTATTTGCTTCCATCCGTTGCAAAAGAGATTTGCTGGTGTGCCACCTACTGGACAAAATACCATTTACATCAGTGTTCTTTACCTTGTTTCTTTGAGCTTTTAAAACCTTAGATTCTCTCTGTTAATGGAGACGAAGATCCAAGGAACTATTTTTAGAGGGTAATCTAATGAGAAACTGAGTTTGCCCCACCAACAGTACTCTAGGTGGTAATGTTGTAAATGATACTTATGGGAGGATTGGCCTCTTCTACACACCTATGGCTGCTCATCATACTTGATGAAGCACAAGGAAGGCAACCAAGGGTCATGAAAGCATTCAAGGTCATCATCCAAACAAGCAAGGACGATGCTTGCTTGAGACCTGAGTGAAAGTGATCGCCTCTCCAAAAAGCTGATGATCTATAAGGAATCCACCCCAAACTGACTGCAAAGAGTAACAGATTCTCAGCTTTCTAAGTATGTTGTAACCTCAGTGAGGTATGCACTCATCATAGACAGTTACTTTGATTTCACAGTTTGTTACTAGGCTAGGTAACATCCTAAAACTCTGAAAAGTATCTGGAGACCCTCCTTGCCTGAGGTTCCAGAAGCGGCAAGAGAGAGGAGATGAGGAAAGGTACCAGGTAAGCACCACTGTCTGTTCCTGTAAAGCTGCCCCTAGAAACCCATCTCTCCCCTTAACCCCCAGAGGCCTGGATCAGGCGGAATCTACGAAGCATTCAACACCACTCTCTACATCTCCAAGAGAATTAAACCTTCTAGACTCTTCTGATCCCATTGCCGTCCAAGGGAACATTCCCTTCTGGTAACAATGGAAGCGTGCACTATGCCTATAAGATGTGTATCTACCCCTCTGTCCTTCACTACTAGCTACTGTTTGCTACTGTTTGCCATGGACTCCTCTTTCTGAGTCAAGCTGCCAGAAATGGAAATTCTGGTTTCAGAACTAGAACCAACCACTTCTTCTCAGTAGGTGAAAGATCTACAAGATGCCAGTCAACCAGCAGTTTTATAAGGCAGGTAACTATCTCCTGCTTTGCTCATTCAGATCGTTTGTAAGCAGAAATATATAGCAATGTTGCCAGGCTCAGACATTTTGTTCAGAAGCAGTACATGGAGGCAACCCCTTCCTTCGTTTTTCTTTTCGGGAGGAAATATGGCTGAAAAATAAAAAGCACAAGAATGGCAACTGAGCAACTGGAATCCATTCTAGGTTCTGACACTTAGCTCTTGATTGCCCTTGGGAAAGTCATTCAATAAATTGCTTCCTGCAATTTGTTTTAGTTTCCTTAAAGGAAAAGACACCTCCCCATTTTTACCCTCCATTTATACCCTGATGTTTAATTTTTTCAATCCTACAGAAAATGTAAAAGAATGCAACAAATACACTTACACTCTTCACCTTTCAACAATTACAAACATTTTTCTGTGCTTTCTTTTGCTCTAAGTATCTGTGAAACTACAATTCAGACAAAAATGGGATTTTTGACTTCAGAGAAAATGCTTTAGGTAAAAAGCTCCCCACCAGAAGGTGGCAAATGGTCAGTAACTATATATTCAGATTCCCAAGAGTATTTTTATCAGGAAATTTGATTTCTTTAAAAACTCTTAGAACAACACAGAGTTGTCATTAACATTTTCCAGGAGATGCTTCAGTGAGGAGGGTCAGTCTCAGATGAACCCCAGAATCACTCCATTTCCAAGCTGGAAATCGTCTCAAACCTTTCCCTTCAGAAAGCTGAGAACTGAGATCCAGGGAGGCTGCTTCACCTTGTCTTTGCTATAAATAATACACTTCACTGCAAGAGAGGTGGGGATGTAGGAAGACAATGAGAACACCAGGAGGAAGGGGATTGAAGGGAGTATGGGAGGTAGCCAGGCATGGTCAAGGGCAGCAGCTCCCTAAACCCACTGACATTCACCCGCAACCATGCAGCATTACCACGCTCCAAGGGCAATGGAGGAGAGCAGCCTTTTGGAGCAAACCAGAACCGGCTTTTCCCAAACTCTCAGAATTCCCCTCTCCAGCCTCAGCCTTACATTCCCCTATTTCAAACGCCTGACCCTGCTTCAGGTGTCGCAAGCATCTCTGGTTTTCCTCTTTATAGATTAGGCCGTTAACGTGTCCTCTGACTAGCTACTGAACACGGCTCTACCAGGGCAAAGATGTGACCATGGCAAATGAAGTTTTACCATGTGTGGCTCTGCAGGACAACCTCCTCTCTAAGCAAGAAGAGGCAGAGACCCTCCTGAGGTTACACAAGCCCAGTTTTAGGTTTCCTGAGCCGTGTTTCAAGGCTTTGTGCTAGAGATGGGATTTCCTCTGTTATTTTGGCGTTCTGCTCCAGAAATACAAATCCTTTTGTTTACAAAATTATCCATGGCCACTTTCAAAACTCCTCAATCAATAAGAATAATCCAGCCGCAGAATATTAATTTTTAGTAATATGTCTTCTATCGATCGTTTCTTGGCATTCTTCCTGGTCTGGTGTGGTTCGGAGCTCAGCTTGGCACCCACCAGCTTTCTCGTCATGATACGGTTGGACGGCGTTCCAACGCAGAGGGCACCACCGTCCATCTGGCCTTCACGGGTCTTTTATTTTTTGTTTCCTGTTCTCTGCCTCTTGACTCAAATGCAGACCGAGACTGTGGCTGAGGAGCAGTTTACAACCAGCCATCAGCGGCTTCATTTGCAAAATGAGAGCGCTCCTGAACTCCCTTGTAAAATACTTTGAGGGGCTTTGATAAATTACAGCATAGGTACACAGTTATGGTATCGATTCCTAAAGCCACCAGGTTCTTGGTCAGTCCCTGTTGCATTCACAGCTATCTTTTTAATATCTTTCCTCCTCTCTTGGAAAAGTGTCCAAAAATTTGACAGGTAGCATTATTTAAAGATGTGCAATGCCTTCATCAATCGAGACGAAGGAAACAGGTCTTTTTATACCTTTTAATGTGTCCATCTACCTCCCTGACAAAGTGACACAGGCACCCACCGCACAACTAAATCAAGATGCGGACCAGACTGAATACTTTTTTGATGTGACTGAATTCTAAGACGCATACATTAACAGATGTTAACCTACCCAGAATATGCTGTGTGTTCTATCAAGGCTTCAGAAATACTCTGAAGCTTGCCCTAGAGCTGACAGGCATCCAAATTATTTGAATAAACAAAGGAAAGGTGGTAGGACAGCGGGGGTGGGGGGCAGAGCTGGAAGGACAAACACTTTCATTCTTTCTTTCTTTCTTTTTTTTTTTCCTGAACATTTCCTGGATCTTTTTTTCATTTAAACTTCCAATGTGTTTGGACAAGTCTGTCTTATTTCTCACATTGAAAATATACCCAGAGACCAAGAATATAGCTGCTATTTATCACTCCCACTCTAAAACGTTTAGGAAAAAAAAAAAAAAAAGAATGCAGATGCAGAGTAAGATGTTATATTTTACTAATTCTCCAACAGCCAGGGTTTGTGCCATAGCCAGGCTGGGAACCGGCCCTCCTCCCCACCACTCCTCGCAAGCAGAGGCAAAAGGCAGTAGAGCATTGCTGACATCTCTCTCCAGCGCTGAGGGACCAACTGTCAGAGAGTCCTGGTGGTAGGAGCGAGAAGCCAACATGAACCATTCTGCCAGGCAGATTCTCTGGGCCTCTACCCAGATCCTGGGCGTGCATGGCCCTCCTCTATGCACAAAGTCACCACCTGGAAAGCCAGTAAGGTTTTCCCTCTGATTAGTTACTCTCAGAAGGACAGAGAGAGCAGAAACACAGTGGTTCTACCCAAAGACAGCAGCATCCTCTAATTCCTGATTTCAGAGGAAAGCCTTTTAAAAGGGGGACTTGGCAAGAAAACCTTCCCATTCCATCCCTTCTCCCTCTCTTTTCCTCTCAAGTTCAACCACACACTAGATTATTAACTCCTCTGCATAGCCACTATGCTATCACAGTCAGTAAAGAACAGTGAGGGTAGAAGGAGGGCGGAAGGGGAGACAAAGGGCATTGGGAGAGAAGAGCAGAAAGTATTCTCTCTGGATTAACTAGCCCATCCACTCGATACAGATTTCCCCAGCTATCCTATGAAATTTTTCATAAGCCATGAAAGCGTAAAGCAAAGAAGCAATTACCACTAATTTATATGGAGAACCTTTTGAGCACGTCCAGACCCAAGAAAACAACCTCCCAGGCTTTTCTGATAACTTAGGACACATCATGCTCAAAGATGCCCAAGATAAAGCACAGATGTTCACAGACACAGTTCAAAACCATGGCAGCCTGATGCTGAGAGGCTGAGAGTAATTCCCGCGGGGAGGAGCCTGGCAACGTCACTCTCAAGGCTAGGGGGGTTGTGTGTGTGTTTGCACTGCCTCTGTAAAAACTTGGGGCAAAACACTGAACCCTATTCTGGCTCTTCAGCATTTTTCCCAACATGAAAACCCTCTTCAGATTTCTTTTGGCACTAATTCAGGTTCTTCACAAAAATGAAGTGAGATTTTGAAAAGCAGGGGATACCTGCACCAGGAATATCTAAACAGAGAACAGGCAGCCAGAAGCACAATTTCCAGTGACAAGTGAGGCTTGGGTGATGCTCCCATTCATCTTTTTGGTCATGTTAACTAGCTATTTACTTGTTCATCCACCACTTCTTCATGTTTCTGGGTACACAGCTGAATACATTGCCTAGTCTCTCTTGGACTTGGGTATGGTTACAAGACCAAGTTCCAGGCAATGGACTAGCAAGTAGATGTGATTCCTCTCCATCTCCTATCTGGGATCTGGGCGTTAACACTTAGAAAGAACAGAAGCATGGCAGAACCTTTGTCAGCCTGAGGTCCTGATGGTTTACGGGGAAGGGAAGCTACCTCTGCCAAAATGGCCTGGAAGTGAGGGAGAAATAAATATCCATCATTTATACACGTAAATAATAACAATATTGAAGAAATTTCTAAATCAGCCAAAACTGAGTGTGCTTGTTATGACATTTATTTACTGTAACACAACTCTCTTAAATCATCCTGATTAAACACTGGGAGAAAACTTACCTCACCAACAACTACAAATCAGCCTCCCACTAAAAATAAACGCAGTGCAAGCGTTCTCACAGCGGATGTCACATAGGTCAGAGCTGCAGGGCTTTCAGAGTCATCTGAGAGCCCACACCCTGGGGACCACTCGAGCAATTTATACAATGGTACATCCATGTGAGGAAATAGTGTGTCATCATTAAAAAGGGCACAGGAGACTTTTCTGTGCTAATGTGAGATATCTTCACATTAAATTCAAAAGTAAAGTCAAAGCAGTTCCCAAAAATTCCAAAAAATTTTAGTTGTATACGTTTAGGGAGACATACATTATTTTTTCCCACAACTAACAAGAAACAATTGGTAACGATTACCTTTGGGGAGACAGACAAAGAGAAGTATATCATTTTTTTCTTACCTTTTCATATTCTTGGTATTTTCTAATACTGGATATGTATGGCTTTTTATAAAAATGTCAACGGCAGGGGTGGGGGGTGTGCCTGAGTGGCTCAGTGGGTTAAAGCCTCTGCCATCGGCTCAGGTCATGATCCTAGGGTCCTGGGATCGAGCCCCACATGGGGCTCTCTGCTCAGCCTGCTTCCCTTCTTCTTTCTCTGCCTGCCTCTCTGCCTACTTGTGATCTCTGTCCATCAAATAAATAAATAAATAAAATCTTTGAAAAAAATATATCAACAGGGATAGCAACACTGTGGGCTATTAATTTTTTTCAAAGATCCCTATATTTTAAAAAATATGTGTATTACCATTAAAATGTAAATCAGCAGCATGAAAGAAGGGTCACGTCAGAGGCATGAATGAGTGTCCCCTCCTCCCGGGCAGATCAACTCCCAAGTGAGGACACTAGGAGACTGTTGCTGAGTGATGGCCAATTAGAACTACATAATTCTGAATTTGTATTGGTGTCATGAGTGACCATGAGGTTCCCCTACTTATACGGGTATAAGTAAATGACTCTCCTGTTTATTAGGAAAATAACATGTGGCAAGAGCATTTCTGATTAGTGATCACTGAAGAAATGCTTGAAGAGCCCGTTCCACATAAGCTCACTCCCAGATGAATTCAGGCGCCATTCTCTGATTTCAAAGTTCTTCGTCTAAATGCCACATTTTATGGGGCGGGGCGAGGGGAGCAAACACTTCAGTTTGAAACCGTGGAGAGAGGCACCAAGGGAAAAAAAAAACGCAGAGTGAAGGGGACATTTCTTGGCATACAGGTAAGCTCTGGTGAGGCTGTACTCAGAAAGGCTCCCTCCTAACCGCAGAAGAGATTCTGCGTCTCATTTTAAAAAATACCCTTCAGAAAATGGAGTCTACCTTCAATGTGCACATTTCTCAGTGAAGTGCATAAAGGCATCTTACGATGCAGAGTCTAGCTCATCTCTTTTGCTTGAGTTTCATTTCCACCATAGCAGAGAAAAAGGCTGACCTGGGACACAGGCACCACAGCCAACAGAATGCACATGCTCGCTGAGCTGTTGGATATTTTGTTTAAATCAACTGAACACAATTCCACCAGAACACAGAAGTTAAGGCAGAGAGAATGTGTGTTTAAATATTCTGACATAAATGGTTTGTTCCACAGTATCAAGAACCACAACCAAATATAGGGCAAAGAGGATGCTGTTAGTAAAGGAGAGGTTTCTGGAGAAACTTGTGGGTGCTCGCCTGGATCTAGGACATCAGAGGACATAAAGACACAGCTCTACCAGCCTCCCCAGTATCCAAGGTTTCATTGGGAAACAGGTCAAAAAAAAAAATTACAACTAGTCAAACCCTCCAACATAATAATATTTTAAAAAACAGAACACTCCCCTGTACTTGATTTCATGTCTACATTGTAATTACCTTTAAAGTACTCTGAACCAGGAAACAACATCATTGAATTTGGGGCCATATACTTGCTATAATCGTTAAAGAGAGTTGCACAAAATGAACTCAGAGCTGCACCAACCACAGCACCCGCCAAGAACCAGGAAAGCCAGCGCGTCTAACACATCATCTCCTAGGTCTCCTCGGCAGCAAAACCCAGGAGCCCTTGTGAGCAACTTTTTAAAAAATATAACTAGCAGGAAACCAGGAAACCTCAAGCCACATGTTAAAGCAGTGTTCCACACAACAAAATTTCACTAGATAAAACACAAATGAATAATTCAAGTCTCTGGCTTTGCGAGTTATAGACTGCAGAAGGACCCAGCAAAAGGGTGTATTGGATATTTCAACTTCATAGTTGCCTGTGGAGTTTAAAACACACGTAGACGCAGAAGAAAGGGTGAGAGGAGGCACTCATGACAAAGCCAGGCAGCCACACTAACATCACCCTTGAGGCTACAGTCAAGTGTTCTCTATGCTAGCCGCAAGGCACAGGGAGGTGGATGCTGCCATCTAGAGGTATCTAGGGATATCGCCTTTGATAGCAGGCCAGCCAACACAAAAGGGCTGAGGGCCCGGGAAGCAGAGGACTTGACAGGCTTAGGGAAGAAGCTGCCAGAGAGACACGTTCTTCCAGGAATCAGGTGCCCCCTTGTCTGAGGGGAGGGAACACAAGG
The DNA here is from genome assembly GCF_922984935.1 of Meles meles. Taxonomy (NCBI): domain Eukaryota; kingdom Metazoa; phylum Chordata; class Mammalia; order Carnivora; family Mustelidae; genus Meles; species Meles meles. The sequence goes on from NC_060068.1 coordinate 87,873,264, forward strand.
AGGAAATGCTGGACAGACAGAGAGGCTTCAGCTCCACAATTCCCATGAGCATAAGGATGTACAATCCTCTGTGATGGCAAATTGGGGCACGAGCAACTAGAAGAACGAGAGGGAAGAGAACACATGAATAAAAGATGGGCACCAACGGTCAGAGGTGGCCCCTGGGACAAAGGGCTGGCACCCGCTGAGACGTAAACACCTTCAGACTTCCACTCTCAGAGTTCCAAACTACAGAAAAGGAAAAAAGGCAGAAAGAAACTGAAGGGGAAAATTAAAAAATCAGACAGGTAACCAGCCCGAGACTGACATCGTGGGGGAAACAATAGACCTGAGTAATAAAGGATGCCTATAAGCTACCACAAGTTACTAGGAGACATGAAAAGAAAATCTATATTTAGAGAAAACAGGTAAAGAATGGTTGTATAGTATACATGATTTTTATCCCTACCTTTTTTTTTTTTTAAGATTTTATTTATTTGACAGACAGAGATCACAAGCAGGCAGAGAGAGAGGAGAAAGCAGGCTTCCCACGAAGCAGAGAGCCCGATGTGGGGCTCAATCCCAGGACCCTGGGATCATGACCTGAGTTGAAGGCAGAGGCTTTAACCCACTGAGTCACCCAGGCGCCCCTATCCCCACCTTTTAAGAAAAATGTTTAAATGCTCTCTGGAAATTTATCAACTTATGATACGAAAATAAACTCTTCTTTTTAGAATAAAAAAATGAAGAACACAGAAGTCATCTAATCCTGAATTTCCTAATTGATCTACCCGATCTAAGACTCTGGGGATGAAAAGGTAAATAAAGACCTAGCAGACCAAAGATGTGGCTTCATTTGCCCTGATATTGGATTCCTAACCTTCCCCTCTTAATGAAGAGCTATCAGCACTGACAGGCTTAGGTGACGGTTGTAATTCAGATGCATGACTGTCACATCCTTCTGCCTTGTGGGACAGGCTATAAGCTCAGGACATTAGTGAGAACTGTTGCCACCAGCAACTTCAGCTGCTTCCAGTTAATTTCATATCAAATTCAGATTTGCTTAAAATACCAGAGAAGTGGGGACTATTCATTCCTGCTCCAGCCTCTGCCGGCTCTGACAGGGCGAGGAATCGGAGGCTTGTCAGGCTTGATGGATGAAGGGAATTATTGCTCGTGCGCTGTCAGTGCCCATCCCCCTTTGAGCATGTCCTTTGCCTTTAGCACAAGGGGCAGAGGATGTTTTGAATGATTCAGAGAAACAACAGTTTGTGAAAAACCCCTCGAGCCAGCAAAGGTGCAGGCACTAACTTTTCACTTCTTTTGTTGGCTCTTCTGATGCCACCAAGGAAAAGTTGCTATAGCAGAGGACATCTCTATAGGTACTTTGGTAGTTGGTAGTGTGATGTGTGGGCAACATCTGGATTTCACAACTTCGAGCTAGGTAATGCAGTCAGTGCCTTCATGAAATCAAAGAAGGAGCCCCTGAGGTTGGCCAAGGAGGAGCTTCTACACATGTAGAGGGAATGCCGACGTCACATTCCCAGCTCCTGTCTCTGGAACAGCCTTTGGAGACCTGCTACCGGCAGGATCCAGTTTCTTAGGCCGGTGGCAGCCATCACTGGGAAGCCCCACTCCAGAGAGCAGCAAGGTCCAGGGTTCTGGGTCACACCACTCCACTAGAACTTGGCACATTCAAGTCTCAGCAAATGGTGTCCCAACATGGCACAGTACATAGGCCAGGAGACTGACATGGAAGCCTGACAAGAGAATAAATGATTTCTCTCCCCACTGCAACTATGGATTTATAAAAAAGAGCAGATGTGTAATATTTTCACAAGGGATGACTTTTTTCCCTCTCACTGGTTTTCAAAGAAAATGAAGAAGTTATTTCCAGAGATAGAAAAAAAAATGTTAAAATGAGGGACAGTCTTTTAAATGTAACTGTAAATAAATGTAACTACAAGAGTTAGGATGCTCTCCTACCAGCTCTACTAGATGTTAAAAATAGCATGAAACTAAAGGAATTCAATTATATGATATAATACAAGAAGACAAAGCAAAGGAACAGAACAGAGCCAAGAAATAGACCCATAATGTGCTTGGGAATTTAGCTCATGCTGAAAGTGGTATTAAAAATCAGAGGGGAAGGGAAACGGTTTGGTAGTAGTGCTGGGAAAACTAGCTAGCCACTGGGAAAAAGAGTAGTAGGATGGACTGCTCTTCTACTCCTCAACAAAAATAAGCTCCAAATAGATTACAGATATAAACACTGAAAATTAACCCATAAAAGAAAATAGGAGATAAATTGTTAGAATCTGTGAAGAAGAAATACCTTTCTAGGCATGACATGAGACCCAGAGCCATTCAAAATGAGTTAATATGGACAAACCTCTGGCAGAACTGACAGAAGGGGGCAAAGCATGAGACAGAAGACACAAATAAATAATTTTTAAAAGATCATTTACTTATTTATTTTTGAGAGAGAGAAAGAGAACATGCTTATGAGTAGGGGAAGGAGAGGAGAAGGAGAGGGACAGACTGACACCCCACTGAGTGTGGAGCCTGACATGGGGCTCGATCTCCTGACCCTGAGATCATGACCTGAGCCAAAGTCAAGAGTCAGATGCTTAAGAGACTGAGCCACCCAGGTGCCCCTCCACTAAACGATAATGAGAATGGGAAAGGAATCAAAACTGCAGCTTCCGCACAATAAACATAATTTTCAAACACAATAAACAGATCCACTAAACTACAAAACAGGTAACATTCAGAACAGTCAAGAAATCAAGCCATTGTTACACAAACTCTTCCAAAGATTAGAAAAAGAAGGAACTTTCCCTGTGCTAGATACAACTGCTATTTAGTAGGTATTTCTTCTCCCCTACTGATGCTGGATTCAATCCTGCGGCTTGCTTTCCCCAAAAGACAACAGTGTCACTGTGGCCATTTCAAGCCTAATCCTTAAGCATGGATTCCGCTCACCCCTCTAGAAGTTTCCAACTTCCAGCACGAGAATACCATTCTACAGACAAGTGTTCCCCTTCATCCTGGGTCCCACAGTAATCCCTGCAGAGCAGACATGACCCTGACTTACAGATTAGATTTAAGCCAAGCCAACCCAACATTCACCACCTAAAGCAGCTACCCCTGGCAACCCACAGACCCACAGCAAGAAATAAATACTCCTGACAGATGCCACTGAGAAACTGTGGCTTATTATCCAGCATTATGGTTGGAATAAGGGAATGGCTGATACATTCCTAATTCACTTTGTTGAGCTAACATAACCTAACAAAGGCAATACAAGAAAGGAAAACTATAAGCTAATACCATTAATACACACGAATGACAAAATCATAAATAAAATACTAGTAAACTGACTGTACAAATGTATTTTTAAAAGTTATTTGTCATGACAATGTGACATTTTTTCAAAAACATCATATCAATAACAATCAACAATGGGAAAAAAAAGCGAGATACTTAAAAAAAAAAAAAAATTCTTCACCTGATAAAGAGCTTCTAAAAAAGAAAACCAACAAAGCATTCATCATACTTAAATGAAATATTCAAAATACTCTTTGTGTTTAAGAACAAGACAAGAATGCATGTGATCACTTCTTTTCCACATGTCTGGACATCCTGGTTAGTGATTTAAGACTTTTAAAAGAAAATAAAATCTATGAAGACTGGAAAAGGAAGAAATAAAGCTGTTATTATCTGCAGATCATCATTGCCTATATTGCCTACAAAAACTCCCATCCCCAAATCTACAGATATGCAAAAAATCAGTAAGAATTAGCAAGGTTGATTAATTTAAAAATATGCAAAAGCCAGTTCAATTTCTAGACATTAGCAAGCAGGTGTACATGTTTATTTTTAAAGGATGTTACTTAAAATTCCTAAGAGTGCATCTAATAAAGGATATACAAATTCAGTCTGTAGATAAGAACATTTAAAAAGCCCTAAGTAAACAAAGCAATATACCATGCTCTAGAATAATAAAACTCAGTCATAAAACTATCAATTTCCCAAATTGATCTCGGGATTTAACGTAATTCTAATCAAAATCTAATTAGCTCGAAGAACTTCACAAGTAAATTTATACAGAAGATAAACATGCCAAAACAGCCAATACTCTTATAGAACAATGACATAAAGAACTTTTCTTGACCAGTTAATAATAAGACTTGTTATCAAGTTAAAGAAATAAAGAAAGTGTGGTATAGGCACAAAAATAGACAAACAGAACCAGTTACAAGAAAGAGAAGCCCAGAAATAGAGAAATACACAAAGAAAGCCTAGTACTTAGTAGTTAGTTCTGATGTATGTTATGTTGTATCCCTGAATTGTTACAACAAATGCTGTCAGGATTAACTATTCTCATTTTACTAATGAAGACACCAGGGCTCAATGAAGTTAAGTGACAATTGCCTGAAATTACAGAGCCAGGTAACTAGAATTCAGTCCTAAGTTTCCCAAGCCCACACATGTCAATCTTTTCCATCATCTACTATCTTTTAACATTTGTAAATAAACCAAGACAAAGGGCCTGTATACTAAGGATAACAGCAGCTTCCAAATGCTGAAAAAGTCCTTAGCAAAAAATAGGTAAAACATAGCATCTGCCGGCAGAATTATGCAGAGGTCGTTACAAGAGGCGTTTAAAAGAAACATACTTCCCTTCGGAGGACATCACACCAGATCCACACTGTGAGTTTACGTCAATTGAGAAGGGTATGGATGCTTCAAGTCCTACAGAATTAGGGTCAGGGTTCCTCAAGAGTTGTGCTAATTTATGTGAGTCACAACTGGGAGGGGAAAAAACCCACACGCACTCCAATTACAAGAGAAACACTCATATCAAAATTCTTTTTTTTTTTTAAAGATTTATTTATTTATTTATTTATTTATTTATTTGACAGAGAAAGAGAGAGAAAGATCACAAGTAGGCAGAAAGGCAGGCAGAAAGAGAGGGAGAAGCAGGCTCCCCGCTGAGCAGAGAGCCTGATGCGGGGCTCAATCCCAGGACCCTGAGATCATGACCTGAGCTGAAGGGAGAGGCTTAACCCATTGAGCTACCCAGGTGCCCCTACTCATATCAAAACTCTTGAGAGAAAAAAATATATACTCAAAACTTTGAAGAGCTATAGAGACCAAAACTGTCTCTTCAGGTAGATATGGTCCTAAAATAACCAGGGAAACACATATATAACGCTCTACATATGTAAGAAGTATTGGCGATTTTAAATCAACAAAAGAAATGCTATTTTTAAAAGAACTTTAAGAGAAGATAAATTAGGAACACTATGTCCCATAAAGTTTGTTTCCAAACAGCCATAATTCCTTGGTTGGACTCTCAAATACTTAGTTTAGTTATGTGAAATTCCTATTAAAATGTTTTATGTTCTGAGCTCACTTAAGAGCTTGATTTTTCTAGTCATTTATGCTTAGCTTTTACGAATACAGAGAATCATGCTTTAAATAAAAATGAAATACAAGAAAAATGGTATTTTAAAGAATGGAAATCAAATTAAAATCTAAATTGCAAATCATCTAACATGTATAAGAAAGCTAAATTAGAACTCCAAGAAATGCTGAAAGGAAATATATTTTTAAGGGTCATAAACCAAACGATAATATTAATTGCAATAAGAAGGCTTATTTAAATGAAAAGCCCAAAACTAAGGATTTCATAAGCAATGCTCCTAATTTGTATGCTTAACATGCTAACATTTGTTTCTGTCTTTTACATAGCTAACCAATTAGACCATATTTCTAAAGAACCAATTTTATTTGCTGGCAATTATTTGTTATCTTAGCTATAATTCTGCAGCTTTTCAAGCAACAAATGAATGAATGTCTTACATCTGGAGAAGAAAATACAAAAAGTGATGGTATGATGTCTGAATACATGCAATTACTGGTATGTTACATTCTAATTAGCATAATTAGCTTTGAAACAGTTCTCACAGTAACTGTCAACATTTGTGTCGATTTAGTGGCAGTTAATGACATGTGTAGCAAAGATTTGCTATTCCTTTCACTGACAAGTAAAATAAAATAATCCCTTCCCAAAGAGAAAAGGCAGCCTCACTGAGCATTCAAAACATCATTTAATCAACAAAACTCTGCAGTAGCAGGTTTAAGAAGGAAGGCCTTACAGTTTATTCCAAGAATCTACAAAGTGGAATATGGACACCTCAGGGGTACATATAATCAAATGAAATTTAGGGGGAAAATTGTATCGGTTGCCATTTCCTGTGTTTCTTCTTTTTTGTTGACTTTAGTACATTTCCTAAGTTGATATTCAGGCTGATGCTCAGCCAAAACACACCAGTTCTGATGGCTAAAATACCTCCTTAGAGGTTGGCAAACAGTCACTGCCTCAAGCATTCTGTGTATACTTCATCTCCCCCCATCTTCATCCCTGGAACACTTGGGACTTGTCCATGTCATGGCAGCTAAATGGTTAAAGTTGGCAAATGGAGCTGCCTCCAGACCCCTGCTAAACCCCTACAGTATGTTCTATCAGTTTCTTACTAAAGATACACAGGTCTGTTAAATTGTTTTTTTAACACCACCTCTAAGTACATGTAAATCATTTTAAAATATATTCACATAGTAGGGACACACATTCAGTGATGGAGTGAGTCAGCAAAAATATCTGAAGCCTGCCAGGCATTCTCTTCATTACATCTGCACAAATGATAGCAAAATGTGTCCATGGCAAGAAGTGTTGGCAAAATCAACTGCATCTTAAAATAGATGCTGGTATACCAAAGATCCAGATATAAAGGCACTGCACTAAGTATACAAAATGTTAACTCAGGAGTGCCTGGGTGGCTCAGTTGGTTAAGTGGCTGCCTTTGGCTCACGTCATGATCCCAGGCCCAGAGTCAGGTTCCCTACTCAGCAGGGAGTCTGCTTCTCCCTCTCCCTTTGCCTCTCCCCGCATTGTGCTTGCATGCTCGCTCGCTCTCTCTCTTTTGCTTTATTTAAAAAAGAAAAAAAAAAAAAGACTATACATGAAGACCAAGATTCTGGTAAGTCTTTCATATAATCTAGTGAGGAAAATGGGAAAAAAAAAAAAAAGTAGTTGGGGTTTCCTTTCTCTGGTTGCCCTTTTACTTTTGTTTACTTGACAATATCATCCCTAAAAGTTTACTTCATGTTGAAAATGCCAAACTACAGGGGCAGCTGGGTGGCTTAGTTGGTTTAGTGTCTGCCTTCAGCTCAGGTCATGGTCTTGGGAGTCCTGGGATCGAGCTCCACATCAGACTCCCTGCTCAGTGGGGAGTCTGCTTCTCCCTGTCCCTCTGCCCCTTCCCCTGCTTGCGTGCGTATTCTCTCTCTAAAATAAATAAATCTTTTAAAAAATGCCAATTTACACTTTCTCTTAACTTTAAATTTCAAACAAACTTCATGTATTACAAATTATCCTAGAGAAAATGGAGCAGACCTGCAGTTATCTGAACATAATCAGAGACAAACTTATCTTTACCCGGCCAGTTCCATCACTTCTTTAAATCATAAACTTCAGATAAGCATTCAAGAAAACTTATGTTCCCTTGTTTAATAAATATGTGAACTTACTACTTTTGAACAAGATGGTACCAGTTAACATTATTGTGCTCTTCCGATATACTCCCTGGTTCCAACAACGACCACAGAAGATGGGTATGGTTAATACTCCCATTTTTCAGAGTCACAGGAAGGTTATGCTCCTTGGCCAACAGTACACAACTATTAAGTAGTAAACTCTAGATTCCAACCTAGGCAGCCTGGCTCCTGAGCTCATGCTCTTAAACATTAAACTGCCCACAGTAATTAAATTCTAAATCAAGGGCTTGTAAAAAGTGAACACAATTTAGATTAAAGGACACTGTAATACACAATCTCTCTAAGCAAGGGTAGAGGGGTGATCTAAGGTTTGTTCCATCCATAAAATTCTCCAATTCTAGAATTCATTTTCAGAAACAAGGCTCAGAGAAGTGCTATGGGCATACCCAACACAAGCTCCTATTTCATTTCGTGTTATTTCTGAGAGCCCATCCCATGAGATATTCTACACTCATGTCTTAATCAGCTGCAGGTCATTATCCTGGGCCTTTTAGGAAATCAGACCATTTGGGGAAGAGGAAGAGGGAAGGCGGGGAAGGCAAGCAAAGAGACCCTTACAGTCCCATATGACAAATGCTTTGGTTCAGATATGCATAACTGAAAGAAGACTGGGGTGGGGAGACATGTCAAGGAGGGCTCCTGGAAGAGAAAGTCCATGCGCTTAAGTATAGATCAGCAGTGGTCAGACAAAAAGAGGAACTATGCATAGAAGCACTTAAATATGAAGAACTGATAGCCTTCCATCACATGAGTCTGTCAATAGAACGGATGTTTTCCAGAAAATAAAGGAGACAGGTAAGTTCCTTAAAGTTTAACTAATGAGTTTTTGATCAGAGCTATATAAAAAATGGACAAAATGATATCGTTGATTCATATTATTTACGAGGTTGTGTAAATAACCTACTTTTTTAATTCCTAGACACTACTTGTGTCTAGGAATAAAAAAAAAAAAAAGACATACACTTACACAAACCATTGCCCTGAACAATCAAGTATTTAAGAGATCACTAACAGCTGAGCTAATGTTGCACATGCCCCACTCTTCCCTTAAAAACAAATTAGCAGTATCAGTTCATAAAGAAAAGCTTTAACTCAGTAAGCCATTATTACCATCTAGCCATGAATCCAGCAAAACTGAAGACTTACTTCCTTTTGGCTAAAATCTCTGCAGATAACAGACTTTGCGTCTGGGAGATCGCCTAAGTAAAAAGGACATTCTTCCTACAAACAGACAGATGGTGGTGGTCTTCCAGGGTTCAGATTAAACCAGAAACTATTCTGTCACTGATAGCCATGAGCCTCTGGGTTTTCATGTGGTCCCTTGCCCTCCCTGACTATTCCAGAAACATTATACTAAGAAAAAAATGTCGCTATTCATGCTACGCCGTCCACTTTTATCCACTACTCCTACCCCATTCCACTATGTACGTAATGCCATTACACCTTGAAGTTTGCCTGACGATACTTGCTGGAGGTCTGCAGCCCACTCACTCTTTTTCACAAGTCTCATTTCAGCTAGCTTTGAAGCTCCTTTTAAAAAGCCTATGTGGGGGCGCCTGGGTGGCTCAGCGGGTTAAAGCCTCTGCCTTCGGCTCAGGTCATGATCCCAGGGTCCTGGGATCGAGCCCCGCATCGGGCTCTCTGCTTGGCTGGGAGCCTGCTTCCTCCTCTCTCTCTCTGCCTGCCTTTCTGCCTACTTGCCTACTTGTAATCTCTATCTGTCAAATAAATAAATCTTTAAAAAAAATAAAAAATAAAAATAAAAAGCCTATGTGTCACATATTTTTCATGTAAGGTTTTTAAAATTTTGAGTAGCGTTGACACACAATATTATATTAGTTTCCAGCTTATGACATGGTGATTTAACTTCTGAATACATTATACCATGCTCACAAGTGTAGCACCCAACAGCTACCACAAAACACTAACTCTATTTATCAACTATATTTCCTATGCTGTGCCTTTTAGTCCCAGAACTTACTCATTCCATAACTAGAAGCCTGTATCTCCCACTCCCCTTCACCCATGTTGCCCCTCCCCCCCAACTCCCAGAACTCTGGCAACCATCACTTTGTTCCCTGTATTTGTACGTCTGATTCTGCTTTTTGTTTATTCCTTTGTTCTAGTTTTTAGACTCCACAAATGACTGTTTCATTTTGCATAATACCCTACAGATCCATCCACACTGTCACAAATGGGAAGATCCCACCCTTTGTATGGCTGACTGGGTGTGGTGGGGGGTGCTTCTGGATCTTGGCTATTGTAAATAATGTGGCTATAAGCATATGGATATGGGTGGAATGGTATCTTTTGGAATTAGTGTTTTCATTTTCTTTGGATAAACAGCCAGTAGTGGAATTGCTAGGTCATATGGTATTTCAATTACTAATTTTTGGAGGAACTTCCATACTGTTTTCCAGAGTGGTTGCACCAATTTATATTCCCACCAACAGCACATGAGGGTTCCTTTTTCTCTACATCCTCACCAACACTCTATTACCTTCTTGTATTACCTTTTTGACTTTAGCCATTCTGTCAGATGTGAGATGATCTCACTGTAGTTTTGATTTGCATTTCCCCAATGATGAGTGATGATCTTGAGCACATTTTCATGTGTCTGTTGGCCATCTGTGCATCTCCTTTGGAAAAATGTCTATTCAGGTCCTCCACCCATTTTTAATCACAGTATTTGTACTGGTTTCATTTTTGTGTTGTTTTGGTTTGGTTTGATTTGGGGGTTTTTTGGTGTTAAGCTCTTAAGTATTTTGGGAATTAATCCTTTATCGGATAAATCATTTGCCAGTATCTTTTCCCATTCAAAAGGTTGCTTTTTTGTTTTTTTTTGATGGTTTCCTTCACTGTATAAAAGCTTTTTATTTTGACGTAGTCCTAAAGGTTCATTTTTGCTTTTCTTCCCTTTGCCTCGGTAGACATAGCTAGGAAACTCGCTACAGCCAATGTCAAAGACATTGCTCCTTTTATTCTCTTCTGGAATTCTTATGGTTTGGGGTCTCACATTTAGGTCTTTAACACATTTTGAGTTTATTTGGTGTATGGTGTAAGAAAGTTTGATCCAGTTTCATTCTTTGGCATGTAGCTGTCCAGTTTTCCCAGCACCATTTGTTAAGGAGACTGTCCTTTCCCCCATTATATATTCTTCCCTCTTTTGTCTTAGATTAACTGACCAAAGTAGCATGGGTTTACTTCCAGGCTTTCTGTTCTGTTTGATTCATCTACATGTTTCAATTGTGTGCTGGTACCACACAATTTTGGTTACTACAGTTTTGTCGTGTATCTAGAAATCTGGAACCATGAGCCCTCCAGCTTTTTTCTTCCTTCTCAAGATTGCTTTGGTTATTTGGGGTGTTTTGTGATTCCATATGGATGTTAGTATAATTTGTTCTAGTTCTGTTAAAGGGGAAAAAAAGCTATTGGTATTTTGAGAGGCTTGCATTGAATCTGTAGATTGCTTTGGGGAGTACAGACATTTTACCAATATTAATTCTTCCAATCCATGAAATAGCTTTCTAATTTTTTAAGTTTCTTCAATTTCTTTCATCAATGTCTTACAGTTTTTACCTCTTTGGTTGTGTTTATTCCTATGTATTTCATTATTCTTGGTGCAATTATGAATGATATTGTTTTAATTCCCCTTTATGTGACTTTGTTATTAGGATATAAAAATGCTACCAACATCTGGGTATTAATTTTATATCCTGCAACTTTACTAAATTCATTTATTTCTTCTAACATTTTCTTGGTGGAGTCTTTAGAGTTTTCTAGGTATAATATCGTGTCATCTGCAGATAGTGACAGTTTAACTTCTTCCTTAGCAATGTGGATGACTCTTTTCTTTTCCTGTCTGATTGTTATAGCTAGGACTTCCAGCACTATGCTGAAAAGAAGTGGTGAGAGTGGACATCCTTATCTTGTTCTTGCCCTTATAGAAAAAACTCTCAAGTTTTTCACCACTGAGTATGATGTTAACTGTTGACTTTTCATATATGGCCATTATTATGTTGCAGTATGTCCCCTCTAAACCCACTCTGATGGAAGCTTTTTTTTTTTTGAATTGTGTCAAATGCTTTTTCTGCATCTGTTAAGATGATGATCTAATTTTTATCCTTTGTTTTGTTGATGTGATGCATCATGGTGATTGATTTGGCAATATTCAACTGCCCTTGTTTCCCAAGAATTCAGGAATTAATCCTTTTAATGTATTGCTGAATGTGGTTTGCTTTTTTTTTTTTTTTTGAGGGTTTTTACATCTATGTTCATCAGGAATATTGGCCTATAGTTTTCTTTTTCTTGGTGTCTTTGCCTAGTTTTGGTATCATATAATGTTGGCCTCGTAGAATGTGTTTGGAAGCTTTCATTCTATTTTTTCCTCATATAGAGTACTAATTGTATAACAGGAACTCAATTAATAGTCAATTAACTAATAAACATAATGAGATATACACTGATTCAGAATCCAATGCTAGTTTGACACTTCATGCCAATGAAATAAATGAACTCTCACCAATAACTATTCATTGCACTAACCACGAACTAAGTCTAAAAAAATACAGTAGGAAAAGCATCAAAACATGCAGGCTTTTCCAGAACCACAAAACCCAAAAGTTTCTTAAGCCTATTAAGTACAATGATAATTTTTCATTTTTTTTCCAGGAAAAGAAATGTTCCATCCCCATGTCCTCCCTCCCACAAACCACCGTCTAATTACTATGGGCTTGTTGTTTTTCCAGGGTGACAGCATCCTTTGACAATGAGGCAGCAAATAATCAAGTGCTCAGGTTTTGCCAGGGGAGCAAAGGGACATGCTGTGTCACGCCAGGAGTCCATAACAGTGGCACCCGTCCACTGGTGCATCAAGGGTCCCTGCCACCATGGCAGCCAAAACTGCTTCATTGCCTTCACGTGGATTACCTCCCCAGACACAGAGGTCAATCAAATCATTGAGAGCCGATAATTCAACTAGTCTGGGCTCCAGGAAGCCGAATGAAGGAGCCTCAGAAAACCCAAGGTTCTTTTAATTAAGATCTCCTAAACGTTTATTAGTAAACAACCATCATCTAAGCACTAAATATGTATCAGGCACTGCCCCGGGTGCTAAAATTACTGTAGGGGCTCAGATAGCTGAGGGGCCACGACCTGGCATTCCCTGGGTCATCTCATACTGCTTGGTGAACAGGTGAACCAGCTTCTAAACAGGTACACCAGCTGGGTAAGAGGGTAATAAAATGAAACCGAAGTTTTAACATACACACACACTGATATATACACATATGTATGGTATTACTACTGTTAATTAATTTAAATCCCCTCTATGATGATAAGAAATTAAAACAGGGCACACATATCTACTCTTTCAATCCCCCAAGATATTTCTGGTCACCATTCACATTCCATTGATACTCAAATGCCTTTGATAACATCCAGTCCCTAACTGGCCAGTGCATTCAGGCATGCCCCCTTCAGACAGCCGCTTTGGCAGGTACCCCATCCTTCCCAGGAAGGACAAAACAGAAGGAAGGTAAGGACTGTTTTCTAATCTTTGCAAATGTCAGGAAGAGAAAAGTGAGAGGGGAAGTTTTAGGTGACGACTTCCAGCTGCAATTTCATTTTAGGGGAAAAACCTACCCTCCCCTGCCCCCCGCCCTCACCTGCCAGATCCATAGTATTTCAGTCATTAACACACTGAATCAAAATGAACTCAGTGTATTTTTTTCTGCTAATTATTCTCACGGCGTCCAAGCATGTTCAGAGTAAGGAGGCACAGATCTGGGCAGGAGTTGGGATTATGACAAGGATTTTATAGTTTGATTTTCACCTGATCTTTGATTTACAGACTCATGTTAAACCAGCTGCCATGTGGATGGGCCCAGGTGAACCTATAATGAGATTTATCTTCATGGATTAGGCCTGACCTATAATAATCTGCTCAGGGCTCCCTATGGCTATTTCAGCACTGAGTTATGAAAATTCCTCCCTTCACTATAAACAGAACCTAGCTCAGAGGGTAATAACTAGGAGACGTATTACTCCTGGAGTACAAGCACTCTTGAGACTCTGATTATAATGTCCACAGCTGAAGGCACTATTTCACAATTGAGATTACTACTTTCCAGATGAAAAAAATTCTGAACTACAGAATAATGCCTTCAGCTACATATACTGTAATCACACTCGGGAGCTCTTATGTCCCAAGAGCAACACAGGTTACCAACAGTTGGTATGGGAAGCTGATTTAGGGAATGGAGGGAAGAAGTTGCAGGAAGAAGCTTAGATAACCCTAACTTCCTATCTGCTTTATCCAGAGGCTTAGGAGTAAGAGTTCAACATGTCCAATAACCTTATTAACTTCACTAAAAAACTAACAAATTTAAAAGAATAATTATTTCATGTAGTAAACTAGCAAAGTTGTTTTTTTGTTTTGTTGTTGTTGCTGTTGTTTTAAGAAGACAATACTGACTACTGGCCGTGGTGTAGTGAGATGCACTTTCTTAATATAAAAATATATAAATCTGAACAGTGTTCATAGAAGCAATATTTAGCAGAAGTACAGAGACCTTCCATAGTGCTCATACCCTTTGTCACAGTGATTCCACTCCAAGAAGTTACCCTAAAAACAGAGAGGTGAACAAGGAGTTATAAAAGCCTGCTCATCACCATTATCTGCAATAGGAACAACTAAATAACCTAAAATGAAATAACCTAAAACTAAAACTAAATAACCTAAATGGAGAAATTTTGAGAAATCCACAGAATGGAATATGATGCAGTCTGTAAACTGAGTCACGACGGCTAAAGAGAATGAGAACTCATAGTTGTATTCTACAACTTTTGTTAAGCAATTTATCCAAGGGCATTCAAATTGTTCCTGCATCAATATTTAACAGATACTCTTTCAGAGTTAACTAATTGGACTTCGGCTCAGGTTTTTGTTTTTGAGCTATAAGGCTAATGAAGTATTGATATAATATTAAATGACTGCAAATAAAGTCTGTGCCCTAAATAAATGCTGACATTATGCCAGTGCATTCTGAATGAATTAAAAAGGAAAAATGCACTTTTGCATACGTTTAGTGAATTTTCCCTGACTCTTCATCATGCATTTGTGCAAATGGAAAAGATGAATATTCATCAAGGCTCTTTGAATTTATTACAGTTAAAACAGTTTGGTCTTAATATTTATAGTACATCATGAAACATAATTTTTTCATTAAAAGAAATGGATACTATGTCAAAAGAGGGCCACTGAAGAAACATAAAATTACACCACTGAACCTAATATTAAAAGTTGAAAAACATTATTTGAAAGCACGTCTCCCCTTCAAAAATGTTAGCTGTTCTAGAAAGTATCTTCCAGTGTGTCGGGTAATATTGAGTCAAAATGAGGAAGCAAGAAATAAGCTGGTTTACCATCACACAGGAAAGACAGAAAGATTACACTACTGCTCTTAGCAGGTGATCTGAGAGAATGGGCTCATTTCCCTCCCTTCTAACAACAGCACCTCCACTAAGCTGACAACCCCAAGGAAGCACTGTTCTGATAAACACCAGGTACATCAACACCAGCATTTCCTAGGAAACAAGCAACGGGCAAAGGACTGCCCATGAGATGCTTCATGGGATCCTCACAAAACTTTACAAGGTTACTACAATCATTACCCCTCTTCACAGATGAATAAACCAAGGCTTACACGGCTCTTAAGTGCTAGAGAGTGGAGTTGATCTCTTTTTTTTTTTTTTTTTAATTTTTATTTCTTTGACAGAGAGAAATCACAACTAGGCAGAGAGGCAGGCAGAGAGAGAGGAGGAAGCAGGCTCCCTGCCAAGCAGAGAGCCCGATGCGGGGCTCGATCCCAGGACCCTGGGACCATGACCTAAGCTGAAGGCAGAGGCTTTAACCCACTGAGCCACCCAGGCGCCCCTGGAGCTGATCTCTTAATCGGTTTGCTCCCCAACCCCAATGCCCTTTTTCCAACTTAACCACTAAAGTTTAACTCTTGAATATAGTTTCCACAGTGAATTGATCTCTGGCTTGAAGATGAGCTTCTCGATTAAACTAAACCTAAAACGTTAACCACAGATTAAAAATAAGCCAACAAAAATAAACAGGAGTCCATTCTAGGGCCCTAAGAATGTACAGATAGGAAATAACATTTGTTTATGCATCCATCAAGTCTTCAATGGGCAGTTACTATGTGTCACCACTACTCTGGGCCTTGGGAAGACAGCTGGAGAAACAGGAAAAATCCCTCTACTGTCATGAATTTTTCATGACAATGGTTAATAAATATGTAATACAATAATAAACTAAATTGTGTGGTATACTGAAAGAGGATGAAGCTATGGAGAAAAGTGGGGTGTGCGGTCTGCAGTGTGGGGAGCAGTTTCAAACAAGATGGTCAAGGAGGACCTCAACAAGAAAAAACATGATAGGGTAAGGTCCACACACCACGCAGATGAAGCTCATGATTCAAATCAAAGAGAAAGTTGGAGAAAAACACTGTCAACTGATTTTCACTGTGTTTCTACCATCTATCCCTGACTCCAAAGTACAAAAGAAGGGAGGATTTTACATGATGGCCACATACACTGTATTTAAACTTTAATCATCGAGGCTTACCACCTTATTTTCCTACAGAAAAATAAGTTACCATGGGTCCTGCTTTTGTCTCTTGAAATTTCCATCTTTCTTGCCAGAAAGCAGCATCTGTATAAATCCCCCTGCTTCTGACAACTCTGACTTCTTTGATAAACTACCCATGTGTGTGGGGAGGGACAGAAAGATGGAAGGAGCAAATGGAGAAATGAGTTTTCCCCTCTTCAGATTAATGTATATGAAGTATACATCTGACACTTCATCAGCACTCCCGGCTGGTGTCCCAGCAGGCGGATACTGGCTGAGCATGGATTCTGCCAGCTACCAGGCTACTTAGGATGAATTGGCAAGATGCCATTTATCTGAAATGCCCAATGTGTCTGGAAGAGGGAGCACAACGACATTTAGCACTGCCAAGGAAAACTAGATACTTCAGGCTAGGAATTAATCTCCTCCTTGAGAAGGTAGTTAGCATTACCCTCAAGCTTGCCTATGGCATTTAAATCACTATAGGTCATGCAGTTACTAAAATTCATACCTACCAAGCCACAAGGCCTTCATTTATATCTTACTAACATATGGATACCTCTCAGGTGGAGAGTCATACTTTTCTGAAATGTTTGTTGGTGTGTTGAACAGGAAATGCTGTTTTATCGAGTGTAATGCTGTCATGTGGACATTTTGATTTCTGTTTTTCCAATTTTTCCATACATGAAGACACATATTACTTCAACTTAGTTCTTCAGTGAGCCAACAGAACATTTAAGTCAATGTGACCACATCATGACTGCTTACAAGCATATTCATTGAATTTCCTTGAAGGTGGACAGGGGTCCTCTCTTCACTATTTTGTCATTGTATTTTTTGAGGGGCCGATGTAGAACTATACAAGATTTGGTCCATTACACAGACTTCATGACTAATTACGAATTTAAGATACACACAGAACAAAAACAAGGAGGATTTAGATGGATAGTCTTATTAGGCCACCCATTATGGCACAGAGAACCACATCATCACTCTCACCTTGCAAGCAGAGTCATCTTTCACTTTGTAGGAATAATTATTAATTGTAATTAATTATTATTAATAATAATTATTTGTTCCATCAACAATATTTATTGAACATTTCCTGTGTGCAAGGAGTTGTGACAGGAACAGTGAGGAGTACAAATCAGAGGAGACAGGAATTCTGCCCTCAAGGAGCTTGCCGTCTAACAGGAAGAGTGACTTAAAGTTTTAAGACGGGGCAGTGGAGTTGAACATAGTGGCCTGGTGAGAGGGTCAGAGTGAAGCAGTTTCCACAGTTCAGGGCACCACGTGACACAACATTTGTTTATAAGGAAAAGAAAAAAAGGAGAAGCTCTAATTTAAGTGGGCATTTCCATCTCTCAACCAACATTCTCTATCACTATAGAGATAGTTAATTGTAATCAGTAAGGTAATTTAGATGTAATCCAATCTAAGAAATATGAAACACATTAATGGTCTGCAAAGGGTACCAAAAGTAGAAAAAGTCATTAGTCTGAACTGGGCGATATACTGAAATTAGTGATATGGCCCAGAAAGCTGGGCAGCTAGCAGAACAACAAGGAAATCAAGATGGCGCTCTGCCTATCAGCTCTCCTCCAGCTGTTACTGCTCTTACTAGGACAGAATGTGGGGCGGGGCAGGAGAAGAGTTGGTCAAACAGTCTGCAAATAGTTTTCCTTCGACTAGCATCAGGAAGTAATGAAGTCTCTGAAGGAAAGACAATGAGTTAAACCTTCACTGTCAAGTCAAAGATTAACTGCAGTCTGGCTTTCATACTCAAGCTTACCCAAAATATGTTACTAACAGAAGTAGTAATATTGCTAACAATTGAGACTTGCTACGTGCCAGGTACTATTTTAAGCTTGCTGCCTATGAGATTTTAGCACTTTCTCTAGTTTTGCTCTCAAGCAAACAGTATAAAAACTCACAGGACTGATAAGTTCATAATTAAATGACTCTTCAGTAAGAATTTCATCGGACATATTTTGAGGAATACTCTTTTGTGTTTTCTATTAATAGTTCTCTTTATCTTTTTAACTTATTCCCAATTATCTTAGGTCACCTGACATGTGTTTTACCATGAATGAATTAATTTCTATTTCTGAGTATGGGACTACCATTATTAGATGAGATATATATTCCTTTGTTTTATTCAGAATAATTTATTTGCCAAGCAACAATAGCAACATTTGCTATTCAACACATAGGACTGCTATCTGAGTGTGAAGAGTAATTCTGCAGTGACCCAAAAAGCACCTCTCTTAAAAAAGTAATAATAATAATCATCATCATCATCATCATCATCATCACTAATTGTGAGGCATTTCCCTCTTTTTTAAAAAGTAAATGCTTTCAGTAAAATTAGCTTTCAATAAAATTCCCCACGAAGAAAATGTAACATTGAATTTGGGAATGGGATGATGGCAAATGGTAACTACCATCATTTTAACTGTACCTTGAAATACAAGTCCTAAAATTTTCAAGAGAGGAAAACAATGAACTTCAGTTCAAAGACCATAGTCAATCTTGAAGTCAAAATATTCCTGAAACTTTTTTAGGAATAATTTTTCACTATCTTCACAATCTTTATTATTCTACAAGTAAAATCAGGAGATTCAAAAATTGATTTCAAGGAACTGCTTAAATACTTCTTTTCATCTTGCAGGTGCGTTGAGTTGATAAAACAGGAGAAACTAAATGATTTGCCCAAGTTTATACAGCTATCTAGTGATAAAAGTAAGACTTTTGTCAGAGATCTGACTTAAATCAAATCTTAAGTCAGAGATCTGACGTAAATCAAATCTCTCTGCATTACTGAATGATTCTCAAATATCCAACTTATTACTAATGCATAAAATTATAAGGCACCATAATGCACTAATATATTATTTGCATCTCCATCAGTAAAAGATATTTAAAAATCTATTCCCAAAACATACAACCCTACCACCAAAAATTAACTTGTAGAGACTTCTAGGCCATGCCAAAGGTTGAAGGAGAGAAGGAACAGACCCAGAAGAAAACAAAATTCTAGGAAGCATCGTGTTTGAAAATAAAGATCAACACTGGAAGAAATGAACAAGGAATGCAAGAGGCCAAGCTGCAAACAAATACGCACACATGGATGCCATGGGCCAACAGGTAAATGTGCAGAGAGCCCTGAGGTGGGAGTAACAACCAGTTTCAATTACCACAAAAAAAGAAGGGTCCAGGCCAAAATTATCAATGGACAGGCAATCTAGGGGAAATTTTTGATGAGAAAAAATAAGTTTTCATGGCCTGAAATTTACCTTCCCACAGAATGCTTACTGATGGCAAGATTAAAAGTCTAATTCCAGTGGAGACATCAACACCATGACTATGTGTGTGTGCGGGGGGGGGGGGGGGGGGTGTGGAATTAACAACACAGTGAGGGGCAGATGGACATGATGGGTCTGCAGAAGGTAAGCCCTGAAAGGACACATCACCACCCATGCCCTATTCTGGCCTGGAATGCAAAATGTGAACCTCACCAAGAGGAAACAATCAGACACATCAGGCACGTGTAATATGAGAAACATCCCATTCCTTAAAATTGGGAGGGAGAGGATAGTCTTCAAAAATGTCTACATCATAAAAGGCAAAGGAAGGCTGTAGAAAAAAAAATCCAGATTAGTAAAGACAAAATAGATATGACAATTAAATGCAGTATGTGACCCTAGACTGAATCCTACACTGGAGGAGAAATGCTAAACAGGACACGATTGAGCCAATTGATAAAAATTAAATACAGAATGGCTCGAGTCACCATAAATTTACCAATGTTCCTAACTGTAATAACAAAAGGCCATGAGAGTCACAGCTTAATCTCAAATAGTTGAAACAATTATCTGAGTGTGTGTACACAGATATGTATAACACCTATGTATATACCTACCTCAGCGTATATCCAAGAAGAAAGAAAAAACAAATTTGGCAAGAAATTAATAACTGGATCAATATGTTCTATGTATTTTTCATATTCTTCCAACTTTTTGGTAAAGCTGACATTATTTTCAAATGAAGTATTTAAGAAAAAAAAGCTCAGAGATATTTTCATTTCTTTGGAGGGAGGACAGGAAACAGTCGAGGTGTCAGAAACACTACAGATTAGGCTGGGAGTGTGGAGAAGAGACTTGGAAAAAATTAGCACGCTCCGTGCAAAAAATGTCACATTGCTTAATGCTAAATGTGGTTAAGTTCAAACCTAGTTAAACTCAATAAACTGAAAATAGTCCCTATGGTGGTGGGGAGAGGACACCGCGTCGATGCACCGCGGACCCCCGCAGAGGACACTCACCAGGCTGGCGGTGAGCGATGGTGCCGACTGGCCCAGGGCCTGGCTGCGCATGCGCACGAGGTTGGATGTCTCCGCAGAGGCTGGCCAAGCCTGCCCGGCTACAGGGTTTGGAAGAAGGTACCTCCCTGTTGGGGTGAAAGAGAAGACAGGGTAAGTGGCAGGCAGAACATCACCATTTCTGTGACGACTGCAGGTCCTTTCTTGGCCATCCTTCTATACTGCTTCTGTCATTCTCTTTATATTTATTCATCGGAACCAGAGGAATATTGTTTTAATTAAGTCAGGGGATCCAGTCCCAAGTACTGACCCTGATTTCCCACATTAACCCAAGGAAACCTCTCCAGCTCCAGCATGGGCAGCTTTCAGCAAGGGCAGGATACAGCATCTCCTGACCCCTGCCTATCCCACAGGAAACTGTGGAGCACACAGAGCATACACACAAAGCACCCTCAGCATCACAGAAGTAAGTCTGTACTTACAAATGGACTTCTTAAATATTTAATATGAAAAATGATCTCAGGATCAATGAGGAAAGAGTTGACAGAGTAGAGCTCATGACCAACTAAAGGAAGAACTAGAATTCTCTCAAGGTGAAATGGAGCTGGTGCCTCATTCTCGAAGCTTCCCTCTCTGAAAACTGGTGGTCATCCAATCAGGCCCCCAGGACACACGTGGTATCCATTCACGTACGTCAGTGACATCAGTGTCAGACGAGGTTCACCGAGCAAGTTATATCAACCCTGAAATCTAATATAGCTCTATGTCTTTAACAGTCAAACAGGTGAACCAATTCACATTACGTTACTTCCTCAGCACAAGGACTGAACTAGATACCAACACACAGAAAATAAGTTCCCTTGACTTCAGGAAGTTAGGATGGACGTGAATATTCATGCAGTAATGGAGCTCAGCTAAAGTAGAAAACATTTGATTTTCCTGTTTCGCATGAATACTAGCACAATGACTGGCCATAGTAGGTGCTCATTAAGTATCCCATGAATGATTAAAGAATAAGTGGGAGCTTCTTTTCCCAAAAGACACATTGGCAAAGAGAAAAGATGGCAGGCAACCCACAGAACCTCATTCAAGGTTTTTTTTTGCGGGGGGGGGGGGTGTGCTGTTCCAGCCAGATACCTCTCAGAAACATGAGGGACTGCAGCACATGTGGCTGGGTGCCCTGCAGCAGAAGCAACATCTGGATCTCCTCCAACAGACCTGTTCCTTGTAAAAGAGCCTCACTCTCTTACTTCAGGCAACAAGCATATCCCACTGTTTAATAACTGTTGCCATAGATTAACTGATTTACTAGCAGTGTGCATGGTAACCACTGGCACTACCAAAGAACAGGAGTGAGCTACCGCTCCCATCACTGTCCACATGACAAGGTCTAATGCTTTCATCCCAGTGCTTTCGGAAGTTTATGTTTTAATTGCAAAGCACACAATTTCTTATTTTGCCAAATTGCTCTTTTGCTGTATTATAGAGTGAAAGCACACACTCTACAGAAAACGAGATTTGCTTTTAAAATCTTCACCTTGCCTCGGTGACAAATGGGGAAGGAAGTTAGCCAACCTTTCCCTGCCTTGGTTTTTCCACTACTAAAATGGGGAGAATGGGACTATGTAAATTGTTGAGGGGATTAAAGAATTTTCTAAGTAAAGCACTGAGTAAACCTTAGCTACTTAGCCCTACGAGTAGTAAAAATGGTAAGTATCTTTTTCTCTTGGGTTTGGTTCCTTTTTATTTATAAGCAGGAAGTGTAAGCATATATATAAAGGAAAAAAGTCACCTATAATCACACCAGGGAAAACCACTATTAACATTTCAGTGATTTTCTACCAGGCTTTCTTTCTGTTACTTCCATTTTCTTGCAAAATGGAATCATACTGATTTTTGTTACCTGCTCTCCCCAACCCCACATAATAGATGACGACCTTTTCCAAACAAATACGTATAGGAAATGCCAATTAAATGAAGCATAAACTCTATCACTGAAAATTCAAATATATGGGTAATCTCTGTGATTCTGGCCAACACCTCAAAAACATTCACCTCTATTTTTATGCAGGAAAGGTCACAGAATTGGAAGTCCAAAATTTTTTTTTCCTGGCCTTTTTAAAAATATGAATTAAGGGGTGCCTGGGTGACTCAGTGGGTTAAGCCTCTGCCTTTGGCTCAGGTCATGATCCCAGGGTCCTGGGATAGAGCCCCACATCGGGCTCTCTGCTCGGCAGAGAGTCTGCTTCCCTCCTCTTTCTGCCTGCCTCTCTGACTACTTGTGACCTCTCTCTCCATCAAATAAATAAATAAAATCTTTTAAAAAAATATGAATTAAAAGCTGGACTAAGAGGGCCTTTGGGTAATCCACTCCCTTTAGATCCAAAAGCAGGACATTAATAAAGAAAGACAGGAAAACTATAGACTGCATTTAAGAAAACTAAAATCAGTATTACATGAATAAATGATTTAATATAGAAATAACTTCGAAGGACATAATTTGTTAAAAATACACCAATCTCCAGTAATCAGAATCCATAGATTTTTTTTCTTCTGATCCCTTCTATTTCATTTCCTAATATTTTATGTTTCTATTTTCTTTGTTCATATTTCAGAAAGAAGCCTGAGAGAAGGTACAGAGGCTATGTGATGTAAAGGTTTACATCATGGAGAAAATTTACTTTGGCCTCACCACTGTTCTGCCCCAGAATCTTCATTTTAAAGAAAACCAAGGGTAGATACAAAAACAGTTGAAGAATTTAATGTAGCAATGGAAAAATTTAGAAGGCAAACATTTCAGTTAACTGGATAATTCTATATATCAGTCCTTTATTTCCTTTTAGTAGAAAGTAATTCTTAGGCTATCTCTCTATGACCCTCCCTGGGTGAAAAAATAGGTATCTATTTCTTTATCCCTAGTATCAGGTACAGTACCTGGCCCTTAGTAAGTGCTCAATAAATGTGAGCAGAATGGAAACAGGGACAGTTCTCGAATAAATCTTCGGTGTAGGAAATTCATATGCTAGGATCCTTGCTCAGGGAATCCAGTCCCACCTTGGATGGGAAGTCAGACTCAGAACAAGCACTGAGGGAGGAGGGGGGTGGACACAAGTGACAGAACCACTTCCCTTCCCTCCATACAGTTTCATTAGCTCTCACAGGGCACTCGAAAGCAAGCGAAGACCACAGCTAACAGGACCCCTATGTGTCCTCTCCTCCAAAGTCATTGCTGACCACCACCGTACATTTTATGTGCTACAGTACCATGTCTAAGTCTCATGTTGGCAACAAGGCCTGACATGTGCATTATCAAAGGAAAACCAAGTGCAACACTAAAGTGGTAAGGACAGATTTTAATCAGTAGTAATAATTACAAACGGAAAAAAAGGACTCCAGTGTGGATTGAACTCACCTTCAATTTGTACATAATCACTGAGTGTTTTCATAAGAGAAAGAGGGAGTAGGGCAGGGAGCCAGTGGGGGCTCAGTCGAGTCAGGGGAGTGAAAAATGACACAAGGTCCTGCAGTGTAACTGCGACCAGGCCAGCTCTGTCTGCCAGCTGACAATTACCAAATTCAGACTCTATCCTCCCACAGAGGCTGGGAGAAAGAGACCCGATCTGTTCGCCCCAACAGAAAAAAATTTTGACAGCCCCGAGTTTTCTCAAGCAGGCCCTTTAAGAGAGTGAGGGTCAGGCTAAGAAGGTTGCCTCGAGCTGTTAGAACCTATGCTAGTGTTTGTTTGTGACTTTACTGACCAAGTCTGAGGCCTGGTTGAGAAGGAGGCTCAGAGGAACCTGGTTAGACTTTGGTCAAGGACAGACTCTCTGTCAGGCTTCCATTCTTTTATTTTGTCACCAGACCCAAACCCAAAGGAGACATTTTGATGTTCAATAATTGATCAGTTCTGAAATTCAGTTTGAACTAAGTTTTTCAACTTAGTCCCTATATTTACCTCATACAGTCTTCAAACCCAACAGGGTATAAAACAGTGAAAGTTGCCAGTCATGTTACAATTGATACCTAACTGCTGAGTGCCAACTCTGACCCCCCACCCAGCACCGACTGCATCCCTTATTCATGAACTTCCCCAAGTCTGTTTCCTCAGCTGGGCAACAGGGGTAAACTTACGGGGTGTTCCTAAAATCTAAAAAGAAAAAACATCATACAGTGGACATTCAGTAACAACAACTTAAAAAATGAGAAACACAAAAAGCTTTCCATGACACTATATGATAAGGGGAGAAAGAAATAGACTTTCGTGAAGCCAGTGGAAAAATAATTAAATTAGGAAACACACACACATATACAATGAAATATTTATTATCCTATCACTGGTTAGATTCTAGATGTCATTATTCTTGCATGAGTCTTATCCTTAGGAATCACATGAATGTTACAAATGAATGGTCTGTTAGCATAACACATGGGAGGTTTTTATTCCTGCCTAGACCCCCATTAGTGTTAATAGGGAAAAGAGAACAACAGATGGATTTAAGGCAGTCATTAGAAGGCACTAACATCGTGCCATACTTGGTAGTGACTTCATCGGACTTTATATAAATTTGCTTTCTGATGACTACCAAGAGCCTCTAAAAAGTGTGTTGCGGTTGTATTCATGCATCATTTGCTGCCTACAATTTAAGAAAATTAGCATCTGTCAACTGCATTATTCAGCTGCACAGGGTGGAAATTAATGGATAATACCATTCTTAATTTCTTGTACAAGAGGTGAGCTTGCCTACCAATCTGGCTGCTTTATTTTAATAGCAAATTGAGCTTGCTGTTACAGCTGGAACTGTGGTCAGCTCTGTGCTCTCTGGAAACACATTTATAAAATTCTGATATGTTTATTATAGCATTTATTACATATATTCCACTGATATAACTAGAAATTGAGAGGCAATAAATAGAGGTCCATATCAAAGCTGAAATCAGTTGGCCAGATTGACGTAAAAACTTGTCAGGCTTCCATTATGGAGGTAGGAGTTGCTTAAATGGGCTTTTTATATTGGTTATTGTTACTGTTTTGGTAATGGGGACTCTATTTAACAGAGTGGAAGATATGCAGCCTTTTAAGATTATATAGTAAAATAAGAAGATTACTGAGCCTAGACCCAGACTGCACCTTGGTTCTATAAAGGCACATATGGTCTCTTTAATGGGGTGTGCTTTCCTTTGTTTCCACCCTGTATCCCCAGAAACAAGAAGACCTCATAAATGCATGCTTTCAAAAATGAAATACATGCTTTCAAAGCCCCCCAAAGCATGAAGTATCCCTCTGAAGTAGCAAAATACCAGGTCAGCAATAATTTTAGCAGAATGGCTATATAAAGAATTAAATACAGCCTCTGGAGAACTACTTTATCATCGGGGAATAACGGTACCTGACTAGATTTAAAAGCTTCCAGTAAAAAAGTTCCTTATCACCTGAAGGGCAACACAGATTTAGCAGTCAATCCACAGTCTTACACTTTGGGTGAGTTCTCTTGGACTACAAACAAGCTATCCAAGGGAAAATAAGACCTAGTAACTACTAACAGAGCTGTCTTCAGATAGGGCTTCGGGCACTCGGTTACACATAAAACTCTGAAAAAGGTTGTTTATCCGTCTAAGGCACCAACCAGGAACAAAAGGAAGTTGAGGGAGCGGCTGTGTTGTTCCCCATGGTTGCGGTGAGGTGGGGCTCAATCCCACCTCTGGGTATACAGAGAGAAGAACTAAAAGCAGGGACCTGAACAGGTATGTGGACACCAAGTTCACAGAGGCATTACCCACAAGAGCCAGAAGGTGGAAGCAAACCAAACCTCCACTGAGAGAGGAGTTGACTGAGAGATGTTGTATATACATACAATGAAGTACGGTTCAGCCTTAAAAAGGAATGAAATTCTGACACACACCACAACACGGGTGGACTTCCAAGACAAGCTTAATAAAATAAGGCAGACACAGAAGGACAAATCTTGTATGACCCCATTTACAAGAGGTTCCTGGAATGGCCAATTTCACTGAGACAGAAAGTAAAATCATGGATACTGGGGGCTGGGGAGGGAGGGGAGGAGACCTACTGTTTACTGGGTACAGGCTTTCAGTCTGGGAAGATGACGAAGTTCTAGAGATGGATGGCGGCGACAGTTGCATGATGTAGTCAATGTACTTAATGCTGCTGACTTGAGCACTTAAAAATGGCTAAAGTGGTGATTTTTGTTATGTACATCTTAAAATACACACACACACATGCAAGCGCATGCGCGCACACACACACACAACCACCTTCACTTGCTTAGCTAAAACTATGCACCTTCCTGAGAAAAAAATAAGTCTCTTACACTGTCTAGGAGGCATCTACATTAAACTATAGCAGCACGTGCTCCTGCAAATTACACATAAATAACTTGAGCACTTGGAATCATTTACGAATCAGAGGAACTGAGTTTTTCCCAGAGCACTCCCGGATTTAGAAATGGAGAAAGGTTAAAGGCCAGGAGAAGTCACTGGCTGAAGCCGGGGAGAACGCATGAGTCAGCAGCCGCTGTCCTCAAGTCTACTCCATCATCCTCAAGATGTTCTTCTCTGCTCCACTGCTCACTCCCAAACATTGGTTTCCTCATCATAGTGACTGTCATCCTCCCAGCAATTAGAGTCTCCCTTTATTCATCTTCAGCTGCTACTACAACACAGAGATATGGTTCCTTCCATCTTCCCTCTCACATGGGTGACTGACTTCCAATTTCTTGTCCCACTGCAAAAGAATAACTATACCTAGAGAGCATGGGCAA
The DNA here is from genome assembly GCF_922984935.1 of Meles meles. Taxonomy (NCBI): domain Eukaryota; kingdom Metazoa; phylum Chordata; class Mammalia; order Carnivora; family Mustelidae; genus Meles; species Meles meles. Next base: position 87,900,607 of record NC_060068.1, read on the forward strand.
TGCTGCTAAATCATTCTTCTTAATGGCACAAATAAATATAATTTGAGAAACCAACAGACCTGTGACCAGAGAGCGAAGTTCACTGACTCCTATACTGAGCTGCTAGTCTCGCCTTAAAAGGAGAAAAAAAGGGAGGGGAGTGTTTTTACTTGCACAAGTCAAGTCCAAAGTATAGCCTTGACCCTAAGCCTTAAAGACATCACTGGCTCCTATACAGGGATCTCTAACTGACAGGGGAACTGAACGCTGAATGTAGAGAGCGTGCATGCCTTCTGAGAGGCTGGTCGTCAAAGCATGGGATGCCATCTGGACACCAAGGTCTGAACCCAACTAACATCACGATGCAGCTCTCTCCAAACCTCGGTTCTGCTGCATGATTCAAATGCGACGGAGATACCCTGTCGCACTATGTAGAATACTATCATCAGCATTCTGTATTTAACAAAGGATAGCAAGGCCACGATATGAACCACGAGGGCCTGGTGAGAAAGTTTACAGGACACTTTAGAAGAAAGCTGCAGCAAGCAGAGCAGGCAGCAGAAAGTAATAGTGCACTGAGCCCAGACACAGGTTTCAGGGAGTCGCAAAGGGCCAGTTTCGCACCATGAGAGTACTAGGGACTGTGGACAAGTAACAGCATCCTTACGTCTACATTAGAGAAGCCAAAGCCTTTGGACAAACCATCGCTGGCTGCCACTGCCACTATCAACTACAGCTGAAGTTTCAAATCCAAAGTAACTTTAGTTGTGGGCAATACAGTAACATGATTCAAAGGTACCCTCTTCACCCTCAATCACAGACAGCCACCATGTTGCCCTTGGCATTTTATGATAAAATGGGAAAAATGCCAACACACTGTACATTTTTAAATGGCTCAACCTCAATCCATACTTAGCAATATATTTGTTCTTTTTCCTTTCTTTTGTTTTCCCTTAGGTTTCTCTTTAGAAGGCAGTATTTCTTCTCATCCACCCAGATGACCACTCTCAAACTCTAATATGGGAAGATACCAGGATCAAATGAATACAGGAAACAGAACTTGGTAAACTGCAGTATTTCTATTATTACAGGTACTCACAACACCCGGCAAATTCTCCCACTCTGCAGTGAGACCCAGCCCTAGCTAGCAAATCCCTGCAGCAGCTCCATCCCCAAAATGTCTCCATTCAGATGATCACTATCTGAATTTAAAATTCTTATAAAAAAAAAAAAATAACACGATGCTTTTGCCCTAAGCGCTAGCTGTATAGACCAAAGGCTAATGGGACAACTTAAAACTGATTTTTAAAACAAGTATTAAACAGAGCCTACTCTAATGAGAACGTGGTCACAAGAATCCGACACCAAGTGGTATGGCTTGGAATGGCTGTCTGTGTGAGGGTACCCAGGAGCATGGTAGTGGCCGTGTCTAGGCAACGCTGGGCATAGGTCAGAGTTAACATCTGCAATCTGGCCTCCCTCCATCCACGTATTGAAATATAATTCAGCAGAATGAATTGCTAGACATGCCTAACCCCCTGGGAAATGACAGATATTGATGAATGCTGTTGGGAAGATATATGGAAGGAAACGGCAAATAAATAGAACCATTTTTTCTCAGAGTCATTTTGCGGATATGTGGAGCAGCTGTTAAACTACTTGTCAAGCTCGCCGTTCTCCCTTCCTCTTGCTCCTTCCCCTTCCCCATCTGCCTCCAGACCTTTCTAAAACCCCCAGGAGGACTAGAATCTTGTATGCTTCAAAACACCAACCAAATGAGTAGGAGTCATCCCCACCTCCTCTGTCACACTCTGACTTCCCAATCCAGTAATATGTCCAATTCTTCCCAAAATATCTTTCCATCTAAGCATGTTCACTGCCCTCCTCTGGATCCTGGAAATAGGCTCCATGTTTAAACTCATCAAAGTATTGAATTCAAGTCCATCACCATTTAGCCCCAGTCACGAGGCTGAAAGCCAAGATTCACCGCCTATGACCATGTGGTAGCTGCGTGACCTTGGCCTGACTGCTTACTCTCCTACGCCCCAGTTTCCAGCAGATGGAGCAAGCCCACACTGTGGCTGTGGGGACTAATCGAGAATGTGAACAGAGAGCCTCTCAGACCATCGGGCAAAGAGGAGTCCCAGGATAAACAATGACTTAACCCCTCTTCTTTCCAGTGCAGAACTCCTCTTCCCACCAGGGAACTCCTCCTCGGCATCATCCTCAGAGAGGATCAAATTCTCTCCAGCGCAGGGCACTTCGGGAAGAACTGGTTCTCATTCCTTCATCAAATGAACTCAGGAGCCTAGAGGGAGAAACCAGTCACACACAGGTTTGCATCCTGGTTTCCCTATTTACTAGCTAGAGAACCCTGGATACATTACTTTTCCTCTCTGAGCTCTCTTTTCCGATCTCTAGTGAGGATGACGGTAAGTAACACGTGTCAAGTCCCCAGCATAGTGTGAAACACACAATTTGTGTTCAGTGGTGTTTTAGGTCCCCCTCCAGGATGCTTTACTCAACATGCCATCATGGGCATTGAACTCATACCCCAAGGCACTGCTAGCCCTCCTCTTCCCCATCATACCACCTGTTCCTATGTGGCTCCATGCACAGAGGCCCATTTATTGTAATACACACCACACCATGCTCTCTCCAGTGTAAACTCTGTCACCTGGGGCTGAACCTCATATGTGTTTGCAGCCTTATGTCACATCCCAGATAACAAAGCTACCAAATTTTTACATGATCACATACTTAATGTCTGTGTATAGTAATTCTCTACTCCATCTCTCATTTGTATTTCTACCAGGGTTCATATTTTTCCATTACTGTGTGGTTCCACATTGCCTAGAAAAATACTCAAATTTGGTTCAATCATTAGCTCTGTAACAATAAGGGCAAAGACTCAGCAGCCTTACTGGTTACCTTTCTTGGCTTTGACTTTCACTTCTAAAACTCATCTCCAAAGAAGTCCAACACCTCCATGAAACACTGTATCCTTTCAGAGTAAACTGAATGGCCTCAAAACATTAGATGACAATTAGTACTTACCATCTTGCTTTGGGAGAAATTATGACTCCTACACAATTACATTCTTTTGCACAGTAGGATGCTTTAATTGGCACACCCAAATGTCCCTGGCAGCTCTGGGATGCTAAACACTTCTGACAACTGCCCTACATCTAAACACTTATGTCAGAGGCCAAGGAGGAGCTAGCCATCAGGAGCTCTACAAGAGAAACAAGAAGAACAAAGGCAGCCACAAGGGGATAAAACAAACTCTATGTCACAATCCAAGCAGAAATCTCCAGACAAGTCTGAATTTCCCAGTAAGTTCTGTTTACCTAAGAAAACTTTTATATACACAGTCTAAGTCACCTAACAATGTACTTCCACATATATTTATTTGGAACAGTTTCTAGTTCCGAGCTGACATTTATGCCAAACAGATTTCAAATTCTTCCTCCTCAATAACCATGTCTACACTTTCTGAAGAAACTAGTATTTTTGTCTTCGGAGATGTTTGTTGATACTGGTTAATGAGTAAGCAAAAAATCTAGAACACAACGTGTGAAATGATTCTTCAAAACATACCATCTAGTAGACCTCCCCCTTGGGATTCTGAAAGGTAGTTTGTTAAAGACCCCATTTCCAGGGACTGAGACCTCCACCAGGGAGTGCATAGCCTCCTCTCATTCCTCTCTTAGTAGTAAAGTTAATGTCCCTCCTACCTGGTTTAAAAGCAACAAAATCTAAGGAATGATGTTATCCAAACTACATTCGATACCCTGAATTAAGCTCCAGCAAATCACTAAGTGCTTTCCAAAACCTAACACAACACTGCCCTTGTTTTTAAGAAGAGAAAAATTAAAGCCAGGATCATCCTCCTGATTGCCTTAGCACTGCTTAGAAATTAATGAGAGGCATAGGGTGGGAATTCACCCCCTCATTTCTGGTCTATTCCTTAGTCACTGAGTTCTTCTGAAAGCTTAGAGGGCATTAAGCAGCCTTGAACTCCAGGGTCAGTTCTTCATGTTTTGAAGTAACAGTATCACTAGACTAGTCAACATTCCTTTTTAAAGAATTCAGCCATGATTACAGGGAAATCAGTGTGCTCATTGCTGAAGTAGAGGAAGGTAGCCATTTGGTTGTTCCAGTCACCCTCCAAATAACCATCTCTCAAGACTGACATTCTGATCATTTTCTTCTAACAGTTCTATTAAATGCATTTCATCTTCCATGACATGAATCCACAGGAGAGGACTATGACTGCTGAAAGGATGGCAACAAGGTTGTATACAGCCTTGCATATATCAAAGAGGGTATCGTGTACCAGGTCTGCTTGGTTGTCCACAAAGACAGGCCTGTCTCTGAGTTGACTAACCAACCAGAGGGTCAAAGAAAACATAAGAAAAGAATATTGTAATGATATCTATGTGCAAGCCCTCTAAAAACTCTTGTCTTTCTCCCATGCATGTCCCTATGAGACAATAGGTCTGAGAAGGCCTAGGTACAAAACCAGTCCAGTCTCTACTGAAAGACATTGCAAATAAAAATATAAGATGCCTAAATACATTTGAATTCAGATAAATCTGAATACATATGCCCCAAATTTTATATTGGACTAAGTATACTAAATATGTTATTAGTTGTTTATCTGGTATGATTAATTGGGTGTCATGCATTTTTGTCTGGCAATTCTATTTACTGAGCACTTAATATGTGCACTGCAGGAAACTTGGCTTTGAGGATACAAGGGAAAGTTCCTGGAGGAATTTATCAGCTAGTAAAAGGGATGATTGGTATACCAAAATAGAAAATGCAAAGTGGCCCATCCTCTGAGAAGAGGGCAGTGTAAGCAATGGAGGAGGAAGGAGGCAGCTCAAGTAGGGCTGCTGAAGAATCAGCAAGTGATATGAAGAGGTGTTTGGAATGGGATTTGAATGTTGCGGAAGATGGTGAGTTTCACTTCCCTGTTTTGTACACCTAAGTAGGCATCTCATTGCTGTGTTTTTTTGTTTTTTTAAGATTCCATTTATTTATTTGAGAGAGAGAGAGAGAGAGCACAAGCAGGGGGAGGGGCAGAGGGAGAAGCAGACTCCCTGCTGGGCAGGGAGCAGGACACAGGGCTGGATCCCAACACCCTTGGATCATGACCTGAGCTGAAGGCAGATGCTTAACAACTGAGCACTCAGGCATCCCTTATTGCTGTGAGTCTATATATGTATTTGGGATATATCATTTTCCCTTTTTTAATAAATTATTTATATATGCTGCTGCCGCCAAAACCTAGCGTAATGGAGCACAGCAGAACAAAGAAATGCTTTAGCACTGACATTCCTGGAAACCAAAGCAAACACAGTGGGTGACCCAACTCTCACTACTTAGCCAAAGAAAGAATTCAAATTTATCAGACTAATTTAACTCATTTTCCTTGTTCTGAGCCCAGAGAAATTTGCCTCAAAGTTTTGAAAAGTGAAAAGAAGGGCCATCTGTACTCCAATGTTCATAGCAGCAATGGCCACGGTCGCCAAACTGTGGAAAGAACCAAGATGCCCTTCAACGGATGAATGGATAAGGAAGATGTGGTCCATATACATGATGGAGTATTATGCCTCCATCAGAAAGGATGAATACCCAACTTTTGTAGCAACATGGACGGGACTGGAAGAGATTATGCTGAGTGAAATAAGTCAAGCAGAGAGAGTCAAGTATCATATGGTTTCACTTATTTGTGGAGCATAACAAATGACATGGAGGACATTGGGAGATGGAAAGGAGAAGGGAGTTGAGGGGAATTGGAAGGGGAGGTGAACTATGAGAGACTATGGACTCTGAAAAAGAACCTGAGGGTTTTGAAGGGGCGGGTGATGGGAGGTTGGGGGAACCAGGTGGTGGGTAATAAGGAGGGCACGTATTGCATGAAGCACTGAGTGTTGTGCAAAAACAATAAATACTGTTACGCTGAAAAAATAAATAAATAAAAATTTAAAAAAAAAAAGGCCACTGATTGACAAACATAATTGTTCCTGCCCTCTATAGTGAAAAACGGCAAAACTAGAGGCACATCCTACATTATGGGACAGTAAGTAATGATAGAGGGCACACAGCCATGAACACATGCATACATGTCAACACGTCCCGTGTTAAGGTCCGTTATTTTACATACATACATTTCACAGGGACTTGGATGCTGGGAACTCTGTCACCTTATGCAAGATCCTTCAAGCCTAATCCGGTTCAGGGTTCATCATTTAAGGTGGGAATGATTCCACCTGTGTTCTTGTTCAGAAAAAAGGGAACCAGACATTTCCGTAAAACTGCACGTTCTTGTTAAAAGTTTCACCCGCAGCAGTGAAAAAGTCAGCAATGGGTTAAAAGCAAAGCAGCGACTGACCCTCTAGCTCTCCCTTCTGGCGCTGGTGTGAGGCAGTGCACCTGACACAGTCAGAGAACTGAGAAATGATCTGGCTAGGCGGACTCAGGAAAATAAATGTGGCTCTGACAATATGCGTTGATTAAGTACTTGAATGACAATGGAACATGACAATGACAAATGCAGGCTACCACCACCAGAGTCATTAATATAGCAGAAACACTAATTTTTATAAATCTTTAAACTTCCCGGTTGGTGGCATTTGCATTTCTTTGCCTACTCTTTCCACTGCAAAGTTGACATCCAGTCAGCTTCGTTTTCCATTTCCACCCAGGAAGTTAAGAACAAGGTCTACATTCTTAATCTCTGATTAGCCACTGAAAACGAGCTTTGAACAAGAGATGGATAGGTTTCAGCGGCCGATGACAGGACGTCATTGGACTGCTCCTCTAGAGAAGACAGTATTTCTGTGAGAAGAGAGAAAAGGAAGGGAAACTAGTCTCTGCAAAGACGTCCTCCCGCCACCCATCTTGGTAGCTAAAATTATTTACTACTCAAGCTCGAAGGGACTTGGAGACTGTCTAATCCAATCCACTCATTTTACAGATGATTAAATTAAGAACCAGAAACCAAGACATGCCTCACGTAGAGCTGTACATGTGACTAGAATCTGGGCCTCTGATCCCCATTTCATGATTCCTATCACATCCTGTAACAGCAGTGTACAGCATATCAAGATGCTAACTCCACCCAGCCAACCCACTTGCGTTCCATCTTTAAACCCTATTCAGTGTAACCCACGTATCCCATTCTCTTCCTGACACACGTCTCCCCTAATCATGACTGCATCACACCCAACTACCAAGTGTTATCCAGAGGGTTCCAGCACACAAGCAGTGAGCACCCTGCATGCACCTCTGTAGAGATGCAGTATGGTTTCACTGTACAAGAAAACATCCCAGGAGAGCCACTGACCCACATGCAGCTGCATGGAGGCACTCCAGAGTGGTATGAAATCTCCCTGGCCTTCCCCAACCTTCTTGCCCCCTCCCTAGTAATACCAGGAGGGCTCTGTGTGGGATTTAACAGGCAATGCTGATCTTCTATTATTTCAATTTGTATTTCATATTCTTTTTTTTATTTATTTTCTCAGCGTAACAGTATTCATTGTTTTTGCACAACACCCAGTGCTCCATGCAATACGTGCCCTCCCTATTACCCACCACCTGATCCCCCAACCTCCCACCCCCAACCCTTCAAAACTCTCAGGTTGTTTTTCAGAGTCCATAGTCTCTTATGGTTCGCCTCCCCTTCCAATTTTTTTTTTTATAAACATATAATGTATTTTTATCCCCAGGGGTACAGGTCTGTGAATCGCCAGGTTTACACACTTCACAGCACTCACGATAGCACTTACCCTCCCCAATGTCCATAACCCCCTCCCCCTCTCCCAACCCCACCTCCCCCCAGCAACCCCCAGTTTGTTTTGTGAGATTAAGAGTCATTTATGGCTTGCCTCCCTCCCAATCCCATCTTGTTTCATTTATTCTTCTCCTATCCCCCTAACCCCCCATGTTGCATCTCCATGTCCTCATATCAGGGAGATCATATGATAGTTGTCTTTCTCCGATTGACTTACTTCACTAACCATGATACCCTCTAGTTCCATCCACGTCGTTGCAAATGGCAAGATTTCATTTCTTTTGATGGCTGCATAGTATTCCATTGTGTATATATACCACATCTTCTTTATCTATTCATCTGTTGATGGACATCTAGGGTCTTTCCATAGTTTGGCTATTGCAGACATTGCTGCTATAAACATTCGGGTACACGTGCCCCTTCGGATCACTGCGTTTGTATCTTTAGGGTAAATACCCAGTAGTGCAATTGCTGGGTCATAGGGTAGCTCTATTTTCAACATTTTGAGGAACCTCCATGCTGTTTTCCAGAGTGGTTGCACCAGCTTGCATTCCCACCAACAGTGTAGGAGGGTTCCCCTCTCTCCGCATCCTCGCCAGCATCTGTCATTTCCTGACTTGTTAATTTTAGCCCTTCTGACTGGTGTGAGGTGATATCTCATTGTGGTTTTGATTTGTATTTCCCTGATGCCGAGTGACGTGGAGCACTTTTTCATGTGTCTGTTGGCCATCTGGATGTCTTCTTTGCAGAAATGTCTGTTCATGTCCTCTGCCCATTTCTTGATTGGATTGTTTGTTCTTTGGGTGTTGAGTTTGCTAAGTTCCTTATAAATTTTGGATACTAGTCCTTTATCTGATATGTCGTTTGCAAATATCTTCTCCCATTCTGTCAGTTGTCTTTTGGTTTTGTTAACTGTTTCCTTTGCTGTGCAAAAGCTTTTGATCTTGATGAAATCCCAATAGTTCATTTTTGCCCTTACTTCCCTTGCCTTTGCCGATGTTCCTAGGAAGATGTTGATGCGGTTGAGGTCGAAGAGGTTGCTGCCTGCATTCTCCTCAAGGATTTTGATGGATTCCTTTCTCACATTGAGGGCCTTCATCCATTTGGAGTCTATTTTCGTGTGTGGTGTAAGGAAGTGGTCCAATTTCATTTTTCTGCATGTGGCTGTCCAATTTTCCCAGCACCATTTATTGAAGAGGCTGTCTTTTTTCCATTGGACATTCTTTCCTGCTTTGTCGAAGATTAGTTGACCATAGAGTTGAGGGCCTATTTCTGGGCTCTCTATTCTGTTCCATTGATCTATGTGTCTGTTTTTGTGCCAGTACCATGCTGTCTTGATGATGACAGCCTTGTAATAGAGCTTGAAGTCCGGAATTGTGATGCCACCAACTTTGGCTTTCTTTTTCAATATTCCTTTGGCTATTCGAGGTCTTTTCTGGTTCCATATAAATTTTAGGATTATTTGTTCCATTTCTTTGAAAAAAATGGATGGTATTTTGATAGGGATTGCATTAAATGTGTAGATTGCTTTAGGTAGCAGAGACATTTTCACAATATTTATTCTTCCAATGCAGGAGCATGGAACATTTTTCCATTTCTTTGTGTCTTCCTCAATTTCTTTCATGAGTACTTTATAGTTTTCTGCGTATAGATTCTTTGCCTCTTTGGTTAGGTTTATTCCTAGGTATCTTATAGTTTTGGGTGCAATTGTAAATGGGATTGACTCCTTCATTTCTCTTTCTTCTGTCTTGTTGTTGGTGTACAGAAATGCAACTGATTTCTGTGCATTGATTTTATATCGTGACACTTTACTGAATTCCTGTACAAGTTCTAGCACTTTTGGAGTGGAGTCTTTGGGATTTTCCACATATAGTATCTTATCATCTGCGAAGAGTGATAGTTTGACTTCTTCTTTGCCGATTTGGATGCCTTTAATTTCTTTTTGTTGTCTGATTGCTGAGGCTAGGACTTCTAGTACTATGTTGAATAGCAGTGGTGATAATGGACATCCCTGCCGTGTTCCTAACCTTAGCGGAAAAGCTTTCAGTTTTTCTCCACTGAGAATGATATTTGTGGTGGGTTTTTCATAGAAGGCTTTGATAATATTGAGGTATGTGACCTCTATCCCTACACTTTGAAGAGTTTTGATCAGGAAGGGATGCTGTACTTTGTCAAATGCTTTTTCAGCATCTATTGAGAGTATCATATGGTTCTTGTTCTTTCTTTTATTAATGTGTTGTATCACATTGATGGATTTGCGGATGTTGAACCAACCTTGCAGCCCTGGAATAAATCCCACTTGATCGTGGTGAATAATCCTTTTAATGTACTGTCGAATCCTAGTGGCTAGTATTTTGGTGAGAATTTTCGCATCTGTGTTCATCAAGGATATTGGTCTGTAGTTCTCTTTTTTGGTGGGATCCTTGTCTCGTTTGGGGATCAAGGTGATGCTGGCCTCATAAAATGAGTTTGGAAGTTTTCCTTCCATTTCTATTTTTTGGAACAGTTTCAGGAGAATAGGAATTAGTTCTTCTTTAAATGTTTGGTAGAATTCCCCTGGGAAGCCGTCTGGCCCTGGGCTTTTGTTTCTTTGGAGATTTTTGAGGACTGTTTCAATCTCCTTACTGGTTATGGGCCTGTTCAGGTTTTCTATTTCTTCCTGGTTCAGTTGTGGTAGTTTCTATGTCTCTAGGAATGCATCCATTTCTTCCAGATTGTCAAATTTGTTGGCGTAGAGTTGCTCATAGTATGTTCTTATAATTGTCTGTATTTCCTTGGTGTTAGTTGTGATCTCTCCTCTTTCACTCATGATTTTATTTATTTGGGTCCTTTCTCTTTTCTTTTTGATGAGTCTGGCCAGGGGTTTATCAATCTTATTGATTCTTTCAAAGAACCAGCTCCTAGTTTCATTGATTTTTTCTATTGTTTTTTTGGTTTCTATTTCATTGATTTCTGCTCTGATCTTTATGATTTCTCTTCTCCTGCTGGGTTTAGGGTTTCTTTCTTGTTCTTTCTCCAGCTCCTTTAGGTGTAGGGTTAGGTTGTGTACTTGAGACCTTTCTTGTTTCTTGAGAAAGGCTTGTACCGCTCTATATTTTCCTCTCAGGACTGCCTTTGCTGTGTCCCACAGATTTTGAACCGTTGTGTTTTCATTATCACTTGTTTCCATGAATTTTTTCAATTCTTCTTTAATTTCCCGGTTGACCCATTCATTCTTTAGAAGGATGCTGTTTAGTCTCCATGTATTTGGGTTCTTTCCAGCTTTCCTCTTGTGACTTAGTTCTAGCTTCAGAGCATTGTGGTCTGAAAATATGCAGGGAATGATCCCAATCTTTTGATACCGGTTGAGACCTGATTTAGGACCCAGGATGTGATCTATTCTGGAGAAGGTTCCATGTGCACTAGAGAAGAATGTGTATTCTGTTGCTTTGGGATGAAATGTTCTGAATATATCTGTGATGTCCATGTGGTCCAGTGTGTCATTTAAGGCCTTTATTTCCTTGTTGATCTTTTGCTTGGATGATCTGTCCATTTCAGTGAGGGGAGTGTTAAAGTCCCCAACTATTATTGTATTATTATTGATGTGTTTCTTTGATTTTGTTATTAATTGGTTGATATAGTTGGCTGCTCCCACGTTAGGGGCATAGATATTTAAAATGGTTAGATCTTCTTGTTGGACAGACCCTTTGTGTATGATATAGTGTCCTGTATTTCATATTCTTAACCATAGTATAACCAATTCAACTTTTGTGGCTTCCTCACATATATGGTGACGTGTCACAGGGACTTAAAACCATTTCATCTTTTACAAATGATGCATATAAGGAACTGAGAGGATAAGCTTGGAACCTGCACACTTTTCAGAACCTCAAAGTAGACAGACAACTCATAAAGGATAAGAAAACCATGTCCAGCCATGCAGGTTTCAGTCTACCCTATCTGGAACAAAAGAGAATTTCAGGGATGTACACAAATACAAAACCAGTGGAGAGGGAAAAAAAAAAAAAAAGTGATTATGTCCATTCAAAAAATCAAAAATCAACTCCTTGATAAAAATGCCCCCAACACCCCCCAAAAAGATCAACTTTCTATTCTAAAGCAAATTTGAAGAACAAACTACTTGAATCTTTGATATATGGATTCAATAAATTCAGGTTTCTCCCAAGAAGAACCAAAGCCTATTATTTATAGAACCACAGTAGAACACAAGAAATATGGGGGAGACATTAAGAGAGCAAGAAAGAGATTGGAAGGGGGAAGGAGGAAGTCTAGCGCTTTGTGGTTCTTGATGTTCATCTACCTTTCATTTTTTTTTCTGTAAAGTTTCTTCATTAGCTTGATACAGAGAGCCCTCTTATCTATTTAGACACACACAGCTTTAAAAATAATACCAGCAAAAACTCGGAAGACACTCTTCCTTGGTGTACTTCAAAGAAGTTCAGGTACAACATTTGATCTGCCACACCACCACACCCAGGAGAAGATCGAGCAGGTGAACTTACTTTGCAAGTGAGAATGGTTCAGTCCTAGTATTTGGCTGATTTTCCTACCCTAACAACCTTCAAATTCTGAATCAACAATGATTTAAAGCCCAAGTTACTTTTTGCTCTGCAGAAGGCACCTCAAAAAGCTTAAGAGAAATGGAGTCTTCTTCCCTTTTTTTTTTTTTTTTAGATTTCATTTATTTATTTGACAGACAGACAGATCACAAGTAGGCAGAGAGGCAGGCAGGGAGAGAGGGGGAAGCAGGCTCCCTGCTGAGCAGAGAGCCCAATTCTTCGGGGCTCTATCCCAAGACCCTGGGATCATGACCTGAGCCGAAGGCAGAGGCTTTAACCCACTGAGACATCCAGGCACCCTGAAATGGAGTCTTCTATCAATATCTTAATTACTACTCAGAACTAATTTTTTAAGTCCTTCGAACTCAATCTGATACGAAACCCATCAAATGGCTATCTGATGAGCCAACTCTGCTGACATAACATGGCTCCCAGCCTTCTCTGGAGCTCAAACCCCTCAAAGCTAACAGTCTCACCTCTCATCTGACTCCTGGTATCAGAAAACCATGTCAGGATTCTTCAAGCCCTCATGTAGACTCATCCCATAATTAATTCTCCCAACATGCCTGACATCATCACCTCTTGGGAAGGCTTCCATGGTACCGAAGACCTGGAAGAACTATTACAGTTTCAAGTAGGTCTCTGCAACCTGGTTCTGAATAAGGTGGCCACATGGCGGTTCCTAAGCAACAGGTGACCAGGGGCCTGGGAACCACCTGATGATCACCGTTAGGGGGAAGCCATGACTCCTGAGCCACAGCAGAAGGCTCCCTGACAGAGGGCCACTGGGAAGCAGCATCTGCCAAGGGAACTGGCCAACAGCTGCAGGCCCCATTAAGTAGAAGTCTCTGGAGGTTTTCCTACTCTGACAAGGAGAAATCATACAACAAAAATACACCACGAGAATCATCTTCTAATTAGAGCACCTGGATACCAACAAAATATCCAGATATAAATGGACATGGGAGTGGTGAAGACAGCAGTGGTTTTAATCAACCAGGAAGAAGATGCTAAAGGAGTTGCCTCTTAATTGCCTAGCAACCCAGAAGAATGGGTAGACTTCCTCCAGTTTCATTAACAACTGTTGATGAACTACACAACTTTACAAGTTCTAAAACAAAACAGTAAACCAACCTAAAACAATGCCTGCTCCCAATTATATACCTTCAACCTGGAGATTTTTTTAAACATTAACAAATAGCAAAACAAACAGAAACAAACATTTTTTTTTAAATAAAGATTTTCAAACATTGACAAATAGCAAAACAAACAGGCTTTTAAACCAATGCAACCTTAAGTGAGAATTATCTGTGGATCTGGGGTTTTCTCCCTGGTGGCCAAGAGCCAAGAACCCAAACTGAAAGCATCACAAGAGAGCATCATTTACATCGACTGTAAATGTCTTTGCCCTTTAAGAGTTAAAAATTTTGCCAGATTTCAAAATATTAACATTTCATTCATCCTTCAGGACCTGGTTAAGTCCAACTCATCCCACCCCATGCTTAGTCCCCAAAAAACCACATGCCCAGGTCCCCACTTACAGTCCTCCTTTCAAGCTCCCTTTGACTCTACCGCTGAGCAATTCCACTAAACGCACCAGAAGTTCACTCATTCTTATACAGCTTGGCTCCACTCTCCCCCACCACTGTCTTAAACAACCCTCAACCAGGCCTCTCTGCTATGTTCTGTGGAAATACTATTCCCGGTACACCCATTTCCATAGTGTCTTAACCTTTTCCTCAAACATGCAGATAGCCCTCACTTTTAATTCATGACCTCAGACCTTAAATCAGTTGTCAATGCTTCCAAGCAATTCTATTATATTTATAGCTCTCCTCCTGTTCTCCAAGACCCTATGACTTTCTTCCCTACTCTATGCCCATATGACCCTCCTGACCGCTACCCGGGGTCTCCTAACACATTGACAAAGGTGAAGCCACCAAATCTATTAAACTACCTACTTTTTATTAAGCAAATTAATTGAAAACAGTGATACGGAAAGGAGACATCTAAATACAGAACTTCTTACTCTCAAGATATGTGTAGATTCACATGTAGTAGGAAGAAACAATACACAGAGATTCCAGGTACATTCTACCCAGTCTTCCTCACTGGTAACACCCTGTAAGACTACAGGGTACTATAATCACCAGTAGAATGACACCAACACAGTCAAGATCTAGAACATGTCTATCACCAGAGGACCCCTCATGTCGCCCATTTATAGTCATACTTACTTCCCTCCCACCTCTCCCTCCTTAAGTCCTGGCAACCACTCACCAGTTCTCAACTTCTACAACTGTGTCATTTCAAGAATGGCATACATAAATAGAATTAAACAGCATGCTTTTTTATGCAGTCTAATTTCCTGGAGATTTACCAAGCTGTCATCCCCATCAACAGTTCATTCCTTTTTAGTGCTGAATAGTATTCCATGACATAGCTGTACCTAGACTACCAAATTTTGCATCCTTTTGCTCCTCCTTCCTCCTATCTCAAGGGAGGAAGTGCCCCTTCACCTATAAAAAAGCCAACATGTGCTGCAGATACATTGCTGGATTCCTCCCAAAGCACTTCCCTTTGGCTATCATCACTTTCTTCGGTAGCACACCAACACCTGACAAACACGCTCACGTGGACCCACATTAAGAGGTCTCCTCTGAACCCTCATACCTTTCCAGCTCCCACCCACATCTCTAGTCCCCCTCCCAGCACTACTTCTCAAAAGAGCTTTCTACACTCAACTATCAACCAATTACCTACCTCTCATCCCTTAACTATCATTTGCTCTTAAACCACTCCATTCTAGCTTCTTTCCACACCTCCCTACCCTCCCCAAAGTAACCAGTGACCTACTGTTGAATCAAAAGACAATGTTTTATCATCATCTTCCTCTCCGAGATGGAGCTAATCCTCTCTTTCCCAAAATACACTTCTCTCCCTTTCTGTGATTCCACAGTCCTATCTGACATACCCAGTCAGCAAGTCTTACAGGTATCCAAACTTAACATACTGAAAACTGAATTTATCCCATTTTTGTTACTAAAACATACTTTTCTCTCAGGCCAAGCGCCATGTTGCCCCTGCCTCTTGTGTAGTTGTGTACAGAGGCAACGGTCCAGCAAGGACCATACTAGTGGCCCCCACACCAGCACCAGGCTGACATGTGGCTGTGACCACTTGACAGAATCTGGACAGCAAGAATGTGAATGGACAGCAAGAATGTGTCTTTTCCAGGCTAGGACTTTTAAGAAGTTGGAAAGCTTCCACCTCTGTTTTTCTACTTCTCTCAGCCGGAAGCATAGCATCTTATGGCCACAAGGA
Organism: Meles meles; assembly: GCF_922984935.1. Lineage (NCBI taxonomy): Eukaryota > Metazoa > Chordata > Mammalia > Carnivora > Mustelidae > Meles > Meles meles. Next base: position 87,916,273 of record NC_060068.1, read on the forward strand.
AGAAAAAACCAGAAAATGAAAGGGGCGTGGGTCCCTGACTCACCATGAGGAGGAAGACAGCTGCCTGCTAACCAGCAACATGTGCATGAGCAAGAAATAAGTGAGTACTGTGCTAAGCTGTTGGTACGCTCTGGTTTACTCATTACAGCTTTCTAATACCCATCATTTTATCTAGGCATTCTTTTGATGGAATTATGAAAACAAAGAAATCTAGGGCATCAAAGAGAAGATTCAGAAGCACTACGTACTAAATATCAAGGCTACCCAACAAAAAGTCTTATTTTATGTAAATTCACTTTAATCTCAATTCTTTGTCTTGCCCACCAAGCTAAGGAGGCATCTAGGATGAGAAACCCATAAAGCTCTATGCAACACTGAAACACAAAGGCCTCCAGGTTAATTTCAAAGAAAAAAAATGTTTTCTAGGATTGAGCTGTTTGTTTTTCCCTTTCCCTCTTGAGGTAAAATCCCCTCTGAAATGGTTTTCAAATTTTTTCAGATGTCATTCCAAACCAATTACCATAGTCCAAGAAAGAAAAATGTCTCAATATTCCCTCCCCTCCCCGCACCCCCCCCAGGACAGAAGACTGGATCCTAACTGTGTTAGAAATTCTAGTTCATGCTATCTACAAAGTTGGTTTATTACTATTGGATTCAACTTACAAACACATACAGATTCTTCTTTGTTTTACATTCCAAACGTGATGTTTTGAAAAACACGACTTTCTTCAGTAGGAAAAGGATCATGTCTTTTCTGACTATTAGGGCTCCGACATACATCCCAGTTGTGAAATTCAGGACCAGGATTCAGGGCATTCCTTTGCCTGTCAAGAAGCCAGGACGCAAGATCCTTCTCTCAAGAAGATGATCTCTCCTTCACTGTTCAGCTTCCTTACGGTGAATTGTCAGGCACCTTACCACATATTTCTGACTTAACTTAGAGGTCTGTACCATGATTAGAATAATCCTCCTCTTACTCATTAGGGGGCTCCAAAGCTCAGTCAGTGTTTACAGGATGATTCTAGGTGCCTATTTAGCAAGTTGCAGGCCACGAAGAGGGAAAACACCATTCACCTCCCCCAAAAAAGATTTTTTACCTTTTTTTTTTTTTTCCTTCAGGCAGGGTTGCACAGAGTAAGCTCTGGGTTTTTTGCTTAAATGTTAGGCCTATGAAAAAGATACTGATTTTTTTTCCCCTTTAATTTATTACCTTTAAGTAATCCCAAATTTAGTTAGGGAAGAAAACACCAAAAAGTTCAGCTATGGTTATCAGTGCATGGTTGGAGGTAAGGGCTTCTCAGACTTTTTCCTTCCCCTTTGTTTTCTAATTTGTCTACCTTAAACAGATATATCACTGTTATAATTAAAAAATAGTCACATGCAAATATTCTTATTGTAAAGCACTGTCTAAACTAAAGAGGGCAATTATGACAAATGGAATCATTGGTCCCAATTCTTTGCTCCCCTGCAGTAGGGTTATACACATGCACCTTTGTCAAGATAGCGCATGGGTAGAGCATGTTTCTGCCCCTTGACTCTGGGCTTAACAATGTGACTTGTCTGGCCGATAGAAAATTAGCAGACGTAATGCCCAAGAGGCTTGAAATGTGCCAGAGCTGGCAAATATGCAGTCTCATGCTCCTGTCTTTTACCAGAACATGATGCCTTGGGGTAGCTGCTGGTCCAGGAAAGCAGAGAGACACAGAGCAAATCTGGCCTCAAACAGCACCCTAGACCCAATCCCAGCAGAGGTCAGACTAAATTATCCAAAACCCAGCTTACCTGCGGCCATGTGAATGAGAACAAAACACTAGTCTGCCAATGAAATTTTGTATTTATACAATATTATTGTCACCAACTGATAAACCAAGTATTGCCCCCCACCACCACACACACACAAAACAAACCTCAGTGGCAAAAAAATGTCTCGTGCATTGAGTTGCAGGGTGTGAAAAAATACCATAGCATCCTTCATGTGCCCATTAACAAGGAACCCAGTCAACCACCATCCCAGTATGAGAAAACTCCTTAGCAGAGAGGAATTGTTTTCCTCCTCCTTTTTAAGCATACAATTATTTAATCACGTTTACAGCAAGTCCTATGAAGCAAGCAATGCCTTGAGACCATTCAACAATGGGGTTTCATACAAAAACATATTGTGAGCCTCCGACAATGTTAACACCTATCTTCTACAACATGATATTTAATGTTTACAGTTGTCTTCCATTTTATGTATGTACCATGATATGTTTAGCCAGTATCTTCTACAGGATATTCAGATGACATGCAATTTTAATTATTATAAATGGTCCTGATCTAAATATAACTAGTGTTATTTCTCTGCACACATTCACAACTATTTCCTTGCAATGAAATCTGAGCAAAGGAATGGCTAGGTTAACAAATGTGCCAACATTATGGGTTTTACTATAGATTAATTGCATGGTTTTAATTTACTTTTGTAATTAAGGGTCAAAGATCCCTACGGATTGAGTCAGCCCTGGATTCCAAATGAGCATAAACTCTCCCACCTAGGAGTCATTCCAGTTAATCCTGCCAGAGTTTACTAAGGACCTTCTGTATTAGGCATAGTGCAGTGGTTACAAGGATGGACTCTGGAGTCACAAAACTCAGTTTCAAGTCTTGGCTTGCTGTTTGTGAACACCTCGATCTTGTGCCATTCATTCGAACTATCTGTTCCTCAGTGTTTTCATCTGGAATCTGGGATAAGACTGCCTCCCTCACAAATAGATAAATATGTTTAAGAACTAAGTCAGTCAATAAATGTAATTCCCTGCAAACAGTACAAGCCACATCATAAGCTCTTGAAGTTAGCTGTCACTATTATTAGTGATAAGACGATGAAAACATCACACATCTTCCTCCCAGAGAGCTGGGTTTAATGAAACTTGTCAAGGATAATTGGGTTACAAGTTTCAAGCCATAGGCCTTCACAAAAAAAAATTTGTTTCAAAGAAAGCAGTAGAAAATTGCCAAAGAAAAGACTTTTAGATTAAAACAAGGCTAAGCAAGAGGAAGATGGCTGGTCTTTACATACAAAATCTATCAGGCACAGACTTCTGATGGCAAAACCAGTTTACCTTAATTAAGTTTAGCAACAAGTATGTTCCAAGGTAAGATCACATGTGATTATTCATAGTTGCCTCCAACTAGTGGGAACTATGTTTCTTAAATATCAGAAATGAGATTTTCTTTCTGCTCCAACTGGACACCAGGATACTGCCTGACACAAAGTAGAAACAAAGTGGATACGGGATCCAAACTGATGCTCAGAAGCCCAAGTTCTCCATCAACTGCAATTCAATTTATGCTGCACATAATACTAATAGCCACCCATCAGTGGCTAAGTGCTTCGCATAAATTCTTTCATTAAATCCTCAGTTAAACTATTTAGAGGACCAATTAGAATGTTTTCTTCATATTCCAATAAAACTTACAAGCAACTATTTTTAAAACCAAACTGATGCTCATGAGATTCTTTTAAGCTCTTTCTCTAAGGACTAATAAACATTTTTGAAAGTCATCTGCCATAACATTTAATCATCTAAAATAACTGTAGAGCACACTAAATTTTTTAAGAGTAGAAATGCCAGAGCTATTGAAATTATGAAATGGGAATCAATTATAGAATTTTTTTTTTAAGCTGTAAGCCAAATTTCATAATTCAGGTCATGTATCTGCATCAACATCTAGATCCCTGCATTGTTTTAAAGTTTTAAGTCAACTCCTTCAGCAGAAATTGGAGAAAATCATTACTGCCCTACTTTTGGTCAAAAATAGTTTAACCAAAGTAAGTAAATTTCCTAAGTGAAATTAGTAAGCAAAGGGATGAGTATTTTAACTGTTAACATTTAATCCCCCCACCTACAACATAAAGGTGGGTCTACCTAATTTTTAGCAACTCCCTGAAAAAAAGCAAATAGTCTGAATCTATAAATGAAAAGCAAAGAAAAACTGCCCAACAAGCATTAAAAGAACATCAATAAAACTCAGTCATGAACATTTACTTAAATTTAGTGAAGTACAGCAGTTTTGTTTTGTTTTTTGTTGTTTGTTTGTTTTTTTGATGATTTTCTTCCCTTTGGTCTGAGGTCAGTTTCACCTTGCATTCCAGCAGTATGCCACAATGGGTCAAATGTTCTAGATTCTACTGAGCCTAATGTCAGAATCATTTTTGTTCCCAGAATTTCGTCTCCAGAAAGTCAAAATCCACAATTCTCCAAAAAAATGTAAATAACTCAACTTATTTACAGACCACTGAAGAACAGGCAGAGAAGACCATCACATACTGAGAAAACTTTGCTTTGGGGTTTAAAAAACATTTTCTGCAAGGTTATTTATATTTAGAGGAAAAAGCACTCAAAATGAAATAGAAATTTAACCTTCAGTGACTTAAAGTCTAATAACATGAAAATTTATATGGTGAGTTATTAAAAATGCTTAAAAATTACCTTAAGTTGGCTACCTTTCAAGTCAATACAAGTGATTTGTGAGTTCTCTGTATCTGAAAAGTTTAATTTTTTACAACATGATGAAAAAGTGCATGAAAGGAAAAAAAGGATGAGAGCTTTGAAGAGATGCTTCACAGAAGATAAGTGAACATCTAACAGGCACATGAAAAGACGTTCAACATCATTTAGTCGTCAAGAAAATACAAATTAAATCCACAGTGTGACAGGACTGTCTACCCATTAAAATGGCTAAAATTAAAAAGGCTGGCAATACCACAAGTTGGCAACGATGCAGAGCAATTAGATTGCTCATCTGTTGCTGGTGGGAATGTAAAGACAGTACAATTTTGGAAACAGTTTGGCAGTTTCTTATGAAGTTCAATATACACTACAGATACATGCACCAACATAGATGAATCTTAAAAACATACTGAGTGAGAGACGCCAGACACAAAGAACATGTACTGTTTGACTCCATTCATATCAGTTTGTTTTTTTTTTCTTAAGCTTTTCTTTATTTGACAGAGAGAGAGAGAGAGAGAGAGCACAAGCAGGCCGAGCGGCAGGCAGAGGGAAAGGGAGAAGCAGGCTCTCTGCCAAGCAGGGAGCCCGATGCAGGGCTCGACCCCAGGACCCCGGGACCACAACTTGAGCCAAAGGCAACCCCCCAACTGACTGGGCCACCCAGGTGCTCCCCATTCACGTTAAATTTTTAAGATGAAGCTAAGCTGCAGTGACGAAAAGCAGATCTCTGGTTGCCTGGGGCCAAGAAAGGAGGATTGGGGGTAAGAATGACGCAATCGGGGCCAAGGAACCATTCTGTATCTGGACTGTAGGGGTGGCTATGTGACAGCATACGTTTGTCAAAATCCATACACTTGGACACTTAAAATGAGTCCATTTTATTGTATGTAAATTTTATTTCAATAAGAAACTTCATTTGTAAAATCCTCAATTTTACTGCTGTCTGGATTGGATCAGCTTTTACCAAACAGTGTGTAGAGGGGCGGGTGGGTTTTCACACATGGGACCGGGCACCTGTCAGCCCCTGCTTGTGGGTCCTCCTCTGCCACATCCGTTCCTCAGGACTCACCTGTCAGAGCCCCTCCCAGGCTGCCCCGCCGCAGCTCTCGACCATCCTCGCTCAGCTGTCTTTTAAACTTCAATGACTTTGCAGGGCCAGAATTCACATCTGGGTTGCTGCATTTCCGAAATGGCATGGGTGGCGGGGAGAGTATGTGGTCAAGCTGCGGAGAGAAAGAAAGGGCGTCACTCACTGAGGATTACTCTCAAGACACCCAGCATGCAACACCAATCGGTCCCAGGCTCCTCTTTTCTTAGCCTTCTCTAAGTCCCTCCCACCCAAGCCTGCTGCCCATCTGGTTACTTTCGGCAATTCAGGGTTTCACTGTTGTGTCCTATATCTGAAAAACATTCTGGCTTACTGCAAAATCTCAATAGCAATGATTTTTAAGCTGTGGGTCACAACAAACTAGTGGGTCATGAAATCAAGTTTAGCAGATCTAAGCAGTATTTTTATTTTAATACAGTAGAAGTTGCTAGAGTCTAATGAAGGAAAGAAAGGTACTGTTTCATGAAATGTCTGATAAAGCTATTTTTGCACGTGTCCTGAGTCACTGGGTCAAATATATGTCTTTCCATGGGCAATGATTCCTCTAAAAAAATGAATAATATTGTTCTATAGAGAATCAATAGATAACTGCTTTAGTTGTTCACAAAAGAAAATCCACAAGCTTCTGGAGCTCACAAATATGTGCAGGGAAGGGCAATTTCTAAGCACCACGGCCCTGAATGCAAATCAATACATCCCTCTATCACTTGATCACTTTTTAAAAGAAAACCTGTCCTAAGAATCAGAGAAACTAAAACCACTTCAAGCAACAGCTTTCTACAAAAGAATCCCTTATTTCAAGATCTGTCTTCCTTTTCTACAAAAACCTTTCATATTTGAATAGGGCCATATTTTCTAAAATGTTTACCTTCGAAGTACAGACACATATATATGAGTTTAGATGGTTATTAAGGACAAAAACGTTCACATGCATGTATCTGTCTCCAGACAGTTATTAAGAACAAGAAAGAATTACAAAAGGTATTCTTGGAAATTCCACATGCCACAGAAAAAAAACACCTTGTAGAAATTTAAATTCAGACAAGACTTCAGTAGCACTGCTCAAATGTGGGCATTTCTAAGGATGCTTCATTGAGTCTTGTTTTGTTTTGTCTTCCTGGGCAGAGAGAAGGATATCTGGTTATACCTGTCAGCATTTTTTCAGATTAGGACTATCAAGGATATATTTTATAGGAAAGTGAAATTTAGGGGCAAAATCATTCACTTGTCTTTGTACTGAAGCATATTCAAAACCACCGCACAAAAAGAAATTTAACCCTGCCTGTGGATAACTCCTCCCAAGCTCACTGATGTGGAACAGACCTCACTGGCTCAGCTATTACAAGATGTCAACTCTCCCCCAAGCTCACTGCATTCATTAGTAACCAGGAACAGCTGGATTTCAGGCACTTGTCAGTAGGTACCACCCCAACTCCATTGTCCATCAGTTATTTACTGTATTTCATTGTCAGTATTCTTGTGAGAGGTCCCCAAAAACCTTGCAGTGTATCCAAGCCAGATCAGTAGGGAAAAGGGATACCAGATTGCTCTCTTGGAAGCTATCTGTTGAGTCCGCTGTTCATTACAACCGTGTCCTACTTAGGAGGACCTCCAAGAAGGAATTGTATCTAATTTTAGACACCTTGGCCTTAAACCTTATGGACACCAAATTGGAGCAAGGGAACCCTGGTCAGTGACCCATCAGCTACTGAAAGATGCAATCAGTGGTTCAAGTGTAGTCCGATCATTACACAACGTAGAGGTTATTTTGCTTTCTTCTTGGCTCCATTTTAAGCCCTTACCCCAGTTGGTTTTGGGTTTTGGGTTTTGTTTTGTTTTCGTTTTCCCTGCCAATTTTAAAAATATTTTTTATTTTAAAGTAGGGTCCATACCCAACGTGGGGCTCAAATTCACAGCCCTGACATCAAGAGTCATGTGCTCTACCGAATGAGGCAGCCAGGCACCCCTCTTTCCGATTCTTTTTTCTAACTTGAAAAATTTCAGAATAAAATTTGTAATGACAAAAAAGTTTTAAGGACAGTACAACGAGTGCCCTTATGCCCATGACCCCTAGTGAATAGTTAACCTTTTGCCATACTGCTTTTGCTCTCTCTTTTTCCACCATCCCAAACATTAGAGACTTCCTTGCAGACCTCATGGACCTTCCCCTCTCAAAACGTCAGCATGCCTTTGTTAAGAACAAGGACATTCTCTTCAATTCTCCTACCCTGTATTATTTGTAACCTTTTAAGATGTCTCAAATCTTATGTTATCAACTTAAATTATAAATAGTAGGGAAAGGGTAAAATAAAATGATATCATATAGACGTACTGGTAGAAATTTGCTCTTTTGCATTAAAAGGAAAAATTGCATCCACAAGGTGGCAATGTGCCACAGACATTCAACAAAACATTCCTTATTAGCTGGCTACTGGGTCCTCTAAATGCGCCAAGAACCCCTCAGAGTATCTGAGTGACTTCAACTCTATTCCGCTTAGTTATCTCCTCCTAATTACTAGTGGCATCTGCGTCAAATACAAATATTTATTGTTTAAGGTTCATCAATTTCTGCTACTTATTTTTCACCTGAAGTTAAATTTTTCAGCTTGCAGAATTATAATTACTCTCTCTGGGGAGGACTGTTATATCACCAATTAACAGAGGGTGGAAAAATAAGCAGAGGAAAGATAATTCCTAAATAAGAATGATGTGATTTCCTTACCTATTTCCAACGAAGCCCTCTAAGACAAAATGAATGCTGAGGAAGAAGGAAATCAAGGATAAAGTGTAAGAAAACAAAAAAAGAAAATCCGTTTCATCACATAGAGAGGCACAAGCTCTTAGTCCGTAAGTCAGCATTTTTAATCAGAATCATAACCCCAAGAGGGGAGAGTATTATTTTAAATCTGGGAAAATGGAGTCAGTGAACTGTGAGGGCTGTAAATGTTTCAAACAAAATACAAGGAGAAAAACCTGTAAGCATAGGGCCATGTTCCAGGATCCCATTTCCTTCTTCACATCAAATCACAGGCCCAACAGGGCTCTCTCTAAATAGATCATTTTTCCAAATTTGCTGGGTTGTCAGTGCCTCTACTTTTCTTTCTACAATTAGTCAAAGCTTCTCAAAATGGCCCACTGCAGCCCTGCAATTTACTTTTCATTTTTTGTCCTGATTCAAACACTCATGCTCCATTTACAAACATTTCAGCACACCCTAGAGCTTATGGTAGACATCAAACCTATCACTTTGGATGCTGCCCTTTAAATGATTCCGGTTTAATGTTTGCTAACTTTTCCAAACTCCTGAGGTCTGCATAATACAGGCAGTTCAACCAATGACAAAGCTTGTCCTGAAACTTCCAGTGATGTGTAAGGGCATCTAAGCCTGAACTTGGCATGCTTGCTTCACACACTTCAAATTCTCCTCACCAAGCAGATCATGGACTGCTAGAGGGCCAGCCCTACTGCCTTGTCACATGCTTACCTCGCCCGCTGCCAGCCACAGAGTGGCCCTGATCAACACACATTTTCCAGAAATGCATCCTCACTTCATTCACCAATAGCAAATACCAATTCGTGGTGGACTCCATTTGCTCCCAGTTTCCTAGGTCAGTTTTCTTAACCTCCTGTAGTTCCAAGAGCCACAAAATTTTGATGTCAGACTGACACGGAGGAAGTGTTCCACCAATTACGTGGAAACAGCTGGAGCTGTTTATCACACCAAACACGGAAGCATCTTAGAGAACAAGAGGTGTACACACACTATTATACAACTGCTTCAAGTCTAAGGTATTGGGGCCAATGTTTCCAAAATTCTCAGTCCTACAGAAAAGCTAGTCAGCAGAATTCCACGTCTGCGTTTTCTTTCTTTATCACATCCATCCTCTGTGGGTCGTTTTACAGCGATCGTGCTGAGGAAAGCAAGAACCCACCACGAACGCACCGTGATTTCGTCCAGCGGCGAAAAGCACAGGTAAAGGCACATCCCTGAGCAGTCGCCACCTTACTTTGATGTCTCCTCTTACCCCACCCCCACTATCTCCACGGGGGTTCTTCTTCCATGGCTATATCCCCCAGGAATAGTATCATCTCCTTTTAAAAGGGCACTTCCTAACTTTCAATTAACATTCAACTTGCACCTTTTGAACTATTTTCCCAGAACTACCCTTCTAGACACGTTCATGCACGAGCCCATGAGTTCTCCAGTCTATAGCTTCTAAATAATAGCAATGATTGTGTGAACATAAAGGTATGTTCATTTTCCATTTTCAGTCAACTGCAACTCCCTTCTCTAGCTACTCAAGTCACAAACCTTACAGTTTATTCGGAACTTCTGTTTTCACCCCTATTCAGTCAGCAAATGCTCTCAGTCAACCTCCAAAATACATATATCTTGAATCCAATCACTTCCCCACTTCTTCTGTTACTGCTCTTACCCCTGCTGTCCAGATCTCCCTGCTGCCGCTCCTGCCTAAGCACAGCAGTCAGGGACCCTTCTAAAGCACAAGCCAGATGGTCCACAACCTCTGCTGGAGTCCCGCACAGCTTCCCTTCAGCCAGAACAAAACCCAGAATCATGGCAATGCCCTACAGGTCCTACCACCTCTACCCACAAGTCTCTGATCCCAGCTACTATGACTCCGGTCAATCTACCTTGGTGTGTTGCTGGACCTCTGGTGCCCTGGGCATTTTATCACCCAGCACAATAGCCCTGACCACAGCCTCTGTCAGGAACTCACTCCAGTATTAGCTCCCACGATCCCCTCTCCCATCAGCCCCTCTCCATCCTTCTGGTCCCTATTCAAACATTACTCTTCCAGGGGGCTCTCTCCCACAGCCTTGTGTAAACAGCATGCCTACCACTTCATTCCCTTCCTTACTTTTCTTCCTAGTATCTATCACCCCCTGTTAGATCTTTTATATCAGTTTATTGTCCTTTTTTTTTTAAGATTTTATTTATTTGACAGAAATAGATCACAAGTAGGCAGAGAGGCAGGCAGACAGAGGAGGAGGAAGCAGGCTCCCTGCTGAGCAGAGAGCTCGATGTGTGGCTCAATCCCAGGACCCTGAGATCATGACCTGAGCCAAAGGCAGAGGCTTTAGCCCACTGAGCCACCCAGGCGCCCCCAGTTTATTGTCCTTCTTCCACTAGATCCTAAGTTGCATGAAATTACACACTAGTCTGTTCCATTTGTCCACCACTCTACATAAAAGGCACCATGTTAATATTGGTTGAAAGAACAAACGAATGGCAATCTCTAGTATTTGGTTTAAAATACAAAAGCAAAAGAAAGAACACATGCAATTAAGGGTTTTTATTGCTGGAAAAGGCTGAACAAAATTATATTAAATGTTACTCAAGGTGAAAATGCTCAATTGAGTCTTGAGCATTTTGACAAAATTGAATGTTTCGTGTATGAAAAAGACCCTGAGGTTATAGCAAATGCCATCTTTTTAAAGAATCTTTCCTATATACAAACTAACATGCTAATTTTTTAACACTGCTATCTCTGAAGGTGATTCCTAAATAATGAATTATTCGACCCCTTAACTAGATCCTAACTAGCATATTCAATTGTGTCTATCAATCCATGTCTTTCCCTATACTCCTTTCTCCTTTCTGTAATTCCTCGCTCATTCCCAAGATGTGGCACATGCATTTTAAAGACCCATCCAGAATGCATATGCCCTAAGGCCAAAGTTCATTAGTTCACCAGGATCATCAATGTCACCTGCATACACAATGAGGCTCACCAGTAAAGTCTTTATGCTAAAAAAAGAAAAAAGAGAAAGAGACTGACTAGTACCATGGGGTTATGAAGACAACGTTCAGTTATTCTGTTTCTTGATATTGAATACTCTAAAACACCAAAGGTATGAAAATGAATAATTAAAAAATTGCACAGTCTATGCCCATAATCTTAATTAAGTGTGCTCTACTGCCTCTGTACAATAAGGAATCCAATGAGCAACCTGAAACGACTTTATTTCGAAACAGGATTTTATTTACTTTTAAACCAAAACCTATAAACAACATTTTAAAATTTGGTAGACTAGAGTTCCATCGTTAAGACAGTCATTACTGCATTCCTACTAATTTCGTGGTGGTTAGAAACGCCAACACTTTCTAACTAATTAAGACAATTAACTATTTCTATGCCCATTTCCTCATCCACAAAATGTTAGTAATACTACTACCTATATCCTGAGGTTATTGTGGATATTACACGAATTCATATATACACTTAGAACAATGCAGAGAACATAGAAAGTGCACATTAAACGTTCGCCGGGGTGGTTATTAAAATTGTCATATAGGAAGTCACCCCATTCACAAACGTCTCTGCATGGGTACTTCATCACAAATGGCTTGGAAGGAAATTAAACGGATTACAATTTTACTGAGTTGTCTTATTTTTCTTTATGGCTCAAAGAAGAACTTGGCTTGAACTGTTTTACAATTATTTCCGGCTGTTACTTTCATGCTATAGGGGGTTCAACTTGCAGGAGGCTGAGCTATATGGAAGTAAGGAGCCTCGCCCAAATGTGAACTGTTAGGTGCAGTATCACAGGGTCATGCCTTGGCCAAGCTACTTGACTCCTCTCTGAAGGACGGGCCTCAGAGGTAGGGAGGATATGGGTGGACGATGCATGAAAAGGGCTTGGCACATGTGAGCACTCACTAACTAATAATATTGGTGGTAATTGTCACTAGAGCTGAGCTCACGTTCCCTTAGCCTGTTGACTGGCAAAGCATATGCCTCTCCACCTGACCCTTCTGAGTGGCATCTCTCAGGCATTCTTCCCATTCTTCCCCCTAATTCTACACTACTCCAGAAGAGAAAAAAACATTTAACATGCTCACCATTGCATGAAGAATATGCAACCTCCCTTTCTCCGGCATCCTAAATTCTAACTACAGAGACTGAGTCAGACACTGACAGGGCTATAATCTTGGCTTACCAGATTTACTGTAAGGGCTCATTTAATTGACTTTGCTGACATTCCCTTTGGATTATGCCACCCAGAATGCATGCTTCCATTTAAGGATACTATAAGAAACAACCATGTGAATCCAGCCATGCTGTTGGACAAACAAGGAGGAACTTCCATTACATAGTATCTTCCTTGTCAAGGTACGCCACTGGGAACAAAAGGAGACAAAAATCCCCACCCACCAGAAGCTTCGTTCTAGTTGGGGAGAGAGAAACCTAGAGAAAATGCTGTCCATTCTCCGGAGTACAATCAGGCATGTTTCTGCTGGGCGATGGTCTTGATTTTACCCTGGGAACCCCACAAAACACAGAACTCCTGTTCAACCACCAGAAATCACGGGGCATGTCTGCACGGCCCACTGCCACCAAGTGCGGCCAGTCCCATCTTCACTGAGACGTCCCAGGTCTGCCTGTGGCACCAACCTCACACTGGATTTCGCCTTCCCTGAGCTGGAGACTGAATGCTTGTGTCCTCCGCCCCCAGATTCTTATGTTGAACACTAGCCCCCAGGGAGACAGTATTTGCAGGGAGGGCCTTTGGGAAGTGATCAGGTCATGAAAGTGGAATCCCCCTGAATGGGATTAGCACCTTATAAAAAATACCTCACAGAGTTCTCTTGCTCCCTCTGTCGTGTGAAGACACAGCTACGACTTCTATGAACCAGGAAGCTAAGCCCTCCCCAGACAGTGAATCTGACAGCAGCATGCATTTGAACTTACCGTCCTCCAGAACTCCAAGAAATGAATGGTTGTTTCTAAGTCACCCAGCCTATGGTACAGTGTTATGGTAGGCTAGACTAACTACAATACCCTCTACAGCCTGGTTCTCAGGTCATGGTAATTTTGCTACCGAGGGGACATTTGGCAATGTCTGGAGTCATTTTTTGTTTTCACAATTTAAAGGGAGCAGAGGATGCTGCAGGTATCTACTGGCTAGAGACCACAGATGCTACTAAACACAGGACAAGGCACAGAAAAGCCCCAACCAGAAAGAATTACCCAGCATAAAATGTCCATCATGTCACTTGTAACAAATGCTATTCTGTACTCACTTTTCATTTGTGTATCTTCACCTATTTTTAAGTTATTCATCTTGCTGAGTTATGTGTTATTTCAGGTCATCTTAAAACCTTCTAAGAACAAGAAAAGGGACAGAGGGAGAGCACAGATGGAATCTTAGCAAAAACTGATCACGTCAACGAGTCTGTTAAGCAAATAATTTCCAGAGCCACATTAATTTACCCAACCTACTTAGCTGTTTATTGCAATTCAGTTTCTCCAATGAACATCATGTTTTGAAAAATAATACATCAATCAAATGTATTTAAGCTGAGAGATGTACCAGATACCAGGATCATATTCCATCTTCGGTTTTTAATTAATTCTTTGAATCACGAACTTCAATTAGCAAAATGAAAAGTGTTTCAGAAACATCCTAAAATACATTTATTAGATCAAACTACAATGGCTTTCACCTAAACAGAGCTGCACCACTGGTTTCATTCCTTATGAGAATTGATTTTCTTTCTTCCCTTCTGAGAGAAATATGTAAATTAGTACTTTGATACCACTATCTCACTTTTGTCTGTCAACTCAACTTCAAGAAAGTCAATTCCTTTGCTTATGAATGGCTCTAAACACACACACACACAACACACACACGCCCCACCAGCAAACAATATTATCACGATCCCAAGAAGAGAGCTCCACACAGCAGGCATTTAACTGTGATGTTTACATTAAGCAGTAAGTTCAATAGTCTACAGATAAAAAAAGAAAAAGAAAGAAAAGAAAAGCTAATATTATGCTAGTTTTTTTTTTTTTTAAAAAAAAACATAGGGATTTTCAGTTTCGTTGAGAACCATGACATTGGGGACAGCACCGGGAATATGCTGATTCGACTTCACATATGCATCACCTGTTTTCCTGTCACTTTAATATTCTTGATCTTTTTCTGACCTTTCTATAGGGATTTGATCCATGTCTGCAATTATTTACTTATCTGAAGTCATTAAATTCCCCTGGTACCATCGCATCTCCATCAGTGATCTAACTCAATTCCCAGACCACACTTAACAAAGCAGGAAGAGGGGCGCCTGGGTGGCTCAGTGGGTTAAGCTGCTGCCTTCGGCTCAGGTCATGATCTCAGGGTCCTGGGATCGAGTCCCACATCGGGCTCTCTGCTCAGCAGGGAGCCTGCTTCCCCCTCTCTCTCTGCCTGCCTCTCTGACTACTTGTGATCTCTGTCTGTCAAATAAATAAATATTATATTAAAAAAAAAAACAAAGCAGGAAGAGAATACAGTCAGTCCTCTGAGCACATCTATTCTCCATTTCAAGTCAGAGGGGGACATGCTCACCACTCCACACAACTTTCCCTTCAGGCAGAGGGAGGAGCCCCCCAAGTAGGTAGTGTTATTATTCCCATTTTACCAATAAGGACCTATATTCAGCAAAATTAGCTCCTCCAGACTGATCTGCTGCTTAGGCAGTACAAAAGGAATGAAGCCCAAGATTGCTTCCCCAAAGCCCCTGTTTGTTCCACTGTTCCCAAAGGTCTCCTAGAGAGCCCCGAGAGAGGAGCTCACAGTGGTGAAACACAGCAAACTCCCAAAAGTTCCCTTGAATTTTCTCTTCTGTCTCTGGTACAAGACGACTCCCTAGAGGAGAACAACCTTAGAGTTTGATGTCAACCAGTCTGAATGCTCCAGTTCGAGCCTAGCTGGCAATCTATACAAGTGGTTTCTAGGGCTTCTACGGCTGAAATCCTGAATCCTGAAGCCAGAGTTACAGAATCACAAAATATGAGCAGCAGACCTAAAAAGGACCTAAAAATCACCTCTAGTCTAATTTCCCACTTTTTGGAAGACCGAGGCGCAGACAAGTCAACTGCCCAGGTTTAAAAAGGTAACTAGTGCATGAATATAGGCCAGAACCCAAACTTTCAGACCTACCATCCATTACCTCTCACACCGTGCTGCTCTCTTACTGACTTCGCTTCCTGCCACCTGACATATATTCCCCATTCTGTTATAAGTGACTTGTAGGGTTTTCTAGGGGCTTTTATTCATACATGCTCTATTAACTCAGGGTTGTTTTAAATATTTTTTTAGCCAAATGTCTACTATGGGCTGGGCACTGTGCAAAGGGCTGAAAAACCAAGAACAGAATGGATAGAGTCACCTTCCTCAGGAGACCTTTACCCAAGTGCAGCAGACAGACACAAAAACCCAACCATAAAACATGACAGATGCAAGGATGGAATGAGGTATGTATGAGGGGCTAGAGTGGCTTTGAGCACAGCTATGGTGTGGTACCTAATCAATTTCTTGTCCATGTTGGTTGAAAATGCTGGTATTACTCTGCCCGAAATGCAGTGAGGAGAGGGGGACTTGTATGTACTTGCATAGACTATGGTCTCCTCAGATACTTAGAAGCCAGTCCAGGAGCACAGAGCGATGTGTAAACACTTGCTCACTATGTGTTTGGACTGGCACACTTTTCCAACTCAACCACCATGTCCTAAGGCTTAGGAGATACAGAGCTGAATTTTCCCCACCATCCACACCACATCATGACTGGAGCTTTTCTGAGCCTCATCACCTATCCTTCTTGAGGCATCAACTGCTCACCAGGGGCTAGGTGCTCTAGGAGTAGTTCGGAGCATCACTTCCCATTTCCTGAGAGGACCAGAAAACTGAGGAGAGGAAGATGACACTGGTTTGAGGCAAGCCCACAGCCAGGAAAACACTCAGCCACTTGGCCATAGAAAAGGGACTTGATGATCATTTCATCTATAAAATAAGGATAATTCTATTTCCCTCACAGGATTTCTGTGGATTAAATTAATTGATTATTATATAAAGTTCCTAGCAAGAGGTAATACTTGAATGTTTCTTCTCTTCCCCTTTCCTTATCTTACCCTAGTTCATTTTGTCAGAACCATTTTTTTAAAAAATCATCAAGAACTAGAACTTCATTTTAAATAACATCTATTCAAGCTAAAAATAAACTTTATATAAGTTTGAGAAAAAAACTTCAAAATATGCTCTCTTTGTAGAATAATGTTTAAGCTCTTTAGCTGAACAAACATATGAATGAATATTCATTTCATGTTTTTACATTAAGAGGGAAAACGGGATGTTTGAGAGAGTCTACACAGATAGCAGTAGCAAACCCAACTCTGACCCAAGAGGCAAAATACACATTCTTAAGAAAAGTATTCCTAAGAATCCTGAGGCATGAGTCCTCAGAAATCATCAGGTCTCATCTGGTGAAATGGAAATCATTTAGAAGGACAAGAACAACTGTCACTGAGAAACTGGCAAATAGTGGGGAACTCAAATGAGGCTCAGAGGATGACGGGATGGTAAGGGTCATGCTAACTATTTTTACCAGCTTTATTTCTTCTTCAAGAGGGAAAAAAAATAACCCGGGAACATGAGGGAAAAGAGAGAAAAAGAAAGGACTGAGGGAGAAAGGAAGGGAGAGGAAGCTGGAAACAGGCATTAAGTGATGTCACAAGAGCTTTGGGGAAGTTACTCCCCTGTAGGCCCCCATCCTCCCATCATTCCCCCTCTGCTAGGGGCTGTGTCCCACAAAGAGCGTAAGATCAGTCTTCTCTCTTAGAAAAAGGAGCAAATAACAAACAACCACAAGAAATTTTTTAAAATGTATTAAGTATCAATAAACACATTCTGTTACTATAAACTAATACATGCCAAGACCTTCAGTCAGTTGCTCTTTGTTACTCCCAGATTACTATCTGACTAGGTCCCCGCCCTGACGTTTACCCTGTTTCCCTGGACTGAGTCTCTCCTTCTCAAATGCTAGTCTCCCTGATGTGTGCTCTCCCTGATGCGTGCTCTCCTGATATGAGGTCTGGGGGTTGTCTTGTGCCCAGTGCTTTGCCTTGACTGGCTATTACCTCTGAAACACAGCCTGCCAGGGACTAGATCCCTCCATGGTGCTGGCTCTCAGTGCTGCTTGCCTGCCTATGGCCTGACCAACTGAAGGACCTCTGCCCTACCTATGCTGGGAGCCACACGCTGGACTTAGGACTTGCTTTACAAGTTTAAGTAATGGGCTAATAGCCCAGATTTCCTTAGTCCAGTTCACACCTTCTCAGTGCTCAATCCAAAGACACTGTCCACCACCTAAACTCCCAGTCCTCAAGAGTCAGGCCAGGTGTAACCTGCCAGCCCCCCAGGAGGGACATGAACTAAAGCTCCCAATATGGGAAAGAGAAAATGCCACAGAAAGACATATAAGAGGAAGAAGGGAAGGGGTGGGCAATGCAACAAGAGACACAGGAAGGAGAGGCTTGGTATATTCTGCAGAAAATGTATCTATCTTAACTTTTCTTCCTCTTCTACCGTTCACTTGGGTCGGAAATAACTTGATCTCTTGGATACTATGATTCCTGGTCACACCGTCCTCTGAAACTCAGAGCGGCCAAACAACCATCACTGGAACCTCCTGACGTGTTTCTACCTACTCTTCACAAAAAGAAGAGGGGCGCCTCTGCTCTGATTCCCACCTTACTTTCCAGGAAGAAAACTCTTCTCCAGGTTACATCAGTGAATAACAGATCAAGATGTTCCCAACAACCAGATGAAATCAAACAAAGATTCTGCCTTTGGATACAGGTTCCCAACTCTACTAAAGGAGGTATTCATCCAAAGCCACAGGGTAACAACAACAAACAGCAGATAATTTACTTCTGAGACTCCCTTGGGCTCTCAAAACAACCCCCAAGGATTGGGTGGAGTTCCATAAATAAGATCCAGGCAACAACCAAGAACTAAAAAGGTGTAAGATTCATCAGGTTGCCTTTTTTTTTTTTTTTAATGGCACCTGGAAGCAGTAATTCTAAGACTGTTATTTAAAATACAGCCAATGTTAGCCAATCAAAAGAAGCAATTCTGTGTCCCTTCCCACCAAAGAGCAAAAACAAAACCAGCCAAAACTCAAGAAATCCAAAGAAGCACCTGGCAAGTGCCAGCCAGGGCTTACCTAGGAAAGTATGCACACACTGCTATCTGACCATGTCTGAAATGGACTTGGCAGATGAACCTAGGAAGCAACTTCACAGTCTGACCGACCCTGGTTCCCACATCTCGAGTCTTTATTTTTCCCTTCCTGCTGGAGACTCACAGGTGAAAGGGAGAAGAACTCTGCATTGAAGACATGTGGATCTAAAGGCTGGAATAAAGGACATGCTAAGTTAGGGCAGCTTTCAAGTTCAAGCTGCCATCTACCTGAGAATGGAGCAATCCACTCCGCAGGGAGAGACTGTCCTTCCTCCCAAAAACTCTGTGGCTCTTGTATCACCTTCCTTCATTAAAAGTTCCTACACATAGGTGTAGAGAGATGCATATGGGAAGAACCGTGTGCTTACCTCACTGAAACTACACGGTTATGTACAAACTGCCGCTCAAGTAACCTCTCCTTTCCCTGACAGGTATGTGCGTGTAAATGGATGGGAAGATGCATGTGGGAATAGAACTATTCTTACCTCAATGAAACGACACGGTGTATAATGTGTATTTTGGGTAACACCTTCTTCCGTGAAGATGTGTTTGCAAATCTGTGTTAGAAGCAGCTGGGAATCCCCGCGTGTGTAACTCACTGAAGTTGCAAAGCAGACACACCTTCTTTCAAGTAAACTCTTCTTGCGCTAAGATGTATTTGTAAAGTTAGGTACAGAAGCCTATGGGGATAGCCGCATGCTGAACACGTGGAAAACCCACCACGTATAAACTTTGGGGAGGAACATCTATGGCTTTTATATGGTGAATTAAATTTCTTCTCCTTCCATGGGGATTTTAACCAATGAATTCCTCCACGTAAGTGTTTATCTAAAGATTAACAAAAGCCAGCTCACCACCCATGAAAGCACAGTGGTCATTCACAAGGCCATGCCCACCGGACTCGTCTGGTCAGCGAAACACATACCACCCCCACCACCACCCATATGCTGCTATCCCTGCTCCCGGAACCAGGCTGCCTCCCCACCAGGGCTGTGAGTTTCATCTTTCAATGTCATATATTCCCTTAATGCTTCCAGTCACTGCCTACTGCCTAGGACCCATTCTCACCAAGATCAAACCACCACAGCCCTCGAGGTCCATTCCCGATGTTTACCACTCATTGATATCTCAGGGATCCGCAAACTAAAGCCCACACACGCCAAATAAAACTGTACTGGACCACTGCCACGCTTCATTGACAGACTGTCCACACTCCACCTTCCACAGCAGAGTTGAGCAGTCGCCACAGAAACCATATGGCCCACAAAACCTACAACATTTGCTCTCTGGCCCTCTACCAAACAAGTTTGCCAGCGCCTGATTTCTTCAATACATTTTACCAAGCATCTACTACGTGCCAAGTACGGTCTGTGCCCTGAGAAGAGAACAGGGAGCACAGCCAAGTTCCCTCCTTCAGCGGGTAATACGGTTGTGAGGAAGCAGCAGCAGGACAGGGGACAGAGAAGAACGGCCACTCTACAGTGTGGGTAATTAGATGAGGTCTCACTGAAAGAGGCCCACAGCCACAGAGATCTGAAGGACAGAGAGGAGGGGCTCCATCAGCGACCAAAGTGAGAATGAGTTCAGCATGCTGGTGTAAAAGTAAGCGAGGTGGCTAGACCATGTCCCCTTTCTCTGCCGTCTCCATCCACCAGTCCCTCCTCCAGTGAGGCACAGCATCTGATACATGCCCGGCACCATCCTAACTGCTTTAAGCATTCATCTCATTTAATCTCTAAAACCACCTTACAATGTCCCCATTTTATAGGTAAGGAAACTGAGGCTTAGGGAGCTTAAGTGACTTGTGACTTAGCCAAGGTATCAGAGCTAGGAACCAATAATGACAGTTTCACCTTGTTTCTTCTGTTTCTTTTAAGAGTTTACGTTGGACTTTAATGCTTTGCTCACAAGTGATTAGTCCTAAAACCACTGTCTACCAACATGCACACTTTGATTCCCAGAGGCGTAGGAACCATAGATAATCAAGACTTTTGAGGGCTTAACCACCAGGATTTCCCAAGCGTTCCCAATATAGGTATGCAGATGAATCCCTAGTGTAGCCCTCAATATCTACTACTACTAAGAAACCCAACAATCATTCACAACAAAGTTCCAAAGCAAAATGCACTAGACAGGACAGAGAACACTTCATAAATGCAACCAACAAAAAACACAATGGGAAAAGAGGCAAGACTGACTGAAGTTAACTTGCCCTGCTCAAAGGAAAAAAATTACAAAAAATGCTTTGCTAATTTCTCTATTTTCACATTTATGCAAGAAAACAATCCCATTCTCCGTTAATATGCCTGTTGCCCGAATCCTAATCTCTTATCTCCTCCTCCAAAACTGAGCAAAAGGCTTGACATAGTCAAACTGTCACAGAAATAAACATCTACTTACTGCGGAAGATATTATCAAATAACAAGTAACCCAAGGAGTTAAGAGATGTGTCACAGAGAAGGAATGAAAGGAAAAGTGAAATAAGGTTAAAATGCGTCCATACATGGAAAACGACAGGAGGATGAAGTGTGTGAAAAATGCCCGGGAGCTGGGTGAGGAGGGGCCCCGTCATCTTTTAGGTCCTATTGCTATTCCTTTCTGATAGAGCCTCCTCTGTTTTACCCAAGAATTCCTGCCCCCAAGATGTTTAGAGGTCAAGGTAAATAAAGAAGAATGGCCTCAACTCTAACAACTAGAGAAAGGTGTGGTTCAACAGGTCAGAGGGAGGCAGCAAAGTCAAAATTAACTGGAAGGGAAATACAATTTTATTTTTTTGTTATTTATAAATGGTATTTCACTCAAAATGGGAAGTTATGTACCATCTCCCCATTTCCCAAATGATTTGGAATATAGGAAAAAACAGGAAAGTCAACTCTCAGAATTATTTTTGGAAAACCCCAAAATGACTTTATACAAGCCACCCCATGTAATTAAGTGATGGCATATTTTACTTCACAATAAAGCACCTTTTATCAGTATAGTAATTAAAACCATGAGTGAAAGTATCAATAATTGAAGACTTCAGTGAGCAAGAAGCAATCAAAGTAAAACCTTTTCAGGATTCTTACATTTCAGAATTTTGTGTAGTTACAATACCGCCCTACCAAAAGTTAACCATCAGTAATGATATATAACGAAGTGAGAAAAAAAATGTCAAGGAAGGGAGATGAAAAGAACCTATGAACAGTCCACGTGGAATGACGCAGTTCCTAACACAAAAGGCCTGCAGGTAGCTGAATACCTGTCACCGTCATGAAGTCAGAAGGCAAACCTGAGTCACAGCATCCTCAAGGTGACCTTGATCCTCCTGCTCCCTGGCAGGCCTTCCTTACAGCCCTGGCTGCAACCACACTAATGACCCTGAGCACAAATGCCCAGCTAGGCCACTCCTGAATTACTAAGAGAACTTCCAGATGTTAAGAAACATCCTAACATTGCTGAGTCCGGCTTTGTGTTCTTTCATTCTTTCAGCTAAATTTCGGAGATAATTTCTTACACAGGAGATAACTCAACGTCAAGCATCCTCTGGCCTGAGTGTGTGTGGGAGGGTATATGCCGTATGTGTGACCTCGTGCAATGAACTTCACGCTGACTCAGACGGCCCAGACAGAAGGAAGAGGACTCCAGCATATTTGACCAAGTACAGCATTCCTTAGATCCTACACGTAGGTTTTGTTGTTCATGGTATTCAAGTAGAGAATATAAGCTTCCTCGCTATCTTGATCTTTTGCCAACAGTCTGTCGTATATTACGTGTGAAAACCAGTTTCATTTCTTTTTTTTTTTTTTTTAGATTTTATTTATTTATTTGACAGAGAGAGAGATCACAAGTAGGCAGAGAGGCAGGCAGAGAGAGAGGAGGAAGCAGGCTCCCCGCGGAGCAGAGAGCCTGATGTGGGGCTCGATCCCAGGACCCTGAGATCATGACCTGAGCCGAAGGCAGTGGCTTAATCCACTGAGCCACCCAGGCACCCCCAGTTTCATTTCTTTATCACACATCTGTGATAGGCCTTTCACCCTAGCATGACTCAGAAAACTGGAAGAACAGCAAAGCAAGGAATGGACCACTGTTAACAGTACTGGAACGCAGGACTGTGGATGACTACTTAAATCTTTCCTTATCCGTATTCTAACTGTGTCCCAGAAAGAGTTGAAGTCTCTAGTAGAGGAACTCTGGTAGGGATTCTCCCCTGACACTGAATACCCACTGCCAATTTCAACAGCCAAATAGTTACTGTTGCCTTTCCACTTCTGTTCAGAAATTACATTTGATTCTCTGGGCCATTTACTCTTTTACTCAGCAATAATTCAGTAAGAGCCCAGAGTTAAACTACAGCTCCAGTCGTGAGTGTGTGAGTTCGACAGCAGGCTGGGAGGCACAAGAAAGCCAAGCCTGCCCGCGTGCGTACACACACACACAGAGCAACAGACAGAATGTACGGTTACAAAAATCTCCCCGTCTCCTGGCCTTGTACATCTCCTGCCTCTTTCCTAGTTGGCGGGTGTAACTCGCGGGGAGTTACTTAGCAGGGAGCTATTACTAAACATTCCAAGGTTTAACTTCTGAGAAGAGGTTAAGTAAGCCACACACCCTGGATGACGACTAGAATGGAAGGGAGGGGTAACGGATCAACAGCCAGGTAAGGTTAAAATACGAAGGTGCATTTTGCATCTGTGTTCATCAAGGATATTGGTCTGTAGTTCT
This sequence comes from Meles meles, assembly GCF_922984935.1. Lineage (NCBI taxonomy): Eukaryota > Metazoa > Chordata > Mammalia > Carnivora > Mustelidae > Meles > Meles meles. Next base: position 87,939,607 of record NC_060068.1, read on the forward strand.
CTTTTTTGGTGGGATCCTTGTCTCGTTTGGGGATCAAGGTGATGCTGGCCTCATAAAATGAGTTTGGAAGTTTTCCTTCCATTTCTATTTTTTGGAACAGTTTCAGGAGAATAGGAATTAGTTCTTCTTTAAATGTTTGGTAGAATTCCCCTGGGAAGCCGTCTGGCCCTGGGCTTTTGTTTCTTTGGAGATTTTTGAGGACTGTTTCAATCTCCTTACTGGTTATGGGCCTGTTCAGGTTTTCTATTTCTTCCTGGTTCAGTTGTGGTAGTTTCTATGTCTCTAGGAATGCATCCATTTCTTCCAGATTGTCAAATTTGTTGGCGTAGAGTTGCTCATAGTATGTTCTTATAATTGTCTGTATTTCCTTGGTGTTAGTTGTGATCTCTCCTCTTTCATTCATGATTTTATTTATTTGGGTCCTTTCTCTTTTCTTTTTGATAAGTCTGGCCAGGGGTTTATCAATCTTACTGATTCTTTCAAAGAACCAGCTCCTAGTTTTGTTGATTTGTTCTATTGTTTTTTGGGTTTCTATTTCATTGATTTCTGCTCTGATCTTTATGATTTCTCTTCTCCTGCTGGGTTTAGGGTTTCTTTCTTGTTCTTTCTCCAGCTCCTTTAGGTGTAGGGTGAGGTTGTGTACTTGAGACCTTTCTTGTTTTTTGAGAAAGGCTTGTACCACTATATATTTTCCTCTCAGGACTGCTTTTGTATTTACCCTAAAGATACAAACGTAGTGATCCGAAGGGGCACGTGCACACGAATGTTTATAGCAGCAATGTCTACAATAGCCAAACTATGGAAAGAACCTAGATGTCCATCAACAGATGAATGGATAAAGAAGATGTGGTATATATACACATGGGAATACTATGCAGCCATCAAAAGAAATGAAATCTTGCCATTTGCGACAACATGGATGGAACTAGAGGGTATCATGCTTAGTGAAATAAGTCAACTGGAGAAAGACAACTATCATATGATCTCCCTGATATGAGGACATGGAGATGCAACATGGGGGGTTAGGGGGATAGGAGAAGAATAAATGTAACAAGATGGGATTGGTAGGGAGACAAACCATAAGTGACTCTTAATTTCACAAAACAAACTGAGGGTTGCTGGGGGGAGGGGGGTTGGAGAGGGGGAGGGGGGTTACGGACATTGGGGAGGGTATGTGCTATGGTGAGTGCTGTGAAGTGTGTAAACCTGGCGATTCACAGACCTGTACCCCTGGGGATAAAAATACATTATATGTTTATAAAAAAAATAAGAAATAAATAAAAAATTAAAAAAAAAAAATACGAAGGTGCTGGGGCACCTGAGCAGCTCAGCCAGTGGGCATTTGACTCCTGATTTCAGCTCAGATCATGATCTCAGGGTTGTAGGATCAGGTCCCATGTCCGGCTCAGTGCTGACTCTGCTTGAGATTCTCCATACCTCTGCCCCTCCCCCTGCACTCTCTCTAATAAGTAAAGAAAATCTTTAACAACAACAACAACAAAATACAAAGGTGCTGAGGCCTGCACTTGAGTCCACTTCAACAGAAAGCAAGCAGTAGACATGTGAAAATTATCTTCTCCAGATCCCCCAAATCCCACTGTTCTCTCCTCCAGGATTAAAAGTTCCATATCACCCTACCGGGTGGATAATGGAAAGCTCAGATCAGAAGCACTGAAAAAAATAAAGGTCATCATTGATTTCTTTTGCCTTGATAAAAAGAAAGGCAGTGTCTCACCTATGAAAGAAATGGTTTCCAATTTCATTCCAACGGTCTCTATTGAGCGTTTACTCTCTGTGAAGGTTCTACGGAATCGGGGGCCTGAGTGCTATCAGGAACATCTCACTGTAGAAAGTGACTCAAGCTTTGATGAGCTGAACATACATTAATGAATCCTACAAAAATTACACCTCCTCTCCCCAAATACACGTACAAACATAAAAGTTTTGTAGTAATTTCAAGCCATTCATAAATCCTCAGGGCCAATGACTCCTAGGGTAAGCACTGTATGATCTACTAGGAGAGAAAAACATGCAGAATTTTATTTAATAAATTTACTACATGATATGTACCATTAGATATTAACCTTTTCTTCCAAGCATCTAAAAGCCGACCTGTCTTCTGTCTTCTCAAGTACCAGTTACTGCAGAAGACAAAATACATATACAGATGTAAGTAACATTTACTTATGTATAAGTAACATTTATGGAAAGGTAGCCTTTACTAGTATTTCTGGCATCGCTTTTTATAGGAACAACAACTGAACTGAAATAAAACTTGCATGAAAACTAAATTTCTAAAACCTGAGTTTTTAACCTCATTCTTCTACTAAGTCTAGTTATTTTGTATGATTAATTCTGAATATTAAACATTTTCTGTAGTTGCAAGATAGCAAGCTGAGCACTTGTCATTAGTTTCAATGGTTTAAATAATTTTTGCCTATGATATTGGAAGAAAAAAAGATTCACCTGAATTTTTCTTTTTTTAAATAGGCTCAGTTTTTCTATATAAACTATTTATGCTGTCAAAAGGGAAACATGAATGACAACTGAATTAGACACCAGGGGTGTTTTAAAAAATTTCTCTTGTCGTCTCCAGGATCTTCCAAGAGCCAAGTTCTTAGATCCAACCCAGAGCATGTTCTTTAGGGTGGAGCAAGGCATGCTAACAGGGTGGGTCTGGTGGAAGAACTGAGAACTCACTAGAACAAAGAGACAAACAACGTCATTGCAAGGGGTGGGGAGAGAGTGAGGACACGGCTGGATAACGGGACAGAAATAGACACGAACTGAAGTACTTTCCAGCATCTAGGACTGTGCTGCCCAATATAGCAGCCACTAGCCGCAATTTAGATTTAAACAAAAAATTTAGTTCCTCAGTTGCACTAGCCTCATTTCAAGAGCTTAAAAGCCACCTATGAATGACTACCCTAGGTGACACTGCCGAGTAGAGAACGCTGCCACCCTCTCAGCAAGTTCTAATGGACAGCACCATTCCAGAAAGCGCCAACTGAGAAAACACTGAGAACCTTAGTGTTAACCGGAATATATACAGTTTCACAAATGAACTCTTTTCAGCTAAGTTCTTACAATTAAGCAGGAACATGAATTGATACAAAGCAGACACAACAGTTAATATTAAGAATTTTTAGTGCCACAGAAAACTGGTCCCACATCACACGATAAAATCCCTAACATTCTGGACTCCATCTGAGATTCAAGTGGCTCCGGAGCGGCCAAGCCAGTGGAAGGTTTGTGGGTTATTCCTCCTTATGAGCCAATAATAACATTTACTGTGTTCCTAATACTCTGTATATGCCCTTCGGAGAAAGAGAGTGCTAAAATAATAAGACATGTTTTAGGCTTCAGGAATCAGTGGAGAGGGACAGGGAAAAAAATGTTTGATATGTATCTATGATTCATGTATTTCTAGCCCACATATTTTCCATAGCCACATATCAAAGTCATGCTGCATTTAATCTTAAGCATTTAGGGAAAGGCATAACATTTTTGCTATGAGGTATCATTTTGCTTTTCATTCAAATTTTATCTTTTCCAGAGACTCATTTTCATTACGTGCCTCCTAATTCCTTTTGGCTCATGGGTGGAGATTAGGTCAACATGAAAACAGGACCTTTTTTGGAAAGCCCAACTTTCTTCAAATGAAAAATCAAAGAGTGGACAAATCATCTAAATTTGTTTCTCCTTTTTGTTCTCTAAGGTCTATGATTCTATTGGTTGCTCAGAATGCTCTAAAAAATGGAAAAAGCTTTTAAGCTGGGAAACTGGGGAATTATAAAACACACAAAGGAACTACAGAAGAGTTACACAACATGTGTGACTAAACAGAAGTTAACATGGTGACAGCTTTTCATTTAGAAAAGGTGACATAATGGAGAAATGAGAAACTCAGTTTGAGCCATTTTTTAAAAAAGAAAGCCAAGAGCAATGCTCTTATGATGAAGTTTCTTTTTTGTCACAAAAGGGTTCAAGAGGGACACCTGGCTGGCTCAGTTGGTAGAGCATGTGACTCTTGGTCTCAGGATCATGAGTTTGAGTCCCACGTTGGGTGCAAAGATTTTTTTTTTAAAGGGTTCATAAAGGAAGTAATTGATTCATTAAATACCGAAGGAACTATTTGTATTACCTTATGAGAGTAACTTCCAAGATTTGGATCACATATGTAAGACATTCTAGATTGTTATCCACTAGGCATACGAGAAAAACATTTCACAGAGTAATAACGTAGCCTCATTTCAATGTATATGTTCAGCTATTCCCTATTATAATTTTAAAATGCAGTTATGACCTATTAGGCTAATTTTATGACTTACTTATGAATTTCAACCTACAGGTTAAAAAATACTTCTTTAAGAGATAAGAATTTCTATTGTGGGAATTTGTAAATGGTTGACCTGAAGGAGCCATATTTGTACAAATAGGAGCAAAAAATGTGTGTGTGTGATAGAGAACAGGTGGAAAAATGGGTTTAATACAATATCTTATAAGTGAATTTCTACGTTTGCCAGATAAGAGGAAACCACTTTTGTTGTTGAAACAAAAAGTGGGGTAGATGTGCCTGGCAGGTGATACAGCAAATCCGGACTTGGCAGGCCGGCCACGGCTATTTACGAAGCATAAAAACGTAAACCTAATGAAATGAAGGCTTGGATGTGATAGTAAGAAAAGGCAGAGGAAGAGACTATTGGGGAATGGCAGGACTTCCCAATGGGAAGAGCAAAAAGGATTTTCCCATTTTTAAACACAAGATGACAAGCTTTCGGAACCGAATGACAGAAATACCAAAGGAAAGATGTAGGCGGGGCGGAGACAGAAGACAGCTCATCAACTCTCTCCACAAGCCACACTGGTCCCATTTGATATGCTTCTTTTGCACATGAGCTAGAATGGGCCGTGGCTAAACACCCAAAGTGGAAAGGGACAAGCTCTCTGTCCCCACACCCCAACACATCCAGATGCCAAGCCCATCTACAGAGTCTGTATGCATCCAGTTTTTTGTTCAGTGAGTCAAAAAATGTCTACCTCTCACAGACCAGGCACCAGAGGGACGGAGCTCACTAGGCATAGCCCCCACCTGTAAGACACCATAGTAAAAAAATCAGCTTCCTAGATAATGACAGCACGAAGTGGGAAGAACTCCATGTGCACACACAGCGCTCCCGGAACAAACAGCATTGGGTGAACAGTTGTGTTTGGGTCAGCAAAGGCTTCCAAGAAGAGGAAGCTTTTCTATCAGGGGCCACAGCATAGACAAACCAGGTTAGCGGAAAAGTGCCTGGTATGTAGGAGGAATGAGGGCTACAGAAGAGCCAGAAGACGGGGTGGGGAGAAAAAACCAAGATAGGAAGTGGCTGCTGGAAAAGCGGGGGGGGGGGGGGGGGGGGGGGGGGGTGGTGGCTACCAGTATGCCAATGATCTTGCATGCCCTGGTGACAATGGCAGGCTGCATCGTGAAGGCACCAGGAAACCAAACATGCTTCAGACAGAAAAGAGAACAAATCAAGCCCATACTTTAAAAAGCCAACACAAGCAACCATCTAAGAGGGGAAGTGGATGGTCCAAGAGGCCATGGCAGGGTTGGGGGGCAGCAAGGAAGTCTGTTGACAAAGCAGGGCCTGGGGGAGAACAGCAGCAGCAGGAGCAGGAAAGAGTAGGCAGGCAGAGGTTGTGAAAGTAAAATGGCACACATGTGTGTCCCTGTCAGCGAGGAAGGTAAAGGACAATGGGAACTCACAGATCCCTACGGGGCTCTTACTTGGGGGGTTGGGGAGCGGGGGGGGGGGGGCAGCTTGGGAGCAAAGATAAGAAAACTGGTGTTAAACGAGTTGAACTGAGTGAGGTTGCCTCTGGGACACTCTAATGGACTATGTCAAGAAAGCACCTCCAGCTGTGAGCAACTGGAGAGGCATGGGGTAGAAGCAATCCCTCTGGGAGCTGGCAATACAGAAGTAAATGAAATGAGAAGACAAAGAAGAGGCCACCAAGAGCTAGGTGGGGAGATGACTAGAAGCCCGGGAACCAGAGGAAAAGCTAACTTTTTTTTTACTGAGAAGAGTTGGGAAAAACAAAGACAAAAACAGGACAAGGTGGTTCTTTAAAGAACAAGGTTAAATGCCACAGGGAAGCTGAGTAAAATGCACGGCACATTTTTTCCCCTATGTATGTTTTAGAAATGAGCAGTTCTAACCGAACCAAATAATAACAAGTGAAGGCTGTTACAGAAAGAAAAACTGATAGGTTACCATCTCACCGGATGCTCTGGAACCAGGAATCGAGCAAACTCCCAAGAAAGGTGATGCAATTAAACTATCATGACACATTAACTGAAACACCTTGTTCTATATGCAAACGCCTGACAGATACACCCCGGAGGCTCTGCAGATAACAGCTGCTCTGATATCTGGATACTGCAAAGCTGCACCAGTGCTGCTTTCTCGTAAAGCATGTCATGATGACTCCGAAGTGTTATTAGGCCACTGGGTCTCTCTTCAGGAGCGCCAAAATGCCTCTAAACAACAATTACTCACCTGGGGCACATCCACAGTGTTTGTCCACAAAGGAAAACATAACTTCCGCAGTAACTGTCAGAGGTGGGCTAATGCATATTTTAAGGAGTATGTTTAACTACATTATACTGCTCAAAACACACTAGATTAAAGTTCCAGTACCTATTTAGAGTAGGAGGCGAGACCTGTTTCTGTTGTCAATATCATGAGAATCTTCAAAGACAACATGCTATTCTGGTCCCAGACTTCATCTTCTAAAATGTGCTTAAACGTCTTTGCCTTTTGGGCGCCTGGGTCGCTCCATCAGTTAGGCATGGGGCTCTTCATTTCAACGCAGGTCATGATCGCAGGGTCATGCGATCAAGTCTGCTTCAGATTCTCTCTCTCTCTCTGCCCCTCCTGCTGCCTCTCTCAAATGAAGAAATAAATCTTAAAAAAAAAAAAAATTTTTTTTTTTGAAGGGGTCGATGGATACATAAAGTAAAACAGCCTATTGTTCACCCATGATAACTTGGTTAAGCAGGGGGACAAAACACAAGCAGTAAGCACAGTTTGTATGTGCATTCACATAACAGCCAGCTTCCAAATCTGCATTTTACTCAGAGACTTTGAAAGGTATCTGTAAGTTGGGCTACATTGATCTTAACTGATGAATGCAAGGAAAATGTTCTACCTTAACTACTGCTCAGAATGCCTTTAAATTACCAATGATCAGCAATCCATCATCAGCAAATATGCTTATGTCAAATGCCCTTATAATGAGCTATCACATTTTCAAATATTTTCCTCCATTACCTGGTCTGGAGATTAACACAACGCGTACAATTTACAGAGAGGAGCGGGAATGAATTACCGGGTCTTGGTTTAAAGGAGCAAACCCCATCCTGAACAGAAGGTGAGGGGAGAGGGAAAGGAATGTATAAATTGAGAAAAGAATGACTTATTCATCTTCATCAATACTTGACACCATCATCATTTGGCCTCTAAAAAAAAAAAAGATGTTTTAATTTGCTGGGAAGAATACATTTCTTCAGGGAGGAGATTTGGGGATTTGACCATGAATAATAATGAAGTTTCCTTCATATGTAAAATTGAGCTCCAGTCTTTCAGTCCAAATGAGATTCTGAAAGTTGCAGGTGGAGGGCAAGGGATTCGAGTTACTTATGCAAGCCCATGTAGGCACCCTTCATCCATATCAACCAGATCTACATTTCCCTCTCCAATTAACATTAAGACAAAAGGAAAATAAAATAAAACCATCTCATATGTACTGGCCAGTCTGTAGCAACAACCCTAGGTTCAAAGACCCACCACCGCTCACAAAGCTGCTCAGGCCCTGCCTAGAATGTCCCCCTCCCTTGCAGGAAATTCAGCCATCACCGCAGCCCTCCCATCACTGCCCCTCTCCTTTGGTAAATGCAAAACATTCTCTTGGCACCAGCCGTTTGCAATAAATCATTCTGACTTATGCCAAAGCTGGAAACTCAGCACTGATTAATTTTCAGGAAGTTCTGATACTCATTATAGGTTATGGACAGTGACAATATTTCTCTAATGCCATTATTTGTTCTCTGTACCTCAGAAAGCTGAGAGAAAGCAATGATATGGCTGACCTTTTGTGGCTTCCTAATCATGACTGCTTCCCACAGGGGAAAAATGTGAAGAGAGTCCCAAAGCATTATGCAAGTCAGGTAGAGAACGAGAGTCTGAGCAAAGCAGACTTAGAAGAAGAGGCCCTCAATAGGCAGCATCGAAGTGATGGATAAATCGATAGAGAATGATTAAAACACCGCTCTGCGGAGGGCCTGCATAGGTCACATACGTTTCATTATGAAAAAAAACGATGTTATAGGCAGACTGAATGCCTGGCCATGCAGGGCAACATGTACCAAATGGTTTATGGGGAGAATTCCTAGGAACAGAGCTCGTCAACACCATCATTTCTTGAAGTTCACTCAAATCTCCTTGCTTTAAATGAAATTCCTGATTTCCTTGGTGACTTTACTTTCACCACTTATTTCCTTGGTAATTTAGCCATCCACATTCACACCCGATTTCTTTTTCTTTTTCTTTTTTTTTTAAAGATTTTATTCATTTATTTGACAGAGAGAGAGATCACAAGTAGGCAGAGAGGCAGGCAGAGAGAAAGGAGGAAGCAGGCTCCCTGTGGAGCAGAGAGCCCGATGCGGGGCTCGATCCCAGGACCCTGAGATCATGACCTGAGCCGAAGGCAGCGGCCTAATCCACTGAGCCACCCAGGCGCCCCTCACACCCGATTTCTAATGTACTCCTTCATTTAACAGGTACACCTCCCCCCCACTCGCCCCACACCCAGCACCAGTAAAGATCCTACCATTCTTACTCGGACTGCAGCACGAATTCCATAACTAGTATCTTCAACTGCACAATCATTGGACTCAGTGGAATAGAACATGCACTCATCTTCTCCTTCTCTTTCAATGGGTCAGTTAAGGGCTGCTCCCTTTCTTTCTCTTTCCATAAAGCAGATTTAAAAGCTAAATATTGTATTTTTTGTTTCAGTTACCTTGACTCAGAGTATGGTACTGTGTTTATGAAACAGAAGAAAAACTACAAAAAGGCAAGTGGGGCAGCAGGAAACCCAGGAGCCATGGTGCACTCAACAAGCCCCTCTCTGTCCTCCTCTCATGGCTCAGCCTTTCCACCCCTCCTCTGCACCCAAATAATGGGGCGTGACTTCCATTTTAGACATTTCTATGTATCACCTACTGCTGTAAAGAAAGCCATCATGACTTCTGTTAAGGAGTATTTTGCCAATTCCTCCCAACAGAAAATGAGCTTTCTTCAACCTCTTTTCTGTATTTTACTTGAAAGTAAAGTAAAAATGGACCCAGTAAAAGTCTTCTGATGGAGGTGTCATCTGTTACCTATTTCTACAGACTTATCCCAATGAGTTCATTGAACTAAACTCTTGCAATATTCAAAAGGAATCTAATCTCTAACAGCCATGACTTTCCCATCCTTCAAAGAAATAGTATATTCAGAAATTTAAGCTTCATCATCCAAAATGCAATGGAAACCTACCAAAGGATTATAGCAAAGATATTAAAATATTCAAGTGTATATAATACATATACACATACAAACATAAATGCATAGATCAACACATGTGACCTACATGTGTGTGCGCACACACGTGTGTGTGTCATATGCTAGTACTGTTTGAAAGCTCTGTTCACACTAAGCAAATTCAAGATATGCTATTCCAAAGTTCTTTCAGAAGCCACCCTAGAACACTCGTAGCTTGGATGTACTTTAATATCTTTCCTTGGAGAATTCAAAGGTATCTTTATTTTTCATGAAAATTTACATACTCCTAAAACTTCAGCACACACTAAAAGAAGAACTAATTTTAGCTTATTGATTTATAGAACTCAGAAAGGTTCCCCATCTTTCCTAGTGCTCATGAACATGATCAAAGTAGTTCTGTGCCAGTAATACTTCTGTTACATGAAGAAAATCACAGTAACCATTCATTTCAAATGTTTCCAATGTTTCACTGTACTTTCTACCTGTTATCTCATGTAATCCTCATGAAACAAACCAAGCAGGTGGTGTTATCCTCCATTTTACAGCTTCAAATTTTGAGTTCTGTGGTCAGAAAACCAACAATAGCTTCAAACATGAGCTTAATTCAGGGCACCACAGGCAAACACCACACATGAAGCAGTGCAAATTCTGCCATTCTGTATCTAATGAGGACACCCATTTTAGCAGCAAAGAAACAGAAAAAGAAAGATGACATCCCCTTCCTTCCCCACTCACCTAACTAAAAAAACACCCACATAATGTTTCCAGCACAACTAGCTACCCTCACAGCAAATACATTGTCTAGGCAATTGGTGATGACATATTGTGTTTTCCTCTGTTACTGTCTTACTGTGAAGCCATCGGTTGGCTCAACCTACGATTTCCTCAAATAAATGTTTCCACAGTGGGGGGCCTGGGTGGCTCAGGGGGTTAAGGCCTTTGCCTTTCGCTCAGGTCATGATCCCAGGGTCCTGGGATCGAGCCCCACATCGGGCTCTCTGCTTGGCAGGGAACCTGCTTCCTCCTCTCTCTCTCTCTGCCTGCCTCTCTCCCTGCTTGTGATCTCTGTCTGTCAAATAAATAAATAAAATCTTTAAAAAAAAAAAAAAAAAGGTTTCCACAGTGTACTGAACTTGGAAATAATACTTTGTACTGCCTTTACCCTCTTCCTCCTCTACCAAGTGCAAGTGGTCTGCAGACATGACACTATAAAGAACTTGGGGTGTGGGGAGGAGACAACCTATCTATTAGGAAGTAACCTAAAGAAGCCTATGCAAGTATTTTCTACACTGTGGGTCATGACCCACCAGTGGAATTGATTTATCAAGTCATGAGCATTTTAAAGACACCAAAATACATGCAATAGGAAAAAATCAAAATATACTACACACACTAAGGTAAAAAACTATTTTGTGAAACTCTGTTTCAGCAACATGGTATAATCGATTAGGTGTGTATCTGTAGCATGTGTACTAGGCTGTGATATAAAATATGTATCTTAGTGTAGGTTAGCAGAGTTCTTTGACTCCTCTCTCCTCTACCTCTCACATACAACTAAGAAACTCTGCTGAGATTACCTGGCAAATATATTCTGACCTCTACAACCCCCACACCTCAACCACCCTCCACCATACAACTTCCCAGGTAAGCATTTCTCACCAGAACTATTACAACAGCCTCTAAACTGACCTCTGTTGTCATGCCCCACCCCCCAAATGCAGATCTGACCCCACTCACTGATCACACTCTCCAACTTAAAGCCTTTCAGTGCCTACGCAATCAAATCAAAGCCTCTCAGCATGGCATACAAGGTGCTCTGCAAACCAACCCCAAACACCTTACAAATTCATCTCCTACAATTCCAGTCTCTGTCATCACTCAGTAGGAACCCCCAAGCAGCTATCGCATCCTGTGTAACCTAGCTGTTCTCTGCTCAGGCTCTTTGCCTGCAGCCCCACTGGGAGGCCTTCTCTTCCAGGGTCTTCCTGGAATCCTGGAACAGAGTCAAACACGACCTGTAAAATCGATGTCTGTATAATCTCTTTCCCATGAAAATTAGATTCCCAGTGTGCCTGTCTCTTCCACTAGGCATGAAGGATTTTATCTACCTCTTCAGGTCTTTACTCAAATGTCACCTTCTCACAGTGAGAGCTTCCCTGCCTTCCCTGACCACCTTATCTAAATTTATACCCTATCATTGCTTCCCCACCTCCTTCCCAGCTCTCTCCACTGGCTTTTCTTTCCTTATCACTCACCACTGTCTAACTCATGTTTAAGTACATGAACATACATAATGAGTTAGTTACATTACATGTTACATGTATGCATATGTGTGTGCATACACATTACATGCTGTGTATACATATTACACATGCACATGCCTGGACAACGTTAGTATACAATAATATTTTTAACCTAATACTTTGTTTAGTATCTGTCTCCACATATAGGAATGCCAGCTCCATTTTATGTCTTCTATTACTGCAATATTCTAATGCATGCTACATAAAGAGGCACTTGATAAATACTTGTTTAATGAATAAATAAGCAAATACCATCAAGATCAGAGGTTGCAACTCAACTCAACTTTGAGTCTCCAAAGTTATGGCCACTGTGGAGTTGGTATACAATAAGTGCTTCTATTTAAAAAGTAAAAAGAGAAACTCTTACAAGCTATAGTGTCTATTTTGCTGCATACTCATTTCCTTTTAGTAGAATGGGAATACAAAGAAATACAAGGCTAGAGAGACCATTTAACTGATTGAAAGGAAAGTGGAAATTTTAGAGTATCACCATACTTTGTATATGGGCAGGGCATCTAAAATATGTTTAGGAATCTGTTGTCTTTTCAAAGTGGATACTATAAAAAAAAAAAAAATACATTCCCTAAAGTGCCATAAACACATAAAGCTTAAAATGTTCCAATATGCTTATTTTCAGCACTCCTATTGGTTGACATTAGAACCATTAAAACTCTAAAGACATCTTATTCTTTGGGGGGAATAAGTCTTTCATATGCTACTAAGTCATGGGCACATCCAATCTTTATAATCATTTTTAAAAATCAGATTAAGAATGTAAGGAGAATGATAAAACATGCATATGTTCTTGAAGCCTACAACTACAGCTCATACACGGGCTACAGCAATTTCTGTTAAAACACAAATTTGTGACCAACCCTTGAAACTAGAAAAGAAATATGAAGCCACTTAAAAAATATTCCTTCCAATCAAATGAAAGATTAATATAGATGTTCTAATAAGAAAAGTGTATCACTTCATCCTTACAACATAAATTAACACTGGCAGAAACTTAAAAAGAAAAATCGTAAAATTCTGTAACAGAAAACTAGCACTATTTCTTAAATATGACATAATATTTCATTAAGAACAAGGTGGACTTGGATGAAAAATAAGGAAACAACCACTTTTCAGTGTTCTAAAAAGCAAATGGAACTTTCAAAGAGAAACAAATGCATGGTTAGAAGCCTACAGAGGAACCACTGAAGGTAACACGATGTGAAAGGTTTTTACATTTCTTAAGTCACAGGCTCCAGTTACTAAGTTAGGGCAAGAATGACCTACCCAAATCCCTAACTCATCATTAGCAGTCAGAACTCCACCTGGATAGATGACTGTATCTGAGTTTAAAACTTGCTTTGACTATGACCTCATCAACCAGGGTGACAGTCCAATACACAAAACCCTGCCCTGGGTTTCTGTGCTCCACACCTTACAAGTGTATTTTTAAAACAACATCTTAAAACCAAATATCAAGAATTAAACATGGATATAACTGCTGTAAAAGCAAACAGAAAGGGATGAACAAGAACTCTTTCCTCTCCCAGGAAGAAAAACAATACCTTACTTGTTAAGGTGAGGCAATGTTTCTCATTTCTTTTTTAAAGATTTTATTTATTTATTTGAGAGAGAGAGAGAGAGTGAGAGAGAGCACGGGAGAGGAGAAGGTCAGGGGAGAAGCAGACTCCCCATGGAGCTGGGAGCCAAATGCGGGACTTGATCCCGGTACCTGAGCCGAAGGCAGTTGCTTAACCAGCTGAGTCACCCAGGTGCCCAATGCTTCTCATTTCTAACCACATTTGCTTGGAAAATAAAATAATTCTATTAAAAGTGACAATTTCTACATATATTCATTTACATAATAATATATATTTTATATGTATTACACATATATATGTATTTTATATCCTTTAGTCAAACTTTGAAAATCTCCCTGCTTACCTTCAGCCCACATCACCAGAAATATCCTAGTCATGTATCTGGCAAAGGCAGAAGGCGGGGAGGTATACCAGCAATAGCTTCCAGAATAGTATGCTCAGTGTAAATTTGACCATCACCAAATGTTTTTCCCAAAGTTGTTTTCTTGTTGTTGTTGCTGGTGTTGTCTTTTAAATAGGAGACTAAGAGAAGTCAGCTTCATAAAGCATAATGTAATCAAAATCCAACGTGATTTTAAGTAATTTGGTCTTTCCTCTTTAATGACCTGTTTTAAAGTGAGAAAAGTATTATGTAGTCATCTCATTAAAAAAGAAAAATGAAAAACAGTTTGAAATCATTCCTGGAAAAAGCACACAAGTATCACCTTTGAAGATTCCCATTTGCTCGGAGTTGCCCGGCCACAAAGAAAGCTCAATTTTTTCATAAGGGATTAAGCATGTCTCCTTATCAAATTCTTTATACTTCTACGCATCATCAAAAATGAAGAATATTTAGCCTTTTTCTTCTCGCTAAGGTTCTCCAACATTTTAAAAAATTCTAGAAGGAAGTACTCGAAAGGGCAGAGTCAGCAGTGCCACGGCTAAACCTCCTTCTAGCAACTGCAGTGAACAGCGCTGCCCTTTTCCCCCCACAGTGAAAGTAACTCTGCTCTGGGCTGTTCCTCATCCACTCAATACATCAAGCTTAATAGGAGCTGGAGTCAAGAATTCTATAAGAGATCTCATCGTGTTTAACAAGACTGTCTGAATAACCAATGGAACAAACCATCTTTTAAAACTTAGAAATAGATCAACCAACATCTGAGACAGAGGCTTCCATGAACACATATCTTAGAGGAAGACACAGCTGACTAAAAATGGTGTCCAGCTAATTCCCCGGCACCACCTCTCACAACTTCTCGTTTGATGTCACCCAAGTTCAGAAAGAAGTGACTGTTCGTAGTACCTCCAAAAACCAAGCCTGCTGAAAACAAAATGTTCTGTCAGAATCAGGAAAGTATCCACTGCATGATAAGATGGAGATATACTCACACCTCTGCTCACAGCACATCGTCACTTGACTTTATTAATAGATTTTCTTTATAAAGCTGGGACGTTGCTTCCTAATTTCTCTCTCTCTCTCTCCCTCTCTAATATTTTATTTACTCTCTCTTTAATATTTTATTTATTTATTTGACAGAGAGAGAGAGAGAGAGAGAGAGCACACAAGCGGGGAGCAGCAGGCAGAGGGAGAAACAGACTCCCCATTGAGTAGGGAGCCCAACGTAGGGCTGGATCCCAGGACCCCAGGATCATGACCTGGAAAAGGTCAGATGCCCAAGTGACTGAGCCACCCAGGCACCCCACTTTCTAATTTTTCTACCACCTCTCTGACCCATGCACATCCCTTTTCAGCTAAAATAGATGGCAGCTGTCCTTTCCTGTGCCTCAGATACTGATCTGGGATATAAGGAGGGCACTACTCCCTGAATATCTCCCCTTGCTACTTCAAGTGTGAAAAATCCCTAAACATAAAGCTCTCTCCATTCAGAATGGCACTACAAATCCCAGAAAACTATTTAGCAACTAGGGACAATGGTATGTTGAGCATCAAAATTGATGAGCTGCAGCCAGTATGTCTCACAGCCAAATCGCAGCCTGCACTCACCAGTCATTTGACAAATACTCATTGAGTTCCCACCATGTGCCAAGGACTGTTCTGTGTGCTTGAGACATTAGTGGAAAACAGAGACAAAGACCTCCGCTCTCACAGAATTTATATTCCAATAAGGGAGGTAGAAAATAAAAACAAATATCTTCAGCTATATAATTTGGTAGACAATGAAAAGCACCACATCGGTAAGAACAAAAAAACAGAGGGCGGTAAATGGGGTTGAGAAGGGAGGGGAGGGGCAGCAGTTTTAAGTAGTGTGGTCAGTGTAAGGCTCAAAGAGAAGATCACATTTAGTGAAGACTGGAAGGGGATTAGCCTCCTGGACATCCAGAGGAAGAACTTCTAACAGAGGCTGACAGGTGTCATAGAAGAGGTAGAGGCAATGGCCTGTCTGGCACAAACAAGAGTAACAAGGAAGCCACATGGGTGGAGAGGAGTGGAGGGAGGGAGGGCAAAACAGGAGTCGGTAAGGTCTGAGAAGTAAGGGGGCCCCCGTAAGGTGTAAGGACTTCAGCTTTCACTCTAAACGCAACATAGAGGGCGCATGGGTAGCTCAGTGGGCTAAGCCTCTGCCTTCAGCTCAGGTCATGATCCCAGCGTCCTGGGATCAAGTCCCGCATCAGGATCTCTGCTCAATGGGGAGCCTGCTTCCTCCTCTCGCTCTCTGTGCTTACCTCTCTGCCTGCATGTGATCTCTGTCTGTCATATAAATAAATAAAATCTTAAAAAAAAATAAATGCAACACAGAGCAACTGTAGAATTTGGCGCAGCAAAGTAGGTTGACCTGACTTACATTTTGAAAGGATCACTCCAGTTGCTCTGTTGGGCATACACCATAGTGGGCAGTGATGGCAGCAGGGAGACCATTCAGCAACCACAGAAGTACAGAGAGTGAGAGACAACACTGACTCAGACCCAGGTACGGTAGTGAAGAAAGTGAGGAGACAACAGATCCTGAATATACCTGAAGGCAAACCCAAAAGAACTGTCCAATGGCCCGGACATGGCATAGAAGAGGATAAACTGTCAAGGACAATTTCAACATAGCCAGAGCAACTGGCAAGGGGCAGCAGCCATGGACCGAGACAGAAAGGAGTTGTAGAACAGGATCAAGAACCAGATAAAAAGCTTGATTTGGGACACACTGACTTGGAGATGCCACATTCAAACAGATAGAGAAGCAGCTGGAAAGGCACACACAGAGCGTGGGAGAGGTCAGGACTAGAGATGTAAATTTAGAGCCCATGAGTATATGGGTGGTAACCATCATACCACATAGGGCCATACAGGATAGATTAAAAATAGACAAGAGGAATGAGAGTCTACTATGGGACATTTCAACATTAAGAGGTCAGAGAAAAAAGAACCATTAAAGGAGAGTAACAAGGAGCAACCAGTGAGGTACAAAGACCACCAAGAGTCTCAAATGTCCTAGAGGGCAAGTAAGGACTATATGTGACCACCCCCCCCACAAAAAAGGACTTTGACGTGCCGCATGACATCTGAGAAATGACCACTGTAGCTAAAGGAGCCCTGGAGGCAAGGGATAACCTCCATAAGATAGTCTCTATGAAGTAAGAGAATGAAAGCCTACTGGTCTGGTTTCGAGAGACTAGGAGAAGAATGAATTTGAGGCCATGAATCAAAATAACTTTTTGGAGGCGGCTGCTCAATTCAGCAATGACACTGTGAACACCTGGTAGGAAAGCAGGAATTTAGGGAGAAGGTTTATGGAAATGCAACAAGTAACAGCATGCTTGTGCGCAGCTTGTGCAGTAGAGGGGAGAACTGGTAAGGTAATTTTTTTTTTAGGTAGTTTCTTTTTTAAATTGAGATGTAATTGACATATAACATTGTGCAGTTTAAGGTGCACATTATGTTGATTTGATACATTTACACACTGCAGTATGATTATAGCCATTGTATTACCTAACACCTCTATCATGACACATAGTTATTTCTTCTTTGTGGTAAGTAAAATGAAGATCTAATCTCCTGGCAAGTCGAAGTTTAGAATATAATATTATTGACTGTAATCACTAAGAGGTGGATTAGATTCTCAAAAACTTATTTATCTATTAGTTGCAAGTTTGTACTTTTAACCAACTACTCCTCAATACCCTCAATGGCCATGGTTGGTTTCTTCTGACTAGGTGAGAGGAGACAGGATGGGGGCACTAAGAAAGGGACTGGCCTTAGACATGAGCATGTTAGTTACTTAGGACCATTCTCTGACTAGCATGAATGGTTACCTAAGCAACAAGCAGGAAGAGAAAGGATATGAATATAGACACTGGGTAGAGGAAGGCTCTCTTCTTTTTCAATTTTCTTACCAATGTAGGGAGCAAGTTCATCATGTAAGAATAAAGATGGAAGGAAAGATATTTAAAATCTGAGGAAACAGGGGATCAGAAAAAGTCACTCTAAAAAAAAGCCATCTTCATTATTAAATAAGAAAATATAACATTCAATTATTCAACTCAACAAGCTAAAAGATCATCAAACAAACCTAAGGGAAGCAAAAGAAAGAATCCCTAAAAAGATAAAACAGAAATTAAGGGATTAGAATAGAACCAGCAGAACGACTGGTTCTTTGAAAAGATCAATAAAATATACAAACCTCTCACAAAGCTCAACAAGAGGGAAAATGCAATTATACAACACTGGAAATAAGAAAATGAATATAAGCCAAAGAGAAAAAGGAAATGTAATATAAGTATAAGGGAATACATATTATTTTATGCTGAAAATTTGAAAAGCTAGATGAAAAGAAAGGATTCCTAAGAAAATATAAATTGTCCAAATTGACTCGAGAACCAGACCCTGAACAATTCAATAACTGTACATGAATAGACAATGCTGACAATGATTTTACAGGGGAGCACTATCAAACCTTTACAAGACAGAATTTTTACGCTTTTTAAAATGTTATATGATATAGGGAAAAAAATCAAAGAAAGCTTCCCATTTCATTTTATAAAACCCAGCATAAACTGAACACAGAAACTCCAAAAAATAGTTGAAGAAATATAAATCCGTCTTATTCATAAGTATAAATCAAAAATCCTAACATAATTATCAAATCACATACAGTTATAATGTGATATTGTTAGATGCCAAAATTGCATTTGGAAAAAAAAAATTTAAAAATCGTTTTTTTGTTTTTTTTTTTAAAGATTTTTTTTATTTATTTATTTGACAGCAAAGATCACAAGTAGGCAGAGAGGCAGGCAGAGAGAGAGAGGAGGAAGCAGGCTGTCCACAGAGCAGAGAGCCCGATGCGGGGCTCGATCCCAGAACCCTGGGATCATGACCTGAGCCGAAGGCAGAGGCTTTAACCCACTGAGCCACCCAGGTGCCCCATCTTTTTTTTTTTTTTTTTTTAAGATTTCATTCATTTATTTGACAGGCAGAGATCACAAGTAGGCAGAGAGAGAGAGAGAGAGGTCGAAGCAGGCTCCCTGCTGAGCAGAGAGCCCGATGAGAGGCTCCATCCCAGGACCCTGGGATCATGACCCGAGCCGAAGGCAGAGGCTTTAACACACTGAGCCACCAGGTACCCCCAAAAAATCATTCTTAATAAGATGTTTTAGTAGACTCACATTAAACATCTTTCACTAGCCAGTATCTGAGATCCTGTTTCACAATTAACTTCCAAAGTCCTTCCCAGTAGCCTCAGAAGCACATAATCAGTGCTCAAAACATATCAGCTAGTTATTACCACTGTGTTAAAACAATACGTCTGCTCCTATCACTAATATTTAATATCTCACTATAAAGTTAACTATTCCCTGTCCTCAGGGGAGTTAACTATAGCCAATACTTAAAAAAAACTTAAGCATAAATTCAGGCAGGTTGACAACAAACCTTTCTACAATGAAACACAAATTCTCTAAGGAAAAAACGTCTGTTTTAATTGCATTTTAACAATGTAGTACATCTTGATATGCACCCTAATTTCAATGATTGAGGAAAAACAAATTTATACAACACTAAATGGTTAGGCAAAAATATTTTGTCAGCTCACCTTGTAAAAGGTATACAATTATGTATAACCCACCGAACATTTGGTCTTAATATTTACACAGCTGATAGTTTATAAATAACATATTCTTCAGCTTAAGGAGGAAAAGAAAACTTTAAAAACTTGCCAGCTGTACTTTACACTGATTTCCCACTGGGAAGAAAGCTCATTAGGTATTGAATTAGTTGGTTTATAGTTCCTCCAAAAAAAAAAGTTACTTACATCCTCACTTGAAACTCTGGAGGTTTGAGAAAGCCTTTTAAATCGCCAAGCAAAAGGAAGTAACCGAGGTGGTACCTTCTTGGTTTTAGTCAACTCTAGTGCAAGGCAAGCTGATGACATTCACTATACTCGGATCCCTAGCTTCCCAGAGGAAGAGAGTTCCCAAACACATGCAGTTCACTTCCATAACTCACTACAACCATCCTGTATTTGAAAGATCCACTGCTTTTCCTCCAGAGGATTCAGGAAATTCGTTGTTTCTTAGAAAATGCCAGGATTTAACAGGATGTAACTGTACTTGCTGTGAAAGATGTAAAGAGGAGGCAGTTCAGAGCCAGTGAGTTGAGCACGTGAAAGCCAAAGGTATTAAGAACAAAACAAGGTTACTCCTTAAAAAAGCTAAGTTTTTTTGAAGAACTCGACTAGAAGTCAAACAAGAAGCATGGAAGAAAAACTGAACAGCACAGAGAGAGACCATGAAGGAACAAGACTTCATATACAGGATATATGCAGAGGAAGAGGAAATGAGGATAACAAGGCATTACAGTAACAATCAAGGTCAAATTACATTACAGTAATCAAGGTCAAATTGAGGAGATTAGAAAAGCATGCAAAGCCCAAACAAGGGTTTTTCTTGAAACCATGAAACTGTGTTACTACCAAACACGACAAACTGTAATAGCGATCTCTAAGTTTGTTCACCAGGCTTACTGCCCTTTTCTCTGCAAACATGGCCACTGGGAGACACAGCGGCTATGTTTGTGTCATGTGACTTTGCCAGAGCCAGCAGCCCGGAGGTTGTCCCCTCCATACACTGAGTCAGTCAAGTTCTCAGTGGTCTGCCTCTGTCAGGCACCTGAACTGGTCCTAGGCCCTGGAATTCAGTAGATTTCTAAAGAGCCTTTAGTAAGAAAAGCCCGAACTAAACTAACAAAATACCAGCATGCAGAAGAGGCCTTGTGTCTGATTTAATGGGCAAGACGACTTGTAATTTGATAATCCATATTTAATGGTAAACCTTAAGGTACTTCCAAAAATACCCTTCAATATGTCCCCTTTCATTTTGCTTATGCTTTATTATCCTGGCAAAGCAAAGAAAAAATTGGTTTTAAACATGCATATCACACCTTATAAACCCCACAGATACTGAAGAGAGTCTTTCAAAGGAGATATTTTTAAAGCATACATGATGTGAGCCTCTGTGCAATGGCCAAGAGCAACAAAACATTGTCACAGCCAAAATGAAATCCCTCATGTCCCAGCAAGAGCTCGGGGGTGCGGGAAGGCTAACAGCTGTGTGGAGGTGGTGGGAACCAGGCCTGGACTCCAAACTCACATGGCTTCTTTCAACCTTAATAGGGCTAAGCCTAACTGGGAATGACTGAGAGGACTCCTACCTGAGGACTAGCCCAGTGATAATGGGTGGAGGTAATAATCTTCTAGAAACCTTTCATAAATATGAACATAAAGGAGATTCGATGTAGCCTCCACAACACCAAACTGAGGCCAAGGACACACACACATACAAAATACCTCAGGCTGAAATGCTTGGAAGAATTTCCTAACGTGGAGATCTTTTAAATGCCTAGCAACCTCCCCAGGGAAATAGCAGAGAAAGTCACTGAGAGTGGAGCGAGAAATTCATTTCTGAAAGCCTCTTTTCCAACTTGGGAAGTTTAACTCTGTGCCTTTGTAATCCCCAGAGGCAGCTTGGCTGAGGCTGCTCTGGGTGTAACCATATGTCAAAACTAATACATTGGATATGCTACTCACCCACAGTTTGTCAGAAAATAGTCAAAACTAAAAGTGCCAAAGGAGTCTTCTCTTTATGGATAGGAGTGTAAGGTGTGATTTCATAACATTAAAAATACTTTGTCCTTTACCTAGATAAGACAATTATTTAAACAGGCTATGTTTAAAAGAGCAAAGAAATAGGCATTTTTCTTCTTCTGGCGGGGGGGGGGGGGGGTGTGCTCTGTGGGGGCAGGAATGTTGGCCACCTTTCTTTAACAGCAATTTAACCAAAAGTGAATCCTTCTCTCCATCCTCCCTTATCTGGCTGCACAGTCCTGATCAAATCCTGAGTCCTCCTCCTTCAGGACTCAGCTTAGGATTCAGTCCAAACTCCACTAGGAAAACCCTCCCTCCTAAGGTTCAAGGCCCCATGGAAATCTTTACTTCCCTCTAGCTGAGTGCTTGTCACCTAGGATGTGATGGCCCAGCTCCCCCTCTACACACCAGAGAGGCAAAAGAGAAAAACAAAACAAACAGACCAAGAGAAAGAACAAAGAAGCAAGACGCTCCCTCTACCGCAGGCTGGTTTAAGAGGCAGGGGAACGTGTGGAGAAATCCAGGTGGAGGAAAAGTACACTAGGGACAAATAACAATGTTCCCAGTAGAAATTATTTTTTATACTGGGCTGCTTGGTACAAAACTTAAGACAACACTAACACAGATTTTCTCCAAAGGCATTGGCCTCGCTAAAGAAAAACTCAATAGAAGCAAATTCAACCCATTTTCTGATGGTTTCTATAATTTCACATTATAGAAAGAATACTCAGATATAATTAGTGTTTTTACCTTCCAGAAATGTCACAACTTCCTTTATCTTTTTAGCAAAAATCTTCCTGAGCAATTATTACCAAGACATTAGTTCTCCCCAGTTTGATCTATAACATTTAGTACAACCCCAATTAAAATCCAACCAAATTATTTTGTGGATTCTGACAAAATGATTTTATTTATGAGAGAAAGAGAGAGAGCGTGAGTGAGCACACATGAGTTGGGGGGAGGGGTAGAGGGAGAAGCAGACTTCCTGTTGAGCAGGGAGCCAGATGCTGGGCTCAATTCAGGACCCTGAAATCATGACCTGAGCTGAAGGCAGATGCTTAATGGACTTAGCCACAAGGTGCCCCCTGACAAAGTGATTTTAAAGTTTTTATGGAGAGACAAAACATCCAGAATAGTCAATACAATTTTAAGAGAAGCACAAACTTGGAAGACTGATACTACCTGACTTCAAGACTTACTATGAAGATACAGTCATCAAGACCATATGGTTCTGGGGAAAGAACACACGGACAGTTTCATGCAACAGGACAGAGAAGACCCGACAGACCCACATAAATAGTCAATTAACCTTTGACAAAGGAACAAACACAACATAATGGAGCAAAGACAGTATTTTCAAAAAATGATGGTGGAACATCTACATGCAAAAAAGCCAATCTAGATGCAGACCTTACAACCTTCACAAAAATTAACTCAAAGCAGACCTTAGACTTAAATATTAAACAGAAAACTATAAAACTCTTAGAACATAAGAGAAAACCTAAATGACCTTAGGTATGGAAATGGCTTTTTAAATTTAATACTAACGTGTGATTCATGAAAGAAATGAGAGATCAGCTGGACTTGACTACAATTAAAAACTTCTGCTCTGTGGATGACAGTGTAAAGGGCATGAGAAGATAAGCTACCATCTATGACAAAGTATTTACAAAAGACAAATCTGATTAAAGACTGTTATCCAAAATATACAAAGAACTCAGAAAACTCAACACTAAAAAAACAAACTACCCAACTAAAAATTTAGTCAAAAAGCTGGACAGATATCTCACCAAATAAGCTATAGATATATAAGAAATAAGCATACGAAAGGATACTCCCTATCATATGCCATCCAGAAAACATAAATTAAAACAAAATGGGGTGCCATATACACCCATTAGAATAGCCAAAATCTGAAGGACTGAAAATACCAAATTCTGGCAAGGATGAGGAGAAACAGGAGTTATCATTCATTGCTGGTAGGAATGCAAACTGGCCAAGCCACTTGGGAAGACAGTTTGGTAGTTTCTTAGAAAACTAACATACTTCTACCGTAGGATCCAACAATCACATTCCCTGGTACTTAAACCAAGGAGTTGAAAACTTATGTCCCCACAAGGACCTGTAGATAGCTATTTATAGCAGCTCTTTGCATAACTGCCAAAACTTGGAAGCTACCAAGATGTCCTTCAGTAGGGTAAATGGATACTACAGTATGGAGTATTGTTTGGGATTAAATAGAAAATAGCTATCAAGCCATGAAAAGACGAAAAAGAACCTCAAATGCACATTGCTAAGTGAAAAAAGCCAATCGGAAGAGCCTATATTGTATGATTCCAGCCACGACATTCTGGAAAAAGCTAAACTATAGGGACAGTAAAAAGATCAGTGGTTGCCAGAAGCTGAGATGATGGGGGTGGGATAAACAGATGGAACACAGGGTTTTTAGGGCAGTTAAACTACTCTGCATGAATGATAACGATGGATGCCATTATACATTTGTTCAAATGTGTACAAAATTCTACAGAATGTACAAAATCAGTAGTGAAACTTAAGGCAAACCATGGATTTGGGGTGATCATGATGTCATGTGTCAATGTGGATTTATCAGTGGTAACAAACATACCACTCTGGTAGGGGATACAGACAGTGGAAGAGAATGTGCATATGTACGGGCAGGGACTATATAGGGAATCGCTGTGCCTGCCTTCCCATTCTTTTGTGAACTACAAACTTCTCTCTCTAAAAAAAAAAAAAGGTAACAAAAAAAATCACCCTGAGTAATGGTTTTCTTCTAGAATATTCAAAGAGTATTCCTTGGAACTCTTTTTCTTTCAGACTTCAATAGAAGTAAACTGAGTCCAAGTTAAATCCATTTAGGAAACAAGTCAAATAGAAATAATATAGGCTTAAAATCTTTACCATATTCATTGGAGAAGTGAATCTCTTAGGAGGATCCAGTATTTTCCCAAATTCATTTTTTTATTTAAATTCAATTAATAAACATATAATGTATTATTTGTTTCAGGGGTACAGGTCTGTGACTCATCAGTCTTATATAGTACCTAGGGTTCACGGCACAATGCACACCCTCCCCAGCCACTCCATCCCTCCACCCCCAGCAACCGTCATTTTATGAAGAAGACTCTTCTCCCACAGTACTTTTCAGGACTCTGTTCCATAAACGTACTTTGAAAAAACTTGGATTATATACAAAGGGTCTAAAATGGGAGCTATCAATGGGTTAAATTCTGAAACAAAGCTGCCAGGTCACACCTATGCTCTGTTCCTTATAACAGGTATCTGGCACTTTCATACACTGCTAGGAGGGGTTTAAGTTGGTATAGGCACTTTGAAGAAACTTATTAGCACTGATTCCTAAGGTCGAACTTACACGTTACCGTATAGCCAACTCCTAGATATATAAATGCAATTGTCATGAAAAACCACGTGTAAGAGGACCCATAGCAGCAGGATTCACAGTGAGTCCACACTGAAAACAACATAAGTTGTTAATGGCAGAAGGGATAAATCAATGATAGTATCATCACACAATGGGTGTGATGTCAGGAAAATGCTCCCTTCCCAAAAGTCCACATCCTAATCCCTGGAACCTGTGACTACTACCTTCCATGGCAAAAGGATGTTGCAGGGGTGATTAACTAAATTAAGGATACTGAGATGGGGAGAAGATCTAAGTGGGCCCTAATTGTAATCACACATGTTCTTCTAAGAGGTAGGCCGAGGGAAACTGGAGGACAGAAGAGCTAAAGTGAAGAGGAAGCCAATGAGTGACATGCTTTGACAATGGAGAAAGTAGCCTCAGGCCAAGGAATCCGGGTGGCCATGAGAAGCAGGAGAAGACAAGGAAACAGATTCTCCCCTCAGAGCCTACAAAACGGAGTTCCGCCAGCATGGTGACTTTAGCCCAAAATGCAAACTTCTGACCAGCAAAACTGTAACAAGAATAAAGTTGGGTGGTTTAAAAGTGCTTTGTGATACTTAGTGACAACAGTAACGGGAAATTGATGCGATGGGATACTATACAGAAAAGGGAAAGAATACACAACTGTTACACATAACAACAGGCAGGGCTCTCACAGGCATCCCATTTGGAAATCGAAACAAGACCCAACGGGGCATAGTTTAAGATGGCATTTCTATCGAGTTCAGAAGCAGGTCAAACTCATGCATAGGGTTAGAGGTCAGAACAGCAGTTTTTTCTGTGAAGTGGCAGGGACTTGAAAGGATGCCCAGGAGCATCTAGAAGAGGGATCTCTTCCTTAAGACAGGTTGTGGTTACATGGATATAATGCACTCTGAGAAAATTCGCCAAATTATACACATGTAATGTGTATAATTTTCTATCCAAATATTAGACATCAACAGAGGTTTTTTGTGGTTATTTTAAATTGTATTGTTTTTTTTCTTTTTCATCATTAGATCCAAATGACTCATAAAATAAATCCCTCTAGGGGAAGTCCCGGTAGTAAGCAATCCAGAGCTTGGCCATTCTCACTCTGTGAGGGTAAAAAACAAAGATAAGGAGGTCACCAACTATACCCACACAGTCGATAAGGAAACCGGAAGAATCAGGTCCTCGACAAACAAAAATAAATCAATAATTCTAACAAAAGATTATGTTTATGCAAATAAAAAGAGCCTAGAGTGACAATTCCTGTTTTCCAACAATTCCATCTAATATTTTATACTAACAAAGTTATATTAAGAATTTAGTAAAGAAGCCCCAGTGTATCCACTGGGCTAGGGAAGATGGGCATGTGTCTGTAGTATCATATCCAGGGAAAAAAAGATGGAAAAAGACAACAATCGGTGAGAAAAGGCCTGCCCAGCTAACAGTTGAGATGCCACCACAGGGTCCTTCTCTCTTATACTCTAATCAAGTGCAAGATTAATAAAAGTATTTAATACTCTGACCTTGACATGTTACCTATTAGAAAACATAACCAACACCATATATATCATGATAGAGTTTAGAAGAAACATATACTATTTCTCTAATATATATATATAATATACACACACTCCAACCATTGCCTCCTCTGGCATATCAGATCAGAATGAATCTCAATGCAAAGTCACATAGTTTCTAGGACAAAGTGAATAAATCCAGTAGAGACGGGGAAGAAGTTAAACTTGAAGCACTACAAGAAGGACCAAAGCAGAGATGAGTCACACCAGTTCCAGAGAGGTCAGGCAAGTCCTGACTTTAACAAGGTACAGAGGGAAGCAACAGACAGTAGACCCTTTTCTTCCTTTATATTATTGGAGCCAAGGGTATGAAGGTATCTGGTGACTGGCTGGAAAAGCTAAGAGTCGGCCCTACAGTTCCAAGAGTTTGCAGTCTACATGCCTGTATGGTACCAAAATTTGGCAGAATGCTTCATTTTCTCAGGCTTAAGACCATCTTACTGTAACACCTACATGTATTAGAAGAGGCTCAGAAATGTTGAGAATCACAAAGTTAGTATGTCACCAATTGGAGATTCCAACACCCTGGTAATTCTCTTTACCCCACATGTGGTCACTGGTGAATCTGTTTCACCATTAACACAGTGATACTGGAGTAGGCTTAATACTGTACTCCAATCCAAAATTCAGATATCGAATGAACACTACAACTCAATCCCACTGAACTCTTAATTTCACTAGATTTTCACTGAAATCATATAATTACATAAAGAATGAGTTTTATAGTAGACTCAGTAGGAAATGGAGAGATCAATAGTCAGAATGTCAATATGGCTTTGAAAATGCATTTTGATGCCTCACTGTCCCTGAAGGTAACATGGTCAAACTCAAATGTACATTCTCTGTTACCTGAAGGCAGAACAATGAAGGATTTTGAAGCTTTGGGAAATTGAGAATCTAGGGAAAAAAACCTGAAAGAAAGCAAAATGTCAACAGCTAAATCTGGGTGGTGTCTGTGATATTCTTGGTGCCTTTCTGAAACGGTGGAAAGTGTCAATTTTAACAGAAGGAAAAATTAAAGAATTTCACAGAAAATTTCTATGAAACAGTCACCTGTAAAAAAAGTTTTGGGTGCTTTTAGGAAAAAAAAAAAAACAGTAACAGACATTAAAGAAGTCTAGCTTTGAAAAACAAAGTCCTAACAGATAAAATTATATGCTTTCTACTGGTGCAGCCCCATAATTATCTTTCAATGTAAATTCTTATTAATACCTCCTCCATTTTCACGTCATTTTAAAATTTCAGCATTTTTAAATGTGTTTTTCCCCAGAAAATTTCTGTTTTCTCAAACACATGCTACCACCGCAGGAAATAAATTCATTCCTAGTCAGAGAAAATGCATGAAAACTGAAACTCAATTCTTTGGGATGTTATCATTACTGTTTTAAATGATTAATGGCTAACAAATGGGTTTACAACAGAAAACCCATCTAAGACCTGAACAAGCAAATCTGAAGCTTACTGTAACTAGAGGGAAATGACTGTTTACCCCTTATAAACAGAAGGCCAAGTTTAGGCAACGCAGAAAGCCAACCACAAACTCAGTCCTAATAAGGTGCTCAGAACAGCATACACTGGCTACCACATACCAGACACTACTGTCCTTTTCATGGACAACGCAGCCAAAGTCCAGAGTTCAAGCAGCTCACTGAAGTTATTTACATATGATGAGTTCCAACAAAAGATTCTTTGTGTCATTATGCAATCCCACCTTCACCAATAAAATTCAACATCACCCAGAGCTCCCTGAGACTCTGAGAGTCCCATTCACAGTGTCATGCCATCTTTTAGCCACCCAGACAGTCATACCCAAGCCGCTTCGTGAATCAGGAAAATTCAGGACAGGGCACCTGCCTGGGTGGGTGGCTCAGTCGGGTAAGCATCTGCCTCCAGCTCAGGTCATGATCCCAGAGTCCTGGGATGGAGCCCCATGTCCAGGCTCCCTGCTCAGTAGGGAGTCTGCTTCTCCCTCTCCCTCTGCCCCTCTCCCCTACTCATTTACATGCACTCTCTCTCTCTCTCTCTCAAATAAATAAAATAATTTTTAAAAAGAAAGAAAGGAAAACAAAGAAAATGCAGGCTCAGTCAGGAGAGCATGCAACTTCTAATCTCAGGGTTGTGAGTTCAAGCCCGACCCTGGGAGTAGAGATTTCCTTTTTTAAGATTTTATTTTTAAGAAACAAAGAAAATGCAGTTCAGAGTTCAGTGTGACCCAAGCCAGTGGTTAAGCCAAGACATTTATCTCATTTTTCATCTCTCTAAGTCTTACACTCTTTTCCACAAATCATAAAAGCAAACATGCTAGCTACAGGGGCCACAGAGTATAATAAAACTAGGACAAGTTGTGCACAGCTGGATTTGACTCTTACTTGGTAGTTTTGTGAACTTAGAAAAGTTATTTCTTTGATTTCCAGTCTTCTCATATTAAACGCATCTATAGGCACCATCCCCTTCCCTGTAAAGTCCAGAGTAGATGTGTGAAAGATCTGGTACTCATGGATACTCAAATGGTAGCGGTTATTATTACCCATGCCAACACGGGCTCTCACCTTGCCATAACTATTTCATTAGGCAGTATTAAATGCATGCTGGCCCAAGAAATCAATCCTTTGAAGTTCATACAGAGAGTTCAAATACTTCACAGTAAAGAGTTTGAAAGGCACTGCTCTTTACCACAGCATAGGCCCTTCATGTTTATCACTCCAGGGTCTAAACATTTTTCCAGTTATGGGATGAATTCTATCTCCTCCATCAATTTCCTATGTTGAAATTCTAGTCCCAGTACCTCAGACTGTGACTGTATTTGGAGACACGGTCTTCAATGAGGCAATTAAAATTAAATGAAGTCACTGGAGAAGTGTATACCCAATCTAAGGAGACAAAGACATAAGCATAGAGAACAAACCATCACGTGAAGACACAGAAGAAGATGGTCACCTACAACCCAAAGAGAAAGGCCCTCAGAATAAAATCAACCCTGCCAACACCGTGATCTTGGACTTCCAGCCTCCAGAACTGTGAGGAAACAAATGTCTCTTGTTAGCGCCACCAAGACCCTGATATTTTGTTGTGACTGCCCCAGAAGACTGATATACACCCATCAAGTGCCATCCTCCCCCAATGCAGCCCAACCCAGGTACAGAGGACACACAGCTGTGACCATCACTACCACACAAGGTGCCTGGAAACTGGCACAAATGAGTGCTAAGGAAGAACCTGTTGTATGCTAGTCCGTCCGGCATTTCCAGTCCACAACAGGATCAACCTTTTCTATCAATTTCAACAACAGTGGCTATTTCACAGGACTCCATGAGGAGGAACCGGAATTCAGGAGTAGAAGAGCTCTGGCCCTCTACTGGGCTCTCTTCAGTTGGAAGCCTCCCTATAGGGAAACAGGGTTGGGCCCAGAAAATGGAGCTGTACTGCTCCACATCCAGGAGCACCACAAATCTTTCAGAATTAGGGCAAGTATTTTTTTTTAAGATCTTATTTAGTTATTTGAGAGAGAGAGAGAGAGAGAGAGAGAGAGAAAGAACATGCACGAGTGGATGAGGGGGGTACAGGGGAGAAGTAGCTTCCCTGCTGAGCAGGGAGCCAGACGTGGGGGTCGATCCCAGGATCCTGAGATCATAACCTGAGCCAAAGGCAGATGCTTAACCGACTGAGCCACCCAGAGCAGTATACTTTCAAGTAAAAGTTAACAGTAGTTAGAAAGTGCTATCCTGCCATTTGTAATACCATGAATGGACCTACAGGGTATTACGCAAAGTGAAGTAAGTCAGACTGAGTAAGACCCAAACCATATGATTTTACTTACATGTGGGATCTAAAAAACAAAACAACAAGCAAAACAGAAACAGACTCCTAGATACTGGGAACAAACTGGCGGTTGCCAGAGGGGTGGGGGGTGGAGATATGGAAGGGAGCAGAGGTGAAGAGAATGAAGAGATATGGTATTCCAGTTATAAAATAAGACATGGGGATGTAGTGTACAGCATAGGGAATAGAGTCAGTAATACTGTAACAGCTTTGTATGGTGACAGATGGCTACCAGACTTATTGTGGTAATTACCTCATAATGTATATAAATATCGAAGCACTCCGTCGTATACCTGAAATGAACACAATACTTCGTCAATTCTTCAATAAAAAGTTTTTAAAGTAAAACAAAAAAATTAGTTTTCAAAGACTAGCACTGCATTTGCAGTTTCTTGACTTACATCAGATTACAAAGAAACTGTATTATTACCACTATTATTTTTAGACGTTCAGATAAGGCCTAAGAGTAAAGTTTCTTGTGCTCAAAGCATTTTCTCAACACAGTAATTCAGCTATGGCTATTTATAAATCTCAGTTAAACGCTGCTGGATTGTCCCCAGAGACCTAAATCCCCTTTTTATACAATGGCAATTATTCAAAATGCCTGTCTGAAGAAAGAAATGGACTAACTAAAGATGAAGAATGTTTATGAAACACTGGTTTGAGGGCTCCATCTCATCATGTTAAACAACAAAGTTAGTATTTCTCTGTTCCACCATTAGAACACGCATTTTCCTAGAAAATTCTACATTTTGGCAGAGTAGCATTCAGTAAAAAGAAGTTAATAGACAACAATCATGACAATTAACGTTCCTTAAAAGAATATACAGAATGGGAGCACCTGGGTGGCTCAGTGGGTTAAGGCTCTGGCTTTGGCTCAAGTCATGATCTCAGGGTCCTGGGATCAAGTCCCACATCAAGCTCTCTGCTCAGCAAGGAGCCTGCTCCCCACCCTACTCCCCTGCCTGCCTCTCTGCCTACTTGTGATCTCTCTCTCTCTGTCAAATAAATAAAATCTTTAAAAAGAAAAAAGAAAAAGAGGGCCACCTGGGTGGCTCAGTGGGTTAAGCCTCTGCCTTCAGCTCAGGTCATGATCCCGGGGTCCTGGGATCGAGCCCCACATCAGGCTCTCTGCTCAGCAGGGAGCCTGCTTTCCCCTCTCCCTCTCTGCCTGCCTCTCTGCCTACTTGGGATCTCTGTCAAATAAATAAATAAAATCTTTAAAAAAAAAAAGAATATACAGAATGACCTGTTTTATTAACCTCAAATGCTACTTCTTTTTTATAATAAATTTAAATTTCAAATTACAACCCTCCCCTCCCCCCATTTCACAAGGTATTACGAATAAGGGGTGTGTTTGGGCTTGGCTCTGCCCTCCAACTCATCTTGGCATACTTACTGAGTCCTCTCTGTCCCAAGCACAGGATTACAGTCATCATTACAGGTGTGAATTACATCATGAAGTTCTCTCCGCTACCCAAAAGTCCCTTGTACTGTTAAAGATAAATAAAAATTCTGGGAACAGTAGAGCACTATTTCTCAGAGAAGTCTCTGGTATCACAGGGGATTGGCTATTAACAATGCAGATTCCTAGGCTACAGCTAGAGCTCCTAATCTCAGGACAACATCCAGATTATCTTCATTATTAATCAATTTCCCAAATGATTCTTTTTTTTTTAATAAAGATTTTATTTGACAGAGAAAGACACAGTGAGAGGGGGAACACAAGTAGGGGGAGCGGGAGAAGGAGAAGCAGGAGAGCAGAGAGCCCGATGCGGGACTCAATCCCAGAACCCTGGGATCATGACCTGAGCTAAAGGCAGACACTTAATGATTGAGCCACCCAGGCACCCCTGATTCTTATACTCAGTACAGTTTAAGACCCAAAGCAATGTATAGTACACGCTACTGGCGTGGGGCTTTGGCCTCTGGTACGACCATTTATAACTTATACGACCACGGGGAAGTTACTACACCTCACTTTCCCACCTATATTCTAGGGACAACAGTACCTACCCCTGAGAGGTGCCAGAAGAGGACACAAAATCATCTATACAAAGCCTTCAACATGCTGCCTAACCCACAGCACATACTGAAAAATGTGGATTGTTAAAATTACAATATACAAAAGGACTTTGAATTTATTGATTAATTTTGGTTGAGTCACTGATTAACACATTAAAACAAAGTGAATATTCTAAGGGAACCATGGAAACATGTCTTCTGATTATAAGTCACAAGGTTCTGAGAGCTCAGATTTTAAATAATGTTTAATGGTAAATGCCAGGCATATGGCTCTAAGAACACATGCTGCAAGCGGAATTCTGTAGTCAACAAGGTTTTCATTTCACAGCATCTTAAATGGAGGTGTCAGAGCAGACTCAGGGGAACCTGAAACCATTCCTGTGAAACATTATTTGACTTCGCCATCCAAAATCACACCACAGCATTACCCTGTATAATTACATATTTGGCTCAGATTTTGTTTTTTATCATTTATATCTTTTGTTTTCATCTTTAAAAACATTCCTATGTACTAGTAGAGCAGAGATTAGAAACACACCTGGGACTTTTGTAGAACTAAAGCAGCACATGTATTTAATTATGGTGAGGTTTCTGTCATTATCATTCTAAACATGTTCACGCTATACCCATTAAAAACAGAAAAAAAGGAAGCTATGGGGAAATGCAGACAGCACACAGTAAGTTTAATCTTTAGATGATCTCAAATGAATCTGTGCAAGCAGAATTCCAAATTACTGCACGTAAATAAAAAACGTGAAATCTGCCCCTCCAATATCCATTCTCCAGAAACAGTTTTTGGAACATGTTGGAAGGGAGCCCCATCCAGGACTTAGGTCCCCAGAGAACCGATAATGTCTATGCTGTGTAGTTTGTGTGGCTTGGGGGACACAAAATACTCACAGCTTGATCCCAGATTAGGAAACCCAGAAAAACCCTCATGCTAGTTGAGTGATCCATCCTCTAAAGGACCTGGTACCGTAAAATATATGAAACTTCTGACTGTCTACTTCAAGGACAATAAGCTCCAAATTCTTATGCACAAGAAGAGACAAAAGATATGTAAGAATAAAGCAGAAGCGCAGGAACACTGGTGATCTGTGACAGGGATTTCATAAGAGGGTAAGGAGAGAAGGGAGCATCAGGGAGGAGGGGGAAAGCTGGAACAGCAGCTGCAGGGAATACAAAGTCTAGACTATAGCTCAGAACCTATTACTTAACAGTTATATCTTAAATGTCCTGACTA
This sequence comes from Meles meles, assembly GCF_922984935.1. Lineage (NCBI taxonomy): Eukaryota > Metazoa > Chordata > Mammalia > Carnivora > Mustelidae > Meles > Meles meles. Next base: position 87,973,246 of record NC_060068.1, read on the forward strand.
AGTCTTTGTATACCTTACCTCATGTAGTCTTTGTAGTTGTTACAATTCCCACTTCTTAATTAAGGCTGAACTAAGCCTGAACACTTTGCACTTAGTAAGTGCTCTGTACTACAGCTATTTTTCTGATCGACAAATGAATCAACCCAACTGAGTGTACTTTCAGAAGAACGACTTTGACATTCAAAACAGACATGGCAAGGGTGCTTAGGTACCTCAATCGGTTAAGTGTCTGCCTTTGGCTCAGGTCACGATGCCAGAGACCAGGAGCCAAACCCCACACTAGGCTCCCTGCTCAGTGGAGACCCTGCTTCTCCCTCTGACCCTCCCCTCTCTCATGCACTCTGTCTCAAGTAAACAAAATCTTAAAAAATAAAAAAATTTAAAATATATATATATATATTTATAACAGACATGACATAATAAAGACATATAAATGGTTACAAGAAAAAAAAAATCAGGTACACAAATCTGTATCTTACTTATCAACTCAGGATCACACTAGCCCAGGAAGAAAACTGTAAAAGTAAGGTATATTTTGAACCATCTGTGAATTAATCTTTTAAAAGTTTTTAACTTGAGGGGCATCTGGACAGCTGAGTCATCTAAGCAGCCAGCTCTTGATTTCGGCTTAGGTCCTAGTCTCAGGGTCCTGGGATTGAACCCCATGTCAGGCTCCATGCTCAGAAGGGTATCTGCCTAAGATTCTCTCTCCCCACCCCAACCAATATATAAATCTTTAAAAGAAAAAAAAAGTGTTTAACTTGAAAAGTCCATGTTTTTGGTAAAGCTGAATCCTCTGAAAAGTGAAAACTAGTATTTTCAAGGCATTTTCACATATATAATTTTTTTTTTAACAACAACCTATTAGGTAAGTATGCCCACCACAGCCATCTGGTAAGATAAGGAAAGTTAAGCAACTGAAAAAAGTAAGTTAAGCAACTGGCTCAAGGCTGTGAAATCCCAGCATTAGGACTTGACCTATTCCTTCCAATTCAAATCTATTTCTTATTCCATCACTTATGTTGGTTTTACTGAAGATCAAGTTCTAAAAAAAGAAAAAAAAAAAAGTCAAAGTTTTCTTTAAAATGAAGCCCTAACTAAAGAAACATCTAAATTCAAATATTGGTAGCTTTCAGTCCTGACGAAACTCAAGATGAGAAAATCAAGGTCTAATGGACTACAGGAAACTAGACAAGTAAACGCACATTTCCTTGCCTTGGTGTGAGATCCAGACCAGCATGAAAATCAGTGAGGGAAACAGAAACCTAGTTCTGAGAGGTTCTGTGAACAGAGACACAGGGATGTACCTTGCTAATTAAAAAATGGAAGAGAAGAAAAACAACACAAATGAAAACACAACCAGGTCCTACAAGACATGCAACATGCGTGCCACCAACTCAGAATGTACTTGAGATACATTTGCAGGAAAGCCAGCTGTGTGACGCATCTCCAGTGTCATCTGCATCCAACCTACGCAGGAACAGCCAAGTCGGAGTCAGCGACTACCATTCACACTTCATCACCATCTGCTCAAATGTTAAAATACGCAGTAGCAGTGACTTCAGTAATACTCATCATTAGCAATGATAATCAATACCTCAGTAATTATATTGGGCACCTGGGTGGCTCAGTCGTTAAGCCTCTGCCTTTGGCGGGCATCATGATCCCAGGGTCCTTACATTGGGCTCCCTGCTCAGCAAGAAGCCTGCTTCTCCCTCTCCCATTCCCCCTGCTTGTGTTCCCTCTCTCGCTGTGTCTCTGTCAGATAAATAAATAAAATCTTAGAAAACAAAAAAAAAGGTATGTTTACAGAGACAAAAACAAAACAAAACAAAAAACCCACACACATTGAGCAATTCACTTAAGGGAGAAAAAAAAAGTATCTCAACATGCTATCCAGAAATCCTAATGCAGAGATGACATATATCTACGTTATAGCCCCATTTCATTCAGGCAAAGCACATGTTGGGAGCCTTACTTCCCATCACAACAGATGAACATGTAGATGCAGAAGGCTACAGGGAGAAGGCATTTCCACGCAGGACAATCTTTAGGAAAAATCAACTAGAAAGGCACACTTCTCAATGGTCTAAATTGCTAAATCGTCTACACGAGAATTGCACTGAGAAGTTTAAAAAGAAAAATAAAGTAATAAATACGTTAACTTTTTTTTTGAGATTTTATTTATTTATTTGACAGAGAGATCACAAATAGGCAGAGCTGCAGGCAGAGAGAGGGGGGAAAGCCGGCTGCCCGCCAAGCAGAGAGCCCAATGTGGGGCTCGATCCCAGGACCCCGAGACCATAACCCGAGCCGAAGGCAGAGGCCCAACCCACTGAGCCACCCAGGAGCCCCCTATGTTAACTATTAATAAAGCCTTCCAATAAGCAATTTCTTTCTACTTCAATGTGACCTTTCGGCTGATAAAATTCTAATAGGCTGCCCAAATTTGACAAGTTATAACAACATTAACACAGAAGTCAAACCACATACACATAGCGCACCAAAATCTAAGGCTTAGGGTATTTCACCAAGATTAAATAAAGTATCAACTAGAAAAAAAGACAATTTGCAGGGGTTGCAATGGTGAGAGAGGAACTATCGGAATTTTCCATCATGAAACAGCAGACAAATTTCTATAAACCAACTTGGTGCTAACAAATGCAAAGGTAATAAAATTCTGCTTTTTAAACTACAATTCGTTATTCTCTGTGCTGCCACTAGAGCAAACACAAAACTACCTGCTTCCATTTTAGCCCTAACAAGGGAGGGAAAGAGGAAGTGGCTGTAGGGCCACAGCTGTAGAGGCAAAAAGAATCATCTGGAGGAGAGCAGCCAGTGAAGGAGAAGAAAACCAGGAACCGGTAAGGTTGCAGGAGACAGAAGATGAAGGGTGGGTGTGTGAGGGCGGACAAAGCAGCACAGAAGGTGAGAGAACAAAGGAGGAGAGGCGTCAGGACACCACCACCCAGGGAACGGGAATGAAATGGTACAGCAGAGCTGCAGTGAGCCGGTGAGCCCGATTTCGTTGATGGTCTGCAGAATATCCAACTACACGCTCCACGCTTGCACTTTACATCGTCAGGGCTGTGTTAATGACTGTCCACTGGCAGAGGGAGAGCAACAGGGCATCTGCTGGAGTTCAGGCCACATACTCGAGACTGGACTGGGAGGCAAGGACAGGCTGTGAGAGGGATGACAGACTGTGAAACAAAGGCAAAGCCCGAGGTTTAGAGGTTTTCAAGGAGAAATGGCAGAGTACATAAGTAGAAGGGTAGGAAGTGGTGGTCAAATCAAGGAAAACTTGTAACAAATTCCGGAGGTGTGTACAGTTATTACTGTGGGCCTGGCCTGGGACAGCAGTTCTCCAACACGTTGGTCTCAGTCACTTAGCTAATGGACCTCAATAACAATCACGCCATGAGTATGGTGAAGTCGAAAATGCCCAATTCTTATTTACCACCCTAAACTGAAACCAATGTCAATTCAAGATGTCCCAAGGACCGCATAATGCTGGATGAAGAGTAGCCATTCTACATAGAAGGTTTCATCAGCACAATCACCAGTGGACCCACTCACACTTCCACAATAGGGATAAGGTTATTAAAGTAAAAACAACTCCATCAAAAGCTCTATGGCCTGCCTTGTCTTCAAAGTCACCATCTCAAAATAGGGCTGGATAAGAAACTCTTTAACTATATTTTCTTCTTTCGCAACTCAAACAAGTATACGAAGAAGGCCCATAAAGGGTCCACAGCTGGGATGAAGTAATCATACACAGGGCCAGAGAGGGGAGCAATGAGGTATCTTTCAGAACATTCTAGTAATAGGAGAAAAGGGAGTTTGAAAATTAATAGCTAATGGCATGTGACATTTTAGCTCAAGGGCAGGAAGCAATAACCAGAAGAAAACCACAGCAAGTACTTCCGACTTGCTGTGGTTTTCTAAACAGATTTCCATGGCTTCTCAACAAAGGTTACGTGGTGTCTGAAATATGAGAAACACAAAAAATAATCTCGTTCCCAGATATTCATCCTCAGTAAGAGTACTAAACACATTATACTGACAAAATATCCCAAATATTTCTTTATTCCTTATCTAATCCTCAAATGAGTGATCCTGTAAAGCAGACAAAACGGGATTCACAAGTCTCAGTTCACAAATGAAGAAAGCTACATGACTCGTCTAAGGTCACATGCCCAGTTAGTGGAGGAACAGGAAGAGTGTTTCCCTAAATCAGAGCTTTTCCATCATCCCACGCAGATTAATTATTACTTATAATGATTAATGCAACCACAAGGATTCTGAGTGCCCTAGAAAGTTTCCACATCACATTTCCATATCACATATCCATTCGACAATATACCTAAAGCTTTCCAAAAGAGGTCAATTCCCGGTGTACCCAAATCATGTGAAAAAACAACCCAAAAGAGCTACGTTCCTACACAGTCAGATCTAGAGAATGTAATTTGAGATCCTGTTACCCCTTGTAATACTTATGCTTACCATGTGGATAGCACTGTTCAGTATACTACACTAGCAGACACTGTACCTTTTAATGATTGTTAGGATAAAAAGTGAACTATTTAATTAGAAACATAGAGCTAAGGTTACATAGTCACTGGAGATGTTATTCATCAACTTCAGGGACAAGCACCTTGAAGGTCACTACCATGGGTGGACAAGGGCAGGCTTAGAATTCCCAACAAGTTTGAAGCCGCTGCATTTTTAAGATCAAGGTGGGTCAAACCAACAGACAGGTGCTGAGCTGAAGTTCTGCCGGCAAAAAGAAACAGGTAGGTTTTGCAAGGAAAGCAAAAGAAGCGACAGAGAAGCCTCTGAGAATGGAAAAGCTCAATGAGAAAGAATAAGAAATTTCAGTCAAGAGAAGTGACAAAAGTAGACAAGGCAGGGGCACCTGGGTGGCTCCATCAGTTAAGTGTCTGACTAAATCTCAGCATTGGGAGTTTAAGCCCTGTATTGGGTTCCATGCTGGGTGTGGAGCCTACATAAAGGAAGGAAGGAAGGAAGGAATTAAGGAAGGAAAAGAGAGAGAAAAAGAGAGAGAGATTAAGAAAAGAAAAGAGAAGAAAAAAGAATAGAGTAGACTGAGGCAGAGCCATCCCCATGGAGCTCAGGAAACCCAAGTGCTTCAAGGAGACCAACCTTCCTCTCTGGGAGTAAACAATCCTGACTAGGGTACAAACTGAATCTGGCACTGGTCTCCCTCTAACAGCTCACAAGATTATTTCAGCAGAGACCTAAGATAAAATGATGAAGCAACTATGAGATCAGATAGCCTGAAGAAAAGAATACTAAGTAACAATTAATGGTCTTCACGAATATGAAGCATTTTTATGAAGATCAAAGTAACCAACTGTCTTCATTTTCACTAAAGCTTAAATTGCAAAAAAGGAAACTGCTTAAGCAGAGCAGTTACTGGCTCTTAAGACACTGTTACTAAGAGACTCTCAGATCCTCCTTTCAATTTTTTTCCCCCCAGTGATAGGATAAACGTTGAAATGCCTGAAAAGCCAGGGAGTTCTTTTGTGGTTTTACTCTGATGAGGAAAGGTTAGGGACATTAATTTAAATGTAGACCTTTTGAGCCAAATTTTGCAAAATGTTCCTCTTCAGTTAATTTTTGCAAAATGTTCCTCTCCAGCCCCATTTCCTACACACGGGAATGACTGCCATGGGCAGGTCCTTACTGGATCTGTACCACTAGCCATGGTGGCCAGTCATGGTCCAAGAAACATTGTTTCCCACCTCTCCCATCCCCTAGTAAGAGCCCAGAATGTCACCCTAGTCCTCAGATGGGGAAATCACTGCCCTGAATGGGAATCGTTTTTCCATCAGGTGGTCTATTGCAGTACAGCAATCTGCTTTTCTGTCTCATTCCAGAAGCACTAGGAAAGATTCTGCAATACTTGCCAACCATGTAAGAGAGAATGTGGAAAGACTGGTAGTTTTCTTGTCTGAGGGAAAAGAATAAAGACCCAAACTTGCTCTGAAACCATGAACAGAACTGGTTCCAGAGAGTGCTTCAGGAAGTGTAATGGCCAAAACATTCCTAAGGTTTCATCACACCTATACGAGTAAGTGTGTCAAAGTTGTAGGCACCCTTACCAAAGAGCCCAGTGTCGCTGCTAATGTAGAGCAGTCTGGAAAAATAGGTCATCACCTTTGGTCTACCTGGCAGAGATGTGCTCTAAGGCAAAGACACCTGGACCTTGTGGGAACTGTGCTTAAAAACAAATATGGAGCGAGCATGACCTTAGGAGGATTCTGAGTCACACTGCATTAATCTCTAAAGCAAGCCAAAGGTTTACTCAACAGAGGAAAAATTTGACAATTCTCATGGACCTAAGACTTGGCTATAAAGAGAGTTAGAGAACTTATGCAATAGGCTCACAATGTAATGTTCTGTGCTATACATACACCCCTGGAAAACGGCCACATCACCCTCACATAGGACGGAAAATATCAACTGAATTGATGATCAATGTCTTTTTTAAAGTCAAGGTTATCCTGTTAAAACAAAAAAAACAAAAAAAAAAACAAAAAAACAGCTCCTAGAAAATAAGGAAGTTATGAAACCAAACAACTTCAGATAGGTAACTGAAGTCAGCAGTCAGGATTTCTGCCAATCCTCTAAAAACATTTTTTTTTCAAATAAGATTCTGTGCGCCCTTGATTTTAAGCCTTATAAATGGCAACCAATTTAAAACCACTAAAAAGGCTAGCTAAATAAGTGTAAAATATGATGGCTATATTTTAAATTTTGTATAAATATTTCCCATATAAGGTGCACAATTACATATTTGGCAATACCAGACACATACATGCTATCCTTTCTGCCCACAGAGCTCACAAGCTCCCACAAGGTTGTGGGGAGGGTGCAGAGGCGGTTTGAAATGCAGTAGGGAGAAACTGGAACATACCAAGCAATTTTTTTTTTTTTTAAAGCAGAAATGTAGGGATGGGAGTGGAAAAGAAAAACAAAGGCACAGAGCTGACTGCAGGCTGATGAAGAAGCAGTCTGACTCGGGGCATATAGCTGGAATTCGGCTACTGTGAACCATGCTGTTCTCAAGTTCCACTCTGCCCTCAGAGCTAAGTGAGGAAAATCTTGTCCTCGCAAGGGACAGCTGAGAAATATTAACGCAAGACTTTCCTTGAAATCTTAATAAAATAAGCTTCACTTCTATGACAAATTTTTTATCTCACTTTTCAATCTCCACATTAGTAAATTCTTTGGAATCTTCAGCTTGCTTACCTAGAAAAAAGGTTTCTCTCAAAATGTCATGTCCTTCTGAAAGCGTACGCCACTGTAATGAAGCCAAACAATAAGAGTAACAGTAAGGAGTCATGGCTAACATTGGCTGAATGCAGATTACTGTGGAACGGGTCTAAATACTTAAATACATCAATTCAGTTCATCTTCTGTCTACCCTGTGAGGTTTAGTATTGTTACTATCTCCATTTTATGGATACAGAGCTTGATGTTTAGAAAGGTTAATGCTAGTCTAAGGTCACAAAACTATTATCAGGGCCAAGGTTCTGAGTTAGGGGTTTGACTCCAGCACCAGTTTTTTTGTCTTTTTTTTTTTTTAGTTCTAACCCAATGTGGGGCTTGAACGCAAGATCCCAAGACCAAGAGTCGCACAGTCCACTGACTGAGCCAGCCAGGTACCCCAACAGTGTCGATATTCTGAACCTGCACGCTCCGATGGCATCAACCATCACTCTTCCCTCTAGAGCAAAGTTGAGCAGAAAGCACACCATTCTTCTGTAGTAACAGACACAGTGGGGAAAACTCTCTCCTAAACATGGCTCCCCCACGATGAAACAAAGGGCAAAATTATGGTGAATTTGTAGAAATATGTAGTCAATCATTACCAATCTGTGGGGGGACTTTTCTTCCCTATCTACTCTTATGTTATTAATGGTTTAAGAAAAAGTTCTCTAGAAAGTAGTTAAGAGCCAAGTGATCGACATCTTTGCATCCCCTGAAACAACTATGCAAACGTTTTACTTCTGAACACCTCTATCCTGCTTTTAGCTCCTTGTTTTATCTTCCTGGGTCCTTCAAAATTTGACAGATTATCTTTGTAGAATGCATGTGGCCATGTGTGCAATTACTTTGTTAAGTACACGTGCCCAAGCCCACACCCATCTGTTCCTGTTCTTACCCCATACGAGCTACCAGAATCCTAGAGGCCAGCCAGCATCCTGCCCGTTTACCTCCCATGAGGGCCCAGCAGGTGCTGGCTGACCACCACCAAAGGCTGACTCTCTGCAACGAGTCTCATGGCCCAGAAACTGACCCCCTTCATGACCCTTCCTCTTCTGCATAAGCCTTCAAAAATTACTAGACCTCACTCTTTCCAAGAACACTGGGATAAAAAATGCAAACTCCTCCTGCTTTTAACTGACAAAGCAACTGTTACGTTTTCTATGTGTGACTAATTAGACATGTGACTGGCAACTAGACCTTTAGGAAATTTTTCAGCCCTGACTTTTAACCAAATATTTATGTATAAAACATACAGTCACACACACACACACACACACACACACACACACACATCCCCATTCATTCCAAAGCAATTTATGCACCTGATTTCCAAACACATTTAATTGAACTTACTGTTGCTTCAAATGAAATTTCTACTTAATGTAAATGTGTATGAATTATTAACTAGTGCTCTTTGAGAATAGAACCTAAAAAAGATGGAAAAAAAAAAAAAAAACCTCCTGCCATACTGGAAGATTCAAGAAGTGACTACGTTTTCCTGCAACAACCATACAATAGACTCCTTTCCTCCATTTTTTTTTCCTTTCCCCCAATTTCATTGTCCACATTCACGTGCCAGGGGCAGGCTGGCATGGATGGATATGCAGGAAGAGAGCCCTATTTGGATAGAAAGATCCTTCAATGGCCTCTGCAGAACACAGCACTGCCTGGGCTTTCCTCGACGGGAAAAAACATGCTGACCTTCCTTAAATATCCACTCACCCTATTATGCCCTTTAAAAACAGGCTGCCACGTTATAAAGTAGTGAAACCTCTTCTCCAAAATCTAAAAGATGAGAGTCTACAACACCTAAGACTCATATGCCCCGATTCCCAAGGCAAAATCCCTATCTCCCCAGCACCAAACCTTTGCCCTCCATTCCAATTTTTCTTTCATCATGAATAGCATGTTTTGGTGCCAGGACAATGTGAACACCAGATTCTGCATTATTCCAGCTCCACTTCAGAGTGCCAAGGGGAAAACTGAGGTTTAACCTGTACCCAGGGGTTACCTCAGAGCTAGAGAGAGAGCCGGAAGACGTGTCACAGGGGTCTAGCTTACCCTGAGACAAGGCAAGCCCTTCTCAGGGGAGTCCCTGGAGATACACAACCTTAAGGATACCAAGGAGGACCATGTGCATCTACCTAGAACTAACTTTAAGGAGTGCACAGGTGACCATGGAAATCTGCTCCAGAAATGCTGGTGTATCAACTTAGTCATCTTTGGGACACTCTTCTTTCCTTCCTATTGGTGACTCATCAGCCTTGATGCTTACTAAAAGGCTTGAAGTCTGGTCAAATAACAGAGAAGAGGATCGTCCATGTGACAATAGTCTGAAGACAGATGTTTACTCTATCAGGTCAATAGACTAGACGCTAGCTTAACCTGGGAAATACGGTCACATGTACCTTTCCAACACAAGTGGTTAAGAGGGAGCAGAAAGCATGAAAGGGTCCAAAATACCCTAACAATTGTTCAAGGAAGAAACAGTAAAGAGGCATTCAAATCTTGGTTCTTATCTTGATGGTAGTTTTGCTTTAACCTACATAATACCAAAGGGCTAAAATCCATAGCTACAGATGGGGAAAGTTAAGGAATTTATTTTTTTTTTAAATAGCATCCAAAATGGTGCCGATAAAACCCTGGAGAAAAAGGAGCTTGCGTTTTAGGACAGTGAGTTAGCTGTTCATCCATTAGAAGGCAGTGAACACCCATTTCTATCGTGCGGAATCTTGTTTTCTGACTGAGGTAAGTGCTGGGTCTCCTGTATCAAACACCCCTTTCCTCCAATGACCCACCATGTCTCCCATCAACTTCCATTCCATCTGGGGCTTCCTGTGACTACTAGCCAACAGACCAGCAAAAGAATAATCTAGAATTCAACAAACAGCCTCTTCAAAGGTCCACCTTTGAGGAAGTAAAATCCAGATTTCTTTCAGCTTACTTAGGCCATTATTTGCCCCCTACCTCCCTTCACCTCTTCAAATGATCATTATTATCAAGTAGGTTATTACTACACAGCACTCTTTTGCTCAGGCCATAATAACAATTCATAACATCTATTCCCTCATTACTCTATGCCAGCCACACTACTGAACTTACAACTACATGTGTGTGAATATATGATCTAATTTAACAATTCTAAGAGATAGGTCTGAACCATTTCCTCTGTTTCCAGTTCTAAGGCTAGCCAAACAGGTCTGGAATTTGAACCAGGTCTGACTCCAAAGCCCTAAGTAACCCGAAACCATCTTCATTTTTAGCTTATCTCTTGATGCAATACACTGCTATCAGCATAAGCACTGACATAACATCTTTTATCTGTGACATTTACTGTCTAGGTGATTCCCCACATTGTCTTTCGGGGACTCACAAGCATATGAAAGCACTTAAAATTTTTTAACTGGGATTAATGAAACTGTGGATGAAGTTAACCTCAGTGCCCCCCTGGTTTAAGCACCCAGCACATTAGGCCAGGCATGTCCTGACACATTCTAACCAATTTCTGGGGTGTGGGTCCATCCACGACACCTCTAGGCCCTGATCCAAGGCACAGTCTTACAACTCTGTCCTTGTGGAAGTTTCACCACGGGGACTGCCAAGAGACCTATTCAACCCGGATGCTTTCATATAGTCATGGAGCAAGTGTATTTATGATCTGCAATAAGACCTAAACATCTGTGTACACATTAAAGCAGTTAACACACACCCGCATGCTAGAATGTCCAGCTGTCCCATGCTCTTGCTTAATTCTGAGTTACCAGTCACTTAACTGATGGTCCAGCTGTCATCACCCAGCCCCAAAATGATCCTGAATTGAAAAGTTCATGACAGTAATGGCATGGGCCTGTGGGGGGCGGGGTGTGTGAAAGGAGAATGCCAATAAGAGGAGAGATAATGCAGGAAAACAGTGACAACTGAAAACTTTGCTCTTGTTGTCCCTTAATGAAGAAGCAGTCAGGGAGAAGAGAGAAGATGACAGGGGTCTAGGAGGGTCAGCATTAAATAACTGCACTTGTCACCACCACAGTCCATTCCCTGAACACCCAGACCCTCCCTGCAATTCTCTGTTGTCAGCCAAGCTGCACTTTCAGTATGAGAAGCACAAATACAAAGCATTTGGGGCCAAAGAAGCACGTTGAGGATTAAGCCTGCGCTTGAGCAAGAGAAGGGCAGAGCTCAGGTGAAATCCTGAGGATTTCCTTCAGCGCTTCTTCACCATCAGTGTGCTCAGAGTCACGGGCCAAGCAAGCTTGCTTTAAAGGTGGGTCACAGACTCCCACCCCTTCTGGATGCTGATCCAGTCACTCTGAACTGGGACCCAGGGGTCCACACCTCAGTGGGCCCCAGGTGACCTGAGCAGGTGGCTCTGGCCACACACCAACTTGAGTCATCCCTGCCTGGCATCTGGGGAAGCACTTCTAGACAAAGAGCTGGAAAAGGAGTCGAGTCCTTACTGTGTTACTCAGAAACTACTGGACCTGGGGCAAGTCCTTTCACCTCTCTGGATCTTTTGCAACTTCCAATATGTGAGAAGATGGGAAATGATCTCTCAGGGTCCCTTCTAACCTCAGAATACTATGATTGTGGGAAGTACTTTACAGAGTAAAGGAGGTGGTACAATTCAGGTGTGCTTCGTGAACTCTCAAAGTTAGCGCCTTTGGTATACTTATTTATGAGTCTGAGTACGGGAAGAGAAGTAGAACTGGATTTAGGAGTATCAGGTTGGTAGTAGTTCATGGAAATAAATATATACCCTGCCATAGCCCCCCTTTGTGGGCAGAAGCAAGCAGCCCTTGCGTGATAGGTCAGATGCTGGCTGCCACACAGAAGGGTGTCAGCAAGCACCCCACGTGGCAGGGAGGTCCGTGCCCTTGGGCTCCTCAGAGCAGTTTGCTCCCATGCACACTTGCTCCAACTCAAGGGGGACTCCCTTCTGCAGGAAAGGCTCCTCAAAGTTCCTTCCAGTGAAAAGAACATTCATCCGACCTACCAGGACATCACTGCAGTCTTAGTTTGTTCCTACTTCAGATATGGGTTTGGGGGCAGGGCGCAGGGGTAGATTCACATCACAGAGAACGAAGGAAAATGTCTCCTGCTTCAGCATGAGTGTAACAACAGAAAGAGATTTCCCCCCAGAAGTAAAGTGCTTGTTCACTACTCTCTGTGAAATCACAGCTTGTTTGTTCAGTAAATAAAGCGTCTGAATTAATAGGGGATTTAAAGAAGCTAGAAGGGAAAGGCCTTGCCCTAAATCAGATCTGTGGTTAGCACCAACTCTCAGTGAGAAGCTGAACTGACATTCTCCTTCACTGTTTAATTACTAAGGGAGGGGGCGCTGGCAGCAGGCACGGAGGGGACTGTCAATGAGGCTCGGGGGGACCCTGGAGGACAATGAATGACAGCAAGGAAGACAGGTTTAGCAACTGCTGCCTGGCTTTTCCCTTATTTCCTTCCAAGACAACCAAATAAATTACGAACCCGTGAATCCTATAAAAAATAAATAAATAAATAAAGTCAACAGAACTCTGCCTCAATTGAGTGTAGCTTTCCAGGATGAGAAAAGTCAGGAAACAGGAAGTGGAACGTGACCCAGGCTCACAACAAGTGTACCCCAGCCTTTCCCCAGCTCACCCTTCCAAGCAGGTGTACCATTTTTAAGTTATGCCAGAGGCCCAATGCAAACAATTAAAACTGGTTCCCTGTTAAGGATGTAAAGTTATCCCTCCTTCCTCAAGGTGTACATCACCAGTCTTCACCAAAGGGGGAGTGAAGATCTAATTTATAACCATGCAATTCATAAACTTAAGCATAAGAGAAAAATACTAACTAATATCACATGTAACGTAAAGGAAAAAGTCTGCATTGAGCTTAGTGATTCCAAATCTAGACTCTGGAGGATGATGAATTCCACCATCAGCCCAACAGAGTTAGTCAAAGGGAGAGACGTAAATGATGGTTCCGCCTGGAGTTGGCCCAAATAGCTGCTGCACGAATTCTCTGGAAGGCGTCCATGCTCAGAAGTGCAGAGTTATTTGTCTCCCTGACCTTGGAAAGCCTAGAACCTTACCAAAAAGCCTGCAGGTTCCACCCCTCTGGAATAGCTGGGACGGTGTTAACTATGGATGTTTTCACATAGCAGCTTTACTCTAGGACAAGCAAGTTCATCAAATTTAAGCAGTAAGGAAGGAAGAGAGGTAAGAGGTCATGGCAAGGGGAAAGAGGACGGCTTACCAAGCCTCCTCTTTGGTGGAGGATACCCATAAAGAAGAGAAGCTGTTTAGAAGCTCAGGGAGAAAGGAACCCAGAGCTGGCCAATGTTCACACCTGCTACCATGAATGCTTCCAGAATAGTGCTCCTGAATTATCTTTCTGAACATAAATTGTTCTCAGTTTCTGCCAGAGGCCAAGCGGTTGTCCCAACTTGGGGCATATCCTGTTGATCATTACATCTGGGCACTTATATTTCCTAAAGAGGATTGACAACTGTCTCCTCCCTACCTGCACCCCCCACCACCACCACTGCAACTTCAACCTCTTCCCTCACCCCTCTCCTGAACAATCGCCAATTCCACATCATTTTCCTGTCTCCACTGTCATGGTAATCTTTCTAAAACCTAATCTGACCATGGCACAGCAATCTTCCATTTTCCAGCACTCCCAATCCCCACAGAACATGGTTCTCAAACTCCGGAAGACTTCGTCATCTGATGTGCCTGGTCCTAGCCCCCCCACCAAAGAATCTGACCTGAGGGGAAGGCAGAGAGATACGGGTCCAGGAAGCTCCATTTTCAACTTCATCAGGTGACTCTGACAGAATGACACCACAAGAGCCCCGACCTGAAGTTCAAACTGCAGCCTTCCCATTCACATCCCCTGGTCCATGCCCCTCCCTCCTCCTTCAAACCTCTACAGATGCATTCTCAAATCTCCACTTCCCCCAAATGTGCCTGGCTAACTCCCACCCACCCTTCCAGATGGGACCAAGCATCCCTTCCAGAAGAGCATCTCCCTAGACATGCAGTGCTCCTCCAGGCATCCCAAGCTCCCTGTCACTCCCAAGCTAAAGTAACAGACCACATTGCATTCCCATCTCTCCTACTAGCCTCAGAGCTGCAGCTAACATTTTTTTAATCACCACTGCTGCTCTGACACATAGTGGGTTCTGAATAAATGTTGCTGACTGTATTTTGAATCAACGAACAAATGCAGATGCTCTGAGTAAATCCACACTGGGGAGCTGGCAGCGTTTCCCCTCAGACGATGTTTCATTATCCCAGAACAATACATGAAAAGAGAGGTTAGAGATGGAGAGGAGAAGCGCCAAGGGAGTGAAATTCATCCAGGGATCATCAGGACAGACTTTACAATGCAGTTTCTGGTGACTACATGTTTCCTGCCATTGTAACTCGGGGATCCTTTACAAGGCTGTAATTTTCAAATCATGCTGCAAGCTAACTACTTTTATGCAAATCTCTCTCAATAAATACTACTGCTGAAGATGACATGGGCACTTGTTTGCCATCATAAAGGCCAAAAACCCAGAAAATACCACTTCTTCAACTTCTAATTTTCATTCAGATTATCTGTGCCAGAACTCTCCGTGGTTGCAAAAATGGTGGGAGGCGGCTCTCCATCCACGTCCATTGGGGAACATGGCGATCGGCGCTTCCTACAAAGTATACAGACCCCTCAAAGCTGCTCCCCCACTAAATGACCTTCAAAAAGGAGATGTTTTATGAACAAACTCTTTAGCTCAATTCCCAATACCGGATGATGAATCGATATGTAATTTTCTTGACAGAACTATTATTCGCCTCCTTGTTTATATTTCTTAAAGTATGAAAGAGACTTCTCTAGGTGTCTGGCAAGTTAAACTCCCTTAGCAATTACCTTTAGAATTTACTTCGTCGGCCAGGCAATTCTCACATGCTGACATCGTGCGGATAAGAAGCTGAAAGGAAAACACTTTAAATGTGAAAAAGACGCGCTTCTTGGGGGAGCCACCACGTGGGTTAGGGCAGCCTGGTGCCAATTAAGAAAAAAACTTCCCTCTCAGCAAGTGCTGTGATTGGTTTATGATCCCAGCTTTTCAAAAATCAAGTATTTATTGTCTCGTGTTGCTCGCTATTAAGACCTTCCCTTCCAGCTTTATGATGAATTAATATTCCCAGGCCTGAAGTGATTCTGAGATTTCACTAACCTCATCTGGATATTAAGATTGTTTCATAGCCTTGTGAATAAAGAGCTTTGGGGGAACCTCAACAATCAGGGATTTCTAAGGCCTGTGAAAGGAAGGGAGGCAAATACATAGGCGAAATGAGTTCATTTCCCCAAGTGTCTAATTGGTCACCATTAGTGGCCACAAGGGACATGCAACTTACTTCTCTCTACAGTGTGGCCAGTGTTGGTGTTAGAAATCTCCCTCTTTGCAACTGACAGGCACTGGTTTCAGCTCTGTCCTCTGTGGTAATACCACCTATTCCTCGGTCCACACCCCTGCCTCTATTTGGAGACAGCAATGGTGTCTCCCCTGACTGGACGGTAACAACTCATTCCTTTAAGTGCCCCTCACCCTGCCATGCTTTAATCTCTGCTTGTATTTCGGTAACCTTGTGCCAAAAAAAGCATTCTTGTGTGTGGCAAGAATCAATGAATACTTCGTATGACATCAGATCCACAAAGAACAGGGAAAAATCTCTCCCTTGTGAAGGCCCTTATTTCCATGAACACACTTCAAGATGGCCCTAGGAGTTTTGTTTAAAAAAAAAAAAAATCCAACCTACTGACTCATGTAGTGCCTCCATTCAGTTAAAATGTTAAAGACATTTTTACATGTGATGTTGTAAAGTGGTGACTACTTTATTCGTCACACACATACGCAGCTGGTTTTCTGAACATCGGAACAAGATGTAATATTTATTGTCTATTCAATTTCAGCCCGTTAGATTTAGCTGTGTTCCAGTGCACTCACCAGCCCTTTTTGCTTACGTCCAACAGCAGATGTGATGAAAATCCCCTGACGTTCTGGACCAAGTCATTAAGAAGCCCAGAGTCTCCCCTCTTGAGAGGCCACAAGACATCACTCCCATTACCCAACACTCTCAGAGAAGAGACACTCAGTGACTTAGGACTTTGTACCTGAGACTTCTGGAGAGCATTCACGAAGGCCTTTCTAAAACTCAGGAAAACAACAATTTTGTACCATGGTAACTGAGGAATTTCTTCAAAAAAGTAGGTTTCATAGGCAATGGCTGGCTCAAAACACACTGGTTCCCAAGGGCAAGCTCCCTCCTTCCCTATGACTACTATAGCGAACATCTGTCCTCCTGTTGGCTCTCCCATTTCTGAGTTTTCCTAGGATGGAGGGTGCTGTGGAGAAAGAACTTGGTGGCTATGTGCGAACCTCACCTTCTTCTAAGGAAGGCAAAAGGATGCTAAATATAGGCAAAGTCTCCCAAAACCCAGGCAGCTAGAACATGGGCAACATCCCAAAGCTCAGCCAACAGCTGCCTAGTGCGGACTTCAAGTTGCAGGAAACAGCACGGAAAGCAAAGGCAATTCAGACTGCATCCTGGCAGCTGAGTCCGGGCTCCAGCAGCAGCCCTGACCACCTACCAGCAGGAGCCCTGGTGGCAGTTTTCTCACGGCTCCTTTCCTTCAGCACAGGCTGACTGTGTTTTCACATCTGGCCTCCTCTGGGGTCTGCCATTTGAGGACCAGCTCCCTAAGTTTTCCCTTTAAGATGCCCAATATCCTTTTAGTAAGACCCATTTGTACTGCAGTTATTCAGAGCCGGATCCTGGTGTTCCCAACCCAGGACTCATGACTTTTAAGAGCTGCGTCATCTCCTCATTCAGCAGACCGGAATTCTCCTGGAAACCATACCAACATGGCGGAATCCACCCCTTTCTTACACCTTTCAGAAACCAGACCCCACTATCCCTACTTCCAGCACCATTCTCATTCCCTAGAAGTTCTGAAAGATGGGAGAACTCTATTTTCAGCAATTCCATCTAAAGATTTTCCTGGGATGCTGGAATGCAATTCATCCAAAACAGAAAATCTGAACTCATTATGATCAAAAAGGCATTTGCATCCGATCTTTTCACTCATCTTACGTCTCTAATCCCTCTAAGGTTTGTAGCTACCCTTCCAGATTATCCTATCATTCTCTCTAATAAGGAAGCAAAAGCTAATGAGAAATTTCATATTATTTCTTCTCTGTAATCCATGCAGACATGCCAAGAAATGGTCTTCTATCTCTGCCTTTGTCCCAAGAGTCCAAAAACTCTCCTGCAACAAACTAAGCAGGTAGTTGGCTTCTAGTTATATTTGAATGGAAACCAATTACTCTCTTAGGACCTACTACCTCTCCCCTCCTCAAAAAAAAAAAAACAAAAAAACTGCTCATTCCACTTTGTTCCAGCACAGGTTAATAAATTTCATTTTCAAGTTTAGACTCAAAATCCCCACAAAATATACCCATTTATGTGCTTAAGGCAACATAGAGTCTATGACTTGATCAATCAGCACATTCTTGTCAAGTTTTAACTTTCACATTATATGTCCAAGTTCTCTATTGGGGAAACAAAGCTGAATAAATATGCTTGCATCTCATGTATTTTTCAGACTTTACATAACCTAGAGAGCCTTATACTATATAATGCAATTTTAAAATTTTTAACTAAATATAAAAATGCAAGGTATAGTTTCATGTAGATGACCACTTTATTATGCTAATGAAGAGAAAGGCTGGAAAGCTATCAAAGAAGCTTAAACTTTCAATTGCTATTTCAATTTGCTCTAAACTACTTTCTCTACAGATCTTAAAAAATCACCAGTATTATAGTTGCAACAGATAAAAATATAGTACTTCATGTCTCAGAAAAGCACAATGATTTCTTAGCATGTTAAGTAGAAATGTTTCTTCAAAATTAAGGTACAATAAATGCTTTTTGAAACTCTAACACCCCCCCCCAAAAAGAACCAGGTTGTTAGCCTAGCAATCTACAAAAATAAGCAAAAATAAGTTAACCAACAGCTGAGAAACTGTTAGCAGATATTTCAAATCCATAAAACTGACAAAAGATTGTTTTCGACAATACATAAGAAGCCTTCACAAATCAACAAAAGATAGATAAGTACAGCAGTAAAATGAGCAGAAGATGTGAACCAGGAGTTGACATTTGATGGCAAGCTCAGACAGGAAGTCAGAGAAAAGCTCATTAAAAACAGGAGTTACTACTTTACATCAAACAGGCAAATATCAGGAAGCTGAAAGATACTGGGTGCAGCCAGGAACAGGGACGAGGAAGACCTCACATAACTGGCAGGAGAAGTGCACACGACGTGACCAGTGTATGAGCACTCAGGCACTATTTAAGTACAATGACGGATACAATTATCCCATGACCCAACAGGTCTGCTCCTGTACTCAAGTCCCATGGAAATTCTCACAGAGATCTATAAGGCAACATGGATGGGAATGGTCACTGGAGCCTTGTTTATAGTGGTAGAGAAAGGGAGCAAGACTATACCCCACCCCAGGGTCCAGGAGAAGCCATGTTCTGAAAAAACTGGCCTGGCCACTGCTTGCTTTGCTAACGAATGGCACTTCTTCCAAGGTGGCACGTGCAAGGACCTAAGGAGGTAGGAAGGTGTGTTCCACGGCACATGAAAAAAGCCCCAGGAAAAGACCACCATGCCATCTAGCTAATAAGCAGCAAGAAGATAACGCTGAACGTGGTCAGGAGGCAACCCAAGTACCCACTGATGAGACAGTGCACTTAAGTAAAATGCAGCCCACAAACAGTTAAGAGATCAAGACACCATGTACTTAAACTTAACTGGAAATGGTCTTAGATACACTGGATGGAGTGAAAAAAGTAGGAAGCATCTGACATACATTGTAAGATGTATTCTTTCTCTTTCTTCTTTCCATTATCCTTAGGAACAGATAATATTTAAAAATGCAAATAATATAAATAAAAGCAATACAAAATAGAATACAGAAATAAACTCACATAAATACTTATTTTATAACAGCTCATTCAAATAGGTGACTGTCTATAGGAGAGGGGAGAACATAAAAACTGAATATAAGGTAAAAGGATAGGGAGGGCAAAAGGAAGGATAATCACCCAACAAAATTTTCAACTTACAAAAAGAAGATCATAGATCCCAAGGGCAATGCTTACGGATGGTTTTTGTTCGAGAATAGGAAAGGGAGCTAGGAAGTCAATTACATTTCATCAGTTGCATCCAACATTGAATGAATATGGTTTGGAACCATAGCAACACCAGATATTACACAAAATATACTGTATGTTTACATTAAACAAAATCAAGTCACTGAACAAAGATTTGAAAGAATTAGAATGTTCACATACATCTTTGGTGAGTCTCTAGCTCAGCTAAAAATGGGAGAAATTAAAATGGGTTTGCCAATGTAAGATATTGACCATTACAAGATGCTTCTAAAAATTGAACAGCATTTTTTTCCAAATTTTTAATGACATTAAGTACCTTGTTGAGTCAGTCATGCTTAACACAATCTAAGCTAATGAAATACACACTCTTGAAAGAGTTGAATCAGCTTTATTTTCAGAATTAAATTAAGAAATTAAGTTGGACACTGTGTAAGATCCACTGGACCTAATTCTTTGAAAAAAGTTCAATTTAACCTCTCCTAATCCTTGCTCAGTCGTGGATGTTACATGGTTTTGTAGTGGTGTGGCAGGGAAGAAAATTATTATTCCAACAACCACATTCCTCCATCAAGGTACTTTTTCAAAGCTGTGACAGACTTTGATAGACCGGGTGTCACAAAAGCCATTCACAGACCCATCTTCCTTGTCATCCTGCAGTAAGATTTTCTAGAAAGTCTTGCAACTAGAAATAAGCATGGGATCCACCTCCAACCAGGAAGACAATCACACGATTTACTGGATAGGTCTTAGAGAGAAATTCTTACAAAGGGGCATATTTAGCTGGGAGGGCCTCTTTTGCCCTTAGCCCGTGCCCCATCTTCCCACTGGAGTACAGGGGCAATGCCTGAAGTGCGGCAGGATGATAAAAACCACACCCCAAAGACAGTGGCATGGGAAGACTGGGTCTCCACCCTTGTGTCCTTGAGCAGTCATACCTGCCCCAGACTATTTCCAGGTTTCTTAGTAAGTGAAATCAGCAAACTGTATACTGTGGAAGCCACTACTAGTTGAGTTTTAGCTCAACGCATTCCTGATACAGCAGCAATGGAAAAAAAAAAAAACACACACACACACAAAACTGTGCAGCAATGTAGAAAAATGTAAGTGAATATTAAGTGGAAAAGACTATGAGATGGCATGTTCACCATAAAAGCAATGATAAAAAAAATACTAATGTGTTTGGTGAAAGATTTAATAGCCACATACAATGTATCAGAGAAGGAGGCCTACATATGGGACAAGTGATAATAATTTTCCTTTCCGGGGCACCTGGGTGGCTCAGTTGGTTAAGCAACTGCCTTAGGCTCAGGTCATGATCGAGGCCCCAGCTCCATGGGGAGTCTGCTTCTCCCTCTGACCTTCTCCCCTCTCGTGTTCTTTTTCACTCTCCCTCCCTCAAATAAATTAAAAATAATAAATAATAATAATTTCCCTTTCCATAGTGGGACACTTAAGAGCGAAATGGGGCACTATTAATAATTACGCTGACACGAGTGTGAATGGACACTGACCTAAGCAAGCTGTAAGACATGAGTCAGGTTTTTGGTTTGTTCAAAAATTTTCAAATAACAGCTTTATCTCGCCTTATTACGAAAGAGCAAAAAAAAAAAAAATCATGTTTCCTTCTCTAACCAAGCTCCTAACTGTATCCGTTCATCTTCTTTGTAACAGATTTTGTCCTTGTCCTTATAAGGAAATCAGCAACAGTTCAGGTGAGACACTCTGCCTGCAATCCTCAGGGAAAAGAAAGCCTCTTGCTTATTAGCCTTTTTCTATACACCTTCAATAAAAAGTAGTTTTTCTGAGAATTTCTTCAGTTGAAACTTCCTTTTAAACTAGAATATTCTATTTAAAATAGGATCACATAGCTCATGTTCATAAAGTAGCATCACTAAGTAGCTTCCATAATCCTGGCTTACTGTAACAAGCTCTGTAAGAACTGACCTACTAATAAAGACAAACATCAGGGGTTGGTAGATTTTTAACAAACTACAACCACTATAGTGAACATTAGAATATTTTCATTACATGCTTCTAAAACCTAAGACGTATACATTACCAAGCAGTGGTGATTTGTACCCAAGGAGAAAAATTGACAGAGCTATGACTAATTCAAAGTAACAGTAACTCCAAAAGCCATTTGTAGTTGACCTTGGAGTGTTTGTTCTTATGCTTCCTTTTTGAGTAAGATCAGGACACAGAGAACTGTCAACTTCTGTAATAGCCTCACAAAAATCTTAACCACGTAGTGCAGAAGGTTAATTGCCACACCTTCCCTGAGAATCACCCTAATTCTGCCCTGTAAACTAACACATCTTGGGCAAGGCATTATCAAGCCCTGCACGTCCCAGCAGTAACCTGGCTTCTCAGGCTCATCTCTTCTTATCACTTTTCCCCACGCCAAAAAGCTGGACAAACATTCAAGTTCAAGTTGAGAGATAAGCTTTGTCCTCCAATTCTGCCTTTACCTCCTTTTCTCCTGGTGAGCTTCTAGTCTTCATTCAAGGGGCAACTCAAATGTCATGCTCTTTCAGATGCCAGCACCCCCTGACCCAGGTCAGAAGTGTAATTCTTTCCTCCTGACTCCCCACTGTACTAGCTCGCTTACTGTAGAAACAGTTCCCATTGGCGCTTACAGGGTCCTCCAGACCCTCAACAATTTCCTTGTTTCCAGTCTGGAAACTGTGGACAATCACTTCCAACACCCTCCTGAGCCAAGAGCCCCAAGTCCACACTCTCCTCACCTGTGAGGCTTCCCAGCCCAGTGAGCTGCCAGCCTGGGCTCTCTCCTTCCTTTCTGGTCTTTGCTCCCATGCCCACCCACACTGCTGAATCCAGGGGGGAAAATCTCCAAGTCCCTGCACCAGCCTGCCATCCTCTATGTTCCATCTCCACCAGCTCCCTCCCTTGGCCACGTTCCCAACCCTGACCTCACCCCAAACAGCCCCCATCATGCTTTAGACACACCATCTCAAAGGACACAAAGAACCATCTGAAACCCGGTAACCTTCACTATCCCTGTTGATCTCCTCTCCTTTTAAATCACCAAGAATTTGTGCCCCGTCTCCGTACCAGTAAGCTGAAGCACATTTCTCAGTTGCTAGTATGCTGGTGGTATCCCAGTCGCAGGGCACACCTTGCTAGAAATTATTTGAGAACACTCCCCATGTGCCTCTGAGACCAGCTTCTCTAAGAACTAAGCCTGAGATGTGACCAATACTGGATGAAAGGAATGCTGCTTCTGTGATTTTCCTCTAGCTGAATTCCTGCCCAGGCACCAGACTAACAATCAGGCCAGGCTCTTACACTACGGATGCTGTATTCTTGCTATACCCCCTAAGCAAAGGATTCTTAGAGCTTTGCATGCTTGCCCCATTCTTTCTTTCCCTCTGCAAGTCTAGGGTAGCTTCCAGACTTCTCCCCCGCCCCACCCCCAGATTCCTCCACTGTGTACCACAAGAGCTCTGCTGGTACCACTGTTGCTAATTCGCTCGGCAACCAGCAGCTGGAGATCTACTGGGCCAAGGCTAGGTGTCCTCCTAACCCTGGCTTCTTATTTCTACTACCTTTGAATGTTAAACAAATCGTATTTTACAAGCATGGACAGTTTTTTTGAGACATTAAGTATGATGTCCTGGCAATTCTCTCAAGCAAAATTATACCAAACCAATAACCATTAACATTTCCATGCTACCTATGTTTCAGGCACCGTGCCAAGCCTTTTACATGAATTAACATTCAGGCTCCACCACCATCCTGTGGGACTGGTACTCTTACTGACCCTGTTTTACAGAAGACAGCTCTCTACTGGGGGACCCAACGAGGGTGAGTGGTCAAGTTGCTAAGTTGCCCCTAAGATCCCTAGCCTTAGTATCTCCCAAAACCCACTCCAGTCCTTTCTTAACCAGGTACAAATTACCAACCTCAGCAGAAAAGCCATCGTCAGACCTTTGTTAAAAAGGGTGAGAAACACCTGGACATTGGATTCCCAACATCTCGTGTACTTGTCACAGTCAAGAGAATGTCAAACCAAATAATTAAAAGCAGGCAATACTAATGCCCAGAACAGCAATAAAGGAGACTTTTTCAGGATAAAGACGAGACCAAAAAAATCCCTTCAGACCTTAGAGTTATTGACAGTAAGCTTCCTGACAATGGGTCGTGATATCTATTTACAGAATATAAAGCTGAAAATAAAAAGTGTAAATGCAGATCTCTCCTTGAGCCCTGAATTAGGTTGACAACAAAATAAAATTGCTTCAAACTAGCACAACCTTGATGTTGCTCTGAATGGTTTGGCATTTGGGGCAAAGGCAAGGGCTAACTCACTGATCTCATGGAATCCCATCCTCCTCATTTGAATTCAAGTGTTAAGAGTTTCCTTAATACACAGTGAATAGGAAGTGATTCAGTCAATTAAGCAATCTCAAGTTCAATACAGGAGGAAAAAATTAAGTCACTGACTGTTAAAGCCAACTTCAAAATTCAATTCTGTGAAATGCCAGGCTCTGTGTTGATAAACAGTGACACTGACCCTTAACGTTTTCATCTATAATGCACAGGTGAAAATGAATTGCATTTTGGGAATGTGGGTATCAAACTCAACCACCACTTCCTAGAGACGCTATTAGCATCAACAACCCCATTTCACAGACCAAAGTCCTAGGTGAGTAGGTAATGTTCCCAAGATTTCAGTCTGGGCAGTAAAATGAGGAATAAAATCGACCCACACTGATGGGGTGATGTGGGAACACCACATCAACGAGGACAGAGAGAAACTATATGAGAACTTGAGATAAAGTTCTCTCCGGGCTGCAGACCAAGGGTCACTGTTTTACATGATGTTGCCAGTGGCACTGGGGGTCCAGTGCAGGCCACATAACATCACGAAAAGAAGGAAGTGCAAGGGCCAAGAGAAAAGTGCTAAGAAGCAAAGATCATCATGTAGCCTAAAATGGGACTTAATTCTGGGAAGGAAGGAAAGAAGGAGGGAAGGAAGAAAGGGAGGGAGGGAGGGAAGGAGGGGACAGGGACAGCAATGGAAAGGAAGGGAAAGGAAAAAGGCAAAGGGAAGAGAAGGGAAGGGAAGGGAAGGAAAGGAAAGGAAAGGGAAGGGAAGGAAAGGGAAGGGAAGGGAAGGGAAGGGAAGGGAAGGGAAGGGAAGGGAAGGGAAGACATAACTGAGAAGATCTCCCACAGAAGAGAAAGACATTGGCAGTAACACCACAGCTGTCTATGCAGAATAAGTTTACTATTTCCAAATGGACTAATTAGCCAGGTACAAAAGAGAAAAACCATCTGAATGAAAAGCAACTAATGAATGGAAATTCCTAAACATTTCCTTCTACCACTCCTGTATCTAAGTCTTCACCATGGGTAGGGGGACTAGACACCCAACCCACTACCCGTATCAGTTTATTTTTGTTAGTAAAAAGTGAAGCCATTCATAATTACCCAGGATGGGCATGCACAGGTATGGTCAAACTTTGCACGAACCACACCATCTCATGACCCCTGGCATACCCTCCTCCCCTTAACAGAAAAGATGGTGCTGTCCCTTCCCCCCACCCCTCCCTGAGCCTCAGGCTGCCCCTACTCATTCTGCCGCTGTCCATCTATATGGCACCTGTCTCCCTGGGCTACCCCTTGCCATCACGCAGGACCCTGGTGAACAGACCTACTGCCCCAAGCAACCCAGCTTTTATTCTTAGCCCAGCAGTTGCCACACTGCATGATCAATGTCTGTTCACTCCACTGGCTCCCTTACTAGGTATGCCAAAAACTTGACACTGCATTTCATTTGCAAGCTGTGATTTTAAAATGGCCCCACATTTACTGGTACTATTAATTCATGGAGAAACCATCTTAAAAACTTTTCAAGTCACAGGTACATGAGTTCTAGGGGCTTCTCTATCCATCTGTGGTCTTACAAATATTGTGGGAAAAAAAAACAGCAGTCCTTGAAAAGAAGAGACACTAAAGTGGTTTTGTGTTTATTTCTATTAGAGGAGACACTCCAGCCAATTTCTCTCCTAAATTAGCTTTCCTTGCCATAATGGAGTCAACGTGATAACATTGTCCCAAAGGCTGTACATTTTAAGTCACATAAAAACCAAATGTGCAGGCATGAATATTCCATTTTATTTTTGACACGCTGCACAATTCATTTGGTGTGATTTCGGCAATTTCTACCAGACTACAAAGTTCCATATGAAACAATCATACAGAATACAGATTACCAGATCAAACATGGGCAACAAGAACGATACATACTTTTCCTAGCTGGTTGGGGGGGGAGGGGGTCTGTGGAGATAAATGTAATTACTATCTCAGACATTTCAAAGTCATCCAGAATAAAAATACGAGCCAAGTTCTGAAAGTACAGCCAAAAGCACATATGTAAATGCCTTGGCAAACAGAAGCCTAATAGAAGCTTCTTGAGGGCAGGAATATACTGAATGACTTCTCAAGCTAGGGCAGTCCTGGCTACAAATTAGAATAAGTGAAGTATTTTCATTTTTAAGAACTTACTACTGGCCTAGGGACCTGACCCTGGAGCAATAAAAAATTAGAACTTCAGAGCATAGGGGCACCTGGCTGGTTCAGTCAGAAGAGTGAGCAGCTCTTGATCTTGGGGGTTCTGAGTTCAAGCCCCATGTTGGGTGTAGGAATTACTTAAATAAAACATACTTTTAAAAACTTCAAAGGGTAAAACCCAGGCATCGGTATTTTTTAAGAGCCTCCAAGGGGCTGCATAACTTTTGTGAGAACTATTCCTCCACTTCCCACAGGTTTTCCCAGAACCAGAGACAATAGTAAGGAACATTTTTTAATATTTCCTGTATGCTAGGCACAATTCTAGGAATGGATATGAACTCATTCAATACTCATAATAACCGTACAGAATAGATACTAATATACTATCCACCACAGTGTACCAATGGGGAAAAAAGAGGATCCAGAAGGTTAAATATTTTGCCCCATTTTCTACAAATAATAATGTCAAGAAAATGTAATTCAAACCTCAGCAGTCTGTCTGCAACTCAGCTCTCTTAAAGACTCTATTGTTCAAATAGTGGCATTAAAGAACAAGCCCAAGGGTCTTAGGCAGGTTTCTCCATAGCTGATAGGATTTGGGGCATGGGAATTAGGCAGATCACCAGACTGAGGCATGAGAAGAATTGTGCTTCAACATGCTATTAATACTGGAGCAAATCAAGGACAGTTAGAACCACACAACCTATAGCAGATTACTTTCCTTGTTCATTATGTAATCTAAAGCCAAACAGAATTTGGGGGCAGTTGTGCAGCAAAGCTGGTATGAGTCTTCCCACTGGATTCAGGCAGTGCCACCTACTAAAGGATACAGCACAGGCAACTGCCTCCCTCTCTCCTGTACCAACAGCCTCTCTCCTCGAACATTCCTATCAGTGTATAAGCATGCTCTAACAGCTACTAAGAAAAGAAAACTGCCTGCTTGCTGGCCCCACTTGTCCTCACCTCATTTCTCTGCCTCCTTTCACAAGAAACTCCTCAAAACAACGTTCTATATATATTGCATCCAATTATGCTCCCATTCCTCTTGTATCAGTTTTCAAAAACACTTGGCCAGTAGCTCTTCAAATATTGTTCTGTCCTATTTTCCCTTTTCCCTACTTTTAAACCCCAGTTACATGCACATTAAGACCTTTCCACTATATTCCATAGAGCTCTTCAGCTTCTTTCTCTGCTTCAGTCTAAAGACAGCCATATGACTCATCTTTCATTCAACTTTTTTTTTAAGATTTTATTTTTTATTTAATTGACAGAAATCACAAGCAGGCAGAGAGGCAGGCTGAGAGAGAGAGAGAGAGAGAGAGAGAGAGAGAAGGAAGCGGGCTCCCCGCCGAGCAGAGAGCCAGATGCGGGCCTAGATCCCAGGACCCTGGGATCATGACCTGAGCCGAAGGCGGAGGCTTTAACCCACTGAGCCACCCAGGCACCCCTCATTCAACTTTTTAAAAACTGACTGTTCCCTACCCGTTACTTTTTTTAAGACTTTTTAAGAGTTTGGGTTCATAGAAAAATTGAGAGATATCCCATATACCCATCCCACACGTGCACAGCCTTCCCATTATCAACATCCCCCACCAGAGTGGTACATCTCTTCCAAATGATGAATCTCCACTGATACATCAATGTCATCCAAATTCTATTAGGGTTCCAAGGGGCATGAGGGTTGACTCTTGGTATTAATCATTCTAGGTCCAGATAACAGGTACATGTCATTACACATTTATTAGAGTATCATACACTGTAGTCTCATTAGCCTAAAAATCCTGTGTTCCACTCCACCTGTTCATCTCTCCCTCCCCAATACCTCAGGCAATCATAGTTTTTTGTCTGTCTGTTTGTTTGTTTTTACTGCTTCCATCTTTTTGTCTTTCCTAGATGTCATGTACTTAGAATCATACAACACATAAGATTTTCAGATTGGCTTCTTTCACTTACTAATATGCATTTAAGGCTCCTCCATGTCTTTTTGTGACTTGATAAGTAGTTTCTTTTCAATGCTGAGTAATAGTTCATATTACAGTTTTTTAATCTATCATCTACTTAAGTGCATCTTGGCTGCTTCCAAGTTTTGGCAATTATGAATTAAGCTGCAATAAACATCCAAGCGCACAGTTTTCTGTGGGCGTAAGTTTAATTCCTTTGTATAAGGAATTATACCAAGAAATGTGAAGGGGCACCTGGGTGGCTTGGTCAGTTAAGCGTCTGCCTTCAGCTTAGGTCATGATCCTAGGTCCTGGAATCGAGCCCTGTTTGGGGCTCCTTGCTCAATAGGGAGCCTACTTCTCCCTCTGCCTGCTGCTCCCCTTGTTTGTGCACTCTCTCTGACAAAATCTTCAAAAAATTTTTTTGAAAAAAAAATACCAAAGAATGCAATTGCTGGATCATATGTTCAGAATATGGTTAACTTTCAAGTAAATTTAATCTTCCATTACACTCATTACATTCTGTATTTTGATTATTTCATTTTCTGGCTCTAACACTTCCATTTGTTCTTATAACTTCTAGTTTTCTAACATAATTCTCATCTCCTCTTTTAGTTTCTTGAACATACTGATAGTTATTTTTAAGTTTGTAATCATTTTCTGCTTTACCTGTCAATCACTTTCCCCTGTCCCCTTGGTTTTTTAGAAAAGTCTTATTGGCTTTTCCTTTTTCTTTTCTTCATTTCTCTGCTCACCTCCTTCATGGCATCATTCAGTCCCATGTCTTTAAATGCCTCCTATATGTGAATGACTTCCAAATTAATATTCCCAGCTGTAACCTCTCCCCTTAACTTCAAATTCTTGTTTCTCACTGCCTACTAGATATATGTACACTTGACTGTCTCATAAGCCTATCACCAAAGTTACTATGTTCAAAATCAAATTCGATTTTATTACCTTCTCTTCTGGCAATGTTCCACATCAGGGTAAATGGCAATTCTACTTTTCATCGCTTTAGAGGTATCCTTGTCTCCTTTCTTCCTTACTCCCTATATCCAAATCCCTCAGCAAATCCTTGGATTTATCTGCAAAAGATCCCAAGGATGCCACCACCTGTCACCACCCTTGCTTCGACCACCAGCCTGGTCTAAGCACCGTCCTCTCTCACCTATAGTACTGACGTTCCTTTGCAGCTGGTTTCGTCCTGTTTCTACTCTGGCTTCCCACAATCTACTACCTTAGTAGCCTGATCTTGGCCTTAAGACTTAAGAACTATCAGTCACTCCTTTGCTTGAAAATCTCCCATCAGGCTTTATTCTCAACCAATATAAAAAGCAAAATTCTTAAAGTGGTGCTGAAGTCCCCATATGATCTTCCCGGTTATCTCTCTTAGCTCATCTCCTACTTCCCTGCCTCGTGCTCACTGCACTACAGCCACAGGGGCCTCCTTGCCGTTCCTGAACAAGCCAGAAGTCAGACATGCTCTCAGTGCAGGACTTTGCATTTTCTGTTCCCCCCATCTTAAATATCCTATCCCCTGACAGCCACATGACTCGGTCCCTCACTTCCTTTGGGTATTTTTCCAATGTCATCTTCTTTTTTTTTTTTTTTTAAGATTTTATTTATTTATTTGACAGAGATCACAAGTAGATAGAGAGGCAGGCAGAGAGAGAGAGAGGGAAGCAGGCTCCCTGCTGAGCAGAGAGCCCGATGCGGGACTCGATCCCAGGACCCCGAGATCATGACCTGAGCCGAAGGCAGCGGCTTAACCCACTGAGCCACCCAGGCGCCCCCCAATGTCA
This sequence comes from Meles meles, assembly GCF_922984935.1. Lineage (NCBI taxonomy): Eukaryota > Metazoa > Chordata > Mammalia > Carnivora > Mustelidae > Meles > Meles meles. The sequence goes on from NC_060068.1 coordinate 88,003,036, forward strand.
TCTTCTAACAGAGACTTCACAGCAGTGACCGAAGAATAAGAAGAGCAGCTCCTCCCAACACTTCTCCTCCCCCTGACCCAGCTTCATTCTCCTCCATAGCTGCTTTCACCATTTGGCATTATCATGTGTTTATATTACTCAACTGTCTCCCTCTACTAGATTTCAAGCTTCATGAAAGCAGGAATTACATCTGTTTTGTTCACTGCTGAGAAATCAGAGCTTGGCAGGTGGTACTCAGATAACTGTTTGAAGGAGGAAATAATGAAGAACAAGTTAAATGACTCATTTGTACCTGCCTGACTTATATAAACAGATGAAGACCATTCCTAAATGGATGCATCTCTTTGAGGATTTTTGACTTAAATCGTAAAAAATCCACCAATACCAAAGTAGCATACAACCCAAGTACAAACACATAATACTGAGAGCCCATCAATGAAAGATCAAAATTATTGATGAATCCATCACTAAATATCTCTGAGAGATCAAATAGTTTTAAAAAGCACATTCTACAGTTAATGATCTACAATCTCCTAGATTTTTTTTCCCAATTTCTTTTCATTATCTTTAAACACATGGAAGCAATAAAAGGCATCCAGCAAGCTCAGCACTCTAATTACTTGACTATAGCCCTTTTCAAAAACCACTGCCCCTTTAATTTTAAAATAAACTTTTAATATGCCCAAAGTTCAAAATATTAAGTGCTCTTGAACACATTATGAAATGCCTAAAGAACTAAAATTCTTGATTGTATTACAATATTTAATTAGGAAAAGAGAAGAATTCTGTAATTAAGGTAACTTACATGATAGAACTGTGAAATGAAGAGTTTGAAATGAAATGATTTGACAGCCTCTAAAGAGGTCTTTCTGCTCACAACTTTTCATTGCCTGTGTTTTCCCTTCCTGAAATTGAAACCTGTAGCTTAATTAATTAACCATTATGTCTCACACACAGCCAACCAAAGTTTCAAAGACAGAAAAACAAAATGCTAGGGCAATAACAGTCTCAAGAATGATTTGGAAAAAAACAAAAAACAAAAACCCAAACCACTATGATTAGATTATGAAAAGCTCACCTAACACTAAATTATAAGTTCTATGATGGGAGAGAGTTTTGCTGGGCAGAGAGCGGCAGATTTCTATGAGGGCAGAGATATTCTTCACTGTTAGATCCCTGAAGCCTAGAATAGTACATGATACATTTTAAGTGCTCATAAAAAGAAAAAAAAAATTGAAGGTCAAATAGTACCCGGAGTAGAACGCACAGTATAGGGCAAACCTACCTGTTCTGCTTACCACCAGCACTGAAAAAATATCACCTATAAGTGCATGACTCCCTCTGGTTTGGTTAGCACTCAAAAAGTGTATTTTCGGCGGGGGGCGGGGCGGGGGCGGCGAAGGAAACTTATAAAAGAGAGTATTATTACTTACTGCTCTTGCTTTCCAGATAAAAACTTGGTAGACCTAAAATTGACACAGACTCTTAAATTCCATTTGGCTAAATATTTGAGAACACACCCTTCGGTTACAAATATTAAGAGATTCTTTGTGTAGTCTATTTGATTTCCCAATTTATTAAGGACAAATACAGGTGTCTACTTTGGCTTTATTTGAATTTTCTTTTTCGGTCCAACCTCTTGCTGGAGGGAATGTTAAGTCTATCTCCAATGGGATACACCAAATGCATATAAGATCCAGGGTCTGGATAGGCATACTTGAAGATCCTTAGATTGGGTATGGTGACACACATTATAGCTGCTGACCAAATATACATTTTCCTTTCTTTCTCACCAGCTGAGTCCAGATTTATTTCAGAATAGCAACAAGCCCAGCTAACAAAAAAAAAAAAAAAAAGAAAGAAAGAAAGAAAGAAAAGAAAAAAGAAATCTACACTCTCTGGACTCCTTTGCGACAAGGAATGGCCATGTAACATTTCTGTCTAGTGACATGAATAAATAAGTATTTAGGTGGGTTTCCAGTCCAGCAGACAGCAGGAGTGTGTGCTATCCCTACCTGCTTCATCCTGTCTGCAGTGTAAACTAATATTGAGAGCAGATCAGCCATCCTAAGTCCCTGAGGGGTCATGCCCCCACCTAGGATGGCTGATGGGAAGTTGAGAAAGGTCTGGATCCCTGTAGGAACATGGAAGTCACCATATCAGGTGCATATTGCCTACGTCCCTGGCTTTATCATTCAGGGACAAAAAGAAAAACTCTATTAAGTTAAAGCCACTGTTTCCTTGTTGTATCTCTTGACACTCAGTTGAATCCTCACTGATACAGTTACTAGTGGGGACTAAAAGACCATATAATATAGCTCTTGGTAGGGCCTTCCTTAACCTTACTAATATCTGATTTTTCCCATTTTGGTCAGGCAATAGTCCTAAGACATGACTCATCTGGTGCTAAGAGAAATTCAACTGCTAAGAAGATAGTCTTTTACTGAATTAAGTTAAAAAAAAAAAAAATCATGTTGGAGTTGGGAACTCAAAGCACCACCAATCAAAAGTCTGAATTATAACATTTAATGGTATCTCCCTTTTCTTAACAAAATAGTCAACAAAAAAATTCACAAACTATTTGCTGCCATCAAAAAACAACTGAATTTCAAAAATTAAAATTCTCCCAAAGCCTGCAAAAACCATTGACTTATAACACAAAAATGTTTCCTACACCACCATCAGCAAGTCTGACCAGCTTTACAATTTTCAGCTACACAAATTTTCAGTTGCTGTAGACAACACAATGATGTTTCACTAAACACTCAAAGACATTCTTTAAGTAAGTCCTGGTCACTCTGAGGCAGGAGAGGATCTGAGGCTTGGCTTTTACCATCTCACAGCCGTCTTTGGTCTGGGAGAATCAAGGGGCCACTGCTCATGGACATCAGACTCCACAGTGACTCCCAAACCCTGGGCAATGCACAATGAAGAACCACATTTCTGTCTTCAGAAGCACAGTCCCATATGCCAAGGCCATCCTTCCATCTGTTCCCACCCAAACACCTCCTGCTGACCCTGTAAGACCCAGAACCAACGCATCATCCCCTGTGTGGAAGTTACCCCAAGGTGTTGCACTTATACCTCTACTACAGCATGCTCTACACAGCATCATCATCTCTTTGTTATTATTTATAGACTATAGATGGGTCATGAAGACCATGTTTTATCGTTGTATGCTTCGAGTCTATGAAAAACATGGAACTATAACTGATCACAGTTTGCGGAATGACTAAATGATTAATGGTTACATGATCGCATTCACTATTACCAATATCATAGGAAAATCAATCAAAATTTAAGTTATAACTTAAAGGATAAATATAAAGCTAAGTGCACTGTAAATAGAATCTATAAAGGAAAATAAAGAGTTGTTTTGCTTATTATTTGGCCTAGACATCTTTTAATCCTGCCATCAGGGCCACCTCAAGCTCAAGAAGCATGTTAGCATTTGTTTGCACATCCCTGGTCTGATGAGGTTACAGCATCCAGATGAAAAAGATGCTATCTGGCAGTGTGGTAGACCACAGATAACAAATTAGGAATCAATGACCCGAGTTCAAGTCCCAGCCTGGCTACTCCCCAGCTACCAGATATTCAGTGCTTTCCCACCTACCTTACAGGCTGCTGTGATGGAAAAATTCCTTATTTGTTGCTGCCACTCTGAGCCAGAGCACAGTGTCTGGCCCCTAAAGGGTATGCAACTGTCCGAGAATGAATGACCCAGAGAAGACAGTGCCTAGACTGAAAGACCAGGCTTTTTCCTACCACACCCTACAGGCTCTTAATGTTTTTTCCACAAAAGACCACTTTTCTGCAAGTTCAGTTTAAAAATTCAGTTCCTAGTTCTTTCATTACAGTGTTTTCTTGAAGGACTATATGCTAGTTGTTGCCTTGACAATTCCACTTGCTTAGGTTTAATTTGATATTGATTTAACAAGAGGGGGGGGAACCCATAGCCATTCTACAATTAACAGTTAAACTTACATAAAATCTGGTTGGAAATAGGCCAGTCTTTGTGAGTCTTTGTTTTCTCCAGAATGAAACTACATTCCTTTTTAATCTAGACAGGCCCACGTAAAAGGTTTAGCTGGAAAATCAAGGGTAGAGTCACAGTTATGACTAAAAACTGAAGATTTCACCTATATATTTTCATAATGCAAATTTAAAAAGTGGAAAAACATAGTTGGTATTCCCTATCCTTCAGCTCTATATATACACTGTACATACTCTAATTAATACTGATCTTCAGATGTGATGAACTGATTTGGAAGTGGCAGACCCTGCAGCAGCACCTTGCACTGAAAAACGCAAACACATCATCCAAATCTTACTAGTGCCCGTCAAATAAACGCTTATATGCAGGTTCAGGTTCTAAATAGGTATGCAATCCCACTTTGTATAGTTTAACACAAACTCACTCCCCTATACAAGAGCACTATAAAGGATTTTAACAAAGTATCCTTCAACTTTTTAACCTTCCTCTTTTATTTTCTGGTTTGCTTTCTCCCGTGGGGGTGTTTTCCTTTGTTTAACTGTTTCTATGGTTGATCACATTTGGGAGAGAACTAAAGAACCTACACACCCATCAGTAAGCAAGGCACACTTTCCCATCATCTTCATGGTTAACAAGGAAAATGACAGGCAGCAAAGGAGGAAGAAAGAGCATATAGAAATAAGCAGAACTCCAGCTGAATGGAAATTAAACTTCCCTTGCTGATAGTACTTACACATGCATCTTTCATTCAGGACCATACATTTATAAAAGCAAAATTCGATTAACTGGAAATGTATACGGGGAATTATACTACAAATACCGATTTAACTTTGTTATAAAATGCTGAAGAAAAATATTGCTACTGAATCGGGGAGAAATAGATTATCAGCACATTAACACAGAATATGCAATTTCTTCTTCAGGCAGTATTAGGGTAGCATTATATTTCTTTTATGAGGATACAATCAGAATATTAAGGGGTATCTGGGCATTGTCCAACTGCCATCAGTCCGCAGACTGCTAACCTATTAGAGACGCTGAAAATACTCTCCTTGGTGACAAGGCACTATTCTCTGTTAAGACAGTGATAATTTTTATCTATGCTTGTCACCCAGTAAACTAGATAGGCTATTGATTTAGGTTGGACATTCAAATACCAAAACAATAAAGAACAGTGAAAAGAATCAGTCATTAATAAAAGGCAAAGAGACATCAGTTTCATGCAGGTGATCTGCAATCAGTCTATAAAGTAGGAATTATTTATAAAACCTCTGGAACGAACATTTTTCTTGGAACATTTTTCTTTTAAGTTTCTTCCCTTTATGAATCTTCTTAGAAATATGGTGAACAATGTTTACAACTGCAAAAATAAACCCATGAAATCAGGAGATATTGGGCACTACTGGGAAAAATAAGGTATGTGGGGTTTCAAAATATAATTTTGCTTAGGAAAAATGAAACCAATATACCCAATATTTGAACTTACATGCATTATATAACCAAGAATTAGGTCTCACAAGTATAAACGAAAGCATTTTTTCCTTTCCAAAACACTGGAAAAGGAAAACATTTCATTTAGTAATTCATAAAATGTACGCAGGCCTAACACTTCAGTACTTTAAAAGTCAGAGGTATTCTTTTTTCATAAACCCCAGTCACATAAGCAAGAAGATGCACTTGCAATGCAAAAAGCAATTCTTTTAGCCAATAAAACAGACTATCTGAGAACGGCCTCTCCATTTCATGGAAAAAAACCAGTGAACCTCATCAAGTGAGGTTATCAGAGTTTCTTCAAACCAATCTAGAATCCCACCCACATTGTCTTCTCATCAATATTCCTCCATGCTTCTTCGTCCCCAATTACAAAAGACCAGATAACCCTGTGACTGATAGGTGATATGCACAAGCTTATTTTCCATTGTTAAACAGAGTTAACATACTGAGAAAGCGATTTCAATTACTGAATAAATGGAAAAGGGTTAAGCGGAATATGATGAAACAGGATTTAACAACATTCTCAAACCTCATCAGTTTCTGAGGAAAATATGCTAGAGAAGACAAATCTTAGAAAAGGTAATGTACATATAGCATTCACACTGCAGGGTTATTTTTTAAAAAAAATGAAAGAAACCCCCTGAGTAATAGTTGATATGCAGCAGCTATTATTAAGTACAAAGCAGAAAGATCTCTGTGCTCAAATGGCCCCTTGTCCAGAGAGAGGTCTCACCGCCACACTTTGGACCATTAGTGGCCACCTCCAGCAAGCCTGCCCTTCTTGCCTCTGATAAGCCATGGGTACCAGTTTCACCCTTACCCCATTCTTGATTCATCTCCTACAGAATGCCATTTCCAGGTTGAGCATCCAACTCTTGGTATTGGCTCAAGTTGTGATCTCAAGGTCAGAGGACCGAAACCACCTTGCTGAGTGAGGAAAGAGCTTAGGACTCTCTCTCTCTCCCTCTACCCCTCCCCACCCAGACCGCTCTCTCTCTAAAATAAATTAACCTTTTTTTAAAAAATGCCATTCCCAGCTTTCATACGCCACTAGTGAATTACTAAAGCCATTACATTTCTAAGGGCTTAAACTGCCAACAAATATTTTCCAAATTAAAAAAAAAAGGACTTAACTGCTAATGGGTGTGTGTGTGAGTGTAAACACAATGTTAGTTCTGAATCATGCCACTCTTTGCACTCAGCACAGGGCCTACCACACTTCAGGTGTGCTGGCCTGTGTATGGATAAGCCAATTCCACAGCATGAATATTAATACACAGGGGCTTTCCTCTGCATCAGGACACTTGACCATAGAATAACCACAAAGCAATCATCCTGTTTCTCAAATTGGGGTATAAGCTCCTTGAGAGAGAAAGTACTCAGCTTTTTTTGCGTGCCCTCTCAGTGTACCCTCACTTGAGGGTTTGCGGCAGGGCAGGCTGGAGCCAATCTAGGACTGGCTTTCTTGAAAAATAAACTTGGGACCAGAGGTGGCCCTGACATAAAGATTATTGGGTTGTGGCGAATTTTCTTAGAAATGGAGTCTCTTAACATCCAGGTTATTGCTCACTGCTCCTCGAGGTAACTTCCAGTTCCTAAAATGGTCTCTTTATCTTGTTATTGACTGGGAATGAAGTTCCTGGGTTCTGGGCTCAGCTGGGCCACCCCCCAGCTGCACTACTTGAATAAATCACTTTTACTTCCCTGTCCTTCAGCTCCCTCTGCTACGAAATGCTGAAGCCTATTCTTCTGTCAAAGTTCCAGGACTTCTAAATTTAAGATCTATTTTTCAAGTGCAGCAATCTTCTAACGAAAGCATTAATACCCTAACGCTGAAGATGGTTTTGAAGCGTTTAACAACAAAGTTCTAAGACTTCAATTTCAGTGCAATATGTCTGAGCTAATTCAAAGGAGTGAGAGCGTGTCTACCTCACAATGTTACCGTGTGTGGTGAAGGTTAAATCAAGTAACGAATATAAAACATTTAGCTCAACGCCTAGCATTTACTAAAGCACTCAATAAGTACTAGCCATTATTATTGTTATTGAAAGAAATATAATCAGAACTCTATAGATTTTCATCAAAACCCATAATATCAATGTAATTAGTTGACAGAACTGAGTATGTTTAGAAATTTCTTCAAAAAAAGGAAATAAATGAAAGGAAATTGTCAAGTATTCACTCAGTCACTAAACATCTTACAATCGAGAGAAAGCACATCTTAGCAATCCGAATTTCCATATCTAATTTTGTAGGATTCTCTCATCTCCCTGCAGAATCTTGTTTCCTGCTTTAAAAAAAAAAAAATTCCAAATAAAGCCAACTAACCAGCAAAATGAAAGTTTATCTGTTCTAATAAAATGGTATGTTGATACAGTAATTGTTATTCTTTCCTCTAACCTCATTTCTACCTTTGCTATTTAATTGGTACCAAAAAAAAAAAGAAAAATCTACAATTAAACCTTTCATTTCTTCCCCCCTATCTTATCTGTCCATATGAACCTTTCCTCCCCCCTTCATCTCTTCTCTGGATCGAGTGTCGCAAGGCAGCATGTCCTACAGCGCTGTCCTCAAGGCCCCTCCCTGTCTCTCCTCTGACCACCCCATCACCTGGGTCCTGGGTCCTCCGTCCCTTCACAAAGCTCCCTGAGAGATTATCTATCCCACAGCAAGGAGTTCCTTAGAATCAAACCACCTCTGGTTGCCTTTTTAACAACAGTAAGGGTATTAGAAGTTTAATGGACACTAGTCTCCCTTCTGGATGTCTAATAGAGAAATATCCTTTACTTGTTTTTTTAATACTAGTATTTTATTAAACCTTACCTCCCAGAGAGGTCTCCCATGACTGCTCCACGTCAAGTCCCCATATTCTTTCGTACATAGCACACTGTTTCCTTCCTAACATTTACCACAACATTATTTATGTAATGTTTGCCTCCTTGACCAGACCACAAGCCCCATGAGGAAAGGGACTTTATTCATTCATCAACGTATGCCAATGATCTAGCACAACGTCTCATAGAACACACAGTATTCACTATGTATGTACTGAATCAGTCGATGGCATCTGAGAGGCTTCCATGCTTTGGTCAGGACCTACAGGGGAAAAAAACACAACAGATATGGCCCTCTGTAATGGAACTTACAATTTAGGACCAATTTTATTTGGGAAGGTTAGAATTTCACAAACTTACTAATTTTTTTGGAGAAACAAGAAACACTAACCAGATAAAAAATACACAAAAGGCATGGTATACATTACAAGCTACCCAACAGGAAAGGAATCACGACTGGAAGAGATGGAGCAACCGACACAGCCATCAGAGAAAGTCACACGCATGAAGTGGGACTTGTGCTGGTGTTTGGTGGAAGGATTAAATCGGGGCTGGAAAAGAGAGCAGATGGCATTCCACAGTGAGATGAAGCTGGCAGAGCACATGTAAGGAAGGAGACGTGAATAAGCCTGGCCTGTGCAGAAATGACATGCAGACTCATGCCACTGAGGGGGGTGGGGGGGGCGGGAAGCAGATGACAAAGGGCCAGATTAGGAGCCCGGATCACAATAAAGGGGTCATTATATTTGATGCCTCAGTCAAGAAAACCTTCCCAGCTTCGGTGGGGAGTAGGATGTTGGCACTGGGACACGAGCCTACCAATGACAGTCAACTAGGTGCCAAACAAAGGACTAGAAACAAGAACCCAACAAAGACTTGTTGATCACGAGGGTAGCAATACTGAGAACAGAGATATAACAAATACTGAAATCTGCAAGTTCCCACAGTGGCCACCTCAATGTTAGAAAAGCAGACTAAAAGCAAAAAGGAAGAAATTACTGGGTTTTAGTGGGATTTCCAGTTACATGTATTCTGGCCCCAGACCAATATATACTACAAGTGTAGGAGGTGAGAACGATATAGTACCATTAATGACACATGCTAAGTCCTTATACCAACTGCTAATGCTTAACACTAGTTTGGTGAGGTTGATTGTAAGCATGAACTATTGAAAATCTATGATGAACCTAGCACAGCTCTGCCCCTTCTAATAACCATATAGCTTTCTACATGAACTGCTCTCTAAAGATGTGCTAAAGAACAGAGCCACATGGCCTCTCAAAGGGATCAGGATCCCCTCCCCAACAGGACAAAGCTGGTACTCAGAACAGAGAAGCAAGCAGTGGTAGCACTAAAATGAAAGTTTTCCTTGAATAAATTTTTAAAAGAATCTCAAGTGAAAGGTAATACTAGTTTATGCACAAATCTCCAAAACCAAACATAGTATTGGAAGGGAAGGGAAGGGCAAGGGGAAGGAGGAGTCGAAGGGGAAAGGGGAAAGGAGAAAAGGAAGGGGAAAGGGACAGGAGAAGGGGAAGGGAAGGGAGGAAAACAATCAGAGAACAAGACTCTTAGGACCTACTATGATCAAAGAACTATCTGTCGAAAAATAGGAGAACTATATCTTTATCTCTAGCTTGCATTCAAGATTGAATTCTATTTCTTGGGCAACATGGATATTTAGGTAGATAAATGGGTATTTATGGATATTTGCTGTATTTTTCTGTATGTCTTAGTCAGAAATAAAGACAAAATTAACTGTAACTGCTTTGTCAACAAACCAGTTATATTACTTTACTACTCTGATTCAGCTAACAGAGAGCAACCATTTTTATAAAGTTTGCAGCAAGAGAAATAATCTAAGCTGATGGCTTATTTTCAAGCTTGAAAACTATTTAGATGTGTTTTTTACATTGTACTGTATCTTTGTAGCTAAGGAAATACACACAAAGCAAACTAGAAGAACAGGGGGAGCTAAGAAAGTGATACTATCTTTGCTGTTTCATCAATCATCAGTACACCTATTTATGCAATCCTGATTTTATTTCTGACATTCTACAGGGTGACATGGAACAACGAACACATCCTTCTTGTAGTTTACATCCCAGCATTACTTAGACCTCATTTTTTCATTTTGTCTTCCAGGACAGAAAGGATTCCAAGCTGAAGAACCAGTTACAGCGTATGCTACCATCCCAGCCTTGAAACAAAGAATATAGCCTCTCCAATCCATTATTTATCTTTAAAATGGGATTTTTGCAGGGTGTCAAACACAGCAATATAATTGCAGTAAGCAAACTACTAAAATAACCACCAACAATCACCACTTCCCATTCATGCCCTTGTGGGATTCATCCCCTTAAATGTGGGCTGGACCTGGTGACTGGCTCCTCATGAACAGAATATAGCAAATATTATGGGCATCACTTCAAAGATCATGTCAGAGAAAGACTGGGACTTGCAACCCCAGTGGAGAAGTCCCAGGTAGAGAGGAACTGAGGGAATTCTTACGCCAATGGTCAGTGAGGAAGCAAGGCTCTCAGTCCAACAACCACCAGGAACTGAATTCTGCCAACAAGTCCGTGGACAAGCTGGGAAGCGGCTGCCCTCCCAGCTGAGGATTCTAGTGAGACCACAGGCCTGGCGGACACCTCAACTATAATCTTACAAAAAAAAACTGGCACCCAGCTAAGCCACAGTCAGATTCCTGTTCACCAGAAACTGAAAGATAATAAATGTTTAAATTTTAAGCTGCTGATTTAGGGATCAACAGTTGCAGAACAATAGGTAACACAATAATGTAAATGCAATTTATAAAATAATATCTTATTTAAAGTTTTAAAAAATTCTATCTGGGCCCATAGTAAAGTGGATTTTTAAAAAAAAAAAAAACCCTTTTAAGACCCTCCTTGTTTTAAATAAAAGTAAGCAGTTGAGTCAGCATTTCCTAACAGCATCTATGCCCAAGTACTGTCTGTAACTCGTATGGCAGCCAAGTGGATTAATTCAGTATTTGAGCCAGGGCCTCCAGGAAACATTGCATCCCAAAAGCAAGGAACGCCTTATGCTTCCAACTGGAGAGAGTGCGCATACATGTAGAACACCACATTCTTTATATTCTTTTTGAAATCCAAAGTATAAACCTATTACTTAAAATTAGGAAAGTAGAGCCAAATTACCCAGCTAAAAAAAAAGCAATTTTAAGTGGAAAAATGAAACAAAAAGGTATTCTAAAATGTAGTCTTTTAATTTCGACTGGCCCAATTCATACAACTCTTGCTCTAAGATTTTTGCTTTAAGAATTAATTCTGCAAGTATTACTATACTGCAAATAATGTACAAAGCAACTTCATTTTAGACACATTGGTAAATCAAGCACACTAAATTCATCCCACTAGATGACAATTCAAATACTGAAACACAGAAGGAAAATAAAATATCTGACAAGGCTCTCAATTTAAAAGTATCTCATCTCATTTAAAAGTATCTCAAGATACAGTTCAATCAAGCACCAATTTCTTCTTCTGAAGGCTGTTAGCCTCCAATGAAATATTAAAATTAATAAGACCATTTTCTTCAGAGATTTGTATAAAAAACTCAGTAGGAATGCCACAGATAGGATATAATCATTTAATTTTTTAAAAGAAAAGGAAGTTACACCACCAAAGCATTACTGCCTTTATCTGCTACCCTTAAATATATACCCCTAAGGCACTTTCAGTATAAAAAACAAAATATAAACTGTGAAGGAGACCTAACACAGAGTGGAGGAATGGGTGAGCCTAGTGGTGGGTATTATGGAGGGCATGTATTGCATGAAGCACTGAGTGTGGTGCATAAACAATGAATTTTGAAACACTGAAAAAATAAATGAATGAATGAATGAATAAAATTTCACTTGGCGGGGGAGGCGGGGGGTGGGGGGGAAGAGACCTAACACAGGCCCACTGTGTTATTTTCTTGCTTTTGCTGGACTGTACTCATGAGCATCTTGTATATTTAAATCTTTTTTCACCAAATATTTTCTCTGCTCAGCTGAATCTCTGCCACGCCAAGTTCAACTTTCCCAGATCTTCTTGTTCTAATCATAGCACAGCAAACTCTGGTAAAAATAACTAAGTAAGGATGCCTTAAAATGTTATGGTCCTATAACAAAAAGTAGTTTCAGAATTAAAACCTTCAGAAATATTATGGCCAAAGTCACACATTGCCACCAAGTCTGAAACAGCATGTGTATACTAAGTGCAATTCATTCTCTCCCTCTCCCGCTCTCTCTCTCACACAAACACTCACACACACACTTGGGCTAAAAGACAGACATTTCTCCTCAAATTTCAGATCAATATGCAAATGTCTTACCAGATGTAATTAAGGTGAAGTTATAAGGCTTAGCTCCAATTCCTACCTTGACCTGTGTATTCATTAAGTTGAACTAAAAAATTCAGCCTTTTCCCTTCGTGTTTAAGACTTCAAAGGCAGAGGCATGAAAAATGAAGGGTCCAGTAAATTCTCAAGAAGCAAGTATAGCCCACCAGTGGCAAGAGACACAGGAGTTAGCCATGTGGGAGTATATAACGGACCTTCACTTCCTGTGCTACATTAAGGGGGAGCCTGAAATCTGTCATCCCTGTGCTATTTGAATTTTGCTTGGTTACACAGACACTAAGTTTTCAAACTATAAACCACTGACACCAGTTAGAATATTTCAGGGCTTTTTAGCTTTTTTTTTTTTTTTTTCTTATTTAAAACTCTGTAGATAGTTTCAGATAATGTTTCTTTTACGAATTGGTTAGCCTATGCAAAACACATGTGATAACTTTCAAACTTCAGTTTCGTAAAAAAAAAAAAAAATTAAGTATCAATTTTAAAAAATCCATAGGAACAAAAGCTAAGTCATTCAGTAAAAATGTTTTATTAGCTATTTTGAAATCAGATACTGAACTCAAGGACGGAGAAGTCACTTGGGAATGGGAGGAGAGGGTCAATCAGAGGTCTGAATTACTTGTTTTGGAGAGGGCTCTTACAACTCACCAATTCTTTAAAGATTTAATGATTTGTTAAAGAAGTACAAAATACTTCAACGATGTCCCAGTAAGTGATCCTGGAACCAAACTTTTGAAAAACATCCAAGTTTGGGGCGCCTGGGTGGCTCAGTGGGTTAAAGCCTCTGCCTTCGGCTCAGGTCATGATCCCAGGGTCCTGGGATCGAGCCCCACATCGGGCTCTCTGCTCCGCAGGGAGCCTGCTTCCTCCTCTCTCTCTGCCTGCCTCTCTGCCTAGTTGGATTTCTCTCTGTCGAATAAATAAAATATTAAAAAAAAAAAAAAAAAAAAAAAGAAAAACATCCAAGTTTTTTTAGAAGAGAATGGGGACACAGGTTATAAGAGGCAGCTTACTTGGCCAGGGATTCAATATATAAAGATCATTTAGAAATGTGTTTAGGAAGCACTTACATTTATAATCCCAAACCTTAGTCCTACAATGGCAGTTAGGCATGCTGAAAAAAAAATTAATTGATATTATATTACATTTGCAAGCAGAGGGCAAATATCCAAGGTTGAAATTAGTAAGAATGACTTAGACAAACAGCTTACTTAGACACCTTACTTAAAGGTTCTATTAAAAGTCATTTAAATTTTCAATCACATTGATAATGACAAGTTTTAAATGTTACAGGCTTTAAGCCTAGACAGTATGAAGAAGTGTAACGTCCATCTTGACTCTGACATTTGCTTCTAGGGCAGCTGGTTGGGGCCACAGTATTCTCGAGTTATTTGGCCTCTTCGTATAGTTGTGATAAATGGTTTCATCACGTTATCACATGATCAATGGTTTTGTGGCCCTGCTGACATCACCCAATGAAGCTAAGGAATAAGCAAAACAAGAAATGGAGTTAAATGGAAAATAAAGGATGGAATGATTTTCTAATACTTGGTGTTCAAACAGATAAAGTAATTAATATTACCTCTATGAACACAGATAATGAACATGATATTCTCTAAAGTAGTAATACTAGCTTTCTGGAAAATTCTAGTGGATTTACACTTTATCACAATGTTTTTGCTATTTCTACATAAGCAAAAGTGACAAGTGGTGGTACAGAACGTTACTTTTTTAAAGGGAACAATTGAAGAGAATTTCTGGCACTTAGAGATGCTCATAGCCTCTGCCCTGAAAGAAAAGGAGGATTATAATCAGAGTCCATAATTGAGATTTTTAAAATACGGTGCTGTAACAACTCAACTTCTGATGTCTGCCTCTAACCAATGGCAACCCTACAAATGTTCGGCTCAAAAACCTGTCAAAATGATTTATCACAGAACATTTTAAAAAGTATATCCTTTATCAATGATTAATGACCAAAAAGATCACACATCCCAATATTTGACGGAATGGCAGAAAAAAAGATTTTTAAGATTTATCCACGGCATGTTCTGGAGGGAATGAATACGAAACAATGGAAAGCAGGAGGATATACAAAAAAGGTACATGGTTTCGACTGTTAGCACAGGCCTTAGAATCTCCATGCCATCAACCCCATTTCCAGAACATTTAACCTGTTAGAATACAATCAAAGCATTAACCATATAGAACAAAAATACAACTATTTTAAGCCTTACAAGAATTAAAAAAAAAAAAAACTGCAAAGTATTTTAAAACTCAAGTTGGAGAAATATCAAATCTGTGAACAACATCCTACCACAGGAGGAGGAAAGGGGAAGAAAGATGGAAAAGACTAGCATTTGAAAAACAAAACAAAGATGATCAACATTTGAAAAGTGAAAAATTCAAAGCATTACAAACAATTACAAACACTAACAGAGAATTCCAACCAGTTCCAAATTATTATTAGAAAATCATGTAGCTTTAGTCTTAATTTGCTCTTACGTTTTTAACAATAAAGGGGCAGCTAAGCAAGTATTATAAGAGTGCTTTCAAGACATTTAACTATGGGGGGGGGGGGGCGGTGTATCCAAGCCTCTTCTTACATGCAGACATTTACATAGTGAGCTAAAACAGACAACAGCCTCTCTAAGCAAGTTTCACTGGCTAGGACAGTGAACACATGTAATTGAAAATCATCAAACCAAAATAAGTAATATGCAATTCTCAACTGCCCAACATCACTCCCAGCTCACTGTTCCTCATATTCAAGCAGCGCTGGCCTAGCCACGCTCTCTCCTCATCAGTACGAGACTCTAACTGGCCTGTTTTCCCTTCCACCTGACAGTCCAAAAGAACGAAATTTAGGAAACCACATTTTACATAATAGTCTACAGAGTCAGTGTGCCTACAGATACAAAAGATAAGGAGTAAGAGAAACTTAGACCTTAATCCAAATTTTTCTGATAACCCAGACAAATGATCCAAAGTATGGCTTCTCATCTCTCTGGGCCTCAGTTTTATCATCTATAACACGAAAGAACTGAGTGGAAAGTGGTTCTAATGTTTCCTGGTCACATTTTTAATTAAATCTCCAGCATATCCTCCTATCAAAGAAAAAAAAAAATAGACACATGCCCAATATTCAATATTCAATAATTAAGTATGGGAAGGAGGGTCACCATCTGTCTCCCTGAAAAACACCCATCAACCCCACATCCAATCCCCATTCTGGAGGTCTTCTAAGGTCCCACCAGTTCCCATACAGTGTCATCAGTGTACTACCTCTTGATAAATTACCCCCCGAAATGAAAAGATTGGGCCACCCCCACTGCACTGGAAGTCAAAGCCTGGCTGTAATATGGTCAAATACATTTGGAAGAGCTAGGAATTATCCTATACATGGCCTCTTACTCAATTTCAATTAAAAAGAAGTCTGCTTGGGCCACCTGGGTGGCTGAGTGGGTTAAGCCTCTGCCTTTGGCTGGGGTCATGATCTCAGGGTCCTGGGATCGAGCCCCACATCAGGCTTTCTGCTCAGCGGGAAGCCTGCTTCCCCTCTCTCTCTGCCTGCCTCTCTGCCTACTTGTGATCTCTCTCTGTCAAATAAATAAACAAAACCTTAAAAAAAAAAGAAGAAGAAGAAGAAGTCTGCTACTTCAAATGTAGCTCTCCAAAACAAAGAACACTAACTCATTAGAACTGCACCTTCCTGCCTAACTCCAGATCTATACTGTCAGGTACGGTCACTTTGGATTCTACCATCTATAGCTTGACTAACCCCACCTGTAGACCTTGACAGTCAACCCTACCCAGTGAAATATCCCCATTCTGGAACAGTAATAATTCCACAAAGTTCCGTCAGAGAAGTTCAACCCATAAATTCAATAAATTCAATAGAACTAATGAGATTTGTCTCTCAATAATATGAAGAAATGAGGCAACTAGAGTAAGAGGGTGGGAATGTGTGAACAGAGACCACCCACAGAAAATACTGTGATTGACACACAAAAAAATGTTCTTAAATAAAAATTTCCATCCTTTCCTCGACCTATATGCAAACTGGCAAAAAGCCAATAATCACCTAATATCCCTTAAATATATTCCCTAGAGAAATGAAGGTCTGATCAGTAGATCTCTATTATATAACACTCTTTGCTTCTATCCCAACAATATAAGAGCTATTGGTATTATTCATACATGTTTCTAATGGAATCTTAGTACCTCCTTTGAAATCTGAAAAAAAGTCAAACTGAGGTTTTCCCCAACAGTTTATTAACTACCAAGACACTGTAAATACTGAAAATCAAAGTGCACAGCTTAAAAAAAAAAGGGGGCTTCTAAATGAACACTTTTATTTATGCAAAGGACTCTAGAATACAGAACACAGTAACTCATGGAAAATACTGAGTATTACAAATCTTGGTAGAAATTCATTTTATATTTCTGAAAGTTATTTGAGTCTCTTGAATATGATAAAATCAAGCCATGTTCTTCTTTCTTTCCCATTAAATCCCTTAGAAACACCAGCAACAATTTAGGAATGTAAATGGATTTTCCACTTGTATTTATACTTAATGATGACTTAAACAGAAGGAATACAGCTTAATTCTTTTTGGAAATAGATTGAGCCCATAGGAATAGGGTTTAAAAAAAAAGGAAACGAAACGAAAAATTATTTTGACACGCAAAACAAAAAGAATGTCAAAAGGAAAAAACTGATTTAAAAACAACAACAAGTACAACAAAATAACAGAAAACAATAACAACAACAAAACAGCTAAAGTCAAAGAGAAATTTCAAAACATAGCAGCTCGATGCCTGGTCCAAAGATGACAGACTATGGGGTACAAGTCCTCTGCATAAGGGCAAATTAAATACTGAGGAACACTCCTCAAAGTCCACAAATATCCATTTGGTTTCATTTCAATTTTTTTTATTCTCACTCCTTTTGATTCCTTGAATCTCACTGCTCTTACTACCTTGAACTTTACCTGTGACTCTAATGTTCAGAAACAAACTCTGTTAAATAGGAGACGTGGATATCATAACACACCGTGTCGCAAAGGGCACATCAATAGCTCTGACAGATAATACCTCAATAATAAGTTCTGCAAAGACTTCCTAAGTCAGCATTCCTGGAAGTCCAAATACTATGTCTGCCAAGGACATATGCTTCCCCTGACATTTTAGGACTAAACCCTATCAAGTAGATTTTTTTTTATGTCTATCCTGCAAATACTTCTCATATTTAATTCTACAGTACCAGATACGTGCCCCAAGCAAAAACCATTTTTCTCCTAGAACACAAATCTCTGAAGAAGCCTGTGTCAGCCATATGCATATATGTATATATATAAAATATATATTTTTAGGGGCGCCTGGGTGGCTCAGTGGTTTAAGCCGCTGCCTTCAGCTCAGGTCATGATCTCGGGGTCCTGGGATCGAGTTCCGCATGGGGCTCTCCGCTTGGCGGGGAGCCTGCTTCCCTCTCACTCTCTCTGCCTGCCTCTTTGCCTATTGTGATCTCTCTCTGTCAAATAAATAAATAAAATCTTTAAAAAAAAAAAAGCTTTAAAAAAAAATATATATTTAACTAATCATTCAGTCCAGTGAAAGAGAAAGTGGTACTTGTTCAGAAATCTACATTTACATGATGGGTTACATGTACAACTACAGGTCCAATTTTTTTTTATAAAGATTTTATTTATTTATTTGACAGAGAGAGATACAAGTAGGCAGAGAGGCAGGCAGAGAGAGTGAGAGGGAAACAGGCCCCCTGCCGAGCAGAAAGCCCGATGCAGGACTTGATCCCAGGACCCTGAGATCATGACCTGAGCTGGAGGCAGTGGCCTAAACCACTGAGCCACCCAGGCGCCCCTACAGGTCCAATTTTTAACTAAGGACATAGTGCTGTTTCTTTCCAGCTTTCTAGCTACATGAGCAGTAACAACATAGAAACAACGGAATACTCCAAGTACTGTTAATGCCATGTCCATCCTAAACTCCCAGGGGTGGGAGGGGGAAGGGCGAGGGGAGCAGACACTCTAAGAGACACTGCATTGCAATTTACAACAAGTATTTGACTAAGTGCTCTGCCACTGGTTCTGTCTGAGTACTCTCAGAATTGACTATTCTCAGAATGTATAACTATGGGTAATAACAACAAAATTCTATCTAGTGATTTTTTATTCTTTTATAGATATGGAGGGGTGCCTGGGTGGCGGGCAAGGAGTTTGCTTAAGATTCTCTCTCTCAGGGCACCTGGGTGGCTCAGTGGGTTAGAGCCTCTGCCTTCGGCTCAGGTCATGGTCCCAGGGTTCTGGGATCGGGCCCCACATCGAGCTCTCTGCTCAGCAGGGAGCCTGCTTCCTCCTCTCCCTCTCCCTGCCTCTCTGCCTACTTGTGATCTCTGTCTGTCAGATAGATAAATAAAATCTTTAGGGAAAAAAAAAAAAGATTCTCTCTCTCCTTCAGCCCCTCCCCACCTCCCTATCTTGGGAAGGGGGGGAATGGAGGAGAAAAAAACTATGAGGAAAAAAAAACAAAGAATGCTTGGGGCATGAGGGAAGGGAAGGCAGAATAAACATATATCTTGTTTTGTAACTGTCACTTGGGAACAAAGTAAATATATTATGTAAGTGCAAACTGAAGTTAAAATTTAAAAATTACTGTGCCTGTAGTTAATAATAATATATTGTTCATTTAAAAAATTTAAGAGTAGGGACACTTGAGTGGCTTAGTTGGTTAAGAACCCAACTCATGATTTCAGCTTAAATCATGATCTTAGGGTTGTGGAACGGAGCACCACATGGGGCTCCACAAAAGACATGGAGCCTGCTTAAAATTCTCTCCATCTTCCCCTCTCCCTTCTCTCTCCCCCTCTCTAAAATAAAAAAATCAATAGAAGAGTAAAAACTTATGTGTTCTTAATACAATAAACAAAAATTCTTTAAAAATAAGAGAAAAAAATAATCATTATCCTGCCTTTTTAACTGGAATTGGACAAGACCCAAATGATTGATATTTTACTTAACAGAAATATTTTAGCTAATATTAAATATTAATAAGAATTACAAATTTAGACTTTGACCATTTTGCAAACTTTAATAATGGATTCAGTCATCATTAAAAGCTACTAACATCATACAGAGACAAATACTACATTATCTCCAGATGGCAGGTGATTTCCTAGAAGGTATTCTTGTGCAAAGAAAAATAAAGAAATAAAACCCTGATTCTGCTCAGGTCTTTGGATCTGCCAAATTGTAAGAAATACAGGGGAAAGAGGAAGCTGTTAAATGACACCAAGGAGATACAACTGGCGATTTATGAGCCATGGGAAACTGCATAAAAGATGAATGCGAGGGGCACCTGGGTGACTTAGTGGGTTAAGTCTCTGCCTTCAGCTCAGGTCATGATCCCAGGGTCCTGGGATCTAGCCCCACATCGGGCTCTCTACTCAGCAGGGAGTCTGCTTCCCTTCCTCTCTCTCTCTGCCTGCCTCTCTGCCTACTTGTCATCTCTGTCAAATAAATAAATAAAATCTAAAAAAAAAAAAAAAGATGAATGCTACTGTTTCTTCAACACACTGCAATAAATTAAGACACAAGAGTGGGAGGTGTGAGAGGCAAGATGGCAGAAGAAGAGGGGACCTCATTTCATCTGGTCCTTTGAATTTAACTATATAACTATCAAATCATTCTGAACACCTGTGAATTCAACCTGAGATGTAAGAATTGCTGGGATTCAACAAAAAGAAAAGAAACCACTATTTGCAACATAGGAGTCAAGGAGATGTGAACATGAGGGGATATATCAGAATATAAACAGTGGGGGTAGGGAGCCTCTGTAAGCCAGCTACCAGAAAGTGATATAGCCCCAGAGTGCAAAATTGGAATCTTTAGAAATTTGCTCCAGTGAGAGACATCCCTACCTCAAAAGGGCTCAGGTGGCGAAGTGAGGAAGAATATTAGGTGAGACAGTGTGACCTCAGTATCCCTGGGGTCACAAAAGGAACACAGAGCCTGAGTCAGCAGAGTTCTCAGTACTGGAGCAGGGAAACCGACTACAGCCAGCGAGCCCGTGAGCAGGCACTCAGCTCAGTGTGCAATAAAACGCAAATCGCAGAACGATCAGACGACTGTTCTCCATGTGGGGGCCCTACAAAGGGCAAAAACGCAGTGCAGAAAGCCTTCAGGGAACAAAGGGCACACAGAGCAACCCTAAGCAGCTTACACTGAGCCAGGAGTCCTGGCAAGGGGTGGTGCAACTCTACCAGAGCAAAGACACCTGAGAATCAGCGCAGCAAACGCCTGCCCCAGAAGACCAGCTGTATCATCAGGGGAATACTAAGTTTACTAAGCACACAGAACTGCACAACTCCAGAGCTAGGGGTAAACAATATATAGAAGAACAAGTTTTTTCTCAGGTTTCTTTTAGCTTTCAGTTTAAAATTTTCCTTTTTTCTCTTTTTCCTTTTCAACTAGTTTCTTATTTTACTAACTCTTTGTTTTTAACTTTTATTTTTACATTTACGTTCGACAGATATCTTCTTCATTTCCGGCTTCCTTTCACAGTATTCAATTTTATTTTTATGTATATATGTAAGTTTTGCTTTCTTTACAATTTTGGGATTTAGTGTATCCTAACAAACAGACCAAAGTACACCCAGGACCAAGTGACCAAGTGGATCACACTGTTTTGTCCACCTGTGAGATTATATTATCTTTTTTCCTTTTTTCTTTGTTCTCCTTTATGGTTTGTGACCTCTTCAGATTTGCCTAGTGTATATTTCACTTGGGTTGTGGTTGATATTTTTTATTTTGTTCTCTTGTTCACCCATTCTTCTCTGGGCAAAATGACTAGAAGGAGGAATTCACAACAAAAGAAAGAACCAGAGGTAATACTCTGCCACAGATCTAATCTATATGAATATTAGTAAAATGTCAGAGCTGGAACTCAGGATAACAATTATAAAGTTGCCAAATGGGCTTATAAAAAGGATAAGACACTAGAGAATCTCTTAGTGCAAAATACAATCTAATCAGGCCAAAATTAAAAATGCTTTAACTGAGATGCAGTCTAAAATGGAAGTGCTAACAACTAGGGTAAAAAAGGCAGAGGAGTCAGTGACATAGAAGACAAGATGACAGAAAGGAAGCAAGCTGAGGAAAAGAGAGAAAAACAACTAATGGATTGGGGGGGAGGCTTCGAGAAATTAGCAATACCATAAAGCCATAAAATATTACAACTACTGAGGTCCCAGAGGAAAAACAAAGAGATGAACAGAAGGTGTATTTCAACCAATCATAGCTAAGAACTTCCCTTATCTGGGAAAGGAAACAGGCATTCAAGTCCAGGAGGCAGAGAGAAATCCCCTCAAAATCAGTAAAAATAGATCAACACCCCAACATATAATTGTGAAGCTCACAAATTTCAGATAAAGAGGCAATCCTGAAAGCAGCTTAAGCAGCTCCTTAACATACAGGTACAGGAGCACTAAACTGGCAGCAGACCTATCCACAGACACCTGGCAGGCCAGAAAGGGCTGGCATGATATTTCCAGGGTATTAAATGAGCAAAACATGCAGCCAAAAATACTTTACCCAGCAAGGCTGGCATTCAGACTGGAAGGAGAGATACAGACCTTCCAGGACAAACAACAACAACAACAACAAAATAATCTGTGATCACTGAACCATCTGTGGGAGAAGTATTAAAGAGAAACCCCAAAAGTAACATAGATTAGAAAGAAACAGTGACTATCTACATAAGCAAGGACTTCACAGGTAATACAATGGCACTGAATTCCTCTCTTTCAATAGTGCTAATGGACTTCAAAAGGAGACTGGCGTAGCAACCCTTATAACAGACACATGAGATTTTAAACCAAAGACTGTAATAAAGAGATGAAAAGAAACACTATATCATACTTAAAGGGTCTATCCAACAAGAAGATCTAACAACTGTAAATACTTATGCTAACTTGGGAGCCACCAATTATATAAATAAATTATTAACAAAATTGAAGAAACACATCAATAATAAGACAATAATAGTAGGGGATTTTAACACCCCATTCACAGCTATGGACAAATCATCTAAGCAATGATCAACAAGAAAACAGGGCTCTGAATGACACACGAACAAGGTGGACTTCACAGATAGACAGAGAACATTCCATCCTAAACCAACAGAATACACATTCTTGTTAAGTGCATATGGAACGTTCTCCAGAACAGATCACATACTGGGTCACAAATCAGGTCTCAACTAGTACTAAAAGACTGATCATTCCCTATATATTTTCAGACCACAATGCTTTGAAACTGAAACCCAATCACAAGAGCAAATTTGGAAGGAACTCATTACTTGGAGGCTAAATAGCATTATATTAAAGAATAAATGGGTCAACCAGGAAGTTAAAGAGGCATTCTTAAAAATTCATGGAAACCAATGAAAATGAAAACACAACTCTTCAAAACTTTCAGGATACAGCAAAGGCGGTAACAAGAGGAAAACATATGAGTATAAACCTTTCTCAAGAAACCAGAAAAATTTCAAATATACAAGCTATCCTTACACCTAAAGGAGCTGGAGAAAGAACAGCAAAGAGATCCTAAACCAAGCAGGAGATGAGAAATAACTAAGATCAGAGCAGAAATCAATGAAACAGAAACCAAAGGAACAGAACAGATCAACAAAACTAGAACCTGGTTCTTTGAAGGAATAATAAGATTGATAAACCCCTAGCCAGACATATCAAAAAGAAAAGAGAAAGGTCCCAAGTTAAAAAGTCATGAATGAAAGAGGAGAGAGTATGACCGACACCAAGGATATACAAACAATAATAAGAACATATTATGAGCAACTACACACCAACAAATTAAGCAATCTGGAAGAAATGGATGCATTCAGGGAAACTTATGAACTACTATAACTGAAACACAAAGAGATAGAAAACCTCAACAGACCCATCATCAGCAGGGAAATTGAAGCAGTAATCAAAAATCTCCCAGCAAACAAGAGTCCAGGGCTGGATGGCTGCCCAGGGGAATTCTACCCATCATTTCAAAAAAGAACTAATACCTATTCTTCTGAAGCTGTTTCAAAAAATAGAAATGGAAGGAAAACTTCCAAACTCATTTTATGAGGCCAGCATCACCTTGATCACAAAACCAAAGACCCCACCAAAAAGGAGAATTATAGACCAATAATCCTGATGCACATGGATGTTAAAATTCTCACCAAAATACTAGCCAATAGGATCCAACAGTACATTAAAAAGATTATTCACCACAACCAGGTGGGATTTACTTCTGGGCTACAAGGGTGGTTCAACATCCACAAATCAATCAACGTGATACATCACTTTAACAAAAGAAAGAACAAGAACCGTAGGATCCTCTCAGTTGATGCAGAAAAAGCAATTGACAAAGTACAGCATCCTTTCTTGGTTAAAACTCTCCACTGTGTATGGATCAAGGGAACATACCTCAATATCATAAAAGCCCAAGGGGAATATCATTCTCAGTGGGGAAAAACTGAGAGCTTTTCCCCTAAGATCAGAAACACAACAGGGATCCCCACTCTCATCATGGTTGTTCAACACTATACTAGAATTCCTAGCCTCAGCAATCAGACAACAAAAATAAATAAAAGGCATTCAAATTGGCAAAGAAGTCAAACTCTCACTCTTTGCAGATGACATGATACTTTAAGACTCCACCCCAAAATTGTTAGAACTCATACAGGAATTCAGCAATGTGGCAGGATAGACAATCAATGCATAGAAATCAGCTGCATTTCTGTACACTAACAATGAGACTGAAGAAAGAGAAATTAAGGAACTGATCCCATTTACAATTGCACCAAAAACTGTTAAGATACCTAGGAATAAACCTAACCAAAGAGGTAAAGGATCTATACTCTAAATACTTAAATACTCTAAAAACTATAAAACACTTATGCAAGAAATTGAAGAAGACACAAAGAAATGGGAAAACATCCCATGCTCATAGATTGGAAGAATAAACATTGTTAAAATGTCTATGCTACTCAGAGCCATCCACATTCATGGAACCCCTATCAAAAACCATCAACACTTTTCACAGAATACACCTAGAATTTGTATGGAAAAGACTAAATAGCCAAAGGAATATTGAAAAAGAAAACTGAAGCTGAAGGCATTACAATTCCAGACTTCAAGTTCTATTACAAAGCTGTAATCATTAAGACAGTATGGTACTAGCACAAAAACAGATACATAGATCAATGGAACAGAAAAGAGAGCCCAGAAATGGACCCTCTCAACGCTATGGTTAACTGATCTTTTGACAAAGCGGGAAAGAAGATCTAATGAAAAAAAGACAGTCTTTTCAACAAGTGGTGTTGGGAAAATTGGACAGTCACATGAAGAATGAAACTGGGCCATTTTCCTACACCATATACAAAGATAAACTCAAAATGGATGAAAGACCTAAATGTGAGACCAGGAATCCACCAAAATCTTAGAGGAGAACACGGATGGCAATCCCTTTGACCTCATCCTCAGCAACTTCTTGCTAGACACCTCTCCGAAGGCAAGGGAAACAAAAGCAAAAATGAACTACTGAGACTTCATCAAGATAAAAATCTCTTGCACAGCAAAGGAAACAGTCAACAGAAGCAAAAGATAACCAACAAAATGGGAGACGATATTTGCAAATGACATCAGATAAAGGGCTAGTATCCAAAATCTATAAAGAAATTATCAAATTCAATACCCAAAGAATAACCCAATCAAGAAATGTAAAGAAGACATGGACAGACATTTCTGCAAAGAAGACATCCACATGTGGCCAACAGACACATGAAAAAGTGCTCAACATCACTCGGCATCAGGGAAATACAAATCAAAACCACAATGAGATACCACCTCACACCAGTCAGAATGGCTAAAATTAACAAGTCAGGAAACAACAGATGTTGGCAGGAATGTGGAGAAGGGGGAATCCTCTCACACAGCTGGTGCGAATGTAAGCTGGTGCAGCCACTCTGGAAAACAGTATGGAGGTTCAAAAATAGAGCTACCCTATGATCCAGCAATTGCACTACTGGGTATTTACCCCAAAGATACAAAGGCAGTGATCCGAAGGGATACCTGCACCCAAATGTTTATAGTAGCAATATCCACAATAGCCAAAATATGGAAAGAGCCCAGATGTCCATCAACAAATGTATGAATAATATGTGTGTGGTGTACACACACACACACATATTATTCAGCCATCAGAAAGGATAAATACTTAACCATTTACATCGACCTGGATGGAACTGTGCTAAGGAAAATAAGTCAGTGAAAGGCAATTAGCACATGGTTCCACTCATATGTGGAATATAAGAAAAGCGATCATTGGGAAAGGGAGGGAAAACTAAACAGGAAGGAATCAGAGAAGGAGACAAGCCATGAGATATGCTGGACTCTAGGAAACAAACTGAAGGTTGCTGGATGGAAGCCGGTGAGGGGATGGATAATTGGGTGATGGGTACTAAGGAGGGCACGTGATAGGATGAGCACTGGGTGTTATATACAACTGATGAATTCCTGATCTCTAGCTCTGAAACTAATAATGTACTATATGTCAGCTAATTGAATTAAATTTTTAAAAAAGATATGGAATAGGAAACTAAAAATTATAAAAAATACTTTTGAAAATGTATCAATCATTTGCAATGTACAAATGTTATCTGAATCTGTGTGCCTATGAATATTTTGTGACAACTGGGGAAAGTGAGCAACCACTAGGTAATTATGAAACAATTACTGTTCAGTCTTTTTTAGATGTGATGATACTGTGCTTATGTTGAAAAAGCGTTACCTTTTAGAGAGTTACAGAATTTTTCATGGGTGTAATGAAATGATGCTTGGAAAGGTGGGAAGTGGGCAGGGACTGAGCAAACAAGAATGACCATGAGTTGTTAATGGCAGCTGGATCACTGTCCTCTCTATTTTTGTCTCGATTTGAAATTTACCATTTATTTTTATTTTTTGAATATTTCAGAGGGAGAGAAAGACTGAGACCAAAACCACACATACATGCACCAGTTGGGGGAGGAGTAGAAGGAGAGAATCCTCAAGCAGACTCCCTGCTGATCCCGGGCCTGTAGTCATCACAGGGTTTGAGGTCACAGGCCTCAGATCATGACTTGACCTAAATCAAGAGTCAGACACTTAACTGAGTAACCCACCCCAGTGCCCCTTGGGTGCGTGTTTTGTTTTGTTTTGTTTTTAACATGAACTGCCTCTTACTAGCAGTCCCCAAGGACCACTCCCCTCCTTAAAGAGGGATGATGGCTCCTAAGACATCATTCTCTCCAGCCAGGTTTTCCTTGTCTCTGTGATTTTTCCTTTCCTCTTTCTTCCCTTCTCCCAATCTTCCACCTCATGGAGCTCCTTGGGGTTCAAGCCAGGACCCTTGTCATCTCTGCACCTTCTCTTTAGCAACATATCTATTCTTATGCTATTCGGCATCATTTATATGCTAGGGACTGCAAATTTCTCTCTCAAACCAGAGGCTCCCCTCTGAGCTCTAAGTTCACAAACCCAATTATCTACAAAACTTTGGTGCCTGGATTTTTAGGAAGCACCCTAAATGCATACAAAAACAGGACCTTAAAGTCCCCCAGAAGTGTTGTTCCTCTTCACCATCTTGGTAAATGGCACACAACGGCTCCAACTGAAAACTCAAGTATTGTCTTTGATTTTTGCCTCTGCTTCACACTCAACCCACTCTTGTAAGACCAGTTTTTTTTACTGAGTCCCTTCTTCTCCATCTCCTGTGTCACCCACCTTCCCCCAGGAAGCTCAAAGGCCTCCTCATGGGCCTCCTAGGTTCATGACCCCCCACACACACACGATTTGCCACCCAGCATCCACAGTAATGTTTTCAAGACCAATCTGAACACATGACCCCAAAATGTGAAATGTACCAGTGCCTTCTTCCATAACTTGAATGAATCCTAAATCCTAAATTGCAGAGTGAATCCTCTGCAATTTACCATTTCTACTCATCATCAAGGTGCAGAACAATCTACGGTACTAGTTGCAAGACCTGTGACTTTTTCACCAGTAGAAGTCTTCAGATCTCATCATTTTGGTATCTTGGAAATATCACCCTCATTACTACCTTGCAACTACAATTATTAAACCCACCACTACAGCTTGTCAGTCAATAATTTAATAAAGCTAAATTTTTTCTGTGTTATATGTGTAAACAGTTTTGATACCAGTATTTCAATATAATTAGTTTACTTTGTAATCCTTATTTTGTTTTGTGCATTTCAAGTCTTGCAAGGGTCCACAGCCTAGTGATGTAAGGAAAGAGTAAGAGGTAGAAGAGATCCACCCCGGTAGGGAAAAGCATTCATTCACTGAGTTGCTTCGAAGTGGCAGCATATTGTGACAATAAAAAGGGGACAGAACTTTTTGGTCATTTTTAGTTTTTTTGTGGTTGTTGTTTTTTTTAATTCTCTCCAGATCACATATCCTCATTTGCCTAAGTGAATCACTCCATCACTCCTTCCTTGGAACCCGACTGATCTCACCAGACCGCCTGCCAATGGAGCTCATGACACATACACAAAAGTTTCAAGAATCCCTGAGTAGGAGCTAAAACTAATTAGATATCTAATTTTTAAGTCTCTGATATGGAAACAAAAATCCCTTAAAAAATTAAACAAGAGAACAAGAAAATGCATAGTTATGTAATAAAGTCTTAAAATAAAAAATAGTTTCTGGGGCGCCTGGGTGGCTCAGTGGATTAAGCCGCTGCCTTCGGCTCAGGTCATGATCTCAGGGTCCTGGGATCGAGCCCCGCATCGGGCTCTCTGCTCCGCGGGGACCCTGCTTCCTCCTCTCTCTCTCTGCGTGCCTCTCTGCCTACTTGTGATCTCTCTGTGTCAAATAAATAAATAAAAATCTAAAAAAAAAAAAATAGTTTCAAGATATAAGAAGATTGCTAATATACCCCATTAAGTATCACTTACTAAAATGGACAGGAAAGGATCAATATGGTAAAACCTATATGGAACTCCTACAAGTCAGTAAGAAAAAGACTCTATTAAAATAAATAAACAAGTTAGAGGGGAATAAAAACTAATAAACTGCCCACACTTATGATTTTAATATTAATCAACTTTAATATTAGTAATTATAATCTCAATACTGTTACCACCAAAATTTTATTACTTTTATTATGAAATATTATTTTATTTTCATATAATTTTACATAATTTTATGTAACATATATAATTTATCTTATATAATTATTTATTTTAATTAAAAGCTGGGTGAAAAGAAATGAGGTTTAGGGATCATGGCCTAAAGGATATGAACACACCTCTTCTTTTTCTATTGTGCATCTAGATTAGACCAGATCCACAGAGAAGCAGTTCTGGTCTCATCACTTAGTGTTCCAAGTGCCACCACTGAGTGTATCAAACCTACACTCCAGTCCCTTACACACCTGCTTTCACTGAATTCACTCTTGTGGAATTCCATCACTGGGGATGCATTCCATACACTGGGGAGCATTATAATAAACATGCCCATGAAATTCAGCCCTGTGTCTCCTCTAAATGAGAGGAGTTAAGTGACTTGGGAACAGTTCCTGCCCAGGCTTAGCATCCCAAGGTCACAGGGTTTCGTCTGACGTAAGGGGCTACACTTACTTCCAGTAGTGGTTTTTATCCTTCCATGTGAAGTACTGTCATATGTGCCCCCGAAAACCTGATGGAAGTCACGACTCCTTCTTGATATGCACAGACTACCCTCTGGTTACAATTTCAGGGAGCTGAGAGACCTCTCCCCAGGCTCCAGAAGAAGAAACCCCATCTTATGGACCAAGTTTCCTTTCCCCAAGTTCTGTGTTCACATGGGCTGCTAACAAGTTTGATTTCCAACACCCACCTTCACCCAGCAGACAGTTCATCTTGGTGTACATTTGCAATACTGAATACCTGCCACAGTTCACAACCCTATACTCATTTCTACCCCAAACTTTGATTGTTTTGCTGAAGTTCACATATCCTAGGAAAGTGGGTCTTTTTTTCAGTGGGGGAAGAAGACAAAGGTAGGAAAAGTTTAAACAAAAATCACACTAATTACACAACTTAGTGTGATAGTCATTAATGTGACTGACCACGTATTTCTAGTTTTTTCCTTTTCCAGGTACACAATAGCACTGCATGTTCTGCTTACAAGCCACCAAACAAGTTCTAGAAAGGAGATGGGAGCAGAAGTGAGATGTGTCATTTACAGATCAGCCAACCTTAACTGCTTGGGGAGACCTCTGAGCTCTTTTCCTCTTGGCACCATTACAAGCAAGCCTGGCAAGAGAGACTGCTAAGGCTGTTCCCCCATGGCCCTGCAATTGATTTTTGGTGCTTTTAAGCTAGAGAGACTGGGTGGTGTTTCCATCTGCAGCAAAGCCCGTCTAAACGGACAGAGGATCAAGAGAACCTATAGACCTCTCACTCAGGAACCTAGACCCCAGGGTTTTCAAAGACAACAGTAGGATGGCAGAGATTGCATCCTGGTGGCAGGCTGGGATTTTCAGCAGGTCTGGTGCTAGCTGGAGCACTGCTAGGGCAGGCCTGTCAGGGGCCTACTGACAGGGAGCCTCAAGAGAACTGTCTAGGATAGGGAAGCAGACAGGCTCAGGCTGGGTTTCAGAAGCATGGGCTTGGTTGTACTGACTCGGCACCTGGTAAGAGACGGGGGCCATCACTCAGGCCCTCCCTGGGCCCAGCCCGGTGTCCTCTCGCCTACGGCGAGGTAGCTGCCACAGAGGGACAAACGGCTTCCATCAAACATGGCTCATCTGGTCATCACTGCTAAGAAAACTACAGGGAATGCGCTTCTAATCACTGAGCACTTCTTGTGATTATTTTGCACCTGGTGTGTTCCTAAAAAGCACATGGGGGGGGGGGCCTTTAATGTCATTTCACAACATGTGCACATTTTTTTTCCTAAGAAATCAGAGCTAAAGAGAAAAATGATGCGGATTTTTTTGTTTTTGTTTCATTTTTAAAAAATGAGGCCAATAGGGCGTCTGGGTGGCTCAGTCAGTTAAGCCTTCGGCTCAGGTATGATCCCAGGGTCTTGGGATCAAGACCCGAGTCCGGAGCAGGAAGCCTGCTTCTCCCTCTCCCTCTGCCTTTCCCTACTTGTGCACACTCCCTCTCTCTGGTGTGTCAAATAAATAAATCTTAAAAAAAAAAAAAAAAGAGGCCAAGTCTGCGTTTAATTTTCAAAAAATTCAAAACATACCACCCTAGGATTTGAGGTTCTGTGCACTATAGATAGCAAGGCCACAGATTAGGCTTTTTAGCATTCTCCTAGGCAACGCAAGGAAGCAACGGGATCGCTTACATGGAGACCAACCTTCATAAAAACAGACTGGTTACCCTAAAGCAACACAACTCGTAGCACCCAGACCAGGGAGAAATTTCTCCCCTGTGTCCTCATAATGAGGCCACTGGGTAACATGAGCCTTACCGTCAATAAGGGTTTCAAGGGACTTTTCTCAGGGGTGTGCCTTGGTGAAAGCTGACAGCCTGCAACCAAAGGACCATTAAGAACAACCAATTCCATGGGTCTAAAGTTGGTTTTCAGAAATTGAACAGTCTGGTGAGCTGAAGTGATTCAGCCACAAATTTAAGTTTATCTGAAAGAATTAGAGGGGACCTGAGTGGCTCAGTTGGTTAAGCGGCTACCTTCCGCTCAGGTCATGTCCCAGAATCCTGGGATCGAGTCCCGCATTGGGCTCCTTCCTCTTCCTCTGTCCCCCACTCGTGTACTCTTTCTCTCACTCTCAATCTCAAATAAATAAATAAAACCTTAAAAAGAATTAGAGACGCATGTATTGACAAATTTCAGTAAGACAGATACCTTGATTGGAAAAACAAATGTTAACAACCTAGCCTCCAATTAACACTTAAGGGAAGTACTTAAATTCCATGAAACTGTATTTGAAAATTATTAAAATTCTAACATTTTCACCATCAGAATCCAATAGGCTGTCAGAGGGATCTTTGGAAACTGGCAACACCACCCAAAATACAATTGGATATAGAATAAAGTAGAGCAAATGATGTGCAAATAAGGCTCAGGGATAAAATATTTTTAATTACAAAAATTGGACTGACTGCATATTCTTCAAGTAATTCTCTGTAACTATCAGTCTCCCTGTCTAACACGATATCATCAAATGGCTATTAATTCCTAGTTCTAGTCCCCACTAAGTACCTGGTAGAGAACTTATACTTCAGTTCCCTCCAAACACAAATATGTGATGTGTTAGGGCAGCGCCAGCCCTGAACAGAAGGCCTGCTCACCTTTGTGGAGCAGTGAGCGGCAGAAGTAGCTACTATGGAAAATAGTCGCTGAGGAAATGGCAGGGCCAGATTTCCCTCAAAAGCTAACTTGAAGATCTCTTCCCTCACATGGAGAAATAGAGATCCAAGACTCCAGGTTTCTCAAAAGAAGGTACTTGAATCCCGAATGGTGCATGATAGACAATATGCATAGGTAAACCTCAGAGTGAACAGAGGACATGAAAAACATCCATTTTATACTAGTTAGTGGTCATTTAACAGTTTTTGTAAGTATTATATATAGGATAGGATGCAAAATATATGTTGGTTATGGAAGCAAAGAATAGAAGACCCTGTCAAAGAGAATCCTGCTGCTTTCAAGTATACTGACAAACCCCAGAAATTAGCATTCATGATCACGAATACAGGAAATCTGAAGAGAATGCAAAGAAAACCAGTATTATTTATTGATTAATACAAAGAATTCCAATTCATTTGTAACCCAAGGATTTAGTTATTCATAAAAATGTTTATTATTTATATGTAGCATATAAAATATATATATATAACACATATAAATTTTAAAAAATACTTAACATACACCTACATGTAAAATACACTTCATTTTACACTTACCACCATGTCAGTAAGGGGACAACCACTATGTTGTCCCCCCACTAATACGAACCTCATTTCTACTAATGGTACCAATGTTATCACTGGGATTGGTATTTTTAAAAATACCCCCAAGGGAGCCTGGGTGGCTCAGTTGGTTAAGCAACTGCCTTCGGCTCAGGTCATAATCCCGGAGTCCTGGGATCGAGTCCCACATCGGGCTTCCTGCTCCATGGGAAGTCTGCTTCTCCTTCTAACCTTCTCCCCTCTTATGCTCTCTCTCTCACTCTCTCTCAAATAAATAAATAAAATCTTTAAAAAAAAAAAAAAAGAGAGAGTGTATCACTCTCATACTTTAAGAAATAAAAAATAAAAATAAATAAAAATAAAAATACCCCCAAGATCTCTACCACTCCAGTAGAGCTAACTTTATACTTAGTTTCTGCATACAAATAGGAAACTGTGAGGGCAAGTATAACAAAGCACTACAAAATAGTGGCTTCAACAACAGAAAGGTATTCTCTCTCAATTCTGGTGACTGTTAGTCTGAGAGAGGGCAGCAAAGCCAGGCTCTCTCCAGAAGCACCAGGGAAGGGCATGCTCCAGGCCTCTCTCCTAGCTTCTGTCATGAGTCTGGCTCCATAACACCCAACCATCACCAAATAGCTTTTAGCTTCCTGTCTGGCGTTACACTTTAGAGCACATGATTGGGGGCGTGGGGAAGGAGGTTTACTATACATGGAAAACCGGAGAACTACCTATCATGAAAAAGTCATTACATGAATCTTCATGTTTGTTCTCCTAACTCGGGTCTCCCACACTCACTGAGACACTCGGTCCTCTCGTGGCTTCTCTCCTCCATGTGTGTACGTGTTCATTTTCTCCTCAGCAAGACTGCACACTGAGACACGGTATTCCGATTTATAAATACAAGTGTATATAAAACAAGGAAACTCTAAATTCCAGAATGTTTTTCATTGAAGGCCCCACTTCAATGCTTTACATAAAGTAACTCCTTACCCGGCCCCGCCTCAATTCCCAGATTTTATTCTTTAGAAAGGACCCTGGGTCCTTATTACAGTCTATTAGATTTGACCCACGAATCTAATTTAATCATTTGCTTGCAGGTCTGTGGCAGATTAAAAGCCACAAATTAAAAGGGAGGGGGGAGGAAGATATTATAGAAATGCTACAGAAGGTACCTGGGTGACTTCAGCTCAGGTCTTGATCCCAGGATCCTGGGATCGAGCCCCACATCAGGCTCTCTGCTCAGCAGGGAGCCTGCTTCCCCTCTCTCTCTAGGCCTGCCTCTCTGCCTACTTGTGATCTCTCTTTCAAAAAAATTAATAAAATCTTGAAAAAAAAGATATATTCTAAAAAGAAAGAAAGAAAGAAAAGAAATGCTATAGAAATACAGAAGAACAAAGCTGAGCAGTCTGTACACTAAGCAAGAGGACGAAAGCCCTGCATGCCTTCCCACGTGCTCCTCAATGCAGCCCAGCACAGTTACTACATCTATAAAGCTACCTCGGAGTGGGCACTCAATGACTGAACCAACCTTAGGAATCTAAAAGAAGCAGAAATTTAGAGAGATTACTCTCTGGAACCACTTCTTTTTTTTCCCCTTTAAGTTCTGATTCTCTCTACAGAGGTCAACTGAGCTATATGAGAAAATAGAGATCCTAGAATAACACTCAACAGCCCAAATTTATATTTATATTTATTTATACACACACACATACATACACACACATGGATAAAAACTAGTTTATGAGGTCTGCCAGGTACAATTTTAAAGCATCTTTAGAGGAAATGATTTAACACATGCATAACTCAGTATTTAGTCTAAATTTCAGTATCTGCTCTTAAGTGCTTACAGATTTGTTTTATCACCTATATTAAACTCCACTCAGAACTTTGTTCAGGTGCGAATGTTGTATCAAAGTCTCTTTTTCAGGACAGAACAGGAATAAACGTCAGTCCAGGTCCTCCCCAAACCACCAAAATAACCAAATCCCAATTACTACTGTTACTCACTGAACGTGCAAAGCCATTTGCTGTTCCTCGATGCATTCCTGGAAACAGGATGCAGATTTAGGATAATGCTGGAGGGGAAAAAAGACTGTTCTGAGGGTCCATGAACTCTTTACAACCAGTTGTGGTTCAATGGCACTGCATTCTGATGGCCAAAGTTTACAACAACCTTGAGCATTTCTCCAAACTGGCTACACTCAGATCAGTGAGGGACTTAAGCCATAGCCAGGATCCATCCCAGCAGAAAGGATTTAACTGGTCTGCGGTATGGCTGGGTAATTTTTTTTCACCCTCAAACTCAAACGACAGCCAGGGACAAGAACGACAATCCTTAATTTGTCCTTTCTCGACCATCAAGATCATACCTGAAGAGTTAAAAAATGGACACTCAATCCTCCAACCCATTCTGAAAAAGCTCACCATTCCACCCATGTTACTTGTAAGTCAATAATTAATTCAAGTGTTTCAAAATAAAAATACACTCCTCTTCAAATGCAAGTATTAAAGACTCAAACGCATTCCTCATGGTTGATTGAAACTAGTAACCACCAACTTTTTATTAAGTCGTTAGTAACATTACTCCACACATTCTCTGTCATCCAGCACCTGCCCCCGACCCCACCAAGAGCCCAGGACGAGTGAGCAGACAGTTCTCATTTGCGTGACAAAGTCTCCTAGTGTCTCTGGGAACATGAACTTAGGCCTAGAGCAACGAATGACAGACAGGCAGAGAGCAGAGCTACATCTGCGGCCCAACACCCTGAAGCTTTCTTTGAAATTCTTTCCCTGAGATAAACAGGGAAATGAATGCCCAGGTGGAAATGGTTCAGAACGTTAAATATGAAACGTTCTAAGTAATTTGCTAAAACTTGAAGGGATTAAGACAGCTGGGATTGGCAAGAAAAAGGTTTACAGAGGGAAAGGCCAATCCACAGGTGGGCGTGTGAGTCTGAGCTCTGCGGGGTTTATCACAGAGCTGAGCACACAGCTATCAGAAGCAGGACCCCGCTGGAGAAGTGTTTCCGCCCACTTTCACCTTTAAGTTTATATCAAAACCATCAGTGTCAAAACCAGAATTTTGACCAGCCTTCTGAAGAATCTGGGGGGAGGGAGAGCCTATGTTTCTATGCCAAGTATGTTTTTATCTGAAGGGATTCCGGTAAGAAGCACAGACCTCTCATGCATCACTCCCCCGGCCCCCATGTTGGTGGTTATCCATGCAAACACACAGCCCCAGTAGGCTTTTTAATCTCTAGAAGAAATCCTCAGCTCACTCCACTGTCAAAACACACAGAGATGACTTAGAGTAACAACACTGAATACCACTATGCAGGTCTTCTCTATCAACATGAGCATTGTTTGTGGCCCTAATATAATCCTGCTTTTCACATTTTCCCCTCTGTGTTAGATGCTTCTAGGTAATCAGACTATATACTGTAGGGACACTGTTGAGGACATTGTACACTCAACATTCAAGGTTTCCGTGCTATGAGAACATTTTTCAGACCTCGATACCTGGAAAGACTCCACTTTGCCTGAGTAACTGGTTTTATTGTGCCTTTACAATGCTGACTGACAGATCAATGTTTCTTTCTTAGCCTAGGCTGCTGGAATGCTATGAAATCCAGAATTAAATTTCGGCCCTCTTCCAGCAATGCCGTAGACCCGCTGTCATACATTTTTGTATGCTAAACCATTTCATCACTTTTAGTATTTTCCCCTTCTACCTTCAATTTGCCTTTTGCTCCAAAGTCCTGATCTATTAACTTCTACATCTAAGCACATATAAAAATTCCCCCAAGAGCTACAGGAAGAAATCCAACCTGACCACATTTTGATGTAACTGTACACAATCAACATGTGATTTTAACTCAACAGATACACAGCAATTTCCCCACCTTTGATCTACAGTCAAGAATTCTGTTTCATAGCTCTGTGTTCTACATTTTTTAAAAAGATGCACAGATAGTACTGTAACCAAGGGAAACTCAAGAATACTTAATAAATCTAAAAAAAAAGAATATTTAATAAATCTGTCCAAATTTCCAGCAAATCTCCAAAAGCATAGCATAAATCACTGATGCTGTAATGATGATAGGAACTCAACGTCACGTGGCTCGATGGGCAAAGAACAAAGTTTCATAGAAGCAGCTTTAAATCTTCCTACTTCAGCTTTTTTTGTCAATCAACATTGTATTTTACTCTATACAATTATTTTGTGTAACTAACACTAAAATTATAATGATACATGGTTAGAAGAAAAATGGTTATCACTAACACAGGTCACAGCTGCCCAAATTGTTTATGCTTAATTATTTGCAGCCATGAATCTAAAAACTGATGAACACACTGCTCTATCCAACCTGCTCTCAATGCAGGTTGTCAGGGACTTCCATCCTGGTGAAGGCTCCCAGTCTTGGCCTCCTTCAGCCTTATAGCATCACTGGATATGGCTGATGACCTCCTCTTCCTCCTCCTCCTCCTCCTCCTCCTCCTCAAAACACCATCTCTACTTGGTTTCCAGGATGCCAATGGTTTTTGTCTTCAATCTCTTCTTTAGCAAAGCATTCTTGGCTCCTTTACTACTCATTCCTCATGTCCTTGACCTCTAAGTTCCGAAGTTCGCCAGGATTTGGCTTTCTTCCATCTATGCTAACTCCCTGAGTAATCCTGTTGGTTCTAGAACCTTAAGTATCATGAATGACTCCCCAAATGTGCTTCCCTAGGCTGCTGTCTTTCCTCACCTCCACAATCATTTATCTATCTCTTCATATTGCCAGTTACACGTTCGATAGAAATCTCAACCCTACTCTGGAAAGGACATAATACCCTCTGTACTATACATCAGAGCATTTTAAGTACTGATGACATCTATTTCCCTAATAAGAGAAAGACCAAAGCATCTGTCTTATTAGAAACAAGAACCACCACTTACAGTCTTCAAATCATTATTGTCCTTTAACTGTTATAAATTTAGCAATGCACTCCTGAAACAATCTGCAGATGTTTCAGCAGACAATTTACAGAACATTCTAAGCAGGCATGACTGTCCTCAATTGCTTATTGACACTGAATTTTACATGTTATTTATATGCACACTAACAGTGAAACGGGTGAGTACTGCACTCTATCCCAGCAGCACAGTGAGAACCATCAATATTATGTGGAATCCGTGACTCTTTTACAAAAATCCACCAAGACAGCAGATACCAGATGCCAGCCCGCACATCTCCCTGTGTATGAGGGCTTGCATGATGATCCACTGGATATCAGGATCTCTTCTAATTACTTTATGGATCAAAAAAAAAAAAAAAAATTCACTCAGGGAACTTCTGTGTGGAACCTTCGCCTGCCCCTTAGAAGTTGAGGGCTCCCAGGGACCCAGAGTAGCATAAAGCACAAACCTCAGCAACAGACTAGAAAGTGGGAATAACCGCCAACATGGAAAGCCAGAGAATGCATCCTTGTTCAGTGGACACTGTTGGCCCCCAGGCTACCCACAAACCTAGGAGATGACAGAACTCTGCTTAGCTTTCCATCTCAAGCTGTGTGCTGTATCAGGCCAGGTACTCTATGCGGGTAGAAAGCAGGTTGTTAGGCTGGCTGTCCTGTTGGTTGTCCTTCTACCATCTTTCCCACTCAGTGAATGGCACCCCATCCTTCCAGTTGACCTGGTCAAAAACAGTGGGCTCATCTTCAACTCCTAGCTCCTAGAAGGCCACTTCTAGTCTATAAGCAAATCCCTTCTATGGTCAATGAACATCCAAGACCTGCTGGCTTCTCACTTCCACCACCAGGAGCCTCGTCCAAGCACTACCTTCTCTCACCTGGATTACATCAATCACTTCTTCACTAGTCCAGTGGGTTTCTACTGCAGCTACCCAACAATCTACTACCCACCATGAAGCCAGTGATCCTGTTAAAAATTAAACTGTTTCACTCATTCTTCTACTCAAAACCCCCCAATGACCACCCAAGTGACAAACACAAACAATTTTTTTTAATTATAAAGGGCTTAGCAGGTATCACGATGGGGCCTTGTCCCTCATCCCCAGCCTCTGCCTCTCATCTCTGATTGTCTCTATCATGCACTCGCTCTACTACAAACACCTTGACCCCCTTACCATTCCTTCAATTCTCTGAGGATGTTCTACCTCAGGGCCTTTGTCCTGGCTGTTGCCTCTGTATGGGTGTTTCTTCTCCCCACATATATACCCCCAGATACACACATGGCTGAATACATTACTTTATTTTGTATTTAAATAACCTTCTCAGCCAGGTCTTCCCTAACGACCCCTCAGAAACTCCAACACTGCTTGCCCCCATATCCCAATGCCCCTGATTCCCTTTCATTTTCCTTTCTCCTTACGGCATCCTACATTCTAACTGGGGTCCACAAGCAACGGACTATGGGCCTCATCTAGCCCACTGTCTGATTCTGTAAATTAGTTTGTTGGAACACAGCCTAGCCATTCACCTATGTGTAACCTACAGCAGCTTTCATACTACAATGGCAGTCAAGCAGTTGTGACAGAAATTGCCTGGCCCACAAGGCCTAGAAGATCTACCATCTGGCCCCTAAGTTTGCAGATGCTCCTTCTAACACTAGTTTAATATATTGTTGTTCTCCCCTCCATGCAAGAGATCATGGACTTTTATCTGTTTATTACTGTATTTCCAGGGCCACTAACAGTGCCTGGTATAGGAGGTGCTCAATAAGTATTTTTTGAGTAGATTGAGGAAGAAATTAATGAATAATGGATTGATACAGTTCATTTCAGAAGGACACACTGGCGACTTCTCGTTAAACTGTCTTTGAAATGCACAGAAAAAAATATATCTGTCACATAAAGTACAGTGTAATAATTATAGATGCTCGGGTAACCGTCACCTAAGAAGTAGGATATGGCTCATATCATTTCAGTCCAAAACACTGTCTCTCAAAAATCCAAAGTTAACTAAAATACAATGTGGAATTACACATAACAGATTACATTCACCTAACAGAGAGCCATGGATTAGTCTGCATGCTCTTCAATACTGTTCAAAAGTGTCTCCCTTCTCACACAGTAGCACACTTCAGGACAAAGGGAGAAGAGGAAAAATTCCGGACCCTCACTGTGAAGGTTCAGGCCCTTTCAGTTAAGCTGTCTTCCAGGAAGGCTTTGGCACTTTAATATAACCATCCCCTCTTATCTGGGATCCCGAATCCAATTCCATTCTAAAATGAATACTACACCACTTAGGATCCTTTTATTTATGTAAGCCTCTGACTTCATTTTTCTTAAGCATTTGTGATCCCTCAGAGCAAAAAATTAAGACAGTCACCTTCAACTTCTCCTTATATTTCACTTCCATTATTAACTAGACTGCTGCTGGTGCCCAGAGAATTCAGAGGAAAACAAAAACAAAAACAAGAACAAAAAACAATTTATTTAGAAACAATTCCGACTTAACTGCTGTGTCAATTCCTATCCATGTCTCCCTTCCTCTGAATAAAGGGGGACATTTGCATTAAAAACAGTATCTCTCTTACTTAGAATGCACCTGCTCAAGCTGATTAAACCCCAAGCAGGGTCATAATCCTCTACTTTTGAGATCACTACCACTCTAACAAAATGAGTTATCACTTCTATTGAGACATAAGGTGGGGGAAAAAGGTAAAACCGGAATTGTCCTCCTATGGGGTAGAAGAAAAGCATGAACAAAGAGGCAGGAAGAAAGGATTCGGAGAAATAAGTACCAACAATATTTTCTCGTCAAATCCACAGAAATGTGAAGTCACATTTTACAGATAATTAACATTCCTGAAAAGAAATTATTGCCCACGGAGCTAAATTCTTCTGTGTTACCAGAAATGCTATATACGAGTTTTGTTTTTTCCAAGGGTCATCAATCAGTTAAGGCTGTCAGCTATAATACCCAGTAGTACAGATTGATCTGCCTATTTCTAATTTCATAGCATAACTTCATTACCCTTAATAAAGGGTAAGTCCTATGAAACTTTATTCAAATTGTACTTTTAGGATTAGTTACAGGCAAATACCATATGGTTTTAAGCTGGAAGAAAATAAGTATTGCAGAGTTCCACCTATTTCCTCCATTCATAAACATACATACCCAATATAATCACTTCATAATAAAAGTGCTAGAGAAAAGGACAAGCTATCCAGTTGATATTCTGCCAAGACTTCATCTTATATAGATAAGTGTAATTGGATAGGATCTTCCCTACTATTTCAGTAACGGTGTGCTAAATTCCAGGGGAACCCTTAAATATTGCCCCTCTCCTCATTCTACCAAAAGGAGAAAACAGTAAGAACCTAAATAATTCCTGCAATTTAGGACCTATATTTAAAATACTGAAATTCTGGTATCATGTGTTAGGCTAACATCACCCCTTTTGTTTTCTTTATTGAAGGGCACAAGGATATACATTGTGGTGGTAAGAATTTACAAATCTTTTCTAACAAAAAAGTGACCTCAATAAAGATACTTATCATTAAAAAAATAAACACATTCATTTTGCTTCTCTCCAAATACCATAATGATGCTTTGCTTGTGTAATAAACAGATATGCTGAGAGTTACCTGGTAAAATATATACAAAGTTAATGAAATTTAAAATATTCACCAGAATGGAATCTTCTGAGAATATGCATAGAATTGTCTTAGTCACATTGAACCAGTTGGGGGGAAAATAAGTTTATTTCCCTCAGCAAACCTACTTAGGCATATACATCAGCGTCCTATATAGATTTGCAAGCACACACCTGGACCCCTGTACATGAACAGAACGACATATCTATTAGGAGAAAAGGGTATATGCAGCTCAACAAAATTCTGCAGGATCCTGCAGGCATTGATATTCTAACATGAATTTTTATGAGTTGTCAGGAAGGAAAAGTCTTGCTAATGAAAGGTTGGTAAGACATGACAGCTCCGGGGAATTGACAAGCATACCCTAGAGCTCCGATCGCCAAGCCCCTGCTCTGCAGGTGGCACAGTCTTAGTTCAGAATCTGGTGAGCCCCTGTTCCTCCAAAGCAGGAACCCCATCAAGTCCCAGGTGAAAAACCTTCTACTACAGGTATTCCTATAAAAGTTACTCTCACCTAACGGTGACACTGTTTGAGGATCAAATCACTAACAAATGACAACAAAAATATAAAGTGTAACTCTCTTCCTCCGTGGATTTCTTGCCACTATTTTCGTTACCTTCACCACCCCTCCCATGGGTCACATGCCTGCCTCGGGGGGACAGGACGGCATTCAGGGAGCTGCTAAGAAGGCAATGTTACATTCATAAAAGGTACTGTGGCTGTACAAAGTCCTTTCGCTGGCTGAGGAGGCCACAGAAAGGCAATGATGTCCTAGAAAGGCAGACAGGTAGCCTCCCTTCTCTATTTCATCTCTCCGCACACTCCCAAAATAACCATCAGTTCAGCAAAATTTAAAAGAAAAAAAAATCCTTCTCTTTTCATTACATGTTCACCAGCAACTCACACACCTCTAAAGGAAATGAAAAGCATTATCATTCTAATGGGCACTACATGTGTTAATGGTTGCTTTGCAGTTTGAGGATCCACTCAACAATTATCAAGGTAAACATCCAAAGTCACATCCAGTTAACTGGAGGTCTTTTTTTTTTTTTTAATTTATTTATTTTTTCAGTGTAACAGTATTCATTGTTTTTGCACAACACGCAGTGTTCCATGCAATACGTGCCCTCCCTATTACCCACCACCTGTTCCCCAACCTCCCACCCCTGACCCTTCAAAACCCTCAGGTTGTTTTTCAGAGTCCATAGTCTCTTATGGTTAGCCTACTGGAGGTCTTTTAAACCCCGTTATTTCTCAGTCCTTTCTCAATATGGAGAAAAAGTATTTATTTCTGTAAACAAAGACATTCAAGTTGGTTCAAAAGTTAACTTGTAGTGAGGACATGAATTTGCATTCAAACACACATGCACACACACCATGGAATCTTCAAATTACAAAATATTCATGAACAATGCAAAAAGGAGAGCCAACTAATAAAATCCTTTGTTACTCTGAAGACACAGGTTAGTGCCCTTTATGCAAAGCTCTTGGGTCAAACGTGAAAGTCAGTAAAAATCCAAGTATCACAAGATAAACAGTTGAATGGCAACCCAGGAGTTAAAATCATGCCAGTCACTAATTAGAAAACCAGGTAGCAACGACTTGAGTTCTCTGTAACCCATTTCCTCAGCAGTAGGAGGAGGCTACAGCCCTGGACCTCGGGGACTTCCAGGGAGAATGAAAAGGATGATCCATGCAAAGCATCTAGCACAGCTCCTGCTCATAAAGGACCTCAGTAAATGCCACCGAGCAGTTAGCATCGCCTTTCTCTGGGAGCCAATGGGAGCAAAGCCCGTGGTTCTATACCAACCGCTGGCTACTCACAGAACCACCTGGCAGCCTTTAAGAGACACAAGCCCACAGAATCAGGATCTCCTAGTCGAATGCAGACATGTCAAAGCTCTACAGGGGAATCAAATGTGCTCAAAGCGGAGACCAAAAATACCATCACTGCACCAACTTCCCTATTCAACCACAAGTGCCTGCAAGACAGGCTCCCTATTTTGTTTATTGTGCTCCTGGATTTCCCAAACATTGTCTTTCTCTCTAAGTTTGGTGTTTTATTTTTGGTTAGTGATCAATGGCCCTTCACGTCTAGGCTTATGTAGTACACTCGCCTGACAGTTGCCAGTACTATGCGGGGAGAGGGCACGCTACAGAGGGAGGATGAACATCCTCAGCAACTAAGCAAAGGGAAAAGAACCACGGCATCTGAACTGGTGATCTACTGTGTGTTCCGTTTTACCCACAAACTTGGTTACTTAGAAGAACCACAGGGTCCTTCCACTTTACAATCCTAGGAGCCACGAATTCAGGGAGGCTCAGCAATTCCATTCTATATTTTTTTTTTTTCACATTTTGTAAGTAACTGTCAAAATAAATTGGTCCATCTGTTTAGGCACAACTTAAAAAAAAAAAAAAGCTCCAGTCTGCTTTTACTAACCCCCCCAGTGGGGAAGAACACTGGTTTCAGTATGAGACAAATAGCAAGCACGTTATTTCTGTGAGCTTCACTTTCAGTAACCGTGAGACAGCGATATCCCTACCTTCCTCACAAGGCTGAAGGCAGAATTTTAACAAGTAATGTATGCAAATCACCAACGCAGTGCCCAGCACATAGTAGGCCTTCAAAAAAGTCTAGGATGAACTGCATTATCAACATCAAGATCGTCG
Source organism: Meles meles (assembly GCF_922984935.1). NCBI lineage: Eukaryota > Metazoa > Chordata > Mammalia > Carnivora > Mustelidae > Meles > Meles meles. The sequence continues at coordinate 88,047,025 of NC_060068.1, forward strand.
TGGAACACCACTCCCAATGAACAGCATCAGAAATCCCGAGTATTCTAACGAGTTCTTGCTTTGGGTTATGTCTCAAGGTAACCTAAGTGCCTCATATTCAAATTTAATGTTTCCTTTTACCTTTAGGAAGAAATGCAGTCCATGAAATCATTAATGACAGCTTTGAGGTTCTCCTTTCAGTCCAGATGTGAATGCGCAAGGTGTCTATTCTCAAGGTTCAGCCTCTCTGGTGGAAGCCATTTTTTCCTGACTTTGTATGTTTTTATAGCGTGTTATTACACAGATAATTGAGCACTGCAATTCAGCAACCAATTGTGGATAAGAGCCGCCAGCAAAGCTGTCAGGGAAATTAATTAGTAAAAGGAAAGAAAGGAGCAGTACTTACCATCTATTTACACAAGGAAGTCTCGGTCTTCGTTCCTGAACCTGTTTTTACATATATGTTTAAACGTTTGCCCTTTCAGAGGATGGAGATGCAGCGCCCATATCCAAAGACACAGAAGTCCCTGCCCAAGCCTCATCTTGGGAGCTTGGGAAAGCAAGGCCCTTCTTCCCCAGGGCCTCACAACACTTGTCGATCCCGAAAGGAAGTGCTTCACCTCCAGGGAGTTCTTGGGCTTCCCCCTCTCCTGGATCAGCCCTCTCAGGACTTCCACATGGAGGAAACCAGGGGCTCCAAATCAGTGGGCTCAGATGTTCAGCCCGGCTGCACTGGTCTTATTCCAGGCAGTTCTGCCTAATTCGTGACAACTGGCTAGCCAGCAGTGCCAGACTTCTAGAAACTAATTCTGACATAAAACCGGAACACGAAACACTTAAAACTGTTTTCAAAAGTGTTTTTTTAATCATCCCTTCTTTGAATTCTACTCCAAATTGTTCACCGTGCTATGGGGACAGAGAATAAATGAGACATTCCCATGCCACAGCACCCACAATCCTCAAGGCAAGGTGAGGAGACTCCAGCTTGGTGTTCCTCTAGCCCAAGTCTCTCAGGGCTGCCCCTCATCACAGAGCTTCAACTTCTCTTCCGCTGCACAGTCAACTGCCCTCCACGCATTCATTCACTCAAAGATGTCCTGCACACTGGGATGCAGCTGCCGTGAGGACAAAGATGAACCAGACAGGGGCTCCACTCTCACAAAGCTAGTGGTCTGGGGAGGGGTGAAGACACTACAATTCCACAAGCTCAGTGCGTTGACAGACCTATGGGTGATGATGGATGTAAGAAGCCACTGGGTCAGAGCGGGGCGGGGGCAGGGTGCCAAGAGAGGGAGGGAAGGAAGCACAAGACCTTTGAGCGGAAAGAAACCAAGTTCTAGGGACCTTATCTGCCTGGATTGTCATAGTTAAATTTTTAGTCAAATTATACCAATGGCAGGGTCACAATTTTAAGTTTATGGGGCTGTAATACTTGAAGGCCTCATGCAACTGGCTAGACACTCACTGGGGCCTCACAGACTGCTTTCACAAGTATTTTTCCTGAAGGAAGAGTCTTGACGCGCTGGGCCACAGAAGAGAGAACAGAGCTCAAAGCAGGTTCATTTGGGAGCTCAATGTTACTTGCAAAATCACAACCGCTCCTATCATCCCACCTTGGTCTGTCCATTTTAAGTGGCACCACCTCCAATAAGTTTTCCCCACTCACGCTATGCACATTTTCTCCAGTACCCCTTGATGCCTTGCTTTCTAACTTAGTGTGGCTTTTGGAAGCAACCACCACATCACACATGACCCCCACATCAGTAGATCAGAATCACTCACTTTCTGGTGAGGGAGTTTTCTCCCGTGCTTGCAGAATCCTGAAGCAGACATTAAGTCCCCGGAGTTTTATAGAGAGTGGGTTTTATCCTCAGGAGGTTCACTTCCCTCTCCACCTCCAACACTGGGAACTAGCTACCTGACGGGTCTGGAGAAATTACCTTATAAAAATCACAGATCTGCCTTATAAAACCAGCTAGCCTAGGGAGGCTGAGGTGTTAAAATGAGTTCTCACGGTTCGGAAGTCTCAAATGCTCCTAGATCCAGGGTTACCATGGCCACAGTTCAAGTTCTCAGTTAAAGCAAGAGCCCTACTCTGACACATACCATGCATGATTCCTTCCAGACACCAAGAGGTTAAGAGCTTCTCCTTCAAGTTCCCCAAGTGCATGTTGAGAAGAAAAAAAAAGGAAAAGATTAAGGGAGTGTCTGAAATTCTAGCTGAGCCAAAGACATCATTGCTCTAAACTTGGCAAATTTTAAATCATGAGTAATCGAAAGATATCCTAAAGCAAGGAAAGTACTATCTTCAAAGATAGTATCCAAAATGGCTTACCTGGTCAATTCTTACCCAACATACTTTCTCCTGAACTTTGCCCTCACCAACAAAACACAAAGTTCCTTACCACAGTGACTAAAACACTATGTGTCATAAACATTGCTTCATTATCTAGGGAAAGATTAATCTTTGAAAAAGTAATCTTGATTAGAAAGTTATGAAGCTATAAATAAAGTGGTATTAAGGAAAATACAACCATCCTGGTAGTATTTTGTATGAGCAATTTTAAATTACACAGGCACAATGAATTAACCATAAACATATGGAAACACCAACCTACAAACTCCTCTTCCTTCTCAATATTATTATTTCTGAAGAGAAGAATAAAAGACTTTTCTGAGACCCCACAACTATACTTAGTGAACAGACCTGTTAGAGCAAATCACTTTAATGGTACAACTTGCTCCTCTTTCACATTCAAGGACCAGGAAAACGCTCTTTCAGGAAAATCCCATCATTAGATTCTGTACTTCCTTCCCTCCCCCCACCCACCTTCAGTTTGAATCACATTCTCACTTGTTCATAGCACGCTGTGCACATTCAAGTCAACTCCCTCCATGTATGCTCCGTCTCCTTAACCAACTGCGTGTTGCTTTAGGCAGGACCAGATTTTTTACAAATTTCTTTTGCGTATGCTTTCCTTCCCTCCCACCTGCCAACTCCCACAGAACTTTCCAAGAAGTGAATTAATACCTATGGACCTGACAAAGAGAAACAATGGGCACCTGCACACCAGCTCCGACCCAGCGGAAAAAGGGTTAGAGGCAGGTTTGGTGCCATGCAGGAACCCTACACCTCACCTCCAAGGTCACCTTCACCAGTACCTAATCTCAAAACAACATGCTAAGGGAACACTGCGACATCGAAGGACCCTGTGTCCACCCACCGAGCCCTCTAGTATTTCCTCCCCTTCTGTCCTCCCAAAGTACAGGCCAAAAGGCAATGGAAAGAGAGGCACCAGCCCTGTACTTGGATAATACTAGATACTTAGCTCCAGCCTACAAGTTTACATTAAAACGAGCCCCCGCACGCCCCAGAAACCACCACTGTAACAGCCCTGAGTTTTGTTTTTTTTTTTAAGATTTTATTTATTTATTTGACAGACAGAGATCACAAGTAGGCAGAGAAGCAGGCAGAGAGAGAGGAGGAAGCAGGCTCCCTGCTGAGTAGAGAACCCGATGCAGGGTTCAATCCCAGGACCCTGGAATCATGACCTGAGCTGAAGGCAGAGGCTTTAACCCACTGAGCCACCCAGACGCTCCAGGCCCGAGTTTTCTAATACATCCTAATTGAGCAACTGTTTTACCCACAAATGGAAAGCTACCCCTCACACCAAAAGTCAAATCAGTCTGACTGCCAAAGATTGAAAAAAAAACAACTGTAATGGTAATTCTGTTATATAATCTGCCACTTTTCATCTAAGCCCACAGAGAGAGCAGCAGCAATAATTAAATTTACATCCTTAGATGTCCTTAAGTGTCAAAATAAATTCCTAAGAACTGCAGGTAATAGTATCTGAACAATTCCACACAGTGCCCAAGTGATCACAGAATTTTCCTGAGTATAAAGTGAGCACCCCCTGACATTTCTCAGTAGAACTGACACCTATCATTATGAAATCACACGGTAACCTGTATTTATCATTTTTTAACAATCTGTGTTTTGGTTTCCCTTTAATTACCGCTGACAATCTCTGAAGGGACACGGTGAGGCTCTGACGGAGCCATCTCCACTGGGGGAACTTAGCTGTAAGCAACGTTGACGGGTCCTTCACCACCTCTTTGCAAGAACCAATTGCACTAATTCCACCAATAGCTTTAACTCCATCCTGAGAGGAGGGTAGACAGATGGGAGAGAGAAAGCAAGCAGCTCTCAACATGATGAGTAAGAACACCCTCTACTCAGAATGATGTAGCTATCCTTCCTCAGTCTCGGCAAAGCTGGGTTCAGAAAACAAAGACTCCCTGAAAACACTTACTTGTTTTTTTTTAACAAATAAGTTCCCCAGTGGAAGGAGGGTATGTGGCAATCATTTAAAACCTCATCTATATACAAAGGATAAATCTTGTTATGGGAATTAACCTACAAAGAAAAAGCTAGGGGAAATTTAATAGTGTCCGCTGCTGAGGGAGAGAGGGACCACGCAAACAAGAACATCATTTGCCCTACACCAAAATTTTATTGACAAAGAAAACATGTTTTGGACAAATGCCTCCCAGTTTTAATTTTTTCCATTAATACTACTTGGTTTATTTAAAAGTTGTTCTGATGGGTTTTCTGAGGTAATCACCTTCATCCTTAAATTCTTGGCCTTCATAGGTCTCCCCCAGCAGAAATGAACTGAAAACTGCCAGTGGACATTTTGCTTGGGGTTCAAATGAATTGCCCCCACATGTGAAGGAGTCCTGAGCATCCCTGAAGGTGTCCTTAGGACAAAGGAGAGTGACTGTCACACCTGCAGGAGGAGCCCCAGAGCTGCCATATGGCCAGAGTACAGGCTGAGTTGTGAGTTCCCTCTCCCCTGACTCACCTGGGCCGGAGAAAACCTGGCAGGACTGGGCCCAGACCATCCCTGTGCAGATGCTGAGAACTAACCCCAATAATTCCTTGTGCCACCAGCATCTACCTTCAGAAGCTGCTCTATTACCCCCAACACTAAAGGGAAAAGAGGCTTGCCCCAGTATCCCATTTATTCTGGGCCTTCATAATGCTTTTGCAGGCTCATCTAGATACCCAATCACCCTTGAAAATGACATCTCTGTAGGACTTCACACTCCAAGTTCCAAACAACAGACTTTCAAACAAATTTATAAAACCACCCTGATTGCTCAAGCTAGAGATATTAGCCTCTGCTCTTAAAAAATAAAATAAATACAAGTCAACACATTGGTCAAAAACAAAATTCTCTTTACTGTGATTTAACTTCATGAACTGTAGTCGACTACAGAGGCTGGGCGGCTAGGAGCTAGAACAGTGCAGGAGAGCCCTAGCCGCCTGCTAGAGCGGACACCATACAAATCTTCCAAATTGAAGAATTTTTTAAAATCAAAAATTGCTGGTCTAGACATGGGAATGATAGACTGGTGGGTGACATGCCATGTGGCCCAGAGAGATTAATTCTGGGCAGCAAGAAAATTTCAAACCCAAGTCTTTTCTGTCTAGAGCCTACAGTAAAATAAAAAGCAGATTCTGCCACTGATGAAGGATTTGCAGACAGCGCTCTAAAGGAAAAGACCCAGTTTGGCAGTCAGAGTCTCCAGGAGCTAATACTAAAAGACCATCCTTTATAATTTCACCTACAACAATCACTTCTTTTTTAGTTTTTGTTTGAGAGAAACAAAAATAGAGAGAGGATACTAGCAGGGGGAGGGGCAGAGGGAGAGAGAGAGAGAATCCCAGGCAGACACCTGTTCAGCACAGAGCCCTAAGTGAGACTTAATCCCATAATTCTGGGATCATGACTGGAGCTAAAAATCAAGAGTTGAAAGCTTAATCGACTGAGCCACTCAGATGCCCCAGAACAATCACTTCTGATGCATACAACAGTATGCTAAAGCATCAAACAAAATGCAAAACTGACCCTGTTATCCAGAGTTAAACTCCTCTACAGGGGTTGGGAGTTAAAAGATAGTACCCTCTCTTTCTTTGGAAGACTGACAGAAACATACCAAGTCATTCTAAAAGTTGAATAAAAATGAAACATGGACCTTTTTTTTTCCTGTATGTTTAATTAAGTCAGCATAATCTGAAAGGAAGAACCTATGAGTAAATGTCTTTGTGAGAATTCCTTTCAAGAATATATGCCTATGCACAAATCAGAAAACACAGCAACTAAGTCTGTCAAAAGAAAGATGTGAATAAATCGTTCTAGAACAAATTATATACTGATGAGAACTTTAAAATTCCAATGTTTCTGTAGTAAGAGGGAACAAAAAGTTGGAGCTGCAAAGGACCTCTTGTTTAAACACATGTGAAAATCACAGAGGCTGTAATCCACCTACTAAGAAGTCAAGACAGAGTTCAGGCTCCCAATCCGTCCGCCAATACTCAGCCACTGCTCATAAAATTACCAGAATTCCTGCAACTCATTTCCACTGACAGCAGCATTTTCCTAAGCACCAGTGAGTACAGCCCAGTATCACTGTTAATGTTTTAAGGCTGGTTATCAATATTTCATCAGAAATTAAAATAATTCCTTTAAACATGTGGCCAATAACGGCTTACTGCTACAAGTGCAATTGTGATGAACAACCAAAAATTATCCTAGCAGAATGCAGTTTCCCAAAGCCAACCAGAAAATAAAAATTGGTTTATAGTTTAAATTCCTCATTTGTAGAAACTCACTCGGCCCATTAACTGATGACCTAAAACTCCAGATCAGAGCTTTAAATCTTAGCCCTGACCTTAAGTTCTACAGACAGACTCTTCAGCCAAACTCTTCACGCCAAAGGCACAGAAACCTATCTGCTAAGTATGTCTTTTCATTAATGATTATTCATTTATTCTTGGTCACATCATCTAAGGTTCTGTGCTAGGTTCTTGGATACAGAGAGATCAAGAGGCTGGGACCTTAAGGAATGCAGGGTATATAACGTCAAGAAGGTCACTTAGCCACAGCTACAGCATGGTAGTGTGGACCAACTGAATTATTAAATTTTAAAGGACTTTGGTAAGAGTTCAATGAATAAATGCATGTAGAGCCCTCAGAATGATGTCTTGACACACACTATGCCTCAAATGCAATTTTGTGCAATATATTATTGTCCACTGAACCCCATGCACTATTCGTGGAGCAGGGATTTGACTTGATAGGATGCTGTTCCCACTCAGAGGAGCTCACAATCTAATGGAGGAGAGACATTAATTATCAACAATAGCACAAAACAACTGTACAAAATGGGAAGGAGAAATAAAATAAAGTATCAGAAAAGGCTATGCAAACTGTAAAGTCCTGTACAAATATTAGAACAGTAAATACAAGATCTGGCATAACCCAGGAAAAAAGAGATGCAGCACAACCCTCAGAAAAAGAACTTCTGCTATCTTCCACTTTTTAATTTAAGTACAGTTGAGGCACGCGTTACATTAGTCTCAGGTATACAACATAGTGAGCGATCTTCAACTCTTAAAGCTAAAAAAGATACCTACTCTCATGAACAGTGCATGCACTTTTATCCTCACCCTCTACCTCCTCTTACACACTTTTACATCTTCAATGGTTTTCAAAGATGATTGATGCCCAAAGTGAGAGTGAGAGCCCTAAAGCACGACAAGATGTCAAATCATTAAAAGAAAGTAAAGAAAAAAGCACCTTGTTCACAGAACAGTAAGGCAGGAAAACCACACCAGGACATTACAGGGGAAAAGAGAAAACAGAAAGTGAGAACAAAGAGAGCTTCTGAGTTTTTGGTGAATCACACAATTTCGTAACCAAAAAAGGCTTTCCCCCCAAACATTCTATTCAATTGAAGGTTTACTACAATCTTCCAACTAATGTAGTTTGTTATGTTCTTTTTAAAATTCCAACAGCCACAATTCACAAGGGGAATAAAGAAAAAATGCCAAAATGTCAAATTGCTTCTCTCCAGGTATAACTCCTCCCAAGCTGGTCTTATTCACCAATTTTAAAACTGTTACCCTCAGCTTGCTTCAGGTGGAAATGTTCCAATTTCCTCCTGAAAATAAGTGACGTTGACTTTTTAATAAAATTAAGAGAGTTCCAACTTGTAATTTCCATTGTATCTCTTCTTCAAATAGTGATTTTTGCACTACGTCTAAAAGCCATCCATCACCGCAGATTAAAAGTAGTCCTAAAAGGTCTTAGAACCACTCTGACCCTATTTCTCTTACTAGCCAGCAGTCAACAGCTTATGAGGATAACTTACTCAATGTATTTAGAACAAAACACCAAGAAATTCCAAAGACATTAAGTGGCACATTAAATTTACAAAAGTAGTATTTCAAAGAATAGATAAGTAAGTTAAACGACCCATACACAGAGCAAAGAGAAGGCAGTCTTTCCTGATTTGACTGTAGCTTTCTGATGCTCACACAATAATCTAAACTAAAGCTGTACCAACTTAACCCCAAGCTTCTACTCACTAGTCACAAGAGAGCCACAAAAATGAAAGGACCGCCTTTTCTTGAGTCTTCCTGATAGGTGCTCTACTCATATAAGAGGAGTATGAAGTTATCTTTTGGTCAAACTTTTTAAGGATGACTTCCCTCCGAACAAGTAAATCTCAGGCTGCCCTTCTGTGTGGAGCAACTCTCCCCTCCTCCCTTTGGCTGCACCAGAGGGAGAATCCCCACAGCTGCCCTCTTAAAACAAGCCTGAGGGGATGAGGACTTCACGTAAGCCTCAAACCATATCAATTAAGCTTCGGGGATTTCAGCTAAGCATTCCAGCTAAAGCTAAAGGAGTAACAAAGCAGATTTTCTGAGTTTATGTTACATGTGTAGGAGCTAGACACCCTAACAGAAATGATTTATTCATTAAAAAAAAGTTGTTTGTGAAAATAATCCTTGAACCTTTATATACAAAATAGATTTCATCACCGCTGCATCCCATTTCAACACCTTAATGTAGCTTAGGTAGCAATGACTGCCCCAAGAAACAATTTTAAATTTGTAACTTCTGTAATCGAAGTCCCAATGACATATACAGTGATCTAAGATTTTAACCAATTCTAACCCAATTTTACTTTCCTTCCACCAATGATGCACTGGAGCCCTTCCTACTGGGCAAAAGGTATACCCATCTCTGCCTAAAGGAATGCCTAAAAACAAATGTCAATACCAGAAGCCGGAGATATGATGGTATTCTTTTCAAAACAAGCAGAGAAAGGCACAAAATCATGAGCCAGGAGTGAACTACACACCTACCTTCTCAGCTTATTAAAAAGGAACTGACCAAGTTCTAAGGCAGAGGTCAAAAGACCCACACCTGACATGAGTTTATTAATGTATATTCTACTACCCGAACTAAACAAGCTGCACCTGTGAGCTTGCCCTCCACTGAAAACACCAGTAAATTACAAATTCAAGAATAATAAAATTAAATTTTCATTTTCCACACGATAGCCTATGAAATTAGTTAAGAAAAGAAAGCCAATTTGTCAGTATTTCCACCCTCCCTCCCACATCCCTACCTCCCCCCGGCCCCCAATATCAGTACAAACCATTTGGGCTGAAAGGTTCAGTGGAAATAAGTACCATAATCAAAATTATATCGACTGTGTCCAAGAAAGGAATTGATGGGCTGGCAAAAGAGTACAAGCTCTGGGTACAAATTCATAGGCTGTCTCACAGACACATGTGAGACAGTTATGAATTCAAATCATTAAATAAGCCGTGAATGCTCTTCATTAAGAGAAGTGGGAGGGTCCACCAGAAACTGCACAGGAATTCTATACATTGAAGTGTGACTCTATTGTATGTGTGCCGCTGACCACGGTCCTGAAACAACATTTCGCCTTCCGGGGAACGGTTTCTCACCTATCTATCCTTCCCAGGGATTATGAACACGGTGAGAGTGTGCAGAGACAGACAGGCACAGAGAGGGAAAGAGACAAGTATACAGAAGATGCTGAGGATAAGACTTCTGCTGAATCTTATGCTTTAATCCAAAACAACAGTACCAGATTTTTTTAAAAATCAGACAAAATATTGGAAACATAAGAGTACAAGAATCTCTGGGGGCGCCTGGGTGGCTCAGTGGGTTAAAGCCTCTGCCTTCAGCTCAGGTCATGATCCCAGAGTCCTGGGATCGAGCCCCGCATCGGGCTCTCTGCTTCACAGGGAGCCTGCTTTCTCCTCTCTCTGCCTGCCTCTCTGCCTGCTTGTGATTTCTATCTGTCAAATGAATAAATAAAATCTTAAAAAAAAAAAAAGAGTACAAGAATCTCTTAATTGAACAATGCAAAGTTATATAAATAGCAACCTGAACAGGCTTGTAGGGCAGTGCATGAGGTTGGTGAGAGGGAAACAAACCGCCGTCCCTGCACCAGCATGAGTTATAAGGTAAGTGCTCCGAGATTATTTTTATTTTTGGCTTAAAGGGTGACAGGCTTACACTGCCCCCAAAGGGTTAAAACAAAAGGGGGTGGGGTGAGCACAATATACATACACGAATTCCTGCACTTTTAAAAGTACTATCACACTTCTGAAAGATTTCCTTTCTGGGGCACCTGGGTGGCACAGAGGGTTAAGCCTCTGCCTTCAGCTCAGGTTATGATCTCAGGGTCCTAGGATCGAGCACCCCATCGGGCTCTCTGCTCAGCAGGGAGTCCATTTCCCCTCTCTCTACCTGCTTCTCTGCCTGCTTGTGATCTCTCTCTCTGTGTCAAATAAATGAAAGATTTCCTTTCTGCAAAACTGGGGTGACCCCTTGAACACCTGCCTTGTCCCACCTGACCCTAATGCTTATGTGAACCAAAGACAGCTTCCAGAAAATCATCTGATGTGTCTTGTCACTCTCTTCTGAGTCTCCAAATCATTAGCTACAATGTTTAAGTTCACGGTCATCTCACCAGCCTCTCCACCAGGCTGACTAAATCCCTGGGCACAGCAAGTAATTTACATATGCATAGAGTCTCCTAGGATATTATTTAATAAATGACCACTAAGAGGAGGTTCCATGAGTAAAAGAGAGATAGTATTTTAATAGAAGGGTTAATGAACCATATACCATAAAGTTTTCCTGTTAGTACATTATAAGAAATGCTCTATGAAATTAAAAGTGATAACTATGTTATATATCTACCTACTCATGAATGAAAGGGCCTGCCAATAAAACATGCTGGTAGCATAATTCACCAGAGAAAGGAACTCTAGGCTTCTAATTATTCCTGGTATGGCGTGCACAGTGTGCATAAACCAGCTCTTCCATACTCGGTAGTAAGAACAAATGCCATTATGGAATGCATACTATGTGCCAGGCATCATGCTGGGTACTCTAGAAAACATCTCATTAAGTCTCAGGACAACCCTCTGCAATAAACATTGTCATGCCCAGTTTACAGATGAGGAAACAGTTTCAGCATTAATAACCTTTCCAAAGTCACACAACCCATTACTGGCTGAACTAGTGTCATTAGTCTGTACCCTCAGACACTACGGACCCTAGAGCAGAGAAAAACTGGCCTGGCTGCTAGACCTGACAGGAGGAAAGAGAGGAGCACAAGCCCTTTCCAGACAACACTACAGACTATAATAATGTGTTTATAAATGGCATGGGGTTTCTTCCATCTAAAAATTGTAATCATCTTTTCTGAGATAGAAATGTGCATGCATACACACACACCACACTCAACTTTCTCTAGTGCCAGGCCACCTGGTTATGGATCCTCCTCATTGTGATAAATTTTCTTTTCTTTTCTTTTTTTTAAGAGTTTATTCACTTATTTTCCAGAGAGAGAGTGAGCACAAACAGAGGAGCAATAGGCAGGACCCTGGGATCATGACCTGAGCTGAAGGCAGACGCTTAACGGACTGAGCCACCCAGGTGTCCCTGTGAGAAATTTTGTAACAAGCTCTTTCTACAGTTTGTCATGTTTGCACCCCACATTATAGTTCTTCCATCCCCTTCCTCAAAGGGACAAACTGAGAAACAACTGGATTCATTCATACATTGTGTAGATTACGTAGCTTTGTCATTGACTAAAACAGTGGCAAAATATAAATACTTGACTTTTCCCTAGAATACCTCAGACCAGAGGTGGAAAGGGCAAAATCCTTAGTTCTCTGATGCTGACCCTTCCTTCTCCAGAAAAATAAAAGCAAACAAGCTAGATTCTCATAACGTGTAGTAGCTCACAAACACCACACTTCCCACCAACAGGGAAGCTCATACAATCTCAGGGCAATTTCACCTTGTATTCACCTTGGGTAAATGTTTTCCTACAATTTACTGTGGAAATGAATGACTGCAAGCCCCTCTTCTCAGTCACCATTCCCATTAATAAAGTTTTTCCTCGGGGTGCCTGAGTGGCTCAGTGGGTTAAGCCGCTGCCTTCGGCTCAGGTCATGATCTCAGGGTCCTGGGATTGAGTCCCGCATCGGGCTCTCTGCTCGGCGGCGAGCCTGCTTCTGTCTCTCTTTCTCTGCCTGCCTTTCTGTCTACTTGTGATCTCTCTCTGTCAAATAAATAAATAAAATTTAAAAAAAAAATAAAGTTTTTCCTCCAAGAAAATAATAGGCTTAAGGCAACATGACAGTGAAAAGGAGCACTGATAATCATACTACAATAATCTCTGGAAGAGAGCTAAATTCTTTTTCTAGGATATTTCCCATGTGTTTACCTGGAGAACCTGAACTACCAGGAATGAGCCCCTGTTCCAGGTACACACCATTTATCAAGATGCCTTCTTCTAGGTCATCAGCTCCAACCCTGGAACATTTAAACAGACTACATGAGCAGTTCCCAAGAGCTAGGCTTTCAGGCTTCCCGCCTTCCGAAAACACAAATCTTATCAAACCACTTTCTTGATTCAGTCCTTCAATGGCTCCCAGTACCCTTGGAATGAAGTCCACAAGGTTCTGGACAACTCGCTGCATCTCTCTCAAGCATCATCAGGAGGGATGCTATGCTCCCTCCTCCATGCCAAATGACCCACAGACCTACCATATTCTCTCTGGCTTCACAGCCTCCTGCTCTCTGCATTGCTCTGACCCCTTCCCTCCTCCCAGCTATTTCGAACTCATCCATTAGGTCTCAGCTCAAATATCGCCACCTCAGTGAGGCACTCCTCACCTCCCACATTAAACGAGTTACAGGATACAGACATACTCCCTCACAGTCTGCTCCTCTGTACCCATTTACCAACTGCGAAACCAACTAAAAATTGTATGTTTAGGGACTATCTCCCACAACTACACTAGAAGCTCCGTGAGCTCCAAGCTATCTCTGTCTCATCCACTCTCAGGCCCTTAAAGCTGAAGCCAATGCTTCGTAAGAATCTCATGCAATACTTACTGCTTGACTGATTGTCTGAACTAATGGCTCTCTTGCTGAAATTGTGAGTCAAAAAAGGAAACTAAATATTAAATGCACCAAGATTTATACACTACTTTTGTTCAAATTATGTAGCTGCTGTGATTAATAAAATACAAACCCAAGAAAAGCTTTACTGAAGGGGCCTGGGTGCCTCAGTCAGTTAAGTGGCTGCCTTTGGTTCAGGTCATGAGCTTGGGGTCCTAGGATAGATCCCTGAGCCAGGCTTTGCACTCAGCAGGAAGTCAGCTTCTCCCTCTCCCTCTGTTCCCCAACTCTGCCGCCCCCCCATGCTCATTCGTGCACGCAAGCACGCTCTCTCTGAAAAAAATAAAATCTTAAAAAAGTGGGGGGGGGGGAGCTTTACTGAATCCATGGCTGTTTTTGCTATTTATTTTCTTAACTAATCAACACGAGAAATTCATCTGCTGCATCACTATGACATGCACACCCCAAGTATTACTAAAAGCAGTACTCAAACTCAAACACTAATTAATAGAACAGTTCAGAGATGTCCCATTACCATGCTTACTTAACACAGGAAACTGTTTCCCAACGTATGTCAACAAAACAAGCCCTTCAGTGTTGCAGAGTATAAATGAGCTGCTTTATATCAAGCTGAAAATCCTTTCAACCACTAAGCCTTTTTTTCAGCCATTCTAAGAATCCTTCAAAGTTTCAAGTTCTAATATACACAGTGAAAAGCAGACTTAATACACAAGTCCCTTCAAAGGTATTTTGAATAGAACCTCAGTGATTTGGTTTTACCTGGATCTTGGGACGCCTGGGTGGCTCAGTCAGTTGAGGGTCGGACTCTTGATTTCAGCTTAAGTCATGATCTCAGGATTGTGAGATTCAGCCCCATATCAGACTCTGTGTTGGACATGGAGCTTGCATGAAAGTGTCTCCCTGTCCCTCTGCTATGTTCCCCACTTCTCCCTTTCTCTTTAAAAAAAATAAAACAAAACAACCTGGATCCATGAGATATTTTTGATAAGAGATCTAGAGGTCTGAGCATAACTCCCAACAGACTAAAATAAGTGGATACACATACAGTCACCCTTCAATCAAATGCACAATGATTTTCAAAGATGCCATTTTTTCCTTATTCATTCAACATATATTCACTGCATCCCTACTAATGTATTAGACATACTGTGCTAGGCATACAAAGCAAAATCCCTGTCATCGAGGAGTTCAGTGAAACAGCAAAATAGCACCTAAGTATTTCACTAGTGTCCTCAACAGTTGCTTTGAGAAATGACCGAGCAGAGTGCCCAGAAGTCTGAGACATGTGATCAGAGAACAGTCCTCCAATCTAGATCACCATAGACTAATAGAGCCCACTACCCCTCAAAACGTACAGACTCCAAATGCAAAGGCTTCAGAAAGCAGCAGAGGGAGTTTATTAAACCAAATGACATGAGCTATCTCTAACTCTCCAGTGTTTCAAGTACAAAAGAACTATAGGGGTGCCTGGGTGGCTCAGTGGGTTAAAGCCTCTGCCTTCAGCTCAGGTCATGGTCTCAGGGTCCTAGGATCAAGCCCCACATCGGGCTCTCTGCTCAGCAGGAAGCCTGCTCCCCCTTCTCTCTCTGCCTGCCTCTCTGCCTACTTGTGATCTGTGTCTGTCAGACAAATAAATAAAATATTTAAAAAAAAAAAGAAGAACTATAGTCAATGCCTTGTCAAATCATTGTTTTTAAGCACCAAAAGCATAAAGGACTGATTTAAGTCTGTAACACTTAGTAAGTTCACACACATACTGAAAGTAAGATAAAATACAAAATACTATAAGACACTACTAGATATAGTCAAATCAGCTTTCACAAGGTTGCCACAAAAATTAGCACCACAATTACACACTACATATTTGAATTTCACTGTTCTTTAACAAGTTACAGAGTACATTACTGTAAAAAGAAAAAACACACTTTGGAAAGCACTGACTCTCCCAAGCTAGACGTAACAATTTCAAAAACTAAATGAGCCTCTTCCCATTTTATGGGTTGCACTTAAGCCTTTTAATGCTTTATACTCAGGGCCTTGCTGTAGCATAACTAACATTACACTAACTTTGCCCTGCCATAATACAACCTGATACAAATAAAATCTGTTTCCCAGCTTATGCTAATAAAATCAGAATAACCTGAACAGACACAGCCTCAGGTCTCTCAAAGCAGCAGATTATTTATGTATAAATAAAAATAACAAGCCAGCCCAAGTTTGTAATTTCATGTCACAAAATTTTCATCACAAGTTAACCTGAAAAATTAATATTTACTTAGCACTTAATACTCTATGTTAGATACTGTGCTAGGATTAAATTAAACGGCATGTATAAAATGCCTAACTCTATCATTATTGTTCCCATTTAACGGTGCAAAAACCAGGGCTCACATGAGTTGATTGGTCCACAATCCCACATCTAGTTAATGTGACAGCGTTGGGATGCAAACCCAGGTCTTCCCACTAAACTTAGTGTTTGTAACCTAACTAAACCCTCTGGAACGGTGTTTGTATCTATGTGCATTTTCTTAGGAACACATGGAGAGCTTACATTAGATTCTCAAAGAAGCCCATGATCCCCACATAAGTTAAAAAAAAATCACTGCACCAGGGGCGCCTGGGTGACTCAGTGGGTTAAAGCCTCTGCTTTCGGGTCGGGTCATGATCCCAGGCTCCTGGGATCGAGCCCCGCATGGGGCTCTCTGCTCGGCGGGGAGACTGCTTCCTCCCTTCCTCTCTGCCTGCTTGTGAGCTCTGTCTGTCAAATCAATCAATCAATCAATCAATCAATCAATCTTAAAAAAAAAAAAAAAAAAACACTGCACTATATGATCACCTGTAGGGGGATAAAAAAACAAAACAAGAAACGCACCACACTGGACATCAAGGCCTTTCACCAAGACTACCACTTTTGTACTCCTAAGAAGGTAAAAACTCCACAGTTACAGTTGCACTTTAAAATCCTCAGCGCAAGTCAAGATTTCCACTCCTGGATAATTTCCAGCAACCCCTGCCACAGAGTAAGTTACACAATAAATTGTAATACTGTATCAGTTTACATCCAGTTCTGAGATTTCACAAATACTGACCAAATTTATTTAGTCATTGCACTTTCCAAAATATGTTTCCATCAACCAAGCCTCACTGCATTGCCTGTGAAATAAGCTATCATTATATCCACTTCCGAGAAAGTCAAACACTGTCACCCTAAGGCCAGGCAATAAATCAGTTACAGAATCAGGATCCAAAGTGAGAAGTTACCTACTCCCACCACCCCCAAGATACGCGAGACCATGTCATTTACCCCAGAGCACCCTCTCCTAGCTACAGAGAAAACAGTGGGCATCTTTTCTACTAATGACAACATTAAATGAGATCCAGTAGTAAATCAATGAGTTAGGGCATACCCCTAGCTGCCCAACGACAAGTGTGCTCCTCTTGAAAGCTGAGGCAGATATCACAGGGTAAACACCTGGCACATGCCTGGTATCTTCAAAATGAGACAAAGCCACTGAGCGACCCTGACAGCCCTGTGGTAGGTATGGCACTCAGCTTAACTCCCAGCATCCTGTCCCTAGGATCAATCTTAATGATACAGCCATCCTAAATTCCTGATCAGCAAAAACAAACAAACAAAAAAACCCACATTTATTAAAAAAAACAAAACAAAAACAAAAACAAAACCCACATTTATGTGGAAATTAATTTTATCTTGAAGCTAACTGGTTCAAATCCCTCATTCTACAAATAAAACTGAAAGTCAGAGGAATGCACAATTCACCCACGGCCTCACAACTCAAGAGCAGAGAGACAGTTGTAGAAAGCAGGTCTCCAGACACCTGTCCAGGATCCTTACAATCCTCCTGGGCATTGAGAAATCAGTTAGGGTTACTGGCAGAAGGCTGGCCATTGACATGACAGCGAGGACTTCACTCCCCCACCTTGTGCCAGATCCACTCTCTGCGTCCAGACTGAGATCCCCGGGGCCCAATGTCAGGACACTGACCTCAACTTGCATATTCTGGGAGACAAGGACAATTACTTATTAAAGCTAACCCCACCGGAGAGGAGAAAAATAGGATTCTGGCACTGAAGAATTAACTTCACAAGGAGTCTATGTTAGGATGATGTTTTATTTATAACCCTGCCTGACCAAGATGACTTCCGCACAACCACCATTCCAAACAAACAATCTTTTTTTTTTTTAAGACTTTATTTATTTGACAGAGATCGCAAGTAGGCAGAGAGGCAGGCGGGGGGGGGGGGGGGGGGGGGGGAGCAAGCTCCCCGCTGAGCAGAGAGCCCGATGCGGGGCTCATCCCAGGACCGTGAGATCATGACCTGAGCTGAAGGCAGAGGCTTAACCCACTGAGCCACCCAGGCGCCCCCCAAGCAAACAATCTTAAAGATAATGAAGAAGCCGTGCTTTCTAAGCGTGTGCCAAAGGCCGAAAAAACAAACAAACAACAAACAACAAACAAAAAAAAAAGCGAAAAACAAGGAAAGCAGTGGAGAGCACACCAAAGTCATATGTTCAACGTGTCGGGGCGCAACCAACAAGTTTTGGAAGAACATTCTTCCAAGAAACCAGGATGGACAGAGTCCCCCTCCTCCGCCCTCGCAGAAAATGGGAGGTTCTCTATCCAGTTTGGCAACCCGCGCGCATCTGGACACCCGGGAACAACCCGAATGGGCGCTGCAGGCGGGCAGGTCAGCGCGCCGGACGGAAAGCTGAGAGTCCCCCTCCCTCAGGAGACCGACGCTGCGCGTACCAACCAAAACCACCCGCAGAGGATCCCGGGGGCCGGCGTCACTGACAGCCTCCGCGCAACTCCGCGGTGCGGCTCGCACTCGTCTGCCAGGACCCACACACAGTCTCTTCCCCTCACACTCATCTCCTCACCACACTCCCCTCCGCCCGACAGCTGCGGCGGGAAGCAACGCCCACTTCGGAAAATGAGCTCTTAGTTGCCGGGACAAGCTCGGCGTCCAGATCACACCCGTACCCAGACCCACCGTAGCAGATACGGACAGTGAGTTCGCAGCTTTGACATCTTGGAAAGCACACTCTCAGAGAGCATCTGAAGACACACGAGCGGAGGTAACAGCCACGGGTAGTCAATAGCCCATCGGGAGGCTCCTAACTGCCATCACCCCGGCCTCCCGGCAGAGCACCTGGGATCCCTCTCCGTCCCCATGCTCCGGGTGCGCCCTGCCACTAGCCGCGCGCGGGGCGCAAAGCTGAGGTCTCCCGATAGCCGGGACCCGGCGGCGAGCGGGGGAAGGAGGAACTCACCTCCTCGTCCTGCTCCTCCTGGGATGCGCTGCTGCCCCGGGGCGCGGGTAGCGCGGTTCCTCCGGAGAGCTGCGGCGGCGGCGGACAGACTCCAAGCTCAAGCACCACGCGCGCGGGAGCCCACGCGGCCGGCGGCCGGGCTCTTACGGCGCCGCCCGGCGGCGGCGGCGGCTGCCGCTCGCGGGAGAAGCCGCCGGGCTCCCCTTCCTCCGACAGAGTTTCTGAGCCCGAGGAGGACTCGGCCGAGGAAGCGCCTGGAGAGGACGCGGCGGCCACCGCAGGGGCGGGAGCTCCGGGGCTGTGGCCGCTGCAGCCGCGAGGCACCGGCTCCGGCGCCTCCGAAACTTTCTCCCCCATTTCCCTCTCCGGCCCAAAGTGCGGCCCGGGGGACCGCGGGGACGCGGCGCGCACTCAGCGTCTCCAGGGAAAGCTGCGGGCTGCGCGGCTCCGGGTCGCTCTCGCTGACGCTCCCGGGCTGCGAGGAGCCCCGCCGGCGACTACATGGCCGCGGCACGGCCGCCGGAGCCCGCCGCCAACTTACCAGCCGCCCAGACTTGGCGGCCGACGGGGGCTGCCGCGCGCGGGGACAGGCCAGCTCGAGTCCGCGCTCTACGTTCCACAACCCGTGTGCGCCGCGCCCGCGCCGCGGGGACTGCGGCTTCGCCAGCAAAACCTGCCTCCGGGCAGGAGCGGGGCCGGCGGAGGAGACGGGCAGTCCCGGGAACCAATGGCGCGGCAGGCGCGCCGGTGGGCGGAGGCTGCGGCGCCCTCGGCCGCACGGGCGTCAGGTAGGGGAGGCGTGGCCGAGGCTCGGACTACTGGATCCCGCCCGAGCGCTTGGGGCCCCGGAGACTCCGGAGACAAGGAGGGGGGTCCCTGGAGGGTGGGAGTGGAAGCGGGCTTCGAAGCCAAAGCCTGGGATTGCGAACTTGGCGGGAGAGCGGCTGTCCGTCCTTGGAATGCCTTGGAGAGACGGCTGAGGGGGCGGTGAGACCTTGGAGAAGAACCGGACTTCGTCTGGAAAAAGTAAAATCGAGGAAACTGACCAGAAGAAAAAGTAGTAGGGCTTTAAGAGTAAAAGGAAACACGGTCACGCATCCACACGCATGCTGGAGGAGAAAGAGGGAAACTTCGTCCCATACTGAGATCTAAACCGACCTATTAACCAATCTGGGATTCTCCCTTTAAACTCCTTGGGCCTCAGTTTCCTCAACTGGAAATGTAGATATTAATATTTGTCTTGTCAAGCTATAAGCTGAACATTATCTATCATATATATATATATATATATATATATATATATATATATATATATTTCTGCCTCAGCAGCGTGCCTGCTGTTTTCCAATGACAATTTTCCTTATTTCTGTGTATAAACAAAAAGTTTAAGCCAAGGACTTGTACCTTTGAAAGAAAAGAACAAATAATTCCCCTATATTTAATTGGGAACAAGAATGTGCCCAGGCCTAAACAAAGTTGAATTAGAAAGGGCTCTGTGGCCCTAACCATTGCCTGTCTCTCCACATCAGCTAAGTAGAGCATGAAAAGAGTTTGCAGTTTCAGTTTAGTTTTTCCTATCCCTGGATTGTAAACCAGCAGGAAGCAAGACCAAGTGCTTCATTTTCCTTACCCCTAAGAATTAGGAGAAAAAACTTTCACCAAAGGCACCAGACTCACCTTAATGTCCTTCCCCGGACTGGAAAATGCACCACCCTTCTGGGTGACTGAGTGACTTACATTTCTTGGAAGCCAGCACTCAGTTTAGCAGTGGGAAATAAATGATTCCTCTCTTGCTTTCAGCTCCAGCCCTATTCTGAGATCTGGCACTGTGACCTGGGTTATAAATTCAACCTGATTAAAATCCACAGACACTGACTGGTTGTGTGCCAGGTGCTTGCAGGAGATACAAAGATGAATAAGGCAGGTCCCCTGCCCTTGAGGAGCTTATGGTCAGACAAGAGATTGATGCTGCATAATATAGCTCCATTATGAATTTTTTAAAGCTGTGGTAGTGCTACAAGAACAATGTGTCATGGGAGAAGGGGGGAGAGTTACAGAAAAACAGTTAACAGGTCCTCAAGAATCTTAGATTTCTCTTTATCAGAACAGTTTTGCCAAAGGTCCTTAAGAACTGAAGGACTGGAGTTGAAAGCCCCTTCAGCTAATGAGCGCTTTTATGCTATCACAGTATTTACAAGTGCTACATCACACAAAGTGCTTCATTATACTGGACAGCAAGCTTTGTCCTGATCAGTTTCCTCCCCCCAGGATGAAGGGGAAGGAAAGATGGCATGAATCTATTGCCATAGACAGCCGTATACTGCAAAGCGGGCTTTGGCTGTCAGGCATATATTGTGACACTTCGGGATTATCTGCGGGGATGTGAATACCTGCTGAGGCAAAAGGACAATTCTAGTGCCTTGACTAAGTTGTGACAGCAAGGCTGAAGAGAGAGCACAGTGGGGCGGTCAGAATGCAGTCCTGGGCCTCACAATTGCTTTTCTAGTCAGGAGTACTGGTCTTTATCTGAACCCCTATGTGGCTGATTCGACAGAGCCAAAGTGAAATCAGGACTTAAGCAAACCATTCACATGAAAGCAAAGGAGAGGTTGCTTTTCAGTGCATCGGAAAAGAAGAGGCAATGACATGATCTGAATTACTAACAGGAGAAACGGTAATAGCAATTCTTGCTTGAGCCCTAGGCATTGTCTATAGGTGGTCTCATTTAACCCTGGCAACAATCTTATAAGACAGACTCAATTAGCCCCACTTTATAGATGAAGAAACTGACGATTTGCAAAGTCAAATAACTTTGCCAAAGGTCACACAGCAAGCGAGATATAGAACTGTGGTTTGAACCCACTGGTCCTCTTCTGAGGCGCTGTTAAACATTCCAGTATAATGCTATTCAGAACACACCACTTTTTCAAGCACATATTTACATGCTACATTACAAATATCCACAGAGCAGGAATACTGTTGTCTTGATTCAGTATGTAAAAGAATAGGAAAGGATACTTGGAGAACAGATTCCCCCCCCCCCCCCCCCCCCGCCGACCCGCACCCCACAAACATTTGTCAGGCACTTACAATGTTTTTAAATACTTTACAAATATTAACTTTGTAATCCTTATGCCCTGTGAGGTAGCCACTATTATTCGTCTCATATTACAAATATGAAATGTGTGAAAACTATGGCATAGAAAACTTATGTAATTTGCCCAAAGTCACACAGCTGTCAAGTGACGGAGCTTGACAAAAATTTGAAGAGTTTTGCCTCAGCGTTCATGCTCTTAGACTCTACTGATCGAAATCAAATACTAGATCAGTATTTAACTTTTTAAACCTTAACCCTGCACAAGAAATATAGTTTACAACTCACGACACATATAAATACAACTACAAATAAAATTCCATGAAATAATACCTATCCTAAGTTCCCAGAAGCAATGCAGTTTGCAGTCTAAAATTTTATTGTATTTCATTGAAAATAAAAATGTTAGTTGCGATCACCTAAATATATTTCACACTCCACCCTGACACATGCAGTCGAAAGCAGTGTACCCAGTCATCCCCAGAGCTGACCCACGAGGAAAGTATGACTATGGTACAGGCTGAGAGTTTCCAGACCAGAACTAGGCAAACTCAAAGGATGATTCTATAAATAGAAGGTGATCAGAAGGTCAGACTAGTTCCTCAAAAATATCACAATAGACCTATGGACAAATGCTGATGTTTGGCCAAACCACTGGAACAAAATCAGTTTTGATTTATTAAAACCCTGTGGTTTTCTTGTCTGATAAATTATAATCATCTTCCTCAGTGTCAAGGGAAGTACCCCCAACAAAAGGACTTCTCATAGATGTCCCTACTGTTAGGTATAAAAGTATGACTTTTTTCCTGTATTGTCACTGTGGCAAGAGCCAGAAAAATAAAAATGACTTAGTCATAGCTCTTGGGAAGCACTGGTGTAGCTTTGTATGACAGACCCAGACCAGCCTACAGATGAGGAAGTACAAGGCGATCGGTGTCCATACATTGTATGAGACAGGCTCCCAAGTGCTTGGTTCAAAGACAGGAACCTTGGGCACTTGAATAAGTGATCACTGTGTTCAGTGATGAAACACTTGCCTTAGTTTTCTATGTTTTTCTCCTAAGTAGCTGGAGATATTGTCTCTGAGGGTCTCTGTTGTCTCTGCCAGTCTCTTTCTGTGGGTGAGGCCAAGTGTGAATGACTCTCTGTGAGGGAGGATGTTGGAGGAAAAATCATCACATCCTTAGTCCATTCCCATTGCTTTGACCTGCCTCCTAAAGATTAGGTTTACAATTTAATAAAATTGAATTCAGTTGTCTTTCCGTCTTACCTACATGAAATTAGAGCATCATCAACTCCAAACAAACATTTGTGCAAAATTACAAGTAAATATGTTCCTCTTTAATAGATCATCATGTTATCTTTAGACTATGAAGATGATGATATTACACTTTCGGCAGGTTTCTTAACTATCATTATTAATGATAGGTTTGCCTGCTCCCCCTTGACCAATGAAAAGCAATTTCAGGACAAAGTAAACATCAATGAAAAGATGGTCATTTAAGTGGCCTAGACTGCGGTTTCTGATTTAAGCCAGAAGGTGCAGCATAGTACAGCCCATGGCTGTTTCTGACCACCCAGCTGGGAGGAAAAGCTCCCACAGCTTCTCAGGCTTTTGTCTGTATCTAAGGCTCCAGGAGAGGAAGGGTTACAGGACAAGGTTCCAGAAGATAAGTAGAAGAATTTTTAAATGATAGTTGAAAAGGACAAGGGAGGAAGAGTAGTAATGTGACTTGCAGCTGTTGGCGTCTCTGACCTAGAGGTTGAGAAGGATGGGAAATTAAGCTATGTTAGCAAGTTAAAATAAGCCTACCGCAGATCTAAGGGGGTGGGGGGGAGGCTGCTGATCTGATCTCTTAGATCAAGATTCCTCTGTGAGTTGTACGAGAAATACATCAGATCAGGATGCAAGCATGAGAACAAAGGATGCTGATTCCCTGGCCCCAATGAAGGTATAGGAATCAACATTTTTAAGCCCCATTCCAAGGGAGTGTCAAGTATACTAAAGCTTGAAGATTACTGAAGATGTTCCTAATTTGGAAATCAAGGAGCCATTTTATTGGGCAAATATGTATGGCTCATAGAAGGTGACTGGAATGAGCCTGACTGACAGTGAGGGCAGCTCTTTGAACCACTTTGTTCCTATTCTCCTGGAATACAACTACCTTTGGGAGACCAAGACAACTTAGCATCTGGACAGGAATA
Source organism: Meles meles (assembly GCF_922984935.1). Lineage (NCBI taxonomy): Eukaryota > Metazoa > Chordata > Mammalia > Carnivora > Mustelidae > Meles > Meles meles. Next base: position 88,070,939 of record NC_060068.1, read on the forward strand.
TGCATATTCTGAAAACAGTGGGAAAAACTGAGCTAATGCACAAAAAGAATTGAGGATAATGTTCCCTTGAGGATTCTGTTTAAACAAAATTCAAAATGGTGACCTATTTCCCATGGAAGATTCCAATCTCTTGCACTTGTCTTTCCAAGACGGACAAGATGGATAGTCACATCTGGGATTTTTTTGTTATGCTTTCAGCATGAAATGTTCTTTTATTATCACTCTTCATTTTTCAAAAAGATTTATTCAGTACTCTTTGCCTGTTTAGGAAACAGAAAACAAGCAAACACATTTACTCATTTTTATTCATTATCATGGTTTGCTTTCAGAGTCAAATGGTTCTGTTTCCCATTTTCAATTCACAGAGCAATTTCCTTGACTCTGTCTACACTGCTTGGCAAGTAGTTCCTTCCACCACCAACTCTAACTAATTAGAAAATAAAATGATGCTGAATAGTTACCTAGGAAGTGGCAACTCCTTCCATCGCCGTGGGCCAGTCTGCAACCCTAAGGGCAATTTTTAAGGGTTTTTTTGTACTTGAAGAAATAGGGTCTTCTAGTCCTTTTCTCCTCAAAGTGTGGTTTGCCAATAAGCTGATAAATAATAACTCCAATAACTCTAATAAAAGGAGTTTATTACAAATGCAGAATCTCAGTCCCTACCGCAAGCCTGCTCTATCAGAATCTTAACAGATTTGTGGGGACTTCATAGCCACATTAAGAGTAGCAAAGGACTGTTTGGTTCTCAAATGTGGCTGCATATTGGAATTACTCATGGAACTTTAAAATACACTGGTGTCTCATCCCCAAGATTTTCTGACAAGTGGTTTGGTTGAGGCTTAGACATTGTGATTTAGCAAGTTCCCTAGATAGGAATGGATCATTTTAGGACCAAGGCAGGAAATACAAGATGAGCCTGGAAAAATTCAGGGTACCACAAATTAAGGAATGTTTGGAAAAAGGTAGGACCTTGTCAGAACAACACAGGTACCACCATGAAGGAGTTCCCAATGGCTACAGGTAGACCCATCTGAGCAACAAAATATATCATGATAGTTCTGGACTTTAAACTATAGAATAAAATAAATAGCCACAGGTCCAAACTCCTATAAATAATGAAATAAAAACTTAAATGTAAGAACAAAGATAGTGCTTCCTCACAATAGAGTTCCAATTAACAAATGTAGAACAGAAGAGGGAAGTAGAGCATCACCAAAAGGCAGACACCAAAGAAATAACTGCTGCAGGTAAGACTTAAAGACGTGTGCTCAAGGAGCACCTGGATGGCTCAGCTGGTTAAGTGCTTCAGCTCAGCTGATGATCTCACGGGTCCTAGGATCAAGCCCTGCATCCGGCTCTCTGCTTGGCAGGGAGCCTGCTTCCACCTCTTTCTCTCTGCCTGCTTCTCTGCCTACTTGTGATCTCTGTCTGTCAAATAAATAAATAAAATCTTTTAAAAAAAGAAAGAAAGAAAGAAAATATTAAAAAGCAAGAGTCCCTAGGTGAATCTGATGGCAGACAAAATTGAGAACGACTATTCCGCCCTCAACAGCCACATTCCTTCCTCCTCCCTTTCTCCTTAGTCAAAGAAAAGTATTTTTTCCTATTTTGACCTCATCAAGTGGACTGGTTTGAGGTAGTTGAGATAAGGGGCAACATGGTAAGTAACAGCATCAATGTTATGCCCAGGAAAATGTCCATGGTTGGTGCCATGGGGACCATACACTTGGAGCATAAACATAATAAGAGACATATTTAGTATCTGACTGCCCTATATCCATTCTGCCTCCTTTTGGGAAGAACATCCCAATTCATTTGTAAGAAATTATCTATTTCCGTCTGAGCAGCTTTGATGGTCTTAATGCTGGAGTGGGATATCCTTGGACTTTGAATCTTGAGAAGAATATTTTAAGACAGTGGTGTCTGGACAAAGCTCTCAGTTGTCTCCCATTAACTAGCTCTAGGACTGCTGTGGGTCCAGCACTCTTCCAAGCTTTATTCTCTGGTTTTTCCTTTGATTGCCTGAATTAACAAAAAAACTTCCTTCTGAATGAATTAGCTAAAACAAGCTATTGCTTGCCATCAAGAAACTGTAAAAAATACAGGTGTGCTGACCCAAATCCTCTGGTCACCCAGTCCAGGTGGGAAGAAGAGATCTGAATGCCACGGGAAAGCTGGGAGTGATACTGGACTTTGCTGCTTCCAGCAGATCTCAGGAAACCATTCATGCTTCAGCTGTAAGTAGGGATCTCGATTACTGGAGGTTAAGATGTTTGAGAAAAATAGTGACATGGTAGAAAAAAAAATATTTCCAGCTATGGCAGAAATAGATCCTAACACCACAATATGTCAGAATTGTCCATCTCTCTTCCTACTAGGATTTGAAGGTCTTGAGGGCTAAAGAATGTTATTTACCCAGCATGTTATTTGTGCCAACACCTAGAACCACATCTGACATAGAAAAGTTCATGATAAATTTTTGAGTGAGTGCATAAGGACTGCTGCTATCACATGACTTTAAACAACTTTTACTAAAATTCTATGTTTACAGTTTGCTCAAAGACTTGTACAGTTTGATTAAAAAGAACCCAAAACATTTTAGAGGGGGGAAAATCTATTTATGTAATAAGCCGGCTTCATTCCTAACAAGTCCCTCTTATTAATTAAAACAATAATTGCATTAAAATCTTCAGCTCAAACCACAATTACTGTCATGCTCAGTGAAGGTTCTTCCCAACTACCTGCCTTCCTAAAACAGCCCAACTAATTAGAACTACCTGCACGTGGTGTCAATAGGGTGGGACAAACATTTGACAAACCCTTGTGATTTCTTACTGGGCCGGCCTGTTGGCAAAGCAGAAAAGGCTACTGTAAGCTACAAGAACCCAAGGATACCACTCGCAATACTAGTCAGGGTACGAAGAACCTGTGCCCTTGTTTATAGAAAATTCTATTCTAGTGGAAACCCCATTCCTGTCTAAGAATATTAGGACCCTTTATAACACTTAGCCATGTTGCAAAATTAATACAAAGGAACTGTTTGGGCAGGAAGGAAGATGACATGAAATCATGGGACATGTCAACATGTGAAAGTCAAAGTTCTTAGAAGCCAGCCAGAGAGAGCCTGGGTGGCTACGTCATTTGAGTGTCTGCCTTCGGCTCAGGTCATGGTCTTGGGGTCTTGGGATCGAGGCCAGCATCAAGGTCCTTACTCAGCCGGGAACCTGCTTCTCCCCCTGCTATGTGTTCTCCATGACGAATGAGTGAATGAATGAATGAATCTTAAAAAAAAAAAAAAAAAAAAAAAAGAAGATGGCAGCCAGAGAATCCATTCTATCTGGTTAAGGTAGGAAGTGACTTATTAAAAGATCTTTGAATGCTCAAAGAATCTTTGGGAGAACTGAAGAAGCAAGCTCTGGGGTGAGCTTGCAGGAACAGTCCCCAGAATCTCACTGTACAATTGGCTGTAAAGGGAGTCGCTGCTCCTGATGATTTCCGAACCACATGGCCCTCCCACCATCTGTGCCTGGGAAGTGAATGCCCTGCCTCCAACCTGCTTCCTCACATAAATCACTTCTGTATCTTTCTCGGTCTGTGCACTTGATTAGCAGAGCCTAAGTCACATGACTGTAACCTAGAGGCAAAAGAAACTGAGAAATGTGGGAGCTGTGCTTTCTATCTTGGGAAGATGGGATTCACACCATGAGGAACCATCATGATGTAGGAAGAGTGTCAAAAGATTTGGCTAACAGGGTAAACTAGAATGATTTCAACTTGAAAAGTCTCCAGCTCTTGGTTAATTGTACTAATCTGCCCCCCGCACAATGTTTCCAGCCGTCAGGTAAAATGGGCGTGACTATCAGTTTCAGGATGCCTGCTCCACACATCAGTCCTTTCCGTAATTATCTCATGAAGGAAAAGAATTATCATACACTGAGCACATTCTATGTGTCAGACACTGTACCAAATGCTTTAGAAGCATGATTTTTAAAAATCTCTTCAATAAGCCCAATTTAAGGGTACAATTCCCATTTTTACAGGTAAAGAAATTAGTGCTGGGATATGAAATATTGTTTCTCAAGGTCACACAGCTAGGTGGAGCTAGGATTTAAAAATCCAAGGTCTTTCTCAAATTAAGCTCTTTCTACTAATACTGGGTTCCTAACCAGCGCATTCGTGGGCCTTTCAACGGTAGTACTGGCTTCAGGAGCTCTTGTAATTGCGACTGTGCAATGCTCTGGGGAGGTCACCTAGAGCTTTTATTAGATTTCCAAAGGGGTATATGATCCTCAAGCACTACTACCCAAAGTTGTAGTAGACCAGTTTATGATCATAAACCTGTTGTTACAGGAGCGGAGGGAACATTCCAACTATTTGTTGATTTTTTATCTTAACATTTATTGATTATGGTATCATTTTGCAATATGAGATTCAAGTTTAAAATTTGAGTCAGGAGCCCTATTCCTTGGGTGGATACATGTCAGTGTAGAAAGGAGTAGGGGTTAAAATCCAATGAGATAATTTCTCTCTCCAAGATGAGAAAGAGCTGAGTAAAATAGGAACATTATTTTTCACTTAACTACTGAAGTCCTAGCTGTACATCAGAAGGTCTAGCATCTATTTGTGACTTTGTCCCTAACTCCATTTATCAGAGACTCCATCACCTGTGTGATGGGGTAATATGATACCTGCCATCATTTCCTCCATCACAATGTTATGAGATTGTTTTGGAAGTACTTTCATTTCCCCAACAGAAAAGCATTATAGATCTGTATATATACCTGTTATGACTTCTTTGAAGGGAAGAAAAGCACCTCAGAGAAAACTTGGCTTACAGCTTCCAGGACTGAATGATTTCTGAGCCTCTCGGGCATCCATATACAGGATGTTCTTTGGGGAGAACAACTTGTTTATTTCTTCGTTTTACATTTCTAGTGGGTTGCTTCTTCCCCCTTTCCATTTATTGTGGGTTGTATTTTTTTTTTAATAAAAAAAAATCCAATAGAAATAGTCTCTTAAATTGTGTTAGCTAGCTAGAATGTTGCTTTAGATGGTTCATTATGTCTTGCTGTCAACATGCATGTTATTGTACAGAATACAAAAGCTTTACTTTAGGGGTGCCTGGGTGGCTCAGTGGGTTAAAGCCTCTGCCTTTGGGGGCGCCTGGGTGGCTCAATGGGTTAAAGTCTCTGCCTTCGGCTCAGGTCATGATCTCAGAGTCCTGGGATCAAGCCCGGCATCAGGCTCTCTGCTCAATAGGGGGCCTGCTTCCCCCTCTCTCTCTGCCTGCCTCTCTGCCTGCTTGTGATTTCTCTCTGTCAAATAAATAAAATATTTTTTAAAAATAAATAAATAAATAAAGCCTCTGCCTTTGGCTCGGGTCGTGATCCCGGGGTCCTGGGATTGAGCCCCATGTTGTCAGGCTCTCTGCTCGGCGGGGAGCCTGCTTCCTCCTCTCTTTCTGTCTCTGCCTGCCTCTCTGCCTACTTGTGATCTCTGTCAGGTAAATAAATAAAATCTTAAAAAAAAAAAAAAAGCTTTCCTCTAGAAACAAGGTAACAATTGTATTAAAACAGAAAGATGCAAAGAAGAGAGTTAGCCTGGTCCCCTAGTAGAAGTAGCAGTATACAAAACACAGAAGGTCTAAACGTAACATTTTATGAATAGGGTCAGGCATCTGAGTGTGAAATTTTCCCTTATTTGCTATCTACTCCCCAAGCAATCAGTTTTTTAAATGGCGTTTCAGAAAGGTAATGAATATCTACTAATACCAAATATAAGCTAATATGAAAGCTGGGTAATAGGTCATAAATAAAAACATTGAGTGATTTCCACAGCTCAGCTTGTTCATACTAATGGAAATATAGATTATCAACGAGGGAAGTCAAGAGCTCATCTCAAATAGGGTGAAAGGCCAGATACCACGAGGTTCAATTATTGGTTGTTGTTCTTGCTGTTATTGTTGTGTTGTGTGTTTTGTTGGCTCGTTTGAGTGGTCTTCCTATAGAAAAACATGAAGAATTCACAACTATGGTGATATCTAATACAAGGATTCAACATATGATATTTATTTAGCACGTAGCAGGGAGAAGGGACAAAGGAGAAATTTTAAAAAGAGACTTTGCTTGATGCTTTCTTCCAATGATTGTAGCTTGTAATTTCAAAATATAATCTTGCATATGAAATTGTTGGGATGAAGATTAATTGTACTTATTCAATTAGGTGCCTAATGTAGGAGCAGGAGCTACCTCCCTAGGAGTTAGAGAATTCTTCCCATTTCCACGGGCACAGGAAACCTGGGCAGCATTCTGTTGTCTCTGTTGGAAGCACACGACGTTGGCTCCAGCTCTCACGCCCCTTCCATAGCCAGGTGCTCATCAAGTCTTGTTGATTCTTCCTTCCCATAACTCTCCCATTCATCCCTTATTTCCCATGTTAAATTCTGCTTCCCTGCCTACGGTGCTTATGACCTTGAGATTACTCCAACTGCCCTTTAAATGACCTCCTAGCTTATAGTTCAGCCCTTCCAATTTACCTTATATCCCTATGCCAGACTCATCTTCCAGAAAAATTGCTATGATCACTCCACTCTCCTGCAGGTCAATAAGATATATGCCAAAATTCTTAGCCCAACATGCAAGGCCCATCTCTTTCCAGGTTCACCTTTCTCCGTAGACCTTAAATTCATGCCAAACTGGCTTATTCACTGTGTGTGCCCCAGACTCTACTCCCAATTCTATGCATCTAGAAGCTTATTTATCCTTCTTTTCACACATTTAAATCTGACAACTACTCAAATATATATCTGCCCAAATTCGACTAAAATCTAGTCTCCCTCATGGCAATTTTAAAACATTTCCTCCAATTCTTGACAATTCTCCCCTATCCTCAAATTTGGGTTGACTTTGAAGGATTTGCCTTTAACCAATGGAACATAACAAAAGGAATGGAATGCTGCATATCTTCTAAAGCTCAGTGAGAAATAGCCCATACACCTCCGCTCTGTCTTGGAATACTTGCCCTAGGGGCCGCCAGGCACCAAGTAAGAAGTCCAAAAACCCTGAGACTCCCATGCTGGAGAGACCACATACATACACTCTGGTTGACAGCCCACCTGAGTTCCATTGAAATTACTGGTCAAGGAAGACATCTTGGATATTTACTCCCACAACCTTCCAATGACTGCCCCAGTCAACAACCTAGGAAAGAATTCGCCCCACCAAGCCCTGCTTAAATTCCTGATCCCCAAATCAGAAGCAAAATAAATGGGTGCTTTAAGCCACTATGTTTGGGGATTATTTGTCACACAATAACAGTAACTATAATGTTCCAATAAATTCTTTATCTGACCCCTATCCTGGGATCACCTCCCACTCCTTTAAATTCCAAGGATTTATTCTCTATCCTCATTCATTCAGGAAGCACTGAGGCATCTACTAAGTGATAGACACTGTGCTGAATGCAGGGGAGGTAACAGGTTTTGAGAAAGAGAGTATCTGTGCTCTCAAGGTATTTATAGTCTGGTAGAGGTGGACAAGAACACAGGCAATTATACCACATGATGTCCACAGTAAGTATGTGAGCACATGTTTTGTGCCAAGCACTGTATCACAGAGAGATAAGTTTGGATATACTGATTTTTATAGGCTGTGGCACATCGATACAAAATTATTCTAGAGATAATTGAGTATGTAAGTCTGGGGTTCTGAAGAGAGAAGTGAAGTGGAGATTTAGGTTTGAGGGTCAAAAGCACGTCGATAATAGTGAAAACCAAGAATGTGGATGAGCTGCCCCAGGGACAGGGGTAGAAAAGTCAGCCCAGAGAGGAGTGCAAAGGAATGGTGTCCTTCAAAGGAAGAGAAGGATCAGAGGAAAAGCAAGGAAACCAAAGCTTATGGATCCTCCAAATCAAGGTAAATAACCATTTCAAAGAGCAGGGAGGAGTCATGTGAGCCAAATGCTGCAGAGGCCAAATAAGAAAAAACATAACACTCAAATAGAAAATCAGAATGTCTCTGATGCCCATTTCACTGTAGTCTTGGGTTGTTATTTGAGAACACTTCTAGATATTAAGGTCTCTCTAAAGTTATAAGCTCTTTGTGGATATGAATTATTTGTGTTGCAAACTTAAATTTCACATTGTTACAAGATTTAGATTGTAAAGTGAAAACTCCTTTTTGTTAACTGAAATGAACGCAGTCCCCATTTCTGCTGATGGCAGATTTATCCTCCGCTATGGTGGATAGAATCCTAAGAATGCCAGACATCTCCTACAGTCATTCCTCCTCTACCACCCAGCAGCCATAGTAGAAAAGGAGCTGCTTCACAGTTTCATGGTACAAATTCTCTAAATTTACACCAAAAGAAGAAAACACCGTTATATACTTCTTATTATGTCACAATACAAAATCAGGGCATAGAATGTCATACACAAAGTCAAATTTTCTGTATCTCTTCCAAACCCATTCTCTCGTAAGAGCTTTAAGAGCTCTTGAAAATCAAAAAATGTTTTGGCTTTCAGATGATTTTCTTTGCTCTGGACTTTAATAACTTTCTTGAAAGTGCAAATTACTTTATTCTACACTGCATTTGCCATTTCCTCCAATGAATACCATTGATACCATGAGAAGAAAGCAAGACTAAGATTTTCCAGGAACAAAACAAAACATCAGATAATATTTCAAAGGATTTATCCAGTTATATTGGTTATACATAGTAAGTGATCAAATCATATAAAATATTGCTGATGACTTTTTGTTACAACAAAGGCAACTTTGTTGGCCTAACGTTTGCTAGCATTTGTAAATTTGGGTTTCCAAGTTCAATCCTTAAAGGATTTTTTATTCCATTAATAGGACTTAAACTATAAACATTTAAACTATAAATAGTGTCAACTGTCAGAGTACTATCGGTGGTTATGACTTTGCTGCCCCCCAAAATGATGTCCCATAGGCATTAGGAAATGAGAAATAAAGATTAGTATGTTTTCCTTGTAATTATGCATCTTTATATGAAAGTAAACCTATTAAAACATATAAGCACAAATATTTACTAATATTACTAATCACTCTTTTAAAATTAGACATATAATTAGGATGCAATTTAAAGGAATATAAGATTCTTTACACAGTTTTGTCCTCCTTTCTCATAATCTTTGTGGTTAATCATTGTTCAGTTTAATTCTGGGTTTATCCTGAGTTTAGACAAAATTAACTAATTCTTTACCTTCCCAAGAATCAAACCTCAAACTTCTGGATGACTTTCCCCAATTGGCACACCTTGGGCTATTTCAGATTAAGGAATATTCCTGTAACTGCCTGTTTTTCCAGGCTACTGCTAAAGCAATTTTCCACGAGTTCCCTCTTCTTTTTAAAGCATATCCTTGTTCTTTTTCTGTTCTGTTCTTTTTTCAGAAATCTTAGTGGAAACAGCGAGAGAGAGAGAACATAGAGAGAGACATGTACTACCTCTTCAGTTACACCGTGGGAGCTGTGGGACAATCTCTTCCTCAAACCAGAAAAGAGTTCTCCATCTTACCACCTCCCCAGCCCCCTCTCTTGTAAGGAAGCCTGACTCTTTCTTCCAACTAGCAGTCAATGCTGAATCACGATTTCATATGTAAAGCTCCTTCCAAAACAGGCTAGGGTTACAAAGCAAAGCTCATCAAACATTTCCTTTTCTACTTAGAGTTTACAATTGCTAAAAAGAAAGAGATAAAATGTTATCACCTTAGCTGGGCTAACTTTCCACTGGCAGAAAAGCAAAGCAATAATTTCAAGGGAGTATACATGCCCGTGACAACACTTTTGTTTTTATTTTTACAAGGATGAGAAAGTACAGAGGTTAATTAGAAGGTAAGCTCCAATCAAATCTTAGGTGGGGACCTGAAAATATAGCAAAGTTGAGAAAATGAATAAATGGAGGGAGAACTAGATAAGAAAACAGAAATGTACTAAGGGGGGGGGGGGGGAAGAATACAAGAAGACTGCATTTGTTTGCTTCCAAGAGAAACTGAAGCACTTACAGTCAATCAGGCAGAAAGAAGGAAGCATATGGATGATTTAAAAAACAGAACTAGGGAAATACTGGTCCTTTGGTTGGAAAAAATAATTTTGTTGTAATATTTACAGTGAGAGAAATGACTTAACAGCCAGTGTGCCTATTTTGTTGGGTCTCTTGTAGGTAATTAATACAGAGTTGCTGAATAACCAAAAGTGAGGAAGGAGGTTCTCGGAGGAAGCCTAAGTGTGGGGATGAGGAAGGAGGGGACAAATTTCTGTGCAGAGATAATTCTGCTGGATGACAAGAAAAGGGAGCACTGTTACTGATAGCTGACCTATGAGGCGCTGAAACATTTTAGGGATGTGTTTACAGCTGTAGTCTCCCTCGCAGGGCTCCAAGTGGGTGGGGGTATGGCATACCACACTCTAAAAGGCCTCTCACAGACTTTCTGGAGGACGACTGGGAACACTCTCTCTCCTCACACAAGCCACCCCCTTCACTCTTTTCTCTTGCTAGTTTCAGAGCTAAAAACACAACATGAAGACACAGAACATTTTCTACAGATTATAGAGCAAAATCATCTTTCAGCTCTTTTCGGCATTTCCTCTTTTTCCCATGAATGGAGAGTCAGAGGTGACACTTGTTTATCTGGGAAACGCAGCACTCGCTTCCGCTACTTCAGACAGGCTGCTGCCAGAGAATCCATTCAATGGACGACTCCTGGGCTTTCAGGCAAAACCTCAAGTTTACTAAACTCAAATTAAGAACAATGTGTTTACTTGAGAACGGCATGTTTCAAAGATGTTGGTTTTTGCCTCCTGTCCATCTTCTCATACTTTCTTAATTAATTACAGAGTTAAAAATTTGACAAGAAACCCCTGAAAAATCTGTTACAAATGGTTATTTTCCTATTGTGCCTTCTGCAACAAAAATATCCTGGGCTACATGCTTTAAAATATTCCCCTGGGGAATCGGGATTTGAAGGTTGTTGGGAAAACAGGATTGGCCATGTATTGATAATTTTTGAAGCTGGGTGATGAGATGACAAAACTCATTATTCTATTCTGTTTTCTTAATTAGATAAAATGTGCATACAAATACATTCACAATGACAGTATGTATAATACCAAAGCAGGCAGAAATAATTGGATTATTTAATCATAGAGAATGGCTAAAAAATTATAAATGATAGTATATTCACAAAGTAAACTATCATATGGCAACCAAAGAAAAATGTCAATAATGAGGGCGCCTGGGTGGCTCAGTGGGTTGGGCCGCTGCCTTCGGCTCAGGTCATGATCTCAGGGTCCAGGAATCGAGTCCTGCATCGGGCTCTCTGCTCGGTGGGGAGCCTGCTTTCCCCTCTCTCTCTGCCTGCCTCTCTGTCTACTTGTGATCTCTCTCTGTCAAATAAATAAATAAAATCTTTAAAAAAGAAAAATGTCTAATGAATATTATTAGTGACATGGAATAATGCTCACAATTTGCTAAGTGAAAAATCCGAGTGACAGTGAATATGTATAGTATAACATCAATTTTTTTAAATATAAATGGGTGCAACGACGTGGATGGAACTAGAGGGCATCATGCTTAGTGAAATAAGTCAATTGGAGAAAGACAACTATCATATGATCTCCCTGATATGAGGACATGGAGATGCAACATGGGGGGTTAGGGGGATAGGAGAAGAATAAATGAAACAAGATGGGATTGGGAGGGAGACAAACCATAAGTGACTCTTAATCTCACAAAACAAACTGAGGGTTGCTGGAGGAGGGGGGGGGGGGTTGGGAAAGGGGGAGGGGCGTTATGGACATTGGGGAGGGTATGTGCTATGGAGAGTGCTGTGAAGTGTGTAAACCTGGCGATTCACAGACCTGTACCCCTGGGGATAAAAATACATTATATGTTTATAAAAAAATAAAAAATAAATAAAAAATTAAAAAAATAAAAATAAAATATAAATGGGGTAAAATTTGCCAGGCTGACCCAATTTTAATATTTGTCCTAACAAAATAATCAGAAACCTTAAAAATAAACATAAAAACATTATGTATACAGATACTCATTATAGTTTATTATAATAAAAAAACAGGAGAGAGTTTAAAAATGGGTCAATTTCCTATATATTAACTAAATAGAATTTAAATAGAACGTTGAGGGGTACCTGGGTGGCTCAGTCCGTTGAGTGTCTGACTCTTGGTTTAGGCTAGGTCACAATTTCATGGGTCCTGAGCTGAACTCCACCCTCGCCCACACCCCAACCTCTCTCACATCCCCCTACCCCCGTGTTGGCACCCGGCTCAGCCAGGCCTCTGCTTGATGATTCTCTCCCTCTGCTCCTCTCCCCACTCACACACTCACTCACTCCCTCTCTCTCTCTCTCTTGCTTCCCCTCTCTAAAATAAATAAATAAATAAATCTTTTTTAAAAAAAGAAATAAAAAATAAAATAAAAATTTATCAATTTAAAGTGAAATATCTATTTAGTGAAAAAATATAAAGTCACATTGTTTGGAGAATACTTAATGAATTAGAAAATGTTTTTAAACTGATGTCAAGTTAAATAGCACATTACCAAACTCTATATAGCATAGTCCATGTTTATTGGAAAAATGAATCAAATCTACATATACCTTGGTAATAAAGAATTTTAAAATTTCAAGTGTAGGGCCAACAGCTGAAGCAGAAGGAAATTTTCTGGGTTATAGTTACTCTTAGATTAGGATTAAGTCACAGATTAAAAATTTACAGCACTCCTACTGATTTCTAAGTTCTTTTCTAAATCACACTAGGACAATTAAGTTAGGCTTTCTGATCCATGCTTTTAAAGCAGAATTTCTCTTTGGCACTATGATAGATCAAGAATTCCCTTTATTACTCTCTCGGTCTCTGTCCCCAGTCCTCAGTCCCAGGCTGAAGTATGTCCTGATGTATGATGTTTGGGTGACCTACTCTAAATGTCCAATTCTTTCTTGAGCCCCACATCTGCTACTTCCAGGTGAGGCACCCTGCCAATCTTTGTCTCCAGGATTGTCAAGACAGACCCCCAGACCTAGCTCTGGGGCTTAACACCCATGACCCATCCTCAACTCACAAATGGCAGATACTTTTAGGTAGGCATTTCCTTTTCCTGCCTGTGTGTAAAGATTGGCAATGGACCCAGGTGGGTCAGTAAAAAAGGGTCACTTTTACATTAAATCCCTCCCTGTCTTCATATTTGTATAGCATGGGAATTTTAATATTGTGTTTAGACAGCTCCATGCTCATTCCCTTGGGACAGGAGAATCTAAAGCAAGATTATAGCCCAATTACTTATGCTTTTACTAACATTGCTCTGCATACATGCTCACTAAATAACTTTCCATCCTTGCTCGTAGGAAGGTATGGTTACAGCAAATGATCTGAATAATATGATACATCTGGGAATCATTGGGATTCCTAAAATTCCCTCTACACACACACACCATTCCTAAAATTTCCCTCTACACACACACACACACACACACACTATTGTAATATAAAAATAGTGTCTAAAAAAACCAACACACACAAAAAAAGAACCTCCACACAAAAGACAGATAATCATGTCAAAAAATGGGCAGGGGCGCCTGGGTGGCTCAGTGGGTTAAGTTGCTGCCTTCAGCTGAGGTCATGATCTCAGTGTCCTGGGATCAAGCCCCGCATCAGGCTCTCTGCTCAGTGGGGAGCCTGCTTCCTCCTTATCTCTGTCTGCTGCTCTTCCGACTTGCAATCTCTCTCTTTCTGTGTCAAGTAAATAAATAAAATCTTAAAAACAAAAATGGGCAGAAGACATGAACAGACACTTCTCCAATGAAGACATACAAATGGCTAACAAACACATGAAAAAATGTTCATCACTGGGGCACCTGGGTGGCTTAGTCATTAAGCATCTGCCTTCGGCTCAGGTCATGATCCCAGGGTCCTGGGATTGAGCCCCGCATAGGGCTGCTCAGCGGGAAGCCTGATTCTCCCTCTCCCACTCCCCCTGCTTGTGTTTCTTCTCTCACTGTGTCTCTCCCTGTCAAATAATAAATAAAATCTTAAAAAAGGAATGTTCGTCATCACTAGTCATCAAGGAGATTCAAATCAAAACCACATTGAGATACCACCTGACACCAGTTAGAATGGCTAAAGTTAACAAGACAGTAAACAACGTGTGTTTGAGAGGATGTGGAGAAAGGGGAACCCTCTTACACTGTTGGTGGGAATGCAAGTTGGTGCAGCCACTTTGGAGAACAGTGTGGAGATTCCTTAAGAAATTAAAAATAGAGCTTCCCTATGACCCTGCAATTGCACTACTGGGTATATACCCCAAAGATACAGATGTAGTGAAAAGAAGGGCCATCTGTATCCCAATGTTCATAGCAGTAATGGCCACAGTCGCCAAACTGTGGAAAGAACCAAGATCCCCTTCAACAGACGAATGGATAAGGAAGATGTGGTCCATATACACTACGGAGTATTATGCCTCCATCAGAAAGGATGAACACCCAACTTTTGTATCAATGTGGATGGAACTGGAAGAGATTATGCTGAGTGAAATAAGTCAAGTAGGGAGAGTCAATTATCATATAGTTTCACTTACTTGTGAAGCATAAGAAATAACACGGAGGACATGGGGAGATGGAGAGGAGAAGGGAGTTGGAGGAAATTGGAGAGGGAGATGAACTATGAGAGACTATGGGCTCTGAAAAACAATTTGATGGTTAGGGGGTAGGGGGTGGGAGGTTGGTTGGGTGAGCCTGGTGGTGGGTATTATGGAGGGCATGTATTGAATGGAACACTGGGTGTGGTGCATAAACAATGAATTCTGGTACACTGAAAAGAAATTTAAAAAATAAATAAAATTTAAAAAAAAATTACCTCCAATAGAAAACTGACTACAAGGCATAAAGAGATAACACATGAGAGCCCAAAAGGCTAACATATATAAAAAGGAATATTTTGTCTTTCCAGTGATTAAAGAAAGACAAATTAACACACAGTGAAATATATTGTTTACCTATCAATTTAGTATTTTATTTTTATTTTTTTAACATTTTATTTATTTATTTTTGCAAAAGAGAGCAAACATGAGCAGGAGTTTGTGGGGGTAGGGGTAGAAGGAGAAGCAGGCTCCCCACTGAGCAGGGAGTCCAACATGGGGCTCTATCCCACGACCCTGGGATCATGACCTGATCCAGAGGCAGATGCCCAACCAACTGAGCCATGCAGGTGCCCTCAATTTCATATTTTAAAATAATGACAATATTCAACTACAGCAAGAGAGGAGTACCATAGGTAATATCATGTGCTGGAGGTGATGTAAAGAAATCTTTCTAGAAAGCAATTCAGTAGTATGCATCAAGAAACTATGTAGGGTTTGTTTTCTTTAACCCAGTAATCTAATTCCTAGGAATCTGATACCAAGAAATACCAGCAATATTGCAAAGATTTAAGTGCAAGCTTTCTCATTATAGTATTATTTATAATGGCAAGGAATCAGATGCAGTCTAGTTGTGTAATAATAAGAGATTGGAAATTGTGGTGCATTTATATTATGGAATATTATGTAGCCATAAAAGGAATCGTATTTGTTGGCTAACCTCTACTCATCCTTTATCTTCTTTGTTCTTCCAGAAAGTTTTCCCAGTTAGGTATTACTCTCAAATTTTCTCTTCCCACATTGTGACACTTACCTTATTCCATTACAGTTGCTTTTTAATTGCCTGTCTTCTCATTCAACTACAAAGTCCAAGAGGGCAAGGCCATGTTTATTTTCTTCTTTACTATATCCCCAGTGCCTGGGAAAATACATGACATATCATAAGCACTTGATAAATAGTTGTTAAATAAATACCAAAAAAATTCAAGGAAATTCTCGTGATAAAATTTTAGATGAAAAAAATAGGATACAAAACTACATAAAAAATCTGATCCAAACTTAGAAGAAGATAAAGAAGGAGGAGAAATTTTATCTCCGTAGACAGATACAAAGAAGAAGAAACACAACTGCTTATCCTTGGGTGGTATCTGGGTGGCAAGAATATAAGTAATTCTGTATTTTAAACTTCCATATTTTCCAAATTATCTGTAATGCACACATATGTATTACTTTTGCAAATGTACAAAATTTTTCTACTTCTCAATATAAAATAAAGAGTAAAAGATTTCCAGAAATAAATTTCAATATATTTCTAATTCCCCAGTTGTTTTTAGTTTTTTCCTACCCTTACTTTACTTTCTCTTTTTGAAAGAAAGAACAAATCTCTACGATTAATGTATTTTTTAAAAAACAAGTGGAATGGGAGTAATTGTTTTTTCTAGTCTCCTGGGAGATGTGTGTGTGTGTGTGTGTGTGTGTGTGTGTGCGCGCCACTAGAATTTTCTAGGTCTGAAACTAAACTCTGTTATCACTGATAATGACTGTTCTTGCCACTTCCTCAGACTGGGTGTGTTTAGAAGCCCGCCCTACAAATATTATTGGGTGAGCAGTTATGCACTCCACCTTCTAGCTCACTGTTTCCCAGCGTGCAGGAGTTGTCCCAGTTGCTCTGGTTTCCAGTTTTTAAAAGGCACCAACACAACAATTTATCGGGAGAATGAAACATCGAAAGCTGGGATAGCTAAATATTCACGCTACTCTTTGAAAATGGTACAAAGACAACTATCCCCCCTAAAACATGTAGGTATAGATGAGTTGAAGTTTAATTTCCTACTTTTTATAATAGTATGAACTATAATTTATGATGCCCTTGACGGTGTTTTTTTTTTTTTTATTCCAGTATTTCTACACAACACCAAACACTTGTTCAGCTGCCACAAATGACAAAGGGGACTTTTGAAGGTCAAAAACTACTTCAAGAGAAATAAAATGATGGGATGGGATAAAGACATGTGTCTGAAGATGAAGAGAGAAAAAGCATGTAGGTAAAAGAACACCATCCTGACCCATTACTAATTTGAGTCTTTCCAGAAGGAAGTCACTAACTCCAACCTCCTTATAATATTTGATGTGTGAGGCAGTTCTCCGCCCCCCACTCCTAACACCCAAAGAACCACAGCCAAAGCTTCCTCCAGACTCCACCAGCCCTTCATTTGCCAGTCTTCCAAACTCTGCATGCCTGCAGGTAACCTCAGAGATGAATCGATAGAATGGAACTGGGACCTATGCAATGTGTCAGCATGAGCCCAGCATGTTCTAGAAAGTACAGGGAAGAATGCTCAATAATTCCTGGGAGCTCAGCAGTCCTGGGACAACTGGGTTTGTGCAGCTGTGTGGTCTGTGCAATGAAGCCACTCCCATGATAATATCTGGCTCCGTTCCATAGACCCCAAGTGCTTATGCCTGCTTCAGAACTGGGTGCTGTAGTTCAAACTACTATAACATTATATGATCAAGAGATACAACACCATGAATTAGGAAAAGAGACTGTGTGGGTGGGGAATAGTTCAGATACTTTGCTCACAGGAGTGATCTTAACAACTTTATTGTACTTTCTTTTTTTTTTTTTTTTTAAAGATTTTATTTATTTATTTGACAGAGAGAGATCACAAGTAGACAGAGAGGCAGGCAGAGAGAGAGAGAGGGAAGCAGGCTCGCTGCTGAGCAGAGAGCCCGATGCGGGACTCGATCCCAGGACCCTGAGATCATGACCTGAGCCGAAGGCAGCGGCTTAACCCACTGAGCCACCCAGGCGCCCTTTATTGTACTTTCTATATCACTCTCTTTGAGACTTACTAAGTATATTATTAGCACCTTTTGGAGGACAGTATCAAAACTCTTAAAATAAAAACAAGCATTGATTAATCTGACCCAGGAAATGCTCTTCTAGAAAATTATTCTAAGGAAAGAATCAGCACACAAATACTCATGTACAAGGATATTCACCAAAGTGTTGTTTGTAATAACAAAGTATGGGAAACAACCTATGAAGCTTGATTAAACAAATATGGGATATAGATACAGCAAAATACTATTGATCATTAAATACTACAATGTGGTTATATTTATTATTAATTTAGAAAGAGGCTGAAATTTAGGCTAAAAACAGGATGCACAGTCTGATCCCATTAATATTAAATGTATACACAGAAAAGAGTCTAGAAGGTTCTATACCAAAATAATAGCGATTTATGTCTGGAAGTATCATGGATAAATATAACGCCCTTCTTTGTATTTCCATATAGATTAAATGAAGTATAAGGTAAAGCAAATTAAAAAAAAGAATCCACCCTGGCTTTTAAGACATTGTATTATCATTCTAATAAAAATCTTCCTAACAGTCTAATATCCCAGTTTTCTATGTAACAACCTGTTCATATCTGCACCGAGATGCATTATGGTCCAGTGCTTAAGTTTGAACTAAGTGGTAGATGTACAAATATGGCACAGTTTCTTTTCTAACTTACTGGCACTGGCAACTCAGGCAATCATTCTGACTAAAACCTGAATTAAATCAGTCCAAATGGCATTAGCACCTTACCTCCATGCTGTCAGAACATGCCCATAATCTTCTAACCGCAATCTGGCAACTTCGTGGATGAATAGTTCTATTCATCAGAAGACTCTTATTCAGGGATTAAATATACATGGCATGGCCATCACCACTACCTCCTCTCATAACCATGGCAGACATCATTAATCACACTTTGTCCTGTGAACCCAGATGTGGCCTCAAAATCTTTTCCAACACAACTGTGCTCCAGGCAGCCCCTATCAATCATTTGTTTCAACTCAAGTTGAAACCTATTAGCCATATCTGCTCTGATTACTCTGGCTGGAGCATTATTATTCCTTTGACCAGTTCCCAGGACTATGGAGTTGAGAGGCATGACCACTTTCTTTCTTTAATGGTCTCTCTCCCCCTTCAAGTGTTTAGAACTTATAAAGATGTCGCTGACATAGGTTAATTCTCTAAGCAGCAAGTTTTAAAAAGCCTCCATCCCCAAACCACATAAAAGAACCATCTCTTTTCAAGATCTTCAAGATTTAGAGGATGAAATAGAATCCTTGCCTCCTCATGGTGACTATATTTATACTCCATGGAAAGTAATAGAACATGGTAAACACAACTATTAAAAGAAAGTAGAACCTGGAAAGGAGTGGGGCAGACTAAAAAGGAAACAGTTGACTTACATGAAATCACAGCAATAAAGGAATAATTTTTGTATTCTCTATCTATAAAAAGCATACTTCTTTCAAAAATTTTATCTGAGGAAGGCACTGTGAAATCTTACATAGGGAACTTCCACATGTGAAACAGACAAATTCCAGCCTTAGAGAAATAATCACTGGAAAGGGGTGTTTGGGTGGCTCAGTTTGTTGGGCAGCTGCTTTCAGCTGAGGTCATGATCCCAGGGTCCTGGAATCGAGCACTGGGCTCCCTGCTCAGTGCAGAGTCTGGTTTTCCCTCTCCCTCTGCCTCTGCCTGCCATTCTGACTACTCGTGCTCTCTCTCTCTCTCTGTCTCTCTGTCAAATACATAAATAAAATCTTTTTTTAAAATTAAAAAAAAATCATTAAAAAAAGAAATAATCACTTGGGAGCCTAGATCATTATGGCCGATTAGTCACATATTTCTAACTCCCAGTCTCAAATCACAAGAAACAAACTAACACACACACACACACACACACACACACACACACAATCAGCCCTGGAAAAGTAGAAATAGTGTGTTTTCAGTACTCCAGAAATTTTGAAGAAATTTAAAAAAACAAAGATGATGTGATCATGCTGGTAGAGGAAACCACAGACCAAATCATGCGGACAAAATATAACTAAGAGAGTGGGAATGGTTTAAGAGGAACTCCAGAATGGAAAAAATAATAAGGCAGAGGCAAAACATCAAAGAAGTAATGTAAGAAAAGTTCCCAAAGCTGAATAAAGGTACATGTTTTCAGACTGAAAGAACCCACAGAATGCTAAGCAGAATTAAATAGATATATCTTGATAAAATTATAGAATACCAAGGATCAAGAGAAAGTTCCCAGAGACAGAGAGAGAGAAGATGACTTAGAACTTGGAATGAGGGGATGCCTGGGTGGCTCAGTCCCTTAAGTGTCTGCCTTCAGCTCAGGTCATGATCCCAGGATCCTGGGATGGAGTCCCTCATCGGGCTCAATGCTCTTCAGGGAGCCTGCTTATCCGTCTGCCTGCCACTCCTCACTGTTTGCGCTCGTTCTTGCTCTCTCTCTGACAAATAAAATCTTGAAGAAAAGAAAAGAACTGAGAATGAAAATTGATTGGGTATCCATACTGCCATTAGAAACACAGAATTCTAAAACAAAACAAAACAAAACAAAAAAACAACACTAAGACACTAGGAAATCTCAATTTTATGGGGAAGTATTTTGAATGCCGTATTTTGTTCCTAAAAAATTAAAATTCAAGTTATAGGATAACAAGAAAATGACAATTTTAAGTGCAAGTAGCTCTTGTTGCATTAAAGAATTTATAAGGGGATTAAAGTTTTAAAATGTTGAGGCAGTTGGGAAACCGTATTTTAATCTGAAGGAAAGAAGGATTTTGATTGCTTTTGAAATAATTCTCAAGAGAACATTCAACAAAACAGCTAAAGATGTACATTTTAAAAAAGAAAAGAATGGAGCAAACATACATTTTTCAACAAATGGTGCTAGAACTAGACTTTCATATGTAAAAAAATGAATCTTGATACAGACCTTATACCTTACACGAAAAGTAACTCAAAATAGATCATATACCTAAATGTAAAAGGTAAAAGTCTAAAACTCCTAGAACAAGAAGAAGGTGAACGTGGTTATAGCAATGACTTTTTAGATACAGTAACAAAGGCATGATCCATGAAAACAACAAATGATAAAGTGGATTTCATTAAAATGTAAAATTTCTGCTCAGTGAAAGACAATGTCAAGAGAATGAGAAGACAACCACAGACTGGGAGAAAATATTTACAAAAGACACATCTGATAATGGACTATTACACAAAATGTACAACGAACACTTAAGACTCAACAACAAAAAAACCCAATGGAATTAAGAAATGAGCCAAAGACCCAAACAGTCACCTCACCAAAAAAGATATACAGATGGAAAATAAGCATATTATTAGATGCTTATAATAATAATGAATACCACTGGGTGGCCCAGTGGGTTAAAGGCTCTGCCTTTGGCTCAGATCATGGTCCCAGGGTCCTGGGATCGAGCCCCGCATCGGGCTCTCTGCTCAGCAGGGAGCCTGCTTCCTCCCTTCTCTCTCTCTCTCTCTGCCTTTGTGCCTACTTGTGATCTCTTTGTGTCAAGTAAATAAAATCTTTAAAAAAAATAATAATGATGAATACAGTTATCTTTGTATAGCTATGTATAGTTATAATAATAAGCATATTAAAATATGCTCCACATCATATGCCATCAGGAAAATACAAATGAAAACAACAAGATATCATTACATACTTCTTAGCTGGCGAAAATCCAGAGTAGTAACAACATCAAATGCTGGTCAGATTGTGGAGCACCAGGAACTCTCATTCACTGCTGGTAAAAATGCAAAATGGTGAGCTCTTTGGAAGAAAGTTTGATGGTTTCTTAAAAAACTAAATAATTCTTACCATATGATCCAGCAATCGCACCTCTTGATATTTACCCCCCAAAAAAGTTGAAAACTTACATCCGCACAAAGACCTATGTATGAATGTTTGTTATAGCTTTATTCATAACTGCCAAATCTTGGAAGTTACCAAGATGTCTTTCAGTACCCAGGTAAATGCACAAGCCAACTTTGGTACATCCAGGCAAAGGAATGTGCTAAAAAGAAGGGAGCTATCAAGCCATGAAAAGATATAGAGGAAACTTAAATGAATGTTACTAAGTAAAAAAAGCCAATCTGGAAAGGTTTCATACTATACAACTCAAACAATATGACATTCTGAAAAAAGCAAGACTTCATTAAAATATCAGAGATAATTAAAACATGTTAAAATATCAGATAGTTAAAATAACAGAGGGGATGCAGAGGCAGACCACAGAGGATTTTTAGGGCAGTGAAACTACTGTGCGCAATACTACAAGGATGGATACAGGTCATTATACATTTGTCTGAAGTCACAGCATATACGACACCAAGAGCAAAACCTTGTGCAGACTGTAAACTCCGGTGATTGTGTGTCAGTGTAGACCCACCAATTGTAACAGACCATGCTGCTCTGGTAGACCTGTTGACAATAGGGGAGGTTATGTATGTGTGGGGCCGGGGTATATGGGAAATCTCTGTTTTATCTATCTACCTATCTATCAGGCTCCATGTCCAGCATGGACATGCAAGGCTTGAACTCAGAACCTTGAGATCAACACCGAAGCTGAGATTAAGAGGGGGACACTTAACTGACTGAGCCACCCAAGTGCCCCTGTACCTTCCTCTTAATTTTGCTGTGACATAAAACTGCCCTAAGTGAAGTCTTTATATATATTATCTATATTTAACATATATACACAATTTTATAATGCAATATATAATGCCATATATAACATTATATACATCATACATAATGCAGATAGACTACACTATATGTATTTATTACAAAATACAAAAGGAAAGAAAAGGAAAAAGGAAAGAAAAAAGAAAAAGAATGAAAGAAAAAGGGAAAAAGTGAGCTGAGGATAACTTTGTATTCAGTAGCTTACTTATAGGCAGCAAAAAATGATTACCTTCTGGTATCTTTTTAGTGACTTATGTGAAATGATCCAGTTTTGAAGTCTACTTTCTTATAAGTGGAAATTTGGGTTTTATATTCTCAGCTAATATGGCAAGTGCTCTACCCTTGTTCCCCTTTACATGGTGAGGGCAAAGGGCAAACAAACAGATCTACTTCCCGAAAGATTCCTCATTGTCCCCAGAAGAATAGTTAGTTTCCTATAAGGCTGTATGAGGTCCCCTTTCACTTGTGGAATCAGGGACAGGAAAGGGATTGTCTGTCCTATACAGCAGTAGAGCACTGATTTCCTTGGATAACCACAGAGAATGGTTGCTTCTGTGTCACCCGTATCCTCAAGTACACAGTGTGTTTACCTCCATCTTTCACTTCTAGTAGTTTCCTGCCTCCAAAATACATAAACAGGACAGTCCAAAGGAGTCATGAGATCATTCTCTGGTAAAAATGATAATGGCTAGCTTTGTGACCACAGTGTTTCACATCATTCTGATTTAACCCTCCCAAACAGCCCTGTGAGGGAGGGGGGACAAATACTATTATTTATTATTTTACAGAAGAATAATTCAAGGCTCGGAGCATTTTATGAAACATCCAAGAATATTCAGCAAGTAAGTCAATCTGTCTGGCTTAGTGAGTGCCTCCTGTGTATCATAGTGTTCTGAACAGGGTCCAAAAGGCGGGTAAGTCCCTCCGTCGTGAATGTGGGAGCTTGCAAAGGGAGACAGGTGGTAAACATGTGTCTTAAGCAGGTGTCATTCCGTTGGTGCTGCTATAACAAAATACCACAGACTGGGTGGCTCCTAAACAACTCAAATTTACTTCTCACAGTTCTGGAGACTGGAAGTAAGAAAGTCAGGGTGAATGATGGTGCCTGTGTTTTCGGGGGAGGGAGCGTCCTCTTCCAGATCAAAGATGACTCTCCGTGCCCTCATCAAGTAGAAGGGGCAAGGGATCTCTCTGGAACCACTTTAGTAAAGGCACTAATCCCACCCATTGGGGCTCCACCCTCATGATTCAAGCACCTCCCAAGGTCCCCACCTCCTAGCACCATTATCTTTGCGGGTTACAATTTCAGTGTATGATTTTGGAGGTGGGGCACAAACATTCATATCACAACAGCAAGTATACAAAAGATAAGGTCAGGTACTGGTAATTGCCATGGAGATAAGAAAGAAGCAACACTGCCCAGAACTTGGACTGTGCTGCGAGGGATGGGAGCAGCTGCTGTAGCTCTGGTGGAGTTGAGGAAGTTCTTTCTGTGAATTGAGTCCTGAATGTTGAGAAGGAAGCAGGCGTGTGAACTGAAAGAATAGCAATCCTAGCAGAAGAACAAACACCTTAAGACAGCAGTGAACTTGGGATGTTAGAGAGTAGGATAAAGGATCAATGTACATGGGGTATGGTGAGCAAAATGGCGGTTAGGGGGAAATGAGGTCTGAGAGGTAGGTAGGGGTCAATCACGTAGGGCTTTGTAGGCCACAGTAAGGAGTCCGGGTTTTAGTCCAAGTGTAATGGAAGTTTCTGGGTTTTTGTTTTGTTTTAAGATTTTATTCATTTATCTGACAGAGAGAGAGATCACAATTAGGCGGAGAGGCAGGCAGAAAAAGAGGAGGAAGCAGGCCTCCGCCGAGCAGAAAGCTTGATGTGGGGCTCAATCCCAGGACTCTGGGATCATGACCCGAGCTGAAGGCAGAGGCCTAACCCACTGAACCACCCAGGCACCTTTTAGGGTTTTTAAAAACACCTTTATTAAGGTATATATTACATATCACAAAATTCACCAATTTCAACTATGTAGTTCAATGATTTCTAGTAACTTCAACTGAAGAACACAACCATCCCCATAAAGCAATTTTATTTTAATTTTATTTCATTTAAGATTTCATTTATTTATTTGACAGAGAGAGACAGTGAGAGGAGGAATACAAGCCGGGGAGAGGGAGAGAGAGTGGGAGAAGCAGGCTTCCCATTGAGCAGGGAGCCCCATGTGGGGCTCAATCCCGGGACCCTGGGATCATGACCTGAGCCAAAGGCAGACGCTTAATGGCTGAGCCACCCAGGCACCCCAGCATAAAGAAACTTTAGAATGTTCTCATCTTCCTAATATGATCCTTCACGCTCACTTACAGTTATTCCCTAGTCCTACCTTTAGTCCCATACAAGTCCAAATCTATTTAAATTTGCCTTTTCTGGCCATTGCATATAAAGGGAAACATAGAATATCTAGTCTCTTGTATCTGGCTTCTTTCACTTGGCATAATATTTTTGAGGCTCCATGTCAGTAGTTCATTCCTTTTTATTGCTGAATAGTGTTCCATTGTATGGAAGTATCATCACCATTTGTTTATGTATTCACCTGCTGATGAGTAGGTAGGTTGTTCTAGTTTCTAGCTACTATGAATGATGGTGCTACGAACAGTTGCATGCAAGTCTTTGAGTGGACATCTGTGTTCATCCCTTTTGGGTAGATACCTAGAAGTAGAATTGCTGGGTGATGTGGTAGTTTCACATGTAGCATTTTGAGAAACTGCCCAACTCTTTCCAGAGTGGCTGCACCATTTTATATTCCTGACCACAGTGCATGAGGGTTCCGATTTCTCCACAAACTCAACAAGAACACACGTGTTCTTGTGTGTCTCATTTATGAGAGACGCTCTACTGGATGCAAAATGGTATTTCATCGTAGGCTTCTCCTGCATTTCCTTAATGACTGAAGATGCTGAGCATCTTTTCATGCCCTTATTGCCAATGGAGAAGTTGTAAGCAAGGGAAATATATGATATTATGTATATGTTAAAGCTCAATGTGTTTGCTAAATGGTAACTAGGCTATAGGCAAAAAGTTAGTTAGGAGATGATTGCAGTAATCCAGAGAGAGACAACGGTGTCTTAGAATCGGGTGATAATAGTGGAGGCAGAAAGGAGTATGAATACATATACATTGTGGAGGCAGAGCCAACAGAGTTGACGAATGGATTAGATATGGGGTGTGGGTATGCAGGAAAGAGAGCTATTTCACTGAACAACTGTGTAGGTAGTAGTGTCATTTCTAAGACCATTTTTTTTTTTTTTGACAGAGAGAGATCACTAGTAGGCAGAGAGGCAGGCAGAGAGAGAGGGGAAGCAGGCTCCCTGCTGAGCGGAGAGCCCGATGTGGGGCTCGATCCCAGGACCCTGAGATCATGACCTGAGCCGAAGGCAGAGGCTTAACCCACTGAGCCACCCAGGCGCCCCCTAGTAGTGCCATTTCTTATCAGGAGGGAGGATTATGGAGAAGCAAATACGGTGATTATACTGGGGGTTGGTGATTAATACTTAATTTAATTACATTACATTTTTGGTGTTTACTAAATATCCACAAGGGAATGTTGAGTGTATAGTTGTATATGAGGGTTTGGAGCTCAGAATGGAGCTTTAGGTTGGAGACATAAATTTGAGAGTCATTGACATATGGCTAGCATTTAAAGCCTTGGACCTAAGGACAGACTGTGGAGAAAAAGGGAACAAAGAATGAAATCTAGAGGCATTTCAAAAGAGTCACTTATAGAGATCAGAAGGTAAGGTTGACATTTTGGAAATTAGGACTGGGATAAAAATAGGCTGAAGGAAACATCTAGAAATATGTTCAGTCGACTACTGACTCTATACCATGTTGTCCAAAATAGTAGTCCCTAGCCACATGTAGCTAGTTGAGCATTTAAAACGTGGCTTCTTGAAATGAGATGTGTAAATGTATAAAGTACACCATGAGTTTCAAAGAATAGAAAAAATGTAAAATCTCACTAGTAATGTTTGTATATATTCCATGTTTAAATAATATTTTGGATATATTGGGTTAAGTAAAACTATCATTAAAATTAATTTCACCTGTTTCTTTGCAACAATGTGGCTACTAGAAAATTTGAAATTGCATATGTTATTCACATTCCACTTCTCTTTCTCTTTCTATTTCTACTAGGCTAGTCTAGAATGTTCTGCTCATAGTCTTATTCTGGTTTTCCAGAAAAAAATCACTGTGCCCTATTACAGTACTCTCAAATTTATGTGAGAATTTCCTAGGTATTTACTCCAAATATTTCTTAAGGCACAGGTCATGTCCACAATATACAGAAAAGTGCTAACATGGTGCATATTTTAGCTAAGTGTTTATGTTGTGCAGATAAACCTGTATTTTAGCAAAGACAGTGCCACATGGATCATTTGATCCTCGCTAAACTGGGAAAATGTTATAATGGAGGTATCATATCCTTGATATTTGTGAGGCTTAAGAAGTCCTTGGTGACTATGGAGGAATTTCAATCAAATAAATCCCTTCTTCCATCTGGTGATATACAACTTGATTAAATGAAGAGAAAGTTAATTATTTAATAAGGTCACAATATAATTTAAAATTACTTAATTTTTTTCCTTTTCTTTATCAACTATGGAATTCTTAACATGCCACAAAAATCAGTTACACCACACCCTCTTCCCATAAATAATATATCAAGAGTTTCTTTTTAGAAATAGAAATTTCCCTTTGGTTAGAAATCAGAGATAAACTCTGCAGATGTAATTTGGCAAACTTTCCCCACTTTTTCATCTGCCTCCAATGAAGAAGGTCATTTGAACAGGGAAGTTCCCTCAAGGGGTAGAGCTACACAGTTTTTCATGTTTTACAAAATGGATAACAAGTCCAATTTTATACAGACCTGTATGAGAATTTTTGTGATCTCAACAGAGAGCTTTCCCTAATGTTCATGATTAAAAGACCTCATCAAGAGGTATAATAATAGTCCCTCCATCTAGTTCAACAGTCCCTTGATCTAGTCCCTTCATCAACCAAACGATCGGTTGTCTGTTCCACAGGAGTGAATTTTCTTTGTGGCAAAACTTTGTGTAGGTTTTTTCTTGTAGCATGGTTTTCCTTTCTCGAAAAAGTTTCCATGCAGTTTGCCTGGCTGTATTGGCAGAGCATGCTAAATACACTTTGATCCTCACTGGGTATCTCCAAGAAAACACATGTTGTAAAAGGCTTTTGAAATTATTGGGGTGTCTAGAGGCTTAGTCAGCTAAGCAGCAGACTCTCAGTTTTGGCACGATCTCAGGGTTGTGAGAATGATCCCCAGGTCGGGCCCTGCACTCAGCGTGGAGTCTTGCTTCAGATTCTTTCTCCCTCTCTCTCAAGCTCACACAGAAGCTCGCTCACTCTCTCTCAAATAAATAAATTATTTAAAAAAAAAAAAAAAGACTATTGAAATTGTCAAGAGACTAGGGAGTCTGGTCTTGCTATGCCATTCACTCCTCATGTGATTCAAGGACTATTATCCAACCTCTCCAGGCTTTGGCTTCCTCACCAGCACAATGAAGGCATCATACTAGATCAGAAGCTCTTAAATACACTTCAGCATATAGAAAGGGCTTGTTAAAACACAAGCTGCCCAGCCCTTCCCCCAGGGTTTTGGATCCAACAGGTCTCAGTTGGGCTTTGAGAATTTGCATTTCTGATCAATTCCAAGGTCTGCCGCAATATTGCTAGTTCAGGGACTGCCCTGAGGATGACTCACCATCTCTGCCATGTTCCTTGTAGCTCAGCTTCCTAGGATTTTGTATGTGTTGAGTGCCTGTCTGCTGGTTGGCTTGCTTAAGGCAAAAGCTCTAAAGATCACAGACAGTCAGTTAACTCTAAAATAGACTTTAATAAAGCAAAACTGTCATCAGAAATTCAGGCATCTCTAATTTTTAAAAAAATGGAAACTAAATTATTTTATTAGCATTCTGAAATTATGTATAAAAACAAACTTTGAGTTTGGGGAGAAGATAAGTCAGTATTAATTTCTTTTCTCAATGTACCAATTACTTCTTATCCATCTAGCCATCACATTTTAGCTGAAATATAAAATTGGGAAAACATGTAGACAAACCGCTTAATCACTCCCTGCATGAAATTCTCTGATGTGAGAGGTTTTTTCCCTTGGGTCACTTCAGCATTATACAATCACATTTTATTTCTCATTTCTGTTGCAGGAAAGCTCACAATCAAAAAGATTATTTAAAATAGTGTGCCACAAAGCCATACTTATTAACTCAAATATTTGCAATGGGAATGAGCCAGGTAATGTGTTCTGGTGTTTAAGCAATAAACCAGAGAATATGCTTTTCCTACATTTGATCCAGAATCTAGTTTTGGTACAATGGAGATGCTTTGAGATGTCCTAAATAATGATCGAAAACCAGGAATTATGCTAATTAAAAATTAGCATTATTAATCTGCTAGGGATTGCTCGTTATAGCTGGAGAAATAATGTGCTCTCATTTAATTTCTGTTTCTCTATTTGTGAAATAGGAATAGCAGTTTTCCTTGTACACAAGTGTTTATCGAGGGCATAAATAATTTTAGGCAATATTATTTCCCCAAGTTGTTGAATGGAAAATGCTGGACTGCCTATTAGAGCGACAGTCCAGCTTCTGAAGATGCAGGCACCTGTGAAGGTAAAGGAAGGAAGGTGTCACCAGCCTCTCCAGCCAGCTGGAATGAGCATGGCAGCCAGCTCATCTCACTTCCAATTCTTAAGCAATAATGATTACCAGCATCAGAAATAGTCCAAAAGTGCCTCTTTGAATGGATTTAAAACACAGTTTTCAAGGCTGGTCAGGGCCCAGTGCTAATAGGAATGAAAGCTGATACATCATTTCTGGAAAGCAATCTGGCAGGAATCATCACAACTTGTAGCAATTCACTTTTTTTTTTTTTTTTAAACTCAGTAACCCCCTTTCTAGGAATCCATTCCCAGGAAATATCAGAGACACGGACAAAGATAAGTATGCACACAGAGTTACTGGAGGGCTATTAGTAACACAGAATAAAAAAAAAACATCCTGGGGCACCTGGGTGGCTCAGTGGATTAAAGCCTCTGCCTTCCGCTCAGGTCATGATCCCAGGGTCCTGGGATCGAGCCCCACATTGGGCTCTCTGCTCAGGGGGGAGCCTGCTTCCTCCTCTCTCTCTGCCTGCTTCTCTGCCTACTTGTGATCTCTGTCTGTCAAATAAATAAATAAATAATCTTTAATTTTAAAAAAATAAAGACAAGAAAACATCCTAAGTCACCAATAACAGAGGGATAAGTTAAATGAGTCACCAGAATTTCTTCCAAATTAGTTTGGGAGAACATTCAGTGACATAGGAAAATGGTCTTGCTATAATGTTAGTGGGAGGAAAAGTCCTGATGAAGACCCATTAAAAACATGCAATTTAGGTTGGAATGTGTTGTGTCAGCTTGGTTAAGCTGGGAACTGTGGGTCCCAGAATTCGATTTCTGTTCCCTATATGGGTTGGAGCTAGCCAAAGCAAGAACTTGTGTGAGATTTAGAAGGCAAACACGACAAAGCTGCCATTGCTTTCTGAAGCATTTGTGGTCACATGTAACAAAGGACAGATTGAGAGATGTCTAGTAGCTTCTAGCTCTTCTCCCCTCAACATTCAGCACTTCTTGCTCCTTGCTCTTGCAGACCAATCAACAGTGGTCTCAGACCCAGAACAAGAGGCTTGCCTGTAGATCCACAGAGGACAAAGTCACACAGAAACAACTCCTTTCTGGAGACTTCCCTGTGATCTCACTTTGTGACATTTGTTTCTTCTTGCTCCTATACCTGAATTGCCACAAATTTAGTGGCTTTAAACCACACAGATTTATTCTCTTATAGATGCAGAGGCCAGACATCCAAAATCAGTTTCACAAAGCTAAAGCCAGTAAGTTTGCAGGACTGGTTCCTTCTGCAGGCTCTAGGGGAGAATCTGTTTCCTTGCCTTTTCCTCGCCTTTTCTGGAGGATTCCCACATCCCTTGGCTCATGACCCCTTCCTCACTTTGCTCTAACTGTCATCACATTTGCTACTATTGTGGTCAAATCTCCTCCTCCTTCCCTCTTATAAGGACACCTATTCCCACACAGAGCCCACTTGGATAATCCAAGATAATGTCCTTGGCTTCTGAGTTGACTGATTAATGACTCCTGTCTTCTTCCCACCTCCCCATCATGGACCTTCACTTCTCTCCTCCCACAATCATGTAAGGTCCAATTCCTATAATAAATCCTGTAGCATAGTGGCTCTGCTCCCCTGTTTGAACTCAAACTGATAAAAATCTGAATGATGCATAACATGTATGTCCATGTATAGATATAGATAGATAGACAGACAGACTGGAGGAAAATACATCAATATCTTAACAGTACTAACCTCTGGGTGGCAGGAATATAATTGCATAGAGAAAGATGCTGAAGATATAAGAGAGATGGGGAAGCCCTGAGGAATGAGATCCAGGGCATTCAAGGGCACTGGCTTAGCTAGGAGGAGAGACAATGTCGTGAAAGGAAGCAGGACAGGACAAGAGTGGAAACAGGAGCGTTTTTGGGTTTGGTGGCAGGAAGTTAAGGAATTTCCTTCTCATGGCCTCTATTTTCTCTGTGGGCTGGAAGGTGGATTTACATGCTAAGATGTGGGGGAAGTGGCCAAGTCTGAACTCTGAGGAG
The DNA here is from genome assembly GCF_922984935.1 of Meles meles. Lineage (NCBI taxonomy): Eukaryota > Metazoa > Chordata > Mammalia > Carnivora > Mustelidae > Meles > Meles meles. The sequence goes on from NC_060068.1 coordinate 88,102,145, forward strand.
AGAAAGGAACATTTGGAACCGTGCTTGGGCAGAATGGGAGAGTGGCTGGAGCACTGTGGGGAGAGCTCAGCTGAGCAGTACCAGTGGGCCTTGGTCAGTGATTTTTTTCTAGTTTCATTAAACAGCCAGGGTGCAGGGAAGAGAAGGCACATCAAAGGACCTCTCAATGTTGGGGTTTCCTGAGCAGCTGAAAAGAAAAGACAAGAAGGCAAGGGAGTTAATGATCTCCAGTGCAATTTCTCTTCTGGGTCACCATGCTTTAGAGGAGGAAGTAGAAGCGTGGGAAGTTGGTGGGATACACTCAAAGCCAAAGAACTGGCAAGGGCAGAGATGGAACTAAACCCAGGTCTCCTGATGGAAGAACGGTGTAGTTCTCCCACAGCAAAGCTGGCGGCTGCTCTAAGTGTGGCCAGGAGGTGTAAGGTGGTGCCTGCTGATGGAAATCGAGATTCCTAGGCTTTGGACCAAGGATTTAACAAGTGCTCTCAGTGACTGTGAAACATAATGAAGTTTGTGAATTGCTGGGATAATTCATCCCAGAGTCCCTGTCTTGTGAAGAGAACACAACAGCAAAATAGTGGCAGGGAGAGCAGGGAGGTAGACAAGTTGGCACCCAGTGAAGATCAACAGACACCACGCACTGAGCAGGTCTGCAGGGGTGCAGAGGGATTATGTTAACAGTGAGCAAGACATGAGAAAAACCAAAGACAACTCCCAGTTTTTGCCACAGCATTTTCCTTCTTCTGGTGTCCAAATATTATTTGTGCTTCTGAGTAACATCTAGGGACATTCACCATCCTCTCAGCTTTCCTACTGACTATAAATAGCATTTATAATAGGAAAACAGCATGGAAGCTCTTTAAAAAGTTGAAAATAGGGGCGCCTGGGTGGCTCAGTGGTTTAAGCTGCTGCCTTCGGCTCAGGTCATGATCTCAGGGTCCTGGGATCGAGTCCCACATCGGGCTCTCTGCTCAGCAGGGAGCCTGCTTCCCTCTCACTCTCTCTGTCTGCCTCTCTGCCTACTTACGATCTCTCTCTGTCAAATAAATAAATAAAATCTTAAAAAAAAAAAAAGTTGAAAATAGAGCTACCCTACCACCCAGAAATCACACTACTGGGTATTTGCCCTCAAGATACAAATGTAGTGATCTGAAAGGACACGTGCACCCAAATGTTTATAGCAGCAATGTCCACAATAGCCAAACTATGGAAAGAACCTAGATGCCCATCAACAGATGAGTGGATAAAGAAGGTGTGATATATATAGACAATGGAATACTATGCAGCCATCAAAAGAAATGAAATCTTGCCATTTGCGATGATGTGGATGGAACTAGAGGGTATTATGCTAAGTGAAATAAGTCAGGCAGAGAAAGACAATTATCAAGTAATATCTCTGATATGAGGAATTTGAGAGGCAGGGCAGGGGGTTGTGGGGGTAGGGAAGGAAAAAAATGAGACAAGATGGGATTAGGAGGACAACAAACCATAAGAAACTCTTAATCTCACAAACAAACTGAGGGTTTCTGAGGGGCTGAGGGGGGAGGAGAGGGTGGTTGGGTTATGGACATTGGGGAGGTATGTGTTACGGTGAGTGCTGTGAAATGTGTAAGCCTGACGATTCACAGACCCGTACCCCTGTGTTAATAAAAATAATTTAAAAAAAGGAAATGGAACCACCACAGACTCAACAGGCTCAAACTCCAGACTTGGGGTTGACATAGGCAGGGCTTCTTAACTTGCATGTTGACAGAAAGGAAGTGTTGTGTGGCCTTAGCTAGCAGAGAGACTGTAACGCTATTCCCTATCATAGGATATCCACATCCAAATCCCACACCAACTGGTAACAAGAACAGATAAGCCTTTTGGAGGGAGAAGCTTCATGGGATCTGCATTCTAAGATCTAAGCTAGAGGTTGATTTCATGCAGCAGAGATTTGAATGGAAAAGCTGTCTTCTGTCTACTGGGAATTTATCAAAGATGTATATAATCAGGGGTGCCTGGGTGGCTCAGTTGTTAAGCCTCTGCCTTCAGCTCAGGTCATGATCCCAGGGTCCTGAGACCGAGCCCCACATTGGACTCTCTGCTCAGCGGGAGCATGCTTCTCTCTCTGCCTCTGCCTACCACTCTGCTTGCTTGTGCTCTCTCTCTCTGTGACAAATAAATAAATAAAATCTTTACAGAAAAAAAAGAAAGAATAGGAGATATTCCTTCTTCATCTGTATTTTCCTTAAAAAAAAAAAAAAAAGATGCTCACCTTTCCTTCATCCCTTTATTCACCAGTCACCCAATCCGTTCAGGGAATGATCTGTCTATCCATCAGTTCTTTCTATGCCCCACTGTGCTTGCCTAAGTTTAGGTCACCAGCTTCCCTTCCCTGCTTTATAGAATCAGCCTCCCTTTGGTCTTCCTGCCTCCAGCCTTGGCCCTTCAAGTTATCCTCCAGGGCACTGCCAGAATCTTCTATTTAACATACAAATCTGATCTTGTCCTACTCATCCATTGCCTTCAAATTAAAGTGGGAACTCCTTATCTGAATGGGGAGCCTTAAGGCTCTCGATGGTCAGACCCCTGCTTACCTTTCCAGCCTCATTCCTTCCTTGCCCTAAGCTCCTCTCCCTAATCCCACATGGGAAGCACTGACCCAACCTTCTTGACCCTTCCCCTCGAGTATCCCAGCATTTGTGAGTGATGTTTCCCCTGCAAAGAACACTCCCTCTCGGCTTCTTGGTTTTCTCTGTTTTACTGTCATTTGTTCCTTAAGCCCCTGCCCCGGCAAGATTCTTGCAGGAAACCATCCCTGACTACCTCCAAATACATCTCACATTTTTAAGTTAATGAAATTGAATGATAACAGGATACTACCTTGACAAACATAGTACAAGTTTTACCAATTTATATTTTTAAATAGAACTACAAAACTGTGGAGAAATTTTCCAGGTTATTTTGGAAGATGAACTTTCTAAAAACCGTGCTATTTAACGTAACTTTGAGAATTTTTAGCCTTTCTGGATTAAGTAACCTTTCTCTGTGATCCAATAGTACCCCACCACCACCTGCACACCCCATCACAGTTTTATCTTTGTCTGACCGCCTCGGACTGTGAAATCCTTGGGGACAAGGACATTGCTGTCAATGTTGCATTTCCAGTGCCTGGCAGAGTGCTGACTGTAACCTACATGAGACTGAGCAAGAAGTGACTGAAGGGCAACAACCCTAAGCTAACTCCTAACCTACTTCCACCTGGGAAGCTGTTAAATGGTGTTGCACAACAATTGTCCCAGACTCCCCATTGCTGAGCAATGACAAAAGCATTTACAGTTAGACCTGTAAGTAGAATACAACTCTTTGCCTTCCTAGCTTTTTAAAAAATGCCCCACCCAAAGTCATAGGGCTGAGAAAGAAAATGTCACAGAGAGAACATGTGGAGGGCCCTTGTAAGAAAGACTTGAAGCCTTCCCTCCCAAGGTGAAGCAACAGAGTCTAGTAAATCTCTGGGGCCAGTAGTAAGAGACCTGCAGCAAGGAGGGCATCCCCAAACCCAGCATGAAAAGACACCACATATATGTACAACTACATTACAGGAAAATAACCCAGTCTGGGCCAGAACTCCTCTGTCACAAAGGTTAAAAAAGGATTACCAAGAGACACCTGGGTGGTTCAGTTGGTTCAGACAGATGCCTATCTTCTGTTCAGGTCATGATCCCAGGGTCCTAGGATCCAGACCGGCATTGAGCCCCACATCAGGCTTCCTGCTCAGCAGAGAGCCTGCTTTCCCTCTGCCCCTCCCCCGTTCATGCTCTTTCTCTCATTCTCTCTCTCTCAAATAAATATACAAAATCTTAAAAAAAAAAAAAAAGATGACCAATTTCTTTGGTGAGGAGAAATTAGAGGCTTATCTCAGACTCACTGCGGATCCTTTGTTGTTTGTGTACTATAGGATGAATTAGTAAATACACAGTTCTCATTTACGGATTCAGTTATTCTCAACAGAGCTTTGTGTTAAACAACCACTAGTCTTCATTATCATAGATACCCTAGACCTAAGGATTTCTGCCAGATAATGAGAATCAAAATTCTCACCTTCGGAATGCACAAAACCATGTAAGCAGCTCCCCCGTCTCCTGCCCTCCGCCCCCATGCATCCTCACCCCACATCCCTTCAAGATTGCGTCTTATTAGGGCTTACTTTTATCTCACTGTGTGACATGCACAATTAACTGGCACTGAAGATTTGCTCAATGAATGAGTGAAGGAAGGAAATATACCTGCTCTATGCCAAGATTTCAGGTTCCACACCTTAACATTTTATACCTTGTACCACTTTCTCCATCACAAACATAATCTTATAAATGGATTTCATGTATTTCTGTTATATTAACAGCTAGATGTAGCTCTCATGCCAAAGACTGTATTTGCTCCTGTCATTAATCTTTCTCTGGCTTCTGAGCTAGAAAAGTCATAATGATGGGAGTTGTCATAATGAACCCAAAACAGTAATTGTAATAAGAAAATGGAGGGAGAAAATTGAAAAGGAAAATGTCTCTCCCACAGCACCACAGATAAATGACCATATTCTCTCCCAATTTCAAGTCTGCACAGTTGTATTTGTTCTTGTCAAGATCATTAGGTACCAAAAGACCATTTGACATTAGTGGGAATGTTTTTTTTAATAGGAGTAATATATTGTTGTAAAAAAAAAATACCTCTTCCTTCGGTAGGTTCCTGTCTAATTCACAAAATTTTAAGAGTTAAAACACATATAAAATACTTAATAAAGAGTTTATATGAATGAGACATGAAGGACAAACCTGCTTCAACCAAATTTCTGAAACCTAGATAAGCAATTACTCCTAATAAAGCAATCACGGGTTTGAATGAGAACAGGGTTAGTGCTAACTTAGTTAAATAGTAATTTGGGGATTTAAAAGACTTTTTCCACAGCTCTGTTCTCCTCTTAAAAAAAAAGTTTTCAAAATCATCCCCAGTCATTTTGATAAGTTACATCTTCCTGCCATCCTGCAGCATTTAACATACGATGAGAATCACTAGTGAATATAGAGAAATTTATAAGACTGCTAAATCATCCTGACACCCTCTGGTCCTGATGAATCTGGTAATGAGCTCCACAATGAGATCCCAGACAAATTAAATAATTAAACGCTTGATTCAGAGGAAAAAGGCCTCTTCCGAATTGCCAAGAACTTAGCTTAGAATGATAGCTCTAGGCACTCTGGCCACTTAGCAACGATGCTGTAAGAAGGCATTACTTATATTAAACTGATACTAATTTCAAATTATCTTCTCCCACACTGCCCACGTCTTTGCCCTGATGTTCAACCTCCCTCCAGGCAAGTTAAGTTGATGACGACGAAGAACCCTGATCTTGTCCCCAGAATTTATTTGAAAGCGTCAAACAGACATTCTTTATGTTTTTTTTTAAAGATTTTATTTATTTATTTGACAGACAGAGATCACAAGTAGACAGAGAGGTAGGCAGAGAGAGAGGAGGAAGCAGGCTCCCTGCCAAGCAGAGAGCCCGATGCAGGGCTCTATCCCAGGACCCTGGGATCATGACCTGAGCCGAAGGCAGAGGCTTTAACCCACTGAGCCACTCAGGGGCCCCCAAACAGACATTCTTAAAAGAGAGAAATTATCTCTTCCAGTCTCTTTCTTCCTCTTTTCCCCAGTTTCTCTCAAGTGACATACATTCAAACCAGCTCTTAGACAAAAATATGAAATAAAAAAATAGTGGGTTAAGCCTAGATTCTCAATCCTGGCTGCACACTGGAATTCTCCAGGCAGCTCTTTAAATTGTGCCATGCCCAGCCCCCATCCCAGGCCAATTATGTCGAAGTCTGGGGCTGGATCGAGGTATCTGCACGTGAAGGTTTCCAAGAGAGTCCAGTGTGTAGCCAGGGCTGAGACTCTAGGAGAGCTGAGCCAGGTTGATGAGGTGTCCCTTGTGTCTCCAAAAAGGCGGTTAGCTTTGGACCCCTGACCAGGTGCAGTATGGGGCCTGGAGATGGGAGTCTCTTGTAACCTAGGGCATAAAAGAAACACAAGGGTAATTTATATCTAAGAAATCATCTATGGCAGGACTTTCCCTTGGCTTAATAAAAAGACTTCGGAAATTTTTGCCTAGCGCCAGTATAGGGACTTTTAGTATCAAATAAAGGAACAGGTGGAATCAAATAAAAGTATAATGAACCCAGCGTACCCCTACACCAACTTTTTCAACAAGTAAATAGTTTCTCTCTTCAGAGAGATCTCTAGAGACCTCAGTGACTGAAGGTAGTCAGTCAGTGCAAAAAAACATAAGAATCTCCTGGGGAATATAAGTCAGTCTCTTCTTCACAAGGACAAAGGGAAGAAAAATTTTACCCAACTTGGATGAGATGATGCTTCGCTGCTACATCACCACAGGCTGCTGTCCCCACCCAGTGTGACTTTACTGACACCACAGCACTGCAGGGTTAGAGGACTACTCATGTGGCAGAGGCCTGGAAGCAAGAGAGCACCTTCCGGTAGCCAAAACTGACTTCATGGAGGGAGTTCAAGATGGCTTTTTCAAGGACTTGCCTCTACGCTAGAGTGAGACTGCTTATTGGGCTCGGGACCCAGGAAGCCTACTGTATGATCATCATGCTGGCTAAAGCTACAGGACATGGTCAGGTTGTATCTGTCTTACCAGCAGTGGCCACAGAAGGCCCAACATTGTTATGGCCAGTTGGAGCTTCTGGATTCCTACTTTTAAGTGTTTGTTATGTTAAAACTTCTAACCCCAGTTCATAGGAATGAACAAGATTTTCCCCACGTTTTAAATTTTATTTATTATTATTATTATTATTGCCATAAAATATAAGAGCTTTGAGGGTAGGGTCATTGCCTTTAAATTTTCTGCAAACATTTAAGAACAAAATCCTTTCACGTGTGGGAGATTTTATCTCCCTGCCTCTACTAATTTTAAGATATCTGAGTGGGTTCTAAGTTTTCTTTTTTGGGGGGGGGTCCTAAGTTTTTTGATTTTGCCATTAACCAATACATTGGCCAGGGTGTTACTTTTTATGAAAATACCCATAGTTAGCAGGTTAATTTGTACAGACTTTCTAAAAGACAATTTCTGCAATATTGCTCAAAAATTCGATTTAAAAAATATGTATCCGGGGAACCTGGGTGGCTCAGTGGGTTAACTGGCTGCTTTTGGTTCAGGTCATGATCCCAGGGTTCTGGGACCGAGCCCCACATCGGACTCCTTGCTCAGCAGGGAGCCTGCTTCTCTCTCTGCCTACTGCTCCCCCTGCTTGTTCTCTTTCTCCCTCTCTGTCGCTGATAAATAAAGTCTTTAAAATATATAGACCCTTTTACCCAGAATTCCTACTTCTAAAAATGTCCAAAGGCAGCAAATATACAAAAAAGCATATGTGCCAAGATGAGCTATAAAGATGTCCACTGCAGTGTTTTTTATAATAGGAAAAAGGTTGGAAATAATCTAAATGAAGAAAGATTGTTTAAGCGTATTACAGCACATCCGTAATGATCCTTGGAGTCGCAGCATTCCTTGGTGGTGACTCGGGGCAACTGGGCAAAGGGTAGGGAAGGAAAAAAGCCAATGGGAGCCTGAGTGGGTAGGGCCCTGGATCTCACATTCCTGCTTTAATCTCGAAAGCTACAATTTTAACTGTTTCTTTTGGGAAATTAGTTCTGTAGCCAAAAATCATTGTAAGCAGAGTATTATTGAAATAGAAAGTAGTAAAAAGGGGCGCCTGGGTAGCTCAGTGGGTTAAACCTCTGCCTCCGGCTCAGGTCATGATCTCAGGGTCCTAGGATCGAGTCCCACATCGGGTTCTCTGCTCAGCATGGAGCCTGCTTCCCTTCCTCTCTCTCTCCCTGCCTCTCTGCCTACTTGTGATCTCTGTCAAATAAACAAATAAAATCTTTAAAAAAAAAAAAAAAAAAAAAAAAAGAAAGTAGTAAAAAAAAAATACCGTATAAAGTGGGAAAAGACTGCAAAACTACTTCCATTTAGTCTCATTTCTTTTAATATGTGTATGTATACCTACACATGAAAAAACACATACATGGAAAGATACCACGTAACAATGAACATGTTATCCTTCGGGGTAATCAGAAAAAAGTTATTTTTAACTTATATTTTTGTTCAGAGGCACCTGGCTGGCTCGAGTTGGTAGAGCACGTGACTCTTGATCTCAAGATCATGAGTCTGAACCCCATGTTGGGCAGAGAGATTACTTTAAAAATAAAATAAGTCAAAAATCTTTTTCTATGTGATTCTCAATGACTTTTCAAATTTTTCAATCATTAGGATGCCAAAATCAACTCAATAGCTAATTCTTTACCTGAAGACTAACTTTCACACAAGAATCTTTAAGCTGGGGGTAGCACCTGGGTAGCTCAGTAGGTTAAGCCTCTGCCTTCGGCTCGGGGCATGATCTCAGGGTCCTGGGATGGAGCCCCGCATAGGGCTCTCTGCTCAGCAGGGAGCCTGCTTCCCCCTCTCTCTCTGCCTGCCTCTCTGCCTACTTGTGATCTCTGTCAAATAAATAAATAAAATTTAAAAAAAAAAAAAGAATCTTCAGACTGTTCTATCCATTTTAGGGACGTAGAAACAGAGGAGTGAAATAACACTGTGAATTACTGCCAAATTGAGAGGTCATCATGGGTCCCTTAGTTTCCTTTTCAAGTCGTTTCAGGTGTTACCACAGACCCCGTTAGTTTTTCAAAGTAGAATAAATGCGTTCGTAGAGAGAGCAAAAAACATATGTTTACACAGTAAAAACATTAAATTCTTACGTATTTTGTATTCATGAAATTATAATAGTGAAGACATGTTAATGAAAAGTTACCATAAGCCAAGACAGATGGCGAGGTGAGTGGAAACCAGCAGGGAGTTTAAGGTGGGCCTTTGTGAGAGCAGAGGACCAGCAGCTTGATCAGTACGTCACGCATACTGTGGCACTGAATTCAAGTATAAATGGAAATGGTGATGGTGATGGTATTGCTAACAAGTATGGAGAGATTTCAGTGTTCTGGGCACTGATTTTTTTTTTTTTTTTTTTAAGAGAGAGGAAGAGTGAATGAGGGCGACCAGGGGAAAGAACAGAGGGAGAGGGACAGACGGACTCCATGCTGAGTAGGGAGCCCCATGGGGGACTCAATCTCAGGACCCTGAGATCATGACCTGAGCCAAAATCAAGGGTAGGACTCCTAACCAACTGAGTCACACAGGTGCCCGGGAGCTCCATTCTAAGCACTTTACATGTATTAGCTCTTAATCCTGACAATACCCTTGTTATGGAACTTGGACTGGGTCCTGACAGAAGAACAAAGCGGCACTCACAGACTTTGGAGGACCAGAGGTTTATTAAAACACTGGCAGGCTCAGAGGAGAATGGTCTCTAAAGGTCTGAGCCCTGAGAACAGACAAAGGGGGTAATTTATATACTTCTATTGCCCCATACAAGGCACTTTTACACGCAGGAAGCAGGGCAGAGAGAAGAACCTGGAAGAGCCCCAAGGTAGTGGCTGGGACTCCTTTACTGACTCGGTCTGCCATCTCAGATTTTCCTTTATCACCCTTATGAGGTAGGAACTACGAATAGCCCCATTTTCCTGAAGAAGAAACTGAGGAACAGAGAATACACAATGGGCATTGCTGCCAGGACTTGAAATGCTTCCTTCATTTCATCATCACCCCCACCCCCGAATCTGAAATGACAAATGAGACAATTTTCTCCTCCTGAAAGTTAAAAACAGTCTGTGGTTTGCACACACAGAGGCACGATGACAAAAGACTTCTGGGGCCCGGAGACCTGAGTTCAAATTCTGGATATGATGCTTTTGCTCTCAGAGCCTCAGTTCCCTCATCTATAAAGGAGGTTAATAATTCTCGCTCTACCAGGTTCTATGAATAAGAATTCCTCTATAGGGGCGCCTGGGTGGCTCAGTGGTTAAGCCTCTGCCTTCAGCTCAGGTCATGGTTTCAGGGTCCTGGGATGGAGCCCCGCATTGGGCTCTCTGCTCAGCAGGGGGCCTGCTTCCCCCTTTCTCTCTGCCTTCCTCTCTGCCTACTTGTGATCTCTGTCAAATAAATAAATAAAATCTTTCAATTAAAAAAAAAAGAATTCCTCTATAAGAATCTTGGCCTAGTGTGTGCTGCATGTGGCTAGAGAATAAACGGAAGTTCATTATGCTATTAAGGCAAGAAGATGAAGCAAGTGAGGAAACTTAATCGAATAACATTTTTAATTATTTTACTACTAAAAAACCCACTTGAGCAAATGGACCTAGGAATAAGCATGCTCTTACGGTGTTTATGTAATTTATTATCTAAACCAGGGGACTTTAGAGAAGAAGAGGGCCCTATTAACAATTTATCTGGGGTAACAGGTAGAAACCGACTGTCCCAGGCAAACAGGGATGTGGAGTCCACCTACCAGCAGCCAGAGGTGTGAGCCCATAGCTATAGGACCTTCTCTGGACCCTCACCTGGTCCATAAGCCCCTGCTTCAGGATGGTCATTAAGCTAAGGAATAATAAACATCCATGAGAAAATCCCTAGGCTGTGTGCCGGCAATATGCAGGAGATTTTAAGTTTATGTGGCCTCCTGCTGAGATGAACTCTGTTCTTTTTTTTTTTTTTTTAAGATTTTATTTACTTGACAGAGAGAGATAGAGCAAAAGAGGGAACACAAGCAAGGGGAGTAGAAGAGGGAGAAGCAGGCTTCCCACTGAGCAGGGATCCCGATGTGGGGCTTGAACCAGGATCCTAGGACCATGACCTGAGCTGCAGGCAGATGCTTAAGCAACTGAGCCACCCAGGAGCCCCAAGATGAACTCTGTTCTTAAGAATTATCTGGAAACACCAGTTCCCAGGTAGGACATAAGCTTCATTCAGTATGCCATTCTGTCATATGATCACACTGCTCTGTGATCTTTGAAGATGAAGACTGTACAGACTTATAATCAAACCCGAGGCACACCCTCCTTCAGGAGGCTCTGCTGACCTCCCATGACTGTGCCCCGCACCTGAACTATACATTCTGAAAGTCATGCACCTCTTGAAATGACATGGTACTTGGCTGGCATACAGCACACTCAGTCAAAGCAAGGGTACAGGCTATGAGGGTTTGCTGGGATTCTTCTATCCTATTCCTTCATTTCAGACCTGGAAATCTCAAGTGGCTTAACTTAGCCAAGGCTACACAGCTTGCCTGCTGCAGAAGAACCAGAACCCAGGGCTGCACTCCAAGCAGGCAATGCTTTCTATGATTTTTTAGCTGCTTCCCTGAAAAATAGCTCTACCAGCATAAAGCACAATATAGCAATTCCAAAAATCACACAGTATTTCAGACTTGTCAGGGTTATTAGCAGGAACTGAATATTCTCCCACTGTAGTCTATAGCATCCTTATTATTAGATGTATTTTTCAGCTCTTATTGGGAGAAAATTAAAATCAGATTTATTTTGATGCTTTAAATTCTCTACATTGGTCAGGTAATAAGGAGGTTAAATAATGTGTGTGCTGTAGGGGCCCAATCATAGACACAGTCTCTAAGTTGGGACATTTATTTCCCAACATTGACATAGATGGGAATATATAATAAATAAAAAATGAGGTATCCCAAGTCAGGGTGAGAAGACCAAAAATGAAAAACTGATATTCATTATTCTGGTAGTTGGGGATTCCAGTCCAAGCTTATAAATGAAAATCAACCTAAGTTCATTGGTTTCTACTATTTAAAGTTTACATTTTCCTGTCCTTTGTATCTAGTATGGTGATTGAGGATAGAGGAGATTGGGGGTGAAAGAGGACTGAATGAAAGCTGGTCACCAGGTCAATGGGAATACCGAAGACACACATTTTAAAAGAAAAGATAAAAGTACCCTGCTTCAAATATACCTTCTGGGGAAGTCAGAGAAGAGATGGTTTAACTGGAAAATGAGGAAATAGGAACATCAACAAATAGATTTCTTTGCAAGACAGTGGGTTCTGAGATATTCTTGATCTTGCCTTGCTGATCTTTTCTTTATCTGACAAAAGAAGTTCTAAATTCTTTTGACTCTTCTTAAACTGGATTTAAAACACTCATTGAGCTAGTGCAATTAGTCAAGAAAAAGAAATAAAAGACTTCCTGATTGGAAAAGGAGAACTAGTTCTACCAGCACGTGACGTGATCTTATATATAAAAGATCCTTAAGAATCTGTCAAAAATACTATTAGAACTAATAAAAAAAAGTTCAGCAAGGTTGCAGGATACAGCATCAATATTCAAAAATTATATATTATGGGGGTGCCTGGGTGGCTCAGTGGGTTAAAGCCTTTGCATTCAGCTCAGGTCATAATCCCAGGGTCCTGGAATCAAGCCCTGCATCGGGCTCTCTGCTCAGCAGGGAGCCTGCTTCCACCTCTCTCTCTGCCTATGTCTCTGCCTACTTGTGATCTCTGTCTGTCAAATAAATAAATAAAATCTTTTAAAAATATATATCTACATATATAATATAAATGGATATATTTATATATCCTGGGCTCAAGTCCACAAGATATATGATTTGCAAATATTTTCTCTCAGTTTTCTTTTATTTTCTTGGTGAAGAAAACACAAAAGTTTTAAATTTTGATGAAGTCTCATCAAAAATTAATTGTACAGTAGTACTCCCTTATCTGAGAGGGATGCATCCCAAGACTCCCATTCCAAGACTGCCTGAAACTGCAGATAATACCAAACCTTATATACACCAAACATACAAACCTATGATAAAATTTAATTTATAAATTAGGCACAGTGAGAGTTTAGCAAAAATAAAATAGAATAATTATAACAATATATTGTGATAAAAATGGCTTCCCTAAAAACACTGTACTATATATGGCTTCTCTAAAAACACTGTACTATATATACTCTTCTTGTGATGATGTGAAATAATATCTACCTTATTATATGAAGTGAGGTGAATGACACTGACTTTATGATGCAGTGTTACAATACTACTGACCTTCCGACAATAGGTAAGGAGGAGGACCACCTGCTTCTGGACTGCAGCTGATTCCAGAAAATAAACTTCAGATAAAGGGAAGAGTAAGATTTCTATAAACTTGCAGTGAACAATCCATAAATGAAATTAAGATCACAATTACAATTCTAATAGTATCAAAAAGAACAAAATACTTCAGAATATATTTAACAAAAGAAATGCAAGATTTATACACTGAAAACTATAAAATGATGTTGAAAAAAACTAAATAAGACCTAAATAAATGAAAAGATATCCCAACTTCATGACTCTAAAGACATAATATTAGATCAATACTGCATCTAGCGATCTACAGATTCAGCGCACTCCCTATCAAAATCCTTAACGAACTGATCATAAAGTCCACATGAAAATGCAAAAAACCCAGAAGAGTCAAATCAATTTTGAAGGAAAAAAAAAAAAGGACAAAGGCGGAAGACTCACATTTCCCAATTTCAACATTTACAACAAAGCCGCAATAATCAAGAAAGTGTGGTCCTGACAGGACAGACATGTAGATCAATGGAATCTATATTAAAGTCCATTTATGGTACAACTAAATTTTTTTTGAAGATTTATTTATTTGAAGTGGGGGCAGAGGGAGAGAGAGTATCCCAAGAAGACTCCCCACTGAGCATGGAGCCCGATGCAGGCCTCGATCCTATGACCTGAGATCATGAGCCAAAATCAAGAGTTAACCAACTGAGTCACCCAGGTCCCCATGGTAAATTAATTTTGCATAATGGTGTCAGACAATTCAGTGGAAGAAAGAATAGTCTTTTCAACAAATGATACTGGTATAACTGGATATTCACATATAACAATGAAGTCAGATTTCTATTTTATACTCTGTACAAAAATTAACTGAAAAGGGATCATAGGCCCATATGTAAAAACTAAAACTATACAATGCTTAGAAAGAAAATAACAGTAAATTTTCATGATCTCGGATTAGGCAATGGTTTTTGAGCTACCACACCAAAAGCCAAACAACAAAAGGAAAAATTAGGTAAAGGAGACTTCATCAAAATTTAAAACTTTTGTGCTTTCTTCACCAAGAAAGCAAAACAACCCAGGAAATATTTGCAAACCAAATATCTTGTAGACTTGTACCCAGAATATGTAAAGAGCTCCTATAAGTCAACAATAAAAAGACACCTCGGGGCTACCTGGGTAGCTCAGTGGGTTAAAGCCTCTGCCTTCAGCTCAGGTCATGATCTCAGGGTCCTGGGATCGAGCCCCACATTGGGCTCTCTGCTCAGCAGGGAGCCTGCTTCCCCCCCACCACTTCTCTCTGCCTGCCTTTCTGCCAACTTGTGATCTTTCTGTGTGTCAAATAAATAAATAAATAAATCTTTTTTTTTAAAAAAAGAGAGGCATAACAAATAACATGGAGGACATGGGGAGATGGAGAGGAGAGGGAGTTGAGGGAAACTGGAAGGGGAGATGAACCATGAGAGACTATGGACTCTGAAAAACAACCAGAGGGTTTTGAAGGGGCGGGGGGGTGGGAGGTTGAGGAACCAGGTGGTGGGTAATAGGGAGGGCACGTACTGCACAGAGCACTGGGTGTGATGCCAAAACAATGAACACTGTTATGCTGTAAATAAACAAATAAACAAATTAAAAAAAAAAAAAGAGAGAGAGAGACAACTCAATTTACAAATGAGTAAAGGTTTTGAACAGACATGTCTCCAAAGACGATATACAAATGATCAATAAGCAAATGAAGAGATGATCAACCATTAGAAACCATTAAGAAAACAAAAATTAAAACTATAATGAAGGGACAAAGGGAAGTGATAAGTTATTGGTTGGGTATTTTCTGTTTGGAATGATGAAAAAGTTCTGGAAATGAACGATGATGATGGTTGCTCAACATTGTCAATGTATTTAATGCCACCGAACTGTACACTTAAAAATAGTTAGAATGGCATATTTTATGTTACATATATTTTACCATGATAAAATGAACAGCCATGCAGAGGTGTTACATCACAACCAGTGAATGGTCATAATTAAAAAGTAGTAACAAATGCTAGTGAGGATGTAAAGATATTGGAGGCCTTATAGACCATTGTAGGAATCTAAAATGGTATAACCACTTTGAAAAATAGTTTAGCAGGTTCTACAAGTAGCTGAACATGCAGTTACCATATTACCAACAATACCACTCTTAGATATATACCTTAGAGAATTTCCACATGGTGTGGAAATGTACATGAGTATTCATGGAAACATTTTTCATAATAGCTAAAAAGTGGAAACAATGTGATATCTATCAATTAATGAATGGATACACAAAATGTGGTATAGCCATGCAATGGAATGTTATTCAGCCATAAAAAATAATGTGGTACCGATACATGCTACAACATGAAAACATTATGCTAAATAAAAGAAGCCAGTCACAAAAGACCACATAGTGTATGATTGCATTTATATGAAATGTCTAGAATAGGCAAATCCATAGAGACCAAAAGTAAATTAGCAGTTGCCAGGGGCTGGAGGAGGGAGGAATGGAAAGTGATAGCTGCCCAGTAAATGAGAGATAATGATAGCACAGTTTGTAAATATGTAAATTATATTTCAATAAAGCTGTTATTTTTTTATTATTATCATCAAGTGGAGTGCTGAGTAGGCATGACACTCCTCAGAGTTTAACACCCTATAATTATGATCCTGCTAAGTGCATTGAAAGCAAATATTTTGGGGTTAGAAAAATCGTACAACTGACATAGCCCTTTCTCTGCCAGAGGCCACTGTTCATCATTTCCAAGTGATTCACATCCTTCTGCTCTGATCTCTTGTTCCATGTAAGAAGGCTCAGCTGAAAGAATGGGAACATATAAGCATCTGCAAATTCCTTTGCGATATGTCAAGAAAACATTAATGATTATTCATGTGACTCATTGCTTTACTCATCTTTGGCCTTGGCAATGGCAGAAAGCCACATACCAGGGGAAATGAAGCCAAGAGAGAAATAGTTTTCATTAGTCTACTATAGCCAGAGAGAAGTGGGTGCAATCTTACACTGCACAGAGTGTACATTCAATGTCCAAAGAGCCAAATACAGAGAATTCTGGGAAATGGATCCCCCTGACAGAGATGCACACAGTTCTAGAAAGATTTGAATTGTAAGCACCTTGGTTCTTGGGGAAAGCCTCCACCATACACCAAATGTAACTGCAGTCTGCTATGTGTATAAAAGACAATAAAACGTATCTCATTGAACTAAGCAAACTTGGGCCAAAAAATGAAGTAACAATGGACTTTATGCCCTTGAGTAGAAACTGTGATGTTAAGCATTATATGCCACTTCAGATATTTTCTTAAGAATATTTTTAAATAAATAGAACCTAAATGATGTCTTTATTGGAGAGAGGTAACAAGTACAGGTCAAGTTGAAGAGTTTAAAGAACTCTCTTTGGATCTGCCTCCTCAGGCAAGGGCAACAAAAGCAAAAATAAACATAGGTAAACCCAGCTAAAAAGCTTTTCTGTAGTGAAGAAAATCATCAAGGAAATGAAAAGGCAATTACTGAATGGGAGAATATATTTCTAGATGATACATCCAATATGGGGTTAATATCCAAAATACATGAAGAGCTTACACAACTCAGGACCAACAAATCTGACTAACAAATGGGCAGAGGATGTGAATAGACATTTTCCAAAGACATACAGATGGCCAACAGACACATGAAAAGATGCTCACCAGCACTAAATATCAGGGAAATGCAATTCAAAACTGCAACAAGGTATCACCTCACATCTGTCAGAATGGCTATTATCAAAAAGATAAGACATACCAAGTGTTGGGGAGGATGCCAAGAAAGGAGAACCCTAGAACACCGTTGGTGGAAATGTAAATTGGTGTAGCAAATATGCAAAACAGTATGGAGGTTCCTCAAAAAATTAAAAATAGAAATACCATATGATCCAGCAATTCCACTTCATCTGTGTTCATCTGAAGAAAATAAAAGACACTCATTTGAAAAGATACAGCACCCAACATTGTTTATAATAGCTAAGATACAGAAACAACCTAAGTGTCCACTGATAAATAAATACACTACGAAGATGTGCCATGTACACACACGTACACACACACACACACACGGTAGAATATTACTCATCCATTAAAAAAAGAATGAAATCCTATCACTTGCAACAACACAGATGGAACGAAATTGTATTATATTAAGTGAAATAAATCAGAGAAAGACAAATACTGTATGATTTCACTTATACATGGAATCTAAAAAACAAAATAAGCAAAACAGAGACAAACTCATAAGTAAGAGGGCAAACTGGTAGTTGCTAGAAGGGGGAGCAGGTAGGATGATGCATGAAATAAGGGTATGCAGAGACGCAACCTTCCAGTTATCAAAGACGTAAGTCACAGGGATGTAAAATACAGCATAAGGAATATAGACAAAAGTATCATACTAACTTTGTATGGTGACAGATGGTAACTAGACTTAGCATGGTGATCACTTTGTAATATATATAAATGTCAAATCCCTATTTGAACACCTGAAACTAGTACAATACCATAAATCAACTACACTTCAGTTTAAAAAAGAGTTTAAAACACTCGAGGGGCACCTGGGTGGCTCAGTGGGTTAAGCTTCTGTCTTTGGCTCAGGTCATGGTCCCAAGGTCCTGGGATTGAGCCCGCATCAGGCTCTCTGCTCAGGGAGCCTGCTTTTCCCCTTTCTCTCTGCCTGCCTCTCTGCCTACTTGTGATCTGTCTGTCAAATAAATAAATAAAATCTTTTTTTAAAAAAGAGTTTAAAGCACTCGAGCTATAACTTTGGGCAAACGACTTAAACTCTCCTAGCATCAATTTCCTTTTTTACAACATGAGGATAAAGGAGCTTTGACCCCATAGGGTTACCATGAAGACTAAAGGAGGTACGGGGCAGGGGACTTCCTGAGGGCTCATCCTGGCATATGACAAGCCACGCAGTGAGAATGGAGCTCTCTGGAGTGACAGCTGTTTCACTGGAGCTGGGACAGTGACGGTGCCTCCTACTAGCGTCTCCAGTACCCCAGAAGCCCCAGTCTCCACCACCATCTTTGTTCTTTGACTTTCATTGTACTGCTGATGCCACTTCTGTCATCTAAGCTCATTGTGATCACAGATCGATCTCCTAACCTGCGTGTCTTTCTGCTACATACTGGATCAAAGTTAGATACCAGCCCTGACTGAGAGCCCAGTCGCCATGCCTGTTCCGTGTTATCTCCCACTACCTCCAAAATAGAAATCACTTGATTCATGTTACTTTAGAAATTGTATTATGCAAGTAATAAAACTTAATACTTACTTGCATCAAATTAATTTCCCTCTTGTCTGTCCCAAATACCAGGTTTTGTCTGGCCCCACTTGTTTTAACATAAGTTTTATTTTAGAAATTATCAGACAAGAAAATGTGCTTCTTTCTTTCTGATGTGCAATTGGATGCCTGCTAGCACACGCACAGGCTCAGGTAATCGTCACCATGATCAAGACATGGAATGGTTCCAGCACCCTGGAAAGCTCCCCTTATTGTCTGTCACCCCTTCTTTCTGCCACCTCCCTTGACTAACCTTCTGTTTAGCTGACCTCACTACCTAGAATGTTCACACTCCTCTTCTAAGTTATATGGCAATCATCTTTCAAGTTATCACACAAATTCCAGGGGTCTGTGAAACTCTCTGATTATGTTCACTCACCGCTCAGGGATCCAACTATTCTCCCATTTATTTACTCATTCATACATGTAGTCAACAAACACTTATGAAGCAATTACTGTGTGATGGACACAACATTAGGCGTAGGGAACACAAAGACGGGTCAAAGAAGCTTCCTTCCCTGAAGAGGTATAGAGAGGTAATCAGTGATTTTTGATCGATGTGCTACATACAGCAGGAATGGTTTGTGCATGGGGTACAGCGAGAAAAGGGATCCAGGTGACAAGGTTTAAACTGTGTCTTCAGAGCAAGTTAGTGTTCTATGAGCAAGGGACTTCATATAAGCAACAAGGACAATTCCGTTTGTGGGGCCTGATAATGCCATTTGGGGTCCTTGATTAAAAAAGAATGCCACTTCAGGGTGCCTGGGTGGCTCAGTAGGTTAAGCGACTGCCTTTAGCTCAGGTAATGGTCCTGGAGTCCTGGGATCGAGTCCTGCATCAGGCTCCCTGGTCTGCAGGGAGTTCTTCTCCCTCTGACCCTCCCCCCACCCCATGCTTGCTCTCTCTGTCTCTATCTCATTCTCTCTCAAATAAATAACTAAAATCTTAAAAAAAAAGAATGCAACTTCACAAATACACATTAGACAAAATTTTAAAGATTCAAAAGCTGATAAATACCACAAACACTGCAAATTCTAGAAGAGCAGCACTCTGTTCTTTTGCTAACAGCAAAAATTATTATTAGTGAATCAACTGCCTGAACCACTTCAATGATACTTTGATACTATGATACTTTCCCCCATATATTTTGGCTCCTTTGCCCGATTTTCTATTATCTGCAGAGAGATGGGGAAGACAATTCAGTCTTTCCTGTGGCATGGGTGAGAGACATCTGTTTTTTGTTACTAATGGTTTTAGAAATTTCTTTTCATCTTGTAACTTTGTTATCAGTCATGCCTCATCTCTAACTTCCTCTCCAGCTTCTGGCTCAAGCAGAGGAAAGCATAAGAGGCCCCCCATCCCCTGATAGTGACCCTGGGTTTGGTGTACAATATGCAAGGAAGAGCCTGAGTCATACTGTCCCCAACCCATCAACTTCAGCTCTTCTACTGGGGGTCCAAGACAGAGCCCAGATGCTCAATGATGTTGCCACAGAGAAGCTGTCATTGAGTTCTGGGCAGAAGGAGAAAGAGGGTCCGCAGCACAATGGCTCTGCCTAGAGTCCCAGAACTACCACCCCAGGGGGCAAGAGTACTCCTTGGTTCAGGCCCCTAGCTAGGCTGCTCCTTCCTCCCTGAATCCTGAAGATCATTCCAGGCTTTGGAAGGTACATGTGCAAATGAGTTGCTGAAGCATAAACCTCTTGTCATCATTGCAAATCTGCCTTTGTGCAAAGCAAGGGTTTTAAAATAGCAGGGCATATTCAGGGAACTGAAAATTGTCTAGTACTGCTTGGAGGAGAGCTGAGAAGTATGAACTTGATTCTTGAGGCAAAGGGAAGCAGAAAGGGTTTCGAAGCATGTAAAAAAAAGTGGTCAGATGTGTGGCTTTAGAAAAGATGATCAGAGGATAAATTAGGGGAAAGTCTGGAGAAGGTGAGTTTAACAGGCCAGGAAAGGAATGACAAGACCCAACAGAAGCAGGAGCAGGATTGGAAATGTAGTAACATTAACAGTATTATGAACATCAATGCAAAGTGACATTTACTGACCACCATGCCATGTCCTTTTAGGTGTCTTAACTTACTCAGTCCTCTCAGATCCTCAGAAAACAGATGAGGAAACTGAGACCCAGATTAAGTGACTTGTACGAAGTCACTAAGGGATAGGGATTAGGACCCAAAGTGACTGTGTCCAGAGCCATGGAAAATGATGGCTGATTAGATCTGGGGGAAGGAGAAGACAAAAAGGAATACTGGAAAAGAAAGAAGTTAAGGTGGGCAAGAGGCTATAAACTGAATTGGGAACTGTCCCCTCCCACCCTGCCTTCTTTTGATTCTTACAGCGAATAATTTATATCATTCTCTAAATGTTTCACAGGCCTCACCTCTGGCATGAGAGAAATCTATTTTGATTTCTGTTTAAATGTATTGCCTTTCCAACCAAATCAAAAACTACCTGAGTACAGCATTATTTAGTCTATGTATCATACACTCAAGCAACAATTATTAGATGTCTACTGTGAACCAGACCCTGGGCTAGACACCAGGAATGTAAAGATGAACGTGACAAAATACCTTTCCTCTGTGGCCCAGGGGGAGTGACAGATAAAGATTTTGATGTGATGTCACAGAGCAACCTAGAGTTCTAAACAATGTGATCTGAGAGCACATGCAGTGAGCTCATCTATATTCACCTGGGGAGGTCATGAAAGGACTCAAGAGCAGTGATTTGTAAACCAGGGATCAGTGTACCCACAGGAGTTCATTCAGTGGCTATGTTGTGGATGGACCTTCCAGCCTGATGCAGAGGCCAGAGATGTTAGACGTTCTTGCCACAAGACAAGATGTGCAGAAGAAACCTGGAAGTATACAGTTGGAGACTGATAGCAGGTTACTCTGAAAAGTACCATTCATGGCCAGTTTGTACTTACTTGGCTGCCTGGCTAACTGAGGCCTGGAATGATTCAACCAGGTGTTGGGAACAGGAGGTGTGGCTTCCTGGGATAGCTTGTAAATCCTTACATGCTTGGCCTTTTCAATGGGACTTTACTGCTCTTCCCGTCAAGGGTTGGGTATATTTCTCCATTATCTGAATCTGGGCATGGCCATATAACTAGCTTTGGCAAGCGGGTCATTAGCAAATGTGATGCAAGCAGAAGCTTGAAAACTGCTTGCATGTTGTAGTTTACATCTGTTGCTGTTCTCTGGGAACTCTTTCACCACCGTGTGAACAAGCCCAAGCTAGCTTTCTGGATGATGAGAGACCTAATGGACAGAGGCTCTGTCCCAGACATTCCTAAATCAATTGGCCTCAGCAAAGCTGACCTAGGTAAGAAGTGCCCATAAAACTCACAGGATACTGAGAAATTATCAATGTTTATTGCTTTAAATCACTAAGTTGTAGAGTGGTTTGTTACACAGCAAAAGCTAACTGATATACTGTCCTACTTACTCTCTTCCTCACAATCCTAATCAGGATAATAGACATCAGATAGGAATCATTCACTTGGATTCTGTCCTTGGGCTCTGGGGAGGTAAGCCACTGAATCCTTATGATTAAAAGAAAACAAATCTTCTAAATCTGGATGCCACACTTCTTACCCTTTGGTTCTAGAATTCCAATACTCCTATAAGTTATGAGTGAGTACAAGGACTCTGCTGGACTATTTACCAGCTCTCTTGCCTCCCTAACCATACTTGTTCTGGTGATGCTGAGTCTGATGCAGGTTCAGACGTGAAATAGCAAAGGACCTCACCTCATGTTCTAACTATGAGGAGGAAGGAGTCTTGCTCCCCTCTCCAATCTTTATTGAAAAATTGTGGAGTAATATTAAGGGACGGATTTTTCCACTTCAAGGGGAAAAATTCTGGGTTGTTATCAGTCCATAAGCCTATACTGCACTGGCTATTCTACAAAAATAAACTAACATTCTCTTACTCAGATGATTCCATCTGAGTAAAGCTTAGAAATTCCTGCTTTGTTTTCAACATAGGTAAGTTCATATGTTACTTTGACTAATTAATTTGAAATATTTTGGGAAAGAATTGAAAGGGGTTTCACAACAAATAATTCCCCTGGAGGGAAAAGTTAGGAACTCAGCTATGGGATGAAATGAATGTGAAACTTATCATTGTCAATCACTCCACTCCACATCCCACCTTCTGAGAAATGAGAAGAGATAAAAATGAAAGATGGTAGCTTATGATAGTTGAAACTTCACTTTTTTTTTAAAGATTTTATTTATCTATTTGTCAGAGAGAGAGAGCACAAGCATGGGGAGCAGCAGACAGAGAGAGAAGCAGGTTCTGTGCTGAGCAAGGAGCCTGTTGTAATGCTAGATCCCAGGACCCTGGGATCATGACCTGAGCCGAAGGCAGATGCTTCACCACCCAGACGTCCCAACAGTTGAAACTTTTTTTAATAATAAAATGGACTTGAGGCAAAAATAAAGATATTTCTTAAATTTGCCTAAATACAGAGGGTAAAGACAGGGCTACGAGAGGGACGTAACCTGCATACCTAGCTCAGGGTATGGGACTTCTGGGTGGACCAGTATGAATCCAATTTGCGTGAGCACAAGGAATACCTAGATTAAGGCTCTCAGGAAGAGACAGAGGAAGAACTGGTGTTTTAGGATTCACCCTCATTCTAGCATTCTTTTCCCCAACTTCACACAGGGAAGGCCATTCATAACTCCAAACTTCAAATGTCACCTCTTTTAGAAGCCTTCCTGACCAAAAGAGAATTCATAATTAATTTGTGCTTCTATTTTTGTGCCGATCAGCCTACTTTATAATGTACATTCTCACCTATACTTCTTTGACTAAACAGGATGTTTCAGATTGTAAGGGATGGTTGGGGTGGGGGATGAACAGAGAGTGCATCTAGCAAAGCAACTGTCATACAAGAAATACAAAATGAATATTTGTTCAATTAATGAAATGAGACATCAATTAACGAAGAGGGGTGTTTTTAAATAAGTGGGTAGAAAAGATACAGATGTAGTGAAAAGAAGGGCCATCTGTACCCCAATGTTCATAGCAGCAATGGCCACGGTTGCCAAACTGTGGAAAGAACCAATATGCCCTTCAATGGACAAATGGATAAGGAAGATATGGTCCATATACACAATGGAGTATTATGCCTCCATCAGAAAGAATGAATACCCAACCTTTGCATCAACATGGATGGGTCTGGAAGAGATTATGCTGAGTGAAATAAGTCAAGCAGAGAGAGTCAATTATCATATGGTTTCACTTATGTGTGGAGCATAAGAAATAACATGGAGGACATGGGGAGATGGAGAGGAGAAGGGCGTTGAGGGAAATTGGAGGGGGAGATGAACCATGAGAGACTATGGACTCTGAAAAACAATCTGAGGGTTTTGAAGGCGCGGGGGGTGGGAGGTTGGGAGAGCCTGGTGAGAGCACGGAGAGCACATATTGCATGGAGCACTGGGTGTGGTGCATAAACAATGAATTCTGTTACACTGAAAAGAAAATAATTTTTTTTTTAAAAGTGGGTAGAGCCACTCAAATATTCTTTGGAACAGATACTAGGAAATTTTTCCAAGTTTCTCAGTAGATGGAATAAACAGAAGTTACCCAATAATCTAAGACCCTGCTTTTCAAAGTATGGTCCATGTACCAGTGCCATCAGCATGATCTACGAGTTTGTTGCAAATACATAATCACAGGTTCCACTCCAGATCTGTTAAACCAGAATCTTGATTTAAACAAGATCCTCAAGTGATTCACATGAACATTAATGAGTAAGAATGATAATCTAAGATAGTGGCTTTTATAGTTGGCACTAGATTGGAATCACCTGGAAAGTTTTCTTTCTTTTTCAAAATTTTACCTCCAGTATAGTTTCCAGTGTACAACAGAATGACTCAAAAATTGTATACATCACTTAGGGTTCATAATGATAAGTGTACTACTTATTTATTTATTTGAGAGAGAGAAAGCACAAGCAGGAGGGACAAAGGGAGAAGGAGAGAGAATCTGAAGTAGACTCCATGCTGGGCATGGATCCCAATGTAGGGCTTGATTTCATGACCCTGAGGTCCTGACCTGAGCCAAAACCAAGAGTCAGACGTTTAACAAACTGAGTTACCCAGTTGCCTCATAATAAGTGTTCTTTTAATCCCCTTCACCTACTTCATGCATTCTCCCACCAATTTGTTCTCTATAGTTAGCAGCCTGTCTTTTGATTTATCATTAAGTTGTTTTGTTTCTTACAAAGAATTCCACATGAGAGAATTCATACAGTATTTGCTTTCTCTGACTGAATTATTTCATTTAGCATTATACTCTCTAGATTCATCTATGTTGCTATGTTGCTGAACATGGCAAGACATCATTCGTATTGACGACTGAGTAATATTCTGTTGTCTATAGTCCATATCTTCTATAACCATTCATCCATCGATGAACACTTGGGCTACTTCCATAATTTGGCTATTGTAAATAATATTTCAATAAATAAACCCGGGGTACATCTATCTTTTTGAATTAGTATCTTTGTACTCTTTGGATAAATATTCCAGTAGAGGAATTACAGGATCCTGCTCACGTAGAAGATTTAATGCACTACTATTTTCTAGGTCCCATCTCTAGAGATTCTAATTTGAATAATCCAGACTTCTCTCTGATCAAGATGAGGTTAATAGAGACCTAATTTATCCTCCTGCCTTAAATGGCAGAACAAAAACAGCATATGTGAAATGATGACTTTCAGACTATATTAGTTATGTCTGACTGAATAGATACCCCTAAATCTGCCAGCTTAATAAAACCATACATTTATTACCCCACAGTTTTAGTGTGTCAGGAATCCAGTGTTTCAGGAATCCAGGCATGGCTTAACTATTACCAAATTACCACAAATTACTAATATCAAGAATGAGTCTCTAGCTCAGGGTTTTTCCTGAGGCTGCACCTGAGGAGTCAGCCAGTGCTGTGGTCTCATCTGAATGCTGGACTGCGGAAGGATCTACTGCTAAGCTCACCCAAGTTGTTGTTGGCAGGATTCTGTTCCTTGTGGACAGCTGGACTTAGGGCCGTCATTACTCTCTGGTTGTTGGCCAGAGGCTACCCTCAGTTCTTTGCCATTGAGACCACTCCAACATGACAGCTTGCTTCATCAAAGCAAGCAAGAGTCTGCAAGCTAGAAGGAAGTCACAGTTTTCTGTAACTTTCTGTAGTCATAGGAATGGCATCCAATTTTACTTGCCATATCCTTTGATGGGTCACTAGATCTCACCCACACTCAAGAAAAGAGGGATACATGAAATACGAATACCAGAAGGCAGAGATCACTGAAGGCCAGCCCAGACACTGCCTACCATATAGGCATTCAATAACAGTTATCAAGGGACTGTAATTTCTAACAGAAGGGAAATAAACAGGGTAAGTTGAACAACTGTTTAGCTTACTACCAGGAAACAGGTCCAAGCTACGGTGCTTGAAAGGGGAAATCAAACAGGGTCCAGTGCACTCTACGAGGTGAAGATACAGAGACAATAGTTCAGGATGTTAAGGCAGTAGGAATGTATGAGACAGAGTACTGACTGAACAAAGAAAAAAACTCAGAAAATTTACTGGGGGGGGGTCCCCTGGAGTCTTTGCCTGAGTACTAATTTGTGCATGTCTGAGCAGAAACTACAAGAATCCAGGAAAATTACCATCAGAAATATACTAAACGCTTCTCTGGACTTGCTCTAATAAAATTTAAAAGCAAAGGATATCTCTAACATTCTAAACTAGTTCCAGGTAGATTACTCAGGTGCCAGAACAAAATCTAACTCTATTTGAAGGAATACAACAAAATCCAGCAATCAAAAATGTAAAATTCACAACATCTAGCATCCAATAACAAATGAGCAGGCATGCAAAGAAGTAAGAAAATAAGACCTAAAACCAGGACGGAACTGAATTAATAGAAACAGACTCAGAAATGACAGAGAGTGGAAGTAGCAAACAAGTATCTAAAAAAAAAAAATACTGGAACACCTATTATAAATATTCTCCACACGTTTAAAAAGGTAAAGGAAAACATGACCATGATGTGGGAAAAAATGGAAGATAGAGAAAGACCCAAAGACTCAAGGAAAGAAAACATGAAATAAAAAACAGATTGTGTAGATTAAGACTAGACACTGAAGAGGAAAGTTCAATGATTATTAAGGCACAATAATAAAATATCCAAAATGAAACAAAACAACTGGAAAAAGATGAAAAGAG
The DNA here is from genome assembly GCF_922984935.1 of Meles meles. Lineage (NCBI taxonomy): Eukaryota > Metazoa > Chordata > Mammalia > Carnivora > Mustelidae > Meles > Meles meles. Next base: position 88,128,769 of record NC_060068.1, read on the forward strand.
CAGCCATGACCTGGGACACAGTGTCAAGTGGGCTAATTTCTATGCAATTGTAATCTCAGAAAAAAAGAGGGAGGGAACAATTTTTAAGGAAATAATGGTCAAATTTTTCCAAATTTGATGAATTCTATAAACTCACAGATTCAGGAACTCAAATGAATTAGAGCAGAATAAGCACGAAAAAAGAGGTACATTGTAATTAAGCTATTAAAGCCAGTGATAAAGAAAAAAAATTTTAAAGCAGGGGGAAAAGATACTGCATGTAAAAAGGAATAATGATAGGAATTTTAGCAAGCTTCTCCACAGAATCTATGCAAATCAGAAGACAATGGAAAGTCATCTTTAAAGTATGAAAGGAAAAAAGCAGTGATCTAAAATTTTTTAACCATAAAAAAACTTCCAAACTTGAGGGCAAACTAAAGATATTTCAGACAAACAATGCTCCCTGCCAGCCAACATGAATTATAAGCAATGCAACAGGAAGTTCTTCAGGCAGAAGGAAAATGATAGCAGATGGAAATGCATAAAGGAATAAAGAGAGCCAGAAATGGTAAATATGTCGATAAGAAGACATTTTTCTTTAAAAAAAATTTTTTTAAGTAATTGTTTAACATAAAAATATCAATATATTCTGAAAATGTAAATTATACATACAAGTAAGTAAAATTTATAATAATATCACAAAAGACAAGAAACCAGGAATTAAGGTACCCATTGTAAAGGTTTTATACCATATGCTGATCTAAGTATAACCTGTGAGGAGAGACCTCTTCCTCATTCTGTTCTCTCACAGTAGGAGAATGATATAAGAATGGTGACACAGAACCCAGAGGAGAAGGGAAGTTGGGGCCCCAGACCTCAGTAATGAGAGAGTGGTGATGATTTGGGTGAAAGACGCTACTATTGCTGTCTGTATCTTGCTTTTTCTCTAGGAGCGCCTAGAGCAATAGGTTTCTCACAATTTAAAAAAAAAATCATTATTTTTGTCACATATGCATGAGAAAGAACTGCCTTAACTTTTATGAAAAACACCTGAAAAAAAAAATCAAAGGAACCCAGGGATGAAAATGAAGGACAGACAAATCTGCATTCATTAATTGAACCCAATATTAATTTTACTTAATGGTAAAACAAGCCAGTTTGTATAAATCTAAAAGCTTCTTTGAATTCATATATTTTAAAGAAAAAGACTATTAAAAAGAGAACCCTGCAACATCACCACGTTTCTCAAATGAGATGATGTGTGGCTGTCCTGCTTTGCCACTGCATGGGATGGAGACTGAGCACAACAAGGCTGATGGTCCAGCAATCACAGAATTAGGAATCTTCACTCCTTAGGGCCCACATGAGGAGGGTACATCTGTCAGGAGCCAGGGATTCACAGTCTGGGTCTGCACTTTTTTAAAAAAGCCTGGGAAAAAGGGTCTAGAGGACAGTTACGAGCAAATTAAGGAGACTGAAATTAGGATCTATGAGGGATGCTTTATAAAGGGTTGGAGGTAATTCTGCATGAAAAAGAAAAAGAGTGACTAGCTGTCTTCAAATAAATTAAGAGTAATTACCAATATATAATTAACAGTACAGCTCCTTCCCATTATATGAGATAGAAACAAGCCGGAATGAGTTTAAATTGCAACAGTGAAGTTTGAACATGGAGGGAAGAACTTATTGACCAGAAGGGTGAGTGAGCACGCAGAAAAATCTAAAATATTTTTCTTAAAAATATTAAGTTCTTAATAATTGACTTAATTATTATTAATTAATAATATATTAAGTTCTTAATATATTCTTTTTTTAAGATTTTATTTATTTATTTGACAGACAGAGATCACAAGTAGGCAGAGAGGCAGGCAGAGAGAGAGGAAGGAAAGCAGGCTCCCCGCTACGCAGGGAGCCCGATATGGGGCTCGATCCCAGGACCCCGGGATCATGACCGAAGCTGAAGGCAGAGGCTTTAACCCACTGAGCTACCCAGGTGCCCCTATTCTTTTTTTTTTTTAAAGATTTTATTTATTTGGGCGCCTGGGTGGCTCAGTGGATTAAGCCACTGCCTTCGGCTCAGGTCATGATCTCAGGGTCCTGGGATCGAGCCCCGCATCAGGCTCTCTGCTCCACGGGGAGCCTGCTTCCTCCTCTCTCTCTGCCTGCCTCTCTGCCTACTTGTGTTCTCTCTCTCTGTCAAATAAATAAATAAAATCTTTAAAAAAAAAAAAAAAAAAAAAAAAAAAGATTTTATTTATTTGACAGCGATCACAAGCAGGCAGAGAGGCAGGCAGAGAGAGAGGGGGGAAGCAGGATCCCTGCTAAGCAGAGAGCCCGATGCGGGGCTCGATCCCAGGACCCTGAGATCATAACCTGAGCCAAAGGCAGAGGCCTAACCCACTGAGCCACCCAGGCGCCCCAGTTCTTAATATATTCTTAAAATATTTTAAGTGAAGCTCTGTCTTCCTAACACATGTGGTGACAGATAGTGTAAATTTCATCCAGCTGATCTTTAAAGTCATGTGCATGAAACAGCTGTAAGGTAAGTGATTTGTTAATGAATTAATTGAACTCAGTAAACATTTTGCAGCTTTGGGGAAATTTCACCCAAATAAAGAAAAGCATAGAAGTCCTATTGTCTGATCTTGTTCTGAAGTAATTTATAGTATAAAATTAGAGTAACAATGTCCTTCTGATGGTGAACTCGTTCTTATGGGATCAGACAGCAGACAGAACTCCGCCTAATTTCACAGGTCCTTATGGTGAGACTACAGAGATTTACCCAAATTACTCAACGCCTTGACTCCTCGGTGAATCACTGTTTTCTACCACCTACAAAACAAGTTGCCTGAGCCTAAACTAAGGTTTAGGACAGGTGAAAATGAAGATGAAGTTGAGGATTGTGATACATGCATGAACTGTTTTTCTAGAAAGCTAGTCACCAAATGATTAAGGCAGTGGTTCTTCAGGTGTGTTTTCCAGTCCAGTATGAGCCTCTCCTGGGAACCTGTTGGAAATGCAAATTCTTGGGTCCTACCCAAATCCTACTAAATAAGAAATTCTGCAGGTGGAGCCCAGCACCTTGGGTTTTAATAACCCCTCCTGGTGATTCTGATACACATTAAGATTTGATAACCCTTGGGGCGCCTGGGTGGCTCAGTGGTTTAGGCCGCTGCCTTCGGCTCAGGTCATGATCTCAGGGTCCTAGGATCGAGTCCCGCATCGGGCTCTCTGCTCGGCGGGGAGCCTGCTTCCCTCTCACTCTCTCTGCCTGCCTCTCTGCCTACTTGTGATCTCTCTCTGTCAAATAAATAAATAAAATCTTTAAAAAAAAAAAAAAGATTTGATAACCCTTGGCTTAAAGGAATGATTTATAATTATTCCCAGCTGAGCCCAACCTAAATTTCAACATCTGGTGACTGGTGTTAACTTGTGAAACTTATGGGTCTCTAGCTTCATGAATTGAAATGTACAGGAGTTTCAAGTTTCCTACATGAAGGAGAGACAGATGGAAGATGTCTTGCCTGGATTGTAGGCGGGGTACTTATTCAATACCTACTAACTGGGAAAAAAAAAAAAGCAGAAGCTTTGCATATAATAGAATGCACAAGTATTTGTTGATTATTTAATTCAGTCTAGTCCTTCTGCCTAATCAACTGGTTTGGATCCCCAAAGGAGTGGGGAGGGCTAGGAGCTGAACGATCTAAACATCAAAACAAAACAAAACAAAATGAAAGCTGTCTTGGAACTTGGAGCATCAGCCACTGCCTCAGGCCCAGGTAGAAAAGTAGAAGTCAGCCCTGTTCCACACTGGAGACTAGACATTTCTAAGGACACAAAGCAGCTCCCAGGGAACCTGGCTTTGCGTAGTTCAAAAGTGTTCTCCAAGAAGGCAGCAGCAGTAAAAATCATGGTAAGGACACAGACCTAGCAATGGGCAGACAGAGCTGCTGTCATTTGAATATCAATATGACTGTATCTCTTTATCATAGATCGGGATGGTCCCGATCGGGAATGAGGGCCCAATATAATATATAAAGCAAAATTAAACTCAGCCAGGAAAAATGAAAAAAAGCTTGTGACCCAGTTTCTCTTCAGGGTGTTAGAGAGCAACTTAAAGCCTTGGCAAGCTTGGTCTAGGTGCTTTCAGATTCAAAGCAGTGCAGTGATTATCAGGCTCAATAGCTAGCTATCTGTTGATGTCAATGGTCTGGGAATTATACACCACTAGAAAAATCAATTCCTATAAAGCTTTTTAAATGGGGAAAACCACAGGAGCTTCTGTACAAACAGTAGAACAGAGAACACTGAAGCTGAGAGACCTCAGGTCTATCTTGAACTGGTGGTCAACATGTATGTATTGCTTTTAAACTGTGGCGGCCACTAATTCATACTAAAAATATTTATTGGGTACCTACCATGCATCAGGAATGGTGCTAGACACTGGGAATCATTGGAATCAGACAGACTACGGTCAGGTACTCTAGAACTGCTCTGTTCAATATGGCAGCCCCTAGCCACATGTGGTTATTCAAATTCAATTCCTTAGTCCCATGCACCATATTCCAAGTATTCAGTGTGGCTAGCAACTACCGTTTTGGTCAGCACAGGTACAAGATACAAAGTAACAGAGGGGGAGCGTCCCACTGTCTGTCCTCCCAAGTCTCACTGCTGGGGTTTTCCTTTCCCACTTCCAACTCCCCCAGGGTATCAAAGCCCTCTTTGAGGGCTGGTGCTATTACACGCATCCTGCACCACAGTATTGGCAGAAGGTATCTGTGTGGATCATTTTAACCTGGTCTCAGAAGAATCTTGAGGCAGATGCAGGCCTTCTTTTGCCGAGTAGACCACAGGCAATGTGGCACACACTCTTTCCAATTCCACTGTTATGGTATAAATTCTGGCTATTGTATAAAGCCTGCCCCTTTTGAGTCTCAAAAAAAATCTATTGCAGAAGTTAAAAAGAAACCTGGAACATTAACAGTCTCTTGCTTTTTCTCTTGCTCCTTTTTCTCCCTACAGCAATGTAGATGACCCTGCCTGAGAGGGAGGAAAATCACTTGCAAGGACAAGAGGAAAACAAAAGCAAAAAGATTAATATTTCAAGGTATTATCTTGCCACATCAAAACGTAGAAAACATGACTCTTGCCTCCAAGCGGCCTATATAACTGGAAAAACATGAAAAAATGGGGAAATTCATGAAAAGTTAATAACCATAAAGAGTAGAGTAACAATATTAAACAGAAATGACAGAGGTGTCACTCGATCTACATGATGAACACTCGAGGGCTTATAGACCCTAAGTATGACTTTTCACAGAAGGGTGAGTTCTGAGCTGCACAGATTCAGATGGGTAAAAGGGAGAAGAGGTGGAATTTCAGATGGAGAAACATAATAAGCAGAAGTGTGAATGTGGAGTTCAAGTGTTTCAGGCAAAAGGAATCTAAGAGTTTGACTGTCATGCCGCATATGGGGAGTGAAATAAGCCTGCAAGGGTAGGCTGAGAGACTATTGCAGGAAACCCTGAATGCTGGGCTGAAGGGTTTGGTCACATCTCACAGAGGGATGGGGATGTCCTTGAACTGTGTGCATAGGGAAGGGATATAGCTAGAGCAGCACAATGACAATGAATGAAACATTGAACCCTAGCAGCAGCATTTGGCTATCTGGATATACTGAAGCTGAGGCAAGCGGGAGACAGGAGGGTGGGGAGGGGGCTACTATAGGGATGTGGGCATGAAGTGACCCAGGCCTAGAAGAGGGTGGGTGACAGAGGAATGAAAAAGAATCAATGAGCATGAGTAGCATGCTGAAGTGAAAATCAACAAGGCTTTGATTCTTTGGAGCTGAGGGAGAAAGAAAAGTCAAATATACTATTAACTTGGGCAAATTACTTAGCATCTATAAAATAGTGATAATAGCTGTATTTTACAGGTTTGCCCTGTGAATTAATAAAAAGACCTTTGTCAAATACAAGAAGTCGCTGGCATACAGATGCAATTTAAATCTGTTATTTGAAACTGAGACAGCCCAGAGCTGCCCTCCTCATTCCAGCAGCCAGGGCCTCAGGGAAGGAGAGCCAGCTGGAAAGGCAAGACTGACATATCCTCTTTTCTTCAAGGTCTGGGAGACATTATACTCTCAGGTGAGGACCACTGGACTGTAACAGAACTTTCCAGAATATACTGGGGCCCTCTGCTCTATTTTCAAGCATATGCCACATTTCAGGTCTCTAGAAGCTATCTAAGGTCCCTCCCACAACAAATAAAGGATCATAGCTCAAAACCCTGATGTGCTTGTGTCTTTTTTAAAGATTCACTTATTTGAGAAAGGGACAGTGAGCAAGAAGAGGTACAAAGGGAGAGAATCTCAAGCAGTCTCCCCACTGAGTATAGAGCCTGATGTGGAGCTCCATCTCACAACTCTTAGATCATGACCTGAGCAGAGACCAAGAGCTGGACGCTCAACTGACTGAGCCACCCAGGCATTCCTGCTTATGTCTTTAACTGTCTCAAACATCTAGTCTCATTGTTTAAGCCACCTTGCCAACTGCTTTCCCTGTCTCTAATCATTTCTAGTAAAATACTGTTTACGTCTCTACCTGGTCCACAAAACCTTGTTTAACATGGAATATTGTTGCATATGCCTTAGATTTACAACAGAAATAGTAAAAGTTGCTGCTACCATGCTTGTTATCATTTTTTAAGTAAGAGAAAAGGAAGAAAGGAGAAAAGGAAAAATGAGTAGGAAATTATTCTATTTATGTTGAGTGCTAGTGCTTGAGGAAAGGCTCGGTAAATTAGTGGTGCATAAAGGGGCGGGAGATTTTTGTAAAACTTGTGAAGAAAACCTCCTGAGCACTTTCAAATACTCTAGAAATTGTAGGTCTTGAGTCTTTATTATGTTGAATTTAACTTCAAATCTCTGCCCATCATTTTTACTTGAAACAGGTATATATAAGTAGGCTGTGAGGATACAGATATCGATGTCTGTGTGTGTATGTGTGTGTGTACCTGGAAGCATACATCTACACACACATGTAGGAATGTATATACTTATAAAGGGACATAAGAAGGGAAAGAGGATAATATGGCTGAAGGGGGTAACTTTAAATCAAGAAAAGGGGAAGGAGTTAGGAAGAACGTATGTGTATGGAAGAAGAAATGAGTTAGTTTATGAAGAGCAAAAAGAGAAAGGAAAAAGAAAAGAGAGACATAAGCCTGCCACCAGGAGGTGTTGGGCATTAGTCTAGTAAATGAGACCCACACACAGGGGCAGTGCAGCTGTGCAGAGCCAAGAAGAAAAACATCATTGGACTAATTATATGAATGGTCCAAGTCTAAGCTGGTAACTTGGGAGAGTATCTCTGTTCTGGAACCTAAAGAGTCAACACACATTTTAAGTTGGATTATAAACAATGAGTAACTTTCTTCCAAAGTATCCAGTGTCTCTTCCTGCCCTGGCTGGACAGAAAGTATCACTGAGGCCCCACCTAGAGCATGATGCCCTGATTTACTTATTTCCTTGGCCCCATTAAAATATTCCTATCTGCTGTCCCCTAAGTTCAAAACAGTGTCCTAAGTGATGGTTTGTTAAACTTACCCATACAAGTGTGAATGGGAATATGAATGAGTCAATTTACAGTAGCACTTATGACTCTAGATGATTTTCTAGAAATAATCATTTAGGCTCCAAAGGTGTCTTGGCCAAGTTGACAGACTAGTTGGGAACACAGGGTTGAATAGGGAAGTTCTTTTTGTGTGACTTCTGAGGTCACATGGTATGAAACTCACATTCAGTGCAAAAAGAAGAGGTAGAGAAGAAGTTTCCTTTTACCTTCCATAGGCTACTGCCAAGGGACAGGGTCAGAAAAATGAGAGATATCTGCAGAAGTGGGGATACTTTGGCTTTTCTCCATTTAATTCTCAGAGAATCACGGTAGGGCTCCTGGTAAGCTCTTGGACAGGGGTGACAAACTGCCACAGTTTGGCCAGGAATGAAAGTCTCCAAGGATGTGGAACATTCAGGATGAGGACCTGGAGAGTCCTAGGCAAACTGAGTGATGGGTCATCCTAATAATCCTTCTCACAGGTCAGGTCTTAACTTGAACAATGAATACCATGAAATGATACCGATCCGCCATCTCCATCCTGCTAGCTCTTAGGTAAAGAATTACTAGAGCTCAATAGATCCTATCAAGTCTACACTATTTCCCATTATTCTCTCCACCCCCACTAGACATTTCTGTAGTAAAAGCAAAGGCAAATTCTCATCAGCCCAAGTTAAACAGATCAGTCAAAAATTCTAAAAGGCAAAGAAGGAAGCAGGATGGCAGAGGAGTAGCAGACTGAAACAGCATTAGGTCCTAGAAGTTCAGCTAAATAGTTACAAATTATTCTGAACACCTACAAACTCAACAGGAGATAGAAGAGAAGAAGAGCAGCAGTTCTAGGAACAGAAAATCGACCACTTTCTGGAAGGTAGGACATATGGAGAAATGAATCCGAAGCAACGGGAAGATAGACTGCGGGAGGAGGGGCCAGCTCCTGGCAAGCAGTGTAGCAGCGGAGCACAAAATCAGAACTTTTAGAAGTCTGCTCCACTGAAGGACATCGCTCTAGAGGCCAAGTGGGGAGTGAAGACCTTGTGGAGACAGTGTGGTCTCAGGTCCCAAGGGATCATAGAAGGATTGGGGGTGTCTGAGTGTAGCAGAGCTCGCAGGTATCAGAGTGGGGAAGCCAGCTGCAGAGATGGAGCCAGGGAGTGAGCTCTCAGCTCAGAGTTACCTTAAACTGTGATCCACGGCACAGTCAGGCCACTGCTCTTTGAGCAGGGACCCCACAAGTGGCAGATCCGGGGAGACTCACCTTCCTCCTCTGGGAGGAGTGGCAGGGGAGCCACTCCTCCCAGAGGGTTTGGAGACTCCAAACAGGGCTGTACACCAGAGACAGAAACTCCCAGTCACAGGCCAGGTGAGCACTGAGTGCAGCGAAAGACCAGGAAGATGGGAGTGATTGACTGCTTTTCTCTGAGGGCACACTGAGGAGTAACGCCACGAGCTCTTGGCTCCTCTGGGCCGGAGATTGGGAGTCCACCATTTTTATTTCTGTCCTCCAAAGCTGTATAGAAGGTGTTCAGGGAACAAAAGCTCCTGAACACAAACCTGAGCAGATTACTTAGCCTGGCCCCTGGCAAGGGCAGTGCAATTCCACTTCAGGCAAAGACTCTTGAGAATCACTGCAACAGGCTTCATGCCCAGATATCAGCAAGAACATCCAGCCAAGACCAACCTCACCAATCAAGGAGAATAGTGACACTCCAGACCTAGGGGAAAGCAACGCATAGAATTAATGGCATTTTTCCCATGATCCTTTAGTCTTGCAAAGTGAATTCATTTTAACTTCATTTTTTTCTTCTATTTTTTAACTTTTCCTCTTTTCTCTTTTAACATTTTTAAACTATTTTACTATTATCTCTCTAAAAATTCTTCTAAAATTTTCATTGTTATAGTCATTTTTATCCCTTCATTATATATAATCTTAGTTTTGTATACATATAGGACTTATTTTTCTTTAAAATTTTGGGATACAATTTCTTCTAATAGATCAAAATATACCCTACATCTAGCACATGCCTTTGTTCTAGTCTCCAGTCTGATCACATTCTCTCCTCTTTTGATTTTTTTTTCTTTTTTCAACCAACTTATCAATTCCTTTTTTAGAATCTTTTTTTAATTTTCATCTCTTTACAGTCATATTCCATCACTTCATCGTGTTTACCCTTATTTTTCTGTATATATAAGTTTTTCTTTCTTTAAATTTTGGGAGGTAGTTTCTTCTCAGAGACCAGAATACACCAAAATAAACTGGGTGGCTCTGTTCTATTTACCAGCCTAATATATATATATATAATATATATATAATATATATATATATATATATATTTTATATATTTTTAATCTTTTTAAAATCTATATATCTTTTTTTTATCTTTATTTTCCCCCTTTTCTCCCACCCCGCCCCCCATTTTTGGTCTCTTCTGATTTGGTTAGCAAATATTTTTCTGGGGTCTTTGCCACCCTTTCAGTCTTTTATTCTCTCATTCATATATTCATATCTGGATTTTAAAAAAAAAGAACAAGAGGCAGTACCGACAGATAGGGAATTAATCAACACGGACATTGGCAATATGTCAGAACTAGAGTTCAGAATGGTGATTATCAAGGCACTAGCTGGGCTCGAAAAAGGTACAGAAGATATTAGAGAATCCCTTTCTGGAGAAATAAAAGCCCTTTCTGGAGAAATAAAAGAAATAAAATCTAACCAAGTTGAAATTTAAAAAGCTATTAATGAGGTGCAATCAAAAATGGAAACTCTTACTTCTAGGATAAATGAGACAGAAGAGAGAATTAGTGGTATAGAAGATCAAATGACTGAGAATAAGCTGAGCAAAAGAGAGACAAACAATTACTGGACCATGAGGGAAGAATTCGAGACATAAGTGATACCATAAGATGAAACAATATTAGAATAATTGGGATTCCAGAAGAAGAAGAGAGAGGGAGGAAGAAGGTATATTGGAACAAAGTATAGTAGAGAAGTTCCCTAATATGGCAAAGGGAACAAGCATCAAAATCTAGGAGGCACAGAAAACCCCCCTCAAAATCAATAAAAATAGGTCCACACCCTGTCATCTAATAGTAAAACTTACAAGTCTTGGTGACAAAGAGAAAATCCTGAAAGCAGCTGGGGACAAGAAGTCTGTAACATACAATGGAAAAAATATTAGATTGGCAGCAGACTTATCCATAGAGACCTGGCAGACCAGAAAGAACTGACATGATATATTCAGAGCCCTAAATGTGAAAAAACATGCAACCAAGAATACTATATCCAGCTAGACTGTCACTGAAAATAGAAGGAGAGATAAAAACCTTCCTGGACAAACAAAAATTAAAAGAATTTGCAAACACCACACTAGCCCTATAGGAAGTATTGAAAGGGGTCCTCTAAGCAAAGAGAGAGCCTAAAAGTAGTAGAACAGAAAGGAACAGAGACAATATACAGTAACAGTCACCTTACAGGTAATACAATGGCACTAAATTCCTATCTTTCAATAGTTACCCTGAATGTAAATGGGCTAAATGCCCTAATCAAAAAACACAGGGTATCAGAATGGATAAAAAACCCAAAACCCATTAATATGCTATCTACAAGAAACTCATTTTAGAGCCAAAGACATCTCCAGATTTGAAGTGAGGGGTGGAAAACAATTTACTATGATAATGATCATCAAAAGAAAGCTGGGGTGGCAATCCTTGTATCAGATTAATTATATTTTAAGCCAAAGACTATAATAAGAGATGGGGAAGGACACTATATCATACTTAAAGGGCCTGTCCAACAAGAAGATCTAACAATTGTAAATATCTATGCCCCTAACATGGGAGCAGCCAATTATATAAAGCAATTAATAACAAAATCAAAGAAACACATCAACAATAATACAGTAATAGTATTGGTTAGAGGGGACCAATAGAGTATCGGTTAGAGGGGACTTTAACACCCCACTCACTGAAATGGACAGATCATCCAAGCAAAAGATCAACAAGGAAATAAATACTTTAAATGACACACTGGACCAGATGGACATCACAGATATATTCAGAACATTCCATCCCAAAGCAACAGAATACACGTTCTTACCTAGTGCACATGGAACATTCTCCAGAATAGATCACATCCTGGGTCACAAACCAGGTCTCAACCAGTACCAGAAATTGGGATCATTCCATGCATATTTTCAGACCACAATGCTCTGAAGCTAGAACTCAATCACAAGAGGAAAGCTGGAAAGAACTCAAATACACAGAGGCTAAAGAGCATCCTACTAGGGGTACCTGGGTGGTTCAGTGGGTTAAGCCTCTGCTTTGGCTCAGGTCATGATCTCAGGGTACTGGGATTGAGCCCTGCATTGGGCTCTCTGCTCAGCAGGGAGCCTGTTTCCCCCCATCCCTCTTTCTGCCTCTCTGCCTGTTTGTAATCTCTCTCTCTCTGTCAAATAAATAAATAAAATATTTTTAAAAAAGAAAAAGAGCATCCTACTAAAGAATGAATGGGTCAACCAGGAAATAAAAGAATAACTGAAAAAATTCATGAAAACAAATGAAAATGAAAACACAATTGTTCCAAATCGGTGGGACAGAGCAAAAGCGGTCCTCAGAGGAAAGTATATAGCAATACAAGCCTTTCTCAAGAAACAAGAAAGGTCTGAAGTACACAACCTAACCCTACACCTAAAGGAGCTGGGGAAAGAACAGCAAAGAAAGCTAAAACCCAGCAAAAGAAGAGAAATCATAAAGATCAGAGCAGAAATCAATGAAATAGAAACCAAAGGAACAGTAGATCAAATCAACGAAACTAGGAGCTGGTTCTTTGAAAGAATTAATAAGATTGATAAACCCCTGGCAAGACTTATCAAAAAGAAAAGAGAAAGGATTCAAATAAATAAAATCATGAATGAAAGAGGAGAGATCACAACCAACACCAAAGAAATACAAACAATTATGAGAACATATTATGAGCAACTCTACACCAACAAATTTGACAATTTGGAAGAAATGGATGCATTCCTAGAGAGTATAAACTACCACAACTGAACCAGGAAGAAATAGAAAACCTGAACAGACCCATAACCAGTAAGGAGATTGAAGCAGTCATCCAAAATTTCCCAACAAACAAGAGCCCAGGGCCAGACGGCTTCCCAGGAGAATCATACCAAACATTTAAAGAATTAAATGTTTTTAATTCTTTTAAATTTAAAGAATTAAATTAAATTAAATTTTCCTGAAACTGTTCCAAAAAATAGAAATGGAATGAAAACTTCTACACTCATTTTATGAGGCCAGCATTACCTTGATCCCTAAATCAGACAAAGATCCCACCAAAAAGGAGAATTAAGACCAATATCCTTGATGAACAGCGATGCAAAAATTCTCACCAAAATACTAGCCAATAGGATCCAACAGTACATTAAAAGGATTATTCACCACGACCAAGTGGGATTTATTCCTGGGCTGCAAGGTTGATTCAACATCCACACATCAATCAATGTGATACAATACATTAATAAAAGAAAGAACAAGAACCATATGATAGTCTCAATAGATGCTGAAAAAGCATCTGACTAAGTACAGCATCCTTTCATGATCAGAACTCTTCAAAGTGTAGGGATAGAAGGTACATACCTCAATATCATCAAAGCCATCTATGAAAAACCCACAGCGAATATCATTCTCAATGAGGGGAGAACTGAGAGCTTTTCAGCTAAGGTCAGGAACACAGCAGGGATGTCCACTATCGCCACTGCTATTCAACATAGTACTAGAAGTCCTAGTCTCTACAATCAAGTCCTAGTCTCTGCAATCAGACAACAAAAGAAATAAAAGGCATCTGAATCAGCAAAGAAGAAGTCAAACTTTCACTCTGCAGATGATATACTTTATGTAGAAAACCCAAAAGACCCCAATCCAAAACTGCTAGAACTCATACAGGAATTCAGTAAAGTGTCAGGATATAAAACCAATGCACAGAAATCAGCTGCATTTCTATACACCAACAACACAACAGAAGAAAGAGAAATTAAAGAGTTGATCCCATTTGCAATTGCTCCCAAAACCATAAGATTCCTAGGAATAAACCTAGCCAAAGAGGCAAAGAATCTGTACTTAGAAAACTATAAAGTACTCATGAAAGAAATTGAGGAAGACACAAAGAAATGGAAAAATGTTCCATGCTCATGGATTGGAAGAATATTGTGAAAATGTCTATGCTATCTAAAGCAATCTACACATTTAATGTAATCCCTATCAAAATGCCATCAATTTTTGTCAAAGAAATAGAACAAATAATCCTAAAATTTATGTGGAAAAAGAAAAGATCTTAAATAGCCAGAGGAATGTTGATGGCAGCTCCTTCCTAGAAACATTGCCAAAGGCAAGGGAAGCAAGGGCAAAAATGAACTATTGGGACTTCATCAAGATCAAAAGCTTTTGCACAGCAAAGGAAACAGTCAACAAAACCAAAAGACAACCAACAGAATAGGAGAAGATATTTGCAAATGACATATCAGATAAAGGCTAGTATCCAAAATCTATAAAGAACTTAACAAACTCAATACCCAAAGAACAAATAATCCAATCAAGAAATGGGCAGAAGACATGAACTGACATTTCTGCAAAAAAGACATCCAGATGGCCAACAGACACATGAAAAAGTGCTCCATATCACTGGGTATCAGGAAAATACAAATCAAAACCACAATAAAATATCACCTCACACCAGTCAGAATGCCTAAAATTAACAAGTCAGGAAATGATAGATGTTGGCGAGGATGCGGAGAAAGGGGAACCTTCCTACACTGTCGGTGGGAATGCATGCTGGTGCAGCCACTCTGGAAAACAGCATGGAGGTTCCTCAAAAAGTTGAAAATGGAGCTACCCTATGACCCAACAATTGCACTACTCAGTATTTTCCCTAAAGATACAAATGCAGGGATCCAAAGGAGCACGTGCACCCGAATGTTTATAGCAACAATGTCCACAATAGCCAAACTATGGAAAGAACCTAGATGTCCATCAACAGATGAATGGATAAAGATGTGGTATATATACACAATGAAATGCTATGCAGCCATCAAAAGAAATGAAACCTTGCCATTTGCAATGACATGGATGGAACTAGAGGGTATTATGCTGAACAAAATAAGTCAATCAGAGAAAGACAATTATCATATTATCTCCCTGATATGAGGAATTTGAGGAGGGGGGCTTGGAGAGTAGGGAAGGATAAAATGAAACAAGATGGGATCAGGAGGGAGATAAACCATAAAACACTGTGAATCTCACAAACAAACTGAGGGTTGCTGGGGGGTAGGGAGGTAGGGAGAAGGTGGTTGGGTTATTGGACATTGGGAAGGGTATGTGCTATGGTGAGTGCTGTGAAATGTGTAAGCCTGATGATTCACAGACCTGTACCCCTGAGGTAAATAATACATTATATGTTAATAAAAATAACTAAATAAAAAAATAATAATTAAAAAAAATTCTAAAAGGCCACAAAGCATCCCACACATTTGAGAGTAGTATCCGTGAGCCTTAGAAGTTCTAAGTCTCTGGGGTTAGTTCCAGCATTAATAGTTTGGGTCTGAAGTCCCAAAAGTTCCTTTTCGCTTTTGTTTCCTTTGCTTTGGAGACATATCTTGAAAGAAGTTGCTGTGGCTGATATCGAAGAGGTTACTGCCTATGTTCTCCTCTAGGATTCTGATGGATTCCTGTCTCACGTTGAGGTCTTTTATCCATTTCGAGTTTATCTTTGTGTACGGTGTAAGAGAATAGTCGAGTTTCATTCTTCTACATATCGCTGTCCAGTTTTCCCAGCACCATTTATTGAAGAGACTGTCTTTTTTCCATTGTATATTTTTTCCTGTTTTGTCGAGGATTATTTGACCATAGAGTTGAGGGTCCATATCTGGGCTCTCCACTCTGTTCCACTGGTCTATGTGTCTGTTTTTATGCCACTACCACACTGTCTTGGTGATCACAGCTTTGTAGTAAAGCTTGAAATCGGGTAACGTGATGCCGCCAGTTTTGTTTTTCTTTTTCAACATTTCCTTAGCAATTCGGGGTCTTTTCTGATTCCATACAAATTTTAGGATTATTTGCTCCAGCTCTTTGAAAAATACCGGTGGAATTTTGATCGGAATGGCATTAAAAGTATAGATTGCTCTAGGCAGTATAGACATTTTAACAATGTTTATTCTTCCAATCCAAGAGCATGGAATGGCCTTCCATCTTTTTGTGTCTTCTTCAGTTTCTTTCATGAGTGTTCTGTAGTTCCTCGAGTACAGGTCCTTTACCTCTTTGGTTATGTTTATTCCCAGGTATCTTATGGTTCTTGGTGCTATAGTAAATGGAATCGATTCTCTAATTTCCCTTTCTGTATTTTCATTGTTAGTGTATAAGAAAGCCACTGATTTCTGTACATTGACTTTGTATCCTGCCACGTTACTGAATTGCTGTATGAGTTCTAGTAGTTTGGGGGTGGAGTCTTTGGGATTTTCCATATAAAGAATCATGTCATCTGCGAAGAGAGAGAGTTTGACTTCTTCCTTGCCAATTTGGATACCTTTTATTTCTCTTTGTTGTCTGATTGCCGTTGCTGGAACTTCTAATACTATGTTGAACAAGAGTGGTGAGAGTGGGCATCCTTGTTGTGTTCCTGATCTCAACGGGAAGGCTGCAAGCTTTTTCCCATTGAGGATGATATTTGCTGTGGGTCTTTCATAGATAGATTTTATGAAGTTCAGGAATGTTCCCTCTATCCCTATACTTTGAAGCATTTTAATCAGGAACGGATGCTGGATTTTGTCAAATGCTTTTTCTGCATCAATTGAGAGGACCATGTGGTTCTTCTCTCTTCTCTTATTGATTTGTTCTATCACATTGATTGATTTGCGAATGTTGAACCAACCTTGTAACCCAGGGATGAATCCCACCTGGTCATGGTGGATAATCTTTTTAATGTGCTGCTGGATCCTGTTTGCTAGGATCTTGTTGAGAATCTTAGCATCCATATTCATCAGTGATATTGGTCTGAAATTCTCCTTTTTGGTAGGGTCTTTGCCTGGTTTGGGGATCAGGGTAATGCTGGCTTCATAAAAAGAGTCTGGAAGTTTTCCTTCTGCTTCAATTTTTTGAAACAGCTTCAGGAGAATTGGTGTTATTTCTTCTTTGAAAGTTTGGTAGAATTCCCCAGGGAATCCGTCAGGTCCTGGGCTCTTGTTTTTTGGGAGGTTTTTGATCACTGCTTCAATCTCATTACTAGATATCGGTCTATTCAGGTTGTTAATTTCTTCCTGGTTCAATGTTGGGAGTTTATAGTGTTCCAGGAATGCATCCATTTCATCTAGGTTGCTTAGCTTATTGGCATATAACTGTTGGTAATAATTTCTGATGATTGTTTCTATTTCCTTGGTGTTAGTTGTGATCTCTCCCTTTTCATTCATAATTTTATTAATTTGGGCTTTCTCTCTTTTCTTTTGGATTAGTGTGGCCAATGGTTTATCGATCTTATTGATTCTTCCAAAAAACCAGCTTCTAGTTTCATTGATACGTTCTACTGTATCTCTGGTTTCTACCTCATTGATCCCTGCTCTAATCTTGATTATTTCCCTTCTTGTGTGTGGAGTTGGTTTGATTTGTTCTTGATTCTCCAGTTCTTTAAGGTGTAGAGACAGCTGGTGTATTCTGGATTTTTCAATTTTTTTGAGGGAGGCTTTGATGGCTATGTATTTCCCCCTTAGAACCGCCTTTGCTGTATCCCATAGGTTTTGGACCGAAGTGTCTTCATTCTCATTGGTTTCCATGAATTGTTTAAGTTCATCTTTGATCTCCTGGTTGATCCAAGCATTCTTAAGCAAGGTGGTCTTTAGCTTCCAGGTGTTTGAGTTCCTTCTGAACTTTTCCTTGTGATTGAGTTCCAGTTTCAAAGCATTGTGATCTGAGAATATGCAGGACTTCATCAAGATCAAAAGCTTCTGCACAGCAAAGGAAACAGTCAACAAAACAAAGAGGCAACCCACGGAATGGGAGAAGATACTTGCAAATGACAGTACAGACAAAAGGTTGATATCCAGGATCTATAAGAACTCCTCAAACTCAACACACACAAAACATATAATCATATCAAAAAATGGGCAGAAGATATGAACAGACACTTCTCCAATGAAGACACACAAATGGCTATCAGACACATGAAAAAATGTTCATCATCACTAGCCATCAGGGAGATTCAAATCAAAACTACATTGAGATACCACCTGACACTAGTTAGAATGACCAAAATTAGCAAGACAGGAAAACAACGTGTGTTGGAGAGGATGTGGAGAAAGGGGAACCCTCTTACACTGTTGGTGGGAATGCAAGTTGGTGCAGCCACTTTGGAGAACAGTGTGGAGATTCCTCAAGAAATTAAAAATAGAGCTTCCCTATGACCCTGCAATTGCACTGCTGGGTATCTACCCCAAAGATACAGATGTAGTGAAAAGAAGGGCCATCTGTACCCCAATGTTTATTGCAGCAATGGCCACGGTCGCCAAACTATGGAAAGAACCAAGATGCCCTTCAACGGATGAATGGATAAGGAAGATGTGGTACATATACACAATGGAGTATTATGCCTCCATCAGAAAGGATTAATACCCAACTTTTCTAGCAACATGGACGGGACTGGAAGAGATCATGCTGAGCGAAATAAGTCAAGCAGAAAGAGTCAAGTATCATATGGTCTCACTTATTTGTGGAGCATAACAAAGAACACGGTGGACATGGGGAGATGGAGAGGAGAGGGAGTTGAGGGAAACTGGAAGGGGAGATGAACGGGAGACTATGGACTCTGTAAAACAATCTGAGGGTTATGAAGGGGTGGGGGGTGGGAGGTTGAGGAACCAGGTGGTGGGTAATAGGGAGGGCACGTACTGCATGGAGCACTGGGTGTGGTGCAAAAACAATGAACACTGTTATGCTGAAAATAAACAAATTAAAAAAAAGAGTTTGGGTCTGTGAAGTCCAAGACTGGCCCTGGGCCAAATTATAATGTACCTATTTGAGGTGTTCAAGTCCATTACTATCTTCTTTCCAACAGGACTGGAGCGCTTCACAACCTTTGTTTCTCATAGTGAAACCTGTGCCCAGGTTCCTAACTGCTCTTGACATTGGAGCTCTTAGGCTGGCATTGACAGGGGCTGCTGTTTCAGGGTGAGATTCTTATGAACTAACTGTAGGAATTAATGTGGATAGTAAAATCTGAAGTCTTAGTCTTACTTCTCTCTAATATTTGTTTAGACTTGAAAGATGATGTTGAGAGCAAAGAGCAGGAGAATGAAGAAGTGGTCTGAACAAGGAGTAAAACCAAAAAGGAGGAAATTTGAAATAGAGAAACATAAAATTTTGACTTTGGTCCAAAAAAGTCATTGATTTCAAGGACTATTATTAAAATCTCCCCAAAGCAAAACATTTTATGGACATTGATAGAGCAACTTCAATGTCTGGGACAGGAAATGGATGAGTGAATAGGGTACATCTTATAGAATTTATTGTATCTTTGTGTGTAATTATAAAAAATAATGTAGCAGCATGGGAATATTTTAGTATTTTAGCATGTTAGTCTTTAAAGTGGAAATATAATCTAGGTTATATTGAAAACCATGTAAAATTTATAGAAGCTTATGAGTGGGTACTAAAAAAGTATATGGATAATTGAAAATTGCAGATGTGGGCATAGAAAGATCCTGGGTTAGTTATTTCATATTTATCTATCCTCATAATATTGTTTGTACAGTGAACATTTTGATAAATCAATTGGACAGCAAAGGATAGGGGAAAAGAAATGCTTATTTATAAAGCACTGATTAACTATAAGCTCAGAAAAAGTCAAATGACAAAACTATGAGACTAATGTTTAAAAAAACTGATGAAGTTAGACTTCATCACTAGAAAATTAAGCCAGATCCAACAGAAACTGTAGTCTCTTCATACTGTACACTAATTCGACTACCTCCAGAATACTCTGTTTAGCTCTGGATAACTTACTTTGTGGGAGACATTGATAAACTACAGCACACTAAAAGAAGGGCAACTATAAGATTTGGAAAGACCTGAAAAGAATAGTAAATGACAATAAGTTTTAGAAACCTTGGAATTCTAACTTAGGAAAGATAAGGCTGAGGGGGTGTGCATCTGTAGGATTGTTATTATAAATGTTGCATTAGGTTTGTGTAAGTTTAGAGAGAAGAAATAGAATTTTAAAAAAAAGAAACTTTAGGGAAGCAGTTCACTAGCTAAAATAAGAAGGAACTTTCTTTTTTTATTTAAATTTATTTATTTCACAGACAAATCACAAGGAGGCAGAGAGGCAGGCAAAGAGAGAGAGCGGGAAGCAGGCTCTCTGCTGAGCAGAGAGCCCAATGCGGGGCTCAATCTCAGGACCCTGAGATCATGACCTGAGCTGAAGGCAGAGGCATTAATCCACTGAGCCACCCAGGCGCCCCTAAGGAGGAACTTTCTAATAAGAACTGGCCAACAATGCAATGAACTATTTCAAAAGGTTATAAAATTCTTGTTACAGAAAACATTTAAGTAAAAACAAGCAAAGAGCACCAATGTTTGTTGTGAGGTTGTTCTGGATGGTTCCTAAATACCCACTGGAACTTTAGATGGTATGTTTCTATCAAACTTGAGAATGAGAACTATTTGCTATGTTTCTACAATTCGTCAGGTATAGACATGAGACAGGTCAAGTCTTCCCTTACATATCCTCATTCAATTTGGAGACATAAAATGTAATCAGAATAAAGCCAGATAAGAAGAAATAGATTTTATCAGTTCCCATCGGATTGTGTAAGAATATCCTCTGAGTTTGTTTTAAAATTCCATTGCTCAACATCCATTTGATTACTCTCAACCTCATTACTTTGGGCCACTTTGCAATTTCATTCTTGACCTTTAATCAAATCACCAAGGGAAGAGTTAAAATAAGTAACTTCTATAAGCCAGGCACCATACTACATATTACATATATAATTGTCTTAATCTTCCAACGTTATAAGGGAAGAATTATCATACCCATTTTATAGTTAAGTAGAGATTTGCTTATAATTAAGAAAGACATACACAAGATCCTATAGCAAATGCCAGAGCTAGACCTCAAACTCAGGGTCTAGGTTATCCCAAAGCTCTGCTTAATCACCCTGTGGCTTTATCTTTCCCAAATCAAACCACTAGAGATGGGAATTCACCCATAAGCAACTACAATCTTATCTCTGGGCAAGACCCTGCTCATTATTTCATTTGTTTTGTTTTTGGAAACTGAGCTTGTTCCCAGAAGAGGACCTAAATAGAGTTGCTTGTTCTTTGAATGAGAATGTTCAAGCCAGTAACTTCCTTTCAAGGTCACTGGTTTCACAGCTCGGGTTGAAAGGATAATAGCCCCCAAAGATATCCACATGGCAAGGCAGAACAGAGTTTTCAAATGTGATTAAATTAAGGAGTTTGGGGGTGCCTGGGTGGCTCAGTGGGTTAAAGCCTCTGCCTTCGGCTCAGGTCATAATCCCAGAGTCCTGGGATCGAGCCCCGCATTGGGTTCTCTGCTCAGCAGGGAGCCTGCTTCCTTGCCTCTCTGCCTACTTGAAATCTCTCTCTGTCAAATAAATAAATAAAATCTTAAAAAAAAATTAAGGAGTTTGAGTTGGGGAACCATCTTGGATCATCTGAGTAGGCCAAATTTCATCACAAATATACTTAGAAGAAGGAAATAGGAAGGTTAGAGCCAGAGAAGCCACCATGTATGATGGAAGAGGGGGAGGGAGAGAGATTTGAAGATGCTATACTGGTGGCTTTGAAGATGAAGGGATCATGAGGCAAGAAATGCAGGTGGTCTTTAGAAGCTAGCAAAAGCAAAGGGATGGATTCTCCACGAGGAACTCAGCCCTACTGATACTTTGATCTTTAGGTTTTCTTTACTTCCAAAGACTATAAATTTGTATTGCTGTAAGCCACTGGGTTTGTGGTAATTTGTTACAGCAACAATAGGAAACCACGGCCTAGAATATTCTATTTGAATGAAGAGAAATTACCATATTGGAGAACATCTTGACAGCTGGAGAATTACGAACTTTTCTGCCTGCTGATGACAGACCTAAGATGGCTGTGAGTGTCTCTTGAAGGCCCAAGACCCAGGCAAGAGTGGAGTGGAAGGGACTGTAGGAGGGAGGGAGAGAGGGAAGGCAAGGAGGAGGGGGCAATCAAGAGAAAAGGAGAAATAAAAGAGTGAATGTAAAGAAGAGACAAAGAACAAGGTACAGTGGATAATGAGCAGTACCTTGCCACTAACTTGTGTCCGACTAAGAAAGACATACAGGTTCTGGAATGAATCTATAATGTCAAAGTTAACATTTTCATAGAACAGGTATTCTATTATCACAAAGAATGTCAATTTGATTCCAATTGCTGAAAGGGAGGTTTTAAGTTGTTTCTGAGCCTCTGGGATTCACTCCAGTGTTATCTTCTGTTCACATGACAAGCCTAAGAGGAAAAGAGGGGAGATCAGAAAGCCATGCCATGGGCAGGGATTACCACGAGCTCCGAGGAGAGAAGGAAAGCACTACCTTTCGTTGACAGCCCACACAGGGGGAGTGCGCAGCATTCCTGCTCTGTTCCTTTTCAAGAAGCTGTCCTCATGGAGCGCCTGGGTGGCTCAGTGGATTAAAGCCTCTGCCTTCGGCTCAGGTCATGATCCCAGGGTCCTGGGATGGAGCCCTGCATTGGGCTCTCTGCTCAGCAGGGAGCCTGCTTCCTCCTCTCTCCCTGCCTGCTTCTCTGCCTACTTGTGATCTCCGTCTGTCAAATAAATAAACAAAATCTTTAAACAAAAAAACAAACAAAAAAAAAGGACGCTGTCCTCAAGCTGTCCTAACAAGTACCTGATCCTATCCCTGCTTGGCTTTTCACAAAGCCGGACCTGAGGAGCACCCTGCCAGGGTGATTTTTTGTGTACTCACAGGCAATAAGCAGCTCTAAGCATCTACCGGACCAGCTGGATTTGTACCTGAGCGCTCTATAACATGGTAACTGGTGTCTTGCTGTAAGGTCTGCCTCGCTTACCAAAGAAGGTGAACTTGGTTTGAGTGGCTACAACCAAAAGCTGAACAACATGCTACACTTGATTCTACATGAACACTAACTGTAAAACTAGCTAACATACATTTGGGCTGCTGAGAAACCATGGAAGCTTTCCAGATACAGACCCTAGCAGATTTTTTTTCCATTAAAACTTCTCAAGGATCATCTAATGTAGTGCCTTGATCAAAAGTCAGCTCAGACATTATTTAGCTGTGTTACTTTGCATAAATGACTGTATTTCTCCATACCCCAGTTTCCTTGCCTACATCCCTGTTTGTGGGGGCCTCTTTGAGTCTATGGATATGCAGTGTCCTGTTCCCTGTTGGCATTTCGATGGCACTCTCCCTGCCCCTCTGTTAGAGGGTACATTTTTCCTATGTCATTTGGAATGAAAAGCTCTCTTCAATGCCAGGTAACATAGATGCTCTAAAAATGACATTCATTTGAGAGTTCCTGCCTCCTTCATCTATTCTCCATTTAAAAATGGCTCATCATTTTTGTACATCCAAAAGTCATCAGTTGTGATCTTTGGTTTGGACACTCTCAAAGCAGGGAAAGGAAAAAAAAAAACAAAACACAATCAAAACAAAGTGATTGGAGAACCAGACCCCAACAATTAATAGCAACAAAAGTCTATGTCACACTGTAACTGAGTTCCTCCTACAAACATTAGTTCTTTCCTTCAATGACTACTTACTTGTTCATGAGAGCATCCTATGTCCCAAGGCCCATCCTAGGCACCTGGGACACAGGGATGAACAAAACAGACAAAGCTCCTGCCTTTAAGGAAATTACATTCTAGAGATGGAGACACACACTAAGTAAAAAGCACAAAACAGAACAACAATGCTGAGTAGAAAGCTAGAGAGAGATGAAGTAGAGAGAGGCGGGCATGGGTCACGCTGCTCTGGGTGGGCACCATGAGTGATAACAGAAATCACAAAATACCACCCCTGTCATAAGTTTACAGTCTGGACAAGAGGCAGAACACCAGAGAATTACATTTAGGGACCCAAACAAGTTGTGTTTGGTTTATGGTTTGAGTTAAACTCTAAAAGGATTTGGGCTGGGCTGGGAAATTAAAGAAATCGTAGCGAAAAAGAGAAACAAAAAACAGAACACCCATCAGAAAGTTCTTAGCATCACCATGTAGATCAGGAACAGGAGGTACACTGTGGGGGAAAAAAAAAGAAAAGAAAAGAAACAGCTATTCCCCTGATGACTTTCCAGGTGTAGGAGCCCACATTCCCTTCTGAACTGGGGCCCAGGCCTGTGAGTCGCAGTCCGAAGAGGAAAGCCTGATTTCTGCTTCCTCTTCCCTAACACGCTTGACCCCATCTCTCCTGCAGAACCACAGGGAGGACTGATGAAGTAATGTCTCCAAAGGGGTTAGTGCTCCGCGGACTCTTCTGGCAAAATGCAGATTATAACCTGGTGAGGTCACACAATCTAGAATGGAAATCCTGGAGCTAAACTATTCAAAACATAACATCAAATACATAATCTCTCCCTAATCAGACAGTTCAGAGTACATATGATGTGGCCGGTTTTCCTGCCTTTCCCTAACCACTTAAAAACACCCTAACCTTTGGCCACAAGTATGTGGGTTTTGGGATGCCATATGGAAAAAAATACAGCTGACTTTTTTTGTGAGCTGTGCAATGGCGTTCCAAAGTAAATCAGGACACACGTATATCAGGCCTGTTCATTTCCTTGGCTATGTGTTTGGCCAGATGATGTCAATACTTAATTTGCCATAACTCTAGTCCAGCTGGCAAGCCGCATCTGCACAAATCATAGGATTTTAGGGATGGAGAGGAGCGGCATGAACCAGGAAAGGAAGTAAGGAACACCAAGAGAGAGAAACCTGACTTTCAACAGAGACTCAACACATCAGCTCATCTTAAAACTTTAGTTGATCATCAAAAGGAAAACCTCTTGGGAGAGCTGTGAGGAGTATTATTCAGTAGAGGCCTTCAAAATACATTTCAGACATAAAATTCCAGAGCACTACTAAAGGACAATTAAATCACATCCCTCACCTCTCCTTTCTAAACTTATTGTCTTATGAATCTGAGGTCATACAGTGCTGTTGGAAGTGCCAGACTTACACATGGGAAAACAACCACAAATATATATGTGTACGTGCATTATTCTTTTCTGATATTATACCTTCACTTTTGAAATTTAGGATATGCAAATCCATATATATCTAAGTAAACTAGTACCATCCATAATAACGCACTGCTCTGAAACAATCATAGAAATCATTTGGAAAATAGCCTCCCATGTTTTTAGATGCCATCTACATTTTTAGTAAACTTGGGATCGTATTTTCTGTTTTGTAAGGGGCTTTTTTTTTTTCTATAATTTTGAAAGAGAACGGAAATTACATCTGATGTGACTGGTTTCTTGAAAGGACATCTTGAAGTCTGACCTCCTAAAAATAAGTTTTCAAATATTAATGTCATGAATGCCCAGGAGAAACAAGGAAATCCCTGAGCTCACCACAGAACAGACAATGCACAGGTAGTGGCTAGAATATAGGACTTTTTCTGTATAATCTAGGACTGCAGCAAAGTTGAGGTGAGGGAAGTCAACAAAAAACAAATAGATATGATGCTGATAAGAGGAAACATCAAAAACATAAGGATATGGAAACCAAAACAAGGGAAAAATAAAGAACATCTGAACATTAACCAAAACAAAAATAACATGACTATTATATTGTCAAACACAGTAACCCTTAAGGCAAAAACCATTATTAGAGATAAGGAGGGATACCTTATTATAAAATGTTCAATTCACCAGAAGGAAAAACTGCTTTAAATTTGTATGCATATAATAACATGGTGTTAAAATATATAAAGCAAAAATTTAAAGTACTTCAAGGGGCAATAGATGAATCCACAACCAGACTGGGAGATTTTAAAATACTTTGAGAATAAATTAGTTGGCTCATTTATTCATTTAAGCTCTCTTGTGTATCCTTATTCAGCAAGAACTCTGTTATATGATTGCTGTGAGTGGAATATATTCTCTATAGGAAAAAGTATTCTAAGTGATAATAAAACCATTCGGTCTTTGTTCAAGGCAAAGAAATTAAAGTGAGGCCCAAGTTCTATATGAAATCTTAAGGTTTCTCACCCATCCTCTACTTAAACAATATCGACCGAGAGATTTTTAGAAGGGTTGGGGAAAGACTACCTGCCTGGAATGTCATGGAGATAATTTTCCACATCAGCCTACTTATAGACTTAGAGGACTATCTCTGTTAAAAAAAAAAAAATCCTAATATGTCTTTAGCAGTAGT
Source organism: Meles meles (assembly GCF_922984935.1). Classification (NCBI taxonomy): domain Eukaryota; kingdom Metazoa; phylum Chordata; class Mammalia; order Carnivora; family Mustelidae; genus Meles; species Meles meles. The sequence goes on from NC_060068.1 coordinate 88,154,797, forward strand.
AAGCCACTCTGTTACAATGAGGTGACCAATAGATCCGAAACTGGATTATTATCTGAGATATACCTGTCCATCCCATCGAGCTGGATTGACTGGTCTTACTTCTTTGTGTGTGTTTCTCAAGTACCCCTCGGTGATAATAATTTACTTCCTTCTAACAATCATTACAGAGCTTACAATATTCAATTAACAGTTAATCTGTCCCATTTTCCTGTTTTTTTTTTTCTATTCCACTTATTGAAAACCACTATATGACAGTTCAGTTGCATTCTGAATCACCTGCCTTTTTTTTTAAAGAGATATTTATTTATTTATTTATTTATTTATTTATCAGAGAGAGAGAGAGAGAGAGAGAGAAAACAAGTAGACAGAGTGACAGGCAGACACAGAGGGAGAAGCAGACTCTCCGCTGAGCAAGGAGCCAGATGTGGGACTTGATCCCAGGACCCTGGGATCATGACCTGAGCCAAAGGCAGCGACTTAACCAACTGAGCCACCCAGGTGTCCCCTGAATCACCTGCTTAATCACACTTGTTGCTCCTGATGCTCTAGCTCCGATTACACCATTTTTTGCTTTAGGAATCAAGAATTATTTTACTATTGACAATGGGCCAACAAGAATATGGACTTTTGTCTTATCTTGGCAAGAGCGTACCGTTTCTTATCTTAACCCAAAAGACAAATATTCAAAACACTTCAACTTTATGGTTATACTTGTAACTTTTTACTTTTGTAGGTATGTGTATCACTCATACTGCATGGACAGTACGGTTCATTCTGAGCATTGTTTTAAATGTTCCAGTACTGAGATGAATATAGACTCCTGGCAGCTAGGCAGAGTGCTGGCAGTCTATCACCCTCCATGTAATGCAGGTCTCTAAATAGAGTCTGGACAAATCTGTGCAGTTGTTCCTGCCAAGTCTTTCTACCATGACTGTTACCATCACTCCATGGTCCTGATTTTCAGCCAACAATACATTTATTTAAGTCTGCTAAATTAAAATTGAGGAACAGGCTTTTTGCTTATCTGCCAGATAAGCAGCAAGGGTTACTCATGGAAACCCAGTCAGAGGAAATCTTCCTACAAAATACCTGCCCGTGGGGTACAGATCCTGTTTAAATAGAAAAGCTCCTATAACAAGGATCATCAACTCTAGCCTCTATAATTTTTAGTACCCAAGCTCTCTAGAATATCTTTTTACAAAGCTAATATACTCTTTTCTCAATTTCTCTAAACCCAAACTATGGATAAATATTTCTGCATTCTCTCATTTGGTTCTTTACCCAAAAGCCAGTCCGATCACCACAGAGAAGGAAAGGGTTTATTTCGCTCTAGTAAGTTGGATGCATTTCCCCTGATGATGGTTAACACTCTTCGCTAGGCTAGGTCTCGTCTTTGATCTGTTGACACAATTGATCTTGAATTTCTATTGGTTCTGATGCATCTTGTTTTGAGATTTCTCTCACAAAGCTTTGTTTAATTCTCACTTGCTTGTCGTTTTATGTCTGGCCTTTGAACCCTCAGAGGGGCTTGATTTCTACCCCTCCCTCTTCTTTCATCCTCTTTCTCTTATTTTTTAAAGCTGATTTAGCATGATCTGCATGTTGTGTTTGGAAATAACGTGCAGTGGGAGGAGGGAGCCGCATTAGTGAAACAGCAGTGGTGTATTCACAACTTCATTCCATTTAAAAATGTCTACCTTATTCTCGGAGAGTCTTTGGAGTGCACCCGGGCAGGGCGGTTTCGTATGTTCCATAAGAACAAGCAAACCAGTCACTTAATGCTGCGGTTCATTTCTGCTGTCTTTATTGTAGCCTGAGCCTCAAAGATGGCTGCTGTCCATGCATGGTGCTACTAAAACTTTCCTTCTGCAGAGTAAAATAAGGCCTTGCCTTCATATAACACTTCAAATTTCAGATCTGTGTGGGACCTCACATGATCTTCAGCACAACCAGGCACACTGATAGGACAGGAATGGACATGCAAGCTGACAGAGGGCACTGGGAACCTCCAGGAACGGAGAAGAGTCTCTCTAAGGCCCAAACCCTCTTCTTTTATTTCCTCTTCAGCAGAAATGGAAGGCAAAGTGTTCCCTTTGCCAAACAGAACCGAAGGCTGGCTGAAATGAAGATGCCAATGTGAAAAAATGCCTGCCTGGAGCCCTGTATACTGTCATGGGTTTAGAAACTACGCTTCTCTAGTGGGGAGCAGAAAGTTGAGCCCTCTCCCTTGCTGCAGTAAACAAATAATGATGAGGAAGAGGCCGTAAGTTAGATGCACATTCCCAGGGTTTTGATCGGCAATTAGCCAAGTGACTATCATCAAGGTTAATGGGCTTCCCTTGGTTAAATTTCCATCCATTGGAAATCATTGGAAATAGATCCTTCGGGTCAACGAAGCCCTTCTAGGGTTTCTGCTGTTATCCAGAAGGCCCAGTTTCATAGCCCACCTCTGGCTTGGCTTAACTGATGGATTAGCACCAGAGTCTACATTACTCAGAGAGAGGGTCTATTTCCTGGGCCAGCATGTCAACACCAAGCACTAAGGAGAGTTCATCAACAGGCCAGGTAGGATAGACTGAAAGGAGCTGCCACACGGTGGTGCAAAGCAGAGCACAGCTTCTGGGAACAGCAGGGTAGGGAAAGGGAGCCAGCTATGGGGGTGGATGAAACGCATGAAGGTGCCATGAAAAATCACCTGTCTACTAAAATTACAGCAAAACAGCATGCTGGTGAATTTAAGGAATACTAAATGCAGATGGGGATTTACTTTTTTTTTTTTTTAGCACCTGCTGTCAGTAAACATTAGACCAGAAACATCAGCAAACATTGATTAAGCATATTGCCTTAATAAAACTTCAGGCAAAAGAAGAAAGTAGTTCAGCCGCCCCAAAGCCCAGAAGACAAATTACTCTTGGTACAGCAATTAGAATGGGGGAAATTGCTGTACCTTTTTGAAAAAGCACTCGGAGCTTGGTTCTGTAGACAATCTAATAATAGCTGATATGACTTTAGAGAAAACACTAGCACTCCTATCATGCTTTGTAATTTTTTTAAAGTACTTCAGGTATATAAAATACCACATGACCAAAACTATGACAGTCAGTCTATTTCTAAGCTATAGCTCAGACTGATGCTTTAAACTAGTTTCCTTCAAGAAATATGTGTATAATAAGTGAAATAAGAAAGACTTTAGGGACCCGGCATTCCCTCTACTTCCTGTAGCAATGTTCATCCTGAGCTGGGTTTTCTGTCAATTTTCCTCCTGCAGGTCGATAACATGAATGTTTCACAAGCAACTTGAAAATGCATTAGTCATTTTGGGATCCATTTCTTCAGTGTTCTTGCTGGTCCTTCTGACTGTGCAGCGGCAGTTGGGCTGTGAGCACAAAATAATGTTCCTGGGTGAGAGGACCTATGTGTGCTCTGCAGCAGTGACCACAAGTAAATTCTAGTTTTCTGCCAGTTTAAACACAGCAGGCTGAGTGAGGGGTGAAGCCACGTAAGTTTCTGTGTGTGTGTACCTGTGTATTGGACACTTAGCTGCAAATGCATACACTGCAAAAAAAAAAAAAAATGCACACACTGCTACTTCTCTTTGTATTGCTTCTTTCCTTGAAATGGAAGGGAAATGAAACTTTTATTTACTGTGTATTCATTATGTCAGGCTCTGTGCTGGGCCTGATGATAGTCTAGTGCTTAGGCACATGGCCTTTGAAGTCAGACTGCTCGGGTCAAAACCCTGGGTCTGTAGTCACCAGTCAGGTAACACTAGACAGGGGGCACCTGGGTGGCTCAGTGGATTAAGCCGCTGCCTTCGGCTCAGGTCATGATCTCAGGGTCCTGGGATCGAGCCCCGCATCGGGCTCTCTGCTCCGCAGGGAGCCTGCTTCCTCCTCTCTCTCTGCCTGCCTCTCTGCCTACTTGTGATCTCTGTCAAATAAATAAATAAAATCTTTAAAAAAAAAAAAAAAGGTAACACTAGACAAGAATGTAACCCCTCCAAGCTTCCTTTTTCTTGCCTACTAAGCATATTAATAGAACTTATTTCAAAGTGTAATTGGAAGGATTCAGTAAGTATAAACTGCTTAGCACATGGCAATTTGCAATAGATGAGATACTATAACATCTCATTTAGCACAATAATTGTCCTATGAGGTACGGGCATTATATATCTATTTTATAGATGTGAGCACAGAAGCTAAGGAAAATGAACTCAATTCCTTACAATTTTAAAACTTGCCATGATGTCTCCTATGAAACAAATTAAAAGAACGAACAACTATATTCATTAGGGGAATGCTAGCTGCTCTAACAAATAAAACTCAAGTTTGCAAAAGCCCACACACAGAAAAAATCATTTCTCTCATGTAACACTTTAAGGTGGCTTCCCAGTTGGTAAATAACTCTCCTCCCCATCATGATTCATACATCCAGCTTTCTTCCATTTGGAAGTTCTGCCACCCCCTAGAACCTTAAAGCCACTCATGTCCAGTGAGCACAAGGGGAAAGAAAACATGGAAAAGGTATACCGACTTCTTAAATTTCTGGACTCAGAGTAATCCAGGACTTCTGCTGGCATTCCATGGGTAAGAACCAAATAAACGGCCACACCCAGGTGCAGAGAGTGTTGGGAAGGACTGTCCCTAGCCAGGCAGCTGCTTCGAGTGACAGCTTTATCCTGTGGTGGGGGAATACAGTGTCAATATAATATAGCATTCATTCCTTGCTGCCACTAGGTCAAAGGATAGCATGCATCTTGAAGCACGAGGCACATTATTTGATTTAGAGAGTTTGTTTTATTCCCCTCCTATTCCACACAATTTCTCCAAATCAAAACTTCACTCCTCTTCTACCTAGCATTGTCCTTATCTCTTACCAAAGGAATTTTAGATCTCTTTCAGGGTCTTAAACGACTATCTACATCGGTCAAGGTAATTGTGCTATGCTAAGTCTGATGGAGAAAAGAGCAGGAGGAATCTGGCCAATTCAAGTGATAGCCTGAAGCTCATTGTTTTGTTATGCAAGGGCTTTCCTGGGCTTCAAATATTGATAAGGGCTGTGAAATGAGCCCATCTTTTAAAAAAATCAAAGCCCTGTGTTGGTAGTGAACAAAAGGGGTTCTGCATTGAACAGCTAGTGTTAACGCACAGAAAAACCATACTAAATGCCTGCAAGTAGAATTCAGTTAAATGAATAATTAAACAAGACCACACACATAATCAATGACCCCTGTTTCAGTTATCTATCACTGTGTAAGGTACCACTTCAGAATGGTGAATTTAACCACAACCATTTTATTACCCTCATGATTCAATGAGTTGACTGGGCTCATCCGGGCAGTTCTGCTCTGCGTGATGTTAGCAAGGCTGCAGTCATCTGGTAGCATGATTAGGCTGGATCCTCCAAGTTGGAGCCTTCATAAGAAGTGGTGCCGTGGTGGGGACAGCTGGAAGACTGGGTACGGTTGGGTCACTGGGACAGTTGGCTTGGAATTCCCATGGAATTCCCTTTCTATGTGGCCTCTCCATGAGATCTCTATGGTAGGGTAGCCACATCTCTAATATGGCAGCCCAGGATTCCCAAAAGCATAGAAGTAGAAGTTGCCAAGTCTACCTAAGACTTTGTCCCAGGACTAGCATAAATTCATTTCTGCCAAATTCTACGGTTAAAGTGAGGCAAAGATCCAGCCCAGGTTCAATGGGCTGGAAACATAAAATGGTATATACTATAAGGTGTGGTCCTCTGGGTACCATTTAAGGGGTTTTTACCAAATTCCTAGCTCAACAATAAGAATAAGCACCATGCCAGACCCAAGCGCAGTCAGCATGGCCTGATGAGAAATTTGACATACTAGGCCTCTCATCCTTTTTTTTTTTCCCCTGTTTATTCTTTCCTGGGAGTCTGTTTTACAGGGGAGTATTGTCATTCCACGGCGTTCCTAACCTCAGAGTGAGCAAAGGCCAAGAGCGGCAGTCTGAGTTGTGATCAAACTTAATTCCATCTTTAGATGGTTCTCTCACTGTTCTACTTTCAGATCATGAAGACATGGCATGAACAGATCGGAGGAAAGTAGAACTGGAGATGAGGAGGGGCAGACAGCCAATCATCCTATAACAAATGGGGTAGCGGTGGAGCCAAGGGCCATGGGCAGATATTAGAGGCTGGGATGCCTGTGAAATCTATGTAAGAATTGATGATTTGGGGATCTCATTTAAATACAGTGGAAATATAAGAAACATTTGTAATGTACAATCCATAGGATTTGATGACCAGTGGCTTTAAGAAGGAAGGGAGAAGAACTTGAATGTGGGAGCTTGAGTGGCAGGATGAGTGAGTTCCATCAGATACCAAGAAAGGAAAGAGAGTAGGAGGAGTGTTGGGATAAACGATGGAGATTTCACTTTTGAACACATAGAATTTGAGCTGTTTGTAGGAGATGTACTGAAGTTGAACAGTGGGCAATTGGATATACATTTCTGTGGTGGGTATTTGTTTTTCCTTTCTTTTCCTTTCCCTTTCCTCCTTATTTATTCCCATTGCCCATGTTTCCTGCTTTGTATAGGGGGAAATTCCCCACGGGAGAGTCCCAATGAGAGACAGTCCACATCCCAATATAAAATCTTAAAGGGCCAGATTTTGTTTTCTCAGCCCTCTTGTAGCTAGGATATGTACCCCTGAGGCAGGTTTGACCAATCAGTTGCACCCATCCCAGACTATGAATTAGGAATGAGTAACTTAAAGAAACAAGAACAATGGGGCACCTGGGTGGCTCAGTGGGCTAAGGCTCTGCCTTTGGCTCAGGTCATGATCTCAGGGTCCTGGGACTGAGCCCTGTATCGGGCTCTCTGCTCAGCAGGGAGCCTGCTTCCCCCCGACCCCCCACCTGCCTCTCTGCCTACTTGTGATCTCTCTCTCTGTCAAATAAATAAAAATCTTAGAAAAGAAAAAAAAAAAGAAACAAGGACAATGGAGTCTTCATTCTGCAGGCAGCAACACATCCACTTTCTAGGAAAAATGGTCCCTGGTAGTGCAAACTATGGTATCCAGTGCTTGGGACAGCAGGGACCCTTCTAGACTCATGACACTGCTTAACTTTGGCTTCCCTTTCTTCTAGCCCATTTGCCAGGTTTTGCTTTTTAAGTTTTGCAAAAATTCTGGGAGCTACACGATATATTTTTGATAATTTACATTTTGCTTGAGTAAGCCTCTGTAGCTTGCAGCTCAGATCCCTAACCAGCTTATAATCTCGAACCTGAAGCAGGAACTGGGGATTCATCAGAGAAAAGATGGCGGTAGAAGCTGCAGGGGTGAATGAGATTGTCCAGGGTCCACAGACAAAGTGTCAGGGTGAAAAAAAAGAAGTGGGTCAAGGACAGGGCCCTGAGGAATAGTTACATGAAAAGGCTGGGCAGGGCAGAAAGCCAGCACTGTGCCCCTGAAGGTAGTCACTTCAAGGACTATCTTCCTTTGCCAGTTTCCCCAGAGTGAGACCATCTAGGGCACAGTGGATTCAGGTGTCGGGTGTATTTAGGACTCAGAGTCCCACTAATAGAACAGATCTGTTGGAATGACAGGTCAGAGAAACCATGAAAACCATCAAGGGCAATGGACAGAATTGGAAGCACAAGGCCGACATCAGCTGTCAGGCAAGGCGCAACCAGGGACCTGGAAAGGCAGAAAGGCTGAGGCACAGCTATAAGGTAGAGGCTCAGGGACGTCTGGAGTCCAGAGTTAGGGAGAATACACTGGAAGACATACTAAGGAGGCTGCTCTCAGGCAGAAGCTGTTTGCCATCCTGTCCTTTCACACTTGAGACCACCTGCTCCAGGGTACATGGTCCTGGCCTTAAAGGTCTGTCTGTATAGCCAGAGAACAAGTAAGAGCCCCACAGGGCATGGAATTCATCACTGAAGAGGAGGAGGAGTGCTGGGCTTCCTGGGAAGTTCTCACTCCAGGCAGCAAAATGACTGGGTGGTTTAAATTATGAAAAGGTTTTATGCAAATCAGAACCAAATAAGACGTGGCTTTTCTGGATGGGAGTTCATTCCTGGCATCAAGAGCTACTAAGGGTGGGGAGCCCTAGTGGCCAGGCCCTCCCCACACTCCGCTGTCTGCTGCAATCCCTGCCTCTCCTGCTGAGCGGTGCTGTGTTATGTGGGAGGCACAGATTCCTTCCTAGCTGATACTACCTGATTTCGCCCAGCAGTACACACCTTGGGCTTTAACTCAATGTCTAAGTCTTTCCAATGAGGCTGAAGCATCTCCCAGTATTTAATGTCTCTTGTCTTTCCCCAGAGTCACCCACTAAACATTTACAGATGCAAGTAATGTGTAGGTGACCTAGATGGCTTATATACAGAAATCAACACGAAACTTTTATGCCTAAACTTCAGACCAATCCTTACCATAGGACGTTGTGTGTTTTCCTTACCACAGCTTTTTCTTCTTTGCTCTAGTGCTCTTCAGAAAAGAGCTAGGACACTGAAATGTGAAGAGGTAACAGCACGGGGTGACTTCAGTTATCTGATGTCTCTGAGGCCTGGCCAGTCGACTTGTCCTCAAGAAGATATGGAAGCTTCAGACACAGCTGCTACTTCACGAATGATTTTGTGATCCTGGTGGCCACTGTAATGGCTTAAATGGCATTTTAATTAGCTGCTTTAAATGGCTTTGCATTTTTACTAAAGGTAGTATTTTCATTTAAAAATATGGATCACTGGTGTTTCCTTTTAAAGGATGGCTATGTTTAGGACACCGGAAAATGAGTATGTATTCGTAGAGGTTTTAATCATTTCTGTATCTCAGATTGATTTTTGGAATATGAATGCTTCAATACTTTTGTGGGTTTGGTGGTGTCATATCAAGACTTATTATATTTTTCCTGGTTTTAAAATACTGTTAATTCTTCCACAAGCTTCCCATAGCTCCAGTTTATTTCTGGTACCTACAACAAGTCCACCAGCTGTGTTTATGATTATACACAGTTTTAGAAAGGAGACTTGACTTAGTACATTGTGTGCTGGAAAGAAAAAAAGTCATTACCCTGGATATGCATTTCCCTTCCTGCCTACAATGCTTCTGCCAAAACCACCGGCCATGGCCTTCATGGAATGTCTTTTCACACAGCATTGCTTCTCAACAAGGAAATCACTTCACAGCACATGAATTGTGCCAATGTGTCTGTACTTGTGGAATTCACTGGTCTCATTGTGTTTCCCACCATCTCCAGGCAGGTGGCTTAGTAGAATAGCGGAATGGCCTTTTGAAAACTCGGTTACAGCACCTGCTAGCTGGATGACATTATCTTGCGGGGCTGGGTCAATGTTCTCCAAGAGGATAGACATGTTCTATATAAATGTCTAATTATATTATTTTGTCCTACAGACACAATTTACAGGTCCAGGAATTAGGGATAGAATTAGGGATGGAAATTGGCACCTTTCAGTACTACCCCCAAAAGATTGATGAGCAAAAGTTTTGTTTTCTGTCCCTACAATTTTACGCTCTGCTGCTGGTCTAGACATTTTCATTTCAATAGGAGGAAGATTTCCACCAAGAGGCACAATGATGATTCCACTGAACTAGAAGTGAAGACTGCCACCCAGTTACTCTGGCCTCCTTGTGCCTCTCAATCAACAGCAAAAAAGCAAGTTACAGTGCTGGCTGGGATGACGGATCCTGACGACCAAGGAGCAAGTGGACAGCTACTCCACAATGGAGGTAAGGAAGAGTGCTTGAATACAGGAGATCCCTTGGGATATCTCTTAGTGTTACCATGTGCTGTGACAAAAGTCAACGGAAAGCTGTAACAACCCTACCCAAGAAGGACTTCTAAAGGCACAGATTCTTCAGGAATGAAGTTTTGGGTCATCCCATCAAGCAAAGAACTATAACCAAATGAGGTGCTCACTGAGAGTGAAGATAATGTAGAATGGGTAGTAAAAGACAATTTTCTTTTTTTTTTTTTTAATATTTTATTTATTTATTTGACAGAGAGAGAGATCACAAGTAGGCAGAGAGGCAGGCAGAGAGAGAGGGAGAAACAGGCTCCCCACTGAGCAGACAGCCCGATGCGGGGCTCGATCCCAGGACCCTGAGATCATGACCTGAGCTGAAGGCAGAGGCTTAAACCACTGAGCCACCCAGGCGCCCCAAGACAATTTTCTAAATATTAGCTACAACTATGTGATTAGTTGCAGAAACAAGGACTGTAACTGTTATGAGTATTTATATATTTATGAATATATTTGTGTGTACACATATTGTTGATATAGCAAATATCTCTGCCGCCTTTCTTCTCCTATCCCCTTACTATGTAACATAAGATACAGTGACTTTACAGCATAGTATTTAATAATTGCTAACTTTACATCATAATATTTCAGTTACAGTATATCAAAGAGAAAATAAACATCACCAAGGACTATGTATCATTTTCTGGGGAAAGGGTTAGTGCATTTTTGATTGCATGCAAGATAATTGTGTTGTGTGAAGCCTAAGTTTGACCCTATAATTTTCTTTATATAGAGATTAAACATGATTTAAGGAGATGAATATGGGTGCTCAATTGACAAAAGGTGGACTTGAGATGGTATATGCATCAGCGTGGCTGGACCATGGTGCTCAGATATTTGGCCAAACATTATTCCGGGTGCTTCTGTGAGCATATTTTTGGATGAGATTAACATTTAAGCTGGCAGACTTTGAGTAAAGCAAATTGCCCCTCAACATGTGGGTGAGCCTCTACCAATCAGTTAAAGGCCTGAATAAAACAAAAGACTAACCCTGAGCAAGAGGGAAGTCTGCAGCAGATTCCTTTGGATTTGATCTACAACACTGACTCTTTCCTGGGTCTCCAGTTGGCTGGTCCATTCTGCAGATTTTAGACTAGCCATCTTCCATAATTTTGCAAGCCAAATTTCTAAAACAAATAAATATCCTATGGTTTTGTTTCTCTGGAGAACTCTAATATACCAGATGGTTAGGTTACTTGTTAATGGCTGCCATGAGTGCTTGAGTTTAGCATGATGTATTAACAGGATAGGCAGACTTTTGGTTCTGAAACATGGTAGACCTATTTAACCAACCCTGAATCTTGATACACATTCACAGAAATGATATATAAAATACAATATACCAAACTTAATACTGAAAAATACTGATCTTAAAAATAATTACCAAGACGGCAGCATAGAGAAACAAAATTATAAAAAGTAGAACTAGAAATTAATAGACGCAAGGGATAGGGCACCTGGGTGGCTCAGTCATTTAAATGTCTACCTTTGGCTCAGGTCATGATCCCAGGGTTCTGGAATCAGGTCCTGTGTCCAGCTCCCTGCCCAGCAGGGAGTCTTCTCCCTCTACCTACCACGCCTCCTGCTTGTGTTCTCTCTCCCCCTCTCTCTGTCAAACAAATAAACAAAATCTTTAAAAAAATAGATACAAGGGTAGCATGAAAAGTCCACTTATGTCGAACACAAGTTCCAGAATAAAAGTCTAGAGCCAAGACTGGCAAACTTTTAAAAAGTGTAGATCTTTTAGACTTTGTAGGCCATGTAATCTCTGTCACAGGTACTCAACACTGCAGTTCTAGTACAAAAGCAGCCAAAAACAATAGGTAAGCAAATGGGTATAGCTGTGTTCCAATAAAACTTTATTTGCAAACACAGGCAGCAGCCAGATTTGCTCATGAACCATAGTTTACTGACCAGTGGTCGAAAGATAATGGATAAAAGCCAATATGTCAGATAAGAGTCAATAATCTTGATCTTTTTGAAGTTTTAAACTCTTGATCTTTAGGCTGAATAAGTGTATTGAGTCTCAAGCAAATTAAATATAAAAAAATTTAAATAAAGTACACTGAATCGCATTGTAATGAAATTTCAGAATTCAAGGATCAAGGGAAAAACTTTATAAACAACCAGGGAGAACAGAGTATCTGCAATAGAACAGCTGATAGCACATTTCTCATCACTAACACATAGAATCCAAAAAACAAAAGGATCAAATCAGAGAGCTGAGGGAAAATAACAGACAACCCACAATTCTATACCCAAAGGAAATATCATTCAAGAGTGAGGCTAAAGTAAAGATATTTTGAAACAAATACCAAAAAAAGTTTACAATTCACATACCCTCAGGGAAAAGGCCAGGGAAAAGTGTACTTCAGAGAGAACAAAAGTGATCCCAAAAAGAAGGAGTTGGGTGCAATGATGACAAGAGCTCCATTTTCAATGGGCAAATTAAATATGCTTTAATAATAATAAATGATTTTGAAGTTCTTAAAAATAAGATGGAACCACAATACTGGGCAAAAGTAATTTAGATTTTAAGTCAGGTATGAAAGGTAAAAATTTTAAAGAAAAAAAACCTCACAAGAATATAAATGAAATGTTTAACTTCCAAAACCAGTAAAAGGATTAAAAGTTAAGTCTTTTTAAGTTGCAATTCAATAGGAGTCAGAAAAGGAAACAGAGGAAAAAAAGTCAAAGAATAATACATGGAAAACACAAAAAAGCAGGCAGGAATCAATTCAAATATACAAGAATTTGTATCAAATACAGATGGGTTAAGCTTCTCTGTTTAAAAGGCAGGAGTACTCAGGTTATATTTAAAATATATATATAATTAAATCCAATTATGAACTATGAAAAAGAGTCACACCTAGAACTTAACAACACCGAAAGTTCAAAAAGATGGAAATGGTATACTAAGAAAATATAATAGAAAAGGCTGATAACAAAGCTGTTGTCAGACAAAATAAATTTTAAGGCAATAACATTAGGGATAAAATAGGACATTAAGTTCCGATAAAAGAAAAAAAATAAATAAAATGTTAAAAAATTTAATTAATATACATCTAACAACATAGTCTCAATATACACAAAGGGAATTGAGGCTGAATTACCAGGAGATGGTGCTATGGACAGATGGCTGTGTCCCCTCAAAATGTCCAGGTTGAAACCCTCAGTGCGATGCTTTTGGAGGTGGCACCTTTGGGAGATAATTAGGTTTAGAAGAGGCCATGAGTAGGGTGTGCTTGACGGGATTAGCACCCTTAGATCAGAAAGCGAGCTCTCTTTCTCTCTTCGCCTTGTGTATGTACTGCAAGAAGGCAACCACCGCAAACAGAGAAAGGGCCCTCACCAAACAGTGCACTGCCCGCACCTCAATCTTAGGACTTCCCAACCTCCAGAACAATGACACATGAATATGGGTTGTTTAAGACACCCAGTCTGTGCTATTTTGTAATAGCAGCCTGAATGGAGACAGATGGGGGGAGCTAATTATTTCAGAAAGACTTTCAGTTGATACAGCATTTTTGTGGGATCACTGTTGGTCAGAGTTTAATTTTCTTCAGTTGAGGAAGGGTGCTAGGAAACTTATTGTTAAAGCATGACCAAAAATAAAATGTATTCATGGTCTATGATTTGTACACATGTATTTTTTTTCATGCAATCACCACCTGTATTCCCCTTGTTGCTTGTTCCCTTGTTACATTACCAACCAAAGACTGCATATGGCCTTCATTTATATTTGGCTTATATTTATCTGCAAAGGAAAACTAGCTGATAAAGTAAAGAAGGCAAAAATTGATGAATGAGGGATTGATTGGGGGGGAAAATGCCATGAGGAGTCAGGAGGGGATGAGACATATCTCAGGTAGCAAGGTTGGCTTTGAACAGGTAGGAGAACAGCTTATTCATGAGAGGAAGGGGGAGGATGCATATGTACACAGAGAAGTTTATTTATAGAATGGGGTGGGGCAATCCATTGAGGGCATTCCCACTTGTCAAACCATATTTGCAAGTTATTCAGAGAATAGAAACTCCAAGAGGGCAGATACTTGTCTATCTTGTCACCATTACAACCTCAATACCTAAACAGGGCCAGGTATATATAAATTCACAGTAATTATTGGTTAACACATTAACAGAGCTGTTGGGTGTTAGGAAAAGACAGAACAGAGAACTTGGGAAAGTGAGCAAGTTAGCCATCAGTGGGTGATAGGGTTTTGCAGATGAGCCAAGAACTGAATAGATATCTCAAATCAAACTTTGGTGGCAGGATGGGGGCCAGGAGCACAGGGACGGAGCATCTGAGAACAACAGGAATCAAAATCTTAAAGCCAGAGGGGCTGAGGGAGCACTTAACCCAAAGCCAACCATGTTAACCAGCAGCTAGTGAGGTTGTCCCATAAAGCCAGTGAAACATGAAGCAGGCAGGGCTTAGTCGAGCCCAGAGAAATCTGCAGAGGGTGTGTTAAGTCAGTCATTGGAGTCTGGGATTCCAGGCTGAGACAGTATCTTCCTCCCATGTACCGATCTGAATTAGTATTCAACAACCTTTCTTTTTTAATATTCTGTATTGAATCATTAAGACTTGTCCTTATACCTCTCCATTTCCAAGATTACAGAGGATCTGTAAAAAATTTGTAAAAAAACACCTACAGATGTTTTTACGTTGGTGTTTTTATGTTGATGGCTCCCTTTGAAGGGAATCACCTAAAGCCTTTCCTGAAATGAAGAAATACCTCATTCTCTGCAGTACTGCCACTAACGAATCATTTCTGAGGCAGACTAACTCGTGGGATGATTTTCCCAGATGTCTACTTCTCCCTCTCTTTAATGAGCAATTTCGAAGAGTGAGATTCTTGTAACTTATCAGAAAGAAGTATGTCATTTTGGACAGGTTTAGAATCTAAAAACATCTTCATTTTCATTTTTTCTCAGACCCTGAGATATCCAGTTTCGTGTTGCTACCCAATGGTCACATTTCAACTGCTTTTCTTGAATGCTTAACTTTTTACAAAATTAGGTATTTCCCTGATAGAACACCCTGCATCAGAATAAGGCATTATAGAACCTGACAAATCTAAGAGAAATGACTATTTTTGACCTACAAACAAGTTTATAATTGGCTTCTTGTTAAGAAGTAAACAGGAGTAAGCCATCTTTTTTAGAAACAGATGTTAGTTTTCAAAAAAATCACATTAGTTTCTGATTAACAGCTGAACACTTTTTAGAGGCAGTATCAGTTTTAGCAACAGGATAGATTTGGACAACTGGCATTGTCTTTGTCAAAATACACAGTTACAATAAATAGAAGGGACCCAAAATAGCCCAAGGAATCAAAAATAATCCATTTTTCTTATGTATCTAAAGTGTCCTCAAATTATATCATCTTGATGGATTTATCCTCAAAATGGCTCTCTCCATACGGTGGGAAAGATGCCCCCCAGTAGATCCAGGTTTACACTGTGTTTTAGCTTCCAATCCAGTAAAAAGAAGGAGACAACCCCCCACCCCCAACATCCATAGCAATCACTGAAAATATTATGGCCCCCTTGAGTCACATGTTCTTTCAGACAATTCACTAGACCCAGGGATTCTGAGTCAACTGATGGGCCAATCCAAGCCTGTCCCCTCCCTTCTTACCCCCACCCCCTAAAGGAGAAAGGTAAAGCTACATGACAGCCCGTTTCCAAAGGCTAAAGGTGCTGAGCAGACAAGAAAAAAAAAAATGTAATAAATCTATATCTCATTCTTTCCAGAGACCTCTCAGGGCAAGGGATCTAGTATCAGACAGACATGCACCATTCCCTATTATCAGACAGACATGCACCATTCCCTAGCTTGGGCAAGTTACCTAACTCCTATGAGGCTCATTTTTTCTCATTCATATCAAACTTGTAGAGCTGTTGCAAGGTTGAAGATCATCTATGTAAAGCTCCCTTGCTCCTTCTGTCTGTGTGCGTGCCTGTCTGATTACCATGTCCCCAAGGGGATCCCCTCAAACTCCAGTCCTCAGCCTATAGTGAGGAAGACAGCGTTCACCTGCACCCACCCTCTTCCCTACAACCCCAACTCCTGGAGCTGTCCCCTGGCTGACTGGAAATTTTACCACTTTTGTGGGTCCTCATTCAATTGGGTAGACTTCCCCACCCCACTCTTGATGTCTTAGTCTGTGCCACTGCTCTAACAAAATGCCACAGATTGGGTGCCTTACAGACAACAGAAGTTCATTTTTTTCAGAACAGCTGGAAGCTACAACTAATTACGCTCTTTGAAGCTGGGCAGCAAGACCTTGCTTACAGGGGCATCTGTTGGGTGACTTGTCACGTCTGCTACATCCTCTAAGATTCTGTTTAAGAGGAAATTTCTCAAGCATTAAAGTCAGCTCTCAAAATAGGCACCCTGATTCCCATAGGTAGATGGGAAAGACTGGGGGCAGGAGACCATTCTTGATCACATCACAAAGATACTGCCTACTCAGTCATTAGAGCCAGCCTTACCTAACATTTATCTAACATTCCATAAACTGGAAGATTAGGGCCAGGCCAGTGGCCTCAGAGAAACCAATACCTAAGAGTACATACAGTGTCGTACAACTAACTCTAACTAATTGACTACAATTAAGTGTCATACAATTAACTATTAACTAAAGTGCCATATAATTAACTATTAACTAATAACTATACCTATTTTACAGATTAAGAAACTGAGGCCCAGTAAGGATAGTTAACCAAAGATGCTCACTGAGTAAATAGGGCTCTGAGTAATCCAAGCCTCTTGACCTCTGAAGTGCGCATTCTTTCTATTGGCCATTAGGGGACTACGTAAAACATTTTCCAGGAAGTTTTTCAACCAGGATGGTTTTAAAGTATTTTGTGTTTAACTAGATGAATTTCTGGCTGATCAGAATGCTTGGCTCCCTGAAAGTACCCATCCCAAAAGAAGTGAGGCTTTGGAAAAAGGAGATTCTTACTCTCTCACAATGCTAGACAAGAGTTCTGCATGAAAACTATTCAAAGTGAGCTCTCTTTTATAAAAATAGCTAACACAGGCTGGTTAACTCTTGATAACTAATCCCTTTCCAACTTTGAAGACTCATTCTTGGTCTTGTCTCCCTCTGCCAAGCAGCGTTAGAGTTTCAAGTGACCTTGGCCATAACATTGAACAGTGTTTGTCTGTGAAGGCCCTATTAACCTGAAGCCTCTGATCCTTGAATTGTTATTCACACCATATCCACCCTGCCTTTGTGTGACAACTTAATGTACATATGGGGACAGCAAGGTCCAAACATTACTTATTAAAACAAGTAAGCTAGAATTACTACAGGACCAGTATCAAAAACACCACACGCACAAAAATAGTCCTTATTTCCCTTGTTTATACTTAAGGGAGTCTGACACCCTTCCTTGTGGGAAAGAGCTCTTGAAGACACGCTGGTCCCACCCGTGCCTCAGGAAGGGGAGACAGGGGAGCAAAGCACTGGGCTAATAAGGACAGAGACCTCTGTGTTCGGTATTTGAAGAAGACAAAGAGAACAGGAAATGTTTAACTGCATTACTTATTGCTTTATTATTATTCTTGTTTAATACCAGTAATGTCACTGTGGTCATGTACCTTCAATGCTGAAACCCACAGTTTGAGAGGCTTAACTTCTTGTTACAAAACAAACATGTGTAAGCGTCTCAGGAACTGGGAGATGTGATCTGAAACTTAACACCAAGCTGCTCGATGCATAGATTATTGGGAAAAGGAAAAGGCAGGCGGTTTACATGAATGTGTTTTTTTTTTTTTTCTTCCCTAGAACCACATTGATCCCCATCTTAAAAGGCAAATTAAAGAGTGAACGGATATAGTCTAAGTGAAGTTAACTAAAATTAAGTTACTCATCCAAAGTAGGTTGCACTGAACTGAGGCTTTGGGGCCAAGAGAAACCAGGGTCAGGGATACTTGTGTTATCCGGTTGTGTTTTGTTTTGTTTTAATACAAGCTGCTCCTTTTGGAAAGGCGGGTTTGGAAGGTAATGGCTCTCTAGGCAGAGCACACTACACCTTCAGCTCCAGGGCTCTGAGCAGCCGGCATGCGGCATAGCTGATCGCTGTCATAGTCAGCACACGGGATTGCCTGTCACTGTCACTCTGGCTCAGTTAAGATGGAGCTGGGGCTGGTGCCAGCAAGATCTCTTCCATCCGTAATACCCACCTTCTGCATGAGACTCAGCTCTCTCCTGGAAAAGCATCCCTCATTTTAAAACTTCTCATACAGAAATTCAGAAAACCTCACGAACTAAAGGTAGAAGTTTAGTGAACAACTGGCGCAAACAGCCTTTTAATCACGATTCAGGTCAGCTAACAGGACTGTGCTAGAAACCCCAGGAACCCCTTCACATGCCCCAGCCATGAGCCCTTCTATTCCCTCCAAAGCAATGACCAGTCTGATTTTTAGAGAGGGCTTTTTTGGTTCCCTTAGAGTTTTTTGCCCAAGTGATAAAAACTATGGTTTAGTCTTGCCTAGTAAAAAGAAAAGGTGTATTTTAAGTCTCTTCAAACCTGCAAATACCCCCTCAATCCTTTTCTTTTCCTTATAACTTAACCGTCGAAGAGCTCACGACATTTTGCCAGTAGAATTTGCCTCATCTGGATTTGGCTGACAGCTCCCTGTTGCCACAGTCTGATATGTTCTCCTGCCCTTGGGATTGCCCACAAAAGAGAAGTTGTGTTCTCTCTAGTGCTTGAGTGAAACAAGTCTGGAAACCAAAATTTCTTCCTTCTTTCTCCCAAGCCCCTGAGGAAGGGCCCTCCTTCCAAGACACAGTCAGCCTCCCTGGGCACCTCACCCCTTTCATGCTTTTGGAAGTTCATTCTCTTCCCAGCTCATCCCACTGCCTGAAGTGCCCTGTCTGCTTCCTCCACCTAGAAACCCACTCCATAGTCCTCAGGGCCCAATTCAAAAGTCACATGTCACTCACAACTCGGTGAAGTCTTCCCACAAGCCCTTGGCGAAATACGTCCCCAGGTCCCAGACATGTTCTCTCTCCTCCTATCACAGCACTTGTTAACACCACGTGGTAACTGCCTGAACCCAGGGCTCTCTCCACACCCACTGTCCCCACCCCATCCCTGCTCCTTGAAAGCAGCAACCTTATCTTGAGGAAGCAGATATGAGGTGCAGCCAACAGCCCTGGATCTATCGAACAGTCCCCCACCTCCCTGTGGTCCACAGACAGGCACTCTCTCCCAAGGACCCTCCTTCCTTTTCTGGTGCCTGCAAGGTGTTCTGCTCTTCAGCAACTCATTTGTTTCCAAACACACGGCATGCTTCCCTGCCTTCAACTCCCTCTTCTCTTGAGAAGGATCACTACCCTTATCCCATCTGAAGTCGGCTTCGAACTTGGCATTCCAAGTTCGAACATTCCGAACACCACCCCTCCCCTGCCTGCCTTGTAGCTCAGCACAACAGCAATGGAATGCCACCATGCTTTGGTCACACCAACAAACGACACAAGTAACACTGAAGACACAAGCCCCAATCACAGCCATCCTCGGGCAAGCTGGGCAAGCCGTGAGGGACGTATTCCCTTACCATTCTATTAAAACTCTTTCTCACCTTCCAAATCTGGCTTCAAAAATCACTGCCTACGAACTCTCTCTGATTAACTTGACCCAGTTCTCTTAATCTCTCTACTCAATGAGCCTTCATTAATTATGTACCTAGAGATTTTACTCTATTCATGTGCTCTCACTATATTATTCTATGAATATGCTTTCATTTCTTTCTGTTTGCTGAAAGAAGATCTCAATGCATAGTATTTTTGAAACCCCTGTAACCATGTGAGCTCACACTTCTGCACAGAAGACAGACCCAGTAAGTGCCACTTACTGAGAGACCTACATGACTATACAGGTAACTGGACACTTATAATTCACAAGTACGAAAACTGAAAGAGCTGAGGGAGAAAAGATAAAATTTCTAGCCTTTCTGATGAACATTTTATTCAAAACGTCTTTTTCTTTTCCTGAACGGTACTCTTTATTTTTCTCACCAACCCACTGAAATTTGCTAACCTGCCAATCTCCAGAGCTCTTTAAATAAAGAAGTGTTGATAAAGTTTTGACTGTTCAAAGAATCCAGAGTCCTAAATATAATCAAGTATATTACTCTGAGTACTGGTATAGCTACTTGGCATCACTGTCAGTAAATGCTCCTGAGTGAACCTGTAGAGTTTTCACGAATTTTTCCCACAGTCCCCTATGATACAGTAACTGCTCCTCTAAAGCAATGAGCCCTCCTAATAATGCTGTGAGTCAAATACGAACTATCTGATTAATTACTTTTTACTTTCTAAAAGGAGTATCTTTCAGGTCCTGGACTTACATGTCTATGATAGTTTAGAGTAAATGTTGATATTTAAGACATTTGGCCAAATTTGGACTGAAGAAACTTGTTTTATCTTCTGAGAAGAAGTAGGTTTTCAGAAGACTCAAGTCACCTATTCATTTACCTAAAGGTTTATTAAAAACAAACAAACAAACACACAAACAAACTAAGCAGGATGTGTGTGTGTGTGTGAGTGTGTGTGTGTACAAAATATGTTCAAATTGGATTACTTAGAGTAGAATCCTTTAAAGTAAACTGAGGGAAGGACATCACACATTCTAGAGAACAGGAAGTTCCTTGGGATCTTTGCTCATACATTTTTTTCAGTCAATAAGTTGGAAAGATCTAGATGCTTTACAGAAAAGATATAAGGTAAGATTAACAGTATGTGAACACATTTGCCACTGTGCACACATTTTGGTATTTAAATCATTCATTAGTAAATACATAATTAGATTTGACCTACTACTTTTAGAAAGAATTACAGTCTTGATTACACTTACCAAGGTAAACATATTTTGTTTATTCAAAGTAAATTTAAGTATTTAAATTGAAAGGTATTTCTTAAAATAAATGAGTGGTTAACTTTGATCAAATGAATGAAAGAATTGATCACACTATTTCTAGTATGATCTCTCAGTAGCCTGGGCCCCTAGCAACTAGAAGGCTGCAGCCCTTGGGCTCTCCTATTCATCCCTGACAAGTTTTCTAAACACCCTTCCTTCCTTCTGTCCTCTCTCTTCTTCCAAAGGTAGTGACTAGTTCGGTCATTCTGATTTCCAGTGGCAACCATAGCTTCCCCTTCCTCCCCCAGGAAATCTTATTCCCCAAGCTAATCTCTTTTCTCCCTCTTTCTACTCTCCCTAAAATAATCAGTCTGACCCTTGTAGTTCTAGGTTCTTCTATGGAGGAAATAACAAGTTCAGAAAATCCTAAAAATTTATATCTGTAACTTACGAAAAGCAGAAACATTTACAGTTTCTTTCTAGGCCTGATCGTCCACTATGATAGCCACTAGATATACAAGGCTACTTAAAAGTAAATTTAAATAAATGAAATGAAATGAAATTTAAATTCCAGTTCCTGGGTTTCCCAAGCCCTATTTTAAGGGCTTAATTGCCACAGCTAAGGTATTGGATGACATACAAAATTCCCATCATCAAAGAAAGTTCTATTGGGCAGAGTGCTATTACGGGTCCCTTCTCTGAAGGAGAGCTCTAAAGACCTTCTCTCTTGCTGAGGATGTCATCCACCTTCAGGCTTCACCAGACCTCCTCCCAATGGTGTGTTCAGGTTGGACAGACATCCTGTTTCGGAATTAAGTGGACCAGATATGTCTCATCGTGAGGCCCATCGTAAGTGCCTCATATGAATGAATGTTAGGGGAACTCTTGTACCCACCACCGACTTAAGGAAATGGGCAAGCCTGAAGGAGTTTCGTCTTCTTCAAGAAGGTAAGCACAGACCAGGGAAGGGACACTGAAGCAACAGAGGGAACATATTAAAGATTCAAAGACATGGTACTCTATCTCTTCTTAGGAGAGGAAATTTAGAATTCCAGTAAAACCTCACCATGTGCAATACTTAATGGTGTGTAAACGAATAGGTAAAGAATGGAAGCCACAATGACAAGAACCCTGCAGTGAAAATGCAAAAATCCTGTTTCAAGTGTAAATTGCCAACCATTTAAAAAATCACAGCTCTCAAAAAGGAGCCAGGCACACCTGTAAAGCACGGGTGGGGGGGGGGGGGGCTGGAAGCATCCTACTAACGCAGATGACTTTTCCATCTCACCCTCAGGCTGGGCGGTCCTTGCAAGTCTGTCTTCATCACCTGGCCATCTCCAGCCCAGCACAGAGCCGGATACACCACGGGCGCCACGACAGTGGTGCTGACTGCTTCACAGTCACAGTGGTGCTGACTGTTTCTATCTTGGCTCCTTCCTTCTACTGTCCTCCTCCCAATGATTGTGGATGCAAACACAGGATTGCTGAGCCAAGTCCTGGGTCTTGTTCGCTTTCATTAACTTCATTGTTTTTCTATTTGCTCAATTTCCCACAAAACCTTCCCTGACTCTTCCTGTAGTTCTAACAGCTCTCCGGAACCATTCAATGTTCTTCTTCACTGGGTCACCCTTACCTGACGTCTGTTGGTTCCATTTCTTCCTGGGCAGCCTCTCCCCTGACATCCCCTGTTTTTGTCTAGTCAGAGCTGGTTCACATCCAGGCTACTGTGAATGGTTGCCTGGGGTGTTTCTTTCGCTGGTTTCCTGGGACCCATTTCCTGGACTCTCACCCTGTCCTCTCCTGATTTACTTCCTTATTTTACTACAGCACATTCTCTAGCTGTTTTTTTGTGTTTTTTTTTTTTTTTTAACACGCGGATAATGGAATTTAAGTGTCTGAAAATGTCTCTACACTTAAATTTTATTGGTAATTTAGTAGTGTTAATTTTAGGCCGATTGTCACTTTCACTTGGATTTGAAGGTCTTGCTCCAGCACCTTCAAGATTTCTCTACTGCTGATGAGAAGCCTGATGTCATTTTAACACCCGATCTTTTGTACGTGACCTGCTTTTTTCCTTCTTTAATATACACTGATGTGGATCTTTTTGAAATTATTATTATTCTTTGGGCAGTGAACTTGATGGACAGTCTATATCTATAGTCCTTCAGGCCTGGAAATTGTTTCATATTTTTTATATGAAATTGGTTGAAAATGTGAATAGAACAAAGTGGCTTGACTTTCCCATAAGTAAGAGGGAATTATTTCCTGCCTTTGGACTCCAACTGAAACATCCGCTCTTCCCCAGTCCTGAGCTTACCAGCCTTTGGCTTGGAACTCCGCCATTGGTTTTCCCGGTTCTCAGGTCTTCAGACTCACCCTGGAACTACACCATTGGTTCTTTTGGGTTTCCAGTTAGCTAACTCACCCTGAAGATCTTGAGACTCTCCCACATCTATGAGGGTGTGAACTACTTCCTTAAAAGTCATCTCTTCAGGGGTGCCTGGGTGGCTCAGTGCGTTGAGGCCTCTGCCTTCGGCTGGGGTCATGATCCCAGTGTCCTGGGATCCAGCCCCGCATTGGGCTCTCTGCTCAGCAGGGAGCCTGCTTCCTCCTCTCTGTGATCTCTGTCTGTCAAATAAATAAAATCTTTGAAAAAAAAAGTCATCTCTTCATACACACACAGTCTATTGGTTCCGTTTCTCTGGAGACATCTGATCAATACAATTGCTCCTGTGTGAGGGAGAGACCGTAAAATGCTGCTTTGGAAAACCCTGGCTCTGGGTAGGGCTTGTTGACTGGAGAGTTTCACTGTCCATATTTGTAGTTCTTTCTTTCTTTTTTTTTTTTTAAGATTTTATTTATTTATATGACAGAGAGAAATCACAAGGAGGCAGAGGGGCAGGCGGTGGGGTGTAGGGCGGGGGTTGGGGGGGGAAGCAGGCTCCCCACTGAGCAGAGAGCCTGACCGGGGCTTGATCCCAGGACCCTAAGACCACAACCTGAGCAGAGGGCAGAGGCTTAATCCACTGAGCCACCCAGGTGCCCTGTAGTTCTTTCTTCTGAATCTTCAATCTCCCCAAGGAAGCACCTTCTAATCTTCTGCCTCAGGAAGTATAAATGTGGTGGATGGGTGAAGGAAGAGCCAGAGGGTCTGAGAATTCAGTGTTTTCGGTAGTGGCTGTTCAGGGTACAGAAAGCCCTGAGAGTCCAGCTGTTCATTCTCAGCTGGCACTGTGAACATCTGGACACTGCAAGACACTTGGGCTCTGATGCGCCAAAGGCATCCATTGCAGTTAGTAAAGGAACTGTTCTCCTACGCATTAAAAATAGCACCGTGTACCATCCTTGGAAGAACTGAAAGAATAGCCCCTCATACTCTTCTCTATAGGACTTAATATTCTTGCAGAACCGCACAAGAGAAAGGCTGATAACAAATGCATGTCAAGACTCTCAGACCTCTCTCCTGGTTTTCAGCCCCACAGCTCACCCCCCTTATTACAAGTCCTACAGCTAATGGGGTTCTGCACAGGACATGCTAACCCCTCTGTAGACACTTAGATTGAAGCCTCTTGAATCTTCTTAATTTTTTTAAGATTCTTATTTATTTGAGACAGAGAGAGCATGAGCGGGGGGAAGAACAGAGGCAGAAGGAGAAGATATATATATATATATATATTCTTTATATCTTCATTATATATATAATGTATTTTATATATATTACATAAATATAATTACTTCTTTATCCACTTATCCATCAATGGATAATTAGGTTGTTTCCTAATACCACCGTGGGTCACTCATGTGGACCTGAAGTTTTCCAAAGCCTCAAGATTTTAATAATGGACAATAAAGAGAGCAACATACAGCCAGACTGAAAGATCTTTCTAAATTCAGCACCAGCTTTGTAAAAAAAAAAAATTGTAGCTCAGTTACTTTATGCATATATAAAAATATTTGTAAATCTTAACAACTACAACTTCTATTTTTATTGGTAGAGTACTGCAGCTTGTTTGAATACACAATTATGAATTATGCATGTATACAACCAATTCCAAATACATTTCTGCTCCATAGTTTCCTAATTTAGAAAGAACATTGTTATTGCTATGATTCTGTGCCTTAACAAAATTTGTATTTGTATTATGACTACAAAAACAAATCATGTTCTCTTCAGCGTTAAGTCTTTGAACTGTATTTAGAAATGAAATTTACTATGATGTCAGATATTCCAAATTCAACACAATGAACTTACAAAAAGCTTTACTTTGATGCCATTAATTTTATGGAAAAAAATGAAGCCTTATTGATAGTAAAGGATTTTGTCTGAAGCATCTGATGTCATGGGCATAAAACAGGCATAAGTTTTCCATTCACAAATTCTTTCTTTGCTAATGGACACAACACATTGTCAGTCATTGCTTCATTTGTTTTGTATGTGCACAAGGAATTTGCAATTAAAAATAAGAGAAATTAATTTAGAACAACAGTCATTTTATCCAAGGAAAAGTCATACTTCACAAAGTGATGTATAAACATACTTTCTGCAGCTATACATGTTTAATTGTCTTTAAACATGGTATTCTTAGAATAACTACCAACTTTTCAAGTAGATTCTGACAGATCTTCAGCAAATTTGTGTCTGTTTTTCAGTGGACAAAGATGTCACCACTGACTCCATGGTGAATGGCAACAATTTTTTTGCTCACATCACATGGTTGATTTTTTTTTTTTTTGAGAAACCAAAATTCAGTTTTTGATTCTTCATTAGACATGTGCACTTAAAAAGCTCATTGCTTAGACAAAATTGGGGCATAAGGAACTCCAAAAGCCCACTCTTCTATACAAGCAATAGAAGACCTGACAACAACATAACCAAAATTTTTGAATCACTGGAAATTAATTGTTGGGTCCTAAATCAAAGGAGCAAGACTGATAAAGTGAAGGTCAAGCAAAGCTTTATTTCGCGCCAGCACTGAGAATCAAACGGACCATTCTGGGCTGCCTCTTACAGAGAGGGCGACCCCTCCCTGCCTTACAGACTAACTTTTATAGAGCAAAGGCCATGTGGTTGAGCCTGGCACATACAGGTGGCCAATGAGATTGTAACACACAGAGAAAGCTGCACAGTCATGCTAGGTTACACACGGGTGGCCAAATGAATTACAATTCACCCCTATTTGATATTTGATAGGCTATTTGAACTAGCCTATCACCTTGGTCAGAACTGGTGCCCAAAGGGAGACAGTATGCGTGCCTCACTGATTGGATGTCTCTACCTGGCCCGACTAATCCCTGCATCCAGGCTCTGTTATCTCTACCTGACCTGACCCACCCTTGTATTTGGGCTCAGTTATCTGGGACTGGTCTCCATATTTTACTGGTTTCCTGGACTTGCTTTTCCCCTGGTGGGGGGGGGGGGGCAGGGTCAGTTTAAATTTTACTGCATAAACAACCAAATCACTGTTTAATCCGATGGAATTGCTCTGGCTAAATAGGCCCTTACACTAACCAACAGCTTACAGCAACCCGGAAGTGCTTATTCAAGAAAAACGGCTGAATCTCAGTAAGAACGGTGAGGCCTGTGGCATCTTAACTTACTTTGTTCCTGTTTCCTAATCCCTAGCTCAACAGTAGCCTTGAAAATAACATTCTACCTTCCTGGTAACAGTGGAACAGAGAGCAGATAGGCATCAGTTGCAAATTGTCCTTAGTTGATCTAGCTGGTGGCTCTCCGAAGGGGCTTCTCAAAAGGTGACTGACCTGACTGGTACTCTCATCTTGTGCTAAAAAGCTAAGGGTCAGGACTCTGCGGAAAATATTTATAGGCCAATGTTGTAGTCACTGCTGCCTAATTCAATAAGTAACCACTGGAGCAAACAACAGATGAACCAAAAAAACTTGGGAGGAAAGTCTTGGAATGAATTGTTAGGGCAGTCAGAACCACACACAACATTTATCAATTAAGTTTACTGTCTCCTATGGGTACAATACATGGCAACTCCCCCCAAATTACAACAGTAACACTAGAGATCACTGAAAGAAATATAAGAACAATAAAAATGTTTGAAATATTCTGAGAATTACCAAAATGTGACCCAGACACTCAAAGTGAACAAAGGCTGTTAGGAAAATGGTGCCAATTGGGGGGAGGTGGGATTGGGAGAGGGGGAGTGGGCTATGGACATTGGGGAGGGGAGGCGAACCATAAGAGACTATGTACTCTGAAAAACAACCTGAGGGTTTTGAAGGGTCAGGGGTGGGAGGTTGGGGCAACCTGAGGGTTTTGAAGGGTCAGGGGTGGGAGGTTGGGGGAACAGGTGGTGGGTAATGGGGAGGGCACGTTTTGCATGGAGCACGGGGTGTTGTGCAAAAAGAATGAATACTGTTACACTGAAAAAAATAAATAAAATGGAAAATGGTGCCAATGGACTTACTCAAAGCAGGGTTGCCACAACTCTTCATTTTGTAACAAATGCAATTATCTGCAGAGTGAATAAAGTTCCGCCTATACAAACAATTATGTATACCTACTGGAGGCAGTAAGTACAGATGTGTTGGAAACAGTGAGAGAACTAGAAGTGGAGCCTGAACATGGGACTGAATTACTGCGATCTCATGCTACAACTTTAATAGGTGAGGACTGGCTTCTTATGGGTGAGCAAACAAAGTCATTTCTTGAAGTGGAATCTACTCCTGGCAAGATGCTGTGAAGATTACTGAAATGACAACAAAGGATATAGAATATTCATAAACTTAGTTGAGAAAGCAGCAGGAGGGTTTGAAAGGATTGACTCCAATCCTGAAAGAATCTGAAAATGCTACGGAACAGCATCACAAGCTACAGAGAAATCATTTGTGAAAGGTAGAGTCTACTGACATGGCGAACTTCACTCTTCTCTTAAGAAGTTGCCACAGTGACCCCAGGCTTCAGCAACCATTCTCTGATCACTCAGCAGCTGTCAACACTGAGGCAAGACCCTCAACCAACTAAGATAACAACTTGGTGAAAGCTCAGAATATAGTTCACAATTTTTAATAATATTTTTTTCCTAGATTTTATTCATTTATCTTAGAGAAAGGAAGAAAAAGCAAGCATGAGTAAGAGGGAGAAGCAAGATCCCCCTGGGCAGGGAGCACAATGGGCTCAATCCCAGGACCCCAGAATCATGACCTGAGCCAATGGTAGATGCTTAACTGACTGAGCCACCCAGGCACCCCAATAATAAAGCATTTTCAAGTTAAGGTATGTACATTTTTTTTAGACATAGTGTTACTTCACACTGAATAGAGTATGCCAGAGTATATGTAAACATAACTTTTTTTTTTTTTTAAAGATTTATTTATTTATTTATTTGACAGAGAGAGAGGTCACAAGTAGGCAGAGAGGCAGGCAGAGAGAGAGGAGGAAGCAGGCTCCCTGCAGAGCAGAGAGCCCGATGCGGGGCTCGATCCCAGGACCGTGAGATCATGACCCGAGCCGAAGGTAGCGGCTTAACCCACTGAGCCACCCAGGTGCCCCCCTAAACATAACTTTTATATGCACTAGGAAACCAAAAAATTTATATGATTCACTTTGTTGGAATATTCACTTTACTGCAGTAGTCTGGAATTGAACTTGCAATACCTCTGAGGTGCGCCTGTACATGAATGTTCATAGCTGCATTATTTATAATAGCCCCCAAATGGAAAAATACAAATATCCATTAACTAATGAGTGGATAACAAAATGTGGTATACCTATACAGTGAATTATTATTCAACTATAAAAAGGTGTGAAGGACTGATACCTACTACAATAGGGATGAACTTGAAAAAAACATTATCCTAAGTAAAAGAAGCCAGACATAAAATCCCTCGTATTCTGTGACTCTACTTAAAATATCCAGAATAGACAAATCCATGAAAACACAGAGTAGATGGATGGTTGCCAGACAATAGAAGGAGAGGGAAAATATGGAAGTGACTACTCACAGATACAGGGTTTCTTTTTGGAGTGATAGAAATGTTCCAGAATCAGATAATGGTCATGGTTGCACAACACTGTGTGTATACAAAAAAACCACTGAATTTGGCACTTTAAATTTGTTGGGATGGTGAGTTTTCTGTGGATTTTTATCTCATAACAATAAACCTCATGTCATGGGGCACCTGGGTGGCTCAGTGGGTTAAAGCCTCTGCCTTCGGCTCAGGTCATGATCCCAGGGCCCTGGGATTGAGCCCCACATCGGGCTCTCTGCTCAGCGGGGAGCCTGCTTCCCTTCCTCTCTCTGCCTGCCTCTCTGTCTACTTGTCATCTCTGTTAAATAAATAAATAAAATCTAAAATAAATAAATAAATAAATAAACCTCATGTCATGACAAGATTTTTTTGCAAAATAAAAGGTGTTGCCAAGCAATAAAATAAACTAACGTTGGTTTGTATCTTATAATAAATCAGAGGAATGTTGCAACAAGAGCATTCTAACAATCTTCTCTGTATGCCCTGTGGCAGGATCATTCAGCCTATTTTCTGGAGTATTTTGTGGTACAACCCATAACTTTCTCAATTTTCCACTGACCCTCGCGCCAAGTGGCCTGGAGGCCTTGAACTTTGCTGCTAGAGGCTTTGACATACTGGCTGGTGCATTACTATTCAGCTAAAGAACAATGCCAATCACTTTCATCACCACCACAGGCTTGTTAGTTGGCCTAACTAAGCAAGTTGGCCTTCACTACTTGCATTCCCAAGCCCTTGATTTTATCAATAAATGTCCTGCTTGCTGTCCTTGAAAGGGAAATGTTAGATGACACTGTATCTAAAAAAGTTCAGGAAAAGAGAGGTTATTGCTGGTCATCCTTAGATTTAACTGTGTGTTAAAACAAGAGTTCTGTTCAGCACAGGGATATCTCACACACTACTAGATAAGACCTGGGCAGAAGCTGGATGTGCAAAGTGGAGGTCTACCCAACTCATCCCGGCTTATTTAACACCATTATTAATAATAAGATTCTGTTGCAAACAAAAACAAAAATCCTGGAACGCAACCTAAATAAAAAGGGATGTTAGGAAAAGCAGTTAATCTGGACTTCCCAATCAAATCAGGACCTATGTCATGTGAACTCTCCTGCAAGCCTATGCACGGTAAGTGGCACAGAAATTGGGTTCTACAGAGATCTGACATGGAGATCATGTCTGGCCTCTGAAAGGTTTGTGTTTGGGGCTATCATGTAATTGTAACAGGTAAAGACAGGGAGAAAAGACAATCAGGAAGAACTGAAAAAGGAGCACAAAGTACATTTAGAAGGAAACAAACAGAACTTCCTCCAGGGTTTATCTATTACTGATTATTTATCAAAGTCATATTTTAGTTTGATTTTCTGTATTTCCCATATTTTAAGGCTATCTGTATACTAACTATGCTTAAAATCTATACTGCTGTCATTATCTGTCTAATGGTCTAGTGCCTTTTTTTCCAAATGATAAGGAGAAGAACAAAAAAAAAAAAAAAGAATTAGACATCTTACAAAAGCAGGGGTGCTTTCTCTACCTTCTAATAAACATTTAAATTCCCCCCCAAATACTAAACAAATGAATAACTGTCAATGGTAAATGATAATATTTATGACCTTTAAAACCCCTGAAAAACACTTACTTCTTGAAACAAACAAAAAACAAACAGAAAAAACAACCCATTCCATGAGGTTAAATCAATGATTTAGCACCAGTTCCGATGAAGTATCACAGTGAAAGAAGCTCAGACTGAGTGTGCTCCAGGTACTTCCCCCACCTTGTCCCTGTGACAACTGCATCTGGCTTTCTCAACTGCCACGACTCCATTATAGAAAGTGCTAAGTGCCCAGAGCCTTTTACCTTCCTCCTCCCTGCAGATGTCTCCAGAGCCTTCACTACCACAGAGACACAAAGTAGCTGTTACGTTTACCAGATCCATTTATTATGACTGTGGTTTCAGGCTACAGTCTAAAAGTTACTGCTACAATTTGGCATTTCCAATTTTTTTCCAGAAATATATGCAAACAACCACTTTTTATAATTTTTATAATTTGGGTAAATACAATTCAGCTTCCAGAACAAGAGTAGTCACATCATCTTTTGTCCTCTAAATTATCCATTGGGTATCACTCTTTGAGGAAAGCAGTCTCCTGGAGGAGTGAAAGTGTTTTAGCAACTATCACACTTACAGGAAGAAATATTTTGGACATAAAGGTATGGTTTGTGTGTATTTCAGTTGGTTGGTTGTATTCTTTGCAGCAGGGAACTATTATGGATCCCAAACATTTTTCATCTGCTATTCAGCCAACTGATTTTCATGGAGATGACAAATCTTTGGAAGATAAATTTAGAATACGGGAAGAGCTTCCTAATTAGAAGATCTGAGCTGAAATCAGTATTTTAAACTTTGACACTAAGATGACCTTTTTCAAGTATGAAAGAAATGGAGGAACTGTATGTTCTATCTACACAATCTTGAAGCACTCACTTGCTTAGGCCATTTCTGAGGGAGAAAAATTCTATTAAATCAATTGCTATGTTTCTTTAGATCAGAACATGAAATAGAAGCTTTTGTCCCAGCAAAGAGGTAAGACTTAGAATGCTATTGTCAAGAAAATTAGTATGTATCAGCAAGGAAGTTAAAAAATTAAAAGATAAATATTTATTTTGAAAGTTAGAAGTGATCTATATAAAACAGTTCAGAGTTAGTAAAGCTCTGCGTTTAGCCCGAGACACTTGGAGCCCCATGTCAGACTTCTGCTCCAGGTAGCAGCCAGCAACTGACTAGAAGGAACTTCTAGTTCTTCTTCAACTTGGAAGACTTCTATTTTTTTATTGTTTAAGAAAAACTTAATATAAAAATAAGATTTATGAAAAGAGGGTCACGAAAAGTTGAACAGTTTCTTCCAGGAGAAAACAGATTGGCTGTTTATAAGAATAAGACTTGCTATTCTCATGGATGAAATCTCAGCCTGAAATTATGCACAAGGTTATGGCTGCAGACAGCCATGGGCTAAGTTACTGCACTACCATGAGTCAAGGTCAAGCTGAGAGTGGAGCACTCTGGACTATGTCAGGGGTTAGAGCTCTTTCCTCAGAAAACTGAGAGAAGGCAGGTTTCAACGGAGCATTTTCTAAAAGAAGGAGGGGATATTTTTCTCAATAGGTAAACCCAAAGGCAGAATTATTCTCTATTAGCTGAGGTCCATTGGATATCTCTAATCCTCTCTGCAAATGTATTTCTCCTGCTTTCTTATTCTGTGAGCTCTTAGGAGCCAAGTGCCAAGGACCAAGGCCTGGGGCTCACATGCATGCCTGGGGTACAAATGCCTAAAGACCACAAAGGGTAAGGGAGAGGAAATGTTGGTGCCTGTCTCCTGGATCAGTCACCAACTAGACACCCTCTTTTTTTTTTTTTTTTTTAAGATTCTATTTATTTATTTCACAGAGATCGCAAGTAGGCAGAGAGGTAGGCGGGGGGGGGGGGGGGGGGCAGGCTCCCTGCCCAGCAGAGAGCCTGATGTGGGGCTCCATCCCAGGACCCTGCGATCATGACCTGGGCCAAAGGCAGAAGCTTAACCCACTGAGCCACCCAGGCGCCCCCCTCCCCCCAACTAGACACCCTCTTTAGTGCTACCAACCTTGAAGGGGCTGCTGAGTCCTCTGGGGTTTTCTTAAAGCTAAATACAGTGGAATTCCCATGGTTGGTATGGAGATCCAGGCCTACAAAACCCCAGCTTTTCAAGCTTGGCCAAAGCTACGTTTTCAGTTTTGCATTAGAAAGAAGGAGAATTTAAACCTCAATTAAACCTTGAAGTGCTTCAACACTTAGCATTTGGAGTCTGATTTTTAATCAAGGCCACTAGAATTAATGCCATCCCATTCTTGGTTTGCAGCTGTGATCACGGATGAATGGGAGCCAGAAACACACACCTGCGACAAGTCCCTGTAATAAGACTGAGCATCTTTTCCTTTCAGAAACGGCCAAGGAGATACCTGTTCTCCCCTGCTAGGGCTCCACACTGATTCCCTGAACAGCCCATCTTGAGAAAAGCATAGCAATTTGAAAAGGTGAGATTACATAGGCATAAACGCAAATCAGTGCCATATGTTGAAGGGCCTTTGTTATTTATGTCTGAACCAGATGCTTCTATCCCCTACATTATATTTGCAATCAATCATTTTTAGCCCTTTCTCCTGATGCAATGTCAATTTAATAAAAGAATTGTGCTTCCTTTTTTCTTCATGACTATGAAAGCTCTCATGACCAAATAACCTCACTATTTCATCTCAGAAAGGTTCCCCTTGGAATTAATTACTTTGAAATCAAAGTATTCCTGAACACACAGCTCCTTTTGCAAACATCATTGGCACTTCTTCCTAACAGATCATCTTGCATAAGTGAATCGAACTTTCGCCATGATGTCACTGAGACAAATTAGAGCAATAAAAGTACACGGTGAACCATTACAAGGTACCATGGACAACCACTCCAAGCCAGTTTTGAAATGTCATTATTACTTTACATTGTAAAATGGATTTTAAAATATCCTACTATGGAATTAAACCTGAGATTTGAAAATGGACATCGGAGATTTATGAAATCTGCCTTGAGCATAACATACATCATCAGCATTGTGTGGAGATATTACTTACCATTCTTTAAAAAAATATTATTGAAGTATATACATATATGGCTTTTTTTGAAAGTTTAGAGATAACTGAATCTCAAATAAGGCAACTCTGAAATACTAAAGCCCTTCCCCAGAACTATCCCCTAAACACATCTCCTGTTATTTTGTTTTCTGCCTAATTCTTCCTTTCTCTACACACCATCCTGGCATGTCCCTCTTTCACTGTTTTCTAATGAAAACCTATCTTTATGGTTTTTCCTTTGGGGAAAAAATGGTCAAATACCCATAAAATTGACCATTTAAACCATTTTTAAGCTTATAGATCCATGGCATAAAGTATGTTGCCACTGTATTTAGCATCACCATCATCCATTCCCAGAACTTTTTCATTTTCTCCAACTGATACTCAGTGCCCATTAAACACAAACCTCCCCCATTCTCCCTCCCCCCTCAACCCCCCGCAACCATCATTTTACTTTCTGTCTCTAAGAATCGGACTCCTCTAGGTACCTGATATAAGTAGAATCATACAAAGATAAATAATCTTTCTGTGACTGGCTTATTTCACTTAGCATCATGTCTTCAAGGTACATGCATGTTGTAGCTTAAGTCAGAAGTTCCTTCCTTCTTGAGGCTGAATATTCCATTGTATGTACATACCACATTTAACATGTCCATTCATTCATTAGTACACACTTGTGTTGCTTCTACCTTTTGGCTCTTGTCAATAATGCTACTGCAAGCGTGTTGTGCAAATGTCAATTTGAATCCCTGTTTTCATTTGAGTATCTGCCTAGAAGTGGAATTGCTTCATCATGCAATGATTGTATTTTGAATTTTTCAAGGAATCACCATACTGTTTTCCACAGGGGCTTCTCCATTTCACATTCCCACCAGCAAAGCACAAGGGTTCCAATTTCTCCATATTCTTGTCAATACTTGTTTTCTGTTGTTATTTTTTATAATAGCCATTCTAATGTGTATGAAGTACAAGCTCAATTGTGGTTTTGATTTGCATTCACTAATGACTAGAGATGTTGCACATCTTTTCATGTGCTTATTGGCCATTTGTACATCTTCTCTGGAGAAATGTCCATTCAAGTTGTCTATTTTTAAATCTTTTTTTTTTCTTGTAGCTGAATTGTAGTTCTTTATATATCATGGATATTGCCCCTTATCAGATATGACTTGTGAATTTTTCCTCCCATTCTGTAATGTCTTCATTCATGATATGTTCCATTGATATAGAAAACTTCCTAATTTTGATGAGATCCAACTTACTTATTTTTACTTCTGTTTTCTGGTGCTTTTGATATCATATCAAAGAAACCCTTACCAAATCCAATGTAAAAATTTTCCCCCACTTTCATCTAAAGAATTTTAGAGTTTTAGTCCTACAAATAGGTCTTTGGTCCATTTCAAATTAATTTTTGTATATGCTATAAGGTAAGAATCCAACTTCACTTTTTTCTTGAGGATTTCCTGGTCTTAATTATTTCTCTTCACCCCACTCAGCCTGGGCACCAAATTCAGACACTCTGTATTCTTTTCCTTCCCCATTGATTCTCTACTTTCTTGACCTGTACACAATGTTTCAATTCTATGAAAACCTGCTTATATCTGCTTTTTGTCTTAGAGTATGATTTTCTCAAAGGAAGGGAAAGAGTTTTGTGCTTTTATAGTACTCAAAACAGAACTCTTTCTTCATAAATGCTTTTGATCATGGTGATTGTCTCAATCAGGGTTCAGTAGCAGCAAACGACTCTAGCTATCTTAAGTAGAAACAGATTTAATAGAGGGCCATAGATGTTTACAAATTCACAAGAAAGCCTAGAGTAGTGGGGGTAAGGCTGGGCCTCCAAGAACCACGCTGCAGATTCAACCATCAAGGAAGTTGTTTGTTCTGTCTTGAAGGTAGGGACTCACAAGGCTCCAAATGAACTTCTGACTTCCTAAACAGCACCCTCACTTGATCTAGGAATCAGGAATCTGTCACTGCTGCTGCAACTGGATCTCTAAGATTATAGGAATGCCCATCAGATCTGATCCCACCCACCCACCCACCCCCGCAAAAAAAAAGATACTCCATAATCTACCTACCAACACCCATGAAGCCAGTGACTGGGCACTGGAATCTTGCTGCAGAGAAACCCAATGCCTCCCCACCTGTGTATACCAGCAAAATATTGCAAAAACAGAAGAAATCTTTCCAATCTGTCCAATACATCACTTGTGCCTTTCAAACCTCATTTGGGTACATCTAGTTGAAGAAACCTAAATCTATTCAAGAATCTTAAATGTAAGGGTGTTGAGACAAATGCCAGTTATAGCTTCCAGCCTCTGAAGAATAGAAAAGCAAACTAGAAGAATGAGAAGTTGGGTGCACTCCCCCATGTGTGAGATAGGAATCCATCAAAATCCTTGAGGAGAACACAGGCAGCAACCTCTTCCGACCTCAGCCACAGCAGCTTCTTCCTAGAAACATTGCCCAAGGCAAGGGAAGCAAGGGCAAAAATGAACTACTGGGATTTCATCAAGATCAAAAGCTTTTGCACAGCAAAGGAAACTGTCAACAGAACCAAAAGATAACCGACAGAATGGGAGAAGATATTTGCAAATGACATATCAGATAAAGGCTAATATCCAAAATCTATGAAGAACTTATCAAACTTAATACCCAAAGAACAAAGAATCCAATCAAGAAATGGGCAGAAGACATGAACAGACACTTCTCCAAAGACAGACAAATGGACAAGAGACACAGGGAAAAGTGCTCAACATCATCCAGCATCAGGGAAATACAAATCAAAACCACAGTGAGATACCACCTCATACCAGTCAGAATGGCCAAAATTAACAAGCCAGAAAATGACAGATGTTGGTGAGGATGTGGAGGAAAGGGAATCCTTCTACACTGTTGATGGGAATGTAAACTGGTGCAGGCACTCTGGAAAACAGTATGGGGGTTCCTCAAAAAGTTAAATGAGTTAAAAAAAGTTAAAAAAAAGTTAAAATAGAGCCACCCTACGACCCAGCAATCGCATTACTGGGTATTTACCCTAAAGATATAACTGTAGTGATCTGAATGGGCACGTGCACCCTAATGTTTACAGCAGCAATGTCCACAATAGCCAAACTATGAAAGGGCCTAGATGTCCATCAACAGATGAATGGATAAAGAAGATGTGGCATATATACACGATGGAATACTGTGCAGCCATCAAAAAACCCCCAAAATCTTGCCATTTTCAATGACGTGGATGGAACTAGGGGGTACGATGCTAAGCAAAATAAGTAAGTCAGAAAAGGACAATTATCATATGATCTCTCTGATATGAGGAATTTGAGAGGCAGGGAAGTGGGTTGGAGGGAAAGGAAGGGAAAAAATGGAACAAGACGGGACTGGGAAAGGAGACAAACCATAAGACACTCTTAATCTCAGGAAATAAACTGAGGGTTGCTAGGGGGCAGAGGGTGTAGGGATAGGATGGCTGGGTGATGGACATCGGGCAGGGTATGGGCTATGGGGAGTGCTGTGAATTGTGTAAGACTGATGATTCACAGACCTGTACCCCTGAAGCAAATAATACATTACATATTAATAAAAACAAAACAAAACCTCTCACGTGGATAAAGGAGCAAGGGTCTTTTTAGATAGCAGAAAAAGCAAGAGTCTGCAAAACTATCTTAAAAGGCTGAGGTTCATTCTAATTGGATCGGATTGGGTCACATGCATCTCTTGAAACAATCATTGCAGCTGAGAAAAGAGATGCAGTCATTAGCTTAAACCATGATCGTACATCCCACCTCTAAAATTTGGGATAAAACCTTCCCCCAAATCCCACAACAGGCTGCACAGACCAAGGATGGAAGGTGGATTTCCCACCTCCAAAGTCAGAGACCATAGCCACAAAAAGAATTGAGCTAAGGTCTTTCTACCTAACTTCCCCTTTTAACCCCAGAACAGTGCCTGGTGAGTACAGACTGTTTAAGGCAAGAATAAATGTGTGATATGTGAGTATTACCTCATCTTCCGTGGGGGTGTGTGTATGTGTGTGTTCCCCTACTCTAGCTCAACAACTTCTACGGTACAGAAAAGCTTCTGAAAAATTCTTACCTGATACACACTGAGTATTTCTTTAACCACATGTCCTTCATTTTCTGTACATCTGAGCTCTGACTGAGAAAGTGAGAGTCAGTTGAGTTACTCTGGAGCAATCTAATTGTTTCTGAAGAAATCGGATGCAACTGAGTTGCTTGTTGACATGTTCAAGGGCAACTGAATATGTCTGATAGAGTTGGGAGCAACAGAATTGCATTTGCAAATCTCTTCTCACCACTCAGCTGGGTTTAAAAATTATGGCATAACTCCATGGCATGCAACAATTGTAACCTTTGTTCTCTGCATTCAAGCCACCCTAGGGAAGGCCCTTTTAAAGAATTTTTGACCAGTAATATTATTCTATTTTCTAGTCATCAAAAATAAATCTGAATGTTCTTCTAATGGCTATAAAGAAAGCTGGAGAGAGTTTTTCCTCAACAAACAGCTATTTAACTGAGGGGAACTATGGTCCTAAGCGCCAAACTAGAAGTCTAGTGGAGGGTGCAAATTGCAAGCCTACAGTTAGACAAACAGTCCCTCCAGAAGAGCAACAATGAGCTTACAGAAGGCTTGCTCTGAGAGGTTTCTCCCGTGGATTTAATTAAGGATAAGGAGTATATCCTTCAGGATCTCGCCTCAAACACAGTTCAATTCAGAGAATTGTACTTTCGTGTGTTATGAAGCTGATGGTGAATCAGATCTACACTGAATTAAGTAAATTTACCTAAGTGGGTTTTCAGTTCTTTGGTTTTACCCACCTGACTTTGAAGATCCCATGAATTTCACCCTGACTTTTGTTCCTGCTATTATTATTTCTAACTCTTTCAAGTTTTACAACAAATAACTGAATCCAAATAGGGAACAGAAAATGTGAGGGTTACAGAATCTTGTTACCCTATTTAGTTGCCATAGCAACCGTGGAGTGGGCAGCTTGCCTTTGGCACACAAGTGCAGCATCTCCAACAGTGTTTCTCAGAACCTTCATCCCTTGGGTAAATTTTCATCTCCCAATCCCAGTGGCCCATGCTCTCCCTCTCCCCATTTACTAAACTATGCTCTTAAATGATTCATACATTCTATACAAAACTAATGATGGCTTAAAATGCTATACCACCTTGCATATTTGAATTTTGTTAAGTATCAGAGCTCTAAGCTCATTAAACATTAATGATAGAATCCCAGACCCCAGCCATGACGGAAGCAAGGCTGTGATGTAATACTGTCCTTCTTGACCTTGCTATTGGTCAGTGGGTGAGTTCAGTTGTGCACTAATGATGTGAGGAGTTTCTTATATGTTTATTACACTTCATTTTAAAAAGAAACCCATGGGACACCTGAGAGGCTCAGTGGGTTGAGCTGCTGCCTTCGGCTCAGGTCATTATCCTAGGATCCTGGGATCAAGTCCCACATCGGGGTCCTAGCTCAGTGGGGAGTTTGCTTCTCTCTCTGCCTCTGCCTGCCACTCTGCCTGCTTGTGCACGCTCTCTCTCTTTCTGACAAATAAATAAATAAAATCTTAAAAAAAGAAAAAGAAACTCAGCAGAGATATGAGATATGAGTAGTTCTGCATTAATGCTGAGGTGGGGAGAAGTACTCAGATTTCAGAGATTTCAGAAGTAAAATCAATAAAAGTTGATAATTGGTAGAATGGGAGCAAGAAACACAGGCATCAGTGTTTGGGATGTCAGGTTGATACTATTGGTATTGGGGCATCTGGGTGGCTCAGTCAGCTCATCTGACTCTTGGTTTCAGCTCAGGTCATGCATGATCTCATGGGTCCTGGGATCAAGCTCCCATGGAAGGGTTCCATGCTCAGCAGGGAGTCTGCTTGAAGATTCTCTCCTTGTGCACTGCCCCCATGCTCTAAGAAAAATTAATACATCTTTTTGAAAAAAAATATGAGATTTATGGAGGAAGGATATTGTAGAAAGAACTGATTCGCAGGGAAGACAATGAACTTTATTTTTTAACATGTTGAGCTTAAGCCATTGAGCCAATACAACAGACAGCTTGAAATAAGGGTTAATATCTTAGGAGAGAGGGGCGCCGGGGTGGCTCCGTGGGTTAAAGCCTCTGCCTTCGGCTCAGGTCATTATCCCAGGGTCCTGGGATTGAGCCCCGCATCAGGCTCTCTGCTCAGCAGGGAGCCTGCTTTCCTCTCTCCCTCTCTCTCTGCCTACTTGTGATCTCCCTCTCTGTCAAATAAATAAATAAAATATTTTTTAAAAAATATCTTAGGAGAGAAGATGAGCCTAAAAATAGATAGAGATCACTCACATATGAGTGGTAAATGAAGCCAGGTCCATTCAAAGTTAGCCAGAAGGACGTATTCGAATGTACACTTTGAGAAGTAGGACAAAGTTTGACCCATGGAGAGCATCAATATATTATATAGTCAATAGACTAACAGATGGATATGTATTATTATATAGTACCTATATCTGCCTATCTACAGAGAGACAGAAAATGTGTAGGGGAATGCCGTCACAGAGAAGACCAGAGGAGGTGATCTGTAAGACCAGGTAAAGCAATAAAAAATCAACATAAAATATCATAAAAAATCAACGATTCTGGCAAGATCTCAAGATGCTTTGGTGGGATAGCATGTCATGAAAAAATTTCTTGGGGTGCCTGGGTGGCACAGTCAGTTAAGTAACCAACTCTTGTTTTCTTCTGAGGTCACAACCTCACGGTCATAAGATCAAGCCCTGTGTAGGACTCCAGGCTCAACATTCGGCTTGAGTTTTTTTCTCCTTCTCCCTCTGCCCTTTCCTCTGCTCTCTAAAATATGTAAATAAATCATTTTTTTAAAAAAACCATCACTCCTTCTCTACCTGAAGAATTAAAGAAATGGATTAAAGCTGCCATAGAATCAAAATTTTTAACAATCAATGCAGTAGGGGCACTGACCCATCAGAATGGGCCATCAACCAACCAGTCAGCAGGAATGCCAGGACATCATCAACCTGCAAAGTCATACCATCATATTCTGGCTGATGACACAGCCCTCAAGACTTTCACTTATTACCACTGAGGCACAGTATCGGATAGAAGTTAGGAGGTTTCAGATCCCTTCTTAATGGATTTTATCCCTGGTTCTACTACTTTATAGCTTTGTAATGTTGGAATGGTTACTAATCTTTCTGTGTCTCAGTGTCCTTATCTATAGCGTGAAGATGATCACAGAACCATAAAACACAGTTTTTAGAACAATACCGGCACATTAAAATGACTAATAGATGTTAGTTGCCAATATTATTTCTGAATAACTTAGCTTTGAGCAGCTCTGCTTCCCTATACCTACTGAGTATAGGGAAGTCTCACTTCTTTAGACATGTTGAATCCATACGGGCAGGCAATGATGCATTCACGCAACCATGATCTCCTCCTGGAAAAACTCCTAAATTCAATTAGCATCTTCGGTTCAGCTAAACAAACTGGAAAAAATCCCAACTGCATCAGATACTTTATTTAGATGATTTCAATGAAGGAGGGAAAAAAATCTCTGAAATGAAACCAAAAACTCACAACAGACACATTTCATGGTTGAAACTGTAAGAATTTGAAAAGCATTTGCTTTTTTGGAGCAAGGTTTGGAGGATTTGACTAAAATGCTATTTGAGAAAGAGGATTTGGAAGGAAGAGACTTTATTTGTGGTACAACTGTTTCATCTCCACATCCTGACATGGATTTTTGCCTGAGTACTTGCTTCAATTCTGTTTACAGTGACCATTATTTTGTGGGAAAATAAAAGGGGCTCTTAAATCAAAAAGGGGGAAAAAAGTAGAGAAGACATGTTTGAATGAATAAAGAGGAAATCATGAAATATTGTCTGTGGCTTTCCAAAAAGTCTGCTCAACTGTACCATATTCTATAACTTGTAAAAACCCACAGAAATGAAATATCTGAGAAACAGCAGTGGTGGGCCAGCTTAGAAGAAGCAGTTTCTTTTGGATGATACAGAAGTTGATTAAAAACAGAAATTTCCACGATTCCTTCCAGAAGAGGGTGGGCAGGCTGAGAGAAGAGCCTAGTGGGCTCACCATACTTAAAGGAGGCTGTCTCACATATCACCCTCCCAGGCTGCCTACCCCTTATCACTCAATATTAAATGGTCCTCTGTATTGTTCTCCAGTCTCTCCCTTCATTTTTCTTTAGAGCATTTCTCTCTGTTAAAATTGCTACGTGGATTGTTTACTTTCTTGCTTATCATCTTTTTCCCCACTTGAATGTAATTCCATGAGGGCAGGGACAGTTTTGCTTCTTATCGTATCTCCAATTCCTAGAACATCCAGAACAAATGCTCAATAATTTGTGTCGAATGCATGAGTTAGTGAACAAATGAATGCAGTTGCTATAGTGACCGTTTTGCATGAACTACTGTGTCAATTCAGTGTCCTATATACATTATGGACTGAATTGGTCACATGGTCAGCTGATAGGTATTTTGACCACATTAAGCAGTCAAATCGATAAAAAAATGATGCACCCAGGAATTTCATTCAAAGCAGTTTTGACATGCCCTGACAGTAGCTCTAATTTTGACAGAGAGGTTTCAAAGCGTTCTCTTGGTATCTCTATTCAATAATTTTCTTTTCTAATGGGTTGCTTCCAAAGCCATGGCTAATAGAAGGACAAACAATATAGTACATTGCACAACAATTAAATTGTTGAGGCCAAATGGTTGATCCGGGTAAGTCAAATCAAATCAAGGGCTTGGGGACCATGGAGCAATTGACCTTGATGTGGTCAGTATATTGACCCTTGAATCACCCCATTTAGAGTGAGGACAGGGCTCATGACACTAGACGGTGCTCTCTGCATCCATATTTTAAATGAGTAAGAAGGACTTTGTGGAGCTTAAAAATGCTGAATCTTAGTGAGTGCTTAAGAAGTATACAGCTATCATTTATTTTAGGAAGAAAGGAGAGAGGCAGGGAAGAGGGTCAACGGGTTGGGAGGCAGTAAAACACGCACGCACACCACCCATCTAAAAAAAAAAAAAGTCAAAACTCAATTCCCTAAAATCCAAAGCACTTAAAATGAAAATAAAACAGTGCCTCCCAAGTATATATTACCAGCAAGAACATACAAATGAGGGGCCAGGTCAGTGTCCTGAGGGTTTTTATTTGGAAGAAATATAAACTTTATCTAGCAGTTAGCTTCAGCATTGGAAAAGTTCTCTTGAAAACATTTTGCCAAATGCACTGAGTTAGATAAGCGAGACAAAGTCTCTTATTATGAAGAAAATGTGAACTATTTTGTTTGCTTGATGTCAACTCTTAGTGCTCATAAATGGGGCATTTCAAAGCCATGTAGGCAAAGCCTTTCCAAAAGTCTTGAGAGGGTTTTGTTCATATAATAACAATGATGATTTCTTATGGTTCTTTATTGGCAAAACAAAAAACTCTGTCAAGGAGAAAAAAGAGATATTCTTCCATGGGTTGGATTGTATAGAGTCAAAGCCAGCTCTATCCAGGTTGCTGGGAAAAAAGTCAGTATCCAGGACTAAAAACAAAAGTTGGGTGTGGGGGTGGGGAGGGGAGAATTGATTTGTGAACTGAGTAGTTCATGCAGCTCAGTGCCATGAGGAAGGACTGCTGGGGGTGGGGGGGGTGGGCATGTTCTAAACGGAACTCATTTCCATGCTTTAGAGGTATTTGATGATGAAATAGTTAATAAATTATCATTTCCATAATATATGCGAGGCTCTGTACTAAATATTTTTTTAAAGATTTTATTTATTTATTTATTTGACAGAGAGAGCACAAGTAGGCAGAGCAGCAGGCAGAAGGAGAGGGAGAAGCAGGATCTCCACT
The DNA here is from genome assembly GCF_922984935.1 of Meles meles. NCBI lineage: Eukaryota > Metazoa > Chordata > Mammalia > Carnivora > Mustelidae > Meles > Meles meles. The sequence goes on from NC_060068.1 coordinate 88,198,016, forward strand.
GAGCAGAGAGAGCCCAATGCAGGGCTTGATCCCAGGACCCTAGGATCATGACCTGAGCCGAAGGCAGCTGCTTAACCGACTGAGCCACCCAGGCGACCCTGTACTAAATATTTTATGTCAAGTATTTGGTTCTGGCCTCCCCACAATCCCATGTGATCCAGACTATCTTTCCTATTTTACAGATGGGGATACTATGCTCCAAGTCAAACAGCCAGGAACAAGAAGAACTTAGCTGCTGGTTGTAAAACCCATGTTTTCATGCCTTAGGTAGTCAGTACATCAAGCAAACATCACCAGAAAGCATCAGAACCTGGCCAGTGGGCAAGAATGGCTCTTCCGGAACTCTGGAAGAAACCAGTTCCCCACAAGCCTTCATTGCCTGGCTCCCTGGAGAGGGCAGGACAGGAACAGGACAACAGAGCTCTGGCCAACTTAGGCAAAACCAGAACTCCAGTTGGGTGCCAGGAGACTTAGCCCTTTATAAAAGGGTTTGATTTTGTTTCCACAGCAGCTATAGACACATTCTCCTATTTCCAGCACGGTAATGGATTCAGACCTACCGAGAAAGGGAATAGTCGATTCTGACCGGTAACGATTTGACTGGAAACTGAAGGGGAGAGGGAAATCGAGGTGGTCGTGCTCGGATGTCACCATGCCCTTCGTCTAGATTTCTTTGATGAGATTCACCAGAGGACAGTTTGGAGACCAGAATGCTAAGTACAGTGGCAAGGAAAGCCCATGGCTCTCCCAGATGTAAAGACTTGGAAGAAGAAAAAGAGAAGAAAGGAGGGAGAAGGGGAAGCAGAAGAGACTGAGAAGAAAGGCAAAACTAAAACGACAAATGAGCAACGTTGACCTGAGTGAGCAGCCTCGAGAGAGTGGGTCTGCATCAGGAGGACCAGTTAGATAAGCGGGCCATTGGGAGGGCTGTGGACTCCACTCACCGTTTCATCCGTTTACATGAAAATCAAAGATAATCTGTTTGGCAGGAAACAAACAAACCAATCAACCCTCTAGGTCTCTGAGTGCACTTGGATTTGGGCCGCCCTGCCCCACCTGCATATAAATGATTTCTGAGCCATGTGAACCCCTCACTTCATAATGCGTGCGGCAGGGGAACAAATGAATATCAAATGGGAAAAGGCAGGAGAACTCCACACGGTGTGTCAGGAGACCAGGGGAAGTAAAACATAACATGGTAATGAAGTGATTGAAAGATTGTTAAGACAGTCCGTGTAGAAGATAAAATATGGTCTCAATGTGATTGCCTGATTCCCTGGCAGACAATACGCCGGGTGAACTTCTCCCTTTCAGAATAAAGCAATCTTGCCCTCAGACAAGAACAATCTCTCTGTGTATTGCAGAGGAAGTGAAAAGTGGCACTTTGGATAAGGGATTCAAAGTGCCTGTCAGACGTGTTCACACAGCCTGCCGTCCTTCCCAGGCTCCGGATGCCTGCTGAGAGAGCTCTCTCTTGGCTGTTCCAACTGATGCAGCCTGTGAAACGGGCGATGCAAATACGAAGCTTCCGGGAACTGACCAAAAGACCAGCTATTCTTAGGGAAACAAAGAAACAGTCTGGGTTCTATTGTAGCCCATCTGCATGGAGTGTATCCCGTGTTTGACTGTTTCTGCACAGAAGCCCAGCCACACACTGTTCCAGCCTGGATGTGGCATTCTCTCTCGAAAAATGCAGTGTCTTGGTACTTAAGTGGGGTTTGACGGATGGTGAAATTGAGTGTGAATTTCAGGCAGGCCATTTCCTTTGACTACTTCAGGGAAATGCTGTAATGAGAAGAGGTTTTTAAAACCAAAGAGAAAGGCTTGGTCATTAAGTCTAATGAATGGCTGAATGCCACAGAAGGCATTCACAGATTTTGGCCATAATTATATTATTATTTATACATTTCCATAATAAGAACTCATTTCCAAGGGAGCACAGATTGCTTTATAAATGCAAGTTCCTTAATCTTTGGAGTATTCCTAAGCTACAGATTGGGCATTAGTTTTATTAGCTCCATTTAGCAATAGAGAAAATGAAGCTTAAGAAAGGCTAAGCTTCTAGCTTCCCATCACTGACCAAATGAAGATGTAAATTCAGGATGGAACGCATGCCCCTGCCTTCCAGTCCAGGGCTGTTTCCATTTCACTAGTACAAACAGGAGACACACAAAAATGTCTTCTTGTGACTATAAGATGGGATTTAGACTCTAAGGGCAGAGCCAAGGGTAAAGATGGAGGATATGAATCTATAGCTCTCCACAACATGGCTTTTATGATCTTTCTGCTGCACACTCTGGCCCCCAGGGTCATGAAAATAGGGAGGTGGTAGCTCATTGGTCGTGAATGCAAAGGTTTTCTCTGCAGCTGGAAGCAAGTATCACAGTGGAAATTCCCAAAGTCCCTTCCCCTGTGTTGTTCTGGGTTAAGGGTCTAGGCCCTTGGCTCTTAGGTCAATCATTTATCTCCTGCCTAAGGGTGGCCCAAAGCCTGGAGCAGCCCACTAACACCAGCATCACTTGGGAGCCTGTTAGAAACAGAGAACCCCAGGGGCTCCTGCCTGGCTCAGTTGGTACAGTGTACAACTCTTGATTTCGGGGTTAGGAGTTTGAGCCCCACACTGGGTGTGGAGTTTACTTAAGTGAAAAAAAATAAAATCTCTAATAAAAGAAAAGAAATACAGAATCCCAGGCCCCACCTCAGCCCAAAGGAATTAGTTTCTGCTTTTTACAAGATCACCTGGTGATCCGTGTGCACAGTGAAGTCTGAGACTCATTCTTCACAGTGGCTAAGTGTACAGACTGGATTTAAAGCATCTAAATAGAGTCCCTGGTCCTGCATTTAAACCACCCACGTAACCCCAGGTATGTCCATTCATTCTGTGAAATTTCAGACAGTGAAACTGTCTACATCAGGGGCACCCCGGTGGTTCAGTCGGTTAAATGGCTGCCTACAGCTCAGATCATGATCCCAGAGTCCTGGGATCGAGTCCCACATCAGGCTCCCTGCGGAGAGCCTGGTTCTCCCTCTGCCTGCCGCTCCCTTTGCTTGTGCTCTGTCTCTCTCTCTCTGTCAAATAAATAAAATCTTAAAAAAAAAACAAACCTCTACATCAGAGGATTATTATGAGGATTAAATGAGAGAATCCTTTGTTTTAAGGACTACTAGAGACAATGCACAGAACGTATTAAGAACAACACCTACCACACAGCAAATACTCAATCCATGGTACTTTCAGGCCCCTCCCTTGTCATTCATCCTAACGTGATTCAACATGGTAAAACAGTTGGAGCTACAGCACACTGATTTGCTCCAGCCCCTCCCCCATGTCTTTAGGAACACCCTCCATTTCATAATCCATACACTGTCATCAATCTTTCCTCCAACCAACTCCCTGCCTGTTTCCCAGTCCAACTCCCAAATTTCTGTTTGGGAGGGAGCAGTGTCCATGTCAGGGCTGCCTGAAGGGGCACAGGATCCTCCAAGAGCTGACCCAGTCTCTGCCCCATGATACAGATACAATCTCAGCCACCCCAGCTCCCACCAGGATCCTGAATGCCATTCAGGAAAATGACTATAAATAGAACAGTGGGACAGCCCTGCTACCCAGAGTTCTGTGGCACAGTCACCCTCAAAGCCTTGTATTGTCCGGAAGGTTTGGAGGCTAAACTGGTTTGTGACTAGACAAGGAGATAATGGGATGAAACAGACTCCCTACTGTTCTGCTGACCTTTGTTTAGCACACAGAAGTTTTGTATAAAACAAACACACTACCAGAATGGATTCTGCCAACTAGGTAAAGGCCAACCTAGATTGGTCTGTTCATTCAAGATGGCCCTTTAGCTATTAGAGGATTACAGGAAGAGGCCCACTTTTATCCATAAACCCCGAATTACCTGACACAACAGGCATTCATTAAGTAGCTGTCCTAGAGGCCAGTTCCTCCCCTGGCCCCCAGCGCTATCCAGAAGAGAAGACAGGGAGCATGCAGGAGAGCCCCCCACTCCTCTCTAGTCAGAGGGAACCACATCTCAAATCCTTAAGTTTCATTTGCCAACCAGAACATATTATTCAGGAACCCCAAATTAGAATTTCTGAATGTAATATCTGAATTTTGGTATTTTTTCCCCCTTCCCTCCACAGACTCGGGAAAAAGACCAGAGACTTCAGGGTCAAGGTCTGAAATTAGCTGCTGTCAATAATGAGAAAAAGACTCCATGAAGCAGTTAACTGTCTGCTAACCGGGGAACCAGCTGGAAATAGGACACTTCAGAACTGACAAGTAGTCTATGTTTTTAAGTAGGGGAGATCCAGCAATGTGAGGGGCTTCTCCCCCACGTCACAAACCGATGGATTGCGGGGTGTTGCTGCTAGCCATCCCCTTTCCTCTCGGCGGTTTATGGACCCCACAAATACACCGGTGACATCCCCTTCCCTCTCGGCGGTGGAAGTGGAGTGGGTGGAACCCAGGGCTGCTACGGAAGACCCACTCAAGGTTTACACCTGAGACGTCCCACATCACGTGGGCACCACGGATTAGCCTCCAGGTGTGGACTCTGCAAACTGGGACTTGTCATTAGTGGTCACACACATTTAGAGCTGGGAGAGGATGTAACAGGAAGAAACAGGCCTCCTGCTGTTCTCCTGACATTTATTCCACGGAAGTGGGGTGCATGTTTATTTCAACGTAAAACAGCTGTCACATAAACACAGCCGGCAGTAAAGAAGAAAAACAAGAACCGAGTGACTAAGGGAAGAGAAAAATGACAACGACTGAAATATTTACCAGGTGAACAACACACACACACACCAAACACACACGGGCAGAGAATGTGTTATTTTAGTTTTGAAACATTTCATTTGGTAAGGTCCTGGTAATAAAAGATAGGAATCACATAAATCACTGGGCTTTGGCTTTCTTAAGGGAAACCAGAGCTGGTGAAAGTGCTACGTTGACAGCTTTACAGGTAGAAAATGCAAAAAGCAGCTGGTTTGGGGGTCTCGGCCCATTTCTGCAAACTGAATCACTGCTCATGACTTATCATGGTGGGGCCGACATCTCCATTCTCCACTTGTGAAAAAATCTGGGTGCCACTTAAACCTTAGCCAGGCCGCGGGGAGCCAAGCAGCAAGCTTCTAACGGCAATTTCTAATTACTGTTCTGGATGCAAAGCGGGATGGTATAGATCACTGCTGGCTTCCATGGGCGCTCATGAGCGCTCTCCTCCTCCCCGGCGAGAAGGAGCCTGGACAGGCCAGGTGGGATATAAACCAGTCATTGAACCCAAGTCCATCTTCCAGGTCCTGCCCGTCTTATCCCGTCCCTCACCTCAAGCACTTGTCAGTTTCCCTGGCTGCACTGGTGAAAACGCTAATTGCTAAGACCCCTCCTATCTCCTGAGTTTATGATTCTGTACATCTGGAAGGGAGACGGTGGGGAGGATTGGAAATTTGCATTTCTAACGGGTTCCCAAGTGATGCAGATGCTGCCGGTCCAGAGATGAGGATTGAAGAACTTTTATATGAAGGTAAGGTGGAAGATGGAATCTTTCACTGAAAATTTGGTTCTATCTTCACTATTTAAGACTGAACTGCCTTTGGGGCGCCTGGGTGGCTCAGTCAGTTAAGTGGCTGTCTTCGGCTCGGGTCATGATCCCAGGGTCCTTGGATCAAGCCCCGCATCGGGCTCCCTGCTGAGCAGGGAGCCTGGTTCTCCCTCCTACTTGTACTCTCTATCTCTCTATCAAATAAATAAATAAAATCTTAAAAAAAAAAAAAAAGACTGAACTGCTTTTGATACCCAGGGGAAAACTTGATGCTGAAACAGTCCCTTAGGCCTTGAGCTGACAGGAGGAGACCTGTTCCTTGATGAGAAAGACAGAAATATCTTGGACCTGGTGCCTGTACTGTGGCACATCACCTTGGAATATCAAGTCACAGGGGGCCAGATTCTCCCATTACCTGCCTAAACCTGCAGGGAAGCCTCATATCATGAGATGCTATGCAATTTCTTCAAACCAGTACTGTTCAAATTATTTAGAAAAAAAGATCAAGGCAGACTGTGCAATGTAATTGAACGAGGACAAAATCTCGTTCTTCTTGAATATTTCCCCATCCGCCTCTGTGGCAGGTTGCCAAAACTATAGAACCTTCTGGAAAATGATCTCATCTTACGGATCCACATCACCCCTGAATTCAACCCGCGGCTCTCAGTGATCTGAAACTTCATACAGCAGATAGGAACCTGAGCTTTTTTGCTCATTACCGGAAGCATTAACTACTTTTTGTCATGGAAAAACACTGGGATATATCACAAGAATTACTGGGTACTCCACAAGCCTAGAGCTTCTAAGTCTCTTTGAGATGTGGTATTTGCTTGCCAGCTCAGGGACTCACTCCCACATGCTAGCCTCCAACTGTGTGTTTCATCAAAATGATAAATTACAACATATCCTGGAGCTTTGAGTTTGAAAGAACTACAGTTAAAGCCTCACATGCTAAGAGTTGGCGCAGCTGGGCTGACTCAGATTCCAGGTGCCACACCAGCCCCTGCACGAACTGGCCATGGGCTCTTGCTCCGGTCATCCAGTCCTTCTGAACCCCAGCTTTCCTGTCTGTACCCAGACCGTTCCCCTGACTGGCAGGAACATCACTGTTTTTCAAGGCAGCTGGTTCCATTGTTGCTCAGCTTGTTCCAAAGTCAAAAGGTTCTTCTGCAATTTGTGCCCAAATGTGATGCTCTTTCTCGGCTGTTCACTTTCCCTAGTTGTGCCCTCCAGAAAAACCACAGAAAAGCCTCCCCCCTCTCACACAGCCTCCATGTCCCCTTTAAAACTTATCTAGTGGGCGCCTGGGTGACTCAATGGGTTAAAGCCTCTGCCTTCGGCTCAGGTCATGATCCCAGGGTCCTGGGATCAAGGCCCGCATCGGACTCGCCGCTCGGCGGGGAGCCTGCTTCCCCCTCTCTCTGCCTGCCTCTCTGCCTACGTGTGATCTCTGTCTGTCAAATAAATAAATAAAGTCTTTTAAAAAAATAAAAAATAAATAAAACTTCCCTAGCGTTCCCATAACAGACCACCCAAAAATGTACTACGGCTCTCAACAAATAGAGGAGATTTTCAATAAATGCAAGTTAAATAAATGAATAAGTGAATGGAGGGGTGAGCGCTAGGGTGAGCACAGGTATTAGCCTTCCCACCCTCTCAAGTCTGTCAACAATGCTCTTTACATGAGGTGCCAGACCTGGGCTAAGTACAGCTGCTAAGTACTGTTGACTTTTGACAGTCACTACATTAACACTTGCGGTTTGAACTATTCATGATGACTCTAAAGGCCCACATCTTATAGTAATTTGTCCTTTGGTTATGGCAAAAAAAAAAAAAAAAGAAAGAAAAGAAAAAATCTGGATTGATATCTGGTTGATATGACATTTAAGTCATTTAAACCGCTTAGTCCATGGATGCGCCTAGCTGATACTCCAATATTCAAATCTCAATTTGACTTTGATAATGTGTGTGTGGCATAGGGCAAAAGATATTCTATCATAGTATCAGAAATTCTGGGAACTTGCGAGGATTTTAGGCCACATTTTCTCAAATAATAATGGTAAAAGATTTTCCAAATGGATTAACAAAGAATCCTGTGAACTGACAATTTCTCATTATCTGATGCCTCTGACAATGGTGGAACTGAGCTCTCCTTCAGCCTTCTTTTCTTAGCTGGGTCATACCATCGGATCACATAGGGATTTCCATTTTATTTGAGAGAGAGAGAGATAGGGAGATTGAGCATGAGCAGGAAGGGCAGAGGGAGAGGGAGAGAATCTCATGTGTAGAACCCAGCACAGGGCTTGATCCCACGGCCTCGAGATCACAACCTAAGCCAAAAGCAAGAGTTGGGCACTTAACCAACTGAGCCACCCAGGTGCCCTAAGGATTTTGTATATGCACTGTCGTCGGCATGGTCTCCCTTTTGCTTTGTACATGCCTACTACGTTTCGAAAAAGTAGACTCATCTGGGGCTCCTGGAGGCTGGCTCAGTAGGGGGAGCATGTGACTCTTGATCTTGGGGTTGTGAGTTCGAGACCCACATTGGATGTACAGGTTACTTTCAAAATAAAATCTTTAAAAAAAAAAAAAGGAGACTCATCTGTTTAAAAGAGAGATAGACTGATTACACTATTGGGTTCAGAGGAAGACGGCACCTAGGTGGACGTTTCTTCTCAATTATACGTGTCAGGAAACTTTACTATTTCAGAGTGGTCATGGCCATTCAAGTTCGTAAGTCTGATACAGACAAAACTCCTGAAAAATTGATATATAACCTAAAATGCCATTTTAAATTTCTAGTGAGGTCTATGGTGCTATAGTGACAACAATACTTGTGTCCAATATGAAAGGGATCTCTTGTAAAGATGAGGGAAGCCTAATTAGTAATTAAAAGTTTGCTCAATTGAGCACAGAATCTAAACCAAGGCAACTGAATGTTCTGAATGCATATAAATATAGTATAAAATATTCCTCCCTAGTACTTAAGTATGCATGTCTACTAAATACTGCCTTTCTCCCATGGTCTGGGTAAACATGACAAATCCTTGTTCTCCAATTTCTCTTTATCTAGATTCTAAGCAGACTACTCACCTCCTCTAAATCTATTCTTTCTCTAAACAGAAGAAAACACGATGGCTTAGGTTATAATTTTCTCAAGTTAGATTCCAGGCTTGAAGATATTCTCCCAGCTATCGTGATAGTAGTAGAAGGCTCTGCAGTCCTACATTGGCTCTGCATTTGAAAACTCTCTTTGAACGGAAGACCGTTCATCTATTTTAGTTTTCCAATTATTTAATGATTTGAATAGACAATGCATGAACATGGTAAGATATTTCCTTCCAAAGGATATTTTTTTAAAAACGTATGGTGAAAATTTCTCTCCCCTTCCTGATCCCCCTCTCTACTGTTATCAATCTCTTGTGTAGCATTCAAAGAAAATCCATACATTCTCTTCCTTCATATTACAAGAATGGCAGGAAGCCACATGTATTGTTTTGTTCCCTCTTATAGAATTACATTATTCCTTTTAACAGCTGCAGAGAATTCTGTCACATGGACGTATGGTGTTCAAATAGTCCCAGTAACAACATACATTTAGATTCCAGTCTTTGTCATCACAAACAATGCTGCAATGAATGACTTTTATTAAATTTTAATTTAAAAATTTAATTGTATATTTTATATTTATATTTATAAATATATAAATACATTAAAATATAAACATATTTATATTTTTATATTTATATTTTAAAACATAAATGTATTTATTAAATAATAAATCTTTAACATTTCACACCCGTGTATCTCTGGAAATATTTCTACATCTGAAATGACATTTTTACTATAATTAATATTGCCTTATATGTCCCCTTAGCATTGATACAATTTCTATTCCTACCACAATTTATGAGGGTGCCTATTCCCATACATTCACCATGGGATGGAGCCAGTGAGTTCATTAGTCATCAATTGCTGCATAACAAATTACCATAACACCTAATAGCTTAAAACAACATGTATTTTTTCAGTTTCTGTGAGACAGAAGTTTAAGAGGAATACATCCTAATGGTTCTGCCTCACTGTTTCTCACTACGTTGTTGGCCAATACTACAGTCATCTCAAGGCTTCATGGGGCTGGACGATCCAATTCCAAAGTATGTCACTGAGGGGCTATGGACAGAAAGCCTCGGTTCCTTGTTGACTGTTGGCTTACAGGATACTCAATTTCTGCCATCTCCATTTCTACCCAGGGCTCCTTGAGTGTCTTCAAGACATACCAGTTGGCCCAGAGCAAGGGATCCAAGAGAGAGCATAAGCAGGAAACTGCCATGTCTTTCATGACCTAGTCTCAGAAGTCCCAAACCATCATGTCTAGTGTATTTGGCTCATTACAAGGGACTATGTCCAGTGGACACCAGAGGGACTATGCCCAGTGGACACCAGACTTTCCTTGGAGGGAGGAAAATTAAGTTCCCTCTCTTGAAGAGGAGTATCAAAGAGCTTGTGGTTATATTTTAAAACCAAAAGAATAAGTTATCAATCTTTTTTTGTTCTTGCCCATATGATAGGTGGAAATGATATCTACTATGGCATTAATGTGCACTTTCTTATTAAGAGTGAGACAGTATTTTTTTTATAAACATATAATGTATTATTAGCCCCAGGGGTACAGGTCTGTGAATCACCAGGTTTACACACTTCACAGCACTCACCATAGTACATACCCTCCCCAATGTCCATAACCCCACCACCCTCTCCATATCCCCCTCCCCCCAGAAACCCTCAGTTTGTTTTGTGAGATTGAGAGTCTCTTATGCTTTGTCTCCCTTCCGATCCCATCTCGTTTCATTCATTCTTTTCCTACCCCCCAAACCCCCAATGTTGCATCTCCACTTCCTCATATCAGGGAGATCATATGATAGTTGAGACAGTATTTTTAATAGCTTCACTGCAGTCTGACTGATAAAGGCCTGCACATATGTAAGGTGTACAATTTGAGGAGTTCGGACAGATGCGGATACCACCTCATCAACATCGCACATAATAGATACAGCCAACATCTTCCAAAACAAAATTGACAGATCTTAGCTAGAATAACTAAGAGAAAAGAGGGAGAGTCTCAAATTAAGAAAATCATAAATGAAAGTGAAGACATTATTACTGATACCAGAGTAATAAAAGGGGTCATCGGGGACCACTATGAAGAGTTACATGCCAACACACTGGAAAACCTGGAGAAAATGGATAAATTCCTGTATACACAAAACCTACTCAAACTGAATCATGAAGAAATAGAAAATCTCCACACACTAATAATGAGTAAGGAGACTGATCAGTAATTAAAAACCTCCCAGCAAAGAGAAGCCCAGGGCCAGTTTCACTACGAAATTCTGACTTGTTTAAGATCACTCATATGTTCTTTCTGCAAATTTTCTCTCCTAACCTTTGTTGAATTTTCACTGGGGTTTTGGTGTTTGTCTACAGATATACATTGTAACTTCTTTTTCTGTTTGTTGATTTCCTTTGTGCAGGGAATTTTTTTATGGCATGCCCACATCTTTTATGGAATTAAATTGTTCAAATGCATCTTATCTGGAATGTCTTAGAAAGACCTTTCCTCTGAGATTTTTTTTTTAATTCCACCATGCTTTTTTCTGTATGTTTATGGCTTATTTCTTTTATGTTCAAATCTTTGATCCACCTAAAATGTATTTTGATACAAAGTGTCAGCGAGTGAAACAAATCTTATTTATTATTTTTTTTCCAGAGACTGACTACCTTTTTTCACCAATATCACTTATTGAATACGCATTATTTTCTCTTTATATCACTTAGTGTCCTGCCAGGAAATCTGAAAGCACTCTAGAGATTTCAAGCAGAGGGAATTTAATGCAATGAATTAGTGACAAAGACATTGGACGGGCTAAAGGAGCAAAGGGAAAAGGGATATTACTCTGTGGCCGCAAAGCTCCAGGGCTCTGGGCTGGAAACTACCAGCTGATGCTCATTGTGGAACGGCTGGCCGCACAGTCATTTCTGGTTTTGTAATCTCAAGGCAAACACTGAGCAGGAACCCAGAAACTCTAATGATGTTGCTGAATACTCTACCAGCCTCTCTAACACTGGTGAAACCAAAATTGCCCATCATTGATGGGATTAACCGTAGCCAAAAAAGGCACTGGACCAAAAAAAAAAAAAAATCCTTGTCATGTGAATTTTACCTCCATTAAAGAAAAAAACCCAGGCAAAAAAAAAAAAAAAGGCACTGGAAGCAGCAACATAATCCCTTCCTTCACTTGCCTCTTAACCCCGACCAGTGTTAACACGTTCGCAGAACTGAACCAAAAGAAAATGATTAAGGGAGTCTGGGCAGTGGCTTCCAGCCCGCACCTTTGTAACGCGTGAGAGCAGGGAAGGTTAAGAAAGGAGCAGAGGGCTAACAACCAGCCCACCCACTGATTTGAAAAGCCACATTTATTACAGAATAAATTTCTCCATGGGTGAGGGTCTATTTCTAAGACTTTCTATTTTTTTTCCATTAGTCTATTTAAGGTTCAGTGTCACTCTGGTTTTTTTTTTTTTAAAGATTTTATTTATTTATTTGACAGAGAGAGAGATCACAAGTAGGCAGAGAGGCAGGCAGAGAGAGAGGAGGAAGCAGGCTCCCCGCGGAGCAGAGAGCCCAATGTGGGGCTCGATCCCAGGACCCTGAGATCATGACCTAAGCCGAAGGCAGCGGCTTAATCCACTCAGCCACCCAGGTGCCCCATTGAAGATTACGTTTCCATTTCTGGTAGGGACAGTCTCCTCTCATTATTTTTCCTTTTTAGAATTTTCCTAGCTTTCCTGGGTTGTTTGCTCTTCCACATAAAATTTAGAATTAGCCTGCCTACTTCCAAAAAACTCCAGTTTATATTTTATTGAAAGTATATTATAATTTTAGCACTTCTTAGGGAGAATCAATACCTTTATGGCCATAAAACTCAGTCAATATATATATTCAGTCAATATATGGTTCGCTTGCTCCACTGTCCTGTTGGGATCTTCACTAGTGTTGAAAGTTTTCTTTCTATACATCTTGCACATTTCTTGTTAAGTTTATTCATAAGTATTTTGTGTATTTTGTATTTGCTGTTGGGATCTCCTGTTCCGATCGATTATTGTTTGCATATGTGAAAGCTCTTGGTTTCCATATGTGATTGTTGTTCAGTTATCTTTGTTCAGAATTCCCTGATAGTATCAGCATTTCAATGTACTCTCCCTCGGATTTTTGAGGCAAATAGTTATGCTTTCCACTAATAACTATAATAACTGTAATTTCATGTCCTCTATTTCAACTTTTAAACCAGTCGTTTCTTTCTCTTCTCTAATTGTGCCAAAGAATATCACCAGACTGTGAAAAATTGTACAAGTGATAGTGTGTCCTTTCCTTGTTCTCAATTTCAATAGGAATGCTTCCACTCTGTTGTGCTTAACGCTGGGTTTTCCATAATAGAATATCAGTTGATCCTCATTTTGTCAAAACTCTTTTTTTTAATGGACAATGGGTGTTCAATATTCTCAAAAACCTTTAAACACTCATAAACATAATCCTATGATTTTTCTATTTATATCAATGAAAGTGAAATACATTAATAAATATGCAAATACTGAAACAGACTTGTATTTATGTAATAAATTCCTCATGGAATCTATTACATAAATGAGGAATAAATTTCTCATGGAATCATTCCAATGATTCCATTGTATGAGTCTTTTAGCACTTTTTTTTTTTAGTGTTCTTTCATTTTATTTATTTTTTTCAGCGTAACAGTATTCATTGTTTTTGCACAACACCCAGTGCTCCATGCAAAACGTGCCCTCCCTATTACCCACCACCTGTTCCCCCAACCTCCCACCCCTGACCCTTCAAAACCCTCAGGTTGTTTTTCAGAGTCCATAGTCTCTTATGGTTCGCCTCCCCTCCCCAATGTCCATAGCCCCCTCCCCCTCTCCCAGTCCCACCTCCCCCCAGCAAACCCCAGTTTGTTTTGTGAGATTAAGAGTCATTTATGGTTTGTCTCCCTCCCAATCCCATCTTGTTTCATTTATTCTTCTCCTATCCCCCTAAACCCCCCATGTTGCTTCTCCATGTCCTCATATCAGGGAGATCATATGATAGTTGTCTTTCTCCGATTGACTTATTTCACTAAGCATGATACGCTCTAGTTCCATCCACGTCGTTGCAAATGGCAAGATTTCATTTCTTTTGATGGCTGCATAGTATTCCATTGTGTATATATACCACATCTTCTTTATCCATTCATCTGTTGATGGACATCTAGGTTCTTTCCATAGTCTGGCTATTGTAGACATTGCTGCTATAAACATTCGGGTACACGTGCCCCTTCGGATCACTATGTTTGTATCTTTAGGGTAAATACCCAGTAGTGCAATTGCTGGGTCATAGGGTAGCTCTATTTTCAACATTTTGAGGAACCTCCATGCTGTTTTCCAGAGTGGTTGGACCAGCTTGCATTCCCACCAACAGTGGAGGAGGGTTCCCCTTTCTCCACATCCTCTCCAGCATCTGTCATTTCCTGACTTGTTAATTTTAGCCATTCTGACTGGTGTGAGGTGATATCTCATTGTGGTTTTGATTTGTATTTCCCTGATGCCGAGTGACGTGGAGCACTTTTTCATGTGTCTGTTGGCCATCTGGATGTCTTCTTTGCAGAAATGTCTGTTCATGTCCTCTGCCCATTTCTTGATTGGATTGTTTGTTCTTTGGGTGTTGAGTTTGCTAAGTTCCTTATAGATTTTGGATACTAGCCCTTTATCTGATATGTCGTTTGCAAATATCTTCTCCCATTCTGTCAGTTGTCTTTTGGTTTTGTTAACTGTTTCCTTTGCTGTGCAAAAGCTTTTGATCTTGATGAAGTCCCAATAGTTCATTTTTGCCCTTGCTTCCCTTGCCTTTGCCGTTGTTCCTAGGAAGATGTTGCTATGGCTGAGGTCGAAGAGGTTGCTGCCTGCATTCTCCTCAAGGATTTTGATGGATTCCTTTCTCACATTGAGGTCCTTCATCCATTTGGAGTCTATTTTCGTGTGTGGCGTAAGGAAGTAGTCCAATTTCATTTTTCTGCATGTGGCTGTCCAATTTTCCCAGCACCATTTATTGAAGAGGCTATCTTTTTTCCATTGGACATTCTTTCCTGCTTTGTCGAAGATTAGTTGACCATAGAGTTGAGGGTCTTTTAGCACTTTTAAGTACTTTTTAGCACTTTTTGTCACGAGGAAGGCCGGTCTGTAGATTTGTGTGTTTGTATGTGTTGATACATGTATGTTCTTTGACCTTATCCATTTTAAGTTGATTTTTACTAGCTTCGCCCTCAGATAGTGACCTCGCTGCCAGTTTCCTCAGGGGTTCCTTACACTGGCCTCCTATATGGCCATTATGATGAAACTAATCTCTTATACATAAATATTGGACTTGATGGTTATTTCTGATAATTTCTTTCTTTTTCTTAAGATTTTATTTATTTGACAGAGAAAGAAAGATCTCAAGTAGGCAGAAAGGCAAGCAAAGAGAGAGAGGGAAGCAGGCTCCCTGCTGAGCAGAGAGCCCAATGCAGGGCTCAATCCCAGGACCCTGAGATCATGACCTGAGCCGAAGGCAGAGGCTTAACCCACTGAGCCACCCAGATGCCCCTATTCCTGATAATTTCATCTTAAAGCTTCATTTTATTGCACCAACCTACCAATATCTTTTTGATTTCTGATCTTCCTCCTCATGTTCTATTCTGTGACTTACAGACACATTTGGGAAAAAATGAAATAAAGACACATTTGGCAGATGGGTCAAAAGCCATTTAACTAACTAGCCTGTCACCTCTCACTTGTGAGAAAACACAGAAGGAAATTAGAATCAGGTAATGCCCCTCTATCCCATAAAAGAAGGAAAGATAGGAAACACTTCCTAGGGCCATGTCACATGACCAACTGACCCATCAAGGCTGCCTGCTACCAAGAAAGAGGGGGCTCCAGAGGCAGGGAGTTTAGAGAATTTCTAAGGTCACTGCTTTGGTTTCTATTTTTTATTGTGTATGTTTTTTTTTTTTTCTTTCATAGTCAGATGGCAAAAATCTTGTAGTATACTGGGACTGAGAGCAGTAAGTATGAGGTCATTTATGATTGCTCACTTCAGTCCTGACTTAGAGCTTCAAACACTCATAACTTTTAGGGTCAGAAATCAGGAGCCAGCCTGTCAGAAGCCATTTGCCATATCTGTTCAAGATTCCTACCCTAGATGATAGCAGAAGAAAACATGATTCCAAGGGATGTTTCACTGGCTGAGAAACAATGAGGAGCTCATTTTGGAAGCTATCACTGGATACAATAAATGTGACTTTTCATTTCCAGTAGACCCATTCTTTCACACTCTCCCTACACTGCCAAAGCTGTTAAAAATAATAATAATGACCAACCAGTTATTTTGCCTATCTACAACAAGGCCTGAACACACATTTAGAATTATTTATTCTTGGTGAATCGATACTTCTGTCATTATATAATGATCCTTGACTGCTAGTAATAATCCTTGTTCTCAAGTCTGCCTTGTCTGATATTAGCAAAGACCCTCCAGTTCTTTTTGTTATTGTTTACAGAATATATCTTTTTCTATCACTTTAATTTTAATTTATCTATATCTTTACATAAGTTTTATATTAAGGTGTAAAACTTAGGCAAAGACTCTTCTCTTTTTTTTTCCTGTGAATATCCAAGATCCAATGTCATTGTTGAAAAGGCTATATTTCTTTCATTAAATTGCTACTGATATTTCATCGAAGTCAGTTGGGCATATTTATGTGAGTCTGTTTACAATCTCTCTGTTCTGTGGGTCTATCCTTCCACCAACACCACACAATCTCAGTTACCATAGTTATATAAACCTTGAAGTCATGTGGACTATTTGCTCTCATTTTATTCTTTTCCAAAATTGTTTTACCTATTCTAATTTCTTTTCCATTCCATATTAATTTTAGAATAATTTTGTCTATATTTACCAAAAATGTTTTTCTGGACTACTGATAGACATCGTGTGAAATCTGTGTATCAGTTTGAGTAGAACTGACATCTTTATTATGTTGATTCTTCCAATCCCCAAACATGGTACAGCCCTCCATTTATGTAGAGTCCTAATACATATATACGATTAGTTTTAGTAAAAACTCCCCATTGTCCATAATGATCGTAGTAATTTATACTCCCGCCAGCAATGTAAGAGAATTCTCATTCCTCCACATCCTCATCAACACTTTTTTATTTTGGCCATTCTGATGGGTGTGTAGTGGTGTTGCATTGTGGTTTTGCATTTCCTTAATGACTCATTCATTGCACATTATTTTTAATGTATACTGTTATGTTTTTATGTTTTTTCCAGTTTTGTTGGTATATAATTGTCACATAGCACTGTGCAGTTTTAAGGTATACAGTGTAATGATTTGATATATGTAGACATTATGAAATGATGACCACAATCATCACCTCACATATTCACTATTTTTTCCTTGTGATCAGAACTTTTAAGATCTATTCTCTCAGCAGCTTTCAATCATACAGTACCGTAGGTTAACAATAGGCATCACTTTGTAAAGTACATCCCCAGAACATATTTATCTTATAAGGAAGTTTGTACCTTTTGGCCACCTTCCCATTTCCTCAGCCCCCAGCTCCCTCTTCTCCCCCACCACCCCTGGCCACCACATATCTGATCTCTGTTTCTAGGAGTTTGGTTTTTTAGATGCAACATATAAATAAGATCATACAGTATCTGTCTTTCTCTGACTTATTTCACTTAAGTAATGCCCTCAAGGTCCATCCAAGTTGTTGCAAATAGCAGGATTTCTTTTTTTTTCAAGATTTTATTTATTTATTTGACAGAGAAACTGAGAGAGCACAAGCAGGCAGAGCAGCAGAGGGAGAGGGAGAAGCAGGCTCCCCACTGAGCAGGGAGCCCGACATGGGGCTTGATCCCAAAACCCTGGGATCACAACCCGAGCTGAAGGCAGTTGCTTAACCAACTGAGCCACCCAGACACCCCAGGATTTCCTTCTTTTTGTGATTGACTATTATTCCATGAGTGTATATATATGTGTGTATCTCACATTTTCTTTATTTATTCATCCATTAATGGACACTTCGGTTGTTTCAATGTCTTGGCTATTGTGAATAATGCTGCAAGGATTATGGGAGTACAGTACTTTCAACTTTTTGAGGAAACTTCACACTGTTTTCCGGAGTGACTACACCCATTTACACTCCCACCAACAGTGGGTTAGAGTTCCAGTTTCACCATATCCCTGCCAACACTTGTTACTTCCCATCTTTTTGATGATAGCCATTCTAACAGGTCTGAGGGGATATCTTGTTGTGATTTTGATTTGCATTATCCCTAATGATTAGAGATGTTTCCCGAGAAATTTTTGTTGTTCTTGGGGTAGAACAGAGAAAAGTATGTCTTCTCCATCTACCTAGAAGGGAAAATCCTTGTTTTGCTTTTTTTAGTTTGGATTTGATTCGGTTTAGTCTGGACTTTAATGGCACAGATGATGCACAATTACCTGCATGTTTTTGCCACCTTGCAGAGGAAGCCTTAATTAAACTTTCTGGTGATTATATATAAGGTGCCGATAGCCTGTTTAGGAAATACTGAAATCAATAGATGATGAGTCTTTTCCACGTTTATTCTGTTCATATCAGAATGAATTGCATTCACATATTCCTCAATTGCTTATTAAAAGATTATATATAAGCCACTGTGCTTTGTTCTGGGTGTACAATGAATGAACAAGGTATTGTTTCTGCTCTCAAGAAGTTCATGGTCTTGTAGGTCAAACAGAAAAGTAAAGTGATATTTTAATTGCATTGTATTAATTACTATAAAAAGGATAAGCCCATAGGAGGGCTAAGGAGCCACAAAAGACTTTATAGATTTTAAAAAGCAACAACAAAGAAACCAAATTTAACTTAAAAATAAGGACTTTTTGTGAAAGGGTATTGAATATAAGCAGAGTCAGTGAAGCAGCTAGAGAAACAGGTTTATGGAACCAAATCAAGGCAGTTTTGGAGAGTTTGGAAATTGAAATTGGAGCCCAGGCAGTGTCTCTGAACCAGAGCAGTCCCATCAGAGCCCTGCCAGAGGCAGGAGGAATTCCGCTTTCTTTCACCTGGCACTATTTATACGAGACTCAAAGTCCACAAAGAAAGCAGGTGATCAACCAGCTTAGGTCCCAGTTCGTCTACCTGATTATACTGGGGTCATGAGACAAAGAGCTAACTCCCTATAAGTTCTGTGATAGGAGCAGACATTTTGTTTTACCATCCAACCAAGGATACACAAAGGAAAAAAGGGCTAATTATCCAGAAAGCAATGAGGTTGCTAAAAAAAGGCTGAATGCAGCTAAAACTGAAAAAAGTCCATGGTAACAGGTAAGCTGAACCTGATTCATGGGGAAGACTTAGCTAGTCCTGGAGTGGCGAAAAAAGTATATTTAAGGCAGAATGGCGGACATGTGTAAAGTCTGGGAGGAGAGAAAGCATGATCAATTTAGACAACTGAAGCAGGTCCAAATGGCTGGGGCACAGAGTTGGAGAGATGGTGGGCAGGTATAAAGAGGCTAAGAATAGGAAAATAGGAGCAAGATGATACTGCATCTTCAAGACGAGGGAAGAGCTCAGAGTTCACTCCTAAGGATGAGGGAGACGTTAAAATGTTTTATGTAGAGTTATGACATTTCATTTGTGAGAGATGGCTTTGGCCATTGTGATAATCAGGGAAAGATGAAAGGAGCCTGAGCCAGGATGATACTGAGTGGCTCCAGAGATGTGATTAATTAGATTTAGGGAAGGAGGGGGTGAGGAAAAAGGAGGAGGAAGTATGATTCCCATGTTTTCGGCTTAAGTTTCTGCATGGATAATAATGCCACACACAGAGAAAGGGAATTAAGGTGGGGGAAATGAGTTTGGTGTTGGACATACTGTGTTTAAAACAGATTGTTGAATATATGGTTTTGAAAGTAAAAAATGAGACTTAGGCAGAAGATTTAGGTTAGGTGTTCATCATTATAGAAGCCAGAGTGATAAAGGAAACACCCGTGGAACACTGTGCAGAGTGAGAAGTGGTGAGACCTTAGGACGGAACCCTCACAGCATCAACACTGAAGGACTGAGCTGGAGAAAACCAGTAGCCAAAGAGAATCATGAGGAAGACCAGGGAGGTAAAAGGGCAAACGGAGGAGTGGTGTCAGGGAAGCCTGCATAGGGGACCGGTTCAGCACGAGGAAATGGCCGATGGTGTCAGATGGCAAATAAAGTAAGAGGAGAGAAGTGTCCACTGGATTTGTCAACGAGGAGGGGGAGGGTGTGGAAGAAGTTTCCACTGAGTGGTGGCAGCAGTGGCCAGACTGCCGGGGACCAAGGAGCAAGGAAGGGTGAAGATGTAGAGACAGCACAGCTCACCCGCCCTCTGTCCTACCGCACGTGAAAATCACCTGCAGAGCTCTGGCGACTCACTGACGCCCGGGCTCACCTGTGCAAATTGAGATCTGATTAGATCAGAGTGAATTTACATGGTGCATTAGTTTTCTCTTGCTGCTGTAACAAATGACCATAAACTTAATGGCTTGAAACAACACAAATTTCTCTCACAATTCTGTAGGTCAGAAGTCTGATATGGGTCTCATCGGGCTAAAAATCAAGGTGTCGGCAGAGCTCTGTTGCTTTCTACAGACTTCAAAGAAAACCTATTTTTTGCCTTTTCCAGCTCTGAGAGGAAACCCCCTTGTTCCTCTTCAAAACCAGCAACACTGTGTCTCTGTTCTTTCCTTCCATAGTTATCAGCCCCTCTTATTCTCTTCCTCTGACTCCTTTTCCACTTTGAAAGACCCTCAGGATTCCATGTAATCCATTTTAATCCCAGGAAAGGCAACAGCACGTGGGGATTAGAACATGGCCATCTCTGGGAGGCTGTGATTCAAACTGCCACACATATGTAAAACTGTCAACACCCCTGGTGATTTTCCTGAGCAGCCAGGATAAGCAACACTAGAAGAAGAAAGAGGATGATAATGGAGTTAATAGTTTTTTGTTTTTATCTTACTTTTTTTAATAGGGTTTGCCAAGGTTGAAATAAAGAAGACAATTCATTTCAACTCCTAGCTCCTTTTTTCCAGTGGAGTCTCAACAGCAAAATCATTAGAGAAGAACAATTTTTCCTGGACACCTTTTAAAGATACCCAGAGCTGACTCTTTTCCCCTCCTTCGCTTACTCAAAACATGACATGTTCTGTGAAGCTTCCAAACCCATAGTTATAATTAAAAAGATGAGCAAAAGATATGCAGTCGCATGCTTGAGGTGAGGCTGAAGATAGCCAAACCTAGATTTATAGAAAATGAGCTTTTCAGAGACAGAAACTGAAGAGGCTAATCTGAAATGAAGCACCACCACCACCACCACCCCCCTCAGCAGCCTGGGGTGCTTCAGACCAGTCTTTTGTCAGCACTGGGGACTCAGAAATGAAAGAGTGCACATATCCAAATGCCAAGACTGCCATATTGCACAGGGAAGGCGAGCATGTGTTTTGGTTGGAAGGGGAAAGAGTGTTCAATTAATCCCGAAATGTTTGCAAAAACAAATGATGGGCAAAAAGAAAACTAAACTTGAAAGGAGTGTGATTTCTTTATGAAAGACCCATCTCCCCCAGTCTGGCAGCCATAAAATAAACACGTCAGCCCGCCAGGCCAGAGCAGATAATTAGGAATGAACAGCAACACGTGAGCCGATTCCGGGAAAACCAACGCAATGTGGCAGATGGGCAGGCCTCCGTGGTCCACCACGCCGGGTGTGAGGGAGGCTGGGCCAGGCCTCCCCGGGGTCTTCCCAGGGCCCTGGGACCGGCCATTTCCCCTTTCCCTGGGGCCATAACAGGAAGGCACACATTCAGTCTGTGTGTCTGACCCCACCTCCACTCCTGCCCGCAAACCAGGCCCAGGGTAATTCAGCCCTGGAGGGATCCCGCAGGCCTGTCAAAGTGAGGGGTGTCCTGCCTTCTCTTCAGACACTTTTCCCATTCTAGGCTCTCCCAAGATTGCGAAGGATTTGAGGGCTGGTCTTGCCGGGACCCCTTAACTACAGAGGAGAAAGAGCCACGCACAAAATATATGTATTCTGCTTAAGCAATTGCCTCATCGTGACATTTTTTTTAAATGGGTATTTACGTAATTTGGTTAAGGCTCAATGCTGATCTACGCAGAGCAAAGGCTGGGGTTCCCAAGGGCACCTCCACTCCCTGTGGTGGCGTCTGGGTCGTGATATAACCGCACCTGTGGCCGGACTTGAGCCTGCCTGACAGAAAAGCACCAGCCTGACGACAGCAGTATGGTCACTTCCCTGAGGCGGGCCACTTAATGATGGCTCTGCATCGACCCCACAGAAGATTTGATTTGCGCGGTTAAAAAAGACGCCGTCAACCGCCAGTCTGAGGTGAACATGTTGGAACTGATGCAGCCAAAGAGAAGGAGGGCCAAATATTCCGAGGCATCCACACTCCGGCCCACACTCTACCCCCTCCCTTTTTTTCCTGAGGAATACAGATGGGCTGGAATTTGACACACAGACAGTGGTGGGTCTGTATCCTGCTGCTCCCTCTCCCCCACCTCCCCCAACCCCCCGCACTTTCCTCTCACCCCTTCCAGCACTCACTCAGCTCCAAGCCTCAGAGGCCATAAAACCAGCGCTCACCACTAGGCAGAGGCGCCTTCCTGTTCGACTCTGGGCCTTGCCAGCTTTGCTCCTCCCAGGGAAGAACTTCGGCATAGAAGACAAGGTATCCTGCGTGACCCATTTTGGTGGGAAAGTCTCCTGCCAGGTCCCTACTTCTGTTGGCAGACAGCATCTCCCTGCCCAGGGGGCTCCAGGAGGGGGGCTGTCTGCAAGTCTTGGCACCCCTCTGACTGAGATGGTCTAGTTTGTCATTGGGTTATATTGCTTCTAGACTTTTCTCTACGCATTTTCACATACCTAAAAAGAGGTTTGTGTACGGGTCAGCTGCCTGTCTGTGCTTCCCTTGGGCTGCTCCTCTATCGATGGGCACCTTGTCAGCTCCACCAATGGAAGGCACTGGTGGGAGATCAGAGGGCAGGAGCCAGGAATAAGGCCCCGTCCACTTCCTACAGCATCTCCTACAGCATCTGACCCCCATGGGACAGGCCCACCATAGAGGCTCTGATTCTGAAGGCCTGTCTTATCTCCTAAGCTCTCTAGCAGACAGATGGCACCAGCTTCCCACTGTCACTAGTCACTGGAAAAGCTCCACATCTTTTATTTGTTCCTCTGTTCTTCCACTTCACAGAGCCAATCCCCTGTATTAGATTCACTTATAAAATCATCTGAGCCATTTCTAAGGGCATAGTTCAGTGATGTCCAGTCTATTCACCTTCCTTTAGATTCCTTCTATTAAAAAAAAAAAAAAAAACTAGAGACATTTCTACTTTCCCAATTGATGTAGCTCATGATGGAGCGGTTTTATGAAACAAACTCTCATAACAAAATTCCGGTTTGGGTTGCTTACCGGTTAGAACATGAATGTAGTGCTGATCTCCTCACAAACAGAAGGGCTATGTGGCATGCAGCGGCAACACCTGCCTTAAATTATCGCCTGAAGTTCACCTGGGATAATATGCCAGTTAAGACCAGGATTTGGGGAATCCAGTAACTCCCGCCCACAACTGGCGTAAGCTGTCGGCTGGCCTCCTGCTTCCAAAGATGCAAAGAGCTTATAAAAGCCAACTATGAGCTCGGGCACAGGTACAGAACAACTGAGCTACTTAGGTGTATTTAAAAGAATCTCTTATTTCTAGTAGCCACATGGGTGAACATTTGGCTCCAAACCTAATTGCATGGGTTGCAGAATCACACTGTCAGCTGAACATAAAAGCTACCCATGTCTCATATGTTCATGTCAGAGTATATTTGAGAATGACTGGGCTCCTGACCCTTGAGAGGGGACATTCGGATGAGCTGATACACTTTGAACCTTGAACCAGAAAACCCGCCCGAACTTCCCTGTCCTCCAGAGGCCATCCATTGTCCCTTGTCTGTGCAAACAAGATTTCCCCTACTTAAAGTCTCTGTAATATAATGATCTTACCCCAGGAAGCTTCTTGCGATGGGATACTAGCCTCCTCAAGACCCACTCCTACTAGTTCTTTCTGCCTCTGGAGTCATAGATGGGATCAAATTCTATAGTATTCTAGAAGCACATTCCCAAGGAGCATTCTGGGGAAAGGCATTTTATACACCACAGGAAAAGTAAGATCCTGCTCATTCTTAAGAGCAGGGACCTGGAGAACAACTGTGCAGATTCTAAAGATGACAGACAAAGAAGAAAACATTGCATTAGATGAAGCTGAAATTGTCAATAAGGACACACTTAACTCAAGATTCCAGACATCCTGCTCTGAATCATGCAGCTGAAAACAGTTCCAACAGTTTCTTTGAGTGGTTGACTGAAACTTAGATGCAGCTGCCTACATGTGGTTACATTGGGATGCCCCATCTTCCCTGGTACAATGAGCTTTGCATGTTTGTCAGAGCCAGTGTCCATGGGTTTAGGGAATGCCTCATTTATCAACATGGTATTTCATACATTCTGAGCAAGTAGTACATTTCACAGCAAAAGAAATGCAGTGAGGATTTCACACCCATGGAATTAATTCACTGACCTTACCTCAGTTGCCCAGAAGGAGCTGGCCAGACAGAATGGCTTGGTACAGACCCAGTTAGAGTGCCAGATGGAGAGACAACACCCACTGAGCTGGGTACTATCCTGTAGGACACAATCTATGCCTAAACTGCAATAAATGGCTGGTGCTCTTTTTCCTGCAGCCAAGTCACATGGGCTGGAGGACCGAGGGCTGAGGACTGGTCCTGTTCACTATTATATTCATTATAGTCATATTCAGTTCTACTTCCCATCCCTGCAATCTTGGGAGTTTTTCCCAAGACTTCCATAGGGAAGAGGAAGGGGAGACTGCCGTCTACCTATTTGGATTTATCCGTGCCACTGGATCAACAGACAGAGGATGGGGTTGATTTCAATTCCTAAGGGGGATGGGGCTGCTACTACACGGTGGAGGCAAAGAAGCATCATTGGAGCCCAGAGGATAATCTCACACACCCCTTAGAGCTTCCAAATAAAAATCAACAGAAGAATACAGCAATCCAATAAAGGCATGGCCACTAAAGACTCAGAACCTCTAGGAACCGTGGTTTTAGTCATGCCAGCAGGCCAAGAACCCTGATCAGATAGAGTGCTGGCTAAGGGCAAGGCAACAGGGGATGGGTGGTGAAAGAATGATAAATATTAACTGTGACAAATATCAACTGTGGTCCCTGACCAGTTCTAGAAATGATGACTCTAGCAGTTACAAATATTTTGTTATGTTTCTTTCTTTCATTTTCTCCTGTTTTTTTTTTAAAGGATAAGTGTTCATGATCTTTAACTTCACAATTAAGTTGATAAGCCATGAGACTGTGAAAAGCCACATCCATACCTTTGGGAAAGATCATCTTGACTGGAAAATATGTGCTTGCCACAGATGACAAGTGATGGGACTTGGCCTGTCCCCTTGATGATAGGGTGAGAACTTTGGTTGATAGGACATGTGCCTCAAGTCAGGCAGAAAAGAATGGACACCAGGTGACAAAAGAAATATAGGTCAAGGCTGTGTGCTTCGCATCCACTCTCTGTTCCTCTTTAGCTCTACTCTGTACTTCAGGAACTACAGCATTTCTCGGGCTCTCTTTCCTCCTGGTTCCCGAGGAGAAATGACCAGCAGGTGGAGACAGGAGAAGACTGGAGCAGAGAACATGGCCTTTCTCCCCCTCACTCTGCTTCCACTGGCATCTCTGGTAGCGGTTGCAATTCCTCCCTGGCTTCAGACCTCCAGGGAAGTGACCTAGCACCTGGGCTCTGCTAATACTCTCTTCACTTTGTGTCTCCAATGTAGAGGAGCTTTTCAGCTTTGTAAGAGATTCCCTCTCTTTTAAATATTCACAGGGCTTTATATCTTGCTGGTTGGACCATAACTGATATGGTCCATATTATGTTATATACATTATATCATGAATATTATGTTATATAAGTAAGCTCTATATTGTTCAACCCCTTGTTATTTAACCCTACAGTGTATCAAGGACAACCTTGTATTTTAAGACCAATAGATCTAACACACTTTTTAAAAAATAATTTACATACCATAATAATGCATCTTTTTAAAATATATAATTCAGTGGCTTTTACTATATTGCCCACAAAGCATACCTAATTCCAGAATATTTTCATTACTGTCCTAAGAAATCCTGGATTCATCAGTAGTCATTCCCCATTTCCTTCCTTCTCCCTGATCCCTGGAAATGAACGTTCTACTTCCTGTCTCTGTAGATTTCCCTATTCTGGACATCTCATATAAATGGAATCATGCAATACGTGGTCTTTTGTGTCTGGCTTTTTTCACTTAGTATAAGGTTTTCAAAGTTCTTATGTATTGTAGCATGAATCAATGCTTCCGTTCCTTTTTATGGCTGAGTTATATTCCATCGTTTGCATGTGTATACCACCTTTTGCTTATCCATTTATCAGCTGATGGGCCTTTGAGCTATTTTTACTTTTCAGCTATTAAGAATAACACTACCATGTGCACTAGAGAAGAATCAAAATCACAGTGAGATACCACCTCATACCAGTCAGAATGGCTAAAATTGACCAGTTAGGAAACAACAGGTGTTGGTGAGGATGCAGAGAAAGGAGAACCCTCCTACACTGTTGGTGGGAATGCAAGCCGGTGCAGACACTCTGGAAAACAATATGGAGGTTCCTCATAAAGTTGAAAATAGAGCTACCCCACGAACCAGCAATTGCACTACTGGGTATTTACCCTAAAGATGCAAATGTAGTGATCTAAAGGGGCACGTGCACCTGAATGTTTATAGCAGTAATGTCCACAATACCCAAACTATGGAAAGAGCCTAGATGTCCATCAACAGACGAATGGATGAAGCTGTGGGGTGTGTGTGTGTGTGTATGTTTGTGTGTATATACTATGCAGCCTTCAAAAGAAATGAAATCTTGCCATTTGCAACGACATGGATGGAACTAAAGGGTATTATGCTGAGAGAAATAAGTCAATCCGAGAAAGACAATTATCATATGAGCTCTCTGATATGAGGAATTTGAGAGGCAGGGTGGGGGGTGGTGAGGGGTGGGGAGGAAAAAATGAAAGAAGATGGAACCAGGGAAGGAGAAAAGCCATAAGAGACTCTTAATCTCAGGAAACAAACTGAGGGTTCCTGGGTGGTTGGAGGGGAGGGATAGGGTGGCTGGGTTATGGACATGGTTGGGGGCTATGTGCTATGGTGAGTGCTATGAAATGTGTAAGCCTGACGATTCACAGACCTGTGCCCCTGAAGCACAATAATACATAATATGTTAATTAAAAAATTAAAAAAAGAATAACTCTACCATGATATTCATATTCAAGAGTCTATGTGAACATACGTTTTAGTGCTCTGGGTTATATCCTGCTGGGTCATGAGGTAACTGTTCAACTTTCTGACGAACTATCAAGTGTTTTCCAAAGCAGCTGTACCATTTCACATTTCTCATTCATTCTTTGAAATAGCTATATAACATCCCACAATATAGCAATATTAATATTCTATGATGAATATAACACTTCCCCTCTTAAATACAATCATATTTTCTCCATTTTTCATGATTATAATTAATTATGATCATTCATGAACACATAATTTTGTATAACTCCACAAGTATCAGGACCCTTGCACATGACATGGCTGGGTCAATTTAATTTTTTGCTTTAAAAAGTTTTTGTTATCCAAATTTTTGCTTTTTAACTTACTGTTTCAATTTTTGCTTTGAAATATGCCACTGTGCCACCAAAAGTTTGCTACTAATCTACACTTGCACAACAGTGTATGAGAAAGTGAAATTTTCCCATACGCCTGCTAATACTGGATATGTTTTCATTTTTGCTAATCTGATAGGGACAAACTTTGTCTTATTGTTTTAATTGCCTTGCTCTGATTGCAAAGGAGTGGGAGTCACAGCTTTTTCAAGTACTCATATATTTATTGCCCAAACATAAATAGCTAGATTGGGTAATTTCTAAGGTGCCTGCAGCTGTGAAATTTGACTTGTGTGATTTATCCTCTGGCAAGAAATGATGGTTATGACAATGCCAGCTGAAGTCAAAGCTGGCTTTATGGACATTCGATTGTTTAATTCTATTTCCTAGGTGCTGGGAAGGGCCCTCATGCTCACCAACATCCTCCCACAGGATGTCCACTAATAGAGCCACGCCCTTTTATATTTAGCCCAAGAAAACACACCAGTGCCTCCAGGAGAGCCACAAGTTAGCACATGGGGATTGGAGAAAGTTTTGCTCAAAATTAGTCAACTGATATTTGCGAGGGCAAAAGGTCATAGAAAAAAGAACCTGGAAGACTACAGGACAGAATTTACCTACTTCACATTTTTACCAAAAGTCACCTGTTCCCCAGACTGTGTTGTAATGAAATGGGCCTTGAATATAGAGTCAGAGGATTTCAGGTGCTGTCCTGACTCACACACTCATGTCAGGTCTTGGGTCACTTCCATGCTTTACTTTTCTAGTCTACTAAGTGGCAATATTCTCTATTAAACCAAATAATTACAAAGCTCAAATAAGAAAATGCAATGAAAAAAAAAATACACTGTTCTTCCTCTAAGGCAGCAAGAGCTACGAGTTCTCTCCCATAGAGGGGGCCACAGAAACAGCACAGCTGGGCAGCAGTCAGACACAAGGGCCTGGAAGCTGTACTCCTCCACTTGGCCAAAACCCCAAAATGACTCTTCTGAGAAGCACACAGGTGAGAAGAGCCACATTCTACCATGCTGACCCATTCCAGAATTTAACACACTTGGCTGAGGTCTCTGTGCAAGGCCTTTCTTCATCTCCTAAAAAGATAAAGATGGTGACTAAGGGACCCAGATGGGCTTCGTTTATGTTTTACTAATTTCTCAGGTTATCATATCCCACTGTGTCTCCTCTGCTGTTGCTCTTATTTGACAAACTCTTCCTTGTAAATTGAATTAAGTGGTGGCTGAACACCTAGCAGCCTGGACCTTGCCGTGTGCCCAGAGAGTCAGCCATCCACCCAGAGTCTATGCTTTCCAATTCCTAATTTAAAAATGTGATAGGAAGCCCCTAGGGCTTATATCTCCTATCCCCTTGACATCTAGATGTGACCACATAATGAGTCTTTACCCAGAGAGAGAGTGTGAGTTTGAATCATGTGTGTGATTTCCTGAATAGATTTTGTTTGGGTTTTTAAGATTTTATTTATTTACTTGACAGAGAGAGAGAGAGAGAGAGAGAGAGACTACAAGCATGGGGAGTGGCAGGCAGAGGGAGAGGGAGAAACAGGCTCCCCACTAAGCAAAGAGTCCAACGAGGGGCTCAATCCCAGGACCCTGGGATCATGACCTGAGCCGAAGGCAGATGCTTAACCAACTGAACCATGCAGGCGCCCCTCCTGAAAAGAGGTTTTGAAAAGTGGGAGTACCTGCTTCACATTCCCTTTTATCTTCTGCCAGCTGGATACAGATGATCGCGTGACTGAGAGAATGGTTAAATCACACAGTGGGAGGAATCTTGGTCCCCGGGTAATCATGATGAGGGAAACTGGCTGGCCTTGACTATTATTTAAGTGAGAAATTAAATTCTACTGTTTAATTTTGAAGTCTGTTTGTTCCAGCAGCTACCATGACTTTAACATCCTGCCTGAAAACATTTCGCCAACATGACCATTTGAATAAACAAGGTACTCACAAACCTCATGACACTCCCAATAGACATCTTCATTACAGCCTAGAATTCTCTTCGAACAGAAAGCTCATTAAATTACCCTCATGTCACAGGACAGCTCCATTCTGCTACAACCAGCAATTCTTGGCTTGTGCTTTGAAAATCTCTGAAGCATAAGAAACAGATGTTTTACAACAAAAACTTACAACAAATATGTTGATTGTATGTTACCAAAAATTATCTGGAAGTGTGCAAGATTCAAAGAAATACTTAAGAATAAGATCAGTCTCATCCAGGAGCCTACAATTTTTAAATGGGAAGGCACGATGTTTATACATAGAACTCTACTTCAAGACAGTATGTCTGGATCTTACCAGGAATAGCTGCCCTAAGACTTTTAAAGAGGGTGAGATCATTTTTATTTGGGGGCAGTAAGGGAAAACTTCATGGAGGAAAAAGGATTTGAGCTGTGGCTCAAGGTTGGTGGAATTAAGAGGTAGAGTCATGGACAGAGGCCAAGGGAAATTAAACTGGCAAGGTAAGTTACCGTTATATGCTAGACATCTAGAAGGTCTTGAATGGCAGCCTGAGGAAGTTAGACATCATTATAAAAGCAACAAGAAGCTGGTTATTTTAGATTCCCCCTGAAGTCCTAAAATGTTAAAGCTAAATATGTGACTTACCCATAGCAAAAGCCATGGCAGCTGCCTGTTCTTTTCAGAAATATACTCCAAGCCTGCTCTGTTCTCCTGTGGCCTACTTTCATAGTCCTTAAATTTCAGTAATTCAAATGCCACCTTCACAGTTTCATTCCATTCCCATGAACCATTTACATATCCATTAATTATTTCGGGCTACTTCTAATTTCTTTCCAAGCAAAAAATATCTGTGAAATTCAGAGTAGACATACTGCTAGGTAAAATCTTTTCTAATGTATCATCAAATAAATGTATGCCTATTAAAAGTTTTAAAGTGTTGTTCTGTTTGCCACCTCCATACTCTCAGTTCCTACTAGTGGTTGATAGGTGGCACCTGGAAATCCTGTCAGTGGTCCTCAGACTTCTGTCCTCTGTTGGCAGCATGTCCCTTGGTTCAGAATTCTGCCATCTATACAGAAATGTCCCGAGAGCCCTTGCTTCTGACCAGAATGCTCAGGAGGCAGGCGAGCTGCAGCGAGAGAATCACAGGCACCCACGGGCCCTCCACCCCCACCAGGTCTCCTCGTCCTAAATCCGGGGGAGAAGCAGGGACCTAAGTGCATCCCAGAGCAAGCGACAAAGTTTTAATTTGCTGTCCCTTGAGCTTGGTCCTTGCTAAGAGATCTCCTCTGATGAATTTGACTCTGACGACAGGCCCCATGCTGGCGCCCGTCCAAGCGGCCTGCGGGCTTTCATTGTCCTCGTCGGCTTCAGTGAAGGGCATCTCACTTTGTTCCACTCGCTGAGGTGCACAGATCCAGCGCCCGCATTAATAACACTGCAGGCCTGGCCGTTCGATCTTCATCAGCGGCCGCGCACCGCTCGCTGCACGGCGGATGAGAAGCTGCCTGAGCTGCCAGGGAGATGAGCTCTTCATTACCCAGGTCAGCAGCAGGGCCAAGGCACCAAACGAACACCGGGAAATCACATTAGCCGGGCAAATCTCTCTCGTCACTCCAACAGGGGCGGGGTGGGGGGAGGGGGCGGAAGAAAGAGACCTTGAAGACCTACATCACGTTGAAATTTTTACCAAGGTCACAGGAGCGAAAGGCAAGGGCAGGAGCCCTCCGGCGGAGTCCAGTGTTCCCCCAGCCTCCCTCATCTGTGCTCCACCTTCATGATTTTTGCCATTTCTGCCTAATACCTGTAACTCTGTTTATTTACTATTTTCCTTAAATCAACTGTAAATGATTTGTTTTTATTTAGCCCCAGTCTAAGCAATAATAACCATGAAATTGGAGCTCAGACGGGCTAGTTATACTTTTTTTCTAATGTACATTAACATTGGGGTATTTCTTTAATAATTAAAATTAGGATATTGATATTAAAATAAGGAATGTTGATCCAGGTATCATCTAAAATTATCTTATATGCTGTTTGTTAGATGCAAAGCATACTACGTTTTGGAAAACACGGGTCTAATCTATTCTTCCATCTCAGAACAGAATCACCTGTGAGTTAAATGAGGCAAATCAGTCCTAGGCCATTCTCAAGGTTCTCTGGATAGGGTCCCCAAAATTCAGAGGGTACTGATGCCTGTAGGTACCAGTGCCATTGAGAAGTTCCTTCTTACAGGTTCCCTAAATCTCTAGCTGACTGGAAGTCTGTTTCCTCATATTTTAAGCTATAGTTGATAGTGGTAGAACTAGAAATTCTAGACCCCTGAACAAATGGTTCTAGAAATAGTCATCTACTCTAATGCAGTGATTCCTAGGTGCCATGCCAGAAACCAGCTTGGAGCTAAAGGCTCCAAGTTCAGAGATGGGCATGCCCACATTTTAGAGATGGACAATAAAGGAAATAAGCAAGCCAAAAAGGAAAAAAGGAACATGAACAGGCAAGTAGACCAAACAACCATATTGTAGGGTAGAGGTCAGCAAACTTTTTTTCTACAAAAAGGCAGACAGTAAATATTTTAGGCTTTCCAGAATGGATGGTTTCTGACAAAACTATGCACCTCTGCTGTTGCAATGTGACAGTAGCTATAAACCGTACATACATATAATGGCATGTTTGTGTCCAGTAAAACTTTATATAAAAACAGGCAGTGATCATTGTTTGCTGATCTCCATTTTAGTATATTCTCAGTCAGTGTAGAGCACAACCTTCCCTGGTGTAGCAGCTGTCAGGGTCCTCCAGGGTAACAAAACCTATAGGATTTTACTTAATAGAAAGATAGATAGATGGATAGATCCATTTGTTATAAGAAATTGAGCTGAGGGGCGCCTGGGTGGCTCAGTGGGTTAAAGCCTCTGCCTTCGGCTCAGGTCATGATCCCAGGGTCCTAGGATCGAGCCCCGCATCAGGCTCTCTGCTCCGCATGGAGCCTGCTTCCTCCTCTCTCTCTGCCTGCCTCTCTGCCTAGTTGTGATTTCTCTCTGTCAAATAAATAAAATATTAAAAAAAAAAAGAAAGAAATTGAGCCGAGTAACTATGGAAATGGCAAGGCCCATGATCTGCAGCATAAGTCAGAGATCCAGAGAATTAATGACTGAGTTTCATCAGAGTCTGAAGACCTGAGAACCAGAAGAGCCAATGGTGTAGCTCTGTTCTGCAGACTGGCAAGCTTGAGACCCAGAAGAGCCAATGCTTCAGTTGGAGTCTGAGGGCAGGGGGAAAAAACCATGTCCCATTCCAAAGACAGTTAGCCAAGAATAATTCTCTCTTTCTTGGGGGAGGGTCTCCCTGTTCAGTCTATTCATGCCTGCAACTGATTGAATAAGGCCCGCCCACATTGGGAAGTCCAATCTGCTTTGCTCAGTCTACAGATTTAAATGTTAATCCCCTCCAAAAACATGCTCACAGAAACACCCAAAATAATATTTGGCCAAATATCTCAGCATCCATGGCCCAATCAAGTTGACACATGAAATGAACCATCACCCCTGGTAAGGTTCTGTCCTTGGTCCTAGGGCTGGAAGCTGTCAGATAAGGGTGAAGTCCCAAATTTACAGAGGAGGCAGAGCTGAGAGACAAGACAGATATGAGAGACGTTTTTTAAATGCTGAGGTCCTGAGGTTAATGTAGTGACACAGCCTAGGTTGGAGCCCTTGTTTGACTTCAAGGCCTATGCTTTGTCTATTATATGACACTTTATTGATTAATACAGTGAGTCCAAATGAGAGTGTCCAGGAAACTAAAGTTGCACAGCCTAGAGGAGACTTTAGGGCTATGGGGGGGAACTGATGAGAAACTCTGGAAAATAAACTGTTTTGTATTATTCCATAAGTAGAAATTGGATCAACTAGAAGTCACAAGGAGATAAATTTAAGGGGCACCCGGGTGGCTCAGTTGATTGAGTGTCTGCCTTCAGCTCAGGTCGTGGTCCCAGAATCCTGGGATCGAACCCCACATGGTGCTCCCTGCTTGGCAGGGAGCCTGCTTCTCCCTCGCCCTCTCTACCTGCCGCTCCCCCTGCTTGTGCACTCTCTCTCTCTATTAAAAATCTTTAAAAAATATATATTTTTTAATGGTAGCAGGAGAGGGATCCAAAATGGAATGGACTTCTTTCCTAGGTGGGTAAGATAACCATCACTGGAAGTATGCAAGCACATGGTGAACAGGTCAAAGATGTGGAACACTGAGTATGAAATTTAATTCTGGTGTCTGTAATCCTTCCTTATGCTAAGACTCTATGATCCTAAGAAGACAGGACTTTGACAGAACCTCTGAACCTTGGCCTGGTTCCTGGCTCTTTGTCCCAGAGTTCTGCTCACCCAGAGCAGCTAAAGTTTCTCACCAAAAACAGGTGTCCCTTGGAGATGCCCCCATGGCTAGCCTGCCTTCACTCTCTGGGGCTCACATTTAGTGCACTGGCCCTGTTCCCTTCTGCCCTGAGAGCTTATAGAAATCATGTTTCAACACAA
This sequence comes from Meles meles, assembly GCF_922984935.1. NCBI lineage: Eukaryota > Metazoa > Chordata > Mammalia > Carnivora > Mustelidae > Meles > Meles meles. The sequence goes on from NC_060068.1 coordinate 88,232,036, forward strand.
CTTTTCCTTTGTACACTCTACTACAGGGCCTGACTCACATGCTTCAGGGGGATACTCAGATACCAGAGTCAAAGGGAAAGCAAGTGTCATGGAGCAGGAGGCCAAAGTAGGCACACTTCTGTGGTAACTTCCTGGCCAGGAGCCCCCCATGAAGCTCATAGCATTCATTCTTCAGCAGACCTCACTGCCCTTTTCAAGGATGATTGCATGTTCCTTGAAGCAGACTGGGGAGAGAGGCCACACTTCGAGTCAGAGCGTGGAAAGCCCCTGAGAAGGAGAGAGACAGGAGGGCTGTCGCAGGGACTGGTGGGTGAGAGGTGCAGGCCCTCAGCAGAGCTGAGTGGGAGCGTGAGGGGGCGAGGGAGGTGGGTTACTGTGACACAGTGGCTGAAGGCTCTCCGGAGGCGGGTGCCCTAGGGTGAGAGTGTGAGGAACACATGTCTTCAGAGTCTAAAGGGATTTTTGCCTGCAGGGCTCTAATGCCTCCCCAGAATGAGAAAACTGCAAAGCAAAGCCTCTCTTCTTTCCTGTGAGAATCAAACTCTTCACGCACTGCCTCACCATATCTCAGTAATGCAGGAAGAGCTACCCCTGTGGAATCAAGAGAGAGGGCTTCAGGTTCAGCTGTGCGGGAGGCCAGCTGTGTAACCACAGAAGACACTAGAAAACTCTGGATTCAAGGCACAAACGCACCAGGGAGCAGTTGGGCCTCCCCTGCCCATGGCAGCTATGACAGGTACCCTTGTGCCCACAGGGCCTAATGCACATCAGTCCTCTGGAGGGCTGCTTATTGTTACTGCCAATGAGACACGTATTTTCACGTCAGTACTTCACTTACAAAACAAAATTAGGAAGACAAGTTCAGGCCAGGGCCAGGCTCAGGCAGAGGTGATTCTGCACGCCACCACCGGAGGTTTGGGCCCATATCCCCCCCTCAGTATCTGTTCCCAGGAAACAACCACTGCTCCTCTACAGTGAGGGACCTTAGCGGTAGGAGATGGGTCTCTGATGGTCCCGAGACAGGGAGAGGAAGAGAGCAGGATTCAGGCTGGATTCATCTGCACCAGGGAAGGGACACACAGGGACCTGGCACAAAGAATTGGAGAAGAGTCGCTTGGGATTCTGGGGGAACATATGGAACCAGGCTCTGGAGAGTGTGGCCAACCCCATAATTCCTTCCTGGAAAGGAACCGCCAATATTCCAGGTGCTCTGTTTCAAAAGGCCCGATTTAATGACCATAAATGAGACTCTTCTAAACAGCCATCTGTTGCCCACCTTCTGCAAATATTTAATTCTATTCACATTCTATTCACAAAGGAAATGGTGACTCAGAGCTGTTTGCCCACCATGAATCTGTCCGATGGAATGATTAATGAATCCTAAATGTCAGGCACACAAAGACGGCTGGGACCACGGGGACACCTGAGAGACCTGCCCTCTCAAGGGGTAACTGGTGAGGAGCCATCGCTTTCCCTCTCTCTCTGTCCTTCAGCTCCTCTTCTCCAAATGTGAGGGATGGGGCAGCACTTCTCTCCTGGAAGGCTTCCTTACTGACAGCACATCAGGAAAAGAAACAGGAAAGAAGTGAGGAAGGCTGCCCTCCACCCTTCCCCCAGGAAGTCCAAGGCCTTCAACTCATGGCTTTCCCCAGGCCCTCCCCGTCTCCTTCCCGAAAACCTGGCTTTCCAAAAGTTAAACCCCATTTTCCCAGACCTCTTCCCACCTCATCCAAGGCAGAGCAAGCACAGTATATGGCAGCCGCCTCGCCACCTCTGAACTCCTGATTTAAATGCTGCTTACCTCAACCATGTCACGACACTGCAACTTCCAGATAACTGTAATTATCAGTATTATTATAGGGAGCCAATGTGTCTTCCAGATGCCCATTCAGAGCATATCGCACAAATTGGGGGGGTCTCACCTAGCACAGCGTTTCTAACAATTATAAGGAAGATACATTTTCTTGGGTTTTGGGATCTCTCTATGAATTTTCCCAACCAGTGAGCCATTATTTATTTATTTATTAAAGATTGTATTTATTCATTTGACAGAGAGATCACAAGTAGGCAGAGAGGCAGGCAGAGAGAGAGGGGGAAGCAGGCTCCCCGCTGAGCAGAGAGCCCGATGCGGGGCTCGATCCCAGGACCCTGAGACCGTGACCTGAGCCAAAGGCAGAGGCTTACCCCACTGAGCCACCCAGGCGCCCAGTAAGCTATTATTTAAATAACAATGTGTTCATACTCCTGACTCTTGCATTTTCTCACTTCACAGTACATGCTGGAACTGCTCCATCTTAGACTGATAGCAGCAAACCTATAGCTCTGCTTCAGGGTGTTAATGGCCGCAGAATATTCCACTGTATACTGTCATTTGTTCCACCAGTTTCATATGCATGGGTCTCTAGGCTGTTCCAGACTTTTGTTATTTTGTACAATGCCACAGTGAGTGTGTATGTGTGTGTGTATATTTCAGCACACGGTCAAGTCTATCCATAAGGATAAATTCCTAGAATTTATCTGGGTCGAAGTGTATGTTCCTCTAACTTTTTTTTTAATATTTTATTTATTTATTTTGACACAGAGAGAGACAATGAGAGAGTGAGAGAGAGAAAAGAAGCAGAGGGAGGGGGAGAGGGAGAAGCATGCCTCGCGCCGGGCAGGGAGCCCGATGTGGGGCTTGATCCCAGAACCTTGGGATCATGACCTGAGCTGAAGGCAGACACTTAACAACTGAGCCACCCAGGTGCCCCCTCTAACATTTTTATAGATAAATACAGCAAGGTAGAGTATAAATCATAATTATAAATCTTACTGATGGCTTAGAGAACTGAACTGCAGAAATGAACACATGAAAAGTATCAATCCTTTGGAAAGACCTCTGTATACATTCCTCACATCTTTTTATTTAACCTAGACATTTCAGTTTTACAAGATTCTGTGTTCTAGGTGGCCTCTATTTTGGGCGGTTGAATATAATTTTCTGAAAAAACTGGAATATTTGAGGTAGGAAAATTGGCAGGCTAATAAAAAGATAACAGAGCACTGAGAGATCAGCTTCTACTTAGCTATTCTCTGGTCTTTTCTTCCCCACTCAGTCTGTGCCTGGCTCGATATAGATCCTCAGAAAACTATCTGATGAATTAATAAACGAGTGTACAAATGAATGTATAATATAACAATGAACATTAGCTTAAGGATCCAAGATCAGTGTTTTAGGGTTGGCCATTCTCACCTCCTCTTAGCTGTACCCTGGTGAGTAAGGAGCCTTTAAATCTATTAGACTCAGTTTTGACACTTTATGTGTGGATCTATAGGCTTCTGACTTTCATTTCAAAAATCAATTATATGTTGACAGACTCAGTAGCCAAGAATGATAAGCTCATGTCTGCATACTGGTATATTCTGGAGTCAGAAGCAGAGCACTCAGTTCCTAAAGACTGCATGACCTAGCAGAAACGAATCTGGAAATCGGTGAGGCTCTGAGGAGGAGTTCTGGCTTGGCCTGCCATCCAACACAGAACACACAGAACAAGGAGACCATGGCTGTGGCAAGTGCCAGTCCTTCTTCTCTTGGACTGAAACACAGGGCGCTCTAAACCTAAAATTTGTTAGAAATAGAATTATTAGGGGTACCTGGGTGGCTCAGCTGGTTAAGCATCTGCCTTCAGCTCAGGTTGTGATCCCAGGGTCCTGGGATTGAGCCCTGCATCCAGCTCCATGCTCAGCAGGGAGCCTGCTTCTCCCTCTCCCTCTATGCATTCTCTCTCATTCTCATGCTCTCTCTCAAGTAAATAAGTAAAATCTTATATTAAAGAAAAGAAATCAAATTATTAAATATGAAGATGACTAATAACCATGGGACTTTAAAGTCATTGAGCTACTCCCAAGTTTCAGTGAAATGGGGATAAAGGTATCCATATTATGGTAAAGTCAATGCAGGCATTATATTCATATATACAAAACAAATGTAGTTAGTATCTTTTTTCCCCCTATATCTGCTCTGATTCTTCTTAGCACCGCCAAATGAGGAGCAAAAAGAAGGAAGGAAGGAAGTCTGACTCTAAGCAGACTCGAAATACTTCTTAGGATTACATTTCTCTCACTTAAAAAAACCTAAAGGCACACAGCCCAAGGTTGTAGCTCCATGAAATCACCAGGGATCTAGGCTTCCCTTATGTTTTCTGAGCATGCTTCTATGCTCCAGATAACCTCAAGTTACAGGATGGCAGCTGGAGCTCCAGTCCATTGTGTCCAGCTTCCAAGCAACAGAAAGAAGGACAGGGAATATCTCCCTGAAGGGTTGGTTTCCCTTAAAAAGCCATCCCAGAAGTTTCACTCAAACATTTGGTCACACTTCATTGTCCATAATTTAGTTTTATGGTCATACCTAACTGCAATATAATCTTTCAATGGGGTGCATTTCTGCCTCCAAATTGGAATTCTGAAAACAGAGAGGGGTGCCTGGGTGGTTCAGTAAGTTAAGCACCCAACTCTCGATTTTGGCTCAGGTCATGATCTCAGAGTTGTGAGACTGACCCCCATATCGGGCTCCACGCTGAGCATGGAGCCTGCTTAAGATTCTCTTTCTCTCCCTCTCCCTCCATCCCTTCCCATGTCCCTCACTCTCACTCTCTTAGAAAAGAAAAGAAAAGAAAAGAAAAGAAAAGAAAAAAGAAACAAAGAAATTAATAGTAGGGAGATAGCCAGTCATCTCCACACTAAACTACAAAAACAACCGCATCCATTTTATCCTGTTCAGGGCTCCAAAGTTCTCCCTCAGGTTTTCTCTCTGCCCCTCTCTGATCTGTGGCTTGGCAACCCCAGGTGAGGTTCATTCTATAAGTGAGTCTTCATGGGGCCCAAGAGAATATCTCAGCAAGATCTCTTTGGCTACCAACTTGTACCTCAAGAGAAAGAACAGTGGTCCCCCACCCATAAAAACACTCGCATATCCCCCCAGACTCCAGCCAGAGGAAGCAAGATCAGGACCCACATATTTCTAGCACCTCGGTCCCCTATTTCATCCCCTCTTCCTCCCACAACCCCCAAGGATGGAAGGAATAGGGTTTTCACTTTCTCTTCCTTTCTATCCTTGACTTTCCAGTGTCGTATCCCAAAAACCCCATTTCTCAGCTCGAACAGGGGAGAGAATGGCTGCTAGGCACTGTGGGGAGAAAAACTGAAATGCAGTGGCTTAATATTTTGAAAACATTATCACTGTCACACCTACATTCTTTTTTATTTCTTGAGCACACGGTAAGCATACAGTCCCTTTAATGACTAACAGATTGTCATGGGCATCAAAAGGAGGTAAAACATGGAACTCTCTTGCCACAGTGTGTGGTGTATTGTATATGCTTAGTCGATGTTAGCCCTTACTGTTGTTATTATTATTTAAATAACATCACTCAGTCTGCCTCGGTCCTCCTCTGTCCTTTTTTTTTTTTTTAATATTTTATTTATTTGACAGAGAGAAATCACAACTAGGCAGAGAGGCAGGCAGAGAGAGGGGGAAGCAGGCTCCCTGCTGGGCAGAGAGCCCAACACGGGGCTCGATCCCAGGACCCTGGGATCATGACCTGAGCCGAAGGCAGAGGCTTTAACCCACTGAGCCACCCAGGCGCCCCCTCCTCTGTCCTTTTTATCTCCCCCGAATGAACACACAACAGGCATGGCTTCATCTCACAGTAATGTCATCACGCTCCCTCACAGATTTTCTGTTTGCTTTGTTTTAAACCCCATTTTCTAGAAACAGGAGGCATTTTTTCCTAGGGAAGGGAAGAACTACTCAGAGACCTAGCTCCTAATCACCTTTGTTACTGGACGCCACATAGCTGTGAGCGAACTGCTGTTCTTTAGGGAAGGGGGCTAATTGGAAGAGAAAAGATTGATGAAGGTCAGTGTGGATGGCGATGGAGAATTATGGCTGGAGGCTGGGTCAGCTGAAGTCAGGCCTCACAGAACCGCACCTCATCTTGCAACTCTAAATTATTCCTTACCCCTCGTAACCCCCCACACGCTGTTGTTTGTGTAACAACAGCTCAAGAGAGCATGCGTGAAGCAAGGCAAGATGAGAATTGATCTATTGACAGTCAATCAGGAGATTGGCTTCAAGATTCTGAGAGGCAGTTGCCCGAGGCTCTGGGCTGGAATTGCACTTAGATCTGAAAAAGAGGCAGGATGAAAACAAGGGTGTACACTTGGTTTATTTGGGTGTCTTTGGGGGTCAGAGTCCACCAGGTGCCTAGCATTTCCTAGTGTTGAAGAGGAAAGTCCCAGAGACCTGGAGCTCTAAATGAGCGCACTGCTTTAATGTAGGGAAAATACAAATGTGCACATTTATGAAGAATTATGGTTCCGTTCCTTTTAAGTACAGCACAGAAATGTAAACAGCTATTTTCAATAGCTCCAGAAAATGTCACCACCAGGACCTAGCCCTGATGGGGCAAACATTTCTCACACGTGAAACCAGAGGGAATTTCCAGGTTGCAGAAGATAAGCAGGGACACTGAGGCAGGAGGTGATGGGCGGGGTTTAGGACAGGAGAGTGGTGCTATGGGGTCCAGTAGAATCTGGGAATGGGGCCCTCTTATCTCTCACACAAGAAGCTGCAGTAGGCCTAGTCACCCAAATCCAGAAGGATTTGTGTTGATTTTGCATTTCAGTATTCCTGGTGGGAAAGAACTCTGATGGTCAGCCATGACATTTGTCTGCTTTGGGGGAAAAGAGGAGGAGGGCATGGATATTGGTGGAACTGGAACCAACACAGGAGACAGGTCAGGGGATGGATTTGGGAAATGCCAGATGGTTTTCTATGGTTTCCTAGTTGATGCTAAAATATATTTACTAGTAACAGATAAAGAAAGACCACTTATACCTATCCTCTCATTCAATCCACACAGCAATAAAATGAAGCAGCTAATATTATCATCATTTTACAGATGAGGAAATTGAGGCACAGAGAAGATTAACGTGATCAATTTACCTAGAATTATACTTTGCCTACATGGTAAAGTTAAGATTTGAACCCAGGGAGTCTGACTGCAGGCCATCACAAGTACAGTACTGGTTGTACCAAAAATCCCAACGGTAAAATTTATAAATCAGGGAACTGATCCTTTTAACATTAACTGTGAAGTACCATATTAGCATAAATTTCCATAAGGTAATTTTCAGTTAATTACAGAATTTTCAGTTCTACTCAGAGCTGTCCTTCAATAAGTAAGTTAATTTTTTCTACATTTTAAAATAATTACCTATGATTTGTATCATTAGCTCAGATCTATCTTTTCGTTTTCAAAAGCCAGGAAGTAAGTTCAGAACAACCCAAGAATGATGAGTTACCCTGATATTGTACTCTGAGCTCTGAATGTATTTTGAGATTTCCCTCCAGACAGCCTGGATTGCGGTCCCCCATAGTGCCTAGCACAGAGCCTGGTCCCTGCACAGTGATGGTGGACTGAAGAGAGAACAGAAGCGGAGGGAGCTGTATACTCATTTTCACTCATTCCTTCTCAAAGCTACCTTCTATTAGCTGTCGTTCCAAGAAATTTTAGTCTTATTGCCAGAAATAAAAATAGCCTCAGCTATTTTGTGTTCATATTTTACAACTCATTTTGAGAATTAATATTTTATAAGGAAATTATTTTGATTCTAAATGTGACTTTTAAAAGGTTTATGGTATTCTTAAGTGTAACTTTTATTATGCCTTGGGGCCAGTGGTTTTTCTAGAGGAATATACTGGAGTTATTGACGTATGGTACCCCTTGTGAATTTCCCTTCATGTTCTGAGGCTGAAACAAGAGAAATTATTTCTGTACATAATTCACTCCCTTCTTTCCACCTCTACCCCTCCTTTTCCCTCGCTGCCTTTTTTTTTCTTTCAGTGCAAAGTAAATAAAATAACCACTCTTACCAATGGAAGAATTAAAACAAAATAAAACACAACAAACAAAACAGGTTGTATTTGCACCAAGCGAGAGTTAAAAGAATGGGCAGATACTCATCAAGACATGGGAAACCGGAGATGAAAACCTGTACTCTCAGTTCTGCCCAGGGCTAATGTCCTTCCCTCTTTACCAGTGTTTTCCTTCTATCTTCCCTGGTCTGCACAAATGACTGGTCTTTTCTACCTCCCCTTTGATGGAGTGGCAGGCATTGATCTTCCGTTGAAGTGGCTACCTGATGCTTTTCTGGAAGATCTAGAAAGCTAAAGGCTGCAAGTAAGACTGATGATACTCAAGTCCCTGTTTCAGTTAGTGAATGATGCCTAACAAAGCACCCCCAAACTCGTGGCTTAAAACAAAAACTATTGATTATCTCTCGTGGTCTGTGGATCAGATGGGGGTCCTGGCAGACCTAAGCCAAGTTTGGCTGATCTTAGCTGGGCTTTCTCCTGGATCTGTGATCAGCTGGCAGGCCAGCTGTCTAAATGGCCTTGTATGAGACAACTCTGCTCCCTCCCATGTGCGTCTCACAGCCTTCTTGCAGGCCAGCCCAGGAGTCCAAGAAGGAAAGAGGGAAATGCATGTATTTTTCAAGCTTCTGTGGGCATCAGACTTGTGAGCATCCTGTTGGCCAAGCGAAGTCACATGGCTAAGCCTGGAATTAAAGTAGGAAGGGACCAGGGGCTATGAGGCAGAGAGCCTGATAGTAGGAAACCAATCTACCACAATTCCCAAATTAAAACTTGAACCTGAACAAAAAAGGACATTCTTCCTCTTCTCCTTCTTCTTCTCTTTCTTCTTCTTCTTCTCTTTCTTCTTCTTCAAAGTAGACTCCATGCCAAGTGTGGAGCCCAGTGCAGGGCTTGAGCTCACAACCCTGGGACCAAGACCTCAGCTGAGATCAAGTGTTGGACACTTAACCTACATCAGGACCACCCACCCAAGTGCCCCAGAAAGTGATATTATGAAAATGAAATAAAGTCAAACTTCATTATTGACACATTCCATATTTGCAAATTTGCCTACCTGCAAAGACTAATTTGTAACTTCAAAATCAACATTTGGGGCAATTACGCAGTCATTCCTACACAAGTAAAGCGGTAAAAACTGTGAGTTGCCCAGTGCACACATTCCCTCTGCTGAGATGGTTCAAGATGATGCTCTGCCTCCTTATTTCAGCTCTGCAAGCAAGTGCAGTTTTCATAGTACACTTGACCCTTAAAGAACACAGATTTGAACTGTGTGGTCCACTTAAATGTAAATTTTTTTTCAGTGAATACAGCACCGTAAATGTATTTTCTCTTCCTTATGATTTTCTTAACAATTTCTTCTCTCTAGCTGAATTTAATGTAAGAATACAGGATATAATACATAGAACATACATATGTTGAATGACTGCTTATGTTATCTGTAAGGCTTCCAATCAACAGTAAGCTTTAAGTAGTAAAGTTTTGGGGGAGTCAAAAGTTACATGGAGTTTTCAGGTGCAATGGAGGAGGGAGGTCAGTGCTGGAATCCCCACATGTTTAAGAGTTAACTGTAGGTTTAATGCCACATTTTTTGCAATTTTTTGATTTCCCTATTTAAAATGGCCCCCAGGTATAATGTCAAAGGGCCATCCGGTGTTCCTGAGCACAAGGAGCCTGGAATGTGCCCAAAGGAGAAAATGAGTATGTTGGAGAAGCTTCATACAGGCACAAGTTACAGTGCTGTTGGCCATGAGCTCAATGTTAGCAAGTCAATAATATATACTAAATAAGGGTTCTTTAAACAGACAGACATCTAAAACAAGGTTATGCATTGATTGATTGATGAAAATGTTGTGACCAGAGGCTCACAAGAACTTAACCCCATATTTCTCCAGGAGCAATGGTTCCGTTTTCACTAATTCAGTGCCTGCAATGATTTTACAGAACATGATTACCTCAAGAAATGAGAACCAACTGTGTTTCTGTTCATTTTCAGCATTACCGTTTTAAAAGAGACTTTTAAATAACAAAATCTCTATTCTTATCTCTCTCTATAACTGCACACTTGTAAAACACAAAACATAAGCAACATTTGCACATAAATACCAACTTAGCCTTCCAGAAAACAACCTTGTGTTCTAGGCAGAACATTTATAAGAATAAGAATGCACTAGTTGGTGAAGGGACACGTATCAGTGAGATTCCCAGTGACATGCAACACATGACGACTGAGCCCCTCCTATGACTTACTCTAGCCAAGGCTTAGTTCTTCAGTAAACGGATGAGAACTCTGAAAGTACAATAAAGATTCCAGAGAGTGAAATAGGATTCAAATGTGTTTATGAGCCTTTGAATGAAAATACTGAACAAGAAATGTATAAACATAAAATTATTCATATAATGAAAGCCAGGAAAACCAGGATTCAGTAGGAACACAATTTTCAGGAATGCATCTCTTACTGGAAGATCAAAAGCATTTTGTGTTGTTAGAGTACACGGGATCCCCAAAGAGCTTTCAGCCCCAAATTTAAGCTTCAGTGTTGGGCATGGTGAAGAAGTCAGATAGCACTGTGTTTAAAAGCTCAGTCTCTACCATCAGCCAGACCAGGGTCTGGGTCCATGCTCTCCCCATCCGTGGCTAGGTGATAGGGTAAAAGACACTCCCTCTGGGGGGGGGTTCCAGTTTCTTCATTTGTAAGAGTAATAATATGAATAATCAGACATTTTATGAGTGCCGACTAGGATTCTGGCACCCTGCTGGGAGCTCTCCATCCATCACCTTATTTGATCCTCACGCTCCCTTAGGAGGTAGATGTTATCGCTGTTTCCCAATGTATGCATGAGAAAATGGTGGCCAGGAGAAGATGAGCAATTTTGCTAAGAATTAAGAGTTAGCAGAGCTGGAATTTGATCCTAGGCATCTGACATCTATCGCTTCATGTTGTGTGTAAATTAAATGAGATAATGCATATAAAATACTCAGCACAGTGCCAGGTGTCTAACAAGCATATCTAATAAATTTTTTTAAAGATCCCTTTAAATAAGAGTGCTCCGCCCTTCCTCCACTACAACCAAAAGACTTGCAGTTTGCAGAGGGTTTGCGTAGCAACTGCATATGCTGAATTCTATTTCATGTGGAAGCACCATAGGAAAAAATCTTACCTCACCAGGGAAAGCATTACAAATAACCCCCTGGAGAAATTTCTATTTGTCTTCATGAATGGAAGGTAATAAATATAAGTTGGGAGATCAGATTCAAGATTTGTGTTTTAACAATCACTCCCACTAAGGCCAGAAGTTCCACTGGTTTATCTCAACCCTTCTTGTATTTATTTATTTAATCTATCTGATATTGTTAACTTATTTTCTGTCCCAATCTCAGATGTAACTATACTGTTTTTAAGGAAAACATTTTAAGTACAAAGTGAAGCCAGCTGTATAAGCCAGCCTTCTGGTAGGCCAAAACAAAACACACTTTAATATCTCCTGGGTTTCCATTTCCTGGGGTACAAAAAGAACTAGAGAGAACATGAAAGTATCTGGAGTACGTGTTCACTTACATAACTTTATTTCCCATTTTAATAGCTGTTTTATCAAATTATCACAATCACTTTTCATGTAGTTGTGCACATTAAGGTTGCACAGACAAAGGTATGAGCAAGAATTACTGAATGTCCTGTCACCTTTAACAAACAGGATCACTCCTCACTCTGTCTCCTGCCCCTTACTAGACCTTCATAGGATCCTGACAACTCAAGCAACCCACGAGGTGGGGGAATACATGGAAGAAGCAAAAGGACAGGGCACCTGGGTGGCTCAGTCAGTTAAGTGTCTGCCTTCAGTTCAGATCATGGTATTGGGGTCCTGGGACCGAGCCCATAGCAGGCTCTCTGCTCGGTGGGGAGTCTGCTTCCCCCTCTACTCTGTCCCTTCCCTGGTCTGTGCTCTCTCCCGCTCACTCCCTCTCTCAAATAAATAACTACAATCTTAAAAAAGAAAGAAAGAAAGAAAGAAAGAAAGAAAGAAAGAAAGAAAGAAAGAAAGAAAGAAAGAAAGAAAAGAAAAGAAACAAAAAGGACAGAAAGTACTCCCTCATCATGATTGGGAATCATGTGTTAGCTGAGAAAGTCTGAATTATTCAGTATACTCTGAGTCTTAAAGAACCTTCTGCCACTACTAACAAGACTAACATAGATTAATATCTGCAAATATGAAACACTTGCCAGTGTATACTGTTCAGTGAGAAAACGCAAGCACGTGGATACTACCTTACGAACTGAATGACAGAGTTGTATATGCACAGATTAGTGATCAAGAAGGACACAAAATAATTAGCAAGGGTAGATTCCTCAGGGTGGGGGTACTATTTATTTTTCAACTGAAAATTTTTTAAAGATTTTACTTATTTATTTGACAGAGAGAGAGAGATCACAAGTAGGCAGAGAGGCAGGCAGAGGGGGAGGGAGAAACAGGCTTCCTGTGGAAGACAGAGAGCCCGACTTGGGGCTCGATCCCAGGACCCTGAGATCAAGACCTGAGCCAAAGGCAGAAGCTTTAACCCACTGAGCCACCCAGGCACCCCTGAATTTTTATTATAAAGAATGTTTAGGCAATCAGTTGGGAGCTGGAGGCTCTACCTTGAGCTACACTGACCTCCCATCTGGGTGATCTATTCTCCCCAAACAGGGAAGAGCAGAAACCTAAGGAAAGGGGGTACTTAGGACAAAAGAAGAGAATTCTAGAAAAAGTTCTGAGAAGTTGGTTCCCCAAATTGACATTCATGACCTCCCCTTATTATTTTCCTCCTGTGTAACTGTCCCCTTCACCTGTTAGTACAAAGAATGCAAGATGGAACCCATGTAAAAATTGTACCTAACAAGTAAGAAACAAACCTAACAAATGATAAGCAGATTTTTAAAAACTATTCAGAAAGAGAATCACTTCAGAAAAGAGAATAATATTTCAAGTACTTCACTCTATTTTCAAAGAAAGAGAAATTAAGTGCACTGGGGAGAGACAGAGAGAAAAGAGAAGAAACCAAAGAATGAAAAATTAGAGTATGAAAGAGTAGAAACTAGCACTGGAAGAAAATTAAGATAACAATACAAGCATGGAATCAAAATCATACAAGCAGTGGCAAGAATAGATAATACTGAAAAGACAGGGATATTGAGATGGCGATAGAGCTTAAGAAATGTATATTAAAAAATGAAAAAAGGGGCACCTGGATGGCCAGTGGGTTAAGCATCTGACAGGTCATGATCCCAGGGTCCTGCTTGTCCTCCTCCTCTCCCTCTGCCCTTTCCCCTGCTCATGCTCGCTTGCTCCCTCTCTCCCAAATAAACACAAATCTTTAACAAATGAAAAAGAATTTTTAAAAATCGAAGATAAGATGATAGGCTTGAGAGAAAAGTGAGGTAGTTTGGGTTCATCATGCACATAACTGATTTTCCTATAGTGGGGGACAGAACAAATACACTAAGATAACAGAAAGGAAGGACATGAAGACATGAAGGAAGACATGATGTCACTGATTAAGATCTGCAGAAAACTAAATTTTTGTTAAAGGAAAATACAGTCTCAAATTTCAATCATATGGGCACTCAGGAATTAAAAGTGTATTGCCCCCCACCTGGGTGGCTCAGTGGGTTAAGCCGCTGCCTTCGGCTCAAGTCATGATCTCAGGGTCCTGGGATCGAGTCCCGCATCAGGCTCTCTGCTCAGCAGGGAGCCTGCTTCCCTCTCTCTCTCTGCCTGCCTCTCTGCCTACTTGTGATCTCTCTCTGTCAAATCAATAAATAAAATCTTTTAAAAAAAAAAAAAAGTGTATTGTCCCAAAGGAGAAAATGGCTGACCTCAGCCTTCTCCATACCAGTAATGAATGCCAGAAATTGCTGGAACTATATCTACAGAATTCTAATAAGAAAAATATATGGCCCAAGAAATATATCTTTTGTGTTTAAAGATAGCAGATAGTTTTAATAATGCAAAAAATCTAATAATATAGCACTTCTGATCCCTTCTTTAAAAAGAAAAGAAAAAAACATAACAAAATACAGCTAACCTAAAGACATATAGAAAATGTTTATAGTCATGCCATGAACAGGGAAGCCATGGACAGAAAGACTGTTGGTTACCACTGACTGCTTAATTATGTTTCCAGAGCTCAGTGCTTTGTAAAAATTATAAATCTGGGCAATACAAAAAAGTTATAAAAAATAAGATGAGGGGAAGTTAGAAAGAAGTATGAAATATGTATTTCCCTATTCTTAGAGGTAAAAACTGTCCAACGTTGATAAAACAAGAAACAGAGATTTAACTATATCAAAGTTTCAAATATTATTATTAGAAGTGTTATTACTTCTAATAAATAAAAGAGAAAAAAACAAAACAAAGAATGTACAGAATACCAAAAAACCCCCAAACTAAGCAACAATATACAGAGAATATAGATATACTATAACCAAATAAATAGTGTAATAAAATGAAATGCAACAAATACATGGTCCCAAAAATAAATGTAAATGAGATAAATCTATATAATAAAAGAAAAGACTATCAGTCTGGACTAGCAAAATGCATCTATTTATGGTGAAAGTAAAAAATAAGCTTCGATAAAAAAAGTTGTGATATATTCATATAATAGGCTATCTGGCAGTCATTAAGAAAGAAGTAGATGTATAAAAAATAATGTGGAAATAAGTCCAATATAAATTAACAGAAAAGTATGTTAGAGGGGTGCTTGGGTGGCTCAGTTGGTTAAGTGTTCATCTCTTGATCTCAGCTCAGGTCTTGATCTCAGGGCCCAGTGTGGAGCCCAGTTGAAAAAAAGGAAAAGTATTGTAAGAATGATGCATAATGCTATTCCATCTGTATCTGGCAAAAGATATATGTTGTACAAACACATATATATGCATTTGCCCACACGTATACACCATGCATAAGAATTTGCCTATGTGTATATATTCAGTGTTACAGCAATGGAGGAGATGGGCCAGCACCCAGTCTACCCCAGAGGGAGTATTTTATCCTGGACATTGTTTAGAATTGCTGGTACATAGCATTAATAAAAAAACAGACTGACTTCTAGGTTTCGTTATTTTTTGCAATCCTCTTCTAACAACACGTTTCCTGACTGCCTGCACCTGGGGTAAACCATTCCAATCCTGTCCTGGTGTGCCTTGTCCTGGTGTGCCAGTGTGTGTGTGTAAGGCATGTGCAATGAAAGACAATGTGTGTCTCTGTGTGTTAATAGCTAGAATGATACACAATACACAGCCAATAGCAGTCACACCAGGAGTAGAATTGGAAGATGTATGAAGAGCAAACATCTTATAAACTTCTCTGTACCACAAGAGCATTTAAAAATGAAAAAGCATCTTTTTTTATTTTTTTAAGATTTTATTTATTTATTTGACGGAGAGATAGAGAGATAGAGAGTACAACTAGGCAGAGAGGCAGGCAGAGGGAGAAGCAGACTCCCCGCTGAGCAGGGAGCCCAATGCAGGACTCGATCCCAGGACCTTGGGATCATGACCCGAGGCGAAGGCAGCCGCTTAACTGACTGAGCCACCCAGGCACCCCGAAAATACATCTTTTTAGAATAGAGTTTGAATCAATAAGAAAAAGAAGTGTCCAAAAGAGTTGGCCCCGGGAAGGAGGGACTGTCCTTGCATGTTCAATTTAGTTTGGTGCACCTGCCAGATACAGCAAAACTGAATACCCTTTGGATGACATCAAATAAAAGAAAACATACTGGTTCACCCACGTTCCAATATCGACCCCAGGGCCTGACACTCACAAGACATCCAATAAAAGTTTGTGGAGAGAACAAAAAAAAATTAATTGGGTCAATGTCTCCTGGCAGTGAATTTCAGGAATGCATCAGATGATGAGTGACGCTCGCAAAGACAGGCGTATGGAAGTTAGGAAAGAACACTGGCAGGAGGACCCTTTGCTGTATCAACTCTCAGGACTTTGAAAAGCAGAACACTCGATCTTCAGTCCTGCGAGACCTTTCTTTTGGAAGCTCAAAAGCATTGGTATGCTGTTTCCTGGAAGCCCAAATTAATATACAGATGGTGCCTGGAGGATGGAGTGAAAGTGATGGGAAGCATGTCCCTTAGACTGTGTCTTTCAAGTGACAGATGTGTCAAGTGGCCTTTAGTAATCACTAGGTCGCAGACAACTATCAGCTGAGTCTCTCACGAGTGTATGACATGCCATTTGTTGCTTCTGTTGTTTAAAGAGTCATCCATTCTCTTTAGACACTCAGGGAGCTGATGGCAGAGTAGATGTTGCATTTATATGTTTAAGGACTCATTTACTCATTCTTGTTGGAAAAACAGAGCAGGTTCTTTTTCTTCTACACTAATGAGAGTTTGCACAAAAAGCCAGATTCACAGCATGCATTAAACCCAAGACAACGTTCCCTCTGCCTCTCCTTCTCCCCAGACCCAGTGGGGAGGGATGGGAAGGGTCCTTAGATAAAGTGGAGAGTTCAGAGTTACAATTTCCCACCACACTGGGCAGAATTCTGCTCATACAGATTCTAAACAGGGGCAGTGGGGCGATCCCAACATTTTCCAGCATTCCAGCAGGTGTGAGAGCAGTAGCAGGGACACAGGGCTCTTCTCATTCCTTAGGCTGATCCTGGGGGAGGCGAAATGGCAAATTACCCATTTGGCACCAGCTCAGTTCTGTCCTAAATCTTGATTAGTGACACTTTCAAATACAGGTTTACAAGGCATTATGTACAGCGAGAGGACAATGGTACAGTGAAATGTCCATCACAGCATTGACACTTCACTCAAACTGTAGTATTCCTATCCATGTGCATCAACCAAGCTCATAGCTAAGGCTACCCGCTTTCCCTGCTCTACAGGACAGACTGGTGATAAAAGAATGTCTCATCTCACAGTGACATTTCTTGGAGGGAACCAGGCCCTAGGGGAGATTATTCCAGAAGCTCCTACCATAATAATTGCTGATTATGGGTATTTATGGACGTAATTTATATTTGGATACAGAGTGGAGGCTGGCAACAGTGGTGATAGCAGACAGAACTTCAAATCTACTCATGCACTTGGAAACCTTCTCACCCTTCATGGACCTGTGTTGATGCAGTTTTCTCTAGATAGGCCTCTCCATTATCTCTTCTTATTTCCCACACAGGGATTGCAGAATGCTTCAGACTAGAGTGTTCAGGATGTGAGTAAACTTTGTTTACTAAAGAATGAGATCTTTACCATTGATGTTTCAAGTCATCAGTGCTTTTCTCTGCACATGGTGGATATAAATGGGCACAGGGAAGTCTGGGCATCTGGTTCTCTCTTTCTCTTTTCTTCTTCATACTCTCTCATCTGCTTCATTTTCTATCCTCTGATGTGGCTGATGGGTAGTTGAGTGGTTCAGGTTTCAGAAGAGGGAGATGTTCCCCTTTGACCATCAGGCTAAGCCAAGACTTCTTTACTGAGGTTTCTGGCATGACACCCTATCACAGTAAATGAGAGTTTGCATTCTTTTGCCATTGTGTTCTGTAAGTTCACAGGGAAAGTGGGTCACTTAAATATAGGACCATGAGTGCCCCAATCATAGTGCTTCACATGGCGCCATCCACAGAGTAAGAACTCAAATATTTGTTGAATTGAGAGTGTTTGAAGTCTAGTAATAGGTGAAAAATGAGAGTGACCTTGGTGAAAGTGACCTTGACTTCCACAATGAGGAGGCATCAGGAGTGGTTGCATCAAGGAGAATCCTTCGGAAGTCCTACCTTGAGTAAAGGTTAATCATTTTGATGAAATGGATTCTGGTGACATATAAGACATTCTAGTCACTAAAAGCTCCTCTGTGTATGTGTTTTACAAAGTGTGGTTGATACATGTTGCCCCCATAGATATGTATGAGGATTTAATTTGTATACAAGCAAATGTTTTATTGTAACTACACTGAAATTATTTCATGTTAATTAGTTTAAATGTAAGTTATATACCAAAAATATGATTGCAGAGATATCACTGATTAGGACCAGATTTAGGTAAGTATTTATGTTGTAATTGAGTTGAGTTCAGTCAATAGTAGTCTAGGTGACATAACGTTAAAATGACGGAGACGAGCATATAAAAGACTGACGTGAGAGGAACACTGCCTACATCCTTCTCAGTCCATTAACAGGTATATGCTGCTTTGGAAGACCTGGCCAAGAGCAGTACATCGGAGACTTATTATGGTCAACTAATACACTAACATATAAAATTCCTTGAAGGGCTTTTAAAAATCACCAATATTCAGTAGCTCTACTGCACAATTTTGAGGCTAAGTTTACTTAGCCTTAGTCAGCTGTGCTAAGTGACCTAGAGGGGTAACACCGAGCATGGGGTAATTGCAGATCTTCCCAGAGGGCTGGCTTTGAAACCTCTGAGCCTTTCCAGGAACCAGGGGCAGATATTATGTGGGTTCGGGGCTTGTGTGGAACTGGCTTGCCTTGTTTTGAACCTTGGCTAGACCCCTAATCTGGGACTTGGTTCTCACTTTTTAAGAGAACTGGCGATGTGATGGCAAAGAAATATTTTTTCAAAGGAACGCAATCTAGAACTGTGACAAGTGGAATGATAGCAGTAAAATGAAGTCAGCTAAAGCACAGAAAGCACCAAGCAGCCACTCTGCCCTGAGAATCTGAGGAGGCGAAATTGAGTGGCTTTACTGGCAGATGGCAAGCCTCCAGGGCTGGCCTGGCACTCACCAAGCCTGAAAAAGACAGCCCTCATGGTTTATCCAACCTCATGACAATGTTGTGGCAAAGCGACAATAATGTGAGAAGATAAGATGCTAATGGCAGTGAGACATAATGTCACACTGCGGGGGAATCAATGGGAGATTCCTGTAGAAATCCTAGTACCAAGCTAACATCAAAGGTAAGACAGGAATTTCCGAAAGTTCTGGGATTGAGGGTATAGCCAGGAATGGAAACTCATCCCAAATACCAGTCAGTCAGCGGATACCTGCATTTGTGTCATTCCCCAGCCCCATTCTGGACAAAGCAGACTCTGGGTGACTGCAGGCACATATACTGTTGTATCTGTGTCAAGAAAAGGTGCTACCAAGAAATGCCAACTAGAGCCGGACTTAGGGAAGAAATTTCTGGAGGATACTCAAATGAAAGAGGCAGGAAGAAGAAGGGGCAGGGCAGAAGAGCAGTAGCCGAGGCAGTAGAAACCTGCAGATGAAGGCTGGATACCCAGCACATGAGAGTCACTTGAGCAGGGAGCCAGGACCCACAGTAGAGGAGCACACCCAGCTGCCCATGACAGAACCATGGTCCGGACCTCTGGGAGTCCTGACCACGCGCCTGCTGAGATATTTGCTATCCCTCTACTTCCAGCGACCTTCACAGTTCACCTCCACTCTAGAGCATGGCTGTGACACTCAGACTTGAGGAAGCCTAATTAATATACAGGGGCCCAAAACAGCAAGGCTGTGAAGCCATGAGATCAGGGTCAGGTGTCACAGATGGGACTATCAGGGATGGGAAAGTGGCTAGGAGTCAGGATACTGCTGATGTTAATGATAGTTCTTTTTTTTTTTTTAAGATTTTATTTATTTATTTGACAGATAGAGATCACAAGTAGGGAGAGAGGCAGGCAGAGAGAGAGAGGGGAGGAAGCAGGCTCCCTGCCAAGCAGAGAGCCCGATGCGGGGCTCGATCCCAGGACCCTGGGATCATGACCTGAGCAAAGGCAGAGGCTTTAACCCACTGAGCCACCCAGGCGCCCCTAATGATAGTTCTAATGGATGAGTTAAGACAGGTGGTCCAAAGTTATAAACAAGGAGATTCCCAGGGACAGGGTGAAATAAAGAGAACAAATTTGAAGCATTAGCTCCAAGGAAGACTTCAGCAGCCACAACCAAGTAAGTAACTGTGGTAACTCCTCTGATAAAGCTCACTTCAGACATGATGGCCTCTCTGAAAGCCTTTGGTGAACCACCCTCCAGGGCTTGGTTGGGTGCCCGTCCTGTGTGTTCCTCCAGCTTTCTGTTCTTACCCCTTTCACGACACTGACCGCACTGAATCACCTTGTGGTGGTGTATTCTCCTGTCTCTGTGTGAGGACAGGAGTTTTTCTAACACCCACTGGAGGAGACAGAGAAAATAGCAGGGGGGGGGGGGCAGGCAGGAGAGAGATTAAGTGAATTGAACGAACTCATAAAATTCCAACACAGCCAAATCACTTGGCGATCCCAAAGGACATGTTATCACAGGGTTCCAACTACAGTTCAAAAATTAGCTCATGCTTGCGGATGTTTTGGGAGTAACTTATGGTGCAAGAAGTGTCCCTCCACTGAATCCAATTTCACCCCTCACTGTATTAGTTTGAACTCTTCTTTGTCTTTCCACAAAGCTTCACCCTCCTTCTCCTTTGGGGCCATTGTGTGCTTGACATGAAAAATGTCCTGTAGAAAATGTAATCACTAATTACATCAATGAAAAAATTCAACTCTCAGATGTGAAATGATTAACCACAGAAAAACCACTTTTCAATAATCATTTTCCAGTCTTCTCTTTTCACTAGAATTGGTTTTCTGCCTGTGCAGTGGACTTTTCTGGACTTCCTTAATGCTTGTGCCCATCAACAAGTCACAATAAAAATCCTCTCAGAAAGCTGGCCCTCCTGTAGGAGAAAAAGTCCGAACTACACGTCACCTAACCGACTTTTCTTCCCTGGCTTCTCTTCCAAATAAGGGCACAACTTCAAGTGCCACTTCATTTAAGCTCCGAAATCTTTTGGACTTCTAAACTCTCCCTAGATTTTCTTCCCATCCTACCCTCTTACCCTTTCATCTCTGCCTTCTGAGTTCCCCCATACATTGCTTTGCTGTGAGAGGTGGGAATGTGGCAGAAGGGTGACCCCGTCATGTTTCTAGGGCCTCTCCCATCTCTCCCAGTGTCCTCCAAGGCCCACCATCTCTCTGTCCCTCAGACAGGTAGAAAGCCCTGCTGTGGGCCCTGACTTGTGCTAAAACTGAGGTGAGGGCAAAGACCAGTCAGGTGTAGGCTGTTAGGCCTCTGGGTCTCCACCTGGAAAATGGCCTTCCATTCAAGTCCCAGCTCCCATGTCACCAATGTCACCAACAATCATCCTGCAAAACTAGTGAATGCCGGTTCTGCCTCTTAAGCCATCAGGTGGCAGCCATACTATTCACGGGAGCCCTGGCCTTTGGGTCTGGATCCCAGGAGGAGGAAGGGAACATACAACAGGTGTTGATGACAGTTACCTGATGTCCGTCAGTCAAGGTTAAGATTGCTTCCGTCAGAGGGACACCTGGGTGGCTCAGTCAGTTAAGTGTCTGCCTTCGGCTCAGATCATGATCCCAGGGTCCTGGAATCGAGTCCTGCATCAGGCTGCCTTCTCAGCGGGGAGCCTGCTTCTTCCTCTCCCTCTTCCTGCTGCTCTGCCACCTCTACTCTCTATCTCTGTGTCAAATAAATAAAACCTTTTAAAAAAATCTAAAGACTGCTTCCATCAGCACTACCACAAAATAAAGGCAGTGGTCAAGGAACAAGTTGTCTTGAAGCTGACATACCTTAAAGGATGCAAAAAGAGGAAAAGTATGATTGAACCAAAAATTGTGACACATAGCTCGGTTGCCAAAGAGCCTGATGAGTGCCTTCAGACAAGGAGAGAGCAACAGCATGACTAGCCTTTCCCTTCCCTCTCTCCTCTCCCCAACCCAATGGTGCTGTTTCCCGTTTGCTTGCCTGAGCTCCAGCTAGGGGTCTGCGGTGCAGCTCTAGGTCTGCCTGTGTGCTGTCAGCCTGTGGCTCTGATGACGGTGGCAGCGAACAAGCAGCACCCTTCGCAAGAGCGAAGGTGACTAAGGGAGCCCACCTGAAGAAGTGCACTGTGGAGGGTGCTTTCATACAGCATGACAGTGGCATAAACTTATTTGTTCACAGAACACGAGACGCAGAGGTAGACAGTTCCAGCACTGCCACAGTGGCTCAGTTAGACCATCCTTTTCTCATTCCTCCGTGGAGCCTTCCCCAACTTCTCCTCCAAGTCCTGCTTCTCATGGCCACCAGCTCTCAGCCCCAGGATCTCACAGCAGAAAATCCAGAACAGGAAGAAAGGGAGGGGGGTGGAGGGAGAGTTGTCCTCACATACCTCTCTCTTTTACCAAAGAGAAAAATCTTTCCGGCAAATTTCCCTTAACATCTCCAAGGCCCAAACTGTGTCCTTGGATCATCTTTAGCCGCAAAGGAGTCTGGAAAAGTGATCCTCTGGTGCTTTTGGTCTTTGATGGGGGAGAAGGGCTTTGCCAGCACTCAAGAAGCAAGCTAAGAGTATTTGTGGGGTGGAGTCAGTCATTAGCAATATCTGGCCCCACTCTCACCTCAGATGGCTCTTATCACCTCTGGGTCCCCTCCTGCCTTGTAGCCGGCTGACTCCGTAGACTGGACCTCTGTGCTGTATCACACCCCAAATTCAATCTCTCTGTGCCCTGCAGTGGTACCACATCCCAGAGGGCAGGCTGTCTGACGACGAAGTGGCTGTCACACCAACGGGCACTCTCAGCCTCTGCTCATCCTAGGCGGCCAGGGGACCACGGGGAGAGACAGGGACCCGGGACCGGTAAGACTGACGCAGCCAAACAGAACAGCTGCAGCAAAGGAACTTGGAGCCACCCCTCCCAGAGGGCAACCTCATATCATCACCAGCCACCGCTGAAGGTCTTTTTCACTGAGGCCAGCACCAAAGGCAGGGTTGTAGTGTTGAAGAAGCAGGAGTCTGCACGCTACGGATGTGAATTAGAACCTCAACGCTGCCACCTACTGGCGATGTGATGTTGGGCAAGTTACACGAAGCCTCTAAGGCTTCGTTCCCTGAGCTACAGAATGGGGTCAACACTGAACCCACTGGCAAGGTCCGTGGAGGAGAATGAGTGCGCTAAACCTCATAAAGCTCCAGGCACAGTACCTGGCACCGACTGAGGGATCTTAAGCGACAAAATCATCCGTTCCCATTATGCTGCCCTACGTGTTTCACTCGGTCACGATCCAGAACTCTTGGTCAGGAAGAGCGCAGGCTCTGGAGCCTGACTGCCTGGGCTCAGATGCAGGCTCCGTCAGAGCTCTGTGACCCAAAGCCAGTCACTTAACATCTCTGTGCCTCATTTTTATTATCAGAAGAGTGAGTCACGGTCAGGGCCTGTTTCTCTGGTGAGTAGGAGACTCAAGTGGAACAACAGCGGCAACGCACCGGGAACAGCTCACGCACAGAGTACGCAAGCGAGCCTACATATGGTAGCGTAGGAACAATGACATTTTTTGTCCACGCTGTTCAAGAGTAGAAGGCAAGAAAGGTGTTTAAGGAAAGACATTATCAAATGGCTGACATGAGAGTTAGAGCCTTACAGGGTCAAGCTTCCTTTATCAAGACAGTTTTCCAGCACCACTGCATCTCACTTGGCAGAGGGCAATCTCACACTCCTTGCCAGTGACCAAGGAAGTCTTTGTGACAAAGGCCAGATGAGGGTATGATGAGGGCCAGACAGAACGAGGCCAGACCGGCTGAGTTCAAGTCCTTGCGCTGCCTTTCCTGACTGCACAAACTAGGGCAGATTATTGAATTTCCCTTGGCCTCAGTTTCCTCTACCTGTAAAATGGAGGTCATAAAACCTACTTCCAAGCATTGCTGTGAAGAACAGCCCTGGTGCCCTTATTGCATGGAGCACTGCGTGTAATATGGAAGCAATGAATCATGGAACCCTACATCAGAAACTAACGATGTACTGTACGGGACTAACATAACATTAAAAAAAAAAAAGAACAGCCCTGGTTCATACTCAAAAAATACTATCAACTATCGCTATTAGAAGCTTAATTAACAGACAATGATTTAAGTGGCCTCATTACTATTGTCCCCACTTTATAAACAAGCAAACCAAAGCAGCCAGTTGTTGGTGGGTCTTCTGGAGCTCAGTCTCCTGTTTTACTGCTTATCCCATTAAATTCCACTCTGATTGTAAGATTGATTTTTGGTGTGTGGGTACTGCTCCTGGGTGATTTTATTTTCCCCTGGTACATTTTAGAAACAAGGGGGTCGGTATTCCTGGCCAACTCACCCACCATTTCAGACTTGCTAGACTCCCTTCGATTTTCTCCATTAAAATAAAAGTGCAGTACTCAGAATGGGATGGCACCTTGGAAAATTTCCCCAACAAAGTGAGACCTAATTATGGAAAATAGTAGCAGGTCTTCGAGATAGACCTAGAGACAGAAAACAGTGATGTCACCACTTCCCGACCCCATACTGACTCTTCCAAACTTAACCAGCCAAGTAAAGAACAGAAAGAGGAGAAGGTAGCAACAGCCCCCTGTTTTATTACAGTAATTAGAGCACATGGCCAAAGGTCACACAGCAGCTTACATCTAAATTTCAAAAGGAATTCCCACCAGCTGGGCATTATACGCAACTAATAATCATTGAACACTACATCAGAAACTAATGATGTATTATACAGTGGCTAACTGAGCATAATAAAAAATAAAAGAACAGAAAAAAAGAAGAAAGGAAAGAAAGAAACAAAATATAAAGTTTAAAAAAATAAAAACAAAATTAAAAAAAAAAAAAGGAACTCCTGCTAGGAAAATATATCTTTTCCTCCCTGACACTCTAGAATCTCTTGATCTATCTCTGCTGCTTCTGGAACTTACAGTTCAGATCCATCATCAGGCACCTTCCAGGAGACAAAAAAAGTGGCTTTCATGTTTCAGACACAGTAACTTGTTCATTCCTCTATCTGAACACGTGAACAGCTGCCAGAATCACACATCCTGCCAGCTGAGATGCGAGCGTCAAACCCAGGATGATCATTGCTCTCAGGGAACCCAGGGGAGGGATGTCAACTGCTCTCACTTGCTCCTTTCCAGAGCCTACAAAAACTCAGGTGAAGAACCCGACTCTCCATGATCAGCTAAGTGCGAATTCAAGGCCAAGCAGCACTGGTCCTTCCTCCAGAGCTCACAGTAATCATCTTTTTTTTTTTTTTTTTATTTGACAGAGAGAGATCACAAGTAGATAGAGAGGCAGGCAGAGAGAGAGAGAGAGGGAAGCAGGCTCCCTGCTGAGCAGAGAGCCCGATGTGGGACTCGATCCCAGGACCCCGAGATCATGACCTGAGCCGAAGGCAGCGGCTTAACCCACTGAGCCACCCAGGCGCCCCACAGTAATCATCTTATCTGAAAGCTCGGAGGGGTTCACAGAAGCTAATGAGAGCACAGTAATAATAAAACGCAGCCATTTATAGTACACTTACCTAAGCAGCAGGAAGCATGCTAAGTGCTTTCTATACATCGTTTGATTTATATCCAATCTCAACCTATGAAGAAGATTCTCATGTATTTCTGAGAAAGCTAAGGGTTATAGAGCAAAAGTCACTTGCCCAAGGTGGCACAACCAGTAAAAGGCAGGGGTGGGATCTGAATGAGGGTCTGCTTTACCTCCAAAGCCCGTGATTTAGCCACTATGGTGTAACTCCTAAGACATGGCATCCACCCTAGATGTCACACATTCTCTTCAGAAGATAGCTGGAGATTCATTCTCATTCAACAGATATTTATCAAGCACCTACAATATGTCAGCTACTGTACTGCATACAGGAAGCTTATGGCCTACTAAAGTCAGATAAGAAATTACAGTCAATGAATGGTGTGTCCTGTGAAAACAGACAACAGAACCCTCAAATAGGCGTCAGGAAATCTCGGAATAAAAGAAGCAGGTGCTGACTTTCCATCTAGAGCTCTGGAACACTAGCAAACCGAACAGATAAACCTAGAGAGGGCTAATTACTCTGCAAAGTTCCTGGGCCTCTGGGGCTGAGGGTCGGGGTGGGGGTTTGCCTTCCAGGTTCCCATAGATCCCAGCAGCTGCAAGGAGAGCAACCAGATTCTCCCAGGTTCCAGGGAAAGAGCTTAATGAGGACTGCAGATTTGAGGTCGAGGTGCAGCTATGGGTAGCAGTGTGTTCCCGACATGTGGGCCCAGACTGCTTCAGTGGATTCCAGTGTGGGATCCTCATCACAAGCCAACAAGCAAGCTGAGACAGCATACAGGACACCAGCCCAGAGTGAGCACAAATCTAGGTGCCTCCTAAGTACCACTACACTGTGACCTCCCCCAACAGGAACAGCCTTGCCTTGCTGGCAGGGTAGAAATACTTGCATATGACTGAGCTTAAGCCCAAGTCAACTGAGAAATTCCTGTGTTTCACTGAGTCAACCTGGCCATGATTATTAGACTGAGCTTCCTGCATCAGTCACCACAGTGCCTGGAGGGAGAAACTCAGTACAGCCACAGGAAGATTCAAAACTCTACATTTCTGTACATGAGAAGTGAGAACCCAACTCCAAGGACTAAGAGCAGTAGCTGGCTAAGTGTGGATGGCAGCCCGGACTTAGAAGGGGGAGAGGAGCTGGGAAGAAGGAAGTGGTTTTAAGTCATATTTCAGAGACAGTATTTAGGGGACACTGCAATGGGTTAGACTTCCAAAAAATGCGATATTATAGATTGAATTATGTTTCCAAGTAGTTCATATGCAAAAGTCCCCAGTACCTCAGAATGTGCCCTTCCTTGGAAATAGGGTCATGGCTGATATAATAGTTAGGACAATGTCACACTGGAGTAAGGTGGGCCCCTACTTCAATACAACTAGTGTCTTCATAAGAAGACAACCTTGGGTGGGGGAAGAAAAGAAGGAGAAGAAGAAGACAACCTGGTGATGCCAGAGATATGGGAAGAATGCCATTAAACATGACTGAAATGCCAAAGATGTTCAACAAACTACAGAGGCTAGAGAGAGGTACAGAACTGACAGGGAGTAGGAACTCCTGTGCCCTTCAAGGTCTTCCTAGCTGGACTAAGAATCAAACTGACATGAGACAGATTAACAGGGGGAAATCAGATTTAATAGCCTATGTATGGGAAATCCACACAGACATGGAAATTCCAAAGACAGCCAGGCAAAATGAGTTTATTCTGAAGTAAGGACAAAAAGGTGGGGGTCCGGGACATCGGAGGGAAGGAATGTAATTCACAGGACAATAAGAAGAATTGCTGATGCGATGCTTGTCCTGCCAGACAGAGGAGCCTCTCAGACACAATTTATCTCTGCTAATAACTCTTATTCTGGGAAAGACCCTCAGTTTAGATTCTTTTACGTAGTTAAGGGCAAAATTTTCTCTTTAGCCCACAGGATCTCAAAACAATCTTCATGCAAGAATGGCCCATCTTGCGGCAGCCTGCCTTGGGCCCTACAGATCGTCCCTCCAGCCCTTGGAAGGCAGCAACCCCATGGACATCTTAATCTTGGCCTTCAAGAGCCTCTAGAACTGTGAGAAAAAATTCTGTTGTTTAAGCACTGGGTACAGCACACCTAGCAAACCAATACAACAGGAAGGCACAATTTTCTTCATTCGTGACACATTTCCTAAGTGCCCAGTAGGGCCACAGAAGGCGTACAGTGCTCTGAAGGATACAAGGCTTGACACTGCCCATGACCACTATTTCCATGTCAGGGACCATAGACTCATAAATCCTCCTCCAGTCACAAGAGGCTACTGATAGGAATCCCTGCATCTCTGGTCAAGGCTCCTTCTGGAAGCCTGAGTTCTTCCCAGGCTCCTGAAGGTGGAAGCCTCATTGCCACACAGACCCACTGTCTCACACTCACATTGCCTGGTCCCAGTCCAAGACCTAAGTCCCTCTGATTGTTTATGTTCTGTACTGACTCTATGTTCATTTTTCCTGACCCACTCTCCTCTCATGAAACTGACTCCCAAGTTGTCCTAGAAGACACAATCCATGAAAGACAAATCCCCCAATCCTCACCTCTTCACTCCTCACTCTGCCTCTTTGTGTTAATTGAAAACTCACTCTGACCTGAGAACACCCCTTTCCTTTCAACCTGATTTTGTCCTTTACCCCCACAGCCCAGTGTTTCAAAGTGAAAGGGGTGTATGAGGAGGACAATATTTCTCCTGATGGAAAACTAAGCCTCATTCTTCACTCTCTCACTCCCACTCTTCTAGAAGCCCATGTCACCACATTCTATGGGAGGCCTGGACCCCGGTCTGCTCTTCATCTCCACTCTTGTGGCCTCGCAAACACCTTGTTTCTGGGATGGGAGAAAGCTTGTTTTGACCCATCTTCTTTGGCCATTGTGTAGTCCAGGATCTTAGTTCATAAATATTCAAAACATCTTTTTCTCTCAAGATGCTCTCACTGTCTTGATATTCAGATCCTATTCTGATATTACGAAGCAGAACCTGGCCAGCTTCTCTCTCTTTTCTCTCTTCTTTCTGATCTTTCCCATGCAAAGGAACCTCTAAGGAATGCTCACAGGAAGAGTGCCTTTAGGGGTTTCCTGCCCCAGCACCCCACTGGGGACAGTAAGGGGGCAGGTGGAGGTGACAAAAAGTGGGGCATAAGAAGTTGTTCAGAACTTTACTGGGAGAAAAATGTAGAGAGATGAGATGTGAAGCTATTGGCCTATGTTCTTTTTGTTGCTTCTGTCCCCTACCTCTCTTCCTCCCCTAACGCTGGTGCCCAAAGAGTCCTCCTCTCCAATTGTGCAATCTACTCCTATCCCCCAGCACTGTCTAACTACACTGGCCTTCTTTCAGTCGTCAGGCTTTCCAAGCCCTTCCCCACCCGTGCTCTCCACCAGTCTGTCCCATGGCCTGCTTACACACGCTTCCTAAGGTTTCCCGGCCTACAAACAGAGCTAACATGGGAAATTCCTCTGTGCCTACCTTTGGCCCCACAGTTCTCTGTGTTGGCACTGAGAGGATTTCCTGCAGACCTGCATCCTTTGCTTGTTGCTGTCTTTCACCTTAGCTGGTGTGTCAACTCCATGAAGGCAAAACCCACATGGGCTGTGTTTCCTCTCTCATTTGCAGGAATTAGCCCAGCGCCTGGCATTTAGTGAGGACGTGTTAAATGAAATAATCAGTGGACCCCAGCTTATTGCCCATGTAACTTCTTTGATGGAGCAAAAGGAAGAGTGAAGTTTGCTCTGTTGATGTGGGTAATGTTTCCACAACATCTGTTTATAGTACCCTATGGAGCATTTTGCTTTAACAAGCCCCAGAATTTACATCTCCAAAAAACACAAGTGGTTACTAGTGACATTAACCTATCAGTGAGCAACCTTTTCTGCTCAGCCTTTCTAAATGTAATATGATGAGAAACTTTATTCAGTCCTATGGGGCACAGGGAGTGGTGTGTATTTTTTTACCATTGAGATGACGTATTTTATTGATAAGGCAAATTTCAATGGACAATGGGCATTACTTTTCAGCCACTGAGATGCTAATGTGAGCAGCAATTCATAGATATCTGTGATATCATAAGAAACACATATGTGGTCTTTGTTGGTTCTGACACAGAGCTTAAACCGTCAGAATTTCCTGAGTGGTAAAGATAATAGGAGCATCTCATGTTTTCATAACAAGCCATTTTCAACCCTACCTGAGTTTATACTAATGAGATGACTCTTGATGGGCTCCTAGATGGCTTAGGAAAGGGCTGTTGGCCTGAGGAACTTAGTCTGTGACCAGAGGGTTAGAGCTTTGGGGAGGGGGGTGTCTGGGAGGAGGAGTGCCAACCCCACCTCTGGGGAGGATAAAGTGGCTAGAGATTGAGTTCAATTACCAGTGGCCAAAGATTTCATGAATCATGCCTATGTAATAAAACCTCCATTAAAAACAAACAAACAAACAAACACCCAAACAATGGGGTTTAGAGAATTCCCAAGGTGGTGAACACATCAAGGTACTGGGAAGGGATGCATCTGAACAGGGCAAGGGAGCTCTATCCCCCTTCCCCCATCCCTTCCCCTACACACCTCTTCTATTTTTCCATTCCTGAATTGTACCCTTTATAATAAACAGGCAAGTGAAGAACTTTCCTGAGTTCTGTGAGGCATTCTCACAAATTATCAAACCTAAGGAGGGAGCTATGGGTACCCCCAGAATTTATAGCTGCTTGGTCATAAGTACTAGTGACAGTCCATGGCTTGTGACAGGCATCTGAAGCGGGGGCAGTCTTGTGGGACTGAGCATTCAGCCTGTGTGATGTGGCATTAACTCCAAGCACAGTCAGAATGTAATGGAACTGCGGGACACAGCGGGCGTCAGAGAGCTGATGTGGTTACAGCAGACACCACGCATTTCATGTCAGAAGTGTTGGGAGTCAAAGCAGTTCAACATCTCATCCTTTCCCCCAAGTGTACATCGGACTTCACAGTCATGATATCCAAAGTAAGACAAACACACCCCAAAGGTATATGATGTTATTCAGAGAGTTAAAGGACGAATATATTAGAGTGTCTGGGGTCTTTTTGCCTTGTCCATTAAAATATACATTATGTAAGTATATAATAGAACATATGTGTTATACATACATTTAGAGAAAGATATAAAAAAGATATAGATAGATACAGATCAGTGGGATATCTATTTAAACTTTCTACTAACAGGAGGACCTGCTGAAAAATATTGGAGGCTACTGATGTCACATTCCCAAATTCATTAAGTGACTTCATCCTTGAAAGAACAGTGGCAAAGTCCCTTTGACCTACACTTAAGAGATGAAGCTCAAAGGTGAATGGATGGGTCCCATGTCACACAGGGTACTGGGGACACAGCTTGGGCTGGAATATGTTCATGCCATTCCATAACATGTCCTGACTCACCGCCTATTGTGTCAGGCTCTGTAGCAGGGAACAGGGCATAAACAGACAATTAAGATATGCTCCCTGTCCAGTACCTATACGCACTCTCCTCAGTTTGCGTCACCCACTGCCACCAGGATGGAATCTCCTCTCTGGTCAAACTGTGGGACTCAGAGCAACTCTGTGGCTCCTGCCAGTTTCCTGGGGATTTCCTCTCTGCTCCTGGCCTGCCTTTCTGACCCAGCCCTCCCTTCTTCATGGAGCGCAAGAATCTGAGAATCAGTGGTTCTGCCTGGGGTGATTCTAGGGACATGGTGGATGGTGTGTGGGGCCCTCTGGGGCTCCGCAGCATTGGAATGGGCCCCTGCGGCGTGGAGAAGAGGAATGGACTCCGAGGCTGGAGTCCTGTGGGATAGGGCAGCTCCCTTAAGGCCTCAGCAGGAGGCAAGAGTAAGAATAAGGCTGGGACGTCAGGGAGTCTGGGCTGGGGGCCACACAGAGAAGTCTCTCCGCTGAAGGCTGAAGGCACAACTGTGTCAGGGGCATAAGTGGATGGGGATAGGGACTCAGTCATGAGAATCAAGGCTCGTGGCAGAGCTCATGTCCCCTGAACAGCTACCACAGGAACTGAGCAGGGACCTGTTTACTGGAAGTGGAATCAGAGGCAGGAGCTTACTAACCAGGAATGAAGCAAGAACCCGGTTATTAGAGCTGAAACACACAGTCACAGGGTATTTCGTAACAATGCTGGCTTATTAAAACCCCAGCTAGGCACCGAGAATAACTTCGAATTCCCTCTCCTCAAAATGGGGCACTTTCATTGACAATGCTACCATGGAAAAGGGGAAGTGAGGCTATTCTGACAACTAACACAGATGCCATAGGTCCACCGGTACGCATGGCTGCAGAGCTTCACGGCAGGGTGCAAACAGGACTCTGCCTTAAGTAACACCATCACCTTCAACAACTCCATTCACAGCTTATCTGTAACTAACTCTTAGTAACCCTTTGTTATGGACGGAATTGTGTCCTCTCAAAAGCCTTATGGTGAAGCCCCAATCCCCAGTGTGCCTGTATTTTGAGATGGGGCCTTTAAAGAAGACATTCAGGTCAAACGGAAGGGTGGTGTTCTAATCAGTAGGTCAGGAGAGGAAGAGACACCAGGAGTGTGCACATGTAGGGAGGAAAGGCCACGTGAGAGCACAGAGAGAAGACAGCCAACTGCAAGTCAAGGAGAGGACCTTACAAAAACCCAAACCTGCTGACATCTTGATCTTGGACTTCCAGCCTCCAAAATTATAAGGAATAAATTTCTCTTGTTAAAAAAGGTGGGGAGGGTGCCTAGTGGTGCCTGGGTGGCTCAGTGAGTTAAAGCCTCTGCTTTCAGCTCAGGTCATGGTCTCAGGGTCCTGGGATCGAGCCTCCCATCAGGCTCTCTGCTCAGCAGGGATACTGCTTTCCCCCACCCCTCTGCCTGCCTCTCTGCCTACTTGTGATCTCTCTGTCAAAATAAATAAATAAATTTTTTAAAAAAAAAGGTAGGGAGGTACTTTTAAGAGCCTGGGGTGGGGAAGAAACTAGAAATAATGAATCAGAGGTTAAGTAAGCATGTCACCTTTCTTCATTCATTAGGTCAACGTTTATCAAGGGCTTCCTCTGCACTGGCAATTATGCTAGGTACTAGGGGTGACAGTGAATAAGGTGACTGACCCTGCTCTTGCACAGCTTTCTGTACTGAGGAGCACAAACAAGGGAGGAATATGTTAGGCTATTTCATGTGGTGAGAGGGGATGTGGCAGTGATCAGGGATTTTTGTGCTTCTACAATCAAGAGGCAAAGATGCAAGCATATCCAAGCAAATTCAAGAATTCAAAGATAGACACTATCGGAAAGGAATCTGGAAGAAAGAGAGGAAGAATATGGAGGGGAGAGAGGGGATAACTAATGCATCAAGGCACTCCGGGATTCAGAAAGGGAGCAAGTTCTAGAGCCTACTCTCTTTGTATGGTATTTGGTTTACTAGCAGGAAATACAGCTGTACTCAAGCGCTGGTATCTTAACAAAGAATGATATGTTTCTAGAAAGGTTGTGAGTTGACTGTGCCCACTGTCTAATGGAAAACTTGGCATCTGGAGTTGGATGAGCTGGTTCTGGGTCCCAGTTCTACCGCATTGCCAGCCAAGTGAGGTTGGGCAAATCATTTCACTGCTTTTATCCCTGGATTTGTTTGTTTCTTTCCCCCTAAGACCTCAGATGGACAGAATCTGGTTCATCATAACCCCTGGTTCATGACCTATTCCCATCATTAGCCCAGCATATTGCAAAGATTCACTCATATTGTTGCATGCAGGTGATATATTTTAAACTGCTGTATGATATCCAGTATGTGAATCCATGTATAGATCAATGATCTATGTCAGAGTTTAAGACCTTATCAGTGGGGAAAGGAGAAATTCAACTAAAGAGAACTAGACAATAAAAGAATTTTCCATATGGAACAAGATAAGAAAGAATCTCTAAATGATCCCATATATAAAAAATTAACCCCAGATGAATTAATGTCTTACATGTCAAAAATGATTGAAACTTATAGAAGAAAATTTAGGATATTTTAGACCCTAGAGTAAGGAAAGATTTCTTAAAGAATATACATCCAGCATTGATTCTTAAATAAAAAGATTCATAAATTTGAATATATTAAAGCTAAGATTGTTTTCATCAAGAAACAGCTTCAATTTCCTCATTTACAAAATGGGAATGACAATACCTTATAGAAATCTAACAAGATAAAATTAAATAACACATAATAAATACTGAGCACAGATCCTAGCCCCTAGAATATACTAAATGATAACTATCATTATTATTTTCAAACAACAATGCTACTATGTATCAAACAATACCAAGTAATATGACAAGACATATTTAAACACAGTAAGCCATATGAGGGCAAATATTTAATATCACAGTGATGGTTTAAAGAGAGAGATAATAATATAAAATACATTTATCAGAGACCTATAGTCAGATAATCAACAAATATTTACTAAGTATTCATGCCAGACCCCATACCAGGAGCTGGTTAATTTATACTAACCACCACTAATTTTTCTGCCACAATCTAATACACATACAACTTTCACACATGTATCTGTGACCAGAACAGAGACATGACCCCCACATATTTTGATAATCTATATACAGCACTACAGAAAAAAGACAGGAAAAGAAACAATCCAAAATGGTAGATAAGTATACTCTCATTCGTTTTGGGTTGTGTGCAAATAAACAAAAGCCTCAAATCAATCTGACCCAACAATACAGAAGCAGGTCCAGAAGGAAGTAAATAAGTAAGACAGTCTTCAGGAACTGACTAATCAGCAACACAATAATGATAAAGATTATCTCCATTTCTCCATTATATCCAGAATCGTTTTTGCGGTTCTGGATACAGAAGTACAGATAGATTTCAATTTGCCTGATGGCTGTTCTGGAATGTACAAAGCCTTAACTAAAGAAGAGAAAGCCATGGTATGAAAACCTGGCCCAGGAGCGCCTGGGTGGCTCAATGGGTCATGATCGAAGAGTCCTGAGATCAAGCCCCACATCGGGCTCTCTGCTTAGTGGGGAGCCTGCTTCCTCCTCTCTCTCTCTCTCTCTCTGCCTGTCTCTCTACCTACTTGTGATCTTTCTCTCTGTGTCAAATAAATCAATAAAATCTTTAAAAAAAAAAAAAAACCTGGTTCAGGAGGTTTGAAGGTTACTCAGTACCTGTTCTGCCTCTCCATTTTCTAGGATTGTACCACCTCACACTCTTCATACATCGTATCTTCCTTGTTGGGTTTTCTCCTACCAGGAGAGGACAACATAAGCTTCTAACAATAGCGAATTATGTCAAACTAGACTTTTTCATATAATTTGCCTAATAATGCATTCAGTAAACATTAACTTATGGACTTCTGAGGTGTCCACAATTATTCAACTCTCACAAGTTAGATGTGCTTTAAAATCGGGGCGCCTGGGTGGCTCAGTAGGCTAAGCCTCTGCCTTCAGCACAGGTCATGATCTCAGGATCCTGGGATCAAGCCCCACATCTGGCTCTCTGCTCAGGAGGGAGCCTGCTTCCCCCTCTCTCTCTGCCTACTTGTGATCTCTCTCTCTGTCAAATAAATAAATAAAATCTTTTAAAAAATTGCTTTAAAATCTACCAAAGAATAGGAAAAGGACCTTCATGAAACGAGAATTCACATCTAATGAACCAGAAAAAACAAACAAACAAAACCAAATGGCCTCTGGAATTCGATTCTCTGGCAAATCATCCTGATATGATTTACTGAGGCTGACATGGTTTTGGAAACTGCCTTTTAAGACAAAAAGGAAGAGAGGAAAGTTACTACCTACCACAACATGTTGTTTTTCCCAAAAGGTGATGAGTTTACTCCATGTCTAGGACCAATCCAATAATTTGCAGAATACTCCTTTCTCTTTCCAGGAATGTGCTGAGAGCAAGAGTGATATACTGAGTGTGGTGTAGGAAATGGGAAGGAGATGAGACCAAAAGGGACAGCCTGGGTTCCAGTTCTGGTCTATCACTAACTAGCTGTGCGAATCTGGCCTTAAGAGGTGAGTTTCTGTTTTGTCATTGTGTCAATAATGTTTTCAGAAACACGTTAAAGTTTATAACACAAACTTATATTTATTTCCAATGGGATCATGAGCTCCTTGCGGGCAGGAAATATGCCTGAATCACATTTGTATACTTCACCATTCCTAGCTCAGAGCTATCATTAGGTTCTCAATAAATGTTGATTTTTAAAAACAGCTGTCATGAAGTAAGAAGAAAACAAAAGCCAGAAATAAAGGTTCAAGATACCTGCTGGTTGACATGTTGCACCTGACATCTAAAAAAGAATGGTGGCAGTTAAAAGCAAAAGGAATGTACTCTATAAAACTATCTGCCCAATGAAGCATTGAAAATCACAAACTCTTTCTGGCTACTGTCTGTCCACTGTTTTACATTTAGATATGAAAGCTAGTCAGGCTAGGCTGAGAATAAAGGATGGCAAACAAACAAATTTCAACAGGCTTAGAATAGTTTCCAAGATGAGAAATTCTCTTGGCCTTTTTCCATGTTGGTTCTCATCCCTCTTCCTGGGAGTTATTCCTCTGCAATGTTCCCCATGATTGGTTAAAAAAAGGAGTAACTGGGGCTGGCTCAGCTCAGTGTCTCCCTTCTTCCCCCTGGGAGTCACTTTCCAAAGGTGATCTGCAAGGGAGGGATAGAGTGAATGGGGAAAGGGAAAAGACAGGCATGGGGAAGGAGAAAGAAACTGGAAGACTTAAGCAAACACGGTGGTGAGCAGAGCCAGTGAAAATAAAAAGTTCTAAAAACAGAAGTGTCCAATATCCAATTTTTTCTAATTTTGGGAAAATCACTTGTCATGTGATATGGCAATGTAACCAGCTTCAGTACATATGGTCCTTAAAACAAGAAGTCCAGGGTGCCTGGGTGGCTCAGTGGGTTGAGCCACTGCCTTCGGCTCAAGTCATGATCTCAGGGTCCTGGGATTGAGGCCCGCATTGGACTCTCTGCTCAGTGGGGAGTCTGCTTCCCTCTCTCTCTCTCTCTGCCTGCCTCTCTGCCTACTTGTGATCTCTCTGTCAAATAAATAAATAAAATTAAAAAAAAAAAAAAAACAGCAAGAAGGCCATAGCACATCATGGCCTACATGCATGGCTGCCTTGGAGAACTGAAGAAGAAAGAGCTATGCCCATACAGGGAATATGATGTGCAGAAAGGACAGTGTGTAGAGGAGGAAAGATGAAAAGATTTCAAGAAAGAATTCAACAGTAGCCAGACCATGAAGGTGGAGGAGAAACATAAGGCTATCTACAACTCTGGGAAATACAGGGACGCAATGGCCTTCCCCACAATGAGATCAAGGCTCAAGTCACTCTATTAGACTGCCAACTGGGAAAGTGGCTCCAAAAACCTGGGGAAACTGGATACTCAGGCAGCTGACATCTGGGTTCTAAATCTCTCGGTCATCTTACTCTGGCCTAAAATTTTAGATAAGGCTGGAGAAGGTGAAAGGTGGAAGAGGAGAGTAGGGAGACAGATAAAGAAAAGACGTTCTTTCTTGTCTTCTATTTCAGGTGTCAGAAAGTGAAGCCAGAGAGCTAGCTGTTTGTGCCCCCTGGAAAGGAGAGTGTTAAAACCCACGTCAGACTTAGGAGGCAACAGTCAAACCATTCTTCCTTCAGATTAAGTCAGAGAATGAAGAGGTTTCTTAGAAATCTGGATTTTTTAAAAATCACCTTGCAGGGCACCTGGGTGGCTCAGTCGGTTAAGTGTTTGGCTTTCGTTCAGTTCATGATCCCAGGATCCTGGGATCTAGCCCCACATTAGGGTCCCTGCTCAGTCTGCTTCCCCCTCTGCCTCTGTTCCTGCTTTCTCTCACTCACTCTCTCTCTCAAATAAATAAATAAAAATCTTTTTAAAAAGTGAAATAAAATTTAAAAATTTTTAAATTTTAAAAATCACTTGACCTGAATTATTGGGATACTGTCCCACATCTCCACTTCATCTATGGGTTCATGCTATACAATAATTCTCCAAGTCTATTCCTTACCTCATGGGAGTCAGGAAATAGTCCGTATATATAATAGCACTCATTTATTTATTATTTTTTAAGATTTTATTTATTTAGGTGAGAAAGAGAGAGCACAAGCGAGGGGAGGGGCAGAGGGAAAGGGACAAGTAGACTCCCTGCTAAGGCTGAGCACGGAGCACTACACAGGGCTTGATCCCATGACTCTGAGATCATGACATGAGCTGAAGTTAGACAATTAACCGACTGAGCCACCTAGGCATCCTGCATTCATTTTTTATTTTATGTTAAAAAATATCTCAGTGGCAGGACATCTGGGTGGCTCAGTCGGTTAAATATCTGCCTTGGCCTTAGGTCGTGATCTCAGGGTCCTGGGATGGAATCCCCCATGGAGGGGGGGGGTTTCCCCTGCTCAGCGGGGAGCCTGCTTCTCCTTCTCCCTCTGCCTATCCCCACCCCACTAGTGTTCGCTAGCTCTCTCACCAATAAACAAGATCTTAAAAAAAAATTTTTTTTTCAGTGGCCTTGAAGATGATAACATATGAAAAGGAGATTTAGCCAGCATTGTTTAGCACAATCCTGTGATAGCTGTTGGCCAAGCTGGCTCCTTCAAGGGCAGCCTACTGCATGCTGAAGGAAAGCAGAACATGGGTGTTCTGCCCTCTGAGGATCCGCAGTCCAGCGGAGTCCAGGGTCCATCAGAGAAGTCACTCACCCACTGTAGACCCAGGATGACTGAAGGAACTTGCCAAGTCTCAGACCGCCTCTACTCCTCTGACCAGCAGTGTAGACTGCCAGCAAACACCGCACTTTTTTTTTCTCCCACCCTGATGAAGAGAGACTAGGAATCACTGCTATCTTACCCTGGTTCCCTGAGCGGCTTTTTTTTTAGCCCATCTCATCTTTTCCTGGTTTTGTTCAATTTTCTGCAAGCTTTTCTATCTGGCTCACTTATCTCCCTTGATCCCTCAGAACCCTCTCCCCTAATTGCATTTACTAGTGGTGACATTTTCCCTCAGAGAGTGGAGCGGAAGCGCCAGGACCCACCCCACTAACTCCAGAGCCCCTCTGCCCCCACTGCCTGGCTTTTTAGGTCAGTGGAGACTTCCCAGGCCTACCACTTTTTTCTTTAGCTTTTTAATTTCTGGCTGCTGGGTTTTCTTTTTTTAATTACATGCAGAGCTATATTTCACACAACAGAAGCCAACGCAGTTTTCAGGTGAGTTGGTGTTCTGTGGCAGAATCCCATCATTTCTACTCCCTCATCAAAGCAGGACTAAGTTTAACTCACTGTATATATGAGAATGGAAAGTGTCAGTCAATGTCGTATCGTGGAAAAGGCGCTGAACTAGGGGCCAAGGGGACAGTACAGGGCCGGGCCCCACAACTTAAACTGCACATGACCTTTGGCAAGTCACCTAACCTCTCTGACTTCAAAAGATTACGCCTCCAAGCCTTCCTGATAACAGAGGTGGCAGGATCAAATGTGTGCATTGCTGTAAGCAAATCTTACAAACTGTAAAGTGTTGTTCAGCCTGCTGAGAACTGTGTCAGGCATGAGAACACACAGCCAGTGTTCCTTTCTGAATAAACATACGAGCTCCGCCAGAGTGAGGGCTGGGCTGGCTCTCACTTATTACTTATTCCCAGTGCTTGGCACATAGAAGGAAAGAAGTGAGGGAGGGAGGGAGGGAGGAAGGAAGTATCAGGTCCTTCCGTGTATCTGTGAAGTGTGCTAGTGGAAAGAACTATATAGCTGAACTATCACCATGTCTTTCCCGAATTTGCATCTATGAAATGAGCCCCATGTGTGCAAAAAAGTGAAAACACTGAGCTAGACCAGGGAGGTTTCTGCTTATAGCTCAACAGCAGAAATCCTGACGTGGCGTGACCTCACAGGCATGGCTCACTCAGGTAAGCCAATGTTACAACAGTGGTAGCCAACATTTTTACAATGCTTTAGAGTTTATCAAGCATTTTTGGGTACCTGAACTTATTCTGATCGTCAAAATACCATGTAGCTAGGTGACTCTGATTTTTCCTATTTTCCAGATGAGGAAACTGGGACTCACAGAAGTGCAGAAAATGACAGCAAATCCCAAGGTCAGTAAGTGGCAGACTAGAATTTGGAGACAGTTTCTCTACGGCAGGGACCTTTCAGCTGCTAGTGAGGAGAGTGATGAGGGTGTGGCTGGTGGTGAGCTGACAGCCTGGACAGCAGCCAAAACTAGTCTGATTCCCTCTTTACTGCATTACAATGACTTTTATCTTAAATCCTTAGAGAGCACAGATGCTCCCCGGCTAAAATAAGGACTGACATTCTTTTTCAAGTAAAATACACAAGTGGCAAATAAACACACTTTTAAACAACTGACTTCATAAATAATCCATTAATTGCAAACAACAGGCATGGTGTGCCATCTACCCCTACCAAGTTAGCAACAAGAGAACTGAGATTGCTGGGTATGCAGCAAAGATGGTGTTTACATTTAACCATGTGCCGTTATATACTGCTACAACCATTTGGAAGCTTCTGGGCCCTAAATCAGAAGCCACGAAACTGCTCACACTCTCCGAACCAGTGATCTTACATTTCAGAATCTGTCCTAAGGAAATAATATGAAATAGAGAGAGAAAAAAATATCTTCCTGAGACCTGGTTGTTGGATTCTCCCTTGGGGAGCAATGACATATCACTGTATTTTTTCAATCAATTGTCTCTTCGAGCTACATCCAGTTGGTTCCTATTAACTGGTTCCAGAAATATCATAATTATTTTCAAAACTCACACATAAAGATAGCGAATATAAATATTAATAACCTCCCCATCCTTCCTCCATAGTTGATCCCGATTGCTCTTTCCCATACTCTGTCTTTCCATCCCCTTCCCTCTCCACTGCCCCTGGCCCAAGAAACAAACTCAAAGCTCAGGTCAAATCAAACTTCTCATAGTTGACCAGAGGGACCATGACTACACACACTGTTAACTTTCAGGAGCCTCAGAATTGCCTGAAAAGTGGTTCAAATGTGGACTGTGGACACATGCCCTCTCCCACAAACTTTCTCATTGGGCAGGTCCTACGGGAAGCCTGCGAATGTGCATTTCTAACAAGTTCCAGGTGATGCAGATGCTGCCGGCCAGAGACCACACTTAGAGAACACGGGGGTTAAGCAGTCGTCTTGCCTTGCGTGACTTGCCCTCTGCTTCTC
This sequence comes from Meles meles, assembly GCF_922984935.1. NCBI lineage: Eukaryota > Metazoa > Chordata > Mammalia > Carnivora > Mustelidae > Meles > Meles meles. Next base: position 88,272,500 of record NC_060068.1, read on the forward strand.
CATGCAAAAATCTTGCCAGCCCTCAAGCCCCAACTCCTCCTAGTTCCGCAGCCATCTCCAATCCCACCAAGCTGAACTAATTACTTGTCCCCCGTGCTGCTTTGGGAAGAGATGAGCGCCTATTACACTGTGTAATGAGAGGTAGCTGGATGGTCGCTGCCAGCTCGCTGCTAATTGTGAGTGCCTGGAGGGCCGGTCCACCGCCCCGGCATCTCCACACCACCGGCACAAGGCTTGGCACCTGCCAGCCAGCCTCGTCTGAAACGCTGACCCTAGTCCTTGCTGCCTCCTTGGACAGGAAGTTATGGTTTAACGCTGTTCCTAGAGGACCCATTAAGCATACTGAATGGCTATTTTTTGAAAAACCACAATTAGCCATCATAGCAAAAGAAACATGAGCAGAGTTTATTAGTTTGCCAGGCTAGTAAATATCATCTTGCTTTGCTCTCTAAACTCCCTAATGAAGAGAGCAGCTCTCAGGCAAATAAATAAAACATTAGGTTGACAACACACAGCACATCACAAGCACAGTTCACTAATTTGCTCATTGCTGAAGGACATCAGCTGCCTTCAGGATAATCTCTATAAACACACTGCCCAGGCTCCCCTTCTCCTAGATAAATAGTATCAAGCCACGGTTTTGCATTTCTCAATATTGTATACGTATTTTATTTCAATAACTGTCTTTTAATAGCAAGATAGCCATCTAAATCAAATGAAAGCTATTTTTCAGTAATTGTCCTAAAAGCCAATTCCTTTCCTGGAAAAACACCCTTTCGACTCACAAGTGGCTAGGCTGAACAGTATTCTCAGAATATTAATGTGAGCTTAAGCTATTAAAATGTCATGGCTAACCTTTTTAAAACGTAATTAAATTAAAATAATAGTATGTGGAACTGTTTTACTGGAAAGAACAGCTCTTTTTCAGATAACCTGTTGGAAGCCTCATAGCGAACACATTGAAGCCACGGTAGGAAAGAGGTTTTGCAGGCAGACAAAGAGAGCCCGGCTTTCCTCGTGTTGTGATTAACTTTTAGTTGTTAGTATTAGAGTTAATTATTGTATCATGCTGGAGGGCAGGGACAATTTACTCCCCAGCACCTCCTGGACTTAATCAACAAACTAGCAAGACGATCAATGCTATTAGGCCTCATGTCCTTGTAATACATTTTTCCAAATAAAAAAGATAAAATCCAAGGACAGAGCCCTAAGGAGGTAGGCAAGCTGCTCCGAAGGCCTCCCTTAACTCTATCGGGCTTAACTCCCTTCCTGAAGGCTGGATCTGCTGGGCAGGAGGGTTTATTCCCCTGAGGCCTCATTCTCTTGCAAGCAAAGTTCAAGCCAGTCCACACTGGGTTGGAGGAAATCGCATCTGAAAACTCCCTTACCTCTTGGTAACTGGCCCTGCTAGGCTTTAGACAGGGCCTTTGTGCTCTTATCCTGTGTGTGGAAAAGGTTGTTACCCTCAAGACATTGTACTTACTTTTTCCTACGCAAAAATGACTTTCTGTTTCTTTATTTGGTAATTTTCACTTGGGTCTAGAGAACAACTTTTTAAAAGAGAGAAACTGGCAATGATATAGAACAGGCTGGCAAATACCACAAAATACCATGTCTTAGTTTCAAATCTACTTCTTCAGAGGACCCCAAAACATTATGAGGAGGTAGGATGGGCAGGACGCGTGGGCACACAAAATAAGGAGGGCGCTACCATGACGAAGTTAGAGGGATTGCAGACAGGAGCGGCGAGGTCCAGGTGACAGTAGTAGCCAGTCTGGGGGCCACTGAAAGCAGAACTAAGACAGTCTTTGGCTCCTAAGTTATCTATGCTGAATAATTAAAGATGACTGCCTTTCTGCACGAATACCTAGATTTCTACATAGTCCACTCATGTATTTACCCACGCGTTCACTCAACACAGACGTGTCTGTCGAGGATCTACTTTGTGCCAGGTGCTGAGCTGAACATGTTCCCAGTGTGAGTCATGCAACTTCAGTCTCTCGGTAGTTCACACACACCCCAACTTGAGCAAAACTGTGTATATAACAAAGTTGAGGATCTGTGTTGACCTCGTATCTTCCAAAAGATGTCATCACCCCAGAAGTGCAATACATTTCAATTCACACTCCACTGGGGAGAACACATCATATGGCCACACCTATCTGCAAAGGAAGCTGGGCAATGTGTCTTCATTCCACGCCCAGGGAAAATTCAGGGATTCTCTTACCAGTTGAAAGAAGAGAAAAACCAATCATTGCTATCCTAAGTAAGCGCTTTTATAACACAAGCTTTGGTGTCCTAATCATAAGGAGAAATTCTGATGAGCCAAGAATTTTGAGTATTTCTATACTACAGTGAGATGGAGGGGTGGCCAGGGGCCAAGAGCCATGTGGGCAGATTCTTCAATCAGGATTTGATCCTACTTCAAGGTCACGGCCTCAGAGTCAGGCACAGGTTTGAGGGCCCTTGAGGAGTGACAACTGAACTACACAGGCATCACCACTCACACAAACTTCAGAAAAGAGAGAGAGTGCTCTGTCCTATTCAGAGCGTAGTATGTGGACCTTTTTAAAGTTTGAAAACAGAAGCACACCCTGCAGAATTATCTCTGATTTACATTTTGCTAATAGAACACTTTTTGGGGATCAAGGAGGAAAAACTTCTCCTCTACCTTCTTAGATTCAGTATGAGGGGACAAAAAAATTAAACTGACACGAGACAGATGAGCAAGAGAAAAGACAAAGTTTATTCACTTACCCAAGTGGGAGCTCGCAAAGAAAGTGGCTCAAAGAAGTGGTTAGAAGTTAGAGCTTATATATATCTTAATAAGAACAGTGGCAGAGGATTTCATGGGACAATAAAAAGTAAGGAATGACTGAGAAATATATGGGGAAACTAGTAACAGGGAAGGCTTGTCTCCCTAAAGTCTGTTTCTGCATCTAGCCCTGACTTCTCATCTCCTTCCCTCTAATGCAGGCAGCCCCCCTTAAAGGGGGATTTGCTATGGTTGAATTCTTTTGGAAGGCTGTGCTTGCCGGCAAGTGAGGGGCATGCAGAAAAAAACCTCTTCCAGAATTCGTTGATTTTCAAATGTTTTCGGTTCAAAATAATCCTTATGCCACAGCAGCATATCCTGGACCCCTTCAATACACCCAAACTGTATAGAATCAATGAGAAAGAAAGAAAGAGGAGGGGGGCAGAAGGAAGAGAGAAAGCAAGGAAGGAAGGAGGGAAGGAAGAAAATTTAAAGGAAAGATGGAAGGAAGGCAGGGACTGCCTATAATAAAATGTTTTTCAGGCAATAGATGAATTTCAGGGGGAAAAATTATATTCACATTTCCAAAATGAATGTATCATTTTTAACAAAACAATATGTGGGCAAAGACTTCAGTAACATTCCAGATTCAACTGGTAAGATTTCGTACTCAGTGTGAGTCATCTTCTGCCTGCCGTGTCCCTGACCTGAATGTATTGCCACAAGCCTTGGATGAATGGCCCTGATTTGTGCTTAGTGCTGTGCAGCAAGACCTGCAAAATTTGAGAAAGTTTTGAAGAAATACTTGGAGAAGCAAAGAAAGCCAAGGAGGAGAGCCAAGGCCCTGGAAGAGAGGATTTTCATGTACTCAGAGCAGCTAACACTCCAGGACTAGGAAGGAGTGCTTTAGCCAGCCTAGATCCTAAATGAGAGTTTTTTACTCACATGTAGGTGTTTCACTATGTTTCCGTTACATTTTAGGACATTGGTTAGGAACTTGGAATTGATGCATAACACAGGATAATTTTCCCCTTCCAAATAATAGGAAATAGGCTCTGGTTAGCATTTTCAGGGCAGAAGATCTGATTTTTAATAAATTTTTTAAAAGATTTTATTTACTTATTTGACAGAGATCACAAGTAGGTAGAGAGGCAGGCAGAGAGGAGGAAGCAGAGAGCAGCCTACATCGGGCTCTCTGTTGAGCAGAGAGCCCGATGTAGGGCTCAATTCCAGGACCCTGAGACCAGGACCTGAGCCGAAGGCAGAGGCTAAACCGACTGAGCCACCCAGACACCCCAGAAGATCTGATTTTTAGATGTGGGTGACTGATGTTAAGTGAAAGGTGCCTGTATTTTAGAGACTGGATGGGAAGTGACGCCCGGTGGCTCTTCACTTACTCGACATGTATTCAGTGGACACCGCCTAAGGACAGTGAGCCAGGCATTGTGCTTGAGGGCTGAGGAGAGAGTGGAGAAGAAGCCAGCAGCCCTGTTGTGCCGAGCCTCCAGCCTCGGGATGTGGTCAGAGCCAGTGGACGCTGCAGGAACGGGTGGGATGGTGCACTTCTAATCCAGCCCCAAGAGCGAGAGAGGGATGAGTAAAAGTTCACATGGCTAAAAGGAGTGAGGAGGCCAGAGAGAGGGACTAGCCCATGCAGAAGTCCACAGACAGGGAGCAAGGCAGCTAAACCTGGCTGCACCATGGAGCCCCAGAGGCCAAGCAGAGCAGGTCTCCCCATTGCAGCACCCCCCTGTGAAGGAAGTCAGAAGTGCCCGGCTCCTCTCTGTGGCTCCGCCCACATGCTTCTGGTGGCCATCTTCATCTCAAACTCCCACAGGGACCAAGCTGAATGGGCCCTAAGACCTTGCTTCCTGATCTATAAAATGGGATAATAAAGTTCATCTTACAGAGTTACTGTGCATATTGAACGGGTTAATACAAGTAAAATGCTTAGACCGGGCCCTAGCATATTTTCAGTGCTACAGTACTGTTGATGCTATTGTTATTAGCCAGAGGCCCTATAAACGTGTCACAGTGAAGCTACAGGTTCCCTGAGCTCAGGCTAGGGATATGAAGACAGAAGTTTCCTCTCTTTCTTTCTCTCTCCCCCTCTCCTCAACCCTCCCCCGTCTCTCTCTCTCCTCTTCTTGTCCCCCCACCTCCTCTTCTCCTCCACACATAACTAAGGCATATTTTTGGACACCGCCCCCTCATTGGTGCAACGAGACTGCATCCTACACAGATTTCATTTAAGCAAACCCAAAAATGCCCACCTGGCTGGATGAGACTGCGGAGAACGATTTAAATGCTACCAGTTAGTCCCCTGCTCCTCTCAAAGAGCACAGGCCCCAAAATGAGCTCCACGGGAACAGGAATACATGCCCTCCCCTTTGAGAAGGATCATCTCCCAGTCCAGTCTAAGTACCCCGAAGCATACCTTGCAAGTGACTTAAGGGGACTGTCCAGCCCAATTTGGACCACATGCAGTCTGCGCCCTCCACACTGCCTTTAGAACCCAACCCTTCCTAAGAAGAAGCAGCCCAGCACTTCTGTTCTTCTGTTGGTTTAGCACTGAGTACGTTTGAATGTGAATCGTTAAAAATCTTTAAGGCTTTCTGAGAGTAGGTCTTTACTTTCAACAGTTTAAGTCACCCCCAAGCATAGCCTGAGGAGTAGGATTAAAGCCTCCCAGATGCAGACAGACCTAATGAGGGGCTGTGATTCCCTACCTGGGCTGCCCCCACCTTTTCCCTCCCCCTCCCCCTTCAGAGGTAAAATCGGCTTCCTCTCCGCCTCAAGCAGGGCTAAAAAGAGATCACCAATGCTGCGGTTTGTCACATGGAAGCCACAGCAGCCCAGGCACACAGAGCCAGAGCTTGGAAAATAGATGCTCTTGGTTCTCAAGTCCGCATGCCCAGTGCCCCTCTAGAAGCTCAGGCAGGTATGTTCTCCCCGCTGGGTTTAATTTCAAAATCCAGTGCAATCACTGAGAAATGAGAGCTATTTGCTCTTTGAGCTATGCACAATTTTCATCAGCAGCCTCTGGTGGCTTCAGTCTCGGGCAGTCTTTTACCACCTTTTCCTCGTCCTCCTTCTACAGACCCATATTCCGGGGAAATGGTTTTTCTAATGGCCTGCGGACGCCTGCCCGTGTCTGGAGGCTTTGAGCCCCAAGTCCAGCGACTAGAACTTCTCTCCCCAGGCAGCGGGACAGAGAGAGCTGTGGTCTCACGTTTCAGTTGGATTCTGCCTTCCCTCAGACTCTGGAAATCTGATCCTCCCTTTTGTCTCTCCAGCACATTTCTATATGGAAAGATAAACACAACAATGCAACAGTGTGCACGGAACTGATTCTCAGCAAGCCCTGAGTTGAAGGTGTAATTACAGCTGGAAGCTGGCAGCTTTGGGGGGAAAGGAAAGCAAAAGGAGAAACATTCTCTATAAAACGTTCCCATCTTTATTTTTACCATGGCGTTCACGTCTTATTTTCCATCACGCAGGGAAGCAAGTGTACACTCAGGTACACAAAAAATACTCCTCTATGCACATGCACAAGTGCACAACCTACCCACAGAGCAGTGTTTTAGAGATCCTTGGTCTTTGATGTTGTTCTTTTCAGCAAATGGACGGTAAGAGTGGTTTTCCTCCTTACTCTGCTGCTCCTAAACTCAGGAAAGAGATGAGCAAAAACAGCATGAAACCTGAACCAGCTCACGCAGAAGGACTCCTGAGAACAGGATCTTCCAAATGGAAACTCCAGTTAGCTGCAGTGTCCTCCAAATCTCATCGCTTAAATTGTGATTCCAAAAAGGAAATCCCTTATGGCCCCACAAGCACATACCTTCCGTTGTCCACATTATTTATGGAAAAACCAGTCCTGCTGAATATTTTGGACACAGAAGTGATGCTTTCAAAATGAGATTTGCCAACACAGCCCCTTTCCCCCAAACAGTAAGAATCAGCAGAATATCCCTATGAGTCCTCTCAATTTATTCTTCATCGTAAGCCGGGGGGAGAGGAGGTCGGCTGAGTGAGATCCCAGGCGGCACACAGGCACTAACCTAATCCCATTCAAAGGCAAATGAGATCAGAGTGTGAGCCCCAGACTTCTAAATTAGTGGGCCAGCTCTGAGACTCAGGGGTTCTTATGAGGCAGGGTGACAAGGACAGCAAAGCCACAAAGAGCCAAGCCTCATGAAGTGTCCAGGCTGGGTGGGGCCCAGGAGGTGACAACAGTGCTCCAAGGCAAAGACTGGACCACACATCTGTTCACAGCAGGGTATGCACGTTAAACACAAAGAAGTATGTGTGTGAGTCTTGCTTGAAAAAGCAGGAGGGCAAAAAAACAAAATAAAAATAAAAGAAGCAGGAGAGCAATGAGGTTTTAAGTGAATGCTACAGCGTTGACCAAACCCGCCCACCCGATTTCCTGTAGGCTCCCCAAAGGAAGAGGATCCAATTAAGCATGAAATAAGGCCTCAATCATACACAACAGCCTCACCTGGAATACGGCTCACCTCCTATGCCCTTCCCACCACGCCAGATTTGGGGGTGGAAACTTTGGCCACTCCAACATTTGGAGATTAAAAAACTATCTCCTTGCCTGGGTGTTCACTTGCTCTCTGCTGGCCTTCCTGGAGTGGGTGGAAGGGATTAGGACTGCCTTCTGTTTGGGAGGGGCCCTCGGGAAGGCTTCCAGGGGTCAGAGCGCAGCCCTGGGGAAGGGAGCAGACATGGCTGATCCAGACCTGCTCTGGCTGAGTCTTCAGGAAAAAAAGAGGACATCACGTTGCTGAGTTTCTACACTGTCAGCTCAGATCCCCCGCGGGAGAAGAGATGAGTGCGAGGCAGATGACCACCCACGAGAGTGCTTTTGGCTGGGATGAGCTTGGTGCCTGTGAGAGGCAGGAAGACATGCAAATCAGGCCTGAGTCAGGGAACCCCTAAGCTCAGGGGAGCCCTGGAATCCTGGAAGGCCCTCCCATACAGCAGCCGTCTTTCTTTTAGGGGGCTCAGAATCCACGGGATGGCACCACTCTGCTGTCAGCAGAGAGTGACCTAGGAGGCGAGACCCCTAATTATCTCTAGTTTCACCTCTGCCTGCTTTTCCCGAAGCAAACCCTGGCATTCAGCACATACACATGCACAGGCACACCTATATGGCCAATTTTGTAATGACACAAAAATGTCACATGATGGTGCCCTTGAAGACACAATGATACCATTGAAGTCTAGGTGGTAACAGAAAGAACATGGCTTTTTGAAGCCATCCTGATCTTGGTTCCGTCCTTTATGAATTATGTGGCCTTAGCCAAATCACTTTTTGTCTCTTCAAAATGGACCAAGAAATGCCACCCAGTATTTCTGAAGGGATTAGAGAGATAACCTATAGAAAGCACGAGGAGGGGGGTACATGGCAGACCCCTAGCAAAAGATCAGATCAACAGTAACAGCCTAGTTAGCTATGGAGAGCCTCTGGCTTGTAAACAACTAACAAGGCAGCAAGGGATGGGATGCTTGGGTGGCTAAGTCAGTTAACCATCTGCCTTCAGCTCAGGTCATGATCCCAGGGTCCTGGGATCAAGCCCTGCATCAGACTCCTTGCTCGGTGGGGAGCCTGCGTCTCCCTCTGCCTGCCATTCCTCCTGCTTATGCTTTTTCTCTTTCACTTGCTCGCTCTGTGTCAAATAAATAAAATCTTAAAAAAAAAATGGAGCAAAGGAATTAAACTGAACAGAGTAGGCCTGGAACCACAGCAAAGTGGGCTCAAGACACTGGGCCAGTAAGAGTGTAAAAGGGGACCTCCTCACAGAGGACCTGACTCAGCTACTTTGGAAAACGGGCCAGGCGATGACCCATAGCCAGACCTGGTTTCAAGGGTGTGTGGCCTGAGCAGTCACAACAGCCCACACTCAGTCTAGGTTCTGCCATCATTGTCCTGAAACTCTTAATAATTTCTGAACAGCGATCCCAGCAAACTATGCAGCCAGCCCTGCTCCTATTTACTGAGACTGATGGGGTTTTAACAACTGTCTCTTCAGAGGCAGCTCACTCCTCAGAAGCCTCCTGAGCTGCTCAGACCCTTGACACTCCTCTGATATCCCAGTCTGTGGGCACACTAGACACATTAGAAGGTTCTCCTTCTCAACTCCAGACCTCCTAATCCATATGACCCACCCCAGCTTCTCTGTGGATAACTGAGTGGGTACTACATCCGCCCCAGGCCATTGCTCTTAATATAAAGGTCATATTCCCCTCCACGAAAACCTTTTCCAGAATTCAAGAAGTCTACCTGGCAAAGACCATCCCTGTGTCCAGCCCCATCTGCCTTCCATTCAAGCAGCACTTACTAAGTACCTACGATATACGCAGTGCTCAGCTGGGCAGGATGAGTCCTGTCTTCTTGGCAGCAGGCAAATCCCACCCAGAACTGACAGGAACTGAGCTAAAGGAGCCATGTTCCCCAGGACCTAGAGTGAGTAGAACTTCATGCAATTTGACCTGAGAAATGTTCTCCTGGGACAAAGAGCACGTTCTGGGAACAGGGGTGAGAGCACGGAGGTAGGGCTGTGTTCTCTCTGACTCCAGCAGCCGGTGAGACGCTGCCCACCCCATCCTATTTCCCCGTCGGCTGTGAAGAAGTATCCTGCCTACTCTGAGCTGCATGACTGTTGGGGTCCTGCATCACTGGCCACAATCCTCCAGGACACCAGTCTCATGGTTGGGGTGGGCTGGACTCACTTTCCCTGAGAGAAAGCGTTTGGGGTGGCCAAAGAGCCCTCAGTGTCCGGAGGCACAGGAACAGGAAAAATCAGAGAAGAACTTGAAGAAACTAGTCTGCAGAGAGGTGGGAGAGTGGGTAGTGGGCACAGGGCTGAGAGGCAGGTTTCTGCTGACTAATCTCTCTTCCCTCCTCTGCAAGAGGCCCTCTTCTGTGAGGAGCCAGAGACCCAAAGGAGAGAAGGTCCCAGGAGTGGGTCCAGAGGGGATGCCAAGAAAAGACTCCCCATTCATCAGAATCAGCGAGCTGTAAGCCATGAGCAGTGAGAGTAAAAATAACTGCATCCTTCTCAGGAGGGAGACCAGAAATAGCGACAGAAGGACCTACTCTTCCAAATCAGCTCTGAGCTGGGTTTTTGGCTTTAAAAAACAAACAAAAAAAACGTGATGGAAGGGGGCACCTGGGTGGCTCAGCTGGTTGAGTGTAACTCTTGGTTTCAGCTCAGGTCATGATATCAGGGTCTTGAAATCAAGCCCCATGTGAGGCTCTGTGCTCAGCACAGAGTCTGCTTGTCCATCTCCCTCTTCTCCTTTTCCTCTCTTTCTCTCAAATAACCCAAATCTTTTTTAAAATGTGATAGAAGTTTATTGACCGCACTGCAAGGGAGCAGCAGGCAGGACAGCAAAGGAGACACTGTCTGCCAGGAGGTAGTGATGGGGGCTATAGTTACCTGGGGGAGTCAGGAAGAACGAGAAAGTATGGAATTTTCCTCCTTTAGTAACTCCGTCTGGGTGTAAGTAGCCCATTGGTCAGTTAGGGCTTATGGCTTTGAGCCTGTCTGTAGTCAGCCCAGTGGTCACTGGGCACCCTTCTGTCTTACTCAGGTTTCCACTGCTCAAGCCTGTTGCCTAAAGGCGGCCTCTAAGCTCCCTCCAACAGACTCTGGCATTGACAAATGGCAACGACAAACCTCTGGCATTCGGGCAGATGTCTCGTTCAGAAGCTGCTTCATGCTGGACAGGGGTACACTGTGCCTCCCTAAACTTGTTGGCTCATCAGGGGTTCTGTGCAGTTACAGACCAGAGCATAGCTATTATAACAACATGATGATAGGCAATTTGGGTGAGACTCCTTGGTGTCCAGGTCCACAGGATTTAGAATGAGGGGACCCTCCAATGGTATGGGCTGGGATCCTTGTTGTATCATTCACTGGATCATGGGATCATTCATATGTGGAATTATTGGGTTCTAGAGGAGAAAAATTTAAAAAGAGATTAAAGAGAGGGGGACCAGTAATTAGTAGTATGAGTACTGAAGCCAGGGGTCCTAAGAAGGGAAGAAGCCGTGATAGCCACGACCAGGTTTCTTTCCAGGAAAACCATCCTTGTGTTGCACTGTGCCAGAGGGAGGAAGACACTCAGATGCACAGGCCCATATTTTGCCTGTAGATCAAGATGGTGGCTGGATCCACGGAAACAAAGGAAAAAAAGGAGAGGTTCCAAAAGAAGCAAGGAGGCTAAGAGTCAGCCAGTATCAGGGACATGTCCCAACTGAGTCCATACCATGAGCATGTTCACTCTGGACGAGCTGCTGCTGCCACAGGTACCACACTTTGGGAACGGAGACCTCGGGGCAGACAGAGCAAGAGAGGAGAGGAAAGAGGTCCCTCACCCTCACGGGAACAGGCAGACCAACCTGCTCACCCTTATACTTTCAGACCACAGCAGGGAGCTCACCTGGTCAGAGATCTTCAGTTGTCTGAAGACTACTAGGGTTAGACCACCAAAGGGAGAAAAAGGAAAGGGAAGGCAGGGTCCCTCCAAAGGGCAAGAGGGGAAGGCTCTCACCCTTCTGGGCAAGGGCAGGGTAGCAAGTCTTCCCTGGGAATTTGGATCTTCATCAAGGACTAAACTCAACTGGAGGTCGTCAGTTCCCCAAGGAGTACTAGAGTTGGTCAATTGAAAAAGAGTCCCAAGAAATCCCTGGAGAATCCAGGAGAAGTCTCAACCCGGCAGAAATTCCCCATATGGGCCAGCAAATGTGGGGTGAGCCGACTGGGTGGAGGCTGGTGGTGTGGGCGGTGAAAGAATTCACCCAAGGCAGAATGGAGGACATAGAAGCCTACTGAATGCACTGCAAGGCAGCGGCAGGCAAGATGCAAAGGGGAGACGGTCTGCTGGTTTGTGGTATTTTTAAGAATTCATGCTCCATTGTAATAAATGTAAAAAAACGTTCACTCTCTCTTACAAATTTCAAATAAAGTAAATATATCAACTTCAATTAAGTAAAAGGCGTAATGGTGCTCTAAGCATGTGGGGTTTTTTTTTTAAGATTTTATTTATTTATTTGACAGACAGAGATCACAAGTAGGCAGAGGTGCAGGCAGAGAGATACGGGGAAGCAGGCTCCCCGCTGAGCAGAGAGCCCAATGTGAGGCTCGATCCCAGGACCCGGGGATCATAACCTGAACCGAAGGCAGAGGCTTTAACCCACTGAGCCACCCAGGTGCCCCGAAGCATGTGCTTTTTGGACAAATCTTGTTACTTCTCCCTCTCTCCCAGTTTCCAACCCCCATTCCCACCCCCAATGGCCTCAGATTCTAATAAGACCTGAAATGGGGATGTTCACTTTGGTCCCTGTTTGGAAATGTTTATTATAAACTTATCTTCTACTGTGACCTTCTTAACTCTCTGTCTTATTCCCCTTGGATCTTCTTAAGTCTTCTTTGGGTGTCTGGCTTCTCAGAGGAGTGGGGCTCAGGAAGGTAAGAGAGGTTAGTCAGCAGGAATCCATATCCCACAGGTGCTGTCTCCATGCTTAGTACATGGCCTGTGATGAAGTCTATGTTCAGTACATGTTGATAAATGATTGTATGTGTGAACGGACGGATGGATGGGTAGAAGTCAGGAATGCCAGATCTACTCTCCTCTAGGGCCAAAGTTAATTTTGTGCTGTATCCTTGAACTTTGTGGGATCGTAGTCTGGGATAAAGTGAGAAGAGTGAACTACTTCTGGGAAGAAGGCAGGTCCTCAAAGAGGACAGGTAAGATTTTACCAATCTAGTTTTCTATACTTACTGGGAACATCTAACTTCTTAGGCCTCACTATTCCCACCTGGACAAAGCCCCTGTCTTTGGGCAGCCAGAAGTTGCTAGGCACAAAGCAGGCCAGATAGATACCCAGAGGGCTCCCAACCTCCACACACAGGGAAACCCAGGATCGCAGAGAAGGAAAAGGAGACAGACTGGGGCTCACACTGACACAGAAGAGAACATCTTGATAAACAGGAAGGGATATAGAGCTGTAGTGTATACGATCAAGAAGAGAATGAACTAAAAAAGAAAACCCTTGTTGAGGGAAGGGTAAAGGTAGCAGCTGAGAGCTCTTTGGGGGACTTTGAATGACACGGAAAGTCAATAAATTTGAATGTTGATATCTAGAGAACAAAACCTTGACCAGGGAGAGGTGTGTTTAATTTCATGCTACGAAGAAGTTTCTAAAAACCAGGGCTGTGCCACAATGGAATGTTCAAGTCTATCACTGTTGAGAGATATTATGACTAAGTTTCCTTTCAGTGGAAGAATTGAAACAAGAAGCCGTATGCTCATCTGTCTGAGCTGTCATGTGAGGGATTTCTGAGGTGGAGGAAGGTGGGGCCAGAAGATTGAAGGCTTTTCCATGACTCATTTGTTCAGGTGAGGTAGACTTAACCCCCTCCCCACACCCCACACTGAGACTCTGAAATCAAGTTTTTATCCAAGGGTCTGAATACCAACTCAATTGCCCACTTAGAATTTATTGATCTCCAAATTTCTAAGTTTATTGATAGAAAATCCTGCTATTCTCCCCCAGGCGGCATGCAGCCCTGAATGGGAGCTAGCCTCCTTTCCCCATAAATGGTCAGACTCTCCAAAGGATAGTACAAAGCTTCACTTACAATATTCTCCTCAAACTTTGGATTTGTTTCTCTGGTTTTCTCTCCTTCTGTGTCCACAGCCTCACACCTGAAGTGATTACCAGCGAGTGTTTTTGGAAAGCTTCTCCCCTCAGTCCCTGTGCTCTAGGTCATCCCAGGAGGACCAGAAGCGCTCTTTCAGCTCATCTCTGGAAGATACCTCACAATAGTGTCCCTGCCTTGTGGTCGCCAAGCACTTTTAAGGAAGTGGTGCATAACCAGTATCACTAGGCAATGTGCTGAGGAACACCGCACCCCCTTCTCTCACCAACCTGGTGTCATACTCCTCAGCCCCTCTGCCACCACCATGCTGGGCTCTGAGCAGGGCATAGGCTCACTGCCAAGCGTGCCAGCATGTCTGTGCCCAGTGCCAACCCAATCCAACCCCTTACCCTTTACCATCTCAAGTGTGTAAAGAACATGGAACACTAGAAATTTCTAATTCCCCTTTACGCATCCACTCTAGCCACATTGAATACAAGGAATGCATGCACGTGAATTAGATGCCAGGAACTGTTCAGAGGGATCCAAAGTCCACTTTCAAACTATACCCTGAAACTGACTCTTGGTTGCCAACGTCATCAAAATAGGCCAGGTGACCAGGCCACGTGCGTCAAACCTGGTAAGTGCTTGGGAAGTACTCAGAGTGATGACAGCTGCACTGCTGAGTGACTCTGAGCACAGACTCAGGACTCAGGAGAAGTGACTGGGTGCCATTTCTTCATCCATCAGTGAAGAAGTTGGTCTTGATTTCTAGGGCTCTACCATATCTAAAGCAACACAATTTTCTCACTGACAGGGACATTCCTCCCGAATATCTTCTCTTTCAGATGAAGAAATATCTGCCCTGGGAGGTACACTGACTTGACCAAGCTCACAAGGAACATTACAGCCTGGACTTCTGCCTCCTGATCCTCACTCCCTTGAACAATTCCAAATCAGGTATCATCCACCCTGGACCTTGGGACGCAGAAGGCTCTAGATATTAGAGGAGAAACACAACAAAGGGTAAAAGGAGCCTGCCATCCACTCCTTGGCTCCCTGTGGCAAAGGTTAATGCTGTTGGCATACAGCCCTTCACCGTCCTTCCATCTTCCACCACAACACACTCCCACCCCTCAGAGCTAAAAGTGCAGCCCAGGGCCAAGCAAGCCCCGCAGAACATCTCTGCCTGAGACTGTGCATAGATCTGGGGCAACAAACACCAGAGAACGACTTAATTCTGAATTCAGTGCTGCTATAATCCTGGTGAGGTGTATGCATTTCAGGGGACAATGTGAGCTGTCTTGGCGCCCTCCCACCAGTAGGACAATCAAGGGTTCCCTAAACAACTCTCAGAGAATAATTATGACCTCCCATTGATAACTAAGACTATTCAGCCCCTTGTGTGTTGATGGCCCTGTCCTGCTAACAAGGTAAAGGAAATAGAAGACAGGGGAGTCAGGTCTGGAGTTCCAAACTAAAAGCCACACGTGCAGTACCCTAGTTTAACAGGGCTCCCTAAGTGAAAGTAATTCATGGCTACCTGGCAAGGGTCATGTGATAAAGTTTTGGCAAATGCTATTAAGTTTCAAGAATATAAAAGGGAAATGTTAGGGGTGCCTGGGTGGTTCAGTCGGTCAAGCAGCCAACTCTTGATTTTGGTTTAGGTCATGAACTCAGGGTCCTGGGATGGGAGTCCCGTGCTCAATGGGGAGTCTGCTTAAGGATTCTCTCTCTCCTTCTCCCTTATCCCCTCCCCCTGCTCGCTTGCTCTCACTCTCTTTCTCTCTTTCTCTAAAATAAACAAATCTTTTAAGAAAGGGAAATATTGGATGCTTGGAACAGTTACGCTGGAGGAACTATGTTAAAGAGTTTTAATTTGCAGAAAGATCCTTTCTTCGTAGGGTTGTTTGTGCCATTAACTTTGATGATCTAATTCACCTTCAGATTTTCCATGATCCACGCCAAAGCTGAAAATAGTCACATGTGCAGTGAACATTTTCAAGATAGAAATAATTTGAAACACAGCCTGCTTATTGCTCTGAATGATTTACAAATTACTCTATGTGAAGACCACCACATGAGACTTCCAAATGCTTTCCCAGGTGTCAACAGGTAACAAGTCAGGCTGATATAAGCGACTGGCTAGGTCCACATTTCAAGAACTCAGCATCCTGAAATGTCGGCAGGACTCAGCAAGACAAGAACTTTGTGTGTGTTTAGTATACATGCTAATAAAATTATTCCACAGTGGTCACCCCTAGAACTTCTCCAAATCCTACTGCCAGAAGCAATAATGTAAGTTTTAGAATCCAAATGGCAAAGACATCCTTAGTTTATGCCAATTATCTAATAAGCTACACGGAATCACAGCTATTCCAATTTTATCAAGGGTTTTCTTCTAAGCCTTGTCTGTTTGCAAAATAGAAATGAGACTATGCACAACAAAAGAACAATGGATTATCACAATAGAAAGGGACCTCAGAGCTCATTAACCCAGTTTCCTACATCATTTTATAGAGACGTAAACTGATTCTCTAAGTCACATCCCTCTACTTTTAAGCAGAGCCTGAGACAAGGATTCAGGCACACATACTTTATTAAAAGGAGTGCTCTTTGGGGCACGTGGGTGGCTCAGTTGGTTAAATCTGTGACTCTTGATATTGACTCAAGTCATGATCTCATGGTCTTGGGATTGAGCCCTCAATCGGGCTCCCTGGTCAAGAGGGAGTCTGCCTCTCCTTCAGCCCCTCCCTCTGCTTTCTCTCTCTCTCATTCTCTCTCTCTCTTAAATAAATAGATTTTTTTTTTAAAAAAAAGAGTGCTCTTCAAGGAATGCCTATGAGGGAACAAGTGAAGCAGTACTGGAAAGAGGAAAGGGCTAAGCGAAGATGTGACCTCAGGCTCCAGCTATGGGCCTCCCCTACAATGGAGGTATCTGATGTCCTATCAGCAATGGATAATGCTCTAGAGAAAGGAGCAGCTATGAGCTGCCTATGTTAGGAGGCAATGCTCCCAGCAGCTGGGGGGGTGGGCTCATTGGCCCAACAATGGGGACCTGGGCGGTGCTCACCACAGCCCCAGAGAAGTGTCCAAATGAAACTGTCTGCAGGTAATGTCTCTATATAAATATATCAATAAATGTCTGTATTTCTCTATATAAATGTAGAGAGAATGACAGAGACAGAGAGAGAAACTGGGTGGGGAAACAGAGACTGAGAGACAAAAAGAGACAGAGAGACAGAAGACAGGTAGGTTAAAATGGGCCATGTACAAGGGGACGTAACAAAGAAGCATACACCGTGAGTGATACCGACACTTGGTAGAACAAAATCACTGAGGGGAGGATGAGGAGACTCAGCCCCCCGAGAACGGAGCAACACACAGAAAGGGCTGTGCTAATGGCAGAGTTCTAAAATGAACCACAGGCTCTTCCTACTGGGGCAGAGCTTTATAGGCAAGACCAGGGAGTTGAGAATCCAAGAAAGTTATTTATCCATGAGAAGAGGAGAGATATTGAGGCGTGAAGCCAGCTATAGACAGAAGGAGGAAACCCAGCAGTCAGTAGACAGTGTGCAGAGAAGCAGGAAGCTGACAAAGGGCAGGGAGCAAAGAACAACAGCCCAAGGTCATGAGTGAGATCCTGCCAAGTGACAGAGCTCTTGACAGGGAGATGGGACTAGAATGCCAGGAGACTGGGGACAGCCTTCAGAAGTCAGCGGCGGGGGCTGTGAGGTAGGATACCACACCAGTCACTGCAGACTTGGCTGCCATGCAGTCCTGATCTGGTAGAAGGGGATCCAAGAGGGGAGGGTGAGGCAGAAGGAGGACAGAAGCCCTCTGTGAGTACCAGGTTCCAGGAGACCCAGCAGCCGTCACTCTTCCTGGGGAGGGTTTCTTTTGTCCCCTCCCCATGCACCCAGAATGAAGAGCAGCCTGAGGCTGCAGGCAGCTAGGTGAAGCGGGGGAGGTACAGGAAAGGTGGACGGCAGGGTCAGTGGTCCCCCTGAGGCAGAAGCCAGGTCTCAGCCGTGGCCTGCGACAAGAAACCTATTTAGGGAATGGAGCTTTGCAGTCACTGAAAGTTTGAACCTGAATCTCTAGGGCATCGGGGCAGCCCCTCTTGTTATCCAAGCCTGTGTTTGCTGAATGCGCAAACATTCATGAGTAGGGATCTCAAGAATGATTAAAAAGAGCAAAGCACCTATGGGAAAAACACACTATTAATCTTGAAAGTTCTCTTCCATTTTTTTATGGCTGCTCTTCTCCAATAAAACATCACATTGTGGTTTTGTTTATTTTAGCATATTACAGTTTTGATAAAGCCCCAAATCCTTACATCAAATATATTCTTCAATGTCAAAAGGGCATACAAAGAAATGTTTCCTAATGAAAGATTTATCTTTTATCTGACAGTTATGATTTAACTGGTTCTGATCTCTTCATCTTCTTTTCCATTTAAAAAAAAAAAAAGTTGAACAAAATTACCTTTCTTGGTATAACGGCCCCTTCTAAAACCTGACTGCTTTGTCATTACCTCTGTAATCTCCCTTGGAGATCATGGGCTATTCATTTTCTCCCTGACTCCAATTTGCCTTTTGATATTTTTCTTTGGTCTGTTCAAACAGTCCCCCAATTGCCCAGCTCATCAGAGCAAGGCCTCAGCACAAGCAAGAGCCTACTGCCACCACGTGTCACCCATGGAGTGTCACCCAGGGCTCCACCAGCTCTAGGGCCCCTCGGTGCACAGCAGAGGGGCTTTGAAAATGGTCTAAGCTCCTCTCATTAAAGCTTTCTCTAGCTCTTATCCCTGAGACATCTTTCATCTCCACATCATGGCAGAGGCTGAAGCTTCATAGCCCTAGAAAAAAAAAATGAGCTACTGAGACCTTTTTCAAAAAGGAAAACCTGAGAAAAAGAAAGGTTGCAAATATTACCTGGATGCTCAGGGCCCCATGCACACCCCTGATGGGGCTCCCTACATGAAGGGGCCTGGGTGAGGGGTGAGAGAGCCTGAAATGAAGCCGGCGCAGAGCTGTGTGTGCCTAGAGTATGTCTTCTCCTATCTGCACCAGACCAACATCTTTGAGTGGGCAGCAGCTCTGGGATCTCATGGGCCATTTCTTCCAGGTGTTAAGTTGGGCCAATGGGTGATTATATCTTTGTTGTGGCTTCTGATTGTGTTGAGTCGTCGCTGTTTTCTTCCTTTAATTTAACCTGTGCGATTTCATCTCTGTCGTCCTCCATGGAAAGCATGGCAGCCCCTGGCACAGCCCTGGTCCAGAGGAAGCACTGAGTACACCCAACTCTCACCCTCTCTCTTTCTCTCTCTCTGCCCCTCCTCTTAAATATCTCCTTAAAAAAAAAAAAAAAAAAATCTTATCAACTGTGTTTAATCAGCAATGTGGATCCAACTGTGCTGGCTTAGTCCTTACCAGATTTTGAATGCACAATCACGTCCCAACTCATTAATGACAAGAAAGCTGAGCTGTCAAGCATGGCTTCCACTCCAGGAAAGGGGTCTGTGTGAGAGCAAAGTCCAGGATCCACACAAAAGCTGAGTTGGCTTTTTCTTTTCTTTTAAGCTTTATTGATCTCGGGAAGAGCTGAAGGCTTGATAGAAGAAAGGTGGGAATCAGCTCCACATACTAATTTATGTATTATTTATGGACTTAAGCCTACACTCACCGCAATATGGAAAGCGGAAGCAGTCCGAGAGAGCTACACACAGTTCCAACGCCAGGAGCAAGTCACACTGGAAGTGGGCAGTCTCACAGGGGGAGAATGGCTTCCTGGGATCCAGTCAGACAGCACCACATCCACAGGAGACGTGGGGAAAGTTCCTAGACCCCTATAGCCTTCAGTTTTCTTGTCACTAAAGTGGGCAGAAACTGACTCTCGGGGTTGTGATCATTTAGTGGTCTAAGGAAAAGACACAGTTCAAAGTGGTTACAAACACGTGTTGTAGGCATCCTGCGTGTCCAACTCCAACATGTCTTGTCACAAAACTGTCCCCTTCCCTGAGCCCAGGCCCATGGGAAGAGGCAACCTGTGCTGGGGCAGGGACCTCAGAAAGGGCAGATCAAGGTCATAGAGAATGCCAAGAATGACTTTGGACCTTCGGAGAAAGGTAGCAGTGAAGGGCCCTCCCATCCTTCATCCAAGGCATCCTAGGAAGAAAGACCTGCTCCACTCATCCAGGGCACGGCTCCCTCACACGCTCTCAGACTCTTTCCTAAAAACAAACAGCACCCAATCCAGTATTTCTCCTAACAACAGCCTCAAAGTAACGGCCAGTCGGCCTTCCACAGGCAGCAAGGAGCATGCAGGTCTCCAGGCCACCCACTCCCGTCCTGCTTTCCTGCTGTCACCAGAGCCAGGGCTGAAATCTCTTTCCCCCATCCTGAGATGCCCATCCAGCCTTCACCGTCCAGTACTCTCGGTCTTCTGGGGGAAGACAGATGATTTCAATGTCACGTTTAGCTGAGGATGCCCACCCACAACACGGGTTTCCAAGAAAGTGGCTCATTCGCATGTTCTCTCTCCCTCCGCAGCCATCCCCTGGATGCCAAGGTTCTCAGGAGCTCTGTCAGAATTAGTTCATGTGGCAAGAATCCTCTAGCCCTTTTGGTCCCCTGCTATCTGCCCCCTCTGAGGGCAAGCTTTTTCTTTCATTGTTTTGTAACAACCAAGGACAGCTATTGATTGTATTCAGAGAGCAGAGCCCTCATCGATCCTGCCAGCTCCCCTTCCAACCCTTCCCCTCACCCACTTTGCCATCCCTTCCCCAGGGCTTCCCCTCCTTCTCCTCCCCCTGCCCAGAGGACAGAGCTGCCTCCTGCATTTTATGACACTGACTTCATCTCTCATGCAAAACACAAATTAAATCTTCAGCGGGACATTTTACTGCAAATTTAACATTTATGGAACACTTCTATGTACAACAAACACCCTGCTAGATATTTTCCACCTCTTACTCATTTATTTCTCACAAGCATTTGGTACAGGTACAATCTCCATTTCACGAATGAGAAACAGACTTGAAGAGGCTCATCTAAGGGCACGTGGCTTGCAGGCAGCAGAGTATGAATCTGAATCCCTACCCACCGGATCCAGTGCTCCTTAGAGCTCGTACCCCCTACCATCACTTCCACGTGAGTGTTCCACATATTTGATGAGCACAGACTATGCCAGGAATTCCTAGCAGCTCTTAGCACACCTCATAAAATAATTCTTTTCATCCTCACAGAAACCCTGTGAGGAAGGTATCATTCTTATCCCCATTTCATAGATGCGGAAACTGAGACATCGTGAGTTCAAGTATCTTGCCCAAAGGCCTACAGCTGGTCCGTGGCAGGACAGGGATGTAAACCCAGGTAGTCTGAGACCCTTCAGACTACCTGGCTCCTGGCCAGCCCAGCTCCTCCCAGAAGGGAATTCTCTCTGTCCCAGAACCCTACAGCCAGCAGAGGGCCAGCAGGGTGGATGGGGCAAGACAGGAGTTAGTGGGACTGGGGCTTCCTAAGGTGCTCTGCTCTGGGAAGACTTAGCAGCTGGGGTCAGCAGGACCAGGGAGGGTTCAAGTCCGGGCCGCCCGCTTGTATGTCATACTCCCAACCCCGCCACAGATGTCCCACCTCCTGGACGCAAGTAGCCACATCTCACCTTAAAGATATATTCTCTTGAACCCTAGAGATGTTTCTGGGACTGAGAGCCCCCTGTTGAAATGCAAACGCAGCATAGGTGACAATTTGTCAGAGTCATTGTCCGCCCTCAGCTACCACTGTGCATGGCCCAAAAACAGCTCTGCCTGAGGGGTAGCCGGACCTCTGGTGCCCTTAAGGTGCCCTGACCCAGGAACAAAGCAGCCCAGGGAGCTGGTCTTTGAGCCAAGATTTTGAGGATGTGTCCTTTACACCTTCCCAGTCCTCAATACTGGCCCAATAGTTTGAAAGCATGTGAAGGCCTGACCTCCTGAGATTAGCTGAAGGAGCTCTCATCGCTGCAGGGTGTGCTGGGGCAGGGACCTCAGAAAGGGCAGATCAAGGTCATAGAGAATGCCAAGAATGACTTTGGACCTTCAGAGAAAGGAAGCTGTGTAGAGGCGCCAAAATGCCTAGGAAGGAAGACAGTGATTACTGCACCTACAAGCATTAATTCAGGTCCTACCATGAACGAATTCATACAGTGATCAAAACACTTGGTCCGGGGGCGCCTGGGTGGCTCAGTGGATTGGGCCGCTGCCTTCGGCTCAGGTCATGATCTCAGGGTCCTGGGATCGAGCCCCGCATCGGGCTCTCTGCTCCGCAGGGAGCCTGCTTCCTCCTCTCTCTCTGCCTGCCTCTCTGCCTACTTGTGATCTCTCTCTCTGTCAAATAAATAAATAAAATCTTTAAAAAAAAAAAAAAAAACACTTGGTCCTTGGCCTCATGGTGCTCTTGCTTCACTTAAGCTTTTGACTGGCTCCCAGCATTATATTTAAATTGATCCGAAGTTGCAATGTTTGTTTCTCTTGTTTGAAGGCTTCGTAGCGAAACAGTACCAAAAAACAGCAAATAATAACATTCTTAAAGTCCACATTCCCACCATGCAGAATTAGTGATTCTGCCTGCTGTCTCTTTCCTTGTGAGAGTCTCATTCCCCAACGTGCATTCTCACCCCAAACCTTCACCTCCCAGAGAATCACTACCACGACTTTAGGGGACACCTTCCAGTCCATCTTTTTCTACAATTTTACATTCACGAGCCTTTATTTTCTGCTCCTGGTTTAAAAGTTTCGCAATTTCCATTCTTTCAGGGATTCACTTTTAGATTTTGTTTTTCACTTTTAGATTTTAAAATGCATACTTAACTATATATTTTCCCAACTAAAATAACTGACTTATTTGATTATCTGTATCCCACCTCACAAACCTTAGCTTGGCTTTAACTTCTCTTCCAAATGAACCCAGCCTCAAGCCTTTGCTGTATTTACAACCAGAATTTTCGTTATGTTTTGCTTAAACAAACACATAAAGTATCATCTTCCTCTTGCATCCCATGCCTTCCCTCCAGGTCCATTTGCATCCCTGCTTTACGACATCCTGTATTAGTTTCCTGCATCTGCAGGTGGCCAATTCTCAAACTTCTTTTAGGTTCTAAAATGTCCTAGCTTTGCCCTAACTCTTAAAAATACCACTTTCCTGTGTTAAATAGTCTATAATTTACTTTACAATGTTTCAGCAAGATGGTACGACATCTATCTATGAATGTATGCTGGTTTTAATCTGTGGTCCTGGTTGGTTAAGATTAGCAGTATCCTAATCAATAATAAACACTCCAAGAATGGTTCACTTGAATCTCAAAGAGTCCATTGAAGACTCCCTCCCCTGAGGCAACTTTCATAGGCCCTGGAAATGCTGCTATCTAAAATCACACAGAGATCATGAAATGAGCATAATTTTACAGAAAAAAAAAATTATTGTTGCAGTAATTGGGGGGTCAAGCTATATGGATCAGTTAGAAATATTGTACAGATATCTCCTCCTGCTCCTGCATGGGTAGCGTGTAGAACTGGGCTGGCCCAACAGCTCACCTCCCTGCAGAGCAGTGGTCTCCCTTTTGCCCTTGTTCTACTATTTAATAGAAAATGCTGTCATTTGATCCAGCAGGAATACCCTACTTCTACAATATTGTCACATCTGCCTCTAGGGAGTGTTTTATGCAAGGCATTGGGAGATATGCCTAAAGGCATTTCTATCTCCCAATAGAATTTCCTTTATTTTCTAAAAAACAGGTTTAAGACTGTTTTATTTTTATTTTTATACCTGCTTACCAAAAATGTTTGTGAGTACAGCAGAATTTGATCTGAGACTTGCTTTCGTTATAAGATTCTACTTGGTGGCAAGATTATGCAGAAGAGAACCTCACTTGCCACTAATCACTGGAGGTCCTCAAGATTCATCAAAAGAACAAGGCAGTGATTGGAGTGCCTGGGTGGTTCAGGCAGTTAAGCATGTGCCTCTTGATTGTTTTGTGAGAGCCTGTATAAGATTTTCTTTTTCCCTGTTCCTCTGCCCTTCCCCTCCCTCTTTCTCTCCTTCCCTTTTAAAACAAAACAAAATAAAACAAGACAATGACTGACAATGTCTGAATATTGAATAGGCTTAGATTAGTTCTTAACAGCTGAGTATGAAATTTTAGGTTCCTATTTACGAGTAGTAGCCATTGTGTTCTGACAGCTATGATAAGAAGTCTGCTATAAGTGTGATGTCCACAGCCTTGTAGATAATTCTTGTGAATTTAGGATTTTATATTCAACCATTCTACCACAATGGAATCTACAGAAGGACTTTTTTTTTTCTTTTTAAATTCTTCTTGGAATTTTGACTTCTTTCTAGAACACTATCCCTTCATATTTAGAAAATATTCAGCCATTGCCTCTTTGAATCTTGGCTTCCAAATCTCTAATTCTCTCTTTATCTATGTCTAAACTAATTTATAACCTATTTATTGAGTTTTTTATTTCTAGGAGTCTATTTCTCATTTTTAAGATTTCTGCTTGGCTCCTTTTAATTTGACTTTGAATAACTGTTTTTAGGCATTTCCATATCTATGATGTAGGAATAATGTCTCTTAGCACGTGTTCAATTTGACCCTTTGATTCAGAAGTCATCATATTAATTCTTCAGTATAACTAGGAATCAGATCCAAAGCAGCTTTCTTTTAGAAGAGTATGACAGTAGAAGTATGAGGAAGACATCCAGAATCCGTTTAACATTAGAAAGACCAGAACCAGGAGTGAGACAACATCAATGTAGGAATCTGAAAGGTTTCGTCTGCATGGAGAAACCATTTTACAGACACTTTACAATTACATTGTGCTCTCTAATAACCCATTTAACATCATAGGTGGAGGATGGCTCTAAACTCGTGAAAGAAAACTATGCCAAAAAGCAGAGGTGTTTGATCCTGAGAGATAGTTATTAAGGGACTATTTGATCCAAATAAACCAGAAACACAAAGCAGCTGGATACCTAATACCAGGGCAAGCTTGGAGAGACTCAGAGGCCAGCCAGCAGGGAAACTGCTAATTGAAAATAGACAATCATGGGGTTTTTAAGCAGACTGGTGAAATCATGCTGTTACTTTATTTTTCTTTCTTTTTCCACTTTTTTACAGAATTGAAGACACAGAGATTTTCAGTTGGTCGCGAACACCGGAAAGGTTAAATCAGGCCATCCCTCTCATTAGCAGTCTATACTGAAAAAAAAATTTATGGTTCTGACAAAGAAGTACTGGGAGTTTACAAGACTAGAAGTCTTGCAATTACCAAAACAAAACAAAAAGAAACAAACAAACAAGCAAAAAAAAAAAAAAAAAACCCCAAAACAAAGTGTGGAAGAGGGGGAAAAAATGAATGCCATAAGGACTAACATTTACTAAGGCCCTCAGGACAAACAGCGTTAATACTAATGAAAACCAGTTAAGCATTTCTCCTGAATCTCACCAAAATCCCCCAGAGCAAATGCCCACATTGCAGATTCCTGGTTTTCCACCCGGAGTGTTCCATCCAGTAGGTCTGGAATGGGATCCAGGAACGTGCATATTAGCAAGCACCCCAGATGGTTTTGGTATAAATTGTCACAAAACACACTTTGAAAAACATTAAGTTGTGGAATAAATTATATCTTAGGTGATGCTACTATTTCAATATAGCATTAAAATGTGATTGAGCTTTTTAATAGAATGATTACTGATCAGTGAATGTTCACACTTAGCTATTTGCATGAAATTTTTTTCACCAAGGGACCCCTGGGTGGCTCAGTTGGTTAAGCGTCTGCCTTCAGCTCAGGTCACGATCTCAGGGTCCTGGGATCAAGCCCTGCATAGGGCTCCCTGCTCAGTAGGGAGCCTGCTTCTCCCTCTTCTTCTGCCCACTACTCTGCCTGCTTGTGCTCTCTCTATCAAATAAATGAATAAAATCTTTTTTAAAAATTCCTTTTTCTTTCACCGAAACACAAAAAATAAAGAATGGAAAACTATAGGGATGAGTGGTTGGCTCAGTCGGTTAAGTGTCTGCCTTTGGCTCAGGTCCTGACCTCAGGATCCTGGGATCAAGTCCTGCTCAGTGGGGAGTCTGCTTCTTCCTTTGCCTGCCACTCCCCCTGCTTATGCTCTCTGACAAATAAATTTAAAAATCTTAAAAAAAAAAAAAAAAAGGAAAAGAAAACCATGCTAACTACGATCATTGGTTACCTACACCAATGAGGAGGGCATCATATAAAGAAGTACCTCCAGCTGAGAAGCTCTGACACCATGGTTATCAGCCCTGAATGCACACTAGAATTGTCTAGGACATTTATTAAAAATACCAGGCTCCATCCCAAACCAATTAAATCTGAACATCCGGGGTGGAGCCCAAGTACCAGCAATTTCATAAAGCTCACCAAGCAATTCTAAAGGCAGCCAAGGTCAAGAACCATGGGCTCTATGGAGAACGGAGCGGCTAGTCCTGCAAAACCCATCCCGGGAAGCAAAGGCAAACGTTACTGCCTGTTTCTCAAATGCCATTCAGGCTGAACCTTAGAAATAATTGGGCATCTGGTAGAAAGACTAGTGTTTCAGAGTGTCCCCTGAAAGCAAGCTGCTGTGCAATTCACAAACATGGATTTTGTGGGTAGTGGCTCTTCCTGAAATAACAGAGGACAGGTACCTTCAGTTCCAACATCCTATGGCTTCTGAGTAGGAAGTGTCTGCTCTGTCCTCAGTCGAATATTGAGGCAGTTGAAAATTAGCTCCATCGTCATCATCGATCAAGCAGTATTCTTCAAAGTCTCTATTCATGAGGAAAGGGCCGTCACCACTCAGCAGATTAACAGAGTACTTTAGCGATTAGCTAGTGTTTTCCATCAGGTTAGCAAAATGCTTTATAGATGGAGTAGGGTCAGGCCATACCCTTGATACTGACAAAAGAAGTCTCCCACAGCTTCTCTCACCACTGTCCACCCTCAGTCTGGGGAGGCAGGAAATGGCCCCACAGGGGCTCTATGTGCTCTATTCTTTCTATCCCCTCTGACATTCTGAGGAGAGGTTAAGTACTGCTTTTTTACTTGATGACAATATTCAAGGTCTCCTTCTCAATTTTGCTTTTCTATATGGAACAAGCTCCATATCTTAACCCCTTGGACTTCCTAAAGTACCTCACAACTGCAGAGGCATTTTTAGAGGTGTCCTCTGTACCCTCCATCTTCTTCAGGAATAGCACATCCAGCAAGCAGTGCCACTCTAGCCGTCATCCAGACAGTGGTGTGCCTTGGGTAGGTGCCATGTGAAGGTGGGCAGCTGGCAACAGAAAAACCAGGGACTCCTCTGCTCTTGCTCTGAATTCTCCAGCACCAGATCTCTCATTCTTTGCCAGCTTGGTGGAAGGAGCCTTGCTACAAGTCCATTTCTTGTTGCCCCTCACAATTCCACCACAGGAAGCAGCTCAGTGTCATGGCATCAGGGAGGGGTATGTCCGAGCCCAGGAATCTGGACACAAGGGAGTGTTATAGGCCCATCTTATACACACTCGACCTTGGTCAAGCTGTTTAACCTCTCTGAGCTTCTGTTTCCTATTCTGTGAGACAGAAATAAAACATCCATCCTGCCTTCCTTAATAGATGGTTTTGAGAATAAAGTGGGGTAATAGATTTGAAAGTGCTCTATAAATTGCAAAGCCTGATATAACTCCAAAGTTTTATCATTAGACCGTGTGTGATCCATGCACCCCAGAATTCCATTCTTCATGACAAAGAAAGCTGTCAACATCAAATGCACAACTGAAGGGTCCCTCCGGGACACACAACAAGCCCTCCTTCCTTCTGTCTGAATTGCTGATGGGGATAGATATTCCCAGGGCATAGAAAATTTTGTTAGCCTTGGTCCCCTGAGAGCTGTCACAGAAAATATGACAAGGAAGCCTAGAGAAAGATAAAGGAATTAAGGGACATCAAAGAAAGGGGTTTTGTTTTAGCAGAGACCTTTTTCCATAAAGGTCTTTAAGCCAGAATGGGCTTTTTCAGTGTCCCCGGATGGTTTACATTGTGGCCCAGTGTGATGACCACACTGATCTCTGATGGCCTCACATTTTCTGAGGAGCCTAAATTATAAAAAAAGGCCATCAAGCTTCCAAATTTTTACACTGCATTTGGTCACCCAGATACACATCAGAGATCAAGCATTCCACCAACGTCAAGAACAGAACCATGTACATTCTTACCACATAGTTTCATAGCCAACGAAATGTGAATTCTCTCGCCACACAGAGGATAGGTTAGAGGCCTTATCCCTGTCCAAAGAATAAGCTGGTGAACAGTCAGATAGGATGGAGCTGTGTTCCTGAGAATGAATGTCGCGTTAAATGTAAAAGGTTCAGAAAAAAATAATGATGTGGAAAATGTATACAGTACAAATACACTTGTAAAATATTGATAGAATGAGGGGAGAAGTGACTGTTAAAGGCTCCAACCCAGTTGTTCTAAGAAGCTTGTTATTTAGTGACATCTAGTGGTGTCAGCTAGAAAAGCCTCCACGGATGTTATTTCGAGGTTGGCAAAACAATGAAGCCACCAAACTTGCCTCTCCGTGGAAACGGTATTTTTACAATTCTCCTTTTTACTTGCCCATCCCCCATAGAACATGACTTGAGAATCCACATCCAATGGCACCAAACGATGACAAAAGTAACAGAGAATAGGCCATCATTGGGTCCGTTGTATTGTTCATATTTTATGAACTGCTGCTTAACACAGCCGACTTCCTAAAGATGCGATAGAGGATTTTAGCAATAAGAACATGGGCCTTGTGGGCCAATAATCCAAGAAACAGTGCCTGGCGTAGGTCTTCTTCGGCAGACAGTATGCTAAAGACACATGGCTCCAACAACCTCTTACAAAGAACGAACAACACATTCCCTCTTTTTCCCCCAAAGGTTTATTTATTTATTTGAGGGAGAGAGGGAGGAAGTGGAGGGAGGGGCAGAGGGCGAGGGAGAAAATCTCAAGCAGACTCCTCAATGAGCGTGGAGCCTGACGTAAGGCTTGAACCCGTGACCCTGAGATCCTGACCTGAGCTGAAATCAAGTCAGACACTTAACTGACTGAGCCACCCAGATGCCCCAAACATATTCCCCTTTAAAAAGACTTTTAAGGGCGCCTGGGTGGCTCAGTGGGTTAAAGCCTCTGCCTTCGGCTCAGGTCATGATCTCAGGGTCCTGGGATCGAGCCCCGCATCGGGCTCTCTGCTCCGCAGGGAGCCTGTTTCCTCCTCTCTCTCTGCCTGCCTCTCTGCCTAGTTGTGATTTCTCTCTGTCAAATAAATAAAATATTTAAAAAAATAATAATAAAAAAATAAAAATAAAAAGACTTTTAAAAGATGTTGTTCATCCAGAAATAGTAGCTGTTCTCCCAACTGCCCATTGGACTTACTGTTTCTATTCTCTTATTTCATCTGGTCCTGGGTAACATAAATTCCATCTTACAGGTCGAGCATATTCCTTAACACTGAAGTAGCAAGAGAATATCTTTCCAATGTGTCTTTGAAAACTTAAAGTGTGCAAATGGCCACCAGCTTCAGCTTCTAGGACACCTATTCCTATGAGGGCTTTATTACCAAGAAGCCAGAGAAGGTCTCTGTATAAATCAGCAGTGACAGGAACAAGGGTCATTTCAAGTAAAAGATAAAACTCCGAAGGGATTTGCCTCAAGTAGAGGAAAACAGCAGATGCTTTACTGCCCACTCTCAGCCCTTTCTTAGAATTCTCCTGGGATTTGGCATGAGTACTCCTTCCTTCATTCATTCATTCACTCAACAAATAATTCAAGACTAAGATCAGTAAAGAAGAGAAAGGAGACTTTTATGAAATTTTCATGTCTTTGTCATTTAATTTATTGGATGAGGTATCTTTTATATCAAATTAAAAGTGTAATTCGAGCTGGAATACCCGTATAATGTTTCTGTCCCTTATATCCCATTCCTGCAATAAACCACCCTCAAAGGACAGCGTGCCCTAGATGTCATTTAGGCTGATTCAGGTTCTTGGGAGAGCCCCCTAGTGTTGAGGAGCCATACCTGCACCAAGCAGAGCTCCCTGCAACCAGATTCAGACTACAGCCAAGACCTAGGGAAGACCTGGAGAGCTGTCTGCCAAATCAGGGGTGGGAGGGAGAAGCAGCAGGCATGGCTGGAGGGTGGGGAACCCTGCCATCTCCAGCACACACAACTTCAGGGCCAAGAGCCTCACTGGAGCTCACAGATGGACAGATTGCTACCCACAGACTCACAGAAGGAGGGAGGCAGTTACGCATTTAGCTGTCAGTGGGCATATTCCTCCCAACCTTGGCTCTATGGCTCTATAACCATTAGGAAAAGCAGCAGGAGAACTGGCTAGCTATTTGTCTGAAATATCTGTATGGCATGCTCTGGGATTCCATGCAGGTATCTGTTCGAATGATTCTTCCTCCCAATGGCCTTTCCTGCCCATCTATCTCGAGACTCATGCCCAGTGTTCACTGCCAGAGTTCTGTCCTGATCTTCAGACTCATGGATGTGCTGCAGGCATTTTGTCCTCAATACACTCAAAACAGGGCTCGTCCAGACTTGCTTCTCCTCCCCCTGGGCTCCCCATCCCAATTACTGACATTGTCACTATCTGGACAACCAAGCGGATATTCTGGTCTCCTCTCATCTTTGACCCATTCTCTCTCCCTGCCCCCTGCCCCAACCTCCTCCCTCCTGTGCCCTCCACATCCAGGTAGCTTATTCCTCTAACGTGTCCCTCTGTTCCTGCCTTAGGGCAAGCCCCTAAACCCTTGTGTTTCTCACTGGGCTACTGAAACCACCCCCTACCTTCAGGCGTGCTTCCTGCAATTCATTAACTACACCAAAGCCAGAGCAGTCTGGTCCCATCTCATGGCCCTCCTACCTACTAAATTTCCTGAGTCCCCATCATGTACAGGACAGAATCCAAGTTTCTCCATGACTTAGATCCTAGGGGCTCATCCCTCATTCCCCTCCCATACTCACGGTGTTTCCCATACAGACAAGTAGTCACACGTTTGGAACCTTCCACCCTCTGCTACGTCTTGATACCATCACACATCCTGTTCCTTCTAACCAGGGTGCCCATCTTCCCAGACTTCCATTCTCCTCTGAGCCTCCTTTCCCATAGATTTTGTTGCTCCTTCCTCTGAGTTTTCATAAAACTTGGTTTTATCTCTATTCAACAACTATTTCATATCCTTCTCATTATACTTTTGTTCCCCATATGTCTCCTCCAGTTGACTATAAAATCCTCAAGGGATGGAATGATACTTTTATTATTCTTTGTCTCTCCAGCATTTGGCATAGTACCAAGCACAGACTTAATGGCTTTATAAGTGTTTGTTGAATGACTAAAAAGTGTAAGGCATCCGTTCAATCAATAACATGGAGAGATTTTTCAAGAGTCAGAGTAGTAAAAGGCCTGTGAAAACCATTTTGTTCTCCCAGGGGCTTCATTATTCAAGTATCTCTTCACTACTCTTCTTCTTCCCTAACAGAAACCGATCCCCTTCAAGGAAATATGCCTCCCCCCATGCAGCTTGTATGGGGCATCTGACCTCATTCCCAGCTCCACAATGCCACAAAGGTAATATCATTCCCACTCCTTCCTAGTGATTGGCTCCACAAAGGCATATGGCTGAATTTGGACAAGTCTGACATTAGAAAAGATTTTCCGGGCTTTTTCTCAAACTTTCAAAAGCAACCCTTGTTCTCTTGCTCTAGACATGGCCAAACACGACCAGCCCAGGAAGGTCACCCATAGAGGCCAGCAAAGCCAAGAGTATCTTAGAAAAATGGAGCAAGAGCTGCTGGATTAAGCCAGCATTGAAGTCTGCCCCATCTTTGGACCTTGACTGACATAGTCCCATAAACATCTTTCTTTTTTAAGTCCTCTTGTGGTCTCTATGCTATGGCTTTACTCATAATAAAATTATCTCACCTGAAACATGTCCTCAAATAATACATATATATGTACATTTGGAAAAATGCCACTTAATCTCTGAGGCCCTGATCGACTCTTCACAACTAAACCATATTCACACCCAGCATCCCATCTGACTCTGAAATAGAGTACAGGTTAAGGGAAATTGGCAGAGCAACCCGTGTCAGCTCCAGCTGCTCAAACAACAAAAAGCCAGCTGACAGATCTGGTCACATTTGGACAAAGCTTGTCTACTGGCTGGCCTCCTAGCAATTACAGGCATGTCAGAACTGAGGCAGGAGCAAATTCTCATCACTGTTCAGTGCCCTCTGCTTTCTGCCCTGGCTTCACGATGACAGTTTATTGATACGTCCATTGTCTTCTTGACTGTTTGTCTTTAAAAAGAGATTTAACCCTGAAATAATAATATTAATGGTTCTTAATCATCAAAGGAAGAGTTGACAGAGTTATCAAGCTAAACCTGGAAGCTACGAGAATAAAAGCAAGCAAATATGGGCCCCCAATTCAGAATGGTCTTGGCTGAGTCAAATTGACTGCCTGGATCAGGATTCACTCAGGAAAATGAAACCCTCGGGGAGGTTTTGAGGATAAAAATCTAATGCAGGGCACTGGGTATAGAGGCAGTAAAAAAGCTAAATAAAAGGGAAAGGGTGTGGTGGGGCTGAAGGAGAACCAAGGAGAAGAGAGTTGTACCCAAAGAAAGACATCCAAAAAGATGGCTCCCTTCCTCCTCCAGACTTTCTGTCTCATTCTGGGAGAGCATTGACAGATCCAACAGGGAGAAAGTGTAGTCTACAGGCTTCAAGCTCCCGTGGAAGAGAGAATATGGAAGGGGGAGTGTGGCCCTTCCCGACCCATGTCCTTAAGAATTACATCAAGAATGACAAAATAGCATAAGAATGTTCAAGACCATTTCCTGTGTTTGTGCACAGGAATCATAAGGTCCAAGTAGAGGAGCTCAGACTGATAAGGAGGCAGGGCGGGGATGGGGGGCAAATCACACAGGTCAACATCTGCAGAGGGGGAAGCCAGAGCACATTACTCCCTACTAGGCAGACATACAGATGCATGGAGCTCAAAGGAACAATCAAGAGTTGCTCACTGTTCCCCTTATACTGCTGGCTAGTCCACACACAGGCATGTCTTCCTTCCGTTTTCTGTGGCATGCTTTTCATCCTTTCCCCACTCCCATCACTCACGTTTTTTTTTAAGATTTATTTATTCATTTTAGAGGGAAAGAGAGTGCAAGCATGGGGAGGGGCAGAGAGAAATCCAAGCTGACTCTGTGTAGAGCAGGAAGCCCTATGTGGGGCTCGATCCCAAAACCCTGCAATCATGAATTGAGCAGAAACCAAGGGGTGGATGTTCAACTAACTGCGCCACCCTGGCGCCCCACCCCTCACCTTTTTTTTCTTTTTGTAAACAAATCCTATGAGGCCTCTCTAGTATGCCCATCTATAGAGCTAGAAGGGCAGTGTTGGGTGGTTTGATCCTTCCCAGCAAATAAGTCAAATAAATCTACTTGTCACTATCAGCATTCTTACAAGAGCACAGAGTGCTAACCGAGTCTGAATTTTCCTCTCATTTTCCTGAGCACATCTTCCAACAAGTAAGAGGGGAATATCCCGGAGGAAGTTTCGCAGACCTGATATGGAAAGATGCCAGCTTGCTACAAACCACATCTCTTGTTCCAGAATGTGCTTCTCTGAGGTGCCCGGAACCCATCTCCATGAAAAGTCTTGCTCATCCCCATCCTCACACTAACACCATGTCCCTGGTCAGCAGTGAGTTCCAAAGAAAGAACACCCTCTTTTCCTGCTTCCTGCACAAAAGCTTGGGGATTTAAGCCAAAGCACTAAAGTCGTACCGTTCAAGGATCATCATCAAGGAACGGGACGCTAAAGATAATGTGTGGGAGGTTATGATTATTTCATTCAACTCCCTCATCTCTTCGAGAGGCCAACAGTGAATAAAGATTTTAAAATGCAAGCATGATACCTTTGTGCTTATTTCACCTCTGAGCACTAAGGATACAACCTAGTAGAAAACAAAACCCCACTTAGTCAGCCTCCTACATTCCCAATCCTGGAGTGCCTGTCCAGGTGCATCCCAACAGATGGGAGGGCATGGGGATCATGAAGCAGCAAATGGCAGATGTGTGACCGCATGACAAAGCATCATGAATCATGAACTCCATTTAGGTATCTTTGTCCAGCTACACATCCACTGTTCTCACAACAACTCCTCGAAAGGGGAGGTAGAGGGGGACAGAACCGCATGCACAGGGGTGCACATGCTTTCCCTGCAAAGCAAAATCGACCAGCACCTGCACAATACCTTTTTAAGAAGAGTAAAAAGGCCATTTGACATAATCAGCTCTTGCAAGTTGTCTGAAACTTCCAGGATTCGTGACATCATTTAAAGGCCCCAAAATGTTCTGACCGACCTAAGGCATCCTAGTAAGCAAGAGAAACACACTCAAGGATAATACTGTTCATCGGGTAAACTTTGGTGATTATGGAGGGCTAGCCATCTCTAACAAGGATTTATTTGGATTTTTTTTCAAATATAAATGAAATTAACTTTATTATAGAAATCATTCTGAGGATTTCTAGGGAAGACAAATACATTTTTTTTAAAGATTTTATTTATTTATTTGACAGACAGAGGTCACAAGTAGGCAGAGAGGCAGGCAGAGAGAGAGGAAGGGAAGCAGGCTCCCCGCTGAGCAGAGAGCCCGATACGGGGCTTGATCCCAGGACCCTGGGATCATGACCTGTGCTGAAGGCAGAGGATTTAACCCACTGAGCCACCCAGGCGCCCCAAATACTTACATTTTGACATAAAACAAATTGGATTTTATCAAAGACACACTCTACCTTTTAGCTATCAACTTTTTTCTTCCCTGAATTTATATCTTACCCTTTTTGCACATAAACTTCATCTGTTAACAACCTTTGGAAAACCAACAGATATTCTTACATAAATCTAGTGCATGTTGTTCCAGGTTTAATTATATGCAAAGGAATGATACAAACTTGGAACATCAGTCCATAAACTATGAACAGATGGGTAGAAGTATTTGATATAGCTTGATAAAACTCTTAAATTCGTGGCAAAGCTTGTTGATCATGGTTTCCTTTTTTTTTTTAAACAACTCCATGACCAACACAGATCCACAGATTATTTGGTAGATCCAACACTATTTATTTCCTCCTGGTCGGAGAGCAGCGTCTTCTCGAGCGCATAAGGGACTCCAGGGAAATGTCTTGGCAGCAGCAAGATGCAGTTTAACAGAGTGGGCATGAACAGGGATTTGGATTTCTGCCTTTTCCTCTTAGTGCTGTGGAACCTTGGGCAGTTGACTTAATCTTTCTGGTCTCAGTTTCCTGACCTTTAAATCGAAATGTTAATTAACAGGAAGAATTCCAAGATGGCCCCAAGATCCATACTCCCTCTGTACATGCCCTGTATAATCTCCAGGAATGTGAATATGATGGATTTCATTCCCATGACTGGGTTATGTGATATGGCACAGCTGACTTTAAGAAAGGGTGATTACCTTGGTGAGCCTGGTTTAATCAGGTGAGTGCTTTAAAAACAGCATTTTCTCCAGCTGGTCAGAGGATGAAGTCAAAGATACATATTTTTGCTAGCCTGGAAGAAGAAGCCACAACCATGTTCTGAAATGCCTATAAGGGCCTGTGGCAAAGAATTCAGCTGCCTTGAGTACTGAGAGGAGGCCTAGCTGACAGCCAGCTAGAACATGAGCATCTTCGCCCCATAAGCCATCAACTGAATTCGACAAACAACCTGAACAAGCCTCAAAGAAGATTGCTCCCTAGAATCTCTAGAGAAGACCACAGCCCTGCTGTCACCTTGATTTCAGGCTTATAAGACCCTGAGCAGAAGACCCACACGTGTGGTGCCCAGACTTCTGATCAATAGAAGTGTCAGAAGATAAATGGGTGTTATTTTAAGCTGACAACTTTGTGATTATTTGTTACGTGTCAAGTGGAAGCTGACACAAGAACCAATTCTGTAAGGTTTGGGTGAGGGGGAAAATGGATATAAGGCACTTAGCACAGTTTCTCACGCACAGCAAATGCTCAGGAAACATGACTATCATCACTGACGGGTCCAGCAGCGCACAGAGAAAAGACAAAACTTTGTGCCTTTAAATTCTGATTTTGGATAAATTACTTAATACCTCGGAGTCTCAGTTTCCCCGTTAATAAAATGAAACTGTAGAGCTCAATAATAATACTGGTATATTCACAAGTGGTAGTTCATTTAATTGTTCCAGTAGCCTAGGAAGGTAACGTAATTATTATCACTTTATTTATTTATTTATTTACTTACTTATTTAGTAGGCTCCATGCCCAGTGTGGAGCCCAGCATGGGGCTGGAACTCACGGCCCTGAGATCAACACCTGAGCTGAGATCAAGAGTCACACGCTCAACCGACTGAGCCACCCAGACCCTCCTTTTCTCTTGAAATATTTTTAAGTATATTATCACTTTAGAAACAAGGACACGAGATTTAGAGAACTTAAATGGCCCACCTAAGATCACACCTAATGACAGCAGAGCAAGCTCTCAAACATGGGCTTTCTAAGTCTTTGCTCCTTCCAACTAACTACCCTTTATTCTGGCAAAGAAGCCTTGTCTCTCTGAAGGTGTGATTTTTCAGGATTTGCCACAGGTTGTTGCTCTCAATGGCAAGACTGATCACACTAAATGCATCAGTCCTCTTTTTTTTTTAATAATTTTTTTTATATTTTTATAAACATATAATGTATTATTAGCCCCAGGGGTACAGGTCTGTAAATCGCCAGGTTTACACACTTCACAGCACTCACCATAGCACATACCCTCCCCAATGTCCATAACCCCACCACCCTCTCCATACCCCCCTCCCCCCAGCAACCCTCAGTTTGTTTTGTGAGATTAAGAGTCTCTTATGGTTTGTCTGCCTCCTGATCCCATCTTGTTTCATTTATTCTTTTCCTACCCCCCAACCCCCCCACGTTGCATCTCCACTTCCTCATATCAGGGAGATCATATGATAGTTGTCTTTCTCGAATTGCATCAGTCCTCTTTTTGTGAGCCAACATCCATCTGACCACAAGGTGATAGTGTTCTCTTGAGAAACAGAACAAATAGGAAGGGCACCCTTACTACTGGTTATATATTTATAAATAAATAAATATATATATACACACACAGAGAGAGAGAGAGAGAGAGAGAGAGAGAGAGAGAGAGAAGAGAGTTGACTTTAAGAATTAGCCTATCCAATTATGGAGGTCCGAGTCCAAAATCTGCAGGGTAGGTCAGCATGCTGAAGAACTAGGGAAGAGTTAATGCTGCAGCTTCAATCCAAATCCGGTTTGGAGCTGACTTCTTTCTTCCTCAGGGAATTTCAGGCTTGTCCTTAAGACCATCAACTGAGTGGATGAGGCTCACTCATATTATAGAAGATAATCTTCTTTCCTCAAAGTCTGCTGATTAAAATGTTAATCTCATCCAAAGAATACTTTCACAGCAACATCCAGATATGTTTGACCAAATATCTAGGTACCATGGGCCTAGACAAGTTGACATAAAATTAATCTTTGCACATAGTCAATACCCTGTATATTACAATTCGCTTTGACTTTTGCTTATTTATTTTCTCCAGTTATGCTGTGGAGTCCTCACATGGAAGAAGCAGAAATGAAGTTGGAGGAGACAACTCTAAAGGGAGGGAGGTCTTGAGCTATTTCCCACACTGATTATATAAAGATGTTGACTGAGCACAGACTCCCAGTTCTTTACACTGGTGACCAGTTTCTAACAACCCACAAAGTAACAATTACAAAGATCTGCCTCCTTGGAAACTGTGGACATCTGCACATATATTTTCAGATAATTATCATCTTATATCCCTTCCAAAGAAGGAATAAAAGGATA
This sequence comes from Meles meles, assembly GCF_922984935.1. Classification (NCBI taxonomy): domain Eukaryota; kingdom Metazoa; phylum Chordata; class Mammalia; order Carnivora; family Mustelidae; genus Meles; species Meles meles. Next base: position 88,309,872 of record NC_060068.1, read on the forward strand.
GAAGGAGGCAGGGAAATAGAGTTAGTGAAAATCATAAAGGGTAGTAAGCTGCTTTCTGTTGCATTCAGAAATACCATTAACTCTAACACTTGTTTAAATTTTTCATGTAATTCAAAATTAACCTGCACAATGAAGCCTCCAGGCAGAAGCACCTCAGCCTCAATGGTCCCCCAGGTGGTAAAACCATCACCTTCAACCCTCCTGCCTCATCCCCACACCAGGTCTGAATCTTGCTAATTAAGTAACTTCTTCCCTCCAGCTTCCTCACAGCCAGCATTTACTAAGCCCCTTTTGGAAACTGGCAGGGTGTGAGAGCTGCCGGAGACATGAGAAGTTCAGAATAAGGTTCCCAATTTCAAAATGCTTCTCAGTGAATTTCAAAATACCTGCAACCTACATGTGATGGTTAATCTTTTGGGGACTGGCCTGGACCACAGTGTCCACATACTTATTCAAACATTACTCTGGATGCTTCTGTGAAGGTGGTTTTTGAATGAGTTTCACATTTAAATCAGTGGACTCTGAGTGAAGCAGATTGCATCCCTAGTGTGGGTGGGCCTCATCTAATCAGCTGAAGGTCTGCATAGAACAAAAAGACTGATCTCTCCCAAGCAAAAAGGAGTAGATGACTTTGGACTTCACCCGCAACACTGGCTCTTCTCCTGGCCTGCAGCCTGGAGACTTAGGACTCACCAGACTCCGTAACCACATGAGGCAATTCCTGAAAACAAATCTCCCTCACTCTCTCTCTCCACAAACATGCATACCACACACAACCCTACTGGTTCTGTTTCTCTAGAGAACTAATATAACCCTCAAGGTGACTGTAGAAGTATGATATGTCACAGGTCTACTTAGAAGGGACAGGAGGTCTTCTATGGAGGAGAGACTGGCAGAGAGGAGAGGAGAGGGTTTTCAGAGATTAAAGACCAGGGTTCTGCCTCAGAGAAAAGAGGGGATTGAAACAGGCCAAGAAAAGCAGAAAGCCATGGGGGAAGGGGGAATGGAACTGAAACCATAAGAACAGCTTCTAGATTCTGAGCTCTGCCTCATACCAGGCACCTTGCCCAGGGCTTTACATTTGTTATTTTATTCAATCCATACAAAAACCCAAGGTATGGCCCAAACCCCAAATACTGATAACACCAGATTCTGGTGAGGCTGTGGATCAAGAGGAATTTTCATTCATTGCTGGAAAGAAAACAAAATGGTATAGCTACTTTGGAAAGGAGTCGGGCACTCTCTTACAAAGCTCAACATAGACTTCCTATATTTTCCAGCAATCATGCTCCTAGATACTCGCCCAAATGATGTGAAAACTGATGTACATAAAAATGTACACACGACTATGCTATCTAGAGCAAACTACATGTTTAATGCAATCCCTATCAAAATACCATCAACCTTTTTCAAAAAAATTGAACAAATAATCTTTAAATTTGTATGGAACCAGAAAAGACCCCAAACAGCCAGAGGAATGTTGAAAAAGAAAACTAAAGTTGGTGGCATCACAATTCCAGACTTCAAGCTCTATTACAAAGCTGTCATCATCAAGACAGCAGGGTACTGGCTAAAAACAGACACATAGATCAATGGAACACAATAAAGAGCCCAGAAATGGACCCTCAACTCTATGGCCAACTCATCTTTGACAAAGCAGGAAAGAATGTCCAATGGAAAAAAGACAGTCTCTTCAACAAATGGTGCTGGGAAAACTGGACGGCCACATGCAGAAAAATGAAACCGGACCATTTCCTTATACCACATACAAAAATAGGGAGGACAGGTGTCTGAAAAGTTTACACACTATATGATTCCAACTATATGACTTTCTGGAAAAGGCAAAACTATGGAGATGGTCAAGAGATCAGTAGCTGTGAGGGGGGCGGGCAGCAGGGAGGGATGACAACATGAAGCACAAGTGAGTTTTAGGGGTGTGACACAGCTCTGTATGATACTGCGATGATGGATATATACATGCATTTGTCAAGACCCACAGAACTGTACAACATAAGTGGGGAGAGAAGGAGGTACATGAAAACCCATTGTACTTTCTGTACAGTTTTTCTGTGAACCTAAAACTGCTCTTTAAAAAGTCTATTAACAAGAAAAGAAAAGAAAAGAAAAGAAAAACTCTATTCGATGGGTGTTATTCCCATGTTACAGGTAAGGAAACTGAGGCACAGAGAGGTAAATAACTAGGATGACCCAACACAACTCAGCAACAGCAGCTCCACCAAGCATAGCCAAGAGCTACTGCGATCGCTGGCACTTCCTACTAAGGATGAAGGGGCTGAGCCGTTCGCCATCCGTTCACATACAAGCCCTCTGTGTCCCCACAACAGCCACCAGCAATTCATGTATGCCCTTTCATAAGTCTTCTTTATGTCAGCCTTTCTCCACTTAATAGTTCTTACACATATTTCCCTCTCTGTCTCCATCTCTGAAGCCAGCACAGGGCCAATAAAGATCTGCCAAATGGCCTTAAAATTACAAGGGCCCTAAAATGGTCCACCCATCCAAGGCTGAAAGAGCCTACGAACTTGCTAGAAATGCAAATTCATGAGCCTGACCCCCAGACACAGTGATATTGGAACTCCAGGTACCTGCCATCTGTGTTTAAAAGCCCGCCAGTAATTATTCTGAGTAAAATACTCCATTAAAAAAATAAGTACATACTATATTATTCCATGTCTATAAAATTCTAAAAAATGCAAACTAATCTATAGTAACTGAAAGCCTGGGGATGGGAAAGGAGTTAGTGGATATGTTCATTTTCTTGAGTTTGGTGATTATTTCACAGATCAATACATGTCAAAACCTGTCAAACAGTACACCTTAAGTATGTGTACTTTATTGTGTCAATTATATATGAAAAAATTTGTTAGAAGTTGTCTCTGTGGAGTGCCTGGGTGGCTCAGTTGGTTAAGCATCTGCCTTTGGCTCAGGTCATAATCCCAGAGTCTGGAGATTGAGCCCCACATGGGGATCCCTGCTCAGTGGGGAATCTGCTTCTCCCTCTCCCTCTTGCTCCCCCAGCTTGTGCTCTATTATTAAAAATAAATAAATAAATAAATCTTTAAAAAAAAAAAAAAAGCCCACCAGGGAATTCCGACGCATGCAAGCACTGGAGAACCACTCAGCAAGGAAGCAGAGGAAAGGGCACTTGCCATGTCTGAGAGTGCTGGCGGTGGGGGGAGGAGGGTTGATTTGGTACTTCTGAGTCTTCAGGTTTCCATGCTAGAGGAAGTCCATAGCAACTGAAAGGTTTCAAAGTAGGTAGATAGGTAAGGTTGGTAGGTATGTAGATAGGAAAAAAGGGAGGGAGGGTGGGAGGAAAGGAAAGAATGGAAAAGAAACACCACGGGTCTCCTGACTGAGGTCTTCTGACCTCTTTTTACTGCTCTCCCCCACACTAACTCCTGGTTTCTGGATTAGCCAACAGAAGGACCTTCAGTCGCTGACAGAACATGCTATGCCTGTTTCCTCCCTTCCGACCTCTGCTGGAGTACTCCTCCCACTCGAGCCTCCTCCTCAATTCCTCCCACGCAGACCCTCTGCAGCCTCCCCCGCTATCCTCCGTGCACAGGGCCTGCCTTGTCCCACGGACTTCTACAAAGCTCCCGCACTGTGTAATGTTCATTGAATAAATAGATGGGCAACAGTCAAGGGAGGAAATGGTCATGGAAAAGGGAGAAAGGGGGTCAGTCTTGTCATTTCTGTCCCCTCCTCGCCCCCTTCCCACTGCTGCCCAGGATACAAGAAATCCTGACGCTAGGCATCAGTCCTTTGGCAAACTTCTGCCAAAGCCTAGGCCTCTTTGCTTTTGGGGCTGTATCCCCAAACTGAAGTTAGGCAGTCTTGTGGGCTCCCCAGGCATGGGCACACTCAGGGAACAGAGGCACCAGGCCTGCAGGACAGAGTGCTCTGGCCATGGATCAGGCATGACAGTCTCGCTCCTCACCTAAGAGAGATGCTCACACCCATCTGTCTTCAATCCCTGAATTCTTTCCCCACCACACCCACAGACCTCTTCATACACCACACACAATCACTTGTCTTGCACGCTTGTAAATTAGAGAACCCTTCATCGAATTCTAAAGTCCTCAGCACAATAAATTAACCCACATCTACCAGGTGGGCAGCTCCAGCATCCCCTGAAACATAAAGACTATAAAATATAAGAAACGACCCGGAGACGAGCATCTCAGTGCTCATATTCACTTCAGCAAGAGACCGTTTCTTGCCTCGGCTTTCGCCTGATTCATCTGTCACCTAATTCTGATGTCCATCCAGGCGTTAAATGGATTTAGGCCTTTTAACCTAAAGCCTTCTGCCACCTCATTTATTATACCTAGAAACCAAGTGCAGAGTGGGGTTTACTAAGTATTTGTCACAGATGATGCTGACTTTAGGGTGTGCACCTGTGGGGGTGCTGGGATGCTCAGAGACAGCTGGGCTTTGTAGGAAGCCTGTACCCTGGGTCCTTCTACTGGGCATCCCTGCCCCACACAGCTCCCGCCTGTCGAGAGCTGAGAAAAGCTGAAGGCAGGGCACACTCAGGAGCTTGGGCTTTTTAGCAAAAACTGTTTGCTGCCCTTTGTATTAGAAAACATGTTAGGAAGTGAGTGCCTATGTGGGTGTAGGAGAGAATAGAGAGAGGGAGTGTGGCAGACTGTCTTGCTGCTGCACCCAACTCATAGCCAGACACCCTGGGCATCCCCAGGCCGAGCCGCCAGGGTTCTGCAGTTAGGCCTGGCACTATTCATTCTGACGTGACTACCTATCAGCCATTTCCATTTGTCTATTTATAAAATGGATATTTTTACACTTAAAAAAACCTAGGAGGCCGGGTGCCTGGGTGGCTCAGTTGGTTAAGCCTCTGCCTTCGGCTCAGGTCATGATCTCAGGGTCCTGGGATCAAGCCCTGCATAGGGCTCTCTGCTCAGCAGGGAGCCTGCTTCCCCATCTTTCTCTCTCTCTCTCTGTCAAATAAATAAATTAAATCTTTAAAAAAAAACACAAGCAATTAAGTCCTATTGTATGGTGACTAACATAACACAATAAAAAAATAAAATAAAAACATTTAAAAAATAAATAAGAGTACAAGATAAAAAAGGTCAATCAGAAAAACAAAACCTAAGGATTTCACATCCAGTCAAACAGTAAATTACTGTTTCCGTTAACTTTCTCCCTGGATTTCACATGTAATCTAATCTGTTTCAGAAAACGCTTCTCTTCATTTACACCCACTCACTCAGTCTGGCGTTTGTTAAGCATCTACGGATAAATCAAGTACTGAACCACCGCCCCTAGGGGATCTGCCCTTCTGAGTCTGCTGGGAATGAAAGAACTAGTTACTGTCATCAGAACCTTCTACCGGGCAGGGAGAAAGACGGAAAGACCAGGCAGTAAAGGAAAGAAATTGAAAACTAGAACAAAGTAGCATCAGCTCCAAGCAAAGAAGAACTCTTTGGACTGTGCTTTGCCTTTTTATGCTACAAGGTAGGGTGGGACCAGAAGCTGTGTGTGGAGCCCAGTTTCCAGATTCTGCAGGTGGGGGGATGACAGGGCTGGAGGAGAGACTTAAGGCAGAGAAGAGGCCACCTGAGGACAGGTGACTAAAGCAGAGGAAGACCAGAGGTCCACCACGTGGCCTCCCTCCCTATAACTTTTCCCTACCTGCCACACACACCTGTTCTTGGTCTCTCCCTCCCAGGGTTCCCTCAGCAGGACTCTCTTCCCTGCTTCCATGTCTGTAAGCATTAAAAATGGGGGTCACCCTTACAGGATGTGGTTTTATGGACTATTTCAGCTGTATATAAATATATACATATAAATGTATATAAATAAATGTATCCATGCAACCCTTACTAAAATATTTATTTCTTCAGACACTTTGAGTCAACTTCTTTGGAACCTAATGATTTCTTTTACAACCATCCAGAATCTCAGAAAAGTTCCAGATTCATAAAGACTCAGATATGGGGCACCCACAGAAGGCTAATTAATATTTAGGCACCTGCTCAAATAACAGCCTGCAAGAATTTGTTCAACGCCTCCTAGTAGGGATGGGGAATGGCTGAAATTCTGTGTATAAATGCTATATAGGTCTCTATGGCCAAATTAAGGGATTTATTGTGTGTTCTAAACACTACAATTGATCTCATATTGGAATCGCCTATTTTTCTGTAATTTTTCCCTTGAACTGTTTTGAGCTGGTCCTACACAATCACAAAGGATCTGGTCACTCAAAACCATTCTCCCCAACTTTTTTTCACATTATCCACCCATAGAAAATGAGAATATTTGTATGGTAGGCTAAGGTAATCTGGGGGAGATTTGGAACATAACTCTTTGGAACTTGGTGTCAATTAAAAAAAAAAAACCCTCGTTATATTTTCTTTGTTTTATATAAAATCATGATGAGAAGATTTGAAATATTAGGGAAGATGTTAAATACTGAACTTGAATTAAACTTCTCCCAACATTTTTTGATAGATTTTAATAAGAACCTTGAGCTTATTTCCATGAAGGTAGCAAACTAAAGTTCTTGTATCATATCCTAAGGCTAAAATGGCTACACACAGTTCTTAATCAAGAATTCTCAGATGCTTGGGTGGCTCAGTCAGTTAAGTGTCTGCCTTCAGCTCAGGTCATGATCCCATGGTCCTGGGATCCAGACTGGCACTGGGCTCCCTTCTCAGTGGGGAGCCTGCTTCTCCCTCTGCCCCTCCTCCCACTCATGGGATCTCTCTCCTCTCTCTCAAAAACGAAAAAATAAAATCTTAAAAAAAAAAGTCTCAATGATGACCCTTCAAATTCGTGAGTCACGTAAGTGAGAAACTTTGTTCCCATAACTATAATGTAAATTTTAAAACCATTTTTATCACCTTTGAAAAATTCACAACAGTGAAGATTACCCTTTAAAAAAAATCTAACCACTCTTCTTTCTTTTCATTGGCAACATAATACTGAAATGTATTTAATGATGGGAATGGATTTTTAATCCAATGAAATCTTCACATCAAGTATTCCAAAAATAATGGTAACACTCTAACTTGGAGGGCAGGAAAGTCATCCTTCAAGGCCAATCAGCTGCAAAACAGACAAGGGAGCCATCATCTGTGTGGTAGGCTGAATACCGAATTCCCAGATGTGTCTCTGTTGCAATCCCCAGAGTCTGTGACTATGTTACTTCATATGGCAAAAGGAATCTCCCGAATGTGGTTAAAATGAAGGATCTTCAGCTGGAAGGATGATCCTGGTCATGTATGTGAACTTAATGTAATCCCAAGGGTCCTTACAAGGAAAAGCAGGAGGAAGGAAAGCTGGAGTCAGAGAAGACGTGACAATAGAAATGGAGGGTAGAGTCAGAGAGAGATCTGAAAATGCCACGCTGTTGGAGGAAGGGGTTGTGAGCCAAGGAAGGCAAGGGGCCTCTAGAAGTTGGAAAAGATCAGGAAACAGGTTGTCCCCTAGAGCCTCCAGAAGGAATGCAATCCTGCCAGCATCTTGACATGGGTCCGGTGAAACCCATCTCAGACTTTGCACCTCTAGAACAGGAAGATAATAAATCTCTGCTATTATTTAAGCCCCTACATTTGTGGCCATGTGTCAGAACAACAACAGAAAACTGAAACATGTATGTAAACTAATGCTGAGCCAGGACCTGGAGCCACGCCCACAAGGAAACTTACCCAACCTCTGCACCTCCCCTACCTCCGACCACCTATTTCTAGGGCATCAGAAACACAAATTCTCCAACAGCTCCATAGGCCCTTGTCCACAACATGCGTATTCTGCAGCTGGCTGCCAAATTAGGTCTCTGGGCAGTGGAAGTCTGCTTTCACACAGCACATCAACCTAGACTTCTGAGTGCTGCATGTTGCTCCTCATGCTGGCCACCCAATGGGACCACAGGGCAACCGCAAGAACCTGCTCCCCTTGAGCTGCCCCCCATGAGGGCTCCAAAGCTCCTGTCCCTGCAGGTCCTGCCCCACTTCCTCATGGCAGGCCGTAACAATACCTTTCAGCACACATGTGACCATTTGTGACATCTTGGGATCCTGGTGGCAACTATTGGGAATCTCCAACTTCCGTCGTCGTTACCAAGTCTGGTACAGAGCAGTACACCATGGTTTCTCCACTTCCAGTTTCTCAGCAGAACTGGATCTAGACGCCAGGCAATGATCAGCAGGCAGATAAAAGAGCCGCTGGTGCAAGGTGTGTGCACCAGGATCCCTGAACATACACAGACTCGGCTCAAGGGCTATTTAAAGGAGACTAAATCCATACAAATGATAAATTACAGATACATACCATTTTAGGAAGAAAAATCATTCAACCAATACTTTACTGGGTCTACACATGGTACAATGTTGGCTCTATTTAGTCACTAAATATACATGGCAACTTTTCAAAAAAACATGAATTAGGGTACTGTTTCCTGTCTTTTTAAAAGTGCAGGCTTGAAACACTAGCATATAGCAAGAATTCTATTTTTTTTCCTAGTTCATCTGCCTTAAATTGAGCAACTAGGCCTAGGCTATTGGTAATGCCTGATGAATAGTCTGAAGAGAAAGGCAGCTTACCCAGGTAATTTATCTCATCAGGTCACGGGCTGAGTCCTATAGGAATGTGACCCATTATTTTATAGGCATAGCACACCTTTTGCACTGAATACAAATCTAAATTACAAATCAAGCATCGACACTAACCACATTACAATTTACAGGAAATGATACACAATTCTGAAGCATGATTTGAAATAAATACAAACACATATTTTAAATAGATACAAATACTGTTTGTATTTAAAATAAACGATAGAGTCATCCAACTTGGCGAGGAGGAAAATTTTACCACTGGTATTGTTTAGAATTACTGGTACAGGTGCTAATAAAAAGCAAACTGGATTCTAGTCAGTTTTATTATTAAAATAAAATTATTATTATTAAACTTCTCTTTTAATTCTTATTAAACTTCTCTTTTGCTTATCTCTAGGGGATACTGTTCTCCACCCTTTGGTAGTAACAGCCTCAAATCCTTTTTAAAATGAGGCAAATATAAATGAAAGAATGTAAGCATACCTAGGAACTAAATCTACTTAAAAGAGATATTTAGAAACCTCCGAATACCAGTGCCTACAGGAAATATTAAAACCACCCTAATACATCTATAACCCGTTACTGCATAATCTTCCTTCCATTTTTCTGTTTCGCTTTAGGAAGAGGCAGTTGGCTCACCTCCCAGTCAGGACTGAACAGCCCCACTTCCTCAGAGTTTTGGCAGAGCCCTTACAATGCTGGCTGTACATGAACTCGTTTCACACTTGGGCGACGGCTCCAGTCCTGCCCCCAGAAGAGGATCCCATGAGCACAAACTCCCACGTATTAGCTTTCAACCCAGATGAAGACAGTAAGAATCTCTTTCTAAACTCTTCACCTTTTTCAAGGATGGCAAATTTAGATATATAAGGCTAGGCCAGTAATGCAAATGAGTAAGACAATCAGGAGCTATTGGTACCACACAAACTTGAGCCATGAAAGGATGTGCATTTTATTTTTCTTAAGATTTTATTTATTTATTATTTATTTGACACAGAGAGAGAGATCACAAGTAGGCAGAGAGACAGGCAGAGAGAGGGGGAAGCAGGCTCCCAGCCAAGAAGAGATCCCAATATGGGGCTCGATCCCAGGACCCTGAGATCATGACCTGAGCTGAAGGCAGAGGCATAACCCACTGAGCCACCTAGACACCCAGGATGTGCGTTTTAAAAGTTCATAATCACGGGGCAGCTGGGTGGCTCTGTCAGTAAAGCATCATGCTACTGCTTTCAGCCAGGATCATGATCTTGGGGTCACGTGATCAAGGCCCAGATGAGTTCCCTGGCTCAGCAGGGAGTCTGCTTCTCTCCCTTTCCCTCTGTCCATCCCCCCCAATCATGTGTACGTGCACTCACTTGCTCTCTCAAATAAATAAATAAATCTTTAAAAGAAAAAATACAAGAAAAAGTTCTTGATCTCAAGGACACAGTGGTGGTGGTGGTGGTGATACTGTGTTGTGTTTCAGTATGTTTTGGAGGGTTGGTTTTTGTTTAGTGGAATTTTGTTTTGAGTTTGTTTTGTTTCACTGTTTTTAGCTTTTGCTTGTTTGGGACCTTGATTTTTGTCTGTTTAATTTTATTTCTCCATTGAAAGAAGTAATTTTCTTAATGGGTGGGGCACTCTAATAAAATTAGGAGATATACTCAGAAATTTCAGGAGACCCCTGTATATAAGAATATTTAAGCCATTTGAACATTTATTTAGACTTATTTCAACCATTCTAAGAACATCACTATTCTAGGATTTTCTTAATGATAGTCATTAAGAGAAAAAGATTCTACAACATCCTGAAGTAGAACATTCTAATCAAGAAAAAAATGAGACTCTGAGACAATGCTTACTTATTCTATATTTACTTTACTTGAAGTTTTTATTTCCACCTGGCCTTAGAGATATTTAGGAAAGTGTTTTATGATGCCTATTACTTGTGGGAGTTTCTGTTTTATTAATTTTTAATCTTTGTAAAATGTATTTACTTTAAGATCTATTTTAGATGATTTTGATAATATTTTTATGGTTCCTTGCAAAGACTACATATAAGAGTAACCCCTATTCGTGATGCTGTTCAGATTATCTTTCTATATTACTTCTAACATTACTTGCTTTGTATATTTTGAAGCAATATTATTTGGTTCATAAGAGTTCATTATAGTTATATATATATTTTTTTTTTAAGATTTTATTTATTTATTTGACAGACAGAGATCACAAGTAGGCAGAGAGGCAGGCAGAGAGAGAGAAAGGGAAGCAGGCTCCCTGCTGAGCAGAGAGCCCAATGCAGGGCTTGATCCCAAGACCCCGGGATCATGACCTGAGCCGAAGGCAGAGGCTTTAACCCACTGAGCCACCCAGGCACCCCGATAGTTATATATTTTTGACAGTAATTTGTTTTATTAACATAGAAGACCCCGTAATCTTATTTAATCTCATTTAATTGGCTCCTTAAATTCTATCTTATTATATCTCCATTATCACCTGCTTTTAATTTGTTCAATTATCCGATATATCTCCTCTTATCCTTTTACATTTAATCACTTGCTTCACTTTGTTTTAGGTCTACTGCTTTTCGATAGCATAAGGTTGGATTCTGCTTCCTGACTCAGTATGAAACTCTACTTCTTTTAATGAGGATATTTTATCCCATTTATATTTATCATTGCAACTGAGCTGGTTGTTCTTATTTTTATCACAGTAGTCAATGCCTTCTCAGTGCTAATTTAGTTTTAAGTCTTTAACTATATTGATTCTTCTTTTTTTTTTTTTCTGTTCTATGTTTGTTCAGTTGGTTTTGATTTATATGCTCCAGAGTTCTGGATATTAGTTTGTTTCTTATTGCATTAAATAATCTACTACCTCTGTAAATAATTCTTTCACCTATATTTCTCTGTCAGAACCAAGAAAATATTTTTTTTTCAGTTGCTTCTTTTTGAGATAAGAAATGAAGCACATTCCTTCTTCCATTCTTTCAGGTTCTTTTATTAATATCATATGGACTTTAAAAGCTGGATTATTGGGGCACCTGGGTGGCTCAGTGGGTTAAAGCCTCTGTCTTCAGCTCAGGTCATAATCCCAGGGTCCTGGGATCAAGCCCCGCATCAGGCTCTCTGCTCGGCAGGGAGCCTGCTTCCCTTCCTCTCTCTGCCTGCCTCTCTGCCTACTTGTGGCCTCTATCTGTCAAATAAATAAATAAAACCTTTAAAAAAATAAATAAATAAAACCTGGATTATTGTTAATTTCATATTATATGTCCCCTTTAAAAAAGATTGTGGGACACTTAATTCAGCTTTTTTTCTTTTCTCACCTCAATTCTGCTTTTGCTGCCTTCAAGTAATTGTGAATTCTGCAAAGGCATTCCAGCTGTGAGCAATCCTCTTTCTATTCATCTAGCTGCCTTTTTATCTTATAAGGCTGCCTTTTCACTGCAATTCTTTTTCACTTCTGGCTTTCTCTCTTGATGCACAGAGGTCAAGTCCTCTTGAACTATTTCAAGATTGTCAAGAAGCCTTATGAAATTTTCTTCTGAGTTGCGTGGGAGATGATTTTTAAAGGTATGCTTTTCCTCTGAGTTGTCCAGGTCCTATACCCTTTCCTTGGCTCCACACAATTTTTTTCAGGCTCCATGTCATTGTTTTCTCTTCTTTGAATGAAACCTCTATCTAGCCTTAGAGTTTGTCAATGGAGAGTGTGATATGCCAATCTCCCAGGCTAATTCTTGATTTTGTATGGGTTTTCGTCTAATTGATCACCGATCTGTTGCAGAGGTATCGACTTCATACCTCTTCTTCCTTCTTCTCTCATACTGGAACCAATGGAGTACATGAGAGACTGGAATTCCCAACATGCACTTCTCTGCTCCTAAACTAATGCTCTATTCACACACACACACACACACACATATACACATACTTCACGCTCAGATAGTTTTTGAGATTTTCAGGCTCTGCCTAGATATACAAAGTTAGGAAAAGAGATACATACTCTTCCAGCCTCCAAGAGGCAGACATAAAAATTATAACGGATCATTTTCAAATTATATAGGACCTAAGTTCATATAGACAGAGGATAAAGGAAGGTGGGATATATAATACCTCCTGACATTTTTTTTTTTAAAAAACCATCTGCTTTGGAAACAACTCTAAAGCTTGAGGAGTTTTTCCTAGTCAAAACCCATCTGCTTTATGATTACTGTCAATCCCTCCCAGATTCTGTTACCAGGTTGCGTAGTTTGGGTTGGGGGAGTAAATGGTCATATTATACAGGATATTTGTGATTATTTTAGTAAGAAATAAACCATAAGTCTCTTTAAGTATTTATTGGCTTTCCTACAAACACAGCCCCTGAAAGGTTACAGGGTATCGTTTCGATATCAAGATCCAAGGTTCTAAACACACACACACACACACACACACACGCACACAGGCACACATGCACACACACACACACACACACACACACACACACACACACTCTCTCTTGCTGCCAAGCTGTTCAAGATTCCCTTCTATCTAATTTTGATGTCAATGATGCAAAAAATCTCTGGAAATCCATCAAAAAAGCTTCTGCCAAAAAAAAATCTTTGGAAGTCACTCAAAGATATTTCTGCCATCAGGTGCTTCGATTTACTCATATATCACAGTGGCCATCCATATGCTGGGAAGTTCACGGGGTGATACCTAACTTTCAAACTCAGATCCTAAGTCCACCAGCCAAGGAAACACAAGTGCTTAAGCTTGCCTGCCATGTGCCATCCTGTTCCCTCCTTCCCCCCAGGAAAGGGATGCTGGCAGATGGTCGTTCTCACAGGCAAAATCATGGTCTTGTTGTATTAAAAACTCATCATCCCTATGCCCACCCCCATCCCCAGAGGATAGTAGGCTGCCACCAAATGCTGGATGCTCCAGAACATGACACCATATGGTTGTCCCCATAGCCAGAGGCTTAGTAAATGGCGCTAAATTGCAGACAATTCAAAGAGATGCCTTTGTTTGCTGCTGAGACCTTAGTCTTGCCAAAAATCACTGCCTGCCCCTGAAAGCCCAGAGAAAAGATGGCCAATTCGGTGGAGGAGTGCAACTCCATTACTTGTGCTCCCAAACGCCCAAGGAAAGGGTGAATGAGGGTCCCAGCAGAGTCAAACCTCCCTCCCCGACACATCAACCATGAAGGTCCCAATAACCCTCCGGTGCAAGCAATCTCAGGAGCAAAGGAGGAAAAAAGCCAGACTTGAAACCCCCAGAGCAGACCCAACCTCAACACCTTCCCTAGAACCATCCTGATGTCTCACTAGCACCTCACTCAAGGGTGTGCAATCACTGACCCAGGCTCAGGTACAGCATCCCCTCTGCGGCTCTCTGCCCTTGGAACCCCCGTCTCCTCTCAAGCAGCGGGCAGTAACATGGCCTTGCCCAAAGAGCCTCCATCAGAGACTCAATTAACTTTGTCTTCCTTCCTTGCCTTTATTTTATTAAAAAAATTTTTTTTGTTGTCTGGAAAGAGATCTCAAGCTGTTTGGCCCGTTGAGCGATCTGAGTTTCTGCAGATTTTTAAATACGGCTAATAAAACAGAACCCAAAGAATTACAGCCACCATTATGAGAGGTATGATTAAACTGTCTGGGCATGATTTGATTCCATTATATAAGAGCATGAGAGAAAAGGATTAAACCATCATCTTTATCACCCTTGGGGAGAAAAAGCACATTTCCCTGCACACCAAAGACCACACCTCCGCTCACAGAGAAATTAAAATCCATTCATGGTTGTTAACAATCAATGAGCTGGCCACTACCAGCGCATTTGGGGAAAAGTTGATAACTGTGCCTGTGACGACGGTAATTTACATTAATATGGACCATGAAGCTAAAAATGAAGATTAAACAGTGAAACGGAAACGTGGAAACCAGAAGAGAAGAACTTTCTCAGGTTGTGCAACCTACAGGAGGGCTCACGGCACCCACCAGCTTGAGGAATCAGTGGGGTGGCCCAGGGGACAGGAGATTTGAGTGCTCTGCAAACACTGTCCTCTTCCAGCTTTACTTATGGGCTGCCTGGTGCCTGCAGACTTCATGAGAGGGTACTTGGTGCACAGTGGCTCCTGCAGGGATGTCCAGGGTCCCTATGGCTCCATCATCAGTTGTTGGGGTGTTGCAATTTTCTCTTCTGACAAGCTTACTTAACCAAGAGCAATGGCAGAGGTAACACTTTGTAAATTTCCAAAAATCCTGGGTCCTCCCATGGGAGGCTGTCCCCATTATCCACTGCAAGTTAGGGAGGAGAAATGACTTGCTTATTTGGAAGTTTTTATTGTTCTTTCCCTGGCTTACCTCCAGTCCACACCCCCAACACTCGTAACCTACCCTACCCACCTGCCTCTTTCTCTCTCCCCGTGCCCCATTCACTTTGTCTTCAGACACATATGATTCCAACACACTGGGAGTAGGTGAAATTTTATATGAAAGGAATTCGAGCACTTGAAATTTAGAGAGCATTTTGGTTTGGGTTGGTCAATAAGAGGTTTTAATTATTCTGATTTTATTAGTCATTTATGTCTAATTCCTTAGTCATCCATGGCACACAGATTTAAGGAGACATAAAGAGGGGCGACTGGGTGACTCGGTTGGTTAGGCATCTGCCTTGGGCTCAGGTCATGATCCCAGGATTCTGGGATCTAGCCCCACATCAGGCTCCCTGCTGAGCTAAATTGTTTTTCAATCTCCCTCTGCCTGAGACTTCCCCTATTTGTGCTCTTTCTATTAAATAAAAATCTTTTTTAAAAAAAGACATAAAGACTATATGTACAGTGACTCCACTAAAATTGAAACTAAGCCTGCTTTCATAATGCAGCAGAAAAAGCCTTGTACTGGAAGCTGAAAACATAGAGCATACTCCTTGGTCTGTCACTACACATTTACATGGTCCTGGAGGAGTCATTTGCACTTCTTGGGCATTGGTTTTCTCATCAATGACACTCACTTAACCTTTGGGGTCAAGGACACCTCTGAGAATCTGATGGAGCTACAGACCCTCTTCCCAGAACACAGAACTTCGCACACAGTTTCACGATTCCCAAAAAAAGTTCCCCACAAAAGCCTACGTAGGGCTTCACATGTCTAAGTGAACCACAGACCAGGAAGCCCTAGACAGGAGCACCTCACCAGCCACTCTTAGCCACTCCAAAAACCTGGGAGCAGCAGATAATGCTAAAGCATTTACTTTAGGAGAAGAGGGGAAGGAAGGAAAGAAGGAAAAGCAAAGGAAAAAAGAATGAGAAGGAAAAAGAAGTTCTCTTTCCAGTAACTTGAAAAACACTTACAAATTGAGTCTGAAAATGAACACTTAACTGAATTAAATGCAATATAATTAAATTTCATGTTATAAAAGAAAACGTGATATAAAGTTTTAACTCATTTAAAAATATACCCTCTGGAGAACAATAAAATGACTCATTTTAAATAAGATAAAGAAATGAAAATGGAAGCAAAAAAAAAATTTACCATAACTAAATGATGATCTCAAAATAGGATTTAAATACTTGGAATTGTATGATAATCAAATTAATCTTTACATTTTTTTAATGATCTGGTTTCTGTGACTTGATTCTTAAATCTTCTGCGAAAATAAGCCTCATCTACAGATGATTTTAGTTCTATGAAAACACACCGCTACCCCCATTTTTGAAAATGCAATCTTAACGACTCCATATAGGTATTCAATCTAAAAGATGTAATTACCTTTAGGTGAATGTCTTGAGCCAAGCCACAAGCAGAAAATATAGCCACTTACGAATATTATGTGAACACTGAGCCGGAGAAGCCATGAACTCAACAGAGGGGGCACTGGGCTCCAGTCGTGGAGATGGGGAGCCAAGCAAGTCCCTTGCCCTGTCTGGCCCTCAGTTCTTTCTTCTGCAAAATAAAGGTGTTGAGCCTGATTTAGGAGGTGCTCATGTAAGGCCTGACCACGTTTCTGCAAAATAAAGGTGTTGAGCCTGATTTAGGAGGTGCTCATGTAAGGCCTGACCACGTTTCTCTGACTCCAAAACCAATGTTCTCTGAAGGACTGCGATAGCCACTTCTGGTTCCTAGAAAGAAAGAAAGTCACCTGGTTGATGGATGCCATGCCCTCCTATCATCCAAATCTGGCACCTTCTTCTGAGGATGTCAAAAGAGGAGGAGATTCTGGTGCCATGTTTAAAATGCCACCGAAGCACGTTTGACACACTTCACGCTTTAACATACAGAACATCGCGTAGCCGTTAACTCTCAAGATTTATTCTTCTTTTTACTACTTATATGTTATGCTACTTAATTTTTCTAATTTTCAGGCTGGCTCAGGTGCAATAATGAAATTCTAGGTCAAGGATAATTTTTACACATGATAAACAGGCTGGAAGAACAGTGTCTTTCCAAAAAATGAATTATTCACCTGATGGTTCCTAGTTTCTTAATATTCTCATTACAGCCTGTCTCCTCCTGCCAGAACAGGACTTGCTCTGGAATTTGGACCTTCATGTGGGCACCGTCCCCATCTGTGGGTTTTGGAATGAGCAGAGGAGCTCTGCCTTTCATCTGCCATGAATGGGCCTCCGTCACCGGAGCGAAGCTTTCATCAGCGAGCCTTGCTGGAAACCTTCCTATGTGAGCACGAGCCTGCCAGACATTCGTATCAAAAATCCACAGGCTTTATTTAACTCTCCCTGGAAGGAGGTATAAAGGTTACAAAATAATGAGGAAGAGCTCTATTGAGCAGGGACCCAAGAGTCACAACCTCTTTGTTAAAACTGACAAAAGAGGTGGGAGATAAACTCTATGAGGAATGGAATCGGGGCGATTTAACCTGTCGAAGGGGAAGCTGGAAGGGAACAAAATCACAGGACTCATACATATGAAGAGATATTATAATAGAGGATGCTCTCTGGACTCCTCGGACGGAAGGTAAGAAATAGGCTTTAATAGCAACAAAAGGGTTTGCAGGTATTTAAGCATGTCGGAAAGAACAGACAGTAAGAGAGAAAAGCTGAGTTCTAATCCCTGCTCCTCCCTTAGCCAGCTACTAGCCCGGGGAGCCCTGTTTTCTGGGAAATGGGAATGGGATTGCCACTACCCCACATGGCACTGGACGAGTAACATTAGAGTGAAAAAGAATGTGAAGCACAAAATCGCCCTAAGAAAGTAAAGAGCTTCAGCACAAGGTCAGGAATTGTTATCTCCGTTTTGGCGAACCATAGTGAGGGGCTGCTGGTCACTGTCAACAGTAGGGCCCTGATGTACCTGGTAACCTCATGGGGTAGAGCATCTTTAGCTCTGCACATGGTTATTTCTCAAGAACCAAACAGATAGTGTGTGTCCATGTTGTGTTTACACATGTGTATTTGTAGACAAACAGGATCCTGATAAGGTCACTTTTCAACTTCTCTGGTGGAGGCTAGTTTAGGCCTAAAGTCATAGTAACACTGTAAGAAATGCTGAAGTGTATGAGAGGTTACCTTGGCATATAGGTCTTATTAATAAATAGTGATATCCAGAACTCTCTCACAAGGGAGCTTTCCCAGTCCTTACTAACGCCACTAAAACATAATATCCCAGCAGCTGGTATTATTTTATATTTGGAAAACCCAAAAGAACCCATGGAAAAGGGGCGCCTGGGTGGCTCAGTGGGTTAAAGCCTCTGCCTTCAGCTCAGGTCATGGTCTCAGGGTACTGGGATCGAGCCCCGCATTAGGCTCTCTGCTCAGCTGGGAGTCTGCTTCCTCCTCTCTCTCTGCCTGCCTCTCCGCCTACTTTTGATCTCTCTCTGTCAAATAAATAAATTAAAAATTTAAAAAAAAGAACCCATGGGAAAGCAATTATATAGAAGAATAAAACAGCAGATTATAAAATCAATGTCCCAAAATTAGTGGGATTTATATATACAAAGAAGAACCAGTTAGAATGAGAGAGAATGCCCCATTTATGATATCAAAATATGTATGTGCCAACTTAATAAGAAATGCCCAAAATCTTTATGAGGGAAAGTACAAAGCAGTCCTCTATGTCCCAAAAGTCGCCTTGAAAGAGTATAGAAATAGAGCATGTTTTGGCATATCAGTTATCGTGAAGGCAATATATAAACTGAACACAATTCCAATATAAAATATCACTAGAATTTTTGTCTGGCACAAAGTAAGTGTACTACAAAGTTCATTTGGAAGAAGAATAAACAATAATGGCCAGGGAGAGAAAACCTAAAAAAAGAAAAACAACGTGAAAACAGGGAACTAGCTTATATAAAATAAAGCCTCTATAAGTCAATAAAAACAGTGTGGCACTGGGACATGACTAGAGAAACCAATAGAACAGAATAGAAAATCCAGACCTAGGCCTAACTGCACATGGAAATTTCATATACAATAATGGAAGCATCTTAAGTCAGAGAGGAAAGATTCATGCTAACAGTGTGAGGGGCTGGCTACATGAAAAAAGATAAAATTAGACCCATTTTTCACAATACACATTATGATAAAATCCAAATAGATTAGAGATTTACAGATAAAACATAAACCTATATAAGTACCTTAAGAAAACACAGGTAAATAGCTCCAGATTTAGAGAGAAGGGCAAGTTTTCTCATTACAGCTCAAATCCATAGAAAAGGTTAATAAATTTGATAACATAATAACCAAAAACTTTTATAGTGGTCAAAACACCATAAACAAAGTCAAATACCAAAAGGTGAATTGGGCAAAACTATTTATTGCTAAGATCACAAAATACTAGTATCTTTAAGAAAGAAAGAACTTCTGAGAACACAACAACAACGTCCAAGAACCCTGAGAGAAAAACCGGTAAGGCAGTGCCAGTGAAAATGTCAGAATAAGAAATGGCAGGAGTGCACTCCTCCGTGAGAGCAAATAAAACACTGGCAAAGAACGGTCAGAATCAACTTTTTCTGGAACTCTGGAAATGAACCAGTAGATGGCTACAATTTGGGGGGCACTCAATCAACAAAAAGGGCTGAATCTCAGCAAGAACAGTGAGCTCTGGGGCATTTTAACTTACTCTAGTCCCCTTGCCTGCCCTCAGCTCAACAGTTGCCTTGAAAGTAACAGCCCAAAGTCCCAGTACCTATGGGGTTCCAGAGAGAGCAGAACCGTTCTCATTTGCAAAGAATTGTCCTTGGTGATCTATCTAATGCTTCCATGGAAGTTTTGCTCAAAGAGCATGTTTTTGTTTTCTTTTTTGAAGATTTTATTTATTTTGGGGGGGCTCAAGCAGGGGTAGGGGAATGGTGAGGGAGAGGGAGAAGCAGACTCCCCACTGATGGGGAGCCCGATACGGTACTCAATCCCAGGACCCTGAGATCATGACCTGAGCTGAAGTCAGATCCTTAACTGACTGAGCCACCCAGGTGCCCCCAAAGGGGCCTGTTTTATCTCCCCTAACTGGAACACACCCAGCACTATAACCATTACCCAAAGTGCATTTGTCAAAAACATTTATAATGCTATAAAAACATTTACAATTTACAATTGGAACAGACAGTAGATTAAAAAGCATGGCGGGGGGGGAGGGGGAGGGGAGCCTGTCTGGCTGAGTCAAAAAGCTGTGACTCTTGATCTTGGGGTCATGAGTTGGAACCCCATGTTGGAGGTGGAGATTACTTAAATAAATAAAAACTTGTCTAAAATTTTGAAAAATAAAAAGCATGGAGGAAACACTGGGAAATATTACCCTTGGGGCATAAGAGCTCGGAAAAGTTCCAGTGTATTCCGATAACCTGGAAAGCCACAGCCACAAAAACAGGACTGTGCGTGTGTTCAGGAAAGACCTGAGAAGACCTTCCATCCTCACCCCTGGCTGATCCAGACTCTGCACACACAGGAAGTGAAGACTAAAGCAGGGTTACAAACTGCATGGCTAAGGACTGAAGGTTCACCCCAACACACACAGAGCCCCAGGCAAAAACTCAGAGATATGTGATTTCCAAACACTGAAGGAAACCTGTGTCCACTCATTGCCTGACCAGGAGGCTAACAGAACAGAAACTTCAAGGGTCAAAAATGACAAAAATACAGACTTAAACTCTGGCTCAGAAAATCCCCTAAAAAACAAACATTAAAAGCAAGCAGAAACAACTGACCATGGGGAAGATGGAGAATCTTGTTTCCAAAGTCACACATTACAATGCTCAACCTGTCCACTTTTCATCTAAACATTGTGAGATATGGAAGGAATCAAGAAAATATGGTCCATACCTGGGGGAGGGGGAGGGACACTCAATAGAAACCATCTCTGTGGTAGCCCGGACACTGGAGTTACTAGGAAAAGATTATGAGTCAGCTGTTTTACATGTGTTCAAAAGCTAAAGGATATCGTGAGGACAGAGTCCGACCAAAAGGAGAATATTAATAAAGAGAGAAATTATTAAAAGGAACCAAACAGAAATTAAGGAGCTGAAAAGTACAATAACTGGAATTGAAACTTGACTACTTAAAGGTAGGTCAATTGAAATTATGCAGTCTGAGAAAATAAAAGAAAGAGAATGAAGAAAAATGAAAAAAAAAAAATCTAAGAAACCTGCTGGACACCAGCAATCATATCAGCAGATACACTATGGAAGTCCCAGAAAAAGAAGAGAGAGAAAAGGGAAAGAGAATAATCAAAGAAATGAAAGTAAAAAAAATAATAATAATTGGCAAAGCCCCCCCAAATCTCTTAGCCTCAAACAAAAGATTTTCACCAAATGCCCTGTATTACTTAGAGATTTACTGTCACCATTTCCCCATAGTTAGGAAAAGTATGGCCACGAAGAATTATTGCTTTGAAAAACCACACTAGAACTTAAGCCCTTTCTTCTAGAAATAATATAGAATCACTGCCAAGAGCTCATTAAGTTCTTTCCTTTTGACATCATCTTCTGTTCTTGTGGACAGGAAAAAATTCTGTCATGCCCCAGCCAGGGGTGGAAAAATACCACCAGGAGGGTTCAGCTCTCAGAGCAAGTGTTCTCAGCTGATCACCAAAGCAGATGATCACCCAAAACACAGGAACCCACCACGTGCTGCCATCGCTACAGGACAGCAAGCCAACTGGCTGCACAGGTCAGTCTAAGGACATCTTTTGATCTTGGGAACCCTGGAGGGGTTGTTGCACTGTACTGACTGTTTCCTTTCTTCTCTGCATGGACAGAGCCCATGAGGGCTGTGGTACCACATGACTCTCGCCACAGTATGTATTGTTGAAGCCTCTCAGACTGTTGATCATCTGATTACATTCCTGAGAGACTGGCGCTTGGAGATGTGGCATCGCTTCCCATACAAAGAGCTGCCCCACTGAAGCAGCACACATCCGGGAGGGTGCAACTCTGTGGATACCCCAGAGTGGGGGGCTCCCCTCGGGGTCCGTAGAAAGCCTTCCCCCAGCTGCAAGGAGATGGGCTCCGCACGCCTGGTCTCTTCTCCCCTGAGAAGGTTTTCTGACAGCTTCTTAGCAATCACAGACCTTTTTGACTCTTTCTAATTCAACACTGTAAAGACCCTTTCTCTAGAAATCAGGTTGAGTTCAGAAGGGCTGGAGACAGGTGGGAAGGTTACGTGAATCCTAAAGCTGAATGCTTTTCTCATTTTAGAAGACTACTTTCTTTTTTTTTTTTTTTAAGATTTCATTTATTTATTGGACAGAGAGAGATCACAAGTAGGCAGAAAGGCAGGCAGAGAGAGTGAGAGGGAAGCAGGCTTCCTGCCGAGCAGAGAGCCCGACGCAGGACTCGATCCCAGGACCCCGAGACCACGACCCGAGCCAAAGGCAGCGGCCCAAACCACTGAGCCACCCAGGCACCCCATTAGTTCCTCTTAAAAACAATTATTTTTCTTTTTTAAATGGTGTTACCTCTGGAAAATCCTAGAATGAGGTGGGGGTGTGACTGTATGACCAGGTTAGGGTTGAATCACACCTGATGCACAATTATATGCTCTGCCCCACCCCCAGGGGGCTGGGACATGAAACAGAGACTGCCCATTTACTTGACTTGCTGTGCAAACTTGGGCAGCAGTACCTCTCCAGGCCCTGGTTTCTCACTTGAAAGTAGGGAAGAATGAGAGTATTTACCTGATGATATTGAGGAATGGCACACACTAAGCATTTTATGAGTATTTTTTTATTGTTGTTGTTATAATAACAATTATTATTAGACTTAGTGAGCACCCTGAATAAGAACATTAGGTCTAATTCTCCAGGGTGTGGTCCCAGCACATAATAGGTGCTCAATAAATATTGAGTGGGAGGTTGAATGAATGAATAAATGGAAAACTATTTAAATGAGGAAGCAGCAGTAGTAAGAATAAGAATGAAACCCAGGGTCCCACTGAGTGTAGGTTGGGACCTTCCTAGATCTTTCTGGATAGATATTCACTGATGCTTGTATGTCCAGTGCAAAAGGAATATGGGTAAATAGGAACAGGGGACAATGGTGAGACTCCATGTTTTTGTTTAAATGTTTATGTATTTATTTCTTTGATGGGGGAGAGAAAGAATCTCAAGCAGACTCGGTGCTGATCAGAGAGCCCAACACGGGGCTTGATCTCATCACCCCAAGATCATGACCTGAGCCGAAACCAAGAGTTGGACCCTTAATCAACTGAGCCACCCAGACACCCTGTGAGACTCCATGTTTTATATCTGTTGATGTAGGTATTATATACATGTATTGATTCGTAAATCTGATGCAGAAAAAGCTGTGATGTCTGCCAGCCGCAGAGAGACATGGCAACTACTGGAGAGTCTGGAGACATAACGGAGATCCCAGGAACCCTGAAGGGGATTTTGGAAGCCACAGCTACTGAGAGCTACAGGTGCTATAATGGAAGCTACTGCTACTGGTCACATTGCCACCAGAAGAGTTGCCTCAGAAAGAAGTTGAAAATCACTGAGGACCAGAGAAGAAACTGCTGAGACATGCTTTCACTGGGACAGCCTTGCCAAGAGCCACCGTGGATCCCACATCAGGAGTCACATACCCGGTGACAGGTAGGGAGACTGCTGTGCTTCTGGTTCTGGGCATCTCTGCCTTGCAATCCTTGACTTTCTGGTAGGGAGTAGGGACTGTGAGTGTTCCAGTGTCTTCCCTTAAAGAAAGAGACTGGTGGACACAAGGCCAGTCCAGTAACACAGAGCTTAGGTTCTCAGTGAAAGAGGTGTATCCCTGTCCCTGCTGTTGTACCCCATGGTAGGAGAAGGAAATCTCCTGATTACCACTAACTATGTAATCCCTTACTTGTATGCACTATTTTTCTCCTTAGGAATTAAAATGATGGTACTACAAATCAGGGAAATTTGTTATAAGATATATATTCCTTTTTCTTTTTTTCTTCTTTCTTTTTTTTTTTTTTTTTTTTTTTTGCCAGCAGCTCACTCAGTAAGCATGGGCAAGTTACTGAACTTTGCCTTCTTCTAACATGGTTTTTCCCATCTATGAGGTCAGGCTCCCTTCCCATTAAATATGGATGGTGTTGATCTCTACCTGCTGACTCTCCCCTTTGTGTTGGTGTTTTATATTCATGGAACCCAGCAAGGAACAAAACACAGAATTCAGCACAGAGCTTCTGTTCATTGGTTTTCATTCAAAATTCAACAGGTAGATAGAACTCCCGCATAAGAAAAGGACGAGGCAAGTAATGCTATACGGTAATGCCTCGGGAGGCAAGTAATGCTATACGGTAATGATGCTTGGATGCAGGCTGCCAGGGACTCAGAGGGCCAAAGGCTGAGCTTTTCAAAGAAAGAGAGTCTGAAGATGTGAACAGTGTATGCCAAGGTCACACTAAGTGAGTTCTGCTGCCCCCCGAAGTCAGTGGCGTGTGAGCTCTGCAAACACAATCAGCTCCCATTTGCCTGGAACCAGGCTGGTATTTTTGTGCTCCTCTGCAGATGGGGATGAATGGTACTACTGCATCTGGCTAATGGATCCAAAAACCAACAGCATAACATCAAGTACTTCATGTGCAAAGATGATGCAAAGTACTGTCCAAAAGTACAAAGGTACTAAGCAAGCTCCTCGCCCTCGAAGAGCTGACCAGATTGTTGATGAAACAGACCTACTAAAAATAAAAGATGGAATTAAACAATTCCATCAGATAGGTGTTAAGGACTGGTATCCACTAAAAGGACAGAAGGATTTACAGACAGAAAGACCCGATGGGGTGCTTGGAGGGTTTGGTAGCAAGCTGGGGTTTTGGCTGGAGCTTGCATACTGGATTGAGTCTGGGTCAGTGGAGAGGAAGAAGAAGAGCAGGGGTGTGTGGGAGCCAGCTCACACCATCTCGTGAGAGCTGCCGGTTACCTTTTTCAGGAATACTGCCAGACAGCCGTTAAACACAGCCATGACTAAAAATTAAATTATAAAAATCTTAAAATTAAATAAATTACACCTTATAAATGTATATTTATATTATTTAGTACTATAGTGGATAATATAGTATCAATACATAATTGAACATTATCTAAATAAACACTCAGAACTCACTGCTTCCTCATTATTTTACTGCATTTTACTGTAATTTATGCTGCTCAGGATATTAACATCTATGGTATCTATATGGTGGACATGCTATGTAACCATACATAGCATTACTATATACTATATACATAATATATATTTTCTAATATTATATAATGTGGCTATGGCACAGCTCTTCCAAATTTCTTTCATGCTGGGAGCATTTACATAGCAGAAATCTGCAAATGCTAAGATTTATTGCTTTGTTGGTTGTTTGGACTTAAGAAAGTAATGGAAAAATCTTAATACCACAGATTCAACTTCAAAAGATACCATGTTTGGGGGGGTGGTGCCTGGCTGGCTCAGTCAGAAGAGCAAGGGACTCTAGATCTTGAGGTTTTGAGTTTGAGCCCCACGTTGGGTGTAGAGATTACTTAAAAATAAAATCTTAAAAAAAAAAATCATGTTGGTAGTTGATGCATCATGAATGGTACCAAAGACTTGAAGAAATCTTCTAGTATTTGAAAATTGTTATGTGATTCAGCAAAGTCCCTCATGCCATTGATGATCAATAACATTCTAAAATACCTATTTATGTAAAAAAATATGTCAACCAATACAGCAGAACTGCAGTGAGAAAGCCAGTTATGAAACATTTACTAGCAGACCACTGGAGGAAGGCCACATCGTAAAGAAGTAACAGCATGTGTAAAACAGCAGAAGCTGAAACACTCATAGCGAACGGGATAGATAATGTGGTGTGATAGGAATAATGTGAGCTATAGTCCCAGGTTCAAATCCCAGTTCTGCTATTTACTAACTAGGTGAATTGAGGGGGCTGCAAAACATTAATGAGCCTAAGTGTTGTCACAAGTAAGATGATAAAGCCAACCATATCATGCTGTTATGAGAATTAGGAAGAATATAGTTTTAAATGTCTTAGATAGTGCCTGGAGGTGCCTGGCTGTCTCCGTCAGCTGAGTGTCTGTCTGGCTCAGGTCATGATTCCAGCATCCTGGGATCAAGCCTCTCATTGGGATCCCTGCTCAGCAGCGAGTATGCTTCTCCCTCTCCTTCTGCGCCGCCCCTGCTTGTGTGTGTGTGATCTCTCTATCTCTCTCTCAAATAAATAAATAAATAAAACCTTCACACCAGTCAGAATGGCTAAAATTAACCAGTCAGGAAACGATGGGTGTTGGTGAGGATGCAGAGAAAGGGGAACCCTCCTACACTGTTGGTGGGAATGCAAGCTGGTACAGCCACTCTGGAAAACGGCATGGAGTTTCCTCAAAAAGTTGAAAATAGAGTTACCCTATGACCCAGCAATTGCACTACTGGGTAATGTAGTGATCTGAAGGGGCATGTGTGCCCGACCGTTTATAGCAGCAATGTCCACAATAGCCAAACTATGGAAAGAACCTAGATGTCCATCAACAGATAAGTGAATAAAGAAGATATGGTGTATACATATATGATGGACTACTATGCAGCCATCAAAAGAAATGAACTCTTGTCATTTGCAATGATGTGGATGGAACTAGAGGATATTATGCTGAGCAAAATAAGTCAATCAGAGAAAGACAATTATCCTATGATCTCTCTGATACGAGGAATTTGAGAGGCAGGGCAGGGGTTCGTGGGGGGAAGGGAGGGAAAAAAATGAAACAACATTGGACCAGGGAGGGAGACAAACCATAGGAGACTCTTAATCTCAGGAAACAAACTGAGGATTGCTAGAGGGGAGGGAGGTCGGGGGAATGGGGTGGCTGGGTGATGGACATTGGGGAGGTTATGTGCTATGGTGAGTGCTGTGAATTGTGTAAGACTGATGATTCACAGACCTGTACCCCTGAAGCAAATAATATGTTAAAAATATGTTAAAAATAAAATAAATGTTAAAAATGAAATAATGTTGAAAATAAAATAAAATAGGGGCGACTGTGTGGCTCAGTGGGTTAAGCCTCTGCCTTCGGCTCGGGTAATGATCTCAGGGTCCTGGAATCGAGCCGCACAGAGCAGAGCCAGTTTCCCCCCTCTCTCTCTCTCTGCTTGGCTCTCTGCCTACTTGTGATCTCTCCCTCTCTGTCAAATAAATAAATAAAATCTTTTAAAAAATAAATAATAAAGAATAAAATGAAATAAAATAAAATAAATGTCTCAGTGGCTGATGCATATCCCACACTTAATACAGATACTAATTTATTGTAAAATATTGTAAAACCCACAGAAAATAATTTGAACAATGGGTTTATTTATTTAAGGGGTGGGTGGAAGCATCATGTCTTGATTTCCAGGCAAGGAATGTGGAATTTACTGCATAAACATGGGTGGGTCCCTGAAGGTTTCCTAACAGGTCAGAAGGTGCACCATGGGACAATGGAGATGGCAGTGGTTTGCTCCAACCCTTCCTTCTACGGGGACATCTAGTGTAGTGCTGAACGGAAGCTCAGTTATGTACAGAACAGTGCCACACAGCTACTGGAAAATCCCAAATGCCTTCTGAATAAAAGATTAAATCACATTTAATATAATTTTGGTCTTAGTATAAATCAGCATGCTCTAATTCTTTAAAAATGTATAACGCATATCTAGTAGTGATAGTAATGCCCAATTAAGCAAGAACACCAAACCCACCCTCCATATTTGACCTTCCTGTTGGTCTTTCACTGAATTGATTGCCAAAACCTGTGGTTCTACTTCCTCGGCATCTATCTGCTATGAACTTTCCCCATGGTCTTGTCTTAGGTCAATGATTCACAGCCTTGACCTCAGACTGGAATCACCAAGACAGTATTAATAAAACTGGGCCAGTGTCTGGGTCCTGCTTCCAGAGACTGTGGTTTAGTTCATGTGAGGTGGGGTTTGAACACAGATATTCTGAAAGCTCCCAGGGACTCTACCACGCACCCATGCCTTAGTTTATGCCCTGTTCCTCATCTGAATCACTGCATGAGACAACACTTGCCTCCAGTGTTGACTTCTTCAAATCCCTCTTCACCCTGCTTTCATAACGGTCTCTCAAAAACACTCATCATGCCACTCTTGCCTGAGAATTTTCCAGTATCTCCTCAGTTCCTACCCAATAAAGCCCAAGCTCATTGACACCAACCTTCTTTAACCACATACACACAAGCTCCAGTGAAAGGGTTATGACAACTCCGTGGGATAAAACTTGAACCAAAGTGGGGCACCTGGTTGGCTCAGTGGGTTAAGGCCTCTGCTTTCGGCTCAGGTCGTGATCTCAGGGTGCTGGGATCGAGCCCCGCATGGGGTTCTCTGCTCAGCGGGGAGCCTGCTTCCTCCTCTCTCTCTGCCTGCCTCTGCCTACTTGTGATCTCTCTCTGTCAAATAAATAAATAAAATCTTAAAAAAAAAAAACTTGAACCAAAGTGACCCAGCCTAGGAAAGATGTTGCAAATTCAGATGTTTAAAAACATTTCCTAAACTCTTTGTTCAAATACCCAGCCCCATGTAGCTGCTGTGCTTTCCTGAATGCCACAAAGAGTTTGGGGAGGGGAAAGAAGTCCAAGCACAGAAATAGCTCTCAGCCCCCAGGGCCAATGGCAAAGTGTGAGGAGACAGTGGCAAGGAGAGGTCAGCAGAGTTCCGGAGAGCCTGCTCGGTTCAACTTCTGACTCCCAACACATTATCTGATTTCTCTCCATTTATGGACTGAATGGTGCCTCTCCCCCAACTTGAAGTCTTAACCCCCCAGGACCTCAGAATACAACTCATTTTTGAGATAAGATCTTTAGAGAGATAATCCAGTCAAAATAAGGTCATTAGGGTGGGTGCTAATTCAATATGACTGGTATCTTTACAGAAAGGGGACATCAGAAGGCAGGCCCACTAACAGGAGAATACCGTGTGAAGACAGAGGCAGAGATCAGGGTGATGGGTCAACAAGACAAAGAATGCCCGACACTGCAGCAAACCACCAAAACTTAGGGGAGAGGCTGGGAACAGATTCTCCCTCACATCCCTCGGAAGGCGCCAACCCTGCCAACACCTTATCTTGGACTTTTGACCCCACAACTCGGAGACAATAAATTTCTGTTGTTCAAACCACCCAGTTTGTGGTATTTTGTGGTGGCCAACCAAGCAAAGTAACACAACTCCCAAATCAGCTTCTTGATCTACCCCTGCCTATCTCGCCAACCACATCCCACCTCTCACGCCCAGGCTTTGTAACACGGCCATATCAATCGACTTCAGGTTCTCCAGATAAAGCAGGTTCTGAGCCTCTGGGCCTGTGCCCATGCTGCTATCTCCACGTGGAGTGACCACTACCAGCCCCCTTTCACCTGGAGGGTACCCACGAGTCCCGCAAGGCTCAGTTCAAACCTCTCTTCTTCTGTTTCCCTGGTCACTGTGCTCTTCTCCCTCTCCGAACTTCCACAGGATCAGCCACTCGTCCTCAGATGTACCACTTCTGCTGTTTGGACCCAACATCTCTTCACACAGTCTCAGCTCCGCCTCTTACTCCAGCCACTGGTGCAGCTACTAGTGTCAACCCCACGTCAACCAGCCGCACACAGGTGTGATCTGACCACCCCTCTACTCGGCACACAACACTTGCCCCTCCCTGCCTGGCCCAGGCCTTCTCTGATGCCAAGAATGGAACCCACAGAAATCCACTAGACACATGCACAGACCAAATGGAAGAAATACTCTGGAACTACCCAAGGATAAAGTTGCCCTTTTCATCCCCTGGGCGGGATGTTCTGAATAACTTTTCATCAAGGTCCTTAGAAGTTCCAGTGAACTGAGTGCCAGTGGCTGTGGCAGTGGCCAACTCCACAAGCATCCCTGTGTTCTGGATTTCTCTCCTTCCTTGTTTCACTCCCTTCATCCCTCCCTTTCTACTGCTCCCTTGAATCATTTCCAAATAAACTGCCTATAGGCATGTGTCTTGCCTCTGGCTCCATGGTCAGAGAAAGTCAAGCTAAGACATTGTGCTTATTTTGTATTGGATTACACCACATGAAATTGCCAAGATTTGACTGTTCTTGGCTTACAAAAATGGCAATTTCATATGGTCTGACTAATGACTATTTGTTTGTATTTAGGTCTTTTCCAGCTGAACATAAGCTTCTTGAGGTCAGGAGTGTATCAGGCATTTCCCATCCCCATCATCAACTACTGTGGCTGATACCCAGTGGTCCCTCCATAAATGTCAAATGAGTATGTAGTGATCTTCCAGATGTAGGTAAGGAAAAGATTAAGGAAGGATTCTTCCTTAAGTTGACCCCTACTTCACATTTTACACCAAATTAAATTAATATGAATGAAAGATTTAAATATAAAAAAGAACTTTTTTTTAAATACTAAGAAAAAAATGTGTAGCCTCGTGGTGGAGAGAGTTACTCAAACCAAAATTCCAAGATGGAGCAAGAAGGGTTCCACTAGCAGAAGTACAGAGTGCTAGAATGCATCTAAGTCAAGCTAGGGGCTTCTAAGGAAGAGACCTCAAACCTGACCTCTGAAAGGGCCACAAGAAGGGTGTTCCAGGTAGAGGAAAGAGACTGTGCAAAGGCACGGAGATGAGAAAATGGAAAAAATGAAAGCAATGGTGTTGAAGCTCTCCATGTAGATACTAACTGATCCATGGGGACTAAAATACCTCGCTTTGGGGAAGGGATGCCAAGTCTTACACAAACAGCAGCTGTCTCAACATCACTCATCATCAAGGAAATACAAATCAAAACCACGAAGAGATAGAAGAAAAGAACCTGTCAGAAGGGCTAAAATCAACAACACAAGAAACAACAGGTGTTGGCGAGGATGCAAAGAAAGGGGAATTCTCTGGGCACCTGGGTGGCTCAGTGGGCTAAGCCTCTGCCTTTGGCTCAGGTCATGGTCTCAGGGTCCTGGGATCAAGCCCCACATCAGGCTCTCTGCTCAGCGGAGAGCCTGCTTCTTCCTCTCTCTCTGCCTGGCTCTCTGCCTACTTGTGATCTCTCTCTGTCATACAGTTACCTGTATGCTAACTCCCTAAAATTTAAATTTAAAAAAATACGCAAGTGGGGCGCCTGGGTGGCTCAGTGGATTGAGCCGCTGCCTTCGGCTCAGGTCATGATCTCAGGGTCCTAGGATCAATCCCCGCATCGGGCTCTCTGCTCCGCAGGGAGCCTGCTTCCTCCTCTCTCTCTGCCTGCCTCTCTGCCTACTTGTGATCTCTCTCTCTGTCAAATGAATAAATAAAATCTTTAAAAAAAAATACGCAAGTTATTAAATAAATAAATTATAAAAAAGTAAAACTTAAAATAAAACAAAAACAAAACCAGCAGCTGTTTTCTTGGGGCAGGAGCTCAGAGTTAGACTCTGCCCATGCTCCCTTGATGGGGGTGGAGTGGGATCTCTGTGTGAGGTAAATAGTTGCTGGATGTCCGGGGTCATTGTGATCTCAGACCACACACCAGCACCGGCTTCGACAAGTAACAGGAAAACTGGCCAGGTCCACTCATGAAGGTGCATCCTGACTCCACAGCTGGATCCTGCACCACATATACATTTATAGATCCTCTCCATTCTCTTTTGAGGTCTTGACAGAGAACTGCTTACTTGGTAATTCACCCCACGGTGGATGACACCCCCGGAGCTGCTCAAATTACATGACCCAGCCTGGCTGAGAAATGGGATCTCACACGGAGCCAAAGAACAGAGCATAAAGCAGGTTCACGCTTTATTTTTCAGTCTAGAATTAAGCTAATTAGAGACTCTGGGCACTGTGTTTTATGGCCTGTGATAATCAAAACCTTTCCCCTACATAAAATCCAGTGTTTATATCATGTTTACCCTAATGGATTGTTCTTCACAATAAAAAGAGGGCTCTCTGCAACTTGGTAACTGAAGATAACTTTTAAAATTTTCCTGTTCCAAGAATCGGGCAAATTGAATCCATTTACTTCATTTTATAATAAGCAGGATTTCACCATATATCTTTAGAATCCACTTTATTTAATGAAGTATGCATTTTGCCATGAAATCCTTGGAAACAAGAGAAAGTGAAGTGACTAAACACTAAAGCATTCTAAAGAGGGCCAACCAGTATATGCCATGTTCTGTTCAAAAACAGGAGTAATTGAATACGAATCCCGGTAAGAGATTTTATGGGAAGCTCGTCATTTGTCACTTGTAATAATGAGGAAAAGTCACTTAGCTTCAGAAACTTGGTCTGTCACTAGAGGGTAGGCATAACAATGCCCATGCTCTTTAAACCATCTATTTCAAAACACCTGTCTTCGGTCACTTATCTACTTTTTTCAGACATCTGATAGGATAAATTGGAAGAAACTGATCAAATAATATCATCAGTAATATGCCCAGGGAATGTCTATAGTCATATATTCCCCAAATTACAACAGTGTGTTATTTATGACTCGTGTCAAAAATGCCTTGGGACTTTTGCTCCTCAATTCCACAGCAGTTTATTGTCCCAAAATTGTTCCCCTGTTTTATACCAAGATCCACAGCAATAAAGCAAGACATCAGAAAAATCAGCATTTGATATCCACAGCTTAGCATTCTCTGCGACCTGGGACAACCGGGAGATCAAAGAAAGGGTCTCAGTGACCTTGCTGTAGCTGCAAATCACTGTGATCTGAATTATAATGGTCTCCCTTCCAATAATACATTACAGACTCCGTGTACTTAGGCGTCCTCAGGACTTCTCAGTAGGAACCAAAAATATTCCAGCACACACCACATTTTTCTTATCACACAGCTTCCATCAATACATTCATGATCTCTTTTAAAACACATAATAAAGGGCACACCTATGCATTGTGCTCACATTTACCCACAAGTGCTCAGATAGATACATAAGCCAATAAATCCTAAATAACTAAATAAAAGAACTAAAATTCTTATTCAAGGGGAGAATGCACGGCTATTCAAGTTCAAGATCTCTCCTAATAGAAACTGAATGAGAAACCAAACAAAAGCAAGCTAGTGGAGGTCAGCTGCGAAGGTCAGGGAGATGAAGGGGCGGCCATAGCAGCCAGTAGCAGGTGATGCCAAAAGGAGACCCACTGAGACCCTTCGCATTAGCTGAGAATGAGTCCCCAGACCATCAGGGGTCCCAATATTCAAACAAGTCTCTATAGGATAGGATTCCTCCATAAAAAGCAATAAAATACCAAGAGAAACACAATGCCCTTTCAGACCCACGTAAAGAACAACAAAGCCACATTGAAATGTCATTGCCCATTGCGGGGAGTCCTGCTGGGGACCTCGCCAGACCCCAGGGTTTCCATCCTGCCCCAAACACAGAGGCCTTCCCCCAGTTTTCTTACAACCTGAATGATTCACTCACAGCAGGAATAAGTCAGGTTTTTCCCTCAGGACGACTACAGAGTATTAGAAGCCATGATTATAAAAATGATGGCTAACGGGTCCAGGGTGCCAACGGGATACTAGGCACTGTGCTAAGTGTTGTTTCTATCAGAGCTCATTTCATCTACACCTCAACCGAATGAGACACATGCTATTGTGATCCCACTCTCACTGATGAGAATCTTACCTGTAATGAGTTAGACACTTCAGCAAGGGTCTGTACTGTACTGTTCACAGGCATGTTCTCACTTCATTGAACCCCTGCATCTTTGTCCCGCCATCCAGTGAGGTGGCTCCCTTGGAAACACACTTGTGCCACCTGATTCTGTCCGTTGAGCCAGTCAAAACCCCAAATTCGACCTGAGAATAAGGGGAGCTCAAAGCTGATTGCTGAGTCTTACCGGCAGACCGAAAAGAAGAGTCGCAGTTTCCCACTGCCAAGATCCCAGCAGCTCTGGAGCCCATGAGGGATCTTCCAGCAAGCTCGCTTTTTCCTGAACGAGACTGGGTTTTTCTGCTCCTTGCTGCAATCTCCCTGCCTCTGATGGGGGGAGACAAGAAAGCGCTCTGTACCTCCGGGAAGACCTTACCCCCTGCACCTGGGCGCCTTCACCAGCTGGAGCCAAGAGGGAGCCTCCAAACTCGGCAGGCCCCCTGCGACAACTCCCACCCTGGCTACCACCCCCTGCCTTGGGGCCACAGGTCCTTTCTCCTGCTACAGCAGCCACCACAAGAAGCCCAGGACCCCAAAGCACCTGGAACTCCCTTTACAGACCCTGTCACCCGCTGTCACTCACCACCGCCCCCCCCCCCACCTCCGAACTCTCCACCTGCTGAATCACATAACAGTCCTCAGTGAAATCTCGGCTGTTCTCAGCCTCCTCCAGGACCATTTCCTTTACCTCTTGCTCTGACTAAAACCTGAGGAGACCACTTCTCCTGCAGCCCTTCTAAATGACAGCCGTTATCCCTCTCACACTCCTTAAACTCCTGGGCTGCGGATGGATTAGCTGTCCTAGGATCCTCACTGCCACTTCTCGACCTTTCTTCTTCCCACATCCTCCAATCTCAGCTTTGATCTTATGCCATCACCCTGTTCCCACCCACTACCCCTCCTGGTTACAGTCATCTACCGAGGCCCAACATCACCCCTCATTCCTCTAAGATTTTTGCTCTTGGCTCACAGTCCCTTTCTCCAACAGTACTCTCTTCAAAATCCTTGGTGATTTTAATATCTTTAAGGATGACCTTACCAAGAGGCTGTCTTTTCATGTCCTAAAGCTTTTGTCCTCCACTCCTCCTCAGTCACTCATTCCTAAGGTTATACCCTAGACCCTGTCATTTCCAATAATGGTATCCCATCCATAACATTGATTTCAAGAATGTCATTCATATTTCCACTGCTTATTCAATATCCCCACTTGTCTTATGGCCGTCTCAAACTTGGCAACACCATCCTTCCAGGCATGTGGACCATTTTTCTCATACCCCACATCCAGTCTGTCAAGAAATCCCAGTGGATCTACTTTCAAAATATTTCCAGAATCCTGGGCATCTAGGTGGCTCAGTCAGTTAAGCTTCTGACTCTTGATTTCCGCTCAGGTCTTGATCTCAGGGTCGTAAGATCAAGCCCCGCATCAGGCTTCAAGCTGAGCATGGAGCCTGCTTGAGAGTTCCTCTCCCTCTCCCTCTGCCCCTCCCTCCTGTTCACACTTGCTCTCCTGTGCACTCTCTCTCTCATAAAAAAGAAAGAAAAAAAAAAAACCAACAGCCACATACTTCAGGTTATGGCCTTCTTTCCTCAAAAGCTCTCTGCCGGTTTTTCTGTCACATTTAAAGTAAAAACCAAAGTCTTTACAGTGATGTAAAGACCTTAGACATGAGGGCACCCTAGCACTTCTCGGACCTCCTTCCTAGCTGTACCACTTTATTTATTCTTCTGACCTCCTTGCTATTTTCTCCAACATACCAGACCCACTTCTGCCTCGCTCATTCTCTCACCTCAAGTCAGAATGTTTTCTTGCAGCTGGTTTTACCCTACTCCCCTCTCTCCTTCTGGGTCCCTACTCGGATCACCTCATTGAGGGTTTCCCTAACCACTCCACTTAAAATTACAACCCCTCTACACCCTCTCTCCCCACCCTGTCCCCTTTTCTTGCTTTTTTCCTTCATGACACTTACTGTCCTCTTTATGCTATAAACCTTACTTCTTTCTTTAGTGTCTGCCTCCACCCGGTGGAATGCCAACTCCACAGAGGCACGGGTTTTTGTGTTTCTTTTTGCTAAGTCTCCAACACACAGGGCATAGTAAATACTCAATAAAAATTTCTGAATCAGCGAACAAATAGATTTAGGCAGATGAGGCCATCTCTCAAAGGCCACAGAGCAAGTAAGTGGCGGAACCAGGACCTGAGTACACGTTTACCCAAGGCCATGGGCTCCACACTGATGAGCCACCCAGTCTCACGGAACGAATGCCCAGGCTGGCTCACGAAGAGACACAGTCACAAAAGTTAAATCCTCACGAGACAAGTTTGCTGTGCCCTTATTTTAAAGATTAAGGATAAACAAGAGACTGCTTGGCATTGTTTAAATCAGGGCAAACTTTGCAAAAGGCCGAATAAGTATTTCAGGCCTTCAGGTTACTTGGTCTCTCTCAACCGCTCATCTCTGCTATTGCAACACAAAGGCAGACTCAGAAAATACACAGACAGAGAGGCACAGCTGTGTGCCAACAGAACTCTACAAAAAAACAGATCATAGACTAGATTTGATCCATGCGCCATAATTTGCTAACCGTGGTTCAAATCTGTAAAAACGCAATTAGGCTGAGTGTGTCCTTATGTTCCAAGTCCTAGGCCATTACAGGAAGTCGTGGGAAGTGAAATGTGCATGGACTTCAACTGAAGCCAGTTCTGGGTTCAAATTCCAGCCCTGCCACGTGGACCTGGACCCACTACCCAACCCCTTTGGAATTCATAGTGCTCACCCTTCTCTGTGGTGAGGCATGAATGAAAGGACATGCATACAGCAGCCACTAAATTGCATGCCATAGCTGTTCAGGAGTGACTGTTAGGGTTAGCGGACGGCTCCTCTCGGTCCTGCTACACTGCACATGCCCTGGGGCACAGGTATGGCGCTTCATTCTGAGTTCCTCTTGGCACCTAATTCTGGCCTGCAGATGTCAGTACTGAGCATTTTGCGAAAGTGAACAAGGACATAATCTGTAATTACAAAAACCTGTTTGCCTCCTCTTTATTTTTTTTTTAAGATTTTTATTTATTTGACAGATCACAAGTAGTCAGAGAGGCAGACAGAGAGAGAGAGGAGGAAGCAGGCTCCCCGCTGAGCAGAGAGCCCGATGCGGGGCTGGATTCCAGGACCCTGAGACCTAACCTGAGCCGAAGGCAGAGGCTTTAACCCACTGAGCCACCCAGGTGCCCCGCCTCCTCTTTATTCACAGCTACTAGCCACATGGAAAGAGCCATGTGTGGGGCAGTAACGTCAGGAGAGGTTACATGTGATCTGCTGGAGAGGCTTTTTATTCAAACCTGGCTTTTACATGGACACATGAATATTCTAAAAGTTTCACTCTGTTGTTTCTGAGAAAACATACATTGGTGACATCAGAATGATAAAGTGGGCAGAGGTTCTCAAACTTGAGCAAACATCAGAATCACCTCTTGGGCCTGTTAAAACACCGACTATGGGTGCACCCCCCTCCCCGAGTTCCTGTTTCAATGCCCCTGGGGTCAAGTGCATGCATCTATGCTTGTAGCCGTTTCCCCGGGGGGGGGGGGGGGGGGGCAGAGGGGTCACACTCTGAGACCCTCTGCTCAAGACACTGACTTCTGAGTGTAGTCCTAGAGCCAGTAGCAGCAGCTCCAGGGACCTGGGAGGAACACAGAGCCTCAGACTTCCTCCCAGACCTCCTCAGGCAGAAGTGGCATTCTGACAAGAGCCACATGTAGTTCCCACGCACGTGGCAGCTGGCCCTGCTCAAGACCTCCAGAGCCCTTGGGGTGCCTGTGTGGCTCAGTAGGTTAAGCCTCTGCCTTTGGCTCAGGTCATGATCCCAGGGTCCTGGCATGGAGCCACGCATAGGCCTCTCTGCTCAGCAGGGAGCCTGCTTCCCCTTCTCTCTCTGCTTCCCTCTCTGCCTACTTGTGATCTCTGTCTGTCAAATAAATAAATAAGTAAAATCTTTAAAAAAAAAAAAAAAAAAGACCTCCAGAGCCCTCAGCCCCAACACTTCAAGATGCTCCCCACATACGTGCCATCCAGGAGCTCCCCTCCACATCCTGGCCCTGTAACGCTGAGGCCTGGGCCCAGGGGACAGAAGGAAGGAGATCTTGTCCATGATTTGGAGAACCTCAGCCACAGCCTCTCAGGGTCAAGCAGCAGGAAAACTCTTTTCTCCGCAGTGAGGAGCTCCCTTCTCCATACAACAGTGCTCAGAGTTACATCATCCTGACCACACAGGCAGAGGGCTGGACCCCATTCTGGGGGGGAGCCCCCAACAACTCCACCCCGGGGGTCCTTCCTAGAAATACTCAGTCTGCAAAGCTGGGCAAACAGAATACAAGCCAGCCAAACTGAAGGTCTTCAGGACGTTTCAGAGACAAAGACCAGCATGACCTCCACCTCTTAATTTCATCCCAGAGTCCCTGTGATGAGAGGAATTATTCAGGCCAGGTGCCAAACACAGTTTCAAGGGCTTACAGGGCTCACGCAGGCCACAC
The DNA here is from genome assembly GCF_922984935.1 of Meles meles. Taxonomy (NCBI): domain Eukaryota; kingdom Metazoa; phylum Chordata; class Mammalia; order Carnivora; family Mustelidae; genus Meles; species Meles meles. The sequence continues at coordinate 88,348,029 of NC_060068.1, forward strand.
CAGGATCTTGACCACCATGCAACAAGGCCATCCAGCCTCTGCACCGACACACTCCATCCCTACAGGCCAGCAAGACCCCTGGGAGAGTAAGTGCAGCCCTCTCACCCCTGCCTCGGCTTGCCTCTCCGCCCTTCCCACTGCACGGAGTGCCCAGTGCAAAGGATCCCACGCCAGCCTACAGGGGATGAGCATGTCGAACCGCAGTTCCTTTCCCTGGAAGAGGAACGAAGACAGGAAAACAGACATCACAAACAAACACACAAACTGGGTTTCAGCTCATTAGAAGGGTTGTTTTTCCCTATTTCTCTACAAAGATGTGTTTCTCCACAGTCCTTGCAAAGTATGGACACCAGGGCGCCTGGCTGGCTCCATCGGTGGAGCATACAACTCTTGATCCCAGGGCTGTGGGTTCAATCCCATCCCACAAAGAAATGAGTGGTATTGACTGGCCTCCAGAACACTGTCAAGAAAGGGACGATATGCTGAATGTTTGAAGAGAAGTCAACTTTATAACTGGGAAAAATGAAACAAAATAATAACATTCAAGTGAATAAGCAGGTATCATCCTTTCATAAGTTGCTCTAATTGTGGTTAAAAATTAAAAAAAAAAAGTCCTACCCTGTACAAACCCCAACACTTGTGAGGAGTTTACTGTGGGTCAGGCAAGCAAGCTGGACCTCCCTGGTTTCACACTGCCCCCTGAAGCAGCAGGGCCTGATTTCACTCACAGCAATGCTCACATCCAGCATGTGGGCTTTTCTACACCGACAACCAGTTCTCCAATACTCCAGCACCAACTGGGTGGGTGTCCCACAAATCAGCTCTACTCTGACACGAGCTACCAGGAGTCAACACCAGACCCCACGAGTGTAAGGGCTCTCTCCCACAAACTGCAAGTTGCAAATATCAGGCACCCAGGGTACCCACTCTCTGTCTGACACAGCTACAAAGTTGATGCTCCCACACCACCTCATTCCAGGTCCAATGATTTGCTAGCACAGCTCACAGAACTCAGGAAGACACTTATTTTAATATCAGCAGTTTATTATGGAGACAAAGGAAGAGCCAGATGAAGAATCCGAGCCCCACTGTTTAAATATATTTATGGGGGGTTCAATATATTCAGTGGTATGACTAAATCATTGGCACTAGTGACTGAACTCAACCCCCAGCCCCTCTCCCCACCCAGAGGTCGGGAGGTAGGGTAAAACTGCCAGCCCTCCATTCAAGACTTGGTCTTTCTGTGGCCTGACCCCCATCCTGAAACTATCTAGGGGCCCATGAAGAGTCCTTCCACTAGAATCAAAGACAATTGAGCACTCTCGGTTTTTTTGGTTTTTTGGTTTTTTTAGTTATGCATGCTGTTCACTGGAGAAATAAAGTTCAGAGAGATTAAGTAGTTGCCTAAGGTCCCACAGTTAGTTGCTGGAGTCTGGATTTGAACTCAAGTTTGTCTCATCTCAAAGTCAGCAAGTGCTCACAGGCTCCTTCTCTCCTTGCGCAAGGGCCAACCCTTGAACACTCTTTTCACTCCGGAAAATACAAGGGTTTTTGGAGTTCTATGCCAGGAACCTGGGACAAAGACTAAATAGTTTTCTACAATATCACAAATGGCTATCATTCCCTTCTTTGTACAAATAGGAAATCTAAAACTCAGAGAGTTTCATTAACTTGCAAAAAGTCATACAGCTAGGAAGCTGGGTAGGTTCCTTTGAGCCTATATGCTTAATCATTAGTGTATACCACCTTCCAACCTTAAGGTGTAATGAGGCACCCCCCTTGAGAAAAAAAATAAACACAGTGATGGCAAGAATATCCAAATGCTTCTGAAAATATTGGAGGTGTCACATTACCTTTGAGTAAAGGTAACCCATGTGTAACAATGACAACATATACCCATCTTTTGGAGGTCCAAATGGCTCACGCACTGTTTGGATAAATGGGGAGGCAGTCACTCCCATCGCTAGGAAGGAAAGCAAAACTCTGTCTCAGCTCAACCGCAGGCCATCACGACTGCCAGCTGCAAAAACATGGCACTTGGTCATGGCCCAAGTGTTAGCGTTGACCTGCTCTACCATGTGCATCAGCCCAGACTGAAAGCACAAGGAGACTTCCTGCTTCTCAGTCTTCCTACCTATGGCACTCCTTCCTCACCCGTCAGAACAACAGAAGGCCTTGTGTCGTGTTGGGGGGAAAGCAGCATACACACAAACAGACGAAGCCTGAGAGGAGCTTGGCTTCACCTACAAGTGTGGGATGAGATATATTAAAGAACTCTGCTTACATTGGTTTCAAAAGGGAAGAGGCAGTTGGTTTTTATTACAAAACCAAAGGATGATTTAACGTATGTTGGAGAGTTGGCAGCTTTGTCACAGAGAGAATCATCTTTTTGTAAATGCTAACCCTCAAAACTTTAAGTCAGCCATAATTCAGTGGTGGGGGTAGGAGGGGAGGATAGGATCAATGCCATTCAGGTATAAAGTACCGAAAACACCCAAAGTCCCAAGCATACAAGATAAAGCGAAGGGTAGGGGAAGTACAAATGGGAGTATTATTAGAAAGAAAAGCCAGGTCAGTGTTTAACACTGGCTACGGGGTGCCTGGCTGGCTCAGTCGGGGGAGCGTGCAACTCTTGATCTCAGTGTTGTGAGTTCAAGCCCCACAATGGCTGTGGAGATTACTTAAAAATAAAATCTTAAGGGTGCCTGGGTGGCTCAGTGGGTTAAGCCTCTGCCTTTGGCTCAGGTCATGATCTCAGGGTCCTGGGATCGAGCCCCACATCGGGTACTCTGCACGACGGGGAGCCTGCTTCCCCCCTCTCTCTGTCTGCCTCCCTGCCTACTTGTGATCTCTCTCTCTCTGCCAAATAATAAATAAAATATTTTAAAAAATTAAAAAATAAAAGAAAATAATAAATAAATAAAACTGGCCTCAAAGCAAGTCATATAAGGCAAATTAAGCAGAAATGGACTGAAATGTCTTATTGACACAAAACAGAGGAAATTGGAGTTATGAACTGATTTGATTTAACAATAAATAGCACTTATTGAGAATGTACTGATCAAAAAGAAATAAAATAAAATAAAAATTAAAAAAAAAAAAGAATGTACTGATCACCAAACTAGGTATTATTCTTATTTTATGACTGGGGAAACCTGAGGCTTAAAGAAGTTGAATAAGCTTCAGCAGATGCTACAGATGATATAAAGCAGAGCCTTGATCCAAATCAAGGTGGAGCTGAATCCAAAGTCCGTCAATTATTTAAGACTACATTGAAAATGGCTAGAAATTTTTCAGGACTACAAATTGGGAAGTGGCATCCCATTTGAGGTACGCCTAGAAAGGTCTGGAGCGACCTCTGCTGGTGACCTGCCCAACATCTTTTCCCCCTTCCCTCCTTCCTGTTCAAACCTCAATTATGTTATATACTTAATCATCAAATTTGCAGCTCCCAAGGGAAGAGTCCTGATTAAAATAAGAAAATCCCTGATGGATGTTCTCCCAGCCACTGTTACTGGTCTGTGAGTGAGCACGACTTAGGCGACCCGTTATACTGAAGGGAGGGGGCTATATATAATATAGGGGAGATACTCTTCTCCCTCCTCAGGAAAAAATAAGGAAGTGCATTGTCCTTTGGCTAACTGGCAGCCATATTGTAGCCATGAAGAAAACCAGATGAAGACAAAGCCAAGTCCCCATGAATGGCATTGTAGCAAGATGGGGGTTAAAATAAAACCTGGATCTGTACAAAAAACCCACTGAGCTGCTCACTTAACAAATATTTGGAAGTGTCATACTTCTGAACTTCTTATTGTATGAAGTAAAATGTGTCTTTATTTTTAACTAATTTGAGGCACAGTTGCTGCTGGCATTTAAAAGCCCTCTAACTGGCTAATGGCTCCCTGCCCCCATCATCCTCTTTAAAGCTTACCAAGTAGCCATGTTCCACAATTAGAGATTTAGTCCTTTCAATATTTGTGTTCCTTAACTGGTAATAGGTAAATAACTATATAATCTTAGAAAAGGAAATATTTTTCTTCTCTTTTTTTTTTTGGATCTCATGTATCTATATGAGAGAGAGAGAGCAAGGGAGCAAGGGAAGGGCTGGAGGGAGAAGGAGAAGCTGACTGCTCTCTCAGCAGGGAGACTGCTGTGAGGCTTAATCCCAGGACCCTGAGACTACGCCCTGGGCCAAAAGCATCAGATGCTTAACCTACTGAGTCACCCAGGTGCCCCAGGATTATTTTTCTTAATACTGCACAAAAGGAAATGATTTACAAAGGAAAATATTAATACATTTATCCACACAGAAAGTTAAAACTTTTTAACAAGAGATACATAACTAAACTTCAAAGGGAAACAACAAAATGAAGAATGATTTTTCTGCACACAACACAAAGAGTATCCTTTCTGTATAAAAAGCTCTGCAAAGGGACACCTGGGTGGCTCAGTCATTGGGCGTCTGCCTTCAGCTCGGGTCATGATCCCAGGGTCCTGGGATTGAGCCCCGCACCAGACTCCCTGCTCAGTGGGGAGCCTGCTTCTCCCTGTCCCACTCCCTCTGCTTGTGTTCCCTTTCTCGCTGTGTCTCTATCAAATAAATAAATAAAATCTTAAAAAAAAAAAAAGCTCTGCAAATAGATGAAAATCTCAAGAGAAAATGAGCAAAGGATATGAACAAGCAATGACCACTAAATATATTTTTAATGTTCAATTTTACTCATATTCAAGGAAATATAAATTAAAATAAAATAGTATATTCATCTACCAGATCTAAATTGACTATTTTCCCGTAATAAGGACTATGTCATTAAGGAAAGAACTTCCTTCTGATGGTGCCTACCAGCTGAGGCTCCGGGGCTCGCTCACTCTGCAGCAGACTAGACTGGGCTGGTTATCAGGGCAGAGGCAGGGGTAGAGAGAGTAGAAACACATGGGCTTTTCAAGGCCCCACCTCAGAACTGACACGCCATTATTTCCACCACCTTCTATTGGGCAAATAGCATCACAAGGCCAGGAAACAGTGAGGGGAAACCAACATTGCCTCTTGATGGGGGGGGGGGGGGGTTGCAAAATCATACTACAGAAGTTCTGAATACACAGAGAGACGAAGAATTGGGGCCAATTTTCAATCAATCTGTCACAAACATGTCCTACATTATCCCAATTATGCTTTGAAAAAATTAAGTATATCTATAATAGAGAATATATGTTTTTAATGTTTGTGATATGTGGCCAGATAGACCATCCACAGAAATCTATTCTCAACTGCACAAGCACCACACAGAAGAGAATATAGAAATGGCCAGTAAGACTATGAAAACAAACACCACAGCACTAGCCGCCACAGAAGTGCAAATTCACACCATGATGAGACTCCATTACTTACCCACTGGCATGGAGAAAATTAAGATGAACAAAGCTTTAAAACCTGACAACACCGCAGATTCACGAGGTGTGGAGTTGCTGGGACTCATATACCACTGGTAGGAATGTAAATGGGTAGATAACCACAATGGGAATTGTCCGTATCAACTCCAATGAATACAGACACCCCTGGGGGCCAGCAATTCCACTCCTAGATATATCCCCCAAAGCAAGGCACATACACACGTGAAAGAAGATATTTAAGAATATTCACAGAAGCAGGGGCACCTGGGTGGCTCAGGGAATTAAAACCTCTGCCTTTGGCTCAGGTCATGATCCCAGAGTCCTGGGATCCAGCCCTGCATCGGGCTCTCTGCTCAGCCGGGAGCCTGCTTCCTCCTCTCTCTCTGCCTGCCTCTCTGCCTACTTGTGATCTCTGTCAAATAAATATACAAAATCTTTTAAAAAAACTATTAAAAAAATATTCACAGAAGCATACTTAGAGTAGCCAAAATCAACCCAAATGTTCATCAACAAGAGAATGAATAAGTTGTGAGGGTTTTTCACCCCCAAATGGAATGCCATTACAAGGGAAAAGAAAAAACACTACTAGAAATAACATGGATAACCCTAACGGACATACCGCTAAACAAATGAAACTAGACCCCACAAAAGCATATATACCTTACAATGCCATTGACCCCGGGGAAAACCAAGCTGCGGTCACAAAAATCAGAAGACCAGTTACCTTGGACAACAGGATGATCCGAAAGTGGCACTAGCTGCTGCTAACGAACTGATCCGGGTTGGGGCTTTCCCTCGGAAGACTTGAGGCGATACACTTAAAACGTGGGTATTTTTCTGTATGTCCGTTATACTTCAGTCACACTATTTACCAAAGAAGGGTAAAAAAAAGTAGATACGTTGGAAACGTTCGCTATTAAAATGCACATGCCTCTCCGGGGAGACCTCTCGTGGTAACCCATCACCGAGGGCCCCACTGAGAGCACCTGGCCTGGCGGGGCGGAGAGCCCAGTGAGAGGTTGCAGCACTGGCAGGTCCGAGAGGCCCGGTGGCTGGAAGGGCGCCCACCAGCAGGCAGCCCTCACCAAGCGCCCCAGCAACGCCCCGCGCCAACAGCAGGCCCTCGTGCAGCGCGCAGCGCGAAACCAGGTGGGCCTTTGGCCGAAAGGCGGTTCCTTGTGACCCCGCCCCTTCCGGTCCTGCGCGCCAGCTCCGCAGAGCGAGCCGCCTTCGTGATCTTCTTGGCTTTTCGCGCGCTCAGCCCGGCAGAGCAAAGCCCCGCCGCCTGGTTCAATGCGAGTCCCCGCAAAATTGTCACAAGTGACAGCAAGTTTAAAGGGACCCAGATGGAGCGGAGAAGTGAGTTGGGGGAAATCGGAGGGGGAGACAACCATGAGAGACTGTGGACTCTGAGAAACAAACTGAGGGTTTTGGAGGGGAGGGGGATGGGGGGGATGGGTGAGCCTGGTGGTGGTGGGTATTAAGGAGGGCACCTGTTGCATGGAGCACTGGGTGTGGTGCATACACAATGACTCTTGAATACTGAAAAAAAATTAAAAAATAATAATAAATAAAGGGACCCAGGTGAACCCAGCTGAAAGAGCTTTCTTACAGCTCTCTTCTGCTAACCCTTCTCCACTTCAACTTCAATTTCCTAGTCATGGAATGCCTCCTTGTCAACACATTTTTAGGATTTTCTCACCGATAAAAGGGAGATCCGTGGTGCTTGGGCTTGGGCTGCCTAAGGGACACTGGGGACAAGCTGCCAGGATCGAAGGAAGACTATAACTAAAAAGAGTTCATTCAGGACTTCGCGTTCAGGCAGATGATTAACTCATATCACTGTCTTTCCATAACAGCTGGGAAGTTCATCCAGACTTGGCTCAAGGATTTTAAAATGTGCGGCAGTTTGCCCCAAAGGGATCTTAAAATATCTATGATTTTTAACCAGCATAATATTTGAGTGTGTCTGGTCTCTGTCAACATAGGTTAATAATAAAGTTGATTTACTAAATATAGCAAAGTAGGGCACTGTTGTCTGCAAAATAGCACTCATAATAATCAAAGGAACACTCTAACTCTAAAATGAATAATACATTATATCTTAATTGAATTTAAATAACGTTAAATTTAAAAATAATAATCAAAGGAACATAGAGAGAAAATGATAGGAAACTAATTTGCAAGGTAGAAAAGCAAATACTATGCCCTTTCTGGACCGATTAAGCCTGTTGAAGAACAAACTGGTTTGCATTTTAACCACAAGAATCTATTCTCCTTGTAGCCATGCATGACTAAGTCCTGGGAAATGTAAATAAAAATCAGGAACCATTTGCCAAGTAGAAATTTGAGAGTTATTTTGACCTCGTGTCACACACCATGTAAGCCAACCAATGCCCCAGCTAAATCCTAACACAAATAGGAAAATGCACACATTTTTTATAGGCCAAAGTCAGAGTAACTTCCAAGAAATAACGCTGATGACTCTACTCACCTCCTGACACAATGCCAGGACTACCCACATGGCAAAGGAAGGACCATGGTTGGAAAGTCCTGCTACCCTCACTAATAATTTTGAGATATGGGGTGCCTGGGTGACTCAGTGGGTTAAAGCCTCTGCCTTCCACTCAGGTCATGATCGCAGGGTCCTTGGATCGAGCCCTGCATTGGGCTCTCTGCTCAGTGGGGAGTCTGCTTCCCCCTCTCTGTCTGCCTGCCTCTCTGCCTACTAGTGATCTCTGTCAAATAAATAAATAAAATCTTTAAAAAATAATGCTGAGAGATCCAATGTCCCAAATAGGCAGCATGACCAACCTTTTAGCCTCCCAGATAACCTCAAAGATATTAAATTCTAGATTCCATCTACCAGTTCAAGGAAAACATATGTTCTCCTTCCATCCCATGATACCTGTGTTTATCAAGAGCTGTAACTGGGCCCAAGGCCAGACTGAGCAGGTTTGTTGAATGGAAATAACCTAATACAACGGCTGGAGATGGAAAGAAAACAGGAAAGACATACGAAAGCCACTGAGCAGATGTCTGAAGAGTCCAGTACTACTTTAATTTCCAGAAGATGATTAAGTTTCACGCACACACAGCAGTTCAGACCTGCTGCTTGAATCTTCGGTCACTCGCCCATCACCGTGCCCAGACCATCAGCTGTGAGGGGAACATGGTGATCAGGAACTGTGCACATTCCCCGGCTGTGAGGGGATCAAAGCCTAGAGGGAACACCTGTGTGTGAACATCCACGGGAAAATATGTTGGACGAGCAAGTGTGTAAGTGCTACAGAAGAAGGAACACAGTGCTGGAACTCACCTCACTAAGGGCCTCCGACGAGTACGGCTGATGGCCGTTCAAAGGTGGCAGGCCCCAAAGCCTGGAACCTGGAAATGCCACCTTATAAGGAAGAAAGGCCTCTGCAGATGGGATTGAGTTAAGGATCTGGACATGGAGTGGTCATCCTGGGTGATACTAATGAGCCAAACTCTGATCACAAGCATCTTTCCAAGAAGGAGGGAGATTCGGGCCAGACACTTGGAAGAGGAGGCCGTGTGAGGACAGAAGAGATTGGATGAAGCAGCCCCAAGCCTTGGAATGTCAGGAGCCACCGAAAGTTGGAGAAGTGAAGGAAGAGTTTCCCCCCAGAGCCTCCAGGGTGCAGCCCTGCCAGCACCCTGACTGGGACTCTGGCCTTCAGACACAGGAGAGAACATAATTCTTTTGTTTTAAGCCGCTAAATTTGTGTCAGTTTGGTCCACAGAAATAGGAAACTAACACATCAAGAAGTGGGAAAGACTTTAGAGGGGGAAAAAAAATGCATGTGCTGAGACATAGAGGGTGTGGAGATGCAAGTGGAGAAGGCAATGGTAAAATGCAAAATGGTGAGAACAGCCTCAGGCTGGATTATGGAGGGCCCTGATGTTTCTGTTAAAATTTTACCTCGACATTTATTCATGGTGAATGAGAGGGAGCTCTTGCAGGGTTTTAAGTCATTTACATTTTAAATTTACACTTTACAAAGGTCTGTCCACACCGTGGAAACCTTCCCTCACCAGCCCCACATCCAGTGTACTGGACAATCCTATGGACTCTGTATTCTATCCACATTCTTACTTCGATCCCTGCAGCCACAGCTAGCATGCTGATCCAAGTCCCTGGGTTCACTTCTGGATTTTGAAATAGCCTAATAGCCTCCTCACTTCTCTCCACACCCGCCCCCCCCCCCCGTCTCTGTCTCTTTCTCTCTCTCTATATATATATATAATTGAATGGTCTTTGACCCAGTAACAATAAGCTCATTAAATAAATCTATAGTAAAGAGATAGAGCTGGGTACCTGGGTGGCTCAGTCGGTTAAGCATCTGCTGAGATCAAGTCCAGCATCAGGGTCCCTGCTCAGTGTGGAATCTGCTTCTCTCTCTGCCCCTCCCTCCCACCCTTCCCCTGCTCATGCTCACTCTTTCACTCTCTCACTCTCTCTCAAAAAAAAAAAAAAATTAATTAAAAAAAGAGAGAGCTGTAGGAAAAGACACTAGGTAGATGATAGATACACCAATATTATTGATAAAGATAGAGACATACATTTGTGGGACAATTAAGTAAAATAGCATAAAAAATGTCTAGTAATGAAAGAATGCTTCATTACATTGTGAAATATTATTCAATCATAAGATATTTTCACTCATATACACAAAACAGTAATTAAATGAAAGTGATTAATGGCCTATTTTAACCTATCAATTAGAAGATACATTTAAATGATACCTAATTAGGCAAAAGTGTAGGGTATGTTAGTATTTTTTTTTTTTTTAAAGATTTTATTTATTTGACAGAGAGAAATCACAGAGAGGCAGGCAGAGAGAGAGGAAGGGAAGCAGGCTCTCCGCCGAGCAGAGAGCCCAATGCGGGACTCGATCCCAGGACCCTGAGATCATGACCCGAGCCGAAGGCAGCGGCTTAACCCACTGAGCCACCCAGGTGCCCCTGCTAGTATTTTAAATAGGCACAATCTTTTTTTTTTAAGATTTATTTATTTATTTGACAGAGAGAGCGCGCACAAGTAGGCATAGCGGGAGGCAGAGGGAAAGAGGAGAAGCAGGCTCTCTACTGAGCAGGGAGCCTGATGTGGGGCTCGATCCCAGGACCCTGGGATCACGACCTGAGGCAAAGGCAGCCGCTTAACCAAATGAGCCACCTAGGCACCCTGGTACAATCTCTTTCAAGGACAACTTGGCACTAAGTATAAAATGTCTGGCCCAGCAATAGTATGCTAGGATTTATCCTAAGAATAAAAGGAGAGATGAACGAAAGAGTCATTTCTATGAATGCTAAAAATGTTGATTAATTTTTTTCCTGTAAAAGGAAAAAGCATGACCAACTTAAATTTACAACAATGTAAAAAAAAATTTACAACAATGTGTAGTTACGTAAATATATTATGATATATTCTGGTACATTCATGTAATGGATTACAATGCAGCCCTTTAAAATGTGCTAAAGAAGAGGGGCCCCTGGGTGGCTCAGTGTGTTAAAGCCTCTGCCTTCGGCTCGGGTCATGGTCCCAGGGTTCTGGGATTGAGCCTCGCGTCGGGCTCTCTGCTCAGCAGGGAGCCTGCTTCCCTTCCTCTCTCTCTGCCTGCCTCTCTGCCTACTTGTGATGTCTGTCTGTTAAATAAATAAATAAAATTTTAAAAAATATATATCAACAACTATCTGTTAGGCATCGTCTATCATATGGGGCACTAAGTATAACCCTTTACAAATGTTATTTCTAATTCTTACCAAAACCCTGTGAGACAGATAACATTATCCTCCACTTAACAAAAGAGGACACAGTGTCATTGGCTCCTGTGATTTGTACGCCTGTTACATTTACAATAATTAGACTTCTTAGGTTCTGCTAAGTTGGATCTATCTAAGTTGGATCTGAAACATCTTCTGGGCTCACAGAATATGAGCTGGACTGACCTTAGTAATATGCTTCTACTTTAATCCTCTGACTCTATAGCTGACAAAACTGGGCTCATTTGGTTTATTTTGAAATGGACTTAAACCCATAAATCCCAAAGAAGTACAGGACAATAAAATGTATGTGAACTGGGAGGTCTTGACTATGGCTCTTAAGCCTCCCCCCAAATAACATGCAAGAAAAGGCTGAGAGAGTTGGAGAGAGCTTTGTGCAAATGGCAAAACCACTCTGGATTCTAGGATCAGAGAGAAACAATTTATGTTTCTGAGCATCAATACCTTCGACTGACCTTGCTGCTGAATGCTTATTGTGATTTCTGTGCTACAGCACATTCCAAGTTCAAAGTAAGATGGATATATCTTAGCAATACGAGCTGGAGAAAAATCGATTTTTATGATAAATGGTGTGATGCTTGTCTTGTCTGGGGGCTGTGTGGGCAGCCCCGTCGGAGCCCAGCATATCTACTTCTGAAAGGCCACTGCTTTTGGAGCATCATAACAGGATTGCTACCTTGGAAAGTTTTAGACCAAGCTGCAGTGCGCACAGAAAGAAAGAGTATCTAAACCGTTCAACTATAATGTCTGCTATTGTCTGAATGTGACCTCCTCCATATTTGTATGTTGAAACCCTACCCCCCACCCAAGATGATGGTATTAGGCAGTGGGACTTATGCCAGGAGAGTGGAGCGCTCATGAGTGGGATTAGTACCCTTATAAAACAAGCTCCAGAGAGACATCGCCTCTTCTACCAAGCAAAGATATCATGAGAAGGTATCTGCTAAGAACCAGGAAAAGGGCCTACACCCAACCATGTTGCCATCTTGATCTTGGACTTGCCAACCTCCAGAACTATGAGAAATAAATGTCTGTTTTTATGAGCCAAACTGTCCATGCTATTTTGTTATACCAGCCTAAGCAGATTGAGACAACATCCGAGGGAGCTTGGAATGGAGGAGGCCCAATGCACTGGCCATTGAAGAAGTGGATTTGGACTTGGAGAAATGGGATTGGAGGGGATAGGGAGCAGATGATATTCCAAGTTGAGAAGGCCAGAGCACAGGAAAAGGGACCAAGTCATGGAGAGCAGAGTTTGACTAGAGCATAGGGTGTATATTCAAAGAAGGAAAAGGGAGCATGGGATGTAAGAAGGATAGGGCCTGCATTAGGAAGGGACTTTTCAGTGGAAGGAACTGAAACCCAATTCAAATATGCTGAGTCAAAAAAGAAGGGAATTTATTGGGCTCTCATAACTGGAACACCCAGGGCTGCTGCTAGACTCAGGTAAGATTGGATCCAAGCACTAAAAAGACCCTCCATTTGTCCCTGTCCCCTTCCCTCAGCTGTACTCACCAATGGGTGCTGGCCGACTCCCTCAAGGTGGTCAACGAAAAACCAGCAGCAGTTACAGGGACACATCCCCTCATCTGAAACTCAGGTGGGGGAGCGTCTCCCTCACCTAGAGCAGTAGCTCAGTCTGATTGGCCTTGTGCAAGACACTTCCTAACCTCTCCCTGAGCCAGTCGCTGGGTGCCTGTAAATGGGGAACAGTGGTGGGCCAGGCCTGAGTTATCCGCCCACCCTACTGCCACAGAAAAGGGCCTGTACCCAGAAGATGGAAGATGAGGAGAGGGAAGGCAAAAGTAACAGTTAACACAGTCTACCACAAGGCTACGTCGTGGAGGACCTCGGAAGTCAGTGTCGGAGGTTGGCACTATATTGTTTAGACAATAGCAGGGACAGTGACTTCTGTCTTCCAGCAGAGAAGATGACTGATCAGAAATGAGAGTTACAAAAAGGAGTCCAGTGACAGTGCGTGGGGTGGACTGCAGGGGTCAGGCATGAGGGAGGGTCCCTCCAGCTCCAGGGGCTCACATCTGAATTTGACCCCCTAGGGAGACCAAGGGTAGGTCCTTGCTCTGGTAGAATAGGGAAGAGCAAAGCACTAGGAGAGGACGGTTCTTGTGTCTTTATCCTGACAACCAAATAGCGACAGCACCAGAGCAAGGGGGATGGGGTAGGGTGGGGGCCTGTGAAAAAGACCAGGGTTTCATGTTTTCTCTGCAAGCCTGTGACCCTCACAAAGCTTGTCTCAGACTGAACATCGGAGGGGAGGTGGAATGCGGAATGAACTTGCCCGGGGGCGTCAGATAGGGGCTCAGGGTGACAAAGACATTAACTTGGTATGTGCATGGAATAAGATCCAGAAGGCTGCACAGAAACTGTCAGCACTGATTCACAGAGAAGGGAGAGAACTTTCACTTTATAACAGCAACATTTTGATGTTGTATAAAATAAGCAGGTTTCCATTTGTAATAACAGTATCCATGGGCATTGTGTCAATGTTGTGTATACATGGCAAAAACGTACCTTGTAAAGGAAAGGCATTGGAATTTTTTGTACCTTGAGTTGGTGACTTGGGACACAACAGGTTTGCTCTGGATGGAGATGAAGAGGGTACAGTGGGGGGCACGTGGGGGGCATGGTTAGTTCTCTCGAGGGCCTCAGGAAGCTTCCACTGAGAAGCTGCTCGTGCTTAGACTTGAAAGAGGATGGAGCGTTGACCAGACCAACAACAATCAGAGGAACAGACATTGGAGGCTAAGGGAACAGGGCAGAGGAGTGAGGGCAGAGGAGTCTGGAAGGTCTAGAAAGGCAACTTGGAGCAGGAGGTAGGGGCCAGCTCAGTCATCCCACCTGCGTACCAACCCCCCCCCATTCCCCTCCCTCCCCCCACATGGGACTTTGCTCTGAGAACAAGAGGGAGCCATTGATAGGCTCCATGCAAAGGCAGGAGTGGTGTTGAGTTTGGCAAGACCACTGCGTGCAAAGGTTAGAGAGAGGGGTGAGACAGGAAGCTCCTGGGGGAGGGTGTTGAGGGCCTGAACGAAGGCGGCGGCCATGAGGATGTAAATTTCTCACATCTAAGAGCAAGGTTCACACGCTGAGCAGGACATGGGGGATGTGGGAGTTAGGGCTACTGGTTGCCATTTTCCGGTCTGAGCTGCTGCTGGATGATGGTCCATGGAAAGAGGAGAGCTTTCTTTTTTTCCTTTTTTTAAAGATTTTATTTATTTGAGAGAGAAAAGAGATCTCAGGACTCTGGGATCATGACCTGAGCCGAAGGCAGAGGCGCTTAACTGACTGAGCCACCCACATGCCCAGAGGAGAGCTTTCTTAAGGTCAAATCCATGGTTCTACGATCTTTATCATTATTCACCAGCATTCACTTTTTTTCCCTATTAGGTTAGTTTCATCCACTTTGCATCTACCTTCTGATGACTCGATCATCCCCATTGATACTGGAGTGGCCATTCAGTGGTAGCACATTACCCTGTCACCTGCACCCTTCTCTGAGCTTTTAGAGAATGTCCAGCTGCTCCTCCCCAGGACACTCTTGCCATTTCCCACACGTGCTACACCATGGTCCTAGCTTGATCCCAGGACCCCAGGATAATGACCCAAGCCAAATGCAGTTGCTTAACCAACTGAGCCACCCAGGACCACCCCTGCCCCCCCATCCCGGCCCCGGACACTCTTTTATCAGCCTGGTGAAGGGAGTGTGCTCTAGTTCTCTCGAGGAACATAGTTAGGGTCCCTTTTCTGGCCTCACCAAATGGTCTTTTCTGACACTCCCAGCTCCCTGCACCCCGGAGCCTTTCTCAGCACTCCATTCGGGCAGCTCTGCTTTGCACCTGGTTAACTATAGGTCACCACTCTGCCTCTTTCTCAGAGAGTAAGCGAGCCACCTGTGAGGACTGGCCCAGATGTCTTTGCCAGGAGGGACTCCCCTATCAATAATTCCCCTCGCCCTCTATCTTATGTCCTCCACAGCCCCGGTTCAAACCTCCACACTACAGCCACACACAAGCCCCCAGAGGCAGCAGACACTTTAGGACTTAGTTCCTACAGTTCTTTCAGCGAGTACAACATTTCCTCTGTGCCCTGGAGCTGTGCTCCACTCTGACTCTGGTTCTGGTCTAGAGCAAATCTTGGTGGGGCAGACCTTAAGGAAGACGGAACTCTCTTATGAGGCCAGGCCTGCCTAAGTGCCTAGCCGTTTCCCACGGGTACCTACACCATAGTCTGAGAGAGCATGAAGCGGAGCGTATGTCCCTTACCAAAAGGCATTTGCTCAGCAATTTCGAACTTAGATACCATCTGAAAATTGCTCAAGAATGCTTAAGAATTTAGCCATTACTTATGAGCATTCCCTCATGCCTCTGGCCCTCGCCTTTCCTGCCCTCCTGACCTTCATCTCCCTCCCCCAGCCAAGGGCATTAACAGACGTGCCTCCAGACCACCATTCTAGTGGACTTGTCAGGAAAACCAGAACCCAACATCCTGCTTAGAACACGAAGCGAGGGGGGTGGGGGGGGCATGGGGGGTGTTGGGCTCCATGGAGCCCGAGAGCATACTCAGTCATTTTAAAAGCTTGTTATTTTTGAGGCCCCAAGCTCAAGAAATGAATTCAGAAAGAAAATGAAAAAAATAACAAGACAGATAGCCAGAGTGCTTCCTCCGCTAACAAAGGCCCTCAGCTGAAACCAATTTGGACAGCTCAGCTCCGTCTCGGCTCATGAACTCCGGTTTACCTCAGAGAAGCCCTGCAGTGCACACATGCGTGCGTACACGCACACACGGCAGACCGGGTTGAGAGCTGCTCGGCCTGAAAGAAGCAAAGGAAACTTGCTCCTTTTATTTAGGTGATAATCTCTGTGGTTTTGATTTTGGTAGCTTAACATCTTCTGAAGATGTCTTAGGTCATCCTGGGCCTAAAAGATGGGTTTTTAGGAGACACTTCAGGATACTGGACCTCAGGAGAAAATAGGAAAATTACAGAACCAGCTCCTGGTGCCTTTGTTTACACTAGCCACTTACCCTTTGAAATACCTCATCTCACAAATGGCCTTTATTTTTTCAAACCCAGGAATGAAGAATTTGAAATCCTGAAATATCTGAAGTGCCCCAACCCAGAGCTCCTCACCAGAGGTGCCTGCCTGAATCTGAATTTCCTGAGAAGAAAATGGCTTGCCAGCTCCTGGGGAAGATTCAGCTAGCCTTTCAGCTAGCCTCTATTATCAGAGGAAGCAAAGAAGGTAAGGAAAGGCACGCTCTCTCCCTGACTGCCTTCAGACCCCAGCCAGTATCCACCTTCTCCTTCAGACTTTCTGAAAAATCAAATGAGTCCTCTAGAATTTCACAATCCCTGCACACATTAACTCCCTGTCCTGACCTGGGGCACAGCCTTGCTCGCTCAGTGATACCTGCTGTCCATCCAAGCAGCTTGGATGCTTTCTGTAAACAAGGAACACTCCTTCCCCTCCAGGCCATGACAGAAATGAGGTAGAGAAAAATTTCATTCTAATATTAAGCGAGAAAAGCAAAAGTCCAGAGCTGTGTGTATGATAAGCTACTAACTGTATAAAACAGGAAGAAAATAAACTCATTTGCTTGCATAGAAATAAAATATCTCTGGGGCTGCCAGGTAGCAAAATCAGTTGGGCATCTGACTCTTGGTTTCAGCTCACGTCTAATCTCGGGGTCATGAGATCAAGCCCCACGTTGGGCTCTGTGCTCAGTTGGCTTATGATTATCTCTTCCTCTACCCCTCTGTACCTCCTCCACTCTCTCTCTCTCAAATAAATAAATAAATCTTGGAAGGAAGGAAGAAAGGAAGGAAAAAGAGAGAGAGAGAGTATCTTTGGAAAGAAACACAAGAAACAAATTATACGATCTCTGAGGAAGGAAATTATATCCTTTTGTGGCCTTTGAATTTTGAAAGACTGCATTTCCTGTTCAAAATGGGGTAACTAAAACACAAATTAAAAACACATATTTATTTTTTAAATATTTCAATTCCCCCAGAATTTCAAGGTAGAGTAGGCAAGGTTGGCCTAATAATAGTGTACTTGTGGGGGAGAGTATTCTTCTAAAGACTGCAACCCAAGGAAGGTTAAATATTGGGACCATGCTTCTTTGGGAACATGTGGAACCAGAGGTGGAAAAAAACAGTGTTGTACTAAATAGTAACAGTGCCAGTGTGGAAGTGAAATGTCTTAGACCTCCAGGAGCATTCCTGAATTCACAAAATCATGGGAGTGTCACTGGACTTTTTGATACAAAATGGGGACAAGAACATGGCTCATGGGGGTGCCAGGGTGGCTCAGTGGGTTAAAGCTTCTCCCTTCGGCTCGGGCCATGATCTCAGGGTCCTGGGATTGAGCCCCGCATCGGGCTCTCTGCTCAGCGGGGAGCCTGCTTCCTCCTCTCTCTCTGCCTGCCTCTCTGCCTACTTGTGATCTGTCAGTCAAATAAATAAATAAAATATTTAAAAAAAAAAAAAAAAGAACAAGGCTCATGAAGGGACTCGTATGGGGTCAAACTGAGACAGCACACTTGGATGGAGAAGACAGTTAAGAAGGTCAGGAAAAAAAAAAAGTCAGAAATTCACAGAAGTCACAAAGAAAGTATAGGATACAGAGCAGAGATTTGACCCAAGTCCACCTCCCAAGAGCAACCCAAACCCCGATACAGAACTATGTACTTACACTGAAAATAAGTTTATCCTGGAAGGAAACTTGCTCCTGGACCCACAGGCAGCACCCCTGCCGACTCATACAGAGCCTTTGTGTGATCAAGCAAATGGTACTCCTTCCTCAAGACACCTTCCTTGTATCTGCCAGAAAATTGTCAAGTCTATGATGACTGCTCTTTGAAGGGCAGCCCTTCCTGGTGTGTAATCCGCAGCGTGTTAAATCACTGGAGCTGCAGAGGACAACTCTGAGTAGGGGCAGGGAACCTGCAGGGCCACGTCTGTGGATCTCAGACGGAGGCAGGATTGCCTGTCTACACACATGCACGCGTGCACACATGCACCCACTCCAAATCTTAATGAGTGATTCATATTTCAAAACACTGTTTTGTGAAAAAAAAGTTCCTTAAATAAGCTTTGATTTTTAGGTCAAAATGTGACTTGTTATTCCTGTATTTTATGTCTATATTTTACTGTGCCCTGAGATTTAATTTGTGCCCAATTTGTCATGGCTCAAGAAATGTTGGGAACTCATGGTTGAAAGACTCAGCGTTACAGGAGCAGAGGCCTTCCACTTCCTAAGTATGATGTGCTTCACGGAGAAGGTCCTCTGCAGGTCAGCTTCATCTGTGATATTAGGTGATGCAATAAATTATTGTTTTAGGGATCAAATATGGATAACAACTTTCTCAACACACAGAAAAGGTTCTCAAATTCTAATCTGCATAAGAATAACCAGAGAAGTATGTTAAAATTCTATTCCCCACCTCTTCCATCCCAACTACAGTCACCATCCTGACTCAGTGGGTCTGGAGTTCTATTAAATACCTGAGCCAGGACTCAGCTACGACACAATCCTCAATCTCTTGTGTGAACACAGAGGAGACTTGCCAAATAGGAACAGTATCCGTGATCTCTTCTGTTACCAGTGACTTTTAAATACATTAGCAATAATCACATGACTCCCTTAGGTTCTTGAAGCAAATAAAGCAAAAGTGCAGGAAAGTCAAAATTGCCTCTGATGTCTTCCTTCCATTGGGTCCCAGATGAAGAAATTGACTTGCATTCAGGAGCTCTCCTAAATGAGAAATAAATATCACTAAGGAGAATCCCAGCAAGCGTGCACCACACAGAGAATGAGACTCACCCAGGAGGCAACAGATCAGGGTCTCCCAATTTACACCAGCAGAGGAGTAAGGAGCGCATGATTCTGTGACAGAAGAGGAAGCCCTCGTGCTATTAAATACTTACATAATATTAAATACTTACATAAATACTTAATATAAAGCCCTCATGCTATTAAATACTTACATAAATACTTACATAATTAAATACGTACATATCACATATCACATATTGTGATACTTCTTGGCTTGGTGTTAAACAAAGTACTAAGTACGTTTAAGTTGCTCTAGAGCGTCTTTCTTCTTTTGCCCTTTCTCCTCCCCACCATCTCGGCCCTGAAACACATGCCCACGAGGAAAGGGACAGGAAATCAACACATATGGACTGAAGTGTACCTACCCACCCTGTGAAATAGGTAGTCCTGTTACCACTCTGCAAATATGGGAACAGAGCACAGAGATTAAACGCCTTGCTGCAGTCACACAGGGGGACAAATCGGGGCTAGGACTCACAGGCTGCTCTGGCTGGCATCCTAAGCCTTCGTTCGCGATGCCCTGGAGCATTTGTGCTGTGCACTCTGCCAGGCACAAAATAATGGTAACTAACACACGGGGCAATAGCACGGTTTGTTCTCAGTTTCTTAAGGCGTGTGCCCAAACACTCCTTCTCTACTCGCTTTCCTCAAATCTCATCTATTTCTCATGGCTTTAAATTCTATCTATATATAGTCATCAACTTTCAAATTTATATTGTCAGCCCAGATCTCATCCCTGAGCTTCGGAGATGTATCCCTAAGCAACACATCCATGACTTCTTGGGGTCTGAAATGGAATATGTCAAACACTGAACTGTTTATTTACAGTCCCTCCCTCTCTAGCAAAATCTTTTTCCTTCCTCGTTCTTCACCATTTTTCTTCACCATTTCGCTTACTGGTACTGCCTTCGAGGGGACTCCTCTGAACAATGAGCATTGCCCTGAATTCCTTCACCCTCCCACACAAGATACATTAGCATCTTGAGACCCACCTCCAAATTGTAACTAAAAATCTAACTACTACCAACTCTCCTCTCCTTTACCATCCAGCTATACAGATATGCATCTGTGGTTCTTATTTCTCAACTGCAGTGTCACGGTCAGAAACTTCAGGAGCCACTCATTGCCCATCAGATTAAGGCGTCTACCAACGTCTTTGATCTCACCCTCCCTCATCTCTCCATCTTGGTTCCTTCCGTACCTGGAGTTCTGAACTCTTTCCCACCTTGGAGCCAGAGTATTTGCTGTTGCCTCCACCTGAAATGTTTTTCTCCATACCTTTCCCATAGCTGTCTCAGTTTAAATGTAGATCCTCAGAGAGGCCTCCCCTGACCACACTATGTAAACTGTGTCCCATACATACTTATTTTTCTCTAATACCTTTCCATTGACTTATTTATCATCGTTTTTTCCATTAGACTAAAAGCTTTGCAAGGACAGGAATGATTGACATAAAGGATCATTCCCTACACCCCCCTTTCATCTAACTCAAAGAGCTCCAGAGGAAAGAAGAGGAATTAAGGACTATCTGTAGCAAAATAGTAAGGTTGAGTGCTGTAATAGGTAGAATTGCATCCCCCAGAAAGATATGTTCATTTCCTGATCCCTGGAACCTGTGGACATGACCTTAGTCACAAATAGGGCTGCTGCAGATATAACCAGTTAAGATGAGGTCATACTGGACCTCATCTTAATCCAATATGACTAGTGTCCTTATGAGAGACTGGGGACACAGAGAGAATGCCAGGTGACAACAGAACAGTGACTGGAGTGCTGTATGCTTCAGCCAAGGAAGCCAAGGACTGCCAGCAGCTCCAGGAGCTACAAGGCAGACCTGGGACATATTATCCCCTGAAGCCTGCAGAGACAGCATGGTGCTGCCAACACCTTGGACTTCCAGCCTCAGAAATGGAACTCTGAGAGGCTGAACTTTTGTTGCTTTAAGCCACCCAGGTTTGTGGTGGTCGTCTCTCACTTGAGGCAAATGAGGAGAGGATAATAATTTCTAAAGTAAAATGTAGCTCTAAGTTTTGTGGATTTTACGAAGAGTAATTAGTCAGAAGTGAAGTTAGGCCCAATATAGGATTTGGAGAATGTGGAGATGATTTTTAACGTGGGTTTTCTTCCCCAAAGGTAAAAACTCTCACCCAAACTCTGATATCTCATCCGAACCAATGTTACCCCAGCCCCTGAAGCAGAAAATAAGACATATTTAATTCTTCAAGCAATTAAATTGCTCATTAAACTTTTGCCACCTGGCCTGAAAGAACAGAAAATCTTATTAGAGTGAGGTTTGAAGATGTTCTCATTGTTTAATAGTTGTAGTACTTTTAAAAGTCAGGTACTGATAATGAAGTTACATCGGCCTTTTAGGACGTCTCTGAACACAAATTGCATTAACTCGAAGTCTCAGTTGGTTCATCAACAGTAATGGAATTATTACTGCCAGAAGCCATGATTCCACGGAAATGAAAATTCTATCTTTCCAAATACTACAAACAGTGATGCTTGGCAGTCCTGTACGCATTAAATCAGAAAACTTACCTTTTTATCTGAATTTTTGAGATGGGTTTTAATGTAAGCAGCATTTTGGAGGGGAAAAAAAAAACTATTCAAATTTTAATTTAAAATGGTCATTAAATATTGGATAGGAAATTACTGATGGTCAAGTATTGGGTCATTCAAGCCCTGTCCAGACTCATTGCTTACCCCTGGTGAACGTGGGGCTACTCACGTCCTTCCTGAGTTTTGGGATCATCATCCATTAAAGAGCAAAAAGGGAAGAACTAAATCATTTCCCAAATCTTTTCAAGCTCTAAAATAATGTTGTGTGTGGACATTTCCTTATTCCTCTGCAGCGTATTTATACTGGCTCAGGATTTCCTAGTTAGGCTTTCATCCGTTTCTGAGCCAATCAAAATCTAACTGATCTCAGTGCCCACACCTGCTGAACAAGGCAGCCAGATGTTGTGACTGGAGGGAGACTTGTTGAGGCCGCCTCCTGTCACTGGGACCCCACAGACAATTGTGCAGTCCGTTTATGGCACAAGAATGCCCAGCCCAGGAGACAAGGAGACTGAAATCGTCCAAGCTCCATTTGCCAAGCCAAGCACCTGTGAGTTTGCATCAGTCAGGGGCTGCTCCTTTTCCTAATCCACACCAAAGGGGCTTGGAGCAGCCCTGATTATCACCTCCCTGGACTACATAGTTTCTGTGGAGAAGCTGCCAGATTCCTTTCTTGTTTCAGAGAAAGCAGCTATAGAATATAATTATTATTGCTAATAATTTATGACTGTTTATTATCATTTATTCTTACAAACTGATAAAGAGCCTATATGCACATGAAACTAGAGAACTAGGACACCAAACAGACTGGCTATAGAATTTCAAAATTCTAGTCATCCTTTTATCACTATCCTCTACACATGACAACAATCTAAGTTGCTAGTTGCAGCTTAGTCAGTTTCATAATGTTTTATAATCACATGATCCTGACAAGGGTGTATCTCAGTTGAGCCCCTATCCAAGTTTCTGATACTAGCTAGCTCTCACACCTCCCAGTCAGTAGGAGCTTAAAGTGAGGATGAGGACAACAAAGATAAAAGCATGCACCACAGATTCAGTTCATGTGATAATGTGAGACCTCTCCCATGACCCCCACCACACCAGGTCTGTTCCTGGACCACTTGGACTCAGGATGCCTGACCCTGGAGGTACAGGAGATCCATTGGGTCCAAGCTCCTGGCTGAGTGGCTTCATGGAATTGTTAAGCAAAGGAGATTTTATGATCTATCAGGAAATCAGTCTTTGCAAATACTACCTCCTTCATTGGTTGTCACTGGCCACACTGCACTTGGGAACAGTCCAAAGAGCCTGGAATAAAGCCTCCATCCTTCCAGATCTTGCCTTTCTTCCTCTCTTAAAGAGGCCCTAAGATGGATTTACTGTGAAAATAATAAAGTTTAAGCCTCAAGATTCCTTGCTTGCATAGATGCTAAGACTTTTAATCAATTTTTGTAGAGAATACACAGAATCAGCAAAAGTATGCAACCAAGTAAGTAGATTAAAAAGGCTAACAGCAGGGGCACCTGGGTGGCTCAGTGGGTTAAGCCTCTGCCTTCGGCTCAGGTCATGATCTCAGGGTCCTGGGATTGAGCCCCGCATCAGGCTCTATGCTCAGCAGGGAGCCTGCTTCCCTCTCTCTCTCTCTCTCTCTGCCTGCCTCTCTGTCTACTTGTGATCTCTCTGTCAAATAAATAAATAAAATCTTAAAAAAAAAAAAAAGCTAACAGCAGACTTCCCACTTTTATGTACTTATATTACCTTTACATTTTAACATGTAAGACAAACATGAAAGATATTTTAAAAATGACTTAAATTGAACTTCTGGAGTGGTAAAATACAGTATCTGAGATTATTGCTTTTATTTTTAAAATTTTTTAAAAGATTTTGACAGAGAAAGAGAGAGAGCAAGCACACACACAAGCAGGCAGAAGGCAGGCAGGAGAGGGAGAAGCAGGTTCCTGCTGAGCAAGGAGCCTAATCGGGGTTCAATCCCAGGACTCTGGGATCATGACCTGAGCCAAAGGCAGACGCTTAACCAAATGAGCCACCCAGCTGCCCCTGAGATTACTTTTTATTTATTTATTTATTAGATTTTATTTATTTATTTGACAGACAGAGATCACAAGCAGGCAGAGAGGCAGACAGAGAGATAGGAGGAAGCAGGCTCCCTGCCAAGCAGAGAGCCCGATGCGGGGCTCGAACCCAGGACCCTGGGATCATGACCCGAGCTGAAGGCAGAGGCTTTAACCCACTGAGCCACCCAGGTGCCCCGAGATTACTTTTTAAAAGATATACTTAGGGGCCCCTTGGTGGCACAGTTGCTTAAGCATCCAACTCCTGCTTTCAGCTCAGGCTGTGATTTCAGGGTCATGGGATCAAGCCCCAGGTTGGGCTCGGTGCTTGGGGCGAGTCTACTTGAGTTTCTCTCTCCGTCTCCCAATCCCACCTGCGCTCTCTCAAATCTTTTAAAAAAAAGATAGGCAAAATGAACAAATTAGACTCTACAGAAGAAAATATTAATCTGAGAGAGTAAGAGAACTTTCCAAAGTGACACACACATACACACAAAACTGAAAAAAAAAGAGATTGAGTAAGCTGTGGGACAACTTTGAGTGACAATATGCGTTAATGGGATACTACAAAGGGGGAGGAGAAAGGAAACGTGAGGAAGTAATAGTTGGAAATTTTCTAAATTTAACAAAAACTCAAAACATACACACCCATGCAGCTCAGGGAACGAAACACACTGAAACACACACACACACAAAACAAGACCTATCAAATTAAATAAAACTGATTTAGGGAGTAAATCTTAAAAGTGGTCACAAGAAGGGGTGACTGCCTGCCTCAGTCAGAAGAGCATGTGACTCTCTTTTTTAATCTTAAGCAGGCTCCATACCCAATACAGAACCTGATGCAGGGCTCAATCTCATGATGCTGAGATCATGACCTGAGACAAAATCAAGTCGGACACTTAACTGAGCCACCCAGGGGCCCCTAGAGCATGTGACTCTTAATCCTGGGATCATGAGCTTGAGCCCCACATTGGGTGGAGAGATTACTTAAAAATAAATAAACTTATTTGTCTGGGTGGCTCAGTTGGTTAAATGTTTGCCTTCAGCTTGGGTCATGATCCCAGAGTAGTGGGATGGAGTCCCACATCAGGCTGCTTGGCAGGGAGTCTGCTTCTCCCTCTCCCTCTGCCACTCCCCCTGCTTGAAAACTCTGTCAAATTAATAAAATCTTGAAAAAATAAACAAACTTGGGGGGAAAAAGTGGTCACAAGGAAAAACACACTTTCTTAGTAGAGGAAGAGTAGTAAAGATAGCAGATCCATTTGCAACAACATGGATGGAGTTAGAATATATCATGCTAAGTAAAATAAATCAGTTAAAGACAAATACCGTATGATTCTACTCATATGTGGAATTTAAGAAATAAAACAGATGAACATATGGGTAGGTGGAAAAAGAGAAACAAGCCATAAGAGACTCTGAACCATGGAGAACAAACTAAGTGTTGGTGGAGGGAGGTGAGTAGGGATGGGCTAGATAGGTGATGGTTATTAAGGAGGGCACTTCGTACAATGAGCACTAGGTGATATATCCTGAAACCAATATTGGAATGTCAACTAACTAGAATTTAAATAAAAATTTGAGGGGGTGGGGAAGAGATAGCAGATCT
Source organism: Meles meles (assembly GCF_922984935.1). Lineage (NCBI taxonomy): Eukaryota > Metazoa > Chordata > Mammalia > Carnivora > Mustelidae > Meles > Meles meles. Next base: position 88,373,330 of record NC_060068.1, read on the forward strand.
CTTGTTGGAAACAAAGTAAACCAGTGGAGCCACACTTTTCAAGTACTGAAAGGAGAAGTCCCTGAGTGGCTCAGTCAGTTAAGCTCCAGCTCTTGGTTTTGGCTCAGGTGATGATCTCATGGGTCAGGCTGCCCATTCAGTGGGGAGTCTGCTTATCTCCCTTGCCCTCTGCCCCTTCCACACTCATGCCCTCTTCTAACAAATCTTAAAAATTAAATTAGGGGCGCCTGGGTGGCTCAGTGGGTTAAAGCCTCTGCCTTCGGCTCAGGTCATGATCCCAGGGTCCTGGGATCAAGCCCCACATCGGGCTCTCTGCTCTGCGGGGAGCCTGCTTCCTCCTCTCTCTCTGCCTACCTCTCTGCCTAGTTCTCTCTGTCAAATAAATAAAATATTTTTTTTTAATTAAAAAATTAAAGTACCAAAAGGGGAAAAAAGAAGTCAACGTGGAAGACTATTTGCAGCAAAGTATCTTTCAAATACTAAGTTGAAATAAAAACTTTAGCCTGAAGGTGAAAGAATCCATTACCAACAAACCTCAACTATAAGAAATGTTAAAGAATGTCTTCAGGCAGAAGAAAAATAGAACCAAGCAGAAATCTGGATCTACACAAAGAAATGAAGAACTTCTTAAATTGTAAATATATGGATAAACAGACGAGACTTTTTCCTTCATCAAAATGTCTTTAAAACTGTTCAAGCAAAAATAGTTAACACTGTAGTATGAGGACTTTAACAAATAGAAGTAAAACGTATGACAAAAATAAGACGAGAATGCCTGGGTGGCTCAGTCGGTTAAGTGTCTGCCTTTGGCTGAGGTCATGATCCCAGGGTCTTGGGATCAAGTCCCACTTCGGGCTCCTTGCTCAGCGAGGAGCCTGCTTCTTCCTCTGACTGCTGCTTCCCCTGCTTGTGCTCTGACAAATAATTTTTTTTTAAATAGCACAAAATGGGAATAGGAAAAATATTGCTATAAAGGTCTTACACTACAAATGAAGTAGTTTATTACTTAAAACAAGAATGTGATAAGTGAAAAATCATACACAACAGGGGTACCTGGGTGGCTTAGTTGGTTAAGCATCTGCCTTTGGCTCAGGTCATGATCTCTAGGTCCTGGGATTGAGCCCCATGTTGGTTTCCCTGTTCAGTGGGGGATCTGCGTCTACGTGTCCTTCTGCCACCCCCCAACCACCGCCAAAACTCATGCTTGTTCTTGCTTGCTCTTTCTCAAAAAAAAAAATTAAAAAAATAAAAAATTTATACACAATAAACCCTAAAATCACTTAAAATTTAAAACAAAGTATTATAGCCAAGAAGCCAACAAAGAGGAGGAAATGGAATAATAAAAACGAATATTCAAAAAAAGGCAGATAAAGAGAAAAAAGGAGATAAAACTCAAGATTTAAATACGATGACATCAATATTCACATTCAATGTAGCTGGTCTTAATACTCCCAACTATGGCATAGGTTGGCCGACTGGATTTTTAAAAAAAAAAAAAAGGCAAAACCAAACTGTATGCTGCCCACAAGATGGACACTTTAAGTATTAATACACCGACAAGTCTCAAGTAAAAGGATAAGAAACGGTAATACTATGTTAATATGGGTGGTTTTTTTTTTTAAGTTTTTAACTGGACTGCTAGTATTAACATATGATTTTAAAGCAAAGAATATTACCAGGAATTAAAGAGTAACTAAAAAAAGATATGTCAATTCAACATAAGGACAAAACAATCTTAAACATTTATGAACTATTAACAGAGTTTCATAATAGGTAAGCAAAACCCATCAGAACTAAAATGAAAAACAGACAAAGTCCACAATCTACCTGGGGATTTCAAGACCCCAACATTAAATGGTAGCAACAATAGACAGAACATCAGTAAGGATATACAAAACTTGAACGCCACCATCAGCCAACATGACCTAATTGGCAATCCAGATTATTTCCCTCAACAGAGCCAGAAGATACATTTTTTTCAGGTGAATATGGAACACTTCCAAAGATGTATCTTGATACATAAAGCAACTCTTGGAAAATTTTTTAAAAGGAATCAAATTATACAAACTTTTTACTAACCAATATGGAATTGGGTTAGAAATCAGCAACAAAGATCTTTGGACACTAAATATTTGGACACTAAATAACACACACTGAAAGTAACCCATCAAAGACAATGCCAAATGGAGAATTACGAAGTGTTTTGAACTGAAGGAAAACAAAGACACAACATTATCAAAACTTGTTAGAGCAGTGCTTAGAAGGAAATTAATAGCATTAAAATAACCAGTATCAGGAAAGAAGGCCTGAAGTCAGTGACTTCAGCTCACACTTTAAACTAGAAAAAGAACAAACTATATCTGAAATAAGCAGAAATAAAAAAGAGCAGAAACTGGTGAAATAAAAAGCAGAAAAACAGAGGAAAGGATGATGGAAACAAAATCGGATTTGATTCCTTTTAAATCAATAAAATTGATTTTTAAAAAGACATGTTAACATTAGGACTGAGAGAGAATATCACCATGTAGCTTACTTTATTAAAATACAAGGGAATTTCCAATTTTCTGCCAATAGATTTGACAACAAATTCCTTTGAAGATGCACAACACCAAAGCTTACTCGAAAGATTAAGTAACATGAATAGCCCTAAATCTACTTTTAACATTGATTTGTAGTATAAGAAGGAAATTCTGGACTCAGGTTGGCTTTATTAGTAAATTCTACCTAACACTATGGAAGAAGTAATGACAATATGATACCCAGTCCTTCAGAAAACTAAAGAGAAGAAAGTCAACACTTTCCCACTGAACCTATTAGGCCAGCATGACCCTCATAAACCCAAGTCAAAGACATGACAAAACCCTGGAAGAGCTTACGACCGCTTTTCAGTTATTTTTTAAAAAGCCATATATATGTAAGTGTCTCAGAAACACATGAAATTACTACTCAACAGTGGCAAGATTTGAAGATTTTCTTTTTATTAAAAATATAGCAACACAATAGCAGCATCATTTGATAAATCTTTACTAGTACCACTTGGAAGTAGTCCTACTCACATAAATATACACCACCTAATGCAGCATCTTTACATTTTAAACTCTTCCCCTAATAATCCATAGCATCATGTAAAGAACACTACTGTTAAGATTCAGGAGAGTAATAGTTAACTATGAAACTGAACTACTTACACAACTACACAATACACCCAAATGTCCTCTTCTGTGGAAATCGGGGAGCTCTGTAGATTGTTTCCAACAGTCTGTTGCCTGCCATGCAACCTCAGATTGGTAGAATTCCATCCCTTCAACTCTAATTCCTTCAGTATGATTTTCATAAATTTGGCTTGCATATATAGTCAATTAATTATCTAGCAAATAAAAGTGACTCAGGAGTGGAGAAAACTATATTATTCCATTCTAATCCCAGGAAAATAAATCTTAGCAGTAAAATATGTGAAGTTTCCCAAAGGTTGGCAATTTTCAAAATTAAAATGTTATCCAGATACAAAGTAAATTTAAAAAAACAGTCAATGAACTAAAATACTGCTTTTAAAAACAATATATTAAGAAACATTATATTAAATATAAACTAATAGTTATAATAAAGTTAGTTGCTAGGAACTATAAAAATACCTTAAAATAGAATGGAAAGAAATCTAGTTATTACTTACTACCAACCTGAATAGGGACCAAAAGTCATAATAGCTCCAGCTTTTATTTTTAAAATAATGTTATCAATCTTCAGGCAGAATCACCAGTAGAAGATTTAAGAAAAACAAGTACATCCACAAACCCAAAAATAAGTAGGGAAGTCAATTTTATTTTAAAAGACTTTATTACATTATACTGGACTACTGCTTCCAGAAATATAATTTAGCCCTTTTAAGAGCACTAACTTTTGAAATCTGAAAATAAACAATTTTAAATGAACATTACACTAAATAAACACTAAATACTAAAAAATACTAAGTATGTAAGTAGTGAAAATTAAAAAAATATCTCAACACATTAAGAACATACTTTGTGGAAATGACTACTTCATAACCCACCCAGTTAAAACCAGACAGTTATCTTTTAGTGAAAATATAGTGGCCCACTGAAATGTTAAGTTACTCAATGCATCCCTCCAAAAGGACTCATTTTAATAATTAATTCAACTACTAAAAAAAAAGATTTAAATCAAATCGTATTATTTCTAATAGATTTTTAAATGTTTAAAAGCCTGTTACTACCTATTGTAATCCTTTAAATTAGTATCTTCAGAGTTGACTTGGATTAAGGGGTTTTTTTTAAGTTTTAAGATAAAGACAGCAACATATATATAGGAATGAATGAGGTCCTAGAAATAACTAATATCACAAATGAAGTTACTTTCTTCACAAAAAAGAAAGGATTCTAAATGAGTTCTTATTTTTGACCATTTCAAAATTTAAGCCTCAGATATTTCTGAAGACCAACATAGTATATATAGAACCTCTTGAATATAAGATTCTGAACAAAATCACAAGCTGATTAGTGTTTCAATTATAAATTAATTGGATTAGATGGAGAATAATAAGGAGACAACTGCAGAAGTTGTGGATTTATACTTGTTTTCACGTATGAAAATAGCCAGCTTATTATGAAGGCTCATCTTAATATAAATAATTCATCTCATTGCTGAAAAGAAAGAACAAGAGGATCAACAGACTTTGTCTAAAATGATGAATAGCAACACAATTAAGGAACAGAATCTATTCTCTGTATAATCAGGCTAAAAGAGATAATTATAGAATGGATCAAGTATAAAACGCCTGTCTTCTTGGCCTTACCTCAAGTTTTCCTGACAACATCTACCTGGATTAAAAAAAGAACAGCCTTAAAGAAAAAACAAAATGCCTTGCAAGAAAATAACAAATAAATGGAAACCTACCTGGCTCCTATAAGTGAACAACAAGAAAGTCTCTCTCTCTCTCACACACACGCACGCATGCACACTCACACTCACTCCAATACCTCCAGGCCCTAGAAAGTTTTGCTTCCATAAGTCCATTTAAGAACATTTTTTCACTTTCTCTGGATCTCTTGTATTCCTATTCATATCCAACTTTAACAAATTGGAGTCTTCCAAAAGCATCATCATCGTTTTAAAGCTGAATATCACCAACAGGAAAAATAATTAGCAGCAAGAACCAAAATAAGTTTGTCAACTGTCAACACAGGGAACATTAGGAGTCCAGAGTACAAGAAATAGCTCAAACTTTAAATGATGATTTTATAGACACCACACATTCAGTCTCCAAGTTGAAATAATCTCTATGCCAACTAAAACAAGATAAACATAATAAACTAAGATGCTATTTTGAAATGCATAAACAAGTACTTTCCTCTAAAATACTTAGCTTTATTAGAGAAATGGTACTAAAAATAACAAAGATTCAAACATTTGCTCTATTCTACTTACATATTATAAATAAGACAGCTGTTGGTGCAAGACACCCACTCCTTCGCAATCTTTCCATATGCACCCAAGCATTCTTGTATCAGAATAAGCTGTTTACCAGCCAACCGTATGTGGCTGAATGATTAAAATGACCATCTATACTTTACATAGTAAAGCATTTTCAAAAATTTTAATGTACACAGTGACAAAAAGGAAAAAAAAAAACAGTTATTCTGAACACATGACGAGTAATTAAGCAGCTTCATAATCAAACCAGGCTTCATTGCAATAAGGGCAATTCTTTCCATTTGCTACCAAATACTTAAGTTTCAATAGTATTAACATTACAAGAAAACTCAAGTTGAAACCAAGTAACTGATGTGCTACTCAGCTTCTTAAATCTGTAAGTAACTCTTCCCATGAGGTAAGGCAACGGAGTAATTTGATTGTATTAGGTTGCATTAAAATAATGATACTTGATTTTTTTAATAACATGCTAATTAAAAGGTAGAACTTTTAGGGGAACAAAATAATAATGAAAAGATATCTGAAACTATGAGTTATGGCTTTGGGGGAAAATATTAGCAATGTTGTTTTCCTACTTGCATACTTCCTGCAGAAAGTGGACCTAAGAGTAACGAATGACCTATATTTTAAACTCAAGTAAACATATCCTTAAAACAAATAACCTCATGTGTTCTCTTTTACATAGAATTTCTGCACATCATTTACGAGAAGATGATTAAGAGGTAATAATTAAGGCCATCCAATGGAGACAACAAAAGTGTTTGCTTGATTTAAGTAAAGAACGAACGTGCTTCATTTTCAATTATCACAGTATATAACTGATGGTCCCAAAACTGCATTGTTGTTTTAAGCTCTAAAGTCATTCTTGAAAACAGGACTTCCCTCATGTTAGGTGAACTACATAAGAAGCTCTTCTGACGTACCACTTGCACCCTTCTCTATGGGAGTGAGTGGAATATCCATCTACGTTCCATATGAACTGAGAATGACTAGCACATATAAAATTCTAGAAAACAGCATACCACATTGTAGAAGGCACTAAAGCTTCAGCTTGTGCTCCCATAGCCCATTTTGAAAACCCAGTTTTCTTTTTATAATGGCACCTTTGCCACCTATAGCTGACAACACACACTGCAGTATTATTTGTAATAAGCTTGGAAATGTCAAGAAAGTTCAAAAAGAAATGCTTACTCTGTGGGGAGACCCAATGATTCTAAACACTGAATACTAATACACTATTATTAGTATTCAACATGGGTGCTCTTCCTTTTGAGAGAGAACAGGAGCATGCATTGTCAGTCAGTTGTTTGTTAATCCACTTATTTAAGCAACTTTAGTCTGTAAAACTATTTTAACAAAAAAAATCTGTTGTCCTAAACAGTGAGCAAAAGAAAACACAATAGTGAGAATTTAACACAATCACCGTAAATCCTGTGAAGTAAATGTTAAAACATACTCTGCACTTACAAGGATGTATATATATTTCCACCGATTTCAAGCACATCATCAAATCTGTATATATTGAAATTAAAAAAAAAAAAGTAAAACAATACAAAATTCAGCAACTACCATTTTTAAAAGGAGCCTCCAATGCTTATCTCCAGTTTTTAAGGATGGTACAAATTTGGATCTTTGATGTCCCATTTATTTGTAATGGTTCTTGGCAAACACTAACAAACCACATGACAAGTGTGTCAGCCACCATGGAAATGCACAGATTCTAGAAGATGAGGAGTTTAGGTAACACCTGTTATTTTCACGATGTCCATGCTTTATTTTCTTACTCCAGACAAGATGGCCACACAGTCACCTAACAACTAGAAAAGCTGTTAGTTTGTATCTTTATGCTCAACTGGATTTCTTCACTGTTTAACATCTTGTTGAGAGATTTAAAAGCTTTGGATTTTATTCCACGTGTGTTTTGAGGTGCATTTGTCAGTCCTATACTGCTTCCGTTTTGGTAGAGAGGTTTTCTTCATTTGGCTGACAATTTCCATTTTGCTGTACTTTGTTTTCCTCAGTCCTTGGTGCATCCTTGTCATCTACTTCTTTGCCCACGCTCGACTCTGGTTCTTTATTGTGTTCCTTCTCCTACAATAAATATGAAGCCACACATTTAATATTTTTCTCAAGAATTGCCTGCTGTATCTGGTTATGGCTAACATACGTATTTCTGTGAACTTAGTAAAAGCGGGTATTTTCTGTCATTACCTTATCATATAAAGAAGATGTGCAAACATGTATCAGTGTGTCCTCCAAACTGTAAATTAAATGAGAATAAAATAGTCTAAAAGAAAGTCTAGGAAGTGTTCAGTAAACGTTACTGAATTGAAAAAATGGAAGAGATCTGCTGAAAGAGTTAAACAGCTCCCAAAGATGCCAGGATAGATCTGTAATCTGGATACCAAAAAAGCAAAATTTAGAGGATGTAGAGAAAGAAATCACTATTTGTCCTAGCAAAGACTGCTCAAGAACAGTGCAATTCTGTCCTAAGCTTAAAGGAGAATTAAATGAGAACATACAGAACAATGTCTGACATCAGACACACAGAAATGCTCAAGAGACATTATCAATGTTACTGACAATGATGATAAAGCCCTACCAATGAGAGTAAATAAAATTATAAGATGAAAGCTCCAAAACTCATAACTGATTTCCAAATACAAATACACTTACTGACATAACAAAGCAATTAATGTAATTCATAAGTAAATATTTATCCCAAAAAATACCCTTACTTGGTGGAATTTGGTTTTCCATTAATATTCTAATCCAATAAATCTAATTTCAGTGTACATTACACAAAACCAATGACGACAGAACTTTTGTCAGTTTTGCTGGAACAAATCTATTTCAAGAATATATATGTATTTTGAGGAAAATACCCTCAACCAGAAATCTCTGTATAAAATCAAATACCTTATCATATATTGTTCCACATATAATACACATGTTATGTACTAACAGTCTTTATTGTATGCCATTCTAGGACTCCCTAAAGTAAGGGAAGCATATGAGTTTCAGTTAGCTCTTACCTCATCCCTTCAAAAATCCAGCTTAAAAAAGTTACCAATTGAATAAATATTAAAAGATACCACAGCCCTCAAAAAGGTTTTGGTCTAAATCTAGTCCTATGTAAAAAAAAAAACAAAAACAAAAACAAAAAAACTCAATTATTAATTATTCAAAGCCTAAATAATGAATGACTGCTACTTACTTTAAGTGAAGTATTGTTCTTCTCCAACTTTTCCTTTCCATCTCGGTCATTAGAACTCTTTCTTGCAGAGCTTGATCGTTCTCTCTCTCTTCTTTCACTAATATGGTCCCTTTCTTTTTCTCTCTTTTTATCCTTCTTATTTCTGCTATAAGAAGTGATAATATGCCAGTTAACGTCTAAGAAATTAAAGACCTACTATGTCATTGACAAAACAGTCTTCTCTAACACTAATGCACTGTAAGTAAGCCCATCAGTAATCTGGTCTGACCAAGTAACATAAACAGTCCTATAGCCCCACCTGCTCCACTCCGTACCACAATTAATTTTTTAAAGATGCCCAAGTCTTTTTGCAGAGACCACCATGTGTTCATATAAATCACGATTTCGTATTTTCAATTTATTTGTTCAAGGTTTATTTATCAACTGTAATGAGATTAAAATAAAACCAAATACACAGGTTTTTTACCCACCTTTCCAAAGCAAAAAATGAGTAAGCAGAAAGGAACGAAAAGGACAAAGAATTAGAGGCATCTCCCAGGGAGGACTGAATGACTGGATACCAGCAAAACTTGGAATTTCAAAATAAGCAGTGCTACTGCCATTGTCATTCACCATTACAAACACGTCGCACCAATTCAAGATCAAAAGTTGAGAAGACTACAAGAACAAGTTTCATTGATAAAATCAATACACCCTCAGAATTAGAGAACAAAATGTATTTCCAATCGGAAACATAAGACTTTCTACCTTTTTTTTTTTTTTGAAGATTTTATTTATTTATTTGACAGAGAGAGATCACAAATAGGCAGAGAGGCAGGCAGAGAGAGAGAGAGAGAGGAGGAAGCAGGCTCCCCGCTGAGCAGAGAGCCCGATGCAGGGCTTGATCCCAGGACCCTGGACTCATGACCTGAGCTGGAGGCAGATGCTTTAACCCACTGAGTCACCCAGGCGCCCTAAGACTTTCTACTTTTAACAAGTTGGCCTTAATGTGGAATTTTAAGCTTTTTACTCTTATTAATGAATAATTCACAAATAAAGACAAAGACCAAGAAAACAAATAAAGACAATGGGCAAGGGGCACCTGGGTGGCTCAGTGGGTTAAGCCTCTGCCTTCAGCTCAGGTCATGATCCCAGGGTCCTGGGATCAAGCCCCGTATCGGGCTCTCTGCTCAGCGGGGAGCCTGCTTCCTCCCTTCTCTCTTTCTCTGCCTGCCGCCTCTCTGCCTACTTGTGATCTGCCAAAAAAATAAATAAAATCTTAAAAAAAAAAAAAAAAAAAGACACTGGGCAAGCAGAACTAAGTACATATAAAAATTTAGTATAAGAGGGCGCCTAGATGGCTCAGTGGGTTAAGCCGCTGCTTTCAGCTCAGGTCATGATCTCAGGGTCCTGGGATCGAGTCCCACATCAGGCTCTCTGCTCAGCGGAGAGCCTGCTTCCCTTCCTCTCTCTCTGCCTGCCTCTCTTGTGATTTCTCTCTGTCAAATAAATAAATAAAATCTTTAAAAAAAAAAAATTTTAGTATAAGAAAGGTGGCATCTGAAATCACTGAGGAAAAGATGGGTCTTACAACTGGATTATTATTTGGTAAGTGATAAAACTCAATCAATATCTCGTAACTCATTCCACAATATAAAAATAGGTCCAAATGGATGAGAAACCTAAATTTTTAAAATAAAATACAAATGCTAGAAGAAAACATGGGTAAATTCCTGTAAGATTTTTTTTTTTAATGACAATTAAATTCAGGTACAATAAAAGACTGATAAATTTGCCTACATAAACCTTTGCAAGGAAAAAAAATACATTACCATATTCAAAAGAAAAATGACATTTACAACATATGTGTGCATCTTTCTACATAATTTTTAAATGTCAAGGGAACAATCACATCAAACTGAATAAAAGTCTTAGGAGTAAATTTAACCAAGGAGTCAAAAAATTTGCTGAAAAAGATGAGGACAAATAAATAGAAAGACATCCATGTTTACGGATTGAAAGACTTAAATATTGTTAAAATGGCAAGAGTATCCAAAGCCACCTAGAGACTGAATGCAATCTCTATCAAAATCCCATTGCTGTTGTTGCAGAAATACAAAAACCCACCCGAAAATGCATACAGAATCTTTAAGGACATCAAACAGCCAAAACAATCTTAAAAAGAATAAAGATTGAAGGCACAGCATTCCCAACTTACTATACAAAGGTACAGTAATCAAAACAGTACAATATTACATAAGGACAGAAAATAAACCAGTGGAATAGACCAGAAAACCCAGAAATAAACTCCCACATAAATGGTTCAAATGATTTCTGACAAGGATGCCAAGACCCATTCAATGGGGAAAGGACAATCTTTTCAACAAATGACATCGGGAAAATTGGATACCCACATGTACAAGAATAAAGTTGGACCATTATCTTAAACTATATTAAAAAGTTAACTCAAAACAGATTGAAGACCTAAATTTATATGTTAAGACTATAAAATTCTTAGAAGAAAAAACAGAAGATCTTCATGACATTGCATTTACCAATGATTTCCTGGATAAGATGCCAAAAGCACAGGCATTGAAAGGAAAAAATAGATAAATCTGACTACATCAAAATTAAGAGCTTTTGTGAACCAAATAGTATCAGGAAAATGAGAAGGCAACCCACAAAACAGGAGAGAATATTTGCAAATCATGTCTCTGGTACAAGAATATAAAGAATTTAAAGAACTCTCACAACTTAATAAAATACAAATAACCCAATTTGGAAATGGGCAGAAAACTTCAAAAGACATGTCCCCTAAAATATATAAATGATCGATAAAGCACACAAAAAGATGCTCAACAGGGGTGCCTGGGTGGATCAGTGGGTTAAAGCTTCCGCCTTCAGCTCAGGTCATGATCCTAAGATCCTGGGATAGAGCCCGGCATCGGGCTTTCTGCTCAGCAAGAGGGAGCCTGCTTCCCCCTCTCTCTGCCTGCCTCTCTGCCTACTTGTGATCTCTGTCAAATAAATAAATAAATAAAATCTTTAAAAAAAAAAAAGATGCTCAACATCACTATTCATTAGAAAAACACAAACCAAAACTACAAGATACCATTATACACTCAGCAGAATGGCTATAATCAGAGGCAGACAATAACAAGTGTTGGTGAGCATGCAGAGAAACTGGGAGTGCTAGCACAATGCTGGTGGGAAGGTCGAATGACAGAGGCACTTGGGAAAACAGTCTGGCAGTTTCTAAAAAGATAAGGAGAGGGGCACCTAGTTGGTTCACTTGGTAGAGCAGGCAACTAGCTCTACCCTGAGATTACTTAGAAACTTATAAGTAAATAAGTAAATAAATTAATTCGCTGCTCCACATACTGATTAAAAAAAAAAAGATAAAGAGACAGTACCATAAGACTTAGCAATTACCAATCCTTAGGCACGTGCTCCAAAGAAAGGAAAACAAGTGCCTACACAAAAACTTGTAAATGAATGTTCATGGAAGCATTACACATAATAACTAAAAAATAGAAAAATACTAGAAGTTCATTAACCATGGTTTCATCCATTCAATGGAATATTATTCACACAAGGAATAAGATATCGATACATGCTCCAACACGAACCTTGAAAACATTACATTTACTATAATACAAATACAGATACAACTACGCATATTGCTTGAGTCCATATACCAATGTCCAGAACAGGCAAATCCACAGGGTAAGTTAGACTAGGGACTTCCAGGAGCTAGTAGGGAGTAAGTCTTATGGGTACAGGTTTTCAAGTGAAAAAGTATTCTGGAATTAAGGAGCAGTGATGGTTGACGATACTGTGAACCTCATAAAAACCAGTGAATTGCATATTTAAAGTGAATTTTATGACATGTGGATTATTTCTCAATTCCGAAAAAAACCAAAAACAAAAACAAAACACCTAAGGAGTGCCTGGGTGGCTCAGTCGGTTAAGCATCTGCCTTCAGCTCAGATCATGATCCCAGGGTCTTGGGATCGAGTCCTTCAAGGGGCACCCTACTCCACAGGGAGCCTACTTCTCCCTCTCCCTCTGCCTGTCTCTCCCCCGCTTGTGTGCTCTCTGCCAAATAAATAAATAAAATCTTTTAAATCTATAAATAAATAAACCCAAGGTGTAGTTGTGGCTAGGTAGTCTCTCTCTCTCTCTCTCTCTCACACACACATACACACACAATATATACATAATGTATGCTATCTTTCGTGAAAGAAGGAGTTATTCTAATCAATGTATCTGCTCAATTTTGCAAAAAGAAACACAGGAAGGATAAAAACAATCGATTACTTACAGAAGGTGAATGGGGAGCAATGCACAACAAACAGGCAAAAAGTAACTTTGTGAACACATCTTTTTATCTAATTTGAGTTCATAACTGAAAAGTTTTATCTTTCATGAGCAAAGTTTAAAAATATGTATGTGGCCCACAACTACAGTATCATATGCCGTCCATTATCCTCACCTCAAAACAACGCAAATAAACATAAGACCCCTACTGAGAAACATGCTCTTGTTTACACACTGACAAAGGTTTTTATAAATTCCTCTTTTCTACACCTAGAAAACCAGGGAAAACCAACCGAAAAACTATGCCCATTCATTAAGGTAGTGGAATGAAAAATAAATACACAGAATGCAATAACCTTCCTTTGTAGCACAAACCCAACCAGCATAGAGAGGACATAATGAAAGAAAAGACCTCATTAACAAGGGCAACAACAAAAAAAGATCTAGGAATAAACTTAGAAGATGCATAAAATCTGTACAAAACAAACACTGAAACATTTTTTTTTTTTAAATGTTTGACAGAGAGAGAGAGAAAGAGATATCACAAGTAGGCAGAGAGGCAGGCAGAGAGAGAAACAGAGAGGGAAGCAGGCCCCCTGCTAAGCAGAGAGCCCAATGTGGGACTCCATCCCAGGACCCCGAGATCATGACCTGAGCCAAAGGCAGAGACTTAACCCACTGAGCCACCCAGGCACCCACACTGAAACATTCTTAAAACAACGCTATGGATGGTTTAAGGAAGTGAAAAACAGTCAGTATAGAAAGACTCACCATCACAAAGCTTCATTTATTAAAAAAACTGATTTATCAACTTCCCCTAAGTTAATTTTATTTCTAGATTTTATTCCAGATTTTTTTCTAGAACCTAAACAAATGACTCTTATTTTCAGACTCCAGAGTGCTAACCATTACACAATGGAACCTGACTCTCATTTTCAAATGGAAAAAAAAAAAAAAAACAACAGGTAAGAATTGTCAGAAATGCTCAAAAAACAGCAGTCGAAGTGTGGGGGAGGATCAGGCTGACTAAATGTTAAAAAAATACTACACAATCTGAGTAATAAAAAGCCTGGAGCACTGGTACACGATAATCAGTCAAACCAACCCAGCAGCAGCAAGAGCCCAGAAATAGACCCATACACAGAAAGAATATTTAGTACCTGAAAAGGCAATATAACAAATCAAAGTTAGAAAAACTGAGTTCTTAATAAATGATACTGATCAAAAGAAAAGCATATGAAATAAAATGGAAAAAAAAAAGATATAAATAAATAAAAATTAAAAAAAGAAAAAAAAAGAAAAGCATATGGAAAAATAAAATTGGACCCACAAGCCATACTATACATACAGATGACCTCCTCCTAATGGATCAAAGATTTTAATGCAGAAAGTAAAACCATAAAAGTGTAAGAAGAAATAATGGAAGACATTCAATTATAATCTTAGAATAGAAAAGACCTAATCTGATGTGACTCAAAATCCAGAAGGCATAAAATAAAAAATTTGAGGGGCACCTGACTGGCTCAGTCAGTAGGACATGTGACCCTCAATCTTAGGGTTTTGAGTCTGAGGCTCCACACTGGTTTTACAGTCTACTTTAAAGAAAAAAAAAAAAAAAAAAGAAAGAAAGAAAAGAAAAAACTTGGGTAATTATAAAAAAATCAAAATCCTTTTTAAAATCAAGTCTCATAGTATTTTCTGAAAAGAAATGACAAAGTAGGAATGACGCCTCATATCAAATCACTATCTCCCTAATACGGGGTGCATGGCTGGCTCAGAAGAGGATGCAACTTCTCGATCTCAGGGTTTTGAGTTCGAGCACCATGTTGGGGGTAGAGCTTATTAAAAACAAAAACACAAAACAAAAATAAAAACAAAACTTAAAAAAAAAAATCACTCTAATATAGAAAGAGCCCCTGGAAGTAAGAAAATTCTAAAAACAAACAAAAAAACAAAAAGCAGACCCCACAAAAAATGGCCAAAGTATACCAACAATTCACAGAAAAGGAAATACAAATATATGATGAGAAGGTCACCTTCACTCTTCAGAGAAATACAACTAAAATTACTGATTATATACTGATACAATTTCTCATCTATCAGACAGTCAAAAACCCACAACTATAGTAACATAATACAGTGCAGCTGACAGAAAACAGACACTCTCATACACAGCCAGCTGACATGCAAACTGCAGCCAATCTATATGGAGGGCAATAAAGAAACACCTGTCCAAATTATAAACACACTTAACCTGTGACACAACAATACCACTTTTGGAATTTTCCCACATAACCTGCACACAATGAAGTTAAGTCCAAAGGTATTCACTACAGTACGGTCTAATTTCTAATACAGGAAAATTAAGCAAACCCATACCACTGCAGGCTGGTTAAATAAACCAAAGTATTGCCACACAATGAAGTCCATGCAGTTCTAAAAAAGAATAAAGCAGCACTCGCTGATGAATATGTAAAGGTCTCCGGGCTGTTGACTGACAAAAAGCAAGGGCACAAGTGTTCTTTTGTGCTACCTTCTGGATAAGAAATATGAAAAGAAACTATAAATTTCAATGTTGTAATCTCTACACAAAACCAGAAGGATAAACAATACAAAAAAAATGAAGTCACTACTTATGGACACAGAGTAGATGAGTGCATAGGTGAACTGATGTATTACTTTTTATAGTGTTGGGATTTCTGAACATGCAAATGTGTAACATATTACTCTTTCAAAATAAAAAGTTTAAAAATAGATCAAAAAGAAAATTTTCTTCCCCCGCTCCATCCTTGGATTTAGTACACACTTTCAACCTACCTCCTAGGAGATGGAGACCTAGAAGATTTCCTTTTTATAGTTTTTGATGTTCTTGGTGATCTGGAAGAACTCCTGCTCCTCCTCCTACGCCTTTCCCTGAAAATCAAAAATATATCATTTAAAAATGCAGCAATTTTAATAAAGCGCAATTCAAATACACAAAAACTAAAGGGTCCTTAAGACTCTCTAGTTAACAGTAGTCTTCAAAGACCAGTTTAAACTCATGTCCTTTAAAGAACATGTCCCTTTTTTTTTTTTTTAAAGATTCACTGATTGATTGATTTGACAGAGAGAAACACAGTAAGAGAGGGAACACAAGCAGGGGGAATGGGAGAGGGAGAAGCAGGATTTCTGGCTGGCAGGGAGTCTGATGCAGGGCTCATTCCCAGGACCCTGAGATCATGACCTGAGCTGAAGGCAGATGCCTAACGGCTGAGCCACCCAGGTCCCCAAGAACATGTTCTATTATCTAATATTACTGCAGGTCAAATTTTGAACCATAAATTTTACAGACATGAAAATATGTTCTAAGATTTCATAACAGAAAAGGGAGAAGACTCCTTTTCATCTGGTTTATTTGAATACTAATTTCCTGAATGGAAAAAAATATCAATGGATATTTCAGATTCTCTCAAGTTAAGTATGTTCTTCTCCACCATCTAAAATATGCTCTGCTTATCCAGATCCTTTGGCCTGCATCTAAATCCTTGCTGCCCCACTGTGGATTATTTTATAAAAGATTAAGTTGGCTTCCAAAATGTGAACTTCCCAAATTCAAGCATTTAGAATGTCTCTAAAAAATCATTTACATTAATCTGTTTTACAGAGAAATTGTTTTATCCAACTTCCTACCATTTTATTGCTCTATTCATTTAAACCGAATGAACAAGTTGCTTAGACAGAAGTAAAATAGTTAAAACCTGGGGTGGCTTAAATATGAAATAAAAAATAACCACTGAATTGATTAACAGTGTTTAGTATTATTAAAAACTATTTTGTTTAACATGTTACCAAATGACTTCATTTATAAGCGTGGTCAACTGAGAAACAATAAATTTCAAGATGTCCATAATTCAGGGATGAGGTAGGAGGACATACTTACTATGATTAATGTGTCCAATCATCTCCCAAGGAGCTCTAATAATTAGTGGCCATATAGGTGAAAGAACCAAAACCCTAGAATCCAAGTTCTCCACACCACCCTCAGTAAGAATATTCTAGGCTAGGGGTGCCTGAGTGGCTCACTGGGTTAAGTCTCTGCCTTCGGCTCAGGTCATGATCCTGGGATCCTGGGATTGAGCCACATCGGGCTACCTGCTCTGTGGGGAGCCTGCTTCCCCAGGCCCCCACCTGCCTCTCTGCCTAATTGTGATCGCTCTCTCTTTCTCTGTCAAATAAATAAATAAATAATATTCTAAGCTAAAGAAGCATTTTGCCTACATTTTTCATTATAAAATAAATATTAGATAATGCTCAGATGTGGTAGATACAATATATGTCAAGACCAAAATAGCCAAAAACCTTGAAAACAGCATCAATTCCAATTTTACCTCAAGATCTCTCCTCCATTACCCAATTTTATTCGAAAACACCCCAAAATTATACTTCCTGACTAATGTGAAAATTAGGTAAAGATATTCCATTCATTCAACGCCATTCTGTAACAGCTCAGTCTAAGTACCATAAATACTTATTTCATAGCATGAGAATATCACTGTATCTTAGACTTTATTTACACACAAAATGGTTCCACTGTGACCAGTTTTGACTGTTTAACTTTGTTCAGGAAGCACTATGTACAGGTAAACATCTAGTAACTAACAGCTGATGATAATGAGAGCTAAGTCTGGACAGACTGAATCCAGAACACCAATTAGGTGATAAAGAGGCAGTCAGGGGTAGTAAAAGGAACTGTAGTTGGTTACACTTAGATTTAAATTTTAGTTCCACCACTTACTAGCTGCATGACTAGGGCCATATTACTTAACCTGAGTTTCAGTTTTACCAACTGAAAAATGGGGTTAATAGCTAAGCTTGATAGCACTGTTATGAGGATTTAGGATGATACCTATAAGTACCACGCACAATCTCCTGCACATATTCAGTGTCAATATTTTCTCCTTTCTCCTCACTAGCTTTATTGCTTGTTACTGAAAACACTGTGAAAGTTGTGTAAGTATCGAAATTTTCTTTAAAATGTAGGTTAGAGGAAAATGTTGAAAATAAAATGCCACATACTCTGAGCCATGAAAATGTTTCCTGTTTACTAAACAAATCAGAGCACATGAAAAACAGAAAAATGCTAAAAGATGACAAATTATAACTCTTCACCAAGCTCTTATGAAAGCACAAAACATACCAAACTTCTGAATCTTTAGAAACTAATGTTAGTTAGCCTTTCTTTTCCAGGCCCCAGAGGGGAATATTTAGGAATATATTTAGGAATGAATGCAAACATCTGAACTTCCTTAAATGTCAAGCAACTTAAAATGGCCCCCGACAAAACTAAATATTTCAAAGTCATCCACAAAAAGTAAATCCAACTGAATTTAGAAGGAACCAAAACAGTTTTGTGTTACGAAGGGCAATAACTAAATGATCGCATAAACACAAAAGAAGGTGTGACAGACAATCAGTAAAATCACTGTGCAGCAAAAGAATAGTTGCAAGGCTTGGGGCGCCTGGGTGGCTCAGTGGGTTAAAGCCTCTGCCTTCGGCTCGGGTCATGATCCCAGGGTCCTGGGATCGAGCCCCACATCGGGCTCTCTGCTCAGCAGGGAGCCTGCTTCCTCCTCTCTCTCTACCTGCCTCTCTGCCTACTTGTGATCTCTGTCAAATAAATAAATAAATAAATCTTAAAAAAAAAAAAAAAAGAATAGTTGCAAGGCTTGACTGAGGTCCACAGCAAAGAGGCTAAGTTAATTCTTCAGTTTCTGGTTCAATGTGCTGAAATACAACAGCAGTCTGTTTACATACACTATTACTTTCAACTTTATGCTTCTGAGGTAGTTTCTTAAAGCAGGTACCAAATTCTGATTAGAGAATTCTCAATTAAACTTAATCTCTTAAAAAGAAGAGAAAGAACTACCGTATTTCTAATATGGAAGTGCAGGGCTGATGGAAACCTCCCCTAAGCCGTGGTATTATCACACTTGGAAACCATGATAATCATAGTCTTCTCACAGACTTACTCTGACAATTAAGTAAGGCTAGTCATAAAAAACTGTGCCGAGAAAATCTGGCATTTGGTAAACCATTCAACAAACGCCTGGAATTATCTTCTATTACCTAACCAAAGACTGGTATATTTTTTTTTTTGTAAATATTTTATTTATTTATTTGACAGAGAGAAAGCGATCACAAGTAGGCAGAGAGGCAGAGAGAGAGAGAGGAGGAAGCAGGCTCCCTGCCGAGCAGAGAGCCCAACGCGGGGCTCGATCCCAGGACTCTGGGATCATGACCCAAGCCGAAGGTAGAGGCTTTAACCCACTGAGCAACCCAGGTGCCCCCAAAGACTGGTATATTAAGAACAAGCTACTAGAACACAAAGTTAGAAAAACAGGAAATATGCATTCATCTCCAATCACCTTCTATGAAAAACCAAGTTTAAAAGTCATAAAACTTGCTAAAATGGGTGTTTTGTTTAGTATTTTTAAGATCTATTTTTAAAAAAATTAGAACTCCCATTTACTCAGTTACTGTATCATGTGGTGTAATAGATACAGGTTTAGATAATCTTGAATCAAGGAAGGTCTAGGTCTTCTTTTTGCAGCTGTTACTATGGCAACCTGCTGCCACCTGGTGGCAGTGTACTTACTAATAGACGGAACAGTCATAAGAAAAAAGGAAAATCTTAACATTGACAAATCAAGGAAAACCAAAATTTTCAAGTCATGCACTCAACAAAACAGAGCAGTAAAAACAAATGAAATTTTAATAAGCATTCTGAATACTAAAATTTACCAAGAGGTTAAAAAGAAGGGCAGGTGAAAGAAAAAAGAAAACCTTGTCTTTGCCATCTCATCCTCCAAGAAACTAAGCAGCAGCAGCCATTGTTTTATATCAGGGATTACAAAGGATAATTAAAACTTTTTAAATTATCCAATTATCTATCATCTCTTCCACCTCATAGAGTCAATACTGTGGCAAGTGCTCTACTAGAGAAATGTTTATTCTGCAATTAAAGGGCAATGTGCCGGTATTATTGTACTGTTTCCACTTATGTAGATAACCTCTTCCCCCTTGGTTAATATTCACATTCTCATTTGTTATCAGTAAACCCCTTCATAAGAATTTTAAGCATTATCAAACCTGCTGGAACTACGAGATCTTCTTGATGCATTGTAACTTCTGGGTGGTGTTCTGGATTTTTTATCCTTCTTTCTTTTGTCATCTATCTCTTTGGATCTGTCCTTGTCTCGTTCCTTTTCTTTGTCCTGTTCCTTGTCCTTGTCTCGCTCCTTGTCATGTTCTTTTTCCCGCTCTCTCTCTCTGTCCTTTTCCTTGTCTTTATCCCGGTCCTTCTCCCGTTCTTTATCCCGGTCTTTGTTTTTACCCCGTTCCTTTTCTTTTTCACGTTCCTTCTCCCTGTCTCTCTCTTTTTCCCTTTCCTTTTCTCTATCTTTTTCTTTCACTCTTTCCTTTTCCTTGATCTTTTCTCGGGTGTCTTTTCTCTTGTCCCTTTAAAAACAAAAATAAATAAATGAATTCAGAACTAAAATTATTCTGCTCCCCAAAGAGGACCTCCCTTTCTTCAACAAAACAACTTATACTAGCTTATAATACATAATTTCTATATAACCCAGGTGTATATGAGGCTGTTAGAAGAAACAGTTACCCAGTTATAATTACATATTTTAGAATGAGTCATTCTGATCATCAGATTCAAATCAATGGCAATCAATATTAATCACTACTAAAGCAATAAAAAAATTAAATGTCTCTCATTAAAAACCTAAACCACAATAATTTTTTAACAAATGAAGCCATGAGAAAAATTACCGCTAATTTCCCCAAGACTTACCGTGAATGTGAACGACTCCTTGATTTCCGTCTCTCCCTTGATTTAGAGCGTTTTTTATGTGGGCTCTTAGATCTACGTCTATCTTTTTGTCTTGAACGTGATCTATTATGGGATCTACTCCTAAAGAAAAACAAGTTGTTAGAATGTCAAAACTTACTCTTATAATTTTAATTTTTTAAAATTTAAGATGTCTTTCAAGTAAGAAAATTTTAAAACCGATCCCAACAATAATCAGTATTTTAAAATTCTCTATTACATAATGCCTCAGTTAGATTATTGGCAATAAATTATTATTAGCAACTTTACCAAACAGTTCATTTTCAGAATACAGAGAAAGAAATTACGTTATTTTCTTTGAGACTGAAGTTATTATTTTCAAGTGTCGCTTTCCCGTGCTAATTATTGTATGCCTGTTACTATATGACTTCTCCCACAGAACAAGTTTTTATACTATAAATTAAACTCTTAACTTGCATGTAATTGAACTGCTTATGGTGATACTTTGACAAACAGTGGTTCTCTGGCTCAAGAGTTTCTCTAACTGGCAGTGTGATGTCTGTCCTAACATATATTAAGAATGTATAAGGAGGGGGGGGGGTGGGAGGTTGAGGAACCAGGTGGTGGGTAATAGGGAGGGCACGTACTGCATGGAGCACTGGGTGTGGTGCAAAACCAATGAACATGTTACGTTGAAAATAAAGAAAAAAAAAAAAGAATGTATAAGGAAGCACAGTACTAATTACGCTGCTAGTATGACAGGAAAATAAACATTACTCATGAGTTGAAGCTACAGATAATTAAATGCTGGATTTGCAAGACCTCTTGATTTTATAACTACATAAACATAGCTATTAAAAGAAACCTTTTTTTCTTTTTAAATATTTTACTTATTTATCTGATATGTAATGAGAGTAAGAGAGAGAAAGGGTGTACAAGCTCTGGTAACAGCAGGCAGAGGGAGAGGCAGACTCCCTGCCAAGCAGGGAGCCTGATGTGGGCCTCAATCCCATAACTCCAGGATCATGACCTGAACCGAGGGCAGACTCCCCTTAACAGACGGAGCCACTCAGGCACTGCCCCCGCCTTTTTAAGATTTTATTTGAATGTGAGCACAATAGGGGGAGGGAGGGGTTGAGGAGAGGAAGAAGCAGACTCAAGGAGCCCAATGTGGGGCTCAAACCCAGGACTCTGAGATCATGACTTGAGCCAAAAGCACACGCTTAACCAACTGAGCCACCCAGGTGCCCCCAAAAAAACCTTTATGACTGGAATTCTTGCAGGAAAAATAATGGTTACTCCAATTCTGAAATTCTCTAGGCTCCTTATTCCCACTGAAATACTGCAATTTATCTGAAATTGCACTATTTCACAAAATAGTGAAATATTGTAATTTTTATCCTAGTAACTATTTATTAAAATATAACAAAACTGAATGCACATAAATAACCAAGTGACAAGACTCACCAGCTCTGGAGCAAAACAATCTGGCTCTGACACTCAGCTCTGCCACATACTAGCTGTGAGAACTCTGGCTACTCGCTTACCCTCGCTAAGCCTAGTTTCTTCATCTACAAAGTTGGAGAATCAGACCTACATCGCCTAGGGGTGTCATGAGGACTGAATCAGATGATGCATGAAGGACTGCCTAGCTGTGTCAGGCACAGAGTAAATGTTCAAAATTCTTAATTTTCAAGACCATCAGCATTAACAATTAACATAAATGAAAACTTTAAGTTACAGCTTTATTCCAAGGAGATCAAATGAACTTCCACAAGTATGCTTTATATAATTAAAATTCATCTTGATAGTCATGTTTTCATGAGTTAAGTTAAAGCAAAGATCTATAAAAGAAATACATACAGTTAAATGCTTGTGGTATGCTAAGAAGCCAGAAAAACCTCAAGACAATTTTCAATGAATAATGAAATCCTATTTTTTTAAACACATTTTTCAGTACTTAAAATGTTTCCCAACAGCTAATTTTCAACTGAACCACTTATCTATTTTATGGCTTTAAAAATTATACATTTATCTGGTATTTAAAATACCATATTTTTAATACAGAAAGATAAGCCAGTTTGCTGAAATCTTTAATAACTCAAGAGATAAAGGGTCGTGTGCTAGGTATTAAGGCAAAACTGCAAAACTTAAGCCATTTTTAATCCATTTACAGACATCCACATGAGGGGAATGTTTTATAAGGCCTTTGCTTCTATGTACTTAATAGAAAGTCTTTACATTTTTGTTCTAGTTAACCTTGCTAAAAATATACATAGTAATTTTGTTTTCCTCAAATACTGCTTTCAAACCTTAATTAAGCAAAGAAACACCTTTTAAAAAATTAAGTATCGCCTTAGCAAGAATTAATTTTAAAAACACTGATCATGTGGATTCCCACCTTACCCTATAGGTCCTCAGAGTTTCAAAGTCCCAAGAGTAATTATTATATTTTAATTTTGACATTAAAAACTTTCATGTCCCTATTTCATCCACTAATCACCTCCAAACAAGTGTTCTGATTAGGAATGCAAAAAGCTTCAAGTCAAGAGCAAATCTAATCCAGCCAAAGAGAAAGACTTGAGTTATCATCAGGAGATCTCATTTCAGCATAATGTGCAAAACCACATTTATAAATTAAACTGTAAATACAGGGCAACTTACCATCAGGTCTCATCAAAGTTCAACTCTAAGTCTGCTGTTTCCCATTAAAGTACTATAAAATGTCTTATAGTTCCCATGCTGGTCTGTCAAGGTTACGTAACTTTAAAATATAATAATTACAGTACTACCCACCTTTTCTAACACTGCCCTTTGAAAAAAAACACATATATAAAAATTTGAGCAAAGTCAAAATACATCTCCCTGGTCCTAGCCAAGGTCATAGTGACAAGAAACCCCTTCCTGCTTCCTACCATACAAGGGGAACGAACAGGGAAAGGACAGGGGCTGGAGGGAGGCTCCAGAAGCATCTGAAAATGTTGAGAAAGTAGAAGAGGGTAAGCCTTCAAGAGTAAAGGCTCCTAAAACTCACACTCCTGATAATAAGTCTAGTGGGGCAGAGCCAGAGCTGAGGGGAAGTTCCTTACATACCAAGATCCTTAAGTCAAATATTTTCAGAGATTTCAAGGGATTTTTTTCCCCCTTAAAAAGAACCTTTATTCTTTTTTATTTCTTTATGAACTCAGTAAAGGCTACATGTGTTTCTGTACATGTGTAAAAATTAGTATAGTATAAATTTACTTTAGTAAATTTAAACTTTAATAAATTTACTTTAGTATATTTATACTGTATTAGTATAAATTTAGTGTAATATAAATTTAGATACTACATAAATATATGAGAGTGTTACATGTATGTGTGTGTATGCCAAAGGCAAGTAATTTCTAATGCTATGTACATAGACAAACCTTCAGGAGAACACTCTTATGACTTAAGAACAGTAACTAACAAGTTTCATTTTAGACTGAAAAATCCTTCCCCTATTAACCCTTGGAAAGGGAAAATATCCAAATATACTTAAAATGATAAAAGCAAGCACCTTAAAGCAGAGAGTTAAGTAAATTTGCTCCAACAGATAAATCTTCACAGAGATTATTAAGGAAACTGATGCTAATCATGTTTTCCTTTTTTCCAGCCTTAGAAAACCAGTAAGGTATTAGATTTAGAGCACAGCTCTTATAATCAACACAAAATGAGATTCAGGTCACTGGTCTCTTTCCTTCTCAGAAAAGAAGTAATTACTCTTGAGCTCAATTTTTTATTTCTTTTATCTCCTTTACCTTCACTTACCTGCAGAAATATCCACAATCTAGTACCACTGCTTTAATACTACTTTCCTTCTCCAACTCAGGCTTCTGTGGCTCTGACCTCTTCCCTGTACATGTAACAACTTCCTTCACTTGGATCTGAACTTGCCTTACTGGATCACCTTAGGGGAGGGGGGAGACGGTAAAACCATATCCCAAAAGAGACCATACAAACTAAGAATTATGGAGAAGTATACACCAATAAACAACTAGAAGTATAGCTTACTAGAGTCAAACAAAGAATACCACTTTTTCCTTTCTCACTGCTTCAATTTCCCTGGTATCATAGAAAAATAGACTAAAGTGAGCTTGCTGATGAGGTTCAACATACAATATACTGGTTCCCTTTTCTCCTCTCAAACCTGCCTCCTTCTCTAATACCACCACACACGCCATGCACACACACGCACAGAGACTGTTCCCTACCTCTTCTCTTTAGACTTAAGCATGTGTGTGCATATTAACATGCAATTAGGATCCACTATATACAGTCTCACACTTCAGTAACACCTCCCTCCATATCTTAGAGAAGACAATAAAATTTTTCACTTCGAACATGATTCTTAGGGCACTTCCAAATCAAAATATTGTTGCAAGTTCACATTCAGACTAAGTACAACAGAACAGATTTTTTATTATTATTATTTTTTAAAGATTTTATTTATTTGACACAGAGAGAGCATTAGCAGGGGGAAGAAGAAGCAGGCTCCCCACTGAGCAGGGAGCCCAAGATGCAGGCCTCGATCCCAGGACCCTAAGCCAAAGGCAGACACTTAATCAACGAGCCACCCAGGCACCCCCTTAACAGATTTTTTTTTTAAAAGAAAATTAAAATGACAGAACTATGTTCCAAAGTAAGACAAACAGAACAGAAACAGAACTTTAGCATAATACAATAGTTGAAGCTAAAGCTGCAAAGTTACTGCTGTGTTTCAGGTCCAAAGTGGGTGCAGAAGAGGCTCTTATCATTGAGAATATCAAAGATTTAATAAAGCACCTCATTTGACTCATGGCACTAGAGACGGGTAGGTACTGGAATCCAAGATATGAGGTGCTACTCCCTAAGTCTTGAGGAGACTTGGGGGCGGGAAGGAGGGGGCAGGGAGCTGCTACTTCAACAATATTTCAGCATCATCACACATATATGTTCCTTTTTCTCAGGAAAAAGAAGGAAAAGTTTCTGCCAGTTCTGTATTAAGACTAGTTTATTCTTAGAAGAGTAAGAAAAAGAGCACCTTAAGACGAAAACCAACTTCTAAAAGTGAAAATTAATTGAGATAATAAAAATTAGATAAAATTTCATTTTCCACTACATTATTATAATTAAAGCAACATTTAACGATAAGCATAATTCCTCGTGAACTCCACTGAAGTTTCTAAATTCTGATATGTAAACAAAAACTCAGAAAATCTTAACAATCTTAAATACAAGACCAAAAATTTTAAATAAGATAGCAGAAATTCTCACCTGTGTTTTGACTGTGATCTCTTTCGTCTAGAATGGGATTTTGAGCTAGACCTGGATTTTGAACGAGTATGGGAACGAGATCGACCGCCTTTTCTTTCATTGCTCTTTCCAGACTCTGGGAGGAAAAAACCACTTTGCAGTGTAAGCTCAGAACAATTAAAGATCCCAGTTAATAATCAGGCACAAGTGGAATGTACCACATATAGTGCAAGGGGCCTACTCTCTGTACATCCTCCTCCTGTGCAATTATCCTTCAGAAACATCCAAGAAAGTCATTGCATAAACTCGTTGAGTGCAGCCACCCTGCAGCAGTACATATAAACCAGATGATTATAAACAGCTGTTCGTAATATTTTGTTGCTGCCATAATGTACGATTATAACATGTCTGTAATTCCTAGGACAGTGATTTTAAATCTTCTCTCCATTTATTTTGCTAGCAGTGAAGCTTAAATTCTGAGTGCAAATGTAGAAAATTTGCTCAACTGTAAACAACCTAGACATTTTTAGATTGAATTTTTAACTTTCAGTAAGCAACATAAAAGTCTGAATAGGTGTTCCTTTACCTTGCTAAAATGGTCTTTGTGTTTTGCTAATCATGGGCTCTTTCTTATTTTTAAAATGAAACCACTGAAGGAAAGTGAGCTTGCTTGATTATGACATTTTAATTGTATTTATTCTTAGTTTTAGCCTCACAATAACATTTATACTTTGCTTTAAGCCAATCAGTTGTGAGCACTGACTTTGCTACAAAAACATAAAGAAATGATTAACTCAAGCTAATGTGCCTCAATTCAGTATCACGGGAAAACACAACATTTGTGCTAACCAGTTCTTTGACCTTTGACACTAGTAAGTCACTTACTCTTTCTCGAGTTTCAGTCTTCTTGTTTGTAAAATGGAGGGACTAAACAAGATAACTTCTAAAATTCCTTCCAGTTCTACGGTTCTATGTGACCTATGTAACAACACTGTGACCTTACCTGGTTCAATGGCTGCTGAGATAAAGGACTGAGCCTCTCGTACTCGCTTCATTACTTCTTCTAACTCCTTAGCTGCAGCCTGAGGTGTCATCTCAGGGGGTTTTACTATTGCATTGTTGGAGTGATTAATTCTAAATTAAAAATATTAGCATATCACAAATACACACCATATTTTACAAAACATGAAACAAATGTTTATGATACACTTATTTATAAATCTGAGGACATGTCGAAAGCACATTAAGAATGATACAGCTAAATACAGAATAATCAAAACCAACATCAAAACCCTCATTACCACCCATCTTTATCTCTTGCTACCAGAGCCAAAAGGAGAGAAGAAAAACTGAACCCTAGCTGACTCCTTAACAACTTGAATATATCCAAACAATTTAGAAATGTAATAAATTAAAATCCTGACATCGGTATTAAAATGCATCATTTCTCATCTTGGAGTATAAGATTTCACTGATATCTCTACACACTGGGAGAATGCAGGAGAGGTTGTATATGTACACAATTTTAATTAACCCTGAACCATGGGTGAGTCAGATACAGCTTCAAATCTGAGAGACACCTGATAAAACTCTTCCCTATCAGGTCAGAAGGGGTTTCTCTGACGCACATAAATGATCTAGTGAGTCTCACTTTACCCCCTTCACACTAAGACAAGCATTCACTAAAAAGAGGTATTTCATCCCTCCATAGCTGAATCCTGATCAAGCTATACAACTAAATTACCTATGAAATTTAGATAAAACTGTTGCCTTAATAATCTGCAAGAAATAGAATTTCTGATCTTGAGTATATAAAGTCTATACCAATTTTTCATTTTGCAAACAAGGATATGAGAAAATATTAAAACTCAAAATGTATGATTTAAAACACTTCTGAGTACTTAATATTATTTTCCTCCTGGGATTCTGGATTTACCAAAATTGATTACTCTAAGTTCATTTCATATGTTCAACCATCCATCAGTCTAGTCCTAACCCAAACCCAATCTGTTTTATTAGAGCTTATGAGAAAAGACTTATAACCATTATATAGGGTATATAATGTTAACATCAAATTAGATCTTATAAAATAGAAAATATGTCTTCAAATACAACTTTAAAGGCTAAAATGGTAACTTAATGTATTCCATTTATACTTAACACAAAGTCTTCCTTTCCACAAATTGCCAATTACTATTAAAAAGAAAAAAAAAAGCCTTAATTACATCAGAAATACTTTAAGTTTTTCCAAAATCATTAAAATTTCTTTGTTTAGGGTTTCTTACTTCAGTGGCCTGTCTCCAAACATAACTCCATTAAAAGCAAGGGCCCTTGGTACAGAATTTTGGTCTGCAAATTCCACAAAAGCAAACCGAGTTGGCTGAGTCTCATCACCTGCCATCCGCACAAACTTCACTTCTCCAACTTGTTTAAAAAATTCAAGTAGTTGATCAGCTGTTGTTGTCTGAAGAAACAAAGTTATGCTTTAATAAAGTATATTCTTTTTTAAAAATTAGGTAAATATTTGTCAATTGCTATCATTTTGAAGAAGGGGTAAAGAGTAAGAGGACCTACCACTCAGCTTTTCCTTAAATTAGTTACCTGGGAATTCAAATTGCCAACATAGACTGTTCTCCTAATTTCATCAATTTTGGAAGGATCCACATTTCCCATAAGTGGTGGCTGTGGTATCTCTCCAAGCGTTGCAATGTTGGGGTCTAGTGCTGCTGCTGGTATAGCTCCCAAACTGCTAAGGGAAACACCCAACTATAAATTTAAAAAAAGAAAGAACACATACTTCCTGTTAGTACTGAAGATTACTATTCTTCAACCTTAAAAAAGAAAATGATCAACTCTACAAGAATGGAAGGTGACTATGGAGTCCTAACTTTAAGCCAGGTATATGTCTGAATTATTGAGGAGGAGGTCACCGTAGTTCGGCATGTAATTAGAAATATAACATAATTCTTAACTATCTGGGTATTTTAATTACTTTCACACTTGAAACTAAAAATGAACAGTCAATTCTCATTATTACAGCACTTACGTCCTATGAAGTTGCTGTATGAATATTACGCCAATTTCACAGATAAAGAAAAAGACTTATGGAGGTTAAATAAATTTCACCAAGCTACTCAGCTGCCAAGTGGTAAAAGCAAGGTACTACCACGCACAGTCTAAAACTGAAACAGGGACAAAGTTTACCTAAGAAAAGAAACTGAACTTATATATACTTTGATGGGAAGAGGACAAAAGCTTTGAATGATCTTTCATAACATTACTAAATTCAGTTTTTAGTTCAAGGGTTAAGGAATATATTTTTAATGTGAACTTAAACTAGGAAAGACAGAAGATCTCAAAATTTGAAAATAGAAGATTTTGCAGAATTAATGAGAAGAGATTTCAAGGGGAAAAAAATTACAACTTTCATTTCCATTTATGAGATTTAAGAAAAGTTGGGGCACTGGGGCGCCTGGGTGGCCCAGTGAGTTAAGCATCCTACTCCATTTCAGCTCAGGGTTGTGAGATGGAGCCCTGTGTCAGGCTCTGCGCTGGGCATGGTGACTGCTTAACATTCTCTGTCTGCCCCTCCCAATCCCTCCTTCTCTCCCCCAGTCCAAATAAAGAAAGAAAATTTTGAGCACTGACTACATAATGCTACAAAACTAAGATTAAACAAATACTACATAAAAACACTTTCTAAAGGTGAAAGCATAAGTTGATGAAACAAGTATCACTTACACTGTCATAACGGCCTGTGTATTTTCTTTTTAAAATGTCAAATTATGTCTTACCCTGCTTAAAGCTAACCAATGGTTTCTAATTACCTTTTGAATAAAATTCAAATTCCTTTCCATGGCCTAAAAGTCCTATAATCAGTATGCTATCTATCCCTCTAGTATCTCAAAATATACTACCACCACCCCCATTTCCTAAGCTTCAACTATACTGACTGCCACTCTGTACTTTGAAGACCAAGTTTTTCCCACGTTATAGCTTTTGCTTGGAATTTGTCAAAAAACTCTTCCTCATCTTCTGCCAGTCAAATCCTTCAAGCATCAGGTTACCCGTCCCCTCCAAGAGGCTTTCCCTGACTTTATATAAAGCTTCACTTTCTAACACCTGTTTTTTTTTTTTTTCATAGTATTTACTATAATCTGTGGTATCTTGCTATTAACAGATCTTGGATTTGTCGCTCAGCACCACCATTTCAAGTTATCCTAAAGTTGTATAAAATATTTTAATTCAAATGGGTGAGTGATGGGAGTCAAGGCTATCACCCTCTGAGCCTAGTTTTTCTCCATTTTTTTTTTAATATTTTATTTATTTGACAGAGAGAAATCACAAAAGGCAGAGAGGCAGGCAGAGAGAGAGGAGGAAGCAGGCTCCCTGTGGAGCAGAGAGCCCGATGCGGGGCTCGATCCCAGGACCCTGGGATCATGATCTGAGCCGAAGGCAGAGGCTTTAACCCACTGAGCCACCCAGGCGCCCCACATGTTTTGCTTATGTATTGACCCTCCTTTATCCCTCTCCCACACCTTATCCTGTACACAGATGTTTGAATTTTGAATTTTTCTTTACTGTACAAAAGAATTATTATATCCCATTAAGTTAAATCACAAATATGACTCTATTAATTCTTAGGGTTTTTTGTTTGTTTTTGGTTTTTTTATTTCTTAGTTCTGAATGGATTTAAAGTATTCAACAAATCTTTTCAGGCACTCCTAGTTGTCAATCGCTTTGACCTGCAAACTGTCTCCACTGGGACATTAGACACAGACACACACAGACAGACACACACACACACACACACACACACACACACACACGGAATGGGTTTTTCCAAATTATCTAATCCAACCTCGTTTCTCAAACTTAAGATTATTCAGCTTTTTTAGAAACTTTTTTCCTCTCTCCTTTTTACTATACCATTCTGCTATACCTATGCTATTTAATATGGTGCTCACTAACCCCATATAGCTATCTGAATTTTAATTAAAATTCAGGGACACATTTCAAGTGCTCAATAGGCACGTGTTACAGTGGCTATGACACCTGATAGTACAAAGACATTTTCAGCAGAACAGAAAGTTCTACTGAATGCCGATGCTCTGTAACAATACAATTACCTTTGTTTTGATTACTCTACTTTCTAGCCCTGGTCTAAAAATTAGTTAACTAAACATTATTTAGTTACCCTGTTGGTCCTCAATGGATTAAAAAGATTACCTAGGCTCCTGATGTAACACTTTTGCCTTCTGACATAGAAACCATGGCCTCCTGAAAACGAAATGTTCTAAGCAAAAGATGAGTAAGTACAAAAGCTGTAAGGCAAAAATATGCTTGGCATGTCTAAGAAACAACAAAGCCAATATGGCTGAAATAAAGTTAAGCCAGGAAAACAGGTAGGAAAAATGTCAGAGACGTAAGCAGGAGCCAAGTCACAGTGGGCCACCTGTCCCATTTTCTATTCAAATTGTTCATAAATTAAATTTCAAAATAATAGATATCTACAGATGAATTTAGAGAAAACCATTTCCCCTCAAGGTAACAAATTAAATAAAAACATTATGCTGTTGCTAAATAAACCATAAGAATTGTCAAGATAGCAAGATAATACTTTCTGAAAAAAAGATAGTGATCCCGGAATTAAATGTTAAAATATACCAAAATATAACCCAAATAAAATTTTCTAGAAAATTTATAAAAAGCTTAACTCAAACGATCAGATGTTGAATTAAAAAGTATTCTCCTGGGAAACACCTGGGTGGCTCAGTTGGTTAAGCTGCTGCCTCCGGCTCAGGTCATGACCCTGGGGTCCTGGGATCAAGTTTCGCATCGGGATCCTTGCTGAGCAGGGAGCCTGCTTCTTTCTCTGCCTCTGCCTGTCACTCTGCCTGCTTATGCTCTCTCTCTGACAAATAAGTAAATAAATAAAATTTAAAAAAACAAACAAACAAGTATTTTCCTGGGATGCCTGGGTGGCTCATTCCACTCAGGTCACGATCTTAGGATCATGAGATCAAGCCCTGTGTCAGAGCTCCTCACTCAGCCAGGAGTCTGCTTGAGATTCTCTCCCCCTCTGCCCCTTCCCCCACTCATGTTCTTTCTCTCTCTAAAATAAATAAATACATCTTTAAAATAAAAGGAGGGGATACCTATATGGCTCAGTTAGTTAAGCATCCAACTCTTGATTTGGGCTCAAGTAATGATCTTGGGGTTGGGAGATCGAGCCCCAACCCAGCCACCATCCTGAGTGTGAAACTTGCTTAAGATTCTCTTTCCATGTCCCTCTGCCCCTCCTCTCTTTCCACCCCTCCCAAAATAAATAAATAAATACATAAAAATAAAAAACATCCCCCTGACCAAAAATAAATAAATAAATAAAAATAAAAAGCCTTTTCCCACCAGTAATCGCAATGCAGGTCTCCAGTAGTACAATGCTATGTAAAGAAACGACCCAAAATTCTGCACCTCAAAGTTTCACAGACCACTTTTAAAGCAAATCATGCTGTTGTTTTTTTTTTTAAAGATTTTATTTATTTATTTGACAGACAAAGATCACAAGCAGACATAGAAGCAGGCAGAGAGAGAGAGGAGGAAGCAGGCTCCCCGCTGAGCAGAGAGCCCGATGCGGGGCTCGATCCCAGGACCCTGGGATCATGACCTGAGCCAAAGGCAGAGGCTTTAACCCACTGAGCCACCCAAGCGCCCCACAGACCACTTTTATAACTTTACTAAATGAACTTCCATCAAAGGGGCACATGGCTGGCTTAATCAGTAGAGCATGAGACCCTTGTTCTCTAGATGAGTCGACCCCTATAGTGGGAGAACTTACTTTAAAAAAAAGGTGGGGTGGGGAGGGCTGGCTGGCTCAGTTGGTAGAGCATGCAACTCTTGATCTCAGGGTTGTGAGTTCAAGCTCCACACTAGGTGTGGAGATTACTTAAAAGTAAAATCTTTAAAAAGGAAAATCAGAAAGAAAAAAAGTGTTTCTTTAAATAAATGCTTATTTATTTTTTAAGATTTTTATTCAATTACTTGACACACAGAGAAGGAGAGCGCACAACCAGGAGGAATGGCAGGCTGAGAGAGAGGGAGAAGCAGACTCCCTGTTGAGCAAGGAGCCCAACGCGGGGCTCGATCCCAGGACCCTGTGATCATGACGTGAGCAGGAGGCAGACACCCAACCAAGTGAGATGCCCCAAAAAAACATACTTTAAAAAAATTAACTACTATCATAAAGTCAGTATTAGTTCACTCCCTAAACAGTCCCAACACCACAAAGCTAAGACATACCACAGAATTAAGGTGAGCTTTATATTTTTGTCTTGCATTCATTTCTGAAGAAAAATGACCCTTCTCTAAAACAAATATGATAAGAGCTCAGTAACAGCAAAATCTTTATTTACCGCTCTTGGAAATCACAAAGGAGGTATTAAATTCCTATTTAACTCTACGCAGTTAATGAAAACATATTTTTACCATGTTTTTACCTTGTTACATTTTCTCAGTATCAGACAAATGTTTCTCTGAGATATTTTTCTTCTGTTACAAAGCTGTGATTTGTTTTATTTTACTTCAATAGATTTAGTTGAACTGGGAAATATAGTTACCTAGATTTTCCAATTCCCCATGCAATCTAAAATGCTGGATTTTCAATAACTGTTTCTCTAATGAATAATCTATTTTAGTTCTCAAATTTAAATGAATGCCCTATTACTTCAGAAGTATTTCCAAAAGTCAGTTTAAGTCAGTGATAACGTGGTGGGGTTGGGGTGAGCGGTTAAGTAGACATTCTGAATCCTTTTCAATTAAAAAAAGGAAAAAAGATTAAAAACAAGTAATTTTCTAAGCTCTTTATTCAAATGATTACACAATTCAACATAAATCTCTTTCAGAAGAAGGTGTGGAATACTTACTGTAGTCAAGGGATTTGGGGTCGGTATGGGAAGCAAGCCTGCACCAGGCATTAAACTTGTCATGGTTGGAGCAGGAGCCAATAAAGAGAGGGCTTTGGATTCCTCTGGAATTTTACCTGCAGAGGCAAGTTCCAAACATTATGGAAAGCAGAAACACCACACAAACTTTACACTATGATTTTACAATTACCTTTGCACTTAAAAAATAATAATAATAAATGAATCTATCTATCAGATCTGTACAAAGAAATAAATAAGAACTTAAGTCTTTCCTTTTATCCTGCTCTACTAGGAAAAATAAAAGTGAGCAAAACTTCAAAGACTAACAATCTCATTAATGGAATATTATTTTAAAAACTGAATAATGTAGACAATTATTTAACACTTTGAGCTATGGGTCACCTGTACTGGAAACTTAATGTTCATGAACCAAACGATATCAAGCATGGACGCTTTCCCAGGACGGTGTTTTCGCGGTGATCGAAAGTTGTGTTACACATGACAACCGTTCGTGTTGGCTGCATCACTAATAGCACACAGAACATCAGATACAGAAAAGAAGAACATTTTTTAAAGTTTAATCCCCAGAAATGGCAAATAACCAAATTAGTCAAAAAAAAGAAAAAGAAAAAACAAATATGTGCGAATTGAAATTTGTTCCTTAATGAGTGCCCCTATCCTGCTTACTAAACTACCTACCAGTGATGTAAACAGTTTTGATAACCTTCCAATAAATTCCATTAAATTTCAAGTAGACAGAAAAAAACAAAAGCCTACTCCATGTAATCAGCTTCAATTTAAAAGGAAGCTTACACCCATCCAGTTAAAAAGACATCTCACCAACTAGGTCAGAGATGCTTAAAAATCCAATTCCAAAGAACATGCCTTGGAAAACTACTAAAATTTGTGAAAATCACTAACAGAAGTTCCCTTTTCTCAGGAAACTTCTTAAAGTCCTGATTTTTAGAACCAATTTATTATGTATACTTATCTGAAGAGGGATGGTTAATGCCTAAATGTCTTGCTTATAAACATCTAAATTGCCTAATAAAAATAATGACAGTAACACTAATCTTAGACACTAAAAAGAAAGAAAAAATCGCTACAACTAAAAACTGAAAATTTTACTCCAAAATAAAGTTCATCAATTTGCCATATTTAATTACTAAACTCTAATCAATTAATTTTGATATGAACTGCAACTTCCACACATTTTCCCTGTGTCCTCTTTCTTACTGCCCCTGTTAAAATTATTTCTTAAAAAGCTGTCTACATATATCTATTTTAAAAGAACTACTTATAGTTATGTGGTAGTTGGCTATACATTTCCGTTATGGAGTCCTCAAAAATAATTTAAAACACAGTGTACAAAATCACACTAAATTGAAAGTAGCATATAGAGTAGTTTTCAAAAGCACCATGCTGGATTTTAGAAGTAAAAGTTCTACTTAAAACAACCAAATGTGGAGGGATAAATCTCTAAACAATATTATCTGAATATACCTCTAAACATGGATGGAATTCAAGACAGCTTTTAAATTTTGCTTTAAATAATAGTTACACCTTACTTACAGGAACAGAAAAATTACATATGATTAGCTTCAACAAAGGTCTACTTTTTCCTAAATTTTGCAACATCTAAGTCTATATTAATTGACTAATTTCAAAAACAGTTGTTTTATAATTTCAGTGTAAATTCTGCACAAGCACAGATTTTTTTTAACATGCATAAATAAAAGGTAGGTAGGCCTTACTAAAGACATCAAATAACAGTAATTTATTTTATATTTATTGTTATTGGTATTAATACACGTATCTATATACCCACCTATACATACTAAGCTATTTAAATTGCTACCAGACCCATTTTATCTGTTATAAATAGGTGTTATTTTTAATGCTTATAAAACCTGAAAACATCTTGATAAATTGACTGAGGTCCTGTCGTGTAAACCTTATGCTTTGTCACCCTAATTTATGCATCCAAAAAACAAGAGTTTCTATTCATTAATGCCCTCAATTTAAGATTACTTGTCAATTAAATAAGCAAAACTGCCCACAGAAGACAGTGTAGAAAGCCTACACAAAATAAAAAGTATTCAACACAGGCCAAAAGATGAATACTTAATATTATACTTTCACTTTTGGCTTAAAAAAAAATATCAATAGGTCTTCTGACTCTCACTGCCTCTCACAGTAGTAATAAACTATTAGAAATATTGTCTAACTGTAAGCACATTTTTTCTTATTCTAATGACCATTAAAGATCCTTTAAGAAAAAAGTTCTGTTGCTTAACTCCCAAGACAGAATTCTATCAAATTTACCCTCCAAATACTACCAGAGTATATACAAAAATATAAAACAAGCATTTAAGCATTTTTCCCAAACTATACTTCTCAAAGACAACTGAGAGAAAAAAACATATCTCAGAGTATTAAAATTAAAGTGCTAGCCCTAATCTCAAAATCCATTTAGAAGCTAGTAACACCTGAAAATTTTTCAAAAAATTCAAGCAGAGAAATACACACACCAAGTTAAGTTTTCAACAAGTTTCTCAAATATCCATTCCCCACACAGGCAAGCAAAAGTCTTTGTAAGTCAAGGAAATAAGTTCTTTCCTATAATAACTCAAAAAAGTAAATGTCTCTGCTTGTCCTCTACCCCTAGATTGTTCTAAGAAATGTACTTATTCTCCTTGAGGATTTTGTATGCCTAAAATTCTAGAGGCGGGGAAAGGATGAAAATTAGAAGCTATCAGTTGGTTTTTATGAAAGATGAAGATTTGGGAGAAAAATTCAAAAAATGTTGCAATGAGGTCAGAAAATGTTCCTAAGAATTCTATTAGTGTTTTAGTGTTTCCAGAACAAAATGTACTGTGCAGTCTATAAACACCAATTAAGGCTCACACTGAGCTTCAAAACACTGTATCCTAGTTTACTATGAAAACTTATTTCATTCTAAGATTGAGCTCTGCTAATCATCTCCCAATATAATCTGCAAAGCAATGTTATGAACCCTTAATGGAATACCATTTACAAAGAACTGGAAAACCAGCTCACAAGTTATAAGTGAAAGAGATTTAACAAAACAAAAACAAAAACGAAAACAAAAAAAGGGACAAAATAAAGAAAAAGAAATGAAATTAAAGTAAAACAATAAAAAACAGAGACAGGGCGTCCATCTTCTGCGGTTCAGACTCCGATCTCATTTCCCCAATGAAGGTTTCACTTGACGGCAGGTTTAGTGGCATGGCAAACAATGCCTAACTCAGGCAAGTGTAACAGGTCTGCCTTGGCCAGTCTAGTCATCTAATAATGCACAAATATCACATAGAGAAAACATACAAAACCAAATTAATAGTCAAAATCCATCTACCAGAAAATGTGGACATAAAGTTACGACTGATGATTAGGCTTGACACCCTTGTTATGTTTGACCTTATCTTTTTCTAAGTGTTAACATTTACAAAAAAGAAATCTGAGATGCACGCAACAACAAAAAGAGGTCATACCTGGACAAGTATAATGAGAGCATATTTTACTTTGAAATGGCATGTTTTATTAACAAAAGCTAATAATATGTATAAAACTTTTACACATCAAACATTACTTTATACAGCTTTGGGTCTTGTTACAAAACTGCATTACAAAAAAACAGCAAATTGAAAGAAAATGAAAAAACTTAAAACTGTTTCTATGGTTTTCTCATTTCTTTCATAATGCTGTTTCTATAACATCAAAGAAAGGATGCATCAGTGAAGTAAACAGAAGAATGCTTACAGCACCCCATCTCCTCTAACAGAACTTACTCCACTGGAACTCTTTCCTTTAGTTTATTTCAAACTCACTTTGCTTTCTTTTTTAGTTTAATAACACATTATTACCTTGCTTGCAGTGCATAATCATATCTTTAACAGCTCACTATAAAATTCCTCAGATTCTATAAGGTTATTCTGTGGTATTTAGTTAAATTAATGAAAATTATGTATCTCAATGTTTCTCCAATACCAATTATTTTATCAGTGTTCTAAAATACTTACAACTAATCTGAAATTAAATATGTGCTTAAACTTTCATGTTCTAAACTAGAGAACCTCTTAAAATGTTAATATTAAAAATATTCAAGAGCTTTGATAATGTGTATTTACTAAACTCAATTAAATAAAACAGACAAAAAAGAGAACCTCTACATGCCCATAACCTTGAACACTTAATGACAAATCATGGCTTGGGCTTCTCAAATATATGAAAAATTCTATGGAAATGCAGCAAGGTTCCAACAAAGCAACACTGATAAAAATTCTCCCTTCCAATTTAGTAATGAGCTTGTACTGCTGGTGGCATAGTTTTGTGACAGGATTAATATTCCCATTTAATAAACCTTCTGATTTCTTTTTCCCCATGTAGTTTACCTGGTGTGAAACTGGTATCAACTTGGTATGCAGAACTAAACCATTTACCAGCTTTCTCACCTTGCTCTCCAATTCTGGGCTGACTGTCCCCTTACAGATCAATAGGTAAGGACAATTCAGCGAATAATTAACTTTAATCCATTTTTATTCCACCTACTCCATTCTAACACCCAGGCATGGGAAAAATACTTTCAAATTCATCTGAAAAAAAAAAAAAAAAAATCCAGAATGTCCTATTCTGGGACTTCAAAACCAACAAATGGTTTCTACTGTATCTACTGTTCTACTGTAATGTTTTTGACATCCCAGAATAGGCATTCTGAAATAAGCATCAAACTTTGAAAGTGTAGCACTGTGTACCATATATCAAGTTATTTTAATATTAGCCTGGTTTCTAACAGAGGCTTTAAAACATTACATATGAAAGCTCCTTAAATTGTTTCAGGTGTATTTTTTATGTTGAAAAACAGTTACCACTATCCACCAGGGAAAACATATTTTAAGGACATTTAAATTATAATAACCTGTTCTAAAATCCACTGGTATGTACACATACCAGTGTACTCTAATATAAAATTAACTACACACCAGAACTGTCAAATTCAGCACAGTCTATTATATGTGAATGGCTCTGTAAGTAAAAATAACTAAAAATTAAGTATTAGTAATAATTAGTTCTTAAAGCAGGTTAAGCCTTAAAATTTATTTAATAGACTATAAGGCTTTTGGCCTTGTTCCCATCTTCAACAATATTTCCTTAATGGAAGCTTTAGAAAATTACTTTCCATGATTTTTCTTCAATTACCCATCCTACCCCCCAAGAAAAGCAAGCCATTGAAAGAAAAAAAATAAATTCCAGTTGCATAGCAATCACAATAAATATGG
The DNA here is from genome assembly GCF_922984935.1 of Meles meles. NCBI lineage: Eukaryota > Metazoa > Chordata > Mammalia > Carnivora > Mustelidae > Meles > Meles meles. Next base: position 88,412,606 of record NC_060068.1, read on the forward strand.
AATAATGGTCTCAATGAGAAGGTGAATTACCTTAAGAGGATACTTTAGAGATTAAATTACGAGCATTTTTCTTATATACATAATACCACTTAACCCCAATTTGGCAAAAATGCAGTTTTTATTTATGTGATATCATTAGTATTGTATATATAGAGGCAAATGCTCACTTATTTATACGTTTAAAATAATTTCCCGTACCAATTTTATATTTTAATTTCAGAAAGCTTTCTTTACAACTCGCGAATTGACTACAGAAAGCTAAAGCAAATCAGAATTCATGATTTTTTAAAAATGTCTGGCTATTAAAAAAAAAATGTTTGGCTATTAAATCTCAAGCATACGTAAATAATAAATTATCAATTATAATATATTTTATTATTAGGTAAAAATCCTTTCCTTCTCCAAATTTCATTCTTACACACACATACACAACAATGTACTGTCTACCTACCAATTTCTAGGAAAACCAAAAGTAGGAACACACAGGACAGAGATTAAAATAGAAAAAAACACGTGAGATACCAACCTTCTGCACAGGGTACAACTATCAGAGCTCTGTCAATAAAAACCGTGTTAGTTAGATGCTGGGCCACGCCAACACTTGATGGATCACGAAACTTAACATAACATACTTTGGAAGAAAAAGCAAGAGGAGCGTTGCTGCAAGATAAAAAGAAAAACAATTGGACTAATAAACATTTGGTTGGTTTTGTCATTTTCATCTGAAATTTCTCTTATATTTTCATATAATCTTAATCAAGACAAGAATTTTTATTGCTAAAGATCATTAAAACACATTAAAGAAGTTTTATGTTTTCAAGTTTTTATTGAAATTCCAGTTAGTTAATATACAGTTACCATTAGTTTATTCCCTATAGTTAAGAGTCTGTTTCTTGGTTTGCCTCCTCTTTCTCCCTACATTTCTTTGCTCATTTGTTCTGTTTCTTAAATTCCAGTGACGTCATATGGTATTTGTCTTTCTGACTTACTTTGCATAGTATGATAGTCTCTAACTCCATGCCATTAAAAATGGTTAAGATTTCATTTTTTTTAATAGCTGAGTAATATTCCATTGTATATATACACATCTTCTTTATCCATTCACTAGTCAATGGACATTTGGGCTGTTTCCATATTTTGGCTATAAACTTCGGGGCGCTTGTATCCGTTTGAATTAGTATTTTTGTATTCTTTGGGTAAATACCTACTAGTGCAATTGCTGGGTAGAAGGACAGTCTATTTTTTTTTTTTTAATTTAAGATTTTTATTTATTTGACAGACAGAGATCACGAGCAGGCAGAGAGACAGGCAGAGAGAGAAAGGGGGAGGTAGGCAGACTCCCCACTGAGCAGATAGCCCAATGCCGGGCTCCAACCCAGGACCCTGACATCATGACCCAAGCTGAAGGCAGAAGCTTTAACCCACTGAGCCACTCCAAGTGCCCCTGGACAGTTCTATTTTTAACCTCTTGAGAAACCTCCAATTTTCCAGAATGGTTCTACCAAGCAAGTCTTTTCATGGTGATTTGTCTGCAAAAGTTGACAACATCTAGGAAGGCCTATCGTCTTATTTGTAAAAACTGGAAATGTAAAAATTGACGAGTTCTTAGCCCAAAATGTGAAAACAGCAGATTTAACTCAAAAATGTTCAACCAGTCTATCATCAATAGACAAAATCACTTTATAAAAGTCCCAATCCTCATGACTCCAAATTCTGTAACCACTTTCAACCCTTCCCAATGCAACTCCCCAGGTTTTAGATCACTAAAAACCTCACCAGAGTCTTACAAATAGGTTAACACAGAATTAAAATTAAGGTCTTTCACATGTAGTCACATGTAGTAGAGACTGATTTACGCTAGGCAACACTGTGATTTTCCAAAGATTCTACAAACAAAATATTATGTATTTCATATGCAAAAGAACATACTCTTCTAAATCATATGAGATTCAGTTTAACCTAGGTAGACCTATAGTAAAAAAACAAAAACAAAACAAAAAAACACACAGCAGACAAAAGCAGTTTTTTATAATATAAATGCATCTTGTCAGTCTGTAGAATATACTATATTCACCGATGATCATTTTGTCAATCTGTGCAAGATTATTTTCAATTAAAGTTAAAATTGTCTTTAGCAAGGAAAAAAACCTCCCATTCAAACTAAATACATACCTAATAAAGAACATATACAACTCCTTTAAAGCATTAAGATTTTTTCACACTAAGAAAGAAGTGAGATCATCTGAAAAATATCTTTGCCTGTGCAGTAACAATAATCTAGTTTACAAAATAGATCAAGAAGAAAGTTGACCATAATCCTAGCCCTAGTAAATGGCAAAGGTGGAACTTAAAGTTTAATTATCTAAATCTAATAATCTCATGCAATCTTCATCATTCAACTAATCAAGAATTTTATAAGCAGGGGTGCCTGGGTGGCTCTGTGGGTTGAGCCTCTGCCTTTGGCTTGGGTCATGGTCTCAGGGTCCTGGGATCAAGTCCTGCATCGGTCTCTCTGCTCAGCAGGGAGCCTGCTTCCCGCCGCCTCTCTGCCTACTTGTGATCTCTGTCAAATAAATAAATAAATAAATCTTTAAAAAAAAATTTTTTAAAGAATTTTATAAGCATTTTAGGGGCGCCTGGGTGGCTCAGTGGGTTAAAGCCTCTGCCTTCGGCTCAGGTCATGATCTTAAGGTCCTAGGACCAGCCCCACGCGTTGGACTCTCTGCTCAGCGGGGAGCCTGCTTCCCCCCCACTCTCTCTGCCTGCCTCTCTGCCCACTTGTGATCTCTCTGTCAAATAAATAAATAAAATCTTAAAAAAAAAAAAAGAATTTTGTAAGCATTTTAGGGGTGCCTGGGTGGCTTGGTCGGTTAAGTGTCCGACTCTTGACTTGTCTTGATTTGGTCATGATCTCAGGGTTGTGAAATGGAGCCCCAGGTCAGGCTCTGCACTAGCTTTGAAGCCTGCTTAAGATCCTCTCCCTCCCTCTCTACTAAAGAAAAAAAAAAAATTTTAAGCATTTTAATGTGCTACTTAATTGGCAATTCCAAATATTAGCCATTTTTAAAATAAAAAATCCTTCACATAAGACAACTAATCCACCTTGATAATGGTTAAACATACATGTTTATGCCATTACCCAAACACTGTGATAATAAAACATATTACACTTAAAACTTGAAACTATTTATGTTATTATTAACATATAACTAGTCAGGCTAATAAAAGATGACAAAATGTCTTTCTCACCTAACACAACTCAATTCACGTCTGCCTAAGGCTATCCAATTCAGGCTTCAACAGGCCCACTCCAGCGATGCCAACTCCACACCACCCCACACAAATATTTGAGTCAAGCACTTTATGAATTTGTCACTGGGTAAAAACCAGTCGCATCCACACTTAACTCACCTTTACATTACCAAATCTCCAATTTAGGCCTCTCTTGAGCTTTAGACTCCCAGATCCAAGTGTCTGCTGGAATATTACACCTTGATGGTCACAGGCCCCACCCCCAAAAAGTTACTAAGTCTAAAATTCACCATCCTTCTTCCTCACCAAACCTGGTCTTTGTCTTAGACTTTACCTCTCAGTTAAAAATACCACCGCATTACTCAAGTCACAAATCTAGGAGTCATTAAATGTAACCATCATTACTACCACTCACTACAGACTTCCAAATCTCTTCTGGCTACATGGTAAAATTCCACTTCGTTGTTCCTTGAAGTCAGGTGTACCCAAGGAACTGGTTTTGGCCAATTAAATATGAGCAGAACTGACATTCAGGAGCTTTCAGGGTCACTGCTTGGTTCTCTTCTTCTGCCACAGTGCCCAGCCACCATTTAAGAAATGGGTGGCCACTACATCAGCTTCATCCTAAAGTCAATGACCACAATGAATAGAGTTCCCTACTTCACAAGCTTAGCATAAGAAATAATGTTTCTACAAAACTACTAAGATGCAAGGGTATTTTGATCTTTGACCCTTCCCTTTTCATTCAATTGGTCATTAAATCCTATGAAGACTGCATTCCAAATATTTGTCACATTAATTATTTTATCATCCTCACTATAAAGACCTTAATTCAGGCCCTCATCATTTCTCTCCCAGATTATTACAATGGCTCCTAACCAATCACAGTGACTCCAATCCAAACTCCTTAATAATGGTCTTTCAAAGAAGCTGCCAGAGTGATCCTTCAAAACTATAAATTATGTCATGTCATTCCACTGCTTACATTTCCTTAAAGACACCCCTTCTGTTCCTGTTTTACCATCTAAATGCTCTCCAAAATCCAGGCATTAGAAATTCTTGTGGTTTCTACAACATATTCAGAGTATCTGGGCCATCTTTGTGCATGTTGTTCCATTTGCCTAGAATATCCTACCTCCCTTTCGAGTAGAAATTTCACTTTTCTCCAAGACTCAAGTTTCCAAGTCTTCTGGAAAGCTGCTTTAAGTTTTCAAAGTGAGTAAGTACCTCTCCTCTACGTGTTACCAGGACATTTTATAGACTTTTAGCATAGCATTATCAGTTTTCTTAGGTGAAACCCACAACAGATTTTAGAAGCCTCTAGCACAACTGATTTGCTACATGACACAAGGGTCCATTTTACTGACCAACCAACAACCTATAATTTGGGTGGCTTGATCAAATCAACTTAAAACAAGATTCTCTCTCGGGCTGAAAAGTCACTTAGACTCAAGGCTTGGGCCAGATGCCAAAATAGTACAAAATAAGTCTGCAAAGAATATAGAGCAGATACACAGAAACAAACTAAGCAGTCAATAAAGCCTCTGAGAAGAAGCAGACAGTTGCCTTGAATGGTGATTATCTTCCTGGTTCCCAGTCCCAACTCCCATGAGGCCTACTTGTACTACTGTCTTAATTTCAATTTAGGAAAATATCCACCTTTTTAATAATTTTATCTCTTCTTGAGGTAAGACTGGGTAGCGCTGTTTGTCTTTTGAAACCAGCCCCCCACCCCAAAAAAAAAACCCTATAATTACAATCAGCTACTAAAGCCCTAGCAAGGGGTGCCTGGGTGGCTCAGTGGGTTCAAGCCTCTGCCTTCGGCTTAGGTCATGATCCCAGAATCCTGGGATGGAGCCCTCCCATCAGGGTCTCTGCTCAGCAGGAAGCCTGCTTCCCTTCCTCTCTCTCTCTGCCTGCCTCTCTGCCTACTTGTGATCTCTGTCAAATAAATAAATAAAATCTTAAAAAAAAAAAAAAAAGCCCTAGCAAATACAAGTATACTCTCTTTAAGCACTGAAATCTTCAAGAGCCTAAACAAACCACATTGAAACTACACTCCCTAAATACATCCTTTTGTGAAAGAATGGAAACCTAAATAATCACTGTGGAAAACTAAAAACACTTTTCCAATACCCCCACTTAAAACCCACACCATTTCAAATTTAAAACATCCAGAGGAAAAGGAAATATGAGACTGGATGGTAAAGCAACTTCATGTTATAATAGACTATCAAGATTTGAGAAGCCCAGAACTGGCTGACAGACTGATCGGTGCAGACCAAACAACCTAATAGGAGTACGGACACTAGACATAGCTACACCACTGTTTTGACGAATTTTCTTTATCTTCATCTCCAATTACCTTTCTTAAAATACGGAATAGAGATCAACTTATATTTAATACTTTTATTTTGAACATTATATCTAAAATACAATACAGTGGCAAGCCTAAATATGGAAGATGAATTTCTTAACAAATGTATTTTTTTAAAAGAATTTATTTATTTGAAAGACAGAGATCACAAGTGGGGGGGGGAGGGGCCCCCTGCTGAGCAAAGAGCCAAATGCGATGCGAGGCAGATCCCAGGACTCTTGAGATCATGACCTGAGCTGAAGACAGAGGCTTAACCCACTGAGCCGCCCCGGCGCCCCAACAAATGTATTTTTATTTATAAATCAGTGTTCCCAAATTTCATATTTACAGCTTTTGTTCTAATATATCTAATGTTTAAATAGATTTACTTTTTAAATTAAATAGAATTATCAATATTAAGTGTAATTTTGACATAGTCTTCATCCTTTTTAAAAGGATGTTACATATTCCAAATGCTTCTAAGGAAAGTAGCAGTAGCCAAATAAAGCAAATTTTACTTCCACCTCATTTGTTGAATCAAATTTTGTTTCTTTTTTCAAATATAAAACGGTCTACAACCGTTTTTCAAGAAAAAAATCAGAATTTCTGACTAGGAGTTTACCGCAGAAATTACAGAACCAACTTTTTGAGCATCAGTTAAATTTGCTAGGCTCTAACTGGTTATTTTGTTTTTCATTAAACACAGTGATGGCACAGTACAATCTTTTTTAAAAAGTCAAGCAGTACTAATATATCCAGTCTTTTATTGTAGGATCTATCAAAAAAGATGTAATCCAAAGCATGGACAAAGTACATAGACTCACATATAAAAATATTAACTGACACACAATTTATAACGGTTTCTCAGAAGGATTCTAGTGTACTTTGGATGGCATGATTTTGCCTTATGTTAAGATTTTCTTATGAATTACTGATCCTTGCCCACCAAATGCCAGAAGGTGCTCCCATCAGTGCAATCAAAAAAACACATTTTCAAATGTTTCCAGCTAAAACCAACTGACTTAAAACACCAAAACAAAAGAACCAATATAGGCAATGACAGAATTTGAAAAACACACTTATGACATAATTACAGCCTTTAAAATGTTATTACTATAAGACAAAGCAATATGAAAAAATAATTATATGTTGAATGAAAAAAGTTCACCATCAGTGTATAAATCCTTTGATTATGCTACATTAAAATAAGCACATAAAAAGGACTGTAGGAAATCTATGGAAATGGAGAGAGAATCGTTAAGTGGTGTTCCTTTTTCTCTATTTCTCATAAAATGGTTATACTGGTTCTATTAATTTTTTTAATGAAGTAAATAAGTAGTTGACAGATTCTTCCTTATTAATCCTTTGAAGACCAGAGAAATGAAAACCAGCAAGCAAAAAAAATCCAGGTGTTAATGTGAGAAATGGTGTTAGAAATCAGGATAGGATTACCCTTTGGGGTTTAGTCACCTAAAAAGGGACACTGGGACAACACTAGGGTACAAATGAGCCTGATGTGGGTGCTGATTACACAGGTGTGTTCACTTTGTGGAAATTCATCAAGCCGTATTTTTATTCATATACTTTTCTGTCGGTACAGTACACCTAAAAAAAAAGAAATGACTAAGAAACTACAAAAGTTTCTTACTGCTATAAAAAGGTTTTCACGTATGGTATTCATCTGTCGTGCTCCAAGTGAAAGCAAAAATTCTGGGTATTTATCATCCAATAGCACAAGAAAAGAATTTTTAACATGTATAATGAATGTTCACACTAATTACCTATGTTTAAAAACTAAAACTGAATCACACCCTCATTCCAAAAGAGTTAAATTTAAAATCTGAACTTTCCTATTAGCAAAGGAATTCTTAAAATCTTAATGAGAAACAAGAACTCTATTTCCAGGGCGCCTGGGTGGCTCAGTGGTTTAAGCTGCTGCCTTTGGCTCAGGTCATGATCTCAGGGTCCTGGGATCGAGTCCCGCATCGGGCTCTCTGCTCTGCAGGGAGCCTGCTTCCCTCTCACTCTCTCTGCCTGCCTCTCTGCCTACTTGTGATCTCTCTCTGTCAAATAAATAAATAAAATTGGGCGCCTGGGTGGCTCAGTGGATTAAGCCGCTGCCTTCAGCTCAGGTCATGATCTCAGGGTCCTGGGATCGAGCCTCGCATCGGGCTCTCTGCTCTGCAGGAGCCTGCTTCCTCCTCTCTCTCTGCCTGCCTCTCTGCCTACTTGTGATCTCTCTCTCTGTCAAATAAATAAATAAAATCTTTTAAAAAAAATAAATAAATAAATAAAATAAAATAAATAAATAAAATTTAAAAAAAAAAAAACTCTATTTCCAAATTCAAAACAAATGAAATTCTACTCAGCTTCCAAACATTAATCATAAAGTACAGGGGCACCTGGGTGGCTCAGTGGGTGAAGCCTCTGCCTTCGGCTCAGGTCATAATCTCAGGGTCCTGGGATGGAGCCCCACATCGGGGTTCTCTGCTCAGCAGGGAGCCTGCTTCCCCCCTCTCTCTGCCTGCCTCTCTGCCTACTTGTTATCTCTCTCTGTCAAATAAATAAAATCTTTTTTAAAATTTTAAAAAAAAATCATAAAGTACTGTTTTCAAGACATTGCAAAACAGTTATCTGTCCTCAATTACAACTACTACTATTGCACTGTTATCCATTTCAGCTCAAATTTGTAAATACATCTTTAACATAAAAACCAGGTTACAACAACTTCATTATAGAGAAGAAAACACACTGTTAGTAAAGCATGGCAATATTTTTGAAAAACAGTAATAAGGGACTACACTTAAGGAAAAACTGATCAAGAATTTTGCAGGGCCCATATATGCTATGTTTACGTACAATTTTGCAAAATGAATTACAGTTTGTGACACACTAACTCCACCATGTTTAAGTAAATAGCTTTTTATTCTCTTTGACTTTTAAACTCTAAGTAATATCTGATTTCAAAAAACAGCCCATTACTAAGTGTCACATAATGACCGTCAGTATATTGCCACCCATACCCTGGTTTTAACTATGAAAGTGGTATTATGTTGGCATTGAATAATATTATGTAATATATTTCTACCTATGAGACACATTATTACCACAACCTTGAAAGCAAGGTTAGTTTACGAAGATTCATATACAAAATATTTTACTGCTTGATTCCAATTCTTAAGGGTACAGCACTCTTCCAAACACTTCTCAATTATTAAAAAAAGTTCTGAATGCTGAAATGAAGAGACAGCAGAAAGCATTTGCAAAAGTAAGATATTCAAACTATAAATGCCATTGCTGATCAATAAATACGTATATGCACGTGCTTACGAAGTATTCTTGACAAAAAAGTATTATCTTAATCTAATCATGTAGAAACAATCTATATAACCCCAGATTAAGAATCATTTTACAAAACAAACTATGAGACAAAATGTCAATGTCATGAAAGATTTTTTAAAAGGTGACAGGGGACTGTTCTGGATTAAAGGAGGTAACAACCAAATAAAATGGGTGGTTTCTGATTATATTTTGGATGAAAAAAAGAAGAAAAAAAACACGATTATAATAATTGGGAAAATTTAAACATGAACTACTTGTTATACATTATCAATGTTAAATTTCTAAAACATGTTAACAGTATTATGTTAATGTAGAACAATGTACCTGTTCTGAAGAGATACATACTTAACAGTCCTGGTGTCTGCAACTACTTTGAAAAGGATAGGAAGAAAGAGGGAGTTTAAGTGTAGCTTAAGATAGCTAGGGAGACAGAACTCAACTGGCAAGAAAGGAATACAGATGAAGGAAACGTGGGTGTTATTCTTTTCAACTGTTTTGTATATATTACATATTTCAAAACAAAAAGGAGAGGGAAAAAACTTCAAAAAATTTAAAAATCCAAATACCAACCTTTACCAGTATCTATGCTGTGGCAATGCGATATACTTACAGACAGAAACCGAAAGAAAAAGAGGTCTATATGCATCATTATGAAATAAACGAAAAAGTCAAATACTTTTTTTTGGGGGAGGGGGAGAAATCCTGGGCAACTACTAGCCCTCCCTTCAAAGAATTTTGACACAACGAAAAAAGGCTGAGGATTTTAAGATTCTAAACTCTACTTTAAAAAAAAGTGCGAGTAATAATGTGAACAACCCAAAACCCCTTACAAATTTTGAGATTAGTACCATAGAAGGGAAATCTTACTTCAAAATACAGTACTTAAAGAAGTGGCCGCGAGCTACATGTAGACTTTTAAATAGAGACAGACTTTCAAAGCTTCCAACAGGGATAATCCTGCATGGACTAATTCTTTTTATGAAAGGCTTAGGACAGAGTGACCTTCAAAGCGGAAATTTTAATCCGCGGTCAAAAGGGCGAATGACATGATCTTTAACAACATGGATGGGCTCGGTCAGATTAGCCAAGATGATGCTAAATTTGTGAACACCGCCCTGGGGAACAAATACAGCCTCAATCCCAACCTGCCATGAGCCGCAGGCTTTCAAATCAGTAACAACGGCCTGACACTAAGGCCCTAACAAGTGGACAGTTTCCTCCGCGCGGTCTCCGCGATTTTCACATTGCAAAAACGCTTAACAGGCGTTTGCCATGAGGACTATTCCGGGCCCACCTGCGGCCATCTTAAGTTCGGGAAGAAAAAGGAAACGGGGAAGGCACCGAATACGAGGAGCCGACCGAGACCAGAAATCCGGGACGCACGAAAAAAAACTTCTCCAAATTTTTTCTAAAGGCTCGATGCATAAATTAATCCCCAGTGTAACTAACAAGGAGAGCAGGACCTCGGCCCCCTACTCCCCCACCTCCCCACCCCGCGCCCGGTGCCCTAATCAAACATGGGCACCAAGGTAAGCCCGGGCAGTCACGTGACGGGCACCGCGCGCCCCCGCCCGCGCTCTCCCCAACGCCTCAGTGCCCGAGGTCTCTATGGCGCCCGCGCCCCTCCCCCAGCCGAGATCGAGCACTTACTCTGGGGGGTAAAGCCGCAGCTCCTCGATTTCTCCTAGGAAGGAAAAAAGAGTCCGCATCTGCTCGCTGGTCACCGCCGACGACAGATTGGTCACCTGAATCACCGCCGTAGGGGTAAGGCCGAAGCCTAAAGCCAAACCGAAGCCGCCGCCGCTGTTCATACCGACCCGCTGCTGCTGTCCTCCGCTCCCCAACGTCTACGACGCGTCAGCGACGGAGCCGGGAAAGCGAAAAACGCGCGGCCGCGAGCGCGCTCCCGCTGGCGAATTCACGGCGGCGGGCAGGTCTAGCCGCCCATTCCACAACTCCCCTGCTCCCAGGGCTGCGCGCGCCGGCCGGAAGCGTCGCTCAGGCAACCCGGCGGGTTAGTGGAGGCTGTAGCCTGGGGTTCCAGAGTCTTTGAGCCGTATGTAGCGCCTGTTAGTCTTCTCGTTAGGATATTTATCGATTTTCTTCCCCCGCTTCGAATGAATCAAATTTCAGTACTCCTAAAAATGTAGGAGACTCAGATCTTTCCGTTCTTAAATCTAGGTAGAACTGGGGAACCAAGAAGCCTGGCCTGCTGGTGCGGGGTTGGGAAGGAGGAAGGACTCTTAGGCAGTACAGATGAATGCTTGACCAAACCGTAGCGCGTCGTGATCACACGCAGGCCGCTGCCCCGCCCCAACTATTGAAAACATTGGCCGGCGTCCTAATTAAAAAAGAAAGAAAAAAGAAAAATTTAGAAAACGTTTAAGTTCTGATTGAATTAAGAAAGGAGGCAGTGAGGTGAAAGCTATGCGGTCGTTGTTTATAACTTGTCATTCACTCATATCGCAGGTACTAATATTTATTGAGCCTTACTTTCCAGACACCGTTAGACAAGGGCACGTAAAAGACGGTTACAGACGGTCCACATAGAACTTGCAACTCAGGGGCACGTGGTTATCTCAGTGGGTTGAGACTCTGCCTTCGGCTCAGGTCATGATCTCCCAGTCCTGGGATCGAGCCCCACATCAGGCTCCCTGCTCAGTGGGGAGCCTGCTTCCCCCTCTCTCTGTCTGCCTCTCTGCCTACTTGTGATCTTTGTCTGTCAAATAAATAAAAATCTTTAAAAAAAAAAAAAAACCCTCTCAACCCAATGACAGATAACGAAATATGTGCTCCCAGGCAGCTGCTCCCAAAATTCATCCCCAGAACCTTGCTGAAGGTCCTGGAGGCCCTTTGGATGGGTCCGCAAGGCCAAAACAATTTTCAGTATAACGCTAAGACTCTCTTGACTTTCCTCACTTTGTTGGCATTTGCACTCGTGGTGTAAAAGCATACTAGATTAAGCTGCTGCTCCTCAGGAGGAAACAAGGCAGTGGTGCCAAACTGCACTAATAGTGGTATTTTGTATTCTTACCTCCTTGCAATCATAGCATACAAAATTTAAGATTGTTTCAACATGCTAATCTAAGAATGTCCTTGGCAAAGGGGGCAAAAATTACTAATTTCATTAACTATTAAAAATAATTTCATTAACCCTAGCATACACATCTTTTTAATCTGTGGAGAGAAATGGCAAGTACTTAATGTTGCATGCCCAAGTAAAATGGCTGTCTCCAGAAAAAGCACTTGTGTGATTGAGTATTCACACAAAAACACAAGTTTTGTGAAACTTGTATACACCTCCCCTTAAGCTACAGCATTACAGTACTTTTCCGCTAAAAAATACCAGTGATATTAACATGTGTGGTTTTTGACATTACATAATGCAATATGTGAACATTTGAAAGGTCTCTACAACTCAGCCATCAACTATTTCCAAAATAGCCAAGGCTATTACAAAATCAAAATGAATCATCAAAGTGAGAGATAGACTCATGGATTTTAATGTAGCAGAATACAAAAAGTTAATTGATACAGTTTCAGATTCAGTCCACATTGCAACTGAACTCTTAAGAAATACCGTATGTCAAGTTGGTGTGGTATCAAAGAAGAATATCTAGAATTATCTAGAAGGGCTATGAAAATAGTTTTTCCTTTTCCAACTCCTTATCTGTGTGAGACCAGATTTTCTTCATATGTTTCAATCAAAATATAACACAACAGACTGAATGCACAGATAAGAGATTCCAGCTGTTTTCTATTAAGCCAGACAATAAAGAGGCTTGAAAAATGTAAAACAATGCCACTCTTCTCAAAATTCTTTTTTTTTAAGATTTTATTTATTTATTTGACAGACAGAGATCACAAGTATGCAGAGAGGCAGACAGAGAGGCAAGGCAGAGAGAGAGGAGGGGAAGCAGGCTCCCTGATCAGCAGAGAGCTGGATGTGGGGTCGATCCCAGGACCCTGAGATCATGACCTGAGCCGAAGGCAGAGGCTTAACCCACTGAGCCACCCAGGCACCTCAAAATTCTTTTTTGGGAAACATCATTTTATCATAAAAATACATCATTTACATTAATTTTAGTAGGTTCTAAAATGCTAAGTTTTGGGACGCCTGGGTGACTCAGTGGGTTAAAGCCTCTTCCTTCGGCTCAGGTCATGATCTCAGGGTCCTGAGATCGGGTCTCGCATCCGGCTCTCTGCTCAGCAGGGAGACTGCTTCCCTCTCTCTCTCTGCCTCTCTGCCTACTTGTGATCTCTTTCTGTCAAATAAATAAAATCTTTAAAAAATTTTTAAAAACCAAAATACTAAGTTTCTAATTTCTAATGTGGTAAATATGGATAGCTATCCTATAAGTCTCTCAGGATCCTCAATATTTTCTAAGTGTATAAAGGGGTCCTAAGTGAAATATGAGAACTACTAAGAGAAGGATAAGCACAGACAAACCTGGGAGGATATAGGAGGGCCACTTAAACTTAGTCCTAATGGAAGACTTTCCTAGAAGGGATGTTGCTTGTGCTGAATCTTAAACAAACAGGAATTAGGCTGGGGGAGAGTGGGGGGGGGGCAATGTAGGGCATTCTAGGGTGAGCATGCAGAATATACAGATGCAGACAGGTTTGGGAGTCCAAGTGAGGTTCAGAATATTCAAAATTTATTCCTGCTAGACCAAAGAATGATTTGAAATGCATGAAAAAGAATAAGCATTGATGAAAGGTGATGTTTGTCATGGTAAGAGGTTACTTTATTATACACTTTATATACTATTGAGACCTATTGAAGACCTTTGAGCAGGAGAATGACCATGAGGAGGTTCATGTTTCAGAATGATCGTTGTCACTGAGACATGAAGATACATTAAAAAGGGTGTGACTAGGGAAGCATGGGTGGCTCAGTCAGTTAAGCACCTGCTTGCAGCTCAGGTCTTGATCCTGGGGTCCTGGGGTGGAGCCTAACAGCAGGCTCGCTTCTTCCTCTCCTCTGCCCCTCCCTCCTGCTTGTGCTCTTGCTCTCTCTCTTTCTCAAATGAAGAAAAAAATCTTAAAAAAAAAAAAAAGGTGGACACTAGAGGCAAAAGAACTGGATCAAAGGGTAAAGTGGTGGTAATGACAGAAAACAAGGAATAGTCCCAATCTGGGGAAGGACTGACCCACTTGAAAATAAAATGAATAAAGGCCATATACTTATATACCTGGAAAAAATATCAATGGATACACACTCAGCTTTAGACACAATTACAGGTGGTTTGGTTTTTGGTTTTTTGGTCCTCCTGAAGCCCAGCCATGGATCCCTAGAATTAACAGTCACAAGTTCAGAATAGCAGTCCTCAGACTTCAGTATACATCAAAGTCACCTAGAGGGAATGTTAAAACAGACTGCTGGCTTCCTCCCAAGTAGGTCTGGAGTGGGGCCTGAAAATTTAATTTTCTAACAAGTTCCTAAGTGCTGCTGTTGGTGGTTATCTGAGAACCCCACTTTCAGAACCCCTGGTATAGGAGGTCATAAAAGTAGTACGCCGTACATTTACCACTACTGTTGATGGTAAGGCAGATGGAGGAATTTGTTTCTGGCCTGAGGGATTGTGTAGTGGTGCCATAATTTAGGACCAAAAATAGGAAGGAAAGGCAGCTTTTTGAAGAATGAGCAAAAAAATATTGAGGTCCATTATGGACAAGTTTCTGAAATGAAGTTGAGAGAAAATAGAATTAAGATACAACATGTTACTTAAGCTTGAAAGTAGATGGAGTTATGCCAGGCAAATATGTAGAGGAAGTACAGCGGGTAATGTTAAAGGGATAAAAACAACAACCAAAACCAGTATCAAGCCAGGAGGTGAAGGGGAGGTGGAATAGTCACCAAAGTTAAGGGAGGAAAAAATCCTAATAAGGAAAAAGTGAGGTGTGAAGAGGAAAGAATGCTGAAAAGTATCACATTCTGTAGAGATGACAAAATCAGGGACAAAATGTGCCCATTGGTAGATACAATGTGACTGTTGAGACAAAGGCTACATGAACCGTTTAGAGAAGCCAAGTGCACAGCCATCACTTACCTTCTTTGATTCCTCTGTGAATCTTCCAGCAAAACATCCCAACCTGTCCTAGCCCTGCCACTTTGGCCAATGACAAAGTGCTCCACCCAGGGAGCATTTTCAGATACGCTTTAGACATCCAACCTTTATACCATGTTCTGTCTCCAACCTCATGACCCCCATGTGCAGATATTTCTTCATCCCTTAGGCCTCTTGGTTACATCTGCCTACCAATACCTTCTAAAACAGGAAGACAAGCACTGACAAACTTACAGTGCAGAGAGGGCTGTTCACAGTTTAGGTTCAGGACCATAACAGTAAACCAGAAACCAAAAATATGAAAGATAAACTCCAACAAAGAAATTAACAACAATAAAAAAGAAAGATATACATTAAAATCATACTCAATTGTTGGATCTAGAACCTGGAATTGCGCTCTGGAGGAAACGGTTTTAGGAGGCCAGCCACAGGAAGAAAGTGTTTGATCTGTGAAGCTTCGGAGAGGAGTGTGGGTTGTGCTTATAAGAGGGTGTGATGCCTTTGATCTTATTTTGCTTTTTGAACAAATGAGATTTCCAACAAATCTACTCTACAGAATTTTAAAGGAAATTTTGACAGAGAATAATTTAGAAGTAACTTCAAATAAGGAAAGATCTCTAAGTAGCCCTATCTTTGAAGGAGGAGTGCTGATTGTACACTGAGTGTAACAAGAAAGCACTGGGAGGAAGGTAAATAACGAGAAAGAATCAGAAGCGGAGTGAGAGATTTGCATGCATAGATGCACTACGTGTGTGTACATATGTATTCATATGTAGAGTGTTTTGAAATAGGACTCCTCCAGAAATGTAGCGGAAACACTTAGTCTTTCCTGTGTTTAACCCTATCACCCTCTCCTTTCAGAATCCAGAACTCTCCATCAGTTCATGATGTCTCTAGTGGGCTGATTCTGAAAACTTATCATTTGGCATAATTTTTTTAATTACTAAAAAGTTATTCTAGGGGGCCTGGGTGGTTCAGTGGGTTAAAGCCTCTGCCTTGGCTCAGGTCAAGATCCCAGGGTCCTGGGATTGAGCCCCACATTGGGCTCTCTGCTCCACGGGGAGCCTGCTTCCTCCTCTCTCTTTCTCTGCCTACTTGTGATCTCTGTCTGTCAAATAAGTAAATAAAATCTTTTTAAAAAAAAGTTATTCTAGATAGCTTAAACAGAAGGGGAAAAGTATAGGCAATGATGGCGAGGTTATTTCATGAAGTGGAAGAAATAATTGCACAATCAAATCTTTGGAAGAAGTATGACTAGGACATATTTAACATAGACTTTGGTACTCTAAGAAATCAGAAAATATGTATGAAGACAACTAAGATATTCAATAAAATTTTGGAAAGAATTGTACATAGAAATCTTAGGATAAGGAATTGACCAGCGCACTCGTGGGAACTTTAGCAGGAAACATTCATAGACCATCTCAAGAGTGTTGCCAAGCGGCACCCGGGAGGCTCAGTTGGTTAAGTGCCTGACTCCTGGTTTTGCCTCAGGTCTGATCTCACGAGACCCTGCCTCTGGCCCCTGCTGAGCAGGGAGTCTCCTGACTTCCAGGACTGCTACCCCACCCACTCCCCACCCTGCTGTGTGCTGTCTTTCTCTCTCTCTCTCTTAAACATTTTTTTTCAGAGTGTTGCGGTGGTTCCTGGGTGGCTCAGTGGGTCGAGCGTCTGCCTTCAGCTCAGGTCATGTTCTGGCATAGTGCTCTCTCTGCTCGATGGGAGCCTGCTTCTCCCTCTCCCTCTGCCTGCTGGTCCCCTTGCTTGGGCACATGCACTCTCTCTCCCTCTCTACCAAATAAAGAAATAAAATCTTTAAAAAAAAAAAAAAAGAGTGTTGCCAATAAGGTAAATCAACTCCAGTGATTACCCAGCTTTTGGCAATCACTGCTCTGCTTTTCTGGAAATTATATACAAATGTAGTTATACAATACATGTTTTTTGAGGTTCATGCATATTGGAGCATGTATCAATAGTTTTATTTCTTTTAGTGCCAAATAGCAGAGTGTTGTATGAATAGTCAATATTTTATTGATTTGCTCAACAGTTGATGGACATTTGGCTTGTTTCCAGTTTGGGGCTATTATGAATAAAGCTACTGTGAACATTCACGTGTAAGTCTCATTTCTTTTGGGTAGAGATCTAGGAGTAGAAGAACTGACTCATAAGGTCAGTTTGCTCAACTTTTTAAGAAACTGGCAAACTGTTTTCCAAAGAGGCTATACCATTTTACTTGCCTGTTGGCAATATATGAGAGTTAGAAATGCTCCATATCTTTCTCAACAGTTAGTATTATCTACCTTTTTGATTACAGCCATTCTAGTGTGTTTGTATTGGTATCTCATCATGGTTTTAATTTTGATTTCTCTAATACTAATAATGTTAAACAACTTACGATGAGCTCATTAGTCATTCACGTATCTTCTCTCGTGATACATCTATTCAAATATTCAAATCTTTAATCATTTTAATGAGATAATTTTCCTCTTTTCAAAGAGTTGAAGGTGTTTTTATGATTCTGGATACAAATCTATTATCAGACATGGCTCACAAATATTTCTTCTTCATCTGTAACTTCTGTTTTCATTTTTTAATAGTGTCTGTTTTTTGTTTTTTTGTGGGGTTTTTGGCTAAAGTTTTATTTATTTGACAGAGAGAGAGCAAGAGAGCAGAAGCAGAGGGAGCTGTGGAGAGAGAAGGAGAAGCTGGCTCCCCACTGAGCAGGGAGCCTCAAACAACACTGGGCACGATCCCAGCACCCTGGGATCACAACCTGGAAGGTAAATGCTTAACTGACCGAGCCACCCAGATGTCCTTTAAGTGTCTTCTAAAGAATAAAAGGTTTTTATTTTTATGAAAACCAAATTATCAATGTTTTATTTTTTATGTTTTTATTGTCACATCTAATAAATCTTTGCCTCACCCAAGGTCACAAAAATTTTCTTTTTCTCTTTTCTTTTTTTTTTTTTTTAAAGTGAGCTCTATACCAAACATGGGGTTTGAACTCATGACCCAAAATCAAGAGTTCCATACTCTACCAACTAAGCCAGCCAGGCACACAAAGATTTTCTCCTGTTTTGTTTTTGTTTTTGTTTTTCTGGAAACTTTTAGTTTTACCTCTTACATTTATGTATCTGATCCATCCTTAGTTATTATTTCATCTTGTATTAGGTAAGGGTCATTGTTCTTTTCACTGTTCCTCCTTTGCCTCTTCTCCTCCTTCTCTTTTTCTTTTTTATACGATATCAAATTGTTTTAGCACCATTTGCTGAAAGGACTATACATTCTGTTGCACTATCTGAGCACCTTTGTCAGAATTCAGTTGACCATAATTTGAGGGATTTATTTTTGGACTCGAAATTCTGTTCTACTCGTCTATATACAACACTGTCTTAATTACTGTATTCATATTAAGTTTTGAAATTGAGTAGTGTGAGCAACCCAAATTTCTTCTTCTTTTCCAAAAATCTTTTAACTATTCTATGTCCTTTTCACTTCCTTGTAAACTTTAGGATCAGCCTGTACATTTCTAAAAAAAAACAAAAACAAAAACCTGCTAGGATTGTGATAAGGATTGCACTGACTCTGTATGTCAGTTTTGGAGGAATGGTCATTTTAATGATCCCGAGATTTCCATTCCATGAATCTAGAATTTCTCTCCATTTATTTAGATCTTTGTCACTTTCTCTCAGCAGTGTTCTTCTTTTTAATATCCTACTTCTTTTAAAATGTATTTCAAAGTATTTTATTCTTTTTGATGTTATTGTAAATAGATTGGTTTTCTTAATTTCATTTTTGAGGTGCCCGGCTAGCTCAGTCGGTAGAGCATGAGTCTTAATTTCATTTTTGGATTGTTCTTTGCTGGTATATAGATACAAAATTATTTTTATATGTTCTTCTTGTATCTTGAGACCTTGCTAAACTAGTTCTAATAGGTTTTATTGTTGATTACTCTCAAATTTTCTTTCTTTCTTTCTTTTTTTTGAGGATTTTATTTATTTGTCAGAGAGAGAGAAAGAGAGAGCACAGGCAGGGGAGGTGGATGGCAGAGGGAGAAGCAGGCTCACTGCTAGACAAGGAGCCAGATGTGGGGCTTGATCCTAGAACCCTAGGATCATAACTTGAGCCAAAGGCAGACGCTTAAAGAACTGAGCCACACAGGCATCCCAACTCTCAGTTTTCTATGTACAAGATCATGCCATCTGTTAATAAGAGCAATTTTATTTCTTTTTCTTTTTCCTTCTAAGATGTATGTCTCTATTTTTTCTTTTCTTAATGCTCTCACTAGAGCCTCAAGTACAATGTTGAGTAGAATTGATGAGAACAGACATCCCTGTCTTATTTCTGATCCTTGGAAGAAACCAGCAGTCATTCACTATCAAGTATGAGGTTAGTTGGGTTTTATTAAGAGACTATTTTTTTTTAAGATTTTATTTATTTATTTGACAGAGAGAGAGATCACAAGTAGGTAGAGAGGCAGGCAGAGAGAGAGGAGGAAGCAGGCTCCCTGCGGAGCAGAGAGCCCGATGCGGGGCTCGATCCCAGGACCCTGAGATCATGACCTGAGCCGAAGGCAGTGGCTTAATCCACTGAGCCACCCAGGCGCCCCAAGAGACTCTTTATTATGTGAGGAAAATTCTATTACATTCCTAGATTGTTGAGAGTTTTCATCATGAACGGATGCTGGATTTTTTAAATGCTTTTTCTCCATCTACTGAGATGATCAGTAGAGAACTAAATTCCCTTGGTCATGTTATGTAATCCTTTTTGTATGTTGATAGATTTGCCATATTAATATTTTGTTAAGGATTTTTTTTTAAATGAAGGATATTGGCTTTTAGTTTTCTTTTTTCACAATGTGTTTATCTGGCTGGCTGTGATGTCAAGGTAATATTGGCCTTGTTGCATGAATTGGGAAGTATTCCTTCTTTTTCTATTTTGTGAAGGAGTTACGTAGGAATGACATTGTTTCTTCTTTAATTAGAATTCACCTGTGACACCATCTGCCCCTGGGATTTTCTTTCTTTCCTTTTCTTTTATTTCCTTTCCTTCCTTCCTTTCTTCCTTTCTTAATTTCTTATTGAAGAATAGTTAACATACAATGTTACATTAGTTCAGACTTTTCTTTATGGGAATATTGTTCATTACCTAGTTAAATTTTTATATCTTATAGGTCTACTCAGCTGTTCTACCTCTTAAAATAGTTATGTTAGTTTTTGTCTTTTGGGGAATTTATCCATTTCATCTAAGTTTTATCATTTGTTTATCAAAAGGCATTCAAATAATGTTTGCATCCTTTCAATTTCTGAAAAGTCAGTACTAGTATTCTCTCTTTCAATCCTAATATTGGTAATTTATGCCTTCTCATTTTTATTTGTCAGTCTTCATGAAGGTTTATCAGTTTTGTTCATCTTTTCAAAGAAGCATCTTTTAGTTTTATTTATTTTCTCTAATTTGTTTCTTTTTCTTGTTTTATAGATTTCCATACTGATTTTATCATTTTCTCACTTCTGCCTGCTTTGTGATTGATCTGCTCTTATTTTCTGGTTTCTTAAAGCAGAAGCTTATGTTATTGATTTGAGACTTTCTGTTTTCTGATATTACCATTTAGGGCTATATATTTTCCTCTAAGCACTGTAGGGAATGCTCTTTATTAGAGATTTCAGAAAAGCTATTCAGAGCTAATGTCTCACCAGAGGCACTAGACTATAAATTTCTTTTTGTTAACTGATTTATAATTTAATTGTTGTGGTTGGAAAACACATTACTAATGATTTCAATTCTTTTAAATTTATTGAGACATGTTTTACAGCTTAACATACGTCCGTCCTGGAAATTGTTCTATGAGTGCTTGAAAATGTGTATTCTGTTGTAGTTGCATAGAATGCTCTGTAAATGTCACTTAGGTCAGGTTGGTTGATCATGCTATCAAGGCTTTTATATGCTGACATAACATGCTCTGCGGGATCCTGGTAGCAGAGAAGCTATCCATGCTGCAGAGCATGGTGGTGGACGTCCTTGTACCCTGTAGGAGCTGGACTCTGGGGACACCATGTACTCTCCGTACAGAAGCTGTGCTTTAAGCATAGGAATCAGCAATGGAAATTAACAAGGGAAATCCTTTCCTGTTGCAGTAATTATTCATTGCTCTCTACTAAAATAGTTTAGAATTGTGCCATCTGGCAAAGAAAAGATATTTAAAAGACTCAATTTAAATACTATTTAAGCAGTATCTTAAATAGCATTTTTTTCCCAGAGCTGACAATCAAAAGTGAATTTCTAGCCAAGAGACAATAAAAATGTCTCTCCTATAGTTTGTGGCCATTAATGTCCCTGCTCAGTTTTTTGTTTTTATTTTTTGCTTTCAACTCTTACTTTTTGACTTGTTTCCTAAGTGTTGCCCTTTTGTGTGTCTTGTCCGATAGTCAACCATGGACTTCAAAACAGGAAGATTTCTGACCCTCACCAACGGACTTATGGGTTTAGGAATACATTCAAAGTTCAGGAATGTATTGAGTTTTTACTTCTTACCAGCCCCTCTCAGGTCTGTCCTGCACCTGCTTGCAGCTGACCAGGCAGGCAGAGATGTGTGCAGAGCTCATCTAGCTTCTCTATAGCTCTCTCAGTGCCAGGATGTGTCCCTGTTACATTTCTTGCTAGCCACTCCCCCAACTAGAACCATAACCTAAGGTTAGCAGAATGGTGGACCCCACCTATTCATTTCTTAGCATATTTGCCACTTTTGTTGACCACACTACTGGGTGGTATTTTCTGCTCTTTGATACAAATCAACTCATCGATCTGTCAGTAAAGATGCTGCTTTCCACAGCCAACCTGCACGTGGTAGAACATCATTGCCAGTGGAGCAAGGGGAAGGATGGGAATAGGAACAGCTCCAGCCAAGGACCCCACAGACTCACACTGCCCTTACAATTGAGCAGATTTCATTAAAAAGCACTTCTCATTTTCTTTGCCTTTAGTCAATTTTCCAGAGCCTTGAAATGGCTGGTTCTGACTATTTTGTTTAGTTCTTTGTGGGAAAGAGCATTTGCCAACTTCTTCATCCCACTATGGCCAGAAGTCCCTGCCAGTACACTTTATGGTTTTTTTGGGTTTTTTGGAAGATTTTATTTATTTGACAGAGAGATCACAAGTAGGCAGAGAGGCAGGCAGAGGGGGAGCAGGCTCCCTGCTGTGCAGAAAGCCAGATGGGCTTGATCACAGGAACCTGAGATCATGACCTGAGCCAAGGCTTAACCCATTGAGCCACCCAGGCGCCCCCCGACAGTACACATTGAAAAGGACATTTATACACTTTGAAAAGGAATAATTTCATGGTAAACAACTGCCGTTACTGTGAGGCTCCTAAGGAAGTAGCAGTCACATGACCAGGCTCTAAACATTTCTTGCATTACAGACCAAATTGCCCATAAGTTACAAATGAAGAAATTAAAGTGCAGAGAGATTTGCTCAGAAAACATGTGTTGAACACTGACTTAATGTCAGACCTATTCTAGGGGCTGAGGACACAGTAGTGAAAAAAATAATCCCTACCCTCTTGCTAACATTGCTGTGAATTACATTCTGGAGACAAAGAAACTTGTCCAAGTTCACCCAACCAATGAATGATGATTCCAGTCTGTTTGATTCCCAAGCTCTTCTTACTTCTCCACATGGCCCCTTATCTTAGTCTGTTTAACTGCTATAACACAAGATCTCAGACTGGGTATTTTTTTTTAAAGATTTTATTTATTTATTTGACAGAGAGAGATCACAAGTAGATAGAGAGGCAGGCAGAGAGAGAGAAAGAGGGAAGCAGGCTCCTGCTGAGCAGAGAGCCCGATGTGGGACTCGATCCCAGGACCCCAAGATCATGACCTGAGCCGAAGGCAGTGGCTTAACCCCCTGAGCCACCCAGGCGCCCTCAGACTGGGTATTTTATTTTATTTTATTTTTTAAAGATTTTTATTTATTTGTCAGAGAGAGAGAGAGAGAGAGAGCGAGAGCGAGCACAGGCAGACAGAGCGGCAGGCAGAGACAGAGAGAGAAGCAGGCTCCCCACTGAGCAAGGAGCCCGATGCGGGACTCGATCCCAGGACCCTGAGATCATGACCTGAGCCGAAGGCAGCCGCTTAACCAACTGAGCCACCCAGGCGTCCCCAGACTGGGTATTTTAAACAACAAAGTTATTTCTCACGGTTCTGGACATTGGGAAGTCTAAGATAAAGGTGCCATCAGATTCAGTGTCTAGTGAAGATCTGCTTCTTGGGTCACAGATGACCATCTTCTTGCTGTGTGTTCACATGGTGGAAGAGCAAGGTAGCTCCCCAAGGTCCTTTTTATAATTCCATTTATGAGGGTTCTGCCCTCATGACCTAAGCACCTACCATCACATCGAGGGTTGGGGTTTCAACATATAAACTTGGGAGGTCGGGGACACAAACATTCAGTTCCTAGCACTCCTCAGCCACAACTTAACTATGAATAATGCCTTTCAGTGTAAAGTGAAGTTTCAACAGTTTTACCTTGTTTATTCTTTATTAGAAACTTGTAAGTAGAAATTTTAGGGAAGGCTAAATTGAAGCATAAGAGGAGTGTTTAAAAACAACAACAACAAAAGCATACCAATGGGGCACCAGGCGGGCTTAGTCAGAGGACTGTGCAACTCTTGATCCCTAGGTCATCAGTGGGAGCCCCATGCTGGGTGTAGATATTACTTGAATTAAGTAAGTAAGTAAATAAATAAACGTTTTTTTAAAAAGCATACCAAGACTTAAACATAGTCTTTCTAATACCCAAGTATTTCCATTATTTGTTAAACCATAGCATTTCATAAGAAAAACCTTGAAAATGGGATCACCTATACTTTCTTATTTTGATGAAAAAACTTTTTTTTGTGTGATGAAACTTTTGAATACATGCACACAATTAAAAATACAACAGTTACAAAAGGGTTAAAAATCTCTCCAAATCCCCGTTTCCCAGCCACCCAGTCTCCCTCTCCTGGGAGAATAAATTGTGCTGTTTGATTCACACCCCTCTTGGCCTAACACTCAATTCGGTGCCTAATTAGGTTTTAACAAAAATACTTAAAGGAACCACATACAACACAGTGTTAAGACCAATATAAAGGAAGGTAGATTTTTAAAAAATTATTATTAAAACATGTTGTGGCTCCTGGATGGCTCAGTTGGTTAAGTGTCTGCCTTTGGCTCAGATCATGATCCCAGGGTCCTGGAATCGAGCCCCGCATCAGGCTCCCTGCTCAATAGAGTCTACTTCTCCCTCTCCCTCTCACTCTCCCCCCAACTTGTGCTTTCTCCCTCGCTCACCTTTTCTCTTTCAAATGAATAAATAAAATCTTTTAAAAAATAAAATAAGTTAAAATAAAACAATACATCTTTATTTCTTAGTCATTCTATATATGTAACATGGGTGCCAGCCAATTCTGCTCATTGAGGTCCACACTGAATATAAATATAAACTGATACGCAAAATAGAATAAGGATGATTTCTTAGCCCAGTATAGAGTATGGTCTTCTAATAACTGAAACAAATAGAAGAAAAAGCTTTTCTTGACCTATTCCAGTAAGTTTTTGAGGTAATGTCAAAGAAACATTCATTAAAACACCTAAGGAATAAACATTCTTATCTAATTAATTCCTAAACGGCTTCATAGAAATATCTGTAAATTTTAAGAGCAGAAGTTTTACACTCTTCCCCTGGTGACTATTTAGATCTAATTGTCATTTTTGACAACTTAACAGAAGAATAAAAGTTGAAGCAGAATTTTCCACTCAAAGCTCTTCACTCTACCTTCAAGAATGAGAAGTGTTGCTAGAGGTGGATTCAGTATAATGAAACGTTTAGTGTGAGAAGCAGAAGAGTCAAAATTTGTTCTTCTTTGTCTGTTTCTATTCCATTTTTAAAAAGGATTTATTTGAGAGAGAAAGCACACATGAGCAGGTGTACTGAGCCACCCTGGAGCCCTACTTGCATTCTATTTTTTTTTTAAGATTTTATTTATTATTTATTTATTTATTTGACAGAGAAAGCGAGAGAGCACAAGCAGGCAGAGCAGCAGTGGGAGAGGGAGAAGCAGACTCCCCTGATGTGGGGGAGCCTGATGCGGGGCTTGATCCCAGGACTCTGGGATCATGACCTGAGCCGAAGGCAGACACTTAACGATTGAGCCACCCAGGTGCCCCACTTGCATTCTATTTTTTAAAAGAAATCTTCTTGGACACTGTCTCTTTCTAGTGTTCTCTTGGAATTCCATGTAACTAGCATGTGACTTGACCTCGGGCCACTTTCTTGGTGAATGGGTGGCCCAGCTGATTCTTTCTTCAGTCTAGTTCAGCTTGTCTCAGTAGGTGATAACACATTTGTCTGAACTTGCTCCCTTCACATAGATCTCTCTGGGGGACTTCATGGATTGGTAGGGGCCTGGGAGGCAGGGGGGAGGACTGTAGCAACAATGGGAAACTCACCAAAGGCTCAAAATATTTGAATTCCATATCCTGATACTCACTTTCCTCCCTCTTTCTTTCTTTCATCCTGGAGACAAAACTAATAACTAACTTCTTTATGTTTAAAGGTTAAAAAAAAAAAAAGATGTCTGGGTGGCTCAATCAGTTAAGTGTCCAATTCTTGGTTTTGGCTCAGGTCATGATCTTAGGATCATTATCTCAGGATCCTGAGATGTTGCCCCATGTCTCTGGCTCCAAGCTCAGTGGGGTGTCTGACTGTCCCTCTCCCTCCCCCTCTGCCCTTCCCCTGTGCTCTCTCACAAATAAATAAATAAATAGTAAATAAAATCTTCCCCAAAAATATAAATTTAAAAGTAAAAGTTAAAAAAAAAGTTCTTAAAGTCTCAGTATTTAATAAAGGCCACATTTTGGAAAATATCAATGGCATTTATGGAATATCCCTTACGGATCTGGTATGAGGCTAGGCATTTCACAAGTGATATCTCACAAGGTAAGTTAAGAGATATCAAGTTAAAGAGTGCCTGGGTGGTTTAGTGGGTTAAGCCTCTGTCTTTGGCTCCGGTCATGGTCTCGGGGTCCTGGGATCGAGCCCCACATCAGGCTCTCTGCTCAGCAGGGAGCCTGCTTCCCCCTCTCTGTCTCTGCCTGCCTCTCTGCCTACTTGTGATCTCTCTCTCTCTCTCTCTCTCTGTCAAATAAATAAATAATCTAAAAATAAAAAATAAAAAAATTTAAAAAACAAAACATTGTCAGTGACCAGTTTTTCCTATTTATTTACTTATGTATTTATTTATTTTTTAAATAGTCTCCACACTGAGCATGGAGCCCACTGCAGGGCTTGAACTCACAACCAGGAGATGGGAGACCTAAGCTGAGATCAAGAGTGGGAAGTTTGGGGCGCCTGGGTGGCTCAGTGGGTTAAGCCTCTGCCTTCAGCTCAGGTCATGATCTCAGGTTTCTGGGCTCAAGCCCCGCATCTGGCTCTCTGCTAAGCCAGGAGCCTGTTTTCCCCTGTCCCCCACCTGCTTCTCTGCCTAGTAGTGATCTCTCTCTATCAAAAAAAAAAAGTTGGGGGGCACCTGGGTGGCTCAGTGGGTTAAAGCCTCTGCCTTCAGCTCAGGTCATGATCTCGGGGTCCTGGGATCGAGCCCCCGCATCGGGCTCTTTGCTCAGCAGGGAGCCTGCTTCCTCCTCTCTCTCTCTGCCTGCCTCTCCGCCTACTTGTAATTTCTGTCTTTCAAATAAATAAATAAAGTCCTTAAAAAAAAAAAAAAAAAAAAAAGTTGGAATTTTAAGCAACTAAGTCACGCAGGCATTCCCTCTCTCTGAACTTTAAGGATTTACTAAGAAAGCCACCTGAAAGCAAAAAAAAAAAAAAAAAAAAAGGAAAAAAAGTTTAAAAAAAAGAAAGCCACCTAAAATGGAGTTTATTTTACTTGGTTGGGAGGAAAGGTTTTTTTGTTTGTTTGTTTGTCTTTAACATTTTATGTATTTGATAGAGAGAGACACAGCGAAAGAGGGAACACAAGCAGGGGTACTGGGAGAGGGAAAAGCAGACCTCCCGCCAAGCAGGGAGCCCCACGTAGGGCTCAATTCCCAGACCCTGGGATCATGACCTGAGCCAAAGCCACTTAAGGACTGAGCCACCAGGTGCCCCCTCCCCTTTTTTTAGATTTTAAGTACACATTTAATTAACAGTTTAAAAATTATATATTCAGATTTTTAATTTCTTCTTGGTCTAGTATTACTAATATGTGTGTGCTTGTGCATGTGCGTGTATGTGCGTGTGTGTGTGTGTGTTGTGAGAGTTCAAACATCTCAAACTTTGCAAATTTAGTGGCATAAAGTTCTTAATATCCCTTGATGATCTTTTTAATACTTGAAAGATCCATAATGCATGGCCCCTTTCTCCTTTCTAAAATACCTTTTTTTTTTTTTAAGATTTTATTTATTTATTTGACAGAGAGAGATCACAAGTAGGCAGAGAGGCAGGCAGAGAGAGAGGAGGAAGCAGGCTCCCTGTGGAGCAGAGAGCCCAATGCGGGGCTCGATCCCAGGACCCTGAGATCATGACCTGAGCCGAAGGCAGCGGCTTAATCCACTGAGCCACCCAGGCGCCCTAAATACCTTTTTCTTCCATGATCAATCTCAGAAGAATGTTGTCAATGTTATGTTGTCAAATGTATTTGGTGGGGCACCTGGTTGGCTCAGTTGGTTAAATGTCTACATTCAGCGTAGGTCACGGTCTCAGGGTGCTGGGACTGAGCCCCATGTCAGGCTCCCTGCTCAGTAGGGAGTCTGTTTCTCCTTCTCCCTCTGCCCCTCCCTCCCCTCATGTTCTCTCTCTCTCAAATAAATAAAATCTTTATGAAAAATGTATTTGGTTTTGTTTGTTTGAAGTAGGCTCCATACCCTGTGTGGAGCTCAATGCTTGAACTCAACGCTGAGATTAATGCTTAACCAACTGAGCAACCCAGGTGCCCCTAATTGTTTTCTATTGAATTAATGATCCAGATGTTCTGATTTCCTTTCTCTTCCTTTAGGTTTAACTTGCAGCCATCTACAAGAAAGGAAGACAGTCCTCACCAGAAACTGAATTGGTTAGTATTGTGACCTTGGATTTCCAGCTCCAGAACTTCGAGAGATAAATTTCTGTTTAAAGTTCAATTACCAGGGGTGCCTGGGTGGCTCAGTGGGTTGAAGCCTCTGCCTTCAGCTCAGGTCATGATCTCAGGGTCCTGGGATAGAGCCCCCATTGGGCTGTCTGCTCAGCGGGGAGCCTGCTTCCCCCCCCCCCACCTGCCTCTCTGCCTACTTGTGATCTCTGTCTGTCAAATAAATAAAATCTTAAAAAAAAATTCAATTACCAGTCTGTGGTATTTTTGTTTTATGGATAAAGACACTTGACATATAAAGAGCTAGATTAAAAAAGCAAAAACAGATAAATGCCCTCAGTTCTTTTTTGTTTTGTTTTTTAAGATTTTATTTATTTGTCAGAGAGAGAGGCCAAGTCAAGGGAGCAGCAGGCAGAGAGAGAAGCAGGCTCCCCACTGAGCAAGGAGCCCGATGTGGGACTTGATCAGGACCCTGGGATCATGACCTGAGCCAAAGGCAGTTGCTTAACTGACTGAGCCACCCAGGTGTCCCTAAATGTCTTCAGATCTTAAAGGGAAAAGACAATCAATAGATATCAACCCTGAAATGACATATATATTGAAATTATCAAAAAATGTTTTTACCAGCTATTATAACGATATACCATGAGTTAAAGGCGAAGGCTCTTGAAATGAATGAAAAGATAGTTCTTAGCAGAGAAATAGAAAACAAAATATAGAAATAAATAGATATTTTGGAACTGAAAATACAACATTTGGAGTAGAAAACTCACTCATTAGCAGAATAAGCAACAAAGGAAAGAGTCACCACTTGATAACAGGAAAAGAACTGATCCAGTTGTTAGCAGATTTGATGTCTGGTGAGGGGCTATTTGTTGTTTCACAGACCCACCTCCTCACTAAAACCTCACACGGCAATAAGGGGACAAGGGAGGTTTCTTCAGCCTCTTTTATAAGAGCATTACTTCCTGAAGGCCCCACTTCATGATACCATCACCTTGGGAGTTAGGATTTCTACATATGAATTGAGAGGGGAACATCACTATTCAGCCTATCACATCATGTAATTTTGGGTTGTATACTAGATGTTTTGAATCTAGTACTGTGAGTTGTGAGAGCTTGGATCCTATTAAAACCCTGTGAAGAATGTCTGCATACATACGTATATATAATCTGTATTTGGACTTCAAGTTCTGTCTCACTTTCTATGAGTCATGGTTCCAATGTGAGTTCACTTTTCAAAACTTTTGGTGTGCTGCTTTAGAGCTGTCTCATGTTGCTTGTCCCTCTCAGAGGTGGGTTGGCACTGGGGTGGTGGTTTTTGTTGTAATTCAGTTTTTAGATCTTTTGCTATCCTGCCAACAAGAAACAAAAAATGAATAAGTCTGATCATAAGGGACTCACCATTTATTAGTTCAGTAAACTTGTTTAAAATATTTTGCTTGGGGCGCCTGGGTGGTTCAGTTGGTTAAGTGTCTGCCGTCTACTCAGGTCACGATCCCAGGGTCCTGGGATTGAGCCTCACATCCAGCTCCCTGCTCAGCAGGCAGTCTGCTTCTCCCTCTCCCTCTACCACTCCTCCTGCTTGTGCTCTCTCTCTCTCTCTCTCTAATAAATAAACAAAATCTTTTTTTTTTAGATTTTATTTATTTATTTGACAGAGATCACAAGTAGGCAGAGAGGCAGGCAGAGAGGAAGGGAAGCAGGCTCCCTGCAGAGCGGAGAGCCCAATGCGGGGCTCGATCCCAGGACCCTGGAATCATAACCTGAGCTGAAAGCAGAGGCTTAACCCACTGAGCCACCCAGGCATGCCAAATAAACAAAATCTTAAAAATAAATAAAATATAACATTTTGCTAAGAAAATATTTTTACATTTGAAAAATCATCTACCAAAGTGAATGATAGTACGGAACACTTGGAATATGTTTTACCAATGATACACTGGTAAGTAGTTGTCACTGTCTCTCTCATTGCTGTATTATTAGAGAACATAAAAATAAAGATGAGGGGCACCTGGGTGGCTCACTGGGTTAAAGCCT
The DNA here is from genome assembly GCF_922984935.1 of Meles meles. Classification (NCBI taxonomy): domain Eukaryota; kingdom Metazoa; phylum Chordata; class Mammalia; order Carnivora; family Mustelidae; genus Meles; species Meles meles. The sequence goes on from NC_060068.1 coordinate 88,442,772, forward strand.
CTGCCTTCGGCTCAGGTCGTGATTTCAGGGTCCTGGGATGGAGTCCCACATCGGGCTCTCTGCTCAGCGGGGAGCCTGCTTCCTCCTCTCTCTCTCTCTCTCTCTCTCTGCCTGCCTCCCTGCCTACTTGTAAAATAAATAAAATATTTTAAAAAAATAAAAATGAAAATAGACTCCATGTACTCTAGATGCCTGGGAAGGTTATATCTATCATACAGACATGCTGATCACTATGCCAGAGATGGAATAGGGCCACAGTTTGATTCAACACAGGTATCCAACCTGAGACTTCATAGAATCAGGTTAGTATTTAGCTGGGTTCAAGGATATTTGAAACACAAACCAAATCAGACTGCCTTTTTTTTTTTTATCATTTAGAAACTGCCTCAGGGATCTGTATTACAAATAATCAGGCCAGAAAGGACCTGTGATCTAGTGAAAAATCTAGGGAAAAACAACTTCCAGTGACATATGGCAGAACCCCTCAGGCTTATAATTAGACAGTAATAAACCAAAGGTCACCTTATGTTTCACAGAGGGTGTTTGTACAAACATTCAAGATGATCAAGTTGAATTCCAAAATGGACATATTGATTACCTTACAGATAAACTAAAAATATAAAAAATATTGGATAAGGTGAGAAAAACCATTTAGTTTGGAAAATAACATTTTTACATATTAAATTCAAAAGCATATTTACAGAAATATTTTAATCCTTTTCAAAAGAGCTACCTTAAATATCATATCTGGTTTCCAATTCTATGTACTGCCTGCTTTCATTTTTGTTTTTTAAATAATCATATGTTCCGAGTGTATATTTTTGTCAAATTTTGCGATGGTTATTTCATATAGATGTTTAATACTAAGTTATTGTGTTCTTTTCATTTAAGTATTCTGATTTTCAAGTATTACATTTTTTTTTAAGATTTTATTTATTTATTTGACAGAGAGAGATCACAAGTAGGCAGAGAGGCAGGCAGAGGGAGAGGAGGAAGCAGGCTCCCTGCGGAGCAGAGAGCCCAATGCGGGGCTCGATCCCAGGACCCTGAGATCATGACCTGAGCCGAAGGCAGCGGCTTAATCCATTGAGCCACCCAGGCGCCCCTCAAGTTTTTTTTGTTATCAAAAAAATACATTTGAATTTAATATCAAAAAAGAGCTTGGCAACTTGCAAGTGTATAATACAGTATAATTAACTATAATCACCGCGCTGTACATTAGATCTCCACAAGTTATTCATGTGAAAACTGGAAGTTTATACCCTTTCACCAACATCTCCCCACTTCCCACACTCCCTCAACCCCTGGTAAGCACCACCCTACTCTCTATTTCTAGGTTTTTGGCTTTTTTAGATGCTACATGTAAATGAAATCATACAGTATTTGTCTTTTTCTGATTTAACTTAGCACCATGCCCTCAAGGTCCACCCATTTTGTCACAAACTGTAGTGTTTTCTTCTTTCTCATGTCTGAATAACATACATATATCTCACATCGTCACCCATTTCTCCATTAACAGACACGTTATTTCTCTATCTTGGCTATTGTGAATAATGCTGCAATGAACATGGGAATGCAGACATCTTTTGAAGATCCTGATTTCATTTCTTTTGGGTATACACCCAGGAGTGGAATTGTTAGAGCATAGGGTACTTCTATTTTTAACTTGTTGAGGCTTCTCCATACTCTTTTCCTCAGCGGCTGCACCAGTTTACAATCCCATCACCATGTACAAGGTTCCCGTTTCTCCACTACCTTGCCAGCGTTAATAATCTGTTTTCTTGTTAATGACTGCCATTCTGACAGGTGTAGGGTTAATATCTCATTGTGGTTTTGATTTGCCTTTTCTGGATGATGACTGAAGTAAAGCAACTTTTTATGTACCTGTTTGGCCATTAGGATTTCTTTGGAGAAATGTCCGTTCAGTTCCTGGGCCCATTTTTTAATCAAATTATATTTTTTGGTTTTGCTTGTTTTTGCTATTGAGTTGTGTGAATTCCCTGTATATTTTGGATATGTGGTTTAACAAACATTTTCAGATAAATGATTTACAAATATTTTCTCCCAGTACATAGGTTGCCTTTTCATTTGGTTAACCATTTCTTTTGTTGTGCGAAAGCTTTTTCATTTCAGGTAGTCCCACTTGTTTATTATTTATTTTGTTGCTTGTCCCTTAGGTGTCAGGTCCAAAAAAGCCATTTTTCATTCTGCTGATGTGGTATATCATTTTTTGATTTGCATAGTTTGAACTATTTTTACTTCCCAGGGATAAATGCTATTTGGTCATGGTCTGGGATCCCTTTAATGTTCTGTTGAGTCCAGTTTGCTAATTTTGGGGGATCTTTGCATCTATGTTCATCGGGGATATTGGTCTGTAATTAATGATCTTGTCATATTACATCCTTGTTTGGTTTTGGTATCAGGGTAATGTTGACATTGCAAAATGAGTTTGAGAGTGTTGCCCTCTCTTCCATTTTTTGGAATAGATTGAGAAGGATTGGTATTCTTTTTTTTTTTTTTTTTTTTTTTTTTTTTTAAGTTTATTTATTTGACAGATAGAGATTACAAGTAGGCAGAGAGGCAGGCAGAGAGAGAGGAGGAAGCAGGCTCCCCGCTAAGCAGAGAGCCCGATGCGGGGCTCGATCCCAGCACCCCGGGATCATGACCTGAGCTGAAGGCAGAGGCTTTAACCCGCTGAGCCACCCAGGCGCCCCAGGATTGGTATTCTTTAAATGTTTGGTAGACTTTTCCAGTGAAATCACTTGGTCTGGGTTTTATGTATTAGAAATAATTTTATATTATTGATTCAGTCTCTTTGCTCGTTGTGGGTCTGTTCAGATGTTCTGCTTCTTCCTGATTCAGTCTTGGTAGGTTTTAAGTTTCTAAAAATGTATCTTTTTTCTAGGTTATCATTTGTTAGTGCATGTTCCTTATAGTCTCTTAAGATCCGTCATATTCCCTTGGCACCAGTTATAATAGCTCGTCTTTCATTTCTGATTTTAATCATTGGAGTTTTCCCTCTTTTTTTCTTAATCTAGCTAAATATTTGTCACTTCTGCTTACCTTTTAGGAAAAAAACAGCCCTTGGTTTCACTGATATTTTTTACTTTTATTTTTTAAAGATTTTGTTTATTTGACAGAGAGAGAACAAGAGAGCACAGGCACAGGGAACAGCAGAGGGAGATGAAGAGGGAGAGGAAAAGGCAGGCTCCCTGCTGAGCAAGACCCTGGGATCATGACCTGAGCCAAAGGCAGATGCTTAACCAACTGAACCACCCAGGCATCCCTATTTTTTTTTTTTCTCCCTGCTTTTCTGGTCTCTATTTCATTTATTTCTGCATTAAAAAAAAAAAAATCTTTCTTCTGCTTACTTTGGGCTAGTCCTTCTTTTTCTAGTATCTTGATGTATAAAGTTAGGTGGTTTATTTGACATCTTTCTCTTTTCTTAATATAGGCATTTATGGCTATAAACTTCCCACTTAGAACTGCTTTTGCAGCATCCAGTAGGTTCTGTGTGTTGTTTTCACATTTTTGTTTTGTCAAGTGATCTGCATTCTTTGGGGTCCATTACTAGTACTGTACTCTTTTCCTTTGGTGGAGTTATGTTTCCCCAATTCTTCATGATCCTTATAGCCTTGTGTAGTTGTCTGTGTGTTTGAAGAAACAGTTCCCTTTTCTAGACTTTATGGACTCACTTGAATTAAAGAAGACGTCCACTTGTAGGTGTAAGTACACTGTCACCCTGGATATGAGGCACAGAGTTCCAAATGCACAAATGTATAGTGGCACTAGGTCTAGGGGGACAAAGGAGGACATAATGTCTTTTTTTTTTTTTTTTGAAGATTTTATTTGAAAGCAAGCAAGCTTGCAAGAGCACGAGTTGAGGGGAGGAGCAGAGGAAGACATAGACTCTCTGCTAAGCAGGGAGTCCAACACAGGGCTCAATCCCAGGACCCTGAAATCATGACCTGAGCCAAAGGCAGACATCTAACCAACTGAGCCACCTAGACACTCCCACCCCTGCTGACTTCTTTTAAATCTTCAGGTCTCTGTAAGGGTTCACCTGATGACTCTCAACTGATGATTGGATTGACCTATCAGCCAAGATGTTCCCAGTCTTCTTTGGCCATACCCCCACCAGGTCAGTCTCAACATAAGGGCACAACCCAATAAGACACACTTCTCACCTTTAAATCACTGAAAAACGTATAGAATTTTACTGAAAGCTTTTCAGGAATGAAGAAGGGGTTTACATTACACACTGCTGCAAAAACATAGTATCTTTGAATATCCACCCTCCCTGCAAAATTCCCTCTACATACATTAGTGGCCCAAATACCATTATGAAGACTCTAGCTTTCTCCACACCACCCCCTTCCCTCAGCCCGACCCTAGTGCTTTCCCTCAGCATCTCTTGATCCTTTTTTTTGTACCAGTAACAAATCTAATCTGGTCATCTTGTAATTCAATCTTTGCTGCCATTTTGGATGTTTGTTGAGGTGGGGAAGGAGGGAACAGGAAAGTACAAGGAAAGGAGGACAAAGACATGCAGGGAAAAATAGTAATGGCTTTTGGTTTGCTCTGAACAATTAATGCTTGGGTTGCCATTTATTTTTAAAATTATAAGCATGTTATATCTTTCAATTTTACAATTTCTGATATTTTTCTCAAATAAAATATTTTAAACAAAAAAAAATCTCCCTCTCCCTTATAAAAGAGAAAGTTATTCTTGGTATCTTAAAGAGACCCAAGTGAGACTACACTTAAAATTTATAAGCATGAGCTTGAGTGTCTTTGTCCACTGCACCTCTGTGTTTAAGTGGGTCTTGATTGAATAGAACTCACCGCTGCTTCCAGAGTCTTCCATTAGGCCACTCTCCACATGAATCCTGTAGGGCAGGCAAAGGCCCCACTTGGCTTTCTCCGCCTCTTCTTTGAACTGCTGCATGCAGTCCAAAAAAGCCATCACTGTCTGGTCAAATTTGACATGCGAGCAAGTTTTCTGTCCTGCGATACAGAACAATGGCAGCTCAATGGGGTCATCTGTTAAAGACTTCAGATAGGACCGGTTTCCACAGGGGATGAGTTGATACCTCTGAAACTCCAGCCCTATCTTATTGGACAGGGTAAGGAGCAGCAAGGCTGTCTGGCCCCAGGCCATGTTAATCTCCTTCCAGTTCACAGGGGTGGTGGGGAGACAGCCCAATCTGAAGCTGTTGATGATGCCCACAGGACCATCATGCCTGATCTCAAAGGTGGCACTGAAGACACTGGTCTTCTTCAGCCGGCCCCACTGGATCTGGGCGTGTCTCAGCTGGTTCTTCATTGCTCTTCAGCTCGTTCTGCAGTTCCCGTTGCTGCCATTGCAAGTAACTGTAGTCCCTCCAGTACTGCTCATCCTGCTGGTCCAGCATCTTGGTCTCTGCCCAGGCTGCCTCAAGATCTTCTGCTATTCTTTCTTGGTTCTTCTCCACCTCCTTCAGCTCCTGGACCAGCCTTGCCTCCTCCAGCTCCAGGTCCTCCAGCTCTTCCTGCAGGGTCTTTGTCTCCTCCTCACGTATCCTCCCCATCCAATATTTGTAGCTCTGGTTCTCGGATTCTATAATGAGTTGGATGTCTACCTGTTCTAAAAATTTGTCAGTACAGTCCTCACAAAGCAGGTGGTCCATATCTTTTTCACCAGTGAGGATGTCAAAAATGTCCCTAATAGTCTTCTGGATGTTAGTGAGTGTTCTTGCAGAGTCCAACTTTCCAAGCAAGATGAACTTGTTAGAACTGTTCCCTTGACACCTTGCCATCGCCAGGGTGGGTAGAACAGGAGGCACCATCCTGCAGCTTTTCACTGTCTGTCTCTGCCTTGGCGGGAGGGCCATGCTCCAGGGTTTCTCCTGGCTCCTGCTGAGCTGAAGTGAATGTGGAAGCTGCAGATTCTTGGGTGGTCTCAGGATCCAAGGTCCCCATGAACTGATCCAACTTCATGGGCTGCCAGAAGCCCTGGCAGATGAAGCGCATGGAAGACATGGTGGAGGCCTTGGCTCTTACTCTATTTGCAAGTTTCCTCTGGCTCGACATAATGTCTTTTTGCTCCACTGTTGAGATTCACAGCAACTGTGTGGTCCTTGTGAGCACTATGGTGGGTTTGTAGTGGCTGCAAGGGCTGCTGGGGTCCTTAGCAGTGCCTCCAGATCCAGTGGCTAGGGACTAGGCCAAGCAGTGGTGGTGGCCAGAGCTGGTGGTGTGTACACACTTGGCTGCATGTGCCAGCGGCAGGTGCCTATGTAATGGTGGGGTCCTGTTGCAGACACACACATAATGGCAGTGGCTAGGTAAGGAACTAGGGCCAAGGCCAACTACAGGCTCAGTGGAAGTTGCAAGGGCCCTGTCTGTTGGCATGCTTTTCCCTATCTGCGTGACCTCCTCTGGCTTTGCACATTGTGGTTGTGGTCAGTTACAGGGCTTGGGTCAGGGGTGCATAAGGACACAACTGGAGGGGATAGCTATAGATCAACAGACAGGTCAGGGCCTGATCCACACCCACAAGCAACTGTCAGTGCCCTGGTTATTGATCTGTTCTCTCTTGTCTGCACAGTCTTCCCCTGAGCATATACACTGCATTGGAGGCTGGTGACAAATGCCAGGTTAGCAGCATGCAAGGGCAAAGCTAGAGGGGCAAGTAAGGAGGTGCATGGTAATAGGTTTTAGCTGCCATTGTCTAGGCTTGCGTCTTCACTTGCAAAGCTGTGGGGTCCTGAGCTGGTTACCACTGTGGCTCCCACGTTCTGTAGAGCGTACATGGAGTGGAACATCTCAGACAGTTGGTATAGAAAGCAAATATCTGTGGGACAAAAGCTAGTAAAATCTGAAGGGTGTCCCCAGTGAATGTACTGGCTGTTACTTTCTTCAGTGGTGAAATATGCTGAGTTTGTCCGCAGAGCAGGTGGTGAACCACAATGACTCCTGCTGTGTGGCTGCTACTGGTAGCACCTATTTTTTATTCCTTGTTCCTAGCCATCTCTATATCTCAGCTTTGCCCATCTAGGTGGAATGAAACCACAGTGGGACCTTCATGGAATGCCCCAAAAGGCTGGGGAAGCTGGATGCTCACCCCACTCTTCCTTTCCTGGTGAGAGGAACTCTTTATAGCTAGGATATTTCCTCTTGACCCTGAGCAAAGCTGACTGGGGGGATGGGATGATGCCAGAGAAATGAAGTTGTCTTCCTTTTCATCTTATGCAGTTTTTTTTGGGTCTTTTGTTCCAATGTGTTGCTAAAATTTCTTCAGTAGACTCCAGAGCTGTTTTTGTTCATGGATAGCTAATTGTTGATCTTTGAGGAAGGATGTAGTTGGGCTCTCCTACCTCACCATTTGGGGCTAAAATGCCTGCTTTCAAACTTATTTACAAGTTGGTGTTAGCCAAATATTTGCTATCGTATTTGAGAATGACCTGAGATCACTTTTCCCCTTAAAATTTAGACAGACAACATAACAATTACAACAAATTTTGATAATAGGGCAAAAACATTCCATAAAGCTATCACTCCAGTTTTATATAAGACTTCTGGAATAGCAACCATAAGGTACCTCAATTTTTATAAACTGCCTTTTCCACTTAACATTGTATTTATCATAATCATTTTCTTATTTTGTCTCCCTATATTTCTAGTTATCATTTTAAAAATTTATACAGTAGATGAAGTACCTGCTTTATTTAATCAATTATTCTCATATTATTGCTTATTTGGGTTGCTACCTGTTTTTGCTTTTACATATAGTACTTCCATGGACACCAAAATAACCTGGTAAGTCTTGGTGACATCAGTAATCCCATTTTTGTTTAATGACAATTCAAAAAACAGTATTTTAATTTGTACCATTTCTTTCATATTTAGTAGAATTTAATGCAAACTAGACAATATAGGCTTATAGAAATTGCCTGTAATTAAATAATACCCTGCTTATTTCTACGGTTACAGAAAGCTTTTTTCTGGATTTTCAAAGTGATAGAAAAATTTAGTAAATTTTTTTGGTTATTGACCAAAGTTAAAAATGCCCACAGAGGGGCATCTGGGTGGCTCAGTCGTTAAGCATCTGCCTTCTCCTCAGGTCATGATCCCGGAATTCCGGGATCAAGCCCCACATCAGGAAGGCTGCTTCTACCTCTCCCTCTCCCACTGCTTGTGTTCCCTCTCTCACTGTATCTCTGTCAAATAAACAAAATCTTAAAAAAAAAAAAAAATGCCCACAGACTATCAAATACAAATAAGCAAATATTTGATTTTTTTCTAAGGTACTAAGCCAGTAGAATCCTTCCCTCTTTTTAAAAGTTTCAATAAATTGGTTTTTGCCAATATATTTCATAACATAATAAGTGCTTCATAAAAGAAATTTTTAGCTCAGTAGTAGTATATACAAAGCTATAGCACAAATAATTATATTTGGAATGGAAGATTATATACAGCTATGTGCCATTTTCCTAACACAGTAGTGAGAATGTATTAAAAAATATTGAAGTAGGGGCGCCTGTGTGGCTCAGTGGGTTAAAGCCTCTGCCTTCGGCTCAGGTCATGATCCCAGGGTCCTGGGATCGAGCACTGTATTGGGCTCTCTGCTTAGCAGGGAGCCTGGTTCCTCCTCTCTCTCTCTCTGCCTGCCTCTCTGCCCACTTGTGATCTATATCTGTCAAATAAATAAATAAAATCTTAAAAAAATATATTGAGGTAGAAAAGCTGATGTTCTATAACCTTACATCTGTACAACTGCCTGATACATTGAAAAATAATACTTGAAAAACTTTACCTGTTAAATGAAATTCATTTTTAAACCATGACTAGGATGATTGAAATAGCAATGTTTTTGTCTTTGTTCCTAGAGCTAACGAACATGCTGTTGGGTGTGAAGAAACTGAGGATGGAGAGCAGATGGGATTTTTGGCAAAGAGTAGGCAAGTCTGACTGTCGGCAGCAGGAGCTGGCTAATGCTCTAGCATACGGTGCTGATAATACCTCAATCAATTAAAGAAATGCCATCCAGGTTTTGTCAGTCAGAAGACATCTTAACTACTTTTTCTTAAAGCCATGAACAGCTTCATTATAACCTCCTATGGGGCCAAGGAAAAATTTAGGATTCACTTGTGACAGTTGGCTGCTGTCAGTTTTTCAGTGAATGTATGTTCATGCCTGGAAATGTTGCTAATGTGAAATGTTGCCATTTGTATGATACTATGTCACCATCTGAACAGCACATGCATAATTTATTCATCATCCACAAATATTTATTGAACTCAACTGCTGAGTGCTTTAATATGTACATAACAAACCTTTTGTTTTCAAAGCTGAGTATACTGCAAGTCAGCATGGGGTTCCTGTGAATTCCTATTCCTTCTGTACCTCTCTTCAAGGCATTTATCACTTTCTTTTTATACCTTCTCTCTCAAGAGTAAAAACCAAAGTGATCCTTACAATGGCCTAATCCCCACACAACTTCCTTTATATATCTGACCTCTTGACCTCTCCTGTCTGTCTCTTTCCCTCTCTCTCTCTATGACTCCTTTCAGATAAAGTGTACTCCTTGTATACAACTATCATCATGACTTTATTGGCTACATATTATTTTTTTATTTATCATTAAACAGGCAGCTTCCAATCTTTTTCTTTTTCCCATTATTTTTCCCTGAGTAGCAGGTGGGCATTTTTAAATGCTCCAAACAGAGCAAATGCAAATCAGAATTTATTATTCCCAATTTCAATTAATGGCACCACCACCTGTCTTCCAACCACAGCCAGAACCTGGAAATAACCCTTAATTCCTCCTCCTGAAGTGCCTCGACCCCCACCCCTCACCCCCGCCACCGTCTGCATCCTATTACCCTGGCACTTCTTAACTATATAGATTCCCTTCCATAAATGTCCTTTTCCAATACCTTGGCCGGTACCAATGTCATCTTTATTCTCCGTTTTACAAGAACCTTTTAATTGTATGCTAATTCTAAGCTTATTTTCCTCTAAGCCTAGCCAGTGCTACCCCATCCATTTTCCATACAACACAGTGATCTTTTTAAAGTTCAAATCAAATCATTTATTTTTTTTTAAGATTTTATTTATTTGACAGAGTGAGAGAGATCACAAGTAGGCAGAGAGGCAGGCAGAGAGAGAGGGGGAGGCAGGCTCCCCGGTGAGCATAGAGCCTGATGTGGGGCTTGATCCCAGGACCCCGAGATCATGACCTGAGCGGAAAGCAGAGGCCTAACCCACTGAGCCACCCAGGCACCCCAGAAATCAAATCATTTATGTCACTGTTGTCCTTAGAATAAAATCCTTTGCATGGTATTCAGAGGTCCTGCTTGTCATCCATCCTTTTCAGATGACATTCTGGAAGCTTTCAGGTCTGATGGCAGGGAATGGGGTGTTTTCCCTATTACCAAATCTAACAATTCCCACTAGAGCCAATATAAATCAAGAGGGTCTGATCCAAGTGAGTGGAGTGGGGTCTGGGAGACGGTCTTCGGAACTGTTGTAGGCACAAAGCCAAGGAAAGTTTTAGGCTCTTGGATAGATCCTGGTCTAGCTCTGTTGGGTAGAATTAGAGGAGTCATGGGGAGCAAAAGTAGAAAATGAATATGCCAGTTGCATTTGATTTCTATCACTGTGACTACAAACTTAGCAGTTTAAAACTACGTGTATATTATCCCAAAGTTCCTGTAGGTCAGGAATCTAGGCCTGGCTTTGGGGGAACCTCTGTTCAGGGTCCCACAGGTTGTACTCAATGCACTTGGGCTGCATCCTTATCAGAGCTTGGGGTCCTCTTCCAAGCTCATTCAGGTTGTCAGCAGAATTCAGTTCCTTGCAGTTGTGTAACTGAGGCCCTCAGCTCCTACAGGTTGGTTCTCTCCATAGACAGTCCACAATATGACTGCCCCTTCAAGTTCAACAGGAGAACATCTTTCTTGATTCAAGTCTTTTAGACAAGGCCTGTGTCTGCCTTTCTGCCTAACGTTCTCTCAAAATATCTACTTCTGTATCTCCTCCATTTTATTATCCCTCCCTCTCTGATACTAGCTATGAAAATACATTATGAACGGGAATTTTTCTCTTTTTATACTTACGTTTTTTTTGTTTTTTTTTTTAATAACTTGAGGGTCTCTTGTCATCCATTAACTTATTTACTAGTCACGATTACTATCCCTATTCCTCAGACTGGGAAATAAGGCACAGAAATGTTAAAGAACTTCCCTAAGTTCACACAAACAGTCCTAGCTAATTGGATCTGGAATTCAGGACAGCTTGGGAGGGGCCATTGGGTAGCCTACCTACAAGTAACAATGAATGAAAAAGAAGGCAGGAGGAGGAGTGGCTGGAGGCAGACGTTGATTTTCTCTGCGGGAGGTGGATATGTGGGTGCCAGGAGAGGGGCTATTGACAGTAATGTCAATCTGGGATTTCCTCTGAAATGTCACTAAATCTCACAGATGCCTGCCATTCAAATACGATCTACATGACAGAGACCATGAGATCACATCTAGTGTGAGGCTCTTGTTACAGTGGAGGAACTATGAAGGCCACCCCTTTGGAATTAAAGAGGGACTGAATGAAGGACAAAACTCAGTGCATTTTTTCAATGACTTATAAGGATGCCATAAACCTACTCTGAAATGCATGTGAAAAAATAAAAGTCTGCTTATACCTAGGGCAGTTTTGAAAACAGGAGTAAAGAGGCAAGACTTATCCCATAAGACAAAGATTCTCTCTCAGTGTTATCTCCAGACCATAAGCATCAAGCATCACCTGGGAACATGGCTGGAAACAGAAATTCCTGGGCACAGACCTGCTTCAATCAAGCGCCTTGTGGGTGCGGCCGGACACAGGCTCCTGGTGACTCTAAGGGAGCAGAGCTGAGGGTCACTGCTTTAAGAGATCAAGATAGATACACATTTTTACTTATAAAAGAAACAGCACAAAAAAGCAAATACAGAAAAATGTTAATGGAAAATCAAGATGATGGGTGTTTTATTATAAAATTTTCAAATTTGGTTAAAAAAAATGACACCTAGGAACAAGAAAACAGGCCAAGAGAACACCATGGAAAGCTCAAACATGGATGCATAGTTACTTGATATATAATAAACATCACACTGCAGATCAACAGAAAAAAGTAAATTTCTTGAACCTTATGGAGAAAACATGGAGTTTGATTCCCAGTGTGTGCCATATACAGTGGTGGACTCTAGATGGAGTAAAATCTAAATATTAATAGTAACTGTATCTAGCTAATAGAAGTCAATGTGGGAAAATAGTTTATTGACTCAGATATGGAGAAGACTCAAGAACAATGAAGCATAAATGATAGATTGTTAAACTTTTTTTTTTTAAACAAAGGAAATCATAAACAAAAGTAAACAGACTGTGGACTGGGATACTGGTGGTGTCTAAAAAACAATTGGAGAGTATTATCTGGAATAGACAAGGAACTCCTACAAATTGGCCTTGAAAACATCAGAAAAAAGAGGAAAGGAAATAGGAAAATTACAGAATGGTAAACCTTACTGGCTAAACAAGTGTATGTACTTGTCAAATACCCCAGTAATCAAAGGAACAGAAAATAAAACTATGTCAAAATGCATTATATTCATTAAACATGCAGAAGTTATCAAGTCACATAAAACTAACTGCAGATACATGGTGAATGAGATTCGCATGTAGCCAATGAAAGTGTAAACTAGTGCGGACTTCCTGGGAATTACTTCACAATGCTTTCTGCAATCAATAGTATCTGGGACCTGGCAATTGCACTTGTAGGTATGTAGTCTAGAGAAATTTTCAGAGCTTCAAAAAATGACATACATGAGGATACTCACCACTGTGGTATTTATGAAAGCAAGGGGGTGAAGTAGAGACATCACAGGTGTTCATCACTAGAAAAATGGCTGAGTCAAACAGTGGATTCACACATCACAGAAATCAACAGCCTGTTGCATTTGTTCAATAAAAAATATCAACACTATTCTTTTGTTGTTGTTATTTATTTGACAGAGAGAGGGAGAGTGCATGCACAAGCAGGCTCCCCACTGAGCAAGGAGCCTGATGTGGGACTCCAGGACCCTGGGATCAGGACCTGAGCTGACGGAAGATGCTTAACCAATTGAGCCAATCAGGTGCCCCAACACCACTCTTTTTATAATCATTTTCACCCTATAAATTCAACTTAGATTTTACTATAAGAACTTAAAATTGACCAGTATGTATAATTTCTTTTAGAAAAAATGGAATTCTCTTCTCACTTGTAGAGATCATTTAGTATTTTACAACCACATTCTTACTTTGGATCAACACTAATTGTACTACCTTTGCTACACTGTATCTGGTTTTGGTCATTATTCCTTGGATCCCAAATCTACTTTTGAGATTTCTCATTTTGTTCCAATATATTCCTTGATTTTGGTTCAAATATATACTTCTCTTCTGCTGAAGCTCAGTGGGAGATTAATTTTGAGGCCTTGAATTTCTGAAACTCTATTTTGCCCTCTGACATGAAAGACTTTAAATATCCCTACATCCAAAGTGGGTCATTAAACTTCTGATTTTGTTCACTTTGCAAGTAACTGCCTTCACATTTTGGAACATAAGATCCTTTTTTTGGAAAAAAAATTTTTAAAAAGTTTATTTATTTATTTGAGAGAGAGAGCATGAGAGCCGAGAAGATCGGAGGGAGAAGCAGACTCCCCAGGGTTCTGGGAGCCCGATGTAGGACTTGATACTGGGACTCCAGAATCATGACCTGAGCCGAAGGCAGTTGCTTAACCAATTGAGCCACCCAAGCACCCTCTTTTTGGAACTTTTATTTATTTATTTTTTTATGTTTATTCAACAGAGAGAGATCACAAGTAGGCAGACAGGCAGGCAGAGAGAGAGGAAAGCAGGCTGCTTGCTGAGCAGAGAGCCTGATGCAGGGCTCGATCCCAGGACCCTGGGATCATGACCTGAGCTGAAGACAGAGGCTTTAACCCACTGAGCCACCCAGGCGCCCCTTTTTGGAACTTTTAAAAATGTTCTTTATACCTATCTGAAACTTCGTGAAGACATATATGCTGTGCATGTTTATAGTTTTTACTTGGCCACGAATGGACCCATTTGGTCTGAAGACCTATGCTGTGCTTCAGGTCTAGGACACTTCCTTGAGGTTTTGAAATCCACCCTCACCCCCTTCACTGTATGCCCACAGCCTTCTTTCTCCTTTAGAACTCCTATTAGATCCATGTTGGAACACAAGACTTTCTTTTCATGTCTCATTTCTCACTATTTTTAATTCATTTGCATCACATTTTATGGAATCCTAATCCAAAGAACTCACAGATTTGCTCTTTGGGATATCCTTCCTATTCTTTAGCACAACTAGTGAATTTGTGACAAATTCTACTTCCCATTATAGAGATATTTAAATGCTTCCCTAATAGTTGATCTTGCAAATTAAATAGTCTCATTTACCCCTGAGAAGATACCATTTCAAAATAATGATTTAACTATTGGTACTTCTGTTTGAGGACACTTTTCATGGTATTGCTTTTCTTCAAATGCTCAGTAACTACTGTTCTCATCTTAATGTGAACTTGTATGAGAATGTTATTTGCTTACTGCAAATCATTTTCCCTGATGGGCAAAAGGAAGGACAGGACATTGGGTAAGCCTGATAGAATGGTTTGTACTGGTTTTCCCTTCTAATATAATCACTCACATACATCATCTGCATAGTGCTTGGGATAAAAAGGGTGGTAATTATAACCAACCTCTTATGATGCAGTACTCCCAGCAGTTATCTAAAACTTCTTGATCTTTTATTCTGTCTCTACTTTTGAAGCATCCCTGAAGCCAGATTCACCTTTTAGGTAGAATTCTCTGGCCCTATCTGTCCTAGGATTTCAAAGAATTCCTTAAAATTTATCTATCCAGTGCACTTTCATTTCTCCAAACTCTGGAGATTAAATAATACTTTTACCTACCATAGTATGAAATAATCCTCTTCTCTGTCACGTCTATGGGTGTGGATGTGAGGAGCTTGAAGGATGTACCAGCTTGAACAATGTACTCTGTGACAGCTTGGTTCCTCCTGTTCTTGGGAAATTGAATGCTCAAGCCTGTGCTTGGTTCCTCCTATTCTTGGGAAACTGAATGCTCTTGAAGGATGATCCAAATGTGAAAGATGTTTTTTATATACATTCTGGGATAGCATCAGTTCTCAGAGTATTAGTTTTTGCTTTTCATGAAGATGAGAAGCCTTCCACATCATCAATCCTAAAAATCCACGGTCTGTGCATTAATTTTTCTTCAATGCTTAGTTTAGTTTTCTTTAGTTTTTCTGACAAGGAAGTTCATTGGGAAGACAACACATTAAAGAAAAAAGATCCTTCTAAAGCTGTGCCTTGGAGGAAAAAAATTGATTAGATTTAAGGAACATCAGTTCAGGAAAAATATGTATAGACTTTAACATGTTTTCAAGCAAAATAAAAATAGCTCTATTGAATAATGGTGGAGGGTGGTATAATTTTACACTGTGGACTTCATCCTTTACTGATGATATGTGAGCTTTTCATATCCTGTAATTAGATTAAGGGCTGATTAAGAAGCTAGATGGGCCACACAAAATCCCAAAGGAGATCATAATTGTCTCTAATTGTTTTATGAAAAGGAAATTATCAGCAGAATTATTTTTTCTCCAGTCTTTTTCCCAACAATCCTAGAGAAAGGTTTTAGGACTAACTTAATTGTTCTTTAAAATAAAAGCAGAGGAGATTCTACTGAGGTGTTTTTCCTAAAAAGATTCTCAGTTTAGAATGCAAATTGTTTCACAAAGAATGCATAGTCCTAAAAAAAGAAAAATAAGATAGCATTGTCTTTTAAGTTTTCCAAAATTGTAAATGACCATGCTGACTATCCCCTGGGATTAAAAATTTCTGCAGAAGTAAAGAAACTGCAGCTGTAGGTACAAAATAGACAACATTTTCTGAACTATTAAGCATGGGTGGCTCATTCTATTAAACATCTGACTCTTGATTTCCACTCAGGTCATGATCTCAGGGTTGTGAGATTGAGTCCTGTGTCAGGTTCCACAGAGCATGGAGTCTGCTTAAGATTCTGTCTCTTTGGGTGCCTGGGTGGCTCACTCAGTTAAGTGTCTACCTTTAGCTCAGGTCATGATCTTAAGGTCCTGGGATCAAACCCTGCACTGTGCTCCCTGCTCAGTGGGGAGCCTGCTTCTCCCTCTCCCTCTGTCCCTGTTCGTGTGCTTTCTCTCTCAAATAAATAAAATCTTTTTTTTTTTTAATATTTTATTTATTTGACAGAGAGAAATCACAACTAGGCAGAGAGGCAGGCAGAGAGAGAGAGAGGAGGAAGCAGGCTCCCCCAGAGCAGAGAGTCTGATGCGGGGCTCGATCCTAGGCCCCTGGGATCATGACCTGAGCTGAAGGCAGAGGCTTTAACCCACTGAGCCACCCAGGTGCCCCATCAAATAAATAAAATCTTAAAAAAAATTAAGAAAAAAAAGAAAAAGATTCTCTCTCTGCCTTGCCTTCCTCTCACCAGATGGGTAGGGGCACCTGGCTGGCTTAGCAGGTAGAGCATGAGACTCTTGATCTCAGGGTAATGAATTCAAGCCCTACTTTAGGCATGGAGCTTACAAGAAAGAAAGAAAGAAAGAGAGAAAGAAACAAATAGGGACGCCTGGGTGGCTCAGTCAGTTGAGCTGCTGCCTTCGGCTCAGGTCGTGATCTTGGGAGTCCTGGGATGGAGTCGCACATTGGGCTCCTTGCTTGGTGGAGAGCCTGCTTCTCTCTCTGCCTCTGCCTGTCACTCTGCCTACTTGTGTGCTCTCTCTCTTTCTGACAAATAAATAAAAATAAAAAATCTTAAAAAAAGAAAAGAAAAGAAAGAAACAAACAAGGGGAATCCCTAAAAGTTGGAGCAGGCTGCTCATATAATCTACATTACCTTTAAAAGACAAGTGGTATTTTATTCCCTTGTGCATCAACTATGTGTATTAATATTTTTGATGAAACAAAAAATTATTTTGATTTCAGTCTATTTCATAAGAAATCTATTTACTATACATTAAACCAAAAGAATAAGCTAACAGAATTTCAACAGAAGTAACGAAAAAAATAGCCTTTGAAATAGATTTGACTTCTCACCAATCTTGAACTAACTGGAAAACATTTCCCATTCCAATGGCTTCCTTTAGAAGTCAAAAAACAGCAATTTAAGGTAAACTACACTTCCTCCATACTCAGAAACACAAGGGTTTAAAGTGCCAAAAAATTTGTTGTGTATCTTTCTATGACAGTTTTTCTCACCCTGAATTTCATAAAATAAATTACACAACTTTAAACAGCATAAGTTTACTACCTATTCACTGTGTTACTTTAAGCATTCCAAAAAAGGACAAAAATTTGTAAAGTTTTACAAATGCTGATAAAAATATTACATAGCTGCTAATGGGATTTTCTTTTAAGCACAAGTTAATACTAATAAGTTTAGTTCTGTTTATGCCAACTTTTTTTTTTTCCTAAGATTTTATTTATTTATTTGACAGACAGAGATCACAAGTAGGCAGAGAGGCAGAGAGAGAGTTGGGGGGAAGCAGGCTCCCTGCTGAGCAGAGAGCCCAATGCAGGGCTTGATCCCAGGACCCTGGGATCATGATCTGAGCCAAAGACAGAGGCTTAACCCACTGAGCCACCCAGGCTCCCCTATGCCAACATATATGTTTAAAGAATTTCTCAGGGGCACCTGGGGGACTCAGGGGGTTAAGCCTCTGCCTTAGGCTCAGGTCATGATATCAGGGTTCTGGGATGGAGCCCCACATTGGGCTCTATGCTCAGGAGGGAGCCTGGTTTGCTCTCTGCCTACTTGTGATCTCTCTCTCTGTCAAATAAATAAACAAAAATCTTAAAAAAAAAAAAAATTCAGTGTCACCTGCCTGCCTCCATCAGTGGAGCATGGGACTCTTGATCTTGGGGTTTTAAGTTTGAGCCCCACGTTGGGTGTAGAGATTACTTAAAAATAAAGTCTTAAGAAAGTGTTTTTCTTTTTCAAGCATAAGACAACTTCAAGTCCAAAGAGGTCAGAAAAGTATTTACATAATAAATATGTAAGAAATTTTAGAATTTTATGGATTTAGATGAACTGATGATTCCCTCATGAATCAGCACAAAACATTAGTTTGTATAAAGAAGTCTATACAGAATAAATTATTCTGAACAATACTGTTTAACAGTTTAAAATTTTAAGGTGGTCAATCTTAAACACTATCACTAAAAATGAGATAGTTTTGATTGTGATGGTTTGCTGCATAATATTTAAATAATGTCAGTTTTGAGTATAGGCCTTGACTATTAATTACTCAACAATATGTAAACTAAAAAGTCTTCTTCATTTTCTCAGAAGATTTAATTTTCCACTCCAATTTTAAAACCTTATCATTGCCAACCAAAACAAAAATTCTAACAGAGTTCTTACTTCATTTTAGTTTTCCAATATTTTAGAAGAAAATTATGGGTATTTAATTAAAGTGCAAAACATTTTGCTATTAATTTTTTGTTATATAATCTATCATGTTATTTCCCTTGGTAACTAACTTTCTTACTCAACTATATGTGTTATAAGAATAATAAAAAAATTTTTTTTAACTAACTAAAGGAGAATAAAACACTAGTGCATGTAATACTTGGTACATTTGTAATATATCAATATAATGCGTAGACAGTTAACGTTAGATCACTAATGAATCATTTTTTGTGGCTAATTTCCTTTTCCAAAATTATCTCTGTGTATCTGATGAGAGATAAGGTAGTTGAAAATGTCACCATTATATCTATTTTATGTATTCCTTATTAAAAACAGAATGTGACTGAAAAATTGTCTGAAATAAAAATAAGTGTGCCAAAATTAGTATTTTAAAATAAGCTATGAATAAAGGGAACACCGAGGCTTGTCTTAAGAAGCTGTTTGTCATTATTTTTTTTAGAGATTACAACACGCATACAGTAAATGAATTTTATCAAAATACAGCACATTTCTTCTACTATATCCATAAAAATCAATTCCTATGTAAATAGTACTGAAAAACAACTAAAATGAGTTAAAATTTACAAAGAGTTGTTAAAGGGTTTCAATCAATATTATTAAAACTATACAGTACAATAACCAAATGATAACATCTCGAAAGAAGTGCAATATTTGAGTTCACATATTTTGAAAATTACTGCCTATTTATTCTGACTAGCAAGAAGGAACGGGTCCAACTTTTTTTGCAAAAATAATGTAAATTGCCATTTTTGCTAGTCCTATAAAAGTCTTAATTAAAACAAGGTTGAAGAACAAAGCATAACAGATTAAAAATTCCAAAATTATATTTCTTAGTAATTAAAAATGAAGTGCAATAACTGAATATTGCTCTAATGAAAGGCTCCAGGCTAGCCTTGACTAAAAACAGTTATTGGTCTTCTGTGGCACTTTTTTCTGGTCCAAATAACCATGCATTAATTCTTACCATTGCATGTTACTCAAATTTTATTGAATTACAAAGACAGAACAGAAACAAATAAAATTAATGGTTTGGATAAACAAATTAATAAACAACTATGAAATATTTGTTACACTAATGAGGAACAAAGGCAGCTGGTGGTAAAACACTATTCTATTACACGGATACACTTAGAAACCCTTTAAAGACTCTGAAGTGTTGAGTTCACATTTAATGTTACCTTTAGGAACAGCCCTTTATTTGAATACCTTTACACACTGGTAGGCCTCAAGGACCCATCCCTTTGCTCTACAACTCTCCACAGCAATTCTCTATCACTGTGCCAATTTCACAAACTTACTTTGGTTTCCTAGCTCCATGCGTACTGTTTCCTTTTACTTTACCAAGGCAATGTGAGACCAAACAAAATCAAGAGGCTTTCCTAAATCTGCTTACACTTTGTGTTAACAGCAACACAATCTTAAAACTGGCCATTTTAGTTTCATGTGCTGCTTAAAATAAAAATTATAAATTAAGATTAAAATGAAATACTAATTATAAAACAGATTGCAAGGACTACCATTTGCAAAAAAAAAAAAATCAAGAGATTTCCATATCACAAAAAAAAATGCATGGACATGCATCTACATAAGAGTTAAAAATATCCTGTGACTAAAAAATTAAAAATTGGATCACCAGTAGCAAATGTATTGTCAATGGCTATGACAAGAACAGATCCTGTAGAGCTCATAAAATGCAATTACAGTCTTTTTTATTTCTTTAAAAAGACATGACATTTTTATTGCATTATTTTATTAATAAAAACACATTAACAGCTTTTTCAATCTCTGCTTCCAGATTTTTATAGGAATTGACTGTTTTAATCTGGCCTTGGAAAGTGAACCCACCAGCACCACCTTCACCTACTCACTCTTCAATTCAATATGCACATAGCAAAAACCAACACTTCAAATCTCTTGCCCACATTAAAAACAAGTAGTTTCAGCAGAAAAACATTAATACGAGTTGAATAAAAATAAGGGCACAAAAGCTATGAGACAGAAAGCTCTGCCATCTGTCTCTGGGCTACAATCAAGGCCAACTAGAGCCTTGCACAGAGTTCAGTCATGTGTATGAAATCCAAAAATAAACCTACAATCTATACAAAAACAACATATGTTTGTTTTTGTAGCCTTGATTGCTATGTTTAAAAACCTAACAAGAACTTTTATATGGTATGAATTCAACAGTCTCCCCTATATACTGTACAGTGGTTCTTTCCCTCTGACCACAAGTTCCATTATTTCATTAATGTACAAATTTGAACATAATTTTTTGAGTTCTTCTTTACATATAAAAATAGTCAAAATATTAATTTCCCCTGCAAATATCTTCCAATAAATCTTGCTGCCTTCCCCCTTTTTTTTTGTCCACAATTCTTACGAGGAAACCTCTCGTACAATGATGAGTTCTACTGTGTTCTGGAAAGTTTTTAGCAAGGACACTGCTTGTCCATGTTCAATATTGATAAAACTGTAGCCATTAGCCTAGAGGAAAGAAGAAAAATGTCTTTAAGAAAAACATTTCATAGTAATTTATTTGCATGTGTACATTTAAATTTCTGCTGGTACTACACCAACCTGGCAGAAAATAAGAATCATTCTGGAAATTTAAAACATCATGTAGACTCCTGGGCCTTAGCCCACATCTACGAAATTAAAATCTCTGAAGGTGGGACCCAGGAACCTGTACCTTGTCTATGTTTTCAGATGATTCTTATGCAGCAACTCAATGTTAGGAGGCACCTGGCTAAAATACACCGCCAGGCACAGTGTTATGTGTATGCACTAAAATATAAATGAGGTCACCAACATGCAAGGATACCAGAGGGCAAGGCCTACTCTTTCTATTGCCTTGGACCAGCAGGTAAACACTACATTTCTTATAATTTAGGCTTAACATTTATTGAGGTCTTACTACATACCAGACATATAATTCTAAGTGCTTCACATTAATTAAATTCTTTAATTCTTGCAACAAACAAAAAGATTCTTTCACCTTCTTATTTTCAAGAAGTTAACATTCCTGAACTTTAACAAAATGCTAAGATATACTGAACATGTATTAAAAAATATCTGTGATTTTTCCAAGGTTCTAGGAAGAAATATAATCAACTATGAAAATATTAGAAAGTGGCCTATAAGACATGCCACTATTTTCATCCACAAATATTTAGTGATAACCTTCACAAAAGGATTATTTAAAAAATCTGACATTTAATAATTACTCGATGAGAAAGCAGATCTTATAAAATGAAAAATTAAGAAAATAATAAAAAGATGTATCTTAGTTACCTGAATAATTTTATCCCCTGGTTGTAATAATTTTGATGCTGGTCCTTCAGGCTGTACCCTTGTTACAAATATACCCTTTAATAACAACAAAAAAGATAAATACTTAATGGAAAACAGTATGCATCAATGACAGAACAACAAGGAATAATTTTTCTTTGACAGTATATAAATACTTGAATCACAGCACAAGTTTTCTCACCATCTTCTCTGAATATTGTTACAATCCATTGTTATTTTTGGTGCTGGTAATTTTGACTTGAGTATAATGACTTCTCTTTAAGTACAGATGTGCAGAAATGTAATAACCAAATTTAAAAATCACTTCACAATATAATGAACATTTAAAACCGGGGGTTTAATTTATTTTCCTCAAACAATTAATTTGAAGTGATCACATTTCAAAACAGAAAGCTGAAGGTGGTATCTGTCTACATTTATATAAATTATCTGTTAGATTTTTACTTATGTACAAGAGACATTAAGTAGTGAATAAAACCTTATGAGAATCTCAAGGACATATAAACAAACTCACGTCGTCTTCAGGTCTGAATGGATTTCCTCTGCCCCCAACACCTCCTGATATGCTAAATCCAAGTTCTGGATCCTTTTCAACTCTCACTCGAATCTGAAGTAATATGAAAATAAACTATTACTAATATTTCAGAAAAAGCTACAACACAGTATTTAACTATAGGTAAAATATATAAAGATTCATCTAAAATAAATATTCAGCCAGATGAAGGAAACTATGACATGGAATATTATGTTAATGAGTTAGTGAGTTAAAGGCACAGCTAGGATTATAAAGCATAGCTCCTAACTTAATCTATTGCTATTTTACAAGGATAGGCAACTGATTACTATTGACCCTATCTTTTTTTTAATGATATGAAGCACACACAGTTACTATTAACTCATTACCAGTTTCCATCTGTAAAACATCTAAATTACACAGTATCTCTGTTTATTGGGTGCTTCATAAAATATTTAAAAATCCCCGGGTGGTTGCTGGATATCAACTCATTTCCTGAACCCGTTTATATGCTTCCAAGACACTGGAACTGATGATCAGCTGATAATATTTTTATAACCACGCTATAAAAAAAGATCAAGAACTAAACTTGTTACAAAATACTTCTTTCCCCAGAGACTAAACCAAAATGAACAAAGCACATGTTCTCTACCTCAATTTCTAACAGTACTATTTTATCAATAAACTATAAAAACGTGTAAATGTATGATGTCACTTTTTATGTACTTTGGAAGATTGAATTCTCAAAATAGTCTGGAGTATAGTCAAATTTCAAACTCTCAGTATCAAATAACAATAGTAAACCATAATAGGCCGGTCACGTTTCACCGCCTACTATTCATATTCCTGAAGAAGATCTAATTACTGGAGTATCATCAAATGGTTTTTTATAAACAACCACCTTAGGAAAAAAAAAAATCACATCCAAAACCCTGAATCCTATGTCAACTAATCAGCATACAGGGGATCATGGAGTCAAGTTAAACCATTAAGTTTGACACCGTATAAAACTTAATATGAAACCAAACCTTTCAACAAATTGGTAAGACTATGTTAAAATTCTATATGGATTTATTGCTAATAGTTAAATATCCTATGAAGTACATTAAAAGCTTAGATTCATAGTTCAAATATTCTTGATTATTCTTACCTCTTGCCTTGCCAGTTCATGGCCTTGTCTAGGAGGACAATGGGGCTGTGTATATGGAGGCTGGTGGGCCACCTTCAGCATCAAGTAATCAATTAGTTGTTCTCTAGAGGGATGCCTTGCCACAGAAGCCTGAGGAAGGGGGTGATGTATTTGACTATAATTTGCCTGAGGCCTGAGAGGCTGGCCCATCTGTCCATTAATCAAAGGCATCTAAGAAAAACACGAAGTGTCTTAAAATGACCAATAATAATCTCTCATTACAAATATTTGGATTTTCTTCTTGGATCATTATAAAGCACTAGAGTTTAACATTCTAAATCACACAATATCAAGCCACTCACACTATTTTTTTCTAATTCTGCAGTTTTAAAAGAAAAAAGCTATTAATTCTAAACTCGCCTGAATGCTTGCAGATAGATTCTTACTCTTTAAAGGATTCAAATGAAAGGAAATCCTTTAAAATTTAAAATTTTAACATTTAAAATTATCTGCTTTTCTGTTCAATATGCATGGACTTATTTTTCTTATAGTAACGAAATGTTAAAATGGTAATTATGTCAAAATTTTAAAATTTAAGCCCATTAAAAGGGTAAATTTTCTCATCTCACATATACACAGAAGATGTATTTGTTCATGTTTTCTTCTGAACAAAAGTAGCAATTTCTGTGGTAGGATTTTTTTCCTAATCTGACTCTATTTCCTTTTATTTGCTTCTTTCCAGAATTAACAAGTTAATGCTGCTATACGGTAGAAAACTAATTTACTCCTCGAGTGTGTGTAACAGTTGGCAACTTTTAAACTCTCTAAATGTCAGTTCCATAAACCAGTAATCACAAAATTTAGACCTTAACATTCTATTTTACTTTTCGCAAGCTACACAAAAAATCTGAGATAAATATTTTGTTGTTAAAGAATTATCCTTGTATTGGGGCGCCTGGGTGGCTCAGTGGGTTAAGCCTCTGTCTTCCACTCAGGTCATGATCCCAGGGTTCTGGGATTGAGCCCTGCATCGGACTCCCTGCTCAGCAGTGAGCCTGCTTCCCCCTCTGTCTCTGCCTGCCTCTCTGCCTACTTGTGATCTCTGTCAAATAAATAAATAAAACCTTAAAAAAAAAAAAAAAAAGAATTATCCTTGTTTTAATGCTTCTCATCGTTTAGACTGAATCTGAATTTTATATTTAAAATCACCTTTGTGCAAATGTGGCTAGTAATGTGTTATGCTAGTATGAGGAAACTATCTGAAAAATAAGTTTACATTTGGATTATAAATATTTGGATATAAAGAGATTGCTATATAGAAGGGGAGATATTTTTGAGAGATTAATCATTTAAAAATTCTTATTGATTATCAATAAAAAGGTGATCTTAGTCACAAGTGAATTATAAAAAAACTGTAAGAGAAATATTGAAAATTAAATTATCCCAAAAAATTATCCTAAAATTATCCCAAAGCAGAAAAGTTCGGGAAAAGATTATGGTAATTGTTTCATAACTACATGTTCTTGTTATATGAACCTTGCTGAAGGAAACAAAGAAGTTAGGCTTTAGTGAACATTTTTACTTTAAAAAGTTATCTTTTTCACTGTGTTACACTTCAGAACTTAGTTAATTCTGGACTTTGGAAACTTACAAAGTTTCTAACTGGAGATTTCTAACAGGGCGCAAAGATATCATCACTCTATGCCAAATCTTACATTGGTTGGAGAAAAAGTGAATGAGGTACTCTATTATCCCTATATCTTTTTTTAAAAAAATTGTGGTTGATTACTAGTTGAACATTGTACATTTGAAGCAATTATCTGGCAGGAGCCTTTAATTGGTTGTGTTGTCACTTTATTACTTATGCACAACTCTGTGGACTACACTCGCTCTCTCCAAGTTTGTATCATTTATTCCTATGTGTAGATTCATACTTTTCTTCTGGGGAAAATGTTCCAAACAATAATTACTTCTGACTCATGCTAAGACTGCCTGATACCTAAACTCTGAGTTGTACCTGACATTTTACATCAATATTAAACATACCTATGGAATATATTAAGCTATCATTAGTAGATGGCTCAGGAGAATAAAAGTATGAAACAAACCAATAACCTAAACTACAAAATGGGATATTAAAAAGAAAAAGAAACTGAGTAACACAGCTCAATTAAAGAAAAACAGAAAAAAAGGGTAACATAAAGAGTTATGTATGAACTTATGTTATAGGGCTGGGTACCCACTCTCAAGAACAGCGTGGAAGTTTTTATAGAATACATTAAGTATGCTTCAAAACTGTATTGGGCTATACTAGGAAGATGGAATTAGGAGAAAGAACAGCTGAGAGAGAATATTAAAGGAAAGAATTATCAATCTGGTGTTGGTGACAGAAAAGTAAATTTTCTAAGTGATGCTTTAGTTCTAAAAGCCATAAGAATATGATCATCATCTACTCTACCACATACAAAAAGTCTTTCAAGGTGATTTCTAATTACATTTAAAGTATTTTAAAATGCCTTTAATAATAGTAAAACATCCTCAAATGAAGAATTTAAGACAGGTTCATCTTTAATTCTCCAAAAGGTTTACTATCAGGATGCTAAAAAGCCTTGGACTGAAACAATAAAATAAGCAGATGATAGTAGAGAAATAAAGAAAAAACAATAAAATAATTTTCCACAGTGGAAAAAAAAGCATTGACTAAACCAAGAAATAACAGAATAAAAATCTATTTCATATTTCCTAATTAGTTTTTAAAAATATTTACTAATCAAGGAGGAAAAGTCCTCAAAACATTATTTTCACTGTTAAAGCATAGTTATTTCCAGTTCAAAAGCTATAAAACAAGTTCTAAGAGATGTCTTCATTTATTTCCTTAACACCTACTTTCATCAAGCTGTCTGGAGGAACATCTTTGTGACTAAGTGTAGCTGACGAGTAGTTCGGCTGTCCTGAAATGAATATATCATCTTGACAAGGATCTCCTGGACAGGATGTCTGGGGATGCTTCAAATGAGGGGAAAATAAAAAGTAAACAAATAATGCTCTTTCAGATGTGAAACCAAAATGATGATGATGACACTTGAAAGGAGATTAGGAAAAAATATTTTAGGTAGTGGAAAGATGAAGAACCAAGTCAAACATTATGATCATAACTGCCAACAATACTAGTACCTTTATGATGGTCATTAACTAAACTCGTTGTAATCATTTATTTTTATATATATATATATATAAATCATTATGATGTACACTTTGTACTAACACCGTATGATTTGCCAATTATATCTCAATAAAACAGGAAAAATATCTCAGTACATTTAATACTGTTAAGCTATTTCATCATGCTTTTAGTTTTATTTATAGTAATACTTAGCTTTTAACAATGTGAACAATTTAGTTATTAATAAAAGTTAAAAGTCCCAAATTTTAAGAGCAACTAAAATTTACTCCTGTTGAGTACTATAAAAAGTTTTCTTTTCCCTTAAAAAAAACCAAAAAACTGCTATTCTTTTAACAGCACAGTGCCACCGTGATTTTCTTATTAATGATGGGCAGTACCAATAAACACAGTCTTCTAAAATTCACTTTAGCTTAATTCTGTCATACTAGTATCGGACAGCTCGGTATTTTTAAAACCAATGTTTTGATGAATTTTTAAAAAATTAACTAGAGTTTGTACTTTTGTATGTCGATAATATCCTTATAGTTTGCCTCACTGATAGCTTTAGAGAAAAAACAAACTCAATAGCTATTGTCTCTGAATATATTTTTTTATACTTTGCTAGGAAGCAAGATGCCCATACTTTTCATTTTAATTTAGTTCTAAACACACCCAGCTATATTTTTTAAAAACTGAAGGGACCGTGATAAATAGCACTGTTGTTCCTTTCAAAATAATACAACACAGCTATGTACACACTACATCATCATTTTGAAAAATAATCTGAAATCTACTTCATTATGATATGCCACAGGATACACATATGCCTGACGGCTTGTGACTTAATCTTAGAAACTTTATCTGCAACAGAGCTATCATGTGCAGTTAGTTGCTGGTTCAAAGCACTGATTAGCATTTTTAGATTTGGTTTGATCTAATTTTGTGTATTTATGCAATGAATATTTTGCCTTCCTTCCCCATTTTTGAGATGTGCTGTCGAATGCACAGTAATCAACTTAGGTCATAGCTTGAAGTTTAAATTCAAGTCTGAATATATAACTTTATCTAGTTTTTAAAAGAACAAATATATTATGAATGAAAAAGCAAAATGAAACAAAGTCAAAGGCTATGAGTTTTAAGAATAATAAACAAAAATTATCACTGTTTAAGAATTTGGAAAGAACAATCGTTCCAGATGACAATAAAGATTATTCGAGTTAATAAAAGCCTCTGGTCTTCACTCTGTAGTTTCAGTTGGAGTGAGTACCAGAAATTCAGGGCTGAATAGCTATCACTGTTCTCCCTTTCAAAGTGATAAATTACAAAACAATTGCTAGGACTCTAACACAGAAACAGATGGCACAGCAAGAAAGGTGAGGTCCAGCCACAGCAAAGTGAATCCGGGAGACCACTCTTGTCCTAGAACACAATAATGTAAAGCCAGCAGTGTATTAAAAAGGGGTCGGTGATGAGGACCCTTGGGATAAGGCAAGGATCCAGAAGTAAACAGAGTCAATATGGAAATAAAACTGGGGGAAAGAGACAAAATTATGTTGTAAAAGGAGAAAAATCTTTTCAGAATGGAAGGAAACGGGGAGAAATAAATATTTATTCATAGGCCATGCTACCACCTTAAGTTGTTATGAAGAGAAAAATCTTAAAATAGAGCCATACCAGAATTGTTCAGTTCTTTCTCCTTCTCTGCCATTATCACCTACCCTTAACTTTCATTAGAAGAATAAACCTTCCTTCTTCATCATTAATGACTATGCTGAAACGTATAATAAAGGATTTGGGTTTTGCTTTTTCACTGGTACTTATTACAATTTTTCCAGCCTTGTATTTAATCATATTCAGTGAATTGTGATTAAACTTACTTCCAAGTAGTGATTCTCATTTGCCAATTCTAAATAACTAAACTAAAAATTATTCTTCCCCACAACACTTCTGTGTACTATATATAGCACAGCCTTCAAACTTGAATTTTGGAGACTAGCAAATTTTATTAAGCAAAAACACCACAAAGCATAATAATAAAAAAAACAACAACACTCAGTTATTTCAACTGCTCATCCTTATTTACATAAACAAGAGCATATTACATCCTTAGCTTATAACCAAAGAAACTTAAGCAATAAATACTAAATCAGCTTTGCAGGGAGTTTTAGAATTAAGCCATGGAAGAACTAGAAGGTAATCAAGATATTTAACCCACCATAAAAACTTATTTTCTAGAAATGTGAAAACATTAAAATGTGGGTTTTTTTCCCCTTTTCTTCTGTGTATTAAAAGTACTGGTCTACTGCAGGTACTCACTCGAAAAATGTGCCCACCAGAACCTCTTCCGTCTGCAACACTCAAGGCAAGGCTGCCTTGGCTGCCATGCAGATCCCTAGAGCTGCCATAGTGAAAGTTGCTTACAGCAGTAAAATTGGAATTAAAGGACCTTGACAGCATGCTCTGAATAAAGAGGGGATAGATTTAATAGAGATTAGTGTAGCATGCAAAATTCACAAGACATGTTATGTACAAAGACGTATTTATAAGTAACCCCAATACCACGCAGGAATATCATGCATCAAATTTTCAGTGCCACTGCAAGAAACTGGCACTATTTACCATATATTTACATGACAACATACACATATACACATAAAGTACATGTAAATCCAACCATTCACACGTTTAAACACTAAAGAAGAAAGTACAAGCATACAGTGGCTTTTACGATGCTATCATTTCCTTTACTCCTAACTCATCTTATTAGAAGTGTGTCAGAAAAGAGAAACTGATGCTATACCTAGATGTATGTGTACATATGTAGTTATATAAGGAACACAAGCTAATTTTTTTATAAAGATATATTTTACCAACCAGTTATTTCTAACTTAAACTGGATTTCTAGAGTCTGCTTCATTTTATAGAATTTTGTATCATTATTGAATAAATGGAGAGTTTAAACATACATACATTCATAGCATAAGTCTGCAAAACATACCTGGCTCCTGACCACTAAAATTTCTAAAAAAAAATTACCTTAGAAATTTCCTTAGAAACATGTCTACGGTAGTTTCTTAAAAAAATTACCTTAGAAACATGTCTAAAGTTAGAAAAAAGTTGAACATATACATAAAGTTTTAGGATATAACAATTAGGCTCCCACTGCTCTATAGTTAATGGGAAAAAGGTCAGACAATATACTTGTAAAAGCAGTTTCTTCCATTCATATAAATAGATACTTAAGATTTCATTTTAGGAGTTAGTGGCATTTGCTGCTTAAACTTGAAGAACCACTGGTGAAATCCTTACGCTGATGAATCCCTTATCACCAATCCCAGAGCTGCCTGAGAAATGAACCTCAATAAACACAATGCCTGATTTTCATTTTTCCTGCTTATTAATCCCCAGAGCTGCTTCATGCTTTTTCTTCATGTGGAGTCCCTGAATGTGAGGGTCTTATGGTCAAACTGAGAGCAACCACATTTTGCGCATGGCTTGTTATCAAGAAATACAGAAATGTCATAACAAGCATTTCTATATTATTCCTAGGGAATACATATATGTTCTGCAGATTATGAAGTTGATCTCTAATACTAAGAAAACTTAATGTGCCAAATTACAATGTACACTTTTAGGTTTTTTTGTGGATTCCAAAGTAATGACTAAAGAAAAAGCTAAACTTAACAGGCCATGCCTATGCTTTCCCAGACCATTTCACAAACAATTAGGACTTGGCAGAGGAAATTCAGAGATTCCAAAAACATTTGATTATAATGTAAGAATAAAGAGACTATACACACAATCACACATAGAAACATAAACAACACACACTGATGTGCTACACATAGTTTTAACATATTCTTAACTTGAGTGGTCCAAATGACCCTTTTAATTATATGTAGATCCTGGAACAACGCTTTTTAGGACATCTTTGAACATATCTAAAGTTTTTGTAAATATGTCACTGACTAAGAAGGCTGAAGCTTAGAACGGTCCAGGCCTATGAATTCAGGACTGTGCATAGACATCTACATAAAACTGCACCCTGTCACAACACAACACATTTGTGCAGAGCTCAATTAAGGAATATGTCCTGGGCATTGTTTTTGTATATAAATATGTCACTGACTAAGAAGGCTAAAACTCAGAACAGGTCCACTCCTGTGAATTCAGGCCTGTGCATAGATATCTACATAAAATTGCACCCTGTCACAACACAACACATTTGTGCAGAGCTCAATTAAGGCACTGCTATTCACTACATGCTAAGAGTTGTACAGTAGCAACTCAATGTGGAAATTATCATATTACGTTAATGATGTTCTGGTTAAGTGCTTCTTACCAGAATTATTAGTTTAATTAGATAAGTCTTCAGAAGGATAAGGTGAGATCTATTTATACGTTTGGGTTCCAGGTACAGTTTGTTGCAGGGAAGGGAAGGAGGAGTTACTAACAGAAGGTTAAAAAACCAAGTAAGCTGCAATAACTTAACTATTTTTTTAAATTAATGGTAAGCATTAAGGAGGGCAAAGTGGCAACTTTTGATTTGGGGACTTACTTCTAGAGGTGGGACAGGCATTGTGAAATATTTTCAATTATCTACCAGACCATAAGAATTATGTTGGGGGGAGGAAAAGGAATTGCAGAGAAGCAAACAGATTCCCCATCACCCTCCATCATTTTTAACCAATGCTTTCAAGTTTGGTAGTCTAAATCATGTTGCTCTGTGTCCTCACAAGGCTTTTCTTAGTTTCACTGGACTAATCCTCACCTCTAAGTTACCAGTGGGCAAAACTGGGAATCTACTGTCAGGACTCCTGAAGTAACTGAATGGTCAATTTCTAAACACAGAAAGCAGAGAGGTACAATGAACAAAGGGTAGCTGCTACTTGCTTCCTATTTACTCAAGTCTAGGTACATCTCCATCAGACAGGAAAGTATTGGGAGAACAGGCACCTGAGATATCAACTACACAGAATATAATGATAACCAAACTCATCTCTTCACCAAATCTTCATTCTCTATGTTGGCATTTCCAACAAATAGTTATTCAAGGTTCCACTCAAGCTTAATTCCTTTTCCTCAGACACTTTTTAGAGGAATATTCCAATCACAAGTAAACTATTCTAGAGTCTGTTTCGAAACTGTCTCTTGAATTCTTGCCTTTGTCTCAATTCCATAATTACATTTCTTATTTTTAATCAACTTAACTATAGCCTCTTCCTTCTCTTCAAAACAAAGCAAAGCAAAACAAAACAAACCTACAGCCCCTCCTCCTTCTAGTTCCGTAATAACTCCAGGAGTTTATTTACAAAACAGCTACGGTACTCCTTTGCTTAAGAAATTTCCAAATTCTTGGGGCACCTGGGTGGCACAGTGGGTTAAAGCCTCTGCCTTTGGCTCAGGTCGTGATCCCAGGGTCCTGGGATCAAGCCCCTAGTCAGGCTCTCTGCTCCGTGGGGAGCCTGCTTCCCCCTCTCTCTCTGCCTGCCTCTCTGCCTGCTTGTGATCTCTGTCAAATAAATTAATAAAATCTTAAAAAAAAATGAAAGTCATTTCCAAATTCCTTAGAAAAAGCACACAAGTTCAAAGAGCCTCAACAATAAGTACAGCTACAGTTGAGACAAAATGGATGAGTATGATTCAAGGCCATTAGATGTTCAGCTATTTTAAGGTGATAGTATTGAAAAGAGCTAACAATTATAAGCAGAGGTTCATGTGAATTGATACATGGTACTAATCGTATTTCAGGCATTCATTTTTGAAAAACTGGACCTAAGGAAGTTTTTTAAATGACTAATTAAGGTTGTATACATTTAGCTGTTTTAACAAACAAATAAGCTAAACATGATCTTAAGTTATTTTACCAATGATTTCCAAACTTCATTAGAACCAAAGACACCTGAGGTTAGATAGGTCAGAAATGCAGTTCAGGAAAGTCAAGAGTAAATGCCATGCCAGAAGCCATCTGTGTCAGTGACAGTATTAGTCTTAAAACATTGACTGGGAAAAAAAATCTTAGATAAAATATTTACATTTAGGATATTTCTTGTTATTCTGCTAATTATATAATAAGACTACTATTTTCGTACACATAGTTCCATAACCAATAATTATTAATAGATGAGAGCAGGAGTTCAGAAAATGCTAAACAGAGGTACACATGTAGATGCATGTATTATTTACAGTATGTGTGGCACAATCTAAAAAAGATATACACTAAACATATGAAATGAATTTCAGCTTATCAGAAAACACTGGGGAGTAAGAAACAGAAAAGAAGCATATCCTACCATCTCAGCTGTTTTGAGTCTGGCTAAGTCTAAACTTGAACTCTGTTGTAAGTACCAAGAATAAAATCCTCAAATATAAGTATATATTCAGTAATTCAGAGTATCTTGCTTCACCTTAAGAAACAAAGAATACCAAATATTTTTAAGAAAAATAAATTTATAGAAAGGAAAATAAAAAATTCATATTTAATTACCTTTTCTAACTTTTTGGCCTCGATGTGTCGTAGTACTTGTTCTCTCCAATCATGAGGAACTTTACTTTTTCCTGGAGGATCTAATAAAGAATGCTCAGAACCAACCCTTGCATTTGGTCTTTTTGAAGGACTAGTCCGTGAATAATTAAAATCACTAACGGACATAGTTCTCTCTGGTATTTCACTAATGGAGGGTCGAGCACTCTGAGGCCTT
Source organism: Meles meles (assembly GCF_922984935.1). NCBI lineage: Eukaryota > Metazoa > Chordata > Mammalia > Carnivora > Mustelidae > Meles > Meles meles. The sequence continues at coordinate 88,476,161 of NC_060068.1, forward strand.
GATGTATTTGGACCATCAATGCTGTATGTTCGTGCAGAAAGAGGTCTCTGTGATCCTGACATCACTGGAGTTCTTCCCACTGAATGTAACTCTCTGTATGATAAATAATCTCCTTCAGGAATCTGGGCCCGCCTTGTGGGACCTAATTCACCAAGATTTACAGAAGCGGTAGAGGAAACACTACTTTGTCGCTGAACTGTAGTTCGAGTTGCTCCAGGAATGAGTCGGTCGTTTGGTGAGATGGCCCACATTTCCCCATGTCTTCCTGGACCAACCCTCTGATGTAAATGGTATCCAGTATTAGCTCGAACATTGTTATGATTAGAGAAATTCATATTGGCAGAATGTTTAGCATAACTATGACTTTCTGAGCTCTCTGATCTAGGAAGGCGCTGAGGAGGAAAACTGACATGATCTATTTGGGGATTCTGTTTGGTGTGCCACAGAGTGTCCTTAACGGCAGCACTGCTACTGTACTGAATGTTATACTGAGGAGGACCATACATCTGAGACATAGGTTGTGGGCCACTTACTGTGGGGCTTCTTATTATATTTGGCTCTTCAGGATTATGATTTGAATCAAACTTGAAAACTGCCTTTGTACCTGATATTAAATCAGCAGATGAAGAAGAACCAGTAAATACTTGCAATGGTTGATCATACAAAAGTGTAGCAGACTTGCTCCTGACAATATTTTTTCCATCAACAGTAGATGTTACTTTAATTGTTGCATTTGGCTGCTGTGGTCCATTATCACTAAGAATGTCATAGATTTTTAACCCTCCAGTCTCCATATTAGTTATACTATGAGATTTCACAACAGATCCAATTGGCCCACTTCTCTGAGGAGAGAGATCTTCAGTGCTTTTGGAAACACCCATATCAACAGAAGAATCAGTGTCATGCGGTTCAGTCCTCCTAGCAGACTGTGGAGTTTCCTCAGAATGTCCATTTATCTTATTTACACATTCCAGATTAGGATATTTATTTCCATTTTCCAAGGGCTCAGCTTCTCCTTTAGCATTAATGCTTAAAAAGTCTGTTCCAAGCACTATATCCTGTGTCTTTGATCTTTCCACTATCTCTGGTTGAAATGTATCATTAGTTACAAGTTTATTAAGATTCATATTGATATGGTCTAGTTTGTGAGATTCATCAGATGTGGCTGCTGAGTCAACACTTTTCTCAATAAGAACCAATCGCTCTTCAATATTCAAATCATATTCAGGTAAGTTAATGTCTTTTTTATCATGAAGCTGGAATTTTTCTTCTGTTGAATGATTTAAAATATCTCCGTTTTGTAAAAGGCTGTTAAAATTTTCATCTTCTTGTCTAAAACAAAGATAATTTTATTACAAACATCATAAATCTCAGTTTCTTTTTTTTAAAGGCTATTTATTTGACAGGGATCACAAGTAGGCAGCGAGGCAGGCAGAGAGAGAGAGAGAGAGAAAACGAGAGAAGCAGGCTCCCTGCTGAGTAGAAAGCCCGATGTGGGGCTCGATCCCAGGACCCTGTCAAATAAATAAATAAAATCTTAAAAAAAAAAAAAAAAAAAAAAAAGGTAGGTTATACTAAAAAAAACTTACAGAACTCAACAAAAAGTCAGTTTTATTGTATGGTGATTTAAAAAATAAAACTAAATGCAGACTGAAAAAAAACTGAAGATCAAAAGCAAAACTAAATCTAATCACTCTTCTAAGTTATTTCATTGTATTTGGCAAATATTTATAAATGTGCTATTTTAAAATTACAGAAACCATTTTATTTCTGCTTGGTGGAAATAAACCTATTTATACTTCATACAAATATGAAAACATATTTGTGCCCTCTTGCATAAATATTCAAGTTATGTTTAACAAATATTCCTTAGGATTTATCTTCCCATTAGATAACAGACTATATTCATTACAGAAATACAACAAAGCTGTGGATATATCCCTTTGATACCCTTTATTTTATTACCCAAAAAACATGATTTATAAAATACTAAACTATTTCTCAATAAAATACTGGAAACATTACTTCAAAAATTCATCATTATCTTAACATCTAAGAGGTTATAAAAATTATTCTACTACCACACTAGGTCTTAGCCTCAAATTCAGAGGGCAGAAATAATTAATCATAAGTATATAATAGCTAAAGTCATTTTGTGACATAAAATTCATCTTTCTTCTACAACAACACAATGGCACAAACAAAAGTTGACTTAACTGCATCTGGAATTTAAGAACCATTTTACTCTAAAAAGTTATCCATACAGTAAGCTTTGGGTTCAGCAGTAACCCAAATCTTTCTAATAAGCACCTAGCTGATACATTAACATGAAGGTGAAACAACACATCTTAGTTTGATAGCCAAGTATTTTGAAAGCCCAAATAACAGTTGTTTTAAACGTCAGCTAATTTTAGCCTATAGGAATTAAGTCTTGTTTAGAGTCTGACCTACAAATTTGGGACTAATTCAAAGATACAGAAGTAGTTAAAAGTACTGAATGCCCTTTAATGGCACTCTTCAAAAATGAGTAACAGGGCGCCTGGGTGGCTCAGTGGGTTAAGCCTCTGTGTTTGGCTCAGGTCATGGTCTCTGGATGGAGGCCCACATCAGGCTCTCTGCTTGGCGAGGAGCCTACTTCTCATTCTCTACCTGCCCCTCTGCCTACTCATGACCTTGCTCTCTATCAAATAAATAAATAAAAATCTTTAAAAAAAAAATGAGTATCTAAAAAAATACCCATTTCAACTTGAATTAGTCTAAACAAGCTGTTTTAGTATCTAAAAATACTGTTACAGTGTCCAATTTTTTAATGAAGAGAATATTTTAAATTCTCTCTTCCCCATTTTTAAAAAAGTTTATCTTTTTAGTAATCTCTACACCCCATATGAGGCTTGAATCCATGACCTCAAAATCAAAAGTCACATGGTATTCCAACTGATGCAGCTAGATGCTTTTTCTTCCCCACTTAAAAAACTATTACAAATGGAAACGCAGCAAACCTAAATAAATACTGATAAAATGGGGAAGAAATCATATACTACCTGAACTACTTCTATAATATTAATTTGTGAAATCTGGTTTTAGTCATATATATTTATTTGCATTATCTCTATTGTATAAGTAAATTATTCTGTTAAGATGTTCACAAACCTGATTTTGGAATTAATACCAATATGAGTTTGTTTCACTGGAGAGCAGAGTGAGGTATCTTGACTACTATCAGTGTTAAGAGAAACTGAATCAGACATCCGAGATGGAGAAGAACAGTTGCTGTTATTCTGATTGCTATTGTGTGTAACTTCATCCGATAATGAATCTGTATCCTTTGTATCATCTGAAACAAAAAAACTTAAGCTGTTGAAAAAGTCACTAAGGATTTGCGTTTAATACTTTGCATTAATGACAAATGACATTTATATTGTCCTGGTTCAATATATAAAGAATTCTGTGGATTAGAAGATAAATAAAAGCACTTCTGAAAATTCAGTCCTAATATACACAAAGATTAAATAATTTAAAACTCATGATACCGGGGCGCCTGGGTGGCTCAGTGGGTTAAGCCTCTGCCTTCGGCTCAGGTCATGGTCTCAGGGTCCTGGGATCGAGCCCCACATCGGGCTCTCTGCTAAGCGGGGAGCCTGCTTCCCCCCTTTCTCTCTGTCTGCCTCTCTGCCTACTTGTGATCTCTGTCTGTCAAATAAATAAACAGAATCTTAAAAAAAAAAACAACTCATGATACCTTTAAGTTTTTGACAAATAAAATCTATGTTAAGATTATCCAGAATTTGATTCAATTTTAACTACTGACAAGATTACATTATACAAAGTTTTTCTAAGGTTATCAATTAATTTTAGTGAATAAGGCTCTCCCACTCATTCACAGTATTTTTTTCAGTAGGACCTACACCCAACGTGGGGCTTGAATTCACAACCTACAGAGCAAGAGTTGCATACTCTATTGACTGGGCCAGCCAGGCACCCCCTCATTCACAACTTCAAAAAGTCATAATAACAAAGAATAAACAGTATAGTTCACAGCCTAGATATGTAAATTTTCTGGGGAAGAAATTATTTCATATAAGTATGGAGTTGTTTTCACCTATTCTGAAAATAAAAATGGGCAATACAGTCAATTAAAAAAAACACCAAAGAAATCAAGAAAGTTCACAAGGTGAGCTCTCTTCTGCTATTTTTAAACCATTTCAAAGAATTACATATTAAAAAAATGATCAATATATTTTGTTTTTTATATAATCAGAAATAGATAATATTCATATGCCATTATAGGCAGGTACTATCAGAAAGTATTATATTTTTTAAAGTAACGATAAAAAGATAATAACTTGGGGCACGTGGCTAGCTCAGTCAGTGGGGCATATAACTCTTGATCTCAGGGTCATCAGTTCAAGCTCCAGGCTGGGGAAAAAAGCTTACTTAAAAACAAAATGGAGAAAGGCAATAATTTAGTATCTTTACAACCCTGAAGACCGTTTTTAATGCAATTTTATCCACATCACAGAAATAGTATATACAGAGAGAGTCAAAGGAGATTATATGAATTAAAGATATGTTTTCTGCTCCAAATATCTTAGGGGCACAGTTTGAGTAGTCTGGATTTTCTTTACAGTTGGCAATAAGAGCACATGGGGCTTTCTATACTCAACTTTAAAGTATTTGGGCGCTGGATTTTTAATTTTTAAAATGCTGTTAAGCAAGATGGCTTTCTTTCCCAGATATTATTCCTTTCTTTTCTAGGTAAGTTCTTTCCTAGATACTATTCCTCTTCTTCAACTTCCTTGTGCAGTTAGATAGTAACATGTAAAATATTTAGCACAGTAAGCACGAACTAGTAAGTACTCAAACACATATCACTATCACTATTATTATGAAAACCAAACTATCTGGAGGCACCTTGACGTAAGTTTCATTAATGCCATAAAGGCAAAGACTGGATGAATATTTGGTAGAGATAATATAGACACTTTCAGGCACTGGGGGGAGGAGTGAAAGAAGGGTGAAAGGAAGGGATAGATATCCTTCAAATTCCCTTTCATGTCTAAGAAGAGTCTGAGATTCTATTACAAGAAGAAAATGGCTGGGGTGTGAGGATGGTTTAAAAAGAGTTCCAGAACAGATAAAATAACAAGCATCTATTCTACATCAGGAACTGTGCTAGATCTGAGTACACTGAATAATCTAGCACATTTGCTACTCACAAACTCCTGCATTAGCCTCAATGTATGTCAAGTTAGATAAGTTCATATGCATAAAATTAAGCAGCTCAAGGATTACCAAACAAATAGGCAGCAAAAACAGAATCATGACACAGGCTTTTCTGTCTATAAAGCCCATGCCCTCATACATAACCTTGCATAAGGGAAGAGAATATATCTAATAAGGGTCTTCTTTAAAAAACAAGAGGGATAAAGAACAGACCTTTTAGGAAGGCATATTTTAAAAACTGTTTCAAAAAAGTGTTCTAAATAACATAATGACATTTAATTAAATATATTTTAAAAAATTATAAATTTGATAAATTCAGCCCATTTCTATTCTTAGTGCTTTCAACATCTAACCTTTTTTGTTATTACTAAGAGCTACCACTTTTGGCTGGTTAATAGAGCTTTCAATTAATGGTGGTCGCATCTCTGCCATTTTCATCTCTTCATCAGAAGAAAGTTCTTCAGATTCCTAATTTAAAGAAAGAAGAAAGTATTTAAATAAACTTTGGTTTCTTTAAATGAATATATATTAAGTCACAAGAACTTCAAAGAGAAAAGAATACTTAGAACATGGATGAAAAACTTTTTGATGGTAACAGCAACTAAAACTAGTATATGTTTGTCAAGATATGGCAATAAAACTATGGCAATTATTAACAATATGTCAAAGTGGCTATGGAATAATACTTCATGGTAGGTCTTAATTCAAGTATATTAATGATTAATATGTGCCTGGTACTCTGCCAAGTGTTAGAGAAATAAAAATGAATAAAACACCATCTCTGTCATTGAAAAACTCAGTTTAGAGGTATTCCAACCAAAAGTCTCTTCCTAATTCTCACGTTGACTCCCCCCAAGATTATCAAGTTGCAAGGAGTCAGAAGGACTGAGGAGTTCTTCCACTAAAACAAGTTAATGGAAATTTTTGACCAATTTGAAGACAGAGTTTTTTATTATTCTCCATGAATTTTTCTCTAATATTTGACGAAAGTCCCAGATTATCTGCCACTGAGTGATAAGAGAAAGGGGGTAGTGAACAAAAAGACCTCATGGTGAAAAACTAGTTAGAGAAATATTTTAACATTGCAAATACTGTATATAAAAAAACAGAGCTTTTGCAGATTTAATTATTATTGCAAATGATGAAAATAAATAAATACTATGATGAAAATAAAAACTTTTTTTTAAAAAGATTTTATTTATTTATTTATTTGTGAGAGAGAGAGAGAGAGAGAACACAGGCAGACAGAGTGGCAGGCAGAGGAAGAGGGAGAAGCAGGCTCCCTGCCCAGCAAGGAACCCAATGCGGGACTCGATCCCAGGACACCGGGATCATGACCTGAGCCGAAGGCAGCCGCTTAACCAACTGAGCCACCCAGGCGTCCTGAAAATAAAAACTCTTAAACACTGGTCTGTTAAAACTACTAAGACTTCCAGTTACTCGTAGGTGACATAATAAAGATATGGACCAGGGTCAGAAAACTATCTATCTCAGTAAAAAAGCCAGATCATAAATATGTTACACTTTGAGGCCCTTAAGTCTCTGTTTCAACTATTCACCTCTGCCACTGTGGCACTCAAGTAGCTACAGACAATATGTAAACAAATGCCTGTAGCTACGTGCCAGGAAAACTGAATTTCATCTAATTTTTTGCATGTCATGAAAGTGTCTTCTTCTGTTGATTTTTATTCAATACTTAATAATGTAAAAGCTGGGGGCGCCTGGGTGGCTCAGTGGGTTAAGCCTCTGCCTTCGGCTCAGGTCATGATCTCAGGGTCCTGGGATCAAGCCCCACATCAGGCTCTCTGCTCAGCGGGGAGCCTGCTCCCCGCCCCTCCCCCCCCCCCCCCGCCCGCCTGCCTCTCTGCCTACTTGTGACCTCTGTCTTTCAAACAAATGAATAAAATCTTTAAAAAAAAAAATACTGTAAAAGCTGTTCTTAGCTTTCAAGCCGTATAATGACAGGCAGTGGGCCAGACACGGGCCAAAGGCCACAGTCTGCCAAACCCTGTTCAGGACTGTACTCAATGGAAAGATACTTCTAATTAGTAGAACAGGAAAAGAAAGTAAAGAGAGAAGGAAGAGAGTGAGGGGTGAGATAAGAGAGGAATTACATTCTGCACAAATGAAAGCATAGAAATAAAAGAAGGTATGTCAACTCCATGTAGCTGGAGCTCAGATAACTGGCAGGAGACAGAAAAGTTAGACTGGACTGAAGAGGGAAAGGTTATGCTCTGAGTATGGACTCAAGGACGTGCTTTCTGGTCACTACTGGAAGTTGTCAACCCATGAGTTCATATCAGGTTATCTTTCAAAACGGTAACTCCGATATTAAGAATGCATGGAAAGGGGCGCATGGTGGCTCAGTTGGTAAGTGTCTACCTTCGGCTCAGGTCATGATCCCAGGGTCCTGGGATTAAGCCCTGCATCAGGTTCCCTGCTCTGTGGGAAGCCTGCTTCTCCCTCTCCCACTCCTCCTGCTGTCTTTCTCTGTGTCAAATACATAATATACATAAAATACATAAACAAAAAAATCTTAAAAAAAAAAATGCATGGGAAGAGGTAAGAGAGCAGCAGAAAGGGACCTGGTTACCCTAACAGTCCTAAAGGGGGAAAAAAAAATTATCTTTAGGCAATGGCAGTGATGGCTGATAAAGAAAAAAGGAATCTGACAGAAATTTAGGAATGAACAGAACCTAATGGTAGAATTAATGCGCAAAGAATGAGAGAACAGGAGAAGGAAGGGCAAATGGTCTGTCCCAATTTTGATACAGACAGTACTTTCAACTGCTGAGCAGACTTACATCGATACTACACCTGGCACCTGGGAGCAATGGCCTCCTACATTTCCTCCCACCTTTCTGTCTCCTGTGCTCAAGTCAACTAATGTTCCTGCAGTTAGCCCTTATTTTGTTCTTCCCTTTGGACTGCATTTTCTTCAACAGTTATGTTTAATGTAGATAATTCTTCAATTTATAATCTAGCTTTCATTTCTCTTCTGAGCTAAAGATACACATTTCCAATGTCCTACTGAGTATGTCCAATGGATGGTCCTGTTAAATGTTCAAATTCCACATATTCAAAAACAACCTAGTACTTCAAAGGCTCCTTGTTCTCTTAACACCCAAGTTCAGTTAATGGCATCATCCTATTCAAGCACAGTTGTGTGACTATTCCCTCTTCACTCCTTATAGTCAGGGATATTTCATACTCAATCTCACATTCTTAAAACTAAGTTCCAGTCCACATTTTCTAGTATTATTATAAAGAGTATTTATATAAATAAAGCCCTGAAATGGGGAAATTCAGTAGCTGTTGCCAGATAACCCTAATACATAGCTCTATCACAAGTACTGCTCTGCTAAAAGGCCTTCAGTGGCTCCTCAAAGACAACAGAACACTAAATCCAAACTTTTTAGCATGGCTTTCCAGAGTCTCATCATCAGGAGTCAGACTACTCTACTAATTTTGTTTCATTCTACCACGCCAACCCCAATTCTACCTACACTCAGGTAGATGGAACATGTTCTTTTCTACATTTTTCAAGTTACCACCCTTTTGCTATCATTATTCCTTCCATATTTTATTCAGTTCTCCTATTTCTGCTAGATGAAATATTACAATGTACAAATTAAACGGCTCCTTCACCCTAAAGCATCCATGGTGTTCCTTGCCAGAAAATCTCTTTTCTAAATTTATGTACCACTTAATATTTTTATCACTTAGTACTTTTCTTATACATTCAGTACTTTTCTTATACACCGTCTAACTTTGACTGTATGTATATACCCATATATCTATTCTGCCACCATAGCTCAAACACAGTGCCTTACGCATAGAAATCATACAAAATGAAGTATTAAAATCACTGGGACAAACTTAATAACCTTTTCACAAACTATGTCGTATTAGGTCCAATGTATATGGTAAGTGTATGGAATAATGTGATCCATTTAAAATACATTCACAAGCCATGAGGTTTCTTTCTAGTAAGTGAATACTAGCTTAATGGATAATCTTGAAGACAGATGATAAGCTCTGAATGCATTTAAATTTTTCAGGAATAAAGATGCTATGATGAACCCACAATATCACCTTTTCTATATACCAGTGCTCTGCAAAAAACTTTCTATAATGACAGAAATGACTGGTCTGTGCAGTTCAACATGGTAACCACTAACTAGCCGGACATAGCTATTGATCACCTGTAATGTAGAGTAGTAAAACTAAGAAACAGAGTTCTTACCTTTATATACTTAATTTAAATAACCACTTACAACTAGTGGATACATAATGGGCAATATAGCTATAAATCAAAAACACTTCAGAATTTCACTTTACAAAGTTAGAGCTTTACCATTTTACATTATCTCCAGCAGTGTATGAGAGGAATGCAAAAAAAGAAGAAAAAAAGGTGCAGCTACTTCTGGAAAACTCTGGCATTTTCTCAAACAGGTAAATAGAGCCACTGTATGATTCAAAAGTTTTACTCTTAGGTATATATCCAAGAGAAAAAAAGAAAATATTTACTGACACAAAACTTGTATGCAAGCATTCACAGTGGCATTACACACTATAGTCAAAATGTGGAAATAACCAAAATGTCCATCATTATTGATACAATGGAGTATGTATCGATGGTCAAATCTAGAGAAGCAGATAATCAGTACCTAAGATGCTAGGGCTCAAGGGGATGGAGAGGTTGTGGGGTGATGGCTAAGAAGTATTGGCTTTCTTTTTGGGTAACAAAAATGTTCAAAAAGTAACTGCAGTGCATGCTGAACAACTTTTAGTGTATCAGTAGCCACTGAATAAAGGGTACAAGCTTTATTTAAATTGGTGAATTACATAGTATGTGATCTATACCTCAAGAAAGCTGTTTAAAAAAAAAGGTACAGCTTTTATTGATCCACTAGAAGAAACTCTTAAAAGATTAAGTCTCAGACTCCACCAAAAAAATACTAAAACTGATAAATGAATACAGAAAGTCACAGGATACAAAAATCAATATACAGAAATTCACTGCATTTTTATACACTAAAAATGAAGTAGCAGAAGAGAAACTAAGAAAACAATCCCATTTACAACTGCATCAAAAATAATATCTAGGGGGGTGCCTGGGTGGCTCAGAGGATTAAGCCTCTGCCTTTGGCTTAGGACCTGGTCTCAGGGTCCTGGGATGGAGCACCACATCGGGCTCTCTGCTCAGCGGGGAGCCTGCTTCCCCCTCTCTGTCTGCCTGCCTCTCTGCCTATTTGTGATCTCTCTGTGTCAAATAAATAAAAATAAAAATAAAAATCTTAAAAAAAAAATCTAGGTATAAACTTAACCAAGGAGGTTAACTCTAAAAACTAAAATACTGAGAAAAGAAACTGAAGATGACACAAACAAATGGAAAGATACCCCATGTGCATCGAATGGAAGAACAAATATTGTTAAAAAGGCCCTACTACCCAAAATCAATGTACAGATTTAATGTAATCATATTGAAATACCAACAGCAATTTTCATAGAACTAGAACAAATAACCCTAAAATTTGTATGGAACCCCAAAGACCTGAAATAGCCAAAACAATCTTGAAAAAGAAGAATGAGGTGGGGTGTTTGGTTGGCTCAGCTGGTAAAGCATGCAACTTGATCTGAGGGACATGAGCTCAAGTCCCACGTTAGGCATGGAGCCTACTTAAAACAAAACAAAACAAAACAAAGTAAGAACAAAACTGGAGGTAGTAAAACCAAATATTTCAAGATATACTACAGAACGGTATAGTAATCAAAACAGTATAGTACTGGCACAAAAACAGAAACATTGATCGGTGGAACAGAACAGAGCCCAGAAATAAAGCCATGATCATCTGGGTCAATTCACCCTCAACAAAGCAGGAAAGAATATCCAATGGGAAAAAGTGTCTTTTCAACAAATGGTGTTAGGAAAACTGGAGAGCAATATGCAAAACAATGAAACTGGACCACCTTCTAACACCATACACAAAAATAAACTCAAAATGGATTGAGAGGGGCGCCTGGGTGGCTCAGTGGGTTAAAGCCTCTGCCTTCAGCTCAGGTCATGATCCCAGGGTCCTGGGATCAAGCCCCACATCGGGCTCTCTGCTCAGCAGGGAGCCTGCTTCCTCCTCTCTCTCCCTGCCTGCCTCTCTGACTAGTTGCAATCTCTGTCTATCAAATAAATAAAATCTTAAAAAAAAAAAATGGATTGAGAACCTAAATGTGAGACCTGAATCCATAAAAATCCTAGAAGAGAGCACAGGCAGTAATTTCTCTGACATTGGCCACAGGAACTTTTTTTTTTTTTTTTAAGATTTTATTTATTTATTTGACAGAGAGAGAGATCACAAGTAGGCAGAGAGGCAGGCAGAGAGAGAGGAGGAAGCAGGCTCCCCGCGGAGCAGAGAGCCCAATGCGGGGCTCGATCGAGGACCCTGAGATCATGACCTGAGCCGAAGGCAGCGGCTTAAGCCACTGAGCCACCCTCAAGATTTTATTTTTACATACTCTCTCCACCCACTGTGGGGCTCAAACTCAAAAACTTGAGATCAAAACTTGCACACTCTTCTGACTTAGCCAGCCAGGTGCCCCAGAACATTTTTCTAGATGTGTGTCCAAAGGCAAGGGAAACAAAAGCAAAAATAAACCATTGAGACTACATCAAAATAAGAAAATTTCTCCATAGCAAAGGAACCAATTAATAAAACTAAAAGACAACTTACTGAATGGGAGAAGATACTTGCAAATGAGACATCTGATAAAGGGTTAGAATCCAAAATATATAAAAAACTTGTAAAACTCAATACCAAAAAAACAAATAATCTAAATTTAAAAATGGGCAGAAAACATGAACAGACATTTCTCCAAAGAAGACACAGAGAGGGCTAACAGACACATGAAAAGGATCTCAACATCAGTCATTATCAAGGCAATGCAAATCAAAAATCTTAATGAAGTATTACCTCACAGCTGTCAGAATGGCTAAAATCAAAAACAAGAAACAACAGTGTTGGTGAGGATATGGAGAAAAGGAACCATCCTGCACTAATGGTGGGAATGCAAACTGGTATAGTCACTGTGGAAAAAACAGTGTGGAGGTTCCTCAAAAAAAAAAAAAATAGAATTACTGTATGATCCAGTAATTCTACTACTGGGTATTTACCCAAAGAATATGAAAACACTATTTTGAAAAGATATATGCACCCTGATGTTTATGGCAGAATCAATTACAATAGTCAAAATATGGAAGCAGTGTCCATCGATAAGGAATGCATAACGAAGATGTGGGATGTGTGTGTGTATCTATCTATGTTGCTATAGATGGACAGATAGATATACTGGAATATTATACAGCCATCAAAAACAATGAAATCTTGCCATTTGGAACAACATGGATGGCTCTAGAGAGTATAATGCTAAATGAAAAAAGCCAGTCAGAAAAAGACAAATACTGTATGATTTCATTTGTATTTGGAATTCAAGAAACAAAACAAATGAACAAAGAAAGAAAGAGACAAACTAAGAATCAGACTCTGAACTAGAGAACAAAGTTACCAGATGGGAGGAGGGTGGAGGAATGGGTGAAATAGGTGATGGGATTTAAGAGTACTCTTGAGGAGTACTGAGTAATGAATGTATAGAATTGGTAAATCACTATGTTATATACCTAAAACTAACAGAACACTGTATGCTAACTACACTATAACTTAAAAAAAAAGTGTTAGACATTCAAAGAAAAAAAATATTTCACAATCAATGATAAATGCTTAAGTAAGTGAAATAACTGAACTATACCTATGGCAACCTTCTCAACAAACAATTGAGATGATGTATTTTAAAGAATTAGAATAGAACTACCACAATATAATTTACATAGCAAACGTGAATGCAATACAGGTTATAAAATTTTAAGTTTGAAGTGATAAATAAGTAATACTATAACAAATACCATGAAATTTCTCAAATGAGGTAGTGTATTTTCTGCTTTTGATAACAGTTTTTTACCTTTAGTTAGGAATAATGAAATGCTAAATTCTTAAAAGTTGTTACAACTGTTCCAGAGAATAATCACAATGCAGTACCTCAAAAACATCGTCGTGATTAACAATATGCTTCAAGTTCTCAGAGGCTTTCATATTTGTAGTCACTGGTAGACTCCCAGGACTAATCTCAGCTTCAGATTCACTGGTCTTCTGTAAAGAGTTTCCTATCGTATACTTTTCTCTTTCATCAGCTTTGATTCTTACTGGAGTGGTACTTTCTGAAGTCTACACCAAAGAAAACAAAGAATCCATATTCCTTAAAGCTCTGTATCTATTTCTGTACTATAGTTCAGATTAGAATTTAAAAGTAGAGTGCCTGTTTGGTTCCATAGGCAGAGTGTGTGAGTCCTAATATCAGGATCATGGGTTCAAGCCCCACATTAGGTGCAGAGATTACTAAATATATATATTTAGAGTGTGTGTTTGTGTGTGTATGGTATGTATTTATTTAGGCCATATATGCTCATTTGGGGAGCAGGTGGCCCCCAAAGGTTCATGAACCACATTAAACTTCATAATTTAGGTGAGGCTACATTTCACCTCTTAAGCTGCAAAGCTGGCATTCATGAGTGAGTCACTTAGCTCAATAGGCTCAAACTCAGGCTGGTTAGACTGTTTTCTGCTGATTGTGGAATGTATAGTAACTCTAGCAACATAACAAAACTGTTTCTGTAATATAATGTGGGGGAACAAATTCCATGAAAGGAACACACACTTTAAGGATCATTGTACATTTCTGAAACATCCCAAGGAAATAGTCTGTCATAGCAATTACATTTAAAATTAGAATTGGGGGGGCACCTGGGTGGCTCAGTGGATTAAGCCACTGCCTTCGGCTCAGGTCATGATCTCAGGGTCCTGGGATCGAGCCCCGCGTCGGGCTCTCTGCTCCGTGGGGAGCCTGCTTCCTCCTCTCTCTCTGCCTGCCTCTCTGCCTACTTGTGATCTCTCTCTCTCTGTCAAATAAATAAATAAATAAATAAATAAATAAATAATCTTTGGGGAAAAAAAAAAAGAACTCAAAGACCAAGGAGGAAAAATCTCTTAAAAAAAAAAAAAAAATTAGAATTGGGTAGCGTGGATCAATGTTAACATGGGGAACAAAAGTATTTCTGTAACAATGAATTTTCTGACATTCCTTATCTTATCCTTGGTTCAGGCAAGATTTTTTAAAAACCTATGATGGCATTATCCTGCCCACATGGAAAGTCTGTAACCATACTGAAGTGTAATAATAGCAATCAGAGAGTTTGCCGATTATTCCAGCTTTCACTTCAGGTGGTGAGAACAACCCCCTAAATTTGGGAGGACATTATTGTGTATACAAAAAGGACCATTATATCAATTATTCTTTCAAAGTTTTAAAAATCTTGAAATAAGTTTTAGCCAATTCTTTTAAATTGAGTTTTCTAACCTTCACACCCACATCATTATTTACAACTTGCTGATCTTCATGTGGTTTCACTTCTTTTCCAGAATCTTCACAGGTCTCTTCATCTTTTAGTCTATGTACAATGGTTTGAACAGTTTTGACCATATTCTTAAGCTCATCTGGGTATGGTGTTGGATATCTCTTCAAATTTCCCTCCTACAGAAATAAAATAAGTAAAATTTGAAATATGGATAAATATTTCTAACATCAACCTCAAAATTTAACTATAATCCATTTTAATTGCATTGGTTATCTGGCTCCTGGGGGTAACTTGAAACACAGATGACAGGCCACCGAAATCATTTTATTTTATTTAAGATTTTATTTATTTATTTGAGAGAGAGACACACACACACACAGAGAAAGAGAGAGAGAATGAGAAGGGGGAGGGTCAGAGGGAGAAGCACATTCCCTGCCGAGCGAGCAGGGAGTCTGATGCGGGACTTGATCCTGGGACTCCAGGATCATGACCTGAGTCAAAGCCAGCCACTTAACTAACTGAGCCACCTAGGCGCCCCCTGAAAGCATTTTAGACAGAACAGAAGTATGGTTCTATCAATAGTCAAAGACTTCACAGTTACAGATTTAACTAATACTTTGAAAGTTTTTTTTTAAAGCAGACTGATATGTATTCCATTTTAAGATTTATGGTGTGGATATTGCCAACACTATCACTTGGCTTTGAAACAGGTATGTTTTCCAGCTAGATATTTTTCCAGACACATATAAAATTCCTACATTTATATACTGTCTTATATGCCAGGAACAAAATACTTCCAAAGTTAGTCTAACTGCCATTTTTCTGGGATTCAGCTAGTTTATGTAAGGGCAAAATAATTATATCCACAAGTAATTTGGAAATGAATTATTTACTACTTCTATCACTGCAACACAGATTCTCAAACCCATAAAGAAAAACATGTTCATAACAGAGTTCTTGATCCCTAGAATCTAAATAATAAATTAAAGAACAGGAAGAGGGAAAGCAATCACATGTTTTTGTCTTATTTTTATATTATGAAATTTGGCTTAAAATCACATAGTTTTATACTGTTCTTAAATTGTTTCACAGCACATACGTATGGGATCAATAAAACTTCAAGTGCCTTGAGGGCAAGGAATGAAACTAATATTCCTCTGTATCTCCTGAAATAGTACAGTAAGGTAAACAGCATCAAATAAATATCAGTGGACCTGTTTAAAACCTGAAGGGAGAACAGGACTCACCCTGGGAGGTGCCTCCCTTTCATCTTTGTCTTCATCACAATCAAATGCTACTTGAGCCCGCTGTTTCCTCTGTTCCTCCCACAGTGAAGGATTAAAACTTTCATTATCTGATATGAACATAACTAAAGAAAAACAAACAAAATAAAAAAAAACTACTATATTTTGCTATAATTATGAAAAACCATTGCTCATAATTTTGAGTTATAAACACTGAGATAAGTCAAGACTGATCAATGCCAGCAGCATTCAATGCTACTGTAATTGTAATATTTCTTTAACAGTATTAATCATATATCTTTTCTTCCCTTAAGCTAATTTGTCCTATTACCAGAAGGGTTCCTGAAAAGAATCTAACAATTACAACTCTAAGTAGGTATGTGATTTTGTGCAGTTCCCTACAAAAAGCAGCATGGTAATTGTGCCTCCTTCAGCAGCACACATATGACATGGCAATACATAAATTATTTCATCCAAGTTTTTGCATTCAGAATAATCGTCCCTATTCTGATATTGTTCATCATATATGGGGAATGAGGAGATAAAGACAAAGTGAGTTACTTTGGTTAAAAAAAGATTACCCTGATGCCTTGCAATTACATCTTTGCATTATACATTATATTTTATATACAGCTTTACTAAGCAAATAAAGTGCTAATAAATAAAGTGATATTTTTATATTAAAATGTAAGGAAAATTGAAAATCTAACATAAATGCAACACTACATATCCTGCTACGCAATATAATATTGGAGGTAAAGAGTCAACAACTGTTATATATTTTTTTCTTTTTTTAAAATATTTATTTGACAGAGAGAAATCACAACTAGGCAGAGAGGCAGGCAGAGAGAGAGGAGGAAGCAGGCTCCCTGCCGAGCAGAGAGCCCAATGTGGGGCTCGATCCCAGGACCCTGGGATCATGACCTGAGCGGAAGGCAGAGGCTTTAACCCACTGAGCCACCCTGGTGCCCCTGTTACATATTTTTTTGCTTTTTAGGCAAGTAAAAAAATCTAAGGCTTAAAAACTAATCCACTTGACTATTATATCTCACCATACAGAAGTTTGTGCAATACAAGATAAAATCACAACTGTTTTCTGTCCTCTAAAATGACTCCACTCACTCAAAACAAAAGGGAGTAAAAGCACCCAAAATTAGTTAAAAAAAATTCCTAGAATACCTGTATGTGGTCAAGTTGAATATTTAGCCAAAAGTTGCATCATTATCATTAATTTTTAGTCCTTATTGTGGGATTCTTACCGTTCTGTAATATCATATCCAAACAAAGAACATCACAAACCAAATATAAACAAAAAGAATTGAGTTTTTATCTTCAGTTTTTCTTGTTTTCAATACTTGGCTCAAGAAAAAATTTTTTTAAAATAACTTTGTGGCATTAATAGTTAATGAATTATAAAGTTTGTTTTTGTTTATTTGTGGAAGGTAGTTCAAATTCCTAGGAATCCCTATTGACTTTTGTGATATACTTGGAAAGGCAAGCAGAGCCAAGCAGTGTGCAACATAGCCTATTTCCACGATTCAAAAAATTCCCCTCCCATCTTAAGCAATAATTTCAATCACCAGACTAGCTGAGAAATCTCTTAAGAGTCTTTATATCAAGCCAAAGCAATCTTATACCAGAATTTTTTTCAGAACTCCAAGGGAAGTAACTTTTACCATGACCCTCACTCTTATCAACTTCTGATCGCCTATACTTTCTACGCTTTAGTAAAACCTCACATCTTTTGAGATTCAGGACATCAAAGTAATACTACTACTTTCTCTGCGTTTTAGATGCCACTAGACCTGATAACCCTGACATATTCACTGGAGACTCTAGTATTTGCCCAATAGCCTTTTTCTCTACCTAAAACCTGCCAACATCAAGAACGGCAACAATGTGTGATTATCCCCCTCTACATCACTACAATTTCACAGGTCTCAATCCTCTCAATTTCAATGTCCATCTATATTTCACCAATGTGATTCATAACCCTGGTCACACTCAAGATATAAGCTTCTGTAAAACTTTCCTCCTCCTGATCACTACACTCATTCTTTCAAAGCATTCCCTTCCTTATTATTGCTGGTACACTTTGAGTTCCTTACTCTCATTTCTTACTCTTCCTGTAAATCCACTCTAGGTTTTACTTTCTTTTCTATTCAGCTTTGGTTTAATGATACATTATTTTAACCACTTTCAAATTTCTTACCCCTTTCTCAGTTTATACCTTTCCAACAAAACCCATGGATGTGCTACTTCAACCAGCTAACTTCTTTGCTCTGGACCGCTCACTTCTATGAGAGAAAAGTGACATCACCCTGTTGTTTAGAACCTTTACAAATGTATGGTATCCTTTATCTTTGCTCCATCTTCAATGCTGCCCAGGAATCCTATTTATTTCCCAACGGTCTTTTTTCCTACTACAAATCACTGTCTTCGAGGGCCCTACCCCCGACCTCTAGAGGAAGTTTTCTCTTTGACTTCAATGAGTAAAGAAATGCCATCAAAACACTCAGACTGAAAACTCCCTGACCCCTGCAACAACCAGTTTTCCCCAGCTACAAACTGTTACATGGATGCTGTTTCCCATTTAACACTGATTTCTCTAATAGGCCCCAAATACCACGCTTTCTATTTCAAACTTATCCATCATTATTCCCCTTTAGAAGGTGAGCTTTTTTTTTTTTTTTAAAGATTTTAATTAATCTCTACACCCAATGTAGGCCTTGAACTCACAACCCTGAGGTCAAGAGTCATATGCTCTACTGAGTGAGCCAGCCAGGCACCACAGAACATGAGCGTCTTGAAGCAAGGATTTTTATTATTAAATACTTAGATCTAACCCACTGTTTGGCATATTGGTGCTAAACAAAAATGGAATGAATTAAATGTGAACAAAGTATCTATTCTCCTTAAACTGTATAAAACTCCAAGTCAAGAACATTGTATTTTCTGACTTTTTTATTACTTTGAGGTACTATGATAAAGGAAAAAGTTTTTCTTGCATTTGAAAAAGAATTCACCCACCTGGCCATGTCAGTGTAGTTTCTGATTCAGTATTATAAGTGCGGTATGTTACAGTGTTTTCTTTGTAATAATACCTATAGTGAAATACTTTGAGAAACTTGTAAACTCTAAGAGGACTCAGAATATTATTTTTTTTAAGTTTTATTTATTTAAGTAATCTCTGCATCCAAGGTGGGGCTCAAACTCACAACCCTGAGATCAAGAGTCACATGCTCTTCTGACTGAGCCAGCCAGGCACCCCAAGGACTCAGCATACTATAAATGTATCTCAGACTTTTCCTTTTAAGACTCTTCTACTCTAAAATACATCTCTCATACCAAAAATTCGAAGGCCAAGATTTTATTTTGCTACTTCTACTCTTTGTATCACAAATACATTTCATACCTGAACTACCACCTGTTTTAGAAACAAATGGAATAAATCAAAATGACAGAAATGATAGGAGGCCAGGTAAATCTAAATCATGAAGAGAAGACAGTAAGAGAGATCAAGGCATGAGTATACCCATGAGTAGAACAGTTCTGAGCAGGAGTCACCAAACTTTTTCTTTAAATGGTTAGATAATAAATATGTTAAGCTTTGTGAACCAAGAGACAAAATCAAGGATATTACAATACGTACTTATGAGAGAAATCAAATTTCCAAAGATTACTGACAAATTTAAAATATACTAAAATTTTAAAATTTGTTGTATAGTAAATGAGAAGACTAAAGTTCTCACTGTTGAAGTAACATATTGCTTAACTGGTACTGACTATCATCAAACTGACATAAATATTCACCTGTAAAAAACTATTCTTAGCTTGTGGGCCACACAAAAACAGGTAATAGGCTAGATATGGCCCATGGGCCACAGTATGCCAATCACTTATTGGAACAAAAAGTATTATGACAGGGGGCGCCTCAGTGGGTTAAAGCCTCTGCCTTCGGCTCGGGTCGGGATCCCAGGGTCCTGGGATCGAGCCCCGCGTCAGGCTCTGTGCTCCGCGGGGAGCCTGCTTCCTCCTCTCTCTGCCTGCTTCTCTGCCTACCTGTGTCTGTCTGTCAAATAAATAAATAAAATCTTAAAAAAAAAAAAAGTATTATGACAGAATATATTTATCTGATTGAAGGGCCTTCAATGATCTCTCACAGATGTATATTTAACAGTTTAGTTCAGGGATGCCTGGGTGGCTCAGTCAGTTAAGCATCTGCCTTTTGGCTCAGGTCACGATCCGGAGTCCAGAGATCGAGCCCCACACTGGGCTCCTGCTCAGCTTCTCCCTCTGCCCTTCATCCTGCTCGTGCTCACTCACTTTCTCTCTCAAATAAATAAATAAAATCTTAAAAAAACAAAACAAAAAAACCCCACAACAGTTTAGTTCATTACTCAAATAAAAAAAAAAAAACATATGAATTTGGCTAGTTTTAGTCATTGCTGGAATCATGTTTGGTTATTTTAGTGTTAGTTAAAATGAAAGGAAAGAAACATTCTGAAGTCTCTATATGGCAGTAACAAAAGCAGGTAGACAGAACAGTAGTAACACATTAATATAATAAAATTATCAAAGATTAAATACATCCTTTGGAGATTTTGGTTCTATCACAAAGGATAGAATAATTTTGTCTGAGAATCTTCCTTCAGAATGATATCTGTATTGGATTTCTTTTTTTTTTTCTTTTTAAGATTTTATTTATTTATTTGTCAGAGAGAGGAGAGAGAGAGCATGGACAAGGAGGGGAAGAGGCAGGCAGAGGGAGAAGCAGGCTCCCCGCTGAGCATGGAGCCTGATGCCGGCCTTGATCCCAGGACTCTGGGATCATGACCAGAGCTGAAGGCAGACACTTAATCAACTGAGCCACCCAGGCGTCTCTGTATCGGATTTCTAATAATTACCAATTTTTATTATTTTTCTGAAATAAATGCGGCAAAATGAGAATAAGAACAGATTTTCCCAATATGCCTTTAGGACACGAACAAAAAGCTATTAAATCTGGCCCACTTTCTGTTTTTGTATAGCTTAAAACCTACGGACAGTTTTAAAATTTTTAAATGTTGCAGCAAAAACCCAAAACCCCAAAAATTATTTGACACATGAAAATTACATGAAATCTAAATTTCTCTGCCCACAAATAAAATTTTATTAGAACACACCTATGCTCATTTGTTTACATATTGTCTGTGACTGTTTTTGCATGAAACAGACGGCATCAAGTAGCTAGAACAGAAAAGTATAGTCTATGAAACCCATAATATTTACTAAATGGTTCTTTACTTAAATAACTTGCTAACCCATGCAACAGGACATGAAAGTCTCTTCTCTACACTAAAAATTCATTCTCTTTCCTCACAAATATTTTAACTATTACCATTCTATCTTCCCATATCAAAGAAGAACTACTGGAATATATTATGTAGCTGACTGTAATTCTATTAGAAATCACCTTCAGAGATGAAGTGGAAAATAGACACGTAAGTCCCAGTGACTATGGCAAACAAAGAAAAAAACATCTACTGATGTATCCAAACATTCATTATAGTTTCCCACAATGCACAAACAGGGGCATAAGCCAGAGTTGGTATATCTACTTTGAACTTCCTAATTTCTTCTTCTTTTTTTTTTCCTCTTGGTAATCTCTACACCCAACAAAGGTCTTGAATTCATGACCCCGAGATAAAGAGTCACAAATTCTACCGAATAAGCCAGCCAGACGCCCCTGAACTTCTTAACTTCTAATGTGTATATGTACAGTACTTGCATTATCAAACAATACTTCAACACTACCTAAAATGAACTCTAGTACATTTTGTTATGAATACATTTCCAAACTATATTGCTAAATATGGAAACGGGGGGTTTATTTAAATACATGAAAAAGGAATTGTGCTTACAAACCTATTCTCTAAGCATTAATTATAGATCCTCTATGAAAGAGGCCATTCACATCTGACTTCTCAAAAGTCTTAACTTTTAATTTAATTCAAAAGCTAAAAAGTTTTGCTTCACCCAAATCAACCACATTAAATAATTCCCATGAAATGATAACTTATCAAAGCAAGTTTTTTATTTCTCCTTGCAAAGAATAAGAAATAATTAGCACAGATAAATGAGTTCTGCATTTATCACCAATAATGGAACAGAGTTAAATGATTTTAGTCTTTAATCTCAGTAAGTATTTCAAAAATGGCTTAGCAATAAGCCTGCCGAAACAATGTAGGAATAATAACAGCTAATTTGATTCTGTCACTGTGCTAAACACTTTACACCCAGTGGTTCTCATCTGTACAGAAACCCTGCAAAACAGATACTACTATCAGTATTCCAAGATAAGGAAACTGAAACTCAAGAATTTATTTTCTGCAGTGTTTTTATTATTAAGAGTTAATTTATAAATAACTTTGGGCCATGAAGATTTTCACTGGTTTCAGAAAAATATACACATAACAATTCTATTTTTAGGTGTAACATAAAACATACATCACACACAGACACATAACAACATGTATTAAAAACAATTTGCTTCTTAGTCTAAAAGGCTTTCATACCAAAACTGTTCAAAAACATGTGTGGCCAACAGTAAAGCCTACATATTCCCCTTTCTAGGCAAAACGTAAGAACTTAGGAATAACCTTTTACTCAGACTTCTACAAATATCCTTATCTGGTATACAGATACAAGGGCGGTATTTAGTCTACAACAAAAGAAGTGAACAAAGTATTTCCTGGTTCAATATTCGTAATTAACATAACACCTGACATGTATTCCTAACATTTAGCTAAAGAACAGAGAGTCCTATTATAGATGAAGTTGACTGTTTAATTTCAAGGAATCACTTAAGGAAGCATATGGTCTATATGTACCTCTAAGTTCAACTATCTACAATTCTGAGATACTAAATTATTTTCTCATTTTCAGAAATTTATTGACTAATTCTCCAAATTCCCGTCAATCTAGTAAGAGTCTATGAGACTTAAAATTCACTTCACACCTATGCTGTGATTTGTTAATATTATAATTTTTAAAAGTAAAGAAATTTTTAAGTTCCTACCATCCTCAGTCCTCGGCTGCTGAGGGAACATGTAGTTAGTAAGCACCATTTTCTGGGTCTCTGAATCAGTCTCTTTTTGAAGAGGTATCAGGGGTTTGGACTAGGGAAAGAAAATAAATGTTTAAATTTTAATAATCCTAAAGCAAATACATATCCAGCAATTCTTCTGAATAAGTACTCACCATTTTTTCTATAAAGTACCAATGTGTAGATTACAAAAGCAAGCTTATATATACATAAAAAAACTTTTAGGCACTGATTTGAAACTTGTAAGAATCTTAAAAAAACAAACAACCATTTAGTTTTTAGTGTAAAACAAAACCCATGCTGTATTGCAATTATCACTGGTTATCAATACAATTTAAAAACATTTCCTATACCAAATATATCCACAGTCCAATAATTACTTATCACAGTGATTTAATGAAGCTATAAAATAAGGCTTTCCATTTAACATTATTGTGCCCCTTTATGTTATCCTTCCCCTTTGGAAAGAGGCTTTTAAGGAAATAATTTAGAAGGTTAAGTCCAGTTATCTGCAGATTAATTCTAGCTGAAAAGAGAGTACTTAAAACAAATACGAAGTTGTAACCTGCTTCTCTCTTCTCCCTGTCTGTCTCCCTTAATGATACCACAAGTTACTCAGTGGTGAAACTATAAATCCATTATTTTGGACCTCTTTTTTTCTTAAGACTTCTTTGCTAACTGGTTATAAAGTGATTTCAACTTATTCTTCATTTTTTTTTTTAAAAGATTTTATTTATTTATTTGACAGAGAGAGATCACAAGTAGGCAGAGAGGCAGGCAGAGAGAGAGGAGGAAGCAGGCTCCCCACGGAGCAGAGAGCCTTGATGCGGGGCTCGATCCCAGGACCCTGAGATCATGACCTGAGCCGAAGGCAGCGGCTTAATCCACTGAGCCACCCAGGCGCCCCTCAACTTATTCTTAACGTAACTAATAACTTTTGCCATCATATTAACTTAAAGTTCTATCAATCCAAGCCTTAGTCAACTCTAAATAGGGAGGGAACTACCCAATCTCTCCCTCACCTGCCACCCTACCAATTAAATCTTTAGACTTGGGGCACCTGGGTGGCTCAGTGGGTTAAAGCCTCTGCCTTCAGCTCAGGTCATGGTCCCAGGGTCCTGGGATAGAGCCCCACATCGGGCTCTCTGCTCAGCAGGGAGCCTGCTTCCACCCCCCACCTCCTCTCTGCCTACTTGTGATCTCTGTCAAATAAATAAAACAAAATCTTAAAAAAAAAAAAAAATCTTTAGACTTTTGTGAAAAATTTGCACCTAGCTAATTCCATCCTATAATCTTACTCCCAGTCAAACATTTCCTCCATGCCTCTCAATTTTTTTTGGTAAACAAACTACCCTGCATCTCAAACATCTTCACTGAAAACTTTCCTTGATCTCCTCAGATAACAGAAACGGTAGATCTATTCCCTCCCCAAACACAGTGCTCTCCTTAAGTCTTCTCAAATGCAGGGGTGCTTATTCTCCCATAGCTCATAAACCCTGGGTTAGGGGGTAGATTCAGAGCTTACAAATGCTGTGAGATCATCACTTGTATCTCTTCAAGTGTAAATACCTGTTCTTTTGCGGGATATTCAATTGTGCCTCTACCATTCTGAATTCTGCCTCTGCCATTCTCTCCTTTCCTAATTATCTACTGACCTTCCGGTAGTATCCATCTATTCTTGATTCTTTTATGACAAATCTTTCCACAGTCATGGATAATTCAACAGATATAAAATATAAATGACATGGTCATGCTCTTAACCCACTAATGTCTTAGGAGATGAGGAGTATGTGAGAAAGGGGAAAACAGTCAATTTAGATGGACATAACAGAATTTAGAGGCCTTTCAAAACTAATCACCCCAGGGTGCCTGGGTGGCCCATACAGTTAAATGCCTCCCTTTGGCTCAGATCATGATCCCAGGGTTCTGGGATTGAGCCCCATGTCGGGCTCTCTGCTCTGCAGAGTCTGCTTCTCCCTCTCCTTCTGATGCTGCCCTGCTTATGTTCTCTCTCTCTCAAATAAATAAATAAAATCTTTAAAGCAAACAAACAACAAATCACCCTTGAAATAATTCTAAAATTAACTATGTTAATAACTGCAAAATTCTATAAATATAATTAAAATGCATTAATTGTACACTTTAAAATGGGTGAATTTTATGGTATGTGAATTATATTTCAACACAGATGTTATAAGAAAACTAATCATCTGTTATTTATGTCGTACAAAGTCAGAAAAAGAAATTGGTAACTATTTACCAGTCTCTCCATTCCCTAAAACATCTAACTCCAGTGATCTCTATTCCTGTTTCTTTTCAAAAATTTATTATTATTATTATTATTATTTGTAACCTCTACACCCAACATGGGGCTTGAACTCATGACCCTGAGATCAAAACCTTTGCCATAATTCCCACAATATATCCAATAAATATTCATCCTCTGAAATCTGAAATCACTCATTGAACAAATATTTACTTATATTTGGCCTTTATATGCCAAAGTACTATGACAGGCACCAGGTATACAGTGATTACCAATTTAGGAGAGCTTACAATGTATGAAAGGAAAGACAGGGATAACAAAATGAGACATTAAAACATGATTTAAGTACAGGTTAGAGAGGATACAGGGAGTAACAGAACCCATAGAAAGTGTTCATTTATCACAATCTTGAGTGATTAGGAAAGCATTCCTGAGAGAATGCCTTCCTACATGATGAATGGGCATTAACCAGGTGAGAGGAGTGAACAATGTTCCAAGAGAGAGAACTCATTTGGGGATATGAAAATGAAGGTGTAGGGGATAGAGATGAAGACAGGATGAGTAAGTTCTTGAAGGATACAATATGAAGAAAGGAGAAGTCATGAAAAGGTTTTAAGTAGATTAGTGCTGGAACCAGATAAAAGGATCACTTGAAGTGTGGTTCAGAATGAAATCAGGGTGATATAAGATTGAAAGTGGTGACAACACTGGAAGCAGAGACCAGTTAGGAATCTCAACAGTCCAAGTCAACACTGTCCAGTGTTGTCACAGAAGTGACACTAAAATAAGAACCATAGATAATTTATAAATTTTTAGCAGCTACATGTTTTTAAAAAGCAAAAATAAGCTCAATTTTGATAATGCATTAAATTTAGCATATCCTGTATACCTAAAATATAATTTTGATGTGTGATCAAATAACAATTGCTAATGTGATATTTTACTTTCTTTGTTTATATTACATATACAAAATCCAGTGTACATTTTACGCTTAGAACAAATCTCAATTTGGACTACACTCATGACAGCAGAGCCTACTGTACTGGACAGTGCAGGTCTAAATAAAAGGTGACACACTGTATGATGAACAGTAGTTAAGATTTATACATCCAAGCAGTACCTGAGTGGAGAGAGGGAGAAGCGACTTCCTACTGGGCAGGGGGTCCAACATGGGACTCACTGCCAGGACACTGAGATGATGACCTAAGCCAAAGGCAGATGCTTAACTGAGTCACCCAGGCACCCCTACTTTTTTTTTTTAAAGATTTATTTATTTATTTTAGAGAGAGAGAGTGCCAACGTGGGTGGGGGGAAGGGCAGAAGGAGAGGGAGAGAATCTTAGGCAGAGCAACACCTGGGGCTCAATCTCATGTCCCTGAGATCAAATCAAGAGCTGGATGCTCAACTGACTTAGCTACAGGTGCCCCCACTACAATTTCTTTTTTTAAGTAATTAACAGATGTGGAAAAAAGAGATGAAAATGAGAGAACATTGTAAATATGAAAAGATTGTCTTAGATACTAGATAATTTCATTAAAAGGAGTCATCTGGCATAGTTTTCTGGTATTGATTTGCTGCAATAGTGCTATTATACTAAAAGTCTGAGTCCTCAAGACGAGGAGCTATGTCTCATAACTCTAAGTATCTGGCATAGCCAGGGCCCAGCAATGTTCTGAGAATCCAGATGAAAAATTTCAAAACATTTCATAAGTAAATAATAATCTCAATTAAGAGATTAGAAAATTAAGTTTCATATATACATAAACTGACACATTTAATGATGATGCAATAATCACTGTGTTCAAGCTGTAATAAAAGCAAAGGTATCATCATTTCAGTATTTCCTTAACTTGCAGAACAAGTTAATACTACAACCTGATTCAAAAGTGTGGACTGACAACAACTTAAGGCTTTTAGGATATTAATAAGAATTGGGTAAGAAAAGGGATCTTGGTTAAGAAGTTTGGAGAATCCTGAAGTGTAGACAAGTGGGTTTCTTTACTACAGCAACACATAAGGGTTGTTAATATAATTCAAAAGAGGATATAATACAGTCTCCCAAGCAAATTTAACTATGGAACTTAAGAATATCTTATAAGACTAGTGTATCCAAAACCTTGGGAAAATACAGCTTTAGATAATTTATTGTAAGATATTGCTCAAGGTCAAATACTAAGCATTAAAAGATCAGCAAACTGCATACTCTATGCTTAAAAAAAAAAATCAGTAAGAAATACCAAAGAATAGATATGGAAAAAAGATTTCCTCATACTTACAGATAGTAAGTTAACCCCTATTTTGTTTTGGACCTAAAATCCAATACTTAGCCAACATTATACAGGAGATTTCTTACCAATTAAACTAGAACGTTTACAACAATCTATACTGTGAATCCTAAGATTGAGACATTTCAAATTAAACTCAAAATATCTTGCCAAAGTTTTTCACAGGTGAATGATAACTACTCTTTTCAAGGATAAAATACGAACATTTATTTCTAAGACCAAGGCAAATACAGAGAGACCTATCTATTAACGGTCCAAATGGAAACTTAACTAGAGTACTAAGATAGATTCACTGTCCTGACCTTTCTGCCTCCCATGAACTTAATACACTGAAATCAGTATTTCACTCCCAATGTTCCACTAAAACTATGTACTCTTCCCAGGGTCAGCAACTACTTCTACCTCAACAAACCTAATGGCCAATTAGAGGTTCTCATCTACCCAACTCACTGGCAACATGTGGCACAGATGATCTTTCCTGAAGCACTTTCTTCAGATGACTCTCTGGATAACATACTCTCCTGGTTGGCTGGTCCTTCTTATTCTCCTTGTGATGCCACTCTCTTTCCTGTGCTTAGTCTTTGATCTTCTCTTCTTCTCTATCCTCTCTCCCTACTAATTTTATGCAGTTCTATGGTGTTAAATGGAACATCTGTAAAATGCTGACTCCCAAATTTTATCTCCAGCCAATATCTGACATCCCTATATTCCTTCTCACCATCTCACTATCACAATAGTTGAAGGCAAGCAACACCTCCTTCTAAACTACCGCAACCGCCTCCTTACTAAACTTCCTCCTTCCAAAACAGAATATTCCACCCATAACCTTACCACCCAACTATGGCCCATTCCTCACTCAAGTGTCAAAATGATCTTTTAAAAATGTACATTACCTCTTGCCATTCCCTGGCAGGAAATACTTCAGTAGATTTCTATCTAATTCAGAGTAAAACCCCAGTTGGTTACTATAGCCTACAAGGTCCTATGTGATCCACTCTCAGTTTTCCTCTCTGATCTAATCTTATTCAATTCTCTTCCTTGCTCACTGTATTCCAGCCATCAGGTTTTTTATCTATTCCTCAGTTACAACAAGCTCATTCCAATATTGGGAACTTTACTCTTAATATTTAAATGTACCTCCTTTTCCAACTCACTGCCCTAATTTATGCATGGCTCACTCCTAATTTCCTGTGAGCATCTGCTCTACTGGTTCCCTTCCTTAGAGAAAGACACTTTCTTCCTAAATCACCCTATTTAAAACAGGATGTTTACTCTTGCCCTCCTATTCTTCTAAGGCCTATCAGCTTCTGTTTTTCTTTGTAGCTCTGACATACTATTACATAATTACTTGTTTCTATCTCTTGAAAGTGTAATCTCAATAAAAATATAAGACTCTCTTTGTTTCACCAATATATCTCAAGCTCCCAAAGCAGCTCATGAACTATTGTAAGCCTTCAATAAATGTTTATCAATCAAAGATAAGTCCAAGGAATAACTAACTCTTAGTTCCTTAGAAACATTTAAGTTGTGTGAAAGTATTTGATTAGAAGCATAATTTAAATTGACTACTGGGGCGCCTGGGTGGCTCAGTGGGTTAAAGCCTCTGCCCTCAGCTCGAGTCATGATCCCAATCGAGCCCCACACTGGGCTCTCTGCTCAGCAGGGAGCCTGCTTCCTCCTCCCTCTCCCTCTCCCTCTCTCTCTCTCTCTGCCTGCCTCTCTACCTACTTGTGATCTCTCTGTCAAATAAATAAATAAAATCTAAAAAAAAAAAAAAAAAAAGAATTATATATTCAAGTCCCTGCCGCTAGCAAGTACTTTTTATTGATCCAGGGAACCCAGGAAAAGAAAAATTTGGAGCAGAGGATGGAATGTTCATTTTCAAGCTAGCTGAATTTGAGACATCTAGGTAGCAATGTTAAGTAGACAATGGTTAGGTGTACAGTTTAGGAAAGAGAACTGAGCTGATGATAACTGTTAGGAATAATGGGCATACAGAGAATAATTGCATCTTTCTTAGAGGAAAGTATAGTAAAAGAAACTAAAGAAGAACCTAGAGTACTACATGGGGTACCAACATATAAAAGACTGACAGAAGAAAATTCCTGAAAAGGAAACTGAGGAGTGGTCAATCACAAGGATAACCAGTAGAGAACTCTACTGGTGCTCTCTCTCCAGTGTTCCAACAATACTTGCTAGTCAATTTCACCAAGAGTGATGCTCTCTTGAACTTCCAACTTTATCACCATCATTCTTTCTCTCTCTGTACCTCACTAGATCCCATTATAACCATTTTCCTGCCAATTAACAAGACCTCCTTGCTGCATTGTCTGTCTTTTACACCTGGAATGGCAAAGCTGCAACCCAGAATCATACCAACCATGTCCTTTCTCTGTATCACACAACTGAGCAAATCAGTAGCTACAAATTTGTGGTAACCAACTTCAACAGGGAACTCAATGTTGCCTGAAAACTCTTCCACGTTTCCTAAATTATATTCTGAAGATACTATTTTCTAGAAGATTGAAAAAAAAATAGGATTTAAGAACAGCCTGGAAACTGCTACATTCTAAGAATTTCAACATAAACATTATTAGTTCTCCCTCTCACATCAGACCAAGCTGCCTTCAAAAGGGCAAGAACTCCTGCACAGTTTTATTGTATTTTTTAAGATTTTACTTATTTATTTGTCTAAGAGAGAGCACAAGTAGGGGACACAGCAGGCAGAGGGAGAAGCAGGGTCCCCAGTGAGCAAGGAGCCCGATGTGGGGCTCAATCCCAGGACCCAGGATCATGACCTGAGCTGAGGGCACATGCTTAACCAACTGAGCCACCCAGGCATCCCTCTACCAGTTTTAAATTCTATCAGTTACACAACAATTATCCACTCCCCTCTCATATTTTTAACCTCATTCTCTACATAGCCTCCTTGAACAACCTATAAAAATGTTCTCTACTACTAAAGGATTCCTTCTTACACTGCCCCAAGCTACCAGTTTATGTTACACTCTTCTTCTTTCTTATCCAGCCTTCTTAAAAGCTCAATCAACAACTGTATGCCTCCATTCTCTCATTTATTCATTCCTTAAATTGCATCAATTGGGTTTTTGTCCTAATGTAGTTCTGAAACTACATTAGCTATAGTCAAAAGTTGGCAAGAAATAATGTATATTTTCCAGATTTCATTTTAATTGACCCCCCAACAGCATTTATCCCATTACAACTTCTTCCTTTAAGCCCTCATCCTTAACTTGAATCTACTATCATAAAGTTTTTCTTCTACCTCTATGGCCACCCTTTCTAAGTCTTTTAATCCACCTGTCACTTAAATGTTAGTAATAAATACATAAATAAACATATGTATGTATGTATGTATGTTAGTTCCTCAGGATTCATCTGTCCCTAACAACTAAATAAATTCCTAAGCTCCCTTTTGAGAAAATAATAAAAGATATGAAATCACTCCCTAAAAAAAGTGATTAAGATGATGGGCTGAGCTCCTATATCTTTTCTTTTTAAAAAATTTCTTAAGAAAATTTAAAAAAAATTTTTTTTAAATCTTTTTAAAAAATTTCTTAAGAAAACAAACAAAAGGAATAGGTCTATAATGGTCCTGGAGAAAAGGAAATTGTGCCTTCAGGAGCAATACTGAGAAATCCCAGGAGGTTCAAAATTTAAAGAATGGACAAACCAAGAGCACAGAAATCACAGTCTAGAACAAAGTCGAGGAAGCTGGGGGATCACGGCCACTAGAATTATTCTCTAGATGCCTACTCAGATATATCAAAGGTACTTCAAACTTAACATGCCTAACTGGAACTTAGTATCTTCCCATAAACCTATTTCTTTCTGTTGTGGTTCCTCATTTTGATTACTAGATCAATATCCAGCAAGTCACTCCAGCTACACCTCTGAAGCTCATCTTTGCTTTTACTTCCTTTCTTCTCACACACGTGCATTCTTCATATATTCTACTGATGTGACCTTTTAAGTTATGCCTTAAATATACCCACTCTTCCCTGGTCCTGTTATTATCTTACTTCAAGCCCACAGGTTCTACTGCCTTGAGTATGGCAATGCCCTCCAACGAGTCTCTCCTGCTTTCACACCTGGCACCATCACCCCTGCTAAATCCATCTTTCACAGTGCAGCCCCAAAAGCTTTCCAAAAATAACAATCTGATCCTACTACTTGCTTGTTCATGTTATACTTGTTCACCTTCAACTACAGTAGGTTGACATGTACCAGAGGATCAATTCTTCCTCTTAAACTAGTGGCATATATAAATAACTGATTATGACCATGATGACCAAATGCCCAAATTGCCTGGTACATTTGCATTTTACATATGTTCTTTTGACATAATTATCATAAAGCTCCTTTCACTATCAAAAGTGTCCTACGGGGCGCCTGGGTGGCTCGGTGGGTTGGTCCTGTGACTTCAGCTAGGGTCATGATCTCAGGGTGCTGGGATCCTGCCCCGCATCGGGCTCTCTGCTCAGCAGGGAGCCTGCTTCCCCTGTTCTCTCTGCCTACTTGTGATTTCTCTCTCTGGCAAATAAATAAATAAAATCTTAAAAAAAAAAATGCTTGAAAAAAAATAAACTATTAAATTTCTATAGACATATGCCACAGAGGATCACTATAAAAACTTAAAGAAGTTAGAGAATATCGAGTCTGATTTTTTTTTTAAGTTAGTAAGAAATCACCAGTTTATTGAATGAAAAACCTAACATCCACTCAGTCCTTCAAGCCTCACCCCTCTCTGGCCCCAAGAGAGCAGCTCAGGCCAGAAGATGCTCTGGACAGCAGGGCTGAGCAGGTGCTAAGGGCTGGAAGGTATGGAGAATGAGAAAAACACTTTCCAAAATGAAGTTTGAGTCTGATTTCTTAATCAATGTATCTTTTTACAGATTCAAGAGAAATTAGACAAGTCCAATAGGATTTATTGTTTTGAATCTACAGAAACTACACAAAAATATCTATATCTCAATATTTTCCAAGATTTTTCTTATATATATTTTAAAATTTATACCAGAGTATAACTGTTCTTAAATGAGCCCATGTAAATTATTATGCATAATCATTTAACACAACTGGAATTCCAGTAATTTACAAAATCAGAATGCTTACCTGATTATCTGAGAGCCACATAGCAGTCAATTGTTGCAGCTTTGTAAAGCTAAAGGGCAAATTCTTTAACCTGTGGGAAAAATACAAAATTAAAATAACAAATGTTAAAATGTAAGAGCAAAGCCTAATGGTCTTCTAAATAATATTGTATTACTGAGTATGAAAACAGGAGAAAAAAATTTAATTTAGGAGAGCACCCAATATATGTCTTTGCCACAGATAGGACAAAATACTATCCATCTCTTTAAAAATACAATTCTTGGGGCGCCTGGGTGGCTCAGTGGATTAAGCCACTGCCTTCGGCTCAGGTCATGATCTCAGGGTCCTGGGATCAAGCCCCGCATCGGGCTCTCTGCTCTGCAGGGAGCCTGCTTCCTCCTCTCTCTCTGCCTGCCTCTCTGCCTACTTGTGATCTCTCTCTCTGTCAAATAAATAAATAAAATCTTTAAAAAAAAAAAGATTTAATAAAAAAAAAATACAATTCATCCACTGAATCAATTCAGCTAGAGGGAAAATGGATAATCTAATAAACCCCCAAAAACTGTCCGCTAGGAAAAAATGTTAACCAGCCCTACTTTAATGTAAAGACAAGAACACATTAAGCAATGTCTCATAATATTGCTTTGAATATTTTATTTGTATTTAGAAAGAACAAACTACTACAGAAGGCTTAGCGATAGTTTGTTATAAAAACTGTACTGTTCTATTTTTTCTTGTGAGCCAGCACTTTCATATTCCAAAGACTATTTAAACATTATAATGAATAAAAAACAAAGTGATATTAACAATTCATCAGAATGCCAAATTAGAACAGCACCTATCTAAAAAGAATGTCTACTTAAACCTTCTACCTTATTAATGCTTATCCACTCTGCTATGCCTATCTTCCAAGGCAATTTGCTAGAGCCTAGGGCTAGAGCTGTAGCTTTGAGGTACAAAGTATGGGAAGAAATGAGGACTGAATTTTTTTAAAACAGGCAGTGGTTATTCTAAAATAAAATGGAACAGTCTGAATACCCTAATTAGAAAACTGGGCTTACACTAAACCTCTACTTTATAAGCTAAATGAGTCATTCGAAATTTGGGTTTTAATTTTCTCCTCATAAAATGACAATACCTACAGTACTATTTCATAGTGTTGTTTTGAATACTTTGTAAGATACTATGAAAGCATAATGTAAAAATGCTCTATGAACGTTCTTTTATCATTATTAGTATCTTTACCTCAGGAAAAATTATGGACAGGTTGTTCTTAATTTAACATGATTCCAGTTTAGTAATTCTAGTGATCTATTTGCTCTGCACCTTGACTGTGTTGCCCAAGCTATGTGAATGGGTGCCTAATCACATCTCTGCTCAGAAAAATACAGTGAGCAGATTAGATGAAAACCTGCTCCACTCAGCAGCAGTATTAAGGTGAAGATATGACTATAGGAATAAAAAAGGTGACTATAAGCAAAGAACAGCTGCATAGCTCAAGCTGTAAGTTGTATAGCTGAAGTCAACACAAAATTAACGATGACAAATTACCACAGTATTAAAAACCACAGGTAAAATCAGGTCATTCTTTCAAATGAAAATTCTATTTAAAAACAAAAAATATGTAGGAAAAAAGCAACATGCATGCTGTTTTCTATCATATAATGAAACTTTAATTTTACCCAATGTTTTCTATAAATCAACATTATTACAAACCTATTGTCACTTAAATTGATGACTTTTAATTTTTGCATATCACCCATTTCCTCTGGAAGTGTCTCAAGTTTATTGGAATGGAGAAATAACACAGTTATATTTTTCCAGCTTCCAATCTGAAGGAGAAACATAAAACTGGGAATCAAAATTCTGGCCTATTGCTTAACAGACAGAAGTAAAATATCATTTACGAAAGTAATGAAAACATTCTTCTCATTTATAAAAGGAAACATATTTTCTCTTTTCAGTTACTAATTTCCATGTATAAAGGAAAGTATTTAGGTATCTCTGTAAATCAGTATAGCTGATTGTTATTCAGAAAATAGTTAACAGAATTACATAATTATTTCTAAAGAAAACAGATAAAACCACACTGGATAGCTATAATGAATAATAAAGAAAAAATTAAAAAAGAAAATGCAAAGCAACTTTAAAATACAATACCTCTGGGGGTAACTGTTGTAAATAATTATGATCTGCAGCAAAGGTTCTTATATTAGTAAGCTGTCCAACAGATGAAGGCAAAGCTTCAACTTCATTGAAGCTACAGTCCAGTTCTTCTATTGACACTAACCTAATTAATTAAAACAGAAAGCACACATTATTTTTAAAGTTTCCTATACATAATCCAAAACTTAAGAATATATCAACATTTGAACTTGACTTCAACAAATCCAGAAAAACTCTTATTTCCACTAAACTTAATTTAATAATAAAAATAAGCCTACCTTTATAAAAAAAAACCCTAGCCAATCTGTAACCAATTACTTATTTAAATGCTTATGGAATCTCCTTTAGATGCTATTCATGCACTTATCTGGAAATATATGTGATTGAATGAAATACATACATAGTGTTTATAAACATAAATATATAAAGCTGAAGGAAAGTAAAGTCTTCTAGTGATTCAGAAAAATCTTACCCTCCTATAGAGTCTGGCAGATACATTAATTGATTTTCATCTATTTTAAGAGTTGTTACATTCTTCAGTGAACCTATTTAAGGGAAGAAATAATACATAATTTTCCAGCTTGAACTAGAAGCAAGTCAAACAACAGTCAACGTGAGCACACATCAATGATACAGAACTTTCTTAATCAACCTATCTAAAAGAGAAAATATACTCAACCTCATTAATCTGTACTCCCTTACCCTATATTTTCAACTTTTACCAATATATCACCTTTTAACATTAGTGTGTATTTATCTATTTTACTCCTGTTAGAATGCAAGCTTCATAAAAGGAGGGACTTCTGCCTACTTTGTTCACAGACGTAGCACTGCTCCTTAAAATAATGTCATGGCACAAGTGAGCACAGGCAAGAAGGAATGGTAGGTGTATAAAATTCATAGGTATATGCCAAACTATTCTGTGTGTTCTAAATGCTAAAACAATAAAAATGGAGTTTAATTTAAAATTAAAACTGTTGAATAAGTTATAGTAGAATCTGCAAAATGTAGCCTGAGCTAAAAAAGTTATATAACTCAATTAATAAAATATATAAAAATATTTTTTTGGTTTTTATGTTTAAACATCATGAAGATGGCAAGATTTATGCTTTTGGTTCTTGAATCAAAATAATTCATTTTCCTTGAAGCATCATCAGACTAAAAGCAACTACAAATATAGAATATCATGGAATTTGCTAACTGGTTTGTTTTCTCAACTTTGAGTCTAAAATGGAGACTGAAAAAAGATACTAGATAAGGGCTATGAATAGGTGTTATAGTTTAGATAAATTAACTTCTTTTTAAAGAGTTTAAATTTTATTATACTGATAAACATGACATTTCCTTAAAAATATAGTAATGTCAACCAAGATGTAAAATGTGTAACTGATCACACGAAACAATTCAAATAAGATCTGTGACTGGCAGTACAATAAAACTAGCTCATAACATATAAAATTTGATATATGAAAGCTTTAAGTGAAACAATGGCAAAAATGTAATTTCTGAGATTTTATATTAGTAAAAAGTAATTACATGAATTAGAAAGCAATACAAACCAATAGTCTCAGGCAGTTGTTGAAGTGAATTGCTTGATAACAGGAGGTCTTGAAGGTTTTCACATGCTGAAATTCCTTCTTCAATCATTTCAATGTTATTTTTGGAAACATCCAAGTATGTGAGCTGTTTCAAACTACCGATAAACTGTAAGCAAAAAAAGGAAATCTAATGACCATATTAAGTGAATTTATGGCCAGTTTACGTAATAAACTCAATACCAAGTTATAATTCACAATTAAATGTTTATATGAGAGAAAAGATTCAATTTTTTATTAAATGCTGTAAGTAATATATTCAGTAATAAAGCTAAGAGTTCCTGCTAAGAGCCTAGCAGAGTGACAATGGACATATACTTTTCTTTGGGAACTCAGCTGTCACCATTGGCTAGGGCAACAGAAGGTAACAGGATTCTTAGGTTCTTTGGGCATGGGAATAAATAAATGTCAGTTGTTAAGACAGAAACTACATGTAAAATATCCCACTTTAACAGTTCTCTGGACAAATGAGTTAGGATATAAACTCAACTGCAACCACTGCGAAGGACACACTCCAGGTCCAGGAAATTAAAAGAATCTATTTTACAAAGTTTACTATGTTAATATTCTGAATTTAGTCAAGAATGTATTGATAGTAAAAAAGAATGCTATTTTCTTCTATCTAATATATTTACAATTAAATAACCAGCCTTCAAAGAAAAAGTAATCTGAAATTGTACAATTCATCAAACTGCAAAGAACAGACTGCACTAAGAGAAGCCACATAAAGTTTGATATACATACCCCTGGAATAAAAGTCAGTCTATTACCATCCATCCAAAATTCTTTCAATCCACTTAGTTGCTCAAGTACTTCAGGCTGTTTGGGTAAGAAAGGGGTGGGGGAATTCAATAATTTACTTGAATGTTTTTGTCAGAAGTAGTTCCAGAGAACTTGTAATGGTAACTTCTGGCTTAAAACATTTAATAAATAACTGGGGGGTGGCATGGAGCAGAGCCAAGATTCTAGACTTTTCATTATATTACAGTTACTACAGTGGTACTACTAAAAGAAAACTCAAAGATAAGCATTCCAGAAGAGTAGATTGCATAAAATTCATTTAAACTTTTGATTATACAACAGGCTCAAGTATTTATAAAACTAATAAAGAAATAAAAATAAGTCCCATCACTTTCAAGAATATAATAAAAAGATACTCTCAATCATTATCTGTAAAAAGATTTATTAGCCTTTTCCCCATAACCCAGCAATTGTGCAACTAGGTTATCTACCCCAAAGATATAAATGTAGTGATCCGAAGGGGCATGTGCACCCGAATGTTTACAGCAGCAATGTCCACAACAGCCAAACTATGGAAAGAGCCCAGATGCCCATCGACAGATGAATGAATAAAGAAGATGTGGTATATATACACTAGAATACTACTCAGCCATTAAAAAAATGAAATCTTGCCATTTGTAACGACGTGGACGGAACTAGAGGGTATTACGCTAAGCAAAATAAGTCAATGAGAGAAAGACAATTATCATATGATCTCACTCACATGTGGAACTTAAGAAACGAAGGAGAGGATCATAGGGGAAGAGAAGGAAAAAAAAAACACAAGATGAAACCAGAGAGTTAACCAAACTCTAAGAGATTCTTAATCACAGGAAACAAATTTAGGGTTGCTGGAGGGGACAGGGGTAAGGGGACGGCAGTGAGGGGATAGGGTAATTGGGGGATGGACATTTGAGGAGGGTATGTGATGTAATGAGGACTAGGTATTATATGAGACTGATGAATCACTGAACTCTACCCCTGAAACTAATAATACATTATAAGTTAATTAATTACATTTAAATTATAAATAAATAAATAAAATAGGGGAAAGAATCAATTAAGAAGAATTCTGATTAATCATTGTTAACTACTTATTATCAATTAACTATTCTATATGATACTATAATGGTGGTACATATCATCATACATGTGTCCAAACCCACAAAATGTAAAACACCAGAAGTAAAAGCTAATGTAAAATATGGATCTCAGGCAATTATGATGTGGGACTGTAAGTTCAACAAGTGTAACAAATGTACCAGTCTGGTGGGGGACGTTGATAATGGGGGAAGTTATGCATGTGTGGAAATCTCTGTACCTACCCTTAGCTAAAATGTGCTGTGAGCCTAAAACTGCTCTAAAAAATAAAATCTATTAAGAAAAAAAAAGAGAAGATTTAGCCTTTAATGAAAAGAACAAAGATATTCCCAGATGACTAAGAGGGAGAAAAATAAAGAAAAAACCAAATGCCCAATAATAAGGGAAAGGTAAATAAACTAAGGCATAATCCATGATATGCACATGCTGTTATTTTAAACTCTTAGCAATTACATAATGAAATATTTTTTTAAAAAAATTCATTTATTTATTGTTGAAATATTGTTTTTAATATGGTGTTGATAACCAAAAAACTACACAGAGGGTTTCAGTGGACCTTGGTATTGAGAAAAAATTTCATCTTGGGCATTTGCCCTTGCAGGCTCTACTGAATGCATGCTTCAAAGGTACTTCTGTCACCACACAAACACAGTTACTGACATTGTGATGGCATAGAGTACCATCATACCTAATCAACACAGTAATACAAGAGTACGTAGAAGTCATGTCATTCAGATTTGCTGCTAACACATAAATATAGACAAGGTGTATCTTGGAGTAAAAGAAATATCTTTTTGTGCTTTATCTGTTATCACTTTAAGGGTGAGTTTTAAAAAATGCGTTGTAATGCTATAGACCGAAATGGTACAAAAATTAATGATACTGGATGTTACTGATTCATTGAATAATAATTAGGACTTTTCAAATAGTTAATATGGATGCAAATTAATATTTTTAAATACCTTAAGAGTACAATAGCTTAACAACTTAGGAAGAACAGTACAAGTATTTTTTCTTTTTTTTTAAAAAATATTTTATTTATTTATTTGACAGACAGAGATCACAAGCAGGCAGAGAGGCAGGCAGAGAGAAAGGGAGGAAGCAGGCTTCCTGCCGAGCAGAGAGCCCGATGTGGGGCTCGATCCCAGGATGTGGGGCTCGATCCCAGCACTCTGGGATCAAGACCTGAGCCG
Source organism: Meles meles (assembly GCF_922984935.1). Classification (NCBI taxonomy): domain Eukaryota; kingdom Metazoa; phylum Chordata; class Mammalia; order Carnivora; family Mustelidae; genus Meles; species Meles meles. Next base: position 88,515,673 of record NC_060068.1, read on the forward strand.
AAGGCAGAGGCTTTAACCCACTGAGCCATCCAGGCACCCCAGTACAAGTATTTTTTCATAAGGGGTTAAGAAGTTCCACAACACACAATAAAAGCCATCATAAACCATCTTCAATGAAAATACACTAAAGAAAATGAAAGTGTATTTTAGGAAAAAATAAGATGTACAAAACCACCATGCTCTTCCACTGACTTCAGCTATAAAGTTCACTATTTGATGAGCAAATGTATAATACAACACCCACAGGGCAATCATGAAGCTGAAAATACCGTCTTAAGATTATCATTTGACAGTAGATACATGAAAAGATGCTCAACATCATTCATCATCAGGGCAATCCAAATCAAAACCACAATGAGGTATCACCTCATACCTGTCAAAATGGCTAAAATCAACAACACAAGAAAAAATGCTGGCAAGGATGTGGAGAAAAAGGAACCCTCCTGTACTGCTGGTGGGAATACAAATTGGTGCAGTCACTATGGAAAACAGTATGGAAGTTCCTTAAAAAATTAAAAATATGATCCAGTAATTCCACGCTTAAGTATTTATCCAAAGACTATGAGAACACTAATTTGAAAAGATATGCAGCCCTGTTTATGGCAGCATTATTTACAATGGCCAAAATATGGAAGCAGCCCTAAGTCCACTAACAAATGAATAGATAAAGAAAAGATGTGGTATAGGTGCCTGGGTGCCTCAGTGGGTTGAGTGTCTGCCTTCGGCTCAGGTCATGATCTCAGGGTTCTGGGACTGAGCCCTGAATCTGGCTCCCTGCTCTTCAGCAGAGTCTGCTTCTCCAGCTCCCTCTGCCCCTCCCCCTGCTTGTGCTCTCTCCCAATAAATAAATAAAACCTTAAAAAAGATGTGGTGTATATGTACCACATGTGCAATGGAATACTACTCAGACATAAAAAAGAATCAGCTCTTGTTATTAGCAGCATAAATGGTTCTAGCAAGTATAACGCTAAACAAAATAAGTCTGTCAGAGAAAAAAAAGTAACACATGATTTCACTCATATGTGGGATTCAAGAAACAAAATAAACGAAGAAAGAAAAAAAAGAGATAAACTAAGAATCAGATTCTCAACTACAGAGAACAAACTGATGGTTATCAGAGGTGAGGTGGGTGTGGGGATGGTGTAACAGGTGAAGGAGATTAAGAGTGCTCTTGATGAGCACTGAGTAATGTGTAAGTTATTGAATCAGTATATTGTATATCGGAAACTAACATAACACTGTATCATAATTATACTAGAATTAAAAACAAAAAACAAAACCAAAAACACTAGGGGCAACTGGGTGGTACAGTCAGTTCAAGTGTCAGACTCTTGGTTTTGGCTCAGGTAGTTATCTCAGGGTTCTGGGATCTAGCCCTGCCTCAGGCTCTGCATTCAGTGGAGTCTGCTTAAGAGTCTCTCTTCCTCTCCTCTCTAACCTCCCATTCCTTCCCACTCTATGAGCTAGCTCGCTCACTCACATATAAATAAATCTTTAAAAAAAAAAAAAAAGACTATCATTTGAAATCTATCATAATTTTAAAACACAAACGTATAAACATAATGTAAAAGAAGTTAATGATGATGATATTCAGGCCAATGAATTCCTCTTCAGAAAAAATATCTGGCTTACTGGGGCACCTGGGTGGCTCAGTGGGTGGGTTAAAGCCTCTGCCTTCGGCTCAGGTCATGATCCCAGGGTCCTGGGATCGAGCCCTGCATTGGGCTCTCTGCTCGGCGGGGAGCCTGCCTCCCCCTCTCTCTGTGCCTGCCTCTCTGCCTACTTGTGATTTCTGTCTGTCAAATAAATAAAATCTTAAAAAAAAAAAATCTAGCTTATTTTCTGAGTTCTTTTGGAGAACTCACTAAAGATAAAAATCTATTTACACACTCCTTTCCTTTTTGATTTTATATCATAGCACACTTTGCATACAAAACAAAAATGAGTCAGAGGTCTTATTACCAACTGAAAAATAGATAGTGGTTTCACTCAATGTTTTCCCTTTAGCTATTAAGTAAAATTATAGAAAAATATTTTACCATTGAATAAATTCCTGAGCAATACCCTCAGGGACTTACTTTTGCCTTAGAAGTACTTTTTCTTACTCATCTAGGCTGATGAAACTTTGTTTTTCCCTTATGATCTCTCAAATTGTCTGCTTGCTGTGTCTTTGTTATTTTTTCCATGGGTTTCTCCTTTATTTTACATTTGATTGTCACTACTGTCAGATATTTCTAATTCTCCCTGTTAAGTGTTTTCATATCTTTTTTCCCCAAAATATGAATATATCTTTAAAATGTTTTATATTTAAAAATGCTAAGAGGGGCTCCTGAGTGGCTCACAGTGGGCTAAAGCCTCTGCCTTCGGCTCAGGTTGTGATCCCAGGGTCCTGGGATCGAGCCCCACATCTGGCTCTCTGCTCAGCAGGGAGCCTGCTTCTCTGTCTACCTGTGATCTCTGTCTGTCAAATAAATAAATAAAATCTTAAAAAAAATGCTAAGAAATAAATACATTAACTTTCACATCCTCTCAATCAAATTTAAGACCTTTGGGTAGAGACTGGTAAGAACTTACCACTTCTGTGAATTCATTACTTCCCAAATCCAGTCTTTCCAGTTGGGTCAGTCTATTCATGGTTCTATGCACATGGGATTAATGAAGAATTGAGTATATAAAAATATCAATTAAATGAAAGCTTTCAAATCAATAGTATTAAACATTCTTAGGTAAGATCTAATGTACAGGTTTCACCATATTGACAAAATAAATAAAATTTCTCAGAAAAGTATTCTTTATTTAATTTCTAAATAAAGTAAGTTATGAATTATTCTCTAATTTGGGTTCTCATCAGGTCTTCGTTTCTATTCCTAAACAGTCATAGTAAATTTAAACACACAGACCAGAATATGAATAACTGGTTTTGGCTTTTTTCACAGAATAAATTTTCATATAGTATTAATCAACTAATGAATTAGACTGGCAGCTACACAGTAATTATTACCATTTTTCAAGACTGGTCATATATTTGTAATACTTCAAAATAGCTTAATTCTAAAAATAAGTACTCAAAATTCTAAACAGTAAATTTCTTACCACATTTCCAAATTAATTTCAATACAACTCAAAATCAAGTTTTATAAGAATCATAAATATGAGTAGTAAAATCATTTTTAACTTCCAACTTACTATCAATATTTCTCTGCAACTATAGTGACTTGAAAATTGTACAAAACCTCATTTAATAACGAAATAAACTAAACTGTACTTTTATCTCTCCTTCAATACAGCATTTTAAAAACCTAAACTAGTTCATTCAAATACATATTTACACTCTTATATTACTATTTTTAGAGAAACCTAGTATTTGATAGATTGAGGTACTACCAGCTACCCAGATAAAGAACTCTGTGCTATAATTTTTTAGGATATGTCAAAATGAAAGCAAAATACAGTTATCGTATTATTAACATATATTAATATGCTAATGACTTAAAAATTAACACTATTAAAAACAAACAGGCTCCTTAAATTACAACATAAGAACACAGACTATTTCTATCTTCTCCGGAAATTTAACAAATTAGAAAAAGTAAAATAAAACTCACAAAACATTTCTCTGCCTTTTCAGTGAAAAAACTAACAAACATAGGAACACACATAATTGGGGGCACGCTTGGGTGGCTCAGTTCATTAAGCAACTGCTTTCAGCTCAGGTCATGTTCCTAGGGTCCCAGGATCTAGTCCTACCTAGGGCTCCTTGCTTGGCAGGCAGCCTCTTTACCCTCCCCCTTTGCTCCTCCCCTGTGTTTGCAAGTGCACATCTTTATTGCTCTCTCTCAAATAAATTAAGAATCTTTAAAAAATAATAAACAAAAGAACACACATAATTGTAATGACACTATGTTACTAACCCAACATTAGAGGAAGCTAATTTTTCCAAACCCTTCCATTTTAAGTATGCCATTCTATCAATATTCCTTTAACTTATTTCACAACACCAATTTTTCTCAAAGCTGCTTTATTTAACTTAGACTTATTAAAGGCCTAGTCTCAACTATAATTGTTTCCCTTACTCATATCTTTGTCCAAAAAATCTCTAAGTCAGTAGTAGTTTGCTTCATAACAAAGAAAGTTTCCAGGACCTTCTTTTGAAGAAAGATGAGAAGCTATGACATTAAACTATATCCAGGTAAACATTTGAGAAAAGTAGAAAGGTGTGTGAGGAGGGAAGGGAGAACTGAAGAAATTCTTAAAATGACCAAAGAACATAGAAAATCCACACCGAGCAGTTAAACACTGTAACAAAAGGGTAAGTCATATAAGAGTACAAAAAAGAAGCAGTGCATTGGAAAAATTCAATTATGAATGACGTCTTTAGAAAGAAGTTTAAACACTGATGCAGGGGAAAGTGAATGACATGTATATGTAACAAAAAAAGAAATAAAATGTAAAATCCTCAAAATGTGTCTATCTTAACTTGCAATAATTTATACTGGCAACTTTAGTCCTACTAAGATACCTCAAAAGTCTAAAACAAAATTTCACATTTTCATTTTCAAGTCTTTTCATTTAAGATCCAGCTTCCTACTTCAAGGAGAAACCAAAAACAATATACCCCTCAAATTTTTTTCCCATTTACCTCTCAAATTTCTTTATATTTAACTCCTTTTTATCATCTCTTCTTGTGTCACAGGGAAAAAAAACACATCTTTTGTGTGCTTGGCCCTGTGCCCTCTAGTACTTAGATGGTATTAAATTTCACTTAGCTATATATCTGAAACAGCTTTCCCACTGCTCACATCTTTGATTATAAAAAGGTTCACTGACATAACCTGATTGCACATGACTTTTGTAACATTTAAAACTACTGCCTCTTTACAGGTTTGTGAGGTCTCAGAAGTTTTAATCACAAGTCTTAAAAAGAGAGCAGTAAAGGGCTCCTGGGTGGCTCAGGGGGTTAAGCCGCTGCCTTCGGCTCAGGTCATGATCTCGGGGTCCTGGGATCGAGTCCCGCATCGGGCTCTCTGCTCAGCAGGGAGCCTGCTTCCCTCTCTCTCTCTCTCTCTCTCTGCCTGCCTCTCTGTCTATTGTGTGATCTCTCTCTGTCAAACAAATAAATAAAATCTTAAAAAAAAAGAGAGCAGTAAAGAATTATATTGAAAATACATCAGACAGAGCCCAATTTAAAGTTAAATAAGGAGATAAAATAAGTTAAAATTATGGTATCAGATAAACAATATTAATTATAGGCTTAGCTACTGCAGTAAACAGTTTACATCCTATTCAAATCTCTTAGAAAGCAGTCGTTTGAACTAAAGGAGTCATCAATTCCAGTACCACATCTGTAAAATATTTAAACCTTTTTGAATTTAATATGGATCACAATTCCCATTTTAATTTACACTCACAACCATCACTATAAACACCAATCTTTTCTGCGCTGAACAACTGTCAGCTAATAGATGATGTCTTCTGGGAATCAAAACCAGATATGCTCCTTGTCCTCAAAGACTTACATTCATGGGGAAGGTTAAAGGTACATGTGTGCATGCATATAAGTTGGTCAGGGAAAACAGGAGTAAAAGGGGGGTTGCCTGGGTGGCTCAGTAGGTAAGCATCTGCCTTTGGCGTAGGTCATGATCCCAGGGTCCTGGGACAGAGCCCTGCATCAGTCTCCCCGCTCAGTGGGAAGCCTGCTTTTCCCTTTCCTACTCTCCGTACTTGTGTTCCTTCTCTCACTGTGTGTCTCTATGTCAAATAAATAAATAAAATCTTTTAAAAAAAAGAGTGAAATAAAATGCATTAAAAAAACAAGATTGGGGTGCCTGGGTGGCTCAGGTCATGATCTCAGGGTCCTAGGATTGACCTCCACGTTGGGTTCTCTGATCAGCAGGGAACCTGCTTCCCTTCCTCTCTCTCTGCCTGCCTCTCTGCCTACTTATAATAATAAATAATAAATAAATAAATAAATAAAATCTTAAAAACAAAAACAAAAACAAGACTAACATGGTAAATTTCATAACAGATACAAATAAGATGCCACAGAAGCTGAGTAAGCCAAACTAACTCCTGGGGACCTGGAGATATCTCCCTTAAAAGCTAACAATGAACTCCTGACAAATCAATCACAACAGAAATCAGCAAGGTTTTCTATAAAGGATCAGAGAATAAATAATTTAGGCTTTGCATACAGTCTTTGTCACAACTATTTGATTATAACACTATAGAGCAAAGGGAGCCGTAGACAATATGTAAATGAATAAATGTGTTTCCAGTGAGACTTCTTTGCAGAAATAAACAGTGGGCCAGATTTAGTAGACAGTAGTTTGCCAATGCCTACACTGTAAAAATGCAGCGATGAATTCAGGAAGTTTTAATGTATATTTTTCAATAAATGTACACACACTACAGTGCATTTTCAGTGTGTAGATCTGTTTTAACTTTATTTTACTTGCTCTTGGATTGCCATCTTTTCTTGATGTTAGCTTACCAGCAGGGGGCTGTCCATCCCACTTCTAACTTAAAACAGACTACAAAACCCAACGAATTCTTAAAATTACAGTTATCAGACTTCACATAAAGACCCTACAGATTTCACTAATTAATATTATATGAGAGCTCTAGTATATGAACTGGGACCTCTATATGGGACTAGTAGGTTTTATAGACATATTTTGATATTTGTCACACAAGACCAAATTCAGAAAGCTTATGAAATCACTATAAAATACCAACAACAGATGTGAAAGTTTTATATTCAGTACCACTGATTAAAATATGACCACAAGTCATACTGATCACAATGTGATCACAATATGATCACAAGTCAGTCTTTTAAAAATAATTTTCACTCATATTTTAGATATTACGAAGCTAACATTTCTTTAAGGACTTAAGAATTAAAGATTCTTGGGGTGCCTGGCTGGCTCAGTCAGTACAGTGTGTGACTCTTGATCTCGGGAATTGTTAAGTTTGAGCCCCACAATGGGTGCAGAGATTACTTAAAAAAAAATCTTCAAAAGAATTAAAAATTCTTATTTTAGAAAGAATAGCACCTTTACTTACTTTGGCAACATTTTCAACTGGTTTTCTCTAAGTTCTAATATCTGGAGTTTAGTTAATCTGCAAAACAAAAAACAAATCAATCATCTATTACAAAGACAATGAATTTAATTACCAAAGTGATGTCATGCTCCAAAGTTTTAAAGTAACCAATATTCTGTAATTGCAAAGTAAGAAAAGACTATTTCTGTCCCTTAGAATTAGTTGGGGGAAAAAAGTTAAACACTTCTAAACACATTTAAAGCACAACTTATTGTTCCTAAATATCAATCCTACAGCATTTCATGCAAACATGCCTCCAAAATATTAGCCATTAGTAGGTTAGAGAACAGTAATTCAACTCCAGAGTCCAGCTCCAAGAGAAAAAACAACAAGGGAACTTAAGGGGATATAATAAAGGAGATATCCTCTGGCCCTTCACATTCCAATAAAATTAAGGGAAAATGAGAAGACTGGGTGGTCTAGAGTTGCTAACTAATGCCATAATGTCAAGCATATTGCAATATATAAATGTATCAAATCAACATGCTGTATACCTTAAACTTACAAAATGTTATATGTCAAATATATTTCCATAAAAAAGTGGTCCAAATACCAGATATAAAAAAGGAATCTGTCAAGTATGCTTTATATATATTATATATATAAATGTATGTATATATAATATATACATCATATATAAATATATAAAAAGTATATGCATAATTACACATAAACACACATACGCACACATATATATTTATGTATGTAAATAAATATATGAAGCATGATAAAGTGGGTCCCACAGGACAGTCAATGGGCTACAACAATGCCCAGAATTCTTTCTCTCTTAGTTAAAATGTAATTGACATATAACATTATTAGTTTCAGGTATCCAATATAATGTATATGTGTATATATTGTGAAATGATCACCATAATAAGTGTAGTTAACATCCATCACCATAGTTACATTTTTTTTCTTATGATGAGAACTTTCAGGATCTACTTTCTCAGCAACTCTCAAATATGCAATCCAGTATTGCTGACTAAAGCAATACTGTACATTACACCCTCAAAATTTATTTTATAACTGGAAATTTGTACTTTTTGACCACCTTTACCCATATTGCCACCCTCACCCATGCCAACCACCAATCTATTCTCTGTATCTAATGAAGCTCAGGTCTGGTTTTATTTTGAGATTTCACATATAAGTGAGATCATACGGTATGTATCTTTATTTACAGACAAAAAGATGACTAAAATTAACATGCCATTTAAAGCACTTTCTCTACTAGTTTTAAAATAATAATTTGATACCTAACAGTCATTCACTCACTGTTCATCTTTTCATTAAAAAAAAGTTACTCAAAGACTACAACGACAAGAATTACTCTATGTTCAGATACTGGCGGGAGTGTGCCAGTGGGGTGGTCCCCAGAAACACACTTTGTTTTCTCCAGCATTTTGATTCTAGTGGAGAAGACAGATAAATCAATAATTAGATCACTTTCAAATATGATAAATGCTAAAAATAAAGTATTCTGTTCTCAAGTATATAGAAATTACCCACAATTAAAGTATTTTTGAATACCTTAAAAACCAATTCAAGTTGTAAATTACCTTTTTTTTTTCTAAATATTCATGGCTTATTTATTTATCTGGGAATATAAGTGCAAAGACAAAATAACAAGACCCCAAAAAACTGTAAAAACCACAAGGTTTGGAAATAATTACAAAAGAAGAGAGTATGAAAGTATAATTAATGGTATTACTAAAGCAACTGTAGTTTTGTAAACTTTGTAAGAGCTAACAAGAAAAGGTTTTAAAAGAAACTGTAATTTACCTGCCAAAGTTAGCTGGCAAGAACTCAAGGAAAGCATCATTTAGATATAACTGGGTTAGGTTTAACAGCTGAGAAAATCCATCAGGAAGCCTATATAAAATATATCAGAATTTAAGTTAAATTAACACACAGAATTTCAGTCTCAGAATCTAAGAATCTAACCAACACATATTCTTAACAGGTAACAGTCACCTTTTTACTTTAATGAGGGACCCGCAAACTTGAGGTTTCCTTTTTATAATAATTTACCTATTTCAATAACTTCTTCTCTTCGTAAATAGGAAATGAGATAGTATTTGCCTCAAGAAGATAAAATGTGCACAAAAAGGTCAACTGTGAATGAACCACAATACACAGAAATATATTTAGGACATAACTATGACATCAGCAAGCACTCTTGAAATTTGCCTTATCTAACATCAATCCAAAGGATTCATAAGGAATTCCAAAACTTGACAGTATTTTTTTTCCCCTAAACCTTGACAGTATGGACTTTTGGGGCTGGATAATTCTTTATATTGAGGAGGCTGTCTTCTGCACTGTACTGTTCAGCAGCAAGCCTGGCCTTAGCTACTCGGAGCCAGTAGCACCACCCACCACCGCAGGTTTTAAAAACCAAAACTGTCTTCAGAATTTGCCAAATGACCCTTGGGGGCAAAATCATTTCCATTTGAGAACCACTAGTTTAGAAATTATTTTCAGGGTGCCTGGGTGGCTCAGTGGTTTAAGCCGCTGCCTTCGGCTCAGGTCATGATCTCAGGGTCCTGGGATCGAGTCCCACATCGGGCTCTCTGCTCGGCAGGGAGCCTGCTTCCCTCTCACTCTCTCTGCCTGCCTCTCTACCTACTTATGATCTCTCTCTGTCAAATAAATTAAAAAAATCTTAAAAAAAAAATTATTTTCAATTTCAAAATCTGGCCTTTAAATAACCAAATAAAGATTGCATAATTTTATAATAAGCAAATAAGAAATAACACAAAAAGCTAAAGGACATTTTAAGGCCATATGAGAAACTGTATGTATCAGCTTTCCCTTTATTTCCTCTGGTTTACAAAAGAAATTCCAGATCTAGAACTGGACGCTAGAGCAATATTTTTAACTAAAGATAAAACATCATCATTACATGTTTTTCCTGGATTTTAAAAAGTACAGAGTTCTGTTGCAGTGAGACTTCTCAGTCTTTGACTTACCTTGTTTCTTCCCTATGTCACATTCCTTCATCTACCACAGCAAATGAAGCACCAATGTTTGAAAATATTCACTAAATGAAGTACTACTGTATTATGTGAAATCTGGTTTCAGTTTTTGACTTCACTACATTAAACCATGCTCTACTCATCTTTTGCTTCACTATTCCATTTTTGCAAAACTTAATAGTTCTGGAGTCAGGAAAGTGTTCTACTTATAGCCATTACTATCATAAAAGAAAATTTATGACCTCTGGCATATGTTGCAACCAATCACATGGTTTTCCTTTTTTTTGTTCTTACCTTCCTGATTGTTCAGTTTCTTTTAGTATTTTCAAAAGTTTTAGTGTGCTACACAGCCGATTTCTGAGTGAAGATATTCTTACATTCTTAAAGTATCACTGAGGGAGGAAACCAAATTCTAGCCTCATTACTGACACAAAGCATCTGTGAGACCCAGAGCAAAACATATGGATTATCTGTTCGGATGTCTAATTCACCTTTGTAAAATAGGGGGTTAGAAAATATGGCATTAGAAAAAACCATGTTATAAAAAGGTTTCATTTTAACCTAAAAATGAAATTTAAAGTTGATACCAATTACTCATTAAAAATATAGAAAGTAATTTTCTACTACTAATTCACAGCTGTTTTACTCAAAATTAACTTGTAATTCAACTGAGAACTTACTTGGAAATAGGGTTTACACTGGCCTCCACAACCGTCAAAACTTTACAATTTTTTATATTTTCTGGAAATTCCTGTATTCCTAGAAAATGAACAAATAATCATCAAATTAAAAGGATCTATTAAAAAAGGATAAAATAATTAAAAATGAATTATTGTTTACCTTGCAGATTCAAAATTTACCAACTAACTAGGATCTAGATAGACAAATTGACAACATCAACCAAACAGAACTCTACAATTTCTCTTTCCTTTTTCATCTTTTGTTCATGTGCCTCTTTATAACTGCCAATTATTAGATTCATCTCCTCCTCCTTCACTTAGCTCTTCTGAAAATTAGTGCCTTCTCCATTTGATGATGTTAAGGATACAAAATACAGAATACTTAGCACTCTTTCTGGTTTTCTGACATAAAAACATGATTACTTTTTTTAATGCTGGGCCCAGATTAAGGTGTTCCCTAACATACACGTCAACTGACAAAGCTGAGAACAAAGCTGAAGCCAGAAGTAGTAGAAAAATCTACAGCTGATATGCCAGCAGATATGCCTGATGGCAGTTTCTGACCAATACTTCAGTAAAATACCGCATCAATGGGGTGGACAGGCCAAATTACAGAAACTTTCTAAGCACATACTCTTTTTTATTTTTTTTAATCTTTTTGTTGTTGTTGTTAAAGATTTTATTTATTTGACAGACAGAGATCACAAGTAGGCGGAGAGGCAGGCAGAGAGAGAGAGAGGAAGGGAAGCAGGCTCCCTGTCGAGCAGAGACCCCGATGTGGGGCTCGATCCCAGGACCCTGGATCATGACCTGAGCCGAAGGGAGAGGCTTTAACCCACTGAGCCACCCAGGCGCCCCTCTAAACATACTCTTATTTCCTCACACTATCTCAGCAAAAATACAGTAACAATAATTTGTGAACTAACAATAATCCACAAACTTGCAATAGCAATGTTATAACACAAACCAAAAGAATGCTAAAACCTTTTTAAAATATTACAAAAATTCTGTAAGACTCCTTCCTGTACTAACACAGTACGAATACTGAACATAGATGACATCAGAGAATCATTCAAACTTCTTTCAACTTCATTACTTTATCATTCTAGATAAGCAAGTTTACCACAGTGCCAAACACAGAATTTCAGGTGCCCAAAAATTAATAATGCAAAATCACCAACTGGCAAATACTACAGCAACAACTGTTCAGTTAAAACTCATCAGCAAATGCTAATTATCAGTGGGTAAAATAATGATGAAAAATTGGATACTAACAGACCGATTGTTTCTCCCAAAAAGATACTTATTAATAACAAAAGAAAAAAAGCAATTTAGTAAAGAAATATAAAAGGCACCATCAAATTGCTTTAAAGTTACCATCACCAGTTAGCAACATCATGTGGCACCAAATCTAAGATGCACTGGGAAGGGATGCAATACCATTATTGTCATATTCTTGCCAAAAACATATAACACGAAGTTAATCATAAGCAAACATCAAATAAATTCAAATTTAGAAAAATTCTACTACATAAATGGCCAGTAAAATTTAAAACTATCAAGGTCAAAAAAGACAAAGGAAGACTGAGGAACTACCCAGGTAAGAGGAGACCAAAGAATATAATTGGGGGACTGTATCAATGTATCAATTTATTTTTATCAATAAATAAATAAATATTTTAACAGAAACTATAAAGGATGTAAAGTAGGAGGTACAGATGAAGGTATACTATGAGGTATTCAATATACTGATACATGATGAAGTTGGTTGATAGGTACAGATTTATTATATTCTACTTTTGTAAATGCTTGAAATATTCCACTATAAAAAGATTAGCACTGTTCTGCTACTAGAAACAGACTCAGAGACAAAAGAACTTTGAAAGGGTTACTGTACTTGAAGGGGAAAAAATGAAGAAAATGGTAAAGATAAAAGCTTAAGTTTAAGAAATAAATGGAAACTAGGGGTGCCTGGGTGACTCAGTGGGTTAAAGCCTCTGCCTGCAGCTCAGGTCATGATCTCAGGGTCCTGGGATCGAGCCCCGCATCGGGCACTCTGCTCGGTCGAGAGCCTATTTCCCCCTCTCTCTCTGCCTGCCTCTCTGCCTACATGTGATCTCTGTCAAATAAAAAAAAAAAAGAAATGGAAACTTCACAAATAAAAAATATAGTAACTGAATGAAAAATACAGGACAGGATTAAAAAAAGATTGGGGTGCCTGGGTGGCTCAGTGGATTAAGTGTCCAACTTCAGCTCAGATCATGATCTCAGGGTTTATCTGTCCCTCCCCCTGCTCATGCTCTCTCTCTCCCAAATAAAATCTTAGAAAAAAGAACAAGATTAGACACCATAGGAAAAAATTTCAGTGAGCCAGAAGACATGGAAACAGAAATTAGCCAATCTGAAACACAGAGAAAAAGTAGAATGAAAAAATATCAACATAACAGAATATATGGGACAACAATGTCAAGCAGGCTAACCTATCTTTAGAAGTTTACCAGCCTACCACTAAGAATATACACTCTCTGAGGGGAGAACCTTTGCCTCTCTTTTTCACTAGCTGAATAGGACATGGCATAGAGTTATCAATGACTCTAGATACTTCCAAACTCCTTCCTAGGGTGGCAGTACCTATTTTCACACCATAATACCTATTTATGCATATTCTTGTCAACATATGCTATTTACATGCCAATATAAGGGTTGAACTTCCCCAGCAATAATATAAATGTATATTTGAATTAAAGCTAGATGGGGGAGCCTGGGTGGCCCAATGGGTTAATAAGCCTCTGCCTTCGGCTCAGGTCATAATCTCAGAGTCCTGGGACCGAGCCCCACATGGGGTTCTCTGCTTAGCAGGAAGCCTGCTTCTCTCTCTCTCTCTGCCTGCTTCTCTGCCTACTTGTGATCTCTCTGTCAAATAAATAAATAAAATCTTTAAAAAAATTAATTAAAGCTAGATATTCTTGATATTTTCTAGTGATAATACATTTTCATGTGTTTACTGATCATTTTTATTTCTTCTTCTTTGTACTCCCTGTTTACTGTACATCTTCTACTGGATTATCTTTTCATTACTGATTGTAAGCATTCTTTAGAAATACTAGTGTATCAAATTTTTCTGTTTGTCATGTATTATTTATTTAGTCATACAGAAATTTTATTCTTTTACTACTGTGCTTTTTAAAAATTAATTTATTAGAGAGAGAGAGAGAGAGAGAGAGAGAAAGAAAGAAGGAGAGAGAGAGAGAGAGTATCCCAGCCAGGCTAAATGCTCCACAAAGAGCCCAACACAGGGCTCTATCTCATGATGGTGAGATCATAACCTGAGCCAAAATCAAGAACCAGACACTTAACCAACTGTGGCACCCAAGTGCCCCTACTATGCTCTCTATATCTTGAATAAGATCTCTTTCCTATCCCAAAGTCATAAAAATATTCTACATTTCCCAATAATTGTAACTGTTTTTCATATTATTATCCTTAATTAATTTGGAATTTATTTTAGTACATATTATGAAGGCTCTCTCTCTTTTTTTCTACTTCCCATATAAAACCACTGTTCCAATGCTAGCAAAACACTTTTCTTATTTCATTGATTTGTAGAGGCACCTCTGTCATATTCCAGATTCTTCCATGGTTATGTTTCCTGACAGTCTTTCCTTTTAGGTCCTTCTACTCATCTATTCCATAGTTTCATGCTTTTCTTCCATTTAGGTTGCAATGCATATTTTCTATAAAGTTCATTTCTAGGTATGTGTGATAGAGTGGTTGCATTAATAGACTCACTCCCTATACCACTCTCTACAATTTGATCCTTCAATTACTCCTATCAAAATATTAAGTATAATTTCCCTATGTTCTGATTCCAGGATCAGCCATGTGTTCTGCTTTGGCCAATGAAACTTTAGCCAAGTTGATGAAATTGAGGGTTTAAATAAGCTCTCTGGCTAATTTCCAATAGCTCTCAGGGTCCTCTCATTGTTCTGTGAGAAACGTGGCTGGGATGGCTTGGGCTAACCTGATGGAGGATGAGATCTGTCATCCCAACACGGATCACAACATTGTGATTTAAATAAGTCTTTATCTGGTTTTGTTATCAAAGTGTATTTTACCCTTAAAGACAGAATTGTGTACTCTCTCCCCATACTTTAATCTAAAAAAGTTTTTATAAATTAGGGATAACCCCAATTCCAAGAAGGTTTAGTCAAATTTGTTCTTAAAAGTAGACTTGGTAGTTTTTCTGACTATCCAATTTAATACTGTATTCACCGGTCTTTTTTTTTTTTTTAAGATTTTATTTATTTATTTATTTATTTATTTATTTGACAGAGATCACAAGTAGGCAGAGAGGCGGGTGGGGGGTAGGGAGGATGGAGGGGGGGAGGCAGGCTCCCTGCTGAGCAGACAGCCCAATGCAGGGCTCGATCCCAGGACCCTGAGATCATAACCTGAGCCGAAGGCAGAAGCTTAACCCACTGAGTCACCCAGGTGCCCCTCACTGGTCTTTGTAAGTTTTCTGCTTCTTGAGCTGATTTTGGAAATTTATTTTTTTATTTCATCTAAGTTTTAAAATTTAGCGGCTTTAGGGGCACCTGGGCGGCTCACAAGGTTAAGTGTCTGCCTTCAGCTCAGGTCATGATCCCAGGATCCCGTGATGAAGCCACACACTGGGCTCCCTGCTCTGTGGAGTCTGTTTCTCCCTCTGCCCTCCCCTGCTCGTTCTCTATCTCTCCCTTTCTCTCTCTCAAATAAATAAATAACATCTTTTAAAAATTAAATAAAATTTAGTGACTTTACAGTATTTATTCTTTTTGAGTGAAAAGCCACTTTTTAATAAAATGATGGTAACCGGAATATGAGAGATGTTGCTTTTGGAGGGAATGACAGAAGAATTTTCTTATTAATGTTAATAAAAACTTTAAAACCCTGTTAGAAGTTTGAAAAACTGGAACTACCGATCTCCAAAGCATCTCTTTTACCTAGAAATTTAACACTTCAATTACACATTTTACCATATGTACACAATGAACTGCTTAATTAGTATCTGTGTTTCTTCTATTATTGCTTGTAGGTTTTGTTTCAATTGATTCAATTTTCTGTCCTAAGTACATGTAACTAACTATTCATTATACTGTACTTTTGAACAGCAAATTTTTGCTAAATTTGACTAACTACCAATAACTTTCATATTTTTTACACTGGTTTTGTTCCTCCTTCTTTTCTCTTATTCATTTACATATAAAATATTTGTTATGGATCATATTCTTAGAAGTTAAATTCTTGGGGCCCTGGGTGGCTCAGTGGGTTAAGTCTCTGCCTTCAGCTCAGGTCATGATCTCAGGGTCCTGGGATCAAGCCCCACATTGGGCTCTCTGCTCAGCAGGGAGCCTGTTTCCCCCCCCCACCCCCCTCTCTCTCTGCCCACTTCTCTGTCTACTTGTGATCTCTGTCTGTCAAATAAGTAAATAAAATCTTAAAAAAAAAAAGTTAAATTCTTATCAGTCCTTTTTTTTTTTTTTAAGATTTTATTTATTTATTTGACAGACAGAGATCACAAGTAGGCAGAGAGGCAGGCAGAGAGAGAAGAAGGGAAGCAGGCTCCCTGCTGAGCAGAGAGCCTGATGAGGGCTCAATCCCAGGACCCTGAAATCATGACCTGCGCCGAAGGCAGAGGCTTTAACCCACTGAGCCACCCAGGCACCCCATTATCAGTCCTTTAAATAACAAATAATTTGTCTCAAGTGACAATTCTATAAGATACACTGAACACATTAAAACAGTACTCTTTTGCTAAACTGACTTAATACTTTAAAAAATGTGTATGGGATAGCAACAGGAGTCCCAGGGCAGATGTGGTAGTTAGAGCAAGAAGTGGGAGATTTGGAGGAAAAAGAGCAAAAAAGGCAGTGAGTTTGGATTATTATGGTAAAGGTACTGTGAACATCTGCTTTAAAAAATCAGTCTAGGGATGTGTGGGTGGCTCAGTTGGTTAAGCGCCTGCCTTGGGTTCAGGTCATGATCCCAGGGTCCTGGGATCAAGCCCCACATCAGGCTCCCTGCTCAGCTCAGCAGGAGCCTGCTTTTCCCTTGGCCTGCAGCTCCCCCTGCTTGTGCGCTATATGGCATGCATTCTCTGACAAAATCTTATTTTAAAAAAATTTTTTTAACCATTCTATAAACACATATTTTATTTCTCTTATGTGAACACCAAAGAATGGAATCAGGTATATGCATACTGATATGTGAATTAAACTGATTAATTTTCAAACACTGTAGGAACTTTGAATATCTGGAGTGGGATGATTGTAGTGTATTCTCCTTTTTTAAAAGATTTGTTCATTTGACAGAGAGTGAGCTCAAGCACAAGGATGGGGAGTGGCAGGCAGAGGGAGAGGAAAAAGCAGGCTTCCCACCGAGCAGAGAGCCCAACGCGGGACTTGACCCCAGGACCCTGGGACCACAACCTGAGCTACAGGCAGACACATAACTATCTGAGCCACTCAGGCACCCCCGCAGCGTGTATTCTTATCAAAACACATCTTTTACAATAAAACATTCCACATTTAGAGGAAGGACATTCCATGGTTTTCAGTAGCACCCCACTTCATTTTAAAAACCTTAGCTAAATATCTCATTTCTTTGGCCTTTGTAAAGTCCTTAAAGTATCATGAAATCATCTACATAGAAAATATTACCCAAGAGGTAGAATATTTTTAGTACACAATAAAGTCTATGTAAGGAGAATAAGACCAATTGGAATACAGTATGTTCTACTGATCTAAATTTTACATGAAGAAAGAATAATTTTAAGAGTTCTATATCAGATTACTGTAATTTTAATATTTAATGGGAAGTTATGCTTTTATCATCTTCTAAAATGCAAACATATCTTTTATAGTTTTAAAAATTTTAAGTACTTTATTCCATAGCATGAGGTGTATAAAAAGTAACCAATATCTGTGACATAAGTAATTCTAAATCATCTCCAGCTTTCAGATACATAGTAATAATTTTTCCTTAAAGGAGGAGTTTTGAAATATTTCTGGATTTTCTGTTTTTACAAACTGCTAGCATTGTATTTACTATGACTTTAATTCCTACAGGTTCTAAATCTTCCCGTAACTCCAAATAAAAATTTTCAAATGCCCTTTAGGTATTGCTTAGGTATCTGAAAAAAAAAATATATGGTCCAAACTGAAATCCCCTATACTCTGCATTATTCAGCAAATATGTACCAACTAAACACAATGTAAGACACTATTATAGACTATAAATACTAAGACATGGTTCCTTCTCTTGAAAAGCTAAAATGTAGCAAAGAAAAGTATTCTCATCCTACTCGTTTCTTTCCTCCCTCACTAGTCTTTCTTCTCAGGATCTTCTGTACCTTTCTCCTCCTCTCCAGGTCTCTTAATGTTGGGTTGCCATTAAGACTCATTCTTTAGGTCTCTTTTCTTTTACACTCATGCCCTTGGTATCTAACCTCTGGCTTTATATACCATCTATACGCTGACAACTCCCACATATGTATAGCTAGCAGAGCTCTCTCTTGACTGAAAACTCCAGACCCCTGCAAATAAACAGATATCTTATTTCAAATGTAACATGTCCAAAAATGACCTGATTTTTTTTTCCACTAAAAATTACAACTCCCACAGATGACCCCATCTTGGCTGTTAGCAACACTATCCTTCCACTTGCATACACCAATACCACTGAGGTCATCTTTATCTCTTATTTCTTATCTCATGTCCCACATTCAGTCCATCTTAAAATCTTATTGACTCAACCTTCAAGTATATCTAGAGTCTGTCCACATTTCACTGCTTCTATCACTATCATCAGAGAAGACTGAAATAGCAGCCCAACTGGTTACTTTTCACCTCTGTACTCAAAATGTTTCTACATATAGCTGGTGTAAGTCTTTAAAACACAAATCAGATCATGGTCTGATTGATCTGCTCAAAGCTTTCCAAATGATTCCATGTCACTGAGACTACTAATGCCTACAAGGCTCTATCTCTCTGACCTCTACTCCTCTCACTCTCTCATCTTGCTTACTGTTTTAGCTACCCTGGCCTTCTGTTTCCCACACATACTATGGACACACACACCTTATCAACCTTACAGTGGCTGTTCCCTCTTTCTGGTACAATCTTAACTCAGATATCTACATGGCTAACTTCTCAAGTCCTTGTTCATGTTACTTTCTCAGTGAGGCCTACTTTCAAGGCTTGTGTTAGCCAGTCTTCAAAGATGGCTCATTTTACCCTTAACATATGCAGAACCTGAATTTTATCATGAGTTACTTTTTCTCTAACAAGTCCAAGTATCTTTCCCTTGTTCCTTCTCACTTGAATTTCATAGTGTTCCTTCTTTGTAATATACTCTTTTTATAAGAATTTAACTCTTGCTCAAACTTAATAAAATGGAAACACGAGATTAGATATCGCAAAATGCGGCTTTCCTCTTTACATTACTATTGTTTAATTACAGAAGAACTCTTTTCTTTACTGTTGGGAAAGAGAATATACTTCCTGACATTAAGGAGCTAGCCTGGTCTTACAGGTAGCTACTTGGCATTCAAAGGGACATCTTGGTATTCTCTTGTTGAACTACACGATTTCAAAGAGTATCAACATCAGACCAGGCCATTCTTTGACCATGAAAGATCAAAACAAAAGCAAGTATGTACAGTTAACCTTCAAACAACATGGATTTGAATAGTACAAGTCGACTTAACCAAAGATTTTTTTTTTGACAGTACTATAAATGTATTTTATGATTTTTAGTCACATTTTGTCTACCTTGTAAGAATATAGTACGTAATACATACACCATACAAAACATATATTATCCTTATATATGTTAGAGATAAGAGTTCTGGTCAAGAGTAAGCTGTGAGTATAGTTAAGATGGTGGCAGGGGGAGGGAGTTAAAAGTGAAGGGGATTGATGCTCCTAACCCCCACATCATTCAAGGGTCAACTATAATCTTGTGTCTAAATAAGAACATTGGCCAAAACACAAAGTACCAAGCAATCCATAAGTGATAAGGCCACAGTAAGGTATAATGAGTGGACACCCCAGCTATAGTCTACATTATTAACGTACTTGGCAATGACCAGTGATCACTGATCTAAATATTTTTAGCTCTAGATTAGTTTAACACACAGTTTTTCTTCTTTCATGATCTTAAAATGATTTATTAAAGGAGCTCAACTTAAACTAATAAGTATATTAGCAATTTCAGAAATTTGAAAACACAGGAGAAAAATACAGTGACTGTAATTTTCCTCATAATCAATTTAACTTCTCTGAGCTTAAAGTGAAGCGCGTTTTCTAGCAGTTGGTGCCTAATCATCAGATCTTCTCAGGTTCAATGAACTGTTTTCTGTTTTCACCACAAACTTTCAATTCATTCTTCTAGGGCTTTCTGACTCAATTAAAAAGAAAAGGCCTTAATTAACCTCTCTAGCATTCCCCTATCAGTTAGAAATATCTGCGCTATTCTTTCTGATTTCTTTGCCTTATAATTTCCTGGCTCTGCATTCTGTGTGCTCAAGACAGATAAATTAACAACTAGGTTAGTCTTCATTTCTTTTATCTCCCTTTCCCCACTAGCCTTCCCAATCAACTACGTAGCAGAATGTTTTAATCATCATCCGCATTAGTTTTCTCAAGAAGGACAGGCATTTGAACATAAGAAATGATTATTTCTCAAACACTAGTTGCTTTTTTGCAATGACTTGGGCATGGTGAACTTTTTATTTCTTTAAAAAGCTAACAATAAAGCAAAACTTAAGCCACAAAAGGAAGAGCAAATTAAACAAATTTACTCTTCAGTGCAGCTGCATTTAGATGAGTTTAAGACAAAAAGGAGAAAAAAAAACAAGCAAGCAAGTTAAAAGGCAAGGGACTGATGATTACGCCACTTAAAATGTAGGGGAGATCCATTCTCTGTGAAATCACAGAGAAAGAGAAGAAAAGAATACATAAATTACAATTTAATTTTTAGTGAAAATAAGTTGTAAGGTTTCACTGGCAGCAATAACTAACGCCATCCTCTTTCTGGGCAGAATACTTGAGTGCTTCTTTTATTTTATTTTTAAAGATTTTATTTATTTGACAGACAGAGATCACAAGTAGGCAGAAAGGCAAGCAGAGGGGGAGGGGGAAGCAGGCTCCCGGCTGAGCAGAGAGCCCTGATGCAGGGCTCGATCCCAGGACCCTGGGATCATGACCTGAGTGAAGGCAGAGGCTTTAACCCACTGAGCCACTCAGGCGCCCCTATTTTATTTTATTTTTTAAAGATTTTATTTATTTATTTGACAGATCACAAGTAGGCAGAAAGGTAGGCAGAGAGAGAGGAAGAGAAACAGGCTTCCTGAAGAGGAGAGAGCCCAATGCAGGGCTCGATCCCAGGACCTTGAGATCACCACCTGGTCCAAAGGCACAGGCTTTTAACCCACTGAGCCACCCAGGTGCCCCCTTGGGTGCTTATTTTAAATCTTCTCATCATATAAAAATTATTTCCAACTCCTCAAAAACACCAGCTGATATAATCATATAAAACAAGTTTTCTATATAATCAACAAAACCCCTGCTGAAACTAGAATTAAAAAAAGAGAAGCAGGGACGCCTGGGTGGCTCAGTTGGTTAAGCGGCTGCCTTCGGCCATCCCACATCGGGCTCCAGGAGCCCGCTTCTCCTTCTGCCTCTGCGTGCCACTCTGTCTGCCTGTGCTCGCTCGCTCTCTCTCCCTATCTCTCTCAGATTTAAAAAAAAAAAAAGAGAAACACTACAGTCCAGTAGGTTGTCATAACTCACTCACATTATTCTTTTTTTTTTTTTTTTAAAGATTTTATTTATTTATTTGACAGAGAGAGATCACAAGTAGGCAGAGAGGCAGGCAGAGAGAGAGGAGGAAGCAGGCTCCCCGTGGAGCAGAGAGCCCGATGCGGGGCTGGATCCCAGGACCCTGAGATCATGACCTGAGCCGAAGGCAGCGGCTTAATCCACTGAGCCACCCAGGCGCCCCTCACTCACACTATTCTTTAAGAAGCTGCAAAAAGGGCGCCTGGGTGGCTCAGTGGGTTAAGCCGCTGCCTTCGGCTCAGGTCATGATCCCAGGGTCCTGGGATCGAGTCCCGCATCGGGCTCTCTGCTCAGCCGGGAGCCTGCTTCTACCCTGCTCCCTCTCTCTCTCTGCCTGCCTCGCTGCCTACTTGTGATCTCTGTCTGTCAAATAAATAAATAAAATCTTTAAAAAAAAAAAAAAAAAGAAGCTGCAAAAAAATTGAAGATATTAAGGATACTGATGCACCAAAACTGCACCATTCTCAATTCGAAGTAATAAATCCAGAGTCAATGCATTTTTCAGGAGACATATGCAAGCATGTTCATTACTCAGTGAAGTATTATTTTCATACCATGAAGAGTGGTAGCAGTTTGCCAGCCTTTCCCAGGTGCATACAATTGTATTAGTAATATTCAAATTATTTCAGATGTCTTTCCTTATACTTAAACATTTTCCATTTAAAAAGATCAAAAAGTAGAAAATACCCCTTTGGGATGGAATGTTAAACTTGATGACCTCTAATGTCACAACAATTCTACAGTTCTGTGTGTTAACTATCAGCATGTGGAGAGCTACAATGACAGTGGATTAAGTTCCTCCTCATTTATCAAGTAAAACTTGTCCCTCTAAAAAAGCAACAGGAATTGAAGCTCATTTCAAACTACCCTTAAAGAGAAGTTTCAAGCTGAGGAATAAACTAGATTTATTCTGGATTTAACTGGAATAAAATCACGAGGGAAACACAAACTAAAAACCTATTGACCTGAACTCTTCAAAACGTTAGTATCATGAAAAACACAAAAAGATGGGCAAACTGTTCCTAATTTTAAAAAGACTGAAGAGACACAATTGAATACTATGTGATCTGTAACTGGGGGTGGAGGGGCAAATAACTGAAAAGGGCATTTTTAAGCAATAGGGAAAATGTAATGTCAAATTTCTTGAAAGTGATAATGATACGTGGTTATGTATAAGGATTTCCTTGTTCTTGGGAAATGCTTCTTCCAATATTTAAAGTTCATGTCTGCAACTTAAAATTTTAAATAGGTTTACCAAATAGAAATTTTATATAAGCAACAACATCTTTTCCCTGAACATATTTAAATTCATATATATTTTTAAAAGAGAAAGAAACTAAACATGGCAAAATGCTAACAGAGTGTGAATCCATCAGTGTTCTGTCAATTTTTTTAAAAAGATTTTTATTTTTTTATTTTACAGACAAAGTTCACAAGTAGGCAGAGAAGTAGGCAGAGAGAGAGAGGGAAGCAGGTTCCCTGCTGAGCAGAGAGCCCGATGTAGGACTCGATCCCAGGACCCTGAGATCATGATCTGAGCCGAAGGCAGCAGCTTAACCCACTGAGCCACACAGGCACCCATGTTCTGTCGATTTTTATGTAGGCTTTTAGATATGGTTATGAAATTTTTGAAATAAATTGGGGAAAAACAGGATAGAAATGAATCCAATCTAAGTAGTAATTAGATTCTAAGTTTTTACTTAAAACACAAATTTTTCATATCACAGAAAACAATAATTTTTTAAGTGGGTTCCATACCCAACATGGGACTTGAACGTACAGCCTTGAAATCAAGACTTGAAACCAAGGCTCTGAGAACTGAGCAACCCAGCTGCCTCCAAGTAACAGAAAAAATTTTAACCCAAGAGTTAAATGTTTCAAAAGAAGTTTAAAAATTTACAAGTTTTGGGGCACCTGGGTGGCTCAGTGGGTTAAGGCCTCTGCCTTCGGCTCAGGTCATGATCCCAGGGTCCTGGGATTGAGGCCCACATCGAGCTCTCTGCTCAGCAGGGAGCCTGCTTCTCCCTCTCCCTCTCTCTGCCTGCCTCTCTGCCTGTCAAATAAATAAATAAAATATTTAAAAACAAATAAATAAAAAATAAAAATTTATAAGTTTTAAACTTAAAATTTATTAGCTATAGACAACTAAAACTCAGTAGAAAACTACTATAACCTTCTCTGAACCTAAAATGAATATGAACACGTTATACCTCCTTACAAAGGATTTAATCCTTAAAACAGAAGTATTAAATTGATGACCTGCCTATAAAATATACAATTATTTGGTATGAATTGCCCATACCTAAGATAATTAGGGTTTAATAAATGAAGGCATGCAAATAAACATGCATATTTATTTTATTTACAATAACTTTTTTATAGAAATGGGTAGGCACAGTTGTAAATTCATAAAAAATTAACTGTTAAATATGAAAACAGGATGATTCTTTTAATCAGTCCTAAAATGGTTTTCATAATAAATCTTAAAATGTAGAACTGATATAAAACAAAGATCCCTCCTGTACATTCCTATCATCAAGACAAAAAGTAACTTTGCAACCAAGAGCTATCGAATATGATTGCTAGGCATTTACTGATGCTACTACACTAAACTTTTTGGGACTTGTTTCAAGTTCTTTTCAAATGTTATAAAGAATTATTTGAATATAACTTGGTATTTAGTGTTTGTTGAAGTCTTATCTTTTGGCAGACAATTTAATATTTATTCTCTTGTGATTTTTTTTTGGTAATTATGTAAGAAACATGTTCATTCTAAAATTTTCAAGTATCTACCTCTCTTTCTATTGGACCAGGTAAGCACTTAACATTTTGGAATGTTCCACATTATCTTCAGTGTATATCAAACTAAGCCTAGACTATATGCAGCAAGAGAACACTGACCATGTCCTTTTACTTCTCATCATTAACCATAGTCCTAGGTCCCAATACAGTACTTGGCAAAAGGTGGTCTTTCAATAAATATTCAATGATGTTCAGTCCATTTATAATGTTACACAAGTTTTTTTTTCAACCTTTAACACTGTAACATAAATATTTCATGCTAATATTGATAGAACTATATTAAATTCCTCTCTATGGCTATATATAAATAGCATAATCAACAGCAGACACCACCATTGTTAATAGTTTCTCATCATTACAAATAATAGGACAATAAATACATATAAATATATAACTTTAAGGATACCTAAGTATATACATGCATGTATCCACAGCATTTAATTAAAAGGTCATTTAAAAGTTTTTACAATTTATCTCCACATTGCTTTAAACTATCATATGGTTTTATATATATGAAAGTTAATACAACACTTTCTACTTTTGTATTTTTGTTTGTTAAAACACGATAGAAATCTGAATAAAATTACATGTTCTTAAGTACAGAAAGCAGGGGAAAAAATCTTACCATTCTTGCTGACATCCAGTTCCCTGAGATTAATGAGATTTGCAATAGATGCTGGTAATGTTGTTAAATCATTGTCTGGCAAACTCAGTTTGTGTAGAGACTGACAGTTAAAAAGTTGCTATTGAAACAAGGGAAGAAAGGATTTTGATTATTTAAGTTTCCTTAAATATTTCATTTGTTAACCTTTATACAAATAAATATTATTAGTGTGGTTAAACTTAATGAATTATACCTACAAAAACATTAGGAAAAATCTCTTATCATTTCATGTTATTATGGGTCTGAACACAAGCAAACTACTCAATCATTTACATCCTCATACTTCTGCCCCAAGCAAAATGCACTCGGAAAGAATAACAATGTGGGGGGCGTCTGGGCGGCTCAGTGGGTTAAACCACTGCCTTCGGCTCAGGTCATGGTCTCAGGGCTCCAGGATCAAGCCCCATATCTGGCTCTCTGCTCAACAGGGAGCCTGCTTCTCCCCACCCCCCAGTCTCTCTGCCTGCCTCTCTGCCTACTTGTGATCTCTCTGTCAAATAAATGAATAAAATCTTAAAAAAAAGAAAGAATAAAAATGTGGTTGTGTAGTAGTAAAAAAATAAGTGGCTATTAAATATGGCAAACTTTGGAACTTGTATTTCAAATATTTTTATTCCAAAATGAAAATTTACATAAATTAACCCCAAATATGACAACTGACTCAGAATGACTCAAAATACTTAATTCTGACTTGGGAAGACAAAAAAATTTATAAACAAATATATTCTTACACTAAAATCACAATAATAAAATGTATTTATTTATTTTTATAAAATGTATTTAAAATAAAGTATATTTAACCAAAAGTGTAGGTCAATGGGTCACTTCTATACTTCATACCAAAAAACTGTGTGGAGCACAGAGAATTTTTAGGGCAATGAAAATATTCAGTATGATACCAAATCACAGATACATTTCATTACACATTTGTTTAGGCAATGTACACCAAGCATGAACCATACTATAAACTATGGGCTTTGGGTAATGATAATTTTTCAATATACATTCATTAATTTTAATGTAAATACCACTCTGATAGAGAATGTTGACAGTGGTGGAGGCTATGCATGTGTGGGGATAGTGTAGGTATATGAGAATTCTCAATTTTGCTATGAATCTGAAACTGTTCTTAAAAAGTAGTGTTTATTATCAAACGTAACAAAAAACTATTATCAGGATAACACTGAATAAGCCCTTTTTAAGAAGAGCATTCTTCCAAAAACCGAAAGAAGTACAAGTGATTCAATTATCTGCACTATCACAGCAAGACTCTCTTTTCTATTCAATCACCAAGCTGAAACCCTACTAGTGCTTATTACAGAAAGGGACTAATCTTGGACTTCCAAGTTCTCCAGAACAACCTAAGTAAGATAAATTACTTTCTAAAGAACAATATGTAAGGAAATGGTAAATTACAAAGCACCTTATTACAACCTGGGGAAGTAATTCATAAACATGCAACCCATAATCGTTAATATTTTATCCACAACCATACACAGATTTCTTTATAAGACAATCTTGGATGGCATTGGCTTTTCAAATGTTTTTACTACTAGCCACCAAAGGAAAAGTCTTTTTCAAAGCACTGTCATCCAACATGTATACACCCACACCCCCCCCACACACACACAGAGAAATCTAACACATAGATTCCATGCACCAATGGACACATGCAACACACTGTACTTTCTATTCTATTTTAGTTACAGCTGCCAGATGAAAGATAGGATGCCTGATTAAATTTGGATTTCAGATAAACGACGAGTAATTTTTTTAAAAAGATTTATTTATTTGTATGACACAGAGAGAGAGAGCACAAACAGGGAGACCAGGAGAGGGAGAAGCAGGCTCCTTGCTGAGCAGGGAGACCAAAGCAGGGCTGGATCCCAGGACCCTGGGATTATGACCTGAGCTGAAGGCAGGTGCTTAACCAACTGAGTCACCCAGGTGCCCCAACAATGAATAATTTTTAGATGTACATCCTATCTATTGCATAGAACACACTTTACTAAAAAAAAAAAAAAAAAAAAAAAAAAAAAATCATTGTTCATCTAAAAATTATAATTTAACAAAGTGTTCTCTATTTCTATTTTCTAAATCCACCAGGGTAAATCATAGCTCCTTTTTTGGAAATGCCACACATACTTACGAGTCACCAACACATCTCCATCCAGTTTTGATAAACACTACTGTTTGGGTAGTAAAACATTCTAACAAATTAAAACTACTGAACAAACTGATGGTTAGTGGAGGGAAGGTAGGTGGGGGGATAACCTAAATGTGTGATGGGTATTAAGGAGGGCACTTCTCATGTTGAGCAACGGATGTTATACATAAGTGATGAATCACTAAATTCCATTCCTAAAACCAATATTACACTAGATGTTAACTAACTAGAATTTAAATAAAAATTTGGGGGGAAAAAGCTACTGCAGTTTTTCCATAATAAACAAGAAAATGGGTTGAGAATAAAGAGGCATTTTTTAAGGATTAAAAAAAGTAGCCACTGAAAAATTTTAGCAAAGAAACTGATAATGTGAGAGGATATAGCATGGCAGCAAAACAAATTTCCTCCATCTAGTTGTTCTTAGATTTCAGAAATGTTATATCCCCCCAAATCTTTCCAAATAAACTAAAATGGGACAAATAGAACAGTACCTCTAAAAACCTGCTTAATAACAAAATTATGAGGTGACAACAAAAGGACAATTTATTCTTAAATAATGTAGATCAATGTCTTATTAAAACTAGAAAAAGAAAAGTATTAATTTCTATTTCTGTCCAGCTAAATCTATTGGCTTCAGAAATCTTGTAGTCTTACCTACCATAGGGGCTACAAAAAATGGAAATTAAATACAAAATTTTAACTTAAAACTTGCTCAAATACTCAAGCAATTAACTTGAAGAAACAAAAGTTAAAATTCTATTTAAAAAATACTGGAGGTGCATCCAACTCTTGGTTTTGGCTCAGGTTGGGATCTCAGGGTTGTGAGATGGAGCCCTATGTAGGATTCCAGGCTCAGCACAGAGACTACCTATGTGTGATTCTCCCTCTCCCTCTGCCCTTCTTCTTGTTCACGTGCTCCCTTTCAATAAATAAATCTTTAAAAAAAATTCTTTCAACTTCTGTTACATACCCTAAAATAAAATTAAACCAAAAAAGAAAAAAAATAGAAACAATGGAAACACAAACATATTGGCAGCATTATGGCTATACCAGGGATATCGTATTTCTTGCATAAAAATAATCAAAGACAATTCTTTTTTTTTTTTTCCAAGATCATTCTTTCTATTCTTGTATTTGTTTGAAATTCTCCATTAAAAAAGCTTAAACAAATACAATACATGAAATTCCAGGGAAGTATATTAACCAAATCAAGACATGCTTCTTTGATAAAAGCCTTTAACCCTAAAAATAATTAGAAAAAGCAGAACTCTCAACTACAAAATATGGGATAGAAATATTACATTCCTCTACGTCATGGAAACATGAAACATTTTTTTTCTTTCTCCAGCCTCTTATTCAATCTTCATGCACCCTTATATCTCTGTGTCTTTAAAAAACATGTAGTTTTTGTTTTTTTTTTTTAACCAAAGACAATTCTTAAGACAGTATGAACATACCTTTGGAAGCTCTTCAATCTGATTAGCATCTAAATACAGCTCCTCCAAAGTTTTCTCAAAAGTAAAAATCTCTTTGGGAACCTGTTCCAAACTGCAATGAGAATAATCAAGAGTAGTGACAGTCTCCTCTTCCCCTCGTAGACAACGACATGGTACCAACCGCACAAACAAACTTCGTTTTGTAGTCATTTTTAGACACTGCAATATTGAAATAAAAATACACTTAGTTAAAACACACATTATAACCAACAATTTAACCCAAAATAACAACTCATTTATCACAATCTATGTAGCAAATTTAAGTACATCCTTCTTTATACTCATTCAATGGAATACATTTAAACATACTGCTACTGTCAAAATTTATATACATTTATATATACTAAATTTCAAATGAAACTACTGTTTCATGTACTGAAAGTACTTCTGTACTTTAAAAAATGACCTGTTAAATACTTATTTACATGCTTCTGTAAGAAACATGCTTTACGAGTCCCGCTTACTCTCAACTAGAAAAACCCTAATACAACAAAGATACTTCTTTAATTTCTGGGTAAGAGCTATTATTTTTTTTAAGATTTTATTTATTTATTCGACAGAGAGAGATCACAAGCGTGCAGAGAGGCAGGCAGAAAGAGAAGGGGAAAACAGGCTCCCCGCCAAGCAGAGAGGTGGAAGCGGATCTCAATCCCAGGACCCTGAGATCGTGACCTGAGCCGAAGGCAAAGCCCTAACCCACTGAGTCACCCAGACGCCCCATGGGTAAGAACTATTTTTACATTAAGAATTTGGGGACTCCGGGGCGCCTGGGTGGCTCAGTGGGTTAAAGCCTCTGCCTTTGGCTCACGTCATGATCCCAGAGTCCTGGGATCGAGCCCCTCATCGGGCTCTCTGCTCAGCGGGGAGCCTGCTTCCCTTCCTCTCTCTCTGCCTGTCTCTCTGCCTACTTGTCTGTCAAATAAATAAATAAAATCTTAAAAAAAAAAAAGAATTTGGGGGCACCTAGGTGGCTCAGTCAGTTAAGCATCTGCCTTCAGCTCAGGTCATAATTTCAGGGTCCCGGGATCAAGCCTCAGTTGGGCTCCCTGCTCAGCAAGGAGTCTGCTTGTCTCTCTCCCTCTGTTCCCCCTTTTCATGCTCTCTCTCAAATAAGTATATGTTATATATAATATATATATTTATTATTATAAATTTATAAATATTATATTTATATTTTATATTTATATTATATATTTTATAATATATAATATATAGTATATAATATATAATAAATATATAATATATAAATATATAATAATATGATATGATATAATATATATTATATATCATATTATATTATATAATTATATATAATTCAATCTATATATAACTCAATATATATATATCAATATGTATAACTCAATCTGCTCTTTTCAATATATATATAATTATATATATTTATATATTTTATACATATTATATATATTTATTTATACATTATATATTTACTATTTATTTATATTTACTATATAAATATAATATAGAAATAAATACATATATAAATATATATAATAAATTTATTATAGAAATATAAACATAAATATATATTATATAAATATAAATAAATATAAACATATTTTATATATAATATAATTTATTATATATTATATTTATTTTATATATTTATTTAATATATTCATAAATATATTTATATTTATAAATATACATATTATAAATATATATTATATATAACATATACTTTATATATAATATAAATAATATATTATATATAATAAATAATGCATATAAAATATAAATATAAATTTATTAATATAATATATTTATTATATATTATATATGCAAAGATATTTTCAGGTCTTCGGTAATGAGCCATCACAATCATGTCCCCAGGACACCTGGGTGGCTCAATGGATTAAGCCTCTGCCTTCCACTCAGGTCATGATCCCAGTGTCCTGGGGTCCAGCCCTGCATCTGGCTCCCTACACCGAAGGAGGCCTGTTTCTCGCTCTCCCACTACCCCTGCTTGTGTTCCTGCTCTCGCTCTCTTTCTCTATGTCAAATAAATAAATAAACTCTTTAAAAGAAGAAAAAAAAAATTATCACCCCTTTAACTTTCCAAGGCTCTTCCACATCAAAATTTCAATACATGTCAAGTGTATTTTATTTCAATTAAATATTTTTAAAAAATTTAATTTTTCTAAAGAGCTTATAGGTCCTACATTTGTGTAAGGTTACACATTAGAGAATAAACTTGCTTCAATAAAGTATATACAGACCTCATTGTTTCAAACTAAATGGGAGAAAGGTTTAGTTCTGAATTAGTGAAAATTCTCCAGGCTAATTTTAACCTATCCATAGGTTAATTCCAACAAGTCTAAGATTATATTACCAAAGACAAGCCTACTTCAATAAGTTAAGAATGACTGTTAATCCGTTAACAACTCTTTGAACTCTTTGTAAAATATAAATTCTTGCCTTAATCAGAAGACAATTAGAGTAATAGAATACTTCTAACCAGAGCCAAGATTATATTGAAGCCAGTGAGGGAAACTGCCTCAAGCACAAAATAGGAGCCACCAAAAAAAAATTAAATTAAATATTTTAATGCTTTATTTTTTAATTAAAATCACCGAAAATTAATCTGTTTATGAACAAAATGACTAACTTTTAAATAAGGACAGGACTGGTATTATTTTTTTCTTTTGCCTCAGGCTTCAATATGGCTCTGCAAGGCACTGCTACCAACTTCTATTTCAAATTATATGATATTCTTAGAGTGTTTGACAACTAAGTATTTCCCTTGCAATCTTTTTAAAAATAGGACTATTCTTAGTCAATCACCATGTGCCAGGCACTGTGCTAAGTTCTTAGATAATATACGCATATTCTCATTTCATACTCATATACCTAAGAATGTACTATTATCCCTATTTTTCCATAAAGAAACTGTTTCTGTGCTCTTATTGCCTTATACTACTTCTCAATTCATAATGATATATTAGAACTCAGTTCTCAAGATGATTAAAATATCAATAGGTCTTTATTAGGCACTTCTCTCTTAGGGCTTACAAAAAAAAATACTGATGGGGTTCAGAACACACCACTCAAATACGGTACCTTGACATACTGAATACTTTCAACTGAAGGAATGTGAGAAAACAGCAGAAGCAGGAAGGTCATGCTGGCCTTCCCTTTAACTTCTCCACTGAAATAGGTCATAAAATCCTCATGTGAGAGGTGCCTTCCTTATACCTGGAGGAAAAGAGCAGCCCAATCTCTCAAGAATGGAGAAGAATCCTAACAAATGGGCTTTACTTAACTTCCCCCCGGTTTACTACACTTACGTCATACTCTGACCTATCATACTTGTACCCAAGTCTATACTCTTCATTAAATCTAGCATAAATATAATAAGTTTTAATGGTTTCTTTACGTCATAATTCCTCGTAAAGGCTCCTGTGCCATTTAAATTTGTATGAAATAAATTTGCATGCTTTCTCCTGTTAAAACTGTTTTTGTAAGGTTAGTTTTCAGACCCAGCCAAAGAACCTGAGAGGGTCAAGGAAAAATTCTTCCTCCACTACACTATGATGTCAAACATTAAAGTTTCTACATAAAATCTTTGTTTCATGGAAATATAACACATAGCATGGTGACTACAGTTATTAATACTGTACTGCGTATTTGAAAATTGCTGAAAGAGTAGATTTTAAAAGTTCTCATATCACGAAAAAAAATTTTTAACTACATACGGTGATGGATGTTAATTAGATTTATTATGGTGGACACTTAGCAATACACACATATACTGAATCATCATTATGCTGTACACCTAAAAGTAATATAATGCTACGTCCATTACACTTCAACAAAAACAAAAAAAGACTTTGTCAGCAAATATTCAGAAAAGTTTACTGAATATTTATTAATAATCTATGTTTATATGTGGGTGTGTTTTACTGATCAGAATAAGCAGTTTTGTTGATCTAATAAGAATTTCATTGCTGAAAGGTAATTCAGCTTATCCTTGTGTGCTTATGACATCTCCAAAATAAAAGATTCCAAAAATGAATATGAAATTTCTTGCTCAAGAGATTATAAGATTTCAACTGATAATGAGTTAAGAGGACATTTAAGAACAGTTTTAAGGGAACTCAATCTGCTCTTTCCAATATGGCAGCCACTAGACATGCGGCCATTTTAACTTAACCATTTTAAACTTAAAATTCAAGTTAAATAAAATAAAATTAAATATCTAGTTTCTTGCACTAAGCACATTTTAAAAGCTCAATAGCCCCATGTGTGGCTAGTGGCTACCATACTCAGAGAAGAAAGAGAACATTTCTCTTGGTGCAGAAATTTCTGTGAGACAGTGTTGGTCTGGTGTTTGAAAATATTCTGGTTAATCAAATTATAAATACTATGTGCTTATATTTTTGTAATATGATAGTACCCAAGAACTTGAAAGATGTGGCCTAAAAATTTCTGAATCATAATGGATTTGGGAGTATAAATGCTAGCTGAGAATAAAGGGCATGAAATGTTTATTACCAAATAAATGTATTTAAAAGAGTGTATTTAGGGGTGCCTGGGTGGCTCAGCGGGTTAAAGCCTCTGCTTTTGGCTCAGGTCATGATCCCAGGGTCCTGGGATCCAGCCCCACATGGCGGGGGGGGGGGGGGGGGTCCTTCGCTTAGCAGGGAGCCTGCTTCCCTTCCTCTCTCTCTGCCTGCCTCTCTGCCTACCTGTGATCTCTGTCAAATAAATAAATAACATCTTAAAAAAAAAAAAAAGTATTTATTTTAGATGCCATCATCTGTGCAGCACACTTGAAGCATAAGGCAATTTATAAGACAGAGTAATTGTTAATGAAGCTAAAACAACCTCCAAGGTTTTTCTGTAGTGCTAACCATAAACAGATCATGTTGCAGACAGACAGATGGTCAGAAATTGTAAAACTTCTCAAAAGAGACAATGAATTCAGAAAAGGAAATTAGATGCTCTACAAAACAGTTTACATTTTAAGTAAAAATTTCCTGTGGACAGAGGCTACGAAGAGAGCTGTTTAGACCTCAGATTAAATTCAGTGGGCCTCAAGCCTATATAAAAATGGACCCTAATTTAGCAGACTAAAACTGCTGACTAATAAGAAAAGAGGAGGAACTTACTTATTGAGGGTACAAGAGGTAAATACCATATGGCAGAGAAAGGAATGCATAATAACAACCAAACAGAACCTCCATTACACAATATTATAAGGAAGTAAACCGAAGAAAGCCTGGCCTGTTCTAAAAAGGAAGTGATCAACATGGGGAATGTTCATTAGAATTTTAGTGTTATGATAAGCAGAAGTCACTTTATAAATCAGACTTAACACAAGAGACATAAAAATATTCTTACCCTTCCCTATGACCCTGCAATTGCACTGCTGGGTATTTACCCCAAAGATACAGATGTAGTGAAAAGAAGGGCCATTTGTACCCCAATGTTTATTGCAGCAATGGCTACGGTCGCCAAACTGTGGAAAGAACCAAGATGCCCTTCAATGGATGAATGGATAAGGAAGATGTGGTCCATATACACAATGGAGTATTATGCCTCCATCAGAAAGGACGAATACCCAACTTTTGTAGCAACATGGACAGGACTGGAAGAAATTATGCTGAGCGAAATAAGTCAATCAGAGAGAGTCAAGTATCATATGGTCTCACTTATTTGTGGAGCATAACAAATAACATGGAGGACATGGGGAGATGGAGAGGAGAGGGAGTTGAGGGAAACTGGAAGGGGAGATGAACCATGAGAGACTATGGACTCTGAAAAACAACCAGAGGGTTATGAAGGGGCGGTGGGAGGGGGTGGGGTGGGGTGGGAGGTTGAGGAACCAGGTGGTGGGTAATAGGGAGGGCACGTACTGCATGGAGCACTGGGTGTGATGCCAAAACAATGAACACTGTTATGCTGTAAATAAGCAAATAAAAATAAATAAATTATAAAAAAAAAAAATATTCTTACCAAATGGACAGAGAGAAGCCAACTAAGAAAAAAAAGGCATAACAATAAGCCAAACATTTCCTAACAAAAGAAATTAAAGCTACTTACCACTGGGTTGAATTTATCTCCCTGATGTTTCTTAATTGAGCCAACATTCTATGGAAACCAAAATAAAAAAAACAAAATTAACAATAAAAATAGGTCATTATGACTTTAAGGGATCATCTCTTCTAAATTCCTTCCTCAAAATGTAAATTATAATTCTCAAAAATTCACTAGTGTAAACACAAAATTTGCTAACTTCTAAATACATACCTAGCTTCTTAACAGTCACTGGATTGTTTTTAATACATTTGTTAACTATGGTGAGCCCTCATCGATATCAAATAATAAATATCCACTTAACATTAAAATCCCATTTATCTGAACCTACTGAAAACAGTAAACTTTTTCCAAGCAGATAAATTCAAATCACCAATTATATTTAAATTTAGTAGGTTGTTTTTTTTTTTTAGATTTTATTTATTTATTTGACAGACAGAGATCACAAGCAGGCAGAGAGGCAGGCAGAGAGACAGAGGGGGAAGCAGGCTCCCCACTGAGCAGAGAGCCTGATGCGGTGCTCGATCCCAGGACCCTGAGATCATGACCTGAGCCGAAGGCAGAGGTTTAAGCCACTGAGCCACCCAGGTGCCCCAAATGTAGTAGCTTTTTTGTTTTTTTTTTAAAGATTTCATTTATTTTAAAGAGAGGAAATGAGAGTGAGCAGGGTAAGGGAGAGAGAGACAGACAGACAGACAGACAGACAGACGGAGAGAGAATCTGAAGCAGACTCTGTGCTGAGCATGGAGCCCAACTCAGGGCTCAATCTCAAGCAGGAGTCGGAGGTTTAACCAACCGAACTACTCGGACACCCCTAAATTTAGTAGTTTCTGATGGTTCTGTAAAGCAGACAATGGTAACGGCTGATCACATTCTATTCCTTCCATTACAGAAATCTTAGTTTCTTTGGGGCAGTAACAGACCCAGTTAAATATTCACAATTGGAAGGCTCAGGGGTTGGAGGACGCAGTTGAGATCAGTGACGTATTAAGTCTGCTTCCGGGATGGAATGGGGCTGGTTATGGGCAAACATTTGTTTTCCTTATTCAGAGGTAGATGTAAACATGTCTACTGCTGTAACAACAATCCTATGACCATAAGTCAACAAGTGTGAGTATTAAAAAACAACTAATAAGGCTAACAAAGTAGAAAAACAAAACAAGTTGGGGATTTCTAAAAGCACTACTGAGCAGCTGGACCAATGTTAACTGCCGTCTTCTTCCGGATTTCCTGGTATATAAGAAAACTAAACTCCCATTTATTTAAACCATTGTGAAGTTTTCTGTATCTACAGATATAATACAAAGTGAAATATTGCATAGTCCGTACTGCAAAGTAAAATAGCCTAAACCCAAAACAGTAACATTAATAAAAAGTATACATATCATAACCTTATTTAAAAATTCGGTAATGCTAATAAATTTGTGTTTCATAGTTTTAGTTACCTTAAATTTATTAAGCTATTTTTCTCTGTGCCAAATGGTTTTAGTACTCCTGTTGTTTAAACTTCCCCACAAATTCCACTTACAGTACATGTCACAAAAAATACCTGTGTGTACAGCAAAGATGGTCACTAAATTTTTCATTCAGTATACTCCTACATATGTAATAATCTGGTAGAATGGAATTGCCAATAAGCTGAAACAGAATACGGCTATGGAAGAGCAAGTAGGTGAGAAGAAAGATGTGAAACCTGTATTTAGAAACACTAGTTTATAATACCTGATAGATGTTCTAGCGAGATCTTGAGTAAGCAGTTGAATATGGTCAAGAGATGTGGGGACAAAGTAGAAGCAAGAATAAAATGCAAATTAAGAGTCACAACATTTGATTTGTGAATAGATAGGAATAATATAGTTAAAGGAGCCCACTGGTAAATTTTTATAAAGAGATTTGGGCAACAATTCATAGACTGTCCTAGCAAGATGTCCACCAATAAAAAAGCTGCTCATGAGGAGGAAAATAGAAAACATAGTTTTAGTGCAAAGGTATAACTAGCCAAATAAAACTCACATAGGGTATTTCTCAAAAATATAGATTACTGTGCTTTCTTTCTAAAGATTCTTTTTTTCCAAGACACTATTATTTGAGGGAGAGAGAGAGAGTGAGAGTGAGTGAGCATGAGAGTGGGGGGAAGAGCAGAGGGAGAGGACCATCGGACTCTACCCTGAGCATGGAGCCCAACTCAGGGCTTAATCTCATGATCAAGAGATCACGACCTGAGCCCCAAATCAGGAGTTGGACACTTAACTGACTGAGCTACCCAGGTCCCCCTCGGGAGATTCTTATTCTGGAGATTAGATATAAAACTCAAGATTCTCTATCTTCAAGTGCTGATGTAATTCCTTTTGTCCAACATTCTCAACAATAATCAATACATGGTCAATCTTATTTCATCTATGCTCAAACCACCATCCTTTCTTCCTCCCAAGTCTCTACAATTATTTTGACAAACTCTCAGCTTGGGTATCACTATAACAAGTGAAAAGTGAAGTCACTATAAAGGTTTTTAATAATATAGTATGTTATGGGGCACCTGGGTGGCTCAGATGGTTAAACGTCTGCCTTTGGCTCAGGGCAGGATCCTGAGATGGAGCTCAGCAATGGTTTCCCAGCTCAGTGGGGAGTCTGCTTTTCCCTCTCTCTCTGCCTCTATTTCTGTGCCTCAAATGAATAAATTTTTATATATATATATATATATATATATATATAAACAGTATGTTTCCCTATCAATCCAAAAATTAGTATATTTTCCTATCAGTATGATATAACCAAGTAGATTTGAGAGAAATTTTAATGTTGAAGCAATCTTTCTACATGAGTTCAAGAGTTAAAATGTACAACAAATGCTCCTCAGGCATGCCCACAGCTATTACCTGACAGTCAGTGGTTGTTTAAGATCACTTTAGTTTAGGGGCACCTGGGTGGCTCAGTCAATTAGGTGGCTGCCTTTGGCTCGTGTCATGATCCCAGGGTCCTGGGATAGAGTCCCACATAAGGCTCCCCGCTCGGTGGGGAGCCTGCCGCTCCCCGCTACTTGTGCGTGCTCTCTCTCTGTGTCAAATAAATAAATATTTTAAAAAATCATTTAGTTCAATCATGGTTATCACAGTGTTTGCTAATCTGTATTTGGTATACCTATCCTTAGTTCTGAGGCATTTAATGGACACTGTTAACCCATTACTGTTAAGTACATGAATAGTTAACAATGAAAGTAATGATACAAAAAAAATACTAAAATAGAAAGGTAAGAAATTTATACAAAGAAAAAATTATAAATGCTGTAAGAGCATTTGATCTGAAGGACAAAATCAATAGGTGAATGTATAGAACGTGCCATGCCTACAACATATACAGCAACAAACTACTACGTTCCACACTTATAATGGCTATAAGACTAACATCAATGTCTGAACCCAAACGGCCTGATTCTAATCGAGTAGAAAGCTGAGACTTTCTTCAATATTGGCACTACTAATCCAACTTTCATAACAAACTATGGTTAGCCTAAACTGTTTTAAAAAAAGCTTACTGTGGAATAAAGTAGTAGACAAACATATTGAAGTTACTAAAGAGTGCCATGTTTGCAGAAATTTCCATTTTTACATTTCTACAAATTACTTACATAATGAAATAGACAGATTCTTTAGAGTATGGAAACTGTAGACATCCCTGTAACTAACAGCCATAACAATATAAAATCTAATACTATGGTGAATGAAAGTGGCAAGAGTAGGCATCCTTGTATTGTTCCTGATCTTAAAAGAAAGGCTTCTGGCTATTTTTTTTAAAAGATTTTATTTATTAATTGACACAGAGAGAGAAAGAGAGCACAAGTAGGGGGAGCTGCAGGCAGAGGAAGAGGGGGAGGTAGAAGCAGGCTCTCCACTGAACAGGGAACCCAACGTGGGGCTTGATTCCAGGACCCTGGGATCATGACCTGAGCTGAAGGCAGACACTTAATTGACTAAGCCACCCAGGTGCCCCAGGCTTTCAGCTTTGTACCACTGAGTAGGATATTAGCTATGGGCTTGTCATATATGGCTTTTATTACATTGACATATATTCCTTCTATACCTACTTTGTTGAGAATTTTTATCATAACTGGATGTTAAATTTTATCAAATGCTTTTTCCACATTTACTAAGATGATTATATGGATTTTTATCCTTCATTTTGTTAACATAATATATCACACTGACTGATTTAAGGATGTTGAACCATCCTTGCATCTCTGAATAAATCTCACTTAATCATCGTGTATGATTCTTTTAACGCATTGTTGAATTCAGTTTGCTAATATTTTGTTCAGGAATTTTTCATCCATGTTCATCAGGGATACAGCTGTATAATTTTCTTTTCTTGTGGCGTCTTTGGTTTTGCTCTCAAGGTAATAAAAGCCTCATAAAGTAAGTTTGCAAGACTTCCCTCCTGTTCTATTTTTTTTGGAAGAGTTTATTTCATTCTTTTAAAGATTTTATTTATTTATTTGACAGACAGAGAGACAGGCAGAGAGAGAGAGGAGGAAGCAGATTCCCCGCTGAGCAGAGAGCCTGATGCAGGGCTCTATCCCAGGACTCCAGGATCACGACCTGAGCCAAAGGCAGTTGCTTAACCAACTGAGCCACCCAGGCACCCTGGAAAAGTTTAAAAAGGATAGGTATTAAGTGTTCTTTGAATACTCACCAGTGATGCTATCTAGTCCTAGCCAGAGGATTAGGCAAGGGCATTCAAACTGGAAAAGAAAAGTAAAACTTGGGCGCGCCTGGGTGACTCAGTGGGTTAAGGCCTCTGCCTTTGGCTTAGGTCATGATCCCGGGGTCCTGGGATCGAGCTCTGCATCAGGCTCTCTGCTCAGCAGGAAGCCTGCTTCCTCCTCTCTCTCTCTCTGCCTGCCTCTCTGCCTACTTGTGATCTCCGTCTGTCAAATGAATGGATAAAATCTTAAAAAAAAAAAGAAAGAAAAAGTAAAACTGTCACTATTTATAGATCGCATAACAGTATATGTAGAAGACTCTAAAGACTCCAACAAAAAAAAACTGTTAAAATAAGTGAATTCAGTAAGTTGCAGGATACAAAAATCAGTTGATTTTCTACACACTAAAATTTTCAGAAAGAAAAATAAATAATTCCATTTATAATTATATCAAAGAACAAAATACCTATGAATAAAGTTAATGGAGTAGGGGAAAGACCTAAATATCAAAAATTCTAAGACATTAATGAAAGAAATTCAAGATACAAATAAATGAAAAGCTATTCCATATCATAAACTGGAAGAATCAATAGGGGTAAAATGTCTATACTACCCAAAGCAATCTAAAGAGTCAATGCAATCCCTAACAAAATTCCAATGCCATTTTTCAAAATATATGGTCAATTAATTTATAACAAAGGAGCCAAGGATACGTAACGGGTAAAGGACGGTCCCTTCAATGAATGATAGTGGGAAAACTACAGTCACAGGCAGAAGAGTGAAACTTGACCATTATCTTATATCATACACAAAAATTAATTCAAAATGGATTAAAGATTTGAACCTGGGGTGCGCCTGGCTGGCTCAAGGGTCCAAATCTTGATTTCAGCTCAGGTTATGATCTCAGGGTCATGAGATCAAGCCCTGTGTCATGTTCTGCACTCAACACAGAGTGTGCCTGCCCCTCTCCCTCCCTGAGCTTGCATGTGCTCTCTCTTCCTAATAAATAAAATCTTAAAAAAAAAAAAAAAAGATGAATTTAAGACCTAAAACCATAAAACTCATACAAGAAAACAAAGCTAGGTAAATTTCACATCTGACACCAAAGGCAACATTAAGTAAATAGGACTACATCATACTAAAAAAGCCTCTGGCACAGCAAAAGAAACCATCAGCAGAAGGAAAATATAATCTACAGAACGGGAGAAAATATATATAAGTCATAAGTGACTAATATTCAAAACATATAATGAACTCATACAACTTAATGACAAAAATTCCAATTAAAAAATGGGCAGGGAGCGCCTGGGTGGCTCAGTGGGTTAAAGCCTCTGCCTTCAGCTCAGGTCATGATCTCAGGGTCCTGGAATCGAGCCCCGCGTTGGGCTCTCTGCTCAGCCAGGAGCCTGCTTCCCTTCCTCTGTCTCTCTGCCTGCCTCTCTGCCTACTTGTGATCTCTGTCAAATAAATAAAATCTTAAAGAAAAAAAAATGGGCAGAAGGGGTGCCTGGGTGGCTCAGAGGGTTAAGCCTCTGCCTTCAGCTCGGGTCATGATCGGGCTCTCTGCTCAGCAGGGAGCCTGCTCCCTGCCCTCTCTCTACCTGCCTCTCTACCTACGTGTGATCTCTCTCTGTCAAATAAATAAATCATTAAAAATAATAATAATAATAATAAATAAAAAATAGGCAGAAGATCTGAAAAGACACTTTTCAAAAAAAAAAAAACAAAACAACAAACAAAACCATATAGATGAAAAGATGTTCAACATTACTAATCATCAGGGAAATGCAAAACAAAACAATGAGACATCACATCTTGCATTTTAGAATGGCTATTATCAAAAAGACGAGAAATAACTAGTACTGGTGAGAATATGAAGAAAAGGAAAGCCATCTGACTTTAAGTGAGAATGTAAATTGGTACAGCCACTATGTAAAACAATATGGAGGTTC
Source organism: Meles meles (assembly GCF_922984935.1). Taxonomy (NCBI): domain Eukaryota; kingdom Metazoa; phylum Chordata; class Mammalia; order Carnivora; family Mustelidae; genus Meles; species Meles meles. Next base: position 88,557,152 of record NC_060068.1, read on the forward strand.
CCTTCCCCAGCCATATGATCCAGCAATTCCACTTGAGGGTATTTATCTGAAGAAAACAAAAATACTACATCCAAAATTAAGACAGTCCTCATATTCACTGCAGTGCATACACACACAAATATTATTCAGTCATGAAAAGAATGAGATATTAAAAAAAAAAGAATGAGATTTTACCATTTGCAACAACTTGGATAGATGGATATTAGGCTAAGTTAAATAAGTCAGACATAAAGACAAATACCATTTGATCTCTCTTATATGTGGAATTTAAAAACAAACCAAAAACCCCTCTTAGATACAGAAAACAGAGTGGTGGTTGCCAGAACCGGCAGTGCGGGGGTAGGTTAAGATAAAGGGGGTCAAAAAGTTACATACATACAGATAGTCTTTCCATCACCCCAGCAGAGGTCCCCACATGCTACTTTCCAATCAACACCCTAGCCAAGGCAACCTGTCCTGAATAAGAGTGCTATAACATTTGTGTATAAGTGTTGTAAGAACGCAGGCTTTGGTTCTCATGGAGCGAAACTGCTGGGTCACAGTCTATGTTTAATTATATGTATTTTTTGAAGTTGTTTTATTTTTTTTTTAAGATTTTATTTATTTATTTGACAGAGAGAGATCACAAGTAGGCAGAGAGGCAGGCAGAGAGAGTGAGAGGGAAGCAGGCTCCCTGCCAAGCAGAGAGCCCGATGCGGGGCTCGATCCCAGGACCCTGAGATCATGACCTGAGCCGAAGGCAGCGGCTTAAACCACTGAGCCACCCAGGCGCCCCTTGAAGTTGTTTTAGAGAGTGGTTTTATTATTTAACACTTCAGAGTTCCAGATACATCTTTACTAACACTTGATACTCTCCACTCTTTCTTCAGTAGTACGTGCACACAATAGCTCACTGTATTTTTGTTTTGTATTTCTCTAATTACAAATGTAACAGCAGAGCCTCATCTGTACTTAGACCTCATTTAGATGATAAAACAATGGACTTCAAGCCTTGATGCTCTAAAAGGATAAAACTTCTGAAGAAAGTGTTCCGGGCACCTAGATGGTGCAGTTGGTTGAGCAACAACTCTTGTTTTGGCTCAGGTTGTGATTCCAGAGTTGTGGGATGAAGCCCTGTGCTCAGCGCAGAATCTGGTTGAGTTTCTCTCTCCCTGTCTTTCTGCTCCTCCTCCCAACACTGGCATATTCTCTCTCCCTAAATAAATCTTTAAAAAAAAAAAAAAAAAGGTAGAGGGGCAACTAGGTGGCTCAGTCAGTTAAGCAGTGCGTTCAGCTCAAGGTCATGATTCCAAGGTTCTGGGATCAAGGCCCTCATCAGGCTCCTTGCTCAGCAGGTGTGTCTGCTTCTCTCCCTCTGCCTGCTACTCCCCCCTGCTTGTGTGCTCCCTCTCTCTAACAAATAAATAAAATCTTAACCAAAAAAAAAAAAAAAAAAAGTAGAGAGTGATAGAACTCTGTATATGGGAGGAAAGTATTGTTCAAAAGAGCACACTGTATTGGAAAACAATTCTCCCTGAACATCTCACATTTCTGCATGTTCTGGGTTCTCTAAGCAATGTCATTTACAGGCAATTTAAGATGTTTGTATAAAGAGACATTCCAAGATAATAATACTTAGCAAAAGTAAGACAGTCCAACGTCTTCTCTCAAGAAGATTGTTTAAATTCCAGAGTAAAGATAAGGTTTCTGTCTCACTTTCAAAGGAAAGGACATGGACTCTCATTACCAGTGGTGCTATGTAAAATCAGAGACTCCCAATTTGGGGTTCCTCTCCCGCAATGCACACTACTGCCCCTGCAAGTATGATCTGACCCTTACTGTGTAGCCCTGTGTAAATTAAGGCTCAGGTAACTGATACAAGACATGCCCTGATTGCTGCTTTTGCAGTGAGTAATAAACTCTGTCTCTGATCTAGAGGTCATGTGCATACTGACAGGTTAACATACTAGCTTTTAAAGAGGGGAAAATCTAGACCCTTTACTTTTTTAGGAAAGTAAAACTAATTTATCAGTAAATCAGTAAAAACTGATTTAACCACTATAAATAAGAAACACATTGGGACACCTGGGTGAGTCAATCAGTTAAGCATCTGAGTGCTCCTGTCATGATCTCAGGGTGGTGAGACTAAGCCCCATGTTGGGCTCCACACTGGGTGTGGACTAAAGATTCTTCTTTCCCTCTCCCTCTGCCCTTTCCCCCAACCACTGCACTCACTCTCCCTCTAAGAAAAAAAAAGAAAAGAAAAAAAGGAAAAACACAGCCACAGTATTTTATACCACTCAAAATAAAAATACTGAGTCCATTTCCCCATTCCTTGAATTTGCGCTGATCTTGTGACTTGCTTATATGGCAGTTTGTTGAGGAAATAACAGTACCTATGCCTCAAGATTTTAAAAACTTCCACCTTTGTCTTTTTTGAATGTTGCCCTAACAACATGATGTCATAAAGCAGCCTAGGATAAAAGACCATAATGTTGATTCACAAATTCAAGAGAAATGTAAATTCCTCTGATTTTAAGCCATCAATCTTCCTAACTTTAACAACTATATTGTTTTTTCCAAAGAGGAAACTTTATGCTTTGTTCATTTTCTTAGGGTATATTCTTTATTTCATTAGTTTCAGTTTTTTCTATGTTTTCTGCTTTTATTTATTTTGAATTTAATTGTCTTCTTTTTTTCCTATTACGGTAAAGATTAAATAAATGATTCTAATACTTTCTTCTTCAAGATTTAAAACTGTAAATTCTCTAAGTTGCACTTCATAATTTAAGATGCTTTTGGTTTTTCTATTTGGTTCTTTAACCCACAGGTTACTCAGAACCATTTTTATTTCCACACACAGTACTAAACCTTACTTTGTTACTGATTTCTAACTGAATTCCACTATGGTCAAAGAATACATTATGATTTCTAGCCTTTGCAATATGCTGAAGCTTTCGGACAGCCCCACAAAACATCTATCTGGGTGAGTGTTTCATGTTCACCTGAATGTCACATTCTGTATCTCTTGGGTATAATGCTTTATAAATATTAATTAGGTTAACTTGGTTGACAGTGGTGTCCAAATCTTCTATATCCTTACCATTTTAAATATTTAAAGTACTGAAATCTCCATCAGTGTAAGTCAGTCTATTTCTCCTTTTATAATTGTCTATTTTTATCTTACGTATTTTAAAGCTCTGTTATAAAGTGAATACACATTAAAGGTTCTTATATCTTCTTAATAAGTGGGTCCTTTTATCATTATAAGATGGTCTTTTTCTCTAACAATCCTTGTCTTGAAATGTATGTCACCTGATATCATTGTAGCCATAGGAGCTTTCTTTCAGTAAGTTTTAATACAGTATATCTTTTGTCATCTATTCCGTTTAACCAAATGTATTTGGTTTATTATATTTAAAGTGCCTACTTGGGGGCACCTGGGTGGCTCAGTGGGTTAAGCTGCTGCCTTCGGCCCAGGTCATGATCTCAGGGTCCTGGGATCAAGCCCCACATCAGGCTCTCTGCTCAGCAGGGAGCCTGCTTCCCCCTCTCTCTCTGCCTGCCTCTCTGCCTACTTGTGATCTCTCTCTGTCAGATTAATAAATAAAATCTTAAAATAAAAAAAATAAAGTGCCTACTTGTATGAAGCATACAGTTGGGTATTTCGGCCTTATCTAATCTGACAATTTTTAAGTTTTTTTTTTTGTTTGTTTGTTTTTGTTTTTTTTTTTTTAAAGATTTTATTTATTTATTTGACAGATAGAGATCACAAGTAGAGAGGCAGGCAGAGAGAGAGAGAGGAGGAAGCAGGCTCCCCGCCAAGGAGCCCGATGCGGGGCTCGATCCCGGACCCCGGGATCATGACCTGAGCGAAAGGCAGAGGCTTTAACCCACTGAGCCACCCAGGCACCCCTGACAATTTTTAAGTTTTAATGGCAAGCTTAAGCCTTAGTATTTAGTATAATTATTGGTGTGGCTTAATTCAAGCCTATTTCATTACTGTTTATTTTCTATTTGTTCTTTGTTCCTCTTTTTTCTTGACTGCAAATAATGCCAATGATGCTATTTTTTCCCCATACTATTTCATTTTATGGACTTTTTGCTGTATTTTTTTTTTTGGTGTTGGTGGTTGCTCTAGGAATATACAATACGCAGTCTTAATTCATCACAGCCCATCTTCAAATATTATGTCACTTCACATATGATCTAAGAAATTTAAAAGTACAATTTATACTTACATTTATTCTTTCCCATATTTCAAGCTACTGTCATATATTTTACTTCCACATATTATAAATCCCACAATATTTTTTGCTTTGCACTAACAACTGTTATATAAATTTGAAAACAAGAAAGAGGTGTCTGGGTGGCTTAGTCGGTTAAGCAATTGACTCTTGTTTCAGCTCAGGTCATGATCTCAGGGTCATGAGAAAGAGCCCCATATTGGGCTCTACACTTAGTATGAAGTTGGCTTGGGACTCTCAATCCCTCTCCCTCTGCCCCTTCCCACTGCTCTTGCATGCTATCTCTCTAAAATAAATAAATCTAAAAAAGATAATTAAAAAATAAAAACAAGAAAACAGAATTTCATATTTATTCACAAATTTACCATTTTCTTCAATCTGTTTCTTACCGCAAATTTGCTGGTAAGCCGAACTGAGCAGATTTTTTTTTTTCTTTCCTTTCTTCTTCTTCTTCTTCTTTTTTTTTTTTTAAATATACTCCATTTACTCTGCTGAAATACCCAATCCCTCACATACTACTCTGTAAATTGCTTTATCTATTTATTTTTATTATTATTTTTGACAGAGAGCTAGAGAGAGAGCACAAGTAGGCAGAGAGGCAGGCAGAGGAGAGGGAGAAGCAGGCTCTCTGCTGAGCAGGGAGCCCAACACCTGGCTTGATCCCAGTACCCTGGGATCATGACCTGGGCCAAAGGCAGATGCTTAACCAACTGAGCCACCCACGTACCCCCTGTAAGTTGCTTTAAAATCCCTGTCACCTACTTCTAATAACTGGGTCATCTGTAAGCCTGCTTTTATTAACTATTTTCTCTTAAAAATGTCATCACAGTTTCCAGTTTCTTTGTAGGTTTCACACTTTTTCACAGTATTCTAGGCACTGTTAGATTAAAGTTGAGAATTAAGCACAATATTGTTAAGTTTTCCTTATTTCCCAGAGAGTCTACACTCTTCTTCTCAGGATAGATGACTGTAATTTATATTCCCAGCAAAAATCTGTATGAGCTGGGACTGGTTTCATCTGTGATCACTTCAACCTACAACTTTTCTACCCCCAAAGACAGCTACCTTTTTGATCTTGTCATCATCTGGGGTAGAAAGAATTTGGGATGCAGTTCCAAGGTTTTTTGTTTGTTTGTTTTTGGTTCAGTTTGCCTTCAGATTTGAGTCCAGCAGAGTCCTACAATTCAAGAACACTGAATTTGCAGGACTACACATTTTTCTGAGCTCTTCAAGACCTCCTCCTCTACTGCTCTTCATGACAAGAGTCAAGGTAGATGGAATTATCAGGCTTAATGATTAATTTTTGCCTTTGGGGCTTTTGTCAGAGTCCCATCCCTTCACAAAGCCCACAATGTCATTCAAAAACTTGGATGAGTTGTCATCATCACTTCAGTCTTTGAATGTATGGCAAGTCTGCTTCTCTATCCCATACTGAAACCAGGCAAGTGTCCCCAAGCAGGGAAGCTATCGCACTCTTGATTCACCTTGGAAATGTTCATTATCTGTGGAATTTAGTTCACTAAGGCTTTCTTGATTTCACAGATTTTCGCTAGCCCCTTTTTTTAAAAAAGAAGGGTTCTTTTGTTTCCAGATTTTTCTTATTCTTAGCAGGGAACCAAAGGTTTTCTGTGTCCTCCTATAGCCTACTCGAAGCAGAAATATCAGAGCATTTCCAGTGTAGATGAAACTGTTGTATTTATAGAAAAGCCAATCCCGGGCGCCTGGGTGGCTCAGTGGTTTAGGCCGCTGCCTTCGGCTCAGGTCATGATCTCAGGGTCCTGGGATCGAGTCCCGCATCAGGCTCTCTGCTCGGCGGGGAGCCTGCTTCCCTCTCACTCTCTGCCTGCGTCTCTGCCAACTTGTGATCTAAATAAATAAAATCTTAAAAAAAAACTTAAAAATTAAAAAAGGCAGAGATGAAAGCCAATGTAAGGAATGGTATATTGTCAAAGTCATTCCTAAGCACAACAGGGGCTCATTGAAGTACACAGGCAATCTCTAGGAATTGTCTGCCTACAGGATGAGAGACAAGCTGTTCTTGAACTGCCCCTGCTGCCACTGATTAAGGGTTGCCTCTACTGACATTAACTTTCACTGGCTACCAGCCTATACTTGCTTTTTGGTATAGATGGCTTCCGATAGCAGTAAAATCACTAGGGCATCCTTTCACTGGGAAGGATATTCCAAAGTGACTCTCTGCACTGTTATGGTACTGTTTCTTGCACCTACAGTTAAAGTCGGAAGTGAGCCAAGAGGATGTGATGCTGCATACTAGAACTGCCCACTAGTTCTAGACCAGACCACTTCTATGAACCCCAGACTTCCATATCCAACTCCCTGCTGTATGTCTCCATTTAGTGGAGGAATATAAAGAAAACAGCAAGAATTAATCATTTAGAAAAACATAGGAGTAAAAATGCAGAAAGAATCCAAGAGGTGATTCCAGTTTTGGTGGCAATACAGTTGACTCTTAAACAATATGGGTTCGATCTGCATCAAATACAGTGGATTTGTAAGTGGAATTTTTAGTAAATACAGTACAGTGCTATAAATGTATTTTCTCTTCCATATGATTTTCTTTTTTTTTCTTTCAGGAAGTTTTTACTTCTTTTTTAAAAAGATTTTATTTATTTATTTGAGAGAGAAAGCTAGAGCAAGGGCAGGGCGGGGACAGGTTAAGAGCAGAGGGAGAAGCAGACTTCCCGCTGAGCAGGGAGCTAGATGCAGGACTTGATCCCAGGAAGCTAGGACCATGACCTGACCCGAAGACAGATGCAGATGCCAACTGAGCAACGCAGACTCCTTCCTTGATTTTCTTAGTACCATTTTCTTTTCTCTAGCTTACTTCATTGTAAGGGCAAAATACATGTAATATATTTACATACAAAATATTTCTTAATCAACTATTTATGTTGTCAATAATGCTTCCAGTCAAGAGTAGGCTATTAGTAGTTAAGACACAGCAATTTTTGACAGTGCAGGGTTCAGCATCCTCAAACCACACATTGGTTCAATGGTCAATGGGAGATGAATATAAACGTTAAGAATAGACAGTTCCCCAGCAAGTCTAAAGATACAAAACACACTACTAGTAATCAGAATGGGAATATAATAGCACAAATAAAAATTATTTCTGCATTTTGGGGTAAATGTAGAACTTTATCATATATTGCAAAACAAAGTATTCTAAAAATAAATTACTAAATTCAATATATATTGATGTTTTAACTATGACTTACTATAAAAATATAAATTATAAAACAGTTTCAGGAAATAGAAAATCATGGATGAAACTTAAGGGTTTATCAACAAGTCACTACTCTAAAAGACAGTAAGCACCTAAGCACTCACAAACTTAAAAGAAATGGAATTTGATCACAAGATTCAGAGCTCACAGAAAATATGAAAAAGTTCTCAATTCATATTACAAATCCAATATAATTCTCACACAACACCTATCAAAGTTAGCATACTGCATCAATATGCCATTTATACTTAAGAATACTTCAAAAAACCCTAAATTACATAGAAGAAACTCAAATACAGTAGTAAAACTAAACATGACTATGGAAAATTAATTCTAGGAATGCCAAAAGAATAAATCTATAAGCAGTACATCACATAAAGAGATGAAAAGGGGGTAAAATGGATCTTCTTTTTTTAAAATTAATTATTTTTATAAACATATAATGTATTATTTGCCCCAGGGGTACATGTCTGTGAATCATCAGGCTTACACACTTCACAGCACTCACCGTATCACATACTCTCTCCAATGTCCATAACCCAACCACCCTCTCCATATACCTCCTCCCCTGAGAAACCCTCAGTTTGTTTTGTGAGATTAAATGGACCTTCTTGACAATGCCAAAAGGGAATCTAATAAAAGACAATATTCATTCTTGAGAAAAATCCTAGTAAACTAAAAACAAAATAACTCCTCAATAAAAAGCAAACATCTCCATCACGTTCATGGAAATAAAATAAAAATGAGAAACACTAGGGGCGCCTGGGTGGCTCAGTGGGTTAAGCCTCTGCCTTCCGCTCAGGTCATGATCTCAGGGTCCTGGGATCGAGCCCCACATCGGGTTCTCTGCTTAGCGGGGAGCCTGCTTCCCTTCCTCTCTCTCTGCTTGCCTCTCTGCCTGCTTGTGATTTCTCTCTGTCAAATAAATAAATAAATAATCTTAAAAAAAAAAAAAGAGAAACACTAACACTAAAACTTAAGAGAAGGGGTAGCTGAGTGGCTCGGATGGTTATGTGGCTGCCTTCAGCTCAGGTCATGATCCTAGGGTGCTGAGCAGGGAGTCTGCTTCTCTCTCTCCCGCTGCCTCTCTCCCAGCTTGTGCTCTCTTTCTCTCGCTCACTCTTTCAAATAAATGAAATCTTAAAAATAAAATAAAATAAAATTTAAAAGAATATTAACACTATCAAGTAAGTGAAAAAGACAACTCACAGAATGAGAGAAAATATTTGTACATCATGTATCTGATGAGGGAACTGTATCCAGAATACATAAAGAACTCTTACAAGAAAAAAAAAAAAAAAACTTAACAGGCAAAGAATCCTAATAGGCATTTCTCCAAAGATACACTAATGGTCAATAAGCACATGAAAAGATGTTCAATATTATCAGTCATTAGGGATACGCAAGTCAAAACCACACTCAAATAAATTTTATACCCACTAAGGATGACTATAATCAAAAAGACAGGCAATAACAAGGGCCAGAGAAGATGTGGAGAAACTGGAACTCTCATATATTGCAGATGGAAATGTAAATTGGTAGTCACTTTTGAAAAAAAGTTTGGCAGTTCCTCCAAAAAGTTAAACATAGTTACCACATGATCCATCAATTCCACTCACTGGTGGCACATAACAAAGAGAAGTGACAATACACCCTCTCTGAAAAACATGTAATTAAAGTTCATAGCAACATTACCTACAGTGACCAAAAAGTGGAAACAATTCAATACCCATCATCTAATTAAGAGATAAACAAAATGTTGTATATCCACACAACGGAATATTATTCAGCTATAAAAACAGATTAACTATTGACACATGATACAACATGGATGAACTTTGGAAATATTATGCTACAAGAAAGAAGCCAGACAGTCAAATCCTTTGCTCGAGTGAGGTCTTTTTACCTTACTACAGACTTCTCATTTCACCTGCCACTTCAACATGGTAATTACTTCTTCGGTTCTCTATGCGGTTTTTTTAAATGAAGAAATCTATAAATAAAATATGTTTTTATGCAGTGTGTACACTGTCCTAGAAACTGAACCAAACCTGTTGGAACACATGACCTGATTTGAGAATCCTGGACACAAATGCCACTGTTTGAAATTCTATTAGCTATATTTTCTGGACCCTTTATAATCGACCTCTGTTAAAATGCAAATTCACACAGTGAAGACAAGACCCCAATTTCCAAAGATGAATTTCCTCCCAAGTATATCTTTTCCTGGGTTCAAGAGAAGAAGCCACCAGCAAAACCCAGAAAAAGGTCTGAAGTGGCTAAACAAAAACAAGAAGCCAGTCTGAATCCTCATTTTCCTACAAAGCTAATGTGTTTGTTTTAGGGATAACTTAGCCTGGGTATGATTACAAACATCACAAACCTTCCAAAGAAAGAAAACCAGATGACTCTCCACACCCTGTTGCACAAGATTATCAGTAAAACTTAAAAAAAATATCACCACTTGATAAAAGTCCTAGAATTCAGATTGATATTTTAGGTATAACATCTGTTATTCTATTAAGTCATCCCAAATATCCCTTAGGGCAAAAAAAAATATCTTATTTTTTAAAGTTTTTATTTATTAAAGAAATCACTACACCCAACATGGGGCTCAAACTCATGACCCGGAGAGATCGAGAGTCAGATGCTCCTCTGACTGAGCCAGCCAGACACCCCCAAAGACTCATCCATTTTTTAAACCTTTTTTTATTGCTCATACATACCCTCTCCAATGTCCATCACCCAGTTACCCCATCGCCCTACCCACCCCTTCCTCTCCAGCAACCCTGTCTGTTTCCTAAGATTAAGAGTCTCTTATGGTTTGTCTCCCTCTTGTTTCATTTTTTCCTCCCTTTCCCTATGATCCTCTGCCTTGTTTCTTAAATTCCACATATAGTGAGATCATATGAAAATTGTCTTTCTAGGATTGACTTCTACTTAGCATAATACCTTCTAGTTCCACCCATGTCATTGCAAATGGCAAGACTGATCTATTTTTTAAGTAGAATAGCATCATACCCATAGAAAAAAATAAAGGAGAAAATTTTAAGCTTCTTCTACTACTCAAACATTATCTTTTCTTCTTTTTTTAACCACATCATTTAGTTCCCTATTTATTGAATGCCTTACTACAAAGGTGTTGGGGGAACATAAAGTATAATATGCAGTTTTCTGATCTCAAAGAGCTTAGAAATATAATAGGGGATACAAGACAAATTCAGTTTAGAAAGACTAAAGGGCAACAATTAAAAAGGCATATCATTAAGAATCTGCTGGAAAGGGGTGCCTGGGTGGCTCAGTGGGTTAAAGCCACTGCCTTCGGCTCAGGTCATGATCCCAGGGTCCTGGGATTGAGCCTGCATTGGGCTCTCTGCTCAGCAGGGAGCCTGCTTCTTCCTCTCTCTCTCATCCTGTCTCTCTGCCTACTTGTGATCTCTATCTGTCAAATAAATAAATAAAATCTTTAAAGATTTTTTTTTTATTTTTATTTATTTATTTGACAGCGAGAGACAGGAGATCACAAGTAGGCAGAGAGGCAGGCAGAGAGAGAGAGCGGGAAGCAGGCTCCCTGCCGAGCAGAGAGCCCGATGTGGGACTCGATCCCAGGACCCTGAGATCATGACCTGAGCCGAAGGCAGCGGCTCAACCCACTGAGCCACTTTAAAAAAAAAAAAAGAACCTGCTAGAAAGCTAAAAATAAACATTTTATTAAGAAGAAGTCTGAAAGCCAGAAACTATTTCCTTTGTTATTATTTTTTGTTATTACGGAGAATGGTGTTTGGTCTTTGAAGAAATCCCAAATGTGAGCAAGAAATCACTATAATAGAGAATGTACAGTTTAAAACATTATCTTGCTGTAGTGCCAACTTTTATAAGCTGTTCCATCTAACCAATATAGAATTAGAAACTTTTTTTTAAAGATTTTATCTATTTATGACAGAGATAGCAAAAGAAGGACAAGCATAGGGGAGCTGGAGAGGGAGAAGCAGGCTCCCCACTGAGGAGGAAGTCCAATATGGGGGGCTGGGTCCCAGGATGCTAGGATCAAGACCTGAGCTGAAGGCAGACACTTAAGGACTGAACCACCCAGGCAACCCTAGAATTAGAAACTTCTAAGTGCTGGCATTCCTAAGATTGAAGAAATGGCTGTGTCTAGAAGTCAGAATTTAAATTAAGGTTTAGGGAGCTGCCTGGGTGGCTCAGTAGGTTAAGTGTCAAGGTTAAACTAGGGTCATGATCAGGGGGTGCTGGGATCAGGCTCCACATGAGATCCCTGCTCAGGGGCGAGTTTCTCCCTCTCTCTCTGCCCCCTCTCCCCCATTCGTGTTCTCTCTCCCATCTCTCTCTCACATAAATAAAATCTTTAAAAAATAAAAATTAAAAAATAAATTAAGGTTTAGGGATTCAGCCTCACTACCTGATGATACAAAATAAAAATGGGCATTTGTTGATAGCTACTCTGTGCCAGGTACTCTGGTAAATGCTTACATACATAATCTCATTTCTCAACATAATCCTGTCAAGTAGGTTCTAACCCTAATCCTAATTTTATCCCCATTTCACAGAGGAGGGAAGGATGTTGCTTAATTAGGTTGTTTTAGGAAGGTGGTCATGAAGAGTCCCTGAACTCAGCCCTGCTGGCTCACAGTTCCAGATCTTTACCTACTACACATAATCTGTGTAAAAATGTCCTGTTACACTTAAGTCCTCCTGGACTTATCTAATTTATAATGTGTGGAAATCAGCCTTCATTTTGAAAACACCACTTTTGAGAGTACTTCAGTTAAGTAACAAATTTCTTAAAAATTTTCTGTGAAAAAGTAAAAAAAATATATTGTTGAAGCAACTAAAAAGTGCGTATTTTGTGCCCAGTTCACTCACACAGAGAGAACTCTGATATGCCTCTAAATTAGGTATTTTATGCATATTTAAACACAAACAAAAGTCACAAGACAAATAAGTAGGAAGTCTTAAGACTCCAAGTATATGGGCACCTGGCTGTCTCTGTCAGCAAAGCATGCAACCTGACCTCAGGGTCATGAATTCAAGCCCCACGCTGCACATAGAAATTACTTAAAAAAAAAAAAAAAAAGTATAACAGCATTCCATGACATCAATGATTTACAATGACTGTAAGGACACTGTGGGTATACAAATGGCAAGGACCAACATAATAATAAATTACACTTTCAATGTTCCTATTGAGAAAACTCCTATGTGCGTACGGACTTGGGAGTCTTTTGAAATAAAATACCATGGCCTATGGCGGGGAACCATTCTAAAATTTCAATACAAGTATTCTGTCTATGTCGAAATGGATGAGAGGAAAAAATTACATCGCTGACACCTTTAGAGTAACTTTTTGGGGCACCTACGTGGCTCAGTCGGTTAAACGTCTGATTCTCAGTTTCAGGGTGGGTCATGAGATTGAGCCCAGTGCCTGGGCTCCTTGCTCAGTGTGGAGTCAGCTTGAGATCCTCTCCCTCTTATTCCCCCTCTGCCACAACTCCCCCCTACTGTGTGTGCTTTCTCTCTCTCAAATAAATACATAAAATCTTTATAAAAATAAATAAAAATGGGCCAAAGATCTTAATAGTCACCCCACCAAAGAAGACAGAGATGGCAAATTAGCGCATGAAAAGGTGCTCCACATCATATGTTATTAGAGAAATGCAAATTAAAACGAGATATCACTGCAAACTATTAGAAGGGCCAAAATCTGGAACACCGACAACACTAAATGCTACTGAGGAAGTGAAACTCTCATTCAGGCTGGTGGGAACACAAAACTGTTACAGACACTTTGGAAGACAGTTTGGTGGTATTTTAGAAAACTAAACATATTCTTACAACATGATCCAGCAATTGTGCTCCTTGATATTTGCCCAAAGGACCTGGAAACATATGACCATAGAAAAACCTGCACACAGTTTTATTCAGAACTGTTACTACCTGGGAGCAAACAAGATGTCCTTCAGTAGGTAGATAGATAAATAAACTGGTACATTCAGTAAATGGAGTATACTGAGCTAAGAAGAAATGAGCTATCAAGCCATGAAAGGACATGGAAGAACTGAAAAGGCATACTGCAAAGTAAAAGGAGACATTCTGAAAAGTCTACGTACATAAATATATACAATAGTCCAACTACATGACATGCTGGAAAAAGCAAAACTATGCAACAGAACTTTCCAGGAGTTGGAAAAGTGGATGAAGAGACAGAAATACAGATTTTTAGAGCAGTAAAACTGCCCAGTATAATATTCTAATGATGGAAACATATAATTGTTCAAAGCCACAGGATGTATGACATCAAGAATGAACCCGAAAAGTTCATGATGGACTAAAGTAAATGATGGACTTTGGGTAATAATTACATGTCAATGTAAGTTCATTAGTGGTAACAAATGTACCACTCTGATGGGGAATGCTGATAACTGTGCCTATGTGGAAAAACAGGGGGTCTATGGGTGAATCTCTGGACTTTATGCTCCATTTTGCTGTGAACCTAAAACACTGCTCTGAAAAATTAACTCAATTTTTAAAAAGGACAACTAGTCCTGACACTTCTTATGAGAAAAGGAATGGCTGTATCTTAACTGGAAAAATTACAATTTCTGTCAGTACATTCATATTCCAACATGCAATCACTCAGTGTTAAATAATACCTCATTCTAAAGTCATCTCTTTCAATTAGCTGTGAAGTTTTTCTTTATAATTTTTAAAGCCAACTTAGTCAAGCAAACTGGGACACTACGTGGATCAAAATTTGACATTTTCTGGGACTATGAGGATTTTTTAATAGCAGACATGTGACTGGTCATACTACTGGAAATCTTGAAATACCTCCTAAGCTAAAACCACCTGTATCATATTCTTTGATGTTTTAGTGGTCTCAGTAAAGCATTTGCATAAACTTGCCTCCTGAGGAAACTACCAGCTTCATAATGCATTAACACCTTATAGAGAAGGAATTGCCTTCTCTCAGACATAAATACTTCTCAACTTTCATAATACGAAAATAAACATACCATTTCCTCATCTGATTTCCAGTCCACCAATAAGCAAAATAGAATTGTGATATGTCATTCCTTCATTAGAAACAAAATCCTGAAATAGTCTACTATCCAGGTAGCAAAAGTCCAAATTAGAACAAAGATGGATAGAGGGGTATAAAATATATCCATCTGCAACTATTTTACCCTTAAATCAAGTTAGAGTACAAAAAAAAATCTATTATTTTGAACTATCTTATCCTAGTATATAATCTATCTTCACTGAGCTTTTTATATTTATGCCCTTCTTTTTATTAAAATCATTATTTTAAATAAAAAATTAAAAAAACAAAAAAATCATTATGAAAAAGAGGCTGAGAGCTATAGAATATGAGCTATTAAACTGTTGTCAACAATATTGTCTGTTCATTACTCAATAGCTCTTACATAAGGGAATTCAGATTTTAGAAATCATTTAGAATGGCAAGGAAAATCTTTTGTCTCCTCTGCGGAACTTGTGATACATTTCTTTATTTAGGGTAATGAGAACCTTGGCTCCCAGGAAGCTTAGCTAAATCTGGTCTACCACAGCAATCATGCTAAATTACTTAAAAACTATTTATTTCCGGGGCGCCTGGGTGGCTCAGTGGTTTAAGCTGCTGCCTTCGGCTCAGGTCATGATCTCAGGGTCCTGGGATCGAGTCCCACGTCCGGCTCTCTGCTCTGAAGGGAGCCTGCTTCCCTCTCACTCTCTCTGCCTGCCTCTCTGCCTACCTGTGATCTCTCTCTGTCAAATAAATAAATAAAATCTTTTTTTTTTTTTTAAACTTGTTCTAAGGGAAACCTATTCTTTAATTTTTTTTTTTTATTTTATTTATTTGACAGACAGAGATCTCAAGTAGTTGGAGAGGCAGGCAGAGAGAGAGAGAGAGGAGGAAGCAGGCTTCCCGCTGAGCGGAGAGCCCGATGCGGGGCTCGATCCCAGGACCCTGGGACCATGACCTGAGCTGAAGGCAGAGGCTTAACCCACTGAGCCATCCAGGTGCCCCCAATAAATAAAATCTTTAAAAAAAAAAAAAACAAAAAAAACTATTTATTTCCTTATTCATTTCCCTGGATGTGATTTTCTATTTCTATTAACTATAGTATTTACATCCTGTTAAAAGTAACTTCAAATCTTTTATTTAAGAACTATTAAAAATAACGTCATAATGAACACACAAAAATCTTATTTAAGTAACTATCACACTGTAAAAGAATAAAAGAAAAACTAATTTAAAAAAAAAGTTGCCCTTTTATTTATTATCTGAAAAGATCTCCAATCAGGGGCGCCTGGCTGGCTCAGCAGGTAAAGCATATATCTCTTAATCTCAGGGTTGTGAGTTTAGACCCCACACTGACTACAGAGATTACTTAAAATATAAAAATCTAAAAAGATCACTAAACAAAAAAATGCTAGAAAGTGATACAGCAAACTAAATGCTTAAGTAAAGAGACTGAAGGAACAGTGGACCCTGGCAAAAGAATCCCTATTTATCTCAGTTTCTTCATTTACCAAAATAAAGGTAAGGCTTCTTACAGACCAGGAACATAATTAAGAAAAACTTAATAGATTTATTTGCTCCTTGGCCTCTCCCCTGAGCGTAGGACCGTTCTTAGCACAAGGCAGATGCTTTAATGTTGTTAAAGTCTAAAGAGCTTGGAGAGGGGCACCTGGGTCGGTCAGGCGTTTAAGTGACCAACTCTTGATTTCAGCTCATGTCATGATCTCATGGGCTGAGATTCTTTTCCCATCTTCCCTCTCCCTCCTCACCATTTGCATGTGCACACACACTCACTCTCACAAATAAACTAATAAAATCTTTAAAGAAAAAAAAAAGACAAGCAATAAAGGGGAGAAAATACATGCCAACCACCCATTTGAGAAAGAATTAGTATTTAGAATACATGAGTCTCAAAAAACTCAGCAGTGAAAAAAAAAAACCCTATTAGAAAATGGACAAAAGACATGACCAGATATTTCACTGAAGAAAATATACAGATGATAAACAAGCACATAAAAGACGTTCAGTACCATTAGCCATGAGGGAAATACAAACTAAAAATACGATGAGATACCACTACATACCGGTTTTTTGGTTTTTTTTTAAGATTTTATTTACTCATCAGACAGAGAGCACAAGCAGGGGGAGCAGCAGGCAGAGGGTGAGGGAGAAGCAGGCTCCCCACTGAGCAGGGAGCCCCATATGAGACTCCTGATCCTGGAACCCCGGGATCACGACCTGAGCTTAAGGCAGGTTTATTTAACCAACTGAGCCACCCATGTGCCCTACCACTAAGTAACTTTAAGAATGGCTAAAATAGGGGCGCCTGGGTGGCTCAGTGGGTTAAAGCCTCTGCCTTCGGCTCAGGCTCACATCAGGCTCTCTCCTCAGCGGGGGGCCTGCTTCCTCCTGTCTCTCTCTCTCTGCCTGCCTCTCAGCCTTCTTGTGATCTCTATCTGTCAAATAAGTAAATAAAAATCTTAAAAAAAAAAAAAAAAGAATGGCTAAAATAGGGACCCCTGAGTGGCTCAGTCAGTGGGGCGTCTGCCTTCAGCTAGGTCATAATCCCAGGATTCTGGAATTGAGTCCCACATCAGGCTCCCTGCTTGGTGGGGGACCTGCTTTTCCCTTTCCCTCGGTGGCTCCCCCTGCTTGTGCTCTGTCAAATTAATATATAAAAAAAAAATATTGGGGCATGTTGGTGGCTCAGTGGGTTAAGCCTCTGCCTTCAGCTCAGGTCATGATCTCAGGGTCCTGGGATCGAGCCCCGCAAGAGGCTCTCTGCTCAGTGGAGAGCCTGCTTTCCCCTCTCTCTCTGCCTGCCTCTCTGCCTACTTGTGATCTCTTGTCTGTCAAGTAAATAAATAAAATCTTAAAAAAAAAAAAAAAGACTGGCTAAAATAAAATCATAGTAAGAAAGAAAGAAATCGTTAACATCACTAAAATGCTGGAGAAGATGTGGAAAAATGGATTTGTCACACATTACTGGTGAGAATGCAAAATGCTATGGCCACTATGGAAAATACTCTGACAGTTTCTGATATGACTAAATTATAAAATACAGCAATTACACTTAGACATTCACCCTAGAAAAATGAAAATTTATCTGCATTCAAGAACTGTACATAAGTGTTCATAGAGGTTTATTCATAATAGTCAAAAATGAGAAACAACATTGATGCTCTTCAATGTGAAATGGTTAAACAAAATGTTAGTATGTCCATACTGTGGAATACCACTGAAGTGAATGAACTGTTACTAAGAGCCACAACTCTGATGAATCTCCAAAAAGTTAGGCTGAATGCAAAAGCCCATTCCAAAAGTTACATACTATATGACTCCATTTATATAGTTCTGAAACAAAAATGGAGGGGAGGAGATTATGGGAAGGAGATGAATATAGTAGTAATAAAAGGACAACACCAGGGATTCTTGTGATGATGGAACTGTTCTGTACCTTGTGGTCAATTTTAATATTCTGATTGTGACCCTGTACTTTAATTTGCCAAAAGGTTGCCTCAAGGGAAAAATGGACAAAAAGTACCTAAGATTTCACAACAGTATTTTTAAAAACTGCATGTGAGTCTGCAATTATCTCAAATTAAAGGGTTTAATTCCAGAAAGAAGCTGAAATGAAACATTTATAAACTGGGGGAGAAGAGAAGGCTAGCACTTTTACTCCTATTATAAAAAGAAAAATTTAGTTAGGCTAACCAAAATATCCACGAACAATTAGAGACAATACAAAACAGTTTATGTATTTAAATTTTAAATTAAATAGCTAAGCACTATAAAAGTTATAAACCCAGGGGTGCTTTGGTTGCTCAAGTGTCTGCCTGCAGCTCAAGTCAGATCTTGGGGTCCTGGGATCAAACCCTGAGTTGGGCTTTCAGACCAGTGGGGAGTCTGCTTCTCCCTCTCCCTCTGCCCCTCCCTACCACTCAAGTTCTCTCTCTCTCCCAAATAAATAAAATCTTTAAAAAAAAAAAGTTATAAACCCAAACTAAAACCCCTAAAAGAAAACATAGGACAAAAGCTCCAGGACACTGGAGTTTGGCAGTAAGTTCCTGACTAAGACACCCAAGGGAGAAACAACAAAAGAAAAATTAGACAAACTGGATTTCATTAAAATTTAAAAGTCTGGGGTGCCTCAGTGGTTCAAAGTGTTAAACCTCTGCCTTCGGCTCAGGTCACGATCTCAGGGTCTCCGGATGGAGCCTCACATGGGTTCTCTGCTCAGCAGGGAGCCTGCTTCCCCCTGTCACTCTGCCTGCCTCTCTGCCTACTTGTGATCTCTGTTAAAAAAAAAAAAAAAAAACCACTTAAAAAAATTTTTTTAAAGATTTTATTTATTTATTGACAGACAGAGATCATAAGTAGGCAGAGAGGCAGGCAGAGAAAGAGGAAGGGAAGCAGACTCCCTGCCAAGCAGAGAGTCCGATGAGGGGCTCGATCCCAGGACCCTGGGATCATAACCTGAGCTGAAGGCAGAGGCTTTCACCCACTGAGCCACCCAGGCGCCCCTTAAAAATTTTTTTTAAAAATCTGTGTACAACAAGCCATTATCCACAGGGTGTTAAAAAAAAAAAAGAAAAAAGAAAAGAAACCCACAAAATGGGAGAATATATGTGCAAATCATCTATCTGGTAAAAGGTTAATAGCCAGAATACAGAGAACTCCTAGTCTCAAGAACGAAACAACCTGATTCAAAAATGAGAAAAGGGCTTGAACACACATTTCTCCAAAGATATAAAATAAGCACATGAAAAGTGCTTGTGGCCAGTAAGCATGTGAAAAGATGTTCAGTATCATCTGTCATTAGGGAAAAGCAAATCAAAACTACAATGAGAGGGACGCCTGGGTGGCTCAGTGGGTTAAGCCGCTGCCTTTGGCTCGGGTCATGATCCCAGGGTCCTGGGATCGAGTCCCGCATGGTCTCCTTGCTCGGCAGGGAGCCTGCTTCTCTCTCCACCTCTGCCTGCCTGTGTGCTCTCTCTCTCTCTCTTTCTCTCTGACAAATAAATAAAATAAAATAAAAAAAAATTAAAAAAAAAAAAAAAAAACTACAATGAGAGGGGCAGCTGGCTGGCACAGTTAGTAAAGCATGTTACTCTTGATCCCAGAGTTTGAGTCTGAGTCCCACAATGGGTGTAGAGATTACTTAAAAACAAAACAAACAACAACAACAACAAACTCCAATGAGATACTACCTCATACCCATTAGGGTGGCTACTATCCAAAACAAACAAACAAAAAAACAGAAAATAAGTGTTGCCAAGGATACACTGAAATTTTACCCCTTGTGCACTGTTGATGGGAATGTAAAATAGTACAGCCATTGTGGAAAACAATGTAGTAGTTCCGAAAAAAATATATATATTTATCATATGACCCAGCAATTCCCTTTCTGGGTATATAATCAAAAGATTTAAAAGTGGGGGTCTCAGAGAGATACACATTTTTATGGCAGCATTATTTACAAGAGCAAAAATGTAGAAACAACCCAAGTGTCCACTGACAGATAAGTAGTTAAGAAAAATGTGGTATATACAATAGAATATTCAGCCTTAAAAAGGAAACTGTGATATATGCTACAACATGGATGAACTTTTTTTTTTTAGATTTTATTTATGTGAGAGAGAGCATGAGAGGGGAAAGAGTCAGAGGGAGAACCAGACTCCCTGCTGAGTGAGGAGCCCACTGCAGAACTGGATCCTAGGGACTACAGGATCATGACCTGAGACAGACAGTCACTTAACCAACTGAGTCACCCAGGCGCCCTAACATGGATGAACTTTGAGAACATCATGGTAAGTAAAATAAGCCAGACACAAAAGGACAAACATTGTACAATTCTGTTTTTATAAGGCACTTTAGTCAAAATCATTGAGACAGAAAGTACAATAGTGGTTGCCAGTGGCTGGGAAGAAGAGGGACAAAAGGGGAGGTTACTGTTTGATGAATATACAGTTGCAATTAGAAGAGTTCTAAAGATAGAGATGATTAATGGAAAAAAATGTATACTTAATATTGACCTGTACACTTAAAAATCATTAGAGCAGTAAATTATGTTTTTTACTACAATTCAAAAAAAATTTTAAGTTATAAATCCAAAGAAAAGAAAACTTAAATACCTGAGGAAGCTTCAGAGGAAATACTGGTACTTCAGGTGGACTTGATGGATGACAATGTGTAGAAAGAAGCCAAGTAGGAGTTGCAGAACAATCATTAAAAAATTTAACAATGAGAATGCTCCCACTTTCATCTATAATGTGCTTATTTCTCAGAATTTCTCAAACAGGTCAATATTTAAATTTTATTTTTCCAGAAACTGGACATGAATTACCAAAAGTTTATAATTTCTTTAAAAATCAGCTTCCAGGGGCACCTGGGTGGCTCAGTGGGTTGAGCCTCTGCCTTTGGTTAGGGTCATGATTTCGGAGTCCTGGGATGGAGTTCCGCATCGGGCTTTCTGCTCGCCAGGGAGCCTGCTTCCCCCACCCGTCCCCCCACCACCCGCCTGCTTCTCTGCCTACTTATGCTCTCTCTCTGTGTCAAATAAATACATAAATAGGGCACCTGGGTGGCTTAGTTGGTTGAGCGACTGCCTTCGGCTCAGGTCATGATCCCGGACTTCCAGGATCAAGTGCGGCATCGGGCTCCCAGCTCCTTGGGGAGTCTGCTTCTCCCTCTGACCTTCTCCTCTCTCATGCTCTCTCTCACTCATTCTCTCTCAAATAAATAAATAAAATCTTTTAAAAAAAAGACAAATAAATATATAAATCTCTAAAAAAATAAAAATAAATAAAAATCAGCTTCCAAATATTCAATACAGGTAGTTTTACATTCTGCATTGCATTATTCCTACATACATGCCAGGAAAAGTAATTTGATCTTCTCAAGTAATGTAGAGCATTATAAAAGAGAATTCTTAGAATATTCCCAGTTCTTCCCTCTCATTCTATATAATGTTGCTGTCATTAATTTCACTTATCCATAACTGTCAACATGAATAAGCTGCTGCTATCATTAGCAACAGTGGTGGACACAAGTCCTTCCACATTAGTCAAAACCCACAGAACGAGGGCACCTGGGTGGCTCAGTCCATTAAGCCTTTGCCTTCAGCTCAGGTCATGATCCCTGGCTCCTGGAATTGGTCCTACATCAGGCTTCCTACTCTGCAGAGAGTCTGCTTCTCCCTCTCCCTCTTTCTCTGCCCTGCTCCTGCTTTGCTTTATGTCAAATAAATAAATAAAATTTAAAAATAATAATAATAATAAACAAAACCACCCATAGAGTACATCACAAAGGGTAAGCCCTTATGTAAACTGAGTTAATAATGTTAACAATAGGGGCGCCTGGGTGGCTTAGTTGGTTAACCCACTGCCTTCGGCTCAGGTCATGATCCCAGGGTCCTGGGATAGAGCTCCACATTGGGCTCTCTGCTCAGCAGGGAGCCTGCTTCTCCCCTTCTCTCTCTGCCTGCCTCTCTGCCTACTTGTAATCTCTGTCTGTCAAATAATTAAACAAAATCTCTAAAAAAAAATAATATTAACAATATTGGTTCACCAATTGCAACAAATGTACCAGTCAATTAAAGGGGAAACACTAATGGAGTAGGTAGCAACTCCATACTTCCATCTCAATTTTTCTGAAAATCTGAAACTACTCAAAAAGTAGTCTGTTTCTTTAAAATTTGAGATTACAGGGGCTAGCTCAGTCAGTTGGGCCTCTGCCTTCAGCTCGGGTCATGATTTGGTTGGGATCCAGACCCCTGTTAGGCTCCCTGATCAGTGGCTTCTCCCACCCACTCTGTGACTCTGCTGGCTTGTGTTCTCTCTCTCTCTCTCAAAAAAAATAAATAAAATCTTAAAAAAATTTTTTTGAGATTACCAATTACATACTGCTTTAGGATAAATCTATAGATCCTCTTGGCTCAAATATGGATGTCATTTTTATTTTTTGTAAAATGAGCTGTATTCCAGTTATTTTTAAATTTAAAAATGATCATCTATGACAAACTGACATCTGCCAAGGGAGGAGGGTGGGATTATTCGTCCAAGGTTTCATCATTTGCATGAACCTAGAACTTGTTTTTCTACAATACCTATTAAAAATATTCAGGAAATATTGCTATTCTAGCTTCCAGTCAAGTATGGTTCTGAGGGGGAAGAAAAGAATAGTTCTGGGGATCTAATGCACAGCACTGTGATAGATTTTATTGTTAATACAATGTTACATACTTGACAATTGTTAAAAAAAAATTATGTGCTGTGATGAAAGTGTCAGCTAACACACTGGAGGCAATCAACACACTGTACAACATAAACTTACACAATGTTATATGTCAATGGTATTTCAATAAAGCCGGGAGGGGTGAAAATTAAAAGGCAAAAAATAAACATCTGGCACAAAAACAGTGCTATTCTATTTTTTTAAAAGATTTTATTTATTTGTCAGAGAGAGAATGCACATGCACACAAGCAGGGGGAGCAACAAACAGAGGGAGAAGCAGGTTCTCTACTCATAGGACTCCATCCCAGGATCCTGGGATCAGGATCTGAGCCAGAGGCGGACACTTAAGCAACTGAGCTACCAAGGCATCCCAAACAGTGCTACTCTAAAGAAAATGTATACTTCAAAAAAATACCTAGGAAAGTTAATTTCAGTACATCTGAAATTAATGATGTACTATATGTTAGCTAATTGAATTTAAATTAAAAAAAAAGAAAAATCAATACGGTCAGGAAAACTGCATTTATTTTTCCAACCTCATTTACATCACTAACAAACTAAATTACCTCTAGGATTTCACTTCACCATCTAGGCCAATAGTTTCCTTTTCTGCTAATTAAAAAAAAAAAAAAGACTATTTTCTAAGTTAGTCATTTTCAGAGATAAAACCCATTAAATATGAGGAAAATATAAGCATTCTGGGGAACATATCTTTCACTCACACCCAAATTACCTATTAATTATATTACAGGGAAAAATAAGGTTAATAAGCCAATGAAGCATATCAACTGACAAAAACATTTATTATGTGTATAAACTACCTAAGTAGAGAATTTACTATTATAATCAAAGGACCAAAATAACTGCCATTTAATGGTATACATAATTATTACTATGCATCATACTAAGCACTAAGCAATTCAAGGAAAATGTTTATAATTAGAATTATTTTTTTTCTTGTTAAGAAACAGGAGGGTTCATGAAGCCATTCAAGTATTACTTGAAAATACCCTCAAGAGGCAATTAAGGGGCAGAACTACAGTAAAAGATACTAACTTCTATCAACGCAAGGATTTTTATTTCTCTAACAAGTCGCACTCAGTTTAGGAAATTACATTTTGTCCTTTCCATTCCCACAGCCAAACAATACTAAAGAAAGCAAATACAGTATGATTAAATGGAAGGTTCCGGGCAGCAATAAAAACTACCTATCCCACTAATGAAGACTAAATTAATCACATTGCTACCCTAACAGTAGCAGATGGTCTCAAACAATATAAGGCAAGTGAGGGAAGAATTATGCAGTTAATAAAGAACAAACTAATAGTTACACCAGAAGGGAGGTTAGGGTAGAGGCAGATGGGTGAAACAGGTGATGGGGATTCAGGAGTACACTTGCTATGATGAGCACAGGGTGATGTACGGAAGTGTTGAGTCTCCATATTGTACACCTAAAACTAACAGTACACTGTATATTAACAAACAGGTATTTAAATAAAAACTTCAAAAAATTTTTGTAGTTAAAAAGATGGGTTAAATGTCAGAATATATTATTTAATATATTTATTATTCAACTAAAAATAAATAGTACTTTGACAAGTGCAATAAATTATATACCTAGATCTAAGTACATGACTAAAAATCTATTAGCAATTTTTTCAAGTATTCAGAATACAGTAGGTGATACATATGAAAAATCAATCTCCTTCCTGTATTTTATATCCAGATAAGAATACAATTAATGAAATTCATTCACAATAGCAATAGCTCTCACCCTCCCTCTACTAACTTTGTGGAAATAAACACAGCAAAAAATATATGCATTTCTTTGTAATTACAAGAAATATGCATACTAGGGGCCCCTGGGTGGCTCAGTAGACTATGTGTCTGCCTTCAGCTCAGGTCATGATCCCAGGGCCCCTGGGATCAAATCCCGAATCGGGCTCTTTGCTTTTCCCTCTCCCTCTGCCTACCGCTCCCTTTACTTGTGCTCTCTCTCTATGTCAAATAAATAAAATATTTTTTTAAAAAATGCATACTAGGGCACCTGGGTGCCTCAGTGGGTTAAGCCTCTGCCTTCGGCTCAGGTCATAATTTCAGGGTCCTGGAATCGAGCCCCATGTTGGGCTCTCTGCTCAGCGGGGAGCCTTCTTCCCTTCCTCTCTCTCTCTCTCTGCCTACCTCTCTGCCTACTTGTGATCTCCTTCTGTCAAATAAATAAATAAAATCTTAAAAAATAAAAAATGCGTACTAATAAGAAATATGGATTTGACAACAAGAAAATCATAAACACCACTGAAAGGCATAAACTATTAAATAAAAGGAAAACTCACCTTCCTATAAAGACATATGCTATTTTAGAGGTACCAATTACTTCCTAAGTAATCTATGAACTCAAAGCACTCGCAATCAAGAACCATACTTGATCTTAGCCAAAAGACTAAGAAGCAATTCTCCATCAACGCAGCAAGAAGCATTTAGAACTTACAATGACTCAAGTCCATCTGGAAAATTCTTTTTAAAGCAGATTGATAGTGGTGCCTGGGTGGCTCAGTTGGCTAAGCAACTGAATCTGGATTTTTGGCTCAGGTCATGATCTTAGGATGGTTAGGTCAAGCCCCAGGTCGGGCTCCATGTTCAGCATCATGTCTGCTGGGGTTTCTCTCTCCCTCTGCCTCTGCTCCTCCCCCCTGCATGCATATGCATGCAAGCTCTCTCTCTCAAATAAAAAATAAATAAATAAATCTTTAAAAACAAAAATAAGGTGATAAGAGAAAACTTTTTTTTTTTAGATTTTTTTTTTTTTTTTTTTTTTTTTAGATTTTATTTATTTATTTGACAGAGAGAGACACACACACACACTGCAAGAGAGGGAACACAAGCAGGGGCAGTGGGAGAGGGAGAAGCAGGCTTTCTGGCGAGCAGGGATCCAAGGGCGAGCTTGATCCCATGACTCTGGGATGATGACCTGAGCCAAAGGCAGACACCTTATGACTGAGCCATCCAGGCACCCTGATAATCCAAAACTTTCAGGTATTAAGCATACCATAATGAAGGAAAAAAAAAAAATCAAGACAATATAGTATTACCATAACAAAAACAAAAATCTTGACATTAATTAAGTATATTTGGGAATATACTATTGATAAAGATAGAATTTTATAGGTAAAAAGATTTACCCAACAAATGATAATATTATCTTAATATCTTAAGAATATCTTAAGAATAAATCCAGATGATTGTTTCACTACTTAAGCCAAAAACTTATATTTATAATCTTAGCACAAATCCTTTCCAAGAATATCATTAAACCCACAAATGCATAAAGATGATTAATTTGACTATATAAAATTTTTTTTAAAGATTTTATTTATTTATTTGACAGAGAGAGATCACAAGTAGGCAGAAAGGCAGGCAGGCAGAGAGAGGGAAGCAGGTTACCCGATGAGCAGAAAGGCTGATGCGGGACTCGATCCGAGGACCCTGAGATCATGAACTGAGCTGAAGGCAGTGGCTTAACCCACTAAGCCACACAGATGCCTGACTATATAAAAATTTAAATTTCTATATAACCCAATAGCATATAAGCAATAAACCAATTAAATCCATGTGAAACACAAAAGGCATACAAAAATGTACTATTCTTAAAAGAATTTTTTTTTTAAATATTTTATTTATTTGACAGAGAGAAATCACAACTAGGCAGAGAGGCAGGCAGAGAGAGAGGAGGAAGCAGACTCCCCTGCGGAGCAGAGAGCCGGACGTGGGGCTCGATCCCAGAACCCTGGGATCATGACCTGAGCCGAAGGCAGAGGCTTTAACCCACTGAGCCACCCAGGCGCCCCTCTTAAAAGAATTCTTAAATGAACTTGCCAACGTCAGTTAGTAAGCAGCAGATTTAAATCTAGGCACTCTGACTCCAAAGCTTATGTATGTTCTTACCTATTATACTACCTGTCTCAGATTTGCACAACTATTTTAAGACAGCTAATATCCAATTTGTTCAAGAATGCACTTAGAAAGGTAAGCTTACATATTATTTGTGAAAGTGTAAATTGATACAATATCTTCAGAGGGAATTTGCTTCTATCAATTAATTAGAATTACATACATAGCAAATAAACTTTTGGTATTTATCCAGCAGAAAAAAAGCAAAAAGTGCAAACATTTATGTGTAAAAAAATAGAGAATAAACATATATTCTGTATAGTACTGCATGTATAACAACCACAATGCTAATTAACACATATACATACCTACTAGGTCTCTAAGTATATAATTGATATATATATAATTGAAAGTTATCTCCCATTTATATTTAAAAATACTTATACATGTATATACATGAACAGTGAAATGATGGAATACACACTGAAGTATTCATAAAAATACACAACACACTAGTAACAGAATATCTGGGAGATGCGATTATGGAAAAATTTTTCATTTGCTATGTATTTCTGTATTGAATATTTATAATCAGAAAAAAAACAACGTGATTCTTGTAGCCCTTTGCCTACCAAAGCTTCTCACTGCTTGTACCTTATCTAGACTTTCTAGCCTACCCTAAATAACTTGGTCTACAGATACCTAAAAGAAAGAACTGATAGAAGTAGTGCTGACTTCAGTAACTAAGGTCTGGAAGAAGACTCCGAGGGTTTCTGGCTTGGGGATCATTTTCACAAGAGCAGACAAGACACTAGGTTGATATCAAGTATCTCTGACAAATCAAAGTGCATCTACTATTCACAGTCTCTGTTATTCTTCAGTTAGTCCCAGGATAACGAACAAAATCTTTTGAAATCCCCAAAGATTAACAGGGCACCCAAAGAATCCATTTGCGGCTTCCAGGATCCTTATCTTTTCCTAGAAGTCTGAAAGCAAATCTTAATTCTAATCACAAAAAGAAATGACAGTATACTACTACTACTACTTCTTCTTTTTTTTTTTTTAAGATTGTATTTATTTATTTGACAGAGCACAAGTCGGCAGAGCAGCAGACAAGGAGAAGGAGCAGCAGGCTCCCCGCTGAGCAGGGAGCCCGATGTAGGGCTTGAACCCAGGACCTGAGATGAAGGCAGATGCTTAACTGACTGAGCCCCCCAGATGCCATGCCAGTACACTTCTTAAATCACTTCAAAATCTCTACGGATGGGGAAGTTAAACCATTCTTTCGTAGGCTAAGTAATAGCCTTGGCAGGGAGATTATAGGTTTCTTACATTTACACCTAATACAAATGAAACCACTTCATCCCCACCCCGCCATCCAATCCAGACTCTAGATTTAGTCTAAGGTTTGAAATTCCAAGGACATCGTTATTAGAAAGACAGATATGTAAGCCAAACTTTGGAGTCTTACAAACAATATAACCTCAATGCAGAAAGCATAGTTATATCAAAATTACTGCAATCAACTAAAACTGAGCTTCAACATTACCTCCATAAGGATGCAGCCAATGTAGACAATAAGAATAAGATTCTTTCCATCCACCTTTCACACAGTAACATGTGATTACCAAGGAATGAAATATTTCACCTAAATGTATTGTACCAAACATTATACTTTAGAATTGTATCCCTTTAGAAATACTCTGAAAATTAATTTGACAACAGGGACTTGACTTCGGTCTGAAAATGTCTGTCTGAAAACATGTTACCACATCTCCCTCACCAAAAAAAAAGTATAAAAACAAAACTAGTTCTCACTATCAAAGATAAATTACAACTATGGAAAGGGACAACATGAGAATGAACCCTGTGGTACTGAATTACAATGAAATGTATCACTGAGAAACCATCCTATATTTACTGGAATATAGGCATAAATGTGAATGTGTACATGTGTGCAGATAAAAATATCCCCTAGCTTAATGCACTTAAGGCAGCCTGGGAGCAGCAATACCCCAAGAAGCAACAAAGACAAGAAGTGCCCAGATCTTGGCTTGTAAGTACCATTTTCCACTAAAAATTACCGGAGCAAGTTTAATGGTAACTCTAGAACACCATATTGTGCTGGATACAAGAAGTGCCCAAGAAGGAAGAACTGTATCAAAAAGAAAGAAGAAATTAAGCCAGCTAGAAGGGGTTCTCACTATCCAAATCCAGAACATCTGAATATCAAAACAAATGATAATGGATTATAACCCAGTGAATATAATAGTTTATGGTGATGTGAATAAATGAGTAAGTTAAAAATAAAGAAGGGCATCTGGGTAGCTCGGTGGGTTAAAGCCTCTGCCTTGGCTCAGGTCATGATCCCAGGGTCCTGGGATGGAGCCCCACATGGGGCTCTCTGCCTGGCAGGGAGCCTGCATCCTCCTCTCTCTCTGCCTGCTTCTCTGCCTACTTGTGATCTCTGTCTGTCAAATAAGTAAATAAAATCTTTTAAAAAAAATAAAGAAAGAAGAAAATGTTTACAAAGTTCCAAAGTACCTACCCCCAAAATATTAGTTGCAAGTGAGGAAAGAATACCTTGACATAGCAGGTATCTGGTAGTTACAACCATAATCGCATAATCCATGACTCTCATCAATAATGGGACAACTGAAATTGCCTATAACCTGATAAGACGCAATGAGAAGAATGCAACATCACTTCCATGATAACCCTGCCAAAGACCTAATCATAAAAATCTAAATCTAATCACAAAATCTAAGCATAACAACATCACAGAAATAGAATTAAGGGATATTCTACAAAATAGCTAGATCTGTAATCTTGAAAAGAGTCAAGTCCTTGAAAGTAAACACAGAAACTGTTTCAGATTAAAAGAGACTAAAGACATGACAACTAAATGTAATGTAAGATTGTCATGTGGGTCTTTTTGCTCTAAAAGACCTGGGGGACACTGGTAAGATTTAGATGTGGGGAACGTAGTCTTTGTTAACTTCCTAATTTTGACAGTTATAAAGTCATTACATAGGATAATGTCCCTGTTTGTAGGTAATAAAATAAAAAAGTATTTGGGGGTAATGGAGTATCAATCAGGTGGGCAACATACTGTCATATATATCAGGGATAAGAAAGGTTTTTGTTACTATGCTTTCAACTTTTCTGTATATTTGTCATTATTCTAAACTTTTAAACATGAAAGAAATATTACTGAAAAATCTGTAGCAGTACCAGAGAAGAGTATATCTACAGATAACAACACAGAATGGAATTTGTTGAGAATCCGAAGTGAAAGGGGGGAAGGGAAGGGATGACAACAAACCACAACACATCTGAGGAACCAAATATACAAAAAAACAAAGTGGGATCTCCAAATAGAGTAAGTTTTCTTAGCAAGGAGGATTGTGAGAAGTGTGTCCTGGGCAGTTACCCAGGTAATAAAACCACAGAAGAACAGCTGCATGGTTAAGGCCTCCAGCAAGCACTCTATACTGTGGGATTTCTGACACTTGGGCAGTGTAACTGTGAAAACGGAAATATTAACCCGAGGGACAGGAAACATGTGTAAGAGGACAAACTACCCACATACCCTAAAGGAGAAAGCCATTAGCTAACTAAATATACCAAAGCCAGAATAACAGGGATTCACATGGGCTGGGAGAATACCATGAAATGACCAATACCATACAACCTGGATCATAACACAAAGCTATAACCACAATGAAAAATCAAATGTGAGAAAAAACTAGAAGCATGATGGATATACCAAGTACGGTAAGATCAAATCTCCTATACTGCTAATGGAGGAAACAGAAGACAATATAAAAGTTTTATCTCGGAGATTCAACAGGTTACAATAAAAAATACAACTAAAAATTAAAAACCAACTCCTATGGGATGCCTGTAGCTCAGTTGGTGAAGCATTCCACTTTTGATTTCAGCTCAGGTCATGATCTTAGGAATATGAGATCAAGCGCCACATCCTGGCTCTACACTGAAAACGGAACCTGCTTAAGATTCTCTCTCCCCGGGCGCCCCAGTGGGTTAAAGCCTCTGCCTTCAGCTCAGGTCATGAACTCAGGGTCCTGGGATCAAGCCCCACATCGGGCTCTCTGCTCAGCAGGGAGCCTGCTTCCCCCTCTCTCTGCCTGCCTCTCTGCCTACTTGTGATCTCTGTCAAATAAATAAATGAAATCTTAAAAAAAAAAAAAATTCTCTCTCCCTCTTCCTCTGTACCTACCCCTGCCACTGCACACGTGCTCTCGATCCCTCTCTCTAAAAAATCACCTCCCATGAAAAGGCAAGAGTTCCCAGAAACTCTATCCTCCCCACTAAAGCACTGAAAATAAGTGAAGGCTAAATTGGTGAACTAAAATAAAATGTCAAGCCTCAGGATTCTTTCAGAATGTAATACTAGAAGACAGACACACACACACACCACACACAGGCAGGAGCACAAATCAAAGGAAGCAATGAAAGCTCCATGAATCTCAACATTTACCTAAGGTTTCCAAGTGTAGAGTGCACTCCTTGGGCCTTAGAAGTCCTCAGACACTTGGAAAGATTCTTCAAGATCAAAACAATTTTCACAATTATACTGAAACATCATTTGTCCTTTCCTATTACATTAACAGGTATGCAGCAAAAATCCGGTGGGTAAAACTGCTAGCACCTTAGTGTAAAACCACTGGCATCAAGCTATATGAACACCACTGCATATTCCCAGATATCTTCTTTTTTTCTCTGAAGCTTTTATTTAAGTTCCAGCTAGTTAACATACAGAGCAATATTAGTTTCAGGTGTAGAATTCAGTGATTTATCACAAGTGCCCTCCTTAATACCCATAACCTGTTTAAGCCATCCCCTGCCCATTTCCCCTCCAGTAACCATCAATTTGTTCCCTACAGTTAATTCCCAGATTCTTTTTAAATGCCACATTCACTGAATATCTTTAATAAAGCAGTATAAAATAGTTTTATTACACGTCAACTCTTTAATTCATGTCTTTTTAACATTTTATGTGAAGGAATGGCAATGCTGAGGAAAAGCACTTGTGTATTTACTTCAAATTATAAGCTAAATTAGCTTTTTTCTCATGAAACACCACTTTGACCTAAAAGAACAGGTGACAAACTATGCTTGTAGACTTAGGAATTTGGCAGACATTTTCTCAAAAATAAACCAAGTATGCCTCAACTTCAAGGGAAAAACACTAACAGTATTGGTTACCAATGATTAATATTCAAACTTCCAAGTGAAAATTTAGAAATGTTTACCTGTTACCCTGATTTTGACAACTTCACAATATTAAAAACTTTTCTGATGAAATTAGTGGTGATATTAATAATTTTTGTTTTCTACTACCTAATGAAATACATCAAATTCTCAAAAATGTAAATAGAACTCAATGAACCAGTATTTCTCCAACAACCATTACATGATGTCATGAAATTATGCACAGGTAAAAGATTCAAAGTGCAAGATAAACTAATGGATTTTCAGGTAACAAGAATCAAAAATGCCCTGAAAGAGTGTCACATTTGCCACTGCAGCTATCCTTTAAGAAATCTTGGTGTGGGAACGACTGGGTGGCTCATTCAGTTAAGTGTCTGCCTTCAGTTCAGGTCATGATCCCAGGGTCTTAGGATGGAGTCCCACATTGAGCTCTTTGCTCAATGGGGAGTCTCCTCCCTCTGCCTCTGCTGCTGCTCCTCCTGCCTGCGCTCTATCTCTGACAAATAAATAAAATCTTTATAAAAAAAATTTTTTTGGTGTGGTATCAAGGAATATCATCCACAATTATAAAAAAAAAATGCTGAAAATACTCCTTCCTTTTCCAATCACTTCTCTGTATAATTCTGGATTTTCTTCATATACTTCAACCAAAACTACTTACTACAGACTGAATATAAAAGCAGATGTGAGAACCAAGCTATTTCTATTTAACCAGACAGAGGAGACTTGCAAAAATATTTGACAATGTCCCTCATTCTGCTACCATTTGTTTTGAAAAATTGTTCTTGTGGTTTTATTACATCAATGTCATGATAACATACTATGATTTATGTGTTATTTATTCTTTCTAAAGATTTTATTTATTTGAGAGAGAATGTGCATGCATGCACATGTACAAGAGGGGGACAGAGGGAGAGGGAGAAGCAGGGGCTCCCCGCTGAGCAGTAATCAGAAGCTTGATCACAGGACCCTGGGATCACAACCTGAGACGAAAACAGATGCTTAATCGACTGAGCCACCCAAGCACCCCAGATTTATGGTTTTTTAAACAAATTAATTGATATTTAGAAATTTCTAATATGGGAAATAAAGTAAATATAACCCACATAAAACAAAGCTTTATGGGACCTGTTAGTAATTTTAAGAGTATAAAGGGATCCTAAGACCAAAAAATTTGGAATAGTTGCCTTAGGTCTACTACTATTACTTATAATTATGCTGTGCTATAATAGAGTGAATTCTCTGGGTGCCTGGGTGGCTCAGTGGGTTAAGCCTCTGTCTTCGGCTCAGGTCATGATCTCAGGGTCCTGGGATCGAGTCCCGCATCGGGCTCTCTGCTCAGCAGGGAGCCTACTTCCCTCTCTCTCTCTCTGCCTGCCTCTCTGCCTACTTGTCATCTCTCTCTGTCAAATAAATAAATAAACTCTTTTAAAAAATTTTTTTTAAAATAGAGTGAATTCTCCTAAGGACAAATGAACTGTATAAGGCACACTGTCCCAAAGCAAGTTGTCGAAAACTATTCTGCTTCTTAAGTTATTCAGTCTTCTTTCCATTTTCCTATTCCCTCTGAGGAACTTAAGGGTGTTGCCATAGACCTTTCTCACCCATTCTAATGAAGCAACAAGTCAGGAAACCACTCACTATGTACAAAAGTAAATGGGCTCTGAATAAGGATGGCCATAGAACTGATGCCCCCAGATGTTATTACACCCATTTTGATTGCTTTTTAAAATTACTTCCTACTTTTTCTACATTCTATATATCTAAAATCATAGGTATTCTTCAGATAAACATTCTTTTATTAACTTAATTTTTAGATAATCTTTTCTACTGTCTTACATACTACCATTTATAAAGGCTGGCAAGGCCTTCATCCAATGGTACCTGAAACAAAAATTCCAGTGACAAGAATAAAGTGAGTGACAGAATTCCACCATGCTCTTTTATAAAAACAAACAAAGGAAGGGAATTTCAAAATTTTAGGGACACTGAGAGAAAAGACATCTAACATGAAGGATAGAACAGAAAGGAAAGGGACAAATGGAGAAGAAAAATACAGAGATATAAGCTTGTGTGTGTGTGTGTTTTAAGATTTTATTTATTTATTTATTTATTTATTTAACAGGGAGCACAAGTAGGCAGAACGGCAGGCAGAGGGAGAGGGAGAAGCGGGCTCTCTGCTGAGCAGGAAGCCGGATGTGGGACTTGATCCCAGAATCCTGGGATCATGACCTGGGCCGAAGGCAGCTGCTTAATTACTGAGCCACCCAGGCATCCAAGCTTGTATGTTTTAAAAAGCCAAAAGCATAATGAAACAAAAAGGTATGGGGGTTTACAGTGTCTTAATATAGGAGTACATAACAACCTGATCTTAACAGAGGTAATTCTGTGGATATTTAAAAAAAAAAGAGTTCAGGAAACAAATTAAAAAATCTATTATGAGTATCTGGTTACAACACTGGCATGTAAACTGAGTGGTAATGCAAAAGTGATATTTACAATCAAATGGGGCAAGTAAATTTTTTCCATTCATGTTGTGAACAGTATTTTTAGGTGATGAGCATGGACTCATCAAGTTTAGAAAAGAGGGAAAGAGCAACACATAATCAAGAAATAGCTGAACATGGAGAAAATAGAGGAAGTAAATGAAGCAAACTATAAAAAATAGGAAGCTAAAGAAATGAGAAGACAAAGCATAATAATAGCTAGATTCCTATTTTACAATTAGGAAACCTAAGACAGAGGAGAAAACTAAAGGTAAATCTGAAAAATAGGTGTAGTATGGTTCAAGAGTTAGTTATGAAAGGCACCAAGAAAGAAACCAAAAAATGTCTAGTCAAAGAAAACTTGGAGACAGAAGTGCTGAGTTCTTTCCTTACAAAATTCAGAAGAATGTACTGTAAAGTATAATTCACGTATTCATTTCTATGGCAGGAGCAAACAGCCTGCATGCAAAATATGAAAAATCTATTTTGCACAAGTACAATTTATGTTGTCAAGAAAGGAAAAGATAAAGACCTCTTTAGAATTTACAACACAGGTGTTCTTACCACCCCCCCCCTCCAGCATCTAATAGGGAGATAGGCAAAGGAAAAAGTCAAAACAAAAATGTAAGCAACAAAGTGTGTTTAAAAAGAATCTAGCTAAGCAGCACTCAAAAAAGAGAAGTACTCTGCTATCCAGCATCATTAAAATTCTGCATAAACCCAAATACTTTATGAACACTGCCATAATCTATTCCTAGCCAAAACAGTTTAAGTCTAAATTATGTTATCTATAAGCAATTATTTAAAATAAATGCTGAAAGATGCACCTAATTTTCTGAAATTTTTAAGTGTTTCTTTAAAGTATTGTTTATTACCAAGAGTTCAATATCAGCATCTCTAAAAGAAGTGAATTTAGAGATTTACCAATGATATATGTAAAATGTCTCTAACTACAGCTACCACTTATTAAGAAATAACATGCAATAAAAATCTGGTTTCCATATTTGAACCACTGTAAGCTTTTCAGACATGAGAAGTTTGCAAAAGCTTGATCTGAAACAAGTGAACTTTATAATGTAGTTTTTGAATTAATTAGTTAAAGGATTAAGTTTATCACTATTGAAAACTCCTAAGTACTTTCCATAAATAGTGCCACTAAATATGTACTTTGTGCAATGTAAACAAAAGGTTTAGAAGTACTCCAGATTTACCAATTTAATTTAAGAAAACCCACACAAGACTAAGAAGTATAGAAGAATGCTAAGAAGAATATCCAAAATGTAAAGCCACTTGAATATTTCAACTGTTTACCATCTTTCTGTAACCTCTTTTCCAACCCTACGGTCACATTTTAAACAAGGCTTGAAAATATGTATAGTTTGACAATAGTATAAAGCCTGAAATTCATTACGTTAATTCAATACTGAACTAACAATTCTAAGTAAACCACAAAATGAATTTTGTCTTGATGGTACAAAAGGAATCCAAGGTTTACAAGGGTGAACATTTCACATTTTTAAAGTGTGCTCTCTGCATCTAAACATACTACTGATGCTCAAAATAAAATAAAAAAAAAAAAAACCAAGAACTTTATCTAAAAATGGATTTAAGCAGTCATTTTCAAGTGCTACAATACTTCTCACTTGTAAAATTTACTAATGCAGAGAAACATCTTCACAGAGTGATAATTTTCTACAAAAGACTTGCTCTATTAAGGCTCTGTTGCTCTGAGGCCAAGTAGAAGCCATATAAGGAAACTGAAGTTCAATGCCATTTATTTTGTTCTGCTCCTTCCGATGCCCAAGAATAACCTCTTTCGCTGCTTAATACTATGTCCCAAATCATAAAGCAGATCACTTATAGACTTTTAAATTCCTTCATAAAGCTATTCTGACTTAACAGGAATGACTTGATGGTTCACCACCTTACCAACACAAATAAATACACGATAAATGTTTAAAAACGACCTTCAGAGACTACACTAAGGGGAAAAAAATCAAAACAATATATAATAATAGTTAAGAGACTCCCATTTTGGAAATGTTCTTAACATAATAAACGAGTTGTGAAATAATTTGGTCCTGCTCTTCAAAGGCTATCTTTTCTTTCAACTAAAGAATGTCAACTATTTTTCATGGAGGAGCATGAGCAAACTAAATATTAATTTACAGTTAAGATATACCTATCAACAGGATGCCATACTCATTTAATATTTATTCCAAAGCACAGTATTATGTTTCACCTCCTTTACCACAGTATAACGGAAAAAAAAAAAAGACATACTAAAACACCAACCAGGGAAGCCTGGGTGGCTCACTGGGTTAAGCCTCTGCCTTCAGCTCAGGTCATGATCTCTGGGATCGAACCCGAGCCCCCAATCCAGCTCTCTGCTCAGCGGGAGCCTGCTTCCGCCTCTCTCGGCCTGCCTCTCTGCCTACTTGTGATCTGTCAAATAAATAAATAAAATCTTTTAAAAAATAATAATAAATAAAACACCAACCAAAAAGCCATTTGTGTTTGTTGTGAACAAACTAGTTTTTTCTTTAAAGACTACGGATTGGTTCAGAAGTGTTTATAACTCTGACCAGTGGAATGTCTCCCATGTTTCACTAATTTCCTGCCACCAGGGTAGGCACCTATCACTTACTAGACAGAACCAGACAAAACATTTGGACCAATACAAAAATGTAAATAAAGTACTAAACTGAAAGAACTGATGTTTATTATAATCAATAAGACCTCCATAAAAATCGTTTCAAGCGTTTTACTTTCCTTTCTCTATATATTCTGTTCTTAACTACAGAGGAGTCCTAAAAGATCAGACTACTTACGGGTGTATTTGTTTTTGCTTTTTAATTACAACTCTTTACCCATAATACTTTCTCCTTCTCCTTCCTAGGTCACTTACAAGAAAAATTAAGCAGATACTTCCTTTCCATTAACCAAACAAGTATCACTGAGATTGTAAACGTCCGAAAGGAGCCAGCTACTGAAGAAATACATCTCCCACCTTAAAAAAAGACTAAGTATGGCAAAGTTTGTTTATAAAATCCAACCAAATACGTTTCTAAGGGCTGCAACTAAAAACAAAGCAAAACAAAACAAAACCTCCATATACAATTAACGCAAAAGTCAAATAATCGGCAACAGTATAAACAAATGTAGCAGCCATCTCAACAACAGTAAATCCCTCGCTGCAGCGACCTAACTTTTTTCCAAAACAGGAGTTGCCAGGTTCGATAACTTAATAAATAAAACATATAAAACATATACATTGTATATATTTCAGGAAACTAAAACTTTTTGATCCTAGTGCTGAACAAAGGCACTCTTTCTTCCGATTGCTTTCAATTTTTCGTCTCACCGCATTCTTACAATCTCTTCTAAAGTAACCACAGTCCAGATGGTAGAAGGGGGAAAATCAGTTCTACTTACTATTTAGCAACTGAAAGACTATCCACTTCGACACTACGAAAGATTAATCTAGAGCAAGTGAGGGAAAAGTGAGAAACCCTGAAGTACCTCTTTCCCGGCCCAAGAGCTCTCCACTTGTGGAGAAAATTACCTTTCGGTCGGACAGTGTCTCAGGGTAGCTTTTTCAAGTCTTCGCCAGACATGATTTCCTTCCCTTCATTAGTCACTTTGGATCCAGCCGAATTTCTCTCTCCAGAGAGAGCGGATGTGGAGTGGCCTCCCGCAGTAGGACGAGTAGGTGGTTCGGAGTAGGGGGCTGGGAAGAGGGCTGGTTTCCTGGTCTCAACTTATACAGGAGTTTCCCAGCCCCAACGAGGATCTCCGCCGAAAAAAAACTTTTCACTCGTGACACCGCCCGGAATTACCGTGCGAAACTCACTTCCTGCCTTGGCGCAGAAGCAGGATCCAGCTCGGTCCAGGGGAACCCGGAAAACCAGCTCCGCGCGCGCCGGGGAGGGGGAGGGCAGGGGGCGTCCGCGGAGAGCCTCGAGCTCCGGGCGCCCGGCGCGCCCCGCACACCCGACGGCGGCGGAACCCGGCCGGCGGGGACCAAAATGCCGCCGGGGCGCTGGGCGAGCCTCGGCCGCGCTAGGCCGCCAGCT
The DNA here is from genome assembly GCF_922984935.1 of Meles meles. NCBI lineage: Eukaryota > Metazoa > Chordata > Mammalia > Carnivora > Mustelidae > Meles > Meles meles. Next base: position 88,595,590 of record NC_060068.1, read on the forward strand.
CCTCCTCGCCGCCGCCCCCAGAGCCGGGCGGCGGGGTTATTGTCTCGATAGCGCCTGCCGCGCCCTTCGCCCGCGCCGCCGCCGCCGCCGCCGCCGCGGCCGCCCCGGGCCGGAGCCGAGGGGCCGGGCAAGCTCGATGGCGGCCCCCTCCCCGGGCAGTCCGTCGGGCCGTCCGTTCTTCCGTCCGTCCCTCTCCGCCTTTCCTGGTCGCCCTCGAACCCTCTTCTCCCTCTCCCGTTTTCCCGCCGCCGTCCCTTAGCCCCCCTTCTCGTTCTTCTTCCCAGGCGGCGGTGGCTCCCCTGGGAAGCCCAGCGGGTGGGGGCAGGCGGCGGCTAGTCTCCTTACGAGCTTGCGGGGCCGCGGCAGGGGCCGAGGCTGCGTCCCGCGCCGCCGCGCCACATTCACTCGAGCGAGAGACTGCGAGGGGAGGGGTGGGGAGGGGAGGGAGGGAGAGGAGAGAAAGGAGGAGGAAGGGAGCTGGGGCGGAGGGGAGTGACTGCCTCTCGGGCCGCGGCGGCAACAGCGCCACCGCCCCGGTGGTGAGGGGGAAGAGACTGCGCGCCGCTCCTCCGCGGCGGGGGCGGGGGCGGGACGGCCTCCCGCCGGCTTCTCCCCAACCGCCAACAGCCGGGCTGGAGGCCGGCGCGAGCCAGTCACTGCGCGCGGGGGCGGCGCGGGCAGACGTCGGCGGCGGCGGCTGGGGGCGGTGGCGGACCCGGGGTCCGGGGGGGAGGGGCCGGCGGCGGGGGCTCGCGTGGGAGGCGCGGCGTTAGGCCCACTCAGGCCTAGGCCGGGGGAGGCCTGCCTGCAGCCCCCAGCCGCCCGGGGTGGGGGATGCTAACGATGCGGACCCCGACTCCTTTGCGCCCAGCCGGGGAGACTGAACGCCCCCAAGCCTCCTACGTCCCGGCCGATTGAGCTTCTCTCTAAGACAGTAATCGGTGCGAAGGGTTCAAGTGCAGCCCCGATTTTAGGGCTGCAGGTATCTCAACTTCCTCTAATGGCACGCTCGGTTTGCAGGAAACCACAGCGGCGGCTCGGTGAAGCTTCCCACGCCGGCCCTCGCTCTGAGCTTGCTCGCGCAGCAAAGCAGCTGGGGCTCCTCCAAGTCTCAGCCTCACACCGGCGAGGAGACAAAGCTGGCGCGGGGAGGGGGAAAAATGGCCCGCGAAATTGCCTCAAGATAGTGCCTTTGTTAGAGGAAGCATTGGCCACAGTCCGAATGCGACGTAGGCTTCCAACCCCAGCGGTTTCGGTGGTGCAGTCTTGAATTGCGCTGGCCCTAATAATTCAGTCTGGCAGGGTTTGCGTTTATTGCGGAGAGAGACTTAAGCATTCCATCAACACATATGGCATAAAACGCTTCAACCATAACATTGCACAGTTTTTGCAGTTACTGCTTTAAATATGTTAACAGACAAGACGGCCTTGTTTTACCAGAGAAGGAACGCAATAGATACGGAAGAAACCATTCCCCGCCCCCAGTCTCTGCTGTACTTAACCCTGTACAACGATGGTAATTAGTCTCTGTGTCCCCGAAGTCATTGCTTCAGTTCTTCCGTCTGTGTTCCAGAGATAATTATTTATTACCAAGTTTGAATAAAGAACTGTATGCCCTATAGATAATTTTTGGCTTGTATCCAAAGGAAGGAGTTCATAAAGTCCATCAAAGAACTGTTTACCAAAGTGAGTTGTATGCTAGTGAAAACACTTGAAATAACTCCAAAGGTGTTCAAGACATTCTGTTAGTGTGACAGTATTTTAACTACTTCCAGAACTGCTGGAATTACACAGGTAGTTCTTTACGGTAGAGCTGAAGTTGAAGGCTCCCAAATAGTACCAAAGTGTTCAGGTTTATTCAGTGCTGGAGTGGAGAACATTTAACTACAGCTAGGAAATGAAACGACAACCAGGTGTAATAGTAACACCAAGCTAGTTAAGCCATCTTATGTGAATATGAATCTTAGCCATTGTATAAAATCTAAAGTTGGTATATTGTTTATGTTTATCTAACAAGAAGGATTTCCTGCTCCCCTTTCAAAAACCGGCTTGAGGGACGCCTGGGTGGCTCAGTCGTTAAGCATCTGCCTTGGGCTCAGGTCATGATCCCAAGGTTCTGGGATAGCTGGACATTGGGATCCCTGCTTGATGGGAAGCCTGTTTCTCCCTCTCCCATTCCCTCTGCTGTTCCCCCTCTTGATGTGTCTCTCCCTGTGTCTCTGTCAAATAAATAAATGAAATCTTAAAAAGAAGGAAAAAAAAAAAAAAAACCAAACACCTGGCTTGAGTCTGAGCAAACTCAGTAGCATAGCCCTGAACTAAAAGGGTCACTCTACTAAAGCATCCCAGGATGGAGTATCTCCCATACCAGTATGAGACCAGATGGAATCTGGAATTTCAGTGTTGTATTTCGTCCCAGGTTGGTTCAAGACCCCTTTAAATGTGGCATCATAGATGTACGTAAGCCTAACTGCCACCACCCCTTCCCAAACTTAATGGGACCAGACCAGTCCTTAGGTTAGGACCTGTCCGGGCCCTTTTTTCCCACCCCTACTTAAACTCCTACTGGGATCCAATCTGGCCAATTCCCATTTAGGCTGGAAAAGTTTTTATAACCAAAGCCCCTCCTCCAATTCACCTAAAATTTTTGCTGCAGGAGTTTAATCCCTTTCAATCTTTTATTTCTCTAACACAAAGCCATAATCCTGGGAAAGGTAATATTTAAGCCTTATTAGTCATTTATACCTAATTCATCAGATTGCTTCTCCAAAGCAGCTTTTGATGGGAGGGAATATAGAGACAGCATATGCTGATGCTGAAAAGGTAGGAGAGGGAAATGTTCCATTCTTTGGGGAAATATATGAAGAGAAGTATAGATAATAAAGTGCCTCGCATTTGATTGTTAAGTAAGTACTACGTGTACTGCAAGAATGAGCCCCAAAGCACTGAACCTAAGAGGCTGGAAGCCAGGATACACTTAACCAATATTATGCATTTTGACAAATGTTTCTTTAATGATGCTTTTTAAAGGATCTTCAGCAGGAATTCTGTGTCTGTGCTCATACAGAAGGGTGAAATGATAGATATATATGACCAGGGTATTCAGTAATCAGAAATGATTCATCTTTGTTATTCATCACTGACTATTTAGTTCTAAATAGAGCAGCATATACAGATGTAGCCAAATCTTCCATTTGTTCTTTTATTATAAGGCATTCTTGTTCTGTGCTTTACAGATTAATTTCCTTTGAAAATCCTCTCACAGTTCAACTAAGATGGACTTAACATTTCAATTATGATGAAAAAGAGAACTACAGCCCCACCTTCAACAAGCCTGCCTAACTGTGATTCCATAATGATTAACTGAACTCCAGGACCACCTTAGAGAGAAAGCTAATAAATTTGTTGATACTCTAGCTTCATCTTCCCCATTGAGATTCTCTAAATAATTCTCTGTGAAAGGCAGGGAATTCTTTCTTTGGGATTCCCCTTCCCAGTGGCTGGGCTCAGGAGAGGAATTACTGTCTGCTACAGATAAGCCACATATCTGAAGGAAAGTCTTAAGGTCTTAAGCATTCCAGGGAATGCTCACAGCATTCATCAAGGAAAAAAAAGTCTCAGCAAAGAGCCTATCTACTGTTTTAAATAGGGTCCCCCTGTCATTTCCCTATATCAGCCAGGCAGCTATGCAGAAGCACTGTGAAAGAAAGCAAGTAGAGGGCAAAGGGACATTCCAGATGATCATTCTTCTTTTCTTTCTTTCTCAAAACCTAGTGAAGAATTGGTTATCTAAAACCAAAGTCTTTGTCACAGTATCATTAGGGGAAAATTCATGTAGAATAGAGCTAGAGTTTTTAAAAGTCTAGAAGCATTAGATCAACTAGATCAAAAGGCATTATAACTCGTAGTTTTAGTAAGGATTGACTTCCCTATTTTCACTTCCATCTTAGCCCCTTGATAGGGAGAGGGCAGGAGGTTAGGGTACCAAGAGTGTGGGACAAGGACACTTGGGTTCAAAAGAGGCAATACATGCAGGAACCAAAATTAAGGATTTTATAATACTTCAGGAATGGAATCGTCCCTTCCGTAGCATGCCTTTCTGACATATTTTCAAAAATATTTTTTGAAACAGAAGTAAGTCTGCCTCTTGTGAAAATCTTATGAAAAGTTTTCAAGTTTTTGCCCTAGTATAATGCTTGATAATCTTTTGTTTTCCATCCAATACATTTTATAGCCTATCGGAATTAAATTTCTTTCAGATGTCTTATGAGTTTTTTAAAAGTAGAGAGAAAATAAATAATGCACGGTGATGTTATATGTGACCTCTGAAACAAGACAGCCTGAATTAGAAACTTAGCTACTGAGTGACCTTGGGCAAGTTCCTGAACATCCATAAACATAAACTTGAGCTTCCTCATCTCTACAATGGGGACTATAATACTAACTGCTTCATAGATTATTGGGAGGATGACATAGGACAATGCTCATAAACTGCTTAGCACAGTGTTTGGCACATAAAAGTGTTAGCTATTATAAGTAGTTCACTTTAAAACGCGCTGATAAGCCCTTTTACGAAGATGGCGCCAAAAGCTAAGAAGGAAGCCCCTGCCCCTCCCAAAGCCGAAACCAAAGCAAAGGCTTTGAAGGCCAAGAAAGCGGTGCTGAAAGGCGTCCAGTCACAAAAAAAAGATCCGCACATCACCTACGTTCCGAGGACCCAAGACTCTGCGTCTCCGAAGGCAGCCCAAATACCCTCGAAAGAGCGCCCCTAGGAGAAACAAGCTTGATCACTATGCCATAATCAAGTTCCCCCGACTACTGAGTCAGCCATGAAGAAAATAGAAGACAACAACACACTTGTGTTCATTGTGGATGTCAAGGCCAACAAGCACCAGATCAAACAGGCTGTGAAGAAGCTCTATGAAATTGATGTAGCCAAGGTCAACACCTCAATCAGGCCTGATGGAGAGAAGAAGGCACACGTTCGACTGGCCCCTGACTATGATGCTTTGGATGTTGCCAACAAAATTGGAATCATCTAAACTGAGTCCAGCTGGCTAAATCTAAATATAGTTTTTTCATGATAAAAAAAAAAACACCAAAAAAAAAACAAAACCGCACTGATAATATGTACCATGCTCCCATCACTTCTAAGATGGCCAGATAGTGTGTTATTAAAACTAGAATACTTCTGAGAGGAAAAGCACACATTAATAACAATTATCCAGAGACAACAAATGTAAAACCATGACTGTCCTGGACCAACTAAAATAAATAGTCTCCCTAATAATTTCCAACTTTACTATTTCCTTCTGATCACTTCCCCTCTCATAGCTTTCCTGGTATGAATCATAATCTATGTCAATCATACTACAACATGCACACTTCTTCTAAATCATAACAGTATTAATCAACCAAAAAAGCTTAAATACTGCTGCTTATTGCCTTTCAGTGCAGGGTTTCACTTAAGAATACCATTTTTCTTTGGGTAATGAAACTTTTCCTACTCACATGCACCCTATATATTTTTCTATAGTATTTTTTTAAAAAAGACTGTTTAGCATCAAATATGAAAATAGCCAATACATGAATGTGAAGCATAATTTGAGATGTAATGTGAGGCTAAATGCCCTGCTCTAGATGGCAACTTTGTATCATAAAAACTTGTTTAGTTAAGCAACATACCATTCCTATTTCAAAGTAAATCATCTCTGCTGTTGATGATAACAATATCATCAGAATAACTGGAGAAATCTCACTTAAATCGAGTTTAATCAGTATTAAGAAAATGAAACTTTGCAACTGGGTTTTCTAAAATAATTCGGGATATACTTTAACACTCATACTTCCTTCCACTGGGGGGAAAATGTATTTTCTGAGAATTGAGTACAAATTTTCCTTCAGAAATGTTGAGCTAAAAATAGCATATTTTTTAATAATAGCATATGTTAAAAATGTTTCCTCTCTGTTTTCCTTAGCTCAATCCCTTTATTTTTCTGCCATTAAATTTATGTCAACCATCAGATCAGTCATGTAGTAGTTTAGTTTTCTTAGTTTCTAGTTTTCCTCTAAAATAGATACAAAATTTGTCTTCCTTCTACCTCTGGAAACTGCCTCTGAGGGTTTATGTTTTCTCTCATACAAAACATTTTATTGTATATTTTTCATATTTCCTGCTATCTACCATGCCAAACTATTTCGAGAAAAGTCACTTTCCTTCCAAAGGATTTGTAATTCTTTACATAGAAATAAATTTGTAAGGAAGAAATAGTTTTCAAATATTTTATTTGATAATTTCAACACAATTTTTCTTTTTCATCCTTGATATTTTATTTTATTTACCTGATTTCCAGTCACTTGCCTCATAGATAACTGATATTTCCGGTTTGTCTTCTGTCATAATGAAACCTTAGCTTATAAGTTCTTTGTCATCAGTCCTGTCATCTTTCAGAAAACTGCTGGCACTGACATTAGCATTTACTAGCTGATGACCTTGGACAAATGATTTAATCTCTGTGCAATAATTCATGATCTATAAAATGGAAAGATAAGCCTCTTTTATCTATCTCCTAGGGTTATTGTGGGCAGCAAATGAGATGAGGTAAATGAAAACACACTATAAATATTACATAAATAAACACTGTCTTTTTTCTATTACATTAATAGTAATACATTTCATTATTATCATCAATAAAATATTATAAGCCATATTCTATGTCCATTGACATAGTGGCTCTATACTATGCATACTTTAGATCACCTATTAAATGCACAGTCTATTTTCTTTTTTTCCTTTTTTTTTTTTTAAAGATTTTGTATTTATTCATGAGAGACAGAGAGAGGCAGAGGCAGAGGGAGACGCAGACTCCCCACAGAGCAGGGAGCCTGATGTGGGACTCCATCCCAGGATCCTGGGATCATGACCCAAGCCGAAGGCAGACACTTAACCAACTGCGTTACCCAGGCACCCGCATGGTTTATTTTATATAAAGTCTATAACCTAAAAGAGGAGGTAGGTATAAACTCATCAAATTTTAAATAAAAATTCAAGTCATTAATTCAGCTGTCCAAAATTCAGAAGCTTTATTATTCAGACACTGGTTAGATTTTACACCATGAAATGTTGCTAGGCAAATTAGAAGTGTTAAATTTAGGGAGAATCGTTGACCTACTTAAAGATAATAAGCTTTTTAAACTCTACAATCCGAAAATTTTTAGTAGTGTTTGAACAAGCATGAAGGGACCTTAAGAGGTGGGTCATCTGGTTTCTAGTTCAGCTGCATTTTACAGGTGAGAGAGCTTAGATTTGAAGACTTGCCCAAAGCCATAGTACTGGTTAGAGGTAGAACCATAATTAGAACATAGTTCTCCCCCATTTCAGTATGTGTTCTTCTCTACCACACTGCCACCACACAGTAATCCAAACATGGAACAACCAGAAACCGCCAAAGAAAAGTTTGGCAGAACTAACTAAATTCATAAAACTTCTGTTGGCCAAAGCCATTATAAACAAAGTTAAAAGACAAATGACAGTTGGAGGAAAAATACAACATATATGAGAAACAATAGCTAATATTTATACTATATAAAAGGTTCTTATAAATCCAGAACAAAATAATAATCCCATAGAAGTATTTACAAAGACATAAATCAATAGCTCATACACACACACACACACACACACACACACATACATAATACAAAGAGCCATTAAACATTTGAAATATGTAATGGCTTTAAAAAGCAAGTAGAGAACAACCTCATTTAAAAACCAAAATAGCTTGGAGCACCTGGCTGGCTCAGTTGCAAGAGACTGTGATTCCTGATCTGGGGCTTGTGAGGTCAAGCCCCACAGTGGGTGTGGAAGTTACCAAAATAAATAAATAAACTTTGTTATAAAACAAAACAAGGTAACTGAAAGTCTACTCAGCTTTTGTTGTTTTCATTAGCGTTGGGGAGATAGCTCTTTTTCAACTCTCTCAATGAGCAAAAGGAACCCCAGTAAGCTATATCAAAAGGGGATCCTATGACTTTGACAGAAAGGGAAGCAAGCTATTCTGATGACAACTAAATTGGAATTAAATTAACTTATGGGGCGCCTGGGTGGCTCAGTTGGTTAGGTGGCCACTCTTGACTTCAGCTCACGTCATGATCCTGGGGTCGTGATCCTGGGGTCGTGAGATTGAGCCCTGCCTCTGCTTCTCGATCTCTCCCTCTGCCCCTCCCCCTGCTTGCATGTGCCTGTTTTCTCTCTCAAATAAATAAATCAAGCTTTAAAAAAAAAAAAAAACACCTTAAACATGGTCGCAGAAACCAGTCTTTCTGGTGCTGCTGCTCCATGAATGTCTATAGGGAAGCTCAATAACACCAACTGGAAAGGATCAGGGCTGGGCAAACACTAATGGGACTCTCTTTGGGCATAGTCCCCTAGTCCAAACCATCAGGCTTCTAGATATGCACTTGCCACATTGTGCTCAAGTTAAGGTTATATACTTTGGAAACCATGGACTTTAAGATACTAGGATTCTAAAATAAGTGCTGAACAGCGTGAGATGGTAGCAAATTGTTCCAGCAAATCAAAATTGTGTTTATGTAATGAGTTTAAGGCCCTGAAATTAACTCCCAGATTCCGTTAGGGTTACAGACTGAGGTTCTGTTAGGGCTGGGGAATCCTGTGAAAGGATCCAAGCAGTCGAGTGCAGAAGTAACCATAGGAGTGGGGAAGAGGCAGAAGAAATTCTGCCTTTATTTGTAATGTGAACTCTCTCCACTCTTCACACTTCCTTGGACTTGCTTCCTGGCAAGTGTTCCAAAGACAAGTAATAGGGGAAAAAAATGAGATCAGGTAGGACAAAAAGATTTAAAAAAGTAGCCTTAAGCAATTTTTAAAAAGAAACCAAACCTAAAACCAGAAAGTGAAGCAAAATATTTTTCTAAAAGATTGAAATAAATTTGTAGAAAACACAATGGATGAAGAGAGAGAGAAAAATGAGAGTCAGAAATCACTAAAAAGAGCAAATAGAAAAAAAAATTACATATTAGGGACACCTGGGTGCCTCAGGCAGTTAGGCGTCTGCCTTTGGCTCAGGTCATGATCCTAGGATCCTGGGATCGAGCTCTGCACATGCTCAGCATGGAACCTGCTTCTCCCTTTCCCTCTGCAGCTTCCCCTGCTTGTGCTCTCTTTCTCTCTCTGACAAATAAATAATTAAAAATTTTTAAAAAATTATATGTAAACCTTCCTGAAAGCCAGAAAATGAGATTGATTTCAACATACTATATATAAGGGGGAAAACTTAAACACAAAAGATGAATGACACTGGATAAAGTAAAAACAAGACAAAACAAAGAAACTCCCCAAATCTAGAACATAAAAAAAAAATCATAAAACAACAAACTTGTGAATGCATAAAAAGAAAGAAAAGAAAACTGCTAGAGGCATTCAGTTTCTGAGTAAGTCTGATTATCTCGAGGAAACAGGATCCTGCTGTGCCAGGACCTCCCAGGTTAATGGAACAGAGGGCTCCTCTGAATCTGCCCTAGGATATTGAGGCTCATGGCTCCCAAGTGTCCTTAACTACTTGTGAAAGCAAATATCTGACTTCAACAGCCGATTCAAGCAGAACTACCTGGACTGCATGGACTTCTCCCAAGCCCTGACTTCCCTCTTCTTCTTATCAGCATAGTAAGTTATACTGCCAGTTAATCGATAACCTGCCTGTACAAGACCGCCTAGGTAGGAATTTGTAGAGCTAGACTATGAACCCAGCAACCTGAAGCCAGAGCGTCAATGCCAACCATTAAATTCTGTGGTGTCCTATAACTATGCTTCATGCCTGTACCAGTAGCTTTTCCACACCCATTTATAAGCTGACATTCTCACTTTTAATCATTGGGAGTTTTTTCATAATTCACAACCTTCCGTAGAATAAAAACAAAAGCAGTTTTAATTTCATCTTGAAATACTTCCTGTTTCTAGGTCTTCTTCCCCCGCTCATTTAAAACAAAAGCCCGTCCCTTTCTTTACTTCTTGTTTCTCTCCTTATTATAAAACCCATGTGTTTACATTGTAGAAAATAAAGGGCTTCCAAAGTATACAAAACAAGAAAAAAGTATTCCACCAAATACAAACAATTAAAAACAGGACCCTGGTAATGATGTTATTCAAATGCCTGAATGTATCTGTAGAGACTCGGTGGTTTTAAGGCCTTTTCTGCATAACATAATGCTCATTTTCACCTAGCAGACATGATTGTCAGCCATGACTGACAGCTAGAGCTACATCTTTATTGGTGGGATTGAATAAAAAGAAGCCATTCCAATTTGGTACTGCAGTAGTTTACTTTGAAGTGTTGATTCTATGTTTTCTCTTAACCTCATTTGTAATTATCCCATCTCATTTTACCAAAAACCACTGCATTGGAATCTTGCTGATAATTATTCTTTGTGCAGGCCTAATGGAGTATGGTGAAAACAGAGTGAGCATGGCTTCAATACGGATGTACTAAGTGGTGTCTAATATCTTGATATTCTTCTGTTCTTTTAATGTATGTATGATTCCCTGATGCTTCTGGGCCACTGGCAGAGAAGGTAGTTTAAAAATCATTACCAACATAAATTTCCATCCATAGACTCCACTTTTTTACTTTCTCACATCACCTCATCTAAAGTCTTTTGTGTTTAAAAGTCTGTAATAGCCCTAAAGGAAGGTATTATGTGTTTCATCTGTTGCTCCAAAAGAAGCGAAAAACTAGACTATTAACCCACTGTGTAATCCCTGCACAGACTACAACGCCTTTCAGTGGGAAGCCAGGCTCTGCCAAGAGCACGGAGTATTGCAATTTAAACATTACAGGGTCAAGTTCAACATTTGTTCCATTCACAGATCTCCCACTAACATCAATGAGAGTTTTGTGCAGAGTAGAATTTCTTCCTCAAATGATTTCTGTAATGCTTTCTATTTTGTCAGAATATATTCCGCAAAGAATGTAATAAAGAAGATATACGTAGTACCTCTCTTATCCCTACTCTTGATTTCAATAATATGTCATCTCCAAAAAAAGCATTTTTCTTATAGAATATGATTTAAAGGTAAGTAAGCCAGTACAGAGAATGTAAAGAGATTTTTCATTCAATCTAGGCTCATTTGAGGGTTTTTTGTTTTTGTTTTTGTTTTGTTTTGGCCTGGGATATAAACATCACAAATGAGTTCAGTCAACAGCCTTTGAACCAAAGAAATTTTATGTCCTATGATACATCATAATTGACTGATTGGGAACATGGAGTTCTTAAGCTATTAGACTAAGGTATGCGGAACGAAGTATCAATTCCACAAATATCCCTGGGTAAGTAAAGGCTGCTAAACAGGAACAGTGAAGGTCCTGAAATTTATATAATTGCTAGAAAAGTAAGCAATCTATATTAGTGAAGAGTTTGAATACTACAATGAAATTTTATTGTTCTTAAGTGATACAGTAACATCAATAAAAATTAATAAAGTACTTCAACAAATGAATATGCATAATTTATATTTAGCTCATTGTTTATGTGACTTATAATTGTCAGGGAAAAGAAAATATCCGAATAGTAAAATATTAAATTCCTTTTAAGAGAAATAAAATATTAGGTATTTTTCTTTGAATAACTATAGTAATTATCGGATTAACACTTCTATCAGCTTATAAAATGAGACATTAATTTACATTACAGAAATTAACTTTAGTGTCTAATATCATAATGTAAGGTTATCTTTGGCTTTTAAGATTTAAAAAGAAAATCTGCAGTTTCTTATAGACTTTAAAATCTGGTGTATGTTTTCCTTAATCTCCAGAAATATTTTAAAACTACTTTTTTTTTTTAAAGATTTTATTTATTTATTAGTCAGAGAGAGAGAGAGAGAGCACAGGCAGACAGAGTGGCAGGCAGAGGCAGAGGGCGAAGCAGGCTCCATGCCGAGCAAGGAGCCCGATGTGGGACTCGATCCCAGGACGCTAGGATCATGACCTGAGCCGAAGGCAGCCGCTTAACCAACTGAGCCACCCAGGCGTCCCTCCAGAAATATTTTAAAACAGATTGGATTCTAAACATCATTAGTATTCTATAAAAATCTTTGGCATGACACACTCATACTTCATGTAAGGGAGATGCTCTTACTTTTCTGTGGCTCAGGAAAGGTTTTATAAAGGCAATCTGGGGACAAAGATAGCTGATAGGAGGTAAAAACAAAATAGGCACTTTGGCCTATGCAACAACTCACTCCCTGTTATGTCCAACCATTGCCAACTTCAAAATTTCTTGTTTTGTTGGTTTTTTAAAAATTTGATTTAATTAATTTATTTTTTAATTTTATTTTTAAGTAATCTCTACACCCAGTGTGGAGCTTGAACCTACAACCCTGAGATCAAGAGTTGCATGCTCCACTGACTGAGCCAGCCAGGCATCCCTTGAATATATTTCTACAGAGGTTCACTCCTCCTTCAAACTGTAACTGTGGCAGGCCTCTCAGAAAATCACAAAGTTACACCATCTGCTATTTATTAATGGTGCACTCAAACAGTAAAAACTTTTTTAGGAAATCAAGCAGGTGTCAGATGTCAATGGCATTTGTGGAATATCTCTTATTGATCTGGTACGAGGCTAGGCATTTCACAAGTGATATCTCACAAGGTAAGTCAAGAGATATCAAGTTATTTGTTATGGATCATATTCTTAGAAGTTAAATTCTTGGGGCACCTGGGTGGCTCAGTGGGTTAAGCCTCTGCCTTTGGCTCAGGACATGATCTCAGGGTCCTAGGATTGAGCCCAGCATCGGGCTCTCTGCTCAGCGGGGAGCCTGCTTCCCCCCACCCCCTGCCTGTCTCTCTGCCTACCTGTGATCTCTATCTCTTGTCTGTCAAATAAATAAATAAATAAAATCTTTTTAAAAAGAGAGAGAGAGATCAAGTTAAGAAGTTTTGAAAAATCTGTGATTTATATGGCAATTTCAGAATTTCAGGAACAATCAGTTGTTCCATTGTCTAGGAATCAGACAAGTCCCCACGTAGGAGTTACCATTACAAACAGACCGTCAATTCTTTGGTGGTCTTTTGAGTTGGGGACTGTTCATCAGCTATATGGGATGGTGGGGCAGTTTTAAAAATATATCCACAAGTTCTTTGAGGCGCCTGGGTGGCACAGTTGGTTAAGTGACCAATTCTTGGTTTCTGCTGGGGTTGGGATCTCAGAATCATGGGATCGAATCCCATGTTGGGATTTGTGCTCAGCATGGAATCTTCTTGGGACTCTCTCCCTCTCAGTCTGCCCCTCCCCCTTCTCAAAATACATAAATAAGTCATTCAATAAAATAAAATATATCTATAATTCTTTGGTAGCCCTCGCATCAAAAGTGCAATCTGTGAACACTGCTTTTAATTTGGCTTCAACCAATAGAGAACAGAGAAAATAACACCACATGATCCCTAGGTGAGGGCTAAAAAGGCAATATGCTTCTACTTTGTTCTCTAGAATACTAGCTTTTGCAGTCAAATGCTCTACCACTGAGCTATACCCACTAGAATACTAGCTTTTGAACACATCAGCTACCGACTCAACATTTTGTCTTCCCTGAGGCCATGATGTATGAAAAAGGTGAAATTAGTCCCATGGCAAGACCACACAGAGAGGCCCTGTGACTATAAATAGAAATTGAGAGAGCTGACAGATCAGTCTCAAGTTCTTCCAGCCTCCCTTCCCCTTCCAGCCTGCCCCTCCCCACAACTGTCACAGCTCCAGCGACAATCACATGAGAAATTATGAGGACTATAACTGCATAGCCAAAGCCTCCCCAAATTTCTGACTCAGAGAAAATACAAGATATAATGTTTATTGCATTTAAGCCAATAAATGTTGGGGTATTGTGTTACACAGCAATAGTAACCAGAACAGATACAAATTTCTTTAATTAAAAATTTATTGTATTGGGGCATCTGGGTGGCTCAGTGGGTTAAAGCCTCTGCCTTCGGCTCAGGTCATGATCCCAGGGTCCTGGGATTGAGCCCCGCATGGCGTTCTCTGCTCCGCGGGGAGCCTGCTTCCTCCTCTCTCTCTGCCTGCCTCTCTGCCTAACTGTGATTTCTCTGTCAAATAAATAAAATATTAAAAAAAATTTTTTTGTATTGAAAAAAAATTTTTTTGTATTGGAAAATTTCAAATATATTCCAGAGTAGAGAGACTATACGATGAATTCTTGAGGATATTACCCAGATTCAGCACCTGAAAACTTCTGCCACATTTGCATCATCTGCCCCCTTTTTGTTCTTACTGAAATACTTCAAACTGCATCCTTGACATTGTGTTATATCAAGTATCATATATTTCAGTATGAATAACTAAAAAAATAGACATTTCCTTACATAATGAAAATGTCACCACCACACTTAACAAAATTAACAAAAATCTTCTGGCATCATCTAATATCCAGACTATAATCAAATTTTTTGATTGCCTCAACATTGTGTTTTTACAGTTCTCGGAATAAGAATTCAAACAATCTCTACATATAGGATTGGTTATTGTGCCTGTTAGCCTCTTTTTTTGTTTTCTAAAAAAAAAAAAATCACTTCTTCAACACTTTCCCCCTGCCATTAACTATTTGCAGAAACCAGATAATGTCTGAAGATGTTTGCTTTCTTATGGTGTCATTTAACTTGCTCCTTTATTCCCTATAGTTACTGTAAATGAAAGTTGGATCAAAAAAGTGATCAGATTCAGGATCAACTTCCCTCCCCCCCAAAAGGATACTTGATAAATGCCATGTGCTTCATAATGCATCACATCAGGAGGCACACGGTATCTGTTGTTTCACTTTTAAGGTGCTAAGATTGATTAGTCGTGCTGACGGCCTTATTATCCCTCATGGTAAAGTTCTCATCTGCCTTTCAACTAATGGTTTCACTCAATGATGATTGTTGTCTGAGTCAAGTATTGCATCATTGCTACTGGGATGTCACTGTTCCAGACCTTTTCAATAGCTCGTAGTAGGAAACATGTACATTAGAAAAAAAAATGCTGATAGTAGTGTTATTTCCAATTCAAAATTAACATTGTAGGGGTGCCTGGGTGGCTCAGTGGATTAAAGCCTCTGCCTTCGGCTCAGGTCATGATCCCAGGGTCCTGGGATCAAGCCCCACATCGGGGTCTCTGCTCAGCAGGGAGCCTGCTTCCTCCTCTTTCTCCCTGCCTGCCTCTCTGACTAGTTGCAACCTCTATCAAAAAAATAAATAAATAAATAAAATTAAAATTAACATTGTAACAATGTAATCCTGCAGGATTTTCCTTAAATTCTTTGATTTTTTTAAAAAGATTTTATCTATTTATTTGATAGAGATCACAAGTAGGCAGAGAGGCAGGCAGAGAGAGAGAGAGGAAGGGAAGCAGGCTCCCTGTTGAGCAGAGACCCCGATGTGGGACTTGATCCCAGGACTCTGGGATCATGACCTGAGACAAAGGCAGAAGCTTTAACTCACTGAGCCACCCAGGTGCCCCAAATTCTTTGATTTTTTACGTGTTTTCTTTACACTGAAAACCTTCATTCCTAAGATCGATGTAATTACTTATTTGCATTAATCTATAGTGTGTTTAAAATAGTTTCAGAATAATAATATCAATATTGCCTTTAACAATTAGATACAGAATACAGTTTACAATTTCTTTGTACTTGTTCTTAGAATATGTTCTGTTAAGGTATACATTTGAAATAATTATTTTCTTTGTATCTTTTTAGTTGTATCTTTTATGTTACTGACTTGATATTAAGTTCATTTGTTTCAGTTCATTCAATTCAGTTCAACCTAGGTTCATTTGTTTCAGCCTGTAATTTTTATAGATTTCTTTAAAAATGTTTTTTTTTTTTTTGAATATGTGCAACATTGATATACTTTACATGGCCAGATGATCTAACAAGATACGTTCGGAGAAGCTGGTTCATTTTTTCTCCCCCACCACTCTATTCATTTCTTTTTTGAGATGGTAATTTTTTATTAGTGTTGGTTTAGTGCTATGTTTTAAAAAGATTTTAATTCATTTATGTTATTTTGAGAGACTGTGAAGGATAACAATTAGTCTTTAGGCTGAATTGCTGCATTAATTCTTAGGATCATGACAGCTGTAGATTAAAGAAGAATTAGTGTTCAGAAGTGGTCTTCAGGGGAACCTGGGTGGCTCAGTGGGTTGGGCCTCTGCCTTCAGCTCGGGTCATGATCTCAGGGTCCTGGGATCGAGCCCCACATCGGGCTCTCTGCTCAGCAGGGAGCCTGCCTCCCCCTCTCTCTGCCTGTCTCTCTGCCTACTTGTGACCTCTCTCTGTCAGATAAATAAATAAAATCTTAAAAAAAAAAAAAAAAAGAAGTGGTCTTCATACACACAACTCATTTTGGCTTTTGTCCTCTCACGGCTTTCCCATCAAAGCCTTTTTTTTTTTTTTTTTAAGTAGGCTCTGTGCCCAAGGTTGGGCCGAACCACCACCAGGAGATCAAGAGTCTGCATGCTCTACTGACTGAGATAACCAGGGGCCCTGCAATCAAAGCCTTTTTAAAAAAGAAATACTTCTCTGCCTTTCTTTTTCATGGTTATTTACCACCTCTACCAAAATGTGCTTATTAGTTAAAAGATTCCATTTTTTTCTTTAAGATTTTATTTTTTTAAGTAGTCTCTACACCCAACATGGGCTTCAAACTTACAAGCCCCCAAGATCAAGAGTTGTATGCTCCATTGACTGAGCCAGCCAGGCACCCCTAAAGGATTCTTTTTAGAAAATAAAGTTCCTAATAGGATTCCATTTTATATATTTTTTTTCAAGAAAAAAAAAAGCAGTGACACATTATACCAAAATAACAATGGACTTATTTCTGAAGAATGAAATTTTAGGGGTGCCTGTGTGGGTCAGTGGGTTAGGCATCTGCCTTTGGCTCAGATCCTGATCCCAGGGACCTGGGATCCAGTCCTACATCAGGCTCCTTGCTCAGTGAGGAGCCTGGTTTACCCTCTCCCTCTGCACCTCCCTCTGGCTGTGTACATGCTCTCTCTCTCTCAAATAAGTAAGTAGAATCCTAAAAAAAGAGAAATTTTATATTATTTAATTTTAATTTTTATCTATGTTTTCTTATTTTCTATAATAACGATATACTTACATAATATTAAAGGGAAATGTGCTTTTCTTTATATAGAAAAATAATAAAATAATCATTTAAAAATGACTGGATGAATGATAAATTATTATAGATACAGAATTTTTGTTTAGGATCATGAAAAAGTTCTGGAAATAGATAGTGGTGATGGTTACATAACGCTGTGAACGTACTTAATTCTAGTGAATTGTACACTTAAAAATGATTAAAATGTAAGGTTTATGTTTGTGTATATTTTACTACAATAAAAATAAAATTAAGGGAATTTTTTAAAGTTACTACACATTGGGGCGCCTGGGTGGCTCAGTGGGGTTAAAGTTACTACACATTATCCCTAGTATTAAATGAAACTCACTGGGGTGCCTGGGTGGCTCAATGGGTTAGGCCTCCACCTTCGTCTCAGGTCATGATCTCAGGGTCCTGGGATCGAGTCCTGCATCGGGCTCTCTGCTCTGCAGGGAGCCCGCTTCTTCCTCTCTCTCTCTCTCTGCCTGCCTCTCTGCCTACTTGTGATCTCTGTCTGTCAAATAAATAAATGAAATCTTTAAATGAAACTCACCAAGTACTATGATCTTGCCATACTTCAGGTATGTTTTTTGAAAGTTTACTTATTATTTAGTTTTTTAGTAATCTCTATACCCACTCTGGTGCTCAAACTCATGACCCTGAGATCAAGAGTCTCATGTTCTGCCAACTGAGTCAGCCGGACACCCCCTAAAGTTACATTCTTTAGACAGATGTACAAAACATTATTACTTGCTTGTTGCATAGAAAGAATGAACTAATATTTACTGAGGGACTGAATAATCTTATGTTACACATAAGATATCATTTAATATTCCCAAAAGTCCATGAGATAAGTACCATTATTATCTCCATTTTAAATCCGAAGAAACTGAGGCTAAGAAAGTTTAAGTCACTTGTCAAAGACCACTCAACTAGTAAGTGGCAAAACTAGAATTTCACCAAAGGTCTGTTCGACACCGAATCACTGCTCATAACCACCATGTTTTAGTAGTTTGACTCTACCAGCTCTGGATTGCCATATAGGGACCAGTTGCACCGCATCCCTGTGGTTAAAATATATTGTTTCATAACTTTTCAGGTATGAGTTTACTTAAGATGTCTGCCATGTTTACTTTTAAACTTGTGTTTCTGTTATGTTTGGTCAATTGATTGGTCAATTAAGTTTTCATAGAAATCATTCCTATGATTAATTATTCTTACTAATTTTACAGTTATGTCAAATAATGATGGTGGTACATTTGCTCTATTTCAGCTACAGACAGAATCAACAAGAAGGTGCAACTTAGGATGAATTTTGAACACATTTTTCCAAGATGAGGTCAGTAGCTTTCTGGAAATGCGGGGGGTGGGGGGGGAATTACATAATTCTCTTTCTAAACCCAGCAACTTCAGAGTTTCCAGAGTCTGGGGAGAAGATCAGAGCTCGGGTTGGATGTGAGTTTAAGAAACGTGGTCACCTCTCACATTCTTCTAATTTAGGAACTTGAAGTGTACTTTGCTAGCATAGGCCTATGGCAGCATGCTGCTCTTAAGACCTACTCTTTACTTCTTCTTCATACTCCAAAATTCTCAGGAGTGAGTTCTTGTTGAATAGTGGTAGAATTTGGACCCATTATGGTGTTCTGGCATGGCTTAGGGCTCCTGCAAGGATCCTGGAATCAATCCACTCCCTGAATGCTATTACGAATTTCAATTCCGAACCAGACATGCGGCCACGCTCCTAAATGGACTATTAATAAGATCACATTCCTTGGGCTCTTTCGGCTGACCCTTTAGACACTGAAGACTCAAGTTAGGAGTGCAGTAAGCTACCTAGGGCTTGGGTGCACAGAAGCAGTCACAAAGTGAAAAGTGTCTCTACAGGGAGCCTGCTTATAACTTTGCATCGTACTGCCTTAATTTTCCCAAATAAAATGTACCTTATTCATTTAAAAGAAAGAATGCTGCTTCCAGAGCTGTTGAGACAAATGTAAAATTTAAGAGCATTACAAGGCCACTCTTGAAAGAAATGTGAAAAGCAATTAAAATTTATCAATATTAACAGTACTTTTAGTATGAGAATGAGAAAGTAAGTTTCATGCCAAGAATTTGTCCAGGCATGCAGAACTGAAGTCTGAACATGCAAGCAACTCAGTGAATCAGGGTCAAAGGAGGATAATGAAATAGGCCTTTGAGATATAGAAAGAACATAGAAAAACTGGGTGAACATGCAAAAACCAAAAAATCTAGAGGTCTTACCCTCTCGGAGTCTAAAAGATCCAACACTGAGAATATTTTCCACACTCTTAATTAAGACACTGAACAGTTTTTCACATAAATTTCTACTGCCCACAAATATGCCCTCAGCCATTGTACACAAGACCAGCATTAGACATTCCCGCTTAAGAAAAGGGTACGTGTCTACCAGGGAAAGGCATGCATGAGGAATACTGAGTATATCAACATCCATTATCCTTGTCCATGAAGATGAGCTATGGAATAGGCCATCCAAAACAGAGGATAACCCCCAAATCAATCATATTTCAATTTGAAATATATTTGTCCATTGTAAAGTGCTTCCTTACTGTATCCTTACTTGGGCCGAAATGTCTCAACTTTAAAACTACTGACATTCTGGACCTGATTATTCTTTGTTGTGGGTACCCTGGGCATTGTAGGATGTCACTAGCACTTCTGGCTTCTATCACCAGATGCCAGTTGGGACAACCAAAAGTGTCTGCTGGGAGGCAAAACCAGTCCCAACTGAAAACCACTGATTCACACCAATATCAAGGTCAGTTTGTCTCTTCTGCAGGCACGTACCAGCTGGGTGGTCGGGAAAGTGGCAAAGAGTAGAAGAAGAAGCTGACCCAGGACAAAGAAAATGTATTGCAGATAATCTGCAGTGTAGATAATAAACAAGTTATTTATGGAAATTAAATATAGGGCTGAGAGCGTCTTATTAGAACCAAGGTTCTCAATTGGCAGACAGTGAGTGATTGAGGCTGATACAAATACAGGACATAGTTGTAATCACCTTCCGGCTGCCAGATCCCAGCCACTGATGATCAAATCAAGCATTCCTTTTATAGAACTGAATGACTTGATACACATTGTGCAGTGGAGAGCTTGCTTGTTTTTCATTCATTGACAGCTGGTCTCGCAGAAAGTCTGCCAGACGCTTGGGTCGGGCAACAAAATTCCAAAAAGCATATTGAGCTTGAGAAGATATAGGCCTGATGAATAAAGATTTTTGCAAAGAAGAAGTGATCACTTCTAACTGAAACATACATTTGATAGTACTTCTGATGCATTTAGGCAAAGTACATTTTAGCTTTTTTATGTTTACATATATTTTACGGTCAAAAATCTATTTCTATCAGAAAGTCGTAAGTGTTGATAGCAAGATGATACGTGAGTAAGTACAAAACACAGGCTAATCCTCCACGTGCCCCCTTCTACTCACAAACTCCCCTAAGGATAGTCACCAGACTGATTTCTAACAGCATCGATAACTTTTACCTGTTTTTGTGTTTTATTTAAGTGGAATATAATGTATGTTATTTTGTATCTGGCTTCTCTCACTTGACATTACTTTGTGAGATTCACCCAAGTTTGAGTGTGTGTGTGTATGTGTGTAACTGTACCTGGTTCTTTTTTTATTGCCATGTATTAATCCAATGACTTAATATTCCACAATTAATTTCTCTACTGGTGGGTTGTTTTCAAATTGGAATTATTAAAAAAAGTGATTCTCTGAAAAAAAAATACAGGCTGCAAAGGGTACCTTCTTTAGGAGAGTATGTATGTTGACTATATTTCTTCTTGTTCTTCTGTTAATGAAACTGACTGGGTCCTGAACTCTGTCGTCTGCCCAGTGTGAAGCGTTTTTTAAAAAGTTGAACAGATGTGCCTGTGGAATGGGAAAAGTTTACTCACTTGTACTTCTATCGGGTTCAACAACTTTACTCTTTCTTTGTTCATTAATAGATATCTGTCTACTGATCCACTTAGAGAAAAAATTAGAATCAAGAGATGTTGGGGCACCTGGGTGGCTCAGTGGATTAAGCCGCTGCCTTCGGCTCAGGTCATGATCTCAGGGTCCTGGGATCGAGCCCCGCATCGGGCTCTCTGCTCCGCGGGGAGCCTGCTTCCTCCTCTCCTCTGCCTGCCTCTCTGCCTACTTGTGATCTCTCTCTCTGTCAAATAAATAAATAAAATCTTAAAAAAAAAAAAGGAGATGTATCCAGGGTTTGATCCTTGAAACTAGTGTGTGCAATAATTTTATTCATGAATTTAATGAAGACTCCTCAGAAAAAACATTTATTGTGTATCTAACACAGTGCCTGGCACAGGAATGGCATATATTTGTTGTATAGATGAGTAACTAAATGAATGGATGGCAAGAGATGTCACATGACTGAGAGACAAAGCCAATATGGTTAGTAAGAAAAAAATGTTATTTGAGAAACTATTAACAAGGTAAAACAGTCTGCCCAACATTGGACAGCCAGAAAACGGATGAACTGATTTCTGAACCCGGGCAGTCTAACGTCAAAGCACTTAACCTCTAAAGCAAGTTCAATGCTCAGAATAGTAATTCTATGAGAGATAAAGATAGATTCTGGAATTAATAAGGAAAAAATAAATCGCACAAGGGAAGAACTGTGTACCGTGAACAACCACACTTCATGTAAGAGACCTGATGGCTTTAGTTGACCACAATCACAGCTGAGTCCACAGAGTGATACGCTAGTTAAAAAAGCAGAAGCCGCCTGAGGCTGCATTAATCAAGACAGAATATTCCATTCAAAGCAATAGAGCTCTGTTCAAAATAGTTCAGCATCTTTCACTTCTCTTTCCTCGATCAATGTCTCAGATAGAATGCTATAAAAAGATTCAGCTCCTGTCCCTATATTCTTGTGTGTGTGTGTGTGTTTGATTTTTAAGGCAGACTTGAACTCACAACCCTGAGATCAAGACTAGAGCTGAGACCGAGAGTCACCAACTTAACCGACCGAACCACGCAGCACCCCTCTTGTGTTTTATTGTCACTAGAAATACATAGGCTTTACCCCATAGAGACAAACTGACAAGAATACATTAGGTCACTTCAATTTAACCATTCTGGATTACTAATTTTTTGCTTCAGGTCAAATTCTTGCCCTCTGTTCCCCTTCCTTGACATTTTGAATTGTCCCTTACTTCTGGTCCACACCTAAATGGGAAGTCGTTTTGCTTGTACCTCACAGACCCAAGCCAGCAAGGTCCACTCCCCAACCAGCCTAAAACTTCTGGCCCACTCTGAGCCCTCCTGATTTGCAAAGGGGATTAAGCACGCCTCAGTTTACTCTAAGATGGGACATTATATTTGGTTATGTGAGTTTTGTTAAGACATAACGATAAGCTAAGGCCAATCAAGATGATGAAATATCTAGAAACCATACCACATGTACACGTTTGATCTTAGCCGAAAGACTGAAAAAGAATAGGTTAAAAAGGAAAAACTGAAGAAACTGGAGGAGTTTATTATGGACAAGAGAAGGAAATGGTGTATGGTAGGCCTGATGGTGATCTGCATTGGAATAGCTGTTATGCAGATAAGGGAATAGTTAATCTCATTTTATTAGTAGGAAATACAAATGGATGGAAGCTTTAATGGACAGTTTGGATCTGATGGGAGGAAGAACTTAGCCATAAAGAGCCATCTATGTTAGTCATGCTGGCACACTGAAGAGAATGTACCGTATTCTTTCTACTTTCCCTTGTTTTAAAAATTGAAGCAAAAATAACACACGATGTAACACTAGTGTCAGGTGTACAATATGATGATTCCAAATTCTGTATATTTCTCAGTGCTTACCAAGATAAATGTACCCTTGATCCCCTTCGTCTGTTTCACCCCTCCTTGCCTTCCCTCCCTGGCAACAACAAGTTTGTTCTTAGTGTTTAAGAGTCTGGTTTTTTGTTTGTCTCTTTTTTTCTTTGTTTGCTCATTTGTTTTGTTTCTGAAATTCCACATACAAGTGAAGTCATATGGTATTCATCTTTCTCTGACTGACTTATTTCACTTAGCATTACACTCTCTGGGTCCATCCGTGCTGTTGCAAAAGGCAAGATCTCAAGGAATGCACTGTCTTTCGAAATTGAAAAATTCATATGGAAGGTTGGCTTCAGATTTGAGGAGGAAATAGGGCAAAAATACAACAGAGGCTAGGATTCCACAACGTTCTGAATCATTTTAAATTATTTCCAAAGGTTGGAGTGTTTTAGGGTCAATTTCTAGGAAGAGGTTGGTTTTTAAATATTTTGAAGAATAAAATAGAGATGACTTTCAGGGACACAGTGAAAGACTGCTTGACAAAATGCAGCTGCAGTGGAAAGAAGAAAATAATGGGTATAGTAAGGGGTTTTCGATTCGACTAGAGTGGAACAAGAAGTATACTGAGCAAAGAGTGAAAGGATAGAGAAACAGAGAGTGGCAAAACACATGGTGAGTCAGTCTTAATCTACCTCTTATGACGTTTATGAAACACTTAAGGTCATAGACTCCTAAGAAGTTCTTGAATGTTTACTTATATGGAAAATGAGATCAGCTTATCTGGAAAAAAATTATTATATTATTTACAAAAATACATCAGAATGTTATTAAAATAGCACATTATTGGATCATTTGTCAACAGGTCTGAGACAGTATTTGTAGACTTGAGATTTTTTTTTTTAAAGATTTTATTTTATTTATTTGACAGAGAGAGAGAGCACAAGTAGGCAGAGAGGCAGGCAGAGAGAGAGGAGGAAGCAGGCTCCCCGCGGAGCAGAGAGCCCGACACGGGGCTTGATCCCAGGACCCTGAGATCATGACCTGAGCCGAAGGCAGAGGCTTTAACCCACTGAGCCACCCAGGCGCCCCTGTAGACTTGAGATTTTTAAGTAACATAAAATAATATATAAAGTATCAAGATACTATGTTTTATAATACATTTCTATATTCATAGCATATCTTTGGAAGAAGATGCAAGAAATTGGTACTAATTGCCTCTCAGAAGGACACCTACAGGGCAAGGGATGAAGGTGGAAGGGGAATTTTCATTTTACACCCGTTTGGTACTATTTGAAATTTTATATCATATGTATGTATTATCTAGTCAACCTTAGCTGAATTATTAATTTTTTAAAAGATTTTAGAGAGAGAGAAAGAGAGAGAGAAAGAGAATGAGAGAGAGAGAGAGCATGAGAGGAGAGGGGTTAGTTGGAGAAGCAAACTCCCTGCCAAGCAGGGAGCCTGATGTGGGACGGGATCTTGGGACTCCAGGATCATGACCTGAGCCAAAGGCAGTCACTTAACCAACTGAGCCACCCAGGCACCCAGCTGAATTATTAATTAATTAAAAAAAGGAAATTTTTGATACATGTTTCAGTCAGTATCAAAAGTTTAGGGCGCCTGGGTGGCTCAGGCGGTTAGGCGTCTGCCTTTGGCTCAGGACATGATCCTAGACTCCTGGGATTGAGTCCCACATCAGGCTCCCTCCTCAGTGGGGAGTTTGCTTCTCTGCCTCTCCCCTGGATCTTGCACTTTCTCTCTCCTCCTCTTGCTCACTCTCTAAGTAAATAAATAAAATCTTAAAAAAAAAAAAGTTTAAAAAACTCCATATACATTTTCCCATTGATCTGACTGTGGGTTTTCATCTCTGTCTCTTTCCACACAATTTATTTATTTATTTATTTATTTATTTATTTATTTATTGTCAGAGAGAGATCACAAGTAGGCAGAGAGGCAGGTGGGGATGGGTGGGGGACAGGCTCCCCGCTGAGCAGAGAGCCCAATGCAGCGCTCCATCCCAGGACCCTGAGATCATGACCTGAGCCGAAGGCAGAGGCTTAACCCACTGAGCCACCCAGGCACCCCTCTTTCCACATAATTTAGATCTCATTTTAATAAGCTCCTTTTGACAAGGAACATGGCAAACTAAAATAGCTACTTGGATCTACCTTGTTATTTGAGGGCAAGCCCTTGAACTAGACTTATCTTTTCCTCGCTATTGGTCATTGTGGAACCTTGATGGAAAAATTACTGAGGCAGAATGTCTAGAAGTAATTTAAATGACCACCTCTCAAAAGTGTCGAGTTTTCTCCATTCCCGTTGCTTCTACCTTAACTTGGGATATCAGATGCTCTCTCCCGTTTGTCTCTAGTCTCCTCAACACTCTGCTTTTAATCCTGTCTCTCTGTCCTTTTTCTCCACTTTGCAGCCAATCATCTGATCATGTCACTCCTAAAGCCCTTGGATAGCTCACCATTGTCCTAGGGAAGAAATATGATTCCTTCTTGTCATTACAAGGCCTTTCAGGATGTGGTCCCAGTCTCTTCATCATCATCTTTTGTCACCGTCCCATCTGAGATTTCCATCTCTGAAAACCCTTCTCAGACTTTCTCTTGGGACAGCAGAAAAGTATGCTACATCATCTTTGCCTGGCTAATTCCTATTCTTGAGTTCATGTAGATATCACATCCCATGGAAATCCTCTCAGCCCCCGAATCTAGGTGAAGATACCCTCCCTTTCAGAGCACCCGGTAGTTCCTTTCATTGTCTGTTACTTCACTGCTCTGTACTTACTTCACTTTCCCTGCTTCCCACACAAGACTCTCAGCTCCAGGAAGACAGGGATCATATTCAGTTACACCCCAGACCTTAACACAAGTCTTGGAACAGAGAAACACTCAAGCCAATTACAGGAATATTCAGGAGGAAGGAGGTATTCTTATTATTTTTTAATTATTATTTGAGAGAGAGCATAAGCGGGGGAGGGGCAGAGGAGGAGGGAGAAGCAGACTCCCCACTGAACAGGAAGCCCAACGCGGGACTCAATCTCAGGACCCCGGGATCATGACCTGGCACCTGAAAAGAACTATTCTTTCTTACTGTCAAAAAGCAAGATTGTCCTGTTTGGTAGTAGAGCCTTGCCTGGCAGGAACCACGGAAAAGAGGAATCTTATCAGTTTTATTTATTGAATTGTGTTAATACAGTTTTGTTCGTGGATATTGTCTTTATTGAATTCCTGGAAGGAAGGCATTAGAATATTTCCTTTGAGTTGAGGGTATGTTTATATCCAGGACACACATTAATAAGGTTGGCTCTGCGGTTAGAGAATTTTATAGTATAAGAATACCTGGACATCTAATCTATCTGATTAGGACTTTATTAAATTTTCCTGAAACTCACCTTACTTGCCACCACTCTTTCTCTTATAGCTCCTACCTCTGCACAAAATACTCTGAAATAACCTCTTTTCAGTTTATAGTATTTTATCCTAATATGAGCAAATGCTCTTACCTCTGAATAAAATGGTATGAAATTCAATTCTTACAAAATCATACGTTATAATTCCTCGATTTTAAGATTTAAGAAGAAACATTTTTCTTCCTTTTCAGGGAAAAAGCAAATATGAAATTAGGATTTTATGTATTTATTTGACAGACAGAGATCACAAGTAGGCAGAGAGGCAGGCAGAGAGAGAAGGGGAAGCAGGCTCCTTGCTGAGCAGAGAGCCTGATGTGGGGCTCGATCCCAGGACCCTGAGATCATGACCTGAGCTGAAGGCAGAGGCTTTAACCCACTGAGCCACCCAGGCACCTCGCAAATATGAAATTAGATATAGCAAACAATCTTAAGCCTCACTAGCATATCAGATATGCTGCAATATGAAAGAGTATGTCTTAAATACACACATTCTCACATAAACATACACATACATGGAGAAAAGAAAGGAAGAAAGCACAACAGAATATTAAGGTTGGTGGGATGTGGGATTATGATTAGTCTTTGTTTTCTTTCATTTTTTCCTCCAATGTTTCTACAAGGGGGAGGACTGTATTTTTTGTATAATTAACAAAGATTAATAAACTTTAATGATAGGTCTGACGTATTTAACACATCCTCTTCTCTTCTGGATGCTTGAGGTCTCTCAATTTATGAAATGAATCAACACACTCTTGCCTTACTTTGGAGGACATACTGTCTGCATAGAAACGTAGTATTGATCGATCTGCTTCTAGTCTTTTCCCAGGAATGTCATTCTTCTTTCTGGATGTCATTCCATAGAAAGCTTGTACATAGTCTTCAGATCATTATTCCTTATGTGGCTACCAATTTTTGTCTTAATCTGCATGCATGAATTTCGGCACATTCAGAACATGAATTAGGGCTTCTGACATAAGTGCACATCTGATACAAATGGGATATGACAGAAATCAGTTTCCAAGAGCCTGCAGATGGTACTAGATTTTGTAACTATTTGTTTAAATTAGGTAATGGTAGGGAAAGTAGGTATTCTGTAAATGCTCTTATTTCCTTCTCACGCTTGTCACGCCTGAGAAAAGAACAAATAACTCAACATGCCTGAGAAAACAACAAATAACTCAATTTTTACTTCCATTTTTTTTCCTGTAGCATTTCTTTGCCAAATAGAAAGTTTCCAGATTTTATGCGTTCTTTTCCGTCAAAAAGTTTAAACAAGTATCTTGGAAAATAGCCCTTCCAGTAAAGCAAAGTTAACCTCATTCTTGACTGTTTGCCTGAGAGCTGCTATACTGGTTCATAGGGGCACTGAATTCTTGGAAGCAGAAAGACAGAGCTAATACTCTGGGAGAAATAGCCAGTATAATCGTCATTTGTACCTCTCAGAGCACTTGTTTAAAAGCTCATTAGGTGGAAGAAATATGAGAAGTATGAGCTCTCTCAATCAGTAATGTAGAATCCCTTCCCCTGCTCAAAAGACAGTTTTCTTACCTGTTCATTACTTGATCTTTCGAACTTTTGAGCCATCTTGCGTACTTGGCCTTGAACTTAAAAGCCTCTAAATTCTGAGAGTAGTAATGATACTCTGCTTCAGTCTTTTGGGGAGGCACATTTCTATTGTTTTCTAGCTGTTCTCATTGAAAAAATAAACTGCTTTCTTAAAAAATCAACTGATTGCTTTTTCCATATACCACATGAAGAACAATAGATCTTATCCACTTTTGTGGCTTCACTTCCCACCTTTATGCCAATGGCTCCCAGTTCTACATCTCTTGCCCCGAAAAATCTCTCTCCTGAGTCCCTGAAGACCCACTGCCAGCTACATTTCTCAATTTGAATGTACCAGAAGCACCTCAATGCTATGTACTCAAAGCTTTACCTTCTTGCCATACTTTAATTTCTCTTTCTTTCATTTTTAATTTCTTACCAAGGTGAATGGCCCCACTATTGACCTAGTTTCCCAAACCAGCAACCTGATTCTTGACTCATCCCTGTCCATCATCCCCCACATCCAAATGCCAAGTTTTGATGATTCCACTTGCTAAACATATCTCAAATCACTTCTCTTCATCCTCATTGTCACTAACAGTTTAGACCACCAACATTTCTCACCTTAATTACTGAAAAATTTTTCTAAATCACTTCCTTGCCTTTGGTCTCTGTCCTTGAAGATCTAATCTAGCTAGAGTAATCACTCTAAAACACAAATCTGATCGTGTCACTCTTGTGCTACAAATGATGTATTAGATGTCCACTGCCTTCAGAATTAAGTCCAGATTTCTCAATCTGGCTTTCTAAGATTTTCATGATCTGGTCCTTACTCATTTCTGCAGTATCAGCCCTTCCCACCTCCCCTTCCCCCAAACCTTGTCATGGCCACAGTGAGCTTCTTTTTGTGTGCTCTATTATTTCCTGGTCTTCATATATACTGCACTCACCACCTGAAACCCTCTGGCTTCTCTGTATCATCTGATACTGGTTATCTGCTATACTCAGTCTCAGATCTCAGGGTAAGGGATTTGTTCCCTGGAAAGCCTTCCCAGAATCACTCCCTCCCTAGATTGAGTAAGGTACCATATGATATTCCTGAAACGCTCCCCACTCACCCTTGTGTTTTCATTTTTTGTTTACTTGCCTGTGTCCTTTGAGTAGATCAGTAGCTCTCTACTAACAAACACAATGCCTTGTCTACTTTTGTATCACTTCTTAAGTGATCTTGCAAAGGTCTTGTAAAGAACCTAGTAAAGTTCTAGAACCTGTATACTATCAATTAACAGTTGTTGAACTAATGAATAAAGATATAGAAATAGCAGGCTCCCTGGCTGCTGGAACATTTATAAATAAACATGAGATATTCTGACTGCTTGGATTAGCAAGTAAGCCTGTAGACCTAAGTCAGATTGGAGAAAATCAAGACTGATTTTTGGTAGAGCCTGGCCTAGATTAAACTCACTGGAGAGCTAGTTGTTTCCTTAAGAGTCTGAGGCATGTGACTTGTAAAAAGTCCCGATCCCTGATTCCCATAGAAACAATTTAATCTTCAAAATGGGTTATAAATTAGGCAGAGTGAATTTGCTATTCTTTTCCTGGTTGGAGTATTCTTCTAGGGATTAGATGGCTTCATCCTTAGATTCCAGAAAAACAGACAGACAAGAGAAGAAGATCAGTGCTACAGAACAATGCAGGGACAGAGGTTTTGAATGAGTGGGTTGAATAGTTAGAATATTTTTATGGGACTATGCCAGAGACTGAGGTGAACAAGAAATAATGTCCCCACTGGAGAGAAGTGAAGAGTCAGACAACAAGCAAACAAATAAATCAAGAAGATAAAAATCAGAAAGTGATCAGTGTTATGATGTCAAAACAGGCTGATATGATGGGGCGGGGAGGAAGGAGGCTACATACAATAGGGGGTCAACGAAGGCCTCTTTAAAGAGGTGAAATTAGCAAGACAGGAAACAACGTGTGTTGGAGAGGATGTGGAGAAAGGGGAACACTCTTACACTGTTGGTGGGAATGCAAGTTGGTGCAGCCACTTTGGAGAACAGTGTGGAGATTCCTCAAGAAATTAAAAATGGAGCTTCCCTATGACCCTGCAATTGCACTGCTGGGCATTTACCCCAAAGATACAGATGTAATGAAAAGAAGAGCCATCTGTACCCCAATGTTTATAGCAGCAATGGCCACGGTCGCCAAACTGTGGAAAGAACCAAGATGCCCTTCAACGGACGATTGGATAAGGAAGATGTGGTCCATATACACGATGGAGTATTATGCCTCCATCAGAAAGGATGAATACCCAACTTTTGTAGCAACATGGACGGGACTGGAAGAGATTATGCTGAGCGAAATAAGTCAAGCAGAGAGAGTCAAGTATCATATGGTCTCACTTATTTGTGGAGCATAACAAAGAACATGGAGGACATGGGGAGATGGAGAGGAGAAGGAAGTTGAGGGAAATTGGAAGGGGAGATGAACCATGAGAGACTAAGGACTCTGAAAAACAACCTGAGGGTTTTGAAGGGGCGGGGGGTGGGAGGTTGGGGAACCAGGTGGGGGGTAATAGGGAGGGCACGTATTGCATGGAGCACTGGGTGTGGTGCAAAAACAATGAATACTGTTACGCTGAAAATAAATTAAAAAAAAAAAAGAAGAAGAAGAAGTGACATTTGAGCCGAGATGTGAATAGTGAAAAGGAGGCAGGCATGCAAAGAAATAAAGGAAGAATAATCCTGTTGGAAGGAAGAGCAACTGCAAAGAATAAATTTGCAAGTTCAAGGAACAGAAGAGAAAGCAAAGTTGCAGGGGAGGCCTGGCTGCAGATAAACACAAGCAAGCGGGCGCGAGCTGATGGAGCAAGGCCAAGGCCTTCAGCTTGTGCTGGAGAATTTGGTTTAATGAACAGGGTACTGGGAAGCCACTGGAGAGTTCTAAGCCAGTGACTGGCTTTACCTAGGTATTCTTGAATTTACAAACTGAGGAGGAAGGGGTTAAAACTGAAAGAAAAAAGTATTTTTTTAACCTTTCTTTCTAAACTAAAACCATGTGTTTGTGCTTTTCAGCATTTCAGTACCCAGAATGATTTGTTGATACACGAAAATGCATTTATTATATATTCCATGTCCTTAATTGACGAAGAATTTAGGAATATCCTTGCCAATAGTGTTTCTAGGTGAAGATTCAACATTCCCTGGACATTTTAATTTTTTTTTTATTATTCCTACCCAATGGGAGATTAGAAAGTAATTTTATTTAAGAAGTAAAATTAAAGTAATTACTAATTTTAACCTATTCTGCTCCCATGTGGTTATCTCAATTAAAATCAGAATCTGTAACAGTCATGTCCAACTGGAATTCAGGGTTTTAAAACCTTTCATTCTAGAGCTTTAAGTGAACAGCTGAAATCTTGCAAATCTCTGCTTAATTGCAATTTACACAGCCTTTCTAGTGAAACTATGAGGTTTAAATGAGAATTGAATCTGAGTTCAATTAAAAAGTTATTTGGACAGCATTCCTTGTTAGGAAATGTGATCTACATGGTGTTTGTTGATGATTATAAAGCTTTGTTTGTTGTCTATAATTCAGAAGCTTTATGTGGTTCGCTGTCAAAATAAAAATGTAATACACTGTAGTATTGAAACAATATTTTTTTTCCTAAGGAGCTCAAAGCACTTTACTGATGTTTTCTCATTAGTCTGCACCATTTCCCCAAGGTAAGTAGATGGAAAGTATTATGTACATTCAGTAGAAGGGGGAACAAGGCCAAGAGAAGTGAATGAACATGCCCAATGTCATATAATACGTCATGGCAGGGGAGGGATGAATCTCAGGTCTCCTAATTCCCAGGGATCTGGCATTTTGTAATGCAGGGCAAGGTACCAAACCAGTTCTTGTTTAGTTTGGTACATTTGAGTCCTCATGTATACAATTACAGTGAACGAATAATACATCTGTTCTAAGCTGTATCTCTATCTTCGCTGTTTACATTGGCAATAATTATTAACTTTTTTTAAAAAAAATTTTATTTATGTATTTCAAAGAGAGAGAGAGTGCGAGTGGCGAGAGGGGCAAAGGGGGAGGGAGAGGGAAAGGAAGAGAATCTCAAGAAGACTCCTCACAGAGTCCAGAACCCAAGGCAGGGCTCCATCTCACAACACTGAGATCATGACCTAAGCCAAAACCAAAAGTCCCACACTTAACCAATGGAGACACCCAGGTGCCCCAATAATTATTAGCTGTTATTTTTAAATAGAGGCATTGGAGGGGTTAAAAATGCAGTAAGATAGGGCGCCTGGGTGGCTCAGTGGGCTAAGTTTCTGCCTTTGGCTCGGGTCATGATCTCAGAGTCCTAGGATAGAGCCCCACATTGGGTTCTCTGCTCAGCAGGGAGCCTGCCTCCCCCCCCCCGCCCCGGCTGCCTCTTTGCCTACTTGTGATCTCTCTCTCTGTCAAATAAATAAATAAAATCTTTTTAAAAAATGTAGTAAGATGGGGCGCCTGGGTGGCTCGGTGGGGTAAGCCTCTGCCTTTGGCTCAGGTCATGATCTCGGGGTCCTAGGATCGAGCCCCACATTGGGTTCTCTGCTCGGCAGGGAGCCTGCCTCCCCCTCTCTCTCTGCCTGCCTCTTTGCCTACTTGTGATCTCTCTCTCTCTCTGTCAAATAAATAAATAAAATCTTTTTTAAAATTGCAGTAAGATTAGGGGCGCCTGGGTGGCTCAGTGGGTTAAGCCTCTGCCTTTGGCTCAGGTCATGATCTCAGGGTCCACCAGGGAGCCTGCTTCCTCCTCTCTCTCTGCCTGCCTCTCTGCCTACTTATGATCTCTCTCTCTGTCAAATAAATAAATAAAATTTTCTAAAAAATGCAGTAAGATTAAAATATTTATCTCACATATTGCATGTGGGTTGTCTGCTTAAAAACATACCCTGGCTATAGAAATTTTATCACATCTCTGAGACCTGATTTGTCTATTTAAGGAATTAGAAATGTAAACACAGGGGCGTCTGGGTGGCTCAGTCATTAAGCGCCTGCCTTTGGCTCATTAAGCGCCTGCCTTTGGCTCAGGTCATGATCTCAGGATCCCCAGGGTCCTGTGATCAATTTTGTGTGGGGCTTCCCTGCTCAGCAGGAAGCTTACCTCTCCCTCTCCCACTCTGCCTGCTTGTGTTCTCTCTCTGTCAAATGAATAAATAAAATCTTAAAAAAAAATAAAAGAGAGAGAGAGAGAGAAATGTAAACACACACACACACACACACACACTTCATTGTATCATTTTCTCATGAAATGTTTTTTCCTCCATAATAGGATATTTGAAACCTGTGAGATCCTCTAAAAAGTTAAAGTTGTTTAAGTTTTGGTTCTTAGGTGTTAAAGTATTTACATGTCCTCTCATATTAGTATATGTTCTTGCTTTTTTACCTTCTTCTCTTCCTCCCATTTGGAATTTGTTTTAAAAAATCCAAACACACATAAGCATAGAAAATATAGTACAATAAACCATATACCCATGACATATAGTCATATGTGATGACTATACATCATCACATATGTCAAATTACATATAGTCAAAATTACATAATTGTAGAGATTTTGCAACATTTATTTGTCCCTGTTTTTGCCCTTGCTGAAATTTCAAAAAGTACATCTCATATATCAAGTCATCTCATCTCTGCATATTTGACCTATGAATCTCTAAAATAGGAACTTTTATTTTTTTATTTTTTAAAAATTTTATTTATTTATTTACTTACTTATTTATTTTAGCAAGCTGGTGAAGAGCAGATGAAGAAGGAGAGAACCCCAAACTCCAGGCCTCTGAGCTCAGAGCCCAAGTCAGCCAGAGGTGGGCTGATCCCACAACCTGGAGATCATGACCTGAGCCCATATCGAGTCTGTCACACTTACTGAGCTGCTCGGGTGCCCCAAATTAGGAACTCTTAAGTCATAGTCATACTGACATTATTGCACCAAAAATTTAACAATAATGCCTTTATATGATGTAAAATCCATTCCTTAATAAATTTCTCAGATTATTTAAAAAAAAAATCTTGTCATAGGGGCGCTGGGGTAGTGTAGTCACTAGGTTTTGGCTCAGGTCATGGTCTCAGAGTTCTGAGATCCAGCCCCTAGTCTGTCTCCCTGCTCAGTGGGGTGTCTGCTTCTCCATCTCCCTCTTCCCCTCCCTTTTCTGCTCTCTCTTTCTAAAATAAACAATTTTTTTTTTAAAGTCTTGTTGGTCTCATGGTCCTGGGATCGAGGCCCATATTGGGCTCTCTGCTCAGCAGGGAGCCTGCTTTCCCCTCTCTCTCTCTGCCTGTCTCTATGCCTACTTGTGATCTCTGTCTGTCAAATAAATAAATAAAATCTTAAAAAAAAAGTCTTGTGATGAGCACTGGATGTTATACACAACTGATGAATTCTTGAACACTACATCTGAAACTAATGATGTATTATAGGTTGGCTAATCAAATTTAAATTAAAAGGAAAGTCTTTTCATAGTTGGTTTTTTCAAATCAGGATGCAAACACAAGGCATCTGGTTATTAGGCAGCCTCCTTGGGAGGAGATTTTGTCCACCCACTGCTCTTGACTAGTGGCAGAAACCAGGTAAGCTGCCCTCAAGAATGTCCCACATTCTGAAATTAGCTGTTTGCTTCTTTGTGGCATCATTTAACTTATTTCTCTATCTCCCACATTTGCTACCAATGGAAGTAATCTCCAGACGCTTGATTATATTCAAGTTCATTTTTTAATTTTTTAAAAAATATTTATTTATTTATTTATTTGACAGAGAGAGAGAGAGAGAGAGATCACAAGTAGAGCAGCAGGCAGAGAGAGAGGGGGAAGCAGGCTCCCCGCGGAGCAGAGAGCCCGATTTGGGGCTCGATCCCAGGACCCTGAGACCATGACCTGAGCCGAAGGCAGCGGCTTAACCCACTGAGCCACCCAGGCGCCCCTCAGGTTCATTTTTTTAAAAAATCGTTGTTACAAGAACACTTCCCAGGAGACACTGTGAGCTTCCTAGTGCATTGAATGAAGAGGCCCGCATGTCTGGTCTTTCTACTCTTGGGGATTCTAAGATTATCAGAGGGTTCATGTGGTGACAGCCTAATCCATCCCTTGTAAAGTTTCCCATCAGCCCTTCCAATAATGGTATCAACCATCGACGATCTTTGCCCGAAATCTGTTATTTCAGGGATTTCTAATAATTATTTTATAAACCTATCATGCTTTCCACATTAGCTGAAATTCTTCTGTAAACAAGAATGTTTCCTCCTCAACTAAGCCTATTAGCTTAAACAGAGAATGGATGCTTAATTCTTTCCTTTGACTTGACAAGGGGTTGGTATTCCAATTATACCCATTGGTGTCCAGTGAAGTGGGTTTCAGATAACTCATTCAGGATTTTTCTTTTTTTTTTTTTTAAGATTTTATTCATTTATTTGACAGAAAGAGAAATCACAAGTAGGCAGAGAGGCAGCAGAGAGAGAGGGAGAAGAAGGTTCCCTGCTGAGCAGAGAGCCCTGTACCGGGTTTGATCCCAGGACCCTGAGATCATGACCTGAGCCGAAGGCAGAGGCTTCTCTGATCCACCCAGAGCCCCATTCATGATTTTTCTTGATACTCAAATTGATGCACTGAATGTTTACTTCCAACAGCAGCAGACAGTGGAAGAATATAAT
The DNA here is from genome assembly GCF_922984935.1 of Meles meles. Taxonomy (NCBI): domain Eukaryota; kingdom Metazoa; phylum Chordata; class Mammalia; order Carnivora; family Mustelidae; genus Meles; species Meles meles. Next base: position 88,631,236 of record NC_060068.1, read on the forward strand.
ACAGGTGGAGTACTAGCTCTGCATTTTTTTTTTTTTTGAGAAAGCCATGGAAAAGCACATAGGCACTTCTCTCTAGTATAAAGTATTTCCCCGACTCAGTTGAGTCTTTTTGCTTGTTCGTTTGTTTCCTCTGGCTTTCCTTCACTCTCTCATGGGTATGAATGGGATGTAGCAACCAAAGAAGGGAAAAAAAGGGGGAAAGGGCCGATACAAACAGGAGGGGTAGAATTGTGACTCATGGCTCAAAGCCAAGCATCCTGGAAAAAAGAAATACAAAGGAACCAAGAAGTACTTCTATTCTATCTGCAACCCTGAAGGAAATGAACCAACTATAGGAAGTTCTTGACAACTTTAAGGTATGGAACATTGAGCTTTATCAGTCTTTTGCCTTAATAATTGTGTAATTAATTGGTGGGCATTGCTAAAATGGGGAGATGTTGACAACCAAGACTTCTTGCAATGCTATACCTTTCATGTTGCACATCAGAACAAGATGAAATACCCTTATAAACCTATAAGCCAAGTTGGACTGTACTGTTGGTTTACCTATGAGCCCACAGGGTTTGTGGGATACTACCATTAACAGGGATCATGGCCCTGTTTATGCAACTGCCACAGGCCCAACTGGTTGGATAACTTCTTTCTAATAACAACCCTTTATTCAGCAACAATATATTTTTTATTGTAGGTGTCAGAAGTAATTTCATCCTTTGCTCATATACAAAATGAAGCTGGGAGACTAGCTTTCAGCAATGAAATAGATACTAACATTTTAATATCTTTTAATATTAGAGATATTTACATAACAGAAAAGATATTTCCCAAAATAAAAGGGTTAATTGACAATACTTTCTGAATGGTTTAAAAATTCATATTGAAAATCATCCTTTAGAATAAGAATGCTTTGTTTTCTATTCACCTTCCTGTAATGGATATTAATCCCTTTAAGTGTAAAACTTTAGACTGCTCTGCCAAGTTACATATTCTAAAGATCAAATCTTAAAATATAGCCTAACATTCCTCAAAGACAAACAACATTAGGGATAGAGGTCTTAGAATACTTAAAGACAGGTGGAAGTAATAAATTACTGATCTTTTATGGAGAACAAGCTTCAGGGGTGTCTTTTTCAAAAAACAGTTGAAAAGCATCTTGACACTCAATTCTGCTGTCAATTTACTGGTAGTCCTTGTGGGGAAAGTTATTCAAAGTTTAGACTGGGAAAGTCTGAATAATGAGTTCCCAGAGGTTAAATGGAAATGATTGATTTTGGGTGTCTTGAGAGCATTTCTCATTCAGTAGCATATATATTTGTGGATGGACATATGAGAGTTGGCATGGAATGTGAAGATCTTTGTTTCACACATTAACACCTACTAGGGAGAAACCACTGTGAAAGAGGCACTACACAACCAAATAGACAAAATGACTTGGCCGGTTGATGTCAGTCAGCCTATGTCATTGGCCACCCAAGGGCTGGCATGATAGGCACATGGACAGAACCCTGGGGAAACACAGAGACTGTGTATGAGCCCAGTTGCACAGGGTACAGCTTACTGAATCTGACTTAAGTGTCACTGTCCAATGGGCAACATCTCAGTAGTAGAAAGCAGTGCTGTGACAACACTGTAACACTGTTTCCCAAAGAGGATGTCAAATAGCACCTTGGTAAGAAGTTGAATACACTGGCCCTCTTCCCTCATCTTTTTTTTCTGACAGTAATAGACAAATATCCTTGTTACATGTTAGCTTTTTCTGCTACAGAGCCTCTGCTAGCACCACTGTCCAAGAGCTTATGGAACATCTGATCCACCAACATGGGATCCCATATAACAGCCATCAGACCAAGAACCCACTTCATAGCAAAGGACATGTGAGAGTAGACCCATGACCACGGGATTCCCTTGGCTTTATCTCATACCATGCCAACCAGAAGCTAGTGGCAGATAGAGACTTGGAATGGCTCGCTGAAGACATGCTTTAGCGCCAGCTCAGAACCAAGATCTTGGAAGGATGTGCACTGCGGCAGTGTCCCCAGTAGAGCACATTCATAAGAGTGGGAGACACAAAGTCAAAGCAGGAATGGTCCTACTTACCATCTTGCAATAATCCACCTAGGGAATTGTGAGGGCCATCTCCTTACATTAGGAAATTACATTCTCCTGGTTGAATGAATGGTTACATTTTTCAGGGTTAGTGATTCTGATCCCCAAAGGGAACCACTTTCCTCCAAGGAAAACAATAAGAACCTCATTCAACTATAAGCAGGCTGTCCCTGAGCATTTCAAGCTTCTTGTGTTAACAGACCAGCAAATGTGAAGAAGAGTCACTATTCAGGCAGGAATCACTGACCCTGATCATCAAGAGGAGACAGGGCCCCTCTTACACAATGCGGGCAAGGAGGAACATGTTGTGGAACTCACGTGATCTACTTGGGTACCTCTTGTTACATTCTTGTCAAACGGTGGTAGAAACAGATGAGAGAGAGGAGAGAAATAGCCCCAGCCTGAGAAGGACATGGAACAAGGGGCTCATTCCCCTTAGGAATGGTCATGCCACCAGCTAAGCCACCGAAAGGCAGCAGAGATGCTAGCTGAGAATGAGGGGATTCCAGAATGGCGAGTGGAGGAAAAATCCATTGAGTCTTACTTGCAAGCCCAAGACTCAGCTCAGAAAGAGCAGGTGTAGTTTGTTTTGCTAACCTTCCTCTCCTGAGGAGGAGAGTCCTGCTGGACATACATGAAGCAAAAGGGGACATCTGGGAGGGCACCTGACAGACCACCTTCTGCTGTGGGTTCTTCTGCCTGAGCTGCAGAGCCCCACCTTACCCAAGGTCCCACTTTTCTGGGGTAGCCCATACGCAGTGCATAGAATAGAAGTACTTCTTGGTTCCTTTGTATTTCTTTTTTCCAGGATGCTTGGCTTTGAACCATGAGTCAGTGCATAGGTGAAGATATAAATGCCTGGCTTATTTGGCCCAATGCAGGACATGTCTGAGGGGTGATCTGATCTAAGCTCCAGAGATCCCTAAGTAATTGCCTGAGGCGTGCATTGATGCTTGACTTCTCACTCTGCTTAATCCTTCTTTCTCTCTCCCCCTGGCAAATAAGCCCTGGGATATTTGAAAGTCCACTTCCCAGAGTACACAAACTATGATTCCTGGTTATAGAGAATCCTGCTTTCATGAATTTTCTTATCAATCAGCCAATTTCTCTGGTTAGCCATGTCTCTGTGGGATGGACAGACTGCCCGGGCAGAGCTGGCCCCACACCTCTCTGCTACCACACCACTAAGTTTTCTCCTGCCGTTACAGTACTCACCACATCATGTTCGGTTGTCGCTCATGCCCCCATGTCAGTCTGCTTTTCTGGACTGCTACCCTCAATCTGGAAACAAGGGATCTTTTCCTCACCAACACCTGTGGTCCCAGTGTCTAAAGCATCATCTATGCTCAAACCATGCGGCTGAATGGGGATGAAGGGAGGAAGAAGTGTTAACTTTCAATAAGGCTTTCAGTTTCACTCCTTCTTGAAGTTCTAAGCCCTTTGTGAAACAAACAAAAAAGATCTTCATCGTACTATTTTCTGCATTTGACTCAGTCTTGAGGAAAGTTATACCGATCACATTGGAATTTATTTTCCCTTTGTATTGATTATGAGTCAGGTCGTAAATGGCTACCAGCCGCACCAGAGCGACAACTGGTTTTCCAAGCAGGGGTAAAGTGTGGCTGAGTCCTGTCAACTCCTCTTGTTAATGTCCTTCACGTAGGTATCTCTGTGCCCACGTGCACCTGCCATTCACCAAGAAGCTGCTATGCAACGGGCACGGTGTTATCCTTGGAAGCCTAATTTACTGAGGAAGACAGATGAGTAAATAAAACTTGGATGTAGATAAGCCATGTTCTTCCTGAAACACCTCTGACAGCATCAGTAGCAGGACAAGAGTGAAATGTGAAGGATTTTTTTGAAATGAAGTAATAAAAGCCAACAATAGGTAGAGTTTCATTGGAGATACACACACACACCTGCAACCAAACCGTCTCCACCTCCACTCCCACCCCTTTTCTTCCATAGGTAAATAGCTAAGGAATCACAAACCTCTCTAGAAGAAGACAGCAATAGAAAGGGCAGGTTATTTACTGGGAAAAGAAATTAAGTGGTTAGGTGAAAATGAAGTGTTTGTACAGTAAAATTTCTAGGAAGATTGTACCAAAGATGAGTCCACGGATCAGCGGGGGACACGAGAAGATTCATGTTCTTCCTCTTTACTTTGATGGGGATGTGGATTCAGGGAATAGGCAAAAATGGATTCATAGTCCTTTCTTATAAAATGAGAACCTAACATTTAAACTAAGTGTTTAAAGGGATAGAATAGGAGGGATACAAAGTTTTGTACCAGGATATGAATTACTTACTTGCACATGGAAAAAGAACAAAGTGTCAAAAAGTTAATGCGTCTTCTGGAGACTAGAACAAGAGCTGACATCAGCATGATAATAAATTTTACGCTAAATTAATGAGTTGCCCTTTGTCAACAGTAAGAATGCTACAGCACCCCCATCAGTAAGACCTGCTCTGTGAAGAATGATCATGGATTTGTCCTAACCCAACTTTACTCTTTTACACTTTGGTCAGGAGTGAGAGCAATGAACAAGTTAGGAATTAGCAGGACCTGTCCTTGAGCACTCATAAAAGGTGACATGACTGGGAAGAACCCTGTCTAGGCAAGTGTCATGGTCAGAGGAATACACTAAGGAAGATGCCAAGAGATAAATAGAACACAGCACTGATTGAGGCAAGATGGAAAGTTTGGCCATTATCCAGCTGTCCACTGCAAAGCTCCAGGAACGTCCCTATTAAGTTTTGGTCGTAAAGCCTACATGGAACCTTATGTCTTACAGCTGGGTAGATGGTGTGGGAGACACAGAGACTTCTTCTGACTGATGGTCCACCCTGAAAGCATGCTCTTTCCCTTAGGCTCAGTACTAAATCTTGGTTTCACCACTCCACTGGTGAAATGAGCCAGGGGAGATAAACCTAAAGAAAATGAACCAATCAGAAGAACAAAGACTAACAACAACAGATGAATAGCACGGACAACAATGAGCAAAAGAAGCCAGATACCAAAAGAACATACCATATGATTCCATTTATATCAAGTTCAAGAACAGCAAAACTAACATATGGTGACAGATGTCACAATAGTAGCTATCTCTGGGTACAGGCTGGTGGGGGTGTTAGATACTGCCTGGAAAGGGATTCAAGACCTGTTTTTGGGCTGTGAGGAATGTTCTGTATCTTTTTTTGTTTTCAAAGATTTTATCCATTTATTTGACAGACAGAGATCACAAGTAGGCAGAGAAGCAGGCAGAGAGAGGGGGGAAACAGGCTCACTGCCGAGCAGAGAGCCTGATGCGGGGCTCGATCCCAAGACCCCAGGACCATGATCCGAGCCGAAGGCAGAGGCTTTAACCCACTGAGCCACCCAGGCACCCCAGAATGTTCTGTATCTTGATCTGGGTAGGGGTTTCCTGAGTATATCCAATATGTAGAAATTCATCCATGTACACATTTACAAAGTCTATGCTTTATGTAAGTTACACCTCAAGATGGAGTAGAAAAAATTTTGTTTTTAAAAATCACTTATTTTCCAAAAATCAAATCAAATCACTTATTTTCACCCCATTTCCCTTTCCTTCCTTCTACTCTTCCCCCAACCTCCAACACATGTTCACACCACACAAGTTACATAGCCCAAGTACACTGGCCGGTTTACATCTGAGCTCCTCTTCCTAAGGAAACAGTGTATGAAGGGGCCACTTGGCCTCTTCTCTAGTGGTTGGAAGGTGCCAGGGACTCATTGGCAGTAACACAGTCCCAGACAAGGGCATTCGGTATGGGTAGAGTGCATTTCCTGAAATTTGTGAGAGAGGCGGGAAAGTCTGGAACCCTAAAGGAAAGGGACGTCTATAGAGATAGGACTAAGTATTAAGAGGGACTACAGAGACCTGGTCACATAAACAAGACCAGTGTCTTTTCCTGCCTGGAGGTTGCAATAACAGAAGGAGACCAGGTACAGCAATGATTTTTGCTGGGTGCCATGGAATTAATGGCCCAGGTTCTGTGATTTCCCTGGTCTGAGAAGAGGATTAACTCCAGAATCTGCAGTGGAATTAAACTACACGGAAGGATTGTTGTGTGGCCCCATTTTTGTGAAAGGAGACAGGGTAATCATTAGAAATACCATCCAAAGCCAGAGAAACTAAGGAAACTAACTCTCCCCAAGGGATTAACCTGAAACCTTAGGCCCGATAACACTGTATTTTAACCGAGTGTCTTCCAAAGCGGTAATAGGCATTGGAAACAAAAGCAACCTTGAAACTTTTCAGGATGGAGACCTGTCTCTTACCTTCATGGCTTTCAGCTTTGAGAAAAATAGAACGTGTCACTGGCATAGTGTGCCTAACAGAATGGCAGGATGGACTCTCCCACTGCAATCAGTAGATCCAGGAATGTAAGCGTGGCTTGTCTAAGATCAGACATAGATGCTATTGTAATCCAAAAGACAGAACAGCTCTCTGTGCAGTCACTTAAGGACAACACTAGCCATTTTAGCATGCAAAGAAAACAACGCCATCAGAAACAACAGCTGCATCTGAGAATACACTCCTCAGAGACCAGCACCAAACTGGGCAATCAAATAGCAGTCTGGTAATTAATTAAGTTTAGAGATAGTTCCAAGTTAGCTGCTGATCTTATTCACCAATGTCATTTATTAGAAGCATTTTCCCCCCCAGTCAGGACAAGAGTATATGCTTATAAAGTGAAAATCTTACTCCCAGGCATAGGAACTGTGCAGGATTCCCCTTCCTGAAATACCTCTTCCAGGATGTTCCTCCTGTGCTCACAATTTTTCATGGCTCTTCTTTCCACTGCATCAAATATGTCATTTTGACTGGCTTTCAAGATATTCCACTACCTGGCCTCATTCTTTCTTTCTTTTTAAAAGAGTTATTTATTAATTTGAGAAACACGGGGGGGGGGGCAAAGGAAGAGGAACAAGACTCCTCCCTGAGAGTGGAGCCTGATGTGGGGCTTGATCTCTTGGCCCTGAGATCATGACCCAAGCTGAAATCAAGAGTCAGATGCCCAAATGACTGAATCACCCAGGCGCACACACCCATGCTCCCCCCATCCCCTCCGTAGCCTTATTCTTTACAGCAAAATTTCTAACTATGTGTGGGACGCTTTCTGCTTTGGCTAATTTAGAAAGAGTGCTGGTGCTGTTCCCTTTACCTGGACCACCCTGCTTCCCTCCCACCTACTCAAACACTAACCTTTCTTCAGAACCCACTTCTATTTTTTTTTTAAAGATTTTATTTATTTATTTGATGGAGAGAGACACAGGGAGAGAGCGATCACAAGCAGGGGGAGTGGGGGAGGGAGAAGCAGGCTTCCTGCCAAGCAGGGAGCCCAATATGGGGCTCTATCACACGGTCCTGGGATCATGACCTGAGCCAAAGGCAGATGCTTAACAACTGAGCCACTCAGGAGCCCCCAGAACCCACTTCTAGATTCCCCTTCTACAGAAGTGCAACTGTTCTGAATTCTCTTAATTGTCAATGAGTTCATCCTCGATTCCCTCAGCACTTGTGAACAGTCATGATCCCTCAGACAAGTCAGTCCTCTATCTCTTCATTTAACAGAAACAACCTTCTTTAATCTTTTCCAGTACCTTTGAAGGTCACGTGGCACCTTCCTGATAACATCTTCATCTCTTTCCATCAAGAAGAACCCCACTGTAAATTTTTGGGTGAGAGTTGTTCAAGTATATACACCTGGACCTGGAATGGAAGTTGTAGGTTTTAGGCATCTTCAACTTTACCAAGGAATTCCCAACAGTTTTATAAAGTGCTCATAACGGTTTATATTCCACTAGGGAAGTAGACTCTGAGGCAGAGATTATGTGCAAAAAGTTATTAGGGAGAACTCTTGGGACCAGCACCAAGTGGTGGATGAGAAAGGGAAGGGCTTGAAGCCGGGCTGGACAAAAGAAGAGGGAGAAGCTGGGCAATCTCAAGGAAAGCCTCCATTCACTCACAGGGAGTTTTGAATCTGAGGTACTTCAGAGTTGTCCCTCTCTGGGGCTGGGGGGCTAGGCCTCTACAATCCCACGTGGCCACGTGTTAGCTATAGAGTACCACAGGGAGACTGCTTCACTCTGGGCAAGAAAATTTTCTTTAGCGGTTTTGTGACGTGGCCATAAACCGAGTTCCCATAATGTGTCAGTTGTGTCTGGGCTCTCCATTCTGTTCTATCAGTCTATTTGTCTTTCCTCTGCCATGTACCACACTCGCATAATCACTATTCCTCCACTGTAGCTATAAACCCATTTTGTGAGAATTTTCTTAAAATACAGTCTTCCTGTCTAAAAAAGTGGTTTATCTTTCCAGATACTGAAATCTCCTTTAATATCTATCAATAAAGTTCATAATCATCTCCATACAGGTCTTACATATGTTCTGGTAGATTTATTCCCAGATACCTTGTACTTTTTGTAGCTATTGTAAGTGGTGTTTTCCAGCAGATTGTTGCTAGTGTTTAGAAACACAGTAAAATTTTTGAAAAAGATTTTATTTATTTATTTGACAGACAGAGATCACAAGTACACAGAGAGGCAGGCAGAGAGAGAGGAGGAAGCAGGCTCCCTGCTGAGCAGAGAGCCCGATGTGGGGCTCGATCCAGGACCCTGGGATCATGACCTGAGCTGAAGGCAGAGGTTTTAACCCACTGAGCCACCCAGGCGCCCCCAAAAACACAGTAAATTTTTATTGTGATCTAGTTATCTTCTGAAATTCTTACATCAATTCTAATAATTGATTTGTCTCACTTTTCCAGTAATTACATCTATTTCATATTGTCAAACTGACAATAAGTTTCTGTAAGAATTCATTACAATACAAAGATGTGTGAAATCAAGGTAATCGTTTCCCTCCTCTGCTGCCGTATTTCATGCTCTGTGTCTTCATCTTCTTGAGTTTACCAGTGTTAACAACTTTCCATGCATTTGCCCTTGTTCTTTCAGTATGTGTACCAATATTCAGGGAATTTTATATGCTTTCACTGGGATGAGACCATAAGAAACACATTATTCTGCAAGCTGCTTTTTCCTCCTTGTCTATTACCATGAAGTTCCATTATTCCATCCTTTTTTCTAATATCTTTGCACTTTTTGCTTAGATGAGCTCATCTCATGTATGCTAGCAGGTTTTTTGGCTTGGTTGGTTTGAGTGCATTACTCCTGAAAAAGACAAACACCGACTGTGGCTAATAATAATAAGCCAATGTGGCTAATAATAATAAGGCCAAATGTGAAGACCTTGACCCTTCGTGAAAAGATCGCTGAACTAGTTACACATAAGTATTAAGTTTAAATAAAACATTTAAGGTATCTATATATCTTTTTTGAATGACTCACACTGTGATTGACTTGTTTGACTACTGGACATGGAGTGAGACACATATGCTGAGGGTCTAAGTCTGTTAAAGTGTAAAGTCATGAGCAGAGACGCAAGCTAAAGACGAGGTTAGTGCTTAGCAAAAGACCTGTGAGACTCCTGAATAAACTAACACTCTGACTGGGTGTTGTCCTCGGGTAATGTAATGTAGGTTCCAGTTGTCTCAGAGGTACTCTGCTGTGCCACATGGATCACGTCTGTCCCGTGGGGTTAAGTGACAGCAGAAACTGTCCCAGTCAAGCTGCCAGTAACTTGACTGAGATTTGAATGCAGTAATCTCGTAGTGATTTTAAGCTAGAACCCAAGGAAGTAAACATAACAAGACTTGGGGACTCTTGTTATGTCTTCGCAGTAGAGCATTCTACTTCTATGACAGCATATAAAATCCCGTTATGTCAAAAATCTTGAACACATGGAGCCTTCTGCAGGATGATGATGTGTTATCTGCCAATAAGATATTAAACTAACCAAATTCATCTGGTGTTTTCTGTAAATAATTTACTATTGTTGTCTAGCATCTTGTAAGTATTGACTGTGTTTGTGAAAATAGAATTCTGGGAATGACTTATCCTATTTTCTGGGATTTCACTGAAGAAAGAGCACATTGTTTCACTTGTGCATTTCATGTCAGCAATGTTTTACTATTATAATTTCCTGTTAATATTTTATTCTTAGGACCACGAAGTCATAATATTTTCCAAACTGAGTTGTTACTTCTTTGAAAGTTAATAGAATATATATTTCACAAATTTCAGGATCATCATTAACAACAAGCATTAAGTGTGTATCATATAGGAGGCCCTATTGCATAGACTTTGGAGGATACTAGAATGTACGGCACACAGTTTCTGCTACCCAGGAGTTGACTGTCTAGATGCAAGACAAGATGCTGACCAATGATACAAAAGATAATCATAATACCAGCTCTTTTATGGATTACGATGCTCTGCTAATATAAGTGTTTTTATAATTATAATCCTCACAATAACCCAACATGATAGGTAGTATGTCCTACTACCATTTTACAAATGGATGCACTGAAATGAAAAAAAAATTAGAAAAAATATATTAACATAACCAATATTGCAATAAATATCTTTGTATGATTATTTTCCTTACCCAATTATTTCTTTAGGCTACATTCCTAAAAGTGGAATTGCTGGATACATACACATTAAAATTTGGTATATGTTTTCAAATTGTCCTCTGGAAAAATTACATTATTTTCTGTGGTTAAAGAAAGTGTTTTGGAGTGCTTTTTTTCTCTGCACCTTCACCAACACCTGGTCTTATCAACAAAGAAGCTTTTTTGAAGCTTTTTGAGCAAGGATGTGACATGATCATAGCTGTGGTGTGTCAGGGAGCTGACTAATTCCAGATCATTGTTTTTAATGCATGATTTGTTGTCTATTTTAAGTCTTAAAGCCAACAACGAGATAATCAGACACCTCGGAAATGAAGATTTCTAATATATTAAGAAGTCGGCTGAACTTAATAAATCTCACCTGCCAGCATACTAATCTTACTACATGAAGCCAATGGTTCTTAAACCTTGGTGTGCACTAGAATCATCTGGGGAGCTTTAAAGACTATCACTGTCTGGGTCCCATGTCCAAAATTCTCACTTACTTGGTCTGAACCTGGGCATTGAGATTTTTTTTTTCAAAGCCCCTTAGGTGAGTCTAACATGAGACACAATTGAGAATTCCTGCTTTAAATATTAATTTTAAAAGTTTCTGAACTCCATGCCCACCCACCTCATACAGATGCCTGACGTAGCTTCCTTTTTCTGAGGCTGTCTTGGAAGTATAATATGTGTTCCACATTTTGGGGAGATCTCCTTAGATTCAAACCAGGCACTATATAGTAACAGTCTGAAGAAATTTATACTTCTTTTCCTGGCAAAGATCCTGGATTGTATTCCAAGGCTTAATTTCATTTCTATACTTTTAAGCTACAAAGGCTAAGAAATATAAGTATTAACCAGCCTTGAGTGAGACATTCTGTTAGGACTCAGATGAATTAAACAGAGGTCTGGTTAATCTGCAGAAAACAAAAAAAAAATAACAAACATGGTTCTTAGAACATTCCTTGGAAGGGGAAATGTTAAGTTAGGAGCTCTGGCCTGACTGACATACTGGAGAGAGAAGGGTTTATACAAGGCTATATTAGTAGAATTATGAATGACGAGTCTAGTGGAGAATTGTTCTCCAAGTATTTTAATTTGTGAGTTCCAATTTTCCCCATCTTGTTACTCTAAAATCTTCAAACATATTCACTGTGATTAATGGCAAGGATAATCCCATCATTTTTTGAGGGATGATTGTCCCCTGGCTTTGCTGGCCGGGACAATGAGTAACTCACTTGCCATAGACCTCAGGATATTTTGGTACTCCATGTCAACCTATTGTTGCCAAGCAGCAGCTGACACTTGAAAGAGAGCTTCTGCCCTTCAGAGATGGAAACTGATCTCTAAACATTGCAATTCTGAGTTTCATATTTTCCTGGGTTGGTAACTTTCTAGGTATTATGAGAAGCAGGCTGCTGATCTTTGGCAACCGCATCTCACTGCAAACAGGATGTCCCTGCCCATGGGTGTGATAGTAAACCAGCTCTGTGGGGCAGGAGTCATGTGGGAGTGGGCTGATTTCCAACATTTGCCAATTCCTGTGGTGTAAATGCTCCCATTGTGACTGATTTTAAGTTACCAAGGTCTAATAACCAGCACTCAAAATCATGAATATTTAACAGTCAGCTCTCACCCTCTGGTTCTAGTATGCTGCTGGTTCTACCTCACCAGGAATTTTCACCAGAAAAACAGTCTTGGTTTTCTGGTGAGTAACAATCAATTGACAGCTAAAATACACTGCAATTATTAGACTTGAGTCCATTTTGTTATTTAAAATTCAGTGTAAGTAAGCAGCAAAGCCCAGCTCACACCTAGATCACAAGTTTCTCAGCATGGACTTTCAAAGACTCTAAGGTCTAACAATGTGAAAGCTTAGCTGTTAGCACTTTTAGGAGGTTTATTTATAAGAATTTTATAAGAATTATAGTCTAAAGTAAAATAATTGTTTGGGGCTAGAACCATGGAATTTATTGAAATTTAAAGGGTATTCAATCTACCAACTAAATCAAGTTATTAGCAGTAATGGTTGCATGCTTGACCATGCTCCTTTTTTCTCATGAAGTTCAAATGCTCTTTGAGAAGACAGCAGTTGTTCCAGATCCCATTTTATTTGACCCAGCTATAAGTTGTAATCTCTTTACTTTAGAGAAAGGATTTATTTTCCTTGTGAAATTCTGTGTCCCTCAAGTGAATGCCTTCCAGATAGAAAGAGGCATTGGTTGGTTCCTATATGGTAAAGAACCTAACCATGTTACCTTAGAAAATGATCAATTTTTTTTAAAGATTTGTATTTATTTACTTGAGAGACAGAGATCACAAGTAGGCAGAAAGGCAGGTAGAGAGAGAGAGAGGAGGAAGCAGGCTCCCTGCTGTGTAGAGAGCCCCAATGTGGGGCTTGATCCCAGAACCCTGGAATCATGACCCGAGCCGAAGGCAGAGGTCTCAACCCACTGAGCCACCCAGGCGCCCCAGGAAATGATCATTTTTTAATACATCTGTTTGTAGGAGGTAGTCATTATTTTATTTAGCACGATTCCCTTAAAAATATATGAAATGTGTGGGTAAAACCTGTCAGTTCATTACTATTTGAAATAATCATGTGTATGTGCTTTCTATGGCACCATGTCTTAAAAACTGCTTATTATATCACCATACAAAGATAAGTAACACTTTGCATTTGTAAAGAGGTTGAGAGTATTCAGGAGTCTGAATAAATGTTAGTTTGTATCCTCACTTGTGTCTTCAATGTGTAAATTAGTATCCTTCCTTGTAAAAACAACACAAAAATAATACCTACTTCATGGGGTTATTGTGTGGATTAAATGAGATAATATGAATAAAGCACTTAGCATAAGCTTGGCATTTAGCACAATAAAAAATAAAGAAACTTTGTTTCTTTTACATTGTTATTCTTTTGCCCCTTTTAGGGTTCTTTAATTAATCCAATCTCATATGATCTCTTATTACAGTCATATGAAGTAGGTAAGGTAAATATCACGAGAGCCCTTTTATTTTTAGATTTTATTTTTTTATTTTGAGAGAGAGCACACGTATGAGTGGTGGTGGGGGGAAAGAGAGGAAGAGGAAGAGACAGAAAACCTTAAGAGGGCTCCATGCCCAGCGCCAAGTCTGATATGGGGCCAGATCTCACAATTCTGAGATCACGACCTGAGCTGAGACCAAGAGTCAGACGCTTAACTGACTAAGCCACCCTGGTGTCCCTATCATACACATTTTAAAGATAAGAAATGAAGGCTCAGAAAAATCAAGAGTTTGATTTCCCCATTTGATTTGAATTCCCCAGATGGAATAGCTGGTAAATGGCAACCTGGGATGGGTTTTCCATTATAATACATTATATATAATTGATCATAATACTCTTTTGCTGACTCAAAAGAGGGTTAAACTGATAAACAGCAGTAAAAGCAGTATTCCAATCAGAGTATTTTTTTTTCATTCACAAGTAATGTAAATATTGCTAGCTATTGATTTTGGAAATATTATTATTTCTTGAAAATGACCATAAATGTCTATTGGTTGCGATAGCAGAAACTATTTCTACATGTTTCCTGTGTGCTGAGCACTATTTTCATGGCTTTATCCCTTTTGATCCCCAGAACAACCCTCTATGGCAGGAATTCTATTATTTTTACATATAATTGTAATAGCTAACACTACCACCATTTAGTCTGTGCTAGACGCTGTGTCCAAGTGTTTTACATGTATTATCTCATTTTAAGCAGCCCGACTGCCTTCTGAGATAGTGAGATAGGGAGATACTGTGATTACTATTCCAGTTTGCTAATGAACATGATATATAGACACATTTGCTGGAATTATAGAGCAGGCAACTTTTTATTAGACACTATCTCTGTGTAATTACATAATTTAAAGGTTCTGCCAGGATTATCTTTCTAGAGCCAGTTGCATTCAAAATAATCACTGAAGTCCAGATTGGAGAGAAAACAGTTGTTGGGACAAAATTCTGTTCCAATATGTTTGCGCCTTCCCTGATACCACCCTTCCCCCAGAGTTGTAGGATAACAAGACGCGCTATGAAAAACTTGAATTCTGAGGGGTCATTGTATTAGTCAGGCCCTATCGCATTTGAGTAAAAATAAACCCAGTTTGGCAACTGCACGCTGAAGAGTAAACTATTCTTAACACCCAGCAACACATCATAGCCTTTCCAAAGATAAAAACGGTGATGGGGTCAAAGAAGTATGTTGTTTCAGGGCGTATGTTGCTATTATTAAAACAATCTCTCTGCAGGAAGTATACACAGACAGCGCACAAAAACAGGAAAGTCACTCAGGAACCTGCTTTAAAACTCCTGGTCTGACTGAACTCATGAAATTGCCCTAAAGCCACAAGGACTGGAGATCACAAATTAGAAGTCCCTGGAAGAACATAGCTTTTCTCCTGCTTTAACTCAGACAATACTGTATTTTCAATCTTGTGAAAACTGATCCTGATGGACTAAGGAATATAACTTTTTACACCAACCTCATCATTTTACAGATAAAGAAACTAAGATTACTTGGATATCTATCTAGTGTTTTTGCCTGCCCAGAATTCACTTCCCCTTTTGGTAACAACCCATCCCATGGAATTTTCTTTGGTACTCCTCTCTGATTCATGATCTTCCTGTTTTTAGAGGGCCAATACCAGACCCAAGTTCAGGAATGGTCATAAACCAGGCATGGACAAAGGAGGACACACTAAGCATTCACTCACAGGCACAAATCTGAAATGATTTTAATATAAGTTAAAGTAAATCCAAGACCACAAAGTTAATGCCCAAACTAGGACTGTATTCCAAGCACCAATGCTCTTTTAATACCATCATGCCACATAATCTCTATAAGTTAAAAAAAGTTATTACTAATTTAAAAAATAATTGTAGGTTCCACACTAGTGCTGATAAGCCAGACTGGCTCAGCATCAATGCTACTTCCTGTTTATATATTAGAATACGTGCAATGTATGCCCACATTTCCTCCTATTTCCTAAGGAGAGTAACAACTTCTACTGGGGTACAGAGAGAACAATGATAATTTACTACTCTATATTCAATATTCCTCTAAGCTTAAAAAAAAAAAAACAAAAAAACCATCCTATGGCACTAAGATCCTGCAATCTGTTTTATCTTATAATGGCTGCACTATGATTTACAGCTATGTGAAAAGGGGCTAGGGAAGAAATGCGAGGGAGCGCAGTATTCCATAATGCTTACTGTAGTTGCTCTGGAGGGACTAGATCAGAACTAACTTCCCCTCATTCCGTTATTTTCCCATTTGGGGGACAAAATTATATTTTAAAAATCAGTACGCTTATACTTTTCTAAAAATCTCTTCAAAGATCAGTTATCTGTGCTTCAAACTATTCAATCTTTTTAGAATTCTTTTTTCTATGGTTGCCATTAATCTCAACCTTAATTCTGCCTGGAGAAAAGGCTGTGACTCAAGCTGGAGGCTGCTGGGCCTGTCCCAGACTGTCATGTTCCTACGAGTGCCTGTGTGAAAGTGTGGCTGGGTCATGGCTCCCAGGAAGACAGTCAACTCCCAGGAAATCAGTGAACAAGGTAAGATGAAGCTTTAGGAATGATCCACATCAGTTTTAACTAACCATATCGATGTGGTCTCTCATGACCTCAGGAAATTTGGAAATTACTTAAAATTATATTTGGGTGTCAGAGCTGGCCCCAAACACAACATGTCTGAATTCCTTATCTTTTCCCAAACAGTTGTGTACTCCACACCCCCATCTGTCTCAGCTCCGCCTCACTGCCTACATCTGATACGTCATCAAGTATCAGCATGTGTTCTTCGCCATTCTCATATTGCCATTTCATTAACTGTTGTGTGGACTAAGTTTCTCAGCTGTCAGGCTGGTCCTCTTCCCTTTAATCCTCCACAGGGATCTTTAACATTACAAATATAATCCTGTCCCTCCCACACCACAACTCCACCCACAACTCAGAACCATTCAGTGGTTCCTTACTTCCCTAAAGATAACATCCACAGTTTCCTAGGATGGCATCCCAGGACTGCTGGGATCTGTCCTATCATTTCAGCATCATCTGTCCCAAGCTCCTGGACACTCATGGCCTCACTTCAGGCACATCCGGCTACCGGAGTTACCTCTCTGTACAAATTACTACTGCCCTCTGGAAAACCTTGATCCTTTTACCTGCGGGTGATAAATTCACAGCCGTTGACAAAAGAGTTTGTATTGTGTGGTTTCTTTGGTGTAAAACATTAGATGATTCATACATAGGCTTCCAAATGCACAGTGTGTTTCCACAGGAACAGACAAGAAACTGGCAATGTTGGTTGCTTCTGGAAAGGAGAACTATGGAACTGGACATGTAAGGGTAGGAGAAAGACTTTTCACTCTAGTCTCCTTTGTGCCTTCAGAATTTTGTACCACATAAATATGTCAACAATTTGACTAAAGGGAAAGATACTTCTACTTTATGAACCAGCAGTTTCACTCGTTGGTATAAACACAAAAGAAGTGAATGCTTATGTTCTCCGAAAGACATGGACAGAATATTTGTAGTAGCTTTTCTCATAGTAGGTAAAACTTGAAAACATTCCAACTGTCCATCAACAGGAAAATGGATCTATGCATTGAATTGTATTTATTGAATGGAATACCATATAGCAATAAAAAAGAATAAACCATGATACCTTCTATTAGGGAAAGAACATTGAGCCAAAGGATTCAACACAGAAGGGTAAATACTGGAAGATTCTACTTATTGCAAGATCAAATACTGGCAAAAGTAATCAATGGTGATAGAAGGTCAGAATAGTGATTACTTCTGACAAGGGTAGGGTATGGGGGGGCTAAGAGGGTGGGACATGGAGAATATTGACTGGGAAGGGATAAATTTGGAGGTTGTTGGCAGTGTTCTACATCTTGAGGTGGGTGATGGTTAAAAAGATATATACAGGGGCGCCTGGGTGGCTCAGTGGGTTAAAGCCTCTGCTTTCGGCTCAGGTCATGATCCCAGAGTCCTGGGATGGAGCCCCGCATCGGGCTCTCTGCTCGGCGGGGAGCCTGCTTCCTCTTCTGTCTCTGCCTGCCTCTCTTCCTACTTGTCTGTCAAATAAGTAAATAAAATCTTTAAAAAAAAAAGATATATACATATGAAAATATGCATATACACTATATAAATCCATATGGAAAAGATAATTGAGCATTACATTAAATATGAGTGGTTTTTACTGTATGTATGTTAATGGCATTTTTAAAAGCTTTTAAAAAGCATAAAAAATGTATGCTACTGGAGAGGACTCAAGATGGCAGAGGGGTAGCAAACTGAGATGACACTGGGTAGCAGGAGTTCAGCTAGTTATCAATCCATTGCAAACACCTACAAACCCAACAGGAGATCAAAGAGAAGAAGAGCAGCAATTCTAAAAACAGAAAATCGACCACTTTCTCAAAGGTAGGACGTGCGGAGAAGTAAATCTGAAGCGACAGAAAGACTGTGGGGGGAGGGGCCAGCTCCCAGCAAGTGGTGGAGCAGTGGAGCACAAAATCAGAACTTTTAGAAGTCTGTTCCACTGAGGAACATCGCTCCAGAGGCTAAGCATGGGTGGAGCCCTCCTGGGGACAGTGTAGTCTCAGGTCCCATGGGGTCATGGAAGGATCTGGGGTGTCTGAGTGTAGCAAAGCTCGCAGGTATTAGAGCAGGGAAGCCAGGTACAGAGACAGAGCCAGGAGTGAGCTCTCAGCTGGGGGATACCTTAAACTGCTCTGTGGCGCAGTCAGGCCACTGCTTTTTGAGCAGGGATCCCACAAGTGGCAGTTCCAGGGAGACCCACCTTCCTCTGCTGAAGAGCAGAGCAGCAGAAATCTGCTGGGTTTGGAGACTCCAAATGGAGTCATGCACCAGAGACAGAAACACTCGGTCACAGGCCGGGTGAGCGTGGAGCAAGGCGGGAGACCAGGGAGATGGGAGTGATTGAGTGCTTTTCTCTGAGGGTGCAACAAGGAGTAGGGCCCCGTGCTCTCGGCTCCTCTGGGCCAGCGATTGGGAGGCCGCCATGTTCATTCCTGTCCTCCAGAACTCTACAGAAAGCATTCAGAGAACAAAAGCTCCCAAAAGCGAACCCGAGCACACTACATACCCCGGCCCCTGGCAAGGGCAGCACAATTCCGCCTTGGGCAAAGACATTTGAGAATCACAGGCAACAGCCCCCATGCCCAGAAGATCAGCAAGAACATCCAACCAAGACCAAGCTCACTGATCAAGAACACTGGAATTCCAGAGGAGGGGAAAGCAAAGCATGGGATCCATGGATTTCTCCCCACGATTCTTTACTCTTGCAAAGTTAATTAAATTTTTTAATTTTTTTTTCTTATTCTAATTTTTCAACTTTTCCTCTTTCCTTTTTTGACTTTGTTTAACTAGTTCATCTTAACAATACCATTCTAAAAAAAATCTTTTTAAACCTTCATTATTATAACCATATTTTATCCTTCATTGTAGGTAACTTTATTTTTTGTATACATATAGGGTTTTTTTTCTTCTAAAAAATTTTGGGATACAATTTCTTCTAATAGATCAAAATATACCCTAAATCTAGCACAGGTCTTTGTTCTAGTCTCCAGCCTGAGCAAATTCTCTCTTCTTTTCCCAACCAATTTATCATATCAACTCTTTTTTTAAGAATTTTTTTAAAAAATTTTCATCTTTACAGTCATATTCTATCCCTTCATCGTGTTTGCCTTTATTTTTGTATATATATAAGTTTTTCTTTCTTTAAAATTTTGGGAGGTAGTTTCTTCTAAGAGACCAAAATACTCCCAAAATCAAGTGGGTGGCTCTATTCTCTTCACCATTATAATATATATATATATTTAATTTTAAAAAAAATTTTTTTAAACTTTCTTTTTACCCCCTTTCTTCTTCCTCCGATTTGGGGTCTCTTCTGATTTGGTTAGTATACATTTCTCTGGAGTCTTTGCCACCCTTTTAGTATTTTATTCTCTCATTCATATATTCTTATCTGGATAAAATGATAGGCAGAAAAACTCACCACAAAAAAGAGAACAAGAGGCAGTACCGAAGGCTAGGGACCTAATCAATGTGGACATTGGTAATATGTCAGATCTAGAGTTCAGAATGACGATTCTCAAGATGCTAGCTGGGCTGAAAAATGGCATGGAAGATATTAGAGAAACCCTGTCTGGAGAAATAAAAGCCCTTTCTGGAGAAATAAAGGAACTAAAATCTAACCAAGCTGAAATTTAAAAAGCTATTAATGAGGTGTAATAAAAAATGGAGGCTCTTACTGCTAGGATAATGAGGCAGAAGAGAGAATTAGTGATACAGAAGACCAAATGACGGAGAATAAAGAAGCTGAGCAAAAGAGAGACAAACAACTACTGAACCAAGAGGGGATAATTCGAGAGATAAGTGATACCATAAGATGAAACAACGTTAGAATAATTGGGATTCCAGAAGAAGAAGAAAGAAATAGGAGGGCAGAAGGTATAGAGGAGCAAATTATAGTAGAGAATTTCCCTAATATGGCAAAGGGAACAAGCATCAAAATCCAGGAGGCACAGAGAACGCCCCCCTCAAAATCAATAAAAATAGGTCCACACCCCATCATCTAATAGTAAAACTTACAAGTCTTAGTGACAAAGAGAAAATCCTGAAAGCAGCCCAGGACGAAAGTCTGTAACATACAATGGTAAAAATATTAGACGGGCAGCAGACTTGTCCACAGAGACCTGGCAGGCCAGAAAGAACTGGCATGATATATTCAGAGCATTAAATGAGAAAAACATGCAGCCAAGAATACTATATCCACCCAGGCTATCATTGAAAATAGAAGGAGAGATAAAAAGCTTCCAGGACAAACAAAACTAAATGAATTTGTAAACACCGAACCACCCCTCCAGGAAATATTGAAAGGGGTCCTCTAAGCAAAGAGAGAGCCTAAAAGTAGTAGACCAGGAAGGAACAGAGACAATATACAGTAACAGTCACCTTACAGGCAATACAATGGCACTAAATTCATATCTTTCAATAGTTACCCTGAATGTAAATGGGCTAAATGCCCCAATCAAAAGACACAGGGTATCAGAATGGATAAAAAAACAAGACCGAGGCCACCTGGGTGGCTCAGTGGGTTAATCCTCGGTCTTCGGCTCAGGTCATGATCCCAGGGTCCTGGGATTGAGGCCTGCATCAGGCTCTGTGCTCAGCAGGGAGCCTGCTTCCCCCCTTCTCTCTGCCTGCCTCTCTGCCTACTTGTGATCTCTCTCTCTGTGTCAAATAAATACATTTAAAAAATCTTAAAAACAAAACCAACCAACCAATGAAACAAATAAAAAAACAAGATCCATTGATATGCTTTTGCAAGATACTCATTTTAGACCCAAAGACACTTCCAGATTTAAAGTGAGGGGGTGGAAAACCACTTACCAAGCTAATGGACGTCAAAAGAAAGTGGAGTGGCAATCCTTATATCAGACAAATTAGATTTTAAACCAAAGACTATAATAAGAGATGAGGAAGGACACTATATAATATGTAAAGGGTCTATCCAACAAGAAGATCTAACAATTTTAAATATCTATGCCCCTAACATGGGAGCAGTCAATTACATAAAGCAACTAATAATCAAATAACCAAAACTAACTAATAAAAATCAAAGAAATACATCTACAATAAAACAATAATAGTAGGGGACTTTAACACCCCCCTCACTGAAATGGACTATCATCCAAGCAAAAGATCAATGAGGGAACAGACTTTAAGTGACACATTGGACCAGATGGACATCACAGATATATTCAGAACACTCCATCCCAAAGCAACAGAATAACATTCTTCTCCAGTGCACATGGAACATTCTCCAGAACAGATCACATCCTGGGTCACAAATTGAGTCTCAACCGGTACCAAAAGATTGGGATCATTTCCTGCATATTTTTTGGATCACAGTGCTTTGAAACTAGCACTCAATCACAAGAGGAAAGTTGGAAAGAACTCAAATATATGGAGGCTAAAGAACATCTTACTAAAGAATGAATGCGTCAACCAGGAAATTAAAGAAGAATGTAAAAAAAATTCATGAGAACAAATGAAAATGAAAACACAATTCAAAATCTTTGGGACACAGCAAAGGCGGACCTAAAAGGAAAGTATATAGCAACACATAGCTTTGCGTAGTGGCAGTTATCATAGCCAATGAGGTTTATCTGAGGCGCGATTATTGCTAATTGAAAGTATATAGCAACACAAACCTTTCTTAAGAAACAAGAAAGGTCTCAAAAACACAAGGTAACTCTACACCTAAGGGAGTGGGAGACAGAAGAGCAAATGAAGCCTAAAGCCAGCAGGAGAAGAGAAATAATAAAGATCAGAGCAGAAATCAATGAAATAGAAACCAAAAGAACAGTAGAATAGATCAACAAAACTAGGAGCTGGTTTTTTGAAAGAATTAATTAATAAGATTGATAAACCCCTGGCCAGACTTATTAAAAAGAAAAGAGAAAGGACTCAAATCAATAAAATTATGAAACAGGAAAGATTACAACCAACACCAAAGAAATACAAACAATTGTAAGAACATATTATGAGCAACTCTACGCCAGCAAATTGGACAATTTGGAAGAAATGAATGCATTCCTAGAGATGTATGAACCACCAAAACTGAACAAGGAAGAAACAGAAAACTTGAACAGATCCTGAAGCAGTCATCAAATTCTCCCAACAAACAAGAGCCCAGGGCCAGATGGCTTCCCAGGGGGAACTTAAAGAGGAATTAGTACCTAGTCTCCTGAAACTGTTCCAAAAAACAGAAATGGAAGGAAAACTTCCAAACTCATTTTATGAAGCCAGCATTACCTTGATCCCCAAACCAGACAAAGACCACATCAAAAAAGAGAATTACAGACTAATATCCCTGATTGACATGGATGCAAAAATTCTCACCAAAATACTAGCCAATAGGATCCAACAGTACATTAAAAGGATTATCCACCATGACCAAGTGGGATTTATTCCTGGACTGCAAGGCTGGTTCAACATCTGCAAATCAATCAATGTGATATAATATATTAGTAAAAGGAAGAACAAGAACCATATGATACTCTCAATAGATGCAGAAAATGTATTCGATAAAGTACAGCATCCTTTCTTGATCACAACTCTTCAGAGTGTAGGCATAGAGAGTACATACCTCAATATTATAAAAGCCATCTATGAAAAATGGGAAAAACTGAGAGCTTTCCCCCTAAGTCAGGAACATGGCAGGGATGTCCACTTTCACCACTACTATTCAACACGGTACTAGAAGTCCTAGCCTCAGCAATCAGACAACAAAAAGAAATTAAAGGCATCCAAATTGGCAAAGAAAAAGTCAAACTCTCAGTTTGCAGATGATATGATACTTTATGTGGAAAACCCAAAAGACTCCACTCCAAATCTGCTAGAACTCATACAGGAATTCAGTAAAGTGTCAGAATATAAAATCATTGCACAGAAATCAGTTGCATTTCTATACACCTGCAAGAAGACAGAAGAAAGAGAAATTAAGGAGTCAATCCCATTTACAATTGCACCCAAAACCATAAGATACCTAGAAATAAACCTAACCAAAGAGGCAAAGAATCTGTACTTAGAAAACTATAAAGTACTCATGAGAGAAATTGAGGAAGACACAAAGAAATGGAAAAATGTTCCATACTCATGGGTTGGCAGAACAAATATTGTGAAAATGTCTATGCTACCTAAAGCAATCTACATGTTTGATGCAATCCTTATCAAAATACCATCCACTTTTTTCCCCCAAAGAAATGGAACAAATAATCCTAAAATTCATATGGAACCAGAAAAGACCTTGAATAGCCAGAGGAATGTTGAAAAAGAAAGCCAAAGTTGGTGGCATCACAATTCCAGACTTCAAGCTCTATTACAAAGCTGTCATCATCAAGACAGTATGGTACTCGCACAAAAACAGACACATAGATCAATGGAACAGAATAGAGAGCCCAGAAATATGCCCTCAACTCTATGGTCAACTAATCTTTGACTAAGCAGGAAAGAATATCCAATGGAAAAAAAAAAAAAAGATACTCTCTTCAACAAATGGTGTTGGGAAAATTGGATGGCCACATGCTGAAAAATGAAACTGGATCATTTCCTTACACTACACAGAAAAATTGAGTCAAAATGGATGAAAGACCTCCACATGAGAAAGGAATCCATCAAAATCCTTGAGGAGAACAGAGGCAACAACCTCTTTGACCTCAGCCAAAGCAACTTCTTCCTAGAAACATCACGAAAGGCAAGGGAAAACTGAACTATTGGGACTTCATCAAGATCAAAAGCTTTTGCACAGCAAAGGAAACAGTCAACAAAACCAAAAGACAACTGACAGAATGGGGGAAGATATTTGCAAACAGCATATCAGATAAATGGCTAATATCCAAAATCTATAAAGAACTTATCAAACTCAACACCCAAAGAACAAATAATCCAATCAAGAAATGGGCAGAGGACATGAACAGACATT
Organism: Meles meles; assembly: GCF_922984935.1. Taxonomy (NCBI): domain Eukaryota; kingdom Metazoa; phylum Chordata; class Mammalia; order Carnivora; family Mustelidae; genus Meles; species Meles meles. Next base: position 88,655,430 of record NC_060068.1, read on the forward strand.
TCTGCAAAGAAGACATCCAGATGGCTAAGAGACACATGAAAAAGTGCTCCACATCACTTGGCATCAGGGAAATACAAATCAAAACCACAATGAGATACGAATCAGAATGGCTAAAATTAACAAGTCAGGAAACAACAGATGCTGGCAAGGATACGGAGAAAGGGGAACTGTCCTACACTGTTGGTGGGAATGCAAGCTGGTGCAACCACTCTGGAAAACAGCATGGAGGTTCCTCAAAAAGTTGAAAATAGAGCTAACCTACGACTTAGCAATTGCACAACTGGGTATTTCCCCCAAAGATACAAATGTACTGATCAGAAGGGGCACATGCACCCAAATGTTTATAGCAGCAATATCCACAATAGCCAAACTATGGGAAGAATCTAGATGTCCATTAACAGAAAAATGGATAAAGAAGATGTGATACACACACACACACACACACACACACACACACAATGGAATACTATGCAGCCATCAAAAGAAATGAAATCTTGCCATTTGTAATGACATGGATGGAACTAGAGGGTATAATGCTGAGCGAAATAAGTCAATCAGGGAAAGACTATTATCATATGATCTCCCTGATATGAGGAATTTGAGAGGCAAAGTGGAGGGTTTTAGGGGTAGGGAAGGAAAAAATGAAACAAGATGGGATCAGGAAGAGACAAACCATAAGAGACTCCTAATCTCACAAAACAAACTGAGAGTTGCTGGGGGGAGGCAGGTAGGGAGAGGGTGGTTGGGTTATGGACATTGGGGAGGGTATGTGCTATGGTGAGTGCTGTGAAGTGTGTAAGCCTGACAATTCACAGACCTGTACCCCTGCGGCAAATAATACATTATATGTTAATTTAAAAAAATAAAAATAATTAAAAATAAAATTAAAGGGGTGCCTGGGTAGCTCAGTGGGCTAAAGCCTCTGCCTTCGGCTCAGGTCATGGTCTCAGGGTCCTGGGATCGAGCCCCACATCGGGCTCTCTGCTAGGCAGGAAGCCTGCTTCCCCCTCTCTCTCTCTGCCTGCCTCTCTGCCTGTTTACGATCTCTCTCTCTCTCTGTGTCAAATAAATAAGTAAAATCTTTTAAAAAAATAAATAAATAAATACCAAAAATTTCTGTAAAGAAAGAGAAAAGTTTGAAGCAACTATTGGTTGTAAAAATAAAATCCCCATTAAATCAATTACAAAACAGAGAGAAAACCAGAAATTTTCTATCATAACCTGAAAGCCCGAAAGAATGTGATGTATCCCTTTGACCAACCAGTGGCAAGGGTTTCTTTCACAAATTTATCAGACAACTTTTAGAAATATAGGTGAAGATAAGGGACCATAGACTTACCTTTTATCAGGGGACATCACTGTAACCTGGAGACAGAGCTCACTTAGTGGAAAAGTGGCAGCTTGAAATGGAAGTGACAAGGGCACTAACTAAGGTTTACCTGGCACACAGAGGCAGGCAATGGTGCCCTTTGTAAGGAAAAGGACAGGAGAATCAGGTAGTCCAAAGATAGAAGGGGGCAAGGAAGAGACAAGGCTCTTGGGAGCTGGAATGTTTACAAGTGAATTTAAAAAGGTGTGTGAAACTTTAAAATCAGCTGTATTTGACTATATCAGAGGGGCTCAAAAACAAGAGAAGGGCAGGGAGAGTTACCCAAAGTGAAAGCAACATGTGCTGCTTTTTAAAAAAGGCTCTTTTTTTTTCCCTTGGTACCCCTGACCCCCATTTCCAGAGAGGCTGTAAGGTGCCAACAACAAGAGGTGTTTGGGTCAGCCCTCCACGTTCCCAAGATTTAATACTTTGAACTTCTTGTCTGTCAGGTTTTTTCCTCTTAATAAGCTCTCTCTCTCTCTTTAAATTAAAAAGTAACACAGTTTCATTGTAGAAAATTTGGAAAACACAAAACTTTAAGTAGAAACCAAAAATCACTGACAAGATGACCATGGTAGCATTTCAGTATAGGACAACTTCTAACAGGTTGAGAACAGCCCAACAAGAGCAGGTCAGAGGTTCTCCCTCCCTAAGAACCCAGATGGTGTTTATTATTGGAGATCTCTCATTTTTATTTTCCTGGGCCATCTTCCCACCAGTAGTTCCATGAAGGTGGAGATTTTGTTTGTGTTGTTCACTGCCATATCCTGGTGCCTGCCACCTAAGAGACACTCCAGAAATATTTGTTGAATTAGCTATTTTTTTTCACATTTACTTACAAAGATTAGCTGCTACTTTTTATTCCCCCCCATAATTAAAACATTTTAATTCTTCTTCATGTCCCATTTCCTGACTGTTCTTATTTATCAGAACAATGTAGTCATTAAAATAAAAAATGTCTATTGAAACAAGGAAAATGTCAAATGTAGACAAAATCTTTATGATTTATATTAACACCACATTGCATTTCTTCTGTGATGACTTCTTGTGCATTCTCCTGAATATTTGAAAAAACAATTCCTTCCATTTCTTCTGTTAATCTCTTGCTCACATAACTTATCAAAGAGAACCTGAAAATCAGTTTAACTCTAGGGCACTGCAGCTCATTTTTCCTTAAAAACCAAGATTTCTTTTTTAAATTTAAGTTGGGCTACTAATTATTTCCCCCCAAATTTAGGATTTGCCTTTGATTAGTGAAAAATTATCCAGGAGATCTCAGGATGCTTAGAAGTCCAGTGAGGGAAGTAAAGAACATTGAATATCTTTGCAATAAAAATTTTCAGGGAGGGCAGATGGAAATACTTAAGCTTGAAATATGTCCAAAATTCTGTAATCAATATTCCCACTCTTGGAATTAAAACAAGACCCTTGGAATCTTCCATAATCAGAGATAGCCAGGGCCCTTCAAACATCCCAAACCAACCAAGGCCTCGGGGAGTATAAACATAGTTATTTGGGGGGGGGGGGATCAGGAATACCACATAGTTAAGGATGTTTTATTGGTTCATATAACTGGGAAGTCTAGAGGTAGAACTAATGGGTGAGGCTGAGTCCAGGGGCTTTGCTAATGTCAGGTTTCTCTCTCTCAGCACCCATGTGATCAAATCCCAGAGAACCAGCTGGCCCTGCTTGGATCATGTACCCTATCCTGGATCATTAATAATGACCAAAGGAGAAGATATTTCAATTGGCAGGACATGGTCAATGCCTGGGCCACATACTCATCCATATAAAGAGGGAAGTGGGATCAACCTCACTCAAACCAAGTGAAGTAGATTCCCCACAAGGTGCATTCTGTTACCACATGGAGTGGCAAAGGGAATTGGTGACCCTGTGGAAGTTTATCTGAGCCCTGTGTTCCTGGAACACAAACCCCCCAAACACAAATCCACTCATTCTTTGTGTTCCAAGAAATGGCTTCCGGAAAAGAACCACCCTTGCCCACATGATTTAGATAAGACTTGTGGTCACCTTGTCTACCTATGACAAGGCAAGACACAGGTACTATAAATTTCCATTCTGTCTCACAAATGATTAGCTGAACTGTTTACCCCACTGACCAAGCTGGACAAATGGCCGCTAATTTGACTTGAGTAAACTTTAGTCAGGTTCTTCTCCTTCCCCCTAAATTTGGTCCCTGAAATTGGTCTACCTTAGACCTGCCTGACTTCTAAGAAGCTTGACAGTCTTACCGTCAATGATTAGAGCACTCCACTATTGCAACAGCCCCCTTCCCTTCGCTGCAGTAATCCTGAACAAAGTCTCTCCTGACCTCAGTCCAGGTTTGTTTTTCACTTGAAACTGGCCAGACAGAACAGTAGATGTTTACCACAAACACTCTGCTGTCCAATCTGTAGTGTCTTAAGGGGATAAAAACTAATGATGCCAAGCCTTCCTATCCTCAGTTTTGAACCAACAAAGAAGTAGAAAGAGAAGCCAGATCAGGCAGGTAAGAATTCAAAATGTCAGCTTCATCAAGAGATAGACGGAGAAAGAAAATGTGGCAAATGCATACAATGGAATATTATTCAGCATAAAAAAGGAAGGAAACTGAAACATGCTACCACATGAATGAACCCTGAAGATATGCTAAGTGAAATGAGGCAATCACAAAAAAGATAAATACTGTCTGATTGCACTTCTCTGAGCTACCTAGAGTAATCACATTCAGAGAAACAGAAAGTAGAACAGTGGTTGCCAAGAGCTGGGAGAAAGGGGAAATGGAGTTGTTGATTAACACAGAGTCAGTTTGAAAGACAAAAAAAAAAAAAAAAGTTGTGGAGATTCTTTGCATAACAATATGAATATCTTTTTTTTTTTTAAGATTTTATTTATTTATTCGACAGAGAAAGAGAGAGAGAGAGATCACAAGTAAGCAGAGAGGCAGGCAGAGAGGGGGAAGCTGAGCAGAGAGCCCGAAGCAGGAAAGTAGGATCAACCTCACTCAAACCAAGTGAAGTAGAGAGGGGAAGCAGGCTCCCCGCTGAGCAGAGAGCCCGATGTAGGGCTTGATCCTAGGACCCTGAGATCATGACCTGCTGAAGGCAGAGGCCCAACCCACTGAGCCACCCAGGCTCCCCAACAATGTGAATATCTTTAACAATACTGAATTGTATATTTAGACATGGTTTAGATGGTAAATTTTATGTTCTGTGCTTTTTTTTTTTTTAAGATTTTATTCATTTATTTGATAGAGACACAGCAAGAGAGGGAGCACAAGCAGGGGGAGTGGGAGAAAGGGAAGCAGACTCCCCGCAGAGCAGGGAGCCCAGTGTGGGGCTCCATCCCAGGAATGACCTGAGCCAAAGGCAGATGCCTAATGACTGAGCTAACCATGCACCCTGTTCTGTGCTTTTTACCATAATAAAAAATAATTTTTACAAAAGTCAGCTTCTTAACTAATAAAGCTGCTAGGAGACTGTGATGTGGATCTGTGGTCAAATTATCTTCCTAATACTTTGCAGAATTAAAATAAACTTCTGAAACTTTAGACCTTCTTGCAGGACAGGACCTACTGTAGTAAGGTTAATTCAAGGTCAGTCTTTAAGGATAGGCCCCTTTGAAAGAAGGGCCCAGTGACATTAACACTTCGCGCCTCTATCAGTCTCACCAAAGAAGGTGCTTTTTCCCAAGTGAGAGTGAGCAAGGAGGACAGAGGCCTGTATTCCCCCCTCAAGTTATCCCCGCTGGGAAGTGAAGAGATTTGAGGATAATCATTTACTCCTAACCAGTCTGTTAAAAGAAAAACACAGTAGAATACAGCCTGGGAAAGAATATGAAAAACAGCAAAGCTTTTCATAGTTTTGCTACTAGGATAACAGGATTTGGAGCAGTCTCTTTTCTCAAAAACAATTTTATTGGTATGCGTTTTTAAAAATGTAATTTTGCTAACATCGGAAGTGCTACATTAATAATAATTTGATATGCTTAATTTATTAAGTGGCCACAAGAGGGAAAATAAAAAGGGTTATTAATGTACAGTTCTCATTTTATAATTGTCTTAATTATTTTCTGGCTTTTTGTCATGTAAGTTTCATTAATTCTGTCAGTGAAGCTGAACAGTTTCAAAATGCTTTTAATTGATATGAATTCCAAAACAATAGGATAATTTTGTATTGTAAAGTATACATCTGACTTACATGTTTTCTTTGAAAAAGAAAGACATCCCTTTGGGACAAGAACTTCAAGGTCAGATATAAGTCAATTAAATATATTTGACTGGCTACACATTTTTTAAAAATGTACAATTCAATTCCCTATAGGATTAAGACATCCCAGTCTTTCCAACATCTCTATGGAGAAGGTAGAGTAGGTTTCATTTTTCTAGGTTATCAGATGAGAAAACAACCTTATCATGTTAAATTCAATGCTTGGGATTATGGGATTATATATCCAAAGAGTGAAATAGCTGATTTAAAACTCCTTTCTTGGGCGCCAGCGTGGCTCAGTGGGTTAAGCATCTGCCTTCGGCTTGGGTCATGATCCCAGTGTCCTGGGATCAAGGCTTGCATGGGGCTCTCTGCTCAGCGGGGAGCCTGTTTCCTCCCTCTCTGCCTGCCTCTCTGCCTACTTATGATCTCTCTCTGTCAAATAAATAAAAATAAAATCTTAAAAAAAATAAATAAAACTCCTTTCTTGGATACCTGGGTGGCTCATCAGTTAAGTGTCTGTCTTCAGCTCAGGGCGTGATCCCAGGGTCCTGGGATCGTGTTCTGCATTGGGCTCCCTGTTGAGCAGGGAGCCCACTTCTCCCTCTGCCTGCTGCTTCCCCTGCTTGTGCTCTTTTTCTCTCACGAATAAATAAATGATATCTTAAGGGGGGGAAAAAAAAAACTCCCTTTTGCTTCTGTGCTTTCCAGAGTACATTTAAATTAATTTGAGGTAAAAGTATCTTTAAAAGTTATGTGCAATCAGATTTTAAAGAGAAAAAAAACTTGCACTAAATGTAAATTATACCTCAATTAAAAAACTTACAAAACATAAAAACAAGGTTGGTGAAAAATATTTCTCTGCAGGAACTTTAGAAAAATAAATGAGTACACTGAGAATCAGCTGTGATATGACACTTTGAATAAATCGTGCAGAGTGAAACATTTTGCATCTTTTGAAAAAAGATGGATACTGTTATGTCAAAAAAATGTATATCCTCTATCAACCGAAAACACATTTGGTTTGAATAATTTCTACATCCTTGGAGACATTCTCTCTCTAAGGAATCAATCCATTTAGGAAATTACTTCGTAGAACTTGTACTAAAAAATGAAGAGGACTTATCTATCACATTTGCTTTGAGGGGAAAATGGTGTGCTTTAGATAAAACATTACAGTGACCAAAATACCGCCCATCTGTCAACTTTATATTCCTCTCATTTAGTTTCACGTCATGCACTTTGGCAGGATTCATGGGAGGAAAGCAGACAAGAACCTATTTTTACCATTGTTGAAAGCATGCCAATTTGGCAAGGGTGTGGGACAATGGGCACTCTCATACGCAGTAAGAGTATAAATTGGTTCCGCCTTTCTGGAAGGTAATTGGGCAGTATAAAGGATATCAAAATTTTAAATATGCATATCTTTTGACCCAAAAATTCAACCTCTGGGAATTCATCCCAGTGAACGAACTGAACAAATATGTAAAGATATACATAAAGGGCACTTGTGAAGCATTGTTTACAATAAGGATAAGTTAGAAACCACCTCAATTTTTTGTCACTGGTAAAGTGATTAAATACATTGTAATATATCTGTTCAGTGGAGTACTTTGTGGTACTTTAGGCCAATCATATATACTTGGGTTTATTACTAAGAAAAGGTTATAGAATAGCATGTATAGTCTGGGTTGTGAAAATTTTTCTACATATAGAGGAAAATGCCTGGAATGATATATAGCAAAATAATGTTATCTCTGGGCTGTGCAGTTTTGAGTAGTTTTTACTTTTTTATTCCTTTTATTTATTGAAAGTATATCATGAACCTGTATCATTTCTTTTTTTTTTTTTTAAGATTTTATATATTTGTCAGAGAAAGATAGAGAGAACAAGCAGGGGAAGCGGCAGGCAGAGGGAGAAGCGGGGTCCCTGGAGAACCCTGGGATCATGACCTGAGCTGAAGGCAGATGCTCAACTATCTGAGCCACCCAGGCGTCCTGAGCCTGTATCACTTCTTTAGGCCTAAAATACATGTGTTCTGGCTTGAAAAAAAGTTAAAACATGCCAACTTAAACAATTGCTTCAAGAGAAATTACTTAAAATAATATATCTGCTGAGGGATTAATATCCAGAATATATAAAGAACTCCTACAATTCCACAACAAAAACACCCAACTAAAAAGTGGGCAAAGGACTTGAGCAGACCTTTCTCCAAGGATGATATGTAAGTGGACACAAGCACATGAAAAATGCTCAAAATGACAAATCATTAGGGGGTATGTAATTCATAGCCACAATGAGATACTACTTCACACCAATCAGAATGACTAAAAAACAACAACCAGAAAATAACAAGTGGCAAAGCATGTGGAAAAATGGAACACTTCTGCTTCACTGGTGGGAACTGCTGTTGTGGAAAACAATTCCGGCAGTGGTTTCTCAAAAAAATAAAACATAGACTTGTTATATAATTTGGCAATTCTACTTCCATGTAGATACCCAAAAGAACCAAAAGCTGGGACTTGAACAGATATGTGCACACTAAAGTTCATACTAGTGTTAGTCACAATAGCCAAAAGGTGGAAACAACCCAAATGTTTGTAGACAAATGATGGGATAATCAGAATGTCACACACACACACACACACACACACACACACACACACACACAATGGGATGTTATTCAGCCTTAAAAAGGAAAGAAATTCTAATACATGCTACAGTGTGGATGAATCATGAGGACATTAGGCTCAATATTCCAAGCCAAACACAAAAGGGCAAATACTATATATTTCCACTTATGTGAGCTATATAGAGAGTCGTTAAATTCATAGAAAGTAAAATTCTGGCTGCCATAGGATATGGAGGGTGGAATAAGGAGTTGGTGTTTAATGGGTACAACGATGATGGTTGTATAACAATGAGTAAGTACTTAATGCCACTGAACTGTGTACTTAAAAATGATGAAAATGACAAAGTTTATGTTATAGATTATTTTACCACAATAAAAACATTTTATTTCCTACCTAGCGCTGTTTCTGTCATAACTAACAAAGATCTGACTTGTCAGAAAAATATCTGTAGACTTGGAAAACCGAAAACTCTTATTCATCTTAATTCATTTTCCTTAGCTAGACTTGGCCTACATTGGAAGGTATAAGTGACATTAATCCATATTAATAGGGATTGAGTTAATCCTCTTCATTTCCCTCAATCCAATTAGGTTTATTTATATGTGACCCTTATTTCTTTAGCTTCTACCAAATACCTGAAAGACTGTGGTAACAACAGGCAGATGTTTACTCCAGACATGTCTATTCTTTCAGCCCACCTGAAATAGGCTGGCCTGTCAGTGATTACAGCTCTTCGGGTTCTCAGAAATTGTCTGGCTCTCACCAGTTTTTATTCTTCATCGGGGACTGAGCTAGTTGGGGCCACAATTGCTGTGATCCCAGCCTGGGCCACTCTCTCAGGCATTTTCAACAACCTCAGCTCCTGGCCTCACAAGGAGCCTGTGCCCCTCTCTTCCATCTGACAATAAGCTTCTGGCCTTTTTAGAGACCATCACTCCAGAAGTGGGGGCAGCTTTCAACTTTGCTGATGCAAGAACCTTATCCTGGTGGGGAGGCTCTCCATTCCCAAGCCCCCTCCACTATTCCTCTCAGTGGCCGTGGTGCCATGAAGGTGGGCAGACAGTGCTTGGGTTAGGACTGGGTGAGGGTGGAAGGGCAATGGTGTGAATGAGGGCTGGATCACTACTGACCTGGGCTGGCGCGGGGAGAGCAGGGGTCCGAGTGCAACCTGTGCTCAGTCAGGTCAGCCCTCGGCAGGTCAGCAGTGCCCTGCTTCCCCTGATGAGCCCCTGTGACAGTATCTTCCATTCTGTGGCAATTTCCCTTCCAACCACCAACAGAAAAATAAAACAAAAACAAACACTGGCCCCATCCTCTGTTTCACTAACACCCCTTTCTTACTTAAAATCAGTCTTATCTAGAAAGAGAAAAGAAGGGTATTCTCTCTGTTATTAAATGCAGGGGGGCCACATTGCCCTGGCCATATTTTATTCTACAGCTCGCTGTGGGTGGAGCCCAGGAGAACCTATGCAAATATGACTTCTGCCTTCCTGCCCTATACCTCTTCCTTCCTTGGGCAGATTCAAACACTGCTTCGGTTCTCGAGGCCAGAGCTCACAGGCTCACAGGATTTTAGAGCTAAAAGACTTTGAAAAACAGCCAGTCTAGTTGCTTTAGCTGCTGATGAAGTTCAAGGACATTAAGTGATCTGGCCAAGAAAGCAGCTATTTGGTATAGAAATCTTTCCCACTGAGTTGAGAGATAATTAAGATCTCTCACCTTTTGTTGTTTGTTTTCCACTGCTTTAAGTATTATGAGGGGAGAAGTGAGAAGAGGAAAAAGAACACAAATTAGTCATTCTTGGTAGTTGTTCACAACTTGGATGCAAGGTTTTTGTGGTGAAGGAAGTTAGAATTCACGATTAAAATGAATAATTTTTAAAAAGTCGGTATTTGTTTAACATTCTCCCATTCTTAGTGATATTTGAGAGTTTACAGAATTTAGCACATAGCACAATTAGCTGCATAGATAGAATGGTTAAGAACTGCAGATAATATGGGGCACCTGGGTGGCTCAGTCAGTTGAACGGCTGCCTTTGGGTTAGGTCATGATCCCATGGCTCTGGGATCTAGCCCTACTCCCTGCTCAGTGGAGAGCCTACTTCTCCCTCTCTCTCTGCCTGCTGCTCTGCCTACTTGTGCTATCCCTCTGTCAAATAAATATATAAAATCTTAAAAAAAAAGACCTATGGATAATACAACAAAACAGCCAGTTGAAACATAATTTAATTTCTGAAAATAATCAAAGTCACAAAGTAAGGCATGTATACACACGTACACACAGCATGTTTTTCAAACTCAGCTTTGGAAGATTGGGTTTGATTTACTTTTAGAAAATGCCGTACTCTTTGTGACTGAGACACTTATAATTAATTGGAATCATCTTTCTAACCATCTTTTACAGTTTATACCAAGACTTGCATGTCTGATGTTCTAATGGTGGCTGCAGAATGAAGTTGGTGAGATGCGGAAGGTTTAGGATCTGCCCATCACGGTGGGACAGCAAGACAGACCATGGCTGCCAAGTGACTCCAGAAGTAATGACCACTGGGCTTTCCATAAAGCAGGCTGAACACAATTATAGGAAATTCAGGAGGTACTCAACACTCAGGACTCAGTCTAAAGGGTGATGTAGGGGCAAGGGTTAGAAGGACAGGGAAGCGTGTAAGTCTGGGGTAATTAAAGTATAGAGATCAATACAGAGTGGACGTTGCCACAGTTGGAGAGAAGGAAGAGATGGTAACATTACCATAATCATTTAGGTCTAAGTCCAGTTAAGAACATGAATACTTGGGAACTAGTTAGACCCAGACATTATCATTAGGGCATTAGTAATTACAAGACACCACATTTTCAGCACTCTTGCCTGTTTCATTTAATCATTTAGGTCTAAGTCCAGTTAAGAACATGAATACTTGGGGACTAGTTAGACCCAGACATTATCATTAGGACATTAGTAATTACAAGACATCACATTTTCAGCACTCTTGCCTGTTTCATTTATCTCTCACACGCAGAATGAGAGAGAGAGAGAGAGGAAGAGAGAGAGAGAGAGAGAGAGAGACAGAGGTTTATGCAAGGAACTGGCTTATGTGATAGTGGAGGGCTAATTGGCAAGTCCAGAATCTGCAGGGCAAAACATCAGGAAGGGCAGCCTGGACTACTGACATGCGTCAATAGGCAGCATTTCTTCTTCCTTTGGAAAAACCTCAGTTCTGTTCTTAGGCCTTCCCTGATTGGTTCAGGCTCACCCAGATTATGAAAGATAATCTCCTTTCCTTAAAGTCAAATAACTGTAGGTGTTTATCACGTCTGCAAAATACTTGTAGAGCAACACCCAGATTACTGTTTGATTGAATAACTAGGTACTTTATAGCTTAGTCAAGCTGACAAATAAAACTATTACACCAGTTCAGTATCACTGAGTTTGCATTACACCATGCTTCTCAGAGGGACACAAATGCATTCCACTCATCTATATGATTATCATTCCTAAGATCTAAAAATGTGGGAGAGATAAAACCAAAAACGTATTGCCTGTCTTGAAGATTTACAAACCTGAAATCAACTGAGACTGAGCCTTCTAGCGAAGACCTCAGCAGGACCAGTCATGGAAACTACGTAGGGCAGACTTACAGCCTCATAAAAAGGAGGACACGGTACAGCCTCATAAAAAGAGGATGGACTTTGGAATAGACACACCTGGGTTTGAATTATAGCTTTAGTACTCTGTAAATGCTGACTTTATGCAAATTGATATATGGGAAGAAATCCATTTCTTGAGGTATAATTTACAGATGATATAATTTAAGTGTATATGTCCATGAGTTGTAAAAATTTACACACATGTGTAATCATATACATGATCAAGATATAGAAGAAGTTCCCTGTATTCCCTCACAGTCAGCTGCCCCACTCACCAGCCTAAGGCAACCACTGACCTGTGTTCTGTCACGATTCATCAATTCATGCATTTTAAGCTAATGTTTATTGAGCATTTACTATGTGTCAGGCATAGTTCTGGGCACTGGGACATAGTAGTGAATAAAACAGATAAAAGTAGCTGCCATTATGTACAGGGAAACAGAAGGCAAACAAAAATTTATACGAAAAATATAGGTAGGTCATATGGTGGTAACTTCCACAGATGAAAATAGAGAAAGTAATTAGGGAGAACCAGGGTGGGGGTAGGGCACATGTTGCTCTTTTCGCTGGGGTAGTCGAGAACCAGATCACTAGGAAGATGATGTTTGAATAAGTTGCTGTGGGAAATGAGGGCACAAACAATGTGGATATGAGGAGAAGAATGGTCTAGGGAGAAAGAACAGCGCGTGCAACAGTGCGTTGGTGAGTGTTGCTGGAATATTTGAGAAACTGCACAGAATCCAGTGTGTTCGGAGTGGAAGGGACAGAGAAGGAAAGCAGAAAAAAGGCAGGAGAAAGAGGTCATGCTAGGATAAGGCCCACAGTCCTCTTTGAAATTTTATCATAGTATCATTAGGAGCCATTGCAGGGTTTTGAGTAAAGGATTTGACATCTTTAAAAGGATCACTGTGGCTGCTATGTTGGGAATTGACTGCAGAGGCCAAGTGCAGTATTAGTGTAATGTGCCTGATAGGCAGTAGATGTTCAATACATTTTAGCTATTTGGAGGTTATTGATTTCTTAGCACAAATGAGCCTGTGACCTCTTTTTGTTTGTTTCTGTATAGTGCAAATACAAATCCATTCATATACCCAACAAATATTTGCAGAACATGACTATACTGGGTGCTGGGAATAAATGTTGAGTTAAAGGAAGATAAGATTGCTGCAAATTAATAGAAACAAAGTAGAATGGTACTGGGACAGGGGAGGAGAAAATGGAGTAGCATACAGAGCTTCAGTTTTGAAAGATGAAAACGTCTGGAAATCTATTGCACAACAATGTGAATATACTTTACTGAACCATATACTTGAAAATGGCCAGTGTGGTAAATTTTATATTCCATGTTTTTTTTTTAATCACAATTAATTTTCTGTATTAAAAAACAAGATTTGAAGTTTTTTTTTTTAAAGCAAATAAGGAGAAAAGACTGTTGTTAGGGGAGTTAACCAACAAACTAACAAGGGAAGTGTTAGGTAGGGATAAGTAGTTACGATGAAAAAAAAGAGTGGTGATGTACTGTGACCGGAGAGCTCTTTTAAATTAAAAACAAATTAAGACCAGTAAAAAAGGAAAGCATGACCTTATTTAGGTAAAGGTGTATTTAGGTGTCTGCTGCCTGACTAAACCTTAATCACTTACAAGCAATATCCCAAACAATGTGAAAAAGTCTTACTTCTTGGGGCACCAGGGTGGTACAGTCAGTCAAATCCCAACTCTTGATTTCAGTTCGGTCATGATCTCAGGGTTGAGATCGAGCCCCATGTAGAGCCCCATATCAGGGATTTTCTCCCTTTGCCCCTCCCCCCACTCATGCAAGTGTGCCCTCCCTCTCTAAAATAAATAAATATATCTTAAAAACAAAAGTCTTGCTTTTTTATCCCCTAGGAGGTGAAATCAGTTAGATACTTAGAATGCCATTTGTTTTGTCCTACTAAAAAGAAATGTGTACATGTATGTATAATTTATGTATGGGTATATGTGTGTGTACACACACACACATATAGCATTCGCTCATACACACGTATGCTTTTGTGTATATATGCGCTTATATGTATGTGTACACACCACGTTAAACCGAGATATGTCTGGTTGCTTATCCAGCTTATTTAGCACCCAGGTAATAAGATGGATCATTTCATTTGTATATTTTATTGTGTTGTTTTAATTTTTAGAGTAATAAGCATATAACATTTTCCCTAAAAGCATAAAGCTACTTTAAAAATTAAAACTACAATAACTCTACAATCCAGTTCTGGTGTACGAGTTGATAAATGTGAAGTGTGTGGAACAGGTCTCCAACGTAGTCAGTGTTAGTATTGGTTGTTATTACTCTGCCTGTTACTATGTCAGCCGTTGGGTCCTGCTCTAAGTACTCTACCCGAATCCCTTAACCCTGACAGAGAGAGCAGATGCTGAGATACAGACATGTTATGCCACACATCCCACAATCTTTAAGTAAAGAGACGATATTTTACAGACAAATGTTTTTTAACTTTTTTTTTTTTGGCGCTTTTAACTCCTTTAACATAAATGGCTCTTTTTTTTTTTAAGATTTTATTTATTTATTTGGCAGAGATCACAAGTAGGTAGAGAGGCAGGCAGAGAGAGAGGGAGGGAAGCAGGCTCTCTGCTGAGCAGAGAGCCCGATGCAGGGCTCGATCTCAGGACCCTGAGATCATGAATCTGAGCCGAAGGCAGAGGCTTAACCCACTGAGCCACCCAGGCGCCGCCCATAAATGGCTCTTTAAGATGCCTCAGTCCTGTACTAGTGTAAAAACTCTTTGCTGAGGATATTCTCAACTGATACTGTAAATATATAACTGCTCTATGTGATTCAAAAGAATGATGTACACATTCTCATAAGATTTCTGAAGTATCATTTAAAATAAATGAATCGTGGGCGCCTGGGTGGCTCAGTGGGTTAAGCCACTGCCTTCGGCTCAGGTCATGATCTCAGGGTCCTGGGATTGAGTCCTGCATCGGATTCTCTGCTCAGCAGGGAGCCTGCTTCCCTCTCTCTCTGCCTGCCTCTCTGCTTGTGATCTCGCTGTCAAATAAATAAAATCTTTTTAAAAAATAAAATAAAAAATAAAATAAATGAATTGATTAACTCTGTTCTAAGACATACATAATTCACATAGAGAACTAAAATTTTTATCTCAACTTTATAGCAAGATTATTAAAAATAGCACCAGTTTGCCCCTGAATGGCAACTTCTAGTTTACAAAGCACACTCACATGTGTTGGTCCACCTTGAGCTTCAAAACCACTCAGTGAGGTGGTAGGGCGGACCAGACATTAATACCACATACCACATACGGCTGAGGAAGCTGAGTCATGGGTGTATGCTTCGCTTAGAATGTCTTTGGCCACAAGTAATAAAACCCATTTCTAACTGGTTTAAATAACACAGAGATATGGCTCACTTACTTGGATGCCCAGAGATGAGGCTGTCTTCAGACTTGACGCAATCTAGCTGCACTGACTGTATTTCTCTGCGGTTCTCTTGGTTCTGCCCTTCATGAAAGTATTGGCTTCGTCTTGAGCCTCATATAGTTCTCAGCCTCAACACTACACATGACAACACCAGAGAAGACCATTTCTTTCTGTCTCTTTCTCTTGAAAACGAGGAAGCCTTCCTCAGAAGTCCTTAGCAAATTTCCCTCACTTATCATTGGCATGGAGGAATTCATATGCCCATTATGTTCCTAAGTCAGTTATTGCAAGGGCCATGGGATTACCCTTAGGTGAATCAAGGTACTGGATATTCTGTTATCCAGTTAGGAAAAGAGGGTTCTGTTAGGAAAGAGGAGAAAGGAAAATGGTAATGAGCACTGGTTGAGTACTACCAGCTGGGAAAGAGCAGTCTGGAGTCAAATCCAACTCTCTTAGGTTAAGTTCTGCGGCCCAGAGTACCACTGAGACCATGAGAGCAAGACTCAGGTCCTCACTCCCATGTTTTTACTATAACAACCTCAGCTTAATTTTCATTGGGTTAGAATGCTCATTTCTGGCTTTTGTGGGGACACCCACGTGGCATCCTTAAAATGTCTAAATGTGGGAATTATCTATGCCTGCATTTTGCAAGACTGAGATTGGATGGATTGGTAAAAATTTGCTTTGAAAGCCACCTTTGGACAAATCCCTCAAAAGTATTCTACTTTTTGTTTTTTTAATTAAAAAATATTTCAAGGAATAAAAAGGTTTTAGAAAACCTTGGCGTTACGCCATATTTGCATTGGGTTTTTTAAAAAAAAAGATTTGAGAGAAAGAAAACGCGAGTGGGGGAGGGGCAAAGGGAGAGAGAGAGAGACTCTCAAGCAGATTCTGCACTGAGCATGGAGACTGACTCAGGGCTCCACCCTGGGCTGCTGAGATCATGACTTGTGCTGACACCAAGAATTGGACGCTAAACCAACTGAGCCACCCAAGCACCCCTGCATTGGATTTTTTTTTTTTTTTAAGATTTTATTTATTTATTTGACAGAGAGAGATCACAAGTAGGCAGAGAGGCAGGCAGAGAGAGAGGAGGAAGCAGGCTCCCCGCGGAGCAGAGAGCCCGATGCGGGGCTCGATCCCAGGACTCCGAGATCATGACCTGAGCCGAAGGCAGAGGCCCAATCCACTGAGCCACCCAGGCGCCCCCCTGCATTGGATTTTTAAAGAAAAACTGCTGTAGTTATAGCTGGGGTACCCTGAGCATCTCTCCCAGATCCATTCTTTTTCCCCTCGCAAGAGGAAATCATATTCTTAAAACTTTTTAAAAAAATTTTTATTTATTTATTTATTTGACAGAGAGATCACGAGTAAGCAGAGAGGCAGGCAGAAAGAGAGGAGGAAGCAGGCTCCCCGCTGAGCAGAGAGCCCGACGTGGGGCTCAATCCCAGGACCCCGAGATCATGACCCGAGCTGAAGGCAGAGGCTTAACCCACTGAGCCACCCAGATGCCCCGAGGAAATCATATTCTGAACTTGGTGTCCATTTTCATGTGGATGCTTTTGTGCTTTTAATACTATGTATAGATCTAAGATACATAGTATTATTTTAAATACACACACACACACACACACACACACACACACGCACACACAGAAGCACTACTTTATATAAACACTAACCTGAACGTAATCTTCTACAATGGGACTTTTCATTCAATATTCTTTTAAGTGACACCCATATCGGTACATTTTGATGTACATATTGATGTACATTCCTTTAGTTCACTCATCCTGATGTGATATAGTCTATTACTCAAATATACCCCAGGGTATTATCCACTCGTCTGTTGATGGATATTTTCTTGGTTTTCACTATCTTGCAATTCCAAACAAAGCTGTTGGGAGCGTTCTAGTAGACATTTCATGGTACACATTCAGAGGAGTTTGTCTGCTACCTACCTTGGAGTACAATTATTGGACATGTTCATCTTCAACCTTAATTGGTTTTGTCATATTGCCGCCAGTCTGACGGCTGTGATGTGGAATTGCGTTGTTGGTTTCAGAAGTATAGTGGTTTCTTTCTTCCCTTCTGTTTCCTATGCATTTGAAGCTCTCCAGTTCCTTCAATTTATTCCATTTTCTAGATTGGAAAATCATTTTCTTTCCCTCATCATGGAAAATTGTAATGCTTATTATGAGTCTCTTCATCTTGATAGGTCTTATTTAAGTTAGCCTGCTTTTTCCTTTAAAATATATTTGATTATTTATTGGACAAAGTGAAATGAAAATGGGAGAAAAGAAATAAGCGGGGCGCCTGGGTGGCTCAGCAGGTTAAAGCCTCTGCCTTCAGCTCAGGTCATGATCCCAGGGTCCTAGGATCGAGCCCCGCATCGGGCTCTCTGCTTGGCTGGAAGCCTGCTTCCTCCTCTCTCTCTCTTTGCCCGCCTCTCTGCCTACTTGTAATCTCTATCTGTCAAATAAATAAATCTTAAAAAAAAAAAAAAAAAAAGAAATAAGCATACTCATCACTTTCTCTCCAGACTGTTGAGATAAAGTAATTTTTCTTGATAATTTCTTGCTCACTTGACAAAATGTACAGTGTGATCAGAATTTGTGTATCTTGTATGGAGAGTGGGATAAATATATCCCTCTTTCTCTCAAGGGAAAAATCCCAAAATCAGAAGGTGTAAGAATAGCATTGATAACCAATTAGTTTAATTAGTATTTGGCAACTCCGTTTAGCAGAATCTTTGGACTTGCACCTGGAGTGCAGAGACAACACTACTGAATGATGACACTTTAGCATCCAAAAGCACCACTCTATTTTTACACAGTGTCTACCTAAGAGATTCAGTCGCACTTGGATATGCTTATAGCAAGCTCCCTGAGGACTTTCCCTGTTTGGGGAAAGAAGTAAGGTCAATCAAAATTTACACCCTATTGTCCTAGGAAATGCAAAGGCAACTCAATAAACAAACATGAGATCATATTTCCATTTTGGTTAAGGACAGGGGAACATTTAATCCTGAGGAGAGTGAGAGAGAGACAAGAGGAAATTAAAGACATGCTAATTGAGACTGTGTTGTTTTCTTTTGGTTTGCTTTGCAAAATCCAGATGGGAAAGGAATAAGCATTTACTTCTCTTGCTTTCCACACTTACCTTTTAAGTGTCTTAGCATCAAGAGAAACACCCACCCTGATATTGTATTTTCTTTACCCAAAGAATGTGGTGTAAGAATGTTGTATGAGAGGGTGGAGGGGCAGGGTGAGCTTTGTGGGCATAAAGAAGCATTCAAGATAAAAATCATGATAAAAAGGATAATTTCTAAGACTAGAGACACAAGTCTGATGGGGGAGAATTATTTATGTCAGTTATAGGTTCCTAGAGAGTTGATCCACACCATTTATCCTTTTGTTCATCGATTAGGCTATTTAGAAATGTTAGAAATGGTTGTCAAGTTTGTCAAACAGTTCCTTCTACTGCTTCCTCTAGTCTCAGGATGATAGCTAGACTCTTCTGGCATGCACAGTAAAGGTCAACTCTGGTAATGTTCCATTAGAACAAGACTACACAAGTTTCTATACACAAGAGGTAATAGGGAAGTTTGGGGGAGTTCCTACCTTCCTTCCTTCCTTCCTTCCTTCCTTTCCTCATCCCTTTCCTCCCCTCCCCTCCCCCTCCCTCTCTCTCTTTCTTTTTCTTTCTTTCTTTCAGATTCTAAGTAATCTCTACACCAAATGAACTCACAATCCCGAGATCTAGAGTCGCACGTTCTACCAAATGAGCTGGCCAGGAGCCTATAGGAGTTTTCTTCTAACTTTATACCTTTTCATTAGTAAAGGTTAATAAGACCTGAACACTGGTGGAAAGTGATGAGCTATTCTCTTACGTTATTTTTTTTTTTTAAAGATTTTATTTATTTGACAGAGAGAAATCACAAGAGAGGCAGGCAGAGAGAGAGGAAGGGAAGCAGGCTCTCCGCTGAGCAGAGAGCCCGATGCGGGACTTGATCCAGGACCCTGAGATCATGACCTGAGCTGAAGGCAGCGGCTTAACCCACTGAGCCACCCAGGCGCCCCCTCTTATGTTATTTTTGAAAAGGAAAACTTCCCCTACTTATCTTGATTACAATAATAATTTGTTCATCAAGTATATCTTGAAGCTGGAACTTTCTTCTCTTAAATATCAGTGCTCCCTCCCCTCTGGGTCCTGCAGGGGTTCACAGCCAGCACTCCTACTGCCAGGTTCTTGACCCTGCTTTCTAACACTGACTTCCCCGTGGATCCCTTCAGCTAAACTGCCTCCTTACCAACCTCTGTCATTCCTGTCTCCAATATCAGGGCCACTACCGCCTCACCCTTTTCCGGCTACGAGAACCCTTCCAGCTGCTGGTTCAGTGACCTTAACCTGGGACAGCCAGTGTGTTTAGGCGGAGGCAAGTACATCCTGACTACACGATCCATTTTCTGATGTAATGACTTCATTTCTATTATCCCAGAGGAATGCAGCAGGCGTACTGACATTTTGTCTACTAGCGCCACAGACAACAGTGTGTTGCTGTACTAACATGCCCAGCTAAATCTGGACATTGTCCTGAGAAGCTTATTAGGTAGACAGAGGAACCAATCTGGTCTCTGTAGAGGTTCACACACATAACACACCACCCTTACAAAAGCAGTTGGCTTTAACTAGGGGCAAGTTAAATTCGGATTCAAAACATTGAACTAGGGCTTCATCAATTTTTTTTTTTTCTACTCTACCCTGAACTTCAATAGAGAAAAGGTCAACCAGGTAGCGGTCTGGCTTCCCAGAACAAGGTTATAATCTTAATCAAAATTGGGTTGATGAGGTACGAAAGAAGTCAAATCTCTGAGAGCTGTTAAGCATTCTGCAATCATTTAAAAAAGGCATTTACTTACAGGGTGGTTGTATATAACTTACCCTATTCCAGTCCTTCCAAACCTCGTATGTAGCATGGTGGCATTAGAATATTGACAGTAATCAAGATGGAATGTTGGAAGAAAAGCCCTCCAAGACCCCACCCTCAAACGAAAAAGCAGCACCCTGATCTTTGTCCATGTTTCGCTAGCTAGGTACGTATTCTGCCTCAGACCTCTGTCATGCTCCTTCTGGGATTTGGAGACATTTGCTTAAATCTTCCACTCACCTAATTAGTCTTTTGGGAGAAAGACGGATGAAAGAAAGGGAAGACAGGAAAGAAAATGATGCTTCATAGGGCTGGTGAGACCACAAAATGTAGCTTATCTACTGAGGAATTAGTGACATGAAAATCATTACACAGAAGAACGGAGCTCTGTGAATTTGGAGGTTCTATCTTCATTTGGGTAAGTCATTCAACTAGTCCTATTTCCCTCCTTAACTAAGGCAAATTAAAAAAAGGAAATGCAAAGTTGGGTTATCTCCCCAAACGGCTTCAGAAAAATTGCCCTCAAAAGGGGCCCCCCAAAGGAAGAAATACGCTGGGATATATAAGAGATTGATAGATGAAGTGTGAGAAATTTCTCTCTTGCCACCTGATCCCCGTTGGAAATTCACTGGCTAACTGGGTTGCTGACTGAACAAAACAGAGGATAATAGCCTCTGGCTGAAGATTTTATAATTGAAGCTGAGGCAGAGTGGGCCATGTACGTGTTTAGAACAGTGATTGCATTGTGAATAACAACACAAGTCCCACTTGTCAGTCACACAAATGTTTAAGACCATAGAAAGGCATCTGATTTGGGACAGGGATGACAAAATGGATCTTTTGGTTTTCCCCCACTTAGCTCTGAATACAAAGGACTGATGACTGCTTTGTTCTGGGATAGAGTCTTACATTCCTTGTGGGACCTATCCAATCACTAATAGAGAAAGAAAATTCCTGTCTGGAAGCACTCCTACCACTTTCCCAAAGAAATAAACTTTAGTTCTCATCACCCGATGGGGAAAAGAAAGCAATATAAACGCTATCACACCAGATTTTTTCTTTTTTTTTGCTTTATTTCCTAATTATCACTTTTCCTCATTTACCTTTAGTTACTGCCTCAATGTTAAACAACTGTAGTAAACACTATTAAGAGACATGGCTCTAATTTGATAACACTTATCAATACTTAAAATGCTTCTACACTTTGAACCAGGAACTACACTTTTAAGAATTTATTTAACAGATAAACTGATAGCTGCGGCAAACAATATATTTGAAAAGATAATCTTGGCAGCATTGTTTGTAATGTCTGAAGAGTGAAAACGTCCTAAAAGTTCACCAACAAGAAATTGATTAAATAAATTACAGTACATTTACACAAGGAAATGGGTTATAAAAGTTGCCACGAAACTTGGAATGCTAAAGTATTTTTGCCTTGCATTGATCTGCTTAAACTAATTGCTATTCCTAGTTAGAGAAGTTATAAATAATGGGCAATAAGGGATTGAAGAGTCGGGTCCTTTTCCTGCAGCTCTTATCAGCAGTAATGGAAATGAAGGAATCTTGACTCATTCTGCAACGCCTCTAAACAACTCAATGGTCATCTTAGTTAACAGTGGGTTTCTGGATTTATAGGATATACCAGTGCTTCTTGGGTACATTATACTTATCAGGTCACGAGGAGTCCCATGTTAGTCCTCTAAGGGCTAGAAGTTTACAACCACTTTTTTTTCTTTTTAAGTAGGCTCCATGCCCAGCAGAGAGCCCATCATGGGGCTTGAACTCACAACACTGGCATCAAGACTTGAGTTGAGATCAACAGTCAGATGCTTAACCGGCTGAGCCACCCAGGCACCCTGGCTTATAACCATTTGATCACAACACATAGATACGGTTAAAGTCTTTTCCTCTCTTACTTGTAAATCCTCTAATCACAGGGCCTAAGAAACTCCTTGATGTAAGAGAGATGGAAGAGCACCATTTAGTTCCACTGTTGACAGGCTGAAAAGAGAAAATTAAGCATTTTGTTAGAAATAAGACTGTGTTGGGGAGCTTGGATGGCTCAGTCAGTTGGGAGTCTGCCTTCAGCTCAGGTCATGATCTCAGGGTCCTGAGTTCAAACCCTGTGTCGGGCTTACTACTCATTGAGGAGTCTACTTCTTCTTCCATTCCCTCTGCCCCTCCCCACTCCTCATTTTCTCTAATAAATAGATACAATCTTAAAAAAGAAGTCTATGGTGGCAGGTGGTATGATAATCATAAAATTTGATGACACAAAAGTTGAATTGTACAATGGAGTCAGTGTTGAGAAAAACAATAGAAAGGCTTTTTTTTTTTATTAAAGATTTTATTTGACAGAGATCACAAATAGGCAGAGAGGCAGGCAGAGAGAGAAGGGAGCGGGGAGCAGGCTCCCCGCAGAGCAGAGAGCCCGATGCGGGGCTCGATCCCAGGAGCCTGGGATCATGACCAAAGCCGAAGGCAGAGGCTTTAACCCACTGAGCCACCCAGGCGCCCCTAGAAAGGCTTTTTATACATACTTTTTTCTCTAATTTTTTTTCAATGTGTTATAAACTTATTTGTCTTCCCCACTACATTTAAGCAACTTGAGCTCAGAGTTGTTTTTTTTTGTCATTTTTTTGTTTCTCAGGAGTCAAGCACCATGCCTGATACATAATGGCACTTTACAGTTTCCAAAATGAATTAAAAAACAAAAGTTTGAAAGCAAATGGTTTAAGATGATCCTCAAATTTTCCTGATTAATGCTATGGATCATTTTCCCAGAAAAATACACATATCCATGTACAAAAAAATTTCAATATAATTTCTGGGCAATTATGGATGTTGCTTTCTCACTTCTTTTCATAGATCTTCTAGGGAACCAGAGATTCTAGATTAAGAAATTCCTAGATTTACAGTACATAATCAGAGAGAAGTGGAGGAATCTTTAGAAATATTTCCTATTCCCCAATTTTTCTTTTACAAAAAGCATGTTTCGGGGGCACCTGGTTGTCTAGGTCAGTTAAGCATCTGCCTTCAGCCCAGGTCATGGTCCCAGGGTCCTGGCATTGAGTCCCGTGTCAGAACCCCTGCTCAGTGGAGAGTCTGCATCTCTCTCTGCCCCTCTGCCTGCTCATGCTCACTCGCTCTCTCAAATAAAGAAAATCTTAAAAATAAATAAACTGTGATTAAAAACAAAACAAAAACCCAAAAAGCATGTTTCTTTCATTTACTTCATAGAGAAACTCTTTTAGCCCCTAAGGAAATGGGCTTCTTCATATGGAAGGTGTAAAAAGTTTTATTTATGTTGTTTTATAGTCACCTATAGATATTGTGCAGTTATTGTAGTAACATGCAGCCTTATAGCAAAAAAAAATTTTTAATTTAAAAATTTTTAAAGATTTTATTTATTTATTTGACAGACAGACAAGAGATCACAAGTAGGCAGAAAGGCAGGCAGAGAGAAAGGGGGAAGCAGGCTCCCCACTGAGCAGAGAGCCTGATGTGGGGCTCCATCCCAGGACCCTGGGATCATGACCCAAGCTGAAGGCAGAGGCCTTAACCCACTGAGCCACCCAGGCACCCCGCAAAAAACAATTTTAATGAAGGTTTTTTTGTTTTTTGTTTTTTTTTAAGGAAGATTCATTTATTTTAAAGAGGAGCGAGAGCAGGGGGAGGAGCAGGAGAGGGAGAGAGTCCTCAAGCAGATTCCCTGCTGAGTGTGGAGCCTAATGTCGGGCTTGATACCAGGACCCTGAGATCATGACCTGAACCAAAATTAAGAGTTGGACGGTCAACTGACTGAGCCATCTGGGTGGCCCAAGAAGGAATGTTTATTTAACAAATATTTAGGGACTATTCACTATGAGTCAAGGACTGTGGAGGACAGGGGCTAGAGACAATGACTCAAATCCTAATATGGTAGAGTATATGCATAATGAACTGGGTCCCTGAGTTAGAATTTTGCTTCTGTGTATGTGTGATGAAGGTAATGATGGGTGGAATGAGCAGAGAGCAAATCTAAATTCTGTAAGGGAAGAAAATGCAATTGCAAGAACCTTTGGTTTTATTATGGCCACATAAACTGTTAGCCTCCCATCCTGTCACCAGATTCCCCACAGGGAATCTGATAATAACCTCTGTCTAAGCACTGACTGATTATGGACAAGGAGTAAGACAACAGTTGAATTATAAATGCTTAAGCTCTATCTCTGTGGTATGAACAGCTGCATCTATGTGCCATTTCTAAGACCAAGCATGTCAACGTTTCTTTCATTTGAGTGATGTCTTTCTAATGATTATATGTTTGTTGCATCTTAAACTCTGGGATGACCTCAAAGCTGATCTGGTATGAATGTCTACTCAAAGGAGGAAGGCCCTCTGTAACATTCCAGGAAAACATGGGCTTTGACGCCTTTCCCAAAATTTTATTTAATTAATTTTTTTAAAGACTGTTTTTTCATGAGAGAGAGAGACAGAGCACACAAACAGAGGGGAGAGGTAGAGAAAGGGAGAAGTGGGCTGCCCACTGAGCCAGCTGGAAACATGATGTGGGGCTCGATCCCAAGACCTGGAGATCACAACCTGAGCTGAAGGCAGACGCCTAACCATCTGAGCCACCCAGGCGCACCTTTGTTTGAATTCTAATTAACAGCAGCACCATAATGTATTTGCAGTCACCAATAATTATTAGAAACCACTTCCTTATCTTGAGCTAAAAACGCCTTATATTTTCCAACCATTTCTCTAAGCTTTGGCTTCTGGAGCATTGCAGAATTATCGTATTCTCTCTCCCATATCCTTAAATATTTGAACACAGCTATCATTTGTATTTCTGTTTCATCTCCAGGCTGAATGCATCATCTTCCCTTTCTTCAATGTATTCCTCTTGAGAAATATTTTCACAGACATCACCTTCCTGTTCCTATTCTTTCATACACTGTAATACTTGGCCAAAGTCCGCTTAAAATGTGACACCTAGAACAGAACATGATATTCTAGCTGACTGATCTTAGCACATCTGAGTCCAGAGGAATTCTTTTGATCTGGACACAACCTTCCATCAGCACTCTCTTTCAGGTTTTCATTCTTACCTCCTGTTCCCTTCCCAGGTGTGCTGTACTGTGGGCAAATAAATTTGGAATTTGGCCAAAGAAAACTGTTGTGTCTTTTTTCCCCTGAGTACCACTATCAAGTCAAGTTCCCTTCCATTCACCTTGGAATGGAATCTGTCCAATTTCACTTAAATTTGCCTCGGCAAATTTAATAATAAAATTAAATAATTTTAAATCTTAATATCATATTTAACCATTGCAGATCTCTCATGTGTAAATTTGATAACACCTTTTATGGAATTTCTTGTGTCTTCATTCAAATGGTTGGAGATTTCCTTCAGTTCAATGTGAACCATTATTTAAGTCTCCTTAGGCTGTCTCGATAGTTAGGAATCCACCTGGCTGATTACCCATTTTAGCCACAAAGATTTCAAAAGTGATGTCAGGTATCTTGCTGGAATCAGAGCCGAAGCCAAACCATTTCTTCAACAACAAACGCTAGGGACATTTTATCACTGCAGTGCAATTTTAGGTGAGCCTCCAAGCTCTATGAAATAAGCAGCCAGAATGGGTGCCAGGTCACGCGGACAGAAACAAGAGAGCCTGTGTCAGAGTCAAACCATTTCCCTTTTCTTGTACATACACAGTGGACCAGATGCACTGGACCTATATTTTGTTAGGAAAGGCAACTATGAGGTAAATTCAGCCAAATAAAAACTCAGTAATCACTCACTGGAGAGGGTTATGTAAGGGGTTCTTTTCATTACCCCAATTTTCAAAAATTTCTTTCAAACAAAATCTGAAGTCTTATTGTGAGTGTGTCAGAAAAGGCTACACTGATCTGGTATTTAGATTTTATAAACTTTACCCTTTGCCTTTGCTACAACTGGTACGTAGGCAGTTCTGTTTCCCATGTAAATTTCTCCATTAATGACAAATGAAAAAGTGAACTTTGGACATTGACTGTTTTTCAAAGAAAATGAAAGCATGTGTTTTTTATGTGGGTTTTTTTTTTTCTTTTATTCTCACCAAATATTCATGAGAGAAGGCATATTCAGTTTTGAGGGGCTATCCAATTTCAGATGGGAGACACATAACTGTAATAATGTTGTGTTGAGAGAAGGAAGAAACCTTCGTCGTTGCATCTATTCAGATGAAATAGGGTTTCTCTTTTAACACTTTTAGGGGCTCAGTTAACCATGCCTAAACTCAATTTGGGGGATTAGTATTTTAATTCAATTCCCTCTGAGCATGAAAAATTCTTCTTGTGCATTGAAGTGAAGGAAAAAATGAAACATGGTCATAAACAAACCGGATGATCCACTGAGGAGGCAGAATTGCTCTGTACATTAATTCATACACAAAGGCTAAAGGCAAAATGAAAAAGTAGAAAGTTAAGTCATCCCTACTAGTTAAGGAAAGAGCAAGCACAAAATCATGTCAATTAAAAAATTAAAAACACTTTTTTCCCTCTATTTTGGCTCTTTCCACAATGCAGTTTGCCAATTCTACAGAGCTACAGATATTTACCTGTCATCCTATCAGCTGCACGTAAATAGCTCAGGTGATAACCCTCCAAGATAATTTTTCCTATTCATCTAGGTAACATGCAGCGTTCCTACTAAAGGGAAAGAAGTCTGTTAGATGGCTTAATATCATGCCTTTTCTTTCTCTTCTCTGTAATAATCCAAAACAAACCTAAATCTCCTGGATCAACAATTAAGAGAGACTTTATTAAACGTTGCTCAGTTTACAAATCCGAGTTGGCCAATGACACTTTGTATAGCTTATCCACCATTCAGAATGCCATACCAGCACTCTATGCTCTGATCTGGAAAAAAAAAAGAAAGAAAGAAAGAAAAGATAGATAAATGGCCATATTCAAAGACTTTAAAAAAATAAAGGTTTTGAATTATGCTTAGTTTTGAATTATGCTAAAGTATTTGAAATTATTGCAATGATTTGGAAGATTTTAAATATCAAATGTGGATTTTAAATAAAAAGAACATCATGGCACTTTTGTTTTCTTATGCATTTCGGTTTTAACATTAAAGCATGAAAGAAATGGGAGCTCACTGTCATGGGTAATAATCCAACTTTATTGTGTGCAGCCTTTTTCACACCAAGTATTAGTTTTTCCATGTGAAATAGGTTAAGATTAAAAATGATAAAGTTATTGTTAAGGAGATACACAGAAAGACAATAGAAAAAGCTGAAGAGAGTTTTTGTCTGAAACTGGAAAACAGAACAGTCTGGGGGAAAAACAAAAGATATGATAAAAGTACCACAGGTTAAAGAAACTACTTTGCGGGAGAGAAGGGCCATGCGATTATCTCGGACGGACGGTAGGATTTCATGTGCATGTTTAACTCATGTGCTTGGCAATAATAATCTTAGAATTTCCTTATGTGTTTTACAGCTCTTAATTTTTCCCACTGTCTATAATTTTATTATGCAGCATAATTAATATATGTATATTTGTTTTTATTTCACGCAAAGTCATTTGTCTAATTGTACCTCACCAGCAAAATACCTCAGCTACACAGTGGAAAAGAACTGGAAGACCTATCAGAGTACATTCAAAGTTGGATTTTTTAATTAAAAATTTTTTTTATTATTCTGTTTTGGTTTCCTTATTGAGTAGACTCCTAGGGAAAAGTAAGTACTGTGAGTTTACTGGTTTGCTGTAGAAGTAGAATTTAGATTCATAAAAAAGGAAGTTAAAAAGAGATCCAAAGGTTCACTTAAAATAAAAATCACCAGACAAGACAGGCTCGGAAGAGCCTCTTCCCTGTGGCTGAGTTTAAGAACACGTGACACTTTGGAGCAGCCATCCTCAAACACTTCTGTCCAGAACCCATTCCTCTTCTGCAGTTTCTGAGCTCTTTCTGTGCCACACCAGCTTGAGCTCTCTTCACTACACGGCCATGTGTGACATGTTTATATGTCACTATGGATGAGATGGCAGTAAAGGAGACAAAGTCCCTACCACTTATCGGAACACGAGAAGAGAAACATATCCTTGGACTTGCTTTAGTGCCCAAATTGGCAAATATGCTGAAAGACTGACAATCTCATATGCTGAGGTGGAAATGAACCTCTAATACAAGACAGAAAATCCTCTAACACAAATACAAATACTGCAAAACAGTAAACATTAGGACAGTTCAGTTAAAACTCATACTTTTTTTTGGTACTTTCTGATAGGACTTTAGAAAAGATAGCTCCCAATGGCAGAACATAATTTATGTATGGCAGAAAGGTGGAGAGAATAAGGCTTGAAATACAAAGATAAATGCATTACTGAGGCATATTCCCCTGGCTGTGAGGTATGTGGGCAAAGAGGTCAGATTTTACTGTGAGTTAGAAGGTCAAAGGTGATGCAGGGCTCCAAGAAAATATTTACCAGAGGAATGTGATGATTCATTTATCAGTCCAGAAATCCCAAGTACAAAACTTTAAGATATAAGAAGGATCAAATTATATAATGTATATGATACAATTAAAAAATTTTTAGCCCTCTTACATTATATTATCTAGATTACAATAGTAAAAAGTCAAATTACATTCATATGAAACTTTTATAAAAAGAAATCAAATCCATTTTTATGAAACTTTATAGTACAGTTATTTTCTAATGGGTGTTTCCTTAGGTCATGGTATTTATAGTTCCATTTACATCTGCAAAATTTTTCGAAGAGAAAAACAAAAGGCAGTCCATAGAAATCTAAATTTTCATTTGTAAAACTCCCTTCAGTTTCCAGGCCAGTAACACATGGCAATGTCAACTTCTCCTCCAGACAGGGACTGCTACCAAACATCCCCAGTTTAAGGAGAATGCAGGCCTCTACTCATTAGGAACGCTTTCTGGTTTGGCTCACGTTTCAAGAAATTCTGGAGCATGTCCATGCCGTCCAGAGATCCCCCAGGTTTCAGGATTAGGTTTCTGTATTTCATTCCAACCTAATAAAATAAAACATCATGCCTAATAATTCATTGTTAAAGCAATTTTCCAAATCCCTAGATGCAAAAGAGAAAGCGGTAAGGGTGAAGAAAAAAGGGCTTTACTCTGTCTGGATGTTCTCTTCTGCCTAGACTACATTTCTGTCGTACTTCCTCAGTTTGGTAGCTATGAGATCTGAAGCTTACAAACTCTGGTCTTCTACATTCCTCTTTATTACTGTCTTGTCTCCTTAGAGTCTCAACAGAGAGCAAACAGATGAACAAAAAATAGCCAAATGGAATGTATAACAGATTCCTATGTTAGCCTATCTCCAATGTGATTTCAAAAGGGTTAGCAAAGTGAGTGTTCAAACAGGAGGTCTGTGTACCTGGAAACAGGGGCACCACTCCTGCCAAATGTAACCCCTCATCTTGATGAACAGCAGTAGGACAACAGCAATGTCCCATGGTGTAGGGTAAGAAAATTCTGTGGGCTCAGACCTAGGAACAAGGACCTTTGTAAAGTTTTCTTTGGGGAGGAGGTCTGGAATTTTAAAACACATCACAGTTACTTCTGCCTTTATTTACATAAATATATGAGCAAATAGAATGAACGAAGACGACTGTAATTCAGAATCAGTATTATTCAATATTTTCATTTCCTTTTCATCATCCTTTTTGGGAAGGAGAGCAAGGTAATTCAGTGAAGCCCAATTCTAAATATACTTGTAAAATAAATACATCACAGAGTAACACTTTGAAATTATTTCAAATAATTTCATATCATTATATCATTTGCTCAATATGACTAATAGTTATCTTTTTTAAAGATTATTTTGGAGGGAGGGCTCCTGAGTGGCTCAGTGGGTTAAGCCTCTGCCTTGGGCTCAGGTTAGGATCTTAGGGTCCTGGGATCAGAGCCCCAAGCCCCGCATTGGGCTCTCTGCTCGGCAGGGAGCATGCTTCCCCCTCTCTCTGCCTGCTTCTCTGCCTACTTATGATCTCTTTCTCTGTCAAATAAATAAAATCTTAAAAAAAAAAAAAAAGAAAAGTTAAAAAAAAAAGATTAGAGAGAGAGTGTGTGAGCAAGCAGGGAGCAGGGGAGAGGGAAAGAGAGAGCAAGAGAATCCTCAAGCAGATTCCCTGCTTTAAAAAAAAAAAAAATTAAAACAAATAACAAAACCCTGAAAATGAATTTTAATAAAATATTTTAACCAGTATATCTACATTGTTTCAACATATATCAATATATAAATTACTGAGATTTAACTTTTTTGTTGTAAGTCATCAAAACCCAGTATGGTTTTTACTTTTACACCCAATTCTTCGTGGCACTAGCCACATTTCAGGTGCTTGATAGCCACAGGGGGCTACCACAGCAGACAGGTGGAGGGCCTGGAACACACAATGAATCTTAGAAGGGATTGTTGGGAAATATTCTAGTCTGGCATTGAAAAGGCATGCAGTAATCTTGTTGCTTTATTTACAAGCTTTGGATACATTTTCTTAAAAAGGGTAGGGCCTGTGATCACTGGTATTTGCATTGCTGAAAACTCTGGTCATGAAGGCTTAGAGCTCGATTTAATGGTCTTTGGGGGAAAAAAATGACGTGTAGTTTTTTACTTGGTCTGCAGCAATTCCTGACTGTGAACAACAGCAATCGAGAAACTAAAATGTGAGTGATGGCTACTCCCACCATAGACTTTATTATTCTAAGTAGCAACAGCTCAGGGCTGTTGAGCCCAGTCTCCCTCCCTTCCTTTTCTTTGATTGCCCAATGTGGTTATATTTGCCTACAGTGTTCAATCAGCAGGGGGACTGGGCAGGCTGGGGAAGAAAGACTGCTAGCAACAGAGGAAGAACTTAGAAAATGTGAATTAAATTCATCTGCAGAATTACAAAAATATCTTAATCCCTTTTAATGGAAAAAAATGTAAATATATACTAAGAGCAGAGACAGCAGGGTCATGAACCCTATGTACCCATCATCCAAACTCCCTAATTAGTATTTACCTGCAGATGCTCAAGATCTGAGACACTTTTACTTATAAAAAGGCATATTTCATCCCACAAATATTATAGAAAGGTCAGTGAAAATCTAGGTTAAGGTAAAAAATAAGTCACCCACAATGCTGATATCTCACAAAACAGACTTATTTGTACAGAGGACTGTGGTTTTAGGGAGCAAAGAAAAGCAGCCTATTGAGCCAGCCTGCACTGGGAGGCGGCTCAGGGTTCTGCCCAACAGTCCGGGGGGGCCTCGGAGCAGGGCACTGTCCTATCTCAGGCACGGTGCTGGGCTCAGGTCAGCTCCGGTTCTGAGCAGCTTATGGCTCCAAACAAGGTGATTCAATTTCCTGAATTACAGGCCAATGGCCTTTTAATAGTTTCATTTCCTTCGCAATGAAGTTTGGAGAACAGTTTAAGAGTCATTTTGGTAACAGGATCTTGCTTTTCTTTAAAACAAAACAAAAAACCCCAAGAACAACAAAGAAAGAAAAGTTAAGTGAATTTTCGTGTTTTTGGAAGGTACCAGTTTTCTGGGTGAGAGAACACTGTCTGGGAGACATATGCCACAGGTCAAAGGAGTCTTTGCCCTAAGTTGTTCTATTTTGTTCACATAATAAAGAAACTTGAACTGAGAGGAACCAGAGAGAGAAGTTCTAAGGACAACCATGAAGATTTTTCATGTGGTAAAAAATCCCTCAGGACGATCTTCACATAGTAACTGTTCTATGAAGGGAAGTCACATTAGTCACCTGTGAGGTTTTAATCCTGGAAGATTAGAGTGTATCTATTGCCAACTGTGCAAATCCTCTCTAACAGTGATGTTTTTCTAAAGCAAGGTCAGGAGTCTGAGAGTCAGGGACAAATTCAAATTTTGCCTTCACCCTCAGCTCTGTGACCATGGGCCTCGGTTTCCTCACCTGTCAAGTAGAAATAGGCCTCCCTCACTTAGCTGATGGGGAATTAGAGATAATTTCAGTACATTGCCCACTCCCTAGTGTAACACATGGCATCCAGGGGCACTCAGTAATCCTCAGTGGTCATCCAGTCCTCCTCTCATTTTCGCCCCATGTTCAGTGTCTGATATACAGAGCAGGGACGCAGATGCATTCCTGATTTGGCATCTCCTTAAAATTAGTTCTGTCTCCTAATAAAACTAAAAAAAAAGCAAAAAAAAAAAATGAAAAGAGACTTGACCTCCATTATTAATAAAAAAAAAGACTCCCTAATTCAGTAGGAATATTAAGTAGGAGAGACAAGGCACTAATTTTATCTAAAAATATGTACCATTTATTTGAGGTAATATTTTATTTATTTATTTTAAAAGATTTATTCATTTTAGAGAGGAAGTGAGCATGAGTTGGGTGGGGGTTAAGGGCAGAGGAGAAGGAGAGAAGCAGACTCCCCACTGAGCATAGAGCCAACCTGAGGTCGATCCCATGACCCGAAGATCATGACACAAGCAGAAATCAAGAGTTGGATGCTCAACTGACTGAGAGCCACCCAGGCACCCCTTGAGGTAATGCTTTAAGAACAATATAATGGTGGGAAAGAAGGATGCCATCACCTATCAGTAACAAGAAAATGTAAATGGCCAACAGCTTGGGTCTCCTGCTATCTCAGGCCTCCCTATGGCAGCATGTGCAAACTTCCACTGCCTTCCAGCCCTCCCTCCTTCCTGTTGTGACTGACTCCAGGGAGCAGAGCCAGAGTTGTCTCCTTCCTACTCTGAGTAACAGCAGCAGGGCAAAGAGCATCCACCTGAGCACAGCTGATGACGATCAGGCATCCAACAGGCTCATTGGGCAGCTTTAAAAGTGGACTTTGAAACCTTTCCTTCCACAGCCCATCTGTGAACTCCTTCCCAACAGCACACCCTTTGTTTTCTATGAAGGTGGGGAGATCGTGGGTGGAAAAAGAATACCTTGGACAACAATAAAGAAAAAAGAAGATAGTCAAAGATTGGTGCTGGTAGTCAGGGAGACGGCAACGAGAACAGTGGGTAGGAATTTTTGCTTCATTAGAAGAGGCCTTCTGGGGGCGCCTGGGTGGCTCAGTGGGTTAAAGCCTCTGCCTTTCGCTCAGGTCATGATCCCAGAGTCCTGGGATCGAGCCCCGCATCGGCCTCTCTGCTCAGCAGGGAGCCTGCTTCCTCTTCTCTCTCTCTGCCTGCCTCTCTCCCTACTTGTGATCTCTATCTGTCAAATAAATAAATAAAAAATCTTAAAAAAAAAAAAAAAAAGAAGAGGCCTTCTGGAAACCTTAAGCAAAATTTCAATTTGTGGGGCAGACAGACAGATCTTTATTTATGGGGATGGAGATTAGGGAGGGAAAAAAAAGCAGGCTGGACAGCAGTAGGACCTGGACTGGGGGAAGGAGAGGCAGATGCGGACTACCATAATTGATGCTGAGGACAAACAAAAATGAATAAAACGCTCCTATTACAAGGGTCTTATGATCTAGAAGGTGAGATAAAGGAAGAGACGATTAACACTGCAGATGTTTAGGGCTCAAAGAGAAATACAGAGAAGGGTTGTAGGAAGACAGAGAAAAATTGCTTCCAATTGGTTGGGATGCAAGACTTAGGAGGTCTGGCCTTGTAAATATGCTAGAAGTCAGCTGGAAATCTATCCCATTTCCTTTCTTTATCCTTAAATCAGGCAGAATTTAAGTCTGTTAGAAAAGGCTGAGGTATAAGAAAAATCAGCTTTGGGGTGGTATATCAGGAGTGCTGAAGCAGAAGTTAATCCATTTGGAAGGACCTGCTGGAGAGAAAATGTCATATTTGCCCTTAGCAACACACTATAGCAGGAACTGGGTCTAGAATTCTAACTGAAGGGCACTGGAATACTTGGCTTTATATTACACATTCTCTGTCAGTTAATTCCTTTCATGTTAACCCCACATTCATCATGTTTCTGTATCTGTTACTGCACGTAAAGATCTAGCTACTTCCTAATGGTGTTACAGGTTAAAATACAGTGACACTTGATTTTATTTCTTCTTCATTGACGGAAAAACAGAGGTTAGCAATTTCTCTAAATGCAAAAGAGGTGAAAGATACTTCCAGCTTAATAATATAATTGCCTTTGAATCCACAATGTCTATTACCTCTTAGGAAATTTTCCCACAATGAAGTTGCCTTATAAAAAGAAATGGCCCTAGTTAAAATGCCCCCATTTTTTTTCAACCCTATGATTAGCTGCTGTATTTTGAAACTACATTTGGTGACCTTAAAGATATCTTCAAAGAGCTTGCTGGAAAAGTGTTATTCCCAAGCAGCTCCCTTCCACAGTTGTTTAAGAGATCAGTTGGAGAAGGAAAATATACCTCTGACAATGACACTTGGTCGCACTCTACTAGAAACAAAGACTTTATTTAACAAACTAATTAAATAGTTCAGATGGTCTATTTATTTATAATGAGGAAAACACAATCACAAATAAAACGAGAGGTAGCAAACTTTTGGCTATTATAGGTAAGTGGCCAATTCTAACACTTTGATAAAAGCCTTCAAAACAGAATGAAACCATTGTAGCATAAAATATGCTAGTGCTACATTTGGTATTCAGAAGACTATAGGTTTGGGGTGCCTGGCTGGCTCTGTTGGTAGAGCATCTGACTCTTGACACAAGGGTCTGTGAGTTCAAGCCTCACCTTGGGTGTACAGATTACTTAAAAAAAAAAAAAAAAAAAAAAGCTTTCTGTTTGGCCCTTCCTATTCTTGTTTACCCAGTGAGTAGGGCACTTTCCATTTAGGCTTGCTAAGATCTGGAATGTTTCTCAGAGCAGACTTTGAGCTTTGCCAGATGGGAAGAGGTTATAGAGAGAAGGCCCGGAGATGTTCTTTTGTTAATACCAATGACCAGGACCAATAACGTCAACAGTCCATGATCTTTTAGTCTTCAGCCTCTCTGGAGTCTGGAGACTAATAGCAGGCTCTGATTCCTTGGAAGGCCACCTCACTATCTTCCCAAAACAATTCAAACACTTACTAGGTGAAACTAACAGGTCATTATGTGTCAACCATATTTCAATTAAAAAAAAAAAAAGTTGTCAACCTTACGTAGTTATAGTGGCACCAATATATACTGAATTGTGATGCATATTAAGAAATCTAAGGACAGTCTAATTCTCCTTCCTTTCAAGGTGTCCTTTTATTTGTTTGCTTGCTTGCTTTTGTTGTGGTTTATTACTGAAAGTTTCTAGAGTCTACTATTTATCCTTATTATTACAGAATTTTTTATAATGGCTTTGGGAAACAGTCTTTTTAACTCACTGTGCTGGGCAATAATAACTGGGCCCTTCCTACTGAAAACTTTGCAATTCCAGAAAATATAGCAGAACTCAATGATGAGGAAAAAAACATAACTCATACTAGGGAGAGTGAGGGCCTTGAGACAACAAAGTCTGGATGAGACACTGTGATTGCTCTGATACCCATGACTTCAGATAAAATTCACTATTTCCTTATACTATAAAGATTCTTTCGGGGCACCTGGCTGCTCAGTTGGAGGAGCATGCAGCTCTTGATCTCCGGGTTGTGAGTTCACGTTCCATGTCGGGTGTAGAGATTACTAAAAATAAGTATATAAACTTAAAAAAATTCTTTCTCTTCATCACAAGAAACCTATAATAATGACTGATTTTTTTTTCTTCAATGGGATTACTGTCTCAAATACTAACTTTTAATAAGTGGGTATTTGAATTTTGTTAATCAGGTATTACTTTAAAGCAAACATTTGCAAAAAAAAAAAAAAAAAAATTAAAGCAAACAAAACCAGACAAACAGTACACTGTAGTAAGGAGCAAAACGGCTATTTAAAAAGCTGTTCTAGTATCTGCCATGGCAGGGAAGAGTTTGAGGGTGGGGTGCAAAGGGATTCCCCTTGGTCACTGGAGCCAGATTCAATACTGTTATGATAGCAGGGGGGCAAGAATAGATAGACATGCTATCTCAGAGTATTTGATAGGAAAGAGAAAGGAAGGGATTAAAGTGAACTTCATGGCATAAAATGAGTAATATACAGCAATGTTGAATCCAGAATCATAGTAAAACTGAGAACTGTTTTTAACATTACAAGGCAACAATTCCAAGTTGTTGGGAATTTTGCTTTCTCCAAGTTCAGTCCAAGTCCCTGGTCTAAATTACAAGTAGTCTGGCTGCCTGCCAAGCTGTGGAGCCTGAGAATAAGAGGAAGTACATAGAAGCATAGTGGCAGGGATTGAATCTGCTGGCCTTGAACGTTCCCTGGGGTCCACTGGGATCTGCACTTTGGCTGTTACCTTGACAGATGGAAGAGTTGGAGGGTCCTGGAGATACGGCCGCTTGAGTGGAAGCACAGAGGAGGTGAGTGAGAACGCTTAACTGAAAAAGGTATTGTAGCACTTATGCCAAGAAGCCTCACCAACTAGTAAGAGCCAGTAACACAGGTCATAATCGCACCTTTATATAACTAGACCTTGTGTCTCTTTAATTATTGTTTTCTGACTTCTGCAGTTATATGTGTTCTATGTAAAAATAAGGAAAAGCTCCACAAAAAGCACAGAAAAATATTTAGTATTTAAATATTAAATCAAGTTATCAAGTTATCACACGAAGCTAGGAAGGGACATTTTGATGTACTCTTTTTCTTAACACATATTTTAAAATAAAAATTTGTATTCTGTGGTACAGAATATTTTATAATTGCATTTTTTCACTCTGTGTAAGAGTTATATTAAAAATTCCAGGGGCGCCTGGGTGACTCAGTGGGTTAAAGCCTCTGCCTTCGGCTCAGGTCACGGTCCCTGGGATCAAGTCCTGTGTTTGGCTCTCTGCTCAGCAGGGAGCCTGCTTCCTCCTCTCTCTCTGCCTGCCTCTCTGCCTACTTGTGATCTTTGTCTGTCAAATAAATAAATAAATAAAATCTTAAAAAAAAAAATTCCAGACATAAGAAAAAACTTGTTGAAGCCCTTTTCTTATGCCCAAGTTCATTCTGCTCTCCAAAAATTGGAAAGGCCATTTGTGGCTGGAATGATTGGAAGATTTCATAAGTGAGTGGCCATTTGAGTAGGGCCTTTCAGGATGGTAAAAATTTTAAGAGGCATAGATAAGAAGGCACACATTTAAGGTGGAAGAAAGAGAATGAACAAATTTGTGAAGGTGCAAAGACCTATAGGAACACAGAAATTAGGCTGACATACAGAGTTCTGGGAAGTAAGGAAGGGATTTGATGGTTACGCTAAAGACTGTGAACAAGGAGAGGAATAACAAGAAGTAGGAAAAAAAAAACCCAAAAAAGAAAAAAAATGATAGGTAAGGGCCTTTGAAAGTTGGCAACTGGGTCATTTATCAGTGGTAACTCTGGAGAGAGAGTAACTTTCCAGTTCAGTTGGTAGAGGCAAAAACCAGATAAAAGAGGTTTGCCAAGACTGTTTGTTACAGCGAGAAATTAGGCTATAAAAGGAAGAACAACTGAGTAGTAGCAATAGGGCTATCAGAGTCAGCATCAATAACCCCAGTTTTTTCCCAAGATGGTAAGCCAGTAAGGTTTGGTATGACAGACATCCCTGAGACGGAAGGAAAGAAGTACTGAAGTATACGAGGTGAAAAAGAAGATGAAGTACTCAGTCTTGATGGCCTTGCTTTTCTTCGTGGAGAGCAAAGAGGTAGTGAGAGACTCAGGGGAGCTCAATAAGGGAGGTGGGCAGGACAGCAGAGGAACACTGGGTATTCAGACAGGTTGGATAGGATGACTGTGTAGTGGGGCATATTACTGGACTCACAGGATCTTCTTGGGAAAGGTCTGAATCCCAAGGACACCATCTCTAAGTGAGATGGTGGAGGAATCCAGGGCTGGGCACTTAACTGAAGGTCATGCAGAAGTCAAGATATTTACGAGAACAGTCAGTGGTTGAGGAGTGTAATAGGCTGGCCAGGGAATGGAAGGAGGCGTCTAGTGACTTAAGAGGCTGGGAAGGGTGGGATGGAAGATGGTGTGATTGGAAAGGCTAGTGTATAGAATGTAGGTGCTCCGGAGGTGAGTTTTTGGGTGGGGTTCAGTGGGGAGGGTGGTCTAAATTACAGCAATGTTTTTCAGTATGTATGTGTGAGGCCCTATGCAATCCAGAAACATGAAATTTGGGGGAACCAACCAGTTGGCTAAAATAAGCTCAGGGAGCCTGATTTTGATAATTTGTTCTTCTAATTTCTGAATCAAACAGAATAAAACGCACACTGGAAAATGCACCAGCCCTAGAAATAATCTCACAGCTGAGTCTTCAACAAGAGTGGAGACTGGGGGACTGTAACTCAGGAAAGTTTGGCTTGTAGCCACCTGGCAGTCAATTCACTGTACACAGAAAGGAACGGTTCAGGTTAATGAAGCGGCTTAAATTACTCAGAGGCATTTGGGTTACAAACTACATAGTAGGTGGGGTATGCCAGCCACAGAGAAAGGGTACCACCCACAGAAAATGTATAAAGAAACTGTGTGGAGAATATTAGAACATACGAGACCATTTCTATCAGGAAGGAGTTTATCTTTCTTTCCCAACCTCCTATAAAACGAAAACATTGTATGGCACATGTCAAAACTAGCTGCTACAAACGCTCAAATGCATAAACAAAGCTTTGAATTTTAATTATGCAATATATTGGAATGTTAATAAGCAAGAAAATGCAGTAGGTTTTTTTTTAACTTATAGAATTAATCACTTGTGCACTGTAACCTCATGATGTTTGACACGAAAAGATGCAAGACTTAAAAGCTGTTACCAAATCTCTTACTCTAAAATCTAGGTGTAATAAATATTTTACACTAGGAATTAAAGGGGAGGGAGCAATTGCGAAATTAACAAAAGGAGAGAAGAAAATACAATACCTCGGGATTCATTATCCCTTCTTTTTTAAAACAGCTGTAAAACATGTCCATGGAAAATACTTCACTCCAAAGATATCCATAATATTGGCCATCATATCCCCCTGCCAAATGTCCAAAAGTGGCTGGCATATTTGTGCCTTTAAAGAAAGATACATTTCAATCAATGTGATAGCCAGTGTTAGTAATCAGGTTATCAGCTGGCTAAAGTTTCCCTATGGGGAGTGCAGACAGCTGGGGAGAAGAGGCAAGCAGGATCTTACCTGTAGTACTCCCTGGGTTTACCTGCCCTTTGCCAAGATGTTTACAAATGTCTCTGCTGTGATGACTCAACCTCGGAGATGGTTTCGGCCCTAAGCTGTGGAATGCCTAACAATAGTTTCAGAGGTTTTGTCCACACCCACCAGATAGCTCACTGTTACAGAACTCTCAGTCCTTTCTTATCCCCCAGACACTAGCGTCTTACAGACACTCTAATTGTAAGCCTACTCTTTGTCACCCCTCTTCATATCTAAAAATGTGTCAGAATGGCACTTACTGTAGGTTCATAATTACCAAAAAATAACTCTTTCTTTAAAAAGCTAAAAAGGGGGCACCTGGGTGGCTCAGTCATTAAGCATCTGCCTTCAGCTCAGGTCCTGGTCCCAGGGTCCTAGCATCGAGCCCCCACATCGGGCTCTCTGCTCGGTGGGAAGCCTGCTTCTCCCTCTCCCACTCCCCCTGCTTGTGTTCCCTCTCTTGCTGTGCTTCTCTCTGTCAAATAAATGAATAAAATCTCTAAAAAATATATAAAATTAAAAAGCTAAAATGGTTTTACCAACTCAATCTACCTCTAGGGCTACTTTTAAAAAGCATTTTTGTCAAAGTGGCCTCTGGCACAAACTTGTTGTATGGTCTACTATAAACAGATCACAAAAGGAAGTGAGGAGCTTGAACTGACTCAGTTAACTCTTCTGACCTTCAGTGTCACTATAAATGTGATGGATACATTTAAACGACTTCATTGGTGGAAAAAAGTCGCCTTACCAAACTACGTACACATGAATAACTAACTACATGTTGGCTTAGAGTATATAACTATAAATGTGAATACACAGTGTGTACCTACCCACCCACCCACACGAATGCCAGGTTAGAAAGTGCTAGATATACCACTTTAACTGATCTGAGAACCAAAAACAGCGACAAGGCAGAAGTTTGTGCTTCTCTCTGAAACTGCCCCTTCAGCCAATTTCTTAGTGAGATCACAGGGAAGTCCTAGTACACACAGAGGGAGGAGCCAGGTGGGTGGGGCCAAATGTGAAGGGCGTGCTCTGCTCTGGGGTGGAGGCCAATTGCTTAGGCCTGATTACACTAAAATGCTGCAAAGCGGGCGCCACCTGTCCTCCGAGCACTTTTGGGCGGGATAAGTCATACGGACTTCTTAAGCTTATCTCAAAATCAGGGCCTGATTAGAGGAATCAGAAACAAAGGACATGAGGTAAGCTACCTGACAAACTCTACCTTCCCTGGCAGGGCTGGTAGGAGGATACCCTATGCCTAACAGAAAAAATGAACTCGGGTCTTGGTTTTACATACCTGGAGTAGCTGGGACACCTAGAACCTCTGTGCAGTATTTGGCATATTCATCTGCGGCGTCCAGCGATGCATTCGTGTGCAGAGACTGATCAACTTTGCTCAAAACAATCTGGCGCAAGGTCAGAAGACCTAGTAACATAAGAATGTTCCAGCATGTTTTGGGTAAGAGAGAACTATGTGTTCTAGTATCCCAAGATCAAAGATTTCAAAAACTGATGGCTGCAGTACATACTGCAAAATGGGAGCAAGGTATCTCATTTAAAAGGAGATGGATTTTGTTTTCTTGGACACAATCCCAGTATAGTTAGCTGTCTTCCCTCCCCAGGTTAGCACCCTGAGTGTACCATTATTACTAAAGGGGAGATGCGTTCTACAGAAGAAGAGGCCAACAGTTCTCTCTTGAGCAATTCTAATAATGTATTTTCCTTTTCTAAAATTGCAAGTCATACCTGTGTTGACCAGTCTGGAAGCAACAAGTTTTTCAAGCAGATCATCCATAATGGGGCTTCCATCTTTATAATGTTTTGACAGTCTTCGGAGGGAATCTGTGTCCCACACCCAGTTCTCAAGCATTTGTGATGGCACCTCTACAAAGTCAGTTTCCACATTTGTTCCACTAAATCGTGCAAAATCGGTCTAGAAAGTAAACACAGGGGTCTCTTTTTTAAAGCACTAAATGAAAACTATGTATGTGATGAATCGTAATTAAGCCTCTCTAAAACTTTAGCACCTGGCTGGCTCAGTCGGGAGAGCATGCGACTCTTGATCTTGGGGGTTGTGAGTTTGAGCCCCACAGTAGGTACAGAGATTACTTAAATATTAAAAAAAAAAAAAAAGAAAAGACTCTAAATCTTAAGTCAGAATCAGAGTCAACTGCCTCTTTGAATGAAGGGTTAGGATAACTTCAAATTTAAATGAAAACAAAAGGCAGAGGCCAAGCAGCCTGAAAAATAACCACCAAGTACTCTATGTTAAATTAGTATTTCATTCTTTTGAATCATAGACAAACGTGGAACAATCATCAGGAAACATCAGTGAAAAAAAAAATCAGTCAGAGTGGAAACTAGCCTTAAGTTTTGGAAGTAAAAAGAGTAAAAAAAATTTTTTCCATTAAAAACGAGTAGATTTAAGACAATTTCTCCCTACTTCTCTTTTCTGTTTGCTTCCCTTTGTTTATTCAGTACATGCCTTTCTGGGGCACTCATCACTCTGCAATTTAACTACTCAAGTTTCAGTCAAAATCGAAGAGTTAAATGACAATACTGCAGACAGGTATCCTTCGCATGTGTATTATGTTTTGTATCCTAAATTGCAGATGAGTGATTCTAAGAAAGCTGTGCGGTAGAAAGCCTCGTCAGACCTCTCAGGGTACAAGAGGCTACCTTAACACCAGAAGCCACTTCAGTGGGAGTCAGAGCCATGGATTAGCTGGCAAGTGGGGGTGAGTGAAATGCAGCTATCGTTTCCTGGACAAACAAAGGATGCTCAGAAGTTAAAGCATCTCTTTAAAAATAAAGGACTTATTCTGAGGGTGTGGGCTAAGAGTTAAAAAAAAGGTTTTGTTTTTTTCTTTTTTTTTTTTGTTAAGTGAAGGTTAGCAAATTGTTGAGTCAGGAAAGCTCTTGATCTTTAGAAAGAGGGGAATTCACTAGAGCAGCTGATGTTTTCAAACCTGCACCCCATCCGCAGAACTTCTATAAAATTGACACTGACAAAGGAGATTTAGCCTTAAACCAACTGGGTCATCTGTGGGATGGGGGTTGTTGTTGCGTTGTCTCTCTCTGAACCTCTGTGCCGTTTCCCTCTTCAGATGTGTGACGCCCAGCCCTCCCTGACTTCATCATCCCTGGGGCTCTGCAGGAAAGGGAAAGGAAGAAGGGCTTAAGCGCCAGGAGGAGGGAGCAGATGGGACACCGAATCAGCAGCAGAGAAAGATTCTGCTTTTGGCCCACGGCAGAAGCACAGATGTCTAGGCCATTTCACATTCTGCCTTCCCCTCTTTATGCAAAAAAATGTTTTGCTTGACTTCCTATTATGATTGCGCTGATTCTAGATATGAAGAGCTGCAAATCCTGAAGGGCCAAGGGGAATGAAATGCACTAGGCGCTGGAATTAGGCCACCTGCGTTTGAGGACATCCCAGTAAAAAATTCTTACAGGAAAGAGGCAAGGGTTCCAGAAAACTGAATATTTTGCCTCTTTCTGGTATATAATCTTCTAAAATAACAAACATCCTACACTTAGATAAAACAACGTGATACAATAATCATAACAGATGATACCTATTGAGGCTTCACCACTCAAGGCACTATGCTAGGCCCATTACATGGATATCCGATTCAGACTCCAAAACGACTGTATGAAGTACATACTGTGATCTCTGTTTTGAGATAAGGAAAACTGAAACACACTGAGATTCACAGGAGAACTAGGATTTGAAACCAGGTGGTCTGACTCCAGAACCCACGGTTTGAACCACAACCACTACAACGCCTCTCTAACTTATAAGAAAAATGAAAAACGTAAAAGGTTAAATTAGGATGTTCCAAAGTGACTAAATCCTCCTGGGCATTATCTAAAGTAGAAAAGTCTTATATCAAATTTGCCTTCATAAGAAGAGTAAAACTGAGGTTTCAGCTGTACTTCCTTAGAAATCCTACTTCCTCTCTCTACTGGACGATGCTTCAAGGATCAGACCTGAGGCTGGGTGTCAAGGTCAGCCTTTGTAACCACCTCTCCTGCACTCCGGATTCTGGCATACTAACTGCATGATTTTCTAAGGATTACAGTTTTTAGATAAGTACTTATAGAAC
Source organism: Meles meles (assembly GCF_922984935.1). Taxonomy (NCBI): domain Eukaryota; kingdom Metazoa; phylum Chordata; class Mammalia; order Carnivora; family Mustelidae; genus Meles; species Meles meles. The sequence continues at coordinate 88,698,907 of NC_060068.1, forward strand.
TAATAAAGGCAAAAAATCACACCATCAGTCACCACTTTACAATTATTTTGACAAAAATATACATTTTCTATACTTTGCTTGGGTGAATATTTTTTGGTCAGCATTTGCATATGGGGGTGCAAACCAAGCCCAAATAACAAAATGTGTGTGTGTGTATGTTTGGAGGCGGTGATGGTGGTATTTCAGAACCTAGAAAAACATGAACAAATGAATAACTCATGAGCTAAAATTGAATAAAATAAAAATTAACGAGTTATGTCATTCAGAGTAGAGAAGAGAGGGCTTATTCTGTCCAAAGCCATTGGGTGGTGCGGGGAGAGAGCATAGCGATGAATGAACAGATCAACAATGTCTTCTAAAGAACAAAAGGAAATGTTTGCAAGGAGTAGAAGCTAAAAATAACCCTACTGCTTACTAATTTCCCGAAAGTCAGTCATGCTGTTTCTCTGTGTGCCCTTTGAGCAGTATCATTTAAATATTTTTCAAATGAGGAGGACAAAGAACCTATGAATTCAAAAGCTCAATTTCCAGCAAACAACTAAATTCTGAAAAGAAAGGAACCCACAGTCAGCCACTGTATAAGTCTACAAAGAAACCCTGAACAGGCCTTAGGATCCACGAGCCTACTGGGGGTCTGACACTCAAAACAGCATGACTGCTGAATGATTACTCACTGTTGACCAGCCAGCAAACACCACTCCCTCGTTTTAAACTGTAGGTTCCAAAGTACCCTCAAAAGTCCTTTATATAGTTTTCCACAAGAACAATTTGAAGGTGTTGAATATATAGTAGCTTCCAGGCTATAGTAACCACTGATGTTAATATACATCCCAGATAAAGCAGAGCATTGTGAAATAAACAAAAGTAATCTGATTAACAAATCATTCTGTAGGTGATACCTCAAGAAGTTTTAGAGCATAAATGCTGCAAGAAATGTTCTGACAATAAAAGCCTAGAAAACAATGTACACTCAGATTTCTGTTTGGTTATAATTTCTTGAGAGGAAGAAAGTTGTCTAAAACAATGAGGATTTTCATCATTACCTTTTTTTAACAGACAATAGGATGCTTAAAATTTTTACAAGAGATCACTTGATGCTATAGAGATTAACTTCTCAATTTAGATAACATAACAGGAGCTAGAGCAAAATTATATAAACTGGAGCTCAAAAGTCATGTGAGCTTTTGGTGTCTATAAAGACCGAAGTCTTAATGGATTATTGTTCTAATGAAACGACCGAATGCTTTTAGGGGTTGCAACGGAAGTTTTATAGTCATGATTCCACATCCCAACTCAAAGAAAAAGCAGTTGCTGAAATCAGTTAAGTGTACTGTTTAGAAAAAGAAAAGGCCCCAGGAGAATGGATTCTGGCTGTGTAAGGTGACCCCCTGTTGATTTCCTAGCAGTCATTTCATAGCCTGACTTGTCTGATTTACCCCTAAATCCAGGGATGCTCAGATGTTTATGTAACAAAGCATCAGAAAAAGAAAAGTGCCACTGTCTCCCAGACTCTGCCAGAAATAGAGGGTTAAAGTTCATACTTTTAACTTCACATACACCTACCCATCAATGGAAGTAATAATAGTAGTAAAGAGACCCTGAAGAACACTTTGCTAACTTGCTTATTAATCTTCACAGCAGCCTCATAGTTTGGCAGATCAGTATCACCACCATAATTTAAAAGACAATCCGCAAAGGCCTTAAATACCACCTTTTTTTTTTTTTTTTTTTTAAGAAAGAGAGAGAGAGAAAACTTGCCTCTGAGAGTGGTCAGGGAAGGTGGTGGTGAAGGTAGGATAGCAGGGAGGGGCAGAAGAAAAGGGCCAGAGAATCTTAAGCAGGCTCCACGGCCAGCAGAGGGCCTGAGGCTCTGAGATCATGACCCAAGCTGACATCAAGCGTTAGTTTTGTGTACATGTGTGCTCATATAAGGAAATAAACACACAAATGCATAAAATAACAAACAAGAGATCCTGAAAGAAATCACTTCTAACACTGATGATGGAATCTCGAACCATGCAGGGGTGGGGATAGGGAGCAGAGGCAACAAGCTTGTTGATAAGTGTTTACTATACTAGAAGGCTGAAAAAGAAAGGTCACCTTTACACAGAGGGAAATGTGGAACAAGATAAATTCATTCATTCCACATATGATTCCATGTGGTTGATTTAGAGGGAATGTCATTCAAGAGGCTGAGGAGAAAAATGTCTGTCTGACAGGAATACATACTTGGGAGATCAAATTCCAACCACAAGACACAGTGTGGTCTCTAGCGCATGGGACTGAGAGCACAAAAGTGGTTATGGGCCATAGGGTGGTGAAGAGCATGACCATCAGATCGTGGGTGAACCATTCAACCCTCCCGAGTTTCAGTCTTCTCTACATGGAAATGGGAGGAATAACAACAGTTTAAGAAGTAAGTAGGTTAGTAAATCTACTTCAGGAAATAACTGTGAGGATAAAATTAACTAATGAATGGAAGGCACTGACTGCAGCGTCTGGCTCACTAAATCTTGGCTGCTATTATCCTTCTTAGCCTGCCCAGTTTGCCTAACCACGTATGGTCTTGGCTGGTCTGATCATGCTTGTCCTTGGCTTCCTCCAAGGATCTATTTTTTGGTATTAATACTGAAGACCAAACAAATGCACATTCTTTTTAACTCATTTCCCACCATTCACAATATTCAAAACTGCTCATTCTGCTCTAGCTTCAGGAATCAAATTTCCAAAGAGCCAATCAACATGTTAAAACAGAAAAACAAACACAAATCTGATGGTTCTTTTTTAAAACAGATTCATTTAAGAGAGAACGCGCATGCAGGAGAGAGTGTACATGAGCGGGAGGGGTAGGGGGAGAGAGAATCCCAACCAGACTCTCCGATGAGCACAGAGCCTAGGCAGGGCTTGTTGTCAAGACCCTGAGGTCATGACCTGAGCAGAAACCAAGAGCCGGAGGCTTAAGCACTATGCCACCGAAGCGCCCCTAACCCTGATGGTTTCTAATCACCTTCTATAGATCTTCACCCAAAACTCTGCTGAGGGTAGGCATTTGTGAATTTTTTAAACAGGAAGTGACAGTACCTTGCCTAATGGCAACCTTTTTCCTCCTCTTAAATTATGACTTGTGTGTTATATATTGATCCTCAAAGGGTTATGTATAAATATTTTTAGAAGAATACTTCAAATATGTATGGCACTTAATACTTTCCCAAGTACTTTTCATACATTATTAAATCTTGCAGGCACCCAGGGAAGTAGGTATGAGAATTGTTGTCCTCATTTATGAATGAGAAAAATGAGATGGCTCAAGAAAGTGCAATAACTTGCTAAAAGTCCCATAGTCTGGCCCACAAGTACACAGATGATTTTTAATGCAGTGTTTGTTTTTTTTTTAATTAATATTTACTTATGGGATAGAGCATTTACAAGCTGCAGGAGGGGCAGAGTGTGAAATCCCAAGCCAACTCCTTGTCAAGTGTGCAGCCCCACACATAGGGAACTGATCCCACTACCCAGAGATCAAAACCAGAGATGAAACCAAGAGTTGGACGTTGAACTGACTGAGCTACCCAGGTGTCCCTAAGGCACTGTTCTTATCCTAAACCTAGGGTGCCTTCCGGACCCCTGTATCACTGGGTTTATTTACAAGACAAGAAGCTCTCTATTAGGGGCGCCTGGGTGGTTCAGTGGATTAAGCCGCTGCCTTTGGCTCAGGTCATGATCTCAGGGTCCTGGGATCGAGCCCCGCATCGGGCTCTCTGCTCCGCGGGGAGCCTGCTTCCTCCTCTCTCTCTGCCTGCCTCTCTGCCTACTTGTGATCTCTCTCTCTCTCTCTGTCAAATAAATAAAATAAAATCTTTAAAAAAAAAAAAAAAAGAAGCTCTCTATTAGTCTTTTGACCAAATTAACATATTATCTGGAATTACATAATTTGAAGTTTTTCTGCCTTTCCATCCTTTTCACTTGTAAGTAGTAAGGCTTGATTGTGATTCTGTGTTGCTTTAAGACTTCTTTATTTTATCTTATTATTATTATTCTTTTTTGAGAGTGAGAGACAGCGCACACACATACAGGAGAGTGGGAGAGAATCTCAAGCAGACTCCATTGTGAGCAGAGCTTGATGCAGGGTTTGATCTCACAACCATGAGATCACTATCTGAGCTGAAACCAAGAGTTGGATGCTTAACCAACTGTGCCACCAGGAGCGCCCTGTGTTGCTTTAAAATAATGATCTCTAATAGTCCACAACTCACTACTCCTAATGTGCACACCAACTCAGATATCATTATGGAAGCTTTTAAAAAGCATTACTTTTCCTTTCTAGCAAAGTTCAAAAGGCCAGTGCTTACTGAGGGATCAAACCACGGTAAAGTCAAGAAATAGGAACAGATACTAGAGATGCTACCTCTTGATTGCTATCTTCAAAATTATATGCCCCATAGTATTAACACAAGAAAATATAGGTGAAACTCATCTCCTGAATGTTGAAATAGTAGACCTATTGAACTAGTGCACCTACATGTTTGAAAACTGGATGTTCTGGCAGCCACATTTAAATATTGCTATGACAAGCTCCAACGAGCTCTTCTGGTCATCACACTTGCACAATGCCAAAGTGGGGAACCCAGACACTGAGCTGCTATATCTTAAAATCAATCTAGTAGATGTGTATGTCATTTTTTTTTTTTTAAACTAGAGAAAGAGAGAAAGGAAGGGAGGGGCAGATGGAGAGGGAGAACTTTTTTTTTTTTTTTTTTTGAGAGAGAATCTCAAGCAGGCTCCTCACCTAGTGCAAAGGCTGATTCGGGGCTTAATCAAATAATCCTTAGATCATCACCTGGGCCAAAATCAAGAGTCAGACACTTAAACTGACTAGCCACCTAGGGACCCCTGTATGGCAAATATTTAATTCATTATGTATTACTCCGAGAAGTTAGAAGTATTACTAAATACAGAAGCTATTAAGCTTCTTATTCACTACCACCCAGTTTAGGTCAATACAAAAGGTTGTGAAATTATTATAAAGCTACAGGAAAGTGATTGTGTGCCTACTACTCTTGAGACAAAAGTACTGATTATTGGTTCTCTCTATGATTAACTTAAAAGTTCTTTGTAACATTTTCCAATTGAGGGGTGCCTGGGTGGCTCAGATGGTTAAGCATCTGCCTTCGGCTCAGGTCATGATCTCAGGGTCCTAAGATCGAGCCCCACATCAGGCTCCCTGCTCAGCAAGGAGCCTGCTTTTCCTTTCTCCCTCTGCTGCTCCCCCTCTTTGTGCTCTCTCACTCTCTCTGTCAAATAAATAAATAAAATCTTAAAAAAAATAAAAAATTTTAATTGAGCTATAGTGGACATATAATATTATATTAGTTTCAGGTGTACAACATACTAATTCAATGTTCATATCTTTAAAAGTTCTTAAGACATTAAAGTACATTTGAAAGAATAGACAAAAAATATTTTTCACAGATAATCTCAGGAGGAGATGACCAATCAAGGGATTGTACCATGTATATTTAACTACATGACACATTTGGTGTTCATGGAGGAAGTTAGGCAAACTATAAGAATTGAAAATAGTCCCCTGTTTCAAGACAGAGACCCCATATACAAACACGATCATCTCCATATATACTGTTACCAGCATATCAGTATATATACTGATTAATGTATATATTATTTTTCATAGTTTATGTATTTCAGTCATGAGTCAAAGAGCTCTAAAAGGGCATAACACCAGGAACATTATTTTCCAGCACTAAAAGTGGCCATCTCAAAGGATCAAAAGTAACATAAAAGATCATGAGAATAACAGAGTGGTAGAGAAATACATTATGAGCACGTGGTAAGCATATGATATTCAGGTTCAAAGAGGACTGTTCTGAAAACAAGAACACACAGGAAGAGCACTGAAAACCCTTTGCAAGAATCACTATTATCTATGATCAAGACACCGAGTTACCTTCTTGTGAAATCATTAGCTGATCATCCATATACAAATGAGGAAACTGGGGGCGCCTGGGTGGCTCAGTGGGTTAAGCCGCTGCCTTCGGCTCAGGTCATGATCTCAGGTCCTGGGATCGAGTCCCGCATCGGGCTCTCTGCTTGGCAGGGAGCCTGCTTCCCTCTCTCTCTCTCTCTGCCTGCCTCTCTATCTACCTGTGATCTCTCTCTGTCAAATAAATAAATAAAACCTTAAAAAAAAAATGAGGAAACTGCTCTAACCTGGGAGTTCTTTAATTTGGAATTCATTATGGTCTGGGCTTCAAGGAATCTGTGAGCCCTTTGGAGCCCTGTGTAAAACTCTGAGTATATGAGATGTATGTACATTTTCTTAGAAGAGGTATCCACAGCCTAAATCAGACTTTCAGACAATCCTCGTATCCAAAAAAGATCTAGTATTCTAAAAACATTAGTTTATGTGTGTACAAATATATAACTGGATCTTGGATAATCTAAGTAATATTCCAAAAGTCTGAAATTTATTTATTTATTTATTTTAAAAAGATTTTATTTATTCATTTAACAGAGAGGGAGAACACAAGCGGGGAGAGTAGCAGGCAGAGTGGGGGGAAGAAGAAGGCTCTCTGCTGAGCCAGGAACCAGATGTGCGACTCGATCCCAGGATCTTGGGATCACGACCTGGGCTAAAGGCAGCCACTTAACGAACTGAACCACGCAGGCATCCTGAAAAGTCTGAAATTTCAAAAGGTATTTGACTTTTCTAAATTACTCATAAAATATTTTAGAAAGATGGAAACTAGACTTATCCTAATTACAGGAAGCGGCCATAGAATGGATGCAGATTAAAATAAGTATTTCAGGAACCCTATAGCTGTGAAAGTACTCCAAAACTGTGTAAGAAAGAAAATTTAGGTTGTTCTGGAAGATTTCCTTTCCTTAGATGAAACACAGGACAAAAATTGCTATATGTTTAAATAAACATGGAAACACCAGAATGTAAAGATAAAAGGTTTGAAAGAACTAAACAGTTTTTTAATAATAGTGACTGTAGTATTTTGGAACTGAGTGGGTGCAGTTTTGGTTATTACAATGACTAGGGGCTATTCTGGAGGCCAGGGACACAAGATGTCTAGGAATGAACTGCACATGTCAGGACAAAAAAAATTGTCCCATATGCTGCACGCCATTCGTATGTCCTACTGGACATTCACCTAAGTAAAAAGTCTATAATTAAGTGAGCCTGGGTTTAAACGAACTCCACTGCATGTATTTCTGTAAAGTATTTTGTACCCATTTTTAATTTCCAAGACTCATTTTTTTTTTTTTTTTACAATTTTATTTATTTATTAGAGAGAGAGAGATATCACAAGTAGGCAGAGAGGCAGAGAGGGAGAGGGAGAAGCACCCTCCCTACAGAGCAGGGAGCCTGATGTGGGGCTTGATCCCAGGAACCTGGGATCACAACATGAGCCGAAGGCAGATGCTTAACTGAGCCATCCAGGTGCCCCAATTTCCAGGACTCTTAACTATGGGGATCACCTATGTAAATCAAAGCAAGATTGCTTTTTTGCTCGTAACTTTCCCAAGAAACATTCACCATTTTGGAAAATCGTGTCACCACTGGTGCTATCGACCAATATGGAATGTCTCTGTTCCCCCCAATTCATATGTTGAAACCTATTTCCCAACGTGATGATAGGAGATGAGGCCTTTGGGAGGTAGTTCGGTCATGACAGGAGAGCCTCCATGAATGGGATTAGTGTCCTTATAAAAGAGATCCTAAGGAGCTCCCCCACCCTTCCGCTATGTAACCACATAGTGAGAAGGCACTGTCTCACAACCAGAAAGCAGGTTCCTACCAGATACCAAAACTGCCAGCACATTTATCCTGGACTTGTAACCTCCAGAACTGACTGAGAAATAAAATTCTGCTTCTTCTAAGCCACCCAGGCTATGATATTCTGCTACAGCAACCTGAACCAAGACAGTTGGCAATACCAGTCTAGCGCTTGGCTGACAACACAAACACAAATCAGTCTGTAGTTTTCACTGCTGGATTCAGGGTTATTCCTAATGAAGACTTCATTATGTCTTACTACAGAGCCATGTCCAGGCATCTATCGGGAAAACATAAAAATGGTATTTATTTTATGTTCAGTGAGGACATTGTGTCAACTAAAAAAATTCTCTGTATGGAGAAAGGTAGTTAGGGAAAAATGAGTAAAATCCAAATGGAGTGCTAAGTCTAGTTAGGAGTACTGCAGCAATACTGGCTTCTTGGTTGTGACAAATCTGTTACAGTAACACTAGACGTCAGCAGTAGAGGAAACAGGGTGAGGGGTATGTGGGCAATTTTTGTACTATCTTTGTAACTTTACCGTAAATCGAAAACTATTCTAACAAAAAGCTTCTTTTTTTTTTTTTTAAAAGATTTTATTTATTTATTTGACAGAGAGAGATCATAAGTAGATAGAGAGGCAGGCAGAGAGAGAGGGGAAGCAGGCTCCCTGCTGAGCAGAGAGCCCAATACGGGACTCGATCCCAGGACCACCCAGGCGCCCCCAAAAAAGCTTCTTATTAAAAAGTTTGCCTTTAGGGCGCCTGGGTGGCTCAGTGGGTTAAGCCGCTGCCTTCGGCTCAGGTCATGATCTCAGGGTCCTGGGATCGAGTCCCGCATCGGGCTCTCTGCTCGGCAGGGAGCCTGCTTCCCTCTCTCTCTCTCTCTCTCTCTGCCTGCCTCTCTATCTACTTGTGATCTCTCTCTGTCAAATAGATAAATGAAATCTTTGAAAAAAAAAAAAAGTTTGCCTTTAGAGATATACAGAGATTTCAAATCTGGAAAACTGTTCCTCCATTTCTGTTAATATCAGTTTTCTAAACTGTTAGAACTACTAACTCAATGTTTTCTCATGTCAGATAACAGTCAAATATTAATAAGCTCATGTGGATTATCCTCAAATAGTGTGGCCCTAGTTTACTGAACTGTATTACAAATCAGTAGCAATGCACTGCACACACATACGCCCTTCTGGACAAATTCTTCACATGGTTATACTATATTATCTATGATTTTAATTTGAAGCTACTCATAGGAGGTGTTTCAACATATTTATTATTAAAAATGAGTAGAGTCTGAGGGGCACCTGGGTGACTCAGTGGGTTAAGCCTCCTGAGTTCGGCTCAGGTCATGATCTCAGGGTCCTGGGATGGAGCCCCGCATCGGGCTCTCTACTCAGTGGGAAGCCTGCTTTCCCCCTTTCTGCCTACTTGTGATTTCTCTCTCTGTCAAATAAATAAATAAAATCTTGAAAAAAAAAAAGGAGTAGAGTCTGAGACAGTTGAAAACCACTCAACTAAACAAAGCATTAACAAGCAGAAAAGAGAGATTATAGCAGTTTATCTGTTCCTATGGAGAAGAAAAGAATAAAATAGAAAAAGCAGAGTATCTATAAGAGTTGGTGATAATCTTATTTTTCCATAGGATGGTATTCAATGAAGATCCTTCATCAGGGGATTAACCTCTGAGCAAAAAATATGCTATGTAAGAGGAGTAAGAAAAATTTTGTTTTTACAGAAGGCCTATGAGATTCCAGGACCCTGGGATCCTGACCTGAGCTGAAAGCAGATGCTTAACTCACTGAGCCACCCAGGCACCCCGCCTATGAGATTCTTGAGCATGTTCAGCTTCTGAAAAAACATGAAGGGGAGGAACCAAAAAGCAGTAGAAAAAATAAAAAGCCGGGAAAACAACTGGCAGATTTAAGATTAAAAAAAAAAATCACTCACCTGTGCACAAATCTGATGCATGACGTGACCAAATTCATGGAAGTAGGTCCGCACCTCATCGTGTCTCAGGAGAGAGGGCCGGCCTGCTGTTGGCTGCGAGAAGTTCACCACGAGGGCAGCCACGGACATCATGCGGTTCCCATCAGGTAGGAGGCAGCCAGGCTGGAGACCAAAGCAGGCTGCGTGGTTGTACTTTCCTTCCCTGGGAACCAGAAGCATCACTGGTAAGACAGGAACATTCTTCTGTAGCAACAACACTGCTGTGACCTCTCTCAATCACGAAGCCTTATTTGATACCAAAGGATGCTTTGAAACACGTAATCTACCCTTGAGAAAGTAGGTCATTATATTAAAATGGATAAACTAAAACTGTGCAGACAAAAACCCCACTATCACTGCACATGAGTTTTATCTCCAAGGTTTCTTCTGTGGAAAAACTGTAATGTAAGAATCAAGAATATACACCACACCCATTGTAGAGTCCAATGTTTACTTTGATGGGATCTTACTTTCCTTCTTCAAAGATGGTGTCACTAAATACTACATTATGTTAAAGCAAACTTGAAATAAAAGATATAGTTTGGTTTACTAAACAGATTTTTCTTAAAATCAGAATTGATAAGAACCAAATACCAGACAATAAGATTGTTCCTTTTATTCAAGGAAGGAAGAATCAGTGTTCACAATTAAATGTGCTCCTCTTATAAACTAGTCAGGCCTTTTTGAAACAGAATGCTTTTCGTTAGCTTGGGAAAAACATAAATTACACTATAAAGTTGTCTATTTTTAAACAATGGGGTATCAATGATGGTCTCTCAAAAAGCTATGTGCAATTGGATTTTATTCTAGAAGTAGGTTTCCATCCCCCCCCCCCCCCACCCCTCAGAGGATTAGTAGTACATTCAGGTTTGGGGTAGAACATTTTACTTTGATAGGTTTTGATAGATATACACCCTTGTTTATATTATCTTTCTTGGTGACTCCTTATTGACCTGCTTTCCCTGCTGCTGCTTTTCAAGTTAAAAAAGCAAAACAAAACTAAACAACCAGCTTTTTCCTGCTTCCTATGATGTGGTACAAAGCTGGAAAGGATACTGCTCCTATCCATAACAACAATATGCTACACAATCTCCAAATCACCACTTTTCTTGAATTCATCACTAATGGGAAGGCAATCAAGTAACTTATAGTTTAAGACTGATGTCACCAAGGGGAGAGGCAGCAAGGAAGCAAGCGCATTTTTTAACCCAGGGCAAATACTACAGAAACCAGTAAGAGAAGTCTTTTAACAAATTGTTAAAGGCCACAGTGGACCAGAGAAATCGGGGAGCCCCTGGGCACTATAGATAAGGACGTTCTGCCTCTGTGTGCAGGGTCTTCACCCAGAACCTCGCTGAGGCCGCACACGAAGAGGGTAGCAGGCTGATGCCCTGCTGGAGCATCAGTCCTGATGCAGGCCTGGAGAGGGAGCAGCTGCCTTGACAGAGGAATGAAGCATTGCCTCACTTCTCTGAGGGAGAGCAAGAAACGCTGTTGTGCTAAGAGCACTGGAGAAAACCCACTGCCAAGGCCAAGAGAACAGAAAAAATCCTCTACTTCTGAAGGAAAGACAGGAACACAGTGTGTGCCAGACCTACAAATGAGATCTACTCAACAGGCTGAGTCAGCACTGAGCAGGGACATGGGAAGAGAAGGCAGACAGAGGCGGGGACAGAAGCTGTGGATGGGTACCCCAGAAACGATACACTAAATGTGATAACCGGTGCCTCAATGGGCTACTCAGGGCTTTTTACAATAATTTCATATAGTTGATTGTAAGTGTGTAAACAGATCTATAAACCTCATTTTTAACAGGGGAAAACTAAAGTAATCTGGACATGTTAACCCTATTATATTTAGTGCTTCTTAGTACATTAAGAAAGGCCAAAAAATGTGTTTTTTTCCCCCCAAAAGCATATTCTTCATTTGAGAGTAATATGGGTGCTACCGTTTTAGACAGACAAGGGCTGAGATATTTGGAGAACTTTTAAAGTCTAAGAATAGCTTAAAAATCAAGGACTTTCGGGGCACCTGGGTGGCTCAGTGGGTTAAGCCACTGCCTTCAGCTCAGGTCATGATCTCAGGGTCCTGGGATCAAGTCCCACATTGGGCTCTCTGCTCAGCGGGGTTCCTGCTTCCTCTCTCTCTGCCTGCTTCTCTGCTACTTGTGATCTCTCCCTGTCAAATAAATAAATAAAATCTTAAAAAAAAAATCAAGGACTTTCTACTGATTTAAAAGTCAGTGGCATCGAGGGGTTTTTAATCTTTCCTTTTAAGAAAAAACTTGATTTATTTAATTTTAAAGTCTTCTTTATTCTGACATTTTACCTTTTTCATATTTTGTCTATAAAATCATGATTTTTAAAAATGTCCCTATCACTCTTTCCCTAAGTGACCTGAGGTGATGGTTCTGCTAGTCACTTGACCCAGAAAACCCTACAAAATCATGCAAATCAAGAGTTTCAAATTTTCATGTACACTTTAAGAACATATGTGAAACTGCCCAAGCCATCAAAGGTAGACATATCCAAGAAGCCACCAAGTATCTGAAGGATACCACTTTGTGAAAGCAGTATGGGACATTCCATCGCTACAACGGTAGACTTCGGAGGTGTGCCCTGGCCAAAGAGTGGGGATGGACACAGGTTGCTGGCCCAAAGAGAGTGCTGAATTTTTACTGTTTAAAAATGTTTAAAAATGGAGAGAGTATTGCTGTACCATAAGGGTTTAAATGTAGATTCTCTGGTGAACAGTGCCCCCCAGATGCGGTGTAGAACTTACAGGGCTCCTGGTCAGATTAACCCATACATGAGCTCTCCTTGCCGCACTGAGAGGATCCTTACTGAAAAAGAGCAGACTGTTCCTAAGCCAGAATAGGAGGTCACACAGAAGAAAAAGATATCCCAGAAGAAACTGAAGAAACAAAAACTTATGCCCCAGGAGTAAATTCTACACAAAATTTAAAAAATAATAATAAATTAAAAAATAAAAATGTCCCTATCAAGCATCTTATGTTGGAATCATCAGAGTATTTTTGGTTTTGTTTTGTTTGAGAATTTCAGTATTCAGTGAATAAACATTGAAATGTGATTTTAAAAAAAAGTAACAGGTTTTTCTTAAACCTACTCCAAATATCCTTTTTTGAGTCACTGAGAAAAAAACAAGTTACTCCATCTCACTTTTAGGAAGTGACAGGAAGGTGACAGGAAGTGAATATTAAGTAGGTCACTACTTTCACAAGAGATGGGCTTCTGATTCCCAGCCTAGCGCTACTCGCAAAGGTCAGATCTTAAAGTGCAAAAGAAAGCAACCCTACGTTGGCGGGGAGACAGCAGGTTGGGGTGGCAAGAACCACTATCTGTGACCCTGGAAGTAGAATCTGGGGACAGTTCTAAAAGACTCCAGGGCTGAAGGATTTCCCCTGAAAGAATTTCTGGCTTAAAACTGCATGCTAACACTCTTACTAAAAAGAGACCCATCTACATGACAAGGGCTTATTTTTAGATCATTTTGAAAGTGAAAGTAAGTCCATAAAACACTGGGATAAGGCACCACTGTCCACTGTCTGGATAATGTGGTTATCCAGCCTCCTTCCCAGCAGCCACCCAAAGTCACCCAGTCTCTGGGTTAAAAACTTGTTTGTGCCACTAAAGTAGGGGGTCACTGTGATTTCCTGTGGCCTAGTTAGTAAAATGAATTGGTAATTGTAACAGGCTGGCATTGTTGTAGAAAGCAGCCTAGAGAGGAAGTGATCCAAATCCTTTCGCGGCTGATGGTGCCCTATAGAGCCCATAGTTACCACATGCTTCAGAGACAACAATGTTTTCTTGATTCTTACCAGTGACTGACTACCTAGCCAGGGTGATATGTATGTATAGCCTAATGCACGAAACAATCCTGTACAGGGATCACCACTCCCACACTACAGACGAGGAAACAGAGTCTCAAGTTAAATCACCTAAGCATCCCAACTCAATTTGAATGACTACAAAGATTTTGCTATTCCTACTGTCTTGTGCTGCCTCTCAGCCGGACTCAGGGAAGTGGACTGAGACTGAAGAGTACTGGCAGAGAGATTCCCTGAATAATAAATATTTTGGAGGCCAATTTTAAATTAAGTAAGTGCAGTGCACAAACTAGATGATGATGATGATGATGATGATGATGATGACGATGATGGCTGCAAACATTTATTAAGCAATTCCTATACGCAGGGTGGTCTTCCAGTTAATGTTTTGTACATAATTAACCAACCGTTTTATCCTTACAATCCTACAAAGCAGGTAGAATTAATATTCCCATTTGATCAAAGCTATAATGTAGATAAAGAAACGGAGGCATAGGAACATCAAGTTGCCTAGTAAGTGATGGAGCCAGACACTCTGACTTCAGAGCCCACATCTTTACTCCCATCACTAAGAACCATACACGAGAACTCTGGAAGACAAGAGTCTTAATCTGGGTAGGAATTCAATCCCTAGGGTCCCTTCTAACAACATGATTCTCAGTACCTTGGATAGAGGTCCAAGTAGAACTGTCCCAAAACTTCTCCTGTGGCTTTATCCTTCACGGTGTAAAGTGTCACACTTTGATTCCATACATGAGCATCTGCCACTTGCTCAAATGAAAGACCTAACAACTCCTGGTAGATGTTCAGCAAGCCTTCAGTGACCACTTCAATTGGGAAATATTCCTTGAGGATCTCTTGATCTATGGAGTACTTGAGTTCTTCTGTCTGAGTCATGTAGTAATATAGATCCCAAGCATTGATTTTGCCATCATATTCAAAACCTCTCTCTTCACATTCCTTTTTCTTCAAATTCAAAATAAACTCTCGCTCTGCCTCACCCAGTGGTTTTAATTTCTGGCTTAAATCATCTGTGAGGGAAGTGGGAAAAGTCAGTGATTTATTGCTTTGGGGAGCAAGCACATTCATACATATACCAATGTCTTTCCTCCTTTATAGTATTTGGTGCAGATAACTGGGGGGAAGGAAGGGGGGAAGAAAGGAGGGAGGGGAAGAAAGCTGGCTGTATTATGACAGCACTGCTATTTTCTTCCCTGTAATTAATTTCATGGCTCCTTGCCCTCCCATTTTTTTTCAGCACCAGCCAAACCAAGCCACAACTTCCTCCCACCATCAACAAAGCTCAAGTTTATCTCAGAGAACTTGGACTCCAGAATGTTGTAATTCAGGAAACAAAACAATAGTGAAACCATCTCATGTACATGATTCTTCTTCAATGAGATGAGGCTCCTCAAAAAGCCAGGGGAAATAAATCAGATGCAACCTGTGATCACTATTACTAAAAATTGCTCAATGCCCTTAACAGCCATGAGTTTTATCACTAATCCCTCTATAAAGAAAGTCTATTTGGATACAGCAATTCCACTTCTTAGATGGATACCACAATTTCTATACTGTGGTTAATTTTGACTATTTCACTTTCTCCCTAATTTAATTTAAAATTGGCATGTTCTCATCTGAGTTATCCTCTTGACTGCCTATATTCACCTACTCTCTTAAGGCCTCATCAGAATTAGATCACTTTGTATCTTCCCTAAGTTTCCTTCTTTCTCTTTAGAAGGCTTCTCAGGCCATTGCCTTCACCTTACACTCTGGGGTTGCCTCTCAAACTGCCAGGTCCCGTAAAGAGCCAAATACATGTTGATCTTACATTTGTGACAAATTGTGAAGCACAAATACATAACAAGAGCATATGCATTTAGGTAAATACAGTGAAACAGTCAAAGAAGAAGAAAAATGGAAATATACAACTGATTAAAAAAAGACCCCACCTAGAAAGGCTGTTACATGGCTTGTACTCTTTGCGGTGTTCATTTCAAGGACAAAGTCAGCATGTGTGCTATAGCCAAGGAGTCTGGCTACTTTGGCCCGCAGAGGAAGTAGCTGCTGCAGAATTACGGTGTTTTCCTAGTAATAAACAACAACAAAAACACAGACTAATCATTAATTGGATCCAAAGCATTAAAAGGAAGTTATTACATGTATCTATAGGTTGGTAAAATTGTCAATTATTTTTAAACTGTCTCAACCTCCTAATAAATGATTCTACTTCATTGTTACAGACTTAAAAAAAAAAACTCATGATCTAATTTTACTTCTGAAATCGTTGACTTTTTAAGCCTCAGGAGATTGCTATGGAGTCTTAATAAAATTGTAGGTATTATAAACTTGGAGTGAAAAAGTAATCTTAAGGACTACAGGGATTCCACATTTAATTCCATTGACAAGACTACAACAAATATTGATACTTAAATTTGTTTTTGGTAGTTATAAATACATATGAACACAAGTTTGCCACTTTAATTTCACACCCATTAGTATGGCTATTATACGAACAATAGAAAATAGAAAATAGTGTTAATGAGGATGTGAAGAATTTGGAGATTTTGTATACTGCTGATGCAAATGTAACAAGTGTAGCTGTGGAAAACAGTATTGCAAGTCCTTAAAAAATTAAACACATAATTACCATGTGATCTAGCAGTTCCACTTGTGGCTGTGTGTTCCACAGGAACTCAAAGAGATATCTGTACACCAGTTCACTCCACCATCATGTGAATAACAGCCAAGAGGTGGAAGTAGCCCAAATGTCCATCAGTGGATGAATGGATAAAGAAAATGTGGTATAGGGGTATCTGGGTGGCTCAGTTGGTTAAGCGAATGCCTTTGGCTCAGGTCATGATCCTGGAGTCTTGAGATCGAGTCCCACATCAGCTTCCCTGTTAGGCAGGGAGTCTGCTTCTCCCTCTGACCCTCCCCCTTCACATGCTCTCTCTCTTTCTATCAAAGAAATAAATAAAATCTTTAAAAAAAATTAAAAAATGTGGTATAGACATACAATGTAATATTACTCAGTCTTAAAAGGGAAAGAAATTTTGATACATGCTAAACCATAACTTGAAGGTATTATGCTAAGTAAAGTAAGTCAGTCATAAAAACATAAATATTATATGATTCCAACTTACATGAGGTTGTAAGGGTTACAAGAGGTTACAAGAGGAGTTGTAAGAGGTTACAAGAGGAGTTAAATTCATAGAGCCAGAAAGAAAAACAGTGGACGACAGGAGTGGGGGGGGGCGGGGTGGGAGTTATCATTTAATGGGTACAGTTTCAGCTGGAGAAGACAAAAAACCCTGAAGACACATGGTGGTGATGTTTGTACAGCAATGTGAACGTACTTAATGCCATGGAACCCTCTACACATACGAATGTTGCAGAGGTTTGTCTCAAGTCATTACAAAAAAAATTTTTATGTATGTGTTAAGAAAACAAATAATGATATTGCTTTATTTTTTTTAACAATGAAAGGAAAAGTAATCTCCTAGAGACTAATAAATGTTGAGGTCAAAGAAAAATTACCCCTCAAGGATGAAATCATATTTATAGACAAGTTTCTAAGGATGATCACATGCCAAGATCAGGCTACCCAGGTTCATACAGGCTCCACCATTTCCTAGAACTCACTATAGACTGCCAATTTTCTTGAAATCTCTCTCCTTCCCCCCCACAATTCTTCTTTTAGTAAAAGGATTTTCTGAGTTTTTACTGGACACAGGATACTGTGACCACCTCCCCTATTTGTGGCCCCATTTGTGGCCACATGATCTACAATGGGACAAGGGACTCTCAAAGAGGTGATGAGTAAAATTCCTGAGTCATGTCTGTATAAATACTTGTCTTGCCAGCTGCGACCGGCACATGACAACAGTGACTTCAGAAGCTGTAATACCAAGGATGGTGGTGCTAACTCCCCCAGCTCTGGATCACTCACCTCTGTACTGTTAGTTGCAAGAAAAATAAACCTTTCTTCAAAAACTGTGGTAAAACATGTATAACAACAACAAAAATGCCACTTTAACCATTTAAAAAATTGTTTAACACTTTTATTAATAGGTGTGTGCCGTCTTTTTGAAAAAAATCAAGTTGTAAGCTTTTTTAAAAAAGATTATTTATTTATTTATTTGACAGAGATCACAAGTAAGCAGAGAGGCAGGCAGAGAGAGAGAGAGGAGGAAGCAGACTCCTCGCTGAGCAGAGAGCCCACTGATGTGGGGCTCGATCCCAGGACCTTGAGATCATGACCTGAACGGAAGGCAGAGGCCTTAACCCACTGAGCCACCCAGGTGCCCACAAGTTGTAAACTTTTATTACAAATTAAAAACGAAGTCCTTAAAAATCTCAACTTGACCAGTTATGAAACAATTTAAAAATCTTTCATGATGGGTTCAGAAAAATCAGGCATAAAACAAAACAAAACAAAACCCAAACCAAACACATTTATCATTACCAAAAAGGGGCATTTTTTGGTAAAAACAGAAACCCCATGATGCATAGATCATGCAGATTAGAAATTCTGGTTACCTGTTTAATGGGTATAATGCAAGCAGTTAAGGTCTTTGGCTTTGCTGATTTTTTATTCCTGGAATTTCTTATTTACCTCTTCTTGTTGGATGACTAAACCAAATGATGTCAGCGACAATAAGCCCACATTTTCTTAGCCCTGCCCTGTCAAGCTTGCAAGCCAACCAACTCTCAGCTGTAGATTGGCTGCTTTTGTCTCTGTGAAATCTCATGGTTTGGGGTTTTCTGGACATCTGCATGGGTCACCGAAGTGAAACTGGCAGGGATCTTGAGGTGCTTCTGACATTGGTTATCATCTTAATTTTCCTTACTTTCTTCAAAGCGGTCCTCTTCAGACGGCAGATGGACTCTGCCAAGGAGGACCCCTGCAGAATCATCTCCCTGGCCTGCCTTGCTCTCCTGCACCCTGCTTGTCGGCGCCCTCCAGGGCTTCTCCCTGCGAGGGAGGGCTGGAGGAGTGGTCGCTGCCGATGGTCAGGTGCGGTCAGGTGCAAACTGGGGCCTGCGGGCAGGCTGGCCTTCTTCTGCACAGGTACTTCCCGGGATTATTTTTTATGACAGTCTGGTATACAAACATATCTTCCTTGGTCTCATTCCTATTGATAGAACCACTTTACTGTTTCCAGAACCTTTGTTGTAATGACTTTGCTGTTGCCCACGGCCATCATGGAGGTGATGGCGCTCAGGCTACTGCGCCTGGTGTCTGAAGAGCAGAGGGTGGGCAGGAGCTGGTCACCTCCCCCCACCTGCTGCTCCTCCTGGTGACAGTGATGGAGACTGGGCCAGCTAGGCAGCTGCGCCTCCTCCTGGGTGTGATGGTAACTAGGCCATGGGGGTGAGGCTGCTCAGGGCTCTCTGGGGTCCACTCTCCTTCCCACTCCTGCCGGAACTCCCATTTTAGCCATTTTTAAGTGCATAACTCAGTGGCATTAATTGCATTCGGTTCACACTGTTGTGCAACCACTACCACTATTTCCAAAACGTTTCCAACACCCCAAACGGAAACTTGGTAACCATCAAACAGTAATTCCCCAGTGGCCCCAGCCTCTGCCAACCACTAATCCTTTCTGAAGAGAAACAGCTTTTATCTTATTTGAGTCACTGGGCTTTTGTGCAGCTGCTTAACCTGTACCCTTACACACACAGAGGCTGATATTAGGAATAAGGCACTGCTCTAAGAAAAAGGAAAGATGTACAGGAAGAGAAGGTGAGGACAGAGACATTGCTGGCTGGGAAGCTGGCAATCCTCAGTATACCATGGGTAACATTTGTTAAAATGATTTCACATCATAACTTGGAAGGCAGAACAATTACCTACTAAGACCTTGCTCTGGGGGAACTGCTGGGGAAGAACTAATGTTGGTGCATGTTTGTTGCTATTTGGACTTTTAGAAAGATTACATGAGCAAGATGCACTCAACTGAGACCATTCAGTTTGCAAAGATGGAAGGAAAAAACTTCTACTAACAGAGGTTCTGGCTGTGGCTTACAATCCAGGACTTGAGATGGCTGGCAGAGCCAATTGCTCTGTCCTCCAAATAGCAGGAGAAAAGGCTGTCACTCAGAGTTACTGAATTGCAGAGATTAGTTAAAGAACGCTGCCTTCCTCCTCAAGCTCACTGTTTCAGAAGGCCCCAAAGCAGATTCCATTAAATCGAGGAAAAGCAAGATGGACAGGATTTATGAGCCAATGCAAAAAGATCCAGTAGGTTTAAGGACAACTGACCAGGCGCCTGGGTGGCTCAGTGGGTTAAACCTCTGCCTTCAGCTCAGATCATGATCTCAGGGTCCTGGGATTGAGTCCTACATCGGGCTCTCTACTTGGCAGGGAGCCTGCTTCCTCCTCTCTCTCTGCCTGCCTTTCTGCCTACTTGTGGTCTCTCTCTGTCAAACAAATAAATGAAATCTTTAAAAAACAAACAAACAATTGACCAAAAAATTATTTGGGTAGAATTATTTTAACATGAATCTGGACATAAACAGACAAGATACCTACTAATTTTTTGAAGGTAATATATTACCAAAGGCATCATGAGCTTTACCTACAAAAGCTTGTGGTTATTTGATCCCTAAAGCAATCCTCAGGCTTCAAACCAGCATCAGCAGGAATCTTTACTAGTAGCCGCCCAGGATATGGTTGTGGAGGGTAACAGATAAGAAAGAATTCTTGGCAGGCAAAACCAGGGATCATGTAGTACAATTGCTAAACAAATTTCTTCTAGAAAAAAAAAAACCCAAATCACTTTAATGAGCTATCCGAGGAACTTCATCAGAGCAAGGAATCCTCACAATTCCTGCCAAACAGTTTTTGAAAATTGGTATGCGCCTGCTGTATGTTTCCCATTCTTTCCTTGTCCTTACAGGAGTTTTTAGTGTGGTTACTGTGTTCCTAGTCAACCAGTGGCTGTGTGTCCCGGGGATGAACAGACTGGATCACATGCCCTCTCTTTCATAGGCTGCTAGATCATGAGGAAGCTACAAGTGGGGAGGGCTCCTGACATCATGGTCTTCAGGCCCACGGCCGTAACTGGTTATAATGTGGCATATAGTGAATGGGCTCACAAAGGCACTCACAGTTATCCAGAGAGCCAGAGAGGCAGACTGTGATGAGATGTCTAGCTGACCCTGAGAATGTGTTTCTAATTCTTCCTTTTTATCTTTTGGTAACAGAATCCCCTCAGACTCCATTTCCCAGATTCCCCTGCAGCTACATATATGCCTAGCTGATGGAATCTGAGTCAATAGGAGGTGAATGGACTTGATGTATGTTATTTCCAGGTCTTTTTAAAGGTGTGGTCTCTGTCTTCTAGTTTCCCTCTTCCAAACAGGCTGGGAAATGGTGATAGCTGGGATGGCCATGGAAATCACTTGCTGAGGACAGGGAGGTATTCCACCAGCCCTGGACTGTTGACTTTGTAAAAGAATACAACTTTCAGTTTATTTAACTCATTCTATTTTAATTAAAACTGCTTAGGCTGTGGCCACACAAGGCTCCCAGTAAGCCAGGGAAAAGCTAGCATCCTTCAGGAATCAGGAGGCATAATTCTCAAATAGGCATGTTGGTCTCTGAGCTGACTTCAACACTAGTAAACAATGCAAACCCTTTTCTTAAAAATCTCCATGAAAACAACAAAAAAGAGTACATTCAGAGTACCTCTTTGCACCTCGTATTAAAAGCCATTTCCATCTTCCTTCTAGTTTCAGGGATACAACATTTCTTCATGACAGGAAAATAGTGTGGATATTTTAAGGTAATTTTATACTTGTCATCATCTGTCTTTTCTAAACTGTCAATGAAATCATCAGGAAGAGCACCTGCAAAAAATTATTTTTTCATACATCAATTTTTCCACTCATTATTAGTTTATTTAGCATTGGTACAGTACCTTTAAAAGCTCTAGGAATTCTGTGGAGTAATTGAAATTCAAGTAAAATAATGACAATCCTTACAATATCATTTGACGTTACTGGAATGGGGGGTGTGATTAGATGACACGTGGCTTAGGAGATGGTAATTCAAAATGTGAATAGGCTTCAGTGCACTTGTGCACATGGTGTTTTGATGGAGAACAGGCAAAACTAAGCCAAGAAAGATCCAGAACAGGTTAAGAAGAGACTAGTGTAAGTTACAATATAGGTGATATTATAAGGCAAAAAATTTCAAGGCACTGAAGGCATAAGTTACCATGAAGAATTATGAAATCTCCTTTGGAATGTCTCTAGAAATAGTTTACACATTTTTATTAGCATACAAACTAGGCATTGTTCAGCTGTCTTTTTTGTAGAAGGGGTGATGGGTTCTGTAGAAAGTGTAGAAATTTTTTAAAGACTTCTTTCAACTTTGATCTGGCAAACTGTGAGGTAACATTCTTTTCCTAACTTATTTAACCAGAAAAAACTCAGAATTTTACCAAGTTCAGCCTTGGAAAATACAAGGAAGGTATCGTCCTCATTGAGGTTTTTGTTGAAGTCAATACATAGCTCACTCATTCTTTTCTTCATGGCTTTGATTTCCTGAACAGAAGATACAAATATAGAACATTAACAATAAAATGAAACCTTAATTTTAATGCCATGAGTCAAATGTTTCACTTTTATATGAAGATTGGCTTCTATGCCCAACCCTCAGAAAGTATGTTTTTTAAAGATGCATTTCATAAAATAGTTCCCTGCAGTCTTCTACACTGTGTCCATGAGGATCTTTATGCAACATGTACAAAAAGGCGATCCCAGGGATGTGTTAGAAATTAGTCGTAAACTGGGCAACTGGGTGGCTCAGCTGGTTAAGGGACTGCCTTTGGCTCAGGTCATGATCCCAGAGTACAAGGATCAAGTCTCGCATCAGGCACTCTGCTGAGTGGGGCATCTGCTTCTCCCTCTGACCTCCCCTCTCATGCTCTCTCTCACTCTCTCAAATAAATAAAATCTTAAAAAAAATAATTGTAAGCTTGTAAGAACTAAATAAATTTAGGAGGTATAGTCAAAGCAGACTCACGCACATAATATATACACACACAATAAATAGCTGCTGCGTGAATGAATGATTCTAGTAGCCTGTTAATAATTAACATCTTTTAATCTTTTCCATTCAAAGTTTTAATATAGAAATCAATATTTGGTGCCATAGTAAACTGAGAGAGAATCAATTCTATTGTTGCTTTGGAAAACAGGTCATGTCTTAGTTTTATAGATCTTTGTAAATTAAGTTGATATGGGCCTTAACATTTGTATAAAAACTATTAGGTGAGAAATCAAAGGAAACCACAAGAAAAAACATGAAACATTTTTATTTAACCTGTCCCCTCTTCTAAAAATACTAGATAATGAAATTTACATCAACCATAACAGTTCTCAAACACAGCCCTGACCAGAAGCCTCAACATTACCTGGGAATTTGTTAGAAATACATATCTTGAGACCAACACCAAGCCAACTGAAACACAAAGTCTGAGAGGTGGGACACTGTACTCAAGAGTTTTGCTGTAAACCATTACTTGGCCTGGATGTCTTTCACACTTGCTTACTGTTCTACTGTGTAGAAGAATGACCTGGTAATTCTGATGTGCACTAAAGATGAGTCTGCTGATGGAACACATGCTGTGCAGTTCTGTTTTTGGACACTCTGGTTATCACCCCAAGTTCCCTTCTACCTCTCCCCCATTCTACATTAGTCCTATAATTTGGGTGGGACCTACACCTGAAGTTCTACGGTAACTCTACACCAGTTAGGTCTTCTCATCCGTACTAAAGTATGGACTGGTTCAGGTAAGCCAGGCATGGCATTCTCCTGACTAAAGAGGGGTTCAGGATTAGGCATATGATCCAATTTGGGCCATTAAGACAGGAGGGGAGGTTCAAGGGAGCCTTCTCTATGTCCTTCTGGATGGTGGATCTTCTAGTTATACAAGCAAATAAATCTCTTTTATTGTTTAAACCATGTCAATGGTTTTGTCAGTTGTAAATACATTTCAATTAATACAAAGCCCCTAATGGAAATGATGCCTGACCTGGAAGACAAAAGGTAAGGTAAGTGAGATAAGTCACACATTTTTCCTCTAACTAGGCTTAAGAGGATACAAGGTGTTCAAAGGTCATTTAGATGATAGAGAGGTACCTATATCTCAGTGGTACCTTCAGTTGTATCTACTGTGCTGACATCACTTGGTTCGGATGTCTTTCACACTTGTTTCCTGTTCTATTGTTAGGATGACCCGGAAACAGATCAAAGGTTATATGTCCTGTCCTAGAAGAATGATTTAATTTTGGAGCTGGGTTTACTTCTGAAACTGGAAGATGGGATCAGCATTAGACAAAAGAAAAAGTTTGAAAAGCACTTTTCAGTAGCTAATATGTCTTCCGTTAAAGGGCATAGGTAGTTAGCCCTTGAGCAACAGGGATTTGAACCATCTGGGGCAACATATATAGATTTTTTTCAATAAATAAAGTTCAGTACTATAAATGTGTTTTTTCTTCCTTGTAATTTTCTCAACAACGTTTTCTTTTTTCTGGCTTACTTTAAGAAGACAGTATATATAAAACATGAAGCATATGAAACACATGTTAATCAACTATTTTTAACTATTTTAATTTACTGGGTAAAGCTTCTGGTCAATAGCAGGCTGTTAGTAGTTACATTTGGGGGGAGTAAGAAGTTATATGGATTTTTGAATGTGCGGGGGGGGGGTTTGCCACCTCAATCCCCAGGTTGTTCAAGGGTCAACATTTTTTTTTTAAAGATTTTATTTACTTATTTGACAGAGATTGAGCACAATCAGGCAGAGAGGCCGGCAGAGGAAGAGGGAGAAACAGGCTCCCCACTGAGTAGGGAGCCTGACGTGGGACCCAATCCCAGAATGGTGGAATCATGACCTGAGCCGAAGGCAGTCTCTTAACTGGCTGAGCCACCCAAGTGCCCTCAACTGTTTTAATCATAGGATATTCTATTCCAAATTGCTTATATTAAAACTCTCCATCATAAAAATTTTATTACCAGTGACCAAGGGAGTGAGAGTGCTAATCATCTACTAAAACCTGGAACCAGCCATAAGAAAATATACCCTAGAGCAGGGAAAATAAGCCCAGCACACATGAAACAAATATAATTTGCAGAGGATTAAAAAAAAAAAATTATCAGTTGTCTGTAAGTCACCATGAGATTAAGAGGAGTTGTAGAATTTAAAACTACTGACTACCAAATACATTGTAAATGGATTTGTATTATGCATTATTTTCTATATTACAAATGTGTTGTTTCCCAATCTGTTTGTTGTATTTTATTTATTCTTTTTTTTTCCAATAAGAAAAAGAAACATAAACTCACATTTTGTACTTGTTCTGGAAGATGGAGCCCATTCCTTTTTCCCATTTTAATGGACTTTTCCAAGTATCTTCTGGCTTCAGGTTTTATCTTACTCAGATCACATGTTTCCTGAAGTGAAAGAGTGTGACAACCATTTCTGTTACAATAATGCATCGGTAAATTATAAACTGTGAGACCAAAGCAAATTTATTCATCATCTCTGCTGGGCTATGAAGCACATAGGTGATTACGAGGCAGGTTCTTTTGAAGACCTAATTCTTTTATGCTTTAGTGAGCTTTGCTATTTAAAAGAGAAGAATTAAATAACTAAAAAGCTAACCAGAATTGCCTTGCCTTGCATCAGAATCAAGAGTGCCTGTACCACTTGAAAGTGTGATAATAGAAACATTTGCATAACCTCATTCTGAGCATTCTCTATGACCATGGTCTTTTTCAAAAAACATATTCCTTATCACAAATCATCTGGATTTAATTTTCCATCATTTGCTAACCTGGTTCCATTTGAGAGGGAAGAATAGAAATAATGGGCAAATTCTACACAAATGGAGAGTGGGACTCTCTTGCCAACATACCAAACAAGGACAGCTGGATAAAACCCCAGCCAAAGGCTTCCAACACTTCAAAAATGCCTTAGTGTCATTTGGCAAGAGAGATCAAGAGACTACAGCAAGCAGCATATGAACAAGTATCTGGGGAAAATGAGTCAACACTGCACAAAAAGGAGGAAAGCTGGACAGAACATTTGAACCTGTATGCAGCAATACAAACAACATCACTCAAAAGAATGGATGGCCCTAGAGGAGAATGGAAAATTCTCCCAGCAATAGCAAGGTAATAAAACCACCAGATGTTTCTTCAAAGCAGGTGGCAGAATATACATGGCACATCTGGATGGCTGGCCAGTTCATGATCCCTGGGAAGAAATGCACTCTGGACAGACTTAGCAGGTGTAATGGATTCAGTTTGGGTGAGAGCCAATGAGGGACACCTGTCTCTAGAGCCTTAGAGACCTACTACTGGGTGCACTCTCTCTCTATCAAGACCTGGGCTGCCCACCTCTCAGCTTTATATTTTCCCAACTAAATACATCTTTGAAAGAACAATGTTTAGCTTTAGAGCCTTCATTTTTAGATTGTTGGTGTAAGGCTTTTGGTGCTATGATTCTGTAATTTTTCACATTACGTTGCAGCAGGTAAATAGCTATATTTTGTTTTTTAAAATCTTTTATTTATTTATTTGGGGGGAGAGAAAGAGAGAGAGAAAAAAAAACATGCATGAGTAGGCGGGGGAGAGGCAGAAAGAGAGGGAGAATCAGACTCCCTGCTGAGTAGGGAGCTCTACATGGGGCCTCAATCCCAGGACCCTGAGATCATGACCTGAGCTGAAGACAGATGCTTGACTGACTGAGCCACCTAGCCTCCTCCAAATAACTATATTTTAACTGAGGGTACTACTTAATACAACAATCTGTATCTCACTTTGCCTATCAATACAAAATTTTATGTTCCAGTACTGAAGCATTTTTGTGCACACATTACTCATTATTTCCTCTGCGTTTCTTCTCAGTGGAGGCAGAGAACAGTTAGACTCCTTTTTCCATAATAACCTCCTTTTACATCCTTGGAGAGCTTCTGAGCATGCTGGCATGACTGGAGTTGGAACCTTCCCTAAGTGGTACTGGTGCACACTGGGATCCCAGCAGCAGGTGCCTGTGATGGGAAGAAACCCATAATGGCCAGGGAGATAACAGGGCTATGGGCTGGCTCCCTTAGGGATGGCTAACAGTTCAAGTCACAGTGTTCATGTGCAAGTGATTAATCTGGATTGATCAAGGTTTTTTTGTTTGTTTTTTTTAAGATTGTACTTATTTATGGGAGAGAGAGAAAGCGAGAGAAGGAAGAAGCAGGCTCCCCGCCAAGAGCAAGGAACCCGATGTGGGACTAGATCCCAGGATGCCAGGATCATGACCTGAGCCGAAGGCAGACACTCAATGACTGAGCCACCCAGGCCTCCCTCAAGGGTGGTTTTGACAGCACTGGAAAGTATGTCCTGAGTTGTGGGGCACAGCAATAGGAGTTTCTAGAAGGTACAATACTGGATGTTGTAAGGTTGGGGAGCATCTAGGTGGGAGCTATGTGTAGCAGGGACAGAGGAAAAATATCTCTCATGAGAAAGGCCTGGAAAGAGCTGGGTGAGTTGTGAAGGACCCAAACAAACAGGTGGAGATCCTGAGCAGACGGCATTCCCAGCAGGGTGGTGAGCCAAGGCAGAAGCTGGGCACTGCTGGAGAGCAGTGTCCCACTTACTTGGGTTCTTGGGTTCACCTGGTCACAATGGCCGTGAACTTAGAGCAAAGGCTCAAGACAAGTCTCAGCAGCTGAGGTGAGAAGAATTCTCACTCTGTGCTACGCTCAGTCAGGAAGAGCTCTCAAATGAGGAGGGCCCGGCCTTGCTGCATCTTAGAGTACTCGGGCTGCTACTTCAGAAAGCCTAGATTAAGTGTACTTGGTACAGAAAACTCAAACTCATGGTCCTGAGGAGGTAAAAATGACGGACTCCCCAGAAAGGTAGACAAGCATAAACAGGCAGAAGGATGTTTTGAGAAAAATCTGACCCAAATCAGGTCTAGTTAAGATATCACTATCTACACTGAAATATTTGACTTACCACAGAAATGACACGTAACATAATTCTGAGTCAACTGTAACCAGGCACCGTCTGCCAGTCAGACTCTGAGGTCTCAGAAATCTCTGGAGGGCTCTTGTAGGAGTAAAGCACTTCTAAAATGTGCTTTTAAAGCACATTCCTGTCCCAGAGCTGATTATATGAATATTCTCCCTTATAATCTCCAGGCAAGATCAGAATTACTGCTTAAGGATTTTCTAACGGAATCAGCCAATACTTCTAGACTACTCTGCTGTAGTTGACTCTTCCTTCCTGAATAAGAATTTAATCTACTTGAGAGCTTGTTTGGAGGTTCTAGCAGGGGAGCTCAGCTACTCGTATACCCTTGACTATGGACTCTGGGAAACTGAGGGTTTCAGAGGGAAGGGGGATGGAGGGATGGGTTAGCCTGGTGATGGGTATTCAGGAGGGCAAGTATTGCATGGAGCACTGAGTTTTATACACAAGCAATGAATCATGGAGTACTACATCAAAATCTAATGATGTACTGCATGGTGACTAATGTAACATAATAAGAAAAAAAAATTTAATCCACTTGATTCAGAACCAGGTCTCAGACCTCTTTGGGTGAAGCTTCTCCTCTTTAGGGGTGGGGGAATGCCTAAAGTGCTCTTTGGTAATTTTCAAATTCATATCATCTGACAGTAAAGGCTCTTACTTTATTTAATCTCTGTGGTGACAACATTTAGTTTCTTCCTAACCTCTTCCGGCAACAGAGAGGTTTTATATAAAAGTGTGAATGTGTGAGTTACACACACACACATGTCCTTGTACACTCCTTTCACAGACAAGAAAACTGAAGTTAAATGATCGTCCTAAGATCACTCAGCTATTTATTAGTAAAAATGGGCAGAAAGAAATTCTGCAAAATTCTTTCTTTGTTCTTTTTTTTTTTTTTAAGATTTTATTTATTTGACAGAGAACACAAGTAGGCAGAGAGGCATGCAGAGAGAAAGAGAGAGGGAAGCAGGCTCCCTGCTAAGTAGAGAGCCCGATGCAGGGCTCGATCTCAGAACCTTGGGATCATGACCCGAGCTAAAGGCAGAGGCTTTAACCCACTGAGCCACCCAGGAGCCCCCTTACTTTGGTCTTTTCCCCAGTATATTATACCACTACATTATAACACCTTAGTTTGTTATCATTCTTCAAAATTTCATTATAAATAAGTAAAAATTTTCTTAATTTCTCTCCAATCCTCCCCACCTTCTATCCCATAACTGTGTCCTTTTCTTTGCCAGCCTTCACATTTCCAGTATCAAAAACAGGTAAATAAAAAATAATTTCAGTGGGACTTTCTATATTGTGTATACAAAGTAGAAATTATGATGCTGTTAAAATTGCCCTGAAAGTTAAGACAGTGTATTTCTTTGATATCATTTAGAAAAATGGATTCATAAACTGATATGCTACACAGTAGAAGATAACAACAGCACAGACTGCAGGTCCTTTTGCAAAAACTAAAGGCGTAACTGACTTAAATGAGTTATATTTGTAGTTCCTTTCTTTCCTGTTCTTTCCAATGTTATGTTTTCTGTTAGATTTCTGACTAGTGTGAAGAGGGCATTTTTAGGTAGCTGCCTGTGTTCCTGGGGTCAGGGATGGGGCACACAAAGGCCTGCTTCCTGACATACTCAACACATTCAACACACCACTACAAGAGCCCCTGCTTTGGTGTGAGCTAGAGGCCCAGTGAGGACACTGGGAGTGGGGAATCATACTGTGTGAAGACACATTTTAACTGAGACCAGTTCAGGTCCATTCAGCGTACATTCACTGGGCTCCCACCTATGCCAGGCACTGGAGAAATAAAGACGAATGCCCTTGAAGTGCTCTAAATAATATGAAGGAAAACAAACATATTAGCAGATAATGGCAGTATCAGGTAGTGAGAGAAAAGAGAGTTAAGCACTTGGGAAGCACAAGAGTGGGGTCTGGCTAATGGGGAAACTAAGGCAAGGTAGTCGATGTGTTGTATTAGGTCTCCAGGCTTCTAAAGCCTCACAATGCTACAAGTTTCAGGGCGCCTGGGTGGCTCAGTGGGTTGGGCCGCTGCCTTGGGCTCAGGTCATAATCTCAGGGTCCTGGGATCGAGCCCAGCATTGGGCTCTCTGCTCAGCAGGGAGCCTGCTTCCCTCTCTCTCTGCCTGCCTCTCTGCCTACTTGTGATCTCTGTCTGTCAAATAAATAAATAAAATAATAAAAAATCTACAAGTTTCAGTAGTACTGATTACGACCAATAACTAGGCTTAAATGTTTCAAAATCAAGAAGGAATGATGTAGGTTAAGAAAATTACAATTACTACGCTGAATTTTGGACTTAAGTTTTTTCCCTTGCCTTCGTTCCTTCCTTTCTTTTCTTCTTTATTTTTCCTCCGTGGTCTTAAGGCACTGGTGAACAGGCCTCATGACTGATAGAGGAGGAAACTATACAATGCTTAAAAGCATCTTTACTTAATCCCATAAGCTATTCTTTTACACTTTGACATTAAAACTTTAAGTCACTCATTGGCTAAGATGAACTGGCCTGAACGCCAAGGGCTCTGAAAAAAAATGTAAACAATATTACAAGAGATACCTGTATTTCTCCATTCAGCTGGCAGCACTGAGACTCTGACTTCCCTAAAGAACCCCTCTTCTGTGCTTATTAGTTAGCAGTCCACTGGAATAAAATACTATATGCCTGGATTGTTTTAACATGGAGACACTGCCCAACATGGTGTGAAAGAGGGTCAATGAAACCTCTGTTGGCTTCTCAGCCAACAGTTAAGAAACCTTTGTCGGGACTGGGAAACATGAAGACCTGTGGCCCTGACTGCTGGCTTTGGGACAGATCTGTAACTAAAGGAATGAGGAAATGCTTTTTTTAAAAAATTTTTTATTTTTAAAATTTCTTTTCAGTGTACCAGAATTCATTGTTTATGCACCACATCCAGTGCTTCATGCAATACGTGCCCTCCATAATACCCACCACCTGATTCCCCCAACTTCCCACCCCCCCGCCCCACCCCTTCAAAACCCTCAGATTGTTTTTTGGAGTCCATAGTCTCTCATGGTTCATCTACCCCTCCAATTTGAGTTGTTTTAATTTCTTAATCTTTTTTTTTCCCCTTTTGGTAGAATTAGGGCTAAATTTAACCTCTAAAATTTGCATGTAATATTTTTAATTTGTAAGTGAATAAAATCACATACATACACATTATAATGACAAATTAAATCCACCCTTTAATTTGTGGAATAGAACAGTAACAGCACTGCTACATTTACCTGTGCAAAGATAACCCTTCTCCTGACTTTTACCCTAAACATCTTTTCTAGTTTTACCACTTCTATATACATTGTTTAGTTCTGTTTCTTTTTGAGCTTGCCAAAAATGATATCTCACTGTATGTAGTGTTCTGTAACTTTTTTCTTTCATTGTTACTAAGATTCAGCCCTGCTGTTGCATGCTGCTGTAGTTTATTTACTGCTATAAAATATTACAATGTAAATATACTAAAATTTATTGGTGCATTTTCCTGCTGGTGGAAATCTTGAGTTTTTTCAGCATCTTGCTATTATAATGTTGCCATGAACATTTGTCCAATTTCACCTGTGTACAAACGCAAAAGTATTTCTAGTTAAACAGTGAGCTGGGGGACAGCAAGGATATGCTGAGTTGTGAAGAATGTGAGATTCAAATTCAAATACTAAATTTTTCTCCAAATTAGTTACTACTATAATTTTTGAATTAATTTACACCTTTACCAGCAGTGCATAAACATTCCCACTGATTCACATTCACAGATACTGGCCATTGTTAGACTTCTTTACTTTTGCCAGTCTGGTGAGTAAAAATGGTATCTTTTTTCTTTTTTTTTTAAAAAGATTTTATTTATTTATTTGACAGACAGAGATCACAAGTAGGCAGAGAGGCAGGCAGACAGAGAGGGGGAAGCAGGCTCCCTGCTGAGCAGAGAGCCCAATGTGGGGCTCGATCCCAGGACTCTAGGATCATGACCTGAGCCGAAGGCAGAGGCCCAACCCACTGAGCCACCCAGGTGCCCTAAAAATGGTATTTTATTGTGACTTTCATTTGCACTTCCTCAATTACTAATGAGGCTGAACATCTTTTCACATTAAATTGCCATTTGTGTTTCTTCTGAAATATCTTTTCAAGTCATTTGCCAATTTTCCTTTTGAGATGTTTGCCTTTTTTACTGATTATAATAGTTCTTTATCATAGGTACTAATGATACATAAAAAGCCCAAATTAGCGCACATGAGACATCATGGAGATGCCCAGACATGACAGGAAAAGATATCTGGTTGGTTTCTACATGCTTCAGCTCCAGCCACCACTGCCTTCAACCCATGCAAGACCTCATGCCAGAACTACCCAAATGATTCCTTCCTCAATTCCTGATCCACAGAAACTGTGACAGAAAATAAAATGATTGCTGCTATTTTCAGCCAGTAAATTTTGAATAGGTTATAAACATCAATAGACAACTGGAAGCCTTATTGAGCACAGATTTTGCATAAAAAACTATGAAAAGTAATTTCATATTTCAATTCAACAATCCTAAGTGAAGAAGAACATGAAAGCCGAAATAACATTTTATATTATTAATAGTAATAATTAATAATAATATGTTGTATTATTATTGTAATTATTGCCTACATTGGTGCTATCTTGAGATCTCAGTATTATTTAGAGCACCTTCATTTTAGTAGATCACGCCTGAAACTGCTGACTTCATATAAATTTAAGATTCTATTACCCAGCTTAATGAAGGCTGGGTATTACATCATGATTGCCATATTTTACTTACAACATAACAGAGAAAAAGAAACAGAATACTTAGATACATCTAACTTTGTCTTTTTAAAATTTATTTATTTGAGAGAGAAACATATAACAAGTAGTGGGGCGGGGCAGAGGGAGAGAGAGAATCTTAAGCGGGTTCCATGCCCACCATGGAGCCCGACTTGAGGCTCGATCTCACAACCCTGAAAAGACAAAATTTCATTTTATCTGAGCCAAAATCAAGAGTTGCATGCTTAAGCAATTGAGCCACCCAGGTGACCCTAACTTTGTCTTTTAGTTATGAATGGGATGAGATTTATCATTTGTTAAAATGTCTAATGCTACCAGAAAGCTCATAGATAGTTTCAGATTTTAAAACATACTGCCTAAATACTGAATAATATGTAGAATTGTTGGATCACTATACTGTATACCTGAAACTAATTTAACACTGTATATTAACTATACCAGAAAAAAATAAAATAAAATAAAATAAAATAAAATAAAATAAAATAAAATAAAAAATACCGCTTAAAGAAACACAACTATTTTTCAAGGAAAGTGTTTGAAGGTAACTAAATTCACTAAATAAGCTCCAGTACATTAAAAAAATCACAAGTTCTTTTTATTATTCTGAACTAGCCATGAGACATTGTAAGAGCTTTTAAAAATGGTAACACAACAACTGACATGTATAGTAATAATTGCTCTTTTGGAGAAAAGGAGAAGTTATGGAAACAATTCTGAAACTACTGTAAATTATCACAATACAAACCTGAAGTTAACTAGACCCAGCAAATGAACAAATATGATGAACCCTCGGTGTCTAGTTGGTATAATACACTAGTATACTACACAGGCAGAAGTTTGTTCCCAATTTAATGGGATCAGATCACAATATATACAAAATTTAAAAATGTAACAAAGAAATCTAAAGTGACAAACCTCCCATATTGTGATAATATTCATAAAAATCAGAGAAAAACATTAGCTAGGACATATAACATTAAGATGACAATACCTTGAGGCTAGAAAATCCCAAACGAAAACTTAAGAGGTCAGAACGAAAACAGAGTTGATCAAAGGAAATTAGAAATTCTGAGAAAAAGTTCTAAGTAAGTATATAATACAGAGCTAGAAAGAAAATTAGATTTTGGAAGGATGAAATAAAAAATAGGAGACTGTAGTGATGGTTGCGTGGCCAACTGTCTGCCTTCGTCTCAGGTCACAACTTCAGGGTCCTAGGATTGAGCCCCGCATCGGGCTTCCTGCCCAGCGGGAAGCCTGCTTCTCCCTCTACCTGCTGCTCCCCCTGCTTGTGCTCACACTCTCTCTTTCTGACAAATAAATAAAATCTTCTTAAAAAAATAGGAGATTGTAATTTGAATTGGAATTTGAATCACAAAGAATAATAACTGGGCTCAAAGAATAAAACAATGTAACCAATAAGGAATAGTCATAAAGTTATTATAATTTATGTTATTTTTATAGTGCTAAAGATGAACAGTTATGAACCAAGGAGACGAATATAAATTACAGGGAGAAAACTGCCTGTTTGACATAAGGGGACAAACAGCATGTACATTTTACATGTCTAAATAAAGTCTTGATTACATGATTACATATTCTTTAGTAAGTTACAAATGAAACATCTAAAATAAAACTGCTTTTTTATTTCAACTGTTGTTTAATTTGCTAAAAAGAACAA
Source organism: Meles meles (assembly GCF_922984935.1). Taxonomy (NCBI): domain Eukaryota; kingdom Metazoa; phylum Chordata; class Mammalia; order Carnivora; family Mustelidae; genus Meles; species Meles meles. Next base: position 88,733,084 of record NC_060068.1, read on the forward strand.
AATTTTTGAGATTTTTGCATAAAGACACATGCAAAATTAAACAAAAATGTCTAGAATTGTAAAACAATGATTGTTTTCCAAGCACACTGCTGGGTGTCATGAAAATAAAAATTCAAAGCAAAGACATAATGAAACTCGAGGAAGCAAATCAAAACTGGTAATGAAAAGATTAAAAACATTCAAGACAGACCCACCTAAATAAAACATTCATTATCCATCATTTCTGTGAGTCCTGAAAAATGTAAGGATGACAGACAGCAATGACTGGCATTAAGCATCAAATTATGTCATCTCTCATGGACAAAACCACATGATATTTGCAGATAAACAACTCACAAGTCCATGTGCTTGCAGCTGACCCGATCTAACATAAACCCTGCAACATTTTGAAACTTCTAAGAGGTTTTCACATTGAACCATTATGTTCATGATGGTTAAAAATCCTTAGATTTATAGATGCACACTTTTATATACTTGGTCTTCAGCGTTAAGTGAATATAATTGACAACTCAACATAAAACAGTGGCATAACAATATATAACACTAAAAACCCCCCAATATATAACACTACACTATGCCCATTATTATAGAAATCAGAAACAAAATCTAGTGATTTTCAAATACTTTGTTGGTCAAAGATTTTTGCTCTTTTATTGTAGATTTCGTTTTCCTTTTAAAGGGGTTGGTAACATTAGGGTGCCTCAGTGGCTCAGCCGGTTAAGCATTTGACACTTGATTTTAGCTCAGGTCATGATCTCAGAATCATGAGATCAAGCCCCAGGAAGGGCTCTGAGCTCAGCAGCGTGTCTGCTTGAGATCCTCTCTCCCGCTCTGCTCCCACCACCCCATTTGTGTGCACATGCATGCTCTGTCTCAAATAAATAAATAAATCCTTAAAGGGATTTATAATGTCATTTACCTGTAAATGCACAATTCTCAGGAATATATCTTCTCTCATGCTCATCTCAATATCAAAACGAGAAAGTCTTTTGTCTGCTTCTGTACTCGCTGCCCGTACTTCTTTGTCAGAGGAGACATGCTGGGGAAAGTCTAGCATGGTTCGTTCCACTGTCAATAGAGGAAAATACCGTAAGGACTCATCAGATCAGTTCTAAGAAAAATAACTCCTACCTAGATGAATGATCATCCCAATTTAAGTTTTTCATTTCATACTTTCTATAAAAGTTCCTAAGGCTATCAAGAAACAGCATCTAATACAGGATTGGCTATGGCAGTGGCATTATTGGGAACAATAAGGGTGTACACTGAGTACTTATCAAAGCATGTTTAGGGTATAATTTGTTAACTGGGAATGCAGAAGGATAAAGACATAGTTCTCATAGTGATGCATTTTAGAGTCTGGGATGTGGGAGTATGGAACAGTACATGAAAAGATAAAGAACAATACAGAACAGAGCAGCTTACTTGTCAATGGATGAGACAGTAACTCAACCACAGCAATACTAAGAACAGGAGCACTGCGTAATGTCTTATGGGGAAGGCTGGACCTTAGGATGGACAGGGCAAGAGAAAGATCTCAGGAGAGGATTCAAGAAGCAGAGACTACAAGTGCGGGGACTGGCAGATATAGAGGATGTTTTAGAAAAAGGCAGATGAATTTAGTGGGTAGGGGTTTGTTTAAAATACAAATTCTTAACCTTTACTACAGATTCCTTAGAGTATCTAATCAAAACCCCTCCCCCAAATGCAAACATTCATACAAGCACAAAAAGTTCCACATAGTTACAGAAGAGTCCCAGAAATCTCAGGGGACACATCCAGTAAGCAGCTCAATATTGGGGCTATTCCTGTTACATGATGGTGGTAATGTAGTTTGCTCTAATTTTCACATATTAAAATTGTTTCTTGGGTTTTTCATATATTTGTATTTTGACTTTAATTGGGCAGAAATCTGATGTCAGTGAAATAACCCATAGTACAGGAAACAAATGATTATGGTTCATAGGGATGGTTGTAGTTATCCTGTGACGGTGAATACATGTTCATTATCTTTAGTGCTTTGAAGGCACTCTAAAGAGGTAAAACTTCCACATGAGATGTATGGTAGAGAGAAGAACAAACCAAGAAATTGTCCAGTTAAATGAGCTACCTTAAATGAATGACACTTATGTCAGTCTTCTTAAAACATTGTTACAAATAAAGCTGTATAAAGTTCCTCAAATATCTGAATAAATTAATAATGTATGGTTTTAAAAATCAAGTTAATTATTCTTTTTTAAATTCATTTTTTATTAACATATAATGTATTATTGGCCCCAGGGGTACCCCAGGGGTACAGGTCTGTGAATCGCCAGGTTTACACACTTCACAGCACTCACCATAGCACATACCCTCCCCAATGTCCATAACCCAACCACCCTCTCCATACCCCCCTCCCCCCAGCAACCCTCAGTTTGTTTTATGAGATTAAGAGTCTCTTATGGTTTGTCTCCCTCCCGTTCCCATCTTGTTTCATTTATTCTTTTCCTACCCTGAAACCCCCCATGTTGCTTCTCAACTTCCTCTTATCAGAGAGATCATATGATAGTTGTCTTTCTCTGATTGACTTAGTTCGCTAAGCATAATACCCTCTAGTTCCAGCCACGTTGTCGCAAATGGCAAGATTTCATTTCTTTTGATGGCTGCATAGTATTCCATTGTATATATATACACCACATCTTCTTTATCCATTCATCTGTTGATGGACATCTAGGTTCTTTCCATAGTTTAGCTATTGTGGACATTGTTGCTATAAACATTCGGGTGCACGTGCCCCTTTGGATCACTGCATTTGTATCTTTAGGATAAATACCCAGTAGTGCTATTGCTGGGTCATAGGGTAGTTCTATTTTCAACTTTTTGAGGAACCGCCATGCTGTTTTCCAGAATGGTTGCACCAGCTTGCATTCCCACCAACAGTGTAGGAGGGTTCCCCTTTCTCTGCATCCTCGCCAGCATCTGTCATTTCCTGACTTGTTAATTTCAGCCATTCTGACTGGTGTGAGGTGGTATCTCATTGTGGTTCTGATTTGTATTTCCCTGATCCCAAGTGATGCGGAACACTTTTTCATGTGTCTTTTGGCCATCTGGATGTCTTCTTTGCAGAAATGTCTGTTCATGTCTTCTGCCCATTTCTTGATTGGATTTAAATAATTATTCTTTAAGGATTTCATGTAAAATATGTACTTTTATGTCCCTTGATTTAAAAAGGAATGGAATAGACTAAAATTTCATACACACAGCACTTGTTTGATAGAGTTAACTATATAGTTACAGTTTGTTTACTTTTTAAAATTAGCTCAAGAAGAAATTACGAAAAAAAATTGAAATTGCTCCAGAACTAAAATGACCAGAACAAAATGGAGGAGCCTAAAACTGGAAACATATTCTTAAACAAACAATAATACTAAAAACCATTTCCTTCCTTACTTTGCCACAAAGACCTGATGCAGACTTATGCTCTCACTGCCAAACTATAAACAGTACCCGACACTAGACGAATGAGGTTTTGACAGCTATTGCAAAAGGCAGATCGAACTCTGAGAACAGTACGCATACTAATAAGAGAAAGTTAGCCTTTAAAAAGCTACTCCTAGGGGTGCCTGGGTGGCTCAGTGGGTTAAGCCTCTGCCTTTGGCTCAGGTCATGATCTCAGGGTCCTGAGCTCGAGCCCTGCATCGGGCAGCGGGGAGCCTGCCTCTCCCTCTCTGCCTGCCTCTCTGCCTACTTGTTGTTTCTCTCTCTGTCAAATAAATAAATAAAATCTTTAAAAAAAAAAAAAAGCTACTCCTAAACTCAAAAATTTTTATGATTAACTCACAAAGTTAAACTTATGGGACAGCAAGAATATCAGAAAACTTAAAGTATATTTAAAAGATATATTATTGGGGAAGAAGGAGAATTTAAGATAATTTTTTAAAAGATTCTGTTTTTCCCCACTGATTTCTGTATTTGTTAAATGCATAAGTCACCAGGCTGGCACACCATTTTGGCCATACATGACAGAAGAACTGAGGCTCTGAATGAAGGACAAACCACATACAGGAAGGGAGAGACACATGAAGCTGGGAAAACTGCCGAACGGGGACCAGTTCCATCCCTCTGACTTTGACTACTGAGACCAACCAGGTCTTTTTTATTCAGGAGTTTTAACTCAAGACTTTTAGCCAGATTTAGTGGCCATTGATCAGAGTGAAGCAGGTGGTGGTAAGAGGCAGAAAATGAAACAGAAGAGGTAAGAGAGTCCCTATTATGGTGGGACATAGGGTAGGGAACTCTTGGTGTTGAGGAGCTGTTGGGGGTAAAGAGATGACTACAGCACTAGGGCCGTGCAGAAGTTTGGACAACCTTCCAAATTCCAGAATACATACAAATTTTTATGATATCCAATTCTACAGATAACCTATGTTCCTACAAATCCTGGATACACGGCCAAGGTTGCTTAGCTATGATTATACTCCAGTGTACATCTAACCCTTAGAGACAACGGACATGAATCTTCCTTTTAACTCAAAGGGCCTAATATTTATATTACAAAGATAATATATTTTAAGTGTAGGAAACAGAGAAAATAGAGAAAAGCAGAAAAGAATAAATTTTTAAAAATCAACTGAAAACCCAATATTCAAGAAATCAGCGATTACTAAAATTTGTGTATTTTCTTCTGGTTTTCTTCTCTGTGTGATTTTCTAAAAAATGTTATTAAATACTGTTCCTCAATATGATTTTAATGGCTATACAGTGTTGCAGAGGCTGAATGTATTATTACTTGGCCTTTCTATTGGTTGGCACCCAGGGCTTATTTCCAAGCTTTTGCTATGACAGAGTGCCTGTTTAAATATAAATGTATACAAATTTTTCCTGTATCTGATTATTTCCTTAGATTAAATGCCTAGATGCAGAATTGCAGGGCAAGGATATGAACTTCTTAAGAATTTCGATGCATTATGTTAAAATACTCTCTAGAAAGCAGCTGTAGTAAGAAAGTACATTTTGGAGTACCAATGCCAACATAATAAAAAATTTTAATCTTATTTAATTGAATTCTAGGTAATTAATTAATGATTATGGAAAAATCAATGTCTTGTAAAATTGGAAAATGGACTGACTGTCCAAACAGAATGCATAAAATGGTTTATGATGCCTACAAAACAAAATATCGAGGTGTTTCTGCATCCTACTCACCTATATACTTCACTTCTACATCTGCCAGTGCTTGCAAACAGTTCTCATAAGTTACTGCCTCAAGGTCAAGCATGCCAATAGCATCGTACACCTGTTTGGTCTGCACAATGAGCTCCTCGGTTCTTGTTTTAATTTGCTCTGGTGAAAGATCCCATCTTAAAACATTTCTGCCAGCCACAGTATAGGAAGACATTGCCTGAAGGGGAGACATCAGTTCTCTTCCTAAAGTCATTCTGAGTAAAATCCTGGAACAACCAACTCTAAAAAGAATCAGAAAAAGAATAAAAATTTAAGCATTTGTTGACCCAAAGTCAATATACAAATGTTTATTATCTAATCAAAATAAAAAGAACTTTATTTATCATATGATCTCCCTGATATGAGGACATGGAGATGCAACATGGGGGGTTAGAGGGACAGGAGAAGAATAAATGAAACAAGATGGGATTGGGAGGGAGAGAAACCATAAATGACTCTTAATCTCACAAAATAAACTGGGGGTTGCTGGGGGAAGGTGGGGTTGGGAGAGGGGGAGGGGTTTATGGACATTGGGGAGGGTATGTGCTATGGTGAGTGCTGTGAAGTGTGTAAACCTGGCGATTCACAGACCTGTACCCCTGGGGATAAAAATACATTATATGTTTATTAAAAAAAAAAAAATTGGAAGGGGAGGCGAACCATAAGAGACTATGGATTCTGAAAAACAACCAGAGGGTTTTGAAGGGTTAGGGGTGGGAGGTTGGGGGAACAGGTGGTGGGTAATAGGGAGGGCACGTATTGCATGGAGCACTGGGTGTTGTGCAAAAACAATGAATACTGTTAAGCTGAAAAAATAAATTTAAATACTGAAAAAAAAGAAAGAACTTTATTTATATATTTACTTGACACAGACAGAGAGATCACAAGCAGGCAGAGAGAAGGGAGGAGGAAGCAGGCTTCCCACTGAGCAGAGAGCCTGATGCCAGGCTCGATCCCAGGACCCTGAGATCATGACCTGAGCCGAAGGCAGAGGCTTTAACCCACTGAGCCACCCAGGTGCCACATATTAAATTAATTAAAATCTAAATAAATAAATAAATACTCTGACAGAGAGAGAGAGAGAGCAAGAGAGGGAACACAAGCGGGGGAGTGGAAGAGGGAGAAGCAGGCTCCCCGCCGAGCAGGGAACCTGATGCAGGGCTCGATCCCAGGACCTTGGGATCATGACCTGAGCCCAAGGCAGATGCTTAACGACTGAGCCACCCAGGCACCCCTAAAAAGAACTTTTTATTAAAATTCAGCAAATCTCTTTCAGGTGAACACAGAAGCACAAAACTCAATGCCTTTGCATTTTTTTTCCCTCCCTGAATGCAGATTTAATGGAATTAGTGCTTACCAAACACTGAATTGGCTATGTAATTAACTCACGTTGAGAAATAAAGTTAGGTGTCAATTCAATAATTTGTCCTTTATAAATTAAACCAGTAATCGTTTTTATTTAAATGTTTTTCCTGTGCTGGGTGCCTGGCTGGCTAAGTTGGTAGAGCATGTGACTCTTGATGTTGGGGTTCTAAGTGCAGGCCCCATGTTGGGTGTAGAGATTACTTACAAATATAAAATCTTTAAAAAAAAATTAAAAAGAACTAAATGTTTTAAATGTTTTTCTGTGCCAACATCTACCTACAACGTAACAGACTCAAAAAATACTTTGGAATAGAGCTTGAAGTCCGGAATTGTGATGCCACCAACTTTGGCTTTGTTCTTCAATATTCCTTTGGCTATTCGAGGTCTTTTCTGGTTCCATATAAATTTGAGGATTATTTGTTCCATTTCTTTGAAAAAAATGGATGGTATTTTGATAGGGATTGCATTAAATGTGTAGATTGCTTTAGGTAGCATAGACATTTTCACAATATTTATTCTTCCAATCCAGGAGCATGGAACATTTTTCCATTTTTTTGTGTCTTCCTCAATTTCTTTCATGAGTACTTTATAATTTTCTGTGTATAGATTCTTAGTCTCTTTGGTTAGGTTTATTCCTAGGTATCTTATAGTTTTGGGTACAATTGTGAATGGGATTGACTCCTTAATTTCTCTTTCTTCAGTCTTGTTGTTGGTGTACAGAAATGCAACTGATTTCTGTGCATTGATTTTATATCCTGACACTTTACTGAATTCCTGTACAAGTTCTAGCAGTTTTGGAGTGGAGTCTTTTGGGTTTTCCACATATAGTATCATATCATCTGCGAAGAGTGATAGTTTGACTTCTTCTTTACCAATTTGGATGCCTTTAATTTCTTTTTGTTGTCTGATTGCTGAGGCTAGGACTTCTAATACTATGTTGAATAGCTGTCATCATCAAGACAGCATGGTACTGGCACAAAAACAGACACATAGACCAGTGGAACAGAATAGAGAGCCCAGAAATCGACCCTCAACTCTATGGTCAACTAATCTTCGACAAAGCAGGAAAGAATGTCCAATGGAAAAAAGACAGCCTCTTCAATAAATGGTGCTGGGAAAATTGGACAGCCACATGCAGAAAAATGAAATTGGACCACTTCCTTACACCACACACGAAAATAGACTCCAAATGGATGAAGGACCTCAATGTGAGAAAGGAATCCATCAAAATCCTTGAGGAGAACGCAGGCAGCAACCTCTTCGACCTCAGCCGCAGCAACATCTTCCTAGGAACAACGGCAAAGGCAAGGGAAGCAAGGGCAAAAATGAACTATTGGGATTTCATCAAGATCAAAAGCTTTTGCACAGCAAAGGAAACAGTTAACAAAACCAAAAGACAGCTGACAGAATGGGAGAAGATATTTGCAAACGACATATCAGATAAAGGGCTAGTATCCAAAATCTATAAGGAACTTAGCAAACTCAACATCCAAAGAACAAACAATCCAATCAAGAAATGGGCAGAGGACATGAACAGACATTTCTGCAAAGAAGACATCCAGATGGCCAACAGACACATGAAAAAGTGCTCCACGTCACTCGGCATCAGGGAAATACAAATCAAAACCACAATGAGATATCACCTCACACCAGTCAGAATGGCTAAAATTAACAAGTCAGGAAATGACAGATGCTGGAGAGGATGTGGAGAAAGGGGAACCCTCCTCCACTGTTGGTGGGAATGCAAGCTGGTCCAACCACTCTGGAAAACAGCATGGAGGTTCCTCAAAATGTTGAAAATAGAACTACCCTATGACCCAGCAATTGCACTACTGGGTATTTACCCTAAAGATACAAACATAGTGATCCGAAGGGGCACGTGTACCCGAATGTTTATAGCAGCAATGTCTACAATAGCCAGACTATGGAAAGAACCTAGATGTCCATCAACAGATGAATGGATCAAGAAGATGTGGTATATATACACAATGGAATACTATGCAGCCATCAAAAGAAATGAAATCTTGCCATTTGCGACGACGTGGATGGAACTAGAGCGTATCATGCTTAGTGAAATAAGTCAATCGGAGAAAGACAACTATCATATGATCTCCCTGATATGAGGACATGGAGAAGCAACATGGGGGGGGGAGGGGGATAGGAGAAGAATAAATGAAACAAGATGGGATTGGGAGGGAGACAAACCATAAATGACTCTTAATCTCACAAAACAAACTGGGGGTTGCTGGGGGGAGGTGGGATTGGGAGAGGGGGAGCGGGCTATGGACATTGGGGAGGGGAGGCGAACCATAAGAGACTATGGACTCTGAAAAACAACCTGAGGGTTTTGAAGGGTCAGGGGTGGGAGGTTGGGGGAACAGGTGGTGGGTGATGGGGAGGGCACGTTTTGCATGGAGCACTGGGTGTTGTGCAAAAAGAATGAATACTGTTACGCTGAAAAAATTAATAAAAGGGGGAAAAAAAAAAAAATACTTTGGGATTCAGAAAGGAAACATTTTCAAAATGCTCTTTTTATAATGAACACCAATGTAAAAATTTTCTTTTTACAAAGATTTCATGTACATCAACTATGGCAATTTTAATTTAAGACTTGGGAAATAACTCTGGTTACTATGATGTTATTCTACAAGATAAAAAGAGATGAAGTGTATCATACCAATCCTTCACCTCCTTAAAACTCTCAAACTAATAATTAATGCCATGTGTGTGTATATATGTAATACATACCACGTGATATAATTTTAGAGCTTGTAAATAAAATTATAATTAGTAGTTAACATTTGTTGTGTGTTTAGGCACTGTACTGAAGACTTTCCATTTATTCACTCAGTCCTCACAACAAAACTATAAGTCAGATCCTGTGGTTATTCTCATTTTACCAAAGAGGAAAACTATAACACAAAAAAGTTAAGTAACTTGTCCAAGGTCACACAGCTGGTGATATGGTGGGAGCTAGAATCAAAAACCAGATAGTAGAGATCCAGAACCTGCACTCTTAACTACTATGCTAAACTTATTCTTATTATATTATGAGACCCCCAAAACAACCTTATGTGGTAGGCAGTGCATTATTCCCTTTTTATAGATGATGCAGTTGAGGCTCAGACAGGCTAAGTGACTTATTTAAGGTCGTTCTTTAACAGATACTTATGACCATATACTGTCTGGTCATTGTGGCAGGCATTCAAAGAGATGCTTCAAAGAGAAGCAGGCAAACTGAGTAGGATTCCACTATTATAAAACAGTGAAGAGACAAAGTGATAAACTATTATATTATACTGAGATGAGCACTATGACAGGGATAAGCAGAGGAAACTGTGAAATACCACAGAAGGAATTTTTCTAGGAAGATTTTCCAGAGAGCACAAAGAGCAAGCCAAGATCTGGATGATATCCGAAATTATCCAAATGCCAAAAGCTGTAAGGAGAGAGGTCTGATAAGGTCAGTAGGGACTAGAGAATGAAAAGTCTTGGGAATCACTAAAAATTTCAGCTTTATTCTGAGGGCAGTGAGAGAGCCAACGAAGGGTTTTAATCAGGTAAGAGATGAAGTAAGATACACATTCTAGAGAAATCACCCAAATTATAGTGAGTTGAAAAGTTTGGAAAAGAGAGATCATTCTAGAGGAAAGCTATTACTGTAAACAGGGCATAATGTTATGGTATCCTGAACTCGGAAACAGGGGAACTGGAGTGACTTAGTAGATATTTAGGAAGTTGAATCAATATGATGTGGTCCTTGGTTTAGAGGTGGGAGTGAGAGAGTCAAGGATGCTGTCCAGGATTCTGTCTTGTAACTGGATGGATGGATGGATGGTGGTGGTACCATCACTAAAAGAGGAAATTTAGAAGGAAGTGGCTTTTTGTGGGGAAAAAGAGAAATCCAATTTTGGACATGCCAGGTCTGAAGTGGCTATAGCACATGTAAGTGGAATTCATTAATATTATGTGGTAATTGGAGTCACAGGGCTGGTTGAACTGGCCCAAGGGAGTCTGCAGAATAAGAACAGAAAAACCGAGCCTTAACTCTAGTTTAAGCATTGAGGTAGAAGGAAAACCAAGCCCGAGTGGATTTAGGAAGTCTTGAAAAGTAAGCATAGAAAAAGGGAGGGCGTGGATTAGGGCCAAATGTATAAATCTCAAGAAAGTTGAAAGAGTCTGTTAAATTTAGCAGCAGGAATGTCCCTGATGGCTCTGGGAAGAGGAGTGTCAGTGGGATGCTAGTGGAGGAAATCAGAATCCAACGACTGGGAGGGAGGAAGAACGTTAAGCACTGGAGAGTACATCTAAGCAATTCTCTAGAGCTGAATGTATTTTAGAGAACAGAGACTAAGGTCTCAGTAAAATAAAACGGGTAAAGTAGGAATACTTAGGTTATAGTAAAGAAGTATGGGTTTGAATTTAAGAATTCAAAGGTCAAATTTCTGCAAAGAAGACATCCAGATGGCCAATAGACACATGAAAAAGTGCTCCACATCACTTGGCATCAGGGAAATACAAATCAAAACCACAATGAGATACCTCACACCAGTCAGAATGGCTAAAATTAACAAGTCAGGAAATGACAGATCTGGCGAGGATGCAGAGAAAGGGGAACCTTCTTACACTGTTGGTGGGAATGCAAGCTGGTGCAACCATTCTGGAAAACAGCATGGAGGTTCCTCAAAAAGTTGAAAATAGAACTACCCTATGACCCAGCAATTGCACTACTGGGTATTTATCCTAAAGATACAAATGCAGTGATCTGAAGAGGCACGTGCACTTGAATGTTTATTGCAGCAATGTCTACAATAGCCAAACTATGGAAAGAACCTAGATGTCCATCAACAGATGAATGGATAAAGAAAATGTGGTATATATACACAATGGAATACTATGCAGCCATCAAAAGAAATGAAATCTTGCCATTTGCGACAACGTGGATGGAACTAGAGGGTATCATGCTTAGTGAAATAAGTCAATCAGAGAAAGACAACTATCATATGATCTCCCTGATATGAGGAAGTGGAGATGCAACATGGGGGGTTTTGGGGGTAGGAAAAGAATAAATGAAACAAGATGGGAACGGGAGGGAGACAAACCATAACAGACTCTTAATCTCACAAAACAAACTGAGGGTTGCTGAGGGGGGTCAGGAGAGGGGGGTGGGGTGGTGGACACTGGGGAAGGTATGTGCTATGGTGAGTGCTGTGAAATGTGTAAACCTGGAGATTCACAGACCTGTACCCCTGGGGATAAAACTATATTATATGTTTATAAAAAAATAAAAAATTTAAAAATTAAAAAAAAAAAAGAATTCAAAGGTCAAGCAATCTGACAAGATCCAGGACATTTTCCCAAAAGTGAACGGTTGATATAAATGAGGTGAAAGGGTGCAAATGACTGGCAATCTAGTATGGACAAATTGTTTACGTGAGGGGTGCCTGGATGGGTCAGTCGGTTAAGCGTCTGCTTTCGGCTCAGATCATCTCCGGGTCCTGGGACTGAGCCCCACGTCAAGCTCCCTGCTCAGTGGAGAGCCTGCTTCTCCCTCTCTCTCTCCTGTTCCCCCTGCTTGTGGTCTCTCTGTCAAATAAATAAATAAAATCTTTTTTTTTTTTTTTTAATCATCTATGTGGACACTGGAGTTAGCAGCTTGATAGCTGAGCTCGGAGTAGAAAGGAAGACTGAGCCAAAAACTAAAGTCTTCAAAGACTGGAGAAGACCAACAAAGTAGTTGGTGGAGGATATCACGAACAGGGCACAGAATGAGAAAAGCAGACTGTCAGCCTCGAAGGGGTTTTTATATAATGGTGAAGAAGTGCTGGTCTGGGAGCATAACTGGGGGCAAGGCAGCAGCTGGGGAACAAAGAAGATGTGGTCTTTCCTCCTTACTTTGTGTTTATATGGGGTGTGGAAGAAAGAGGGAGATAGAGAAAATATTTTCCCCAGGGTTGAATGAATTCCAGTAAAGGTTAATAGAAGAAAAGACAATCCAGAGAGTATAAAAAAAGTGGAGGAGTTTATCATGGGATAAGGGTTCCAGAAATTGCAAGAGAGAAGTCTAAGAGTAGAACAGATAGCTAGATAGGTGTGGGTTGTCCAGCCATTTACTGCTTCCCTCTAACTAAGTAGATAGACATTTTTTTTTTTTCGGTACCCATGCATCAATAAGCCCCCTGCCCCAGTCCATGATCTGTGAAGGTGGTTGTCTCTACCCTCAGAACTCCTATTCCCAATGTATTATAATTGAGCAAGTTTATGTCCTTGACAGCAGCTGATATCCACCTTATGACAAAGAGTAGAACCTGACTTATGATGAAACAAACACTGTGAACAGAAGACTAAGGGAAGGAAAGCAAATATTTACTGATATCCCTGAACCCCTACCATCAATTAATTCTGAAACCTGACCTACAGCTACTTTCCAGTTATGTTTACACCAGTTTGAAGACAGTTTTATGTTATTTATTTCATAGAGGATGCTAACTGATAAAAGAATGAGCACACACACACACAAAAGTATGAAGGTCACAACAAGAAATGATGGATGACTGGGGGGTCTTAAATGCTTGGTGATGGCTAATAGTAGGGATGCAAAGTTCAATGTGTAGAGTTGGCTAAAAGTGTCAAAAATAATTATTTCCATAATCCCCTATGGCAACACAGAACCGAGGCCTCAAGGAAGAGTCAGCCATGACCACGAACGACCATGACCACTGGCTTTCCAAGGAAGTTCTAGTACAAGTGAAGAGGCTAGCCCTGGGATTGCTGACGTAATGACCAGCAAGTGATGACTGAAACACAGCACTTCTGTACATTCACCCCGTTCTTTTCTCAACTCTTTCAAGTATAAACCAATTATTACTAATTTTCATTATTGTTAAACACATTTAAGGGAAAATGACTTCAAACATTTACTGATAAAATGAACCTCTACTAGTTTTCTTTTATTTCCTAATATTTCTCTAAAGGTTGAGTGTGTGATCACAGCATACATGATTTTAGTGAAATTAGCAAAGATATGAGCACCTCTACCCTGGCTGAAAAGATAGACCCATAATCACCCTTGTACAGTTTCTTTTGGAATTAATGAAAACCTAACTCTTCCTTGAAGTGATAATATTCCCCGAATACAGAAGGGATAAAAAGAAAGCAATGGAAGTTAGAGACCATAATTTTATGGGTCAGAAGAACACAATATATTTTTTTACCTTATACTTTTCTCACCTTCTGGGATTCTGTCTTAATTTCATTTAGGATTCATAATTCTTGTTACCAAAGAAAAGGAGACAAAAGGATTCCCTCCCATTTCTAACTAAAACATTGTGATCTATTGAGAATTTTTCTATCTGCATTGTCTCTGCTTTTCCTCTTCCATCATCATTTTATTGAATATCCCTATTCCCCTTTGTTATGATTTCAAATTCATTCAACCCTTCAGATGCTGACCTTTGTCTTTTCTTCCCCTTCAGTGGCTCTGCAGCCCTGGAGAGCTGCACCTGTGCGGGGAAACTGGTGCACCTGCAATCACTCTATCAAATGTGATTGTACCCTTGAGAATCTGGTGAGGATTTTTCTGGTAACTTTTTGCAACTGCGAAGTACCAAAGTTGAAAGCAGGCAACACAGCATGATGCTGTCTTCCCTACAGGAGTTATTACATGCAATTATTTGAAAATGAGACTCTAGATTAAAGCTGAGATTCTGCTATATAATTAAACATTAGTTTGTTTGTTTTTCTTTCTATAAACTTCCAGGCTCTATCAGTCCTGTACCACCCATACCTTCTTCATGGTCTCTTCTCTCTTTAAAGCACTTTTGGACACAGAACTCTTAAACTTCTGACTAAGAATACAGAATACTATAATGGAATTGACAGGAAGGAGCATTTGTTACTGCTCCTATGTCCTGTGTCCCACAAACAAATATGGTTTGGGAAAAAACCAAACAAACAAACCAAAAAACCAAGTGGCATAGGTTTTGAAAGAGATCACCAGGTTGCAGAATTTCGTCTGGAAATATGAGCAAGCTACAATTATTCTTAGTTAATTACTGTCTTAAAACTTTTGCAAAACATTTTATGGAATGTACTTTCAGAAATGCTGTCACTTACTGAATTCATACGCTTTTGAAGCATAGTTTAAAGGCCTCCATTTCCTGCCATCAGGGCTTCTTTGACCATTCCTATTCATCCAAATCTGAGATTCTATCACCTTCTACTTATGCCATTCATTTTAGGCATTTAAATTACTATCACCACCTGTTCAATTGGCTTGACTCATACTCTGAATTAGACTAGGGCTTTCCTAAGCACAATAACCACGTCTTTTGTCAAAATCCCCAACCCTAACACATGGCACACTGCTGAGCACACAGTAGGTGCTCACTGTGTACTTGAAAGGAGATGGGACTGATGTGGCTAACTCACTGCAGCAACATTATCTTCCTTCAACATCCCCAATAAATATCCACGCAGGGAGATGTGTTTTCTTAGAGTCAGGACTAAAGCAAAGATCATTCCTGCAAAGCATCCTAACTTCTATTCTCCCAAATTTATATTTTATCCATGTCCTCATCCCTTCTCTAAAGTGGTGGCATAGCATTTCCTAAAACTTGCTCCAATTCTTTAAAACACCTGGCAAACAGTCCTAGTACTGACCTCAAAACTAATGTTTATTCCTAAGCAGCTACTGAGGACTGCAATGCTCCCAGAATTCTATTTTCAATCTTAACTCAAACTTCACCTTCTCCAGGAAGCCTTTTTTGACTACCTTCAGATGTTTTAGGAATTATTCCTCTGTTAACCGATAGTACTTTACATGTCCAGTGACCAAAGCACTTATCAGACTGAAGAGTAATCACTTATTGACTTGGTTGTGTGTCCAACAGACCTTGAGCAGAGACTGGGTTTTTGTGATATATAGAGACCCTGACTCTAACACAGTTTGAGGTACATGTATATTTTAATAGTGACAGGCTTACCCCCAAAATTCCACTTAAGGTTATTTAATACTTTTCTTCTATTAGCTACATGTCCAATATATAAGTCATTCCATTTCAGAGTATTTAGCCTCTGTAGAGCATTAGATAAAGCTCTGATCTGCAATCAGAGAAAATGTTGGAGACTGGAAAAAACAGCACCTGCTGGATTCCAGCATCCTGAATGTTGCTAATAATTTTTCTTCTGAATCGACTCTTGCACAGGAACAGATTGAGGATTAGTACTCAGCTGTTACGTTACTGAGCCCTCCAGTCTGGGTACTTAGAGCTCTCTTAACAAAGGTAAGCATCTGATATTCGAGTTACTAGTGGTCTAGGCAACAGCTTTTTCATTTAAGGACATTTAATTTTTTAAAAGACTTTATTTTGAGACAGCAAGAGGAAGGAAGGAGAGGAGGGAGGAAGGGGGAGAGGGAGAGAGAGAGAGAGAGAGAAAATGAGTGGGGGGAGGGGTAGACAGAGAAGCAGGCTCCTCGCTGAGCAGGGACCCAGAACCCTGAAGGCAGATGCTGAGCAAGGACCAGAGCTGAAGACAGATGCTTAAAGACTGAGCCACCCAGGTACCCCCATTTAAGGACCTTTTAATTTGACTTAGGATAGAAATGTTCCACGAACAGAATAGTATAGAATTACATGCCTTGGAATAAGTCACCTTTTACCTTTACTAAGGTATAGCCTTGGAATAAGTCACCTTTACTAAACAGAGATTCAGATTCTTGGCCAAAATTATTACTTTTGATGTTCCTTATCACAACTAATGTCCAGAAAGATCTTTCTAGGTTGATTACTGAGTTTACAGGGAATGCAATTAAGTACAATAATCTCTCTCTTTTTTAAAAATATTTATTTGACAGAGAAATCACAACTAGGCAGAGAGGCAGGCAGAGAGAGAGGAGGAAGCAGGCTCCCCGCGGAGCAGAGAGCCCGACGCGGGGCTCGATCCCAGGACCCCGGGATCACGACCCGAGCCGAAGGCAGAGGCCTCAACCCACTGAGCCACCCAGGCGTCCCAAGTATAATAATCTCTTGAACCTTTACCCATTCCTGTGATTTTTCTCTTAGTTTTAAAGAAAGATGTGTCTTCCAACTTATGGTCTGCAATTTTTGCATCCTGCAAATTTCCCACTTACTGCCTCTACTTCCTTGTCTTATCACTAACTCATCTACATTATTTCACTAAAAGTTCCCTGGCAAAGCTTACTTTTACTCTTTCTTAGTTATTCTCCCACTTTTTTGACCATTTCTTCTCAGTCTCCTTTGCTGGCTTCTCTTCCTTTACCCACTGAAAAAAGTTGATGTATCACATGACTTCATCCAGATACTTAGCTAGAGCTCAGACCCAAAGACATCTCAAATGCAACATGTTTGAAATCTGATCTTTCTCATGAATTCCCACTCCCAGTTTACTAATCATCTAGGTTCCTAAGCTAGGAACTTGCCACACATATGACTGTTAAGTATCATCATGACGCCCACTCTTTATTAAGAGCCTGCTACTGTGCTGGCATTGTATCAAGAGTTTACATGACCTTCCTTATTTAATCCTCCCAACAAGCCACATAGATAAGACACAGTTATTGCCCTGCAGGAGCTTACAGACCTGTGAGGAAGAGACAGAGAATACAAGGCAGCAAATTCTATATGAATAGAGTAATGGGGAATTTAGGGGACAGAGCAAGCAAATCTGCCATGGGGTAGTTCTGTATTTCTCACTCTCCACATACAGAAAGACAAACAGACACACACACTCTTCTTTCTTTTATATCCTTTGTATAAAATTTTTATTTTAGGGATGCCTGGGTGGCTCAGTCGTTAAGCATCTGCCTTTGGCTCAGATCATGATCTCAGGGTCCTGGGATGGAGCCCCATATCAGGCTCCCTGCTCTCCAGGAAGCCTGCTTCTCTCTCTCCCACTCCCCCTGCTGTGTTCCCTCTCTCAGTATCAAATAAGTAAAATCTTTTTAAAAAATAAAATTTTTAATTTTACTTTCAATATTTTATTATTATTCTTATTAGCTGTTGCTTAGTAGCTAGCAGAATTGATCGCGAGTTATCATACTTCCATTTTATTTCCATAAGCATTTGTGGAAGGTCTTCCAAGTGTATTCCAGGAAATGTTACTAAAATTAGCTACTTCTAATTTCTAAATTCCTTATATTCAGGGTCTATATGTCAACTGGATACTTACTCTATGCAATCTGTATTAAAAAGCTAAAATATAAATGATATAGCTAAAGACGGCTTTGGTCTTTTTTTTTTTTAAGATTTTATTTATTTATTTGACAGATAGAGATCACAAGTAGGGAGCGAGGCAGGCAGAGAGAGAGAGGAGGAAGCAGGCCCCCTGCCGAGCAGAGAGCCCGATGCGGGGCTCGATCCCAGGACCCTGGGATCATGACCTGAGCGAAAGGCAGAGGCTTTAACCCACTGAGCCACCCAGGCGTCCCGGCTTTGGTCTTTTTTAAAAAAATTAACATATAATGTATTATTTGTTTCAGGAGTACAGATCTGTAATTCATCAGGATTCACAGTACTCACCATAGCACACACCCACCTCAATGTCCACTGCCCAGCCATCCCATCCTTCCCATTCCCCGCCCCTCCAGCAACCCTCAGTTTGTTTCCTGAGATTAAGAATCTCTTATGGTGGGACGCCTGGGTGGCTCAGTGGGTTAAAGCCTCTGCCTTCGGCTCAGGTCATGATCTCAGGGTCCGGGGATCGAGCCCTGTATCGGGCTCTCTGCTCCGCAGGGAGCCTGCTTCCCCCTCTCTCTCTGCCTGCCTCTCTGCCTAGTTGTGATTTCTCTCTGTCAAATAAATAAAAAATATTAAAAAAAAAAAAAGAATCTCTTATGGTTTGTTTCCCTCTCTGGTTTCGTCTAAAAATATGGAACGCTTCATGAATTTGTGTGCCATCCTTGCGCAGGGGCCATGCTAATCTTCTCTGTATCATTCCAATTTTAGAATACGTGCTGCTGAAGTGAGCACTGCTTTGGCCTTTTTTTAATCTGTAAGGAAAAAAGGACAAATTTATAAGTTAAGTCTTTATAAAGTGCCTGATACGCAGTAGATGTTTGTTGAATGCACTGAAATCGGTATGAAGATTGAATACCAGCCACAGATTCGCTGATGAAACACTAGGAAGGCTGACTGATCTATTTATCCTAGGTCAGGGGAAGAATGAAGACATTCTCCTTCTAATTCTACTAGAATTGAAGCTCTTTAAGAACACACTCCATGTCTTAGTCACCTTTGTGTTTCTTAGCAAATGTGGAGTAATGTCTTAGTGCAAAGTGTTGTTAACTGCTGAGTCAATGAGCTAGAAAAGTGATGAAAAATCTAAATTTGTCCTAGAATGACTATTAAGTTCAGCCCAAGACACGAAATAAATAAGGTAATAAAGCAAAGAAGAAAAGTAATTAACTAAGGGATATATCATAAAGATAATTTGAGTCATGGACAGATTATCTACAGAATATGCCAGTAGACTCAGAAAGTGAAGTCCATAATAAGACTGCTCTTGCTTCCACCTGCTGGTATGGGAAAGTAATTTCTTAGATTATACAGAAAATGTTTAGCAGCTGTAGGAAACCTCTAAAAAAAAACAATGAACTTTCAAAGTGCTCTTGCAAAAGTAACACAATACGCTTCCCATAAAGAGCCCATTCACAAAAATGTATATCTTGACCTCAGCCACAAACTGAGTACAGAGCAGAACCACCCTAAACATAGAGACATTCCAGTGGCCTTTATTTTGAGTAGCCTATGTCTTATAAAGCCAAAAGCTGTATCTATTTTTTTCATTATACAGTCCCTTTTTTGTACTCACAGAAGTAGCACTTAAGTTTGATAACTAATCACAGAAATTCATACATGTGAAAATACACAAATACATAGAAATGAGTGGATATAAAACTGGTGAAATGTAAATAAGGTTGGTGGACTGCATCAATTCCTTACTGCAACTGGGGAAAACCGTATGAAGTGAATATGGGACCATTCTGTGTTATTTCTCATAACTGCGTGGAAATCTCTATCTCAAAATGCAAAGTTTATTTTAAGATTGTATTTCTTTATTTGCAAGAGAAACCCAGAGATAGTAACAGAGATAGCAAGAGAGAGCACAAGCAAGGAAGAGAAAGAGAAGCAGCCTCCCCACTGCCCCAAGCCTGATGTGGGGCTTGATCCCAGGACGTGAGCCGAAGGCAGATGCTTAATCTACTGGACCAGCCAGGTACCCCTCAAAATTTAAAGTTTTAAAAAAAGATGGCTGAGAGTTGTACATACCACTTATGGCTCCTTTAAGGGGAGGGAGAGTCAAAGTATGACTGGTTCTCCCAAAGCATAAAATCCGTAACTTCATACTGACATACAAGAGCGAAAAAGAAAGAAAGAAGGAAGGAAGGAGGGAAGGAGCCAAGGAAGGAAAAAAACCAAGATCCTATACAGGTATATTCCAAATATTTAATGTAGGTACTCCAATGCTCAAGAAGGTGAAGATTAACTTCTCTCCTGCCTTAAGTATGGGCTGCACGTAACTGACTTGCTCCCAAAGAGGAAGGGCGTGGAAAAGTGGGGAAAAGTAACTTTATAGTAGAAAAACTTGGCAAACACTACCTCAGCCAACTGACCAAGATTAACATCATCAGTGATGCCACGTAGACATCGTGTACCCCTAAACATGACATGATAAAAAGGGCAAAACACCTCTACTATTTTCTTCTCCCAAACCTATAACCTTAGTATAATTGTGAGATAAACACATAGTGAGTGATATTCCATAGAATACCTATTGGTACTACTCAGAACTGTCAAGGCCATGAAAAACAAAGACTGAATGATTCTCACAGCCCAGAAGAGCCTAAGGGAACATGCTGATTAAATATAATGTGATCCTCTGAAATGGATTTTGAAAGAGGAATAGGACATTAGGGAAAAATAAGTGAGATCTGAATAAAGTACAGAATTTAATTAATAGCAATATACATATACTGGTTCCATAGTTGTACTAAAGAACCAGTGCCGGTTCCATAGTAATGTAAGATGTTCACATTAGGGGAAATTGGGTAAGGAAGGGATTTATGGGAACTCTCTGTACTATCTTGGCAACTTCCCTATAAACCTGGAACAATTTAAAAGACAGAAGTTCATTTTAAAATATCAACAAAAGTCTGATGACTAAAATGACTGGTGCAGCTATGAAGGTCTAGTCTTGGTCTGACATACTGAAAACAGGCCATTTTGGAGCCAGTGCCACACACAACTTCCTATTATCAGTAAGGCTTTTAAAAAGTAGAACGAATTATATTACACAAAGTCTCCCCTAGGAATGAAGGATGATCCAGTTTGGTGAACTTTTTTCTTAAAATATCAGTAATCTGGGGTGCTTGGGTGCTCGGTTATGAGACCGAACCTGGAGTTGGGCTCCATGCTGGGCTTGGAGCTTGCTTAAGATTCTCTTTCTCTTCCTCTGCCCCTTCCTACCCCCCCGCTGCCCCTTGTGCTGTCTCTCTCTAAAATAAATGGTCTTTTTTAAAAAAAGTTAGTTATCCACTTAAAAAAAAAAAGGAAAATTTCTTTAGATTTTAGAATGTAATGGAAATAAGTTCTTTATCCCAAATTTCACTGTAAATACATGAAAAGGGACTCCTCAAAGTCACCTTTTCTAAGAGATAGGAATAAAGATGAAAAATATTAGAAAGAAATTGCTTAAGGTCATAGGAAGAACTATGTGACACTAGATATACCTGTATTATTTCTACTCTTGGCAAATAGAACTTACAGAGAAGCCTGATTACAAAGTTATAAGGAAGGAAACAGAAAAATCTCAGGTTCTGAAAAATAAGAAGCAGACATTAGTCTAATTGTTTTTCTCCTAATGTTGTATATAGGACAAGTGGTTTAATATTTACAGGTTTTAAAAAAATAACTATAAATGAACATGGAAAGATTGTTCTTCTTAAATCCTTCAACTGGCTTAAGTAAAGCCACCTGAGAATCAGAGCATCTGAAATCAAGTGCTGCCTCACAAATGAAATACAGAATTCCTTAATAATTCATTAGTAAATGGCCTACCCACACTCATGGAAAACCACAATTCAAAAAAGACATTCTACTTTTACTTTTCTCTAGGAGGATGAATAAATTGCTTCTGGCACATTTAATTGGTGTTTGGGGTATACTTTTCAGAATTGAAATCCTTACTAAATTACTCAGGAGAGACTTCTCTCCTTGGTACATTAGTTAATACTTAGGCTTTTTTTTGGGTCATCTCACATGGATATTTTGTTAAATGAAAGATCATGGCTAAACCCTCATGCTAGGCTAGGCTAACAACTAGGCTGCTTTTCTTTCTAAAGACTGGTTCAGCCACAAATAGGTGTTTATTGTTATTATATGTGATGACGATACATAGCTTATGTATCTATTATTATCTATCAATTATTGTAGATTACGTATCTATGAAAAAGAGTTTATCTCTTAGAGCTGTATGCTGAAATACTTATGATTAAAGCAATATCATGCTGGGAATGTGTTTCAAAATAATTGGAGGAGGAAGTATATGAAAACCGATTGGCCATGAGCTGACAATTTTGAATCTTGGTGAGGGAGTTGCATCTACTAATTTCTGGCTTTGATGTATGATTGCAAATTTACATCATAATAAAAAAATGAAGGACTTTTCATGTGCCTAGCTCTAGCAATAACTCCAAATTCAAGACATGGTCTGAGAAACAGATGAATGCAACATTAACATGAACTCAATATATGAACTCATGCTGACAAGCATATTAAAAGGGACACTAAGGGCACCTGGCTGGCTCAGTTGGTAGAGCATGCAACTCCTGATCTCAGGATTTTAAGTTCAAACCCCAGGTTGGGCATAGAGATTGCTTAAAAATAAAATCTTAAAAATAAATAAATAAAAAGAAAAGGGATACTAAATCAAGCAAACCTCAAAGGAAAACAAGAGCACAAGAATAAAATGTATTGGGGCGCCTGGGTGGCTCAGTGGATTAAGCCGCTGCCTTCGGCTCAGGTCATGATCTCAGGGTCCTGGGATCGAGCCCCGCATGAGGCTCTCTGCTCAGTGGGGAGCCTGCTTCTCTCTCTCTCTTTGCCTGCCTCTCTGCCTACTTGTGATCTCTCTCTCTGTCAAATAAATAAATAAAAATCTTTAAAAAAAAAAAAAAGAATAAAATGTATTTAACCAGTGAATGAAGATTCACAAATTCACAGCTGGAAGGGGCCTTCGAAACCAGCCAGTCCAAATCCTTTAATTCAGAATGAAGGCCAGTGAAGTCCTGGGTAGCTGACTGTGGGCTTATGCTTCGGCATTTCATTTCTTTGCAGATATAGTGAAGTTATCTTGTAAATGGACTGTTAGAGAAGTTTTAAAGGATATGGCTTTCTAGTGTACCTAGAACAGGTGGCCAATAACTTTGATTATAGCTATCAGATGGCTGGCATGCTACTTCATCTAGTTAGGAGGAAGCCTCTAGCTGCTTCCTGGCCGCTGTCAATCACCACAACCAGCACTGTCAATAATAATAACAATGGCAGGGGCGCCTGGGTGGCTCAGTGGGTTAAAGCCTCTGCCTTCAGCTCAGGTCATGGTCCCAGGGTCCTGGGATCGAGCCCCGCATCGGGCTCTCTGCTTGGCAGGGAGCCTGCTTCCTCCTCTCTCTCTGCCTGCTTCTCTGCCTAGTTGTGATTTCTCTCTGTCAAAGAAATAAAAAATTAAAAAAAAAAATAATAATAACAATGGCAAATATTTATATAGCAGGTACTATTCTAAGTGCTTTTCATATACTAAGTCATTTAACCCTTCCAAAAACACCATAACACAGATCACCTCCATTTTTAGAGATGATGAAACTAAGGCTATTTAACAGAGAGGTTAGATAACTTACTTAAGGTCATAATGCTAGAAATGGCCAGTAACCCAGGCAATCTTCCTCCAGAGGCCATGCTGTCCAATACTGTCATCTGTTACATCTCAAGCACTCAGTCACGTCTGCCATTCTCTTGAGGTTGCCCACAGCTCAGCAGTGCCTTTAGTCTGTCCTGTCTTCAGTCTGTCCTGTCCTTGTTGAGACAGGCACAGACATAATCAGAAAGCATGGCCTATGTGGCTCTGGGTTGACACAGGCAATGTCCCAGTTCTGCTGTTGGTGTGGTTTAGCACTCCCTAGAAGCCAAATGTCTGCACTTCCGTGAGAAATAAAAAAGTCAAGAGACTATGTGAGAAAGGAAAATAATGATGACATCTTGTATTTCCATGTGAGACACGATCATCCTTAAGCAAATTTTACCACAATGATAAAAATGATTTCAAATTTTATGATGGCCTACATACCAAAAGGCTACTCTTTAAAGCAGAGAAGCGTTTCCTCACCACTAAAAGATAAAAGGTAGGTTTAAAAAAATTTTCCTAACAAACATGAAAGATGAGTAATTACCACCAACCTTAGCTCCTTTAGATTTTGAAATCACACTGAAAGCAAAGGAAAGCACCTACTTGAATATAATACTAGGTCATTTTACTTACTTGTGAAGTGCTTATTATGTCTATGCACTATGGTAAGTGTTTTCTCTGCGTTACCCCACTTAATCCTCACTCTATAGATGAAGAAACCAACGTAGACAAACATTCAATTACTAACCCCAGAGTCACATAGCTAAGTAAGTGGCAAACGCGGGATGTGACCCAGGCAATCTTATTCCAGAATCTGAAAGCTCAACCACTTACCAAGCTATGTCTTTCAACCTAAAAATGCCATATATTTTTTGTATAAGCCATGACACTGATTACCGATAAATAATAGAATTCAGAACTGGAGGTCATCCAGAATGAGTCTGCTTTCTAGTGGAGCCCCAGCAAGATTTGGTAAAGTGAAGATGGAAGGAGAAGGGGCATCCATGACCGTATTTCTGTTTTGCGCAGACATGAGTGAGAGCTAGAAGATTCAGGAGGAGGAGCAGATTAGACTGTTTCTTTTTCTTTTATAGGGGGAGGGTGGGAGGACTAGAGAAAAAAGGTGCTTTACATGCATTTGATTTTAGAAATAGGCAGTTTATAACACCAGTGAGCTATCCAAGTAGAGATATGTAATGGGCAGGTGGAGCATAGAAGGAAGTGAACACAGAGCTACTTGGTAAAGATAAAAGATAAATAAGGCTTCAAGGAACTTCCTGGCTATTATGGCAGAGAAACACATTAGAATTTAGCAAACACTGGGGCACCTGGCTGACTCAGTTGGTGGAGGGAGTAACTTTTGATTTTGGGACGTGAGTTCAAGCCCCACACTGGATGTAGAGATTACTTAAAAACAAAATCTTAAAAAAAAAAAAAAAAAAGAATTTAGCAAATACTTGATGATCACTTATTTGTACCAGACAACACAGTATTGTAAATGCAATTACAGTGTTAAATCAAGATGTTACAGATGGATAGAGGACCAATACTCAACCCAGACTAGGGAGTCAGAGAAAGCTTCCTGGAGAAGGGATATGAGTAGGAATTACCTAGGAAAGGATGGAAAAGGATATGTGAAGCCTAAAAGCAAGCATGAAAGAGTGGAAAGACTAACAGAG
Organism: Meles meles; assembly: GCF_922984935.1. Classification (NCBI taxonomy): domain Eukaryota; kingdom Metazoa; phylum Chordata; class Mammalia; order Carnivora; family Mustelidae; genus Meles; species Meles meles. The sequence goes on from NC_060068.1 coordinate 88,758,250, forward strand.
GCCCATTTTAAATCACTGAATAGTGTATTCTAAGAATCATAGCCAAATCAGAAGTTAGAAACGGAAACGAGAGAAATGAAGCTGGAGAGGTTGAACAGACAAGACTGTTTTTGTTTTTAATATCATGCCAGACTAGAGACTGAACTCCATTTTGTAGGCAATGGGATGCCCTCAGTGAGAGGGTTAGATCTATCATTCAGCCAGGCAGGTTTTTTATTTTTCTTCCACAGAGAGCTGGTGGCAGAGGTAGGGGGAGGGCAGTTAGGAGGGGGAAGAGGCCAATTTTAGGAGGTAAAGGAGACCAATTGGGAGTCTTTACTATTCCAGAAGAACAACGAGAATTAAAAGTGGGAATAGGAGTGGGAGAGAAAACAATGAATTCAAGAAATATTCAAAAGGTAAGACTGACAGGACTTTGTGAAAGACAGGATGCTATAGTTGTACTTTGGATGAGAGGGTGGATAGTATTACCGATGAAACACAGTGAACTTACCATTGCAAACAGAAACTGCGACAGCAAGACCAGGCTGGGGAAATAGCACTAGGTAAATTTCAGACAGTCTGCTTTATGAGTGTCTGGAAGATATGGCAGGGTGTGGAAGCGTGGTAATTCGACAACTGGATAAATGAACCTGATCACTAGGACAGGGCTCTTGGTGAGAGACGCAGAGATATCTTTGGATGTTCTAATCTCAGAATGGACTGGGACATCCCAGAGAACACACAGATAAGAACAGTGGGGTTAGAGTGGAAAAGTAGGGAAGGGAATAAACTGCAAACCAGCTGGACTGGAGGAAGGTTTCAGAAAGGATGGTGTGTATAGAAGAGACTTCAGCATCTATGTAGGCTCAAGGAAAGAAGACAGAAACTAAGAAATTTACAGTAGACACTGAGGAGAGAAACTTGAAAAAAACTAGCTTTTGAGGGGCAGGGGCCAGGAAAAAGAAGTTTGAAAAAAATCTGAGGAACACTCATAGTAGAAAAAATTAGGAATGTGCATCTCTGGGAGTCAAGAATGTGTGGCCAACATTGTAAATGTTACATAAAGACTAAGGCAAGTGAGGACTGGAAGGTAAGCACTGGATTTGGCAACTGACACCCAAGACTTAATGTGTCATCTGTTAAGTGACTTTTTCTCTCTTATTCTTTGGCAGCTATATGAATCGAATTCATATTGAATTTGGAAACAAGAAAAGGTTCTTAGTATTTTCCTGTGTGCTGCTTTTATGTTATCCTATTCTGTGATTTGTTTAAATACAAGACTTCATGTTTAATATCATTAAGAATCTCCTTATTAGAATGGTGTTCTAGTGAGATGCAATCCTCTGGAACTTTGATTTTTCACCTTTACTTAGAGTTCCTGAAAATTTTATCAGTGGGTCATCTGTATCCTCCACCAGTAACCAAGAAAGCATTTGTGAATTTCAACAACCACATATAGTCGGTTCTTTTTTTTTTTTTTAAGATTTTATTTTTTTATTTTACAGAGATCAGAGGCAGGCAGAGAGGCAGGCAGAGAGAGAGAAGCAGGCTTCCCCTGAGCAGAGAGACGGATATGGGGCTCGATCCCAGGACCCTGAGATCATGACCTGAGCCGAAGGCAGAGGCTTAACCCGCTGAGCCACCCAGGTGCCCCACATAGTTGGTTCCTATTATCCAAATCCTTAGGTCTACCTTTTTCTACCTTGAATGGAAGGGGAGAAATTATAAGTCACTATGTAGCCAGGTTATATCAAGTATTGTGCGAGGTGTACATTAATTCCTGTAATCCTTACAAAAATTACATCAGGTAGTTACTATTATCTCTAACATAGGGTTGAAGAAACCGAGGTTTCGTGAGATTATGCAGGCATGTGAAACCACATATACTTTCAAAGCCATTGAGATTGCACATCCCTTCCTTTTTCTTTTCTTTTCCTCTCTTTCTCCCACCCGCCCTCCTTCCCTTCCTTCCTGGTGTAATCTCCATATACTGAGATTTGGTTTTTTCCAGTTTCGTTGAGACTAATTCATACATAATATTACATAAATTTAAGGTGTAGGGGCGCCTGGGTGGCTCAGTGGGTTAAGCCTCTGCTTTCGGCCAGGGTCATGATCTCAGGGTCCTGGGATTGAGCCCTGCATCGGGCTCTCTGCTCAGCGGGGAGCCTGCTTCCTCCTTTCTCTCTGCCTGCCTCTCTGCCTGCTTTTGATCTCTCTGTTAAATAAATAAATTTAAAAAATAATAATAAATTTAAGGTGTAACACACTGTCTTTCTTGCAGTCCTTTCATTAGTTTTTAGCATGTTTGTCTTGGACATTTAACTTCATGTGGCTATTTCTAAATTCTGATAAATAGTCTGACGGTAAGAGAACACTCTCCTCTGATCTTCAAATGTCCAAATCCTACCACTGTGGAGGCCAAGAAAAACAAGGCTGTACCCACCTCGAGTCTAGCCCTGACATAAGTACAGCCATCTTGACAAAGCAAAAGCTGGCACCTTGCACCCCCTCTCTACCCACTCCCCTCCCCTCGATAGTATGTGTAAACAAATAGCTAACTTGCAGAAATCACAACCCTGCAAGACAGGAGTCTCCCTCGGTTTACAAATGTCCCAGTGCTAAATCTCACTAACAAGGATGCTTGATAGGAGGAATGTGACCAGGAAACTCCCAACTGTCTTCATGTTAGGCCTCACTAGAGGGAAAAATGGCCTTGCCTTGATAATAACCAGGACTCCAATATCCTGACAGTCTTCTTTACCCTGATAGCCCTTCTGAATATCCCCTTTGTCCTTACCCACCACCAGGGCCATCCCTACTCTGCCTTTAAAAACTCTGACTGTAGTCTGGTTCAGGGTCCAAGTCCCTACTCCACTGCATCGGGTATACTTGGGCCCAAGCTTAAGCATGTCACCTCAGGGTCCAAGTCCCTGCTCTGCTGAGTCGGGTATACTTGGGCCCAAGCTTAAGCATGTCACCTCAGGGTCCAAGTCCCTGCTCTGCTGAGTCGGGTATACTTGGGCCCAAGCTTAAGCTTGTCAAATAAACCCTCGTGTGATTACATCGGTGTTGGCTCCTTGGTGGTCTCTTGGATGCGAAAACTCGGGCACCTTCAAGGTGCCCTTCAAGGATCAGTCATGACCTTGTCCCTCCCTTTTATCTTGGAACTAATCTCTCCACCTCCAACTCCCATATCAATTTCTCTATTACTCTCCCTGGTACTTATCACCTTCTACCTTGTATTCTAATTATTTCTGTATACACCTTATCATGCACACAGTTTCACATATATGCATGTGTCTTATTACCACTACTAGACTGTTTTGCCTTAGCATTTTAAGAAAGATCCAAAGAGGGGCGCCTGGGTGGCTCAGTTGTTAAGTGTCTGCCTTCAGCTCAGGTCATGATTCCAGGGTCCTGGGATCAAGCCCTCCATCAGGCTCTCTGCTCAGCAGGAAGCCTGCTTCTCCCTCTCCCACACTCCCCCTACTTGTGTTCCCTCCCTGCTGTAACTCTCTCTGTCACATAAATAAATAAAATCTTTAAAAAAAAAAAAAAGGTCAAAATAAGGGCTGTCTCGGTGGCTCAGTGGGTTAAGTGTCTGACCCTTGATTTCGGCTCAGGTCATGGTCTCAGGGTTCTGAGATCAAGCCCCATATCCAGTTTGGCACTCGGCATGGAACCTGCTTAAGATTCTCCCTGTGCTCCTCCCCACCTCTGTCTCGCTCTTCCTCTCTTAAAAAAAAGAAAAAGAAAAGGTCAGAATCATATATAGCCTTTAAATGTCTATTTCTGCACTCACTGTATAAATATTCTTGAGATTATCATTCACTGGATTTATTTAATTTCTTTTATACAAGGCATCCACATAATAAATTTATTTCACAAACACTACCAGGAAAAACTGTTTCTGATACCTAACAATATAATCTCCCTTTGCCCTTACTGTCAGAAAACTTACAGTTAACTGGACCCAGTTAAATCAACTAGGCTAACCCTAATGTTCCTTTTGATTTTTTTTCCTTTTATTAATTAATTAATTAATGTGTATTATTTAGGTAAGCAATCACAAATTAATTCTGGTAAAGAAGAGACCACCAAAAAAAATTCAACAAGCAAATAACACCAACTTAGGTGTCTTGTTTACACATCTGTTGTCGTGGCATTTAGTAGTCCAGGACATATAATAACTGTACTCAGTTAATCTATGCGGCATGAGTGAATACAGATTGGACATTATATATAGGTTTCCATCAGCCACATTCTACTACCCATCATTCCTGTGATTTTGTAATTTTTCAATGTCATTAGGAACACTTCTGATGAGCTGTTATACACCTTTACAAATAAGTAATCTTCGGTCCTTTTAGCCATGCCAGGAAAGTTTTTCATGTTTTTTTTTTACTTCTTCTCAGGTACCTCTGTGCAGTTACTAAAGTATATTACTTGTAGCAAGGGTCTAAATGTAACAGCAGGTACAGATGGGTTCTATCTTCTTTGGGTTCTCCTGTTACATCTTCCACTAGGTAGGTCAGACGGCATGTCATTAGCTTCTTGGTCTGACCGATAAGTACTATGCTGCACATGTCCAAACCAAGATTACGTTCTGCTCAGTGCCACGTTTCACCAGACTGAAGTAACTCCCAAGTCATACAAGTCCTGAGACTTCTGACCCCTCGGAAGACCCCAGGCTCAGTCATGAGAAGTCTGCCCTCTGTTCTTTCTCGGCTTGGTTGCTCTGACTCAGTACTTCACAGGTTGGCACCTCCTTCAATTTCTTCAGTATCCAAGTTGACATATTTAGAATGAGTCTTGCTCCCAGAATATTCATTACATTAGACTATTGCTCTTCAGATCCATCAAGTGGGTCTGTAGGGCACCTAGTTACTGTATGAAAGCCCTCAGCGATAACAAGGGACTATGAACAACGTCATGTTTTCATCATGTTATATGGCTTCTCTTCTGCTTCATACTCACCTAGTATATACTACAAACTCCTCTGTATTTGTTGGCTAAGTGAGCTTCCTATTGTGTTTTACTCCACTCTGTAATTTTTTTTATTACTCAACTAGGCCTAAATTAATACTTATACATAGTACTTTCCCCTAGCAATTGTATTTTTGGATTAAAAAAATGTGCAATGAGCTATTTATTTCGTATAGGGTTTGAAATAGTTACTTTCTACTGCATTTTACCCGTCATTATCAATATCAAAATGCCAAATCCAGGTGCCTATACTTCTCAGGTGTTACCACGGAATGCTGAATTTTCAATTATTATCACGGATAACAACTTTTCTACCATCTAGCCATTCTTTCATTCATTCATTCATTCATTCATTCATTCAATAGGTATTAAGCACTTACCATGTGAATAACACCAGGCTATGTGTGGAAATATAGAAATAAACAATAACAAAATAGGCTCCTGATCTTGGAAAACAGGTCAACTAGTGAGAAAGGCAAACACTACTACTAATGTGTGTGCTATGGAAGTACTTACAACATTCAAAGGGACCAAATTTAGCAGGAGTCAGGTATTCACTCTGAGGAAGTGCAAAGTAAGCTGATATTAACAGCACCTCTTACAATCTAAGTATTTTTTTTAAAGATTTTATTTTACAGAGACAGAGAGATGGTGCCCATGTGAGCAGGGGAACTGGGAGAGGGAGAGAATCTTCAAGCAGAACCCCCACTGAGTGTGGAGCCTGCCCTGGGGCTCAATCCCACATGAGATCATGACCTGAGTTCAAACCAAGAGTTGGACATTTAACCAACTGAGCCATCCAGGTGCCCCATAATCTAACTACTTTAGAGATTTGTTTCATTTCTCTCTGACTCCTTCAACAGAGTGAAGGCATGAACCCATGTGAGCAGGGATAGTTTCTTCTTGCTTTTTTATTAAGTTTTAAATTTTAATTCCAGTATAATTAACATACAGTGTTACGCATTAGTTTCAGGTGTATAATATAGTGATTCAACATTTTAATATATTACTCAATGCTCATCAGGATAAACCCACTGTTAATCCCCTTCACCTATTTCACCCGTTCTCCCCACCCACCTCCCCTCTGGTAACCATCAGTTTGTTATTTCAAGTTAAGGGTCCATTTTTCAGACTGGCTCTTTTTTTCTCCCCATGGTTCCATTGTTTCTTAAATTCCACATATGAGTGAAATCATATGGTATTTGTCTTTCTCTGACTGACTCATTTCACTTAGCATTATACTCTCTAGCTCCAAGGGATAGGTTCTTTCTCATCCACAGCTGTATTCTCAGTTTAACTCAGTATATAGCTCAGATATAATATAAATATATTTTTAAAATATTTTATTTGTTTATTTAGAGGGAGAGATAATACAAGCATGGAGAGGGGCAGAGGAAGAAGGAGAGAGAATTCTGAGCAGTCTCTGCCTTCAGAGTGGAGTTCTTCAGAGTGGAGTTCTATGCGGGGCTCAATTCTACAACCCTGAGATCATGACCTGAGCTGAAACTAAGAGTCAAACACCAGCTGAGCTACCAAGGTGCCCCTATAAGTCTGTTTAATGAGTGAAGTCAAGTAAAATATATCTGTATGTATCTAAATACTGCTCAAATCCAATATGAAAAAAAAAAATAACCCAATAGGAAAACAGACAAAAGACGACATAGGCATAAAATACAAATGGCAAATAAACATGAAAATACACTCAAACTCATCAGTAAACATGGCAATGTGTACAAAATCCAAGAGATACCATTTTACAACCACTTGATTGGCAAAAGAATGACAATGCCCAGAGTAGCTGAGGATGGAGGATCAGTGGTTACTTATGAATACTGTACAGAGAGAGGAAATAACTCACTATTACCACTCTGGAAAAAAATTAGTATCATTTGATAAAGCAGAGAATGTATAAAACCTAGCAATTTTCCTCTTAGGCCTATACCCTTGCACATAGGTATCAGGAGAAAATATAAGAATATTCATAACAATATTGTTTATAATAGCAAATAACTGGGAACAACCTAAACACTCATCCACAAGAAAACAAGATAATAAATTTTGGAATGGTCATCCAGTGAAAGGTCTTACAGCAACAAAAATGAACCACAGCCATGTAAAACTAGTTTCATCATGTGAAACCAAACCATATGTTGTTAAGGAAAACATATACTTTTGTTAATGACATTATAAACAAAAGCAACAGGACAACAGACATAAAAATAGAGCAGTGGTTATCTCCGGAATAAGGAGAAGAGAGAGTCAGAGAGGGACACATTAAAGACTTCAAAGGTACTAGAAATACCCTTTTAGATATACAGATACTCTTTTTTCATTTTTTTAAAATTATAGATATCTAACTTTGTGTATAGTACTTTATAATAACTTTTAAGACAAATGACAAGTATTAGCCAGGTTGGGAAAGGTAGGGAAAGAGAAGAATGTTTCAAATAAGGGATCACCATGTGTTAATTTAAGATGAAGAGATAAAGACATGAACTCTCTGGCTGAAACACTGAGTTTACTGAATGAGAGGAGAAGCTGGGACAACTAAATAGTGGTCAGACAGTACAGGGACTTATAAACCAATCACAGCATTTTGATTTTATCCTAAGGTTAACGGTGAACTGAAGATGTTTGTTTTATTTTTCAAAGATTTATTTGAGAGAGAGAGAGAGAGAGATAGGGGAGGGATATAGGGAGAGAGAGAGACAGAATCTTAAGTAAGACTCCCGGCTGAGCAGAGGCTGATTCAGGACTTGATCTCACCACCCTGAGGTCACGACCTGAGCAGAAACCAAGAGTCTGACACTTAATAACTGAACCACCCAGGACTCCTTGAACTAAAGAATTTTAAACTGGAGTACGACAGGACACATTTGGATTGCATAAAGGTCTCTGTTCTTATAAAGTATATTAGTAGGAAGTAAAAACTGAGGCTGTGATTCATGATGAGGATTTGGATTATAGTGGTGGTAACTGCAAACAGAGAAAAGAGAGAGCCTTTGAACCTGGTAATTGATGGGAAAAATAGGGACAGAGAAAAAGGCTGGGGACAGCACCTCGGCTTTTGACGTCAGTAAATGGTAACATTCACTGAGACAGAGAACAATGGCAAAAGAACTGACTTACAAGATTTGAATATCTGGTTTAGGATAAAGTGATATTAAGATTAAACAATAACATAACAAGGGCTCAATAAATACTCCTAAGATGAAGAAGGGGACTGAATATAAAGCTTCTAAAAGGAACTGCATAACTGGCATTTGGAATCTAATATCATTCATCTATTTCTCTTTCAAGTAAATAATTTGTCTTTATGTTGTAGCCTGGCATAGAAGAATTCCTCTGAGAACTGAAATCTGGGAGCTGTATATATGTATAAGCTGTATATGTACAAACTGCAGTGTTAGAATGATAAGATCTAACAATGTGGCCCCTATTGTATGAATGTTATCCATTGTAGAAAGCAGGCCATACCAGAAAGCTGTGATTATTTCAGTCATTATAACCATTGTTAACATGTGGGGCAGGAAAACCCCAAAAGACACCACCAAGAAACTGCTAGAACTGATAAACAAAATCAGCAAAGTCAAAGGATACAAAATCAACATAAAGAAATGTCATATTTCTTTTTTTTTAAGATTTTATTTATTTATTTTACAAAGAAAGATCACAAGTAGGCAGAGAGGCAGGCAGAGAGAGAGGAAGAAGCAGGCTCCCCACTGAGCAGAGAGCCCGATGTAGGGCTCGATCGAGCCCAAGCAGAAGCTTAACCCACTGAGCCACCCAGGTGCCCCTCCTCTTGGGTCTTGACCACAAATAAGATTACATGTCAAATTCCAGCTATGTGTGGCTGGGAAACAAGAGGGTATCTTTTTGGATGCCAAGCAGGTGATATAGATAATCTCACAGCAAGTGGAATGGGACAGGATCTTCCAAAGTACACTGTGGTAAATCAGAAACCCCTGTTTCATAAGCTGGTGTTTTCCATACCTCCTGTAGTTTACACTGATTTCCTTTTCGTTTCACTTAATAATTGGAAACGTCATTTCATGATAGGTAAAGGCTTCAAATATGCAAAATGAAACATAAAAGTACAAGAAGAGGGACGCCTGGGTGGCTCAGTGGGTTAAGCCTCTGCCTTTGGCTCAGGTCATGATCTCAGGGTCCTGGGATTGAGCCCCCCATCGGACTCTCTGCTCAGCAGTAAGCCTGCATCCCCACCTCACTGCCTGCCTCTCTGCCTACTTGTGATCCCTTTCTGTCAAATAAATAAAATCTTAAAAAAAAAAATACAAGAAGAAAAGGCAGGTGATATAAAAAATTATAGTCTGGAGTAGGAACTCACTTTCTAGGCATGTAATCAAAGCCAAAAGTCATAAAGGAAAAGACTGATATACTTGATTACATAACAACTTTAAACTTTTATAGGGCAAAAATGCAGTAACAATCCATCCCAAAATTCAAAGGCAAAAAGACCTGCAGTATTTATGAAGGGCTATTACAAATTAATAATCTGAGGGGTGCCTGGGTGACTAGGTTGGTTAAGTGTCTGCCTTTAGCTCAGGTCATGATCCCAGGGTCCTTGCGATCCAGTCACACCTCAGGCTCCCTGCTCTGCAGAGTTTGCTTTTCCCTTCCCTTCTCCCATCTGTTGTGCTCTCCTTTGCTCTGCCTATCTTAAATAAATACAATCTCAAAAAACAAAAATTTTAATGGTCTGAATTTGAGAGTTTGAAACCTCCTAAATACAACTAGGTAATTCAGTAACATGAAAATAATAACTAATATTTATTGAGCTTTTATGTGCCTATGTGGTAGACTACTAAAATGACCTCTGTCTCACCCCTACATGTATCTACGACTTCTTACAAGTTGAATTTGCTGCTCCTCCCATCAAGATGCAACATCAATCTACCCATTTCTTAAACCTGGACTGGCCTTGGGAGTTGCTTTGGCCAGTAGAATGTGGCAGAGTTGATGGTGCTCAGTTCAAGCCTAAGCTTCAGGAGGGCTATATACACTTCACCTGGAACCAGGACCATGAGAACAGGTCCGAGTTAGTCTCCTGGAGAATGTAAAAGAGAGTCAAGTGGTCTCAGTTTTTGCCATCCTAGATTTCCAAATATACAAGGCAGTTAAGCCAAGATCAGCAGAACTGCCTACAAATCCCACGGCTGATTGTAGGTGCAGATTGAGCCCAGTCACGACCAGAAAAACTGTCCAACAAACATAACATTTGGGATGCCTGGGTGGTTCAGTTGGGTAAGGGTCTACCTTCGGCTCAGGTCATGATCCCAGGGTCCTGGGATAGAGTCCCACATCCCTGCTAAGCAGGGAGCCTGCTTCTCCCTCTGCCTGCTGCTCCCCTTGAATGTGTGCTCTCTCTTTCTTAAATAAAAATCTTCTAAAAATAAAACCATAAAATTTGTTAGAAAACATAAACATCTGTCATTATACTCTGCAGAAATTCTGTTACGTAGCATTATTGTGGCAACAGTAATGGACATAGGCAATGTTCAAAGTACTCAATATTTACTCCCCATCATAAAAAGATGATGGGAGGTAACAGCAAATATATATTGGTCTTTGTTCCTGGTTCCTGGCACTGAGCTCCTAAAACCCTTGTTATTTCCTAAGCGATAAGAGCACTGGATCAGCTTTTCTGTAATATTAGGTTTCTGATCCTGATTCCCATCACGGGGCTCCTGAAAGCCTTTCAGTTTCCTGGGGGCTAATAGTGTCTTTTGCTCTGGTGAAGTGACACTGTGTAGGCTCCCTGAATGAGACCTGGTTACCAGAAAGACGGAGCCATGATAAAAAGCCTGGAATTTTCAGCCCTGACCCTCCCCGCCATTCTCTTGAGAAGAGAGAAGAGCTGAATATGGAGTTAAGGATAGAACATGCCTACCTCATAAAACCTCCATAAAAATCCCTAAAGTACGGGCTTTGGAGAGCTTTCAGTTCGGTGAACATATCCATGTACCAGGAGGGTGATACACCTAACTTCACAGGGACAGAAGCTACAGTGCTTAGGACCCTCCCAGACCTCCCTGCATGGGTCTCTTCATCTGGCTGTTCACCTACATCCTTATAATATCCTTTAATAAACTGGTAAACATGTTTCCTGAGTTCTGGGAACCTCTCCAGCAAATTAATTGAACCAAGGAGGGGTCATGGGAAGCTCAGATTTATAGCCAATTGGTCAGAAGCACAGAAAACAACATGGACTTGCAACTGGCATGTGGAGTGTGGGGGTCAATCTTCTGCAACCAGCCCTTAACCTGTGGGATCTGACCATATCTCCAGGTAGGTAGCCTTGGAATTGAGGTAAAATGTAGGACACCCAGCTGGTGACTCAAGAGAATGGCTTGCTTTGTGGAAAACCTCCACACACATTTGGTGCTTGTTTGGTGTCATAAGTGAAGACTTCTGTATGAGTAGTAAAGGGACTCCCAGAAGGAAGAACTGTTTTTCTAATACAGACGAGTACAGTTTTTCCCTCACTTTTCTCATATCCTGCTCAGCTGTCTGAAACATATTCTATTCTAGTCACAATGGCCTCTTCAATTTCTCAAACACACCAGGCACAGTATCAACTTCCCATTGAGCCCTCTCCTGTCAAGTCTATAATTTCATTTTCACCAATACCCTCTTTTCTGCTATCCTTTTGGCCCCTGGCACATGTCCCCATTTGACATACTCTACATTTTCCTTAGTTGTCTTTTCCACTAGACCATAAGCTCCATGAACACGAAGATTTCTATTTTTGGCTGCTTTGTTCATTGCCATTATCATAAAACTAGAGTAATGTTTGGCACATAACAGCCACTCAAAAAATACTTGGTGAGCGAAAAAATCAGCCAATTAATTTCAATTTACTGATGAAGAAAAAGACACAGAGAAATTAAGTAACTCTGTCCGAGATCACAGTGCTAGCCAGTGGCAGCCACAGGTCCAGATTACTACAGCCTCGTCTAGTCTAGTCTAGTGTGCATACTTACTACCTGCCTTTCTAATGCAGAACTTGGCATATACATATGTACCGTGCTTCTCTCTACAGAAGCTTCCTGCTTTGTCTTAACCAAAGAAGTGATAATATTTAAATCTGAGTAAGTACCATGATGTTTCTGTCCAAAACCAGGGGTAAAGAACAATAACAAAAATCTTTCTTTACAACATGAAAAACTCATTTTTACAAACAATCTCAGTCTGGCCTTTGTTATTTAAAACTTAAAAACTTTCCTTCATTAGTATTTTTTTTCTAGCAACACTGTCCTAAAATTTTGGGATTTTAATCTACTGGATTTTGCGGGGGGGTGGGGGGGTAGGGTGGGGGTGGGAACGACAGCTGAAATTTTCTTTAATTCCGGTTAAGATACATAAATATTGTTAACTTTATGAATAACTATAGTTTAACTTGTCTTTCTGAAACTTCCATGAATAAATTCTCACATCAGAAACAAGTTTTTTGGTCTTTAGGTAATAAATCCTTGAATTTTCATTAAATAATTAAGTTCAGCAAATAAACTCCCAAAAACATGGAAATGCAAATTATAGTAAGAAAACTTTCCACTTAACAAATTGATACAGTTAAAAAATATTAAGATGTCCAAAGTTAGTAAGGTAATGGTGTAGGAAACTAGCATTTATATATTTTACTGGTAAGAATGTAATTTCAGTGGAAGGTTTCAGAGAAAACTAGGGTAGTAAGTGCCAAAGGCCTAGAAAATATACATGCCCTTTGATGTACAAATTCCATTGGTAAGAACTTAAACTATGAAATAATTAAAGGATTTGGCAAAAGACTTAAGAGCAAGAATGTTTATATAAACACTATTACTCATAGCAGGAAGTGGAAATAGTTGTTATGTCCAAAATTAGGGATTAATTATCATACATTTTCAAATGGACTACATTGTAACTGTTTATATTATGGAAGGATTTTACAGTATATAAAATGTATAAAAATATGGTATAATCCCATATTTGTAAAAAAAAAAAAAAGTGTCTATATGTAGAAAAGATTTTGGGAGCTGTTAACAATTGGTTCTCCTCAATGAGTGGATTGTGTTTCTTTTGCTTGTGAATATTTTCCAAGTTTCCAACAATGAATATGCATTGCTGTCATAATTTTTAAAACCAGATTTTTTTGGGCACTTGGGTGGCTTAGTGGGTTAAGCCTCTGCCTTCGGCTCAGGTCATGGTCTCAGGGTCCTGGGATTGAACCCCACATCTGGCTCTCTGCTTCGCAGGAAGCCTGCCCCCCCCCACCCGCCCATCCTCTGCCGACCTCTCTGCCTACTTGTGATCTCTGTCAAATAAATAAATAAAATCTTAAAACAAAAAAAACGTTTTTTTTTTTTAACTGAATGAGGAAACTAGGATAAACCTATATCCATCTATCTGTCTATATATATAGATATATATAAATAATTTGGACTAAATACTGCTGAGTCATCTTTCTCTCTCTTTTTTTTTTTTTGACAATGCCATCCATCCCTCACTCTACAGTATATATCAGGTTTTGCTTGGCTCATATTCTGTGCAATCTAGCTGAGAAAGGAGGGGAAATTCACCTGGTTTAATGCTATGGCAACAAAAATTGAAAGAAAACTTAAGTATCATTTAGTCCAATTCTTTTCATTTTACAAAATAAGGAACTTGAGAGAGATTCAAGATATTCAGTGTTTTCTTAAGGTCACAAGATTATCTGTACAGCAACTACAACCAGTTTTTAGATTCTCTGCCCCTTATTCACTAGAAATTGGCCTAGAATCCCATCAATCACCCTGACTGTCAACCTGGCTTTGGAAAGGGGATATAGCAGCTCTGCCAACAGAAAAACACAAAAGAAATCATTAAGTCAGTAAAGAAAAACCTAGTTTCTCTTAAAACGCTAAAATGAACTCCCAAGTGTAGGAAGAAACAGAAAAATATATATCAAGAGAACACCCAAAGCCTTCCATATTATCTAGTACTGAATATTTTTGGGAGGACACAGTCTGAAACAAAGATTCTGTGATTAAGGCACTTGCAAGTGCCGTAAGTTAATGACTACTACTGTTATATATGTTGATTCACTAATATTATGCTGTTAAGTAATAAAACAGTTGATATAGAACAAATAGAGGCACGATGGTGGAGGAGTAGCAGATTGAGATGACATCAGGTCACAGGAGTTCAGCTAGTTATCAAACCATTCCGAACACCTACAAGCCCAACAGGAGATTGAAGAGAAGAAGAGCAGTAATTTTAGAAACAGAAAATTGACCACTTTCTGAAAGGTAGAACATGTGGAGAAGTGAATCCGAAGCAACAGGAAGATAGACCACAGGGTGAGGGGCCGGTTCCCAGCAAGCAGTGGAGCAGTGGAGCACAAAATTCAAACTTTTAGAAGTCTGCTCCACTGAGGGACATCGTTCTAGAGGCTAAGTAGGGGTGGAACCCTCATAGGGACAGTTTGGTCTCAGGTCCTGCAGAGTCACAGAATGATCAGGGGTGTCTGAGTGTAGCAGAGCCCCCAGGTATTGGAGCGGGGAAGCCAGCTACAGAGACGGAGCCATGGAGTGAGCTCTCAGGTCGGGGATACCTTAAACTGCTCTGTGGCACAGTCAGGCCACTGCTCTTTGAGCAGGGACCCCACAAGTGGCAGATCCGTGGAGACCCACCTTCCTTCACCGAAGAGCAGAGCGACAGAATTCTGCTGGGTTTGGAGATTCCAAACGGGGCTGTGTTCCAGAAACAGAAACATTGGTCACAGGTCGAGTGGCTTGGAGCATGGTTGGAGACCAGGGAGACGGGAGTGATTGACTGCTTTTCTCCGAGGGCGCACTGAGGAGTGGGGCCCTAAGCTCTCGGTTCCGCCAGGCTGGAGATTGGGAGGCCGCCATTGTCGGGACTCCATTACCGTCCTCCACAGCTCTACTGAAAGCACTCAAGGAACAAAAGCTCCCAAGAGCATCTGAGCAGATTACTTAGCGCCGCCCCTGGGGCAAGGGCAGCACAATTCAGCCTCAGGCAAAGACATTGGAAAATCACAGCAACAGGCCCCTCCCCGAGAAGATCAGCAAGAACATCCAGCCAAGACCAAGCTCACTGATCAAGGAGAACAGCAGAATTCCAGAGGAGGGGAAAGCAAAGTATGGAATCCATGGCTTTCTCCCCAGGATTCTTTAGTCTTGCAAGGTTAATTAAATTCTTATAATTTTATTTTTTTCTTATTATAATTTTTTTAACTTTTCCTCTTTCCTCTTTTAATGTTTCTTTTAACAGTTTATCTTAACAATACCTTTCTAAAAAAAATCTTTTTAACCTTAATTATTATACTAAAATTTTATTCTTCATTGTATCTAACTTTATTTTTTGATACATATGGGTTTTTTCTTCTAAAAAATATTGGGATACAATTTCTTCTAATAGATCAAAATATACCCTAAATCCAGCACAGGGCTTTGTGCTAGTCTCCAGACTGAGAAAATTCTCTCTTCTTTCTCTTTCTTTTTCCAACCAATTTATCATATCAATTCCTTTTTTAGAATTTTTTTTTTCATCTTTACAGTCATATTCCACCCCTTCATTGTGTTTACCCTTATTTTGGGGTATATATATAAGTTTTTCTTTCCTTAAAATTTTGGGAGGTAGTTTCTTCTAACAGACCAAATACACCCAAAATCAAGTGGGTGGCTCTGTTCTATTCACCAGCCTAAATTATATATATGTATATATATATACTTTTTCTTTTTAATTAAAAAAAATTTTTTTTTCAAATTTCTTTTTACACCCTTTCTCACCCCACACCCCGATTTCGGGTCTCTTCTCATTTGGTTAGCATACATTTTTCTGGGATCTTTGCCACCCTTTTAGTATTTTATTCTCACATTCAAATATTCTTATCTGGCTAAAATGACAAGGTGGAAAAACTCACCACAAAAAAAAGAACAAGAGGCAGTACCAAAATCTAGGGCCCTGATCAATATGGACATTGGTAATATGTCAGATCCAGAGTTCAGAATGATGATTCTCAAGGTGTTAGCTGGGCTGAAAAACGACATGGAAGATATTAGAGAAACCCCGTCTGGAAAAATAAAAGCCCTTTCTGGAGAAATAAAAGAACTAAAATCTAACCAAGCTGAAATCAAAAAAGCTATTAATGAGGTGTAATAAAAAATGGAGGCTCTTACTGCTAGGATAAATGAAGCAGAAGAGAGAATTAGTGGTACAGAAGACCAAATGATGAAGAATAAAGAAGCTGAGCAAAAGAGAGACAAACAACTATTGGACCATGAGGGGAGAATCTGAGAGATACGTGATATCATAAGACGAAACAATATGAGAATAACTGGGATTCCAGAAGACGAAGAAAGAGAAAGGGAGGCAGAAGGTATATTGGAACGGATTATTGTAGAGAATTTCCCTAATATGGCAAAGGGAACAACATCAAAATCCAGGAGGCACAAAGAACCCCCCTCAAAAGCAATAAAAATCCACACCCCATCATCTAATAGTAAAACTTACAAGTCTTAGTGACAAAGAGAAAATCCTGAAAGCAGCCCGGGACAAAAGTGTGTAACATACAATGGTAAAAATATTAGATTGGCAGCAGACTTGTCCACAGAGACCTGGCAGGCCAGAAAGAACTGACATGATATATCAGAGCACTAATTGAGAAAAACATGCAGCCAAGAATACTATATCCACCCAGGCTATCACTGAAAATAGAAGGACAGATAAAAAGCTTCCAGGAAAAACAAAACTAAAAGAATTTGTAAACACCAAACCACCCCTTCAGAAAATATTGAAAGGGGTCCTCTAAGCAAAGAGAGAATCTAAAAGTAGTAGACCAGAAAGGAACAGAGACGATATACAGTAACAGTCACCTTACAGGCAATACAATAGCACTAAATTTTATCTTTCAATAGTTACTCTGAATGTAAATGGGCTAAATGCCCCAATCAAAAGACACAGGGAATCAGAATGGATAAAAAAGCAAAACCCATCAATATGCTGTCTGCAAGAAACTCATTTTAGACCTGAAGACACTTCCAGGTTTAAAGTGAGGGGGTGGAAGACAATTTACCATGCTAATGGAATTTAAAAGAAAGCTGGGGTGGCAATCCTTATATCAGATAAATTAGACTTAAAACCAAAGAGTATTATAACAGATGAGGAAGGACACTATATCATACTCAAAGGGTCTATCCAACAAGAATATCTAACAATTGTAAATATCTATGCCCCTAACATGGGAGTAGCCAACTATATAAACCAATTAATAACAAAATCAAAGAAACACATCAACAATAATACAATAATAGTAGGGGATTTTAACATCCCCCTCACTAATGTGGATAGATCATCCAAGCAAAAGATGAACAAGGAAATAAAGTCCTTAAATGACACACTGGACCAGATGGACATCACAGATATATTTAGAACATTCCATCCCAAAAATACAGAATACACATTCTTCTCTAATTCACATGGAACATTCTCCAGAATAGATCACATCCTGCGTCACAATCAGGTCTCAACTCGTACCAAAAGACTGGGATCGTTCCCTGCATATTTTGATACCACAATGCTCTGAAGCTAGAACTCAATCACAAGAGGAAAGTTGGAAAGAACTCAAATACATGGAGGCTAAAGAGCATCCTACTAAAGAATGAATGGGTCAGGGCGCCTGGGTGGCTCAGTGGGTTAAAGCCTCTGCCTTCAGCTCAGGTCATGATCCCAGGGTCCTGGGATCGAGCCCCACATCGGGCTCTCTCCTCAGCAGGGAGCCTGCTTCCTTCTCTCTCTCTGCCTGCTTCTCTGCCTACTTCTGATCTCTGTCTGTCAAATAAATAAATAAAATCTTAAAAAAAAAAAAAAGAATGAATGGGTCAACGAGGAAATTAAAGAAGAATTGAAAAAATTCTTGGAAACAAATGATAGGGAAAACACAACTGTTCAAAATCTGTGGGGCACAGCAAAGCCAGTCCTGAGAGGAAAACATATAGCGATACAAGCCTTTCTCAAGAAACAAGAAAGGTCTCAAATACACAACCTAACCCTACACCTAAAGGAGCTGGAGAAAGAACAGCAAAGAAAGTCAGAATCCAGCAGAAGAGAAATAAAGATCTGAGCAGAAATCAATGAAATTGTATCCAAAAAAACCAGCAGAACAAATCTACAAAACTAGGAGCTGGTTCTTTGAAAGAGTTAATAAGATTGATAAACCCCTGGCCAGACTTATCAAAAAGAAAAGAGAAAGGACCCAAATACATAAAATCACGAATGAAAGAGGAGAGATCACAACTAACACCAGAGAAATACAAACAACTCTAAGAACATACTATGAGCAACTATATGCCAGCAAATTTGACAATCTGGAAGAAATGGATGCATTCCTAGAGACATAGAAACTCTCACAACTGAACCAGGAAGAAATAGAAAACCTGAAAAGACCCATAACCAGTAAGGAGATTGAAGTGGTCATCAAAAATCTCCCAACAAACAAGAGCCCAGGGCCAAATGGCTTCCCAGGGGAATTCTACCAAGCATTTAAAGAAGAATTAATGCCTATTCTCCTGAAACTTCCAAAAAATAGAAATGGAAGGAAAACTTCCAAACTCATTTTATGAGGCCAGCATTACCTTGATCCCAAAACCAGACACAGATCCCATCAAAAAAAGAGAATTACGGACCAATATCCTTGATGAACACAGATGCGAAAATTCTCACCAAAATACTAGCCAATAGGATCCAACAGCACATTAAAAGGATTATTCACCATGACCAAGTGGGATTTATTCCCGGGCTGCAAGGTTGGTTCAACATCCGCAAATCAATCAATGTGATACAATACATTAATAAAAGAAATAAAAGAAAGAACAAGAACCATATGATCCTCTCAATAGATGCTGAAAAAGCATTTGACAAAGCACAGCATTCTTTCTTGATCAAAACTCTTCAAAGTGTAGGGATAAAGGGTACATACCTCAATATCATCAAAGCCATCTATGAAAAACCCACAGCGAATAACATTCTCAATGGAGAAAAACTGAAAGTTTTTCCGCTAAGGTCAGGAACACAGGGATGTCCGGATGTCCATT
Source organism: Meles meles (assembly GCF_922984935.1). NCBI lineage: Eukaryota > Metazoa > Chordata > Mammalia > Carnivora > Mustelidae > Meles > Meles meles. The sequence goes on from NC_060068.1 coordinate 88,777,314, forward strand.
ATCACCACTGCTATTCAACATAGTACTAGAAGTCCTAGCCTCAGCAATCAGATAACAAAAAGAAATTAAAGGCATCCAAATCGGCAAAGAAGAAGTCAAACTATCACTCTTTGCAGATAATATGATACTTTAGGTGGAAAACCCAAAAGACTCCACTCCAAATCTGCTAGAATTTGTACAGGAATTCAGTAAAGTGTCAGGATATAAAATCAATGCACAGAAATCAGTTGCATTTCTATATACCAACAAGACAGAAGAAAGAGAAATTAAGGAGTCAATCCCACTTACAATTGCACCCAAAACCATAAGATACCTAGGAATAAACCTAACCAAAGAAGCAAAGAATCTGTACTCAGAAAACTATAAAGTATTGATGAAAGAAATTGAGGAAGACACAAAGAAATGGAAAAATGTTCCATGCTCATGGATTGGAAGAAAAAATATTGTGAAAATGTCTATGCTACCTGAAACAATCTACACGTTTAATGCAGTCCTTATCAAAATAACATCCTTTTTTTTTTTTCAAAGAAATGGAACAAATAATCCTAAAATTATTTGGAACCAGAAAAGACCTTGAACAGCCAGAGGAATGTTGAAAAAGAAAGCCAAAGTTGGTGGCATCACAATTCCGGCCTTCAAGCTCTATTACAAAGCTGTCATCATCAAGACAGTATGGTACTGGCCAAAAACAGACATATAGATCAGTGGAACAGAATAGAGAGCCCAGAAATAGGTCCTCAACTCTATGGTCAACTAATCTTTGACAAAGCAGGAAAGAATGTCCAATGGAAAAAAGACAGTCTCTTCAACACATGGTGCTGGGAAAACTGAACAGCCACATGCAGAAAAATGAAACTGGACCATTTCCTTATACCACACACAAAAACTGAGTCAAAATAGATGAAAGACCTCAATGTGAGAAAGGAATCCATCAAAATCCTTGAGATCACAGGCAGCAACCTCTCTACCTCAGCTGCAGCAACTTCTTCCTAGAAACATTGCTAAAGGCAAGGGAAGCAAGGACAAAAATGAACTATTGGGACTTCAACAAGAACAAAAGCTTTTGCACAGCAAAGGAGACAAAAGACAACTGACAAAATGGGAGAAGATATTTGCAAATGTTATATCAGGTAAAGGGCTAATATCCAAAATCTATAAAGAACTTAATCATACTCAAAACCAAACAACAAATAATCTAATCAACAAAGGGCAGAGGACATGAACAGACATTTCGGGAAGGAAGACATCCAGATGGCCAGCAGACACATGAAAAAGTGCTCTACATCACTCGGGATCAGGGAAATACAAATCAAAACCACAATGAGATACCACCTCACACCAGTCAGAATGGCTAAAATTAACAAGTCAGGAAATGACAGATGCTGGTGAGGATGCAAAGAAAGGGGAACCCTCCTACACTGCTGGTAGGAATGCACGCTGGTGCAGCCACCCTGGAAAATAGCATGGAGGTTCCTCAGAAAGTTGAAAATAGGGCTACCCTACGACCCAGCAATCACACTACTGGGTATTTACCCTAAAGATACAAATGTAGTGATCCAAAGGGGCACATGCACCCAAATGTTTATAGCAGCAATGTCCATAATAGCCAAACTATGTAAAGAACCTAGACTGTCCATCAGCAGATGAATGGATAAAGAAGATGTGATATGTATGTATGTGTGTATATGTATATGTATAATGGAATATTATGCAGCCATCAAAAGAAATGAAATCTTGCCATTTGCAATGACATGGATAGAACTAGAGGGTATTATGCTGAGCGAAATAAGTCAATCAGAGAAAGACAATTATCATATGATCTCCCTGATATGAGGAATTTGAGAGGTAAAGTGGGGGCTTGGGGGGTAGGGAAGGAAAAAATGAAACAAGATGGGATTGGAAGACAAACCATAAGAGACTCTTAATCTCACAAAACAAACTGAGGGTTGCTGGGGGGAGGCAGGTAGGGAGAGAGTAGTTGGGTTATGGACACTGGGGAGGGTATGTGCTATGGTGAGTGCTATGAAGTGTTTAAGCCTGACGATTCACAGACTTGTACTCCTGGGGCAAATAATGCATTATATATTAATAAAGAAATTTAAAATAAAATTTAAAAATGGGGAGGATATGTGCTATGGTGAGTGCTGTGAAGTGTGTAAGCCTGACGATTCACAGACCTGTACCCCTGGGGCTAATAATTCATTATATGTTAATGAAAAAAATAGCTGACATATTTGGTTGGCTACCAGCTTCTAATAAGATAATAATTTCATGGCTTTATATTTATTTTCTTCCATGCATATACAAAGAATCTGAGTAACATTTATCAGTGGTTCTCAAGGTGTGTTCTGCAGTCCTTGCAGGTGGGAATATGGGGAGGGTTCCTTGAGAGCATTTCAAGTTGTCTGTGAGGTTACAAGTACTTCATGATAATGGTATGATATTATTTACTTTTTTCACTTAGTCGACATTTGTACTGATATTAAGAAGCAATGGTAGATGTAACTGTTGGCTCCTTTGAACATGTCAAGGCAGTGGCACCGCTCTAAGCAGTCATCATATTCTTCACTGCCACTGACTCATGTTAAAATGTCAATTTCACTTTCATTAAATAGTAAATATTTAATTTTATTAAATCTCAATCACTGATATGTGTGGCAAAGTATGCATAAAGAACTTCTGCTGTATACTTGAGCACAATGGCTGTCCAGAAGATTTGGTTGCTCAAACCAAAAGCACTGTGCAAGTGATTAAATTGTGAACTGAAATAGTTCTTTTCTCATAGAACATTATTTGTACTTGAAAAGACGAATGACAGACAAAAACTATGATTGATCAGGCTAAAGTATCCCGCAGAAGTTCTCGCAAAATTGTAACAAAGTCAGACTGTCACTTTGAGGAACTGATAATAAATTTCAGCTTTCAAATGAAAATTACAATTTTGAAAACATATCTGCCAGTGTGAGCTGGCCAGCTTCCTAATACTTCAAGCCATTTATGGTGGGGTAGATGATGATATAAAGGAATACGATATGGTATTGTATAATGTAATGTGTCAACATCAGGAAGATCTGTATAACACAGCGTACTGCTATTTTCCAAGTAACCAATATTTGATATTAGAAAATCATATATGTGTAAAAGATCCATTTAAAATCCATTTAAAAGATCCATTTAAAACCCAAGACAGACACATGGATTTTAATGTAACAGAATAATAAAAGTACATTGATCATTTCATATTCTGCCATGCAACTCATCTTTAAACAACTACTTGTGAAACTTTGGTATGATATAAATATCAGGGCATATCAATGATCACTTTCTTAAAAATCCATGATCACTTTTAAAAAACTGTTAAATATTCCCGTTTCTCCAACTACATATAAATAAGAGGTGGGATTTTCTTTATCTTCTTCAACCGAAACAAAAATGTAACCTATCAAATGCAGAAGGAGATGTAAGAATCCAGCTATTTTCTGTTAAGTTACACATTTGTTTTGCACAAGTGTGAAACAATGCCACCCCAAGGATAGTTTTTATAAAAAACAAAAACAGAAATCAAATGTTGAAGAAGATATAGAGAAGATGGGACTCTTGTTCACCGCTGACAGGAATGTAAAATGGTACAAGTGCTACGGGAAACATAGTGGTTTCTCAAAAAATTTAATACAGAATTACCATACGGATCCACTAATTCTAAATATACCTGCCAAAGAACTGAAAGGAGAAATTCAAGAACAGATTTGCGCACATCTGTGATCATAGCAGTATTATTTAAAACAGCAAAAAGATGGAAACAACCCAAATGACCATGGATAGGTGAACAGGCAAACAAAATGTGGTATATTGATAACAATGGAATATTATTCAGCCTTAAAAAGGAAGAAAATTCTGACCTAAGTTACAACAGGGATGAACCTTAAAAACACGCTAACTCAAATAAGCCAGTCACAAAAATATAAATATTGCATGATTCCACTTGTATGAGGTACCTAATACAGTCAAAACCATAAAGACAGAAAGAATAGTGATTACCAGGGAGGGGAAAGAACACAATGAGGAGTTACGGTTTGGGATGATGAATAAGAACTGGAGATGGTTAATGGTAATGGTTGTACAACTATGTGAATGTTCTTAATGTCACTGAATTGTGCACTTAAAAATAATTAAAGTGGCAAATTTTATGTTACGTATATTATACAACCATAAAAAAAAACCACAAAAACTGAAGGAAAATAAAGAAATCAATCCGCAATTCCACTTTCTTACTGATTTTTTTGGCAAGAGTTTTGGAAAAGTTATTTTTCATTAAAAATGTTATTTGTGCAGATAATGAGTTTATTACACTTTTTTTTTACATAAACTAATACTTTAAAAATCCCCCAATTTTCATTTCTAATATGGTAAATATGGAGACTTATAACCAACATAAACAGAAGTTCTTAGGTCCTCAGTAATTTTTGCAGGGTAAAGGGGTCCTGAGACTAAAAAGTTTGAGAAGCGCTGTCTTGTACAAAATTTATTCTCTTCTCACACCTGCATTACGTGAGTATCTTCATTTGTCCCAACAAATAGCTGCATTTGAAGCTGTATCACTTGCAGCCTGCAGACTAAAAGGACTGTGAAATATGGTAAAAAAAATCATCACATTAACTCTTTATATACTGTCCCTTGGATGCACCATAATTACAGGGACTGAGCAACACAAAGCTCCACACAGATAAGTGGTCATATACAATAGAAAACTGTCAAAAAGCTCAAATGTTGAACATTTTCCAAAGTAGTTCTATAAGTATCTAGCAAGAAACACATATTTATTTCCTTTTTTTCTGTTGAGTCGTCATTAGGATTCACAGTTCCAGGCTGGATTTGGGGATGGGGGTGGTAGAGGCATTGTTTCCCGAAAACCACTCCATCTAGTGCATCCGTGCAAAGAATTTAATTCGCTCACCATCTTGCTACTGGTCTGTGGCAGAGGGGTGTGGCTTGGGAGCTAGGAAGCAATCCAAAACAGCAGCTGAGGCTGCCCCAAACCGTGTCCTAGCAAAAATTTCCTCCATTTTGGGCCAAGTCAATTTGCCCCAGCAAGAGGCCTAATGTTTTATGGGGAAGAGGTAAATAAAAAGGAAATTAGAGAGCATGGACGGAGATAAGCTGCAAAACCATAACGGTTTCACGTGCGTGTTTGTTAAACGATTTGTATGCTAATGATATGCGCGAGGGGCAAATTAGAATCGCTATTCCTGAGTCTACAGCTGCCGGCACTTTTAATAAGAGGTCTGCAGTTCTGGATGCGGGACAGAAGTCAAATGCTTTTCTTATCCGAACCATCTTTCTGCATTCATTTTGGGCCAGGCCTGCGACCAGTCTCGCGGACTGCAGCTGAGACACTCCCAAACAAAGGGAATGAATGTCCTCCCTAGGGAGCGGAGGAGGGAAAGGTGGCCCCAAGTGCCCGCGCCAGGTGTCCCTCAGGGTAGAACATGCGGGCCACGGGGATGAAAGTCTCAGGGGCGTTGGAGGGGTGCGCTCGGGAAAGGCTGAGCACAGGCACCCGGCACAGACCGGACCACGCCCGGCCCACAGTCAAGGTTAACCCGCGCATGGGAGGTACCTGTGGAGGCCTAGCACAGCCGAAAGGCACTGGGCGATCATGGGACGGCCGAGAGGCTGGCGCGTTGTCCTCCGGTTTCGGGTGTGGGAGCCGAGAGGCGGCCTAGAGGAGGAGGCAACAGCTGCAGCGGACACCGGCCTTGTCCGCGCCCTCCCACGTGCGGCAGCCCCAAGCCGGCGCCCACTTCGGCCCCGCCCCCCTGACTTGCGCCCCGCCCCGCGCGCCTTGCGCCGCCCGGGGGGCGGTTCTGGCGAGACCCAGCAGCCGGGAGCCCAGCGCGCAGCGGGGTGGGCTGAGGGGCGGCGGCGGGCTGGGAGCTGGGGAAGTTTGGGCGACCGTGGGCAGTGCTGCCGTCCGGAGCCAGGTTGAAGCCGGAGGAGGAGGGGGCGGGCGTACCGGCTTACGGACGCCCCCAGGCCCGTTGCCACTGTGTCGCGTCCTCTCGCCTGGTAAGGGGCTTCTGTCTGGGATGGGTGCGTCTCCCACCGCCCCAGCTGGGGCCTGCACCGCGCACCCGCAGCAAACCCCATCTGGGCCAAAGCGAGGCCCGGGTACTGAAGGGAGGGAGAAGGAGGTCGATGTCCTCTGGGGAGAAGAAGGGGGAGAAGCCTAGAGGAGGTTGAATATCTTCGTTTCCCCTCTTTCTTTTTTTCTTTTTTTTTTTTTCCACCTTCTGCCCTGGACCCTTATTTAGCACTTGCAACCCCATGGCCTAAAGACGGGGCTCGCCTTTAAAATAAGCCCAGAAATAATAAACATCCTGGCGGCGGGTACCACACCCTGGCTTTGGATTAGGGAACCTGAGGAACAGATGGATGATGCGATTTAGTGGAAATAAGCCATTAAGGCCGGCTGGCCCTGCGCCACTGTTTGGATGCGATAGTATTCCATGTGAATGAACATGACCGGGAGCTTCCAGCTTGTCCACGACAGCATAGCTACCGCAGAGAGCGTTGGTCGATGTGTAGTATCCATCGACTTAGGCAATGATTTTCCGACATGTCTTGTTTAAAAAAGAAATACCATTTTTATTAAGAATGACATTCAGTGGCTGAATACCCTTTCATTAATGTATTTCCTCCTCAAATAACAGTCTAATCCTACAAAAGTTGATGCAGGGTAAATTATACATACATTAAAAAAAAAAAATCTTATGAAATAGAGGAAGATGGTCATTGTAGATGAGCTTCTGAGTCAGCAGTATGAAATCTCCCTGAACTTAGTACTGAGGCCTTTTGGGGATTTCTGTATCTGTATCTATTCTCCTGTTGTGATCTGTATCTGTACTATACATGCTGTTAAGATACAGTGAGATATTCAGTAAGTGTCTGAGCTTGTGTTCTACATGTTTTGAGGACGATTTTACTTTTGCAGGTTTTAACATAATCTAATACTACTGGGTTTAAGTGAAAATATGTAATACCTTACCATAACAATACTTTGTGTTCTCCTGACTCTTTAAAAACAAGAATGAAGGCAATACAGGATTTGTTTTTGCTTTTTACTTTCTGTGTAATTTATAACTTTGTTATTTATAACCTTCCTGACCAATTCTTTAACATAACTTAGATCACTGTTTTCTGTTTTCTTATCAAAGAAAAGTGTTCAAGCTTTTAAAATGTCATCTATCAAGCACTTAGTTTATGCTGTTATTCGTTTCTTACGGGAACAAAGTCAGATGGATGCTTATACTTCAGATGAACAAGAAAGTTTGGAAGGTAGGCACCTGCTCTTCATGTTCATTTGTGTTATGGTTGTAAACAAAGACTAAAATAACTAAGTCTGACTTTATGATCTATTATAACGAAATTAAAATATTTTCTTGATCTTTCAAGAAGAGAGATTGTGTTTCCATTTTCTGAGGCTTGTTTTAATTAACAGCACAATATGAGGACCATTGTTCATTTATTGAACAACTGTTATGTGTCAGAACTATGTTGTTCATACTGTAGGGAATTTTTTCTCTATGGTAACTGTTAAGTTAGTCATATCCTCACTTAACAGAAAATGAAATGAAACCAGAAAGATTAAGTGACATGACAGTGAAATGTGGCCAACTTGAGATTTAAATCCTGGTTTTTACTCTGAAGATCTTGTCTCTTCCTAATAGGAAAGCATCTCATTTATAATCAATACCTGAAAATACCTTAGTCATCATAAAAGCAGTATGTAAAAGTGTAATAATTGCATCACAATTAAGCTCTGACAACTTTCTATTTGGGGATTTGAAAATGAGAGGATTTCACTTTTGTTTGTGTGAGCTTTAAATATTAGACTTGGTAATCTGTGAAGTTGAACAGGACTTGGATGATAGCATCATGTGTTTCCCTGAACACCATCTTTTCTGCTTCACATTTATGCATTATAAAATTTAAATTCAGTATAACCCTAAAAAAAAGATAGAATTCTGCAGATAGGCTTGTGGAGGTTCAGTGAGTGTAGCTTCCTTATGGCCTAAAGACTTAATTATTGCAATGAGACAGTACATTTGGGAGAATTTAATAGATATCATACAATTTGATTTTGCCATCTTGAAATTATTTCTCCTATAAAGGGGATACCTCTATTAATTTCAATAAGCACTTCCATTGTGAAGTGCTTTTGATAAGCACTTCCATTGCTTTTAAGAGGTGGGGATGAAAATTGGGCATTTGCTCTAAATCTGCTTGCAATCTGGTAAGACACTGTCTTTCCAGGTGGCAGTGAGAGGAGCAGGTGACACACAGTTGGAGAACATTGCAGTTGGTTCATTTCATATTAAGATCTTTTTGTCCTCCTTAGTGGTTAAACTATGTGAAGGTAAAGGTGACTGGTTATCTAAAGAAAACATTGGTTATGGTTGTCCAGTAGCAAACAGATAAATACAATCATTTAATAGAAGATTTTTTTTCAATCAAAGGCAATATAATACATATTTCTAAGGACCAGAAAGAAAATGGAGGGTTTTTTTTTTTAAATCAAGATGTTATGTCCTATTTTTAGGATGGCCTTCAGCCAAAAATATGTGCCTTCAGCTGTTTGTTATATATGGCAGCCAGAAATGGTGCCAATTGTTTTTGACCGACCCCTATTTTTGACTCTGAGAGTCTAATTTAATTGAGTATGAAATCATGTGAAGTCTGCCCACCTTCTAGACATTTAAAAAAGCCCTAGAAGAGGAGCCTCAGTTCTCGTACCAGCCTTACCATAGTGGTAAATTTTTATAGTCTTATCAGCTTTGAGCTTCTTCATCAGAAAATGTCACCCACTCCTAATTGTTGTCATCTACTGACATCTGTTTCATGTGCTCCTGCTCCCTGTCACTCTCTCTAGTACTAATCTGTCTGAATTTTGGGCAATTGCAATGACCTCATAGGTGTTTCTTTCAGTTCTCTCAGCACTCTGTTCCTTGACCTGCTTGTCCTCCAATGATCTCAACTACTGAGCAGCATGGCCATACCCTAGACTAGTGGTTCTGAACTCAAGGTGGTTTTGTTTGGGGATATTCGTGACTGTCACCACTGAGTGGCTGGTATTACTGGCATCTAGTGGGTAGAGGCCATGGATACTGCTAAACGTCCTATAATACACAGTATGGCCTCCAAGAACAAAGTCCAAACTGTCAGTAGTGCCAAGGGTGAGGAACTGTTCCCTGGACCTTCTCATTTTTGAAACTGCATTCTCTCCATCATCTCTATTGTAAACATTTCACATCCTGACCAGCACTCCCTGTCTTTGCAGCTTACTCCCCTAGAATCCCTACCCCAATAATTCTTTAACCCTAGGAGTATCTCCAGTCTATTGATCCCTTACCCTTCGCACCCTCTTCCATGGTTCATCATTATGTTCATGCCCTTGTGTATCTCTCCCTTTCTTGCAAAACCTGACCTTTTTTAAATTTAGCTCTCCATCAGCTCTGTGTTCATATCCATGTGACTGTGTATAGATGGAGCAAACCATACAACTTTGCCAATTGGTTCCTCTTTGAATTCATGACCATGAGCCTCAATTGGACGTTTAATGCTGCCTGGCAATCACACTGTCTCTTCCAAGTTCATGCATACTTTTGTTCTCCTAGACCACTACTTTAACACTTTTTTCTCCTGTCTTCTCAAACCCTCAAACGACCTCCCCTGTACACACTTTTAGTTGTCGACCTTGCTTCCTACTCCACCAGGAAAATTCAAGTAATAGGAAAACAACTTCCACAGACTCCCCCTGCCCCATCTATCCGCACACCAGCATCTATACCCTTACACACTCTGCCTGCCTGCCCAGACATGATAATAGTATGCCATGGACTAAATATTTGTGTTTTATTGAAATTCAAACGTTGAAACCTAACCCATTGTGATGGTATTAGGAGGTAGGGTCTTCATGATCAGGGTTAGTGCTCTTCTAAGAGACCCCAGAGAGCTCCTTTCCTCCTTCTACCATGTGAGGACACAGTGAAGAGACATAGTCTGGGAACCAGAAAGCAGGTCTTCACTAGACACTGAATTTGCTAGCCTCCAGAACTAAGAGAAATAAATTTCTGTTGTTTATAAGCCACCTAGTCTATGGTGTTCTGTTAGAGTAACCCAAACAGACTAAGACACTGTAGATGAACTATCCACGGTCTTCTCTAAATGGAACCTCTCTACTGACACATGGGATCTGATTCTGTCCTGTCTCACCTCCTCTGAGTTATCGCTTGAGTTATTCTACCCTTCTTGTCTTACATCAGCAAACTTCCCTCTGTTCTGGATCATTTATATCAGAATATACTTTTCATTATTTCTCCCTTCTTAAAAAAGCAAAAACAACAGCTAATTACCCTTGTTATATTACCCCACTACTTCCGAACTACTGCCTACTCTGATTGTCTTCCCCCTTTGCTGGAAAACTTTGAAAGAATTATATATACTTGCTTTTTAAAATTCCTCTCCTATTCCTTTTTTTTTTTTTTAAGATTTTATTTATTTATTTGACAGAGAGAGAATCATAAGGAGGCAGAGAGGCAGTCAGAAAGAGAGGAGAAGCAGGCTCCCTGCTGAGCAGAGAGCCCGATGCAGGGCTCGATCCCAGGACCCTGAGATCATGACCTGAGCTGAAGGCAGAGGTTTAACCCACTGAGCTACTCAGGCACCCCTCTCTCCTATTTTTTTTTTTAAACCCATTCCAGTTAGGCCTTAGCCTCAGTCTTTTTGCCTATACTGTTCTCATCAAGGTCATCAGTGATTTCTGGATGCTTTAGTTCAGTGGTCTGTTCTCAGTCTCCATCTGCCTTACTAGCTGTCATTGATAAAGCTGATGATCTCCCTCATCTTGCCCACACCCCCCGGCCACTGCCATACACTTGATTCCGTTGGCTTTCAGGCTACCTCCTTACACTCTCTTAGTTTTCTTCTTATCTCATTGTTTGCTCTGTCTGTCTCCTTTACTAGTTTCTCTTCTTTTCCCTGACCTGAAGTGTCCAGGGTTCAATGCTTGAACTTCTTCTCTTCACTATCTATACTCAGTTTTTTGATGGTATTGTTCCGTTTCTTGACATTCAACCAAGACTTTCCTTCTGAACTGCAGATTTTTATATCCAACTGCCTACTAGATATCTCCACTTCTATGTCTAATAGGCATCTCAAACTGAACATTTCCAAGACTGAACTCCTGATCCTCCCACCCAAAATCTGTTCCCTATCTCAGTTGATGGCAACTCTCTTTCTTCAGTTGCTTAGGCCAAAACTTGGGCAGCATTCTGGACTCTTCTATTTCTCTCAGATTCTGCATTTAATCATTTAGTAAATCCTGTTGGCTGTACCTTCAAAATATATCTAGAGTCTTACCATTTTCTCCCACCTCCACTGATGTCACCCTGGGTAGAATTAAGTGTTTTTCATCTGTTTTAATGTAGTGGTCTCTAACTGGTCTGTCTCCTTCTGTTCTTGCAGCCTTGTTGAATATTCCCAACACAGCCACCAGTGATCTTTTAAGACAGAGTGTGTCAGGGGCGCCTGGGTGGCTCAGTCAGTAGTGCATGAGACTCTTAATTTTGGGGTTGTAAGTTCAAGCCCCATGTTGGGTGGAGAGATTACTTACAAATAAAATCTCTAAAAAATTTTTAAAAAGTAAAACAGATGTCAGATTCTGTCATTTCTCCACTCAAAATCTTGCAGTGACTCCTCATGTTACTTAGTCATGTTTTAAAGAATTCATATAATTTGGCCTTCTGTGATGTGTTGTTCACTGACTTGAACCAAATTAGCTTCCTAACTCTGAGTATACTACCTCCTCTTTCCTAAGAGCTTCTGCTGTATTTGTTTTTTGCTGCTTAGATTGTTACTACTTCAGAAAATGGTAATACCTTCATTGTCTTTGAGTCTTTCTGAATGAGGCCTATGCTGGGTGCTCTTTTGTCTGTAGCCTGCTTCTCTGCTCTGCTCTCCACACTTGGATCTCTTTACCCTGCTCTACTTTTTAATTGCTTATAGCCTACCTCTCCACCCCTGCCCCAAAATGTCAGCCCCAAGAGGTCAGGGGTCTTTTCTGTTTTATTCACTATACGATATATCTGAAGCATATAGAAAAGTGCCTGACACATAGTAGTTGCTCAATAAATATTTGTTGAATTGAATTGATGAATTGAGCCAGGTGATCCTGGGCCTATCACTCGCTTGGTCTGTATCTTAACTTCTCAGTCTGTTAGATGAAGCTGTCTGCCTCCTCTTCATCTGATAGATTCATCAAGAGAATCAGAATCAGGGAAGGCAGGTAGCTAACGTATGGCAGCTTTTGAAATGGGATATGGGAAATGGGGCAGTGTTAAATAGAACTCTTCATTTGCCCTGCTCCTCTTCAGTACCAAATGCACAATTGTTTGTTGTTAAAGTAGAACAATAATTATATACAGTATTTGTTTATATTTGTATGACTTATTCCTGACTATGACCTCCTGAAAGGACTGAATATAATATTCCTTGCTTCATAAATGAATCTTGAAATAAAAGATAAATTATTGCACTTAGGTTATTTGATTTTTTTTTTTTGACTGGATGAAAAATGGTAATGAGGTAATCCTGAATTTTTGTCATACCCTCACCCCCATCACAACTACTGCCTACTGTTTTTATGTTCCTTTTTCTGGAAAACTCTTTGAAAGAGCTGCCTATACTTGCCTTTTCTAATTCCTCTCCTATCCTTGTGTATCTCTCCCTTTCTTGCAAAATCTGACCTGTTCCCTATTCTTCTCCTCTTCTTTTTTGAACCCATTCCATTTGGGCCTTTGCCTCAATCTCTACAACCAAATCATCATCAAGGCTAAATACTTTGGCAACAGGGTTTACCTATCAAACAATTCTGTTTACTTATCTAGGGAATCTAACATAGTCAAAATCTTAGAATCAGGGAGTAGAGTGACAGTTTCCAATGATGGGGAAGGAGAAAAGACGTGATGGTCAAAGGGTACAAAGTTTCTGTTATGCAAGATATTTAAGTTCTGGGAACTTACTAGTCTGCCCAGTGACTATCACTAACTGTGTTCTGTACTTAAAGTTTGGTAAGAAGGTAGATCGTAGGTTAAGTGTTCTTACTACATATGTACGCATGATAATAACAATGGTGAGAGGAAACTTCGGGAGGCAATGAATATGTCTCTGGCCTTGACGGTGGTAATGGTTTCATGGGTGTATACTTATCCACAAACTCATGGAATTACAGACATTATATATAAACAGCTTTTTGCATGTCAACCATACTTCAGTAAAGTGGTTTGAAAAAACACAGCAAATAATTGTGTTTAAGACAAAACAGATACCTCCTTTAATGATATTTAATTGTGTCTAGTGTGTACCAGATCTGTGTTTTAAGATTAGTGACAGCAGAGATAAAGGAGCGGGGTTGAATTGCCTCAACAGGATAGAGCATAAAAATCCCTCAGGTTACCACATGGACTTTTCACCTGTCAGTGTTTAGCAGTAAAGTTACATACTCTGGGTTTTGGTTAAGGACTTGGTTGTGTACTATCCCTCTTTCCCGTGTCTGTGCATTAATGTTTTGGAGGAGAGAAGTGCTTTTCTCTACAGATTGTATTGTTGTTATTTCCTCTGTAATTAAACTATTGCTTCCAATGTAAACATAAATGTAGATTAAATTTATTGAACACCTATTATTTGCCAGCTATGTTAATGTCAGAGATGAGTCAGATACAGTCCTTATCCATAGAGACCTTCTAATGTGGGAGGCAGACATTTAAACATACGAAATGTAGTAAGAGAAGTTCAATAATAGAAACAGGTACCAGCGACGTGGCACAGTAAAGGCAATGACAAGTCTGATCAGGGAGGAAAGATACTGATCAAGAATAAATATATAGACATCGGGGCGCCTGGGTGGCTCAGTGGGTTAAGCCTCTGCCTTCGGCTCAGGTCATGATCTCAGGGTCCTGGGATCGAGTTCTGCATTGGGCTCTCTGCTCAGCAGCGAGCTTGCTTCCCATTCTCTCTCTCTGCCTGCCTCTCTGCCTACTTGTGATCTCTCTCTGTCAAATAAATAAATAAAATCTTTAAAAAAAAGAATAAATATATAGACATAAACACACACATACATTTACCATTATTATTATTTTTATTGTTTACATTGACTGTCATTATGGCAATGAGAGCCTGTTTCCTTGTGGCTGAGTGTTTTTAGTTCTGGAATGGATTGAAGTTTGAGAACGAGTGCTTGGCAAGAATAGAAATTGAGAGAATGAGAAAGGGTAAACAGTGGATTATGTTCTATGTAAAAGACACTCAGACTTCCTGTACTTGGTAACTTGTTGCTTATTCAATCCCTTTTCTAAGGACAGTTGTTCTCGGGATAGAGAAAGTAGTATTTTCATTTCTTTTATGACAGAGGTATTTTTCTCAGGACCACAGTTAATACATAATGTGTCTTTTAAAAAGTCATATACAAATATAAGTGAATCTATAATAAATCTGACAAAGGATGAATACTGTATGATCTCTCTTATATATGGAAGCTCATAAACAAACCAAGCACAAAGAAGAGATTGGTGGTTGTCAGAGGTGAGGAGTGGGGTGACAGAAGTGAATGAATTATTTATGTGTTGTTTTTAGTTTAAGTATATTGAGTGTAGATAATAATAAAACTCATCCACAAATATAAGTGGATCTCCTCCACACTGTCTGGAAGTACACTGAACATTTGGGCTACATTCTCATTTTGGGAGCCAGGAGAGAATTCCTTTTCAAAGGAGAGCATCCCCAAGATGAAAAGCTGCCACCATTTCCCTCTGTGAGTACTTGTAGAAACAACAGGATATCTTTCTTCCCTGTAATTGCCCTGGTTTGGACCACTTGTCTGTTTAGATTACTTAGGTAGGAACCCTCCCTGATCGGAGGGGTCATTTCCTTTACTCTGTTATGTAGCTGGTACATATTTCTATTAGTGAACTTGTTATGCTGTATTATGTGCATTTAACTGTATCCCACATTAGACTGTCTCTGTGAGGATAAGCCTTGTGTCTTATCCTTTCTAATGTCTAATCCATTCTCAGCATTCCTACCAGACTTTTAGTTCTAAACACAAATCCAGTTATATTATTCTCCGTTACTGAATTGTTTAATGGCTCTCTACTTGCCCACAGTGTGAAGTGCACATTCTTTAAGAACGTTATGTAAGGTACCTTGTCATCCAACAACAGACTTGCTTTCTAGCATAATCTCCCACCATATCCCTCCACCCCGTCTGTACCCTGGCCATATCAGTTATCTTGTCATACACCAAGTGCAGACGACACACCTATCACTGTTTAACATGCCGTGTATTTTTGTGTTTGTCAGCCGCCTTCTCTTAACCGTAAGCTTCATCACATGGATAGCAATTTTTATCTTCTGATTAACTGCTGTATTTACACCACCTTAGGAAAGCACCTTGCACATAGTAGGTGCTTGGGGTAAATTTGCAGGCATGAATGAATTTTTTTAAAGTCCACCTATCTTCACATAAGTAAATATACCAGCCAGAGTTTGTTTCTGTTACTCTGTTTGGTCAGGTTGAGAATTCTGTTTCTCACATTGAAAAAGAAGACTTTTTTGTTTGTTTTATTCAAGGTGGTTAATCAGATATTGGCAGAGAAGAGTCCGTTGTTGTTAATGGCAGGCTTCAATAAGAATATGATGTAATAGCTATATTGAGAAATTATATTCTAGGTACATTTTTCCTTAAGTAAGGAAGAAGAAATCAAGTTGTCTTCCCTTAGCAGCTGGTCTATAAACAGAAATCTCTATGTAGCTGAACCATTTAGTTTTTCCTTATGTTCTGTGATCATAAATACTGAATTACCACAGATTGCACAGAGTGCAGATTTCTACCAGAAAAAAAGGTCGTTTCTTTTTTTAGGTTGCTAATTTTTTTTTCACTATTCAAATTTATCTCAAGTTGCAATTCAGTGCTTGGAGACAGTTTTTAAAATCAGCCCAGAAGACACCCATCTAGCAGTTTCACAGCCTTTGACAGAAATGTTCACCAACTCCTTCTGTAAGGTAAGCTGTCACTGTTTTCTCATTAGTATCTGATTTAAGTATGACTACAATAATGATGTTGGGTTGTTAACATTTGAGGGGCTAGACTTTAGGTAACTAACTTCTTCCTAGGTGTAAGGTAGATAGTCCTCATGGAGATGATTTGGGACCTAAAATATAACTTTTAATGTGCTTTAGGTTTCCATATTAGTAGCTGTTCACATCCTTTCACCTTCGTTTATATTTAATGGTATGTCTTAGTTGCTTTTTAAGTCCTGTTTAGTCTCTGAGCATTTTTAGATTTCCGACATGGAATACAAGTTAAAAACAAAATTTTCCTGTTTACAAAGCAACTATGTAGAAGTAAATTCATTAGGAATTGAATCATCATTTTGAAACAGATTTCATAAAATTTGACCATTGATAGGGCTCTTTAAGACAGGGGAAGTTTCAGGATCATTGTGCAAAAGTAATGCCAAAAACCAAGTTTTCTGATACCCCTGCTCTCAAGAACTGTTTATAATGGTCTCTGGTTTCTCGCCATTTCAGGGAACATGGGCCATAACATTGCCTAAAAAAAATTTTTTTTAAAGACAGTTTTATTTAATTGAGGGATTGATTTGTAGAGAGACAGTATAAGCAGGGAGCAGTGAGGGGTAGAAGGAGAGGGAAAGAGAAAATCTTAAGTAGCTCCACACCTAGTGCAGAGCCTGATGTGGGGCTCAATCTCACAACTCTGAGGTCCTGACTTGAGCTGAAATCAAGAGTCTGACATTTTACCAACTGAGCCACCCACACATCCCTTAAACTGTCTGAAAAATCTTAAGGTTACTGATTTCAGGGCCCCAGGCTGACCTCCCATATGTTTTTTCATTACATTTTGGTGCCCCATGAACGCCTTTTGTTATTCTAGTTCTGTATTCAAGCTTCGATAGGGACCGAGGAAGTCAAGGGAGAAGCCGAAGCATGTAGTGTATACTTCTGCCTGGCAGGGACATTGCTGATACTACCACATTGGCTGCTTCTAGAACTTGTTGGAAGAGGTTCTGAGAATTGCAGTGAAGATTGCAAGTTGGCAGTATTACCTTCCCTCTTTCTATACTTGGAAAAAAGAACAATGTGGTTATCAGATCAATACTAATTATATGACAAAGATGTAAGGAAATAGTGACATGTCTGTGTGCTCCCCATCAGAGAATTCCCCTTTGCTCTGCTTTGGTTGCTGTGATTGTCTGGGCTTCTGGCCTCCTTAGGGAACCCCATTGCAGTGGCTGGATATGCCCATGGTTGAAGCTGACTTTATTTAAGTCCTAGATGCCCAAGAGGCTTGTGCTTGAGACAACACTTGGATTTGCTCATTCCTTAGCTCCTGTCACTGTTCACCTATACTAAAGAGATCAGAATTTTTTTTCTTTTTTTTTTTACTTCCCAGGAGGCTCAAATTGACTTTTGCGCTCTGTTTAAATAGGGCTCTGTTTTCTTTCTCTCTCACTGTTTCCCTTTGATTATATTTAATTATAAAACTTTTTTACTTACTATTTTAAAAATATAATTTCTTGGAACTGGCTGCACTGTGTATCTGCATAGTGTTATTTGTGGTATCAATCCTTTGTTATTCCTATTTAACAGCAGCAACTTCATCACATACGTGTTTGTTAGCAGAATACCTCAAAGAGAGTCTAAAACTTGCCTAAAGCAGCATCAAAATTGTTATAATTAAAGAAATTATGTCTCTATTTCACCATAAAAAAAGAATGAAATCTTGCCATTTGCAACAGCATGGATGGAACTAGAGGGTATTATGCTAAGGGAAACAAGTCAGAGAAAGACAGATACCATATGATTTCACTCATATGTGGAATTTAAGAAACATGCAAACAGCAAAAGGTAAAAAAAAAGAGAGAGAGAGAGAGAGAGAGACAAACCAAGAAACAGACTTCACTATGGAGAACAAACTGAGGGTTATCAAAGGGGTGGAAGGTGGGGGGATGGGTGAAACAGGTGATGGGAATTAAAGAGGACACTTGGGGTGAGTACCAGGTAATGCATGGAATTATTGAATCATTATATTGTACACCTGAAACTAAAATAATACTGTATGTTAACTAACTGGAATTAAAGACTTCAGGAAAAAAGAAATTATTCATCTCACTAAGTGTCCTTGGTTGTTACGTTGATCATTTTAGTTTTAGGAGTTAAGTTTCTATACTAAATGGATTCATTCCTTTTATATAAAGTAGGTAACCCTCATCCCTACATTATGGGCTGCTCAAATGTATTCAATGAATATGAGAATTAGTTCTCAAAGATATAAAACTGTGGCAATTTCATTAAAATAATTCAGAAGGATTTAGAAGGCAGAATGGATTAGAATCCATTTATCAATATGCCATTTTTTGTGACTTGAAAAAGCCACTTTTTCCCCATGCATTAACTGCCCAGGCTTGTTAGAAGATGTGTCATAGAAGAAACCCTGACAGCAAGTACTGTGGGGCAGTCCTTTGTCCTTAACTACACTTACATCCTATGACCGTAGTCAGTTTTAAGTAGTGACCTCTAGTTACAAGGATTCCTGTTTCAATTCTGTATTTTTTATTCCATTTTATTCTGATGCTTTATGTTTAGAAAAACTGATTAGTAGAGAAAGATTACAAAAAATAAGAACAACTCATGTACTTGATGAATGATTTTATACTTGTGAAAATTTGTGTGTAATTAGGGAAGTATATTTGAACATTGGAGTTATCAAGTTCCTTGAAACTTTAGACAAGACAAAGAACTTGGTAGGTATATTCTAAATGTAGTACATAGGCACATTAGCTACAAATTATGTTTTCTTGAAAACTATAGCTTTACTCACGAACTTCAGAGTCAAGTGTAAAAGCAGCACAATTTTAAAAAGATCTTCCAAAAATGGAAAATTACATTATGCTCCCGGTGCCACTCAAGATATTTCTGCTCGCGCCTTTGGTTTGAACCTTATGAATGCAAAGGAGGTTTGAGGATGGTAGTAGTTACTGAAAACAGGAAATTTACATTTTTAAAAAATTTTATGATGAAATTAATATATGTCCACTATTTTAAAAAATTTGGTCAACATGGAATGATATGAAGAAGAGACTGAAAATTTTACCTCCTCTTGTGTTAGACCTTTACTGTCTTTGTTTTTTAGCCTGTGTGCATGTATATGTGTGTGTGCACGTATTTAAGTAAATGATCATATTATTAGTGCTTCTTTTTGTAAACTGTATATTTGACTTAGTGGGCTATCTCCTTAGATATTAAACATGTTTCAAGATTTTCACTAATATAAAAAAATCTCTTGAATATATTTCTATTCCTGTTTTTTGTATACTGGTTATCTATTTATTTTACCAGAATTTAATAGAATTTATTAGAAATTTCAGAAAAAACAAATCTTCACAACTATACCTAATACTTAATTTGGATAACAAAATATCCTGTTTTTATTTTTAAATATAATGAATTTATTTTCAGCAGCATGTTCATTTAAAACAACAAAATATTTCCATTCACTAAAAATGTATTTGTCAATAAATACACAATAAACTTGTAGCATAAATGTAAATAGTCAATTTATCTCCATTACCCACAGTATAATTTACCTTTATTTTATGGTTATAGTATTTTAAATATATTGGTTACTTATATTTGTTCTGCATGAAGTAGGATTTTTTGATCTAGGAAAAGCAAATAAAAACTTTGATTCACAGTAGCTCATTATCTTCTAGAGAAATTCTACATAGTCATTTTTCTAATAAAATTATGTGAGAGGACTATTAGCCTATTTCTTTCTAATCTTTTTATTTACAAGTTAAATTTCATCACATGTAATTGCAGATGAGTTACTGTAATACAGGTTATTCATTATTATTTATGGTTCTGTGGGATGACTCTTTTTTATGTAGCTAAATGGAAATATATTGATTTTTATTTAATTTCAGAATGACATTTTGCCTCTCTCAAACTCAGTGCCTGAAGATGTGGGAAAAGCTGACCAATTAAAAGATGAAGGTGAGGATTTCATAAAGAAATTACTTATTTAGTAAAACTTTCTGAAACTCTGGAAAAGATGAATCTGTCAGTTGATAAGATTCTGGTTTACACTGCCAAGCCTGGATTGTGATGAGACCACATGGTATTTGTGAAATGATAGGGAAAAAACCTAGAAACATAGAATGGCTTATGAGCAATATAGTTATGTCTTGTTCTAAGAGAAGCAGATCTGTTGTGAATAAGACCTGGAAAACAAGTCACTTAAGGGGAGATTGCTTATAAACGAAGTTGCTATGTGTACTCCAGGATACCAAATTCTTTTTTATGTTTAAAGAGATGAAAATAATTTTCAATATTATTTTAACTCTTGTATATATTTACTGTTTTCGAATTCTTTGAAATTTATTAATGCATGTATATGGCACGTAAGTATTAGCTAGCACATTTAATTACTATATTACTAAATCTTCTAATAGTGGCTCTTGAAGCATTGGTACGGATAAATAAGTCACTGTTGAGTATCTGTGTTCAATTTTTCTATCATGTCATTTATGTTAAGCTATAGAGGAGAGTCAGGTTAGGCATACAAGATTTGTACTAAGAAGCTGGAGGGAAGTTTTGATATTAGCAGTGAATGAGAGCCATGAAATTCCATGTCCTATAATAGGCAGAGAGTTTTAGGGATTATGCCATGTTCCAAAGCTATACAAAATTGGTTCAGAACCATTTTTCTGGACTTTTCCTTACACCAAAAAAGGATGTTTACTTATTAAAAAAAAAACAAACAAAAAAACCAAAAACCAACAGTTGATGTCTAAAATGGCAGATATGAGAGAGAGCTTTTCCTATTCCTTGGGCCTTATCTTCTCTATTAAATTTATAAATACATACATATATCATTGTTTTTAATGGCCACATAGTGTTCCATGGTACTGTAAGACCATGATTTACTTACCTAGATAGATAATTTTGTAATCCTAAATAACATTATCTTAATGTCTTTGTCTGTATTTTTACTACTGTGATTATTGTCGTAGGATTACATTATAAAGTTCTGTATTTCCAACAAATACACAGCTTTCAATTTTCCATTTCCTATTTTATCTAAGAAATGATAGTACTACAGTGACTTAAAATTTTAGAATGATGTCTTTCATAGATTACATGCAAAAGCAAGCAACAACCAAGGGGCACCTGGGTGGCTCAGTCAATTAAGCCTTTGGCTCAGATCATGATCCTGGGGTCCTGAGAGTGAGCTCTATGTCGGGTTCCTTGCTCAGTGGAGAGTCTGTTTGTACCTTCCCCTCTGCAGGGCCCCCTGCCCCTGTTCATGCTCTCTTTTTCTCAAATAAATAAATAAAATCTTTAATAAAAAATTAAGCAACAATAAAAAAATTAAGCAACAACTAGATCCTTGTTGTCATTTGAGTCAAGAATACTCCTCACCAAGAATTTGAATTTAGGCTATCCAGGTAGAAATGCATTTTCCATATATTTAGTTTCTAATTGAAACAATTTAACCTGTTGTTGTTTGTTTTTTTTTTTTTCCTTGCTCAGAGTTTTGTAGTGTCTGAGATCAATGAGGATGATATTGACTAGATGGCAAATTGAAATTTAATTTTTGTCCATCATGTTTACTCCCTCTGCAGGAGATTGTGTTCCCCACACAGTTTGTATATATAGTGATATAGTGTATATAGTGTATATGGTGAATGTTGGTAAGAGGAGGATTAGGAGTCATTTACTGTTCCAGCATGGGTAACTGAACTACTCTTGCTTTTGCCTTTAAAATTTTTTAAGGATTATTTATTTATTTATTTGACAGACGGAGGTCATAAGTAGGCAGAGAGGCAGGCAGAGACAGAGAGAGAGGGAAGCAGGCTCCCCGCTGAGCAGAGAGCCCGATGCGGGGCTCGATCCAGGACCCTGAGACCATGACCTGAGATAGTGTGGTAAGAAATAAGCACAGTGAGGGCACCTGGGTGGCTCAGTGGGTTAAGCCTCTGCCTTCGGCTCAGGTCATGATCTTAGGGTCCTGGGATCGAGTCCCGCATGCGGCTCTCTGCTCAGTGGGGAACCTGCTTCCTTCTCTCTCTCTGCCTGCCTCTTTGGCTACTTGTGATCTCTCTCTCCATCAAATAAATAAAGTCTTAAAAAAAAAAATAAGCACAGTGGACTTTAGAGCATGAGTTAAGTAGTCATGTCTATTTCTGGTTTTAACTTTTGGGGTCACTGTGGCACCAGAGGACTCCCTAAGAACCCAAGATAAAAAGGCCCAAGAGCAAAAAGAAAATCCACATAAACCAGAAAATTCCTTTGCACAAGAGAAACAAACCTATTTAAGTACCTAGGCTCATGTAGTTAATATTATCTTGCTCTGTCATAAAAACTATGTAATCCTCTTAGCTTCCTTAGAGGTTTTATAGTTGCTACTTTTGGGGGGTGGGGATCTAAATTAATTTTTTTTTTAAAACAGCTTTATTGAGGGTTGCCTTGGTGGCAGAGTTGGTTGAGCATCTGAATCTTTGTTTCGGCTCAGGTCATGATCTCAGCGTCTTGGGATCAAGCCCTGCCTTAGCTCTGCTCTCAGTGGGGGAGTCTGCTTGAGATTCTCTCTCCCTCTGTGTGTCCCTCCTCCCACGTGCTCTTTCTTTATTTAAAATAAATAAATCTAAAAAAAAAACCAAAACCCCACCAGCTTTATTGAGCTATAATTTTTATACCATATAATTTACTCCTTTAAAGTGTACAGATTTGGGCACCTGGGTGGCTCAGTTGGTTAAGCGACTGCCTTGAGCTCAGGTCATGATCCCGGAGTCCTGGGATAGAGTCCCGCATCTGACTCCCAACTCCACGGGGAGTCTGCTTCTCCCTCTCACCTTCTCCTAGCTCATGCTCTCTCTCACTGTCTCTCTCAAATAAATAAATAAAATCTTTAAAATAAATAAATAAAGTGTACAGATTCAGTGGTTTTATAGTATATTCGTGGAGCTGTGCAACCATGACCACAATTATAGAACATTTTTATTACCCTAGAAAGAAACCATGTAGCTATTAGTGGAATCACTGTTTTTGTTTGTGTTTGTTTTAAGAGAGTGCATGTGTGTCTGTGTAGGCGTGAGTTTGGGCAGAGGGAGAGTGAGAGAGAAAATTCTAAGCAGTCTCCATGCTCAGTGCAGAGCCCCATAGAGAGAGAGATCACAAGTAGACAGAGAGACA
The DNA here is from genome assembly GCF_922984935.1 of Meles meles. Lineage (NCBI taxonomy): Eukaryota > Metazoa > Chordata > Mammalia > Carnivora > Mustelidae > Meles > Meles meles. Next base: position 88,800,645 of record NC_060068.1, read on the forward strand.
GGCAGAGCGAGAGGGGAAGCTGGCTCCCCACTGAGCAGAGAGCCCGATGCGGGACTCGATCCTAGAACCCTGAGATCATGACCCGAGCCGAAGGCAGAGGTGTAACCCACTGAGCCACCCAGGCATCCCATGCATTTCTGATCCTTAATGTGCAGTAACTTTTCACATGATTTTATTTATTTATTTATTTGAGATGTGGGGAGGGGCAGAGAGAGAATTTTAGGCATTGAGCCTGATGCAGGGGCTCGATTTCAATCTCCATCTCAGCCTGAGATAGTGACCTGAGCCAAAATCAAGAGTCAGACTTAACAGACTCAGCCTTCCAGATGCCCCACTTTTGCATGATTTTAGATGCTTTGGTTTACCTGTGTTTCCTTTAATCTTCCTGTTCTGTTCCTTGTAAAGTTGTACTGTCCTCCTCCTATGAGTAGCTAATGATCTGTTAAAAGACCAAGCTAATAGGAGAACTTCTGGTTTATTGGAATTTGGAAGGAATAGTACAGACCTTTGTGATGTAAATCTTTCCTCTTAACCAGTGTTTTAAAATTTAGATTTTGAATAGTGGTTATTAATCAGTGAGCAGGACACATTCCATTTCAGGGAATACAGAAGATAGCCACAGGAAATCCCTTATTTTACTGGCTAGTTGTTATCCCAGCTAAATTATTTCCAGATGTATCTGCAGAGGCCCTTCTTGAAAATTAGTACCCTGTGGGGTAGCCCTCGTACCTGAAATTCTGTCTTTGTAGAAATTCATGTCCACCGATCCCCTTTCAAAATCTATCTTTGGAAGGGGTAGTGCATAAAAATATTATCTGCCAATAACATATTAACATGATTAATTTTACCAGTTTACCCACACAGCAGAGTTCTGAGGGCTTGACTGTTTAGCAGGTGTGTGTTTTGACAGGGAGGACTGGAAGAGGGATCCAGATTGAGATGATGATTGAGAAGGGTGTTGTATCTGGAATGGGGTGGGCAGGTCTAAAAAGAAGAGAGAGATGAAGATAAAGAAGGTAAGAAGAGATTAGATTTCACCAGATATTCATAATTATTGCATTAACTCACTGAAGCCTAGATTTCATAAGGTCTGTAAACATTAATTGTTTTACGACTTTGCATTGTTACAATCATTCAAACACACTTATGACTGAGAAGTATGAACTGTATAGTACAATATAACTTTTACCTCTTAGTGCCATTGAAAAAACATGTTGAGGGGGCATCTCTTGGCTCAGTTGGTAGAACGTACAACTTTTTTTTAAAAATTTCATTTATTTATTTGATCAAGAGAGAGAGATCGAGATCACAAGTAGGTGGAGAGGCAGGCAGAGAGAATGGGAAGCTGGCTCCCTGCTCAGCAGGGATTGAGCTCAATCCCAGGAACCTGAGATCATGACCTAGGCCGAAGGCAGAGGCTTAAAGCACTGAGTCACCCAGGTGCCCCAAACATGTGGCTCTTGATCTTGGGAGCCTGAGTTTTCAAGGCCCACATCGTGTGTAGAGTTTACTTAAAAAATAAAAAAAAGAAAAATCATCTTGTTGACCTTCATATTATTGTAGTTTCTGTGATTCAGATTTATCTTTCAGACTTTCTGTTTTCTGTGTATATTGTAGTTACTGTACATATTGATTATTTCAGGCAATAACCACATGAAAGAGGAAAATTATTCTGCCGCCGTGGATTGTTACACACAGGCAATAGACCTGGATCCAAATAATGCGGTTTATTATTGCAACAGGTAAACTAGCACTATTGTGGCAGGCTTGAAGTTCTTAAACTGTCATTTACATTAATAACTCTGAAGGAGAACTGTAAAGTTCATTTTGAAAATTTTGAAAGTTCAGAAATGTATAAAGAAGGAAAAATAAAACCTCATAAAATTACCGCTTAGAGCTAATCACTATTACTCACCTTTTGGCATATTTTGTTTAATGTGAGTATAATCAATTTCTGATTCATTGGTATTCAGTAACCATGTCATAAACATGTCCTTAATTTATTGAAACTCTTCATAAACACTATTTAAATGGATATAAATAAGTCTATTTTTACCTCTTCATTTTTTCATATTTCCAGTACCTATCATTGTGACTGGGAAAAAGCACTCATTATTATTATTTTTTTTAATAAATGGATAAGTGTACCTTAAGTTATTTTATTTTATTTTTATTTTTTTAATGTACCTTAATTTTACATAACTACTGACCTACTGGACAACTTTGAGGTTGTTCGTTTTTTTTCAATGTGATGAAGCTGTAGTGAACAACTTTATTGCTCAAATTGTTTTCTGAAATTTAGATTTTCTGGACTTTGGATTTTATCCTTGGATCTGCTTTCATTTGGTTTAACAGGAATAGGTTAAAAAAATATTGTTGATGCTAATTGCGAATTTGTTCAAATTACTTTGAAAAATTTTGCGAACTGATTTCCTTCCCTAGGAGTTTGAGTGTATCTGTTTTTGCCATATCCTTTTCAGCACTAAGTACCTGAGTTATCATTTATTATTGTTAATTTAATATTATTTTATTAATTTATTATAATTATATATTATATATTTATGTATATAATATATAAATATAAATTATAATTTATTATTTTTATTGTTAATTTAATATTATTGTTAATTTAATATTTTAATAGTAATTGTTCGAATTTATATTTACTTACTGGTGAGGTTGGACATTTTTCAGATGTTGGGCATTTGTGGGTTTTTTTTCTTTAAATTATTTTTGTACCTGTGCCAGGCTTTATTTAGCCTATTTGACCTCATAGTTCTCTTTTCCCTGTTCGGCCTTTTTTGACAGAGGGTCTGGCCTTTATAGGTTGCATTTCCCAGGCTCCTTTGTCACCTGAGTGTTGTCTGGGTTCAGCCACAGAAGGTACTGGCAGGAGATTGGAGGGCAGAGGAGGAGAGAAGTTGGGGTGTTCCTTCCCCTCTTTTTACAACAGGGTGTTTGTCCAGCAGGGGCTACTTCCCATTCTTTATTTCTTATTTTTTTATAACCATATAGTGTATTTTTATCCCCAGGGGTACAGGTCTGTGAATTGCCAGGTTTACACACTTCACAGCACTCTCCATAGCACTTACCCTCCCAATGTCCATAACCCCCCTCCCCCTCTCCCAACCCCCCTTCCCCCAGCAACCCTCAGTTTGTTTTGTGAGATTAAAAGTCACTTATGGTTTGTCTCCCTCCCAATCCCATCTTGTTTCATTTATTCTTCTCCTCTGCCCCTAACCCCCCATGTTGCATCTCCACGTCCTCATATCAGGGAGATCAAATGATAATTGTCTTTCTCTGATTGACTTATTTCACTAAGTATGATACCCTCTAATTCCATCCACGTCGTCGCAAATGGCAAGATTTCATTTCTTTTGATGGCTGCATAGTATTCCATTATGTATATAGACCACATCTTCTTTATCCATTCATCTGTTGATGGACATCTAGGTTCTTTCCATAGTTTGGCTATTGTAGACATTGCTGCTATAAACATTCGGGTGTACATGCCCCTTTGGATCACTACGTTTGTATCTTTAGGGTAAATACCCAGTAGTGCTCCTTCCCATTCTTCTCTCCAGACCCCTCCCAACACACCTGCTGTGGGTCCAGCTTTTGCCAGGTGATGTTGGGTTTTGGACTCTGCACTTTGTTCTCTGTCTTAGAGATGGTAATGGCTTCCTGTTGTTCCTCATCTCTGGGTTGCTGCACAATGATGCCTAATGACATCTCAGCTCTTCTATTAACTATGTAGCGAATTCCCTGAGCTAAATTAATCTGTTTTATATGTTAAAGTTCCAATAGTACTTCTGCAGTGATAGAAATTTTCTGTTTCTGCCTTCTTCAATACAGTAACCACTAGCCAGAGTGGCTTTTGACCACTTGCAGTGTAGCTAATGCAATTGAGAAAGTAGATTTTTAGTGTTTAATCGATTGAAGAGTAATTTAAATTAATTGAATTGCAATAGCCACATGTAGTGTTGGCTGCTGTCCTGTATGGCATAGCTGTATATTAAAGATATAATTGCACAGCTTATTGTTTGCCTTTTAACGTTTTTATATGTAAGACTTTTAAGTATTGGTGTAGGCAAGTTTGTTTTTCCTTTCTTTTGAATATTCTTTTGATGCTTTTAATCTTAAAGCTCTCCCCATTTGTGGATTTGACAAATAACTTTTATTTTTCCTTCACATTTATTTATTATATGTGCTGCCGAAGCGAGCACCACATTTATTTATTTATTTAGAAGATTTTATTTATTTATTTGACAGAGAGAGAGAGAGGGAGGGAGAGATGGTGAGAGAGGGAACACAAGCAGGGGGAGTGGGAGAGGGAGAAGCCGGCTTCCTGCTGAGCAGGGAGCCCGATGTAGGGCTCTATCCCAGGACCCTGGGACCATCACCTGACTTGAAGGCAGACACCCAATGACTGAGCCACCCAGGTGGCCCTTTTCCTTCACATTTAAATTTTCTCATTGCAAGTGTGTTTTGGTGACTGTTATCTGGAACTTTTCATGACAGAATATAAAAATTACCTTATATAGTAAGTTCTTAGATTTGGGAGAGATTATCTTTCATTGAGTTACCATATCATGTTTAAGGTATTCATACCCTTGTGAGGTCATTCCCTTCTCCCTCGCCTTTTCTTTTTTTAAAAATTATTTTGTATTTATGTATAATGTATTACTTGTACCCCTTGGTACAGGTCTGTGAATCATCAGTCTTAGACAATTCATAGCACTCACCATCCGCACATACCCTCCCCAATGTCCATGACCCAGCCACCCTCTCCCCCACCTTTTCTTTAGAAAAGTCTTCCTTGTGTTGACACTGAATTTGTTTTCCCAAAACCCCTGTAGCTAATCTCAGTTGACAGTTCTTATTTTTATTCTTGAGGGCAATTACAGAATGATTCTTCTTTTTCATAATAGTACCTTACACTTTGAAGTTTGTTACCCTATCCACTTGAGTTCTTTTCTCCACATTATATGTTCGCAGCTTCTTCAGTTATACCTCAGATAATACACTTCTATGTTCTGTACTTTTGCTCTAAATTTGTTCTAGTTTACTTATATGTGTAGTTCCCAGGAATTTACATGGAATTTCTGGAATTTGCCTAACCACAACAGTCTCGTAGGGTTCTCATAACATAGTTATGTATTTGCATTTTGTAGCATTATTTATTAAATTCGCATTTTGCTTTTGGCTTATTAAAGCATCTCTGTTTCACACATTCTCTTTATTTTGTCATTCCATCATGTTTTCATTTGACAAATTCTTGCCAAACACCTGCTGTGTACCAGTGCTATCACTGGAGGTATAGTTGGTTTTCTGTACTCAAATGCAGAATCTTTTATTTTATCCCTATAGACTTTTATCTTGTTATAGTCTCTTATGTGTATGACCCTTAGTCTTTTTGGATAATTTGTAAAGTAACATATTTGCTCTTGCTCCTAGTTTCATGTCATCCGTAAACTTAAGAATGCCATATATTATATTATGTCAGTTACGAAGTCAACTAAGAGAGAAATCACAGGGAAGTGGTTAAGAACAGGGGTTCTGACCCAGACTCTTTTGAATTCTGATTTCTGGCTCTGACACTTACTAAGTAGGTGACCTTGAGCAAATTACCTAACATATGCATGCCTTAGTTTCCCCATTAGCAAAATATGGATAATAGTATCTACCCCATAGGACTTTTGTAGAGATTAAATAGTTAATACATATGAAGTACTAGGAAGCTGTCTAGTAAAGAGGGTTGTATACAACAGTATTATTATTGTGTAATAATACTATATAATTGTACGTTATAATTATATATTAATTACATACTATATTAACTAAATATTATTTATTATATCAATTCTGTTATACTTAATATTATCATTATTATTTATGCAATCTGAGTTTTTTGCTTTGATCAGAATATGAAGAAAGACTCAAATTTATTGGGGTCCAAATATGTTGTCAGTTGTCTTTCTCTGATTTACTCGTCTGGTAGTAGGCCTGTTAAAATAAGAAAGGAAATGATGTTAGACAGGAGTTGCTTTGAATGAATCTATGTCATTTATCTTCTTTTTTTGGGTAGGGGGAATGTCCTCTTAAATTTTTATGAAAGACATTGAATTTGAAAGAAGTTTACAGTAAATACTTTTATATCCAGCCACACCAAGATTTTGCCTTTAATATTTTACTACATTTGCTGTGTCACATGTTTATTCACCTGTTTGTACCCCTCTGTTCATTAGTCTGTCTTATTTTTGATGCATTTCAAGGTAAATTGCACCCATCAATACACTGTCCCCCTAAATACTTTATCATGCATGTCATTAATAGAGTTCTATATTTTGCATTTTTTTCCTTTAAGGTAAAATATACAAGTCATAATGTACACAAATCTTAACTGCACTTTGCCTGAGTTTTGACAAATGCATACAGTTGTGTAACACAAAACCCCCTATCAAGCTACTGAAAATTATGCATGCCCCTTCAGAGTCAGTTGCCTAAAACACCAGAGGCAGCCACTGTTCTGTTTTGTTTTATTTACCTACTACAGATTAGATTTGTTTCTTTGAGAGTTCCGCATAAAAGGAATTGTACCATATATACTTTTAGGTGTGTGACTGTTTTTGCTTAGGTTGATGGTTTTGAGATTCACTGTGTTCTTGCTTGTCTCAGTGGTTCTTGTTTTTAATTGCTCAGGCATCCTCTACTGTTGGCATGTACACAGTTCACCAAGACGTTTTCCTATTTATGGTCACCTGGGTTCTTTTGGTTTTTTGTTTGTTTTGTATTTTGTCCAGAATTTGTAGTTATTATTTGTGGAAGATCCTTATGGATCCAAAAGGAAGTCAGTTGTCCATACTAGAAATCTACATTTCCTTTACCAAAAAATCCCTTTATTAATGTGTCCTAATAATCTAGCCCAGAAAAATTAAAAATCCATATACTTTGTGCAAAATGAACTCTGCAAGCTGTGTGTTTTATTCTCTGTCATCAGATGACAGAGATATATGTTTTAATTTAATTTATGTTTTAATTTAACATGAAAATTTTTAATTTAGCATATGAAATATTTGAAAAAAAATTTAATAGTGTCACTAAATGTTATGACCAGATATAGATGTTATCAGAAAATTGCTTGTTTATAGACCACAGTAAGCCATACACTTTTAAGTATGAATATGGTAAATTGGAGCCCAAATAAATAATTTACTTCAGATGAGATTAGGGTTCATGAATAGTTTTATGTTTACTAGTACTGGATTAAAAGAGATTCTTGTGCTTGCTTTTCATTTAGCTGTCATTAAGTTGAAATCAATACTCATGCTCATCTTTTTCATTTAAATAGTATCTTTTTTTCCTGAGGAGTTCAGTAATAGAGCAAGTAATTTAGTATTAAATAATTAGAAAACTTTATTTGTATATTTAATACAAATATTGACAAAAGGTTAAAAAAAATTTTAGACCCTAGTAAAGTTGTAGATATCTCAATAGTTTTGCCAGCTACCCCTTGTGTTTTTCTTAGCCAGCTGGCTGCCAAGAATTAGAAGCCCGGAATAGTAGATCTAAATATTTCTTTGGATATTCATTTTCACAGTTTTATTCCTAATGAAAATATTGTTCATATATTAAACTTGCTAACATGAACTGCAGTTTTCTTTTTATATAAGTGACTTTCTTATATGTTAGAAAATAATCACTTGGCATATTTCTTAACCATGAGCCTTTCTCGTCTAGTTTATCTTCTGTTTTAGCTTTTAGGATCCTAAGGATGCTTTAGGTTCAACTTAGGTACCAGGAAAACCTGAGTCCCTTCTTGAAAACCCATTATTTATTTTTGCTTTTTTTCTCACTCACTGATCATGATATATAACATTTATGTCAGTTTATCATATGTTGTGCCTTATTTTATTTTCACACTTGTTTTATTCAGGAGAAAGGCAGAGATTGAAGCTTGTATATTTTTGTATCTCTTATAGTATCTAGCATGATTCCTCATACTTCAGCCAATTTTTGTTGGATGCATGGAGGACTATAGAAGAACTGTAAGAAATTTCCATTGATATTGAAGTGACGACAGTCACTTGAACACTTGTATACATAAAACAACAAATGACTGAGTACAGGTCTAAAACACTTCCAAATACTTTATAATATGAAATGATATTTTATATTAAGCTAGCTAACTTTCTGTGTCTTCTATCCCTAAACTCTTTCGTACAACCTCGTTGCGAGTACGTTACTTTACCCGTAACCGTCTCGTATTTCTGGAGTGGATGGATGGTTGAATGACTGAGACAATAAATGGAATTAAAGGTGTATAGGAGAGAGTCAGAGCATGATGGAGAGAATTTGTCCAGAGGCCTCTCAGGTGATGGGGAATTGGAGATGGATCTAGATTTGATGGACAGGTAGAACTTAGATGGAGGATGGGGGAAGGTATTTAAGTTGGAGAACATAGTTTAAAAGGCAAGATTAGGGATGCTAGTAACAATGTGAGCTCTGAGAAAGACTGAAACAGAGACCACACTGTTTTTCCCTGTTTTCCTCCACCTCCATAAGCAGCATGTAATTGTTAGGCTCACTTGGATTTGAACTTGGTTCGTGGAATTTGGAGTTGAATCTCAGGTCAGCTGTGTATTAGCTCCGTGATCTTGGGCAGCTTAACCTTTCAAGCTTCAGTTTCTTCACCTGTAAAATAGAGATAATACTAACCAGGTCATAGGGTAATTGTGAGGAGTGATAATATATGTAAAGCACCTATCATAGTTCTAGGCTTTCAATATTTGTTTCTTTCAAAAACAGTGTAATTACCAGTTACAGAAATAGGTTTTTGCTCTAACTTATTTATGCATGACCTATGGTATGGGAGATGTAAGTTATCCGTGATTTTTCTTTCTGCCTTGCGTTCTATAAAAATAAAACACAGGTTATATTCATGCTCTTGTTCTAACAAGGTAAAGAAGGCGAGGGTGTCAGAAAACATGGTGACTCTGACTGTATTGTTCTATTGGAATTTCATTAGTTACGCCCTGATAACCAGACAGCAGGGGCAGAGAGAGAGGCCACATTGATATTCAGTTCAGACACTGACATGTTTGGCTTCATCTCACAGAAGATTTTAATATAGCCCCAATTCTCTTCCCTTTCCTGGCCTTAGAAGTTCAGGTGCCTTTTCTATTTTGAAAGATCCTAGCTTGCAGTTTGTGATCTAAAGCTAAAGCTATCTGGTGCCTGGGTGGCTCAGTCAGCTAAGCGTCTGAGGTTGGCTCAGGTCATGATCCTAGGGTCCTGGGATCCAGCTGCGCATCAGGCTCCCTGCTCAGCGGGGAGACTGCTTCTCCCTTTCCCTGCTGCTCCCCCTGCTTGTGTGCTCTCTCTCTCTATCTCTCTCTCTGTCAAATAAATACATAAAATCTTAAAAAAAAAAAAGCTAAAACTATCAAATTTGAAACATAGTCATCCTCTTCCCTTCTGCCCCCTCTTTCTGGGCGTGATTCCTTTTCTTTTTATCAGTATCTGAAGTGAGAATCAGGGTGTCTTCTGCTCAGTTTATCTTTTCTGTATATCTCCCAACAGCTCATTTGTTCTCTCCTCCATTTCTATCACTACTCCTTTAGTCCAGGTTCTTAAGTTTGCTAAACTGGTGCTGCAGTAACTTGGTTTGACTTCCACTGTCCACTCCCCACTCCAATCTTCTGACAAAAGGGTCTTTCTAAAATGTGAAATTAATAATCTAATTTTTGCTTTCTTCTTGCTAGAACCAAATACCTAATGATCATATTTAAACTCCTCAGCATGATGCATAAGATCTTTTATAATCTATGCATTTAAAAAATATTTGGCTGCTTTTGTTAGCCATTAATTTTTAAAAATGGCTTATTTATTTGAGAGAGAGAGAGAGAAAGAGAGAGAAGACACGAGTGGGGGAAGGGCAAAAGGATGGGGAAAAGCAGGCTCCTCCCTGAGCAGGAATCCTGATGTGTGGTGTGATCACAGGATCCTGGGATCATGACCTGAGCCAAAGAAGACGCTTAATGCACTGAGCTACCCAGGCATCCCATCATTTTCCTTTTTAAAATTTCATTATTTTCACTGTTCTTCCTACTCCATTCTTCTTTCTACTCTTTGCACATGGAATGTGAAATTTGCTGACATGCTGACACGTTGAGACGTCTCTCCATGCTTTTATGTGTGCTGCCTAGAATGCTTCCTGCCTTATTTAACTGGTCGGCTGCCAGCCATCCTTCAAGACCCTGCTAGTGTTGCTTTTGGCAAGATTTTCTAAATTTTTTTCTTCTCAATCTCCTGTCCATGCTCTGCACACTTCTCCACCATGTCCTGTGGAATGGTGCTGTCCAGACGGTAGGTCCTAGCCACATGTGGCTGGTCAAACGTAAGTTAAACTTAATAAAATAAAAAAATTCCATCCCTCAGTTGCCCTAGCATATTACAAGCACTGTTAGCCATATGTGGGCAAGGGGCTACTGTATTGGATTGCACAAAAAAAAGAATTTACTTATCACAAGTTCTATTAGCTCCTGCAGGGTTAACTATACTTTTCTCATGTTGCCTCTCCCTTTGATGCTTTGTTGATACTTCTTTTGATTCCACTGTTGTACTTATCATACTATTATTTATTTACATGTGTTTTTCTCTATTAGTGAAAGATTGGAGGGCAGAGATATAGCCTCTTCATCTATGTGTCTTTGGCTTGGATTTCAGGGTTTAGCATATTATAGTTTTCAACAAAAGTTTGAGTTGAATTGATATAGTGAATTTTAGAAGGAAGAATTGCCTCCACTTGAAAGACTTCTAATACTGAAACAGTTGTATGTCAGCATGTTTTATAAATATATACATAGATATGGTATAAATAATATAGTAAGTTTATTATATAATATATATTTAGGAAAATAAATTCAAAGCTATTTAAAATGCATTTCAACTTACTGAAAGAGTAATACATGAACATCTTTATATGCTTATTATAGAGTCAAAAATAGCTAACATTTGCCATGTTTACTTCCTCTTTTCTTTCTCTCTTTCTGTCTGTCTCTGTGGGGGTGTGTGAGTATGTCTATTAAGTTTTCTTGTTGGTCCTAAATCCTTCAGTTATATCTCCTAAGAATGAGAATATATTTTGCATAATTATCATGCCATTCACCTTAGGAAAATTAGTATTAATATTGACATTTCTTCATTTCTCCCTAGAATACCTTCAATAACTCTGATCCAGAAGCCAGTCAGTGTTTGTGTATTGCATTTTGAGATGTTACTTTTGTCTCTTAATCTAGAATATATTACTGGTTCTTTATTTTTATTTTTTTATGACAGACATTTTTTAAGAGTTCAGACCAGTGATTTTATAGCATGTGCCATAATCTGGCTTTGTGTGATTGCTTCCTCATTATAATTTTAGGTGAAAGTGTGATATGAAGCCCACATAAATAATTTTGTGTGCCATTTATTACGTTATAGCAGGAGGCACATAATTTCAAACTGTCCATTAGCGATGATTCTAAGTTTGATATCTTAGGGTGGTGACCATCATATCTATTATTCCTTTCGTAATTATAATTAAACCTTATCTGTAGGGTCAGGTCATGTGAATATCCCATTCCCCAGCAATCTTTTACTCAATGTTTTACCATCTGTTTATGATCTTTCTTTGAATCATTAAAACATTGATGGTTACAAAATGGTGATTATCTGATTTTATCATTTCTTTTACATGTATTTTCTCACATATTTCTGTAAAGAAGAGCTTGCTTTCTACTCCTCTCTTTTCCACTTTCCTCCTCCTTCCGTCTACCCCAACTTTTTTGAGTTTTTTAAATCACTACTAAATATGTTATAATTTTTTAAATCACTACTAAATATGTTATAATTGCCATAATTTTATTTTTGGCACTTAAATTTATCCCATATTTGGCTAGTGGGAGCCCCTTTAAACTGGCTATGGTGTCCTTTTCTATAACTTTGTTTAGAACATTTTCTTGCTTCCTGAGACAACAAGGTATTCCACCTTTGCTTTGTACATTCTTTGCCCTAGACCTGAGCTCAGCTATTTCTACAAGTAGCCCCTATTCCTGTTAGTGGAAAATAGTATTTAGAAACCAAGATCTGGTCACAAGACATGATCATTGCTACTGAAGTGTTATTGCTTCTTCAGTGAACAGAGCTAGGAAATATAACTTTTGAAGAATCTTTAGTTTATACATTCAATTTGCATCCCATTGTCATAGAAATCTCCCTGACCTTTCCCCATTTTATGTGGATTTCTTTTCTTCCACAGTGAAAATCCTGCTTTCAAACAGCACCAGTATATTTACTCATTAGGTCTACCCTTCAATATTCTTCAGTTGATAGTACAATACTAATATTATACCTCTAGCAAGCCTACTAAGTAAATTTCAGTTTTTTTTCTCCTTAGAGTCCATCTGATTTAAGATATATACTCAGAATACTACCTGAAAGTTACTTGATTTCTTTTTGATCTATAGTTAGCATCATTTTTCTGTTTGACTCAGTTTCAAGGTTTGCTTTTTCATCCTTTTTGAAGTCTTATTCCCATTTTTATCCCATCTACCCCATGCCCACCCATCCTCTATGAAAGTGAGAATTTTCATGTTTGATTTCTAAACCATGTAAATATTTTCCATAAAATTAAACAAACAGGATGGTCAGTAATAATAACTCTGTCCTCAACTATGCTTTTTGCTTCGTGTCTGATATTTGTGTTCCTACATCAGCTATTTTTGCTTGGTTTTCAATTGTCCTGATTTTCTTTTTCTATCCCTTTCTTTAACCTGTATGTGATTATGTTCTGGTGAGATGTATACAATTTGAGAAACTGATTTTTATCTAGGTTACTTTGTAGGTGCTTTTATGTTTGAATTGTTTTTCTGCAATGATATTCTTTGGCTCCCTCTGCCTTCCATGCTCTTTTTTTTTTTTGCCTTCTGTGGTATTGACTGAGTTATTTTTACTTCATTTTTTCTTTCTAATTATTTGGAAGTGATGCATTCTAAATGCCTTCTTTTAATGGTCATTTTTAAAAACAGATTTTATTTATTCATTTGACAGAGATCACAAGTAGGCAGAGAGGCAGGCAGAGGGAGAGGAGGAAGCAGGCTCCCCACTGGGCAGAGCGCCCAATGCGGGGCTCGATCCCAGGACCCTGGGATCATGACTCGAGCTGAAGGCAGAGGCTTAACCCACTGAGCCACCCAGGCGCCCCTTAATGGTCATTTTTAATGTCCATCCTTCTCATGCTGGTTAGTTTGTGTTGAATGTTCAGTCAAATAAACCCATTACTCTTTTTCATATGAACTACCAAATCAGGTTTGTTGAATTCTGGACTTAACACTTAAATTTTTTTTTCACTGAAAGAAAGGAGACTATATGTTTATTTTTTTTAAATTTTATAATCTTAATTTGAAAAGAGAGTCCCAATCATCCTATATGAAGAAAAATTGAGAGAAACTGGACTGACCACCACCTTTCCTTCATAGTCTGCCATTACCCACCCCCCACCCTGCCCCCCCCCACACACCCCTCCCAGGAACCTAAGCACTGTTGAGGCCAGGAATATTATTTTGATTACTGCTCTCTCCATTATGCCTAGAAAAGGATCTGTGCATTAGCTAGACCTCAATAGATATATAGATATAGATATCCAATAGATATATTAGTTGAATGAATAAGTAGAAATATTTAGTCTGCAGAAGAGTGAATGGGGCAGTAATGAGAGTGGGATGGAGGTCAGGAGACATGGTGGAATGTTTTAGTTTGAAGAGCTTGCATCTAGGATAATCATTCTGCTTGTTTAGCATGGCTCTGAGGGTTGAAGTGAGCATGACAGGAGGGAAGCAGAGGGCTTAATCTACTATCAGGATTGTGTGAAGGAATAGGAAGTAGCTTCATTATACCATCAGCCCCTGGAATCAAGTTATTCCAGGAGAGTTCTATTAGAGGTAACTGGAAAAGATTCAATAGTCCTTAATTGCTTTGAGATTCTGTGATAAGTGGATGGAATGCATTGCCATCCTTCACTGCAGCCAGATTTAGGTACACAGGTAGGTTAAAGTTTCATCTTAGACTTGCCCGATGATGATCTTAACCCTACTAGTAAAGTGATCATTTAAGAGCATAACACTGGGTATGTTTCTTTTCTGCATGCTTTCTGCATGCTTGTTTCTGCATGTTTTCTTTTCTGCATGCTTCCCTAGTAATCCCACATGTCCTGGAGCTTTCATTTTTTGTTTTGGGCAAATCAGAAAAGCAATAAGTAGGTAGACTGTGTGATTCACTTATTTGTCTTCTCTCTAGCAAAACAGTGAAAGGCAGTCTGCATATTTTCTCTGTATTTTACTTTTGAATTATCTTTTTGTTTGATTATAGAGTTATCTTAGTTTGATTTAGATACTTACTGGCAGTGATACACAAATTGGGACAAAGAAAATGTAGTTTTATAGTACTTAACAATCTAAATTAGTGTCTTGTGGTCTGCTTCTAATAAAAATCTCTTCTCTTTCTCTTAGGGCTGCTGCTCAGAGTAAATTAGGTCACTACACGGATGCAATAAAGGACTGTGAGAAAGCAATAGCAATTGATTCAAAATACAGCAAGGCCTATGGGAGAATGGGGTAAGCTCAGGCAAAATGTTCAAAGTGGTACCAGGGAGTATCAGACTTGCTGGTCTTAATGGTTTGTTTTTCAATTTCCTGCTTAAATACTGCAAGGAAGATCAATATACCATTGAGAGAGGAAATGACTGCAACTTCTTTGACTTGGGATGTAAGATGAATGTATGTATGATGCATGGTTGGTTGTTGGGGAAAATCATACAACCGTGTTGAGTAGACTTACTTCATATTTAGGGCCACAAATCTCAAATGAGCACTCAGTATTTTGACGGACAATCCTACTATACTTCCTTCTGCTTTCACCTAACCACGCTCTTCCCACCTTCTCTTCTCTCTTCAGATTTCCACCACACACTCCATGGCGACTCTGCTCGTGCTTGCCTTGCACTTAATTGAGAAAGTAGATGCATTTAGAAGAAAAGTAACTCCTCTTCTTGCTTCTGAATCAACCAATCCACCTGCCTTTGTACCCTCAGAGACTGCCTTTTGTTCCTGTTCAGATGGAAGGGTTCTTTTCTCAGACTTGCCTTCACTCATGCCTTACATCTCGTCCCTTTGTACCTTCTCCAGGACTTTATTCTTGGAATCCTCTCCTTCATCTTCTGCAACACAAGATTTCCTACCTCTAAAAGTGACAGTGACTCCATGCAGAAAGGTCATAGGAAATCACCCATTGGAATGATCCTTTTCCCAGCGAGGCCATTTCCCACCTCTTCTTTCTCTGAATGGCTCCCTTGGCTACCTGTGTTTACTGTCTCATCTCCCTCAGGTCTCATTTGCTCTCCACTTACTCTGATAGGGCCTTCATCTCTGTCACTCTACTGACAGTCCTGTTCACAGTCCCCAGTTGACTGTATTTTGCCAGGGCCAGTGTTCACATGTGTATCCTTACCCTGCCCCATGTTTTAGTATTTGGCATGGTTAACTTTTTTTCCTTTTAAAGTTTATTTATTTATTTAAGTAATTTCCGTACTACCCAACGTCACATACTCTTCCAACTGAGTTACCCAGATGCCCTGGCACAATTAACTTATTTTTGCAATACTTTATTCTCTCCACTTCTGTGACATCACACTTCCTGGTTCTCCTTCTACTTCACTGGATGCTCTTCCTCAGTCTCCCTTGCTGGTTCTTCCTCTTCTAACACCTCTAAATAATGGTTGATTTCAGGGCTCTCTCCTCTGATGCTGCCATTTTTCTGTTCTCTCTTGTGATTGCATCCTGTCCCATGCTTTTAAATTCCATCTACAGTCAGTACTCATTATTCATGGATTCTGTATTTAGGAATTTGCATACATGCTGAAATTTTTTTGGAATCCCCAAATCAGTAATCACTGTGCTTTTGTGGTCATTCACAGAAGGGTAAAAAATTTGAGTCACCTGTCAGCAGAGGTCTGGTGAGATGGTGCTCTGCCTTTTTGTTTTAGCTTTCATGCTGTAAACGAGTGTCTTTTTCAGTCTTTCTAGGGCTGTATTTTTTTCCTTTTTGCATTAGCATGCCTTTGTGATTGATTTCCCTGTTTGCAGTGGCCCCCAAAATGTAGACAGGAGTGTTGTCTAGTGTTCCTCATCACAAGAAGGCTACAGTGTGCCTTATGAAGAAAACATAATTTTTGATCAGAAATGAGTTGTGCTGTTGGCTATTGGCTAATGAATCATTAATATATAATTTATATATTATGTATATTATATATAATTAATAATATATATTAAATAAGGTTTCTTTAAAAAGAAACACACATGATATAGATTATATTTTGATCTGTTGATGAAAATGTTGTGATCAAAAGCTCACAGGAACACAGTCCTATATTCCCTCGAGGAGCAGTTGTTCAGTATTTGCTAATTTATTGTTGTTAATTCCTTATAGATTATAACTATCCTGTTGCTAACGAGTTTCAACTGTATATGAAGATGCAGCTCTTAGGTTATATGTCTGAACTCCATACTCATATATTCAACTGCTTTTCATGTTTGATGTTTGATAGGCATTTAAAGCTTCCCCTGGGGCAAATAATACATTATATGTTAATCTAAAAAAAAAAAAAAAGGAAAAAAAAAGCTTAATATGCCCCCCAAAGAACTTTTGTTCCCTTTTTAAATCTTTCCCATCTCAGTAAATGGTACCATCATTCACCTCCCAGTACCAAAAGGTCAGAAGCCTAGGAGTCATCCTTCATTCTTATTATGCCTGGCACAACTAATCTATCAGCAAGTCCTGTCAATTCTGGTTTCCATATGTATCTTGAACTCAAGCAGTGAATGCGATCTTGTTTCTAAACCTAGTTCAAATTACTCTCTCTTACCTAGGTTACTACTGTAGCTTCATAACTGGTCTCCCTGCTGCCATTCTGCCCATACCCACGGTGATCATCTTCAGAAAAGTCAGAGTGATTATTCTTTCTTGTCTTCTTCTTTTTTTTAAGAGATGGGAAGAGAGAGGCAGAGGAGAAGGGAGAAGGGGCAGAGGGAGAGAGAATCTTAAGCTCTGCACCCAGCACAGAGCCTAACATGGGGCCCAATCTCACAACCCTAAGATCATGACCTGAGACAAAATCAAGAGTCAGAGGTTTAACCACAGAGCCCCCAGAGTGAGTGTTCTAATGCATAAATCAGATCTGTCACTCCATGGCAACCACAATAAAATCCAGACTCCAAACCATGGTTTTACATGATCTGGCATCTCATTATTCCCTGACAACATCTTTCCACACTTTATTTTCTCTCTCTCCTTATCAGCTTTTGTCTCATTCCTTAAGTATACCAAACACATCACTCTCAGGGCCATTGTGTTTACCATGTCTTCTGTTCAGAATGCTCTTCCTTTGATTTTTCATGTAATTGCCTTCTACTCATCACTCAGGTCTTTTCACTGTGGCTGTCTTTGAGCAGCTCCCCCTTTCCTTAATATTATGATTTTATTTGCGTGTTTATTACTTATCTTTCCAGCAAGGATGGAATTTTCTTAAACTCAAGGACTTTCATCTTTCTCATTGTGAACTATAAAATAGTATCTGGTATGAAGTAGGCTTTCACTAAATACCTATTGATTGTTGATCCATTGAGGACTCTGAACAAAGATCTTTCATTATTGACGAGAAGAAAATGAATTAGATTCTGAGAATTTTTCTGTGGTTAGACACTGTGTTCTGTCATGATCGGACATCCGGGCGGTAAGTCATCCAAGAAAGAAGTGGAGTAATTTGTTAAAAACAAGCCTATACTATAAACAAACCTCAATATTATCTACCCGTAGATGCCAATATCATACAGTTCTTAAGTAATTTTCTGATAAATTCTAACTAGGTAAAGAATAACAAAATAATGAACTTTTTGATCTGTGCCTGAGATAAAAATGTGTTGGGTTGTAAAGATGCTAATTTTATCTACTTCACAGCTAACACGGCTTCTTTACAAGTCCACTGATACTCCATCGCCCATTTAAAAAATTTTTTTAATGGCAAATTGGTATTTATTGTGGCTCAGTGTCTTTGTTAGGAAGATGGAAGAAAGCGGAACATTCAGAGTCCTAAAATGGTTTTAGCATCATGGAGTTATAGTGGCCACAGGTTGTTAGTCAGCTCACATCTTTGCAAATCATTATCATTCATAAGGCAATTACTTCACATATGAGGCTTACAATTGGAAGGGTAGGTAAGTTTCATTTCTTAGCATTAAATTCATGACTTATAGGATGGCCAAAGTTGTCAGCAAGCAGAAAGGAGTGAGTCCAGACTCACAGAATCTTGGAATTAGAAGGAATTTTTGTGATATTTGCCTGAATCCTAGTACAGTGAATCCAGTAAGCGTAGTCTGGATTCAAACTGAATACCGAGATAGACGTTTGACTATTGGTGATGTCCTGATGTTCTTTAATCATATATCTTCTACTCTCATGTTTTCTTCTTTTCAGATTGGCCCTCACTGCCATAAATAAATTTGAAGAAGCAGTTACAAGTTATCAAAAGGCATTAGATCTTGACCCTGAGAATGATTCTTATAAGTCAAATCTGAAAATAGCAGAACAGAAGTTAAGAGAGGTATCTAGTCCTGTAAGTTATTAATGGCAGATGAGGGAAATATTTTCTGTCATTTTCAATTTGTTATAATCAAATTATAGTGGTTGGAATAATTCTCAGCTATAATTGTTTTACAGACAGGAACTGGATTGAGCTTTGACATGGCTAGCTTAATAAATAATCCAGCCTTCATTAGTATGGTGAGTATATTTCCTTTTCTGCTCTCTGGCTCTGTTTTCCATAGAGCTTTATGGTTCCCAAACTTTTAGAAATAAATACCAGAGCTTTTTTGGTGATGGTGGTGGTAGAGTGGGGATACAATGTTCTGGCTCAGGTTTTTAACTTATGTATCTCTTTGTGAAAAAGTCATGGAGAGACTTTAGGAAGCCCACAGATTCCCTGAAAATGTATAAAAAATTTTGTATACATGTGCACGTATGCATTTTTCTATGGAGAACTGTATTTTTTTTTTAAAGATTTTATTTATTTATTTGACAGAGAGAGATCACAAGTAGATAGAGAGGCAGGCAGAGAGAGAGAGAGGGAAGTAGGCTCCCTGCTGAGCAGAGAGCCCAATGCGGAACTCGATCCCGGGACCCCAAGATCATGACCTGAGCTGAAGGCAGCGGCTTAACCCACTGAGCCACCCAGGCGCCCCGAGAACTGTATTTTTCATCCACTTGGCAAAGGGGTTTGCAAATCTACAAAAGGTTAAAAACAACTCTTTTCCATGAAAGTGGCCCTAGGAAGATCTTTAATAATTGAAGTCTGAGTAGTTTGTCATGGTACCCTAAGCTCTCCTCTCATGGTCTGCTTACTTTCGATCCTGAGTTTTTTTGAACTTTTAGTAGAATCCTCAGATGTATGTATTTTGTCCTTCAAAACAACAAAATGACTCATGGATCTTTTTAAAAACACACCTGCTCTGGTCCAGTTTGTGGAAACTCTGATTTAGTGGCTCGGGATGTTACCCAGGCATACAAACCTTCTTGAGTGATTATTTCTGATTGAGAACCATTTGTTCCACCACATGCCATGCCCTTGGAAGGCAGCAGTACCACCTGAACTCCTCTTTGGTTCTTAAAAAAATGTGTCATGCATCCATGGAATCATTGAATTGAAATGCACAGATGGCTCACTCTCAGTGAGATAAAGAAGTCTTTTAAACAATTATTAGGTCTGTAGCAATTAGCTGTTTACAGTTGGTAGTTGAGATCTTTGTAGACAGTAGGTAATTTTTTAATCACTCACTCTAAATGAGGTGTTGGGAAAGCCACCACTTGCTTTTAATTATCAGAGAGATAATTATTTGGCTGCTTGCACATAATTCAGTAACTCTTCTCATGTCTCAGGATTGAGCCCACCACATCACATTGGTCTTCTTATCTACATGCAAGCAATTTTGGTCTCTTTGTAGGTTTTGTGACATTTTTAGCATTGTTACCCATTTCCAGGCCTCAGGTTATGCTATTATAGTATAGTAGGATGGGAAAATCGATTTTTTTTTTTTTTTTAAGTTTCAGATTTGTCTTAGCCCTCAAGATGTTATGTACCAAAGTGGAGTGTCGCAGAAGGCGGCAGTTAAAAACATACTGTGCGACTTGTGAAGAGAGTGAGGTTGATAGACAGTAAAAGGATTTTTGGAGAAAGCTATTGGAGTTAACAGCGTCTTTTTCCATGTGTGAGGGAATGAAGGGGGCCTGCCCTCCTCTCAAGCCCACAGAGAAAGGGCTTTTCTGGCCCACTCAGAGAGCTTTATAGACGGCCCTCAGTAGGCTGGTGTCTGACCTGCTGGCTATAGAGGCCTGTGTGGTTTAGCAAGTAAATGTACTGATGGCAGTGGAGTGGAGGGTTGTTTTCTGTGGACCAAGGTGAGCACATGTGCTCAGAAGATAGTACAGTGCTATCTGCCCAGAAAGGCCTCTTGGAAGGTTACAGGACTGTAACAGAGTCTCTAGAGGAGGACTACAAAGAACCTGGGACTAAAGGGAAAGTCATAGTGTCCATCCAGAGTAAGTTACTCTTCTCAGAGGATAGATGAGAAATTCCCAGAGGGGTGGAGGTGGGAGACATTTCTGAAGGACCTTAGAGCCCCAAGAGAGATCCCAAGTAGTTGTAAACAATCTGTACCTCCAAAGAGCACCACTGCAAAACCACTGAGATAGTACCAAGTCATCAACTTTCCTGTACCCCTGATTCCCAGGACTCTTGTGCAGCCTGCTGGCGGAAGAGGCACAGAAGCACTGTGGTGAAAAAGAGCAGGCGTTATGCCTCTGTCTTCTGGTGCAACTGGCCCATGTGAAGTAGACCCAGGCCGGGGAGGGGAAACACTTTGCCTGTAAATGAAGTGTTATGTATATGGTTATTACAGTGAGTAAGATGTGCAGTACTGAACCAGAGGTCATTTTCTAACTTAAAGCGACTAGAGGGGGGCACCTGGGTAGCTCAGTTCGTTGGGCATCGGCCTTTGGCTCAGGTCATGATTCCCGGGTCTAGGATCGAATCAAAGGTTGGGCTCCCTGCTTAGCGGGGAGTCTGATTCTCCCTCTGCCTCTGTCCCTCCACTTATCCTCTCACTTTCTTAAATAAAAAAAAAAAAAAAAAAAAGGTAACTAGAGGACTGTTTACTTAAAAGCGACCACAGAAGCCCTAGGATCTGCTCTGTATTTCCTCGAGGTCCTAGAATCTAGAAGAGGATGAACTGCTTTTACAGAATCAGATTGAAAGGGCTGTGAAACAAAAGGCTTTCTATTTACAGCTCATAAATCCTGCTTTTTCTGTGTAATGTCCACAGTACTTGTGTGTTGGTGCAGAGGCACTAATCCCAACCAAGACTCGAGGAAAGTTAATGAATTGTTTGCAAGTAAGTCAGACAGTTCTTTATGGCAATGAAAGCAAGTGATGGCTTTTTCCAACACCTCATGTAGGGTCAGTAAATCAAAATTACTGTCTACAGAAGATTTAGACTAAATGTTACATGAACATTTAAGGCAAAACAAAAACAAAAACCAAAAAACTGATATGCTTTCAAAATAGAAAGTTTTACAAGTGACGTGAGCTGAAGGCAGACACTTAACCGACTGAGCCACCCAGGCATCCCATTTGCAATGTATTTTCAATGCCATTTTTCCCTAGTACTTCCTCTTTTTTTTACATTCATTCATTTTGTTTAAAAGTACACTAAAACTAGGGGTGCCTGGGTGGCTCAGTTGGTTAAGCGTCCAACTGTTGGTTTTGGCTCTGGTCATGATCTCAGGGTCATGAGACAGAGCCCTGTGTCAGGCATGGGGCCTGCTTGGGATTCTACCCTCACCCCTCCATTTCATGCACGTGTGTTCTCTCTCAAAAAAAAGTACACTAAAACTCTTAACAATGTTAAAACATACATGGTTTAGCTTTCATTCCTGTTTTTTTTTTTTTTTTAAATCTTGGTTAAAGATCCTTAAATATTAACTGCCTTTAATGGGAGATGCCATTTTTCAATTCCAGGCAGCAAGTTTAATGCAGAATCCTCAAGTTCAGCAGCTGTAAGTATATTTTCCCTCCCAGCTGCCAGGTTCCTAATTTGAGCACATCAGTTCCAAAGTGATAAGTGGTAAATGGTAGATAAATGCCAGCCAATTAGAACTTGGAGCCATTCACATTTGGCCTGACTTCCTACACAGCACGAGTATATTTAACTTATTTCTCCTTAGCCAGTATCCTACTTGTTAAAGAATATATGCTCATCCTAGTTATGTATCTCTTGCCTATTCTAGAATGTCAGGAATGATGACAAATGCTATTGGGGGACCTGCTGCTGGAGTTGGGGGACTAACTGACCTGTCTAGCCTCATCCAAGCGTAAGTGTTACTTAAATAGAAATAGTAAAAAAAATTTGTTTGATAGCTTTTCTCTAAAGTGAAGGGACCAGGGCTTTCTTTAAAATTTTTTTTCTTTGACTATTAGTATCAGTGGCCTCATTGTTACTCAATCTAAAGAAGTTCATAACTTGGAATTTTCAGACTAAAGGGCAGGAATTCAGAAGATATGTACCCATGAAAAAGTTTTCCAGCAGATTTGAATAGCTACTCAAGGATGTAGATGAAAGTCAAATATCTGCTTAAAGTATGTATGAATTTAGGTATACTCATATATTTTAAAATGATGTATTCCATATATTAATGTCCCGACAATTTAGGAGACTATCTTATTTGAACTTTTTCAGTGCATGGCATCACCAGAGGAACTCTTTGATCTCATTACTTGAGCACACTACCTTCACCTCCACCCACGTTGCTTAAGATACTCTGCTTTTTTAATTGATTTTTGCATCTGTGTGTCACGTTGCCCCTGGAAATTTTATATGAAGACACAAGGACCGTTTACTTTTTGTGATCGCAACCATGTAACCCCACTTAAAAGATTGCATTTTTACAGTGATCTTTACGTGGCACGATTATAGTGATATGTAACACTTAAAGATTATATACTCAGGAATTTGTATTAAGGTTCTTTGCCTTTGTAAAAATCAACTGTTAGGTAACATATATGTAACCAAAATGGATGTGACACCTATCAAATGGTGAGAAGAAAAATTCCTTGCATTATATTTGAGCGCCTGCAATGAAGGCATGTACTGTTCAGCCCTTTGGCTGTTTGTGGTTAAGCATTAGAGGGGCTGGATTTCACCCTGATTTCAGGAAGTCACTTTTTAGTATGGTTGTTTTGTTTCTTATCAAGAACACTGAACTGTAATAATGCTATATGGAGGCATTGGTAGCTGGAAGATACTAAAATCAGGAGTCTTAGATTGATTTTTATAGAAAAAGTTCCCTTTGAGTAATACCCACATCCTCTGTGGTTCTGTCTGCATGGGTATGATATGACTGCAAGTTCCCTAATTCATACCACTTTGCTTCTTTACTCCAGGGGACAGCAGTTTGCTCAGCAGATACAGCAACAGAATCCTGAACTCATAGAGCAACTTAGAAATCATATCCGGAGCAGATCATTCAGCAGCAGTACTGAAGAACATTCGTGACTTGACCAGGGACCCTGGCCCAGAGCACAAATGATTATGGCTCTTAAGTGTTTGCTGTAGATAGTGGCCAAAACAAAGACACCTAAAGAATCAATCTGTCTAGATGATAGGTTTGTCATAAATAGACTGAACATAACATGACTCCTTTGTAAACAAATGATCAGTAGCCCTGTGTAGTGCCAGTATAGTACTGGATGGGGTTCCATTTTCAAATCTTCATCATATTTGTATATTAGACTTAATAGCAGAGTATATTTATTGAACAGTAGGGCTGTTTATTGGTGAGCTCTCTAGCTCCAGATTCCTGTAAGCAAACTCTTTTGAGTTTGATGGAGATGACCAAGAGGAAAGGTTTCTCATGCTGGTTTAGAAATATCCTGGCCATTGAATAGCATGTCTGGAGGAAAGAAATTTGTTGTCTAGGTTTCATTCTGATAGTGCTGTCAGGACTAAATATAGATCACAGGGGCCAGTACTGTCTTTAATGCTGCTTGTTCTGAAGGGTAACATGGAATACTAAGAGCTGGTGGAAAGCAGCATTTGGTGCAAGGGTTGTTTTGAAAAGAAAAATAGATGCTGTGAATGTACAGAGAATGAAGGTAGGATGTTCAGGTTTTCTGCATACTTCTTAACTAATCTTGCCTGCAGTTTGGTCTTGATAACATTAGCATGGCCAGTTACTCTAAGTACATAATAAAATACATTTAGAAATCCTTAATGGTACTGTTTAGGTCCTTTGTATAACTGTTCAATTTAACTTGCACAATTTCTCCAGTGGTGACTTTACCATGGAAACTCTCAAATATATTTACATTTAAATAAGCCAGTGGTTTGACCCTCAAGGATTTTCTAAGTGGCATTTAATTATGTACTATAAATACTGATTTTTTAAAAACTCACTAATTATTTGATGGATTATAAAACTTCTATCACTAACATTGCTTGTTCATGTAAACCTTTGCTGTAATTTGGCTTGGCATGTTACTTTTATGCTTAATCTTAATTTGATGCAATGTAAACATTAATAGGGGACTTAAAATATTTCACTGAAATCAGAATTCATAGTAGTTAAGAAATGTGGCATTAAGTATTAATGGCATGGCTTTAACTACAGCGATGGTAAGACCATTCTAACTGGGATTTCTTTTGTTAATTATGGAATTGGTAAAATTGGGTGAACACATAACAATTTCACAAATGTTGTGAGAGACAACTGAAAAAGTAATATAAAATTAAGTCAGTAATACTCATGATGATGAGGGCCTTACTATAACTATTCTCAGAAGACCTGGTTCCTAGAAGTTGTTTTTTTTAAAGATTTTATTTATTTATATGATAGAGAGATCACAAGTAGGCAGAGAGACAGGCAGAGAGAGAGGGGGAAGCAGGCTCCCCACTGAGCAGAGAGCCCGACGCGGGGCTTCCCAGGACCCTGAGATCATGACCTGAGCTGAAGGCAGAGGCTTAACCCACTGAGCCACCCAGGCGCCCCTGGTACCTAGAAGTTTAAAAACCAACTTTTCCTTTCTTTCCCCTTGTGAGTTGAGAATAATGGTTCTGTAATTTCACTGTAAGAATTCATTAAAAATGAAGTTTCAGAGCCATACTTTCAATTTTTATTTAATAGGTCCTGTAGTAAGGTCTATGAATCACCATTTTACATAGCTCTAATTTAGGGCAAAAGTAGGTTAGAGGTATTGCCTCAGACCAGCAAATACCCGAATGCCTGCGTTCAGGTTACAAAGATGACCCATATAAATCCATAGTTCTGCCCAGAGAAGAGGAATACTTAAAATTTTAGACCCTCTGAATTAAATCTCCTGTATTCCATCTAAACCAACTTAATTTTTCATAAATTCAGGTCCTAGTGTTCAAGTGTTAAACAGAATGAAGTACCAACTATTCACATGAAAGTTAGGACTGTTCTGGGGGAAAAAAAAAAGGTGAAAGGTCGAAAGGTGGATCCACAATTAAAAAAATTAGCTACTCCTGGGGCACCTGGCTGGCTCAGTAGGTAGAGCATGTGACTCTTGATCTCGCTGTCATGAGTTCAGGCTCCACGTTGGGCATCCAGCTTGCTCAGCAACAACAACAACAACAAAAATTAGCTACTCTTATCCAGTAGTAAGAGAAAGTTTCTAGCAAAACTATCTTGAGTGTGTTAAAATGCTCTTAGATCAATAAAATTGGTAAGCCTATAGATGACTGACTAGGAAAATAGAGAAAATACAAATCAACAGTGCCAGAAGTAAAAGAGGGGATATCACTACAGCCTTTCAGACTTTAAAGGGATAATCAGAAAATAGAGTGACCAACTCTAGGTCCATATACTGAACAACTTACATGAAACAGACGAATTCACTGTAAGATAAAAATTAGCAAAGCTCAGGGAAGAAACAGGTATCCTCCAGAAAAGCAAGTTACAGGCCAAGACGATTTCAATGCTAAATTCTACCGAATACTTACAGGAGAAATACTATCAAATCTACACTCTCTCTCTCAGAAACAGAAGAAGAGGTAACACTTTGCAACTCATTTTATTTAGCTATTTACTCTGATACCAAAATCAGACAAAGGCATTACAAGAAAAAACATTTGAAAACAATGTCTTGATTTGCTAATATCTATAATTGGGGTAAGCCATTCTTTTCACGAAGCACTGGTGTATTCCTTCCATTTCAACTTTCTAGTTTGTTTCTTGGTTGATATACCACCTACAACGAATTCAGTTGAGGTATCTGCCCACTCATCTGGATTTCCATTCTATTCAAGCCATTTTTGCTCTTCAAATACCTTCATCACTTTGGAATCACTGCACTGCTAATTATTTTAAGGAAGTTTTTGTGCAGATGGATTGTGCTAGCTATTCTTAAAATTATAAGGGATGCCCAAATACTTTCCTGGCTTATCCGGAACAAGAGGATATTAAAGTAAATCTTTATATACATTCTACTTAGGAATGATTGGCTTTTGTTAACCACACTTCATTGTAATAGCTATAGATGTTATGATGCTATGTAAAACTTAAAAGGTCCCTTTTATACCAATGACATTTTCATTTAATGTACCAAACTGTTTAGCTAATTTTTATAATATGGTTTCAACAGATCCCAAGATGACATTATCTAACCTTTAGTTAGAGAATGGACAGTGTCTATCATAAAAAGAGACTTTGACCATTATATGTTACTTTTAAAATCTGGAACAATGAAACAGAAGGTTCAGTCATGAGAAGATACTTAAAAAACATTCAAAATACACAGTGCAGTGGATATAAAGTCTTATCATTTAATCAATCTTACTCATTCTGGAAGAAAAAGATTTTAGCTTTATATTGCTTGCACTTTATTTTGCACAGATACTTCATTATTAGTGCAATTTAAGGGGCAGATCTCATTCTGAATATAGCTTTACTCTGGACCAAATAATTTGTCATGGCAATAAATAATTATGCATTTAAGAAAAACCAATTTTTGTATTTGACTTAATGTACTCTAATAACATTTAAGCAATAATATTTACATCCTTGAATTTCAACTTATGAAAATGTTTTTATTTAACAGCATAAGCTTTCTGTTTCCTTACAAAATATTGAAACTTATTATATTCATGTTGCAAAGTATTTATAATCTTAACTTTCTTACTGTTTTGTTCCTGGAATAAGTACATCACTGTGATTACAGAGACAGTTTTATAGTATTAATACATGATTTAGAGTTCAAAATCAAATAGCAGAAGGTGGAAATCCTTTAAATATGCCTTATGAAAATAAGTGGCTTATTTTTCAATGTGAAAAAAAACCAGGAATTTTTGGCTTAGAATTAGGAAATTATCAGGATTCTTGGTTAAAAGTTAACAGAGTAATCAAAATCTAAGAAATTAAACCCATCTGATCTGCTGTTAGTAACTGAAATTTAGATGTGTGCTTATATGTAACCACAAACATAGTATATGCAAATAGAATAACTGAAAACTAAGGAGAACTCATACTGTGTTAGCAACATAAGGGTACATGAGGACTACTCTAATTGTCTTAAGCTTTTCCTGCTGACTGAAGAGTTAGGAAAAAAACCTGGGGCTAATTGAAAAATTTTAAATGAAGTATTATATGAATCTGAAGTTCTAAACAATTATATCTTTTAGATCAAGGTCAGCAAACTATGGCCTAGGCCCAATCTGGCCAGTTGCCTGTTTCTGTAAACACTGCTTGTTCTTTTTGCCTACTGGCTGCTGTCCCACTACAATAGCAGTTTTTTCCACAGCAGCCACATCTCCTGTGAAGACAAATATAAAATGTTTGCTAACCCCCATTCCAGATAGTTGCTAGGGACAAACAGCCTCAAATAGAGAGCTTCAGGCAAACGAAGACCAATGGTTATCTAGAAATGGAATATGCTGAGTGAAGAAAATGTACAAATGTCCATTCAGAATATAACTCACAAGATAAAATCAGTAGATGGTTCTTTTCAAAACAAATATTTAATATTTTAACTTTGTCAGGAAAGAAATTTAAATAATAGGTACTTATTTTTGTTGTAGACTTGATCATTTCAAAAAGGTGACCAAAAAATCAGTTCTGTGAAATTCAATGAAAAGCACTGGAAATCTTCAGCTCTCCACTTTAATGGCCGAAGATACCACACAGACCTGTGCGATGTCATCATATTCATATGTTCTCTTTAAGAACGTGTCTGTTAGTCTTAAGCCGGAGACACTCTATTGAGAGAAAGATACAGGCATGAATTTTCATACATTGGTAATTACCAGAGAAATTTGGAAAGAGTCAATGCCCATGGGTTAACATTCCCAGATACCGAAATGACTGAAAAGAGAGCGCACCTGCAGTCCCTGTACTGAAGACAGCAGAGTAAGGGCAAGGCAGAGAGAAGAACTGGGGTGCAGCTTTCCAAGCTGTCTTCCTGAAATGCCACACCAGTGGATAGAATTGGTATTGCACATTTCCAAAACCAGATCCATAGTCCTTTCACTGCTGGAGGAATCAGAAAGACAGGAATAAATCTTGTTCCTTTCACAAAGCGGTACTTGGTATTTCTTCCACTTAGTGCCAGTGAATTTGTTTTTGGCGTATCCAGGAGAATAAAAAGCAGAATCAGAAATAAAAAGCTACAATGTAATTTTTATTCCACTTAAGACAGGATCAAGAAAATAGAGAAATGGCATCTTCTAGAGTTTAAAGTGGCACTGAGACTGAGCTGCCTGTCTGGGTATAAACCTTATGGTTCTATTACTGAATCCGGCCCCCTGGTGCTGATCTGTTAACAGCTCTGCCATTTCTCTGGGAGACTTCCAGACATCTGTGTCTACTCTTGTTGCTATATTTTCTGTTTCTGTTAGGTACTCTACAGGAAAGAAAAAGATAACTGAGTCTTTCTGCTATTTAACCTATGTTTCTTTATGCAGATGACATAGAAAATGACAAGATTTCTAAGTAAATATTATTCAGGTTTGTTCACTGGTCACATGAAAAGACTGTTTCTGCTTATAAATGATATCACCAGTTTAGCTTAAACATGTTTAAAAAAAAACTGTCAATATACACATTGGTTTTTTGTTTGTTTTTTTAAGTAACCAAAAGGCTCAAAGTAAAATATAGGCCTCTGCTCTACCACCACTTCTGGCTACTCTAAACTGTTTTAGCTCGTTTTTCCTTCTAGTTGGCTCCTTATTTTGGCCATTAATTGATTTGCTACACCTCAAACTTTAAGTAAACAAAAAATCCAAAAGCACCCAAACACACAGGGTCTTCACCCTATGCATGTTGCTGTTTAGTCAACTTCCATGATGTGGCAGGCAATGCATTCCCAATGCTAAGTAAGACATGATCCCTTCTGTTGAATAATGCATAATCTAGTAAGGGAGAGAATAAAAATTATAACAATACATGAATGTCACTAAAAAAAACTATAAAAATTTGCTAGGACAGAGGAAGGAATGATTAACTGCATGGGAGGGTCACTAGCTTCAGAAGGAGAAAGGTATTTTTGTAATTCTGAAGGATAAATATTTCCTATGGAGTGCATATGGAATTTTAAAAGAGTATACATTCAAATTATGTGGGACAGGATTCATCCCTGCAATAATTTCAAAATGCCCCAATAGGTAATATAAGCTTTACCACAAGTGATAGGACTGGAATTTGATCCTTGGCTTTTCGGGATTCAAAGCCCTGTGCTCTTTGCATCCCAACAGCTAGATTATATTCTATTTCAAGGCCCCATTTTCCAAACTACGACTGATCCCTTATATTAAATTCATAACCAATTTTTACCTTCTTAATGCTAAAGATACAGTTCAACCATATGTGTAACTCAGAAAATCTATCTTATTACATTAAATGTATACTGTATTATTCCATAAAAATGTGACTTGTTCATGCTTTAGTAATTTTTTTTCTATTTTATTTTTATTTACTTATTTGACAGAGATCACAAGTAGGCAGAGAGGCAGGCAGAGACAGAGGAGGAAGCAGCCTCCCTGCTGAGCAGAGAGCCTGATGCGGGGCTCCATCCCAGGACCCTGGGATCATGACCTGAGCTGAAGGCAGAGGCTTTAATCCACTGAGCCACCCAGGCGCCCCCATGCTTTGGTAATCTGAAGTGTGAGGAAATGTAAACAATGAAAAGAGCATGGACTCTAAAGTCAAACAGACCTGGTTTCAAAGTCTGGCCCCATCTTCTCTAGCTCTCTCAGCTTAAGTATGTCACTTTACCTCTGCATTGGTTTTCTCTTGCATAAATTGTGAATAGTAGTACTTACCTCATAGGGGACAATGCATGAATGAAATAAAATACAGAAAATGCCAAATAAAGTCAGACCTCAAAAAATGTAATGGATTCAGCTACCAGATGAAGAACTTTATAGTGTTCAACACCACCATCAGAGGTGTTTTCCATCAGCATACTCAAAAGACTAATTCTTTGACATAGGTGAAGAGGAAAGGCACCCATCCACAAACACTGCCATTACCTGCAGTTTGTTATTTTACAGGTAATATGAAAAGGTTCTTCTAGGTTTACGGTATCTGGGATTGCCTCCAAAGACAACCTAACATCTCCATAACCTGGAGCCTAAGAGAAAAAGCAACAGAGTTAACATACATCTATCACAAAACCCTTCCACTTTAATAACGGTACCACACTAGCACATTTACTCAACAGTTGTTCCATCTCCAAGCTGATGTTTAGAGAAAATACTTCCTACTCATTTTATTGTTCCCCATTCCAACTTCTTTTGCTACTACTGCCTGTAGAACACCACTGTGGACCCTGACTGGGTTTACTGTGATTACTCCATGTTCAATAGAGATCAAATGAATCTGATAGGTAAATAGTAAAGAAATTTCAATAGGTCTGAACTTAAATGGAGGCTTTCCAAAGATCGTATAGCTTATACATATATAACTCTAAAAAGTAAAGGTTGTTGCCTAGGCAGATAGAGTAAGATTGCTTTGAAAAATCCAGGAAAACAAACAATGTCCGTCCACAAGACACTCAAGCAGGAAGAAACCATAGAAACATCAAAGCTTGGAACATCCATAGCAAGATGATAGCTAACAGCTATATTTTTAAAATAGGCTCGGTGATAATTTCTCCTCCACCCCACACTTATTACTTGAAATAGTAAGAATGATTTTTAAAGACTATATCCCAATAGGTAATACTCAGCATAAAGGGAACATTCTGTAGCATACTCTCACTAGCACAAGAGAAAGGACTATAACCATCCCTATTTTAAGAGCAGAATTAGGTAAAGTATTCAAGTAATGCTTATAACTTTAACAGGACTCACTTTCTGAATTTCAGACAACTCAGGTTCTCAAAGTCTTTAAACAAGTATGAATTGAGTTGGTGAATGTAGTAAGTCCAAGAGTTTCAAGACATTGCAAAAAAACCTTCAACGTAGTAGAAATCAGATGAACAATGAACATGAGCTACCACAGGAGGGAAAAATTGGTGAGCAGTAACTTAATTTCTATTCAGTAGAGTAACAAACCATGTATTATGGATAAATTGAATATTTTTCATTCATCTCAGTATCAAGTTTCTGCCTAAAGAGCACTAAAATTAATCTTTTATCTCTTATTTACTAGTAATATTAATGCCTTTTAGTGATGCACCTAGGAAAATTTAAACTGTTCTAACTCTCTACCCACCAAGGACTAAAACCCCCTCCAACATTTGTTTCTAGATTCACCATTCGCTGAAGTTGGCTGGTCTGTAATCTTCCCCTTTCACCTAGATTTGTTTTCCACACTATATCCAATTTTCCAATTACTGTTACTCCTTTAATGATGCCTGCTTTTTCTGCAAACTCCTTCTTGGGCTTTAGGCAGTATAAATACTGGCGTGTATCCATTGGCTGCAAATATGCTCTGGATCCAAACGTAGTTACACTGAGAGAAATGGAGAGAGAGATGGAGAAAATTCTCTAGAGTCTTTCAAAAGAAAAACCATCGCTGTGATTGTTCTTTGGACAGGAACTGAATGACTTACCATCCAAGTATCTTAAATAAAACAGTTCAATGGTTTCAATACAAATGAAAGTGGACCTGAACTTAGAGGATTTATTTTTCTTTAAATTTTTCAGATGATATGGAAAATCTTTAAGTTCTTTATAATAGAATCCAATATATTACCTAAAATACTAGTATGTATCAATACCTGAAAAAAATGCAACAAATCAAAACCTAAAGTATTCTGTCCCATTTCTCTATAATTAAAAAAAAATAGTTTGGGGCGCCTGGGTGGCTCAGTGGGTTAAACCTCTGCCTTTGGCTCGGGTCATGATCTCAGGGTCCTGGGATCCAGTACCACATGGGGTTCTCTGCTCGACGGGGAGTCTGCTTCCTCCTCTCTCTCTCTCTGCCTGCCTCTCTGCCTACTTGTGATCTCTGTCAAATAAATAAAATTTTAAAAAATTAGTTTAGAAAAACATACCATTGTAAGCAAAGTGATCATTTTTTAAATGAACTAAAAGATCAGGGAAAGACTGGAAAGTTACTGTTTTCCTCAGTGGGAATATGGAAGGCTACAAACTTTACTGAATTTAACCATAATAAGATAAAAAGTAAATGTTTCTTTCATTCTTTTTTTTTTTTAAGACTTTATTATTTATTTGACAGATAGAGATCACAAGTGGGCAGAAGCAGGCAGAGAGAGAGAAGGAAGCAGGCTCCCTGCTGAGCAGAGAGCTCGATGCGGGGCTCGATCCCAGGACCCTGAGATCATGACCTGAGCCAAAGGCAGAGGCTTTAACCCACTGAGCCACCCAGGTACCCCTGTTTCTTTCATTCTTGATGAATGAAATCAGGTACTTTCGCCAGCTATTACCTTCTTATCTGTATTAAAGTCAACTTTATGTTTATTCCTCCTCTTTTAAATCACCTATAGAAAGATATATGTATTCATTTTTGCAAAAAAAACCTAGATCTATTCCTATGTCCACTCCTTTTAATGTTGACAGAATATTCTTTTTTTTTTTTTAAGATTTTATTATTTATTTATTTGATAGAGAGAGCGAGTGAGAGAGGGAACACAAGCAGGGGTAGGGGAGAGGGAGAAGCATGCTTCCCGCTGACCAGGGACCCCAATGCAGGGGTCGATCCCAGCACCCTGGGATCATGGCCTGAGCCAAAGGCAGACATTTAACTGACTGAGCCACACAGGCACCCCTTGACAGAATATTCTTAAAACTCACCCTTCATCTTTAACCTTACTAATGTCTCCATCATTCCTTCCCGTGCCTCAGTTTTATCATTTGCAGGAAATGATGAACAGTTTGATTTACCTCACTGAGTTATTATAAAAATTAAAAGACTGAGTGCTTCCAACAGTAAAACATAAAATGCAAATGTCTAGGATCTTTTTATTTTTATGTGGAGGGAGGAATGAATAGGTGAAGCACAGGAGATTTTTAGAGCACTGGGACTATTTTGTATAATATAGTAATGGTGAGTACATGTCTTTGCATTTGTTAAAACCCACAAAATGTAGGACATAGTGAACCCCAAATTTAAACTATGGACTGTAATGAATAAAAGTATAAATATTGGTTCATCAACTGGAACAAATATGCCACATTAAAAGAAGGTATAAATAATAGGGGAACTATGAGTAGAGAGGGGGCATGTGGGAACTCCATTTCTGACCAATTTTTCTGTGAACATAGAACTTCCCTAAGAGGGCACCTGGGTGGCTCAGTCAGTTAAGCGTGTGCCTTTGGCTCAGGTCATGATCCCAGTGTCCTGGGATCCAGTGGCCCTTGGAGGGGGGAGGTTTCACTGCTCAGTGGGCAGTTTGCTTTCCCCTCTACCTCTCCCCCTGCTCATGATGTCTCTCTCACTCTTTCTCTCAAATAAAATCTTAAAAAAAAAGTCCCTAAGAAAAATAAGGTCTATTAATTAAAATACAAATTACAAACCATCTAAGAATAACAAGTGTTAGAAAAGTTCATATGCTTAAAAACAAAAACTTTATAATTCATATTTACCATTCTCCAGCTTGGCTGACTGAGTTTAATTCTGCTACATTGTACATTATAGATGGTTCCAATGAAACTTTCTCCATAAACATGGGTGAGGTTGTAATATTCTGAATCTGGGCTTCCAGAAATACTTCATCAGTCTGAGGATATGAAAAAAATAGCCACCAAAGTGTAATGGTATTTAAAATATTTATCTCAACAAAAATATCTGATCTATACGAAGAAAAAATATTAACCACAACTGTGATTAGTTCATGCCTGCAAATCAAAGTTATCATAATTAATGCAAGAAAAGAAATCTTCACCCTAATGTAATTAACAGGGGGAAAGTCAAGGGTTAGTTAACTGATAACTTGTCAAACAATGGATAGGGGATAACTACATTTTTTGTATCAACATCCAAAAATAGTTATTTTACTGGAATTTCATTGACAGATATCCTAATTCTTCTAGTAAGTCATTAAAATGTTAAAATGTCATTTAATAGGATGAATATACCTGTGTACCTATCATTTCAGTGATATGTTAATATAATTAGGTCTTCATTATAATATTCATCATATATCATATCATAACATCATAATATAGGTTCAATGGTCATATTATTTCAATTTAGAAAGTATAGGGACCACCAGTACAGTGAATAATCAGCCTATTTTATAATCTTATAGGATTTAACTTTTCAAGTAAAGCAATTTATTAGTGGCCATTAGTGATTTCTTGGTTCATTTAAAATGTACATTTAGGGCAAAAAATGAATTATACTTGACAGTCATAGAGCTTTTAAATCAAACACAAGGTATTCTGTAGCCTTAGAGACTAATGCTATTCAGCAATATTTTAATGAATGGGTAATTTAAATATGTACTTTTGTATAAAATTTTTATTTCCTAAAATTTAGGAATTAAAATTGAGATTTATATTAAACATCCTTCTTTTCATGTGATTTGGATTTTTTTGTGTATAACTGAAGGGTAACAGAACTTGGTTCATTTTCTAAATAAATCTATATAAAATGTGACACAGTAAGGATATGCAATAATTATTTTGTTCAAAAATTTCAGAGTAATATATATATAAAAATGAATTAAAAAAACAAGCTATGACCCAAGAAATTTGGCACTGAATAAACGTTTTAAATATTAAATCCAGGAAAATAGAAATCATTTCCAAAAATATAATGATGAAGTTATAATGTAATGTATTTTTATCTAAACTAAAACAGATTCTTGAGTTCTTGGAATATAATGATTTATCAGTCTAAAAGAATGTGCCACTTAAAGGCATTATCCTGTTACTTTTTCTCAAAAAAAAAAAAAAAAAGGTAAATATATCCCATCAATCCATTGCTTTAAAAAAAATTACCATAGGCCCACATTTCAAATTTTAAAATGCATTTTTCTGCTTAAATTTAGAAAGAGCTTAGATAAAATGAAAGAAAAACAAGCAGCATAATGGAAAATTAAGTTAGTTTGAAGTTAGTACAAAGTAATTTGACACTTGAAAAATTAAGAATTCTGTGCTACAGCAGTTGATGTTGTTATCATGTAAGTCATATATTATAAGCAAGTGCTGTTTATATTAAATAGAAATTTGAAAATATGACTTTAGCCAACTTGGGAACATCTGTTTACTAATGTCAAAGGGCCAACTTTACCTGACCCAGACATAAAACTAAAACCACTGTGCATCTGAAGATAAATTTCAACTAGAGAGTTTACCTCAAAGAATTAAAAGTAAAGAATCTTATTTAAGAAGATGTTGAAAAATCTCAAGGCTATTTTTAATAAGGTTAACATGCCTCTTTTAAGAAACACCCAAAGGAAAAACACTAAAAATGAAAGCATACTTGTTTCAGTATGATAATTTAATCTTCAATTTAATTTTTTCCCAGAGTAAGATAATCAATATAATATAAAAAGTATAAATTAGATACATCTTTTAAAATCACATATGTGGTATTTCACAACTAACTTTGTTTTTCCACTATGTTTCATAAAGAAAGATTAATTAGGCAGTCAAAAAGTGGTAAGTAAGAAAAGCATATAAATTTATAATAAAAAATCAAATTACCACAGAACTGAGGTCACTCTAATGGAAAAATAAAAAAGAAAAATTAGAAAAATCAGAATTAAATGTTAAAGAAAAAGAATAACTTTAAAATAAAATGCATTTCTGCATTTTTTTTTAATTTTCTAAACAAGACAGCATTAGTAAAACAGAAAGTAACAAAGGAATATGACATTTTTCTAAAAAGGTGAAACTGCTATGGTTAAATGAATGAAGAACACTACAGGTGAATATTTAAACAGGAGCAAATATTCAAGGACAAGTTTGAGTGAGAAAGGTATAACCCATGTCTTTCTAGTTCTATAAATTCTTTACCTACACAGTAATTCTTCACTGATTACTTAGGATGGCTATACGTTCTCTTTCACAATCAGAGTAGATATACATGTATTGTACAGCTTCTCCTGAATTTATCTAATAATGGAAGCATTTTTTTCAAGAAGCATCTTCAGTGACTAGAGTTCCATGCATTATACTTCATGCGAAATGCTGAGCTAGACCACATCAGACAAATGAGAATTTATTCTTTTCTTGTTAATATATTTTATAGTTTGTCTTTTTTTCATACATACTTCTAAGGCTACTTATTTATCAAGGGTCATCTCAAATGTTGCCTCTTTCATCCAGTGTATTGCTAAAAATACTTTTTCATCTCCGATGTTCCCAGTACACTTCATGATCTACGGGTGGTACGTACATTGCAATTTTGTCATGTTTGTCTCCTCCACTAGATCTAAGTACCCTGAGAATTGGGAAGATGCCCAATTTATATTTAATTTCTCTCTGCTACCTGGCATGGAGCCCTATTCCCAGCAGGTGACTCAATGTTAGAACCTAGTTGCTAATGTCACCAATCTTCTTTCTTATTTTAGAAGACGGCAACAAAATTTCTCATAACAAACTTGTTTTCCTTTCAGTGATTCACATATTGCTAGAATTATTAGAAACAGTGTAAAAAAACATGTTTGAGACAAATGTGGGGCTAATAAAAGTCAATGTGTAAGAACTATGGCACAAAGTAATAAACATCACCTACCGATATGTGTGTGGTTTATGAACTCCTCTAATTTACCTCAATTTTCTAGTTGGTGTCAATAGAATCTGCTTGGTCCTATAGGCTGAATAGTATTTGTTTTCCTAATAGGTAATACTGAATATCTTAGAGACCCTAAAAATATTATCTGTTCACTGCCGGTTTTTAAAGAAATCTCTATTTTCAATTTTCTTAGCTGACATTTGTTGGCAAAGATTACAAATTTTATATATAATGTTAACTGAAGAAAGCAACATTCTGTTACTATAATTATAAAAACAGTACTAAACATAAGTTAGTAAAATCTGAAAGAGAACATGGATTAATGAAAAGCCCATTATTTTTTGGTGTGGTGGAATTTTGGGATTTTTTTTTTCACCCTTCCTTTTTGGGGATCTATCACGTTTATAATATTATTCAAGGAATAACAAGTAATTTTAAAAACTGCAAATATCACTCTAAATATTCCTGTTATACAACTATTTGACAAGTATCTTAATCTACCACTACATTTGCAGCAAAGAAAACCTAAAATAGTTTAATATGTGCCTTCCTAGGAGCCAATTATAAGAAAAAAGACCACCTACAGCACTGTTTGTTCCTAATTTGCAAACATGTATACTCTTGCAAAACAGTTACCTATCTTCCCTCATACTATGGATGAACTCTTTCCTAGCTAAACGATAAATTAAGACCACTTAAAATTCAATAAGCAGAATAGCTATACTATAATTAATCAAAAGTATTCCTGTAAAACAAAAAAGGCAGCATACACATGTAGTATGGCAACTCCCCTAAGCTCTGAAAAGAAATGTTAACTCTAAACTAGTAGGGGGATCTAGTAATCCCCTTGATGAGACTGTATCTTCCCATGAAATATGCATATTCTTTACTTATGTACTCCATATTCCATGTGCATTTGTAATTCCGCTTGGAATGCCTTCACTGCTTTGACACTTTTATGTTTCCAACATCTGTTATTTCCAGACTCCACTCCAGTTACCCTTTTCATCTTCTCTGAAATCTCAGCCCTAGACTTCCTATAGTACTTCAGATTCACGACATATACTACAGTAGGTAGTTTTATTACTTTATGCACTTTTTTCTTTTGTCCTAATAGGACTCTACTGCAGGTCAGATTCCACTTTTGGTATGCCCAGCTGTAGTACAAACTATACTGAATAAAAACTCAGATGCTGATGGTAAAAATACATACAAATTTGACATGGGACTACAAATTTCTGATCATTTAGTTTAGAGTAATAAAGACATAATTTTCATTTCAAAAACTATATTTTAATACTTTTGAATTTATCACTGTGGTAGGAAAGACATGACTTTTGCAGGAGTAAGGGGCCCATTAGGAAATCATTTTTTTCTGGAACTCTAGAAGCCAAGATAAAGTAGAATTTTTACTTTAATTTTTTTTTTAAAGTAGAATTTTAAGAAAGAAATCCAAACAATAAACCTTCTTCTTATGGCAAAGTCTATTTTATCTCTTTCGTTCAAATAGAAGATAGGTTATCTTCTATTCTAAAAGTTACCATATTTTTATTTTTGCCAATCCTGTTTATTCCAAAAAGTACTTCTAACCGTTCACTAAACTTAATAAACAAACTGCAGCTGACACACTGATTTCCCAGGACAAAGAATTTAATTTACTGAGTTCTATTTGTCAATATTTTTCAAGAATATTAAATCGTTTTTGCAGGGTGAGATTGACTACTTCAGAATCACACTGTAAATATTTAACAAATTGCTACGGTTTTTAGATAGTAACAATAATCATTAAATGGAAATTTAGGGCAATGATTTAATGAAAGGGAGTGAAAGCCTCATGAAATTAACAAAAATAAAATTCAAGATATACTGATTAAAACAGCAGATTAAAAGATCTGCAATGAAATTATTTTCTTTTGATTAAACTTGAGGCTCATTTTTCACAAGTAATTCACACTTCTCAGAAATTTACTTCAACATGAAATGAAATGTAATACATCAGAATTTTAGTCAAGTAAGATCTTACTGTTTAATCTGAATTCCTATTAAGTGCTAAACACTTACCTCTGCATTGTAAAATTTAGTTTTCACATCCAATGGTTTGAGAACCTAGTCGAATAAAGCATATCAATCAGAGGAGACTATCATTTATTTTTGTTTATTTTAAATCATAGGGCTTATTATTTGTCAAAGGCATTTTCTAATTTTAATTGTAAAAAGCTTTTTTAATAGGTATGCAATATTTTTGCACAAACAACAACAAAAAACAAAAAACAACCCCAAATGTATTTTTAAAAGACAACCATCATTTCTTAATTGGGTAATAGTCACATGAGTTACATGTGTGTTTACTCATAGTATTTTTGTTAAACTGAATATATGTATTTTATGTATTTTTCTCTATATATTTCACAAAAACGTTTATTAAAATATGTGCATAAATCTTTTATTTTCTTTTAAAAGTCATGCAAAATCTTAAATGAGTGATACAGCAAAAATTTTTCCTTTTTTTTAGAAAGTTTTTTTTTTGTTTTTTGTTTTTTTGAAAGTTTTGTTTTTTTCAAGTGATCTCTATACCCACCATGGGGCTTGAACTCAAGACCCCAAGATCAAGAGTCACATGCTCCACACAATGAGGCAGGCAGGTGCCCCAAAATAAATCTGGGTACATTTAATAATTTAATTAATTAATTCCTACTGTTAGTACTTTTTCTTCCACTTAAAAACAGATAGGTATGAAACGTATATATTGCATAATATCTAGATCTAATTTAAAGGGTTATATGTGGTCATCTCATCCCTAAAACCACTAAAACCAGTGGTTTTAACTATTTTTAATCACAGAGTGAAAACTGTGTATAAATACAAAACTCTACATATAAGTTTGGTGACTCATGGAATCCTGGAAGGAAGCTTGGTCCACTCAGCCCAAGTCAATTATCTCTCATTTAAATATTTCTTTAGAAATCTGACATGATTTATACTTAATTTATCTGGACTTTGTACTCCTTTTATCCCTCTATATTCTTGTGAGTTTTGTCAAGGCATAAAAACAGGACAATCTTTTTTGGGTAAAAATCTGTAAATGAGGGGTGCCTGGCTGGCTCAGTCAGAAGAGTGTGCAACTCTTGATCGCGGGGTCGTGAGTTTGAGCCCCTCGTTGGATACAGAGGTTACTAAAACAAATTAAAAAAATAAACTTAAAAAAATCTTCAGGTGAAATATTACACTGACAATGATAATTTCTCTGCTTTTACTTAATTTAGTCTGACTTTAGATTTCTAGTACTATGACAAATGCAGACACATGAAACTATTTGCTTTATTTGGAGGCTGTTTTCCCTGCAGATAGATAGGAATAACTTCACAGGGGAAAAAAAATCTGTAAACTATTTACACAGTCACATTTAAATACCTGAAATTTGAAGAATTTTCTAAAATACATTTTTTCTCCACCCTGAGTTGTATAGCTCACTGCACACACCAAGCTGAAATGGAAAGATATCTCTGAATTATCTTCAATTTTGTTTAATAATAAATCTAATACACCTCAATTTTACTCAAAAATTTGGAAAATATGAATACCAACGGTGTAAAAGCATAGCCAAATGAGCCTAGAGTAGGGAAAAAAGAGTTTTAGCAGATAAAAATATGTACCCCTGGGGATAAAAATACATTATATGTTTATTAAAAAAAAATAAATAAAAATATAATTCAATGAACAAGAAAGCTCTGATTAGCAAAATTAAATATACAATAGTGAAATACATTCAAAACACATCCGAATAATCAAATAGTTGAATGTACAAATTAAGTTTATATACTTTAGAAGAAAAAATATAAATTCAAAAAAATTCTAGGATGGGGAAAGACTTTTTAATAGAAATGGGCAATAGAAAGGAAAAGAGACATAAATGTATAAACTGAACAAATCAAAGTCATGCTAAAACAAAAAGCAGACAAAATGGGATAAAATACTTCTAATGAAATGAAAAGAAATCTCGTAAGCAAAACATTAGTATCTTGCTCAAAATAGGAGGAAAGGATACACAGATAGACGACAGTACCATAAATGGTTAAAAAAAGGTGAAAACATCCAGCCTCACAAGAAGTCAAAGTAATAAAATAATGAGACATATTTTTTCCACTTCTTAAGATTTAAAAAAAATTCTTTTACACGTGTTACCAGGATTGGTGAAGGGTTAGAGAAAGTGACTCTCTCTACACTGCTAGTGGTTTTAAGAGATTTAGAAAACAAGCCTTAAGTAAGAGTCTTAAAAATGCTTATATGCTCCTATGGTAAGCCCACTATAAGCAGTCTACCACAGGAAATACTAAGATGCTTAGCACTGTATTATTTACAATAGCAGAAGACTAGAAACAATCTAATGTCCAACATTACTGTAAACAAATTAAAGTATATGGTCCAAGCATGTAAGATAAAACTATCTCAAAAATAATGTTTTCACAGAATATTGACTCAAGTGGGAAAATGTTCACAGTGCACTGAAAAAGATAAAACCATGGGTAATATGATCAAAATTTTGAAAAGTATGACTTATTTATACAAATATGTTATATAAACACACATAAAAAACTAGAAAATCATATACTAATATTTTAATAGCAGTTACACTCAGTGGTGACAATACAGGAAATTACACTCAGTGGTGACAATACAGGAAATTTAATTTCTCCTTTTAAGTGTACATAAGCCAGGTACTAGAAATGTAGTATTGTTCAAAACACAGTAACTGTTCTCAAGTGCTCACAGTAAAAAGAAGTATAGCAGGGTATGGGTTTTTTGAAGCCAGATTTAGATTTGGGTTCCACTTCTTATTTACTATTTAATTCTACAAGAGACTTATCTTCTCTAAAAGGAGGTTTTTACACATTTAATCAACTTCAATAAGCTTAAATTCTTAATAAAATTTAATCATTGTAATAAATATAAAATTTAAATAAAAATAAAATAACTATTTAATAAATTTCAATAAACTCTATTTCAACAAGTACTGACCACTATTCTCTGCTAGATCATGAGGACATAGCTGACTTCATGGAACTCGTACTCTAACGGAAATGACAGGCCTAAGTAATTAATTTTAAGTAGAAGACCAAAAAAATGACAAGTTACGGATGCTGTAGAATATATTAAAAGGGGTATTTAATTTAGTCTTGGAGGTCAGGAAAGCCTCTTTGAGAAGTCACGGTGAATCTGATATATGAAGAAGTAGAAGTAAGCTAAACAAACGAAGTCATTTCTTAGGAAGGGAAAAATTTATCTCAAGTCTTGGAGGAGTGCAAAAGAAAGAGACTTCCAATATCACTTAGTATAAAGCAGGGAAGAATGAGAAAAGGTAAAAACTAAAGCAGCTCATACGGATTAGGTTCTAGAGAACTTTGTAAACCCAATACAAAGAATTTGTGTGTGGTAGGTCCAGTGGTAGGTCACTGAAGAGTCAAGTGACTTATCCAAGAACATGTAATTAATAAATGATGAAGCTGAAATTTGAACTCTTTAAATTTTGACTGCAAAGCTCATACCAATCACAGAATATATACTAAGAAGTGCCTGCAAAAGAGATGTCACCACAATGAACTGATTAACAGCGAATATTATATATTTCTTTAAGCCAAGGAAGAGAGGCAAAAATTGTGACATAAGTGGAGATGAAGAAGGTGGGATAATGACATACAGTTAGTAAGAATTAACAGGACTTTGTAAATTTATTGCATGTGTAAACGGTAAGACAGATGGAAGTTTAAAATTATTTACATGGCTGAAATTTTCATATCTGCCTCTCAAAGAAAAATAGAGGATTCACATTCATAGGCCAAGAATACAGAATTTGAGATTTTTTTTCTCATAGCTTATCTTACTTTGGTTCTATATTTCTGAATTCTCAGGGTAGAATATATATACATAGTTAAATACAGAACTGAAAAGTTGTATAGAACTGAGAAGTTGTAATTTAAAAATAAACACTATTAATATCAGTTTCTAGCATTTCAAAAAATAATTAACATAATTTTGGTCAGAGTGGTTACATGGGTTTTAAAAATCTGCATGGCTTTTTATTTTTTGGATAAGATTGTCTGTAGATGCAAACATGAAAACAGAAATACAGGAAAATAAAGATATTTTTCCCTAAAAAACAAACATTTTGTTTAAAGTCTGTGATAAGCATGTAATCCTGCAACATTAAATTCTTTCTTAAGTAGGTTCGTAGGCTTGATACTAAATGGACATAAAATGAAAATTTCAAATAAAGGCATACATAAGGAAAAGCCTTTAGAACTAGTAAAATTAATCCTTACATGTGTGTTCCAATTTCCTTCACTTCATGGTGTATGACATCATCAATACAACAATCAGGTTTAAGTTCAGCCACTGCAGCATTGGAAGCTGAAAGATTTAAACGCTGAGAACTTGTCTGAAGATCGGCCTTGAAAAAAAGATAAAAAAAAAATTCAAATGAGACTGGTTACCTACAGGGTGTGGCTGGGTATAAGTGAAAAGAATAGGAGATCAGGAACAAGGAAGAAGGGTTGATGCGGAGCAACTCTTCTTAGTGTCAGTCTTTCTACCACAGCTCTGCAGCTTAAAACCACATTAATGGTTCATACGAGCACATCAAAATTAAATAAATAAAACCAGGAAGTAGGGGGAATAGGTAATGGAATATGAACAGTACCAAGTGAACACAACCACAATGGGAGGGAGGGATGGGAAAAAAAACTAACCTAAGGCAGCCTGGCTAACAAAAGCTACAGACAAAAAGAATGGCACAGGGATACTGCACGGGGATACTAGTATGTTTGCTTGGATTAGCAATTCTGCAGCTGTTATGTGCCTACCAAAACCAAACAAAAAAATACTATGGATAATAAGAGAAGTTTCTCCCTTCTGGAGAAAAAAAAGGTGTAAATAAGGAAAGGGAGAAGGCTGCAATGAAACTTCTGGTGTTGAGCTGGAATGAGAGGCATCAATATGAATATATGGTTTTAAAACATACGTACAGATGGATATTCCAGGAACAAATATAGATAGATGTGCACACATGTGCTACTATTTAACACTAAAAGATAAATTACTATTCAAAACAATATTAGATGGGGCGCCTGGGTGGCTCAGTGGGTTAAGCCGCTGCCTTTGG
This sequence comes from Meles meles, assembly GCF_922984935.1. NCBI lineage: Eukaryota > Metazoa > Chordata > Mammalia > Carnivora > Mustelidae > Meles > Meles meles. The sequence goes on from NC_060068.1 coordinate 88,845,106, forward strand.
CTCAGTTCCATGATCCCGGGGTCCCTAGGATCGAGTCCCGCATCAGATCTCTGCTTCGGCGGGGAGCCTGCTTCCCCCTCTCTCTCCCTGCCTGCCTTCTCTGCCTACTGGTGCTCTCTGTCTGTCAAATAAATAAAAAATAATAAATAAAAAATCTTTAAAAAGCAAACAAACAAACGATATTAGGTGTTATTTGCAGAAGTAGAGATCAGCACTAAAGTCAACAACAAAGGATATTTTCTCTAAAATAACACCCAGTTGTTTCTATTATATTTGCCCTTAATTTCTTTTCGAACATTTCTCACTCTAATTGTCATAAATGGCATCTTCTCTTAATCTCACTTTCTGTCACATTCAAATGTAGCTTCCCTCATAATACTTACCACAATCTATAGTTACTTATTTATATGATTTTGTATACCTGTTTCTGCCCACCCTATTGGAAACGTAAGGTCTATGGAGGAACAAATCTCTTCTGTCTTCTCTTGCTCATTATTACAACCTGAGGCCTGACTCCACAGTAGGCAATTAACAAATACGTGTTGAATACTGATTGAATGAATGAAGTTATGATGAAATTTTGAGGCAAATGTCAAGAAATATTCAGAAACAGTAAAGACCATGTTAGGTAATGGTGATTACCATTTTTTTTGCATAAAAGCTTGGATTCTATAAAGTCTGTTTCTTTTTAAAAACTAACAGGTTTTCTGCAGTTAATTCTAATCTAACATTCTTTTTTTTAAAAATATTTTATTTATTTAACAGAGAGAAATCACAACTAGGCAGAGAGGCAGGCAGAGAGAGAGGAGGAAGCAGGCTCCCCGCGGAGCAGAGAGCCTGATGCAGGGCTCGATCCCAGGACCCTGGGATCATGACCTGAGCCGAAAGCAGAGGCTTTAACCCACTGAGCCACCCAGGCGCCCCCCTAATCTAACATTCTTAATGCTAGGCAGTGTGAAGCAGGATATTTATTGGTGCTATCTCTTTGGTCATTATATTCAGTTATAAAATAGTAGAAACTCAAATTTATTGGGCACCATCTATGTGCAAGGCCTTGTTCTAAGTTCATTATTCATTTAATATCCACAATCCTGAAGTAGGCAGTCATACTATTCCCATTTTACAGACAATAAAACCAAGGCAGAGAGAAATAATAACTTCCCCAAGGTTAAACAACTAGTAAGTAATGGAACTGAGATTAAAAATTCCTTAAACATTTTAGAAATCAGAGAAGAAGGGATAAAAAAAAGAAACACTCAAACTATAATTGTGCCTGAAACACGTTAGAAATAGAAATTCTTGGGCACCATTTTAGACTCATCAAATCAGAAACCCTGGGGATGGGCTTCGGCGTCAGCTTTTTAACAAGCTCTCCAGATAATTTTAATACTTCCTAAAGTTTGAGAACAACTAGTATAGACAAAAAGAGTTATGTTTTATTTCTAGTACAATAATTATATTGTTTTGTTTATATAACACTATTTTTTAATGTAGCAAGTTAATATTTTCAGATACAATGCTGGATTTTTTTTCAATTAAAAAGAAAAAACCAATGGTTTTCAGTAGAACATGGTAGACTATACAAGCATTTTTATTCTCAAAAACAATACTAAGCTGACAAAAGGATAAAAAAAAGTACAGATTCACAATCCCTCTTCCTTGAATTCAAAATTCCCAGAGTTATAAAAAATTAAAGTTTTGAGGGCAGAAGTCTGGGTATCTGAAGTAATAGCAGCAGTGTAACCATGAATCTCCCAAGTCATCTATAAAACAAAAACAAAAGCAACTAAAATAAAGTTTGTGTTAATATAATTAGAAAGCATCATATATCCAAACTTCATATTACCGTAAGTAGACATATATCAAATTTTTGCAAGCTATTTCTCATGCTCTTGCCATGAACCTTTGCAAAGAATAAGGGAAGTTCAGGGGAAGTTGAGCTAAAGAAAAGAGAAGAGATAGGTCTAATACTGATCTAAACCACTTCCAGAAAGACAAAGTCTATTCTAAGCATGAAAATACCAAGAAGGCGCATTACTGGAAGATGAGAGCATGGTCTACAGGGAAGGGACTTAACAGTTGTTTGACAGGAAAGAAAACACTTCAGGGTTTTGAAAAGAGTTAAAAGGAGAGACACCTTTTAGAAACTGTGGAGTGAAGAGGAAAAATTTAGGATACTACAATTCACATGAAAAGGGAAAATTTGGGGTGCTTGAATGGCTCAGTAGGTTAAGCATCTGCCTTCAGCTCAGGTCATGATCCCAGGGTCCTGGTATCACCCGTCAGGCTTCTTGCTCAGTGGGGAGTCTACTTCTCCCTCTACCTCTGCCCACTGCTCCCTCTGCTTATGCTGTCTCTCTCTGCCAAATAAATAAATAAAATCTTAAAAAAAGAATAAAAAAAGAAAACTTGAGGAACACACAACCCTGTTCTCCTCTATCAGCCTCCCCAAAAGACACAGTAAAGGAACCACACTTTGTGCACAATGCTTTAAGAGGGTGTTTTTGAATTAGGAATATCAAAGCACCCAAACTACATTTCACAGAATGCAAAGCCTCCAACAGTTTTCATCTATACAAAAATAATGTAAAAAGAAAATAGGTGAGAACTGAGACAATTCACTGATAAAAACTGCCACCCAAAACCAATAGTGAACTATTGTATCTAAGAGAAAACTGTAAAATACTCAAACTGAATTAAATACACTCAAGAGAACATTTGAAATATAAAAAAACACCTAGAATGAGAAATTTTAAAACTAAGGCTAAATTTGTTGTTTTAGCATGGGGCTAAAATTTTTTAAGAGAAGAATGTAAGTAGTTGATTGAATTTGGGAAAGAAGAAAAGGACACAAATCATATTAGAAACGTGAAATGACAAACAAAGTAATGGAATACACTATTAAAATACAATCCATGAAAACTTTCTAGAAATAACAGATCTAAATCTACATATTCAAAGGGCGCACTTGTTATCAGAGAAATGACATCAAATGACCAATTCTAAAACATACAGAAAAAAAAATCCCAGAGTCTCCAGGAGAAATTATCAAATTTCTTACAAGGCAAGAGAGTAAGACTGGCATCAGTCCTCTCAAAAACAGCATATATAGCTAAGTAACAAAGGAATAGCATTTTCAGAAGACATAAAGAAGGAAAATGTAAACAGGGACGCCTGGGTGGCTCAGTTGGTTAAGCGGCTGCCTTCGGCTCAGGTCATGATCCCAGTGTCCTGAGATCGAGTCCTACATCGGGCTCCGTGCTCAGCGCGGAGCCTGCTTCTCTCTCTGTCTCTGCCTGCCATTCCGTCTGCCTGTGCTTGCTTTCACTCTCTCTCTGACAAATAAATAAATAAAATTAAAAAAAAAAAAGCAACAATTCAAAAGGAAGAATGACTAAGCATAAATATCTATGAACCAAACAGCAAAGCTTTTATAAAGCCCAAAGTGTAAGATACAAATAGTAGCACAGTAATAATATGAGATTAGCATGTCACTTTCAGTACAAGACAGATCAAGTTGACAAAAAAAAAAAAAAAAAAAAGGAAGTAAAGATACAGGACACCTAACACCACCATCAGTAAGATAAATCTTATGGATCTACATATCTAGCTCTACAGTGGATAAAAGAAAACAGTCCTTCTTCTCAAAAACACATGGAATATTTATTAAAAATTAAATTAGGTCACAAACACTAGCAAGTTCTTTAAGTAGGACTAAAATAAGAACAAAATTTTCACAATGCAATTAAACAAACTATAGATCATTAACCAGAAAAAAACAAAAAACAAAAAATCCTTTCCATCTCAAAAACCTATTAAAAAACTCGGGTAGAAAGGTAAACACAAATAAAATTATAGAATTCTTTAAAAAGTAATCATAATGAAAAATAATGAAAATGCTACATATTAAAATCTGTAGAATATATCTAAAGCATCAATCAGAAGACAATTCACTTTTATCAACAGAAATAACAAAACAAAAAGTTAAAAATTAAATCCTCAACTGAAAAAGCTAAAAGAAAACAAAGTAAAAAATTAGAAGCATAAGAAAGGAACTTGTAAAAAGCAAAAATCAATGAGGTAGAGAATAAAAAAACATTAAATACAAGTAATGAAAATAGCTTTTTTGAAAAAAATTTAAAATATACAAATCAAAAGCTAGTTTAATGAAGAGATTAAAAAAAGGAAGCAGAATTATGCAAAGTAAGAAATGACTAGGGAAAAATAACACCAAATGAGAATAATTTTTTTAAAGGATTTTATTTATTTATTTGAGAGAAAGAGAAAGTGAGAGAGATCACAGAGGGAGAGTGTAAAAGGCTGACTCCTGGCTAAGCAGAGAGCCCAAGGCAGGGTTTGATACCAGGATCCTGGGATCATGACCTGAGCCAAAAGAAGATGCTTAACTGACTGAGCCACCCAGGTACCCCTGTGAAGAAATTTTTAAGAGATTATTTTGCAGACCTGTATGCAAATACTACCTAAATTGGATTATTTCCTAGAATAAAATAGTTTAACAAACTGCTACATGCCTTTAGATATAAAAAGTTTAAATGGATCTCCACAGGAAAAAACGCAATGTTAGTAAGAAACTTCCCCCATTAGACACACAAGCTCACATGATTTCACAGAATTCTGTAAACCATACAAAAACCAGACAGTCTAAATGCTCTAAATACACTGTTTTGAGGCATTGGAAATGAAGGAAAATTATCTAAATCTTTAATTTATTTGAGAGTGAGAGATCACTGAGGAAAAGGGAGAGGCAGAAGCAGACTTGCCACTGAGTGGAAAGCCCAATGAGGGGCTCGTTTCCAGGACCCTGAGATCATGACCTGAGCCAAAGGCAGATGCTTAACCAACTGAACCACCTAGGCATTCCCTCCCCCCCCCTTTTTTTTAAGATTTTATTTATTTATTTGACAGACAGAGATCACAAGTAGGCAGAGAGGCAGGCAGAGAGAAGGAGGCAGCAGCCTCCCTGCTAAGCAGAGAGCCTGATGCGGGGCTTGATCCCAGGATCCTGGGATCATGACCTGAGACAAAGGCAGAGGCTTTAACCCACTGAGCCACCCAGGCGCCCCTCCTCCTTTTTAAAAAAAATATTTTTATTAACATATGATGTATTATTTGCCCCAGGGGTACATGTCTGCGAATCATTGGGCTTACATATTTCATAGCACTCACCATAGTACATACCCTCCCCAATGTCCATAACTCAACCATGCTCTCCCTACCCCTCACCCCCCCCCCAGCAACCCTCAGTTTGTTTTGTGAGATTAAGAGTCTTTTATGGTTTGTCTCCCTCCCCATCCCATCTTGTTTCATTTTTTCCTTCCCTATGCCTTAAACCCCCTGCCTTGCCTCTCAAATTCCTCATATCAGGGAGATCATATGATAATTGTCTTTCTCTGATTGACTTATTTCGTTCAGCATAATACCCTCTTGTTCCACCTACGTCGTTGCAAATGGCAAGATTTCCTTTCTTTTGATGGCTGCATAGTATTCCATTGTGTGTGTGTGCGTGTGTGTGTGTGTGTGTGTGTCTCTCTCTCTCTCTCTCTCTCATATCTTCTTTATCCATTCATCTGTTGAGGGACATCTAGATTCTTTCCATAGTTTGGCTATTGTGGACATTGGTGCTATAAACATTTTTTTTTTTTAAAGAAACCATAATACTGACATCTAAAACTGAATACACAACATAAAAAAGAAAAATATAGACCAGTATCATGCTGATTCCTCACCTACATCCTCTTAAGTTATTCTGATGTCAAAAATGGCTTATGTGTGTATCATGAATCTGAATGTTTTACCTGAGACACTAAGATAATTCTTGGTGGGCATTGTGCAATAAACATTAGTTGCTATTATTATTAATATCACTGCCTTTATACAAATTAAAACTGAATAAAGCCAACATAAACATAAATACATATTTAATAGTAAGTATGGTATTATATTATTTACTCTTTTAAATACTGACTTAAATCCTATGCACTTACTGATTTATTCACTTTTATGAAAATAAATTAATCAGTTACTCAATGTCAACTGTATGCCAAGAAAAAAAGTATATATTCTCAAAGCTCTCAAAGTCAGATCTTTTCATAATCAATGCAGAGGTTGGCAAACTTTTTTTAAAAGGTCAGATAGTTGGGACAGTGGCTCAGTTGCTTAAGTGTCTGCCTTTGGCTCAAGTCATGATCCCAGGGTCCTGGGATCAAGTCCCACATCAGGCTTCCTGTTTAATGGGGAGTCTGCTTCCCCCTCTGCCCCTCCCTCTGCTTGTTCTCTCTTTCTTTCAAATAAATAAATAAAAGCTTAAAAAAAAAACAAAAAAATTAAAGGTCAGATAGCAAATACTTTAAACTTTACAGCTCATCCAATGTCTCTGCAACTCCCCAGTTGTAGTCCCAGTAGTAGCCTGGTATCTGCCCCAGATAATACCTAAATGAATGACTGTGGCTCCTGCCAATAAAACTTTATTTATGGACACTGACATTGGAATTTCATATAATTTTCACATCCAAAGTAAGACTGTTTCTTGGAATCATCTGAAAATGTTGAAACCATCCTTAGCTCCAAGGCCTTACAAAAAGAGGCAAAGAGACCAAATTTGGCCTGCAGGCTATAGTATGACAACCCATCGTTTAATAAAAGGCAGAAACTCCATCCATAGTATGACAAGCATACGAACATGTATGAAAAACTTTGCATCCAGTTTCTGGTAGTTGGGTCCTATATGAAATTTGGAATACTGGCTCTATGAGGTCCTTTTCAATTCTAACACTTGCTGATCATTTAAAAACTCATTTTAATTGGACTTTCCTTCTGGCAATGCTGCAGTAACATAAAGTTACCATGTGAAGGTAGCCTTGATGACTTCTGCCTGACCTACAGTAAATTTTTACTTTCTTTATATTTAGTTTCAAATTGTTTGAGTTACCATATTCTGTATCTTGGTTTCTAAATGCCGGCAAGAATATTCTAACTGGTGTATTTCCTACACGCTATCCCATACCATGCTTTCATATCAGTCTTCCAACACATTGTCAATACCTTTGCTCGAAAGTCCCTCTGACTGCCCACTGCCTTAAAAGAAAAAAAAAAAGGCTAAAACCTTTAGCTGTCACCTGGCTTTCGAGATGCTCCACTCAATGGCTACTGCACATCTCTGTACCTTATCTACTTCTAACAAGTGAATTCTGTTCACGGCTACAATACATTATAGATGCCTGTCTCTGGCGATTATCATGTTTCGCTTTTCCTCTAAGTCCTACCATTCTTTGAAGATCCTGTTGCATACCTTCTTCTCCAATACGTTCTCGAGACTGATGCAATCATCTGTGATCTTTCCTCCTCTTCCAAATTCTATTATGTTTATCACAAATTAATAAAAACTTAAACATTTAACTGGTATACTGTCTCACCCAAGTGATCACAACCTTTGAGGATAAGGAAAAATGATTCTGTGCTTGTTACCATATTATCTTACACAATTAGGTTCAATTAATGCCTGTTGTTAATGACAATTAAAAAGTCCAGTATCAAAGTGCATCTTTTTTTTTTTATTTATTTTTAAGATTTTATTTATTTATTAGTCAGAGAGAGAGAGAGTGAGCACAGGCAGACAGAGTGGCAGGCAGAATCAGAGGGCAAAGCAGGCTCCCCGCCGAGCAAGGAGCCCCATGTGGGACTAGATCCCAGGACGCTGGGATCATGACCTGAGCCGAAGGCAGCCGCCTAACCAACTGAGCCACCCAGGCGTCCCTCAAAGTGCATCTTAATGAGGTTTCAAAAATGTAAGAATACAAATTAAAAAGTTAAAAAATATATATATATACACCAAGCAAGAATGCCACTTACTTTTACTAATATATCTTTTACAACTTGATTGCTATCATTATGAACGCTGATGTAACTGGAAAAGGTCTCTCCCAAAAATATATTCCTGTGAAATAAAATAAACTTTCAGGCAGAAATCTACTCATATTTTAACACACATAATCTATATAAGCACCACTGAGAACTTAAAATGGAGAAGAATTATTAAAGGATAATGATTAAGTGAAATACTGCTTCAGCATTCCTTTGTGTACCCTATGCTGCTCATTCATTACCTAGTACAGTTAAAAATACTGACGTAGTCTATAAAATATGACATAATCTTGGTCCTCAACTACTGTACAAATAGCCTGTTTCCCTAGACATAAGCCACTGAAATTAGATCCATATTAAAAGTCTTAATGATTATTTACTGACGAGGCTAGAAAAGGCAATTTTTGAAATAACTTATGCCCTGATCTAGTAGACACCCCCAATTGATCTGAGTATTTTTTTTACCAATTTGTCTTATTTTTTCTAAGTTACCCTAACACAAATAATGACTACTTTATATTTTTTGTAAGGTAAGTTTTATAAAATTTTTATAAAGTTTTATAAAATTTATATTTTTATAAGGTAAGTTTTATAAAAATACTTGTTTATAAATATATATTACACAAAAACCTATAAATATATTTCACATAAATTTTAAAATATGAACATATTTCCAAGCTTTCAAGACATCAGTCAGTAACTACATTCTGTAAACCTTTTTTAAACCTAAAAATTCCATGTGGTCTTAAATTCTCTCAGTTGAAAACAGAGAAAAACCAAGGGCTTCTACCTCATTAATAACCCAAAAGAAGAGAAGAAGAGCTAAGAGTAAGAGAAGGAATAAAAATTGACAGTTCCTAATGAGCTGACAAGTCTGATAGCTTATATTAGGAGAGGACTATGAAACTGAACAAGAAAGCAGCTTTCTGAAAGACATTTAGATTAAGCCAGTTAAAAGAAAAGGAATATATGGCTATTAAAAAATGCAGTAAGAGCTAAGGAAGAAAGTTAAAATTTAATCATCCCTAGAAACCACTATTCATACTTTGGTATGTATCTTTTTTTTTTTTTTTTTTTTTTTTTTTTTTTTTTTTTGCAGGGGGGTGGTGGTGGTTTGGAAGAGATGGCAGAGAAGAGGGAGATAGAGAATCCCAAGCAGGCTCCACACCCAGGGTGAGCCCAGTGCAGGGCTTGATCTCACCACCCTGAGATCATGACCTGAGCGGAAAGCAACTTAATTGACAGAACCACCCAGGACCCAGGAGCCCCTTTTCTTTTTTTGTATCTTTTTTTTTTTTAAATTAAAAAACTCCCCCAGAATCACTAAGTATAATTCTGGTAAAACCTTTTTTTTTTTTTTAAAAACCACTTAAATGTATTAGCATTTTTCCATTCATTACTTATTTTATGAAAACATAATTTGTAATGGCTTTAAGTATGGCTTATGTCAACATATTCTTACCCGAAATTCTGTGGTAAAGTCAACATTTCACCCAACATTAAAATTTCTGCACCATTTACAGTTGAAGGATCATCTCTCATGAGTTGGTTAAAAAGATCTCCTATAGAAAAAGAAAAACGTAAATTCTAAAATCTATCTTATAAATAAATTTTACTGCCACAAAGAAACAGCTGGGAGAAATACTTTAAAAAAATACTTTAACAAAAATCTAATTTATTATCTTCACTACAACAAATTTATGGCAAAAAATCTGAGTTTCATAGGGAATGAATGCTTCAGAAACAAAGGAAAATGAAGGCCATGAGATACAAAATATAAAGAGCTCCAATAATTTTAAAGGGAATGGCTAATACACAAGTTGATGGACCATGTGAGGATAAATAAAATTCTGATATCATGACTATGAATGTATCCTTACTAAAATTAAGTTTCTTATTGCTATGGGATATCCATAGTATCTTGACTTAAGAGATTATGAGTAAGACCTACTATGTAGATGGCCACCACTTACATCATACAAAAAGAGACAACAAAGAATGCAGCAAAGAGTTAGTATAAAACTGGCAAGACTATGCTTATTCCAAGGTAACAGAGGCAACCCAGGTTTCAACTTTTCCCTAGGTACAAGCAGAACAAAGCATACCAGGTAAGTCTTTTTCTTCACATGTTACTGGAATATTGGTGAATAAAGTAGGCTTAGTTAACCGCATCACTGTGAATTAAGAAAAAAAAAAAAGAAAGAAAATGTTAATATTGTTTTGGACTAGCATTCCTAAGTTGAGTGTATGATACTCATCCATTCTATACTAAAATCAAATATAACCTAAAGCTTCCTAAATATAATATTAAGTACTTTCCTAAATCGTACACCAATGATTTACTAAAAATATTCATTTACAACAGAAAATCTTACATATGACTTATTCAAAGCTTAATGCATTAAAAAATTAAATGTAAATGTAGAATACCACATTATAGAAAAAATGGAAAATAAAGGAATTTTAAAGCTGAAGGTATATGAGAATAAGGCTTTAAGAAAAATCCTGACCGACGTTCTTTGGACAGTATCAAGAAGATATCTTCCTGAAAGGGAAAAATGTTTTGATTCACCACCATGAATATAAGACAGTAATTTTACAAAAAAGAATCTTTATGAGCTTTATCTCTCAGTTCTAATCACTGGCCACTGGAAGTTCAGTAAGTGGACCTTTAAGTAATATTCATTCTGTAAGGAAATAACAAAAGTATCATTTAATGTATAGCTATTTATTTTTTTAAAGATTTTATTTATTTATTTGACAGACAGAGATCACAAGTAGGGAGAGAGGCAGGCAGAGAGACAGAGGGGGAAGCAGGCTCCCTGCTGAGCAGAGAGCCTGATGCGGGGCTCCATCCCAGGACCCTGGGATCATGACCTGAGCCACCCAGGCACCCCCAATGTATAGCTTTTTAAATTCCAACCAAAACTAAGATTTGTTCTTGGGACATGAAAGAATGTGTCTAAAGTTTAGAAAAACAAGTAAAAATAAGCTAAGGAAATTAATGGGAAAAAATGAGGCAGACATGAATGTACCATATACTAAAAGATTTGTCTATAGTCAACTAATTGTTTTATTAATGCAACACCACACAGATATATTAGATAGTAAAATAAAGATTATTAGGATGCAGAAAAAAAAAGCAACATGATAAAGCACAACTGGTTGGCTATCTGGGAAAAATAAGAAATTTAACTTACAAATTAAATTCAAATACCAAATAAATTGCCTATGTATCAAACAATTAAGAGGCAAAAACTAAGCCACAGAAAACTAAAAAGTGAAAACTTATGAAATCTAGTAGACTGATAGGGCATTTTAACTAAAAAAATCTTTTTCAATTATTTCTAAAGACTGACCTTTGATCACATTAAAATAAAGACAGAAATATAACAGTAAAAATCATAGAAACTTGTAAAATATTTCAGAAAATTAATCATTTCTTTATACTCTATTGAAAATGTTCATTCAAATCTAACCCAAAAAACTTTAAAGACTATCAACTTAAATGGTCAATTCACAGTTTAAGTGGTATTCATTAGCATATGTAAACATGTACCACCCAACTACTAACTAGCTATATCATTTACACCAAATTCAGTGCCTTTCTCATTGGGTCTCTGGCTAAATGTTATCTTTTCCAAAAAAGAAGTGACAGCTCACCTTGTCTCTCTCATAGCCCCTTGTATTTATCATGAACTGATAAATGTACTTATTTACAGCATTTTTTTTTTAAAGATTTTTATTTATTTATTTGACAGAGAGAGATCACAAGTAGGCAGAGAGGCAGAGAGAGAGGAGGAAGCAGGCTCCCCACGGAGCAGAGAGCCTGATGCGGGGCTCGATCCCAGGACCCTGTGATCATGACCTGAGCCGAAGGCAGCGGCTTAATCCACTGAGCCACCCAGGCGCCCCTATTTACAGCATTTTGATCCAAACTTCACAAGGTTGAGGCTCTTACTTGAGGCTCTTATTATATTCAGTTTTCTAGCTTTGTTGCTTGACAGCTTCTGGCACATACTATATTCTATAAATCTTTGCTGAATGAAAGAATTAGCACCCCACCTAAATCCTCAAGTACCTGGTATTATTTTGAAGATGTTACATTTCATGAACCTCCGTTCATGAAATGAACACCATTAAAAAATGTTATATATTAAAATAGATGGCTGTTGAGGGTTGCCTAGTTGGCTCTTGGTCTCAAGAGTTGTAAGTTCAAGCCCTATGCTGGGCACAGATCTTAAACAAATAAAGTAAAAACAGATAATATAAATATAAATAGATGGCTACCGAAACAGGCAACATATGTTAACCTTAACATTTCTGAAGTCGCTTTGCATAATGATATTTACTGAGCATTTACTAGTGCCAGACAGCATGCTAAATACTTCACAAGTATCAACACATTTAAGTCTCAATGTATGACTACAAATTTGGTGTCATTATCTACATTTTACACATAAGGGTGATACCTGGAGAAGGTAATTTGCATATAAGACTATATAGCAAATAGGTGGTAGAATTAGATCTGAACTCAGATAAATTCACTTTGTTCAAAACTAATTCTGTATTATTAATTATAAGCCTAGGGGCATAAACCTGTTACGTTATGCCTTATCGGAAACATCATATGGGCATTCAAAATAGAACTCTGTGTCAAGCAGAGTATTAACCAGCTACAGATCATTGGTGGGCACCAGAAGTGGTTGAGAAGGTTTTCTAACTAGGAAAGCAGATTAAAATTCAGTACAACCGGGGCGCCTGGGTGGCTCAGTGGGTTAAAGCCTCTGCCTTCAGCTCGGGTCATGGTCCCAGGGTCCTGGGATTGAGCCCCGCATCGGGCTCTCTGCTTGGCAGGGAGCCTGCTTCCTCCTCTCTCTCTGCCTGCCTCTCTGCCTAGTTGTGATTTCTCTCTGTCAAAGAAATAAAAAAAAAAAAAAAAAATTTAAAATTCAGTACAACCTGAAGGCGATAAAAAAGTGCTCTAAAAATGATAAAGAAGAGACTTTTTTTTTCACAATCTAAACATTGAAGACTCTAAGCTAACTTTTTTCCTTTTTTTGAGAGAGAGAGAAAGAGATAATAAGAGACACAGAGATAGCGAGAGAAACAGACAGAGAGAGGATGAGCTGAGAGGAGAGGCAAAAGCAGGTTCTCCACTGAGCAGGGAGCCTGACTTGGGGTTCGAGCCCAGGATCCTAGGAACATGACCTGAGCTGAAGACAGACGCTTAACCGAATGAGCCACCCAGGCCCCCCCTAAGCTCACTTTTTACACCAAGTGGTGTTCTCTATGCCCCATTTTTTTTTTTCACTTAAGAAACGTGATCTTAATAAAAATACGCTCTCAAGGGAATCTTAAAACACTGTTTTTTAAAAAGTGGCCTTGAAAATACCATGTGATTTTACTCATATGTGGAATTTAAGAAACAAAACAAACCAGCAAAAGGAAAAATTGAGAGAGAAGGCAAGAAACGAACCCTTAACTATAGAGAACAAACTAATGGTTATCAGAATAGAGGTGGATGGGGGGGTGAGAGTAATGGGTTGGTTTGACTTAAGAGATTATGCACTTGTATTGAGCACCGGGTGTTCTATGGAAGGGCTGAAGCACTGTTTTTGTACACCCGAAACTAATATTAAATGTATGATAACTAAATGGAAATTAAATAAAAAGTTAAAAAAAACCCATAAAGTGTTTTTGAGTTCACCCAAATGTGTAGCCACCTTATTTACTTATTATATTCTCAAACTTCCATTGTGTACAAGTCTTATAAAGCTTAGTTTTACTCATTTTATGATTTTCTAGGAGATGAGAAAATAGAGAGTGGGTGAGGAATAACCCTCCATTAAAATAAAAACTTCCCAAACTGGTATTAAAAATACCTGTTTCCTTCATATTTTCAAAGAGGGTAAAAAATCAGTGTGGGGGGGGAAGCAGTTGGTAAGAAATACTATCATTCTGTGGACTCAAAGAAAACTACTATAAAACATGAACTGGGCAAGTCCAGTTAGTAATATAAAAGTATCTCATATTGAAATTCAATGTTTCCTGTCTTATAGCAAATGAATGGACCTCAAATACTACACATAATGTTTGTTAGCTGGAAAAGACCAAATACCAACAATACCAAGGTTTAAGAAACATGGGAGAGGAACTATAATAAAGCACTGGTTTTTTTTTTTTTAAAGATTTATTTACCTTATAGAAAGTAAGAGAGTAGGTACACTTGGTGGGGGGTTGGGCAGAAGGGGAGGATGAGAAGGGACTTCCCAGGGAGCATTAAGTCTGAAGCAGGGCTTGATCTCACAATCCAGAGATCATGACCTGAGCCCGAATCAAGAGTTGGAGGTTAACTGAATGAGCCACCCAGATGCCCTAATAAAGCACTGGTTATTAAATGATAATCTTATATTTAGGCTTGAATGTTAAAAAACAGGTTCTTTGTCAAAAATTAAAGAGACAAAAAAGAATATGCAATTTTCAGCCAAGTGCCAAATCAAATATTCACTAGGCACAGGAAATAGTGTCAAGTGTGGTGCCATTTTCATTGGAACTCACAAAACACAGACATTTTGTTTACTTATGAAATTTAGGTTTCACCTATTATCTTATTAAAAAAAAAACTTCTGTAAGTCTTCAATAATTTATGTAAGAGGCCTGAGGTTATAAACTAACGAACTGGGCCAAGTTCAACTTTTGTATACACTTTGCTTGGAAAGAACATTAAAAAAAAAAAAAAAAAAACTAAATTAAGGCAGAATCTTCTTCAAGTTTGAAGTCCTTAATTACATTCCACAGTCTTGCCTATCTAGTCCCTGAATGATTTCAAGTTTGTGAACTGTGAATTCTGGATATTTTGAGCACATTTTATCAAAATGAATCATTATGCAGGAGCTTATCTTTGAAATTCTCAAAAAATGGTCTCTAAACCATTTGATAAATTGGAAAAGGAAGCTAACTTCATATGATACCCTCCACATCTTTTTCGGTTGAATTTAACATTTATCTTAAGGTAGAGAGGTTGTCAGGGAAAAATAAAATTATGGTACTGCTGCTACTTTACTAGAGAGTAAATGCTGTTGGTATTTCATCAGATGCTCTCAGAGATTCACCTTTCTGTACACATTCTTGTGTACCTAACTTACTTCCACATCTGTGACTTAACGGTAGAAATAAGAAATACTGCTGAGCCTACTATTAGCTAGTGCTAGAATCATCAGTCCTAAGGTTCTAAGTACACGAAAAAAGCTTCAAAGTAGCAATGGATTCTAAATTCTTAGGCGATTACTTTAAAAAAAAATTTATATATTTATTTGACAGAAAGAGACACAGTGAGAGAGGGAACACAAGCAGGGGGAGTGGGAGAGGGAGAAGCAGGCCTCCCACCAAGCAGGGAGCCCAAGGCGGGGCTCAATACCCGGACCCTGGGGCCATGACCCAAGCCAAAGGCAGACACTTAACAACCCAGCCACCCAGATACCCCAGCCCTGATCACTTCAAATGGAAGTGAAGAAATAGGAAGGAGAAATGGATCTCTCCTTCTATCAAAATCATAGCATTATTTGCAGTAAAACTCAATCTTGAGTTTTCTAGGTCTGAATTACCCTTTCACTGCTTCTGTAAGAGGTAGAAAGTAATCAACACAAATGAGAAAACTTAAATCTGTCACATATGAAGACAAACTCTTTTTAATAAGTGTGATTCTTGGCTAAAATTAACTCAGGAAACAACAGATGTTGGCGAGGATTAGGAGAAAGGGTAATGCTCTTTAACTCTTGGTGGGAAAGCAAACTGGTACAGCCACTCTGGAAAACAGTATGGCAGTTCCTCAAAAAGTTAAAAATAGAGTTACCCTAGGACCCAGCAATAGTACTACTAGGAATTTATTCAAAGGATACATAAATAATGATTTGAAGGGGCACCCGCTCCCCAATGTTTATAGCAGCAATGTCCACAATAGCCAAACTATGGAAAGAGCCCAGATACGGACAGATGACTGGATACAGATGTGGTATACACATAAAATGGAATATATTACTCAGCTATCAAAAAGAATGAAACCTTGCCATTTACAATGACGTAGATGGAACTAAACGGTATTATGCTAAGCAAAATAAGCTAGTCAGAGAAAAACAAATACCATATGATTTCAGTCATAAGTAGAATTTAAGAAACAAAACAGTTGAACATAGGGGAAGGGAAGGAAAAATAAAATAAGATGAAAACATGGAGGCAAACCATAAGAGATGCTAAACTCTAGGAAACATACTGAGGGTTGCTGGAGGGAAGGTGAATGGGGGAAGGGGTAAATGGGTGATGGGCATTAAGGAAGGCACTTGACATAATGAGGACTGGCTGTTACATGCAACTGATAAATTAGTAAATTCTACCCTGGTAACTAATAATACAGTGTATGTTAACAAAATTGAATTTAAATAAAGAATTTTTAGAAGTATGATTCTTGGATTAAAAAACTGCTCATAACAATCTCATGACTCGACTATACCTTATATTTCAAACTATGTCAGAAAAACACCTGTTTTCTGTTCAAGTGACTTTGTCTTACAATTAACTTACTTTTAACTCTTAATTAGCAACTTCTGGTAAATAGACTTGAACAAAAAAAATTAAATCCACCATCTATGACTGCCTAACAATATGACAACTCTTATTTGCAAAGCTTGGTGGCAATACTGAATAACTTCTTGATACCCACCAGCTGCCTAGGTTGAAAAGATGATTAAGGAAACAAACAAGAAGTAATTACTGAAAAAGTGACCTCAGAAACTCCCTCTAAACCTGGTGATTTCATTTAAAGACTTTTGGAAGCATTCATGCACCTGATGATTATTTTTTAGAGAGCAGTCTCATTTGAGACAATAAAAAGGTACTGAAAGTAGTTAAAAGTGTTTGGACAGACTGAAATCTAACTGGAAAAAATTATCACTTTATTTAAAAATTAATAGTTTGCTTCATGAATTCAGCTCACGCAGGCTACAAAGAATCCCTCCAAAGGGCATGTACATGCTTATTGAGCCCTTACCATTATCAAGCACTGTGCCACAAGGCAAATGTGTCTCTGCCTTTCAGAAAGACTACAGTTCTTGCTGTTTCCCAGGGAGGTGGTTTGACCACTTAATGGAAGTAACTCCATGTAAACTCTGTAAGGGTAGTCCATGTTTCTCCTTCCATACTGCTTTCTAACCAGCTCGTGTTAGGCATTTAAATTTGCTAAATAAGTACATTTTTATATAAAACCTTTATAATCATTTTGGGTATTTTTATGAGGTGATGTGTAAACCCAATTTAAAACATTTTGCTATTGGGAAACTCACAATAACTCCAGGAACCAATCAACTAGCAATCAGCATTAACCACCATTAACACTGAATACTTGTACTAGATTAAATAAAGAATAATGAGCTCTTATCCACATTTGATACTTTCCTTCAAAATAAGTTATATCCTTAAAGATACATTATGGTCTTAGCCAAATTATACATTTTTACTTTTGTTTCAAAATTCCACATCAAATATTGTCAGTTACAGATTCTTGGTAACATTGGTACAATCTGGGCTAGTTTCCAATTTGAACTATGTTCATGCTATTTGAATAACATTTGCAATAGAATGGATTTTATTATTATTTCTTAATAATTACACTTTAGAAGGGTAAAGAAAAAAACACTATAAAATTACATTTTGGGACTTTATCAAAATCCAACCATTCACTGTAATTCATTACAATATCGAATTCAACCACTGGAAAAGTAACAGAACAAAGGAATAGAACATTTTACCTCTAAACTCAGTAAAATAACAATTTATCACAATTTATTTAGAAGAAAAACTACTAAAAGTACAACTCAGAAAGCTCTTGTATTAGTACATGTCTAGGAACTCAAGTGATGGCCATTTATTTCTGAGAAACCACTGTATACAAATTACCACACAATTTTTTTTATACTATTAAGAATGAAGAGGCTTAGTGAGGGGTCAAATAAAAAAAATAAATAAAAAATTTAAAACACTGTAAAAAAGATTGATCGCACTATTTCAGATCCTACTCAGTTCATTCAAAATAGTCTTCTCTTTAACAATCAGTAAAATTCATTACATACTAAAAATAACACCATATTTATGCACAAATAAATTCATTTTCCCAGTAAGAGCTAACCTTCCTTTAAGAAGGCTTCCCACATATTCACAGTACATAATATCACAGAACACCCATATTTGGCCTAAGTGTCTCTGAAATGTAGCATTACAAGATGGAAGTTCATTGTGCCGGATGATATGATTGAGTTTTGCCCAAATGTCTTCCAGAGTTTGGTTGTTACAAATAGCCTGCTCTATAGTCCATCTTGCTCTATAAAGTGAATGCAAATTCAATGCCTTTAAACTATCTCGCAATTTTTTAGACAAAGGAAAAATATTTTCAGTGCAATTACTGTTGGGAAGTGAAACACTCCAAAACCTCTTCTTGTGTTGTCTTCCCTTTTCTGATTGTTTATCTAAATTTCCAGAATTAGTCTGTTCATCCAGTGAGTGTGACTGGATTAAGTGCTTCTTTTTTTTAAAATTAGGTTGAAATTCCAAAAGATCTACTGTGCAATCATAACTCTGTGATTTAACATCGTGTTCTGAAATGGTTAAGTATTGTTTCACATCTTCAGCTGCCTCTTCAGAAATCACAGGTGGTGATCTTTTAGGTTTGAGTGGAAGTTTGGACACATCATGCGAAAACCAAGGAATAAATCTCGATAGTGGACGTGTAGGAAAGTCTTGAATTGCTTTCTCTGCAATTCTTGGCAGTTGTGTGGGATCACTCTCACATGGTCGATAATGTAATATTACTTCTGTAGACATTCTGCAGTAATCCAGTTACTCTTAATGAAGAAAACATTTCTTAGATGTGCTCCTCAGCGCTAGAATGTAATTTATAATTATAAGACTCTCTTTCCAAATCAGAAGGAAACAGGACCTAAAGTGGAAGTATTGCAAAGAGTAAGATATGGTAGGGATAGCCTACACACAAATAGGGAAAAAGAAAAAAATAAAACTAGTCTCAATATATTTTACCAAGTGCTGTTGGTAAATTTGAATGTAATCCACAAAATGGAAATGCTTTATCTCATTTGAGTAGATGCCCTACAAGATCACCTTCAGCCTAAAACTGCCAGGAGTCAACAAGTCTAACTTAACAGACAGAAAGGATTTGGAACCATTGTCATTAATAAATTTGGTAAATAATCTTATGACTACAGCAGAAACAAAAGGTAAATTAGTGATTCTCAGAATACTAGATTCACTTGAAGATAACAAAAATGTAATAATACTTAAAAATTTGAGACATCTGAGTTGAGGACAATGAAAATCATTGTAATTTTTAATGCCTTGAGAAAAATCACTTTATACTTTGAAATTATATGAATTCTACCAAATATATAGACAGAATACTTAATGATTTCTTTCTTTCACAGTAGCAACATTAGTAACATAAAAACAGTTTAACTCTGATTTTAACCAGACTAGGAACTGGGTTTGTGACTAAGTCTCCATTGTCTAAATGGGGGACTTTCACAGTATCAAGACCTTAGTACCATGGCTCCTGAATTCCACTTCTGAAGAGGAAAACAAGACGGCTAGACCTTCCTTATTTTTTTTCCTCTTAGAACAAAGAATTCTTCAAGTTGTACCAAATGAAGTCACTGATAATAAGTTCTAGTTCGTCTCCCTAACCAAGTTCAAAGCTGCATGAGCCATAATTCAGGCTCTTTCAAATCCTAATTATAGTAGGGAAAAAAAAAGAGAGAGAGAGAGAGAGAGAAATTGTATCTCTTCTCTCCCAAATCATGAGAGAAGTCTTTGAAGGGGTTCTCCCATTGCTAGAATGACCATGGATGGGGACTCCTGTCTTGATGTCACAATACTCATTTGACCACTGATTCTGAAGAGTCAGAAATAATTAATCTCATAATGATGACTAACAGTGGACAGATTTGACAACTTAAACTCATAAGTGACTGTGATCCTTAACATCCATAATTTTAATATGAATCTAAACACTGAGAGCATATTCTTAAAAGCATTAGTAATGCTTTTAATTTTTCTTTCCTCTTCCTTATACTTTCACATTGTAAGATATGGCACTGAGAATTCTTTCATTTCTTTTGAACTTAGTCAGTGTCACACCCTGAGGACTGATGAAATTCTGAGAGTTCCTTAACGTTTTATATAGATAAGTAAACTTAAGTTACCACATAAATTGATATACTTGGCATTCAACAATCATGAAATGATTGTAAAATGAAATGAAAATGAAAATCTGTGAAAAAATTTTTAGTAAGTTATTTTTTAAAGTAATCCCTATACCAAATGTGAGGCTTGAACTCATCACCCTGAGATCAAGAGTCGTATGCTCCCCCGACTGAGCCAGGCAAGTGCCCCAAAGCTTGTGAAAATTACTGATTAACAAGGGGAAACAATGGTATGGAGGAGCTTTAATAAAACTGAGACTATCAGTGAATTTCAAAACACTTATCCTTTTAGCCTGCTAAAATACTCTCCCAGATTTTCTTCTATTTCAGAAAATAAAGAGTAACAGAAAACTAAAAATACCCAGTGGTAATTAGCTTCCACATTACTGGAATATAACTGTGTTTAATAACTTCCAATTTGCATAAAATCATACCTATCTGCTAACAGAACTGTTTCAAATTCCCATCAAAGTAACTAATGAGAGAATGTTCTCTGAAAATGCTGTTTCCTTCATTGGGAAACAATGAGTCTTGGAAAGATGCAGGAAGGCCTTATGTTCAAATACTACCTCTAATCACTTACTAGCTTCGTGATCCTGAGAAAGTTTCTAAAATTTCTGATGGATAGTAAAATCCACTCTACATACTTGATTTAAGATTAAGAAAAAACAGTTTCTTTTCTTTTTTCTCCAGAAGAATCCATTTTAGTCTAGCTCATTTACTCAGGCTAAGCTTACAGGTCCTGTTGCTGTATTACTTAATATTGTTGTTTTTTAGTTCTATGATCAGAGACAACCCTATTAAACTCAGCTATCAGTATTTGATTTTATGTTACAGATGGGACTGGTAAGCTTCTGGAATGTTTGATGCGTACATCATAACTGGGGACGGGATATGGGTCCCTCAAAATGGATGCCACAAGGAAGGTAAGTGCAATTTAACGAAATTCAACGTTTATTGAGCCTTTTCTCAGCTCAGTCCAAGAAGTTATTGGTAACCACACAGTAAAGCATCCAAGAAAGAAGCAGCGCATTTGTTTAAGTAGAAAACAGATGAAAAAAAGCTTAAAGCATTTTAAAGAAAAGATTTTCAGAAAGCAGTAAGAATTGCAGAAAAACTGTACCCTGTTGGTTTTCCCTAAATAATCATACAATTAAATCATCAAAGTTATTCAAAAAGTTTGCTGTGCGCACAAAACGAAAGATGACATTAATTTTCCCGTATCCACAACACTTTGAAGTAAACTTAGGTTTTAACAAATCTAAAGTATACTTTGTTGTACTATGTATTTCTAAATCCTTGGCACTGCTTACCGCAATACTAGACTAACTTTACAGGTGAAGCTGAAGCCTACTACCTTTATCAGTGCCACATGAAGACACAATAGACACGAAAATCACTGTAGATGGCTATTGTAAACCATCTTGGTTCACCAAGGCTTTCCCCGGAGCTCGCGGCTGAAGCCAGTCTTGTTAACTGCAGCATATCACACAATGAGTGATTTACCGGCTATCTATTCCATTCTAGAGAGAGGCTGTCAAACCTAAAAAGCAATGAGAAGAAATTGCTTCCTTCCACTCGGCGCCAAAGGACAGAGCAGGAGAGAAGGCACTAACTGTTTAAGAAAAACGAGGCCTACATCCCAGGGACCAGATCTATGGGGCAAAGCCTTCGAGAATTAGAGAAAACCGACTAAAGGGAGTCAGGTTCATAAAAGTTTACCTTTCAGGGCCAGCAGGTGCTCCTGTTTGGGGGGATTCACTTCCATTTTGACCAGCACTTTCGACCCACTGCCTACGGCAACTGGAGAGGTTCAGTGCAGCCCGGAAGAAAACAGAAAAGCGAACGTTCGGGAATATCAAATCACTCGTAACAGGCTCTCTTCGCCGGTGATACCTTAAATTCTCTTCTTACCACGTCCTTCACGGATTCAACGGCCTCTTTTTACCAAAGTCATCTCCTGCCTCTTAGAGACCTACATTACATACTTCCCTATTTTCAAGCCACAATCACGCATCGTGACTTCAAGAAATCTTTCCTCGGGGACAATACGTAGAGCGTCCCAAATACGTACATTGCGGAGTGAAAGAGACGAATTTTGCATGCTGGGATTTGTAGTTTAAACAAACAGTATTGCATGTAGGTAGATGTAGTCCCCCTTCACTCCCACGTCTATTCTGCAATTGGGCAGATTTCGTTACTGAAGCAGGAGTTTCACCCCGAAAATTTACTTCTAGCTTTAGCCTTCTTTTCCCCTTTACTTTTATTCCTTCCATCAGTTGCAGACTCCTGGATAATAACAATATAAATAGCAAAGCGTTCATATATACAAGGATGTGCCGACAAACAGCTAGTGACTGGCAGGAGGAGGAGTCCGGGGGTGAAGCCAGCGGCGCTCCGCGTCTTACTGCGCCTGTGCGCCGGCGGTGAACGCTGAGGCCTCTGGGTAGGTGGCTGGACCCCGCCCCTCACTTGAAGGCCGTGACTGCTGCTCCTGCGGCGCAGCTCCTCGTAGGATGGCTACCCTCATTGTAAACAAGCCTGGAGCGGGACTAGACAGTGGCCGTCAGGGCAGCCGGGGGACGGCCGTGGTGAAGGTGAGGGACCTTGCGTGCTCTGTTCTCCACCATCGGCCTCCCTTCGGTTCATCCCTGAGGTCTGGCGGCCGCGTTCCGGCGGTCTTCTTTGGGCCTTTGCGCGCCTCTCGGCTTTACAAGCCTTACCATGCCCTCAGCGATTTCTATCTTTGCGGGATTGAAGTTGCTTGGTTTTCTGCTCATACCAGTCCTCTACGTGGCCGATGGGGACATTTGTGAAAAGGAGCTTATGGGCCTGTGAGACTGGCTTCTGCCGGTCTTTGCTTAGGTCCTCTCCTTTTTGTTAAGCTCAACAGGCATTAGTTTATTTTTATTAAATTGAGCCATTATTATTGCCAGGTACTGTGTTAAGTTTTTAGCTCGTTAGCATCTACTTATAAGGTATATGATAATTACTATTTGACAGGTGAAGAAACACAGGTTTATGTTAACACAGTGTGTCATGGATCCAGGGTTGAATGCCTTTAAAATCTGGTTTTCATTATTGCACTACTTCTATAACCAGACACAGTGATGGTTGGTCTGCCCCCTCTTCTCTTATTAGTATAGTCTGTCAACACTTTTTTGAGAAGTGTCCCTGCATCACCATGGCTGAACATTAACGTTAGGATATACGAATTGCCCTATGCTTCAGATTTGAAATTCTACCATGCTTAAGTGCTTCAAAATGCATTAACAAATCCATTGAAATATGTGGGATTCACATTTCCCTTCCACTATATACGAATGAAAAGATCAGCAAGGGAGAACTGATCTCATCGGTTTGTAGAATAACTTTCAGGATTGTTGTAATCTGCGTTATTGGTAATTCTCATTATGGTCTACATATTTAGAATAGCTTAAGACTTAAAAAAAAAAAAAAAAAACTACCGATGCACTCCTTCTCCCCGAGTTCTGATTAACTTGACATCAGTATATTTTTAAAACATTCCTAGAAGTGATTTTAGTGTGCAACCAAGGTTGAGAACCTCTCTATCAGATAATATCTGAAGTTAATTTGAAATCTTGGGTAATAGGCATCTATGATTTTTTCACCTAATGTTGGTTTTATATGACAACAAATGGTGCATTTCTGTACACAGGTATGTTGCCAATTATTGATGGCTTTTGATTCATCTGGCCTTTGTATATTGAAGTTATTATGAAGGTACACAGCGTATCTGAGATACAGAGGAACGCTGTTATTAGCCATGTTACATGGTCGAGGTTTTATGTATTAAATTGTGCTTTAAGGAGAGAATACCTGAAGATTATTTTGTGAATTAGCTTGAATCAAGAAGTTGTAATTAGAATGGTTATTGTTGCTGTATCTACTTTTGTTACCCTAGTTGCCTTAAAATCTCAAAAAATATACGAAGGCCTCATATGACTCAAATTTGTTACAGCACAGAGTTTGATGTGTTACGGGTTCACTTTGTTTTTATCTTCACATGTAAAATGTACCCGAGCTGTGCAGTAGGGTAGTCCTCCTTGGTAAGATGCTTATGCCATGATTTGTAACTCATTCTCATTTTCATGATGAAAGCAGAAATTACTCATTGGAAGGTGAGAGTTGAAGTATATATTGTAAAAAGGTAAAATAATAATAAGTTGATAATGACAGGGTTTTTCATTAGAAAACTCAAAGATAAAAATCTGACATTATGAAATTATTTACATTCAAAAAAGAGTCAGGAAGGGAGGCCTGGGTGGCTTAGTCAGTTAAGCGTCTGCCTTTGGCTCAGGTCATGATCCCAGGGTCCTAGAGTTGAGCTCCACATGGGGCTGGCTCCTTGCTCAGCAGCCTCTTCCCTCTGCCTGCCATTCCCCCTACTTGTGTGTGCGCTCTCTCTCTCTGACAAAGAAATAAAATATTTTTAGTCCATTTAAAATATGGTGTGATTAGGGTGCCTGGCTGGCTCCATTGGAGGAGTGTGCTACTCTTGATTTCAGGGTTTTGAGTTTGAGTCCCATGATGGGGCTAAAGATTACTAAAAAAATAAATAAAAAACTTAAAATATGGTCTGGTTAATTAAAATTTGTTTTACATGTAATCAGTTTGAAGCTCTCTTTGACATATTTGTGAAGTTGATAAGATTAAGAGCTTTTTACTTATTTAGCTTTTTTCTTATTGTGCTGTTAGCCACAGTTTGTGTTCATAAATACTGAAGAAAGAATTTCTTATCTTATTGTTTCCTGAGTTGATATGAAATAGTCTAGTAAGTTTATTTTTGGTTCCTTGTTTAGTTTATGAATCTGTGGTATGTTATTAGTGCTTTTTGAAAAAGCACTGTAGTAGCAACTTAAGTCCTTTATCTCGTGTAATTATGGGTTCAGAGGTAAAAGATCTGAATGGACTGAAATTTTATTTGTTTGGAGTTTATGGTCATAAACAAGTTATTACGGTGTTAGAAAAAGGAAACATTAAAAATGTTGCATTTATTTTATATCTAATTCTGTTATATCTTCTCTGTATTTGAATGAATTTGATATTTAAGTGATAATATTTAAATGAAACTTCTGTCCTGCTTTTTTTAAAAAAATGTAGGATACATTTAAGTGTTAGTGTATAATACAGTTTATGTGTAACTTTTCACATCTGTTTTCCTTCCTCATAGGGAGCCACTATTCCAGTGTAATCAGTTTCCTGTGTATCCTGCTAAAAAGATAGTATGCCTGTATAAAAATATAGGTATAAATGTATGCTCTTTCCCCAGTTTTATGCAAAAGCTAATTAAATATTCTATATATTTTTCACTTTGCTTTATTCATATGAAGTCATTCTATGTGTGTACATAGGAAACTTCCTTTTTTCAACAAACTTCATAGTTTTGCAGTATATGAATATACTATAATTTATTTCCCAGTCGTGTTGCTATCTATTTATTTTGTTTCCAGTCATTTGCAAATGCACATGGTGCTGTAAGGAATAACACAGAGATCTTATCACACATGTGTGATATATTTGTCAGATAAATTCCTGGAAATAGAATTACTAAGGTATGTAAAGTTTTGATAGGTATTTTCAAATTGCCTTTCGTAAAGCCTATTTTAGTCATTAAACATTTCACAGCAGTCAGCAAGTATAAGAATATCTGTTTTTCCCACCTCTTCACCAACACAAAGGGTAATACAAAGGGTTATCAACCTGTGTGCTCTAATCTGAAAAAAAAATGTATTGGTTTAAGTGCATTTTAAAGTGTTTGAGAGAGATTGAACATCTTTTTATATATTTAAAGAGCTGTTTTTATGTCTTTTCTTATGAGCTATGTTACATTTAAGCCTCTTTTGAACCATACTGGGATGCAAGCCAATTATGCATTGTCAATGTACATTGAAAGATGTTTGTATTTCATACACTGAGTCCAAATTAATTACAGAGTTAATATTAAATTTTTAATGGATTGTCTGATTTCCACTGTGGATTTTCTGTTTTTTTTTTACCTTGCATTGTGTATTTGTTGGGGGATGGTGGTTGGGCTGAACTGTTCTTAATTTTTAATCTTGCCAGACTTTATTTATATAAACACCCTAGTACTGCGTTTTTAAGAATGCCCTGTTCCTGAGGGCTTTTTGATCTAAGAGGGAAGGACAGGCTGGAAGCCAATAATGGAATTAATGGTTTAGGATGTCAAGATAAACACTTACCGTGGTGCATGATGGCCCAGGGGATGGTGTGGTCATGTCAGTTGGAATGAGCTGTGGGTAGACTGAGAGATACAGTTGTTTAGAAATTTGTTTGTTTATTAATGTTAAAAAAAAAAAAAGGAATCACTAGGAAAATGTCTTTTTAGCTATTTCCTCAGCATTAGTGTAAAAAAAAAAGGTAAATACCAGTTTTCAAGTTCTGGGAACTACAAATTGTTAGATACAGTTTGAGCATGGAGTCTGAAGTGGGTGACAGGGAAGCAGTGGGACAGAGGCCTGATTGTAGCAGGTCATGGATGGCCAACATAGTAGTTTGTGATATAATTGAACTGTTCAGTGTGGGTGTTTTTAAAAAACAAAATAAAATTGTGTAACACTTAGACTGATTGGGAGATAAAGGTACCAACAGTGCTTCATTGATAAAAATATAGTTTGTTAACTAATTATAAAACAGTCTCTTGGGCTTTGGAGTGAGAGTATGCTGCTTCTTATCACTTCTTTTGACTAACTCCATGGCCTTGGGCAAGATATGTGACTGTAATTGGAAAGATATAGACAAAATATTTTCTAACCCAGGGGCATATTTATTAATTGAGAACAATGAATTGAAATTTAAGTCTTAGCTGACTGCTTTCTTGAGTTTACATTATGTAGTATACATGAATACTAGAAAATACTTGAATATTACTTGCAGTCTGTTCTGAACAAGTTCTTGATCATTTACAAGGGGTAATTGTCACCTTAATACATACTTCAAATGAATTCTATTCAAATCAATCATGGTCTTTTGGAGGCAAGGTAATTGCAGAGAAATTGTTTAAGAACCCAACTTTGGCAGAGTGATACATTACACAGATTCAGATATAATGAATCAAGACATAATTTTCAAAAGATAAAGGTGATGTTAATTTACAACATTATCTTGGTCCCTAATAGTTGACATTTCAAGGATATTTTGTAATTTTTATGTGGTCTGTCAGATGAAATGATAAAAGGTGATTTAAAATTTTACAATCTGCTTTTTTCATGGAGGAATAATTTAATGAGATTGATTTAATATATTAGATTGAGGGTTTTTTTAGCCAAAAGTGTGTGTACTTTTAAAATCATTTAAAAAGCACATATTTCCTTTCCAAATATTAGGTGCTGGAGTGTGGAGTTTGTGAAGATGTCTTTTCTTTGCAAGGAGACAAAGTTCCTCGCCTTCTGCTCTGTGGCCACACAGTCTGTCATGACTGTCTTACCCGCCTCCCTCTTCATGGAAGAGCAATCCGTTGCCCTTTTGATCGACAAGTAACAGATCTAGGTAGGAAAATATATTGTATGTATTTAAGATTTAAAATTGTTTGGTTTATTTGTATGAAAAGGAGTTTGTATAGTCATTGCTGCAGGTTCTAGGTTAGATGAGAGATGGGGGAAAATATTATCTTTAGCTGTTTGAGTTCCATTTTACAGAGAGGAGTTATTTTAGATTAAGTGTATGTTTCATACAGTGGTTTTCAAACATGAATCATAGCTTATTTGTAGTTTTGAAATCAGTTTAATTGACTCTCAGTAGGTGTTTTCAAGAAGAAAGAATGAAAAATGTGGGTGTTTTGCTAACTGTGAGAATGAATACTTGTGTGTGAAACTTTCGTTTCAGCTGTAAATATACACATATTTTTAAAAATTTATTTATGTATAAGTAAATGTACATTATCCTGTGTTGTAATGGAAAATATATGTCTTACTGTAGGTTGGTCTAAAAAATATTGTAAAGCACTTGTTTTAATACATGTAGTAAAAGTCATTGGCAAAATAGGATTTATAAAGTTAAATGATAGAAAAATAGAAGTCTTTTAAGTATCTTTCTACTACAGTGCTGAGGAGTTTCTGGGGTTTTTTTAATTAATTTTTAAAATTTTTTATAAACATATAATGTATTTTTATCCTCAGGGGTACAGGTCTGTGAATCGCCAGGTTTACACACTTCACAGCACTCACCATAGCACATACCCTCCCCAATGTCATAACCCCACCACCCTCTCCCTCCCCCCTCCCCACAGCAACCCTCAGCCTGTTTGTGAGACTGAGTCTTTTATGGTTTGTCTCCCTCCTGATCCCATCTTCTTTCATTTTTTCTTTTCCTGCCCCCCAAACCCCCACGTTGCATCTCTACTTCCTTATATCAGGGAGATCATATGATAGTTGTCTTTCTCCAATTGACTTATTTTGCTAAGCATAATACCCTCTAGTTCCATCCACATCGTCGCAAATGGCAAGATTTCATTTCTTTTGATGGCTGCATCGTATTCCATTGTGTATATATATACTACATCTTCTTTATCCATTCGTCTGTTGATGGACATTTAAGTTCTTTTCATAGTTTGGCTATTGTGGGAGTTTCTGTTTTTTAAAGAGAATTTTAACCAGGCAATAGTTTAAGCATAAAAAGATAATGGGGAAAATTTGAATTTTGAAAATTTAGACATTAATGATTAAAATATATGACAAGTTACTATTGAGGTATGAGGTAAAATGATTAATATTTCATTTTGTTAGTTTTAGTTTTTATTTTTATATTCTAGGAGATTCAGGTGTTTGGGGATTGAAAAAAAATTTTGCTTTATTGGAGCTTTTGGAACGACTGCAGAATGGACATATTGGTCAGTACGGAGCTGCAGAAGAAGCCATTGGGATATCTGGAGAGGTATTGATAGAACTTGGTGAAATATTTATTATGAACTTGAATTTTTTCATTTAATTTAAAATATTTGCCATCTAAAGCATGATCTTACCTCACTTGCTCTAGCAGATAGGTTTCCAGAAACACAACTTTTCATTACATTATAGTTTTGTAGGCAACAATATTCCCAGCAGAACAGCAGTAAAACTAAACTTGAATTCTCTGAAAATACCATACCTAAAGTATGTTTTATGTATATACTTATTTCCTTATTGTAATTCACTTCTACCCAAGGATGAAGTTAAAGAGTAAGACAGTTACAGAAGAGTAAGAAGAAGGTATAAGCTACATATTAAACCAGAGGGTGCAAAAGTGAATCAGTAAATAGTACAGCACAAAGAAAGAGGAAGTCCTTGAAAGAGGCCAGTTAGTGTAGAGGTCAAATGCCTTAAAAATAGCAATAGCTCCTAAGGGAATTACTACTACTAAATATCTTTGTGAAAGGTTTAAATTATGTGTAAGTATACTCTCTTTAATAGTCTGATTGTCCAGTAAATATAAGAATGAAGCTCATTAACACAGGTTAAAATACATTTTAATTTTTTACTTTTTCAATTATGTAGGTTCCATGACTAATATGGGGCTTGAACTCATGACCCTGTGATCCAGAGTTGCATGCTGAATGGACTGAGCCAGCCAGGCGCCCCTTAAAATACATTTTTAATGTGTGAAGAATTGTCCTCATAGCTCGTATTACTGTACTAGATGTAAGAATAGTTGTAGTAAATAACAGTTAATGATTTTGGTGATCAACTTTAAAATCACAGGCTTAGTATCAAGGAAAAAAATGTCAGATTGAGTTCTACTTCTCTTTTATTAAATCATGATTTCTTTATGTAAAGTGAATCACTGAAGTGAATTTCAAACTGGAGCACTATTTCCTTTTATTTTTTTCCTTCAAGATTTTATTTAAATTCAAGGTAGTTAACATGTAGTGTAATATTAATTTCAGGGGTAAATGTAGTGATTCATCACTTGCATATAACACCTAGTGCTCATTATATCACCCATTAACCTACCCCCATCCCCTTTCCTCCAGCAACCCTTAGTTTCTTCCCTATAAGCATCTCTTATGGTTTGCCTCCCTCTCTGTTTTTTATCTTATTGTATTTTTTCCCTTCCCCCATGTTCATCTTTTTTGTTTCTTAGTTTCACATATGAGTGAAATCATATGGTATTTGTCTTTCTCAGACTGATTTATTTTGCTTAGCATAATACCCTCTAGTTCTATCCACATCATTGTAAATTTCATTCTTTTTAATAGCTGGGTAATATTCCATTGTATATACAAAACATATCTTTATCCATTCATCTGTTGATGGACATTTGGGCATTTTCAGCATTTTGGCTATTGTGGATAATGCTGCTATAAACATTGGGGTGTATGTGCCCCTTCAAATTATTATTTTTGAGGTGAACTATAAGAGACTATGGACTCTGAAAAAACAAGCTGAGGGTTTTGAAGGGGCCGGGGGTGGGAGGTTGGGAGAACCAGGTGGTGGGTAATAGGGAGGGCATGTATTGCATGGAGCACTGGGTGTTGTGCAAAAACAATGAATACTGTTACGCTGAAAAAATAAATAAAAATTAAAAAAAAAAGAATATCTTACTGCAAATAAAAAAATTATTATTTTTGTATCCTTTGGATAAATATTACTAGTATAATTACTGGTCATAGGGTACTTCTACTTCTAACTTTTTGAGGAACCTCCATACTGTTTTCCAGAGCAGCTGCCCAGTTTGGATTCCTACAACAATGCAAAAGGTTCTCCTTCCTCTGCACCCTCAGAAACATCTTTTGTTCCTGATTTGTTACTTTTAGCCATTCTGACTGGTGTGAGGTGATATCTCATTGTGGTTTTGATTTGTATTTCCCTGATGCCGAGTGATGTGGAGCACTTTTTCATATGTCTATTTGCCATTTATATGTCTTCTTTTGAGAAATGTCTATTCATGTTTTCTGCCAGTTCTTAATTGGATTTTTTTTTTAATTTTTGGGGGTGTTGAGTTCGGTAAGTTCTTTATAGATTTTGGATACTAGCCCTTTATCTGATATGTTATTGCAGATATCTTCCCCTATTCCTTTGGTTGCCTTTTACTTTCCTCTCACATTTAGGTCTTTAATCCATTTTGAATTTATTTTTGTGTATGGTGTATGGAAGTGGTCCAGTTTGATTCTTCTGCGTGATGCTGTCCTGTTTTCCCAGCACCTTTTGTTGAAGAGAACATGTTTTTTCCATTGGATATTCTTTCCCACTTTGTTGAAGATTAGTTGACCATATATATACTTGCGGGGAGCACTGTTTTCTTGGCTTTTTGTACTTCTTTCCTGTTCTGTATCTTTTGTCTTTCAAAAGACATTAGAATATTGTCTAATGTTGACCTTATAATTATTTGTCAGGTCTGGAAAACAGATGATATGAATTTTTTTTTAAAGATTTTATTTATTTATTTGACAGACAGAGATGACAAGTGGGCAGAAAGGCAGGCAGAGAGAGAGGAGGAAGCAGGCTCCCTGCTGAGCAGAGAGCCTGATGTGGGGCTCGATCCCAGGACTCTGGGATCATGACCTGAGCCGAAGGCAGAGACTTTAACCCACTGAGCCACCCAGGCGCCCCAGAAGATATGAATTTTTAATATTACCTGTACATGCTTCTCATAATTGCAAATAAAAAATGTTTAACTTTGAGTTCATTTTTTAGTTAATGTGATATTTAATGACATCATTGATGTATTTTCTAATTTTTATTTCTGGTTTTAGTATATGTGCTGCCAAAGCGAGCATTCTAATTTTTATTTCTGGATCAATTTATGCCAAATTACTCCCTTTCCAATTATGGCCTTTTAATATTCAGCACAAGTTTCAAAACATTCTTGGTTATGTGACGTGTAAAGTTTTTCAACTTGGATGCTTTTTAGTAACTCATGAAAATTAGAAATGATATTTAAAAGCTTATATATAACATAGATTTTATTTGTATATTTTTTATTTGCTTAAATCAGTGCTTTTTCAGCCATGATTGTGCAGTAACCTCACCTGTGGAGTTTTAGAAAAAAAATACACAGCTCAGGCTTCTACAACCTATTGGAATAAGTATTTCCTAGGTTAGAGTCTGGGCATCTATGTTTTTAAAAACTTTGCAGCTGATTCTTGTGCATACACCTGCTTCTCAAAATAGCATTTGCGTTTCTCTTTTTTCTATACGTCACCATGATATATAGTATTTAAAGCAGAGTAGAGGTGGGGGCCTGGGCACCTGGCTGTCTCAGCAGAGCATGGGACTCTTGACCTCAGGGTTGTAAGTTCAAGCCCCACATTGTGTGTAGACATTACTTCAAAAATAAAATCTTTAAAAAAATATAAGCAATGGGGATGTATTTATTATCATTTTTTTAGTCTTAAAAAAAGATTTCTAGCCTGTATTGTTCAGTTTCTTTGATGTAAAATGAGGGGATTTCATGGAAGATATCTTTACACTGACTATGAACCCATGAGAACAGTTTTATTTTTGGCCTCAAATTCATAGCACATATTGATAGTCAATTTTGGAAGTACCTTCTCACCTATAGAAATGAATACTTTCTTAGATGAGCCATAAGTGATCTTTTTTACTTAATTACCAGCATATTTTCATAAACAAAGCTTGGTCAGTTAAAAAAGATTATGGGCTTTTATATTTTAAAATTTGTCATGTTATAATGATTGAGCTTCAGATTGAAGACATTAATTTTTTGTCTATCAGAGCATCATTCGTTGTGATGAAGATGAAGCTCACGTTGCATCTGTATATTGCACTGTATGTGCAACTCATTTGTGCTCAGAGTGTTCTCAAGTTACTCATTCTACAAAGACATTAGCAAAACACAGAAGAGTGCCTCTAGCTGATAAACCTCATGAAAAAACCATGTGCTCTCAGCATCAGGTACATGCCATTGAGTTTGTTTGCTTGGAAGAAGGCTGTCAAACTAGCCCACTTATGTGCTGTGTCTGCAAAGAATATGGAAAACACCAAGGTCACAAGGTATGAATATAATTAGACTGGATGACTCTACCCAGTTTACCAACCTACTGTTTGTTTCCATTGATTTGATTCTTTTTTTTTTTAAAGATTTTATTTATTTATTTGACAGAGAGAAATCACAAGAGAGGCAGGCAGAGAGAGAGAGAGGGAAGCAGGCTCGCCGCTGAGCAGAGAGCCCAATGCGGGACTCGATCCCAGGACCCCGAGATCATTTATTTGACAGACAGATGTCACAAGTAGGTAGAGAGGCAGGCAGAGAGAGAGAGAGGAAGGGAAGCAGGCTCCCTGCTGAGCAGAGAGCCCACTGCAGGGCTCGATCCCAGGACCCTGGGATCATGACCTGAGCAGAAGGCAGAGGCTTTTACCCACTGAGCCACCCAGGCACCCCCATTGATTTGGTTCTTTATGCCAAGTAGGAATTGGGGAAGATTCAGTAATGAATGAGTGGAGTTTGATAGCATGAAAAGATATGAGAGAGTTAATTTCTGAATATCATAATAAAAATTTCAGAGGGGTGTTATCCTCCTTTCTTCACTGAAAAATAGCTTTCTAGTAGGAAACAAAATTTCTTTGTGTGCATGTTTTCATAATGCACTGGATTGTGTTGACAATATTTATGTCTATTGATGAGCTGCTGTTTTCGGTGAAATTATAAAGTGAATCTCTTGGATTCCTTTTTTTTTTTTGGAGGGAGGGAGAGGAGAGAGGGAGGATGATGGGGATAGGGAGAGAGAATATCTTTTTCTTTAAAAAGATTTATTTATTGGGCGCCTGGGTGGCTCAGTGGGTTAAGCCGCTGCCTTCGGCTCGGGTCATGGTCTCAGGGTCCTGGGATCGAGTCCCGCGTCGGGCTCTCTGCTCAGCGGGGGGCCTGCTTCCCTTCCTTTCTCTCTGCCTGCCTCTCTGCCTACTTGTGATCTCTCTCTGTCAAATAAATAAATAAAATCTTTAAAAAAAAATTTATTTATTTTAGAGAAAGAGAGAGAATGTATTGTGGGGAGGGGCAGAGGGAAGGGGAGAGAGAAACTTCAGCAGACTCTGTCCTGAGAGTGG
Organism: Meles meles; assembly: GCF_922984935.1. Classification (NCBI taxonomy): domain Eukaryota; kingdom Metazoa; phylum Chordata; class Mammalia; order Carnivora; family Mustelidae; genus Meles; species Meles meles. The sequence continues at coordinate 88,879,274 of NC_060068.1, forward strand.
AGCCAGATGCGGGGCTTGATGCGGGGCTTGATGCAGGGCTTGATCCCACAACCCTGCAATCACAACCTGAGCCAAAACCAAGAGTCAGGGGTTTAATGGACTCTGCCATCCAGGTGCCCCAGGGGAGAAAGATTCTTAACCAGGCTCCATGCCCGGTGTGGAGCCTGATGGGGGTGGTAGATCTTACAAGAGATCACAACTTGAGCTGAAATTCAGGAGTTGAACATTTAACCAACTGAGCCACCCAGGCTCAGGCACCCCATCTTAAACTGTTATTAAGCAATAAATGGACTCCCAAATTCTACATTATTTCTTTGGAGGATAAATAGCTTTCGGGTGAGGGTATATTAGTATTTATTATTTTGTGCTTTTCATAAATCTGTTATAAAAGCCATTTGTGACTGATACTTTTTTTTTTTTATCATTGGAGTGATTTAAATAGCATTTTATATCATTAGTCAGTACTGTGAGTTCTACTCTATAAATTTTGTTGCACTCTAGCATTCAGTATTGGAACCAGAAGCTAACCAGATCCGAGCATCAATTTTAGATATGGCTCACTGCATACGTACCTTCACTGAGGAAATTTCAGATTATTCCAGAAAATTAGTTGGAATCGTTCAGCACATTGAAGGAGGAGAACAGATAGTGGAAGATGGAATTGGAATGGCCCACACAGAACATGTATGGAATTTTTTTCTGCTTTCTTTACCTTCTTACCCTTTTTACTTCTAACCTTTTCATCTTCTTGTATTTATTGAGCAATTACACTGTACTAATACCACACTAGTTACTGAAAATAAGTTTTTAGAAAAGGCTTTGTCTTTATGGAATTTATAATTCATCGTAGAAAAAAGCCAGTTTCAGGTGTGGTGACTGTATTTTGTGGGGGAAGTATAAAACACCTTGGCATTGCATAAGAGGGGCATTAATTTAGCTGAGTCAGGGGAAGTTTCCCAGAAGACAAGATACTAAACTGAGATTTGAAGAAATTTAGTCAGGGAGAAGAGTGAGCAGGGGGTAGTGAATTGTCCTACAGAGAGAAGCATACCTTAAATGCCTGGAAATAAGAACTGGACACATTATTGAAACAACTCAGTTCAATACACTTGGATCTTTGAGTATTGGATGGGACATGGCAAGAAAAAATATTGGAGAGTTAAGGGCCAAGTCATACAGGATCTTGTTAGCTATGCTAAAGATTTTAGACTTTATCCCAAGGGCAGTGATGAGCAATTGAAAAATTCATGTAGGAATAAAATAATCAAATTTGCATTAAGAAAGGTAGCTTTTCGTGCTATGGTGAGTGCTGTGAAGTGTGTAAACCTGGCGATTCACAGACCTGTACCCCTGGGGATAAAAATACATTATATGTTTATAAAAAAATAAAAAAATTAATAAAAAATTTTAAAAAAAGAAGTAAATGAGAAAAAAAAGGTAGCTTTTCAATATAGAAAATGAATTGGAAGCAGGAGAACCTAGTAATAGGAGGTTGCTGAAATTATCTGGTTGAGAGATGTTTATGGCCTATAATACTACAGTAGTGAGAATGGAGAGAGGTAGATGGGCTTGAGATTTTAGAGTAGTAGAATAGGTAGGGTTTAGTGATTGATTCATAATACTGATTTTGTAAGTAACTTGAAGGGTCAGGCATGATGCCTGGATTTCTTTCTTGCCCAAGTGAATGGATGGTGATACCATGCATTAATGGGGAAGGAGGAAGAACTTTGGGAGGGATAGTGGAACAAAGTAATAAGTTTAATTAAGATATTGAATTTATTATGTCTGTGAAATAATAAGGAAGATACCCTCCTGTGAACTGAAGAGTAAATAGATGTTGGGAAGTGAGTGTTTTTAACTTTTAAGAAGTTTAGCTGTAAAGAGAGGGAAGGAACTTAGGAGGTAGTTATAGACTTGCTTTTTAAAATTGAATTATGGAGGCAAAAGGAATATTTTTGGATGGGAATATACAGGGATATTCAAAAATGCAATATTTTGCTTCGATAATCAAACAAATTGAAAGCTAAGTCATTGGGGGAATAATGCTAGTACTGCTTTGCCAAATGCAGTAGCCATTACCCATATATGGCTATTTAAGTTTAAATTATTTAAAAATCTAGTAAAATATAAAATTTGTTTTCTTGGTTTCATTAGCTGCATTTCAAGTATATTCAGCTATGTATAGCTAGTGGCTACCATATTGGACCACACAGATACAGAACGTATCCACCATCACAGAGGGCTCTGTTGTGCTATAATGGAAATATTTTATTCAGTGAATATTTATTAAACACATATAAGAGCCAGACACTCTTTTAGTATTGTTCTAGCTAAGGAAATAATGCTGTATAAGTAAAAAAGTTCTGCCTTTACCATTCATATTCTAATATGGGGAAAAGGTCAATACTTAAAAGAATGTTAGGAGCTTTGGAGAAAAACAAGAGAAAGGGAGCGTGCACTTTTATATGGGGTATTCATGGATAGACTCCCTGAAAAAGGAACATTGAGCAAAGAGGTAAAGCAGAGGAGTAAGGGAACCACGCTAATATATGGGGGAAGAGCATTCTAGGCAAAGAGAAGAGCAAGTGCAAAGGTCCTGAGGTGCTGGTGCACTTAAACTGTGTGGAGTGCTCACTTCAGTAGCATTTGCATTAAAATTGGAATGATACAGCAAAGATCATTAGCATGGCACTTGTGTGAGGATGATTTGCAAATTTGTGAAGTGTTCCATATTTTTAGGGAGTAAGAGGAGTAGACTTCCAGTTATGAAATAAATAAGTCACAGAAATGAAAAGTACAGCATAGGGGGGAATACAGTCAGTAATAATTGTAATAAGGTTGTATGGTGACTATACTTACTGTAGTGTGCACTGAGTAATGTGTAGAATTGTCAGATCACTATGTTGTACACCTGAAACTAATATAACATTGTGTATCACCTATACTTCAGTAAAAACAAATGAAACAGCTGTGGGGAGGCTAAATGCAGCTAGAGTAGGATGACAGAGTGTAGTAGGAGCTGAGATCAGAAAAGGTCTTACTGGTTACTTGCTCTTCTTTTTGTCAGGAATGCTCTTCAAGATACTGATGTGGTTTCCTCTCTTACCTTCTTCAGGTCTTTGCTCAGATGTTGCTTTCTCAGGGCGCCTGTCCTTGAACACCCCACATAAAGGATTTTGGCATTTACTCTCAGTGGAATGGGAAACATTTGGAGAATTTTGGGCAAAAGAATAATTGTTTCTGATATAACATTTTAAAAGGATTGGTCTGGTTACTGATGGAGAACATGCTGTAGAGGGCAGGAGTAGATCTAGTGAAACCAATTAGAAGACTGTTGTAATAATCAGGTGATAGATGATGGATCAGGTTGGTAGAGGTGGAGGTGGTGAGGCTTGATCAGATTTTGGATATATTTTGAAGTTAGAAGAATTTTCTGAGGGACTAGTGGAATTTGAAAGAGAAGTATTAAGGGTGACTCCAGTTTTTTAGTTTGAAGAGCATAGAGGATGGCACTGCCAGTTGCTGAGATGGAGGAAACTAGGTTTGGCCATGGGAGAGACTGGAGAGTAGGTATTCCATTTTGCTTCAGTTGCTACTTAAACATTTGAATGTCCGAAGGCTGTGGTTAAGGAGAAAGATCAAGTGTTGAGATAGCAATTTTGAGATTTTTAAGGACATAGATGGTATTTAAATTTTCATTAATTCACATATAAAATCTTTGTTATGGTTAAAGTTGTTTCAAACTAATTTTAATTTCGTTAGGTACCAGGTACTGCAGAGAATGCCCGGTCATGTGTCCGAGCTTATTTTTCTGATCTACATGAAACTTTGTGTCGTCAAGAAGAAATGGCTCTAAGTGTTGTTGATGCGCACGTTCGGGAAAAACTGATTTGGCTCAGGCAGCAACAAGAAGATATGACTATTTTATTGTCCCAGGTTTCAACAGCCTGTCTCCATTGTGAAAAGACTTTGCAACAGGTAGGTAGATTAAACGTGATTACGACATACTTAAAGCAACCTTTATGAGCAAAGCCTCATAAAGGAAGAAGGTGAAGGAATTTGTTCAAGCCGTAATGTGGGGAAGAATATTCCAGCTTAGGAAATGATTAGAGCAAAAACCCTAGGGCAGCTTGCCTGGTGTGTTTGAAAAACAGCAGAAGAAGCCACTATGGGTGGAACACAGTAAGTAAAGGAAAGGGTAATAGAAGCTGAAACCTGGAAGTAATGGGGAATTATCTGTAAGGAAGGCTTTATGGGTCACTGGAAGGACTTCAGCTTTTACTGATTGAAATGGAGAAGCCAATGTGAAATTTTGACAAGAATGACTTGGTTTTACTTAAAGATGACTTTGATATGTAAAAAATAGATTGAAGGAGGGCTAAGATGGAGGGAAGATGTTAGGAGAAAAAAGGAATTTGGAGGCTGTTGTAGAATTCCACATGAGAGAGAATAGTGGCTTGGCTAGTAGGAGTAAGAAGTGTCCATATTCTGGATGTCCAGTAGGATTCATTCGTATGTGGGGCATGAGAGAGTAGAAGGCAAGAGTTTCAAGGGTTTTGTTCTGAGCAGCTGGAACAACATGCAAATAATAAGCAAAGTTTATTATTCATAATCAACTAATGTGAATATGCAACAGTGAGCAAAAACTACACACCGCTGCTCTCATCGAGCTTACCTATTGTTAGGAGATTTCTGTCTTAAAACGAATACATTGGTATGTGTGTAGAATATCTCTGGATTGATATTTGAGAATTATCAATATGTGGATATGATGAAAACTATATTCTCTTTTCTAGGATGATTGTAGAGTTGTTTTGGCAAAGCAGGAAATTACAAGGTTACTAGAAACAGTGCAAAATATGTGCTTGACTTTGAAGAGAGAGTTTGGAGATCTAGAGGGCAAGGGAAGCTTTTCAATTTGAACTTTAGTCAATTTTTTAAAAACCAATACACATATATCTTAGATTTTTTATAAAAGTACAACATACATATAGTGTGCATAAGTGTTCAGCTGATTGCATTTTCAGACTGGGCATTACTGTGTAACTAACACCCATATCAAATAACAGAACATTACCACACCCCTAGAAACCCTTCATATTCTGTTCTAATAACCACCTGCCTTCCCCTCTGAGGATAAACCACTACCCACTACCCTGACTTCTAATGCATATATTATTTTTGTTTCTTTTGTTTCTTTTGGTAATTAATAAAAATAGAATCATGCAGTATGAAGTCTTCTTGTCATATCTTCTTTTACTTGACATTATGTTTGTGAAATTCATATCATTAGGTATCATTGTGGCTTGTTCTCATTGTGGTATAGTGTAGCCTTTCTGAATATACCACAATTTAACCATGCTTCTATTGAAAGACTCTTTAATTATTTATTAATGCCCAATTATTAGTCTAGTCAAATTTATATTTAAGCTAACTTTGAATACGGTAATGTTAATTTTTCTTGATTTTTGGAGATAACTCTTTTTTCTTTCTTCCTGTAACAAGTTTACCAGAAAACTATATTCTCTTTTCTAGGATGATTGTAGAGTTGTTTTGGCAAAGCAGGAAATTACAAGGTTACTAGAAACACTGCAAAAACAGCAGCAGCAGTTTACAGAGGTTGCAGATCACATTCAGTTGGATGCCAGTATCCCTGTCACTTTTACAAAGGTAATGTACAGTACTTCATTTTTAGGTATGGCTTCTGATAAATCATAATTGTTTTACATTCCATGATAATTAGCTTGAAGAGACAACTAAGAAATTTATAGGGTTTTTTTGAAAAAAACTTTTTTTTTTAAAGATTTTATTTATTTATTTGACAGACAAAGATCACAAGTAGTCAGAGAGGCAGGCAGAGAGAGAGAGAGGAGGAAGCAGGCTCCCTGCTGAGCAGAGAACCTGATGTGGGGCTCGATCCCAGGAACCTGGGATCATGACCTGAGCCAAAGGCAGAGGCTTTAACCCACTGAGCCACCCAGGCACCCTTGAAAAAAACTTTTATCAGTGGAAAATAGAAAGTGGTGTAATGAATCTCCATGTACCCATCACCTACTTTAACAATTAAAAATTTTATTTCATCTATCCTTTTCCCCATTCCCCTTTCTACCTGCAGTCTCTCAGGTTATTTTGGAACAAATCCCAGCATATCATTTCATCTATGAAATATTGTTGTGTGTATTTGTAAAAGGTAAGGACTATTTTAAAAAACATAACCAAAATATTGTTATAAACCTAAAAAAATTTAATAATGAATCTCTAATATTAACAATTATCCAGTTAGTTATTCAGATTTTCCAGACGGCTAAAAAAGTTTTGTTTCTGGAAACAGAATCCAACCAAACAAGGCCTGTACTTGCCATTATATATATTATCATATATAGTTGATATATTTTGGTCTCTTTTACAGTGAATTTCCTCTAATCTAAAAAGTTCATTTGTTTCATTTTATTTTCCTTTTTCAGGGTCTATTTTTTTAGAACTTCATCTTATTTTATAGCTCTGTGAAACATTTACATGGTCCAGAGTCGAATCTACAAAGCAGGGTTCATTTAGAGAAGTCCAGCTTCTAACCCAAACCCCTCCATGTTTTTCCTCCCGTCTCCATAGAAAAGCCTCAAGAATTTTTCCTTAGTTTTCTTCATCATTTAAAAAACAATACAAAGAAATACATTTATGTATATATTTGTATGTACACTCATCATATTTAAAGGTTAGAAAACATTACTTCTTCTCTTTGTTCTTTTCACCTAAGTTTACGTCCTAGAGATTACTCCGTAGCAGTATTCAGTGACATTTTCTGTTCTTTTTTTTTTTTGCAGGGTACTTTATTGTGCAGATATACCACATTTGTGTGTGTGTGTAAAATGTAAAAGTTACCATCTTACCCATTTTGTTTTTTGTTTTTGTTTTTTGTTTTTTGGTTTTTTTTGAAAGAGAAAGTGAGCATAGGGAGAGGGGAGAAGCAGAGGGAGAGAGAAAAATCTCATGCAGGCTCCATGCTCAGCATGGAGGGAGCCTGATGCAGGTCTTGAGCTCATGACCCTGAGATCATGACCTGAGCTAAAATCAAGGAGTCGGATGCCTAACTGACTAAGCCACCCAGGCACCCCTGATCTTAACCATTTTTAATTGTATAGTTCAGTATTGTTGAGTATATTTACATTCAGTATACCTCCAGGAATTTTGCATTTTAAAAAACTTAACTTCCATGCCATATAAACAGTAAGTCCCCTTTCCCCCTCTCTCACCACCTCCTGGGAACTACCATTCTACTTCTGTTTTTTGTGAATTTTAGTATTCGAAATACCTCATGTAATGACCAATATATAAGTGGAGCCATATAATCAGTATTTGTCTTTTTATGACTGGCTGATCTCAATTAGTATATCCTCAGAGTTCACCCATATTGTGGCATGTGACAGAATTTTCTTCTGTTTTAAGGCTAAATAATACTGCATTGTTTGTATATACATTTTATTTATACATTCATCCATTGATGGACATTTGGGTTGCTTCCACATCTTGGCTATTATAAATAGTGTAACTGTGAACATGGGTGTACACATATTCCTCTGAGACCTTGCTTTCATTTCTTTTGGTATGTATCCGAAAGTGAGATTACTGGATATGGCAGTTATATTTTTATTTTTTTGAGGAAATGTTGTTTTCAATAGTGGTTGTACCATTTGTAATCCTACCAACAATGCACAAGGGTTGCAATTTTTCCACATTTTCATCAACACATTAATTTTTTTTCTTTCTTTTTTTTTTAGATAGTAGCCATCCTGTTAGATGTGAGGTGATATCTCATTGTGGTTTTGATTTGCATTTCTCTGATGATTAATGAAGTTGAGCCTCATTTCATATGCTTATTGGCCAGCTTATATCTTCTTTTGACAAATTTTATACAAGTCCTTTGCTTGTTTTTTAATTGAGTTACTTGACTTTTTTCATTGAGCTGTAGGAGTTCTTATATATTATAGTAGGGAATCCATTTTTAGATACATGATTTCCAAATACTTGGTCACATTTTGTGCGTTGCTTCTTCACTTTATTGATAGTGTCCTTTGAGTCATAAAAATTTAAGATTGATTTGGTCCCATTTGTTTACTTTTGCTTTTGTCAACTGTGTTTTTGGTGTGATATCCAAAAAAAAAAAAAATCACTACCAAATCCATTGTCATGAAGATTTTGCACTATATTTTCTTCTAAGAGTTTTATAGTTTTGGGTCTCATTTTGGAACTTTTATCCATATTTTAATATCCAAATATTTGTAATTGTTATATGTTATTTGTAAATCTACCCTTTTATCAATATGTAATGACCTTTTGTCTCTTATAACAGTTTCTGATTTAAAGTCTATTTTGTCTCATTCTAGGATAGCCACCCCTGCTCTCTTGAGTATGGTTTACATGGAATATCTTTTTCTTTTTCTTCACTTTCAGCCTTTTTATGTCCTTAAATATGAAGTGAGTCTCTTATAGACTGCGTATTGTTAGATCTTGGGTATTTTTTATCCATTTAGTCAAACTGTGTCTTTTCATTGGGGAATTAAACCCATTTATGTTTCAAGTAATTATTAATAATTAAGGACTTGTTATTACCATTCTGTTCATTGTTTTTGTATATCTTACAGCTTTTTTCTTTTCCTTTTGCCTTATTGCCGTCTTCTGTGTCTCAGTGATTTTTTTTTGAAGATTTTATTTATTTATCTGACAGACAGAAATCACAAGTAGGCAGAGAGGCAGGCAGAGAGAGAGGAAGGGAAGCAGGCTCCCCGCCAAGCAGAGAGCCTGATGTGGGGCTCAATCCCATGACCCTGGGATCATGACCTGAGCCGAAGGCAGAGGCTTTAACCCACTGAGCCACCTAGGTGCCCCTCAGTGATTTTTTTAATAGTGTAATGGTTTGATTCCTTACTCATTTCTTTTTGTGTATATTCTGTGGATTTCTGTGTTTACCATTGCTATTACAAAGAACATCTTGTTATAACATTCTGTTGGAAAGTGGTAACAATTTAACTTATTCTGCATATAAACGGTCTGTTTTTTATAGCTCCTCCCCCCCATACTTTATGTTCTAATATCACAGATTACATCTTTGTATATTGTATACCTGTTACCACAGGCTTATAGTTTTTTTTTAATGTTTGTTATTTCAGTTCTGTAAGGAATTAGATTCGTGCAACAAAATTATAATAATACAGGTTGCTATTTGTCCATGGAATCAGAGGAATGAGTAGGAGATGAAATAATTAACAAAGATATTATAAATAAAAGTATAAATGCTAGTACTTTCAAATTCCATATCAAAATAAGATTTAAATTTTTAAAAATTACAGGACAATAGAGTTCACATTGGACCAAAAATGGAAATTCGAGTTGTTACGTTAGGATTAGATGGTGCTGGAAAAACTACTATTTTGTTTAAGTTAAAACAGGATGAATTCATGCAGCCTATTCCAACAATTGGTAAGTATAAGTACTGCTTTTTACTTTAATGGATGCTTTATAGACAAACCCTAGCGTATAGCTGAGTTCTTGAGGGGTCTTATTTTATGCCAGTATGGCATTGTGGTGGGCTCTTTACTGGCTCTAAGACACTAACATGTCTGAGAAAAAAATGGAAGGTTCAGTGCTGTGGGATTGAAATGTGGATGGTGGGATAATAAGAGAGAACAGTGTTGGTGGGACAGTTGGAGGGATTTAAGGGTTGGTGAGGATTAGGGTGAGGGAGTGGTAGTGGTGCAGAGCTGTTAGGTATTTGAGTTTCAGGATCTAAGGATCCTGCTGGAGGCTTAGAGGGCTAATAGCTGTTAAAGGTATATATTCCCCATGTAGGTTTATTAGGAGTGGAGTTGGTTAAATAAAATTAAAAAAAAAAAAAAGGAGTGGAGTTGGTTGGGGCAGCAGTAGATATTGCTGTATGAAGATAATTTGTATTATCACAATTCTGAACAGTGGGTCACCTGTGTTTGGTGTGTTATTCATTATAAATATAAGTTCACTATTAAAGTAACTTTTTTTAAAAACAGGTTTTAATGTGGAAACTGTAGAATATAAAAATCTAAAGTTCACTATTTGGGATGTAGGTGGAAAACACAAATTAAGACCATTGTGGAAACATTATTACCTCAATACCCAAGGTAAGAGTGAAAAATGATATCTTAATTTTTCAGAATTTTAAGATGCCAGTTTTCTGTGGAATTGATTTTAACTAGTGAAACTTATTTTATTAAAATGTTAAGGTGGAAAGACTGGGATATGTACTTCGGTTTATTCATTAAAAAAAATCATAGCTTAAAACCATACTTACCTTTTATATCTAGGCAGTTAAGAGTACATACTGTTTGCTGCTCTTAACAGTTAAAGTACATTATTACTATTCATATGAGTGTGATCACTGGCAATATTGTGAGGAAGGATAGAATTCTTGGTGTATGTTTCTGCTGCTCTAGTCAATTCATTAAAATATTTGTCTCATAATCTCTCTGTTACTCCAGAAGAACCTGCAGTGGTTTGCTTTTGGCCAAACTATGTTTTACCACACATTCCACCTAAAGTATTTATTTATATTTAGGCTCCATTTTATGCTTTTGCCTTTACCCAACATGAAACTTATGTTCATGCCATGTTTCATATATCGTCATACCTTCCACCTAGCAAAGAAACTAGGTAATTATTTTTACATTGGGATTTTTGATACAGTGATTAATAGGGAAAAAGGGATTTTGAACATGAGGAATGGTTGAAAAGTTGGGATTTTTAGCTACCATGAGGTAGCTAGAAAGATTTCAAAAGGGAATCAATTCAGTATATACTTGTGAAGTTTCTCCTGTATATTGTGAGTACAGTATATGTAGAAGGTGCTGTGTAAGGCACCTAGAGAGAATACTTTGGAGAGATAAAGATGGTGATTTATTTACATTATTTTTTGGCAAAGTAGTAGTCAAAGAATAAGTAGCATCATAGGCCACAAAAGAAGCCTCAACAAATTCAAAAAGATCAATGCATCTTTTCTTTATTTTTCTTTTTTTAAAGGTTTATTTACTTAGTGTGAGTGGGGGATGGCAAATGGAGAGGGAGAGGGAAAGAGAGAATGTCAAGCAGACTCCCTGTGGAGCCCCATGTGGGGCTTGACCCCATGACCCTGGGATCATGACCTGAGCTGAACAACTGTGCCATCAAGGAACTCCTCAATGCATCTTTTCTTACCACAATGCTATGAAACTAGAAGTCATCCACAGGAAAGAATATGGGAAGACTGCAAATACATAGGGGTTAAATAACATGCTACTAAACCATGAATGGGTCAACCTGAAAAATCAAAGAACAACTCAGGAAGTATGTGGAAACAAATGAAAATGAAAACACAGTGGTTCAAAACCTTCGGGATGCAGCAAAAGCTGTTCTAAGAGGGAACTTTGTAGCAATACAGGCCTACCTCAAGAAGTAAGACAATCTCAACTTAACCTTATACTTAAAGGAGCTAGGAAAAGAACAAACCAATGCAGCCCAAAACCAGTAGAAGGAAAGAAATAATAAGATTAGAGCAGAGGGGCGCCTGGGTGGCTCAGTGTGTTAAGCCGCTGCCTTCGGCTCAGGTCATGATCCCAGGGTCCTGGGATCGAGTCCCGCATCAGGCTCTCTGCTCAGCGGGGAGCCTGCTTCTACCCTGCTCCCTCTCTCTCTGCCTGCCTCTCTGCCTACTTGTGATCTCTCTCTGTCAAATAAATAAATAAAATCTTAAAAAAAAAAAGAGCAGAAATAAATGATACAGAAACTAAAAAAAACTTATAGAACAGATCAGTGAAACCATGAGCTTGTTCATAAAAAAAAGTCAATAAAATTGATAAACTGGGGAACCTGGGTGGCTCAGTGGGTTAAGCCGCTGCCTTCGGCTCAGGTCATGATCTCAGGGTCCTGGGATCGAGTCCCGCATCGGGTTCTCTGCTCAGCAGGGAGCCTGCTTCCCTCTCTCTCTCTCTCTCTGCCTGCCTCTCTGTCTACTTGTGATCTCTCTCTGTCAAAAAAAAAAAAAAAAAAATTGATAAACTGCTAGCCAGACTTATCAAGGAAGAAAAAGGAACCAAATAAATCACAAATGAGAGAAAAGAAGTAACAATAACAAAAACCCCCCACAGAAATACAAACAATTAGAATATTATGAAAAAGTATATGTGAACAAATTGGACAATCTAGAAAAAATGGATAAATTACTCAAAACATAAACTACTAAAACTGAAATAAGAAAAAAATAGAAAATTTGAACAGTCTGATTACCAGCAAAGCAATTGAATCAGTAACCAAAAAACTCCCAGAAAATAAAGGTACCTGGGTGGGTCAATAAGTTAAGTGTCTCCCTTTGGCTCAGGTCATGATCTAGGAGTCTTGGGATCCAGCCCTGCATCTGGTTCCCCACTCAGTGGGTAGTCTACTTCTTCTCTCCCTCTGCCCCTCCCCACTGCTTGTGCTTCCCCCCTCTCTCTCTCTCTCTCTCAAATAAATAAGTAAAATCTTTTTTTTAAAGATTTTATTTATTTATTTGACAGATCACAAGTAGTTAGAGAGGCAGGCAGAGAGAGGGAAGAGGAAGCAGGCTCCCTGCTGAGCAGAGAGCCTGACGCAGGGCTTGATCCCAGGACTCTGAGATCACGACCTGAGCCGAAGGCAGAGGCTTTAACCCACTGAGCCACCCAGGTGCCCCCAATAAGTAAAAGAGTTAAAAAACAAAAAACAAAACTCTCAACAAACCAAAGTCCAGGATCAGATGGCTTTACAGGAGAATTCTACCAAACATTTAAAGAAAAGTTAATACCTATTCTTCTCAACTATTCTAAAAAATAGAAAAGGAAGGAGAACTTCCAAATTCATTCTATGAGGCCAGCATTACCCTGATATCAAAATCAGATAGATAACATAAAAAAGAACTACCAGCTGATTTCTCTGAACAAAGATGCAAAAATCCTTAATAAAATACCAACAAACTGAATCCAACAATATAAAAAGATCATTCACCACGACCAAGTGGTATTTATTCCTAGGTTGCAAGTGTGTGTCAGTAATTGCAGATCAATCAACATGATAGATCACGTCAATAAGAGTAAGGATAAGAACTATATGGTCATTTCAATAGATTAAAAAAAAACATTTAACAAAGTACAACATCTCTTTATGATAAAAATCCTCAACAAAGTGGTTTAGAGGGAATGTACCTCAATGTAATAAAGACCGTCTATGAAAAACCCACAGCTAACATCATCAATGAGAACCTTTCCCCTAAGGTTAGGAGTGAAACAAGGATGTCCATTCTCACCACTTTTATTCAACATAGTCCTGGAAGGGCTAGCCACAGCAATCAGACAAAAAAAGAAGAGGCATCCAAATTGGCAAGAAGAAATAAAACTTTCACTGTTTGCAGATGACGTGATACTCTGTGTGTGTGTGTGTGTGTGTGTTTCTGACCTGAAAGACCACCAAAAACTGTTAGATAAACGAAGTCAGTTAAGGTATAGGATATAAAATCAATTTACAGAATTCTGTTGCATTTTTATACACCAGTAATGAAGCAGCCAAAAGAGAAGTTAATAATCCCATTTACAGTTGCACCTAAAATAATAATGATACCTTGGTATAAACGTAACCAAAGAGATAAAACTCTGAAATCTATAAAACACCGATGAAACAAATTTAAGATGAAACAAAGAAATGGAAACACATTTCATGCTTATGGATTGAGAAAAATATGGAGTGCCTGGGTGGCTCAGATGGTTAAGCACCATCCGCCTTTGGCTTAGGTCATGATCTCCAGGTTATGAGATCGGGGCTCACATCAGGCTCTCAGCTCAGTGGGATGTCTGCAGCTGCCTTCCCCCTACCTCTCCCCCCTGCTTGCGCTCTCTCTCTCTGTGTCACTCTCAAATGAATAATAAAGTCTTAAAAAAATACTTTAGGGGCGCCTGGGTGGCTCAGTAGGTTGAAGCCTCTGCCTTCGGCTCAGGTCATGGTCTCAGGGTCCTGGGATCGAGCCCCTCATCGGGCTCTCTGCTCAGCCGGGAACCTGCTTCCTCCTCTCTCTCTGCCTGCCTCTCTGCCTACTTGTAATCTCTGTCTCGCAAATAAATAAATAAAATCTTAAAAAAAAAACTTTAAAAAATGAAAGAACAAATATTGTTTAAATGTCTATACTACCCAAAGCAATCTACACATTTAATGCAATTCCTATCAAAATACCAACAACATTTTTCACAGAGCTAGAACAAACAACCCTAAAAAGACCCCGAATAGCCAAAGCAATCTTGAAAACGAAAAGCAAAGTTGGAAGCATCACAATTCTGGATTTCCAGTTGTTAAATTACAAATCTGTAGTAATCAAAACAGTATGGTACTGGCACAAAAATAGACATAAAGATCAATAGAACAGAATGGAGAACCCAGAAATAAACCCACAATTGTACAGTCTTTGATAAAGCAGAAAGAGTATCCAATTGGAAAGAGACAGTCTTTTAAACAAATGCTGTTGGGGAAACTGGAAGCGACATGTAAAAAAAAAAAAATTGAAACTGGACCACTTTCTTACACAATACATGAAAATAAATTCAAAATGAATTAAAGACCTAAATGTTAGACCTGCAGCCATAAAAAACCTAGAAAAGAGCACTGGTAATAATTTCCTTGACATTGGCCTAGCAACTTTTTTCTAGATAGGTCCCTTGGGGCAAGCGAAACAAATGGAAAAATAAACACGGGGACTACATCAAAATAAAAACCTTCTACACAGCGAAGGAAACAACAAAACTAAAAGGCACTCTATGGAATGGGAAAAGGTATTTGTAAATGACATACCCAATGAAGGGTTAGTATCCAAAATACATAAAGAACTTACACAACTCAAGATCCAAAAACCAAATAATCCAATTAAAAAATGGGCAGAAGACATGAATTGACATTTCTTCAAAGAAGACATCCAGATGGCCACCAGACACATGAAAAGATGCTCATCATCGTTTACCATCAGGGAAATGCAAACAAAACTGCAGTGAGATATCACCTTACACCATTCAATAACGTCAACAACATAAGAAATAACAGGTTTTGGTGAGGCTGTGGGGAAAAAAAAGGAACCCTCTTCCAGTGTTGATTAGAATGCAAACTGGTGCAGCCACTCTAGAAAACAGTATGGATTTCCTCAAAAAGTTAAGATTAGGACTACTCTACGATCTAGCAATTGGACTACTAGGTATTTACCCAAAGAATACAAAAACATTAATTCAAAGGGATACATGTACCCCAATGTTTATAGTACCATTATCAACAATAGTCAAGTTATGGAAATAGCTCAAGTGTCCATTGATGAATGGGTAAAGAAATTGTGATACATGTATATATTACTCAGCCATAAAAAATGAAATCTTGTCATTTGCAATAACATGGATGGAGCTAGAGAGTATAATGTTAAGTAAATAAGTCAGAGAAAGACAAAGACCATACAGCTTCACTCATGTGGATTTTAAGAAACAAACAGGCAGGGGCGCCTGGGTGGCTCAAAGGGTAAAGCCTCTGCCTTCAGCTCAGCTTGTGATTTCAGGACCCTGGGATCAAGCCCCGCATCAGGGCTCTCAGTGGGGAGCCTGCTTCCCTCTCTGTCTCTCTGCCTGCCTCTCTGCCTACTTGTGATCTCTGTCAAATAAATAAAACCTTAAAAAACAAGTATTAAGGGATGCCGGGGTGGCTGAATGGGTTACAGCCTCTGCCTTCCGCTCAGGTCATGATCCCAGGGTCCTGGGATAGAGCCCTGCATCGGGCTGTCTGCTCAGCGGGGAGCCTGCTTCCCTTCCTCTCTCTCTGCCTGCCTCTCTGCCTACTTGTGATCTGTCTGTCAAATAAATAAATAAAATCTTTTTTAAAAAAATAAACAAGCAAGCAAAGGGGGGAGAAAAGAGAGAAATCTAGAAACGGATTCTTAATCTTAACTATAGAGAACAAACTGTTCGTTACCATAGGGGAGTTAGATGGGGGGACAGATGGAAAAGGTGATGAGGATTAAGGAATGCACTTGTCAAGATGAACATTGGGTGATTAAAATAAAAACTTAAAAAAGGAACAAGTAGCATCATTATGGAAATCATGAAAGGTATATTCTAATTAAGAATATTAATTCATATACAGAGCACTTTGTGTTTGGTGGAGCAAGTGTTGTAAATCCTGTTACACATGGGGAAATGAAGAGATCTGAAAAGTTAGGTGAACTACTTGAGGTCATACTATTAAGTATTGCTAGGTGCTCTTATAGTAGGCAGCCTTTCTGTGAAAAACATAGTAAATAGTAGACTAACCATAATAATTGGTCCATTTGTGAAAGTTAAAAAATGACTAATTCGATTTTTTTTTTTTTTGGTAGCTGTTGTATTTGTTGTTGATAGCAGTCATAGAGACAGAGTTAGTGAAGCACACAGTGAACTTGCAAAGTTGTTAACGGAAAAAGAACTCCGAGATGCTTTGCTCCTGATTTTTGCTAACAAACAGGTAACACGTTTGTATTTCAGAATACTTATTTAGTATTTTGTGTATTCTATGTCATAAGGTAGCATAAGGTAATTTCAAAACTGATAATTCAATAAATATTTAAGAAGTTTGTGCTGGGTATTTTAAATATAATATATATAGAAAGTGCTCTGCTTGGTACCTTGGAGTATATAAGGTGGTTGATGCTTACCAGAAACTCCTATATATGTTTGTAAACATGTAAGTGACTGTATATGAGATTCTACTACATAGAAAACTGGTAAGTAACTTCAGCAATATTAATAACTGTCATGGAAAAAAGAGTGGTTCTAAAAGTGGCATCTTATAAAAGATGTGTACAGTGGGATTTGAGTTGAAATTATGATAAGAGTTGAAATTATGGGTAGGACTTTGAGTCAGTATGTGAAAGAAAGAACACTATAGGCAGAGAAAATGGAAACATGAATGTTTTAGGGGAGCATCAAAAGATATATATGTGAGGGTCAAGTAGAGAATGAAGAAAATCTAGAATAACAGATGTCTAGGCTGAAAAATTTAGATTTTATTCCATGACAAAGGAAAACCAGCAAAAGGTTTTCAGACTCATATCTGTGTTTTAAGACTGTAATCTGGGGGTAGGACACAGAATTAATCAGGGGGAAGGGACTAGAGACAGGCAGATGCAGTGAATTGCTGTAGTAATTCAAATGGGAGAGTTAAAAAGACTGAATTAAAGGAATAGAAGGGTGGAAGCAAATGGAAAAGAGTTTATGAAGATTTGTTAGAATTTGGTGTCTGAATGGGGAGGGTCAAGGACAAGGAGAAGCTACATATTCCTAGATCTTGAGTCTATGCTTCTAGGAGGATGAGAATGCTTTTCAGTACAGTAGATGGGCTAAGATCACATAAAAAGGAAGGGTAGGATGAAGAATAAAGGATTTCCCTCTTAACAAAAAAAAAAAAAAAAAGGCAAACTACTAAGAGCAGATACACTTTGCTTTACTTACTGAAAAAGACATGCAGATAAGGCAAAGTGGAATATCATTTCCACTTAAATTGTTAAAAATGTTTCATAATCTTCAGACTCACATATACCGTATGGTGTGGTTTTAAACAGACATTTTCTTGGAGGGCAATTTGGCAGTACCATACCTATCAAAATTTTAGATGCATATACCCTTGCACCATATAGTTCTACCTCTAGTAATGTATTCCAGATATAAATATCCTGAGGTTATCCTGCATATAATGTTGCAAATGAATGTAGTTAAAAATATGTTACATATGTATATGTATGTATTTGTAACAGCACATAAACAGAACCTCAATCTAGATATTAAGTGAAGGACTGATTAAGAAAATTATGTTGCACCTACACCCGAAAAAATTATGTTGCACCTACACCCTGGAATGCAATTCAGATGTTAAAAATAATGTAGGTCTTCTTGTCCAAATAATGGAATGATATCTATCTTTAAGATGTGTTAAGTTAAAAAAAAAAACACAAAACTAAAGTGTGTTTCTGTTTATTTGTATGAATGTGCATGGAAATTATCTGGACAACTATGTAAGAAATCACAATTCGTGGTTGCATCTAGGAAGTAGGGGTGTTCAGAAGTATTTGGAGTGGGAGTTTAGTTACTGTTCATTATATAAACTCTATGTATAAGCCATTTTTGTGATACGCATATGTTAACCTGTTTCTTTTACGTTGATGCCGTATGACTCAGGCAGTATCTTTCATTCAGGTTTCATCACCTTTATTGATTTCACTATAAGGCCATTTTACAGACTATACTATAAATGATCTTAATCACAACTCTACTTTTCTCTATACTTATTAATCACAGGATAATTACTGAAGGGTGAATCTAGGTTTTAACTTTAGCTTTCAGTTAGAATGGTACCAACAGAACTCGTTTTAAATGGTAATTTTGATGGGCTGATTATAAAAGATTCTGATATGTATATATCTTTCAGGATGTTGCTGGAGCTCTGTCAGTAGAAGAAATCACTGAACTTCTCAGTCTACATAAATTGTGCTGTGGCCGTAGCTGGTATATTCAGGGCTGTGATGCTCGAAGTGGTATGGGACTTTATGAGGGGTTAGATTGGCTCTCAAGGCAACTTGTGGCTGCTGGAGTATTGGATGTTGCTTGATTTTAAATGCAGAAGTTATTTAAAGTTTTGTGGTTAAGAGTTATTTTGCACATAAATGTTATAAGACATTCTACATCTCAAAGAGTTTATTTAGGATGTATATTTAAAAGGAATCTCGGGTGGGGAATTCAGTACAATATTGCCTTTTAAAAAATTACTCTGTAATAAAATTTAAACATGTGGGCAGATTAAAATTGCATTAAGTAGGGACTTCTTGAAAATACATTTTTTTAAAAAACATACATTTGTTATTTAAGTTTTTCACATTATGTGTGACCCATATATTGACAAAGAAGTAGTCGGAGAAAGGGTAAGGTGAAGGTTTATTCTTTCAATTAAAAAGGAATAGGCAACTGAATACCTAATGGAACCTCCGCGTGAAGCAAGTGAAGCATGGCTTCTTCTTTATCTTTCCTTTCACCTGGATTTTGGCAGTATTTAGTAGCAAAAAAGCAGTGACTTAATGAAATAGAATTCAGACTGCATCTTGGGGTAACAGGATTACTTTACTTCTTTGTTCAGCGTAACAGAATATCTTTAATGCTAACTACTATAAACTACAGAAAATTAATATTTTATAATGTTTTATTGAAACTTTCTCTAAGCCCTTTTATATGAAACCCAGTGAGTCAGATGAAATGTTATCTAACAAGATATGAGTGTCAGATTAGTATTATATTGAAGAACAATTAATAATAAAACTGTGAAAGTCAGTTATGTTGTAGTTAATCTTCACTTATGAAAGACCCATTTCCAGGGTTGAACCTCGAAGTGTTATTTCCTAGGTCACAGCTCTAAATTGGTTCTCCTATTTGCAGCACATTTAAAGTAGTTAGTTTCTTTTTAAAATAATACTGCATCCTTAGTGGGAATGACTATAGGTAAAATGTAGTAAGTTACACATAGAACCAGGGTTGGCTATACATAAAAGATAGAGATCTAAGTAGGAAACTACATTTACCTTAAGAGAAGTCATTTAAAGCAGTGAAGAATCAGTTACTTTAAATGCTTTCCCAAAATAAGTACACTTGTCTTGACAATAAGACATTATTAAGGCTCTTCATGGTAAGGCCTTGAAAAGTTAAGGAAGGAAAAGAAATGTTCAGAAAGTTTACATCACATTTATTATGCAGTGTCGTAAAAGTTTAAAAATTTTGTGCTTTTCAGTTTTTCGTTTTTTAAGGATACTCATTATGGCCGTATGACTTATATTTAAACATGGCTAGATTGGGTTTTGTTATTACTATTTTTTTAATGCTGCTCACCCTTTAGGATGAAGCTGAATAATCCCGAGTCTTATTAGTTGAAATGCTAGATGTCCCTCTTAGGTGACACTGTTTTGGTTCATTCTCTTCAAATGTACTTTTGTTTGTTTAAAATAAACAGCAAAACTTTTAGAATACAAAGCATTAAAAAGAAGTCCATCAGTGTTATGGGCAGTATGTAAATAAGTAAATATTTCATCCTTTTTCAAGTAAATGTCATGCTGTTACAAATGTAATTTGTGCATATAAGTAACACTTATGAATTAAATTATTTAATAATTGATTACAGTAACTGTGAAGAATAAAAAACACGTTAACATTTGCCTGTGAGCCCTTGGCCTGTTTTCTCTACTAGGTAATTGGAAAAAAAAAGTCTAACACTAACATGTGAACTTGTTTTCCTTGTAAATTAAGTTCATTTCACCAATTTTGCTAAACTTTGTAATTCACATTCTTAGCATATTACTAAACACAATGTAAAAATTGTGCTTAGACCTGATTATAATGTACATAATAGTGTTTGTGTGTGATTTCTTTTTTAAGAAATATTTTTCTCAGGCCCTTATTACTATTTGTCGTTGTATTCTTTCACTAATCATTAGTTAAGATTTTGCTAGTTCCCTCTGGGAAATGTCAAACTTAATAATGAGAGAGATGTTTTAAATCCAGTCTATTAGGATTTGCCTCCTAGCTCTGAATTTCTGTATTAAGCCTAAATATTATTATATGGTTTATGTAAAGCAGGTTTTAACAAGTGTGTAGCCCCGGTCTGTAATTCTGGAATGCTTTATCATCACCAGAAGCCATTATTTGCATTACATATAGACAGCAATAAAATGTTAAAATAATTTTAAAGAAGTCCTATCATTATTCTAAAAATTCTGTTTCATGTACCATCTATCTACTAGTATAACTAGTAACCAGTTAAAGTCATATTTGTGCTGTGGTTCAGAGAAAGAAAACCAAGTGGGGTAGGGGTTGACTTGCATGTCAAATCTGAGTTGTAGTTTACTAAAGATTTAGAAATAACTTATTCTGTAGTTGCAGTGTAAGCCACATATAAATGAGTATTATAGCTAGTTCCCCCCCCCCCCCGGAAGTCTGGTTGTTTTTTTTTTTTTTTTAAGATTTTATTTATTTATTTGACAGAGAGAGAGATCACAAGTAGGCAGAGAGGGCAGGCAGAGAGAGAGGAGGAAGCAGGCTCCCCGCGTAGCATAGAGCCCGATGCGGGGCTCGATCCCAGGACCCTGAGATCATGACCTGAGCCGAAGGCAGTGGCTTAATCCACTGAGCCACCCAGGCGCCCCTATAGCTAGTGTTTTGATAGGACTAAAATTTTTCATCAAACAAAGTGAAACTCAGTTTTTAAGTTTTAAGTAACTACTTTAGAAAATGTCAGAGAAAACTTAGGTGTAGCCTATAAGCTAATATTGCTAAAAGAAAGACATTTTCTGTAGCATTGAAATACCCTTGAATCTGCAAAGTAGTAATAGGGAAAAAGACATTGTACTTTCCCTAAAAAATAATGAAGAGGATGAATAAGTGTCTTGCTAATAATTTAAAACATGCTTTTAAAAAAAGCACATCTGGCAATGTCTGTTTTTAGGTCTACTGATGATGTTAAATTTATGACATGAAGTGGAAAAATTTGTTCATCAAATAGGATTTTTCACTCAAGCAAAATAACTATGATTGGCAAAATGGGGCAACACCACCAGTTGGTGGCAGTATTATCAAAAATTTAGGATTATGTTTTCAGGAATGAATAAATTGCTAGGGAGATGTCTAGACACATAAAATAGGAAGAAAGGCATATTTCACGGTGAGATGTCATTTTATGTCTAAGATCTACTTTATAAAAAGAGGACATGATATTAGCTTAAAGTAGCATAACTTGACACATTGTTCCATCTCACAGGTTTGTGGCACAAAATGGATAAAGGAAGTAAACCTGTTTATCAACAGAAAGTATAAACATAAGAATGTGAATTCCCTAAACAGGTCTATTGAACGTGTCCCTCCTTTAACTTCTTTTTCTCCTTTAACTTCAAGAGTGTCTGGAAACTAGAAGCAATGGTTCTTAATAGTTATGAAGTCAGGAGGGAAAGTGAAGAAGAAATCAATACAACATTTTGAACTTATACTGTTTTACAGCTCAAATTACTAATAATTGCTCCATTATTAGCTACTAAAAGTTTTACTTAATATATAGTTTTTAAAAAAAAATTATTTATTTACTTGACAGACAGAGATCACATATAGGCAGAGAGGCAGTCAGAGAGAGAAGGGGAAGCAGGATCCCTGCTGAGCAGAGAGCCCGATGTGGGGGCTCCATCCTAGGACCCTGGGATCATGACCTGAGCCAAAGGCAGAGGCTTTAACCTATTGAGCCACCCAGGCACCCCAATATATACTTTCTTGATGGTATATTTAGTAAGGTAAGAAAAGGCTATAACCTGAAAGAAAATTTGAATTTAGTTACGTGAGGAAAATAATGTGAAAATAGTAAAATGGACCTGTATGTAAAACTAAGGACTGAAGTATTAATTTATTCTTATTCTTATATTTAAATACTAGGTGTAATACTCATTTAAATGTGATTTACCTGAAACTCAGAATAAGTTATTCCTAAATCTTTAATAAACTACAATTTCCTATTTGTCTGAAATTTCACTTAACACTACTTACTATTTTTAACAATGAAAGGCAAAACTATATGACATGAAACACAAACCTAAGAAAAGAAGGGAAGTGGTATATTACTATTAGATCCTGTTATCCTTTTTTAGTGGATCTAAAGAAACATGTGGGCAGATGATGTGGCGTGTTTTAAAAAGCTAAGCAACCTATGCATACGATTCTCATTATTTAATCTGGTTTTGAGTCTCATGACAGATTACATGTAAGGGATGCTGTTTGCCCAAATTTGTCCACTTCAGTTTATCACCTCTTAGGATGAGAAATGCTGCAAGAAAAATCAAAGGCAGAGTTTTTAAAAAGGACCTTTAATGAAAAATATAAAAACATAATATTGGATCCTTGAAACATGATTTGTATGTTCAGCAAGTCCTAAGAGATTTCTAATGTAAAATTACCCTGTTTGATATATGTGTGTTTTTATTTACACATACAGTGAAACAAACCTTATTTTACTTGACAGTAATATTTATGATGCTGACATCCTCATAGGGTTTATCTGTTTTGGGATTGACTTTGACATTGGAGATCCTTTGTACAACTTCCATTCCTTTAGTCACTCGTCCGAACACTGTGTGCTTATTATCAAGCCAAGGCTGCATTGGAGGAGAAATGGAAAATCTTGGTAAACCCAGATTTCTTAATCATACGCTCTGGGTGAGCAAATTAAAGAGAATTTAAGTTTATGCTTCATTTTAAAAATTTAATTAAAAGGATGTGCAGTTAACTTCATTTAGCAGCTTTTAAGAGCGATTTCCATAATTATATGAAAAAATATAAAAGCACAGTATAATTTTTTAATTAGATATCTGCATCTTTCAGACCAAAGGGAGCTAGAAGATGTTTGCTAAAGGTAAGTCTCTCTGCATAGCTCAAGAATTATGCCTAAGGCTTTAAAATTTCTCTGCAGGATTCCTACCTGTATAAGAAAGAGGCAATTTGGAACTGTTTGAGCAGCATGTGCTTTCATATTAGAGAGATGGGAGCTCAAATGCTGGCTCTTGGTGCCTACTTGACCTCTAGCAAGTTAGTCATGTCTCACTGTTCATTTCCTCATCTATTTTTTAAAACTGGGCATAGTGATACTAGAAGTACTATGAATATTACATGAGACTTTGTGCCTGATAGTAATTACAAATATTGTTCCTTTGTTGCATGGTGCTTCATTCCAACAAATAAAGTGTAATAATTTGTATAATTTTGTGTAACTGCATAGCAAGAAAGTACAATATTCTTATATTCTTATATAATGAATATTCTTCAATGAATATAAAGAATATTCCTATATTCTTATATAATGCTGTATTTTAGCAAATCTACAGTGCTGTTGATTATGGGCTGCACTTTGATTTCAGAGATATAAAAATACAGAATAAAGCTCTTAAAATTCAGAATTCATATACTCTGATTTCTGAAGATAAGGAAACAGCCCCAGAAGTGAAATGATTTGTTTTCTGTTGTACAACTAGTATTGGCAAGTTCACTTAAACCCAAGTGTCCTGAGTTTTACAAAGTAAAATCCAATTTGTTAGGTAATCTTCTACTTTCTTATTTAAATTGTTTTCATTTTTATATCCTGGCAGATATAAATAATGGTAGAGAATCCTGCAGCTCTCTTCCAGTGAATTCATTCTTCAATCATAATCTATGACTCTGTGATGGACTCTGTGGCTTATAGACAATGCTGTTCTTACCGTTGGTACTACTGTTATGAAAAACTGGGATCCATTAGTATTCGATCCAGCATTGGCCATGCTGAGTGTATATGGTCTGTCATGTCGTAATGTTGAATGAAATTCATCTTCAAATTCTCCTCCCCATATGCTTTCTCCTCCCATACCAGTTCCTGTTGGATCTCCTGTCTGAATCATGAAGCCCTTAACAGGAAGCACACAAAAAACACGTTACACTTCTCCTTTTCTATATGCACACTTTTATATATGCACACTTTTCTACATGCATAAGATAAACATGTTTAAGAGTGTTTTATAGTCAGTAAAATCTTAACTTTTCTTAACTGTCTCTCTATAAACTGATTTTATTAAAACCTCAGTAAGTTATACTTTACTTTAGAAGATGTATTTCCATTGCTTAAACACTACCTTATTTCATTGACTGGAAACAAGACTGCAAAGATCTCATTTATAGACATGTACTGTCTTTCCCAATAATCTAATTAAAACCAATTAATATTGTAAGAAGTTTTAGATCTGTATAGTGTGCTAGGTTTTATAGAATTGCCCCACTTTTCTCTAAACACTCTGGATTGCCTGGTGAGTCATTGACTAATTCTTTCAGAATCCCCCAAATCTGATTATCCCCCCCGTCATTTCTGACCTCCTACTTACCAAGAACTGTATTACTGCCCCATCTATTTTATAGAACACTGCTCAACAAAATCCTGGGCCAAGTTCTTTCTCTTCTTTGGGTTTTAATGGTGGTTCTCAAAGATTAAGTGGCATCATGTCTCTTCTATTACTTAAAATCTTACCTGCTAGATCTAGACCTTATCCAGTCACTAGGTACAAGTAACTTTAGCTTTGGGTTTTATCTAAGCATGACCTTTTACTCAGTATCTGACCCTGGCTTTTGCTGCTGACAAAATACTGATGCAGTGTTTCTAAACATACATATGTTTCAAGTTACTATATTCCTGCGCTTGATTCCAAATCTGACATTCATGACCATCCTTTTTTTTTGGCTTCTACAGTCCATTTTTCCTATTTTTTTTTAAAGGATTTTATTTATATGAAAGAAAGAGAGCAAGCAAGCGAGCGAGCACAAGCAGGAAGTGTGACAGGCAGAGGGAGAGGGAGAAGCAGATTCCTTGAGGAGCAGGAAGCCTTATGTGGGACTTGATTCCAGGACCCTGGGATCATGACCTGAGCCAAAGGCAGATGCTTAACTGACTGAGCCACCCAGGCCCCCTTTCCTATTCCTTTCTAACAAACTGAACATTGTGAGACAGGACGATTCCTTAGGTTTAAACCTGTGGTTATGCTAAAACATACTGTTCCGGAAATCATTTAAATTTTCTATCAACTTGGGGCACCTGGTGGCTCAGTCAGTTAAGCATCTGACTCCCGGTTTCAGCTTGGGTCATGATCTCAGGCCTGTGGGATGAAGCCCCGAGTTGGGCTCTGCCTTCAGTGGGGAGTCTGCTTGAAGATTCTCTCCTTCTGCCTCTCTCACCACTGCTCGTGCTTTCTCTCAAATAAATAAATCTTCGAAAAAAATTTTTCTACACCTTACCTTAATTATACGGTGAAATGTATGTCCATTATAATAACCATTTCTGCTGTGAACACAGAAGTTTTCCACTGTCTTAGGGCACCTAGTAAGACACATGTTAAAAATATGAAATCTATTCAGGGCATCTTAAGAGTTTTCTTTGCAGTTGTGCTTCTTAATGGTGTTTTCAGTATCTTCTCAAACTTTCAGAATCGGTTTTTTTTTTTCATAACCTCTTCTAACCTCAGGATAAGCAAGAGTTGAAAGAGCATATAAGCCACCATATATTCATATTGTTTAGTATATTATCTTTAGATCATGATTGCTTATTATATTTGAATTTGACAGTATTTAAATTTCAGAGTCATTTAGCAGGTTAAAAAATACAACTACAGTACCTTAAGATACATATGTTCACTGAATTCGTATAGTGGGTTCAGTTCCTGGGAAAGGTAATTTTCTTTAAAAACCATGTTGGGATGTATAGTTAATTTATTTGTATATCACTTATACTTTACATTCAGCACTTTTGTAGCTGTGTTTCATATTCCTAATAATAAACCTGTGAAGTATGTGTATAAAATTTTCCCATTTTCTAGAGGAACAATTATCAGAAAGCTAAAGGTAGATGCTCTATCAAACACTTCACTTCTTTAAAATTCCTCAAGTTGAAGTAATTTTACGTTGCACAGTTTCTTCAAATAAACACATTTACATTGGTGTTTAAGACAACAGAAATAGTACATACTCAACAGGAAAAAGTTTGATGTGAATGTCTCCCATACTTGTGTGGATAATGGCACTATCTGAAACTCGTTTAGGTCCTTCAGCTTGAGTAGCTGCCATGACTTCTTCTTTCGAAGGTTTCTCATTAAAAACATCTCTGTCAGAATCTGCACTTTTTGTATCTTCTGGTTCTCGTTTGGTAAACTCAAAAGAAAATTAGAGTGAATGAATAAAATTTTCATCTGGTTAAAATTTAACAACAAGAGAATTTCATTTCTATTTATGGTATTTGGGAAAAAGAATTCACATCAGAACAAATCCTTATTTCAGGAATCACTTCCTATCACAGGATGTGTAATACAGTTATATTATTTTTACACTTGTCTAATATGAAAATCCATTAATGAAGATGTATGATTTCAAATGGGATTTAATTTCTTTTTGGGTACAAATTTAACAAGATGCAGTTTTATTTGAGGTAGCTCTCTGCTTCTGCCAGCTAATACGACAAAACCTGTCATCTGTTGCTTACTTTCAACTATTTAGATTTCCTGGGTGTGAATTCCAGCTCCGCTACTTACTAGTTACATGATTTTGGGGAAGTAAATTCATTTCTTCCATTTCCTCATTCATAAATGGGGATGATAATAACTACCTCCAAGTGGTACCTGCTGTGAAGATTAAATGAAGGGATATAACATGCTTAGAGAACAGTGCCTAACATGTATAAGGTACTATATACATATTAGTAATTGTTATTACAAAAGCAGAACCTGGTGCTAGGTAGCCTGAGGATTCAAAGATTTCTGATTAGAAATGCATCTTGACTTTCTTTTTTTATTGCCTGCAAAGCCCCATCTGTTCTATCTAAATCCTGAAGCTTGGGAGAAAGAATGTAAATTTTGAGTGAAGTTGAAGAAATTTCAGGGTACCTCAGAGTATTGGGAAAACTGAAAGAAACCTTTCAGTTGTTAAAACTTTGGACTTCTCTAAGCCTGGGTGTTTTTTGTTTGTTTGTTTTTTGTTTTTTAATTTGACTTTCATTAAGTAGAGACTTTTTCTCCCAAGAAAGCCCTACCTGATAACCAATTGAGTTCCAGGAAGTAAAGCCAGTGTCCTAGGCCCCATCTTGCCTAATATCATTCCTGATTTATTTGTATAAAGTCCAAACTAACAAACAACCAAGGCAGAATGCTGTTGCCTTATAATGTTACTCTCCAGTTTTCAAAGGAAGGGCATGTCTGCTGTATGATTTATCTACATCAATTTTTAAATAGTTGTCTTGATTTAGGTCATGTATATAAACTACTAGAGTTCAAATTCTGTAAAATTTTATTTCATGATACTGGATTTGAAAAAAGGATAAATTTATACATATGTAAACCATTTTGCTTTTACTCATGAATATATAT
The DNA here is from genome assembly GCF_922984935.1 of Meles meles. Lineage (NCBI taxonomy): Eukaryota > Metazoa > Chordata > Mammalia > Carnivora > Mustelidae > Meles > Meles meles. Next base: position 88,907,274 of record NC_060068.1, read on the forward strand.
GTCTAAAAATGAAAGAATTTTATATTAGCTGTATAAAGATGCACATAGAGTGACTCTTTTTCGTCAGTGATTACAAGGAACATATATGATTTAATCAACATAAAAGTAAACTCTAGAGGAAGAAAAAGAAAATGTAACTTGTTAAAGTTTTTGATGAAGTGAATGGAACATTAGTACATATTTTTTTTTTAAATTTGACAGAAAGAGATCGTAAGTAGGCAGAGAGGCAGGCAGAGAGAGTGAGAGGGAAGCAGGCTCCCTGCTGAGCAGAGAGCCCGATGTGAGCGGAAGGCAGCGGCTTAAACCACTGAGCCACCCAGGCGCCCCTTTAGTACATGTTTTTAGTATATACCAAGGATTCCCTATTACAATTAATTTTTACCTTCAAAACAGTAAAATTACAGGTAAAACAAGAAAAATTCTTTTCCTTGAATATGTATTAATTTTTTAGCAAAGACCTTGACTACTATAAATAAATTTTTCATCTTAAAAGAATGTACCCATTTTAGGTTAAAAGCTTGGTTGCGATAAGCTGCTATTTTCTACATTTATCAAATGCTGGTAACCTGAATAGCATCACAGCTGCTTACAATAATATCAGATGAAAGAATGAGTATACTATAATGAGCCAGACACTTTACCAAACCTTGTGAATAGTGAAGAAAACATAAGGTCCTGTATTTGAGAATTTTATATTAAGGAGGAGATGATAGGGTCAGATATTAAAAAAAAAAAAAGAAAAGAAAAGAAAAATTATTCCCAAAACTGTGAAATACTGCACAAGCAAGCATACCTAATCAGACCTGATGTTGAGAGAAGGCTTCCAAACTGAGACCTAGTGAGAGTAGGGACTGGGGACAGGTGTGTGACTGGCAGCAGGAAGAGCCTGCGCAAACACCTTGAGGTAAACAAGGATACTCAATTACTGCAAACGGGATCAAATTCAGTACAGTCAGTGTAGCAAATGAACTAAAAATGAAGAAAGGCAGGTAGAAGAGCCATGTAATATAGATAGTTGAGGAGCCATTAAAAGATTTTAGGCAGAGAAATAGCCAAATTTGGGACTCAGAAAGTCTCTGACTTCAGTGGGTAAAACAGAAGGTATGGCAGAGGTCTCTGTATTTAGATTTTTTTCTGGTTGGCTTAACCATTAGGACACTGCTACTCTTAGATAGCTTGGTAGTCTGATTCTGAGCCCAATGTTAGTTAACATGCAAGGTACCTGTAATACTGTAGAAAAAAAATAATTCCTCAGGAATATTCACTTTTAAGGTAGCACCATTCATTACAAGGGAGTTGAAAGGCAATAAAAAGAAATGTGCTTAGAGAAGGAAGTGTGCAAGTTCAAGGGAGATAAATTATGTTTCAGAATAAAAGATGAAAAACAATCTTTTGCAGAATTTTAAAACCCCATAGCAAAGCTATTTTGGATGCAATTATTACCATAACCGCTTATTTCCTAACCTCTTAGACAACACAAACAGTTGCAGAAGCCAGGTTGAAAAATTTTCAAAACAGGAAAACAGTACAAAATCAAGTCCTAGTTAAAAATTCTACAATACTAATGTTTTAAGATAGTATTCTGGTTGTTTAGAAACTCTGCTATTATTGCCAACGTTCTCTTCAGTTGAAAGCACAAGCTAGGAAAATAAAACTCCAACCAAATTGGAAGAATTAAGGTCTTTTTCCTCTTACTTCTGCATACCATATAAAATCTGTTCTTTTTGAAAGATGTACAAACTATTGTCGGATCAGCTTGAATATTCTGAAGAACAGGGTTTTCAGAAGCTTTCATTTCTATAGTAGTTGCAGCACGATGTTTTTTGGCTATTCCCTGGAACAAAGCCAACTGCATCACTCTAATATTTTCTTGCTTGCCTAAGATGCGCACACACCTAGAAAATGCATTTTATACAATAAAATTAACAGAATGAAGTCCAATTACAAAAACTTTATAGTTAAAAGTTAGGAATCAACTATCCTTTATCCTTTACCTTTGTATAAAATAACTAGTAAAAGTTTAAAGAAATGTTTCTCTATCCCCCTCTCCCAAAAAGAATGATTTTAAATTGGTAGGTGGCTGGAATCTCCAGGTTAAAAAAAAATACATTCAGTCATATAGTTTTAACCTATCCCTGTCACTATTATTTTAATAGTTCTGTAAACCTTCAAAGATTCTATACTGCCAAGAACTACAATATAAATTTGTTTACATGTGAAAATGTACAGCACTAGTTTTTTTCTCTTTAAAATATACTTTAAGTTCTTTGCATTTATATTCAGTGATAGTATCTTACTATGGCTATTTTGTACTCAAACCAAATGGAGTGTTTGCACAAAAGGCTTATGGTGGTTTCATGCATTTTAACTTCTGATTTTATGTCTAGCAGGATGTAATGCTGAATTCTGTGGTTAAAATATTTGGCAACATTTAACATGAACTAGGCTAATTTAAATCAATAAGCAAAAGAGAGACTGAAACTTGTTAAAAAAACAAAAACAAAACACACACAACAACTTGAAACTATGCATATCTTTTTTTCTACTTCTTTTACAAACATGAGTGGAAACTTTTTACATAAGATTATAAACAACCAAAAGACCACAGAAAAATCCAGTCAAAACATTTGGTTAAGTTTAGACATTTGGGACCATTCCACTTGTCCTGGAACAAACAAAACGCCCATTGTTTCCCTAGAGGAGGAAATGGTCCCCCATAAATGAATGCACTTTTTAAAACACTTCATGTTAAAACTTACCGATTTGTTTCTACATTTATAACTTTAATGCCTAGCATTGTTCCATACAGCACAAAGTGTCCAGTCTCGTCAAAAACTATGTTAATTAATCTTACTGCATCCACCTTCTCCAACTCACGTTCTACAGCCATTCGTCGGCCAAATTCCATGTCAGGTAACTGTTGCCTCATCTGCTGGAGTTCAGTAAACATCTAAGAAGCAAACCATTTATTAACAAAAAAGCTACATGATAAAGGGAATGAGAATTTTTTTAAAAATATTTTGTTTATTTATTTGACAGAGAGAGAGATCACAAGTAGGCAGAGAGGCAGGGAAGAAGCAGGCTCCCTGCTGAGCAGAGAGCCCAAGGCAGGGCTCCATCCCAGGACCCTGAGAGCATGACCTGAACTGAAGACAGAGGCCTTAACCCAGTGAGCCACCCAGGTGCCCCGGGAATGAGAATTTAAATAGAAGCACAGAACACATTAAGAGCTACTGAAAGTTTATGTACTTATGTGTCATCTTCAGGATGATTCTAAATACTATAAGCAGAAAATAAGTTCAATCATAAAAAATAGGATTTATGCTAACTGGTTCTTCTTAAAAATTAATTTAACTACTGTTTTCTCTATTGAAACTCTATCTACTGCCTTTTACAAGCCACAGACTAGTACTTTCCAATAGAAATATAATGGAAACCACATATATAATTTTTACATTTTCTAGTAGCTACTTAAAAAAAAAACAGGTGAAATTAGTCTTAATAATGTTTTATTCAGGGATGCATGGGTGGCTCAGTCGATTAAGCGTCTGCCTTCAGCTTAGGTCATGATCCTGGGTTCCTGGGATTGAGTCCTGCATCCGGCTCCCTGCTGAGTAGGGATCTTGCTTCTCCCTCTGCCTGCTGCCTCCCCTGCTTGTGCTTTCTCTCTCTCTCTCTGAGACAAATAAAATCTTCAGAAAAAATGTTTTATTGAACCCAGTATATCGTAAATATAATCATTTAAGCTTTAGGTATTAAAATATTGAGATGGGGGCACCTGGCTGGCTCAGGTGGTAGAGGATGTGACTCTTGATCTCAGGGTTGTAAGTTCGAGGCCCATGATGGGTGTAGAGGCTACTTAAAAATAAAATCTTAAAAATTTTTTTTGAGATATATTACATTCTATGTTTCTTATATTAGGTCTTTGAATCCTGTATTTTATACTTTCAGCCCATCTCAGTTTGGACTAGCTTCATATCAAGTACTCAATAGCCACATGTGGCTAGTGGCCACATGTGGACAATGCAACTAGACTGTAAGCTCCCTATACAGGAATCATGGGCCTGACATGATATAACAAGCACTCAGTTTTTGTTGAATGAATGAACTCTTATTATTTCACTAATTTATAATGATTTCATGACATTTTAGAAAATGTTTCAAGTGGAGTGCCTGGGTGGCTCAGTGTAAAGCCTCTGCCTTTGGCTCAGGTCATGATCCCAGGGTCCTGGGATCAAGCCCCGAATCGGGCTCCCTGCTCAGCGGGGAGCCTGCTTCCTCCTCTCTCTCTGCCTGCTTCTCTGCCTACTTGTGATTTCCGTCTCTCAAATAAATAAAATCTTTTAAAAAAATGTTTTGAGTTATTTTTACAGAAAGTACAACACAGATTATCATTAGGTAAATGTGACTTTGTGTGGATGAATATTTTTATGAGTGCTCTCTAGTTTTGTTATTTGGTTTTCTTTAGATATTTAAAATAATTTCAGATGAGGTCACATCATTAATTACTATGTATTATTATACTCTAAGTTTCCCCCAAAATATGATCTTTCATTCACTTTTCCAGATATTTAGGGCATCAAGCAGCAGAATTCAAAAGTAGGTCTCCACTGGAGATGGAAGAAACCAGGCTTATGTTCAATCTATTTTTTTTCATGCTTGCATTCACTAGAAATCCTGTTTTTCTAGATACGGAAAGAAGAATGTAAATAACTCCAAAAGATGAAAGGAGGTATGTGTATGAGGGAACAACAAGAAGCAAAGTTCTTACAGGACAGATAAAAAGCCTGGTCATTAGAGTTTCTTGTGTCCAGTTTCTGAGACTGATAATTGTTTATTTGTATGCTAGAAATAGCCTAGATGCCAGAGTACATTTTTGTAGTGAGGGACTCTTGATTATTTTGTTACAGAGAAGATTTATTTTTTTTTTTTAAGGGTTTTATTTATTTATTTGAGGGACAGCGAGAGAGATCACAGAGGGAGAAACAAACTCGACGTTGAGCAGGGAGCCCAATGTAGGCTCCATCCCAGGACTCCAAGATCATGACTTGAGCCAAAGGCAGACACATAACTGAGCCCCCAGACCCTCTGCCAGTGAAAATGAAGTATTTCATAAATACTTCTGCCAGTGAAGTATTTCATACATGTTAATCCAACCTAATAAGTACATCGGTATCTTTTTACATATTCTAGTCTTAATACCAGGGCCTCTGTGATACATTGCTATATAGCAGTAGGCAGCATATGCATATCTCTAACTGTGAGATTCCACACATTCACTACTCACTAGCATTCTAACTAATTTACTTGGCATTTGTTTTTGTTTTGTTTTGGTAACTTCTCTTATTCTGAATCTGAACTTCTATCATAAGCTTTAATACTGATTTTCTCTTATCATCTCAGCCCTCTGATTTCAACAAATGTTGAAGACAAGGATGAACAGAGTGGACTGAACAGCTCAAGAGTATTCATGTTAAGAGATATATATCCAGAGACTGTGTTTTTATTTTTTTTTAAATTTTATTCATTTTTTTAGAGACTGTTTTTGTTTCTTTTCCTAAGGAATCTTTGAAGAGCTGCAAGCTGGTAAAGAGTTTTTAAGTTATATTTAAATTAATATTTAGTTACCATCTAACATTAAAGAAGAAAACATTACAAAGGACATTTTCTCCTTTTCTTAAAAGTATAGGGGAGAGCTATTCTCTTCCACCAAGAAAATGAGTGATGAGGATGATTTGACGGCAAATACATCTTCACATTTGTCTGGATTCATACTACTTTAGGCAGATAATCCACCCAACTTACTGCTGCTTGCCACCAAATAAGAGTGTCACTAATGAAAATAATAGAATTTAAGACCTTAATGCAGGGAATCTAATATAAATTGGTCACTACCAAGACTAAAATTGACAAGGTCATACAATAAACATTGCTGCTACAAAGGTTCAACCCACAGATTCTTAGAGGATTCAACATACCATTAGCAATGATGAAATCCAAATTTCCACAAAAAAACAGTTAACTTTGCATGGATAGAAACTCTTATTCTACAACTACATGCTTTAACAAATTCTTTTTTCGTTTTGTTTTAACAAATTCTTGTTAGCAGTTATGTATCAGGTATTGTTCTCAGTGCTGGAGATACAAACAGGAACCAAAATAGATAAGGGACCATAGATTCGTAGAGTTTAATTTATGAGGGACTGATATGTATTAATCAAAAATAAGACCATGCCAAATGCTCTACAGGAAAATTAAACAGTGACACTGAGTCACATTAAAAAAAAAAAAGTTAGGGGCGCCTGGGTGGCTCAGTGGATTAAGCCACTGCCTTCGGCTCAGGTCATGATCTCGGGGTCCTGGGATCAAGTCCCGCGTCGGGCTCTCTGCCCTGCAGGGAGCCTGCTTACTCCTCTCTCTCTGCCTGCCTCTCTGCCTACTTGTGATTTCTCTCTCTGTCAAATAAATAAATAAAATCTTAAAAAAAAAAAAAAAGTTATCCTATGGGTAGGTGGGTGGCTCAGTTTGTTAACCAACCAACTCTTGGTTTTGGCTCAGGTTGTAAACTCATGGGTGTTAAGATCAAGCCCCAAGTCAGGCTCCACACTGAGCAAGGGCAGAGTCTGCTTGAAAATTCTCCCTCTGATCCCCACTCCAGCTCGGGGGTATGCTTTCCCTCTCTTGTGCTCTCTCTAAAGTAAATAAGTAAATCTTAAAAAAAGATTGTCTTAGATTATATGAACAGTGAATTCCCATAGGAAGTGACCCTTTAAATAAGATTTGAAGTGTAAATTCAACAGGTAATGGAAAGAATGGGGGAGGGGTGACCCCAGGCAGCAGGAACAGCATATGCAAAGGCCCTATGGTGGGAGACATGTTCAAGAAACTGAAAGAAAGCCCAAATGGCTAGAGTAAGAGGCAGGGAGAAAGGTTATTTACAGTAGGGTAGAACAGTAGGCAAAGGCCACAATAAGGCAGGCCATGAATTTGGTCTTGATTCTAAGAACAGGAAGTCACTAAAAGGTTCAAAGAATGACATGGTCAGATGTGCATTTAAAAAAAAAAAAAAAATGGTCCAAGGGCACTCGGGTGGCTTAAAGCCACTGCCTTTGGCTTCAAGTCGTGATCCCAGAGTCCTGGGATTGAGCCCTGCGGCTGGCTCTCTGCTCCGCCAGGGAGCCTGCTTCCCGCGTCCCCCTCTGCCTTGCCTCTCTGCCTACTTGTGATCTGTCTGTCAAATAAATAAATAAAATCTTTAAATAAATAAAAATTAAAAATTAAAAAAAAACTGCTCTAGGTACAGCGTGGATAACAGATTAGGAGGAAGCCAGGACACAGGCAGTAGGCCATGAGATCGTCTAGGCAAAAGATCATGAGCTATAGTACTGACAGCTGTGCTGAAAGGAAATTGATAAATTTAAAGCATATTTAGAAAGTAAAACTGACAGGACTCATGATGAATTAAAAAGAGGGGTAAGGAAAAAAGTTAAGGATGATTCAGGTTTCTTTGGTTTGTGCAAGCAAATGGATATTGGTGCCATTCATGAAGACAAGCAAAACAAAGCAAAACAAAAAAACCAAAACCAAACCAAACCAAACCAAACCAAAACAAAACAAAGGATAGCACCAGCTCTTTCACAACAGAAAGCTGGAAAAATCAATTTGGGAGCAGTCATACAAACAGGGAGGAATGAACAGAATTAAGAAAAGGGTAAGAAAAAAGTCTAGAATGAGTTTTGAGGAACTTAAGAGGATGAACTTACAAACAAAACTAAACTAGAAACAGCCACATAAATGTAAGGATAACTGGCTCAAAAGATACCACATCATAAACCTAGGGAAGAGAGTTCTGAAGAACAATGAAAGCAAGACAGTTGAATAATATCTTCAATGTACTAAGAGAAAATAACCATCCACATAAATATCTACACCCACAAAAAAAATCTTTTAAGAAATAGCACAAAATAAAGACATTCAGAAAAGGAAACAGTCATTAAATTTATATTGTACTTACACTTAGTGATTCATCAAAGACTCTCATGAGTTTTCCAGTTAAAAATCTGAAAATTCTAACTTTTCTATCAGAACCAATAGTAGCTATTTTCTTCCCGTCAGGTGAAAAACATATGCTGGTTGGATAAGCCTTGCACTTGGCAAATTCATATAAATCTGTGTCAGTTTTATATTCCCAGTTCACATTTTTGGGGAACTTATACTCATGAGGAGGCCCAGTCCAGTATTCAATCATTCCAGATTTATCAGAAGACACTACTGCTTTGTAAACTGCATTCAGCCGTATCTGAGTAAGAGGTGATGTATGGAGTTTGTCAAAGATATGAAGTGGCTGGTTATCTCCTCGACCATCATAAATGAAAATTTTTCCTGTGCTCTTCTCAGAAGCAGCAACTGAAGAGATGGCATCCCCTGGACAATAGATCCACTCACACTGTCCAGGAAAATAGCTAAAATATTTAAGAATTGAGGGAAAAAAGAGATCAATACAAATAAGCATCCTTTTCCACCCACACCACCAGAAAAGTGTCCTGGACAATGATTTGGTCAATTTTGGATTCCTTGCTCAAAGTAGCAGAGAGATAGAAAATGGGAAGGAACGAAGAGAGTTACTAATTTTTCTCTTTCTGACCTCATTAATATAATGGTAATAACTTCTGAGGATTTATCAGACCACAAAGAGAACTGCATATAGCAGATCATTTAGTTCTTTTGGGTAGATAAGAAAACCTAATTAGACCCAAACCTTAAAATATTTCAAGGCATTGCCTTTCGGATTTCTGTCCACATCTCAGTCTATGTGTAACTTACTTTTAAATAGGTTAGCATGTAACAGTATACTTGATAAATCCATCCTTGAAATGTTTAAAATAAAAACATTTTAGTTATGACTGTGATCAAAAGAAAAACATTTTGATATCACATTCTCATTATTAGTAACTTGATCTTAAAACTATGAAGTTTGAACATGCTACCTGATGAACAAAGGGTAAAAGAACTGGGACAAATTTAATTAATTCACTGAACTTACACACTCAAATGAGTGTTGTCTCCTATGCAGTCAAGTTTGAGAAGTTACACAGTTATTCCAATGGTGGTGCTGATGATCAAAACTTTCTTGGAACTTCTCAAAACTTTTCTAGAATTTCTACCGAAACTTAAAAAAAAAATACTCTTTTAATATCCTCAAAGATGGCAAAGGTTCAACATTTATCAATAGATTTAATTTTTAAAAACCGCTAGTGTGGGTAAACAAAGCAAGAGAATAGGACAGATAATCAAAAGATATTTCTGTTTCTAGTCAAAAATAAGTTCTGACCATAAGTAATGAGACTGATTTCCTTTAGTGGCTCACAAACTGGTTTTGAGGGAAATTCCAAAAGAAATCCTATTATGTAATGAACTGTTGTTCTCCTTCCCCCACCATTCATATGTTGCAGTTACCCAAGGTGATCGTATCTGGAGATAATTAGGAGGTAATTAAGGTTGAATGACGTCATAAATGTGGGGCCCTAATCCCAAAGGCCTGTGGCCTGAGAAGGGAAAGATCAAGATACCATTCCTCCCTACATCCTGTCCCCAAAGAGAGTCCTCACCACAAATTAAACCCTGCTGGAACCTTGATCTTGCACTTTCCAGCCTCCAGAACTCTGAGAAAATAAAATTCTATTGTTTAAGCCACTTAGCCTATGGCCTTTTCTAATGGCAGTGTGAACTAAGACAAGTCCCAAACTTTTTGACAATACTATGACTTTAAAGCTGACATTCATTAAGAAATATTTAAATTCAGTATAGAATCTGAAGAAAGACATGCTTAAGGTATTCATCTCATTCCTGTACAGTCCAACCACATAGTTTGGGTATCAATATACTTCAAAGTTTAAAATCACCAATAAATCACTTCAATTTCAAAATGTACACAAGCCTTGTAAGACACAATACAGATGACTGAAATAAACACAGTAAAGAAGTTAATTCTAAGCACCAGTATTTTTGACATGATGGATCCTGTTAATTCATTTAGTAATGTTAAATGGATATAATCAATCCTTACTATGATGCTGATTAAAAACTTCTACTGTGATTAATGAGAAAATCACAGCAGAAGCCTCCAAAGAGGTCATAACAAGGATTCATACCGAATTTTCCTAAGCAAAATTCAAAGGCACATTTTTTAATGGGATGGCGATATAGTCTGTTTAGAAATATCTACAAAATGGTGATGTTTAGTTTAAAACTTATTTCACTAAGTAAAAAAATATATACTTTAAAAAAAGACTCACCCAAGCTTCAGCATATTGATCATGTCAAAGTTCACTACATCAAACACCTTCATTGCTTTATCATCACCCACAGAACAGAACAATGCTCCCTCAGAGCTAACTGCAATACTCTCAATAACTCCTATTTAAATAAATCAAATTAAAACACTCTAGTAAATACCAATGAAACAAATATACATGATTCAAAGAAAAAAAAATTTTTAAAGAAACTTTAGCCAATACAATTTAAGAGAGCTACACAAACACAAACACAAAGTGAAATTCTTACCCAGATGACTACGAAAATGTTTAACAAATTCAATTCCCTCTTCTATTTTTTTCCAGAACTTAACATGTCCATCATGACTGGCAGTAATAATAAAGTCTGTCCTGCATATATAAAATTATAAAAGTTAATTTAAATAATTCATAAATCTGTAGAACAGATCTATGAATTACTTAGTACCCCCAAAGCAATCATTCATGAGAATTTCTGACTTTTGAAGTACATTTTAAAAAAAAATCTTCCTTTATGAAGACTACTATGACATATAAAAAAATATCTTCCTTTATGAAGGCCATTACTGCAAACTTTGTAGTTCTTTTCTGGATTTTATAATAGCTGCTGTGGCACTAATTTTAATCCCAAGAATTAGGATCAGAATTGAGCTAGCACTTGACATTAAAAAAAATAAATTTCACCAGCAATCACTAGACCCTACAACCCATTAATGTTAAGATCACCCTATGGACAGTGTTTCAGAAGGAAAATTACACTAGTTTTCAGAAACTGATAAATCATTAAATCTCAATATATTCCTTCTCTATACAGCAAAGTTCAACATATATTTGTTTTGTATCCTATCCAAGGTGTTTGGTTAAGTATCAAAAAGATTTTATACAGAATAGTCTCCCTTGTATGATATATAAAAATGGAAGCCATTTATTGAAACCTAGACTACACCAGGTACTTTACACATCTTACCTCGAACGCACTTCTTGTATGATATAGGAAAGAGAATGTAGGCCTTTATTTAACTTCAACTATTACAAAACCTGTGACATTAAACAGAAATCCATAGTATCCTAAAGTTACTTCTACAAATCCTTCTCAAAACTGAAGCATTTTTGTAAAACACATTTTTAAAAAAATATTTTATTTGGGGCGCCTGGGTGGCTCAGTGGGTTAAGCCTCTGCCTTCGGTTCAGGTCATGATCCCAGTATCCTGGGATCAAGCCTCACGTCGGGCTCTCTGCTCAGTGGGGAGCCTGCTTCCTTTCCTCTCTCTCTGCCTGCTTGTGATCTCTCTCTGTCAAATAAATAAATAAAATCTTTTAAAAAATAGATTGAAAAATATTTTATTTGACAGATCACAAATAGGCAGAGAGGCAGGCAGAGGGGGTGGGGAAAGCAGGCTCCCCACCAAGCAGAAAGCCCTATGTGGGGCTCGATCTCAGGACTCTGAGATCATGACCTGAGCCGAAGGCAGAAGTTTAACCCACTGAGCCACACAGGCGCCCCTAAAAGACATTTTTTAGAAAGAAATTAAAATGATGTGATAGACTTACTTGGTGCATACCACATGGGTGATAACATCTCTATGCATGTAACTGCGTTCATACATAGATGCACTGGGGAGATTTTCAAGATAGACTCTTTCAAACTCTAGAACTGAAGGGGAAAAAAAGTAAAGAAAAATGTATTTTTAACTGAAACTATATACTATTTTGTATTTAAGATTTTCTAAATTCTATTTTGCATTTTCTTCTAGATTTTCTTAAATTTCTCTTAATTCGCACATAATGGAAAAAAATTTAGTGTCTGTTATATCACTTATAACTTCTATTGTTTTATAGTAGTGAATAGCACCATTATTTAGTTAGTCATGACAGGTTCTAAGGTAGTATATAAAGGATTAACTGTCCCCAGAACTTAAGAACTGAGTAATTATGACTTAATATGAAGGTTCATTAAGAAACAAAACCTTTAAAAGTTTCATCAAATTATCACAACCATCTTTTTAGCCAGGTAGAATCAATTATTAGTTTTAACTTAAATAAGTAACAAGAGGACAGTTGCCACTGATAAGATGTCTATTTATCTTTAAGGCACTAATCCTCTCTGAAGTCACTGATACTGGCATTAGAGCAGGTTAACATGAAAAAATTCAAAATAGATTTTTAGAGCTGAAAAAAATTCTGGAGTTCTCAACTTCTTCCAGGGACAAAACATTTGTTAAAAGTGTTAATCCGAGGAAATACTTATTTCACTACAGGAGCTATGACCAATTTTACTAGCAAAAATTGACATATCTAGTAAAATAAGCCAATGATGGCCAAATAGAACTATAAAAATTGCTACATTAAATATGAGATGTTTTGTAGTTTTTCATTAACCAATGCATAGCAGACTCAAACTGGTGCCCAACGAACTCCTTTTTCCTTCACTTTTAGTAACAGAATGCCCATTTTTACATGGGCACATTGATACCCAGCTTAAGTTATTAAAGGGACATTTCTCAACTTCTCCAGAGTTAGGTGTGACCATGTGTCAATGAGAAATGTTGTGCGACAAGGAAGTCTCCTTCAAAAAGTGTTCCCTTGTTCCCTTTCTCAGTCCTACAACTTGGAACTGGGATAACAGCACTGTTATTCTAATAAAAACTCAGAATAAAGATGAGGGCCATATCTTAGTGATGTTAGGGCAGAAAGCTGGAAAGAATGTCTGGAGCCTCTATACCAATCTTAGACTATTTACTTGGAAGGCAGCTATGCTCACCACTATACCACCAACGCAACTATTTACTTTGGGACTCCTTTTACACATGAAAGAAGTAGAACTCTGTCTTTTTTTTTTTTAAGAAGATTTTATTTATTTGTCAGAGTGGCAGGCAGAGGCGGAGAGAAGCAGGCTCCCTGCCGAGCAAGGAGCCCAATGCGGGACTTGATCCCAGAACCCTGGGATTATGACCTAAACCGAAGGCAGCAGCTTAACCGACTAAGCCACCCAAGTGTCCCAGACCTCTGTCTTTTTTAATGTTATTGACTTTTTGGGTCTTTTTGTAATAGGTAGGTAATATAATCCTATCTGATACACATTCCTTTTGCTGCTAGTTAGTTTACTTGTTGAGCAGGTATTTACTGAAAACAAAATAGGTTAAGGCTCATGGACATGAAGAACACATAACTCCTGTCTTTGAAAAACCATCAGTTTAATTAAAGGTAGTTCCATATAATAATTTATAATGTCTTTCTGAAAATGAGTACAAAAATCCAGTGTCAAAAGAACATGTTCTATTTCTAGAAATATATTATCAAATTCCTGTCTTTTTATTTTTTTAAAGATTTTATTTTTTTGACAGAGAGAGATCCCAAGTAGGCAGAGAGGCAGGCAGAGAGAGAGAGAGAGAGAGAGAGGAGGAAGCAGGCTTCCTGCCAAGCAGAGAGCCTGATGCGGGACTCGATCGCAGGACCCTGAGATCATGACCCGAGCCGAAGGTAGAGGCCTAACCCGCTGACCCACACAGGCCCCCTAATTTTTTTTAAAGATTTTATTTTTATGTAATCTCTACACCCAACATGGTGCTTGAACTTACAATCCTGAGATCAAAAGTCACATGTTCTACTGATTGAGCCAGCCAGGTGCTCCAAATTCCTGTCTTTTTAGATAATCTTCAATGATATTTTTCTAATGTCTCATAGATGTTTTTAAATCTCAATTTTTTCTTCAAACTTCAAACTATTGGCTTAAATACAATGAGCATCTACTTAAGGGAAAACATTTTTCTTTTTGTTTTCTGGTTTTTTTTTTTTCTTTAAAGATTTTATTTATTTCATAGACAGAGAGAGATTACAAGCAGGGGGAGTAGCAGGGAAAGGGAGAAGCAGGCTCCCACTGAGCAGAGAGCCCGATATGGGGCTTGATCCTAGGACCCTGGGCTGAGCTGATGGCAGACACTTAACTGAATGAGCTGCCCAGGTGCCCCTAGGGCGAACATTTTCACACGTAATTATTTCTGTCTCTACTGAATTAAGTTTTGTATGATCTTTGTCTCTTAACACTAATATCAACACTTTGATATTTTTTTATTTTTCCATTAGAAAGGACATACAAAAATATTCTAATGCAACAGTAAGAGCATTAACTTTGTCATATTCATTCATTCAATAAATACTAAGTGAACACTTACTATGTGCAAAGCACTCAAGCAAAGTAGGAATGGACTTTGCTTTTAGAAGGGTACAGTCTTAGCAGTGGAGAAGAACATTAATCAACCACATGAATAAATATTCAATTGTAAAATGTAGCCAGTGCAATGAGGAAGAAATTGCTATGGAAACATTTAACAGAAAGACCTAACAGTAAAAAAGATTATGTACTTTAAAGATGTCGGTGGACAGTATTTTAAAAAGTGGCTTCTTTAAAATCTGGATACATAAATTTGAAGTCTACCTGTAAATTCAGCTGTTAAATACTACCTCAGATTTATGATCGGTGCTCTTTAGAAACCTGGACCAAACTGGAGAAGTCACAGGCTTTACAGAGGTGATGGTTGAAGACGAATGCTACAGTTGAGCAAGTTAGCCAAGTGAAAAAGGGTGAGGGAAATTATTCCAGATATACACCATAACATCCTGGTAGGCATTCAAATAAGAAAAAAAGGCATGTCCCATTCTCAAGTATCTTAATATCTTAATATGTCTAGAGTACAGAATAAGGAAGACAGAGTTAGGATAGAGAAGCAGTGGAAATGTTTTGGTGAGGTAAGGAGAGATCATGTCATGAACAGCCTTGTGGGCCATTTGGGGAGTTTGGACTTTGTTTAGAAAATAATGAGGAATCACTGAAGAGTGTGAAGCAGAGAGAGAGAATGATAAAGATTTGAACTTTCAGAAAAATCGTATTTTAATGATCTTAAACGTTAAGAAAGGCACTTTATAGAACTTTTAAAACAAGAAAATTTAACCTCTTTCCCCACCCTTTTTATTTGAAAAACCTGTTCACTATTCCACGAAAGTAGGAAAATACTCCATGCCCTGGTATCTCCTGCGTGTGGTTTGAAAACCACACCCCGCTGGTTTTAGATGAAAAATTTGTGATCCAGGAAACTTATGTAACTTTCCTACGTCAAAAAAGTAATTACTGGAAGAGTCAGAATTATAATCATCTTTACTTACTCTTTAGGATTCTAAATAGGCACCGTCCTCTCGCCCCCTCCCCTCTGGGCAACAAACAGCATTCCTGAACTAAAAGCCTTCAAGAAAACCGGCCTCTCACAACTGCTAGACGGAGACAGAAATTCCAACCTTATACACCTGCTGTAGGGATTAAATGAGAGGCACCCAGCGCATAGGAATTAGTGGCATAAATTAGTTTTAGCATCTATTAGAACACATTACTGTAACACATCCATGATTAACACTGTTAGGTATTACCAAAAGGACGCTGTACTCAGCCCAAGTCACTATTTCGGGAGAACTTGCAAGTATAGAATGACCAGCAATCAGAAGATCCTCTGTTCAGAGGGCACAAAACCCCGCAATCACACACCATCTGTTTTGGGGGTCTGGTTTGAAATCTCCCCGTCGGGGGATGCAGATTTCAACTCGCCCTGGGCTTATCTCTGTAGCTACCTTTCCTCTTCTTGGCCAATGTTGCCTCTACAGGTAAAGGCCCAACCCATCGCTCTTCATTTTCCTCTTCATTCTCTTGGGCCACCGCCACTACCCCTGTCAGCTCTCTTTCGCTGAGTTCTGCTTTTTCCGGTTCCTCCGGGTCCCGGCGCCTTCTTCTTCTCAGCTGCGAATCGCTACCACCTTCAGACGCCATATTGCCCGAATTGTCAGAAACGGCGCGACACACGCAGCTCTGCTACCAATCTTAAAAGCGGCGCAGTTTATCCGTCAGCGGCCAAGCGAGTTTCCGGATTGGCTGGCGTGGGTAGAAGCAGACCAATTAGCAAGCAGCGCGCGCAAACTTCCTAGGCTAGGAAGCCTAGTCTACGGCAGGCTGAGGCGACCTGAAGTCCGTGGCCCTGTGGTGGTAAGACATAGGCAGAACGCCTTAACAGTTGAAAAAAACTTGACGGTGGGCCTGACGGGTACCTTAAAACTGCAGCCCCGACGGTGGGACCCTTGCCTCACGGGAATTGTTTACGGGATGTCGGGCCAGTCGTTGTGACCGGCTCTTCTCCCTCTCTAGAAACGCTCCGGATTAGGGGAGAATGCCGGAGGGGCAGGGAATTGAGGGAACTGGTTAATTTACGGGCCTCCCTTCAAGGCCTTCAAACTGACTTCTTGCTGAGGGGAGGGGGGCGGGTTGGCGGGGGTGGAAAGAATTATACACTGTATTATTCCAATAAGGTAAGGTGGAGAAAAAATGTTATTAAAATCATAAGGAAGATAAATACATTTTCAGTACTATGTGTGTATTTACTGGGGAAAAAAATGTTTGTGTAAGTGGAGCTGCGCAGTTCAGCTGTATGCTGTTCAAGGGCCAACTGTGTTAGTTCTGGGTAGACGACATAATGATTGGCTATTCGTATATATTTCTAAATGATCACCACAGTATCTAGTTAACATCTGTCACCAGGCGTACAGAATTTTTTTTCTCTGTGATGAGACCTTTGAAGATCTACTGTCTTAGAAACTTTCAAATATAGTATTATTAACTATAGTCACTAGCTGTACATTTCATCCCCATGACTTACCGTTTTATAACTGCAAGTTTGTACTTTCTGGCCCCCTTTACCCATTTTTTCCCTCTCCCTACACTGCCTCTGGTAACTATTAATCTGTTCTCTGTATCTATGAACTTGGTTCTCTTTCTTTACCCCCCGCCCCGCTCAAGATTCCACATGGCACTTAAGTGGAATCATTTGGGAATTGTCTTACACAGTCTGATTTATTTCATTTAGCATAATGCCCTTGAGGGCCATCCTTGTTAATACAAACAGGGACAGTTCCTTCTTTTTTTTTTTTTTTTAAGTTTTTTTTTTTTTTTAGAATATATTTTTTAAGATTTTATTTATTTATTTGACAGGGATCAGTCTACGGCCATACCACCCTGAACGCGCCCGATCTCGTCTGATCTCGGAAGCTAAGCAGGGTCGGGCCTGGTTAGTACTTGGATGGGAGACAGGGATCACAAGTGGACAGAGAGGCAGGCAGAGAGAGAGGGGGAAGCAGGCTTTCCACGGAACAGAGAGCCCTGGGATGACCTGAGCCGAAGGCAGAGGTTTTAACCCACTGAGCCACCCAGGTGCCCCGAGTTCCTTCTTTTTTTATAGCTGAATAATATTTCTTTGTGTAAAGGGGTGTGTGTGTGTGTGTTTATACATGGCCACATTTCCATAAAGGAAATTCGTTTATGAATACCTAGGTTGTTCCTGTATCTTGGTTATTGCTAATTAATGCTGTAGTGAACATGGTGGGTGCACGTATCTTTGAATTAGTGTTTTCATTTGCTTCAGGTAAATACCCAGAAGAGTTGCTGGATCATATGGTAGTTCTGTGTTTAATTTTTTGAGGAACCTCCAAGATATTTTCCACAGTGGCAGTGTGAATTTACCTTCCCACCAATAGTGCGTAAGGGTGCCCTTTTATTTCTTGTCTTTTTGAAAATAGCTATTCTAAGAGGTATGAGATGATATCTCATAGTGGTTTTGATTTGCATTTACCGATGATTAGTGATGTTGAACATCTTTGCATGTATCTGTTGGCCATCTTTCTTCTTTAGAGAAATTTCTGTTCAGATCCTCTGCCTATTTTTTAATTGTATTTTTTTTTAACTTTTGTGTTGTAAGAGTTCTAACATAATTTGAATATTAACCCTTTTTTAGAAATGGTTTTCAAATATTTTTTCCCCTTCCATTTTCATTTTGTTGATGGTTTCCTTTGCTGAGCAGAAACTTTAGTTTGCTGAATTCACACGTGTTTATTTTTTCTTTTGTTGCCTTTGCTTTTGGTGTCAGCATCCACTTCCACACACACCTCTGCCAAATATCCCCAAGGAATTTACTGTCTATATTTCTTCCAGGAGTTTTTGTAGTTTCAGGTGTTACATTAAAGTCTTTAATCCATTCCGAGTTAGTATTTGTGTAAGGTATTAGGTAGTGGTCCTGTTTGATTCTTTTGCATGTGGCTATCCAGTTTTCCCAACGCAGTTTATTGAAGACACTGTTCTTTCCCCATTGTTTATTACTGGCTCCTTTGTTGTAAATTGACCGTATGGGTGTGGGGTTTATTTCTGGGCTTTCTGTTCTATTCCATTGATCTTAGAATTGTATGGATACTTTCTATTAGTTTATTTCATGTATATTAGTCTTTTTCCAATAATAGTATGAGTTTCTTTAATTTGGTATTAGATCTTTTAAGTTTGTATAGCGTAGTATCCCTAAATATGGCAATATTCTTCAGTATGTGAGTGGGAATTGGAATACTAACTGAGATCCCTGAGGTTGACTTGCTCTCTTTTTAGGAAGGTACATTTAAGGATACAAAATGTGGTAGAGGGATAGAGTTAAACTCTTATATGTTTTTAGAAATCTGTATTCTAGGGGTGCCTGGGTGGCTCAGTGGGTTAAGCCTCTCTGCCTTAGGCTCAGGTCATGCTCTTATGGCCCTGGAATTGGGGCCCACATCAGGCTCTCTGCTCAGTGGGGAGCCTGCTTCTCTGTCTCTGCCTGCCACTCTGCCACCTTGTGATCTCTCACTCTGTCAAATAAATAAATAAAATCTTTAAAAAAAAAATCTGTATTCCTATGCTACATTGAGTTTCTATTTCAGCTAGTTTGTTGAACATCTATCCACACAAATGCACACAAACAATTTCACATTTTTTTCACATACAATGTATTTTACAGATTAGTATTTGACAAAGTGGGGAAAGAACAATTTGCACTTAATTTAAGTTAAGGTATATTTAAAACAAATAGGTGTATATGTTTGACTTTTTTGCTTGGAAATATTCTAAAATTGTTAATGTTTGTGACTTTGTGTACTTAACTATATCTTTTATGTATACCAAGGAAGATGTTCTGTACAAACATTTTTGGATATGGCATAAGTTACTTAACTAGTCTTACTAATTGACTTCAGAAAGGTAATTGAAATGTTAATAGCTAATAATATATTTCTTTATATGCCTGGTACGGTTCTAAGAGCTTTATACATATTAACCTATTGAACTGTCATAAATTTATGGGGTAAGTAATATTATTATCTTCATTTTACAGATAAGGAAACTGAGGCTCAGACAGTTTAAGTGACTTGCCCAAGATCACACAGCTTGTAAGTATTGAAGCTAGGAATAAACCTGGATAGTCCAATTATAGAGTTCACACAAAGTTTTTTGGATAATGCTGTAGTAAGCATACCCATGTAGACTGAAGCAAATATATCTATCTGTAGGATTATTCCTAGGAATAGAATTTTGGGGTCAGAAAGTAACTGTATTTAAAATTTTGATGGATATTGCTTATTATCCTCCAAAGTGATTGGTTTACCAACAGTGCACAGTTCTTTTTCAACACTCTTTTCAATATTATTTCTTTTTTCTTTTTTTTTTTAAGATTTTATTTATTTGACAGAGAGAGAAATCATAAGTAGGCAGAGAGGAGGCGGGCAGAAAGAGAGGGGGAAGCAGGCTTCCTGCTGAGCAGAGAGGCCAATGCAGTGCTCCATCCCAGGACCCTGAGATCATGACCTGAGGCGAAGGCAGAGGCTTAACCCACTGAGCCACCCACGTGCCCCTAAATTTTAACTTTTTCTTTCTTTCTTTTTTTTTTTTTTAAGATTTTATTTATTTGACACAGACAGAGAGATCCCAAGTAGGCAGAGAGGCAGGCAGAGAGAGAGGGGGAAGCAGGCTCCCCGCCAAGCAGAGAGCCCGATGCGGGGCTCGATTCCAGGATCCTGAGATCATGACCTGCCTGAGCTGAAGGCAGAGGCTTAACCCACTGTGCCACCCAGGTGCCCCAGATTTTAACTTTTTAATGATATCTTTGTCCATGCAGAATTTTAAAAAATTTTATAGAGATTTTACTTAGTTTTGTTAGGAATGCTTTTCCAATCCAAGCAAAAAAGATGTCTCCATGTTTTCTTCATGTTCTATTTTATCATTTCTGTTTTTGGAATTTTTGAGGAATGCAGGGATGGTTTAAGATTGAAGTATATATCTAGGGTTATTTTTCCCCCCAAATACTATGCAGTTAGTTAAAAAGAATGAGTAATTATGTTCTATAGAGGGCCAAATTATACGGGGGGGGGGGGAAGCAATATAGTATAGGAAATATCCTCCGATTTGTATCCCTTTAATTTGCCTTGCTGTAGGGACACCTGCATGGCTCAGTCTGTTAAGCATCTGCCTTTGGTTCAGGTCATGCCAGAGTCCTGAGATCAAGTCCCTCATCAGGCTCTCTGAGGAGCCTACTTCTCTCTCTCCCCACCACCCGCTCATTCTCTCTCTCTGTCAAATAAATAGATAAAATTTTTTAAAAATTTACATTGCCATCTCTGTTATATATCATAGGTCCATAAATGTGTGAATCTAGAAGGACTTTCTTTTTGTGTTCCATTGCTCAGTTTGCCTATCCATGTGCTCATTCTATAATATAAAAATTAGTATAGTTTTATAATAAGTTTAAAATCTGATAAAGCGGGGCAGCTGGGTGTCTCAGTGGGTTAAGCCTCTGCCTTTGGCTCAGGTCATGATCCCAGGGTTCTGGGATCGAGCCCCACCTTGGGCTGTCTGCTCAGCGGGGAGCCTGCTTCCCCCTTTCTCTCTGCCTGCCTCTCTGCCTACTTATGATCTCTCTCTCTGTCAAATAAATAAATAAAATCTTTTATTTTATTTTTTTTTATAAATAAAATCTTTTAAAAAAAATTTTAAATCTGATAAAGTCTTTTCATCTTCATGATGGCCTTGACTGTTTTTGGCTTCTTACTTTTCTGTAAACTTAGAATTAGCTTGTCATGTGCCACAAAAACAAGAAAAAAATTTGTTTAAGGTTTAATAGATCAATTTGAGGAAAATAACATCTTTATAGTATTGAGTCCTTCAATCTATGAACATGATGTATCTCCCTATGTTTCTTTAAAACCTCTCTGTTCGGGACGCCTGGGTGGTTCAGTGGGTTAAGCCTCTGCCTTTGGCTCAGGTCATGATCTCAGGGTTCTGGGATTGAGCCCCGCATCAGCCTCTCAGCTCAGCAGGGAGCCTGCTTCCTGCCCCCTTCTCTGCCTGTTTCTCTGCCTACTTGTGATCTCTCTCTGTCAAATAAATAAATAAAATCTTCAAAAACAAACAAACAAAAAAACCTCTCTGTTGATAAGTCTGATTAAACAATTTAAAACTTAAGTTCCATGAACATAAAAGTAGAAATGATCTGGGGGAGTGGGTTATTTGCATTTGGTGTTGGTGTTGTGGGGTAGACATCTTTATTATTCTTTTTTGATCTGTCTACTTCCTTAAAATTGTCCCACCTTGGAATTTCATGCCATCAGACTCCACCACCTACCACTCCTTGCATTGGTCATTTGGCAGGATTACATCATGCTCCTTCATTTCTTAAAGATTTTTAGCTTCTGGTTCACTGCAACCTTCTGAAATATTGCTGTGACTGTTTTTGGAAAATACAATCCTCAACTCATATTGCTAAGTAAATTGTCAATTCTGTTTTTATCTAATTTACCTTTCTCATATTTGATAATTTGATAATTCATCACTCCTTCCTTTAGTACTTTTGTATTTTGAATTTCAGGATTTCATACTCATTAATTTTCTTCTTACCCTTTTTGTGCTTTTTAGACTGGTTTGGTGGTTCTTCCTCATTTTCTCCAGATCTGAAACTCTTCGCATTTCTGCCTGTACATTCTTGCTTTTGTGATCTCACCCAGTCTCACGGCTTTAAATATTTTGTATGGTTGATGATTCAAATTCTAGCTTGAAACTTCCCCTTGAACTCCATACACATACATTCAGTTGCTTAATCAGCATCTGCACTTTTTTAGAAAGTCTGAAATTGAATTCTTAATCATCTCTCCCCCATATCTTGCTGAATCTGTTTCCTCCACTCTCTTCTTCATCTTAGAAATCAACTGGCAACTCCATCTTTCTAATTACTTAGTTCTAAACTTTTTCTTTTTTTAAAAGATTTTATTTATTTATTTGAGAGACAGAGATCACAAGTAGGCAGAGAGGCAGGCACAAAGAGAGAGGGAGAAGCAGGTTCCCCGCTGAGCAGAGAGCCCGACATGGGGCTCGATCCCAGGACCCTGAGATCATTACCCTAGCCGAAGGCAGAGGCTTAACCCATTGAGCCACCCAGTCGCCTCAGTTCTAAACTTTTTTAATAATAAAAAATTTCTTGGATCATTGCAATAACTTTCTAACTAGTTTTCTGCTTCTGACCTTACTGGCTGTTGTTAACCAGAGTTTGACTGTTAAAATTTAATTCAAATTAAGTCATTCCCCTACTGAAAATCCTGTAATTGTTTACTATCTCAGCTTAAGTCCTTAAATTGGCCTACAAAGCTCACATGGTCTCATCCCTCTATCCTCTCTGATTCCATCTTGTGTTCTCTGCTTTACTTTGCTCCAATCACACTGGCTGCTTTACTGCTCCAGGAACATGCCAGTCATATTTCCTGCCCCAGGGTCTTTGCACTGGCAGTTCCCTGCCTGCAACCTCTTCTTCTAAATATCCCCATGTTTCACTTCCTTATCTCCTTCATGTTTTTTGCTCATTTGTCAACTTCTCAATGACCTTAAGTGACCACATTGTTTATAAAATTGTATTACCTCTCCCAACACTTCCTATTTTCTTCCCTGTCTTGCTTTCCTCCACAAAATTATAATTCTTTCCACTTATATTGGGGTACCTGGATGGCTCACTTGGTTAAGCATCCCACTCTTGATTTCAGCTCAGCTCATGATCTTAGGGTCCTGGGATGGAGCCCCACTTGGGCTCCTCACTCAGCGGGGAGTCTGCTTGAAGATTCTATCTGTCTCTCTCACTTTGCCCCTTCCCCTACTAGCATGCACTCTCTCTCGCTCTGTTTCTCTCAAATAAATAAATAAATCTTTTTAAAAGTTATTATTTCCATTTATAAATTATTTGATATATATAGATAGAGAAAGAGAGAAAAATATAAGTTCCATGATAGGGAAGGATTTTTGCCCATTTTGTTCACTGTTCACATGTATAGTTCCTAGGTGAGTATCTGGGAAGTGCTAGGTGTTCAGCAATATTGTTAAATGAATAAATATTTTTACTTCAGTTTTTCTTACAAGGCTAATTATTACAAGGCACATGTCAGTGAATCAGCAAGATCTGGATCCAGACAGTACTACAGATATGGAAGATGTTACAAATGCTGAAGAAGAACTTATTAAAGAATGTGAAGAAATGTGGAAAGATATGGAAGAAGTAAGTACTAAGAGGTAAAAGTGATATATATATATATTAACTACATAAGATTTAATTTCTATATTAATTTCATTAATAGACTTATGAAAAATAATTATGCTGGTTCCTGAAAGCCATTATGTTATACAATAAATGTTATATATAGCTTTTAGACCTCTAAGCATTATTTGAGATTCTTTATGCCACAGAATATAGAGCTATAGAAAGAGAAAAAATTATTGACAGTCCCTGCCATAGGAGGTTATCTTCTAATAGAGACAGTAGCCATTGTATTACAAATATTGTGGTAGAAATGCAAAGACAACTTTAGGACAAGTAATAAACCTAGATTGAAAGAGTCAAGGATAGCTTTCTAAAAGCAGTAATAACTAGGGGTGCCTAAGGTGGCTCAGTTGGTTAAGTTTCCGACTCTTGCTTTCGCCTTGGGTCATGATCTCAGGGTTCTGAGATTGGGCTCTGCATCAGGCTCTGCACTGGGTGGGAACCTTAAGATTCTCTCTCTCCCTCTCCTTCAACCCCTCCCACCACCTCTAAAAATTAAATAAATAAATTAATTAAAAGCAGTAAAAACTGAATTCATTTCTAGAGAATAAATAGGAAGTAGCCTCTGAGAGAGTTACACAAAGGAGAAGGATCAAAATATATAAACATTGGGAAAGATTAGAGAATTCTAGGTAGAATATTACGACAGTAAATTAGAAGAACGATCTGTGGAGTGAGGCTGGGAAAGTAATTAGGAATAAAAACATGTAGGATTTTGTCAAGTTTATTGTATGGGGAGTTATTAAAAGATTATAAACATGAAGTGACAGGAGATGCAGTTGAGAAAAGTACTTGGTGATTTTGAAGAAAATGAAATATAGAGGACGGAGACTATAGGTAGAAAGAGCATTTAGAAGGCTCCAGTACTAGCTCTCATAAGTACTGTAGGGCTAAATCCTATCATTGCAAATGGTAGGTTTCAAGAGTTACTAAGGAGGTAGGACCAAAAGGATTTGGAACTTAATTGCTGTGAAATGGGGGAAAATTATGGATATTTTCAGGTTTCTCGTTTCGGCCAGCCTTGGTGAGGTTCATTTCCTAAGACAGAATAGAGGAGCAGAGAGAACGTGTAATTATGGAGTTTGAATGAAAATATGAATTAATTTAGAGAAAGTTGTCTTTGAAATTTATGTACATTTTCTGATGAGATAGAATCACTTCTGGTAAATTGCAGTATATTGGTAAAAGTTTTTTCTACTAGCATAGTGTATGGTATAGGCCACAGGCTTCACATCCCGTTCTTTGCAGTAAAATTTTATACTAGGGCAGGTTATTGATTTTCTTTTTTTAAAATTATTTTTTAATATAAATTATTGGTACTCTCTATGATTAGTGTATTTTCAAGAGAATATATATATAATTGTTTTTTGTTTGTTTTGGTATTTTTTCAGTATAGAAATTGAAATTTAAAGATAAAAAATTTGGGGGGGGTGCCTGGGTGGTATAGTCAGTTAAGTCTTTATTTGGGCTCAGGTAGTGATCTCAGGGTCTGGAAATCAACGTCCAGTTTGGGCTCTGAACTCAGCATGTAGTCTACATGAGATTCTTTCTCTCCTCCTTTGCCCCTCTCCCTGCTGCTGCTTGCTCTCAAATAAATAAATCTTAAAAAAAAAATTTTTTTTATAAAGGGATAACTGCTACTAGAAATAAACACGAGTAAAATTTAAATTACCCATATTTTCAATCAGATATAATACTATTAATGGTTGTGGGTTTTTTAAATGGAATAGAAACAGTATCTCCTGAAGGCTCTATTCTCTAATGATCTTAACTATCTTTTTACCTCTTCTTGTTATTTTTCTACAGTGTTTTCCTTCTTATTCTGTTATTTCCTATTTTTCTATTATCTAACTTCAAATTCACTCTAGCTATTAGTTTGTATTTTCTTTTTCTTTATTTCTTATGCTCATTTTTTTGTTCTATGTAGACTCTAGTATCCCTTTCTACTTTTGATGTATTCACCATGGGACCTGTTTGGGGGCCTTCCTGATCCTCTTGCTTAGAAAGTGAGGAATGTAAACTCTTCTCTTACATCAGTTATTTGTATTTATTATTTTAAAAGGAATATTACACTGACTGGTATAAAAGAGGGAAAAGTAGTTGTTATAAATAAAAGCTTATCGTGTATGACTTGTTTTATTTACTTTTTTTGTTTTGCTTTGCTTTTTGTTTTGTTTTTATTTACTTTTTAAATCAAGTGTCAGAAAAAATTATCACTTGTTGGAACTGAGACACTCACTGATTCAAATGCTCAGGTATGAATCCTTTTTTTCTTCCTAAAAATAGATAAGTTTAATTCATTTTGTTTTGGATAAGAATATTATTCATCTATATTAAGCCCACATAAAAGTTTGTTGATACCTGTATGCTTAATCACTTGGAAAATTCTCTACTCTTCCTGATTTAAGAGAAATATTTTAAATACTTTTTAAATAAAGTATTATAAATATTTTCTTTATTATCTTTTAATGGTTACACATATGTTTAACTGGTGAGTTAAAAACTGCAATTAAGATACCTTCTTAAAAATTTGAACCCCTATTATCCTACTTTGTCTTGGGTATAATAGCCAGTTGTTTTTTTTCTTTTTTACTGTATGTGTGAAACCTTAACTGATTTTATTATATGCTTGAACAAAGGATTAAGATATCCATTTTAATAATGAAGGACCTATGGAATTGGTTTAGAAATATACCAGTAGATCAGTGCAATGGATTCAGAATTTTAAAAATGACAAAGATGGGGCACCTGGGTGGCTCAGCGGATTAATCCTCTGCCTTCAGCTCAGGTCATGATCTCAGGGTGGGATTGAGCTCCACATTGGGCTCTCTGCTCGGCGGGGAGCCTGCTCCCCGCTTTCTCTCTGCCTGCCTCTGACTACTTATGATCGCTCTCTCTGTCAAATAAATAAATAAAATCTTAAAAAAAAAAACCCAAAAAAACAACAAAGATGATAGCCAGTTTGTGGGAAAAGGATGAATTAGTTAATAAATGATAGTGGTGCAACTAGTTATCCATTTGGGAGAAAATAAAATTGGACCTCTGTATTTCATTGTAGAAACATATATTCTGGTTCGATTGCTATAAAAATCTAAACAAGAAAAGTTGGGGGACTCTGTGCAATCTAAGGATAAGGCAAACTTCTTGGCTAATAGTAGAAACCTAGATATTATAAAAGAAAACTAGATATATTTGTCCATATGAAAAATTAAAAATATTTTAGTGTTAACTTTAAGAACACAGTCAAATATACAATTGACTCTAAAGAAAGATCTCTAAACTGGTAGTAGCATGTCAGAAGACATAAGAACCAATTGAAGGTACTCCTGAATT
The DNA here is from genome assembly GCF_922984935.1 of Meles meles. Classification (NCBI taxonomy): domain Eukaryota; kingdom Metazoa; phylum Chordata; class Mammalia; order Carnivora; family Mustelidae; genus Meles; species Meles meles. Next base: position 88,934,353 of record NC_060068.1, read on the forward strand.
CCGAATCACACAGTTTACATTTAAAAACAGGTTCTGTGTGTTACAAGGGCAGCAGGTAAGGAAGGTGTATGCTTGTGTCTGCCACCAGCAAGCTCCACTTGGGGGTTCATGTGATTCATGGCCTTTTACAGAGCAGAAGACAAGTGAAGTCAGAATCAGGACCAGCAGTCATCAGTTTATGGAGCAAGATATAATATGGAAGCTTTCTTGAGGGCTTGCATTTTTTTGTTCTACTTCTTTTCATTACAACTGGAATCAAGTTTACGTGTAAACTATTGGTGATTTAAGTTTCCTTTTGTTCTATTTAGTGTAAAACTGTCTAATTTGAAAAAAAAGTAAGTTATGAAAAAAAAAGATTGAACTACTGCTCCATAAAAACATAAATTTGATATCACTGGAGCATGAAAAGGAATAATGGCCTTCATTGATTATAACAATATGAAAAAATGAAAATCTTTGAGCGTAACAATACTGAATAAAAATGAGAATGAGAGAGAAAAAGAAGGGGAAAAACTAACTTGTCACTTTTGGAAGTACCTATTATATCAGCTCTTTAAAAATTAGTAATAGAGAATTAAGCCATCTTTTAAAAAAATTTTGCATCTATCAATAAATATAGAGTTCTCTTATACCAGCTAAAACTGAATATTGTATTTGAAACAGCCTTGTATGATAAATAAACTGTTATCTGGTTTTCTTGGGAAATATGGTTTTCATATTGTAGAAACTGAGACCTGCTGAATCAGACTTATTATTAAGGTGGAGCAGACACTCTGGAAAACAGTATGGAGATTTCTCAAGAGGTTGAAAATAGAGCTACCATATGACCCAGCTATTGCTCTACTGTGTATTTACCCCAGAGATACAAATATAGTGATCCAAAGGGGCACCTGCATTCCAAGGTTTATAGCAGCATTGTCCACAATAGCCAAACTATGGAAAGAGCCCAGATGTCCATTGACAGATGAATGGATAAAGAAGACGTGATACATCTATACAATGGAATACTCAGCCATCAAAAAAAAAAAAAAAAAAAGAGATCTTGCCATTTGTAATGATGTGGATGGAACTAGAAGATGTTTGCTAGACAAAATAAGTTAATCAGAGAAATACAATTATTATATGATCTCACTCTTGTGGAATTTAAGAAATAAAACAGGGGCGCCTGGGTGGCTCAGTGGATTAAGCCGCTGCCTTCGGCTCAGGTCATGATCTCAGGGTCCTGGGATTGAGTCCCGCATGGGGCTCTCTGCTCTGCAGGGAGCCTGCTTCCTCCTCTCTCTCTGCCTCCTCTCTCTCTGCCTGCCTCTCTGCCTACTTGTGATCTCTCTCTCTGTCAAATAAATAAATAAAATCTTTAAAAAAAAAAAAAGAAATAAAACAGGATTATAGGGAAAAAAAGGAAAAATCAAAACAATATGAAATTGAAGAGGGAGACAAACTCTAAGAGACTCTTAATCATAGGAAACAAACTGAGGGTTGCTGGACGGGAAGGGATAAGGCGATGGGGTAACTGGGCAATGGATATTAAGGAGGGCACATGATGTGATGAGCACTGGGTATTATATAAGACCAATGAATGATTGATTTATACCTCTATAACTAATAATACATTGTATGTTAATTGAATTAAAATAAAAATAAAAATCTTCTCAAAGTAAAAAAGTAAAATAATTGCATAATTTAAAGAAAAGGAATACTAGGTGCTATAAATAGTAATTGAAGGAGTACATTTTTAAATCCCCCCACCCCCGAAAAACAAAGACTCACTAGGGATTGGGCCTGTACATTTCCTGAATGATTTTCACGCAGTGAGCCAAACAAACAACTGGCTTTGGTGGAAGTGCTTATATGGTTGTAAAGAATGCAGCCTGAAGTAGTTAATAAGAACATTGTGTAAGGGATCCACAAAATATCTTTTCCTATTGTGTTGAGAGTCCCCAAGATTAACCCCAGGGGTAATTCACAACACTCACAGTAAGTCACAGAAGAACTCACAAGGCTCAGTGTATAGTTATATTCATGGATAAGATACATTACATTAAAAGGATGCAGAGTAAAATCAACAAAGGGAAAAGGACTATAAGGTAAAGTCCAGAGGATATAATACAAAAGCTTTCAGGAGTCCTCTCTTAGCGGAGTCATACAAGATGTTCTTAATTCCCCCAAGGAGTTATGGCAGTGTGAAATGTTTTCTACCAGGGACCCTCATTAAGATTCAATGACCAAGTGTTTTGTGGGGACTAGTCACATAGGCACCTGCTGCGTAGCAGTTACAAAATACCAGATTTCCAAAAGGAAAGCAGGTGTTCAGCTTAAGTCATATTCTTTGCAAACACAGTTAAGTCACAATGAGCCACTCTTAGTAAGTTTTGGTGGGAACCATCTCAAAATACAAGTTCCCAGAAGCCAGCCAAAGGCTAAACTTGAAAGCAGGCCTTTAACTAATCTCAGGCTTGCTTAGTTACCTTTTTTGTGTACCTATTAACATTAAAATTTCAGCCTTAAAATTCAATTGTTAAAGAAAGAAGTTATTTTAAATAAGAAAATGGAAGGGATTCTCAAATTTCACATAAATCACTTTAGAAATATTGCTGTTTTTTAAGAAGTATTGTTTATGCCAAGATCAGAAATAATTTGAGTGTTTGCCTCAGTTGGGCTGTGGGAAGGTAAGAACTGTACTTCATCAACATAGTATAAGGTTGAAGTGTATGAAATTGCTTGTTTTTTTAAAGGTTAAAAAATGGGGCACCTGGGTGGCTCAATGGTTAAGCCGCTGCCTTCGGCTCAGGTCATGATCTCAGGGACCTGGGATCCAGCCCCTCGTTGGGCACTCTGCTCAGCAGGGAGCCTGCTTCCTTCCCCTCTCTCTGCCTGCCTCTCTGCCTACTTGTGATCTCTCTCTGTCAAATAAAAAAATTTAAAAAAAAATCTTTAAAGGTTAAAAAATGAATATTTGTTATTTGATGCATTTCAACCTAATATGTGCAGGAAAAGTGATACCAATTTCTTATCCCTAAGATAGTTTTGTGTAGTTTACGTACTACTTTTTAAGAATTTGTTGTTTCTTAGTTATAATTAGCATTTATAAAATTGCTTTATGGTTCACAACAAACCTTTCACATTCATATTTAATTATCTATAAGAAAATAATGTTAAACTCCTCTTTGGTAAAAATTTCAAAAACTGAAAATGCACTTTTATATAATTACATAAAGCTTTCAAATATCCTAGGTTTTTTGTCTCTTGACTATTCAATAGTCAGTGTTTTGATACAATATAATACAAACCTGCTTTGTATTATAAAAATTGGTTAAGGGGCACCTAGGTGACTCACTTGATTAAGCATCCATTCGACTCTTGATTTTGGCTCAGGTCATGATCTCGGTGGTGGGATTGAGCTCCATATGGGGCTCTGTGCTTAGCCCGGAGTCTGCTTGTCTCTCTCCCTCTGCTCCTCACCCATCTTGTGCATGCACTCTCTCTCAAATAAATAAATAAATAAATAAATAAATAAATAAATAAAATCTTTTGAAAAATGGCTAAAAAGACAGTACTTGTTCTTTAAGTGTAAATATTACAGTAATGCCCATTGCATTTTTTATCTGACTACCAATAAGAATTATATAGAGGTGATAAAAATGTTCTGAAATTTAACTTTAGGCATACATAGACTTCAATTTAATAATCTAACCAGGCGACAGATTTATCACATAGATTTATAATTCTTAAAATTACAGTGCTTGGAGCCACTTACTATCAGAAACATATCATCTTAAACTGTTGTTTGAGATTGGTTTTTAATAAAACCAATTTAACAAAATTGGTTTTTTAAGCAGCCTTTGAAAACAATCTCATTTTATGATTGTCTCTATGTATGTATTTAAAGAATTTTTTTTTTTTTAATTACGTAATCTCTGCTTAATGTGGAGCTCAAACTCACAACCTGAGGTCAATAGTTCATGCTCTACTGCCTGAGCCAGGCAGGTGACCCTCTATGTGTGTATTTATTTATTTTTAAAGATTTTATTTATTTATTTGACAGACAGAGATCACAAGTAGGCAGAGAGAGAGAGGAGGAAGCAGGCTCCCCACTGAGCAGAGAGCCTGATGCAGGGCTTGATCCCAGGACCCTGGGATCATGACCTGAGCCAAAGGCAGAGGCTTTAACCCACTGAGCCACCCTGGTGCCCCTCTATGTATGTATTTAAATTTATTTTTAGCAACCTAACTAAAAGAAGTCGCTATTTTTCCTAAGGTGCATAGAGAAAAAAAGAGTATCTTTAGGAGCGCCGGGTGGCCTAGTTAAGTGTCTGCCTTCAGCTCAGGTCATGATCCCAGAGTCCAGGATGGAGCCCCCCGTTGGGCTCCGTGCTCAGTGGGAAGCTTCTTTCTTCCTTTCCAACTCATCCTACTTGTGTTCCCTCTCTAGCTGTGTGTCTCTCTGTCAATAAATAAATAAAATCTTAAAAAAAAAAAAGAATATCTTTAAAGTAAATTTGTCTTTTTTAAAGTAAACACTATCTGGGGATAGTGGGCTGTAGGGTTGAACTCATGACTCCAAGATCAAGTGTTGCATGCTCTCCGACAGAGCCACCAAGTTTCCCCTAAAGCAAATTTGTCTAAAAACTGTTGGCAAGAAATAACATCTTACGTTTTTGAAGATTTTATTTTTGAGTAATCTTTATACCAAATGTGGGGTTCGAACTCACATTTCTAAGATCAAGAGTCACATGCTCCACTGACTAAGCCAGCCATATCCCCATATATTTTTAAAGTAATATTTATTTAGGGAATAATAGAAATATATTTAGGTCCTTTTATTTTAGGTTCAGTGGTAAAATAGAACTGATCATTTTTTAAGACTGTCTCTGGAATAACAGGCAATTTTTGAGCGATAATTAGGAATGGTTTAAAGCAGAATTCTGTTTGGAGCAATAATTTTTTATACTTTGGGTGCCTGTTATGTTAGCTGTTTATGTTAGGAACTTGAGATAAAGTATTAAGATGTCTACACTATCATCTGTAAATATCTAAGAATACTTTGTAAAAAATGACTTTGTTTTATACTTTCTTTTTTTTTTATAGCCGTCATTATTAATTATGCAAGCGAAATGTTTGACTGCTGAACTCAGTCAATGGCAGAAAGAAAGCCCTGAAAGTAAGGTTCTTATTTTAGATTTATATTTTTGTAAAGACATTAGTGACAAATTAATTTAATGATTACAAGAATTACAAGATCCATTTCACCTTGTTGAAACTGCCTAAATATATCTTTCATTTATATGTTATTTTGTGCTTATTTTATTATTATAGAGGAATATGTTTGTGTGACATTATAATAATCTTGAATTATAGGAACTTATTATAACCATCATTTGATCCTTAACAGACACTATCTTACCTGCTCAGTAGAAACTATAAATTCTGTCTTAATAAATGAAACTTACTTAGTAGAGGGCACCTGGGTGTCTCAGTCACCTGAGGTTATGACCTCAGGGTCCTGGGACTGAGCCCTGCATTGGCTCCCTGCTCAGCGGGAGAGTCTGCTTTTCCCTCTCCCTCTGCCTCTTACCCCATCTTGTGCTCTTTCCCTCTCTCTCTCTCAAATAAATAAATACAATCTTTAAAAAAAGAAAAGAAACTTACCTAGTAGAAAAGTTACTTTATATGCTTATTTACATAGGGACCAGACCACATAGATTGTATGTTGCCTCTTGAACTTGTCCAACGTTGGCCAGCTATATATTTGCCTTTTTTCAAGAAATAGAAAGTGGCTTTATTTATTAATTATTATTATTATTTTAAGATTTTATTTATATATTTGACAGACAGAGATCACAAGTAGGCAGGCAGACAGAGAGAGAGGAGGAAGAACCTCCCCACTGAGCCGAAAGCCTGATGTGGGGCTCTATCCCAGGACCCTGGGGATCACAACCTGAGCTGAAAGCAGAGGCTTTAACCCACTGAGACACCCAGGCGCCCCTAGAAAATTGCTTTAAAATCTGCAATTAAAATACCCAGCTAGGAGATATTTTTCTATTATGAAAGCTTATTTGTCTGTGCCACCTATATGTATATATTCAGTATTTTATATGGATTGTACCTCTTTCTTTTAACATCTCTGTTCTCCTTTCTCTGGCCCATTTGCCTCCTTTCCTTGAGCTCCCCCCAGTTCCCATTTTAGTCCCCTTTGTAGGTTTATTGTTCTCTAATCCCACTTGTTAGGATTCTTCTGTACATTCTCTTTCTAGACAATTTCATCTGCATTCTTGATTTTAACTACTTACTATATTCATCGCCACCACTGTTTCACATCTTCACTACCACATGGTAGTTTTTTAAATTTTAGCATTTCTGGTATATAGACAGTTGTTACTTTAATTTGCATTAAACTATAGATCCTGTTTCCTCCTCAGGATTATATTTAGCATCTCAAAGGCTGCTCATACTATGCTGTTAGAATTTGCTATTCTCTAGAGGACTGTGCCCAGCAATTTTCACTTCCTACTCTATATACTATTCCAACATTATATTTCCTCCTTTTGTTTTTGTATGTTATATCTGCATTAATAACTTCTATATGGGTTTGCTAGGCCTGCCATAACAAAGTACAATGGACTTGGGTTGCTTAAACAACAGAAATAAATTTTTTTCTTAATTCTAGAGGCTGGAAATCCAAGATCAAGGTGTTTGCAAGGGTGGTTTCTTCAGAAGCCTCTCTTCTTGCCTTATAGCTTGCCATCTTCTCCCTTGGTCTTCACATAGTCCCTTGTCTGTGTACAAATTTTTTTTAATTTTTAAATTTTTTTAATTTTAATTTTTATTAATTATTTTATTAACATATAATGAATCATCAGGCTTACACACTTCACAGCACTCACCATAGCACATATCCTCCCCAATGCCCATAACCCAACCACCCTCTCCCTCTCCTCTTCCCCCAGCAACCCTCAGTTTATTTTGTAAGATTAAGAGCCTCTTATGGTTTGTCTCCCTCCCGATCCCATCTTGTTTCATTTTTTCCTTCCCTACCCGCCAAACCCCCTGCCCTGCCTCTCAAATTCCTCATATCAGAGAGATCATATGATAATTTTCTTTCTCTGATTGACTTATTTCGCTCAGCATCATACCCTCTAGTTCCATCCACGTCATTACAAATGGCAATCTTTCATTTCTTTTGATGGCTGCATAATATTCCATTGTATATATATACCACATCTGTTGGACGTCTGGCTTCTTGTACTAATCTTTTTGTATGAAGCGGCCATTCATTAGGGAGTAGGGCCCATCCTAATGACCTCATTTTAACTTAGTCACATCTTTAAAGACCCAACTCCAAATATATGCATATTCTGAGGTGCTAGGGATTAGAACTTCAAAATATGAATTTGGGTGGATAGGAGGACACAATTTTCATGACTGCTTCCAAATCTGTTTTTATAAGCCAAACTTTCTGCAGTGTCATTCTTCGATATCTCTCTACTTTCCAGACATCTTTTCCAAAATATTCTACACATGCCTCAGATTTATAAATTGATCTCCATTCTCTGATCTATTGAATGGAATCTGTTTAAATCAACCATAAATTTAAGAATCCTTCTAGATTCTTCCTTTTTCATATATTACATATAGGCAGTCATTAAATATTAACCCCTTTTGCCACACATTTACTCTAGGTCTTCATCACCAATCCACTAGTTTGTTATAATAGACTTTTACTTCTTGTTCAAGATTGTTTTTTATTAAATAGATATTTTCAAACTTGAAAGTTAAAGGTCCAACTTCATTTTTTTGCATGTGTATTATCTAGTTTTCCCATTACTATATGCTAAGAAAATTGTTCTTTTCCCCACTGAGTTGTCTTGGCATCCTTGCCAAAAATCATTTGACTATGTAGTGAGGATTTATTTCTGGATTCTCTGTTCTCTTCTATTGGTCTATATGTCTGTCTCTATTGCCAGTAGCACACTTTTTTGATTGTTATAGACTTACATTAAATTTTGAAATTAGCAAATGTGAGACCATCAACTTTGTTCTTCTATTTGAAGATTATTTTGGCTATTTGGAGTCTTTTGATATTCCATGTGAATTTTAGGGTGAATTTTTCTGTTTTCTACAAAAATATTATTGGGATTTTGATAAGGATTGCATTAAAGCTATTGGTCAATGTGGGTAGTATTGGTGTCTAATGATATTAGGTCTTCTAGTCCTTGAACATGGGATGTTTCTTTTTGTTGCTATCTTTGATTTCTTTCAGCCACGTTTTGTAGTTTTCAACATACAAGACTTTTGCTTCCTAGGTTAAATTTATTCTGAAGTATTTTATTCTTTTTGATGCTATGTATCAGGGAATTTTAAATTTTTATTTATTTATTTTTATATTTTATTTTCATATTTTATTTTCTTTCTTTATTTTATTTTATTTATTTATTTTTATTATTATTTTTTTAATCATCCCTTATATACGCATTTTGTACTGGTAACACCAAACACACAGGCTGGCCTGTAGGCCAAATACCCATATTGCTTTGGGCTGCCAGTCCCACACTTAGAAAGATTTAAAATAACTTTATAGTCTTAGAAGCTGCTATATTGTATGGGTTGAAATGATTATATGAACCAATAATGAAGTGCTACTCATGACCACACTGACCAAAAGGAAGATTATTAACTTTATGTTCTTAGAATCCTTCTTATTGCATTTGTTGAAATGATTTGGGAGACATCCTGGGGCTGCTGATATACAGGGCCTATGAAGAACATGTGGGAAGCTCTCTCCTGTCAGAAGACCCTTTAGAAATAGCATATAGATTAGAAAATTTTCAGTAGCATATTATTTGAGAAATTTTAATTAGTACTTTATTAAATGTAAACTTAAAGTACAAAGGTTGAACTTTTCTAAATATAAGGATTTGATTTTACTATACAAAATTAAACTGAAACTTTATACTCATAAATTGGCAAAAATTTAGGAGAGTTTATATCTTTTGCTGTTTCTTATTGCTAGTAAAAATTCTTTAGAAAAGAATCTGGTATCCTAGTATTTGAATCTGGTATCCTGGTATTTTAAAATAAAAAATACATATTTCCTTCTATGAAATTCCATTTCTGGGAATTTATCCCAAAGAAATAAAAGCACTAGTACATAAAGACATAAATTAAAAAATGCTTATGGCATCATTGTTTTTTGTGGCTAAAAGTTAGGTACAAAGTTAATGTTCAGTCAGTACTGCTATCAGTCAGTACACTATGGTACACTTACCCTGTGGAATAATTTGAAGTGATTTAAAATTATGAATTACACTTACACCAGATAAATAGAAAGGATTTCCATGGAGATTTTGTTGAGGAAAAAGAAGAAGAATGTATATGATACTCCATTCTTATAAAACCAGTAATAGCAAAATGAATAATCCTTGCATGTTTATGTACAGATAATGTACATGTACATATATATACACATGCATAGGATCATATAATTAGAGATATATTTAAGGAAACACTATAGATTATTAGCTTTATTTTTGAGAAATTGAAAAACAAAAGGTACAAAACCCAAAAATGCTTCAGTGTCATGTTTTTCTAAAATTATATGTAAGTTGGTTATATATGTAAAGATGTTAAATAAGAAAATAGAAGTATCTCAAAAACCACAAAATCAAATTCTTTATTTTTGAGAGTTAACTAAGCATAAATGTATAATTTTGGTTTGTTTTGTTTCTGCAGTAATTCCATTGAATGAAGAAGTTCTAGTAACATTAGGAAAAGAAGAGGTAAGTCACTTAATCAATCTGCAGTATCCCTAATTAACTTATAAGTGTTTGGGATTCATGACATAAGTAGGATGAATCCATTTTAAAGCCATATTGATTTTTTATTTTGATTTTATGTTTTATTGAATGGAATATTTTAAATGACTTGAATTTTGTTTACCAATTTGTGTATCAGAACTGTTGTTAGTATTTAATAGTAAACTTTATTCTTTTACTTAATTTTCAGTTGATTAAACTCATAAAATAAATAAATAAATAAAATAAATATAAAAGCATAAACATTAAACATAGTTAAATGATGATAATATACATCTGTTCTTCTCAAAACTTAACCTACATATCTACAAAGACATTTTTTAACATGTAAGTCCATTAGGTCAAAGAAGAATTGTAAACAAGGTTGTAATGCAGGGAAAGAAATAAGTACCTGTGGGTAAAGAGAATGAGACAGGGATGAAAATATATTTGCCCTACAGAGTTGAAAAAAGTCTTGGGATTTGGAGGAACCTAATACCACAGTATTCAAGGTTCAAGTCCAAAGCTAAAAACAAGATTTCTTTAACAGCAGAACATGACTGCCAGGCTTTCTCTCTTCTAATCAGGCAGCTAACTTTTTATTCCCACACTTAGAAAGTGGAGGTATTGGATATGGAGACATTAAACTACTGAGGCTCTGGACTTAGAGATACCAGGTTGGGTGTTTAGTAGGGTTGGTGTCCAGGTCAAAAGTCAGAAAGATCATTACTGTGTGGTGGAAGTACCAGCTCCTTCTCCAGAGAGAAGGTTATTATAAAATAACCTCAGACTGGAGATAAAATAATCTTCTCTGGAAAATCTTAATGGCTTAAGAAAAAAGATCTGTGGGGCGCCTGGGTGGCTCAGTGGGTTAAAGCCTCTGCCTTCCGCTCAGGTCATGATCTCTGGGTCCTGGGATTGAGCCCCGCATCGGGCGCTCTGCTCAGCAGGGAGCCTGCTTCCTCCTCTCTCTCTTTGCCTGCCTCTCTGCCTACCTGTGATCTCTGTGTGTCAAATTAATAAATAAATAAAATCTTAAAAAAAAAAAGAAAAAAGATCTGTAAGTGTTAGTATATGCAGTTCTCAGTGATAAAGCAGGATTGGTGTACATCGAAAAATCCCATTCCTACACAGAGTTTTTAGTATTTTTGAGTTTTAAATGTAAATGTCCAGCCAATGGCCATCAGCATTTGTGAATGCCTCAAAATGGAAAGATAGAAACCCAAAACAACTGACAAAGATGAACCTTAAGGAAGTAGAGATAATTCAGGGAACGAAGAACTTAATATCTTCAGGGAGACAAAAATTTTTTGATTAAAAAAATAACAGGAGGGGTCCCTGGATGGCTCAGTCATTAAGCATCTACCTTCAGCTCAGGTCATGATCCCAGGGTCCTGGGATCAAGCTCTGCTTCTGGCTCCCTGCTCGCCAGGAAGCTTGCTTCTCCCTCTCCTACTACCCCCTGCTTATATTCCCTCTCTTGCTCTTTCTCTCTCTCTCTGTCAAATAAATAAATAAAATCTTAAAAAAAAATAATGGGCACCTGGGTGGCTCAGTTAAGTGTCTGACTCTTGATTTTGGCTCTTGTCATGATCTCAGAGTCATGAGATCTACCTCCATGCTAGGCTCCTTACCCACTCTTTGGAGAGTCTGCCTGAGATTCTCTCTCTCTCCCTTTGCCCCTCCCCCTGCTTGTGCATGTGTGCTCACTCCTTCAAATAAACAAATAAATAAATCTTTGAAAAAAAATAACAGAACATCAACTTAAGAAAAGTACTACCTCATACCCCCTTGACATTGCTATAGTCAAAAGACAGACAATAACAAGTATTGGTGAAGATATGGAGAAATTAGAACATAGATAAACTGCTAGTTTAAAATATTATATAATTATATAGTATATATTATATATAAGTATATATAAGTATATATATTATATATATATATATATAAATATATATATATATAATATATATAATATATTAAATATATATATATATATATATATATTTATATATATATGTAAATTATATATATATAAATATATATATATATATATAAGTATATATAAGTATATATATTATATATAAGTATATATAAGTATATAAGTATAAAATAGTGCAGCCCCTTTGGAAAACAGTCTGGTAGTTCCTCAGAAGATGAACTATTTGAACCAGTAGTTTCACTCTCAGCTGGATACAATAGAGAGATGAAAATAAGTGTGTGTCCACACAAAAACTTAAACATGAATGTTCATAGCAACATTTTTCTTAATGGCCAAAGTGGTTAAATAACCCAAATATTCATTAACTGATGAATAGATAAATGTGATATGTCTATACAGTGATGTACTATTGTCTTAAATAATGAATTACTTATATGTCATAGTATAAGTGTATCTTGACAACATTGTGCTAAATGAAAGAAACCAGTCACAAAAGATTGCATATTATATTATTTCATTTATATGAAATGTCCGTAATAGGCAAATCCATAGAGACAGAAAGTAGATTGTTGCTTATTGATTAAGGCTGGATGATTGGAGAGGAGGTAGTGAGTAACTGTTAATGGATACTGCTAACAGGTTTACTTTTGAGATGATGAAAATGTTCTAAAATAGATTGTGGTGATGTTTGCACAACTCTACAAGTACAGTAAAAATAACTGAATTATACACCTTAAATGGGTACTGCATTGTATGTGAATTATATCTCAATGAAGCTGTTCTTTTAAAAAGGACAAATCAGAATAAGAGCCTTTCTAAATAAAAACATTATACCTGAAATAAACACAAAAATGTTGGTAATGATAAGTCATGGAAATCTCCTACAGAGTAAGGATGGCACACACAAAAAAACAAAAAACCAACTGGAATAACAGAAGATAATAGAACTATAGTATCAACTCAGAAGTACAAAATACAACCAGTAGAAGTTCCAAATTAAAAAAAAAAAAAAAGAAAGAAAGAAAATGGAAGGGAAGAAACCTAAATAATACATGAACATTTTCCCAGAATGGAAAGTAAAGATTCTTTTTCATATTGAAATGAACCACCAGATTTTCAGTATCATGAATTAAAAATGACATGACATAATGATCCACTGTAATTTTTCCCTTTGGTAGCAGCCCTTAAGCTAGCAACTCTGGTTTGAACTGGCTGAAATTCAACGATGCAGTACCAGCATTGGCCTTAACATTCTGCTTTCATTTTAACTATTACAGATAAAAATAATAAAGAGATTGAATATTTAGCTTGTTTCTTTCTCAGTATTTTATATCTCCTTATGCATCCTGTTAGCCAATTGATGCATCCAGTCAGCCAACTGTCTGAGAATTTTTTCCTGTCCATTTCTAAATTCCCACACTACTTCTGCTAATAAATATTGATCATGGTCCAGCTGTTGTCTTCTGTCTTTGTTGACTGGGTAAACATCAGGTGCCAGGTTCCTCATTCTCTGTGCCCCTATACTTCTTTTTCCCACAGAGTGCTTTCATTATGTTTTGGTGAGCCAGGGTCAGTATAGCAAAATCCCACTTTTGATGCCAGCTGTTATCAGGGTTTTCCCTAAGACCACTCTCATTTCGTCGATGGGCACATAGGAGTCAGAGAAGCTATTGTACTCACGGTTACAGTTTGTTACAGTGAGAAGACACAGATTAAAATGAGCAAGGGAAAACACAGATAGGCTAAGCTTATAGTAATCTTTTCCCAGTGGAGTTGATAAATTTGTTTAATTCTTCTTGAAACTGAGTACACAACATGTACAAAGTATTGTCATATAGGGAAGTTCATCTGGGACTTGTCTAGAGTTTTTATCAGTAGTCAGTCACTATGCATAAGGGGCTTCCTTGACTGACCTCTCCTACTCACACTTCAGCCCTCAGAGCAAAATTGCATTCACCATAAATCACATAGTTAGAATAAACTCTCTGATCAAACTGGTGCCAACTGAGGCTTGAACTCACAACACCAAGATCAAAGGTTGCATGCTTTACAGCCTGAGCCATCCAAGCACCCTGTATGAACACTCCAATGAGACATAATATTCTAAGGCCTCAAAGCTCATCCTTCAGGAGTCCACAAGGGACCTGTGCTGAAAGCAGGCCCTTCTTGGTAATGTGCAGGTGTGCACCCTTGGCTTGCTCAGTTAACTCTTTCCTGCACACTTATCTTTTTATTTTCTTAACAGTATCTTTAAAAAAAAAATAAGTTCCCGGTTTGATTAACTCTGTTTTATCATTTTTTTTAAGGTTTGTGCTCAAATATAAGAAATATTTATCCAACTTAAGGTCACAAGTTTTTCTTGAATGTTTTCTTTAAAAATTTCAAAGTTTCATATTTATGATCCAGTTTGAATTAATGTGTTTATATAGAATGAGTTAGTGATAAAGGTGTATTTTCTCTCTTTCTTTCTTTCTTTCTTTCTAAAAAAGATTTTATTTGTTTATTTGACAGGCAGAGAACACCAGTAGGCAGAGAGGCAGGCAGAGGGAGAATGGGGGAAGCAGGCTTCTGAGGAGCCTGACGGGGGGCTTGATCCTAGGACCTTGGGATCATGACCTGAGCTGAAGGCAGAGGCTTTAACCCACTGAGCTACCCAGGGGCCCCACAGCTGTATTTTCTTTCATATGAATACAATTGTGGGTATTCCAGCACAAACAGTTGAAAAAATATATTTTTAAAATTTCCTTTGCATGTTTATTGAAAATTAATTGGCTGACCATATATGTATGGATCCATTTCTAGACTCCATTTGTTCTTCATTCATGGTTATTTCTTTTCCTTTTTACTGTATTTCTGTTTTTAGGTCAATACCACATTGTTTTATTTGCTGAAGTTTTTAAGTCTTGAAACAAAATAGTATGAATTCTCTTTTTTGTTCCTTATCAAAATTATTCTATATTTTTATGTAGAGTTAGCTGGTCATTCAGTCGCATAAAAAGCTTACTGAATTTTGACTGAGATTGTCCTGATTCTATAGTTTAATTTGAGGAGAATTGACATCTTTAACATACTGAGCCTTGGTTCAGATCCATGGGCCCTGTATGATCTCTGTATTTACTTAGATCTCCATCTATGTAGTATTTTTAAGGTTTATCTCATCAGTGTTTTATAATTCGTTATATCAAAGACTAAAAAAGAAAAAAGACATTTGACTGTCCCAAGGAATTCAGGAAGAATAAGTAACAAAATTCAATATTAATTCTTTATTTTTTTTTAATTTTTATTTTCTTAAGCAAACTGTCCCCTATGTGGGACTTGAACTTAAGTTCAAGTTCAAGTTGAACTTAAGTTCAAGTCCCACAAGATCAAGTCTTGATCTTGACTCCAAGATCAAGATTCTCATGCTCTACTGGTTGAGCAAGCCAAGCATCCCAACTCATGATTTTTTAAAAGATTTAAGAAATTGTAATGGAAGTGTACTTACATATTTTTGTCAAGTTCATCCCTTTGGTATTTCATATTTTTGATGCCATTAAAGTGGTATTCTTTTTTCACTTGTCAATTATTTAATCCTGATACATACAAATACAATTAATATTTATATATTGATCTTCTATTAGTGAGTCTGAAAAACCCCCTTATTCTAGTGGCTTTTTTGTAGATGTTGCAGGATTTTCTACATAGCTAGTTATATCATCTGAGATCAGAGAAAATTATATTTTATTCCTTTACAGCTGGATGCCTTTCATATCCTTCCTTCTTTCCTTCCTTCCTTCCTTCCCTTCCCTTCCCTTCCTTCCCTTCCTTTCTTTCCTTCTCATGAGCAAGAGGCGCAGAGGGACAGGGAGAGAGACTCTCCAGCAGACTCCATGCTGGGCACGGAGCTGGACTCAGGGTTGGATCTCACAGCCCTGAGATTGTGATCTGAGCTGAAACCAAGAATCAGGTGTTTAACTGACTGTGCCACCTAGGTGCCCCTAGATACATCTCATATGTTTTTCTTGTCTTATTGTACTGTTCTAGAACATTTATTTTATTTTTGTTTTTAGAGATTTATTTATTTGAGGCAAGAGGGTGCACTAGAAGAGGGAGAGGGAGAGAATCCCAAAGAGACTCCCCACTGAGTGCAGAGTCCAACACAGAGCTCAATCTCACGACACTGTGATCATGACCTGAGCGGAAATTGAGAGTCGGTGGCTTATCTGAGTGCCCAGGTGCCCATGGAACCTTTAGTAACATACTCAGTGAAAGTGGTGAGAATGTACATTTTTTCCCTTGTTCCTGACCTTAGTGGATAGCATTCACTCTTTCATCATTAAGTATGATGTTAGTAGTAGGTTTTTTGTAGATTCCCTTAATTAAGTTGAGGAAATTACCTTCTATTACAATTGATGGAGTCTTTTTCCAAAATCATGAATTATTATTGAATTTTGTCATTTATTCTTCGAAATTCATTGAGAAGATTTTTTTTCTATTTTAGTCTGTTGATATAAAAAATTACACTGATATTTTAAAAACATGGAATATTATATTAGTTTCAGGTATACAATATAATGATTTGATAATTCTACACATGTTTTAGTCCTCTTCAAGATAAGTACACTCTTAATCCCCATTATCTGTTTTCCCTATCCCTCCATACACCTCCTCTGTGGCAACCTAGTGTGTTCTCTATATTTAAGACTCTGTCTGTTTTTTTCTTTGTTTTTTAGTTTCTTAAATTCCACATATAGGTGAAATCATATTGTAGTAGTCTTTCTCTGTCTGATGTCTTTTGCTTAGCATTATCCCCTCTAGATCCATTCATAACTGTTTTAAATGGCAAGATGATAGCAAATATACACCGCATCTTCTTTATCTGTCTGTTGAAGGGCACTTAGGTTACTTTCATATCTTGGCTATTTTAAATAATGTTACAGTAAACATAGGGTTATATATATATATCTTTTCAATTAATATTTTGTTTTCTTTAGGTAAATACCTAGTAGTAGACTTACTGGATCATCTGGTGATTCTATTTTTAATTTTTTGAGGAACCTCCATACTGTTTTCTACAGTGACTGCGTCCATCTTCATTCTCACCAACAGTGCTTAAAGATTCCTTTTTCTCTACATCCTTGCCAACTTTTGTATTTTCTTGTGTTTTTGATTATAACCATTCTGGTAGTTATATAATGATATCTCACTGTGGTTTTAATTTGCATTTCCCTGATGATTAGTTATGTTGAGCACCTTCATGTGTTTGTTGGCCATCTGCATGTCCTCTTTGTTTTTTTGTTTTTTAAGATTTTATTTGAGAGAGAGAAAGCGAGCACGATGGGAGGCTGGGGGTGGCGCAGAGGGAGAGGGACAAGCCTACATAGGGAGCCCGATGCAGGGCTTGATCCCAGGACCCCAGGATCCTGACCTGAGCCAAAGGCACACACCTAACCTACTGAGCCACCCAGGCACCCTGTGTGTTCTCTTTGGAAAAATAACTATTCAGTTCCTTTGCCTGGTTTTAAATGGATTATTTATTTTTGTTGGTATTGAGTTGTATAAGTTCTTTATATAGTTGGATATGAACCCCTTATCAGAGCATTTCGAAATATCTTCTCCCATTCAGTAAGTTTTATTGATGGTTTCCTTTATATTTTGGTGTGGTCTCAGTAGTTTAATTTCACTTTTGTTTTCCTTGTCAGAGGAGACAAAGCTGGAAAAATATTTCTATGGCTGATGTCAAAGAAATTTCTATGGTTGCCTGTGTTTTAGAAATTTTACAGTTTTAGGTCTTTCATTAAGGTGTTTAATCCATTTTGAGTTTATTTTCTGTATGGTATAAGAATGTGGCCCAATTTCATATTTTTGCATATAGCTGTCCAGTCTTCCCATCCTTCTTCCCATTTGTTGAAGAAGTGGTCTTTTTCCCATTGTATATTCTTGCTTCCTTTGTTATAGATTAATTGACCATAACAGCATGGATTTACTTCTGGACTCTATATTCTGTTCCATTGATCTGTTTTTATGCTGTGCCATACTGTTTTGACTACTACAGCTTTATAGTGTATCTTGAAATCTGGGATTGTGAAACCTCCAGCTTTTGTTCATTTTCAAGATTGTTTTGGCTATTTGGGTTTTTTGGGGGGTTCCATAGAAATTAGGATTATCTGTCCGAGTTCTGGGAAAACTGCTGTTGGTATTTTCATAGGGATTGTGTAAATCTGTAGATTGCTTTGGATAGTATAGACATTTTTTTAAACAATATTGATTTTTCCCTGGAAGAGACTCTTTTATTTTTTAAAGATTTTATTTATTTTTTTGACAGAGATCACAAGTAGGCAGAGAGGCAGGCAGAGAGAGAGAGAGGAAGGGAAGCAGGCTCCTCGCTGAGCAGAGAGCCTGAGGTGGGGCTCGATCCTAGGATCCTGGGATCATGACCCGAGCCGAAGGCAGAGGCTTTAACCCACTTAGCCACCCAGGTGCCCCGCTAGAAGAGACTCTTAATCTCAGGAAGCAAACTGAGAGTTGTTGGAGTGGAGGGGGATGGAAGGGATGGGTTGGCTGGGTGATGGACATTGGGGACAATATGTGCTATGGTGAGCATTGTGAATTATGTAAGACTGATGAATCATAGATATGTACCCCTAAAACAAATAATATATGTTAATTAAAAATAAAAATTAAAAAATTTGGTTTTTTCCTGTCCATGAGCATGCAATATCTCTCCATTTGTTTGTGTCATTTTTAATTTCTTTCATCATTGCTTTATAGTTTGGAATATAGATCTTTTACTTCCTTGGTTAAGTTCATTCCTAGGTATTTTATTGTTTTTGGCGTGCTTGTAAATAGATTGTTTTCTTAATTTCTCCTTCTACCACTTCATTATGAATGTATAAATATGCAGCAGTTGCTATATATTAATTTTATACAATGACTATGCAAATTAATTGACTTATTAGTACACTGATTTTTTTTTTTTTTAAAGATTTTATTTATTTATTTGACAGATAGAGATCTCAAGTAGGGAGAGAGGCAGGCAGAGAGAGAGAGAGGAGGAAGCAGGCTCCCTGCCAAGCAGAGAGCCCGATGCGGGGCTCGATCCCAGAATCCCGGCATCATGACCCGAGCGAAAGGCAGAGGCTTTAACCCACTGAGCCACCCAGGCGCCCCAGTACACTGATTTTTTAAGAAATTATATTATCTGCTTAAACATATATTCTTAGGGTAAACCCACTTTGCTTAATCTTTTTTATTTATTGATGGATTCAATTTCCTAAAACTTTATTAAGGTTATCTGTGTCTATGTTAATGAGAGATAGTAATCTGTGGTTTTCTTTTCCCGTGACATCTTGGTCAGACTTTGGTATCAGGCCTAATAGAATGAGTTTAGAAGCATTCTCTTTTCAAAAGAGTTTGTATAGAATAAGTATTATTTATTCCTAAAATGTTTGTTAGAATTCACAGATGAAGCCATCTGGGCCTAGAGTTTTCTTTGTGGGAAAGTTTCTAGCCATAAATACAGTTTTTTTATGGCTAGTTAGGTTTTTCTCTGAATAAGTGGTAGTTTGTGTCTTTTATTTATTTATTTATTTATTTTTTTAAGATTTTATTTATTTATTTGACAGACAGAGATCACATAGGCAGGGAGGCAGGCAGAGAGAGAGAGAGGGGTAAGCAGGCTCCCTGCTGAGCAGAGAGCCCGATGCGGGGCTTGATCCCAGGACCCTGAGATCATGACCTGAGCTGAAGGCAGAGGCTTAACCCACTGAGCCACCCAGGCGCCCAGTTTGTGTCTTTTAAAGAGTTTGTTCATCTCCTCTAATTTGTTACATTTATTCAGTTTGTTCTTATTGTTAATATTATTATTGTTGTTTTTATTATTATTGTTAATATTCCCATGTTATCATTTCAATGTTTATAGTAATGTCCCCTCTCTCATTCCTAATGTTATTAATTTTTGTTCTTTTTTCCTGTTGTAATTAGTGTGAGTAATTATGATGAACACCTCAAAGAATCAGCTTTGGGTTTCATTGATTGGGTTTCATTGACCCCTCACCCCCAATTTTCTTCTTGTTTGTCTTACTTTTTATTCAGTGTACTTTTTATTTTATTTGTTCTTTTTCTTACGGTGGAAGCTGTCCTTAATTTGAGATCTTTTTTTTTTTCATTTTTTAAGATTTTATTTATTCATCTGAGAGAGAGAGAGCATGAGCAGGAGGAGGAGTCGAGGGAGAAACAAACTGATGAGCTGATAAGGGGTGGGAGAGCTCCATCGCAGGGTCCTGTGATCATGACCTGAACAGAAGGCAGGTGCTTGAGGGACTGAAGTACCCAGCTGCCCCGAGAGCTTTTGTTTTTCTAATATAGGCTTTTATTGCTGTACATTCTCATCAGAGTACTGCTTTTGCTTCACCCCAGAAATTATTATTTTGTTTTTATTTTCAAGTAGTGCATAATCATTTTTTTCTCATAGATTACTTCTTTGACTCATGAATTTTTTAGAAGTATGTTTTTAATATTTAAATGTTTGCAGATTTTTCCAGTTACCTTTCTGTTATTTATTTTTAATTTAATTATATTGTTAGTTCATTTTTTTTTTGTTAGTTCATATTTAATGTAATATCAATGTGGTTGCTCTGAAATCTTTGTACTTGATTTTTCTTTGCTATTTGTATTACCTTTTCTCTGTTCCTGTTTTCCTCTCTTTCCAATTTCTTGAGTTGTGTAGCTTTGAAAATCAACCTATTTTATTTATACTCCTGGTTACTGGTTTTTTTGTGGTTGCTATAAGGTTTATGATATACATCTTTAAATTATCACTGATTTAGATGTGTAAAAAGCTAATGGAAACCCTTGACATCAGAAGAAAGGAATATTAGCTAATATATTCTAGAAACAAAAAGGTACTAGAAAGAACTCCAGATGTTATTGTGATTTTCTATAGCCACACAGTCTTTTTTGATGTTTCTCAAATACGTCACACATGCTCTTGCCTCAGTGCATTTGTACCTACAATTTTCTCTGCTTGGAACATTCTTTTGCTAAAAATGGTCATGTCTTATCTCATGTCTTCTTTATCTGCTGCTGTACTGTTAAGCTGATCAGAGAGGTCTCTCTATGTCATATTACCTAAAAGAGCCATTTCTATTCCTCATGTCTGTCTGTGTTCCTATTTTGACTTATTTTTTCTTCATGATACTGATCACTTACTGGTTATATATTTGTTTGTCTCAGTTCTCCTCTTGGTTCAACTTTGAATCCCTGACTCCTTCAACTATGCCTGGTAGTCTACAATCAAGATATATTTGTTAAATGAATGATAATCATTTGTGTCTGCTTTTGTATAGTTTCCTTAGAAAAGAGACCTAATCTTTTTTTAAAGATTTTATTTATTTATTTGACAGAGAGAGATCACAAGTAGACAGAGAGGCAGGCAGAGAGAGAGGGAAGCAGGCTCGCCGCCGAGGGGAGAGCCTGATGGGGGACTCAATCCCAGGACCTCGAGATCATGACCTGAGCCGAAGGCAGCGGCTTAACCCACTGAGCCACCCAGGCGCCCCTGAAAACTTATTTTTTAATCGTCTTTCAGTATCAAATTAAAATGTATTTCTCAAAACTCCTTCTTACGTTTTTGAATTTAACGAATGAAATATTACAAAGAACCTAGTAACTGCTGTATATTTTCCTTTCAGGCTTACTGGTAGGCTTTTTTGCTCTTGATTTCTGACTATCTATCCTAAACAATTAATGTAAATTTCACTGTCATTAAAAAATATAACTATTTATAGGATTATAGACTAAGCAATTTGAATTATTTTGTTCTAGTTCCAAAAATTAAGACATGATCTTGAATTGGTACTCTCAACTATTCAATCAAAGAATGAAAAGTTAAAGGAAGACTTGGAAAGGTATAACTATATTATATTATCTTTAATCACTGATATATATTGAATTGGTATTAATGTTTTATTTGGCTGTGTTGGTATTGTTTTTCCATGTTTAAAGGGAGCAACAGTGGTTCAAAGAACAACAACAGATACTAGAATCTCTTAATGTACTACACAATGAATTGAAACATCAGGTTGTGACATTTTCTGAATCCAGGTATTTGTATTCTAATTTTTTGAAATAGGAAAAAGTTATTTTTTTATGTTACATGAAATAAGTACATGAAAAGAAGGGAAATTTTACTAGAAATTGTAAGTTTTACTTTAACTTTTGCCTGTTGTTAATTACATGACATTTGATTAATGATTTGATGGATAGTTTCCCTACATGTTACATAGAAAGTTTTACTTTCTTTCTTTTTTTTTTTAAAGATTTTTTTTATTTATTTGTCAGAGAGAAAGGGACAGAGAACCCATTAGTGGTGGGAGAGCAGGAGTAGCTGCAGAGACAGAGGAGCATGGAGCCTGATGCAGAACATGATCCCAGGATTCTGGGATCATGACCTGAGCTGAAGGCAGACGCTTAATCCACTGAGCCATGTGGTGGTCCCAAGATTTGTACTTTCATAAAGCTAGTTATTTCATTTGAACAAATGAAGTTTGAACAAAGTGTTTAATCAACCTCATGAGTTACCAGTTACATATATTTATGTATTTTATATATTTTATCAGTAAAATATTTCTCTTAATTTTTAAAATATCTATTAGAATCTTTGATGAGCTGAAAACTAAATTGCATGATATAAAAGAATATAAGGAGAAACTCTTGCTTACCTTGGGTGAGTTTCTGGAAGATCATTTTCCTCTGCCTGATAGAAGTGTTAAAAAGAAAAAGAAAAAGGTAAGTTTTAGAGAACACATTCATGTAGATATTTATATATGATATTGTTTCACATAAGTTCAAATGTAAATTTTCTGATAAATTTTTGTAAGTTTATGATATACGTTTCAAAGAAACACACATACATATACAGAAATATTTCATATTATAGTATTGATTGAAAATATTATAATTCTAGTTGATAATATTGATAGTTCAATAAAACAGGATTAAATGCATTTTTATATATTTACCCATATGGTAGGGGGAAAAAATAAACCTTTTAAAAATAATATATTGAACACTACCAGAAGAGGTACTAAAATGCTCACAATTTATTGTTAAATGGATAAAACATAGCTAACTAAATTTTATGAGTCTAATCTGTAACAAAAAATGTAATAGTACCTATGTCTGGGAGCTAGGATTTTAGGTGGTATTTGTTTTTGTTTTTGTTTTTACTCTTTTCCAAATTTTCCATGGTGAGCATATATAAATTTTTAAAATCAGAAGATAGCTGTTAGTTATTGTAAGTTCTTGACTATTTTACTAGTAGTTATGATGGAATAAAGCTTTTCCACAAAAGTTAGAAATTATTTTATTTGGTGACACAAGGTTGGGAACAACTATTTTAATTCCTTTTTAAAAAACAGTATATAGTATAAATAAATAGAACTTGTGGAAGTAGAGTAGGCATTGAAACCGGGACCAGAATCATCTTTCTAAAAATATGTATTTTAATTATTTTTCAACATAAAACTGATGGCTCCCTACTGGATGAAGGCTATAAAGTATAGAGTAATGGATTTGACTGTCTATCTCTTTAGCTTCCTGTCCAACCATTGCAAGTATGCAATGACCTGTCTCTTTTTGTGCCTTATACGTTTTATTCCATCTGCTTACAAAACACTTCCTATCTGATGAGGTTAGCAAATTCTTACTTAAGAATCAAACATCATCTTTCACATGAAGTTTTTTTTTTTTTAAGATTTTATTTATTTATTTGACAGAGATCAGAAGTAGGCAGAGAGGCAGGCAGAGAGAGAAGGAAGCAGGCTCCCTGCTAAGCAGAGAGCCCGATGCGGGGCTCGATCCCAAGACCCTGGGATCATGACCTGACCGAAGGCAGAGGCTTTAACCCACTGAGTCATCCAGGTGCCCTTGAAGTATTTTTTTTTTTAGACTTATTTATTAGAGAGAGAGTGTGTGTGGCAGTGGGAGGGAGAGGGAGAGAGAAACTTAAGCAGTCTTCTGGCAGAGCATGGAGCCTGACATGGGGCTTGATCTCATGACCCTGGGATCAAACCTGAGCCGAAAACCAAGAGCTGGATGCTTTGGGTGCCTGAATGGCTCAGTTGGTTAAGTGTCTGCCTTTGGCTCAGGTCATGATCCCAGAGTCCTGGGATTGGACCCCACACCATGCTCCCTGCTCCTCTGGGAATCTGCTTCTCCCTCTCCCTCTGACCCTCCTCCCTGCTTATGCCCTTTCCTTCTCTCTCTCTCTCCCTCTCTCTCAAATAAATAAATACAGTCTTTAAAAAAAAAAAAAAAGAGTTGGACTATTAACCGACTGCACGACTCAGGCATGCCCTGTGTGAAGTATTAAGTGAAGTTTATGTGCCATTTTATTACCATTTGTCACAGGATTTTGTAGTGGTCATTTATGTCTATCTCTCTGTTCACCCACCATGCACTCTGAGCTCCTTGATGTGTTGAATTCATCTTTGTAGGTCTGTTATCTTGCATATATATTATAGTACCTTCTGAGTTCATATTTATTCACTGACTGTGAGTATACTAGGAAAAGGAGAGAGAATTCTCTTTGTTTTCTTATAATCTGTACTGGTTATTCTTCCCTTTCTTCATTTGAACTATTAGGAGGTTTTACGTATTTTATGGACTATGTCTCCCATTTTATCCATTGTTATTTATACACCTTGTTCATTTCTAAAATTATTGACAGCCTTCTGTTAACCATTTCATTAAGTTCAGAATTCCCTACCTCTTAATGATCATAATCCTACAATAACTCAGTGACATTTTCTGATTCCAGTCTTGCCTGTTTTCAACATTTTAAAAAAATTTCTCAAACTTCTACAATAACAGAACCAGAGGTTTTGAGGGATTCTAAAAAGGAATCATCCATCACCAGAAGCCATCATAGATTTGCTAAGTCATATTTAATAAACTCACTTTTTTTTTTAAGATTTTATTTATTTATTTGACAGAGATCACAAGTAGGCAGAGAGGCAGGCAGAGAGAGAGGAGGAACAGGCTCCCTGCTGAGCAGAGAGCCCGATTCAGGACTCGATCCCAGGGCCCCTGAGATCATGACCTGAGCCGAATGCAGAGGCTTAACCCACTGAGCCACCCAGGCCCCATAAACTCACTTTTTTTAAATGAAGTATATGAACTGTTGATACATGTTATAAAATGATAGATTACTTTCTTTTTTTTCTCTTTCTCTGTCAAGCAGTAATACTGGATGTATTAATTGACTCAATCTGCCTTGATAAAATACTACAGATTAAATGGTTTCAATGAAAGATTTTATTTTCTCACTGTTCTGGAAGTTATAAGTCCAAGGTCAAAATGTCACCTGGGTTCATTTCTGCTGAGGCCTTTTTTTCTGGACAACCATTTCTTGCTGTGTCCTCATGTGGCCTTTTCTCTGTTCGAGAGTAGAAAGCTCTCTGGTGTCTCTTTGTCTTATAAAGACACCTGTCCAGCTGTCTGGCTATTGTAGACATTGCTGCTATAAACATTCGGGTACACGTGCCCCTTCGGATCACTATGTTTGTATCTTTAGGGTAAATACCCAGTAGTGCAATTGCTGGGTCATAGGGTAGTTCTATTTTCAACATTTTGAGGAACCTCCATGCTGTTTTCCAGAGTGGTTGGACCAGCTTGCATTCCCACCAACAGTGGAGGAGGGTTCCCCTTTCTTCACATCCTCTCCAGCATCTGTCATTTCCTGACTTGTTAATTTTAGCCATTCTGACTGGTGTGAGGTGATATCTCATTGTGGTTTTGATTTGTATTTCCCTGATGCCGAGTGACGTGGAGCACTTTTTCATGTGTCTGTTGGCCATCTGGATGTCTTCTTTGCAGAAATGTCTGTTCATGTCCTCTGCCCATTTCTTGATTGGATTGTTTGTTCTTTGGGTGTTGAGTTTGCTAAGTTCCTTATAGATTTTGGATACTAGCCCTTTATCTGATATGTCGTTTGCAAATATCTTCTCCCATTCTGTCAGCTGTCTTTTGGTTTTGTTAACTGTTTCCTTTGCTGTGCAAAAGCTTTTGATCTTGATGAAATCCCAATAGTTCATTTTCGCCCTTGCTTCCCTTGCCTTTGCCGTTGTTCCTAGGAAGATGTTGCTGCGGCTGAGGTCGAAGAGGTTGCTGCCTGCGTTCTCCTCAAGGATTTTGATGGATTAGGAGACCACCATTATGGTCACATTTAACTTTAATTACTTCTTTAAGGGCTTCATCTCCAAATATAGTCACCATGGGGGATGGGACATGAACATGTGAATTTTGAGAGGCACAGTTCCATCCATAACACTGGGCTTTATCATTCAAAGATGTGTACAAAAAGAAAAAACTTGAATCCCTCCACCACATCGTTAATATTATGGGAACATCATTTGAGATGTCTTTGTAAACAGAACATAAATGGATTGATGAATGAATGTGCAGATCAATGTAGTTTTTTTTTTTTAATAAAGATTTTGTTTATTTGAGAGAGAGAGCATACACAGGTAGAGGGAAAAGCAGGCTCTCCACCAAGCAGGGAACCCAACACTGGGCTCGATTCTAGGACCCCAAGACCATTACCTGAGCCAAAGCCACCCAGGTGCCCCCAGATCAATGTAGTTTTGTATAGGCTAGTATAAAATAAGTATTACATGTAATTTTACTAAAATTGATAGGAGAAAAATGAGTGAGGATGATTTATTTAACTCAGATAAATATTTCTTTGCTTCAAATGATTTTAATTCTGGAGAGATCCCTAATATAGAGAAAACAAATTATGAAAAACATTATAAAAATTATAATATGTTTTTAAATTTTATCTTTCAATTTTAGACAGTATTCATTGACTCCTTGGTATGAAAGATGAGGAAATTAACATTCTTCCTCCTATACCTTCATTACAACTTGTGTTATTTATTTTAATTTTTGGCAGGTTTATAGCATTTTTATTCTGTATTATGTTGGATTAGATGTATTGATTTTATATTGTATTGGATTCTATGCTTATCATCTTTTAACATTTGAGTTTTTAATTTTAACTAGTTTGATTTTTTTTTTTAAAGATTTTATTTATTTATTTGACAGAGAGAGAGATCACAAGTAGGCAGAGAGGCAGATAGAGAGAGAGGGGGAAGAAGGCTCCCTGCTGAGCAGAGAGCCCAATGTGGGGCTCGATCCCAGGACCCTGAGATCATGACCTGAGCTGAAGGCAGAGGCTTAACCCACTGAGCCACCCAGGCGTCCCTTAACTAGTTTGATTTGATGGATTTCTTTGATAAGTAAATTGTTCAAGTAGAATTCCTGGGCATTTTATTTCTGAGGTTCTTGAATGATGAAAATACTTTGTTTGCTTTTATAGTCAAAGGATATTTTCAGCACATTTAAAAAAAAAATTAAGATCTGGTAGGGACTGCTCCATTCTTCTGAAATAGAATGTGCTGTGGCGATCTGAGGTAAGCCTCTAGATACCTCAAGTACATAGCTGAAGAGTTCTTTGTCTTTGAACTTCAGTAATCTAACAGAGATACATCACAATGTTGATCATTCAATATCAGTTTTGCTTTGAAGTTGGCATTGTTTTTAGGGACAGATTTAGGTCACGTTTCATTTCATGGAAATTTTATTTTATTATGTCATATTTTTCATATCTTTTATTTTAAGATATAAAGTATTATTTGCTTCAGGGGTGCAGGTTGTTTTTTACATCTTTATGTTGAAACGTTTTTTTTCTTGGTTTGCTCTCATATTTTTCTTCTGCTTTTTCTTTCATTGTCTCAAACATTTATATTTTAATCTGTGCTTTGTAGCTGCTTATTTCTGTATCAGTTCTTTAATTCTGTTTGTTTTCATCACTACTGAAAGCTGCTTTTTTTAACCACTCTTAGGTCAGGAGATTTTGAGATCCAGTTTTACTATCTTTACTCAGGAATCACATTTATTTTTACTCTTTCTTTAGTATACTTGTATTTAGATAAGAGTTTAATTTTTTTAATTAAGATTTAACTTATTTATTTACTTGAGAGAGGGTGAGAAAGAGAGAAAGATAGCACGAGCTGGGTGAAGGGCAGAGGGGGAAGCAGACTCCCTACTGAGCAGGGAGTCCAATGTGGGATACAAGCCTGATGTGGGGTCCGAGCCCGATGCAGGGTCTGAGCCCAATGTCCCCACATTGGGAGGGAGCCCGGGAGTCCAAAATCATGACCTGAGTGGAAGGCAGGTGCTTAACCGACAGAGCCACAGGGTGCCCCTATATAAGACTTTATAAGGACTCCCCAGTAATCTTTGACTGGTATGGGAAAATACTAACTGTCATTATAGTAGGTGACTTTGTAATTAATTAAATGTCTGAACTCAAGGTGCTGATTAGAATTCGTATTATCTTGGAAGGAGATTTCTATCAGATCCCCTTTAGATCCTTGTCCTATTGATTTTTTTTTGTTTGTTTTTTTGGTTTTATTTTGTTTTTGTTTGGGTTTTTTTTTGTTTTTTTGTTTTGTTTTGTTTTGTTTTTTGTACAATAAGGTGTTTATGTTAAAGCACAGGGACAGGACCTGTGGGTATGAAGAGATGTCCTATGGAATATTTTTATTTTTATTTTATTTTTTTAAGATTTTATTTATTTATCTGACAGAGAGAGATCACAAGTAGGCAGCAGAGAGGCAGGCAGAGAGAGAGGGAGAAGCAGGCTCCCTGCTGAGCAGAGAGCCCCATGCAGGGCTTGATCCCAGGACCCTGAGATCACGACCTGAGCCAAAGGCAGAGGCCTAACCCACTGAGCCACCCAGGTGCCCCGAGATGTCCTATGGAATATTTTAAATAGGAGTTTATATAAATAGGTAGAGGGCGTGGTGATGAAAACTTGCAAATGATAAGAAACTAAGGGAGCTAGATAGTAAATATACTGGATGACAGAATTAGGACTATATTTTTCAGTTGGCTGGAACTAGGCCAAATAAAATGGGGATAATATTTAGTGGAAGTACTTAGAATATCTTTCTTGGGTTTAAAACACTAAAGAATGAAGGAAACCTATCTTAGCTAGGTGTATGAAAGAGGCTTAGGCATTTTAGATGATAGTCAGCAAGGCCAAATAGATGTCGAAAAGCTGATGATGAATAAACTTGATGAATAAAATTCCAGCACCTGTAAGTATGGAAGTGAGTCTTCCTTTTCATCTTTGCTGTTTAAATCACACTTGTATCATGTGGAGACTGGTTTGAAAAAGAAAAAAAAAGATAAATTAAAGCACATTTAGAGAGTATTGATGATATGAGGGGCTACAAGGCTATGGCTTATGAAAAATAATTGAAGGAACTAATGATGATTAATATGGTGAAAACTCGGGGCTCATAATGCCTGTTTTCAAATAGTTGAGGGGTTCTTGCATTGGGTTGGAATGGGATTTATTCTCAGTCATTCCAAGGAAAAAGGAAGCAGTGAGTTGATTTAACATTAGGAACTGTCAAGAACTATTGAAAGTTGAACAAGGCTCCCTGTGAAGTAAGTTTCCTGTCCTGAATCTGTATAAATACTGTTTGGAATGCCATTTATTTGAGATACTTTGATCGGAGAGTTCAAACATTAGACTTTCGATAACATGAATATATATATTATATATAATATAATTTATCCATAATGTATTTATAGATAGTTTGAATTGTGTATCTTCTTGTAATTGCAAAAGATTTCAGTCTCTTAGAGGTTGTTTGAACTTTGTTTTTATGAACCTGTTTAATACAAGCAGATTGTTTACTTTCAGAATTCTTTTAAAGTCACCTAATTAAAAATATTTGGTTTTGGTATACCTGGTACCATAGCAGTTAAGAAATATTACATTTAAAAATTTTTGTGATAACTGTAGTCTAATCTGCCATTGGCAGAATTGAATTGTTAATTTTTTGTTATTCACATTTCTGTCAAAGAAAAACATTCAAGAATCAACTGTACAGCTGATAACACTGCATGAAATGTTAGAGGTAAGTGTTTTGTGTAGTTGCTTTGTCTTCAAGATATATTTTAATTAGTGATTTCTGAACGATTATACACAGGGTCAAAGCAGAAAATACTGTGTAAGTTCTTAAATATACTAAACTTTATTAAATATATTTATATTAATTAATCTTTAGTATAAGTCTGGGTCTGTTTTTTATATCTTACTAGAAGGAATATTGTCTTTTTTAAAAGAACACAAAATTGGGGACTAGCCCTTAATCATATTCCCAAGATTATTACTTTAAAAAATTTTTATGTGTTATTTAGTATTTACACAGTGAAACCCTATGCTTTTACATGGATGGAATCTGGCACCTCTATTCTATCTGAACTACATGTTTGAGTTTAAGGTTTCTTTCCACAGAGTTGCAGAAACTTGTTCACAGTTTTAAAGATGTTTCCATTTATTAATATCTGTAGTTTTTTTTAAAGGAAGAAAATTATTTAAGTTAATACATAGAAATTATGAGAAGCAATTGTTCAAAAAGAAAAGAGATTAACATTCTTTGGTAAACAAATTTTTAATGTTTTATTATAACTGTATCATATTTTTACTAAGTATGGTATATCTTAAACGATATTTTTTCCTAGATTCTTTTAAATAGATTATTTGATGTTCCACATGATCCATATGTCAAAATTAGTGATTCTTTTTGGCCACCTTATATTGAACTGCTCCTTCGTAATGGAATTGCCTTGAGACATCCAGAAGATCCAACCCGAATAAGATTAGAAGCTTTCCATCAGTAAAAGATGGGCTCTTTTTTCACACAGTACTTAACGAATCTTGTCATTTAAGGATAATAGAAACACTGAGGATTTACTTGGATAAAGAACATTATTTGCGAATCAAAGTACGTAGTCCCTCTTCCTTTTATCCATATAATGGTATGTGCCATCTACTATTCATTTATAAATGGTTCTTTCAATTCAGTCAGTGCTTTGGTGTTTTCAACCAGATGGAAAAGAATGCAAGTAAAAAATATTCTAGACTTAATCATTCTTTGATATACCTTCTGCAGTATTCTTTGGGAAATTCTTTGTTAATTTATAATATTGCATATGTAATTTTTTCCTTTTGAAATTTATGACAACTTATGCATTTTGCATTCAATTGGTGCTTATATCTTTAAATTTAGGAATTATAATGGAAAGTCCATGTAATTTGCAGGTAGTTTTTAAACAGAGTATCTGATAAAGATGGAGTACATAATTTAAAAATATGTAGTCAATCTGTTCCATATATACTGCCTTTTTTTTGGATTTGTTAAAAATTAGAACAGAAAAACTAATGGGTTAATGTAGCATGAAAACTATATTTTAGTATGTATTATATAACAAGCAATACTATATATTAAATCATTCTTGATTCTGTTACTGTTAACAAAATTGTGTTCATAAAATTTTGTTAATTCTCCGTGACCTTTCTGTAAATAAAATTCTCTTATCTAAAAATCTCTAGCTTTTCTGGTGATGTGGCATGATATTTTAATAAATTAATTAAATAGATTTTTTCATAGGTTAAAAAATGAGGATATTATAAGACTCATTCAAGATTATAAACAAGCTAAACTAGAGAATTCCAAATCCTTTTAGTATCATTAGTTTTCTAAGAGGACTTGGTGTGTACTTTTATATTTGAAAAAGCTTTCTAATATTTATCATCCATATTTCTTTCTTACCTTACTTTAATCTTTTTTTAAGTAAGCAAATACTATTCCAAGTATATCTTATCCCTTTTAGAGAAAATACAAATACTGTTACATTTCAGAGAATGTAAGTTCTTTTGTGGGAAGATGACATATAAAGTACCTTGCTAGAATACTCCAATTCAGGTCAAAGGAATGAGTATCTTTTAAGTTCTTGAAGTTACTGGAGAAGGGAGAAATGGTTCAGTCAGTATAAACCTGACAATAATTCTACAAAGTAGGTAGTACTGTTGTCCATGAACTTCTTTGTGTTGCAAATTACAGAAAGAAATAGATAAAGCAGTAAACATCTTGCTTTATTGGGTGAGTCTTCATTTCACGTTTTACTTATAAAGATAATAGTTAGAATCTTTTGAGTCCAGTATCTTATAGAAGACATTTAAGAAAACTATGATGATTACATCCTATTTCTTCTTAGAGACTTCTTACATAGCAAGATTATTTGCCCACTTTTGAGCTCAATTATAAACAAAGTAAGTTAGAATAGAATTAGTATTGAATTATATTCCATCTCAGCTTACAGTTCTTGTAAACTTTCTGTGGTTTTGAGAATGTTAGAGGAAATGTTTCAAGTTCTGAAGAACTTTATGTATTTTCAGTTTCATTGCTTTAAGATAATTACTGAAATCTATTAAGAGTTAGAATTGCTTTTTATTTTACTGACTCTTAAATATGAGCATACAAAATATCAGAAAGTAATACCACATTCTAACTTTCCCACACCACATGGTGATGCTAGCTTAATTTAAAAACAAAAAATTGTTTTAGTCTACCAGAAAATATATTTAACTTTGTTATTGGTTGATGTGTATGTATGGACTGATTTGGAAGAAATTATACCTCTATTTGGTTGATAATTCAATCCATTTGAATATGACTCATTGAGACTTCAGTTTTATATGGTGGTACAACTGTATTAACATTCCTGATACCCTTTGTCTTTAATTTTCTGTTGTATTTATTTAGCTAACTTAGTTCTTTTTTCACCATAACATATATTTGGATCAGATGTTTCTAAATAACATTTTTGCACATCAACACTTTGAAATCAAGACACTTGATCTTATTAATGTGTTAAAAAATAAGCATATATATTATATAACACAAAATGTTTCTTAATATATTGACAACTATTTCACTATGATTTTTTAAACTAGGTATAACTGACATACATTTTATTAGTTTCAGGTGCACAACATAATGATTCGATGATTGTATATATTGCAAAATGATCACCACAACATCTGTCATCATAGTTAACAAATTTTTTTTTTTACTTGTTATGAGAACTTTTAAGATCTATTCTCTTTTCAAGTTTCAAATATGTAGTAGAGTATTAACTATAGTCCTCATGCTGTAAATGACTTCTTTATTTTATTTTATTTATTTTAATTATGTTAGCATATAGTACACCATTAGTTCTTGATATAGTATTCCACAATTCGCTGTTTGGGTATAACACCCAGTGCTCCAGGCAATACATGCCCTTCTTAATACCCATCACCAGGCTAACCCATTCCCACTGCTCCAAAACCCTCAGTTTGTTTCCTGGAGTCCATAGGCTCTCATGATTTGTCTCCCCCTCTGAATCTCCCCAATTCATTTTTCTCTTCCTCCTCCTAATGTCCTCCATGCTATTCCTTATGTTCCACAAATAAGTAAAACCGTATGATAATGGGCTTTCTCTGCTTCACTTATTTCACTTAGCATAATCTTCTCCAGTTCCGTCCATGTTGATGCAAAAGTTGGGTATTCATCCTTTCTGATGGCTGAGTAATATTCCATTGTATATATGGACCATATCTTCTTTATCCATTTGTCTGTGGAAGGGCATCTCAGCTCTTTCCATAGTTTGACTATTGTGGACATTCCTGCTATGAACATTGGGGTACATGTGGCCCTTCTTTTCAATACATTTATATCTTTGGGGTAGACTTCTTTATTTTATAACTGTAAGTTTGTACCTTTTGACCCTCTTTACTCATTTTGCCTACTCTCCACCCCATCCCTGCCTCTGGGAATGACCAATCTGTTGCTTTGTATCTATGAGCTTGTTTTCTTGTTTTTAGGTTACACATACAGGTGAGTGAGATCATATGACCTATGACTTTTTCTCTGACTTTTTCATTTAACGTAATGTTCTCAAGGTCCATCCTTGTCACAAATGGTGAATTCCATTCATTTTTATAGATGAATAATATTCCATTGTATTTATATGCTACCTTTTCTTTATCTATTCATTCCATTGATGGATCCTTAGGTTGCTTCCATATCTGGGCTATTGTCAATAATTCTTAAGTGAACATGGTGTTGAATATATCTTTTTGAATTACTGCTTTCATTAGTTTGCTTCTTTGTTGCTTTTACCAAAAATTATATATTTCAATTCTATAGAACATTCTTTATTTGAAAGTGAAGTTAGGTTAA
The DNA here is from genome assembly GCF_922984935.1 of Meles meles. Taxonomy (NCBI): domain Eukaryota; kingdom Metazoa; phylum Chordata; class Mammalia; order Carnivora; family Mustelidae; genus Meles; species Meles meles. The sequence goes on from NC_060068.1 coordinate 88,968,219, forward strand.
TGGTAAGTATATATTATAAACTCTAGGACAATCTCTAAGAATATTTTCAGTATAATTGGTGTGCTAGGACAGGAGAGAAAAAAGAATCATGTAAAATGCTCCATTAAAACTAGAGAAGACAAAAATGGAAAACAAAGGGAACAAAACTGGGGCATCTTGGTGGCTCAGGGGGTTAAAGCCTCTGCCTTCAGCTCAGGTCATGATCCCAGGGTCCTGGGATCGAACCCCACATCGAGCTCTCTGCTCAAGTGGGGAGCCTGCTTCCCCCTCTCTCTCTGCCTGCCTCTCTGCCTACTTGTGATCTCTGTCTGTCAAATAAATAAAATCTTAAAAAAAAATGGAAAACAAAGGGAACAAAAGCGATGAATAGAAAACGATAACAAATATGGTAGATATTACTCCAGATAATAATTATTTAATAATCATTTTGAATGTGAATGACTAAATACACCAATTCAGGAAAGACTGTCAAAGTGGTTAAAAAACGAAGACTCAGACTGCAAGAAACCCATCTGAAATACAAGGATTCAGATCAAGAGTAAAGGGACGGAGAAAGATATGCCATGCTAACATTAATCAAAAGAAACCTGGACTTAGCTACATTAATTTGAAACAAAACAGAATTCAGAGCAAGGAAAATGATACAGGATTACAAGGAACTTTGTATACTGATAAAGCTATCAGTTCTCCAAAAAGACATAATAATCTTTAATGTGTATGCATCTAACATCAGAATATATAAGGCAAAAACTAATAGAACTGCAAGAAGAAATGGATGAATTCACAGTTACTATTGGAGACTTCAGCATTCCTCTCTCAGTAATTGACAGATCCAGCAGGCAGAAAACCAGTAAGGATATAGTTTAAGTGAACAGCACCATCAAACAACTCCATCTAATTGACATAGGATAATAATCCAGCAATAGCAGAATACACATTCTTTTCATGTAACATGGAGCATTTTACTAAGACCACATTCTGCGTCACCAATAAATTTCTAAAAGTAGACTACAAATTATGCTTTCAGACTACGATGGAACTAAGTTATAAATCAATAACAGAAAGATAACGGGAAAAATCCCAAAATATTTGGAGATGAAACAACATCTAAACACATACATTAAGGTATCTCAAAAGAGATACATTTCAAAAAAAATGCTTAAATATTTTGTACTCAGTGAAAATATAACTCCTCAAAATTTGTGAGATGCAACAAAAGTGGAGGTTAGAGAGAAATTTATAGCATTGAATATATTAGAAAAGACAAAAGTTCTAAATCAATAATCTTAAGATTTCACCTTAGGAAACTAGAAAAGGAAGAGCAAATTAAATCCAAAGTATACCTGCTGGCTCACTTGGCTCACTTGGGTAAAGTATGTGATTCTTGATTTCAGCAGTGTGAATTCAAGACCCATGTTGGATGTACAGATAACTAACTAATTAATTAAATCCAAAATAATAAGAAAAATGATAAAAATCAGGGTAGAAATCAAGGAAAATGAAAACAGGAAATCAATTCAGATAATCATTGAAACCAAAAGCTGGCTATTTGAAAATATCAATAAAACTGATAAATCTCTTGCCAGGCTAACCAAGAAAGAAAGGAGACAGATTAATATTAGAAATGAAAAGAGGGGCCATCAGTACTGAACCCAGGAATTAAAAGGATAAATAAAGCTATATCATGAACAACTCTATACCCACAAATTTTAAAGCTTAGATGAAATGGACCAGTTCTGTGAAAGACATAATCTACCAAAACATACACAAGGAAAAATAGCTAGACTGCATAAGGCTATATCTGTTAAGGAAATGGAATCAATAATAAGCTTCCCAAATAGAAAGTATAAGACCTAGATGGATTCAGTGGTGAATTCTTCCAACATATAAGAAGGAAATCATGTCAATTCTGTACAATCCATCCCAGAAAATAGAAGCAGAGAGAACAGTGCCTTATTCTATAAGGCCAGCATTACCAGAATACTAAAACCAGACAGAGATTACAAGAAAGGAAAGTTAAAGACAGATATCTGTCATGAACATAGGTGCAAAAAATCCCAAATAAAACAAATTCAACATTGTAGAACAAAAATGTATCCAGTGCCAAGTAGCACTTGTTCCAGGTATACAAAACGGGTTCAACATTCAAAAATTGATAAATGTAATTCACGACATCATCAGACTAAAGCTGAAAAATCATGATCATACCAATAATAGATTACAAAAAGTGATTTTCCAACTCACATTCATGATAAAAACTCTCAGCAAGCTAGAAATAGAAATTAATTCTAAAGTTTATGCAGAAAGGCAAATGATCCAGTGTAGCTACTAAAATACTGAAGAACAAAGTTGGAAGACTGATACCAACTTTAAGATTTACTAAAGCTGCAGTACCCAAGGCACTATGATATTGATGAAAGAAGAGACAAGTCAATGTAACAGAATAGAGAGCTCAGGAATAAGACCCATACAGATATAGTCAGCTGGTCTTTGACAAAGGAGTAAAGATAATCTAGTAAAGCTGAGTCTTTTCCAACAAATCATGGTAGAACATGTACATGCCAAAAAAAATAAAGAAAAAACATGGACACTGACATACCTTTAACAAAAATTGATCATAGAGCTAAATGTAAAATGCACAGCTATAAAAAAAAAATGCATAGCAATGTTATGTTCTATTCCAGAACATAACTATTCTAGAACATAATTATATTCTATTCTAGAACATAAGAGATAATCTAGTCTGACCTTGGGATTTGTGATGCCTTAAAAAAAAAGATTTATTTAGAGAGAGAATGTGCACATGAGTGGGGGGGGGCAGATGAAGAAGGAGAGGGAAACCTCAGTGACTCTGTGCTGAGCACAGAGTCAACACATCACTCAATCTCACCACCCTGAGATCGTGACCTGAGCTAAAACCAAGAATCAGATCCTTACCTGACTGTACTACCCAGGTGCCCCTCGTGATGACTTTTTAGATACAATACCAAAATTACAATCCATGAGAGGAAAAATAAATTGGTCTTCATTAAAATTTAAAATTTCTGCTTTGTTGAAAGCACTGTTAGAATGAAAAAATAAGCCACAGACTGAGAGAAAATATTTGCAACATACGTATCTGTTAAAGATAACAGAAGTAACCAAAATATACAAAGAGCTCTTAAAACTCAACAATAGACAACAAATATACCAACTAAAAAGAAGACAAAAGGTCAGAACAGTCACCTCATCATAGACGATATGGAGACAGCAAATAAGATGAAATGATCTCCATGTCATATGTCATTAGGGAAATGTAAACAACAGTGAGATACCACTACAAATTTACTAGAATGGCCAAAATCAAAACACTGATAACACCAAATGCTGGTGAAAATGTGGACTAACAGGAACTCTCATTCATTGTTGGTGGGAATGCAAAATTATGCAGCCACTGTGGAAAGCAGTTTGGTCTTTCTTAACAATACTTCGTAGATATTTACTACCCAACCAATTATGCTGTATTTACCCAAATGCATTGAAAATTTATGTCCACACAAAAGCTTGCATACAAGTGTTATAGCAGGACTTTTTCATAATTGCCAAAAATTGAAAGCAATACAGCTGTTCTTCAACAAGCAAATGTATAAACAAAATGTGGTACATTCAGATGATGAAATATCACTCAGCCACATTGTGGTTACCTTAACATACCTACTTGGAGTATGACCAGTTCCAGAAAGTGCTCGGTATCAAAAAATGAGTAACCCTGGAGTTTTGCAGTCAGCAAGAACAAACAGGAATGATCATGTCCTAAGGAAGACTGCCTCTCCTAATACAGATAAAAGACCAAACATATTAATCATAACAATGAGACTCTCCTTAATCCAAAAAGCAAAATTCAACTGCAATATATAGGAGACATATACAAAATAATTCAGAAAGGCTAAGCACAAAGGGATGGAAAAAAGTCTATAAAGCATTTGGGCATTTTTGGCCCATTTGGAATTGGATTGTCTCATCTTACGGAGTTTTGAGAATTTTTGTGTATTCTGGAAACAAATCCTTTATCAGATCTATGATTTACAAGTACTGGACAGGCTCTTGGATGAGGAGAACAGCAATGGTAGACTGGTGAAACTTGAGTGGGATCTATAATTTAGTTAATAGTATTGCACCAATGGTAGTCTACTGGACTCAGTAATTTTAATTTAGTTATATAAGATGTTAACATTAGGGAAGCCAGGTGAGAGATATATAACAACTCTGTGTATTACTTTTGCAACTTCAAAATTTGTTTAAAATAAGCTAAAAAAATAAGACTTCAAAGTGATAAGAATGAGTTCTCACTTATTAGTGTACTCTTTATTATGACTTTTAGTATTGATAAAAATTTAAAAGAAAATAAGAAAAAAATAGAGAGACTTAAATGCTAGATAAACATCAATGGCTCAGAAATCAGAAGAAAAATAGCTATGAGTGGACATGATGCCATAGTTGTATTTGCCTCTGGATTTAGAAGATACTTAATAAATATGAGAATTTTTTTTTAAAGATTTTATTTATTTATTTGACACACACAGAGAGAGATAACAAATAAGCAGAGAGGCAGGCAGAGAGAGCGGGAAGCAGGTTCCCCGCTGAGCAGAGAGCCTGATGCTGGGCTCCATCCTAGGACCCTGAGATCATGACCTGAGCTGAAGGCAGAGTCTTAACCCACTGAGACACCCAGGCGCCCTAAATATGAGAATTTGATTCTTTCCTGGAAAAGAATATTATACTTCTCCATATGAGAAGGAGGACTAGAATCAAGGTCTCTGAATGAAGCTAATGGCTTGAGTGAGTCTCCACAGCCAAAACTTCTGTGAAAGGAGATCTAAAACAAAAACTACTGAGGCTTATAACAAGCTGTATAGCAAGGTATAAGAGACAAAGATGCAAAGATACAGCTTTAGGACCAGGAAGTAAGTGGGGATATGTTAAATACCCATTGATTCTCGAATGGGTATAATAGCCAGTCTCCAAGATCAATGATCCTTCTCTGCTGGTATTCATGTCCTTAGGTAGCTCCACCTTCACAAGTGTCAGTGTTGGTTTCTGTGACTAGTAGAATATGGCAAACAGACAGTGTGTAGTTTTGAAGACCAGCTCATAAAACACATTGCCACTTCTAATTTTTTTAAGATTTATTTATTTGAGGGGCGCCTGGGTGGCTCAGTGGGTTAAAGGCTCTGCCTTTGGCTCAGATCATGATCCCAGAGTCTTGGGATCGAGCCCCACATTGGGCTCTCTGCTCAGCAGGGAGCCTGCTTCCTCCTCTCTCTCTCTCTCTCTCTCTCTCTGCCTGCCTCTCTGCCTACTTGTGATCTCTGTCAAACAAATAAAATCTTAAAAAAAAAGATTTATTTATTTGAGAGAGAGAGAAAGAGCATGAGCAAGAGCTGCAGAGTGAGAGGGAGAGAGAATCTCAAGCACATTCTGCACTGAGCACAGAGCCTGACTTGGGGCTTGATTTTATGACTCTGAGATCCTGACCTAATCTGAAACCAAGAATCAGACATTGCATCAACTGTATCTTCTGTCTTGTACTCATTCGGATTGCTAAGCTCTGGAAGAAGACTGACACCATGATATGACAACACTCAGTTTGTACTGAGGGACACAGGAACAGAAATTGAGGTCTCCTGCCAACAAAGCACCACTGTCTCAGCTGTGTAAGTGAACCACTTTCAGCCTTCAGATAACTAACCCTGGCCAAAATCTTGACAGCAACCTCTTGAGAGACCCTGAGCCAGAATTATTCAGCTAAATTATTTCTGAATTTCCGAAATACTGAAATGGTGAGAAAATACATGTTTATTGTTTTAAGTAATTAACTTTTGGATTATTTTATTATATAGTAATAATTTTATCATGGAAATGTTTAAACACTGTAGTAACTGGTTATGGACTTGGCTGGGAGAGACTAACAATTTAAAAGCAATTTTAAAATTCCTGGGTAAGGGGCGCCTGTGTGGCTCAGTGGGTTAAAGCCTCTGCCTTCGGCTCAGGTCATGATCCAGAGTCCTGGGATCGAGCCCTGAATTGGGCTCTCTGCTCCACAGGGAGCCTGCTTCCTCCCCTCTCTCTCTGCCTGATTCTCTGCCTACTTGTGATTTCTCTGTCAAATAAATAAATAAATAAAATCTTTAAAAAAAAAAATTCCTGGGTAAAAAAGTTTCAAAAAAGAGGAAGAGAAAATGGATAAAAATGGCAAACCATAAACATAACAGTTTTCTTAGTAAAATGACTATGGAAAGCAAATATTAAATCAGTGGAAAAAATTTAATGCAAAGATAGCCAGGGCAGCATATTTTGTTTTTTTGCCTCTGTTCCCTCCTACTTTCTAAGGGAACTAAATTTTATTTGGATAATCCATTCTTGTCTACACAGCCATGTGTTTAGCTAAACTGAACATGGCTGTCTGAATCCCCTTTTTAGTGATTTATTTAGGAATACATTTGATGCAATATTGACTTAATATATATGTCTTCTGAGGAACTTTTGGGATAGATTTTTTTTTCTGATTAAAAAAATATACAGGAGGATGGGGCACCTGGGTGGCTCAGTGGATTAAGCCACTGCCTTCGGCTCCGGTCATGATCTTGGGGTCCTGGGATCGAGCCCCGCATCGGGCTCTCTGCTCCACAGGGAGCCTGCTTCCTCTCTCTCTGCCTGCCTTTCTGCCTGCCTCTCTCCCTACTTGTGATCTCTCTCTCTGTCAAATAAATAAATAAATAAAATCTTAAAAAAAATATATACAGGAGGAGATGACTTCTTTTCTTCTGCTGGATGTTATTGGGTCTTTATGGAACATCTGGAACTGTTTAGCCATTTTGTAACCATAAGGAGAGCTGCCATAGGCAAATCTGGCATATTTAGTATGGCAGAGTCGCAAAAGAGAGAGAACAAATTCTGATAATGTTATTGAGCCAGTGAATTAGTTGACCCTAGGGATGCTTTACTAGGGAACATGATATATAAGATAATAAATTCCCCTTCTGGTTTTAGTAAATTGAGACAGATTTTTTATGTTACTTGAAACTGAAGGTATCCTACCTGGTAGCAACATCCAACAAATGGAACATTCACTCTCAATGAAATTAATTTTATGGATTATCTGATGAAGACTTTAAAATGTATATTTTGAAGTTGCTTGAAGAAATAAATTTCTTCTATCTAAAAAGGGCTGCAGGAACACCTTGGTGGCTCAGTTGGTTAAGCGTCTGCCTTTGGCTAAGGTCATGATCCTGGGGTCCTGGGATCCAAATCCTGCATCTGGCTTCCTGCTCTGTGGGGAGCCTGCTTCTCCTTCTGGTTGCTGCTCCCTTTGCTTGAGCTCTCTCTCTGTCAAATAAGTAAATAAAATCTTTTAAAAAATAGAGAATGATGAATAAGTAATATTTGAATAGATAAGAGCTGAAAAATTTTCAGTATGCAAAACAACTCAGAAAAACATGTTCACAGAATACTGTGCAAGATAAGTAAAGGTAAAACCACATCATGAAATAGTTTAGTGAAACTGCAAAACATCAAGGACAAAGAGTTTTCAAAGATAGTAAGGAGAAAAGATAGGTTAGCAAGATAGAAATAGCACTTACCTTTAATCTGCAACAATCTGCAATAATAGATATTGATGCTGAGGGGGGGAAAAAGCCATCAGCCTAGAATTCTATAACTGGCTGAACTATTATTCAAGAATGAGGACAAAACAGATTTTCTGACATGAAAACTGAAAACCTTTCCTGCTGCACACTGTCCCTAAAAGAACTGTTAGTGAACATACTTCAACAAGGAGAGAAGCTAACTTAGGAGGAGGGTGGAGGATAAAAGCAGCACAGAAATTTTAATATTAGTTATGAAAGGAAGACATGTAGAAAGAAAATGTTTCTGGAAAAGATTTTGCAAGGATGTCTACTTTGGAACATCTGGTTATTCAGATAAAAATTACAGCCTGTGTTTAAAGGAAAAAAAAAAATCCCTCCAAGCTTTCCAAGTTTGCATTAGCATGTTCATAGTGGGAAAAATTATCAATTTTTCTACATCATTTCTGTATACTATATACACATAAGTTGTGATATACCTTTAGGCATTAGAGTACAGAATAATTTTTTGGTAGAAAGTTAATTTATGGGAAATACTCAAGGTTTTTTTTGAAGACGGTGTTGGATTTTCCTCTTACTTCTGGCTTATTTAGGGTATAAAGTGTTCATTTTGAATGGAACATGAAATATATATTCTTATTTTCTAATGGCAACAGGACAAAGGGTTGTTTTTGCTTCAGGACAATTGCATGTAATAAACTTTACAAAGAGACTTAAACATAAAAGAAAAAAGTTAAAATGGGTTATATTAGAATTAGTAATTTCTGTGTAGAAAAAGGGTAAGTTCTTTTTTAAAGAGTTAGAAGGCATTGCATAGACTGGGAGAAAGTATTTACAGTATCTATATCCAACAAAGAACCCAAATCTGAAATATATAAGGAGTATTCTCAAAGTCAGTAAATAGATGACATTTATCCTAGTTAAAAATTGTACTGGTAAAAAAGACTTTAGAGACAATTCACAATCGAGAATGAATATTTTAAAAATGTTTTTAACAATAAAGAAGAGAGAGTCTTGGTCTGTTCAGGCTGTTCTAAAAAATACCACAAACCAGGTACTTATAAACAACAAATTTTTTTTTTTTTTTTTTTTTTTTTGTCACAGTTCTGGAGCCTGGAAATTTTATATCAGGATGCCAGCATGGTCAGGTGAGGGTCTTCTTTGTGGTTCCTTGCCAGTACCTTTCCACTATGTCCTCACATGGTGGAAGGGGTGAGGGATCTCATAAATCTCTTTTATAAGAACATTAATTCCATTTATGAGGGTTCTACCCTTCTGACTTAACCATCTCCCAAAAGCTCTACCTCCTCCTACCATCATATTGGTCGTTAGGATTTCAACATATGAATTTTGAGAGGGACACAAACATTTGGACCACAGCAGAGAGGAATTTTGATTTCTAAGATGAAATAAACATACTTTTCTGTATTTTTCCCACCAAAACTTTATATGTACATTATATGTACATATATGTACATATATGTGTAGAGCTCATTATATGTAGAGCTCCACACATCATATGTAGAATATGTGCTAAGAAACTGAAAAGTGGGCTGAAAAAACCATACTGACTAGAGACTTAGAGCATTTGGAGTTCCATTTTCTACATGGAAAAGACAAACTTGTTGATTTCTGTTTATGTCACATGAAGTTCATTTAGATATAGGAGTCATTGTTATCCCTGGGTGCTTTGGTGGCTCAGTTGGTTAAGCATCTAACTCTTGATTTCTGCTCAGGTCATGACCTCAGAGCCCTGAGATTGACTCCTGAGTTGGGCTATGTGGGAGACTTCTCTCCCCCTGCCCATCCCTCTGCTCAATCTCTCGCTCTCTAAAATAAATAAATAAATCTTTAACAAGCTTTGGCATGTAAATGGTCTTTAAAGTCATTGGGAAGGGGCACCTGGGTGGTTCAGTGGATTAAGCCTCTGCCTTTGGCCCAGGTCAAAATCTCAGGGTCCTGGGATGGGGCCGCATCAGGCACTCTGCTTGGCAAGGAGCCTGCTTCCCCCTCTCTCTCTGCCTGCCTCTCTGCCTACTTGTGATCTCTCTCTCTGTGTCAAATAAATAAAATCTTTAAAAAAGATAAATAAAGTCATTGGAATGCATACATTAATCAAAGGAAAAATTAGTCGATAAAGAATAGAATGGGTATCAGGACTCCTGGGCATTTTAATATTTAGTAACTTAGAAGGGAAGGAGGAAGTACCATTGGGGAAGTATGAAAACTAGAAGAGTACAGTGTGACAGAACCCACGGGAAGAAAATACAACATTTCCAGAAGTTGAGAGTCATAAATGAACTGAATGTTGCTGTGAGTTCAAGGAACAACCACAAAATTGAACAACTGACTGGCAACATGGATGTCAGAAAAATCCTTATTTAGACTTCACTGTGTTCTCTCCCATTTGGAGCACAAAGCATTGACAATATATATCACTAAATGATGTAATTTATTGCATTTTCTTTTATCACACTTTAATCTTGTTTTCCAGTTTGTGAATTTATTGAGAAAAGGAACCTTATATTTTTATACTCCTTAGCCTTTTGCCCAATGCTAATTGTTATTAGCATATTAGGGTTTAGTTTTTATCTCAGTGGTATGCTTTGGCTTCATCTTCTCCATTTTGAATGTTAGATATTCTTTGTATAGTATGCTATACATATCCATTAATTATACTTACCCTTTTAATATGTTTTTTCTTTCTGCTATTAATCGCATACCCTAAAAAAAAGGGAAGGGGGAGAAAGGACTGAGAGAGAGAGGGAGCAGACTCCCTGCAGGGAGCCCAATGTGGGGCTTAATCCCAGGACCTGAGTTCATGACTTGAGCCGAAGGCACTTAACTGACTGAGCCACCCAGGCACCCCAAGAAAGATTACTGTTACTTGTTATTACAGTTAATCTGGCAATTTCAGAAAATTCACAGTGCCAAAAAACAGTTTTAACTACTTACTATTTTCTTCTTTATTTACTTTTCTTATTTACTTTTTTCCGATTGACTTGTATCATGCTTAGTGAAATAAGTCAATCGGAAAAAAGTAAATAAGAAAAGTAAATAAAGAAGAAAATAGTAAGTAGTTAAAACTGTTTTTTGGCACTGTGAATTTTCTGAAATTGCCAGATTAACTGTAATAACAAGTAACAGTAATCTTTCTTGGGGTGCCTGGGTGGCTCAGTCAGTTAAGTGCCTTCGGCTCAAGTCATGAACTCAGGTCCTGGGATTAAGCCCCACATTGGGCTCCCTGCAGGGAGTCTGCTCCCTCTCTCTCTCAGTCCTTTCTCCCCCTTCCCTCCACTGCTTATGCTCTCTCTCTCTCAAATAAATAAATAAAATCTGAAAAAAATGGTAATCTTCCTTTGTTTTTGTAAAATTATAAATTATTCCCACAATACACATCAGAATAATAGATATTCATTACCTTGAATTAGTAGATTTTATCATTTTATGATAATTCCAGTTGTTTGGTTTTCAAATAAAATTTATAGTTTTAGTTGATGCCACTTTGTGCTCCTCCTTAGTCCTATTCTTTTCTCTCTTCCCCAGGTAACTATGATCTTCAAGAGACTGTATATTCTTCCTGTGAATGCTTTTGTAAGTTTGAAATACATATTTTATATATATGTTTATATAAATTGTACCATATTATGTACATCCTATCCCAGTTTGAATCAACATAGCTATTGCAATGTTTCGACTTAATGTTACATAATTTATTCATGTTGACATTTGTAGATTTAGTCCAATTTAGTAATTCCAAACCAACATGAAATCAGAATTCATTTCATTTTTCTACAAATACAAGCAAACAGTCTAATTTTAAGAAATGCCTTGGTTTTATGAGGCACCTGGGTGGCTCAGTTGGTTAAGTGTTTGCCCTCAGCTCAGGTCATCATCCCAGGGTCCTGGGATCAAGTCCTTCATCGGGCTCTCTGCTTCGTAGGGAGCCTGCTTCTCTCTCTACCTCTGCCTCTCTGTCTCTCATGAATAAATAAATTTTTAAAAATCTTTTAAAAATGCCTTTGTTTTTACCTAAAAAATTAAATCTATGTCTATCTACCAACAAATAAAGAAGATGTGGTATTTATATACAGTGGAACATTACTCAGCCATAAGAAAGAATGAAATCTTGCCATTTGCAATGACATGGGTGGAGCTAGAGTGTATTATGCTAAGTGGGATAAGTCAGTCAGAGAAAGACAAATACCATATGATCTCACTCACATGTGGAATTTAAGAAAGAAAATAGATGAATATATGGGAAAGGGGGAAAGAAAAATAGGAGAGAGGGAAACAAGCCATAAGAGACTCTTAACAATAGAGAACAAACTGAAGATTGATGGAGGGAGGTGTGTAGGGCATGGGCTAGATGGGTGATGGGTATTAAGGAGGGCACTTGTGATGAGCACTGGGTATTGTGTGTAGGTGACGAATCACTGAATTCTACTCCAGAAACCCAATATTGCACTGTGTTAACTGCCTAAAATCTAAGTTAAAAAAAAAAATTTTTAATCTAATTTACATGCGAACACACTAAAAACTGCAAGTTAAAAGTCCTTTCTTACCTCTAAAATTTCCTCAATCCTTATTCTTGGGCTCTCAAGCTCTTCTGCCTTTGCTTTTTATTCTTCTTTTTCAATTTCTGAAATACATACATACATACAGATAGACAGACATGTGTGTGTGCATACATACAAATTCCTTCCTTTTATTTTCCATTTATTCCATTCCTGAAAGGGCTCTGTGTACTTTGGTTTATTAAGACTTCTGGAGACTACTAGCAAAGCTTTTTTTAGGTGTAAGTAGGGAATTTGCTATCAACTCTACTCTATGATCTTCATTTCTTAGAGAAAGAAATGAAAACCTGTAGAGAAAATTTTTCAAAGAGTAAAGACTGGTCATTATAAAACTTTAAAAGAATTCTACTGCACCTTAAATTCATTCAGGGATTAATTTAAATTTGTTTCAAATAATTCAATTAGGAATTAATGCTTGGGTATTGCACTAAAACATTTCCATGTTAACAGAAGTGCTATATGTGTTAAGATCCCAAGATATTATTATGGCATTTATATTGTAAGATAAAAAAGAAACAAGGGGGAAATGATAGGTTATAAGAGTTACATGGTCACATGGTTACATGGGCAAGTTCACTTTATGAAAAATTGTTAGACTGAACAATTTTCCTCATTTACATATGTATGTACTTTTCTGTGTGAATATTCTACTTCAATAAAAAGAGTTAAAAAGAGAGACATGAGATTGGTCAACCTAATGCAATATGTAGATCCTGATTAAAAAAAAGGGGGGGAGTTTTTTAGGCCTTTATTGACATTTGAGGACATCTGATATTTGCTGAAATTAAGGAAATATTCATTTTTAAAAAGATTTTATTTATTTATTTGACAGAGAGAGACATAGTGAGAGAGGGAACATAAGCAGGGGGAATGGGAGAGGGAGAAGCAGGTTTCCTGCTTAGCAGGGAGCCCAATGTGGGGCTGGATCCCAGAACTCTAGGATCATGGCCTGAGCCAAAGGCAGACACTTAACCATCTGAGCCTCCCAGGCACTCTGAAAATACTAATGTTTTAAGAGAAATAGTAGTATAGTAATGGTTATTATTTGTTTGTCCTTATATTTTGGAAACATAGGTAAGTATTTAATGGATGCAATGAAATGTTATCTGGGATTGGCCTCAAGATCGTCCAGGGGAGTGGAACAAATAATGGGAAAAAATTCTTCATGTGTTGACACCTGTTAAACCTGGATCATATATATTTTGGGGTTCGTTATATTCTTTACTTACATATGTGTTTGAATTTTCTGTAATGCAGTTACTTGTACACACACATGCATGCACATATAAAGCTAAACTGACACTTCATTTCTCATGCTAATAATGTTTTTCCCTTTCTCAAACTGTTTTTTTTTTTTTTTCCTTAACTCAGTCATTTGGAGGAGAAAAGGACTTTTGGAAATTTTCAATACTCTTTTTAGACGCAGGATGGCACTGTTCGAATAAGTAATTAGCCAATGTCCATTTCTCCTGGAATAGGCTACTTTTCCTTTACAATGTTAATACTTCCTAGGGCAGTTTGTCTTAGTTGAGAGTTAAAACTTTTCAGATAACATGCAGAGATGATCCTAGTTACACCTTAACTTTAGTTTCCTGTGCTGGCGGTATCTATCTAATACCAGTTTTTTAAAATTAACAATAAAGTTCACAACTACTTAAAGGGTGGTTTCATGCAAAAACAGTTCTGTGCCCACTCTTCTTACTTTTTGTTTTTACAATTATTGCTAGGGGATTGGTCATCCATGTATCTTAATGCAAATACATCTATCTGTCTATCTATAATATCTATCTATCTCTTTATGAATCCTCCTTATTTAAAACTATCAATGCCAACCACAGGACGTATTTCTACTTTTTAAATGGCATTGAGCCAAACACTACTGATTAAGATCAAGATGAGTACTATAGACTATAGACAAAAGCTTTCCCCTCCAACCCTCAGAAAAAGAATGGAAATAACTGTATTCTTGGACGTTCTCAGTCTGATTCATGCCTTCTTTTAGCCAACTATTCATGTATTCACCAGAAGAATTACACCTACTACCTCCGGTGTAGGAAGAAAAAAAAAATGTCAAATGAGCAATAATGTTAGCAGAAGCCTGAAACTCAAGAGCTGGTATTCAGAAACGTACTCCTCCCCTCCCCCTTCCCTCCGGTCCAATTCCCCTTTCTGATTCTGGCCATCGGAAATTGACTTGGCGTTAACAACCAACTGGAATTTCAAGGCGTCAATACCCCGCCCCCCCCAACCCGTGTCCCCCCCAGCTTCGGAAACTCTTAAACCTCTCCCTTCCCTACACTCAACCATAGAGACAGATAAATGATGCAGCAGATTACACCGCTGAAAGGCAACATTTGTCCTGAGCTATTTTCACATTTTTTCCTGTTTCCGATTTGTGTGCCAGACTTTTGTTTGCTTGCTCAGGACATGGAAAACATATTTGGGCATTTCCCCCACAGTTTAATGCCAATGGCTTTCTCCCAGCAAATGAAAGTGAAAGTGCTACGTTTTAGTGGTGTTTTATCCTTTAAAGTGTGTACTAGCAGCTGGTGTGTACGGAGATGTGTGGGTGGGACGGAGGGTGGGATTGGGAAGCTTGAAGAACCAGTTTTGAGGTTTTGTTTGTTTATCTTGAGATCGCAGCAGGGTTCCTGTTTTTTTCTCCCTTTTTTGGGGGTCTGACTTTGGATTTATTTTCATTTGGACAGTCATTGAGGTTTCATTCAATGTGCTGACTTAAAAAAATACACTCCACTTGTAGCTTTCCCCGGTTGCACTTTAAAACACCAGCCAGTCTCACCCTCATCTGGAAATAATGCAAGCTTCTCTTTCTTCCTCCTCCCCCACTTTTTGTTCCCCCCTTCTTTTAAAGCCCCACATAACCTGAAGTCGGTAATCAGATGGAAAATGTGCTGGTCTTAGTTTACTTTAGTCTACTCTCCCTGTTGGTGGCAATTTTACTTGTTGAGGTATATTGAAAAAACAGGCATTTTATGCATATGTAGCTACTGAGTCTTGAAATATGCCGCTGATCTAAGTTTGCTGTAAGTTTCCTTAAGAACACTTCATGTGCAACTTTCACTATTTTTGTTGCGTGGACTTAAAAAAACGCACGGAGAAGGACACCAGCGATCTTAACAGTGACATTAATTCATCTGAAGTCATTCATCCTCTCCCTCCCCGTTCCTTTTTCCAAGAAACAACTAATCACAAACCAGGCTAGAATTTCTAAAAAGAGGAGGAGGAAGAAAAAGAGGCGGAGTGGGGTAGGGGACTGAGTTTAGAAGGGCCAGAATTTCTCTCATTCACAGGGTGGAAAAGTTGACATTGTCTAAGCCCTTCTGAATGGCTGGTAGTTGGTTACCCTGATTGTACCTCTACCTCCCCTCCCCCTCCACGTGACGACCCAGGACACATGCGCACCCGACGCAGCCCGGCACATCTGCAGACTGACGTCAGTGTGCTCTGCCTCCGAGGAAAAGCTGCCAAAATTTTCTCCTGCTGCAATTCAAGTTGGCTGGGGGCCGGTAGTGAGATCTAGGGCTACTTCAACAAAACTTTGCTGCCCTTCCTGCTCCTCTTGTCTTCTTTTCTCTTGATACCCTTTGATGCTCTTCACATGTTATTTGCATAGCAAAGGCACTAAGCTGTCCAGGAAGAGAGGGCACCACTTCCACCCCCAATAAGCCTTTTTTTCCCCTTCCTTCTTTCTTTTTTTTCCTTTCCTTTTTTTGCAGAGGGGGGGTCGAGAGAGAAAGGGGATTTGCAAAGGCAGCATCTCTGGATGGTAGCCTGGATGTGTTGATGGCATCTCTTTTATTGCCAAATCGGAAAGTCCGTTCTCTAAAGCCCAGTTTAGCCAGACTATAGGGTTTTATTCTGGCTGCAGAATAAGTAACTGACTGCTGTGGCTTTGCAAAGGGGGGCAGAAAAAAAAGAGAGAGAGAGAGGGGAGAGAGTACGTGAGTCGTCCAGTGCAATCTCTATTGTTTGAAACTTACTTTTTATCAGAATTTGAAGATGAAAACGGTAAGGAAGACTTAAAAATATTCAATGAAACCGTTTTTGCTTTTTTTTTTTAAAAATTAAAACTTGTACTTTGCTTGTCTTCCGAATAACGCGTAGAAAACTTTTTCTCTGTGTGTATGTGTGCATGTGCGTGTGTGTGTGTTTTTAATGGCAATGAGTGAGCTTGACTGAACTCATTTTACAGATAGAAATCTTTTTAACTCCAGACTAGTCGGGGGTTGGAGAAATCTGGGTCTTGCAAGTATTTTATGATGCAAAAAATACACATCTATTATACGAATAGACATGTTTTGTAAAATATGACTTGATTATGATTATTGTGGTCTTTTAACTATCACCAAATAGTAACCGGGAAGGTAATAATGATGTGTATTTTTAAACTGATTTCTAGTTTTCTTAAAGAAAAACCTGCATTTTATAGTTTCATGTCAGTGTCTTAAGTAGTCAGACAAGTGCATATTTTATGCCTGGGCTCAGAGGGGAGAATTAATGTGCTAGCTATAGCCCCGATGCTCTAGGATATGTTAAGCTTTTAATAGGCTAATCAAAGAGATGGAAGCGTGTGTTTTTGATTTACTTTTGGCCACTTGGGACGACGTGCTAGACTCATAACCCTCCGGAGCCTTGAATATCTGGGTATGTCTGTGTATATGGTGTATGGGATCAAAGTTCAGGGATTGTTGGGGGCGGGGGGACAGTTGGAGTGCCAGAGGGGTTTTTGGAAAGCTGCCTTCTGATAATGTGTACTACAATTCCTGTCTTTGGTAATTTCTTTCCTTGTTGTACTAGAGGCAAAGAGAGTGAAAAAGCGCACTGAGAGGGAACAAGAGAGTGAGTTTCTTACTCTTGTTTTTATTTGAGCTGCCGGTGCAACGCGTTTGGGCCAAATGCCAACTGTCTGGGTCACACGCGTTTTATCCAAATAGATTTAGCGCTGCTGTCTGGAAATGGGCTGCTGAATGTTAACTTTAGGATCAACTCAACCAGGGCAGCTCAGACTATTACCCTCTGTCTGGGCGAAGTAGGATGGGGGGGCGAAGTGCAGAATGGAGGAGGAAAGGGGAAACTGAACCATTGCTTGGAACTTTTAAAAAGACACTGGAGTGTGATTTTCAGTATATTCTTTTATATTCAAATTTCTTCTGGTAATTTACTTTTCTTTCTTCCCTTTTATAGCTTATATTGATTAGACTAAAATGTAGGAATGACAGTTTTTTAAATTCATGACAGGGAAAGAAATGTAATGTAAAACTGGTGTATTTGAAGGAAATTGGGAAAATTAATTTTGGAAATAATTGTTTTCCTGTGTTTCACCAAAGTGGTAACTACAGTTCTGGTTTATGTTGATTTTGTGCTTAAGTGTGATCATTGGTGTTTTGGACTTCTGTAGAAAACATATAGAGGCAAATAACTTGATTTCAAACAAATCAAATGCATTCATCTGCCACAAATGGCAGCAAAAATAATCTATCTTGTGGTAGTAATATTTTTGTGATGCTCAAGGGGAAAAACCTCTAACCTCAAGACCTGAAATATTTTAATACTTTTCATGTCTGGGCCAATATGTGTAAGATTAATTTCTACTCTTGTCTACTCTTACCACTTCCTCTTCATTTCCTTAGCAACCACTAGTAGCTACTAGTGGATTAGGATGGATCTCTATGCGAAATCCTATCTTGTGTGTGAGTTTTATGAGAAAATAAAGAGAATTAACATATTAAGAAAATTAATAACACGTTCTTAGGAGAAGAAGAAAAGCCAGAAGAGGTGGATAGTTTTCTTGGTTCTACCAAAAGACAGTTGATTATCAACATTTCGTAATAGCCTCAGAAGAAAAAGGTGTTTCTGCTTTTCAACAGAGAAGTTATAATACAGATAATGTATTATACTTGCCATCTGGAAAAAACAGTTTGGGAATATATGTAATTTGGAGCTTGAATTTTGTAGAATGATGTTTTGTATGTTTGCTTTGGGCTCATTTGCTCTTCTTGATAGGTGAGTTTTGAGTGTTTTCAATTATACCTTGGGACACTAATCTCACAAAGTTTATAAATGATCTAGAAACCTTTGTACTTATAGCCTAGTAGTATCCTTGGCATATAGTAGATGATACTAAATGTTTGTTGAGAGAATAAATGGCAAAGGAAATGAGAAGTTAATTTTCACATATAAAAATTAAATACTTGAAGGGAACAGAGTGTTATTGCTTCCTCTGAAGACCAAATCAGCCTTAAAATAAACAACCAGAGTTAAGATGGATGAAAGAAGTTGAGTAGGGTGTTATACATGTTCTTTAGCTCCATAATAATAGTTCATGAGAGGAAATTATTACCTTGGCTACTCCCAGATCACTTGACTAGGAAGTAAAGATGATAAAGGAAAAAGACAAGTAAGAACCCTTCAACCAGGGAAACTACTGAGGCAGTACTGTAGAGCAAGTTGTCTGATCTTATTTCCACTTAGCTAGTGTACTTTTGATCCATGGAAGGAGGTAAATAACTTTAACTTTAACTTTACTAGCTGGTACATTTGTATTAGGGAAAAAAGCATATGTGAAATCAAAGAAAATGGAATTTTTGAATTTAAAATATTTGTAAGCCCAGTTATCATGACCTACATTCTTTATTATTTGCTCTAAAAGACAATACAATGTTATTGATTGATTCCTATCATCATATTTAACTATTCTACATTTTGCATGACATGCAAGAACATGAAACTATTTTTGAAGGAAGCCCTTTGAAAAGTATCATACTCTTTATGAATAAGATAAGGGGGGGGCTAATATTTCCTTAGTCATTAAAGTGAAGTGTGCGGACATTTTACATCATGTGTAATCTGATTTAATCGACAAGTCTTTATAAGGTAGATACCATTATCTTGGTTTTACTGATGAGGAAACACATCCAGAGAGGTTAAGTAACTTGGAGTCAAGCCAGAACTCTAAGCCTTTGTCCTTTCCACAACATAGTAATGCTATTCCTATACAATATAAAGAGTTAATAGATAATGATTTATGAATAGTTATGTAATATTTTAATGTTAGTTTGAATTCTGGAAACTATATTTGAAAAAGTCAGTGTTTATACACATTTCTTTATAATATCCAGATTAACCTCTCTAGCAGGTGTCAGAAAGTAGGTTAACTATTCATTTTTATTGTGTAGATAACTAAGAGAGGTTGTTATGTTAGTTGTTGTTGATTTTAGTTGACCTGGGTCAACTCATTTACTTATTAAAGTTTCTTCACTGGCTCCGGAAGATTGAGAAAAAAGTGGGGAGTGAGGATGGGTGTAAGAAAGGAGAAAGAAACTCAAATTTATTGCATGCCCATGTGCCAGGTACTGTAGCTAGTGGTGGAAACAAGATTTGGTTTAACTTTTTAAAGGTCCCGCTCTTTCTATTATGTACCAATACCACTTTTTACTACAAGTTCTTAAATCAAATGTTAGTCTACTTCTGGCCAAGTAGTTACATATTACTTTTTTTCTCAGTGGTACTTGTATACTTAATTTGGGCGTTTACTGGACAGTGGTGATAATTGTAAGAGTGGAGGTTACAAAACTGAAGAGTAAGAAATTTCTTGAGGAGAAAATAGGTGTTCCCTAAACCCAGACAACTTTAAGTTTGTCATTAGTTTCAGAACCCAGGAAAATGGGAAAAAAGGATGAAGGAGTCATACAAATATATCACCGCTAATAGAAAAGGAACTCAAATGTGTTAATGATATGTTTCTTCTTTAGAGGAAGATTAAGGCATATATGGGACTTATTTACTGTCAGACATTATTATGCAAAACACTCAAGCCATCTGGAGAGTGAATCTTATTTATGAAGTGACAGTTACACTTTTTTTTTTTTAAGGTTTTTTTATTTATTTGACAGACAGAGATCACAAGTAGGCAGAGGGGCAGGCAGAGAGAGAGGAGGAAGCAGGCTCCCTGCTGAGCAGAGAGCCCAATGTGGAGCTCTATCCCAGGACCCTGGGATCATTACCTGAGCTGAAGGCAGAGACTTTAACCCACTGAGCCACCCAGGCGCCCCATGACAGTTACACTTTAATATCTCATGGGAAGTTTTGGAATATGGACACTGTATGTAAGTAAGTAGGTTAGGAATAAAGATAACTGGATTCTTTCCTTTACTGTTATTGACTAATGGTGTGACTTAGTCTCTTTATAGATTTTTGCCTGAGTAAGCATATGTCTTAACTAAATCATTGTAGAAATAATTTTGAGATGAAACAATTATTGTGTGTAAAGTTGCTTAAAACTATTCACATTAATTAATTTAACCATTTATTATGATCATATTATTTGACAGTGGTTACATGGGACTACTGTTGAATATTCAAGTTAGAGTGCCTTAAACTGGAAGTATGATATGGTAGGAAGAATTTAGACTTAAGAGTCAGAGAGCCTTCCGTATGACTCTTGGCTCTGCTATTTTCTAGCTTTGTGACCACTAGGAGCTTCAACTGTCTGCTCTGTAAATTGGGAGCTGTATTGTTATCAATTCTTGCAAAAAAAAAAAATAGTCACCATAAACTTAGTGGCTTAAAAGAACACACATTTATTATCTCACAGTTGTCTAATTCAGGAAACTGGGCTTGATGTGGCTATGTTCTGTGCTTCAGGGTCTTTCATGAGGCTGCAATCAAGGTGTTGGCAAGGGCTCTGGTTACCAAAGAATGCTCGACTGGTGAGGGATCTGCTTCTAAACTCACATATTAGTGGGCAGGGTTCAGTTCTCAAAGGCCATTACATTGAGGGCCTTAGTTCCTTGTTAGTAGTTATTGGAAGGCTGCTCTCAGTTGCTTGCCATGTGAGCCCTTCTCTATGACAGCTGCCTTCATCAAAACTAAAAGGGAGAGAGTCTACTAGTAAGATAGAAATCAGAATTTTTTATAATATAATCATTGACATGACATTTTCTCAACACTTTATTAGTACAAGTTATTGGTACAAGCTATATTATTGGTACAAGTTATATATATTGGTTCAAGTTACTCAAGGGAAGGGAATTATGCAAGTGTGTGGATATCAGGAGGCAGGCTCACTGGGGCCATCCTAGAGGCTGCCTGACAAAGCAGCAATAATACCCACTTTATAAGATTGTCGTGAATACCAAAAGAAGTAACATATATTTAAAATTCTCTTCATTTTTGGTCTGACCTTAAACTAACTTTCTAGATATTACCTGTTAGACTTCTCCATAGGAACTAAACTTACTATTATTACTGAAATGACTTTCTATTTTTTTCTTCCCATCTAGACTTTGTAGACTCTATGTCTTTAATTTGCAATGATTGCTCCCATTGATTTGAACTGTGAAATTGTGTTCATCTTCCAGGGCCTATCTCAAATGCCACTTTTTAAATAAGCTTTTCTTGATCCATCCTTCTCCAATTCAGAGTCATTTCCCTCGTCTGATCTCCACAATGCCATTTCATAATTTCATTATGGCAAATATCAGTCTGCCTTGAATTTTTTTTCTTTCTTGCTTAGATTATGAACTCTCAAATGGCAAGGATTGTCTTTTAATTAATCTTTTCTGTAGCCTCGTAACAGCATTTTAAGAACATAGTAAAACATATTTGTTGATTAATAAATTAGTTTTTGTATAGAAGAAGTTTTAAATGATTGTAGTTGTTTTATCTGTTGTAATAACCAATATTTTTAGCACCATAGGGATGAAGTATTCCACATAAATTAATTTTTCAATCAACTACAAATATCCTCTTATATGCCTAAAGTGATTTTCTTTTAATCAGTATTTACTCATTCATTTACTCATTTTTTGGCCAACATATATGTAAACGTTTATTATTTAATCCCATACATTAGAAATACGGAATGAAAATCTTTCTAGTACATTTTTGTACTTCTCTATATTAGTAATGTTATATTATTAAAAACAATTTAATCTTTTATTCCTGACTCAAGCAGTGTTTTGAATATCAAATATTGAGCTATAACACAATAGGAACTGTAGACTATTTAAGGGCCATTTGCCTGTACCCCAAACTGTATTACTTTGGGGTTCTGCCACTAATTTCTAGTTTGTCTTTCTTTTTCTTCGGTTTTATGCTGTTAATGACGTAGTTTCTTAGTTCCTTTGCTCTTTTCTTCTAAAGTACTATGTGCTGGGAAATCAAGTAGTCACATATGCTAGCATTTGGTATGAAATGTAAATTCATGGACTGTGAGTTAGGTTGTGAGTGGAAAGGAAGTGCATGAGATAGCACAGGAAATCTGTTGTGATACCTGAAATGAGTTTTTAAGAATTCTTTCTTTTTCAGAAAATGAATTTCTTTCATTTTCACTTACATTCTAGATAGGTGAAGTTGTCTCATATGTATTCCTTTTAAAGTCATATAAGACTTAGAGATAAAATCAAGGGGTAAGGTAAATATGGCTTAAATTTTTAGAAGTTTATTTTGTGCTAGTGTCTGAGTGTTCACAGACCGCTGCTAAGTGTCACTCTGTATTTGCAGATATACTCTAAGAAAACATAATAAGTGTCTTGTATAGCAACAAATCAATCTTTAATATGAGTGTTCTAAAAAGCACATTAAGGAATGGGAATATATACTATTTATCTCTTACATAAAATGAATTTTGGTTGTGAAGTCACTTTACCTTTTATTTTATCGAAAGGAGGTTAGCCACTGTACCCACACATTTTTTCTTCAAAGCTTAAAAAAATAATTTTTATGATTTCACTTCAGATTCTTTATTTGATTAATAAGTAGCTCTGGCATTACCCTGCTTACCATTTAGGTTTCTGATTGTTTAGTCTTGTGAATGTTTTTAGACTATAAAGAACAACAATAGTGTAATTTAACTATATTAAATCATACTGTATTTTTTGTCTTTTGGTAAACATTCATCAATATAGTTCTGTCCCTACAGGATATTTTTCATTTAACATAAATTTTGTTTGTTTGTTTTTCTAGGTTAAAAAATGGCCATACTTTAGTAACTAATCAGCCAAATGCTTTGCTTGTGAAAATTTTACCATCATTCTTTTGTTTCCTTTTGGATTGAAAAAAATGAATCCAGATACAGAAGAAAGTATGAGATGTTGGAAAAAAGTACCTGTTGAACAGTGGAACATCTAATAATTTTCAAGAAATTTTACAGAAATAAAATTGTTATGCTTCGATTTTGGTATGATATTGACTCTCTAGCACATAGGTAGCCCTCCAAAAAAAAATCATCCAGTTTTCTAAATTATGGAAATTTTGTGGAAGACGTTGACCTGGATTTTGAGCCTCATCATGGCTTCATCGGAATTTCATAGTGACCACAGGCTTTCATATAGTTCTCAAGGTAGGAGTCCTGCTTCTGAAAGTGACAAAAAAATATTGCTATTAATTTGATGAGAAAAGATTTTGAATGTTTTCTCTGGGATATGTAGTGATAGGAGTGGAGGCCCACTGTATCAATACAGTGCTAGTTTCATAAATCTTGAGGGTTCTAAGTAGTCTAACTTGTTATACTAGTATTTAACATCTAGTGTATTTTACAGTTGACTGATCTTTCTTAGATGATAGACCCAGACCTCTTATTTTGAATCCTAAACTTTAACAAGCTCCTTTATTGCTAAGAGTTACAGGTAAGGTCATGTTCAAAGGGAATCCAAGGGTTTATGCTATAAAAGAGCAAAAAACTAGATGTATTCTGATACAAGGGCCCTCTAATATGGAAGCTTAGTGATAAAAATACTTTCCAAGCTTAAGAATTCTCATATAAGAACTAGAATCTGAGTAAAAGAGTAAGAGAGATAAGAAGTTCAACTTTTCAAACTCCATGGGTTCCTAATTTGAAGCCATCGAATTGAACTTTATTTATTTATTTATTTTTAAGATTTCATTTATTTATTTGAGAGACAGTGAGAGAGAGAGAGAGAGAGAGATAGCAATAGAGAACATGAGCTGGGAGGACAGGGAGAAACAGGTTCCCCACTGAGTAGGAAGCCCCATGGGGGGCTTGATCCCAGGACTCTGAGATTATGACCTGACCTGAAGGCAGAAGCTTAACAGACTGAGCCACCACAGAACTGAAACCAGACGCCATATAGAATTGAACTTTATATTATAGTAAAGATCTTAACAGAGATCCATGGAGTGAATGACATTTTGTTTTCCGTGGACATGGCCAATCTTTATAGATTTATTAAAATGCCTTTTTGATTGACCTCCCATGAATGTTTGGTAACCAATAATTTTTTGGTGTGGATGAGCCAAACTTTCAAGCCTTTCTATGTTGATGTATATATCTAGAAGTCTATATGTATACAAAGTGGCTCTCGAAGTTTTTTTTTTTTTAAGATTTTTATTTATTTATTTATAATAATAAATAAAACAGACAGAGATCACAAGTAGGCAGAGAGGCAGATTGGGGGGGGGGGGGAGAAGCAGACCCCCTGCCGAGCAGAGAGCCTGATGCGGGGCTTGATCCCAGGACTCCGAGACCATGACCTGAGCAGAGGCAGGTCTCAACCCACTGAGCCACCCAGGCGCCCCTCGAAGTTTATTAATAAAGTTGTAGCATTTAGTGTGAACTCTTACTTATAAGAGGTGAAATAAATACTGTCTTTTAATTTATTTCTGTTTGGTCATACTCTCATGGGAGTTTATATTTGTGGGTGAACTCCATGTACAGACAGTGAGGCAATGGACAGACATTTGGTTTCCCTTAGTGGTAAACCTCATTAAAGGAAGATGTGGTTAAGAAGGTAGATTGGAAATATTAAGTATACATTAAAGAGGAAAATATGTGTAATAATCCTTTAAATTTTTTGTCAATCTAATATTTCTAAACAGCTTTATTGAGATACAATAAATATATGATATGATTTACTTATATAAAGCACACCATTCAGTGGTTTAGAGTATATTTGCAGAGTTATGCAACCATTACCACAATCAATTTTAGAACATTTCAACACCCTAAAAGAAACCCTGTGCCCATTAACAATCACTCCCCAATTCTCTCCAAACCACTCTCCACCCCAGCCCTGAACAGCCTTAATCTACTTATGTCTTGAGATTTTCCTATTCTGAATATTTCCTACAAAAAGAATCACATAATATGTGGTCTTTTGTGATTGACTCCTTTCACTTTACATAATGTTTTTAGAATGTTAGATAATGAGCTTTAATAACGAAGGCAGTTATTATGAAGTTTCATTTATGTCATACATGTATCAGTTTTGTGTCGAATAGTATTCCATTGTATGAATATACCACATTTTATTTATTCATTCATTCATCAGTTGATAAACATTCAGATTATTTCTCCATTTTGGCTATTATGAATAATGCTGCTATGAACAGTCATGTACAACTTTTTGTGTGGATATGTGTTTTCATTTTCTCAGGTAAATACCTAGGAGTGGAATTGCTGGGCCCAATGGTAGTTCCATGTTCAACCTTCTGAGGAACTGCCAGACTGCTTTCCAAAGTGGCTTCTGTATTTTCCTTAAAAAATATTTCTATAAGGCTGTAGAAATTCAATATTAACTCTTTTGGATAACTTTAACAAACATTTTATCTGAGCTAAATTCTATTATTTTAAATATGTGTACTTTTCACTGTTTTTTATTTCACTATAAAATATTCCTATTTCCTATAAGAATTTAGCTTTTAAAATCCAGTAAGAAATAAATGTAAAAACAAAAAATAGTCTTTCAAACTAATTTTAAAATAATCCTATTTTGAGGAACAATTGGAACTTAATTCATCATTAGATTTTAAGCTTCATTTTGTTTAATATAACAGTTTTTATTCATATCTCACATATAATGATGCTGATATAGTTTTTTGTTGTTTATACTGCTACTTCTTCGTTCTGTTAAATTTTCTTTTCTTCCATGTGTTTTTTTCTGGATTCTCTGCCTTGTGATTACAAAGAGGAATTCCTGACTTATCTAGAACACTACCAGCTAACTATTCCAATAAGGGTTGATCAAAATGGAGCTTTTCTCAGCTTTACTGTGAAAAATGATAAACACTCCAGGAGAAGACGGAGTATGGACCCTATCGATCCACAGCAGGCAGTATCTAAGTTATTTTTTAAACTTTCAGCCTATGGCAAGCACTTTCACCTAAACTTAACTCTCAACACAGATTTCGTGTCCAAACATTTTACAGTAGAATATTGGGGGAAAGATGGACCCCAGTGGAAACATGATTTTTTAGACAACTGTCATTACACAGGATACTTGCAAGATCAACATAGTACAACTAAAGTGGCTTTAAGCAACTGTATTGGGTTGGTAAGTAGATGTTATAATTTTTAGTTTCTGATAGGGAAAAAATTCACAATGTAAATGTCTTTCTCCCATTAAGAATATACAGAGTTGGGTTAAGTAAGGAAGATAATAGTCTAAAATTTTTGTTATTTCTGCTGTCTTTGCTTTTGATAGCCCTTTGATAATGTTTGCATTAACTCTTCAAAGAATAATTTTTAGAACCATATATTATTTGTAGAATAAATTGAGCACATTGATTGCTAGTTTCTCTGTAAATGGTGTTGGGATTTATATAAAACAGATTTTTTTGGAATAAGAATAATCCAAAATAAATCTGTATTGAAACTTCTCATATATTAAAATGACACTTGCTATTATATATGATAGAAAAATACTGTTCCCAGTCATCAGCACTGCCATCTAAGTTTGGATACTCTTCTACATCTAAGCGGATAGCAGAGTGTCACCCATCTATTCTTTATCTTTTTTTTTTTTAAAGATTTTATTTATTTATTTGACAGAGAGAGAGATCACAATCAGGCAGAGAGGCAGTCAGAGAGAGAGGGGGAAGCAGGCTCCCTGCTGAGCAGAGAGCCCAATGTGGGCTTGATCCCAGGACCCGAAGATTATGACCTGAGCTGAAGGCAGAGGTTTAACCCACTGAACCACCCAGGTGCCCCTATTCTTTATCCTTTATTAAGACGTTCTGACTCTTGTTCTCTTTCCCTCTATTTTTTAATACCTTTTTGTTTTACTTTGCTTCCTATTGAAACTGCATGGCCCATGTTGACTACCTTTGGCTACTTAAGATGTGGTCTGCCAGGTTTGCCCACTGAAGTTACTGGTTTCTCCTTGGCAACTAATAATGAATTTGTGAGCAGATACTTTGAGACTATGTAAATACTCTGTTCCTCATCACACCTTTGCCCACCACACTTAGTAACTCCTGCATCTATTCTTATTTTGTTTTATGTTTCATTTTTAATCAAATGTAAAATGTAAACACTTTTTCTAAAAATCCCACTTTTCAAAGCGCCCCCCCTCTTTTTCAGTAGGCTCTGCACGTGATGTGGGGCTTGAACTCACAATCCTGAGATCAAGCTCGATTGGCTCTACAATTGAGCCAGCCAGGTACACTTCAAAGGCCCTTTTAACCAATTTTGTTTATAGTTGTAAATAATGTAAATATAGAGATAATTATTGTTTTCTAATCCTATTTTCTCACCCATTGTTTCAGTATTTCAACCCTTGCCCCATTCAAAGAAGACTTCCTAATATTATTACTGTTTGTCTGTTCAAAATAAAGTCACATTTTAGTTTGCTTTATATTTGAACCATGGCTTTCTTATCCAGGTTTTGTATTTCTGGAGTTTCTAATTACTGTTATTTTGTCTTATTGTGAAAAAAATCTTTTTTTTTTTAACCAAATGATCAGTATTATCCATTTCCTTAGTCTTTGTATCTATTACTTGGAATATATTCCATTCTTTGGAGGTACTTTTTTTCTTCCAATCTGTTGGTTAATTTCTTGAGCTATTGTACATCTCTCATATTGGGATTCTTTTTTCCTGGTTAGTTCTACATCTTCCTCTTTCTGAGTTTACATCCTGGTTTTATTGGAGAATATCTTCAAGTAATTATGTCAGAAAATGTGTCTGAGAAGTAAAATTTCTGAATCCTTACCTATTTGACCTTGAGAGCTTGTTTGGAGGTTCTAGCAGGGGAGCGCAGCTACTCGTATACCCTTGACCGAAGAACGGTCCTCTCCTCTATCGGGGAAGGTCGTCCTCTTCGACCGAGCGCGCAGCTTCGGGAGGGACGCACATGGAGCGGTGAGGGAGGAAGGGGACACCCGCCTAGCCAGCCAGATCAGCCGAATCAACCCTGGCGATCAATGGGGTGACAGATGTCGCAGCCAGATCGCCCTCACATCCCCTTACCTATTTGAAAGTTACTTTATGTTGCCCTCATATTTGGTTAATAATTTAGCTGGATGTGGAATTCTGGTTTCAAAAATCAGGGGCACCTGGGTGGCTCAGGTCATGATCCCACGGTCCTGGATCAGGACCTTCCTGGATCAGGACCTTCCTGCTCAGCAGGAAGCCTGCTTCTGCTTCTCCCTCTCCCACTCCCCTACTTGTATTCCCTCTCTCACTGTCTCTGTCTCTGTCAAATAAATAAATAAAATTTAAAAAAAAAATCATTTTCCTTCAGAACCATGGATGGTGGAATTGGGAAAGGGAAATATGGGGCATCAAATTTATAAGTATGATTTTATGTCTTAGGGAATGATTTAAGGATTTTTAAAAAATTATCACTGATTCATTTTGGGAGAATTTTGGGAAGCAGTCTGCTTCTTGTTCTTTTCTTTTTCTTTCCTAAGATTTTTCCTCAAGGAAAGTGATATGCTCTTCTCTTTATCCTTTCTATTTTAAGAAGTTTATAATAATGTCCTAAGCTGTGGATCTTTCTTCCTTATTCTTATTTGATATTTAATGGTTGCTTTCAATTTAAAGACACACCTTCAGCTTAGAGAAATTTAATAAATTATTTCCTCAATTTCTTTGTAATTGGTTCTTTACTTCCCTTGTCTTTCTCTTTTTCCTTCTTTTTCTATTTTGTTCTAAATTCTATGAGATCTCTCCAATTTTGCTTTCTTTTCCTTCAACTGATTTAAAAATTACAAGCAGTCATTCTTCTAATTTTCAAGAGATTTTCCTTTTTAATTGTTCCTTTCTTTACATTTTGTTCTTATTTTTTAGTTATGTCCACAGTTGCCTTTCTATATTTTCCCTTATTCACTTTTCCATTCACCAAATAGTTATAAGTACCGATCATATAATAGGCACTGATCTAGGTACTAGGAGTACAACACTAAACAAAAGAGAAATTCTTGTCATCACAAAGCTTGCATTCTCGTGGAGGATATACATAATCAGATAAATAAATAAAAATCACAGTGGCTCAGTTGGTTAAGCGGCTGCCTTCGGCTCAGGTCATGATCCCGGGGTCCTGGGATTGAGTCCCGCATCAGGCTCCTTGCTCAGCAGGGAGCCTACTTCTGCCTGCCACTCTGCCTGCTTGTGTGTACTCTCTTTCTCTCTCTGGCAAATAAATAAAATCTTAAAAAAAAAAAAATCACAGTACGTTGGATAATGATAAGTTCTAAGAAGGAAAAAATACTGAGTGAAGACCTATGGAAAATAAGGAAGGTAAGCTAACATCTGAAGGAAAGGATTTCCAGGTGGAAATCTTTAAGTATGAAGATGTGAGCTAAGAGTGTTTGGGAGACAGCAAGAAGACTGCCCTGGCTGGAACTCATGAAAGAAAGGGAGTGTAATGGAAGGCGAGGTTGGAAAGAGAACTGCGGCCAGATGGTAGATTTTAGAAGACACAGGATCAAATCAATGATGACTCCAAGCTTGAGGCCTGGACAACTAGAGGAAAGCAGCCATGAATTGAGATAAGAAAGACTCAGGTATTAACTGAGATGGAAAACCTGGAGGAGGACCGTACTATGGGGGCAGTGTATATCTTAAATTCAGTTGGACTTGTTAAACTTGATATGTTGTATAACATATTGGATATGCAAGCCTGAAATTCAGGAGAGGGATATAAATCATGGAGCTATAAAATTGGGAATAATTAATATATAGATGACATTTAAAGCCAAGAGATTATATGAAATTGCTTAGGGTGAGGGAATATAGAGAGAATAAAGAAGAGATTAAAAAAAAAAAAAAAAAGAAGCTTAAGGAACAGAGCCTTTGGGCACTCCAGGAAGTTAGGGAGGTCAGAAAGATGATGAAGAGATAGCAAAGGATAATGAGATAAGAAAGTTAAAGGAAAACCAGACAAACATCCTAGAAGCTAAGAAAAGGAAGCATTTATTTCAAGAGAAAAATGCCGCCAAGTCAAAATAAGAGGACTGAAAACTGGCCGTTGGATTTATCGATGAGGAGGTTGTTGGTGACCTTGACAAGCAGTGCTGAAGTCATGGTGGCATATGGAATATAGACAAAAACCTGATGGAGCAGGTTTGAAAAGCAATGGGAGAAAAGAGGACATAGATAATTATTTTAAAGACTTTTTTGAAAAAGTAAATGATCAGTTGCTACAGGCAGAGTGGAATCAGACGAGGTTTTATTTTATTTGATAAAGATGAGAATGATTATATAGAGAAAAGAAAATTTCTCAAGTTCATCCATAAAAGAGGAAATAAAAGCGATTATATGATCATGAGGTGCAGGTAGGCAGATATTTGTGTTGTAGGAGTTTGCAGGAGGTTATATGATGTTTATTGGAATGGAAGATGGCAAGTTGAGTCATTAGGGATTAAGAGGAGACAAGAAATTATGGAATATTTATCCAGGAGAACAGGATACTGAATGTATTAGAGAAATGTAGTAAAATTGCTGTGAAGCATTAAGGACATTATTGAGATTATGGTTATGAATTTAAAGTGAGATTACTCAGCATCTCTATGTGTTTTTCTCTGTCTAAATGAAGCTGCAAGGTTGCAGGCCCAGAGGATCAAAACTGGTTTGATCAGAGTTGTGGTTTATCCAAATAAATTCTGTGAAGGAAGAAAAGAGCAAGGGAATTGAAGGTGGAACTGAGGATGGATTAGGCAGGAGTGAAGTAGGTGGAGTATAATGAAGTAAATGAAAAGATAGTAGAATCCTGAGGTCTTAGTGGGTGTAAAAGAACTATCTCTTAGAGTTGGGATACTAGAGGGATAGTCCTAGAAGAATGGGATACTTGAAATTAGATTTCGACAGGGTTGCAAGCATTGAAAATACTGAACTCTAGGGTTTGACTATGGATATGGGCTTAAGATAAAATGAATGACAAGATATTTGATAGAGAGCAGGTCAAGGGATTGAGAGGGCAGGAGTTGAAGGAACCATCTATGTCAGTAGTCCTTAACCTGGGGTACGTGAATGAAATTCAGGGGATTTGTGAACTGGAATGGAGATAAATGACATCTTTATCTTTACTAATTCTTTTTTAACAGTTCCTTCAATTATGAATATAGATAAGAAACCAATAAGATAATAGCTGACTCCAATAGAAATTATAGATATTTTCATGCCATTTTACAGTTTTGCAGGTTCTTCAAAATATTATTTATGTTAATCACCATTGTAAAATTATGATAGTTATTAGATCCACTGCAGATATTTTTATTTAAAGTGTTAGAAAAAGCCACATGCATTCTTATATTACATTTTTAAAAATACTTTGATAATGGTATTTCACTACAACAGTTTTCTTTATAATCCTATATATTTTTTCTATATTTAAAGTATTACTCTTAGAAGTAGTCCCTAGGCTTCATCCCCACTAGATTTCTAAAGGGATCCAGAACACACACACATAAATTTTAAGAACTGGTGACTTAAGATAGTGAAATCAACAATTATTTCAGGAATAATATTGCAGAGAATGACAGTGATCCAGGAGTTAAATCTTGAATGAATGAGGAAAGTGCGTATGGGTTATTAGTAACTGCAATAGCAGAAGGAGCTGGTGATGGCATGAGATTGGAAGCTGGCACGGGTTTTTGTTGTTGTTGTTTGTTTTAGAGGAAGGAGAGAGTGAGAATTGTTTAGAAATGGCAGTGAATTACATGGACACTTCCCTTACCTCCTGGTCCAATAGGAGACATATAGGAAAGAAAACAGAGGATCCACCATTCCAGAGGATTGCAGGGAAGAAAGAGTGTCATTTAGAGAGACCCAGGTGTTTGAGCAAGATGAAGTGAACATTCACAAATGAGGCTGAGCGTGAGTTTGAGAAGGCACAAGGGAAGTGTTTTAAATGGTGAAAGGGGAGAGTTAGGGGATGGAATCAGAAAATATGATGCACATAACCATAGGAGGAATTGAATCCAGGGGATGGGTCTTGGGCTTCTTGTAGGGATTAGCATGTCAGGGAAAGGGGGCATGATGGTTTTCATCCTGATGGC
This sequence comes from Meles meles, assembly GCF_922984935.1. NCBI lineage: Eukaryota > Metazoa > Chordata > Mammalia > Carnivora > Mustelidae > Meles > Meles meles. The sequence goes on from NC_060068.1 coordinate 89,000,677, forward strand.
CTGAGGCAGACTATGTAGAGGTGAGTGGAGGTGCAGAAGGAAGTGAGAGAGAGCAGGGCTCTTGCTAGGCATGTGCAGATTTCTGGCCCTCCATCATCTACCCTCCAGCACTTTTCTAATTTCATAATAATTTTCCCCCTTCTTCCCTCCAGCTCCACTGGCTCCTTGCTGTTTCTCAAATACTGTATGTGTGCTCATACTTCATTGCCTTTGTTGCCATTCCCACTGTCTGACCTGCTCTTTCACAAGATACCTGTCTGACCTGCTCCTTCATTTTGTTCAGGTTTCTGTACAAACATCACTTTATTAGAGAGGATGTCCCTGACCATCATAAACAGTATATAATTCTCTCACTTCTTATTAGTTTCTGTCCTCTTAAACTGCTTTTTTTCCCCCTTAACACTTAACATTGCCAGATTAATCATTTATCTAATGAATGAATCCTTCTTATCTAGGTCCTCCCACCAGAATATAAGCTCCATCATAGAGCCAGAAGTTGGTTTTGTTTACTACTGTATCCCCACCACCTAGAATAGTACTTACCATGTGGTAGGCACTCAGAACATCCTCAGTGAAAGAATAAGTATAGTCAGAAACGACCCTCAGAGGATAAAGGGATAATAATATACTGCCTAGTAATTTAAACTCCAAAGTCAATTGAAGATTTGTTTACTTAACTTTGCTTAGTCTGTATTTCTCACCTGCAAAGTAGAGATGATAGTAGTACTTACTTCAGAGAGCTAATAAGAATAAGTGAGAAAAAGTGTACAAGCATCTTACAGAGTACCTAACACTTAAAATTTCTGGATTTTTTTTCCAGAGTCTTTCCATATTTGAAATTAGAGATTTTGTTTACTTACCAAGCTACTGACTCTATTTTCCCCCAGCAACCTGAACTTCTTGTCTGGGACCTTTCAAACATCCTTCTGCCCACAGGTTAGCAAGATATGACTTTAGTGCTCTATCTTTCTGAGCAGTACTCATTACCTCACTTCTTATAGTTCTCTCTTACCGAAACTTCTTACACATGCCCTCTTTTCTGTAAGACCATGCTCAATTTGTGATCACATTGTTACTCTTCCTGGTAGAATAATTCATGTTCAGGTATTAGACTGTGTTAATGGCATATTATGTTATTCCTGTCAGTATTTGCATTTAATTTAGGGACTTATATCCTTAAAGTAAAGCAGACAATGGTGAAATAATGTGAAGTATCTAAGACCTGCTTTTTTGTTTTTTTGCATTCTTTAGTTCATTTAGTGTAGGTGCTTGCCAACTTCACCTATAAGTTAGAGCAGCTCTGATTATGTTTTATCTTTCTTTTCAAGCATGTGGTACCTAACATTAATTTCCCTAAACAGAATCATAGAGATTTAGATTCAAAGGGACCTTAGAGATTATCCAGACCAGAGATTTTCAGCTTTTTTTTTTTTTAAGCAGCAAGACCTTTTCTCAAATGAAATGTTATGTAGAAAAGTGCTATATAGATTAATAAAAGCACAGCTGATTGCTAAGTGCAGGAATCTAAGCCCTATAGGTCTCCCTTTGTTGTCTGGGGCAGTCCCCTGGAACCCTTAGGGCTCCCCAGAGTGCTGTTTTAAAACCACTAATTTACACCAACCCTTTCATTTTTCCAGCTGAGGAAATACACCAAGAGAGTTTGTGTTTCACCCAGTGTTACAGCATAAATTAGTTGGATTAAGAACAGTCCTCACATGTGCTGTATGTAAGAAAACACTAATAGACCAGTATGGAAGTTCTTATTTCTAATGCAGATGACTTTTACTATCTCATTTCTTTTAATCCACCAACTTTTTTTTTTTTTTTTATTTTTTTTTATTTTTATTTATTTGACAGCGAGAGAGAGATCACAAGTAGGCAGAGGGAGAGAGAGAGGGAAGCAGGCTCCCTGCTGAGCAGAGATCCCGATATGGGACTCGATCCCAGGACTCTGAGATCATGACCCGAGCCGAAGGCAGCGGCCTAACCCACTGAGCCACCCAGGCGCCCAATCCACCAACTTTTATTTGGTGTTCATACTACATATGAAACACTTTCTATAGTTATAACCGATAAAAAGATTTATGAAACATTAGCCTTTTGCCTAAAAAAAGCAAATAGTATAGTTGGGAAAATAAAACATGCAGTTGAAAATGTAAATATAGCTTCCAGACTTGAGAGGTAGCAAAGAAGTGTGACATTAATTAAAAATAAATGATATCAATAATAAACTCTGCTGGAGCTCAAAAGAAGGTTGAAGCTACTCCATTTGGGTGAGAAAGGTTTAAAAAGGAACTATAGTTGAGCTAACACTTCGCTATGTGAATAGGTATGAGGAATATGTCGTATGAATAAGAGCAGAGCTTTATGTAAATAGCAGCTCCTTCATTTATCCCTATGTAATGTTGGGGAAGTTCTTAAGCTCTGAGCCTGTTACTTCATCAGCAAAATGGAGATAAATAGGATATATATTAATCAAGGACGTATTAATTGGTATGACATGAACTTTAAAATGTCCATTGTTTATCACAATAGAAATTTATTTCTCCTTTGTACCAGTGTCTATGCTGGGCAGCTTTCCATCGAGTCAGTCAGGGACACAGATTGCTTCTCTTTCAGCTTCTGCCTCCCCTAGGTTGTTTTTCAGAGAGAGTATTTTCTTTGGGAAGGTTTTCAAGAGATGAGCTTTAAAGTGGTATATAGTATTCTTCTCATTTTCTATTGGCCAAAACTTAATTATAGAGCTATCCCTAAACACAGAGGATGTAGTTAAGCTGTGTACACAATTTGGAAAGGAAACAAGTCTCAGCGAGCACATGGAGATCTCTGCTACCTCACAGAGTTTTGCGGAAGATTGGAGGAAATAATGTATGTGACATGCTTAGTGCAAGACATGTATGGCATGTAGAAGAATTTAAAAATCCTCTTTAAGATATAGATAAATTTATATAATGTTTTGCTGGGTACAGATAATTGACTAAATTTCTATTAACATGTGTTTTAGCCTCTTTTTGGAGAGGTATCAACTTATTTTTGACTCTTGGCAATGATACTTGACTTTTAAAATGATTCTTCTTGGTAAATTCTTTTCTCCTTCTTTTAGCATGGCGTTATTGCTACAGAAGATGAAGAATATTTTATTGAACCATTAAAGAATACCACAGAGGAGTCCACACATTTTAGTTATGAAAATGGTCATCCTCATGTTATTTACAAAAAGTCTACCCTCCAGCAACGACATCTGTATGATCACTCTCATTGTGGGGTTTCAGGTGAGTGAGTGTGTGGCTTTTACAAAGTGTATTGTGTTGAATTGCCACTGTCTTTCTTCTGACACCTATGGAAAGGTTAATAATAAAAGTCAATAGGAATTTGAGTAATTAGAATGACAATGCCCAGAGTCCTCTTAAAAGATGTCACCTATCCAAGTACCATATGACTTCATTCATATTTGAAATTTAAGAAACAACATAAGGAAAAAATGGAAAAAAAATTAAAAAGACATGAACAAAAAACCAGACTCTCAATTACAGGGAGCGAACTGGGTGATTGCCAGAGGGAGGGTGGATGTGGTGGTGGGTAAAATAGATAAAGGGAATTAAGAGCACACTTGTCTTGATGAACACTGAGTAATGTATAGAATTTTTGAATCATTATGTTCTACACCTGAAACTATTATAACTGTATGTTAATTATGTTAATTATACCTGAATTAAAAAAACAAGAAGAAAAAAAAAACTACCTTCCCTTTCATTGGAGAAAAAAGGATGTTACTTATCGGTAGTTGGAAGCTCTTTGAGAAGTTCTTAAAATATAAGTCTGTGTGAAATTAGTTTTTCTTTGAAGGGGAAAAAGAACCCACCCTATTTTATTCAGGTAATAGTTATAATTTTCAAGCACAAGTGTTGCCTAGTCCTCTGTGCTGTTTGGTTAGCCTGATGTTTTTATGCTAATGGCGAGATGTTAGACACTTGAATAAGATTTGAAGAGTCTTAAGGTAGTATTCAAGTGTTAGGGTGCTCTAGAGGCTCCTTATGATTCTCTCTCTCCCTCTCCCTCTGCCCCTCCCCTGTCTCTCTCTCTAAAAAAATTAATAATAATAATAATAAATAAAAATAAAATCTTAAAAAAAATTGAAGATTCAATTTGTTCTGTATAGTTCTTGTAGTGGAGCCAGGGATAGTATATTTCAGTATTTCAGCAGGTTTCAGCTTAATACAAAGAAAAGTTCAGCAACAAGTAATTTTAGAAAAAAGTGGGATGGGTTCAACAAATAGATTTATAAAAAATAGAATGGGTTAAACAAACCCATTGTTTTGTTTATATCCATACTTGGGCTCCTTTTCTTCTGCTTCAAGTCTAAGTGTGCTCTGGAGTTCTTTCTTCAAGTGACTGTTCTCATTGTACGTACACGTCTTGGGTAATCTCTGGGACGTCCTTGTTGATGAAGAGTAATTGATACAGAAAAAGGCCACTTCAAGTGAAGCTGCTTAAGGCATAACATAAAATTTCATAGAAAACAATGAAAAACTTTTTGATGGATCTTTGCATTGAGAAATGAAACTAAAAATTATGGAAATAGTTTAGTTTATCTTATATTTACTGAATTTAAACTGTAAGTACAGCAATATATAAATTCATGAAAAACTAGGATTCAAAGATTTAGTTGTTTATTGCAATATAATTTTCCTATCATTTTTTTCCATAACATGGCATCCTTCACATCATGATTGTAAAGATGACTTTTTGCAAAAATATTTAAAGATTTCATTATATTCATTGTATTCTGAAAGATAACTCTTAACCCTTAGATATTCAAATTATCCTCTTTTGGAGGGCCTATCTTATTATACATCGGTCTTGCTGAGGTAGATCCTTCTTTTCCAAAGGTTGAGGCATGAATCAGATAGTTCAGCAAATCTACTCTTATTGCCAACATAAGTTGTCCTTGTTGGGGAGGATTTTCTTCTTTTATGGTCTCTCCCCCTGGATTACTGTGCTACTCGCAAAAAATAAAGCAGGTGAATGAGATATTCTTGAATGGCTGAAAAATCTTAAGTGAATTACTGCGACTATTTCCTCACTTTTAGTCTATTCACTAGTCATTTCTGTTACCTTTAACACCAGTCTATTTAGTTCAGACCCTTGTTATCTCTTGCCTGCACCCCTGTAATGACTTTCTAACTGGAGTCTTCCTGTCTTCAGCTTTGTTTTTGTCATTAGTGGGCTGTCTCCTACATCTGGCTACATTATACTCTTTATTCCTGTCTTCCTTCCCTCCCTCCCTCCTTTGCAAGATTTTATTTATTCATTTGAGACAGAGACAGAGAGAGTACAGGCAGGGTAAGAGGCAGAGGGAGAGGGAGAAGCAGACTTCCCGCTGAGCAGGGAGCCCAACATGGGCTGGATCCCAGCATCCTGGGATCATGACCCGAGCTGAAGGCAGATGCTTACCTGACTGAGCCACAAAGATGTCCCTGTATTACACACTTTCAGATGTTTCACTGGCTTCCCAAGAGTGGAAAATCTGTCATAGTTCCCTAAGTTCTATAGGAATATCACTAAAAAAAAATGTTTTATGATTAATAAATTTGGGAAATGTCTGGTTAAGAACTACTGATCTTAATTATGATACTATTTTGACAGCGTAATTCAATTGACATGTGCATTTATAGGTGTTAATTCCCAGCTAACTGGTTATTGGGAACTCAATTTTATATCAAAATATAATATAGAAAAACCCTTTGAGAGAGGGCACATTTATCTCATATTCAGACATAAATTTTCCTATTCTGATTAAATTGTATTATCAATCTCAAAAAATAATATAAAATACTTGTTTTTTGTAGAAAATTTAGTAAATATGTGCTAAAAAGAAAAAAAGGAAGTGAAAATTGCTCTTTACCACTACCCAGGTATAACTGAATACTCTTGTCCATTGATGTAGATATTATTATGTCTCTATACCTGCATTATTTACTTATGTATTTATTAAATAAGTATTCATTTAGCATGTATGTGTGAGGCTATTCGAGGTGTTGAGATGCAGCAATAAAACAAGAAAAGTCTCTGCTCCCATGAGGCTTATATTCTAGTGAAGAGAGTTAATAAAAAAAGCAATCAAGCAAACAAATAAATACATGGCCAACTATCAAGAAGTAACAAGTGCTATTAGTGAAATATAAAGCAGGTCCACGCAATAATTTTGAACAACTTGTATATATTAAAAATATTTTGAACAACTTGTATATATTAAAAATATTTTGAGATTGATCAAAAATTTAAGATCTTATTTCAGATGACAAAGAGATCTACATATTTGATTTTGGGGAAAAGTTCTTTACTGTATATATTTATGGAGGAATGTTTTCTTTGACATTCTAAACTCTTTCCAAAATTAAATTGAGCATATGTAGTATCATTTGAATAACTATTGATCTTTGTTTTGAAACAAGTCAGTTGTGTATTCTCTTTTAGACTAAACAAGATATTAGTTACAGATCATTAAGCTTAACATTAAGCAGTCAGTTGACAATTACAGCATGTAGATAATGTTTTGTAATGACCTAATCATGCTGGATTAATTGAATTTTTAAAGTGAAACCAGATATCTTGATTACATTTATTCATTGTGTGTGTATTTTTTATATATCAGACTACAAATTCTTTGCATAGAAGCTCTTTCCATTTATGAATATCCATCAAAGACATTATATATACATTTATCTGTTGGAGTGAATACCAAGCAAACTAACAATTTAAAAAGCCAGAAGTCTGAAATTTTTTAAAATGATGATAACAGTAACTACTTTATATTGAGTACTATCTAATGAGGAACATTATTGCTGTGTTTATTTTGCCCAATCAAGTCTTATTCTTTTCACAAATACTTCAAATAAATATAAGGAGAAATTGAATGGATCAGAGGAGTGAAAATGATCAAAATAATGGAAATGAAATCCTACATTTATTTATTTATTTTTTAAAAATATTTTATTTATTTGACAGAAATCACAACTAGGCAGAGAGGCAGGCCGAGAGAGAGGAGGAAGCAGGCTCCCTGCGGGGCAGAGAGCCCGATGCGGGGCAGAGAGCCCGATGCGGGGCTCGATCCCAGGATCCTGGGATCATGACCTGAGCCGAAGGCAGAGGCTTTAACCCACTGAACCACCCAGGCGCCCCGAAATCCTACATTTAGACATTTAAACTGTTCATCTGGAGGAAGGGAAAACTAGGCATGATTTGAATACATGGTTTTATGGTTTTATGATATTGGAAGATGAGTAAAAAAAGAACTGGAATTATGTTAATGCAGAAAGGATTTTGACCATTTCATAACAATGTTACTACAAACTCAGTGGCTTAAGCAATATACTTTTATTATCTCACAACTTCTGTGGACCTGAAGTTGTACATGAATGAGTTAATTGACTTAGCCTCAGCCAGGACTGGGTTCTCTTCTAGAGTCTCGACAGGGGAAGAATCTACCTTCCTATTCCCATGATTGTCGGCAGCATTCAGTTCCTTGCTATTAAAAGACTAAAAGCTTTAGTTTGGTTGTCTGCCAGAGGCCATCTGTAGTTCCTGTCATGTACAGTTCACCAACTTGGTTGCCTACTTCCTTAAAGCCAGCAAAGGAAAGACTCTAGTAAGAAAGATGCTACGATATTATCTAATATAATTATGTACTCATATTTGTGTAATCATGTATATCCCTTTATCTTTGCTATATTCTCTTGGTAAGAAGCAAGATACAGTCCCACCCACACTAAAGAGGAGGAGATCACACAAAGTGCAAACATTGGGAGGTCATGGGGGCCACTTTAAGAGTCTGTCTGGAAGAGGGGAGTACTTACTGGCTGTCCAGGAGTTATACTATTGAAATAAAAAATAATATATCTCTCCCTCTCTTGGCCTTTAGGAATAAAACATACTCATTTAATTTATATGAGTTTCAAAACTATTTTACAGGTATTCGTCATAGTCATTTCCATCTCTTATTTCTTAAAATTTTTAACTCTTACCAAAGTAATTTTTAAAGGGTAAAGGCTAAAGAAATTAGAAAAATAATAGACTGCCAGTTTCTGTCAATTATAGTATATAAATTAATCTGATTCTTCCTCAATAAATTATTTAATAAGTAGATGTTAGAAAGATCATACAGATACGAAAGTAAGGTGTGTAGAGGACCTATACCTGTTCGAGTTTATTAAATAAAGGTAAATGTAAATGAGACAAGTGTTTACAAATACCATAGAACTAAAAGGTTTTCTCTGTACTGAAGGACCAACTGTTAGAAAACAAAGGATTAAACTGCAGTCCACAGTGAAATGTGGTTTAAAGGAAGCCATGCTGGAATCGTAATCCTTCAACTCTTACTGTAGCACCACTTACCTCTAGGTTTTGGAAGAGGACTACTTTGGGTCTCTTTTAGTATAAATAGCTACATATTGTAAAACTAAATAAAAAGCTTAATTCACAGGCTTTTAGAATTGAGGTTTCTAGAGCAGTAGAATTGCTCTAATTAAGGCAGTTTAATAAAAAATCTTACTTTAACATAAATGCTCAAAGACATTTCAGGAATAGGATTTTGGGGGTACCTGGCTGACTCAGTTGGTAGAGCATGTGACTCTTGATATTGAGGTGGTGAGTTCAAGCTCCACATTAGGCATTAGAGCTTACTTAAAAAAAAAAAAGGAACAGATTTTTGCAATATTGATGTTCTTCATCAGAATTGTCTTATGGTATTTATAAAGTTAATACTCTAGTTGTTTTTAAGAAAACCTTATAATGTACATCTAGATTTTAAAATATTATGACATAATCGGTCACTGGAATAATATGCAATGATTATTTTAAAATATTTTTATTCATTAGGCTTATTTTTTGTTTTTATGAACAGCTGAATGTTATTAATGTTCAATTTGTTTCAAATAAGATGACTATTTTAAAAACTTTAAAGAGTTTAATTTTCTCACTACTGTATTTCCTCATCCCCTCTCCTCACTGAAATATCTTAATACTTTAGAAAATTTATGAGAAGCATGTCTATATGAAAGATTTAAAAATAAGCAAGCCTTATTGGTGAACCTATCTGAACTAGTTAATTATTTTGTTGTAGACCTCATAAGAAGTGGCAAACCTTGGTGGCTGAATGACACATCTACTTTTCCTTCTTCACTACCAATTAATGGCACGCATATCCGCCACAGACAGAAGAGATCAGTAAGCATTGAGCGGTTTGTGGAGACATTGGTAGTGGCAGACAAAATGATGGTGGGCTACCATGGCCGCAAAGACATTGAACATTACATTTTGAGTGTGATGAATATTGTAAGTTTGATGCCTCTATATAATATTTTAACTTAATAATTTGTGGTTTTGACTAAGGTCATGGATTTTTAATGTGAATTAATGATTTTAAGAATTTACTCATCTAAAATGAGAAAGTATTAATATATTAATGTTTCAGTTCCATAGGAAATAAATTTAAAGATGAACTTTTGTTCATTTTAGATAATGTGTTTTTGAATGGGTCATATATTAAATCCTATTTAAGAGTTTTCTTTAACTTGGAACATCAGCTCACCCTCTTAATTACTATGTTATAGTTTATTTGGGGGGAAAATATTTCTTGAGGTAGATTTGTATAAAATTCTTTTATGGAGGCATCTTGAGGGTAGAATTCTCAGTGAGATGGGATAAAATAATATCTTTATATACAAAGTGGTTTAATTTATGAAAAATTGTTTTACCATTCTTTAAAAAAGTACTAAACAATCGGCCTATGATTTTTGTCTGACTTTGTGTCTTTTCTTATTTTCTGGAGGTCAGGTTGCCAAACTTTACCGTGATTCCAGCCTAGGAAACGTTGTGAATATTATAGTGGCCCGCTTAATTGTTCTTACAGAAGATCAGGTAAGAATGAGTTAGTTTAGAAATCTAAAACCTTTAAGAAACAGGCTATAGAATTATGTATTATAAAATATTTTATTATCGATCCTCTTAGGAAGTTCTAGTTGAATATGATTTTCACTACTAAGCATTTAATATTTTAAGTAGTTTATAATAATATAACTCCTATGTCATGTTAAGGCTCCATATATGTATATTAGCTTTATGTTTCAGTATAAAGATGAGCATTTGCATGACAGATCTACTAATAGTGGTTTTGGTTGCTGGGAGTCACATATATTCACATGATCATTAAAGCTGGAACTGGAAAGAATATTCAATAGTACACTAAATTAACTCTAGGTCAGATATTACAGAGATAAAAATTGGCAAGAGATTATTCCTAGAAACCACTGCTTCTAATTATAGTCCCACTTTAGTCTTCAAAAGTTTTAACAACTGACCTTAGAAATTTGTTTGGAACATTTCTGGTATGCATGTTGTATTGCAGCCAAACTTGGAGATAAACCACCATGCAGACAAGTCTCTCGATAGCTTCTGTAAATGGCAGAAATCCATTCTCTCTCACCAAAGTGATGGAAACACCATTCCAGAAAATGGGATTGCCCACCACGATAATGCTGTTCTTATTACTAGGTATGGTTTGTTGCAAATATTTTATCTTTGATTGTTGTGTTTGATATTTTAATTATATTTGGTTCTGTCTAAAGCCTCATTCAGATAATGAGTATATTGAAAGCAAACTGGTAAATTTGTTAACCACAATTGAGAAAGAATATATTACACTATTATAGTATTTGCATCAAATGAACCAAATAAGAAAAAAGAACATATTTAGAGTTGACTTAGAAATATAATAAACATCTTTCCTTCAACTGATATCTATTCCTAAGGTTTAATTGGAAGCACATGTATGTTTTCTTCATTGAACAAAATACATAATAAGACAAAGATTAAAAAGTATGAGATTATATTTTAAAAACAAAGCTGAGTCATCATTCTTGGTTATAAAATACGTTAATTATTCTTATCTCCAAATTGTTAGAAGGGAGGACATCAATAGTTACACAATTTACTTGCATGAATGTTTATTTAATTAAAAATATTTTAATTAATGTCTAAATATAAAGAAGCACATTTATTACATTACATGTTGATAGCTTGCTTCTCAGGGAAAAAATTATTATTTGATGATAATGCAATGAATTTATATATTTCTTTCCAGTTTTACATAACTTGTTCAGATCCTTTTATTCCTTACTCTCCAATAAGAACTCTGTAAAATAGATACCATTATTATTTTTGCCATGTAAAAAAATGAGGAAACTAGTTTAAAATACTTTAATTGCTCAAGTAAGTGAAAGCACAGATCTCAAACCCTGGTAATCCTGTCTTCTATGACTGTACTATGCTAGCTGTCTTAGTTTTTTTATACCTTAATTATGACTGGTTAGAAGCATGCTTAAATCATTTAAGATGAACTTGTCTTTTGACCTCTTATCAGTATTTAAAAATGAAAAAAAATAAGCAAAATGGAAACATTATTCTTCTTAGTAAAATAAAATATTCTTTGTTATCTTATTTCTTGAATTGGCAAGATAGTATTTAACATGTATTTCTTCTGTGGTGTGCCCATTGACTCTACATTAAACTATACGAAGGGAGTATAAAGTTGCATGGCATCTTGCAATCTTGAGATCCTAGAAGATAATGTGATTTTAACTTTTTAAAAAATGTCCCTGTTAACTAAGTTGTAGAGTTAAAGCTTCTGTGTTTTTTTTTTTTTTAACAATTCTAATTACTATAATTGACTTCATCTACCTGGCATTGTAAACTAGAAAATTTTGTTTATGACATGCTTGCTGAATAAAAACAACATTGTATGGGTTCTGTATTCATATGTGTTGACATGTCAGTGTGATAAATTCTGCAATTCTTCAGAGTCTTGTGGTCTGGAATGATTCCCAAATGTATTTCAGGAGTTAAAAATACACTAAGAATTGTGCAAATATAGAAACATTTGTATAAAAAAATATATATGGATATGATTAGTGTCAATGAAATTACTAGAGGAAAATGTTTGTTATATATGGTTAGCAAAATGATCACAGATAATTTACATTGGCTTCTGTGTTTATATTTATAAAGTCCAACTCTCCCCAAAAAGACAATGCCCAGTGGACTCCTAGTGCTTTATATTTTTGTTATTGTATGTGCATTCAATTTTTAGCTTTTGCATCAAGTGACAGTAGCTATACCAAGAGTGCACGTTTAGAAGTATTTGAGTCGTGAAATTTATCTGGGCAGTTAGCCATCTTTTCTTTGCACTGGCTGCAATATTCAGCTGTCTTGTTCCTCTGAATTGGTCCAGATATTTTTCTGATCCTCTGCAGAGCTCTTCCTTGTTTCTATAAGCTACTTTGAGTGCCTTCTTGATACCCGAGGCTTGAATGTAAAATTTTCGTTTTAAATTTGTTTCCTAATAGTCAGACTAGTACTGGAAATGATCTCAGGATTTAACAGGACAGTATTTTGAAGAGTTCGTATCTCATACCATTTTTGATTGGTTATATAGTGGAGGTTAGAAAAGTACCTCTTTTTTTTTTTAATATTTTATTTATTTGACAGAGAGAAATCACAACTAGGCAGAGAGACAGGCAGAGAGAGAGGAGGAAGCAGGCTCCCTGCAGAGTAGAGAGCCCGATGCGGGGCTTGATCTCAGGACCCTGAGATCATGACCTGAGCTGAAGGCAGAGGCTCTAACCCACTGAGCCACCCAGGCGCCCCAGAAAAGTAGCTCTTTGGGGCGGCATAGAGTGCCTTTTTGAATTGTTGTTGTCTCAAAGTAAATTTTAGCTTATTTAAATGTCTACTTACTTAAAAGTCTAATGAATTATTAAGGCCATGGAGTGACTTCTAAATCTGATGAATGTCATCTGTAATATATAGAGTTTTTTGTTGGATGGTTAACCATCTTGATTCTTTCTTATATATTTTTAATTTGTGAAACTGAATATATCTTTAAATCATACTACTACTTTTAGTGAAGTTAAAGAATTTTTGTAGATGCTCTTATATTAATGTTTTTCATTGCTCTTATATTACCGTTTTTCATAGCCTTCTGTAACTTACTCATTACCATATTCAGGATTATGACTTCACCATTTATAGGTAAAATCATGATTTGTGTTTGCTTAAAATGTCAGCTCACTAGAGAGAATGTATAATGTGTTTACTGCGAATTCCAGAGAAAAATTAATGGGTATGTTTATCTCCACTAGGCCAAATTTTATCTCAGTGATTTAAATGTTTTAAGCAGAAAACCACTTGGAACTGTAGTTACTTAGGTAATAATAGTTACTTTTGAAAAAATGAAAGTATAAAAACTCAAAATACTGTCTTCTCTTAGCAAATAATATTTTTATATTGATATAAATTTAAAGCAAACTGCTCTACAAAGCTATCTGTCACTGTGACTAGACATAAATAAATAAGCAATATAAAATATTTAAAATTCTGGGAGTGCCTGGATGGCTTAGTCACTTGGGCATCCGACTTGATTGTGGCTCAGGTCATGATATCAGGGTCGTGACATTGAGCCCTGCATGGGGCTCTACACTGAATGAGGAGCCTGCTTAAGATTCTCTCTGCTTCTCCTTTTGCCCTGCTCTACTCCCAACCTCTCTCTAAATAAAAAGTTAATTAATTTTAAAAAATTGTTTTATCTGGTATAAAAAATACTGCATTAACACCAAAGAGTATATTAAAAACTATATATACACATATTATTTTAATTTTGTGTACATTTATTTGTATACGTAAGTGTATATGTATATATATGTTTATATAATGAATGTTTGTTATATACCAGCTAGCTTTATCTGGGAGCCTGCTTCCCCCTCTCTCTCTGCCTGCCTCTCTGCCTACTTGTGATCTCTGTCAAATAAATAAATATTTTTTAAAGATTTTATTTATTTATTTGACAGAGAGAGATCACAAGTCATCTCTGTCAAATAAATAAATAAAATATTTTTTAAAAGATTTTATTTATTTATTAGAGAGAGATCACAAGTGATCTCTGCCAAATAAATAAATAAACTATTAAAGAATTTATTTATTTATTTGACAGAGAGAGATCACAAGTAGGCAGAGAGGCAGGAAGAGAGAGAGCAGGAAGCAGGCTCTCTGCTGAGCAGAGAGCCTGATGTGGGACCTTGATCCCAGGACCCTGAGATCACGACCGGAGCCAAAGGCAGCCGCTCAACCCACTGAGCCACCCAGGCGTCCAATAAATAAAATATTTTAAGAATTTTAAAAAATTTAAAGTACAATTGACAGTATCTACTTTTTTTCTTTTTATAATTTTTTTTTCAGCGTAACAGTATTCATTGTTTTTGCACAACACCCAGTGCTCCATGCAAAACGTGCCCTCCCCATTACCCACCACCTGTTCCCTACCTCCCACCCCTGACCCTTCAAAACCCTCAGGTTGTCTTGAAAGTTTGTAGCCATTATTTCCTTTAATAAGCTTTTTGCCTCTTTCTCTCTTCTCCTTCTTGGACTCCCATGATGCTAATATTTCATTTGCTCATGTTCCATAATTTAGGTAGGTTTTCTTCATTATTGTTGTTTTATTTTGTTTTTGTTTTTCTTTTAGTGGGTAATATCAAATAACTTGTTTCCAGGTTCATGGTTTCTTTCTTCTGTTCCATATGTCTGCTGCTGTTGCTCTCTACGCATTTTTTAAAATTTCATTCATTTTATTCTTCAGCTTCAGAATTTCTATTTGATTCTTTTATATAATTTTGATCTCCCTTTTGAATTTATTATTTTATTCACACATTCTTTTTCTGATATCACTGAGTTGTGGATCTTTTTGTAGCTTGCTGAACTTTTTAAGAACAATTATTTTGAATTATTTGTCAATTTGTAGATTTCCATTCCTTTGCAGTCAGTTACTGGAAAATCATTGTATTCATTTGGTGGTGTCGCATTTCCTTGATTTTTCATCTTTCTATAGCTTTGTGTTAATATCTGTACATTTAATAGAATAGTCGCCTTTTCCAGATTTTACGGAATGGTTTTGGGAGAGAAGGATCTTCGTTTGTGAGCATAAGAGTACTGGCTGGGTTAAGTATGGCGTTTCTAGCTCTGGGAAAGTTCCAGCAATGTAGTCTCTATTCACCTGTGTTAGCTGAGATTAGCCTTAGTGAAGATTTCAAAGTTTCTCAATTGTCAAGGCTACGTTTTTCTGCAGCTGTAGTAAAGGCTGTTGGGGACCACAAGATCTCTTTTTCTTTCATGGGGGATGTCATGATTCAAGGGATTTCTCTTGAAGAGGGGTCCAGCTTGCAAGTACGCATGAATGTTGGTAGTACTGATATCTGATATGTGGGGACATTTGGTAATTTTAAAAAAATAATTGAATATGATACTATATAACTAGGTCAAGCAATGATTAATATTTTGTACTTGAAACTCTACAAACAGAATTTAAAAAGATAAAATGGAACTGTGTATATATACACTTAAAAAGTTATGCATGTTGGGGCACCTGGGTGGCTCAGTTGTTTAAGCACCTGCCTTCCACTCAGGTCACGATCCTGGGTCCTGGGATCCAGCCCCGTGTCTGGCTCCGTACTCAACAGAAAATTTGCTTCTCCTTCTCCCTCTCTCTGCTATCCCCACTGACTGTGCTCTTTCTCTCTCTCTCTGTCTGTCAAATAAATAGAATCTTTAAAAAAAGTTATACATGTTAAAACACTTTCATATTATTCTAATTAAGCTTTGTATTAAGAAACTGTAAATTAATAGGTGCTTTGGAGTACATATCTACAATTTGACAGATTTAAAAATTATTTATATTCCCATGTGAATATTCACCAAATTTAAAGTGAAGACAATTTCCTTCTTTTTTTTTTTTTAATATCTTTAAGATTTTATTTATTTCTTTGAGAGAGAGAGATAAAGATAGTGAGAGAGCAGGAGCAGAGGAGAGAGGGAGAAGCAGGCTTCCCACTGAGCCGGGAGCCTGATGCAGGCTTCCATCCCAAAACCCTGGGACCATGACCTGAGCTGAAGGCAGAAGCCCAACTGACTGAGCCACTCAGGTGCTCCCAAGTCAAGACATTTTCTAAATTTATTATGTAGCAAAAGCACTCAAGAAATCTTTTTTTTTTTTTAAAGATTTTATTTATTTATTTGACAGACAGAGATCTCAAGTAGGCAGAGAGGCAGGCAGAGAGAGAGGAGGAAGCAGGCTCCCTGCTGAGCAGAGAGCCCTATGCGGGGCTTGATCCCAGGACGCTGGGATCATGACCTGAGGCGAAGGCAGAGGCTTTAACCCACTGAGCCACCCAGGCGCCCAAGAAATCTTTTTATAGTCTGAAAATCAGTAGGAATTTAGAGACATAGAGTATTCTTGTACCAGTGTTGAACAATTAACATGAACAGACTAATACATTAATTTCCTGGAGTTCTTTCCTATCAAACATTAGAATCATGTTTTCCATCTTTAATATACTAGTATATAACAATATATATTTCAGACAGGAGTTTTTATCTAAATTTTTTTGATTATAGATTTATTGAGATATAATTCATAGACCATACACTTTGCCCATTTAAATGTACAGCTCCGTGGCTTTTAGTATATTTGCAGGGTTGTGCAACCATCACCGTAATTAACTTTAGGACATTTCCATCATTCTTATAAGAAGTTGTCACCCAGTCTCTTATCTTTCCCATACCAGCCCCAGACTGAGCAACTACTAATCTACTTTTAGTCTCTATAGCTTTGCCTATTCAGGACTTGTATGAATTGAATGATAAAATATGTAGTCTTTTGTGACTGACTTTTACTTTGCATAGTGTTTTCAAGGTTCATCTACATTGTGTCATATATCAGGACTTCATTCCTCTTACTTGACTATGTTCTTGAAAAGTCAAGATCCAGATCTTTTAACAATGCCTCTATTAATAGGCTATTCTTTAATAATCATACTTCCTTTTCAGTTTTTTATTAATGAAATGCAAAGGACGTATAAATATATCTCATAATACAGATGTAAAAATTGCACACCAAGTCACATATTTTAGTCTTTAATTAAAATGAACATATTTATCCTCTTAAGGGATCATGACTATTTGCTTTGTTGCTGCTGGATTTTAAAGGGATTAGCATTTCCAAAGTCAACTAATATTTTCAGTTGGGAGATTGAAAATAGCTATAAAAAATAGTTTCTTGCTACAACTTGGCCTGTAGTGTGTGAATGTAAGCAAGTTTTCTTAATTTTTATAGAATGTACCTATCAGAATTATATATTACCTTCATGATTATATTTTAAAACAGATAGGAAAAGGAAATTAAATGTGATACATTAATTTTTATTTGGTATTCATTTATGGATTTCTTTTAATCATTAAGGAAATGCCAGATAAATTTTTTATGAACTATCACTAGACTTCTAAGAATATGTCAATTTATTGGCAGCAGAGGGATCTTGAATTCAGTTTGTGGATGAATTGATTTTGTTATTTGGGCATTTTGAGACATTTATTTTTCTCTTACCACTCTGGCTCTTTCATGCTTAGTTATCCAAACCACCTATACCCTTCTTCCTTTTCCAGATTCATTTCATCCCTGGTTGATTCACTTCATCTCTGGTTTGTTTATTCCTTACTCAAGTGTGTTTATCTAGATTCAGTTTCCATTCCAATCAAGGATTGTGATAGACTTGTGCAACCTTAATTTCTTGTGCAATCTGGAACAGTTTTAAGAGTGAGAGAGGGTACCATTGGCAGGTATGCCTAGACAATAGGCACAAACTAAGATCAGGTAAATAAGCATTATGGTCATCCTAGGCATTACCTATATTTCCTTCTTACGCTTTAATTAAAAATGCAAATAAGAAGATATTTTTCTCTCACTGCCTAAGGTTGACTAAATACATGTAATTTAATGAACTATCTTTTTTTTTTACACACCTTGACGAAAACTGGGGTTTATTTGTAATGGACATCATTAAATACTTAAAGAAGGGTCTATTCTAAAATACACTTATTTTTAAGGAATAGTAAGTTTAGTATCTATATTGGTTTTATGGATGTATTTATGCAATTGTTTATTATATGCCAAACTCTTAAGTGCTTTGCAAATGTTTAATCTTTTAAATATCACAATAACTGCATGAGGGAAGTTCTGTTATCTCCATCTTATAGATGAGGAAACTTGGGCACAGGGAAGTGAAATAATTGGCCAGATCACACATTAATTAAAAGACCCAAGATTTATACCAGGTAATCTGGTTCCAGAGTCCTTTGAGAGGAATTTTAAGGGTGTTGAACAAAAAATAATGTGGAGATACTTTAATAATGTTGGTGCCTGTGGTAGGCAGACCTCTTTGATGGCCCTCAGTGATCTTTGCCTGCTGCTGTTCATGATTTTGTGTCATCTGATCCTATTGAGTTTGTGCTAAACCTAATGAATTGACATCTTCACAATGCAGATTCTTCCTACCTACAAAAAGATGTATCTCTTTGTTTATTTAGGTCTTCTCTAATTTTTCTTAGCAATGTTTTGTGATTTTTCAATGTTTTCACACTTGTTTGTTCTTGTTGTAAATGGTATTTTTAAAATTTCATTTTATAATCATTCATCACTAGTATATACAAATACAATTGGTTTGTATCCTGCACTTTTGCTAAGTTCATTTATTAGTTTTAGTAGCTTTTTAAAAGATTACATTGGATTTTCTACGAAGATAATCATGTTTTCGAGGTTAAAGATAGTTTTATGTCTTCATCTTTTTTTAGTGTATTAATGCAGTGAGTGTGTTGACTAGTTTAGAATATCTTAACAATCTTGTATTCCTGGGATTGGCCATGATGTATTATCCTTTTAATATATTATTAGATATGATTTGCCAATATTTTATTTATTGCATCTATTTCTTTTTTTTTAAATTTTATTTATTTTTTGAGAGAGAGACAGAGCATGAGTTGGGGGAGGGGCGGAGGAAGAGGGACAAGCAGACTCTCCACTGAGTAGCGAGCCTGATTTGGGGATCAATCCCAAACCCTGAGAGCATAACCTGAGCCAAAGATGCTTAACTAGCAGAGCCACCCATATGCCCCTTTTTGCATCTATTCCTTATGAGGTTATTGTTTGGTAGTTTTCTTTCTTTCTTTTTTTTTTTTTAAAGATTTTATTTATTTGACAGAAAGAGACACAGTGAGAGAGGGAAACGCAAGCAAGGAGAGTAGGAGAGGGAGAAGCAGGCTTCCCAAGTAGGGAGTCCGATGCAGAGCTTGATCCCAGGACCCTGGGATCATGATCTGAGCTGAAGGCAGACACTTAACAACTAAGCCACCCAGATGCCCCTGCTCTGTAGTTTTCCTATAATATCTTGGCCTGGTTTTCATAGTAGGGTAATGTTGACCTCCAGAGTGAATTAAAAAATATTTTTTCCTTTTCAGTATTCTGAAAAAGTTCATATAAAATTAGTATTATTTCTTCTGCAAATGTTTTGGGTGGTAAACAAAGTGAAGCCATCTAGACAAGGAGTTTTCTTTGTTGGATAGTTCTTAATTACTAATTCAAATCATTTAAGAGATTAAGGGCTATAAAGTTATTTTATTGAGTGTGCTTTGATAGTTTGACTCTTTCAAGAAATGTATTTCATCTAAGTTGTAGGAGGTATTGACATAGTGGTTCACAATGTCCTGTTATCCTTTTAACATCTGCAGAACATAGAGTGAGGTTACCTCTTTTTTGATATCATTAATTTTTGTTCCTTTTTTCCTAGTCACTGTGCCTAGAGTTTTAATGACCGTCTCAAATTTGGCTTTGGTGGTTTCTCTATTCTTTTTCTGTTTTCTATTTCTTTTATTTCTGCCACGATTTTTACTGTCTTTTGCCCTTCTTTTTGTAGTTTGTTAAAGCAGAAACTGTGGTCATTGATTCATGACCTTTCTGCTTTTTCTGATATGTGTTCGGTGTTATAAAATTTCCTTCTAAATTCAGTTTTATCACATCCCACAAATTTATGTTGTAGTTTCAGCTCAAAATACTTTTTATTTATTTTTTTAAAAGATTTTATTTATTTATTTGACAGCTAGAGATCACAAGTAGGCAGAGAAGCAAGCAGAGAGAGAGGAGGAAGCAGGCTCCCTGCTGAGCAGAGAGCCGGCTGTGAGGCTCAATCCTAGGATCCTGGAATCATGACCTGAGAGCCGAAGGCAGAGGCTTTAACCCACTGAGCCACCCAGGCGCCCCTCAAAATACTTTTTAATTCCCCTTTATTTCTTTTCTTTTCCCCATGCACTACTTTTAGTTCTGAATATTTGTCCCCCCACTGAGATCATTCTTTTATTTCCAATTTAATTCTTTTACAGTCAGAAAATATACTTTGTATTACTCAAATGCTTTTCAACTTATTGAGAATTGTTTTATGGCCCAGAATATGGTCTTTCTTGGTATATGTTTCAAATGCACTTCAGGTGAAAAGAATGTGTATTCACTATTGTTGGATGGAATATCCTAAAAATATTAATCAGATTAATTTGGGGGTTCAGAGTTTTCAATTCTTTTATATCTTACTGATTTAAACAATTTGATTATGATGTGTCTTGAAATAGTTTCCTTCATGTTTAGAGTTGCTGAGATAATTATATCTGATTTTATTAGTTTTGAAATTTCTAGCCATTATTTCCTCAAATATATTTTTGGTTTACTCCCTTCCTTTCTTGGTGATTCCACCTGCCCTTG
Source organism: Meles meles (assembly GCF_922984935.1). Classification (NCBI taxonomy): domain Eukaryota; kingdom Metazoa; phylum Chordata; class Mammalia; order Carnivora; family Mustelidae; genus Meles; species Meles meles. The sequence continues at coordinate 89,021,360 of NC_060068.1, forward strand.
TATTTGACTGCTTGAAGTTGTTCCACAGCACACTGATGTTCTGTTTATTATTTTAAATTCTCTTTTCTCTGTGTTTTTCATTTCGGGTAGTTTCTATTGCTGTGTCCTCTCATTTGTTAATTTTTTTCCCTCAGTGTCTAATTGGTCATTAGTACCATCTAATTTATATTTTCATCTCACACAGCATAAATTTTTTCATTTTTAGTAGTTTAGTTTTTTTTAATCTTCCACATTGTTTTGGAGATATAAAAAGTTGGGAAAATATAAAGCTTTAGAAAGTATAAAAACTGTTTTAAAGATCTTGTCTGCTAGTTTTAGTATCTCTGTCAGTTCTGAATCAGTTTCAGTTGACTAATAAATCTTTGTATTATGTGTTGCATTTTCCTGCTTCTTTGCATGCCTGGCAATCTTTGATTGGATATCAATCAAATTGTGCTATTTTACCTTTTGGGGTACTGGATTTATTTGTAATAAATATTCTAATTTCTGGGGACATCTGAGTGGCTCAGTCTGTTAAGCAGCTGCCTTTAGCTCAGGTCGTAATCCCAGGGTCCTGGGATAGAGGCCTACCTCAGGTTCCCTGCTCAATAAGAAGTCAGTGTCTTCCTCTCCATCTGCCCCTCCCCCACCTGTACTCTCTCTGTCTCTGTCTCTCTCTCAAATAAATAAATTTTAAAGAAATTCTAATTTCCAGAATGCAGTTCTTGATTCTTGATTCTTTTGTGTCTTCCTGTTAAGATTTGTTATGCTGGGGCACCTGGGTGGCTCAGTGGATTAAGCCTCTGCCTTCAGTTCAGTTCAGGTCATGATCTCAGGACCTGGGATCAAGCCCTGCATGGGGCTCGCTGCTCAGCGGGGAGCCTGCTTCCCCCCTCTCTCTCTGCCTGCCTCTCTGCCTACTTGTGATCTCTCTCCCTCTGTCAAATAAATAAATAAAATCTCTTTAAAAAAAAAATGTATGCAGGATGGGAGCAATGCTCAGTGTAGGGGTGGTTATTCCCCAATACTGAGCTAAGTCCCTTCTGAACACTGGTATACAAGGCCTTGTGAATCTTGGGGTTTTCTAGTTGGCCTGGATGGGAATAGCCCTTTATCCCACGTTATATGAGTGATGGGTTATGTGATCTCTAACACTTTTGGGAAATTCTTTCCCTGGCCTTGGGTTCTTCCCTCACACCCATGTGCTGATTAGAATTGTCAAGAATTTACTTCTGGAAATATCCAAAATTTGCTTTTTGTGTAACTTTCTCTTCTCCTGTAGTTAATCTTATAAATTCTAGCTAGGATGATCTCTCGTATTTTCTGCTTTGTCTCTTCAACACCAAGAGTCCATTGGGCTCTCCTGCCTTTCACTACTCTGTACCAGGGCCTGTAAATTTTCAGGGTGGTAGCTGGGGTAATTCTAGAGCTTAATTTGATTGCTGTTTCTCAAGGATCACTGCCCTTCATTTTCTGATGTCTAGTGTATTGCAAAATGACATTTTATATACTTTGTTTGCTTTTAAATAGTTTCAGGCAGGAAGCAAAATTTGATCCTTTTACTCTGTCTTGACTGGAAGTGCATGTCCCAGGCAAACATTTTAAAATTTCTGTGTACCGGGGCGCCTGGGTGGCTCAGTGGGTTAAGCCTCTGCCTTTAGCTCGGGTCATGGTCTCAGGGTCCTCGGATCGAGCCCCATGTCGGGCTCTCTGCTCAGCGGGGAGCCTGCTTCCTCCTCTCTCTCTGCCTGCCTCTCTGCCTGCTTGTGATATCTCTCTCTGTGTGTTAAATAAATCTTAAAAAAAAAAAAAATCTTTAAAATTTCTGTGTACCCTCTGCAAGTATCTGGAGATATCCCTTTCCTTTACTCTTAAATAGTTCGGTTTGTATATTCTAAGAACAAATACTTCTCTCACATAACCATAGTCCAGTTGTCAAAATCAAGGCATTTAACACGCCTTGATACAGTAGTATTATTTAACAATCTACATTTCATATTCAAATTTCATCAGTTGTCCTAATATTCTTTATAACTATTTTCCCTTTCAGTCTAGTATCTAATCTAGTGTCATACATTGCATTTCTTTCTCTTGTCTTCTTCAAGATTCTCTTTTAATCTGAATTAATTCTCAATTTCTTTTATCTTGACTTAGACATTTTTAAAGCATATATGTGTTTTTCATGATATGTACCTTAATTTGCATTTTCTGATGTTTACTCAGAATTAAATTAAATTTATATATAATTTTTCAGGAATAACACTGAGTAATATTTGTTTTTTTTTTAAGTATAGCATATCAAGATGCACATGATATTGATTTTTTTCAAGTATTATAGATACGAATTTTGATCACTTGGTTAAGGTGATATCCACCATGTTTTTCCTTTGTATTTTTATTTTTTTAATTATTTTTTATTTTTAAGTAATCTGTACACCAACCTGGGGCTCAAACTTGCAACCCTGAGCCCAGGAATTCCCATCTGTGTGCAGCACTCTGTGCTCTCCTCCAGCCAGTAAGACATTAACTTTCTGCTTTCTATATTGCCATCCTGCCAGTAATTGATTGATATATTCCCACATCCAACTTGTTATATTCCCACAAATGTTTCTGTAAATTTTATAAATTACTGATGAAGTGACTATATGAGCTTTAATAAAGTCTAACCTGTTAAAATAAGAACAACAAACACACAAATAATAAACTCAAAATTATTTCAGTTATATTAATTCTATACAAATCTATTAAAATTAAAATATTGTTAATTAAAAGTTTAGTGATTTCTTATATCTTGCCTCTTTTACTTCTGTAATGTTTTCTTAATTGGTTTGGCTTATTTTCAGAAATGTTTGAATTAGAATCAAGAAGTAATAAGTATTTTTTTTAAACTTTACATTCCCTAGGTGATTTGGGGGGTGGATTTAATTCTTAACATTAATATTATTTAAATATAAGAATTTTTTGTACATCAGGTAATCATAGTGGGAATTGAAAGAGTTCACATAAACCAGTACATAAGTAAAAATGTGAGACTCAAAACTTTATTTTACATGGCAAATGTCAACCAGCAGGTGATTTGCAGATAATTAACAAAAGTATTATATTAAGTGGAATGTTTTCTGCTAACTATATTTGCAGAGAAGTCTTACTTTAATAACAGGTGTGTCTTTGAGTTTAGTATTAAAACACATGTTTTATTTTAACTGCAAGAGAAAGAGACTAAATGAATTATTTAAGGTAAGCTGTTACTAAAAATTGGACAATTAAAACTCCAAGTGTACTTACTTAACATACAAACAAGGGATAAAGGAATAATGAAATATATTAAGCAATAAGAAAAATAAAATCATATATGTAATAATCATATATTGTCTTTCTTAAAAACATACTGGGTTTCCAATATGTGCAAGGCATTATCTTAGATGTTGGGATCTGGGGTGAGCTAGACAAATTCCCTGCTTTCATGGAGCTTACTTTCTAATGTATAGAAGTAGACAATAAACAGATATGTAAATACTTTTTTGACTGGCAGATTTGAAATACATTTTTAATAAAGGTAATGCTATTTCCATTTTGAAGGATTTTAAACAAGGGAAACAGCCATCTTTCTTGCTTTTTTTTTTTTTTTTAATTAACATATAATGTACTATTAGCTCCAGGGAAACAGCCATCTTTCTGAAATGATTTAAATGGAAGCTTGCGCCCGGCTAGCTCAGTCGGTAGAGCATGAGACTCTTAAATGGAAGCTTGCCTTGTAGTTGGGGCACTGACATTATTCTCTCAAGATTTCTACCAACTTGGAGATTTCCATGCTAAAATAAAATAAGATGCACATTGAAGTAATGTCACAATTTGTTGAGGAGGCACAAATTTGATAAGCTATAAATTGTTGACCTTTCATCCCTTAATTGGGCTTTTAAAAAAGATCTTCAAAATATATTAAATATTATTGATTTCTCAAAGTAATACTAAGGATTATCATCGCTACTTCATGTCTGCGAGTATGTACATTCTTTTAAAGATTTTTTATTTTTTTAAGTAATACTATACCCAACATGGGGCTCAAACTCACAACTCTAAAATCTACCAACTGAGCCAACCAGGTGCCCCTACAAGTACATGTTTTTAATATTTTTTGATACCTTATTGTTTTTAATTTAAAAATGATGATCTTTTTATTTTGTACTAATTTTAGAATTACAAAAAAAGCATGAAGAGTTCCTTTATGACCTTCACCTTTCTTCTTCTACTGTTAGTTAGCATCTATATATCAATAATACAGTTTTCAAAAGTAGACATTAATGTTGGTATAATATTATTGGCTAAATTAAAATATGCCCAAACTGAAAGAAAATACAGACAATAATATAATGGATACTCATGTTGATTTAGCATATGCAAACAGTTTACAATATTTCTTTGAATCCTTTGAAAAAATAAGGGTTTCATAAAGTTGGAGGCTTTTCTGCACTCCATTTCTATTCCCTCATTTCTTCCCTTGAGATAACTACTATCTACTTAATAGAGTGGAAATTGCCCACTCCTTAAGACCTGTTCTGTCTGTTCTACTACTATTTATTTACCCTAGGAACTCAAAATTAAATACAAAATTAATTTAAAATGTAAAGCACAAAGTAAATACATATTTTATATTGGAGTGCTTGGATGGTACAGTTGGTTGAGCATTTGACTCTTGGGTTCAGCTGAGGTCATGATAGCAGAGTGATGAGATGGAGCCCTGGGGAAGGCCCCATGCTCACCATGAAGTATGCCTACAGTTTTTCTCTTCCTCTCCCTCTGCCCCTCCCCACCACACTTCCTTTCTCGAAAATAATCTTTTAAAAATATTTTATATTGTATTTATATATATTTTAATATTTTCTATATTTTACACAACCATAACCTGTGGGTATATATGCTGATGTAGCAAAAGCACAAAAACATAGATGTGAAGGATCCATACAAATTTCAGTAGTCTGAAGATAGTAGTTATCTCAAGGGAAATATTGGTAAAACCATATTGTAGAGGCAGAGGAAGAGGGAGAAGCAGACTCCCCGCTGAGCAGGTAGCCCAATGTGGGGATGGATCCTCAGATCCTTGGATCATGACCTGAGCCAAAGGCAGACGTTTATCCAACTGAGCCACCAATGCACCCCTGTAATGTACTTTGTTCTCCCATGTCACAGATAAATAAAATCAAAGGTAGATCTAGGTCTATCAGTTTCTTTTTTTCCCCCGTAACATCTTTATTGACATATAATTTACACACCATACAGTTCACCTGCCTAACATGAAGAATTCAATTGTTTTTAGTATATTTACAGTTATAAACTTATCACCACTATCTTAGAATATTTCTGTCACCCCAAAATGGAACCTGTTCTTATTAGCAGTCACCCTCCACTTCTCCTACTCCTAGGAAACCTCCACTTCTCCTAGTCCTAGGAAACCTCTAACCTACTTGCTGTAGAGATATGCTTTTTTTTGATATTTCATATAATGGAATTATAATGTAAGTGGCTTCTTTGACTCAGAATGTTTTCAAGGTTCATGAGTGTGGTAGCATGTATCAGTACTTTATTCATTTTTGTGGCCAAAGAACATTTTATTTTATGGGTATATCACGTTTTATTTATCATTTCATCTTTGATGGTCATTTGGGTTGTTTCTTCTTTTTGGCTATTATGAATGATGTTGCTGTGAAAATTCATGTACAAGGTTTTATGTGGTTGTGTGTTTTAATTTCTCTTGAGTATATACCTAGGAGGAATTGCTGGATCATATGGTAAGTCTGTATTAACCTTCTGAGGAACTGTCAGACTATTTCCCAAAGTGCTTGCACTATTTATGTTCCCACCAGCACTGTATAAAAGTTCAAATTTCTCCACATCCTGGCCAACATTTTTTTATTGTCTGTCTTTTTGGTCACAGTATTTCTACTGAGTATGAGGTGGCAGCTTATTGTGATTTTGACTTGGGTTTTTTTGAAGGCTATGTTGAGCACTGTTTCATGTGCTTCTATTCGTCTCTTTTGAAGAAATATATAATGTACTTTTATCTCACTTGATTGCATTTCTTGATTGGATTTACATAGATACTAAAGATGAACATTTAACTTTATGCAAAATCAAGTAGTCACTCTGAGAAATGTATTATTCAAGTACTTACTGAATAGGTATTGTTGCAGAATGGAAAGTGGGCTTTGAAGTCACACAGACCTTGAATCCCACCCCTGATATTATATCTGTTCGTTGGTGAGCTTAAGGCTGAATATCAAAACACCCTGAACTTGGGGCGCCTGGGTGGCTCAGTGGGTTAAGCCGCTGCCTTCGGCTCAGGTCATGATCTCAGAGTCCTGGGATCGAGTCCTGCATCGGGCTCTCTGCTCAGTAGGGAGCCTGCTTCCCTCTCCCTCTCTCTCTCTCTTCCTGTCTACTTGTGATCTCTCTCTGTCAAATAAATAAATAAAATCTTAAAACAAAACAAAAAAAAAACAAACACCCTGAACTTGTAGGATGATATTAATGACATAATGTGTGTGAGTACTGGGTACAGTAATAGGAAGGCATAGTAATAATTTGGAACAATTATTAACCAAATGTTAAACACAAATCAGGTTTTGGAAAGGCAAAGTGTGGTGGAATCATAGAAGAGTCACTAATTTTATATGTAGGAGAGTCTAAACGTAATTTCATTTAGAGACTTGAAAGTTCTATAGGAATTTGGATAAATGATGGGTGCCTGTGAGGAAAGGGACATTGTAATGTGCAGTGATATGGAAAAGTGAATGAGAAAATGGCCTCATTTGGGGAACTAAAAGCTCAGTATTTTTAGGACAGAAAGTGTGGGTGAGAAATGAAATGAAGTGAGGTTAGACAGGTAGAATTTCATTCACTCATTCATTTATTCAACCTATGTTTTTGAATTGATAAAAATATGTCACTGTAAAGAAAAAATGTCATTGTGCTGTTAGCTGCTAGGTATTCAGTGGTGAATAAGTCAAAGAATGAGTTGATCGGATTTGAGGAAAAGAAGTGTAGTGATCAAAGGGAAGAATGACATGCAATAATATTAGAGAAGTTGCAAGGGCCAGACCATTTCATGTGCATGCTTATAAGTTTAGCACCAAGGTATAGAAATAACCATTTCCTCCATTTGTGAGTATTTATATAGATTTATTTTGTTTGTTTTTTAGTTAGTTAAAACAATGGAATCCTCCTTGTACATAGATAAAGTATGTCCATATTATGCAATGCTAATCAAGAATATATGGGGATGAAAAATTCTTCAAGAAATAAAGTAAAACAGGAAACAAAATTACAGAATAATGCATAAAGCATTACCTCTTTTGTGTTTAAAAAAATCAACAAAACTAGAAAAAAGGGAGGAAAATTAACTTTTATTTTCTTTACATAAAGGAGGACATTGGAAAAATTCAAGTGGAAAAGTGACATGATCAGATTTGAAAAATGTCCCTGGCAAGGGTGTGTAGAGGGTAGGTTGAGAGAGAGAGAGAGAGAGTGTGTGTGTGTGTGTGTGTGTGTGAGAGAGAGAGAGAGAGAGAGAAAGAGATTAAGTGCTAACATATGCAAAGCAGTGGAAAATGGGTGGAAAAAATTCAATGCCCCTTTTCTCTCCAGTTCAGAAAGGCTTTTTAGAACTGTTTGAATTAGCATTTCACTTTCCTTTTAAATTTATCCCAAAGAAGTGGATGCCAGACAAAAATCAGAGCTCCAGTGTTAGGAGATGAGGTGTTCTTGATGAGTAGGGTAAAAGAATAAAGGAAAAGGAGAGAAAAGAGATTTGAAGAAGAAAGAAGGGGCAAACTCATTTAGAAACATTTATCAGAAGTTATTCCTCTTTTTTGGTTAACTTTTCACACTGGATTACTCTGGGAGAATATTTACTAAATTAGCTATATCTTCCTACCCTACTCCCCCCAAATTCATCAAAGACTAACATCCCCACAAATGATATCATTCTCATTTCGTAAATTCTCACACCTTAATAATGGGCCAATGTTAAGGAATTGTTGACAGAAATATTTCTGAAAACTTGTTCTGGAATAAGACACAGTGACATTTTAATATTTTGCCCACTTCTCTTACAATGTCTTCTCAACTTACATTTACTTTTAGTGATCTCATTCACTTTCATGGTTTTCAGTGTCATTTAGTCAAGTACATCTAATAGTTTTAAGCACCATTTATAACAAATAAATATTTCCAGCCCTGATCCCTCCCCTTAACCTGTATTTGTTGCCAATTTGACACAGCCATGCACCTCAAACTTAACATATCCAAAACTAAGTTTCCAATCTTACCTTTAAACCTGTTCTTTAGCTTTTCTTATTTCAGGTTTTCCCTACATGACAATTAAAATATTTTTCCTATTATACAAAAAGCAAAAAAGGTTCTAATTAGGAAACTAATATCAAGAAATTAATAACTTGAAATGGGATATTAATATACCCTAGGTTCAGCTCTCCCTCCAATTTCAAGCATTTCCTGTTTCCTCATTTTACATTGTTATTTTTTCTTTGCTGAACTCCCACACCTTTGGCCCTATCTCTTGTCTAAATTATCAAAACATGCATACTTAAAAACACTATTAAAAAGGAAGAAGTTGAATTATAGTTCTTGCAAAGGTATATAACGAATTTATGAGATCCTTCTCACCATCAATTTCTCTGGAGGTCTGGGTATACCTTTCCAAATGAATTGGGGGCCTGAAAGATATAATTAAAATGGTAAAGTAACTTTTCAAATGTTCCTTCAAAAAATAGTTTCTCCATTTTACTGATGCTAAATGATGTTGAGAAAACAAAGACTATGACATTCATACAGGGCTTTATAAGACTGTAGTGGAAAGGCTGGAAAAAGAAATAGGAAAACTATTAAAGATAATTTTGAAGGGCATAAACATTGCTGTCTTCTCCAAAAAATACCATAAGGTTGCATTTATTCATTCATTGAGACATTCAACAAACATTTACAGAGGATTTACTCTGTATAAGTTATTGGGGCAACGTAACAGTCAATAAGACAGATAAAAGAGATGTAGTATATATACACAATGGAATACTATGCAGCCATCAAAAGAAATGAAATCTTGCCATTTGCGACAACATGGATGGAACTAGACGGTATCATGCTTAGTGAAATAAGTCAATCGGAGAAAGACAACTATCATGTGATCTCCCTGATATGAGGACATGGAGATGCAACATGGGGGTTGGGGGATAGGAGAAGAATAAATGAAACAAGATGGGATTGGGAGGGAGACAAATCATAAATGACTCTTAATCTCACAAAACAAACTGGGGGTTGCTGGGGGGAGGTGGGGTTAGGAGAGGGGGAGGGGGTTATGGACATTGGGGAGGGTATGTGCTATTGTGAGTGCTGTGAAGTGTGTAAATCTGGCGATTCACAGACCTGTACCCCTGGGGATAAAAATACATTATATGTTTATAAAAAAAAAAATTGGAAGGCGAGGCGAACCATAAGAGACTATGGACTCTGAAAAACAACCTGAGGGTTTTGAAGGGTCGGGGGTGGGAGGTTGGGGGAACAGGTGGTGGGTTATAGGGAGGGCACGTATTGCATGGAGCACTGGGTGTTGTGCAAAAACAATGAATACTGTTACGCTGAAAAAAATAAATAAATTTAGTTAATATTTGTATCATTAAAAAAAAAGTCTAAGCTTTTAACTTTCACTCAGAAGAGAAATTGATTATGAAAAAGTAGACAAAGAAATACATAATTTTAATGTGTCATATGTATTAGGATAGAGACAGAGAGACAACATAAGGTGGGAGAAAGATCTTTCTGATAAGGCAACTTTTAAAGGTTTAGAACTTACAAGGCACTTGGCTGGTCCAGTTGGTAAGCATGCTTCTCTTGATTTTGGGATTGTGAGTTCAAGCCCCAAGTTGGGGATAGAGAATACTTGAGGGAAAAACAAAAACAAAAACAAACCACAAACATATTTAGGACTTTCAAAAGTTCCAAAGAAGGAAGAGTCAGCCATATTAGAGGAGGAGAATGACAATGGCACGAGTTTATGCAAATGAAAAATAAATACTAGTAAGTAAGTGAGGTGAGAAAGAATTTGGGTTGTATGAGGTATTTGCAGCAAGTGCATACATATGTACTCTTTTTTCCCCTATTTATTTTTGCCTTCTCTTTTTTTTAACCCCTCCCCCCCCGCTTGGCTGTCTGTTATATTGAAAAGTATACTAATTGGGATCCTTATTTGCATTGGATTGGACTTTTTTTTTTTTTAAGATTTTATTTATTCTCTTATTTGTCAGAGAGAGAAAGAGAGCTCACAAGCAGGCAGAGCTGCAGGCAGAGGCAGAGAGAGAAGCAGGCTCCCTGCTGATCAAGGAGCCCGATGTGGGACTTGATCTCAGGACCCTGGGATCACGACCTGACCTGAAGGCAGCGGCTTAACCTACTGAGCCACCAGGTGTCCCTGGATTGGACTTGTTGATGGAGAATTTCCCTGAAGGTGATTGGGTTTTGGCTGACTTTTTTCTTGGGGAAGCAAAACTGTCAGTGTCTACAGGTCTTTTCTATGAGACCATTCAGTTTTTCCAGAAAATAACCCAGTAGTTTCCTGCCTTATTGCAAGTGTTCTGGAAACAAGATAGGGAAGGAGATGAACGGGTTTCAAATAAGCGTACTGTCATTGTTTAAAGTTTAGGCTTTACATTTGCCTTCCAGTGGGTTAGATATGCTCAAAACTGAGCCTTTTTGGTTTCATTTCTTCAAAGAACAAAACTGGAGGTCAGGAGTGTGGAGGAGGGCCTTTTCTAGGTTCACAGGAATACCTAATCTTTTGTGTATCCACTTTGAACCAATCTGTTTTCAGCCTTATGTCTCACTTCTTTCCAAGACGGTTGCTTCTTTAATTTTCCATTTTCTTTGAGCAAAGATAATTTTGTTATTTAAATTAACTTTGTCTTCACTCAGAAGAGTGTCTGAAGTGTCTGTCTTCACTCAGAAGACAAAGTTCATTCAACAAAGCAATTCAACGATTGCTGAAGTTAACTATTGTAGTGATAGTTGAAGTACCAACTGATTTTGATAATGAATTTTGTGATGACAAAATTTTGTTAAATTTAAGGCAAATTAGTAAGTAATTTTGTGACATTATGGAAGGTACCATGGTAATGCCTTAAATGTTGAGTGACAGTTGTTAGAATACCTACTTTCTTAAAATACTACCTTAAAATACTACGTATAAAATCAGACCCAATTGGAGTAATGGTGTGAAGTAGTTTTTTATTTTGTTCATAAACTCTTGATAATTCAAATAGAATTATTGGGCATTTTTCTATGTCAAATGTATTACTAGCTTTCCGTATTATTGACTTTTTTTTTTTTTTTAGATTTTATATGTTTATTTGAGAGAGAGAGTGAGAAAGAAAGAGAGCACAAGAAGGGGAGGGTCAGAGAGCCTAATGCAGGAATGGATCCTAGAATTCTGGTATCATGGCTTGAGCTGAAGGCAGATGCTTAACCAGTTGAGCCACCCTGGTGCCCAAATATTACTGACTTTTAAGAATGTCTCCAGTTTGGGGCGCCTGGGTGGCTCAGTGGATTGGGCCGCTGCCTTTGGCTCAGGTCATGATCTCAGGGTCCTGGGATCGAGCCCTGCATCGGGCTCTGCTCCACAGGGAGCCTGCTTCCTCCTCTCTCTCCCTGCCTCTCTGCCTACTTGTGATCTCTCTCTGTCAAATAAATAAATAAAATCTTAAAAAAAAAAAAAAAGAATGTCTCCAGTTTAATGACTTAATTTTCATGTTGTCCTATTACCTAAGGTTGGTTCATTCTTATTAATCATTTAGTTTTTTTTTTTAACATTTTATTTATTTATTTGACAGAGAGAGAGAGAGAAAGAGATCACAAGTAGGCAAAGAGGCAGGCAGAGAGAGAAACTGGGAAGCAGGCTCCCTGCTGAGCAGAGAGCCTGATGTGGGGCTCGATCCCAGGACCCTGAGACCATGACCTGAGCCAAACACAGAGGCTTAACCCACTGAGCCACCCAGGCATCCCAGTCATTCAGTATTATGATGGCAAATAATATTGTGTATATAGCAAATTTATTTTTACTCTCATGTTCAGTTTCTTTTTCTTTATTCCCATTGACCTTATTTCTTCCAGTGGCAGTTCCTCACATTGTCAATTTTCCATTACTATTTTGGCTGTGATCCTTAGGCTAACTAGGAAAGCTTTGATTTCCTACTTTTTGTACACATACAGATAATAAAGACTGAGCATGCCCTTTGAACATCTCACAGGAAACTTCCTAGGAAGACAGCAGGATTGACAAATAGCAAGGTACTTTATTGCATATCAGGGTCCTCAGGAAAATTCAAATATGTAAAATAAGTTGTTTTCAGAAAAAAGTAAGCATATTATCTACCCAACTTGAGTGCAACATGTAAATTAAGGAATCATTTTGGTGCTTAGCAGGCAGGTATTCCTTGAAACTCTTTAAATGTACTCTGGGTTTCCTCCTTTGGCATGTAAACACTTTAACTTTTCTAGAGTTGTAGAAGAATAATAATTATATTTGTGGGTCTAAATGTGTAGTAAGTGAAAGGTGATTAAAAATAATACTTTCTCAGTATGTACTTAGTGAAACTTTCTATTGGGGAGAGAGGAAACAAAACTAATTTTAAATCATGTTTTTTTTCTTTTGAAGTCATATTTTTTTAATTGCTACACCAAAGGTGGGACTCAAACTCATGAGCCTGAGATCAAGAATCCCATGTTCTTCCAACTGATGCAACCAGGTGCCCCTCAAATTATGGTTTTGAGGAGACCATGTTATATTACTTCTCCTTTTTCATAAGTAATTTCTTCTTCTTCTTTTTTTTTTTTTAAGAATTTATTGATTTGTCAGAGAGAAAGAGAGAGAGCACAAGCAGGGAGAGCTGCAGGCAGAGGGAGAAGCAGGCTCCCTGCTGAGCAAGGAGTGCAATGGGGACTCTTCCCAAGACCTTGGGATCATGACCCATGGGGAAGGCAGAGGCTTAACCGACTGAGCCACCCAGGTGTTCCATTCATAGATAATTTCTAGTGGCAAGAAAAGTTTGTTGGAAACATTTCTGCATTATCTTTTTTTTTTTTTTTTAAAGATTTTATTTATCTATTTGACAGAGAGAGAGATCACAAGTAGGCAGAGAGGCAGGCAAAGAGAGAGGAGGAAGCAGGCTCCCTGCGGAGCAGAGAACCCGATGTGGGGCTCGATCCCAGGACCCTGAGATCATGACCTGAGCCGAAGGCAGTGGCTTAATCCACTGAGCCACCCAGGTGCCCCCATTTCTGCATTATCTTAATTATAATTAGAATTTTGATTAGTTATGTTTTATTTTTTAAAACTTACCCCTTTTTCTAGAAGTATGATTTTTTTCAAATGTTCTGAGTCATACTGACATTTTAACTTTTTTATCTGCATTTAGCTGAATTTGGTTATCTATCTACTCTTATTCCAAACTTTGCATTTATTTGCATACTAAATATGTACTTCCACGTTTATTAACTTTTTCCTTCCACTGTTATTTTTATGCTTTTTATAAGCCTATTATGTTTGCCAGTAACTATAATCTATCCCAGTTTGAGGTATCAGGGCATTTATAGAGGAAACCAAAACATAGTTGTCTTAATTTACTTTGGATTGGGTTTTTTCAGTAACAGGTTTGTTTTTTGTTTTAGAGAAAATCCACAGACTATACCATTCACCCATTTAAAGTATATGATTTAGTGGTTTTGTTTGTTTGTTTTTTAAAGATTTATTTATTTATTTGACAGACAGAGAGAGATCACAAGTAGGCAGATAGGCAGGCAGAGAGAGAGAGGGGGAAACAGGCTCCCCTGAGCAGAGCCTGATGTGGCTCGATCCCAGGACCCTGAGATCATGACCTCAGCCAAAGTCAGAGGCTTAACCCACTGAGCCACCCAGGCGCCCACGATATAGTGTTTTTTAGTGTATTCAGAGAGTTGTGCAACCATTACCACATTGTATTAATTAAATTGTTTGCCTCTTTGTATGTTTTTGTCTCTCCTTTATTTGTTTGAAAGTTATAGATTTCATTTTTATTCTTTTAATGATTATTTTTGGCATTTTATCAAATGTACTTAATAAAGTAAAAGTAATCAGTAGTATTCATAAATAAATTAAAACTCATTAAAACATGTAAGTGTAATCACTCCTGGACTTTTAGGGTACTGTTATTCTGTATTTTATTTATAGTTCTTTTTAACTCCACAAACAGATATTACCACCACCATGCAAACATCATCATTATACCACCACCATCATCACTGCAGTTTTTATATAGACAACAGTTCTTTTTATTTATTTACATATGTCCCAATTTCTTTCTTCACTGTACTTCTTTACATATTAGGGATCATTTTCCTTTTCCCTGAAGTATAATTTTTAGAAGTATCTTTGGAGAAAGTGTTTGTAGTAAGCTTTATTATTGATCTGGAAATACTTTTATTTTGCCCTAGTTTTTCAAAGATAGCTTCACTGGGTTCACAATAGTAGGTTGATAATTCCTTTCTCTTAATATTTTGAAAATAATATTATAATCCCTTTTGATTTCCATTTTTGCTGTTAATGTGTGGGATCAGTGTGATTGTCATTGTATGTGTGATCAATCTTTCTCTTAGCTGCTTTCAAGTTCTTCTCTGTATCTTTAGAAATGTATTTCTAGATACATAAACTTCTTAGTATAGAATGTGCCTTTTTTATCTTGTGGATTCATATCTTTCATCAGAGCTGGAAGTTTCTCAGGATTAGATTTGCAAATGTATGTTCTTTTCAACTCTTTCTATTCTTTCTTGGGTCTCTTTAGATGTATTTCCAGCCTTCTCATTTAGAACACTCTTTACCTAATCTTCTTTTCCAGATCTTCATCTGCTTGTTATTCTGTGCTACAGTCTGGGTAAATTTTTTCTTATCTACAAGTACCTGATTCTTGCTTTAGCTTTGATTAACCTGCCATTTAACTCATTCACTAAGTTTAACACATTTACTGAGGAACTCATTCAGTGTTTAAAAATTATGTATTTTTTCTTTTTTAGTTCTGTTTTGTTTTTCTCAAGTCAGCATGACCATTTTTTGACATTCTCTTTTTCATTGCTTTTAAAATATTTTATTCCAGTTTTTGTTTTTAACATTTAAGATTCATTTTCTTTATCTGTTCAGTTGCCCTATGTAAAACTAAAAGTAGATTAATCTAAAATCTCTAATCGAACTCAAGTTGTAATTTGCCTTTACTCTTTCATGTTTGTTTATTTTTTACTTTAGAATAAGATAATGATATTTTAGGAAGGTTTAAATGATAATGGGTAAATTGGGCTAGGAATAAAGAGATCAGTTAGGATACATCTACATGGCATAAATGTACTGAAGAATTCGATAATGCGAAACAGAGACATCACAAAGACAAATCTGGACTATTCTTTATAAGAACAAAGAAAAGTAGTAAAAAATAATGCCAAGTTTCAATTTGCAGCATGAGCATAATTTTTGCCTTTGCAGGTATGGGGAAGGTGTGGGAAAAGGTATGGGAAAAATGAGACTTAATGGCTTTAGAATGTTAGAGTGATGTAGGACATTAAGGTTGAAAGATTCATTAGGTAAGAGAAAATGGAGGTCTAGCATTCAGAGAGAGTAGGTGTGAATATCACCAGCAGAAAGATAACTGAAAAAAAAAAAAAAAAGTAGAAAACCATTTAGAGGAATCAAATTTAAAAGAGACTGAGACTCAAATATAATTCAAATTACACCCTAGAAATAGATGTAGAGCCCATTGAACAAGACAAATGGTATAGTTAAGAAGTCAGTCACATTAAATCAAAACAAACAACTAAAAAAAAAAAAAAGAAAGAAAAGAAAAACAAGAAAAAAACCACAAACAACTGATAAATTCATTGGCACTATAAGTTTTACTTTATTTTCATATAGAATTGACTTGAGATTTTTGGGCATACATGTACTTTTTTTTTTCCCCCAAATAGACCAAATAAAACACAAATAAACATTTATTTGTATTTCAAATAAACACAAGAAAAGATCTTCAACATCACTAATTTTAGGGAAATACAAATTAAAATCACAATGAGATATCTATACACATCCATTAGAATGGCTAAAATTAAAAACCAAACAAACAACTCACAACACTGAGTACTTGAAGGCCATGGGAATTCTCATACATTGCTGGTAGGAGTTGAAAATGGTATGCCACTCTATAAAACAGATTGGCAATTACTTACAAAGTTAAATGTACACTTACATTGACTCAGTCATGCTCTTGGGTATTTATCACAGGAAAATGAAACTTGTGTTTATATCAAAACCTGTACATGAATGTTTATAGAAGTTTTAGTCATAATCACTCCAAAGTGGAAACAACCTAATATCCTAGAAATCCAAAGGAAGGAGCTGTTGACTCATGGAGCCACTTGGATGAGTCTCAAAGGTTATGTACTTTATAATTACATTTATATGACATTTTGGAAAAGATGAAAATATAGTATGCAGATCAGTGGTTAGGAAGAGGGATGTGGTGTGAGTATAAAGGGATTGCAGGAGGGAGGTTTTTTTTTTGGAGTGATAAGACTATTTGATTGTAGTAGTGGTTACACATTTATGTATGTGTTAAAATTCATGGAACTGTACACAAAAAGTTAATTTTAGTATATGGTAATTGTTAAAATAAAAAATTTTTAAGTGTCTTTTTTTTTTTTTTTTTTCCAAAAAGGCAATCGGCAGCCATCAAAAAAATTTAAGCACATGCTCTTCTAAGTGATTCCATTTCTGGGAATATGCTGTCCATATGATAGCCAATGACCACATCTGCTCACTGAGCATTTGAAAATTAGCTCACCTAAATAGAGTTTTAATTTAAGTGTAAAAAGTGGTCTGGGTTTTAAAGAATTACTACAAATAAAAGAATGTACAATATTACTAATTTTTTGCATTGGTTTACATGTTGAAATGCTAATTTGAATATAATAATTTAAATATAGTATGTTTTTAAAATTTAAAAAATTGGCCATTTTGTGCCTTATGGATGCAATATTCATGTTTATTTGATCCATTACTATGTTTCAAAATATATTGTTATAGATCATTTGTGGAAAGGTGTTTTGAGAGCTTTAATCTGAAATGCAACTGTAATGGAAATGCCCCCTCTTCCAGCTGTGCTCTTTTAGCACGATTAAATGTAAAATCATTTACATATTATTCTAAGAGTTTTTGGTATAGTGAGATCAAAGACTGCTTAGACTGCTTACTTTATGCACCCATATTCCGAGCATCTATTGATACTATGATAAACTAGTTTGTAAATTCCTAATTTAAAAACAGTAATTTGGGGGGACACCTGAATGGATGGCTCAGTTGGTTAAGCAGCTGCCTTCACCTCAGGTTCTGATCCCAGGGTCCTGGGATTGAGCCAGGCATGGGGCATTGTCAGTGGGCTCTCTGCTCAACAGGGAGCCTGCTTCTTCCTCTCCCTCTGCCTGCAACTCTGCCTACTTGTGCTCTCTTTCTGTGTCAAATAAATGAATAAATAAAAACCAAAAAAATTTTTTTAAATAAAAATAAAACAGTAATTTTGTTCATAAGTGAATGACATTGAATATACTTACACTTTATATATAAAATTTGTTTTTCCCTCTAAAACTGCCCATTTGATTGTCTGCTTCATGAGTTCTGGAGTAGATTTTTTTGGGGAAAAGAGGGCTTCAGAAAAGCTTTGATTTATTCTTTTTTCAGGATCTCTACTTCAAAGTGGAATTTTCCTTGCTTGATTACACTTAGGGGAAGGGGTGGACATGAAGGGGGAAAATCAAAGTAAGCTATGCTTTAGAAAGAAAAGAGAAGAAAAAGCAATCACAGGCTGGAAAACAAATTTGCCTCTTTAGTTTTGTATTTTTTCAGCTAAACCCTGTGATGAGGTAATTCCTAGTGAATTACTTATTACTTACAAATGCTGCTCTTGTGTTGCTATCGATATTTAGGAAAGAACAAATTAAGATGCAGGGTCAATACATGTTTGATGAGTTAGGTAGATTTGTTCATTGTTGGTATTGCTTTTTAGATGTAAAATGTGGAAGGGTTCTGAATAATGGGTTTTAGATTTTATTTTTTTTAAGTGGCAACTACTAAACTTTAAAATAAATTGTAGGTAAAATAGTATTCATAGTTTCACATTCTGTATTTTGTATTTAAAATTGGGCAGGAATCCAAAAAGACAAAATTTCAAATATATTAGTGTCTTATTTTTTATTCTGTAATGATTTTCATCTTAGTTTGAATTTGAGATTAGTTTTGCTGGAACAACAACAACAACAAAAAAAAACAAGAAGAAAATATTTACTATTTATATGGGCTATTGCTTTTGATTGCTGTTGATTATCTGCTGAACAGTGTTACCTTAATTTTAGGAAGGGGGCCTTATCTTTTAACATTTGTTTGATTTTAAACCAGCAATATTAAAGTCTTGCTCTAGAAATAAAAATGTCACAGTCTCAAATGCTGAAAATAGAAACTACACTGAGTTATAGCTTATAAAATCCTCTCCCTTGGACACTGGATGGCTTATCTGGTTGAGCATCGGACTCTTGGTTTCTGCTTAGGTCAAGATCTCAGGGTCATGAGATGGAGTCCCGCCTTGGGCTCTGTGCTCATCTGGGAGTCTGCTTGAGATTCTCTCCTCTCCTTTTCTCTCTGTCCTTCCTTCTGTTCGCACTCTCTCTCCTTCCCTTTCTCTCTCTCTCTCATAAATAAATGAAAAATCTTTAAACTTCTCTCCCTCTTTTTAAGTACGAGACCCTGAAAATTGGGTTTAGAATGCTTTCCCTTTGCAGAAAACAGTTTGATTTGTGTTTGCCTTGATCTAGTTAGTTGTTGATTTGAGTTTGGAATATGTATATAGAGATCAAATTTATGTATTCTGTTAATACAGAATGTTTTTTTCAAATTCAGTTATTTGCCAATAGAAATGCTTGGAACCTTTTGATTTTGTGTATGTGCATGCGCACACACATAAGAAATTTCTTTCTTTTTTTTTTAAAGATTATTTATTTGAGAGAGAGATAAAGCAGAGTGAGCGAGAACAGGAGTGGGGGTTGGTGGAGAGGCAGAAGAAGAAGCAGACTCCCTGCTGAGCAGGGATTCTGATGTGGGGCTCAATTCCAGGACTCCAGGATCTCCACCCAATTCAAAGGCAGACATTGAACCAACTGAGCCACCCAGGTGCCCCCACACAAGAAATTTTTTAAAAAAATTTATAGTCTTATAAACTAATCCATAGGGAAATGTCACTTACATATTTCTGTAATAGTTTGTTGTTTTTGTGTGCCAGGAGGACATTACTTTGGGAAGAGACAAGAACAATCAAGAGGCTTTTAAAAAAGTAGTAATTTTTATGCATCTTACAAGTGATGCTGTTTATTTCATTTTTATAGTAGCTTTTTAAGATTTTTCCATTCATTTGAGCGAAGTATGATTTATAAATACAAACTCATTACATTTTCTGTGTTGCTGCTGCAGCTAATCTTGCAACCTACTGTGTATTTCTCACAATTTGCTAATCTTGCAACCTACCGTGTATTTCTCACAATTTGCTCTGATTTCTTTGAAATCATGGTAAAATACTTTCATTGTTTTGTAGAATTGACTAATCCATAAAAGCAACCTGTAATTATCATATCATCTTTTTCATAGTTTTTATTTTCTACTTCTCTTCCTTTATATTTGCTCACATAATTATAAGCTGCCACTGATCATTTTTGGAAAGATAACCTGAATAGCAAGTGATTCATAGCTCTCCTTTGAGGAACATACTCAAGTTATATAGAAGTTTCTAAAAAATATATAATAAACTTAGGCACTGCTGTCCATGCCAATATTGAGGAGTGAAATATAAAAATATATATCTTGTGACATTCATTTTGACAGAGTCATCATTGCATTCACAATTGTAATATCAAGTTTCATTAGTGCTTACAAGTGTGTAATATTGATAACAATTTGCATCTGACCAAAGGATTGCCTTTACAAAATTATCTTTGAAATCCAATGATGACAAGTGAACTAAATATTTTTCTTTTCCAGTATGTCAGAATTACCTCCCAATAATTTAGAGAGATGTGTAGGGAGTAAAAAGTGAAAAGTTACTGTTGGGATATTCATTACAATTATAACTAAAGATAATATGGTCTAATTATATTGCTAAAGTCTTCAATGTTTCCTACAATATTTCCTTCAATATTTCTTTAACAAGTGACTCTGACATGAGAACATAAATTTGTGTAAGATTTTAATTTTAGCAGATTTTACATTTTTATCTTTAATATTCATTTTTTTGTTTCAAGTTTTTATCTAAATTCTAGGTAGTTAACATATAGGGTAATCTTGGTTTCAGGAGTAGAATTTAGTGATTCATCACTTACACCCAACACCCAGTGCTCATCATAACAACTGCCTGCCTTATTACCCATCCCCCATCCATTAAAGGCTCTTTAATGATTTGCTTCCCTTTCTTTTTGCCCTTTCCCTGTATTCATCTGTTTTGTTTTTTTAAATTCCACATGAGTAAACTCATATGGTATTTGTCTTTCTCTGACCACTTACTTCACTTAGCATAATGAATACTAGCTCCATTCTTCTTGTTGCAAATAGTAAGATTTCATTCTTTTTAATGGCTGAGTAAGATTCCTGTGTGTGTGTGTGTGTGTGTGTGTGTGTGTGTGTGTGTGTGTGTGACATCTTCTTTTTCCATTCCTTAGTGGATGGACATTTGGGCTCTTTTCATAATTTGGCTATTACTGATAATGCCGTTATAAATATCAGGGTGCATGTGCCCCTTCGAATCAGAATTTTTGGGTAAATACCTAGGAATGCAATTGCTGAGTCATGGGTAGTATATTTTTAACTTCTTGAAGAATCTCCATACTGTTTCCCAAAGTGGCTGCACCAGTTTGTATTCCCACCAACGGTGTAAGAGGCTTCCCCTTTCTCCACACCCATCTTAACATCTGTTGTTTTCTGAGTTGTTAATCTTAGCCGTTCTGATGGGTGTGAAGTGGTATCTCATTGTGGTTTTTTCCCTGATGCTGAGTGATAATTGAGCATTTTTTCATGTATCTGTTACCCAGCAAAATCACATTTAAAAAACAGAAGATTGACTCTCTCTGCTTGACTTATTTCACTCAGCATAATCTCTTCCAGTCCCGTCCATGTTGCTACAAAAGTTGGGTATTCATCCTTTCTGATGGAGGCATAATACTCCATCATGTATATGGACCACATCTTCCTTCTCCATTCGTCCGTTGAAGGGCATCTTGGTTCTTTCCACAGTTTGGCGACAGTGGCCATTGCTGCTATAAACATTGGGGTACAGATGGCCCTTCTTTTCACTACATCTGTATCTTTGGGGTAAATGCCCAGTAGTGCAATTGCAGGGTCATAGGGAAGCTCTATTTTTAATTATCATATGGTTTCACTTATTTGTGGAGCATAACAAATGGAGAGGAGAAGGGAGTTGAGGGAAACTGGAAGGGGAGATGAACCATGAGAGACTATGGACTCTGAAAAACAACCTGAGGGTTTTGAAGGGGCGGGGGGTGGGAGGTTGGGGGAACCAGGTGGTAGGTAATAGGGAGGGCACGAATTGCATGGATCACTGGGTGTGGTGCAAAAACAATGAATACTGTTATGCTGAAAAGAAATAAAAAAAATTTAAAAAAAAACCAGAAGATTTTCTAATAAAGAATTAATAGAATAAAATGTAATAAATAATTTTGAATCTTAAGGTTTTGGTGAAACTTCAAAAATTATTGAGGAAAAGGGCTAAGAAAATAAGGTGTCAGATTTAGAGGCTAAGAAAGACAAAGAACACTTGAGATAGAAATGAGGAGAAAGGGGGTTCTGGGGCAGTTTTATACCAAGAGTTCCTGGAAGTATCACCTTATGAAAGTTTAAAGTTTGTGGGGTAATGAATGCATTGAGGGAGGCAAAGTAGAGACCCTGTGTAAAAATTTTTGTTAAAGAATTTTGTATAATTAATGTGTAAGAACTTATAAAAGAAGTGGTGTGGCTAACTCAGATAAATGGGATCTGGGAGGTGGTATTATGGTAGATGGACCAGAAAAGATGTGATTACCTTGGGGGAAAAAATTGGTAATGAAAAAAATTGGTCATGAATTTCTAAAACACTTTCATTTTACATAAAATAAACTGGTGACCATTGTCCAATATGTGATATTAAAATACAAAAGAAAGACTTCCCAGATTTAATACTAGGTATTTCTTTCTTTTTTTAAGTGATCTCTACACCTAATGTGGGGCTCACACTCACGACCTCAAGATGAAGGGTGGGATGCTGTATTGACTGAGCCAATCAGGCACCCCATCTCTGAATATTTCTTAATCATCATCAGCAGCAATAACAGATATCTTTTGAGTTGCTTATTTTAACTTTGGTTCAAATATTCTTTGTAGATTGGTTTAAGAGAAAAGAAAAGTCAAATGAGATTATCAAAGATTTAAATCTAAAATGCCAAACTGGGGGCGCCTGGGTGGCTCAGTGGGTTAAAGCCTCTGCCTTTGGCTCAGGTCATGATCTCAGGGTCCTGGGATCGAGCCCCACATCGGGCTCTCTGCTCAGCAGGGAGCCTGCTTCCCCCTCTCTCTCTACTTGCCTCTCTATCTACTTGTGATCTCTCTATATATATCAAATAAATAAAATCTCTTTAAAAAAATAATAAAATAAAATAAAATAAAATGCCAAACTGAAGTTGGGTGGCTGGGTGACACAGTTGGTTAGGCATCCAACTCTTGATCTCAGCTCAGGTCTTGATCTCAGGATCATGAGTTCAAGCCCCACATTGGGCTCTATGCTGGGCATAGAGCCTATTTTTAAAAAAATTAAAATATTAGGGACACCTGAGTGGCTCAGTGGGTTAAGCCTCTGCCTTTGGCTCAGGTCATGATCTCAGGATCCTGGGATCGAGCCCCGCATCAGGCTCTCTGCTCAGCAGGAAGCCTGCTTCCTCCTCTCTCTGCCTGCTTGTGATCTCTCTCTCTCTGTCAAATGAATAAGCAAAATCTTAAAAAATAATAAAAATAAGAAAATAAAAATAATAAATTCCAAATTGCATGTATAAAAATGGGTAATTATTTTAATATTAAAGAAGAATTACCATGTACTACACTGTAGTTGGATTTTATGTAAATTCTACTTTTTTTTTTTAAAGATTTTATTTATTTATTTGACAGACAGAGACCACAAGTAGGCAGAGAGGCAGGCAGAGAGAGAGAGAGAGGAGGAAGCAGGCTGTCCGCAGAGCAGAGAGCCCGATGCGGGGCTTGATCCCAGAACCCTGGGATCATGACCTGAGCCGAAGGCAGAGGCTTTAACCCACTGAGCCACCCAGGTGCCCCGTAAATTCTACTTTAATATTATTAATGAAGATTGGAGAACCTACGGAGAACTGTATTTTTAGTCCATTAGGTCACCCAGTTTGTTTGATTCTTACTTACTTACTTATCCCCCAACGTATGAAAGTTCCAATTTCTCTACATTTTTAACAATACCTGTCATTTTCTGTCGTTTTGATTATATCCATTCGAGTAGGTATGGAGTGGTATCTCACTGTAGTATGATTTTCTTCTCACTACTGACTAATAATGTTGACCGTCTTTCATATATTTTTTGGCCATTTGTATATTTTCTCTGGAGAAATGGCTATTCAATCTTTTACCTAATTCTGTATTGAACTTGAGTCTAAACCTTGAATATTGTTTAAAAGCAAAAAGAATGCTACTAAATGAGCCTGGGTGGCTCAGTGGGTTAAGCCTCTGCCTTCGGCTCAGGTCGTGATCTCAGGGTCCTGGCGTTGAGCCCCGCATTGGACTCTCTGCTCAGCAGGGATCCTGCCCCTCCCCACCCTCTACCTATTGCTCTGCCTAGTTGTAATCTCTCTCTGTGTGTCAAATAAATAAATAAAATCTTAAAAAAAAAAGAGAATGCTACTAAAGATTGTAATACTAAGGAAGTACAATTATAGGGAGAAAAAAGTCAGAGGGATATTATAATTAAAAAGGAAAAAAAAAACCCCAGGGCCTCAGAGACTCAGTCTGTTAAGCATCTGCCTTTGGCTCAGGTCATGATTCTGCAGTCCTGGGATTGAGTACAGGCTCCCTACTCAGTGAGGAGGTTGCTTCTCCCTTTATCTCTCCCTCTGCTCACGCTCCCTCTCTCGCAAATAAATACAATCTTAAAAAAAAGAAAACCTATGTCCCCATAAATAGTTGTACACTAATATTAATAACAGTATTATTTATAATAGCTAGAAAGGAGAAACAACCCAAAAGTTCACTGTGATGAATGGAAACTAAAATGTGATATATCCATTCACTGTAATAATATTCTGTCCAAAAAAGAATGAAGTACTGATTTATGCTATAATATGGACGAATATGAAAACATTATGCTGAGTGAAAAAAGCCAAACACAAAAGTCTATATACTATACGGTTCCATTTGTGTGAAATGTCTAGAATAAGCAAAACCATAGAAACAAAATGTAGGTTAGTGGTTGCCTATGGCTGGGAACAAATAGGGAGTGACCGCTGATGTTTACAGGTTTCTTTTTGAGATGATGAAAGTATTCTGTAATTACATGGTGGTGATTGTTGCAACACTGAAAATATACTAAAACAATTGAATTGTATGCTTCTAAAAGGTGAATTTTATGGTATATCAGTGTTTTCAATGGTTTTATTGTTCTTTTTTTAAAATAAGAAGTTACCTTTGAAGGCAACATAAAGTATTAGGTTTCATGGGAGTTAATGTTAGAAGGTAAACTAGAATCAGATGGTTTTAAGTTTTTTACCGTTGATTTGTAGTAGTTCTTTATATATTCTGTATATAAGGCTTTTATAAAATATATGAATTGTAGATATTTTTTACCCATTCTTTGGACTTTCACATTCTTGGTAGTGTTTTTTGAAGCCCAAAAGTTTGAAAATTTAATGAATTCCGATTTTTGTTGTTGTTGCTTGTGCTTTTAGTTTCATATTTAAGAAACCGTTGTTTAATATAAGATCACAGAAATGTGAGTCCCATGTTTCCTTCTAAAATTTTTATAGCTTTAGTTCTTACATGTAGGCTGTTAATCTGTTTTGGGTTAATTTTCATATATGATGGAAGGTAAGGGCAAAGGATACTTTTTTTTTCTTTTTAAAAAAGATTTTAAGTAATCTCTACACCAACATGGGGCCTAAACTCACAACCCCAGGATCAAGGGTCATGCAGTCTACCAACTGAGCCAACCAGGCGCCCCACAAAGGATGCTTCTTGGCCTTCCTGTCTACAAAATGCATTTTTACAGTTTATGCCTTTAATTGAAAGTGTTCGTGGGCCCCTGTGTGGTTCAGTTAATTAAGCGTCTGACTTTTGATTTCTATTCAGGTCCTGATCTTGGGGTTATGGGATTGAGCTCCACTTCAGGCTCCATGCTCATCAAGGAGTTTGCTTGGAGAAAACCCCAAGCAAATGTATTATTGAAATGTTTAAGGAAAGGATATATTTTATTGTAAAATGACTGTTACTCTATGTCATCAAGTTACAAATGTAATTTTTTGTGGGATTAGAAATGGAAGACATTAGATGAAAACATTCTTGGAGGATAGAGAAGAAAACTGCATTATAAAATTTACCTGGCCAATTAGGAATGATTAATACAATTGTTTACATTTTAAGTTTTATTTTAAATAGTAATCTTTTTACAAATGGATGTTTATAGATAATAGTGAAAAAAAATTTACTTAAAAAAATCCCTGTAGTGCTTGTTATCAAAAATGTTTCTGGAAAACCTGAGTAATATGGTGCCCTACTGAAGAAAAAATTGCATGGGAAAACTGTGACTGACAGTTTATGTTAAGATTTGCAATCTTGCACAGGTATCATGCCTAGTTTTCATTTATATACTTTCTTGAAAGTGGAAAGAGACTTAGAAAAACATATTTATATTTTTTATATCTGGCTTACCACAGACTTCCTTTAGAGAAAGCATTGTTGTGTGAGAGGATGTCACACTGAGCCTGTCTATAATAGCAGCCAGTGATTCTTTAAGAAGATAATGGAGGCCTGTTGCTATGTCTTAAAGGTCATTTTGAGAGGCTACAAATTGAACAAAAAGTCAAATTCTCTCTTTGTTGTTACAGAAAAGTAAAGACAGTTCCATGACTTTGATATTTGATATATAGGTTAGGGTCATTTATTAGCAAACTACTAAGCAATTTGTAAAGGTTTGCTAAAACTAGTTGCTCATAAAATTAAGCAGTGCAGTAGAGAATATGGAGATTCACATGATTTGGGACTTGTAAATGAATATCAAATATTTTCAGCTGCAAACAGTTGTATTTTTAGAAAAACACTGGTGTTATTTTGAATTAATATGGTCTTCAGTGACTTCAGTTGTTTTTTAATCATATTTAGTTTCATTTATTTTGTTACTCAGTATCAAGTATGTATTTTTCATTGGCAATCTTTTCTGGGTTTTTTTTTTTTTTTGGACATATAATGCCCCAATAACTAAACTATCATGTATTGTATTTCTAACATGAATCACCTGTAATCTTATCTAAAGCAGATGTATGCAAAATACCCTCTTATCCAAATTTCTTTCTGTAAGGATATATTATTAGTGATTATATCTATGAATGTATAACATGTATACAGCTTATAACTTATTCTCAAGGTAAGAGTAATAAGATTATTGTCTTAAAAATATTTTTAGGCCATTGTTTTGTGATATAAAATCATGTGTATATGGTCCAGTAGTGTGTGTGGGGAGGGGGTGGGGGGTGTGCTTGCACAAAAAGTACTTATACATATGTGATTTTACAATCCTAATCCACTCTTCCAATGACTGATTTTGTAATCTTAATTCATTCTCCCAGGTACTAACTTTATAAATAAGTAAGTCTCTACATTAGTGTTTGTCATTCTACTACTACAGTTTAATTTCTTGGCTCTTAAAGGTTTTTAGCATTTGATATTTCTGTTTTCACTTTTTAAAAATATACATTCTTACAAAATATGTCATATTTTAAATAATTTATTACATTAGAGCTCTTACTTTTATCACTATTTCAATCATGTGTCCTTGGGTAAATTACTTTACTTATTTGTGCTTTACTTTCCTCACCTATAAAATGGGGATTATAATTATGACCTACCTCATAGAATGTCAAGATTATGTAATTTAAAAAAATATTTTATATATTTATTTGAGAGAGAGAGCATGAGTGGAGGTGTAGAGGCAGAGGGAGAAGGAGAAGCAGACACCCCACCATGCAGGGAGCCAGACATAGGACTCCATCCCAGGATCCCCAAGATCATGACCTGAGCGGAAGGCATATGCTTAACTGACTGAGCCACCTAGTTGCCCCAAGATTACATAATTCTTATAAATATCTTAGAACAGTGCCTGGTACAAATTAATACTCAATAAATGATAGCTATTGAGTACTTGGGTGGCTCAGTTGGTTAAGTGGCTGCCTTCAGCTCAGGTCATGATTCCAAGGTACTGGGATCGAGCCCTGCTCTGGGCTTCCTGCTCAGCAGACAGTCTGCTTCTCTCTCTCCCTCTGCCTGCTGCTCTGCTTACTTGTGCTCTCTAACTCTCAATAATAATAAATAAATAAATAAATAAAATCTTTTAAAAAATGATAGCTATTATTAATATTTAGCACCCTAGTGGAATCAACTGATTTGTTATGAGATTTATGATTGGAATACATAGTAGAGCATCTCTAATTCCCATGGTAAAGTGATCTACATGTTAATTTGTAGGGGAAGTTTAGCTTGTGACAGTCTTCCACAAATAATTTCTCTTGAGACTTCTTTATAACCATTGCTGTATAATATAGCCATATTTATTTTAATATAAATGATTTCAGCTACCATTTAATTTGTTTTTCTTGTTCTCCTTCCCCAATATACCCCGATTTTTTAATAAAATTAAAGCAGGAAAAGGATGCACCACATTTATCTTGTGGTTTTGCCTACTTTATGGCAACCTGCCACGCTCATTTCGTTACTCATACTTCAATTTGAGATAACCAAAAGACATGGAAGGACTGGCAACCAGATAGACTGTGTGGGAAGTGGGAGACGGCTGGAACGGGAAGAAAATGCTGATAAATGAGAATAGAATGCTATGAGATTAGGGTTATTTATGAAAATTTGGACTTTATTATTTATTTTTTAAAGATTTTATTTGTTTATCTGAGAGAAAGAGGTGGAGAGAGAGCATAAGCAGTGGAAGCTGCAGAGGGAGAAGAGAGAACGAGGCTCTCTACTGAACCGAGAGCCTGATGCAGAGCTCAAATCCAGGACACCGGGATCATGACCTGAGCTGCAGCAGATGCTTAACTGACTGAGCCACCCAGGCACCCCAAAAATCTGGATTTTAAACATTGTTTTCTGTATAAATTGTCTTAGTCTTTTCAGGCTGCAGTACAAAATACCACAGACTGGGAGGACTAAACCACAGGATTTTATCACAGGAGGCAAGGAACTTCAATATTAAGGCACTGGACAATTCTGTTCCTTGAAGAAAGCTTCTGTCCTGGTTTACAGAAGGTTGCCTTTTTGCTCTACAGGGCAGAGCAAAAGTGTACATTGGTCTTTTTCTTTTAAGGATACTAATCCTATCATGGAGACCATCCTTAGGACATTATCTAAATCTGATTACCTCCCCCAACATCATCACATTAGGGATTAGTTCTTCAACATGGGAGTTTTTTCCAAAGGGCAGGGGAGAGGATGCAAACATTCAGTATACAACGTGAGGAAAAGCCAACAACTATTATTTGCTATAACTTTTGTCATTATTCACTTTAAGGAATTATGAGTAGCTCAGTATAAACTAAATGGAATGTGATTGAATTTGTATGTAATACTAATTTATATAAGAATGCATATTATCGGGACACCTGGGTGTTTCACTTAGTTAAGCATCTGTCTTTGGCTCAGGTCATGATCTCAGAGTCCTGAGATTGAGCCACGCATCAGGCTCTCTGCTCAGCAGGGAGTCTGCTTCTCCCTCTCCTGTTGTCCTTCCCCACCCCTCATGCCCTCTCTCTCTCTTTCACAAATAAATAAATAAAATCTTAAAAAATAAAGAAAAGAAAACATGTTACTTTTCATGCTACACAGACAATTTGCATAGTTGGTTACCTATAATGTCTGGGACTTGAGCACTGTGAAATGGACAAGTTCATCATTGGGACTCCCAACTTATCTTTTTGGTGTCCTTCCTCACTCTTTCCTTGCTTCCAATATTGCCTTTCTTTTTTTCTTCCAAGCATAAGTGTCTTTTTAGGAAAACATATAATAAATTCATCAGATGGAGTTACAACTAGTTTTCTGAAATCACATATACTAAGTTTTCTTTTTCTTGAGTATGTGATTATCATGGAGCGCAAAGCATTTAAGTAACTTACACTGCTTCTGGTGACAAAATAAGTGCAACATTTTCTTAATTCATTAATGGATAAATGTTATCAATATGATAATGTAAAGTTTTATTAAAAATTTTTAGGATTTGGTATATCACATCTGGATATAATAAAAAACTTGGGTGAAGATTCTTTTTTTAAAAAATATTTTATTTTTATTTATTTGATAGAGAGTGCCTAAGTGAGAGAGAGAATGGGGAGAGGGGCAGAGGGAGAGGGAGAAAGAGTATCACAAACAGACTCCCCATCGAGCAGGGCACCCCTCATTGGGCTGATTTCATGACCGTGATAGCATGATGTGAGCCAAAATCAAGACTTGGGTGCTTAACCACTGAGCCACCCAGGCATCTCTTGGGTAAAGATTTTTAAAAAGTGATTTTAAATTGGGCAAATGCGTATTAATTATTAATTTATTTTTATTGAGCATTTATGTACTATGCATTCTAAGTGCTACAGTTCCTCAGTAAACAAATAAAATTCTTGCTGTCTTTTGAAGAGGTTGCATTTTAGTAGGGGATACAGGTGAAAAGTAAGATAATTGAATATGGAGTAAGTTAGCTAGTGATAAGTGCCTGAAGATATTATAGTCTAGAGAGTTATAGTATGTGTTTATATATGTGTGTTAATTGCTATTTTACATAAGGTGGCCAGGAGGTTTTTCATAAGGTGACTTTTTTTTTTTTTTAAAGATCTTATTTATTTGAGAGGGAAAGTGAGTGAGAGAGCATGAGCAAGGGGAGAGGGAGAGGAAGAAGCAGACTCTTGCACTGAGCAGGGAGCTGAAGTGGAGCTCGATCCCAGGACCCCAGGATCACAGCCTGAGCTGAAGGCAGATGCTTAACCAACTGAGCCACCCAGGCACCCATAAGGTGACATTTTAATTTTAGGGACTAAACTGAAGTGAATGGAGTAAGCCAGGTAGATACTGGGAGAAGGTCATTTTGGTCAAAGGAAACAGGATGAATAAAGGCCTTGAGGCAGAAGCAAGATAACATAGGCAAAGAAAAACCAAGGGGTCAGTTCAGAAGTTGCTGAGTAAATAGATGGGAGAGAACAAGAACATAAGATCAGAGAGTTTCAAGGACCAGATTATCGATGATGACCTTAGGGCCTATAGTAAAGACAGTATTGTATTCTGAGAAAGAAAAGGCTTACAAGATTATTTTGGTTTCTACATATATAACACGTGGTAGAAAAGAAAGAGTAAAAGCAGTGTTATAAGATGCCCTTCAACGGACGAATGGATAAGGAAGATGTGGTCCATATACACTATGGGGTATTATGCCTCCGTCAGAAAGGATGAATACCCAACTTTTCTATCAACATGGATGGGACTGGAAGAGATTATGCTGAGTGAAATAAGTCAAGCAGAGAGAGTCAATTATCCTATGGTTTCACTTATTTGTGGAGCATAACAAATAACATGGAGGATTAGGGAGATGGAGAGGAGAAGGGAGTTGAAGGAAATTGGAAGGGGAGATGAACTATGAGAGACTATGGACTCTGAAAAACAATCTGAGGGTTTTGAGGGGCGGGGGGTGGGAGGTTGGGGAACCAGGTGGTGGGTATTATGGAGGGCACATATTGCATGGATCACTGGGTGTGGTACATAAACAATGAATTCTGTTATGCTGAAAAGAAATTAAAAAAAAAAAGTTATACAGCATTTCCAGTCAGACATGATGGCAGCTTAGAGCAGTGCGGTGGCAATGGAGTCACATTATAAATATATACTTAGAAGGCAGAGTCAATAGATTTTTACCAATGTACAGTACCAATTTACTGAAAGGGGGTATAAGAAAAGGAGACTAGTAAATGAAAACTGCAAAATTTTAGGCTGACTAACCAGTTGAATGGAGTTGCTTTTTACAGGAAAAGAGCAAGCATGCTAGAGGAATAAGTTTGTTAAGATCAAGAGTTCTTAGTCTTGTAAGTTTTAACTTGCTTATTAGACAACCAAGAGGCAATGTGAAGTACACAACTGGATACATGAGTCTGGCTTTCAGTAGGGAGGATAGCACTGTAGTAAAAAAACATCAGTTTATAGATTGTGTTGAAAGCCATTGATATGGATTAATCTGTCCAGAAAGTAAGTGCATGTAGAGAAAAGAAGTGGTCCAAAGACTGAGTGTAGATTACTTTAATATTTAGAGGTCAAGAAACAGAGAAAAATCAAGAAAGGAGACTGAGAAAAAGCAACCATTAAGAAAGGAGAACCAAGAAAGTATGATGTTCAGGAAGACAAGTGAATGAAGTGTTTCAATAAGGAGAGCATTGTCACCTGTATCAGGTGCTCCTGACAGAGTAAAATGAGGCTTCTGGCAATCTTGAAAAGAGTGGTTTCAAGAAAGGATGTGATGAAAGCCTTGTTGAAATGAGTTTATGAAAAAAAGAATGAAAAGAGAAAAAATGGAGACGGTGGATATACAAAAGTTTTTCTCAGTGAGTTTTGCTATAATCAGTGAGAGAAATCAGGCATTAGCTAGAAGGGTCATGGAGACAATGGAGACTTCGTTTTTTAACTTGTTTTGCTTTTTAGAATGGAGAAATATTACATGTGTGTGCGTATGTATACATTGTATGATAGTGAGAATAATAAAAGGTAAAAATTGCAATATAATGCCTTGAGAAGACTTCAAGAGATGGGATCCAAAACTCAGTAGAGGTAGTCCTTGGATAGGAAGGATCCTGGGGAATTTACTCATCATAACAGGAGGGAAGGGAGAATATATGCATTAGAATATAGTTCATCATATTTGGTGCAGGTACATCTGGAAGTTTTCTTCTGGTTGCACAATGTTTTGCTGTGAAATCTCTAAGTATTTCAGAGAAGAATGGAGAATTAGAAGGGGTGGAGGGGTGATGATGTTAGCATGGATGAGGTAGGTGAGGAGAGCAGGGACCAAGGCAGAAACTGGGTGGCCATAGGTAGGAAATGTCTGTTCTAATCAGATAGTATAGCTTTCTTTTTTTTTTTTTTTATCTCATGATCAACCAAGACATTTTAAGCCCTATAAGCTTTGTCATAATGCTTCTTTATCTGAACTTAGATGTTTTACTTAAAGACTGTTATCTCATTCCAGTTCTTGGCAAGAATTATTAAATAGACTGTTTATATGTGTAAAAACAGGGTAATAGAAACTAGAGATGACATCATCTGGACCTTTTAATCATTTTTCAAAAAAGGGGGGGAAGGGCAAAATGTTTTTAAAGTTCTAGTTTGCTTTCTTGAGATAACTAATTCACCTTACAATTTTTTGTCTCTATTCATTTTCTAAAGGGAAATAAATAATCAGCGTAAATTCTCTTGACATATTACCTCAATTGTATTTTTTTTTTTAAGCACTGAAGCACCATTCTAGTGATTAAGGAAGTGCATTGTAGCGTATGGTGGGCTAATGTGACAAGTATGTGGCTTGAAGCCAGTAAAATACCTCCATGTTCCCAAATATACTTAGTTGTTTTCAGCTATACAGTTATAATTATTGTGCCTGGGATACTATTAAGATTGTATCTATATAATACTTCAAGGTATTTTTTATTAGAATGTAAGTTGTGTGGGGATTTTTTGTACCATCAGTTTGGCAGAATTTTTGGTATCTTTTCAGTGTTTCAAAAGGGACCAGGGATTTACAGTAGAACTATAGAAGCTTTAAAATATTAACAGCCCATTAAGTACAGGATATGGTTCATGAGATTTAATGGGAAGTTGTTAAAAGGAGATGGAACTATTCCAGTGATTGGGGAGGGGTGGTTAGTGGCAAAAAACAGGGCAAAGAATTTAAAAAGCTTGCTTTCCTATAAATATTCAGTGTTTGGGCACACTGCACAATAATAATAACAATAACAAATCTCTTCTATTCTGATAGGCAAGCAGTATTGGGAGCTCAATCAGAATTCCATTTGGCGCATATGTTAACTTTCCTCTTCAGAGGATATCCAACAATGTTGTGTTAAAAAATTTCCTGTGGATTTGAGATGCTTGGCATTCATTAAATCAAAACTTTGGACTTTGAAATAGCACCTACTTTGTTTAACATTTAAAAAATTACAGGGCTCCTGAGACTAGTCCTGGGAATAACCTTTAGTTATTACCTGGAGAAAAATAAAAATAAAAGTTTTTTAGAGGAGGGTATTTTAAAAGCAAAAGAGTGTAACACTTTAAGAGCATAGTATTTAATATACACCTGAGTCTTCGTTCCTTGAAGTGTGACACACTTAATAACGCACACCACATGGTCAGTGACAATTAGAGTCTAATGTATCATGTGTATTTCATGCACATACTTGGGACTTGGCTCCCAGGTCAGGGTAGTAAGCCTAGTCTTCTGCTTGCCTGGATTAAAGGCCTTTTCCCCCCAGCTTTTCAATTCTGTGCAATTCGTGCAATTTTTCTGAGTTTCAATTTTCTTTCTGTGAGGCTCTGCTATGTCATATTATTATTTATAAGATCAAATGATATCATGTACATGAAGCACTTCATAAATTATTAAGTGATATACTTAGTAGATACAATCTTATTGGGTATAATCTTATTAGAGAGGTAAATCAGAAGCTAGGAGTCTGGAACTTTGTAGATAGGCCCAATTATTGGAATCGTAGCTCTGTCAATACTGCTACTAACTCATTTCAGCAGACCAAAGTTAGCTTTACCACATGTGCTCCATGATTTTTTTGCTTTGGAGTTCATGTTAGATTGATGTTATTGAATGAAACTTGAAGAAAAAAGGAGAGCCCTGTGGAAACTTGAGTGAGATTACAGTAAACACTCAGTATAACTTTCCCTACTTTTAGTTCCTTACCTGACTTACCTTTTCAACCTGGTCCATGAAATTTTTTGATATTCACTATCTGAAATGCTGACATGTTTCAGTTATCTGTTGCTGCATAACAAATCACCCTCAACCTTAGTGGTTTTAAAACAACAGTCATTTTTATTATTGCTCACAGATTCCCTGGGTTAGGAATTTGGGAAGGGCTTAGATGAGTAGTCCTGAGTTGGTCTCTAATGTGGCTGAAACTAGACTGTGGCCAGAGCTGATAAAGGGCTGAAGCAGCTGTGGGATGACTGGGCATCTCTCTCTCTTTATGTGGTTTCTGCATGTGGTTTAGTTTGGGCTTTCTTACAGCATGCTGGCCATAAGGAAGCCAGCCTGCTCACATGGAAGTTCCAAAACCCAACGTCTTGAAAGAAAGAAGCAAAAGGTGTAATGCCTTTTATGACTTCACCTCTCGGGTCATAAGGCTCCTAAGATTCAAGAGGGAAAAACTTGGATCCCACCTCTTAATGAGAGGTATGTCAAAGTCACAGGTGGATGGGAGATATTATCAGGACCATCTTTGGAAAGAAAATAGTCTGTGACGTGAATGATGATTAATCCTGTCATTCATTTCACATACAGCTCTCCATCCCTTTAATGTTACTTCTCTAGTGCCACAATATTAAACGACTTACTCTCTTTTTTCTTTTGTAACTACACAATTTCCCTGCTACATATGAACAAGGAAGAAATAAAACTAACTAAAATTAATAGGACTACACTTCTTATGCTCTCTTAAATATGAAATCAACCTCATTTTGGAAAGATTATTCAGTACACAGAAGGAAAAAAACCACTATTTTCCTTGGAGTCATACTTACCAAAAGATGTGTTACTAAGTATTGGTTTGGAAAGCACATATTAAAAGAATGTATTGCCACTGACTTGCCTTAAACTCCAGAAACTCTTGTTTGGAAAACAATTTTTACTCTGACACATGGTGGGCTTGTTCATTCTTATTTCTTACAACACTTTTTTGTACACTTTTCTTATCAAGTTTATTGCATTTTCTCTATATTATAGTTATATGCATGTCTTCTTCCTAACACATTGTCCTCTCTTTTTGGGTAGAATTTGTTGATCACAACCATAGGTGCTTGATAAATATTTGTTTAGTCATTAGAGCCTTTGATGGCTAATATTCTTTGAGAAAATAATCTTTATGTTCAGGGAGATAACAGAGTTGGCTTCTGGAATGGAGATGGGCATCCTGATATGTCAACATTCCCTTATAGCCTATAAGTAGTGAGTTATTCATTATTAAGGAATATTAGTTAGTGGCACAGTTTTGGTCTTGAAACTCCTCCTAATAATTTAGGGGTTAATTAATTAGGTAACTTACCCATATTAAATGGAGCTTGTTCCTTTTCTCTTTTGTTTCTTTTTTACCCCAGATTAATTGAGATATAATTAACCTGTAACATTGTGTAAGTTTAGGTTGTATAGTGTGATATTTCGATACATGTATATATTATAAAATGATTATCACGGTAAGGTTAACACATCCATCACCTCACTGACTTACCTTTTTTCCTTTTCTTTCTTTCTTTTTTTTTTTTTTGGTGGAGAAAACTTTTAAGATCTATTTTCTTAGCAACTCAATGTTGTTAACTATAGTCATTCATGTTCTACATTAGATCCCAGAACTTATTCATGTTATAACTGGAAATTTGTATTCTTTGACAGCTTTCATTTCCCTCCCTGAATTTTCCACCCCCACCTCTTCTCCCCTTGCAACCACCAATCTACTCTCTGTTTCTATGTGTTTGGGGTTTTTTTTTTAGGCTTCACATGTAAGTAAAATCATATAATATCTCTGTGTGATTTATTTCACTTACATAATATCCTCAAATTTCATCCATGCTGATGAAAATGCAAGATTGTCTTCCTAAATAGTATTCCACTCTGTGGGTGTATATATGTGTGTATGTATTTATATTTTCTTTATCCATTCATTAGTCATTGGATACTCGGGTTGTATCCATGTCTTGACTTTATAAGTAATGCTTTAATAAACACAAGGTGCAGATAACTCTTTGATATAGTGATTTCATTTCCTTCAGATACATACCTAGAATTAGGATTACTGGATCATATGGTAGTTCTATTTTTGCTTTTTTGTGGAACCTTCCACAATGGCTATCCCATTTTGAATTCCCACCAGCAGTGCCCAAGAGTTCCCTTTTCTCTACATCCTTCCCAGCATTAGTAATCTCTTGTCTTTTTGATAATAGTTATTTTAACAGGTGTGAGGTAATATCTCATGTGGGTTTGTTTTGCACTTCTCTGATGATTAGCGACATAGAGCATATTTTTGTATGCCTGCCCGTCATTTGGGTGTCCTCTATGGAAAAATGTCTATTTAGTTCTTTTACCTACTTAAGAGAGTTTTTACATCTATATTCATGAGGGATACTCAAACAGAGTTTGAAATTACATTTTTCCTATAAACTTCTTCAAGCAATCTTGCAAAGTATCAGCTATCCATATGTTAAATAAATGGAGTATTTTAAGCCAAGAGAGTAATAAAGAAGACATTCTTTTTATCTCACTACCTATTTGTCCTCTGGAGAAGGAATGATTTATTAAATACTTTTTGGCTTTAATGTTTGAATTAATTTTCAAGATTAGCTTTAATGAGTGACTATAAAATGGCAGATATAGCAGCATATTTTGAAAATCAGAAATTTTCTATTTTTAACAGGAAAAATAAAAACATTGCCAATTTGAAATGTTGAAAAAAATTGACGGGATATTTAGAGTACATTACTTGCATCTTGGGATTCTAGGTAAGGTATAAAGAAATATGTAATATTTTAAAATTTCATGATAATTGTCTCTGGGTATCTCAAAATTATCTGATAATTAAGATATTTAAACTTTTAAGCAATTGGAAGGTTTCTTTTTTTTTTTTTAATTTTAAGTCTCCAAGCAGGTTTTTTTCCCCAAAGATTTTATTTATTTATTTGACGAAGAGAGAGAGCACAAGCCAGGGGAACAGCAGGGAGTCCACTGTGGGGCTTGATCCCAAGACCCTGGGATCATAACCTCAGCCAAAGACAGACACTTAACCGACTGATCCTTCCAGGTGATCTGAACCACCAAGCAGTTTCATAATGTTGGCTTCTCTAGTATGTTAGAACCTGCGAAGAGGCATCTTTAAATTCTAAGAATTACAGATACTCTATCTTTGCAAAGAAGGAGAACCTAGAGTTTTCTCAGTGAAATGGCTGATTTCAAGAGTAGGTTAGGGCCAGTGCTCAAAAAATTGATGTAACAAGAACCCAGGAATCTGATTGAATGGGTTCACATTGGCAACCAGAGACTAACTGAGCACCAAAATAACTAAGTACAGTAATAAATTATAAATTATTGAAAAACTAGTAATTGATAAGTCTGTAAGTAGTAAGGAAAGAGGCTCTTGCTTATAGCGGAAAGCTAAGGGCTGATTGGTAAATCTGAGGGAGACCTATAGTTAGAAAATCATCATGATGAAGATTAAATCAGGCAAAGGTCATGTGTTGACACTAAATCTAGGGGCAATTTTGATGAGGAGAAGGATATTTGATTGACTTCAAATGTTTGTCTACTTATGAAGTGGTAAGAGAGGAAAAAAAAATCCCAGTAATTATGCAGTGGAGAAATCAGTTAACAGCCTCGCTAGGTAATAATGGTTTTACAGAATGAAAGGACCGATAGACCTAGTGTGTCTCCAGATGAGATATTCTGGTCAAGAATACCTGACTTCATCCTGATCACATCAGATAAGTGCAAAATGAGCAGTGTTTTATTAAGGGAAAGGAGAGAGGACTATGTCCTTTAAAGATGTCAATGTCATAAAAGATGAAGAAAGATTATAAAGATATCACATTAAAAAATACTGAAAGGGGGGCGCCTGGGTGGCTCAGCGGGTT
Source organism: Meles meles (assembly GCF_922984935.1). Lineage (NCBI taxonomy): Eukaryota > Metazoa > Chordata > Mammalia > Carnivora > Mustelidae > Meles > Meles meles. The sequence goes on from NC_060068.1 coordinate 89,059,644, forward strand.
AAAGCCTCTGCCTTCGGCTCAGGTCATGATCTCAGCGTCCTGGGATTGAGCCCCGCATCGGGCTCTCTGCTCCGCAGGGAGCCTGCTTCCTCCTCCTCTCTCTCTGCCTGCCTCTCTGCCTGCTTGTGATTTCTGTCTGTCAAATAAATAAAATATTAAAAAAAAAAATACTGAAAGGCATGAAACCTAAATATACCTGACCCTAGATTCTTTCCTGTACCAGAGAAGAAAAACATATATCTTGTAAAGGACATTATTAGTTCAGATGACAACACTGGAATATGAAGAGAGTAATTAGATAAAAATATTATATCTATTTTTTACATATAAATTGTATAAATTTATACAGCTGATACTCTCTGTTGTTATGCAAGAGAATATCCCTGAGTGGATTTCTTGGGAACTACACACTGAAATTTTATGGGTAAAGAGCCACGATGTATGTAATCTAGTGTCCAATGATTCAGGAAAAAAAATCTGTGTGTAGAGAGCACAGGTACAAACAATAAAGCAAACAGGGTAAAATGTTAATAGTAGGTGAATTTAGGTAAAAAATATAAAAGAGTTCTTTATGCTATTTTTGTATTTTTAACTGTGCAAATTTGAAAATTTCAAATAAGAATTTTTTTTATTTAAAGGGAACTGAAGACACCTTTAATTCTAATAGTTGCTGTTAGAATTTAAAAAAATAGCAAAACAAAAACTTCCCAAGACATAATTTCAGTATTTAATAAACTAGTAGGGGATTGAGGAGATTGACTACTTTGAAAAACTAGTAATTGATGAATCTATAAAGTACTTAATGAGTCCTTATAAAGACATGATGGAGGCTTACAATGAAGGCATCAAAGTGAAAAACATGATGTAATTATCTCTCATGTCTATGATTCCTTTTCTCTGTGATTTTGGCAACTGGTATAACCACAGCTATGAGGAAAAGTTGTTGTAGTAAAGACAGAACAAAAGTAGTGATGAGTTTATTGATAATGTCCTAACTTACTGTTTCTATTTTTTAGGGATATTCAGATGCCTAAATAAAAAGGAGCCAAACTATTATCCTTAGTTTCAGAATATTTTGAATTAGAGAAGAAACAGTATACACATTTTTAATGACTTGTGTGATTATGAACTTTTACTGTTATTCATGAAGACAGTTGCCTGACCTCTGGTAGTACATTAACTATTCCATTCCTTTGTTTATGTCTTGCTTTGAGAGCTCCCTTTGCTTTTTTCCTGAGCTCTGTAGATGCATCTATCCTCTAAATCTATCCCAGTTTTCACCAGCTTACTGAAGTCTCTGGCAGCTGTCCTATCAATGCCTTCCTTATTTATTTTCTCCTGTCTTTGACGCAGTCATAGCTCCCCTTAGTCAGGAGGAATTTTGACCAATTGAAATAGTTTTAAAATGTTTGACTATGGGAATAAAAGGCACAGTATAGGGAATATAGTCAATGATATTGTAATAGTGTTTTATGGTGACAGATGGTAGCTACACTAGTGGTGAGTGTAACATAATGTATAGAAATGATGAATCACTGTGTTGTATACCTGAAACTAATGTAACATTGTGTGTCACCTATTCTCAAATTTCAAAATTCTAAAAAAGAAAAAGAATTATGAAAACAGAAAACATAAGTAAATACAAATAAAAATGCTTAACTAAACAAGTAACAACACCATGTGTTCTCTCTCCCTGGAGCAAACCTTCTCTATGATGAAACTGTCATCTTTCTGTGGTTTTGTTTATATTATTATGCTTGTATTAAATTCTTTATGGAAAGAGACAGATTATAAGTAAATGAATAAAACTATTTTCAATGACTTTCTACTTCTACTTTCAGAATTGTTTAAGAGGGCTAGAATTCCTAGTAATCTATTAGGCTCTAATTACTTCTGCTTCTAAGAAACTTTAGGATTCCAAGCCTTGAGACTTCTCTTGAACACCTTAAATCTTATTTCCTTACTGCCAAAGGAATATATTTCTAGTGATAGAATTCCAAAAATGGCCATTAAAGATGACTCTTTTCACTCAAATGACACCACAGAAGTGATTGCCTGATCTGTCAGTCTATACCCATTGATTAGCTTCTGCTGTATAAAGCATGAAAACTGAAATCAATCAATCATTCCCGTGATTGAATTTAGGTAAAAAATATAAAAGAGGGGTGCCTGGGCGGCTCAGTGGGTTAAAGCCTCTGCTTTCGGCTCAGGTCATGGTCCCAGGGTCCTGGGATCAAGCCCCACATTGGGCTCTCTGCTCCGCAGGGAGCCTGCTTCCTCCTCTCTCTCTGCCTGCCTCTCTGTTTAGTTGTGATTTCTCTCTGTCAAATAAATAAAATATTTAAAAATATATATATAAGAGTTCTTTATGCTATTTTTGTATTTTTAACTGCAAATTTGAAAATTTCAAATATGAATTTTTTTATTTAAACGGAACTGAAGACACCTTTAATTCTAATAGTTGCTGTTAGAATTTAAAAAAATAGCAAAACAAAAACTTCCCAAGACCACCCCTTCCTCACCCCAGACTATTACTATGGACTTCAAAAAACAAACAAACCTAACCAGATGCCAGATACCTACACAATAATAAAAGTGCATGGGGACAGTGATAGGTACTAAATTTTACTAAGAACTTTCTTAAGCTAAACCCTGTGTATACAAGGTATCTCAGGTATTTTTTTTTCAAAGATTTTATTTATTTGTTTATTTGACAGAGATAGAGAGAGGGAATACCAGCAAGGGGAGTGGGAGAGGGAGAAGCAGGCTTCCTGCTGAGCAGGAAGCCTGACGTGATGCTCGATCCCAAGACCCTAGGATCATGACCTAAGCCGAAGGCAGACGCCTACCGACTGAGCCACCTAGGCGCCCCAATATATCAGTTTCAAAAAAAGAAATGTGCAGACTCCTTTTAAAGAAAAAAATATTAGGGGCACCTGGGTGGCGCCGTTGGTTAAGCGTCTGCCTTTGGCTTGGTCATGATCTCAGGAACTTAGGATCAAGCCCAGTGTGGAGCTCCATGCTCAGTGAGGGGAGTCTGCATCTCTCTCTTCTTCTGCCTCCTACCCCTCACTCATGCTCTCTCTCTCAGACAAATAAATAAAATCTTTAGAAAAAAATAAAGAAAAAAATATTGTCTCAGACCCATCCAATATTAAATTATTTTTATCATTGTTTAAATAGGTACAAATATAAAATGAAGTTTAAGTTCCTTATGCTTATAGACCCAATGGAGTCATAAAGCCAAAATAAATTATAAATTTAATCACAAGAAAAGTACAAAACCAATGAAAGTTACATCACCATTACTATGAAGGTAAAAACCGTTGTTGAAATTAAATTTTTTTCATAGTGAATATGACATTGCCCTATAATTCTTTGTCTTTCCTCCATGTTCAGCCCAAACAGGTAATGGTAAATTGTTGTGAGCATACCGAACCTTACAGCTGAACAGCTTATATGCTGAGACATTTCACATAGTACATTATTCCTTTTGGTAATTTTAAAGTGTCTACAACCACTTCTTCTTAGGTGTTACAAAATTGATTGTTTTTGTCCCGTTCATTATAAAACGCTCAGTGATTTGATACAATATTATGACATAGTAAATTGCAAGAACAAGCAAACTTGTGTCCTCGTGCTCTTAAAATTAATTAGAAATCAGAATTAGTTTTGAGAAACTTTTCGATATTCATAAAGAAAGGATGATTTCTTAATGAACAAATAATAATATAAGATATAGCAAAAATGTAAATAACAATAAATGTAATAATAAAAGGATAATATTTAATTTCTGACTTAATAATACTATAAACCAATTCTCTGCTAGGAACTTTATACATATTGACTCATTTAAACTTAATAATGGCATTCTGTAGTATACTGTAGAATACTGTTATTATCTTCACTGTTGAGAAAACTGAGGCATGGGGAGACTTACCTGAAGTTATCCGGGCAGAAGATGGCAGAGGTGAGATTCAAGTTTAGGTCTGTATGACTTCATCTTGAAGTCACTGCTGTCCCCAGTACTTACAGGTACAGGTACTGTGTCTGCATTCGTAAATAATATATCCATGCAATCTGTATTTCTTGAGCTTGAATTCTAAGAAGGAAAGACAGGCAATAAACAAGTAAACAAATATAAATGAACTAATTGTCATGCATTCTGTACAGGAAAGAACAAGATACAATGAAAAGGACGATAGGGGACATCAAATAGGGGACAAAAGGGTCCATAGAGGCTTCTCTAAGGAATGACACTGATGCAGACACCTGAAGGATGAGAAGTCATTTGTGACGGGCAAAGGGGAAGAATTATTCAGACCTAGCAATAGCTATGCCCTGAGGCAAGAGGGACACTGGTAGATCTGAAGTGAGATGACACCAGTGTGGTGGTGAGTTATAATGGTATGAAATGAGGTTAGAGATGAATCAAGGATTAAGTCCCTTCTCTTAGAAGGGTGCAGTGCTTGAACAAGGAACCCAGTATTTTCATTTCATACTGGATCCTGCAAATTGTGTAGTGAGTTCTAATTGTGAGTTATAGGAAGGAAATTTAATGTTGTTATAAGTATAAAGGGACGTCTTCAAAGTGTTTTATGCAAGGATGCAACCTGATGGCTCAATTCAATACACAGAGATTAAAATTCAGTGTGATAGTCATGGCCCAAAATATAAATGTCCAGTTTCAAATGAGTACTTGTTCCGGGGAGTATGTGGCTCAAATTGGATATCCCATAAGAGCAATACTAAGACTTTTTTATATGGCCAAGGCAGGTAACAACTAAAACTTTCCATAAGCATGTTTTGGAAGTCTTAATCAGTGGAGCCAAAGCTGCTTATTGAGAAAAATCTTAACTCTGCCTGCAGAACTTCTGCCTTAAAATCTAGGTGAAATTATTGTTATGGCTCTATATAGTATTAGAAAATCCAAGAGTATGGATTTTTCCTTCATTTAGAAACTTGGAATATCTGCGCTCCTGGATCTTTCCAAAGATTTCAACCTTAAATTGTAATGTACCAAAAGATAGAAAATATAGCTGAAATAAGTGATTTGTAAGAGATAAAGTCTAAGGGAGCTGCTAGTTATCTACTCTATAGATAGAGATATATGAAAGTGTGTTCTTAGGAGTGTGCTCTATTACCATATCTGAATCACGTTAGTCTGGTTCATTGCAGACATTCAGTAAATTTCAGTTGATTTGAAAATAAACTTAGCTCCTCCCAGAGCAGCCTTCATTTAGTGAGCCTTTATTCTGTATCTATAAAATTATCAGAGTTATCATCTGTTACTCAAGTGAAGTTTCCTATAATAATTTTTTGAAAGAGCTTCTCATGATGAGGAATTTCTGTTAGAAAAAATTTATATCTTTTTTTTTAAAGATTTTATTCATTTGACAGGCAGAGATCACAAGTAAGAGGAGAGGCAGGCAGAGTAAGAGAAGGAAGCAGGCTGAGCTCGATCCTAGGACCTGAGCCAAAGGCAGAGGCTTTAACCCACTGAGCCACCCAGGTGCCCCGAAAAAATTTATATCTTTCAAGAAATTCATATAATTTCTTTTATCAGCAACAAAAATGATAGAATCTGTTATAACAATTTTGCTCTGACTACGTGGATGCTTACAAATTTAATCTTTAATACAATAATATTTGCCTTTCTAGACCTCCTAATAGGACTAGCTTATTTGCTTCTTTTTTTTATTTGACCATTTAGAAATTTATGAAAGATATTCCATCTCACTGACAGTAAAGGGAATGCAAAAATAAATCAAAAAACTTTTTGCCCATCAAATTAACAAAATTTCAGAACTATTGAGTCATATTTTCAATACATATTAAGTAGTACTATAAAGTGATCATTACTAGATCTATATATTCTGATATGGAATAATTGGCTACAAAACAAAACAAAAAGACCAAGGTGCAGAACCTGTGTAGCATGGTCAGCTGTGTACTGGTGAAACAGCTCTATGGGGGCGGGGGGGGGGGGGAAGCTCTGATTCATAGCATTTTTAGTAACAATACTCCTGCAATGGCTTGTTTCAAACTACCAACATGAAGTCACTGAGCACAGAGTTGGGAAGAGATGTATATTTTTGGTTCTCATGAACCACTAAGAGCTGACTCCAGCATGCTGCTGAATAGCATAGTACGTATATTAGGAACTGAAAAAAGTAAATGTAAAAAATCCTCATGATCTTAAGTAAAAAGACATTATATATTTACTGCACACATGTAATAGTAATTATTATATATAATTATGTATATAAACAGACTTATGTGATCCCATTTTTATTTTAAAGATACAGACATGTAATTTTATGTGTATAGGGAGTAGTTGGAGGGAGAGAGAAGGGGAGAGGGAGAGGGCACTAGATTCATCAGGTGTTTGAGAAATGAAAGTTTTATTCCACAAGAATTTAGAAAAAAAAATAAAACTAGTTTGTTATTAGGTAAGCATAGTACAATATATGTATGTATCTAACCTGCTGGAGACTACATAGTTAGGACAAAGTTTCACACAATTTAAGTAGCAAAGAGGAGGAAAGAACAGTAATTTCTCTAATCACCTTGAGATTGTCTCTATACATCTCCTGAGAGTCCTAAGCTGATTCTTATGGTACATGTTTACATATCTAGCGGTTATTTGGCCTGCAACCATGCACATACTTCACTGTTGTAAAAATGGGGCTAAAGACAGGGTGCAATCCCTAGAGAGATCTGTCTGTATCCCAAAGATTAGAATAAGGATTTAGATTTACTGTGTTTTCAAGGAAATACTCTACTAAATGGGGAAGAGAATATAGTCACTTTACCCTTTATAAGTGAAGAAAATAATTTTTATTTACCATTATACAGGTTGAAATGAGGACTAAAAGAGATATCTATAGTGATTATTTGGTGAATTGGCTTTATTTTTTAATTATTGCCTGTATTTTCTAAATATACTTATGAACATGTATATCTTATAATCAGAGAAAACATCATTAAAAAACAGATATTGGGGACTTGATTTTACAGTAAGATCACGTTATTATATTTTGTTCTTTTGATTGTTTTTTTTTTTTTTTTAGTTTCAGTTTTTAATTTAAATTCTGGTTAGTTAACATGCAGTGTGATATTAGTTTCAGGTGTAGAATTTAGTGATTCATCACTTCCATAAAGTACCCAGTGCTCATCACAAGTGCCCTCCTTAATACCCATCACCCATTTAATCCATCCTCCCACCCACCTCCTCCCAGCAACCCTCAGTTTATTCTCTGTAGTTGAGAGTCTGTTTTATGTTTTTCCTCTTTCTTTACCCCCAACATGTTCATCTGTTTTGTTTCTTAAATTCCACATATGAGTGAAATCATATGGCATTTGTCTTTCTCTGACTGAGTTATTTGACTTAGCATAATACTCTCTAGCTCTATGCACATTATTGCAAAAGGCAAGATCCATTCTTTTTTATGAATGAACAATATATTCCTCTGTGCATGTGTGTGTGTGTGTGTGTGTATACTACATCTTCTTCATCCATTCATTAGTTGATGGACATTTGGGCTCTCTCCATAATTTGGCTGTTGTTGATAATGCTGCTATAAACATCAGGGTGCATAAACTCATTTGAATCTGTACTTTTTTTATCCTTTGGGTAGATACCTACTAGTACAATTGCTGGATCATAGGGTAATTCTATTTTTGACTTTTTGAGGAGCCTTCACACTACTTTCCAGAGTGGCTGCACCAGTCCCAGTCCACCAGTCCCACCAACACTATAAGAGGATTCCCCTTTCTCTACATCCTCGCCAACCTATGTTGTTTCCTGTGTTGTTAATTTTAGCCATTTTGACAGGTGTGAGGTGATGTCTCACTGTACTTTTGATTTGTAGTTTCATGATGATGAGTGATGTTGAACAACTATTCTTGTGTCTGTTGGCCATCTGAACGTCTTTTTTGGAAAAGTTTCTTTTCATGTCTTCTGTCCATTTCTTAACTGTATTATTTGTTTTTTGGGTGTTGAGTTTGATAAGTTCTTTATAGATTTTGGATACTAACCCTTTATCAGATACATGTCTGATAAATGACATAATTTGCAAATTCTTCTCCCATTCTGAATGTTGCCTTTTAGTTTTGTTGATTGTTTTCTTTGCCGTGCAGACACTTTTTATTTTATTCTTTTGAAATCCCTTTTTAAAATCTGTGGTTGTTTTACTGTTAATCATTATATGCACAAGTTCATCACAATGTACTTCTTTCTTGTTTTGGAGAATAAATAAAGCAGGAAAATAACCTTGTTTTCAAAGAGCTTATAATGTATTTAGAGAGATAAGCTTAACATATATGGAATAGCAGTGAATGATAGAAGCAAATGGTATATAACCAAGGACTACAGTGTATAGTATAGGGCTGTGAGAGTTAAGAGGAAAAAGAAATCGGAGTATTCTTAATTTTAAGAAAGGTTATTTGGAAGAGATAGTTTGGGATTAGCTCTGAACTTTGCTTTTTAAGTAAGTGAAAATCCTTTCAGGTGAGTGTAATGTCCTCTGGTAAGAGGTGAGAATGAAACTGGAGTTTTTAAAGGGGATTCACATACTGGGGAGAAGGGAAGAAAACTGTAAAATATAGAATGGGCTGCTTAAATGGGGAGACCTTGGGAGTAGGGAGACCAATTCAGAAACAGTTGGAACAAATCAGACTCTGAGGGACTAAATTGAATTAGTGCCATCCTGAAAGAAAGGTGATGTTGATTCTGAATATAAGGAAAAGGTAAAGAAGAATGAGTCAAAAATTATCCTGGAGGGCTGGGAGTATAATGATATCACAGAAAAATTTGTAGGAGAAATGTATGCATTTTATATTTGATATAATAATTCTACATTTAATTGGAAATGTCTGTCTGATGCTGTATGGGTTGGATTGAATCCCCCAAAGAAATCCTAATCCCCAGCACCTCAGAGTGTGACCATATTTGGAAATGGTGGAATTGCAAAACTAGCTAAAAAGAGGTCATACTGGAGTAGCATAGGCCTTTAATCCAATATGACTGGTGTCATTATAAGAAGAGGAGAAGACACTAAGTCAGGGACACACAGAAAGAAAGTGTCCATGTGATGATGGAGTTCAATACTGGCGTGATGCCTGTACAACCCAAGGATTCCCAAAGATTAGCAAATAACAGAGGCAAGAAAAGGCAGGGAAGGATTCTCCTCTACAGGTTTCATAGGAAGCATGGCCCTTTGAACATCTTAATTTCAAAGTTCTACCCTTCAAATGGGAGGCAATAAATTACGCCACCGAGTTTGTGATACTTTGTTATGGCAGCCACAGGAAGCTAATACAGATGCTGATACCGTTCTTTGATTTTTCTTTGTTTTTTTCTTTAAGATTTTACTAATTTATTTTTGAGAGAGAGAGAGAAACCATGAGCGAGCAGGGAAGAGGGGCAGAGGGAGAGAGAGAAGCAGGCTTGCCACTGAGCAGGGAGCCCCATGTGGGACTCGATCCCAGGCCCTGGGACCATGATCTGAGCCGAAAGCAGATGCTTAACTGACTGAGCCACCCAGACACCCTGATTTTTCTTTTTAACCAGCCTCTTCCCTCAACTTTCTTTTTTGGAAAAATTTACAAATATGAAATGTAAATTGATATATGCAGTCAAAAGTGGAGGGAGTAGTTCATTAAATTTTTTTCATATCTGTGTAGTTATTAGTAATATTTATTCTCTATCATCATCGTTTCGAAATGGTATTTTCATACAGGCCAAATAAGTTCATTAGATTGTGCAGTGTTAGCTCATTGGAGTGTGTGCTCTGCATACACTTTTGGGAATAGTTAAAGATGGTAATATATCTTTTCAGCTTATCTGGTAATCTAAAATTCCATTGCCTACCTTTTCAAGAATATCGGATGTCAGAATGAAGTGGCAATTCAGCCATATGGATTAGGAAGAATACTGGGATCACAAAGTAAGCAAAGCAAGCATAGGTCTCAGATCATATGCTCAAATGCCTTGAGGACCTGCTCTAATAAAAGGAAATTTTAAAAAGGGAGGAGTAGTAAATGTTTGTCCCTGTCACTTTCTCCATAGAGGTCATGAGTAAGGACTTGTAATAATGCTTTTGTTTCCAATGACAAAGTCAGCATTTTAATTATTGAAATGACATCAAGGTTGTATCTCATTTTGGACACTGTTTCCTTTCTCCTTAATCTGCTTTTCTTTTTGGCTTGGTTTCTGATATATTTATATATGTAAGTTTTTCATGGGGAAATACCTCCTTTTTTTAAAAAATTTTTAAATTTTATTTATTTATTTTTTTGCCTTATAAGTTTTGGGAATCAATTAGACTACCAAATATTTTTCATAATTTGGAAAGTAAAACTGTCTTAAGTGCGTGTGAACATATGACTTTTGGCACTTGTACTGCCCAAGCCACAACTTTTCATTCTTTTTAAGTGAAATATAGACTTTGAGGCTCACTGACCTTTGAATGCAAGTTCCTTTTCCCAGAAGACGATGCACTGTCCATTTGGTTCCCATGAAAAACTCTCCCTTGAGCATGTTGGTAAAGAGCAGTCCTCATTTCCCTAAAAAGTTAGTTCTTTTATCATTTGTGAAATTTGAGTGACTCTACATTTCTGCTGGTTCAGATGATTTCTAGAATTGGTATCTTGTGGCAGAATTAATCATAGCAAAAGAAAATGTGCCAGTGTAGACAATTGTAGGTTGAAAAGGAGCCAGAGAACTCAAATTTGTGTAGTTTGTTAATAATATACCTAAATTAATACTTAATTTAATATCCTTACTAATTTGATTAAAATGCCCAAAGATTTTAATATTCATTGTTAATAAGATGTTTTAAGGCTTTTTAAGTGGGTGCTTAAAATTTCCTGATGCATTAGTTGTTTTCTATAAAATCTCAGTTGGGGGCACCTGGGTGGCTCAGTGGGTTAAAGCCTCTGCCTTCGGCTCAGGTCACGATCTCAGGGTCCTGGGATCAAGGCCCGCATCGGGCTCTCTGCTCAGTGGGGAGCCTGCTTCCCCCCTCTCTCTCTATCCGCCTCTCTGCCTATTTGTGATTTCTGTCTGTCAAAAAAATAAAATAAAAATCTTTTAAAAAAATAAAATAAAATCTCAGTTGGCTGTAATCCCAGTTCACATTTGCCTTATTCAGATTCTAGAGTTTATTTTATTTTATTTTTGTAATGAAGCAAAAAAGTGATTAATGGCTTATCTGGTTAAAAACATAAGGAAGATTTTGCTTAGAAAAAAAGTTTTTCTTTCTGAATTTCTGTACTTCATAGATTGAACCATATCAAATTATCATTTATGTGGGTTAAAGAGACAATTTCTTATGGTTCAACTTATTAATTAGTTTAAAATAATAGATTTTCTATGTAAGACTATAAGATATGGCGATAAAATTATAGTTTATCCCATTTATATGTCTTTTGGCATAATTAGAATGGATTTTCATATTTGAAAGGTAGCTTTTTTTCTTTTCAAAGATTTTACTTTTAAGTAATTTCTACACCCATGTGGGGCTGGAACTTAGAAACCCTAGATCAAGAGTCAGATGTTCCACCAACTGAGCCAGCCAGGTTTCCTGAAAGGTAGCATATTTTTAAAAAAATTTCTGAAATTAGGGGCGCCTGGGTGGCTCAGTGGGTTAAAGCCTCTGCCTTCGGCTCAGGTCATGATCCCAGGGTCCTGGGATCGAGCCCCACATTGGGCTCTCTGCTCTGCAGGGAGCCTGCTTCCTCCTCTCTCTCTGCTTGCCTCTCTGCCTAGTTGTGATTTCTCTCTGTCAAATAAATAAAATAAAAAAAAAATTCTGAAATTAATTTATTTTCAATTTACGTTTTAATACTTTTTTTTTTTTTTAAATTTGAGAGAGACCACAAGTAGGCAGAGAGGCAGGCAGAGAGAGAGGGGCAAGCAGGCTGCCTGCCGAGCAGAGAGCCCGATGTGGGGCTCGATCCCAGGACCCTGAGATCATGACCTGGGCCCAAGGTAGAGGCTTAACCCACCGAGCCACCCAGGCGCCCCTTCAATTTACGTTTTAAAAAGATTTTACTTATTTGGGAGAGAAAGAGTGAGAGAGTAAGTACAAATGGGGGGAGGGGTAGAGGGAGAGGGAAAAGCAGAAGCACACTCCCGCCCAGCAGGGATCCCAACGACGTGGGTCTCCATCTCAGGACCCCAGGATCATGAGCTGAGCAGAAAGCAGATGTTTAACTGATTGAGTCAACCAGGTGCCCCTATTTTTTTTTTTTTTTAATTTTTAACTAGGCTCAACATGGAGCCCAAAATTGGGCTCAATCTCATAATCATGAGATCATGACCTGAGCTGAAACCAAGAGTGGGATGTTTAACTGACTGCCCACCCAGGTGTCCCAAGGTAACTTATTTTTAAATCCAGTGCTTAATTTATCTTATAGTTTAAGGTCAATTAAGATTATGAAATGACTGTACCATAGCTGATGACAGTAATATTCTGTATGTATAAAAGTCACCTTGGGGTGCCCGGCTAGCTCAGTCTGAGGAACATGCAACTGCTGATCTCAGGGTCATGAGATCAAGCCCCACATTGGGCACTGCATGTAGAAACTACATAAATAAATAAACTTGAAAAAAAAAAAAGGTCACCTCTTACTCCTTAAGCAGATATTTGTTTAGTTATGAGAAACAAAAGAAAGTAGAAAATCAAAGTATTATTAGCCTCATTATGAAATTAGACTATTAAAATAAATCAACATTCTGGAAATAAATTAAATTAACTTTATTTGAACAGATACAAAACTGCTTTCGAAGGGGGAACTTTGTCTTTTCCTATAAGAACTTGTTTAGTTTGGGGCACTTGGGTGGCTCAGTTGGTTAAGTGTCTGCCTTCAGCTCAGGTCATGACCGAGGGGTCCTGGGATTGAGCTTCTCTCTCTCCCTCTGCCCCTCCCCCTGCTTGTGCGCTCTCCCAAGTGTGCACTCTCTCAAGTAAATAAATAAAATAAAAAGTCACACAACCCTGCTGAATGAATTCTGTTATTTAAAAAAAAAAAAAAAAAAGAACTTCTACAGTTTATCACTGCACAAGTGCATGGTTTTTCAACTAGATAAGACCACATCAGACCTGAATTTTCATATGAAAACATTGACTTTTCCTAGTATTTGTAACATAGATTTTTATTTTGTTTGCAACACAGAACACCTGCACAAATTACATTTCTTAGCAATGCCTCTCTTGGAGTTTTAGAAAAGGTTATCTGAAAGACTATGTTAAACATTCATCCTTCTAGGATAGCCTTTATCTTATATCTAATTAGGCTAGGGTCCCTGGAGACCAGTGAACCTGGCTCTATTAAGTTCACTGCAGTGTGGGACATTTGGCACATGGAGGGAAAAAGGGGTGCTTGGGGGTGCCTGGGTGGCTCAGTGGGTTAAAGCCTCTGCCTTCAGCTCAGGTCATGATCCCAGGGTCCTGGGATCGAGCCCCACATTGGGTTTTCTGCTCAGCAGGGAGCCTGCTTCCTCCTCTCTCTGTCTGCCTGCCTCTCTGCCTACTTGTAATCTCTGTCTGTTAAATAAATAAATCTTTAAAAAAAGAAAAAAGAAAAAGAAAAGAAAAAGGGGTGCTTGGCAGGCGCACCTAGCTCCCACCCCTGGAGTTTAGCTGAGGGGGTGGTGGAGTCTTGGGAAATGGTTTTCTTGCTGGCCACTTGCAAAGTGAGTAGACTCCAAGGGTCTCGAAAAGGGGTAGACCCTCACCCCTGTGTCCTTGGGGTCTCTGCTGCCTTTCCTGGTTGGGCTGAGGTATGAGCACCAGTGTCGCTCTCTCCCTGCCTCCTTTCCACTGCCTTCTGGGGGGTTCGGATTCAGGATTTGTTCCTCGTGTCCAAAACTTTGCTAAGAAACTTACAGGGGCTCAAACTTATCTACAAATCTTGATAGAACATTTAACACTTTTTGATGACAAACTTCAAAACTGCAAATATGAACAGAGAAAGAAAATTGAAACTCTCAAAGAAACAACAAATAGCATGGTAGAATCGATTAAACACTGTATTGCGTTGCAGCAGATTGCTAAAAGTACTATTAATTTTGTAGATGCAATATATCAATCTAGTCCATGGGAACCTGTGATCAATACAATGGTTACCCTGACCTGTCTTAACATAATCTAACACAGGGAGACATGCAGAGACATGCAAAGAAAACATTATTCTGCGTCCCTATGTAAAAACTTGATGATAAATTCTGTATATGATTTGTTAAAAGAAGTTTGTTTCTCTTAGCACACAGACATGTTTACTGCTACTAAATAATAAGTATAATGGAAAACTAAAAATAAATAAGTTCTTTGCTCATTTAGATCATTATTTTTCTTTTCTTTCTTTTTTTAAAAAAGAATTTATTTATTTATTTGGCAGAGAGAGAGATCACAGTAGGCAGAGAGGCAGGCGGGGGGTGGGGGGGAGCAGGCTCCTTACTGAGCAGAGAGCCTGATGCGGGGCTCAATCCCGGGATGCTGAGATCATGACCTGAGCCAAAGGCAGAGGCTTAACCCACTGAGCCACCCAGGCGCCCCTCATTATTTTTCTTACGTAACAAGAAGTTCGGAGGTAGCCAGTCCAAGGGCAGGTGTACTGTCTTCTATATTTCTGCTGTGCTATGCTTAGCATGATTCTTTCATTCTCTTTCTTGTTACTTCATACCCAGTATGGCTGCTACATTTCCAGGCATTACATTTACTTTCCATGGAAGAAGAAGAATAAAAAGCCTCATTTTTGTTGGGCTTTCTTCTGCCCCCTACAAAAAAAGGGAAGTTTTGCATGAGGGACTTTTTGCTGTGTCTCATTGTCTAGAATTGTATTACATGCCTCAGAGTATTTTAGCTTTCTAATCTCTAAAGTAGAGGAAAGCAAGTTTAAGAGGCATTGAAATGGGTCCCAGAACCCTGAGATCATGACCCGAGCCGAAGGCAGAGGCTTTAACCCACTGAGCCACCCAGGTGCCCCAGGAGTTTCTCTTTTTAAACATAAGACAGACAAATTAATATCTGATAACCATATTTTCTATACAAAATGTGAAGTTAGAAGAAGGAGGCAAAACAGACATACCAGGACCAACTCTAAAAAGTTAGGACTTTATTAAATCTTTCCTTTCTGGGCACCTGGTGGCTCAGCTGGTTGAGCATCCAACTTCTGGTTTCCACTGAGGTCATGAGATTGAGCCCCAGGTCAGGCTACGAGCTCAGAGAGAAGTCTACTTGAAACTCTTTCTCCCTCTCCCTTTGCCCCTCCCACTTGTGTGCACACACACTCTTTCTGCCACTGAGATAAATAAATAAATCTTGAAGAAAAAAAAATCTCCTTTTAAAATAGCACTCTAGGGACACCTGCTCAGCAGAGAACCTGCTTCCCTCTCTCTCTGCCTGCCTCTCTGCCTGCTTGTAATTTCTGTCTGTCAAATAAATAAATAAAATCTAAAATAACGAATTAAATAAATAATATAGCCCTCAAACATTCTGAATTTCATGACCTTAATGAAGGTAGGTGTTTATCCTTTGGTTTAAAAAACTTTTTTTTGATATTTTGATATTTATTTATTTATTTATTTATTGAGAGAGTAAGAAAGAGAGAGATCATGTAAGCTCAGGGACCAGCAGAGGGAGAGAAACAATCTCCATCAGACTCTGCCTTAACTGAGAGCCCTCCTCAGCACTTGATCTCATGATTCTGAGAACATGACTTGAGTGGAAAATAAAAGTGGAAACACAGCCATCTGAGTCATCCAGGTGCCCAGAAGTAGAAATCCTGAATTGGGAAAGAGAATTTTGTGCAGTCGCATATGATATGGTATCATCATAAATAGAATTTTATGTTGTGACTGGTTATGACTGGTTATATATTGAGTCTTGCTTGATTAATGTATGTAATCTTGTTTGATTTATCTATAATAGTTGCAGGTTGGTATGCTGGTGTTCCAGGAAGCAGGATTAATATGAAGGATGTTTGCTAGTGAGAACTCATGGAATTTTATATGTATGGTGGGAGGAAATGAATCAGGATTGGGCCAAAGGAGAAATAGGGCTTTGATGCAGTCTGAACACAGGCCTCAGCCAATCCATGAGGAGGCTATTCGAGCTGTTCCAGTTTATGGTAAGGAGGCTAGATCTTTGTACTCCTTCACTCACCAGTCATTTGATGACAGCTGTCCCCAGGAGGGGTGTGATCTTGGGCAAATTGATCTATACAACAGAGTAATTCCCAGAGAGAACTGACAGCAGTGGGGGAATAAATTTTTCAGACCTTTAGTTCACTATTGTGACTATGAGAAAAATCAGATTTAACTTATAAATTTTCATATTACCTTATAGTTTTTAGAAATGTTACCTACAGTAAATGCAATATCTACTGATAAATGTTCTCATTTAAGGATCTGGAGTTGGGCTGTTAAAGATGACTTATTCCAATTCAAGATGAAGTGTTGTTACTCTCTGTTACCATACAACATTATTACAGTATTATTATTTTTAGTCCCTATGCTGTACTTTTCATTCCTGTGATTTTTTAATTTTATAACTGGATGTTTGAACCTCTTAATTTCCTTCACCTAGTTCACCCATCCTCCCAATTCCTCTCCTCTGGCAACCACCAGTTTTCCTGTCTATTTCTGATCCCATCTCTCTTTGCTTTTGTTTTTGTTCATTTGTTTTTTTTTTTTAAGATTTTTATTTATTTATTTGACAGACAGAGATCACAAGTAGGCAGAGAGGCAGGTAGAGAGAGAGAGGAGGAAGCAGGCTCCCCACTTGAGCAGAGAGCCCGACGTGGGGCTCGATCCCAGGACCCTGAGATCGCATGGGTGGTTCAGTGGTAGAATTCTCGCCTGCCAGGACCCTGAGATCATGACCCGAGCCGAAGGCAGAGGCTTTAACCCACTGATCCACCCAGGCGCCCCTCATTTGTTTTTTAGATCCCACATGTAAGTGACTCATATGCTATTTATCTTTCTGTGTCTAACTTATTTCAGTTAATATAATACCCTATAGGTCCATCCATGTTGTTGAAAATGACAAGGTCCAATTCTTTTTTTATGACTAATATTCCATTGCATATATATGCCATATCTTCTTCAGCCGTTTATATATTGATGACTCCTATATCATGGCTATTGTAAATAATGCTGCAAAAAATATAGAGGTACATATACCTTTTTGAATTAGTGTTTTTGTTTTGAGTAAATACCCAGTAGTGGAATTACTAGATCATATGGCGTGTCTATTTTTTAAAAGATTTTATTTATTTATTTGACAGACAGAGATCACAAGTAGGCAGAGAGGCAGGTGGAGGAGGGTGGGGAGCAGGCTTCCTGCTTAGCAGAGAGCCTGATGCGGGGCTCGATCCCAGGACCCAGAGATCATGACCTGAGCCAAATGCAGAGGCTTAACCCACTGAGCCACCCAGGCACCACTGGCATGTGTATTTTTTATTTTCTTGAGGAACCTCAGTACTGTTTTTCACAATTATTGCACCAATGTATATTCCTACCAGAGGTTCGTAAGGATTACTTTTTCTCTACATCCTTACTAACACTTGTTTTTTGTCTTTTTGATACTACCTATTCTGGTTGGTATGAGGTGGTATCTCACTGTGGTTTTGATTTACATTTCCCTGTGATTAGTGGTGTTAAGCATCTTTTACAGGTCTGTTGGCCATCTGTACGTCATCCTCTTTGGAAAAATGTCTATTCAGGTCCTCTGCCCATGTTTAAATTAGATTATTTGCTGTTTGGGTATTGAATTGTATAAGTTCTTTATATATTTTGGATATTAACCTCTTATCAGGTATTTCATTTGCAACTATTTTTTTCCATTCAGCAGGTTGCTTTTTTGATTTGTCAATGTTTTCCTTTGCTGCGCAAAAGCTTTTCAGTTGGATGTCGTCCTAATAGTTTATTTTTGTTTTTGTTTCCCTTACCTGAGGAGACATATCTGCAAATATGTTGCTAAGGATGATGACCAAGAGATTACTATGTTTTCTTTCAGGAGTTTTATGGTCTCAGGTCTCACATTTAATTCTTGAATCTCCTTTTAGTTTATTTTTGTGTTTGGTGTAAGACAGTTGTCCAGTTTCATTCTTGTCCAGTTCTACCAACACCATTTATTGAAGAGATTTTCCCTATTGCATATTCTTGCCTCCTTTGTAATAGGTTAATTGACCCTATAAATGTGAGTTTATTTCTGAGTGCTCTCTCCTGTTTTCATTGATCTTTGTGTCTATTTTGGTGCCAGTTTCATACTGTTTTGATTACGTTAGCTTTGTAGTATATCTTAAAATCTGGGACTGAGATGCCTCTAGCTTTGTTCTTCTTTTACAAGATTGCTTTTGCTATTCAAGGTCTTTTGTGGTTCCATACAAACTAGTGTTATTTATTCTGATTCCATGAAAAACGCTATTGGTGTTTTGATAGGAATTGCATTGAATCTGTAGATGGCTGTGGGTAGTATGGACATTTTAACAATGTTATTTATTTCAATCTATGAGCATGATATATTGATGTATCTTTCCATTTGTTTCTGTTTCTTCAGTTTCTTTCATCATTGTCTTATAGTTTTCAGAGTACAGGTCTTTCACCTCCTTGGTTAAATTTATTCCTAGGTGTTTTATTTTATGTTTTTGGGTGCAGTTGTAAATGGGATTATTTTCTTAATTTCTCTTTCTGCTACTTCATTATGTAGAAAAACACCCAATTTCTGTATATTTTTTATCCTGTAACTTTATTACCTTCATTTGTTAGTGCTAATGTCTCACTTCCATGATTATCTTTGTAATATTTGAAGGACTCTGATGTCACACATTATTCTCTGTCCCCTTGTCCTGGCTCATATATTAGTTGGCCTCTATGTAACTAATTAATTAATTATTTTAAGTTATCTCTACACGTAACATGGGACTTGAACTCCCAACCCCGAAATCAAGAGTTACATGTTCCTCTGACTGAGCCAGCCAGGTTCCCTGGTAATTGGTCTATATTAAAAGAGTCTCCCCATACTCTTGGAATGGAAGCTTTGAAAGGAAAGAATCTATCTTGGTTGTTTTCCATGCCCTTTGGATAAACTTCTGCAATTTATTTTCTTTCATTTTTTTCCTCTCAAATTATCAGAAACAACAATATTTATAGAATAGAGCAGCTATATGACTGGACATGGTAAGGGATCAGAGAACAACTCTGGAACTTGTATTAACTGTAAGAACAGCAGTAAGATGTAATGAATTTAGACTTTACGGATTTAACGCTTAGAATAATCTACATTTTAAATATATGCCCAATTTGTGAGGATATGGGATCATTAGGAGAATAGGTTTAGGAACATGGATTTTGATGAAAGTAGACTATAGTGGACATACTATTTATATAAGAGTCTCACATATCCTATATAGCAGAGAATCTCATATATAACAGAGTTATAGTTTTTGGAGTATAAATCCACAAGGCCAAAAAAATCAATAGCGGTTGACAACACATTTTACTCAGCTGACTAAGGTGTTGTGACTAACTTCTTGGTTCATATACTCTTGGTCTAGATCATTGGTAGATTTGGTAGAATTTTTATATTAAGTGTTTTCTTCTCTCTTTCACTTTTTCCTCCTTCCTTTTGACTATTTTAAGACATAATCAGAATGAAAAGATAGAAATGGTACTTGTATAGCCTGCCAAACTTTTTAACATTACCATTAGTAATTTAATTGATGTAGTGTTCTTAGAGTAATAATTCTCACTTCTACCTTTATGTAACACTAAATGTTTTGGATCCCTTTGTCTCTGGGGAGATTGCATTTACCAGGTTAGCTGTGTTTTTTGCAGGTTAGTTTTAGAAGCAAGTTTATCTGACATCTGATAAAATGATTGGGTTTAAACCTGGAACAAATGGATTTTCGTTTTTTAAGTTTAGTTGATCACTCCATGCATCAACTATGATGTGCCATCAAAAGTGATGCTTTGGGTTTTATCTGATAACCATAAAATTCAAAAAGAGACCCAGAACTGTATCTGCTGACAATTAATTATATAGGAACGCTCATTCCCTGAAACTATACATGTATTGTATGAAATCTCTGAACTGTTAAAGATTCTGTACCTAAGTGAAACAATTAGCAGGCAAAGATACTGTTGTGTATTATAGTCTAATAACTTTTATTTTACTTTGTAGAAAGAAATTACATCACGTGCTTCTCTAATTCATAATTGAGCTAATTTTTAAAATGATTTTTTAAAATTTATTTGAGAGAGTGAGAGAGCAAGCACAAGCCAGGGAGAAGGGGCAGTGGAAGCGGGAAAAGCAGACCCCTCACTGAATAGGGAGCCTGATGTGGGGCTCTTTCCCAGGACTTCAGTATCATGACCTGAGCCAAAGCCAGAGGCCTAGCCAACTGAGCCACCCAGGCATCCCAGAGCTAATTTTATATTAAAAAAAAAAAATTCATCTGAAAAAAGACACCCTAAATATGGTCCTTTAAATAAAGGAACCCTTAGAAATTCTGTTCCAAATAATTTAATATTGCTGTGTTCAGTTGATATGGAGAATTTTCCATTAAAAATTTACCTATTTGCAAAATAATGTTTACATACTGGATTTCAACTTATAGAGCACTTTGGCATATTTTCTGGTAATTATTATAGTAGTTCTATGAAATGGTTAAGACAGTTATATTATTGTCCCTAACTTATAGACGAGTGATCTGAGGCATATAAATAACAAATGGTAGTCTCCTCACTCCTGTGAGTGATCTTTCTATGACATCTTAGTATTTACTGTGGATGATCAGTTTTTTTATTTCAGTAGAAGTTAAGCAGAATTTTTCTCTGTCTCTGCCTTGAGCAAGCAAAATCCCTTTTTGAAAGGCAGTAATAGGTGTTATAAGTTAGATATAAGAGTATAGATCTTTATCAGGCTGGCAAGAACTATAAATTGGTAAGGTGATCTAATCTGGGCAGCATATCTATGATAAGCAGACTATGTCATTAAATAAGTCCAGTTTCCACAAGTAGGAAATTAACAAGAAAGCAAGAAAGCTTTACTGATGATGGCAATACCAGGGCTAAATTTCAAAACGCCAGGGAGCATACCCTCATTGTACTCTCTATGAATGTTATCCTCTGGAGTTGTGCAATATGGTGGTGCTTTATGATATATTAAGAATACTAAAAGAGAGCAGTTATTCAGTGAAGAATCTCTGAAGACTGAGGCCTTTTATTCTGGCTAACTGTGATAATCAGTAAGTCATTTTCCCAGACAGAATCTTTTGGTCTTAAAAGGCTGAGGTCAACTTTCACAGCTGTAGTTTCTCCAGGGAAAAATTGTCCTTATACTTAGCCAAAACCCTTTGACATCAATATTTGAAGAGAGAGAAAGAATCATGTCCTGCAGTCAAATGGAGGATATCAATGCCCCTTAACAAACACGGAAAGGTTGGCTTCTTAGATGGTGAACTGTGTTTGGCAAGGTGACAGGAGCTCAGAACACCAGACTCCTTATCATATCTTTATGTGATTTTTGCACTTCAGTTTTTCTAAATTCAAAATAGACCATAAAGGTAGTTCACAATTGGCTCTGAAAATTTCCAGTTATGGCTTAGATCAAGTTGAAATATCCTGGGATGATTTTTTGAATGATTCATAGGTACAAGCTTTTCACAATGTTAACATTTCTATTTGACACAGAAATCATTCTTTTTGAAGTTGATGATTTATTTTGATTTGAAATTACAAATCCCAAAGATAATTTTCTTACCATGAAACTTTATTGTTTGGCAGGTGGCTTTCCCTAAAGATTACTTAAAAGTCTCTTATCCTTAATTGAATATGTTACAGCATAGAAGTCCACTAAGAAATGCTTCCAAAAATTATTTGCATTTTGTGCATTATGTTTAACCCCTTTTTAGATTTGATGAAAGGAGTCTATAATAAAATAAGCTCAAATGCATTTTCAAGATGTTGAAACACTCACTGCCAAAAAGAAGAATAAGTATCGGTCTGAAATGAAGTAAGAATAAACTTTGCATTTTTTTACCTGCATGAATGTATCACTTTGGGGGGGGGGAAAGATAAGGATTTTAAAAAATTCATATTAGTGCTAATATTTTCTTTTACTTTGCTAGTGCTAACTTTAAAATTTGCCAGAATAACATTTGCAGTTTAGGCATAAGGGATATGTAACTTTCCAAGCATGAAAGAGTTTGTTATGATGAGCACTGAGTAATATATAGAACTAATGAATCACTATATTAAATACCTAAAGCTAACATAACACTATATACTAACTATACTGGAATGAAAATTTAAAAATTGAAAAAAAAATTTGGAGCTCATACTACAACATGTTTCCCATAGATTAAACCATTTTAGTATTTTATATTGACTTAAATATAGAAAAATAGACATACCATCTTTTGAAGCAGTGTATGTTTATATTAGTAAAATATTAATCTCTATTTTTCTCCAAAAAGATGGAGAATTAGGGATTTCATTTACATGAGAATTATAATATTTTTATCCATGATTTTGTATGCATTTACAGAGCTAGACTACAATTAGTACTTAACATGAAAATTACTTTGAATATAATTTTATACATGATGAATCAGAAATTCTGGCAGGCTCCTGCCTTGACTTTTGTACATCTTTATGAAATACCATGGAAAGATGCTGGTTGTTTTAATTTTACCTTTTGAGTTTTGAACAAACTGGGTTTTATTATGTATTCCTTCTACATTCTTTGATGCCAAATTTACAGAAAAAAAATTATTTTTATTCAGTGTAATTTAAAACTTCCTTTTTAAAAAAACTTCTCTACTGAAATAGGATAGCGTTATTTGGTTCTAAAATCACATTCATAAGAGACTTCTCTCCTGGAGTGAAAATTGTAGACTGAGTTATCTTTGTCTCCACCCACACACAACCCCCGGCACTAAAGGCAAAAATCTCTTCTGAAATCAATAAAAGGTTACCAAGAGAGGAGAAATTGTGATTGGAAGAATTGAGCCTAGTAATTCTTGCTGTTATGGCAACTGTCATCTGAAACAGAGGGAGTACTCTTCAAGCTCTATTTTGCATCATTGAATTAATATAATAAGTATTTATAGAATATGATTTTGAGCTGTGTTTACTTTTCTAGATTTATAATTTGGTTTTTAAGGAAACAGTCTCAGAATAGTACTTAGCCTTGGATAATTTTTTTTTTTGGATGACAGATAATATTTACTGATAGAATTCTCTCTGGGTTAAAAAAACAATGAAATTAAGTTATTTTATTAATTTTGACTTGTTAATTTATTAAGTTCATTAAGTACTTTTCTGCTCATTTGGAATATTTCATTTGGCTTTCCTGGCAATGCTGTGAAATTGGGAGCCAGTGTGGGAAAATTATGGCACACTGTGAGAACTTGCCAAAGAGATTATAATTAGTTACTGGTGGCAGCAGAACTAGAACTCAGATGTCCTCACAGGCTAACTTCCTGTTCTCCTCAGCCAACCACAGTCCCCTGTTGATCACTATGCAACCTAAGTTTTAACGTTAGAAAAATGAACTCTTCCAAAAACGTACCAGAATGATTCCTTCAGGTACACTAGCATTCCTTCATACAAAGCAGTTTTGGTGTGATTGATAAATACAAAATTACCGTGGTAAAAATAATTTTTACTCAAAAAGATAGAGAATGGAAATAAGGTGATACATTGGGTTAAGGCACCAATTTCTAGCCCAACTGACTTAGATCTTTATCCTGGCATGAATTTGGTGGCACCTCCTAGTCTCTCATGGACTTTTTTCCACATCAGACAAAACCACTGAATGGTTTTGTGCTGTCTGGCAGGATTGTTAGTTGCAGTGGTGTAGAAACGGAAACAATTTGGGAGTTTTAGGTTGAAACTGAGGTGCCTGGTTCTATGAAGTGGTATTGGTACTGAACTTTGAGTACCAAATTTATGTATATATTTAAAACAATTTTTTTAAGGTGGATGATAGCTATTTGAGTGTCTTTGGAATACTGAGACATTCAGCATAATTGTACATCTTATAAAGAAGAATTTTGGAGTAGAATGGGTTGTAAATTCACTGCAAATTTAGAATCCAAACAAAACTCATTTCATGTTTGTATAAACTATTTTAAGCCATCTTGTTCTTACTAAATTTTTTTTTCCTCTAGCCTGTAGTCTTTGTTTTTAAGGCCAAGTTCCCCTCTTTCATTAAGAAATTTATATTCATAGGCCAACTGAATCACTTCTAGATTGTCCCAAAAGAGTTGATGCCACTCTATTTGGTTGAATACATTATAATCTTTATCTGCAAATCATCACTGAGAATCAACAGAATTCACTAAGTTCTTAGGAGAGCTTACATGGTAGAGGAGATAATGACACATAACAAAAGCTCACTTTAAAGGGGTATTACATGAGCAAAACTAAACAATTAAAAATGGACTCTGAGAAACAACCTGGGGGTTTTGAAGGGGTGGGGGTGGGAGGTGGTGGGTAATAGGGAGGGCACATGTTGCATGGAGCACTAGGTGTGCAAAAACAATGAATACTGTTACGCTGAAAAAAATAAATAAATTAATTAAAAAATACATAATGTCTTACGGAAAAGATATATCATTAAGGGTATATTTTTAGCAACTTTAATATATAAAATAAGTAAATTTGAAATTGTTTCAAGGTCATATTCTCTTCCTGCTCTGAACTCTAACAACATTCACTATTTTCTTAGGTCTCTGGGTTAAAGGACTATATCATAGGGCGTGGTAATGGTAAACTCTAACTGTATGAATAAAATAAGGAAACTGCTTCTGACTTACAAATATAATATTGCCTTAAAATCTACAATTTCATTAATTTTTTTTACAAAGTCATCTTGTCTAATTTTTGTTCAAGTAATTATGACACATGGAGTAGTTTTATAGAAAATTTTGAATGCAGTAAATTCTATTAATTATGCCTTTATTATTTATTTAACATTCTCCTCTTTTACCTTCACCCCTACCACACCCCTTAGCAAACTCTGTGCCAAACCTACTTAGTGAGTCCTAATCTGCAGTAGAAGTTATCTCATTAGAAATCTTAGTACTCCTGAAGAGTATGTGATATCTTCATTTATAAAACTGGGGTGCCTGAGTGGCTCAGTCCTTTAAGCATCTGCCTTTAGCTCAGGTTGTAACCTCAGTCAACATCCTGGGATCGAGCACCACAAGCCCAATTTTGGGCTCCCTGCTGAACAGGGGGTCTGCTTCTCTGTCTCCCACTGCTTTTCCGTGCTCTCTCTCTCTCAAATGAATAAACAAAATCGTTAAATAAATAAAATAGGAGTGCCTGGGTGGCTCAGTTGGGTAAATGTCTGCCTTCAGCTCAGGTCATGATCTCACTATCCTGGGATTGAGCCCATGTCTGACTCTCTGCTCAACATGGGAGTCTGCTTCTCCTTCTCCCACTGGCCCTCCTCCCTCTCGTTCTCTTTGTTTCACATAAGTCAATAAGATCTTTAAACAAAATTAAATTAAAAATAAAATATAAAGCTAAATTGGGACATCTGGCTGGCTCAGCACGTAGATCATGTGATTCTTGATCTCCGATTTGTGAGTTCAAGCCCCATGGTGGGTATAGAGCTTACTTAAAAAAGTATAAAACGAAATAAAAGTGAGTTGAGACATGGAAGGAAAGCAGCTATAGAAAGGCTGAACACCTTCAATGTTCATTCTACAAAGCACACAATTTTAACATATCCTAAAACTTCAGGGAGCAGCAGCATCAATATTTGGTTGGAACTTAAAATCCCTAATAAATTGCAATTTCCCAGCAAGATAGAAGTTGAGCAAGTGATAAATGTTGTTATGGTGTCATTGGCTTGAATTAATTTGAAGAGGGGGTCCTTGGAAGTAATAAAAATGCATATAAATAAAAGATACTAAATGCTAAAAAAGAAAGGTATGAAATATTGTCCCTAGGAAAAGAACTGAAAAACATGGGTCTTTAGGGCTAGCCAGCTGCCCACTGGGTCTGGGAGGTGGGGTCCTATTGTTTACTTGTTTCTTTCATATTGCATGCCTCCCATTCTTATGAAATATGCTTTTGAAATAAAAAAAGGGAAAAGAATAGCAGTCCTCATTTGACATAATTGTAGAGAGGTTTGATGACACGTCACAACCAAGAACAGAATACAGTTCTCCTACTTGCTGAGATCAGCGCTCTTTTGAGGATAACTAGTTAGCTAGAGGTCAAAAGAAATGTTTTATTTTCAAGATAGAATATTTGAAACCAAGGGGGGAAGGGAAAGTATTTGCAACAGAGAATATTTCTCTTTTTTTTATTAACATGTAATGTATTATTTGCCCCAGGGGTACAGGTCTTCAAATCGTCAGGCTTACACATGTCACAGCACTCACCATAGCACATACCCCTTCAATGTCCATAACCCAACCACCCTCTCCCTCCCCTCTCAACCCCTCAGGAACCCTGAGTTTGTTTCGTGAGATGAAGAGTCTCTTATGGTTTGTCTCCCTTCTGATCACATCTTGTTTCATTTTTTCCCTCCCTACTGCTTACGAACCTCTGCCCTGCCTTTCAAATTCCTCGTATCAGAGATATCATATGATAATTATTTTTCTCTGATTGACTTATTTCACTTAACCTAATACCCTCTAGTTCTGTCCACGTCATTGCAAATGGCAAGATTTTGGGGAGTTTTGATGGCTGCCTAGTATTCCATTGTGTATATATACCACATCTTCCTTATCCATTCCTCTATTCATGGATATCTAGCTTCTTTCCATAGTTTGGCTATTGTGGACATTGCTGCTATAAACGTTCGGGTGCATTACCCCTTTGAATCCCTGCATTTGTATCTTTTTTTTTAAAGATTTTATTTATTTATTTATTTGACAGGGTGATAGAGAATACAAGTAGGCAGAGAAGCAGGCAAATTGAGAGGGAGAAGCAGGCTCCTCACTGAGCAGGGAGCTCGATGTGGAGACTCAATCCCAGGACCCTGGGATCATGACCTGACCCAAAGGCAGGCGCTTAACCAACTGAGCCACCCAGGCGCCATCCTACATTTGTATCGTTAGGGTAAACACCCAGTAGTGTGATTGCTGGGTCATAGGGGTAGCTCTATTTTCAACTTTTTGAGGAACCTCCATACTGTTTTCCAGAGTGGCTGCACCAGCTTGCATTCCCACCAACAGTGTAGAAGGGCTCTCCTTTCTCCACATTCTTGCCAACATCTGCCGTTTTCCTGACTTGTTAATTTTAGCCATTCTCACTGGTGTGAGGTGGTATCTCACTGTGATTTCAATTTGTATCTCCCCGATGCCCAGTGATATGGAGCACTTTCTCATGTGTCTGTTGGCCATTTGATGTCTTCTTTGCCAAAATATCTGTTCATGTCTTCTGACTGTTTCTTGATTGATTATTTGTTCTTTGGGTTTGAGTTTGATAAGTTCTTTATAGATTTGGGATACTAGCCCTTTATCTGATACATTGTTTGTGAATATCTTTGTCAGTTGTCTTTTGGTTTTGTTGACTGTTTCCTTTGCTGTGCAAAAGCTTTTGATATTGATGAGGTCCCAATAGTTCATTTTTGTCCTTGCTTCCCTTGCCTTTGGCATTGTTTCTAGGAAGAAGTTGCTGCGGCTGAGGTCAAAGACATTGCTGCCTGTGATCTCAAGGATTTTGATGGATTCCTGTCTCACACTGAGGTCTTTCATCCATCTTGAGTCTACTTTTGTGTGCGGTGTAAGCAAATGGTCCAGTTTCATTCTTCTGCACGTGGCTGTCCAATTTTTCAAACACCATTTGTTGAAGAGACTGTCTTTTTTTCCACTGGACATTCTTTCCTGCTTTGTCGAAGATTAGTTGACTATAGAGTTGAGATTCCATTTCTGGACTCTCTATTCTTCCATTGACCTGTGCGTCTGTTTTTGTGCCAGTACCATACTGTCTTGATGATATACAGCTTTGTAATAGAGCTTGAAGTCTGGAATTGTGATGCTTTCAGCTTTGTTTTTCTTTTTCAACATTACTCTGGCTATTTGGGGTCTTTCTGGTTTCATATAAATTTTGAGATTATTTGTTCCATTTCTTTGAAAAAAAGTAATGGTATTTTGATAGTGATTGCATTAAATATGTAGATTGATTTAGGTAGCATAGACATTTTCATAATATTTGTTCTTTCAATCCATGCACATGGAACCTTTTTCTTTGTGTCTTCCTCGGTTTCTTTCATGAGTACTTCATAGTTTTCTGAGTACAGATTCTTTGCGTCTTTGGCTAGGTTTATTCCTAGGTATGTTATGATTTTGGGTGCAATTGTAAATGGGATCGACTCCTTAATTTCTCTTTCTTCTGTCTTGGTGTTGGTGAATAGAAATGCAAATGATTTCCATGCATTGATTTTATATCCTGAGACTTTACTGAATTCCTGTATGAGTTCTAGCAGTTTTGGAGTAGAGTCTTTGTGTTGTCCACAAATAAGTATCATATCATCTGCAAAGAGTGAGAGTTTGACCTCTTTGCTGATTCGGATGCCTTTTATTTCCTTTTGTTGTCTGATTGCTGAGGCTAGGACTTCTAGTACTGTGTTGAATAGAAGTGGTGTTAGTTGGACATCCCTGCTGTTCTTGACCTTAGGGGAAATCTCTCAGTTTTTCCTCCATTTGAGAATGATATTCTCTGTGGGTTTTTCATAGATGGCTTTGATGATATTCAGGTATGCACTCTCTTATGCCTATACATTGAAGAGTTGTGATCAAGAAAGGATGCTATACTTTATCAAAGGCTTTTTCTGCATCTATTGAGAGTATCATATGGTTTTTGTTCTTTCTTTTACTAATGTGTACTGTATCACATTGATTGATTTGCAGATGTTGAACCAACCTTGCAGCCCAGGAATAAATCCCACTTGGTCATGGTGAATAATCCTTTTAATGTACTGTTGGATTCTATTGGCTAGTATTTTGGTGAGAATTTTCGCATCTGTGTTCATCAAGGATATTGGTTTATAATTCTTTCTGATGGGGTCTTTCTCTGATCTTGAGATCAAAGTGATGTTGGCCTCATAAAACAAGTTTGGAAGTTTTCCTTCCATTTCTATTTTTTGGAACAGTTTCAGGAGAATAGGTATTAATTCTTCTTTAAGTTCCTCTGGGAAGCCATCTGGCCCTGGGCTCTTGTTTGTTGGGAGATTTTTGATGACTGCTTCAGTTTCCTTACTGGTTATGGGTCTGTCCAGGTTTTCTATTTCTTCCTGGTTCAGTTTTGGTAGTTTCTATGTCTCTAGGAATGCATCCATTTCTTCCAGATTGTCAAATTTGCTCATAATATGTTATTATAATTGTTTGTATTTCTTTGGTGTAGGTTGTGATCTCTCCTCTTTCTTTCATGATTTTCTTAATTTGGGTCCTTTCTCCTTTCTTTTTGATAAGTCTGGCTAGGGGTTTATCAGTCTTCTTAATTCTTTCAAAGAACCAGCTCCTAGTTTCTTTGATCTATTCTCCTGTTTATTTGGTTTCTATTTCATTGATTTCTGCTCTGATCTTTATTATTTCTCTTCTCCTGCTGGATTCAGGCTTTCTTTGCTGTTCTTGCTCCAGGTCCTTTAGGTGTAGAGTTAGGTTGTGTACTTGAGACCTTTCTTGTTTCTTGAGAACGGCTTGTACTGCTATATACTTTCCTCTCAAGTCTGCCTATTCTGTGTCCCAAAGATTTTGAACAGTTGTGTTTTCATTTTCATCTGTTTCCATGAATTTTTTTTACATTCTTCTTTAATTTCCTGGTTGACCCATTCATTCTTTAGTTGGATGCTCTTTAGGCTCCATGTATTTGAGTTTATTCCAACTTTTCTCTTGTGACTGAGTTCTACTTTCAAAGCATTGTAGTCTGAAAATATGCAGGGAATGATTCCAATCTTGTGGTACTGTTTGAGACCTGATTTGTGACCCAGGATGTGATCTATTCTGGCAAATATTCCATGTGCACTAGAGAAGAAAGCGTATTCTGTATTTTGGGGATGGAATGTTCTAAATATATCTGTGATGTCCAGTGCGTCATTTAAAACTTTTATTTTCTTGTTGATTTTTTGCTTAGATGATCTGTCCATTTCAGTGAGGGGGGTGTTAAAGTCCCATACTATTATTTTATTATTGCCGATGTGTTTCTTTGATTTTGTTATTAATTGGTTTATATAATTGTTGGCTCCCATGTTAGGGGCATAGATATTTACAATTGTTAGATCTTCTTGTTGCACAGACCCTTTGAGTATGATATAGTGTTCTTTCTCATCTCTTATTATAGTCTTTGGCTTTAAATTTAATTTATCTGATATAAGAAATGCCACCCCAGCCTTCTTTTGAGTTCCATTGGGTCTATAATGAATTTCTTGTAGACAGCATATCGATGGGTCTTGTTTTTTTATCCATTCTGATACCTTGTGTCTTTTGATTGGGGCGTTTAGCCTATTTACATTCAGGGTAACTTTTGAAAGATATGAATTTAGTGTCATTGTATTTCCTGTAAGGGGACTGTTGCTCTATACTGTCTCTGTTCCTTTCTGGTCTGTTACTTTTAGGCTCTCTCTTTGCTTAGAGGACCCCTGTCAAAATTTCCTGTAGGGCTGGTTTGGTGTTTGCAAATTCTTTTAGTTTTTGTTTGTCTTGGAAGCTTATTATCTCTCCTTCTATTTTCCATGACAGCCTAGCTGGATACAGTATTCTTGGCTGCATATTTTTCTCATTTAATGCTCTGAATATATCATGCTAGTCCTTTCTGACCTGCCAAGTCTCTGTGAATAGGTCTGCTGCCAATCTAATATTTCTACTGTTGTATGTTATAGACCTCTTGTCCGAGCTCCTTTTCAGGATTTTCTTGTTGTCACTGATAATTACAAGTTTTCCTATTAGATGACAAGGTGTGGACTTATTTTTATTGATTTGGAGGGGGGTTCTCTGTGTCTTCTGGATTTTGATGCTTGTTCCCTTTGCCCAATTAGGGAAATTCTCTGCTATAATTTGCTCCAATATACCCTTCCCTCCCCCTTTCTTTTTTCAGGATTCCAATTATTCCAATATTGTTTCATCTATGGTATCACTTATCTTTTGAATTCTCCCCTCATGGTCCAGTAGTTGTTTGTCTCTCTTTTGCTCAGCATTTTTATTCTCCATCATTTAGTCTTCTATATCACTAATTCTCTCTTCTGCCTCATTTATCCTAGCAGTAAGAGTCTCCATTTTTTTTTATTACACCTCATTAATAGCTTTTTAAATTTCAACTTGGTTAGATTTTAATTCTTTTATTTCTCCAGGAAGGGCTTTTATTTCTCCAGAAGGGGATTCTCTAGTATCTTCCATGCTTTTTTTTGAGCCCAGCTAGCACCTTGATAATCATTCTGAACTCTAGTTCTGACATCTTACTAATGTCCATATTGATGAGGTCCCTGGCTGTTGGTACTGCCTCTTGTTCTTTTTTTTTTTTTTTTTTTTTTGTTGGTAAGCTGTTCTGCCTTGTCATTTTATCCAGATAAGAATAAATGAATGAGAGAACAATATACTAAAAGAGTAGCAGCGACCTCAGAAAAATATATACTAACCAAATCAGTAGAGACCTGAAACTGGGGGGAGAAGTAAGAGGGAAAAAAAAAGAGTAAATATATATTAGACTGGTGAATGGAACAGAGCCACACACTTGATTTTGGGTGTATTTTAGTTTGCTAGAAAAAAACTACCAAAATTTTAAAGAAAGAAAAACATGTATATATATACAAAAATAAGGGTAAACACAATGTAGGGATGGAATATTACTGTAAAGATAAAAATTTAAAAAGATTCTAGAAAAGGAATTGATAAGAAGTTGGTTGAAAAATGAATTTAAAGAAAGAGGAAAGAATGTGATCAAACTGGAGACTAGAACAAAGCCATGTGCTAGATGTGGGATTTATTTTGATCTATTAAAAGAAACTGTATCCCAAAATTTTAAAGAAAAACAACCTATATGTATATAAAAAATAAGGTTAAATACAATGAAGGGATAAAATATGATTATAATAATAAAAATGAAAAAAAATTTTAAAGGTATTGATAACATAAAATAGTTAAAAATGTTAAAATAGGACATAGGAAAAATTTTTTAAATAGAATAAGAAAAAAATAAAATTAAAAAAATTTAACTTTGAAAGACTTAAAGATTATGGGGAAAAAGCCCTGAATTCTATGTATTGCTTTTCCCAAGCTCTGGAGTTCTGTAGTTCTCATTGATTGGTGAACTTTGTCCTGGACATTCTTGCTTATCTTCTGGGGGGAAGGGCCTGTTGCAGTGATTCTCAAATGTCTGCCTGAGTTGGAATTGCACCACACTTGCCAGGGGCCAGGCTAAGCAATCTGCTCGGTTTTGCACAGTATTTTTGTTCTATGAAAACTTTCTGTACAGCTTTGCAGGACAGGAATGAAAATGGTGGCCTCCCAATCTCTGGTCCCATAGGAGCTGAGAGCTTAGGGCTCCACTCCTTAATGCACCCTCAGAAAAAAGCAGTAAATCCTTCCCATATCCCTGGTCTCTTGCTGCACTCTGAACTCACCCAGCCTGTGACCCAGCATTTCTATCTGTGGTGCATGGCCCCGTTTGGAGTCTCCAAATCCAGCAGATTCCTGCAGCATGCCCCTGTGCCACTTCTCCCAGAGGAAGAAGGAGTGGATTGCTCTGGATGTTCCACTTGTGGAGTCCATGCTGGAAGAGCAGTGGCCCAATTGTGCCTTGGTTCACAGTTTAAGGTAACCCCCAGCTGAGAGTGCACTCCGGGCTCCATCTCTGCAGCCGGCTTCCCTGCTCCGATACCTGGGAGCTCTGCCACACTCAGGCATCCCCAGTCTTTCTGTGACCCCAAGGGTCCTGAGACCACACTGTCGCCATCAGGGTTCCTCCTCCCACTTAGCCTCTGAAGTGATGTCCTTCAGTGGAGCAGACTTCTGAAAGTTCTGATTTTGTGCTCTGCTGCTGTCTCACTTGCCAGGAGCTGGCCTCTCCCCAGGCAATCTATCTTCTGCTATGTTGCCTCTATCTTCTCATATGTTGCCTAGGCTTCACTTCTCCGCATGTCTTACCTTCCAGAAAGTGGTGAATTTTCTGTTCCTAGAATTGCTGCTCTTTTCTTCTCTCTCCTGTTGAGTTTGTAGGTGTTCAGAATGGTTTTATAACTATCTAGCTGAACTCCTGGGACCTGATTATATTTAGGTCTCCTACTTCTCCGCCATCATGCTCCTCTTTGCACCAGCAGAGACTATTTCACTGGATTATTGCTAGCAGTGTCTGTGTCTTGTTCTCCATTTGTGTGTGTCTTTTGATTCCTTTTATTTTTCTGGTGGTGAAGCCTGCAAAATATCATTTTAATGAGTTGGATGTATGAAATAAATTGACAAAACTTTGAAATAATTTTTTAAAGTGTATGTGCTGCTGAAGCAAGCCCAAAATCGTGTGAGTTTTTACTCTTTTAAATTTAAGCTAAAAATATATCTATTAAAGGTAAGAGCCATAGTATTAAGGAAAAAACTCCTCCTGACACGAATGGTTTCTTAACCTCGCTTTATTATGAATATGTGCGTGTTTCTTTTTGAGCTAGGAGCTAGGAATGGACATATGAAATTAGGAGATGAAGGAAGCCCTTTGTAAAATAAACAGAATGAAAATATATAATCCAAGTTATACAACAATTTTATAAAGATAGATATATTTTCTGAAATAATCTCATCCTCGAATTGTGTGTATTATTAGTTTTATTATACATGTTCCTAGTCCTATTGTAACTATTATAACTCTGATTCAAACTCCAAAATTCAATTTAAATGAAATTGATCATGTTAGTGAAATTAAAACAGCATCTTCGCCATGCTTTAGAGAAAGTATTTGAATTCCCTTGTTTACTCTTTCTTCGTTTTACTATTTCTCATGGGCAGAGTAAATGTAATTCTATTTGTTCAAGACAGCTTTATGTCTTATCTCTTAAGTGGTCACAATTTTTAAATCTAAGTGGCTAAGTGCCATGACAAGCTAAAGCAGATTTAGGGAAGTATGTGATTTGAGTGGGAGAGGCAATCTTTACTTTAGCCAGTTTTTTTTTTCCTTCGTTCAGTAATGCCAAATGTTTGTGTCATAGTCAAATTCCCTTTTGCCATAATGATTCCTTGGTGAGAGTAGAATTATGTTGTATGTATCATAGGAACTGAGTAAGTTGATAATGGAAGTTGAAACTATAGATGAAGACAAATTTTTTTAACTGTTTTGTTATTTGGAGGGTCATTCTGAGTTTGACAGTCTTGTTCTTTGTGTCTAAAAATACCTCTACTTTGGATTACTGCCTTGCCTTTGTACAGTTTAAGTATATCAATGATATCATGTTTTTTAACTCATCATGTTGTCATTCATTTTCAGAGTATATTCATATTGATGTTTATGTCATTATGATGATTTTGTGACAGAACATCCCCATATCACATTACTATACACTTTCATACTATGAGAAATCCACAAGAGGGGCCATCAGGACTTTTGCTCAAAAATTTTTTAGTCTTGGAAATAATGTAAGTGGCAAGGAAAAAGATGACTAAATTAGGAGATATACTAGATTTGGCCAACAAACAATAAGAACACTGGGGATTTCTAATGTGATTTATAGTTTGTGCTCAGGAAACCAAAATAATGGTGTTTTTTTGGAAGAAAGTTTGAGATTCTGTAAATTTGCAGATGGAAAAAATTTACCAGCCAAATAGGCCTTTATACTTGCTACAAAATCTTCCTGACTCTTCATTTATTTTAACTATGTTAGGGTTAGTGAGTTTTTAGGTTGGCAACCTCCAAGGAAACCTCATTGAAAATTCAGAATAAATTGCAAGGTAGTTCCCAGTTTGCTCTTAGCTACAATATAAAGCTACACATATCATCTTTTGGTGTCTATTTTGTGAATTTAATTAAGTGAGAATCTACAAGAAGTAGGATATTATTAATTTATAATATTTAGTAAAAGAGTTACTTTCATTTCTAAATTATACAGTTTACTGATACAAAATTTGTAATTTGTGATTAAGTTATAGTAAAGAGATAAAAGAAAATGAAGTTCCTAGTATTATCAAACATAATTGCAAAAGACCAGTTTTCATTAACCACTGAATGAGACTGACCTAATCAATTAGTTTACACTTATTTATTCCTACTAACAAAAGCAAAAATAATAAAAATATCTGTAAGATTTATTAAGTTGTTATCATGCTAATATGTACAGTATATATATGCAAGTTTATCCACAAAGCAACTAGGAACTATAGTTATTATTATTTTTTCCATTTTATAGATAAGAAAACAAGTTATACAAGTAGATGTACATATAAATATATGGAGCAATATATAGATAATAATTTATGTGCAGGTGAAGCTCAAAAAGTGAGATTAACAGGAGAGTCATCAGAAAATACTTCCTGGATAAGGTAAGTCTTGGATATGTCTTATGTGTATACAAAATGGTAGAATAGATAAGGGGAAATAAAATTAGAACATGTATGGGAGAAGCCATGAATATTGCATTTAAGACCAGTCCAAAAAGAACAATGAGTTTGTATATATTAGTCATAAGTGGCATATTGTTTCTTAACTGTCTCACAAATAGAGGTAAAATGTTTTCATCAAAGTTTAGAATCCTTAAATGGTTCCTGGTATATTGTACATGCTGAAAAGAATTTTGGTAGGGGGCCCCTGGGTGGCTCAGTGGGTTAAAGCCTCTCCCTTCGGCTCAGGTCATGATCTCAGGGTCCTGGGATCAAGCCCCATATCGGGCTCCCTGCTCTGCAGGGAGCCTGCTTCCCTTCCTCTCTCTCCGCCTGCCTCTCTGCCTACTTGTGATCTCTGTCTGTCAAATAAATTAATAAAATCTTTTTAAAAAAAGAATTTTGGTAGAATGTGTAACATATATAAGAAATCTTAAATAATTTATAAGTATTAGTTGAATAAAATGAAATATTTAGTGGCTTAATTTTTCTATTAGGTTTTTCATAAAGAGAAGCAAATTAACATTATTTAGATACTTATTACTTTTAGAATTTAATAATCTATTGGAAGGAAAGATTTACATGGTCTTCTATAGAGAAGTTTGGGTTTTATTATAGCACATTTATTTTATTATAGAACATTTGTTCTATAATATCAATATTCACTAAAATTCACACTATCCAAATTTGTTGTAGGGACAGTAATTTCCTTCTATTTTCCAAATTAATAGAAAGCTTCTGTGTTTTATTCATTGCTATATTCACAGAACTTAGTACAGTGCGAACACGGGGGAGGTTCTCATTAATTATCTGTTGAATAAATGAATGAATATACAAATATGAAGAATTTGTAACATCACAGTTTTTAATCTGAGGATATTTAAGCATTTTCCAATTGTGGATCATTGGAAATCACTAGAATATCATAGTCATTTTTGTTTAGGAATTACAGAATAGTGAGAGTTCATGTTTACCCATTGCTTCATAGTGATTCAGTACTGGAGACAAGAATCTTCAAATTTTCTGCCTTTCAAAAGTAAAAGTTTTTAGTGTGTCATTTTTAACAAATGATAAGGGGACTAGACTATTTTTCAAAATGGGTGAGTTAAACTCTTACCCTGTGTCACTGCTTACTAGTCATATAGTCTTTGATAAATTATTTGACTTCTGTAAATCTGTTTGCTCAATCAGTGAATGAAAATAATACCTTTTTCACTTTCTACACTGTGCGGGTTGTTGTGAAGTGTAAAGAGAAAATTCCTATGGGAACTATTAACAGTTTGCACAAATGACATATATTTTGAGTCATTTCTTTACTACTAACAGTGTTTTAGGCTAATACATACGTTATGGGTAACAATAATGTTAAACTTGCTATTACTATGGAACTGATTATGAAATGCCAGAATATACTAGTATGGTAAGTTTCATTCAGTCAAGTGAAGATATAGGGAAGAATGGTATGATAGAAATAAGCCTTGCATATTTGGAGAAGAATATAGGTTGGTGTGTGCTGTTAGTTCATAGTGAGTGAGAAGGAATGTAGTACTGAGAGGCAAGGGCTGATCATTTAGAGCTATATAGGGAATGATGAGTAGTTTGGATTTTTTGTGAGTACAATGTCATCATTATGCTTATTTGAAATATGACATTCTTTAGTTGAGGATGACAGTGTTACTCTACTTTTTAACTAGAAGAAGAATCAAGATAAGAGATCTTAAATTTCTTATATGCAGGAGTGGATTATGGGAGAATGGCAATTATATATATGCCTGGAGGTTTCTTGCACATATTTTAGGCTAAAAAAATCTGCATTAATGGCTCCCTATGATTATTGAA
Organism: Meles meles; assembly: GCF_922984935.1. NCBI lineage: Eukaryota > Metazoa > Chordata > Mammalia > Carnivora > Mustelidae > Meles > Meles meles. The sequence continues at coordinate 89,097,030 of NC_060068.1, forward strand.
TACTTTGTCATATTAAAATTTATTTGTATTTTTGTTGTCTAATCTATTCTGAATTTTTTTTTTTTTTTTGGCCATGGATTGTGTTTTAATCAATCTTGAATAGAAAAAGGACTTTTTAAATTAAGTTTTAAAATTCAAGTATAGTTAACATATAGTGTTATATTAGTTTCAGGGGTACTATATAGTGATTCAACAATTCCATACATTACTCAGTGCTCATCATAAGTATACAGAACATGATTTTTTAAAAATTTTCTAACACTAAAATAATGTATTATTATAATAATAAGCCACAGGCTCTTGGACCACCTTTTCCCAGCTGTTACTTCTGGGAGTTAGTGCTCTGTTTCTAAATAATATGATTTTACCACAACTTTTTGATTTGTCAATTTTAGACATTCTCTTTTATTTGTTTCTCTTATAGATGATAATTTTACTTTTTTTTAAGATTTTATTTATTTGTCAGAGAAAGGTTGAGTGAGAGAGAAAGAGCACAAGCAGGGCGATTGGCAGGCAGAGGGTAAAGCAGGCTTCCCACTGAGCAAGAAGTCTGATGTGCGGCTCCATCCCAGGACACTGTGATCATGACCTGAGCTGAAGACAGATGCTTACCTCACTGAGCCACACAGGCGTCCCAATTTTACTATTTAAACCACTGACTGGACACTTATCTTCCTAATATATTTAGTCATTTTTAATTCTTCTTTTGTTTACCATTTTAACTTTAAAAGTAAAGTAACCTTTGTTTCTTGTTTTAATCACTTATAAATGTCTTTTGTTGTATACTTTGTAGGGTACAGTGTTAGTGCTCACAAGCTATTTTTATAAGTTTGGAACAGCTTTGTTCAGATGTAGCATAGAACACCATGATTACTTTACTTATTCATGTCAGTTAAGTAGTGATCCTTGTCTTCCATCTCTTAAGTGTACGTTCTCTATGTAATTCATGTCTGTGTGATAGCATAGATGACTTGATGGATTTTATCTGGCTATCTTTGCTTCCATGTTAGTAAGTTTTTAAAATGCCTAGCTCCTATGCAGTAGAAACCCAGGTCAGTTTAATTTTTTGTTGTTGTTATTTTATCTGGCATAGCTTCACATGCAATAAGGTCATTACAAAAGTGCCTTTAAAAAATATTTATCAGTAAACATATTCAAATAAGTCTTATTCAGTTAATGACAGAATAGAAGGTCTCACATGGCAAGGTAACCCAAATAGTTATAATATGTTTTGTTCCTCCAAGCTTGTCATTGTTTTCTGTAAAAGAAACTCATCAATATATTGGGAAATTTTAAATTTTAAAGTCTCAGGGTGCCTGGGTGGCATACTCAGTTAAGCATCTGACTTTGGCTCAGGTCATGATCTCAGGGTCCTGGAATCAAGCCCCTATCAGACTCTGTGCTCAGCTGGGAGTCTGCCTGTCCCTCTCCCTTTGCCCCTCCTCCTGCTCTTGCTCTTTCTCTCTCAATAAATAAATAAAATCTTTAAAAAAATTTTAAAGTCTCTGAGACTTAATGAAGTTATGGAAGCATTTTTGTTTTACACACCTTCTATCCTCCAGTCCCTGAGACAGTTAGTGTTGGGCTGGGACCTGAAGGTGAGGGAACAAATGTGACAAGGTCTGCACAAGCATAGTTATGTCAGAGGATGATGAATTCTGGCACTCAAGGTTTTTGAACACTTAAACCCCTCTTGTAGACAGGTGATGATTAGATGTTGTAATATTCTTAGTAAATTAGTGGCAGTTGAAATTAAAAATGGGATAAAAGGCATCAATGCCTTATATCACTGTAGATAGTAGTGTTAGACTAAACTTAGCAAATTAGAATATTGAATAGAAACTAGGATAATGAAATGTAACTGGGGACAAATATAAAGCATTATGGTTGGAGAGGAAAAATAGCATAAAATCCAGAGGATGGGTAACAGTGTTTAAGTTGGAAACCCCCCTAGTAGTAAAGGAATAACAAGATTAGCATGAGTTAACAATGTAGTGTTGTGATGAAAGCAAACACAATACGAGGTCACATAAATAAGAATGAAGAATGTAGGAAACTTGAGGTTATTATTCCATAGTACTTGCCACTGGTCAGGCCCTCATGAGAGCATTGTTTCTAGTTTTGGGCTCTACCACTAAGGAAGGACGTGGAGAGCTTGGAGAAGGTTCAGGGGAGGACCACAAAGATGATTAAAGGGTTGAAAGAGAAACCGAAAAGAAAAATTTTTAAGTAGCAGGGATTATTATTATTCCAGAGAAGAGAAGATTTAGAGGTATTTAACTTATGCATAAAGGATGGAGACCAGATGTTCTCAATCTTCACTGAAGGTCAAACAAAAAGAAATCAATTTAACCTGCAGAATGAAGGATTTGGATTAAATATGAACTGAACTTTACATTTAGAACATTAGAATAAATGACTATGGGACATGTGAAATTTTTTGTTACACTGTAGATTCTTACTGATGACATCAGACTGCTCACGGGGCATTTGAAGTATTTATTGTTCTAATAGCTCATTAGGTAAACCTGAATTTTTTCATTTTTTTTTTCCTGACTAAGGAAAATCAACAGTTCATCAAGAAATTCTGACTTTGTGATCAACCCTTATGGTAAATGTGTCTAGTTGACTTGACAGAAGTAATGTAATTTGAGTTACTCAGTTCTGTTAATAAGACTGTAGTTTGGTGTTCATTAAATCAGAAGGATAGTCAATATGGCCTCTTTCCCTACTTTCTTGTTACTGTACCATGCATTAGAAGATAGACAACAGCCAACAGCTGTTGTTTATTAATTGGTTTGATGGTAAAAATTAAAAAAGATAAGTGATCATATTGAAGTTTTAAATATATTTTTATTTTAGATTTTAACTTTTATATACACATATACAGAAGATAAAGTACTGTGGTGGTATTTTTTCTAGGAGTAACACTTTCATATGCATTTTTAAAATGTAGTCAAGCTTTCAAAGTCAATGTTGTTAAATACTGTGCCTGACCATAAATAAAATGCAAATTGACAACCAAAGGACTGCCTAACAGAACTAGACTATTGGTTGCTTGTGGCTGAATTAAAAGACACATATACTCACAATAGAAACATTTTTCTTCCTATTGAGCAATGTTTTGCATGTGTATTATACTTTTCCTTTTTTGCTTTAAATAGCTTCTTTGGTTTTGAGGTTTTTGAGGAAGGAGACAAAATAAGCTGTGTACTTTATTTTGAGGCAAGGAGCTGTTGTGGTCTACCATGTTCTGTAAAACTAAGAAGATGCTGTAGTAAAAAATTTAGAAAGAACATAAATTTAGATGTAGTAAAGGGTGTAACATTATTTGTATAAACTGGCCTTGCCTTTTAAATATTATAAAAGGGACTGATAATTTTTCATTGTTTATAAAGCATTTCCATTATATGTTGGTGTCAAATATAATTTTTCTTAATACTAGAAGAATTTCTACTTATTATGTTGATATCAAATATAATTTTTTCTCAAAACTGGAGGAACTTGTATTTTTTATAAGGAGGTAGTTTGTTTTCTAAACAAAGAGCACCCTATTAATGCAAGCTGGTGCAACCACTCTGGAAAACAGCATAGAGGTTCCTCAAAAAGTTGAAAATAGAGCTACGCTACAACCCAGCAATTGCACTACTGGGTATTTACCCTAAAGATACAAACGTCGTGATCCGAAGGGGCATGTGCACCCAAATGTTTATAGCAGCAATGTTCACAATAGCCAAACTATGGAAAGAACCTAGATGTCCATCAACAGATGAATGGATAAAGAAGATGTGGACATATATATAATGGAATACTGTGCAGCCATCAAAAGAAATGAAATCTTGCCATTTGCGATGATGTGGATAGAACTAGAGGGTATTATGCTGAGTGAAATAAGTCAACCGGAGAAAGACAACGATCATATGATCTCCCTGATATGAGGAAGTGGAGATGCAATGTGGGGGGTTTGGGGGGTAGGAAAAGAATAAATGAAACAAGGTGGGATTGGGAGGGAGACAAACCATAAGAGACTCTTAGTCTCACAAAACAAACTGAGGGTTGCCGGGGGAAAGGGGGTATGGAGAGGGTGGTTGGGTTATGGACATTGGGGAGGGTATGTGCTATGGTGAGTGCTGTGAAGTGTGTAAACCTGGTGATTCACAGACCTGTACCCCTGGGGCTAATAATACGTTATATGTTTATAAAAAAAAAGAGCACTCTGTTACTTTATTTTTTAGAAAACCAACTATTTTTATTAAAAAATTTTATCCATTTTGTTCTAGGTGCTGTAATGGTTGCAGATATTTTAATATTAAAAATATTTAATATTAATTTTCTTCATGCAGCTACAAAGAAATATGGGGATTCTTGTTCTTTACTCCCTACAAAAGACAATTATCTTTCAGGGTGGTATTTATTAATGAGGTAAATTTAGTTTACTCTGGAATTAATTGATTGATCAGTCCATTTTATATTATGTACAATATAAGGTCAGTTTATACAAATAACTTTTATATCCTTTACTGCATCTGGAATGGTGTTCAAAATATATTGGTAATTAAAAGGCAGGATTCCAAAAATGTAATATGCCACTTTTGTGAATGTGTAAAAATATAATAACAGTTTATTCATCATAAATAAATATATCGTGATTTAGTGACAAGACAATCAAAGAGAGAAAGTTAGTTAATCAAAAATGGAATAATATTGAGATAGTAATGAGAAAAGGCCCAGAGGACAATTACGATAATCTATCGAATTGAGACTATACATGATTACAAAGGAGTGAGAATCCTGACCTGGTAGATTTTAATAATTTAGATATGAAAATCTCAATCTTGTCAGCTAGATCAACCTTTTGCAATGGTTTGGGGACAATTTTGCAAAAGCTAAAGGCATTCACAGTTAATTATCTCTGTGCTTCCCCATGGTAACACCTTACTAGAATGAATGGAAAACTCATATTCTAATGTAAATAGCCAGACATTTTCTTAAACTAATGGTAGATCTTTAATTGTTCCATGAGCAAAAACGGTGGTATTCTCTGACTTATCATAGAAATTAGTAGCTAGGGGCACCTGGGTGGCTCAGTGGGTTAAACCTCTGCCTTCAGCTCAGGTCATGATCTCAGGGTCCTGGGATCGAGCCCCACATCAGGCTCTCTGCTCAGCGGGGAGCCTGCTTCCTCCTGTCTCTGCCTACTTGTGATCTCTCTGTTAAATAAATCAATAAAATATTAAAAAAAAAAGAAATTAGTAGCTAAAATTACCTAATATTTATTAGACAAATAACCCTGGCACATCTTAGAGAACTACTGTGTAAGATGTTCACATAAAAATAATAACAATAAATATGTCACTTAAATGGTATACATATTGCTGGTCTTAGGTTTTAGGCATTCAGAAATATCAGCAAGTAACTTTCTTGAGATATTTCATGTCATTTAGATAAAGAGGTAAATATTATCAAAGATATAACCTGTGAAACAAGGTACATAAACCAAATGATCTGTTTTTTTTTAAGTGGTGTTATGGGGGAACCTGGCTGGCTCAATCCATAGAGCATGCAGCTCTTGGGATTGTGTGTTCAAGCCCCATAAACTCTTGGGATTGTGTGTTCAAGCCCCACACTGTGTGTAGAGCATACTTAAAAAAAATAAATAAATAAAAATTTAGTGGTAGTATGGGCTGAAATAAATAAAAATTTAGTGGTAGTATGGGCTGAATGTTTGTGTTCCCCAAAAATTCATATGCTGAAACCTTAACCTTCAATGTGATATTTTTAGGAGGTGGGCCTTTACTAGGGAATTAGATTTAAATGAGATCATGAGAGTGGAACCCACATGGTGAGATTAGAGTGCTTGTAAAAAGAGGGTAAGACCTGGGCACCTGTGTGGCTCAGTGGGTTGTCTTCGGCTCAGGTCATGATCCCAGGGTCCTGGGATCTGGGCTCTCTGTTCAGCAGGGAGCCTCCTTCCTCCTCTGTCTCTCTGCCTGCCTGTCTTCCTACTTGTGATCTCTGTCTGTCAAATAAATAAATAAAATCTTTAAAAAAAAAAAAAAAAAGAGGGTAAGACCAAAGACCTCTCTTTCTCCACCTGGTAAGGATATGGCAAGAAAGTAGCTGTCTGAAAGTTAGGAAGAGAGTTCTCACCAGGCACCACATCTGCCAGCATCCAGAACTATGAGAAATAAACACTTGCTATCTAAGCTATCTAGTCTATGCTGTTTTGTTTTAGCAGCCCAAGGTAACTATTTCAGTAATTGGTACTGAGAAGTGGGGTGCTGCTGTAACAAATACCTAAAAATGTGGAAGCTTTCGAGTTAGGTAATGAGTAGTAATGGTACATGATAAAAGAAACCAGGATTGGGGCGCCTGGGTGGCTCAGTGGGTTAAAGCCTCTGCCTTTCGCTCAGGTCATGATCCCAGGGTCCTAGGATCGAGCCCCGCATCGGGCTCTCTGCTTGGCAGGGAGCCTGCTTCCTCCTCTCTCTCTCTCTCTCTGCCTGCCTCTCTCCCTACTTATGATCTCTATCTGTCAAATAAATAAAATCTTTGAAAAAAAAAAAAAGAAACATATAAGATACTCCTATTCACGAAATTTAAAAAAAAAAAAAAAAAAAAGAAACCAGGATTGCCATAAAGGGACTTTTAAAGGCAATTCTGGTGAGAATTCTGGAAGAAGTGAAGAGAGTTGTTAAGGGAGCTTTCATCCTCGAGAATACACAAGTAATTATGAGCAGACTGTTGGTAGAAATGTGAATGATGAAGGCCATTTTGGTGATGTCTGGGTCAGAAATGAGGCATATGTTATTAGATAATGGAAAAAGGTTATCCTTGTTATCAAGTAGTAAAGAACTTAGCTGAATTATGTTCATGTTCTAGTGTTTTGTGAAAGGTGTGACTTGTGGGTGATGACATTGGGTATTTAGCTGAGGAGGTGTCTGAACAGAGTATTCAAAGAGTAGGTTTGTTCTTCCTAAATGTTTATAGTAAAATGCAAAAAGAAAAGTGAATTAAAGAAGGACTTGCTAAGCAAAAAGGACCTGGGACCTGAAGATTTGGAAAATTTTCAGCCTGTGCCTAATGCACAAATTGAGTAAGCATATTGAGAAGAAAACACTAATGTATGGCTTACTGACCATTTGATAAGGAGGTTAGTGTGGCTGTGAGTGATCATCTATCTCAACAGAGTAAGCATCCATCTCAACAGAGATAGCAATAGAGATGCAATTACACCAGGAAAAACACTGCCAGCTAAAGGAAACCGAGAAAATATGACGGAACAAAAGAAAGCTGTGAACATGCATTATTTATTCTTCAAGAAAAGGGCAGAAGGACCCCAAAGACATTTCAGAGATCATCTGGGCTGGTGCTTGTACCACAGCATAGCCTGGGTGGCAAGACTGCCTCCATCTTGTTTTCAAAATTCAGGAGCATTTACCTGCAGAGCTGCATAGGAAGGTCTTCATGGAGAGTAGAGTGGGTAGTGCTCTTACAGAGAGACTTGTGAGCAGCACTCTGCTAAGCTGAAGGGGTGGGGCCGTGGATGTGAAACCAGGGATGCTGCCACCGCCCCACTGGGTCCAGAGAGCAGATCTCAAGGCTTAATTATTCTCAAGTCTTAAGTCTAATGCTACTTTCTATGGTAGGTTTTGGAACTCTACTTGAAATCTTACTTGAGACCCATTACCTCTTTCTTTCTTCTGATTTCTTCCTTTTGGAATGGGAACATCATTCCTATGACTATCCCACCATTACGTTTTGGCAATACGTAGCTTTTCTGATTTCACAGATTCATAGCTGAAACGGAGTTTTGCCTCGGAATGAAGTGTACCTAGTCTCTCTCCCATATCTGATTTAGATGGTAGATGAAACTCTGGACTTTAGAGTTAATGTGGAATGAGTTAAGACTTTGGGCCTGTTGAGATGAAATGAATATTTTTTAATGTGAGAAAGTCATGAATTTGCAGGGTATGGTAGGGATAGAATGTTATGAACTGAATGTTTTCCCTCCTGCTAAATTCTGGTGTTAATGTCTTAATCCCCAGTGTGTTGGTATTTGGAGTGGGGCCTTTCAGAGGTAATTGGGTTGAGAAGAAGTTATGAGGGTGGGCCCCTCATGATGGAATTAGTGCCCTTATTAGACAAGGAAGAGACACCAGAGCTTTTTTTGTCTTCATAAGCAAGCACCAGTGAGCGGCCTTATGAGCACCAAGGAGAGGGTCTACTCTCTACAAGCTAGGAAACGGGGTCTCACCAAACACCAAAACTGCTGGCACCTTGATCTTAGACTTGCCAGCCTTCAGAACTGTGAGAAATAAGTGTCTGTCATTTAAGCCATTTAGTCCATGGTATTCTGTAGTAGTAGCCCAAACTAGGACGAGTAGTCTTAAAATCTTTTTCATTTATCATAAAGAGTGTTATATATTCTTGCCTATATTGAGTCAAAATCATGTTTTCTCCTCATTATTTTATTACAGTTGTCTTTGTAACTGCAGTCAGTTTTATAATGCTAGTCCGTCAGTGCATGTAAAGAAAGCAGGGTAGTGCTGTGTCGTTTTCACTTGGCCTTGGCCACTATACTTAGAACTAAATGAAACAGCACAGCACATAGGACATTTTATTTGGAAATAAGTCCATGGCTCTGGGTTAAACAAATGAGTCTCAGAGTTTAGATTTTAATTCATTCCATTTTCAAACCTAAATCATTGAAAGGAATGCTTCTTTGCAATGAGTATTTCTCTTACATAAGAATGGAATGTAGTTTTTGGAAAAAGGTTTTAAGAACTCATCCAGGTATTTCATCACTGTAAGGTAGTGCTATATTTTGCAGACCTTAAAATGGAAGTTAACCATTTGTTTTGGTCAGTTTCTTCTGATAGCCATGCCTGGTCAAAAGTTATTAGGAAATTGAAGAGTTGAAAGTATCCGCAGCAGAAAAGTATACCAGTGTTACAGTAACAGATATTTAGCCAACCTCTCTGGTGTTGGTCTTGCTCAATCAGTCCTCCCTTATGAACATAGGTTACGGAAATGACAATGTATGCATTCCATTCCTCATCCAAACGCAGAACCTTGCTTTCCTTCAGGTACCTGGCTTTTTGTAGACCCCCCCCAATCATGTTTCTTAGTTCTTTTTCATCTTCCCTGAGCACTTTATTATTCTTTCATGAGAAGGAAACAAGTGCCCAATGATATTTTTCTATCTGAATTCAGAATCCGGAGAACATTTTCTTATTATATTTTGGCTTTCTCGTCCCTCTTTAGAACTCCACTATAATTCTTAGCCTTGCCTGTAAGTTTAGGGGCTCCTGCTGTAACTTTGTTGGTCAAGATTTGATAAAGACTGATTTGTTTAAAGGGTGCTGAGCGCTGAGAGTAGGCAATTAGGAACTCCTTTTCTTTTCCTCAGCCCCTCATTTCTTCATTTTGTATGGCAAGCTGTCTTTAAAAGCACTCCAGTTACATCTTTGTGATAAAACAAATTCCTTGCATTGTTTTTCTTTGTAGTTTTTCCTGAGGTGACTCAAATTTGGAGGAAAATAAGGCAAAACCATAGCATGTCAGAGAAGAGTTGATAAGATACAGAGTTAATGTGATACAAGATAAAAATGAGACATTCAGGAGAAAGAAAGGGGTTGAGGGAAAAGTTTGTGAGAATTACCATTACATAGTGTTGAAAATGATGTTTAAAGATAAGATTTGAGGAGAATGAAATAAGCTGGTTCATACTTGGCCTAATTTGAAAAATCATAGTTTAAGTATAGTATGGCTTGGATTAGATAACTTTCCAAGATTCTTTTCATCTATAGAAATGTGAGACTTATAGCAGAGTAGGTTGTAGGAAAGGAAGGAATCAGAAATTTATACATGAAAAAGAAGGGAAAAGAGTGAATGGGTGGAATAAGAAATAACACATACAAAAGAAATTTAAAAAGGTAACATGTAGAAGAATCATAAGTTTATGAAAATATGAAAGTAACTGAAATAATGCAATTTTCAATTTTCTTTTTAATGTCTCAAATGATTAACTTGAACTTATGCTAAACATTTTGTTATGAACAGGTAACACAATGTAGAGTAAATACATACATCAAGGTATAGAAAAGATTTATATTAATCAATTCTACATAGAAATGGAAATTCAATATAGTTAAGGAATTTTACCTTGAGTGGAAACTTAGGTCTTTTATTTTATTTTGTTATTTTCTAAGATTTTATTCATTTATTTTTTTGAGAGAGCACATGCAAGTGAGCTGGGTGGTGGGGGAAGAGCAGAAGGGGAAGGTGAGGGAGAAGTAGATTGTGTGCTGAGCAGAGCCTGATACAGTGTTCTATCTCACTGCCCATGAGATCATGACCTGAGATGAAATAAAAAGTTAGATGCTTAACCGACTGAGCCACCCAGGTGCACCTCAGAAACTTAGGTCTTTTATTTTACTTTATTTTTTTAGAGATTTTATTTATTTTTTGACAGAGAGACACAGCGAAAGAGGGAACACAGGCAGGGGGAGTGAGAGAGGGAGAAGCAGGCTTCCCGCTGAGCAAGAAGCCTGATGTGGGCTGGATCCCAGGATGCTGGGGTCATGACCTGAGCAGAAGGTACATGCTTAACCAACTGAGCCACCCAGATGCCCCAGAAACTTAAGTCTTGTAGATTTATCGTTCCTGATTTTGATATAAAAACAGTTTGATTCTATTTATATAATTTGTGGCTAAAACTGTGTAGTTTTTAATCCATGGCTGAAGTCTTCCTTCTGCTCATAATTATAAACTAACCTAGAGAAAAGAAATCTTTAAAAAGTATGTATCATGGTGGATATAGCAACATATAAGTTATTTTTCTTATTACTCTATCACCTCTTCCCTTCATCAACCAGGGTTTCTACTGTTTCAAACTTGACCTAAGTTAATATGGTCAGGCATACTTTGGGTTTGTTGAGAGAGTGTTGTTATCAGTTATAACAAAGGGAAGTTTTAGATCAAATACGACTAAGCATACGAATACTTATTAAACAAACAAGGAGTTACAAAATAGTTGATACTTCTGTTTTATAAGCTTCATTACATTCCAGCTGTTTTTTAGGATGCTTTGATAGCACTTTGCATGAAAAATGCATTCATATATAAAATACAAAAATGCACTCATGTATAAAATATGAAATATGAAATATAAAAATGTGCTTATATATAAAATATAAACATATTTTAGGGACAAGAATTCTACTACCCTTATATTTGTCATCTGGCACCATAATCCTTAAAGCAATGAGTGCACACACAACACCAATTTCAGATGCTTTATATAAGTGTACAACTTACAAAGTTTGTCGCATTCTTGTATGTGTTCATGAAGACGGGGTAGTGTTTCTGAAATATTTTGACCAGTCTACGGATTTGAAACACCACTAATCTTTTTTCTTCATTGAAAAACATCTTTTTCAACATTTAAATAATATTCGTGAAGTTTATTTTCAATTATCTCTTGTGTTGCTTATGAGAGATAGGCAAAGCTGAAACACCTTCTGATTAAATGTTAGTTGTACAGAATTGTCTATAATAGAGTAAAAATCAGGGGCGCCTGGGTGGCTCAGTGGATTAAGCCACTGCCTTCAGCTCAGGTCATGATCTCAGGGTCCTGGGATCGAGCCCTGCATCAGGCTCTCTGCTCCGTGGGGAGCCTGCTTCCTCCTGCCTCTCTGCCTACTTGTGATCTCTCTCTGTCAAATAAATAAATAAAATCTTTAAAAAAAAATAGAGTAAAAATCATTATTTAAAAAAATTATTTATCCCTTAGAGAGAGAAGTGGGGGATCAGAGGGAGAAGGAGAGAGAGAGAATCTCAAGCAGACTCCCTGACATGTGTGGAGCCTGATGTGTGCTCAATCACAGGATACTGCTATCATGACCTAGGCAGAAATCCAGAGTCGAATGCTTAACCGACCAAGCCACCCAGGCACCCCCAACACAGTAAAAATCACTATAATCTCCCTACTCTCCCATTGTTTCTTTAGATACTCACTGTTACCCTCCCAGATTTTCATCTGTATAGAAAATCAGTCTGTATATGCACTTATATAAATATTAAAAAAAAAAAAAGACTTTCCTAGTGTGCAAACTACTTTTTTTTTTCTACAGAAAAAAAAATCTGGTTTGGTATTCAAGGAACATAATACTCTATCCTCCCAACAAGAACTCTCTGCACTCATTTTTCAGTGTTTTATCCTATACATACAATGTTTCAGCCTCTCTGGACTTACAGTTCCCTGCATATGCCATGCTCTTTCCAGATTCTCTTCCTTTGATTATTGCATTCTTTACATAGAATGCCTTTACTTTTCTTTTTCATCTGGCTAAATATTTAAAAATCTACTTGGTATTAATGGAAATACATAAATCATAATTACTCTTTGTGAATATAGAGTAGGGAAGGATACAGTGTGAATTGAATGCAAAAGCCACAAGGAACTGACATGTCTTTGTCCTATTTAGTATCTTACAGAGAATTCTATAGATATGTTAGAGGATTAGGAAAAGCTGAAGAAAAAGCAAATACAATGATCTTAGTCTAAGATGCTTTAGCTTGCATTATTTGTTGATGACTTCAGCTTTTATATAAATATTTTGAGCTGTCATGACAGTATGAAATAATGTTCATTTGAGTATAACATAAAAGGTATATGTAAAATGAAAACAATGAGCAGAGATGAGAAAGGACTGCTATGAGGGGGAAATATAAGTTGTATTTGCCTGTGATCTTCAAAATTTTTGCCTAATTTACCTCCTAAAATAATTTGGAAAATTGACACACAACTTTCACATTTTAAAGTTGCTATCAAAAACACTTTTTAAAATAAATTTAAACAGCTATAGAGATTATAGTTAAAAAATATACATCATATGTGTGTTTTAAATATGTTTTCTCAAAACTTTGGAGTTGCCTATTTCCTTGAATCATGAAAAATGTTCACCATATAATCCGTGGGCTAAATCAACCCTTATTGCCAAATTACTTAGCCACGTCAGACTTGACAATCAATAACAAAACTGACTTCATTTTTTAGATCAAATAAACATATTAATACACTCCATGAAAACCATCTCACTTCTGAAATCTCATTGTGAGATAGCTATATAGATTGATTTGTAAGCAGTCAGAAGGACTGACAGAATGACAGTCTTGCCAGGATAAAATAAGCATCATCCCCTTTCATTGTTCTTGCTTTGTTCAAAAGGATTGACCCCAGGATCAATGCATTCTTGAATTATCTCTTTGCTTACATTCTGGAGACTTTTACACCCAGGAGGCAGTGCACCATAAGGATGTTTGGGATGGGTGAGAAATAAGCTTTCTTTTTTTGTAAAGTAGAAAGAGGGCAATTGTGAAAAGCAAAAGAGGAAAAGGAAGCTGGTGGATTGCAAGTGCTTGCATTCTCAGGCAGATCAGTTTTAGGAAAAAACATATATGGAAATTGAGAATTTGGATATAGATTCCATTTAGACATTTATATCTTCGTTACCCATGAAAAGTCTATTTACATTTTCCTGAGATGGATTGTGTCTTCTTAACATCACAGGCATTATACAGTATGAGTACAAGATAAATTGATTTTGTGACACCCAGAATATATTTTCTGGTGGTTTGGTAAATACACCAAGTACCTTTTCTATCTCTTACATTCAAGAATGTACCAGGGCACCTGGGTGGCTCAGTGGGTTAAAGCCTCTGCCTTCAGCTCAGGTCATGATCCCAGTGTCCTGGGATCGAGCCCCGCATCGGGCTCTCTGCTCAGCAGGGAGCCTGCTCCCCCCCCCCCCCCGCTCTCTGCCTACTTGTGATCTCTGTCTGTCAAATAAATAAATAAAATTTAAAAAAAAAGAAAAGAATGTACCAGGTATTGCTATTCTGTGGTTTACGAATTACAAGCCAAGAGGGAGATGAGTATGTGAATGATCAGAAGAGAAAGCTATGCAAGAGGAGAAATCCCTTTCCCCAAATGTAAAGTGTAAAAGATGAAGAGTTTGAAACTCTAAAAATAGACAAAAGGTATCTTCAGGGATTTTAATGAGTTCAACAGTGCAGTGGTATGCTGGATGTGATATTTGTTTTTTGAAAATATATTTTGATTTGGTAAACAAGAATGGGATTAATTATTAATCCCTTCCCCAAGTAGTGTGGACTAACCATTATTTATATACAATCAATGAACTTACAACTTGGATTTTCCTATAGTGTGTGAAATTTCATATTTTACCTGGAAAGCTTTTTACTTCTAGCATAAAACATAGCCAAATAGAAATGGTCAGTCTTTTTAAATTTATTTTTAATTCTCACTTTAGAAAGGGAATATTTTTTATTTTAAAGATTAGTTTACAAGAATATTATAAAAAATGCTTAAAATAGGTGTTCACATCAATATTGATTTAGCATTCTAAATGGAATTTATTCTAAGTATGCAACATTACTTCCGAGATCAGACGAGATCAGGCGCGTTCAGGGTGGTATGGCTGTAGACTAAGTATGCAACATTACTTGTGGACTTCATCTTTTGTATTGAGTTGTGATGCAATATAACATTAGAGTAAGTTCAGCCAACATTAGGAAAGCTTCTATTGAGCTAATTGTTTAGCTGTTTGCAAATTCTGTAAAATATTTGTATTTTAGCTCTGCTAAATTTCTGGTATACAATGTGATACCAATTTTATTCCCATTCCTGTGTTGTGCTAATTTTTTTAAAGAACCTGTGTTAAAGTTGAAGGAACGCCAGATAGTGCTTACAGCTCAGAAGTATAAAACACAATCTGTGGTATAATAAAAAAAAATATTCCATCAAGTTCAGAGATTGGGGATAAAAAACTACCCATTTGCTTTTTTGTAGAAGCAGTAGCAATCTGTAGACAAGCTATTCTAGCTTCAAAACAGTATGGTAGATGGTTTTATGGTACTTGCAATTACAGAAATCCACTTTAACCTTTCTTTCTTACTGGCAGGTGTCCCATTGGCTTGCAGCCAGAAGCTGTGAGTGTAGTGCAGCCAGTGTGTCCCCCAGAGTGCTGAAAATGCCCACACTCCAGCTGGCTGCTCATAATTGCACTGATTGTGGTCTGACAATCCAGAGCTCTAAGAAAGAAATGTGATGAATATACGAAAATACTTTACAAATCTGATCAGATTACAAATTTCATCTCTCTTTTTTCTCCTCTATAGATATGATATCTGCACTTATAAAAATAAGCCCTGTGGAACATTGGGTAAGTTTTTTATAAAGGGAGCACAGTTCAGATTGTCTTTTTGGTCCAGTGGCTTTAGTTTTTATCATTAATCTGGTCATTTTATTTTCTGGCACATCTGAAATTACTCCTATAAATTGTTAAACCTGACCCATGTGGGTATGTCACTTACTAGGAAACAAGTAGAATGATGACTAAAAACAACTTAGAAGATGATTCTAAAATCTTCAAACAATAATGATGAATCAAAAGTTACCAGTCTATAATGTATTTTCCAAAAATCCCAAGGAATTTGAGAGCAAATGAAAGCATGCAACATCTTCAAATATCAGGCTAGGAAAGGAAAGGGGGGAAATTGGGGGTATACTTAAAAGGGAGACATTGTGTTCTTAATATACCTTGGTACAATTTTCTGGAGCAAGTATATTCCTATAAATGAATATATTGGCAATTTTTAGTACCTGAGCAACAATAAAAAAAAATTTGTAAAATATTACAGCCAGCAGTAGAGAGAGAGGACAGAATTATCTTTCTTGTGCTTCCCAAATATTTGTTTTTTAAAAAGCATTTCTGCAGTATTCTAGAATTTAAAACGTCACATTTTGTTGTAGAGCATAACTTCATTCTGGTTAAAAAGTTAACTGCAAATACAAATGGGGGGAAATAATAGCTTTCAAGTAGACTAAATTGTTAAGCAACCAGAGTTATTTTTAAGAATGGGAGGTTTTTTTTCCCCTAAGGTAATTTTTTTAGTGTCATAGACTACAGACTCAAGAGTTAAGCACCTGAAGGTGAATTTTCTAGTTTATGACAAGTCTCAGTTTTCTTGTCTGTAAAGGAACATCTGAAATCTATTCCTATGCCCCTCATAAGAATTTTGGGAAGATCAAATTTAAGTAGAGGTGGGAGAAAAGGTGTTACCCAATTTCCTGGGGAAATTCAAAAAGTCCTCTCTTTAGAGATTAAAATTTCTCTTGATTTTTATCTGCCTTTCCAGTCTTCTATTCCACTTCCCTCAGGGTTTAAATCTAAAGAAGAAATCCCAATTAGCCAACCATCAGTATTTAGGGTAGAGAAGTTTGCTGGTTAAAAAGCATAATGTAGAAAGAGCTTTCTCTGCTTACAGATTTCAAATAAAAAAGATTTTAGTTTTTTAGGTTAACAAGAGCAATACAATCCATTGGAAAGGACCCTGAAGTGGAAACTGGAAGCTAACAACTGGCTTTGACAGTTTCAGTGCATTACCTTTCCCACTTTATTTAGGTCTTTGTTCCTCAATTCCTTATCTATGAAGTAGGAGCAATATCTCCCCTTATATGACAGGGATATTGTAAAAATCACTTAAAGGAAAAAAAATACGAAGATGTTTAATAAAGAAGTACTTTAAAAATGTACTGATATTATTATTTGTTGTGGAAATTATACTGTTTAACTTAACCTCTCTGTTATTTTTCAATATCTGTAAGCATTTGCTAAGTGCTTCATCAACTTTAAATATGATAGACACTAAACTTCAAAGGAGGTATAAGCTAGAGTTTGTATTTTTCCAGTGTGTGTGTGTGTGTGTGTGTGTGTGTGTGTGTGTGTGTGTGTGTGTATAGATAGATACATATATGTATCTATCTATCTATATATTCTGAGGAAATACATATGTATATATCTACCCATTCTATCCTGCTTTTTGAAGGTAGATTGTTTGCACTAAGATGTATTCTTCATTAAGACATTAGTAATAACACTGCGTGTACTTATGTTGTTATTTTTACCAAAGTAGATTCAAGATATGCTTATACCCTACATCTCATTCTTTCCCAAATATATTTTCCAATTTTTATAGATTATTAATTTCCAAAATCAATACATTAATACTTTGATACATGTCAATGCATTTTCAAGCTCAGTATAAATTATTTTTCAAATTATAAACCATTATAGATTATCTTTTATACTATCTCATGGTGAAAACTGAATGACTGTGTATAGATACATGTGTTGACCTTCATATGTGAAAACTATATCATCAGTACAGAATTGGTCAGGCTTTTTCTTTTGGGATGGTCATTCTGGCAACTTTCATGTTGGTTTTTTATGCTAATTCTTGCATATTATCTTGCTTAGTACCTTTGATGACCAATTGTAACATGGCTAAGTAGATTTAAGGGTGCAAACTGTGGCCATCAAACTGAGGAAATCTAAATGACCCAAATAGTAATCAAACCCCTATTAACACAATCACACGTAAGAACTTTGACAGCCTCAATTTTATAGGAATACAGAAAGTTGTAGGGGTTGTGAAAATAGATTAGCGTCTTAATTATTTTATTTCAGTTAACATTTAGCTCTGTATTTTTAACTAATAGTTATTTTCCAAATATGTTCTTCCTGAAGTTGTTCTTTTAGTAGAACAACTAAGTTAATTTTATATCAGATAGAGATGTAAATCTGTGCTTGCAAATATATCTTGAGGAGTCATTGAGAATTCTCTGTTAAAAATATTACCATATGGTATATACCAAACATTGTTTGTCACAATAACAACAAACAAAAATTTAACCCATGGAATAATATATTTTGGGACATATAAGAAATGCTAATTTAACAATAATTACTCTCATTAATTCTTTTTTAACCAAATTTCATAAAGCTCAAAACAGAAACAGTATTCAAACACTGTGGCTTTGTTCTTCCCATATCATGGATGATATTGAACTGAATAGCTTAGCCAGATGATCTACTAAAAACTTTTTTGGTATTCTTTCTCTCCCAACTTTCTTTCTCTCAGTGGAGTTTAGAACTAACATTTATTAAATATTTTTAATTAACCAAAAATTTAAGTCACTTTGCCCCAACTAGTCCCTCTTTTTACTTCCTCTTCTTTAGGTCCCAAGACTTCTAAGTAGATAGAAGGGCACAGCAAGGATAACACTAGTATTTACAATAACTCAGAGGCAGAAATCAACCCTTTCCCCAGCTCCTGCTCCTTCCACATAAAACAGTAGGAAAAGCAAACAGTCTATTAGCAAATCTAGCACTGACCTCAACTCTGTTCCAGTGTGGCTATTATGTTCATATTTTACATTAGAAGGTACAGAAAAACAATTTCTGGAGCTTTCTTGTCAGTAAAAATATTAATTGAATAGCTTTTACTGTTCCAAGTTAGTGTCACTGGGAAATTATACATAGCATGGAACATTGCTTACTGCAGTCAGTAAATATTCATTGAATTAGATTCAAATCACTTTTTGTGGTTAGATAATTATTATTTGGATAACGATAGTAGACTAGTAACATATAAAATGTTTTTCCTACATTCTCTTCAATTTCTTTTAAATAACTTTCGTTCCTATATGTGTTAAGTATGATTTGGCATCTGTTTCCTTATAACACATGACATTTTTCACACAAAAATTCTTTTTTCTGAGTACTGTTTTAAAGTTATGTACTAATTCACAGGGCGTGATATTCATTTGCAAATAAATATGAAAGCTTTTACAAGCTAAAATTCCCAAGGGAGGAATACCTTGAGAACATAACATTTCATTAGAATCAGTGAATTAACACTGTAGCTTTGGTTTATTGGTAAATCTAATGTGTTGAAGGGGGGTGAGAAAGGAGATAACCACTTACTGTGCAAATGTCTTTCTTTCCATTAAAACACCTAAATAAGTTGTTGCATCACTATCAGGACTTATTTCAAAAGATTAAAAAAAATGCAAAACCTTCTATTTTTAACAGTTCTCATTTTTCTCTTTTGAATCATTCATTTTTGCTTTTATTAAAAAATGTCATTAAAAAACATTTGGGATTCCCTTTTTTTGGTAACTAAAAAGTTGCTTGTATATTTTTATGAACCCACTAAACTTAAACAGATCTCTTTAGAAAAATAATGTGGATATATTTTGCTTTCTACAGCCTGAAGAATGTTAAAATAGAAATGCTTTCTTGAATTCCCTCTTCTGGCTCAAGTTACTAGGTGGTCCCAAGTTACCAGAAGTAAAATTTATAAATCTAACCCCTAGTCTAGACATTTTCCAGCACTGACTGCAGTTCAAAAAATATTAATGTCTAGCCGGCAAAGTGAAACTCCCCCCAGTGATTTTGCAAATGACTAGAAAGTTAACCTTTTGCCAACTGCTCCTTCTGTGCATGGAGGTTATTAAAAAGAATCCAGGCATTTATAAGTATGGGCTTTTTAAGACTGAAACACCTTGGCTTGACCCTTTGTGTCTCCTTCTGTTTATTCAGGCTTGGCCTCTGTGGCTGGAATGTGTGAGCCTGAAAGGAGCTGCAGCATTAATGAAGACATTGGCCTGGGTTCAGCTTTTACCATTGCACATGAGATTGGTCACAAGTGAGTGAGTTTAAGAAAATCAAAATAAATTTTAGAACTCCACTCTTTTGAGCAACTCATAACTACTGTGTAGAGTGCCTGTGCCCAAACATGCTTTACTGCCTTTTTGTCTGATTTCAGTAGAGAATGTTATCATTTGGGGTATGGGATAAATCATCTTAAGAACTGGAGACTTGTTAAATAATCTTTCTGATTCAATGACCCATATTTTTAGAGTGGTGAATGAACCACACTCACGTTTTGTTATATATATTTAAAATAATTTACCTTTAGCATGGTCTGCTTATCACCCAGTTCCTCGAAGTTAAATTGTTTAAATGATCTTTCTTTTCCTCAAATGACAGTACCTATATATTTTAAAATCATAATTGATACCACTACCATAAAATCTACTTTGACTTTTCACTCTTCATACATCTGTGAACATACCTTTTCCAGACATAAAGTTTGTGCAATCAGTGCTATGTAACTTATGTTTTCAGGTGTAATATGTCATTGAAATTAAAAAAAAAAACAACAGTCCAAACTGATGTTACAAAAAGTAGTGAGATATCATTCTCATCACGTTTTAGGAGGATCTGGAGTTCTTAATATTTGTTTTAAATAATTCTGTGCCAAAAACTGTCCTTTGGCTTTCCCCCCACATGCACACACATAGCAATAAAATCCTTACTTCCTTTTTTTCAAACAATAGGCAGTAGTAAATGTAAAAGCCTGCTCATGTGGAAGGAGAGAAATTTGAAAACTTTAAAAGGATAGTCAAACATTTTCAACTAAAACAAGCAGCCTACTTGCAGGAACTCCTGACATTTGTATGATTTAAGTTTTACAGTCTGCTTTTTGGTAGAG
Source organism: Meles meles (assembly GCF_922984935.1). Classification (NCBI taxonomy): domain Eukaryota; kingdom Metazoa; phylum Chordata; class Mammalia; order Carnivora; family Mustelidae; genus Meles; species Meles meles. The sequence goes on from NC_060068.1 coordinate 89,117,460, forward strand.
AAATGGATGTGGAAAAAAGAACAAATGAAAACGAATGTTTAGTATACACTTGCCTCAGAGGTCATTCCTGAGATAAATCTGTAGTTCAGCTTTCCCCCCCCCCCAAATTGGAGAGTGAAATTGAGTCAGTCTGTTGCATTATTTTGAAGATCGTGATTTAAATTTTACCAAATTAGTGTTGATTTATGTATAAAGGTGAGTAACCAGCAAGTTTAAACCTAACTTGATTCAGACATGAGGAAAAGTCAGTATTACACTTTTAACGAAGACCCAAAAATATTGGTATTCTAGTTTTCATTGCAGTAAACAGCCAAGGGAACGAAAAGGGAAGGCCCTCCTAACCAGTCAGTTTATCTTCAATGCACTTAAAAGTCTGGCTCATTAATGACTGTCATAATCTTACGCAACCAGACTGAATTTAATAGGTTCTGCTAGATTCAATTAAATTGAAAGGTTAGGACAAGTAACATACAGCAGAAGAAAAATGTGTGTATGAGAGCACTGTTACCTCATGCAGTCACAAGTTAGTCAATGTCAACATATGCATTATTCTAAGTCTCCTTCTTGTATGTACTTAAATAGCTGAGGTAAGGGTTTATCTCTCTTTGTATCTTTTATTGTGATGAAGATTCTAACTGACCAGCTCTCAGCCTTCCTAGATTTTTGTTACTGTTATTGGCCTCTTAAGTAATTCGTTTTAATTCTTCCTAAGATGAATGGCATATGCCTTATGAGGGGATTATGAAAGAGAAGTAGAATATGAATTAACCTTTTAGGATTTATATGCTTTGAAGTAACTTTATTTCACAGCTAATTCTTGTTTGATAATGCGACTGCTAAAATGAGGAGGGGGAATATACAAAATGCTTTATATTGAGAGCCACAAGAAATGCTTCCACTCAAAAATATTATTTGACAGGCAAAAAGTCAGCTATCCTTCTATGTCCAGTTAATTAATATGTCCGTATCTTCCATTCCCTTTTCCCCAGACAACCCGGGCAGGTTATGTTTAACATATATTTTTCAATATATCAAATTATTATTTGCTCAGTTAGGGAAAGTCTCTTTTATGAATGAAGATCCCTTTACTTGTTTTTAAGATCTTAGGGTTTAAATTTAAGAAACTCAAAAAGTCAACTCTGGCACAACTCATGGCATCCCTAAAATCTGTGTTCTCTATTCTTCCTGAGACAAAGCAACAGCCATGGTAAATATGTCAAGTATAGTTTTCAGTTTAAGTTTATTGAAGTTTTATAACTTGTATCATTTAGTAGGATGGATGTTAAGTGATGTGATGATATCTGCAGATTTATCACAACGAAGAATATTTTTTTAAATGATTTTATTTATTTATTTGAGAGAGAGAGAGATCACAAGTAGGCAGAGAGAGGTGGGGGAAGTAGGCTCCCTGCTCCGCAGAGAGCCTGATGCAGGGCTTGATCCCAGGACCCTGGGATCATGACTTGAGCTGAAGGCAGAGACTTTAACCCACTGAGCCACCCAGGCACCCCCACAATGAAGAATATTTGATATGAGTTACTGAGAAGTACCCCCCACTGAATCACTAGACCAGTGGAAGATTTTCTAGTATCTTTACAGCGTGTAAAATATGGTTTTGCACCCACTGTATACTTGTGTAGGGATGGATATACTATCTATTTTGAACAGCTATGGGATAATTTTTTTCTTTTTTCTTTTGCTAGGCCTTAGTGACCATTTCTTTTTTTTCTTCTTTTTCTTTCTTTCTTTCTTCTTTCTTTTCTTTTCTTTTCTTTTTTTGGTGACCTGTATGGGGATCAAATTAGCAACAGTTTTATTTCTCTGTGTGCCTTTGTGAAAACAAGAAATTAATTTTTTTGTAAAATAAAAGATTGAGGGTTTATGCTATATTTAAATAACATGTCTAGCTTTAATGTAGCTATAAGCCAAAGGTAATTAATGAAACCTTACAGAAAAGAATGCTCATTGAAAGATTTTTTAATTAACTATGTAGTTGCTATAGGTTTCATCAATGGAAAAATGTATGATGTTGAAGAATTCAACCTGACTTCTTATATATTGAGAAAACTAATGTTTCCAAACTGTACAACAATAAAAAATATGTTTTTAAAAGATTTTATTTATTTGTTTGACAGAGAGAGAAAGAGGGAACACAAGCAGAGGGAGTGGGAGAGGGAGAAGCAGGCTTCCTGCTGACCAGGGAGCCCAATGCGGGGTTCTATCCCAGGACCCTGGGATCATGACCAGAGCTGAAGGCAGGAGCTTAACAACTGAGCCACCTAGGCACCCCCCAAAATAAATAATCTTAAAAAGAGATCTTAAAAATATTCATAATTTTTAGGGATGCATATTGAAGTATGCACGACTGAAATGACAGGATGTTTGACATTTGCTTTTTTTTTTTTTTTTTTTTTTTTTTTTTTGCATTTTCGTTCTCATTTTTAGAGAATTTCCAGGTATTTATTTTTCTCCGCTTCTTTTTTTTTTTCCCTTTTTATTAATATTTTCAGCGTAACAGTATTCATTCTTTTTGCACAACACCCAGTGCTCCATGCAAAACGTGCCCTCCCCATCACCCACCACCTGTTCCCCCAACCTCCCACCCCTGACCCTTCAAAACCCTCAGGTTGTTTTTCAGAGTCCATAGTCTCTTATGGTTCACCTCCCCTCCCCAATGTCCATAGCCCGCTCCCCCTCTCCCAATCCCACCTCCCCCCAGCAACCCCCATAAATGACTCTTAATCTCACAAGACATTTGCTTTTAAAAGAAAGTGGAAAAAAAAGAGAAAGATGGGGCGTCTGGATGGCTTAGTCATTTAATGTCTGCCTTTGGCTCAGGTCATGATCCCAGGGTCCTGGGATCGAGCCTTGCATCGGACTCCCTGCTCTGTGGGAGGCACGCTTCTCCCTCGCCCACTTTCCCTGCTTGTGTTCCCTCTCTTGCTGTGTCTCTCTGTGTTAAATAAATAAAACCTTTTAAAAGGGAGGGGGGCACCTGGGTGGCTCAGTGGGTTGAAGCCCCTGCCTTCAGATCAGGTCAGGTCCCAGGGTCCTGGAATCGAGCCCCGTATCGGGATCTCTGCTCAGCAGGGAGCCTGCTTCCTCCTCTCTCTGCCTGCCTCTCTGCCTACTTGTAATCTCTGTCCAATAAATAAATATATCTTAAAAAAAAAAAGAGAGAGAGAGAGAAAGCAAGAATATTAACACCTTGAATTTTATTATCTTGATAATGTATGGATGGTAGTTCATTATACTACTCTCTCTACTATTGTATATGTCTGATATTTCTTCGCAAAAAAGAATAGGTCCTACAATCATAAATCTTTTAGTTGACTTAGCTTATTTAATATTTAATCATGATTTAGTGAACTGTAACTGATTTTGACAAAATTTATGAAATGTTAAATGTTTTAGTGAAAGCTGCACATATTTATTGGTCTTTCATTTGGAAATCAGTATCAATGTTTGGTCTTGCCAATTAGGAAAACAAAAGACTGGTTAGGATATTTTTTTTTTTTTCTTTTAAAGGAGGTATGTGACAGGCTTCAGGATAAAATTGTAAATTAGTTACTTGTGTTAGGAAGCTCTTATTACCATTTTCTTTAATCTGAATTTCCTTTTTCTTGCTACAAATACCTGGGTGTCTCTAAATGCTTGATCAGGGCTATACTTTCATAATAGAAGGTTAATAATTAATACACTAAGGGAATTTTAGGATTTGAAACTAGTATTTGAGACTGTATTTGGGACTTTAATGCCTTTGTCTAGTTTTGATATCAAAATAATGTTAGTCTAAGAAGTATTCTGTGTGTTCTGGAAGAGTTTGCATCCCTTGAGTACGTTTTAAAACATCATTTAAGTATAATTTACATACACTAAAGATACTTTTGTGTGTAATTCAATGAATTATGGCAAATGTATATAACCATTTAACAACCACAATTAAGATATCAACATTTTCATTACCTGAAAAAGTTCCCTTGTTCCCTTTTACAATCATTCTCCACTCTTCTCCCCTTTTCCCTGGGCTTTGACAGCCACAGATATACTTTCTATCACTATAGATTAGACTTGTCTTTTCTATAGTTCCAATTAAGTCAACTTATATAAAGGGTACTCTCTATATCTAGTTTCTTTCCCTTATCACAAATGATTTTGAGATTCAGCCATGTTGTTATGTGTATCAGTAGCTTTTTTGGTTTCTTTTCTGAATAGTATTCTTTATCAATAACAATAGCAGATACCACATTTTTTTCCCCTAGTTTGGGGCTATTATGATAAATAGGACTGCTATGAACATCCATGTACAAGTATTTGTTTGGACATATACTTTCATTTCTCTTGGATGGTACTGCTGGTAGTATGGTACATGTTAGGTTCACTTTACCATGAACTATTTCTCAAAGTGGCTAAATACCTTTCTGCATTCACACTAGCAATCTATGAGAGTTCTGATTACTTCAAGATCCTTTCCAAGATTTGTTTGTGTCTTTTATATTTTAGCCATTATTATACATTTTAGTGGCATCTCACTGTAATTTTAATTAATCATCGATTTTCTGATAATGATGTTAGTGATGATCAGCATCTTTTCATATGTTTATTTGTCATTCATTATCTTCTTTGAATGTTTATTCAAATCCTTTCCTACAGTTGTTTTTTTTTCAAACTGAAATGTCTCTTTTTATTGAGCTGCAGGAGATTTCAGTATATCCTGGTTAAAAAAAAAAGTCTTTGTCATATATGCACAATGTGAATATTTTCTCCAACTGTTGTTTGCCATTCATTTTTTAATGGTTTTGCCATTCATTTTTAATGGTTTTTTTTTGAAAAAAATTTTTTAAATTTTGATGAAATGTAATTTAAAATTTTTCTTGTATGATTTATGTATTTTTGTGTCCTAAAATGTCTTTGCTTACTTCAAAATTGTGAAAATTTTCTTCTATATTTTTGTCCAGAAGTTTTATACTTTTAGCTTTTATATGAATACCTATGATCTATTCTGAGTTATTTTTTTGTACAGTATGAAGTAAAGGTTGAGGTTCTTTTTCTTTCACAAGTATCTAGTCATTTTAGCATGATTTGTTAAAACAATTGGTTGTAGTTTTCTCTTTTTAAAAACTTTTGGTTTTTCAAAGACAGCAAGAAAGCATGAGTGAGGTGGGGGAAGGGAGCAGAGGGAGATGGAGGGAGGGAATCTAAATCAGGCTCCATGCTTATTCCAGCATGTGGGGCTCAATCTTACAACCCTGAGATCATGATCTGAGCAAAAATCAGGAGGTGTATGCTCAACTGACTGAGCCATTCAAGCACCTCTAATGTATTTCTTGAGATTTGGTATCAGAATATAGTCATATAAATTGAATTAGGAATTGTTTTATTTTCTGGTAGAGTTTGTATAGATAAGGCTGATTGTATTTTTTCCTTAAGTGTTTGATAGAATTCCCCAATGAATCTATCTGAGCCTGAACTTTTTTTTATGGGAAGATTATTGATTAATAATTTAGTTTATTAAATATAGGATAGCTTATTATCTAAATCTTCTGAAATTTTTTAAATTATGTCTTTCAAAGTATTTAGACTATTTCAACTAAATTGTCAAATTTATTATAATATTCTCTTATATTCTTTTTTAATGTCTGTCATATAGTGTTATTCCACCATTCATTCTTGATATTTGTAATTTGTGTTTTCTCCTTTTCTTTCTTTTTTCCCAGCTTTATTGAGATGTAATTGACATATAATATTGTATAATTTTAAGGTATACAAAGTGATGATTTGATACATGTATATATTGCAAAATGATTGCCATGATAAGGTTAGTTAACACATCCGTCACATCATATAATTATCTTTCTGTGTGTGTGTGTGGTGAGAACATTCAAGATCCACTCTCTTAGCAATGCTCAAGTATACAGTACAGTATTGTTAACTATATTGTGCTCACTTCGACAGCACATATACAGTATTGTTAACTATAATCACAATACTCTACATTAGACCTTCAGAACTTATTCATTGTATAACTGGAAGTTTACACACTTTGAATATCTCCCCATTTCCTTCACACCCTAGTCCCTGACAACCACTAGTTTACTCACGGTTTCTAGGAGTTCAGCTTTTTTAGATTATATGTAAGTGAAATCACACAGTATTGGTCTTTGATCTTACGTATTTCACTTTATACCCTCAAGGTTCATCCTCATAGAAACAAATGGCAGGGTTTTCGTCCTTTTTATGACTGAATATGATATATAAATATCATATAGTCCTTTTTATGACTGAATGTGATATATAACTACACATACACACACATCTATAGATAGTTTGGGGGAGCTTGAACATTTTAACAATAACTCTTCCTATCCATTAACAAGAGATATCTTCAAATTTATTTCTCTTTTCTTCAATTTCTTTGATCAATTGCGTATTGTCTTCAGTATACAGGTCTTTTACCTTTTTGATTAAATGTAGTTCTTTTTTTAAAAATTTAACTAGGTTAAAAAAATTTAATTAGGGGTGCCTGGGTGGCTCTGTCAGTTAAGAGTTTGCCTTTGACTCAGGTTATGATCCCAGTGTCCTGGGATGGAGCCCCGCAGCAGGCTCCCTGCTTAGTGGGGAGCCTGCTTCTCCTTCTCCCTCTTACACTCTCCCTGCTTATGCTCTTTTGCTCTCTCTCAAATAAATCAGTGCTCCAGATTAAGTTTATTTCTAATAATCTTATAATTTTGGGTACTACTGTATATGGAACCGTTTTATTTCTTTTTCAGATTGTTCATTGTTCTAGTGTATAGAAACACAACTGATTTTTGTATGTTGACTTTGTAGTTTGCACTTTACTGAATTTGTTTATTCCAACCATTTTTTGGTAGAATCTTTTGGATTTTCTCTATATAAGATTATGTCATCTCTGAGCAGAGATAGTTTTCCTTTCATTTCTTTTTGCTGCCTGATTAGTCTGCCTAGGACTTACTATGTTGAATAGGAGAGGTGGGTATATAGAGGATACTCTTGATTAGATATTCTTCCTGATCTTAGAGGAAAAGCTTTAAAGTTCACTGTTGATTATAATATACTTATGGGCTGGTCATATATGGCTTTTATGATGTCAAGGTTTGCTTCTATATACCCACATTGTTGAGAGTTTTCAAAATGAAGGGATGTTGAATTTTGTTAAATCCTTTTTCTTTATCTTCTGAGATCCTCATATGATTTTTATTTTTCATTCTATTAATGTGATGTATCACACTGATTTACATATATTGAGTCATCCTTGCATCTCAGGGATGAATCTTACTTAATCATGGGTGAGATCATCTTTGTATTGTTAAACTCATTTTTCTGATTTTTGTTGAAAATTTTGTTGAAAATTTATGTATCTATATTCATCAGGAACATTGGCCTATAGTTTTCTTCTGTTGAATGTATTCTGGCTTTGCCATAGGGAAATGCTAGTTCCTTATAGAAGACTTTGGGGGATTTGTTTCTTTTCAGTTTTTTAGAAGAGTTTAAGAAGGATTAGAATGGTTCTTTAAATGTGAATTCACCTGTGAATTTATCGGTCTCCGGGTTTTTCTTTTTTGGGAGGTTTTTGGTTATTAATCTGTCTCCTTACTTGTTATTGGTCTGTTCAGAATTTCTATTTCTTCTTCATTCAGTCTTAGTGGGTTATGGTTTTGGGAATTTTTCCTTTTCTGCTATCTTATTTAATTTGTTGATGTATCATTGTTTGTAATTGTCCCTTATGATTTTTTTATTTTTGTGGTATAAATTGTAATGTCTTTTCTTTCATTTCTGACTACATTTATTTAATTTTTTTTTCTAGTTACTCTAGTTTAAGTTTTGTCAGTTTGGCTTATCTTTTTTTTTAATTTTTTTATTTATTTCTTATTTTTTTAATAAACATATAATGTATTTTTATCCCCAGGGGTACAGGTCTGTGAATCGCCAGGTCTACACACTTCACAGCACTCACCATAGCACATACCCTCCCCAATGTCCATAACCCCCTTCCCCCTCTCCCAACCCCACTTCCCCCTAGCAACCCCCAGTTTGTTTTGTGAGATTAAGAGTCACTTATGGTTTGTCTCCCTCCCAATCCCATCTTGTTTCATTTATTCTTCTCCTCTCCCCCTAACCCCCATGTTGCATCTCCACGTCCTCATATCAGGGAGATCCTGTGATAGTTGTCTTTCTCCGACTGACTTATTTCACTAAGCATGATACCCTCTAGTTCCATCCACGTTGTTGCAAATGGCAAGATTTCATTTCTTTTGATGGCTGCATAGTATTCCATTGTGTATATATACCACCTCTTCTTTATCCATTCATCTGTTGATGGACATCTAGGTTCTTTCCATAGTTTGGCTATTGTAGACATTGCTGCTATAAACATTCTGGTGCACGTGCCCCTTCGGATCACTACATTTGTATCTTTAGGGTAAATACCCAGTAGTGCAATTGCTGGGTCGTAGGGTGGTTCTATTTTCAACATTTTGAGGAACCTCCATGCTGTTTTCCAGAGGGTTTGCACCAGCTTGCATTCCCACCAACAGTGTAGGAGGGTTCCCCTTTCTCTGCATCCTCGCCAGCATCTGTCATTTCCTGACTTGTTAATTTTAGCCATTCTGACTGGTGTGAGGTGATATCTCATTGTGGTTTTGATTTGTATTTCCCTGATGCCGAGTGATGTGGAGCACTTTTTCATATGTCTGTTGGCCATCTGGATGTCTTCTTTGCAGAAATGTCTGTTCATGTCCTCTGCCCATTTCTTGATTGGATTGTTTGTTCTTTGGGTGTTGAGTTTGCTAGGTTGGATACTAGCCCTTTATCTGATATGTCATTTTCTAATATCTTCTCCCATTCTGTCAGTTGTCTTTTGGTTTTGTTAACTGTTTCCTTTGCTGTGCAAAAGCTTTTGATCTTGATGAAATCCCAATAGTTCATTTTTGCCCTTGCTTCCCTTGCCTTTGCCGATGTTCCTAGGAAGATGTTGCTGTGGCTGAGGTCGAAGAGGTTGCTGCCCGTGTTCTCCTCAAAGATTTTGATGGATTCCTTTCTCACATTGAGGTCTTTCATCCATTTTGAGTCTATTTTCATGTGTGGTGTAAGGAAGTGGTCCAATTTCATTTTTCTGCATGTGGCTGTCCAATTTTCCCAGCACCATTTATTGAAGAGGCTGCCTTTTTTCCATTGGACATTCTTTCCTGCTTTGTCGAAGATTAGTTGACCATAGATTTGAGGGTCTATTTCTGGGCTCTCTATTCTGTTCCATTGATCTATGTGTCTGTTTTTGTGCCAGTACCATGCTGTCTTGATGATGACAGCTTTGTAATAGAGCTTGAAGTCCGGAATTGTGATGCCACCAACACTGGTTTTCTTTTTCAATATTCCTTTGGCTATTCGAGGTCTTTTCTGTTCCATATAAATTTTAGGATTATTTGTTCAATTTCTTTGAAAAAAAATGGATGGTATTTTGATAGGGATTGCATTAAATATGTAGATTGCTTTAGGTAGCATAGACATTTTCACAATATTTATTCTTCCAATCCATCTTTACAAAAAAATCACCTCTTGATTTCGTTGATCTTTTCTATTGATTTTCTAGTCTCTCACTCTTTTATTTCTTTTCTGATCTTTGTTATTTTTTCCTACAAAATTTGGCCTTATTTTGTTCCTTTTTTTTCCTAGTTCCTTGAGGTACAAAATTAGATTGTTTATTTGAGATGAGATTCCCCCCTCCTTTTTTTAGAATATCAGCGTTTATCACTATACTCTTCCCTCTTAGAATTGATTTTGCTAGTACTGTAAGTTTGGTATGTTGTTTTTCCACTTACATTTGTCTAAATAGTTTTTTTGTTTTAAGTAGTTTTTTATTATGCTTTTGATTCCTTCTTTGACCCATTGATTGGTCAGCAGTGTGTTGTTTTTGTGAATTTCCATGTTTTTGTGAATTTTTCTGTTTTTTTTTTTTCCTGATGATTCTTAGTATCATACTACTGTCTAATAACAGAGGCTTGAAATGATTTCAGTATTTAAAAAATTTTTAGGGCATATAATTATTATTACAAATATAATCTATACTCCTTTTAGTAAATGTTTATCATTGTGCCAAGTGTAGAAGTCAAAAGTATCAACACCCAGCAATCCCATCATAACTGAAATTCAAATTTTTCTATTCCATCCATTGTGGGGTTTTTTGTTAATGGATAATATTCATAGGTACTATATATGAATTATTTTTTTATTAAGTTTTTAATTTTAATTCCAGTATATTTAACACACAGTGTTATATTAATTTCAGGTGTACAATATAGTGATTCAGCAATTCTGTACATTAGTCAATGCTCATCATGATAATTGTACTCTTTAATACCCTTCACCTACTTCCTGCATCCCCCATCTACCTCCTCCCTTGTAACCATCAGTTGTTCTCTATAGTTAAGAGTCTGTTTCTTGGTTTCTCTCTCTCTCTTTATTTTTCCTTTGCTTGTTTATTTTGTTCTTTAAATTTTACATATGAGTGAAATCATATGGTATTTGTTTTTCTCTGACTGATTTACTTCTCTTAGCATTATATTCTAGCTCCATCCATGTTGTTGCAAATGGCAAGATTTCATTCTTTTTTATGGCTAAATAATAGTCTATTGTGTGTATGTGTACACACACACACAATGGAATATTATTTATATATCACATCTTTATCCATTCATCTGTCGATGGGCACTTGGAGAACTTCCATAATTTCCATAATAGCCAAATTAAGACTTTTGTAGTGACTTATTGTGTGATGTATTGTGGTAAATGTTATGTGGGTGCTTGAGAAGAATGTGTATTCTGCTAATGTTGGATAGAAAGATCTGTATAGTGTCTAAAGTGTAGTTCCACTCAGATGTTTCTTCATTTCTAAGTGATGCATTGTTGAAAATGGGGTATTAGAATCCCCAACAATTTTTCAAAATTAATTTATTATTTTATTATCTTCAGTTAGCCACTGTATAGTACATCATTAGTTTTTGATGTAATGCTCAATGATTCATTAGTTACATGTAACACCCAGTGCTCATCACAACACATACACTTCTTAATACCCATCGCCCTGTTACCACCTGCTTTCGGAAAACTTCAGTTTGTTTCCTGGGGTCCATAGTCTCTCATGGTTCGTCTCCATCTCTGATTTCTCCCCCTACAGATTTCCTTCCCTTCCCCTACAGTCCTCTGTGCTATTGCTTATGTTCTTCAGATGAGTGAAACCATATGATAATTATCTTTCTCTGCCTGAATTACTTCACTTAACATAATCCCCTCCAGTTGCATCCATGTCAGTGCATATGGTGGGTATTCATCCTTTTTGATGGCTGAATAATATTCCATGTATATATATGTACCACATCTTCTTTATCCATTCATCTGTTAAAGGGCATCTCATCTCCTTCTATAGTTTAGCTATTATGGACTAGAATCCCCAGCAGTTATTATATTGTGTTTATTTCTTGTTTTAGTTCCATTTGTGTTTGTTTTACATATTTTGGGACTCCAATGTTGGGTGTGTACGTATTTACAATTTTTATATCCTCCTTATAGATTGACCCCTTTTTGATTATATATGACCTACTTTGTCTCCTATTACAGCTTTTGAGTTAAAGTCTGTTTTGTCTGGTAAAAGTTTAGCTGTCTCTCTTCTCTTTTGGTTTACATTTGCATGGAATATCTTTTTCCATCTCTGCACTTTGAACCTATTTTTTCCTTAAAGCTGAGGTGAGTCTCAGATAGGTAGTGAATAGCTCAGTCTTATTTTTTATCCATTTTGTGACTCCCAGATTTTTTGATTAGAGAATTTAATCCATTTACATTTAAAGTAATTATTGCTATCTAAGGACTTAGTAATGTCATCTTATTATTTGTTTACTGGCTCTTTTGTAATCCCTTTGTTCCTTTCTTTCTCTCTGACTGTCTTCGTGAATGGATAACTTTTTTGTGGTGGTTTGTTTTGATTCCCTTTTATTGTGTATCTTTGTGATTTACGTTTAAAGTAATTATTGCTATCTAAGGACTTAGCAATGTCATCTTATTATTTGTTTACTGGCTCTTTTGTAATCCCTTTGTTCCTTTCCTTCTCTCTTACTATCTTCGTGAATGGATAATTTTTTTGTGGTGGTTTGTTTTGATTCCCTTTTATTGTGTATCTTTGTGATTACCATGACCTTAACATAAACCATATTATAGATTTAATAGCCTGTTGTAAGATGATAGCAACTTAACTTCCATTCCTGACAAAAATTCTCCTTTAATAATTTTCCCACCATATTTTACATTTTATGTCACAATTTACATTTTTGTATGGCATATCAATTAAATTATTGTAGCTATTGTTATTTTTTATACTTATATTTTATTCTTTAACCTTTATACTAGTTAACATACCATCATATTACAATATTATAATATTCTGAATTTGTCTATATACTTTACCAGTATACTTTATATTTTCCTTGTGTTCTCATGTAATTTATCAGCATCCTCTCATTTCAGTTTGAAGAATTCCTTTAAGCATCTCTTGAAAAACAAGTCTAATGATGATGAACAATTTCATCTTTTTTTAGGCCTGCAAAGTTTTTATTACTACATTTTGAAGGACAGCTTTGCCAGGTTAAGTGTTCTTAGTGGGCAGTTTTGGTTTTTTTTCTTTAAGCATTTTAAGTATATCTCGTAGTCACAAGGTTTTTCCTCAGAATCTGCTGATAATCTATGCGGGTTCCCTTGTATTTGAGGAATTCTTTTCTTACTGCTCTTTTTAAAAATGAATTTGTTTTATATATTTATTTTAGAGAGAGCGAGAGGTAGTACAAACCAGGAAAGGGTCAGAGGGAGAGAGAGAGGCAGAGAATCAGGAGCAGACTCCACACTGAGCAGAGCCTGATGCAGGGCTCAATCTACAACCCATACAATCATGACCTAAGCCAGAATCACAAGTCAGACACTCCACCAACTGAGCTACCCAGGCGCCCCTTCTTTACTCTCCCCAGATTTGGAAAGTTCTCAGTGATAAAGTCTATAAATAAGCTTTCTGCCCTTTTCTCTCAGTCATCTTCTTTTGGGACTCTAATAATATATAGATAATTTCTTTTGATAGCATCCTGTTATTCAGATAGGCTTTCTTCACTCCTTTTCATTCTTTTTTTTTTTTTTTTCTTCTCTGATGAGATTTCAGTGGACTTTTCTTTGAATTCACTGGTTCTTTCTTCTGCTTTGTTGAGTCTGCTATTGAAATTCTTTATTGACTTTTTCAATCATTGTGTTCTTTAGCTCCAGGATTTCTGTGTTTTTATTTGTTTGTTTGTTTTTTAAATTGTCTCTGTTGTTGAACTTCTCATTTTGTTCATGAATTAGTTTTCTAATGTTAATTTCATTTAGTTATCCGTCTGTGTTTTCCTACAGGTCACTGAATTTCTTTAAGAAAATATTCTGAGCTTTTTGTCATACAGTTCATAGATCTCTGTTTCTTTGGAGTTAGTTATTAGACCTTATTAGTGTCCTTAGATTGTAGAAATGTACTTGATTCCTTGTGATCTTTGTATCTTTGCATTGGTATCAGTGAGTTGAGGAAGCCATTTATTTCTCCATTCTTTCATAGACAACTATGTTGTGGGGCTACTGATGTGCTTTCTTGCCGGGCTGACTGTCATATGTGCTGCATGGCTGGCTGGCATCACTGCCCAGCCTTCCTGGTCAAGTGGTGCTGGAGGCTGTGCTCAGCAGTAGTGAGATCCAGTGACTTGCTTACTTGTGTGTGGGGGGTCTCTAGAATGTATCCATGACCAAACCTAACAGAACTATTGATCAAGTTGCCTGACCAAAAGAAGCCACTGGCTCAGATGTGCACTTGCCTTGAGCCACTGGTTGGGATCTCTACCAAGGAGTCACCTCTACCTAACAGGAATGTGAAGTGCTAATTGCTGTAAGCTTGTGTCCTTTCTCTCTCTGTCCTTAGCTGGTTCCCCTAGTGATCCCTATGACACAACTAAGTGGTCCTCTTGGTAAATGATCGGGAATGCTGGGGGAACTGATGGTCACATTGGGTTCTCTTTTTTCCATTGGAGAAACTGTAGGCTCAGGGGGACCCCCTTGGTGCAGTGTTGTGTGGGTCTGAAAGAAGGATGATGTAGTCAAAGTAAAACTGTTCCTCTTACCACTGGAATGTAGTTTTTCATATTTGTTTATTTTTTATTTTTTTGTTGTTTAAGGGGATGCATCTTCCTCACCCCTGAGTTCTGAGATCCTCACAAAAGTGTCTTACCTGTGGATATTTGCTAGTTGCTTTTTCTATAAAGGGGACTAAAGTTGGGAATTACCTACTTTGCCATCTTTCCAATGTCATTCCTTTTCTTCTTGATCAATATAGCTTTAGCTTTTTAAATTCTATTGTTTTCTTTTAAAAAATTTTTTGATTTCATTGATTTTCTCTATTGCATGCTCACTTAAAAATTTTATTGTTCTGCTCTTTATTTTTTCCCCCTTTCTTGTGCTTACTTTGGGATTAATTTCCTCCTTTTTAAAAAATCCTTTTAAAGTAGAAGCTTAGTTCATTGATTTTACATCTCCCATCTTTCATAAGACCTAAAGTTATGAATTTCTTTATAGGCTCTTTTTTAGCAGCATATGACATTTCATTATTGTGTATTTCCATTTTCATTTAGTTTAGACTATATTTTTTTCTGTGATTTCTTCTTGGATTGTGGTGAAATAATATATTACATTATTTTGATCCTTCTAATAGAAATTTGCTTTATGGTCCATTATATTATCTATCTTTAAAGATTTTTTTAAAAGATTTTTATTTATTTATTTGACAGACAGAGATAGCAAATAGGTAGAGAGGCAGGCAGAGAGTGGGGGAAGCAGGCTCCCTGCAGAGCAGAGAGCCTGATGCAGGGCTTGATCCCAGGACCCGGGATCACAACTTGAGCCAAAGGCAGAGGTTTAACCCATTGAGCCACCCAGGTGCCCCTGTATTATCTATCTTGGTGGATGCACCTTGTATCCTTGAAAGAAACTGTTATTTGTTATTGTTGGGTGGAATGTTCTAGCATTTTCAATTAGATCCATTTGTTTGATAGTGTTGTTTAAGTTTCCTGTATTCTTACAGTTTTTCTTTATAGTTGATCTATCCATTTTTATTAGAGAACTTTGAAATCTTAACCAGTGTATAGATTTTTCCATTTCTCCTTTCATTACTCAGTTTTATTTCATACATTTTGAAATTTTATAATTACATGTATTCACAATTAGAACATATCTTCTTGATTAATTGATACTTACCATTATAAAACATCTCTTTTTATCCTTGTCAACATTACTTTTCTGAAATCTATTTTGTGTCATTAATATAGTGTTTCTAGCTTTCATCTTATTGTTTGCATTGTCTGTCTTTTTTTTTTTTTTGGATTCTTTAACTATGAGTTTACCTCATTCTTTATATTTAAAGAGGATTTCTTTTTACTAATTTGTAATTGGGTTTTGCTTTTAATTCAGTTTGACTATTTCTATTTTTTAATAGAATTTTTTGTTCATTTACATTTAATGTAATTAGTGGGTTTTAGTCATTAATCTAGCACTGTTGTCTAGTTTTTCTTATCTGTTTTTGTTTCTATTTTCTCTTAATTAGTTACTTTAAAATATGTCATTTTATCTTAGTGGCTTATTAACTATACCTCCTTTATCTATTTATTTACCTATCTATCTGTTGGTTTACAATGTGGATCTTTATCAGTTTATATTCAAATAAAATTGTTGCACTTCATTTGTCACATAAGATATAGTTCATTTTTTTCCTTCCATTCTTTGGTTATTGTCACATATTTTGGTTCTTCATGTATTATAAATCCTACAAGTCCTTGTTATTATTTTTGCTTTTGACAGTTTTTTTAGAAAAATTAAAAAATGAGAAACAATATGTTTTATGCTTGCATACATAATTTTTTTACCAGTTCTGGTTCTTTTTTCATCCTTTCATGGAAATCTGATTTTCATCTATTATGTTCCTTCTGCCCGAAAACCTTCCATTAGCATTTCTTATAATGTAGTTTTCCTGGCAACTTATTCTCTGAGCTTCTATATATTTGAAAATTTTTTATTTTACTTTCACTTTTAAAGGATATTTTCACTGGATTAAAATTCTCCATTGGCAATTTTTTTGAGCAAAGTCATCTGAAATATAAAGGAACATGATGCATCATGGTGACTACCTGGAGTTAATGATGCTGGACGGTGAAATGCCTAAAAAAAGAAGTTGTGAGATGAAACTGGTGAGCTAAATAAGAAATAGATGGTACAGGGCCTTATATATGTAATAAAGAGCTTATGCATTATCTCTTAGGACAGTAGAAAGTCACTGAGTAATTTTTAATGAGATGGTATAGTCAGATTTTCATTTTAGATTAGGTCACTATAGATACCACGTGAAATCTGACTTTCACAGAGGAGAACATGCTGCTGCAGTTGTCTAAATTAATACTACTAATATTATTTTAGAGGGTCATTGTTGTGGTCCAGAAGTATGTTGAGCACAGTGAATGCACAGAATAAATATTTTCCCCATTATGCAGATGAATTAAATGAGACAAAGAGAGTAAATGGTTAACCTTGGGTTGAAGGCAAACCCTCTGGCTCTAGGATGGCTTCTAAACATTCCTGATGTCTAGGTTAGAGATAATGAGGATTGGAAATAGGATGATGTCATTTGGATAGATTAAAGATATATTAAAGAGATAAAATTAGCAGGGTTCAATGCTTGCTTGAATAAGAGTGATGAGGGAGGAAAAATTAAGGATTACTCTTGTTTTTCAGCCTTAGCGATTGAGACATGTCAGTACCACGTGCTGAAATAAACACGGAATCCGTTTAATTGAAGGAGTAATGAATTATTTTTACATTAGGTTAAGCCTGTAGGACTTTCAGATGGAAATGTACAGAGGACAATTGGATGTTCAAGTCTAAAACTAATGAGATAGGTGTGGTCTAAATATATAAATTTGGGTTTCCATAAAGGTAAGGTCCTAGAGAACTGTCATAAAGTGAAAAGAGCAGAAGGATCAGAGCTGCATAAATAATACCTAGTAATCATTTGAAGTTTAAGCTTTCATAGTGCTATTTAAATTACTTTATGTCTACAGTAGTGTTTTTTATAAACTGTTTGTTATTGTATAATAACTATCACTAAGGAATTGGGCACATAATATAGCTAATTGAATCAAGATGTATTTAGATATGACACGAACTTTTGTACTCTAAAAAGGTACAATTTTAGGACAAATAAATTATATTTAGCTTTTTTCACAATAGTTAAACTTAGGAAATTATTATATTAAGAAGCTTTCAGGATGAAAATGTAAATATATTTAAGACAGTTAGGAATCCTCTACCCATCTTAACACCTGTCCCCTTCAATAAGGACGATTACTTACTCATTTTTGTGCCTCCAGTGTCTACTATATCCTCGGTCTTTGTCTGTGGAAGAACAGCTCTTTATTTTTTTTAAGATTTTATTTATTTATTTGACAAAGAGATCACAAGTAGGCAGAGAGGCAGGCAGAGAGAGAGGAAGGGAAACAGGCTCCCTGCTGAGCAGAGAGCCAGATGGATGTGGGCCTCAATCCCAGGATCCCAGGATCATGACCTGAGCTGAAGGCAGAGGCTTTAACCCACTGAGCCACCCAGGCACCCAAAGAACAGCTCTTTAAATACTAAATGCGAAAGGAATGGAAACCTCACAATTTATCTCTGCATACTTAGCCTTTTGAACTAATATTGTACTTAACTTTTTTGTATATGTATGTGTTTACATTTCATTGGCATCTTATTTCACTGAAATATAGTTGATACAACGTTACTTTAGTTTCAGGGGCACAACAGAGTGATTTGACAAGTCTGTACATTATGCTATGCTCACCACAAGGGTAGCTACCATCTGTCACCATACAATGCTATTACTATACCATTGATTATATTTCCTAGGCTGTACTTTCTTTTGTAAGATTTTATTTATTTATTTGACAGAGATATTTATTTGATATTTATATAAATATCATATAAAAATATATATAAATTTATATATATAAATATATATTTATATATATTTATTATATATATTATATTATATATATTATATATGATATATATATATTATATATATTATATATAATATATATTATATATGATATATATATTATATATATCATATATAATATATATTATATATAAATAATATATATACCAAATTTATTTATAAATATAAATAAAGATATTTATTTGAGAGAGAGCTTGAGCACAAGTAGAGGGAGCAGCAAGCAGGAGAGGGAGAAGGAGAAGCAGGTTCCTTGTTGAGCAGGAAGCCCAATGTGGGGCTTGATCTCAGGACCCTGGGATCTTGACCTGAGCCGAAAGCAGATGCTTAACCAACTGAACCACTCAGGAACCTCATCCTATGCTATACCTTTGATCCTTCTAATTTATCTAATCCATTACTGGAAACCTTTATCTCCCTCCCCCTTTCACTCATTTTGCCCCCCTACCCCTATCTTCCTCCACTTTAGCAACTACCAGTTTGTTCTATGTATTTAATATCATACGTAACTTTTGATGCTACTGTGAATATTGGATTCTGAACTAATACAGAAAACATCTTAAACATATATTACATTAATATAATAAAACATATATAATGATTTTTAAACACTTGGGGAATTGATAAACTATTGAATTCTTTAATTTTTATAGCAATATTCCTTTTTGTGCGACATCAAATGTTAAATCTAATAACTTTAGAAGTGCCTACTTTAATTTTAAAATCAAATTTTGAACACAGTGTTTGAGTGTATATCTAGGTATATCTGGAATAGACTAGTAGGTTATGTAATATCTGCAGTTGGGGCAACACTCTATAATTACTTCTTAACTTAGTACTTTCAATACTTGAGTAAATTGTTTCAATTTTTGTTTGATATTTGTGTTAAGCATTAAAACATAGTATAATAGGGGCGCCTGGGTGGCTCAGTGGGTTAAAGCCTCTGCCTTCAGCTCAGGTCATGATCCCAGGGTCCTGGGATTGAGCCCCCCATCGGGCTCTCTGCTCAGTGGGGAGCCTGCTTCCCCCCGCTTCTCTGCCTACTTGTGATCTCTCTCTCTGTCAAGTAAATAAATAAAATCTTAAAAAAAAAAAACCAAAAAACATAGTATAATAATTCTTGTACTTACTCTTTAAGTATGTAATACATACTTATGTGTTTAGTTTTAAATATAATAATACACATTCTCTTTATTGTGGTGGTTTGGAATGGAACCGGCAATGTATCTGAGGTATGCCTATATATGTAAAACAGCTTGCTGGGATTTTGAGTGAGATTTAATGAATCTAGAAATTAAGTTGGGAAGAATTGACATCTTCAGTATTCAGTATCAATATTCAGAATCAACAACAAAAAAATATTCAAAATCAACAATGTTGAGTCTTTCATTCCATGAACACAGAATATCTCTCCATATGTTTGGATCTTTGCTTTCTCTCATCAAATCTTGTGGTTTTCTGTATATGGATCCTGTACATATTTTCTTAGATACATAGCTAGGCTTTATTTATTTATTTATGGTACTGTTATAAATGATAATTGTATTTTAAGCTTCCAATTACAATTGTTCTTTGCTAAGGATACCTAGGTGGTTCAGTTGGTTAGGTGTCCAACTATTGCTTTCAGCTTAGGTCATGATCCCATAGTTGTGAGATTGAGCCCCATATCATGCTCCAGGCTCAGCCTGAAGTCTACTTGAAAGTCTCTCTACCCCTCTCCCTTTGCCTCTCCCCCCACTTGCTTGCTCTCTCTCAAAATAAATAAAATATTTAAGATAAAGATTTATGTAATTGTCCTTTGATAGTATATTGAGAAACAGTTGACTTTTGTACACTCAATCTCACATTCTGTGCCTTTGTTCTACTTTCAGATTCATTCCAGGAGGTTTTTTGTCTACTTGGATTTTTGGATATAGACAACCTATCTGTGAACAAAGACAATTTTATATCTTTCTCTCCAATCTCTATATCTTTTCATTCATTCACTCATTCATTCATTCATTCATTCATGTATTTATTTGCTTTTGTCTTACTGCACTAGCTAAGATTTCTAATATGGTGTTGAATAGAAATGGTGAGAGGACAAAGTTTCCTTGAAAGTACTTAGTCTTAGGAATGAAAGTGTCCAGTTTCTCATCATTAAGTGTGGCAATTAGAGGGTTATTTTGCAGATATCATTTATCAAGTTGAGGAAGTTGCCTTTTGTTTCTTGCTTGTTTGCATAATTTTTATCATGAACAGGAGTTGGAGTTTGTGAAATGATTTTTCTGCATCAATTGATTTGATTATATTATTTCTTTCTTTAGCCTGTGGATATGATGGAGTACACTAGTTGTTTTTTGGGTATTAAATCAGCTTTGAATACCTGAAATAGGTCCTATGTGGTTGTAGTAGATAGTTCTTTTTATACATTGTCAGGTTTGACTTGCTGATATTTATTGATGATTGTTGAATGAGAGGTATTAGTCTTTATTTTCCTTTAACATTGGCCTCTGAGAACAAGTTAGGAGCTGTTCCCTTTGCTCCTATTTTCTGGAAAATATTATGGAAAATTGCTTTAATTTCTTCCTTAAATGTTTGTTGGAATTTGCCAGTGAAGATGTCTGGCCTATTGTTTTCTATTTTGAAAGGTTTTTAATTTTTGAATTAATATCTTTATACAGAGGACTTTTCAGATTATAGATTTCTCTTTGTAGGAGTTTTTATAGTTTGTGTCTTTCTGGGAATTGGTCCATTTCCATTATCAAATTTGTCAACATGGAGTTATTCATAGTAGTTCTTTATTGTTGTGTTTTTTTATATCCAAAGATCAGTGATGATGAACTATCTTTCTGATACTGGTAATCTGTGTCTTCTCCCTGTTTTAGTTGGTTAGCTTGGTTAGAGATGTATCAATTTTATTGATACATCTTTTTAAAGAATCAGCTTTAGGGGTGCCTGGGTGGCTGAGTCATTAAGTGTCTGCCTTTGGCTCAGGTCATGATCCCAGAGTCCTGGGATGGAGCCCCATATCAGGCTCCCTGCTCCCCAGGAAGCCTGCTTCTCCCTCTCCCACTCCCCCTGCTTGTGTTCCCTCTCTCACTGTGTCTCTCTCTCTGTCAAATGGATAAATAAAATCTTAAAAAAAAATCAGCTTTAGTTTTTCTTTGTTTTCCTATTTTCAATTTCATGTCTACATTTTATTTCTTTTCTTCTACATGTTTTAGACTTAAATAGTCTTTCTTTTGTTTTGTAGGGTAAAAGCTTAGTTGTTTGATTTTAGATCTTTCTCCTTCTAATATGTGCATTCAATGCTATAAATTTCCTTTTAAGCACAGCTTTTGCTGCATCCCACAAATGTTGATAAGTTGTATTTTCATTTTCATTAAGTTCAAAAGCTTTTTAAATTTCTCTTGAAACTTCCTTGACACATGTCATTTATAAATGTGTTGTTTAATCTCCAAATATTTTGAGATTTTCCAGTTTTTTTGTTATAATTTCTAGTTAAATTATCTTTAGGTTTAAGAATGTATTTGTATGATTTTTAGTCTCTTAAGTTAGTTGAAGTGTGTTTTATGGCCTAGAATATGGTCTTTCTTGGTGATTGTTCCATGCAAGACTGAGAAAATATATATTATGCAGTTTTTGGATAGAGTATTCTATAAATGTCATTTGGATTGAGTTGATTGACAAGTCATATATTCAGGTCAAATATATCCTCACTATTTTTTCCCCCCTGCTTGACATATCAATTACTGAAAAAGGGTTGGGGAAGCCTCCAATTATAATAGTAAATTTTGCATTTTTCCATGCATTTCTATCAGTTATTGGCTCAAATATTCGAGCACATTGTTGTTAAATGTGTATACACTAAGGATTTTTGTCTTGGAGAATTGGCCACTTTATTTTTAAGAAATGCCATTCTTGATTGCTGAGAATTTCTTAAGTGTGCCTAATGTCTGAAATTAATAGAACTACTCCAACTTTCTTTTGATTCATGTTATCACAGCACATCTTTTTCCATGCAGCCCTTACTTTTAACTTAACAGGATCTTTATAGTTATGGTTAATTTCTTTTTTGAACATATAGTTCAGTCTTGTTTTTTTATTCACTCTGACAATTTCTTTTAGCTGATATGTTTCGACTATTCATATTTAAAATGATTATTGATGTAGTTGAATTAACATGTACTATGTTTTTAACAGTTTTCCTCTTTTGCCCTTTGTTTCTTTTCCCTCTCTTTTCTACCTTCACTAGTTTTAATTAAATGTTTTATATGATTTTATCCTATCTCTTCTCATAAACTCTCGATCCCAGGACCCTGAGATCATGACCTGAGCCAAAGGCAGCGGCTTAATCCACTGAGCCACCCAGGCGCCCCTAAACTCTCAATTATAGTTATTTTAAAAGATGTTAGTTTGACCTTGAGTTTAATATAAATTTTATAGAAAATGTATTTAATAATATATACATATGTATATGTATTTAATATATTAATAAATTGTTATGTATGTTATAACTAATTGAAGTCTACCTTCCAGTGATAGAAGGTGCCTCATATGTAGTACAGGTACCTATAACAGCAGACTTTTAGGGGTGCCCAGATGGCTCAGCCGTTAGAGCATGGGAGTCTTGATCCTTGGGGTCATGAATTCAAGCTCCACATCAGGGATAGAGTTTACTTAAAATGAAAACAGCAACATACTTTTAATTCCTTATTTCTGTCTCTTATAACATTGCTGTTCTTCATTTCATTTAGCCATTTAATATAATTACCAGCATTTTTCCTATTTTTAACATTAACTTATCCTTTGTATGATTAAGAAAGAAAGAGTTTATGTTTGTTTTATTTATTCCTTTTCCAATATCCTTCTTTTTTTCTTTTTTAATGTAGATCCAAGTTTCTGACTGATATAATTTTCTTTCTTCCTAAAGAACTTTTTTTCATTTCTTGTAGTATAGGTCTGATGATAATATATTTCCCCAGCTTTGATTTTTTGAAAAAGTATTATTTATTTCTCACTTTTTAAAAAAGATTATTTATTTATTTATTTGAAAGAGAGAGAGTGCATGACCCCCCTGAGCATGGAACCCAATGTGGGGGTTCCAACCTGACACCAGATTTGACACTTGAGCCAAAATCAGGATTCCGATGCTCAAACAACTAAACCACCCAGGTGCCCCTTTATTTTCACTTTTTTTTTTTTTAAAGATTTTATTTATTTATTTGACACAGAGAGATCACAAGCAGACAGAGAGGCAGGCAGAGAGAGAGAGAGAGGGAAGCAGGCTCGCCGCCGAGCAGAGGGCCCGATGCGGGACTCGATCCCAGGACCCTGAGATCATGACCTGAGCCGAAGGCAGCGGCTTAACCCACTGAGCCACCCAGGCGCCCCTATTTTCACTTTTGAAGAATAACTTCACTTGATATAAAATTTACATAGTTTCTGATAAGAACTTCTTGCTATTTCTACTCTTGTTCCTCTAGAGGTAAGGTAGATTCCCTGCTCTATCCCCCAACTTCTTTTAAGATTGTCTTGTGTCTTTTATCATTGTAGTTTGAATATGATATGCATACATGTAGATTTTTTTATACTGACCTGTTTGGTATTTAAACCTCCTGGGTCTTTGGTTTGGTATTTGTCATTAATTTTGGAAAATATGTGGGCATTATCCTAATTCTTAGTTTACTCTATTCTTTATTCAACTTTTGAAATTCAAATTACGTGTATGTTACACCTTCAGATATTGTCCCAAATTTTCTGGATGTTCTGTTGTTGGTGTGTGTGTGTGTGTGTGTGTGTGTGTGTGTGTGTGTGTTTTAATTCTTTTTTCTTTCTGCATTTTAGATTGAGAAGCTTATGTTGACCTATCATCAAGCTCATTCATTCTTTCCTTATTGACTAGTCTAAGGATGAGACCATCAAAGGCATTTGACATTTCTTTTTTTTTTTTTAAGATTTTATTTATTTTATTTGACAGAAAGAGATCACAAGTAGGCAGAGAGGCAGGCAGAGAGAGAGAGGAAGAAGCAGGCTCCCTGCCGAGCAGAGAGCCGGATGTGGGGCTGGATCCCAGGATCCTGGAATCATGTCCTGAGCCGAAGGCAGAGGCTTTAACCCACTGAGCCACCTAGGCACCCCGGCATTTGACATTTCTATTACAGTGTTTTTTATTTCTGGTATTTTCTTTTCATTCTTACACAGAAATTTTCATCTTTCAGCCAGCAGGACCTATCTGCTCTTCCATATTGTCTACTTTTTCATGAGAGCCCCTAACATATTAATTATAATTACTTTAAATTCCCTGTTTGTTAGTTACAAAATTTGTGTCTTTTCTGAACCAAGTTTTGATCCTTGTTTTGTCTCTTTTAACTGTATATCAGCATGCCTTCCCATTTTTTTATTTAAAGCCAGACATGATGTATTGTAATGATGGAGGTCCTAGCAGAACCTAAGACCTAGACTCTTCATACACCTATATATAGTAATGTTCACATTTATTCTTGTAGTCCATGCTTACTTTTCTCTATTGTTATAAATCTTTCAAGGAACCAATAAGGATTGTGTACCAAAATCAAGAATAAGCTACTATCTTGTGTTTCAAACCATATTACTGTCACAATTTAGTGATATAATATATGGTGAAATGATATACAATGTAATCACATATAAGCTACTTCTTATATATCCTACAAAATAAAAAGACATAAATTCTCTTTTTGTATATCACCATGCAAATATATGAATATTCGCCATACATAAGGAAATAGTTTTGTTAAATATAGCTTTAAAGGAGAAACTCATTTGCATAGAAAACTATTTAATTTACTGTAGAAAAATAGTTGAGAAAGCATGTGTGTCTAGAGATTGATACATATGATAGACTCTCTGAGTTACAGATGCTTTAGTTAATGAATAACTTTAATTGCACAGTCTCTGGTCTCTGTATAGCAACTGCATTGTCTCTGGCTGGTGATGTCACCTGTTTTGACCTAAGCTCTTACCTTTTCTTCTTTTATTGCTTATTGTTTGATATTATATATTTTTATTACATCATTCACCATCAAGGGAGGTATATCCAAATGATACTTCTCAACTACTGTTTTTCATAGTATACATTTGATCAATGGGTGGTCTCTCACTCATGCACAATTTGATTCCCAAGACTTACTGAGTACCCAATATATTCACCTAACATAGACTGTATTGTGGATACAGTGATGATGAAAGCCAAGTTCCTACCCTAATGAAACACAGCCTTTTTATTTACTTTTTTTTTCTTTTCCTGCTCTTGATCAGTTTTCCAACTCTTTTTTTTTTTTTAAAGATTTATTTATTTGACAGATAGAGATTACAAGTAGGCAGAGAGGCAGGCAGAGAGAGAGAGAGGAGGAAGCAGGCTCCCAGCCAAGCAGAGAGCCCAATGCGGGGCTCGATCCCAGGACCCTGGGATCATGACCTGAGCCGAAGGCAGAGGCTTTAACCTGCTGAGCCACCCAGGCGCCCCAGTTTTCCAACTCTTGATCAGCTACTTCAAGAATATCTTCCCTTTTTTTTTTTTTTTTAAAGGTTATATGATTTATTTGAGAGAGAGAGAGGAGAGAGCATGAGCAGGGGTGGGAGGACAGGAGAGGGAGAAGCAGATCTCCCACTGAGCAGCAAGCCCACTGTGGGGCTTCATCCAGGACCACAAGATCATGACCTGAGCCAAAGGTAGATGCTTAACCAACTGAGCCAACCAGACACCCCAAGAACATCTTCTAATTCACTCTCCTTCATGAGCCAAAATAAAAACAAAACCGCTAGGCTGGGGTTATATAGGCCCTGGTTCAGGGTATATCTTTATAAAAGAAAAAAAACCCACAGTTTTTAGATTTAGACATAATAGTTTCATAACCATTTACCTGTAGACCTTTTTGGTAGTACTTATAAATCCCTTTTATAACCTATTCAGTAACTTTCACTTATCTTTTTCTTTAGCAAATGTGCTTTTCTTTCAGTACCATCAATTCTGTAGAAAAATTCAAAATGTATCCCATTTTGCTTAATTGTCAATTCAATTAATGTTGTTATATACTATTTTGCATTTCAGAGACACAGGTTTAGTCCATAAAATAGATGAAATAAACTTATGTGAGCTTATTATTATGTGAACTAAGAATGTAGTTTGGTGTAACCACTTTGAAAAGGTATTTAGCATTATCTAGTAAAGTTGAAATTTTACCTAAGTCATGACCAAACAATTTATTTCCCACATATATTCTGAAGCAGTAGTTCTCAAATTGTGGTCCATCGATCCCTGGGATTTCTGAAGCACTTTTGGATCAAAATTATTTTCTTAACAGTAAGACCTAATGTGCTTCCCCCCCCCCCTTGAAACTGTGTTGATATTTATGGTGATTGTTCAAAAATCAGTATGGGTATAAGGGTTGGGACCCCAGCATAAGTCAAGGCAACCATACTGTTAGTCATTGTATTTGTTACCGCCATATCAGCTTTACTTCAGAATGTACTTGATGTAGATGAAAAATTATGGATTTTATTAAGGCATGACTCTTACATATATGTCTTTTTTAAAGTATGCTCTGTCACAAAAGGGAAGTCTGTAAACCACTTTTTGCTCCATATCAGTCTGATGGTTGTCACAAAGAAAAGAACTTGTGCCATTGTTTGAGATGAACTAGCTGCTTTTTTTTTTCCTGGAACACAATCTTTATTTGAAAGAAGAAATGAGAAACTATGGGTAGTTGGCAGAAGTTCACTTTAAAAATAAACAAATGAGCTTATTATACAAGGAAAACAACTAATACTGTTTATTACTAATAATATAATTTGAACTTCTTTTTATTTATTTATTTATTTGACAGAGAGAGAGGTCAAAAGTAGGCAGAGAGAGGGAGAAACAGGCTCCCCACTGAGCAGAGAGCCCGATGCGGGGCTCGATCCCAGGACCCTGAGATCATGACCTGAGCCGAAGGCAGAGGCTTAAACCACTGAGCCACCCAGGCGCCCCTATAATTTGAACTTCTTAAAAAGTATTTTATTTGTTTATTTAACAGACAGAGATCACAAGTAGGCAGAGAGGCAGGCACAGAGAGAGGGGGAAGCAGGCTCCCTGCTGAGCAGAGAGCCCGATGCTGGGCTCAATCCCAAGACGCCAAGATCATGGTCTGAGCCAAAGGCAGAGGCTTAACCCACTGAGCCAACCAGGAACCCCTAAAATATGAACTTTTGAGCAAAAATTGGAATTTAGGAAAAGCTATATTTGTCATTAAAACTTGACAGCCTCCAGGGGCGCTTGGGTGGTTCTGTCATTAAGCATCTGCCTTCTGCTGGGGTCATGATATCCGGATCCTGGAATTGAGCCCCACATCAGGCTCTCTGCTCAGCGAAAAGCCTTATTCTTCCTCTCCCACTACCCCTGCTTGTGTTCCCTCTCTCACTGTCAAATAAATCTTAAAAAAATATTAAAATTTGACAGTCTTCTAATATTTAAATACTTTTCTTTTTTTCTTTCTTTTGGACTTTCTGATGAAATTGGGTGATACTAATAAAATCAGATTTTAAAAGATCCTTGATATGGTTTCAGAATCAATATTTCAACTAACCTTTTAAAAATTATTTGTCAAGTTTTAATATAGTATCAAAAAAAACACAACCCAACCCTACAGTTATCTGAAAGGGCTATGAAGGTGCTCTTCCTTTCCTACCTACATATTAGTGTGAGGTCAGATTTTCATCATCTACTTTAGACAAAACAAAATACCACAACAGACTGAATGAAGAAGCAGATATGAGAACCCAGCTATTTTTTTTTTAATTAACGTATAATGTATTCTTTGCCCCAGGGATACAGGTTTAGGAATCGTCAGGCTTACACACTTCACAGCACTCACCATAGCACATACCCTTCCCAATGTCCAGAACCCAACCACCCTCTCCATACCCCCATCCTCCGGAAAACCTGTTTGTTTTGTGAGATTAAGAGTCTCTTATGGTTTGTTTCCTTCCCAATCCCATCTTGTTTCATTTTTTCCTTCCCTACACCCCACTTTGCCTCTCATATTCCTCATATAAGGGAGATCATATGATAATTGTCTTTCTCTGATTGCCTTATTTCACTCAGCATAATGCCCTCTAGTTCCATCCACGTTGTTGCAAATGGCAAGATTTTGGGGGAGGGGTGTTGATGACTGCATAGTATTCTGTTGTATATATATACATCTTCCTTATCCATTCCTCTGTTCATAAATATCTACCTTCTTTCCATAGTTTGGCTATTGTGGACATTGCTTCTATAAACATTCAGGTCCATGTGCCCCTTTGGATCACTACATTTGTATCTTTAGGGTAAATACCCAGTAGTGTGATTGCTGGGTCGTAGGGTAGTACTATTTTCAACTTTTTCAGGAACCTCCATGCTGTTTTCCAGAGTGGCTGCACCAGCTTGCATTCCCACCAGCAGTGTAGGAGAGTTTCCCTTTCTCCACATCCTTACCAGCATCTGTCGTTTCCTGACTTGTTAATTTTAGCCATTCCAACTGGTGTGAGGTGGTATCTCACTGTGGGTTTGATTTGTATTTCCCTGCTGCCCAGTGATATGGAGCACTTTTTCATGTGTCCATTGGCCATATGGATGTCTTCTTTGCTGAAGTGTCCGTTCATGTCTTCTACCCATTTCTTCATTGGATTATTTGTTCTTTGGGTGTTGAGTTTGATAAGTTCTTTATAGATTTTTAATACTAGCCCTTTATCTGATATGTTGTTTGCAAATATCTTCTCCCATTCTGTCAGTTGTCTTTTGGTTTTGTTGATGATTTCCTTTGCTGTGCAGAAGCTTTTGATCTTGGTAAAGTCCCAATAGTTCATTTTTGCCCTGGCTTCCCTTGCCTTTAGTGATTTTTCTAGGAAGAAGTTGCTGCGCCTGAGGTGGAAGAGGTTGCTGCATGTGTTTTCCTCAAGGATTTTGATGGATCCCTTTCTCACATTGAGGTCTTTCATCCATTTTGACTCAGTTTTTCTGTGTGGTATAAGGAAATGGTCCAGTTTCATTTTTCTGCATGTGACTGTCCAATTTTGCCCCCACCATTTATTGAAGAGGCTGTCTTTTTGCCATTGGCCATTCTTTCCTGCTTTGTCGAAGATTAGTTGACCATAGAGTTGAGGGTCTTTTTCTGGGCTCTCTATTCTGTTCCATTGATCTATGTGTCTGTTTTTGTGCCAGTACCATGCTGTCTTGATGATGACAGACTTGTAATAGAGCTTGAAGTCCGGAATTGTGATGCCACCAACTTTGGCTTTCTTTTTCAATATTCCTTTGGCTATTCGAGGTCTTTTCTGGTTTCCTATAAATTTTAGGATTATTTGTTCCATTTCTTTGAAAAAAATGGATGGTATTTTGATAGGGATTGCATTAAATGTGTAGATTGCTTTAGGTAGCATAGACATTTTCACAATATTTATTCTTCCAATCCAGGAGCATGGAACATATTTCCATTTCTTTGTGTCTTCCTCAATTTCTTTCATGAGTACTTTATAGTTTTCTGTATATAGATTCTTAGCCTCTTTGGTTAGGTTTATTCCTAGCTATCTTATAGTTTTGGGTGCAATTGTAAATGTGATTGACTCCTTAATTTCTATTTCTTCTGTCTTGTTGTTGGTGTACAGAAATGCAACTGATTTCTGTGCATTCATTTTATATCCTGACACTTTGCTAAATTCCTGTACAAGTTCTAGAAGTTTTGGAGTGGAGTCTTTTGGGTTTTCCACATATAGTATCATATCATCTGCGAAGAGTGACAGTTTGACTTCTTCTTTGCCGATTTGGATGCCTTTAATTTCCTTTTGTTGTCTGATTGCTGAGGCTAGGACTTCTAGTACTATGTTGAATAGCAGTGGTGATAATGGACATCCCTGCCGTGTCCCTGACCTTAACGGAAAAACTTTCAGTTTTTCTCCATTGAGAATGATATTTGCAGTGGGTTTTTCAGAGATGGCTTTGATAATATTGAGGTATGTGCCCTCTATCCTTACACTTTGAAGAGTTTTGATCAGGAAGGGATGCTGTACTTTGTCAAATGCTTTTTCAGCATCTATTGAGAGTATCGTATGGTTCTTGTTCTTTCTTTTATTAATGTGTTCTATCACATTGATTGATTTGCGGATGTCGAACCAACCCTGCAGCCCTGGAATAAATCCCACTTGGTCGTGGTGAATAATCCTTTTAATGTACTGTTGAATCCTATTGGCTAGTATTTTAGTGAGAATTTTTGCATCTGTGTTCATCAGGGATATTGGTCTGTAGTTCTCTTTTTTGGTGGGATCCTTGTCTGGTTTTGGGATCAAGGTGATGCTTGCTTCATAAAATGAGTTTGGAAGTTTTCCTTCCATTTCTATTTTTTGGAACATTTTCAGGAGAATAAGAATTAGTTCTTTAAATATTTGGTAGAATTCCCCTGGGAAGCCGTCTGGCCCTGGGCTTTTGTTTGTTTGGAGATTTTTGATGACTGTTTCAATCTCTTTACTGGTTATGGGCCTGTTCAGGTTTTCTATTTCTTCCTGGTTCAGTTGTGGTAGTTTATATGTCTCTAGGAATGCATCCATTTCTTCCAGATTGTCAAATTTGTTGGCGTAGAGTTGCTCATAGTATGTTCTTATAATTGTCTGTATTTCTTTGGTGTTAGTTGTGATCTCTCCTCTTTCATTCATGATTTTATTTATTTGGGTCCTTTCTCCATTTTTTTGATGACTGGCCAGGGATTTATCAATCTTATTAATTCTTTCAAAGAACCAGCTCCTAGTTTCGTTGATTTGTTCTATTGTTTTTTTGGATTATATTTCATTGATTTCTGCTCTGATCTTTATGATTTCTCTTCTTCTGCTGGGTTTAGGGTTTCTTTCTTGTTCTTTCTCCAGCTCCTTTATGTGTAGGGTTAGGTTGTGTATTTGAGACCTTCCTTGGTTCTTGAGAAAGGTTTGTACCGCTATATATTTTCCTCTCAGGACTGCCTTTGCTGTGCCCCACAGATTTTGAACCGTTGTGTTTTCATTATCATTTGTTTCCATGAATTTTTTCAATTCTTCCTTAATTTCCTGGTTGACCCATTCATTCTTTAGAAGGATGCTGTTTAGTCTCCATGTATTTGGGTTCTTTCCAGCTTTCCTCTTGTGATTGAGTTCTAGCTTCAGAGCATTTTGGTCTGAAAATATGCAGGGAATGATCCCAATCTTTTGATACAGGTTGAGACCTGATTTAGGACCCAGGATGTGATCTATTCTGGAGAATGTTCCATGTGCACTAGAGAAGAATGTGTATTCTGTTGCTTTGGGATGAAATGTTCTGAATATATCTATGATGTCCATCTGGTTCAGTGTGTCATTTAAGGTCTTTATTTCCTTGTTGATCTTTTGCTTGGATGATCTGTCCATTTCAGTGAGGGGAGTGTTAAAGTCCCCTACTATTATTGTATTATTATTGATGTGTTTCTTTGATTTTGTTATTAATTGGTTGATATAGTTGGCTGCTCCCACGTTAGGGGCATAGATATTTTAAATTGTTAGATCTTCTGGTTGGACAGACCCTTTGAGTAGGATATAGTGTCCTTCCTCATCTCTTATTATAGTCTTTGGCTTAAAATCTAATTGATCTGATATAAGGATTGCCACCCCAGCTTTCTTCTGATGCCCATTAGCATGGTAAATTGTTTTCCATCCCCTCACTTTAAATCTGGAGGTGTCTTCGTGTCTAAAATGAGTTTCTTGTAGGCAACATATAGATGGGTTTTGTTTTTTTATCCATTCTGATACCCTGTGTCTTAACATTCAGGGTAACTATTGAGAGCTATGAATTTAGTGCCATTGTATTGCCTGTAAGGTGACTGTTACTGTATATTGTCTCTGTTCCTTTCTGATCTACTACTTTTAGTCTCTCTCTTTGCTTAGAGGACCACTTTCAATATTTTTGGTAGAGCTGGTTTGGTGTTTGCAAATTCTTTCAGTTTTTGTTTGTCCTGGAAGCTTTTTATCTCTCCTTCTATTTTCAATGATAGCCTAGCTGGATATAGTATTCTTGGCTGCATGTTTTTCTCGTTTAGTGCTCTGAATATATCATGCCAGCTCTTTCTGGCCTGCCAGGTCTCTGTGGATAAGTCTGCTGCCAATCTAATATTTTTACCATTGTATGTTACAGACTTCTTTTCCCGGGCTGCTTTCAGGATTTTCTCTTTGTCACTAAGACTTGTAAATTTTACTATGAGGTGATGAGGTGTGCACCTATTCTTGTTGATTTTGAGGGGGGTTCTCTGCACCTCCTGGATTTTGATGCTTGTTCCCTTTGCCATATTAGGGAAATTCTCTACAATAATTCTCTCCAATATACCTTCTGCTCCCCTCTCTCTTTCTTCTTCTGGAATCCCAATTATTGTAATGTTGTTTTGTCTTATGGTGTCAGTTATCTCTCGAATTCTCCCCTCGTGGTCCAGTAGCTCTTTGGCCCTCTTTTGCTCAGCTTCTTTATTCTCTGTCATTTGGTCTTCTACATCACTAATTCTTTCTTCTGCCTCATTTATCCTAGCAGTGAGAGCCTCCATTTTTGATTGCACCTCATTAATAGCTTTTTTGATTTCAACTTGGTTAGATTTTCGTTCTTTTATTTCTCCAGAAAGGGCTTTTATATCTCCAGAGAGGGATTCTCTAATATCTTCCATGCCTTTTTTGAGCCAGCTAGAACCTTCAGAATCGTCATTCTGAACTCTAGATCTGACATATTACTAATGTCTGTATTGATTAGGTCCTTAG
The DNA here is from genome assembly GCF_922984935.1 of Meles meles. NCBI lineage: Eukaryota > Metazoa > Chordata > Mammalia > Carnivora > Mustelidae > Meles > Meles meles. The sequence continues at coordinate 89,150,359 of NC_060068.1, forward strand.
CCTTCGGTACTGCCTCTTGTTCTTTTTTTGTGGTGAATTTTTCCGCCTTGTCATTTTGTCCAGATAAGAGTATATGAAGGAGAAAGTAAAATACTAAAAGGGTGGCAAAGACCCCAGAAAAATGCGCTTTAACAAATCAGAAGAGACCCCAAATTGTGGGGGGGAGAAAGGGGATAAAAAGAGGTTCAGGAAAAAAAAAGAAAAAATTAAAAAAAGCAAACAAATAAAGCAAAAATATAAAAAAGAAAAAAATATATATATTAGATGAACTAGTTAAAAAACATTAAAAAAGAAAACGGTAAAATTTTTAAAAAATTTAGCAGAAGAAAAAAATTGAAAAAAATATTAAATTAACCGCAAGACTAAAGAATCATGGGGAGAAAGCCATGAGTTCCGTGCTTTGCTTTCTCCTCCTCTGGAATTCTGCTGCTGTCCTTGGTATTGAACCCGCTTTCCTTGGTAGGTGAACTTGGTCCTGGCTGGATTTTTTGTTGATCTTCTGGGGAAGTGGCCTATTGTAGTGACTCTCAAGTGTCGTTGCCCGAGGCGGAATTGCACCGCCCTTACCAGGGGCCGGGCTACATAATCCGCTTGGGTTCGCTTTCGGGAGCTTTTGTTCCCTGAACGCTTTCCATAGGGTTCCGGAGGATGGGAATGAAAATGGCGGCCTCCCATTCTCTGGCCTGGAGGAGCCGAGAGCCCAGGGCCCCACTCCTCAGTGCGCCCCCAGAGAACAGCGCCTAATCACTCCCGTATCCCCGGCCTCTGGCCGCACTCTGAGCTCACCCAGCCTATGACCAGTTCAAGGTAACCCCGAGCTGAGAGCTCAGTCCTCGGCTCTGTCTCTGTAGCCGGCTTCCCCGTTCCAATACCTGCAAGCTCTGTGACACTCCGACACCCCTGATCCTTCTGACCCTGAGGGACCTGGGGCCATGCTGACCCCGCATGGGCTTCACCCCAGTTTAGCCTCTGGAGCGATGTCCCTCAGTGGAACAGACTTTTAAAAGTCCTGATTTTGTGCTCCGTTGCTCTGCCACTTGCCGGGAGCCGGCCTCTCCCCCCGCGGTCTATCTTCCCGTCATTTTGGATTCACTTCTCCGCCAGTCCTACCTTTCAGAAAGTGGTTGATTTTCTGTTTCTAGAATTGCTGTTCTTCTTCTCTTCGATCTCCCATTTGATTTGTAGGTGTTTGCAATGTTTAAATAAGCTATCTCGCTGATCTCCTGCTACCTGATGTAGTCTCAGCCTGCGACTTCTCTGCCATCTTGACTCCTCCCCCGCATCTATCTCTCCTCTTTCTTTTATGACTTTATTAATTTGGGTCCTTTCTCCTTTTTTTTTTCTTTTTGATAAGTCTGGCTAGAGGTTTATCAATCTTCTTAATTCTTTCGAAGAACCAGCTCTTAGTTTTGTTGATCCAGTCTACTGTTCTTTTGGTTTCTATTTCATTGATTTCTGCTCTGATCTTTATTATTTCTCTTCTCCTGCTGGCTTTAGGCTTCGTTTGCTCTTCTGTCTCCCACTCCCTTAGGTATAGAGTTAGGTTGTGTATTTGAGACCTTTCTTGTTTCTTAAGAAAGTTTTGTGTTGCTGTATACTTTCCTATTAGCACAGCCTTTGCTGTGTCCCAAAGATTTTGAACTGTTGTGTTTTCATTTTCATTTGTTACCATGAATTTTTTTACATTCTTCTTTAAATTCCTGGTTGACCCATTCATTCTTTAGTAGAATGGTCTTTAGCTTCCATGTATTTCAGTTCTTTCCAACTTTCCTCTTGTGATTGAGTGCTAGTTTCAAAGCATTGTGATCCAAAAAATATGCAGGGAATGATCCCAATCTTTTGGTACCAGTTGAGACCCAATTTGTGTTGCAGGATGTGATCTATTCTGGAGAATATTCCATGTGCACTAGAGAAGAATGTGTATTCTGTTGCTTTGGGATGTTCTAAATATATCTGTGATGTTGATCTGATCCAGTGTGTCATTTAAAGTCTATTTCCTCATTGATATTTTGTTTGGATGAATTGTCCATTTCAGTGATGGGGTGTTAAAGTCCCCTACTACTATTGTGGATGTGTCTATTTGGTTTTGTTATCCGTTCGTTTGTATAATTGTATAATTGTCCCCATCTTAAGGACATAAATATTTAAAATTGTTAGATCTTACTGTTGGGTAGACCCTTTAAATATGATATAGTGCCATTCCTCATCTCTTATTATAGTCTTTGGTTTAAAATCTAATTTGTCTGATATAAGAATTCCCACCCCAGCTGTCTTTTGATGTCCATTAGCTTTGTAAGTGGTTTTCCAGCCCCTCACTTTAAATCTGGAGGCATCTTTGGGTCTAAAACAAGTCTCTTGCAAAAGTGTATAAATTGGTCTTGTTTTTATATCCATTCTGATACCCTGTGTCTTTTGATTGGGGCATTTAGCCCACTTACATTCAGAGTAACTATTGAAAGACATGAATTTAGGGCCATCATATTGCCTGTAAGCAATATTAAGTAAGAAATTAAGAATTAAGTAATAAATATTGCTGTAAGCAATATTTCGCTGTTCCTTTCTGGTCTGTTACTTTTAGGCTCTCTCTTTGCTTAGAGGACCCCTTTCAATATTTCCTGTAGGGGTGGTTTGATCTTTACAAATTCTTTTAGTTTATGTTTTTCCTGGAAGCTTTTTATCTCTCCTTTATTTTCATTGATAGCCTAGCTGGATATAGTATTCTTGGCTGCTTGTTTTTCTCATTTAATGCTCTGAATATATCATGCCAGTTCTTTCTGGTCTGCCAGGTCTCTGTGGACAAGCCTGCTGCCAATCTAATATTTTTACCATTGTATGTTACAGACTTTTTGTCCTGGGCTGTCCTGGGCCAAAAGTATTTTCTCTGTCACTGAGACTTGTAAGTTTTACTATTAGATGACGGGGTGTGGAGCTATTTTTATTGATTTGAAGGGGGGTTCTCGGTGCCTCCTGGATTTTGATGCTTGCTCCCTTTGCCATATTAGGGAAATTCTCTACAATAATTCGCTCCAATATACCTTCTGCCACCTGTCTTTCTTCTTCTTCTGGAACCCCAATTATTCTCATATTGTTTCATCTTGTGGTATCACCATCTCTCGAATTCTCCCCTCGTGGTCCAGTAGCTGTTTGTCCCTCTTTTGCTCAGCTTCTTTATTTTCCGTCATTTGGTCTTCTATATCACTAATTCTCTCTTCTGCCTCATTTATCCTAGCAGTAAGAGCCTCCATTTTCAATTGCACCTCATTAATAGCTTTTTTGATTTCAGCTTGGTTAGATTTTAGTTCTTTTGTTTCTCCAGAAAGGGCTTTTATATCTCCAGACAGGGTTTCTCTAAATCTTCCATGCCTTTTTTGAGCCCAGCTAACAGTTTGAGAATCGTCATTCTGAACTCTAGATCTGACATATTACCAATGTCCATATTGAATAGACCCCTACTGCCTCTTGTTCTTTTTTTTGTGGTGAGTTTTTCCGCCTTGTCATTTTATCCATATAAGAATATATGAATGAGAGAATAAAATACTAAATGGGTGGCCAGGACCCCACTGATATGTACACTAACCAAATAAGAGGCCCCAAATCAGGGGGAGAAAAAAGGGGATAAAATGAAATTTTTTAAAAATTTTTATATTAAAAAAATGTATATATATGTATTAGACTGGTGAATAGAACAGAGCCCCCTACTTGATTTTGGGTATAGTTTGGTCCCTTAGAAGAAACTACCTCCCAAAATTTTAAAGAAAGAAAAACATATATATATATATATATATATATATATATATATACACACAAAAATGAGGCTAAACACGATGAAGGGATGGAATATGACTGTAAAGATGAAAATTTTAAAAATCGTAAAAAAGAATTTATTTGATAAGTTGGTTGGAAGAAGAAAGAAAAAGAACAGAGAAGTTGTTCAGTCTGGAGACTAGAACAAAACCCTGTGCTAGATTTAGGGTGTATTTTGATCTATTAGAAGAAATTGTATCCCAAAATTTTTTAGAAGAAAAAACCCCATATATACAAAAAATTAAAGTTAGATAAAATGAGGAATAAAATGTGACTATAATAATGAAGGTTTAAAAAGTTTTTTTTTAGAATGGTATTGTTAAGATAAACTAGTTAAAAAACATTAAAAGAGGAAAGAGGAAAAGTTTAAAAAAAATTAGAATAAGAAAAAATAAAATAAAAAATTTAATTAACTTTGCAAGACTAAAGAATCATGGGGAGAAATCCATGGATTCCATGCTTTGCTTTTCCCTCCTCTGGAATTCTGCTATTCTCCTTGATCTTGATCAAGGAGATCCTGATCTCCTTGAGCTTGGTCTTGGCTGGATGTTCTTGCTGATCTTCTGGGGGAGGGGGCTTTTGTAGTGATTCTCAGATGTCTTTGCCCAAGGCAGAATTGTGCTGCCTTTGCCAGGGGCTGGGCTAAGTAATGCTCAAGTTCACTCTCGGGAGATTTTGTTCTCTGAATGCTTTCTGTAGAGCTCTGGAGGTCGGGAATGAAAATGGTGGCCTCCCAATCTCTGGCCTGGGGAGCCGAGACTTCAGGGCCACACTCCTCAGTTCACCCTTGGAGAAAAGCAGTCAATCACTCCCGTCTCTCTGGTCTCCCGCCACGCTCTGAGCTCACCCAGCCTGTGACTAAGCATTTCTGTCTCTGGTACACAGCCCGTTTGGAGTCTCCAAACTCAGCAGATTCCTGCTGCTCTGCTCTTTGGCGAAGGGAGGTGGGTCTCCCTGGGTCTGCCACTTGTGGCGTCCCTGCTCAAAGAGCAGTGGTCTGAATGTGCCGCGGATCACAGTTTAAGGTAACCCCGAGCCAAGAGCTCACTCTTCGGCTCTGTCTCTGTAGCTGGCCTCCCTGCTCTGATACTTGGGGGTTTTGCTACACTCAGACACCCCCGATCCTTCTGTGTCACTGCAGGACCTGAGACCACACTGTCCCCACAAGGGCTCCACCCCCACTTAGCCTCTGGAGTGATGTGCCTCAGTGGAGAAGACTTCTAAAAGTTCCCATTTTGTGTTCAACTGCTTCACCACTCTCCGGGAGCAGGCCCCTCCCCCCGTGGTCTATCTTCCCTTCACTTCGGGTTCACTTCTCCGCACATCCTACCTTACAGAAAGTGGTTGATTTTCTGTTTCTAGAATTGCTGCTCTTCTTCTCTTCGGTCTCCTGTTGGGTTTGTAGGTGTTCGGAATGGTTTGATTACTATCTAGCTGAACTCCTGTGACCTGATGTCATCTCAGTCTGCTACTCCTCCGCCATCTTGATTCCTCCCTAGAACCCAGCTATTTTTGAGTAACCCAGACACTAAAGAGATTAGCGAAAATGTAATTAAACAACACTACGGTTTTTATTGAAATTCTTGTTTAGTAAGATATTTTTAAGTAAAATAGTTATTTATGTTCTCATTTTTAATTTTGATGATGATAAGTATCACTCCATTTAATATCATAAACAAAAGATCTTTGGGGTCTCTAATATCTTTAAGAATGTAAAAGATCCTCAGACCAAAAGTTTAAAAACTATTCTGAGCATACACTTACATACATGACCAGGGGATGTATTCAGGAATGCTCATAGCAGCATTGTCCATAATAGGAACCATCCTAAATTATCATCACAGAATGGATAATTAAATAATACTTTCACAATGGAAACCTGTAAATGAAAATTAATGACGTACAGTTAGACAGCTCAACAGAGATGACATTCTCTAAAGACATTGTTGAATGAAAGAACCAAGTTATAAAAGGATACAGTGTGATTTCAGTTCTATAGATTTGAAAAGCAGGCAAAATTAACATACATTGTTTGGAGGTGTTATAGGGAATGATTATCACAGAAGTCAGGATAATGGATCTCTCTTAGAGGAAAAAGAAGGACATGATTATGAAGGTGAACACAGGAAGCATATTTTTATTCTAAAGCATTTTACTTCTTAAATTTAGTAAGGATAACGTGGCTATTTCTTTATATTTATTTTTTAAAATGTTAATACATTTGATTCCTAAGTATGTATGATATAATAAAATGTATGATATAATATAAACTCACAGAACAAAATAACAAATAAAAATATCATTAGAAAGTATGATAAGAGAGTTAATTAGGCTCATTACAAATTCCATTTGTGTTGGATGCATTGCACAAAGAGTGTCAATACTCAAATAGTGTCAATAAGCCATTAAATTTTTATCTTATTTTTAAATGAAGCTGAGGTTTATCTTGTAGCAATTTTTAAAGAATGATTCATGAGACCTCTATTCCTTCAGTTCTTGTTCAAAATGATTTTTATACTCAGTTTGGCTGAGTCCAAGATTCTTGGTAGTCATTAGTCTGTGGTGAGGTGGTGCTAAATGTCACCATGGCGAAATCTGAGGGTAATCTGATTGTTTTACCATTATAGGCAATTTGTTCTTCTGCCCCAGTTGCCCAAAATATATCTTAATTTTGAAGTCCAATAAGGTAACTAAACTGTGGCTCTGTGTGAACTCATTCTGTGTCAGTTTTTCCTAAGACATTGAATAGTTCACTTTTAATTAGATTTTAGACATTTTTTTTTCCTCAAAGTTTTCTTGAAGTTTTAATAATCACTTTTATTTCTGTTTTAATATTTCGGCTCTTTTGGGGGGGCAACAATGATATATATGTTGGATTTCTTCATTTTAACCATTTTAACCTTTGTCATTTTTAATTTTGCTTGCTTTGTAACTCTTGTGAGAAATGCTTTTAGCAGTTATCTAATTTTATTTCTTGCTACTTCAGCATGACCTTTTTCCTGTGATAGTTTTATTTCCTCCCCCCATTTATTTCTTCAGATTGTTCATCTTTTCATCCCCTGTGTGGCCTTATCTTCCCTGATTGCTTGTATCTCTGCATTAAATTCTTGCTTTTATAAAATGATGACTTCGTTAAGTTTATTTGAATTAATGTGTCTAGTTTTTATCTTCCCTATACCAACATTTTTTTCTGCTCAGTGTCCTTCTGTGTTTTTCTGTTCTTATCATTTATTTATTTATTTATTCATTTAATATATTTGTAGATATACTTCTTGTTCCTTTTGATTCACATCTTTGAACGGGTTAGATTTTTCTGGATGAACTATTTTTAGAAGGTTTATGATTTGTAGGGGCAGAGCTATTTTCTCATCAGGAACTTATTAGTGATGTAGAGTAGTGTATGAGATTCATGTTCTTTAACACTGTATTCCTTTATAAAACTATTAGCAAAATAGAATCTTTTTCACCTTTCCTTACTGACAGATTACTTCCTGCAAATATGATTTGTGTGGCTCCAATATACATAAGGCCAGACTCCTCTCTGACAACTAGAACAAGGGTGTATATCCCAACAGTTTGCACCCTTACTCTAGTTGTTCACAAAAGGGTATTGTTGATTTTACCCCCTAGATTGTTGCACATGACATTGGAGAAATATGCTTTGCTTCTTTGTTATCCTCTCTCTGTGTATTGCTACATTAATCTTTGATTTTTCTGAATTCAGTCATCCTTCCACAGTCATTTCAATGTTGTGGGTTCTGGTTTTAGAGGTTTTCTACATTTCATTAAAAGCAGAATTTTTGTTTCTTTTTCTTATTTTCCTTACTGCTTTTAGGTGGTATCTTAGAGAAATCTTGACTTAACAGCGTAAAAATAAGATGTGTCCTTTAAACTTTTGAGATAGGAACAGAAATAATGAGACATCAGAAAGGAAATTTCTGGTCTTTTTCTTATATTTACTGGGAGATTTAGATGAAATCTTTAAAATTCAATTTACCTCCTGTAAAGAAAACAAAAGAAAAATCCTACTTTGTTTTAATAGAGATTATTGAGAATTTGAGCTTCAGCTTTAAAAAAAATTGTTTTTTAATTTTATTTATTTATTTGATAGAGAGAGCATAAGCAGAGGGAGCAGGAAAGAGAGAGCAGGGAGCCCAATGCAAAGCTCAATCCCAGGACCTTGTGATCCTGACCTAAGCCAAAGGCAGATATCCAACTGACTGAGCCACCCAGGCACCCCAGTTTTTAAAAAACTAATACTAATTTGAAGTAATTTGCTTTCAGAATTACTTAGCTTTTAATAATTGAGTATGTTATCCTCATCAACTACAGTCTTCTCTCTCATTGGATTTGAGATTTAATTTTACCCTACTTATAATCTAGTAAGTTGGCCTATGACTGTCAAATGGATGTTAGCAAAAGACATGAAATTCCTGGGTCAGAGACAAAGGATTTTATTACTTACAGCACAGTAAACAGCATAAGCATCAGCGTATTTATTTGGTTTCTTTGGGTCCCTAATCCTACAGGGGCAACACAATATGGTCTAGATGAATGCTTCATACACAGTGTGTTTGCATCATAACTGAGAAACATTGAGCTTGGGGAAATCTACCAATTTTAGAGCAAGTAGTAAGTAAACTTGTTTTTTGTCCAGGGGGAATGTTGCCTCATTTCTCAAAGTTATCCTGTGAAATGGCCTGGTTAAAGCATAAGGTTTGCAGACTTGGAATACCCAGCAATATGTGGAGAATCACAAGGGGCCCAAGGGAGACTGTTTCCCAATCTGTCAGTCTCTCTGCCTCTATCTCTCTCTAATCTCTGTTCATAAAACCCTCCTCAAAAGAAAATATTTACCTTTATGTGATCTGAACTGTTTTATTGAACTGTTTTATAAAACCAACCATGGAGGTGTTGTCTTGTTACCATTGTTCACTCAAGGGGGTGTGCCCCATGTCACCAAACTCTTTTATTCTTGCTCTCGTTCTTTTTTAAATTATCATTTGTGAAACTCAAGAGCAGAGAGTTGAGTTTATTTTACATTAATCAATCTATTCCTTTCTACCTATCTATCTGGCATTTATCAATGTATCCTTAGTTCTTAGTGCAACATCATTATCAGTCCCAGCAAGGGCCCTTCTTACTTAATATATGTGAACAATGTATTTGTTTCTATAATCCCATTTCCCACTCCACTTTTTTTTAAAATAATATGTATATTTGAACCCATATGTGTCCTTGTAAAATAGCACAGATTGTTTGTATATGTATGTATTTATTGTTTAATGAATACAAATTTTCAGTTTGAAATAATTCCAAGCTTACAGAAAAATTGATTAGAGGAAAGATTATCCATGTGCCCTTTACTCAGATTCAAATATCTTTCATATTTTGCAACATTTGCTTTATATCTCTCTTTCTGTATATGTATACTTATTTTTTCCTCAATTATTTGAGAGCAAGTTGTAGATATGTGCCTTATCCCTAAATATTTCAGTATTTGTAGAAAAATAATATCTTCTATAGCACAGTATAATTATTAAACTAGAAAATTTAACATTGATATACTACTATCAAATATGCAGTCTGTATTCAAATTTCAGTTGTCCCAGTGGTGTTTTTTGTACTCTCCCCCCCAATCTAGTTTCTATTGCATTTAGTTATTTTTATTTAGTCTTTAATCTGGAACAATTCCTTGGCCTTTCTTCGTTATCTGAGCATGTATGTAATTTTAGCTTATATACTGATATGATATAATACTATAGATCTTTTTCTTTCTTAATTTTTTCAGTGTTTTTAAGATCCAGCCCTATTTATATGTGGACATCTATCTTTTTTTGCTGCTTCCAATTTCTGCTTAGTATCCCATAATATACATATGCCAACATTTACTTATCCATTCCCCAGCAACAGACACCTAGATTATCTTTAACAACTTGCTGTCATAAATAACTCTGTCATGAATATCCTTATACATGTTCCCTTTGGGAATATTCCTGGGATACATATCCAAGAATTGAATTGTTGGGTCATAAAATATCTGCCTATTTAATTTGATGAAGACCTGCTGAATTGCTCTCCAGAACAGCTGACCTAACCATAGTACAACCATTGTGCACTAAGGTCCCAATTTCCCTATACCAGTTTCTTTATACCACTAAGCCAATACTTAGTTCTTTGTAACATTCTAATATTTGCCAGTAGGTGGTTTTAAAGTGGACTCTTGTTTATTCTTTCTGATCACTAAGGATTTTCACTTTTTACCAACTCTTCACTGAGATAGACTTTCCTCAGGAGGGAACCTATCTTTATTTTATTTTATTTAAAATTTTTTAAAATTTCCCACTCCCCATTACTCATTTTGCCCATACCCCTACCTCCCTGGCAACCATCACTTTGTTCTTTGTACTTACAGGTTTGATTCTGCTTTTTGTTTCTCTTAATTTGTTTTTTTAGATTCCACATATAAGTGAAATCATATGGTTTTTATCTTTCTTAGTCTGACTAATTTAGCATAATATCCTCTAGGTCCACCCATGTTGTCACAAGTGACACAATCTTAACCTTTTAAACGCAAAGGATAGAATTTCTAGAGCACTGTAAATATTAGCATGTTAAAAAAATTTATATACTTCTTTTAAATATATCAGTTGAATCTAAATGCTATAACAACTTGGTAACTTTCGGTATGCATTTAAAAAATATGTGAACAGGTTCTTGGGTTTTTTGTTTTGAAGATTTATTTATTTATTTGACAGAGAGAGAGAGATCACAAGTAGGCAGAGAGGCAGGCAGAGAGAGAGGGGAAAGCAGGTTCCCTGCTGAGCAGAGAGCCCAATGCAGGGCTTGATCCCAGGACCCTGAGATCATGACCTGAACTGAAGGCAGAGGCTTAGTCCACTGAGCCACCCAGGTGCCCCTGGGTTCTTGTTTTATAGTCAAAATTTACATCATTTTTGAACTCTTTTAACTCAATATATCTGCTTGTTCTTTCCCAACCAGAATACTATCCTGATGTACATTTCAGTATTTCTTAATATATTTTAAAAATATTTTTATACTTAAAAGTATTTTAATTACATCTTTATCACAAAAATGTATATAAATTGCAATTAATTCACAAAATTTCCTGCGGTAATAGAAGAAAAAATTTTCTCTGGATTATACATTCATTACATTACAACCATTGTTAGCCAATTATTGATCAGAGAAACATATGTATATATTATATTTTAATAAATAGTAAAATTTTATAGAAAATGTGCCTTTAGTTATATATTTTCAATTACTTATTTGTCTCTCTTGCTAGGATGAAATAGAATTTCAGCATAAGTTTGACTCTTTGAATTTGTTTTTATAGATTTGAATGCTGAGAAAATTTGTTCACATAAATAGATGAAAAGAGTTTACTGTAGAAATATCACTCAGTTCTTTGAACTCCTTTTGAATTATTTGTCATAACATAACCAATGGTGATCTAGGATCAAAAAATTTTTTAACAACCTGTCAACTGTTAATTTGCTTATATCCTCTTGTAAACTTGATGAAAATAAGAAACTACATATTATTCAATCATTAAAATCACTCTTTCTCAACACTGATACAAAATAGTTCTGACTGTCCCTCTTGCCACCCACATTTTTAGACCCCAGGACAATGAACTATTGTAAAATTATAGATGGGTAAAGGATAAGTTTTTCTTTTATAGGAGAAATAAGATATAAAAAGGAGAAACTTGGCTTTTTTTTTTTAGAAAAGAATACATAGGAAGTTGAAGAGCTTGAAAATAATTTTCTTTTAATAAGGACATTTTTTCCAAGATTTTATTTATTTGAGAGAGTGAGAGAATAAAAGAGAGAGAGAGCACGAGAGGAGAGAGGTCAGCAGGAGAAGCAGACTCCCGGCAGAGCAGGGAGCCTGATGTGGGACTCAATCCCGGGACTCCAGGATCATGACCTGAGCTGAGGGTAGTCGCTTAGCCAACTGAGCCACCCAGGTGCCCGACAATAATTTTCTTAAAGTCATCTGTGTCTGCCTATACCTATCTTCAAAAGATTCAGGAATATGTATAAGGCTGCTGCAAAAAAGAAATAATTTTTTTTCAAAGATTTTATTTATTTATTTGACAGAGAGAGATCACAAGTAGGCAGAGAGGCAGGCAGAGAGAGTGAGAGGGAAGCAGGCTCCCTTCAGAACAGAGAGCCGGTCGTGGGACACGATCCCAGGACCCTGAGATCATGACCTGAGCCGAAGGCAGCGGCTTAAACCACTGAGCCACCCAGGCGCCCCAAAAGAAATAATTTTTTAAGCTATTATTATTTGAAAAGAATCATAGTAGTATTCACAAGATAACATCAAACTTTGAGAGAAGTATAGAATATTGTTTGTTGAATTATAAATTTACATTATGGAACTTTTTAATGTAACGCTGCAGTTGATTGTTTTGACAGAATTCAGTCTTCTTCTATAAACTGTAAACTCCACCATCGTGCTTCTAGAATATCATTCAAAGAGACTGATTGCAGTGTGTTGATGTCAAACAAGAAGACTAAATACTCGTGTATTTAGTTTTTGGTTATTTTGGCGGGTTACTTAGTGTTTTAATTTAGGGCTCTGGATATACACTCTTTGGTATTTCTCTTCCTTTGCTTATGTTCGTTCCTCCATGTGAATTATTAGTTTCTTCTCCTTGCCCCACATATGATATGTCTTTATTATGGCTCTTTTATATTATATTTAATGGAGATCAGTTCATTCAGTTTCCTAAACATGTCTCAAATCTCATTCCATCTCTCTATCCAGTGCTCTATTCAGACCTACATCATTTCTCACTTGGTAATGATCTTCCATCTGCTTTCCCTGCCTGCATTCTCTTCCCACTCCAATGTCTCCACCATAGAATTACTATGATGACCTGTCTAAAATACAGATCAATTCCATATTCTCCTACTCTGAAACCTTAAGTTGCTCTTGCTCAGAAATCTTCAATGTCTCTGCACTGCCAAAATTAATATTTAAATACTTTCATTTATTGTAATTCTCTGTTCTCAACTATCTTTCCAGTTTTTTCTCTAGCAACTGTCCTCATCTATTTTATATTCTTGTCACACAAATTACTTATTTCCTTGGACACATATCATGGTATATTTATTAGGATGTTACAATGGATACATAACTTTACTTTTTCACTAATAGTGAGAGCTTTTAGCTATCTGTGGAGAAAGACTAAAATTTATTCTATTCATATCCTTAATAGAAAAAATTTATGGTTTATCATTGAGATATGTTTTTATATTATATTGATAATAGCATTAGGCATGGCTATAAGAAATGGGGGGAAATGGCAAAGACAACTTTGACTAATAAAGGGAAACTGAAGTAAAGAAAAACTCTAAATCATAATCCTTAATTATATTAAGATTTTTCAAAAGGTGTTTTGAAAGCACACATATACATACAAACACAAATTCCATATGTCTTGAATTCTCCTTCACTATATTAATAAGAAAAATGATTTTGCATTTGACCTTTAACTTAGAACTCAGTGGATTATAACTATCTTTTCATAATTCTCTTTTAGATTCAGCATAGTGAGGTAACATGAACTCTAGGATGTTAAAAGGCAGGTTCTACTAACACTTACTAACTGTATGATCTTTAATAGGTCATTTGTTTTTGCTAAATCTCAGTTTTTCGTACCTATAAAGTGAGAATCAATATATATTCCTTATCTGTTCAAGGAAAGATCATATCATGTAAGTTAACATTTTTGGAAGTAAATGATTGGTTAAAGAGATTTAAAAATAAGTTGTATCAGAGAATTATTCAGTGTCTCCTTAACTTGAATCCTGTATTTCCTTAGAGGATATTGATAGAAGGTATATGTTGATAAGGCTAACAAATGATGAAATAAGAAAATAAGGATATATTGGGGGTTCATTTTTAAAATTTTTTTAATATTTCTTTCTTTTATGTTTTTTTATGTTTCTTCCTTGTTAAAACAGTTTTGGTATGAACCATGATGGAATTGGAAATTCTTGTGGGACGAAAGGTCATGAAGCAGCAAAACTTATGGCAGCTCACATTACTGCAAATACCAATCCTTTTTCCTGGTCTGCCTGCAGTCGAGACTATATCACCAGCTTTCTAGAGTAAGTATTCTCTTGAGAGTGATGATGAATTGCTCCAGAAGTAAGCCATTGGTAGAAGCCTAATATGTAGTGGTTCAAACTGCATAATGAGTAACTTTTATAGGGTGATATTTCAGGCTGTTCCCAAAATACTTTAATATATCGTTGTGGCAAATTTTTTCCTTCATGCTCAAACAGAAATTGGTAGATTAAAGAAACTGGAGCAAGGCAGTAAGTGGGGTTGGTGATGTGAGTGTCAGAAATGTTCAATAAATGGGAAACAATGTCAGAAAGAACTTAGATTTACACAGTTTAATAGAGCATAGGCCAAACTTTAATTCAGTGATTATATATTTCATTTTGTTATTGAAAAAAATTGTTTTTTTTTAAATTTATTTATTTTTTTCAGCATAACAGTATTCATTGTTTTTGCACAACACCCAGTGCTCCATGCAATAAGTGCCCTCCCTATTACCCATCACCTGTTCCCCCAACCTCTCACCCCTGACCCTTCAAAACCCTCAGGTTGTTTTTCAAAAAATTCTTTTTTTTTTTTTTAAGGAATGCTAGAGTATCTAACAGTAACAAACAACAACAACAAAAAAACAAACACACAGTAAATGAAAATGAAAATTTGTCTTTGAATATTTATTATGTGACTCATCTTTTCTGCAGTTTGAGAAATTCTTTGCTGATCTTTTAATGTATAATCTAAAAGTCTGGTTACTTAAACATGAAATAAATAAATTAGCTGAGGTATAACTATGTTATAAAAGCAGATATTCTTTCACATCTCACCTGCATAGGACTTTAGGTTTGGACTTTAGAAACTCATAGACTTAGGTCTCACTTTCTAACCATGTGACCATGGGAATGTTACTTAACTTTTCATAGACTTCAGTGACCTCACTTGTTAAATGAGTTAGGTAATAATATATACATCTTCAGGTTGTTTTATATATATATATATATATTATATATATTATATATATAATATATATATAAATATGAAATTATGTACAATGTTATAATGTATATGAAACACAGTAGACAAACATTAAATGGTAAATATTATTTTAAATAATATAGAGACTTTAAGCCTTATTGCTCTATCATTACTTTCAACTGTTTTGTGCCATTGTTTTCTTGGGGAGGAGAAAGTAAATACTCTGTGAAAAAGTGAATCATAGAAAAACCACACATGAACTACAGAAATTCTTTTTAAAAACTGTATTCTAAGTTCACATTTATATGACTAGGGCCTAAAACTTTAAAAATTCAGATAAGTTATATAAGGTAATATTATTTATTAAAATTTTGGTTCATATCTGCTATTAGCTGAAACTTCTGAAAACTTAAAATTATGTATTTTTAAAAACCCAAACAAGAGATTTTAAATTACTTAGCACAATGGTTTCATCAGTCAGAGATCAAAAGATAAATGTTTAAAATGGCTTTTTTTAATTTATTAATGTAATAATGAAATAGAAGGAATTGGAAATTCATATCAGACAGTAGTTCCTCAGAATAATTATGTTATAACATAAAAATTTTTTTAATGTTAGCAATAGGTAATTATAACACTGTACTTGCCTAGTGCCAAAGCTGGGTTGAAGGCTGTAAAAATAGACCACAGAAAATTTGTTTGACATCTTTTGGTGGTTTTTAACACAAAGCACTAGCATTATCATTTTCCAAGATGTTTTTAATGAGATCATATTACCTAAATTTTAAACATTGTTGAAGATCTTTTTTCCCCAGAAATCAAGCCAGATCTGGAATTTCTCCTTTGACTTGGCTCATGTTTTTATAATGGAATCTTAGTGTCTATCACCAAAAAGACAAACTGTATAATATGCTGAGTATTCTTGTGCATTTTTGAAGCCTTCTCTTCTCATTTTTTTTTTGTTTGTTGGTTGGTTTTTGGTTTTTTTCCCAAGTACCAATTTTCTTTCTGCCCTATCCTGTTTATTTTGCACAGCCTATTTGCTAGGACCATCTTTGTATATCTAATACAAGGACCAGTTTTGAGGTCTTGCCAGACCCTGCCTTGATAAACTATATTAAGGTTGTTAAAATACTTGGAAAGGTAATCCCTAAATTACTAGTAAAGTATTGTTAAGAAATAACCACAGATTTGGTGGGAGATATAAAATTATTACTGGTTGCAAAAAAGTGTTCCATTGAATAAATTAAAAGAATTAATCCCAAAAGCATTCTTTAAACCTTATTGCCTCTTTGCATTTTGTATGTAAGCATGATTAGTGTTGACAGGGTTCTAAAGGACTTATTTGTCCTGTATTTTATAAAAACATTTCTGTTTTGCATCCTCATGGGAATGCTCACACAGTTAAAACCATTAGTAAAAGATAGCTGTGAAAAACAATGGGTAGAGATTTGGGGAAAGTTGGCTTTTTCCCCCTTTTTAATAATAAACTAAACAACTCTGATTATAATCTGACCAAGCAATAAGGTTTTTTAAACACAGGGCCCTTTAAACAGGTCAGTTCACTGGAGCACAAAGACATAATAGTAACTTTCTTGAATTTCTTTGTTCCTTTTTATTAATGCAGTTGGCTTAATTGCTTTAACAGCTATGTGTGATATTTTTAAAAATCCAATGATATTTTGATCAGGGATTGAGGTTACATTTATGTTTTATAGTTGGCTCAAAAAGACTATAACATTTTATTTTAGTTTCTTTTCTCAAGAAAAAGAAATCTTGAAAGATGAATTGTTTAGGAATTGCAGCCCAGCCAACAAAATGCATACCTTTCTTTACTTAGTTACTGTAAAGGCTCAAGATGATGGTAGATTCTAACAATGAGCTTTATATGATTTATAGAGATTCACTATTCACTACGTTCAACTGAAAACAATTCCATGGCCTTTAAATGCCAATAGAGTAAAGTCTCTTGTGTCTTTTGAAACACTAGGTGCTATTGATCAATCAGGAGATGGTGTTTACCAACTCCCAATATTTTTTTTCAGATTTCTTAAACTCGGTGATTCAATAAGTGGTTCATGAATCGCCCAGAAGCCGTCCTGATTAAATAATAAAGAACCCATTTCCGTTAAAATGGACGTGTTATGCCAGCTTCTGATGTTTTCGACGACGGCTTTGCAGGTAGTGTCCTTCCTATCTGCCTGCGGGACTTATTTACTTATTTATTTAGAAAATAGAGAAAGATGAACCTGGTATTATGGCTCACACTCATTGATGACTATGGGCTAATTTACCAGGCAGTGGAAGGCAGCCAGAAGTAGTTTAGGCCAGTTTTTCATACATTTTCCACCACTTAGTGGTAGTACAGAGTAATTTCATATAGTTTTCAAAAATTACAGAGCCTCTGTGAATCAACTCTTGCTCTATTTAAATTAAAGTCTGTTAAATTGTTTGAACTGTCAGAGATCCATAGCAAAATTTCCTACAGCTCCAAATTAAATACAGACTAGCCATTTTCACAGAAAGGATGGAAGCTGAATAAAAGAAAGGCAGTATTATGGTAGAAGGTGAACTAGAAAGGAAGAGCTACAAGGAAAGTGATATAAGATGAACAGGATGACTAAGACATTCACATTTCCTCTATAGTAATTACCTTTGAAGGTCAGTATCAATAATCTTAAAATGGAAATCAATTTCATAGATGGGACCCTCTTTTTATATGGAGCCTAAGAAACAGCAAAACCGGTTTCTCCTCCTTCCATTTATCAGGCATGTTTTGGGGACTTCACCCTAACCCATTAAAATCTTTGATAAGTCATAATTACATATGGAGAAGAGGGGCATAACCAAGTAAATCATTAGCGGTACAGTGTTTGTTGGAAACCTCAAATTCAGTTCTGTTCAAGCATCCCAGTCATATAGAGGGCAAGAGAGAAAGGTCTGACTTAAAGTTACTCATTTTAGAAGGTAGTTATTGTTTGTTTTGTGAAGACTGTTAAAGCAGTTTACAATAACATAGTACGTAAAACTTGCCATAGATAATACAGTCTAATTAATTTTTGTTTAATTTAGGTGTATGAGCACAATTTTGTGGTAAAAAATAGGAGTCGTCATTAAATGTTAACTTTTTGTTGTTGTTAAAAGACTGTTAAGATAGGTATAGGGTTATATAGAAAAATTTATTTTTTAGATTGACCCACTGTGTTGTAGGTTGAAGGTCTATACTTTACAGTATAATTGTTTAAGTAAAAAATAAATCTAAAATTGCAATTAGGAGAATGTGCTCATATGTTCTGGAAACAAAGCCAAGGATGCATAGGGATCTGTACATTTTAGCTGAAGATTCAACTCTGGCTTATGATCCCATTTCAAGACTTATTTTCAAACTATGTAAATGAGACTTCTCTAAGTTAGAGGTAGAATACATGAAATATGATTTTGCTATCATGCTGCAAAGATTTCTGAAAATGTAAATATACTTTGATTTACTAAGAATTTCAATCTAGGAAAAAAACATGTTCTCAAGCTAATACACATTTTTTCTGTCTTGTCTTAGATGCATAAATAAAAGTAGAGTCTATTATCATCTTTATTGCTGTAGGTATTAATAAATATTGAGCTTTTAGTAGTGAAATGTATTCTGCTAGAGAAGTAGAGTTCTACTTTTTATGTATATGGTTTTCTCGAGACAAGTATATCGCTGCTTAATAACAATAACATAATAGTATCTCATAGGTGGAAACTTACAGTGCTCTTCATTTAATTTATTAACGAGTTAGGTTTCTGTTTTCTGAGTGGAAAAATTTGCATATGACCAAAGCACAGATCATCTATGCTTAAAAGTGACATTTGATGAGAAAATTCAAGAGGTTTTATATATAACACCATTACTATTATTATTTTGAAAAGAGTAGCATAAATAACAGTAGATTTAGCATCATAAGAATTGTATGGTTATCATAATTAGCTAGAACCCTGAATTTAATAACAATTACTCATATCTCCATTTTATTAAATAGATGCAATTACAAAATATAAGAAAATAACCCATCTAGTATTGTTGAGATAGGAAAAAGCATTTGTATCAGAAGACCTGTACAAAAATGTTCATATTAACATACTTTGCAATTTTCAGAAATTAGGAATAATACAAGTGTTTGTTAATAGAAGAATGGATAAATAAATGTGCCATACTCTTAAATGGAATATTAAAGAACAATATTAATGAACAGGCTACAGCTATCTATATCAACAAGAATGTTTCTCACATTTACAATATTAAACCAAAGAATATAGTCACAAAAGAAAACCTACATTATGACTCCTTTTTCCAGAAATAAACAGATTAATAATTTGAGAGATGAATAATTACCCAAAAAAGCATGGAAATAATTATATTAAAAGTCAGAATATTAGTTACTTTTGGAGAGAGTGAAGGGTGTGATTAGGGTTGAGGTTTTTGGAATTTTCTAAGAGGACAGAAAAAAAAAAAACCACTTCTAGGGTTAAAAATACATCTCTCAGATCCATGTCCTCTACCTTCTATACTTATATCTCTGGTATTTCATAATGGCAGTTGATGACTCGGAGGCATAAAAATATCCAGAATTATTATTTTCTAAGAGTTAATTAAAATAATTGTGATCTAGATATTTAATTTACTTGAAAGGATCAGGAAAGCAGCAAATTTTAATAATATTATGCAAAAAATATTTTTGTCATTTAACCTCCAGTTAATTAAAATATAAAAACTCCCCCACCCCCAAATAGTTTAATCCAGGTTTTACTATATATATCCAATATGGTTAGTAGAAGAAAAATATATTGTTCATTTTCTACCCAAAATGTAGGAACAATTTAAATCAATCTTGGAGATATCCCTGCCCTTGTTTTCCCAGAGCCGATAATCGGTAAAACATTTGACATGCAAGAAGTCATTTGTACAATGTACATGCAAGAAGTGGTTTGTACAATACTATAGCCAAACCCATTTCAAAAGGCCTTTGTTGATGCCATATTCCTAAATATGCGTTCATTTTAATAAAGATCTATGCTTTTTTGTTTATTTCATACAGTGTTTAATTCTGCAAAAATATACAGAAAAGGAGAATAAGGCTTGTCTAGATATTTACTTAGACCATATTAATACAAAGCTGTAAATACTTATAAAAAAATGAAAGAAAGTCCACTTTTGGAATAAACTTTATCAGAAGACTTTGTCCACCACAGTGCATACCTTCTTTATTGTCTGGAGACCCTTCCAATAGTTGTCAGATTTGGTGTTTTTTACAGAACATGAACCATGATCAGAACATCGTTAATACCTGGGAACAAGAACTTTAGATGAAGTAATTATTCTTTCTTCCTTCTGAATTAAGCCAAATTTCAGTTTGCTATCAGAAAATAATTTTTTCCCAGAGTAGCTATTCTTAAACTCTTTGGGGGGATCCATATGGTTCTTCCTGTAAGTTTTAGGTTAATATCCTATATCTACAAGTAATTACGTATAATAATTTTTAGTAGATTTTTAAGCTAATGCTATTTAGGTGAATATATCATATACTTGCTTTGTTGTTATTGGCAAACATTTCTACCTATGAGACCCTGTACTTAAATACTTCTGTACTTAAATCTTTCCCATTTATTTATAGTAGTAATTAACTCATTTTTTTAAATTATTTCAATCCTTCCTAAAGAGTTTTATAATTTTGTTGTAGATGTAAATAAAACTGATATAATAGAAGAAAAATCATGGGGTTAAACTGCTAAATTGGTTTATTTCATGAATATTACATTTTATAAAAATAATCTGTCTTTCAGTATACTTTTCATATTTGACCTCTTTATCATTAATCTTAATATAAAATTTTGAATTTACTGTAGAATTGCATTTGCCCAAAGTCTGTATATCTATGTAGATTAAAGATATTTTACATAATAAAATAAAAAAAGCTTGCTATTTTAAAAATTCATCTAGAAAGACTTTCCTCTTACTGAGGTGCATGTCAGTTTCTAAAAGTAAAATAAATAGGAAGTAAAAAGCTTTCGGTCATGAAAACTGGATAGCTGGGTGAAAAAAGGTGTTTTCTGTTAAATATCTTGAACAGTGACAAGTGAATTGATTATAATAGCCAATAATAAGCCCATCTATATTAGTATCATATTTATTATTCCATCTAAATACTTTTATTGATGAAAAACCTATCAAGAGGGGCGTAAAGGAAAGGAAAGTGTATAGAAAAGACAGTGTTCTGCGCTGTGAGTTTTCGAATCTATCACCTTATGAGTAGTATGGTTCAATTTTTAAAATGTATTAATTTGCTGCTGTGCAAATACACATTTTTATATAGCAAATTAACTTTTACGTTTTAAGAAATATGACAAAAGAGTAAGTGAATATGAAACTCATTATTATGCATGGCTCTTTGTTACTTATCTATAAATGAAGATTTTTACTGTCCTAAATAATAGTTGTGCAACTTCTACTTGTGAAATTATTTTCCTTTGGCAAAGTGGATGGAAAAGATTTGGGAAAAAAAACACAAGTGCTGGCACAATTGACAAGAATGTTGGAAAAAATTTTTAAATGTTGGCATAGGAATTCTTTAAAAATTCTAAGTTACTCACATGTGAAATGAAAGTAAAAAAGCATCTGTCCTATTTTGTGCACACTGACTAAAAAAGTGAACAATTATATTTAGCAAAGTATAAAGCTCTTTAAACTAAGGTATTCTGTCTGGCTTTTGGCGATCTTTATGTTATTTGTTCCACTGAATTAAAATATTATGTTTGAGTGCAAGTATACTTTGCAAAGCAGAAATTGCAGAGAGGAGAACATTCTCTTTTCCAACTCTGATGACCCTAGATGAAATATGAAATTTTTGAGAGACTAAACACTTCTAATTTACTTGAGAGAACTTTGGATCTTGGCCTCATCTGTCATTCTGCCCATTTATTATTGAAATATTTCAAGAACCTTGGACATGTCTTATTACAGCATCTATTGTTCTGCCCAAGTTAGAGGAGTATATAGATTAGGTCTTTAAAGAATTACAACCATAGTGGTTGTGTTGTTTTTTTTTTTTAATTTTCCACATTTTATGTTTTTAATTCTACTACCAGATGTGGTTATATTTTCATGGAAAACAAACAAGAAGCTTAGAGTAATATGAAATTCCATTTTGATTCCTTCAGAAATTAGTTTAAATCAGTGTTTTAAGGCCAACATGACAGTTTCAGATTGTTGTCTGAGATACTTTTATTGTGTCTTGGTGCTGGAAAAAACAACTGGAGCTCTTACATTTCAGTAAAATTATTCTGTTTTGCTATATGACTATTTGTTGGTAGAATGTATTGCTTTTCACGCATCAAGTTATTAAAACAAAGAGTTCAACATTTCATAATTTTGATGGAAATAGTCCATAGTGTACCTAATTTCCTTTGATCCTTTATGTTGAACAGTTCAGGCCGTGGTACTTGCCTTGATAATGAGCCTCCCAAGCGTGACTTTCTTTATCCAGCTGTGGCCCCAGGTCAGGTGTATGATGCTGATGAGCAATGCCGTTTCCAATATGGAGCAACATCCCGCCAATGTAAATATGGGGTAAGAAGTCTTAATTCTTATGTTTAGTCATTTATATGTGTTCTTTCATGACACAAATATTAAGTTAGATTTTTACTGAGTGTAGTTTACTTCAGATAACATCATTAATTTAAATATGGCCTTTGGCACATCGCTTTTTTTTTTCCTGATACCAATTTTCTAATATCTATTTCTAAATATTTGAGTAACCTGAAACAAGTTTCAAATGTCTTGTTGAGGGATATAAGTAGAATTTTAATAATTTCTAACTTACTTCATTTTTAAGTCCTGAGTTTGTGATGCCAACTTTAGTTTGTCTTTTGAAATGTTATGGTTTTGAAAACTACCCCTTCTCAGTCTTTTCTGGTTCTCTAATATTGGTTGGGTTTAAGGGAATTTTCACATTGGCTAGGAGCCTTTATTTTAATTTATACTTTTTAGTACTGAGTCATTTCAAGTTGCTTCATTCACTGCCCACATTCTAACACAACAACTGAGTGGGGACAAGATGACATTAACCCAAATAGAAAAACAAGGAAAATTACTGTGGAAAAAAAATGTAGGTTTCATAACTGACTATTTGTGTCTGCCTAAAAAAGTGGACAGTGGATGAAGCAACTTGAAATGACTCAGTACTAGAAGGTATAAATTAAAATCAAATAAATAATATTATGTATACAACTAATTAAAAGTTTTATTGAAAAAGATGTCAGTGTTTCTTATAGAGACATGTTCATAGTAGGTACATAGTGTAAACATGCTGAATGAAAATAGGATTTTTAAGTGACAAGCTGTAAGAAAAATTCAGGTTTAAAACAAAAGTTTAAAGATTTGGTTTCTGTTTTTATGCAAATAATGTTTAAAATCCCTATTTAAGGGACACCTGGGTGGCTCAGTTGGTTGGGCCACTGCCTTTGACTCAGGTCATGATCCCTGGGTCCTGAGATTGAGTCCCGCTTTGGGCTCCTTGCTCAGCAAGGAGCCTTCTTCTCTCTCTGCCTCTGCCTGCCACTCTGCCTGCTTGTGCTCTCTGACAAATAAGTAAATAACTAAAAATAAAACAAATCTTTTAAAAAATAAAATCCCTATTTAAAAATAATAACAAAAAAAGAAATTCAGTCTTAAGGTAGATAATACTAAACAGTATACATTGTACAGTATCATTTATTCCTCTTGCATACAGTACAAAGGAAAATGATTTTTTAAAAAGATTTTATTTATTTATTTAACAGAGAGATCACAAGTAGGCAAAGAGGCAGACAGAGAGGAGGAAGCAGGCTCCCTATTGAGCAGAGAACCCGATGTGGGGTTCAATCCCAGGACCCTGGGATCATGACCTGAGCCAAAGGCAGAGGCTTTAACCCACTGAGCCACCCAGACACCCTGGAAAATGATGTTTTAAAGTATCACTTGGGTGACAAACATATTATTATTCATGGTAGGCTTTGGCAGCACATTTTGTGCAACAGATTTAAAGATTATTTGCAACAATCTAAATATCTAAGGACTTGAATAAAACTTTGGTCTTTCTGGTTCCTCTGTACAGAGTCTGCTGTTATTATTTCTGTATGATTTTGGTTTCTTTTTTTCTTGGGTTGCTTTTTCCTACAGAAAATGTTGGTCAAATTTCAATCATGGTCTTTTTATATACTTGTAGCTTCGTAGATTGAAATTCAAGATCAAAAGTGATTATAGATTTCCTATTATTCTTGTCTATGATCTCATTTCTTTATTAGGAAGTGAAAGTTAATCTATATTTTAGTTTTTTTATTGGAAATTGAGTTTTAGCTGCATATATATATTTTCATATTAGATAATTTATATTATCAGTTTTGTAAGATCTTAAGGTATATCTTTTCTTTCTTCAATAATTAATAAAAATTTTCACCTGATTATCCTATCTCTCTACCTGTGTATCTCATTGATTTCAGACTAGTTGATCTGAAGTGAAGTAAGATAAATAGTAATTGCAAAATTGTGTATTTAGCTTTTTTATTTTTATTTATTATTTTAGTAATTAATTTTTTTATTTGACAGAGAGAGATCACAAGTAGACAGAGAGGCAGGCAGAGAGAGAGAGAGGGAAACAGGCTCGCCATTGAGCAGAGAGCCCGATGCGGGACTCGATCTCAAGACCCTGAGATCATGACCTGAGCCGAAGGCAGCGGCTTAACCCACTGAGCCACCCAGGCGCCCTTATTTATTATTTTAAAGATTTTATTTATTTACTTGACAGAGAGAGGCACAGTGAGAGAGGGAACACAAACAGGGGGAGTGAGAGAGGGAGAAGCAGGCTTCCTGCTGAGCAGGGAGCCTGATGCCAGGGGCTCTATCCCAAGACCCTGGAATCATGACCTGAGCTGTAGTCAGATATTTAACTGATTAAGGCACCCAGGTGCCCTCTTATATCTGTCATTTAGATTCTATTTCTTTATGTGCTATGTTTATTAAAGCTTTTATAATAGATATAAAATAAATTTGGAAAACTTTGGGGAAAGACATTAGCATCTTACAATCCTATACAATTTCACATATTTTATCATTAATCTTTTCACTTTGATTTGCAGCAAAATGGTTTTCTTAGATTCATGTACTATATGAAAAAGCTTATGCTACTTTTTTATAAAGTGCTGTACATTACTATCAAAGTTTCTTGGGGCAGCTGGGTGGCTCAGTGGGTTAAGCCTCTGCCTTTGGCACTGGTCATGATCTCAGGATCCTGGGATCCAGCCCTGCATCAGGCTCTCTGCTCAGCAGGGAGCCTTCTTCCCCCTATCTCTGTCTCTGCCTGCCAACTTGTGATCTCTCTCTCTGTGTCAAATAAATAAATAAAGTCTTTAAAAAAAAAGTTTCTTGAGTCAAAACAGATTCTCTCTTTTTTCCTCCATAATAGATTCTTTTTTTTCTTTTCTTTCCTTTTTTTTTTTTTTTTTTACATTTTATTCATTTATTTGACAGACAGATCACAATAGGCAGAGAGAGAGGAGGAAGCAGGCCCCCCGAGGAGCAGAGAGCCCGATGTGGGGCTCCATCCCAGGACCCTGAGATCAATGACCTGAGCCGAAGACAGGCTTTAACCCACTGAGCCACCCGGGTGCCCCAACTCCATAATAGATTCTTTAGAGTCACTCTCACCTCTTAAGCTTGTACCTGAAAAATCGGGTTTACACAATTGATAGCATGCAGGAGACATCGTGTTTTATCTGGTGAATTGCTAAGGTTTTAAATGATTCTAAATACTACTTTAGAAAACAGTAGTGGCTTTGAAAGTAGGAGTCTGGAGAGTTAAACAGGTCATACTTGAAATAGCAGCTGAAGGGAAAGCAAATAAGTCCTGTGAGAGCTAGTTGTTAAAGTGTAGGATCCTGAGATGAACACTGAACACAAGCACTGGAGGCTGAGAAGAGCATTATAGCCTTTTAGTGAGGGGATATTCTGTGTTGGAGCATTAGGAAGTAATCCCTCTTTCAACTAGCATGTCTCTAGTGATACCAGGGAAGATTTTAAACAACTACAAGATGACACATTACTGAAGCAGTGATCAGCTCTCCATCTCTTCCACTTTGGTTATCATGTAGTCATTGATGGGGTTTCCAACGATTAAATCTGTAGTTATAAAAAAATCTTGCTGGAATTCTTTCTGAGTAGGTTCATTTCCCAGTTATATTAGAGAATTTATGTGAAAATTTTTATTTTTTATTCAACTTCAAGAAGCATTTTCTACAGTTATCCTTGTGTATCATTTATTTATGTTTTCTAGGTATTCTTAAATTCCAATAGAAGTAGTGAGAAGTTGATAATGATTATAAATACAAAGAACAAAGCAGTATACAGAGTAATATAGTTGTATAATACAGTAATTTATAAATAATATATAGTTTATAGTATTTATGTAGTGCCTTCTTCTGAGATACTTCAGACTACTTTGATTAAATTGTAATTACCTATTAATATTTTATAGATGAAACTAAAATACAGAATGTGATTTACCTACCGAAGGTAAAAATGAAAATTTAAAAAGGTTTAATTTACTTCCATTTTGTATTAGATGTGTTAAATATCTTAATAAAATAAACATATATTTTGGGACGCCTGGGTGGCTCAGTGGGTTAAAGCCTCTGCCTTCGGCTCAGGTCATAATCTCACGGTCCTGGGATGGAGCCCCACATCGGGCTCTCTGCTCCTCGGGGGGCCTGCTTCCTCCTCTCTCTCTGCCTGCTTCTCTGCCTACTTGTGATCTCTGTCTGTCAAATAAATAAGTAAAATCTTTAAAAAAAAAAGAAAAGAAGAAAGAAGTTTCCTTAAAAAATATATATATATGTATATATTTCGTTTCAGGAGATACTTTTTATCAGTGTTCACCAAATGATGTCTGTTTCTAAATATCTTTTTAAAACAAAACAAAAACCTATCTGTCTTATTCCAGTCTTTTTTGGAAGAGAAGGATCTAAAGAGCTTCCCTAAATTTATTTTCAAGGTTTTAAATTCTCAAGTGTATGAGACCCTCAGTGTGGGATTTGAGTTTTATATCTTTTAACCCTATGTAAATAGTTAGGACCTCTTCAAGGCAAGTACAAATACGGATGAGCAGCATACAAAACAAAATCCTACAAGATCATCTAAAAAATCTGCTAACTGTATCATCAAGTTCTAAGGGTGCCTTGATGTGTTCTGGATGAAACTGCATTACAAATAAAGCAGTATTAAGTATGTCAAAAAAAAAATTGGGGGGGCCTATTTAGAGAAAAATTTCTCCCTATAAAGTTCTGTAGAATCTGTTGTCTCACTCCTATTCCATTTCCATTTATCTCCTCTTTCTTTAGGAGAAAAGAATTATTAATAGTGGATTAACAAAAACATTTTACAGAAATATTAATAAGTTTAAACTTAGGAAAGAACTCACTAATGAGCCTATGTATTGTAGGGGATATGGGTGATCTTTTGCCTGCTCTCTAAAAAGCACAGATTAAATCAAGACTCAGTCCCAAACATAAGTCTATATTTCTTTATCCTATTGCTATAAATCATATCTTAAACATTGTTTTCGTATATACTTAATGTTTCACGGTAGGTCAGTAATACCACTACATAATTTACTGATAATTGTCAAATGGTGATTGCTAGCTACCATGACACTTTTTAACAGAAATGGAAGAAAAAAAAAACTAAAATTCACATGAAACCATTAAAGACTTTGAAAATAAAATAAATAAAGACTTTGAATAGCCAAAGTAATTTTGAGCAAGAAGACCAAAGCTGATAGCATCATACTTCCTGATTTCAAAACCTGATTACATAGCTGCAGTCATCAAAATAGTATGCACTGGCATAAAAACAAACATATAGACCAATGGAATGGAAGAGGGACCAGAAATAAAGCCATGCATATATGTTCAATGGATCTTGGCCCAGGGTGCCAACAATACATAATGGGGGAAAGGATAGTCTCTTCAATAAATAGTATTAGAAAATTGGACAACCACAGGCAGAAGAATAAGCTAGATCCTTATACCATACACAAAAATTAATTGAAAATGGATTAAAGATTTAAATATAAGACCTCAAACTATAAAACTCCTGGGAAAAAACATAGGGAAAAAGCTTCTTGATTTTGGCAATGATTTCTTAGATGTGACACCAAAAGTATGGCCAACGAAAGCAAAAACAGACAGTTGGGACTACATCAAACTAAAAAGCTTCTGTACAGAAAAGGAGACAGTTAACAAAATGAAAAGGCAACTTATGGAATGGAAGAAAATAGTTGCAAATCGTGTATCTGATAAAGGATTTATGTCCAAAATATATAGGGAACTCATACAACTTAAAAGCAAAAAACCAAAAAACAGAAAACACCCACAAAAAAAAACCCACAAAAACAAACAAAACCCTCAAATAACCTGATTAAAAAATAAATGGGCAAAGAACTGATTAGACATTTCTTAAAAGAAGACATATAAATGGCCAATAGGAATGTTACAAGGTTCTCAACATCACCAATCATCAGGAAAATGCATACTGTAACCATGATGAGCTATTACCTCACACCTCTTAGGATGGTTACAATATAAATAAATAAAAGCAAATACAAAAGAAAACAAATGTTGACAAGAATGTGGAGGAAAGGGAACATTTGTGCACTGATGGTGGAAATGTAAAGTGGTGCAGCCACTATGGAAAACAGTATAGAGATTTCTCAAAAAAATTAAAAAAAAAGAGGGGCACCTGGGCAGCTCGGTTCATTAAGCAGCTGCCTTTGGCTCAGGTCATGATCTGGGTTTCTGGGATCAAGTCCCGAATCTGGCTTCAGGCTCGGTGGAAACTGCTTCTCCCTTTCCTTCTGCACCTTTGCTCCTGCTCTCTCTCTCAATTAATCAAATATTTCAAAAAATATAAATAAATAGATAGAAATACCATATGATCCAGTAGATCCACTTCTGGGTGTATATCCATTATTATTAAAATCAGCATCTTGAAGACATATATTCATAGGAGCTAAGATACGGAATCAGCGTCTCGAAGAGATATGTATACTCTCAAATGCATTCCAATATTCACAATAGCTCAGACATGGAAGCAAGCTAAATGTCCATTGACAAATAAATGGGTAAAGAAAATGTAAGAACTTACAATGGCATATTATCCAGGCCTACAGAGATGGAGATTCTGACATTTGTGACAACATGAAAGAAACTGCTAAGTGAAATAAGGAAAGTACAAAAACAAGGAAGTACAGATACTACAAAATACCATTTACATGCAGAATCTGAAATAGTCAAACTTATAGAAGCAGAGAGTAAATGGGAAAACCTGGGCGAAAATTGAAAATGAGGAGGTACTTGCTGAAGGATACAAAGTTCAATTACCTAAGATGAGTAAGTCCTAGATATCTTCTCTACAGCATAGTACCTACAGTAAACAATACTCAATTGTGTACTTAAACATTTGCAAAGTGGGTAAAACTTATGTTGTGTTCTTATCACACACACACACACACACACACACACTAATAATAATTCAGAGGATGGGAGGAAGCTTATGGAGGTATAGATATGTTTAGGGCATAGTATGGTGACAATTTCAAGGATGTATACTTATCTCCAAATTCATAAAGTTGTGTGTGTTAACTGTGTAGAGCTTTTTGTGTGTCATTTATACCTTAATAAAATGGTTTGAGAGAGAGAGAGAGAGAGGAGATTGCTCATGAAAAGGTAGATTTAAGGCCCAGGATAATATAAGAAGAATTAATAGATACCACAGCTTTGTTTAATTTATGGGAAATTTTTATTATCCATGAAGTTTGTCACTGTTCAGATAGACTTACAAATTAACACATAAATGCATAATAGTGTATTCTACATTGTTATTACTTACTTTAATGTAGAACTGAGCAATGTTTTATCAATGGGTCATGTATTTTGAATCCCAGATGGAAACACATGATCTAATACATGGTTTCACTATGAAACAGAATATTTTAAATAAAATTCTGCTCACTAGGGGCGCCTGGGTGGCTCAGTGGGTTAAGCCGCTGCCTTCGGCTCAGGTCATGATCTCGGGGTCCTGGGATTGAGTCCCGCGTCCGGCTCTCTGCTCAGCAGGGAGCCTGTTTCCCTCTCTCTCTCTGCCTGCCTCTCTATCTACTTGTGATCTCTCTCTGTCAAATAAATAAATAAAATCTTTTAAAAAAAAATTCTGCTCACTACTATTACCTATGACCTCAAATTGATTGATAGATTTTACTCAGACACTATTTCAAGTGAAAAACAGCCAACTTCTTCTTGTAAACTTCAGATAGCAAAAGGTATGATAGGCATGCAAGGTTTTTTTTTCTTTACCTGGCACCTGGCAGACATAGGTAACTTTTCCCTTCCTTCCATGAATATCTATGTCATCCATTATACCATTCCTCTATAGTTGATATGCTGGTAGTGCTGTAGGGGAATCTGTCATCTGTAATTGAGGAACACATGAAGGTAATCCAAGGGCCACATTTTAACACATTCACATCCTTCAGTCCCAGCTCAAATGCATTTTCAGACAGACCTCTATCTCCTCAATCTATAGACAAAGACTTCCCCCTTTTTCTCTTTCACATTATGCTTTTATTTCCTTCAGAGCCGTCATTTCAAGCCATAATCTTTCTGCTTATTTGATTACTCATTAATTACTTAAATGTGATCTTCTAGGTAAGGCTTTCCCTAACAATTTTATCTAAAATTCCGTGTGCACACATACATATATGTCTATGCAAAATGACTCCCTGTCATTTTCCTTCCTTTATTTTTCTCCTTAACATTTATTACTTTTATTTTTTTTTTCCCTTTTTATTTATTTTTTCAGCGTAACAGTATTCATTCTTTTTGCACAACACCCAGTGCTCCATGCAAAACGTGCCCTCCCCATCACCCACCACCTGTTCCCCCAACCTCCCACCCCTGACCCTTCAAAACCCTCAGGTTGTTTTTCAGAGTCCATAGTCTCTTATGGTTCGCCTCCCCTCCCCAATGTCCATAGCCCGCTCCCCCTCCCCCAATCCCACCTCCCCCCAGCAACCCCCAGTTTGTTTTGTGAGATTAAGAGTCATTTATGGTTTGTCTCCCTCCCAATCCCATCTTGTTTCATTTATTCTTCTCCTATCCCCCTACCCCCCCCATGTTGCTTCTCCATGTCCTCATATCAGGGAGATCATATGATAGCCATCAAAAGAAATGAAATCTTGCCATTTGCGACGACGTGGATGGAACTAGAGCGTATCATGCTTAGTGAAATAAGTCAATCGGAGAAAGACAACTATCATTTATTACTTTTAAACATCTATATATTTTGCTAATTCATCTTGTTTTTGTCTGCTTTTCCCACTAGAATAGATTTTTTCTTTGGCACAGAGATTTTGCCTATTTCATTCCCTGTTCTTTCCGTAACACATAGAACAGAGCCTGGCTCATGATAGGTGCTCAATGAATATTTGTTGGAAGAGGTGTTTGAAGAGTTGACAGAAGGCTAGTGTTGCTGTAGCTCTCAAAGCAAGCACCATATAAATGAGGCAGAAGAAGAGGTTAAGAGCCAAATCTGTGTACACTTAATAGGCTGTGTTAAGAATTCTAGGCTTTCATCTTAGAGGCAATGGGTAAGTATTCAAGGTGTTTTAATGAATGAGACCAAGAAGGATAATGGTGTGCAGAAAATCACAGAATTTCTATGACATATTATATCTTAGGAAACCAATGCAATTCTGTAATCCTGGGAAACCATATGGAAAAATTGAAGACTTAATACAAAGTGGTCTATGTCCTTCTCCCTCTCCTTTTCTCTTCCCCTCCAAACACATTCTACACAGAGTACTAAAGCAGACCTGCCACAGTTGATATGCCCTTGTAGCAATGCCCTTTCTTTTCTTTGTAAATGTAAATTTATTCTTTTCATGCCAGAAGGTACTGTACCATAACTCTGAGATGAAATGAATGAAAGTGTTTATATATATAAATTCCATAATTTTGACATAAAGCTTACAGAATCATGGGTATTGTGGTGGAAACAAAACATACAAAAAGAAAATGTGACATAACTTTGGGAATTTTAAGCCTTCTCATTAATTTTTAATCTTTCCAGGGGAAATGTGTTTGTGTCACACACTGTATTTTACTTACAGATCATCAATTATGGATTAATGAGAGAATAGTCTATAAGTGGTTAGTATGCCATATTTTTTCCACACTATGTGATGACAGATTTTTAGTATCTAATATTAGAAATGGAAGATCACAATGAATATATAGGTTTATATATAAAACTGAATTTATTAATTTATAGTAACCAAATATGGTTGATATTCAGTCAACTCTACAGAAATGTGCACATTTCCTCACCTAAGGAAAATAAAATAAACATATATTGTTTATTATTATTGGCCCAGTAGGCCAATTTGTTATCAAAAGGTTGTTTGGTAAGCATAAAGTTAAGATATAGCATGGTATAAATTATTTTTATTAACATCTTAACTCTAATAAGAATACCATCATGCTATATCTGCCTGGAGTATAGCTATTTGTAGACAGAGTAATCAGCTGAAGATAAGATAGTTGAGTTGTCTAATCAGGGTATCCTCCTTCTGGAGAGTACTTAATAAAGCCTGACATATTTTGTCTCTCAGAATCAAGTTTTTAATGTTTTCATGCTTATTCCCTTTTGTTTATTATTTTATCATCACCAATTAGTTAAGATTCAAGTCATTATTGCTTTCTACTTGAGAATCATTTTAATAAAAGGACTTTATTAGTCTTTTGGGGGAATTGTTGGCTACCTACCTAATTTTTTTTTTTTAAAGATGCAGATAAATTGGATGGATTTGGAAAGGATGATAGTACAATATTTAGAAGTACATATAAGGGAAGTTTAAAGAAATAGAGTTTGAGTAGCCTATAAAAAAGAAGGCTAAATGTTGGCCTTAAAACTGTCCTCAAGCTTTGGAACATTTATTATAGTTTGGTTGCTGGTAACACATTGTTCTCCTTCCCTACCAAGAGCATAATGTCTTAATTTTTACAGCTGGAAGGTTGTAGATTAGGTAGTAGGGAGAATTTCAAGTTATTAAATACTGGAATGTTGCACTGAGGGAGATTGTAGAAACACCTTCCTTGCAGATTTTAAGGTGGTGTAAATATTCTACAGTGTGGTTTAATATGGAAATAATATTCATGGAATTATTTTAGCACTGCAATATTCTTTTGGAGTTCAGACATTTATATATATATATATATATTAGGCATATACTGAACAAGAAGTTGATTTGTTTTTATTTTTCTTGAATTTCAACCTCCAATATTAGGTCCATAATTACTTGCATTCTTAAATATCACCTGTTTTTACTTTGGGTTTGCTTCTTAGAGGTATTTTTCAAACCCATTTAATCATTTTTTTAACCTCTTCCAGTTGATAATTATTTGACTTGCATTCCTAGATTCGTTCTTTTTTACACATATGTATATACGTATATATATTTGTATGCATATATATAACAAAAATATGTCTTTCTAGGATCTCTTGTATTTAAATTACCCATGTAATAGGATTAACCTGTTTAAAGCTGAAATAAGGGTACATTATTCTCTTTCTTCAGATGGCTACTAAACACCTGGAGCCAGGCCAGGGGGTCACCATATGTTGGTCTTCAGTTTTCCTTTGTGTGATACCATGATAAGTAACCTTTCTAATCAGTGATGCTCCTTTCTGACCCCTTCAGACTCTGCTCTCCCCCTTGGCTGTCAGGATCCTTTATTGCAAACAGCTGTTAAAAGATGTTACTGATAGGGTAATGAGGACAAAGAAAATGTTTCATATCCAGAACCAAAGACCCAAGATGGCATAAGGTTTAGAGTTTCCCAAGGTCAGAAAGTGTGTGTATATCTCTTTTATGATCCTTACATTTGTTTAAAAAAAATTAAACAAACAAAAACCATCTAGCTGAGGGTTGTCGGGGGTGGGTGGTGGTTTAGGGAGAGGGTGGTTGGGTTATGGACATTGGGGAGGGTATGTGCTATGGTGAGTGCTGTGAAGTGTGTAAGCCTGATTATTCAGAGACCTATATCCCTGGAGCAAATAGGACATTGTATGTTAATTAAAAAAAATCTAGCATTAAAGATCCTGTTTTCTCTTTGTATACTGTTTTACTTCCTTAATGATAAAATAATTATAAAATGGTTTGGTTATTTTATGATATCTCTTTCCCACTTGTGTAAACTGCTAATTTTAATTTTCCCAAGGAAACCAAAGGGCTCTTCATCCTATTTTTAAGTATCTTTTAAGAACTATAATTATGAAAACATTGGAAAACTTAATTCCAATTTCTTTTATTATTTTGAAAAGCTTTTTGAGTATAAAATAATCAATTATTCTATTCTAATCAACAAGGACCTAGTTCAGTTTTTTACAAACTTGTTTTCTGAATATCAGATACGTTGTTTTACTTTAGATAATTACTTTAAAACTACAACACTTATATGTGTTTTTATTGTTACTTGTATTTGCTATTTTTTATTGTTAATGTTTGCAAATAGTGTCATTCATTCGAGCAATCAGATAGATTATAAGTCTGGGAGTGAATTTTAAAATTTTAAATAAGGAGGAATATTTCAAATGTCTTGTCTCTTTGAAGACCATGGAGTATTTTTGAGGAGTATGTTGACAGTATCTTTTAAAAATCCAAATACAAGATATTGTTACATTCAAAACTTCCAATGATAATAATATATAAGTTGATGTCTAAGCTCGTATAATGAGTGTATGTGTTGTGAATTAGTACATCATAGTCTTAATTTGGAGATATCTTCCTTTAAAATATAGGTATAGGATAAGAGAGCATTATGAACACTGAGTGAGATTTTATATTACATTAGAATACAAGTAAACATTTTCTTATTGGCTAGTGACTTTATTCAATTGTGGTACGTTTAAGAAAAATAGGAAAGTAATGAGGTTGTGTAGAGATATTTGGGGCATTAATATCAAATAGAGCTGATTCAAATCCAGGTTTGGTTAGGACTGAAGCAAATTGCTAAATCTTTCTGAACCTAACGTTTCTCACGTCTTCCAAGATTTTAGTGATGATTAAGTGAGATACAAATATGAATATGCCTCACATAGTTATTGACTGTATACCCAGAAAAAGTGTTCATGTTAGTTACTTTTTTTTTTCCTCTGCCTACAACATTTCTGCTCAGAAGCTGTGAAGTGTATGCTTTAGTATCTTCAGTAATGGGAGATTCAGTTTTATTTCATCATTGTTCAGAAGACCTTTTTTCTATACATTGAACTCAAATCTACTCCCCCTGGCTTTTACCCATTTATTCAACTGACTTCTAAGTTGGCATTTATATTTTGTTTCCAATCCTTTATATGACTTGCTTCTTAATGTCTAGGAGAAGAGTTTCAGTTTCAAAAACATGACAAACAGTAAATACAATCACTTTTCCAGGTATAAAAGCAGAAAATGTCAGAGTAACAAAATGAATAAAACTTAAATATCATTTATTCAGCTACAACATGTGTTTCTGTGATGAAAAGACACATAAGTAAATTAACAGACTGTGGAGTGATGCCAGTATAATGCATAGGTCTTATTTTGTTCATATATGGTTGTCTCCTAGTGCATTAATGATGTGAAGTTAAATAAGGTTTCTCACAAAGAGAAAATCTGTAGTATGACATAAGGTCTCATAGAAAAAATCCTGCAAGTCCAAAGAGGTGTCTTTACTGGACATAGTAGATCACTTAGTGGCTCCATTCCCAAAGCTTTAAACACTCTATTAAAGTCATGAGGGCAAATGAAAAAACCTATAATTATACATCCTTTGTGCTATTTTTTAAAAATGATCTGATAGGGCACCTGGGTGGCTCAGTGGTTTAAGCCGCTGCCTTCGGCTCAGGTCATGATCTCGGGGTCCTGGAATCGAGTCCCGCATCGGGCTCTCTGCTCAGCGGCGAGCCTGCTTCCCTCTCTCTCTCTCTCTCTGCCTGCCTCTCTACTTGTGATCTCTCTCTGTCAAATAAATAAATAAAATCTTTAAAAAAAAATGATCTGATAAAGAAGATACATATACCTTGAATCTAATTGTTAATTTTTATGAAAATGGTGTCTGTTGGAGGCAGATATCCTCAAAGACCTACATCTCTAAGTATAAAGCATCAGAAGTCACAGGGTTTAAGGCTACAAAGGGTTCAATTGATTAGGGTGCTGGGATCAAATGCAGAGATTTAACAGTGCAAAATTTTCTGGCTGTGAAATTACATAGGTTTTCAGTGGTCTGCTCCAACATTATTTTTCCAGTAAATTGTTTTCCTCATAAGTGGTCTTACAGAATGCAGGGGTTTTTCACAGGATGCGTTCATTACATTTCAACAAAAAGCTTGTGTATATCAGAACAAAAAGGGTATTCCAGAAATGAAGAGGCGTTTTAGTTCAAATGGCAAGCTGGTGACCTGATATTTTCCATGTTAGAATAGGAGATATCATCTTGGGTATGAGGTAAAGGGCATTTCTACTATGAAGAATAGCTAAATGGAAGTAACAAGTGAGTGTCTGCCCTTTGCTTTAGATGGGGGAAAATAACTCCCATAAGAAACTGAAGCTCTAGGCTCTGCCTCACATAAGAACAGAGTATGACTTTGTAGAGTCTCCATACATGGTGCTGACCAAATAGATCCACATGAAACAAAAAACAAGTGAAACCTTGGGATGTATGATAGAAAGCTACAGTTCTGCAATTCAGGAAGCACAAGATGCTCCATGAAAAAACAAGATTCCCTGAAGACAAATTTGAAGAGAAAATAACAAACAATGTGAGGAAACAATCCACCATGACGTGAACAAGGAGAAAGATTAGCACCCCAACCAAAAAACATATGGTAAATACAAAAAGGATTTAAGAGACACGGTGGTTAGAATGGCAATATCTAATATAAGTTGAATAGAATTTCTGGAAGAATGGGGAAGTCGTATATTACAAAACTTTTGTAATATACAACTAATTATGTAACTAATAATTTTCAGAACCAAAGAAAGATACAAATTCAAAGCATGAGCACCAAGTAGATAAATAAAAGAACACCAAGATACAGTGGTGAAACTGCACTATAGCCAAAACAAATTCTTGAAAGCAGCTAGACGTGATCACAAAGAAACAGTGATTAGACTGAAAAATGATTTTTCATTAGCCTCCATATATGGAGTCCAGATGACAATGAACTTAATACCTTCAGATGTTCAGATAAGATCAATGTTAGTCTAGAATGCTATAGTCAATTAAAATATCATTTTAAAAATGAGGATAAAATAAGTATATTTTTTAAAAAATGGAGAACAAGAGTCCTGTGGCTTATTCAGTTAAACTTTAAACTCTTGATTTCAGCTCAGTTCATTATCTCAGGGTTGTGAGATTGAGCCCCATATCAGGGTTTGTGCTCAACAGGGAATCGGCTTGAGATTTTCTGTCTCCCTCTCCCTCTGCCCCTTCCCCTTCCTCTGTCTCTCCAAAATAAATAAACCTTAAAAGAAAGGAAAAAAAAAGAACAAGAGTCTCTTGCTAAATAACTCTGAAAGGATGCATGTGAAAAAGAAAGAATTTTCATTCAGAAGATTCTTTCTTTTTCACATGCATCCTTTCAGAGTTATTTAGCAAGAGACTCTTGTTCTTTTTTTTTCTAGGACATAAGAAATAATGAATAAATGCATTGATCTGCTTTTAAAAAATGAAACAAAACAATGATTATCAAGTTTGGAGCAGTGAGTGGTTCACAAGCTTTTAGGTATTTGTAGGCAAGGGAAATCTCTCCTTGAAAATAAGCAAACAAACACATGGTTGTCAACTTTTAATTTTGCCAAGTAGAAATATTTTGTCAAGACTGCCATTAACACATACACCCAAAAATCCTGTTCTCGGGGACCTTACAGTCTATTGTAATACCTTAAAAGTAAAAAGAATAAAACTAATAAGTAAGAATCTGTTAAAATGAGAAATTAAGTTTCATTTAAAAAAATCTAACCACATTGATATCGCTTTTCTAATTTTGTCACAGAATATTTAAAACTCCATAGAGCAGTACAAATCTATGGCATTTAAGCTCTATGTCTGATTGCACCCTACCTTCTCCCTGGTTTCTGTAAATTCTTTGATAATGTTATTTTTTCATTACACTAATATAATGCCTGGTGAATAGTAGATGTTCAAGAAATATTCCTGAATGAATGGGAAATAGTGTTTTGTTTTACCAGGCAATCCTCCCAGTGGTTAGAAGTCGAGCGCATGAAATTAGAGTCTATTTCCAAATTTCCCTTAGTGAAGACTGTTGATAACTTCACTCTCCTTCCTTAAACTCAAGGGCAAGCACAGAGACTAAAATTTCTCCTAGAGAGTCTTCCCAAAATAAATTGTAGGGTTGGAGAAGGGAATCACTCTAACACAAGCAATGGTTTATTAGTTCGTAGAAGTCATAAGAGTAATCTTAATAAATCTTAACTTCTCCTATAAAGAAATATGAGTATGTGAAAGAGAACTATGTTCTTGAGCTAAGATGGTGGATAGTCCAAAAAATCATCAATCTTTCTCACTGACTATACTCTATCATCTTATTTATTTTATTTAAGGAATACTCTACTATGATGGTTGTTGTACAAATTCCTCAAGAGCCAAAAAACTTCAGAATGCATTTAAATTACTAGTGAACCAGCTTGGGACCTTAGGGTGCTTATTTGGCAACTGATACACCTATGTATATACCCATGCAAATATATCATCCATGTTCTAGGGTCCAGCATTTCTGAATGTACAACTATGTTCTCTGGGTACCTGGGTGGCTCAGTTGGTTAAGTGTCTGACACTTGATTTGGGCTCAGGTCATGATCTCAGGGTCATGGGATTGAGCCCCTCGTGGGGTTCTGTGCTCAGCATGGAATCTGCTTGAGATTCTCTCCTTCCCCTTCATCCTCCCCCTCTGCACCTCCCACCCACTTATGTCCACACTGTCTCTCTCTTTCTCCCTAAATTAAATAAATAAAATCTTTTTTTAAAAAAAGGAGGGGTGCCTGGGTGGCTCAGTGGTTTAAGCCGCTGCCTTCGGCTCAGGTCATGATCTCAGGGTCCTGGGATCGAGTCCCGCATCAGGCTCTCTGCTCGGTGGGGAGCCTGCTTCCCTCTCACTCTCTCTGCCTGCCTCTCTGCCTACTTGTGATCTCTCTCTGTCAAATAAATAAATAAAATCTTAAAAAAAAAAAAAAAGGAAAAATTCTCATGTTCTTTCAGGTACTGTGCCTCTTGCTATCTTAGTATAAAATAAAATTTTCTTAGTTTTCATCTTTCAAGTGAATTTTTTTTTTATCTTGCAAAATCTTAATTGAGATGTCATGATCTTTATTATCCAAGTTGACATTTTAGATAAGAGATCTATTTGAAAACTCTTCAGAGCCTTTTCCGAGAATAGTTTAACATCTTGGGAGTATTTCCTATACATAGATTTATAGTCCCATGCTTTAGCCTGTAATTTGTGGGAAGTTAATGCCCTAGCAAAATTCCAATCCCCAGGAGTCCACTAGGTAATAAAGTCCTGTTAGCAGTGGGAAACTACCTTTCAAAATATGTTATTCTCTATAGGATAAGAAGGCTCTATCAAGGGCTGTACTGTGAATCTTGAGATTAAAGTTTTGGAAAAAATATCTTGAGCCCTTGACATTTTGGGTAGAGATTTTCAAGGCACTTTTAGCAAAAAGAGTTTCTCTAAGTTGACCTCTTATTGTGTTTTCCTAATAGAAACTATGAACATTGTCCTTTTCAATGACAGAATTTTCATTTCACAGTTCTTTCTAAACTTCAGGCTTCTTTTACTTCTGTCTAAAGTAAGATTTAGACCTAATAAAAATCATAAAAGATCAGGAGTATAGTCCAAGATTATGGATAATTTTTTTAGTAATCTCTTAATACGTTTTTTAAGTAATGTTTTTCTGTTTTAGTGAACACATTTTTCTTTGAATATGAAAATTTTTGAGGTATGGGATAGTATTTTAAGACCCTAAAATGTTAGTCCTACTGTTTTTCTAATATTAAACTGAAATAATATATTTAGGAACATACATTAAGAAACTGTCTCCTATAGGAAAGGAATGCTAAATATATAAATAATTTTCTCATAAAATAGAAACTGAAACTTTAAAGAAAATAGAAAGTACATTGAGTTGTAAGAACAGGAAAATTATATTATGATCTATAATACATGTTGTTTATCTTTTGTAATGTTTTACCTCTCTTCTAGCTCAGTAGTTCTCCAAATAGAGTTTAAAGTAGTTAAATAAAGTAAAGTAGTTATAGAGTAGATTTATCCAGAAGCATTTTTAAAGTCTAATAGAGGCACGCCTGGGTAGCTTAGTTGGTTAAGCATCTGCCTTTGGTTCTGGTCATG
Organism: Meles meles; assembly: GCF_922984935.1. NCBI lineage: Eukaryota > Metazoa > Chordata > Mammalia > Carnivora > Mustelidae > Meles > Meles meles. The sequence continues at coordinate 89,190,764 of NC_060068.1, forward strand.
ATACTAGAGTCCTGGGATGGAGCCCTGCATGGGGCTTCCTACTCAGCAGGGACTGTACTTCTCCTTCTCTCTCTCTGCCCATCCCCCACCCCAACTCATGTGTGAGCTCTCTCTCTCTGTCTCTCTCAAATACATAAATAAAAACCTTTTTTAAAAAGCCTAATAGAAATTATATATCTCCTTTTGTGCCTGGTGGAAGGGAGCATCCTAAAGAGGAACCCAAAGTAATCCTCTCAATGTTATAGCCTATGGGGCATTTCCACAGTGAACCAGTGAATTAAATATGTTACCATTTCATTTCTGAACTGTGTTTATTTGACATAAGGTTTTATAATGATGTTTTGAGAGTAAAAAGAGCAGTTGGGGAATAATAGCAATAAAAGTGAATGTTATACATAATTTTATCTTTGCTCTCTGGATTAATATATTTTTATTTCAAATATATGTGTTTTAAACTAAATGGTTCTGGTTTAATTTCAAAACTTATAATATCAGTAATGATGCTAGTCAGTGGTCATATATTTAAAAAACTGAAAAATTTGAGTATTTTCTTCAAAGAAATCATAGTAAAGAAGACAAGTCAGCTTTAAACAACATCTGAAATATGTCAGTTATGAAAATGACACCTAAGAGCAGCATTTGTTGAAAACCACATTTCCCTTTCATGCAGATGGGCTATATTGATGATCTGCAAATAGCATTACTAGATTGTTCTTTATGAATTTTAGAAATAACTCCCTGTCCTTACCCATGGTCTCTTTCTCTTTTTTTTTTTTCTTTTTAAAATGGTATTTGAATACTACAGTAGGTCTAGGAAGTCATCCCATGGTAACACTTTATTAATAATTGGTAAGTTTGTACAATTGTATATTCTTGAGTATAATAAACATATTTCCTTTCTACATATTCATCCATTCTCCCTACTCTTTTTTAAATAAATTTCAAACAGATTTTTTTAAAAAAGATTTTATTTATTTAATTGAAAGAGATCACAAGTAGGCAGAGAGGCAGGCAGAGAGAGAGAGAGGAGAAAGCAGGCTCCCCACTGAGCAGAGAGCCTGATGAGGGGCTCGATCCCAGGACCCTGGGATCATGACTTGAGCCAAAGGCAGAGGCTTTAACCCACTGAGCCACCCAGGCGCCCCCCTACTCTTTGATAATAATGAAATTTCTTTTTTTTTTTTTTTTTAAGAATTCCTTTTTAAAGATTTTATCTTTAAGCATCTCTACACCCATTGTGGGCCTTGACCTCACAACCCTGAGATCAAGAGTTGCAAGTTCTACCGACTGAGACAGCCAGATGCACCAGGGCATTAGTGAAATTTCTGCACATTGTTTTTTATAGATCCTAATTTTAAAAACTAAGTATTATTTATCCACTAAAATAAGAATTATAAAGAAAAATAAATGATTCTGCAAAATGGGTAACAGTATCTTGCACAAGAATCTCCTCTAAAATCTTCATCTTTTATGCTTCAATAGCAGAAAAACACCTGGGATGTCTTTAAAGTAATGCCGAATTTACATATACATATTTTATGGAAGAAGTAGACATAATTTTAGTCTCTACTTCTGATCAACTTGCTTTTTGCCTTCTTTCCTAGGAAGTGTGTAGAGAGCTCTGGTGTCTCAGCAAAAGCAACCGCTGTGTCACCAACAGTATTCCTGCAGCTGAAGGAACACTCTGTCAAACTGGGAATATTGAAAAGGGGGTAAGCTCAAATGATTTATTATCTATTTGACAAGTAGACTGATCCATTTCTGGTGTTGATATTCAACCCATAGGAAATCATGAATACTAATTTAAAATGCACTTGAGAAAATGGTAGATACGTTGCCTGATGAATTAATTGGTACATATAGATATCTGCACATTGCAACAGTTAGGAAATTACAGTGATTATTTATTTTCTAGCTCAATTGCACTTTTCTGTGCATATATGTGTATATATATACAATAATATATATACTATATATACAATAATCTTGTTGTCATATAATAAGTCTGCGTAGTCATAGAAGTTGAGGTTTCTTTCTGATAAATAATTCCCACAAATATATTTTATAACTAGAGCCAAACTAGAGTTTATTTAAAATTACAATATAAGAGAAAGGGCCAGTAGTAGAGAAATAAATAAACAATTTACTGAGCATAGAAATTGTAGCTAAATATTTTAGTTTGATCAGTCTAGTTTTCAAAAAATATCATTATTAAGAATTGTTCCAACAAATAAGAATAGTTTATGCTATTTCTGGAATTCTTTAGGAATTGTTATATATGTGAATTCTAGAATTTATTGCTACATACTGAATTTACAATAATATCTACTAGTGTCTTCTGTTCTCAGTTCTGAATTTGTCCATGTTAGCTGGGGTATTTTCAACAAAGATTATACTGAATTTCAGGTTACAATCTGATGTTTAAATAAAAGAATGAAAGCTTTTGGGCAGCTGTCACAGTTTTATTAATCCTTGCTGACGGCTTCATTTAGGACCCGTAACCTAGTGCCATGTTGATGGCTTTTCCATGTTGAGTTTGGAAATGTTGGTAAATTGTGCTAAATGTATGAATTGATAGGGTCATTTTTAAAGGATTAAGGATCTTTTTTTGAGACATTTTACGTAGCCAATAAAAATACAGAGACCTTCACACACTACCAAAAATTCTTTTTTTTTTTCACTGAAGTAATAGAAAATATTAAGAACTGCATTCTTGAAACAACAGTCTAGGTTTATTTTGGAGTCAGCAGTTCTTGTCAAAGACAAGTAGCAATTTACATCAATCTGTACTTAGAAAAAATACATAATAGTAAAGGGGAGAAAGTTACAGTGAGAATCTCTTTCTTTATTGGCCCTTGATTGATTGTTATTCTTTTTTTTTGATTGATTATTATTCTGTTGATCTAGTCCATGGGCCACAGTTTCTTTTTGCCGAGAATAATACTATCACTAAACTTGTTGACTCTTTTTATTTTACTTTATTTTTAAATCCCAAGCATAAAGAGTTAATTCTTTTAAACATCTCGTAGTCCTCCTACTAGCATTCCATAAAGTTATATATATAATCACTTCAAGTAAGGAAACCACAAGTAGTGGCTATCTGAGAACACATAGCTCAACCCCACTAATCATTTATATGGTAGACACATATTTAATATCTTATCATTTGTGCTTAATATTAGGACCCTCAAATGTTATATCTTACAGCTATTTGCATATATATGATAGAGGTGATTTTTTTTTTAATTACCAATAGTTTTGAGGGATACCAAGAAAACACTCTCAATAATATTAAAGCTAACAGTATCAAATTTAAATTTAGTAAACAAATAGAGATACAATACTTTAAAGCATACACACAAATAAGCACAGACAGGAGAAAGTGAATAAAATGGGACATATTAAGAAATATTTGATTTCTTAAGATTCACATTCTTTTTTTAGAGGTTGTTTAAGTAATCTTTACACCAAGCATGTGGCTTGAACTCATGACCCTGAGATCAGGAGTGCTATGCTCTTCCGACTGAGCCAGCCAGGCACCCCCAAATATTCACATTCTTAATTTTGGTTAATGGTTGTCAACTTTTTGATCCCTAAATCCTTTCTTCAAATGAAGTCTATAGAATTCTGATATGTACATTTGAAAAAATGGAAATACTCTTTTTTTAATTTTTAATTTTTTTATAAACATATAATGTATTATTAGCCCCAGGGGTATAGGTCTGTGAATCGCCACGTTTACACAATTTGCCTACCTCCTTACCTTGTCCTTGGACCCTTGTCAGCTTCTAACATGCCTCAACAAAACATCTTGGACTCCATGAAAAACTATTTAAGAACTTTGTGAGTATACAAAGTTTATGTATGAAGAGATCATTCATATTCACAACATCATAGTTTCATGTAGTCAATAGGTTGGATTTCACCATCTAAAATTAATCTACAGGACTCCAGGCTAGGGATAAAGCCTACTTTAAATAAATAAATAAATAAATAAATAAATAAATATACATAAGATTCATCTACCAAGCAAATAATAGCCATTCTTTCAGAGATGTGGAAGATCAATAGACAATTTATGAAAGTGACTAACAAATCTTAAATGAGTGAATGAAAAGAACAAATACATATGCAAACTTGAAAGGAAAAGGGCAGAGTGCTGGGAGAAGACCCTCAACCTATCTATTATTGTTAACAGTGAGTTTATGAAAAGGCTTTCAAAGTACCAGATCAATCTACATATTTAAGAGAAAAAATACAAAGACCTAGAAATGGAGGCTGACCCATTCTTTATTTTTTGGTTTTACTAACTGCACTTGCCATGTTATTTATTTACGAATTTTTGTTGATTTCAGTTATTTTTTTTTCTTAAAAGGGAAACATGTTTACTTTTCCCAAATACAGATTTTTCTCTTAAGGCTATATCTATTTGGAAATCAAACCAGAACTCAAAATAACAAAAAATAAAAAAAATAAAAAATAAAAGAATGAAATTAAACCAGAACTCAGAATTTTTACTCCAACCGAAACAGCATGCAAAGAGCTAGTGACACCGTTAAATTAGAAATTTCAATTGGTCTAGTCAATTTTGTGTGGCATTAAAATATAGTTGGCATTATCAATATCTATGATGGTGATGATGATGATGATGATGATAATGAAAAATTTTAAAATATTTATTTAAATATATTATATATTTATTTAAATATATTTAAATATTTTTAAATATTTAAAAAATTTAAAATATTATGCAGGCACATATTTGTTCTGTTTAATATTGGCAAAAATCCTGTGGGGGGTGGTGTACTGTTTTAACCCCATTTTACAGATGGGGAGACTAAGACTTGAAAGCCTAAGATTACGTAGCAATTTAAAAGCAGAGCTAAGACTGCAACCCAGATCTTTCTAATTCCAAAATTGAAACTTTGCCTCTCTACACTGCCTCTGATTTTACCTTACCCTCAGATAGGAAATTTTGCATAGAAAAAAGCAAATTTTTGTTGTCACAGAAATAAATGAGTCACTGAGCCTGAGATTGGCAGTGACAATGTACTTTACCCTTTAATGCCAAGTGGATTTTTCACTTATCTACCTGTAACAATTCATTATCTCAGGAATTACAATGAGAAAACACTGTGAGCAGAACATTGAGGTAAGAACATACAATTGTGTTACAATTGGCAAAATAATAAATCTCCACTTTAAAACAAGAGAGATCTGGGACTCCTGGGTGGCTCAGTGTGTAGGGCTTTCATTTGGCCGGGGTCATAATCCCAGGGTCCTGGGATGAGTCCCATATCCAGCTCCTTGCTTAGCAGGGTGTCTGCTTCTCCCTCTGCCCACCACTTCTCCTGCTTATGCTCTCTCTCTGACAAATAAATAGAGAAATAAAATCTTAAAAAGAGAGAAAGAGAGAGAGAGAGATCTATTTCAACACTTTGTGGAGATCTTGTAAGGCTGGAATAAGAAGATATCTCAGTAAACATTTTGTGGGCTTCCTTAGTGGGAAGGTGCCAATGTATATTACTAGGGCATCATCATTCATTTCCTTACTATTTTTCAACTTTAGATGATGGTGGGCAGAAAATTCTTCACCAGACTATCTTAACTGGCACTAACAAGCATAGGGAAGTATAAGCATGAGTGTGTGTGTCTCAGAAACATGAATGGAATACCCATGGCTGACCTCTGATCTTAACTTTGAATTTCAAAACTACTGTCTTCAAAAGGAACAATAAAAAACCTATATTCTATGTAGCCAGCAGGATAAAACCAAGGCTGCTCATAGTTTTTTGAATAAATACTTAAAAAAAAAAAGTTGGGGGAGGGGAGAAATATTGCTCAAGTGATAGCATAGACATATCCAGAGGACTGGATCCACAATGATCTCGTCAAACTCTGGCTGCAAAAGATATGGGATCCCTGCCCGGGGGCTCAGTTCCACAAATGTTCCATGTAAGCATGGGAACTGTTCCATGCACATTTAGCAGATGGAGTAAGAAATATGGCCAAAAAATTAAAAACTGATCTTTGCGTGAGTCCTGGGGGGTCTGACATCGCTATTACAGCCATTGGATGTTTGCCTGAATAAGCCATTCAAGTATTGAATAAGAACCATATGGTCTGAATGGATGTGCTCAGGGACAGTAGCATTAACCAAAGGAGGAAATTTGATGAGCCCGGACGGTGCACTGGCACTGTGCGTCCACGGGTCACACTCCTACAAATCAATCAAGATAGCTCTCAGCCAAAAGAACTTTCCTTAGTCATGGCATCAACAATAGCTCTTTGCACAGGAATCAGAGGGATGCCATACATGATAAAATAATAAAAATTTAGACTGTAAAAACTCTGGTAGTAGTTTTGGCATTGTTACTGAGCAGGATACTAAGGAAAATCAAAAATCAATCTTTGCAAGGTCTGATGATGACCAAAGAAGTTTCTAATACTTGGTTTACTGCCAAAAGGTTCATTTAATGATTCTACAAGACCAATTAGAGATATAGCCCAGTATTTAGGCCTACACCTACATAACATTGATTCCTAGTATCTTTGCATGGGAAGCATAGGACTGGATTAAAATAGGATTATTATATACCCTTTTAAAGCACTAGATATGTAATAGGACATTTGTAGCCCTAGATCTTAATTCACTTGAGAGTAGAATATATGTTTTGACTGGGTCCCAAACTATAAACACAGGAAGTGAAAAAACAATATTCTTTTCAATTGCTCTAGAAATTTAAATAGTATGGGATGACAAGTTCTGATTTAGAATTTGGGCTGAAATAAGCTTTTGCATTCCTGCACCTGCACAGTGGAAAGATAAGGCTTTTAATAGTGCTGTGCTCCAACTCTCAGCTTTTCTGATGTGGGAAGAATGTTCCGTATTGAATCACCAATATCACTTCCTTCAAAATCTTAGGATTTCCTTAGGGGCTCTCATTCCAGATGCTGGCTGAACCCAAAGTGCTGGCTATGGTACAAGATGTACCATAATCATAACATTAAATGAGTCTCATTAAAAAATATATATTATATATACTTTAAAATACTGTGTATACTCATCCTGAAATTTTGCATTGTGGAATTCTGACAAATTCTCATTTACATTGTCTGATTTGTAATATATCTTGTTTGAACATAATTCCCTGACGGATCATGAAATTGAGTGGTCCAATATCAAAAGACGTTGTTTATTAATGGGTAAGTGTTTTTTTAAGCAAACTTTTAAAGTCTCAGTGGAATGTATCATCTTTCTAGATCATTTTAATAGCATATTTATTTTATTTAGAAGGAATGTGAAAAGCAAGAATGAGCAATATGAGATTTTGCTCTTGAAATGTGATAGTTTTACTTCTATCACCTTTCTGAATCTGTTTTAACATACCTGAATTAGCGGGCGCCTGGGTGGCTCAGTGGTTTAAGCCTCTGCCTTCAGCTCAGGTCATGATCTCAGGGTCATGGGATCGAGTCCCACATCAGGCTCTCTGCTCAGTGGGGAGCCTGTTTCTCCCTCTCTCTCCGCCTGCCTCTCTGCCTACTTGTGACCTCTCTCTCTGTCAAATAAATAAAAAAATATTAAAAAAAAAAAAAAAAAAAAAAAACATACCTGAATTAGCAAAAAGAAGGCCAAATTTACCCATTTTATCCAGAAAATTTAGGCTGAAGTAACAAAACTGACATTTAGACCAGTCCAAAATTACTAGTTTGGATATAACCTTTGAGGCTGGTCTTCATCTGAATATTTAACTTACGTAGTATAAGAAATGAAGTAAAATTCTCTGCCTGTAAAATAGAGCTTTTACAAGTTTAGCAACTACAGATAGAAAAAAAAAGAAAATAGAAAATACAACACTCAAAATTCTCAGCTTTATGCACTTATAGGTTTTATATACTTCAAGTTGCTTTATTTGGTGTAATCTAATTATATTACTTATGATTTACATTAAAGTCTTGGTGTATATTGATTAATATAATAATCTAGAAAATTAGCTCAACTTGTTCCACATGAAGTTCCCTAGAAGTTTCTTAAAGTGTTTATTATTAAGTTAAATAAGTTTCTTCTCTAAAATCCATGTACTATGTTAAGATATTTACCAGTGCTGGAGCAGAGAAATAGCAAGATTTCCAAAGAAATCCTTTACTGTAGGTATAAGACAGGGAGAAACAAAATAAAACTCAAAAGACCATTTTGCCAGAGATCAATATCAACCAAGTCCTTTGTTAGATTTATAATTTCTTTGAAGGCATGTCTGCATAGAACTAATTTCTGAAGTTGTCCTAATTCAAATCACATTGGATTTGAAAACTAAAGTTACTCCCTATCTTTATAGGTAGGGAATCTGAAGAAACAAATTACTTGCTTTGGCTCAGGGATATTGCTAGAATAAGAACTCAGGTTTGTAACACAGACTACACAAGACTGAATTATCTTGTTAACTAATTAAGTTGTTAGCTGGTTATTAAGCTAAACACTAGCCTTTTGTCAACTGCTAGATGACTGATACTTACATTACTTTTTTAATTTTTCATTTTTTAGCCATTAATATTTGTTGTTTAACTTGATGATACAATTGTCTCTTATGTTATAACTCCATGGAATAGGTATAATTCAGTAGCATGAATTTTTGTAATAAAAGTTTCTGTAAGTGACTTATGAAATACTGCTGTGTAGATGCTAATTTATGATAAGAACTGAGGAACATCCTACAGACTAAATATTGTGTTTGTCTTTTACCTTAAGTGTAAGTTTTAAAAGGAAAACGAGTGAATTTATGTGACTTCTCTCCCTGCCCTGTATTTTGTAAGCATCTAGGAAATATATATAACAATATTATAAAATACTTTGGAACCTACCTCTTTCAGGATTCTTATGGCCTTCATCATTTCCCTGTCCCCTGAAAAATGCAAAAAATAAAGTTTTTATCTATAAATTATAAGAATACTCAAAGAGGTCTGAAATAACTTGTTGCTGTACAATTGTACTGAAGAGTTTTTATCTCTAGAGTTATTTTGTATTTTATGAAGTAAAGATAGTCCAGTATACTTTAAGTCTAATATGCTTGTAATATATAATCTTACACCTACATTGTTTTTTCCTCAGTGATTTCTGTGTATTTTGGACAGAGAATCCTTTTTCTGTCCAACGTGACTTTGGGAAAGTCAGCCTCCTTAAGGTTCTGATTTACTCCTATGAATAAATGAAGTATTTAGATAACATGAATTTCAAAGTCCCTCTGAGCTTTAGATGCAACTCTGTGATTATATAAAATAAATAGAAAATCAAATTTGAATGTTATTTGATATCAATAATGCTAAATTTCCAATGTGAAAAATGGGTAAATTTTAAGATTTGTAATTTTTTAAAGTGTTATGTGCCATTAATTGAAACCACAGGGAACAAAATCAGTAATTGTTGGTTAGTACTACATTGCTCAGTTAACTCCCATAGGAAAATAAATGCAGGCATAGATATTACTTGGCCCAAATTGTGACTTTTGTATAGGTGAAGGCCTAACACAATTGGGATATCATTGTACAAATGGTTGGTTTTCAAAATCAATTAAGTAAACTGTAGCCTGGCAGCTGAAATATTCTCTCCCTTTCAGGAGTACGTTATTAGTAGCCCTGCTCTCAGGGTTGATACTGTATTATCAGTTCAGCCAACTACAATGGTTCGCCATTTTGGACAGTTGTTTTTTTTTCTTCATGGTAATTTTCATAAAACAAAAATTTTCATAATTATCTTTCATAATATCCTACTTTAATATTTATTAGACTTGGGATCAGAATGCTTTGCCTTATAAACAATCAATTTTGGCTTTATCTTGCCTAATTTTTGAAGGACAAATAATAATTAATTGGCTAGTACTTCTCTAAAAAATTCCTTTATGTTGTTAAAACTACTGAAATTGGCTGAGTGCAACTACCGTGGAAACGAAGATGAATTTAACTTTTTGTTTACCCTTGGTATCTCCTTCCTTACATTTAGTAACCAGAATAGAGCACAGAATTCTATAATTTAAGTAATGTATTCATTCATTCAGTACATTTTTGTTGTGTATCTACTACCAGCTAGACATTGTTTTAGACAGTCAGCATTTCTAATAGAACATTCTGTGATGGGGGAAACATTCTGTATCTGCTCTGTCCACCATAATAAGCACTAGGCACATGAGGCTATGGATCCCTAGAAATGTGGCTAGTGGGTCTGAGGAACTGAATTTTGAATTTTAATTAAATTTGAATAGCATAGTTATGGCTATATAATGCTGTATATTAAATATATATGTATTTTTTTTTAAAGATCACAAGTGGGCAAAGAAGCAGGCAGAGGGTATGGGGAGAAGCAGGTTCCCTGCTGAGCAGAGAGCCTGATGTGGGACTGGATCCCAGGACCCTGAGACCATGACCTGAGCCGAAGGTAGAGGCTTAACCCACTGAGCGACTCAGGAGCCCCAGTATATTTCTATTTAAAAAACAAAAACAAAAACAAAAAACAGGCTCATAGAGGACAATTTGGTGATTGCCAGGGGTGGGAGAAATGGATTGACTGTTTTTGGCTTTGTCTTTTTAGTTTAAATAATTTTTTATAATAAAGGATATTAAAAATTCTGTCAACAAGTTAAAAAAATGCTGAGATCCATCAGCTATAGGAAGAGATAAATGTGTATCATTCACTGTGGAGAGAAACAAATCTTCCTAAGGGTGCTTATTGATTTCTTTCCATATTCTGGAAGATTTGTGTGGCCTTCCAAGAATTCAATATCATCATCATCATCCAGGACTGGCAGGAACTTAGCTTTCTCCAGGACTTTGGAAGGATATGAGTGCTGTCCACACCACATTTAGATCTCTGCAGTTGCATAAGCCTCTTTCCTACATGTGAGCATTCCATTTTAATAATGATACTAGCTAATTTTGTTGAAGATATAATATGAGACAACCAGTGTTCTAATCACTTTATGTACCCTACTGGAGGGATAGTATTATAATTCCCATTTTACAGATAAGAAAATGGAGAGCCAGAGAAATTAAGGAATTTGCCCAATGGTTACTAATATTTACAGAACTCTTACCACATATCAGATAATTTTTACTCCTGATGTACCATGTTCTTCACATTATGTTTTTTTACTCTCACATGCTATAGGCTTTATTATTATTTACATTTTTATTTATGAAGAAGCTCAGGTGCAGATAGGTCAAGTTATTTATTCAGTATCTCAGTTCTTATTCATGTCTCAGTTCTCAACTATCATGCTACCCTGCCTGTCAGGATATATTTTGCTAGAATAACTTGATTATTTGTGAGCTTAGATTCATTGCTGAATTTTCCCCTTCAAAGCATAGATGAATGGCCTAAAGTGAGGATGGTACTATGTTCAAAATTTTTAAAATAAGTAAATAGCCATATGTGCATCTCCTGGTTTTACATACTAATGAAATGAGACAAATACTAGAGAGGTGATTTGAAAAATAAATAGAATAATTTAAAATAGTGGTAAGTGCTAAGAAGGAACTAAAACAGGAGGATGTAATCTCTATTACACTATGGAGTTGGAGGTGGGTGGGTGAGAAGGAGTGGAGAGGTACCCTCTTTAGAATAAGGGTAGTCAAGGAAAAACCTCTCTGATGAAAGGACACTTGATTGAGACCGAATGATGAGACGACAGCAACATCAGTAATTGGGAGAAAAATTTTCCCAGAAGGACCAGCAAATGCAAATACCCAAAAGAGGCAACAAACTTAATGTATTGAGGAAAAGAAAGAAGTCCAGTGGTCTGGTCCAATCTGCTAGAGGAAGTAAGACTGGAGAAGGAGGCAGGGGTCAGATCACAAAGTCCACTCCTGACCAGAGTAAAGGGAACTAGGAAAGTACTGCAGTCATTAAGCAAAAGTGACATGATGTGACAATATGTTTTTTAAAAGACCTCTCTGAATGCTTACTAGAAAATGGGCTGATTATGGGTAAAAACAAGTAGAGGCATAGAGAACAGGTAAGAAGCTATTCCATTTGCCTGTTTTGTCTGAGGTGCTAGCCATGCAAATGGTGAAAAGTGAAAGAATTCCAGCTATGTGGAAGTAGTGTAATAAACTCATTACTTTCTAAGCATTGTGTATCAGAATCCTTTACGTTTTAATATAAAGTTGAATTTTTATGTAACAATCTGACATTGCTACCAGTTATTCAACTCTAATAATGTTTCTTATTGTTATTTATTATAAACAAATGACTTTCACAGCATCAGTATGGTTTGTCAAAATTTGATAATTCAGAAAATACACTGATAAAAGCCTAGCAATGCTTGTTTTTTAAAAAAGGCTTTCATTTTTACCATATTCTGCAAATAAGATTTATCATGTTAGAGTTATGAGCTGATTATGCGATGTCTGCGTCTTGATAAATTATTCCTGGCTCTCTACTTACATGCAATATGTGTGGTTGGTTTACTGCAGAGTAAAGCTGAATGAATTCCAGTACACATGTTCATGCAGGCACCATACACATGGCTAGTCAGTGTATGTAAGAGTTTTTTGTACCCTGTCCCTAGTATCTTGGCATTACTTTTATTATGTCTGCAGGGCTCATGCTGATGAAATGCCACAACACATTCTTTTACTAGTGTAGCCTCAACCAGCCTTTTTTTTTTTTTTTTTTTTTTTAAAGTAAAAGCAATTACCATCATAAAAATTCCTTACTGGGGAACTTTCCATATTGCGTTATCATTCCATGAGCCTAATAATAGCGGAATATAAAGAAAAAAATTTAATGCTAAAATATGTAAAAAAGACTTTTGAGTTCTCTTTAGTGAGAAACACTAGGGTTCTGGAGGAAGCAAAATAAGAAAAAAGGAAGTCAAGTCAAGCTTTCTAGACTTCTGGTACATCTTAGAGATTTATAAATCATTGCCTAGGTAAAGATAATTTGCAAATCACATGCACCTTCACCATTGTCTAAACACAGTTAAAGAACTCTCAGTCTGTTATCTATTGGAGAATGCTAATGCCTATAATTGGTCATTGCCTGACCCTTATGTATTTCTAACCTGATAGCTCTATCTGCCTAAAAGCTAATTCTGTGTTTTCTGTGAAATCTTGCAGTGGTGTTATCAGGGAGATTGTGTTCCTTTTGGCACTTGGCCCCAGAGCATAGATGGGGGCTGGGGTCCCTGGTCACTATGGGGAGAGTGCAGCAGGACCTGCGGGGGAGGCGTCTCCTCATCCCTAAGACACTGTGACAGTCCAGCGTAAGTAGCTAAAGTAAGCCGGAGCCAACAAAAAGACACAGTTGGAAATGATTCAAAGCTGTGGTTTCACATGTTATCTGTAAAAACGTTTCACTAGTGAGCCAAGTGTTTGTCTTCTGAACAAGCAATAGGCACAGGAGAGTGGAAGAGCCTTGTTAGACACTCTTTTTCTTCCTTCCCCCTTACTGTGCAACTAAAAATAAAAGAAAAAGAAAAAGAATGGCATTGTGTATCTACCCCAGGTATAGCCAGACTTGTAATCTAGTAATAATCAGATAGATTTCCCCCTCCGAAAACTACTGAATTATGGATGAATCCAGGTCTGCTCTTAGCCACATTACCATTATTCCCAGGAAACCTACGGTCTTTTCACATGTCACATAAAATTATTACTGCTACATTAGTATTAAAAGGACCAATGAGAGCACTTCAAGGGTTGAAATGCCTTGATTCGCATCACAAATCACAATGAAAAGAATACTGCCCATGTGTTAAAATAGTTTCCATTCACATGCCCCTATTAATCATCTTCCGGAGCTGCCACCACATTTCTCCCTGTGACTATTTTATGCAGGTCAGACTGTTCCTCTCCCACCACTCTTTTTCTCCGGTCAGAGTCCCCCTGGCGAAAGGCCAGCCCCATCAGTATTCTTTGGTAGCCATATTGCCTCTCCCTCCCACCAGTGCCCATTACAGGTGGACCAGTCCCGCAGTTAGACTTTCCTATCCGCTCGGAGACTGAACTGCTCCTTACCTGGTGCATATCAAGTGCTCCCCTTTTTTGTCTAAAGCTCAGGTTGTAGGCCTCCTTCCCCAACTAATGTTTGGTGCAGCATGGCTTTATAATATCCCTTCTGCTTTTTTTCCCTTTCTGGGGTAGTTATATATTACTTAATATATAGTATTATATAGATCCCTCTCTTTGGTTCCCCTCTCTAAATATCTTTCTTCTCTTTTACTCTTTATAGCTTGAAATTATTTCCCTTTACATTTGTTCTGTGTTTCCATTCCCCAGCTTTCTTTCCATTATTATCTTTCTGCTAAACAAGGCTAGCTCACTGTCACCCACTCACAAACCAGTCATGCTACCATCATCCGCATGCCTCTGTTTTTTTTGACCAAACCATTTTTCCCTAGCTGAATAAACTGGGCCATTCCTTTTCCTTTTTAGAATCAGTATCCACCGGCATTCAAAATATATTCAAAATGTAACTTTAATTATTCCACTGACTACCAGTAAGCTGAAATTATACTTATACTTGATCTTTTTCAAACAAGTACAGAGTAATTACCCAAGTTCAACTGCAGGCTACTATACATTAGTAACCAAAACTATAAACCTCTATGGTAATAAGTAATATACCCAGATCCTTAAGAGAATGACTTGGACTTCTTTTAAAAGAAGTTGGCTGTTTCCATTTAAGATAGTGTGCCCAAATAATAGCATGTAGCTTTCCCTGATGTTAAATACTTAAAAAATTAATTTATGTGAATCAGATATTGGACATCTTTTTCATTAATTAGAGTATAATATACAGTATTTATATAATGCAAAGCCATCTGGCTTTTAGGTGTAATTTTTCAAACTTCATGTAATGAGATTGAAATTCATTTCTGCATTATTTACTCTGAAATGAAACTATTTCCAGAGAGTTACTTAATATGCTCTCATTTCCAGTCTGGAAAAAATACTAAACTTACTATTTCCTATTTGGTGAACAGATAGCATCAGATTATGTGTTTTGTTGAGTATGATTCAAATGGTTTTTCATTATAAGTAAGTGATTATAAACTCATTGTGTTGAACTGAGCACCTGCTTACTATGATTATTAGAAAACAAACTTATTTAATTGCATTTTTTTAAGAATGTAAATCATGACAAGAGTCTTGTAAAGTTATTTATAGCAAACTGCCTTAGTTTTTATGTTCAACAACCATAATCATTATTGCTAACAATCACCAGGAAAATTGTTATTTTAATAACTAGTAAAATGTCAAATTTTATATTTTCTTAAAATAAATGCTAATATGTTTTCATCAAGTAACATATATACTCTTTATGTAGACAGATATATTCACATGTTTAACAAAATGTGTTTTCAGACCTTCAGGAGGTGGAAAATATTGCCTTGGGGAAAGGAAACGGTATCGCTCCTGTAACACAGATGTAAGTAAAACCAAACTTTGCTATGAAAAATTAGCTTACATTTCCCCTAGAGCAGGGAAATTTTTAAAACTATAAGCTATTTGGTCATAAATTCATGTGTATGATGGTCACATGAATTTTTTAATTGTTAATAGTGAATGGAACAGGCTTCATGTCCAGAAATTCGATCAACAGGAGACTAGGGGAAGCTCCAGCACTAGGAGCAAATGTAGTCTCCCCTAATGGTACTAAGAGAAAGTCAGTCATAGGTCCTCCAAAAGGACTTGGTCCCCCAACACTCACGCCTTTACCACCACTATCTTTCCTGAGTTCACCAGGATTAATCTTAATTTGCCCGTAAAATCGGATTATTTTATGTTTGCCACTGTAAGAGGCCCAAGATTCCCACATCATTCCTCATCTCTTGCTGTCCAGTCCCATCAAGTTCTGCATATCACATCTTCTGTTTTGTATCTCTGCCCAGCTACTGAAACTTTTCTTGTGTGCCTTTAGGAATTCATGATCCATTGGCAGCAAAAGCCCTTCTATCTTGATGTCTTCGAATTTTTCTTCTCTTCACTTTGTTGTTCTAATGGAAACTGGCTGTCCTCTAATGATACTTAAAATATTAGCCCTCTAAAGGTATTTTCTCCCTTAGCTCTTGAATGAGTGGAAGTTGATTGACTTTTTTTTTTTTGATTGACTTTTTAAAATATCTTATTACCCCTTTCAGATCATTCTTCCTCCCTCCTACCTAAAAATCACACCTTTTAATTTCATGTCCTCAGGGTATTAACACAGTATTCCTCACTGTCATACTCTGCAAAGCTATTCCTATCTTAATTCTCGGTTATTTAATATAACCAATCTTGGTTATGTAAATATGTAGATATTTTTTCAATATCTTCTCTTTTGGATTCTTCCATAAACATACAAACATATTGTTATTTCTCCTATCTTAAAAACAAAACAAAACACCTGCCAGTTCTTTCCCCATTTTTTTTCTTCTCTTTGAAACAAAATTCCTCAAAAGAGTTATACCATATCCACTACCTCTTTGAATTCTTGCCTAAAATTGTTCCTGTCGGATTTTTGCCACCATCATTCTACTAAAAATGCTCTTGTCGAGTCACAGATGACTTCCATGTTGCTAAATCTAATAGTCAATTCTGAGTGTTCATCTTACTTGGTAGTCAGTAGGCTTCCACAACATACAACTTTTTGGTTGTCCTTTTTTATTACTATTTGTTTTTTTCTCATTCTCCTCTGCTGGTTCCTGTTCTTTTTCTCTTACTTCTTAGAGTGTCCAGGACCTAGTCCTTGCCCCTTTTTGTACACTATCAGTATTCATTTCCTTGGTGATCTCATCCAGTTTCATTGCCTTCGATAGCATTCATATGCATTTGACGCCCAAATTTATATTTTTGGCCCAGATTTCTTTCATGATTCCAGACTCATGTCTTACCATTAGGTCCTTAGAAAGGCCTGCAAAGACGATACTATCTAGTCCTCCATTACTTTTCTGAACTAATCTCTTACTATTTTTCCTCAATAGCCATGCTCCAGCCACACAGGCCTCCTTCCTTGTACATATCAGGCATGCTCCCACCTTAGGGCTTTAGCATTGCCCATTTCCTTTACCTTGTGTACTCTTCTCACAAAATATCTACATGACTTACTCTCTTACCTAACCTTTATTCAACTGTCACCACCTCAATGAGGCCTAGGCTGAGTACCATATTTATAATTGCAACTTTCCCTACTCCCTACAACCTTGAGACTCCTAATCTTTCTTACCCTGCTCTGTTTCTCCCATACATACTTATACTCTGTAGCTTATTGATCATATTTACTTCTATGTTACATTTGTATGTAACATAGAAGTAATAACATGTGGCTTCAATTATAATGATCATTTCAAGATATCAGCATTATTTATTCATTCATTCAACAAACCATTGAATGCCTACTATATCTCAGACTGTTCTAGAGTAAGAAAGACCATCTACTCTCAAGGATCTTATAATTTCCTGGGAAATCAGTTAAATGCAGATAATCACCGCTCAGAGTGATAAATATATGATATGATGGAATAAGTATGAGATACTATAAAAGCACATAGAATGGGCACATAGCCTAATTAAGGATTTAGGATTTCTTCCCATAGGAAGGTAAAGATATGAAGGGCAAATAGGAGCTGACCAGAAAAGAAGAAAACGACAATGAAGAGCATTCTAGGTAGAAGGAAAACTAAATGCAAGTCTTGTAGGTTAAACAGCATGATCTTTACTGAGGCAGTAAGACACTGTTCAAAAACTTAGCCTCAGATTTATACTTTATATGAGAATGGATTGGAGAAAGTGAGACTACAACAGAACAATAAACGGTTCAGAAAGAATTTAAGGGTACTGGTGGGAATGACTGAAGTGCTGAGCCATGCAGTCTGCTTTGGCAGTGGAGTCTAAAGAGGGCTAAGAGGAGAAAATTAAGGACCTAAATTCAAAAATTCATAAAAATTGAAGAACCAATGTAATAAAAGAAACAGGGTGAGGGAGATAGAAGGTGTTGGGCTCAGAGAATGGAATGCACTGGATTTCATATATGACAAGTGAGATTTTTCTCAATGATGACAGATCTTCAGTGTGACCAAGGGAATGCATGCCTAGCTTTGGGCAGAGATGAAGGAGTTCAAAGATCTTCAAGGTTGGGAAATTTGGGAAGTTTTCTATGCAGATGAGGTCCCATCCTGAGGTCACTCAGGATGATGTTAAAGCCTAGACTGTGAACCAAGTATCTGACCCTTTAATAAATGAGAGAAAACGGCCATGATGAGGTTAATAGGAATGATGAAGCCAGATAGTGATTTGGATGATATATAGCATGAATTTCAGAAGAATAGAAGTCTTACATAAGGGTAGAATAAATGTGTATCTACTGTATATCAGATTGTGTTAGGTAGGAATGAGAAAGGCAAACCTATATCTCAATGCATATCTGTTTCTGTTATATATTTATAGGGGCAGGCACATATTTCCACTTTAATAAGATAGGTACTATAATATGAATAATGTATGATAAGTAAATGAAAAAAAAAAGTACTAGACATATCAGGCTTGTTGGTTTTTACCCATGAACTTTGTTTTAGATGCTCAAATTGTAGAACTTGCTGTTGGTGGATTGACATTTCTATTACCAGCTTTGTCTTGGGTTTCAGCTTTTAGCAAATGATACAATCAACATAATATCATGGAAATACAATTTTTTTTCACCAATCTAGACTCTACTAGTTGAAAATATGAGACTATTCAATTATCACACTGAAATTTAGTTTCATGCTAAGTTAATAAAACTGTCTCAACATAAGTTTATAAGATTGGGACTTTAAAGTATAATCTAATATATGAAATTTTAAACTTTCAGAACACATAATCTAGTTGCGCTGTCCAGGAGAACTTTCTTCATTGATAGAAATGTTCTATATATGCATTGTCCAGACTGGTAGCCAGTAGCCAAATTAGCTATTAAGCACTTGAAAATGGTTGGTGTTGGGGGGCTTCGGTGGATCAGTCAGTTAAGTGTCTGACTCTTGATCTCACCTCAGGTCTCAATCTCAGGGTCATAAATTCAAACCCCTCGTTGGTCTCCTTGCGAAGTGTGGAGCTACTTAATAAAAAAAAAAAAAAAAGAAAAAATGTGGCTAGTGTAAATGAGAAGCCAAACTTTTAAGTTTAATTAATTTAAATTTTATAGCAGCATGTTGCTCATGACAGGTGTGTTAGATAGCATTGAGCTGCATAGTCTAGTTCTTCAGTAGAAAAATAATAATTGTTATAAAGACTGTAAATATTATATCTAAAGTTCTCAAACAAATCAATCTTAGATCATTTTGGAAACAAATGCAGAATATCTCCATTTTTGGTAATGAGAGAGTAAATTATTCTGACAGAACTCTTTTTAAAAATTATTGAATAAGCATGTTTTAAAACATCACTTTAAAATCTGCAAATAACTGACAAGATAGTGAGGGAAATGTCTGAAAGCTAAATTCTTTGAGAAAGGGGGCTTCAAAAATGGTAGTGGAGCATCAGAGCACCTAAAGTACCTTTGTCCGGACAATATTCTACATAAGAGATAAGATAAACCACTATTGTTTCTCTTTCCTCCCTATAAGGAAAGCGCTTACCAAAGCTCCTCTCTTGATCGCTTGGCAGACTTCATCTGTATTTTATTGGCCTGGGACCACATACCCATTTTAAACCAGTCATGGGCAAAAAGAATGGGATTACCATAATTGGTTTAGACTAATCCAAGTTTGCCCGTAAAATGAGGTTAAGATCACCTTTCCTGAAAGGTAGATTCCTGGGCATAAAGCAGAATTCTGTTAGCAATAAAGTAGAGAGTGACAGATCCTGGGTATACCACACATGTCTGCTCAGAGCTCTTTTACTTCCCATCTTTACTAGTAGAAGTAGCAGCAACAGAAGTAGTAGTGGTACTAGTACATTAACTGAGCCTTCAGTATGTACCAGACCCATTAATTTAACTGTATTTTCTTCCCATTCTGAGAGTTCTTCTTCTCCTACTCAGTGAGTTGGTTTGCTGAGATATTGTAAATTTTTATTCTTTCAACAAAAATCCAGAAAAAAACATGCTAATTTAAAGTTTTGGTATAAAGGGTCCTGGAATCGGCCCCTATAGGGCTCTCTGCTCAGCGGGGAGCCTGCTTCCTCCTCTCTCTGCCTGCCTCTCTGCCTGCTTGTGATCTCTGTCTGTCAAATAAGTAAATAAAATCTTAAAAAAAAAAATCAACTTGACAGTCAAAAACTAGGAACAATTCATAAGCATAATTTTGGTTTGTAATTTGTGATCCAAGAGCTTTTCTTGAGACTTAAATAGGGAATAAAGAATAAATTCAAATGATTCTGGAAAGATTTTCAAATCTTTGCACACAATGAGATCATGTTAGGCAGTCAAATGGCAGGAGTACCTGTTTATGAATCTTTGAGGTTTGCTCTATGCTATTTAATTTATGCTCAGAATGTACATTATAATAAAAAATTTAAAAATCTGTGTGTGGCTCAGTGGGCTGAGTCCCCGACTCTTAAATTTGGCTCAGGTCATAATCTCAGGGTTTTAGGATTGAGCCCCATGTAGAGCCTACTTAAAATTGTCTCTGTCCCTCTGCCCCTCCTCCCATTTTCAACCTCCCACCCCCAGGACCTGCTTATGTTAGCTCGTGCACACAGGCACACTTGCACTCTCTCTCTCTGGGAGGAAGAAAAAGGAAAGAAAGGAAAAGAAAAGAAAATCTAGGGGATGTTAGTCTGATTCACATGTGTTCGATAGAACCTATTTATATTCTTTTTAAGATCTTACAACCCATTCCTCATAGCCTGTCAGTTTCTCATGTAGTATAGCAGTCTTGACCTTCTCATTTCTGTGATTGGCCAACTAGTACTATAGATTATTGCTTAGTTCTCACTTTTTATGTATCATAATTATTTAACATTATTAGTAAGTACTCTCTGATTAGAGTTGGATTAGCTTCATTAAAATCATAAGTGAAAAATAGAATACATTAGAAAATCCAAGGACAAGGAAAATAATATTTAGCTAACTAAATCAATACCTTAAATATGTACCATAAGTTCCTTCTACATATTAAGATGGACCACACATTTTACCCTGAGTTCTTAGAGACCTGAGTAAACAAGCAAACACTATCATTTCTAAGTTTCATAATGTCTAATAGCGACAACAAAAGGAGATATATCACAAAAGAACACTTTGCTATTTTGAAGTTTGATACTCCTACAGGGATCTCCACACTGGTGAATCAGATTGAAACATGCAAGGCTGACAGTACTCTTTTTGCTTAAGTTAGAGGAAAATTAAACTAAGAAACTTTGTAGGCCAAGTAGTCTTAAAAAGTGTCTAGCACAAAAACAAGACAGCCACACCTTCTCCCCAGTGCTGATTTAATTCCCACCACAGACATTTGAAGGATAGAGGAGTGGTAGAAAGACAAGAGCTCTCCAGTAGAAAGGGAACAATGTTCCCATTATTTCCTGTCCCATTTACCCCAGTTGGAAAGAAAAAGATCCCCAGAGACAGAAGAGGCAACTTATAAAGAAAAGAATCTTAATCTTTAAAAATTTAAAAATAGGTCAGAAAATTGTATCCAGCTGTAAAATTGGCCTGACCAGTCTCAACAGCAACTTAATTAGCCTAGAGACCAAAGGTATTCACACTTTAGACTCTGAAGCTGATTATCGGCATTAGGATGTGTTAGACAGGCAGTTTGTTCCCTAGGTCATCATCATTGGTCACCCCAGAAGCCTTCAGAAGCAACTGGACAAGGACTCTTTCTTTGACATCCCTATGATGGTCTCTAGGACAGAACAGCATATAAAGACAATAGCTATAGCAGGAACAAATTAAAATGATTTTCATCTTGAAGTTACTGAGAAACCAGGAGCTTTTTTATAGATATAGAGTAGAATTGGATGAAGTTCAATCTCACCATTAAAATAGCAACTACAATAGGATATTTTAGATCATAAGCTAATCTAATAGATAATAGATTGGCCCTTTTAAGATTTTGAAGAATTTTATGGAAATCATAATGCCATAATAAAAGACATATCTACATTTCCAAAAAGAATTTCCTGTTTTCCCTTAGCTAACTCTCCAAAACCAAAGGAAAAAAAAAATTCTTCCTTTTCCTATTGTATGTTTTTTGTGATTTGAGGCTTGATGATGTGACTAGTGTGGGGTGATCAGATTAGGTGGAGGCTGGCAGCGCTGGTAGTGAAAGAATTCACCCAAGATAGAACAAAGGAGGTAGAAGTTTATCACATATACCACAAGGGAGAGGCATATACCACAAAGGACAGCAAAGCAGAGAAAAGCAGAGACTGTCTGCCAAGAGGCAGTGGTGGGGGGTTGCAGTTAAAGAGGGAAAGTGAGGAGGTATGGGAATGTATGGAACTTTCCTTTTTTGATACCTGTGTCTGGGTGTAGGTATATGGCTTTTAAATATTTGGAGGTAGGTTGCCTAATAGGCTGTTTGTATTCAGCCTGGGGGTTGCAGGTCACTGTGTGCCCTTCTACCTTACTCAGATTTCCATTGTTCAAGTTGGTTGTGTAAAAGCAACCTGGACAACTAGGGTAAAACTTCTGGTGAAATACCTAAGCTTCACTCAGGCTGGGATGGAAAGTCTTATTTGTGTTGCATCTTAAACATCACATCTCCTCCTTTATCTTACACATCAAGACTATTAAAAAAAATTATAGACTCAGAAGGGTTGCTAGGTCATCTGTGGTCTGTTCAAAAATTTAAGCATAGATTTTGTAGTATTTTCTCAGGTATTTCTCCTAGGTATTTTCAGTCAGTTTTTTTTTTCTCCCCTTTTTTTTTTTTAAAGATTTTATTTATTTGACAGACAGAGGTCACAAGTAGGCAGAGAGGCAGGTGGAGACAGAGAGAGGGGGAAGCAGGCTCCCTGCTGAGCAGAGAACCCTATGGGGGGGGGGGCTCCCTCCCAGGACCCTGGGATCATGACCTGAGCAGAGGGAGAGAACCCAACCCACTGAGCTACCCAGGTGCCTCTTAGTCAGCTTTTCTAGAGGGGCATGCTATTCTGCAATTTTTTTCTTCTTCAAGACCTTACTTACAGTCATTAAGAGGTGATACTCCTTTGGTTGTGGAAAAATATAGCCTATATTTCATGGTGAGATTATAGTGGAAAACATGGATTTTGGATTCAGATTGACTTAAGTTTGAATGCTGACTGTAACCCTTGTTGCTGTTTGGTCTTGGCAAAATAACTAAACCTTAGGGAACTGCTATATAGAGTATAATTATATCCAACTTCTCATGGCTATTGGAGAAATGAAAGATGTAACACATGTAGAACATTCAGTGCTGCTTCCTAATACTTCATCTGTACTTAACGGAGTATAGATAATATTATAGACATTTTTGTTTCAGAGCGGATTACAAAGTACTTTCATACATAACCTCATTATATTTTCAAATCACTTTTATAAAGAGAAAGAACAAGTAATTTTTTTAAGTGTTTTAAAATGAGGTACTAAATCTGAGCAATAGGCTAGTACCATGGAAGGGATTGAGACAGGCATGGGATTTCTGAGTACTGATTTAGTGCTCTCGTAGTAGCCCTTGGGAGGTGGGTGTGGCAAGGTAAGCGTCTCTGAAAGAGTTTGGTCACCTTTGGCATTGTCTTACTTCCAGTCTAACCTTACCCTGCAGCAGAACCAGATAGCTGAGAACATTCTGAAACTACAGACCTTGCCCCCAGGGAGAGGTGTGGGGTAAGTGATAACAAGGTACAGAGTTGATCCATAACAGCGTTATAACCCTGTCCCAAGTTATAATTAGAAAACAGATTATATGTCAAACACTGGATTTTTTATAAATATTTTATAGACTATTTATTATATTATTATATATGGCAAAAAAGTAACAGGAGCAAGTGTCATTAATCTTTAGGTTAGTATGAATTTTATGGTGAGCATCACGTTTTGAAAAATAAGGACTAGCTTTTAAGCACAGAATAGAGCTTGCTTGTTTGCTTTGTTTTTAAAAGGGATGTTTTAAAATTTACAAAGTAAATGTTTGTTGCCTAACGTTTTCATAGGCTAGGGAAAAGAGTTATACTATGGACAGATAGCATTTTAGTTAAATTCAGGTTATACAGGAATAGATTTAAGTTTGAAAACTTGCATAGAAGACTATGGTATCAAAAAGGACTGCTAGATTCTAGTTAGCCTTGACAAATACAGGTTTAGCAGGCTTTTGTTTCTTTTGTTTTTTTTTTTTAAGTAAATACACAGTGAAACTACAAAAAAAATTAGAAAACATTTTGGAGAGAAAAGATAAGATTCAATCAAAAGCTGGTTGAGACATTCACTGGATACTGCGATTAACTTTAGTGAGATAATCATACAATACCTGATAAGTAGGCAATCAGGAATTTTGTTTGCAACTTCTAAGAGAAGGTGTGGAAGCAAGGACTTTGTTAGCCCTTGTGTCATTGCATGACTTAGAAAGTTATGCCTGTTTGGGTAAACAAATAAAAAGGTCCTTTCTTCGCAGTCCCATGTCAAGTGGTCTGTGACTTGCTAAGCAGATCAGGGGCTGGAATTTAAATTCCACTTATGCTCCTGAAACTAATAGGGTATAGCCAGCTAAGAGTATGTTGCCATCCTGGAGAGGAAGAGGAAAATTAAATTTGGGGAGTGTTGAAGTGTTGTCTAGTGTAATGATGAAGAAGCAAAAGTGCATTTAGTGCGGAAACAAGAGAGGAAGAAGCAGCAGAAGGTGAAAAGGGCAATAGAGAAAAGAAGTAGGAGAATAAAATGCCAGTTTTGCTCATTTTGCAATTTTACACAAGGCCATAGAAATCCTTGTGTCCTGCCAGTCTGCCTATCTCCTTTATGAAGAAGAGAGGAATGGGAAAGGGGAAAAAGAATTTTCTTGCTCAGCTTTCTTCTCACACTTTATTACAGATAAAAAGACACAACACTTATTTATGGAATTGTCCTCTTTTGTAAGACATTTTGGGATGTATTTCTCTTGAAGTTAAGTGGCATTTTGGGTGTATTTTGCAAATGAAAGAGAGAAGGCACAAAAGCCTTCTGCAACTTGCTAAGGTCACCCTATTCTTTGGGACAAAACCAGGATTAGAAACCCAGTAATAGAAATGCCCCTACAAAGTTTGTCAGCGGAAGCTGAGATTTCTTTCTATAGCAACTTTTATGCCCCAATGAATTATCTTTTTTTTTTTTAGGTTTATGTACCAATAAAGAGTATTAAGTTTAGTCAAAAAGAGATGCTTTTAAGCAAAAAGTGTAATTGGAAGTGTAGATAGTCTGGAGAATGTGGTAATAACATACATATCTCTGTTAAAAAAAATGTGCTGATAAAGATGCTAGTATTAATTTTTTTTTTATTTCTTTGAAATAAAGATTAAAAATGCTGAGACCTGCAGCTTTGCCCTCTGGATTTATGTGGGATCCTGCTGGTTGCTTTTTAGATGGAGAGGATCCTTGATTAGTGTTAACACCAGGAGGCTGAAAACCTGTCAGGCTTTACATAAAAAATTGGTTGCTTATGCCCACTGTTTTTGCATGGTGTCAGCATTTATTACCTTTAAGCAATTTAAAAAGCATTACTCTTTAAACTCTCTACTATTCCTAAAAAAAAATAAAATAAAATAAAAACATATTTTATGTAATTTTTCCTTAAGAAATTATTCTTTTCTTTGATCACTCTTTTCCTTTGGAATGAGAATATACAACTCCTACTGAGTTAATTTCTAATAAACGCAAATTCAGAGCATTCACTGAAGGAAACATTGAAATCAGAAAAACAGAACAGCTGGTAAATTCTAACAGAACTAGCCGGTATATTCTAGAAACAGAAAGGCATGGGACCAAGTCTTCTACAGTTTCCATGCTATTCTTGAAGCTCCTTAACACACTCTTCAGGGCCTTTGTATTTACTATTTACTTTTCTCACTGATGTGTAAATCACTCCCACCATTTCTTCTAACTCTCTGCTCAAGGGCTACCATATTGGAGAGAATTTCTCTGACCATACCATTTTTTTTTTAAGATTTTATTTATTTATTTGACACAGAGAGAGATCGTAAGTAAGCAGAGAGACAGGCAAAGGGGGGGAGGGGAAGCAGGCTCCCCACTGAGCAGAGAGACTGATGCGGGGCTTGATCCCAGGACCCTGAGATCATGACCTGAGCTGAAGGCAGAGGCCTAACCCATTCAGCCACCCAGGTGCCCCAACACCATACTATTTTAAAACAATTTCCCCTTCACCTCACCATCAATCCCCTTATTTTTCTTCTTTCTCACCTCCAACT
This sequence comes from Meles meles, assembly GCF_922984935.1. Classification (NCBI taxonomy): domain Eukaryota; kingdom Metazoa; phylum Chordata; class Mammalia; order Carnivora; family Mustelidae; genus Meles; species Meles meles. The sequence continues at coordinate 89,217,068 of NC_060068.1, forward strand.
AGAATGAACTCCTGAAAGCAGGGACCTAATCTGTTTTATTGCTTTATCTCCACAGCTTACATCATATGTGACACATTTGCTGAGTAGAATAAAGACATTTAAGGCCAGTTCTTAATGGCTGGTTTTAAGAGGACTAATGATAAGCTTATGATGTGCCCATATGAAAGCCGTCAAGGTCTAGATACCTTACGTTTAGGGATCAGATTGTTCAGTGTAGACCCAGAAGAAAGGGTTATAGGAAGATAGATTTGGGCTAAAAGTAAGAAAGAACCTGTTAATTGCAGCTGCCTGAAAAGTATTTGATTTTTCTATAGATGCTTGTACAGATTGCATGATCACTTTAGGGATAATTATAGAGGAAATTGAAGCATCTTATGCAAATTAGATTATAATCTTAGAAGTATATGATTCTGTATTGACTCAAAAATTAATTGCTGAGTTTGGTCAGTCTTCAAAGTGCTGCTGGACATATGTATCTAATATGTTACCATCCTAAATCAGAGGGTTGAAAAATTCCATCTCCTCTACCAAAGTTGGCCCTGTCACCTCTTTTTGTAAATAAGATTTTATTGGAACACAGAACTGACCTTTCATTTGCATGTTGCCTATAGCTTCTTTCACACCATAATGCCACTGTTGAGGAGTTGCAACAAAGACCGTATGGCATACAAGGTCTAAAATATTACTATGTGGCCCTTTACAAAAAACGTTGGCCATCCTCTGTCCTTAACCAATAAACTGCAAAAAATAATACATAGAAATAAATAAATCTCTATTCAGTCTCCCAAATACCTCATCAGCATCATCATCCTTATTATTTTTGATTGTTTTATCAGTAAATTTCCAACCATAATAATATAAACCTCTCTGAATATTTAAATAGAGGGACTTTAATGGGAAAAAAAATGGTTACATAGACGTTGGAAGAGGCTGGCAAGCCCATAGATCAACATCAACAGGAAAATGCCACCACTCCCTTCCAGGGAGACCAAAGAAGAGGGTAGTTTTATTGGAGTCTAGACGCTGGAATTATAGGATAGAATTATAGGATAGGGCCAGAGATGGGGAAGGATGGGGTAAGTGTGGTGCTATTACCTGAAGTTGAAATCACAAAAAGATTCTTCTGCCTCTGGTGCTGCCATGAGGTGGAGAGAAAGAAAGAGAAATACTCTGGCTTCTCCCAGTAGTGCCTTCATTGCCTGAATCATTTCAGTAGTCAGCAGACACAGAAGACTGGGAAATGGAGCTTGCAGAGTTCATTCCCCAGAGATACAGAGCAGAGCAAGAGAAGGTGAGGAATGAATCTTAAGAATGCCTAAACCCAAGACCAGAACAGCTGCTAATAGTTATTCACTTCTGCCCTATGCCAGGTACAGAGCTAAACAGTGCACATGAATCCTCTCCTAGGAGGTAAATACTCTCCTAGTATTATCCCTAGCTTATAGATGAGGTTTGGAAAATTGAGTGCATTGCTAAAAGCCATGAATTAAATAAAAGACCAAGTTAGAATTGGATCCAGGTTTGTCACACTCCAAAATTTTGCTTTTAGCCCTCTTGTTTTATAAATGAGGAAAAAGTAGTTTGGAGAAGAAAAGAAAGTTGCAGCTGAAATGACAGGAACTCAGTTACTCCTATTAAGTTTTTAGACATCTTAACAGAGCTAAAACTTTATGCTGTTACTGTAGTATTCAGAGTTCAAAGGAAGCTCCCATTCTGATGAAGGAGTGTCCTTACACCCTGAAACTATCACTAAGCAAACGTTTATAGCCAGTGTACGTGGCAAAAGGGATTATTAATTACAAATGCCTAAGAGTGTTGAAAGAGATTAAATAGATAATATATCTATAGGCTTCTGAATAGTGTACCATAGAATGGGTACTTGCTGAATGCTTAGTAAATGCTAAGTAGCTGTTGTCATTGTTAATATCTTTATTATGCTGACTCTGAGTAGTTATCAGAGGAAAGAATATAGATTAGAAATTTTATGAAACATTATCCAAGTGTCTTGTTAAACTATAATATCCTCCTGTCAGACTTTTCACTTTGCCTGTATTTAGGAGATTCGTTACAAGATAGTCAAGAATGGGATTTTTTGTTTGTTTGTTTTTAAGTAAATAGTCTTCATAATGCCTTAGTTTGTTAATTCAGGGTTTTTTTTTTAATGTACCAGTGGTTTTCTATGAAATGTCATCTTCTCTTATTACTTCATAAGTTTCTTTTGTCTACGATGGAACTATTCCCAACATATGACCTTCTCCTTCCTGTAACCATGGCTTTACTTCACTTCCTTCTTAATAGTTTTAACGCCCTAGAAATATTCTTTCTCACCTAGCTCAATTCCTATAATACTTTATAATATTATAAAAAATAATTACTTACAGTACTTGTAATTGTGCTATACTCACGATTTTCCTCCTACACAAATCATGTGACACATGGATCTTTTACCTTATGGAGCACCTATAGGCCACCTGTGCTGTGCTGTGGTATACTCACTGCCTGAGACAGCACTGCTGTTTTCCCATTTGTGTCCCATTTCTCCAGCTAGACTGAAAGCCATGCTTGGATGAATGTTTTAGTGGTTGGTGCTTTACAAATACTTAAGTTTTATCGGAAAACTTGTAGTTAGAGTTCAAAGTAACTGTATTTTTTTTTTAATTTGATGATGTTTGCTTAAAAATTAGTCTTGCTACATGGCAAAGCCACCAACCACTTTCATCCTTGAATGGGAGTCCCTGAAAAAGTGTCTAGAATGGCTTTTCTTTGATGCAAAGATTGGCACGCGGTGAAACAAACACCCCGGAAGTGTGTCTGTCCAGCATGATGCACTAGGTAGCCTATGTTAAATAGTCACTTTTCATTTTTTTCAAAGACAAGAAGGGTTATTTGACAAGCAGAATCATTGGGTTTGATATTGCAGTGTCAAACTTTAATGTGCAGAAATTATAATATGAGGCTCACAATGGAACATAGACCTATTGACTGTTTTCAGAATTTAAGGCTTTTTTTTTTAAGATTTTATTTATTTATTTGAGAGAGAGAGAATGAGAGTGAGTGAGCATGAGGGGGAAGGTTAGAGGGAGAAGCAGACCACCCCTCCAACCCCACGCTGAGCAGGGAGCCCTATGTGGGGCTCGATCCCAGGACTCCAGGATCATGACCTGAGCTGAAGGCAGTAGCTCAAACAACTGAGTTATCCAGGTGCCTGAATTTGAGTCTTTGGACTTGATATGGTAGAGATTTGAACCACAATATATAGGAAGTAATAATGACCATATGACTATATGCTTCAAGGGACCATTTATAATATACTAACCTCAGAAAACTGTATAAAGTAAATGTAGACATCCAAGGGAGGGCAGTAAAAAGTCCTTGATTGATCTCTGAGAGTTTAATCTACTCATCACTTACTCACAATTAAGAATTTTATCTCCTGACCTGTTTTATTCTTCCTTATGTGAGCAGGATATTTTTTCCATCAGTTTATTAAAAGCAGTGATTCTTTTAGGTACTACAACTATAGAACTCTAAAAGATGAGTCAAATTAGGTCATATTGCTCAAACATTGTGAAAAGTTATACTTCTAATTTTTTGTGAATTTAAAGATTGAATTTAGGATGGCCTGTGGTATTTGGAATCTAGACCTGGCTGCATTGGCATGAATTTTTAAAAAATTCAGGTAGATGAAACATTCCAAACTTTTAGAAAACAAATAACCTTCTCTTCACCCTCTCAACATCCTTCTCTCCTCCCCACCCAACACATGCAGAAGTTTTTAACTAATTTAGTATTTTATTTTCCGTGATGTTCATAGATTAAATGTAAATCTTAGTAAGTCCAAATTCCTTGAATTTGAAGGTGTTTAGACTTGAGGACTAGCATTTGCCCAGTTCATTCCACATCTTAAAATATGGTTTTTGTCAAGGCTAGACAGTAAACAGCTATAGTAGTAGGGATCCAAACCACAATTAATAGTGCTGAATGTTGTGTTACAAACCTGCCTCTTGATTCCTTAAAATAAAGAGCTGGGAGTAGCTGTGGCAACTGGACCTTAAATAATGTTACCAAAAGAGATTTTGTGTTTTAGTTTTTTCATCTAGTTTTTATATGTATTTACAATCCTGATGGATTGATTGCAAAGTGGACTATGACATGTATCTGACTATAAAGTTATAAGGAAACTATCTGACACTTAATTTCATATAAATTACTTCAGTTATTTATTCTGTGGCTAAGATATAATTCAGACACATCAGTTTGAATACTGCTGTAGAATAAGTAAATGTAAAGTAAATGCCAGAGTTATAGCTACAGCATCAGGCAGTGAGCTAATGTGATGAATTCAGGCAATTTTAATTTTAGGGACATTGTCCCTTAGTTTTAGTATTTTTCAACAATCATACCATTTATGATTTTATTTTATTTTAGCCATGTCCTTTGGGGGCCCGAGATTTTCGAGAGAAACAGTGTGCAGACTTTGACAATATGCCTTTCCGTGGAAAGTATTATAACTGGAAACCCTATACTGGAGGTAATGTATAACCAGCAGAGCATTCATCATGCTTGAGAGCTTTGCAAATATAAAAGAATATATAAATACATACAAACACACACATATATTCATACACATACTAGTAGAAATCAGTGTTTGCAAATCAAAGCAGGATAATGCTTATAGTACTATAAAGTTTCCCTGTAATAAAGTTTATGTTAGTAAAAATGATCAGAGATCATTTATAAAAACCTAATTCTATTTAACAAGGTACAAAAGTCCTAGAAAGGATATAAATCCAAATAATGCTTTTGAATTCTTGAGACTTTCTTGGGATAAATGGACATTACATTATAACCATTTATAATCACTAAATATTTAGAATTATCACCCTGAAAACAACTTATAACAATATAAATCAATTTAAAAGTGGCCAGGAAAACCTATATTCTTTCTTGGTCAAAGGCCAAAGATCTTCCAATAGATTATTATTATTCTTTTTTAGTGTTGGGGATCATTTTTACCTTTTAATTTGGGCATGTATCAAACACTAATTGTTCAGTAAATACCAGAAGTTTTCTTGTATTCCCAAAATACAAATTAAATTTTGTTAAAATTTTCTCTTGGAGAAATTGAATGTACTTTTAAAAAATTTCTATTGTTTGTTTTTGATTCTACTATCTTGCCTTGTAAATTTTCCAACAGAGCAATATTAAAAGAATTTTACATTAACAAGATTCTACCATTCACATTATAATATACTTTGTTACATGTCTTTTTTTTTTTTTAAGATTTTATTTATTTATTTGACAGACAGAGATCACAAGTAGGCAGAGAGGCAGGCAGAGAGAGAGAAGAGGAAGCAGGCTCCCTGCGGAGCAGAGAGCCCGATGTGGGGCTCGATCCCAGGACTCTGGGATCATGACCTGAGCCGAAGGCAGAGGCTTTAACCCACTGAGCCACCCAGGCGCCCCACTTTGTTACATGTCTAGTCATCGCTCCATCCATTAATTTTTTGATGTGTGTCAAAGTAAATTGTAGTCATTGCTATACTTTCCTCTAAATACTTCAACATGTATAACATTAACCCTAGTTCAATATTTATTTATTGTTTTAGAAGTTAGATTATGTACAATGCAATGCACAATCTTAACTGTACTTTCCCTGAGTTCTGACAAATGTGCACACCTGCAAAATCCTATTAACATACCGAACATAACCATACCTCCAAAATTCTCATAGTCCCCATAGTCGTTCCTAGTCAATAGCTGCCTCTACCTATTTCTTCCAAGAGGCAACCCTGTTCTGATATTTTTTTCCTTACCATATATTACTTTTGCTGGTGCCAGAACTTCATATAAGTGAAATCATGTCATATTTACTATTTTGGGCCTAATGTTTTTGAGATCCATCCACGTTATTGCACATATGAATAGCTCATTCCTTTTTATTGCTGAGCAGCATTCCATTGTAAAAACCAGTTTGTTTTCCCATCCTGCTATTGATGGCTAACCACCTGAGTTGTTTCTAGTTCTCAGCTGTTCTGAATAAGCTGCTGTGAACATTTTTGAAGCATTCTTTTTGTGAGCATATGTTTTCATTTCTCTTAGGTAAATACTTAGGAGTGGAATTGCCGGGCAATAGGGGAGGTGTGAGTTTAGCTTTAAAAGAAATTGCCAGATGTTTTTCCAAAATGATGTACCATATTACAGTCCCACCAACAACAGATGAAAGTTATGTTTGTTCCACATCCTTGCCAACATTTGGTATTTTCAGTCTTCTGTTGGTAGGTGTATAATAATGTCTCAGTGCTGTTTTAATTTGCATTTCTGATCATTGATTATGTCAAGTACATTTCTATGTGCTTATTGACCATTTATAAATCTTCTTGGTACACTTGTAAAGTGACTGTTCCCATCCTTTGTCTATTTTTAATTGATTATTTATCTTTCTATTCTTGAGTGGTAGTTATTTATCAGATACATTTCATGAATATTTTTTCACATCTTTGGACTTTCCTTTTACTTTTTTAATGGTGTTTAAAAATTAAGATTTTAATTTTGATGATTGCTATTTTTTCATCTTTTTTTCCTTTTATGGTTATTGTGTTTAGTGTCCGTCTTAGAAGCCTTTGCCTTTCTCAACTCAAGAAGATATTTTCTTATGTTTTCTTCTAAAAGCTGTATGGTCTTGGTCTTTGTATTTTGATCTATAGTCTAAAAATAATTTGGGGTTATGGTGTGTATTTGTAATTTCAATTCTATTTTCTTTCACTAATTTGTCAACAATAGAAATGCACAATGAAATGTTTACAATGTGCAATGAAATGAAATGGTAGCAGTACTATGCTAACACCACACTGACTGAATTATTGTAAATGCATAGTCTTGGACACAGGTAGTGTAAGTTCCTCCAACTTTGATCTATTTTTCAACAGTCCTTTGGATATTCTAGGTGCTTTGCATTTCTATCTAAATTTTAGAATTGCTATTAATTACTACAGAAAAATATGCTGGGCTTATGATTGCTATCATGTTGAATCTATAGATAGTTGAAGGGGAACTGATAAATTAACAATATTATTTTAACATTGAATATTGAATTCAATAGTGAATTTATGAACATTATATATATATGCCCATTTATTAATGTTTTCTTTAATTTTCCTTATGTTTTCTTTAATTTCTCTCAGCTATGTTTTATAGTTTTAGGTGTTAGGTCTTGTACTTCTTTTGTTAAATCTATTTCTGAGTAATTTTTTTTTTTAAGATTTTATTTATTTATTTGACAGAGAGAGATCACAAGTAGGCAGAGAGATAGGCAGAGAGAGTGAGAAGGAAGCAGGCTCCCTGCCAAGCAGAGAGCCCGATGTGGGACTCTATCCCAGGATCCCAAGATCATGACCTGAGCCGAAGGCAGCGGCTTAAACCACTGAGCCACCCAGGCGCCCTATTTCTGAGTAATTTTGTTTGCAACTATTGTAAATAAAAGTTTAAACTATACCATTTTCAACTGCTTGCTCTAATATCCAAAAATACATAGATTTTTGTGTATTAAATTTATATTCTGTGACCTTTCTAAATTTACTTACTTGTTCTCTTAAAAACCACTGTTAGTCCTAATAGTTGTTTTGTAGATTGTTTAGGATTTTCTTGGGAAATAGTCATGTTATCTGGAAGTAGAAACTGTTTGTATCAATTGTTATGTCTTTTAATTCATGTTCTTGCCTTAATACACTGGATTGGCTCTTCAGTACAATTTGTATATGTATGAGTATATATATTTTTCATTATTCTGTGAATATGGTGAATTGCTTGATAGATTTTTATGTCAGACCAACCTTTTATTTCTAGGATAAACCCTATGTAGCAATGATTTTTTATCTTTTTATATGTTATTGGATTTAGTTTCTAATTTTTTATTAAGGGTGTTTTCATCTATTTTTTTTTTAAGGAATTCTGATTTGCAATTTTTTTTCCCGTCCTGTGTTTGACAAGTTTGGGTATTAGATTTACTCTGGCTTCTAGAAATAGAATCCCCGTTTATTTTCAAAGAGATTATAGGATTGATATTATTTCTTCATTAGAATAGATTACACTACTAAAGCCACTCAGGTGTGGTATTTTCTTTGTGGAAAAAGAAATTATTACAAATTCAACTCCTTTAGTAAATAAAGAGCTGTTCACATTTTTAAAAAAATTTTTATGTCTTCAAGAAACTATGGGATAGGGGCGCCTGGGTGGCTCAGTGGATTAAGCCGCTGCCTTCGGCTCAGGTCATGATCTCGGGGTCCTGGGATCGAGCCCCGCATCGGGCTCTCTGCTCCGCGGGGAGCCTGCTTCCTCCTCTCTCTCTGCCTGCCTCTCTACCTACTTGTGATCTCTCTCTCTGTCAAATAAATAAGTAAAATCTTAAAAAAAAAAAAAAAAAAGAAAAGAAACTATGGGATACTCCCATATACCATTTCTTGACAGAAAATTGATCATAACATTCTCTCACTATCCTGCTTCATATCTATAGGCTCTGTAGTGATGTATGCCCTTTCATTTCTAATATTGATAATATGTGTTTTCTCTCTTTTTCTTGATCAGTCTTGTTTGAGGTTTATTAATTTTATGAATCTTTTCAAAGAATCACACTTTTTGCTTTAGTAATTTTCTTTTTTTTTTCTCTTTTATGAGTTTTTGCTCTTATATTTATAATTTTTAAATTTTGGGTTTATTTTGCTTTTCTGTATTATCAAACTTGATTTTTAAAAAAATTTCTCTTAATTCAAAACCTTTTCTTATTTACTTTGTGATTTCTCCTTTGACCTATGGGTTATTTAGAACATAGTTTTATTTCCAATTATTTGATATTTTCTAGATTTTTTGGTTATTGATTTCTAATTTCTACTATGATCAGAGAATACTCTGTATGATTTAAATTTTTTTAAATTAATTGAGATTTGTTTTATAGTACCATTTCTTGTTCATGTTGGTAATGTCCTATCTATTCTTGAAAAGGATGTGTTTTCTGCAAATGTTGGATGTTCCATAGATATCCATCCATCAGATTGGCTGTTAGTGTTGTTTAAATCTTTTATATTCTTCCTGATTTTTTTTTTTTTTTTTTTTTTTTAGTTGTAGTTCTTCTATCAGTTACTGGGAGAAATGTGTTAAAAACTCTATTATATGGCTTTGCTTTCTTTTTTGCAAGTTTTTCTTCATGTTTTTCAAATTGCTTTTATTAGGTACATAGAAATTTAGGATTGCTTTGTCTTAATGTAGGAGGAAAAGAAGTGTCTGAAAAATAATTTACAGATTTAATAATTAGCATCTAGGTAATTATAAGCTTAGTGAATTTACCCTAAATTCATAATAAGCTTTCACTTCATAAAAGCTTTCACTTTTCACTGAAGGTAACTGGTAATGATGTGACCTAATGTTTAGAGAATCATCTTAAGTCTCTTTTCAAAATAATAGCAGTACCTCTTCTGAAAATTCACTGTAGTTGGGTGGAGTGCCTGATGGCTCAGCTGGTTCAGTGTCTGACTCCTGATCTCAGCTTGGGTGTTGATTTCAGGGTCATGAGTTCAAGACCTGTGTTGGGCTCCATGCTAGATGTGGAGCCCACTATTAAACAAAAAACAAAAAACATCTGAACACATTTCAGAATCTGAACACATCTTCTGAAATGAAAAAGGGTGAAATGTATTCTTATTATCACATAGTGTAGTAGTCGAAGGAATACAGCCATAGTATTTATATGTTCTATATGTCAAATGCTACCTTACATAATCAAATTATGATAGAATTGAGTAAACAAAACTCATGTTTTCTTTTTAAAACCTGACACATAAAAAACTACATTCAATTCCAAAGCATTACAGTAAAAAAAATGGGAAAAGAACTATACTGGATAATATTGAAAAAAATCCCAGTAAAGTTCATTGAAATTTAGAGTAAGTTTATTTATAAGAATCTTACAAAAATGAATATAAATACCTTGATTATCAGTTTAGGATGAAATTATTCTATTTATTACTTGTTATATTTGCGGTCAGGAGAGCAAAAGGTATCATTAACTTAAGTCTAATAATAACATATCAAATTATTTAGAAGTTCTATAACCTATACATTGAAAATGGAAGCAAACGTGGACTTAGGCCAGAGGAGGTAAACTGGCAGTTCAAAACCAGTCTTTACTTACATAGATGTTTTAATCTCTAGTATTTTTGGAAACTTTGAATGAGTTACCAAAAAGCGTTTTTTATTTTAAAACTTTAGGTTTCCATCTTCTCATGAAAAAACAGTATTTGACAATATTGGGCCATCTTCTTTCTTTATACAACAATCAACTATAACAATGATCTTTAATGCAATGTTCTTTCTAATTTACCATTGTCTCTATCACTCATTTGGCTTGTCTCTTTGATTTCACATACCTTTGATGAGATTTGTAATTTCTACTGAGATTAAGCATGTCATTTTATCTTTCTGCCTTATTTTCATTGTTAGAAATGGTCTTTTTTTTTTATTTCAAAGAGAAATTTTATCAGCATGATTAGAATAAAAGCAAAATATTTTAAACTTCATCAAGCGAAGGTTGGAAATAAAGTGTTTTTAAGTCATAATTTCAATCAGTAGTTACATATTTATAAGTAACTTTCTCATGCACTGTTTTGAATAAAATAAATTCATATATATTACATCTTTCAATATACTATGAGAGTATGATATTACTCTGCTTGTTTTTTTAAATTGCTACTATTTATGCCTATTTTTCACATCAAGCTTAAGAAATACAAATTTCAGTGACAAAATGAAAATGATGTAGTTCTTCTATTCACAAATAAAATTAGGTATTTTTAAATTATTCATGTTTATGCTATATGTAATTATCTTTGATAACAAGAATTATTCAAATTTAATGCTATAATTAATTTTACCTTTGATTTGCTTATCTCATAAAAACTTACCTCTACACTAAAGCCACATTCATGGAATACAGTTTGTTTAAAGTGGGTAGTAGTTTAGAGGTTTGGTTTTGTTTTTAGAGGTTTTTTTGTTTTTATAACTACCATATCCTTGCTTGAAGTAGAGTTTTTGTATCAACTTCAGTTAATAAGTGACAAATGTTGTAGAAATTTCCCATTTGCTATATGAAGTTATTGTGCCAAGCCTCAAACTTTTATTTTCTTAGTTTTTTAAAAGTTTTTATTTCACCCATTTTTTTCAACATTCAAGTACCTCCACTGTGTTCCGTTTTGACCTAAAATATATTATTAAATATATACTGGAAATACCTGAACATTTTAAACCTTAAAACTGTTCAACAGATCTTCTGTCAAGTTGCATAAGCAATGAAAATAAATATCAAATTTTAGCAAAAGAGGGAAGAAAGCTACACATCTGGGTATATAGTGAGCAAATGATGTCTGTGTGAATTGTAAATTTACTGTGGTTAATATGGAATCACTGTTTCTTAAAAGAACCACTCCATTTATTTCTTTTCTGCTGTATTTGTCCAGGTGGGGTAAAACCTTGTGCATTAAATTGCTTGGCTGAAGGTTACAACTTCTACACTGAACGTGCCCCTGCAGTGATTGATGGGACTCAGTGCAACGCGGACTCACTGGATATCTGTATCAATGGGGAATGCAAGGTTGCTCCAATTATGAATTTTACTCCTTTTGAGGGGGGGGCTTTTGAGACTTTTGTCTTTTTAATCAGATGGTCGCTCCTAATTAATACCATGTTCAGTTTTAATAAAGAGAGCTACATTTTAGAGAAATTCAATTTCCTATTAGGTTAACAATACATATCACTAAAGGTAGGCTAGCCTATTCATATTCAAACATCATGTAGATATGATTTATTTTGGTGTTCCAGTTATGTATGTAGTAATTGCTAGAGCTCTGAATATATTTTGGACTTTAATTTCTGTTATTCTCTTCCATTTATAAACAGATTACAAAGATGATAGGAAGAGAGAGGGAACAAGGATTTAGCTCATATTCATATGGCTACCACATGTTTTCACTGGAAGATTGTTTAATACATTTCATAGCATAATTTTTCCTCGAAGTGTGAAACAGCTATGTTCTTCCTACTTTGTCTCTTTTTGAAGCATTTTGTAGCACAGTGGTTTTCATTATAGAGTTAGTCTTTACCTTACTAAAGCATTTTCTTTAGAGAATTAGCCAGACTAGTTGAGAATTTTAAGAGCAAATCCATGCTATTTTCCTAGACCTGTGTATAAGTCTTACCATGATAAGAAAAGCCGTAAAAACCACTGTTCTCATAACTTTTTTCACTGTTTGTTAAAGAGAAGCACAAAACTAAGTCTCAGAAACTGAGAAAGAAGCGATAAAAACACTATCTGTTTTGTGTCATAATTTATTGCAAAAGTTTCTGTCTTTCAGGCTACTTGATTCTCAATAAACCTGATGATCCTGTGCATGTGTGTAATTTCTATGACAGTATTAAAATTTTGGGGGTTAGCAAAGACAAAAGTACAGGTTTTATTCAGAGATCATCACATGCCTGATATCAGTGGCCAAAGGTCATTATTCAAGTGGCAAAATATGTACCAAAAATATATAAAAATCCATATTTCTATGATTAAATGCAAAACTGAAAGGTAGAATTTCAGCTCCCAAGATCATAGGCTTACCTGTCCTTTTTATAATGATAATTTTATTCAGCTGGTGGAAATAGGTATTCATTTTTAAAGGTTTACCCTGTTTTGAATTCCGCAACTAATCCTTGACACTAACAATTGGATATCCAAAAGCATCAGTGATTTAGAAAGGTCAAACCATAATGGTCAGTCACAACTCCTGCTGTTATAACCCTATGTAGGACAACAGGACAGCATGGCATTTTTCTCAATTCTTGCATTTCTTTCTTTTTTTTTTTTAAATTTTTAAGATTTTGTTTATTTATTTGACAGAGAGAGAGACACAGCAAGAGAGGGGATACAAGCAGGGGAGGGGGAGAGGGAGAAGCAGGCTTCCCACTGAGCAGAGAGCCTGATGCAGGGCTTGATCCCATGACTCTGGGATCATGACCTGAGCTGAAGGTAGTCGCTTAACCAACTTAGCCACCCAAGTGCCCCAAATCTTGCATTTCTTTTTTTTTTTTTAAGATTTTATTTATTTATTTGACAGACAGAGATCACAAGTAGGCAGAGAGAGAGGAGGAAGCAGGCTCCCCGCAGAGGAGAGAGCCCGATGTGGGGCTCGATCCCAGGACCCTGGGATCATGACCTGAGCCGAAGGCAGAGGCTTTAACCCACTGAGCCACCCAGGCGCCCCAACTCTTGCATTTCTTGATTGAAGGTATAAGTAAGAGTCCATTGCCAACAAATTATAATATTTTAAGATTTGGAGCATGGATTCTATAAATGAAAAAGAAACCTAGGTTAGAAATACAGACATACATTCCTGGGGAATCAGAATCTTTTCCTTTAAACTTATATGTTGAGAAATGTTAGCTAAGAAATTATTAGACTGGGAAGGAAAAAGTAGAAAGAGGAAAATATTTCCTGTTTTGATTTCCTTTACTGGAAAAACAAATGAATAAGTTATATTTATTTGGTTAGTTACAGTTCCAGGTGTTCCTCTTTATGACATACTGAATATTCTTCTCTGTTTTCAGCATGTGGGTTGTGATAATATTTTGGGATCCGATGCTAGGGAAGATAGATGTCGAGTCTGTGGAGGGGATGGAAGCACATGTGATGCCATCGAAGGGTTCTTCAATGATTCGTTGCCCAGAGGAGGTGAGTGTGTAGAGAGAACTCTTCTTCACACCTCTGTTGTCCTGGGAATAGTCAAAATACTTGATTTCTTTCCCACCCCCTTTTAAACATTTTTTAAATTTAGGCAGACAGTGTTTTTTCCCCAAGTTGCTTTTAGTCTCTTAAATATTAAATATAGATCCATGTAAGATATTTTAAGGAAATATTGTTCCCTTTCTACTTGACTTCATTTAGCCATGTTTCCCTCAGATCTGAATTCCCAAAGAGCATTGATGGGAGGAGCATGTGTTGAGAAAAAAAAAAAAAACATGAACCAGTATTATACGTGTTGAGGCTTTAAAGACTATCTTGAGCTAGTTTAGAGAAAAAGAAAAATACTCTAGAAGTGTTCATGAACCCAAAGGGGAATTTGCTCATATTGCATAATTTATAAAGTGCCAAGTCAAAGAAAGATTTGAAGAACAAGGAAACTTATTACTGAATGGTTACTAAACACTCATTTTCTGACCAAGGCTGCTCATGCTGCTTATTCCTGGCTATCTTCTGTGTTTCAGGCTACATGGAAGTAGTCCAGATACCAAGAGGCTCTGTTCATATTGAAGTCAGAGAAGTTGCCATGTCGAAGAACTATATTGGTAAGTAGCGTATTTTGCTAGATTTTTTAAAATTACTGAGGAAAAGCAGCATATTATCTTGAAGGAAAACCATATTGCGTGGATAGAACACTTTCATGGTAAAATCAAGTTTTATAAGACCACACTGAAGAGCTAAACAAAAAATGAGTGGTTTATAACTTACTCTTCACTGGGTTAGTTATTTGATTTTTTGAAAATCAATTTTAATGAGGTATTTATATATGACAAAATGCACTTAATATAAGTATACATTTCAGGGGTGCCTGGATGGCTCAGTTGGTTAAGTACCTGCCTCTGGCTCAGGTCATGATCCCAGGGTCTTGGAATCGAGCCCAACATCGGCTCCCTCCTTTGTGGGGGTCTGCTTCTCTCTCACCCTCAGTGTTCTCTCTCTCTCTAGGTAACTAAATAAAATCTTTTAGAAAAAAGTAAGTGTACATTTCAAAGAGTATTGACAATTATATATATATGTTATAATATGTAAATATATAAATAACAAGTATTAATTACTATAAATATCTGAATTATTACTTTAAATATATATTACTATATATAAATCTATTTATATATAGATATATACCACATATTTTTATATTTATATATTTATGTGTATATATAAAACACCACAACCAAGACACAACATTTCCAGCACTTCAAAACATTCTATTATTGGCCTTTGCAGTCAATTTCCCTCAAACTCAGCCTTAGGTAAACACTAATTTCTTTTCTAACATTATGTATTTTATTTTTATTTATTCTGAAATTTCACATGAATGGGACTATAAAGTCTGTACTATTATGTCTGTTTTTTTTTTCACACAGGATGTTTTTGAGATTCAATAAGTTGAGTATATTTGAAGTTCATTCCTTTATATTGCCAAGTAATTTTCCATTGTGTGAACATACCATAATTTGTTTATGGACTCACTTGATGGATATTTGAGTCATTTACAGTGTTTGACTCTTATGAATAAAGCTTCTTTGAACACTTATAGACAAACATTGCGTAGACATATATTTTCATTTCTTATGGATTAAAAACCTAAGAGCAAAATGGCTGGTATGTACATGTTTAATTTTATAAGAAATTACTAAACTGTTTTCCAAAGTGGAGGTTATCATTTATATTCCTACAAGTACTATAGAAGAGTTTTGGTTAATTTATATTCTCGTCAATACTTGATATTATTGACCTTTTATTTTATTATTTTTTAAAGATTTTATTTACTTATTTGAGAGAGAGAGAGCTTGAGAGGGGAGAAGGTCAGAGGGAGAAGCAGACTCCCCATGGAGCTGGGAGCCTGATGTGGGACTTGATCCTGGGACTCCAGGACCATCACCTGCGCAGAAGGCAGTCGCTTAACTAACTGAGACATCCAGGTGCCCTATTGTTGACCTTTTAAATTTTACCCTTATAGATATCTTTTTTTGTGAAGTATCTCAACAAATATTTTGCCTACTTTAATTTTTTTCTCTTAATCAAATTAGGAGTTCTTTGTATATTTTAAATACGTATCTTTGCTCCAATATATATTTTATGAATATCTTTTCCAGGTCAGTGGCTTGCTTATTCCTTCTCTTAATGGGTCTTTTGATTTTCACAAAATCGAATTTATTAATTTGTTTATAGTTTATGCTTTTGTGTCTTGCCTTAGAAATTTTGCCTTCCCCAAAGTTGCAAATATTGTCTTCAATGTTTCTTCAAGAAATTATAGTTTTAGGGGGCGCCTGGTGAGTTCAGTTTAAAAAGTGTCTGACTCTTGGTTTTGGCTCAGGTCATGATCTGAGGATTATGAGATGGAGCTCTGCAACTGGCTCCACACTCAGCGCAGAATCTGGTTGAGATTCTCTCCCTCTCCTCCCTTCCCTTCAGCCCCTCCCTTCTCATTCATGCTTATTCTATCCCTCTCTCTCAAACTGAAAAAACAGTGAATTACAGTTTAGCTTTTATATTTAGATATATGACCCATTTTGAGTTCTTATATAAGGTATAAAGTAAGGGTTCAGTTTTGGGTTTTTTTCATATAGATATTCAGTTACCATAGCACCATTCGTTGAAAAGACCATCATTTCCCCCATTGAATTACCTTGACATTTCTGTTAAAGGTCATTTAAACATGAATGTATGGGTCTCTTTTTGTTCCCGTCCATTGATATATAGGTAGGTGTCTATCCTTAAATCAAAACTATGTTGTATTAATTAATAGAGTTTTCTAGTAGAATTCCAAAATAGGAAGCATTAGGTTCTCAAATGTGTTCTTCTTTCTCAAAATAATTTTTGTATATCTAGGTCCTATACATTTCTGTATGCAGTTTAAAATAAACTTGTCGGGGCGCCTGGGTGGCTCAGTGGGTTGGGCCTTTGGCTCAGGTCATGATCTCAGGGTCCTGGGATCGAGTCCTGCATCGGGCTCTCTGCTCAGCATGGAGACTGCTTCCCTCTCTCTCTCTCTACCTGCCTTTCTGTCTACCTGTGATCTCTGTCTGTCAAATAGATAAATAAAATCTATTAAAAAAAATAAAAATAAAATAAACTTGTCGATTTCTGCAAAAAGAGAGTATATGGAATGTGTAGATCAATCTGGGGAGAATTGGTATCTTAGAGATATTATCTTCCAATACATGAAAAGATTTACCGTATATTTATTTAAGTCTTTATATTTGTTCACCAGTGTTTATTTTTCAGTGTATGAGTATTGCACCCATTTTTTCTTAAATATACCATTAAATATTTCTTACTTTTTGATATTTTTCAAATATCAATGGTATTGATATTTTAATTTCATTTTTGAAAGATTTATTGTTCTGTAACAATACAATTGATTTCTTTTTGTATTGATCTCATGTCCTGTGATTCTTTCAATCCATGAGAGTGGAATGTCTTTTAGTTTGTGTTGTTTTCAGTTTCTTTCACCAATGTTTTATAGTTTTTTAGGGTACAGGTCTTTTACCTCTTTAGTTAAGATTATTCATGGGTATTTTATTCTTTCTGATGCAGTTGTAATTGGGATTATTTTCTTTCTTTCTTTTTTTTTTTAAGATCTTATTTATTTATTCATGGTGAGGGCAGGTAGACTGGCAGAGGAGGATGCAGGCTCCCCCCTGGGCAGAAAGCCTGATATAAGACTCAATCCCAGAAGACCTGAGCTGAAGACAGATGCTTAACCAACTGAGCCACCCAGGCATCCCTGGGATTGTTTTCTTAATTTCTCTTTCTGCTACTTTGTTATTGCTATATAGACACACTACCAATTTCCGGGTATTAATTCTGTATTCTGCAACTTTACTGAATTCTTTTATACTTCTGATAGTTTTTTAGTGGAGTCTGTAGGATTTTCTATGTATAGTATCATGCCATCTGCAAACAATGACACTAACTTTTCAGCTTAAGAACAACTGATTCAAAAGTTTTATGAGTTTTCCAGTTGTTTACTGTTGGAGGGCAAGTCCAATACCAGTTATCTCAACATGGAAAGAAGTGTTTATTTGATGTTTGATCCTTTAAGACAAATTTAGACTCTTCAGAAACCTCTAGTGAGACCTGGATGAGTTCTTATTCCCTTGGAAATATCCCCTTGCTTAAATCTTTTTAAAGATAAGACCACATCTAGATGAAACATTAGTATTATCAGGCTCTTCCTTCCTTTATTTAAGAAAACCTCTTTATTAGGGCACCTGGGTGGCTCACTCAGTTAGGTGTCTGAACTCCTGCTTTCACCCCAGGTCATGATCTCATAGGTCATGAGATCAAGTCCTGTGTGGGGCTCCACACTGAGTGGGGGAGTCTGCCTGGGGTTTCTCTCCCTCTGCTCCTACCCCCACTCTCTGTCTCTCACTCTTTCTAAAATAAATGAGTAAATTTAAAAAAAAAAACCAAAAAACTATTTTTATGCCATAATTTTGGATTCTTTTCCACATCAAAAGACTAAAAAATAAGAATCCTAATATCAGATTTTTCCGTTTGATAATGCTCTGTCTATAAAGTCACATCTTCCTCCCTTAGTCATTCCTTTTTAAATACTTTGTGTTTTTCTGAATTTATTATAGTACCAGCAAAAGCAAGTTAAGATCCATTCATTAAGTAGTTGAAAAAGTGGAAAGTGAGAGTTAAAATTGAAGGAGAATTCAGAGCTACTGGTGGTGGGTAGGGGAGGCTTGTTTTAATTTTTGTTTTCAATATTTCATATCATACAGTCTCAGTTGTCCTTATATAGCCAAAGTACTTTCAATGTGTTAAGTGACAGAAAACTGGTTGGCAAATCCCAAAAGATTAGTTAGATTTATTTTTGACAATTAAATGAATTTTCACAACATATCTGGAGTCAAGAAAGTACAAGTAACTTGCTAGGCAGACAGGGTTGGGAGTATGGAAATGGTATATAATATTAAGGACAAGTGGTAGAGGTCCAGAGAGTCAGAGACTCTATGTGCCATGACCTTTTTAGTGCTTTTGAGCTGCTTGTTCATCTGGCCTGAGAAAATTTTGTGTGTGCGTTTTTTAAAGGTTTTTTTGTTTTTTTTTTTAAGTGTACATGCATGTACAGGTTGAAGGGGAGAGGGAGACAGAGAGAGAGAGAAGACTGCTGAGCATGGAGCCCTGTGTGAGGTTTGATCTCACAACCCGAGGTCATGACCTGAGCTGAAACCAAGTCAGATGGTTGGCCAACTGAGCCACCCAGGCACCCCTGTGATAAAGGTTTTGAAGAAGATAGCATGTTAACAAAAAATTATGCTGACATGTTTGTCATTGTCAAATCATGATCATCATTATTAAAATTATCATCATCCTATTTATTTATGGGAGTTTTTATATAGTAGTGCTAATAGCCCTTTTTCGTATCACATATTTATAAAACTTTTTTTTATAAAACTTTTTAATACATTATTTTTCTACAGAGGTTTAAAAAGTTATGCATGCATATTTATTAAGCTTATTCTTTATAGTTTGTGAGTTTTTTTGTCATGCTTAGAAAACCTTTTCATACCCCAATATTTTTTAAGTTCTTCCATACTTTCTTTCTAGCATTTTATTGTTTAACTATGTATACATTTAAATATTTACCCATCTGGCATTTATTCTTTCTCTCTTTTCTAAATTTTGTTCTTATTCAGGTGAAATTGATATAATGTAGAATTTAATAATTTTTAAAAGATTTTATTTATTTATTTATTAAAGATTTTATTTATTTATTTGACACAGAGAGAGAGAGATCACAAGTAGGCAGAGATGCAGGCAGAGAGAGGGGAGGAAGCAGTCTCCCTGCTGAGCAGAGAGCAGGATACTGGCCTCCATCCCAGGACCCTGAGATCATGACCTGAGCCTAAGGCAGAGGCTTAACCCACTGAGCCACCCAGGCGCCCTATTTATTTATTTTGAAAGAGAGAGTATACAGAGAGGGGGGCCAAAGGGAAAGAATCTTTTCTTTTTTTATTTTATTTTATTTTTTATTTTTTTTAAAGATTTTATTTATTTATTTGACAGAGAGAGAGATCACAAGTAGATAGAGAGGCAGGCAGAGAGAGAGGAGGAAGCAGGCTCCCTGCGGAGCAGAGAGCCTGATGCGGGGCTCGATCCCAGGACCCTGAGATCATGACCTGAGCCGAAGGCAGCGGCTTAATCCACTGAGCCACCCAGGTGCCCCAGAATCTTTTCTTTTTTTTAAATTTTTTATTTATTTCTTATTTTTTTATAAACATATAATGTATTTTTATCCCCAGGGGTACAGGTTTGTGAATCGCCAGGTTTACACACTTCACAGCGCTCACCATAGCACATACCCTCCCCAATGTCCATAACCCCCCACCCCCTCTCCCAACCCCCCAACCAGCAACCCTCAGTTTGTTTTGTGAGATTAAGAGTCACTTATGGTTTGTCTCCCTCCCAATCCCATCTTGTTTCATTTATTCTTCTCCTATCCCCCAAGGGGAAGAATCTTAAGCACCCTCTGTGCTGAGCATGGAGCCCAATATAGGACTCAATGTCAGGACTCTAAGATCATGACCTGAGCTGAAATCAAGAGTCAGACGCTTAACTATGTCACCCAGGTGCCCTGGGTTTATTTCTTCACTGTTTTGGCTCCATTTTTCTGTCTGTCTATGTGCTAGTACCACAAGTCCACTTCATCTTATATCCATATAATTATAATTTTAAATTTTAGTCAAGAAAGTCTGCTCCCTACTCTTATTCTTATCCCCAATTATTGCTTTTCTTGTAATTTCCCTTGCTGGTTCCATGTGTTTATTCCTCCAGATAAAACTTGCATTTCTTTTTATTACTATCATCAATAAATACTTAATATCTTCCTGGCATTCACATGCAAAATTACCATGTTAATTTGTACTTAAGCAAATGGCTAAGAATCCTATCTCCAAGTAGAAATGAAATGGATACTCATTGCACACTCCAGTGCAGTTAATAAGTGACATTTTGGTAAATGAAGTTTTACACATTTTTAGATAGACTGTGATTTTTTTTTTTTTAGCTTTGAAATCTGAAGGAGATGATTACTATATTAATGGTGCCTGGACTATTGACTGGCCTCGGAAGTTTGATGTTGCTGGGACTGCTTTTCATTACAAGAGACCAACTGATGAACCAGAATCTTTGGAAGCTCTAGGTCCCACCTCAGAAAATCTCATTGTCATGGTAAATGTGTCTTTGCCACTTAAGTTTTTCCATTTGTAATCTGCTTGTGAGGTACAGAGGGGCAAGCTTTACAGGTAGTGATATTAAGGTTAATAAAGGTAAAATGGTTTACCCAAGAGTATCAAATCTGTGTAAGGTTAAGGCCATATTGCTCCTTCCATATGACTGATCTTTTCAATGCCTGCTTAAATAGTATTTTTATAACCAAACAAGGCGTTTAAGAGAAATGATTCTAAATTGCCCATGAAAATGGAAGGAGAAAATTCAATATCATTGCGTGTGTTCTACAAGTTATCTTAAATTTCCTACAAGACTTACTTTATGATATTTTCTTCTTCAAAAGAAGTAATAAATATTTGAATAAAGCCTCATTGTATTTTAATTATCTTCACCAGTTGTTTTCAATGGCAGGTTCTGCTTCAGGAACAGAATTTGGGAATTAGGTATAAATTCAACGTTCCCATCACTCGGACCGGCAGTGGAGACAATGAAGTTGGCTTTTCATGGAATCATCAGCCTTGGTCAGAATGCTCAACTACTTGTGCTGGAGGTAAGACACACACTAGGCAGCCCACCCAGAGGGCAGATGGAAAACAAAACATATTCTGAGCTATGCTTTGTGTTTGCGAAAGAAGCTAATTGGAAACATTTCTTGCAGGTTTGCTTCAAGCTGTAATTTAGCAAAAGAAACTTTGCTTTAATTATATTATATTCCATTTGTCTTTAACCTCATGTAATTTGTACAGATTTGTTGGTAAAATACATCTTGGCACAATGAGTGTCTCTGCTGGTGCTTCTCCCAAGACTATCTTGAAGGTGGGCTGTTTGCTTTTCGTGAACACATTCTTGGTAAAGAACATCATGAGTTTTAAATAAGAAAATGAGCAAGAATCAGACGGCACAGATGCAACTTCTTGTAATGGGGGATGAGAATGTATGTCTGTGTGTTTGCGTGTTTGTGTTTGTGTGCTTGTGTGTTTCCCACAAACCTATTCAAACTCCCTTCTCCAGCCATCACAGTTAAGGGGCTATATACTGGGATACTACGATAACTCCTGGTGTCTGGGTCTCCGGGTTAATGGTGTATGCTGACCCCATTATAGTCCCTCAGAGAGGTAGCTGCTAGGCGGTGGTTGGTGATGTGTTGGTTGTCCCATGTGCGTTTTTCATGGGTGCCTTTTCCCCACAATTTACTCTATTCCTAATCCTCCTCCCTCTAGTGGCCACCAATGCAATTCTTTACCTCTGGCTGGGAGAGCAGGACAGTTGGCTTCCTTCAAAGCCAACACCCTTGCTGCTGCATGGACTGGTGAGTAGAAGTGCTGTGCAAGCAGCATCTTCCTTCTCTCTGGAGACTAAATGCATCGCCTCCACCGTACACCTTGGTCCCAATAGGCAAGGAAACAAACCTATCCCTCAGGCCTAGTCTTGCTTAGAGCACCTCACCATTCCAAAAGCAAAGATTCATTTTGAATAGTGATATTTAGAACGGGAGAAATAGAAATAAGGTGAACCATCCCATTTTACCCCATTTCCAGTGTATTAACTATTTTCCCTTTCTAAACTGCTCAGAAATATATGATTGGACATGGCCTTTATCCTATCTTGTCTTGTACTCATTGAATTTCTAAAGTCCTCTGATTCTTGAGGCTCGAATATTTTCACAGAAATGAATATTATATAATATTCAGTATTTTTAGAATCATTCACAAATAAATCGTTGATTAGCTACTCCAACTTTAGTAGTAAACATGATATAAAACATCAAAAAAGCAAATTAATAATACTGTCTTGTCCTGTGTGAAGTGTCATGAGATATGGTTATATATAATTTGTGGCATATTTTATTTTATTTTTAAAAAGATTTTATCTATTTATTTGACAGAGAGAGAGAGAACACAAGTAGGCAGAGAAGCAGGCAGAGAGAGTGGGGGAAAGTAGGCTCCCTGCTGAGCAGAGAGCCCAATGCAGGGCTCAACCCCAGGACCCTAAGATTGTGACCTGAGCCAAAGGCAGAGGCTTAACCCACTGAGCCACCCAGGTGCCCCAATTTGTGGCATATTTTTAAAAGATCTCTAATTCCAATCCATTTTATGTGTGAAATGGCTAGTGATTTCTAATGTAAAGTGTTAAAAACTGTAAGACATTGCTATATATTTTAATAAAATAAAGAATATTTGAAACTAATTGTTCAAATGAATGCCACTGTATTATATTTTAGTGGCATTTATACATATATATTTCTCTGTTCCAATTAAATTCATTTTACTCAAGCTACAAATTAACTTATCTCTTTCACATACCAAAAAAGAAAAAAAGCCTTCATGACAACAGTACATACATAATTCAGGCTCTGAAGTATAAGGTAGGATAAACTTATTAAGGAAGAGTCAAAATAAAGTTTAGGAAATCTAATGAGGAAAGTCTAAATGTTGAGGAAGGGAATGTTGGAGAAGGGAAGGCTGAGGGGAAGTATATTAGTATCTTCAAGTCTGTGACAGAATGTTGAATGAGAAATTCTTAGTGCCTGTACATCTTTGTACTAAAAATTGCTATATTTGGGGATGGTTTAGATACAGTGTTGTCTGAGGCCAAGGAGGGATTAAGCGAATTCTCAGTGTTCCTTCTAACCCTATGATTTTTTGTTCAAAACGGAGATAGTCTGACAAATAGGGCGGGTGTTAGGTGCATGAGAACTGAATTTAGAAGAAAAGCTGTGATTGTATTAAAGATATATGAAAAGCCTAAAGGAGTGTTTTCCATAACACTCGCATTGGGCAATCATAATATAAAAATGATTTCTTGTGGTAGAGAATAAAATATAAAGAAAAGCAAGGATAGAGAAAACCCCCTGGAAGGAGAATTTTCTCTGTTGTTTAGACTTTTTCCCTCTGTCCTGGAGCTTACTGATTGTAGATATTTGAAACTGGAATTTTGCTCAGTTGTACGTGATTATGACAACAGGTATGAAGTAGTCTTGAGGCCATTGTCTTCTCTGGAAGAGAGATGTATAGTGCTTGGAAGTCAGCAGGGATAGTGTGAGGAGCTGCCATTCGGGTGGCTTGGTAAATGGTTCTCAAAGTGTGGCCACTGCACTGGCAGCATCAGCATCACCTGAGAATTTATTAGAAATGCTACTTTGGGGACCCCATCTCAGATCTACAGAAGAGAAAATCTGGGTGGGCTTCAAAAGTCTGTTTTAAATAGCTCTCCAGGTGATTGTGATGCTTGCTCAAGTTTGAGTACTAATGGTTGGTTGACAGAGAAACTGAAACCTGGAGACATGGAATTTCTGTCCTCCTGACTGACATCTGTGCATCTCTCTAGACTCACTCTGCACCCGGAACAATACCTAGAGTATATTAGGTACTCAATAAATATTTATAGATGAGTGGGTGAGCAAAAGGAATTAATTATTTTGGCAATTATTTACCTGTGCTAGTTTTTCTCCAGTGTAGGAAGTAAGAGTTTAGAATTGTTAATATTCTTAGGAGGTACAGCAGTTTTTAATTGGGATAAAGTCAGTTCTTAATCGGGATATTTCACTCTCATCTTTCCAGGGCGGTGCTAGGTGTCTTGAGGACACCAAAGTTTTTTAAAATGGAAAAAGAGAAAACAAGAAAGATCTCAAAGAACTCTCTGTTGCAATCTCACAAGACTCTTCAGTGATCTCACCTATTACTCTCCTGCATATGTTTTATTAGTGGCAAATAACAAACTATGAGTTTGGGAGCAATGTTGATAGCTTTCTCTTATGATATCTCTTAAGATAAGAAGTTTTGAGATTGTTTTTCTGTTGCTTAGCAGACCCAATGACAAATCTTATGCTGCAGGAAATATTGCTGGTGATTCAGTCTAAGTAATGGTCTTTTCTCTGAGTAAGTGATGAAACACTTCCGTAGCCTGAATAAGAACATTGAGATGCTGTGGGGTGTTGTCTTTAGGATAAATGTGATTTTTAAGATACAGTTGTGATCTTCCTCTGAGAGACATGCAGGCCCAATTTATTAAAACTTGACTATTTTCTGAACCACTGTTAACTCCTACTAGAGTTTTGTTTCTTTATTCCTTATCCAGAGTGTTATATGCTCTGTGATTTATCTGATTCTCAAATTTATATACTACCACTGGATTCATGATTAATGTGTTAATTGATAAAGCTTGGCTGGGTAAAGAGAATTATATTATTTTTGAAAACAAAGCTTTAGGAATTTTTTTTTTTAAGATTTTATTTGTTTATTTGACAGACAGAGATCACAAGTAGGCAGAGAGGCAAGCAGAGAGAGAAAGGAGGAAACAGGCTTCCCGCCGAGCAGAGAGCCCGATGTGGGGCTCCATCCCAGGACCCTGAGATCATGACCTGACCTGAAGGCAGAGGCTTTAACCCACTGAGCCACCCAGGTGCCCCAGGAATTTTTTTAAAGTAGTAATTTAGGCCACTGTGTCTTTGCACTGCAACTTTTAAAGTTTCAAATAACAAATACTGTGTATTTTCCTTTGATATTAGTCATACATACTCACTTTTTACTCACTTTGGCTGGATCTGAGGTCCTCAGATTTTAACATCAGAATTGCCTGGATGTTTTATTCAAATAAGATTGCTAGGTTTTGTCTCCAATTTCAGATTCAGTAGGTCTGGGATAGACGCAAAGAATTTGCACTTTTAAGGTGTCCAGGATGCTGGTGCTAGTGGTTCAGAAACTATACTTTGAGAAACACTGGGCTAGACACTTAGATTTCATAAAGTAAATGCCTATTAAAACAAAGCGGTAAAATTTAGGTAATAATCCATATTACAGTTATAATCTACATTACAGCTAGTCTTTTTAATGACAAATGGTTCTACAGCTCAGCTACGTAATACTAAATAAAATGTTATAGTTTATAGAACATTTCCTGGTACCCTGTTACATTTGATCATCATCAATAGCACCATGAGCCTAGGCATTACTATTATTATCCCTATTTTGTACACAAAACCCAAGTGAGGTAACTTCCTAAAATCAAGACTTAGAAATTAAGTGTTTAATGATTTTTATTTTTTTTATTTTTATTTTTTTTAAAGATTTCATTTATCTATTTGACAGAGAGATTACAAGTAGTCAGAGAGGCAGGCAGAGAGAGAGAGGGAGGAAGCAGGCTCCCTGCTGAGCAGAGAGTCCGATGCGGGGCTCGATCCCAGGACCCCGAGATCATGACCCGAGCCAAAGGCAGAGGCTTAACCCACTGAGCCACCCAGGCGCCCCGTTTAATGATTTTTTAAATGTAGCAGTCTCTCTTAATAAATATGGTCCTTTACCTTGAACAGAGCATTTCCACAAGTTGACAACCTCCATAGAGCAACATGATAAATCCCTACTAAAAAAATCTCCTTCACTAGTTTGAAATTTTATTTTTTCAAATGCTTTACCTAAAGCCAGTGGTTCTTAATTTTGGTTATACATTGGAATCACCTGGAGAACTTGGAAAAAATTCTGATGATTGGGCCTGCACCCCAGAAGTTCTGATATAATTTGTCAGGAGTATGGCCTGGGCATCAGATTTTTAAAAACTCCCTAGGTGATTCCATCATGCGGCCAAGGTTGGGAAGTCCTGCCATTGAGGCTGATGGAAAGTTTTTTAGTATTCAGATAATTTACATTCAGATACAAAAGCCATTGGTAGTATTAACTCACATTTCTGTTGCTAATTAATTACTAGTTAAATAATGCAAATATTAATGAGATTTATTTATAAGTATTTGGGGTGGAAAAGTAGAATAGGACATCAGCATAGGGAATGAAAAATGTAGTAGAATGCCAATTAATTTAATCATTTTGTTTAGTGTGGCCTTCAGCCTTGGACATGCCTTTAGAAAGCTCTTTTTCAGTTTATTTACATGCTCTCTTTACCTAATGGATCACTTATAAGCATCTAATCAATGTTTTTGAAACTGACTGAAACTATTAAGTATCGCTTCTTAACCTTTTCACTAAGACCTAATGAAATTGTGCTAAGTACAAAGTTCTCCCTCTAATTTCAAATTTCTGTGGTACTTAAGGGAGTTATAATGAATAAGTAGTTATAAACTCAACCAAGTTTAATTTAAACATACAAGTCAGAGGCACATGGCTCCTGCTTTAACTCACCATTTGCAAAAACTGATAACTTTTTTTTCTCTTTGTGACATGGTTCTAGAGGAAGTCATCTATTGTTTTAGGAAATTTTGTTTCATTAGGAAATGAGTTTTTGCAAAATGCAGTAGTATTCATGATTAATTTCTTTCCCTACGGGCTGGCTGTGCTCTCATTTCCAATCATTTAAACCGTTTTCTTTCCTCCCTCACCCCTCCTCTTATCTGATGCAACCCATAGGCTTTAAAGCAAAGCTTTCCAAAGCTAATTAACTGAGAGTCACTGCACAAGTCACTGCACTGTTGCGTTCAAGTTTATACCTGTTCTGTTAAAAAGAAAGTCTTAAGAATGCTTTATTTGTGATGCAAAGAAAAGTCAGAAATACATAAATATTTTACATGTATTTTTTTTAAATTTATGCTCTAAATATAATCTTTGACCTGCAATTGCCTCTTTTGACACCAGCTGATGATTTTCTCTAAATTTTTTTTCTAAGGTTTTCTTTATCTTTGTATAGAAGTACAAAAATTGCATAGAAAAGAACTCAATTTTGTCAGGTTTCTGCTGACAAATCTTAGCATCTCTTTGTTGAACATTGCCTGGCAGCTCAGAGAGAAAAAGATAAGTTAAAACTATAGTTACATTGAGAAGGAGAAGGGAGAAGACAGTTTTATTTTTAGAGACAATTTTGATTTTATTTGAAGACCAAAGTACAGATTTTTTTCATATATATATATACTATGGGGTTATTCAGGAATGTTTCCAATCAATTGTTTTTGACCACTTAAAATTTTATCATTAGTTTTTATTTTACATTTACATAGTCTAATTAATTTTTCTTGTATGTTTCATGCTTATTTAGATGGTTATTTTATTTCTTTTTCTTCCCTGGGTGTCATCTTGGGCTGTGTGTTTGTATGTGTGTATATTTGTGTGTGAATAACATACAAACTTAAAAGATATTCTGTGTGTTTCTTCTGTCTAGCTAGGACAAAATTTTTTTTTTAATTCACTCTTTTTGCGATTTCACCTGATTCATCTGGATTCTTATACATATTGGAGCTGGTTTCCTTCTTTCTTTTTTTTTTTTTAAAGATTTTATTTATTTATTTATTTATTTGACAGCGAGAGAGAGAGAGAGAGAGAGAGATCACAAGTAGGCAGAGAGGCAGGCAGAGAGAAAGAGGGAAGCAGGCTCCCTGCCGAGCAGAGAGCAGAGAGCCCGATGTGGGACTCGATCCCAGGACCCTGACATCATGACCTGAGCCGAAGGCAGAGGTTTAACCCACTGAGCCACCCAGGTGCCCTGGAACTGATTTCTATTCTTTAATATTTTTAGGATGCTTTATATAGTTTCCGACTACTATTTTGCATTTTCCTGATGTGGGCCCATATTTTTCAAACTGTACCACGGTGCCCCAGAACACTGCAGCAAATTCACAAAAGATACAGCAGAATGTTCTACGTTTTCAATGGAAACACAGTGACATTGGTCATTTACCACAACAATTATTACTAAGTTGTTTGGACCTAACTACTTAATAAGTAAAACTCTTAGAGAGAGAGATATATATATATATATATATATATATATATATATTTTTTTTTTTTTTTTTTTTTTTTTTCCCCTGCCTAGGAGGGCTGTGAAAAAATTACTGAGACATTAAGGGTATCATGAACCAGGAAAGTTTGAGAACTCTAGATTTAAGGTAAAATGAGTATCATTAAAGTAGATAAAAATTAGTCATTTCCCTGTCTTCCAATAGATGTTGAAATTCATTTCATAAAAGGAAAAAAATGCATATAAACTCCTTAATCAGGGTCCTGGTAATGTTCAGAATTTAAAATCAGAGCCTCTTCTGTGCTTCCAATTAAGGAACTAGAGGTCTTGAATACTCTGTAAACCTTTCCTTCATATTTTCATTAAGTTTTCCTTCTTTTGTGTCCTGAGTATGTTTCCTTCCCTCATCTCTGTTAGTTCAGTTTAAGATTGGTGAGTGATTAAAGCAAAGAAGAAGAAGAAGGAGAAGGAGAGGAAGAGGGGGTGGGAGAGGGAGAAAGAAAGAAAGAAGAAAAAATACCCTAAATATGTAAAAGAGAAGTGATAGCGAATTTTTCTTTGTAATTAACTACCTAAAAAGTTTATGTAATAATCTACACTATTCCATTTATTTTATTTTATTTTAGATTTTATTTTTTTGAGAGAGGGAGCAGGAGCAGGGAGGAAAGGGAGAGAGAGAGGGGGAAGCAGGCTCCCTGCTGAGTAGAGAGCTCAATGTGGCGCTCAATCCCAGGACTCTGGGATCATGACCTGAGCCTAAGGTAGATGTGTAACTGACTGAAGCACCCAGGCACCCCTACACTATTCCGTTCATTAATGACATAATTTTCAAGTTATTTTAATAAATCTGTCATGCAGATTGTTTTGGCCTGTTTAAAAAGTTGGATATTTCTACATTGTTTCTATGGAATATATGTTATATATTTCATTTTTGAAAATGACACAACACAAGAATAATGTGCACTTAAAAGTACAGCAGTTTGGGGTGCCTGGGTGGCTCAGTTGGTTAAGCGTCTTTGGCTCCGGTCATGATCCCGGGATTGAATTCCACATCAGACTCCCTGCTTAGTAGTGAGCCTGCTTCTCCCTCTCCCCCTGCTCATTCTCTCTCTCTCTCTCAAATAAATCAAATCTTCAGGGGGAAAAAAAGGTATAGTAATTCCATTACAACAAAACAATTTTAAAATTGTCTTTTAAAGGTAATTATTAGAAAAAATATAATACAATCTTTAGGTTTATACTAATACCTGACTGAAAGAAAACATCTCTCATAGTACCAGATAAAACAGGTAAATGCCTTACATTTTCACAGATGTCCTTTTAATTTCTTCACTAATTCTAAAATACCTAACATCTTTTTAAAAGATTTTATTTTCGAGGTGCCTAGGTGGCTCAGTGGGTTAAACCTCTGCCTTTGGCTCAGGTCATGATCTCAGGGTCCTGGGATCAAGAACTGCACCAGGCTCTCTGCTCAACAGGGAGCTCTCTCTCTCTGCCTACCTCTCTGCCTACTTGTGATTCTCTCTGTCAAACAAATAAGTCAATAAATCTTTTTAAAAAATTATTTTTTTTTTAATTTATTTATTTGACAGAGAGAGATCACAAGTAGACAGAGAGGCAGGCAGAGAGAGAGAGAGAGGGAAGCAGGCTCGCCGCTGAGCAGAGAGCCTGATGCGGGACTCGATCCCAGGACCCTGAGATCATGACCCGAGCCGAAGGCAGTGGCTTAACCCACTGAGCCACCCAGGTGCCCCTAAAAAATTATTTTTAAGTAAACTCTACACCCAACTTGGGGCTCAAACTCACTACTCTGGGATCCAGAGTCATAGGCACTACTAACTGAGCCAGCTTGGCACCCCAAGCTACCTAAGATTTTTAAAATCACTAATAATGGTCAATTCACAGTATTAATGAACTAACAGAATGTGCTTCAAACAAACAAGTGTTTTCAGAGTCTCTTATAGACACAATAATAATATGTAATATGTATTACAACTTATAAAGTATACACTGTAATTTTGATACAAATTCAGAGTGGAGGAGCCCCAAAATGGGGCAGAGAGAAGAAAACAAAATCCAGTTGTTTTTCAAGATTGAAAGTAGACTTGATTGAAATCAAGTATGAAAGACATAAAATGGTCAAATCTTATAACTAAGTTAACTTCTCATTGATTTAGGACTTACCATCCATAAGTTACTTTCAGATTTAAGTAAAAAATAACAGATGGAAATTTTAGTTTGAATAATTAGGAGCACTTTACTCATTGCCATTTATTTCCCTTTGAAGAAATATAGTTATATAGTTAGTTTTTAAGGAAAATTCCCTGCAAAAGATCCTTTCTGTTTGAAGTTACACAATGTACTATTGTTTGAAACTATGAGCGTCATTTTACATTTGATTCCTGTATACACCAACTTAGACATAAAATAGATCACTGTGATATTTTTAATAATACAAGCCCCTCATAAAAAGTGACTTGAGTTTAGAAAAATAAAGATTTATATTCATCTGTGTTTGTTGTTCCCAGATTTTCTCTTTGGTCTTTGAAATGTAAAATAATTGTAGGACTAGACAAGCTCTATCATTGCTCTGCGCATGGCTTTCCCCATTCACTTCTCCTGTATTCCCTTCTTTTAGGTCATTTTCAATGTTGGGAAGTAAGAGTGCCCTGTAATATATGGGTTAGCTGTGCCAGGCATTATAGCAGGGCACCTGTAAACATCTCAGCTCTGGATAGCCTTGTCTCTGTAGCCCTCAATGGCACTGGCTTAGTTTTCATACATGGCCTGAAGAAGAGCAACTGCTCTAGGCAACTCATGCTTTTGGTTGGTTCACACTTCTGGAGGAAATGTTTGCTCATTTGTTTGTCTATAATAATTATTTCTATTTATCTTTTTACTTAAGCATGTGGCTTCCCTTATATAATACACTTAAAATTGTTTTTGGAATTCTCTGTGCATTTTCAATATTATTTAAGCTTTCTAACTTCTTTTAAAAAGTCTTATATAGGGGGTGCCTGGATGGCTCAGTGGGTTAAAGCCTCTGCCTTTGGCTCAGGTCAGGATCCCAGAGTCCTGGGATCAAGCCCTGCATGGGGCTCTCTGCTCAGCAGGGAGCCTGCTTCCTCCTCTCTCTCTGCCTGCCTCTCTGCCTGCTTGTGATCTCTGTCTGTAAAATAAATAAATAAAAATTAAAAAAAAAAGTCTTACATATGAAAGTTTGGTGTGGTAACCTGATTTTTTTTCTTACTGTTTACTCCTGCATATTTTCGCTTGCATTTTCTCTGATGTTAGGATGTATAGCTGAAGGCAAGAAGTCTCTGCTGACCCCAACCTTTCCCCTGATACTATTTTCCTTCCTGTTTCGTCTTATTTCTATTGCTTTAGAGATTTTATTCTTCCCTAACATGATCAGGGCCTGCATACATGTTCGCTCGCTGAAAAACTTGGGTAAGGCTGAAAGCAAAATTTAAGTGCATTAAATGATTTGTGTGTCACAGGTCATGTTTCACTTCACAAACATTTTGTCCTAAATAGCACTTTTAACAGTCATAACATTATGCATCTTTCAAAATACATAACGTCCTTTTGGGGAAAAAATTAACCCTTTTTATTTTGTTTTTTTTTTTTAAACCTTTTTAAATGCAAACATAATCCCAATTTTATGGGAACTTCTGATATTACTATTCCCATGTTTCTTTTGAGTATATTAGTAAGCTATACAGCTTTTTTATAACTCAAATCTGAAATATTTGCTCTTTGGTTCTAAGAAAGTCGCTGGTGCTATCTATAGTTAGAAGAAAAGCCTTGGGGATGCCTAGGTGGCTTAGTCAGTTAAGACTCTGTCTTCAGGGGTGCCTGGGTGGCTCAGTGGGTTAAGCCTCTGCCTTCGGCTCAGGTCATGATCTCAGGGTCCTGGGATCGAGCCCCACGTCGGGTTCTCTGCTCAGCAGGGAGCCTGCTTCCCTTCCTCTCTCTCTGCTTGCCTCTCTGCCTGCTTGTGATTTCTCTCTGTCAAATAAATAAATAAAATCTTTAAAAAAAAAAAAAAAAAGACTCTGTCTTCAGTTCAGGTCATGATCTCAGGGTCCTGGGATCGAGCCCCATGTTGGAGTCCTCATTCAGGGGGGGAGTCTGCTTCCCCCTCTCTTTGCCCCTCTCCCTACACAAACTGCTCTCTCTCAAATAAACAAATAAAATCTTAGAAAGAAAGAAAGAAAAAAGAAAAAGAAAATAAAATGAAGGAAGGGGAAGGGAAGAAAGGAAGGAAGGGAGGGAGGGAGGAAGAAGGAAAAGCTTCTGGGCACCTGGTTGGCTCAGCTGGTAGAGCATGTGGCTCTTGATCTTGGGGCCGTAAGTTTGAGCCACACATTGGGTGTAGAGGTTACTTAAAAATACAGTCTTTAAAAAAATAAAAGGAAACATTTTCTATTGGTAATAAATTCAGCACAATGTATGGAAGTTCAAGGTCTTCTTCTACTCTCAACATCATTTCTCTAAAATTTTTAGTAAAATATCAAAAACAAGCTCCTATAGATCGTGGAAATTTCTTTTTAGTATAATATGAGTCAATTCTTTACTGGAAACTTGCCTCTCACAAATTCCTATTTCTAGCTGTGTTTGCCTTTTGACATGTCTAACCCCATCATGTGTATGTCTATTGGTAAGAACCCAACCACTGAAACAAGACTACAAAACTAAAGGAATTTAACAAATGTGTGTTTATTATTCTGCAGAAAATTGGTGCAAAGTGGACATAAAAGGGAAAGAAACTGAACAACCGAATTGTGGGAAAGAAAAGAGATAATTTTCATAAAATTTTGAATCTGGAAGAAACATTAAAAATGATTTAATTTGATTGCCTTGTTTTACCCAAGAAAGTGAAAATTTACCTTAGGTCATTTCTCTAAACTGCCCAGAACTCACAAAAAGGTATAATAACAAGATAAAGTGAAAGGGATAAGATAGACCTTTGGCTATGAAAAGAGTGCTTAAGATCACTGAAGATCAGGGAAAGAGAAATCAGACAAGAGTATAACAAAATAGGAAGACCGTAAACCCAAAATGATTAGACCTGAAAATGCATCATTTTATTAGATGGGGTACTTTCCATAATATAATTATATGGACACTTGTCTTATTCCCCCCATTTTAATGTAATCTCACTGAAGTCAAAACTATCTCACTAATATTACCCCTTACGATAATGAAAAACCATGCTTTGACATAGTAGGAATTAGGTGAGTTAAATTAAGTGAGACACTATCCATGGAAGACATTCCTGTTAATATCTAAAGAGTGGTAGAAAATC
The DNA here is from genome assembly GCF_922984935.1 of Meles meles. Taxonomy (NCBI): domain Eukaryota; kingdom Metazoa; phylum Chordata; class Mammalia; order Carnivora; family Mustelidae; genus Meles; species Meles meles. The sequence continues at coordinate 89,251,072 of NC_060068.1, forward strand.
CCTCCAGGGAGGGGCGCGTGTGTGGCTCAGTTAATTAGGTGTCTCACTCTTGGTTTTGGCTTGGGTCCTGATCTCCCAGTCATGAGATGGAACCCTGCATAAGACTTAATATTCTCTTTCTCCCTCTCCCTCAGCCTCCCCCCACCTCTCTCTCTCTCTCTCTCTCTCTCTCTCTCACACACACACTTTCAAATAAATAAATGATATCTTTAAAAAAAAAAAAAAGATTCCCTCTTGGGAATCTTTCAAATAATGATTTCAAATCAAATAATGATTTCAAATAAATGCAGTATGTATATGCCCCACCCTACCTTACCATCATTAAACACAGTTGCTGCAGAAAAGTACAATATTTTAAAGTTGCATTTTGTGTGTGTATGTGTGTGTATGTGTGTGTGTGTGTACGCATGCAATCCTGTGTTTCCTTGGAACATCTCGTTTTGCTTAGGACAGAAGGGAAGACACTGGGAAATACAGTGAAATGAAGCCTTTGAAAGATAAAAACCAGCAGGAAGCGATTCAGAAGAAGAAAGTATATGCCTGGAGCTGATAGGTACACTGGGTGCCAGCTGTTAGATCCAAGGCAGATGGAGTTTACTCTGCCCTGCAAATGTGTGTGTCTGGCCAATAATCACACAGCACAATAGCCAGATTTCATCAGTGAGAGGCAGAGCAAAGAGAATATTCTCCTTCCCCCTGGTACTTGTTGCTCTTTGGATGCTATCTACAGTGAAGATTTAAATTAACATTGCTAGCTATATACTCTACATATTTTGGTTATATAGAGTGTTATCTTGGTTGCTAACTACTTTAGATGCAGTGGTTAAGCAAACTGTTGTCTTAGCCACCAATGACATTTGTAGTATAAGCTCAAACATTTTGACTTTTTTCTCCCCTCTTCCTCTTCAGAAAACTGTTTCTTGGGTAGATATGATGCACTATGCTGCTAGGTTAAGTTACCTAGATGTTGGTTAGCCCATCAATCCCAAGGATGCATTTATACCTCTCTTTATACCTCTCTTTTCATTATGGACTCACTCACATGTGGTTATAGACTGCTTACTTACCAACTGAATGGTCTAAGACTGGAATCCTGAGTCTTGAGAGTAGATATGAGAAGACCTAGAAGGTCTTTCTCCTGCTGCCCCATATACCTCTTGGTTTAACAGATTTCAAGTGAACTTTAGGTGGTAATTTATGAGCATCAAGTTCTCTCCTCTCTACTTTTAAAATGATCAACTATTCTGTGAAAGACAATATATTGCCAAATATTGTTACAAATGAGTTTATAATAATTATAAAATTATTTAATTTTATGAAAAAAGAAAGAAGTGGGATATAAGAACATTGAACAGCCTATAAGAGGAATAGAGAAGGGATTGAAAAGGAGGAGAGGAAATTGAGAGACACTATGGTCTCTGGAGCCTTCGCTCAGGATTGGCCCTAGGAATGTGGCTGCTGAGCAGAAGACCCTGTGGTCTTCAGTTGAACCATCACCATCTCCAAGAGTAAGCATAGTGGTTGAAGGATCCATCTAGACAGATTTGCAGTTCCCTGGGCTTCTTAATAACTTTCCTGGGGTATATGTTCTTTCAAAATACTAAAAGCCATTTCCTGATAGACAGCTAGAGCAGTGATACAAGTTGGGTACTCCTTCCTCTCACTGGACAAGAGAACCTTTGGTGGGAAAATAGGTCATCTGTAACTTTTTTTTTTAAGATTTATTTATTTATTCATTTGAGAGCATGAGCAGGGGGAGGAGCAGAGCAAGAGGGAGAGGGGAAGCCGACTCTGAGCTGAGCATGGAACACGTTGCAGGGATCGATCTCATGAGACTGAGATCATGACCTCAGTTGAAACCAAGAGCTGGTCACTCAACCCAGTGCCCTGGTCATCTCTAACTTTTAACTATTGGCTGAAAGTTAAATATTAAATATAAGATCTGATAAATTTAAACTTAGAGACTAAAATTAATGGTTATGTTTATATTTTAAGAACCATCATATGTTACCTAAAAAGCAGGTATAGAATTTGCATGCTGGTAACTTTAGATGTTTAAGAATAAAATGCAATTAGTACAGTTTTAAATTTGACCAATTAAATTCTGTAGAACATCTGCATATTTCCAGGGGACATGGACACTAGATTACTAGAATTTTGTTTTTGATTAGGCATCTCTGACTGGCCATGTGCACATTTTCTGTTTTTAGTTATAAACCATAAGTCTTCAGATTTGAAGACATAGTGATTTTTTTGTAACTGGATGTAAATATTCTCAAGCTTTGAATCAACTTCTTAGCAATGTTTTACAGATTACTTTAAAGAAACTATATATAAGAGGCTTGATCATATAAAAGATTCTAAACTCAATCATTTTTCTTTTTGACTTAGTTGAGATTATTTCTACTTGATCTGTATTTTCTACTTTCTAAAGCTAAAAGCTTCATTTTCCTTAGTCCCAGAGTATATATTTCAAAATCCATCCTAAATTAGGTGCATTGGTTTAGAGTTATCCTGTTGCTAATGATTTAAAAAGAAAAAAACAAAAACAAAAAACTGTGAATCTGCCAAGTGTGGGGGTAAAAGTTGGAAGGGGATTTTTATGCTGCTAGAGGAAGATAGATCAGCATTATCAGAAGATTTGTAATAGATTCCTGGTATAGTCAGTTCTTGAGTGTGAAATACCACAATGTCTAGTAGAACATTTTAGAAGAAAATTAATACAAGATGAATGCAAGGAAAAATGCATCTTCATGAAGTGTAGAGTAATTTCAGCTGTTTATTCAAGGACTTTAATTTTTTACTTCATAAAAATTAGTATTCTGAAATTTTATGAAACTGAAGTGAACCCAAAAAATGCCCAAATTCCTAGTTTTTAAGAAGTCTGGAAGGCATGACCAAAATTATGTCAATTTGTAATTCTTAGCCCTTAGTACCTCTTAATCACAGTTCCTTTTAGTGATTATTCTCCGTTGAATGAGTGAATGAATGAATAAATGAATGACTTGTCAACCACATTTCAGTGGCATGTTCAGTTTGTGTACTATGTAATTTTAAACTAATTATTGGATCCCACTTAAAAGCAAAATAGCCTTAAAAATAAAGATCCAGAACAAGGATATGAAATTATAGAAATTTTTTATTTTGTTCCTTGTGATTTTATTTACTTTCCAAATTTTCAACAATAAATGTTATGTAGTTAAGTTTTTAAGATACATATGTGGTTGGAATTTATCTTAGGATCAGATATAAATCTCACCTCTAATAACTAATGTTTCACCTGTGATTCAAATTACAGAGGGCTTGCTTTTACATTAAAGGCTACTTTTAAAAACTAATGTTTTTAACAACTAAAATGACATTTTAATGACCAAATGACATTTCTAGGGCTAATTTAAAAGAAGTAGAATTTTATCTTAACCTGTAGAAACTGAACTGATGTTCCTGACACTGATGCAAAGCAACATCAGTTCCATTTTGTAGTATTGAAAATGTTTATTCTTTCCTGAAAAACAACCAAGTATTGAATTGAATGACAACTTTCTTATTGCAAATGTAATCAGATTTTTTATATTAAATATAATTATCAAAGATGGGTAAACTTATATAAGTCCTCTGTGTAAGTGGATGGTTTGAGTCCCCCTCTCCAAGTATAATCATATTTGAATGGCTTTAAAAAAATGATCATGCAAGCATACAAAAATAATCCCCTACTCTCCCTAGAAGGAACAACATGTTGAACTAGGTGGATGAATATTCTGAGTCACTGTGGCAATTGGTAGTTGAATCCTATGACTAATATAGAGATTTTTGTCTAGGTGGGTCACATGGACTTAGTTATCTGCCCACTGGAAAGCCACAATGGGAAGATATTATCTGATGAATATTGTGGAACATGTGTGAATGGATCACAGTGATGCCTGATGTGAATCATTCTTCCCTCAAAAATGTCAAATTTAATAGTTTAAAAATTCCAAACTGTTGTCACATAAACTGAGATTTGGCCTATTCTAGGGGTTAGGACAGAATGAATACAACACATATTCTAAGTTATTTTGCCAGTAAGTTGTTGGCTATGTTTTAGACCCCTAAATTTAGGAAAACCTAAAAATTTATTCAAAGAGATTAGTAAAAGTCTTGGGTCACTGCAAATAGTAAAATATACCACCTTCTACTACTCTCCACCACCATGGAGTCTCCAGGACTTAATAATTTTCCTAATCAGAGTCATAGATTTCCCTATCTTGCTTAGTTAAAAGTATGCGTAGCCTGATGTCTGAGGCACCCCACCTGCAGAATATTCAAGACTCTTAAAAGGACGTTGGGGGAAGCATTGATATGTCTTTTAAGGTGATATTTCCTTCACTGAATGATCCTATTGTGCATTGATTTCCCTAATTTGAGATTAAAGTCTTTAGGGTATTATTAAAAGCAGATTAAAAAAAAAAAAAAAAAGCAAAACTGTGGGTTTGTGTAGGGCTAGCTAGGTGTGAAGCTGTGGTTTCCTGGATACCGCTAATGCTGTTTTTATAACTCTTTCTGGGTAATTTCACTTACCTGGTTATAGAGGTGAGTGGGGGATTAGGGGGGTAGTTTATGCTTTTATTTCCAATTCCAGGAGTAACCTGTTACCTCTGTATGATCTGAAACATATATCATTGTTTTTAGTTTTACTTTTTCTCTGATATCTTGGTATACCTAGCTTTGCTTCTTTAGATTCCTTGACACTAAAGTAAAAATGAGCTTGCTTAAGGTCTACTCACTCAGGGATGTTTACAAATAACAGTGTGTTTGTGTGCATCTTTGTATTTTGTGAAACGTGAATAAGTTGTGGTGGATATCTTTTGTCAATAAATAATAAACATATAGAATTTTATAATTCTTTTACAAACATACAGAATTTTACAGATTTTATAATGAGAATATATTTAGCTGTGGCAAACAGTTCACATAGACTAATTTTTAAGTCTGAGATAATAATCTTCTGAGTTATTATTTCAAGGAATATATATATAGCTGTTTGATAGTGGTATAATCAACAGAGGGCTAACTCTGTTAAAACAAACAGACTAATGCAGTCTAAAAGAGGCCTACTGCAATCTTTAAATTCTAGACTTTGTGGGCTTTTAGAAAAATAAATCTGTAAGTGGAAGAAAAAGAATGAAATGTGTGAATGTAATGTGTTCCTGACAAAGACTAAATTGATGGGATTTGTCCTACAAAATATCAAAAAGTAAATTTGTCCATATTGTCTTATTTTTAAATAGATAACAATCATTGTTTTGCATTGCAATGTATATTCATACATTTTATCTGATGCATTTTGGGAAAATAAAGTTTGGTTTTTTGTTTTTTGTTTTTGTTTTTTTAAGGTAAGTGCGAAGAAGAATACACAAATGGGAATACTAATTGATTAAAATTACCAATAGTTTCTTTTCTGAGCTTGAAAACAGTTATGTTTCTGAATATGAGAACAATAATTTTGCCTAAAATTGAAGTATAATGACCAGGCCTTCTCTCCTTTTTAGAGAAGCAGTCAAGTGTTTCTGGAACAGATAAGACAGCAGCGATCCAGTGAGGTTGTTCCCCAGAAGAAAGCTATGCATACCTAATTTATTGGAAAGTAAACTACTCTCCAATTAATGATGTCCTCTTTTTCTCAAGGTGTCCAAAGACAGGAGGTGGTCTGTAAAAGATTGGATGACAACTCTATTGTCCAGAACAATTACTGTGACCCAGACAGTAAGCCACCTGAAAATCAAAGAGCCTGCAACACTGAGCCCTGCCCACCTGAGTAAGTAAGAGTATGAAGTGAGAATTATTTTAAGTACAAAGAGAAGAATACTTAACTATTCATATTTAGAAACATATTCATATGTTAGGAAAAGGGAATAAAGCATTTTGGAGGGTAAAGATTCCTATTTATCCATAGATTTCAGTTATTAACCCCTTTAAAGCAGGAACATCAGTAGATTGATTCTGGCACAGTGCTGGAAATTACCAGATTTCATCAGTTCTAAGGTGTATCTTTTCACATTTTAACATCTTGGAGATTGACATTCATCTTGCCATTGATAGTGTGTTACAATAATAATCAGCATTTTTTTTAACAGTCTATAAAATAATGGTATCTTTTTAAAAAAAAATTATGGTATCTTAAATTCAAAACAGAGTAGATTGTTGTGCAGTCATATCTTTTCCAGATATTTTTCCTAAAGGCCTAGAGACTCTTAAAATGTTTGGGAAACATTCTATAATGGAATATCAATGCTTTAATTTGTTGACCCAGTTTTAAATTGTGTCATCCTAAACCATCCTATCTTCTGCATGTTGGGCACAGGCATGGAGGGGGACTTCAGACTCATTCTGTTGATTAATGTAGCAGTTACGGCTCACTGTAAAGGGAGGTACAAGCTGACAGCCCATTCATGTTAATGATGACTTTTTAAAAAATTTAAATTTAACACTGTGGACCTGCTGTTGGTGAGTCGCAATTTATAATCTGTAAGAACAGAAAGGTTTCTGGGCTGAGCAAAGGCATAATTGGAGACCCCTGGCTGACTCAGTTGGTAGAGCATGCAGCTCTTGATCTCAGGGTCATGAGTTCAAGCCCCATGTTGGGAATAGAGATTACTTTTAAAAAATTAAAAAGAGGGGCACCTGGGTGGCTCAGTGGGTTAAGCCGCTGCCTTCGGCTCAGGTCATGATCTCGGGGTCCTGGGATCGAGTCCCGCATCGGGCTCTCTGCTCAGCAGGGAGCCTGCTTCCCTCTCTCTCTCTCTCTCTGCCTGCCTCTCTGCCTACTTGTGATCTCTCTCTGTCAAATAAATAAAATCTTTAAAAAAAAAAAATTAAAAAGAAAAAAGGCAGTGACTACATGAGAAAAGACAAAAATGCTAAAGACAAAGATACTGAGTTGGCCATGATCTCTGTAGGGCTTTTGCCTGTTTGACAACTGTAAGATAGAACATGTGCAAATGGCAGTTCATCCTTGTTTGAGAAATTAGGGTAAACTTTATCTCCTTGGTTAACTGTCCAAACTTGAAATTAATAGGGAAGAAGTATGCAAATGAATTTATATATCTTAAGCTCTGTAGAACTGAAGAGGAAAGCTCTATATGCAGTAACGACAGAGAAGTCACAGTAAAGGATTCAGGTCCCTAATGTGGTTAAAGCAAGATATGTTCCTTATCTTTGTTTCAATACAATAATGCCTCATGAACTTTCATTTCCCAAAGTCAGTGTCTGTCCAAATATTTGAATCTCAAAGGGAGATAGTCACTGCTAGTGAATATCTGTCTTGAAACAGTTTAGGGTGGTGACTACCAAACAAAGAGCACAAAGAATCTAGAGTGAGAGTAGTTTTTATTCTACTACCTTTATTTATTTTTTAAGATGTTATTTATTTATTTGAGAAAGAGAATGTGTGTGGGGGCAAGAGAGACAGAGAGCTAGAGAGCACAAGCACAAACAGGGTGGAAGGGCAGAGAGAGAGGGAGAAGCAGACTCCCTGCTGATCAGGGAGCCTGAGGTGGGGCTGGATCCCAGAACCCTGGGATCTTGACCTGAGCTGAGGGCAGGCGCTTAATTGACTGAGGCACCCAGGTGCCCTATTCTAGGACTTCTTTTTTTTTTTTTTTTTTTAATTTATTTATTTGACAGAGAGAGCACAAGCAGGCAGAGAAGCAGGCAGAGAGAAAGGAGGAAGCAGGCTCCCCGCTGAGCAGAGAGCCCGATGCGGGGCTCCATCCCAGAACCTTGAGATCATGACCTGAGCCGAAAGCAGAGGCTTAACCCACTGAGCCATCCAGGCGCCCCCTATTCTAGGACTTCTAAAATTTCATGTTTCTTTTTTTCAAAATATGATCACAGTGTAACTAATTTGTTAAAATCCAGAGCCAGGAAAGTATATAAATATGACCTATAATATGTATTACAAAGACATTTGATTTTTTAAAATTTTTAAAACTTTTTTTTAATTTGATTTTTAAAAAAATTTTTCAACATTTTTCTCCTTTCTGCCAATTACTTTTATAAATTTAACTCGAAAGAAATGGGGGGACTATATAAACCCATGCATAGAAACCAGGACCAAAATTTTGTTCCTTCCCATATTTCTAATAACTTTCAACATTACTTTCGTATAATTGTACATCTCAACTCATCAAGTTAATTTCCTGACATTCAGGATTTTAAGTATTGTGTTTGGTATTTGATCAGCCATTTAAGACCTCTGAGTGGTCCTGGTCACACCTGTTTTATTTTGGCTTCAACTTTTTTATTTGTTTCAGCTTAAATGCTATTCAAATGTCCTTTGAGATTTCAGTGGTTTATCATTCTGTCCCACATATTGTGAGCTTAGATACTACATTGGAGTTGTTTTGTAAATATATATGTGTATGTATGTGTATGTATACCTATGTGTATACTATATATATGTATATATATATTTTTAAGGGTAATTGACATTTGAATTAATGTACATAATTAAAATCAAGTTTTCTATCTCCTTTCCTTTTGTAATTCTAAAATAAAAAGTTACTTATTAACTTTTTTTTTAAGTTTGGAGGTAAGAAGATGGAATTTGAAAAAGAGAAATAAAAAGAATATTAAAAAGAAAATTTGGGCTGACTTTTTCAGAAAGAGCTAAAGATAGATATCTAAAATATTACTATTTATTAGTCCATTTTTTCTTAGTTCCTTTTAAATTTCTTTTTTATTACTTTGAATTCAGACTATGAAAAGGAAAATCTCAATTCTTCAGAATGGTGTTTGTACATCATAGAATTCCTAGTAGACATTGGTATTCTAGAGATAAAAATCATTGAAAGACTACTGAATTCAACAATACTTTAAATTAGTGTGGAAGAAAGGAAACGAGATTTTTTTTTTTAGGTGATGATGTGATAATCATATTTGGTTTTGTAATACATATTAAAGCATAAAGTTTTTAAAACAAAGATAAGTAGGGGCACCTGGCTGGCTCAGTGGGTTAAAGCCTCTGCCTTCGGCTCAGGTCATGATGCCAGGGTCCTGGGATCAAGCCCCACATCGGGCTCTCTGCTCAGTAGAGAGCCTGCTTCCTCCTCCATCTCTCTCTGCCTGCCTCTCTGCCTACTTGTGATCTTTGTCAAATAAATAAATAAAATCTTTAAAAACATAAAAATAAATAAAACACAGATAAGTAAAAATAAGAAAATGAAAAATACCTGTAATACTTAAAATACTACTGTTAATATTTTGAAGTATTTATCTCCAGTCTTTTTTCTATGCTTGCATAGACATGTATATATAACAAAATAGTATTATACTATTTCTGTGCTCTGTAGTTAGTTCACAACATATTTTGAACATTAAATATCTTCTACAGAACTTAGTAGATATGTATGTCATTGTTTAATTTGTTTTCTACTGCTTAACAATTGTGGCTGTGTCTTAGCTTTTGATCCCTTAAGATACCACAGCATTAACAATTTTTGCTACTAAAACTTTGCTCTCTATAACTATGCTCTTATGGTAAATAAATGGGAATAGAATTCCTTGTTCAAGTGGAAATATATTTAAGTCTATAAAACATTGTCATATTGTTCTCCAGAGATAATGTATGAGTGTATATTCCTAACAACAGTGTATTAGAATGTAATTTCCCTGAACTGCACAACACTGGATATTATTATTATTATTATTATTATTATTATTATTATTTTATTTTATTTCATTTCACTTAATTTTACTATTAGAGACTGAGTGAGCAGGAGTAGGGAGAAGGGGCAGAGGGAGAGGGAAAGAAAGAGATTCTTAAGCAGGCTCCACGCACAGTGGGAGCCCAAAGCAGGGCCTGATCTCACAATCCTGAGATCATGACTTGAGCTGAAATCAAGAATCAGACACTTAACTGACTGAGCAAACCAGGCATCCCTGGATATTATTATATTAGAAACAATCTTTGATTATCTTATGGGGGAAAAAAGCCTTGATACCTAATTGTTATGTTATACTTCTTGGATTGCAGATGAGGCTGAACATTGAAAAACTATGTCCAGTGGCCATTTGTTTTACTTCTTTTTGATTTTACCTTCCATGGCCTAACCCATACCATTTTTCTACTGAAGTGTTTATCATTTTGTTGCTGATTTCTATGCACTCTTAAGGTATTAAGGGTATTAATTCTTTTACTTCCATTTCAAATATTTTTTCCTAGTTTGTCATGTATTTTCCATATTATTTATGGTGTTATGATCTATTTTTTCTCGCAGAAGTCTTAAAATATTACATAGATAATCTATCACACTTTTATTTCTTTCTTAGGTATAATGTTTAGGAAGGCTTTATCCACTCTAAGATTGTACTTTCAAAGTTTCCTTCAAAGTTTTTCTTTTTTTAATGTAAACTTTAATCTTCTTGAAATATATTTGCCTACTTTGAGGAAAGGGTCTATATTTATTTCCAAATTCCCAGTTCCGTTATTAAAATTCCAAATGATTTTTTTTTTAGTTTTTTGTGTGCGTGTGTGTTAATTTAATCATACAAATACTCATTTATACAGTAAGGAAAAACCTCCCCATCTTCATCTCCTCCCAGGCACCATGAGGCCCCACCACAAACACCCACCCAGCTTGCTTGCTACACACCACTGTCCAGGTGGACGGGGCAGCCACAGCTGCTCCAGCATTCACCCAAGGAAATGAAGGAAAGGCAAGCCAAATGATATTTTTAAAATCAGAAATTATCTTTTTAAATAATGAAATACTTCAAATGTCTCTTAGTCATATTGGAGACTTTATAAGGAGGATGTGGAAAAATAGAGGGTAGTAAGATTTATCTTTGTGCTTTATAAAGAAAATGACAGGACTAGGAAAAATAGATGAGAGAGGCATTGGTAGAGAAATACTAATTGTGTTTATTTGGAAGACCTTGAAGGGCAGAGGAAGCTTTGCTGTGAAAAAATTAATGTGCTCATAGCAGCAGCTTTTTGTGAGAAACAGTGTAGTAATCAAGAGGGTAAGGTGAATAGGGACAGGAAAAAAAAAAAAAACAAGAATTCCAGAGGCATTGAGTGAAAATGGTGGAATTCCTGACAAAGGCTCAAATAATTGGAAAAAGGAAAAGGGAGGGGTTGATATTAAAGACCATGACTGATAGGAAGCTAGTGCCCCACCATGAGAAAAGGAAGTAATGCTGAGCTGGAATCCAAAGAGAATGGCCAAGAGCTCAGTTTTGACCATGCTATCTTTCTATGGCAAGAATGTTTCTATATATGGCCTCATGTGAAGAATTCTTGAATAGCGAATATTATTCCTGTATGATACTGTGGTTTTTAAAGTTGTGAAAATAAGAGGGGTGAAAACAATAGAGTATTATACATTGTGATAATACTGTGACCACAAACTAAGAAACACTTTTTTTAAGCAACTGCAATGTGAAAGGCACTGTGCTTTGGGAGAAATGGCTGCCTTGCCTAAAGACAATGTAATTGGGTAAATACCTATAAAAATAACTATAGTTGAGGCAAAATATGTTAAGCACAATAAGAGAGTTATAAACAAAAGTGCTAAAGGATGCTTGGGCTGGGGAGAAATTTTTTTTTTTAATTTCTCAGAATTCTTTATTAGCATTCTTTTTTAAAAATTTTTTTATTTATTTCTTATTTTTTTTAATAACATATAATGTATTTTTATCCCCAGGGGTACAGGTCTGTGAATCGCCAGGTTTACACACTTCACAGTACTCACCATAGCACATACCCTCCCCAATGTCCATAACCCCACTCCCCCTCTCCCAACCTGGGGAGAAATTTTTACTCGGGTGTTAGGTTAGGTTTTATTTAATGGTATCTTTTATGATATAATGTTTAACAATTATATTGAGTCACTGTACCTCACCCAAGGACAAACATAATATGTTATTTTAACTTTAGAGGAAGTTTCATCAGAGTCCTCTATAAAACTCCAAAATTTAAGAGCTGCGGACAACCATAGACATCATGTAGGCCAGCTCCCATCGTGATGAGAGTATGCTAATCTCTGGTGATGTTTTCTCATTGTACCACACACCACTAACATTGTAAGTTACAAATCAAATATCTGGTGGCACCTGAATACTTCCAGTACTTAATACTTGCTTATTTCATTGCCACAGTCTCACTTGCTGTAATTTCAGAGATATTTATTACATTCTTTTTTTTTTTTTTCAATTTAGAAAAATCTCAGCTGTGAAATGTCTAGGGCATAGAGGCTTATACTTAATATTAGTTTTACTTTCCAATTAACAAGGAATGAGCAGATTTTCTTTTCTTTTTACCAACTTAATGTTTAGCAATTTTTTCTAAAACCTATTTTAAAATCAAAGTTGTACCATCTTAATAAGTAATTAATAGGTTACATATTTGAATCTCCCTTTGAGTAAAGATGTTATTGTGAGATTATGAAGATTTTTTAAAAAAATTTTTGTTGTGTTGATTTGTGACAAGGATTGATAATTAGATGCTTGACACTAGGACAGAGGCTGGGAAATCTCCCTATCTCTCTCTTTTAATCCAAACATCTAATATCAGTTTATTTTCATATGTTCTGCCATTTCCCTTTAAGTTAAAAAGCAAAAATAATACTCTGCTTTTATGCTCGGTTCTTTCTTCAAATATTATGGTTAACCTAGGTTAGGGGAAAATAGTTTATAGTGTCTCTCTTATTCCCTGCCCCAATAATATTCTTGTTTGTCCTATTAATGTACAGACACTATGGGTCAAATTGATACAGTCTGCACCACACCACTCTTATTTCAGACACTCAAGCCTGAATTCTACGAGTTGTTAATGTCTAATGAATATGAAGACACTTGTGAGGATGAAAACAATTTGATCACTTGGTGTTGGGAAGAGCTCAGAAAGAAGCATTCCCAGTGTTGTTCAGACTATAACAATTCAACCATTGATATTTCCAGAATTTTTGTGTTCATATTTTTACCACCAAATCTAGAGGAGAAAATAAGGAGAAGGTCATCAGAGGGTCAAATACAACTGGAAAAGTGAAGGTGAAGGAAGCTTTATGTCTTAAACTGAATAGAGGAATAAAGAAAATGCAATGGCAAAATTGCCAAACTATTTAAATAACTCGGGTGTGATTTAATCCTTGAGAGAGACATGGGAAGAGATGATTTGGTGAGCAATAAAGATGCAACAGGGACTGAAATCAGAGTTCGAGTCAGAAGGGAAATTGGGAGGGTGGTTGATACTTTTACTTTCATACACTCCAAATTAAATGCTAGACTGATACATCTAGACTAAGAGACGTTTGGCAATAAAAGAGAGGGCAAAGAGTAAAAAGGCGGAGGTGGACCTGACCTCGTCCAGCAAAGAACAGTAACACCTCCTGAATCACTGCTGTTACTCTGGGCACCTGTGTTTAATTTGAAGGCCTCCATCCCTCTTACATTATGAGACCTAATGAGATCATGGCTGGAGGTGGTATGACTGGACTTTTTGTGGCTGAGTTGTACACATTTCTGTTTTATCCCCTAATCTTGGTGATGAAATCACCGTTGCGAATTGAATCAGAGTTTCACTATGGCTGGCATGCAAGTTATTATTCTCAGTACACATTTTCCTCTTTACCAAAAATGGTACTAACAACTTGGGATCATGTTCATCTGTGGAAAACAAAATGGAAAGAATATGAAAATCGCTTTAAATCTCCTCTGGAAAATGACTTAGAAAAACAACATTAATATCAGATTCTCAGGATTAAATCATCATTCTTTAAGTGAATTTTAGGTTGAAAATTTTTAGTTTTTGGAAAGATGTATTCTAACTTTGAGAAACTGGTTCATTACAATATTTTTAAAAGCTGTAACTAAAGATAATACAAATAATAGTGAATAAAGGCCATTGTTGCATATTTGGCTAACTATGGCTCAAATATAGAACCTAGTACTCTGACTTCACTGAGGTGTTATCTCCTACATACAAAACTTGGCACAATTAACTAAGCTCACAGAAATCGTGAGAAATTTGTTCTTAAGCTTTCATACTCTTCTGTCTGGAGAGTCTCTTACCTAAGAGTTGAGCATATCCACTGAGGATAGTTGCATAATCTATAATCACAGATTGAAGAAAATGACTTGTGACCTCATGCTTGTGACCTAGATCCTACTAGTTAACAGAGTTAAGAATGAAATTCAGTGAAGGCAGTAAATGCTGGGGCATCTAGTCCTAGTTTCAACACTGCTCTTTTCATGATTTTGGAGAACCATTTTCCTCACACTACTTACTTCCTCTTCTATAAAACAAAGTACAAAACCTTGAATATAGTTAGCATTCAGCATATATTTATGAATTAAATACAATATTATATCAATCAGGATTCTGGTTGGAAATAACACAACTTCGACTTCAACTACTTTCTGCACAGAAGCGGGTTTGTTGGTTTACTTAACAAAGCTGAGGGAAGGGCAACGGTGGATCTCATTTAAGGAAGGGCTCCAGGACTCAAACACCATCAGGACTCTCTAGTTCCTCTGCATTCTTTCACCTCAGCTAATTCCACTGGCAGGCCACATGGCCACCAGCAGCTCTTAGATCTTTATGTTCGTTTGTGACAAGAAGGGAAAGACCCCTTTACTCTAGTATAGATAGAAAAATTTTAAAGCCAAATTCTTATTGGTCTGATTTGTATCTTGATTCACGCCTTTTGACCAAATAATGTCCCTCAGAGAGTGAGTTCTGCAGACGTTTTATCTCCATACACACATGCACACACATATACACACACTGAAATTACATATATGTGAAAGTTCAGTGATGACTTTAGGGAAAAAGAGTGGTTCACCTATAAACGTGAAACATGTTCCTTTTGTTTTCGGTTTCCCACGCTGGCTGCATAGAAGCTGTTTTCAGGAGTAGAGGGATCAAAACAAGGGAACTCCATGTTTTCACGAAGCTGGCTCAGGCTATGCTCTTGGTGCAGGTGTTTAAAGACTCCTACATCTTCCGATGGACACCTGGGCTCTGCCCCGTTAGCATAGTAAAGGCCTTCTATTTTATGCAGAGCCTGACGTGCATTTCTGAAAAACAAACAAACAAAAAAGCAAATTCCTAGCTCCTTTAATGTGGTTTTAGCACAAACTCCTTGATTGCAGGAGAACCTGCCTCAATGTGAGAATAAATAAAGCTACTGCCACTTTTTTGTTGGATGTCAGACACAATGTTAGAAGGTTTCAGTGGTGTGCTAAAGCAAGCTCCTACTGGCTCCAGAAATCCTGTATTAGCAGATCTTCTCTTGATACGTTCAACATGGCAAGGATGTAGGTTGAAACTGATGATCGGCATTCACATCACAAAATTGGTAAATGGAACAAATCAAGACCCCTGCCCTCCCATAAAGACCTGGTTGTTAAACTGTTACCTAGCACGTGACTGGAAGCTTCATATTTATTACTTTACTTAATCCTCATCACAGTCTCATGATGTATATTGTTATCTTCATTTTAAAAATTAATTTAGAAAAGGGGAGATATCAGTGTGGTTAAGAACATTCATTACATTACTTGTTTGGACCTGACTTCTGTCTGCTCCAAAGCCCACACACTGCACTTGGAAGGCAGCTGACCATGTGTTATCTTTTCCTTAGCAGCTCTTCCATTTGTCATTTGTCATATCAACCAACACTGAAATGTCAGCTCTTTTAGGGAGAGAATGTAATCCATTGACAAAAGTGCTTTCACTCAGCTAAAAATCTCTGGCTACACTGAGGAAATGTTCTGTGTTTCTTCCACTTCTTGCTGCAGGTGGTTCATTGGGGATTGGTTGGAGTGTAGCAAGACTTGTGATGGTGGAATGCGCACCAGGGCAGTGCTCTGCATCAGGAAGATTGGACCTTCTGAGGAGGAGACACTGGACTACAGTGGTTGTTTAACACATCGGCCTATTGAAAAAGAGCCCTGCAACAACCAGTCATGTCCACCTCAGTGGGTGGCTTTGGACTGGTCAGAAGTAAGGAAACATGATGCTATATATTTTGAGATCCAAAGCATTTAATACTAAGGACACCTAACCATGTGAACGCCTTAGAACTCAACAAGTTAGGGACAATAAATTTGGTCCTGTTATATTTTATTGCTGCTTGTCAGGAAGTAAGGGTTTTGGGGGGGGCGTGGTTAAGGAAATCAATGAAAAACTAGACATCAATGTGATTAAAAATAAAAATAAACCCAAAGTGAATTTGAAAGAATATAATAGTGAGTACTCACATAAGTGATTTTTCTCCTTCTTTGCTATTCTTTTTTTTTTCTTCTTTGCTATTCTTGAGCAGCAAAATAAGCTCAGAATTAGTGATAGATCTTTTCTCCCCACGTAATGTAGCCTAACTACGTAATTCATACATATGAATATATATCAACTTTTAATCACTTATTATATATCTAAATATGTTTTAATTGCTTCTGTTGCATCTGGGAAAGAAACATGGATTTAAGGGTTATAATATACCAAAAAGTCAAATTCAGATTTTATCATTACCTCTGCTTATATGATCAGAGAGGGAGACCTAAGATAATGGTTTTCCAGCATACATGTGTATAAAGGAGCCTAAAACAATCCAAAGGACTCAGAAAAATGGTCTTATTAAAAATAAGGTAAGAGGTAGAGTTAATTCTTGACTCCTCATTCTGCATGAGACATAAACATATAAACACCATGCCATTCTCCACATTTCCCAAAGAAGAGTTGAATTCTTCTGTAGTGTTGGTTAATACTAAAAAGGATGAGTACCTGGCTATATAACTAAAGGTCATTCTTCCAATTTAGCCAAACAGGATGCATTTCTTGCTGGAAATATTATGGTACTTGCTTTGGGTATTTCCTGTAGACCTCATAAGTTTGTTAAAATAATAATAATAATAAAAATAAACAAACAGAAAATATACGTTGTTCTTTAGGAACCCCTGGATATAACTTTTCCCCTTCTGAATCTTACTTCTAGAGTGGCCTTATTTTACTAGAGGCATGGGCCTAAAAGAGGGACTGTGTTTAAGATGGTACATGGAAATGGGAGATTCTGACCCATTGTGGTTATCTATGGAATCTGTGGTGGGAGTTGGGAGTATTCTCCCAAGTTTCCTGGCCAAACTCCAGCTTCAGTAACTACATCTGCCTACTTAACTTTTGGGTTTTAATCAAATGCAGAGATATGCTTGGTATTATTCACTGAGTGGTTATGAAAAACAGTATGAAGTTTCTGTTCCTTAAAAGTGGGTGGATTAACTCCTAAATTGATTTTTTTAAGGTTTTGTTTATTTATTTATTGAGAGAGAGAGAGCACAAGAAGGGGGAGGGTCAGAGGGAGAAGCAGACTCCCTGCTGAGCAGGGAGCCCAATGTGGGACTCGATCCTGGGATTCTGGGATCATACCCCGAGCCAAAGGCAGTTGCTTAACCAACTGAGCCACAAAGGTACCCTTCCAAAATTGATCTGAAAGATAAAACCTACTGATAAAGAATAGACATTCTACAGAGTCATACATAAATTAGTAATTTTACCTGAAATTCAGTGCCTAAGACCCTCTAGAAGTTCGTAAGTAGCTACTGAGAATGATGACAAATTTGTGGAATAGTGGAAGACGTGACTTTTGTCTTCAACAGTATTAAGGTTTCAGGTCAAGCCCCTACCTATAATTTGTGCTAAATATACACACTGGAATGGGCACTACAAATAACACAAAGGAATCCTGTAAACTTGGGAAAGTAAATGTCCATGAAACAACTAGAGAATAATATAAGATAGTGTTTAATAAATGAAGTAGAAATGTGTAAATGATATAGAAATTTAGAGCTGAGAAGCTCAGAAGAGACCGAGGTAGGATCAGAAAGCTTTTTCGGTGATGGGAATGAAACCGAATATTGAAATATGGGATATGAAATAGGGAAGAGATTAGAGAAACTGGAGAAGATATTCCTGATGTCACAATAGAGTTATTTATTCAGTTACTTATTCAGGAAATATTCCTGAAACAACTGAGTAGAAACACAAAGATTTTGTGGTCCAAGTAGGGTGGTGAAGAGAGTTTGTTTTAAAGAGTAAATGGAAAAGAAGATTGAGTGAAGTAGTAATAGATAATAAAAAGGATTGAATACAGAAACTTATACATCATCTTTCTACCCAAAGTGGAAAAAAGTAGTTAAGTTCATAAGCAGACACAAGAAGAAATTTCTTCCAACCATGAAAACACTAAAATCACACGCACAGATTTCACGTTGATCTCTTGATCTACATTTTTCTATATTAGTATATTTTTATTCTAACATAAAGCAAATATAATCACCTTGAGAAATGGCATATGTATAATTATTGTTATTTCCATTTCAAATACCATTTTAAAGTTTTCTTCTGAAATCAACTTCATATAGGTTGTAATTGCCCTGCTCTTCAAATTTTGATTCTCTCTTGTTTGTTCGTTTTTAGAGAGAGAGCACACACAAGCAAGCAGTAGGGCGGGGAAGGGCAGAGGGACAGGGAGAGAGAGAATCGGAAACAGGCTCCACACCTAGCACAGAGCCCTACATGACACTCCATCTCAGGACCCTGAGATCATAGCCTGAGCCAGAATCAAGATGCTTAACCAATTGAGCCACTTGGCTGCCCCTAGAATTTTGATTCTTACCTATCCATTCTTAGAGGTGACTTGCTCAAATAGGTCTGAGAGGCTCTTAAGCACTCCTGGAGCCTGCCTGAAGAAAAGCATGAATAAGTTAGGTGGGCTTTTAATCACATTTCTGGACCTTCTTTAAGGTAGCTAAGTCAGGGGGCTCCTGAGTGGCTCAGTTGGTTAAGCACCTGACTCTTGATTTGGGTTGAGGTCATGATCTCAGGGCTGTGAGATCAAGCCCTGCATGAGATCAAGCCTGTGTGGGCTCTGAGATAAGTACGAAGCCTGCTTAAGATTTTCTTTTTCTCGGGGTGCCTGGGTGAGTGAATGGGTTAAGCCGCTGCCTTCGGCTCAGGACATGATCTCAGGGTCCTGGGATTGAGCCCCGCATCGGGCTCTGTGCTTGGCAGGGAGCCTGCCTCCCCCTCTCTCTCTCTGCCTGCCTCTCTGCCCACTTGTAATCTCTGTCTCTCTGTCAAATAAATAAATGAAATCTTTAAAAAAAAAAAAAACAAGATTTTCGCTCTCTCCCTGTGCCCCTCCTGCCACCCACCTCAACCCCCACAGCCGCTCATGTACATGCGCTCTCTCAAAAACAATAAAGTATATAAAGATTTTTAAAAATTAATTAGAAAAAAAAGATAGCTAAGTCAAAGCTTAGGAGAAAGAGGTAGTGCGGAGGGTGTGGTATACACATGTTGGGAATACTGTTTCAAGGGAAGCATTGGTGGCTGCTGTTGTCTCTCCACAGACAATCTGAGAAAACTGTAGAGGTAGGCATAGGTCAAGAAATGCTGCCATTATTATCTCAAAGATTCTAGTTGAACACTGTCTGTACCATCATCTTCATTCTTTGGATCTTCCTCAGGAAAAAGGAGCTAAGCTTTATGCCATATAGGCTTGCCTATTTATTTTCCAAAGGAGTAGTCCACTCTCACACTTCCATTTCCTTACTTTACTAGGATGGCCACTTCTTCCCTAGATGGATTAAAAATAAACAAAAGTAAATAATATTAAGTGAAATAAATGTCTGAGTAGCTATGGAGACCAAAGTGAAAACAAGGAGCCTGTTCTACATAAAGGAACAGAATACCTCCCACTAATGAAAAGAGGAGGTCCTAGCAGCAGAGCAGGGCATGTTCTATCTTTTTTAGTTAACTGCTACAAATATTTCACACAATATTCTTTTGACACGCCCCTGGAAACTTCCCTACTTTTTCAGCCCCTTCCCCACTTCCAACTATCAGCTGTCTGAGCTTTGCTAATCACAAGGGAGAGGTTCAACTGGTGAAAACATGTTGCAGCAAGAGGAATGTACCCTTTGACCTTTTCCTTTTCTTTGCCAGCGCTCTAATATAAAATTTCCATTGTTCCAAAGCCAGGAACCATTTTTCCTTTTTCCCATCAGTGAAACCCACCCGGTGTTTATGGCAAAAAAAAAAAAAAAAAAAAAAAGAAAGAAAAAAGCCAAATTACCTTGGTGGAAAATGGCTCTTCAGCAATCTTTTGTGAAGCTAATGAAGCCACGACTTTCCCATTTCCTATAATCTAGCTTCACTCTTGGGATCACCCATGCTATGTTGGACTTAAATGGTTTTCTCTTTTTGCCCTCTCTTGGCAAATAACTTTTAAAAAGCATTGCTGTGTACTGTGGATGGGCTCCAACAATTCTAAGCCATTCTTTTGATGTATTGGAATAGTTTCTTTTGACTCCCACAGAGCAACCATTGAAAAAGATCTCTTTCTTGCACTTACTCTTGGACAAGAGGATAACTGCTGGCATCATATTCAATTGATTTTATAGGACGTACATTCAGGTAGCATTACTTAAAAAGGACTGAGGGGCATGGGATGTTGGAAAGGGTGGAAAAACCTACCTTCAGGGGACTGTGCTTTGTTTTTGAAGACAGTTGTGACATCGCCTTGTTGATTTCTTAGGTTCTACTCTGGTGCTATAACAAAGTGAATTAAACCTACCTCTCCAGAGAGAACTCAGTCCAACCCCAAAATGGTAACATTTCTATCCTTTACATATGAAAGCCAATTTCTTTTCTCTGGTGTGGTTCCAAATACTTTTCCCTACAGAATATGTTTTTGCTTTTTAATCATTAATCATTAAAGCTAAAGCATAATTGTATCTCTCATAAAAATTACCTGAGATGAAATCCCATTGAGATGAAAACACAAAACAAATGGTCTGGTCATATTTTAAATAATTGTAAAATTTTGATTTTATGAACAAATAAGAAAAATAGGTATTTACCTGCAATAAAGAAAAGGAGCGAGAAATAATTTTACCAAAGAATGGATTCAGGGCTCCTGGGTGGCTCTGCCTCTGCCTTCGGTTCAGGTCATGATCTCAGCATCATCGCTGGAATCGAGTACCCGCATTGGGCTCTCTGCTCACAAGGGAGCCTGCTTCCCCCCTCTCTCTGCCTGCTGCTCTGCCTACTTGTGATCTCTCTCTCTGTGTCAAATAAATATAATCTTGAAAAAAAAAATGGATTGTCCACTGAAATAGTATCTTCTACACAGCAACCTATAATTTATTGTGAGAATGAATGGAATGGATTTTGATGTTTATAACTATGCTGTCATCTAAAAAGATGAATTCTATTACTCAACTCAGGATTCAATATCTAATTGTTACTGTTGGGTCCCCCCAAAATTGGGTACCCCAATAATGGGTCCGTGATTAAAGGAGCAAGACTGATACAAAGCGAAGGTCAAGCAAAGCTTTATTTCGTGCCAAGCATCAGGAATCAGACCGACCGTCAAACAGACAGGTAGGGGTCACCCTTTACAGAGGAAGACCCCTCCCTGCTTTCCAGACTAACTTTTATAGAGCAAAGGCCATGTGGTTGGACCTGGCCACACACAGGTGGCTAATTGAATTACAATTCACCTCACAGTAGCCATGGAAACTAGCCCATCACCTTGGTAGCTAGGAGACAGTATGCGCCCCCACTGATTGAATGTCTCCACCAGGCCTTACCCACCCTTGTACTTGGACTTTGTTACCTGGGACTGGTTTCCGGACTTACCTCTAAGCAAGTTCCCCTGGGGTCGGGGTCGGGGTGGGGGTGGGGGGGGCAAAGTCAATCCAAGTTTTACAACAAAACAACAGTTCAACAACAAAACAACAGTTCAACCGGGTGGGGCTGCTCTGGCTGAATAGGCCCTTACAGTTACTAATGAATTTTAGTGTGTAGTTAAAAAAAAAAAAAAGTAAAAATCTACCCTTTTTGTGGGCAGAGACCAATGATTATTTCTGAAGAATGTTCTGAAGCATTAATACCTATTAATCATATACCTAATCATGGCTACATCTTGCTTTTCTAAAATTTCTTATTTATTTTATTTTATTTCATTTTTTTTTAAAAGATTTTATTTGTGTATTTGAGAGAGAGAGAGATCACAAGCAGGCAGAGAGGCAGGCAGAGAGAGAGGGGGAAGCAAGCTCCCTGCGTTGCAGCGCTGGATCCCAGGACCCTGGGATCATGACTTGAGCCAAAGGCAAAGGCTTTTTAACCCATTAAGCCACCCAGGCACCCCAAAAGTTTCTTATTTTTTTAGACAGTTAAATAAAACTGAAACTGTCAGATGGATAAACGTATTTATCAGAAGGCTAGAGAGATGTAGGCTGTATAAAGCAGAAGGAAGAAATAAAAATAAAAACAAGCTGAGAGACATCTCTGCTTGAACATCTCTGACCTAAGATCAAAATAATTTGCCAGATAGAGTTCTCCTTGGATGAACCTGGTCTAAGTGGCATCCCTAATGCCTTTACTGGTTTTTTTAACAAGCAATTTTTAAACACTGAATTTTATAATCTCCCTTAACCTAATGCCTTTACTGGTTTTTTTTTTACAAGCAATTTTTAAACACTGAATTTTATAATCTCCCTTAAGAAGTACAATATTTGCAGAGAGCAGAGGTGAGGCTTTGGCCACAGACATGTAGTATTTGTGGCTAGGTCTGCAGGGGTCAGGGCTGGTATATTTATTGAATCAGAAACTGGCAGAAATATAGTTTTCCATCATTCATTATTTTGAGAATCCAGTGGATTCTCTATTTCCAGTGCAATGGGAAGGAATATCCTCAGCTTATTTAGTGGAGTTGGGCTGTAATTTTCTAAAATTATTTTTTGCCTCAGTAGAGATTGTCATTGTATCCTCAGTTTTGCATGTAATCATATGTTGTCCCACAGACAGTTTGTGTCTCAGTATAGTTACCTTTCAGAGCTTTGTTCTGGTAGAAACTTGCTATCTGGATTTATCTGTAAATCTTTCTCAATGCTTCAGTTTCTCACCTGTAGAGTAGGTGTGAAAATAGTACTTCCTAATGTTTCTGTGAGGATCGGGTAGAGTATGACATACAAAGTACTTAGAACACTGTCTGGTGCTTAATAAATATTAGTGTTGCTTTCTCTTTTTATTCTTCTTCCTCTAGATACCAGTGTTACTTGTTTCAGTTTGGTTTTGGTTTCCTGGGAACTTCTAGACATGAATGAGTGAATTGTCTATCATTGCATTGTCTTACTCCCCTAACTGTTAGCAGGACTTTGGCGTAGGCTCTTAGCAAAGACTGCTAGATATTACCACATTTTTCAAATAATAACAGAAGCTTATTGCTACTGGAAAAAGGTATTCAAATAAGCAAAAAGCATATGTCCCCAGCTTTTATATACATACATACGCTTTTAAAATGTAAAGGGAGAGGGGAATGTCACAGTGTATTTATTAATAAATGTTGCCAATATGGAAAACTAATCATAGCTTAAAATACTAAAATTGAATTTCTTATCTATCCTATGTGTTTTTGCCTATCTCCCTAAAGTCAGAATTACTCTTCTTTTTGTATCTCAGTTTATTTTTTAATAATTAGTTAATACTTCTTATGTGTTCCCAACTTTGTTTCTGCTGCTGAGAGCTATAATGTGGATCAGAAGTCCTAAAATTTAGTTCCTCCTCTACCATTTGCTGTTTCACCTTAAGTGACTTAAGCTTTCCTTATCTGTAACTGTTCTCAAACACTTGTGTAAGAATAATGTCTTTGAAAGTGTTTCATGCATGAGCTGTGAAACTCTAATGAGATATAAGGTAGTAGTGTTATTATTGATGATAATATTAAGCAATAAGAAAGTGACGGAACTATCTTCTAAGGCTTTGGCTTCTAACACTGGTGAATGGGGGGGAGACTTCGTGCAAAGTCAGGAGGACTAGATACGAGTGGGGCATGCTCAAGAGACTAGAATCAGGGCTTTATTCATTCTACAGAACACATGCAGGAGATGACTGCATGTCTTGGTTTCTTGAAATGTAAAGTATTGGGAGTGTTATGATGATTACATGAGATAATAACTGCAAAGTACATAGTGTAATGCCTCACATCCAGGAGACAGTGGGAGTTAGTATTGGGTCTGCCAGTTAGTAGCTGCATGACTTTCTACCACTTGCTCTTAGACTGTTTTCTCATTTTAAAAACAGAGTAATAATTGTCACCTGACGGGATTTTTGTGAAGACTATGTAAATTATAGCACTTAGCACGACACTTGGTATATACCATGTTTATTAAATGGTATCTGCTATTATCATCATTAATTTTAGTAGTGGCTAACTAACGGAAATGACAGCAGCATTGGCATTGTGTGTGACACTGGGCTAGCCCTGGAGAATACAGCACATCAGTGTGGAGCGATGAGCCTGAAGAGATAAGCGTAGCCTTCCTATCAGGATAGAGTAAGCATATTTAGAATTTGAATTTTTATCTTGTAGACAATAGCAAGCCATTGAAGGATTTTTCTGTTTTAATCACAAGAGCATATAATTAGATTTCTCCTTTGGAGAGTGAACTAAGATAAGAGCAAGAAACAGGAGACCTCTTAGAAAACCAGTACAGGGGCACCTAGGTGCAGTTGTTAGGTGTGTCTGCCTTGGGCTCAGGTCATGATCCCAGGATCCTGGTATCAGGCCCCACATCGGTCTCCCTCCTTGGTGGAGAGCCTGCTTCTCCCTCTCCTACTCCCCAGGCTTGTATTCCCTCTCTTGGTGTCTCTCTCTCTGTCAAATAAATACAATCTAAAAGAAGAAAGAAAGAAAGAAAAGAAAGAAAGCCAGTGCAATATTACATGAAGAAAATGATGTTTGTCTGAAGTAAGGTTAGTGGCAGTGGAGACAGAGAGAAATCAATAAATGTGAGAGAGCTGTAGGGGCTCCACACTCAGCAGGGAGTCAGCTTGAGGATTCTTTCTCCTTCTCCCTCTACCATCCCCCCTGTTTCCTCTCATATTCTCTCTCTCTCTCTCTCCTTCCCTCCCTCCAAAATCGATCAATCAATCATTTAAAAAACTATTACCTTCTGGAAGGTAGAGATCATCTTATTCATTTTTATATCCCCTTCTCCTCAGTCTAGTGTAACTCTTACTGGAAATTTCTTCTTTCTTTCTTTCTTTCTTTCTTTCTTTCTTTCTTTATTCCTTTCTTTCTTTCTTTCTTTCTTTCTTTCCTTCTTTCTTTCTTTCTTTCTTTCTTTCAATGGAAAGTATAGAAACATGTTTTCAAAGTGTTATGGGTAAGGTCATCACTTGACTGAGAGGAAGAACAGATTTTAAGGAAGGTTTCAGATGTGCAGGGGAGAAAGTTGGAGACTTTAGTCAGTCACCATGTTTAATAGGTGACTCTAGAAAGATAACATTCCACTTAATCTGGAGAGAAGGTAAATAATAGACTTTGTGACATAGGAAGAAGATCTTTTCCTCAGTATGAAGATCATACTGGTTCAACTGAAGAACAGTCAAAATTCATTATGTTTGGGAAATTCATTATGGACAGGGGAAATCCAGAGATTTTCTGTGCAATAAACTTCACCAATGGCCATGTATGCTTAGTTACCACACTCTAAGAAAACATACCTCAGTCAACCCCTAGCCTGCCTCACAAAGATGAGTTCTCATGGTCTACGAATAATGGAAGGATTCTTTTTGGAAGACTACATCCAGCAAGAAAGATTCCACATTCCAAAAATTAGCAGAATCTTATCGCAGCTGAATGTGGCCAAGGATAGGGAGGAATCGAGGAATAAACCTACCTACAATAAAAGAAGAAAATAAGTTAGCCAAGAAAAGCAAACTTTGGCTTTAGCCCTTAAAGTCCTTAGGGAAAAAGATAAAAGTACTTCTGCCTAAAAACTTAAGGAATTTTCATATCTGAAAGACTTTGCCCAGAATTTAGTGATACACATATTGTATACCCAAACACATTTACTTCAAGAAAGATTTTCCTCTATCTTTAGAATGTCGTTATTTATTTGTTTCATTTCCAGTGTACTCCCAAATGTGGTCCAGGATTCAAGCATCGGATTGTTCTGTGCAAGAGCAGTGACCTCTCTAAAACATTCCCAGCTGTGCAGTGTCCAGAAGAGAGCAAACCCCCTGTCCGTATCCGCTGCAGTTTGGGCCGCTGCCCTCCTCCTCGCTGGGTGACTGGAGACTGGGGCCAGGTAAGGCAGTGGCACGGGGCGGGGGGGGGGGGGGCTCCTACTGGAGCAGCACCTTGAGACCCTTGAGTTTCCTGCCTGGGTGGTTATGAGAGCTCAAGAGTTGAGTAACATCACTGAGAAATCGAAGTATGAGATACAAGAATGAAAAAAATGCACATGCAGCAGCTGCCACACATAGACCCTTTTAGCTGTGTCTCTCCCACGCCCACACACTTCCTAATTCTACCTACTTCTTGGATCTTAACATTTTAACTTAAAATGGAAAGAGAAGGCGTCTATATGGGCGGATATTTGAGCAAGCCAAAAAAACTTTGGATTCTAGGGGCGCCTGGGTAGCTCAGTGGGTTAAAGCCTCTGCCTTCGGTTCAGGTCATGATCCCAGGGTCCTGGGATCGAGCCCCGCGTTGGGATCTCTGCTCAGCAGAGAGCCTGCTTACTCCTCTCTCTGCCTGTTTCTCTGCCTACTTGTGATCTCTGTCTGTCAAATAAATAAAATCTTAAAAAAAAAAAAACAAAAAAACTTTGGATTCTAGTCCTATCTCTCAACTACTTCAAGAACAAATCAGTTAATATCAGTGTCTTAACTTTTCTACTTGCAAAGTAACTCCTCTTAACTTGACAGAAAAGTTATGGGCATTACGTTGATCAGTCTTTGCAATATTATTAATATTTATTCTTCAATGGGTTTATCTGATGGACATGATGAGTTGGGAAGCCAGTATATAAGGCTTTTCGTATGTATTTTTATTAGACACATTTTGTGTTCTAATTTACATTTTTTCTTTTTTTATTCTTACTTTTAAATTTTGCTATCTAATAGAAGACCACCTTAAATCCTTTTAAAACAAACTGGTATGTTTGATTAAAAGGAAAATTGAGTTTTATTCTTTCGAATGTCAAAAAGAGAATCTATTAGGTTACATTTTTTAAAAATGCTCCAGAAAGTAAATTTCTAGATGGTTATTGCCCTTTTCCTTTGGTCTTATAATTAACCTTGTAGCTAGTTATTTCCTAAAATCCGAGGCCCAAATAAATCATGATACATAACTATACGAGTATGGTTTTGGACCTGCCATTACTTCTTTAAAATGGCATTGCATAAAAGTAGTTAGCAAAATGCTGGCCAAACTTAGGTATTCTAGAGTATAACAGTATCTGGACCTCTTTTGTTACATTTGGGAGAGGGCAAAAGATTTTTAGTCTTCATTAAGGCAAATAAATATACTTTCTCTGTGCTTAGTCAGCCCTGTGAGTAAACAAGAAAAAATATGATCATAACATAGTTAACATTCGCATTTATATAACAAATCATTAATAATTTGCATTTGAATAGCAGTATTTAATTTATAAAATACTTAAATGGAATACACATGATAGGGTAAAGCATTATAAGCAATTATGTATGTCACTGTGGAAGGGTAAGTTTCATAATATGAAATTGATATGCTATTAAAGAATCAGAACAGACATGCTCTCATAATTATTATTTAAGCCAGGTAGACATTTCCTTCCTTACATATTCTTTGTTGCAATGCACTATTATATAAAAGTCAGTTAAAAGTTTTTGCATGTTAGTGATTTTGCCATATTTATAGTAATCAGTTTCAGATTATTTTTAAAAATATTGTCAAGTCCTTTTCTTCTCATCTATATTTTAAATTCAGTTTTCTAACGTTAAAATTAACTGGTAAAAATATATCCTCAAGGATGCTTTAATACATGTTTATGGTCCCGTTTGTTCGTCATTTTGTATTTAAACTTTTTTTTAAATAACTGTGTCTATGAATATCCTTGCAAGTCCTGTAAGTGCTTTGAAGTTTTTAACAACTAAATTCAATAGGGCCTCAGTTTATTTACCTTGTAAACATCACCGTCACCTGTCTTGGCACTGGCTAGCTCATTTCCTTGATCCCAAATCTCACAGGCTTTGCTGGTATTCTGGGTGGCAGGCCTAAAGGGTAGACCCAGCTTCATTCTTCAGCCTGGACAGCTGATTAGTCCCAGCTGAAACTAAGTCACTCTGAGAGTAACTTCAATTCGGAAGTAACTAAATTCCCGATAGATGAAAAAGAAGAGGGAGACATGCTGCTTGGTTCACATTTGTGTGACTGACATCTTAGAAAACTCAGAGTACTTATTTAAGCTCTTTTTTTTTTTTTTTTTAAACTGGTCCCCATCACCAGCCTGCATAGCAGTCACTGCTCTTATACTGAACTCACATTTTGGTCAGAAACACAGTGCTCCAGTAGACCATCAGATTGTTTGCCCATAAGCCTATAATAAATAGGGAGCACAAGTGATGTCCAGCCCCAGAATCTTTAATCTACTTCATCCTGAGGATTTTCTTATTGTACTCCTGTGACAGTTCACCTACTTAGAACTGTTAGAAAAGTAGCCCAAGAAATCTCTTGTTCCTTGGGAGCTATATTGCTTCCATTTTCTAGGGTAATCACATGACCTGTGAATTTCCAAACCAATTCTAGAGGCAAATGACTTAATCATACCCCTCTCCAAGATGAACTTCATGTGGACTTTAAAAGCTAATATATATATGGTATTTGAGAAGATATAATATCTTTTTACTTGCTGAAAATTATTGATATCAGTATTTTGTTTCTCCCTGTGTCTTTGGGTTTAGTGTTCTGCTCAGTGTGGCCTTGGCCAGCAGATGAGGACCGTGCAGTGTCTCTCCTACACTGGACAGGCATCTGTTGACTGTCCAGAAACTGTTCGACCTCCATCGATGCAGCAGTGTGAAAGCAAATGTGACAGTACCCCCATTTCCAATACTGAAGGTGAGTTTCCCATGGAGAAAGGGCCTGTGTGTCTAGTGACTCACCTGTACTGGTTCCCAGGGTTTGAAGAGCCCCATAAAGATGCCATTGTTAGTGTAGTTTGTACAGAGCTTTTGTGAAAGCTGCACGTTTACTGGATATGTGATAAGGAAGCCTACATTTTTTTCCCTGACTCTGACACTAACTATATGACCTTGTTAATCACTTAACCTTTCTGGAGCTAAGTTCGCTTATCTATACCGTGAGAGACTAGAGTGGGTAACCTCTAATGTCACATCCAACCTAGCATTCTATGTTTGACTTGTGCCAGAATTGAGAGATGATTTCTAATGAACCACAGTTTGAAGTGAAAACTTCTGTTTCTTTTTGGAGGTAACAATGGATCTCTACCATCATGAAGATTAAAATTCATGCTTGTTATACATATAATGAAAGTGTATGTTTGAAACTGTGTTTCAAATGCTAATTTTCTCATTGTAGAAAAGAAGAAAAAGAATTACGTAGCTGTTTATAGAGGAAGACAATGTCGTTGGGCTCTGAGATTTCTCTTTCTTATGTATTGGGCAATCAATCACATGGGTTTAGAGGTCGATTTTTCTTTTTTTTTTTTAGAGGTCCATTTTTCTTTTTGAGTTGGAAGATTAAAGGTTGAGGTAGAAAAGAGGATATAACTATCATATTAAGTTCCTGTGTATTGGGTATTATGGTAGGCCCTTTATATTTATTATCCACCTAATATGTCTCATATACATAAATATCTGAGTGTGTGCGTGCATGCACATGCATGTTATAATATGACAAGAACCTTCCAACAGTTGGTATTACTGAGGAGGAAACTGAGGTGCAGAGAACGATAGTGACTTGCCCAAATTAGTAGACTCAGGATTTGAACCCAGATTTGGCAGAGGCCAAGGACATGTCAGTTTCAACATTTTTATGCTATTCTTAATTCACTCTTTAAGGATGGTATTTTAGCATGAAAAAGAGCTTCTGGTTATAAAGTTGCAACACTTGTAGCTTGACCATCATGCTGAGTCATTAGATTTAGGCTCAGTCATTGCTGAAAGAACTGGCTTTTTAACATCCCCACAGCAATATATATATTGCAATATATACGAAGCAATTTATAGCTTCATTTTAGGCATTTTACTAATTTCCTTAGAAGTTTTTTTTTTTTTTTAAGATTTTATTTATTTATTTGACAGAGAGAGATCACAAGTAGGCAGAGAGGCAGGCAGAGAGAGGAGGAAGCAGGCTCCCTGCGGAGCAGAGAACCCGATGCGGGGCTCGATCCCAGGACCCTGAGATCATGACCTGAGCTGAAGGCAGCGGCTTAATCCACTGAGCCACCCAGGTGCCCCAGAAGTTTTTTTTATAGTGGTTATCATCCATAACCTTCACAGCTGGAGATGCAAAGTTTTCAGGGTGGGCAAAATATCATTTGCACCTGGACTTACTTCTACCTTAAAGAAATTCTCCTAAAATGGATAGGTGTTAATATGAGGTTTCTTGAATTATTTGGAGAAACACCTCATGGTCATTTAATCTCCCTGTCCAAATCACTTTTTGTTAATATTAATTTGACATAAGCAGTTAAGACTGTATTTTTAGCCTTCTTAGTAAAGGAGGAAACTTTTAGGAAATTATTAATCCTACAAAATATGACTAATCTTAGAACTATTATTCCTTAAAGCTGCTGACTCATTGAAAAGAAAGAGGATGGCTCTTATGAAATTAGATTTAAAGTGGGTATGTCTGTCATAACTTGTTTTGTGTTCTCTTTGGCTTCCTAATAGCATATGTTGAATACATTTAAATACCTGAAACTATCAGTTCATTTCATCAGCAGCTAATTATCAAATGCTTGTTGTGGCCAGCCTTGGTCATTCATTATGGAAAATTCAAGTGCATTTGTCAGTTCATCGTCTTACAGGGAAGATACTTAAGGGAAAAAAAAAAAAAAGGAAGGTAGAAGGTGTTATGCGGAGCAGTTAACATAGTGCTGAGAGAGTTGGAGAGTTGAAATGGAAGACCAGGGACTTTAACCGTATAGATCAAGGCAAGCTTCATAGACTAAAGTGATCTGTGAACCAGTTATTATGTGTGGTTGGAAAAATAACCCAGTGTGTGCCCTGAGAAAGAGGATGAAACAATTGAATTAAATCATAAGTTGTCATTCATAAAGATATGGAATGTACAGATAACATGGATTTCAAAAGAGAAGAGATTCTTGCATGAAGTTATTATGAGTAATCTAATCTGACTTCTGTGGGGCACCTGGGTGGTTCAGTCAGTTAAACGTCTGCTTTCCACTCAGGTCCTGATCCAACCCTCCGAGTTGGGCTCCCTGCTCAGCAGGAAGCCTATTCTCCCTCTCCCTCTGCCCTTCCTTTCCGCTTGTGCTTTCTTTCTCTCTCTCAAATAAATAAAATCTTTTTAATAAATAAATAATATGACTTCTGGAAATCAGACCAGGGAGAGAAGAAATGCCTGTTACTAAGGGAGAGTTGGGAGAGACATTTGGTAGTAGGGGAAGGAGTACACTCTGGCTACTGCAGGAAAGTAGAAAAGGACCCCTTTCCCCCGCAGAATCAGGTTCTCTTGACTGTTAGTGGAAAGCTGTGAAAAAACTAATTCAGCTCTACCCCAAGACAGAATAGGACTAACGGAGACCTCTTGGGATCTAAAATATAGTTTTTCAGTGGGGTCTCTATGGATGAGATGGATAGAATCTTGAGAATTGCTTTAACAGTCACAGTTTAGGAATTGGTTCCCATTCTAACATTTTATTATGAAAATAATAAAAAGTGTCAAACATGACAGCAAAGTTGAAAGAATTATACAATGAACACCCACCATCTGGATTCCAGCTTTATCATTTTCCTGAGCTTGATTTATCACATATATTTCTATCTGTCCATCCCTCAAGGTAATGGTTTTAAATAATGTTCTCCATTCACCCAACCATTATTATTTACCTAATAAACATTACTGACTATGTGCCAGGCACTAGGACTATGAAAGCAATGTGACAAGGTCCTTGTCCTCAAAGGAGCACAGTTTATTGGGAGTGGCAGCAAATAATTTTCACAATATGGACACTACTCTAACATGAGTACACCAAGGAGGACATAAGCAGCAGAAGTATCATGCAGAAGGCAAGCTTGAGTGGGGCACTGGAAGGTATGAAACAATTTGCTAAGAAGACATGGAGGTCTGGGTGTTCCTAGCTGAGGAAGAGTATGTGCAGTCATGGGGCATGGGGGTAGCTCAGTATGGGTGCAGTGGGTTGGCAGATGGGCAGGCAGTGGAGATGCGGCTACAAAGAGAGAGACAGGGACTTGGTTTTGAGGGTCCTGCATACTGTGGAAGCTAGTTAGGACTCTCACAAGTTCTAGAGAACAAGTGAGGGAAATTGGGGAGTGATAAGCTTGGGATGGCAGAAGTGTGAAGGGGCAGTGGGAGGTCAGCCTTGTGTGGAAGAAGAGTCCAGTCTTGCGATGAAGAAGGCTTGAACTAAGGCAGGTATAGTGGAAATCAGAAGAAGAATAATGTATGAGAAAAAAAGTATAAAATGGAAAGGAGAATAAAAAGAACCTGATGAACAGTCAGACATGGGGATGAGAGATGTGGAAGTGTCCAGGAAGACTCCCGTTTAGATTTTGGTTACTAAATACGGAATTTAGGAATAAATCATGATAAGGAATTTAGGAATCTTTAAGGAAGTTAAGCACATTCATCCCCAAAAGCCGTAATAAAATAATGGAATTTGAGTAACATTTTTTAAAAAAATAAAAATAAACAATGGAAAGAGATAGAAGAAATGGAGGGAGTTTAAGACAATAAAGAATAATAGGAGAATGAAACTAAAAGGTGCAGCATCAAGATATTACAAATAATAACTAGTAAGAGGGAAATAGAAGTAAGAAGGGAAATACAATTTGCCTTGTTCAACATCTGCTTTAGTTTTTAATTCTTGAAAGCCTTCAGTGAAGGGTTATAGTTATAGGCTTGATTTTGACAGACCACCAGCATGAAGGTAACTCTACGCTGCCACCAAGAGTGACTTATAAGACTTACTGGGTATCACTGCATCTAAAGTTCTACTCAAAGTAATTTTTTAAAGTACATCTGGCAGCTGGGACTATCCTACTCAAGCTTACCTGAAATTCTATCCCAAATGCCATTTTATTTACCTTTATGCAGTTTCAGGTTCCCTTGTAGTTTAAATGGTGAGTCTTTTTAGCCTCTCCATAGCACAGGCCACTCGTTTCTAGCATTTATTGCTGCCAGGTAATAATTCCTGGTGTGCCTGAGCTGGTAATCAACCCAGGAAAGGTGTGGTTAATGTGCATTGCTTTACCAACTCAGGCTGTCTAACAGTGGCTTTGCTGTTCAAAGTTGTTCAAATGAACAACTCAGAGAAAGCCTGAACAGCTCCAGAAATCTCATCAGACCCCTAGAACAAAACAGCTCCTGGATGTGAGATTTAAAGTGGCATCTGATGTGTTAAAACTAGTGAAAGAGGGGCGCCTGGGTGGCTCAGTGGGTTAAGCCTCTGCCTTCAGTTCAGGTCATGATCTCAGGGTCCTGGGATCGAGCCCCACATCGGGCTCTCTGCCTCCCCCCGCCCCCCTGCCTGCCACTCTGCCTACTTGTTATCTCTTTTTCTGTCAAATACATAAAATCTTAAAAAAAAAAAAAAAGCGAGAGAGACAATGAAGGTCATTTGAAGACTGATTTCAAGGAAGTGAGGAAGAGTTGTTTTTTCCTTTGCCATTTTCAAAAGCTTGTAATGAACCTTACCACTCAGGTTCACATTCCTGGCTGTTGGGTTTACAGGGAACCCTGGGATTTGTGTTGGGATCATACCACCGTGAGGATGAATGTGGGTGGCATCCAGGGAATCAGAATGGGTAAAGAGAAACTGAGAAAACAAAGAGAGAAAGAGGAATGGCTTAGTCCATGGTGAGATGAAACTGGAATCAAGTTTTATAGTTGACATCATCTTGCTTCGACAATGAAAAGTTGGTGGACTATTCCCACTGCGGTGAATAATGTCAGCCTTCCCAAGTGAAACTTGTTAGTTCATCCTTTTCCAGTCTGCCTATCTAATGTATCAAGGGCCCAAGTACAGTTTTTTCAGAAAAAATCCTGAGTTCACACCCCTCACCCCCGATTCCTGCACCACAAATTCATATGCACAGCCTCTGCCATCTCACCTCTCACTAGGCTCCGCATCTCCCTGGATGGTTTGACAGAGGCACAGCTGGTTGCACTTTTGTAATCCAAAAGATAGACCCTACAGTGCTTGAGTCGTAACTCTCAACTTACTATGTTCTTCCTCTGAATCTCATGAAGAGTTTACAGCCTCACAGGGCGTGCATTCTCCAAAGAAAGATGCTGAGTGGTCCAACCTGGTCATGAGAGGATATGTCCCTATGTGCCCCAGGTCACTCCAATGATAGCTAGGCTTTGTAGTGTTTTATGAAATAGATGCAAGAGCACTACATCTCAGGAGTTGCTCTTGTACTCCTTGGACCAAGCGAAGCCTTCAAAGTCACAATGAATCTGAATCCAATTGCATCCTCAATTTATAAGCCTCTGTTCAGCGTGAGTATTTTAAAATCATGTGTTTTAGGTCAGAGATTTGAAAGATTAATGTAAAGCACCTGGGGAAAAACCCATTGGCACATCAATGATAAGTAGATTCATGTGTTGCCTGTGAAACAGGTTGTCTCATTTTATCATTCAATTCTACCAAAATCCAGATCACCAGTGAGACCCACTCTAGCATACCTGGCAGGTTACTTCAGATTCTAATAATGGGTCTAGTTCACATTGTGGGGCCTAGGGATTGGCTTTCAGCCCTTGATATACTCCCAAGTGTCCTTGAGAAGAATTAAAGAATACTCCACAAATTGTTCTCCCCACTAGAAATATCTGGCCTTGGGTAAAGTGATATTTTATTTTCAGGGAGAGGTGGGATGTAAAAAAGAAGAGACTAGTTAGGTCCACAAAGTATTTCCTAGAAACCTCATGATACGACCTGTTACCCTTCCCATAGCCTCACAAGAGAAAAGGTAGAATGAGTGTCTTATCTTTCTCTTCCAGGACAGTACTTAGCTGGTACATGATGATGGCAGAAGAGAAAAATCAAGCTCCTTCATCATAAAATCCTTGACCCTGCTGACTTAGATTCCACTACTTAAAAAGCAGTATATAAGTGTATCTGTATGAAGAAAATGATAGTGAAGACCAAACCTTCCAAATAGGTTAATTAAAAAGTAATTATATTGCAAAAATATTCTACCTAAAGGATTCCTTTTTTTTTTTTTTAAGATTTCATTTATTATTTATTTGACAGACAGAGATCACAAGTAGGCAGAGAGGCAGGCAGAGAGAGAGGGGGAAGCAGGCTTCCTGCTGAGCAGAGAGCCCGATATGGGGCTCGATCCCAGGACCCTGGGATCATGACCTGAGCCGAAGGCAGAGAGTTTAACCCACTGAGCCACCCAGGTCCCCCCCTTTTTTTAAAGATTTTATTTATTTATTTGACAGACAGAGATCACAAGTAGGCAGAGAGGCAGGTGGGGGGTGGGGGGGGAAGCAGGCTCCCCGCTGAGCAGAGAGCCTGATGCGGGGCTCAATCCCAGGACACTGATCAGAGCCAAAGGCAGAGGCTTTAACCCACTGAGCCACCCAGGCGCCCCTAAAGGATTCCTTTTAATAGGTCTCCTAGTATAATAGTTTATTTACAGATTATGTTTTACTTAGGTATAGAGAAGCTTTTGGTTATTAGATATTTTAGAGATTATCTAGAAATCGATGCTTACTGAAGATCATTCAGAAACCAAAACAGATTTCAACAGGAAACTGTGGTTTAATTATGCAGAGCTTTTCCAGAATGGTTTTTATCACAAATAGTAAGCTGTACTGTGTATTAATTCAAGGGTGAGAAGATTTTTTTTTAAGTTATTTAAATTCCAGTTAGTTAATAAAGTGTAATATTAATTTCAGGTATAGAATTGAGTGATTTGTCACTTACATTATTTCTTTCTTTTTTTTTTTTTTTTAAGATTTTATTTATTTGACAGAGAGAGAGCCAGCAAGAGCAGGAACACAAACAGAGGGAGTGGGAGAGGGAGAAGCAGGCTTCCCACTGAGCAGGGAGCCTGATGCCAGGCTTGATCCCAGGACTCTGGGATTATGACCTGAGGCGAAGGCAGACGCTTAACAACTGAGCCACCTAGTTGCCCCACATTATTTCCTATTTTTAATGGCTTTGAGAATGAAGCAGGCTAGTAAGTTTTATAATTAAGGCTTCTTGACTATATCAGCAGATTGTCAATCAGTCAATTCAAGAGCTCAACAAGTCGATCCTCTCTAGGTAAGCTAGAAAGTGGCAGATAGGCTGAATGGCCCAGTATAATTTAAAACTTTTCTGAATATAGTTAAGATTACATTCAGCTTTCTGTAATAGTGGGCATTTAAAACTTCTTGGTGTGTCTCAAATCACCTTTCACTTATGTCATTTTACACAATTGAAGGAGAAGGATATAGCTGAAGAAAAGTGTTCAGGCTATTTCAAATACCTGTTAAAAAAACCTACTCATTCTCTAGTCACCTGACTGACTTAGTCAGTGGAGCATGCAGCTCTTGATCTTGGGATTATGAGTTTGAGCCCCCTACTGGGTGTAGGTTATTTTTTTTTAATTCCCCTTTTTTAAGGTGGCAAAGCAAATTTTCTGGTGATGATCATACCAAGGGTTGACTCATGACATTTGGTATCTGCCAAGAATACAGAAGTCTTAACAGGCAGAAAACTTTCTGTAGTTCCATGCCACCAAGAATGCTGCCAAAACTGAGGGGTCCAAGCCCCAGCTCTTAGACTGACTAGCTGTGTGACCAGCCTAGTTTTCCTAATGTTTGTGAGTTTCAGTTTTACCATCTATGTAAATCTGATGTCTTATATACATCAAAGGATTAGATATATAAGTATGTAAAATCACCAGGCAATTCCTGGCACATAGGAGGCACTTAAATAAATTATTTTTAATGTGATCGTTACTGTATCAAACCCTTATGACATTAAAAGGCAGAGAATAAAAGACCGGTCATGGTTGCCCTTTTCTGGTAAATAGATTTCCATAGAAATAGATTGAGTCTCCCTGTCTGGGCAGTCTCTAGAAGGCAAAACCAAGAAGTAGGAATGGGGTCTTCCCAGGGTTCTTCCTTTGAGCATCAAAGCTGCATGTCCTCAGGCAGCCCCAGGGTCTCCATTTTAATGTCTCATCAAAGCCTATTGTCCCCATCTTGGCATTCCCAGCCCTGGCTCCTCCCCCATCTCTCTCCACCCTATACCATTATGATTTACCTGCTCTCTGTTTGATATATTTTGTTAATTTGCTTTTGCATGCTAATGTGTAACCCTCCCTGAGAGCCTAGGTACATTGTGTTAGGGATCCCAGAGACATTATACACAATGATTGATCTCAGAGGCAGATGTGTTAGTGGTAGTAGCGAGAGCTAAGGGACTGAGTGATTCCTCTGTGCCGGGTGCCGGGGGAGGGGTTGAGGGGCGGGAGGGGGGCATGCTCTTTGTAAGCACTATGTCATGTGTGCCTCACTTTACCACATCCTATGAGCAGGTCTTGTCACAGGTCTCTACTTCACAGATGAAGAAACTGAGGCTTAAAGAGGTAAAGGAACTTGGCCCAGGACAATCAAATAAGGGGAGGAAGTAGCTCCGGAATTCACCCCCAGGGCTCACTCCAGATCTGCCACCCCTTACCACTGTGTTATGGTGCTGGGGCAGGCAGGTTGTGTGTGCTCTTCAGGAATGCCTGCCTCTTTAAGCTTGATCCTGCTCCCAAGACCCAAATGACTTCCTGCTTTTAGTCAAGCTGGTTGGAATCAACTTAGTCAACAACTAACTTGAGAGGGGTATTGAAAAGTTCAGAGAGGGACAACCTGGCAGCTGGCTTCCAGCCTACCCCAAGGCTAGATGCTGCTTGTGGCCAGAGGACTGTGCTCTGGGCCTCTGCATGATGAGTAGAGTCCTCTCATTTCCAGCATGAAGCTGAATCTCAAGTTATTTATATTTGTAGTGGCCTGGATGGGTGGATGGTGGGGTAATTGGAGGGAGGAACAACTTATGAATATTTTATTCATTAGTTATCTGTCATGGAATTGGATTCCAAGGTCTAAATCTAAAAGAAAAATCAATGCATTTGCTCATATTTTGCTCATCTCAGTATTTTCTTAGACTAGCAGCAACTCTTCCAAAAATGGACTAATGAATCTCCCAGTAAAACCGAACCTCAGAAAATACTGACTTATGTCAATAGGACAGCCTTTTCTCAGTAGTAATCTAAATAATGTGTCAGTGGTAATCTGTATATTACTGTCGTCAGGTGGTACGAAATAATAACTAATAGTGGTACTAACAGTTGTAATTCCATGTCTTGTATTTATCAAGTGCTGACAAACTGTGTATGCACTGCTCCAGGTGCATCATAGGATAGACATGTTATGTGTGGAAGTAAGAGCTCTCATCATCCCTGTTTACAGAGGGGGAAACTCCGGCACAGAGAGGCTGTTTGTTCAGAGGCATAAAGTCAGTAAATGAGAAAACTAGGATTAAACCAGGGCAGCCTGGCTTCTCATTTTATTTTCTTGTACTATTAAAGCAACCAGTCCTCCTCTCTCCTTTGTTTCTCACCTAAACAATCTTTATATTTTGGCTAAAATTTATTTTGTACTTGACACAATCCCATCAAGCCCCACTGCCAACTCGGAGGGGTAGTCTCTGCTGGCAGACTGCCCCATTAGGATGGTGATTTTTTTTTTAATATTTTATTTATTTATTTGACAGAGAGAGAGATCACAAGTAGAGAGGCAGGCAGAGAGAGGGGGAAACAGGCTCCCCAATGAGCAGAGCGCCCAACTTGGGGCTCGATCCTGGGAACCTGGGATCATGACCTGAGCCGAAGGCAGAGGCTTAACCCACTGAGCCACCCAGGTGCCCCAGGATGGTGATTTAGAATTAAAGATGAATGATACTGTGTTGGCTTTTCTCATTTTTAAAAAAAAGATTTTATTTGTTCATTTATTTATTTATTTGAGAAAGAGAGAGAGAGAGAAAGCACAGAGGGAAAGTGTGAAGGAGAAGCAGACCCCCTGCTGAGCAGAGAGCCTGGTGCAGGACTCGATTCCAGGCCCCTGGGATCCAGGCAGATGCTTAACCCGCTGAACCACCCAGGAGCCCTTCTCATCATTTTAATAATTGCATTACCTTGATAATATATTCCTCTTGGTAACATGGATAAAACTTCCCCCCACCACCATGAAAATAGTCTAAACCTGTTCTGGTTACTTTTTACTGTTCATGACAGAGAGAAAAAGGAGAAAAAAAAAATGCCAAGTGACCTTCAAATTAAAATATGTGGAGATCTTTTTGCCTCAAATTCGTACTTGATTCACAAAATATCATCTGATTTCTTTTTTTAGTACAACGTTTAAAGAAAATTTTCTTGTCTCTCTGCCCTTCTTTCAGCCAAAACTTACATTGAGACTCCTAGTGTGGAAAGTTTCTATTCAAATTTCTAACTTTTACTCTCTTTGTTAGTCAAATTGTGAGTAAAGAAGTTCAATGGTGACAGCGTTTATGTTCACAGAAGATTGAGGGCTCCCCTTTAAAATTTAAGTCTTTCACTGAAAGAGCCTGGAATGTAAGATCGATAAAATTGTTACCTTACTTCTCAGTAATAATGGAAAACTTTCCCATCCCTTCACATATAATTTCTCAAGTTTATCATATATGCCTTCTGTTCCATGTATATGATCTCTTAGAACTTCAGTGGATTTCTGAAGCCAGGAAAAAAACTTGCAAATAACCCAGCAAGCAACGACAAAACTGTCCTGTTACACTGAACTTCACCCAGGGTTCTGCCTGATTCTAATTACCTTCAGCAGTTTACCCAGGATGCCTCAGTATAACCACCTGGAAAAATGAGGGTGGAACTTTGATTCTGGGAGGCATATGGAAATTTAATTACTAGGTTTACAAAGTATTTGAAAATCCCCAGATAAAAGTGACCAGAGGACTAGAGAAGAATATCGTTATTAGAAGTAGTGGGGTCATGTGGTGGTGAGAGGGGTGCTGAGGATCAAAGACTGGTGTGCCTTTCTCTACACTGGCCCCTTTGCCCCATCTTCTGCAACCAGCTTCAAGGGGAGATGGAGAAAGAATCATTTATTCACCTTCTGGCTGCAAGAACTGCAGACCTCAACTGTGGCAATTCTAGCACTGAGGAGAAAATACACATAGGAAAAAAGAAGGCCATGTCTCACTTCCAAATTAAAAAAAGACATTTCTACATGTTTCCATAACCCACAGACTGCTGCCATTTGAGGCCAACCCCTCAAAGTTTTCCTCTTTGTCTAGTGTAGTTGCTGAATCTAGGCCACTGTCAGCAATCCTTTTCATTCACCCAGGCCCATCCCCACGCCTCACAGATGCAGAGATTCTCTTGAGACATGTGTACTTTGGTATCAAACAATGCAACTCATGTTTGATTTTGGATAACCTTGCACTGCTGAATAAAATAACCCTTGAGAAAGAAGCCATAAAAGCGCTGTAAGAAAAATGACTCATGTTTCCAAGCTGTCTAAAGTGATCACTTATCCCAACAAATGGTAATTCTTTCAAGACACAGTGGGCATGCACCATACTTATAAAAGTCTGGGAGAAAAGCCTTGCAATCATTTTTTTTTTTAATTGTGTTAAAATCTATCAAAAGAATGTTTCTGGTAGGCTGTACCAGACAGGGTATGCTTAAAAACAAAAACAAAAACCACATGGATGTGGAAGCCAAGGTGGATTGGTGCAAGGGGGACTTTACCAAACACACAGTCCCGTTGGCTTGTTTATGCACTTGTTTATGTGCCTCTAATTGTTTTCCATTCTCTGCCCCCATTCGTTAGAGTGCAAAGATGTGAACAAAGTGGCTTATTGCCCACTGGTGCTGAAGTTCAAGTTCTGTAGTCGAGCATACTTCAGACAGATGTGTTGTAAGACCTGCCAAGGACACTGACCCACGGAAAGCCAGAGAGAGCGTCTTGTCATTTCATCGTGGAAATGCATCCATCAAAGAGAGCCACCCAGAGGAAGAGGATTGATGTCCTTGCAAATGCAATACCCTGTGGAAAACATAACCACTGGTCAGCCCTAGCTGACAGGATTTCAATATTATTTTAACTTCTGTGAAGTGGGATTTATTAATCCAAAGTGCTGGACACGGTATTAAGGAGGGAATGCCAGATCGGAGAGATCCAAACAACACAGGGATACTTGCTTACTATGGAACGTCTGTGTTCTTTTGAGTAAATCCAATAGCCTGTTTACCTCCTTGGACCATTAAGATAATTTTTATTATGGACTTAGCAATGACACTGAATCCATTTGTATTTAAAACTGTTTAAAATGTAGCTGTTATGACTTGGTCAACTATGGAAGTAAAAGAAGATTCAGAAATCTTAAGTCATAGCTTAAAAATATTTACCATACTTTATCTCACTACAACAGCACCACAACTGAAATTCTAAAGTGGGCTTTTAACTGTAATTTAAGGAACAATTATAAATCAAAAGTAATGAAAGTTCGTATGATTTTTCTTCATTCCACTTAATTTCCTTAGGAGTAACCCCCCTGTTCTGAACACTGCTGTGAGCCATATATAAACTATATTAAACCGAACAACAGTGAAGGAATTAGCTGAAGGCAGTGCATCAGTTACTGCAGCTGTGCGAGTCTATAAATCCTGTGCTAAAAGACTGTGGCCAACTTGCCATTGTGCAAGTGAAGCTGAGATTTCCATTAAAACTTTAAGAGAAAAACATTTCGATTTCATGCAGAAGCCAGACGAGGGGTATGGTAGAAACCGAAGAAACGGGCCCTTTGCTGCCATCACACAGGATGCCTCGGTTCTTCTTTGGGTCACCCCAACTCAATTGTGTTGACATCCTCACCGGCCGCAGAACAGCTTCTGCCCCGTTGGACTGTTGCACGCGTGTTGAGCTTACTGAAATGATGCCGTGCAAAAGATAGACTGGCTCAGTAACAACCAGGCAGACCCTTTTGCTGACAATTGTGATGGGTTCCAGATGTCCCTTCTTTGATATGGCAGAAGGGCATTTATTTATATGAAAGCAAGTGTGTGTGTGTGCGGGCGCTTTTGAGTGTGTGGGTTAGATGAGTGTGCTTGCACATAAATGTGCTATTTCTGTGAGTTTTAAAGTAGGCAAGGGATAACAACCAAAGAAGAAAAACTCATGAAGCCTAAAGATCATAAAGCATAATTTTAATAGTCACTCAACCAACTATTTTGTATTTTTTATGGATACTCTGAATGGCAATCAAATGTGAAACCAAGTTTCTTGGGCAAATCAAATTCTAGAATCAAATCCAGAATCCTAAATTAAATCGGCTAGCTCATATTTTCCCTACCCACAAGTAATTTCGTGTCATGGCCATCAAAAGCTTCAATGGTGGGATTAAAAGAGAAGGGAAAAAAAGAGGGTACTTATTTGTATTTTGTACTTGAACACTTGTAGCTTGCAGCAGGTTCTTGATGAATTTGCTTTGTATCCTACAGGTGTGTACACCGTGCTACACCGACACCTCAAACTCCAACCAAATGGCTACTTTGTAAAGATACTACTTGCAGTTAAAGAGTATGTTTGACTTAAGCCCATCACTGTGTGTGCTCAAACTACATGTCAGGTGTATAAGCTACGCCATGACCTAAGGTAGAGGTTAGTTTTTTGTTTTGTTTTGTTTCAGAAAGGAAAAGAGACTCACAGACTTCAAAAACCAACCTAAACTTCAGGTTTGCTATGGACAGTCAACGTGGGATGTTCTGCACTCTCAGGCGTGGTCATCCCTATTTTCTCACCAGCTTTCTCTCTCAACACCACAGCTCACGTCCCTGAGCTTGCCAGAGAAAGCTACTGAGGATACAGAACAATTGCCAGGGCCCCTCTGTATACTGCCCCAAAAAGACGAGCCAAAGCACCATCTATTCAGTGAAGGGGAGGCAGCCCATGAGCAGCATGGTCCCAGCACTGAATTCCCTCCGTCCCTTGCAAAGAGCAGTTAACGTGGTGCTAATGTGCCCTGGTGAAGTAAACAAAAGATGAGTACTTTTTGTGGCATTTTAGGCATAGGTTGCCTGTCAGGATCTGTTTTTCCCCAACATAAATATCAGCTCATGTTTGTATTCCAAAAAGATTTCTTACATTACTGACTTAAGTCTATTCTACTCCTCACCTGGAAACTAATGTTGTGAGGACCGTTGCCCTGGGCTCCCTTGACTAACGTTAGAAGAGGGGACAGTGTTCCCTCAGGAGTGTGCACCAGCCTCAAGGCCAGGAGCAGAGGGCTTCCAGGCGCAGCATCAGATTATTCCACTAAAGGAAGGAACCAAGCACAGCATGTAACAGGACTAAACCTGAGTGGGGAAACAAATCATATTCTACAGCACATCACAATACCGCTGCTAACTGTGCGGTCAACCACATGGCTACGTGCTATGCTCTCTTCCTAAATAATAGCAATAGGATTGTCAGTGGAGGCTGAGCCACCATGGCAGGCCCTCCAAAGTACTGTGCTATGTGGACTACTTAGGGAGTCCCAAGGAAACTGGTACCCCATGACTGAGAGCAGTATCTGCCACTGGCAAAAAGTCCTGCCAAAAAAGGAAAGGTAAATATACCCAACTGATTAAAGCCCTTAAGATACATATGACTCCCCAAACAGTCCATTTCATTAGGAATTTCTTGGAGTGAATGTCACATAGGTATCCTTAATAATACAGAATGAAATTACCTTTGTATTATTGTGATTAGTTGTTGC
Source organism: Meles meles (assembly GCF_922984935.1). NCBI lineage: Eukaryota > Metazoa > Chordata > Mammalia > Carnivora > Mustelidae > Meles > Meles meles. The sequence goes on from NC_060068.1 coordinate 89,294,920, forward strand.
TTATTATTTTATACTCAGTATTAATGTGGTACACTGTTACTTTTTTTTGCTTTTGTAAATTATATTCTAATTTATTGCCATGTTTCCTAACACTTGTCCTACATTCATTCTCCTGCTTGTAATGAAAATGAGAAAATCATTGTAACACTTGATGGAGTGAAATACCACACCAGGCACAGATTTTTTTTTTTAACATAGATAATTTAGTAAAAATAAAAATTCAGCTTGTAAGAATGATTCAGATGAAAGTTGTCTATTCCCTGAAAAGCTAGTGTTAAACTTGCAGTAGGAGGAATCTATCCTTTGGAATACCACACTACACTACCCAAATTATCCAGGTAGTATCCAGGATTGAGATAATTTGTTGTATCTTTATTACCCTCCTCAGAGATTGCATTTATTTTTTATTTCAGTACTATTAAATATAAGGGCTTTGGGTATTTCTGGTGTATCTCTATCCCCAGAGGCCACTATTCAGCTATTCTAACCCTAGAAAGGAAGACCTGATTGACCCATGACTCTTTTGCCTCCCTCTTTATTTTGCTTTCCATGTAAATTCTTTAGCATAGAAGAAGTTGCAAGATATTTCATTGTGGAAAAGGTGCTAGACAAAAGTATTGATACTTGAAGAAGGATCTTTCTATTTAAATCCAATAGGGAGCATAGGAGCATGAGGGACATACTTTTCCACCTTCAGACATTTCCTCTGAGGCTAAACTAATGGTTCAGCCACTGCTGAGCTGGGGTATACTGTCACATGCAAAGGTAACTTAGCAATTTTTAAAACTCAGCAACTAAAATGAAGGTAACCCTCCTGCATGTTTAGCTATTTGAGTATGTTCATAATGACAATTTCATCAATTACATAAGAAGATGTGGAATGCCCAGGCAGGTTGTGCTTCAGTCTGCTTACCTCCATATCCATCCCCACACACATTCAACCTGATACACTAGAAGAAATCAGGTGCGGTGATTAAATAGTCTTGGAGAGTATTTCTTCAGGGTCATTCTAGGAGTCAAAAGGAGTATTATGAAGTATTATGGAGTATTATGAAGTCTCAATGAATGAGAAGACTGTGGGACCAGCTGTATCATCTTCCCACTGGATTTGCAAAGGGTAGTTCTGCTAGAGGTTGGGAAGGGGGTAAATAATGAGAAATAAGGTTTGCCTTAGCTTAGATCCCTCAGATGTGAGTCTGTTTATTTACAGTTGTTTTTAAGCTTCCAGTTAACTGTTTTCTCTCTTTGAAATATCTAAAGGGTACTTTCCTACTTAGGGCCCTGATCCAAGGACAATCCACCCTCGTGGAGATCCTCTGCCACTCTCCAAAGAGCACTAGGATCATTCTTGAGTGTTTATGCTCTAAAAGGCCAGGTGACTTTTTTTTTTCAGGTGAATTAGGAAGAAAGTTTGGTATTGATCTTTGTAATAAAAATGTGTGAATTGGTGTGACAAGGATAATATTCATTACTTTTAAAAGAAAGGGGAAAAATGTAATTCAGGGAGGAAAAAAAAGTCACAGTCCAAGAGGCCTGGAAAATTCTAAATAGGTGGTTGCAAGAAAGAGAAAAGATTAGTCCCTGAATTAAAAAGTGACAGATAAGCTGTGTTTGGAATTCTGTCACATTCATAGCATCAGAATGTGTGGAATAAACTAACATGTTTTCATAAAGAACAGCTGTTCACAATGGCTTTGTACCTCAGACTTGAAAACCCCAAACTGTAACTTGAAAGGAAAATGGTCTACCATCTTTTTCTCAGAGGATTATTTCTAGCATTCTTTGTCCCTCGTTTCATCCACAGATAGTATCTTAGGCCTGAAATCAAACTGTAGTTTGAGGGCTGGCTCCACTCTGTGGGGAACCAAGGTTATGCTTGTATTGTCTCTTGGTTGATGATTTCTATTAGCCCACTGAAAGTCTTGAGCTGCATAGATGATGAAAAACAATTTCCAGGGCAACATCTATCTATACTGGAATAACACTGTGCAGTCACATAAGGGTAATAGTACTTGATGTCCAGAGTTCAGGGATTAGGGAGCCTGAATATTCCCATTTACCTCAGGGCACAGAACATGGTGCCTGACCGGTCAAGATTTCATTGCTCCAGTCTTTAAGTTTTGTGAAATTCAATCCAGAGATCTCTTCTCAGACCTTGGCTTGGATACATTACCTTAGAGATGTTTCACATCAGAGGCACAAGTTATCCCACCAGCTACAGGCCTCCCGGAAGTCAGACTGCCGCCTTCAGGTCAAAGGCTCCACAGCGGAGGTTTCTCCTAGCTCAAGGCCAGTGCAATTCTTGGAAAGGCCTGATCTGTGCCCCCAACAAGGGCTTTGGTGCATAGCAGGCTACTTTATGGACCCAGGCAATAACTGTGAGATGAGGCCTTTGAAATCCCAAGCAAAGATGTCAGCAGGAAGTTCTGGCCCAGAGCCAGTCCAGACCAGGTGTGGCCTCTTCGAGTCTAGAGAGTGGCATCAACCATGGTCATTCATTTATACTACCAATATTTGCTGAGTACCTGTTGTACACATGCTCTATGCTAGGCACTTAACATACATCCTTTCACTGGATGGGTTACAACAAAACTATGAGGACAATACTGTTAATCCCTAGTTACAAATTCCAAAACTGAGGCTTAGAGGTTGAGTAAGTTGTCAGGGTTCACAGAACCAGTGAGGCAAGTGTTACGTCTTTGGCACATGGCAGGTTGCTGCCTGGTCTACAATCTGGGACTGGGAAATTTGGAAGGATGCTCCTCTACCAGAGAGAAAGTGACTCACCAAGCCAAAGGAAACAGGTTTCTTTTTCCTGGGAAGCAGTGGGCCTGAGGCCTTGGGTGGGACTTCAGGGGTCAGGAAAGGGTGAACTTTGGGCTCCTGTCTCTGTAGGTGGTGATATTCCCTATGAAAATTCCTATGTCTGGTAACAAAATTATACATGGGGACCCAAAGTGGTTTCTAAGCATGTAGTTAGAGTTCATGGGAAGAGGAGGAAAATGATGGTCAGAGATATTCAAGGGTGGATGGTGTCTGCAATGGCAATTAGCAGCCAAATACAAGAGAAAGCTCTCACCTCCCCTAAAATGTCCTATTTTGGGCGCCTGGGTGGCTCGGCGGGTTAAAGCCTCTGCCTTCGGCTCAGGTCATGATCCCAGGGTCCCGGGATCGAGCCCCGCATCGGGCTCTCTGCTTGGCTGGGAGCCTGCTTCCTCCTCTCTCTCTCTCTGCCTGCCTCTCTGCCTACTTGTAATCTCTATCTGTCAAATAAATAAATCTTTAAAAAAAAAAAAAAAAAAAAAAAGAGAAAGCTCTCACCTCCCCTAAAATGTCCTATTTTGAATCACAGAGCCTGTTCCTGTCTGACAGCCCCCCTCCTCCCACACCATTTCCAGACATGCTAGATGGCCTCACTGACCTATTTCAACACAACTAGAGCAGAATGATTCCTGTGTTGGCTTCGGATAAGTTTCAAGAAAGGTGGGTTTCTCTGTTTCAGTCAGAGCTAGACCATCAGGTTGCTGCCAGCAAACAAATTCCTTGACCTTCTGCGGTGGGTCTACAGAGTGGAACCAGGTGTTCTTTCAGCCCATGCCAGAATGTACTGGCCGCCCAACTGGCCACCTGCCTCCACCCCACCGACTGGGCTTTGGCTGGCCTTTTACCAAACAGCTGTGCTGGGAGCCACAGGTGGCCGCCCACGTTTGTGCCCAGGCCAGCAGCTGCACTGGCCTGAATCAGCCTGGCGAGATGGACCTCATGTGCCTCTGCCCCTCTGCCTCAACTCCTGAGGAGAAGGAAAACTAAAGCTTCAGTACACTAAGAAATGTTTTTGTGGTCGAAAGACAATCACAACACTTACTGTTCTCTTCCCCATTATCATTTTGGGTATGTTATTTTTAATGATTCAGATGAATCTGATGTAAATAATTAGACATTAAGTTCCTGTTTTAGAGGGGGTATAGTTTTGTAAATATAAAAATCGCCTGGTACTGTGTATCTAAATATAAAAACAAAGGAGGACAATTCAACTTCAAAAAAATGTATCTGGGAAATTATCCTAGGTATCTAGATAGTAACTACATTAAAGAATATTATCTGACTTACTGAAAAAACACCTACAAAAGTGGATAAAATATGAGTTTGAATTAAAGTGGGTAGCAAAACTAGGAGATATTTCAGCCAAACTAATTGCAATAAGAAATAATATGATTCCTTGTTTTAAACTGGAGAACAAAAAAAAGCAAAGTTGAGAAATTAAATATTTTATTTTGAGATTAAAAAGAGAAAGTATATATTGAACTTTTAAAACAAGATAATAACTTGGAGCCACATTTAGTTTTGAAGATTTTCTGAATGTAGGCTGGGCTAGGAAGATGTTATTACCTACTCTGCTTAGGGTCCAACTTCCCACCAAGGTGGCAGACTTGGAGGGCAATAGTGGGAGACACACTTTTATTTCAACCCACGACTGATCTCAACTGGAGAAACTACATGCACCAACCATCTCTCATGTCTGGCTTTTCTTTAGGTTTATTTATTTTTTCATTTTTAAGTAATCTCTACACCCAACCTGGGGCTAGAACTCATGATCCCCAGATCAAGAGCCGTAAGCTCTTTCAACTGAGCCAGCCTGGCAACCCTGACTTTTTAAAATCAATACATTAGAATTTAACACTCCAGATGAGAATTTTCTCCCTCAGAGTAATTACTGGAGATTACTCTGTACTCACCTTGAGAGTAAAATCAGCATTCAAGACAGCTTTTAAATTGTTAAATCTCCCAGGGTAGAATCCATTTGCATTTTGCAAAAGCTGAAAACCAGATCTGGTGAGTAATCTGCATATAATCATTTTGGCAACAAATACCTACTGCGCCTTACAAACCGACCCCAGGCTATACCACAAAAGCAGCTCCAAATACACTTTGAGGGACTATTTTAAGGATTTCACTTGTTTGTATACCAAAGTGCTGGCATTTTGTCTAAAAACTATAGGCATTGCTTTATAATCCAACTTAAAATGAACACTTCACTAAATGTTTTACCACTGCAAATTCTAAAATTAGCTGGAAAACTGGACCACCTAAATGGCATGTTATCTGTTAGGGAGAAGAAAGATCTCTGACCTCCCTGGAATGAGTAACCCTTCTATCCAGGAAGCCAAACCACTTTTCAGACCCTGAAGTTAGCAAACGGTTAGCCTTAGAGAATTCTCCTTCCTGGAGTCTCTGGAGAAAAAACAAAACAAAGCAAAACAAAAACCGTCCTTCCACAGGGCTAATTAACCAAGGTCTGTCAGCAACATTAATGAAGCTATGGCTGAGTGTGCAAGACTTGGAAACATGTCTCTTCATCACTGAGTCAACATCCCTACAGATGTGCCCTGATTTTCACAAATCTACGTGTGTTCCGTTTGTGTAGCTTGAAGCATTTCCCATTTGCTTAAATGATAATTGCAAGACGAACCTGCGAAATGATAATTGCAAGATTAAATGGCTGTGTTGGGCTAACAATCCAGTTTCCAGGGTCTTCCTCCTTGGCCTGTCTTCCTCCTATGGCTTTCAAAGAAATTGTTAATGATGTGTAAACAGATACTTAAAACATATGGGAATACTACCATCTTAAGGAATTCTGAGAGTATGGCTTTGGAAGAGGATAGCTGTTCTTTAACTTTGAAGCGTGATTTTTCACTGTGGTTTTTTTACACATCAGCTATTCATATATATCAAGACACAAATCAAAAAACCTTCCCAACCTTTTTGCTGGAACATGCCTTAAAATCCACAATTTTTAATCCCCCTCCCCAGAACCAAATCATTTTAAATTCATATCCTCTCTCCCTAAACAACTTTAAAAGGCCTTCTTGGGTGGCCAGGAATTCTTGTTTCTCAATATTAACAATGACAGCCATGGCCAGGGACACTGTTGGAGTCCATTGTCACTATGAATCAAGAATACCTCACTTTAAACATGTTTACATTTTCACCCCAAATAGTTGAACCAGATTGATCTTTTTTTGTCTACTTCATAATAATTTAATTGCTGATAATTGACTAGGAGAAAAACCCTGATAAAACAGAGAGATAAGGTCCTTTCAGGGAGTTCTAATGAAGAAAAGATGAGTGATAATGTATTTATTCCATACAATGTCCTCTATAAGAGCAGGGGATGCAGAGGGATGAGAAGTGTTTCTTATGCTGCTGAAACTAATGTAATTTAATGTTCTTTACTTTAGGCAAGAAATTGCCAACTTTTGTTTGTTTCTTATTTATGTTGGAAAATTTCAAACCTGTGCGAAAGTAGACTAGTTTAATGATGCCTCCTTCACTCAGCTTCCACAGTGATCAACATGTCCAATCTTGTTTCCATCTACTCTTCTTCTCTACTGTGGCTTCTTTTAGCAGACATCACGTCATTTCATCTTTAAATACTTTGGAATCTATCTCTAGAAGATAAAGACTCTTTAAAAAAATGACTAAGTACTGTAATAAGATATTTATATTTTCATCATAAAATTAAATTTGCTCAATACTGTCATCAAACTTGGGGAAAGTAATCATACTTGGGTACACCACGTCACATGCACCTATTATGGGCTCTATTCCAGGCAGGATTGTAGGTGCATTCTGTCCCTTATCTTGTCATCCCATCATTATTGATTTTCTAGAGGAGGAAATGGGGGGGAGGGGGCGGGGGGGGTTACTGAGAGATTCCTCTTCTGGCAAGTTGAGCCTAGCAGACCTGCAGAAGACCAGGATTTATGAGAAAACAACTCTTCTACCACCGGTGCCTGTACTGCTTCTCTGTTGCAAATCGCATTTGGGAAGAGGAACATCCAGATCTTTGCTTGTTGGTCCCCGATGACTTACAAAAACAAGTAACTCATGGAGAAAACAAATCCTCCTCTAGCCACTCTGACCATGGCTGCTTTAAGCTTTAGTTGCATCAGACGCATTCCTTGGTGTAACTGCCTTGTTGCTGCAAATGACTTCAGCCCTATATATATATGTATACTTTTTTTTTTTTTTTTTTTTTTTTACTATCAGCACATCAAAAGCTACCCTGGTTGATGCAACTTCTCTCAAACTTTCCCTTCAGTCTCCAATGCCATTGCAAAATTTCCAGCTGTAACCATTAGTAATTAACTGTAACCAGGCTCAACTGTGGAATCAAATGTGTAATTAAAAGTTATTTTTGTAGGGAAGTATACTGATGATAGCACATAGCTTTCCAATGATTGATTTTTTAAAAATCAGATGGTGGAGAAAGACAGCAATACAACAAATAGAGCAAATGTTAACAAATGGTGAATACAGGTGATGGTTAGGTACATGGTAAGAAAAGCGCTCATCCCATAGAAAGTGTGTGTGTGTGTGTGTGTTTCTGTGCGTGCATGTGTTGGTGTATGTGGGGAGATGGTGTGCAGGTGGGTGTATGGAGAGGTAGAGAGAGAGAGGGAGCAATAGTGTAGTGATGTCACAGCCAAAAAAATTAAACAGGAAGCCAAGTGAGGGGCAAGAGTTGGATGCATAAGTCCTGTATGTAAAGAGTGGCCAGAAAGGAAAGCAACTGGGCTAAAAACCAATGCTGAGTCCTAGTCCAAGAATGAGTTTTTCTCAAGTCAGTGCAGTGGTTCCCAGACTTTCAGATTTCATGGACCAGTAAAATTTCAAAACTACTTTGGAGACTGATGTAGAATTGCTAACATCTTACTTTGCCAAGTAAGGATATTTTGGAAAAAAAAAAAAAATCTATCAGTTGCTATTACCATAAAAGGTACCTTTCTAAAAGAAGGTACATTTTAACTGCAAAAAAAGTGAATAATTCCACTTCACTTTAGTAGATGTCCCTACATTGTCCTTATTTTTGTATTTAACGTATTTTCAAATAAGACTTTTAATTACAAGAATACAAAACTAAACAAGTGATTTAAACACTAAGGGCAAGACAGTTCCTGAGTGAAGTCCACTGTGCCACAAGGTCCTAGAGGACTAGGGACTCCTCTCCTACCTTTCCACTTTGCCTGTCTCTAAGTGTCCATGGCTCCCTTCATCTGTAAGACAGTGACAGCATTTCCAGGAGCACACACAGAAGAGCCAGCAGCTAGGGAAGAGGAGAGGCCATTTCTGCTGATGTGTCAGTTTCAAGGAAGAAGAGTGTTCAGTGACTACCCAAAATTTTCCCTTCTGACGCAGCTGCCAGAACTGAGCCACACTCCATACGCTAGCACCAAGGAGGCAGACACAATCTGCAGTAATTTTTTTAAGGTTTTATTTATTCATGAGAGACAGAGAGAGTGTGAGAGGGAGGCAGAGGCAGAGAGAGAAGTAGACTTCCCGTGAAGCAGGGAGCCTGATGTGGGACTTGATCCCAGGACCCTCAGATCATGACATGAGTCGAAGGCAGACGCTTAACCGACTGAGCCACCCAGGTGCCCTAATCTGCAATATTTTGTGTGTCTACTGGAAGCTGCCTCTGCTGCAAAGGCAGATCAGCTTTTTGTAGGACTAAGGGACTCTATTAGGTCTCTGAAGGCCTCATCTGGGGTTAGCTTGCCTGAGTGTGAAGCCCGATATTTGGGAACTAATCATTTAAAGCTTCCCTTGCTGAGGTCTGCAGAGCCTATTGAGCATATATCTAACAGTCTAAGAAAGGCTTTATTTAGTTCCATCCAAGTTTAGAGCAGAGATTTGTGTAAATAACCCTCAAAGTCTTCTTGCATTGCAAGGGAGCCTGAAGAAGCCTGGCCAAATGATATCATAGTTCTGTTGGGAAAAGCGTGAATAGTCTCCCATCATTTTACCCCCAATTGCATATGAACAATTACTCATTTTTATTAACTACGTTCTTGAATTATTCATGAAAGTAAAGGTATTCAAACCCACAGAGTTGGCTTTGCCATATAAAGGAAATTGTAAAAGCTCCTACTGAGAGTTGTTAGTGTAATTAAAATGAACTTTTTACTATGTTGACAATCTATGAAAAATGTGATTGCCTACAAATAAGTTTAAAACAACATTTTAGCCAGGTCGCACCCCAGAAATGCTATAGAAGGTAAATTACAATTTTAAGCAAAAATTGAAGAAACAGTTTTCTAGGATAAGATGACAGAATGAAGCAATAAGATAGAAGCTCTCTTCCCCCCTTGCCTAACAAAATAAAACAAACAAGAACAGAAAAGAATAAAAAACAAACAAACAAAAAACTTACCAGCAGCAAACTAGAGAGGCAAGATAATTTTCTGCCATCAATATTGAAGAATAATACCTGAAGAAAAGTCTGGTTCAGTCCACAGGTTGATACAGCTTCTAACTTTGCCTCCACCTGTCATCAGTGGTATGTAGAAAAGAGAGCGAGTCAACCGAATCCTGAAATACTCAGTACTCTCCATCATCAGAAGAGGCCGAGGGACTGAATAGGTGGTTCTGGGGAAAACAGAGAAATTCAAGAGCAGAAGTCCCTGCCTACTGCAACTGTAGGGATGACAAAGGCGGCCATTGATGAAAAACTGGATGGGCATTGCTCAGAGAGTCAGTGTAGACTTATCTTATGTGTCAGGAATTCCACAATTGAGTATATACCTCCAAAAACTGAAAACAGAGACTCCAAGGCTTCCAGTGGCAGGGTCTGGGGAAGGGGAGGCAGGCGTCACTCCCCTGCGAAAGTGGCAAGAAGCCTCTGATACAACCCAAGAAACAGGCCCAGGAGATGGACGAGGAAGATACAACATTCAAGCAGAAACAGAAGGAGGAACAAAAGCAACTCTAAAAGCGAAGGTGGAAGGCCATAGGGAAGGCCTCCTGACCACAGGTGGAATTAAGAAATCTGGCAAAAAGAAGCCATTCCTTGTGCCTGAGGCAATGGTGATCCTTAATTCCATTCCTGTTTAAACATCTGGATTTCCTGTCATAGCGTCTGTTGCCACCTAGAGCTGAATGAAGTGTTGTCTTAAATCCCATTGTAGATTTAAGAATAAAGTTCTGTTTTAAAAAAAAAATCCTTACAAAAAAAAAAAGAAGGAAAAAAAAGAAAACACAGACTCCAAGGGATATTTGTTATACCTATATTCATAGCGGCATTATTCACAATAGTCGAAAGGTGAGAGCAACCTGTCTGTTGACAGATAAATAGACAAAATGTGGCTTATCTTACAATGGAATATTATTTGGCCTTAAAAAGGAAGGGAATTCTGACATGCGCTACAACATGGATGAAACTTGACGACATTAGGCTAAGTGAAATAAGCTAGTCAAGCAAGTACTGTATGATTCCACTCATATGAGGTACCGAGAGTAGTCAAATTCATAGAGACAGAAAGTGGAAGGATGGTTGCCTTGGGGGAGAAGGAGTAAAAAGTTAATTTTAACGGGCACGGAGTTTCAGTTGGAGAGAATGGAAAAGCTCTGGAGATGGAAGATGGTGATGCTTATGCTACTGAAATGTGTGCATAAAACTGGTTAAGTTGTAATATGTTACATATTTTGAATTACAATTTTAAAAAGAAAAAAAACCCACAAGGACTTGCCATCTTCTGAAGCACTGTGCAGATATTGGGAAAAGATCCTGAGCCCACAGTATAAGACTACACTAGCTAAATAAGTGGCTTATGATACAGGGCTGTGGTAGAATGTATTGTTGTTCCCAGCTGCTCCCCTGTTTCCCCATATTGCCCTTTGCCATGTGACTTAAAGTGGTCCCTGCTATGAAACCCTTTGCTCCCTGTGCTTTGACTTTGAACTTGGTCATATGACTCACTGTATTTAGGAAATGGAATTTGAACATACGTGATACACTTTATATCCTGGTTTTTGGTGGTTAGCTCTTTCTTTTTTCCTCTTGCCATGAGATTGTCTTGTCTAGAATAGGCACTGTATGGATGATTTCCATTTTGGATGTTCATTTGTGTGCACTGGAAGGACATAGTCCACTAAAAACAACAAAATGTTGACTGTTAGCACATATTGTGAGTAGCAATGGAGTGATTCTCTTTCCCTTAATTTTCGTGTCTCTATAACCCTCTCCCTCCCTTCCCCAATAAGGGGAAATGCTTCCTGAAAATGTTGCCTTACATAGAATGTTCTTTTCTGCCACACGTTTGGCTTCCCAATCTTGTAGGCCAGGTCCTAGCTGAGGGTGACTATTCTGAGATTGCATTGTGAAATCTTGCCGCCTCCAAATTTATCTAGAGTAATGAAAAGAGCCCATCCTTATGAGCTCATGGGAACATTCTGGAGCATCAAGAGGAAAAACCATTGCTTCAAACAGATAGGGGTATCCAAACCTGGAGTGGCAGGAACATTAATCACCATAACCCAATCCCTCAACTTTCTTCCTTAACTCATATAGGTACATCCTCCACTGTTCTCGGTTTTCTTTTCTATTTCAAAATTCAGAATTTTTCTTTTTCTACTTGAGATGTGTAAGTTGCTACATCTGGGGCAGATCCTTGCTTTCTCGATGTAACTCTACAGGAATTCTCATCTCTTCCCTCAGTGTCTGCCCAAAATAGGTACAGTTACGAGAGCTACTGCTGCCCACAAAGTGCAGGCTGCTGTCCCTCAGGCTGTGGAGCAGACAGAGGGAAGGAGAGAGGATTTTTGCTAAGAAGGCCTGTGGCAGAAGCCTGGGTGCACACACTTGCCAGACAGAAAATAGCCCAAGATGATAATCTCAATTTATTCTTGATTGCTCGTTTCTACTTGCCGTACTGAACACAGAGTTAGAAACACCATGTGCTCGGAGGGTTTGCAGTCTACTCTGCCAGTGGTATGCCCTGTGCATGAGACTGGTCAATAAATATTATTTGATGAGTGGGCAGTCTATTCGGAGGGAGGGACAAACTGAGTAGTTCAAACACTCAGTCCAAGAGAAGAGAAATGGGATTCTGCCAGAAATTGAGAAGTAGTAACAAAATGATGAATAATCATGCCTATTTATGAGCAGGGAGGTTTTTTTTTTTTAAATACCACAAGGCCCAGGTACTTTTGGTTTTTTAAATTTTTTTTTTAAGATTTTATTTATTTATTTGACAGAGAGAGATCACAAGTAGGCAGAGAGGCAGGCAGAGAGAGAGGGAGAGGGAAGCAGGTTCCCCGCCGAGGAGGGAAGCAGGTTCCCCGCTGAGCAGAGAACCCAATGCGGGACTCGATCCCAGGACCCTGAGATCATGACCTGAGCAGAAGGCAGGGGCTTAACCCACTGAGCCACCCAGGTGCCCCGGCCCAGGTACTTTTGAACACGGCTCCCAACCCGGCCCAGTGGCTTTAGGAAGCTTGAGGGATAGATTCATCCCCATTTTTGAGAAGGAGAAGTTGAGTTATGAAGACAAGAGTCAGCTTTTCCGTGGTCATACAGTACAAATAGTCCCAGAGTTGGTTTCCTGCCTTCCAGCCAAAGAAGGCATTTTTCAGACCTCTGGCCCCCTTCACAGGACTCTTCTGATACAAGTGTCAGCTACCAAACATCCCAAAAAGGCCCAACATGGCTTTGGCTTTGATTCCAAGTTGACCAACAATTGGTGATGTGAAATGGAGACCTTCCCCAAAAGGGGCAGGAGAACAGCAGAGCAAGAATGAGTGCAGCCCAGGTCAGTGTCCTGTGCTGGAGAGAAACAGTTACCAGACATCTCTGCTGTCCCTGATGTGTGGCCCTCCACAGGTGACAAACAGGGAAGACTTGCCCCTCGTGATCAGATTGCCATCTGAGGCACTGGATAACACAGTTGGCAAATAACCAACTCCACATGTGGCTGGCTCGGCTCAGCTTCATCTCTGAAAATGAGCATATGGCTGTAGAAACCCTGCGGATGCCCACAGGCACTACTGCCTCCATCCAGCTCAGCCGGGATGTGCAAAGTTGATTATCAGCAAGAGAAAAATCAATACACTTAATTGTCCTGAAAAAGAATGAAACGAAAGCCAACTAGTTTAACCAAAGAAGATACTTGTTTTTTAAATATCAAATTTAAAAACCGATTCACCAAAGAAACCAAAATACAATTCAGAAATTGCCAGTCGGTAGAGACTTGGCATTTGAGTGTGGTGGACCAGCTGTCCAAGATGACAGGATTGTTGTTGATGGGTCCAGGCCTCCAGGGAGATGGACTTTGGATGGTGTTGCCATGGCCTGATCACACTTGTTTACATCTGTTCCTTGGAATACTAAAACAGCATTGTACTCCATGCCCTATGCCTCAGAAACCTAGCTGATGTCCCCTTGCAAGCCCAGACGGCCCTGTCTTTAAAACAAGTCTTAAAGCACAGGTCAGCCAGAGGGCACAAGTGACACTGTGGCAGAAAATGCACTAGATGAGGGGTCAGAAGAGGTTTTTCCTACCTCTGCCTCTAACACTTCTCTGATATCACTGGCTATGGTTTCCTTAGATAAAGTGGAGCTCATACGTACCTTCTCCACATGTTGATGTCAAATGACATCCCATGAAGTGCAAGGTCCTGAGGTTATTGGTGTCCGAGGGTTGTTGCCTTGGCTTCTGGTAAATCTCAAGTTGGTCTTCTACCAGCATCTCAGGCACATGTAGGGCTTGGCCTGCCACTTCCCCTCAGTTCTTGGGGCATCTATGTGCTACTCTTTGGATATTCCTGTGGGTAGATCATCACTCCTGTTGGAGGATTGTCAACCAGTGACTGCAGTGGTATTCCAGGGTATGTCCTTGTTCCCTGGAGCGTGTTTGCGAGAATCCAGCACTGGCTCTCCTTCAAGCAAGGGTGCTGAAGATCCTGGCAAATCTTAGAGTATCTCCTAAACCTGCTCCCAAGAATCAGTCCTACAGAAGGTCATTTGACAAATCCTGAGACTCAGCACTGTTCTCTCCATATTTAAGGAGGGAACAGAGAAGCCAGGACTTAAAACTGAGAGGCAACACCTGATGAAACAAAGTTTGAGATGATCACAGTGAATGTATGAAAACAAAAGACACATGGAAATCATGACTTGACGTTAGATTGTGAAGGAATAGATTTGATGTCTTTCAGGTGTCTGTGCGGCCCCTCTTCTTGAGAAGAGCCTCCTCATCTATCCTGTGAGATATTTGGTTCATGTGGCCTGGCTTCCTTGGCTGTAGCTGATCAGGTGGGACCTTGGTCTGGATGTACCAGTGGGACTCCCAAGGAATGCAGATTTGGGATTCAAGGATGCAGCTAGTCTCTGGGTGTGGCTGGACCAGAGGGACATGTAAACTTGTGCTCTGTGGAGCAGACATCTTCTCTCATGTGCATGGAGCCACAGAGAAGGCTGATCTAAGCAGGAGAAAAAGCAGACACACAGAGACAGCCAGACATGTGAGCCCATTAGGACCCAAGGGCCCAAGTTGCCTTAGTTCTTGACAGTGCCCCAGGGTTTGATTCTAGTCCGCTGTGAGACCCACCTCCTTCCTGCTATTCTGTGAGATGCTTCTGAATCCTTATACCACATCTTCCTTTTTTTATTGGCACTAGATTGAGTTTGTTTCTTTTCCCTCCCTTCTTTCCTTTCTTCCTTCCTTCCTTCCTTCCTTCCTTTCCCTCTCTGAATTCATTTCTGTTATTTACAATTCTCATAACCCCAAGGAACTCAGGAGACTTGCAGGGCAAATGAAGGCATTTAGACTTTATTCCTCAAGCAGTGGGGACAGTGCCCAGTAGCTGATACAACATCTTGCTGTTCACAGCCACTCAATAAGGTGTTCTTGAATTACATGAATTAAGACATGGGTAGGATTCTATGCTCTAGTTCAAAAAAGGAGACGAAAGAGAGTGAGGTAGGTCTTTCTAATCTTCAAGACAATCAGATGATCTGGTGGTTAGCAAATGACACCTAGGAACCTCCATCTCTTTTAGGTAGTCTGTTTTCTGAATATATCTATTCATCTAGCATCTAGTAGGATGTACATGGTACAAAAAAGGCGATATATACGGAGACTTCTCTTACATATGGTAATTACAGACAGTGGATATGTACTTCAAAATATTTATGGAGGCACCTGGATGCCTCAGTCAGTTAAATGTCTGCCTTCTGCTCAAGTCATGATCCCAGAGTTCTGGGATGGAGGCCCACGTCAGTTTCCCAGCTTAAGGGAGAGCCTGCTTCTCCTTCTGCTGTTCCCCCTGCTTGTGCGCTCTCTCTCTCTCTGTCAGATAAATAAATTTAAAAAAAATTTTGAGAAAAGATCTTTCCCAAATTCATATATGTATTAGACAAATACTGGGGGGGGGGAGGAGGCCTAGACGTTTCCTTTCCAGGGATGCAGTACTTCTCAACACTCCTCTCATTATGTGGTACAGATAGCCCCATTTTTCAAAAGTTTGCCTTATGCCACTTCACTCTTATAGAAGACATGCCTTAGTACCTGTTTTCACTAACTGAAAGAAATCTGAGTAGGACTTTTTTGCTTTTACAAAAAAAAAAAAAATGTGAAAAGCCAAAATCACACTCAGCTTTTGTTTTGCAGCAAGCCTTCACAGAGGCCTCCAGGCAGTGAGAGTGGTACCCCCAAGCTTCTTCCTGGGAATGGCACTCAGTGCCTCTGTATCAAGCCGCATTGTTCTGAACTTTAGTCTGTGAGTATCTGTGCTTTATCTCCATTTATTTTGTGCACTCGTTAGCAAGATGTGTCTGGAGGTATCTGAAAAGACTAAGAGGGATTATTTTTTTGGGTCTGGGAACACTCAAAAACTTTTCCATGTAAATTAATGGCAATGATTCCTTCACTTTATGTCATTTTGGTTTATGAAGGGTTTCATAGGAACACTACTTTCAGGTAGTGGGGAAGACCTGTATTGGAGACTGTGCTAGGGACAAGAGAGGAATGGACAGAGACAAACCAGAGAATGAACATATAAATCGCCATAGGAGAGGACTTAATATTAAAGAATGAGGTCTTTAACCAGAGAATATTTGGCTTGGAGGTGAATTCTTAGTCTTTATACCTATCTTTAAATATCTTGAAGATTTTCAGGTTGGAGAGAAAATAAATTTGTCATGGGCTATTCTAGAGAAGGAAACTACAGGGGCACCTTTTTCATCCAAAACAAGCGATATAATACTCTGGTTTCTCTTCAGATCGCATAAATCTTTCGCCTTTTACAAAACAAGTGATATTGTCCCAATAATATATAGTTGGTATGTTTTTTCTACCCCTTCTGTCAACAGCTATTGTGCTTTGCCTCGAAGCTAGCCAGTCAAAGAATCCATGCCGTGGTTTTTCCCATGGTTTGGTATGTGGCCCAGGCATTTTCCTTTCCATTGGTAGCTTAGTATGTTCAGGCTTTGATAAAAAACATGCTACAGAATGGATGGTTTATAAACGAGGAATTTATTTCTCACAGTTCTGGAGGCTGAAAGTTCGAGATTGAGGTCTTAGCATGTTCAGTTTCTGGTGAGGCCTGTCTTTCTGGTTCATAACTAGAGCCTTCTCGCCATATCCTCACATGGTAGATGGGGCAAGGGAGCTTTTATAACAACACTAATCCCATTTACTAGAGTTGCACCCTCGTGACCTAAGCACCATCTAAAGGCCTCACCTCCTAAGACCATCCTCCTTGAGGGTGGGGAGTATGGCGGGTTACAATTTCAACATACGAATTTAGGGGGCATACAGATACTCAGACCACAGCGATTGGGTTCATGTTGCAAGCAACTGGACTGGACCTATAAGAGCTGCCTGATGAGAAGCAGGCAGTCTCCCAACAGTCAGTTCCTAGCATGGGTTATGTGCACAGAGAGGCAAAAAGCATCTTAGAGGGAATCAAAATGTCTTCTACACTGTGAACTTCTTGATCCTTAAATAATAGTAATATTCTTCCTTCACAAATTATGCACCAGGGAAGAGAAAATAATGCATAATACATGCCACATAAAAAAATAAAAAAACAGCAAAACGTTGTAAATAAATACTGTACTCAATTACCACCCAAATGTATCACTCAGCTCATCTTTATTAACTTCTACCTCCCCTTCTAGTATACAAGTTCCTTAAGGACAGGGTCTGTGTCTTTCTGTGTTTTGTTTTGTTTTGTTTTGTTTCTGTATCCTAGGACCTGACAGACACTTTTTAAAGAACTGAAATTCAGGTGCATCTTTGTTTTCAAGAATTTCCAGCATCTAAAGGATATGACTTACTTGAATTTAGGGATTTACCTAAGCTGCAAGTGTACTTTATCAGCTTGGGCTGCGGTAACAAAATACCACAGACTAAGTGGCTTAAATAACAGTTATGTATTTCTCACAGTTCTAGAGGCTGGGAAGTCCAAGATTAAGTTGTTGGCAGATTTCAGTTCCTGGTGAGGGCTCTCTTCTTGGCTTATAGAGGGCTGCCTTCTCACTGTGTTCCCGGGGCATAGAGAGAGCAAGCAAGCTCGGATCTCTCCTCCTCTTCTTATAAGGGCACTAATCCCATCTTAGGGCACCATCCTCATGACCTCATCTAAAACTAGTCACTTCTCAAGGATCCCACTACCAAATACCACACACTAGGGGTTAGGGCTTCAGTGTGTAAATTTTGTGGGGACACAGTCAGTCCATAATATATAGTTATTAGGAAAAGAAACTCTCCCCAGACTCACCCAGGATCCACTCTTCCTCTTGGAGGAAGGCTGTGGCCTGGTTAGAGCTCTAATTTCCTACTTCCCTAAAGAGGGCAGCCTGCCATAAGATGGATGTTTGAAGCCCAGGATGAGATGGGCCTTCCTGGCAGGTTGTCCTGTGAGATTATATTAATGTTATAGTTCTTACCTTAGCCCTGGACTCTACAAGACATGGAAGCTTCCCTCCAGAAATCAACCGTAGTTAAATTAGCCCCACCTAACCCCTAAGAGAATGCACCGTGACTCTGCAAAAGCTGAATGCCCTCAGGCTGACCCAGCTCAGCAGCAATGTTAGAATGCTTAAGATTTCTTGAGGCGTTGGCAGCCATTATTGTTGCTCTCTGACCCTAACTAGCTTTCCC
The DNA here is from genome assembly GCF_922984935.1 of Meles meles. NCBI lineage: Eukaryota > Metazoa > Chordata > Mammalia > Carnivora > Mustelidae > Meles > Meles meles. The sequence continues at coordinate 89,312,865 of NC_060068.1, forward strand.
TAAGGCCTCTCAGATCACCGTGGGGCAAGGGCCTCAGACCTCGCTTCCGTAAACAATTGTCTATCATCACCCAGTGGCATCCATTGGACACCGGGATTACCAAACCTATGGAAGCAGTGGGGACACTGGAGGGTTTGTAATAATTTTTACAGTGTAAAGGCCTTTACAGTGTGAGGGGGACCAGACAGAACTGTGATCTCCATTCCTGGAGAGAGAGAAAACTTAAAAATCATTTAATTATGACATTTGGACTTAATAGAAACAAGCTCAAAAGTTTTCCAGCACCCTTCCACAAAGCCTCACAGCCTCCAAATGACTTCAGCTGCTCTGAGACAGTCCACTATGTGTCTGGGGCATCAGTTTGATTTACAGAGCATTTCAAAATATTTATATATTTTTTAGGGTTTCCATCATAGCCTCAGCCAGTAACCTGCTGTGTTTGAAAATGTCTGGGTAGTAATTGTCATTGTTTGCAACAGCTATTTTGGACTCCACTGAGCACCGTGGCATTTTGTAGAATCTAGGAATGCAATTACCAAAGTTGTATACATAATCCAAGTGACCTCTTGGCTTCAGAAGCTCAACCCCTAGGAAAAAAAAGGATAACAACAGCAAAACGTTTGTTTAATTTTTCTTCTGTAGTTGGTCAGTGGTAGGTGGATTATATTATGGCCAATTTGGCAAAAAGATGATTAGTGTAACAATTCCTTATAAGTACAAAACAATGTTGAATTAAACATACAAGAAAGCGTATGACTGGGATGATGGGCTCCTCTGACCCACTTTCCTACCTAAGTGTTTGTGGAGGAAATTGGATACGGAGGGGATGTCTGGGTCTTGTAATGATTCATCCTTCATGATGCAAGAGATTGTTTTTTTTACCAATTAGAAGAGGGCACTCTTATGTCATTTAAAAAACAAGTTGCTAACAGTCAAAAAGTTTATGTAAAGACAAAAAAATGTATTCAACAAGAAAGAGACCATTTTAGAGTCAGTAAATGAATTTACGAGTTGCCCTGTGTGTCATTAGGGATTTAGGTTTTTTGGATCTTATCAGCTTCTGACAGGCTCAGGTTACTCCCAGATTATTTTCTCCTCTCCTGGTGTGTGTGTGTGTGTCTGTGTGTGTGTGTTTGGCTTTCAGATACTATCTGGAAACTGTGCTTCAAAAGGCCTCCCGCAGTGTGAAGCAGACTTGTCAGACCTAAGAACAGATAAACACAACTCTTGATTTCCAAGCAGATCAGTGGTTTGGGTAGCTCCTGCTGGAAATACAGAATTCCCAGGAAACAGTCTCAAAATGTCCAGGCTTCCACTAAGAAAAAAAAAGTAATTTCTCAGACGGGACTGCCTGTGATCATTTTGCTAGCCCCTTTCAGGCTTGCACAACGGGTCCCTCCTCCTCTCACTCCATCAGCATGCCTGTTGCCTGAGTCTCCAGCCTGGGTCCCAGCTTTTTCTCAGACTTAATGCTAAGTGGTGGACTGTGCTTCCTGCACTGTCCATAGCCTCTCCTCTTCTTGATGATGGTCTTTGTTTTCCAGCTTGTTTTTAGTCTGTCAACAGGGCCACTGGAAAACTCAAATGAAACTGGACCAAAACGGAACCTCTAAAGACTCTGAAGGTCTGAAGCTCCCTGAAGTGACTTAAGACCACAGAAATGGGACCCAGGTGAACTTGGGCCTTCTTAAAGTTTGTGGTCTGTTTTTATTTTTTCCACTTCTTTGTTGTTGTTGTTGTATTAATACATTATTAATTTTTGATGCAGCGTTCCAAGATTCATTGTGTATGCACCACACACAGTGCTCCATGCAACACGTGCCCTCCTTAATGCCCACCACCAGGCTCACCCATCCCCCCACCCCCCTCCCTTCCAAAACCTTCAGTTTGTTTCTCAGAGTCTCTCACAGTCTCTCATGGTTCGTCTCCCCCTCCAATTTCTCCCAATTCACTTTGCCTTTCCTTCTCTGTATTTATTCTACTTCTTACCAACCCCTTCACTTCACTGCTGTTTCCTCATTCCTGTGAGGAATTATGCTAAGTATGGACAAACACCACCATACCCGCCCCCCCCCCCCCCCCGCCACCAACATGTATGTTCTGAAGGACTGCTCTAAACCCTAGGCCAGGCTGGCCACACGTCCATGAGATTAGCAAACGCATCTCACTAGGAGCACACACAGGCTGTCTCTGAAGAAAAGCATTGCCAACCAGTCTCCATGGGGAAAGAGCTGCTTCAAGACAGGCTAATCATTCCCAATTGAGCTGGGTGCTGCAGGACGGTGTGTAGACAGCTGTCGGCCATGATTACCGAGAAGTCAGACGGCCCTAAGAGGCTAGGGAGGGGTTCTGAGTCCAGACTCAGGCGGTACTCAGATAGTGGTAATAGTAATTATATCTGAAGTGTCTGCCACCTAAAGAGGTGACCTCATACACAGTGTCTGGATAAATCATCGAGAAAGCTCCAGCAGGAAGTTGTCCTCAAGGAGGCTCTCCAATTTTTTCTTCAGATTATGCCCACGATCAAGATAAAATATCTCAGTGGCTACTGTTTACATAAATTATATGGCTCTGAAATGCCAATTTTGTATCCAGACAGGCAAATCTTTCAGCCAAGGGAGTTTTTATAACGTAAGCTTTACTAGGTACTTCCTCCCTCTTTCATGTATACTCAGTTACCCTGGTTTGTCTTTTATTACTGTAAGCATGGCTTTTGACTAAAGGAAATGAAAGCATTGACATTTTTGTTCATTCATTCATTCATCCTTAAAAGGAGACTGATGCTTTTGTGATGTAAAGATGTTCCCTGGGAAGCAATGACAGCCTCTGCTAGAATAGCGGATTTAACAATAAATACATTATGCTTGCAGAATTTTTCCTTGTGCCAGGAAAGCAAAGTGATCTGAGCTTCACCAGGGAAAGCTGTTCCATCCATGAGAATTTGAGGAGGGAAAGGGCTCCAGATTCCACCGTGTTCATTCCAAATGTAGACTGAAATGCCTCGCACTGTGCACTTGCAAATTAACTCTCCAATACGTCTTTAACTCTGTTAAAATCTGGATATCAGAGGAATAGGGAGGCAACAAATTCATCATCCATAATTTATGCCTGAGTCTGAAGGAAAGATTTGAGAGCAGATTTTGATAGAAGGGAATCACAGAATGTTAGAGTCCGAAGAATCTCTAGAGAATATCAAACCCACTCTCCCAGTCCTACTTTATACTTTCTAAGTGGTCCTTGAACAATGCCAATCAGTCTATGGCACAGGTCTATGGGAGGGCTTTTCTATGGAATTCTATTATAAAGTGATAATGGATGGTCCTAATTCTGTTGTTTGGAGCAAAATATAAGACACTCCCTTTTTTACCTAAAGGCCTTCAAATACTTGACGATAATCATCACATTTCCGCTAAGCGTTCTGTTCTCTAGGTTCTGGTCTGTTTGTTCCTTCACCCTGTCTTCTTATGATATGATCTCCGGGGGCTTCCCCCAACTCACTCTGTCTGCCTTTCTGCCTGCTTCTGATCTCTCTCTTTGTCAAATAAATAAATAAAATCTTAAAAAAAAAAAAAACTTATGGTATGATCTCCGGATCCCTCATGTCCTAACTGCCATCTGCTTAACACCTTCCAGTGGATTGGTGTTTTAAAAATGTGGTGCCTGGGCGCCTGAGTGGCTCAGTGGGTTAAGCCGCTGCCTTCGGCTCAGGTCATGATCTCAGGGTCCTGGGATCGAGTCCCACATCAGGCTCTCTGCTCAGCAGGGAGCCTGCTTCCCTCTCTCTCTCTCTGCCTGCTTCTCTGCTATTTGTGATCTCTCTCTGTCAAATAAATAAATAAAATCTTTAAAAAAAATAAAAAAAATAAAAAAATAAAAAATAAAAATGTGGTGCCTAGGGGCGCCTGAGTGGTTCAGTCCATTAAGTGGCCAGCTCTTGATTTTGGCTCAGGTCCTGATCTCTCAGGTTCCTGGGATCCAGCCCTGTGCTGGGCTCTACCCTTAGTGGGGAGTTTGCTTGGGTTTCTCTCTCTCCCTCTGCCCTCCCACATGCTTGCAGTTGTGCATGCTCTCTCTCTCTCTTTCAAATAAATAAATCTTAAAAAAATATATATATATATATATGTATATATATATATACATATATATATATATATATAAATGTGGTGCCTAGAAATGAAGACAATATTCCAGGTATTCTGTGGATCATGTTCACTCCCTAAAATTACAGTTCTCTTCTGAAAGCCCACTCTGACCTTGAGCCCAAAGCCAACTTTCTTCTTCATGAAGTGGTATCAAGTCATGTTCCCCCCCTCTCATCCTGTGCTTATTTTTAATATAAAATTTATATTTATCCATATTAAATTTCTCCTTCACACTTCCAGTCTTGGTTGTATCTTGATTCTGGCATCTTTTGTGCTTGCTCTTCTGCTTAATTTTATGTCATTCTCAAATGTGACAAACAGCTCTCCCATATACATTTACCAAAATCACAGATAACAATATTGAGTAAGATATGGACAAGCCTGAGGTTTGTGGCATGCCACGGAGGACCTGCTCCAGATGAAAACAGATCCACTGAAGGGCACTTTCACATTCTGTTCTGTTTTGGGGGATTTATTTTGTTTTGTTTTGTTTTTGTTTTTAAGTAGGCTCTGTGCTAAACATGGGGATTGAACTCATGACCCCGAGATCAAGAATTGCTTGCTCTACCAAATGAGCCAACCAGGCGTCCTTGTATCCTGTTCTTAGTCACTTTCTACTATGATTAATCTTTATATCTCTCACAATTAGCACAACATCTGGCACCGTGCAACTTAACCGTCTGTTGAATGAATAGCATCCATTGTATTTCTCCACTCAATACACAAGAATATATGTCTGTATATACACTTTACATATGTCTCGCTAAATGGAATATAAATTCTGTCTGCACTATCTTCCCTAATATATTAGTGTAGTAGCCCATGTAAAAGGAAGTGATTTTTTTTAGAATAGCTAATTTAGGGTCACATTTTTGCACAACCCAACATTTTGACCTTGGCATAACATACCTGCCACAGTGGGAAGCTTAACCTTATTTGGAGTTTGGCTACTCTGTTGACTAAGTCCTGGTCCTCAGTATTCTCTGCTATCCTCCAGGAGCTGAGAACCTTTTTGTGTGATACCAGGGAAGTTCTCTGCTTTCACCTATCATTTTCAATTGCCTGTTATATGCTCTCAACCTTTTATGATCTTTTCCTAAATGTCCATGGAGCTTAGCAATAGCCACTCAATTTCATTGGCTATAAAGGTATTATTTGCCTCATTTGCCTCAAAAGCCTGATACTTTGCTCAAGGTCTTATATCCCCTTCCACTGATATTACTCTCCCATGCACCAAAATTGGAGGTTGTAACAATTAGATCTCTCGCTACATAACACCACGGGCTATGTGTGCTCCACCTACCAGCAACTAGGCTATAAATGACCCAGCTTCTAAGCTGATCTTACCTTCTGTGCTCCCAGACTACTCCTGGTACCAGTTTCTCCAGGAGACAGACAGACAGAATTCATCATGCAGGATGTTTATTATGGAAAGCTCTCACAATCAACACCTGTGGAAGGAGGGAAAGGAAGTAAGATTTGGGAGGAGGGAGAGGTCAAGTGGGAGCTAAAACAGTCAGTCAGTCCCCCCCAATGGGCAGAAATAGCTAGACATTTATGATCCTCCTCCATCAATCATTGGATGAGGTCTTCCCTAAAAGGGTAAGCTCTTGAGCCAAGCGGCTCTCTGCAGCTAAGACAATCTCAGAAGAGTCTATCAACCAAAGTCTGTCCACTGGCAGCCCTCCCAAAAACTGAGAGAAGTTTTTCCTTGTCACAGAGGAGTTAATATGAAGACTATGCAATTAGATAAGATTCTTTTATTAACTATTTACATTTAAGAATTTCTCATGCTTGTTAGATGTTAATGCTCTCAGAATTGATCCACAGATTCCCAATGAAAATTGCAGTAGACAGCAGACCTTTGTGTAGAGAAAAGACAGCATTTATTAAGTTAATTTATAAAGTTTTAAAGTCAAAGGCAATTACTAAAGAATAGTAAAAGGAATGTAACTTCCAAACAAGCAGCAAGGGAAAGTGAAATAAAAATTAAAAACAAAGAAAGACAAAGCAAACCCTGGACCAATCCAAAAGAAGGTAGGAAAAGGGATGACACTAAATTAAGTAATAAAAATAAGTTCAATAATAATATTCCAATATGTGTAAATATTTAATTATTAAAAGACAGCAATGGTCAGATTAGATTGTAAAAGCAAAATCCAGCTATTTATGTTTTAAGAAATGACTTAAAGCCTAAGTACACAGAAAGTTTGAAAGTAAAGAAATGGAAAAATTTGTACCAGGGAAATTTTTAATAAAAGAAAGCTGGTGTAGTAAGAATTATATCTGAAAAAAATAGGTTTTAAGATTAAAAAATTACATGACTAAAATATACATTATGTAAATTACATAATGATAATACAAAGACATAATTATTTAATAATATGAACAATTTATTCAGGACAGTATGGAAATATCTGCATACTTAATGATAGCATAAACAATTTATTCAACGAAAATATGAAAAGTTAATTAATGACATTATGAATAATTTTCTGGGAAAATATGACAATCCTATACTTACATAAATACCTGCCAGCATTGCATATAAGCAAAACCTGACAAATGTACAAGATGAAATTGGGAAGACATTAATCTATCACCTACAAATTGCTAAGATCAAGCAGCTTAAAAATTAGTAGGGCAGAGAAGATTTGAATCACATAATTAGCAAACTTTAATCCAATGGACATAGCTTACACAATGCATGTAAAAGACAGAGACATACTTTTTTTTGGACAAAAATGGACTACTTAGAACTGAGCCCTAACATAAATCTTATGCCAAATAATTGACATAACACCCCTCTCATCACAATCTAATAAAATTAGAAATCAATAATAAATTGGAAGCTGATTTTTAAAAAATTTTTTATTTTTTCTTAACATATAATGTATTAGCTCCAGGGGTACAGGTCTGTGAATCGTCAGGCTTACACACTTCACAGCACTCACCATAGCACATACCTGCCCCAATGTCCATAACCCAGCCACCCTCTCCCTGCACCCCTCCCCCCGGTAACCCTCAGTTTGTTTTGTGAGATTAAGAGTCTCTTATGAAAATACAGAAAGGGAAATTAGAGAATCGATTCCATTTACTATAGCACCAAGAACCATAAGATACCTGGGCATAAACCTAACCAAAGAAGTAAAGGACCTGTACTCGAGGAACTACAGAACACTCATGAAAGAAATTGAAGAAGACACAAAAAGATGGAAGACTGTTCCATGCTCTTGGATTGGAAGAATAAACATTGTTAAATGTCTATACTGCCTAGAGCAATCTATACTTTTAATGCCATTCCGATCAAAATTCCACCGATATTTTTCAAAGAGCTGGAGCAAATAATCCTAAAATTTGTATGGAGCCAGAAGAGACCCCGAATTGCTAAGGAAATGTTGAAAAACAAAAACAAAACTGGCGGCATCACGTTACCCAATTTCAAGCTTTACTACAAAGCTGTGATCACCAAGACAGCGTGGTACTGGCATAAAAACAGACACATAGACCAGTGGAACAGAGTGGAGAGCCCAGATATGGACCCTCAACTCTATGGTGAAATAATCTTCGACAAAACAGGAAAAAATATTCAATGGAAAAAAGACAGTCTCTTCAATAAATGGTGCTGGGAAAACTGGACAGCGATATGTAGAAGAATGAAACTCGACCATTCTCTTACACTGTACACAAAGATAAACTCGAAATGGATAAAAGACCTCAACGTGAGACAGGAATCTATCAGAATCCTAGAGGAGAACATAGGCAGTAATCTCTTCGATATCAGCCACAGCAACTTCTTTCAAGATATGTCTCCAAAGGCCAAGGAAACAAAAGCAAAAATGAACTTTTGGGACTTCATCAAGATCAAAAGCTTCTGCACAGCAAAGGAAACAGTCAACAAAACAAAGAGGCAACCCACGGAATGGGAGAAGATATTTGCAAATGACAGTACAGACAAAAGGTTGATATCCAGGATCTATAAAGAACTTCTCAAACTCAACACACACAAAACAGATAATCATATCAAAAAATGGGCAGAAGATATGAACAGACACTTCTCCAATGAAGACATACAAATGGCTATCAGACACATGAAAAAATGTTCATCATCACTAGCCATCAGGGAGATTCAAATTAAAACAACATTGAGATACCACCTAACACCAGTTAGAATGGCCAAAATTAGCAAGACAGGAAACAACGTGTGTTGGAGAGGATGTGGAGAAAGGGGAACCCTCTTACACTGTTGGTGGGAATGCAAGTTAGTGCAGCCACTTTGGAAAACAGTGTGGAGATTCCTGAAGAAATTAAAAATAGAGCTTCCCTATGACCCTGCAATTGCACTGCTGGGTATTTACCCCAAAGATACAGATGTAGTGAAAAGAAGGGCCATTTGTACCCCAATGTTTATTGCAGCAATGGCTACGGTCGCCAAACTGTGGAAAGAACCAAGATGCCCTTCAACGGATGAGTGGATAAGGAAGATGTGGTCCACATACACAATGGAGTATTATGCCTCCATCAGAAAGGACGAATACCCAACTTTTGTAGCAACATGGACAGGACTGGAAGAAATTATGCTGAGCGAAGTAAGTCAAGCAGAGAGAGTCAAGTATCATATGGTCTCACTTATTTGTGGAGCATAACAAATAACATGGAGGACATGGGGAGATGGAGAGGAGAGGGAGTTGAGGGAAACTGGAAGGGGAGATGAACCGTGAGAGACTATGGACTCTGAAAAACAACCAGAGGGTTATGAAGGGGCGGCAGGGGGGTGGGGGGGGTGGGAGGTTGAGGAACCAGGTGGTGGGTAATAGGGAGGGCACGTACTGCATGGAGCACTGGGTGTGATGCCAAAACAATGAACACTGTTATGCTGTAAATAAACAAATAAAATAAAATAAAATAAAAATTAAAAAAAAAAGAGTCTCTTATGGTTTGTCTCCCTCCCAATCCCATCTTGTATATTTTATTATTATTTTTTAAGGTTTTATTTATTTATTTATTTAGAGAGATTGAACATGAGCAGGGAGGGGGCAGAGGCAGAGGGAGAGGGAAAAGCAGACTCCCCTCTGATCCTAGAATCATGACCTGTGCTAAAGGCAGATGCTTAACCAACGGGGCTATACATATATGTATATACATACATATTATTAATCTGATATAATAACAATGGAATCTCTTAACCATGTAGACTTGTGTTAGAAGTATTATTTGACTGAAAGCAGAACATGTGATAAAATTTTGTTCTTCCTTATCTATGATTTTATCTCTTTATTTTTAAGCATTTTTTAAAAGATTTTATTTATTTATTTGACAGAGAGAGACACAGCAAGAGAGGGAACACAAGCTGGGGAGTGGAAGAGGGAGAAGCAGGCTTCCAGCAAAGCAGGGACCCCGATGTGGGGCACGATCCCAGGACCTTGAGATCATGATCTGAGTTGAAGGCAGACGCTTAATGATAGAGCCACCCAGGCGCCCCTTATCACTTTAAAAAAAAAAAAAGATTATTTATTTGAGAGAGAGAGTGCATGTGCCCAAGTGGGGGAGGTGGTGGGTAGGGACAGGGAGTGGGTGAAGTAGAGAGAGAATCTCAAGCAGACTTCCTGCTTAGCACAGAGCCTGATGGGGGACTCAATCTCAGGACCCTGAGATCATGACCTGAGCGAAAATCAAGAGTCGAATGCTTAACAGACTAAGCCACCTAGGTGCCCCTGATTTTTTGTGAAGTTCTTAACCTCCAATAGTCTCATCTATAAAATGAAGATAATAATAGTACCAATATCATAGGACTTCGGAAGAATTAAATAAGTGAATACATTCGAAGTGCTGAAGTCAGTATATATAGAATAGCTGTTGTTAAATAGACTTGCTCTTGAAATTTAGTTTAGAATTTAGTTTAGAATTCTCTTGATTTTTTTGATGTATCTTTTGCCAAATACATTATTTTTTTCTTAAGATTTTATTTATTTACTTGAGAGAGAGAGAAAGGGCATGAGCAGGGGGAAGGGCAGAGAGAGAAACAAACTCTCTGCTGAAGGGGGACCCCAATGTGGGGCTCGACTCCTGGTCGCTCGGATCATGACCTGAACCGAAGGCAGACCCTTAACCAACTGAGGCACCCAGGCACCCTACCAAATACATTCTTGCAGGACTTTTTGTGACATTCTCTCTCCCATGTTTTCTGGATCACAGTTTAGAAAACTCAACCTCTTCTTGACATCACTGGCAAAGCTGTTTGCTTACTTTGCTTAGTCAGAATCATAAAATGTCAAAGAGATTTTTTAAAAATCTGTGTGTTTCTAAATCCTTCCATCTCCTACCCAGTATGTCAGTCATTAGAAACACATTTCAGACTTTTTCTGATTATATCTGTTCTTTCCATGTAAATCAGCACATGTGGATGGACTCAAATACAAGTTACAGAGCTTATAAATAAGCCTCTTTCCATAATCCTTAGGGCAAAAAGAATCATCAGCCTACTCTGTGTTCCTTCCGGTGCAAAATATTCATATGCATTTCTATACAATAAAAATGAACAATCCAAAAATAAAATTAAGAAAATAATTCCATTTATAATATTATCAAGTAGTATAAAATATTTAGGAATAGATTTAAAGAAGAAGGTGCACGATTTGCCCACTGAAAACTAGAAAACATTGTTGAAAGACATTAAAGGAGGCCTAAATAAATGGTTTGGAAGATTTAATATTGTTAAGATGGCAGTACTCCCCAGTAGAACTACAGATTCACTGCAATTCATATCAAAGTTCCTTCTGCCTTTTTGCAGACATAGGTAAACTATTCCTAAAATTTATGAAGCTAAAAGGAACCCTAAATAATCAATTTTGGAAAAAAAAAAAAAAGAATGAAGTTGAAGGACTTACACTTCCCAATTTCAAAACCTACGGCAAAGTTATTATAATCAAAACAGTGCAGTACTGGCATCAGCATAGATGATATATAGATGAAAAGGACAAAAATGGGATTACAGCAATAAACCCATATATCCATGGTCAATTGATTTTTGACAAGGGTGGAAAGCCAAGGCAATGAGAAAATAATAGTGTCTGTCACAAATGGTGGTAAGATAAATGGATAGATACCATATGCAGAAGAATATAGTTGGACCCTTACCTCACATTCTATACAAAAATTAACTCAAAATGGATCAAAGATCCAACCGTACAGATTAAAACTCTTCATGACCTTGGATTTGGCAATAGATTTTTAGGTATGACACCAAAAACACAAGGAGCAAACAGGAAAATAGATACATTGGATTTCATCAAAATGATAAATCTTTTGTGCATCAAAGGACCCTATCAAGAAAGTGAAAAGGTAACCCACAGAATGGAAGGAAATGTTTACAAATCATATAGCTGATGAAAGTCCAGTATCCAGAATATATAAAGAATACTTATAACTCTACAACAAAAATAGAAATAACACAGTTTAAGAATGGGTAAAGACCTTGAATAGACCTTTCTCCAAAGAAGATATACAAATCATTGATAAAAACACACAAAAAGATGCTCAACATCCTTAGTCATTTAGTCATTAGAGAAACACACACACGATACCATTTCACATCTACTAGGATGACTATAATAATTCTTTTTCTTTTTTAAGATTTTAATTATTTATTTATTTGACACACAGAGAGAGAGCACAAGTATACAGAGCAGCAGACAGAGAGAGAGGGAGAAGCAGGCTTCCCACTGAGTATGGAACCTGACATGAGACTCCATCCCAGGACCCTGGGATCATGACTGGAGCTGAAGGCAGACACCCAACCATCTTAGCTACCCAGGCGCCCCAATAATAATAATTTTTAAATAGAGAAATAAGTGTGGTGAAAATGTGGAGAAATTGGAACCCTTATACTCTGCTAGTGGGATTGTAAAATGGTGTAGCTGCTGTTAAAACTAGTGCTTCCTCAAAAAGTTAAAAAGAATTACTATATGATCCAGCAATTCTACTCATAGACATATAATTCCAAATTTAAAAAGCAATGTTCAAACAAAAACTTTTGCACACATGTTCATAGTAGCATTATTCATAATATCCAAAAGGTGGAAACAACTCAAGTGTCCATCAACAAATGACTGGACAAACAAAATATGGTATATCCATACAATGAAATATTGTTCAGCCACAAGAAGGAATGAAGTGCTGATACAGGCTACAATATGGATGAACCTTGAAAAGATTATGTTAAGTGAAAGAAGGTGGCAACAAAGACTATATTTTTTATTAATCTATTTATATGATATGTCCAGAATAGGCAAATCCTTAGAGACGGTAAGCAGATTAATGATTGCCAGGGGCTGGGAGGATGGTACATGAGGAAGGGACTATTAATAGGAACAGAGTTTCTTTTGGAGGTGATCCAAATGTTCTGGACTTAGGTAATGGTGATGATTATACAACACTAAAAAAGTACTAAAAGCCACTGAACTGTACATTTATTTTTATTTTATTTTATTTATTTAAAGATTTTATTTATTTGACACAGAGAGAGAGCACAAGCAAGGGGAGCAGCAGAGAGAGAGGGAGAAAAAGGCTCCCTGCTGAGCAGAGAGCCCAATGTGGGGCTTGATCCCAGAACCCTGGGATCATGACCTGAGCCGAAGGCAGACACTTACCTATTGAGCCTCCCAGGTAATCCTGAACTGTACACTTTAAAATGGTGTACAATTTTCCCAAATTAGGGGGGAAAAATCCTAAATGACAGATTCAAGAAGGAAATTAGAAGTGAAGAATAAAAGATGAGAATGACTTTTTTATTCTCAACATAGGTCATGATCCATTGTTAAACTGACCTTGTAAAGTTAATTTGTTGCAAACAGATTGGGGTTGACTATGCAGGTATGGAAACTGTGTATTCCAAATCTTCTTCTAACAATCTTATTTAATTGTGCTATTTAAAAAAATGATTTATTATATATAAAACAACAGGCTAGACAAATAAATAAGTACACTTACAATTTAAATAGTGGGTGATTCCCATTGGTTCAGGCAGGGCTTCATGAGCCTTGGAAAGGAATTTGGGCTTTTTTTTTTTTTTTTTTTTAAGATTTATTTATTTATTTATTTGACAGACAGATCACAAGTAGGCAGAGAGGCAGGCAGAGAGAGAGAGAGGAGGAAGCAGGCTCCCTGCTTGAGCAGAGAGCCTGATGCGGGGCTCTATCCCAGGACCCTGAGATCATGACCCTGGCCGATGGTAGAGACTTTAACCCACTGAGCCACCCAGGCGCCCTGGAATTTGGGCTTTAAAGTCAGGAGTGTCTTGATAAGTTTCAAGTTCTAGAAAAGTCATAATAACTGCACTGGGAGAATGACATAGTAGGGAATAAGTCTATTTGCAGAAATCAGTTAGAAACCTTTCAGTGGCTTGGATGAGACTGATGGTGGTAAGTACAGAATTAACAGAGAACATGACCAATTTATTATATTAATCAGAATGCTTTCGAAGAGACAGAAATGACCTCAAGGAAACTCTGTTCTAAGTGAGGAACTGTTGACTCCAGGAACAAAATCATGGAAAGGCAAGGGAACTGCTGGCTCTATGATGACTGGATAGGGGGAATGGAATGCTGCCGTCTCTTTCTATTTTTGTTCTCTTTTCTGCTTATCTCTCAAAGTTCGCTGTTCCCTCTTTTAGGCTGGGGAGGGTACATGACCTGTTGGTGGCTCTGAATTCATGTCCTTACAGCTTCTGATGAAAGGAGACCTGCTATCTTTGATTCAGAATAGATTCAGAATGTAGTGTCCCAGGAAAAGCTGCCATTGGCCAGGTTCGGATCATGTTCTTATACCCGGATTCATCTCTGTCTCCAAGGGGAGAGGTACTTTGACTGTCTAAGGGACATGATCATGCCAGTGGCCAAGGAGGTTAAGGTCTATTGCCACGTAGGCAAAGGGGAGATGCAGGCCATCCTGAACAGACACAAGAGGCACTGCAGAGTTAATGGAATTTGGCGATTGACTGATTATGCAGGAAGGGCAGGAATGAGCCAAGTGTGACACTTAGATTTCCAACATCCTGGGAGGATGTTGGGGCTGTGCTCTTAGACGGGAAAGAGAAGAATACAAGCAGGTTTGAAGAAGACAGCGAGTTTACATTTGTTACCTGGGGAGTGTTAAAGCACAACGGGACATCCAATTTGAGATGCCCAATAACAGGCTTGATTTCCTGGAAGAAACAATTGAGTTGGATGGAGATTTGGGGATTATCAGCATTGAGAGTGTCGGTGAAGCCCCAGGACTGGAGGCCATCTTTCAGAGAGGATGTAGAGTGAAAAAGAGTGGTTGAAGACAAACTCTAGAGAGAGCCACCACCTGAAGGAAGGACTGAAATGACTAAGAAGGAACAGTAAGGAGCAGGAAGAGAGAATCCTGTTGTGTGTATTCTGACTCACGATGGTTGGAAGAGCTTGCAAGGAAGGATGAGAAAGCTGGTGGCAAAATGGAGAAGGAAGTCATAACCTCTCTAACAAGATAGGAACATATCAGCTAACAAAGCAAGTAATGTGTGATAGGTGCCAAAATGAGTTCTAGGAGAGAGGGAGAGAAGAAGCATTATGGATTGGGGTAGCCAGAGGAAGTGGGATTTAAGCCAAAAACGCCCAAATGGGTAAGACTTGAATAGTTGGAAATAGGAGGAGAAATTCCAGGTTGGAGGATTTTTTGAACAAAGGAGGGACTATACCAGGAACATTCAGGAGACTTGCTTATGTTGAGGTTTGATAAGAGATAATTTCAGGAAACTGAGCTTAAGCCAGATGGGGAGGGCTTTGAATGTCAAGCTAAAATATCTGATAATAAACGAGCTAGTAGAGAGTCTTCAGTGGTTTTAGATAGTCCCTTAAAGAAATTGCCCTGCTGTTGTTGCTATTATTTTGTCCTGTGATGTTTTGTTTTTGTTTTTACCTTTCAAGACATCCCTGCTGGACCAGCCCCTGTTGTATAAACCACATTCTCTCCCATCACGTTGTATCTCTCTCTTTTGTTTTAGAGAACATTAGGCGTGACTCTGACACTCTTTGAGTGTCAAAGCAGCTCTGGGACTGTTCAGAAGCTTTCTCCAACAGGTAGTTAAGTTTTCTTTTCTTCCATCCTATTAGTTCTACTTACATCTCTCAGGGACCATGTGAAACAATTCCACGTTTTTCTTGTGTTTATGTTCTGAGGATGCTTATAGAGTTTCCACATTCCCTCTGCTTTGAGTGTAGCCAAGGTATACATGTTTAATTCTTTTAATCTCTCCCCCTAAGTCACTCCCTCTGGCCTCTTCATCATCCTAATTGCTCTTCTTTGAATGGCAGCCAACTCAGTATGTGCATCTTCCTTGTGAGGCCATGAGGAACATACTATTCCACGTGTGGTCTCACTAGACCCATAAATTACCATCCTCCGATTGCTGGACACGTGGGACTGCGCCCCCTCCAGCTCTCCCCCTTCCCCCAGTGCAACCTGGCCTTGGTAAATCCCTTATCCAACAGGTTATCCTTCCATTTCCAGGTGCCCTTTTCCAAAGCTTGGAACCTCTGTTCACCACGTGCTCTCCCCCAACCTCCTGCCCCAGGAGGTCTCCCACTGGAGAGGGTGGCCCAGGAGCAGGCCCAAGTATCTGTGGAAAGTTGCAGCTAAGCTTGCATAAGTAAATCTTGGAAAGGGGCAGGCTGCGGAGTGCCCAGAATTAGAGGATGCTGCGGCCTGCCATGAGCTCTCTGGCCTGCAACGCTGTGAGCATTTAAGAAGGTGCAACTTGGAGGCTGCTTCCCTGTTTCCAATTATCCTTTTTATCTCTGCTCTGGCCCCTCTCCTTACCTAAGTGTTTTCATAGCTCTCAGCCCTTAATGTTCAGCTTTGGGAGGATAAACGTGAAACCAAACAAATTATAAATATCCTGTTTCAAGATGTGTTATCATTCTGTGACTAGAAACCCCCAGAAGCCCGAGTCTTTTGAAAGCTCTAGTTCTTTTTTTTTAAGCTTTGAAAGAAAAAAAAAAAAATCCTCTGCCACTCTAAGGATGTGGTGGCAGAGGTTAAACTGCCTTTGAGAAAGCCAAATGTTTGGACTTCAGTGAAGGTTGACTTGGAAACCCACCTGAGGCTTCCTCTGGTGTCTCGGGAGGAAATAAAACCCGAGATGGATGTTCCCGTTGCAAGAGGAAGAGCCGCTCAGGGGGTGGCAGGTAGGCCTGCACCGTGTGAGGGAGAAACTGCCCCGGGGGCGCAGACGAGGCAAGTCGGGGGACAGACATCAAAGGCCAGAAAGGGCACGACTGCGGCGTCTGTGCCGGTGCCCCGGGGACATCCCGGCCGTCCCGGAACTTTCCACGGCCGGGGCTCCAGCGCCGCCGCTACTGGAAAGTTGACGTTTTTATTCGAAGCCCTTTAGCCCAGCAGTTTAATGAAGAGCAGCCGCCGGCAGGGCCGCGTCCTCGTGGAGCGCGGCGGCGGCGTCGCGGCGCCCCGGGCGGGGGCGCGCCCAGTGGGCACCTCCCTCGGCCGCCCGGCCCCGCCGCCGCCCCGGCCCCCACCAGGCCGCAGGGCGGCGGCCGCCGAGCCGGGGAGAGGCGGGGTGCGGCGGAGGGGCCCGCGCGCCGCTGCTCCCCGCCTGCCGGCCGCAGGCCTCCGCTCCGCCTGGGGCTTGCACACCCCAACGCAGCTTTGTCCGCCGCTGTGCCTTAGGCTGTCCGGCTTCGGGCACTACCCACGCGGGCACGGGAAGACTACAGTGAACCGAAGTTTTTGTTACTTGGGGTTGGGGGAGGGGGTGGAGAGAGGGTAGAAGAGAGGAGAGTCTTGAGAGAGAGAAAGAGAGGAGGAGGAGGAGGAAAGCCAGAGAAGGGAGCCTGTAGGAACTGGAAGGAAGCAGGCAAGAATCTGGCTGCTTCCAGGTTCTCCTTGTGTCTTTCTATCCGGATCTCTCCTCAGAGGTGGGCCAGGCTTGTGGGGGGACTAGCCCTTGCACTCCAGGTGGCTCAGACTCTCCGTTTCTACTTTGAGTGCTTGAGCATGCCCTAGAAAAGAAATCTTGAGAATGTCTCTCTGTGGGATTTTGAGGGCCTCCATCTTGTAGGGTCACTGTTCCTTCCAAGTCTGGGTTATCCATACAGTCTAGTTGTCAGGTAAAAGAAGGACTCTTCGTTCAATTTGAGTATCAGATAAGGAATAATTTTTACTCTTAAGTATGTCCCATTCAATACTGTGTGTGTGTTTTGCTAAATCTGGTAACTGATTCGGTGTGTATTTAGGATTCCTCTAATTCAATTCCTGTCCAGGCAGCCACTCTTTGAAGTAGGAAAAGGACTCCTGCGCGCTCACCAGCCACCAGGCCCAATTTCCAGTCTTCTTTTTGTCCCCTCTAAATTTGGAACAAGTTCAGCTTTGGGCCAAACTGTGAGGTGTTTTCTGGGGCAGTTGGTGGAGAGAGCTGCGATGGGGGCAGGGATCAAGGGGGCTGTAATTTAGGTTACCTAAGATAGCAATTGGAATTTCCAGCTTGAGATAACACTGCGACTAAGTGCTGTCTTCTCATTTATTGGAGGCATTTACAAGATGTGCTGTGAACATAAGAGTTAAATAGTAATCGCCTTTTGTAAGCAGCAACTCTAACTGGAGTTTACATTTGGGATTAATAGTAAACTCCCCAGGCCCTACTGACAGAAGAATGCAGTTGCCCAAATAAACAATATTTTGATCAGGACTGAGCACCAATCCTCAGAGCATGTAGCCTTTTCCTAGCAAGGAGCATTTCCCAACTCTGAAGTAATTCGCAATGTGCTAGAAAAACATTTTTAAAAAATGGATATCTTAGATACCATAAAAGGGAAAACAATTCTCCCTTTTTAAGTAATAAATACCATTTGTAGGAGAATTCCTTCAGTTTGCAGTTCTGAATTATTTCCTGATAATGTGAGGCTTACAGTCTTGAGCGGGGCCTACTGCCTATATAGTAAAGAGGAGTCTAAAGGAACAATGTGGGTCTGGGGTTTACTGTCCTTCAAATGTTACACATTCTTCTTGATACATAAAACTAAGAATGCATGCCACTTATGGGGCTGGTCATTGAGACCTAGAGTGGAAGGCCTCTCAGAGGATGGAATTCTGCCACAGTTTCCACTGGCCATTGTTCCTTCGGCCTCTCTAACCAAAGGGAAGGAATACCGAAGGAATACTTTCTAGTTGCTTCCCCCCGCCCCTTCCCATTATGTCCCCAACATCACAGGCTGGATTTCAGCGAGATACAGCATCTCGAAAAAGACAGTCCTTTGACTAGAATCTGAAAGTGCTGAGAAGCACAGAAAACATGTTGTTCTACTGGGAGGTCTCAAACAGCTCCAGGAGGACTCTCTTGGACAGGCACTGGCCCTGGGTCTACTCCAGAAATGCTGCTCACTCTGCCCCCTGGTGCATGTGTGTGTGCGCGACTCATCCAGTCCGGAATTCCTTCCTCCCCACTTCCAGGCAGGGTTGTGAGCAGCTTTTGGAAGATCCTGCCTTCCTGGGGCCAGTGAATGTTTCTCACTCTGTGGGTCGTGTGCTTAAGGTTGGGGAAACCAAAAATTTGGATTTCTTTCCAGTTCATTCCTTCAACAAATATTTGTTGATTTCCTACTGTGTCCACATCACTTTTCACCAAGCTGTCAAGGGAGTCAGGCTTGGGGATGAATGTGGGGGGCTGAGTCACTGTGGGGAGTGATGTGGGTGAGGGGATGGCAAGGAGAGAGAGTGGGCACGCTGGAATTTAACAACAGTAAAGCCACTTTATGCCCAAGGTCTAGCAGTGTTTCTGGCACAAAGCTAACGCTCAGAAAGTATTTGTTGAATCTACTTGACAGTGAAATATTCTGGGTGATTAACTTTTTCTTATTATCCTTAAACTAACTCCTTTTCATTTCATTAAATATCTTCTCAATCCCTCCTTGGTAACACTGTGTGCCAAAGAAAGAATTTTTTCCTTAGGGGCTTAAAAACTTTGGAGCATATCAGACTCATTTTCTGATCTCAGATTGGGTCTGCCTCGTAATGAGTCCTATGGCAAGGCATTGCAGGAGAGGAGGTGAGTATGCCCTGAGAGAGGGACAGTTTTGGCTTTTTTTTTGAAGAAATCTCTTATGCGAGTTTCTTTGTTGAGATGCTGCATGTCACTGAAATTCAGCCTACGGCAGGAAGGGAGGGAGAGGAAAACAATTAAGTAGAAAATGGGTATGGCTTGGGAGCCCTGCTTATTAATGAGCTTTTTGTCTCTATCCCACGGCAACGTCCAGGTGGGTAGGTTTGTGTGAGTGAAGCGGATGGGCCTCTTCTCAGCTTTTGGTGAGGTGCGAGAAATATCTGGAAGACCCCCAACAAACACACACGTCTGGCTGCTCACGCTGCGTGAAATTTTATGGATTGTGTTGCCCAGGGGTTGACATGGGAAACAATGCTACTGACTATTAAATATTTTTTTATTTTTTTAAAGATTTTATTTATTTATTTGACAGAGAGAGAGATCACAAGTAGGCAGAGAGGCAGGCAGAGAGAGGGGGTGAAGCAGGCTCCCCGCTGAGCAGAGAGCCCAATGTGGGACTCGATCCCAGGACCCCGAGATCATGACCCGAGCTGAAGGCAGTGGCTTAACCCACTGAGCCATCCAGGTGCCCCTAAATATTTTAAAACAATTAGATGTTTATTGGTTCTAGAATGTGAAAACCTTCCACAGTGCTGATTCTGGTGGGAGGCGGAGAGGAAAGAGAAGAGTCTCCACCTGCTGGGGCCTATAGAGTTGTTGCAGATTCAAAGGTAGCACAAAACAATCCAATGATGTTATGACACGAGGTGCATAGAGATGGCAGAGAAAGACATGGGTCTCAAGAGCCAGAAAAAGTTGGAAGGCCAGAAGGGCTGATAGGGATAATAGTAAGGTGCCAGACACTGTGCTAAATAGACCAAGGGGACTGTTCTGTGATCTTCACTCCAGCTCTGCGGTGGCTGTGCTCTTGTTTTTCCCATTTTCTACATGAGAAAGCTACAACAATGAGAAAGTCTTACAACATTTAACTTGCCCCAGGTCACTCGGGAAATTAATGGTGAAGCTGATATCAAAACATCTGTATAGAAGACAAGAGCAGGTGAAAATTGTAGTTTAGTTGGGGGGGACAGCATTTCCTCTCCCCCCCCCCCCTCTTTAAAGCACGGTTGCTAATTCCTACCTTTCAAGATTATTAGGTGGGATGAATGAGAGTGTCTGTGCACGTTCCGAGAGGCCTGGTCTGGTGCTCATTGGGAAGTCAGACCGCATTAGGGAAAAGTGGGGGTGAGGACAGACATCCCAGTGAGGAGCGGGGGACATGACTAATGGGAACAATGGGAAAGGGGATCTGGTTTATAGAGGACCTCAAAACCCAAGAGAGAGGACCTGAGAACCAGTTGATGTGTCATTACATACTTCACCAGAAGTAATGGTTCTTTTCTGATTTGGGAGTAGTATACACTCACAAATCATTGGGGGGAAACCCTGGGAAAGTAGAGAGATTAAAAAAATAATAATTCCACCTCTTGTACATAACCACATATCTATTTCTTATTATCTAACATTGATCCCAACTTTATGTTATAAAATAAAAAATCATGATCTTAACTTTATGAAATACAGTGCTCATAAATGTATAATAGATATATCTACTTATAATATCCTTTATGATTATACTGTAAAATTCTGCTTTTTTCATGCCTTTTTGAGAACACTTTACTCACCACCAGATAGTATTTTTTAAAAGTATTTAAAGTGAGAGAGAACAATTTCTCGTTTATTGGCTATTTTGATTGTTCCCAATTTTTCACTATTAAAAAATAGCACTGGGATGAATATCTTTATTTGCACCTTAAAGAATTATTTCTTTGGGGCACCTGGGTGGCTCAGCGGGTTAAAGCCTCTGCCTTCAGCTTAGGTCATGATCCCAGGGTCCTGGGATCGAGCCCTGCATCGGGTTCTCTGCTTAGCGGGGAGCCTGCTTCCTCCTCTCTCTCTGCCTGCCTCTCTGCCTGCTTGTAATCTCTATCTGTCAAATAAATAAATCTTTAAAAAAAAAAAAAGAATTATTTCTTTAGGCCGAATTCCTAGAAATGGAGATACTAGGTCAAAAAGTTTAAGTGTTTTCAAGGCTCTTGGTTTCATTTACCAAAGAGCTTTCCAGAAAGGTTAAATCAATTTCTGTTCCCACCAGTACTGTGTGAGAGTGCCCATTTTAGGAATCCCTTGCCCACAATAAATTTTCCTTTTTAACTGATAATTTCATAGAAAAACATAGTATCTTGTTTTACTTTGTATTTCTTAGATTATAAGTGAGGTAGAACAGTTTTTCCAGTTTATTGACCATTTGTATTTCTTCTTTTGTGAATTTTCTCTTTGTGTTCTTGACCATTATTCTAGAACAGCACTGTCAAATAGAGACCTGATATGAGTCATGTACGTATGTTTTTCTAAAGTACAAACCTGAATGTGACAGGGAGCAGGAAGTAGGAAAGAAGTAACAATGGCTTTGCCTTCTCTCAGGCTTCAGTTTTTCAATTTTAGGTGAAAAAAATACGTCATCTTTTATGGAATTTTTCAATTCAGTTTCAAAGATTTTGTATTTAGTAGAATTTCCTCCCAGATTTTAGAAATAGATAGACCGGGTTTTAGTTGGCTTTAGACTTGGGTTTTAGTTTTTCTCCACCCACGGATATATTAGCTCATGGGAAAGGTTCTATTAGAAAGTATTAATCAAACAGCATGTGTTTTACTCTGGGTGAATAATTTTGACCAGGAGTTGAGATCGTGAGAGCCATTTTAGGATGATGCCTGACCTGACAGAACCATGTTTTGGAAGAGTTTGAGCTTGGAGGTCTGTAGACAAGCTGGGAAGTCATTGCAACACGCAGGCCTGAGGCACTGAGATTCTTGAAGGGACAGCGACACCAGGAATGGAGCAGGATGTGTCTATCCAGAAAACAATTCCTGTGAAAAGAAACTTTTGGTCTTTGTAAAAAACTGGACATAGCCAATGAAGAGAGAGAAAAGCTTTTGGTCTTTGTAAAAAACTGGACATAGCCAATGAAGAGAGAGAAAAGCTTTAAATGTTTTGTGTGTATTTTGGTGGATTTAAAAAAAAAACCACAAAAACGTTTGCCTCTGCATAGAAATGGGAGGGTAGGAAATCTCACTTATTGGAAAGCGTTATTTTCATTTGGGATATGC
The DNA here is from genome assembly GCF_922984935.1 of Meles meles. NCBI lineage: Eukaryota > Metazoa > Chordata > Mammalia > Carnivora > Mustelidae > Meles > Meles meles. Next base: position 89,335,248 of record NC_060068.1, read on the forward strand.
CAACTTGGAGGGAAAAGTTGTCAGTCTGTGGAAGAAACTGAAGACTGGCTTATTCAACAGCCATTCAATCTCTGTTCCAGCTAGTCCTGTATCATAGGGACTAGAAAGCTAACCAAACAAACCTGTTCTTCTCAATCTCCTCAGCAGATGAACTATAAGCATGTGACTATAAGCATGGATTCTGCCTTAGTTGCACCTTTGAGATTTAATGGCAGAATGGAGCACACGGGCTTGTGGAAGAGGTCACATCTGAGCTAGGATTAGTAATGATGTGGTGAGAATAATGGAGTGATAGGAGATCTGCTTCTCAAAGAGAAGAAAAAAGGTGCTGGTCGGATATGTGGGGATTGTATTCAGGAGATACTCTGAAGAACATGAAAGGTTTGGTTTTGTGGGGCTGGTTGAGGCTGAAGGGCATAAAACTTTATAGGCTATATCAATTCAATGTGATATCTTTCTTTACTGGGAGCCAAAGCATACATGGCAAGACTAATAGAGTATTTGCTTTAACTTTGTTATGAGTTTTAATAGTATGGCTTTGAGCAGGTTGCTTACACTCTCTAGATTTTCGCTTCCTCTTCTTTTTTTTTAATTTTTAATTTTTAATTAACATATAATGTATTATTAGCCCCAGGGGTACAGGACTGTGAACTGCCAGGTTTATACACTTCACAGCACTCACCATAGCACATACCTTCTCCAGTGTCCATAACCCAACCACCCTCTCCCTACCCCACTCCCCCCAGCAACCCTCAGTTTGTTTTGTGAGATTAAGAGACACTTATGGTTTGTCTCCCTCCTGATCCCATCTTGTTTCATTTTTTCCTTCCCTACCCCCCAAGCCCCCCACTTTGCCTCTCAACTTCCGTATATCAGGGAGATCATATGATAATTGTCTTTCTCTGATTGACTTATTTCAGTCAGCGTAATACCCTTTAGTTCCATCCATGTTGCAAATGGCAGGATTTCATTTCTTTTGATGGCTGCATAGTATTCCATTGTGTATATATATATACCACATCTTCTTTATCCATTCATCTGTTGATGGACATCTATTCGCTTCCTCTTCTTACATATCTAAGACTGTTTTTGCCAGAATTGAAGCATTCTCCAAAGTGAATATTTAATAGTAGTTCCCTACCTCTATGAATCAGGGAATGTGCTAGGTACTTAAGATACAAAGTTTATCATGCCAAGGTCTCTGCCCTCAAGAACTCATATATTCTGTTGGGGGAGAGCTCAGTAGTCAACAGGAATTACAATACAAATCAGAGTGATGATGAAGGTCCACAAAAGCATCTTAGCTTGGGTAGGGCTGGGGAGTTGCAGAGGAAATCAAGGAAGATTCTCAGAGGAGAGTAGATCTGTTGCGGATCACAGGGGTGAGTCAAAGTGTTTAGATAGAGAAAGCAGGGAAGTCATTTCTAGTCAGCTGAGCAGTATGGACAATGGTGTAGATATATGAACACTTTCAGCCAGCCTTAGGGGGAAGAACTAGTAACATGTCTAGGTACTCTGGGAGGACGGGTCATGGTGATCTGACCCTTCTGTTGCCCCTGAGACTTGCTCTGTCAGTTGACTCCTCCCTTTCAGTAGCTTCAGGATCCCTCTACATAAGCCACTACTCTTTGGTCAACCTATAAACTCAAGTCTCCTCAGAGATTTGATAATTTTCCTTGTTTGTCTGTTTCTCCATCTACTGTCCTTTGACTCTCTTTCCTTCCTTTTCACTTTTGGCCTCCCTCTTCTCCCTTCCTAACTCAATCTCAATCTTTCTTTCTTTCTTTCTTTTTTAAAAGATTTTATTTATTTACTTGACGACAGAGATCATAAGTAGGCAGAGAGGCAGGCAGAGGGAGGGTGGGGAAGCAGGCTCCCTGCCAAGCAGAGAGCCCGATGCGGGGCTCGATCCCAGGACTCTGGGATCATGACCTGAGCCGAAGGCAGAGGCTTAAGCCACTGAGCCACCCAGGCACCCCTCAATCTCAATCTTTCTTACTCAGTCTCCAGTGCCTTAGGTTCCTTGTCCATCCCTCTGTTAAACTATTCTTACCGAGGTTGCCAGGGACTAACAGATGGCCAGAATCCATAGCCCCTTTTTCTGTTCCCTTCTTATTTACCTCAGTAATAGCCCTTTGCCACTTCTTCCCAAATCTTCTATCTCACTGTCCTTTCAGAACCTCTTGAGTCTTCTGTCACCTTTGCCAGTCCTTTTCTGCTGCCCAACCCTGAAGTTTAATGCTTCCTAGCATTCTTTTCTGAGCTCCATTTTTACAACCAACAACTCTCTTGGAGTAATGTCCCTCACTCTTGGGGTTTCAGTTTACCTCCCTCTGTTATTCTAGTGATTCTCAAACCCTTATCTGTGGCCTCTGCCTCTTGCCTGGGGTTCCATGTCACGTTTCCCATCTCCTACTGAGGACTCCATTTTTCTGTCCCTCAGGCGTCTTTAAGTGAACATATCTCCAATCAAACTTATTAGCTTTTCCAACAATCCTATTTCCTATATATCCTATATATACTTCCTATATATCAATTCCCATCTCAGTATCCAAACTTGAAACCTGGGAGTGGTCCTTACTCCCTCCTTCTCTCTCTTCCATATCCAATTTATCAACAAATCCTTTTATTCCTGCTTTCTATTTATCTCATGAGTTTGTTCTCTCCTCTTCACTGTCTGAGATCCTAATCACTATTGAACTGGTCAGCTTTCTTTTTGGGGGGGGGGTCAGCTTTTTCGTTCGTATCCTTTCTTTTCCTTACACTACACTCAAATCTATCTTTGAGTATCTTTCAGAGTGATCCTTCTAAACTACATTCATTCCAACATGAGTGATGTAAATCATTCCACATTCCTGATTGAAAATGTGTTTTCTATTACCTAAAACAGTAGTTCTTATCCTTCTTGCACAGAGATTTTTCATGTCGAAACACCTGGTGTGTGTCCACATGTTAGCTATACTCTTGGTGCCTGTTGATTGAGAAAGTACATCAACCAAAAGCTACTTCAAATTCAGCAACAAGTTTAAGTTTATTTTGTTATTAACAAATATAGCATTGACATACATTGACCAATAATATATATTCAGAAACATAAGACATATTCCATCTGAAGGCCGTGAATGGTGGATTCTTGGACTCCTTGCAATAACTACGTCCTACTAGTCAGGAACCACTGCCTTAAAGATGACATCCAAATTAATTAATGAGCTATATAAGGTACTTTAAACATTTTTTTTTGAGAGAGAGAGAGAGCATGCAGTTGAGTGTGGCGGGTGGGGGTGGGGTGGGGTGGGGAGAAGGGCAAAGGGAGAGGGAGAGAGAGAATCTTAAGCAGGCTACATGCCCAGTACAGAACTCAATGTGGACCTCAATTTTATGTTCCTGAGATTTTGACCTGAGCTGAAATCAAGAGTTGGATGTTCAACCAACTGAACCAACCCAGTGTCCTATAAAATGATGTTTCCACTCTCATCTCTAGTCACTTTGCCAGCCTTGCCTTCTTCTCACACCACATTGACCCCACAAGTTGCTCTTTTTCCTCCGGTTCCTCACTCATCACTTTTTCAGGAATGCTCTTCCTTCCTTTCTTCTACCTGGAACATCCATACCTTATCCCTCAAGACCTGACAAAAATGTCGGGAGAAGCTTATTTAGATTCCTCTTAGAGTAATTTATTCTTTGATGCAACTCATAACACTTCGTGCATCATCTCTAGCAAAGCACTTATTACATATTATATTGGGATGGTTTTTACATTTATCTCTCTCCCTAGATTCTGGGCTCCCAGGTAGCAGAGTCCGGGTCTTATTCATCTTTGTATCCTCCCAGAATAGTGCTTAGCATATGGTAAATGCTATGGTATATAGTAAATGTTGGTGGATTCATAGTAACTATTAGAATATCTCTGGCAACCTTAGAGCAGCATTCTCAAAGAAAAGCAAAATCCCAGCCCTGAATGCCTAGCTCTTTCCTCATAACTACCGCTCTATGCAGGGACAAATAATGATCAATCTTATACTTATCCATAAATTTGTAGAAAGTTACAGCTATAAAAAATTATAGCTGTCATGCAGTCTGAGTCCTTCACATTTCAGACCGGGAAATCAGCATTGAGACTTTCCTTTTCCAGATCCAGCGTCACTCTTTTCAGCTTTCTCCATATTCTGGTCCCTGATTCATTTTCTTTGGATCCCGACTTGTCTACATTCCTCCTAAATTGTTGGAATAAGTCACTCATTTACAGAAGGTGTAAAATTTGTTTTAGTCCCTAATATACGAATGCCTGCAATCCATAGATAGTGTATATTTTTAAATGATTTAGACATTTTAATCTTCTTCCTGGCCCCACGTTCTTCACCAGGCAGTATCTAAGGAGGAACAGCATTGGCAGATGTGAATTCAAGCTTCCTTTACTTCTCTTGCCCAGACTATGAGGGAAGCGAATGGGCAGCAAAGTGCCAAAGGCAAGCGGCCAGAGGAAGAGCAGCAACCTGGACATCCAACCTCTGGAAAAGTGAAAATCTACTGGGGCCCACTCTCATTTCAGAGATTATAACCTGTCTGGTTTGTATAACCTCTGAGCATTGAGCCTCAAATACCAGGTGTCAAACAGGAGATGGGTATTTTTGTGGCAATGTGGATGTATTTGGTGGGGGCCGGGGGGGGGTGTTGTGGGGATATGATTTGTATGGAACCATGAAGTAAGTGACTTGAAGGAGAATGTGGAGAAAATTTGTCTTGGGCAAGAGACTAAGCCACTAAAGTATCTTCAGGGTGCTGTGTATAACATGGAAAAAATTAGACTTTCTTCTGTTGCATCCAACTGACTACATGGTCACTTTGAGAACAGGAAAGTGGTAGTTATTCTCGAAGAAGTGTGCAGGAGAAAATTTAGCAAGAGGAAGTTATAACTGAGGACTTCTGAAACGTCTGCCCCAGATCTAAAATAGATTACTGCCTCCCCGTGGAGGAAAAACCTGGGCATCTCACTGAATTTAAATGAGGTATTACTGTTAGCTATTAAAAATGAAAATCCTCCTACATCTAGTTGCCTGGGGTGTGCAAGCATCCTTACCAACCTGTATTCCATCTTTTGGCAAGTAAAAGTGACCTGAACTCATCTATACAGATTTCTAACTCTAGGGGTAAAAATTGTCAGGCTTCCAAATTCAAGTCTAGGGAGGTTAGAATTCTTATTGTTTACAAAACTTGTCCATCAAATAAAGCTGGTGTGAATTAACTCTGGCACCCCTAAATTCATTTTGCATATTCAAAGGTTGCTATGAAGGCTGGGTCTTAAATAACAAATGCACAGACAGCACCATTAAGTAGAGTGTAGGCGTCCCATAGTTTTCCTTTTGTTGCTTCTGTTACCAATCAAGCATGCAGATGTGAGACTAGAGCATTTCTGACAGTAAGTCCCACAAAAAGATGCTGTTCATTGATCTTGGCAGTGGGTAGTACTATTCTAAGAAGGCAGCTGTGCATGGCAGAGCTCACTGTTACAGCTCAAAATCTATCCTTTCTTAACACTTGCAGGACATTGGGTTATGGCATTCAGAAGGAAATAGAACAGATAGAAGGGTACATTGAGAAACAACAGTTAAAATGCTATGACTTGTATCCCTTATGTGCAGCACAATGTTTTCCATTATTAAAAGAACATAATTAAAGAGCAATTTGCTTGTCATTGTTAGTACTGTTGTATATTCCTACCATATTGGTCTGTTTTAACTTTTTTAAAAAATATTTTATTTATTTACTTGACAGACAGAGAAAAATCACAAGTAGGCAGAGAGGCAGGCAGAGAGAGAGAGGGGAGGAAGCAGGCTCCCTGCCGAGCAGAGAGCCCAATGTGGGACTCGATCCCAGGACCCTGATATCATGACCTGAGCTGAAGGCAGAGGCTTCACCCACTGAGCCACCCAGGCGCCCTACTTTTAACTTTTTGTAGACAACTTGCAACTAGTGCAGATCAATAGTAGTTCATGGATATATTTAAATCTAAAACAAGAGGTTTACATGATATTTTAGAAATTTTAGTGAGCATGTTCCAAGTTATAGTAACTTCAACAAATACCCTATGTAAATAGAATATTTGGATATAAAGTAAGCCACCAATGCAATATCTGAGAGGTTGATCTTCTTTTTTCATGTGATCCTTTTCTGGGCAACAAAACTGAAGGTCATTTTGAGGCGATTCGGAGGCACACAGAGAAATGCCCATGGATTCAGTTCAGGAGTACACTGACCTACTAAGACAAGAATGGCTTTGTCCAGGCTCACGTGACCAAAAACTGCACACAGGCTCTAATGATAGACATACCTTTTTCCTTTTGATTATTGGCAGAATGCCCGCTGTAAACTGACAGCAGGCTGGGTGCTGAGCAGAGTTGGAGAGTGAGAAGGAAAAGAGAAGGTAACGGAGCAGTTTTTCCTCTTTCTCCCCAGTGTTACATAGTGTAGATTTATTGACTCCATAAGTCACCAGGCAAATATCCGGCTATCGTTATGTACACTGTAATCACCCTCTTTGCCAGTGCTTCTGGAATAAGACACTATTTGCATCCAGACATCACATGTTTTTGTCTTTGCATATATGCTAGAGTCTAATGAGCCTAATTCACTCCCTGGTATTATGGCAAAAACATCGTTGGATCTGCATCTTAAGGCCTTAAAATAGAAATCTGGATTTTGGGGGCACCTGGGTGGCTCGGTGGGTTGGGCCTCTGCCTTCGGCTCGGGTCATGGTCTCAGGGTCCTGGGATCGAGCCCCGCGTCGGGCTCTCTGCTCGACAGGGAGCCTGCTTCCCCCTCTCTCTCTGCCTGCCTCTCTGCCTACTTGTGATCTCTCTCTGTCAAATAAATAAACAAAATCTTAAAAAAAAAAAAAAAAGAAATCTGGATTTTGAATGGAGAGCCTTTCTCCCCCTTCCTTTGCAGATTATTCCCTTTTTTCCTATTCTGCGTTAAACCAGACACTCCTAAAAGTCTGTACCTTGAACAGACTGGGCATTGTTGGGAATACATGGGCTGCCGTTCCATAGAAATCCTGTCCATGAGTCAGAAAGCAAACACCAGGCCTGTTGTATTGATTCTATGATGTGGGTTACTAATATAACACCTGACGTGTGTGAGCTGGCCAAGAGCTGCTCCCTCAAGAGTTGCTGGGCAGAAGGCTGGGAGGGTTGCAGCTAATTGGAAGTATAACCCATGACTGTTTGGGGGAGGCGAAGTCGTGCCTTTTGAGAGCCAGGCCTTTCCCTTCTGTTTCTCAGTGGGGATGCTATTTTCTTAATAGTGTCCATGGCTTTATTGCAGTCAGTGGAAGACAAGAGGCCATTTGTTTCCTGTACATCAATCACCATGGACCCGAGATCTCAGGGTATGTTCATCAGAAGGGAGGCTGCACGAGCCCTGCTCCTAAATTCTTGGAGAGCACTCAAACAAGTCAGCTAACTGCAAGAGTCCAATTTATCAGACTCCATGGTGGATAGAGGTGTGAAGAAAAACCCAGATGTCTTCCAATGAATAAGCAAAATAGATTGCTCATCTGTCATTGTCTGTGGTGTCATGGACCTGATATAAGTCAGAGGTCAGCAACCTCCAGCTTCCAGCCTGATTTTGTACAGCAAACAAACTAAAAATGACTTTTACATTTTTGAAGCATTGTTAAAAACAAAAACGACAACAAACTAAAAGCAGAGAGCAGGGGACAGAGACTGTATGTGCTCCGTGAAACCTGAAGTATTTACTATCTGGCCTTCTATGGAAAAACTGTCTAAGCTCTGAAGGCATGATAATGAGAAGTTGTGTATTCTAGCTGCCTCGTTCCTTCACTCCCCTTCACAGTCCACCTGAGTCGTCAGTTGGCCTGGGGGAGGACTCTGGCCGACTTAAGAGAGTCCTTCTGGACTAGGTGTGGTTTTGAGATTCCTGCCCCACTTTCAGGTGGACCTTACCACAGTAAGGCCATGCCTGGTGTTCAGGAGGTAAGGAGGTAACGGGGTGGAGACAAGTTAGATTGAACATGGATTCAAACAGTCCCCTCCAACTTCCCAGCCCATGGCAGGCCTGCCACAGCCGCCCAGCTTCTCAGCGAGCACGCATTTATCAGATCTTTTGAGCCATTTGATACTTGGGTGTTTTTCTTCCAATGCCTTTTTTGAAGAGCTGGCCCACCTCCAGTGTTTTGGGAAGATAAGATTCTAAATTAATTCCTAAAGTTTCGGTTAGGTAGAGACTGCCTTTCAATCCCGGTTCTTCCTCTTTGTTCGTTGATCCGAATCCCGGGAGAGTCACAGGTGTCTCTCCTGCTTCAGCTCTGTTTGAATGTTGCCAGTGAGGTCTGCTGACGTGCCCCTAGGTTGATTACCAGGAATGGGGCTGAGGAGGGGAAACATCCTTCCTCTTTCATCTTGCTTTCTCTTTGGGCCAAACATTCTTCTCTTGAAGGACCATGAATCTCAAGGCTAGGTATGCCTCACATAGACTGACTTAAAAACCTGGGATTCCAAGAAGCTTCCAGATGGGCATCCATCCCCATTTTCCTGTGACTCTCAACTCCCCCTTATCCTCTTTGATGTTGAAGGTCCTGGTTCAGGCCTTCATCGCCTCTCACTAAGACCAGAGTAGTGACCTCATCACTGGTGACTCAAATCTAAGTCCACCTCAGCCTACTCTGCACCCTGCTCCTGGGGAGCTGAACACCTGGCTGTGTTCCCATTGCCTACAGAATAAAAGTTCAGTTCTCTCATGGCAGCTTGAGATCTGCCTACTTTTCCAGTGATCTGCCTACTTCCTTACCTTATCTCCCATTTGCATTTATTTTTTAAAGATTTTTTTTAATTAAAAAAATTTTTTATTATTATTTGACAGGCAGAGATCACAAGTAGGCAGAGGGGAAGCAGGCTCCCTGCTGAGTAGAGAGCCCAATGTGGGGCTCAAACCCAGGACCCTGGGATCATGACCTGAGTCGAAGGCAGAGGCTTAATCCACTGAGCCACCCAGGCGCCCCTTTTTGCATCTGTTTTTTTTAAACATGGTTACAACTGTGTCATTCCTTAGCAGACTGTTTGACACATCTATGCCTTTAATCATGCAGGTGGCACCCACCATCTAAAAATGCCCCACCTGCTCTTTTCCTGGTGTGTTTCACTAATATCTAATCATCTTTCAGCTTGGAGGTCAGGGTTCATGTTAAGGATTAAATTGCATCTCCCCAAAAGATACTAGAGTCCTAACCCCCAGTACCTTTGAATGTGACCTTATTTGGAAATAGGGTTTTTGTAGCCAGTCAAGTTAAGATGGAGTCAGTAGGGCTGGCCCGATCGAAAATGACTGGCACCTTCTAAAAAAGGCAAATTTGGACACAGATTTGCATGGAGGGATGACGATGTGAAGACCCTGGGAGAATGCCATCTCTAAGCCAAGGAATGACAGGCTATCAGAAGCAAGGAGAGAGGCCTGAAACCAATTCTTCTTCACAGCCCTCGGAATGAACCCTTGATCTTGGATTTAGGCTCCACAACTCTGAGAGAATAAATTTCTGTTGGTGAAGACACACAGTGTGTGGTACTTTGTTAAGGCAGCCCTAGCCAACAAATATGGGTCATTTTTACTGGAGAGCCTTTCTTGGTTCATATACAAGTCAAAATGGACTTTTGTGTGCCCCAGCTTATTCTGGATATATCCCATTATGCCAGCAGCCATATACAATAAAGCTGTGCATTCAATTTATAATGCATATGCAGATCACCTGGTAATCTTGTTAAAAGGCAGATTCTGATTTCCTTCGGCCTGGGTTAGGGTCTGAGATGCTGAATTTCTAGCAAACTCCCAGGTGATACTGATGCTGCTCGTCCACGGGCCATACTCTGAGTGCCAAGGCTTTAGGACACTTGTTAACATGCCTAGTCATGATGCTGTACCATGACTGAGGGCAAGATCTAGGTCTTTAAATACCTCATACTTGAGGCAGTGCTGGGAATATGACAGGCACATAATAGATGTTGGTTGGATGGTTGGTGAACCGATAAATGAATGAATCTATGTTATTAGACTCATTCCTTGGTATCGAAGGATTCATGTTCATTCCCAAGATATGTTGGACATACAATAACTGCCCTGCCAAATGTCTCACAGCTTTCCCACCCTTCACCTGTTTTACTTGTTTGAAACTCAGGGAGAAAAGCAGCTCTTGGGTGCCTGGATGGCTCAGTTGGTTAAGCAACTGCTTTGGCTGAGGTCATGATCCTAGAGTCCTGGGATGGAGCCCTGCATCCGGCTCCCAGCTCCACGGGAAGTCTGCTTCTCCCCTCTCATGCTCTCTCTCTCAAATAAATAAATAAAAATCTTAAAAAAAAAAAAGGCAGCTCCTATCACACACGAGGAAAAACATTCTTGAAGGCCACAGTGGTGGTAGGGGAGGTGTATTGCTCATTCTTCAACTACATTTAAGTCAGCTCTTTGACACTGTTTGCCAAGAGTCACCCCTTTCCTCCACCCATCCTCCACTTCTACTCTTTGTGAACTGCCCAGAAGGTGAGCCAGAGGACAGGCAAGAGCCAGAGGACAGGCAAGCAATGTACATAACTGAGCTCCTCGTAGGAATTGGCTCTGTGTCTTTGAAAGAGCTCACTGGGTAGGTGTTATTATGCCTATTCGCAGATAGAAGATTGAGGCTTGAAAAAGTAGTTTATCCAGAACTATCCACCTAGTGGGGGACGGAAGCAGGAGTCAAGCAGATTTAGCTTCACGATCTGTGTCTTTTCCATTGCACTGTGAAAGAGACAGCCAATGCTCTAACCCACCATGCTGAAGCTATCTCTGTGTCCTTCTTTCCTCCCAGCAGAAAATGGACAGTAGTAGCTCTTACATTCCAGCTAAGAGGCAAGTACTCAACTGCTTTCTATGCTCTTCCTATTCCGGTAGTCCCAGAGCTGTCTTGGTTTTCTGGCATCTTCAAGAAACAGGATGTTTAGGGGCATCTGGGTGGTTCAGTTGGTTGATTGTCTGCCTTTGGCACAGGTCATGATCTCAGGGTTCTGGGATCGAACCCTGAATTGGGCTTTCCACTCAGTGGTGAGTCTGCTTCTCCCTCTGCCTCTGTGTTTCCTCTCCCTTGGTGATTGCTTTCGCTCTCTCTAAAATAAATAAAATCTTTAAAAAACAACAACAACAAAGAAACAGGATGTTTCTTCCTGTAAGTCATTCCTTTCAATTTAAAAAATTGTTTTAACGATTTGGGATAGAATAATTGTGACATACAGTATACTAGTTTTGCCTTCTTCAATAAGCTCTGAATGCCTCGGGGCCATTGTGAAGGATTGTCATTCCTAACACTGTGCTGAAATTTATTCATATTTTCAGATATTTCTGAAAATAGTGAACTGTTTGCCCCTACAGTAAGTGGTGTCAGACTCAATATGTTTTTTAAAGATTTTATTTTTAAGTAATCTCTACACCCAATACAGGGCTCAAACTCACAAGCCCAAGATCAAGAGCCGTATACTCTACCAACTGAGCCAGACAGGTCCGAGACTCAATCTTTTTTTGGACAGTAGTTCTTTTGTAGTTTTTTTTTTTCCTATTCATCCCTTAATCTAAAGACTATCAGTTATTCTCTGTTGCTGCTGTCAGTGAATCTGCTTCTACTGTCTTGTTTCTCATTGGTTAATTAAATTCTCAAGGATAAGAAGAATTGATTGCAAGCCTGTTAGAAATATATGCAAAATAAAGGTGAATAGGACATGAACCAAACATCTAAGACATTTCCTTCTGAGTTAGTTTAAGAGATTCATTGCCTTTAAAATAAATGTTTATTCTCCCAGAAGTTTCAGTGAATTTTCTGGTTCTGAGCATTATAGTTTCAAGTTAAGGTCTTTTTCAGAAATAGTATCTATTAAGGTGCATTGGTGCCGTACAATATATTAGCTTTAGACTCCTTCCTGCCCATAAAACAGCTAATAACAGTAAATACCCGCTAATCTGGAACAATGCAAAGGGGAAGACATTCTGAAGTAATTTTTTAAGACCTCTTTTAAAGTACTTTAAAAAAATCATGTGGGTCTCTTGCTTTCTGAATCAAAAAGTGACTCACATTAGCTGCTAAGAAAATGCTGGTTGTATTCTGTTGAGTAGACAACAGTATTCGTTTGGCTTTAAACAGTATGTCCAAATACTTTATTGTCTTAAGTAATTTAAACCTAATGTTTAAATTAGGGCGCTGGGTGGCTCAGTGGTTTAAGCCACTGCCTTCGGCTCAGGTCATGATCTCAGGGTCCTGCGATCGAGTCCCGCATCGGGCTCTCTGCTCGGCAGGGAGCCTGCTTCCCTCTCACTCTCTCTGCTTGCCTCTCTGCCTACTTGTGATCTCTCTCTGTCAAATAAATAAATAAAATCTTAAAAAAAAAAACAAAACAAAAAAAAAAACCTAATGTTGTAATCTTTCAGTGTATCTTCCCCTGTAAAATCATTTCTAAATAGTAAAAAATAAACTCTAGTGTCAGCCAGGTTGGATTATTGCAAATTCCTCATTAACAGGGTCTCACTTTACTATATATGTTTCTTTCTTTCGTTCTTTCTTCCTTTGTCAACTGCGAAAGCCTTGTCTCAGTGACCTTTTGGCATTTCACAATTGAGGTTTTCCCATACCTTCCGGAAGAAATTTTAAAACTGAAAGGTAATTTTATTTATGCCTCCTTATCAAAGTATATGCTAAAACTTCTCATTTTGAAAAATCAGAGGAGAGCAAAGGAAGAAGAATCAAAGATGAAGAAAAAAGAGGTAATTGGTCAAAATTCAGTGTGGTGTATATATATAGCAGGCTAGGGGCCAGAGGACAGGCCCTGCTTGGATTCACTGGAATGTTCCCGTGGGTAATGAATGGAAGGTAGAGCCCCTGGAGGCAGACTACTATTATTTCTTCTTGGAACTTACAGACCAAAGACCCTTAGGTTTATCTGAAAAATCAGCATTTGAAAAGTCAATGTGATTTATCTAAGAAGAAATCAGTACCAGCAAATTAGTTCTTTTAAACATAGAAACAAACTGTAAGGGTTATTTTCTACCCTGGGCTTTTCATTCCAAAGAGCTTTGAATAAAGAGATGCAATACCAACTAAAAGTACATTCATCTCAGATAATGCAACAAGTTTCAGTTCTAACAGGATTTCCTGGTGTAACAGAAGCTTTCCCTAACAAAATAATTGTAGTCTAGAGGAAACAAGGAAATTAGGCTTTAAGAGTCTCTTTTCTTACTTTTTATTCTTTTGGTATAAAAGTACAGGGGCTTTTTTCTTGTTTTAAGATGTTTTTATGATTAATGAGATGGGCTAACGTGTTGGAGGTTAAAGCTAAACACACAAGGGAAAACATGCTGTTTACAGAAATTTGCAATTTACCAGCCAGAACCACGTTTGTCGGGCAAAAAGCCTTCATAAAATAATTATGAAAATAAATAGTTAACTTTGATTTTTGTTGATCACGTAGAAAAATTAAGGGCCATTTTTAACGAAATAATAGTACTACAAAAAAAAAAAAGAAGGACAAGAAAAGAAAAAGGACTTTTTTTTTTAAAGATTTTATTTATTTGATAGAGACAGAGATCACAAGTAGGCAGGGAGGCAGGCAAAGAGAGAGGAGGAAGCAGGCTCTTCGTGGAGTAGAGAGCCCGATGCGGGGCTCGATCCGAGGACTCTGGGATCATGACCGGAGTCGAAGGCAGAGGCCTTCACCCACTAAGCCACCCAGGCGCCCTGAAAAAGGACATTTTTGTAAGATGTATGTTCACACAATCTAAACAAATTCTGAATAGGTGCCAATTGTATAGCTTCCTAAATTTCAGTTGTTTTTAACCACACTTTTACCAACTTCATTTTTTCTTATTTTGATTTAGAAAAAAAAGGCTACTACCCTACAGTGCTTCAAAGAGTAGGAAAGTCCCTATCAATAATCTTTAAGCTTTCTGCTCAAACACATCAAAAGACTTTATCAGTTTATCCCCCAGTCAGTGAGATGGTCTTCTTTTTATGCTCCGAAAGATATACACTGCTTCCTGACGGTGGGAGAGAAAATGTAAATTATATTTGTCTATGCCTACAATTCCTGCATTTTCCCAAGTTGGAAGTGTCTAAATGAGAAATGAAGAGGAAAAAAAGGAAGATCTAAACGTCAATGAGATTCTCCGTTGTTTGTGAAAACACCATGATGCTATCTTTCTAACTAGAAAAGATTTTTCAGGAAGCCTTATTTTTTTTAAAACTCTCTCTTCTCTGTATATGATTGAAGCTCAAATTTGTGTACAAATTTACCAAGCTCCTTATTGTTTTCAAAACTGCTTCTCCAAGAAGCTTAAAACTTTTTTTTTTTTTTTTTTTTTTTTTTTGCAGAATTTATAAATAGATTGGAGCAGACGTTTTAATTAAAGAGCCAGGATAAGGGGGCACCTGGGTGGCTCAGTTGGTTAATCATCCAACTCTTAATTTCAGCTGAGGTTGTGATCTCAGGACCGGCTTGGTGCTCAATATAGAGTCTGCTTATCCTCCTCCCCCTGTTCCTCCACCCCCCTCTTGTGTGTGTGTGTGTGTGTGTGTGTGTGTGTATTTAATGTGTATTGTTTTTAATTACTGCTGAGATATTTAAGTAAGTGTTTCTAAGTAAATTTGATTCTTTATTTTATTTTTAGTTTAATTAATTAATTTTACGTAATCTCTATACCCAAACTGGGGCTTGGAATCACAACCCCAAGATCAAGAGTCACCTTCTCCTCTGACTGAGCCAGCCAGGCACCTCTGATTCTTTATTTTAAACAATCTTAACTTCCCTCTCAAGATAGAGTTTATGGGTAAGAAACTCCCGGTCTCAATGTTCCAATGACCCAACTTTCTAATTACTCCTACTGCACCCCCAGAAAGCCCCAGAGTCTTTCCTCAAAAGAGGCTCCTCCAGTCAGTTCTACTGCCCTTACTGGTCTTCCTTCCTCAGTGAGGCAACAAATATTTCATGTGGTGCCAAAGGAGACAGACTCTTTTCCTTCCATACTCAAGTACCTCACCCATGTTCACTGTAGAAATAGATTTTGTCTTGCTGTAAGAATCCTGTTCATTTGAATTGGGTGTTCTATTAGCTTTTTGTAGTAAGGGAAAAGCGTTTCAACAATCCCTACCCTTCTGCTGGAAAATACGTCTCACCCTGGTCTGTTATCTTCTTTTTGTGTAGAGTGAGGTAAAGAAATGATTTATCCTCTCAACTTGCACGCTCTGCATTGTCTCGCTGACTTCCCTTCCAGGCTCTCCATGGGATTTGAGAATTTATATTTCCTTGCTTTTGTTTGCTGATTGTATAAAGGATTTTTATCTTTTTGTTTCAAGTTAAGTCTCACCAGCTAGGATTTCCTTTCTTTAGGTAACACTTTGTCCCCTAAGCAATTTTTTTTTTTAGCTTTTTCTTGAGTTTCTTCACACTCCATTGCACTCTCATTTTGTTTCTCTTTTTCATGTATACTTTAAGAAGACATTGCTTTTTCAACTCTGTTGTTTTTCTCCCTTTCTTTCTCTTTATTTCTTTGGAATGGCACTTCTCTCTCTCTCTCTCTCACCATTATCTAAAATGACCTAAAAGGTGAAGTGCAATATCCACCCCAAAAGGCTCCTTTTCTGTTTGTTTCTAAAAGCACCACCCACCAGAATTTACACTCACTCTGAGAAGCTGTTCTCAAATTAGAATCACCTATTGTCATTCACCTAGTGTCATTTGTCCTTGGGGTATAAGTTTAGCTCTGTTCAGGTGAAATAGAATATACACAGAGAGAACAAAAGAACAAAGACCATCATTCTCCAGACTCCCACGGACCTAGCAGACAAAGACTCAGCATAACAAAGGCTTCAGGCCTAGGATTTAAGTGTTTCACACCAGGATGTGTGTGTGAGAAATATATATTAATTTCTGTAAGAACAAAGAAAATTGGTGAATTTCAAAGAAGACAAAAGAAATAACACTGCAAGTTTAATTTGAATAAAGTAATTATGGCTAGAAGCTGCATTGTATAAGATACCTTCTAAGTTTCACTCGGTGGCTCACATTTTTTAAAAACAACATTTAATAAAATTCCAAGTCAACGAAATAGGAACAGTGCCTTAGAAGCTGCTGTAGGCAAATGTGGTTTGTATTCAGTTAATTCAATTGTTTTTTTAAAGTTTTTTTCTTAATGGGGCGCTTGGGTGGCTCAGTGAGTTAAAGCCACTGCCTTCGGCTCAGGTCATGATCCCAGGGTTCTGGGATTGAGCCCCACATCGGGCTCTCTGCTGGGCAGGGAGCCAGCTTCCCTTCCTCTCTCTCTGTGTGTGCCTCTCTGCCTACTTCTGATCTCTGTCTATCAAATAAATAAATAAAATCTTTTTAAAAAAAGTTTTTTTCTTAAATAACATGATTTTTTTAAAATGCAATCAGTTAGTGGTAGCATTAGTTTGATTCAGGTTTATTATAGGTATGAAGTAAAAGCAGTAATAGATAATACGGCTTAAGGCGGCATTGAAAAAGTCTGGCTCTAAAAATTTCACGTGTTAGCAAAAGCAGCAAACAGGAATCCAACTAAATCACCAGCATTTTAAAATCTTAACTCTTCCTCCTTGGGGAATCAGCCGCAGCTGGAGGAAAATGCATTGCCCCAAGACACACAGGACATAATCTTATGAAGTGATTCCTGGTGTGCAGTAGGGAGAAAAGGTCAAACAAGGATAGCTGAACAGTGAGAGTTTTAAGTTCAGGAAAGGTTTATCTGACTTCCTTGGTCCCCTTGTTGCAGAATGCCTAGCTTTCATGGTTGTATCGGGGTATTTCTATATGTATACTGTTGAGGTTTTTCATCCTCATCAAAATATACCTCTAGGGGCGCCTGGGCGGCTCAGAGGGTTGGGCTGCTGCATTTGGCTCAGGTCATGATCTCATGGTCCTGGGATCGAGTCCCACATCAGGCTTTCTGCTCAGCGAGGAGCCTGTTTCCCCCTCTCTCTCTGCCGGCCTCTCTACCTACTTGTTATCTCTCTCTCTCTCTCTCTGTCAAATAAGTAAATAAAATCTTAAAAAAAATATATATATATATATGTGTGTGTGTGTATATATATATGTATATATATATACACTTTTAAAAATGTGCAAGAGGATTTTCATGCAGGGACTGCATGAAACTATAAGGGTGGACACATATCCCTATATATTTGTCCACCTGCAGAGAATGTACAATCCTAAGAGGGAAGTGTGATGTAAACTGTGGTCTTTGGGTGGTTATGCTGTGTCAGTGGACATTCATCAATTGTAACAAACGTGTGACCGTGGTGGGGGAGGTTGGTAATGGATGAGGGTAGGTGGGGGGTGGACAGGATGTATATGGGAAATCTCTGTACTTTATGCTCAGTTTTGCTGTGAAGCTAAAACTGCTCTAAAAAACAAATGTATTTTTAAAAATGTGCACAGCAGAGACCTCCCCACCTCTCCTGCCTCTTCCTTCTAGGCATTTCGGTTCAGCTTTTCAAATGCTTGGGAGTGACAAAGACCACACACAGCCTTGAGGCAGGTCCCTTATCTAATAGATCATAGGGTAGAGTGAGGGGATCACCATTAATAATTGAATAGGGCTAACAGGCCCTGGGGACTATTCCAGCAAAGCAGGATGTATGACCTCTCTACTTAATATTCCACTGTTTAACAGCATTTTTAGATTACGAAACTAATGTAACAACATAACAAAAAGCTTGAAAACTAGGGGGAAAAGCATAATTGCACCATCCTGAACAAGCACCTGGTAGTTGTGGATTCTCTTCCAATGTTGCCCGTATTTTTTTTACAATCACAATCCTAATGTGTATGTGATTTTGTACCCTGTATTTTTCTCTTAATGTGAGGTCATAAACACTTTCTCATGTTGCTAGCTTTCAAAATTATTTTGACATAGATCTTGGTATTACAAGAAGATGTACTTACCATTTACTTAGTTATGTCTTGCCATATAATTTCTTAGCTGCAGTTAAGTAACCCCTTGCTACTTTGTGTGGCCTCTGGGCTGATAGCATGGGCACCCCCTCCGGGTCTGTTAGGCTTGCAGAGTTGCAAGTCCCACCCTAGACCTACTGAATCTGCCTTTTAAGAAGGTCTCCAAGTGATGCACATCAGATTTTGAGAAGCACTGAGTTAGCCTACTTATAAATAATACTACTGTGAACATCTTCACATTTTGCTTGTGGATGGTTTAGTTATGTTCAATTTCCAGAAGTGAGATTATGAGTTCAAAAGACTTGCAGATTTTTGTGCTTGCTAGAATTGCTGGAAAGTTCTTTAGGAGCCAAAACAGTGGGTGTAACTGAGTGCTCTAACCTGAAGGCGGGTCCAATTAGTGCCCTCTGTCAGCTGGCGGATTATAGTTGACCTCTTGGAGCCCTCTGGTGTTAAAAGTCCTACTATTTAAAGAACAAGCCTCCTGTTACCATCTAGAGGCAGAGCCAGAGAGAAAAGCTTTCTGTTCCATCACTCTGCCCCGTAGACTCACGGAGCTTCTTGCAGTGCCCATCAGATTGCAAGGCTAACAACTCCTAAATATTCCCGATACAGGCCAGAAACCTCTTAAATTTCATGTCTAGGGAATTCATTCCTGACTCTCTCTGAGTCATGAAGAAAAAGAAATGCTTCTTTCGGGGGCTTTTAGGTTCACCTTCCAAGCCACAGTCATTCTAGCCTTGTTCTGGCATCCATGACCTAAAGGGTCACTGTGCCGCCTCCTCCATGGCTCCCTAAGTCTCTTTCCTTCCCCAGGAGCTGCAGATATTTTCTTTTACAGATAATCTCAGCCCTGGAGGGGTCTGCAGTTCGAGGACTTGTGCCATCTTCCTTGGGTTCCAACACGTTATCCAGACTTTCTCTGCTCACCACCGCTTTCATATCTGACCTGCTTTTCTACTCCAGCATCTCCAGTTTTTTAGTTGGCCTCTCAGTTGCTGTTTTTCTTGGGACAATGTCACATTCTGGGGCTTATGATATGCTTTCCTGATAGTGATATTGTCCAGATCCTCAGTTTGTTTCTTACTGTTCTTAAGTCCGCCCGTCAAAACTGCCACACATCAGTCCTGCTTATCTGTGTAGATGTCTGGGACTGTGTCTGGCCACTTCACCGCGCTGGTTTCACCTTCATTTAAGGACGATCACAAACGGACATCTGGATTTGACTTAAGATTACTGGGATACCAATAACCATCCTTTCAGGCTTACCTAGATCACTAATGTGCCTTTACGATTTCTTTTGAAGACATTTCCTCAATTAAGTCGCTCTCCCTTTTCCATCAGTGAAAAAACATAATGTTATCTCACAGAAATAAAAGTGTGCTTTCCACCAATTACTCTTCTTTATGGGGTTCAACCTGTTTATGTGGGTGAGAGGGAGAGAATGAGAGAGAGAGAGTCTGACTTTTACCCATAGTTCATTTTGCTCTGGGGGAGGCTAAATAGAGTAACTTGTCTTCAAGATGGCTCCCATTAGTTCCTTCCTGTATGTGCAAACCATCCTCCCCTTGAGCAGTGGAATCTGTGCTTCTACTTCTTGGATTCTGAGCTGATTGGTGAATGCTGTAACTAACAACATAACTCACAGGAGAAGTAAGGTTGTTAGGTCATAAGAAAGCTTATAGCTTCTGCCTGGCTGTCTTAGAATGCTCACTCTGGGGAAATCCAGCCCCAATGATATAAGATAGCCGACTACCTCCAAGATTACCATGCTGTGAGGAGACCCATGGTAGCCACACAGAGGAGCCACACAGGCAGAGGTACGACCAATAAGTCCACAGCCATCCCAGCCCCCATGTCAGATGTGTGAGTGAAGAAAACTTTAGAAGAGTCCAACCTCTCCCTTCATTCAATGGGATGAATTTGAGGGACTCCAAAGGAGTACCACCCAGCTGAGCCTTTAAACACCCAGAACCATGAAAAAAAAATTAAATAATTGTAAATCACTAAGTCTTGAGGGAGGCTTATTATACAGTGGTAGATTATCAGAATATCAAATATCCATTTTTGGTAAGGAAACCTCTCAGATTCAAGGTAGTAATAGAACTGCATCAGTGATTATGCCACAGAGTGTGAACTTCTGCTTCAACTTGTCTTTAAAAGCTATGGCTTGCTAAATTACTCTGGAAAGAGTAAAGTGTCTCGGTTACTTTAAGTTGCAATCAAGATGTGGCTTGGATGGGCTGTTCTCCAGAGCTGGGTGATGAAAGATACCAATTCAGTGCTGATGGGCTAGCTTTGTTCTAGGACTTTATTCATGGGGAGTCTGACCTTATTAACTACAGTATGGAAATAGGTAATAGCCATAGAAAGTTAGAGGAAGAGTCCATATATATAGAAATTGCCTAGTCCAACCACCTTTCTTTTTTTCTTTTCTTTTTTTTTTTTTTTTAGATCAGATAGATAGAGGTGCACAGAGCTTGCCCAGATCTAGATCTGGCTAGTGTCAATACTGGGATAAGAATTCACATCTCTGGGGCGCCTGGGTGGCTCAGTGGGTTAAAGCCTCTGCCTTCGGCTCAGGTCATGATCCCAGGGTCCTGGGATCGAGCCCCACATCAGGTTCTCTGCTCAGCCGGGAGCCTACTTCCTCCTCTTGCTCTCTGCCTGCTTCTCTGCCTACTTGTGATCTCTGCCTGTCAAATAAATAAATAAAATCTTAAAAAAAAAAAGAAAAAAGAATTCATATCTCCTGGCCCAGGTGAAGCATCTTTCACCCTATCACTCTGCCCCTTGGATATTAAAGAAACTCTGAGGAAATTGTTGTATACCATTTGGTTTTATCTTCCCTTTCATTTATTTTATATATCTATATCTATATACATATAGATATAGATAGATATATATTTATATATATCCTCTCTATGGTTAATCTGTACAATGGGGCTAATACCTACCTTATGTGATATTTATGAGGGTTAAATGTGATAGCTATGGAAATTATCTGGCATTTACTGTGTACTCAATAAATGGTAAGTATCGTCTTCATGAGCCCAGTAAAACAAATTCTTTGGAATAACCATCTCAAGAGCCTTTAAATTGAAAGAATTTTCCCCACAAACAATACCCTAGGTATGAGAAATTCATCACTGGGGAGGACTCCAGGAGGCAATTCAGCATCCACCCAAGTTCTAACCCAGACAAGGAGACATTTCAATGACCTGTGAGAAAAGAGAGAGCGGGATGTGGATAATTAGCACGACTGCATGGAATAAGTCACCATCCTGCAAAGGGAAGCCGAGAGGCTGAGTCAGCTCTGGACACAAGAATAGGAAGAGAGCAGGTCTGGATGTCTGGAGTTCTTTCTGTCAACTTTTTATAAAAATAAGTACCTCTAGCTGTCTGTCTGCTAAGGAGACATCCATCACCCGGTCTGTGAAAGTAGCTTTCCTTAGGCCTGTCTCTCCAGACTTCTGTTGTGGTTACTTGTCTCACTGTGGTTATCCCCACGTCTGCTTCTCTGTCTCCCTTGTATATGTGCTGCGTGTGTAAAACTCTTTATGTGGAGTCTGGGAATGGTTTTTAATACATTCAGAGCAATAAGCCAGAACCTCCACCTTTAATACCTGCTTCTGCCATTTCTCATCAGCGGGGCTGTGAGCCCATGTGGGGAGCAGCCACCCGTGACAGATCGGGGCCTCACCGCTCACAGAGATGCAGATGGGGAGAAAGGGAACTATTGCACCGAACACCTGTCCAGCAGTCTGGAGCCATAGCAAAGGTGCTCTAACAGCCCTAAGGAACAGTGAGCACAGCCCAGATTGTAGACACAGCCAACAAGGGATGCCACAGTTTAATTATAATCATGATTGCAGGCGATGAGCAGAAAACTCATTCTCACCCGTCCTTTGCTTACTGCATGGTAAGCGGAAGTTGTTGCTTCACAGCTGTCAGCAGATGCCTTTGGAGTTAGACGGATGGGTTCAAATTCCAGGTCTGCTACTGGTTGCCTTTATGATTTGTGGTAAACTATTTAAGTTCTTGGAGCTACAATTTCCTCACCTAAAAAATGGGGATGGTAATAACGCCTGCTTTACAAGCAGGTTGTAAAGAAGATCACATGGAAGTCGTGGAAGAAAAATGTCTGTCATTGCTCTGGAATATTGCTGATGCTCCATAAATTAGAGCCCTTGATGTTGACTTTCCAAGTAAAGGGGGGAAATACTGTACAGTGAATAAGATTAGCTTACTCACTGGGACTAAATCTTCAACCCCACACTTAAGATGTCACTTAACCTTCCTGTATCTATCAAGTGAGGATCATTTTGTTTTACCCCTTCAGAGATTTGGTGAATTTAATCTTAGGTCTAGCTGGACTCCCTTTTCTCTGTAACACGAAGATGTCTAGCTCCAGAAGATGGGAGGGACTGCAGAATTTTCTTCTGGGCTTAAGATTGGTCTGACTCTGTTTCTAAGACGAATTCAGAGATTTTCCACTGTTGATGTGAAATTGAGCTCCTCCTCAAAAGGTCGCATTATAAACATCTGCTACTACTGTTTGTCCCTAAAATGTTAAAGTTCTGTATAAACAGTGAAAAAGGAACTTCTCGTCCTAAGTGTTTTATCCAGTTATGTAATAAGCATAAAGTGAACTGTGTCTATAGACTCAACTAATGAGAAGAAAAAGCCAGACAACCATTTATTGAGTGCTCACTATGTGCCAGGCATGTCACAATCTTCCCCTGAGCATCGTTGCGTTCCCATTTTATGGAGGAGAACTCTGAGGCTCCAAGAGATTAAGTCTTTGCTAACGTCCCTGCTGATGATTGGTGGAGTTGGTGTTTGGATGTGGACCTGCCTGATTCTGTTGACCCTGCTCTGTCCTGTCCATTTGACTGCCTCTAGGCTCAGCTCCATTCGCTTGACTTTAATGAGAACCCAACAGATACACAGTCTTGCCGTTTTCTTGGGCCATTGAGATGCTATGGACATGCTCTCATCTTTGCAGTGATCCCACTGCTTCTATTCGAGGTGCAGATGATAGGAACTCTCTGTGTCTATGTCAGTTATTTCCAGATGCTGAGTGTGAAACTTTTCATCAAGTGTTTCGGGGGAAGGCCACATCTGGAAACAGTTACCGGATGTTATAAACCACTTTGGCCAGTGGGTACGGGACTGCTGTCCAGGTGACGAGTATAGGACACCCCCCTCCGTATGCGGAAGATGTTCTTGGGGAATGGAGATCTGGGATGTTTGTAACTATTGTGCCATGTTCTTCCCTGGAAGGGATGTCAAGGATCGTGTCACGCGTCTCCCAAAGCAAGGGTTCCCTGATAGTTCAGAAGAATGTCTAATGTCCAGATTTTTTAGGAACTAGAATCCCCATCCATAGGTAGCATGGCTCCCTATGAGTCACACAGCTCTGTTTCAAGGCAAAAATGACACGGGCAACTGAGTTCCACTCAAACCTGATGCTCCGGTCCATATCACACAGTCTTTTGGTTTTGATCCCGGTGTTCATTGCTGCTATTTATTCATTGCTAACCAAACTCAGCCGACTAAAAGGAAGTAACATGGCATCAGGCAAAAATGGTAAAAGGCATAAACGTGGAAGTTAAACTAGCTGCATTCAAATCTGTTGCTTTTCACCTGTGTGACCTGGGATGAGTCATCCTTAATCTCTTTTTTTTTTTTTAAAGATTTTATTTATTTATTTGACAGAGAGAGAGATCACAAGTAGGTAGAGAGGCAGGCAGAGAGAGAGAGAGGAGGAAGCAGGCTCCCTGTGGAGCAGAGAGCCCGATGCGGGGCTTGATCCCAGGACCCTGAGATCATGACCTGAGCCGAAGGCAGCGGCTTAATCCACTGAGCCACCCAGGCGCCCCATCCTTAATCTCTTGAAAGCTCAGTTTTCCCCCCTGAACAATGATAATGCAGTGGCAACGCCACACTCCCTCGGGCTGTGGTGAAGCTCTGAAGGGATGGTGTGTGTAAAGCCTTTAGCGCAGTGTGAGTACTCAATGAACAGTGTTATTGTGGTGGTGGCTGTCGATGACCATTTGTTCTAAGAAAATGTGATGTCTTTTGCTACCTGGGAGGTGAATGGCAGGTGCTGGGGGTCACTTGTGTTGAAATTCAAACAATTGGCTAGTGATTTGGTCCAGAGACGGGAAAGGCTGACTGGGAGGGGCGGAGATCTAGCTGATGCTATTTACATTCACACTAGCAGACTCAACTTGTAATCTGGCCCAACCAGCCAGATTCAAAACCAGCCTCTCCACAGGAATTTCACACATGCAAATGAGGATTTTGATGGTCCTTGTAAAATAACCTCTAGTTTAGTCTGCACAGCCATGCCTTTTGAGAGCCAAAGTCCTCAAGATGGACCAAATTGACTGCACAATTGCTCTAGTCTGATCCCAGCTTCAGGAACCACAGAGGCAACTGTTTTCAACCTTCCAGTCTGGGAGGATGCTCTCAGCATTACTGCTGAGTGAGGGAGCCCTGTGGTTAGTTCCAAGCAGAGGGAGCCAAACGACACTTAGGCCTAGGAAACAAAAGTGAACCCCCATTAGCTCCTACTGTTTAATGATATGTTCAGGCAAAAACGTCCGTTTGACCTTTCTGAATGAGAATCCTGGGCCTACAAAGTCAGTAGGACCCTTTCAAGTTGCACCCATTGACAAATTTTCCTTGAGACATTCAACATTTTGTATCTCTTCTTATATAAAATTATATTATAAATTATTCACTTACCTCTTAAAAAGTTTTTTTTTTTCTTTATTTTCTTTTTTAGGGGAGTGAAACAGTTGAACTCTTGGAAGTATGTAAGCACAGTTTTGCTTTGTTTTATCTGATACATCTGGATTATTTTACTTTCAGGCAAAGATCCATTAGCATCAAACAAAATGAAACTATGCTGTCTTCAAACTATATTTTTGACTAAAATTTCCACCTTAAAGCAAATTATGTTCAGATAGCTTGATACAGAGGAAAATCATTCTTACTCTGACTTCTTGGATGATCCCCTTGAATTTACTTTTTTCTTCCTCTACATGTGAGCAGGCCCCAAGGGTCTGCCCTTGGTCCTTCTCCCCAGTCTCACAATGCTTCTGACCAGAATTCTTAGTCATCACTTCTGCTTAGCCTTTCACCTCTATTCAGGTGCCATCCAAAGAGTGATGCTAAGGGAAAAAAAGAAGAGAATGATACTTGCTTCCAATGCATTGAGCTTGGGGAGCCCACAGAATGTTCAAATAGGGAAGCCCAGCAGAAACATGCAGAGGCACTTCTAAGCCCAAGTTTTATTCAACTTTCTCTTGACTATAATCATGTCTTGAAAAAGCTCCTGTTTTAATAAATCATGGCCCATATCTGTTTGCCAGAGAAGCTGACGAAGCAGGTTTGTTTTTCTTTTTTTTCCCCTAGCCTGTGGGGTCTCCCATTTCATGCTTCTGTTTATCCAAGTTTTATTTACAATATCCTAATAAATCTCCATGCTGTAGGATCATGTGGACATGAAGATGGTTTCAGGGGTTACCCATGAGTGCTATAATGTTAGGAACCATATGGCAGTGCTTTCCTGTAGAGGACTAGGGGATCTCACTGCATGAGACTGAAGTCAGGTTTCCTGCTCTTGACTTAAGGAAAGTGTTTCAGAGAGAAGACCAGATGGAGTCTTTTGCAGGCCCTGTCCAAACCACCACTGGGCTAGGAACAGTGAAAAATGCCCATGCTGTTCCTCCCTTGCTCGGATGATGACAGGTGAGACACAAATTACTGCTGTAATAAAAGCATAAGTAAAAACTCCTGTCCAAATGTCCCTAAGTCTTTCTGTCCTGCGGATATTAATGAAGTCACATTAGTGCACTTCCTTAGCTCCCTTCTTAAATCCTGCCCACATCACTTTGGGGAGACCTCAGGATTGTTCTGTATGGGTTAATATTTTTATAGTATTCCACCTGAACATGTACCTGCTATATATTGTTTCGTCTTCTCTTTTTTCATTTAGTGTACTGTAAACTTTCTCCTATAGGCTAGATATTTTTCTATAACATTTTTATGGCTATATGGTATTCCATCATATGGCTAATTTGTTTAACCAGTCTTTTATTATTGTGCATTTACTACCAATAAGAAGTAGTTCTGTGGTAATATCTGCACACTTTTCTTTTCTTTTTTAAGATTTTATTTATTTATTTGACAGAGAGAGATCACAAGTAGGCAAGGCAGAGAGAGAGGGGGAAGCAGGCTCCCTGCTGAGCAGAGAGCCCGATGCGGGGCTCGATCCCAGGACCCTGAGATCATGACCTGAGCCGAAGGCAGAAGCTTAGCCCTCTGAGCCACCCAGGCACCTCTCTGCACTTGTTTCTAATTATGTCGTGAAATAATTCCTGGGCATGGGATTGCTTGGCCAAGTGCTAATCAGAAAGGGTTAATGCTAGTATTATTAATAAATAATGATATCTCAAGTACTACTAAACGTTGGGCCCATGGGAAGCACTCCTCCAGAAAGAGCATTTAGAAACAAAAATACAGCACTTATAGCCTTTAAAAAACGTATTTTAAGGACCAAGAATCATTCCAAATTTATCAATACAAAGGAATAATTTTGAATTTTTGAAACCCCTTTATCATTGACATTTGTTTCCTAAAATTTAAATTAGATATGATGTTTTTATGGAGGAATGGAATTATCTGTTTAAAGGACAATAATGTATAAATTATTAGTGATATTTATCATCAACAAGTTATGCAAGTCTGGACAGACATTGTATACTTTATGTGAAATCTCAGCCTCCCGAAGTTTATTAATTTTCTGCTACAAAGATTTTTAAAGTTCCAGTGGTCTATAAGGGATTAAGTAGAAGGTATGACTTGTATCCTTAACTAGATTTTAAGAGAAAGGCGTTGTCACCAATATATTTTGGCCAAATGTCTTATTAAAGATACCCCCAAGAACACAGCTTGGAAGCAAAGGTAGCCCGGACTCCGCTGGCGGCCCCATCATTTGGTACTTTAATAACTCATTGGCAGCAGGATGAAGTCATTTATGTTCCAGACTTTGCCTCCTGGTATCTAGATTTTTATAGGTGTTTTGACTGAGGTGTAGTGGAGGCATTTTTTTTGGCCACTGATTTCTATTCCAGATTGTGGGATGTGAATAATTTGGTAAATTAACATCAATGGGTTAGACTGTTCTTTGTTACGAAAGGCCCCTGGGCTGCCTGTTCCCTTGGATGGTCACATTAATTTGCAACCACAGGAGGATGGCTGCTGGGCACATACGCCCAAGTTAAATTTCCTTTCGCAGGTTTTCCCCCTATTTTGGATATTCAGGTAGCCACTGAAGTCTGAGGCAGCTCTCTCTTGTGCATTCATAATTCTGACTAAACCTAGGGTTTCCAAAACTAATATCGGGGAGGAAAGATCCAAACCTTAGTGCTTTTGTGGCTTTTTTTTTTTTTTCTTTTCCTGGGGCCAGCTTTCGGCCATGTTTCCAATGATCAGTCTGTATGCCTAGTTATACACTAAATGCATAAACTGTGTGTGCTACAAATGATGTTTTTCTAGCCTGTCCATATAACCTATTAAACCAGAGTTGGCAGTTTTCCATCCCTTAGGAGAAGCATTTGGCATAAATAATATTGTCATTTGGGAAGGCTAGACATGGTTTGAAGAAGTGACCTTGTGTAAATATTGTCTGAGGTATGACTGAGGCTAAATTATATGACAGGGAGCTAGTATAGTCTGGGCTCTGGGCCCTCCTGGTAATGAAGTTGCTTCTTGTAGTAATGGAACTATTGAATCGAAAATGTAATCAAATATATCAGATGCTGTTAAAAACACAGAAGCCAGCCTGTTTATGGACCTCCGGAGTCCAAAGGA
The DNA here is from genome assembly GCF_922984935.1 of Meles meles. Lineage (NCBI taxonomy): Eukaryota > Metazoa > Chordata > Mammalia > Carnivora > Mustelidae > Meles > Meles meles. The sequence continues at coordinate 89,363,126 of NC_060068.1, forward strand.
TGGCAAAATGGTCCTGGAATGTCTTTGTCATTCAAATGGCTTTGTCTTTTTAAAAGAGAAAGTGTCCTAGAAAGTTCCTTTTGTCTTCACCACAGAACTTGCCCCAGTGGTGCGACTGCAGACCATGCCAGGCATTTGTTGAACCTCCACCCACATCTGGGATGAGCAGTGGGCACAGAGCACAGTGTTGCTGGCTTTTTGTGGGTAAGCTGGTATATCGGTAGCACAAGACATCTGCCCCCCACCCCAGCCAGTTACTTTCCATTCCCCTCCCACCATCCTTGTTTAGAATTTTATTTCCTCTTCCTTGGTTTATGTTACTCAAATAGCCTACTAGTTATACAGAACCCTTGCCCTTCACCTTTCTCTTCCTTTTAATTGATCTGCTAGATCTGTCTTTCAAAAGCATGATTTTATTTTCATCAATTCATTGATTTATTCATTTATTCATTCAACAAATACTTATTGAATGTCAACCATGTGTCCACCACTTAGCTCTCTGCTATAATAAGATTTACAGTCTAATGGGGCAGACAGATATTTGACAAATAATCCCACTACTGAATAGACAACTTTAAGCTCATGTGAACATTCTGTAGGACTGAAGCAAGATTCTTTGATAGTATAAAACCGAGAAACTCTCTCTGGATGGAGGAAGCGGGGAAGCTCCTCCAAGGAAATGATAATTAAGTTGCAATGTGTGCATGTATAGGTATAGATTTTAGCTAGGCAAAGGAGTGAGCTGGAGAGTGGAGACAGAATGGGGTGGTGAAGGGTTTCCCAAGAAGAGGAGCTGGCCATGGCAGGGGGCAGCATTGTGCCATCTGAGGAATGGAGAGAAGGCCATTGGGGCTGGAGTATGGAGAATGAGGGCCACACCAGCAGGGCTATGTAAGGCATGTTAAGAATTGTGGTCTATGTCTCTCAGCTGTGGGAAGTCATTAAAGAGAATATAGGCAGGCTGTGATTGGATCAGATTGGCATTTTGAAAAGTACACTTGGGCGACAGAGGGGAGAATTGACTGGCAGTGGCCAAAGAGATCAGGGAAGAGAGGTAATAATGAACCCAGGTATTAGCAATGAGGATGAGAAATAGGTTTGAACATAGTTTATGTGGGAGAAAAATACACAGTGTTTGATGACAAATTGGACATGAGGGAGAAGAAATCATTGTGGATGTTTGTGAGATTCCAATTCGTGCAGCATGATTGATTGAGTTGCCATTACTGAGTGGGGGATTACAGAAAAAGAGGACTAGAATCACAAGCAAAGACCTCCAATTAGGAGCAAACGATTATTTTCAAGGGATAGCAAGGCGGGGAGAGCCATAAGACATGAAAACGCAGAGATGTGACTACGGAAGTTGGTAGATTGGATCATGTAGGGCCTTATAAGCCCACTGGAAAAGAATTTTAGCTTTTAATGGAAATGGGAAGCTATTGGAGGGTTTTGCTCAGATGAATTACACAATTCATCAGATGAGTTACAAAAGTAACACTTTTGAGAGATTACTGTGGCTGTTCTATGGAGAAAAGACTCTAGGGAGATAAGGCCAACACTGAGGAGATCATTTGAGCAAAAATCACAATAATCTAAGGGGAAGATGGTAGTGATGGTGGTAACTTACATCACAGTGGTAGCTGAGAAGGTGGTAAGAACTAGTAGAACCTGGATGGATTTTAATATAGAACCAGAAACATTTTTTGATGGTTTGAATATAGTGAGAAAGAAAGTGAAGAGTGAAAGATGACATCAAAATTTTTGGCTTGAGCTACTGGAAAGATGGATTGCTATTCACAAAGATGGAGAAGATAGCTGGAAATTTAGGAGTTGAGTTTTGAATATTGCACTTGAGATCCTTATTAGATATCCAAGTGGAAAGATTAAGTAGGCTATTGGACATATGGCCTAAAGTTCAAAGTAGAGATATAGCATAGAGATATAGCATAAAAATATAAACCTAGGGGGGTGGTGCCTGAGTGGCTCAGTCAGTTAAGTGACTACTTTTGGCTCAGGTCGTGATCCCAGGGTTCTGGGATTGAGCCCCGAAGCCCCAAGTTGGGCTCTCTGCTCAGCAGGGAGACTTGCTCCTCCTGTTTGTGTTTTCTCTCTCACATTCTGTCTCTCTCTGTCAATTAAATAAATAAGATCTTTAATATATATGTATGTAGATATATATCTTTGGTTATATTTGAGGTATAGATAGATGATACTCAAACTCATGAGGAAGGATGAGTTCCCCAGAGGAGAAAGAATAATTAGAGAAGAAATGAAAATGTTTAGAAGATAAGCATAAAGAAGAAAATCTAGTCAGTGATCAAGGTTGATATCACCAGTAATAAGACATACCAACATCTTGTACCGTACCCTTGCTATGATGCACTGAGAAGAGTATAACAACAGTTCTGTAGTACTTTTGCCAAAATATACCATGAGGAAACATCAGACATCCAAACGAAGGGACAGTCCACAAAATAATTGACCAGCACTCTTCAGAAGGTCAAGGTCATGAGAGACAATGAATGACTAAGAAACTCACAGATTAAAGAAACTGAAAAAGAACATGACAAGTAAATACAACAGTGAGATCCCAGATTGGATCCTGAGACAGAAAAAGGGTGTTAGTGGGAAAACTGCTGAAATTCAAATAGACTGTAGTTCAGTTCATAGTATTGTACCAATGATATTTTCCTGGTTTGGATCATTGTACTATGGTCACATAAAATGTAAACGTTAAGGGAAGCTGGTTTAAAGAAATGGGGGAACTTTCTGTTCTATTTTTTGCAACTTGTCTATAAGTCTAAAATTACTCTAAAAGAAGAAATTTTGAAAATTAGGTTTATGGCTTTTAGGCATGTGCCCTCCAAGGATGTGGCTGCCCTCACTTCTAGTCTTTCTAGCTTGGCATAGAGATGCTGGAGACATACACAGGACCACCCATTGGGGTCCTTAGAATGTGTTAAAGACTTTGGACTTTCCTCTAAAAGCCAGTGAAAGATTAAGCAGGGAATGTGGAAGAAGATGGGAAACTAGACATGTTTGTTTTAGGCAAAAAGAGACAAGAAAACAGAATAAATACTGGGTTAGGCCCAGATTCAGGCAAACACCCAGTTACTCTCAATTATTCATCCTGTTCTCCAAACAGAACTGACCATGAGTTAGTTCATGACTCACAAGGGTGTTAGCACATTGTAACGTCTGGCTGGGAAGATTGCTCAAATCCCAAAGGATTATCCTTGCGGAGCCTTGCAAGCCTCCTGTTTTCTCCTGGCACTCCTACAGTTCGGCCATAACTGTAGAGGGGATCTTAAGCTTGTAAGCCTGAAAGGTAAGTTGTGTATGCTCTATATCTCACCCTCCCTGCCCAGAATGATTCCAGAACAAAGACTGGAGCTGGACTGAGATACCAACCAACAGTGAATGAAGAAATGATCATTAGGAATGAGGCGAGAGACTCTTCCTTCACCCGTCTTCTCAGCCAAGTCTACTGGAGGAGAGGGTTGCGGTGAGCTGGGCTGGGGTGGGAAGTATTAAAGATTCCATCACATCAAAGGTCCCAAGGGTGTTGTGGACTAGTTGGAGATGGTGACTGAGAAGTGCTAATTGGAAAATTATATATTAAATATTAGCCTTGGGAAAATTGTAAAATTGGTTCATAAAGAAGACAGAAAGGCTCCCTGAAGCTAGGGAGACTCTGCCTTGGCCCAAAGAAAGGGTGAACCATGGAGACAGATGTGCCCTTTAATCTGCCCACTGTGCTATGGGGGATGGGCTAAAATCAGGAGAATCCTTAGAGTCTAGGGTAAGATCACCTCTGCGCCCTACCTACCACCAACATACCTCATTGCCTGGCCTGGCGGGAAAGTGCATGTCAGCACTGATGGCTAGACCTGCTCTCAGAAACTCTGAAATCACGCAGTCTAATACCCTAAGGCTTAGATCCTACAAAATCCTATTCTTTTTAAAAATATTTTTATTATTTTTTAAGATTTTATTTATTTATTTGACAGAGAGAGATCACCAGTAGGCAGAGAGGCAGGCAGAGAGGGAAGGGGAAGTGGGCTCCCTGCTCAGGGCTCGATCCCAGGACCCTGAGATCATGACCTGAGCCAAAGGCAGCCACTTAACCGACTGAGTCACCCAGGCGCCCCCCAAATCCTATTATTAATGGTAGCTGTCAATTTCTGAGTACCTACTACATGCTAGGTTCTTTATATGGTTGTATCTAATCCTGCCAGTAACCCTTCCAAGTAGTCATTATCATTGTCATATAATAGGAGATGTTCCTGGTGAGGAAATGGAGGCTTAGCTTGTTGGAGATTATACAACTAGTGGATGACAGAGCCAGGATTTGAACCCAGGACTGGTTTCCTGCAGAATCCCAGAGCTCTCCACGAAAATTATGCCTCCCTGATAAAGAATGAACCTATGGGGCCAGAAGTTAACAATCCCCTGGGAGAATATTAGCGACGCTGCAAAGTGCTGGGAATGGCACTGACCCAATTTTATAGACCTATACCAATGTGTAGGATTTCAGGAAGTTTCACTAAGGATGTGGAATCAGCAGCCCATGACTCATCTGGCCAAATTCAGGGGAGGCTGATGGTGCTGCTGCAGGCAGTTTACAGTAACTGAGGTCTGTGAAGAGTGAGGGGGAAGGGCACGAAGAATCCCGACCAGCACACCTGGGCTCCTGATGTTGGAAAATCATGAGGATGTTCTGTCAGTGTTGGCCTGAAGCTACATTTCTGGCTTAAATCTGGGTGGTTTACCAAGCCTCAAAGGCGGAAAGAACAAATCATGTTAGGAGTTTGACAGGGAGCGAAGTCCAGGGTTCTAGCTGGCTCTTTGCCACAGACTTGACATGTGAAGAGGAGCAGAGAAGCTGCTGCTTCACCATCAAAGTCTGTCATCTGCGCTGGATGTCTCACAGAGAAAAAGGTAGCCAGGCCTCAAGTCTACTTTCTGGAAAGAAACCCTTTGATGCAGAATTACGGAGATGTCTAGGCCCACAAAAGACATTGTATACCAAGCTACCACATTGATAAAACAGACATACTATTAACTATTTTCATTAAGCTCAGGTAATAGGGGAAGGGCATTTTGGGTGTTGGGGACATTTTAACAAGTCAGTGTGTTCCAGAAAAAGTAAGAAGAAAAAGAAAGGAAGGAAGATGACCTCCTTATGGGTACTGAGAAGAGAGAGTAAAACATGAATTCCACAGCACTATTTTTAAGATCAGACCCCTGCCTTTTCCTCATTCTGTCTCCCACTGTGCTTTTCTCGGCCTTGCTCCAGCTTTGTTACTCTCTTGCTGGTCTGCTTTTACATAATTTCTCTCCTCCCCACTTCTCCCCATCACTTCAATAGCTCTTACTTGTCCTTTATGACTCAGCTCAGTGTGTCTGCCTGGGGATGTCTTCCCTGTCTACCAAAGCTGCTTCTACCGGGAGACTAGATTTCTAGATTTCTCTGCATGGATGTCCCACGGGCTCCTCTTACTGAATTGGCCTGCTCCTCACCTGCGTTCCTGGCCACCTCACCTCCATCAGTCATCTTTGACTCCTCTCTCCCCACTGCCTTTATTTACTCACCCAGTAAGTCCTGTCTGTCTGTTGAGATACCAGTAACATTAAACCCTTAGTAGACGTTAGGTATTGTCAGAGGTATCCTGGGTGTGTTAGCTCATTTAAGCCTCACAACAGCACTACTAGGTGGATCCCATCATACTATTGCTTTACAGATGAGGAAAGGGAGGCAAAAGAAGCTAAGCAATTTGCCTAAAAACACACAGCTATAAAGTGATGGGGCCAGGAATGGAACTCCAAAGCCCTCATTTCCTAAATATGTCTCAGTCCCCACAGGCCACCATAATCTCATTTCCCTGTGCAGCCTATCCCCATAATGCAGTCAGAGTGATTTTTCTAAGTGAACTCTCCTTAAAACCCTTGGCTGCTTATTTCCTTCCAGACAAAGTCCAAACTTCTTCTTCTTCTTCTTCTTTTTTTTAAAGATTTTATTTATTTATTTGACAGAGAGAGAGCACAAGTAGGCAGAGCAGCAGGCACAGGGAGAGAGAGAGCAGGCTCCCTGCTCCGCAGGGAGCCCGATGCGGGGCTTGATCCCAGGAACCTGAAATCATGACCTGAGCCAAAGGCAGCCGCTTAACCAACTGAGCCACCTCGGTACCCTGAGTCCAAACTTCTTCAGGCAACAGAAATGACACTTCCTTCATGTTCCTCTCTGCCCACCTTCTAGCCTTGTCTCATGCCGCTTCTCACTTCAACCCCTGGGCCCAGGACTTCGTGTGTGTGGAGTCCTGTGGCCTCCTCTTCTCTCTGTCTGACCAGTTTCTCTCTGCCCCCAGGTCTCAGCTTGGATGTCACTTCTTTCAGAAGGATCTCCCTGGTGCCCTGACTCTGTCATCCTGCCGTGGCATCCAGTGCTTACCCCTTTGCCACACCATCCTACCCATACAAGGTCTGCTCCATTCTCCTCTCTCCACCCTCAGCTGTAAGCAATATGAACAGATACTGGGTCTTGTTTTCAGTGAGTCCCTAGGGAATAGCAACGTATTCAACAAATGTTTGTTAAATTAAGGAATAAAGGGCATGCATGCTCTAGGTCAAAGTTCTGACCTGGGTGATTGTACAAAGGTCCCTATCCCTATATTTGCCCACTTAAATAACAGACAAAATTGCCAGATTTGTGACCCAAGATAGTATTAACGGGCAGATGACATGGAAGAGGGGACCACGAAGGGAAGTAGCCACTCTTCCCTTGACACAATATCAATTTCCACTTCCCAGGGGATACTAAGCCTTCCTGGAACTTTTTGCATGAGAATCTGGCATTAAATCATTTGCCCGGTATGTGTCCATCAACCAAAGGGCTGTGTGAGAGTTCAGGCTACCTGTGGTTCCTTTCAGGCGTCATCACTACTCACTTGCTAGCTTTTGGACTTGGGTATAGCTTTACTAAGCTTCATTTAACTTATCTGAAAAGGACCACTTGGATTTCAGTTTTTGGCAGTATAACAAATTAGATGCACTGACGAACTCTTCCAACTGAAGTAACTAAAATGAAAGAAGAGGGAAAAAAGGTGTTTTTTGTTTTTGTTTTCATTATTTAAATACATCATTAAAATGTCTTAAAAGTAAAGAATCTGTGAATCCCAAAATTGAGGTAAGAGCAGAAACCCAGAGGTAATTCAGGAAAAAGGTGATTTTTACTCTGAGGTTTTTGCCCAGGCCAGGAAATTTGAACTTCTGTTTTGATGGATGTGCAGGACTTGAGAGGGAGGAGATAAAGCCTTGAGCTTGTCTAAAGTGGAGATTAAGTTAGACATCCTAGCATAAACTGGGATCCCAAAGGCATGAACCAGAAAAAAAAAAAAAAAAAAAAACTTACACAGAAAGTTGCTACACAGAAGATGGGAGCAAGGAGGGACAGAGCAATATGATATTTCCTTACATTGACCTAGTCACTGGGTGGAAAGACAAAACAACTCCTCCCCCAGAATCAGAGAACCATGACTGAGTCCTCATAAGGATGTATCAGTCTGAATTCATGCCACCTGTGTGGTCAAAAAAATGTTGCATGAAGAATCAACTTAAAGTAGTACCAGAATAGTGCCCCAGGAGACTGGCAGAAGTAATTTGAATCTTCTTGAAAGGAACTCAACTTCACTCAACCCTTTAACATTTTCTTCAGATAAAGTTGCAAGGAAAAAGGAAAACTCATGACAAAATAAAACTCAAAAAGCATCCCAGGAAAACAGCACACTGTGAATGAAAACAAAAAGAAAGAGGTGGCTGCTCAGGTCATGATCTCAAGATCTTGGGATCAAGCCCCACGTCAGGCTCCTGACCTGCCAGGAGTCTGCTTCTCCCTCTCCCTCTGCTGCTCCTCCCTGCTTGTGCTCACTCATGCTCTCTCTCAAATAAATAAATAATCTTTTTTTAAAAAAAAGGAAGAGGAAAAAAAGTACAAAGCAAAATTGCAATTATGAAAATATTTAATAAGTGAAAAGCAGACATTATGAACTTTATATCAATGAATTTGAAAACTTGGATGAAATGGGTTGAATCCTAGAAAAATATAACTCAGAAAAATTGACTTAAAAAGTAGAAAATTTGCAAAAATAAAAACAAACCCCCCCCGAAAATCTGAATAGTCCTTCTTTCTTTCTCTCTCCCTCCCTCCTTTCCTCCCTCCCTTCCTTCTTCCTTCACTCCCTCCCTACTTCTTCCCTCCTTCCCCCCTCCCTCTCTCCCTCCCTCCCTCCCTTTCTTTCTTTCTCTTTCTCTCTTTCTTTTTCTTCCTCCCTCCCCTCCTCCTCTTTCTTTCTTCCTTTCTCTCTCTCTCTCTCTTTCTTTCTTTCTTTCTTTGGAATAGTTCTACCTTAGTTTTAAAAATACATAATACTTTAAGAGCTTTCCACACACACAAAACAACAAAACAAAACAAAGAGCCACCAGATTCAAATGACTCAGAAAAATATTTGATAAAATTTAACACGTATTCATGACTAAAAAAAGAAACTAGAGGTAAAAAAGAGATGTACCTAACCCGGAGAACAGAGTCCACAAAACTATCTATGGAAAGCACTTAATTTAAAAGGAAATACTGAAAATGTTCTTTTTATTTTTTTAAATTCAATCTACTTCCTAATGTGGGACTCAACCTCACTACCCCAAGATCAAGAATCACATACTCTTCGCACTGAGTCTACCAGGTACCCCAAACTTGAAATATTCTATTTAAGATCCAAAAAAAGGGAAGTCCATTTGACACCCCATATTTTACTGGAAAATCCTAGGCAATGCAGTTACTAGAAAATTAGAAAAGATAAGAAAGAAAAAAAAAGCATTGTTTGCATAGCTAGTGCTTGAAAATGTAAATGAAAAGAAAGGTTTTGAACACCCAAAAGGATCTACAGATTGAGGATGAATAAGTTAGTTTGAAGAAAGACTGGATGTAAGAGCAATATGTGAACAGTCAATCATATTCACCATCAGTGTTTAGTTTAAAAAAAATTATTTTAAAGAAAATAATCACTTAAAAAAAGAAAGAAAAAAAAATAATCACTTATGGAAACACCAAAATGTAAGTAGGAACAAATCTAAGAAGAAAATGTGAAACTACTTCGTGAAGAAAATTATAGAACTTTATTGAAAGGTTAAAGAAGTCCTAATAAATGGAGCCATATAGCAGAATTTTCAATAAGAAGCTTCAATAGCTTTAAGGACTGTTAAATATCGAGATTCTGTAGAGTTCCAGTCAATATTCTCCAGAGATTGTCCTGGACCTTGACAAATTATTACTAGAATTTTAATGAAAAAGCAGAAGTCCTAGAATAGCGGATACTCTTGGGAAGGCAAAGAGAAGCTAGGGGATTTGCCCTACCAGATACCAAGACCTAATAAAGCTACAGGAATTAAGTCAATGTGATATTGGTGCAGTGGCAGAAAGACAGGACAATGGAAAAGCATAGAGGGCTCCAAACAAACATGTACATAGGAAACTTGAATTAAGACAAAGTAGCCATTGGGGTGTCTGGGTGGCTCAGTGGGTTAAGACAAAGAAACCACTGTAGATAGCATGTGAAGAAAGAAATGGTGTGGGGACAATTGACTGTCTGTATGGAAAAGGCTGAAATTAAATCCCAATTTACAAATAGCAAGTTCAAGTGGAATAAAGACTTAAATATGAAAGGCAAAGGTCTAATACACTTTTAGAAGACAAATTAGAAGATTATCTTTAGGATACTCTAAGAGTATCCTAGTTTACTCTAAGAGTAAAGAAGGATTTCTTTAAGCAAAATAAAAAAAACATAGACCATGAAATAAATATCGAAAAATTCAATTCTGTCAAAGGTCTGTCATCAAAAGATATTGTATACAGAGTAAAAAGAAAAGGCATAAAGACGAAGAAGGTATTTCAACACATTAAATCAATAATCAAAAAGACTAGTACCTAGAGTATTTTAAAAAATAATACAAGTCAATAAGAGAAAGACAACACAATCCAAAAGAAAAATGGACAAAGATAGGTCCCTTATGAGAGAGGGGTTCAACCTCACTAGTGTTCATTCTTTTTAGTAATAAATACATATTAAAATTAGGATTTCCTTCCTCATCAAATGGGCAAAAATTTTAATTCTGATAAATCTAGATATTGGCCAGACTGTAATGAGACCTCTCATTCCCTGTTAGCAGGAATGTAACTTGGTAAAATCACTTCAAAAACACTTTACCTAGTTAAGTTAAAATGTGCTTATCCTAGTAAAGTTAAAATTTGAGGACCTAGTAAAGTTAAAATGTGCTTACCCTAAAATCATCCGTTATATTTCTGAGTAGGTAGCCTAGGGAAATTCTGCCTATGTGCACTGAAATACATGTAGAAGAATGTACCAGCAGCATTGTTCATAACAGCTCTGATTAATAACACATTGAATGTCTGTAGAGTACAATAGATAGATTGTGTTTCTCTATTCAATGGAAAATTATATAGCAGAGAAAATGACTGAATTACTTTTACATGTATCAACATGGATGAATCTTTATCTTATTTTAAAAAATATTTTATTTTTTATTTGTCAGAAAGAGAGAGCACAAGCAGGCAGAGTAGCAGGCAGAGGCAGAGAGAGAAGCAGGCTCCCCTGTGAGCAAGGAGCCCGATGAGGGGACAAGATCCCAGAACCCTGGGATCATTGACCCGAGCCAAAGGCAGTGGCTTAACCAAGTGAGCCATCTAGGCGTCCCAACATGGATGAATCTTTAAAAACATAATGAGGAGGTTCCTCAAAAAGTTGAAAATAGAGCTACCCTACAGCCCAGCAATCGCACTACTGGGTATTTACCTTAATGATACAAACGTAGTGATCCGAAGGGGCACATGCACCCAAATGTCCACAATAGCCAAACTATGGAAAGAACCTAGGTGTCCATCAACAGACGAACGGATAAAGAAGATGTGGTACATGGTATGGTAAACAGAATACTATGCAGCTATCAAAAATCCCCCAAATCTTGCCATTTGCAACAATGTCGATGGGACTAGAGGGTATTGTGCTGAGCAAAATAAGTCAATCAGCGAAACACAATTATCACATTCTCTGATATGAGGAATTTGAGAGGCAAGGCTGGGGGTGATGGGGAGTAGGGAGGGAAAAAAATGAAACAAGATGGGATCAAGAGGGAGACAAACCATAAGAGACTCTTAATCTCAGGAAACAAACTGAGGGTTGCTGGAGGGGAGGGGGGGGAGGTTGGGGTGGCTGGGTGATGGACACTGGGGAGGGTATGTGCTATGGTGAGTGCTGTGGAGTGTGTAAGCCTGATGAATTACATACCTGTACCTCTGAAGCAAATAATACATTATATGTTAATTAAAAAAAAAATAAATAAAAACATAATGATGATTGAAAGAAATAAGCTACTAAGATTACTACAAGCAGTATGATTCCATTTATTTAAAGAAAAAATTGGCCAAACTAAGTGTTACACTCTAAGAGATGCAAACATAGTTGGTAAACTATAAAGAGAAGCAAGGCTATGATTAAAACAGAATTAAAGGGGCGCCTGGGTGGCTCAGTGGGTTAAGCCGCTGCCTTCGGCTCAGGTCATCATCTCGGGGTCCTGGGATTGAGTCCCGCATCGGGCTCTCTGCTCAGCAGGGAGCCTGCTTCCCTCTCTCTCTCTCTCTCTGCCTGCCTCTCTACTTGTGATCTCTCTCTGTCAAATTAAAAAAACAAAACAGAATTAAGATGCTGTTTTTCAAAAAAAAAAAAAGATGCTGTTTTTCTTGCAGGGAAGAGAGGGAGGTATCATTGAAGAGAGGTCCACAGAAACTTCTGAGATACTGATAATATTCTGTTTCTTATCCTGTCACTGGTTACACATTCTATCATTATTTTTAAAATTTTATAGATAAAATTTATTCATTTTAAAATAGGTGTATTCTGCAATTAAATGAAAACTCTTGTTTCTGCTACTATGGCAAAGGTTGAATGACACAAGGTGCAAAAAGTGCCAGGCATCTAAGATCTAAGAAGTGCTCAATATGATATGTGTCTAAATTTAAAAAATAAGATAGGAGTAACTTCCCTGAGGCCTAGGGGTGAGACAGGGAGGCACGGAGGAGTGGGCTATGGATAGCAGGACTGATTCTTATGGGCCTCAAGTAAGGACGCAGAGACTTGGACATTGGCTGGAGCTCATCCAGTCCTTGAAGAATCTGCCAAGTGAAGCAGGCAGACACATTCCAGAAGATGGCATGTTTACAACTTCTTGGCCCACACCGCTGCCATAAAAGCAGTCTGCCCAAATCCCTTTCTTCTTATCCACAAATGAGCCCCAGGATATTATATCTTTCCTGGGAAGAAACCTTGTTTTCCAAGAGAAGATGAGCCTCATTACCTTGGCTCCTCTCCACCCACCAGCCATGCAGATATTTAGCAGGTAATGATGTGGCCATTAGACAGTGCTTATCTACCTCACCTCTGCCCTTGGGTGGAGGGTCTCAAACATACTGACTGGAGGCCAGGTCTCACTGGGGGGGTGGGGAGGGCTCTCAAGGTCTTTTAACAGAACTTAACTGAGCATCTGCTAACTGCAAGATACTTGGCCAGATACATGGTGTTATGGGTTGATTTTTGTCTCCTCCCTCCCCAACCCCCCGCCAAACACGTTGAAGTCCTAACTCCCAGTGTCTTATAAATGTGACCTTATGTGGAAATAGGGTCCTTGCCGATGATCGAGTTAAAATGAAGTTGTTAGGGTGGGTCCTAATCCAAAGCAACAGCCTCCTCATGAAAGGGGGATGTGGACACCGGCACACAGGGAAAAGGCCATGTGAAGATTAGCATTCTCCTGCCACAAACAAAGGAGCTACAGAAGCTGGGTGGAGGCCTGGAACGGGCTACACCTTGATCTCGCACTTCAGCCTCCAGAGCTGTGAGCCACCCAGTTTGCCATACTTTATTTTGGCAACCCCGGGAAACTAATACAAATGGGTGGGTATAGACATAGAAACGAGGAAGCTCCGACCTCCTGCCCCCAAGGAGCTCACTGTCTCCAAGGCAGTTGTATTTTAAGCAGAATGAAATAAATAAAATAACAAAAGGGCAGGGAAAGTGTTCTGGCTGTGTAGGCTAGAGAAGGAGGAATTCTAACTGTAGCTAGTGTGGTTTCATACTGCCCTTTGTTTATCCTTTCTTCCACATACTCATTTGTTTATTCATAGGGGCTGTAGAATATATTAAATAAGAGTCTAGGATTTGAAATCAAATGCAAGTTCCTATTTCAGGTCAGTTGATGCCTAGTCGTGTGATAACAGGGAAGTTTCCATCATTTATAAAATGAGCATACTCATACCTACCTGATGGTGCCTGACACATTGTAAGTGCTCCCTAAATGGAGACAACTCTCGGCAGTGGCCACCTTGCTAGTCACCCAAATAGAGTTTACTGTGTCTGCTATGAGCTGGGGATCTAAAAGTAAGGCAATAGTTCCTGCCTTCATGGAGATCGCAGTCTAGTTCCTTCCTGGCTTGGAGTTGGGCATAAAGCAGTTAACCACATCATAGATTAAGTACTGATAGAGGTAGGCATCAAGGGAGACCCAAGCTGGGAGGGTCTTGTCCTGAACGAGGGGATCAGGGTAGAGGGAGAGAAGAGGTGGTGCTTAAGATGAGGTTTGAAGGTATCAGAGAAGGGCCTTTCCAAGGAGTTGGAATGTGTACAAAGCAACAGAAACAGAGGAGAACAGGGGACATGTGGAGAAGGGCAGTTTGGTGCAGCTGAAACACAGGATCCTGAGTAAGGAGAGAATCTTGGGAAGATGGACCAGCTCCTTGTTGTGAAAAGTTCTATAGGCCAACCATAGGAGTTTGTAGTTCATCTATAGGCAATGAAAGCTTTTATTTCTTAAGTAGGCTCCACGCCCGGCATGAAGCCCAGTTCGGGGCTTGAACTCAAGACCCTGAGATGAAGATCTGAGCTGAGATCTGGAGTCGATGCTTGACTGACTGAGCCACCCAGGTGCCTGGGCAATGAGAGACTTTGAGGGGCTTTTCATTTTTTAATAATTGATGGTAAGCAAGGGAGGGACATGGTAAGGCTTGCTTTTAGATGTATTGCTGCTTGCGTTAGTGTGGAGGTGAGGAAAAGAGGCAGAGAAGCCTGTTAGGAGGTTATCACATTAGTCAAGACCACGAGCTTTGAACACGAGAGCTGAGTCAGTGTTGGTGGGGTAGACTGGGGACATAGAAGATAGTGTTAACTAATGTCTGTGATGCATTGCAGCTGCTTAGCATTTCTCAAACACCCTTCCTATGGTTGGGGAATTTCCAAACTTAGTGTCCATTCTCAAAGAAGAGGCCAGAAACTCACTTTCCCAGTGTCTCTGTCAGCTAGGGCACAGGCATATAATCTGGGCTCTGCCCATCAGGACTTTGTTTTGGGAAAGAGGGTTGCAAAGAAGAAGATCGCACATGGAATCCATTCTGATGAGGACAGTAGTGCAACACGGAGTTCCACAATCACTCTTCCCCCTGGGGTTTGTCTGTGATGCACAGTGGGCCAATGGTAGCAGCAGCACGGTTTCTATGGACAGCCTGGCTCACAGGCCCTCTTGAAGATTCTCTGTGCTACTTTACAATTTAATAGATTCTTTTTCCCCCCTTAAACTAGCTAGAGTGGCATCTATTGTTTGTAACTAAGAACACAGTCTGATACAAGTAGAAATGACAGGGTTTGGTGATAGAATGATAGATTGACAACGATGCCCAGATTTCTGTGTTAGGTGGGATGATAGTGTTGTTAATTAAGCTTGGGAATGAGGAGGGAAGAGCAACTTGGGGAAGAGAACAGGAAGTAATAATGAGCTCGTTTTTAACATGCTGAGTGTGAGTTTCCTTTGGGACATATGGGTCATAGACAGATACATGAGATATATGGATCTGGATATCAGCAAGGAAGTCTAAATATGAATTTTAGACTTGTTAGAACGTATTTATCGCTTAAATTAATTGAACACTTAAAATGTTCCAGTCACTGGGGAAACAACTGTAAATAAAAGAAGATCCCTGATCTCATAAAATTTATCATTTAATGAGATAAATCATAAATAAGTAAAAAAGTAAATATGAAATATGATATTGGGTGATATGTACTACAAAAAGGAATAGAATAAGGAGATAAAGAGTGATGGAGGTGGGGTTGGGACAGCTACTATTTTATTTATTTAGAAGATTTTATTTATTTATTTATTTATTTATTTATTTATTTGACAGACAGAGATCACAAGTAGGCAGAGAGGCAGGTAGAGAGAGAGAGAGGAGGAAACAGGCTTCCCACTGAGCAGAGAGCCCGATGTGGGGCTCGATCCCAGACTCTGAGATCATGACCCGAGCTGAAGGCAGAGGCTTTAACCCACTGAGCCACCCAGGCGCCCCCGAGACAGCTACTATTTTAGAAGTGTGGGATACCTGGGTGGCTCAGTAGGTAAAACCTCTGCCTTCAGCTCAGGTCATGATCCTAGGGTCCTGGGATCGAGCCCCACCTCGGGCTCCCTGCTTAGCAAGGAGCCTGCTTCCTCCTCTCTCTCTCTCTCTCTCCGCCTGCCTCTCTGCCTACTTGTGATCTCTGTCTGTCAAATAAATAAATAAAATCTTAAAAAAAAAAAAAAAAAGAAGTGTGTCCAGGGAAGGTATCTCTGGGGAAGTGACATTTGAACAAAATTAAGGAGTGAGCTCTAAAAAGGTTTAGGGATAAGGAAAAGCAATCTAGGCAAAGGGACAAGCAAATGCAAGGGGTAATAAACTTAGAGTGTTGAAGGAACAGCAAGGCGGCCAGTGTGGCTAGAGTGAGATGACCAAGAGGAGAGTGGTAGCTGATGACCTTGCAGAGGAAGACAGGAACCAGATCATGTAGAGTCTATGCTGTTGACCATGATGAGGAATTTTTATTTCATTCAAATTTGATGGGAAGCCACTGGAAGGTTCTGAGCAGGGAGAGAAATGATATGACTTATGCCTTTAAAGATCACTGCTTGCATATGGATTACCATCTTTGAGGGAGCAAGAGTAGAAGAAAACAGACCAGCCAGGAGGCTAGTGCAGTAATCCAGGCAAGAGATGGTGGTAGCTTAGCAGAGTTTATGGGGATGGCAGGTGGTGAGAAATGGTTAAATGCTGGTTATCTTAAGAAGAGACAACCAATAGGACTTACCAGTGGGATTGCTGTGGATGTTAGGGGAGAGAGAAATGTTGGATGACTGCCATGTTTTTGGCCTATGAAACTAGGTATCCAGTGGTATGCTTTAATGAGGTGGGTGAGAACTCTTGGGGAGTGGTGGTAGAAATAAAATATTTTGGTTTGGATGTAAGCTGGAGATGTCTACTAGATATCAAAAATAGGCTGGGGCAAGATTGATCAATTTGGAAGTCACCGTCTCAGAGACAATATTTAGCCATCTCCCTCCCCTTCTCTCCCCCATAAATCCAATCTCAAATCCCCCCTGTAGCCTTAGGGAAGCTTCCTGTCACAGGTGACTTATGGAAGGAATCTTTATCTTTCCTCTCTGGCACAAGACTTTCCCCAGGAGGTCTGTGTTAAGCTTACCAGAAATAAAATCTAGAAAACAGAAAAAGCAGAAAGGCAAGGCAAGGCATTATGAAGAAAATACATTGTACTGCATTGCATTATGAATTTAGAAATTTTAAGTTGAATGAGTATATAAAATATATGTGCTACATGTTTTACGATTTAAACTTCTTCTGTAAAGGAGCAGTTGCTCTGTTTTGTGTTTCCTTGGGAGGCAGTTAAGAGAACTGGTTAAAATAAAAAATCACCGGCCTTGGAATCCTACTTCTTGGGTCCAACTTGGAGATACGCAGTTTTGGTCTAGTTATTAAATATCTCAGCACCTCAGTAACCTCATGTGTGAAATGGAGGTTGTAATAGAACTACCATTTCAGGACTATTGTAGAGATTAAATGATTGAGTGTGAGTAAAGCCCTTAGGATGTTGCCCATGTTGAATGAACTCAATAACTGTTGGGTGATAGTATATACTATGTGTTCTACAGGGACATAGGCATATTGTGGACCCCACCCAGGAAATGGTTAAGCAGAGGCTGAAATACTCTAAAAATGTTGTAGGAGGAATACCATATTGGGAGAGTGGTAGTTTCTGGATCTAAAACCTTCAAATTTTGGATTTTTTTTTTCATTCTGTGAAGTAACTCGTGTGCTGCCTGGGAGCACAGTGTGTTGACTGAGCATATGACAAAGTGTGAGGCTGGTGAATAGGGAACTTCTTAGTTTCCTTTTGATGCCACCTTTTTTCTTGAGATGCTTGCTCTTATTCTGGATGCCAGATGATCTGCTGTGCTTTCTGTTTATCTGGGTTACCTGTATCTGTTCATCTCCCATCCAGATTCCTGATTCTTTAGGTGAGAGACAGCTAGCTAGCCGACTGCAAGGATTACTCTTGCGTCATTCCTTCTAGGCAATACTCACATTTTAGCAGAGGTCACCATGGCAAGTTTGCAGAGGTGAGTATTGATGGACACACCCAGTGAGGGAGGCCATTGCAGAACCCATCCTGGACACCGTAGTGAGATTTGGGCCGTTACAGGTCCCTGTGGCCCATCCTGCTAGAGCCCTTGGGAAAGTTATTCTAGAAGGAACTAAATGTATTTAAAATCTAAGCTCTTAGAAAGAGGAAATGAAGTTTGTACACCCATTGGTGGTCACCATGCTTCGATATAGCCCTGGATTCTACTTTCTCTGGAGGGAATGGATAAGATCTTTAAGTCTGAGAACAAAGACAATAAAACTCCTTTGCAGTTGTGTTTAAGTGTTGTGCTACTATTCTGAGGGAGGAGCCATATCCTTGCACTTGCTTCAGAAAATCCAGGTCAGTGTATATGGTTTGCATGTACAACACACACACACACACACACACACCCCAACCTAACCACTCCTGTGTCAACTCCAGGTGCTTCCTGTCTTGCCTTCCTTCCCTTCCCTTCCCTTTCCTTTCCTTTCCTTTCCCTCCTTCCTTCCTTTCTTCCTCTCTTTTTGGTACTAAGTCTGTTTAATATCTTTAATTATTCTATCACCTCTAAGTCCTTCCACAAAGGGCATTACTGTTCCTCAGTGTATAGCAAACATATCTTTTAAAAAAGAGCCAACCTTAATGTCGAAGCTGTAGTATAAATTTTTAATTATTGGCAGCACTGTACTATAAAGTAAAACAAAGAATACCTTATTTAGATGAAACAAATATAATACTTCACTGGGGAATATACCCAGCACATTTTTTTCCTTTACATATGTACATCCAATGGTAGAAGTTTGTGGGCTAATTTAAAAACAAAAGCAGGGAGACAAACCATGAGAGATTCCTGTTAATCTCAGGAAACAAACTGACAATTGCTGGGGGTGGGGGTTGAGTGAAGAGGGACGAGGTGGCTGGATGATGGACACTGGGGAGGGTATGTGCTATGGTGAGTGCTGTGAATTGTGTAAGCCCGATGAATCACAGACCTGTTCCCCTGAAGCAAATAATACATTACATGTTAATAAAAATGCAATTAAAAAAATAATGACAGCCATGTTTTTCTCAGGAATAGTATTGTAGATATACCTTATAGCTTGTTTTTATAGCAGATACTAGTTTGCCAAACTTCAGTGGCAAACCACTAAGTTGTGAGTTTGGTATTGTCCACCTAGATGTTTCTCGTTGCCCTGAGAATCTGGCCGTGAGTAATGTTGAGAAATCACCTTGTTGACACCATTTCTCTCTCTCTCTCTCTCTCTTTTTTTTGTAAAAGCTAGAGATTTATTGTTATTTTGTGATTAATAAATTGTCAAATTGGTCATGACACTATCCCACACTGTATACCACCATTTACCAGTACAAAAGTTTTTGAACCAGACTGAGGCATAAGGCAGAGAGAGCAAAGACACATGAATATCATCCTTAACAACCTCCACAAGTCATGCCTCCACCTTGACCATCACTCGTGTTTTCCTGCTAACACCATTTCTCTTCTTAAGGGCAACTCCAGTATGACACAATATTCATATCCTTAAGATGCAAGGCCTCCCACAAATCCACTGGATATCACAATGTTCTGTTTGATAAACTCTGTTGCTACTTCACTTGTATCATGGGTTTCAGGTGCTTCCTTATTTGCTCCTTTCTTTATTAAAGATTTTATTTATTTATTTAACACAGAGAGAGATCGAGATCACAAGTAGGCAGAGAGGCAGACAGAGAGGAGGAAGCAGGCTCCTCTTCTGCACGCTGCACGTTGAGTGGACAGCCCGATGTGGGGCTCGATCCCAGAACCCTGGGACCACGACCCGAGCCGAAGGCAGAGGCCTTAACGCACTGAGCCACTCAGGCACCCCTATTTGCTCCTTTCTTAATCTTTTCTGTTCTGTTTACATCTTTTTCAACTCTCTTCCAGTCAGTCTGCACATAGCCACTGTGACTGGCAATGTGAAGAAGAAGAAAGCCACCACTTCCTGCAGTTTTCTGCTTTCCAGAACAAAACTCCTGCACACTGGCCAGTCACTCCACCCTTTGCAATCTGGATGGCCCTGAGTGTTTTTCTACAGTAGGTCTGGAGCTGTGGCCAAACATTCAATTCTGCTAATGGCATCTTCTTGCATACTCAGTTAAATCCAAGACTTTGTAAGACCTATCATTGCTTTCATATTCTTAGGGTTATGGTCGCCATGGTTCCTGGTCGCCATGGTTCCTGGTCGCCATGGTACTGCTGGCCCAGGTGGGTCCTTTCAGATGTAACTGAAAACATCACTCTCTCCTCTGCGCCTCCCTCACAGAGGCTGTGAGGAGTGTGGTCTTTGTCTACATATTTAATGGAGGGGGGATCTCACAGGGGAAATGCTAACGCTTTCACTGGGTCTTTGTGTAACCAAGTAAGCAGCCAACTAAAAGCTCACATCCTCTTTCTAAAGAGACAGGACAGCCAAATGTAGTGCATGATTCCTGATTGGATCCCGACTAAAAAAAGAGAAAGATCTGTCAAAGATATTGGGATAATTGAAGACAGTCGAATAGGGATTGAATATTGATTAGATCCTCACTATTCAGAATGTGGGCCACTGACCACACCAGCAGCCTCACCTGGGAGCTTGTAAGAAATGCAGCTTCAATCCCTACCCTAGGTGGTTTACAGGCACATTAAAGGTTGAGAAGCACGTGTGTGAGAATGCGTGTGCATTCCAAGTAGAAAAATTCAGAGATAAGTCTGTAACCCCGACTGAAGGCAACATTTTCAAAGGAACTGGACCCTAGACTCTCCCAAGGCATCGTGGATTGTCCTGCTGGAGCCATTGGAGTCTTCTTCTAGGTGGGATAGACCAGGCATGGAGGTGTCAACTGCATGGAGGAGTGATGGAATTAGACTAACCCCACAAGAAGAAACTCCGGAGTCCCAAAGGTGCCTGGGGATTCATTGAACTCTGCGACAAGAAGTCAACAAGGTTAGCAGTTTGGGTGTGTCCCCTTAACTTGGTGGGTTTTTTTTTTTCCCTTTGTTGGATGACATAGCTTAAAATTCCTTCCTTCGTGTGTTGTAATTCCCTCTGGTTTTCCCCAACCCTTTACTGTGGTTGGACAACACCCCTACAACTTTGTGTGTTGGTGACAGGGGAGAAATGAGACCTGCCCTGTGGTCACAGCCCTCCGTGAAGGCCTTGGCAGGGACAGTACCATCACTGGCAAGGAGCAGAGGTCACTGGGCTCTAGGCTACATTTTCCAGAAGAGGAGGTGAACCTCTGCCACTCCTGGGTCTCATTTATGTGTCTCTGTCTCCTCTCAGGTCTGAGCCTTGTATTCAGGATTACTAACTCTGAGAACTTCTCTCTGATTGCCAAATCACAGAACGGGAAGTGGTGAGGATGAGGCTCTCCCAAGTCCCATATTTCTGTAGCTATAAAGGATTTGATTCATGCGGGGGCATTTATTTCAAATAAAGACTAGCACAAACTGAAAAGAACTGAGAAATTACACCCTCCCATTCTTGTTTCCAAATTCCATTCAGGTTTGACACTTATTTGAACAATTTTCATTTTGAAACATGAAAAGGTAGAAGAATCCAGCCTCTTTCTGTTAACAGTAGACAAAGATAAGCATCTCTCCACAAAGGTACGAGATTATGTTACCCTTCTGGAATTCTGGTAGCCAATTCAAGTTGTTTTTGAAGCACAATGCTACCCATGAGGCCTAAACCAAAAGAACCAGACATTCCAGATTGACTCAAATAATTCCATTTTTTAAATGTAATGTTCTGGCACTTCTGCGATTTCCATATTTGTTCCAGTTTTCATCACACCCTGTGATACTGAATGGCAAGACCAGGAACAGAATGCTTCTTTGAATAACTCAGCTGCCTTCCTACCTTGTGGCTGTCAGGTATAGGACACAGTTTGTCAGGAATTAAAGGAAAACACAGTTTCCATTCAGGAATTTAATTCTCTTTCAACACATATAAAGAGGGTAAAAATTGTTTTGTGGTTTATTATGTGGAGGGGAAGTCTTCTATTTACAAAAACAAAACAAAACCCACCACCAACAACAAAACCAAAGGAAGTAAATTCTCAATAGAAACTATGGATCTTTGATGAACTTTTTATTCCTGGATGATTTGAGATTTATTAAGAGCCAAACTAAAACCTATTTTGTTTTTCACTGTGTCTTGTAAGTAGGGGGAAAAAGATGACAATAACTATTGAGCCATATGACTCTCAAATACATAGTAACTTGGCTTTGCATGCAAGGCAAAATGCTTCTAGAAACCCCATGATAGGAAGGTTAAATCCTGTTCATTTTCTTTGGAACTATCCGGAAACATTCGCAGGTCAGAGCTGGGATGTCCATCCTGTAGTTTATATAGCAAAGTTATGTTGTCTCTGACTCCACAGAAGAAGAGTTTACAGCCGAACTGGAAAACAGCTCTCCTGTGCTGTATCTAGTCTAGGCTATGTAGGCCAGACTTTATCAGTTTTTTGTACTCCATGTGATAATTACTGCTTGCCAAACACGCTTGTCTGAATTATTCCATAAAACATGCTTGATAAATGGACTTATCAAGACCACTAGGTCTTGTAGAACTTAAATTAGTCCCAGATGACTCTCTTTTCAGTTAAAAGATAAATTTAAATAAAATGTGAATGTAAACATATTTTCAACTCAAAGTTCTATTTTAACCACTGAAGCACATTCTGGCACGAAGTACTGTATCTATTTTTGACATTTATGAGTTTTGCATTTGTTGGAAACAAACAGGATCTCAGGTGGCTGTATCTATTTTTTATATTTATGGCTCTTTTGCATTTGCTGGAAACAAGTTCTCAATTTTCTATACGCAAAATGAAATCATAACAGATGCTTCAGAAGGCTCTGAGGATGAATAAATAAGATGGTAGACATAAGGTGTTTATCACAGTGCTGGGTACATAGTGACTGTTTGGTAAATGTTGCAACTTAATTCCTTTAGCTTGTGGTAGATGCACACACACTTGACAGGTGATTTAAATATATTCATTTCTGTTGGTTTTCAAATGAATGTATTCACCTTTCATTGTAAAGTAATGGGTTTTGGCGCACTTGGGTGACTCAATTTGTTAAGTGTCTACCTTCGTGCCTTCCTCTCAGCTCACAATCGATCTCAGCATCCTGGGATTGAACCCTGTGTTGTAGGGCTCCCTGCTCAACAGGGAGTCTGCTTCTCTCTCCCCTTCTGTATCCTGACTTCCCCTGCCACCTACCTGCTCCTGCTCTCTCTCAAATAAATAAAATAAATTCTTTTAAAAAACGTGTTTTAATAGCAATCCAGAGCTTATTTTTTGTGCATTAGTTAAGTTTTGGAAATTTAATTGTCTTACTGATTCTGCTCATAAAGCCCTCTGCTTTTCCAGTGCAACTTCACCACTTTTTTCATGCTCCCGACTCACCATTTGGGCAGAACTATGCCAGTCCTGTCATACATTCCAGTTTCTTTTCCAATTCTGTAACTGACATGTAACACTGTGTAAATTTAAGGTGTATAATCATACAACGAATCATACATTTATATATTGTAAAATGATTCCCATCATAGAATTAGGTATCTTGTCCATGACATCGCCTAATTATCATTTATTTATTTATTTTTGTGGTGAGGACATTTAAGATTTACTCTCTTAGGAACTTTCAAGTATATAATACAGTATTATTAACAGTAATCATCATGCCATCTATTAGATCCTCAGAAAGTATTCATTTTCTAATGAATCTGAAACTGAAAGTTTGTACTCTTTGACTGACATCTCCCTGTTTCCTACCCCCCATGCCCAGCCCCTGGTAATCACAATTCTACTCTCTGTTTCTATGAGTTCTGCTTTTTAATTAATTTTTTTTTTTAGCTTTTATTTTTTATTTTTTTAAGTAAGCTCTATGCCCAACATGGGGTTTGAACTCAGGATTCTGAGATCAAGAGCCAGATGTTCTGCCTACTGAGCCAGCCAGGTGCCCCAAGTTCAACTTTTTTAGATTCCATATATAAGTGAGATCATATGGTATTTGTCTTTCCCTGGTTTAACATAAGGTCTTCGAAGTCCATGTTGTCAAAAACAGTAGGATGTCCTTTCTTGTGGTTGAATAATATTTCACCATATATATGAATAATATTCATAAAAATATATATGAACAATATTTTTATGTATATTATCTTCTTTATCAATTAATCCATTGATGGGTATTTAGGTTGTTTCCATACCATGGCTATTGACTCCATAGTTTCTTGTACCATTTTTTTCCTTGTCTAGAAAACTTCTTCCCCATTTTCCTTTATTATGATCCTGCTCTTCCCTTAAGGTTTGGTTCACACATGTTTTCCCTCTTACAAAGCCATTTGCGATTCTCTTAGTCCAAAAGGAGTATCTCTCATACAGCCATTCTAATGACTTTGAAATTTTTTAAAATAAATATTTAAATTTAGAATAGGATTAGATTTAAAGAAAAGTTGCAAAGATTGCCTGGAGGATATATATATCTATGTATCTATATATCTATATCTATATCTATCTATCCCTAGCCCATGTCCCCTAATGTTTACATCTTACCTTACTATGGTACGTTTGCCAGAATGAATAATCCACCATTGGCATACGGATTGAGCGATTTCAACATATATTGTAGCTGACTCTTAACTGTAAACTCCTTGAAGCCAGGCTCTGTGGCTACTAACTGAGTCATTTCTATAATCTGTATAACACCAGTGCTTACCACTGTGTACTGAGTAGGCACTAAAACATTATTTGTTGAATGAATAATTGCCTTCATTGCCTGAACTGCCTACTACAACAAACCCCTCATTTCATTTGTTTATTGTAAGTCGACTTTGTACTGAAGTAGAACACACATGCAGAAAAATGTGATCATAAATATAGAGCTCAATGAATTTTCACAAAATGGACACACTTCTGTAACTATCACTGAGATCTTCAAATAGAACATTTCCTGCGTATTTTCTTTCCCCAGGATCTCCCCAGTATACCCCCTCCAGTCTTCCATTTTGACTTCTTCCATTGCCCTCACTTTTATTTTAACAATGGGACACAGTGTTACAGTTCATGATTATAATGCAACTCTCTTTTATGTTGTTATCATATCCATGCAAAGTGGCTTGAATCTATTAAAAATTTTGCTGCTTGATTAAAGGAAGTACAATGAAGCAGATTTTCCAACCACCAAACAATGTCCATTGTCTTTGTAGTTTATAAAGTTTCTTCATCAAGGCCCAGCTTATAGTTGGGTGTACCCACTTTGGGCTGAAGGACAATTCTAACCTCAAAACATCAGTCAGGCCACTGTAGGAAGTAGGATATAAACCATTTTGGTTTCTGTTCCCTTAGAAACACGTGGAACAAAATACAGTTTGCCAAATGGAAATATACAAAGCCACTGGGGAAATAAATGTTATTTTTAAGCTTCTAAGAGGCTATCACAAATAACTGGGAGGAGAATGGAAAGAATTCAAAAAGCAGGTGACCTTTTAACAGACACAACACAGCAGGTTTAGCAAGTTGTTAGCAAGGGTAACACAGTTTAACAGGCACAACACAACAGGGTTAGCAAGCCTGGAGAATTGTTACAATCTGGAGAAAGAGATGCCGAGAGACCAGACCAGGCGGGACTGACCTCAGTGGACATGATGAGAATGAAGCTGACTTTTCCCCATCCTATGAGAGCTGGGTAGCAAAAAGAAAACCATCCTCCAGAAAATGAGAATCCCCAGGTAGTACAAAGAGGAGCAGATTTGGAGATCTGGGAGCTGGTCCGTTTGTTGCTGGCAGCCGTGTCTGGAGTGTCATCCTCAGAAGACTGGCTTTCTTCTACACTCTCAGAGCAAATATCACCCTGTGGAGATGTGACCAGTCCTCTAGGTGGAGATCACAGAGGTGGGGCAAGTAGGTTAGAAAGAGGAGGATGGCTGCGCTGTCACTAGAGAAAGCTGTTCTGCAAAGGGGACAGGGAGAAAGGCAGACATGTCTTCTGGATTCAGAGGGAAAAGAAAGCCACCATGGTCTGTCTCTGTCCCTCTGAAGTTACATCACTGCTTCACTGTTAGTTCTCAGATGGGTCAAGAATTGACAGCTATGGGGCGCCTGGGTGGCTCAGTGGGTTAAAGCCTCTGCTTTCGGCTCAGGTCATGATCCCAGAGTCCTGGAATTGAGCCCCGCATTGGGTTCTCTGCTCAGCAGGGAGCCTGCTTCCCTTCCTCTCTCTCTGCCTGCCTCTCTGCCTACTTGTGATCTCTGTCAAATAAATAAATAAAATCTTTAAAAAAATAAAAAAGAATTGACAGCTACTTTGCAAAGTATACGCCAATTGCACAAATGGCCTGCTTTGTGCTGTGCATTTAAAACAAGACAGAAAACGTTGCCAATTGGTCTAGCTTTCTGCACAGATAGCATTGAGAAAACTGGCTCGACTAGAGACAGTTTGTGCCACATTTTCTCTCATAAAGGGAAAACCTCCACAGACCAAGCAAAGCGAGAGATGCAGAGGGAAATGCCAAGAGCTGGCTGTTCCTGCGTATCCCTTGGGTTACAGACAATCACAATTCCAAGCACACCAGGGACCTATCGTGTTTTGGTATTCACATAACTACTAGTATTGCATGCCCTTTACTAAGCAGACTAACAACAGTATGTGTAAGATCTTCTGGGAAAAAAGGCCCTGGGAGCTTGAACATATTCTCTA
The DNA here is from genome assembly GCF_922984935.1 of Meles meles. Taxonomy (NCBI): domain Eukaryota; kingdom Metazoa; phylum Chordata; class Mammalia; order Carnivora; family Mustelidae; genus Meles; species Meles meles. The sequence continues at coordinate 89,389,421 of NC_060068.1, forward strand.
ACCACCAGCCTTTCTCCCACCATCTCTTTCTACTACCACAACTTTCAGTCAAGGTGACTTGCAGGAGATTAATTAGGTATACGCGGGAGCTCGCAGAAATGTATTGGATAGCTCACTGGCTTCATTTTTCCTTGGTTATCTGGAATCTTACAAAAACATGCCAATCTCTCTTTACAGAGGGGCATATCACAGTGAGGCAGAAAAAGCACTAAGGGGCGCCTGGGTGGCTCAGCGGGTTAAAGCCTCTGCCTTCGGCTCGGGTCATGATCCCAGGGTCCTGGGATCGAGCCCCGCATCGGGCTCTCTGCTTGGCTGGGAGCCTGCTTCCTCCTCTCTCTCTCTCTCTGCCTGCCGCTCTGCCTACTTGTAATCTCTATCTGTCAAATGGATAAATCTTAAAAAGAAAAAAAAAAGAAAAAGCACTAAGTGGTATTATTCTTCTTTCACTTAGGACCAGTTCTTTCTCTGAAATTCTCTGATTTTTTTTGTTTTAAAGAGAAAGAAACAAGGATTTTCCCAAATACTACAGTAGAGCTTGTGATAGAATTAAAACTCAATGTTCAACATCAGTGTTCTAAAAATCATCAGCCACTTATCTTCATGGAGAGTTTTTCTTTTTTTAAAGATCTTATTTATTGATTTGACACAGAGAGAACAAGTAGGGGGAGCAGCAGGCAGTGGGAGATGCAGACTCCCCATGGAGTAGGGAGCTGAATATGGGGCTCAATCCCAGGATCCAGGGATCATGACCTGAGCCGAAGGCAGGTGCTTAACCGACTGAGCCACCCAGGTGACCTCGAGAGTTTTTCTTCTGTGTGACAGGTTACTATTTTTCCTTGATCTCTTTTTCTCTTACATCTCTTTCTGTGTAAGAATGTATCCTTCTCTGCCACTCACCTCCAAGTCCATTGCAAAGCCTCTGACATCCCACTTCTCCAGCAAAAAAACTCATCCTACTCATCTGCCCTATCAGCCCTCTACCCTAACTCTCTACTATCAGTAATATGGAAAAGAGCAGAAGTTTCCAAGTTTTTCTCCTGAACATACACTGGATGAAATTCTTAGGGGCTTGTATGCTCCACCAACCAACCAACAACCGCCAAACATGGGGAATGGTGCAGCAATGGTCTACCCATTGTCCATATAACAATAAAAATTAGACATAATAGATGCCTATAAATTGAAATTATATTTAAGTAACTGATGATACATCCACTAAGGAAACTTTTTATGAGCTTTAATGTAACGTTTGCTAAAAGTATATAACATGTTTCTGCTACAACATTAAGTAAAAAAAAAAAAGGTAGGATACAAAATAATGTATTTATAACATGGCTGCAGCTGAGCAATGCTTAAAACCTAAAAATCTGTTGGGGGGAAAAAGGCAGGAAAAAAAAAGACTGGACACAAATGCTTCAGAATTAACAGACTGAGCCCTGAAGATGAGGGTTTGGGTGATTCCTTCCCTCTTTGTAATTTTCCACCTTTTATAATTTATGAAAAAAGAAAACCTTGAGCTTTTGCATTTAATCAGTGAGCAAAAGCAATGACAGGGGCGCTATGGCCGGGCACCCAGCACTCCAGGGAGGATTTGGCGGTGGCTGCCTGGGCCGGGAGGGGTTCCTGGGACAGCCTCCGGGACACAGGATCCTGCTCTGGCAGGAGCTTCAGAGAGGAGCCTGATTTATCTGTGAACAGATGACGTCATCCCGAGAAACGCAGAAAGTGCTGATTAATCACGAACTCAGGACAAATCTCTAGAAAGAACTCTGGTCGAGGTGACACAAGATGGTGCCCCAAGAACGACCGCGGGCTCGGGCGCTGCCACGGGGCCGCAATTCAGACCACCACACCACCCCGCCGCCCCGGACGCTCCGTGCCGCTGGCCCCGCAGGTGGCGCATGCGCAGCCTGCAGGCCGGCCCCTCCATCCGCTGGCGCGCCACCTGCTCGGCGTCGCCGGCGTCGCAAGCCTTGCGCCGGCCTGGGCCGGTTCTCTCTAGGCTCCGAGTCTGTGTCTACTTCTTGCTTCGTGGTCGCGAACCAACTAGCACGGCCCTGAAAGTTGACTGTCACCGTGGTGGGAAGACATTGGCCGAGATCTCACTCTTCCTTGGAGAAAGTTCTCTCACCCTCTGAGAGAAAACGTGTATAAAAGGTTGTCTGTGCTCTTGAGAGAAGAGTGATCAAAGGACTCTGGGAGACAGATGTCGGTAGAGGCACCGGGCAGTGAAATACATTCCTCGTTCGAATGACTTTGTAACAAGTTCTGAAAAGGGCCCTGGGTGAGGCCAGGCAAGCAGGGGGAAGACTTGAAGCGTTTCAAGTGGGAAGCTCCTGGGCTCTGCTCAGAAGGAAATGCTGGAAAGAGTGCCAGGAGCGGACGGAGTGCGGATGCCTCCATCTTGCCTGATTCACCGCGTCGCCTCTTACAGCGGATGCCTTGCGGCCAATCTCGAAGGAGCCCTGTCTGGCGCCCTGCAGCGCCGTGCCCCCGCTCCTCCAGCCTGCACCCGTCATCTGCTGTGTTAGGCACATGTTAAACAGCGAACCTCACCAGTGGCAGTGTGTAAGAAAGCACCTAGCACCTGCAGGTGAGTGGCAGTAGAGCTGGTGTTCTGGTCCAGGTGCGCGGAATTGGTACCCCTCAAAATACCCACAACACAAATTGCCCTACTGATTTGTCTTAAGTACGTCGAGACTTGTCGGCGTCTTTCTATTTTCTTTCCTTTTTTCCTTTCTCTTACAAAACAAAGGCCTTCCTAGGGTTGTTTAATGAACTTCACCATACACTCTGCTGCATCATGTTGGATGCCTTGGCAAGGAGAAGGGCGTTTTTATCTTCTTTTGATCGCCATTGGAGTCTCAGGCCTTTGAATCTTTTGAACACATCCATTGTTTGACACTAACACAGCCACTGCTACAACTGTGCTGCTCTCTTGATTATATTTCTTTGGCTCAAATATTACCATATTTAATATGTTTTCTGACTCTTGCACCCAAGGGAATGGGGATATGGAGGAAGGTTCCTAAGCAGTAATTGGCACCTTGAGTTCCTATGACCTTTTTGGAGTTCATAGTAACCAGAGTCAACAATGAACAAGGGTTTAGGAGAAACAGCATCAGGTTTATGTAATTCAGAAAAGATAATGCAGTTGCAAGGCAAGGGAAGAACAGATAAGGATGTTTGGTAGTTGCTAAAATCAGAACTTCCCAAACTGGGGTTGTCATCAGAATTACCCAGGCAACTTAAAAACCCCAGGCAACTTCTGGAATTGGTATTGGGACAGACATCTGTGTTTTTCAAAACTCTTGGCAGATTCCGCCATCAGCAAAGGCGGGGCCACTGGTTTATCACTTGGGCTACTGTGCATCAGGGGCAATATGGTGTGCCTGGGCTTGGAGTTGCTGATCAGAATTTATGAGGTTCTGGAGATACATTTGGCCCAGTTTGCCAAAATTACCCCATTATTGTAGGATATGACCTTCAGACTGGGATTCAGAGCTGAGGGGATCTGGGAAAGGGACAGACAGAGGTACCTACCTCCTGAGTGACTAGGAAGCAAAGACTTTCAGGTCCCTAAGCCCCGGGGAAGGGTGTTAGAGTCAGGTCAAGGAACAACCAGTGGAGAGGGATAGTAACAGGAGAATCCAAAGTAGCTGTACAGCTCCTGAGGATCCACTGATTGATTCCCAGCTCTACCAGCAGGGAAGAGCTCTATGTTAAAGCTTACAGGAACCTAAAACTCACTCTTAGACAAGAATTCTAAACTTGGGAAGCTCTGACTGAAGGAGGTAATGGTAATATTAATAATAATTGCTAACACAAATGATGTTGTGGTTAGCATTTATGGAACACTTTACAAGAATGAGCCAATTTAATCCCTCACAACAATCTTTTGAGGTAAACCATTTATTCCATTTACAGATGAGAAAACCAAGGCACATAGAGTTTAGGTGAATCACCAAAGGATTCCTAGCTAGTTGGTGACAAAGACAGAACTTGAACATAAGGCTCTATGCCTGCAGAATATGAGTTCTTTTGATGTGAGATGTCCCATTTCCGAGGCTTGTTTATTTCCATAGTGGAGTTGAATCCAAGTCAAAGAGTGAGGTGGTGGTTAAGAGAAACTTAGGAATGAATGATGATAAATGCTAAAATACGCAAAGAGCAGTTAGTTTGAAAACTCACATCATATCTAATTGGGGTCTTCTTTTTTAAGATTTATTTTTTTATTTTAGAGAGAGAGACAGGTGCACACACAAGCAGAGGGAGGGGCAGAGGGAAAAGAGAATCCCAAGCAGACTCCCTGCTGAGTGGGGAGCCTAATGCAGGACTCATCTCATGACCCTAAGGTCATGACCTGAGCTGAAATCAAGAATTGGATGCTCAACCAACTGAGCCACCTGTGTGTCCCGGGGTGGTTGTTTCAATTTGGTTATTCGTAGCCTGAGATCCTAATAGTACCTTGACACCTTGATATCAACCTGAGGATTAGGTGCATAATAAACCACATCAGTGGGCCTAGAGGAGAGTTAGGTTCTAAATCTTATTTTAATAAAACAACTCTTTAACCTTTCCAGAATCATTAAAAAAAAAACTAGTTTAATTTTGTTAATATAGCCTTCACATTTTAGCAGAGTCTCTCAAGTGCTCATCAAGTTGGTTTGAGAAGGAGATTGGCAATGACTGGGAAACTATGTCGTCCTTGTAAATGGGCTTGAGAGTCCAGTAAGGGAAGAGTAAAGAAATGACAAAGCACCCTTTGGAGGATGATGACAGAAATCTACGTATGAAAATAATCACACCTTGGGGATCTTGGAGGGTCTGCAAGCACTACTGATTACTCACCAGTTGTAAGCTCTCCCAGCATTAATCCATCTTGGCAGTGGGAAGGATATTACCACATGACTGCATTGCCTGCTGGCTTCTTACAAACTCCTGGCTGGAAGAGAAAATGAGTGAATATTCACTCTGGAAGATGGAATTGTTTCCTGTATAGAGTCTACCTCATGGAGGTCCTTCAAGCAAGTAAACCAGGTTTTGAAATTTTATTTTTCTGTTGACCATATTCCAACAAATTTTGAAGCATCTAATTCCTATCTTGGAAGAGTTTCCTTAAGGTTTGACCAGACTCATGTCAGGCCAGTGGCCACTAAGGTTATTTTTTTAGCCCTATCGTAATTTTACACTTCACTGAAAATGTCAGACCTTGCCTGTATCATATTGGCCAAGGAGGGGAAAAAGTACTACTTGGTTCTTGAAGGCTCTTTAACATTTTTAGGTCAATGTTTATTTCATATTTTTGCACCTAAGGTGGCTGGAGAAAAAGTGCATTTGTAGAAAAACAAAACAAAACATTTTTTCCCCTATTGACGGGACCTGTTTTACTCACCAACAGTGAGGATAATGTGGGATACAAGGCAAAGGGAATGGGTATTCAGGTGCTGGAAGACTTCTTTGGTCACCATGGATTTTGAGATGGCTGCCTCTTCATGTAGTTCTCTCCAGTAAGTTCAGAAGACATTGTCTTACATTATTTAAAGGAGGGAGAAGGAGAGAGAAGAGAGGAGAGAGAGTATGTTTTCCACACTAGCATATTACTAACCCCGATTAGCAGAGAGAAGGTGTTCTTTAAAGAGAAGCATTAAATAGTTTCCCACATTATGCATACAGAGAGGGTTTACCCAGGAGCTGGAGGCAGGTCATGGACCATACAAAGTAGAATGTCATTCAGGAACACGATCTTCCCCCAGCCTGGTAGGGCATGAAGATCTCATTCTTAAACCTGGGACTGTCCCTAACCTGTGGAGAGACACTTTAGCTACTCATACAGCTTACAGGGCTGCAGAGAATGTCTTTGTTCTTCATCTTGGTGGCTACTGAATTGTAGGCTTGGTGAGGCATCATCTTTCTCAGAGTGCTGCAGAATGTTGGGAGGCCAGAGGCAGAGAGCTGTGATCCTGGAGAGTGGCTTACAGAAGTCTGTTTCATTACTGTAGGGTCTGAACTTCCAGATCCATTTCCTGAACAAGTCATGGGCCTCTCCATCTCATAGCTCAAATCACAGGTTATTGTCTTGTCACTGAATCTAGAGTCCTGTGCCTCAAGTTTTATAGGAAGCCAAGTATTTAATGGGATATTTGCAGTGGGATGCAGTGAAGTGGTAAAGGCTAAGTTGTATGGAATAGGCAGTCCTTTTAGCTTCCACCTGCAAAATGCCTTAGCTCCAAAGGCCATCTTATCTCAGGGAATATTGACCAGATTCCTCAGAACTAGCCCAAGGGAAACAGAAACAGAACAAGAATTGATAGAGGAAAGGGAGAAAGAGAAATCAGGATTAGAAGTAGGAGGAAAGAATTCCAAGAAGGTAGATTTGAATTTGGCAGGAAGAATATCATGAGTGATGATTGTACTAGAGTTTCAGTAAGGTTCTCAGGACCACTTGAGTTGGCTAGCACATGGAGAAGCCTGGCAGTGAAAGGGGAGAGAAGGAAGAGCTCTCTCTTGAGGTTGTGCCATTGATCATTGCACAAGGGTACTCTGAATAAGGGGACATGATTCACATCACCAGCAACCTAGATTTGATATTTATCATCTCAGTTTTTCTTGCAGATGTAGTGAAGGGTCTTGTTCAAACAAAGTCAGTATATTATCACAGTTTTCTGACATATGGAAGTAAAGTGTCTTGGGGAATGAGTGCCTTTTTCTAATTCACACAAATGTACCATATGGGCTAGTAATGACCCTGAGGGAAAAAAGTACAGTACTCAAAAGGCATTTCAATGCTATAAATAATATTAAAGCTGTGGAATCAGTGAAATACTGTAAAGAGAATATGTTTATTTATTTTATCCTTATCAATACTGTGATTAAGATAGAAGTCTTGAAGGTTGATATTTTGATGTGGGTGATAAGAAGGAGATCCTAGAAATAAATCTTTCTCTCTGTTTTAGCCTGCGTCAGAATGCAGGTGTTTTCTGTGTTTTGAAAATTTGTGAAAGTTTTTATTTGCAATCTTATCCTGTCCTGACTCTCTCCCACTTGGGCATGAGATCATTTTCTGTGGTTGCTAGACGAGATTTGAAAGTGGCAGGAGAATGGAGAAGTGGGAAAGAATCGCTGCTGAAGTCCAAACCACTTGGCTTATTTGTAATATCCTTGATGTGTTTCAAAAGCATCATTTGAAGCACATAAAAAGTAAAGACTTTCAGTTGTGATGCTTTAGGTAATGATGACTTCTAACAAAATTCTTCCAATTTACTTTCTTCCATATATCCTTGGAAGAAGATTTAAGAGAATGAGTTGATTTTAAGGCAAAAGAGTTATAGTGCTGGAAAAAAAAATCTGTTAATCTTTCTTGTACGATAGTGTAGTTGGTGCTGCCAAAAAAGTGGCACCTGAGAGATTATATGTAAAGAACAAACACTCTAATCTTGACGTTATGATGGGGAACATTTCACTGATTTACCTTTTGAGTAATCAATTAGCTATCTACTAATTTCAAGGTATTTCTTATAAAATGGTGGCTGTGGGAAGGTTATATTTAAATACCTGTAGGTGCCTGGTTGGCTCAGTGGGTTAAAGCCTCTGCTTTCAGCTCAGGTAATGATCCCAGGGTCCTGGGATCACCCACATCGGGCTCTGTGCTCAGCAGGGAGCCTGCTTCCTCCTCTCTCTCTGCCTGTCTCTCTGTCTACTTGTGATCTCTGTCTGTCAAATAAATAAATAAATAAAATCTTTAAAAAATGTATTAAGTACCTGGATAAATTACCCATTGTTTCAGTGAACTCAACTGCCTTTTTTTTTTTTTTTTTTCCTATTTGATAAATAAGTGACTCACTTAGCCTTGGAGCACTAGAGAGATTTACCAAGATCGTTTGTTACATTTCCCTGTCATGTAAACATTGTGTTCAGGAAGGGCTCTAGTGGGAAGTGCTGTGAACTGAGAACAGACAAGCTGCCCTCCTTGCCTTCTAGACTGCTCAGATTGATTGCATAGGTGTACTTGACTTTATGTTGTTTCTGTGGGAAATTCTGCACATCAGAGGACAAATGAATTTACCTAGGGGCTTATTACATAAAGGAATAATGAGGGATGTGATTTCTTGAGTTAAGAAAAGAAAATTTAGATCTGTTTTAACCATTTTGGATTCACATGTCCAATAGTTGTTTTCCATTCTCAACCTTTCTGCTTTAGGGCAGCACATCTAAGTACAATTTTCAGTAAACAGACATCAGTTAGTTGTTAGTTGGGAGAACTTGTTAAGAATCAAACAAAAAACAGTAGCTTCTTGGGATCCTACTTCAGATCAATGGACTCGTCATTTCTCAGACCTGGGAAACTGATTTTAACAAGTGTCTTGACCCCCTGCCTCCTCCAGGGTGATTTTGAAACACGTTCATACATTTATGATCTAACATTCTGTTTTATTCCTTTGGTTGCAGGAGGGGGGAAGAAAGAGAGATGTAGAGATTGATTCTCAGTTTTGTACCAAACCATGAACAAAGAGATATTAATTTCTATGGAAGGTTCTTTCTCTATTGAAATAAACAAGGAACTAGTTGAAGAAAACCTGGGTGTGTAGGCTGATAAGACTGGGGCAGTAAACATTTGAAACTTCAAATTTGTAAAACCCCGAATTGTGTGGATATTTAGAATATTTTTTTGAATATACACGAGCAAGCTATTATACAACTAGCATAGTTGGAATCTAACAGATTGGAATTTGTGTCTGCTTATAAACTTGATTCTTATCAAATAAGATACTTGGAATTTAAAAAAAAATCTGCAAATATCTAAACCAAGGGTTGAATATTCCAAGGTTTTATTAATTAAGGATTTAAAAAAATATATTGTAGCTTCTTGGATTCAGCCATTAATTCTTTTCTGTTAATAGGCTTTTAGAATGTCTGTCAAGTAATATATGTATTGTGTAAATTTTCATAATCTCAATTCATCTAATTTACTCATACCCATATATATCTTAAGTTTACATTATATGCTATATGAAAGCAAATACCATTAAAATACCATCTTTTTAGGCTTTTCACTGAAATCATGTCTACCTGACAACTTAAATCCAGCATTCTCAATCCTTTTATGAAATTGGACTTGAAGGGAAATCAGTGTAGGTGGCTCATAAACATTTGAGGATGAGAGATTGTTTGTCATTCAAGTTCCCTCTGCCTATGGGCCTGGCTATGGCCTCTGAAATAGAGGTTGAGGGAACGAGTCTCTTGGGGATCCCTTCTTGCTTTACTACTGTGTTGAGGCTGAAGGCAGCTGCTTTCCCAGGCCTCAGCACTTCCAACCTTAGGGTGATGTGCAGTTTCACTCCCTTGTCTAGCCATCATGACTTCCTGTTCTTTTTCTGTAATGTTTTTCAGATCCTCTCCTTCCTGTTGCTTTCCCAAGCCTGATTCTGGTCCAAGCTCTAATTACCTCACACACACCTGCACTCTCCTAACATCCTCTTTCCTGTCTACAACTTTTCCTCTCACCATTTTTTTTTGAATTTCTCAGAGTTGTTAGAATCCTCTTCCTGAAGCATCATTTCCATCACACTCCTCCTCCAGCGGCTCCCAGTTGCATCAAATCTAAGCTCCAGGTCCTCTGCTCCAAAGCCCCCTTCATTGCCTGGGCCATTATCTCCTTTACAGCTGGACTCCACTCCAGCCAAGCAAATGTCCTGACACCATGTCTATACAATGCTATAACATCTGGTTAATCCAGTCAACTCTGTCAAATCTTCAGTTAATCATCTGGATGTTTTGTCTACAAGATGCCAAACATCTGGATTGACTGAAGAAATTCACTACATTGATAGAGATTTTTTTTTAAACTGAATTGACCAGATGTTTTGGCATTATGTAGACACATTGCTGTCTCATGCATTTATCTTAATAGCTTGTCTGCACAGTGTCCTCTCCACCTGAAGCATGACCTGTCTTCTTGATGCCATGTTCTCCTCTCCTTCCAAATTATGGTCAAAATTGCCTCTGCCATGAAGCAGTTCTAGATTAATGCCACCAAACTGAAATTTTGGTTCATACCAGCATTTTTACATACATAATTCATTTCAAATGAAATCACTGTTGTATTTTATTTTTGGGAATTGTCGTCCCCCTTTGCCTCACTATATTATAAACTCTGTAGGTCAGTATAACCTATACCATAAAACAATCTGGCTTATGGAATGAGAGGCATGGTATCCTAATGATCAAGGTCAGAAACTCTGGGAGTCACTCTTGTTTTAAATTCTAGCTCCTCTACTGTGTGACCTGGACAAATTATTTAACCTTTCTAAGCTTCAGATCTCCTCCTCATTTGTAAAATGGAAATAATAATAATAGAGCTTACTCTATAGAGTTGTTTATAAGGATTGAAAGAGTTACTATAGAAAATGTGCCTTGAAGAGTGTTTGGCATAAATTATTCATTAAATTTTTCTGTTCTCATTATAAGCTTTGTAAGAGCCCAGTTTTCTTGTCTATTCTTTCTTTTGACTGTGCCAGCTAGGTTGGAAAGGCAGCTGTTATTGTTCCCATGTGGGAGAAAAGAAAACAGATATTAGGAGGTTATATCATTTGCCCATTAAATCAGTTGCAGTTCTGAAACCGTATAGCCTTACTTTCTACACATTACATGTTGGCCCTCAGTTCTTTCTAATCTCGGGCATTAGATATTACTTTCTATAACTAGCAGGTACTCCTATGATTAAGAGTCTTTTCATGGTTAGTCATAGGAAGCAAACTGAGGGTTACTGGGGGCATAGGGTAACTGGGCAATGGACATTAAGGGGGGGCATGTGATGTAATGAGCACTGGGTATTACATAAAACTGATGAATCACTGAACTCTACCTCTGAAATGAATAGTACACTATATATCCATTAGTTGAACTTAAATAAAAAAAACTAATGGAGGGACACTTGAGTGGCTCAGTGGGTTAAGCCTCTTCCTTAGGCTTCGGTGATGATTTCAGGGTTCTGGGATAGAGCCCCGAATTGGGCTCTCTGCTCAGCAGGGAGCCTGCTTCCCCCTCTCTCTCTGCCTGCCTCTCTGCCCACTTGTGATCTCTCTCTCTCTGTCAAATAAATAAAATCTTAAAAGAAAAAAAAATCTAATGGGAAAAAAGAGCAGGTACTGAGGGAATATGGGTAGAAATGTGTTTCCCTAAAGAAATGTGGTTCCCCAAAACTGGTCTGTTGAGACAAAATGCTTATGTTAAAATGAGAAAAAGACAATGTAGTAAGTTTTTTTTTTTTTTTAAAGCTAAGTTTATTCAACTGTTAGTGCTGTCCCTGAAATGAGGTTGAATCCTTTCATTTTTAGTGTAGAAGTGTTCTAACTCTGTGAAATGGTGGGATATTAAATGATAAAATATGGAATAACATTATATTGCATGCTTTTTTAAATGTACTGCTTGATTTATTCATTCAACAAGTTTTATTAAGTGTCTGCTATTTGTTAAACATGGTTCTAGGCAGTGGAATAATAGTAAACTAGACTGACAAAAATTCTTGCCCTCAGGTAAGGCACTCAAGGGTAGGAGATTGGATGATAAATAATAAGTAGGAAACCTCTGTTAGGCTTAGTTTCTTCATCTGTGAAATGATAGCAGGGGCCCCTGCTGCATAGATTGCTTGCTAGAGTTAAATACATGAATAAAGCAAAGTGCTTAGGTGTTTATTGTATTGTTGAATATAATGGGAGATGGAAATTTAGAAAGATTGAGCACATGGGGAGGAGATGGGTTGCATTTTAAAGTAGAGTGATAACTGTAGGCCTCATTGAAAAAGTGCCATTTGAATGAACTTGACGGAGCTGAGGGAGTCAGCCATTTGGACATCTTTTTTTTTTTTTTTTAATTAATGATTTTTATTAACATATAATGTGTTATATGCCCCAGGGGTACACAGGTCTGTGAGTCGTCAGGCTTACATACTTCACAGCACAGTGCAGGAAGGTTAGTGTGGCTGGCACAAAGTGAACGACAGGGAGGATAATGAGAGAGGAGATCAGAGGTTATGGGGGAGGGCTGACAGTTATCTAGAGTCTGGTAGCTACTGTGAGTATGTGGGCTTTTACTCTGAATTAAATGGGGGAAACGTTGAGGGGTTCTGAACACCGAAGTATAACTATTATCACAAAACAAACTGAGGATTGCTGGGGTTGGGGAGGGATATGTTGGTTGGGTGATGGACACTGGGGAGGGTATGTGCTATGGTGAGTGCTGTGAATTGTGTAAGACTGATGATTCACAGACCTGCACTCCGGGGGCAAATAATACATTATATGTTCATAAAAAAAAAAGAGGAAACTCGCAAATTTTAAGTGTACTCATAACTGTTGAAAACTAACCATAAAATATATTCTACTTTAGTCATTTATTTTCTATACATGATACCCTTCAATTAAAAATTGGAATATTAAACCTCCAACTAGATTAAATGCAGGAAAAAAATGGGAAACTCACTTAAGAGTTTTCTGCTCTCGAAACTATTTTAATTAATAAAAAGTATCAGAACTTTAACAACAATTATCTATTTTTGGCATCATGAAGATGAGAGGCTATAATTTCCTAAAAGACCAAGAATACCTTCTTTGTGACTGGTGCTGAGGAGAAAGCCTCTAGAAGTTGTTTTTGCTGAACAAGTAACATGAATTAATACCATGGTCTAACCTTAAAGGAATAATTTCCAGCAGATGTGGAGAGAGACCAGATTCCTGTCTGCATTTTAATTAGAAGCCAGTCTTCTTTTCTCTCCAGGTAGGATTCTCTATTCCCAACCCAAAATACCTTTAAAAAATTAAATGATGAATTGGTATGTTATCACTTATAAGAAATAATTCAAAGAACTGTAATTACATTTCCTTACTTCCTCCCCCCTACTTTTTTTTCTGTGAGATGTGGTTGCTTCTTGAGTTGGACATATGACTGAGGCAAAAATGACAGGCAGAGGGAAAAATAAACGTGAGCCAAGTGGCTTTGGAAAACTTGGTTGAAAGAGAATCTAAAGATACAAACTCGTCATAAAAACATAGAATGCAGATGTTACTAGAACTTAGAACTTGACCAAATTACGTGAAGTAATCACATAAAATAGAAATACACATGAAGATTGTGTTCTTGGAAAAAGTTTAAAAGCTTTTGTGAGTTCTTTGGTGCCCATGCAAGAGTTACTATATAAGCTTTTAGCTCACTGTGAAACAGAATGGGAAAAATAACCAGTTGTATATTGGGGCTTCCTTTGATGGCTTGAAGTCAGCTGTGGTATTTACACCATGGAAATCTGCAAATGCTACAAATCAGGGCTTTTTGTTTCTTTCCATTTTACCAGTACACCACTGAAAATAACTCTGCACAGGGATTAATGAAACTCTCAGCACCTGTGACAAAGATATCCTGTAGGGCTTTGGTGAGGGGGATTTGGGAGAGTAAATGAGTATTCTTTCTATAAGCAGGGGACTTCTAATATCTATCTCCATTAGATTTGGTGTTCTTGGAATTAAAATTTCATCAAATTCTTCTTAGAAAGGATTTCTTTAAACTATGGCTTCTGTTTCACTTTTCATTAACAGGTAAAACAAGAAGATAAAATATATGTGTGGCAGGAAAACTTCCTGCTTTCTAGTAAGCAGAAGTGGTAGCACCTGATAAACTGTATAAAGTCTCTGGAACAGAGTCAAAGCCAGACTTTTTTTTTTTTTTTTTTTTTTTTTTTTTGTGAATGACAGTGTTAAAGAATGTAACCCCTCTTAACTTCTTTACACCCCGTACATACAAATTGCTTATGCTGATACAACCCTCAATGGTAACTCACTTCACACCTCTATTTTTTTTTTTTTTTCTTGTTATCACCAAGATTAAACAGCATGTTTGGGCAATATTCTGCATTCATCTAACCTTTTCCATACAGGCCACACTGATACAACAGAACAGGTTTATGTACCTCACACGTCAGATCCTATCAAGAAACTTGGTAGTTTGATAAGGACACCGTAGCTTATTGAACTTGTTCTAAAAACAACAGCAGCAAACCACTCACCTCACACATTTTACTGACCTTGTTCTATGCTGTCCCCATTTTTAAATGCAGCAGATATATTACTGTGTGGCTTCAGAGCTTAAAGAAAGCTCAGGTATGTGACAATATGTGTTTTGATATTACATCATTAAAAATTCTAGAGATCTGCATTTACTTCAATTACCTACTGAGAAAGGAGAGATCTAGGGTAAGTTTTAACTTCCACCTTTCCAAAAACTTTAACCAAAGTAAAAAATGGCTAGTCAGAAAATGAGAAGAAAATTGCCAGGAGTTGCTTTTCTTTGCTTTTTAAAAATTGTTATTTATTTTTTTTAACATATAATATATTATTTGCCCCAGGGGTACAGGTTTGTGAATCATCAGGCTTACACACTTCACAGCACTTACCATATCACATACCCTCCCCAATGTCCATAACTCAGCCACCTTCTCTACACCGCCCCCCACCCCCAGCAATCCTCAATTTGTTTTGCGAGATTGAGTCTCTAACAGTTTGTCTCCCTCCCGATCCCATCTTTTTTTTTTTTTTTTAAGATTTTATTTATTTATTTGACAGACAGAGATCACAAGAAGGCAGAGAGGTAGGCAGAGGGGGCGGGGGAAGCAGGTTCCCTGCTGAGCAGGGAGCCTGATGGGGGCCTCGATCCCAGGACCCCAAGATCATGACCTGAACTGAAGGCAGAGGCTTAACCCATTGAGCCACCCAGGCATCCCCCAATCCCATCTTGCTTCATTTTTTCCTTCCCTAACCCCACAACCCCCCACTTTTCTCTTTGGTCTCCAGAAGGTTCGGAATTGTGATAGACAACAGACCAGAAATGCTGATAGACTTCACTGTTTCAGGGTGACATCCCTAAGGCAAGACACAGAAAAGTAAATGCAAATAAATTTAAAATTAGAATGAATTATAAAGCCTAATTTTCTTATGTTTTTTATTTTTTTGTCTTTGAATTGATTTTTTTGGGGGGGGCAAACATTCCTCTGCTATGCCAAAGATTTTATTATAAGCACATTTAATACCATATTTAATAGATTATTTAACTATATCCTTAAGCTTTAAAAAACTGTTATTGCTTTGATGCAGTTAATTTCTAAGTGAATTTTACTATCATGGTGAAATTTTCAGATGGGATTCTAATCTCTGTAAAATTTCAGATTTTTCTGCTCCTTATGGTTCAAGCAGGATAAGGAGCATTCAGCCAACCTGAGGGTTTAATTTTGTCACTCAGTTATATTTTTACACCTACAAATACTATTCTTCTGGCTTGTGCTCTGGAGGCCTTTGGTCCCATCTGTTCTTAAAAATGGACACATTTGGGGCGCCTGGGTGGCTCAGTGGATTAAGCCGCTGCCTTCGGCTCAGGTCATGATCTCGGGGTCCTGAGATCGAGCCCCGCATCGGGCTCTCTGCTTCGCAGGGAGCCTGCTTACTCCTCTCTCTCTGCCTGCCTCTCTGCCTACTTGTGATCTCTCTCTCTCTGTGTCAAATAAATAAAATAAAATCTTTAAAAAAAAAAAAGACACATTTAAGTAGAAACAGAAAGAAACCTATAGGATTATTCAGTATAAACAAATCCAGTGCTAATGTATTTCTGAATAACTAACAGAAACTTGGTGAGTTTGGAAAACAAAATTTTGCTTTGTGAATGTCTGTAAAACAACTGATATTGTGGTGAGGGGAAGACTGGGCACACTTCTGAATACTGGCTTGTATTTTCGTGGGTTTGTGTCTAATCACCCTGCTTTTGAGTGAGTTGATGTTTTCCTTGAATACCACTATCATATCCCTCTCCTTCTCTTTGAAACTTTCTCCTGTTTCTGAAGCAAAAAGGAAAGTGTTCTTTTTACTACTGGGAGTCCTCTGTCTTCTCACCTCAGGTTCTAGATATGATCATAAAGGAAAAAATATGAAATATCTCAGGCATACTAGAATATAGAGAGAATATGAGGTTTGAGTACCTAACATCTCCCTTAAGAAATGAAACATTACAAACACAAATGAAGCCCCTATGTTACTTCTGCCTCTTCAGAGGTAATCACTGTTCTCATTCATGTTTTTATACTTTTGCTAATTGTGTACATCATTAAACAAAATAGAATGCTGTGTTGCATGTTTTAAATTTTTATATAGATGGTTCCCTTTTTTCACATTATTTTTAAGATAAGCTAATACATATAACTCTTGCTTATTGATTTGCACTACATAGTATTCCATAGTATGGACATACAACAACTTAGTTATCCATTCTTTTGTTGATGCTTTAATGTATACTTAGTATAGGTCTCCTTGAGCAATGTGTGAGAATTTCTTTAGGAGACAGACCTGGGATTAGAATTTTTGGATAAATGGATATTCATATCTTTAACTTCACTAGATATTGCCATGCTCCAAAGATTGAATCATTGGCAGTGAAGCCAGCAATCTATGTAAAAAAACCCCTCTGGTTCGAAGTTTCAGATTCAATAATCTGGAGGTAGGGTGGTGGTGGTGGGGAATATGGCAACAAATTGCATTTCTAACATGTCTCCAAGTGATACTGTTGCCACTGCAGTGTAATACTGGGGACTACAGTTTGAGAACAAGTGCTCTAGAGAAAGTCTGTTGGATTACATTTGGGAAAAGAGAGTCAATGAGACACTATCTGAAAAAAACGTGGCTGGTGAAGTTTTATTAGGTAACTGAAAGTCAGCCTGTGGTATAATTTGAGGATTCGGATTCTAGAAAAACTGGGTAAAATACAGATAATATATAGTAAATAACCAGTATGAGTGGTTTTCAACAAGGCTAAATTCTTTATGAGTTAGTTCTCTTGCTAGAATGGGAACTCTGCATGTTCTCCTGCTGTTGCTATGCCAAGAAGGGCAGGGGAGGAGACTGGGTAGCCCTGTATCAGCCAGTGTGTGCAGTAAAAAGTTTGGCTGATATAACTCAGTGATTACATTTATAAAACCCAGGTGCTGGCTTAGATGAAGGTGAGAATATTCCTTTGGGGAATCCTCAAGCATTATGGCATGGGGCTACTGAGTCTTACTGATGTGGCTATTTTTAGATACTTAGCTCCAAAACAACAACAAAAATCAATCTTTATATTGTGTTTGTATTTATTTATTTATTTATTTAATTACATTCCAAGTTTAGTAATGTGGTAACAGAATGCCAGGGAGATTTCCCTTAAATACTCTTTCTTGCAAGAACTTCTTATAAAAAAATATTGAAAACGAAGCCTTTATATATTTAGGATAAAGAAATACACACAGGCTGGCACAGTCTACAAATAGTTAACATGTAAACTGGCAGGAAAGTTATTTTATTTCAGATTTAGCAATATAAAAGTTCAAATGGGGGAACTGCATGTATTGGTAAACAAAAACATTTGCTTAAATCATTCCACAATTTACATAACAAGATAACTATTCTTCAAACCCAGACAACAGGTTCGAAAATACTTTTTTCACACCCTTATAAGTGATGCTGTTGGGAACAATGGCTGTTATGAGGCCATTTATTACAGGAACATTTGGAGCTAGTTCTAGTTAAACATTACTGTTGTTTTATCGTCTTTCTTTTTTCTCTCTCATCAGCTTTTTGCTTTCTTCTCGTCTTCTCTTATTCACTGGATTCCGAGGATCATAGATTTCGAATGTATCTGAATCTTGCATGCTTGCATCTTTCACCTTTCTGGTTTTATCCTCAAACTGAAGTACATGCGACATCCTGAAGAGGGAGAGAGATGGTTCAGTGATTTTGGCAGGAGAACAGAAAGTAGAAATTTTATACTATACTGTCCTTGGCATAATGAACTATAAGGGTACAGAACACCAACATGGGTTTATTGTTTATTGGTGCTTATACCACATGGAAACCACCTTCTCAGAAAACACTTAAATTTGAAAAACATGTCTGGAGTTTGTTCTGTTGCTTTGTATTTTTAGTAATGAGTCTCTTTGCCTCAGTCTTCACTTGAAGGTCCTTTCCTGATGGGAGGTTAAGGAATTCTACCCAGAAGTGTTCCTTCAACTAAACTCAGAGAGCATTTTGCCAACTTCCTTTAAAGAGCACAGTCACTTAGCCAGAGTGGGCAGGGTTGCAGGGCAGAACTCCAGACAACAAACCAGCCCTATCTGATCTTTTTGTTTTCAGCAGTTAAAGGGGTCAAGAGTCAGGAATGTGTTAAGAAAATTCTTGTTTAAATGGTATTAAGAATGCCTTTTCTGGGGAGTTGTAGGGTAAAAAAAAAAAAGATTTTTTTTTTTTTTTTTTCGTGCAAAAGGAAACAGCTTTGGCCTAACTCCATGGACTAATTTCCTCCTCTTACTGTTGATTACAACAAATTTAACCATCCTGCTTTCCCACTTTATCAAATGCTTACTGGTCTTAAGGTATCAACATGTGCTTGAATCATAAGTGGTCATAAGCTGGCTATCCTTAGCAGCAGGGAAATATGTAAGTGATTAGCTCTGCCCCCATTAGGAGGTGTCAGAAATAAATGGAGAAGTCAAAGACCAGATTTCAGGGCAGCTGAATGAATCTGGAAAGAGAAAAGTTCAGTTTTGATAATATAAACAAAACTACTAAGGCTTTTCCCACTTGTTAGTTAAGCAATTTTAAAGTGGGCATACCCAACACTTTTATCAGTTGATAGGGCTAAATTGCCTATAGGATTAACACTCCCCATACACCCGTTGTAACTTTCACATGAAACCCAAATATTAAATTAATTTCTTTCCCCTGAACAAGCAGAGACTTGGGCAGTCTCTGCTTGTTCAGTTTCAATTACCAACACAAATCCCCCACCCCTTTTCCCTGCAGTAGCACAAATGCTGAGTGAAGTTTACTTATGTGATAAACTCTCATGGATATATTTAGGTTTAGAAGAAAAGATTTTGTTGAGAAATAAAGTTTTACAATATTAGTGGTACTTAGCATTCAGTAGCTACTGTTCTTGAGGGCTGACAAGTTGAGTCTTAACTACCATCCCCATCCCTTCCCTCCCAGAAAAGCTTACTGGAATGCAATTAGTACAAGTGATATTATTATACAGATGACCTAGAATTTACTTTAAGTTACTAAATGAGGTAAGTCACATGCACATTTTAATACTTTATTATTAATAATTTGTTATTTGCATCAAATTTCATAACTAATTTCAATACATGAAAATGCCCTATCACCTGTCAGAACTGCTGACTTCTTACATTTCTCTTGCTTTAGTAAACACCCTTTTTTACAAAAGGCATCATATGAGATCTTGCCATTTACAACACAGGTGGACCTAGAGGGTATTATGTTTACTGAAATAAGTCAATGACAAATACCATATTATTTCACTTAGATGTACAATCTAAAAAACCAAACAAATCAATTAACAAACAAACAAAATCAGACCTATAAATACAGAGAACAAACTCTGGGAACAGAGGGGAAAGGGGTGGGAAGACGGGCCAAATGGGTAAAGAGGTGTGGGATGCACAGGCTTCCCATTATGGAATGAATAAGTCATGGAAATAAAAGTCACAGCATAAGGAATATAGTCAACAACATTGTAATAGTGTTGCATGGTGACAGATGGTAGCTACACTTATGGTGAGCATGGTATAAGGTATAGATAATTGAATCACTATGTTGTACACCTAAATCTAATATAACACTGTATGGCAACTATATAAAAAAGGAAAAGAAAGAAACAAAACAACAACAAAAAAGAAAATCAGAAAATATAGTGACCTCTTTACCATAGCAAGTACAGTGCAAAACCATGCTGATAGATAATTTCAGGAATGGTGATACTGAGGCCCATGCTTCCTTAGTTTCCATTTTAAATTGTTTCTATCTTCTTTTAAGATGAACAGATAGATTTAATGGAAGAAATAGAAAAAAGAGCTCTGAATTAAGTTTACGGTAACAGAATAAATACAATCAATTTTATCATGGATAATCACACAATTTAGTAGGATAAATCTGTAGATTCTCTGTGGGAGGAAGAAGATAGGGTATTCATAGGTTTTGATTACAACTTTTCAATTGGAGATACTAATAAAAGCCTGGAAGCTACAAGTATGAAAGAAAAAGGAAATGCATCATAGGATCATTGGTTATTTAAATGGATTCCTCAAGTCTGATTTTCTTATGCTTTCAATTACCTACAGTGTTTACGTATTAGCTTCTGAGAATAAAAAAACTCCAACTCCTAGAAAAAGGCTGATTGTTCTACATTCATGGTTAACAAAGAACAACTAGAACCATTTTGAAACATAATCAAACTGGATTTAATCAATTAATGATGATTTGCCTAGACCTACATGGCAGTGACAACTCAGTTCAGTAAACACACATCTGAAAACCAACCAGTCAGTGAGAGCCTTATGCTTTTGACAGTTGGCTAATCAGTCAGTGGTGGACTCTCCACTAAACATGTTTCTGCGATCTACCAATTACCGACAGTCTCTTGTTGGTAATGGACTTCTGAGGCTGTCAATCCCTAAATAATCTCTGACCCCAAAACTCTTTATTAAAGATTTGCAACCCACTCTGCCCAGGGACTGGGCCTAAAAGCATAGCTCTTCCTTACTTAAGCAATAAATTAAACTTTTTGTTTCAGGTAATAAGAGGTGGTCTTTTTCTCTGACACGTCTTACGATCTGTTCTGCATTCCCCACAGAGTATACTTTTTAGGAATTGTAAGTGTATTTGCACTTCTAAGGAACAAGTTTAGAAGGGTGGCAGGATGTCCTTTTGAAGGTTCTTTACCACACATTGTGAGGAATACAGACCCTACATTGCATTTCAGTAAGTGTTTAGCAACTGATTCTTGTACAGATACCTAAGCCGAAACCAGGAAGTAGCTCAAAACATACCCTTTAAAACAATTTTATTCAATATTCCTGTATTGATAGTGAAAAACAAAACCACTGTCCTTAACTTATTAATATCTTTCTATATAAACATTTTCTATTTCAAAAATTATTGCTCTCTCTGTCCAAAAATACAGATGGATTTTTTTGTAATATCCATTTCTATTAGGACTGCCCACATTTCAAAAATGACTTTACCAGAACTTGTCAATTAAACCCTTATAGGCACCTTCCTCCTTTCTATCCCATGAGAATATCTTGCAACTATGGGATTTAGTTGGCTCTGGTATAAGAATTGAACTCTAAACATGTGAACATCAGCACAAAGTCCACAAAGAGAAACAGATTTTCCTACAAATTTGAAAAAAACAGAGCGCCGTAAATTAAAGTAGCTGTCTTTTTCAACTGTTTGTTTCATACACCACTGCACTAAACAAGTCCAACATTTTGATTAATAACAAACCTAAACCCAGAGGAAAGAAGGGGCTATCAGCTTACAAACTACTTCAGCTTTAATATCATAATACTTAGCGTGGCTGGTTACTCAGCAATAATATTTAATCTTTAATAGAAATAAAAGCATAATCAAATGGTTCACCCATTTATCTTTCAACATGCTTTGGTCACTTCATTTTAAAAAGCAGAACAAAACAGTTATTATGATTTTCAGCATAATAAACTCCTGACCTATGTGCCTCCATAAATCACAGACTGCATGAATTGAAAGCATGCCCACATTTTATAGTCTCCTGTGAGAATACACATGCAGACTTATACTACAGACTTAACTCAAGTACATAAGGTCTGGTCATTTACAATATTGTATGTCCCGATAACTCAATACTATTCACTCTGTGTCTGGTCATGGAACTGGCCCAACAAGAGCAGTTAATTTTTTGGAATTAATTGCATACTGATCATTTACATATGAACATTTTAGAACTTGTTCACTTGAAGGCAAAGACAAAAAATTCAGTTCTCTTTAATAAAAAATTTACATAAGCTCAGATTCTTAAATAAGAACACTGACTTCAGTGGTTACAGAAATATGGAGGTTTACATTTTCATAGAGGTTATTTGGTAGAATAGGTTTTTTGTCCCCCCCCCCCCCCGTAGGGTTGTATGAAATTATAAACAAAGTAAACAACTGATTCTTCAAAAAGGACCTGGACCTTGACTAAACTCACTAATCTGACATTCAGTTTTTGAAGTTCTCCCAAATCATGAAATAGATTAAGAAATGACAGCAATTAATATTAATGGAGAACACAAGAAAGGTACTTATTCTCAAACATACAGTAAGTAGTGCAATATAGAATTCCAGAATAATTTGTTTCTGACTAAAATGCATTAAGATTACTTATGCTTCTATTGTAAATAGCCATCTTTTTCTCAGGAAATCTATAAACTACTCCTTCCCAAGTCTCACCAATTTAGGAACTTAGCACCCCATCCTTAGACTTCGGTAGGTGTTCTAACTGTTCTACATCTGTACTATTTCTCCTTCCAATCCTGCAAAGGTTCTAAAATAATCTTAAGTTTTTAAAAAATTAAGTAGGTTCCACACCCAACACAGGACTTGAACTTACAACCTCAAGATCGAGAGTACATGCTCTACTGACTGAGTCAGCCAGGTGCCCCTAAAATAATCTTTCTAATATATTTCTTTGACCAGGAATTACTGACTACTGTATTAGACTGAACTACCTCAGCTAGACCCTTAAAACTCTCTAACAACTACAACTACATCTTCTTATCTTACCAACCTTATTTTGTTTCTTTCATCATTTATTTACCCTTTTGTAATTGGCTATCCACTTCATTGTGAACAGACAATCAGTTATTCGAGATGGTTTGAGTCTTGTTCATAATTGTATTCCCAGTGCCGAGAATGGTGATTTGTGTTGTAAAGCAAAAACCCCCAGATCCTTTGTACTGGCCAGGCCTGTTGGCTGGTACTAGCTGGTCTGCTAAACTAACACTTAACCTCCGTTTTTGGGCAGGGAATGTCTTCATGGGGCTTGCACTCATGACCCTGAGATCAGAGCCACATGCCCCACTGACCGAGAAAGGCAGGTACTCCTTGATAGATACTTTTTAAAGCAGTTTCATATAGATTAATCCTAGAGCCCTGCATCAAACACAGACTGTATGTTAGAATCATTCGGGTAGCTTTAAAAACTATGCCAGGCTTCTACCTACAGAGGTATTAATTTAACTGTGCTGGGATGGGGCCCCAGCATTGGTAATTAAGTTGGTAATTAAAATTTTTTCCTGTTGATTTTAAAATAACAGTCAAAGTTAAAACTACAGCACTGAAGTTTAAGAATCTTTACATTTTCACATTGATTTATTTCATCAGCCATTTGTTCTGGCCCCTTCAGAGATGAACATTCAGTTCCTAATGATGAACTACTCATATACTTGAAGAAGTGTAAGTGGCCTCTGAGCTCATTAACTGAATAATCTTAAGTGTATTATCCTTTTCTTATATATTATTTGAAGATAAAGGCAAGAAACTGGACTTAAGTCTTCACTCAACAAACATCTGAGGACATATTATGTGTGAGAACCTGTGTCAGACACGGGGACACAAGCCAAATATGACCCAGGCCCTGCCATCCTAAAGTGAACAGTCTGTTAGGGAGATGCACACATAGACACCAGAACAAATGCACATTTTGGGATTGCCTACAAAGTGTGAGGTGACAATAAGAGCATCTACAAACACAGCTCTCCACTAAAAGCTTTCACGTGTTGTTTGCTATCATCTTCACAGTAGTAGTAGTATGGGGAGGCAGGAAAGATGTTGTCATCACCCCCACTGCACAGGCAATTTGTGAGATTCATGGTCAAGAAACCTGTAGCTGGTAAGTAGTTGGTGACGTACTATACTAAATGTCTTCAGAGGTAAGAAATTTTCATGATGTGAAGATGGATTTAACTTTAGGAATAATCCGAAAGTTAATTCAGTGCTAATTGAGTGAGTAGGTTAAAAAAAAAAATCAGATTGGGTAGTGCTTATTTTGGACTAAAATTTTTTTTAAAAATCCAACTATAAAGAGACAAGAATGATTATTTGTTTAGCTCCCAGACTGGCCTTTAAAGCAATTCCAAAAGAGAAGTTCACAAGTGCCTTGAGTAACGTAGGAGGCTCTTTGGGAAAGGATACCTCTCTTTTAGATGAAAACTTGCTTAAAAAAAAAAAAAAGTAATTTTCACTGTAACTTTTTATCCCGTTATTGTCTTTAGTAGCGCTCTCTAGAATCTCAGTCTCAGTTTCACCTTATACTTCCTAAAATGAGGATGCTAAGTTGGGACACCCCCTTCAGCTGGAGTCCCAAAGCAGGAGAGCCAAGGGCCCATAGCCTGCCCCTCGGAGGTGGCTGTTTGGCAGTCTCCTATCAGTCAGCTAATTAGTAAGGAGTGTACTGTGGTTGATGATGATATCCAGGTCTTTTCTGTTATATACATATTTTTCAAGGATGCAAATCTAGCCATGAAAACTGTTCTAAATCCTTTGGTGCTCCCCATTGTCTACACAATGAAACCCAAATTTCTTATTTGGACTCTGGAATTCAGTTTTTGATTCCAAGTTCCTGTATCACCTTCTCTGATCCCATTTATACCCCAGACATCCTGAATTACTTGCAGTTTCCTGAACAAAACCTGCTCTTTCCTGCCTGCTTCCTGCCTCTTTATGGTGATACATTTCTCTCCCTTGCGTTGGCTGAGGTGTCATCCCTTGTGGGAACCAGTCCCTGATTCCTCTCCTGGCCTGTTCTCTTTTTCCAGTGGGGTTAGGCCCTCTTCTGTACATTTTTCTAGTTTAGGCTCCCTCATTAGACTGCATTTGACTCAGTTTTACTTGCCTTTGCACTAGCACCAGTCACCAATGCTTGGCAAGAAGAACACTCTCAATACATTTTTGATGAATTAATAAATGTTTCTGGGTAACCAATCACTTCTGGTTACTTCTAAAACCTTTGGCTAGAATTCTTAATTTTTTTTTTTTTTACCATTCTCCTTAATAATATTAATATATATAATTCCGAATTATTTAGCTATTACGTTTATAAACTCCTGCGTTTTCTAGGTCAGTAACTCTCAAACTCCACAATACCAGAGAAAAGGTTAATATTTCAAAAAGCTAAAACAAAGTATTCCCACCACTACTAATTTTATGTTATGAAAATCCAACACTTATTTTCCTCAAATGGCCACTTAAATTGCCTATGGATTGACATTTGTCTTTTGTACTCTTTGTCTTTGAGATCTGAGGTGGGGGCAAAACACATATATTGTCCTCAGACAGCCTCCCTTGACTTGGGTTGAAAGACCTTGCCATTCTTTGTGAAACTGTCATCCTCATAATTTGTCTTTAGTATACTGTGTTGACAGCTTCTCATTTCTCTATTAAATTAGAATTCCTAAGAAACCCAACTAAATAACTTCTAGTTATTATTTAAGTTTATTATTCTACAGGACTACAGATAAGAAACTTAAATGATCTGGTTGAAGGTTTCTTTTGAGGGGGAGGATTGGAAAGGAGATTTGCATTTGAAAAGCAAAAATAGCCCTTTTTGTTTTTAAAGAAAAATTTCACCAAGACAAAACATTTTTCAAGTTTTGCCCACATTTGATTCTTTGAAAGGACCACACCCAGCTCTGTATCATAGATGGCCTGCAGCATACTCTTTCCACGTCACTTCTCTGGAATGTCCTACCACCCCCTTCCCACTGGTCTGTGTCCCCTGTCCTTTCAAAGCCCAAGTGTAATTCCTATTCCCTTGTAAAAATCTTCTGACTGTCCTGGCTTTCAGTATCTATTCTTAATTTTGAGTTCTCTGACACTTTCTATGGAAACTTTTGTGCACTGCAGTTGGAAGACCTGGAGTTTGAGTTATAGTTCAGTCACTAAATGTTACTGTAGGAAAGTCACATTGCTTTTCAGGCCTGTTTCTTCATCTGTGAAGAGGAGATTGTGATATGCGCCCTAGTTATGTCACATAATTAGAATGAGATTCAAACATCATGCCTCCACCAAGTCCAACACTTATTATTTCAATTTATTTTGTATTTTGTATATATGTGCTACACATAAACTGTGCTTGTATAAAGTTATCATTTCATAATACTCTATTACACTGCATAGGCTTTTTCAAATGTTTTTGTGTACACCATCATACACACATAACTTATTTGATCTTACTTACTTTGGAAGCTTGTATGTATATGTTAAAATATATCCAGTCTTGGGTGCCTCAGTGGCTCAGTTGGTTAAGCAACTGCCTTCAGCTCAGGTCATGATCCCAGGGTCCTGGGACTGAGCCCTGCATCAGGCTCCCTGCTTAGTGGGAGGCCTGCTTCTCCCTCTCCCACTAAATAAATAAAATCTTAAAAAAAAAAAGTAAAAATAAAAAATAAAAATCATCTGTAATTCCATAGCCCATCAATAATTATTGTAAACTTATAGAGGTACATCACTTCCTGTACTTTTCCTGTGCATCTCTATGAGCATATATATATATATATATATATATATATGCATGTATGTATTGCATATTTTATATATATATGGATATTTGTGTGTGTATGCGTGTGTATGAAGGGATCATAATGCATATATTTTATAAATTTTATAATTTACATTTCATACCCAACTATACCACGATCATCTTTACATGGATAACTCTACTTTTTAATTTTTTAAAAGATTTTATTTATTTATTAGAGAGAGAGAGTGTGCATGAGTGGTAGGGAGGGGTAGAGAGAGATGGAGAAGCAGATTCCCTGCTGAAGAAGGAGCCAGACATGGGGCTCAATCCTTGACTCTGGGATCACAATCCAAGCCAAAGGCAGACACTTAACCTACTGAGCCACCCAGGGACCCCAGATAACTATACTTCTGTATCATTTAATTAGCTTTCCGGTATTTGGGGGTGCTTGAGTGGCTCAACTGGTTAATTGGTCTGCCTTCAGCCCAAACCATAATCTCAGGGTCCTGGGATCTAGCCCTAGGTTGGGCTGCCTGCTCAGTGCAGGTATGCTTCTCCCTCTCCCCCTGCTCCTCCTCACTGCTCGTACTGTCTTTCTCTCAAATAAATAAATAAAATCTAAAAAAAAAAAAATTGTCTAATAGTTTATCCTATAGATAATTTACAATCAACCCATGTTGTAGGATTCTTAGGCTTGTTCAGATTTTTACCTTTATAAACAAAATGCTGCTAATAATATCTATGTGAATAAGAGAAATTTGGATTTTCTTATTTGTAGAAATTTTGTGGAGGAGAGGCTGGTACACTATTCTTTCTTTTGGTAGCATAATTCTTTTTCTTTCAGAAATGACCCTCTCCACTCAGTCCAGGTTGTTGGAGTGGGATGACATCTGCTGTCCTTGTCCCAGTAAGGGGACTCATGTAATAGGCCTGCCCAGAATAACCAGTGATTACATCAGTGCATGGGCATTTGAATTTGAAAAGGCCAAACAGAATTGGTTCCAGAACTTTTCCTGGAACCATTAGGTTGATCATAATATAATCGTAGAGCTTCTGACGGTCATCTTTGGCACCCCCTAGGGGAAGCCTGGCTACGGATGAGGCCAAATGAGAGGAAAATGGAGCCAGGAGACAGAAAAAAGAGAATACTGGTTGAATTCTCTGGTCTACTCATGCCCTAGCTTTACTTCTTAAGCTTCCCTTGCTGATAGAGTCCCCATTTTTGTTTAAGATATTTCTATCATTTGTAATAGAGAATCTTTACTAACATTTAGGATACATTCCCAGAAGTAGAATTCTTAGGAAAACGATTTGTACATTTTTAAGGTATTTCATAGGAATGGTCTAACTTCACTCCAGAGAGGATTTATCAATTTACACCCTCACTGGCAAAATGCCTTACTTTCCTTAATAGCTTTTGTTTTCCCTTTTCTCCCATGTTTTTGGCTATCTGTATTTCTTCTGTGATATGCGTGTCTATCCTTCGTCCATTGGAAAAAAACACGATATTCAGCTTTTCTGTTTGGATTTGTGAGAAATTTTACTATATTAAGAATATAAATCTATAGTCATCACATATATTGAAAATGCCTTTTCTAGCTTATCATTTGTCCTTTAATTTTGTTTTTTTTCTGTTGAGTTTTACTTACCTATTTCCTTTCTTCCTCCCTCCACCCCTCTTTCCTTCTTTCTACTCTCTGATAAGAACTGTACAATTTTTTATGTAGTCCTTGTGAGCAGCCTCTTCCTTTGTGGTCTCTGTCCTTAAAGTCATACTTAAGTCTTTCTTCACATTAATACCATGTAAATTATCCACCTAAATTTTCAACACCACTTTTACAGTTCTTTTTTCATAATTTTGGCATCTGACTGGGAAAGATCATTACTTTCTTACTCTTAAACAACATTTCCCAAAATCTGTTTATTTTTTAAAATAGATTTTTTTTTTTTTCTTAAATGTATTTGACAGAGAGAGAGAGATCACAGGTAGGCAGAGAGAGAGGAGGAAGCAGGCTCCCCGCCAAGCAGCGAGCCTGATGTGGGGCTTGATCCCAGGACCCTGGGATCACGACCTGAGCTGAAGGCAGAGGCTTAACCCACTGAGCCACCCAGGTGCCCCAAAATAGATTCTGTTTTTTTAAAGAGGTTTAGATTTACAGAAAAATTGAGCAGTTAGTACAGAGAGTTCCCTTATCCCCTCAAACCAATTTTCTCTATTATTACCATCTCATGTTAGTATGGTACATTTGTTACACTTCATGAACCAATATTGATATCTTGTTATTAAATCCATACCTTATTTATATTTCCTAGTGTTATAGACTAAACTGTGTTCCCCCAGATTCCTAAGTTGAAGACCTAACTCCCAATATGACTGTCTTTGGAGATATGGTCTTTATAGAGGTAATTAAGATAAAATGTCATTCTGCAATACGAATGTTGAATAATTATGTCGCACATCTGAAACTAATGTCATATGTTAATTATACCTCAATTAAAAAAAGATTACATGAGGTCATAAAGGTGTGCCTTAATCCAAAGAGAACTAATGTTCCTAAAAGAAGAGGAAGAACCATGAAGAGCACATGCACACAGAGAAAAGGCCGTGTGATAACAGAACAAGAAGGCGGCTATCTGCAAGCCAAGGAAAGAGGTCTCATTAGAAATCAACCCTGCTGACACTTTCATCTTAGACTTCTAGCCTCCAAAACTGTGAGAAAATAAATTTCTATTGTTTAAGCCACCTAGTCTGTGGAATTTCACTATGGTAGCCCTAGGAGATTAATACACGTAGCTTTTACCTAATGTCCCTTTTTCTATTCCAGTATCCCAATCAGGATTATCACATTCATTGTCATGTCTCCTTAGGCTATTCTTGGCTATGGTGATTTCTCAGAATTTCCTTGTTTTGATCCCTTTGACAGCTTACAGGAGTACTGGTTGGGTATTTTGTGGGATGCCTACACTGATGGAAATTATCTGATGTTTTTCCTCATGATCACAGTGGGCTTCTGGGCTACTGGGAGGAAGACCACAATGTAAAGTGCAATTTTCATTACATTATATCAAAAGCAAATACTACCAACATGATTTATGACACTGATGTTGACCTTGATCACCCCACTGAGTTCCTGTCAGTTTTCTACACTCTGAAGTTACTCTCTGCCCTCCCCATCCCCGGCCCCAGCTTTCCATCTTGTACTCTTTGGAGGGAACTTATTATGCATAGCCCATACCTAAGGAGTGAGAAGTTATGCTTTCCTACTTTTTCTTAAAAAATTTCTTGGCTAGGGCACCTGGGTGGCTCAGTGGGTTAAAGCCTCTGCCTTCGGCTCAGGTCATGATCCCAGGGTCCTGGGATCGAGCCCCGCATTAGGCTCTCTGGTCAGCAGGGAGCCTGCTTCCCTTCCTCTCTCTCTCTGCCTGCCTCTCTGCCTACTTGTGATCTCTGTCTGTCAAATAAATAAATAAAAATCTTAAAAAAAAAAAGGCAAAGTTTAAAAAAAAAATTTCTTGGCTATTTTTGCTTACATATTTTTCTCCATCCCTCAACTGGTATTTTTATTTGGATTATATTAAGTTTATGAAATAATTTTGAGATAATTTGTTTTTTGTTAAAAATTAAGCATTCTAGAAACATAGTATACCTATCTATTTAGCCGTAAAACAGGTTGCATTTTCTTAATTAAAAAAAATGTTTTCTGGGCACCTGGGTGGCTCAGGTGGTTTAACATTTTCCTTTTGCTCAGGTCATGATCTCAGGGTCCTGGGATCCAGCTCCATATTGGGCTCCCTGTTTAGTGGTGAGTCTGCTTCTCTCTTTCCCTCTGCCCCTATTTGTGCTTTCTTTCTCAAATAATAAAATCTTTAAAAAATTTTTTTCTAAGTGATTATTTAGAGCACTAATTAATTGATTAACTGATACTGATCTGTGTGTATTTATTTTGTATCTGGCCACAATACTGAAGTCTTAGAACTTCTGGTAGATAACTTTGGATTTTCTAGATCTGCAAATAACTTGGTTTCTTCCATTCCATTCTACATATAAGTAACTAAAGAGAAGATATTGAACTTATTTATCAAACTGGAACCTGCTTCCCAGTTCACAGTCTAGAAACTTTGGAAGTCTAAAGATGACAGATACTGTTACAGGTACTTTTACTGCTAATGAAAAATAAAGATCAAAATAATTTCTGCAGAATCTGGGTAATTAAGTTAAACATTTGGTACTTATTATAATTTTAAGAAAGTATATCTAATAATAAGCTTTTAGTTTTCCTTCAAATGAATTAATTAAAACTCATCATATAGAGAATAATGACATTATCAACCCCAAATATTACAACTTTTTTTTCTGTGATTCTGTGTTCACTTTTGATACTGTTCAAAATATAAATGGCAATTTTGTTTAAACTTTTGACATTTTCATATGATTTCTAGAATATATTTTAAAATATCAATTGGATGATTCTTTCATTTTGATAGTATCTTAACTATCAAAATGTAATATTTAGGTGAAAACCATATAAATTTTTAATTTTAGAACTTTTCTCCATCACTGATTACAAGTAACTTAGGGTTCTCTTTTCACAAATCGTTAAAGCTTCTTTAGGAATTAAGAAGTTAAAGGGTTGGGGCGCCTGGGTGGCTCAGTGGGTTAAAGCCTCTGCCTTCGGCTCAGGTCATGATCCCAGGGTCCTGGGATCGAGCCCCGCATCGGGCTCTCTGCTCGGCAGGGAGCCTGCTTCCTCCTCTCTCTCTCTGCCTGCCTCTCTGCCTACTTGTAATTTCTGTCTTTCAAATAAATAAATAAAATCTTAAAAAAAAAAAAAGAAGTTAAAGGATTAAAGTATCACTACATATGAAAGTACTGTGAGTCTTTTTCAACATGAATTAGATAGTAGAAATGACAGTAATTCATATGAAGAGACAGACAAAACATAAGTGAGGCCAGAGATCAAAATGTGTTTAAAAAAAAAAAAATCCAGGAAAGTGAAGTCACTGGGATTCTTCATGTCCAGCAGAGTAGGGCAACACAGGACAGAGGTGACTGAGAAGCAGAAGAGGCTAAGCAAGAGAAGAAAATCAAGGAGGAAAAGGATGAAAGAACACTCAAAATGGGAGACACAGTGACTTAAAGGAAGCAGAGAAAAATGCAGACAGAAATGGCCAAAACTTAGAAGATTGATTTAAAAATTGACAGTAGGAGGACAACAGTAACAAAAATAAAAATATGTATTTTTAAATATTTGAAATACAAATGAAGATAAGTATAGGAAAATAGAACATTAGGTAAACCAAGAAAGACGCTGGCCTATGGAAAAAAAAAAAACAAAGAAAAACACTAGTGGATTTTTTTTTTTTTTACTCTTCACCATTAACGTGGGAAAACTTCCTTTCTTCTGAATTTTGAATGAATGTTAATATTTAGTATTTCTTCCTTGGTTTGGGGTTTTGAAAAACCAACTCTTAAAAAAACCTTTTGTTTCCATCATTTAAAAAGAAAAAAAAATAATCCTCATAGAGTGTCTTTAATAAATATTGAGTATTGTTGGAGCAAAAGTGAAAGATGTAATTTTTAAAATATTTTCATCAGCATGGGAATAACTTCTCAGCTTTCCTGCCTATCTAACATGCTTCACACTCAGTAGGATACAGGTGGAAAGATTTAAGAAGCTTTCCAGAATAAATCTGTAATACACATTCTAACACCTGCCCTGGGGTTTAACCAACTGGTCCGCCAATAACATTTAATCTGTGGCTAGCGAACTAACAGAACAACTTGGGAAGATGGAGTTCTCAGTCAAAAAGTCCTGGTAAGCAGCTGGGGTACATGGCTATCTGCCCATCTCTCTCAGAACAAATCCATGAACAAAGCAAACTTACCTAATGTGATAGAAATTTATTTTGGTTCAAACTGTATAAAAGCAGAGTCAATACAGAAGAGTTTTCTTTAGGCAGAAAGAAAAGGCAGAAAAAGGTGACTTCAGGATTGGTCGGAAGGCTTAGAAATAAAATAACCACCTTTCCACGGTCAGCGACTCTGACAAGTT
Source organism: Meles meles (assembly GCF_922984935.1). Lineage (NCBI taxonomy): Eukaryota > Metazoa > Chordata > Mammalia > Carnivora > Mustelidae > Meles > Meles meles. The sequence continues at coordinate 89,421,877 of NC_060068.1, forward strand.
CCTATTTATGAAGAATCTCATTTGGTCTTCTGCAGCATTATTTACAGTCCTTAATAAAACGAATACTAATTAGGGAACAAGGTTTATAATCCTATTCCTTGTTTCATTTTATCACTACTTTAGAACTTGGCTAAGAGGAATAGAAGAAAAACATTTACATTATACTGAGCTTGTAATTCTCTGCTCTCTAAAGTGATGACGTTCTTTTTCATTATATTTAAATTTTATTTTCAACTGATATCCCCTCCACCCCACCCTTTTCTTAGTACCAGCTCAGGGAGAAAAAATAATATTTCATTAATGAGGCATTACTGTTTACCATAAAATTATCAAATCTCAAATTTATTTTATCTCAAAAAGAATTATGATAAAAACTAAAGTTATCTACTGTAACTTTCTATGGGTTAATTAAGAAAAAGTCATAAAATTTGTCAAACATTATAGAAATGGTATAAATTCCAATCATTATTTTGATAGATCTACTAACAAATACAGAGGAATTACTTTTCAAAAATAACAATGACAATATCAAAAATGAGAATAACAAAACATTTATTGAGCACTGATATCCTGCTAAATCCTCTAAAAAAATATTTCATTTAATCCACAAACTAACCTATCAGAATTATAGTTTAACCTATCCCATTACAGTTTAAGGAACAGGATTAGGAAGATTATACAATTTGCCTTAAATCCCACAGCTAGTAAATTTCCAAATAGGTATTCAAAGCAGGTCTGACTCCAAATCCCATACTCATAACCAATCTATTCTTTATATTCCCATGGAAAATTATGACTAAATGTGGCTAAATGAGGAACTTCTTTTTAAGTTAAACTTTTAAATAACTTTCTGAATTTTAATTCTTCAGATAATATAGCGTTTATAATATTAGGTACATGGACTTAATATCTACCATGATTTTAAGGGAGATAGACAATTTTTGACCAAAAATTTATAATAAAGTCCTGAAGTCACTTGTTTGGCCTTGTTACCACAGTTTACAAAACAACAACACTGCTTTAACAAGCAAATGTGAAAAATATGGGCTAGCTCAGTTAGAAAAATTGTTACAATATAAAATCATACACACACACAATTGAACTAAGCATGATTAGCTGTTTTTGAGTTCTACCACTTACTAGCTATGAGATCTTGACAAAAATTACTTAACCTTTCTGTGCTTCAGATTCTTCCCACATAATCTGGGCATGAGAGTAAGATCTAGCTTATAGGTTTAAACAAGATTGGTGCTTTGTACATGTTCAGTAACAGTTAGCTCCTTCTTATAACTTTTATTTCTACTAAAAAACAGGCCAAGCCCAACATTTTAAGTATCATGGCCAACTGAATTAGCTGCACACAAGGAACAGAAAGAACATTATTATTACATTTAACTTGGTTAAATGTAACCAAGAGAGGATAAGGGGTGTTAATCATTCAAAATGGTAGGTAGTAGGAAGAATATTATGAATGTCTTTGGAAGATGACTTTGTGGCTTGCATATATATATGGCCACCCTAGATGTCCTGGGGATTGACATCATGTAAAATAAAAGTGAGATGTTATCCACTGTATGACTTTGTTAATCCTTTGTGCTTTTTTGTTCAGTACCAGGGAGATGGAAAAAATTCTGATGAAACTTCTCATAAAACATTTATAAACTTATACTATAAAATGGCAATCAAATATCCTAGATTTTGTTCTTTTTTTATTCTTCATGCTACTTATTTTCCACATGCAATCTTTTCCATTACTTTGAAGGTAGGGAGTTTGTCTAAAGACTGATTATTTCCTTTTTGGCATTGGGGCTGCAATTCAGGTAGTGGCCACCTGTCAAATAATGGGACCTTTTATTGATTCCATGGTCAATTGTCTAAGATTTTTCCAGGTGTGGTTACCTCAGAGAAAATACAAATGGAGCAACATTATCCAGATGCTTAAGCTTTTAAAGTAAAAATATGTGTTGAACAATAAAGGTCCAACTTGCTTACCAGATATTAAATAGTATTATATGGCCACAATAATTGAGTAGTGAAGTACTGACACAGGAGTAGACAAAAAAAAATCAATGTAAAATAATGAAACTGACCCAAAAATATTCCTAAACCCTTACTCTATGTAAAGGATGTGTTTAATAGCAGTGGGGGAAAACACAGGACTATTCAATTGTGAAAGTTAGCAATATAGAAAAAAGTGCTGCAAGAGTAATTTAACATAATCACAAAATAATCAATTCCAGGTAAAGATGTCAATTAAAAATAAAAATAAAATTATAAAACACTAGAGAAAGATACAAGTAGGTATTTATATAATCCTGGCATTATGAAAACCTAAAGAGTGACAATGGGCCACAAACATGAAGAAAAAACTGGCAGATTTAGCAATTCACATTTAAAACTCCACGTTAAAAACAAAACAAAACAACCCCCCCCAAATCATAATGGCAAACTAGTAAAAATATTTAAAACCAAAAATATCTTTCATATTTAAGAAATTCTGTAAATCAGCAAGAAATATATAATCATAAACAGCCACCACCACAAGGTGATGAAATATAAATGAACAGTTAACATCTTAAAAAAGTTCAACTTTTTTTTTTTTTAAGATTTTATTTACTTACTTGAGAGAGAGAGAAAAGGAGAACACAAGCAGGGGGAGTGGCAGGAAGAGGGAGGGGGAAGCCAGCTCCCTACTGAGCAAGGAGCTCAGTGTGGAGCTCAGCCCTAGGACCCTGGGATCATGATCTGAGCAGAAGGAAGGCAGACTGACTGAGCCACTGACTGAGCCACCCAGATGCCCCTAAAAAGTTCAACTTCACCAGTAAACAAAGAAATACAAAATAATACAAAGTAGAAACTGGCAAAGATTAATGTATCTTTATCTGTTATCTGTGATATATTACAACATACACATACATAATACTTAGGAGAAACCAACAACTTCATACATTGCTGGTACAGGTATAAATGATTTAACTTTCTGGAATGCAATCCAGCAAAGATGTTATCAAGACACACCTGAGCTGACAAAAATCAGAATGATTTAGGGGAAAGAACTGGCTGAAAGGGGCATGAGGGAACTTTCAGGGGTGATGTATATGTTCTAGCACCTGTGTTGGTGTTAAATGGGTGTATGCAATTTTTTAAATTGAACAAATTTTTTTGTGCATAAGAGGAGCAACTTCTTATATGTAAATTATTCCTTGTTAAAGTGAAAATATTTAACTCAGCAGTTTCACTTCCTTTAACCTAAGGAAATGACAGTGAACTTACAAAATATGTAACTGTTGGATTATTCACTCATGAAAAAAACCATGAAAAATTGGATAAATTTTGGATAAAAATTTCCATTCAATTCAAATTCTCCATTCTAAAAGTGTATATATATATATGGATAGAACAGAAGCATTAATGATGACTCTCTGTGGGGTATGAAATTACTATTGACTTTTTCTTTCCTGTTCTTTTTCAATATTTCTTATATTGACTATTATAAACACAAATTAGGTTAATTTGGAGAATCGATATGACAATTTGTATAAATTTCATCTAAAAATTCTATGAAAGAAGATGGCACAATTAAAATTGTTTTTACAGAAATACAAACAACTATATACAAATTCTGCATCTTCTTTCACCTGAAATCTTACTATTGGGTTTTTCTGTCCCACTTTAAGCATCATTTAACTTTCAAATATGGTTAAAGTAATGGAACTTTTGTTCATATTTTCTTGATTGCCCGTGTACAATGGGAACTTTCATTTTGTACTGGCTTGGTCGCTATCTGTAACTCCCATTGTGAAATAAATTTTTACTGCTTTGTGCTTAATCCCAAGGACCTTGGCTCCTTAAATTTTCTTTCCAATAAAAATGAACTACTTATGCCTACAGGGCCTTTCTCTGTTCCAAAAAAAAAAAAAAAAGAGACAAGAGAGTCCAAGTCCATAATCTATGGTTATGTATTCCCAGGATAGAAAAGGTAGTCTTGTCTGCTCTCCTTTTCTTTCTCTGAATGCTAAATTTACATTAGCTATACTCTGGAAGACTTAGGATTTTATAATCTGGATTCAGCTAAAGAAATTGCTTTATAATACTTCCTTTTCTCAAGACATTTTAAAATAGAGCCATCAAGCACAACTAGTATATTTACTAAATTTACATTCGTTTTTGGTCACAGACAACATAACTGAGGTAAAATAACATTTGCCTTTTCTTTATATATTATTTTTCTCTGATAATATTACATGAAGACAACTATATAACAATTTGTCAGTTTAATTTAGAATGTTTACTTTGTGCTGCTTTAGTAATTTGTCAGGTCTTACCAATATTACCCCAGTATTATGCATGCCCCCTCCCTCTCTCACACCTAATATTTCCTGAGTATTTCCTTAGCATCGAGCACTTTATAACTTTATAACTGCTTTACATGACTTATCTCACTTAATTCTAATAATAATCCTGAGGTAGATATTGTTATCTCTACTTTACAGGTGAAGAAACTGAGGCTTGCAATAGAGGTTGCTTGCTCAGACAGTTCGATTTAACAGCTTGTAATATAATTAAAAGATAATTCAACACGCAGGATTACAGAGACCCTTAATGGTGGTGCATTGTTTTTCTGTTCTTCTTCTTTTTAAAGATTTATTTATGTGCAAGAGAGAGTGAGAGAGAGAGAGCACAAGTGGGATGAAGGGCAGAGGGAAAAGCAGATTCCCCACTGATCAGGGAGCCTGATGCAGGACTCAATTTCAATCCTGGGATTCCAGGATCATGATCCAAGCCGAAGGCAGATACTTAACCGACTAAGTCACCCAGGTGCCCATGGTGGTATATATCTTTAAAAGAATGTAGAAAGTATTCCAAACATGAGGATGGATGATATATGCTGTAACCACCTCTAGAAGACATATTATGATTTAGTATCAAAGGTCTATGAAAGTTGACCCCCCACTTCACTCTATTAATTATTACTTCATGTTGAAATCACTGTTCTGGAAGCAGCATGGGGTTTTAAGTGTGACCAAGAGCCTCACCATTTATGACTGTGTGATCTTGGGCAAATAACCTACTTTTCTGGGCCAAAGCTTCCTCATTTATAGAATGGGACTAACCCTAATTATTTGATGGAGTTTTAAGAAACAAATCCACCATAGCTGGTCTCTAACCTCTGAGCCCTCTAGGGTTAAATGAGGGATGATAGCATTAAGATCCTAGCAGGATACCTGAAATATAGCACATGTAAATATCTGCTTCAAGAATGAATTGGTAGGATTCAGAGCCACCTTTATCTCCTACTACTAGTAGAAGAATAGGATTGAAAAGCATAAAAAGTATATATATTTAAAGTCAAGTATAAGTGACTTCTACTCCATCATTATTTTGTATTAATCTGAATAATTGATAATTAGGTAAAATATACTTAACAGGCTATTGTTAAAAGGAAATGATGAGACTGCACATTAAAGTAACTCTGTAGACTTGCTAAAACCAAAAAGTCTGCGAAAATGTAAGCACTCCATAAGCAAAAAAAAAAAAAAAAAATCTAGGCACCGACCTTACAGATTTGACAAAAAAATTATTCAAAATGGACTATAGGGGTGCCTGGGTGGCTCAGTGGGTTAAAGCCTCTGCCTTCGGCTCAGGTCATGATCCTAGAGTCCTGGGATCGAGCCCCACATGGGGCTCTCTGCTCGGCGGGGAGCCTGCTTCTCCCTCTCTCTCTCTGCCTGCCTCTCTGCCTACTTGTGATCTCTGTCTGCCAAATAAATTTTTAAAAAATCTAAAAAAAAATGGATTATAGACCAAAGTAAATAAGTCACAGATATGAAAAGCATGGCATAGGGAATATAGTCAATAATACTGTACTAACAATATATGGTGGCAGAAGGTGATGACACTTATTGTGGTTGAGGAATGTAGAGAACTGTTGAATCCATGTCATATACCTGAAACTAATATAACACTGTACGTTAATTATACTTCAACTGAAAAATGGATCAAAGACTTAAATGCAACATATAAATATGTAAAACTCCTGGAAGATAACATAGGAGAAAATCTAGATGACTTTGGCTATTAGATGCAACACCAAAGGCATGAATGAAACAATGGATAAGACTCACTTCACTGAAATTAAAAACTTCTGCTCTGTGAAAAACAATGTCCAGAGAATGAGAAGACAAGCCGCAGACTGGGAGAACATATTTACAAAAGACACATCCAAATATGCAAAGAACTTTTAAAACTCAATAATAAGAAAGTGAAAAACCTGATTAAAAAGCAAGCAAAAAACCCTAGCAGGCACCTCACCAAGGTAGATATAAAGATGGCAAACAGCATGTGAAAAGATGATCAACATCACAGGTCACGGAGGAATTGAAAATTAAAATAACAATGAAATACCACTCCACACCTATCAGAATGGTCAAATCCAAAACACTGAGAACACTAAATGCCAGTAAGGAAGTCAAGCAACAGGAACTCTCATTCATTGCAGCAGGAATGCAAAATGGTCAAGCCACTTTGGATGACAGCTTGGCAGTTTCCTACAGAATTACACATGCTCTTTCCATATGCTATAGAAGTCATGCTCCTTGGTATTTACCCCAAAACTTTTGTCCATACAAAAACTTACACATGGATATTTACAGCACCTTTATACATAATTGCCAAAACTTGGAAGCAACTGATTTTCCCTTTAGTAGGGATGCGTAGGTAAACTATACTACATACAGACAATGCACTGTTATTCAACACATAAAAAAAAGAGCTATGAAGCCATGAAAGGATGTGGAGGAACCTTAAATGCATATTACTAAGTGAAAGTAGCCAACCTGAAAAAACTACATACTCTGTGATTCTGGAGAAGGCAAAACTATGCACACAGTAAAATCATCTCTGGTTGTCAGCATTAGCTGGAAAGTGAGAGATGAAGAAGCAGAACATAGAGAATTTTTAGGGCAGTGCAACTACTCTGCATGGTATTATAATGGCGGACACATGCCGTTATACATTTGTCCAAACCCATAGAACATATATCACCAAGAGTAAGCCCTAATGTAAACTGTGGCCTTTGAGAGATAATGATGTGTGAATGTAGGTTCATCATATTTAACAAATGTACCTCTCTGGTGTGAGATATTGATAGCTGAGATGGCTGTGTGTTAGGGGAAAGGGGAGGAATATGGGAACTCTTTACACTTTCTGCTTACTTTTGCCGTGAATCTAAAACTGGTCTAAAAAAATAAGGTCTATTACAAAACATTTCTGAAAAAGAAAAAAAAACAGTTAAGTATCACTTTGGAATTGTTATGGGCATGGTGAAAATTATGTTGGAAGCAGGTCTAGACCAATAGGTTGGGCACATTTAATTCAGAAAGCATTACTTTGGTACTGCTTGAAAACAAGGATCACAAACTGGGAAGTTGAATAAAGCTTCCCAGGACCTATAGATTGGGTTATTATATCCAACAAAAAAGAATCATCATGAAGCAATGACACAATGACTAAAGATGCTTTAGTCCACCAGTTCTCAAAGTTGTGACTTGGGGTTCTTTGTGTCTCCAATGTCAGTTATTTTAGTATGAATACTATAACATTATTTGCCTTTTTTTATTCTTATGAATATACAGTGGAATTCTTCAGCAAATACATGATGTGTAATATCCAAATGGAGTGCAGAAGCAGATTTAAGAATCCAGCTGATCCTGTTATGTCAGACATTAGAGATGTGTAAAAAAGGTAAATCAATGCCACTCTTCTTACTAGACTTTCTCCTATGAAAATACAATGGTTCCTTGTAAAAATTTTATGTTAACATGAAATGATTTTAGTGATTTTTTTTTTAGTTTTAATTTTTAGAAGGTATATATCAATAGATATATTTCATACAAATAAAAGCTCTTTGGAGTCCTCACTAATTTTTAAGAGTAGAAGGGGGTCCAGAGATAAAATTTTTGAGATCTGCTGCTGTAACTAATGCTAAGGGGTAAAGAAGATCTCTCACTTGGCTACGTTGGGCTTTCACTATTCTCACAGTGTTTGTCCTCATACCTATATCTGGGTTTGTCTACATTTACTTACTACCCATGCCTGGTAAAGTCCTGACTCCACTGAAGTGGAGACTATAATTAAGATATTCATCTGTAGTTATTGCATCCTTTACTCAATACATGACTAAGCCATATATAAATTACAGTACGTATTATACACGAAAGGTGTTTAAAGCTTTGCCAGTGAGATGAAACAATGTCCTTCAATGGTACCTTATAAGGAGCTCTGAATGGGCCTGTCAATAATTACTTTTACGTCTGCATTATTAAATTTTCAAAATTTTGGATACTCAGACAACCGGTCCTTATAACTTCTATGCTATGCTAACTCCAGAGGAACGCTTGAAAACTACTTCATGCTAAACCTTGGTTCTTGACCTCTAATCTCTAGCACAAACAAACTGTGACTGATGGACAAACTGATTTTTAATGCAAGTCAAGGTGCAATAATAAAACTGAAAAACAAAAAATAAAAGAAAAATCTAGATTCAAAAGTTCTAACCTATAAGATTATCTTGGAAGGAGAATTTTTCAGAAACAAGAACAAAACCACTTAGACCTGAGGATGCTGAGGAATCATGATGAAATCTGTACCAGTTTTATTAAAAACAGAAGCAAACCAGACTGTGTGTTTTTTAAAACTTTAAAAGGGCAAAGCATTTTTTTCTAAAATGTTATTCTCTTTCACTAAGTACTGCAGAGTACCTTAATTCTTGAGATTCTCACAGCCCTAAAAGCAAGTCATAAAAATGATATTTACATGGGAGTATAAACTGGAATGACATTTTGGGAGGGCCATTTGAAAATATTTAGCAGAAACCCAATATGCATACCCACTGAGTAAGAAATTCCAGTTTTGCAATTAATCCAGAGAAAACTGGCAATGATGAAGACACATGGATGTTCACTACAGTGTTGTATATAATGATAAAAACTGGAAAGAGCCTAAATATCCAGCAACTAGGGCTGATCAAGTAAACTATGGTTTACCATATAATGGCATACTATGTGGCCACAATACAAAAATGTAAAAATTAATTATAAAATTATATATGGCAAGGAAAAGTAATCAATATATATACTTAATTAATATACTTACTATATATTGCTGAGGGGAAAAAAGCAAGTTATAAGATTATAGCATTATATGATCTCATTTCTGCAAAAAAGATATATATATATGCATAAAAATATCAGGAAGGTTTAAATTAATAGTATTTACTGCTGAGTTTTGGATTACAGGTAGTTTTTATTTATTTTCTTTGAGGGTCTGAATTCTGATTTGCTATAGTGAACATCTTTTCTTTATATAATAAAAATATTAAAATACTTGAGGCAACCATTGCAATTGTTAGTATTTCTCTAATTCTTATGATACTGAATACTGTCTATACTATGGAAAGTGGTAGAGGAGAGTGAGGCGAGAAGACAAGGAGGGAGCAAAGCAGACAGATTTTATACTGTTTGTTATTTTATCATGAATATTTGTGATAAAGTATTAGGTTAATCTTGGATTTAACAATCTGGAAAAAAATTCAAAAGAACTTAGTAGCAAATAGTTAAATGTTCACAAAATCAAACTTTAATCTCATAGATTAATTTTTCTCCTCTCCTTGGAACGCTGATTTTGTTCTGTAGGAGCAGGTGGCTTTCTTTTTTATGTCTCTCTATTATCTTGTCAGACAGCTCTCTCAAAACTTTTTTGGGAGCTAACCAAGCTTTATCTAACCAAACCCAAAATGGCATATGGACTTCATCCACATGGTCATATGAATCTGTTGGCTGATGACTCCTGCCATGTATCTAATCGGTTTTATAAAATCCATGCTTGAAGAAGGATTCTATGGCTATAAGAGTGTGATGCTGTGGGATGAAGGAATGTAGTGGCAAAGAGGCTACTTTAGTTGCTATATGGGAATCTGGGAGCCATCACTGCCACCAAATATTGGCAGCACCTATCCCAGCAAAGGAAGAATCCTAATAATTTTGAGTGAAAAATTTCTATCATGCATTTCAGCTTAGATCTACTAATAACACTTCTTTAAATGCTTTGTTAGTGAAATCTGAGAATAATTATCAAACACCATATACAGTGTTTACAATAGAATCATATTTCTTTTCTTTCTCTCCCCCTCCCACTTTTTTTTGCATAAAAAGTAGAATGCTGCTGAATGGTACCCAAATGTCTGTTGTATACCATGCCAATACAGCAGCTCAGCCAAAAATGCGAATAGAAGAGTTTGCCAAGTAAAAGAAAACATAACAAATTGGTAATGGTTTCTATCTTGACAGAAAATGAAAATGATCCCTCAATGTGTGGTCACTCATGTGGACACATAAAAATGTCTGAGAAGCAATCATTTTACCTCAGATAACAGACCCTGACAGTGTAGTACAGCACTGGCTGACTTTCACTTCTTAGAAAAGCAGTAACCGTGACCTACAAAATAGTCTGGTAACCATGTAATTTATGCATAACACACATGCACATGCCATGCACTCATAATATTTGCCATAAATCATTCTGAATATAAGACTTCTTTTCTGAGTGGAATATACTTTATGAGAGATGATCTAAATCACTAGAGACCTGATAAAGTGGAACGGCTGTATTTAGGAACAGAAAGGATGTTGTTGCTTATTGAGTTACAAAATTTCAACTGTCTATAGTGCAATAAAAAGGGTCCCATGTATTCTGTATGATTCTCTTTAGTACCCTGAACACAAAAGGTATTTTACTAGATGTTAAATAAAACAAATATGAAAAATGCGTAGGTACATAGTTTACAGTTCTGACTTTCTGCTAAGGAGACTGCAACTGAAGGTAGAAATGAACCCCCTGAAGACCTGGTAGCATGTCTTTAACTTACTTACCTTTCCTTAACCACTTATTTTTGTTCCCCAGATGGAGAAGTGGTCAACATCATTGACCAGTGATTTTACCATCTGGTAAAGTTTTTCCATTTGTTTACTTTCTAATGAGGATGTTAGGACATAGATTGTACTGTGAAATAACAACATAAGCAAGAATGACAATTTTAAAAACACTAATTGACATCTGAAGCTAATGAGGAATTCACAATGAGAGAATACTGAACCAAGTGGCTAGGAAGAACCCTGGGAAGTTAGATGGTCTTGCCAAGTTAAAAGTAAATTTGAATCCTGTGGGTTATGAGTTTCAAATGAAACTTCTGTGTTTAAATTTGTTGGTGACTTTCCTGTTCAATAAAAAAGGACTTAAATGGCTTATAAAAAGGTTAAAAAAACTTATTGGGCATCAAACTGCTCTTACAAAACACCATCTTGATGAGTTAAGTGTAAATGAATCAGAAACACATGGATCATGTTTCCTTAAAAAATGCATATGGATTCAAAAATAAGGGGAAGAGGACTTGGCAAAACATTTTTTTATGTGGTGGCTGAACCCAGAACATTTGAAAGATATTTTGAGACATTCAAGGAATCCAAAATAAAACTAAACCTGTCCAGTCATATAAAAAACAGAAAGTTCTTCTTTGTAATGTGCATTTATCTCAATGGGTCAATCAACAGTCACTGAACCTTCCCCTTTGGCACAGGACAATGGGAGAAGCCAGCTTCTGCCTTTAAACAACTTTGAATTTAAGTGTAAACAAATACACATAAGTAATAGAAACCATTTTAAAAGTCTCAGGGTTAAAAAAAAACAAAACACAACCTAGATCATACAGAAACTATATCTTGAGAAATATATAGGTACTTAAGGGGCCGAGGGGAGGTAGGATTCATTCCATTCAAATAATCATCCCCCTCAGCCCTTTTGATTAAAGTTATATATAGTCGTAGAATCTTGCTTAAATGTTTTCTTAATAAGTGTTTTTATGTCTTTTTTAATGTGTGTCCCAGCCCTCTTTCCTCCACCCTCTAGATTTGTGAGTGCTCAACAAATCTTGCTGACTAGTTTCCTGGAGGATGGGAGTGTTGAGCAGTTTTGAAATAGGAGAGAGATGCTGTCTGGCAGAGAGGAGTGAGGCTATGATTCTGGGTTGGGGTAATGGCACATGTGACAGTTCAGAGGTTCCAGAGGGTGAGTCATATGTGGGGGGTGACCCGCTGGCTTGCTTGCAGCAATGTGCTGGAGCCAGGGTAAGTGGGAGGTGAGGGCAGTTAGGTGTGGGGAGTCCTAATATACTACATGTGAAGTCAACTGGAGGACAGAGGAGTGTGATAAGGGAAAGTGCAATTCTTATTCCCCTTTTTTGCCATTATAGGATAAAGTGCTAAGGATAGGACATATACGAGTCATTAATTCCTTTATTTCTTATCAGTGTCTTAAAAAGCTGAAAAATAGCCAAAGAAAAAAATAAGTTGACTGCATATGAATTGCTAGGATCCTGTAGGTCATAAATTTTAGGAGGAACTTAGTAGGATTATGAAATGTATTACTGAGTCCTAAAATGTTTGTGGGACAGTGTAAAAAATTAATGATTTAGAATCTTTTGAGGCTGCTTTCTAGCTGTTTAATGTGAATCTTATCTTTTCCACAATATTAGAAAGTTATTTAGGACAGGGAGAAAGTCACATATTTCTTGTATATTTTCCGCTGGCTAGCATAATACTGGGAACACACCAAGCACTCAATAAATGCTTACTCAAGTGAAATGAAGTCAAAAGGTGCTGAGGCCCTATATAAGGACAAGGGGATGATGAAAGGTGAAGTCTGAAAGGGAAAAAAGGACGATATAGTGGGAGTGTCCTAATAGCGTCTCTGCCCTAAGCCTTTTGTTCAGGGTTTATACAGAGGAATCAAAGCCCTTACCATCCTTCATCATCTTCTACCTCTGCTTCAGAAACGTCATTTTCAGGAGTTTCAGCAATTGCTTGAGTGAGTTTAGATTTAAACTGGTTCAGCAGCGCCAGGGTCTGGAATAACAATTACACTGCTAAGTTCTCTGATAAGGATAAATATAATTTTACAAAACTACAACAAACCTTGACAATGCTTTGTTTGCATCTGCACTGACATTTTCCGTCAGACACAGGTGACTGCTTTCTGATTTAGGGAACATAAATTTGCTTATATAAAAGATGCTTAAACAAAAAAATGCATGTTTGTTAACGGCTAATTTTTAATGTCCATAAGAAAAGGATGTACTTTACTAAAATATGTGAAATTAAAACTAAAACACCAAAAATAAATACTATTTGTCACTGAATAAATTTCCATAAACTTAAAAAGTTCATTGTTAAGGAAGGTAAAATGAACACATTAACTGTTAGAAGATGGGTAAATGGGAGTGACATTTTTAGAAAGCCATTTAAATTTATCAGAAGCCTTAAGATGATCATTCCTTTTGATTCAATCACTTTAATCCCAGGAATCCATGAAGAAAAATTGTGTGAAACATGGAAAATGGCTTATGCAAAATGTGTACACTGCAGCAGTACTCATACAAGTACTCATGGAAACATGTTAAAATGTCTGTCAATAAGGAACTAGATAAATTTCCTAAAAAACAGTGACTATGCCATTACACTATTATAAAAATTATATTCATGAATATAGAATGTAATTATATTACATTCTATTGTTAAGTAAAAGAAGGAGGGCATAATTACCATGATTCAGTAGGTTTTTTAAAAAGGGACCATTTCTCTAATTTTTATTTGTCTCCTGTGTCCTTTTTGGGTAACAAACAATCACACTGTCCCCTGGCTATAACTTAACAGTTGACTCCAGATTTTGAGCAAAGAACAAAAGTTGGAAAAAAATTTTTCCCTACAATTTAAAAAACTATATAATTGTGAAATGGGGTGAAGTACTACCTGTCTAAAAAATCAAATGTCTAACTAAGATACTGTCATATTGAATTCAGTACTAAAATATTCATATTTCATAAGAAGATGTATAATAATTCAGTACGTGAGTAACAAGTATAATAAGGAGTCACAATAAATTGCTAGGCTCTGTAATTTATCTAGGAAATACCATTAAGACCATAGTTCATAAAAAATGGTGGTCTAGAACTTAAGCTCAGTAAAGACAGGTGGTGCAAGAATCAAAGACAGTTATTGCTAAAAATGATAATGAAAGTGTCTTATATACTTTATAAGATCTGTAAAATTTAATGCCCACATGAACAACAGGTGAAAATGTACACACTGCCATAGCTATTGAATGAGATGAGTTTTGGGGAAACACTGTAAATTCCTACAGAATATCCTCATAGGCATTCTAAGGGCTGCCTAGTGCATTAGGGTTTAGATATTTTATTCTGTTTCCAGAATAGTAATTAAAAGACTAAGCTCTGCAAGCAGTGTTAACAGATAAAGAAGGTATCCCTTTTTAAACCTCATTCATTAAAAAAAACATTGTGCTTGCAAGCTTTTATTATATTTGCTTTATAATAAGAAAAAGTTTAATTTAGAGATACTAGAAAACAAGGAGAAGCAAAACAAAAATATCTATTATCCCACAACTAGGAATAACAATTGTCGACATTTTGGCAAATATCCTTAAAGGCTTTTTAGGTGTTTTTGTGTATATGTGTATGAGCTTATATATCTATATGTATATTATATAAAATATATCTGCATATGTATATTTCTATATCTATAAAGTAAACACCAATTTTTTAAAAGATTTTATTTATTTATTTGAGAGAGGGAGAGAAAGAGAGCTTGTGCAAGAGCCTGAGCAGGGCGAGGGGAAGAAGGAGAAGCAGACTTCCCGCTGAGCAGGGAGCCTGACACAGGGCTCTATCCCAGGACCCTGGGATCATGACATGAGCCAAAGGCAGATGCCTACAGACTGAGCCACCCAGATGCCCCAAGCCCATCAATTTTAAATGGTGGATATTTGTACACTTGGAAATGTCTTTTCTAAAGGCAGAAAGAAAAATGAAAACAAAGGAGATTTCTTAGTGGAATCAAATTTAAAAGCTTCCTAGAAAATTATGCTAGACCTGCATCTTTTTCCTTGAGTTGAAAGTGGCAAGGCTGTCTATTTTTAGAGCCAATTAACCTGCTACGGGCATTTGCTCAGAGGAGGGGGACTGTAACAAGTAGAAAACATCATCTTGGTCTTTTTTTTAGCTTCTCCTGTATTCAGGATGACTTTTCTCTAGCTGCATTCTAAAGGCAAGGGAAGACACAAGGCAGAAAAGCAAACATCACAAAAATAATGGGGCACAACATAGACTAAAGATAGGATTTGGGCCACCTGGGTAGCTCAGTCGGTTAAGCGCCTTCAGTTCAGGTCATGATCCCAGGTTCCTGGGATAGAATCTCACGTCAGGCTCCCTGCTCAGCAGGGAGTCTGCTTCTCCTTCTCCCTCTGCCCTTACCCCCTGCTCATGCTCTCTCTCTCTCTCTTTCTCAAGTAAATTAAAAAAAAAAAAAAAAGAATATAGGATTTGCATAGGGACATTTCTGTTTGGCATCTATTAGGGGAGTTAGTCTTCTGGTTTTTGCTGAAGGAATGAATGGCCAACTACTTATAGCATGGCTCTTCAGCATAGTGAGAATTTTCCTAGCAGGAGGAAACTGTTTTGAAGATGCCCTGCCTTCGCAGGCTTTGTTGCATGTGTGTCTACACATAAGAGTCTCTTCAGTGAGCCTCTGTACCTCTAGTCCTGTCCTGGTTCAGTATACTCTCTACACTGCAGCCAGGTTGGAGGGATCTTCCTAAACTGCAAATGAGATCATGTCACTTCCTTCTTTCAATGGCTCCCCACTGCCCTTAGGGTAAATTTCAATTTCTTAATATGACTCAACAATGCCTTGCATGAGTTGGCTTCTGCTTACCTCTCTAGCATCATCTTTCTCTTAGTTTATGTTACAGTCATACTTAACATTAGTTCTTTGCAAAGAGATCAGATATTTTTCATATACACTTCCTTTGGTCTGGCTACCTATCCTCTATTCAACCATCACAGTTCAACTGCTGAATCATTTTCTCAGTGAGGCCTTCCCAGATTCTCAGACCATCTTAGGTCCTATTAGATGTTTCCATAGTTCCCTGTACTTAACCTGTCACAATGCTAATAAAATTAGTTTTTTTAATGGTATTACTTACCTGGCTCTTTTCCCTAATAGCTCAGGACATACGTGTGTCTACCTTGTTTACCACCAAATATACTGATGAGTACAT
This sequence comes from Meles meles, assembly GCF_922984935.1. Taxonomy (NCBI): domain Eukaryota; kingdom Metazoa; phylum Chordata; class Mammalia; order Carnivora; family Mustelidae; genus Meles; species Meles meles. The sequence goes on from NC_060068.1 coordinate 89,438,062, forward strand.
GTTCTTAATAATTATTTGCTAGGAGGCAAAAAAAGAGGAGTGCATGAATAAGAGTGATCCTTGGGTATCTTTGGTAGTATTATTGACTGCAGTTGCTATTCACTGTGACTCCATGAAAACAAGTTAATAGTGTACTTTTTCTTAATTTCATTTGATATGCCATTTCTTTTGAAAATTGCTCAAATTCATTCTCTATAATTACAATTTCCTATACCTGACTTCTTGTAGAACTTTCCTTATGATTATTTTCATGCTAAGTATTGATGCATGATTCGGCTTTTCCAGGAATTAGGTGTCATTTATAATGTAGTCCCTGATTATATTAATTTATCCAAATAGACTTGGGCTTTTTAATTTACTTTTATTTTGCCTATTTTATCTATACACCTAAAATGGTATTTTCTCAAATAGATATACATGGCAGCATCACAAATAAATAATTTTGGTCTTCCCCCTAGCTTTTCAACATGAATGGCTGCTGAAGGTATTTATTTTATTAAATGCCAAGTGTTGTATGGTGTATAAAATTGACTTTCAGATTGTGGAGATATCTTTTTTATTCTTATTTCTAACAGTTATCTTTTATGAGTTCTTAAAAATTCATAAATTAATTTGAAACAAGAAGAGTCCTGTAATATTATTTACAATAGAAATCAACTAGTGGACTGAATGCCTTATTTACAGGCAGTTTACAATTTTGAGCAGAACTGGCTAGTCAGTATGTGAGATGCTGTGCTAGAAGAAATCTCTTCACCATTTATAATCGCCACTTCTCCATTTTATAATATTTACTTAGACATACTGAGGATATGTGACTTTATATGGTTCCTATGCTTGATATGGGAGTACAAGGTTGAAACCTGAAAGTTTTAGGCTTTTTGCCTACAATATCTGAAAAGAACATGAGTGTCCAAGGTTCTTGTTACCCCACACTCTACGAATATATCTTTCTTCATTTTTAAGAGGTAGTGTTTTTCTGATGTGTAATCAAATCAGGTTTCATTAGCAACACCTCAAGACAATTAAAAGGCAATGCGTTACGTATAGATTTAGGCTTATGAAGTTACCTGGTCTTCCCGGGAAGTCCCCTTCTTTGCCTGTTGCTTTCTCAGAGCTTCATACTTTTGCTTTTCTCTTCTGTATTCTGCAACAGCATCATCAGGAGCAGTTTCATCCTCTGAAGAATAATACATTATTCTTAGAATAAATAGTAAAAAGGCTATGTGGTTTCATATTAACATCTATGCTTATTACAGAAGAGGAGGTCAGAACCTGGGATTGGTTTTCAACCATGTGAAAATCAAACCAGGGTCATCTGGGTGGCACAGTCATTAAGCATCTGCCTTTGGCTCAAGTCATGATCCCAGGACCCTGGGACTGAGTCCCATATTGGGCTCCCTGCTCAGCGGGAAGCCTGCTTCTCCTTCTCCCTCTGTTCCTCCCCCTGTTCCTGTTCCCTCTTTTGCTGTCTTTGTCAAATATATAAATACAATATTTTTAAAAATTAAAATAAAAACAAAACCAGTAAGTGGATCCAGCTCCACAACTATTTCCTGTGCTAGACAGTGATCAATGTTGACTTATCAACCAATTTTATAAACATCTTTATTATATAATGTATTATTGTAGTTCTCACTTGTTTGAGTATAAAATCACCTATCTCACTTTTAAAATAAGAGGGGCGCCTGGGTGACTTAGTGGGTTAAAGCCTCTGCCTTTGGCTCAGGTCATGATCCCAGGGTCCTGGGATCGAGCCCTGCATCAGGCTCTCTACTCAGTGGGGAGCCTGCTTCCTCTTCTCTCTCGGCCTGCCTCTCTGCCTATTTGTGATCTCTGCCTGTCAAAAAAAAAAAAAAAAAAAAAAAAAGAAAGAAATAATTAAGATTCTCCTAAAATTCAGCACTGCTGTTTTACATTCTTCTCCTGTTTATAAGATACAATTTTTTGATACTGGTTGATTTTCCAGTCACCTGCCACTTCTGTTGCTCAGTTAAAGCAACAACAGCAACAATTAATAAACAAGTTCAATTTGATGTTATCATAAAAAACAAGTATATCCAACAAATAAGTCAGGACAGCTATCAGAAGCAGATCAAAGTAATTTTTACTAAGTTAGAAATTAGAAAACCAATTTATAGATTTGATCCTACAATACTTCCCTGTGAAGATTAGTTAACATTTGGGTTTATGGAGCACAGTTTTGTCTCAAGAAGAGTACTAACATTTTGTATTAACTTACATGCATATGTGTTAGTGAAAATTTATGATTGAAAAATAAAAAAACCAAAAACCAACAACCTATCTCTTCTTATCTTTGGCTGGCAAACGAAGATGAGCCAGATGTAATCAAGAATGCCAGTAATCTTTCTATTCAAGCCTTGATTTGTTGCTTACATCTTTGTTACATGGTTTGAAGAATGTTATTAATGTGCAGTGTATTAACAATCAGCCATTTTGTTCAAGATTTTCTAATGCTGTGACATTTGCTGCATAAATCCAACTGTGTGAAAAATCTGGTCAACTACTCTATTTCATAACTGAGTATATCACATTAGTATAAGTACTTCCCTTTACAATATGATCAACTATGAATAATCATAGCACGTTAATTTTTTATTTTTATTTCTCAGGAGTATATTCTGAATAATTTCCTTAGTTTTATAATTCAGCTTATTAATTCTTTGTTTAGTTATAATTACTCAATTTTTAAGATGTAAGCTGAGCCATTGATTTTAATTATATTTTTATTTCTAGGTATTCTTTTTGGTTATTCTTCTTTTGGTTATTCATCTGTTCTTTTAGTAGTCTCAGTCTTTTTTTAATTATATTTAGTCCTTTAAAAATCTCTTTTAATTATTTAAAACACCTGTTATGTTGTATCTTTCAGATTCTTCTTGGGGATCTTTCTCTTGGGGAGAGTCTTCTGACTCTCTTCCTAGGCTCATCAATTCTCTATGTGTTTTCTAATTTTTGACTGTGAGTTTATATTTAGCTAGAGCTGCATCTCCATCATGTCTGTAGGAATTCTAGGCACCCAGGATTGTTTAAGAGTTTCTACAAAAAACTTTTGCATTTGTTTCTACCAGGCAATTTAGGGGGTCCAGTAGTCTAGACATTTTTTTTTCAAGTTAATTTCTTGGCTTAGGATTCCTATACCATATAGGGAATGTATATTCAGACTTTGTAGCCATGCCTGGTAGAGGTTTAGAGTTTTGATTTTTTGAGAAACTTTTTTTTTTTTTTAATCCCCCCACATAGAGTTCTGAAACATGACAAGCCTCATTGTGGCCTTCCTGACTAGGTGGATGGTTTTTCTAGTTTCCATTTCTCTTGAGCCATGGCCACATCTCTCTCCAAGTCTGAGATTAAAACGCCCAGCTTCTAGCTAGTAGAGCCTACATCTGGTTCCATTACCACCCTGGGCAACGATAATAACACCTTGCATACTTAATGCTCTGGTTTTTTTCCCCTTTGTTTCTGGTACCTAGGACCTTTCTTTTTTCTTACCTTCTCTCTCTTCTCTCTTTCTCTCCCTCTCTTAAGCTTAGCTAAGTATTTAAATTGGGCGGGATCATATTTTATCCAGCATTTCTATATATTTTTAGGAGAAGGAAGGTCTGTGCTAACTCAGTCCATGTTGCCAGAACAGGAAGTAGCACATTCATTTCTCATGTGCTTGAATCCCCCTGAATAAACAAAAATTGAATAAGTGACTGGGTGATTTTAGTGACATAAAACTGGCTAATAAAATACACAAGGAGTTTGAAAAGTTTAGTTTTTCTAAGTACAGACTGTTCTGCTTTTACTTTTCTTATAAATCTCAATATACAGTGGATGATAATTCATAAATAATAATGATGTAATATGATGACTATTTGTCATTAACTGAAATTTCTACAAAATATGCTAAATAAATAGGAAGGAAGAGTGGTAGGGAAAAAAAAAAGAACATTTACCAAGGAGTATATGTTAGGCACCATGTTAAAGTGCTTTGATAATCTATAAAGGATCCATACACCAAATGAGGAAACAGGAATTATACTATAGTAGAGCTGGGATTTGAGCACACTGTGCTCAGTGACTTCAATTAAAACTTCAATCCAGAAAATAAAATTTTACCTAGTGTCTCTCATATGTGGGCATTCTGAGAAATGCTATGAAAGACATCTAAAACATAAATGATACAAACTTTTCATTCTATAATGTAGTCTAAAGGGTGAAACAAACCTAAGATATGTGAAAATAGTTAAGAAATCAAGCCACTGACTTTAAGTTTCAAATTGCTGATTCCTTAGAGGGCTTAAAGCTTACCTACGTTATAGTATTAGAATAAAGTATCTCAGCTATCTCTGAGATAATATAGGTAGGTAATATATGTGAAAGGGTCTGGTGAAGAGAATGTCCAACATCACTATAACCGTCAGTTTATCACTGGATTATCAGCTCATTAGAGCACCAGAGTTAGAAGTTACCTTGAGGATCTTCCAATCTACCTTCTCAGTCAATAGGTGAGGGAACCAGTGTTTAGGTGAGTGAAGTTTCTCAGCCAGTCTCCCAGAGGGATCACCAGCAGAGCCTGGGCTAAAACTTGTGTTCTGACGCTTAGTTTAGGTGACAAAGTTAAGTACTGCACTTCTGTCCTTGCATGTTATAAAGAATGCCTTTAACCCCCCCTCTAAGAGCTAGTCAGAAACTTAATCCTTGCTCCACTTGAATCTCTTCACTGTGAAAACTTTTTGTTCTGAACATAAAGGGACGATGACTACTCAACTGTGGTTACTTAACTAATGAACCAATGATATCCATCTACAAATCTCGTTTTATAGATAAAGGGCTTATTCCCTCCACTGTCTCAGGATCAGGGCTCAAGGATCTTAACAGCTCCAAGTAATTGTTACATTCATTCATTTTTTTAAAAAAGGCTTATTGAATAATCAGTATGTTTCAGAAACTGTTAATAAGACTGCTTATAAATTATTTTAAATATACTGGCATCCATTACTTCAAGGAAATTTTTGAAAAATTTCCATAATAAATGAAAACTTTTATATGAATAAAAGTAGTATGTTACTGCTAATAGTAAATAGCATTTGAGAACAAAATGGACAGAGTTTAATGGACACAGAAAATATCAATGCTGGTGATACCTAGTTGTATCTTATCATACTTTCTGGAAGCTAAAAAGTATGTTTTTTTAAAATAAAATTTTATATACACCAGTTCTTAATTCTAGGAAAAGTACCAGCTTGAAAAGCGATATCCATGATAGCTAACATTTTAAGTACTCATTATGTGCCAGATACCAGTACCTGAATTATTTGCTTAATCCTGATAACCAACCCTATGAGGAAGGCATAGTATTAGCCCCATTTTGCTGATAAGGAAATTAAGGTAGTAAAAGGTTAAGTAACTTATTAAGGGACTATAAACATGAGAATATAAACCCATGTTGTCTGGTTCTAAATGAAGTTTTTAACCACCTTGGTTATTTCTTCTTCATGTCTGACACACAAGAGAACAGAAAGTACTCCAATTCAACATAAAAAGGCATCAGGTTACCAGTTGGATGTATCTGATGAAATAAAATCCTACCAAAAAAGGTTCTATGTTCCTTCCAGACCATGATAAGTGGGAAATACAGTTTGCCAAAACGTGGGTTTATGTAAACAATTTCTACCCAGGAAGAATTCTTAATGACTTTTTCTTGATAATCCTTAATAGTCATATCCCCCCCCCATCTGAACCTTTAAACAGTTTAAATACTATATCATAACTGCTTCTTTGTCTGTACTGCCCCCTAGTCTACAAACTCACATGGCAGGAATTATGCCCTGTTTGTGGTCTAGCATATGCCTTGCATATAGTATGTACTCAATAAATAGTAGCTGAAAGACAAATGAACAATCTGATCATTCTTAGATCTTAAATTATAGCAGTGTCCATAGTAGTCTTATTGCTTTTGCGGGATGAAAAGACTCTTTGAGAGACTTGTAGGGGCTCAGGGCCCTTAGCATACAAATACTTTTTCAGCAGATAGTTGTTTAATTAAATTGAGTTAGAGATAAATAATTTATGACATGTATTAAATAGGTAAGAGGAGTAGAAGTCAACTTTAAGGCAGTTACTTCTGATTACTTGAACACTAAGCTTTCTAGGTAGAATCTGTTAGAGTTGTAGCCATTGACTGAAGCTTCACCATCTCCTTGAGGAGCTAATGGGGATAAACTGTATATTCTCCCTCCAGTCAGAATGCCCATTTTTTGGTTTGTTTTATTAGGAAAATATACTATGGAAATTATAATAATGGAGATATTCTTTGCCATTAAGATGAGAGCCTACATATACTTTTTATTATCATTTTCATAATTATAATCCATAGTATTTATTGAATGACAAGAGGTTAAATTTGTACTAATTTGGGGGGTTATTTATTTATTAAAGATTTTATTTATTTATTTGAGAGGGAGAGAGACGAGAGTGGGGAGAAGCAGAGGGAGTGAGAGAGAGAGAGAAGAAGACTCCCTACTGAGCAGAAAGCCTGATGCAGGGTTCAATCCCAGGACCCCGAAATCATGACCTGAGCTGAAGGCAGACACTTAACTGACCGAGCCACCCAGATGCCCTGTACTAATTTTGTTTTAAAGATAATTAAAAGTTGCTTAGATGATGTCCTTAGAAAGTGAATCAGAAGAAAACTGTTCTCTTTATCCTATGAAACTTCACAATAATGAAATTATTTAAAGAGGTGTCTTATGCCCATTACAAAGACTAGGCAGAAGTTTAGAGGAAGACTAGGCTGAAAGTCTAATTTATTTCTGTACTGTGGACTAAAATAAGAAATCCATGATTTAATTCATTTTATTTAACCACTTCTTATTTTCAGCATATTTTTTGTTACGAATTGAATACTGGCTCCATCTGGTGGTCAAAATAAGCCTGTAGTTCCATGAAAATAAGTCAAAAGTGGTTAAATAATTCAGGAACTGCCTCAAGTATGCTTGAACACTGAACACTGACATATGCTTTATCACTGAACAGTGATTACATGGAATTCAGTCTACATTTACATGGAATTTTCCTTTTTCTTTTGCTGTTGTTCATCCTAGCTTCACTGCTTCATGTTATTTTGGCTTAAAATAACCCTCAGAATAAAGTAATACACAATATTTTCCTGTGTTTTTCTATTAAGTGAGTAGAGAAATGTGAAGGTAACAAGTTATAATACGGTTAAATTAATCCAGACTTTTAGACTGTATTCCATTTTGAATATAAATACAAAAATACTTATTTTCATTATCTGTATTTTATGAATTTGACTATGGTATGCTTTTGTGGTGGTCAGCTTTTGCTGAATTTAATTGGAGCTCTTGATGCTTCTTGGATTTTGATGTCTGGGTCCTTCCCCACATTCGGGAAGTTTTCAGCTATAATTTACTCGAATAAAACTTCTGCCCATTTTTCTCTCTCCTCATCTTCTGGGACTCCTATGAAATGAATGTTACTACATTTTAATAAGTCATTGAGTTTCCTAAGTATCCCTTTGTGATTCATTACTTTTCTTTCTCTCTCCATTTCAGCTTCATTGTTTTCCATAGTTTTAATCTTATATATTGCTGATTCACTCCTCTTATTTGTCCATCTTTATTTTTATAGCCTCCATTTGGGTTTGCATCTTGGTTGGAGCAGTTTTGTTTTGTTTTGTTTTGTTTTTTTCTTTTCAGATTTTACTTATTTATTAGAGAGACAGAGAGTGAGAGACCACAAGTGGGGCAAGGAGCAGCGGGAGAAGCAGACCCCTTGCTGAGCAGGGAGCCCTACGTGGGGCTCGATCCTGGGACTCCAGGATCGTGAGCTGAAGGCAGACACTTAACTGACTGAGCTACCAAGGTGCCCCGCGGTTAGAGCATTTTTAATTTGACCTGACTAGGTTTTGTTTTTTTTTTTATCTCTGCACAAGAATACTGACTTTCAGCTGTATTTTCCATTAAACATTTCTAGCAGGGGTAGCCTATGAATAAATGAGAGTTCATATGTAGGGGCTCTGTATAATTATAATCTACTGGCTACTTAATCTTAATTATTTAATTCACTATAAAAGGAGTATGTCTACAATCACACACAAAATATTAGTACTATAAAGTTCTTAGGCAGCAATGATTGCTTCTTTACAGATGAAAAAACTGAGGTTTTGAGAGGTCAAATGATTGTGCTAAGCTTGGAATATCAGAATCCAGATCTTCTGACAATTCAATGTTGTTTCCTTTCTACATACACTACTGTGTGTACTTTCTCTTTGGAATGTGTAATCACCACAGATGTATTTCATTAGAGTCTAATAATCACTTTGAAATTATATCCATTTATACTACAATGTGACCATTTATAAAATGGCGTGACTCTCCAACATAGATTTAATTCTCTAATTGGGGGTTTTCTTAATTTTAATTTTTGTTATTTTCCCTTAAGTTATTAGAAATTTTTTAAAACTTATTTTAATGTCCTGGTCCTATCCAAATACAAAATTTTAATTTTTACTTCCCCCAGTATATTACTTTGTAGAGTTTATAATTCAAATAGCAGTCATGTTGGTAATAATAACATACATTAGTTACCACAAAGTATTATACTAAAAATCAATTCAAATAAATTAAATGAACTTACCTAATAAATTAAGAGATGAAGAGAACTTATATCAGTAAAGACAGGTTCTGAACCCTAAACATGAAATTGCCTTAAATTACTAATACTTTTTTTTTATTATATAGACTCTATCTGATAAGTTTTTTTTAACAGATGTTTCTCCACTTTTCTGAATAATGATCACAAGAAACAATTACAGTATAAAAATGAGTACTGAGAATTACTGAGGGGCATGAATAGCTTTACTTCTGGGGCTCTAACTTTCCACCTATCCTCTCTAGTCTGTTGTTTCTGTTCAAATTTACTTCATTCTTCCTCATTTGGACCCTAGGATTAGCACAAAGATTGATTGATGTTGCCCCCAGGTTTCTCAACAGAGCACACTTTGTGTACTTCTCCAGATGGTGTGACCCACAGTTCTTGCAGTTTGATGGCCATTTTGATAACATCCCTATGTTGACCTGTCACTCTGGATATGGAAACTACAAATTTTATACTCTGTATTGTAGCAATAAGAAAAAAAAATACAAAATTCTTTAAGATAAAAAGATTTCATGAAGTGACTCAGGGCAGATACTAAAGAAAGAATTGCTACCTAAAATTGCCTAAGGCTATAATTATCCTAGTAAATTAAACACTGCAGAATATCTGCATTTCTAATAGTACTTAAAGGAGAGTTCTACTGTTCTGCAGTAAATTTATGAGGTACGTTTCTCCAAGTAGTTATAAGAGTTTGCAGACCAGTTCAAAATAGTCCTTAAATACTTGCATGTGCGCATGGGCTTCTTTTTATCCCCTGTGTGACTGAGGCATTAAAGCAATAAAGTGGCTTCTAAAATATAAGTTAAGACCACTACTACTAGTACTATCATCACTTTTTAGGGCCTAGCATGTCTGAGATATAATACTAAGAACTCTGTGCCTGCTTTCTCACTTAATTCTTTTTCTTGTAACAACACAATGGGTATTATCGTCTCTTTTATGAAAGAGGAAACAGGTTTAGAGAGGTTAAGTATCTTGCTCAAGGTTATATGGCTAATAAATGATAGAGCAAGGATTTGAAATCAGGGCTGTCGGACTTCAAAGCCCATGCTGTTTCTATTCTATTACACTGCAAGCAGTTATGGGGACGAAGGGGGGCACTACTGTATATGGCAGTGAGTGAAACATAGATGGTTCCCAAAGTAAGGAGCTTTTAAGCTGGAAAAGCGATAAGACAGCTATACTCTTTAACTGTGCGATGTTACAAATGACATTAAGAGAGGTCCTGATAAAGTACTTAGGAAATTCATGCAGAGGAGACAGAGGAAAGGTGGGAGGAGGAAGTGGCAGGATCACTGGGCCTTGTAGGAGAAAGAAGATTAAGCCATAGCAGGTAGAAGAGACACCATAACCAAGCAGGAAGACAACAGAGGACAGTATGCACATGAGAAAGAGAAAAACAATGTTCTGTGAAAGTGAAGAATGGGTGAATAAGATAGGGAATAAGGAAAATAAGAAAAATCTGATCATGCAAGTACCTAAGTGCTAGATTAGTGAATTGGAACTTTATTTTGGTAAGTAACAAGTAGCCACAAGACCTATCTTCTAGGTCTATATTGCAAGGAAATTTTTTACAAGTATCTGCAAGCCTTTTGTTAAACTAAACGAAGTGTGTTGAACCACCTTACATTGGTATGTTGTTTGAACTCATTTCTAAAATAAAAGAAAAAAAAGAAAAAAAATTAAAATGTATTTTCTTATTATGATACTAGTTTGAGTTAGTTGGTAAAATGGAGGCTAAAGTTGCAAGTTTTCTGATACCCACACTTCTCTTAATGAAAACAATGCCTTCTTCAGTAGTTCAGTGAACAAGAAGACAAAGACAAATCAGTGAGAGAGAGAGAAGAGACTGACTCCTAAAATCTTGTTAGGATTTTCCCTAATTAGTTTAGGAAGGAACTTTGAAAAGTATCCTGGTAAAATTATTTTTCCATATCTTTCAGAACAGTCTAACTTAAATGTGAAAATATGTGCAACTACTTCAAAGTACCATGCCCAATTGTTTCTGGCTGTGTTCACTATCTCAGAAGTTTTTAACCTGCCTAGACCATATTCTCTACTATAGGTACACTTACTCTGATTCAGATTTCACCCCTCTTTCTCAATTCCCATCTTAAATGATATCTCTAAGAAACTAAATTTTGAGGGGCACTTGGGTGGCTCAGTGGGTTAAAGCCTCTGCCTTTGGTTCAGGTCATGATCTCAGGGTCCTGGGATTGAGCCTCACATTGGGCTCTCGGCTCAGCGGAGAGCCTGCTTCCTCCTCTCTCTCTCTGCCTGCCTCTCTGCCTAATTGTGATCTCTGTCTGTCAAATAAATAAATAAAATCTTAAAAAAAAAAAGAAACTAAATTTTGAGAGGAGGTGAGGGTAGGACAAAGGTTATCAAGTTATGCTTCATCTGAAGTTGACTTGTGTTCAGATATGCTTTCTGGAACCTGGGGTTGGAGTCCTCAATCTGCTGATTCTGGCTTCCAGCTAATAGGTCATTTTGCTTGTAGCTTATTTTATGTTTTATTTAATTGTTTTTTAATTTTCTTTTTCTCTTTCTTTCTTTCTTCTTCCTTTTAAGATTTTAGTTATTTATTTGACAGAGAGAGACACAGTGAGAGAGGGAACACAAGCAGGGAGAGTAGCAGAGGGAGAAGCAGGCTTCCTGCTGAGCAGAGAGCCCGATGAGGGGCTGGATCCCAGGACCCTGAGATCATGACCAGAGCGGAAGGCAGATGCTTAACAACTGAGTCACCCAGGTGTCCCTGTTTTTTAATTTTCTTAAGGAAACACTGCTTTACAGCTTTATAGTGGAAAGAATATTGGACGAAGTTCTGACTCCTCAAATCTGTTTGAGTTAGGCTGAATACTAAATGTCTTCAGTGCTTTGGTTCCTTGGTTTGCAAAACGGTAACTATAGAACTTGTTTACTCTACTTCTTGTGACTGTTACAGAACTAAATGTAAAGAGGCAAGTGACAAGACTTTGTAAACTGTTCATATTATATAAATATGAGGTATTATCATTTGGCACTGAAATCAGGGCACCATATTTTATGTCTATAAGCTACTTTATAGTTATGACTTCCTTCAAAAAATTTAAATCTCATTTGAAGAAGCAAGGAGTAGATATAATATTTTTCATTTTATTAACATATTTGTTTGAATAAAAAATATTTCTGTATATTAAGTCATATTTTCAAAGCACTAACAGAATTCATAATTGGAAGAAATTTTTTGTGAAGTGAATTATCAAAACTTAATTTATATTTCCACAAATTTGGATGTTCAAATGTAACATTCTTATCAGGACGCTTACCTATGAATCTGAATTTGCTTAAGAATAATCTGGGGTGCCTGGCTGGCTCAGTTGGTGGAGCATGCGACTCTTGATCTCAGGGTAGTGAGTTTGAGCCCCACATTGGGTATAGGGATTAGTTAAAAAAAACAATCTTAGGGGTACCTGGGTGGCTCAGTCTTTAAACATCTGCCTTTGGCTCGGGTCATGATCCCAGGGTCTTGGGACGGAGCCCTGAGTTGCACTTCCTGCTCAGCAGGAAGCTTGCTTCTCTCTCTCCCACATCCCTTGCTTGTGTTCCCTCTCTCGCTATGTCTCTCTCTGTCAAGTAAATAAAAATCTTTTAAAAAAATAAAATCTTAAAAAAAAAAAGAATAAGCACTATCTGCTAGCATACGCTCTGCTCTACTTATCCTTTCCCTGTAGGACACTTGTACAAATAGTGCTTTCCGCATGCCAGTCAGTATTCTAAGTGTTTTATGCAAGATAACGTATTTAATATAACAGGGAAGGAGTTGCCACTAGATGTATCCTTTTGAAAAAAGCCGAAATTTGGAAAAGCATGTGATAAGTGAATGCCAGTGAGCTATGATTGAGATGGGTACCAAAGCTGGACCTAACAATGTGAGTTCCTAGAGGTCAGGAACTTTTCTATTTTATTCACCATTTTATGTCTAGAGATTGAACAACTGCTTATAAGGTTTCAGATACTTGGTATATTATTTTAATGAATTAATTAAGATTTCTTTTTAAAAGGAAGGTGATTTTTCAGAGGAAAATGGATTCCTAGGGAAAGTAATTGAAAGAGGGAGTGGGGAGAAGGAAGGGACAAAGCAGAGGAATCTGAATAACTGGCCTTCCTTGCCCAGACCTTGAAAAGCTACAGTCATCAGGTGCCACCTTAAGCTTAATGTCTCTGAACATTTCTTTTGTGGTACCTGCAGCCAAAAAATGATCAGGAAACAATGGAAATATAATACTCATTAGGATGATAGATCAACTAAAGTTAGTGTCTGAACTCTATATTATAAAATCATATGTGCTGGGGAAAGAAAAAAAGTTATTTTTTAAAGTGTCTGAGCTTTGAAATGGCATTAATTAATCAGTTAATAAAGAAGGGTTATTTGGGTTTATCTGATGAATTTCATAAGCTGAAATTATTAACTCAAGCAATCTTATATTTTTTTCTTGGTGAAGTGAAAAATTTCTCACCCTCTTATTTTGGATTATAACATAATTACAGACACATTCTCACTGGTTAAAAAAAAAAAAAACAAAAAACACACCTTTGGCTTAGTCACAAAACAAAGCCAACACACTGAATGGACTGGGTTCAATATTTTGAGTTAGCAACTTCACATTCTTTTCTCAGCTTTGTCACTCACTGGAGTGAAAGCTTGAGTTGCTTCACGAATGCTTTATCTCTATTGTCTTAAATGGTCAATTCATTATTAATTACTATTTCCTTTAAGGCATTTAATGTGGTAAACTAATTAGTATGCTACACTGTTAAAATATCCAAGGCAGTCAAAGTATGTATAACAGAAAAATAAGCCGACTTTGAGAAATATTTCTGAGAAACTGAGTTGACTGGATTATTTTAGTAGTCTGTCTAACATCTTAATCTTAACAAGATACCACAGACCAGCAAGTCTTTGGCTGTAGTAAATACTGCAACCATTTTCTCTTTAACTACAATCAAATTGGTAAGAATAAACATAATTGTTGTTTTATATATCCCTCATATGGCAACTCATCACAGTGTGGAATGAAGTGTAAGGGACTTCTCTATGGGTTTGTGGAAGACAAAGTACAAAGGACTTATTTTTGTTGTTTTTCTATCACAGACTTAGTTTCCTTATGTCACAAATAATACTGCAAATAAGATGTTCAGAAATAAACCAGACAAAAGTGGTAAAAAGGAAACTGATGCTGCTCATTCTTGGTTGGGGTTATTTGAAAGGAGACCAAATTGGAAGGTTGCTTCTAGAGAGAAAGTATAGTAATACAGTGTATCGTATAACTGCGAAGTAATAGCAATAAAAATAGGGACTTATATAGTATAATAAAACTTTTATTTATTCTTCTTTCTTAAGTGTTTGAAGAATAAATAGATGTTCTATCATTAAGCTTAAATTATTATCGTAAGGGAGAAGGTAAAAATGACTGCCCTGAAAAATTCCGTATCCTTTCCACTCTGTGTTTCACACACACACCCTGCAAGATAAGAAAGGTGACATGCTTTCTTTTATCTCAGTGCATCTGCATACACTGTATCCTCTGTCATGAACACTTTCACTCAACTAACTTCCTCACCTGAACCAGCAGCTTCAAAAATTTATAAAAGTTGAGAGGTTTCTTAGTGTACAAAATGACCCACTTGAGAGGTAAAAATGGAATGCTTTGTTTATTTATTGGCAATACATTTATTTGTTTATCTATTTATTATTATTATTTTAAAGATTTTTTTTATTATTTATTTGACAGAGAGAGATCACAAGTAGGCAGAGAGGCAGGCAGAGATAGGGGGAAGCAGGCTTCCTGCTGAGCAGAGAGCCCAATGCGGAGCTCTATCCCCAGGACCCTGGGATCATGACCTGAGCCAAAGGCAGAGGCTTTAACCCACTGAGCCACCCAGGCGCCCCTATCTATCTACTTATATATTTATTTTTCAAGTAAGCTCTTTGTCCAGCATGGGGCTTGAACTCATGACCCTGAGATCAAGTCACATGCTTTTACCAACTGAACCAGCCAGGTACCCCAAGAATGTTATTTATATTTAAACTATTATTTTTGTTGTTGTTGTATGTTATATATAGTACAAAATATATGTGTTTGGTAATACCTACATATGAGTCATAAATACATTTAAAATACATATTTTGGTAATGTTCACAATTTATTTTACAACCCAAATATCCATCAGTTGACAAATAGATAAATAAAATGTGGTATAGCCATAAAAGGGAATGTAATTTAACTATAATGGGGAATGAACTATTTAATACAACCTAAAACATAGATGAGCCTTGAAAATATGCTAAGTGAAAGAAGCCAATCACATATGAAATATCTAGAATAGAGAACTCTATACAGACATAAAGTAGATCAGTGGTTACCAAGGGCCAGGAGAGGGGAGGCTGAGTCTGTAGCAGGAGATTGTAAAGGGCACAAGGTTTCCTTTAGAGATAATGAAAATGTTCTAAATTGACTGTAGTGATACTTGAAGATACCATTGAATATACTAAAAATCACTGAACTGCACACATTAAATGGGTGAATTGTGTAGTATGTGAACTATATATCTCAATAAAACTGTTAAGAATAAAATAAAAAACTTTATTCTGCAGGTGTAATAAAACATTTTTGGAGACCAATGGTCTCAATAACTGATGATCTACTTGGGTTTGTGCATCTAGAAAGATATGTTGCCATCTAGATTTACTTGCCTTTCTTTTGCTCCCTCAAACCTTCATGAGCACATATACCATGTTGTGTTAATAACTGGTAGTTTGTCTCTTTCACGTGTTAAATTACAAACCATATATCCTTATCCCATGTCATGAACTAAAATAATTTTCAGGTGGCTTAAGCAACTAAAGAAAAAGTAAAAAAAAAAAAAAGAAAAAAAAGAAAAGAAAGAACTCCAGGAAGATACAGATGAATATTTAAACCATCTTGACCAGGTATCTGGGGAACTTCAAAAAGTACTGACACCCTCGGTTTCACTTCCTGAGCTTTGGGATTTCCAGGTAATTCTAATGTACAGGAAAGCTTGGGAACAATTGATGTAGTGATGAAGGAGAAATCAGAACAGGCATCTTAGAGAAATGGCCTTAAACAGCAACTTGAATATTGAGGCAATATTCATTGCATACAGAAGGCATTCTAGGAAGAAGAAGTGTGACAGTGAAGGCTTGGGTGGGAAATAGGTTGCCATGTAGAAAAATTTAGCCTGTATGGAGCACAGGATGCATAATGAGAGATGAGACTGGTGTGGCAGGCAAAGTTTAGCCATGAAGGGCCTTGTATGGCCTGCAAAGGATTTTATCCTGTAGGAAATGAGATGCCATTAAAGAATTTTATGAAGGGGATTGACACATGACCAACTTTGTGTTTAAGAAAAGCCACACACAGAATGCATTGGCAGGATCTAAGATTAGCAACAGATATCTGTTAGCAGCCTGTTAGCAGGTTGTTAAAATAGTCCAACAGAAAAATTGTGGCTAAAAGGGTCACGGTAGGACATAAGGCACTAGAAACCTTCAGGAAAGGGGTGGAGTTTGTTAAGAAAAATGTACAGGGAACGGACTTGTTTTGAGGCTATTGTAGTCTTTTCAGATCTAAATCTAATTCTATTCACCCAAGAAAATATGCAAACAGTAACCCCTCATTGACATGTGATGAATGATGTTTTTCTCTAAAAATACATCTAGATATGTAGACAATAAAACAGTATCCAAAATAATTCTCCCTGAGGTCTTGGATTTCACATTCATTTTAGGAATTTTTTTTTTTTAAGATTTATTTATTTTTTTGAGAGAGAGGGAGAGGGAGGGAGCAGAGGGAAGGACAAAGGCAGAAGGAGAGAGAGATTGCCCAAGCAGGCTCCCCACTCAGTGTGGTAATACAGAGCTAGATCTCACAATCCTGAGATCATGACCTGAGCTGAAACCAAGAGTCAGATGCTCAACTGAATGACCCACTCAGGTACCCCCAGTTTAGGAAATCTTAAGAAATTCTTTATTTTCTAAATAAGATAACACATTCCCTGAGGTTATAGTTTCTACATTTCCCAAGGTTCTTAAAAGAAAAATTGTATCTAAAATAAAAACTAAAAAACACCAACTAAATAAAATTAAAGCTCTTTTGTAGGGTACTATAAGCTCCAACAATTGGATAAGTCTTCCCAATCAGAAAATCCTTCACCACATTTTGGATAAGTCTTCCCAATCAGAAAATCCTTCACCACATTAAAGCTAGTCATTGTCAAGGTCAAACTTTTACCCGATCCTCATCAAAACTGGGTACTACTCATTCTTTCTGACTTAGAGATTATCTTCTATGGAATTAAGGTTCAATAAACTACTGAACTCTTGGTATAGAAATGAAGATGTTACAAGGAGTGTACCCTTTCCTCTAGGCAGGCTGATTTTTTCATTTCATCTCCCTCAGTGAAGCTTTCCTTGACTATAGCAGTTCTCAAGGCTCTGAATATCTCTAAATGTTATAGCTCATCTGCACACCAAAATTCAAGTAAGCACTTGAAATACTATTAATTATGAATACTGTTCAATTATGTAGTTATTACTACAGTTTCAGTATTAAATATAAACTGTTTCCCATGAATTAGTCTTGTTCTATGTAGCAGAGAACAGCTAATTTAGAACTAGAGAAAAACATTCTGTGGGTTTGGGGAGGATTATTTAGCACAGTCCTATTAGGCATTTATTTAAACTCAGTGGTTTTTTAACTCTTTGTACTGTGACATATTACAGGAATTTTTTTTTTTTGTATTAACTCTACACACATGTTTGATATATAGCTAACATATAAAACTGTATGTAAAGTTAAACCATATGAAATTCTGACATTATGTTTTGTTTACCTACAAAAATGGCAATTTTATATTGTTCAACAAAATGTAAAGAAAAATTTTTTCAAAATTTCATAAAAGAATAGTTACCCTAGCTACATGTGATACATTCTTATGTTTTCTAGTCTATGCCATTTAATTAAATTTTTTTTTAAAGATTTTATTTATTTATTTACTTGACAGAGAGAGATCACAAGTAGACAGAGAGGCAGGCAGAGAGAGAGAAAGAAGCAGGCTCCCTGCTGAGCAGAGAGCCCGATGCGGGACTCGATCCCAGGACCCTGAGATCATGACCTGAGCCGAAGGCAGCGGCTTAACCCACTGAGCCACCCAGGCACCCCCCATTTAATTAAATTTTAAAATGTTGATTAAGATACGCCATTTAATTAAATTTTAAAATGTTGATTAAGATACACTACCAATTTCTATGATCCACCAATGAATTACTGGCTACAATTTGAAAAACCCTGCTTTAACCTCTAAACTGTAGCCTACACTAACAGAGAAAGGGATTCTGAGACACCCAGAGAAGAGCAGCAAGGTAAAGATGAAGCAAGTAATAAAGATGGTGCAATGGCCTGGAAACTGTGCCCTTAGCAGAACTGGCAAGGATCATACTAACTGGAGAGAATTCAGAGATTGAAGATCTTGACTAAATCTTTTCTGATTTGACACAACTAAGCTGATAATATCACACAAAATGTGACTCAACCCCCTTAATGTTGGGTGGAGGAGTGATACTCAAGGTGTGCCCTTGAACCTAAAGAAAGCATCAGCATCACCTGGGAGCTTATTAGAAATGCAAATTATTGGACCCTATCCCATACCTACTGAATCTGAAACTCTGGGGGTGAGGTTCAGCAATCCCAGTGATATGTTTTATAATGCTCTATCCAAAAAAACTTTACATGTAGTGCCAGTTTTCTTTCCACAGAGAAAGGAAGCCCATAGGGAATATTTCTGTCTGGCACCTGTTTTCTTGCTTTCTAGAAGATCATCATTATGCTAGATGAACTGAAACTTTCCATGCTGTTAACATTTTCTAAAAGTGAAGCTTATCCAGTTCTGTTAATAACTAGTGAAACAATACAGTTATAATAGATTGCGGGCATACTGCTTATATTCTGATTAGGCTTTTAGCTTATTAAAAATGATTTTACATAAAGATCTTGTACATATGCTTAATTGCTAGCCATTTTGTCAATGAAAACCACAAAACATGAGCTCTTATCCAAATGAGTAAATTATTATCAGACAGATGCTGATACATACCTGAACAGGTGTCACTATTAGCACCGACTTCAAGCAAGGCATAGGCATGCAGGCTAACATGGAAGCAGTAAGAATGCTGTTAGCTTGCTCATTGGTGCTTCAATCTGTGCATGCACACTACCCCCTCTCATCCTTTCTGTTACCCACAGCTTTATCTGATGGAACAGTGTTGACAGAACTTGAACTGGTGCCAGCCCTACTGATGAGGAACAAGGTGGAACAGTTGCTGGCTGGAGGGAATGTTTCCTTTTTAGGAAGTAGCAGTAAGATGATATACAGAAACCTGGTTGGAAGGGAACTATTACAAGTTACCAATAAAAGAAATGTTTTTAGTTTTTAGAAAACAAAGGATCAAAGAAAGTAAAATAAGTGGCTGATGTAGAAAAGAAGATACTCGAACAATGTGATGAAAAATATAAACCTAAAGGAAATAATAAGTGGCCACATAAATATGCATACTAGCAACTAAGCTGAGTTCTACTTGATGCAAGCTTATGCTTGGTCTTTTTACATCAACGGATTAGGCATGAGAGGAATAGTAAAGACAAGAATGTTAAGCCCTAGTCAGCTAAGAGGCCTGGCTTCTCACCATGCTAACCAAAAACCACAGACAACCTATGATGTCCATACAAAAATCAGATAGAAAAGAAATTGCTTGTCTGATTGCAGCAAAGAAGTAAAACTTGAGACAGGTAACTTTTATAACTGTAAAAGCTAATAAGGGCAAATGTAAATACCAGTTTCATTAATAAACATCTTTCTTAAACTTCACATCATCAAGTCCCAGACCAATATAGCCTATATTGCTCCATCCTGTAACCTCATGTTAGTACAAAAGGGCACCCACTGTGTCTTCTTCACTGAATAGGGAACTTGAATGTCCTTCACTCCACTCTCCACAAGTTTTGGGATCCCGAACGTCTGTCTATCCACAATGCAATGATAAATAATAACCCTTATAATAATATATAATATATATTAATTATATTTTTATTAAATTAATTTTTATATAATAAAAATTTATATAATAAAATTATATTTTATTTATTATATTAATTATATATAATTAATGTATATATTAATTATAATAATAACATTCAACGAAAGGACCCCCAAATCCAGAACTGTATTTTGAAATGTCAAAGAGGGAATAAATCACATTCAGGATAGTTTTAGTGGTAGATATTTCATTATATGCATTTATTATATGCATTATATAATGTATACACATTTATAGTCTATGTCTATGTATACAGACATAGCTAGTATATTAGTATCTCAGCATATTTAAAAACCTTAAATAATCCTTTTAGGTAAAAGAGTTTACAAGTATCTTTTTCTCTACCACCTAACAAAATAGAAGACAATCATGCCTGCTCACGTTATTTGACCAATGAAAAAAAAATGATTTTATTTAGCATTTGGAATATTCTGACTTTGCTTCTGGCTTGAATGTTTGCCAGAAGAGAGAATTTTCAGTAAAGAGGAGAGGGGAATGATGTGGACAAAATATGGAGGAATCTGAGAGCAAAGCAACATATTCTGATAATCCATTTTGTTAAAAAGTACATAATGGTAGTAAATAATACATCAGCAGCTGGTTTATCTATTACAAAAGTAATCCAAGATACAGGAAAGAGTAAAAAAAATAAAATCTTGTATTAAATATGCAGTGTATTTTTTTTTTTTCATTTTGAGATGACAGGCAAAAAAAAGGCAGATTCATAATCTGAGGTAAAGGCTCTCTTGGCTGACATGAAAGATTATACAGTATTCCACAAAATGTTGTACTAGGTATTGACAGTTACCACTCTGGGAAGAGGATTACAGTTACTATCAGGCAATTTATGTCCTAAGAGCTGTGTTGATGCTCTTAGGGAAAAATTAATTATGTGAGCCACAATTTTTTTTGTGCAAAATACTACCTGTCCTACTTTCCTCCTGGGTTTTTGTAAGAGACAAATAAGGGAGGAAGAGAAAAATAAAAAGGTATAAAGTTACTCACAAGCATGGACTTATGTTAAAGACACAGTTGACTGCCCAGGCAATAATTCTTCTCCTTCTTTTTTTTTGCTAACAAAATCCAGATCTGGTTTAAGCAACAGAATGCTCAGTATCAGGGTACCAAATCATGACTGAAGCCATTTAGTTCAACTTTCATCTTTGATTTCACTCATTCACTCTCCAATATTTTTTTGAATGCCACTACATGCCAAATATTGCTCTAGGTATTTTCTTAAAGAAAACAGACAAAAATTCTAGTGGGGAGACAGAAAACAGTAAATAAGTAAAATACACAGAATATGAGAAGGTAATAAGAGAGACAACAATGAAATAAGAAAGGACAGTTCAGGGAGTGCCCAACAGAAGTGGTCAGAGAAGGCTTCACTGAGAAAAAGATGTGAGAGGTAAGGGAATGTGTCATGTGGATTATTTGGAGGAACTGCAGTCCAGACAGGGTAACAGCTTGTGCAATGATCCTGAGGCATGCTCCCTGCCTCATACTAAGAGCAAAGAGGCTGCTCTGCCTAGAACAGACTGAAGGAGAGGAAAAGTAAAAGCTGAAACCAGCGGTAAAAAGGAAGTGGGGCATAGATTATAGAAATCCTTACAGACAAACATAGGGGCTTTAGCTTTTAAGAAACCCATCAGTGAGTTAAAGAAAGAAGTGTGACATGATCTGACTTAGATTTTTAAAGGACCATCCTGGCTACTATATTGAGAATAGACTTTCAGAGGCCCCTAGTAGAAACAGAAACCAGTTATTAGACAAATGCACTAATCTACGTGAGAAATGGTTGTGGCTCCCATCAGAGTAGTAACAGTAGAAATGGCTAGGTTATATATCCTAGATGCGTTGATCAGTTGGATGAGTGCTATAAAAGAAAGAGAGAAGTCAGGGTGACTCAGAGATGAACTGAGGTCGGGAAGATTTCAGGAGGAGCAGGTTTGGAAGATAAGATCAGTAGTTCAATTTGGGACATGTTAAGTTTAAGATGTCTATTAAACACTTTGGAATTTATAAGCATAAAGATGATATTTAAATCCATAAGGTTAAAAGACACTAGTAAAGAAATAAGTGTAGTATAAGAAGAAATGAGAGGTCAAGTAAAAAGATGATTCAAAGAGGAGGGAGTAGCAACAAAGCACAATGCTGGTAATAAATCATTTAAGAAGAAGGCTAAGCAGTTGACTTGTGAGAATGGAAGTATATCAAGTAAATTTAAGAGGGAATGAGAGGAGAGGAATTAGAGATGTCAGGCATGTCTACTCGTTCAAGGATTTTTTTTTTTTTTTCCTAGACAGGGATCAGAACTAAAGGGCAGGGCTGGAAGGGGATATGGGGACAGGAAACTTTTTTTTTAGTGGAGAAAATACAGCATGTTTTCATGCTGATGATAAACAATCCAGTAAAGAGGGAACTTTTTTTTTTTTTTAAAGATTTTATTTATTTATTTGACAGAGAGAGATCACAAGTAGACAGAGAGGCAGGCAGAGAGAGAGAGAGGGAAGCAGGCTCCCTGCTGAGCAGAGAGCCCAATGCAGGACTCGATCCCAGGACCCCGAGATCATGACCTGAGCCGAAGGCAGCGGCTTAACCCACTGAGCCACTCAGGCACCCGAACTTTTTTTTTTTTTTTAAGATTTTATTTATTTGACAGAGATATAGAGAGAGAGATCACAAGTAGGCATAGAGGCAGGCAGAGAGAGCGGGGGAAGCAGGCTCCCTGCTGAGCAGAAAGCCCCATAACGGGGCTCGATCCCAAGACCCTGCAATCATAACCTGAGCCGAAGGAGAGGCTTAACCCACTAAGCCACCCAGGTGCCCTAAGAGGGAACTTTAATGATGCAGGAAAGAGAGAACTGTTGGAGTATTGTCTGCAAGTAGGTGAAAGACAGCAAGATCTACTGCACAAGTGAAGGATTTGGCCTCAGATAATGAATAGCTCATCCATAGTTACAGGAGGGCAGGCAAACAAATGACCCACAATGCAGATGAGCAGGTAGTTCTGAAAGAAATTTTCTTTTGCTTGCTTACAGTTGAGAAATCCCTCTCTGCTTTGCCATTGATTGGTCCAGGTCACATGTTTACTCTCCGTAGATCCACTTTTGGCCAGTGATATGCAAAGGGAGGTCTGGTGGGGATTCTGGGAAATATTTTCTTTCCCATAAAAAGAAAGGTCCAGAAAGAGAAAGGTTCTTTCATCTACCTTTCATTCTGCTTTGGATGCTATTCTATGAAGACTTATGGTTCAAGTTGCTACAGACATCTTATTATGACATTGAGGGGAAATCTATAATGTATGTGTCAATAACCATGCAAATATGGGTAGAATATAGGGTCCATTAGGCAGGCCCTTTTTTTTTTTTTCAACTTGAGGTATAATTAACAAATAAAATTTTAATTTTAAAATTTTAAGATATTTG
Source organism: Meles meles (assembly GCF_922984935.1). Lineage (NCBI taxonomy): Eukaryota > Metazoa > Chordata > Mammalia > Carnivora > Mustelidae > Meles > Meles meles. The sequence goes on from NC_060068.1 coordinate 89,461,327, forward strand.
AAGTCTACATGGCCATGATTTGATATGCATATACATTGCAAAGGATTCTAGAGGTCTTTACTTTGTTAACTGGTGGTTCCAAAGTATCAAAAAAGTACCTGGCACAGGGGCACCCTGGTGGCTCAGTGGATTAAAGCCTCTGCCAGGATCCTGGGATCGAGCCCCACATCGGGCTCTCTGCTCCGCAGGGAGCCTGCTTCCTCCTCTCTCTCTGCCTGCCTCTCTGCCTAGTTGTGATTTCTCTCTGTCAAATAAATAAAATATTAAAAAAAAAAAGTACCTGGCACATAGTATACACTTAATAAGTATTTGTTAAATAAATGAGCTATGATCAAGATGGACGTTTTTCAGAAATTCATGGTATTTTGATGTACACCAGCAAATAAAGAGATAATTATACTCCTATGCCCTAAGTGGTAAGATGGGGTGAATATATGGTGCTAAAAAGTAGAAGCAGGTTTAGCTGACTTTGACTCTGAAATGCAGTGAACTTCCCGACTGTGAAAATCAGCTTGCTGCTGTTTGAATGCTCATTATAAAATGTTTTGTCCTGTATCAGCATTTTCTGATAATTTCTTGAATTCCCTTATAAAAATAAATATATATCATATAATCCTTATATCTCTCCTTAGTGAGACACAAAGAGGGCCATGATCTAGGGTAACATTTGTTTTATTCATTAACTTCATTTTTTCCCTTTGTCTCCATCTTTTTTTGACCTAGGAGTACAATCATACTGATGAAATATTTTACCACAGCTATCACCAGTTTTTATTGAAAAGCACACAGGATACCCTGTTTTAAACATTTAAGAGTTTCAATGTCTGCTTTTTTCTTTAGAAGAGTTATATTTCTATGTTCCATGCCAGCGTTCTCTTTCCCTCTTTCATTTTAGCAGATACCATTATCTTTTTCTTCTGGAATCATTTTTGTATACCTGAGTACAATGAGCTCCTTCACCATATGACAGAAAATAAAGTACTTACAATTTTATTATAGCAGCACACAAGTGGAATTATATGCAAAGGAATAAAATTAAAGCTGAAGTGTCCAAAAGCTGGACTAAAACCATATTTATGCTTGTGAAGGCAAGAAAAATTATTTAGTCTACAGTAACAAGTAAGTAGCAGCAAAACAAATATTTAGTTGACTGGAAAGCCAGTGTTTTCATTACTTGTTATAAGCATGAAAGCTAAAAACAGCCTGACCAAGCACATTCTGACAGCAAATAACACATGTATTCATCAACCTTGTGGCATATATAAAACTTTGACTCTTAAACAACTTAAGAGTCTTAACTTTGCCTTAAATATATTATATATATTCATTATATATATATTATATATATTAAATGTATATAATTTACATACAATACATAATGTGCTTTTATGGATACACATAATATATAATTGTATTATTTATTTTATTTTTAAAAAAGATCTGCTGTAAATTTTTTCTTTACTAGTATAATATGTAACACCTCCTGCCCTTAAAAATGCTTTAATCTAACAGAACTAGAACAAATAATTATAGAATTTGTATGGAACCCCAAGAGGCCCTGAATAGCTAAAGCGATCTTGAAAAAGAAAAAAACTGGAGGGATCACAATCCCAGATTTCAAGATATATTACAAAGCTATAGTATCAAAACAGTATGGTATTAGCATAGAAACAGACACACAGATCAATGGAATAGAATAGAAAGCCCTAGAATAAGCCCATGATTATATGGCCAATTAATCTTTGACAATGGCAGCAAGAATATGCAATGGGAAAAAGACTTTTCACCAAACGGTGTTGGGAAAATTGGACAGCTACAGCAAAAGAATTAAACTGGACCACTTTCTTACACACACAAGAAAAGAAATGCCAAAGAGATTAAAGACCTAAATGTGAGACCTGAAAACATAAAAATCTTAGAAGAGAGCGCAGGCAGTAATTTCTTTGACACTGATCGTTGCAACATTTTTCTAGATGTGTCTCCTGACGCAAAGGAAACAAAAGCAAAATGAAACTACTGGGACTACATCAAAATGAAAAGCTTCTACAAAGCAAAGGAAACAGTCCATAAAACTAAAAGTCAACCCACCAAATGGGAGAAGATATTTGCAAATAACATATCCAATAAAGAGTTAGAATCCAAAATATATAAAGAACTTATATAAGTCAACACCAAAAAAACAAATAATCTAATTTTAAAAAGGGCAGGAGATGTGAAAAGACATTTCTTCAAAGAAGGCATCCAGATGGTCAACAAATACATGAAAAGATGCTCAACATTGTTCATAAGGGAAATGCATACCAAAACCACAATGAGGTATCACCTCACACCTGTCAGAATGGCTAAAATCAGAAACACAAGAAACAAGCATTGGTGAAGATGTGGAGAAAAAGGAACCCTACTGCACTGTCTGTGGGAATGCAAACTGGTACAGCCACTTGGAAAATAGTATGGAGTTTCCTAAAAAAATTAACAACAGAACTACCCTGTTATTCGGTATTTCCACTACTGGCTCTTTACGCAAATACTATGAAAATACTATTTTTAAAAGATTTTATTTATTAGAGAGAGAGAAAGAGGAGAGAGAGGGAGAGTTAGATGGAGAAGCAGACTCCCTCCTGAACAGGGAGCCCAAGGTGGGACTCAATCTCAGGACCTGACCTTGACCTGAGCTGAAGCAGTTGCTTAACCAACTAAGCCACCCAGGAACTCCCAAAAATACCATTTCGAAAAGATACATGCATCCCTATGTTTATGGCAACATTATTTACAATAGCTAGATTATAGAAGCAACCCAAGGATCTTTAGATAGATGTAAGGATGAAAAGAACATGCGGTTTAAAACAACATATCAGATAAAGGGCTAGTGTCCAAAATCTATAAGGAACTTAGCAAACTCAACACCCAAAGAGCAAATAATCCAATCAAGAAATGGGCAGAGGACATGAACAGACATTTCTGCAAAGAAGATATCCAGATGGCCAAAAGACACATGAAAAAGTGCTCCACATCACTTGGCATCAGGGAAATACAAATCAAAACCACAATGAGATATCACCTCACTCCAGTCAGAATGGCTAAAATTAACAAGTCAGGAAATGACAGATGCTGGCGAGGATGTGGAGAAAGGGGAACCCTCCTACACTGTTGGTGGGAATGCAAGCTGGTGCAAACATTCTGGAAAACAGCATGGAGGTTCCTCAAAATGTTGAAAATAGAACTACCCTATGACCCAGCAAAATTGCACTACTGGGTTTTTACCCTAAAGATACAAACGTAGTGATCGGAAGGGGCACATGCACCCGAATGTTTATAGCAGCAATGTCTACAATAGCCAAACTATGGAAAGAACCTAGATGTACATCGACAGATAAATGGATAAAGAAGATGTGGTATATATACACAATGGAATACTATGCAGCCATCAAAAGACATGAAATCTTGCCATTTGCGATGACATGGATGGAACTAGAGGGTATCATGCTTAGTGAAATAAGTCAATCGGAGAAAGACAACTATCATAGGATCTCCCTGATATGAGGACGTGGAGATGCAACATGGGGGGTTAGGGGGATAGGAGAAGAATAAATGAAACGAGATGGGATTGGGAGGGAGACAAACCATAAGTGACTCTTAATCTCACAAAACAAACTGAGGGTTGCTGGGGGGAGGGGGAGAGGGGGAGTGGGGTTATGGACATTGGGGAGGGTATGTGCTATAGTGAGTGCTGTGAAGTGTGTAAACCTGGCAATTCACAGACCTGTACCCCTGGGGATAAAAATACATTATATGTTTATAAAAAAATAAGAAAAAAAATACCAAAAAAAAAACAAAACGTGCGGTTTACTTACACAATGGAATATTACTCAGCCACAGACAAGAATGAAATCTTGTCGTCTGCAAAAACATGGATGGATCTAGAGAGTATGTAATACTAACGGAAATAAATCAATCAGAGAAAGACTGATTTCATTTATATGTGGAATTTAAGAAACAAAACAAATGAATAAAGACTAAAAAGAGACAAACCAAAAAGTATTTTTTTTTCCCAAAAAGTATTTTTAACATTAGAGAACAAACTGGTTGTTACCAGACAGGAGGTGGGTGGGGCAGGTTGGGTAAAATAGGTGAAGAGGAATAAGAGTACACTTATCCTGAATGAGCACTGAGTAATGTATAGAATGACTGAATCACTATGCTGTACACCTGAAATACAACACAGTATGTTAACTGTACTGGAATTAAAACAGTGAGAACAGTAACAACAAGTGCTCTAATCTAGTATAATATACGCACCATGCTATCAATAAACTGTTTGTCTATACATGTAAATAATTGCTTTGATAATATGCAAAACAGTTGTAATTTGCTGCTTGCTTGCTGTGCTAAGAAGTCTGTGGTGACACACATTATTTAATATCTTATAACAAATTAATTAATTAATTTTAAAATTATTATTCCCATCTTATAGATAAGGAAACTGAGCTCAGAAGTGACTTGCCTAAGATCACCTATCCCCCAAATCAGTGTGAATAATGATGAAGCCCTCATCTATCTGAGGTAGGATTCTGTTAAAATCATACTGCTGATAGTGCAGCAGAGGGGCTAAAATGTCTTAAAAATATAAGATTTTTGCATTTAGCAATTTAACTGATAAAAATTTTCTGCAATAAATGTGTTAAATTCTTTTTTTTTTTTTTTCATTAGGGAAAGAGTGAGTGTATGCAGGGGTGGGGGAAGGAGCAAAGGGAGGAGAGTAGACAAAGAGAATCTTAAGCCTCGACTCAGGGCTTGTGACCTGAGCTGAAATTAAGAGTTGGACGCTTAACTGACTGAGCTGTCCTGGTGTCTCTATATATATGTTAATTTTAAATAATGTATTTGCCTGAATAAAATAATAGCAAAGGAACAAGGATTCTTGGTATTGGTTAAAATTATGGAAGGATGGAAAGATTAGAATGTACTGTGATATGGGGACTATAATTACTCTATCAGTATTTTTCCCTGCTCCGTTGGCTGAGAATGCCTTGAGGCAATAGGAATGAGCACACCTAGCACCCACATATTGATTTTTAAATACTATTCTCCACTAAAAACAGCTCTGCCATATTTATACAATCTCAAAATATTTGCTTAAAACTAAATATGATACATTATTTTAGATTGGTTTCTGGACTAGGAAAAAAAACCTAAATAGGTCTAAAGGACAATTAAAAAAACCAAAATATGAATTTTGACTGTGAACTAGATACTAGTAGTATATCAATGTTAAATTTCTTAATATTTATAATTATATTGGTTATGTAAGAGAAAGTCCTTTTTTTAAGTTAACACATAATGTATTATTTGCTTCAGGGGTACAGGTCTGTGAATCATCAGTTTTACACAATTCACAGCACTCACCATAGCACATACCCTCCCCAATGTCCATCATCCAGCCACCCTGTCCTTCCCACCACCACCCAAGCTACCCTCAGTTTGTTTCCTGAGATTAAGAGTCTCTTATGGTTTGTCTCCCTCCCTGGTCCCATCTTGTTTCATTTTTTCCCTCCCTTCCCCCCACGAACCCCTGCCCTCCCTCTCAAATTCCTCATATCAGAGATATCATATGATAATTGTGAGAAAGTTCTTCTTTTTAAGAATATATGCTTAGGTATTTAGAGGAAAGACCTATCACTAGGTGCAAATTGTTTAAGAAAAAAATTATGTATATATATAAACATACATACATAGAGCACATGCAAATGTAACAAAATATAAACCAGTGGTGAATTGAAGTAAAAACATGTAAGGGTTCATTGTATTGTTCTTATAACTCTTCTCTAACTTTGAAACTTTTTTAAAAGAAGTAATCATCTCTTCTGATTTTAATGCTTAGTCTCTAAGGAGACTAAAGGAAAATCAATTTTTCTAGGCTTTAAAAAAGATTTAATACTATTCAATATACAGGTGATCCTTGAACAATTTGGGCATTAGAAGGCAGAGCCCCAGGGTAGTCAGAAATTTGCATGTAATTTTTTGACTCCCCTAAAACACAATTACTAATAGCATACTGTTGACCAAAAGCCTTGACAGATAATATAAATAGTTGATTAACACGTAATTTATATGTTATATGTATTATATACTGTGTTCTTACAATAAAGGAAGCTAAAGAAAATAAAATGGTAAGAAAATCATGAGGAAGAACTACATTTAGAATACTGTGCTGTAAAAAAAATCCATGTATAAGTAGACCTGGTCAGTTCAAACCCCATTGTTCAAGGGTCAACATATATCCAATGAACAGCTCATTTATTAAGACCTGATACCAGGTCCTACAGATTTGCTAGAGCAGTAGTTCTGTGTGGTATCCAGACCGGACCTGCACCATCAGCTTTACTTGAAAACTTGAGAGAAATGCCAATTATTCAACTCCACTCTAGACCTATTTATGTTCTACTGATAGAGAGTTGTAATAGGGGATAAAATGATAAACCATTTGAAATCAAGATATATAGAGAAGAGAGAGATTATTTTTTAAAACTTAATTTAGTATGCATTAAGACACTACTACAAGTTTGTGAGCAAAGGAATAATATAATAATTATATTAAGATCATCCTAGTACCAGTGTATAGAATGGGTCACTTCTAGGGAGATTCTAGAGGAAAAGACCAGTTTAAGTTTCTTATAATAGTGCCAAGAAAGATGTATTAAGAACCTGAATTAGCCTATAGGACTAGAAGACAATAGATGAGAGATTCCACAATGGGTGAGTCCTAAGAGTTACCACTTGGCTGAATTTGACACGGGCTCAGGGTAAGGAAAAGGGAAGGGGCGAGAAAAAGATGAGAGCAATTAAAGGTTAATGAGATTTCAAGCCTGGATGGCTGATAGAACAGGTTGGGTCTGGATGAATTTAAGGAAACTTCCTATAGTTGGGCCTTTTAAAGGCCAAGCATCCCAAGCCTAATAATCCTATAAAAGCATGTTCTTCTAAACAGTGTCAAGTAAGGAAGCCGTGATTCCAGCCTTATGATTCTATAAAGCATGTTCCTGTAAACAGTGTCATGTAAGGAAATGGTTGTCAGATTGCAGATTTTAAAGATCTGTAAACATTCCAAGCAAACTTTAATGGATGAGTTGCTTTTTAATTTTACAAATTAAGAACTTAAAAAAAACACACACACTTCTATTAGTTGTTAAGAGTATAACTTGTTAAAACCACTCAGGAAGAAATGGCAATATCTAGAGGAGCCAGAAGTGTGCGTACTCCACAGAATATGGTTGTGTACAGTGTATTTGCTGAAAACATACATCGGTTCAATCAGGGCTCTAAGACTTCCTATCTACAGGATTCTGGACAATTTATTTAACCTCTATAATTTAGTTTCTTTATCTGTAAAATGTGGGATACTGTCTATCTATTGTTTTGAATTAAATAAATACCTATGAGATACTTAGAATAGTTCTTGGCACACAGCATTGGTAAACATCTGCTATTAGAATTATGATAATGACAACCCAGACCCAGCAATTCCATTTCAAGATATACCCTAGAAAAACTCTTGTTTTTATGCACAGGAGAAATGTGTAAGGGTGCTTTCTGCAAAATGTTTAATGTAGAAAATACATGGGAAAAACCTCAAAGTTCATGAACAGGAGAAAAATAAACTGGCATAAGCATTCAGAGACTACATTATTTAAAATGAATAAACACGTACTACATTTATTTATTTATTTATTTATTTTTAAAAAGATTTTATATACTTATTTGGCAGAGAGAGATCACAAGTAGGCAGAGAGGCAGGCAGAGAGAGAGGGGGAAGCAGGCCTCTTGCTAAGCAGAAAGCCCCATGAGGGGCTCGATCCCAGGACCCTGAGGTCATGACCTGAGCCAATGGCAGAGGCTTAACCCACTGAGCCACCCAGGTGCCCCAAACATGTAATACATTTAAAAACCATGGTTAAGTGTAGAAAGAATAATGTTAAATAAATAAATAAATGAAACAAACAAGGTGTGGTAAGACACATACCATTTGATACCACTTATATAAAGTGGCATACTCAACAATATTATTACTTTTAACAGCAACATATAAACCCATGTAGTGAAAGGTTAAAAACATGCACAGGAAGGAAACACATTCCCTTCTGGGTAGTGGGTACTTTTGTGGGGAGAGAAATGAAACTGAAGAGTATACAGTGGACTTAAACAGTATCTGTAAAGTTTATATTTAAAAAAATTTAAAACATTTAAAAATGTATGATTATTTGGGTAGAAAAAACAGGTTAAATCCCTGTACTTTCCTGTGTGTTTAAAATACTTTATAAGGTAAAGGCAAAGGCAAGAGAAAAAATGACAGTCCACCAATTCGATATATTTTTAAAAACCACATTTTCACATTTTTATTTTTTATTTTGAAATAATTTTAAACTTATAGAAAAGTTAAATGTAATATGGAGTAATATGAAGACTCATATATTTTTTCTTCAAGATCACCAATTTTTAACATTTTACCGCAGGTTTTATTATTTTTTCTCCCTTTGCATATATATTTTTCTCAACTTGAAAATAGTTTGCCATACATCCATGGCCCTTTATTCCTTAATTCTTCATTTGTAATTTGTAAGAACAAATATAATCTCTTAATGTAACTATAGCTTGGTTATCAAATCCAAAAATATAATATTGATGCAATACTTTAATATACCACCCATATTCCAATTTGGTCAAGTGCCCAGTAATGTCCTTTTTAGCATTATTTTTCCCTTTGTTCCAGGATCCAGTACAGGATTATGTACTATGTTTAGTTTTGATGTCTCTTTTAGTCTCCTCAGGCTTTCTTTCAATTTTGTAACATGGACATTTTTCAAGAACATGGGGCAGTTGTTTTTCTAAAAAACACTTTGAGTTTGTCCTCTGCTCCCTTATAATTAGAGTCAGGTTATGCATTCCTAGCCAGAAGACCTTAGAACTGCCTGATTTTGTGTTCTTCTCAGGGTATCATTAGAAAATACCTGTTGCCTCTTGTTGCTAATGTTACTACTTTTTAAAAAAGATTTTATTTATTGATTTTGAGAGAGAGACAGACAGAGCACAAGCAGCTAGAGGGGCAGAGCGGGAGGGAGAAGCAGGCTCCCTGCTGAGCAGGGAGCCCAATGAGGGACTTGATCCCAGGACTCAGGATCATGACCTGAGCCAAAGGCAGAAGTTTAATGGAATGAATGAGCCACCCAAGTTGTCCCAATGATATTAATTCTGATCAGTCAACTTGTTACCTTTTCTCTTATGTGTTTTACATTGCACCTAAGAAGCAATCAGGGAGATTTAAGATCTTGCAAATATACCTGTCTTCAAACACTCCCTCTAGATTTAGTATCCATTGATATTTATTGCCAAACTAGTCTTTACTACGAAAACAGTAATTTTCCAACTCTGGTAAATTTTCCATTTACCGGTTGGCATCTTACTGTAAGGAGGAGACATCCCTTCTCTTCTAAGTATTCATTCATTCATTTGCAGTATTATGAAGTCATGGATTCCTATTTTTCCCCAATGGCTTAAATTTCATTTGTCCTCAGTTATTATTTTTTGGATCTTTTTTTATTGAGATAAAATTCATGTAAGATAATTCAACATTTTAAGTTGTATTTTTAGTGGTTTTTAGTATAATCACAGTGTTGTACAACCATCTGCATGATATCATTCACAATATTTCCATTGCTCCAAAAGGAAACCCTCTATCTTATTAGCAGAAACACTCTTAGCAGTCAGAAATCTCACCACCCTGCAGCCCCTGCCAACCACTAATCTTTTTTCTATTTCTACAGATTTTCCTATTTGGGACATTCCATATAAATGAATCATACAACATGTGGCTTTTTGTGAATGGCTTCTTTCACTTTGCATAATATTTTCAAGGTTCATCCATCTTGCAGCATGAATCATACTTTATCCCTTTTCATGGCTGAATTATATTTCATTATAGGGATATACCACATTTTGTTAGGTTGTTATCTTGTTTCTACTTTTTGGCCATTATGAATAATGCTGCTGTGAACACTTGTGTACAAGTTTTTGTTTGAGCCCTTGTTATTAATTATTTTAGGTATAAACCTAGGAATGGAATTTCTGTATCATACAGTAATTCATTGTGTAACTTTTTCAGAGCTGTTAAACTTCTTCCAAAGTGGCTACACCCTTTTATAATCCCACCTGCTGTGTATGAGCATTCCAGTTTCTCCACATCCTTGCCAACATTTGTTTGTTTGTTTGTTTGTTTTGTATTTTAGCTATTTATTCTTATTTTGTGCATGGTACTAATAAACTGATTATCCAGTTCTAAGTTCAGAACAGATGAAAGAATAATAAAAGTGAGGGAGAATACCCTTTATAAGGGAAAAGTTATGGAATATGAAATATACCTGAAGAATTAGTATAAATAAATAAATAAAAAGCCAGGATAGGGGCTGGCCTATGCCAGGCCCTATCAGGTTGATTTCTTTTTTTAACAATTGATGCAATATGTTGAGCATTTTTCATTTGCTTACTGGCTGTTTGTATATTTTTCTTTGCCTCTCTATTCAAATGCTTTGCCTATTTTTAATTTGGATTGTTTATATTTTGTATTTTTGAGTTATATGGCGTCAGTTATTTGAAGAGCAAATTATCCCAGATTTGGTCTGGGAGTCAGGGGGAAGACCCTTCAAGATGCCTACTATGTCCTCTCAACATGCTACCATCATTTTTCCAAGCATTTCTACTTTCTTATATAGTAGGTACTCCAGTCTTGGGAATAGCCATTTCTCCAAAGAGCCCTGGTTCCTTTCAGTGGGAAATGGTATCAGAAACCAATATGCCAGGTGTGCTCTTTGTTACTGATTATTATTTATCTAGGTCTTTTTAGCAGCCAGAGGTAGGAAATAAATAAATACACCCCCCCCACACACACACGTAAGTATAAGATATGAGTCTTTACAAATCATATCCATCCTCTGAAATTTTTTTGTCTTCCCTCATTCCATATTTTTATGTCCTTTCTTCTATAAGAATAACAATATATGCACTGCTCCTACAACATCAGCATATGTATTCATTTATTAAATCTTATCATATATATCAAACAGTATTATAATTAGTATGCTTATAGCATATACAAAAACAAAACCTACTAGAAAGAGTTCAAGTTTTGTTTACTATTCTTCTTCCCTACTCAAGACCAAAGATAATGTAGTCAAAACATTATGTTCAAAGTTAGAATTAATTTTCTTTCTTCATAATGTGTATTTATGTGTATTCATCAATGTAATGTTACTGATTAGAAAGTTATTTGTTTCTGTTCACACTGTTTTAGTTTTTTTCCTTTCCATGCTATTGACTTAATTTAATTAATTTTTAAAATACATAGAACATGAATACATTTCCTAAAGCCAAAAGTACACCAAAAGATAAACTCAGAGGTGTCCCTGCCTCCCCATCTATTCTACCCATTCTCATTCTTCCATTTCTTACAAATAAAACAATCTCATTGTGGTTTTTTTGGCTTATCCTTCCTATGTTTCTTTTTGTAAAAGTAAGAAAGTGTGTGTGTGTGGGTGCCTGGGTGGCTCAGTGGGTTAAAGCCTCTGCCAGGGTCCTGGGATCGAGCCCCACATTGGGCTCTCTGCTCGGCGGGGAGCCTGCTTCCCCCTCTCTCTCTCTGTCTGCATCTCTGCCTACTTGTGATCTCTGTGTGTCAAATAAATAAATAAAATCTTTAAAAAAATATTTAAAAATGTGTGTGTGTGTCGTATTTTTTCTCACATAAAAGGCTGTTATATGTATGACAATATATGCTATATATGTATAGCATATATTGCTATACATTTGTATAGTATATATTGCTTTGCACTTAGTTTTCCCCCTTACTTTCAAAGAACAACAACAACAAAAATTAAGATCCTAAAAAGGCATTTTTCGGTAGACCCCTAGGAAGGAAGTAGTAAATTATGATTTTTTTTCTGCCTTTATTGGAAATAATCAGCTAATAATCTCCTTCGCAATGCTAACTTTACTGGAGACTGCTACAAGGAAACAAAAACAAAGCATTCTAACAATGAAAAAAAGCAATCTAATCATTACCTAATATCATATTGAATATCTGCTCTTTTAAATCTTTTAAATATTTTTGCTGTACGAAAGTAAAAACTGTATATCTGAAACATATGTGAGACCCCTATGTTGTCAGCCTGAAGAGGCAGTGGTGATGGGTGGCTGCTGACTTCTGAAAGAACAATTTTGGTACACTTGTGAAGTTGGGAAGCTAGAGCCCAAGAATAATTAATAGTTGTGAATGAGGAGAGGTAGGGGTTTCAGACTACTCTCCTCAGAAACTGGTTAACAGTGGAAGCAGAGTTTGGAAGGGAGACACAGAAGAGACAAGGTTAAAACCATATCTTTAAGGTTGGGCACGAAATGAATACACTGAGACAGAAGGAGGGAAAAGTCAGTGGATATGGAGAGACTTCTGCAAAAGGACAAGGAGAAGGAAAAGTTTTTGAAGACGGTGGGAAGAGGTGGGAGTCTGGTTAATCTTGAAAAGAACTAGGGTTACTTTGCCCTGAGAGAAAAGACAGGCTGGAGAAATGTGTGGGAAAACGGAAATTCTGTGGTGGAGAGAAGCTCACATAGATGGTCTTTTCAAAAGAGTAAAGATGAGGTAATCTGTACAAGGTTGGGGCAGAGAGGCAGGGTTGGCACTGGAGATGTGAAGACTGTGGAAAATGCTTGGCACAGAGAGGCCATGTGGAGAACACAGTACAGAATGAACAATATAAACACAACAATCTCTGTATTGGAATTTCTTCAGCTTTGTGAAATGATGTAACTGTCCTGAAACTCTTGCCATCCTTCTATTATTGAAGTAAAAATTTTAAGCTATCCCATAAAACTATAAACAATATATCAGTTCAAGAGTTGAATTTTAAAAAATACTGCACTTGCCAAATCTGAATTAGCAATATGCATATTTGTGATTATATGCACACATTTTACATATTATTTTAAACTAGTAATATCAAGTATCTAAATAATTCTGTTCGCCATTATAAATACTTAACCAAAAAAACAAACATTACTATTTCATGGTAAAACTCCCCATTTTTTTCAGAACAGTTTTTAAGAATGCCTCTTGATTTTTAGACCAATCAAAGTTAGCTGACTTTGATACTCATAATATAAAATGGCAGCTAATCCTAATCCCAGCTGAGAGAGAGATTAAAAAGTAACAAAGTAAAATAAACTAAAAAGGCATTCTCTGATATAGCTCTAGGCAGGAAGTAGTATAATATATTCTTTCCCTCCCTTTATTTGAAGTCCACCCTATAGTAATTTCCTTTCCAACACTAATCTCGAAACACAGAGATATTAAAACAATCTTTCTGTCAACTTAAAACTGGCAGAACTGGCATCACTTAACATAATATTTGCATTTATTTTCTTTACTACCAGTCCCTACCCACCCCATTCCCAACTCCCAATTGGAATGTTAGGCCCATGAGAACAGACACTTCATCAATTTGTTCTGTTTTATCCTCAGTGTCTTGAATAAGGCCTAGAATATAGTGGCACTCAACAAATATGGATTAATGAACAGAAAATCAAATCCGAAGAATCCTAATGCATATAAGGAAAAAGCAAGGCTGGGAAAAATAGGTTATTTGTGACATAAGGGATATCAGCATTGTGGATTACTAAGAACTGACTATACATTTGGTTTACTAGATTACTGCTATATATCTAAGATATACTAGAATCAAGAGTATAAAATTTCTTGTTAAGGTTAGAAGCTTGTCTTAAGTAAAACAAAAGGTTTAAAGTTTTATAAAGTATGTGTATTAGTTAAAATTGTATTTAATTTTGTGAGAGAAATATGTATTGTGAACCTTCAGAATTTATGATGTAGAATGACAGATAGGATTAATATAAAGAAGAATGTAGTAAGTAGCGTAAGAAATTCACTGAGATATCCAGGTAAATGTGTTTTGAAATGTATCTGAGGCTTGGAGATAGAAATGTAGATTGGGGAGTCATCTATCAAAGGAAATCAATAACCTATCTTTTGTGGGATTTTGAACAGAGTGTAAGGGAGTTTGGAAAAGGTTTATAAGATGTGGAGTGTTTGAGATTCAAAAATTCAATTTTTTGAATTTTGAATTTTGAATATTGAAAAAATTCAATAGACTAAAATGGTGGAAGGTGTTCAAGTCAATGGGATTGCACAAGCAAAATGACACACCAGAAAGAGTAGGGTGTAGTCAATGATGCATGAAGGCATTTTGGGGAGAATAGGAATATATCTAAGGAAGTAATGGAAGAAAGGACTTAAAATCTGTAATATTGCAGATCTTGAGGATTCTGCATATAGTTTGCTAAAAAACAGGACGAGCACAGTTCAAGGGTTTTGCTTACTTTATCTAACTTAATCCTCTGGGCAGTCATGTTAGTCATCTTGGTGGACATACTTCTCCCTGAACTCCTGAGTCCATGGGACTCTAGCGGTTCCGACTCTATCTCTGGCTTGAGAAATGAAACGTGACTCAGGACTGGTCAGTTAAGAGACTTTAATTCCATAGCTACAGTAATTGTCTCAGGAATGGGGACATGATGGTATCAGTGACAATGAGAAGGTAGGAGATTTTTACTGAGACTTCTGGGACAAATGAAGCATCCTTGTCCACTGGATTAGGATCTGGGAAGATGTGAGGAGTTGCTGTTATGACTACTGAAGCCCACAGGGAAAGCCTGAGCGGCACAAATAAGGGTATATACATTGGAGATCGGGTGAAAGCAGAAACAAGAGATGGATATATAAAGAAAATCTAGGCCCACTCGACATTATTTTAGCCTCTGCTAAAGCTGTGCCTGGAATCAGTTCTACATTATAGTCCCAAAAGAAATTTTTAAATAAAGATTTTATTTATTTATTAGAAAGAGAGCGCGCGCGCGAGAGAGAAAGCACCAGAGGAGGGAGAGGCAGAGGGAGAGGGAGAAGCAGGCTCCCCACTGATCAGGGAGCCTGACAAAGATCCTGGGATCATGACCTGAGCCAAAGACAGATGCTTAATGGACTGAGCCATGCAGGTTCCCCAGAAATTTTTCATTATAAGCCTTTTTAACTATTTAAAACCCAAGATTCCTAACTAAAAATGTCATTCCCATTTTACAAATGAAGAAACTGCAGGATAGAGAAAGTAATTTGTCCAAGATCACATAGGTTTTGAATAACAGACTTACACCTCTAACTCATATGTGATGGTTCCAGGCCCATGTTGCTAACTATAAATTTTTTATTTTTTTATGTTTTCATACATATGTGTTTGTGTGTGTCTAAGAAAGAGGGAGAGAGAGAGAAATACTGACTTTGGTTAGTTTATTTTGGCATATAAAAATAATAATTGCCACTCACTGAACATTATGCCAAGAACTTTACATAAAATTTCTATAGATGCCAATCATTACCAGCTTGTCCATAACCACTTTTAGTGGAATCTTTCTTGTTCACAATTGCTGTTCCTTCTGTGAGCCTCAGAAGCTGGGGTTGAGGATGGCATATGAACCACAGATGCTCACAAATGACTATGACTTGTGTAGCTAATCAAGATGTGAGATGGGCCAATCAGATTCCTGTCTTGCAAATATAGTGAGAATGAGCCAGCTGGTGATACACCGAAGAAAGCACACATAGAGAGTTGGAATGGTCATTTGAGACCAGGTGCAACACAGAATTCTAAAGGATAATAAAAATAGATTGTGCAGAGAAAGAGGAGTACAGAGGAGACAGAGAGAAAGAAGAGCAGAGATACAAAGGGAGAAGCAGATTACATAGCTTTGAAAGAAGAACAGCCTCAGTTTCTGAGCACAATCTACCTGTCTACTCTGGCTGTTGTCTTTGAGTATTCATGGGACTCCACTGTGTTTACAAGAACCCCTCTAAAGTAGACTGAATAATTCTTGGACAATGAAACCAATAAAGTACAGACTAGAATAAGACATCATCATAGTGAATTATCACAGTGAATTAACCCAGTAGGTAATTATTTTCAAGATAAAGAAGCTGAGATTCAGAGAATTTAAGTAAATTTCCTGAGGGAAACAACTAGTATGAGATGAAGGTAAGATTAAAACCCAGGTCAAGGGGTGCCTGGTTGGCTCAGTCATTGGGCGTCTGCCTTCTGCTCAGGTCATGATCCCAATGTCTTGGGGGTCAAACCCCACATCGGGCTCCCTGCTCAGTGGGGAGTCTGCCTCTCTCTCTTCCCTCTGTCTGCTTGTGTTCCCTCTCTTACTGTCTCTCTCTCTCTGTCAAAAAATAAAATCTTAAACAAACAAACAAACAAACAAACAAACAAAAACCCAGGTCAATGTGTCTTAACTTCATAAGTGTTGAAACTAACTGGAATAAGGAAACACCAGCGACAAGGAAAACAAAGAACTAACTTCAAAACTTTAGGAAGAGGTAGTGAGAGACACACCTAGATAGAGCAATGGATGAAGTAATGGAAATGAAAAGATAGGTACAAATGTACAGGGAATGTCTACAGGGTAGGGCTAAGGGGTGAGTGAAGAAGTAGAAGAAGCCAAAGGTGATAGGAATTTTTCTTTACCTTGGCTGACTGAAAGAACAGAGGTGCCATTAACAGTACTAGTAGGGAAATTAGGTCTGGGACTTGTTTTTGTGGGGAAGAAAATACACTTAATTTGGGTCACTGTTAGTTTTAAGTCAACATGTTTAAAAAGGGAGTTGAAAATGTGGGCCTAAAGCTCAGAAAAAGGGACTCAGGAATTATGTTAAATAAGTGACTTCAATGAAATCTTTATAAAATTCAGCAAATCATTATATGTTTAAGAAAAAAAATCAGTATTGTACAAGTACAAAACTTGTAAGTACTTGTAACTTTGTAAAGTACAAAACTTTAAATTCAGAGATAAAAACCGTATTTAATCCTAGAAAGAGAATGTTTTAGGTTTCTAATTTTACTCTGGCAGTATTTATGGTGAGAAGTTTATTGACCCAAATGACAGAACTAAGCCATAGATTCTGGTTCTTTAGTTCTATATAGTCAGCAGTGTGCATGTACACACATACAGAAACACATAGACATGCCCATGCATACACACAGAGACATACCCAACTTTTATATTTTTAAAGGATGTAATAATGTTTTAAATTGTACAGCAAAAATATATAGATGTAACATTAAAAAATGTCTTGTTTTATGCCTTGCGTTTCTCCATGGAACTTACAATCCTTTAACAGACATTATCTCATTGTTTTAAGAACTGTTATGAAACAATCTGACATTTATATAACACCATTCATACTCAATAATCCCAAAGGGCTTTACAAACCCTGGAAGAATGACTTTGCTCATGTTCAATATGCAACCACTGAGGGATGGAGTTGGGATGGTGGGTGGGTAGAGAAGTGTACAGGACTGTGGTAGATATTCTGTGGAACATAGTAGTGACACTATACAACCATTTAAAAAGGAAGTGAAAGACATTATTAAACAGAAATCCATAAAGCGACAAGCAGAAAAGATCCAAGTAAGATTATATTGTAGGTGTTAAATTTGAGAAAAATATTAATACCAAGTGGTCTTTTTTTCATTTTTGTATCTTATTGGAATAATATAAAAATATCCTCAAGATAAAAATAATTGAATATCATCTGCAAAGAACTCCATTTCCCTTTTTTTCTTAAGAGATTTTATTTATTTATTTTTAAGTAATCTCTACACCTAACATGGGGCTTGAATTTATAACCCTGAGATTAAAAGTCGCATGCTCTATGATTAAACCAGGTAGGCGCCCCAAGAACTCCACTTTTTTTAGCGATCTTCTGTGTGGGTAGTGGTCTGTTTTCTGTCAACCACATTAAGGATACTAAGTTGTTACTGATATTTTGAGGGGGCTGTATTTTTTTTTTAAAGACTACTTTGAATGATTTTGCATTTTCCCTCTAGTTTAGTTGTAACTCTTTTGATGAAAACCCTAATTATGTTATGAAACATCACTTTTTTTTTTTAAGATTTTATTTATTTGACAGACAGAGACCATAAGTAGGCAGAGAGGCAGGCGGGGGGGAGAGGGGGTGAAAGCAGGCTCCCTGCTGAGCAGAGGGATCAATCCCAGGACCCTGAGATCATGACCCAAGCAGAAGGCAGAGGCTTAACCCACTGAGCCACTCAGGTGCCCCGGGGGCTGTATTTTTTAAAAGAAGGCTTCTCCTCCTTTCCTTCCTTTCCTTTTTGAACTGAGACTAGGATGCTGAAAAACAAACACTCAAATGGAAAAATGAAAAAGGGTTTTTTGCTTTGTTTTGTTTTGAATTTGTCAGATGTATTAAGATTCTCCAGAGGGAAAGAACTAATAGGATGCATATATATGTAGAAAGAAATTGGTTGTAAGGAATTGGCTCATAAGATTATCAAGTCTAAGAAGTTCCTAATTGGCAGTTGGTAAGCTAGACATCCAGTTTGAGTCTGAAGGTCTGAGAATCAGCAGAACTGAGGGTTTAAATTCCAGTCTCAAAGCCACAGGTTTGAAACCCATAAAGAGCTGACGTTTCAGCTTGATTCCAAAGGCACTGAAAAGACTGGTGTCCTTGCTCAAGGCAAACAGGCAGGAGGAGTTGCTTATTGCCTCAAGAAGGTCAGCCTTTTTATACTATTCAAGCCTTGAACTGTTTGGATGAGGGCCATCTAAGGGAGGGCAGTCTACTCAGTCTACTGATTCAACTGTTAATACCATTCAAAAATGCCTTCACAGACATAACCAAAATAATGTTTAACCAAGTATCTGGCTACCCTGTAGCCCAGTAAAATTGATACATAAAATTAACCATCATTTCAGATAAAGAGCCTCTGTCCTTCTAGGATGAAACTAACAGAATTCAGTTTTCTGAAGCCTTTAAGGTCAAAGTAATAATATTATTTAAAGAAGATACTGCCAGATACCCTACTTGGACAAGGAAAATGCCAGTTAATGCCAAAAGGCTACTGTTGCACCCCAGTGTTGTCTCCGTTAGTTACATTATACATGAAGGGGACTACAGAAGATGAGTAGCAAGCACTTTAATTGGGCATGTGGGTGTAAGTAGATGGAACTCAGGGGGAGAGCTGGATATCACAAAATACTGCAAAACCAGTCTCTCAGCACCAACTCATGTGGCTATGTGGGGAAAACGCCAGTTAAACGTAAGCCTCAGAGCTCCACTGGGGCTTGACTATCTCTTCATCCAGATCATGGTAATAAGGGGAGAAAATCCTTATTAACTCTCCACAAATACCACTTGAGGTCCTGGATCTGAAGATCCAGACTCAGGATCAACACAGTGTTTTGCATTAGTACAGATTTGTTACAAATTTGCTACTATCACCACTGCCACTACCACTGTGGCTACCAAAATTACCATATGTTTTAGACACTGTACACTTTAAAGCTTACACTAAAGTAAACAAATGAATATACCCATTTCATAGAGGAGGAAACTGAGGCCAGAAGAGGTCAAATGCTATAGCTATGTTTTTGTTTGCCTAGTGTGTTTTTGACCACTTCTTCTAACAGATTCTGCCCCTGATGACAGAGTGACACATGATCAATCAGTCATTGTCTGTCTTTTAGGAGTTGGTGCTCTAGAAAGAAGCTAGGGTGAGTTGTCTGATGACAGATACTAGAAAGAGTCCAAGAGCTCTTGCATTCAAGGTCTCTGGTCTTCCTTCACATCCTGAGGTTTGGCCATTCAGCTGTGTTCCACTTTGTGTGCTATCTCAATTATCTCATCCTTTGGCTTAAATTTTAATCGCTTGTGATCAAGAACCTTAAGAAATACACATCTATGTTACATAATTTATCCAAGAGCAGATAGGTATCAGTGGAAGAGCTAAGACTTCAAACCTAGATTTTTCTGACTTCAAAGTCTATACTTTTAACCATGATACCTCACTGGTTTTTGAAAATTGGCATCTTCTAAAGGTATCTGCTGCCAAAAGGAACTGTAGCTTTCTCCTGATTTTATATCTTGGCTTCTTTAGTAAATTTTCTGAAAAGAGTTAAGCTAACATGGAAAATCTTATAAAATTACTCTATAAAATATAATTTCATTGTTGAAAGGGAAAATCTTTAGTGGGCATATCTGAGTTGGGTTATTTGGATACTGTGTAAAAGGGACAGGCAGAGGTATAAGAAAATGGTACTTGAGCTGTGCTCTTTATCAATCAGTGAGAAGAAATGAGAATAAAACTTTTAAGAATCTCTAGATAGGCAGGCAAAAAAGAGGGTGCACAGACTTTCTTTTGCAGCTTCATAAAATGGAAAGACCCAAATGTTCAGTCTTATAGCTCCATAATTGTATGAAATGGGCAAAATTAATCTCTTTGAGCCTCAGTTTCCTTATCTGTAAAATGGGGATAGTAATGTCTATCTATATAGGGTCACTGTGTGAAGTTAAATTCTCTCTCTCTAGTAAAGTTTATGCCCAGTGAGGGGCCTTGACTCACCACCCTGAAGTCAGGAGTTGCATGCTCCACCGACTGAGCCAGCCAGGTGCCCCTGAAGTTGAATAATATAAGTAAATCTTCTAACATAGAGCCTGGTACATGGTAAGTATTTATGAAATGGTAGTTGCTATTATTGTTATAGTTGTCATTAAACTCAGTCAGGTGATAATGGTTAGCTGGCTGATAGGAGAAGGCTGTTGAGAAGTGTGGAAATAACATATAGTTGCAAACCAAAAGGATAAGAGTATTTCAAGGAAAAGAGTTTTTAATTCGTTGTTAGGATCTCTTGCCTTTGTATGTGTTTGTGTTTCATACTGCATTTATTGTGAAAGTAATGCCGATACTGAAAAGTGCATAGATTTAAAATGTAGAGCTCAGTGATGTATCACAAAGTAAACAGCCAAGTTGGGAAATCGCACCTGCTGGTCCTGTAGAAGTACCCCTGCTGCCCATTCCAGCTACTGTCTAACCTTTCCTCTGGGACAAAAGCAACCATTATACTATGCTTTGTGACAATCACATTCTTTCTTTTCTTTATAGTTTTACTTTATAGTAACACTTCAGTATGTGTTATTAAATTTATTTAATTTTGCCTATTTTTAAAATTTTATATAAACGAATTCATCTGTTTCTTTTGCGTGTAGCTATAGGTCATTAATTTTCCTTGGTATGTAGTATTCTATGAATTATACTGTATTTTTAAACCATTTGACTATTGATGGATATTTGTGCTGCGTTTTGTTTGTTTTGGCTGCTAGGCAAAATACTACCATGAACATTCTCATACATTGCACACATTTCTGATGGCAATTTACCAAAGAAATAGTAGAATCAGTGGGTCACAGAGTTCATGTGTTTTTAATTTTGGCAAAAAATGTCTATTGTTTTCTTAATTGCTTTATCAGTTTATACTCTTAACACTGGAGGATAAGAGTTCCAATGTTCCTCATTCTCAGTAACAGTGGATATTGTCATTCTTCTAGAGAGTGTAGTATTGGCTACAATGTGCATTTTCCTGAACACACATGAGGTTGAGCAAATTTTCTTGGGATTATTGGGCATTGGATATTTTGTTAAGTGGCTACTGAAGTCTTGTCCATTTTTCTTTGAGTTAATTATCTTTCTCATTGATTGATAATAGTTCTTGAGATCTTTTGGCTATCTTGTAAATATCTTCACCCATTCCCTGGCTTGCCTTTTCACTAACTTCAGGGTGTCCTTAATGAACAATGGTTTTAATTTTAACATAATACACAGCAAACATTTTCTTTAAGATTAGTTCTCTTTGTGTCCTAATCCTTATATCTCTACACCAATGTCATAAAGCCATCCTCCTAAATTATTTTCTAGAAGTTTTACTTCTGTGTTTTTCACATTTAGATCTACAGGTCTATCTGGAATCGATTTTTATGTATGGTGTGGTGTAAGATGTCAAGTATTCTTCTGTCCTCAAACTAATAATCCAATAGTTCCAACACCATCACTAAAAAGACTCTCTTTTCCTCATTATGTTGCAGGGCCAACTTGCCAAGCTTCCTGTTCTATTTCCCATACCTGTCAGTCATTGTACCAATTGCACACTGTCTTAACTACTTAACTTTATAAGATATCTGATGACATACTGTTGTCACTGTCTTCATCTCCTTTATAACTCTTAGCTTCTTGGATTTCCCTATACATTTTAGAATCTGCTTATCAGATTCTACAGAACCTGGTGAATTTTTATTGAAACTGTAGAAGTTTCGGGGGAAAATCAGAATCTTTACTGTTTCTTCTTTTCCAAAACTTTTCACTTTTAATTCTTGCCTTATTATATCAGCTAGGTTCTCCCATGAATCTTTATGAATGTAATTATGCTGAATAAAAGAGATTATAATGTGCATCTTTATCTCATGCCAGATATCATCATACCATTCTGCATATTTGCTATCAGTTTTTTTAGATACCCTTTTTAATAGTACAGCCCTATTTCTAATGTCCTAGAATTTTTAGCTAAATCGTGAATACCTGTTGAATTTTATTAAATGTTCTTTCTCTTGTGCTTGCTTTGGCAGCACATATACAAAAAAAAAAAAAAGTTCTTTCTCTTTGTCTCAAGATGTTAAAATGATTTTTCCCTTGATTCTATTAACGTGGTAAGTTATATTGGTTGATTTTGAATCTTAAGTCAAAACTGCATTCCTGGAATATATCCAAATTTGTAAAAATACATTATGCATTGAAAATAATGCCTCATTTGATATACTAGTATTTTGCTTAGAGTTTATGAAGGTTGGCCTATAACCATCTTCTTCTGAAATGTTTCTATCAGGTTTTCTTATCAATGTTGTATAGGCTTCATAAATTGAACAGTAATGTGTTCTCTCCTTTTTTATTCTCTGGTCAAGTTTCTGTGAGATTGGTGTAATGTATGAGTCTTAAATTATGGATCTGATTTCTCTAAGTTAGAAGTAACATTTAGAATCCCACTTCTTAGGTTAGTCTTAGTAAGGTACAATATTTCTTTCTTTCTTTTTTTTTTTAAACAATTCTTTTTTTTTTTTTATAGATTTTATTTATTTATTTATTTATTTGACAGAGAGAGAGAGAGAGATCACAAGTAGGCAGAGAGGCAGGCAGAGAGAGAGGAGGAAGCAGGCTCCCTGCGGAGCAGAGAGCCCGATGTGGGGCTCGATCCCAGGACCCTGAGATCATGACCTGAGCCGAAGGCAGCGGCTTAATCCACTGAGCCACCCAGGCGCCCCAGGTACAATATTTCTTAGTAGCATACAGTTGTTTAGATCATCTTGAAAGCTTTTTAGTGTTTGTGGGATCTGTAATTATGTCTTAAAAATTGTTATTGGTTATGTACACCTTTTTTTTTAATCCAAGTTAATTAAGAGCTTAGCAATGTGATTAGTTTTTTAAAAGAATGTGTTTGTCTTTGTCATCCCTATACTGTATGCATATTTTCTACTGCACTGATTTCTGCTCTTAGTTTTTATTATTTCTTTCTTCTTCCTTTGGGTTTAATCTGCTTTTCTCTTTTTCTAACCTAAGGGGGTACTCATTCAGGTTTGTCTTTGAACTTATTGAACAAAGTAAGTATATTTATTTTAAAGACTGCTTCTGATAATTTCAGTTTCTGGAGTCTCTTCACAGTTGCTTCTACTGATTGTTTCTGCTGGTTTTGGTCAACTGATTTTGTCTCTCTGTATGCTTGCCTATTTTTTATTGTAGGTCAGATATTGCATTTGCTGACTTGTTTGTAGAAAAATACAGTGCCTAGGAATGATGTTATTTTCCTTCAGGGATGATTTACATTGGGTTCTGCCAGTATATGAAGGTACTAGCAATCCAAGATCACCTTAATCCAATTGAGATGATTTGAAGCTGTATTTTTATGGAGGCCTGTCCACTTCCAGTTAACATTTACCAGTAGAGAAAAGACCCAGAGCCAAAACATTCACGAACATAGCCTTTCTAGGTGCTGGAGTCCATTCCCTGTCCCATCTTCTTAAGAGGCTATCAAAAGCAACGCATTACCTTTTAGCCTCACCACTATGCCCTCTGAATTTAGCAAATTTTCCCAAGGGAAGTGTTGCCCCTAAACCTGGACCTCTATTCTTTACTGGCTCTTGGCCCTGAAATTCTTTACTCTCCTATTAGTTCTCCAATGTTTTAAAGATTTTTTTAAAAAAATATTTTAAATATTTGTCCAGCTTTCTAGTTGTTTTAGTTCAAATTACCTGGCCAAAGCAGAAGACTCCTAACACTGCTTCCCTATCTCCAGCCACTCATGATTAAACCATACTTGGACCCATACTTCACGCTATATACAAAAAGTAACTCAAAGTGGATCATATACATCAATGTAAAATCTTAAGCTGCAAAATCTTTAGAAGAACACATAGGGGAAGATCTTTGTGACCCAGGGCTAGGCAAAGATTTTTTTTAGATCCAACATCAAAAATTCAATCCAAAAATGAAAAAAAATGAACTAATTAGACCTCATCAAATTGGTAAAGTTTTGGGGCACCTGCATGGCTCAGTAGTTAAGTGCCTGCCTTTGGCTCAGGTCATGATCTCAGGATCCTGGGATCGAGCCCCACATCAGGCTCCCTGCTCAGTGGGAATCCAGCTTCTCTCTCTCCCACTCCCCCTGCTTGTGTTCCCTTTCTTGCTCTCTCTCTCTCTCTCTCTCTCTGTCAAATAAATAAATAAAACCTTAAAAAAAAAAGGGAAAAGTTTTATTTTTCAAAAGACACTAGTATGAGGATGAAAAAGAAGCCATTATTTGGGAGAATATATTTGTAAAATCATATATCTGATAAAGGACTTGTATCCAGTGTATATAAAGAACTCACAATCCAAAAGCAGATAACAACATATAAATGGGCAAAAGATTTGAGAAGATACTTTGCCAAAAAATATATACAGATGGCAAATAAGCACATGAAAAGATACTCAACATCACTATTAGTTAGAGAAATGCAAATTAAAGCACAGAATAACACTATAAACTATTAGAATGGCTAAACTGAAAGAGTGACTAGGGGTGCCTGGGTGGCTCAGTTAGCTAAGCATCTGCCTTCAGCTCAGGTCATGATCCTAGAGTCCTGGGATTGAGACCCAAATCAGGATCCTTCCTCAGCAAGGAGTCTGCTTCTCCCTCTCCCTGTGAGCCTCCCCCAACTCATGCTTTCTCCCTCCCTCTCGCTCTCAAATGAATAAATAAAATCTTTTTAAAAGAAACCATAAAGAGTGATTATACCAGGGTTAATGGGGATGGAGCACTAGGATATTTTATACACTACTCATGAGAATGTAAAATGAGATGACCTGTTTGGAAAACAGTTTGGCAGTTTTTAAAAAGTTAAACATACACCTATTACATGACCTAGTCATCCCAGTTCTATGTCTTTACCCAAGAGAGAAGTATGTGGCCACATAAAAACTTGTGGAGTATCTATATCATGGAACACTATTTAGTAATAAAAGGAAAGTTACTGATATATACAGCCATATAGATAAATCTCAGAATACTTAAGGTGAGTGAAAGAAGCCACATAAAAAAGGGTTCATAGAGTATATGATTCTATTTAAATAAAATTATAGGAAACACAAACTTTTAGAGTGAAAGAAAGAACTTCAGCAGTTGCCTGGGGATTAAAAAGGTCATTACTCAGGGCCTTCAAGAATATGTTCACTGTGTTGATTGTGGTGAAGGTTTCACAGGCATATGCATATGTCAAAACAAATTAAATTGTTCACTTTATTCTTCAGCAAAGCTGTTAAAAGTATTTTTTCTATTTTTGGGGCATCTGGGTGGCTCAGTGGGTTAGGCCTCTGCCTTTGGCTCAGGTCATGATCTCAGGGTCCTGGGATTGAGCCCCATATCAGGCTCTCTGTTTGGCAGGGAGCCTACTTCCCCACTTTCTCTGTCTGCCTGCCTCTCTGCCTACTTGGTCTCTCTCTCTCTCTCTGTGTCAAATAAATAAATAAAATCTTTAAAATATACTTTAAAAATATTTTTTCTATTTTCAGATTACTGTTTGTGGAGTCTGTGTCTTAATTGAGTCCTTTCTGATACCTACCCAATTTAAAATAGTCCTCTAATCCCTATATCACATTGTCCTGTTATAGATTATTTTCATAGCCCTTATTATCTAAAATTACTTTGTTCATTATTTGTTCATAGGTGGTCTTCATTTTATCATGGATTTATGCTCAAAAAAGTAGATAATCTTGAGTTGTCTTCATTCCTATTTTTTTTCCTTAGCTTATAAATTATATAATTATCCATTTAAACAAAAGATAATTTCATTCATTCCTTCAGCAATTATTTGTTGAACGCCTATATTTTGCCAGTCATCATGTCAAGTAGCAGGCATATAGACATGAAATCAGTTAAGACTTCTGTCCTGCAGGGCACTCTTCCAACTATTGCTGTACTTACTGCCCTTCATTTTGCAGTGAAATCTTACTCATCATCTCTTAATACCTGGCTTAGATACTTGGTCAAGTTTTCCTGACCAAATGGAATACTGCTTTTTCAGTTCTTCCTAGGCCTTTGTTTATATTATGTAACAGCATCTGCTAATTTTCTCTGTGAATTCATTCTCCCCTTTAACATTTTAGTGACAGAACCAAACTCCACCCTTCCAACCCCCAACGCTAAGTTTTAGCTAGGCATTTGCCCACCCAAATGTAGTTTAGCCTTTTTTAGACCTAGGTATGGGCATATGATTCAAGATGCTATGATATGATTGAAACTGCTGTGTGGGGCGCCTGGGTGGCTCAGTGGATTAAGCCGCTGCCTTCGGCTCAGGTCATGATCTCAGGGTCCTGGGATCGAGCCCCGCATCAGGCTCTCTGCTCTGTGGGGAGCCTGCTTCCTCCTCTCTCTCTGCCTGCCTCTCTGCCTACTTGTGATCTCTCTCTGTCAAATTGGGGAGGGGAGGCGAACCATAAGAGACTATGGACTCTGAAAAACAACCTGAGGGTTTTGAAGGGTCAGGGGTGGGAGGTTGGGGGAACAGGTGGTGGGTGATGGGGAGGGCACGTTTTGCATGGAGCACTGGGTGTTGTGCAAAAAGAATGAATACTGTTACGCTGAAAAAAAATAAATAAAAAAAAAATTTTTTAATAAATAAATAAAAAGTTAAAAAAAAAAATAAATAAATAAATAAATAAATAAAATCTTTAAAAAAAAAAAAAAGAAACTGCTGTGTGCAATTTTTGGGTCATCTTCATCTTCAAGATGCAGCCACTTGTCTGGTACTGATTCCTTCCCTTTCCTTCCTGCTGGAACACAGATATGAAGGTTCATCAAAGGCCAGGTTCAATAATGTGGACTATGACAATATCCTAGGAGATGGCAGAAAAACAAAATCAAAGAAACTTGATGGGGCACCCAGGTGGCTTAGTCAGTTTAGCATCTGCCTTTGGCTCAGGCTCTCAACTCAGGATTCTAAGATCGAGCCCTGAGTCAGGCTCCCTGCTCAGCAGGGGAAGCTGCTTGTCTCTCTCCCTCTTCTTCTGCCCCTGCCCATGGTCTCTCACTTGCTAACTCTCTCTCTCTCTCAAATAAATAAATAAAATCTTTAAAAAGAAAAGAAAAAAACTTAGGTCTTTGAATGAGCTGCTAGCCGTGAAGGGTTTATACCTTGGCTACTTTACAGAAGAGAAATAATCCCCGATATTATTTAAACACTATTTTTTGAGTGTTTGTCTGCTTCTCTCTATGCTCTCTCTCTCTTTTTTTTTTTAATATTTTATTTATTTGACAGAGAGAAATCACAACTAGGCAGAGAAGCAGGCAGAGAGAGGAGAAGGAAGCAGGCTTCCCGCGGAGCAGAGAGCCCGATGCGGGGCTCGATCCCAGGACCCTGAGATCATGACCTGAGCCGAAAGCAGAGGCTTTAACCCACTGAGCCACCCAGGCGCCCCTCTATGCTCTCTTTTTAATAGCAACTTCTTTTGTGACTTATAAAACTAGCTGTATTAATAAAAACTTCTATACGTGGCACTTTTCTACATAATAAGTAGTTACCTTCTCTGAACTGGAAGGACATCTGGGAAAGAACAAGAGACAAATGTCTAACACAACAAAATAAAATCAATTTTCTGGTTAGCTATTATGTGTAAGGGACCAAAAAGGTATATTACTGCTTATTATAATTATTGTAACCCCAATCTAACAGGTGTTTTCTGTTTTACTGATTTTTGCTCTTTCGTATTTCCTTCTTTCTACTTTGTTGAGTTAATTTTGCCTGCATTTTTTTTAAAGCTTCTTTACATGGGAAATGTTTCCAGTAATTTCCTGAAAAAAAGTCTTAAAGCTATAATTTTCCTTCTAAGTGTTGCTATAGCCACATCAACATATTTGGAAATCAGTAACTTTAAAATCATTTGTTAATTGTTAACTGCATTTTGTCAGAGCAGGTAGTTGGTTTGAAAACAGTCCTCTGAAATTTTCTAACTTTCTTTATGGCCCACTATGTGGCCACTTTCCAAAAAAGTTTCAAGAGTGCTAGAAAAGAGTATGTATTCTGAAGCTGTTGAGGGCCACACTCTGTTTATGTGCACGATATCAAGGCATGTTAATTGTGCAGTTCAAATTGTGTTCTTATTAATTTTTTATAAGCTTATTTACTCAGTTACTACGAAAACTGTATTAAAATCTAGTAAGAAGGACTTGTTTGCTTCTCCTTATAAGTCTATCAATTTTGCTTCATACATTTTGAGTCTGTGTTACTAGGTCCATTCATGTTTTGAATGATTAAATCTTCCTGGAAAAATGAAGATGTTGTTATTACGTAGAGGCCCTCTTATCCATAATAACACATTTTGTCTTAAAGATGCAATTGTCTGATATATTTAAGATGTTTTTCCTAGAGGTAGCATATGACTGAATTTGTTTTTCAGCCCAGTTTGATAGTTTTGGTCTTCTAAGTGAAGAGATTGACTTCTTGAATTATTTCAATATAGCTTCTGATATCTCTATATTTTTATTATTCCTATCTTATTTTGCACTGTTGTTTTTAATATTCTGTTCAGTCTACATGTCTTTTTCTTTTCTTTCTTGTCAACTTTCAGATAGAATTTTCTCCTCCAATTCCATCTTTTTCTCGACTACATTCAGAGTTATGACCTTTTCCTGTTCCTCTTAAAAATATTAACATAGATAGTTACTATGTTGCAGTCTCAAGTTCATTTGTATTTCTAGCTTCTTCCAGAAGAAGGATTCATACAAGAACACTTTTCCAAACTCCTTTTACCTGCTTCTCAAACTTACATGCTATTTTTATTTTTTTATTTTAAGCACAAGACATGATTATTTTACTCATTTAGTATTTCTTTAGTTATATATTGACTATTTTCTATGTTCTTATCTCTTTGCAGTACAGACCTTCCATCTGAGCTCACCTATCTTTTGCCTGAAGCATGTCCTTATAGAATTTCCTTTAGTGAAGGTATGCAGGTAGCAGAGTCTGATTTTCTTTGCCTGAAGAAAACCTTCCTTCTACACTCAAGATAATATTATGTCCTATGTCCATGCTTGTTGCTGCTGAGAAATCAGCACTTGCTTTTTTATTTTGTTTATTTTTTCTTCTTTGTTTTTTAGCACCCCCCTCCACAAATGGGGGAGGGGCAGAGGGAGAGAGAGGATCTCAAGCAGAGTCCCCACTGGGCAGGGCCCAGTCTCACAACCCTGAGATCATGACCTGAGCTGAAATCAAGAGTCAGATGCCGGCTACCCAATTGCCCCAGCTTTTGCTTTTTTAAGGTAATCTCTTTTCTCTCTGGCTACTTGTAAGGTCTCTTTGTGTTGAACACTCTGAATATTATCGTGGTGTGTGTACATCTGGATTTATTCTTTTTTATCCTCTTAGGTTTTTTCATTCTTCTTTACTCTGTGAATTGATCTCTTTCAACAGTTAAAGTTTTCAGCTATTAGCTCTTCAGGTATTACCCTTGTTTGTCCTTTGATTTCCTCCTAGAATTTGATTAGATGTATTAGATTCTTTTTTTCTATTCTCCCAGGTCTCCTATCTCTTTTTGGGCTGAAATCCATTTAGTTTTTTCAATTCTATCTTTCTGTTTACCAACGCTCTTTTTAGCTATGTCTAATGTGTTATAAAACTTATTGAATTTTTAATGTCAGCTACTATATACTTTTCATTTCTAGGAGATTTCCTGTTAGTTTTAAAATCTTCTTGTTCCATGGGATGCTTGGGTGGCTCAGTGGGTTAAGCCCTGCCTCCGGCTCTGGTCATGATCCCAGAGCCCTGGGATCGAGTGCCACATCAGGCTCCTTGCTCAGCAGGGAGCCTGCCTCTCTATCTGCCTCTGCCTGCTTGTGCTCATTCTCTCTGACAAATAAGTAAATAAATAAAATATTTAAATAAAAATAAAAATAAAATCTTCTTGTTCCATATACTTTTAAACATTTCTTTTCTTGAAATATACTACATATACTTAATTTAACATTTAGAGTCTAAATAAAAACTTAATAATTTGTGAGTCTGATTCTGTTGTCTGTTCTTTCTATTAGCTTTTTGTCAGGTACCTGTATTATTCTGTGTGTGTGTGTGTGTGTTGGGGGGGTGGGTTATTCGGAGCTATTCATTTTCTTCTGAACTGTCTCTGAGCACAGTGAATGAAAGCAGCTTTCTCCTGAAAGGATTTATGTTTACTTATATCAGACTACTTGGGGGCACTAAGGATCCAGGACTGTTTCAGACTAAATTTTTGGCTGGGAGATTTTGAGGCCACCCAGGCAGGAAGAATTGGGGCTCTTAAGTGATGAGAAGACTTTCTTATGGCTCAAGTCTCTAGGAAATGCTCTCAGCCCCAAAAGGGTTAGTACCATGATTCAAGACAGCCAGTTTTCCTTGTAGATCTTTGATGGGGGTGAGGTGATTCTGTTTATTTCTAATTCTCCCTGCCACTAAGAATAAGGATGTTTGGGCTCCCAGCTATACAGGATAGTCTTCTATTAGACACTATCTACCTTGAGAAAACCTTGGGTTTTATGTTATGTCTTTGTAAGACTTCAAAAAACAATTCTCTAGGTCATTTGGTTTAGCAAATGTCATTAGGGTTAAAGTTAAAGCCAGACCTAGTGTTCCACTTGTTCTCTTAATTCAAATCTTTATTTATTCCCTGGTTTGGGTATTTCTTATTTTGTTTGTTTGGATAGTTTTTTATTTGTTTGTTTTGCAAGTTCCCAGGATAATGTGAGAAAATATTTTTATATTACATCCAACATATTTAATTGTTTTCATTGGGAAGATCAGTTTGGACTTTTAGTCTGCCATATTGCCAAAAATTAACATTTTCTATAACACTTAAATTTTTTGCCAGTCATCGCAAAATTACATGTTTAGTCTTTGAAAAGACACAACAAGTATGACATTAATGTGCTCTTTAAAAAACTCTAGGTTTGTACAAAAGGTCTTAGAAACAATTATTCTCACCAAAACCAAAGTAGATTTTAACAAACACCAACTAAAACTTTATAGACCGTATCTCCTCAAAGTTGGATCAAGTTGAAGAACAGAGCTATGGAAGCCAGAAGGCTTGAGTTTGCTGTGTGATTTTGGATAAGCACCTTAATTGGTTGGCCTCTGGCTTTTTATGTATATGATGAAAGGGTAGGACTGGATGTTCTCTTCAGGATCAAAACTGTATGATGACTGCATAGAAGTATTCAGTGTAAATAGAGCACAGTCAAGATCAGAGTTTCTCATGCTCAAGACATTCCTTAAGGCTAGTCTACTTTCACATTTTAAACATACAGCAGTATAATGCTTTAAATAAGCATACTGGTGTAACCATTAAATCAATATAAACTACTTTTATACTTCAAAGTAGAATCTTCAAGATTCTTAATATTTTGATATCTTTTGATATTCTGAGAACATCTTTAGTCTCTTTGTCCTTTCTGGCATTTCAAATTATTTTAACTATTAATATAATTTAGGGATTATGTGTTTTTTGCATGAAAAATTATAAATACTCAAAAGCTACATCTATACTCTCTGCTGGGAGTTTATATGCAGAATTTTGAAAACATACACTAAAAACTGCCAGCAAATTGCATTAACTGTTAAAAAAAAAAAATCAACCTAATACCACACAGATTAAACTGTCCAAAGTAAGTTTTAATGCAACATATTCACAGGTTTACACTCTGAAGTTGTGAAAAGATTATCTTTTTCAAACTGGATTAAGTGCTGCAAGATGTGGAAGAAACTCAGCACTCGAATGAATTATATGTTTGATGTCATTTTTGGCAAAACCTCATAAAATGTCATATAAAAGAAAAACATCTCACTTAAAATAAGGTCTTGACAGCAGTCTGGAATAGTGAACTCCAATCCCAAATAAGAATGCTGGTTATAATCAAAATTTTAATGATGATACTAGTTCTCCCCTTGAGACAATCTAAATATCAAAACAAAACAAAATAAAAAACAACATGTGCATACACCCACACACCCCTCATCTGTTACTTTCTAAAGAGGACAACTTTGTAATTATTTCAGTTCATGCTCTGAGTACTGATTAGAATGTTTCCCTGAAGATTTATCACTGGCCACTTGAGAAATGAAGTGGCAGGTTACTCCAGCCAATGTCAATCAATACTTTTTTGTTGTTTAGTATTAATTCATGAGGTATGAATAATGCCCATCAGCAATGGAAATGGAGTCCTTGAGTGTCAGTGGCCTCACATAATAGAGCTGAAAACGGTGGGAATTTTTAATCTTCCAACTATATTTATACACTCTTTATATCCATCCTCCTCTATATCCCGCTGATATGAGAAAATTAAGAGAAAGAATATCCCTAAAATCAGGTTGTTCTCTTAAGAGTTATCGCAATTTCACTTGCAAAATTTTTTAAAAAGCATATTACAAACAAGATTATGATAAAATAACATTATGGAAAACAATACACATGTTTCTGACATGAAGATAAAAAAGTCGAGAGGAATAAACATCACATAGTTAACCATGGCTGTTTTTGGCAGAAGTATTATGGAGTGATCTTTCTTTTTATCCTTTATGTACAGTTCTCATATTTTTGCAAAGGATATACATTACTCTTATAACTGGAAGAAATAATAACCCCCCCTTTTTTTTAAAGAGACAGTTAAGGCCAAAGATTATTAGTTAACTGTATCAATTAACCAATCTATTTTTACTGGGTTAGGAATGGCATCAATAGGAAGACAAAGTGCAGTTACTAAAAATATAGCTAAAGGCTCTTGTCAAATTTCCTATATTGGAATTACATCCAACACCATGCAGAAATAATGCTTCTTTTAAAACTATTTTAAGACAGTGAAGGGTTGCAAAGAGATACCCCTAACACACTGGCTCATTAAAAACAAAACAAAACAAACCCCCAACAACAACAACAGATGAGGAGGACTGGTTAAAGTTCATTTTTCACTGCACATAAAATTAAATATGCCCATAATATATGACTCTCAAAGTAAAGCTCAACAGGATTTGCTCATGATGGCTAGTGAGAAAGTCTGAGATGGACTGTCCAAAAATAACAAAGTACTTCATGAACTCTCACTCAAATTAGAGATGATCATCTCTTAGTCACTTTACCAAAAGATGAAATTCTTGGTCCAAGTGTGAGGGTATGCTCACCTTTACATTTGCATCTGCCTTTAAAAATCTTTACTAGTTTTAAAATTATATTATTGAAAGGCATTGTTAAAAATATAACATGCTTTCTGGCACATGAAGGTAGTGACATGTATTTAAAAAAATTTTACTTTTGAGACTGGTTATCCTGGCTACAGAGGGAGTCTATTTTTCTAGGATTTCTAAGAAATGAAGTATTTCATATAACTGAATATTTTGGAAAAGAGAATCTTTGTCTTTAATTGAGCAAAATGATCATAAAAACCTTTTTTTAACCAGTTAGGTTAGAATCATTGCCCAATCTCTACCTTACTAAACAATAATAAGTATAATCTAAACTTTTCTTAATTGAATAAGCATCAATAACTTTAATACTAACATGCTTTCCAAGTATAATGAAGTAAAACCAATCCATAATATTCCACTCCTATTAGTTATTGTGTTTTATTACTTACTGTCAGGTGGTTGGCTATCATGTCTTGCTGCTGCCAGAATGAAGTCCCTATCTGTGCCTTTCTCTCTCACTCTTTTTATTTTTAATTTTGTTTAATTCCAATAAAATAGTGAGCTAGCAAGAGTTTATATGCAGAATTTTGAAAACATAACCACAAAAACTGCCAGCATATTGCATTAATTGTTAAAAACAAAAAATCAACCTAATAGGGTTGTGCCTGTGCCAGCCCCTATCCTGGCTTTTGTTTATTTATTTATTTATATTCTAATTCTTCGGGTATATTTCATATTCCATAACATCTCCCCTTATAAAGGGTATTCTCCCTCAGTTTTATTATTCTTTCATCTGTTCTGAACTTAGAACTGGATAATCAGTTTATTAGTACCATGCACAAAATAAGAATAAATAGAGTATTATTGATGGCTGGCCCGAGAGGCTTTCTATGATTCAATTGCACATACACTTTTACTTTTCTATGTAAATAACATTAAAAGTTAGCATAAAGATTAAGAGTAGAGTATGGGAAAAACAGGCTTGATACTTACAGCCTTCAAGAAAAAAAATGATGACTTGAGTACCTAAAGGAAGTTAAGTGTTTGGGGAAAAAGTACCAGTTTGCTTAGTGAGAGGAATGAATTCTACATGGTATTAGGCACAACACAAACCTAGCATTCCAAAAGAGCTTCTGTTTCTTATAAAAACCAAGATTAAGCTAGTTTAACATCATATGTTATAGATGAAAAGTAGTCAAAAACTGTATACTTTTACAACCTATCAAGCCTGAGGGGCCCTAGTCTGACTTAATCCAGTGTTAAAAAGAGAGTCTGATGAAACTTGAAATGGTCTGGTACAATTTGAAAGGTACACAACACCGCAGGGATGTGTTCATGAAGAGGCTTTAGAATTCTTTCTTGATTTACAAGCTCAGATTGCCCTTCCGCCTCTAATTTCTGGCACTAGTCAGAGAATAGGTATTATGTGCTTTGAACTTTGAAAAGAGGATCTGATACCTTATCTCTCTAAAATTGATTAGCAAACCTGAATCTCTATGTGACTATGTTCAGTTTGGTACTAGTTTTGATGTGATAAAACTCAAAGAAACCTGGAAAGGACTTAGAGACATAATTTAATGAAAAGGATTATGTAGTTTATTAGAGAATCTGACAGAGCCAATATAGGAAACCAACTCTATCTCAGATTAATATCAGTCTTATTCAAAACTGGTATGGGGGCGCCTGGGTGGCTCAGTTGGTTGAGCGACTGCCTTCAGCTCGGGTCATGATCCCAGAGTCCTGGGATCGAGTCCCACATCGGGCTCCCTGCTCCTTGGAGAGTCTGCTTCTCCCTCTGACTTTCTCCCCTCTCATGCTCTCTCTCACTGTCTCTCTCTCAAATAAATAAATAAAATCTTTAAAAAAAAAAAATTGGTATGAAAACCCCATGGACAGGCCTGGATGATTTGCACTGAGAGTATAGAGACTCCCTGACTGTAAATAGATTGTTTGGTAGCACATCTCTTCCAACATTGCTGGTATCTAAAGTATAACACTACATTCCTTGTTTACCTAAACTGGGGTGTTAGAACCTACTGCAGACTCTGTCTTCAACTGACAATAAAACCTGACTGCTTTGAATTTTAGGGTCAAATTTACGCTATCATAAAAAATTCCAATTGTTGGCTACAATAATGGCTTTATTCCTCAATGCTCTGTTTCTTTCATTTAGTGAAGCCTTTTAAAATAAAAGCCTTTAAACATATTTAGATGGCAAATCAGTAGCAAAAATTTTAAGTTATATTTATGGAATGCTTTTCGTATGTAGAGGTATAATCTATTTGTTACCCAACAATACCCTTGTGATATAAGGAATAGCAGACTTTGAGTTTTCCTGGGAAGACTGAAAAGAAAATGGATGGTCCTATATACATTTTTACTATATAGAGAAGCTCTGTTTTACATTGGTTTTCAAAAGATTAATAGGTTGGCTCAATTTTAAGTATATGTTTTCTTACTAGGGCAGAGATGTCAGGAGGTTTTGGATTATGGATTAATATTCTTGAGGGGGCAGCTTTGTTGAGGCATAGCTGGTATATAAAAGAGCTGCACTTGTTTGGACAGGTATAGTTTGATGGGTTTGGACATGTGCCTATACCCACGGCACTATCACCACAATAGGTAATACCAAATACCAGTATAATTAGGATTGTTCAATTGTATGGGGCCCAAAGTATTTATTGATGTAAAAGCATCAAAAGTATTTTATTTTCTGTCATAATAGAATTGAAGGAGTTAACAAAAAAGGAAATACTTAATAGTAAAACACTACAAATATAGGAATAGCAAATTTTATTTATCTTATATTTATATACAGAGAAATAGATGGGTCCTGATTTTAAAGTAACTTGCCTGACGTGATAGAAGAGACTTAGAAGTATAGCTATAGTTAGAATATAAATTCCTGTTTGCCTATATAAATCTGGCTAAGGATCTGGCTCAAGAAACTGGGTAAAGAGTATAAAACCAAAGGATTATTACTCTCTGACCAAAGGAGATGTCCTTAGACAACAGAAACCCAGATAAAGTATCACATCTGTTAGAACACTTGGCTAAACACTAAGTGGGCCTCCAACTCACACAAGAAGGCCATAAATGGGCTGATTAAAGCACCGGCATTAGAATACAAAGCTTTTTTGTTTTGATGGGTTCCTTCCCAAGTACTTTTAATCTGAGGATATTACATTAAATTCTAAAGTCAAGTGGCAATAGTCAGCAAGTGTTAGCCAGATAACTTCATAAAATCAGGAAATAATACTATTGGATGCTTTACTTAAGCATGTAGACAAGCGCACATATAAACCCTTTAACAAAGAAAATGATTATTGAAATGTAATTGTGAAAGCACATGAAAGGAATATTTATTTTGAAATCTTGATTTATGTTTTATTTATATACAGCTGTATTGATTACAGGCTTTAACTGCAACTAACACAGTATTAAAATTCAAAATTTCCATTTGTGGGATTTGGACAGGACAAAGTGGAAAGCGAAATAGCTATATTTTTTCTCCTTACAAATTTAAAAATATTTTTATATAGTACTGTAAATTTATTAAAGGTCTTCTCATTATCTAATTTACTTCTTAGAAGAAACTTGAGGGGTACACAAAGCATTTTCTATCTGGATTTATGGTAAGAAAATGGAATCACACAGGCTTAAATAACTTCACTGCTAGTAAATGGACTTTAAAATCTCAATACATTCCTGTTTATTTTTTGAGAAGATTTAATACTCTAAAGTATTCTTATAACCTTTAGTGTTACATATAATAAGCACTTAGTATTACTATCAAAATTACTATGAAAAATACCAAAATAAGTATATTTTTAGTCTCTCTATATTAGTAGATGTGGTACCTGCATCCAGATGGAAATTCACATGGAAGACAGGTCTACATTACACAAGGGTTTACACACCAAAGTATCTAAAAGCCTTTTTTTAATACCAATTATCTCCTTCTAAGTTAATTGGCAAATTAAATTTCTATACAGTATATAATATTCAAAAGACCAAATCATCCAGAGTGGTGATAATACTCAGATAATTAAGTCTTGGATTAAAATAAAATGTTTTATAAAAGCCAAATATGCAGCCATAAAGCCCAATTAAGAAATCTTTCCTGAATAGGTTCAGCTGATATATGAAGGTATAGATCCAAAGTCAAGTAATACCTTCAGCTTCTTTCCCTGTGATGATCTTACTATGAAAATGCTTATGAGAACATCTGGATTTGTTCCCAGAGTTTATATAGTTCTAACCATGGAATATCTTTCAGCTGGGAAGATAAGCTAAGTTCTGACATTCAGGGATGCTTAAAATTTTGCTTTGTTTCCAAAATGCTGTGCAGTGATATGTCTCATGGTGTCATTTTTAATCATGGGGCAAGAAGGAAAACTAGACTTAAAAACTCCATAGGAACATGTGAATTTCAAGTATAATGTAGTGTTTGCTGGAATTCACAAATCTTACATAATATACAGTTTCCTAGCATCAGCCATACTAGTCAATTTAAAAAGGTAAAATAAGTTTAGAAGAACTACAATTCCAAGAAAAAGGTAATTCATAATGCATCTTAGATAGGGGATAAAAGCAAATTTTGTTCAGCATTCTAATAAGATGGTGATAAAACAATATTGTTTCTAATAGCACTGTAAAATTATGAGAATCAAAATAAAGACTGACTTAGTGCCTAGGTCTTGGTTTCTTAGTGCCAAATACAATGGAAAACCAGAATTTTTTTGGAGAAGTGGTTGATTTCAGGCCTGGAGAGGGGAAAACACAAGATCAACCTGGAGGCTTCTGCGCTTAAAAGTAAAAATGTGCTCAAATTTGGGAGCAAGTTGCAAAGACATAGGAGCCAACCTGAAGGAACTACTAATGACAAATTCTGG
Source organism: Meles meles (assembly GCF_922984935.1). NCBI lineage: Eukaryota > Metazoa > Chordata > Mammalia > Carnivora > Mustelidae > Meles > Meles meles. Next base: position 89,499,904 of record NC_060068.1, read on the forward strand.
TACTATATGAACAACAAAATAAATAATGATAGTTTGGGATTATAATACATAGAACAAAATAAACATTCACAAGCCCTAATTGATATAAATAAGTAAGTAAATCTATAAATAGAAAGTGATCTTTCTTATAGAAGAATTACAAGTATTAAAAATAGTGGGAATCAGGGAAATAAAAAGTAACCATTAGAACATCACAGTAAATAACTATTGTCTATAGGCAAGATCCACCAATGGATACTAAAATTAGTGGGGGGAAGCTTGAAACAGGATAGATGGTCTTGAAGTATTTTTTCCCCAAATACTTAAAATCTCAAAGGGAAAATGTAACAGCTCAACAGACATTACTTTAAGCTAATGATCCAGGTAGTATCATGACTAGAAAGGCAATAGGTAATCTTATAATGCACTGGGAAGGACATATCATTTCTCTGGCAGTCGTGCCCAAAAAAGGTATAACCTTAATCTAATCATGAGAAAACATCAGACAAACTCAAGTAAGACAGTCCACAGAATATATCTAACCAAGATCTTCAAAGTCAAGAACATGAAAGACAAGAAAAGACTGAGGAACTGTCACAGATTAGAGGAGACTAAAGAGACACAAGGACTAAATGCAATATGGAATTCTGGATGGACAAATTGAACAGAAAAAGGTCGTTAGTGGGAGAACTGGTGAAATTCGAATAAGGTCTGTAGTCAATAGTAATGTATCAACTTTAATTGCTTGGTTTTAATCATTGTATTATATTGATATCAGACCTTAACATTAAAGGTATATGGGAACTCTGTAACTTCTGTAGTTCTAAAATTTCAAAATAAAACAATCAAAAATAAATTAGTAAAATGCCCCACTTTTTGTGGAAGCTAATTTTTAGCTGACATTCAAATTTAAGGAAAATCCAGGTATTTCTCAAAGATATATGCAACATTAAATTCAGAAAAGTACTTACTAACTAATATAATTCTCTAACTATGGCATAAAAAAGGTTTTAACATTGCTAATTTTCTCATAAATAGACTGACATAAGCTATAGAAAAATCTTCTGTTTTGTGTTAAGAAATCATTCTAAGATTCAAATCTTTCTTTAATTGTATTTAATATTACAAAGGCAGATCAAGTTAAAATAGCACTGCTTGTATCTAATATAAGCCTTAACTGTAGAGCACTATTACAATAATTATCTATTTCCAATTCTCTCACTTCTACTAGATCATAAACTACAAAGGCAAGAACCACCCATCTCTTGCCAATTTCATCCCTCTGGCCTTGCATGGTTCTTGAGACATAGGCATACTAATAATTATTAGCTCAAAAATGAATTAAAAAGTTCAAGTAAAAGCTTTTTCTATTTGAAAGGAATTAATTTGATATATGTAAAATGCTTTTAATTATTAGGAACAATACTCTGAGAAAATTACATCTAAACTTAAAAATAAAATAATTCTCACTGTACTTCTTTCAAATCTCAGTATTGCCAATATAGCTTGTTTCTCTTCTGGGTTACACTTTACCTACATGACCTAGTCATACATAAGTTTATCCTTTTTTTTAAATTCAGCTTATAATTTGTGTTATTATAAGTGAGTTAATTTTTTAGTAGTTTCATTTAAATATATTTCAGTGACTTTGACTTCATTACGTACCTGCCTTTATTTACTCTAATAGTCAGTGGGGGATATGCTGCAAATAATCTAAGAACTAAGTCCTTTAGATAGTTATGTGGTATTACTTTTGCTTTTAAAGTCAGTACTAATGCCTATGACTATTCATTATTAGAATATGTAATCTTTAAGGCTAGATGTGGCATCTTATTCTTTGATTTATCTCCAATAACTGTGATAGAATCTGGTACATAAAAGTACTTTTTGGTATCCAAAAAGCATGAGAATATAGAAGACATATGCATAAAGCAGATTTGTTAAGCCAAATTTAGTACATATTATTAAAGCTAAGAATAAAATTTCTGATCATGTTCACTGAATCTATAATGTAATTTATTATTGTGAAAAGAAAATAGAGGGTTCTAATCTGTTAATTTGGAAATTGGCCATTACATGTTTTATAGCTGAAACAGTTTTAAACTAAGAATCATCAGTGAAACAACTTTTAAAAAGCCCTTTTAGGGGTGCCTGGGTGGCTCAGTGGGTTAAAGCCTCTGTCTTTGGCTCAGGTCATGATCCCAGGGTCCAGATCGAGCCCCACATTGGGTTCTCTGCTCAGCGGGGAGGAGCCTGTTTCCTCCTCTCTCTCTGCCTGCCTCTCTGCCTACTTGGATCTCTTGTCTGTCAAATAAATAAATAAAATCTTAAAAAAAAAAAAAGCCCCTTTAGCTTATAAAAATCATAGTAAAATGAAGAACACATTTAACCTGTATAAACTTCAGGGTATTATTTTGGTTGCCTTTTTTTTTTTTTTTTTTAAGATTTATTTATTTATTTAATTGACAGAGATCACATAGTAGTCAGAGAGGCAGGCAGAGAGAGAGGGGTAAGCAGGCTTCCTGCTGAGCAGAGAGCCCAATGCGGGGCCCGATCCCAGGACCCTGGGATCATGACCTGAGCCGAAGGCAGCGGCTTAACCCACCGAGCCACCCAGGTGCCCCTATTTTGGTTGCTTTTTCTTCAGCTTTATTAGTATTTTAGATTTTCAGTGTCTTAATATAAACAAACAAATAAAAAACAAGACTTTATACTTCATACTATTTCAAACCAGTGCACAAATGTTTACAGAAGTCCCAAACATAGGGTCTAAAGGCTTTTCTTAATGTTTTAAAGGGTATACAATATAAAAAATGAACATTCCATTCTTGTGCCCTCCTAGATATGTGTTATGGTATTTAAGTTTTGTCTGATGTCAAGTCTGTTAGTTTTCATTAAGCTTTTTAGAATAACAGTTATGATCGTGTTTGCCTGAATTTACTTCTTAGACAAAAATCCTAACAAGAAATTTATTTTATTGGCTAACTATCCAAAGAAAGTATTAAAAAAAAAAAAAAAGAAAAGAAAAAGGAAAACTCAGGAAGGAAGGGGGAAGGAAAGAAGAGAAAGGGAAGGAAGAGGAGAAAAGGAAGAGCAGATGGAGGGAAGAAGGAAATGTACCAAGTGAAAATAAAAATCCTGATAAATATCCTTACCTTCACTTTTCTTTTCTGCTTGTTTTGCTGCATTTTCTACTTTTTTTTGTTTTGCTGCTAAGAGTTCCCGCTTTAACTGTCTTGCTTCTTTTCTGAGCTCATCACTATAAAGCAAAAACAGTTATGTAAGTATATAATACACTGAGAGAGAAAACTACTTAGCAAAAACAGGATTATTGGTTTTCAGGTACACTAAATCTCTAAGAAAAACAAAATAAATAATGTAATACATTTTGTTCCTTACATGTCTACTGTGGTATGGAAAATAGCCAAAGGATGTTTTAAAAGCTGCAATTTTTCATAATACCTATAAAATATACTCCCTTTCAGATATTTCAAACAGAATAGATAAGTGATAAATGACCCACTGTTCTCCTTCTAATTCAGCTGTGAATTTAATATTCTAGTTCCAGTTAAATCATGGAGATCCTGAATCAAAGCAAAATTTTAAGAGAAATTCTATTCTTTAAGCCTGGATATACATAAAAGATGTGTCTTTAAAACTTGATGAATTCCTGAACTGGCACCAGTCGCTACCATTTATTAAGTAATTACATGCTAGGAGCAGTGCTAAAATGCTTTAAACTGAAGCTGTAAAACTCAATTAATTTTGAGCCCATATAATACCACAGTTTGGCAAATAATTTCTTCTGTGAAACCTAGTAGGCTGCAGTATTCTGATGATTAATACAATCATTAATCAATTATTAATACAAATAAGATTAATACAATCTTATTTTAATGAGATGTAAATACCAACTTCACTACAAGTCGTTATGTGACTAGTTTCTACAAGTCAGTTTGGGGCAGATTCACATACAAGTGCTTTGTACCCATGACATGAACCCTTAGAGTCACTTGTGACCAGTCAAAACTTTGCATTTCATGTCTGTGAATGTCAGGTATCCACTATTAAAGTAAAAGCTAGGGGTTCCTGGGTGGCTCAGTGGGTTAAGCCGCTGCCTTTGGCTCAGGTCATGATCTCGGGGATTGAGTCCCATATCAGGCTCTCTGCACAGCAGCGAGCCTGCTTCCCCCTCTCTCTCTCTGCCTGCCTCTCTGTCTACTTGTGATCTCTGTCAAATAAATAAATAAAAAATCTTAAAAAAAAAAAAAAGTAAAAGCTAGAATGGATGATACTCAAAGAACATTGTAAACCCGAGTAGGTAACAAGTCTGGAAAAGGTCCAAAAGAAACCCAAGCCAAGCTTTTGTGGAATCTTAAGTCTAAATAGTTCCATACTGATTCAACCTTTGTGCTTCTTCTTGATCCCCAAATCTTATACTTTTTCCCCCTTTTAAAACACTGTCCTGTATCAGTTACCAAACTGATAGGTCTTACAATGTGCACCACTCAGTTCTTTTTCCCTCTTTTCCACATCAAACACATATAGCTATATTTTCTATCTGCTTGGCCTCCAGGATCCTGAATTCTGAAACTTCCCTTTCTGATCAAAATCTACTACCTTTTTAACGTTCTCAGTCTTTCATTCCTATTGAATCTGTGCTCACTTGTGTTATAATGAAAGCCAACATCTTCATAGTTCATCATCCAACGCCCCTATTCTTACCCACCTGGCTCTCTAACCATTTTGGATGATAAGGTTAATTATTTCACTGATATCCTCACCAGCATCTTTAATTATCTTGACTTGTTTGTCCTTATGAATATATCATAATCATGTAGAAGAATTTGTTCATAACAAGCTCCAGGAGACAAACCTCCAGAAAATATTATTCTCTGATGTAAGATGTAGATGTAAGATGTTGCTTGAGAATTTGCCCATGTAACGAGCTCCCCAGGTGATTTCAATATGCATTCACATTTGGGATCCAGTACGTTAGGACCACCCTATAGCAATTATCTTCTCTTCCTTACAACTCCAAGCACTCCTACTTCACTGATCCTTTCATTCAGCCAACAAACATACTCAAATTTCCCTGGACTCTGCTCCAATCAAGTGATGATTATCTTCACCAGTGGACTCCTTCCCTGAAAGAACAATTTATGTATAGAGTCTATTTTCTCAACCTTGAACTTCTTAATCTCTTGCAATCTACCCTTCTTATATGCTACTGAAACTGCTTCTGTATCAACCAAATTCAATGGTCTTTTCTCAGGCTTCCTTTTCCTCTTCGGCTTCTCTACCATTCAGTGATATTGTCTTAATTACTTGCTCTGTTCTCAGCCTGTAATTCTTGACATTTTTCTCATTTCCATACCCTGTACACTGGCATTTTTATCTAATCTTATAACATCAAATATCACTTTTATATATGTTATTTCATCCTGATTTTTCGGTCCTGCATTTCTAACTATGCATTACAAATCTCTATGTACATTAGTGCTGTCCAACAGAAATATAAGGTAAGACATATATGCAATTTCAAGTTTCCTAGGAGCCACATTAAAAAAATGATAAAAGGAAACAGGTTAATTTTTATACATTTTTTTATAAAGATTTTTTTTTAATTTGTTTATTTGACAGATCACAAGTAGGCAGAGAGGCAGGCAGAGAGAGAGGAGGAGGAGGCAGGCTCCCCGTTGAGCAGAGGGCCCAATGTGGGGCTCGATCCCAGGACCCCGGGATCATGACCTGAGCCGAAGGCAGAGGCCTTAACCACTGAGCCACCCAGGCGCCCGGAAACAGGATAATTTTAACAACTTGTTTTAACTCAGTTAATTTAATATGTCCAAAATATCATTATTTCAACATGGAACCAATATAAAAATATTAATACAATATTTTACACTCTTTTTTATATTAAAGTTCTAAATCTGGGACAGGCCATCTCAGTTTAAACTAGCCACATTTCAAGGGCCAGGATCTAGATGGATAGCAGAGGCTAGACACTGCCTAATTACAAACTGTGTTCAAACTTGAAGTCATCTCCTCCCTGCCCAAATCTGTTCCTTTTCCGGAAGTCTCTATTTGATTGTGGAACCATTTTGCTCCTAATGACCAGACTTTAAACTTCCTCTGGGACTGTTCCCCCACCCTTTCACTGAATCACTGTCGAAGTATGTCATTTTCCAATCTCTCTCATATATAATTATTCTCTTGATTCTCAACATCAGTGCTTAGTTTAGGCTCTCATTATGTATTCTTCCGATAAACGTAATTACTTCCTATTTCTTGAAGTTATATGAGCACAGGGAATAGCAACCACATCTTTGCTCTAGCCACTAAACACCATTATCTTTTTTATTATACTATTTAAAAAATTTTTAATTTGGTAAGTAATTCAGAAATTTAGATGTTTTCTTTGAGGCAAAGCTTATTTTGAAAGTTTAATATGAAATACTGCATGATGGCTGAACAAACTAGTTATGAGAGTAATCTGAAGTATGCAAAATATGAGACGATGACAGTATATACTGTCATAGAGGCAGTAAAGCACAATAATCAAAAGGATTCTTTGAGTTCAGAAAGTCCTGATTTAAAGGCTAATTCTGTCACTTATTATCTGAGCGACCTAAGAACAATTACTTAACTTCTCTGGGACTCAGTTTCTTCAACTATAAAATGGGGGTAAGATATTTAAAATATTAGGCACTGAATACATGTTCAACAGATGGTAGCTATTATTATTTAGATCATGTTTAAAATAGCACTACAGTTAAGGATTCTTTGTGAATTAGGAATATTTCTTTATTATGTTATTTACTATAAATAAATGTTACCTTTACTACACATGGAGATTAACTCTGTTCCTAATTTTTATAAATGGCAAGGAACATGTAATGCCAGCTTCTAAAGATCTATCCTTAAATAGTCAGAGATTTGGATGCACTGTTGAAGTAGTCATAATAACTTACAAACTGAATAAGGATGAATAAAAACTCAAAAAAGACGAAGTGAGACAGAGAAGGGAAGGTCTATAAGATTATTAAAAATTTCTTCATTATACTGAATTTTTCAAATGATTCAGAAATTACAACATTGTCAAAATCTTCCATACTGAAACAACACTATTTGTTGGTACTTGTGGAATCCATAACTCCTGGAATGAACTGCAAGTTTTAAAACTTGTCCTTAGGTCACAGTCTAATTTTAGGGTTCCCAAGCTTATATTCTCTGGAATATAGTCTTATCTACTGGCACTAGAATATATTTAAATCTGTTAAAATGAGAGTAAAAATTGTAAGCCTGGAGTACATGTCACCTTATACTGCCAAATTAGGGGCTTGCTTTGGAGTCAGACAGCATCTTTTTGCCCTCAGAGCCTAGTTTCTGTTTGTATGATAAAAAGAAATGGCTTCTGGGGTGCCTGGGTGGCTCAGTTGATTAAGTGTCTCTTGATTTTGGCTCAGGTCAAGATCTCAGGGTTCTGGGATTGAGCTCCATGTCAGGCTCTGTACTCAGTGGGGAGTCTGCTTGAGGATTCTTTCTCTCTCCCTCTCCCTCTGATTCTCCCCACCCCTGTTCTCTCCCACTCTCCAAAAAAAAAAAAAAGAAGAAGAAGAGAAAAGAAAAGCCTTCTGTAAACTGATATCAACTCTGAACTAATTAACTTTTTTCCCTAGTAAGTATGTTTCTAATTTAAATTCATTTGATTTTTAATATGGTTTGTATGATATCATTATCCACCAGATTATTCTACCTTGTAATATTTTTTAATCTGGTCCAATGGAAAAAAGAACTTCTTTAAAAAAAAATCAGCCCAATAAAATATCAGCAGCCTAGAAATTATAGTAACCTTTATATATTTAGAAACAGCAAAGAAATTACTAATTTATTCAGTAATTTCTGGAGCATCTAATATTTATACAGTACCATTCTGAGTGATAGCACAGAAATCAAGGTGAATAAGGAGAGAAAATAACCTAACCTAGCTAGATTCTTTAAATCAGTCACCTCCTTTACCACTTAGTCTTCTCAATAACCTGTGGTATAGGCATTATACAGATAAGAAGTCTGAGGCTTGTGGAGATTAAGTACTCAGCCTGAAGTCACATAATCGATCAGTAGCTGATAGAGGTCCAGATTAAAAATGGGATTATCTATATTCTTTAGATTGTGGTGCACTAATACCTTGAGAAAATCTCCAAGGAGCCTAAATTCCACGGAGGGACATAAATCTTGTACACAAATAAATAATAACAGTACATAATAAAAAGTGGTGAACTGCCATGATAAAGAAATGACTGAAGCATTTTGCAATTCAGAGAAGGAAAGATTACAGTAGGCTAAATAAGGGATGGCTTCACAGAGGAGGCATCTGACCTGCGCCCGGAAAGATGAATAGGAATTACCCACCCATGTGGAGATACAGTGAAGATGCACCTAGGCACTGGTTTAAATCAAGACAGGGAGGCAGCAAAACACAGGGTGGGTGTTAAAACATGCTATAGCATAAATATTTGTAGGGTTAGGGCTAGTAACAAAAGATAGAGCTAGGAAGAGACTCTGGGACAGTCTAAATGCCAAGCATTTATGGGTGACCAGGTGGGAATATTTTCCTCCAATTTCTCTACAGCTTTGAGCTTTCAATTTTTTTTATATTCAATTTCTGACCTGCTCTTAGCTTCATTTTACCTACTATCCACCTACTTTAATACTTTGCTAGTAACCCATACATTCTTTAAATTGCTATCTTAGAAGAAGTAACTTATGACCTCCTAATAACAACTTTCAATAGCTTCCCTTTCAATGGTTAACTTAGACTTTCATTAGAATCTTTCTTGATCTTTCTAGAATCATTAGAATCCACCTTACCTATGACCTTTTGCAATCTCAGACATAGTGTCCTACCAGATCTTCTACATTTCTAGTATTCTGTCTCTGTTTCCACTGGGTTTTACTCTTAGACCTCTGCTCCTTAAATTTAGGGAATTCTCAGTAGCCTAGTCAACCCTCTCTCTTTCTATTTAGATTTCATCCACATTTGGGACTTAGTTCCATCTATCCTAATGCATTCAATGTACAAAATCAAGATTATTAGCCTGATGCTCTTTATGTATTTCAGCTTCAGTACACACATCCCTTTGTTCGTGCTATTTTCATTTTAACTAAAATGGTCTTTCCTCCCTATTTCTGTCTACTAAAATTTCCCTCAGCTTTCAGTACATCATGGAGAATGTGGCACCTGAGTACAGTGTTGGGGCAAGGTTGCTAAGCTCATTGAGCCTTAGTTTTCTCATCTATAAATTGTAGGTGTATTCAGCATATGTATTATAACGAGGCTGATGCAAAGATTAAGTCAGAGTAAGAGCACTATCAGTTGCTTAGAAGGCAGGGGTTTTTTTTTTTTGTCTTTTTTTTAAATTTTTTTTTATTTTATTTATTTGACAGACAGAGATCTCAAGTAGTTGGAGAGGAAGGCAGGGTTTTTTAATGACAAATGTACTACAATAGATTCATGACTGTTAAATTACATAAACAATTTAAATAATTAAAACTTTATTTTTTTTGCTGTCCACATTCTTTTTTAAAATTTTTTATTTTTTTAAATTTCTTTTCAGTGTTCCAGAATCTATTGTTCATGCACCATACCCAGTGCTCCATGCAATAATTAAAACTAAATGAAAATTAATCATTTTATTAAAAATTGATGGTAGAATGATACTAAGTACTATACTATTAAATGTATCTACTCTAATGCCATTGATGGGTTTTTTTTCTTTTTAAATCTAATGTCCATTTGAAAGATTAAACAAAACATTTTGGTAAAAACAGAGACATGTTTATCAGAAGGCCTAGACCCAACATCATGATATGGCCACAAGCAATTAATCCTACTTCTTTACCTCTGTTTCATCATCATCCAAGTACATTCTGAGAAAGGTGTAAAAGTAATTACACTCTGCAGATCATTCTGTTTCAACTTCTTTGTATTAAGGATCTTAAAACCCAGTACTGCAGGAAATGGTGAGATGCCGAATATGGTCATTTCATCTTAGATACAAGAAGGTGAAATGTGAAGACAGTAAGAGATTTTTATCAATATTGCCCAAGTCAGTAATGGAATTGTAAACATGGTAGAGCCTCCTGATTCTCTATGTGGCTTCTCATTTAGTTTGCTAACTACTCACTGAGTGAACAGTACATGCTGACTTAATACCTTTTTTTTTTTTTTAAGATTTTATTTATTTATTTGACAGAGAGAGAGAGATCACAAGTAGGCAGAGAGGCAGGCAGAGAGAGAGAGGAGGAAGCAGGCTCCCTGCTGAGCAGAGAACCCGATGCGGGGCTCGATCCCAGGACCCTGGGATCATGACCTGAGCCGAAGGCAGAGGCTTTAACCCACTGAGCCACCCAGGCGCCCCAATACCTTATTTTTAAGCTGAACTTTTTTTTAAAGAACAGAAGACACTATGAATAAGTAACTACACAGGAAAGTTTTTATAATTATGGCGCGCATACATTTTTATCAGACTATTATTTTATAGTAGTAGTTAAAAATCTTGCAATGTTTTAAATTGTGCAGCTTTTCAACTTGAGACTGAGGATTTAAAATGGCAACCGTTGGGGGAACAGGTGGTGGGTAATAGGAGGGCACGTATTGCATGGAGCACTGGGTGTTGTGCAAAAACAATGAATACTGTTACGCTGAAAAAATAAATAAATTAAAGAAAAAAATAAAAAAATGGCAATGGTTATCTTGCATAATTTTCAGTCAGTTTTTATTTTTTCCCAGATGCTTAAAAAAAAAAAGATTTTATTTATTTGAAAGAGACAGCATGAGTGGGGGGAGGGGCAAAGAGAGAGGGAGAGAGAATCTCAAGCAGACTCTGAGTGTGGAGCCTGATGTGCGGGTCGGTCTCATAATCCTGAGATCATGACCTGAGCCAAAACCAAAAGTCAGATGCTCAGTCAACTGAGCCACCCAGGCACCCTCCCAGATGCTTTTCTCATATGCTTGTTTCCAGGAATGTGCCTTAGGAAAATTTTGAGTTATATCTGTTCTTTTTTCTTATGGCATGAGAAATATCATCTTAATGTTAGGGTAATGAACTCAAACACTGATCTTTTCTAACATTCACCTTAAAAAAAAAAATGACCTAACTGGTTGACATTCTTTCTTTTTTTTATTGTTAAAGATTTTATTTCCTTATTTGAGAGAGAGAAAGAGAGAGCACAGAGGGAGAAGCAGACTCCCTGCTGAGCAAAGAGCCCTATGCGGGGCTTGATTCCAGGACCCTGAGATCGTGACCTGTGCCGAAGGCAGAGGCTTAACCCACTGAGCCACTCAGAAACCCTGCGTTTGACTTTTGAAAAGAATTTTATTCTATGAAAATGAAGTGGACAATAAATGAATTTGTTTAGAGACCTTATTAAACAAGCTGACAGCTAAACATATGTCCATTACAGATCATTGTTTCTGGGAACAAAGATGCAGAACTTGCAGTTAGCTTAAGCCTGCTATTTCCCAACATCTGATAAGAATTCATAACACATGGAAATGATTGCAAAGCAAACAGTACACCCTTCATGGTTTTCAGTCTGCTGCTTTAATCACAAAGATACTGACTCTGTTTATAATGAAACAACAGCTTGGCTGTTGATGAAATCATAAAATAGCCATAATAATAGCCTATCAGAAGCATTAAAACTATAGATACATGATACAGTTTTTAGGCTTATGGTATCATCAGCTGAAGCAGGGAATGGAGGTTTAGCATGGATCAGAAGGTATCATAATACGTTGTAGTTTATACATGAATTGTGAAAATATATACATATATCCAGGAAATACCTAACCAAATTGTCAGGGAAACCCACTGTACATTTAAAGCTCTCCTTTACCTATTACCAGCAGTCTGGCCTTAGACAACTAGATTAAGTCTAAGTCTCGGTTTCTGCATCTTGAGATGTGAAAAATACTAAGGTTGTAAGAAATGAATACAATTCCGTGGATACTGCCTAGCATATTTAACAGGATGCTCAGAATATATCTGCAACATCAGTTTGCTTCTATTACCATTAGTTTTCTCACCGCCACCACAAACACTTTCTGTTCTTACTATGTACAGAATCAGTTACTAACCACCTGAGACCTCAGGCTAACTCAAAAGATTACAATGGCAAATTCTTTCATTTTTCTCATGAATGTATAGATTTCAAAAGCTTACTGATAAATTTTTGTATTTCATGCACTGCTTGGATTAAACACCACATGTGATGAAAATGAAAAATGCAGCAGTTTAAAAAAAACTAAAAATTACAAAATTCTCATATCCTAATTCTGGTCTCTAAACACTTGGAACTGAACTGGTTATTTTCTTTCATTACAGTCTAGCCGAGAAGGTAAAGAATAAACAAGTTGACAAAGAAAAGTACATATACTTACAAATTCTTTGAGGAAGGCTAAAGGAAAACCTACATTATTTTTAGTCTATGTGATCTTAGAAAGCATCCATCAAAAGATAAGGTTTAATCTGAGAGATAATGCTCTACATGTCCTTCATAATCATCACACTAATATACAGGAATAGAAAAACTGTAATTTGGAATGAAGGAGGAGCCTAAGCGCACCTGCATATAGCCTTTAGACTTAAAATTTTACTCATTTCATATGAAACATCACATTTCTTTCTTTTTTTTTTTTTTTAAGAATTTATTTACTTGGCAGAGAGTGAGAGAAGGAGAGAGAGTATAAGCAGGGGGAGCAGCAGAGGGAGAGGGGGAAGCAGGCTCCCTGCTCAGCAGGGAGCCCAATGTGGGACTCAATCCCAGGACCCTGAGATCATTACCTGAGCCGAAGGCAGAGGCTTAACCCACTGAGCCACCCAGGTGACCCATCACATTTATTTCTAAATAAAAAGTTTAGACATCCAATGTAGATTGCCATTAGTCTTGTAAGATCTCTTCCAAATCTTAGAAAGTTTTATTCTTTTCCAAAACAGACTAAACAGTGAATCCTGCACAAAATCATCAAATGTCCATAACAGTAGGTAATATTGCTATTCTGTCTAAATACCAAGTAAGAAGTGCAGAATCAAACATGTTATTTTATGGCAAGATCTTGGCTTAGCTAATATTTCACACAAGTGGAGTAAATCTGTTGTGGCAGAAATTCGGTCTTTAGCCATATGTCTATTCCACAATCCAACTTTACAAATGATATTAACTCAATATGAAAAACATGAGATTTCCATTTCTAGTAAGGTAACATAGGAGGAAACCTGAAAATTCTCTTGCAATCAAATACCTAGGAGAGCTGAATAAAGTACATTTTTTAAAAATATAATAAATGTCTAACTTAGCTCTTTAAATCCATAGCTCAGCTTGCTAAAAAGCAAGGGATTGAAGAGGACTAAGAACCAGAGCAAGAAGCATTGCAGCTGTTATTGGGACCCTCTGAGTTAAGTGGTCTCAGTAACCTAGGATTGTGGGTTTTAACATGGGGTTTTAGTCATGAGGATCAAAGCAGTACTTCTACACATAAATCTGAAGATTCTCTACTCATAGGGAAGTTGAGAATAAAGACTCTACTAAAAAAAGACTAAGAAGAAGATTGTCTCAGGTCTATGCAGGCTCTTAAGCTAATGAATATTCTTAGGATATCTAAGGAGTATTTTTAATTAAACCACCAGTGATCTATTATACTCTATTGTGCCTGTTGAAACAAAAGGCAAATTCTCTCTGAAGGAAGAAATCTACAGTCTGATTTCAAAGGACTCTGAAGAGTTCTTATGGAAAAAAAAAAAAAAAAAGTTCCCTATTAAAGATTTCATAATATACAAGGAAACAAAGCATTGTGAAAATCAGAGGAATAACAAGTAATAATAGAACTGGACCTCAAAACTTTAGCCTGCAAAAATAAAACAAAGTATATTTATTATATGGAGATGCTAAAAAATAGAATACAAAATCTATGTCAATAATTGAAGAATCAAAACACTTTCAAAAGGGATAAATTGGACAGCTAAACTCAATGAACTACTGGAAAGCTGAAAAAAGAGATTGAGTGAATTAGATATATCTGAAAACACACATAACACAGGATGCAAAACAGAGGAAAAAAATCAACAACTGTAGGAAGTTAAAAGAAATGGAAGACAGAGTGAAAAAGTCCATTACAAGTAAAACTGCAGAAAGAGAAAACAGAAACGGGAATTGAGACAATAATGTCAGGAAATTTTCCAAAATTGCTGAAAAGTATCAGTCTTTAGATTCAGGAAACTCAGTGAATTCAAGCAAGATAAATAAAAAGAAAATCTAAATGCAGACATATAGTCAAAATGCAGAACACAATAAACTGATCTTATAACAACCAGCATAGGGACACCTGGGTGGCTCAGTCAGTTGCACATCCCACTCTTGGTTTTAGCTCAGGTCATGATCCCATGGGCCATTGGAAACTAGTCCTGCACTTGGCAGGAAGTCTCTTGGGAGATTCTCTCCCTCTGTCTCCCCTTGCCCCACTGTCCTGCACGCTCTCTCTCTCTCTCTCTCAAATAAAGTAAATGGATAAATCTTAAAAAAAAAAAAAAGGATAAATTACTTAAAATTAAATTCACCTTTTTTCTTTGACAGAGCAAGTAGCCGGACATATTGTGAGAATAAAGTAGTCATGGACTTACACAACACAAAATGATGTCTTTCATTATTGTCACTAAAGTAAAGAACAAATAATGGCTGGATGTGTAAACAAAAATGATTATGGATTAGTCCCAACTAGCTTAACTATTTCAAGAATGCAAAATAACAGGTCAAAGTTAAGCTTGGGATATATTTCTACTAACGTACTATAGAGTAGGTTCTTACCCATTTCTGGCCTGTAATGCTGCCTTGAGTATAACCAAAAGACAAACCAACTACAGGTGTAGGATGAATGCGTGGGTCCAGGTAGTGGAAAGAGTACTAACGGCAGCAAGAATATAAAAGACTGAAGGGATTTAGCTGACAGCATAATCTGAGTCAACACCATGGTGTGACTGCCCAAGAGTGTGGATGATCATAGGTCTCATTAAAAGAAGTACAGGTTTCCCAATATGCATGTTACATCTTTTGCAGTTGTCCCACAGTCCCTGGATATTCTATTCTATTTTGTTTAGTCTTTGTTCCCCTAGCTTTTTGGTTTTCAAAGATTCTATTGATACATATCCGCTAGCTCAGAGATTCTTTCCTCTGTGTCCAGTCTACTCATAAGCCCATTCAAAGGCAGTCTTCACTTCTCTTACAGTGTTTTTGATCTGTAGGATTTCTTTTCGGTTCCTTCTCATCTTTCTTCATCATTTTGGTCTTCATCTCTCTGCTTACATTGCCTGTCTGTTCTTTCATGTGGTCTATTTCATCCGGTAGAGTTCTCAGCATATTAATGATGGTTGTTCCCAATTCCCAGTCTGATAACTCCAATATCCTTGCCATCTCTGGCGCTGATGCTTGCTCTGTCTCTTCAAATTGTGTCTTTTGCCTCTTGGTATGCCTTGCAATTTTTTCCTGGTAGCCATTCGTGATGTGCTAGGTCAAAGGAACTGCTGTAAATAGGGCTTTAGTAATGTGGTGGTGAGGAGTGGGAGGAAATGCCCTATAGTCCTATGATTAGGTATTAGTCTTTTAATGATACTATGCCTCTGGTCTATGACTTCACAAGTGTTTCTCTGTTTGTTTTTTTGTTTTTGTTTTTTGTCCCCCCATTAGGTGGGGCAGGATGGCTACAGTGGACTGGAGTTTATATTTTCCTTCTCCCACATGAAAGGCTAGAGGGAACTTGAGTTGGGTGTTTCACTTCTCCCATAAGGAGGGCTAGAGCTAGAGGAAGTTGACTATTTCCTTCCCCCAGGTAAATTAGGCTCTGATAATTCCCCAGCAGGTCAGGCTCTGGTTAACTAGTTTTCCCTAAAAGCTAGTAAGAAGATGACTATGTTCTGTTGTATTTCAAAATGGCTCCTTTACCCTTCCTCTGGAGAACGCCCTAGGGGATTTTTCTGTTATATTTACTCTAAGAATCTAGTTGAACACTCAAGAGGTAAATCTCACAATGTTATGGGGAGGCCTCCCTATGACTATGTCACCCTGGACTTTTTTTTTTTTTTTTAAGATTTTATTTATTTATTTGACAGAGAGAGATCACAAGTAGGCAGAGAGGCAGGCAGAGAGAGTGAGAGGGAAGCAGGCTCCCTGCCGAGCAGAGAGCCGGATGCCAGACTCGATTCCAGGACCCTGAGATCATGACCCGAGCCGAAGGCAGTGGCTTAAACCACTGAGCCACCCAGGCGCCCCCACCCTGGACTTTTTAACTCTCAGATTTGTCCACACAGAGCCTCCAGCGATTCATCAACCGTAGCTCAGGTTTCTCATCCCAGCACTGTTCTCATGGCAGTTTCTCTTTGTGCTCAGGTGAGATGCAACTCCCTGTGGTCACCTGTCTTTCCAATACTGGAGGCAGAAGTTTGCCCTCTTTCCTCATATCTGGTGGTGATCCAAGAAGAGGACAGAAGCAAGGTTAAATAATTTTATTCAAAAAGAATATATTTTTATTCTACTTGAATTTAACATGAAAATATTAAATGGAAGACTAAAAACTTTTCTAAATTTTATATAAATGTTTCTTTGTGTCAAGATATTTCCTAAGAAATTCTTCCATTTTATGAAAAAATGTTATAAAAATATTAAGAGATTGGGTTTTTAAAAAAAATGACATTTTAGGCTCTACTGATTCACTTCCTGGCCTAAAGGTTGAGGAAATTAGTATACTTAATATTTTTTCCATTTTCCCTTCCTCCATTTTCCAGTTTGGGTTAATTATATTATTGTTTTTACATTGTCAATGTTCATAGCATTTATATGTAGAATTTTCACAGTTATATGGTCTTACTTTTTAAAGATTTTATTTATTTATTTATTCAACAGAGAGAGAGAGAGATCATAAGTAGGCAGAGAGGCAGGCAGAGAGGGGGAGAAGCAGGCTCCCTGCTGAGCAGACAGCCCGATGCAGGGCTCAATCCCAGGACCCTGACATCATGACCCGAGCTGAAGGCAGAGGCCTTAACCCACTGAGCCACCCAGGTGCCCCATATATGGTCTTACTTTTATATTTAAATGGATTTATTACTCACCACCATTTCTTTTTCCCTCAGTCCTGAGTTTAAGAGATGTCTAGAATAATACTCAGTTTCTGTTAATAATAGTTATTTCTGGATATAGGTGTGTTGTTGTTTTGGGTTTCCTATTTTTTTCTTGCTCTGATATACTCCCTTAATTTTTTATGAGTAAGCAACAGTTTTACAAAAACTAAAGTAATTTAGAAAAAAAATTAATGGGCTACATTTATCACAGTATCTAACACTGTGATTCAATATGTAGTCCAGGCTAAACAAATACAGGCATAAACTGAGGGAGAAATGGTATCATAATACTAACCCTGGGAACCATCAGAGAGACGTGTGGAGGCTAGGCAAGAGAACTTCTATGGGAAGATATTTCAAACATAACACAGAAAATAAAAACCACTAAGAAAACTGCAACAGATAATATAAAGTATACTAAAAAATGGTGATGTAATTTTTGTGAAGGTCATACTTATTGACAAATAAGCATTATGTAAATTATTTATTAAAGATTTCACATTTCCCACAGTACTCTTGCTTTACTAAATTTACATCAAAACAACTTCAATATTATGTAAAAGTATGAAAATGTGAACAAATGATTTTAAATAGAGTACATGGTATGGATTAAATAAGGAAAGAAAGTGAGGCAGAAATTTTTCTGGTATTCAGCTAGACTTTGATCAGCATGAATTAGAATTATACAAATTGGCTTCTAGAGGATCATGAAGTTTTATATAGTGTTTCTTTCACAAATGGAGTTGCATGTGGGTGGTCCTCTTACTCACTGAAACTTTTCCTATTTTTTTTTAAAATATTTTATTTATTTAACAGAGAGAAATCAGAACTAGGCAGAGAGGCAGGCAGAGAGAGAGGAGGAAGAAGGCCCCCTGCTGAGCAGAGAGCCCGATGTGGGGCTTGATCCCAGGACCCTGAGATCATGACCTGAGCCGAAGGCAGAGGCTTTAACCTACTGAGCCACCCAGGCGCCCAAACTTTTCCTATTTTAAGCTTAAGGACTGTTGGCCCTGCCTTCTTTATCTAATGCATGTAGAGACACTGAGGTCCCTCCTTCACCTGCATGCCCCTTTTATGTGGCTCCTGGACCAGTTGTGATGATGACAAAAAGTACATCATAAGCTTCTATTCTGCTCAAGAATGAATCACCCTATTGTAGGTCTATAAAATCAAGTCTAATCCAAGTGTAGCCTTCTGATAGTAACTAAAAGATGGTGATGATGATGATGATATTATACCTTATTTTCCTAATTTTAATTTCAGATTGTCTTCTCACTAGGTGGGTGGGAGTTCCCAAGTTCCCCAAGAAGTACTTTGCTTGCTCTTTCAAGACAGAGGAGCCATTAGATAAATGTTGCTCTTACTTACCTGACTTTGAAGATTACCCTTCCTAACTGCCTAGTCTAATGAGCAAGCTTAGATTCTTTGGGTATAGATGCTTTCCCAAATCAAGTTCACTGCATCTTTTTGATCATGGGACTCTGATTTGGCTTGCCTTCAAGTCAGTCTCTAACTAGAGTCAGGGTAACTTTTTCAAGCTCAAATTTGATCTCACAGCTTCTTTGCTGTGGCACCCCTTGATGCTTAAAATCCATACTTATTAGGGCGCCTGGGTGGCTCAGTGGGTTAAGCTGCTGCCTTCAGCTCAGGTCATGATCTCAGGGTCCTGGGATCGAGTCCCACATCGGGCTCTCTGCTCAGCAGAGAGCCTGCTTCCCTTCCTCTCTCTCTGCCTGCCTCTCTTGTGATTTTTCTCTGTCAAATATAAAAAAAAAAAAATCCATACTTATTAGCTTTACTACAAGGTTCTTCACCGTCTCAGCTATGCTTTATTCTCTAGCTCTGTCTCTGGTGTCTCATCCTTTGCATGCATTCCACACATTCTAAAACTCCATTAGTTCTTAGAATGTATCATAATCTTTGACACCTACTCCTCGTGGCCTACCACACTCCTCTCTTCTACTTCCCTTTTATATAGAACTCACATTTACCTTTCAGATCTCAGCTTCTATGCCACTTTCTCTGCAGAGACTTCTGAACTCTGATATTGGTACACAAGTTCCCTCATGTTTATCCTTACTGTTACACTTGGAATACGATATTTTAACTGCCTGTTACTTCTTTGTAATATCCACTAGCCCAATAAAACCAAGTCATTTTACTTTTATAATCCAAATAACTAGCACAGAATCTAACACACAAGCAATATTCAGCAGTCAGTAAATATGTCAAATACTACACTAACACTAAAAAAAAATAATTCATTTCTCTTAAGTACTGGCAAAATGTATCAATGGTAAGTGTGTGAACACTTTAACTCAGCAATTCTAGGCATGCACTGTAAGGTGCCAAAAGTGTTCATGCACCTGGACAGGTGCAAAATGTGCTGACTGTTCATTACAACACTCTTTATAATGCGAAGTGTCTGCTTAAAATAATCAGACTATATAATACAAATTATAAATAAAGACAAAGTATTATTTAATTTATATAGAATTGTGTGTTTATGAATGTGTGCATGCCTACACACAAAAACAAAAATAGGGGCACCTGGCTGACTCAGTCAGAAGAGCCATGAGACTCTTGATTTCAGGGGTTATGAGTTTGAGTCCCACGTTGGGTGTAGAGTTAACTTAAATAAATAAATAAACTTAAAAAAAAAAAGAAAAAGATTTGAAAGGAGGCTTACCAAAATGAAAACAATAATTAGCTCTGCAGAGTACAACGCTATGTGATAATGATTTTATAAACTCTAAATTCTGATTATAAAGATTAACCTATTTCTGTTTAGAAAAAGAAAAGTCTCTTTTTTCAGGGGGAATATTTCAAATGATTTCATCTGAATATTAATAGTAGATATTATGATCCATTGTTCCTTCTGTACTCTTCTTTAAAAAAAAAATAAAACTAAGAAGTTAAACTTAATTAAAAATACTCTAACAGCCAGAACACTTAATGTATTTTACTGATTTTTGATTTCCACAATGGTTTCACTGCATAATCTTACATATTTTAGAGTATTTTAATAGCATATATAAAGTCAAACACAGGAGATATCTGAATGCTTACATGTTTAGATTTATCTATTTGCAAGACAAATGAAATTTAACATAAGGAATACTCCAATTTGTACTCATTATTACTACAATGACAGTATTGAATCTTTAAGCAAATGTTCCTTAAAATCTCCACTGTGACTTAATTATCCATGGATAAATAAACTAACTTTATGAATGTGATGAAACTACAAGCCCAGGTCATTACAAAACATTTTGCTCAAATTTGATCACACCTCTTACAACTAAACTTTTGGAGTCCACCTGATATATGCTTCTGTTCTATGGCTCTACGCCACTAAGAATGTTTTGAAGAAGGAATATAAACTTTTCGCATTTTTTTTTAAAGCTTCTTTTCTATACTAAGGGTCATAGGGGCAAGAGATTGGGGAAGAAGTTAGGAAACAAGACAGGGTAGAAGAGGAAAGGTTTTACAGTTTTTCAGCAGTAAATGAAAATGCTTCAAATTGAGAGAGAGGAAAAAAAATAACTAATTTTCTTTCCTTTCTAACTCCATAAACCACACAGTGCAGTATCAGTGTTGTGGATACAAAAGGCACTAAGCCACAGCAGGGGCCATCCACTTGTGCTTCCTGACTTTTTAAAAAACGTTCACCAGCATTGTAGCTAAAGATGTATTCTAAATTAAGCTACACATTTTCTATTTCTAGAACTCCATCGGGCATTTAGCTAAAAACAAGTTGCATCCTCAGAGGCATTAGTGATGGGATGCAAAAACAGACCCATCCCTAGGGTACTGCTGCAGAAAAGGCCAGTTTTTCTTTTTTGTAAGTTTGTGTAGGACTTAACTTTTCTGTGGGTTTCCTACTCTGTTACCACCTGGCAGATGAACAGGACCAAAAATTTTGCCTGAGCTGTGCTAGACCAGCCCTGTAAGAAAATAAGGACAAGATATGGGCCAGGAAAAGCACTTTGGAAACTACTTGCACCTAATAAAAACACATTTTTAATTTAGCTAATGTGAAATTCAAACTATTCAACCCAAATGGAAAAGATGCTTTATTTATATTTATGTGGGTTCTTAATTTAGGCTTGATGCATGCTTCATGAATAAAAGCTACCATTTTATAGAATAAAATGCACATATGGCTGTGGATCCCTTTGCTTTTCATTAAACTAATATGAGATATGGGGCAAGATTCATTATTTGTCCTTTATTTTGTCAATAAGCTAAAATTTTCCTTTATTTTTTATTAAAAAGTTATAATCAACAAAGTAATATGATTAGAATTTCACATGATTACTTTTATCTTTTTTCTCTAATCCCCAAATTTTCCAAGTCCTATGCCTATTTAATAAAATAAGCACATCCATGCCTACTATCTCATTTAATCTCTAGCCAATTGAGCAACTCCAACTAAGGCAGTGCAGTATATAGTAGAGCAAAATGAACCATCCTCTTTGTACCCTGTCCAAATTCCTGATCCATACAATTATGTTTCTTGTTTTAGTGACTAAGTTTTTTTTAATTTAAATTCAATTAATCAACATACAATACATCATTAGATTTTGATGTACTGTTCAGTGACTCATCAGTTGTATATAACACCCAGTACTCATCACATCCCATGCCCACCTTAATGCCCATCACCCGGCCACCCCATCCCCCCACCCACCTCCCTTTCCACAACCCTCAGTTTGTTTCCGTGAGTCAAGAGTCTCTCATAGTATGGATAAAGAAGATGTGGTATGTATTCACAGTGAAATACTATGCAGCCATCAAGAAACCCCCAAATCTTGCCATTTGCAATGACATGGATAGAATTAGAGGGTATTATGCTAAGCGAAATAAGTCAATCAGAGAAAGACAATTATTATATGATCTCTCTGATATGAGGAATTTGAGAGGTAGGGTGGGGGGTTCGTGGGGGTAAGGGAAGGAATAATGAAACAAGATGGGACCAGGGAGGGAGACAAACCCTGAGACTTTTAACCTCAGGAAACAAACTGGCTGGGGCAGGGGGTGGGGAGGAATAGGGTGGCTGGGTCATGGACACTGGGGAGGGTTTTGCTATTGTGAGTGCTGTAAATTGTGTAAGACTGATGACTCACAAACCTGTACCCCTGAAACAAATAATACATTATATGTTAACTTAAAAAAAGTCTCTGGTTTGTCTCCCTCTGATTTCTTCCCATTCAGTTTTCTCTCCTTTTCCCTATGATCCTCTGCACTATTCCTTATATTCCACATATGAGTGAAACCATATGATAATTGTCTTTCTCTGACTCACTTATTTCACTTAGCATAATACCCTCCAGTTCTGTCTATGTCAATGTAAATTTATCCTTTCTGATAATATCCTTTCTGAGTAATATTCCATTGGTTGCTCAGTTTTGGAATGGTTTTATACAGCAACAGATAATTGAAACAGGACTACACTATGATATGTAGTCACTTATATATTAATAATCTTCCAAGAGGACTCATAAGTAAGTGACTAATGCTATCTTTTGAAGAAATTCACTATTATTAGTCATTTCAAATGGTGCCCACAAAGTTGGGTCAAAGTATTTCGAGCTGAGAGGCAATAGAAGTGTTTACAGCACAACAGTTTAAAGTATTCTGTTATATATGTAAAATACACACTCAAAAAAACTATGGGAAGTTTTAAGCCAGAAAGATTGATGCTATTATATTAACAATATTAAAAACCAAAGCATACCCATGAGAACCAGAGATAGGTACCCATCATAAAACAGAACAACCAAAGATAAAAACTGAAAATCTAGCCTGAAAATCTGGAGGCTGGGCTAGCACTTCAGATACCTCTCACACAATGGTGGTGTGCTTTGAAATCACATGCAGGGCAGTTCCTGGGGCGGTGCAGGCACTCATCCCAACATCCTGGGTAAGCAAAAGCTCTATTTAGACAGATGCATATTTGTGATGCTTTATTTTCTATAAATGTTAATGACTTTTGCATTTTATTCAGGTTGAGAGTTTAAATAGATCTTAAAATCTTGTATCAGATATTTTAAGTCTTGCACTAATAACATCTGAATTCCTTTAAATAAGAACATATGAATAAAACTGTTGAATTGTGATCATCTGTTGAGGGTAGGAATGTAATGGTAGCTTAAGTATGGCATAGCAGTTAAATGCATTGTTATTTGAAGTGAGACTACCTGAGCTGACAGCTTGCTCTGATTTTTTTTTTTTTTTTTTGGCTTACTACTGTGGCTCCTCAAAAATGTGCGTAATAACTAACTATCTTGTAGGGACAGTGAGAGTGTTTAATGAATTAACACAGAAGAATATGTACATAAGATGTGTCAAATAAATGCTTATTATTATTGTTCTATTTTAACTTTACCAACAACAAATGTTGATACGGTAGTAAAAATTAAGTCAATCACCACATTTTAAATTTACACACTCTCTCAATCAGCATAAAAGGACTCAGTATAGTCCCTGAGACATACTAAGTACTTACAATAATAATGATAGAATCCTGATAGGAAAGAATCAAGAAATCATCTGGTTCTGCTTCTAGATGGTGCCTTCTTCTCCTTTTTTTTTTTTTTTTAAAGAATATTACCTTCTTAATGCTTGTACATACAGTACCTTCCTCAGACAAACTTTTATATGATTAGTCTATTTTCTTTTTAAAAAATATGCTCAAAACACTCCTAGTAACTTAACCATTCCTGATAGGTCTATTTTCTATCATACTAGTGATGTGTGAAATTCCACTCTGAAGTCTAATCAGGTCTTGCTCGCTATTTAACAATTTTCTTTCCTTGGGCATATCATTTAGATGCAATGTAACACACTGATTCTTAAGTGTATATAGTTCAATGAGTTTTGACAGATGATGCACCTATGTAACCCAAAGTCCTAGAATGTTTTCATCATCTCAGAAAGTTGCCGTGTACCCTTCTGCACATAATCTCTGCCATTCCTGACACCTCCCCACCCCTTGCCCACAACCACTGTTCTCTTTTTTACCACCATCTATTAGTTTTATATATTGTAACAACTCACGTAAATGGAATCATACAGTATGTTCTCTTTGCTGCCAGACTTTTCACTCAGCACAACATTTTCTGAGGTTTATAGAAAGGACTACCGTATGTATCAGTAGCTTCTTTTTACTGCTGACTACTATTCTATCATATGACTATACATAGTTTATCATTATCCTGTTGATGTAAATCTGGGCTGTTTCTAGTTTTTAAGCATGATGAATATAACTGTTATGAATACACATATTTACAAGTCTTTTTGTGAATAAATGCTTTCATTTTTCATTTTTCTTTGATAAATACACGTATTTACAAGTCTTTTTGTGAATAAATGCTTTCATTTTTCTTTGATAAATACCTGGGTGTGATAAATATCCATGCATGATGGGAACACGGGGTACATGTACGCTTAACTCTATAAATAAACTGCTGAATGCTTGTCATATTTTATATTCCCACCAGATATTGGTGTTTAACAGTTCTGGTGTGCTGTGTTATTGCTAAAATTAGGTTTTCTGTCCTTTTTTTTTAAACTCTAGCCAGTCTAGTGGGTGTTACCTCATAGTAGTTAAATTTGTGTTTTCCTGAATATAATGTTGAACATTTTTTCATGTGTTTATTGGTCACCCATTTGTCTTCTTATGAAATGTCTGAGTCCTTACCCCATCTTAAAAACTGTCTTATTTTTAATGGTAAGATTCTAGATACAAGTTTTTACCAAATTTACATGATGCAAATGTTTGGCCACCTATTCATTTCTTTTTTGGTATCTTTCGATATGCAGAATTTTTTAATTTTATGGAAGTCCTTGATCTCCCTTTAAAGTGCAACTGATACAAAAAAAGATATAAAGTACAATCACAATTCTAATAATAACTTAGTAAATCCCAAAAAAGAAACCCAATGAGGCCCAAGATGAGTTTTCAGTAGGAAACCTAGATCTGTCACTGACTTCTGATCCAGGGTTTCTTCTATTATTCTGTTATATCTGACCTAACTAAATGGCCTTACATTTTTAAGGGTTTTGTTTTTGTTTTGTTTTTTAATGACTTATGAAAGCCATCTTTTTTTTTTTTTTTAAGATTTTATTTATTTATTTGACAGACAGACATCACAAGCTGGCAGAGAGACGGGGGAAAGCAGACTCCCTGCCGAGCAGAGAGCCCGATGCGGGGCTTGATCCCAGGACCCTGAGATCATGACCTGAGCAGAAGGCAAAGGCTTTAAGGCACCCAGGCGCCCCATGAAGGCCATCTTGAATGATTCCCTGACTTCTAGTATTTTAACAATGCTAACTTTATTATGCAAATGTGTTATCATCTTCAATCCTTTTTTCATAGTCAACAAATTGGGTACTGACATGGAACAGGCATTCAATATACCCAGCTTGCCAAAAACTGCTAATAGGTCCTCTGTGGGTGTGATTCTTAAATTACACAACAGTGGGACCCTGTCAGTGGTTCCACTTTTTTGGCTTTGTATTGCTAGATTTCTTAAACCTGATAGCTATCAGGTGAATTCCTGACTGAGAATATTCTGCCCACACATAGGCATTTGTCTTTGTCTGTCTTTTTCTGAACAGTGGTAGAGCACTAGTCAGTGAGTAAATGTGGTGAAAAAGGAAGTCTAGTCTTTATTAGGCCATGATGAATGAACTGAATACTAGAATTTAAACTGGTAATAAATGGTGCTGCCTAGTCTTTATTCTTTAGAGCAGTATATTGCCCAGATGTTAACCTGCTCAAACCTTAAATCAAGCAAGAACTTAAAACATCTCTAATCTGGTACCTTCTCAGAGAGAATGGAATGAAAAATGCATTGTCAATGGACACTTTTCTCTTGGCTATGAAAATACTGCTATTCTTTACAGGCTTTTACACATTCATAGGTTTTTATCAACATACTTCTATTTTCAGCCTAGGCTAGTTACATTAGCTAGCAACATCTGGTCCATCACAAAGTGTTATTGTATGGGGACCATTTACAAAAATATAATTTAATTCAGATCTGATTTTCAGAATTATAAGCAAATAGTATTATTTGCTTTTATATTATTATTGCTATTATACAGAAAGGCTGTGAAAAGACAACTAAGAATAAGTCAGTTTCTACTGCTTCCAAAGATTCTTTCAAATGCTTATCTCTAACTTAAACAATTTTTATTCCTTAAGACTACCAATGACTTCAAATGATCTTCTTTTCTTTTGATGAACATGATATCCTCAATGATCCAAGTCCCCAAGTCTTTGAGGAATTACTTTTGAAATTAGAGCAGTAAGAGAAGCTCACAAATTTCTTACCCCAAATGTCACCACTAAAAATAAAGATAAAACCTTGCTGAAAAACTTAACTATTAGAAGTTCGGACTGAGGGGCACCTGGGTGGCTCAGTGGGTTAAAGCCTCTGACTTCGGCTCGAGTCATGATCCCAGAGTCCTGGGATCGAGACCCACATTGGGCTTTCTGCTCGGCAGAGAGCCTGCTTCCCTTCCTCTCTCTCTGCCTGTCTCTCTGCCTACTTGTGATCTCTGTCTGTCAAATAAATAAAATCTGTAAAAAAAAAAAAAAGAAGTTCGGACTGAAATATAATAACCTTTCACATATAGAGTAAATTTTTGTAAGACAAATATGAAAGTAGCATAACAACTCTCAAAATATAAATAGGAAATATTTTGAGAAAATTTTAAAAGCCAACTCAGTTTTAAAGTATATGCTTATAGGGGTGCCTAGGTGGCTTAGTGGGCTGAGCCTATGGCTCAGCCTATGCCTTCGGCTCAGGTCATAATCTCAGGGTCCTGGGATCGGGCCCCACGTCAGGATCTCTGCACAGCAGGGAGCCTGCTTCCCCCCTCTCTCTCTGCCTGCCTCTCTGCCTACTTGTGATCTCTTTCTGTCGAATAAATAAAGAAAAATCTTTAAAAAAAAAGTATCTGCTTTATAGTATTTCTTCTAATAAGGAAAACTATTTGCATATACTTTTCAAAAGATACTCTACAGAAGTTTTAATTAGAACATAAATATATTGGGGCACCTGGTAGCTCAGTCAGTTATGTGTCTGCCTTTGGCTTAGGTCATGATCCCAGGATCCTAGGATTGAGCCTCGCATAGGGTTCCTTGTTCAGTGGAGAGCCTGCTTCTCCTTCTCCCTCTGCCTGCAGCTCCCCCTGCTTGTGCTCTCTCTCTCACTCTCTTTCTCTCTATGTGTCAAAATAAGTAAAATCTTTTTAAAAATAAATATATTAACATTTTAAAAACTTAAACAATTAAAACAAATCATTTGTGTTCCCGTAAATACAGACATTAAGTGGTGAGCGCTGGTGATGTAACTGGCCCATCAAAGGACCCTTTTTTGCTTTTATAAGAGATAGTGAAGTATCTACTTAAAAAAAAAAATCCTTAATGTTGGAGATTGAAATCATCTAAAAAATCACAAAATATGGGGTGCCTGGGTGGCTCAGTTGTTAAGCATCTGGCTTTGGCTCAGGTCATGATCCCAGGGTCCTGGGATTGAGGCCTGCATCAGGTCCCTGCTTCTCCCTCTCCCACTCTCCCTGCTTGTATTCCCTCTCTCACTGTCTCTGTCTCTGTCAAATAAATAAGATCTTTTTTTAAAAACCCACAAAATATGCATCCAAAAGAATAATCTATAAACTCTTCGACTAAAAATGATGTCAGTCTTATAATTCCCCCTAATCCAAGCTTCCTCCTGCTAGTTGAATTTACATTTAACCTGTTCATCTTATGGCTTTCTTACAAACATCCACTTTCTTTCTTTGCTTATCCACTGGGAGCCTAAAACAGGAGCGCATTAAATCGGGAAAGAATTTTTTCCAATAAAAGTGAGGGTAAGAAGAATATGCCTGAATAAAAAAGGTTACTCCCATTTCTTCAGGGTGAGAGTTATTCAAACTTCCATACCCTTATCTTTCTTGTCCTATTGAGTAAATAGGAGAACCTGAGAAAGCTTTCTGAAGAATCCTTTTGTATTCAAACAAATATTATTAATGAAATGGTCATGATAGAGGGATTACTTAAGTAGGTACAGTGTTACCACCGTATCCCTAACTGCTCGTGGAAGCTTGCGTTGCTCATTATTCAATAAAAATGTATCTCTGTAAGGTCAAAATAAGATGTTCTATTCGTTTAAGCCTAATAGCACTTGGTTTTGAGTCATAAATACTACAAAACTATACCTTACACATTTATTATAACACTTCCAAAGAAACAGTGAATTATTTTAAACACAGAACTAATGGAGCCCTGCTCTATATCAACACTATAAAAGGTGAAACACTTACAAACCACCTATTATGCCAACATGTTCAGAGAAAGATACATATCTTCTAGTTGCAAACACAAAAGTCTCTGAGAATGTTGCTTTCACTCAGTGCTATCAAAAATACTACTTAAAGCATTCTTCTGCAATAACTAGTAAGGAGTTAAAACATTCTGTTCTCTTACTTACTCTCAAATAATTTTTTTTCAAGTATGACAACAACAATAAATCTCTTTTTCAAAAAGCCAAGAATTGCTAATTATTATACCATTAATATTGAAGTCACAAAGCATTTATTCAAGATAGCAAAAGTTTAAACATGACCACACTAACTATAAACTTGGCTCAGAGCACCAGTGATCTCATATCAGCCTGTAGGCACTGCAGGGGAGGAAAGAAGAGAAAAACTAAACACCACAATTCTAAATGTAGTAAACTAGATTTGTTTTTTTTCTTGACAAGCCTCTTAAAAAACAAAACAAAACAAAACAAAACTCTAAAACCTCAATTCCTATGTACACTGAATGGTTTTCTTATAGAGGAATCGGCATTTTTTGTCTTTCACAGATATTATAAAAAATCACTGGACTGAAAGTAAGAAGCAGACTACTAAAGCCATGGATAGTTTATGACTCTAAGTTAGAACAGTGATGGGTGTTTATAAGAATAACACATAAAAGTCAACATCAGTGCTGAAAAGTGGAATATTAATAGTGCAACAGCCATAAGAAGAGCTATTTCTAAGATGTGTCTTCTTTATTTTACCCTAAAGCACAGAACATTGAGTCTATTAATAATCTCTATCCAAGATCAACATTATAAGGCAAACACAAACACTATAAGGCAATATTATAAGGCAAAACATTATTATGTTTTATGAAAACATTAAAGTTTTTTTTTGTTTTTTAAACAGTGGAAGGGAGTCGTTTTATTTATTTATTTATTTATTTTAAAGATCTTATTTATTTGACAGAGAGAGATCAGAAGTAGGCAGAGCAGCAGGCAGAGAGAGAAGGGGAAGCAGGCTCCCCGCTGAGCAGAGAGCCGGATGTGGGTCTCGATCCCAGGACCCTGAGATCATGACCTGAGCCGAAGGCAGAGGCTTAACCCACTGAGCCATCCAGGTGCTCCTGAAAACATTAAAGTTTTAACATTTCAACTATGGACTTTTATAAAACAGAAGTTATGTGTAGCGTATTGCACAAGGCACCGAAGTCAAAATTATGTCAGTACTCCTCACACCCATTCAGACAGTTACTGTTAAAACAAACAAACAGAAAATAACAAGTGTTGACAAGGATGTAGAGAAATCAGAACCCTTGGGCACTGTTGGTGGGAATGTAAAATGGTGCAGCAATATGGAAAACAGCCTGGTGATTCCTCAAAAAATTAAAAGTAGAATCACCTTATGAACCAGCAATCCCCCCTGTGGGTAAATGTCCAAAAGAACTGAAAGTATGATCTCAAAGATATATTTGCACACTCATGTTCATAACAGCATTATTCACACTAACTAAAATGTGGAAGCAATTCAAGTGTCCATTAGTAGATGAATGGATGAACAAAATGTGGTATGTAAATATGGTAGACTATTATTCGGTCTTAAAAAAGGAACCTGATACATCCTATAACATGGATGAACTTTTTTTTTTTAAAGCATTTTTTTTAAAGATTTTATTTATTTGATATATAGAGATAGATCACAAGTAGATAGAGAGGCAATTAGAGAGAGAGGGGGAAGCAGGCTCCCTGCTGAGCAGAGAGCTCGATATGGGGCTCGATCCCAGTACCCTGAGATCATGACCTGAGCTGAAGGCAGAGGCTTAACCCACTGAGCCACCCAGGCGCCCCAACATGGATGAACTTTGAGGTAATTGATGCTAAGTGAAATAAGCCCATCACAAAAAAGAAAAATACTGTATGACCTTACTTATATGGGGTACCTAGACTAGTCAAATTCATAGAAACAGAAAGTAGAACCATGGTTGTCTGCAACTTGGATGGAAGGGAAAATGGGGAGCTATTTAATGGGTAAAGAGTTTGCAAGATGAAAAGTTCTGGAGATTGGCTCTACAATATGAATATACTTAATGCTACTGAACACACTTAAAATGGTTAGGATGGTAAATTTTTATCTATATTTTACCAAAATTAAAAAAAAAAAATTTAAAGGTTTTATTTATTTGAGAGAGAGAGTGCACACTTGAGCAGGGGCAAAGGGAGAGGGACAGGGAGAAGAGACTCCCAGCTGAGCAGGGATCCTGATGTGGGGCTCAATCCCAGGACTCTGGGATTATGACCTGAGTGAAGGCAGACACTTAACTGAGCCACCCAAGCGCCCCTTAAAAAAGGATTTTTTAAAGTGATTTCCTGGGTGGAAGAAAATAGAAATTATGTCACTACTTTGCATATGATAATGCTTAGTGTGTATTAAGTAAATTAAAATTTTTGTAAAAATTGAATTGTAATTGACACACAGTTAATTTCAGGTGTACAACACAATAATGCAATAAGTCTGTATGTTATGCTATGCTTGCCACAAGTGTAGCTCCCATCAATCACCATATAATGGTAATATAATACCACTGTCTGTATTCCCTGTGCTACACCTTTCATCCCTATGACTTATTCCGTAACTAGAAGCTTATCTGTCCCACTCACCTTTACCTATTTGCCCATTTCCTGCCACCCAGCCCTCCCTCCCCAAACCATCAATTTGTTCTCTGAATTTATGGGTCTATTTCTGCTTTTTGTTTATTCATTTGTTTTCTAGATTCTACATGTAAGTGAAATCATATATTATTTGTCTTTCTCTGCCTTAGTTATTTCACTTAGCATAATACCCTCTAGGTCCATCCATATTGTTGTAAATGGCAAGATCCCATTCTTTTTTATGTCTGAGTAATATTCCACAACATACACATACCACTCTTGCTTATCCATTCACCCACTGATGGACACTTGGGCTGCTTCCTTATCTCAGCTATTGTAAATAATGCTGCAGTAAACATAGGGGTGTGTATGTCTTTTTGAATTAGTGTTTTTGTTTTCTTTGGGTAAATACCCAGCAGTGGGTATTTACTGGATTTGCTGGATCATATGGTAATTCTATTTTTAGGGTTTTTTTGTTTTTTTTTTGTTTTTTTAGATTTTTATTTATTTATTTATTTGACAGACAGAGATCACAAGTAGGCAGAGAGGCAGGCAGAGAGAGAGGAAGCAGGGTGGAAGCAGGCTCCTTGCTGAGCAGAGAGCCCCATGCGGGACTCAATCCCAGGACCCTGGGATCATGACCTGAGCCGAAGGCAGTGGCTTAACCCACTGAGCCACCCAGGCGTCCCTATTTTTAGTTTTTTTGAGAAACCTCCATACTGTGTTTCATCGCGGCTGCTCCAATTTATATTCCTGCCAGCTATGCAGGAGGATTCCTTTTTCCCCACATCCTCACCAATACTTTTTAGTTTTCATCTTTTTGATTCTAGTCATTCTGACAGATGTGAGGCGATACCTCATCATACTTTTGATTTGCATTTTCCTGACGATTAGGGATGTTGAGCATCTTTCATCTGCCTGTTGGCCATCTGCATGTCTTCTTTGGAGAAATGTCTCTGTCAGGCCCATTTTCTTAATGGCACTGTTTGTTTGTTTGTTTGTTTTGGTGTTGAGTTGTAGGAGTTCTTTATATATTTTGGATATTAACCCCTTAGTGGATAAGTATCTTTTCCCATTCACAGGAGGATGCCTTTTTGTTTTACTGATGGTTACCTTCACTGTGTAAAAGCTTTTTATTTTGGTGTGGTCCGAATAGTTTATCTTTGCTTTTGTTTCCCTTGTCTCAGGAGATGATATCCTTGATGATATGCTGGAATAAGTCTCAGAAGTTTTGCACTGCTTCCTCAGAGGAAAGCAGGTGCTCATTGTTTGAGTCAGAAGGAGACTTAAGTTCATTTGTTATATGCACAAATAAAAGTTATATCCACACCCTCTCCCACAGTACCTCTGGCAAAGGGCCACTAACTCCCATTTGGACATCTGTACTTCTCTGTGATATGGCAGCTCCATTCCATTTTGGGCCTGGTCTATCTGTTAGACAGTTTTTCCTTATTACTGAACCCAAATCTGTCTCCTAGTAACTTTCATTCATTTATCCTGGTTCTGTCCTTAGGAGCCCTAGAGAGGACAGAAAAAAATCTAGTTCTTCTTTTATATGAACACATTTCAATACAAAGGGGTTATGGGAAATGCCATAGTATCATAGTCACTATTTTCTTTGCAGTAAGTCCATCAGCCCATTGCACTGAAGGATGGGCAATAGAATCCAAATAATTCTACATCGTTTTCTCTTAAAATAGAGTTCAAAAAGATGTGCTTACAAGTTAAAGAAATGCGAATTCATTTGAAATCATTTATAATTTTAAGTTTTCTAAAATGCCAGCCTTTAATTTCATAACTAAAGGGATTTAATTTCATAACTAAAAGGGATTTACTTCTTGAATCTCCTGCAGCCAAACTCTGAAACTCCATTTGGCTCTTCTGTCCTCCCAAGTAGCTCTCAGATATCTAATAAATGCTGCTAGCAAAGTGCTTTGGGCTAAAGGTTATGACAGAAGCATAATATCTTATTAGTTGCCATTTAATTTTCATTTCTGTTGGAGATTTTAGCTGTTCAGCACTTACACAATCTGAAGTGATTAATACACTTTTAGTCACTGTGATCATTGGGCTCATTTATGTACACATAAACGTGAGTAATACTAGGCATTAGTTAGCAGCAGCTACAAATTAATGAAGCACTCTAACCAATTATTTATGTTTTAATCTCTATGGAAATCTCTTGGGTTTTGGTTCTAGTGAAAATTTATTTCAGGAAATAATAAAAGTAATTTAGGTAAAATATCATTTTTAAAAAATTATACTTATAAGCTATGCTCTCTAAGTTGTATTGAGAGGCTGTATCGTGCACTTGAAATAAGTGTTAGTAAACTTTTTTGAAAAGTTTGGTTTCAAGTACTTAAGTGAAATTTTTATTAGTTTTAAAGGGCTGGAATACACCTGAAAAGGGAAAAGAAAATAAGATAAATGTGACTAAATTTTCAAAAACTATAGAATAAATGAGAATGAAGGCCCTGAACTCAATAAATCTTGAGTTGAAATGAGCAGGCTTTTTATTCAGTATCTTTTTTTTTAGTGTTTAAATGAAATCATATAAGTAAGTGTGATATTTCTCAAAAGTTTTCCAACATATTTTTATTTAAAAAAAGAAAAATCTAGGGGCGCCGAGGTGGATCGGTGGTTAAGCCTCTGCCTTCGGCTCAGGTCATAGTCTCAGGGTCCTGGGATCGAGCCTCGCATTGGGCTCTCTGCTCAGGGGAGAGCCTGCTTTTGCCTCTCTCTGTCAAATAAATAAATAAATAAATAAATAAATAAATAAATAAATAAAATCTTTAAAAAAAGAAAACTCTATATAGTTATCTGACTGGGTACAACTACATTTCCATTTTGACTTTCCAATACTATAAAAAAAAAAATTCTGTTAATGTCCAGAAAGGGAGAGGCAAGTAATTTCTTTTTTGAAGCATGTGTAACCTCCCTCAAATCGTAACATCTCGGTTCCTTTCATTTTCAACCTAGAAAAAAAAGGTTCTTTTCTTCTCTCAGAATTCTATTATATGCAGACTTACCTAAACAATTATATGGATTTAAGTTTTACTGGGATGGAGGGTGAAAAGAGGACTTATTTCTGCATATTGCCAGTCTCTCCTGGGTATTCTGTCATTAAGTCTATGTGAAACTAAAATTGCAAATGAAATGCCTTAACACTTAAACACACACACCTATAAACACAACCCAAACCCTCCGAGTTAATTAGAAATGAGATGCTAAAATGAATACTTTGTCATATATGTAGCAAAACTTGGATTCTATTCTTTGAATAGAGAGCTGTCTTTAATTTTTCTATGGTGAATTTGGAATTCCTTACCTTTGAGCTTCCTGATACATAGTAGTGGTTTACTCAGAATCTCAATATAAATGAAAACAGTAAAGGTGTTAAAAATCTTAGCAAGTTTCAGCAATACTTACTTTCTTCCTTTTTACTGACATACACAACTGACAATCAATTGACCAGGGTTTTCCAAGAACTATCATCTCATAAAAATACAGATTCTTCAAAGAATCCCTGTTTAAGACCTTAAAAGATTAAACATTCTAACATTAACATTAATGGTATTGTTCTCATGTAAATAATCTCTTTAAAGTAAACCATTACAAGGGACTTAAAGATTGACATTTGGGCTTTACTGGGAAAAGTATTTTGAGGAAAAATTGGAATTTGAGAACTATATTAGAACTCATTACCTGCTATGCTAAAGAGCTGTAGATTAAATTCTCCTGACTGTTGGGAGCCATTAAAAAAAAATGTGAACAAAATGGAGGGGGCACTCCTCCATCAACTCCATCAACACAGTAAAGGCCAGATGGTAGACTGAAAGAAGGGAAACCAGTTATATTTCAGTATTGTAAGCCAGGGGCCAGCAATATTTCTATAAAGGACAAGACAGTAAATGTTTTAGACTGTAGACCACACAGTCACGATCACAACTACTTACTTAACTCTGCCTCTGTGGTATAAAAGCAGCAATAGAAAAAATGTAAACAAGTGAGTGTATCTATGTTCTACTAAGACTTTCAAAAACAAGAGGTTCAAAAAACAGGTGGCAGGATGGATTTGGTTTGTAGGCTATAGTCTGCCAACCCCAATTCTAAGTCAAAAATAAAAAACAGGGACGCCTGGGTGGCTCAGTTGGTTGGACGACTGCCTTCGGTTCAGGTCATGATCCCGCCGGGATCGAGTCCCACATTGGGCTCCCAGCTCCACGGGGAGTCTGCTTCTCCCTCTGACCTTCTCCTCGCTCATGCTCTCTCTCACTGTCTCTCTCTCAAATAAATAAATAAAATCTTTAAAAATAAATAAAAAAAATAAAAAGCAGAACTTGGCAAATACGGTGGCAATGAAGATGTAAAGAGATAGATTTTAAAGATTTAAGCGGAAGATCTGGTAGGTTTTGGTGACTGACTAGATATAGAGGTAGACATTACAGAAATAAGGTCTAGGATGACTTCCAAATTTCTAGCTTGGGCAAGTAGAAATAGGTGGGTGAGAATAGCCATTGAGAGAAGGAGTCTAAGATGGGGAGTAATTTTGGTAAAAATGGTGATAATTTCTATTTTGGACATGTTCAATTTGAAGTTCCTGTGGGACATCTAATTTAGACAGTTTAAAAGTGAGGGGATATAATAGAGACAGTAAGTATAGTGTGCTTTTCCACCTCCACAGTGTATCAATCACCACATCCTCTCAATTCTTCCTTATGAAACTTCCAAATTCCCTTTTTACTCCCCATTCCCAATGCCTTGGTTAGCCCTTTATGACCTGGGCTATTGGAATAGTTTCAGAATTGGTTTCCAGGCATCAAGCATTGGGCCCTCTAATATATTGCCTACACTACAGCCAAAAGAACCATTCTAAGATATAAATCTGAAATAGCCCTGCCCATGCTTAAAACTACAACAGCTTCACAACAGTGCATATAAGCCCTTTAGTGATCTGACTTCTACTTGTTGTTTAGATAGTGACAAGCAATCACAGTAGCTCTCTTTTGCTTTTGTTTGGTGCATACTGTTACCTTCAGCTGAAAAAAAAACATGTTTCATAGAAAGACTTGTAGAAATGATGCTCAAATATTAACAGCTCTATATAGATTGTGTAAATGATTTTTTTTTAAATTTTACCTGCTCTTTTCTTAAACTGTACGGAATGACTACATATTACTTCTTTTTAATGAAAAGGGAAAGTTCAAAACACATACAAGAACAACAAACAACTCCCTTTCCTGTCAACTCCTTCCCATCAGTCTTTGGGAAGGTTTTGTCTTCACATTTATTATCCCCTGAGGTCACTATTCATGCAAGTGCAGCAGTCATCCCTCTCTTGCCTGGCTTCTGTGGCTGCAGAGCTCAGTTCTCAGCTTTGCACACTTGTTTCCACCACACTGACTCTCAAACAGACCAGCAGGTGATTCAGCTCTGGAGAGGGCAAGCTGGAAGAGCTGTGTCACTGGCAGGAACCTCATCTGGCCTTAGAGATTAGGTTTAAGAGGGTTTATAATTTGTAGTTCTGGCCACAGGTGACCTTGCAGAGACAGTTACAATGCCCCTTATAAGAAGTGTCAGGAATTCTCTTTGATTCCATCTTCTCTGGACCCTCAATCAGGTTCTATGACTGGTTGTCTTTCTTCTTTTACAACCAACTTTCCCCTCCCACCCCCATCTTCTCTTTTCTATGTTTTTAACAAGCGATTTAATCTCTCTTGTATAACTGTCCAGATTCCTCACTGACCTTTTTGCCTCTAGTCTTCCACCACTGTAATCCATCTTATTAATGTAGTACTCACAAACTTGAATAGATCTCTGAAGAAAGCTGAAACAGTACACCTCAAGATCTCCACACTTCTTTCCCCAGTATTTACCTGTAGAGATAGGTGGGCCTCTCCCAGAGTCTCACAAGACCCCACTCTTTCCCACTTCCAGGTACTTTCTTAAATCCCCTCCAAAAAGGAAGATCATCCTTCTACCGTCTTTATCCTACTAAATTTTAAGGCTTAAATACTACCTATCCTATTAAGCTTTCCTTGTTCACGAAAGTCAACTTGAATTCCTTTAATACTGCCTGTATCATACATACTTACTCTCCAACCTCTGTCCCCACCCTGTTCCAAACGTCCTTTTACTATAGCTTTTTTACCCTCATCTTCTTCATTTTGGAATCTTCACAGAGGCTACCATAATTCCCTGTACAAGTGATGAATACCAAATGAATATTTCTTCTCAAAAGTATTTTAGGGACTGATTGTCCTCACATGTCTAACTGCTATGCACCTAATCTATTTAAGACACTACATCAAAAACTAATGATGTACTGTTAAGTGGCTAACTGAACATAATAAAAATAAATAAACAAATAAACATATTTCTTAGTAAAGACAGAGGATGAAAATACAGTGATTGAAATCTTCAAGCTTTAAACATTACCAAATACTATATAAGAGAATACTTTAAAATGTAGTAGTACCCCCTAACTTATCCACAGGGGATACATTCCAAGACCACCAGTGGATGCCTGAAACTAAGGACAGTACCAAACCATGTATAACTGTGTTTTTTCCTATACATACATACTTATGATAAAGTTTGATTTATAAAGTAGGCACAGTATGACATTAACAACAGTAACTAATAAAATAGAATGATTATGATTTAAAAAATAGCCTAATGAAAGTACTTCTTGGATACAAGTATTTCTTGAGCACTTAGTACATGTAGGCACAGAGGTTAGGAATTCACAAAGAGGACTGAATTAAACTAACAAAAACCAGTCTGTGATGTAAGAAAAAAATATATATATTCAGTTTCTGTCCCTGGTTCCTGACAGAGAAGCCTTAAAGCCCTTGTAATTTCCTGAGTGATGGGAGTGATAGAAGTGTTTTACTCAGAGCTCCTAAATTCTTTGGAATTTCCTGGATGATAGGAGCATCTTTTTTTCTGAGAAGGCAACTCTTGGTGGGCTAACTGGAAAGCTCTGGATGGGCACTGGTCATTAGAAAGACCAAGCCCTGATTAGAAGCTTGGAACTTCTAGCCCCACGCTTATATCCTCCACAGAACAGAGAGGGGCTGGAGAATGAGTTAATAACTAATCACCCCTATGTAAGGGAGCCTCCATGAAGTTCCCTCAACTAAGGAGTGTGGAGAATTGAGCTGTCCAAAGTATCCATATGCTGGAAGGGCAGTACACCCTAAACTTCATGGGGAAAGAAGCTCCTGTGATTGTGACCCTTCAGATATTGGGCTATGTATCTCTTCATCTGGCTGTTCATCTACATCCTTTATAAAATCCTTTACAATAAACCAGCAAACAAAAGTGTTTTCCTGAGTTCTATAAGCTGTTATGGCAATTACTGAAACTGAGAAGGGGCTGTGGGAATCCCAGAGTTGTAGCCAAGTTAGACAGAGGTTCTTAGAAATAACCTGGGAACCTAGCATTTTTGATTGGCATCTAAAGTGGAGAGTAGTCTTGTGGGACTTGAGGGTCAAAAGCCTACAGTATAAGAAAGTATGGAATGCGGCAGGGGACAGAAGTTAGGAAGTAGGTGTGTATGAAACCCATGGGGTGTGTGCTAATTCTGGGTACTAAGTATCAGAATCGAGTTAAATTGTAGAACACCTAGTTGGTATCCACAGAGAATGACTTGCAGAAAATGCTCACATTGGTATGAGAAGCTTTGTGAATAAAGAAATAGTTTTTTTCTTTTAGGTCCAACCTTGCATTGTTTTGAAACACTGTTTTCCTATCAAAGAAGAGATAGACTAGATGGCTTCTCAGTTCATCTTGAATTAGGTTTTCATAGTATTATTCATTATTTTTCATAAATACCCTAAGCATATAGGGCCACAATCAAACCTTAGTATAAAAATTATTCTAAACACAAGTGATTTTACAAATTTGGTCAATTTAGATTACCATACTTTTGCTCCTTTTCTTTGATGCAAAAAATCTAGAGCTTACTAAGTTATTCTAAGATTTAAAGTTGTAAATTTCAGCTTTAATACTTATGGGGAAATGGGCTTTCCAGAACACTTGTAACTTAAAAGACAGAGGACACCTGGGTATTAACTCTGCTTTCTCCCTCTGGATGAGAAAGTTCCTTGCTGACGCTTAGTTTGGTTCAAGAACCAGGAAAGTCTGGTAATTATAAACATTCCCTTAAAAGGAAGCCCACAGATTGTTATTTCAAGTTCTTCTGGAATAGTTATGAAAATGGAATAGCCCACAGATTGCTAGTTCTCTTAGAAAAGTAAATATAAAAGGGTAGCGACACAACAAGAAATGAATTTTCCTGATTCAGGGACCCTGTCAGACTTGCGTGTATATTTTTATTAACAACTGCTAATCCCTAATAGGGGTCATGATGGTGAAGAGAAGCTTTGCTAAGATGGGCTATATCTGCTTCCGCTCTGACTTGACCTCTGATAACAATACTGGATCTGTGGTTAATTAAGTTGGGAATTAAAGTTAAAAAGCGCATATGTGTATAATGAATGTATGTATGTTTTCTTCCTTTCAATCTATAACCCACCGAAAACACTGTACTTAAAGAAAAACTAACATAGCAAAGGCAATCTAATCACTTCTAAGTAATGCTAATTAGGAATAAATCAGTTATATGATCAATACTGACTGTGAGAACGCTCATTTGATTAATTGAAGAGAATCTTAAGTAAGGAAAACTCTTCATCAGGACACAAAATGTAAATAATTCGAGAATCTCTAGGGAAAATGTACTGAAAAGATTTTCTTCTTATTATTATTTATTTGAGAAAGTGAGAGAGCGCATGAGCGGCAGGGGCCGGGGAGGGGAGCTGGGGGCGGTGGGAGAGGGAGAAGCAGCCTCCCCACTGAGCAGGGAACCCGGCATGGGGCTTGATCCTGGGGACTCTGAGAGCATGACCTGAATCCAAGGCAGATGCTTAACTGACTGAGCCACCGAGGCCTCCCTAGGAAGGTGTTTTAAGAGATACTTTAATGTCTTAGAAATGATACCTCAAAAGAAAGAAAATGTTGAAAATGCCTTCTAAAGGAAATACTATTCAAAGTTTTCAACTTCAAAAATACTTTAAAAGGAAATGGGTTTCTAGAACCAGGAATAAATACTTCAGATTTCCTATTTTGGAATGTGTTGAGCAAAATTACACACTAAATTAATTACTAAGATGCAAATTTGTAAAATTCTAAATAAGGAAGATTCTTATAGGCAGTTTTTGTTTTGTTTGTTCTTAATGTCCAAAATGGGGGGGGGGGGGGGAAGATTAGTAAAACGGATTTTATTAAGCCTGGATTTCTTTCTTGTTGGCTTAAGGACAAGCCATTTTGCCATACAGTAATATATAAAACTAATGGTAAGATATTAAATACAACTTTGCTGAAAACTTTTCTCATTTCCTTATGAAAAGGTAATCAATTAGAATATTTTTATGAATTCTAAAACCAAATTTGGCACTTCAGTAGCGAACATAAGCAATGGAGTCACATTAAAAACTTATCAGGGGCGCCTGGGTGGCTCAGTGGGTTAAAGCCTCTGCCTTCAGCTTGGGTCATGGCCCCAGGGTCCTGGGATCGAGCCCTGCATGGGGCTCTCTGCTCAGTGGGGAGCCTGCTTCCTCCTGTCTCTCTCTGCCTGCTTCTCTGCCTATTTGTGATCTCTGTCTGTCAAATAAATAAACAAAATCTTAAAAAAAAAACCAACTTATCAGGGTGCAAAAGTTCTTTTTAAGAGTTAAATAACATGAAGTAAGCTATTGAAGATTTTAACATCTTTAAATCCCAGTTTCCAAAGCCAAAAAAATGTAGTTACATATCCTAAAGATTATAATAGTATCATTTTGTACCAAAGGTGTTAGAATTCCTTTCTGGAAATAAAGTAACCCTCTGGTATATCTACTTTCATGCAAAAAAAATAAATTTTGTAAACCTTAAAAACTATAAACCTCATTCCAGAAATGGAGGAGAGCTGATTTTCTGAGGGTTTCTCATTTGTACCTAGAAGAGTCTTGAGCTCGAATGGCTTGCGACCCGCAATTACACATACCCCACAAATACCCTGCTGCAGACATGACTATTTGTTTGTAACATTTGGTGGGTATGAAGTGGCAAGCACAAAAGCCATCTTTCTGAAACTTCTCCTGGTGTATGGAAAATCTTAGTTTTTCTCGTTTATGTAAACCAGTCCTGTAACTCAGATAAATACAACT
Source organism: Meles meles (assembly GCF_922984935.1). Classification (NCBI taxonomy): domain Eukaryota; kingdom Metazoa; phylum Chordata; class Mammalia; order Carnivora; family Mustelidae; genus Meles; species Meles meles. The sequence continues at coordinate 89,541,238 of NC_060068.1, forward strand.
TTTTTAGAATAGAAACATTACAGCAGCCTTGCTTTTCCTCAGCTAAACTTAGAGCATTCAATGATGGGCACATTTTCTGGGCTCCACCTTCTGCAAACAAATTTTAAAGTACTGAAAAGCAACCAAGGCTTTACATCACAGAATAACAGATTTAGGAACGAACACTGGAGAAATGATACAAACCGTACTGTTGCCCTGTTGCGTGATTTAAACAGTAAGATTTATTGTCTCCTTCTAGCCTAAATTTTAAATGTGGATTTTGTCAAAGGTTAGTTCCAACTTAGATCAAATTAAGCTTGATGTGAATGGGCCAGCTCACTCTTAACCGCACACTAAAAGTAGGAAAATGATTTGCCTTTTTTTTTTTTTTAAAGGTCACATGCCTGGGACCTCAGCAAACAGTAGTATTATTAAAGGGAAAACTCTATGTGGTTCCAAGAATGGCAAAAACATCCTCACATAGGAAACTCTTGATTAGCAACTGAATGAAAGTAAAAATGTAACAGTTAAAGTGAAATCTAAAAACAGAATATATCCTATCATGCTCTGCAAAACCACAGCAAACAGTCAGTGGTATTTGTGCCTGGCTGCTGGAGATTCACCTCTTTCCTCTTTCCTGTCCACTGTGTTCTAGAGCCACCAGTGAAAGTTAGGTCACCTCAAAGGTGTAGGACTTGTAAACACTGAGAAGAAGTTGGGCCTGAGCAACATCCAAACTCAAGTGTAAGCCATTTGCTAAGGGTTCACTAGATACCATTATTTTTTATAAAAGTGATTAGAATAATATAATCTCAGCCAAGTGCCTTGCATGTGATTAACGCTTATGTGAATACAGTATTATATAGTATTCAAATATTTGTTAAACTGGATGTAGGTTATAATTTATAAACTAGTTTACTTCTTCATTAAATACTTTGTTCTGGAATGAAGACATCTGATATCTATTTTACCATCAAATTAAACTAGCAAATTTTAAATCTTTGTTTGGGTTTGACTACCCACATTTCAGCAGTCCCAAGACTCGAGTCTTTTTTCCTTAGGCAAGAATACAGTGGTTTCTCTCATAAAACAAAAACAAAAACAAAAACAAAAACTTGAAAAAAGAAAAAAAAAACCACATAAAATATAAAAATAGCCTATAAAAAAGTCACCTGAGACAAGTCTGATTAATTTTGTTAGAGGCTATAATTCTGTAGAAGTTTAGGGGGAAAAGTAAATTATTGAAAGAGACTGGATCTTCCATACAATGTAAGAATATTAATATGATATTTAAGTTATACCAAAACCTTGACCATCCATTCATGGAAAATGATTCCTTCTAACAGAAATGAATCCACATTACCTATATTTAGCAAAATAATCATAGAGAAATATACAGCTATTTCCACTGCTAATTTACATAATGGAAAGTGGAAAAGTTTGCTGTTTCCACATCCCAAGCCAACTATATAATTATCTTTGCCAAACATCCAGCAATCTACAGAGTTTGAATGTATAAGATATTCATAGCCAGGATTACATCTGTTTTATGGACAAGCCTGTAATGGGAAGAAGGAACATAGATTAAGCCTATAATCCTCTGAAAACGTGATTTAGACTTTTACTTTACATTGAAAATAAGCATTCATTTATTTAGTAACTTTTTGAAAAGTAAAATTTCCAGTTATAAGGTTGGAAGATGTTTACTATTTAAAGACATTATGTTAATACATACTGAAGAGCTTGAGTGGAAGTTTCTCCAGTCTACTATTATCTGCCTGAAAGGGTAGCTTTGTTTATCAAAACAAACAGAATTATACTTATAAATCTAAAAACCATAAGAGTACATATTTATTATAAGGCTCTTCCATTTCTGTTCGGTTAATTCAGATTTCAAAAGATATGTCTCTGTACTGTTGAGAAGGAGATCTTTGCAGGCTCCAGAAACCTCCAGTTGTTTGGGTGGTGGGAGCCAGGGAACTCCCAGAATTGCAAACTCTTTTCCTGTTCTACAAGTAAATCCAAGGACAATCTCTAGAAACAATTCTTGTTTCACCAAATATAAAGCTCACTTTTGGAGATGGCTCAGGGGAAAGGATTAAGAGCTTAGGTGTACACAAGTCTGAAGAAACAGCATAGTATAAGCATATGAATGGGAAATTTGGACCCTCGGTATAGAATACATATGTGTCCTTGGAGTTTACAAAGGAACACTTTAGTTTCAATCAAAACAAATGACGGAAAATACAAGAAAGGACATACATCAGTAAAAATAAAGTTGAGGTAAATGCTTGGAAATCTCTCTACTTTTCCTTTTTTGAATGTGTAACTGCACTGAGCATTACCTTTTGGCCAAGTTGAGAAGAGTGATTATCATCTAGTCTAACTTAGAGTGAAAGGCGTTTCATAGAACTCCAAAAACCAAATTATAAACATGAGGTTAAAACAAAATATGAAATTATTCCAGATCTTTTGTAGGATCCTAACAAATTACATCAAAGTTCTCTTGGTTAAAAAAAAGAAAATTTCCTTTTGTGTTTATGACATGTAGAAGAATACTGAGATAGTACGAGGAAACATAATGTCAGAGCTTTATAGAAGAGTTCATTTAAAGTTCAAATCAGAAAAGGACAGAGTTATGTTGCTGATTACAAAGATTAACAAAGAAATAGTACTTATTACCCTTTTATGCAAACAGATGTAATTCAATAAATGTTGAAAATTTTTAAAGAATTAATTTGGTTTTACTTTTTTTGTTGAGAAGGTACAATTTGAATATTAATTATACAACATGATTTCTTTTAAGGGGGGGGACAAAGTTGAGGTTGCTTCCAAAAAAATTCACAGTTAATTCTCTTCCCACTTCCTTTTTTAGTGATACTATACAAATCATGTTTTGTAATGTTATTACTGTTCTAACAGAATAATTACATTCAATGTGATCGATTAATAGCATAAAGGCTCCTGTTGGACCCAAAAGTGTGGTTAAAGCTACTTTTATATTCAATCAGAAGTTCTAGCAAATAAGTTCAAAAAAGATAGAAGTGTTCAACACCTTGTGTGTTCTGGATAAATGATAGATTTAACTTTAGCAAAGACTAATTTTGACTACATTCAGAGACTCAACATTTTCTTCCTACACTGTGGGCAAAGATGGTAACTAGCTTCTTAGCACAAAGCTCTGGGTGAAGACCGTAAGAAAAAAAGAATCAAAATTATGATTCTGTTACTGAGTTATCATCCTTCAAATAGATCCAAATTCCAAAGAATATATGAACTGAAGGCTTACAGAAAGCAGTACAAATGGTTGCTTAACTTTAAGACTAGTCAAGTTGTGCTATCATTTAATGCTGAAGACCAAAACAATCTGGCATCCCCTTTATATCACACTGAAAATACCTCTTAAGGCCATTTTAAACTATAGAAGGAATCATCTCAAAAGCACAGAGTGATCCTTAAAAGAATCCAGTTATAAAATATATAAATGGAAGCTTTCCTCCATCACTGACTGCTATCAAAGCAATTCAAAGTACACTTTGCAAACCAAAGTAGTAAAAGCAAGATATCCACAGAACTGTCTCTTAGGGTCTTCAAGCTACAGTATGTGTCATCTGTTTGGTCTGGTTTAAGTATGAGCTGATTTAAAAGCAGTGAAATGATCTTGAATGGAATTTTCAAATATGAAATTGATGGAATACATACATAAATTTGTATAATACAAAATAATAACTTGCAAACACATAGGTTTATTCTGTATGAGGTAGTCTTCTGAGAACTTTATATATATTAACTCACATCCTCACACAAATACTATTATCTAGTACTATTATAAGCTTACTTTATAAATAAAGTTGGGGTAATTAGTTACTCTAGCTCTCTAGAGCTCACAGCTAGACAGAGCCAGATTCATTTTGTTCTATAATCTCTACTATATGCTCTTAAATCACTACACAGGCATTCTCAAAGTGTAGTTTGTAGACCCTGGAAAACCCTGAAACCACTTCAAAAGAGTCCACGAGGTCAAACCATTTTATTAATAATATTAAGATGTGATTTGCCCTTCTCACTGTTTTGACTTTTGCTCTGATGGAACAAAAACAACAGTGGGTAAAACCGGTGGACCTGTAGCATTGAATCAAGGCAGTGGCAGCACACCCAGCTAGAAGTCACTGTATTCATCACTGCCAGGTACTGACAGAAAAGAACAAACAAATTTCAGCCAGTTTCACCTAAGAATAGCCTTGATGAAGCAATAAAAATTGTTAATTTTATGAAATTCCAACCTTCAGCACAGTATTTTGTGTTGAAACTGAAGTATGCATAAAGCACTTTTATTGCCTATACAAGTATGACAGTTATTTTGAGGAAAACATGCAGTTATTTGAACTGTGAGCTAAAACAGTCAGGTTTTTTTTGTCTTTTTTAATAGTCCACCACTTTCATTTGAAAGAACAACTGACAAGCTTTGGTTATTGTGAACTGAGAACAAAGTGATCCTCTCACAAACAAAAGAGACTGAAAATATGTGTTGACAATGATACAATTTGAGCTTTCACAGAAAAAAAAAAGATTTTGGAAAATTCAAAACCACTACCATGAGACTGACCAAAAACTGGAAGCCTCTGAAGATTAGTAATGATATTAATGAATGAGATTTTTTTTTATATTGTATGGCAAAGTGTATCACTATTTGGAAGATCTGCATAATTGGATGGACCAATACTTTTCAAATGACCAATGCATAATGTTATAAAATCATGCATGGGTAAAAGCCATTCAAAGTATAAAACAAGCCAATGGATTTTAATATACAAAAGATTCCTATGAAGGGTTTTTTTTTTTAATTTCACATTACATTTAACCAATAAGACATTAGCATTTGTTGAGTTTTGGTACAGTATCAAAAGAAGAATAACCATAATTGTCTGAAAAGTCTATTAAATACTCCTGTTTCCTCAATGTACATATTTGTGTGAGGTCACATTTTCCTTCTGTAATTTAACAACACAGTTCATACAGCAGAATGAATGAATGAGAGGATATGGGAATCCAGCTGCTTTCTATTAGGTCAGTCATTAAAAAGATTTGTAAAAAGGTGAAACAATATTCTTGTCTTTGTTACTAAATGTTTTTTTTTTAAAGATTTTATTTATTTATTTGACAGAGAGAGATCACAAGTAGATGGAGAGGCAGGCAGAGAGAGAGAGAGAGAGAGAGAGAGAGAGAGGGAAGCAGGCTCCCTGCTGAGCAGAGAGCCCGATGCGGGACTCGATCCCAGGACCCTGAGATCATGACCTGAGCCGAAGGCAGTGGCTTAACCCACTGAGCCACCCAGGTGCCCCTAAATGTTTTTTATTAGGGGAAGAATAATTAATTTTTCTAAAGTATATGTTATGTTAAAATATAATAGAATCTATTATTGTTATTTTAAAGTATATTATTATTTTAGGGCACCTGGATGGCTCAGTGGGTTAAGCCTCTGCTTTCAGCTCAGGTCATGATCTCAGGGTCCTGGGATCAAGGCCCAACATCAGGCTCTCTGCTCAGCAGGGAGCCTGCTTCCCCCTCTATCTCTGCCTGCCTCTCTGCCTACTTGTGACTTCTCTCTGTGTGTCAAATAAATAAATAAATAAAAGATTTTTAAAAAAGTATATTAATCAACGGATGAATGGATAAGGAAGATGTGGTCCATATACACAATGGAGTATTATGCCTCCATCAGAAAGGACGAATACCCAACTTTTGTAGCAACATGGACGGGACTGGAAGAAATTATGCTGAGCGAAATAAGTCAAGCAGAGAGAGTCAAGTATCATATGGTCTCACTTATTTGTGGAGCATAACAAATAACATGGAGGACATGGGGAGATGGAGAGGAGAGGGAGTTGAGGGAAACTGGAAGGGGAGATGAACCATGAGAGACTATGGACTCTGAAAAACAACCAGAGGGTTATGAAGGGGCGGCGGGGGGGTGGGGGGGTGGGAGGTTGAGGAACCAGGTGGTGGGTAATAGGGAGGGCACATACTGCATGGAGCACTGGGTGTGATGCCAAAACAATGAACACTGTTATGCTGTAAATAAACAAATAAAAATAAATAAATTTTTAAAAAAAAGTATATTAATATTTTAAAATTTTTCTCAGTATTCCCCACAAAACCAAACTCTCTTGGGGTCCTCAGTAATTTTTTTAAAAAATTTTATTTATTTATTTGAGAGAGAGAGTGAGCACAAGCAGAGGAAATGGCAGGCAGAAGGAGAGGGAAATGCAGGTTCCCCACTGAGCAGAGAACCTAATGTAGGGCTCGATCCCAGGACCCTGGGATCATGACCCTTGGATGATGAGCCAAAGGCACACAGTCAACCGACTGAGCCACCCAGGTGCCCTGGGTCCTCAGTAATTTTTAAGAGTGTAAAGGGTCCTAAGATCAAAAAGTCTGAGAACTGCTGTATGAAGCTATGCTGTCTCTCTTCTACACATGTGTGTGTATGTGTGTGTGTGTGTGTACTACATGTGGTGAGGTAGTGGGGTGCAGGGGTCACAACAGCCCTTGACTGCTTCTGTATTCATTCATCTTCTAGAGCTTTGTTTTGCTTCTGAAGTAGGATTCCCTACTCCCCTCCAGGGAAGAGAATGTACTGACCACAAACGTAGAATTACCTTGGAATTATAATTCTATATTATAAGAAAGTGTTATTCAGCACTAAAAAAAAAAAGTAGTACTTTGACTAAGAAGAAAATAGTTGTAATAAAACAGAAAGTTCTGAAGGTTAAATAACCAGCAAACCTATTTGAATGTTTGAAGAATGTCAAATTAAATGTGTGACTCACAAACAGACCATATGTGTTATGTAAGGCAAATATTGATATAAGCACACATAATGTAATATATCACTTATTCAAATCCCATCCATCCTTGAAAATCTAGCTGAAATAAAGCTTCTTAAAATATGTGCTAATAAAACAGATGTTCAATAAATGTTATCTGTTAACTGAAAAAATAAGTGAGTAAACTGAATAAAGTGATTCTTCTTCCTCAGGCCGTCACTGAAATTATTGTTAGGATACCTAGAGCAATCACATATATGTGGCTTTATGTGTAGTTCTAATGGGATTTCATAGATTTTACACACAAATAATTTTGTATATGCATACAAACATAGGTTACATGTTTATATTTTGGTAACTTTTTTGCCCCTCTAGTAGTATTCCAATAGATCCCAAATATAATTTCCCAAATTGGGGAAAACCAATTATCAATTACAGCCTGTTTCAATAGGAAAATTTTCTTAAATTCTAAGTAACACACAAATAAACTTGAAAACATGATCCATTTATGAGTCAGTAAGTACCCTGACATTCAGCCAGTAATTCTAAAAATAGAAAATGATTGAATTTCCTGAACCCAACAAATAATCTAACAACAAAAAAGAATAAAACATGAGTCATAAAAGGTATCAATGAGGACTGTTTGTAGAAAATGCAAATCAAGAAAATTATTTTACAAGAAATGATATTAAAAGCTTAATTATACTTTTGTTATCATATCTGTCTTCATATAAAAATAACTTAAAAAACCACACTTGCATTTCGCATAACCACTGCTATTCTCATTTGCATGATCACAGATCTGACATTCACTTCTTTAACAATGGTTGAATATTTGCCATATACTAGATGACCACTGGCACAATTGTGACCAATTCTTTAGATGGTTTCCTGGACTTTTTCTTGCCTTGTCCCCTTTTTATTAACTGTTTTGTGAGTGGAGGAAAAATAATGTGAATTTAATAGCTGTTTCCACTATTAAAATATTGTTGTAGATTAGTGAGTGGTTTAGAAGCTTTCACAAGGAAGTAAAGGAAAAAGTATGCTAGATTCACATTCAGACTCACTGAGACTCAACCTAGGTTGGCAAAAACAAAATGATCTGTCACTTATTCTCTACAAGTCTTATCTGTAAAATGAGGAAATTGAAAGACAATTGATATGGTTTTTCCAACTTTAAAATGTCATAATTCTATTTAGGTACTGTGAACAGTTGGCATATGAGGATGGAGGGGCAGGAGATTAAATGTTACTTAATGGGAAAAAAAAAGTAGTGACTCAGTCTAGCTGTTTTCAGAATTTATTATATATACATTAATCGTTTTTACTTAAGTAAACTCAAATAGTAAAACGAACAGTATTCAGAAAGAAACACTTTGAAGATTCTGAAAATATTATTAGAGAATATTGTTATAAGTATGTAATATCTTGAAAACAAAATATTATAACTGATGTATTTTAATAACTATAATTTTTGAATGTCTACCAACTCATCATGTAACAATCTGGTAAAATAGGTATTTTTTATTCCATTTTTAAAAAAGATTTTATTTATTTATTTAACAGAGAGAGAGAAAGCGAGAGAGGGAACACAAGCAGGGGGAGTGGGTGAGGGAGAAGCAGCTTCCCCCAGCCCCAAAGAGGGATCCCGATGCGGGACTTGATCCCAGGATCCCAGGACCACAACCTGAGCGGAAGGCAGACGCTTAACGAATCGAGCCACCCAGGTGCCCCTTTTTATTCCCATTTTACAGGAAGACACTGAGAATCAGATAAGTAGTTCATTCACCCAAGGACACTTAGTTAAAAAATGGCACAACTTGGGCTTTTGACTCCAAACCAATACTCTTCCCACTACATAATGCATTTTGGCAGGCGAGAATTCTACCACTGAACCACCCATGCACATAATGCATTTTGATTCCTACAGATGAATCTCTTTTTTATAGTCAAGTCTCAGTTACTAATGGTAACAAGAATAGAAACAGCAAGGAAAAAGAAATTCCAAATAAACATAGTATAACAGCTTATGATGTGGATAAATTCCAGTAAAATAAGTTTTGTGCTGGGTTCTCAGGCATCTTCAATGTCTCAAGTTTAAGTAATATTCTCAACTCACTGAAGCTTAAATGTTATCTAATCCATTTTTCCACTCATTACAGAAACTTAAAATTTCTATTACATTAATTAAAGATTGATCACAAATAGGAGGTATATAATTTAAAAGAATAATCAGGGAATCTTGTAAGGAAAGGATCCAAAGACTTGCTTTTTTCTTTTTAAGTATCTATTTTCTCTCACTGAGTTTGCTTAAAAGAAAAATGCACTGAAAATTCAAAAGGCCATTTTAACCCTGGCTACTAATGCTTTCTTAAAAATGAGAAAAACTTGCTCTAGAAAGGAATACACTGATTTGATTTTTCATTTCCATGTACTTTTTCTGTTCTTAGATTGAGACAACAAAACTGCCACACACACATACACACACACACAAAATGATCTGAAGAAAATTAGGACAAGTACAAGAAAATTTACCAACTAAAAATTTATTCTTGGATAATCAAGAGGAAATGTAGAAAGATTTCTAAGTATTATACGAGATAAAACTGAAAGCAAAAGACATGAAACTTACAGTTGTATTATGGCATACTGCAAATAACCAAGTAGTAAGAAACAAAGTTAAAAATAACTATTAACTTATTAATTGAAATAATTAGTGAAGTATAAAGTCAGAAATTACTACTTGGTCTTTTAGTTATTCAGAAATAGTATCATTTTGAAAAATCTCATCAATCAAGGAAATTTGTAACTTAACAGGTATAATTTAAACATTAAAATTCAAGTCTAAACTGCTGTAACAAATATGGGGGTCATTTATAGAACATTCCAAGCAACCACAATAGAATACACATTCTTTTCACGTGCACGTGGAACATGCACCAAGATAAGCCATACTGAGCCAAGAAACAAGTCTCAATAAATGTAAAATAACTGAAATTGTACAGAATATGTCCTCTGACCACAATAAAATTAATTTAGACATCAGTAACAGACAAGTATCTAGAAAATTCCTAAATATTTGGAAAATAAACAGTACAGTTCTAAATGACCCATAGGTCACAGAAGAAGCCACAAGGAAAATAGGAAAAATTTTGAACTAAATGAAATTCAAAGCAAATTTATATCAGTATAGGTTCAACCAGAGAAACAGAAGCAGTAGAATATACTTGTATGTGTGTATAAATATACATATAAATATATATATAAATATTAAATACACACACACACACACACACACACACACACACACACACACACACACATCCAGTAAAGGATTGGCTCATGCAGTTGCGGGGTCTGCCTAGTCTGAAATCCAAAAATGTGGACCACGCATTTGTGCAAATAGGCCATCAAGAATGGCAAGTTCGGGGGTGCCTGGGTGGCTCAGTGGATTAAGCCGCTGCCTTCGGCTCAGGTCATGATCTCAGGGTCCTGGGATCGAGCCCCACGTCGGGCTCTCTGCTTTGTAGGGAGCCTGCTTCCTCCTCTCTCTCTGCCTGCCTCTCTGCCTAGTTGTGATTTCTCTGTCAAATAAATAAAATTAAAAAAAAAAAAAAAAAAAGAATGGCAAGTTCGAACTCTCCACAGTACAAGCTAAAGCACCTCTCCGCAGATGGAATTTCTTCTTCTGAGAAGCCTCAGCTCTCTTCCTCAGTCTTTCAAATGAAATTAGGCCCCCAGATCATAAACTGCTTTACCTAAAAGTCACATAGATCAGTGGAACAGAATAGAGAGCCCAGAAATCGACCCTCAACTCTATGGTCAACTAATCTTCGACAAAGCAGGAAAGAATGTCCAATGGAAAAAAGACAGCCTCTTCAATAAATGGTGCTGGGAAAATTGGACAGCCACATGCAGAAAAATGAAATTGGACCACTTCCTTACACCACACACGAAAATAGACTCCAAATGGATGAAGGACCTCAATGTGAGAAAGGAATCCATCAAAATCCTTGAGGAGAATGCAGGCAGCAACCTCTTCGACCTCAGCCGTAGCAACATCTTCCTAGGAACAACGGCAAAGGCAAGGGAAGCAAGGGCAAAAATGAACTATTGGGATTTCATCAAGATCAAAAGCTTTTGCACAGCAAAGGAAACAGTTAACAAAACCAAAAGACAACTGACAGAATGGGAGAAGATATTTGCAAACGACATATCAGATAAAGGGCTAGTATCCAAAATCTACAAAATCTATAAGGAACTTAGCAAACTCAACACCCAAAGAACAAACAATCCAATCAAGAAATGGGCAGAGGACATGAACAGACGTTTCTGCAAAGAAGACATCCAGATGGCCAACAGACACATGAAAAAGTGCTCCACGTCACTCGGCATCAGGGAAATACAAATCAAAACCACAATTAGATATCACCTCACACCAGTCAGAATGGCTAAAATTAACAAGTCAGGAAATGACAGATGCTGGCGAGGATGTGGAGAAAGGGGAACCCTCCTCCACTGTTGGTGGGAATGCAAGCTGGTGCAACCACTCTGGAAAACAGCATGGAGGTTCCTCAAAATGTTGAAAATAGAACTACCCTGTGACCCAGCAATTGCACTACTGGGTATTTACCCTAAAGATACAAACATAGTGATCCGAAGGGGCACGTGTACCCGAATGTTTATAGCAGCAATGTCTACAATAGCCAAACTATGGAAAGAACCTAGATGTCCATCAACAGATGAATGGATAAAGAAGATGTGGTATATATACACAATGGAATACTATGCAGCCATCAAAAGAAATGAAATCATGCCATTTGCGACGACGTGGATGGAACTAGAGCGTATCATGCTTAGTGAAATAAGTCAATCGGAGAAAGACAACTATCATATGATCTCCCTGATATGAGGACATGGAGAAGCAACATGGGGGGGTAGGGGGATAGGAGAAGAATAAATGAAACAAGATGGGATTGGGAGGGAGACAAACCATAAATGACTCTTAATCTCACAAAACAAACTGGGGGTTGCTGGGGGGAGGTGGGATTGGGAGAGGGGGAGGGGGCTATGGACATTGGGGAGGGTAAGTGCTATCGTGAGTGCTGTGAAGTGTGTAAACCTGGCGATTCACAGACCTGTACCCCTGGGGATAAAAATACATTATATGTTTATTAAAAAAAAAAAAATTTGGAAGGGGAGGCGAACCATAAGAGACTATGGACTCTGAAAAACAACCTGAGGGTTTTGAAGGGTCAGGGGTGGGAGGTTGGGGGAACAGGTGGTGGGTAATGGGGAGGGCACGTTTTGCATGGAGCACTGGGTGTTGTGCAAAAAGAATGAATACTGTTACGCTGAAAAAATAAATAAAATGGAAAAAAAAAGAACCGCAAAAAAAAAATAAAAAAAAAAGTCACTGATAATGGATTTTAATCACATCTACAGAATACCTTCAAAGCAACACCTGTATTAGTATTTGATTAAACAACCAGGGTCTGTACCCTAGCCAAGTTGATACATAAAACTGATTATCGTAACAACAAAATTGGTGAGATGCAGAGAGAGCAGTGCTTAGAGCTTTAAATGCTTCATTAGAAAAGAAGAAAGTCCAAAATCAATTATGTAAGGTTCCAGCATAAGAAGCTAAAAACAAAACAGAACAAAACGATGACAGCCACCACCACCACAACAAAAAAACAGACAGGAAGAAGAAAAAGCAAAAGAGGAGAAGAAGCAAATTAAACAAAGTAAGTAGAAAGAAGAAAGTTGGAGAAATACTTTATTTCAAGATGTACTATTATAGATCCTGCAAATACATATCTCCAAGACTTTTAATGACATTTCAGATGTGCCAATTTGGAAAATTTCCTGGCTCAAACCTCTCCTTGCTTATCAGGCTCCTGATACAACATTCATGGAAGTCAAGAACTGGATGTACCCTTGAAGGTAGAAGGGTAGTTTTCAAGGTTTCTTTTCAAGATAAGAACACCCAAGGTCAAACACCTGTGCTTAAGGACTAGAACCCTGGTTTCCAAAACCCCTTCCCCAAGCAATTCCCATTGCAATATACCATCTCCACGTTTTCTTTCATGTCACTAAAAATTGGCCACCCACCTGTGTAATAGTACCCATTGAGAAAAGCTACAGTCTATCTGCTCATTTTCTGTTACTTCTTAAGTTTATCCACAGGCTAGCTCAGGAAACACCGACAGGTTAATTACAAAAGGGCACACTCTCTAGGGGGACCTCCTAGGAAATAAATACCTTTCCTTGGCTGAAAGATTAGAAAAAGGCACCCATCCTGGGGCTAATGCGGCCATCCCCAGTACACAGGGCTTGGAGGAGAACTCCTCCTAGATTCCAGCTCAGATTCACATTCCATGGCTAAGTCCTCTGCACAACTCTCTTCCATAGCCCTGCTTATCAGTCATTCACCATCTTGTTGAATGCAGAAAATCAAGAAATATCATTCTATAAAAATGCTACATTCATAAACAAGTAAAATATTTTTTAAAAATCATATCTTAAAATTTTTAAGCTGTATCTTAACTCTTAACAGGCCAAGGTTCTCACATTGGAAATATTCAAGTAGAACTACAGTGTTAAGAGTAGACAGTAAACTTTATTACCAGTACTTCATTTTAGAAAGTGACATTCTATGTTTGTTTTGTTTAGTAAGATTTGAAGTGTTTCTGTAAGTGCTATATTAAAAATCACATAGAAGGAAAAATATAGCAACATGTTTTCCTAAGCAATAAATGTCATCACTGAATTTTCAGCAAGGACATTTATCTTTCTAAAATAAAACCATTGCATACACTAGCTAAAGTTAGAATTTTATCTTTTAAATTTGTTTCCTTAAATGAACATGTCCATAATCATATTTGTAGACATGCTATTTTTGTTTTATATAGTTGTCATTAAGTTTTTATTATAAACAGGATGTTCTCAAAAATAATACTTCCATTTTTAAAATAAACATTCAAAATAAAACAAATGAAGTAAAAATAGTCATTAGCAACTTAAGTAAAGTACAACAAATTAGCAAACTCATTATCTTTTAAGAGAGTATTTCTTTTACCAGCAAAATTACTTGTATCATCAGCTTACTGCAGTGTATGGTCTGGCAACTGGGAGTATAAACCTGCCTGAAAACAAACCTTCAAGAAAACTAATAAACCTCATCTGACTCTACACCATTTCTACTTGGGATTTCCTATGCATTTAGAGTACTCAATCTGTCTATGCCATTTTGTGCTTTTTAATGTATTATTTTCTTAAGTAACAAATCACATCTGATGCAGAGTAATTCTCTGTAGTCTAGGAGAGATGTGGGAGGCAGGTGGGAGAGCCAGGATGCTTATGAAGGACACCAGTGTCTCATTTTCCTTCTAGGTATGCTTGGCTTGTCTCCCCAAATTGTCCCCATGGACCGGATTCATCTCTTCTACTTCATTGATATCACGCCCCTTAATTACATATATCACCTTAAATATTAATCTGGTTGTTATATGTGCTTAATAACCACTGACAATTACCTGGCATTAAGTTTTCATTTTATTTTGAAATATGGCATGGTTGGAAGGGGCTACTAGAAAGTGAGCGATTTTAAGGCTGTTAAGGTTGGATTGTGTGTCACTAAAGGCACTTTAAACTGTATAACCACCAGCCATCATTGGCATCATGTTCTGAAATTAGTTTCACATGTATTATTTCACAAAATTTGTTTTCATCTTGTCACTAGGTAGATTCAGTCCTCCCCCTAAACTACCACCTCATTTACTATAGGGATTTAGTGTTCTTTCAAATTATAAAAATTAAAATAAACATGATTCTCTACTACAGTGATCTCACCAAACTCTCCTACTCACATATCTCCTGTCCAAAAATGTAGAAATCCAGTATTCACCCAAGATTGAGTCTTTCAAGTTGGTATACTTTAAATGAAAAAAGAGGTTGATCTATGTTTTCCTGTACACATAAGTAAAGCAAAATGAGTTATATTTGCACTTTACTAGCCTGGCAGGTACCCCATGATCTGGTCCCAACCGATCTTTCTGTCTTTCTTTCCAACAATATCCTCTCTAGTCACAACAGGTTGTTCCTCAAATACACTTTGTACTTTTCTCCGTTTCCTCTACTGGAAATTCCCTTTCCCACCCACTTCCTCTTATTCAAACTTTACCCCTTCTTCAAGGCCTAGTATTAATGCTGTCTACTTTGCATACATGCAGACTTCCTGATCCCTAAAGTCAAAATTAATCTCTCCCTCCTCCATGGAGCTACTGTACTTTCTCTGAACCTCTGCTTCCTATAGAGTTCGTTGTGTACAAAACAGTTATAAAGCCTGGCTCAGCTGAGAGCTTTTTTGTAGGCAAGGGGAGTATCTTTATCTTTCTATCTACCACATGCATATTGTAGACGTTTGGGAAAATGTTTGCTGAATGCGAATTTCCTTGCAAACAGAATACTGTCTTGGTCGGGGTTTTCATTATATTTTACCTGGACTTGGACAATTTAAGCAGTATTCTGGTTGGTCAGTCTCCTCAACCTCTAGTCTTGGCTCCTTCCAGCTTATTTTTCATGTTACTACCACAATGATCCCTCTAAGACAAAATGCTAATCATGTCACTTTCCAATTTTAAACCTTTTATACTGTTTTCCACCATCTAAAGAACAAAGTCCAGTTTCTAAGTATGCCATCCAAGGTCCATCTTGATTGGCCCCAGTTTACTCCTCTAATACTTCCTACCATAATTCCTGCAGATATGTGTCCCTGTATATATAAGTTCCCACATGTATCAGGATATCAAATTCTCACCAATCCCTTTGCATGTACAGTCTGCATCCTGCCCTCCCCCAATTCTAATATCCCATTTTAATGCCTCATCTCAGGGGAGGTATAATATGGCAGTTAAGTCAAATATATGTGTTTAAATCCTGGACTGTCCATTGCTTGGAGAGTAATCCTGGGTAAATTAAACTTTGCAAACACAACTGAAGAAAGATTACAAAGCTGTCTAGCTTCACCATTCTTCCCCTACTCTGCAAAACCACTCTGTTCCTATACTTTGGTGGGCAACGTTGATATCTGTGTAAAATATAAATCTAAGAGCCAATATTAGAATCTAAGCTCTAGGTTCCTTGCAGGTAGATGTGATTAGTCAAATTCCAGACTAAAAAACAGACAAGCCTTAACCTTTGTTTTCTTCTAGCTCCTTATTCACTATATACTAAAATGTGAAGTAATAATACATACAAATTTTAAATCCTTGCTTACAGTAGTGCTCTATCTTAGCAAGGATATACTTATAACATTTTCATATACTGCTTGCCTCATATATCTTTGGTTAAATATCTGTTCAGATCTTTTGTCCATTCTTTAAATTAGTTTGTTTTCTTAGTGTTGAGTTTTCAGAATTCTTTCTATATTCTGGATACAAATCTCTTATTAGATGTGTAATTTGCAAATACTGCTTCCTACTCTGTGGTTTGTCTTTTCATTCCTTAAAAGCAATCTCTGCAGAGCCAAAGTTTTTTTAATTTTGATGATGTCCATTTATCAGTGGACTTCATGCCTTTTTGTGCCCAAAAACTCATTAGCATACCCAAGTTCATAAAGATTTTCTCCTATGTTTTCTTTTAGAAGCTTAGTAGTCTTACTTTTAGGTTTATGAACCATGAGAAATTAATTTTTGTAGAAAGAGGTAGGTGTTAATGTTCAATTTTTTTGCACACAGACTCTCAGTTACTCTAACATTATTTGTTAAAAGATTATCATTTCTCAAACTATCTTTGTACTTTTGTCAAAAATCAGTTGATTTTATCTGTGTATGTGTGGGTCTATTTCTAGGCGCTGTCTTCTGTTCTATTGATCTCTCTCTCTTTATCCAGTAACCATCTATTTTTTCCCTCTGTATGATTTAATAGGTATATAATGCTGTAGATTTTTGTAAATGGCATATACTTAAGTATACTCAGTTCAAGGTATCATAGCTCCAAATAAGGATTGCTTTCTGTTCTAAGACTTAGAAACAGAAATGCAGCAACAATAAAGAGTAAACTTAAACAGAACCTGACTAATGTGAAGCAGAAAAAGAATGCAATAATATTCTAAGGCTAGGCAACTACTCTGCCTTGAAACTGAGTTTTCAACCTTAAAGAGCCCAGATGAGGTGAATCCCTTTTGCATAATCTATTTCCAAGTCAAATTCATAGCTCTGTGTGTGGGGGTGGGGGGGTAACTGTTTGCATTTTATTTTAACCTGGTTTAGGTACCAGATCTTCATCTAAAACTCAGCAGCTATAGTGTTTTTAAAAAGAACAATCCAAAGATATATACAGTATGAACTTATAAACATTCTTCAAATGCTACTTTAAAAACTTTTAGCAACTTTTAACAGAACAAACTGAAAGTAATCTTCTCATACATTTTTTTTATGCTTTTTGGGGGTGAGATAAACAGTATTTCATCAGTGTTTTATGAAAATTATTTTGGGTTAATAGAAGCATTTATAACTGTAAAAGGCTCTCTATTATCTTAAGAGTCCAAGAATTAAGGTAATGCAGATATCCTTCCATTTTATGGCCATTAGCACCAAAGACCTAAAGTAGTTATGCTGTAGTCTCACTATGTTTAGGATGTAACCCTCCTCTGGAGGCTAGGCTCTGAAGTGTTTAATTTTTGCTACAGGCAGTGTTTACTGTAACAGGTGTTAAGTCCCTTTATTGTTCCTTAAAACTGTCGCTACTCATTGGCACAGCTTAGAAGCAAACTGTAGTTTAGTTAGAATAAAGGACTCTCTCTCACTTTGTCTTTCTAGAATGGAGTAACCTTGTCTTCGGCAAACATCTGAATTAGCATTGGAAAAGACAAATAATCTAGATCCAGACTTGATTTTTAAACTATGTACCTTTATTTACCTATATTCCCAACATACAGGAAAAGGTTAAGTAATATATGTATTTTCCTCACTAATTCACTCAATACAAAAATGATGAGCAAAACCTTTAAATATCTACATGAATGTAAACACATTTTGTTCCAAAAATCTTTCCATACTATACAACGTACGCTAAAACAATAAAATGAAGAAAATATAATTTTTAAAACTTCACTGGACTACTGATAAATCCTACCTAAGAATATAATAATGAGCATAAAGCCAAACAATTAAGGCTGGTGACTAACTTTGCAATATTATCTTGGCTTTCAATTTCTGGGCCACTCTCCAGCAGCATCAGGAGTAGACATTCTTACCTTCTATCACACTAAATGTCCTTCCACAGGTTGGCTATATATTTAGGTGACTGAGCAAGTACTACAACTAAAACTGAGTCTTATCATACAGCAGCAGGACATAAAATACAAGGACTTTAACACTCTAGTCTTTGTATGAGTCCTACACTGTATCTTTCTAAACTCTCTGAAGCCAAGCCAAGGGGTTTTCTTCTTAATTCCCTTTAACAAAGACTGTCTTTAAGATTATTTCAAGTTATCATCAATATTGTGAACAAATAAGCATATCCAGAAATTTTCTATGGATTTATAATGATTAATAAGTCTAAAAAAGTAAATGCTTATCTAAAAGGAAGAAAAATTAGGAAGTCATTATACAATTTTCATAGTTAAGAAAACATTCTTTTTCACAGAATCCAGAAAATCAAATATACAGCAAAGGACGAATCTAACTTCCTATCTGTTGGGACTGTGTGTTTGTGTGCGTGCGCATGTGTGTAAACTGAAAATACAAATTAGAGAGAAAAGATTTTGTTCATAAGCTTATATGCCAATTAATATCTGCCTTTGACCATAAGAAAACTACTTTTCAGTAAGAACAGAAATCTACCCATTATCATATAACAAATTTGAGACTGTTTAAACAAAATAATTCTTTTTTTTTTTTTTTAATTTATTTGACAGACAGAAATCACAAGTAGGCAGAGAGGCAGGCAGAGAGAGAGGGGGGAAGGCAGGCTCCCTGCTGAGCAGAGAGCCTGATGCAGGGCTTGATCCCAGGACCCTGAGACCATGACCTGAGCTGAAGGCAGAGGCTTTAACCCACTGAGCCACCCAGGTGCCCCTAAACAAAATAATTCTTTAAAGAAGCACCTAAATCAACACTTTACATTTTAAAACAGAAAAGCAAACTACTTGACATGACAAAATTAACAATTAGCAATACCAGAAAAATGTATTAAGAATCTTTAAAAGAAAAACTTGAGTAGAATAATAATAAATCAAATACAAAATTAGATTAAAAATCTAGTAAGTCACTGACATACCTAAAAATAATAATGGAAATCCTATTTAAGGTTTAACACTCATATAGGTGCATTTAAATAGTAAACACATTGAAATCAACATGAATGCACAAATATACTGAATGAACTAATACACATTGTGTAGCGGTATCTTAACAATAAAGACTAAGGACAGAAGAGAGATCAAAAAGGTAGGAAAGAATTGTAATGAATTCTGTGAGATTCTTCTTCAAAGAAGGTCGAACTAAATAGTTTATATTGTGTCTACTTTTAAAAGGACAAGCTTAAATAAAGGCAAAGATTCAATAAAGTGAACAAAATAGAACAAAATCTACTCAGATTAATATTGGTGAAATATTATGGCAAAGGTTCTTTAAAGAGTTATAGAACTTGTAGAAAACTGATTTTGGCTGGAAGAAGAGACTCTCTCACTTTGTCTCCCTAGAAAAGAGTGACCTTGTCTTCTGCAAACATCTGAGCCTAGCTTTGAAGACAGTTACTGGATCCTAACTTAATTTTTAACCTCATTTACCTTTATTCACCTAATGCTCCCAACATACAGGAAAAGGCTAAGTAACGTGTATTTTCATCACTCATTATCTGGCTACACAAACTATAAGCCAATCACATCCTAGCACTACTGATGAATTTTTTTTTTTTAAGATTTTATTTATTTATTTGACAGACAGAAATCACAAGTAGGCAGGGAGACAGTCAGAGAGAGAGGAGGAAGCAGGCTCTCCGAGGAGCAGAGAGCCCGATGCGGGGCTCGATCCCAGAACCCTGGGATCATGACCTGAGCCGAAAGCAGAGGCTTTAACCCACTGAGCCACCGAGGCGCCCCTGATGAATTTTTTGTTTGTTTGGTGTATTTATTTTTTGAAGGGTGTGGATCCTAGCAGATGCATTTTGTAAAAGCCAAACAAATTTTAAAAGTTTGTCTTGGTTATTTGTATATATACCCCTGATAGGCATGGAGGGAATTATTTTAAATAATGTGGTCTGAAAAGACAACGTTTGAGGAAGAAACTGCATGAAGAGAAGGAATGGTTACTAAGATTATTTTAGAGAAGACACTTTGAAGCTGAGGTAACTCAAAGTCACCTGAAGGTAACTGAAAAAGGCCTGAAAAAGAATGGGGTTGGCATGTCCATGAAACACCAAGAAGGACAGACAATATGCTGCATTTGAAGTGAACCACAATAGTAAGGTGGATAATAGCTTGGCCAAAGTGTGTGAAAAAGTGGATGGTGTGCGGACCACAGCACAGAGTAAAGGGGCTGCCTTTGCCAGAAGTATATGAATTCAGATGCAGATGGGTACACTGTTGGTGGGAATTTTCGCTCACCACTTCTGTTTTCATAATAAAATAAGGAACAAGGTGATCAGCCAAAAGTAGAAGAGCAGTGAAGATGTTGGGTGTTATTAATTAATACGATTCTCTTCCAGGAATAACATGAAAACCAACTAAGAAAGCTATTAAAAATAATGGAACAGCTATTCATTTCCTCTCTGTACACATGCCCACCATAGAGAACTTACCCTACTCATAACCCTGGAAGAAAGAGTCTTACTCTATCAGTTAGGTTTAGGTTCTGTTGCACTTAATAGAAACTCCAACTAATGTGGCTTAAATAACTTGAATGTTATTTTATCCCACATTGAACAACTCCAAATAGGCAATCTGAGCTAGAATTGTGGCTCCATGAGGTCTTCAAGGACCCAGGCTCTTTCAGCCTCTCTATTCCACCAAGGCTAGCCCCTTCCTTCTTTGCTTTAGAAAAGATTTCCTGAAAGTCTGTTATGTTTCTGTTTCCTCTCATTGTCAGAATTTGGTCACTAGGCCTTGCCTTGCTACAAAGGAGTGTGGTGAATATCTTTTAATGAGGCAGTCATGAGTCCAACTAGATATCTGGGTTCTCATTACTAAATAAGAAGGGAAGTGGATGGTGAAGGGACAAGCCACCTCTGTCACATCTACACATCTCATGGCTTTCCCAGAGCCCCTCCACCATCACTGTGCTCTCCAATGACATATATGGATAGCTAACACAAGCCAAGCCAGTAAGATTCTCTCTCTGGAGAGTCAGGCTGTGGGACACAGAAATTAAGTTAATTTACTTCTGAAGGACTAAACTGCAAGAGATACTAGACTAGAACCCTATAGAGAAAATACAAGACTGTAGAAAGTAACAGAACAAATGAACAAAGAAAAGGAGAGTTGAGGCTGCAGAAGGAGAGAAAATATAAGTTCATGTCAGGGCTTCCATTCATATCAGGGTTGATACAATTCTTTTATCTGGATTCTGTGCAACTCCTCTCTTCCTTTATGCAGAAATCCCTTCAGTTTATATGTAAAATCCCTTTATAGAAAAATGTGAGTTTTTTGGAGTAGGTTTCTATTCACTACAACCGAAGGATCCTTAAGATACCTAATAAGAATGTTATGATTTGATTGATGTTCTGTGTATATGAAGTGTTTCTGCATTTTCTGTGAAACTCGTGGAAGATCATTGTGTTCTTTTCTACCCCTTATGGAAAGATAGATAAGATAGAATTTCCTTTAGAATTTTATGCTTTTAAAAAGTATGTGATGGGGCGCCTGGTGCCTCAGCGGTTTAAGCCTCTGCCTTCGGCTCAGGTCATGATCTCAGGGTCCTGGGATCGAGCCCCACATTGGGCTCTCTGCTCAGCAGGAAGCCTGCTTCCCTCTCTCTCTGCCTGCCTCTCTGCCTACTTGGGACTTCTCTCTCTGTCAAATAAATAAAATATTTTTTAAAAAAGTATGTGATAATTACAAAGTGATATTCTTCTTTTTAAAATTCAGAAAATGGCAATTAAGTAATATTCATTATGTCTTTTTTTGTCCTGTCCACTAGGAAGATGCTGACTAAATTCATTACAGAGTCACGGGTATTTACAGCAATTCCTGGTTAAATCACAAAGCCTGGAGATTACATTATTGTTTCTAAGCATTCACTGCACCTCCTTGGGAAAGCTTTATACTTCACATACCAGGCTTGGCCACATCACTTGCTCTCACCAGTGAAATGCTGAAGTGATGGATGCCATGTCTAAGCAGAAACTTTAAGAGCTAGCATATGATTCCATCGTCACTCTTTTCCTTCTGCTGTGCCTCTCAGCAAGAGGCTTCTCCTTCATTCTGGGCCCATGAATGTAAGTGATGGGGAGTTTATCCACAGATCTTACCAGGATGTAGCCAGAACTAGAGAACAAACATTAGTTTTAACCACTAAAATAAGGGGATTGTTTGTTACAACAGCCTAACCTAACTTAAGCTAATAAAGGAAGCAATTCAATATGTTTATATGCAGGGCATTGAAGAGTATCAGGAAGGACTAAAAGGATGAACATGTCTGAAGGGAGCACCAGAAACACCTAGAACTCCTATCCCAATGCTTATCACCACCATTCAGCCAAGTTATCTAAGCCAGAAACCTAGGCATCATCTGGAGTCTGTCTTTTTTCTTCTGGTCTCCTATATCCAAATCTGTTATCTCTATTATCTCTAAATCCATTCCCATAGATACTGCTTTAGGGAATTAGACCCTTATTATCTCTCCCTTCAATGAATGTAATAATCTACTAATGTGTCTTTCTGTTTTGGTCTCCTTCCTCCAATCCATTCCCTACACTCAAATAGAATAATATTTCTAACATGATGTCATACCTTTGCTAGAAACATCCCATGTGAGAGTTACATGTCAGCTAGATACATGTGAGCTGGTCCTGACCAACCAATGGCTGTAAAGCGGGGTCAGACCACTGCAGGTTCAAGGACCAGACTTGCCACTTTCTATGCACAAAACACTTAACCTCTGTAAGTGTAGTTTTCTTCACTTTAAAAAAATGAGAATCATAAAATAGACTATACCTTGTAGCTTTGTTATGGAGGTTAAATTAGAGAAATAAATTGAGTTGGCAAAGTGGTCACACTGTAGAACAAGGAATAACAACAGCTGTCTGGCTACAGCACCTAGGAATACCTCACAGTCCTTATCTGTTCATACAACTGTCTCCCTTTACTAGACACTAAGCAACTTGTAAAGAAACTCAACTCAATACAACTAGATTTCCAGGGTAGAGAACACTTCCTCAGATGCTTGAAGAATGTTTTTTGCACATAGTCTCAATACTGCATTTCAAATGCACATTCCATTCTCCAAAAACAACTTATACTACCAGATCAATGGAACATAACTCTCAAGGGTAATAGAAGTCAATACATTCTAAAGAAATGCAAGTACTTCTTCCCCATTTTGACAAGAGAATTTTCCTCACATGTACATTTCACTGCTTCCTGTCTGCCATTTGAAATGTAATTGTAAAAACAGTAGGGTGGTTGTATTTCTGAAGTATATAACTGAAGTTCAAGGATTTTTTTTCTTTTACTTTGAAGGTGAGTCCTTGGATGTGGATTAAGGTTCTCAATGAACCAACTGGGCATTTTTTTTTTTTTTAAAGATTTATTTATTTATTTGACTGAGAGAGAGAGAACACAAGCAGGCGGAATAGCAGAGGGAGGGAAAGGCAGAAGCAGACTCCCTGCCAAGCAGGGAGCCTAAGACGGGACTTGATCCCAGGACCCGTTATCATGAACTGAGCTGAAGGCAGACGTTTAACAACTGAGTCACCCAGGGGCCCCACAACTGGGAATTTTAAAAGTGTTTTGTTTTTTAATTTCAAATAGCCCAAGAAACAGTTTTGTTCAGAATATCCAAAAATCCTTGCTATAAAGACCCAAACGTAAGAAAAATGGAAGCTTGCCAGAAATGCCAAATGATAGTATGATTTATATTATAATTGTTACTATTCCAAAATTTTAAATGTAATAGGTAAAGGCAGTAAAATAAACCATCTAATCTACACTGGGGGATTATACAACACTGAAGGACTGGACTTCATGCTAAAATGTTATTTCTTTCCAATAGTGCCTCCAAATGGTTTATCTTATTAGCATTAGGGTATAACTTATGAAATTGCTAACTGTTCTTGATCTACAAAAATGGCAATTTTACATTCAACTCTTTTTGATCTGGTATTTTTATCTTTTCCAGAAATACATATTACTTACATAACATCGTTAATAATTTGCATGCATGCATGTCTCTTAAGAGTATTTGACATGATGAATTGTAATTAATTGTTTGTAATCTCACTTTCGTATTATATTATGAATGTTTGCAGAAAAAAAATAATTTCTCCTTTTTTTCTGTGTTCCTGGAGTTTAGCACTGTCTGGCACTTAGCAATTCTTGCAGTGTCTGACAGTGTATGCTGAGAATAGGATGAGTGCTTAGGAAAGAACATACAAAAAAATAAAATCAAGCTCTAGTATAAGTTACCATGCAAACTTCATTAAAATTAGGATGGCTCCATAGCTTAGTACCTGCTGATAAACCCAAATATTTCCTGAAAATACAATATTTGGACCACTACTACTCCATACCAAAGAAATAATAACTGCAAATTTTCTTTATTCGGAGACCAGTTACCCACTATATAGGCCTTACATTTCTTTCTCTTCCTCTTTCCTACCATCTGCTTCCGTATGTCTTGGAGGAAAGGAAGGTAAAAGGAAGACGAAATGCTATCAATGGTTAATGTACTCCTGGCTTGTAAATGTTCTAATGAGAGGAAGAGGGAAACTTTTAAAGATGATGATTCTAATGGTTCATACAGCATTGTTAAAATACCTGTGGATTTCAATCTTTTTTATTATATTATCTTTTAAAATTTGTACTATAATTTAAAAATGCATACTATCTTTTAAATTTTTTAAAAGATTTTTTATTAATTTTTGTGTCAGAGAGAGCACATAAGCAGGGGGAACAGCAGGCAGAGGGAGAAACAGGCTTCTCTCTGAGTAAGGACCCCGATGCAAGACTCAATCCCAGGACCCTGAGCCAAATGAACCACCAAGGTGTCCCACTATCTTCTAAATTTTTGAAATTTAAATATTGTATTATCTTTTTGAATCTGTACTTCTATGTCTGATCATATTAAGACTAACGGATTCCCCAAGGCTGAGAGAAAGGTTACAAATGTTTTCAAGGACAGAAATCCTGGGAAGTAAGAAATTCTAGTAACATGCCAAACCTGACAAAGAGCCCCTTGAGAGACAACAATTGGTAACATCTAATTTGGGTGTTCACCCAGGTCTCCGGGAGTATACTCAGGAGGTATTTATGACTACATTTTCCCTTGCTTCATAATTTGAAATTCAATCCAATTCATCAGATTTTTTTTTTGCCTTTAATTTATTTATTTTTTCAGCGTAACAGTATTCATTGTTTTTGCACAACACCCAGTGCTCCATGCAAAACGTGCCCTCCCTATTACCCACCACCTGTTCCCCCAACCTCCCACCCCTGACCCTTCAAAACCCTCAGGTTGTTTTTCAGAGTCCATAGTCTCTTATGGTTAGCCTCCCCTTCTAGGGTATCATGCTTACAGATTTTTTTTTAAAAGATTTTATTTATTTATTTGACACAGCAAGAGAGAGAGAGAGACAGGGAGAGAGGGAACACAGGCAGGGGGAGTGGGAGAGGAAGAAGCAGGCTTCCTGCTGAGCAGAGAGCCCAATGCGGGGCTCAATCCCAGGACTACGGGATCATGACCTGAGCTGAAGGCAGCCACTTAACGAGTGAACCACCCAGGTGCCCCAATTCATCAGATCTTTAATCTCAATTTCAACTTCAATATCCATATCTAAATTCCTGGTGCTATTATAATAATGATATTTCATATTCAGTCAACTAACACAGATCGTAACTAAAACACAAATTCCCCTAATTTTCCAAGTAAAAGAGTCATTTTTTTTTTAAATATTTTATTTATTTGATAGAGAGAGGTCACAAGTAGACAGAGAGGCAGGCAGAGAGAGAGGGAGAAACAGGCTCCCAACTGAGCAGAGAGCCCAACGTGGGGCTTGATCCCAGGACCCTGAGATCATGACCTGAGCCGAAGGCAGAGGCTTAAACCACTGAGCCACCCAGGCGCCCCTAAAAGAGTCATTTTATGAAGAAGGTCAGCAAATATGATGGATAAACAGAACATAGCTGATCAAACTGGAACCTGTTCAAACACCAAAACTAATACCATTCCAGTTAACCTTGAAACATTTTTATCAAATGTTTGATGATTATAATTTGAGGGTGTGTTAGTAATTTCTTGATTTATATTTCAATTTGATGAAAATAATTTAGAAGAGTAATCACACCACAATTACATTTAATAGAAATCACACAAAAACCGAATTTCCGTAACGACTATAATCACAACAAACCATTGATTTCTAACTATTTGGTCTGCTTGTTACATCTGATTTTACTCTTTGGTCGTTTACTATAAATCAATACACAGATGTTAAAAAACAGTAGGGCAGACAACTCAATTTGGTTTACAGAATGAACTCGCAGCAGTTGAGCTCCACCTACAGGCAAAAATAATTCTTTATAATCAATTTTAAAATAGGATTTTCCAAAAGACAAGCTCCAAATAATCCCAAACTTACAATTAACTTTGAGTGCACATTAGAATAACCTGGGGTGCTTTCTTAAACTTATGATCCCATGCCACAAATTCTGATTGACTTAGTCTGGGGTGGAGCATGTTCTCCAGTGACCTAAATGTACAGAAAAGTCAAAAGACATTGATCTAAAGAACATCAGAAATACTCAAGTGTCATAGTTTAGTTCTTATAAAATTATTTGAGTCCCACTATACTGACCATTTTATGTTTTTCAAAGATTAAAACTAAATTTACGGGGCGGGGGTGGGAGGTTGGGGGAACCAGGTGGTAGGTAATAGGGAGGGCACGTATTGCATGGAGCACTGGGTGTTGTGCAAAAACAATGAATACTGTTATGCTGAAAAAAATAAATTTAAATTAAAAAATGTAAAAATTGAAAAAAAAACTAAATTTAGTTGATGTAAGTGTCCTATATCACTGTTAGACTGCAAAAATTATCAGAAGTGACAGTATGATTTTTAAAATCTACCTTTACATTATTCTGTGCCTCAGAAGTAATCAAGGGAGTCTGTTTGTGGTGGGGAGTAGAGTCCTTTTTTTTAAAAATTTAATTTTATTTCTTCAGTGTTCCAAGATTCATTGTTTATGCACCATACCCAGTGATCCATGCAATACGTGCCCTCCTTTAATACCTACCACCAGGCTCACCCAAACCCCCCACCCCCCTCCCCTCCAAAACCCTCAGTCTGTTTCTCAGAGACCATAGTCTCTTATGGTTCATCTTCCCCAACCCCATTCACTTTTCCTTTCCTTCTCCTAATGTCCTCCATGTTATTCCTTATGCTCCACAAGTAAGTGAAACTATATGATAATTGACTCTCTCTGCTTAACTTATTTCACTCAGCATAATGTCTCCAGTCCCGCCCATGTTGATACAAAAGTTGGGTATTCATCCTTTCTGATAGAGGCGTAATATTCCATTGTATATATGAACCATATCTTCCTTATCCATTCGTCTGTCCAAGGGCATCTTGACTCTTTCCACAGTTTGACGATTATGGCCATTGCTGCTATGAACACTGGGGTACATATGGCCCTTCTTTTCACTACATTTGTATCTTTGGGGTAAATACCTACTAGTGCAATTGCAGGCTCATAGGGTAGCTCTATTTTAAATTTCTTAAGGAATCACCACACTGTTTTCCAAAGTGGCTATACCCAACTTGCATTCCTAAAAACAATGTAAGAGGGTTCCCCTTTCTCCACATCATCTCCAACACATGCTGTTTACTGTCTTGTTAATTTTGGCCAATCTAACTAGTGTAAGGTGGCATCTCAATGTGGTTTTGATTTGAATCTCCCTGATGGCTAATGATGATGAACATTTTTTCATGTGTCTGTTAGTATGTTCTTCTTTGGAGAAGTGTCTGTTCATGTCTTCTGCCCATTTTTGATGTGATTATCTGTTTTTTTGGGTGTTGAGTCTGAGGAATTCCTTATAGATCTTGGTTATCAGTCCTTTGTCTATAGTGTCATTTGTGAATATCTGCTCCCATTCCATGGGTTGCCTCTTTGTTTTGTTGACTGTTTCAAGCTTCTGATGTTGAGCAAATCCCAAATGTTCATTTTTGCTTTTGTTTCCTTTGCCTTTGGAGACATATCTTGAAAGAAGTTGCTGTGGCCAATGTCCAAGAGGTTACTGCCTATGTTCTCCTCTAGGATTATGATAGATTCCTGCCTCATGTTGAGGTCTTTTATCTATTTCAAGTTTATCTTTGTGTATGGTGTAAGAGAATGATCAAGTTTCATTCTTCTATACATAGCTGTCCAATTTCCCCAGCACCATTTATTGAAGAGACTGTCTTTTTTTCCACTGGATATTTTTTCCTGCTTTGTCAAAGATTATTTGACCACAGAGTGGACTCTCTACTCTGTTTCACTGGTCTATGTTTCTGTTTTTTTGCCAGTACCATGCCGTCTTGGTGATCACAGCTTTGTAGTACAGCTTGAAATCAGGCAATGTGATGCCCCCAGTTTTTTCTTTTTCAACATTTCCTTAGCAATTCGGGGTCTTTTCTGATTCCATACAAATTTTAGGATTGTTTGTTCCAGCACTTTGAAAAAGACCAGTGGAATTTTGATTGGGATGGCACTGAAAGTATAGTTTGCTCTAGGCAGTATAGACATTTTAACAATGTTTACTCTTCCAATTCATGAGAATGGAATGCTTTTCCATCTTTTTGTGTCTTCTTCAATTTCTTTCATGAGTGTTCTATAGTTCCTTGAGTACAAATCCTTTACTTCTTTGGTTAGGTTTATTCCCAGGTATCTTATGGTTCTTGGTGCTATAGTAAATTGAATCGATTCTCTAATTTCCCTTTCTGTATTTTCATTGTTAGTGTATAAGAAAGCAACTGATTTCTGTGCATTGATTTTGTATCCTGCCACATTACTGAACTGCTATATGAGTTCTAGTAGTTTGGGAGTAGTCTTTTGGGTTTTCCATATAAAGTATCATGTTATCTGCGAAGAGAGAGAGTTTGACTTCTTCTTTGCCAATTAGAATACCTTCTATTTCTTTTTGTTTTCTGATTGCTGTTGCTAGGACTTCTAGTACTACGTTGAACAACAGTGGCGAGAGTGGGCATCCTTGTGGTGTTCCCGATCTCAAAGGGAAGGCTGTCAGCTTTTCCCCATTGAGAATGATATTCCCTGTGGGTTTTTCATAGATAGATTTTATGAAGTTGAGGAATGTTCCCTCTATCCCTATAATCTGAAGAGTTTAATCAGGAACAGATGCTGTATTTTGTCAAATGCTTTTTCTGCATCAATCGAGAGGACCATGTGGTTCTTCTTTCTTTGCTTATTGATTTGTTCTATCACATTGATTGATTTGTGAATGTTGAACCACCCTTGCATCCCAGGGATGCATCCCATGGTGGATAATCTTTTTATGTACTGTTGGATCCTATCAGCTAGGATCTTACTAAGAATCTTGGCATCCATATTCATCAGGGATATTGGTCTGAAATTCTTTTTGATGGGGTCTTTGCCTGGTTCGGGGATCAGGGTAATGCTGACTTCATAGAGTCTGGAAGTTTTCCTTCTGTTTCTATTTTTTGAAATAGCTTCAGGAGACTAGGTATTATTTCTTCTTTGAATGTTTGGTAGAATTCCCAAGGAAATCCATGAGGTCCTGGGCTCTTGATTTTTGGGAGGTTTTTGATCACTGCTTCAATCTCGTTAGTAGATATTGGTCTATTCAGGCTGTCAATTTCTTCCTGTTTCAGTCTTGGAAGTTTATAGGTTTCTAGGAATACATCCATTTCTTCTAGTTTGCTTAACTTATTGGCATATAACTGTTGATAGTAATTTCTGACATTGTTTCTATTTCCTTGGTGTTAGTCTTGATCTCTCCCCTTTCATTCATAATTTCATTAATTCCGGTCCTCTCTCTTTTCTTTTCAAGTAGTTGGCCAATATTTTATAGATCTTATTGATTCTTTCAAAGAACGAGCTTCTAGTTTTGCTAATGTGTTTACTGTATCTCTAGTTTCTAACTCATTGATCTTTGCTCTAATTTTGGTTTAGAGGGGAGTAGAGTTCTTAACCCTGGAGGCACATTAGTATATCTGGGGAGATTTTACAAAGTATTGTTGCCCTAAATGAGTATCTGTTCTTACAAGTTAGAAAAGCAGTTACTTTAGAGGGTGAGGGAGGGAGATGGGGCAAGAGGGAGATTTTTGGGTGACAGAATTTTCTGTTTCTTGATCTGGATGATGGGTATGAGTATATATGGTTTGTAAAAATTTAGCAAGCTGTATAATTATGATATGTGCACTATGAAATAGAGCTAAGACAAATACATTCTGTATGTATAACATACTTTAATTAAAAGCTAAAAAGTTAAAGAGGAGGATGTGTCCAGGTTTTCCTTCAGACCAAATGATTCAGAATCGTGGAGATGGGGCCTAGCTATCAGTATTTCTTTGAATGTTCCCCCAGGGAATCTAACAGAAAGTTGGAAATGAAAAACCATTCCTCTAATATCTTCCATCACAGATATATTTATTCATTTATTAATCTACTCATACAAACTTTAAGGACCATATACTTACTATACTAGACTCAGAGGATGTAAAGATAAAAAGGACACAGGGCACCTGGGTGGCTTAGTCAGTTAAGCATCTGCCTTCGGTTCAGGCCATGATCCCAAGGTCCTGGGATTGAGCTCCACGTTAGGCTCGCTGCTCGGTGGGGAGTCTGCTTCTCCCTGTCGCTCTGACCCTCCCCTGCTCATTCTCTCTCTCCAATAAATAAAAACTTTTTTAAAAGAAAAGATAAAAAAGGATATAATCTCTGAAGAAATTTAATCTAGGCAAGGGATAGATAGGTAAACCAGTAAATCCCATATGATAAATACAAGCAAGTTACTTACAAGATCTAGAGGTGAAAGTGATTTGTTAAAGAAAAATTCAATCATTTTGATGTTGTTCATTCTTTTTTTTTTTTTTTTTTTTTTTCAGACCAGAATATTTTTAATTGGGAGAAAGCTCAGAAAAAGTCCTGGTAAGAAAACAATAGTATCAATTTTTTTTCAACTATTTAAATGTGAAAATATTATAGCCCAAATGTTTAACAGCTACTCTCTTTTGCCTGTGAATTCCAGAGTATCTTTTTTTGGACAAATATTTATATGAGCGAAAAAAAGCCATTCTATTAGCTCTTCCTTATTTCGAGCTTTGTTTTAAATAACTTCAATATCCTAAAAGGTTAAAAGGATTAGATTTTAGTTCTTCATTCACTGAATATTCTATTAAAATTTCTACCTGATTTCAAATAAATTTTAACTAAAATACAAAGTGCTGCTTTGAAAAATGTCTAAAACCACACTGGGTTTTTTTTTTTTCCCATTTTATTTATTTTTGTTGTTCATTCTTTTATACAAATATTTGGGTACCTATGATGTTTGGCCATGGAAAAACACTAACAAATGGTACAATTTCTGCCTTCAAGAAAGTTACAGAATAAGGGTACATAAGAAAGGAAATAAAGGTATAACCTAACATCATACTATCACAGACGTGTAAGAAAGGTGTAATATGGGGGCACCTGGGTGGCTCAGGTGTTAAATGTCTGCCTTCGGCTCAGGTCATGATCCCAGGGTCCTGGGATCAAGTCCCACATCAGGCTCCCTGCTCCTCAGGAAGCCTGCTTCTCCGTCTCCCTCTCCCTCTGCTTGTATTCCCTCTCTCGCTGTGTCTGTCTCTCCGTGTCAAATAAATAAATAAAATCTTAAAAATAAAATAAAATCTCCTTAAAAAAAAAAAGAAAGGTGTAATATGTACACCCTAAGGAGTCAGAGATGGTACTACCAAGTTGCTGACCTTGGAGGTAAGGTGATAGATAAACTTAAACTAGTCCAGTAATTGGGGAATTAAAAATTAGTATTCTAGAAGAGTGTTTCTCAAAAAGTTAGTATGCATACAGATCAGCTGGGGTTCTTGTAAAATGCAGATTGATTCCTCAAGTGTGGGATAGGGCCTGAAACTCAGTATTTCTAAATATTTCCCAAGTGATACTAATGTTACTAGTCTACAGATTACAATTTAAGTAGCAAAGTTCTGCAACAAAATGGGTTTCAAGAGACAAGAGATAAAAAATGCCCAATATTCCACAGCAGAGACACCAAGAAGAACAAAAATTGCAAAGTAGCTATTAGATTTGTCAATTAGAAGGCCTTAGTGAGAGTAGTTTAAGTGGAATGATGAGGGAGAATCTAACTGATGGGTATTTAGAAATAAATAAGAAGTAATAAGGTGGGAACAGGAAATAAAATGGAATAGTTTTGTTTGTTTTCACTCTTGAATGCTGGGAGAGGTTTAAGTCTATTCATAAACTGAAGGAAAGGAACCAGTAGAGAGAGAAAACTAAAGATGGGGAAGAGGGTGGAATCACTTTGGGTAGAGAGACTCCTCTCCCTTTGCAGCAGAGGAGAAGGAGCTAAGAATTGGTCTCAAAAGGGCAGGGAGGGGAAAAGAAAAAAAGTGGAAGGAGTTACTCTTATTTCACAGAGCAGGAAGCCAGGTGATCTGGTGAGTGACAATGAGTTCAAGGTTTGAACTAAGCACTGTGGGGGGTGGGAAGTGAAGAAGCACTAGAGGTACAGCTGAGGCTAGACTTGTACGTGGTTGTGTGATTCTGCGCATCAGTATCCAGCAGTGAAGGTATAGGCTTAAAGAAGATGGGCTGGATGAGAGAGTGAGACTGACACATTTAGAAAAGGAGGAGGAAAGGGACATAAAACCTAAGAAGTCAAAGAGGTAAAATGAGAGAAGAGAAAGGTGAGAAGGTAGGAAGTGTTTTGCACTTTTTTTGGTCTTCAACCCCTAACCAGTTTTCAACAGTGTTAACAACTAGAGACACTGCTGAGAATACATTATTAGGAAAAGATTCTACTCTGCATAAATTTGTTGAAATTTATATTGTTAAGCACCATCCCCCAGCTTACACATAAGTACTCAACAAATCTGCTTGTAGATTTAACATCCAAAGTGATAAACAGCTTTAACAGGGTCCAGATGTTTCTTTACCAACAGAAGCAACACCACAAATTTTCAGTAAAATTATACTTCTTGCCTAAAGCACTGGTCAGCTAGTCTATTCCCTGATCGTACTGCTTGAATCAGAAAATGGACTACGTTTAGCACATGGAGATGAAAACGCTCAATATCTGAATAGATAATAATTTCACATGAACATCCTATCTTGCTGGCAGCTGTACCCTTTATAATTCAACTTAGACTGAGTAGTGTTATTCCTTTAAATTTAACTATCTTTTTTTTTAACCACATTACAGTTTTTTAAGACTCTTAGAGGTTTTTGTGTTTTTTTTTAAACATAAAATTAACTCGAGACTTAAACTATAATGAAGCTGGTATAACTAACCAAAAGCACTAATAATTTTGGAGTTTTTTTGCACTCAAGTGGTCATGAGACAAGCATGGATATTTCTAGATAAAAGTGGAAAACTGTATTTTCCCTTTGAAATGCTATACTTTCTTCTCTATCCTGATATCCTTATTTTTCTTTGTAGGCAGGAGAGGTAAGATGGAGGGAGAAAGAAGGATGTGCATATTGAAAAATCTGGGGGAAGAGGGAAACAGTTAAAAATAGAGGATGCTTAAGTGTCTCAGTCAATTAAGCATCCCACTGTTGATTTTGGCTCAGGTCATGATATCAGGGTCCCAGGATAGAGCCCTGGGTTGGG
Organism: Meles meles; assembly: GCF_922984935.1. NCBI lineage: Eukaryota > Metazoa > Chordata > Mammalia > Carnivora > Mustelidae > Meles > Meles meles. Next base: position 89,575,072 of record NC_060068.1, read on the forward strand.
CTCCATGCTCATTCGGGAATCAAGGATTCTCTCTCTCTCTCCCCTCTCCTCTCCTCTCTCTGACCCTCTCCCAACTCGTCTGCAGAGTCTCTCTCTCTCCCTCTCTCTCTCAAATAAATAAATCAATCTTAAAAAAAAATAGATGTTTTGGTGTTTTCAGTATTTATTAAGGCAAATTTTGCCAAATAAGCTTTATTTAGTTCTTAAAGAAAATTCAGCTCTGCTAAATTATAAGTTATACTAATTACAGAGTAATATAAGTATTGGAAATTGTTATTAAAGCCAACAAGACAGTAGGATTGAAGAATTAAACACTTAAACATAACAACTATTTGTTTCATCTATTAAAAACTAAAAATGGGGGCATCTGGGTGACTCAGTTGGTTGAGCATCTGACTCTTGGTTTCGGCTCAGGTCATGATCTCAGGGTTTTGAGACAGAGCCCTGCATCAGGCTCCGTGCTCAGCTTGGAGTCTGTTTGAGATTCATACTCTCCCTCCTCTCCCTCTGCACCATCTCCCCATACATGTGCTCTTTCTCTCTCTCTAAATATAAATAAATCCTTAGATTTATATGAAAATAAATTTTTTGTCACATTATAAACCTAATCTTTAAAAAATTCATAGCTCTTAACAATCAGAAAATGCATGTCTTGAATGAGAGAGAGAAAAAAAATATTGATTGTATATGTAATCTGACTTAAAGTTACTGAGCTGATGTGATGTATAAGCGCTAAAATATTGTCAATAGTGGCCCAAAGGTAATCTACTATATTTAATTACTATTTCTGAATATAGACTGAAATATAAACTTTCTGAAGTTTATATTATCAGTGGGAATTTCTGGGAATTACTTTTCTGGTTATATAAAGAAAAAATTAAGGGAGTAAAGCAATGAAAACATAAAAATGTTTTTCATTTTTAAGTTTTTCTTTTTTTTAAAGTTTTTCTATATGAAACTGAGAAATAGAGAAAAAGAATATTGTTTATATGTAGTTACATCTATTTTATCAACAAATGCATATAATCCCAAAAAAATTTTTTTAAAGATTTTATTTATTTATTTGAGAGAGAAAGAACTAGTTGTATGGGAAGGACAGAAGGAGAGGGATAAGGAGAAGCAGACACCCTGCTGAGCTGGGAGCCTGACAAAGCACTCGATCCCAGGACCCCGGGTCATGACTCTGAGATACTTAACTGACAGAGCCACCCAGGTTCCCTGGAAACATTTTATAAAGCAATATTATTTAGGGGCACCTAGGTGGCCCAGTCAATCGGTTAAGCATCTGCCTTTGGCTCAGGTCGTGATCCCAGAGTCCTGGGATCGAGCCCCACATCAGGCTACTTGTTCAGCAGAGAGTCTGTTTCTTGCTCTCACTCTCTGTGGGCGTGCTCTCTCTCTCTCTGTCTCAAATAAATAATAAAAATAAGATACTTAAAGCAGTATTATTTAAATGTATACGATACAGTTGTAATAACAGAATCATAATGGAGAGCTTTTCAATTAAATTGAATTTCAGGAGTCACAAAACTCAACAACTCTTTATCATCACACATTTGCTGAAATTTCTTTTATGATACCACTGAGATTAGGAGAGGGATATAGTATGAATCAGACTCGAAAAGATATTTAAGAATGTTTTCAGGCCCACATACTTTCATAACCAATTTTGACAAATTTTACTCACCTAAATCTGAGGACTTCTCTTTTCATTCTATAGAACACTCTGTTCATTTCATATCCTTCCACATGTAACTAATATGTTGTTTACCTCACATATGAAAATTTACAGTGGCTTTTAAAGAAGAGATTAGAAAGAAATGAAGTAGAATTTGACTCAGGGGACCACTGCTATAAGTACTTTAAAACTGGTCTATTTTAGGCCTCCAAATAGGCTAACACACAAATGGTGTACATATCAAACATTATGAAAATAGTACTTAAAAAAATAAGTTGAATAGAGGACTTTATACTAATTTAAAGTGAAGTCTAAAAAAGACAAACTGACACAACACACAGTAATTGACTCACCTGCGGCTAACTGATTTCACTTCTCCCTCTCCAGATGACTTAACATTTCCACTTGTGTCCTTTTTTAACTTCTTTGCAATTCGTTCTCTCATCAGATTCTTCTCATCACCATCAATATATTCATCATGCTCTGCACCTTCATATTCTCCATCCTGTAGAAATTGAAGTGGAATATTTGCCAAGCATCCCATTGCCCTTTAAACTTCCAGAGATCCATCCCAGACTCTCCTCATTGCCTTCTATCTAGGCCAGTTTTGTTTTTTGTTTTCCTCTGTCTTGAATTAGTAGTGGCTTGAACAATCTGTTCCAGGTGGGAATACTCCTGGGGTCTGCTCTAGGCCAACTATGTAAGTATGGGATACCCAAATAAGGGGTGTTTGCTCACTTAACCCATAGCCCTTCTGTGCAACACGGGCTGTACTCTCTCTGTATCACCCAGGATATTGTGTCTATCTATATTCCTATTCTTTCCCAGTGGGAAATGTGGCTTCTGCAGGCAGTTGGCCAGTATACTGATCTCAACTAAAGATTAATTCCAGTAGAATCAGGAGGTGGAGAAGCTGAGATTTCTTCCTATAATCTTAGTTATACCACCTACTCCTCTTCTCAGAATCCTCCAGTGGATCCCCAACTCACTTACAACCCTACACATTCTATACCTCCTGGACATAATTTCCCACAACTCCAGGCCAGCAACACCATTTTTCTAGGGAAAAATGTAGAAGATAATCTAAGAATCACCAGTTAGAGCTGGTGTTCTTTCTATCTCGAAACACTCATATTCCATATATCTTCATTGCCCGCCCTCTCATCACCTTCAAGTCTTTTTTTATCGCTTTAATACCCAATACAACTAATAAAGAAAGATCAACATAGTCTTGAAAGAGGATCTTCAGAATTGTGTATATAAAGGAGGAATACTACAAATAACTAATCGAAGCATTTTCCCATAAACCATGTAGGATACCCATGCATCAACATTTAAACTTTTAACATAATAAAATAAAATCAATGACATCTGAATTTTGAGTATTCAGGTAGTGAGAGGGAGAAAAAACAGGTTAGAAATTCACAAATACCTAAGATTTCAATTTTGTAGGGAAATACACACACATCTACACATATGCTTGGAAGGAAATATTCCAATCAAAATAAATGATTTACTTTTCAGATTTTTAATTTTTTTCAAAAATTTAAATATATAATTATAAATGTAACATATACTACCTTTTAAGAAAAATATTAAATTTTTATAAACATTTTGAATTTTCTATTAATTGTTCAAACTATATACTAAAATTAATACTTACATTGGTTGAATCTGCTACTGCATCATCTTTTTCACTACAAAAGGAATGAAAAACAGGAAAATTTTAGCCTCAAACTGAAACTTCTAAAATTATTCAAATTCTAGGATTATTCAAAATTTAGAATACTTTATTAGGATTAACAGTTCAAAGACCTATCTCAACATAGGAATTTCAGAATGGAACTGTAGAATAAACAGAAACATTCTACAAGAGAGTCATTTTTACAAATAGAATAAGAACAATGCCACATGAGCACACATATAAATTAACTAGAATTAATGGGAAAAAAGCAAACAACCTACAGTACTGTTTTTATGAGCAAAGGGCTGCAGTGAACAATTTTTTCCATCAGCGTGATGTACTCTGGCAGAAAAAACCAAATACTTAAAATACAAGGATATTAAGAAAAGATTTATTTTACATAGAATTTTTGAAAACAAGCTAAACTCAATGCAATAGCATTTTAATCCCTTTTGAGACAGTGACCCAATATATCATGTACAATTGTATTTAACAGAAGACATCTTCCCTTCTCCAAGAGAAGCAATAGAGATAGACATTTCCTGATAACTACCAAAATGTATAAGAAAGAACTACTCAATGGTGACTTCTTCACAAAACCTTTCAACTCTGCCCTGTTTACCTATAGTACCAACAGGCACAAAAATGCTTTAAGGAAAAAGCTAACAAAGTAACTCTGAATTAAACATTAAACTTTTTTTTTATTAAAGATTATATTTATTTATTTGACAGAGAGACAGAGAGAGCCATCACAAGTAGGCAGAGCAGCAGGCAGAGGGAGAGAGAAGCAGGCTCCCCCCTGAGCAGAGAGCCCGATGTGGGACTGGATCCCAGGACCCTGAGATCATGACCTGAGCCAAAGACAGAGGCTTATCCCACTGAACCACCCAGGCGCCCCTAAACATTAAACTTTTAAAGCAAACTGTTTCCTACTCAAACTATACCAAGATGTAAGTTAAGCAATTAATTTTAAATTTAATTAGCCCAAAAGAAATAGATAGCAAGACAAAAGAAAGGGACCAGAATGCTTCCCTCCATTATGCTAGAAGCTCCATCACCAAAATGCTTTCGTTATTTGTCTGAGTTTTAAAAAACTGCACTTAAGAGAACTGACCAGGGCGCTGGGTGGCTTAGTCAGTAAAGTGTCTGACTCTTGATTTTTGCTCAGGTTGTGATCTCAGGGTTGTGAGACTGAGCCCTACACTGGGCTCTGCCCTCAGTGGGGAGTATGCTTGAGATTCTTCGCCCTCTCCCTTTACCACTCCCAACACCCATAGCGCACGCTCACGCTCAAATAAATAAATTTTTTTTAAAAAGAGAGAGCAAACTGACTTTTTTCTTACAAAGGCAGCAAGAAAATATCTGAGCCAGAGATTAATTTAGGATCACACTTATAGCATACTAACCTTCCAACAGCTGGAACAGAACTGAGATGGGGATCATCCTTAAGCAAGTCATGACTACTTTTGCTTTTTCCCTTCATGCTCTAGGGAAAAATGTAGGATATAATCATAAGAAGAAATAAGTTTTCCAAAAGAACAAGTTAACACATTTACATAAAATCTAGTACTGTTATAATATGACTAGCAAAAGAGACATGTTCCTGAAATTTTTAATATAAATTAAAGCTTTACAAATAAGGGGCGCCTGGGTGGCTCAGTGGGTTAATGCCTCTGCCTTCAGATCGGGTCATGATCTCGGGGTCCTGGGATGGAGCCTGCATCGGGCTCTCTGCTCGGCAGGGAGCCTGCTTCGTCCTCTCTCTCTACCTGCCTCTCTGCCTACTTGTGATCTCTATCTGTCAAATAAATAAATAAAATCTTTAAAAAAAAATACTTTTTCTTCCTAAAAGTGATGAATCCTTCAAAATAAGTTTATTGATTACTATTTCCAAACACTATGATTGCTATGATTTAGCTGTATATATGATTTACATATAGCTAAACTAATTCTTTGACCCAGATAGTAAAACTTAGAAGATAGTTCACTAGAGTAATTTGAAATAAATGCACACAATTGTTTTTCAAACACATAGGCTATACTGCACAGAATTACATGTATACATGTATTCTGCTTCTCTGAAGAATTCTATTACATTCTTTGACCTGAAGCACAGACAGAAAAACTTAGAAACAAACAGATCTTATAGGCCATGTGATCTAGTCTCCCACCCAATGCAGGCATCTCCTTGACATCACTGCTAACTAGTCAGCCAGTGTTTTGAACACCTGAAAGGAGTTTTTCCTTAGACATACACACAAATCACTCCTTTTCAAATGTTTTCTAAAGTTGGACAGTTCTCTCTGTAATTGGAGAGAAAAAAAAAACCTATGTGTAATTTCCAGCCATCCAACCAATCCTAGTTCTACCTTCTAGAACTAGAGAGAGCTTAGTTTAAATACAAAGAGACTGGTATAATAATGGCCCCCTAAAGATGTCCACGTCCTAGTTCTCAAAACCTGTGACTATGTTACCTTACATGGCAAAAGGGACTTTGCAGATAAATTAAGGATTCTGAGATGAGGAGACTATCCTGGATTGTCAGAGTATATCCAGTTGTAATCACAAAAGTCCTTACAAGTAAAAGAGGGAGGCAGGAGAGTCTGTTTCATAAAGATAAAGCATGAGAAAGACGCTATGGTCTATTGTTAGCTTTGAAGATGGAAGAAGAGGCCATAAGCCAAGGAATGCAAATGGCTCTAGAAGTTGGAAAAGTTAAGGGAAGAGATTCTCCCCAGAGCCTCCAGAAGGAAGGCAGCCCCGCCAATAGCCCAATATGGAGCCAAGTGAAACCTGTTTTGGACTTCTGACCTCCAGAACTGTAACATATTAAATTTGTTTTGCTTCAGGCCACTAAACTATGGTAATTAGTTATAGCAGAAATATGAGACAAACATAAATATACTAACATCTTTTTAAAATTACTTAAATGTAAACAATTAGAAAGATTAAGTTTAATACAATTTAATGAGGCAACAATAGTTTATAAATTAGACTGTTCAACACTTCTTACAACCTCTGTGCAAAAGGCCTAGTGGCACTCTTCATGCCACGTCTACCACTTCCTCTCCCACCAATCCTAACCTCCTGGGAAAGCTTAATTTCTTGGACTAAACAAGAATATGACAAAATATTCTTACTTTATTTCCAAAAGCAGTGTACTTGTCTATCAATATAATTTTCTGGGGGTGAGAAAAAAGCCTTCTTATAACTTGGGGCTTGAGGAGAAAATGTTGGCATATCTTGCAGTGAGAGAAATACTATGTGTATCACTGTAAACGTGGGACAACTTAATCAGTATTTTAAAATCTAGCTATTGCGATACTTTTATAATGGACCTACCATTTAACTTGCCTCATGAAAACTTCTTGTCTGATTGTAAGCTTTCACTTGAAAAATATTTTCTGACATCTGTTTTTAAGTTATATACAAAGATTCAGGAGTAACCTTTAAACCAGTGAAGACACTGAATAAAACTGTCATTTAAGAAGCAAAATGAAAGGAGGGATCTTCCATAAAAACTTTTCGAATGTCTGAAGCCTAGGATTATATTTTTACTTAGCTTTTATTTCTCCAAAGTATATCCAGTTCCTCAAGCATTCTCCATGTGGAGTGGTTCTTGGCTTTATCAACATCCTCCTCATGATCCTCCCTTCCTCTGAATGCATCTAGTTTGTCAGTTTCTTTCTTTCTTGCCCTTTCTCTCTCTCCCTCTTTCTCTTTCCTTTTCTTTGTCAGTATCCTTCTTAAATGTGGTCTGAACTGAACAAAATGCTATAAATGTGACCACCCAAAATGCAAAGAATGTTAAATTCCTTATTCCAGAGACCTTACTCTTAATAATTCAACTAGAGCTTACAGGCTATTAAGTCTTATACCTATTCAGCTGATTGCATTAAACTCAAGTATAGAATTTACATGTACTCCTATTACACTTTAACTGACTAGTTCAAATAATCATGCACAGGTTGACAACAAAGCACTCTTTGGGCAGAAGTATTCAATCAGATATAAGTCCATCTGACTATACTATCTCCCAGATCACATTTCCTCATGTTGTCCACAAGACTATGATGAGAGACTCTGAAAATGTACTCTCTGGAACTCAAAATATGTTATTATGGCATCATTCTATCATGCAATCCTATCAAAAAGGAAATTAAGTCAGTCTGGCAAGTCACTTAACCAGAGTCTCAGTTTCCTCATCTATAAAGAAAGGAAGTTGGACTAGATCCCTTTGAGCTATAAAATTCTATTATTCTAAAAGAGATTTTATCAGGTAGTAGAAATACACTGAAATAAATAAGGAAGGAAAGCTAACCCATGTGGGAGAGGTACCTTGTCATGAATAAATGAGTGGGGTGAAGTAGTGTCTGTAATCCCACACTGATAATCCATAAACCAGAGGGGACTCTATCTTATTTCTCCTTTCACATAAAGCAAAGCCCCAATTCAGACTTTACCAATTATTAACTTGTGATGTTAGACAGGTTCTGGAATAAAGCTTAACATACTGTGGAGTCACTGAAAAAAGAAACTTGATAAGCAAATGAATAATGAAACAAATTATTTTCAAGACCTCTACAAATATTTAATTTCATGCAAGCCCTGAAACTGAAAATTGTTCATAGTCTTTGTAAAAGATACCTACTTGACTTTGGTTCTAATTATTATATATGTTTAAAACAGTAAGGCTAACTTTTAAGAAATGTATCTATTGGTCATACTTTTCCAATATTCAGGCAAGGGTTCCTTTTTCTTAACCAAGGTTTCATTTTACTCCAAAGGTAAAATGTATTAGAAGTGTTCTTAAAGTCTGAATAACAGTACAAAAGGAAAATAAATAAACTGTACTTCCATTGTGATTCACTCTAAAATTCATCTCATGCCCTCTAGAGAAATTTCCTTTCCTCTAAGCCAATAAACTTCAATGATTTTTTTTTATCGTTGATCTATTTTCTCAAGCTAAACTTATTCATCCCATTATATAAACAGACAAAACAGGTGAATTCTGTAAGCCAAAGACTCTGTACAAAGTGCCAAGATGCATTCACATGTAGAGAAGAATGGGTTGTTGGAGGATCATGATATACAGGTATACACCAGTGCTCTTTTTTTAGATTTTTTTTTTTTTTTAAGATTTTATTCATTTGACAGACAGATCACAAGTAGGCAGAGAGAGAGGAAGAAGCAGGCTCCCTGCCAAGCAGGGAGCCCGATGCGGGGCTCGATCCCAGGACCCTGAGATCATGACCTGAGCCGAAGGCAGAGGCCTAAACCACCAAGCCACCCAGGCGCCCCTATACCAGTGCTCTTAAATGCTGCTCAAGCTACTATCCAGGACCCAGTGGGAATGCTCAGGAAGAACACTCGGACAATTATGCTGAGTTAAGGCTTCCAACCCCAGAAAGCTAAACTGTTGGTAAAGTTTTTTGCCAACCTTCTAGACTGCTTTAGCGTGAGGGCAGCAGCTTCTGCTTAATAATCACAATCATATCAGAGATTGATATTCTTCAGCTTTCTGAGAATCAAATATAAATTATAACATAGAGTATACTGCTTAAGACATTTAACTTTCAAAAACATTTTCCGAGATTGCATACTGAATCAAAGTAATGACTATCCACATCCTTATTTCACAACTCTAAATGGTTCCTGGTATTTTCATGCTACAAAGAAGAAAGCTGAGGCTCAGAGAGGCTAAGTTTTACAAAGTCACAAAGTATCAGTGGAAAGTGAAGAGCCAGTATCAGTGTGTATGATCCCAAATCCATGTCTGCTCCAACATACTGCTCCAACACACTGCCCCTCAAAGATGGCACAGTTTACCAACAGAGAGCTCACAGCCTAGGACTCTACATACTTAACAGGGCAGAAAGAAAAGGGTATAATGTTTTAATATACATTGAGAATACAGTCATGCTTCTTGCGTAATAAAACAAAATGGATATTTTTAAAAGGAAAACGTAAGCATTACAAGCCAGGCAGACGTTAGATAAGAAAAAGGAATGATCAAGACAAGACATTTGGAAAAGATGGTATTTTATGTGTTGAAAATAAATACGACTTTGACATCCAGAATGGGACAGGGCACTTCATGCAGGGAAAAGAACATGAACAAAGACATACAGAAAGGAAAACACAAAACATATATACAGAACCGCAAATAGTTCAGATCTGCTCACACAGTGTTTCCTACCTTTCCCTGATAAGAATTCCAAGAAATTCATTAAAAGTACAGCTTCAAAAAAAAAAAAAAGAAGTATAGCTTCCCAGGCTCCTCCCTTGGAGATTCTAATTCCATAGGTCTGAGGAGGGTGTAGGGATTTAATTTTTAATTTTTAAAACAGTGTTAGACCTGACATTTCTGTGGTTTTTTAAGTGGTGTAAGAAATATTTAACTAAAGGGCAGAGTTGGTAATAGGGAGTCACGGCCTTATTTCTATAGTCAACAGAAAGCAACTGTGATATCTTTTTTTTTTTTTAAGATTTTATTTATTATTATTTATTTTATTATTTGACAGAGAGAGATCACAAGTAGGCAGAGAGGCAGGCAGAGAGAGAGGGGGAAGCAGGCTCCCCGCCAAGCAGGGCTCGATCCCAGGACCCCGAGATCATGACCCAAGCCGAAGGCAGAGACTTAACCCACTGAGCCACCCAGGCGCCCCACAACTGTGATATCTTAGAGGTTTTAGGAAGACTGTTCTGATGGTAATGAGTGGAAGGGAAAGAAAAGCAAGGAGATGGGAGACAAGTCTGCAGACTAGAGCAGCAGCTGAGGCTAGAAATAAAGGCCTTAATGAGGGTAGTAGCAAAATAAATTAAAAGGAAAAAATAGATTTGAGATATGTCATGGATGAAAAATTGGTAGGACAGTGCAACAAATTGGTTTTGCAGAGAAAGAGTAAGAAAAAAGTCAGGATCTAAAATTCTTCTCTAGAGAATACTGATACCAGAGAGTAGAAAACGAAGTCACAAAACAGAAAAGTCTGGGAAACAGAGATAATGAATTAAGCCTTGGCCAGGACTTGGGTTACTAGTTAGATATTTAAACATAGAGAAATGGCCAATAGGCAGTTGGAGAAAAGAAAAGTAAGCCAGCCTGGAGATAGAGATTTGAGAGTCAGAAGCAAACACTGTTTTTTTTTAAGATTTTATTTATTTATGTGAGGTACAGCGAGAGTGAAAGAGCACAAGCAGGGGGAGAAGTAGGCAGAAGGAGAAGCAGACTCTCCACTGAATAGGGAGCCCGACATGGGGCTCGATCCCAAGACTCCAGGATCATGACCTGAGCCGAAGGCAGCCACTTAACCGACTGAGCCACTCAGGCGCCCCAGAAGCAAACATTTGATAACTTTATCACACAGCACAGTCAAGTACAGTCAGATGAGAGAAATACGATGACACAATACTAGGCTTATACTATTCCCATGATAATGGACTGTAGGTTGCAATTTTCTTGGCAAAAAGGAATGAATTTACTTAGTCTTTCCACTGTTTGAAGTGTTTTTCAGGTTTGAGGCAACATAAAGGGCAAGCCAATACATCTGCAGTGGTATCGTTGCACATTTCAACCTTGCAGCAAACACCGATTGCTTTGGGGTTATCAAGTTCACTACAGTCAGAGTAAGTTAAAGATTTTGTTTTACTTTGTATAATAGTAAGCAGCATAGTAACATATGCTTGAAACATTTAACACAGACTGTTGTTACAATAGAGAAAATTCAAACTAACTTCCTAGTAAAGTTGATCTCAATGTAAGAGTAAGCAAAACATATTTTCAACCAGAAATTTAATTCAACAAAAAGACTAATAGAAAAATTCCTTTCTCCTACCCTTGTGCTTTCCTCAGGCTGCTCAGCCTAATATTCAAGCCTCTGTGTGAGTTAGGAAAGGGTAAAGGGCAGACTGCACTGAGCCGCCTTCTACCCCAGAATGCTGCACTACCAGCTTAATTTCCCGCCAGTCTTCTAGACGGCTTGGGCTTAAAGGAAGCAGCCTCAGCAGCATTCAAGATCATATTAGAGACATAAATAGCTACAGAAAGCTAAGTTCGCAATTCTGATTGCACCACCTCCTAATTACATGGTTTTGCACAAGTGATTTAACCATTCTCAGTATTGGTTTCTTCCCTTACATAGGAGTACTAACATCCCCTAGCATGTGGTTGTTATAGAGGTGACATAACATAAATATTTAACACAGGTAGCAGAGGAAAATAATTACAGTATAACATATGCTTTGATGGCCACAGATTACTATGGAAAGAAGTTAAACTTAGCCTGGGTGCGAGATGGGTAGAGAAGCGGGGTGGAGGTAGTCCAGAGTTGACAGTGAAGCTAAATCATAAGGGAAAAACAAAAATTAACCAAATAAAGCAGAACCTAACCCAAGCAAAAGGAAAAACAGGAGTGGGAGGATTGTGGGGAAGGCACTTGAACTTGACATCTTTAGAAAACATCAGTGAAAGGGACTCCTGGCAATTTCCAGATCTAACATTTGTCATTTTGTCAACTTACAAATATACCCAGATGATCATGACATATAGTATATCTTTCATTTTAATAAGGCAGAAATTTGAATCATGAATAAGGCAAGACTAGTGCACTAACATCTAAAGAAGATAACTTCTGAGATATTGGGGTACCGGAATGATTGATAATGCTGACGAGGTCTAGGGAAAGGAAGTTTTCATATAAAGATGAATTTAATTTTAACATCTAAAGTAGAGATGTTTCCTAAAGGAAATTAAGAATGTCGGATAAGAGGCCAGAAATAATATTTGTCCAGGTGTCCTAGAGTTCAGAATATTAGTATACAGGTGGAAGCTGAGAATCCATGGTATCAAATATATCACTCTGGAATACTGAAGACAGCAGGAAAAAATCATGATCAGAATGTTTCTTACACATGTCCATTTCAATTCAGTCTCAATGCAATGGGTAGAAGTAGTGTGCTTACTAAATGTCCAACGTTAGCCTATCAAAACCATCCTCTATGATGAGGGAAGCACATGGATAAAGAATTAAACACAAGGGTAAAAATAATGTGCTTTTAAGCCGGTGCTATTGTTAGTTTGGGTTAGAAATAGGTAACTATATTAAGCAAATAAGACAGGGCTAAGTTACAGAGTTTTAATTACTACAACAAAACTTCTAACCTTTCAAGTTTCTGTATTCACTAATTTTCTTTCTTTTTTTAAACACTGCAGAGAGGTAATCTATTTACAGAAGAGTGATTTAAAGGCATTATGATTTTCTTTACAAACAGATGTAGGAACAGAACTGTCCACTTTTTTTTTTTTAAGATTTCATTCATTCACTTGGCAGAGAGACAGAGATCACAAGTAAGCAGACAGAGGGAGAGGGAGAAGCAGGCTCCCACTGAGCAAGGAGCCTGATGTGGGCTCGATCCCAGAACCCTGACACCATGACCTGAGTTGAAGGCAGAGGCCGAACCCACTGAGCTACCCAGGCACCCCAGGAACTATCCATTTAAAAAAAAAACTCTACACTCCAACCCTCCACTAATATTTATAATTAATTAATTTTTTTGAGAGAGGGAGGAGGGGAAGGGCAGAGAGAGAGGCATAGAGAGAATCTTCAATGTAGGACTCAATCTCACGATGCTGAGATCAAGACTTAAACCGAAATCAAGAATCAGACCTTTAGGGGCGCCTGGGTGGCTCAGTGGGTTAAAGCCTCTGCCTTCGGCTCAGGTCATGGTCCCAGGGTTCTGGGATCGAGCCCCGCATCGGGCTCTCTGCTCAGTGGGGAGCCTGCTTCCTCCTCCTCTCTCTGCCTGCCTCTCTCTGCCTGCCTCTCTGCCTACTTGTGATTTCTGTCTGTCAAATAAATAAATAAAGTCTTAAAAAAAAAAAAAAAAGGAATCAGACCTTTAACCAACTGAGCCAGTCAGGTGTCCCTCAACCCTCCACTATTATTATAATTCACTGAACTCCCTGTATCAAAGGCTACCCGCCCCCCACCCCGCCAGCCCCTTCCCTAGATTTGACTCTCCAAATGTCCATCTCTTCATCATCTGAGGGGACACATACCAGAATCTTTGGGAGTAAAAACCCTTGAGGGTGAATTTCTTGAAGTATATTTAACAGATTCACTATTCTAAATATTGTCAAGGCATAGGTGTTTCAGCAATGAGTATTGTGTCAAAAGTGATATTCAGGGAAACCACACTTAAAGGCCTAGTGGAAGCATTGGTGGGGTAAAAGGTCAGGAGGGGATTTGTAATCCAAATACATGTATCCTACTTGGTTCAAATCCCAGCTCTAGCTATTTACTGGCTGTGTGACTGAGCAAATTACAACCTATCTATATCTTAATTTATTTTGGGGAAAAATGGGATAATGATAATACCTATCTTAAAGGGCTATGATGAGAATTAATGACATTAATGAATATACAGATAATATTAAAATGAATATAAAAGCTGTGGTCCATCACTATTATAATAATGGTCTTAATCATTATCATCTAGCAAAACACTTAAATAGCAATTAAAATCTGAATCACAAGCTTGAATCATTTTTTAACTCTAGTTCTGAATTTTAAAAAAATAGCTTGTTAAAAAACCCACAAAACTCTAATTTCAAGAGGGCATATCAGCTTAGGAATTGCAAATATTACTGACAACAAATCATTTTACAAATCAGTTCAATGAACACTTTCTGACCGTGTACAATGGAAAACATGCTGTGCCATATATATATAGCAGGAGATTAAAAAATGAGTGAGATTGAAACCCTAGTATCTTTTATAATTCAGAACAAAGGGATTAGAGTTTTACCTGACTAACTCGATTTACTTCCTCCTCTTCTTCTTCAGCTTCCTCTCCAAACGAAAGTAAACTAAAATTTCTTATCAAAAAAAGAAAGAAAAAAGGAAAGAAGAATGAAAGAAAATTGAGAAAATTAAACAAAACTTATACTGTATTTTCAAGGCAATAAAATAGAATTTACAAGAACATATTTTAACTGTTCAGGAATATACAATATGACTTAGTATTCAGCAGAAATATACTAAGGATCTGTATTTTCAGCATAATGTTAAGGCATTGGCCTCAGACCAGAGAAATTCATATATTAGATGAAACTAATGACCAAAAATCCATCCTCAGCACTACCATTAAATATATTAAGTCAAGCATGACAGAAATAATTAAGCCTTTTATATTTATAAAAACTGGTTAGCAAAATGGGAGTTTTCTGAAAACCTAATAAATATATAGACCTGAGAACACTACAAATGGGAAGCAATTAATCTAGTATCTTCTAAAATGTCATAATACTTTGAAATTGATAAGTTACACAACATTGTCAAATAAAAAAAAAAAAAAGCAGTAAACGTAACAAAAAAATAGCCCATAGGGAAGAATAAACTATTTTCTTTGAGTCTTCAAACTAAAGACAGCCCAAGGAAGATAAATAGCAAGTTATTAAAACTCTCTCTCAAATACTGAAAAAATAAAAGATTTGGCAACAAGAAGAATTTTTTATTTAAAAACCTAGATGCAATCAAAGACTACCATATCATCCCTAATATATTTGCTATGAATTAAAAACAACAAAAACACCCAGCTTTTGGGCTAATGTCAAGATAAATAATAGGAATGAATATTGTACCTGAATATGGTGACAGTGACCTTTCACCCAGAGGTAAATTAGTCAAAAGAAATGAATCAAAAAATAGAAGAATATCAAATACACTGCCATATAAGAATTTATTTTACCACAAGACATCAACTGCTTATTGAAGTGGCTCACATTTGACAGTTTATAAAAGCAGCTTAACTTCCTTATACTGTAGGGTATCATGAAAGAAAGAAATGTGATTGAAAACCTATGCACCTGGGTGTTTTCAAATTCCCCTGCTTATTTTCTCTTCCTAACACCCAGATATTGTAATTATAATTTCCATTTTACAGGATGGGGAAACTGAAGCTCAGAAATATGAACACACTTTGCTCTTATAAATGGTGTCAGGCAGGATTATACCTGGAACTGTCTGAATCTAACAACTATGAATATACTAAAATTACTAATGTGGATGCTACACTTCACTAAAAGAGGAAGTTGAAATCTAACTCTCTGGTACTCTGATAACTCTCTGATATTTTAATAGATAAAACTAATAATATGAAAAATATTGTCCACAAAATACTGCAACTTACTTACTCCAAAACAGGAGTGAAAAGTTAAATTATGTAACCATGCAGTCATTATATCCTTCATACTTGACTTTCCAAATTCTTTACACGGAGCATATATTAGTTGAAAAACAAGTAAAAAAAAAAAATTCTTAACTCATTTACATAAATAACTGCTATAGTGATCATAAATATTAATACAGATTTCATGCAGACATGTGACATAATACTTCTTTAGCTTGTTACATACAGTATTTTAATAAAAGAAATGCATATTAGAAAAAAGAAACACCTCATAATTCAGATATCTCCCCAGTCTACACTGGCCTCTCCCTCACTAGCAAACAGTTGTTACAAAAGGAAACAAAATGAATGAATTTCTATTATTCTATTATTTCTGATTACTTTGTGCCTTTGGGCTTCAGTTTCTTTACTTCTTCCTCTGGTTTCTCTTTTTTTGGCTTCTTTATTTCTCTTGGAATGATGTCATCAAAAGGATTAAACAAAACCTATGGAACAAAATAGTTTGAAAACATTTTCCCATTTTTAAAAATTTCACAAAAAATTAAAACCAGTATTCAATTGCGTTAATATTAACTTCTGTATTTTTTGCTCACATAACTATTATAAGTCTATGATATATTTACTACATAAACTACTTACACTTACATGGCCTTGCTGGATTTTCCTGATAATCCTATGTGTAATTAGGTAAAAGGTATTTTATCCTGATTTCACAAAAGGGAAAAACATTCAATAAAACATAATACCTAGTATGCAAGATAAACTCAGAGTATGACCCCAAATCAAATGTATCTAAGGACCTTCTTCCTCAATGAAGGATCACTCTAAAATTACCCAGGAAGGCACTTCATTCAGCTAAATAAGCCTAATTCTTCTAATTTTCCCTTATAAGTCATGGTTTTCATATACTGGATTATCAGCTAAAGTTTCATCTTTGAAACCAAAACCTTCAATTAAAAAAAAAATTCTTAAATCAGAAATTGTGCCTAAATTACAGAGACAAAATCCGAATTATGATGTTGATTTAGTATAAAGCCTTTACCCCACAGTTTAAAAATACTAACAGGGCGCCTGGTTGGCTCAGATGGTTAAGCATCTGCCTTCAGCTCAGGTCATGATCCCAGGATCCTGGGATGGAATCCTGCATCAGGCGCCCCTGCTCAGCGGGGAGACTGCTTCTCCCTCTGCCTCTCTTTCTTTGTGTCTGTCATGAATAAATAAATAAAACCTAAGAAAAAAATAACAAAAATTTTAAAAATAAAATAAATAAAAATACTAACAGCCCGCTTCTCTTACGTGATAATTTAAGTGCTGTATCTTGGACATCATGCTCCTACCTCACAGCTTCTTATTCTATGTGGATTACGTGGTCTTTCTTCCTCATCTACATCAACTTCTGTCAACCGCAGCATGTTATACACTGTATCCCCTGTGACCTATCAAACAAGACAAAAAACCTAACTGTAAACTATTATATTCATTCTTTGAAATAAGAGAGGGCTTCTGAAAATACTTTTTCAATAATTAAAAGGAAATCTCATATTTTTATATAGGAGCCTATGCATTAAATAATGCAAATAAAGCAACTTCTTCTCAAGGGGAAAAAGCATAAAGGGAGTTCAATCCCTCAAAAACATTTTTAGAAAACTTCCAATATATATTTAACATCAGGTTTTATTAAAAGTGAAGATATGATGCCAAGTAACCTCAGACTGAATGACAACTTTTCATTTAAACAAAATAAACAAATTCAGATTTTAGAAGTGGGTGGAAAAAGCAAATAACAATACCACCTGTAAATGTTTAGCAGACATTATCTTGTTATATCTTCACAAATATCCTAACAGCAGGTACTGCCATTATCCTTTCTCTAGATAAGAAAACCAAGATTCAAAGAAATTACAGAGCCGACAGTGATGGCCTTTCTGAATTCTTATTACTATTTTATACTTTGTCTCTAATGTGAAAGTTATATATTAGCAATTGTAAAAAGTGGTGCACAATGACAATCTAAATCTCACTTTATTATATGCTTTTATTCTTTAAAAACAGTAGGAAGGAAAATCTACGAACATAGACAACCTGTGTTATAGTGGTTCAAATGTGCATATTTTAACCTACGTTGTTAATTTTTAAGCAACCAGATTGTATTGCATGTTTTCAGCATGAGTCCTTTCATTCAACATTTCTCAGGCGTTTTAAAATAATACCAATTTTCCAGTTGTGCTCAGTTTGTTTTTTCCCTTTCATCCTCACACAACCCAGTTTTGCCTAGGCTATGGGGAAACCATTCCTACTGAACCAACCAGTAGAGGGAGCTGATAGACTAGTGATGTCTAACATGCCTACGACTTGAAATGTGGAAATATATTTTTTAGAAGGGAGAGTAAAAAAACAAAACCGTCAGAACCCCCTTTTAAAGGAAGATGTTAAATGTGAACAGGATTAAATAGTACTACTTAAAGTAATATTTCAGGTAAAATGTTTTAATATTAACACAACTTCCACTTTACACTTAAGAAATTCATCATTGACAAAAATAAACTTTAAACTACTAAATGTTGTTACCTAGATTTCTAAAAACATGAAAACATTATCAGATGAGCAATATAGTAGCTAATAACATCAGTATGATTTTAGAAAAGAACACTTGCAGTCATAATTAATGACTTATTTGAAACATACAAACAAAAATAAAGGTGGTCCCTGATAGTTCATTGTAAAAGGAATATATTCCATCATTTTTAGAAATAATAAATACCCCAGGGAATATTTTTATGAGGGCAGCTCCTAGATAAGTTGGTCATATTTATCAAAGAAGCTGAAGATAACTGGACACAAACCTTTCCAAAAATGGTATGTTTATTGTTGAGTTCATCTGCTCGACCCAGTGTAAAGAAAAACTGGCTGCCATTATCATGAGGACCAGCATTTGCCATGGCAACCAGTCCTCTCCGATTAAAACGTAACCGGGAATGGAATTCATCCTGAAGCATTAAAAAAAAAAAAAAAAAAAAAAAAAGTTTAGTGAATGACCTCAGTTATAAGGGTCTTCCTACTCTGTTAACAAGGTTCTATGTAACTTCCAGTCAAAAATGCTAAAGTTTTATTTGATTGATTTTCAAGTGTAATCAAATCCAATACTTCCTATTCCTTTACTAATGTTAAACTTGATTTCACTAGCCTGTAAGCATCTTCTAAATATCCTCAACCACAAATGTATCCTATTTTATGGGAAAGCTGCCTATTTACATGAAAGAAGGGCACTCAAACAGGAAGAGATTTCTAAGTCATTCCCCTATTCCCAACCCTTAAAGTTATCTAACTTTTTACAGCCTTCTGTTTTTCTTTTCCAAAAACACTACCTTGGAGTCATTGTAGGGTCTTCAACTATTGTGCCTCCCCACTCCATTCTAAAGGTCTTGAAAAAATGGCGTTCTTCTTTTTTTAATTCAAGGAATCTACTGTAATTGTGTTATGTGCTTTACTCTTTTTAAAAGGTCTTTGTTGAGTCTTTTCTGAACTGGCACTGCTCCCATTTGCCAGTTTTCCAAAGAACCGAGCAAGCCTCTCTAAGGTGGATTTCTTGCTATGGTAGGGCTACATAACATACATTAGTCTCTCAGTTAACAGAATTTCTATCCAGACCTGATACTAGACTCATTTATAATATAGACATAGATGTCATCAGTGCTCTTCAGAAAGAAAGTTATTTTTCCTTAATAAGTAATTGTCAAAGATTTGAGCACAAAGAGTCATAACTTGGGATGCCTGGGTGGTTCAGTCGGTTAAGCATCTGCCTTCGGCTCAGGTCATGATCCCAGAGTCCTGGGACAGAGTCCCACAACAGGCGACTAGCTCAGCAGTGAGCCTGATTCTCCCTCTACCTCTATCTGCCATTCTCCCTGCTCGTGCTCTCTCTCTGTGACAAATAAATAAATAAATAAATAAAATCTTAAAAAGCAGAACAAAAAAAGCCGTAACTCTTTATACTATATCAAAAGTGGACTAACTGAAAAACTTAACAAGATAATGGTATTAAATAAGCAAAAATCTCAATTTAGGAAGGAATTATGAGAAAGTGCTATACTGTTACACTGAACAACAGAATAAAGGAATGTTTTCTACTAGATGGAAGCTCTAAAATCATGAGACAAGTCAATTTGGTAAAATACAAAGTAGTTTTTTAGTGACATTTGAGACTTTTTTATTATAGCCATTCCTCATTTTCTAAGGCCATTATCATCTGGAAATTAAAGCGAACAGTTCAAGTATTCTTCTCAAGAATCACATAGTGACTCAGTAAAAAATTAAAAGAAACTCCAGACCCTCTATCTCATTAGTATAAACATGTCTTTAAAAATTCTCCTATTTTGGGACGCCTGAGTGGCTCAGTTGGTTAAGCGGCTGCCTTTGGCTCAGGTCATGATCCCAGCGTCCTGGGATCAAGTCCCATATCGGACTCCTTGCTCGGCAGGGAGCCTGCTTCTCCCTCTGCCTCTGCCTGCCTTTCTGCCTACTTGTGATCTCTCTCTCTCTCTGTCTCTCTCTCTCTGACAAATAAATAAATAAAATCTCTAAAAAAAAAAAATTCTCCTATTTTAAGAGCTACTGATGTTTACTCATACAAAGAACATGACATTGGTACCATGAGATTAATAAATAACCTAAATTGTAGTTCTTATTTGAACCCACTGTTATTAACTATGATGCTCTTTTTTTTTCTTTTTAGATCTGTGCAGGCAGTTAATAAATCACTGACCTATTCTTGATTAATACACTTTTTTCCAACATTTATGTTAATTCTTTCTTCTGTCCACTTGTGATTTCCTGTTATGACATGTGTTTTAGGCTACAAACATCTGTTGTGCATAATTAAGAATGAGTTCTGCTTTGGACTGAATTGTGTCTCCCCAATTCATACAGTGAGGCTCTAACCCTCCATGTTACTGTATGGGAGACAGGACCTGCAAGGAGATAATGCTAAGTTAAGTGATGTTATAAGTGTGAAGCCTTAATCCAGGACTGCTAGTGCCCTTATAAAAAATGAGGAAGAGACTCCAAAGCTCACTCTCTCTACCATGTGAAGACATAGCGAGGAGGTGGCTATCTGCAAGCCAGGAAGAAACCCTTTGCCAGAAACTAAATGCTAGTAAGTTGACCCATACTTCCCAGCCTCCAGAACTGTAAGAAATAAATTGCTGTTGTTTAAGCAAACAACATGGGTTGTTTCAGCCAACCCATCAGTGGTATTTTATTATAACGGTCCAAACAGATTCATATAAATTCCATATAGTGTTAAATAAAATATTTTAAAATAGGATGGCATATGAAATGTTCTAAAACTCTTTTACATTTACAGAGTTTCAGAGATCAGATATTGTCAGATATCAAGAACTACATAATATAGGTTTTCTTCCTGCCTCACATTTTCCTCATGACCACAAGCAGGTGTACCTGAATTCAATCTAGTGTAAAAGCTAGCAATAAGACAACTCAGAATGCTTGATAGGGGAAGTGCTGCTTTTATACCTGTATAATCCTAAACATGTGACAGGTACCAGATTTTGTGCACTAATGTGAAATGAATTTTTTTCATGTGGGGCACAGTCATTTTCAATTAAGCAATCTGAACTGATTTGCAAATAAATAACAATAAAAATTCAGTTTCACCTTGAATGGGGCTCCATAGATAGACTCTCCACCAGTCCCTGTGCCAGTAGGATCTCCCCCTTGGACTATAAAACCAGGTACAACTCTATGAAAAATGGTGTTGTCATAATATGCTGAAAGAAATTTAAAATAATTTAGCAAAGTCTAAAACGAAGTGTATAGCTTTGAGAGTTAATATTAGAGTCACAAGATTTTTTTCTCACACTATTAAATAGGCTCATAAACCCCTTCTTCCCTACTTACCATAAAATGTCTACTCAAAACAGTATAATTTCTACAAAAAAGCATGGTGGTTGTTGTATTGTAATTATTTCCAAGATTCTCTCCAACTCCAGATTACAGTTTATGTATAAATATATTTGGAAGCTATAAAAATACAAGAGGGATCATGTATGATCTCTTAATAGTACTGATTATTTGGAACCTGAAATCATTAAGGAGACTTCACCAAGAAAAAGAAGTAGTATGTGGCAGAAACATGGCATCTCAGTGAGGTAAATCCTGAGCCAAGAAGTTGGTGGGGGCAGAAGGGCAGTATTTAGACAGAATCAGAGTTTATATTAAGTGGAAAACATATGAAGAATATATGTGTAGCCCTGAAGGAAGTACTGAATAAACAAAACCTATTATTGTTGTTGTAAAAGCAAACAAAAACAAGCAGTAGCAGAGTAGATGGGAGATGGAGTGGATTCCTAAGCGTAGTCCTAGTTCAGTCACGTGCTTAGGATTGCAAAGCAGAAAGAGGGAGAATAGCTCCCTGAAAGCTTTACTGAGCTGCAGAACTGCCTGACACCAGATTTCCTGTCATCCATACCGGATTACAAATGTCTTTATTATGTAAATAATATTGAGTTGAGTCTTCTCTTACTTGCACCTAAACACAAGGTAACTCATGCAATGACAAATAGAATCAAGTGCCTGCTTTATGAGCCAAAACAAGACTATGGTTTATCATAATTCATAAAGTACTATATAATACAGTGGCTTGTAGGCACCCTCATCATCATTTACATTTGCAAGATCTATCTGGACGAAAAATCCATACTTTAAAGCAATATTGGCAAGAGAGACTCAGTGCAAAGAAGTGCTCCTTGGTTATAAATAGAAACTGTAAAAACTGAGTCTAAAAGTATCTCTCCTGTATTAAGTAAACATTTACTCAGAGTAGGTTAAAACTAGGCAGCATTCAGGAGTTCTGACTCTTGCATCTTGTTGGCTGGGTTGCCTTAAACGTAATTTTTCCCGCCATTTTTAAAAAATGGAGATATAACTGACATTTAACATTACAGTGGTTTCAGGTATACAACATAATGATTCAATATTTATATATATTGTGCAGTGTTTGCCACAGTAAGCCTAGTTAACAGCCAGCACCTCACAAAGCTACAAATTCCTTTTTCTTATGATGAGCACTTTTAAGATCTACTTTCTTACCAACTTCCATATATTCAATACAATATTATTAACTATCATCTACTATGATGTACATATAATTTTCTCATTATTAACCGACTGAGCCACCCAGGCACCCCCAAAATTTTTAATTATAAAATAAATAACTACTGGGGAGCCAGTGTATAGCATGGAGGTTATAGTTAACAGTACTGTGCTGTATGCTTGAAATTTGTGAAGAGAGTAGATCTCAAGTGTTCTCACCACACACACACACTCATAAGGTAACTATGTGAGGTGATGAATATATTACTTAACTTGATAGTCATAATCATTTCACAATGTGTATGTGTCTTAAATCATCACACTGTACACTTTAAAAAGATCATGTTGTACATCCTAAGTATATGCAATTTTTGTCTACAATACCTCAGTAAAGCTTAAAAAAAAAAAAAAAGGACTAAAAACTTGTCTTTAACTGCCATATCTATATCATGTTCCACCCTCCTGGCTACTCATTTACTTTTTAATTCTGGAAATCATCCCTTGTTGAAGTAAACACTGATATGAATGTTCTAAGACCTAGAAATTTCATGACTTGTTTAAATCATAGAATTAGTTAATTAAAATGGGGTTCTCTATTTTAAGACCTTGACTTTATTTGGGAGTATTTTCATTTAAATCAATCTTCTCACGTTTCCTGTTAGCCTCTGCAGTAATAATTCTATTTTTCACCTGTTCAACTTAAGAGAATTGCTCTTAAGTTATTTTTCTTATGATTTTCCTATTCTTTTTTCTTTCTCCTTGTATTCTTATAAATAGGGGAATAATTTTTTTGTTGGTTCCAATTAAGTTCCACCATGACCTAACTTAAGAACTTTATTTTTTTCTTCACTATCATATTAAATCCAGATGTGTTCTGTTTCTTCCATTCACCTGGTCATGGATTATTAATTACCATTCATTCTTTCTAATGTTTTTGTACTTTCACTCTTCCCCTATAAAATTTGAGCTTTTGAGTCTTCAAAACTTCTTTCCAGAGGCGAGTCTGACTTCTCTATGTCTACTGTGTTTCTTGGTTCTGTTGATAGTTATTTGAGGCTTCTCTGACTGTACTACCTGTCTGACTCAATTTCCTTCCTGCCTGCCATAGCAATTATTAATAATGGTCTTTGCAGATGTCTTTCTCTGTATTTTGGGGGGGCAGGTTTTTTGGGGGGTCTATTTATTTTTATATCTTAAATCCTCCCCTGGTAATTATCTATTTGTGTAATTATTATCTATTTGGAGAGCTCTTGCTGTAACCTCCTACTGGTTATACTAAGTTCTCTTTCACACCTTGCTTTTGACTCAAAATGTTGTTTTCTGATACCTGAATAACCCTGTCTGTCTCTACCAATCAGATATAACTTAGAAAGATAATGATTTGCCACCACTGGAGATATCTGAAACCATATGCAATGTATTCCAAAAGCCAGTAAGTTACAAAAATGTTTAGAATGTTTAGTTCTACAGGAGAATATTCTAAAGGAGAAAACACTCCAGTGGATGTATAATTCTGTAAAGTTTATTAAAAGAGAAATAGTCACTTTGTGACTCAGTCTAAAATCATACTGGAAACATTGATAATGACATCACTGAATGTTGAATGGAAGGCTTCATTGAGAAGATGGAACTGTGGACAGATATTAAAAAGTGGGTAGACTTAAACAGTAAAGAAGGAAAGAAAAAGTATTCTGAAAGGAGACTGAGCATATGAAGGAAGGTATGAGGGTATGTGTGAAAGTGGAAATGGGAAGGAAATGCTCAGGAAATAAAAGTAATAGTCAACTGAAGCCATATGGTTATTTAGTGCAATGAAAAACAAGGCTGGAAGGCTAGGAAGCCAAGCTGTCTGAGGATTTGGCTGCTAGATGAATAAAAAGAGGGTAAACAGATTAAAGATGACAGAGGGAAAGACCAGGAAAAAGGCAATCACAATCAGCAGGTGAAAGTCAAGACAATCTGGTTTAGTTACATAGCTGACAGAGGAAGTGTAAAGTCCACTACTAAATTGGGAGTAAAGTCCACTTCGATATGTAAATTAGAGTGAAGAAGAGAGAAAATGGCTGGAATTCTAAATTTGACAGTTATTTGGATAGAAGTGACAACTGAAGGGTAAAGACAACGGAGAACTCAACGCAATCTCAGGGAGTACCTTTATTTAGAGGATGAAAGAAAGAAGTGGGGAATAGACAAAGATAAAAAAGGATCAAAGTTTTATTGGAGAGATAAATTTCTCTACTGAAGATACACAGATTTATTTGAAAGACTGTCTTTATCTCCTCCCTCTATTTCCTGACACAGTAGCTCAACACCATTTTACTCATATCAACTCCTATCGTTCATCACCACCATTTAACAGCAGGCCTCAATGTTGTGGAAAGATACACTTCAGTTTATTTTTAAATTAATAAAAATTTTCCTACAGAATAAAACTCAAAAGAGTTATGATTACCTTCCAAACAAAGCTGAATGAAATTTCTACAAGCTTTAGGAGCTTCTTTTGACCACAACTCTATGTCAATATCTCCAGCTGTAGTTTTCAATAAAACCTGTAGAAAGAATATGACATCATTACATTAAATTATCATTTTGACTTGATAATTAGTTGAAAAACTGCTCAATTTAAGGCATTCATTAATGAGTTTTCAATTTTTAAGTTAAAAACTTTGCTGGGCTTTTCTTGCTATACTAAAAAAAAAAAATACACTCAAAAAATACAACAGGGAAAAGACAGTCTCTTCAACAAATGGTATTGGAAAAACTGAACAGCTATATGCAAAAGAATGAAACTGGACCACTTTTCTTATACCATACATAAAAATACACTTAAGATGGATTAGAAACTTAAATGTGAGACCTGAAACCATGAAACTCCCAGAAAAAAAAAAAAAAAACAGATAGCAATGTGACACTGGCCTTAGCAATGTTTTGTAGACATGTCTCTTCACGCAAGGGCGACAAAAGCGAAAATTATTGGGATTATACCAAAATAAAAAGCTTCTGTACAGCAAAGGTAACCATCAGCAAGATGAAAAGGCAGCATAATGAATGGGAGAAGATTTTTGCAAATGATATATCTGATAAGGAGTTAATAACCAAAATACATCAAGAACTTACACAACCCAACACCAAAAAAAAAAAAAAAAAAAAAAAAAAATCCAATTAAAAATGGGTAGAGGAAAGAAAAAAAAAATGGGTAGAAGACCTGAATAGACATTGTTCCAAAGAAGACATACAGATGGCCAACAGACACATGAAATCATGCTCAAATCAGCTGAGCAATGCAAATACTCAAGGGAATGCAAATCAAAACCACAATGAGATGTTACCTTACACCTGTGAGAATGGCTAGAATCAAAAAGACAAGAAGAGGGGCACCTGGGTGGCTCAGTGGGTTAAGCCGCTGCCTTCGGCTCGGGTCATGATCTCGGGATCCTGGGATCGAGTCCCACATCGGGCTCTCTGCTCACCAGGGAGTCTGCTTCCCTCTCTCTCTCTCTCTCTCTGCCTGCCTCTCTATCTACTTGTGATCTCTCTCTGTCAAATAAATAAATAAAATCTTTAAAAAAAAAAAAAAAGACAAGAAGAAATAAGTGTTGGCAAGGATGTAGAGAAAAAGGAACACTCATGCACTGTTGGTAGGAATGTAAACTGGTGTGGCCACTGTGGAAAGCAGTACAGAGATTACTTAAAAAATTGAAAACAGAATTACCATATGATCGAGTGATTCCACTACTGGGTATTTACCCTAAGAAAATAAAAACACTAATTTGAAAAGATATTAATACCCCTATGTTTATAGCAGCAGTATTTATAATAGCCAAGATATGGAAGCAACCCAAGTGTGCATCCATGGATGAATGGATAAAAAAGTGGCATGTATGTCTGTGTGTGTGTGTGAGTGTGTGTGTATATACATAAATATATATATTATATATATAAACCTGATAGTAGAATATTAGTCATAAAAAAGAATGCAATATGGCTATTTGCAGCAGTATGGATGAAGACGGTATAATACTGCTAAGAGAAGTAAGTCTGACACAATAATACAAATACCATATGTTCTCACACATATGTGGAATTTAAGAAACAAAACAAACAAAGATATCAAAAAAAACCCTCAAACCCTTAAATACTGAGAACAAAATGGTGGTTGTCAGAGGGGAAGTAAGGGGTGGTGAGACAGATAAAGGGGATTAAAGAGTACATTTATTTTGATGAGCAGTGAATATTGTATAGAATTGTTGAATAATTCTACTGTTGAATCATTCCACCTCAAAATAATATAACACTGTATGTTAATTATACTTGAATAAAAAAATTCAATACAAGTCATTATAAATTTATATCTTTCAAATACCATTTTCAGAAATAGTTTAGGACTTAAGAAAAAAATAGCATATACCTTTTTTAATCAGAAAAACTTACTCATTTAAAAATCAATCATTTAAACTTGCTTTAATTAAGAAAGTTTGCAGCCTTTCTTCCAATAATATTGGCATAGCAAATTAAGAAATTAAAGAACAGGGGTGCCTGGGTGGCTCAGTGGGTTAAAGCCTCTGCCTTTGGCTCAAGTCATGATCCCAGGGTCCTGGGATGGAGCCCCACATTCAGGATGCCTGCTCAGCAGGGAGCCTGCTTCCCCCCCACCCCCGTGCCTCTCTGCCTACTTGTGATCTCTGTCTGTCAAATAAATAAAATCTCCAAAAAAAAAAAAGAAAGAATGAAATTAAAGAACAATGAACCCATGATCTGTGACACCATAAGACAACTTTACAATTATGTTTTTACATATAAACATTCTACTTTATCATTCAAAATCATGCCATTCCTGGAGTACCTGGATGGTTCAGTCTGTTAAGCATCTGAGTCTTGATCTGGGCTCA
This sequence comes from Meles meles, assembly GCF_922984935.1. Lineage (NCBI taxonomy): Eukaryota > Metazoa > Chordata > Mammalia > Carnivora > Mustelidae > Meles > Meles meles. The sequence continues at coordinate 89,602,622 of NC_060068.1, forward strand.
GGTCAAGACATCAGGGTCATCAGATTGAGCCTCATGCCAGGCTCCGTGGGGAGTCTACTTGAGATTCTCCCTCCCTCTGCCCACCCGCCCCCCCCCCCAAAAAAAGTCATTCCTAATTTACAGTGAAACATTCTTTTTTTAATTTTTTAAAAAAGATTTATTTGACAGACAGAGAGAAATCACAAGTAGGCAGAGAGGCAGGCAGAGAGAGAGGGGGAAGCAGGCTCCCTGCTGAGCAGAGAGCTTGATGCGGGGCTTGATCCCAGGATCCTGGGATCATGACATGGGCTGAAGGCAGAGGCTTAACCCACTGAGCACCCAGGTGCACCTACAATGAAACATTCTCAATCTAATTCTAGGTTGTATATTACTAAAATGGTATATCTCAAAATCACCATCTATAGTCAATGGAATCCTTTGATAGCCTCTTTTCTACCTGCTCATCAAGATAAGGACTTCTAACTTGGCTTGGCATGAAACAACACCCAAAAGATCTATTCTGGAGGGGACCTGGGTGGCTCAGTAGGTTAGGTTTCTGCCTTCAGCTTAGGGCATGATCTTCGGGTTCTGGGATTGAGTCCCGGGTCAAGCTCCCTACTCAATAGGGAGTGTGCTTCTCCTCTATCTCCCCTGGCTGGTGCACGTGTGCACGCTCTCTCACTTTCTCTCAAATAAATAAATAAAATCTTAAAGAAAGAAGAAAAGAAGGAAGGAAGAAATGAAGGAAGGAAGGAAGAAAGAAAAGAAAATACTCTATCATGACAAATCAACCCAACTAGATTCTCATTTTCTTGGGAGGTATATTTTTGGGATGCAAAGTGAGTGACTGAATAACTCCCTAGACTGTATCTAACACCTTCTGATTTTGAATGCAAACTGGTATATATCCCAATCCCAAAAGTACAGTATATCTAAAAAGACAATGTCCTGTCCTATCTATTATCCCCTTGTATACCTAAAATAAAATGTTACTGCTAAAGGGAACCTACACATGTCTTCTCTCCTTTCCAATTCTAATACAATGATTCTAACTTTTTCAAAGTATGCATCCATATTAGCAAAGATGAGAAGGGAAGTGGGAAGGAGTTAAGGAATTGGGCGCACACAGTCCTCAAATATGTACTTTTTCCCCTATAGTATCTTAAGAGTCACAGAATATAAACATTTCAAAGGATTACATAAAAACAATATTTTTAGATAATTCTTGATCTTCTTTACTAGTGATATAATGAAACTTTAAAAAAAAATAACAGCATTACTGAGAGATAATTCACATACCAAACAAGTCACCCTTTTAAAGTGGTTTTTAGTACCATGACCACTACCTAATTCCAGAACATTTCATCACCCTCAAAAGAAACCCTGTCCCCATTAGCAGTCACTCCCTATTTCCTCCTACTCCTATCCATTGGCAACCACTAATCTACTTTCTGTATCTATGGCTTTGCCTACTGAACATTTCATATAAATGGAATCATGCAATATGTGGATTTTATTTTTAAGATTTTATTTATTTATTTGACAGACAGATATCACAAGTAGCTGAGAGGCAGGCAGAGAGAGAGGGAGTCAAGCTCCTTGCTGAATAAAGAGCCCGACGTGGGGCTTAATCCCAGGACCCTGGGATCATGACCTGACCCGAAGGCAGAGGCTTTAACCCACTGAGAGAGAGTCTGCCTCTCTCCCTGCTTGTGGTCTCTGTCTGTCAAATAAATAAATTAAAAAAAAGAAAGAAAGAAACTACTGCTGTAAAGAACAAGCTAATATACATCATCCCTGCCTTTGTAGTATGTGGAGTCAGGGTGCTCAAAGGACAATAGTGATCCTTCCACTTACAAAGGGTAAAGGAGCTTTGTTACTTTAGACATGACATCTAATATATCTGTGACCCAACTTCCTTATGTAAAAATAGGGATAATATTCTTATAGGTTTGTTGTGAGGACAAAATGATTTATTCTACATAGACTGCTTTGAACAGTACCTGACAAATAGTAAATGCTCTAAAAGTAGTAGCTATTACTATTGTAATTATTATTCTCATATAATTTTCTCTGGCCACAGTCAACTGACACCTAGTAAAAAGCATCTGGCTTTGACTCAGGTCATGATCTCAGAGTCCTGGGATCAAGCCCTACACCGGGCTCCCTGTTCAGCAGGGAGTCTGCTTCTCCCTCCTCCCCCTTGCCCTTGTTCTCTCTTTCTCCCTCTTAAAAAAAAAAAAAAAAAACAAGAATGCATACATGGTTGGGCCCCCTGGCCTACCAGAGTTTCTTTTTTTTTTTTTTCTTTTTAAAGATTTTATTTATTTATTTGACAGACAGAGATCACAAGCAGGCAGAGAGAGAGGAGGAAGCAGGCTTCCCGTGGAGCAGATAGCCCGATGTGGGGCTCGATCCCAGGACCCCGGGATCATGACCTGAGCTGAAGGCAGAGGCTTTAACCCACTGAGCCACCCAGGTGCCCCCCTACCAGAGTTTCTTAATCTTTCCACTGATAAAATACTGAATTAAAAAAGTAGGTGCATGTGGTCAACTAATCTTCGACAAAGCAAGAAAGGATATCCAATTGAAAAAAGACAGTATGTTTAACAAATGGTGTTAGGAAAACTGGACAGCCACGTGCAGAAGAATGAAACTGGACCACTTTCTTACACCATACACAGAAATAAACTCAAAATAGATGAAGGACAGGAATCCATCAAAATCCTAGAGGACAAAACTGGCAACAACCTTTTCGACCTCGGCTGCAACAACTTTTTGCTAGGCCTGTCTGCAGAGGCTAGGGAGACAAAGGCAAAAGTGAACTACTGGGACTTCATCAAGATAAAAAGCTTTTGCACAGCAAGGGAACAGTCAATAAAACTAAAAGGCAACCTATGGAATGGGAGAAGGTATTTATAAATGTCTTATCAGACAAAGGGCTAGCATCCAAAAATCTATAAAGAACTTATCAAACTAAACACCCAAAAAACAAAAAATCCACTCATGAAATGGACAGAAGACATGAACAGACACTTATCCAAAGAAGACATACAAATGGCCAACAGACATAGAAAAAAGGTTCAACATCACTTGGCATTAGGGAAATACAAATCAAAACCACAATGAGATACCACCTCACACTGGTCAGAATGGCAAAAATTAACAACACAGGAAACAGCTGATGTTAGTGAGGATGTGGAGAAAGGGGAACTCTCACACTGTTGATGGGAATTCAAACTGATAACAGCTACTCTGGAAAGCAGTATGGAGGTTCCTCAAAAGTTAAAAATTGAGCTATCCTAATGACCCAGCAACTGCAGTACTAGGTATTAATCCAAAGGATACAGACATAAGTGATTCAAAAGGGCACATTCACCCCCAGGTTAGCAGCGAAGTCCACAATAGCCCAAGTATGGAAAGAGCCCAGATGCCCATTGACAGATGAACAGATTAAAAAGATATGGCATATACTTGTGACCTCTCTCTCTGTCAAACAAATAAATAAAATATTTTTTAAAAAATTAAAAAAATAAAAAGATATGGCATATTTGTACAATGGAATGTTACTCAGCCATCAAAAAGAATAAAATCTTGCCATTTGCAATGACGTGGATGGAACTAGAGGTTATTATGCTAAGTGAAATAAGTCAGTTGGAGAAAGACAAACACCATTTGATTTCATTCATATGTGGAATTTAAGAAACAAAACATATGAACATAGGGGAAGGGAAGAAAAATAAAATAAGATGAAAACAGAGAGGGAGGCAAACCATAGAAGATGCTGAGCTCTAGGAAATAAACTGAGGTTGCTGGAGGGGAGGTGAATTGGGGGAAGGGGTAAGTGGGTGATGGGCATTAAGGAGAGCCCTTGACAGAAGGAGCACTGCGTGTTATAAGCAGTTGATGACTCACTAAATTCTACTCCTGAAATTAATAATACAGTGTATGTTAACGAAATTGAATTTGAATAAAGAATTTAAAAAAAAAAGAAGAAGGCACATGTCTCCTTTCTGCATACATTTGGTTGGCCAGCTCTACTTTGTGAGGTTTCAGTGGCTCCTTTTCCTGCAGCTCCTAAGACAATACTTTGTTTCTTAATAAATATATATTAATATGCAATTTAAATTACGTGTTCATAGTATGTGGCAATTTCATCTTGAGTGTAAAAGGACATTTCTCAATGGTACGTTCCGTGCCTCATATTCAGAGGCCTGAGTAACAGCAAAACACAGCACATTTGTAGACAATTGCTAGGGGTTCTACCACTGATATAACATGTCAATTACTTCTCAGTACTATGCTCTTTGAAGGGAGGAACTTTGTCCCATTTATTCTGAGTATTTCTTTATTCTTTTAGTACCTAATGTATCATTAGGCAGCATAGGCACTAAACATCCACTGAGCAAACTTGTTTTTATATCTCTTTAAAACTTTTTCCAGGCCAGGGGTGCCTGGGTGGTTCAGTGGGTTGGGCCTCCACCTTCAGCTCAGGTTGTGGTCTCAGGGTCCTGGGATCAAGCCCTGAGTGCCCTGCATCAGGCTCTCTGCTAGACAGGGAGCCTGCTTCCCCCTGCCCCCCCGCCTGCCTCTCTGCCTACCTGTGATCTCTGTCTGTCAATTAACTAAATAAAATCTTTAAATTCTTTCCAGGCCAAAATTCTTGCCATGTGCTAAGATACAGAACTTTGAGGTTCAATGTCTTCAACTGGACTTACACTGGGAAAAAAACCCCCAGTTGTTTCTGAAAGAAAACTTCGGCTAGGCTTGATATTCTCCATAAGCCCAATTCTGTTCCGTAAGTACAGTGTTTATCACAGTTGGCATGTACTTATGTGCATGACTGTTTGGTGAATGTATATTTTACTTCACTGACTCCATGATAATAGGGACAATGCTGGTTTTTCTTTCCCTTGGATCCCTAAGACCTAGCACAGAGGTGTCATGTGCTAGTTGCTCAATAAACATTTGTTGAATAAAAGATCTCCTGTTCAGTAATGTGTCTCTGTTAAAGCTTTTCCTCTTTATGATCACATCAAATCTTCCTCCAGAGTAAAGCAACTAAATCTTCCCTTGACCAGCAGCAGTATAACCTCAAACTCACTGATGCTTAATACTTTAAGAGAAATATAGTATTAATTCATCCATTTATTTGTTCAGTCAGTATATATCTGCACTCTTCCTACCATTTGTCAAGCATCATTCTAGATGCTGGTCCCTACCATCAGAGTGCTTGCATTCTATGGGGAGAAGGGAAGGAAGAGGACACAATAAGCAGTAACTAGTAAGTAGTTAGAAAAAACTTTAGAGGTAAAGGGAAAGAGGCAGGGAATGTTGAGAGGCAGTCAAGGCATGAATGGGATTTCCTCTCTGCTAAGGAGACATTTGAACTGGCCAAAGAGTATACCAGAGAAAGGAACATTAAGTGTGAAGGCCCAGTCTAGAAGGATGGGCAATGTATCAGTTCTCTACCAGTGTTTATCAAGTGTGGGTGATATCACCCTTAAAAAAAATTTGGAAATATGAAAAGGAGTATTCTGAGTTTTCACAATGATGTGAGGTAGGGGTGAGGAGTAAGGAGAAGTTCAAACAACAAAGAATTAAAATCATTGCTCAGCTCAAAATACCCAGTGAAATTTTTGCTGGGGATATCAATTAGAGCATTATTGTTTTTGTTTTCAAATTGCCTTCATTATATTACAAAATGTCAACCAACAAAAAATTGCATGAACTATGATATAATCATGCAATAGAATTCCATCTAATGTAAATTTAATTTATCCTAATACAACTATGTACTCTCAGCCACTCTATTTTCTCCATTATGCTGGTTCATTGTCTTTCGTATGTGATATAGACTAGTTCTCCGTTTAAGAATTCAGGTGATACTTGCTCCATTACTGACTCCTTTGCCTCATACTGCAGAGAAAAATCTTCAAATGGAATTGACATACCTTGACCATTTATCAATCAGGAAATCATTCTCCCATTCTAATGTGGGAACATTTCCCATTCCCTACTTTTTCCGACAGTCATCTCATGTTTTAAGACCAGCTCAAGGGGTGCCTGGGTGTCTCAGTGGGTTAAACCTCTGCCTTCAGCTCAGCACTGTAAGATAAGTCAGGATCTCAGGGTCCTGGGTCAAGCCCTACATCAGGCTCTCTGCTTAGGGAGCCTACCCCACCCACCCCCTCCACCTGCCTCTCTGCCTACTTGTGATCTCTTTCTGTCAAATAAATAAATAAAATCTTTAAAAAAAAGTTAAGACCAGCTCAAAAGATACCTCATCCACAAAGCTTTTCTCTTCCTTCCCAGTTGCTTACTTTTTAGTACTATCATAGCACTAGACTCCTCTCTCCTTAAGCATGCCTAGACGTATCACAAGATTTTTTTCTTTACCTTCCTGCCTCCCAAAGAAAATCATAAGCTCTCCCAGGACAACATTACCCAACCATCTTTGTATCCCCGGCACCCAGTACAGTGCCTGGTGCCTACCAGGCGTTCCATAAGTAACTGTAAGATGAGTGGAGAAAGTAATTTCCAAGTTAAGTAAAAAGAGAGGGGGGAAAAAGGCGAAATTTACAATGTCCCTAAGACCCTAGAAACGCCTGCCTGAGTTAGGCTGAAGCAAGAAACAGGACCAGAAGGCTGGTAGATGGAGAAATCTGCATTTGAGGACTTTTTCAAAGTGTTTGCTGAGAGGTGTTAATAAATGGTTTTCTATGCAATCCTGTTCAGAGGCAGGAGTACGGGACATGACTTCTTGTGATCTTTTCCAACCCTAAGACCCCAGAGCTCCCTTAGTCGGTGCGGTATCACTTCGAGGAGCCCAGGTTCCCTAGATGAGGCGCTCACCTTCCCGTTCGTGGGAGGTTCCTGGATGTAGATGTTGCTCATGCTGGTCAGTGCTCAGGACTCGGCTTCTAATTGGGAATAAGAACGGAGGGCCGATCACTAAAGCTATCCACCTATCAATGAACGCTTCCTTCAGTCGGATGGTCAGGGAAAGCTCCAGTTTGTCAGTGTCGCCAAGACAGCGAAACCAAGCACTACCTTTAGCCCAAACTAGTTCTTCACGGACGCCGCCATGTCGCTCCCGGACCAGAGCACCGCTAGTCCTGAAGAGGGGGGTCCCGATGGGCTCCAGGGAAGCAGAAAAGATTACTAAGAACCCACAGATTAATTTAATTTGTGTTACAATTTTTAAATGCAATCTATAAATCTTGGTATTGTTTACTTCACTACGCGTATGTGCAGGTCTCACTCACCGCCCCCCCCCAGCTGGCAGCAATGGTTCGGGCCATGTGTGTTCTGTAATATACCTCCCCCGGAAACTGAATCAACGCGACTTGGTTCCGCTATCGCCGGAGGCCTTCTTGGACTGTCACCGAGGTCCCGCGGCGCCGGTGGGAGGAAGAGGCTGCCCTCGCCTTTTGTTGTCCTCGACACAGGCGTGAGGCGGGCGTCCTCTCGAAAGCCCACGGCTCCTGCGACCCCTCTTACCAGCGCCATGGCAGTCCCAGGTGAAGACCGACGCCAGGGCCCGCAGGTCTAGGCGAGGAAGGGAGCGGGTAGGGTAGGTTGGGTGCGTTGGGTTGGGGAGCAGCGCCCGTGGGGATGGCGGCGGGGGCGTTAAAATTAACAGGTTCGTTTGGTCTCCATGAAAAAGTTTACACTCTACAAATAATCTCTGGAGGGAAGAAGGAACGACAGAAACTATCTCCCCCACCCCAGCCGAGCTCCCGCGGCGCCGCGTAGATTCCAGGGAAAGTGTGTCGTGCGGGGAGGAGGCCGGGAACTGTAGGCCTAGGGGGCGAGGAGCCGAGAAACACGCACTTAACTTCGGTTTGGCTTGAAAATAAAACTCAGGTGGCAACACTTGACGGACCCGAACGGCCAGAGGCATTGTTTGTCGTGGAAGTCGCAGGGACGAAACTGACGCTGGGCTCCTTCTCTCTCTTCCTCCTGTACGGAGTTCCTGGGCGGCCGTGGACCGGTCGCTTTCCCCCGCTGGGCCTCTTTTTGTGCGTCTGTGGTTTCTTCCAGCTCTCAGGTTCTGTGTCCAGTGGGTACCGACCTACAAACAGTGAACCCTACGAAATAAGTGCTTCAGAGATTGCCGAGCCGCCACTGCCAGCTTACTCGGACGTTCTGGTCGGGGAGGGCATCTGCTTAACCCGGTTTGCTGCGATGTCTCTTGAACCCTGGTTGCAGAAGTTATTTTGAGAATCGTATCCCTCTCCAGCCCCCAGACACACTGTTTGGAGATTCACAATGCTCTTGAGTATAGGAGAGACTCAGAGGTGTTACCGTTCAGAAGGCGCAACCCAGTTTTTTTTTTTTATTTGTTTGTTTTGTTTTGTTTTTAAAGATTTTATTTATTTTACAGAGATCACAAGTAGGCAGAGAGGCAGGCAGAGAGAGGAGGAAGCAGGCTCCCTGCTGAGCAGAGAGCCCGATGTGGGGCTCAATCCCAGGACCCTGAGATCATGACCTGAGCCAGGAGGTAGAGGCTTTAACCCACCGAGCCACCCAGGCGCCCCTGAACTCAGTTTTAACCTACCCTTCCCAGTCTTACTTAAGCATGTTTGTACCGTGGCAGCCTTATTTTACGGATCCCTGTTTCAGGAATAGTGCGCTTTCCTAACCACTACAGTTTTGGGAGGAGGGAGAATTATGAAAGAGGAAAGATACACTCATTCATACACAGAACGATCTGTATTGCCGCCTGCTAGGTAATGTCCTAGGCAGTGGGAATACAGTGGTGAACAAGACAGTTGCACTTCACACAGAACTTAGAATTTAGCAATGGGGAGGAAGGACCAAAAAGTCAGACATATGTATGGCAGGGAAAATTTGAAGTTTTCAGGAGCGCATAGTAAGGGCACCTCACAGAAGACTAGAGGGGCTAGGAAAATGGACTTCCTAGAGGACGTGGCATTTAGGATGAATCTTGAAGAATTCCAGGAGGGTTGGAGTGGTGAGAGAGGAAGTTGCAGCCAGACGGACTAGATATATAAAGGAGGAGGAAATGTGTGAGAAGAGGAAATAAAAGAAGTAAAAGATACTCCCTATAAATGGAACTCAGAATACAAATGGGAGAGAAGTGAGAAATTAACTAGAGAGTTAATAACAGCTAATAGTTACTAATGTATTCGATGTGTCACACAGTGTGTCAAGCATTGTGTTTTATCTCATTTAACGTCCGCACGGTAAGATAAGTATGAATACTTCAATTTTATATGAGCATGCTGAGGGATAAACAAAGTTACTTGCTAATTAAGGGATAGCTAATAAGTGACAGGCCATGAGGGCTCTTCTAGTCCCCATGCACTTATTCATCTTGCCTTGTTATAGTATAATTTACAAAGTAGTTTCCACCTCTTAAAGAATCTTGTAAGCTGTGACAAATATTTTGGATATTTTCCCAAGAACTAAAGGAAGCCATTTAAGAGTTTTAAGAGATTCATATTTTGGAAAGATCATCCTGGCTGGACAGTAGATTGGAAGGGAGCTAGTTTGGAGACAAGGTCACTGATTAGGAGTAATTTCTGGTAAGTTATGATGATGCTTCAGGCATGATATCAGGAAAGGAGAGAAACACATGGATTGGAGATACATTTTTGATGGTAGACTCACTAGGAATCAGTGAGGAATCGGTGTACGTGGGTAAGACAGGAAGTGGGGTATACATGGGTTTCATTGTTACACAGTTGGGTGGGGCCATTTTCTACTATAGGCAAAACCTGAGAAGGAGCAGGTTTTAGGGGGATGATGAGAATTTCAGTTTAGGGTTTGTGTTGAAGTATAGTCAGATATATGAATGAAACTATCTAATAGGTAGTAAGAGAGAAAAATTGTAGCTTAGGAAAGAAGCCAGAGTCAAAGACCACAGTTTGAGTCATCCACAGGTGTAATAGGAGTTGAGACCATTGTAGTGGCTGCCTGTGCTCAGATAGAGTGTGTAGAGACTGAAGAAAGGATCTGTGACTGCAGCCTGGAGCTTATCAACATGTAAGGAGCTAGCAGAGGAAGGCTGGTCTGCGTGGTAGGTTGCCTAGGTGTCCTGAGCCTTCACATCAGCCCTGGTGATTCTTGTATTGCACCACTACAACTAGAGTTGAGTTGCTGTCATTCCTAAATGGTTGGTTTTATTACTTGAGCAAGCGTTTTTGAGCACCTACACGGTCTAGACCCTCTGGGGCACACAATATCACAGCTTGTGTTCTCATGAAACAGGTCTGGCAATGAAAGTGGGGTGCTTAAGAAAGAAGAAAAAAAGTGATTTTTTTAAAAAAAAATCCTTATTGGAATTTCCTTAAACTTAGACCAGTGTTATAGATATGTTAACCTTCTTCCAATTCAAAATAATGGTCCAAAGTGTAATCATCTTAAATTGTGCCATTAAGCTAGATGGCAAGACATGGATAGACTATTTAAACCCAGCAAAAATGGAGATAATTATTATGACAGCACTGTAAGAGTACAATGCAAGTACCATTAGGAAATAGAGTTACAGAAAATGTTAAAATACTTTCCTGCGTGATCAATCCAGGTAGTGGACTAAAGAAAAATAGGGCTCCACGAGAAACCTTTTGAAATAATTATTGAGAAGGCCAAGTATTATGTTAGGCTCTTTTATTTTTAGGTATAATGCTCATATGGATTCAGGATGGCATTTCTTGGGTTGTCTTGCTACTGATTATTATGATAAGACTATAAAGTGACAAGAATGCTTTCCACAAGTGAAAATCAAACTCTTTTGTTTTATGCTCACCTACTTCAGCTGTTTTTCCACAGCATTATGTATAAACATACACCATTATGTAGGCAACACAATAAAATGTGTACTTTCTTAGGGAAATCGTAGACTCTTACTTGTTATTTTAAAAATGACATTTAAGGGCACCTGGGTGGCTCAGTTGGTTAAGTGTCTGACTTCTGCGCAGGTCATGATGGGCTAGGGTCCTGGGATGGAGGCCCACATAGGGCTCCTTGCTCAGCGGGAAGTCTGCTTCTCCATCTCCTCTGCGCTCCTCCCTGTTCGTGCTCACTCTTTTCCTCCCTCTCTCTCAAAATAAAGATATAAAAATCTTTTTTTTCTTTTAAAAAATAATAAAAATGAGATTTAAATACAGATTTCAGTGAAGTTGACTTTCTTTTAGAAACTATTTTGCCCATTCAAGTTGTTAAAATTAGTTCTGAGATTCATGTTAATGAATCCCCATGAAGTTCTGCCTACCAGTGTCAGTGAATGTTACCCATGTGGCTGGCACAAAAACTCTTTTTCTCTCATTCAGTAAAATCTATATAGCCAAAATAGGGAATTTTCTGTAGCCAAAATAACATTACATCTGGCATATGAAAGTGAGTCAAATTTTGAAAACACATCACTATAACTTCTTAGTAATTAAGAAGTACGCTAAATTACAATGTATCCCATTGCTTTTCACTCCTAAACTGTACATAATTTCTTTCTCTAGTCTGTGCTGCACATTGCTGCTGAAGTAATTTTCTTAACTGTATATCTAATCCTGTCATTCGTGGCATGGGGTGGGCGGCAGGTGGTAAGAAGTTAGTTCTTGGCTTCTATCTGTGAATTTCATATTTCTCTATCCCCCAGATCAAGATTTTAAATATTTCCATCACCGTAGGAAGGCGTTGTTAGTCATTTCCCCCTTCCCTTGCCTAAATAACCGTTATTTTTATTTCAATTGTCCTTTTTTATTTTTTATTTTATTATTATTATTATTATTTTAGATTTTATTTATTTACTTAGTGAGAGAGCATGAAGGGGAGAGTGTCAGAGGGAGAAGCAGACTCCCTGCTGAGCAGGGAGCCTGATTCGGGACTCCATCCTGGGACTCCAGGATCATGACCTGAGCCAAAGGCAGCCACTTAACCAACTGAGCCACCCAGGCATCCCCTTTTTTCTTTTTAAATTGTCCTTCTTTTGTAATTGTTCTTCCAGTGCCTATCTTCCTCAGATGGGCAAGTGACACTGTGGACACAAGTTTCATAGCTAGTAACTGGAAGCTGCATACATTACTGATTCCCAAGTGCTAAGTATTAAGTTTCTAACCTCAAATGAACAAGCATTTGTTGAGGACATCTATCTAGCAAGGCTACACCATGCTAAGCAGAGAGCTGTATAAAGCATCGGATGGCATGTTCTGGAAGCTAGAAAAACAAACTCTCTCTACTCCTTTAAGTTTCTGGGAGGTAAAAGACAGCCATTTACCTGAGCCCTTCCACTCAAGTTGTTTAAGAGAGTTCTAAATCCAGAGTAAGCCCTTGCTGATATTTAATAAGTAAAGAGATAAAGACCTCTGCAGTTTATTCCTAAAACCATCAGTTAGTAAAATTTTGTTATAAATCTATAATGTGCCTTCTCTGAAGAATTTACAAGTGCAGTTAGTTGTTAGAGAATCTTGCACAACAGCAACTCTTATGTTGGGTTTTTTGAGGGAGCTTTTTAATTTGGTTTTTGAGAAGATAATTCATCCACATGCGGCAGATTTTAAAGGTAGCAAAAGGTGTATAGTGACATATCTCTCACCCTTTCTACCCCTGGAGGCACTTCTTTTTTCCAGGTAACTAATTTGTATTCTTAGAGATCTTTTTTGTATATCTCCATCTATATATAAATAAAATCTACATATAATCTGTATTTTACCTGTATCTAATCTTCTTTCATATAAATGGCAACCTACCATAAGCACTGTTCCATACCTTGCTTTTTTCCTTTATATCTTAGAGATCGTCAGATATCATTAAGACTAACCATAATTGGGCGCCTGGGTGGCTCAGTGGGTTAAAGCCGCTGCCTTCGGCTCAGGTCATGATCCCGGGGTCCTGGGATCGAGTCCCGCTTCGGGCTCTCTGCTCAGCAGGGAGCCTGCTTTCTCCTCTCTCTCTCTGCCTGCTACTCTGCCTGCTTATGATCTCTGTCTGTCAAATAAATAAATAAATAAAATCTTAAAAATAAAAAAAGACTAACCATAATTTATATGTCTAAATTATTTCCACTCTTCAATTATTATAAATGATGCTATAGTGAATAACTTTGTATGTAAGTCAATATAAGTATGAATTTGTGCAAGCAAATTGTGAAGATTCATTCCCAAATGGGGACGTGCTAGGTCAAAGTAGTATGTACATTATAGTTCTGATAGGTTTTGTCAGCTTGCTTTCCAGAGGGGTGGTATTGATTTATGCTACTATTCAGCACTGTATGGGAGTGTTTCTGCCCCATACTCTCTTCAACCCTTTCTTTTCTATTATGATAGGGAAAAATGTAATCTTGGTATAGATTTTAATGTACATTTAATTTGTTATGAGTAAGGATGAGCATTTCCATGTTTCAAACTTGTTTTTGTGAGCTTTCTGTTTAGCTCTTTTGCTGATTTTTTTTCTTTGTGTTGGTTTTTGGGTTTTTTTCATAATGATTGTCTGGGTTTTATACAGTAGGCATAATTGCCCTTTATTGGTGCTGTGAGTTGCAAATATTTGTTCCTACATTTTCCTTTGTCTTTTGAGTTTGTTTTAGCTGGTCTCTGCCATTTTTTTTTATGTAGGCAATTTTATAAGTTTTTATAGAATGGTTTTTGGATTATAGGTCATGATTACAAAGGAACATTTGGAGGGACACAGGCTCTATTACTCTGAACAGTGTTAAGCAAACTTTAAAGAGGAATGGAACGAAGAACAGCATGAGAACCTCTGATGGGGAAATGGCTAACTTCTAATGGAAGTAATAAGGGCCTCTCAATATGGCCTTGCTATTCAGTTTGACATGGATGAGTACAGTTGTGTCAGCAGAGTTCTTGTTCCAAACAACAGAAACTGACTAGTTAATTGAAGAAGAAAATGAAATATCTCAAGTAGCCCACAGAATGTAAGCAAAGGCTAGATAGCAAGGCTTGGAAAACAGTTGAAACCAAGGGCACCCATAGCCAAGATGGTGGACAGCCCCAGCCCTGGTTAGGAGTGCTCTCTGTGGCATCACTGCCACTAGAAACTACACCTTGACAGGAGAATGAGTGAAATGTCCCCACTTCATAGAGTCACTTTTCTCTGATTTATCATATCAGAGGCGTCAGATTCAACGTCTCAGGTAGAAGCATTCATTTGGCCCAGCAGTCGTGAAAATTAGGACAAATGAAGCTTGAAATTTTAACTTAACCAAAAGCTGGGGAGGACATAGTTGATATAGAGTTATTTATTTAGAGTTCTTGTTGTGTTGCCCGTTTCTGTAAAAGTTACAACTTTGTTAAAGAAGATGACCTACTCTGAAAAAGTTTGATAGTTCGTTCATTCTAAAAGTACGAGATAGAGTTCATCATAAATAAGTTAATTTCTCATAAGTGCTGAGATGAGATCATTTCAGATCTTTCCATTACAACATTTTTAGTTTATCATAGGAATGGTAATGGCGCTTTTAGAACAGTTTTGTTCTGTCTCATTCAGCTTCTATGGTTTCTATGGAAACAGACTTAACATTGACCTGGATTCTCTGAGCTTTTTTTCCAATAGGCAATTATTTCATAATGAAAGAGCCTCATATTTTATTATTAATCCAGTGTTATACCACAACTCTGCTACAGTGCGGCATATGCATTCCCACCCTATGCAGTGCAAACCACAAGGTTTATGAGAAAAAATGAGATTGGGGCACAATAGTCAAAAACTTCATCCGTGATACATAAAAAATGATAGAAACCTAATAACCGCAGCACAGTTTTGCGCATGTTAATTGCTTAAAACGCACATAAATAATACAGTAAATAGGGTACTATACCTTGTAAAAGACCTGAAATTTGCTGTGGAAGCAGACTTCGTAAGAATTGCAGTTTGTGAATTGTTCTGAAATAATGGTAGGAAGAGGATAATGTGAAATCAGATCAGCGTTATAACAGCATATGTGGATGGGCACATGCTGATCTGAGGTCACTAGAAATATGCTGGGGTGAGTCTTTACATGTGTTTTGTATATTCCTAGGAGCCTCAGAGCAACTGGGTACCACTTTCTGCATTCATCTAGGTTTTTCATGGACAAAAGTCACATTATGTTCAAGTCATCTAGGTTTTTCATGGACAAAAGTCACATTATGTTCAAGTCATTTTCTCTTACATCAATTGAAACAAATTTATGTTTTTAAAACAAGCATTATAGCATACCTGACTGTATTTTTAGTAGGATTACTCAGTAATGTGTATTTTAAAGTAAATTTGGGATTAGAGAAAAATGACTAATGTTTTGATTTCATAGCAGTGAAGAGATAGTTTAAAAGTGATCTTTGTTTTAAAATTAACATTATTAGGGGCACCTGGGTGGCTCAGTGGGTTAAGCCTCTGCCTTAGGCTCAGGTCATGATCTCAGGGTCCTGGGATCGGGCCCCACATCAGGCTCTCTGCTCAGCGGGAAGCCTGCTTCTCCCTTTCTCTCTCTGCCTGCCTCTCTGCCTACTTGTGATCTCTCTCTCTGTCAAATAAATAAATAAATCTAAAAAATAAATAAATAAATAAAATTAACATTGTTTTATATTTATATCCCATTTACTTTAATTTATTAGTGAATTTGGGCTATATTTCCATATGAAGGATTTAGGAGTTTGATGCCTTGCATTAAAGTAATGGAAGAATTCTTTCCTGACCTTCTGGTTGCCAGAAGCCCTTAATGGAGGTGAAAATTAGTTTCAACTCTATATATTGTACAACCATAAAAAGGAATGATCTTCTGATATGTGCTACAGTTTGGATGATCTTGAAAACATTATGCTAAGTAAAATAAGTCAGACACAAAAGGATAAATATTGTATGTTTCCACTTATATGAGATCTTAGAATAGGTAAATTTATAGAGGCAGAAAGTAGGATAGAGATTACCATGGGCTCAAGGTAAGGGGGAATGGGCAGTTATTGTTTAATAGGTTTAGTTATTGTTTGGGATGATGAAAGATTTTGGAAATCGTGGTGATGGCTGTATAACTTTGTAAATGTTCTCAGTGCTACTGAATTCCACACTTAAAAGTGGTTAAGGGGATAAATTTTATGTATATTTTATTACAAAATCAGTTTCAATTTATTTCATCTGTTACTGTCTTCCAACATGGCTTGCGTGTAGCACTAATGATAGAGACACCGTAAATATTTCTGAACATTGCTTGGACTGGATATGTGACTAGCAGTTTCCCTTGTCAGAATCTGATTGCTGAATTCAGATGTTTCTTAGAATAGTTAGCAATTAAAGAATTTTTCTGGATTTTCACCAATTTCTTTTAAAAAATCAGTTTTTCTTCTAAAGGAGAGCAGAAAAACATTGGTTATCTCAAATGTTCATATACATATGTATAATAACTAGTATTTATAGTGAATATATGTATGCATATACATATATAACTAATTATTTACATTTTAGGGACAAGCTGAAAACTCTGGAATTTCTTCCTTAGTGTTCTAGAATTTCTGGAATGTTTAAGCTCTTGACTATAACACTGCATTTCTGTTAAAGAAAAATGTATTCTGGAATTATTCTTGAAATACTGTCAAATAAAATAACATGAGTGAATTGGCTTTTCCAGTGATTTCGAACATCCTTAACAATTTAAAGAATAGGGTTACTAATTTGGGTCAGGAATGATTTTTTTTAAAGAAAGAAATTCTACAAAAAGAGGTTTCTTAGCTTTTTTTTTTAAAGGTTTTTTTTTTAAAATATTTTATTTATTTATTTGACACAGAGAGAGAGAGAGATCACAAGTAGTCAGAGAGGCAGGCAGAGAGAGAGGAGGAAGCAGGCTCCCCGCTGAGCAGAGAGCCCGATGCGGGGCTCGATCCCAGGACCCTGAGATCATGACCTGAGCCGAAGGCAGAGGCTTAACCAACTGAGCCACCCAGGCGCCCCTATTTCTTAGCTTTTTCATGTGAAAAAATTCTTGTGTTTCTTCTTTTTACATGTCTCCTAAAATGTCATCCAATTTTATTTCAGGTTGCAACAAGGATAGTGTCCGAGCTGGCTGTAAAAAATGTGGATATCGTAAGTACATTAAAAAAAATAATATTTCAAAGAGTAAATCATTGCCTCTTTGGGCTGTATGATTTGGCATCCTGATTTCAGTGTCCTGATTTCAGCATAGTTCTGTAGCCTTATTAGTTAGCCCGGATTTGCATATGATTCAGAAATTGGCCCTAAACAGTTCCTTTCTTCCCTGCTGTAGACTCAGTGACAGGTGGCTATATATTTAGTGACTAGCAAAGATGTCAAATTCAAGTGGGGGAGATTTAGGAGAGAGTATATTCAGAAAAAAAAAGTACACATATACTTAATCTTTTACTCCTTGTCTTTCTAGTTACTGGGTGAAAAGGGGAAAGCAATGAAAATTATTTTTAAAGGTTTTTCCTATTGACTAAATTTAGTCTTTTTTTTTTTTTAAAAGATTTTATTTATTTGAGAGAGAGACAGTGAGAGAGAGCATGAGAGGGGAGAAAGTCAGAGGGAGAAGCAGACTCTCCAAGGAGCAGGGAGCCCGATGTGGGACTCGATCCCAGGACTCTGGGATCATGACCTGAGCTGAAGGCAGTCACTTAACCAACTGAGCCACCCAGGCGCCCCTAAATTTAGTCTTTTTAAGGATGAAATTGGTCATAGAATTTCTGCTCACAGGCAAAAGTTGCTTAAACAGTCATTCATCTCTATTATGAACAATGAAATGGAATAGAAAAATAAACTTTAACATGTACAATTACATAGCTTAAATTTGTAATTATGTACCACAAATATCATTTCTTTAGTTAAATGTAATAATTCCTAAAGCTGTGATAACAGGGAGAACAGTAGCTTTTGTTGTTTTATAAATTGGAGACCATACACATGAGCCTGGACTATAGTTAATACTCCATATAAAATTAATTTAATTAATTTACACAGAAGTAGAGTTACATTTGATGCACAATGTTACCTGAGCTTCAGATGTACAACATAATGTTAAGTTTATACTTCAGGCTGTGCTTGCCACAAGGGTAGTTACCATTGGTCATCGTACAGTGCTATTATAAAATATCATCGACTATATATATTTCCTATGCTGTACAGAAAAGTTATTTTTAAAAAGATAAATGTGATGTAAAAAATAAAAGATGTCCATGCAAGAACATGTGCTAAGAGAGCCCTCAGTACATAAATCTTCATTAAAAAGGCTCATAATGAAAGCATGCTGAGAGCACCAAGTCACATTCTTCCAAGCAAAGGCTGAAATGCGGCACAAGGGAATTTTGCTCAGTTAGCAAAAGTGGGAGTATAAGCATACATATCCTTCATTTAAATAAAAACTCGTAAAGAATATACTTTCTTGTAAGAAATAACTGCAGTGAAATTTTTTTCTGTGTTTTAAACTTACATGTATTTATTTCTGCTTTGTTTCCTTTCTTTAAATCTTTGCTAATTTCTATGTTCCATTTCTTGATTTAGGACTTAAGAACCTGCTCACTCATGCTCTCTCTCTTCCTTACATGCTGTTTTATTTACTTCAAAATCTAGAATGGACTTTCCAGTCTGTCTAAAATACCAGTTTATCTACTTGGACTTCTTTTTAAGGGATATCTGGGTGGCTCAGTCTGTTAAGCATCTGCCTTCCGCTCGGGCCATGATCCCAGGTCCCTGGGATCAAGCCCCACATCAGGCTTCTTGCTCAACAGGAAGTCTGGTTTTCCCTCTCTGTCAACCTGGCACTCCCCCTGCTTTTTCTCTCTCCCTGTTTATCTCTGTCAAATAAGTAAAAAAAAAAAAAAAAAAAAGATTTGTAGGAAAATAATAAAAATAATTTTTTGGAAATAGAGTATTTGTTGATCTAGTCACCTTACTGTTATTTTGTTTTACACAATGATGCAAGTATCTGTAGAAATTGGATTTTTTTTTTTTTTTTGAGAAGGCAGGTAAGCAGATAGGCAGTCTAAGTTTATTTTCTTCTGCTTTATTATTTTAATCTATTATTTTAGTGATTAAGTTACTAAATAACTTCTCATTTGGCTCCTATGGAAAATTCAGTAATACTTCCCTTCTGGTTAAACTGGGGTTATAGGGGTGCCTGGGTGGCTCAGTGGATTAAAGCCTCTGCCTTCAGCTCAGGTCATGATCCCAGGGTCCTGGGATAGAGCTCCGCATCTGGCTGTCTGCTCAGCAGGGAGCCTGCTTCCACCTCTCTCTCTCTGCCTACTTGTGATCTCTGCCTGTCAAATAAATAAATAAAATCTTAAAAACTTGAGTAATAAACATCTTTTTTTTTTCTTTTCAGTGAAACAGAATTCGTTGTTTATGCACCACACCCAGTGCTCCATGCAATATGTGCCCTCCATAATACCCACCGCCAGGCTCCCCCAACCTCCCACCCCCCACCCCTTCAGAACCCTCAGATTGCTTTTCAGAGTCCATAGTCTCTCATGGTTCATCTCCCCTTCCAGTTTCCCTCAACTCCCTTCTCCTCTCCATCTCCCCATGTCCTCCATGTTATTTGTTATGCTCCACAAATAAGTGAAACCATAGGATAATTGACTCTCTCTGCTTGACTTATTTCACCCAGCATAATCTCTTCCAGTCCCGTCCATGTTGATAGAAAAGTTGGGTATTCATCCTTTCTGATGGAGGCATAATACTCCATAGTAGGTTATAAACATCTTTTAAAGATGACGATCTTTTCCATTTACATGTCTTTGTGATAGAAACTACATTTTAAAAATTACCTGTTATTTGCAGTCCAAAATCTTTGTTTTGATGGCAGATGCAATAGAAAAGTGCATGAAACTCTTTGAAATGTTTTTAATGCCTAAAAATGTGCATATTCATTAGTCAGTCACAAAAGAGTATTGTCTCTCTAGTGTTGTGAAACTAATGGTTTAGGTTGTACTATTTTAAAAATTTTAATACTTGATTGAAAAGATTTTATTGTCAATATGTTTCAATAGTGGTTATATTGTTTTTAAGTTTCAAGTTAAGAATGAGTGTGTTACTAAATAACATGGATGTCACTTTTTCATGGAAGTTTCCTCAACAAAATAAGAAGAATTTTTATTTCTGTGATAAGTTGTTGAGTTTTTTTGGAGTTGGCAACTTCTGAATATTTAAAAGCTACAAGGGCACTTAGCCTTTCTCCATAGAATAAATGTCTCAAATAATTTTGATAGTTCTCAGAAAATATACCTTTAAAAAGTTCAGTTCAGTTTAGTATACTCAGTAGTGGAGCATTTGATCATAGCAGCAGGAAATAAAAACATACCGAAATACCTTTAAAGTTTATTTAACTTGAAATGCTTATTGATTAATAGACATTCATGATCTTTTCTTTGCCTGTGGGTCTGCTCATTATTGTTTCTCGCAGACTTTTAAGTGCAAATATCTGAAATGCATTTGCTACTTTTTAATAGTTTGTTTCTTTAGAGATAAGCAGTGAAAAATAGTAAATCTGAGTGCAAAATCATTTTATCTTTAGTTCTCATTAGTGGTAATACTGCCTGCCCCACAACCGCCCCTGGAAATCTGTAGCCTTTTTTTTTTTTTTTAAGTTGTCCATACGGGGTTGAGGGCAACAGTAGGATGTTTAGTATGTAAGGTATAGGGATTATAAACATCCTGTAATGTATAGGGCAATATTGGACAGTGAAGAATTATCTGCCTCAAAATGACAATGGCCACCCCCTTTGAGAATTTTTTCTCATTGTTTTAGGTTTTATTCCCCTCTATCTTGTATAGTCTTTTCTAGTACCTAATTTGAAAACTGTTTTTAAAAATAACTCATTTTTTAAAAATTTTTAAAAATTAAAAAAAATTAAAATAACTTATTTAAATCTGGTGTTTCCAAAAGTACAACTTTGTTTTATAGAAACAGCCACTCTTTTTTGCCCCACGTTTATATTTTTGGCCTTACATGATTTTATATAGGCAAACTTATATCTAATAATAACAAATATGTCATGAAGCAAACTGTGCAGATTCAGGCCTATATGGGGAGGGATAAAAAAAGTACAGAATGTATATAGTCTCCTATTTCAAAAATTTGTGTCAGAAAAGTAAGGAACTGTCTTAGTTCTTATGGACTATTATAACAAAATACCACAAGCCCAGTAGCATATAAATAGAAATTATTGCTCATTGGAGAGGCTGACAGTCCCAAGTTCAGGGTGCCAGCAAGTTTTCCAGGTCCTAGACTTTTCATTTTAAATTCACATGGTGGGGGCATCTGGGTGGCTCAGTGGGTTAAAGCCTCTGCTTTCAGCTCAGGTCATGATCCCAGGGTCCTGGGATTGAGCCCCACATCTGGCTCTCTGCTCAGCGGGGAGCCTGCTTCCCTTCCTCTCTCTCTGGCTGCCTCTCTGCCTACCTCTGATCTCTGTCTGTCAAATAAATAAATAAAATCTTTTAAAAAAATAAATAAATTCACATGGTGGAAAGGACTAGGGATTTCTCTGAAGTCTTTTATAAGGCAGTAATCCCATTCATGAGGGTACACCCTCAGAACCTAATAACCTCCCAAAGGTTCCATCCACTAATACCATTCTCTTTGGGGGTTAGAATTTCAACATACGAATTTTGGTGGGACACAAAGATTCAGGTCATAACAGGAACATACTGAATACAATTGACCCTTGAACAACATAGGTTTGAACTGCACAGGTTTAATTTTAAGTCTTTTTTTTTTTTTTTTAATAAATACAGTATAACAGTGGAACAGGAACCACCACATCTCCCCTCCCCACCTGCACTTAGCCAAGATAGATCCTAGAGTAATACCTGTTTCTTGCTCTTTTCCTGGGAATGTGGAAAATGTCCTTCCTTGTGGAGCCCAGGGAAGGTGATAACCAGGGGAAGCCAAAATACCTTTACCCCTCTCTCTAGGTCACTTGTTCCACCTGATTTACTTTATGTGATTCTAATGCAGTTTCTACTCATGGAAAATGCTGTCAAGGGGTAAGCTGCCAGTTTCCCTGCAATATTAGCTACCCTCTTCAGAAAATATTCAGCACCTTGGACAGTGCCCCACCCTAGGGCCCACTCTTCTCTCTGGTGCTAACCTGCCCTTGGTGTCCTCCTGCACCCCCTTGGTCAGGGGGTTGTGGGGTGGCATGTTATTATGTGGCCCTTGGTTACTTCACCAAGAGTCCTTCCCTAGAGCCTGTTTCTTGCACCTCCTTGTTCAAGACCTCAATGAACTGAGTTCCAGCCTTCTCTGCAAGTTTTCTCCACCATTGCTTTGTTTTTCATCATGTGTTTACTTGTATCTTACTTTTCTATCACATAAAATACAGTATTTCAGTTTGGGGGGGAACCAGAAGTTATATGTGGATTTTTGACTACCTGGAGATCATTTCCCCAACCCCTGTGTTCAAGGGTCAACTGTAATTACTGGAAGGGAATTCAGGATAAATGGAGGGTCTTATATTTAAGATATAATGTATTTATATAGACTAAGGGGATATAGGAGATACAGATACAGGTGATAGGAAAAGATTAAGCAATTTCATCTAAAAGTTATAACAAGGATATCTCTTAACTTGAGAGGAAGCTAGGTGAGAATAAGTACAGATATTTCAGGTGTAGAAATAAAAAATAAAAGGAGATGCTGTCTGGTAAACTTAGGAGGCAGAGCTGGCTGTTTGGGAAGTGGGCCCTGAGTGGGATGGGAAAGTGGTTGAACAATAGTTTTAAGTCAGACATAAGTTTGGAAAAGTCACTGAGGAAAATAGGACAGACCAAAAAAAATGAAATGCTTTGTGTTTGTGCTAACGTTCATCAATGTGTGATTATGCTCAAACATTGCTTGATTTGCTCAGGGATAGGCACAATCCAAAGGTTAGCTTTGAGCCAGAGTATTTGTTTTACAGTGAGGTATCATAGAAGAACAAGAATATGAATGAGTCAGAGAGGCTTATAAAAGAGTATTCAGAGAGTCAAGAATGAGAAATTTGATAGACTAGGAGGAAATAAAGGGATTGAGGTCTTAAGATTCCAAAACAGATCGATGCATGGGTGTGAGTGAGAAAGCTAGAAGGATAAAAGATTTGAGTCAAATTACGATGTTAGAGTTCAAAATTTCTGAGATGAACTGCAATGAGATACCACCTCACACCAGTCAGAATGGCTGAAATTAACAAGTCAGGAAATGACAGATGCTGGCGAGGATGTGGAAATGGAATGTTGGTGGGAATGCAAGCTGGTGCAACCACTCTGGAAAACAGCATGGAGGTTCCTCAGAAAGTTGAAAATAGAGCTACCCTACGACCCAGCAATTGCACTACTGGGTATTTACCCTAAAGATACAAATGTAGTGGGTACCTGGGTGGCTCAGTTGTTAAGCGTCTGCCTTCGGCACGGGTCATGATCCCAGGGGGCTCCCTGCTCTGTGGGAAACCTGATTCTCCCTCTCCCACTCCCCCACCTTGTGTTCCCTCTCTTGCTGTCTCTCTTTCTTTGTCAAAGAAATAAATAAATCTTTAAAAAAAAAAAAAAGAGGGGCGCCTGGGTGGCTCAGTGGTTTAGGCTGCTGCCTTCGGCTCAGGTCATGATCTCGGGGTCCTGGGATCGAGTCCCGCATCGGGCTCTCTGCTCAGCGGGGAGCCTGCTTCCCTCTCACTCTCTCTGCCTGCCTCTCTGCCTACTTGTGGTCTCTCTCTGTCAAATAAATAAATTAAAAAATCTTAAAAAAAAAAAAAGAGAGAGAGAGAGAGATACAAATGTAGTGATCCAAAGGGGCACATGCACCCGAATGTTTGTAGCAGCAATGTCCACAACAGCCAAACTATGGAAAGAACCTAATGTCCATCAACAGGTGAATGGGTAAAGAAGATGTGGTATATGTGTACAATGGAATACTATGCAGTCATCAAAAGAAATGAAATCTTGCCATTTGCGACAATAAGAGATTCTTAATCTCACAAAACAAACAGGGTTGCTGGGGGGAGAGGGTGGTGGGGTTATGGACATTGGGGAAGGTATGTGCTATGGTGAGTGCTGTGAAGTGTGTAAAACCTGGCGATTCACAGACTTGTGCCCCTGGGGCTAATAATACATTATATGTTAATAAAAAAATAAAAAATGTAAACACTTCAGGTTCTAACAAGGAGCATGGTGTGGCCATGCCATCTAGAATATCAAGGAACTGAGAAAAGCCATGCAACACTCTAGACTGCCCATTGAGCCTTGTGGAAGGGCTTAGGGTGAAGAACTCGAATATGAGCCTGATTCCAAAGACTTCAGTGGATAGGCTTTGTATAGAGATGCCTTCGGCTCAGGTCATGATCCCAGAGTCCTGGGATTGAGCCCCACATTGGGCTTCCTGCTCAGTAGAGAGCCTGCTTCTCCCACTGCCCCTCGCCCTGCTTGTCCCTGCTTGCTCACTCCTTCTCAAGTAAATAAATAAAATCTTAAAAGAAAGAAAGTCCAGAGGATACTAATAATACAGAGTTAAGCTGTAGAAAAGTGTTCCCAGTGAAGAACCAAATATCCTTTAAAGCAAGTGGTAGAGGGAGCGAACTGCAAATAGGTAGCACAATCTGTCCATTAAGGATTGCATGTTTCAGAAGATGTCATAAAAAGATTGGCAGAAGGGCGCCTGGGTGGCTCAGTGGGTTAAGCCTCTGCCTTTGGCTCAGGTCATGATCTCAGAGTCCTGGGATCGAGCCCCACATCGGGCTCTCTGCTCCGCGGGGAGCCTGCTTCCCCCCTCTCCCCGCCACCATCTGCTGCTCTGTCTACTTGTGATAGCTCTGTCAAATAAATAAATAAAATCTTAAAAAAAAAAAAAAAGATTGGGAGAGAAAGGAGTGATTATCTGTTATGTCAGGGGACCAGAAACAATATGAAGATAAGACTTCAAGGATGATAAATTGATACAGAAGCCTACATTTTTGGAATCACAATGATAGTGATGTGAAGCTTGGTGGAATTAATTGTGTTTAATAATTGAAAAGTTTGTAATGTAGCCTTTATGCTCTCAGAACTGAGAACCTTAGGTAAAGCCAAAGCTGGTTTACTTAGCCCTTGTTCACATGGTCTGTATACTCCATATGCCAGGAAATAAGTACATGAGCACCCTAATTATAAAACAGGAGTTTTTTTCATTCACTGACAGATCTTTATCAGGACGGTCTAAATCCAACTATAGGTTTTATTATTACTTGGCACTTCACATTACCCATCTAGCCACTCCTTGAATGTGGACAAGGGAGAATATGCCTTTCCCTTTATTGGTACAACAAATGGTCATAACCTGACACCGTGTATAAAGTACCTACTTGGTGCCAGAGTCTGGACTAAGTACTTTAAAGATAAAATTAATTATGTCTCATTCTTAAAACAACCCTATGAAGTAGGTTTCACGGTCTCCATTTTTATGAACATTCAAAAGAAAAGACTGACTCTGGCACCAGATCAGTTGCCTCAGTGCAGACCCCCTCTGGCACTTACTAGCTTTGTGACATCAGGGAAGTTGCACTACCATTTGTGTCAGTTTCCTGTCTATAAAATGAGACAATTATAGCCCCTAGCTCCACAGAGTTGTCGTGAAGATTAAATTCGCTAATGCAAGGGTTGAGCTCAATGGTTTGCCATAGGAGTTCCTCAGTAATTATTATTGACTCTTGTTACTGTTATAAATCAGAAAACGGGCTCAGGAGGATTTCTTTATTATTAAGTGGGAAAACTGGAATTGTAGTTTGTGAAACTTGACACTATATCATGGTCTTTTCCCCACCATTTGTAAAAATTGTAAAATATATAACATATATATAACAAATATAAAATTTTTCATTTTAGGCATTTTTAAGTATACAATTGAGGGGCATTAATTACATTCATAGTGTTGTACAGCTGTCTGCACTGTCTATTCTGACACTTGTCATCACCCTAATCAGAAATGCTGTAACCTCTCTTTCTCCAGCCACCCCTTGCCCTGGGCCCCAGACTTTGATACACTTCCTGTTCTATAAATTTGGCCATTCTGGATATATCATGAAAGTGTAACCATACAGTATTTGTACTTTGTGGCTGGCCTACTTCCCTTAGTGTAACATTTCAGAGTCCATCCATGTTGTAGCCTGTGTATGTGTGTGTGTCTGATATACCACGTTGTATAATTCATTCATCTGTTGGTAGGCACTTAGATTGCTTCCGTTTTTTCGTTATTGTGACTAATGGAGCAGTGAAAATCGATGCACAAGTATCTGCTTGAATCCCTCTTTTCAGTTCTTTTGGGTATCTGCCTAGGAGTGGAATGCTGGGTCATCTGTGTCAGCTTTTTGAGGAGCTGCCTAACTGTTTTCCACTAGAAATTTTATATTCCCACTAGAAATGTACAAGAATAACAATTTCTCTTGCTGACATTTATTTTTCTTTTCCTTTTTTTTTTTTAAAGTGTAGCCATCCTCGTAGATAGGAAGTGATATCTCAGTGTGGTTTTGATTTCATTTTCCCTAATGACTGATGATGTTCAGCATCTTTTTATAGTCTTATTGGCCATTTGTATATCTTCTTTGGATTAATGTCTATTCAAGTCTTCCATTCATTTTTAAAGTGAGTTTTTTTGTTCTTGAGTTACAGCACCTGTATAGATACTGGATGTTAAACCCTATCAGATATATTATTTGCAAATATTTTCTCTCATTCTGTAGGTTATCTTTTCACTTTCATAATAATTTCTTTGCAAAAAGGTTTTAAATCTTGATGAAGTCCAGTTCATCATGTTTTTCTTTTGCTGGTGCTGTTGGTAATTTCTTTTTAGATTTATTTATTTATTGGGGAGGGGAGGGCAGAGGAGAGGAAGAGAAACTCTCAAGCAGACTCTATGCTAGGTGTAGAGCCCAACACGGGGCTTAATCCCCCAGCCCTGAGATCACCCCCTGAGCTGAAACCAACAGTCACATGCTTAACTGACTGCACTACCCAGGTGCCCCAGGTGCTCTTGGTGTTTTGTACCTAAGAATCCTTTGCCAAATTCAAGGTCATGAAGACTGACCCTTTACTGTCTCCTAAGAGTTTTATGGTCTTAAATCTTACATTGTTAAGTCTTTGATCCATTTCGAGTCAGTGCTTGCATATGATATGAATAAGATGTTCAACCTTATTATTTTGCATACAGAAATCAAGATGTTTTGGCACCATCTATTGAAGAGACATTCATTCCCCAGTGAGCAGTCTTGACACTCTTGTCAAAAATTGATTGGCCATATGTATATGGTTTATTTCTGGGTTCTTAATTCTGTTCTATTGGCCTATATGTTTATTCTTGTGACAGTACCATTCTGTTTTGATTACTATAATTTTGTGGAAATTTTTGAAATCAAGAAGTGTGAGTCTTCAACTTTTATTCTTTCTCAAGATTGTTTGGCTAGTCAGGGCACCTTGAATTTGGGAATAATCAGCCACTAAAAGGTTGTAACTTGAAATGTCTCTGTGTATCTGTGGCCAGAATTTGTTTCTGGTCACCTAAGAACTTTCTGCTCATTGTCTGCTTATAGTCCATTTAGATAAGAAGTCACAAGAACTGTAATTTGGAATACGATTATTTCCTAATTTTGTTCACTTATTCCCCCAAGGAAAAAAAAAATTAGGAAACTCTATTTGTAGCTTCATGAGTCACTTGTTTTAAGATTAATTTAGGGTCAGTTTCATTGAAGTAAAGCTAAAATGCATGTGAGATGGAGCTCGCTGCCAGTTGTGACTTCAGTATTTTATTTACTTTAAATATTCATTGTAGTATGAAGTGTTTGGGTGCAGAGCTAGCTTAAGTAAAGGGAAAAGTGTATCATCAGGAGTTCTGATCAAAATGGCAAGCTGAACCAAGACTGAAGGTCCTCCTTGTGCTTTGAACACAGAAATGCTGAGAAAATCAGAATAACAACAACAGAAATAACCCAGCTCAAATGAATGAAAGGGAACTCCCCACTGCTGGAAATGAAAAGGAGCTCAAAGCCAGAACAGGGAATAATAGCTGAAAATGATGAGGTCCACAGGCCTACTGGGTAGACTTTATGGATGGGGAATGAAGCCTTAGACCACTGTGGGGTGGCAACGTGGCTAGGGTGGGGACTCTTGCATAAAACCCGACTTTTCTAAAGGCTGCGAAGTGGGGATTAGAAAAATCACATTCACTATCTAGGGAAAGTGGCAAAAACTTTACTGTATGAATTCCTACAAGATAATAATCAGAAGAATACTCATTCAAGAATTGGCAACCCAGGCTTATACCATGTGTAAGTATAAGGAGTGAATTTACACTGCCTCCAGCGAGGCAGAAACTTGTTTTCCAGGTTAAGAAATTAATATTGAAAATTGATCCGGTAGTGGGGCACCTGGTCTGCTCAATTGGTAAAGTGTGCAACTCTTGATCTAGGGGTTATGAATTCAAGCCCCATTTTGAGTGTAAGAGATTACTTTAAAAAAGGGTGGGTGGCGCCTGGGTGGCTCAGTGTGTTAAGCCTCTGCTTCGGCTCAGGTCATAATCTCAGGGTCCAGGGATCGAGCCCTGCATCAGGCTCTCTGCTCAACAGGGAGCCTTCTTCCCTTTCTCTCTCTCCCTGCCTCTCTGCCTACCTGTGATCTCTCTGTCAAATAAGTAAATAAAATCTTAAAAAAAAAAAAAAAGATTGGTCTGCATATGATTTAACTCATATGTGAAATTTAAGAAACAAAACAAATGAACACAAGGGAGAAAATAAAGAGAGTCAAACCAAGAAACAGACAATGTTAGCGAATAAACTGAAGGTTGATGAAGGAGGTGGGAGGAGATGGGTTTTATAGGTGATGCATTAAGGAGGACACTTGGAATGAGCACCTGGTGTTATATGTAATTGATGAATCACTACTTCTAAACCTGAAACTAATATTACAGTGTATGTTAACTAACTGGAATTTAAATAAAAATGTGGGAAAAATTGGACTAACATCAAACTAGGTAAAGAAACTTAATTGCAGCTATATGTCATTATTAATAAAACAACAGAAAATTAAAGACTAAAAATTTTCAAAATAAAGAGACTGGGGAACGACGAGGAGATAGATTAAATATCATTGATATTTAGTGGTTTTTCTCACAAAAATGATAACTTCATATGATTAAACTAATAACAACCAAAAGAGCATGGTAGAGAAATTTCAACATCAGACTTTGGAAGCAAGAGCAGTATTAGGAATAGAGATTCAAGAATAGTGAAAAAGGTAAAATGATAATGATCTTGATTGTGCTTACTAATATAGTCTCCAAATATTTATAGTAAAAACTGTATTACAAGGAGAAATTGGCAAATCTTTGATGATAGAGGTGCTTAGAAATTACACTATCAGAAGTTATTAGACAAAAAAAAACAATGGAGAAGATTTAAACAGCAAAATAGACATAGTACTCTATCCTACAGTGTGATATGTATTCTTTTAAAATACATCCAAATCAGTTCATTAATTTACTAGGTGATAGTCCACAAAATAAATCTCAACAAATAGCAAATAACTGATCTCATACAGACCCTACTTTCTGGTAGCAGTGTAATAAATTTATAAAACAACAAAAGCATAATTTGAAAACTCCATATGTTTGTAAACTAAAAAAAAAAATACTTTTGAATGATTCATTTAGAAAGAAGTCACAACAGAGGAAACTTGTTTCCAGCAGTATGGCAGACTGGGTCCTCTTGCAAACAATGAAGACACTTGTATAAAATGTATAGTACATATATTAGTTACAGTAGTGTTCTAAGAAGAAAATAAAGAACTAGAAGATGGGGTGCCTGGGTGGCTCAGTGGGTTAAGCCTCTGCCTTTGGCTCAGGTCATGATCTCAGGGTCCTGGGATTGAGCCCCACATCGGGCTCGCTGCTCAGCAGGGAGCCTGCTTACCCCCCCTCCCCCGCTTGCCTCTCTATCTGCTTGTGATCTCTCTATATATATCAAATAAATAAAATCTTTAAAAAAAAAAGAACTAGAAGGTAATAATCAAAGGAAAACAGAAATTCAAAGAGGTAAGACTTGAGGGTATTTCCTGAACCCAGTGTTCATGAACTTGTGTTTTCATGGGTTGGCAGAATATAACAGATAAAAGCAAGGCCTGGGGTCCTGCTTAAGATTGGGACTCTAGGGGCGCCTGGGTGGCTCAGTGGGTTAAAGCCTCTGCCTTCAGCTCGGGTCATGATCTCAGGGTCCTGGGATCGAGTCCCATGTTGGGCTCTCTGCTCAGCAGGGAGCCTGCTTCCTCCTCTCTCTCTGCCTGCCTCTCTGCCTACTTGTGATTTCTATCTGTCAAGTAAATAAATAAAATCTTAAAAAAAAAAAAAAAGATTGAGACTCTAATAAGAGGCGTTCTTGTATAAATGTAGAACTTACAAAGGATTTCACACTTAAAGTAAGAGGACTGGAAATAAACCCTGGCATAGAGTTAGAGTGAGTCATTAATGGATCGTGGAATCGATTACATGGTTACCATCAGCACTGTGTGTTGTTTCTTATCCTTGTTTTTGAATATCAAATGTAGTAACGCTTGAGGTAACTTTGTTTCATTGTTAATGTGTTAGTGTATATTTGTATTTGAATGTGTATATAAGTGCAAAACATAATATTGAGTGGCAAAAACTAGTTGCAGACTGATAAGTAAGTATAATTGAGTGTAGGTTATAAAATAATGCAGTGTGCTGTTTTGGAAAGATAAATACCAACTGTAATATACCAGCTTCCGAAGACAGAATAATGGGATTATGACAGTCTTCCAAGGAACGGTGCAAGATCCCCACCTTTGTGTGTGTGCATGTGTGTGTGCACGGGTGTGTACGTACAGTACTTCTGCAAACATTTACTTTAAAAAAAGAAAGCTAAGTGAATATGACAAAATGTTAACATGTGGGTGATAGGCACTTGGGTATATATTGGCTATATAATTTCCTGTACTTTTTGTGTTATTTGTACTATATGATTTTTGAAAAAGCTGTATCATGCACTAAGTGGGTAACTATTACAGTTTTATAATGGGGAGAGTCTTTAGAGGGTGAATGATGTCAGAATGAATTTTTTTTTTTCAAATGAAATTTTTATTTAAGTGTTCTGTAGAAGAGCACCCTGGATGGCACAGCTGGTTGAGTTTCTAACTTGATTTCGGCTTAGTTCATGATCTCAGGATCGTGAGATGGAGCCCTATGTTGGGCTCAGTGAGGAGTCTGCTGGAGTTTCTCTCTCCCTCTCCCTCTGCACGCTCTCTCTCTCTCTCTCTCTCTCTAAAGTGAATAAATCTTTAAAAAAAAAAACACAAGCAGTTATATTATTATGACACCTTTAATTAGATGAAAGCTATATAGTTGCTATGTAATTAAGTACATAAAAAGGGAAAACACAGGAAGTGTGATGTAGCCAAAAATGCTTGTTAAATTAGAAGCCCTGATGAAGAAAGGAAGTTCTCTCTCTTGAGTGGTTCATTCTGGGAAAGCAAACTATCACCCACTGAATAATCAAAGTTTAAACATTGTATTATTAAAATTGTAACTTGTTTCTTAACCATGAGGCAACAAACCACAAATGTATAATGTATATA
Organism: Meles meles; assembly: GCF_922984935.1. Lineage (NCBI taxonomy): Eukaryota > Metazoa > Chordata > Mammalia > Carnivora > Mustelidae > Meles > Meles meles. The sequence goes on from NC_060068.1 coordinate 89,634,149, forward strand.
TTATTTTGTCATTCACATTTTTGTATGTTTGTTTTACTTAGCCGGTCACCTGACATTTGAATGCCGCAATTTTCTCCGAGTGGACCCCAAAAGGGACATAGTTTTGGATGTGAGCAGCACAAGCAGTGAAGAGAGTGATGAAGAGAATGAAGAACTGAATAAATTGCAGGCATTACAAGAAAAAAGTAAGTAGTACTTATTCTTTCCCTCCATCCTTTAAAAATGTTTCTAAACTTTCTGCCTATGATTATGTCATGTTTATTGTTCTCTTGTATTGATCAGTTAGATAGGTTGTATATATTATGTAATAGGTATTGCATAGGTAAGGAAATAGACTTTGACTATTCTAAGTACTTTGCCAAAATCAAACAAGTGATCAGTGTTAGAACCAGGAGGCAAGTCTGTTTCTGATTCCACAAGGCAGGTTTTGTCGTTGTTTTTCCGTCACACTAAGATGTGTCACATGGTACAAAGCTTCTGATTTAAGACTTGGTTTCTAGACCTGTTTGGCCATTTTGTAGCATGTGCCTTTCAGCAAGTCATTTAACCACTTTGAGCCTTAATTTCCTTGTGGGGTATCACAAAGAATTGGTGTGTCAAGTCACACTCATTCCAATCAGAGATGTTAACTGGTAGCCAGATTTACTAGTAATCTCGTACATACATGATCATGAGGCATAAGGAAAGCTGCAAGGTTTCTAGGACCACCAATACAGCTCCCCACGTGTTTTCTTTCTACTTCAGAACCCACTCTGGCCAAGATTAACATGAGTTTTCTTCATTACTTACCCAAAAGAAAGTCCTTTAATCATGAAATATCTCAATTTTATATCCATGTAGTCCAGGGAACCTCATAAATCCATAAATCCCAGGATTAGGTGCCACAAATAATCTTAGGCAAACCAGCTACATCCTACTTTAAGCAGTATATAAATAAGGATTCTCTTGCCAGCAACTTGATTATGGACCTCTAGCTTTCAGAACTGTGAGGAAATAAATTTCTGTTAATTAAGCACAACACCCTCCTCCCCCTGACCAACCATTCTCTAGTTAGCAAATACCATTCATTTGTTTCCAGGAGGTCTATCATTAGCCTTTTTAGGAAGAGATTTGACTAAGTTATCTTTTTTCTCTCTTGGGGGCATCCTCCTCTCTCCTCAAAGAAAGAGAAGATTGCATGCCTACTGTTAAGCCATTTCTTTCCCATCTCGTGTATAAAATGGCCCATCCTTGCAGTGGGGTTTTTAGGGATAAAATATAATGCTATAGGTGAAAATACTTTGTGAACTTCAAAATGCCATGTGGTAGATGTCACACAGAATAAAAATGCAACTTACTTGAGTATGGGCTTAGGCATGGAATGAGTTAAAAATTAACTTTTTTAACAAAAAGTTAAAATCTTATTTTAGCTCATCAGAGAATAAACCATATACCTTTTAAAACTTTTTAAGTTTTCCACATTACATCCAGTGAATGTAAATGAAGTCAAATGCCAGCGTAGTAGGACGGGCTGAGAAGGCAAGAGGAGGAGAGTCCTACAAAGGGCAAGCAAGACTTACATTACATATGAGTACATACAGCTTCAGGTAAAGATAGCTTCTTGGCTGTACACACTTGATTTTACTACCTACTGAAACACCACTGAAGTGAGAGTGGAAGAATTTTTTTTTAAAAACACAAAGGCAAAATGAAATAGGAAGCAGTAGTAACAAAATTTTGAAAAGCAGATGGGTTTAAGGGTAATGGACTGCACACTTGAGAAAGCTCAATCCTTGAATAGTAGGAAGTCTGAGGAGTCACCTGATAGTATATACTTTAAAACTCCCCGAAGACTTGGTAATGAGTCCTTAGGTACCTCTGTGAAGACATCTGTAAATCTAAAAACAGAAGGATTGGTTAAAAATCTGAAATAATCCCCTTCAGTTCCCTTTGCCTACTCAGTGAAGCCAGATGTCTTCCCCCCCATCACCTCAGCAGGCTACCAGTGTTAGATAGACCCACACAAAGGCGCATTGTTACAAAACTTTGTATCACAGGGAATAAGGAGAATATAATTCACACTTCAAGAGTCCAGGATAAAACAGGTCATAGATGAAAGATCAAGAGTCAGAATAACTTTGTTCTTCTGTAAAGAAATACTGGAAGCTAGTAGATGTGGATAATGCTTTCAAATTTTTGAAGGAAAATTATATCCAAATGAGAATGATATACCCAACCAAATTATCAACCAAGTGTGAGATAGAATAAAGGCCTTGTGGCAGGCATTCAAAGTAAAAAGAGAGAGAGGGAGGAAGGAAGGAAGGAAGACTTACCCCTCACGTACTCTTTCTTAAAAGCACTGAGTCCAGAAGTTTCTAACAAAGTAAGGGAGTAGACCCTAAAAAGGAAGATTTTATAGGAATAGAAGAGATAAGAAGGGAGTCTCTAGGGTACTTGTAGAGACGATCTCAGGAAGGCAGCCACTCCAGTCATAGAGACCAGGGGCTGAAAGAGCAAAATGAAGATTCTAGGAGAGAAAGCCTAAGATTGTCAATTCCACAGAGACAGTTCCTACCCCATCCATCTCCACTGTCCTATCTAAAAATAAAAAAACAAGAAAACCCAAAACCAAACCAAAACAAAAACTCTAGAATTTGTAAGGCTGCTAGAGAACACATAATTTAAACCTAGTTTTACAGGAAAGGAGCTGAGGACAGGTAACTCCCCAGGTCACTAACTTGTCACCATGAAGCCAGCACTGTGATCCATGTTTCTTACCTACTTGTCCTATAGTGTTTATAGTGTGGTGCTTTCCTACCTTAGAAATTACCCAGTCTATTGGTTCTTGACCTTTTTTCCCTCACCACATCAATCTTGAAGGAGAAAGTACACCCTTATCATGAACAGTGGTTTAGTCTAGAGGTGACTTTTGAATCAGTAGTTGGTCAGACTTCCTTGTTAAAATCAGCTTTCCCTTAACCTCACATTGAGAATGACTAACTCAATATAGACTTTTTTTTTCCCCTTAAAAAGATACACTTGCCTACCGTCACTTAAACACTCAGAACTTGTTTCCAAGTCTCATGGCTCCCACACAAGACAGTGCTTATTTCAGGATAGCTTGCAGATTTCAAAAAGTATTATAAAAGGGATCCATATTTATTTCATGGTCATCTAGTGGAAGCCCAGTGACTCCCTACTCAAATAAACAATAAACTGGTTCCTAAATACAAGGAGAAAAGGTATACAGAGGTAGTGGTTCTTAGTTGCATTGATAACTTTCTGATGCTGCTCAGGATCTCTGATGGCGTGAGGGTAAAACATGGACTTGCTGACTGTGGGTTCTAATGCCATAAGCTTTAGTGGTACTGAGGGCTCCTAAATCCTTCCTTGGTTCTTGGAGGTGGGGAGCTCTTGTATCAACTCCTTTGAATAAGTTATGGTTTGGGGGGTACTTTTTTGGTTGACAATAAAAATGGGGAGCCAGGAGAAAACAAAGAATTTTTAGTATACTTACGTTAATTAGTTGTTCTGCTTTTATGAAATAGAGACATAAGGGGAAGAGAGCTAAATGTCACCAAATAAAACTCAAAACTTATTTTTGTTTAAGTTATATTTTTTCTTGCTTTTGTTTACATTTGTTTCTATTATATAGCATATTTTTCAATGTATTTAATGTATTTAAAGAATTAAAAGAACATAATTTGATCTTTCATTTAAAACAAAAGTCCAAATGACAAATACATCAATTTTTGACACAAATTCGATAATGTGAGAGCAGGACTTGACATGGATGAGAACAAGTGTTGTCTTACAGTACAACAACGTGGAACCCATGCAGCCTTGTAAAATTGTATTACAAGTGCTGTGAACAGGGAAAGATTCAATAATCCATACCTAACGAGAATTGAAAGATCTTATTGATTCACTGTGTATGTTTGTGTGTGAGCATGCTTTCTGTTCAGTGGCATTACAATGCTTTAGTAAGCTTTTTAAGGTTTTATAGTATATTTTGAACTTGCTGAAGAAACTTGCCTTTGGAATTGTACATGATAGTAGCAAATATCTGAAGTCCTATTTATGTTATAGTATGCAGAAAGCCAAAGTAAAAGGATTTTACTATTTCCAAAGGACCCAAGAAATCAAGAGTATGGATTTTTTTCTCATTCTGTTTTATCTAGCATCATTTAATATTAATCAGCTATTTACCTGTAATCAGGAGGTAGTCCTCTCCTGATATCTCATCCCTTAATATTTTATGATATTCTTTTAGTGCAGTCCTCCAAAAAAATGTTGTATTTTGAGAAATTTGGCGGTTTCGGCTTTGTTTGATGTTTTGGTACGATTTTGTTTGTTTAAGAAAGTTTTATGTTAAGTTCGTACTTGATATTATTTAAAGATGGTTGATACTGAATGCTGCCCAGGAGAAAATACCACAGTCAGATATTTGCATGTTATCATTATTGTGTCTCTTGTTCCCTTTAGTAACTGCTGGAATTAGATTCAAGCAAATGACTTACAATGGTGCTTTCAGTCTTCATAAAGATAGGGCTTAAGTGAATCAATAGCATGATTAGACTAAAACTAGTGTTTGGCTCAAAATGTACTTTTCAAGGAGGGCACGTATTGCATGGAGCACTGGGTGTGGTGCATAAACAATGAATCTTGGAACCCTGAAAAAATTATTTTAAAAATGTACTTTTCAGGGTGCCTGGGTGGCTCAGTGGGTTAAAGCCTCTGCCTTCGGCCTGGGTCATGATCCCAGGGTCCTGGGATTGAGCCCCACATCTGGCTCTCTGCTCAGCAGGGAGCCTGCTTCCTCCTCTCTCTCCCTGCCTGCCTCTCTGACTACTTGTAATCTCTGTCTATCAAATAAATAAATAAAATCTTTAAAAAAAAAAGAATTTTAAAAATGTACTTTTCATAAGAAAGCTACAAAAGATATTTGCTAAGTAGTTGATTAGAAGTCACAAAAGTGAATGGAAATTTAGACTAATGGATCTAGGTTTGGAACCACTTAGGTATTTAAATGCAATGGGAGTAGACTACAAAGCTGGTGACATACGCAAAGATGTAGTGGCTGACGCTGCTGGTGCTACGAGGGTGGTCCTTTCTTGTTATCCCAAAGTTGTCTCCCAAGCACTGGATCATATCCTGTGATGCCTGTATGTTACACAAGAGTCTACCACTCTTGCTGAACATTAGAAACATTAAGTGGTAAAGTACATAGGGGCTTTTTGCCTTCAATTTTGTATTCCAAGGTTAATTGTATCATTTTCCAAGAAAATACTGTTTTGAAAAAACTCAGATTCTTTTCCCTATGCCTATTACATTTCAATATCCTGTCTCAGAAGGAACTTCAGTAAATAGAGGTGGAATCATTTTAAGAGTGGTGGTATCGAAACACTGAACTATCTAAATCAAACTTTAGGGGCGCCTGGGTGGCTCAGTGGGTTAAGGCCTCTGCCTTCGGCTCAGGTCATGATCCCAGAGTCCTGGGATCGAGCCCCACATCGGGCTCTCTGCTCTGCAGGGAGCCTGCTTCCTCCTCTCTCTCTGCCTGCCTCTCTGCCTAGTTGTGATCTCTCTCTGTCAAATAAATAAAAAAAAAAAAAAAATTAAATCAAACTTTAGTCTTCAGTGCGTGAATTCTCATATACCGTTACTGTCAATACTGCTAGTTCCTAAGTGTCGTAGCCAGGAAAAAAGATTTCTTGAGTTCTAGAATTATTTCTTTTTTATTAGAACTAATTTCTCTGTATAACCGAGACACTGGATTCCTTATCCATCATTCCTAAATGGAAGTGGTTATTTTTCTCCTAGCTACTTATTTGCTTGGTTTCTTACAGCTTTGCAGGAAGGGCATGTTTATAGTAGTCATTCTGAACTTACAGATACCAAAAAAATCTGCTCAAGAGAAAGCTAAAGTGACTATTTTAATGTCGGATCAAGTCAATTTCAAAACAAAGAATATTACTAGGGCTAAAGAGGATTTCTTTATAATGATAAAAGTGTTAGTGCAGAGGACATCTGAATACTAAGTGTTTATGAATACTAAGTGGTTATGCCCCTAATTACAACTTCAAACTGTATGAGACAAACTGCTAGAACCACCAGGGAAAATCCTCCACAATTATAGTTGGAGATCTCAGCATTCCTCTCTCAGTAAATCAGAAAGGATATATAAGACTTGAATAACACTGTCAACCAACTTGACCTACTCAGTGCTTGTAGAACACATCACCCCAAAACAGCAGATACACATTTGTTTTCAAGAGCGGGTAAAAACATTTACCTAGATAGACCTTATTGTATGCTATAAAACAAGTCTTAGGGGCGCCTGGGTGGCTCAGTGGATTAAGCCGCTGCCTTCGGCTCGGGTCATGATCTCAGGGTCCTGGGATCGAGCCCCGCATCGGGCTCTCTGCTCCGCAGGGAGCCTGCTTCCTCCTCTCTCTCTGCCTGCCTCTCTGCCTACTTGTGATCTCTCTCTCTGTGTCAAATAAATGAATAAAATCTTTAAAAAAAAAAAAACAAGTCTTAATATTTTTTGAAGGATTCACATTATACAAATTATGTTCTCTATCCACAAGGGAATTAAGTTGGGAATTTAATAATACCGTCCAACAAAATTCCCCAATATATGTAATCCAACATATTTCTAAACAATCCATTAGGTCAGAAAAAAGGCAAAAGGAAATTAGAAAGTATTTTGAACATAACACAATGTAATATTTATGGGATGCTCTTGTGGGGTAAGCTTCTGCCTTCGGCTCAGGTCTGGATCTCAGGGTCCTGGACTCGAGCCCTGCATCAGGCTCTCTGCTCAGCAGGGAGCCTGCTTCCCCCCCACCCCCCACCCCCGGCCTGCCTCTCTGCCTACTTGAATTCTCTCTCTCTCTCTCTCTCTGTCAAATAAATAAATAAAATCTTTAAAAAAAATTTTTTTTAAAAGGCAAATTGACAGCACTAAATTCCTGTGTTAGAAAAGAAGAAATGTCTCAAATTTATAATGTAACCTCTGCCTTAAACACTAGAAAAAGAAGAGTAATGAAACCCAAAGTGAGCAGAAGAAAGAAAATAAAAAAGGTCAGAGATGAAATCACTGAAATGGAAAACAGGAAAACAATAGAGGAAATTAGAGAACCAAAAGCGGCCCTTTGAGAAGATCTATAAAATTGAAAAATTGCTCTCCAAACTGATAGGTAAAAATCAAAACAAACAAAAACCCCTGTATCCGAAATTAAAGAAGTGACAACACTGCAAATTATACAGGTGCTAAAATAACAGAATACTGTGAAAAACCTTATGCCAATAAATTGAACAACGTAGATAAAATGGACAGTTACTTAAAACATACAAACTACCAAAACTCTTTGAAGAAGAAATCAACTGAATGGCTTGCATGTACTAAAGAAGTAAAATATTTAGTTTAAAAACTTTCAACAAAGAAAACTCCATAGCCGAATGGCTTCTCTCTTAATTCTACCAGATATTGAAGGAGAAATAATACCATTTCTACATAAAATCTTAAAAATTGAAGAGGAGGGAGTACTTTCCAACCTAACTTATAAGACCGGCATTGTTCTGATAACACTACAAATAGAGACTCCTACAAACACAGGCACAAACAATTTTAAGCAATTAAAAGAATTTTAGCAAATCAGATCCAACAATATGTGAAAAGGATGTTATGACCAGGTGGTGTTTATCCCAGTAGTATAAGATATGTTTCAATTCAAACCCAACCAATATAATTTACCATTTCAATATTCTTTAAAAAAGAACACCTATATGATAATTACAGCATTTTAAGAAATTATATGAGGAACTCCACTATCCATTTTTGATAAAAATGCTCAGCAAACTAGGAAAAGAAAAGAATTTTATCAACTTGATAAAGGACATATGTTTAAAAAAAAAAAAAGGAAGATTACGTAATACCTAATGGTGAAAGACTGAATGTTTCTATAACATAAGAATCAAAACATAGATGTCCACTCCTACCACTTCTGTTCAACATTGTAGTGGAGAGTCCAGCCACGCAATAAGATAAGAAAAATCAAAGGCATCCAGATTGGAAAGGAAAGAGTAAAAGCTATTTAATGACTTGGTCCTCTATATAGAAATCCTGTAGAATCTACCAAAAAAAAAAAAAAAAAAAAAAAAAAAAAACTTATAGAAACTAGTAACCTGAAAACTAAGTTCAGCAAAGTTGTAGAATACGAAATTGACCAATGGGCACAAATCAATTGTATTTCTGTATTTTGACAACAAACTATCAAAAACTGAAAATTTAAAAATACCTTTTATAACAGCATTAAAAATGTGAAATACTTAGGAATAAACTGACAAAAGATGTGCAAGTCTGGAACATACAAAACATTGTGAGGGATGTTAGAAAAATGAACGAATCGAAAGATAGCCCATATTCGTGGAATAGAAGATTAAATTTTTTTAGGATGTCTGTTCTCTCATTGAACACTACATCAAAAACTAATGATGTACTATGTATTGGCTAACTGAATTTAAAAAAAGAGAGATGTCAGTTTGCCCCAACCTGATTTATAGATTCAAACTAATCACAATCAAAATTCTAACAGACTATTTTAGAAATTGACAAGGCTCTTTAAAGGTCTTGTGGAAATGTAAAAAAACTAGAATAGCTAAAATACTTTGAAAAAGAGTAATAAAGTCGGAGGACTAGCACAACCTATTTCAGGGTTTGGTGTAAAACTCCAAGTAATTAAGGCAATGTGGTATTGATGTAAGGATAGATCCATGGAACAGAACAGATTCATTTATGGCCAATTGATTTCTTTGAACTTTTTATTTTCAGAGAATTGTAGATTCACATGCAGCTATAAGTGATAATACAGAGAGCACTTTGTACACTTTATCCAAGTTTCCTTCAATGGTAACATCTTCCAAAATTGTAGTACAATATCACAACTAGGATTCTGACATTGATAAGAATCAAGATAATATTTCTATTAAAGTCACACCCACTTCCCCTTTGTCCCTACTACCTTCTTTAAAGTCACACCTTCTTCCTTACTACCTTCTTAATTTCTGGCAACCAAAAATTTGCCATTTCTGTAATATAATTTTGAAACTGTTTTATAAATTGATTCATATAGTATATAATCTTTTTAGATTGGCTTTTTCTACTAGCTATAATTCTCTGGAGATGCTCTCAGTTTGCTGCACATTTCAATAGTTTGTTTCTTTTTATCGTTGAGTAGTGTTTAAGTACATGATCCTTTTTGAGTTGATTTTTCTTTAACATGAGAGACTCAAGCCAGATTTTGGTCTTTGCTTAAAAATAACCAACAGTTCTAGCACTCTGTTGGAAAGCTATCTTTCCTCCATTGAATTTCTCTTGCATTTTTGCCAAATATCAGTTGCTCATACTTATGTGGGCTTGTTTCTTTCTTCTATTCCATTGATCTTTGTGTCTTTTTTTCTACCACTGCCACACAGTCTTGATTAACATAGCTATATAATAAGTCTTAAAATTGAATATGCTGATTCTTCTCACTTTATTCTTATCCAGAGTTGTTTTAACTATTCTTTATTCTTTCCATATAAGTTTTAGAATAATGTCTATATCTACAAAGAAATCTTGTTAAGTTTTGTTAAGAATTGCATTAGGGGCACCTGGGTGGCTCAGTGGGTTAAAGCCTCTGCCTTCGGCTCCAGTCATGATCCCAGGGTCCTGGGATTGAGTCCCATATCAGGCTCTCTGCTCAGCAGGGAGCCTGCTTCCTCCTCTCTCTCTCTCTCTCTCTCTCTCTCTGCCTGCCTCTCTGTCTACTTGTGATCTCTATCTGTCAAATAAATAAATAAAATCTTTAAAAAAAGAATTGCATTAAAAATGTATATCAATTTAGGGAGAACTGACATCTTTACTATGTTGAGTCTTCCAATCCTTGAACATGATCTGTCTCTCCATTTATTTAGATCTTTGATTTCTTTACTCAGCATTGTGTCATTTTCAGCATAAAATCCTGTACATGTTTTATTAGTTTTATACTTAAAAATACTTCTTTTTAAAAATACTTATAAGTGGTGTATTCTGAATTTTATTGTCTCTGTTTATTACTAGGCTATTTTGAGTTTTGTTGTCTCTGTGTTTATAACTAGTATATAGAAATGCAATTCTTTTGTCTATGTTTATACTAAGAGTTTTTTGTAGATTCCTTGGGATTTTCTATGTAAACCAACATATCATCTGCAAATAGGAGTGGTTTTATTTATTTCCTTTTGATTTGTAAGTCTCTTTTTTCTTGGTTTTTTTGGTCTATTACCATATCTCGAGCTTATAGCACTGTGTTGAGAAAGAGTGGTGAGAGAAGACATTCTTACCTGGATTCTAATCCTAGAGGACAAAAGCATTTATACTTTCACCATTATGTATAATGTTAGTGTTAACTTTCATGTAGTTACTCTTTATCAAGTTGGGAAAGATACTCTCTATTCCTGTTTTTTCTCAGAGTATTTATTGTGGAATAGTTGTCAGATTTTTGCCAAAAGCAGTTTCTGCATTGATCAGTATGATGTTATGATTTCTCCTTAGCTTGTAGATATGGTAGATTATATTATTGATTTTTTGAAAACTGAACCAGTCGTGCACCCCTGAGTTCTATTTGCTAATATTTTCTTAAGGATTTTTCCATCTATATTCATGAAACATGTTGGCCTATAGTTTTCTTGTTTTGTACTATATTCGTCTGACTTTGGTATCAGAGTAACAGTGACATAGAATATTGCGATTTCATTCTTCTTTTTTTTTTTGAAAGATTGCATAAGATTTGCATAAGAGTGGTGTTAATTTTTCTTTAAATGTTTGGTGAACTTCTTCAGTAAAGTTCTCTGGGCCTGTAGATTTCTTTTTCGAAGTTTTTAAATTACAAATTCAATTTCCTCAGTAGTTAAAGGGTTTTTGAAATATTCTGTTTCATGTGAAATAAGTTGTGGCAGTTTGTTTTTTGAGAAAGGGGTCCATGTCGTCTAAGGTGTCAGATTTATTTCAGTTATCCTTTTGATGCATACAGGTCCACACTGATGTCCCTTTTATTATTCCTGACACTGTTAATTTGTGTCTTTTTTTTCACATTTTGCTAGAGACTTGTCAGGTTTATCGATCCAGCTTCTTTTCTTACTCTTTTTTTTCCTGTCTTCAATTTCATTAATTCTTGTGCTTTATTATTTTCTTCCTTCTACTTGCTTTGTGTTTATTTAGCTTTCTCCCCCTACGTTCTTGAGATTCAAGCTTAGGTATTATTAATTTGAGACTTTTCTTCATTTCTCTTGTAAGCACTTAGTGCTGTAAATTTTCCTGTCAGCACAGCTTTACTGTGTTACACAAATTTTGATATATTTCACTTTCATTCACTTCAGTGTGTTTTGTTTTCCTTGAGACTTCTTCTTTGCCCAGTGGATTATTGAAGGTGTTTTTTTTCCCAAGTCTGTGGAAATTTTCCTGTTATCTTTCTTTTACTAATTGCTTATTTGAATCCATTATGGACAGAGACATAACTTTGTATATGTTCAGTTCTTTTACGTTTGTTAAGATTTGCTTTATGACCAAGGGTATATTCTGTCTTGGTCTATGTGCTGTAGGCACTTGGAAAAAAAAGGTATGGTCTACCTTTGTCGGGTGGAGTGTTTTTAAAATATCGTTTAGATTCTGTTGATTGATGGTATTGTGGAGTTTTTCTCTATTCTTGCTTACTTTGTGTATGGTATCAATTAATTGTTGAGAGAGAGAGAGATGTTGAAATCTCTGCCATCATAGATTTCCCTGTTTTCTCCTTCCAGGTCTATCCGTTTTTGCTTCATGTATTTTTAGCTCTGTTATTTGCTGCATACACATTAAGATATGTCTTGTTAGTGAGTCGACACTTTTATCTTTATATTATGCCTCTTTGTTCTGAAGTCTGTTTTATCTGCTATTAATATAGCTACTCTAGCTTTTCTTTGATAATGTTTGACATATTTCTATCCTTTTACTTTGGGTGTCTATATCATTTTATTTGAGGTAATATGATCCATCCATCCAGTGTGGATGGATGGATCATATTTTTCAATCCACTCTGCCAATTTCTTTTAATCGGTATCTTTTTTTTTTTTACGTAAATTATTTATATGTTAGGACTAATCCTGCCATTTTATTATTTGTTTTCTTTTGACTCTCTCTGTTTTTCATTCTTATTTTTTTCATTCTTGGTTTTTTTTTTCCCCTTGCCTTTTATGGGTTACTTGAATATCTTTTAGAATTATCTCTAGTGCTTTGATTTAGCTACAGTGTCACTTGAACACTTGTAGAATTGCATTTTGATTTATCTGTAGTATCTTTGGCTTTGTCCATAGTGTTTTTAAATTTTTCTATGGTGTTTTATGTAGCAGTTTTTGGTGGCTCCTCTAAGTATTATGTATACAAAATTAATCACAGTCTACTGGTATTGTCATCTTACCAATTCAAGTGAAGGGTAGAAACCATGCCTCCCTTTATGTCCCTTTACCCTCTCCCCTTTTTAATACTGTTGTTCTAATTATGTTTTCTACATACATTTAGAACCATATGAGGCAATGGTTCTAGTTTTTGCTTCAACCATCAAACATAATTTAGGAACTCAAAAGAAGAAAGCCTGTTATACTCAGGTTTTTGATTACTGTGTTCTTTCTTCTCAATGTTCCAGCATTTCTTCTTTTTTCAATTCCTTCCCATTTAGAGAACTTCCTTTAGGATCTGTCTGCTGGTAACACATTCTTTCACTTTCTCCTTATCTGAGTGTGTCCTGATTTCTCTTTCATTCTTGAAGAATATTTTTACCAATAGAGGATTCCAAGTTGACATTTCCTTCAGCACTTAAAAAATGCTGTGCCACTTAACTTCTGTGCTTTCTAATAAGAAATCTGCTTCCATTTTAATTGTTTTACTCATATAAGTAATGTATTATTTTTCTCTTTCAAGATTTTTTTTTTCATTTGTTTTCAAAGGTTAAATTGTCATATAACTTGATATGGATTTCTTTGGTTTTACGCTGTTTGGGGTTTACTCAGATCTTGAGTTTGTAAGTTTATGTCCCTTGCCAAACTTGGGAAGTTCTCAGCTATTACTTTTTTTTTTTTTTTTTAAGATTTTATTTATTTATTTGACAGATAGAGATCACAAGTAGGGAGAGAGGCAGGCAGAGAGAGAGAGAGAGGAGGAAGCAGGCTCCCTGCCAAGCAGAGAGCCCGATGCGGGGCTCGATCCCAGGACCCTGGGATCATGACCTGAGCGAAAGGCAGAGGCTTTAACCCACTGAGCCACCCAGGCGCCCCTCAGCTATTACTTTTTATGCCCTCCTTCTTTATACTCTCCTTCCAGGACTCCAAGTGACATAAATATTGTGTCTTCTGTTACTATCCCCCAGATTCCTCAGTCTCTTTTCTTTAAGCCTGTTTCCTTTCCATTGCTCAGATTGGGTGATTTCTGTTGTTTTGTTCTTCCGTTCACTGATATTTTTCTTCAGTGCTTTGCATTCTGCTATTGAGTCCATCCACTAAGTATTTTAATTCCACTTATTATATTTTTAGTTCTAAAATTTTTATTTTGTTCTTCTTTGGATTTATAGTTTCTCTGGGGCTTTCATATTTTTTCATTTGTTTCCAGCATCTCATTATAGTTCATAGAAACATTTTTACAACAGCTGCTTTAAAATCTTTTAGGATTATTTTAATACTGCTCTCATTATAGTGTTGCATTTTCATTGTTTCATTTTTTATTCAATTTGAGATCTTCCTGCTTCTTGACTTGCTGAGTTCGTGCTCGCTTCGGCAGCACATATACTAAAATTGACTTGCTGAGTTCTTTTCAGCTCAAACTTGGGCATTGTTATGTTGTATTATGCATCTCTGACTTTTCTTAAACCTTCTCTTTTATCTGATTTTCTCTGGTATGACCACAGAAGGAAAAGTGGGGATACCACCTTGAGACTGCCAGGAGGAGACAGAAGTTCTGTTTCCCCACTCAGATTCTGCAAATACTCAAAGTGGCATGACTTCTTGTTACTGCTGGGTGGAGGTAGGAGTTCCAATTCCCTGTTGAGGTATCCCATCGTGGGAGTGGTCTTGTTACCACTAAGTGATGATGAAGGCCCTGACTTTCATTAGATCTCCTCTGACAATACTTCACTGTAGATGGAAGGGGTCCTTCATTACTACTGGCTGGCAGCAGAAGTCAGAGCTTCCTAAGTTGTCTCCATTGACACTATTAGTGGAGATCTCTTTACTGGCCTATGGAGATGAAAGTTCTGGCCACCCACTTAGACTTCTCAGGCTGGGGAATTGAGGTGCCTTATCACAGCTTTACGAGGGTGGAATGTCTAGGTTTCCCATCTAGCATCTGCTGACATGGGTGAGGGTGGTGCCTATTTTTTCTGTGATGTTTGACTTCAGAAAGGGCAGTTATTATCTATTAGCTACCTGTTCCTAGGCTGTCCCTGTTTTGGTCCTTTGGGTAAGGAAATCGGGCTTTTGTTAGGGCATTTTTTGGTGTACCTGTTGACATTGCTAGATTAACTGCTTCTTGACCTACAAGTCTGGGCTATAGGAAGCAAGAATTCCAGGGAACTCACTACTGTGTCCTCTGGGTTTCAGGATCCTTAGCTGGTCTGTCTTATTTCTACTTTTCAGTTTTTTATGTTTGTTTTTATAATGTCTGGTATTTTTTAGTTGAACTTACTAGGAGAAAAAAATACACTTACTTCATCTTCCCAGAAGCAGAAGTCTAAATGATTTTTTTTTGCTGCTCAGCTGATTTTTTGACAAAGGTGAAATAAGTTGCAAAATATATATGCCACTGTATTTATATACCATATAAAATACCATATATCCATCTTTCAGAAGAGAGAAAAACTTGGGATTTATTTGTAACTATTTTACATAAGTGATTGTATATGCATATTTGGTTGTTAGAGAGCAAGCTTAGAAGAAAACACACCAAACTAGATCTGTTGTTGTTGTCCTGGGATCCTAACATCTTGATTCTAGAATCCCATGATGCTAAGTTTGTTTAAAAAAGAAAATTTTTAAAAGCTGTATTCAAGGGGCACCTGGCTGGCTCAGTCAGTAGAGCATGCGAGATCAACCCTCTTGATGTCAGGGTTGTGAGTTCACCCCCTATGTTGAGCATGGCGTCTACTAGGAAGGAAGGAAGGAAGATAAGAAGAAAGGAAGAAGAGAAAGAGAGAGAAAGACAGAAAGAAAGGAAGGAAAAAAGGAAAGGAAGAGAGGAAGGAGGAAGGAAGAAGGAAGAGAAAATCTGTATCTGATTGTATTGTTTTGCTTTTTAAGACCTGAAGTGCTGCCCACTAAATTGTTGACATTGATTTGCTATGGAAATTAATGGTGGGGTACATGAATTTTTTTTACTTAATGTACCTAGCAGTGATAGAAATTTTTCTAAAAAAGCATATAATAGTTTTTACAAGCTTCTTAATAAATAAAAATAATTAAGGACCTTGAGGGTATTAAACTAAGTGAAATAGGTCAGAGAAAGATAAACATTGTATGATTTCACCTATACATGAAATCTAAAAAATAAACAAAAAAGCCAAGCTAGTAGATACAGAGAAGAGATGTGTGGTTGTTAGAGGCAGTTGATAAGGGTAATCAAAATGTGCAAACTTTTATTTTTTATTAGTTTTTATTAGTTGTAAAATAAATCATGGGGATGTAATGTACTGCCTGTTGACTATAGTTAATAGTACTGTACTGTATATTTGAAAGTTGCTAGGAGAAGAGATCTTGTAAGTCCTCACCCAAGAAAAAAAAATTGGGGGTAACTATGTAACGTGGTGATAGATGTTAACTATACTTACAGTGATTATTTTGCAGTGTATACAAATATCAAAATATTATGGTATACATCTGAAAGGAACATAATGATATATATCAATTATACCTCAATTAAAAAAAAAAAACTACCAGGAAAGGAGAAGTTGTTACAAGAAAAGTGCAATATCCTAACCAATGAAATTCATCAGCCAACAACCAAAATAAAAAAAAAAAATGTATACATACCATATTATTCTGTAGATTCATGGTATCCTGATTCTTTCCCCTCAACACACAGGAGTAAATGAAGAAGAGGAGAAGAAAAAAGCAAAAAGCAAAGAGAAAATCAAGTTGAAAAAAAAAAGGAAAAGGTATTTTTTAACATCCTTGTTTTTTAAAAGCAGGACTGTGAATCCAGGATGGATTATAAAATTTTATATTTTGTGTGTTTTCCAGTTAATTTGACACTAATTTCTTTTTAATGGGAATTAGCTATTCAGTTGTTTCAGTACAATAACAAAGTCAGGAATCAAAAAATGTTGATACCTAGCCACCTTAATTTTTTTTTTTTTGGAGCAAATTAAGGTATAAATAAATAATAGCTACCCTCCCTTCTTTTATGTGTTCTAGAATTTTGATTTTAAAACATCAGCCAGGCTTTTAATTGGATGATTTCTAAGTTCTTTACATATATATTTTATCCTCATATATATGAAGTTGGAGCTTAAATATTTGTATTCTCAAAATATCATTATCATAGCTACAAAATTAAGTTACTAATAAGATTTATATACTCACTAATGACGCTGAAAATTCCTTCAGGGCTTTCAACAACCCTCATCAGCCACCTGTGAATTTTTAATATCAACTTAGGGCCTGAAATTAAATGAATTTTTCTAGGCATACTTAGCAGAGATTTTACCACCTAATAGAATTGTTGTGTACAAGTCTAACACTGTGTCTTAGAAATGAGAATCCAGGACCAAAAAACCAAAGAAAAATGTACAGGCAAAGAAGCTCTAGTCAGAATCCATAGGACAAGCAGGGTCTTTAAAATAGGAAAACAGGGGCACCTGGATGGCGGCGGGTTAAGCCTCTGCCTTCAGCTCAGGTCATGATCTCAGGGTCCTGGGATCGAGCCCCGCATCAGGCTCTCTGCTCAGTGGGGAGCCTGCTTCTACCTCTCTCTCTCCCTACCTCTTTGCCTACTTGTGATCTCTCTCTCTCTGTCAAATAAATAAAATCTTTTTAAAAAAAGGTAGGAAAACAGACAAGAGTTGACAATAATGGAGTTGAAGAGGGAACAAGAGAATCCATGAGAAAATAAGCCCAGGAAACAGCCAGAAGTCTGAGTTAGACAGACAAGATGGAGAAGAGAGTACAGCATCACAGAAACGGAAAACTCGGATTTCCTACACTGGATTCATGAGTCACTCTACAGACCCAACCTTACAGCCTCAGACACTAATTTTTTTCCCTTCTGTATGTCTCTGTTGGGTTTTCTTAGCTTGGGCTTTAACTTTTAATCATTAGATCACTCAACTATTTCTTGAGATCCCTTTTTTAATTTTAAATTGACTCGGTTTCTGTCTTTTCACACAGAGTTTGGGTGTGGGCAGATTATTGTATACCTGTTTATATAAGATCTTAAGAGGTTTCTTCTCTGTTTTTTGTTACTTTTCTTTTTTCTCATAGTAGAGGAAGGAATTTTATAGTTTTCCCCCCTAATTTTTTTTATTAGAGTAATTAGAAAAAAAGAATAATGCTTAGTCGTCCTCATTGATTTATACTCATTCAAACACATCTTTTTTGTAACCAGTGAAAATTACTTTGGATTGCAAGTCCTCAGCTGTGTCACTCTGCGTCTAGAAGATTCAAGTATTCTAACTTGAGAAATCAAAAGAATTAACAAAAGTGCTTTTATTCTGCTTATTTTCAGCTTTCACCCATTAATACCGAGGTACAATTATAGCCCTTTTTATATAAGTACATCTTTCTGTAGCTCTTTTAAGAGACCCTGCTAACAAGTTATTGTATACATGCATGAATTGTATGTATAATAAAGGCTTGGTAAATGATGCTTTGCTTACCTTGTAAGATTTTGAAGGGCATGACAGGATGAAAAACTGAAAATCACAGAAAAATCATTATATCCTTACTGAATTTAAAACTTATTGCTAGAGTTGAGCAGAATTACTCATCCGTTTCTGTGGCCAAGGAGCAAAAATTCCGAAGTCAGTACTTGAAGAGAATACAAATACATAAAGCACATTTTGAGTTTCTTTGTTTATACCTCACCTTGCTCCAAGAATGATTTAAGTCAGTTAAAATCCCATTTAAAATTTACCTATCTGCCATAAATGCAATTATCAGTCAGTATGTATTATTGCCCATAGGTCTTATTCATCCAGTTCCACTGAAGAGGACACTTCAAAACAAAAGAAACAAAAGTATCAGAAGAAAGAAAAGAAAAAAGAAAAAAAGAATAAGTCAAAAAGGGGGAAACACCACAAAAAGGAAAAAAAGAAGAGAAAAAAGGAAAAGCATTCTTCCACCCCTAATCCTTCTGAGATCTCCAAAAAGTAACTGGATCTTCGGCCTAAGCCATTAAATTTAAAAATCGGTTTTGAAAATTATCTGACCTTCCTTGGAATTTGCTATATAATTATGCCTTGCAATAAATCACAGCCTTTTCCATATAGACTTTTTTTCATATATGGGACCATTGTCATCTGGCAATACATTTTTAATGTGCTGACTCTAAAGTATTGAATCAGTCTTACTACTTGGTAGACATGCCCCAAGTATGGATATTTGTACATACAAAACACATCATTTTTGGTATTCATGACTCTTCGTCCAACTAGTGTTACTGCTTCCTAAGTTGATTGTAAATGGCTTTACTACAGTCAACACAGATAAGCTACCTAGCACCTAATGAGTGTTTGTTGAATTGAGGATCCACCTTCCAGTGATAAAGTGAGGTAGGGGCTAATGCTTTGCTCTGGATTCTGAAAGATTTAATAGCTTTATATCCTATGGTAATATATAAAGATGGTGAAATTTTTCACTGTTGTTTTTGGATCTCATCTTTTTTGGATGTCATAGGAGATGAAGCTGCTTACTTGGTTTTAATTAGAACATTTGAAATGAATGGGTTGGCAGAAAGATGAAATGAAAATATTTATAAGGAATATTTACTGTTACACAAAACAGAGTGTCTAGTATCTGCCTCTGAACTGTAACAATTACAATTTCCTTCCTTGTTTAAAAAGACAAGTGTAGTTCCGCCTCATAGAGATGATGCTGTGTTGGGTAGAATTTTTAGGACAGACTCCTGGGTTGTTTTACAACTGTGCCATATTGGCATCTCTTCAAGTGATACCTCAAACACAGAACTTTTTAATTAGGAGGATGACAGCTAAATCATCATTAGAACTGATTTTTATTGTATTCTGTATGTAAATTTTATGAAGCTTGTTTCTATGAGTAATGTGGAAATTTTTATAAATGTGAACATATATATTTATTTGTCTAAAATAATTTGTAGTTTTGAAGCTGGTTTCACACTGAATTTATGGTTTCAATAATGACCAGTATGGGGGTGTTTCTCTCTTTTACTTCAGTCATAGACCTTAAGTGCAGTGACCAAAATTTAGGATTAAGAATTTTATTCTTTACTTTTTAAACTTAAGAGCCAGGGAGTTGCATCATGAAAGCCTTTATATAACAATGGAAATTTTATATGGGTAAGCATTTTCAAACATATATTAGTAGATAGAAGTGTTTCTTACATTTTTAATTTCACAGTGATCAGTGTCACTTACTTTGCTTAGTTTAGATAGCCCTGACATCCACTAAGTCAAACGCTTACTGATGTAGCAGCGTCAGATGTCACCCAGTTATCATGGCTCCACACCAAAGACTTGCAAGTACCTCACTGTGGTGCAGTTAGAAATTTTCAAGTTGCTCACCTACAGACATGGCTACAGGTGAAATCAGGTAAGTACACGTATCCTCCCAAGCCGGAAAGGTGTACTGATTCTTCATGCAGCTCCCCTCAGTCATGACCTCAGTCAGACCAGGGGAGCTTTCTGACCCCTCAGTCCTGTGCTTACCATATTCCCATTCTAGGGAAGCCACATCGCCATCCCTGTTCGAGCGGTACAGCTGAGGAAGCTTTCACACTTCTAGCTTTTCCATAATCTGATGTAGTCAGATGGCCTCCTCAAAAAGAAGTCCTCCCCCCACCTTTTTCTTTTTTTGGTAGTTCTGTCAGTTGTTGAAGAGAAACAGAGTTACTGGTTTTTAAGGGTTTGTTTGGCCTTTGCTGTATTTTACGTATTTTTTAAACTGCATTTTACAAAAATATGGTTCTTTATCATGATGAAAAAAATATAGAAAAAAATTTTTTTAAATGATTGAAAAATGCTGCATGCACAAGGATGACCTCATCCTATTGATTGTGTAACGGGTTAAAAATGCTAATAATTGTAGTGAAACAAAGTTAATTCAGGTATTTGTGAGTTTTGTAGAGATTAATAATTGGTTCGTTAGATTTGTTTCCTGAATGGGGACACAATTAATAATTGTCCAGAAGAGTTATATACAATTCAGCACTTGTTAGCTTATACAGTGTGCAAATTAAAAACTTTAATGCTCAGTAATTTTTTCTACTAGATAATATTCTTGGAATTATTCTTAAGTAAATTCCCCATAGTATGAGAACAGTTTATGAAATCTCTCATCTGAATAAAATTCATTTCTTTTCACTAATTTTCATCTAAAATGATCTTGTTTTTGGGATTGCATATAGAGCTCATTCATAAATTTTGGAAGATTAGTGAAATTTTCCCTGAGGCAACATGTAGCAGAAGGAAAACTGAATTTAACAGTAAAAATCCCAAAAGTCCTGGCCTTTCTAACCACCTGTGTGACTTTTAACTAAATCATTTAGTTCTCTGGGCCTTGGTGTCTTTCATCTAAAACATACTGTACCCAGTTATCTCTGAGACCTCTTCCCCTCCTTAATGTATATGCTTATCAATATTTTAGTACAATTCAAGTAATATTATTCATTTTAGAAATTATTATAGGTAATAAGGTAGCATTCTATAATGGTAAAGTTTGACTTAATACAACTGTTAAACACATTCAACTTCTTTAAGCAGGTAATTGATATTTAGTTTACATTCTTACCAATAAATGTGTATCATTTTCACTAGATGCATATAGAATTTATGTTTAGCTTTGTATCTGTAACCTGATTACCTGAATACCTAAGGCTATTGCTTTTAGCTGATGGACCTACTCCCTATACAATTCCCTCTCTCTTTTCTCCATTATTATCTCTTGGCTAAAATATCTCTGAGGTATCCTTAGTTGTTCACCCTTCATACATATCCGTTTATATCTTTGGTTCTCTGAGGCCAAAACATCAATAAATAAGGAGTAAAACAATTCATGTGTCTGTATTTACAATTGACTCTGTCTAAAGTTATATAACCCCAGGTCACCTTCAGTTAAACTAGGTTGTGGAGTTATGAATAATGTTGGTAGAAATGCCATCAGTTCCTTTATTCAGCAAACACCGATTGAGCGCCTGGCATGGCAAACAGTCTGCTAAATACTGGGGATACAGATATTCTTTTTTTTTTTTTTTTTTTAAGATTTTATTTATTTATTTGACAGACAGAGATCACAAGTAGGCAGAGAGGCAGACAGAGAGAGAGAGAGAGAGGGAAGCAGGCTCCCTGCTGAGCAGAGAGCCGGATGCGGGACTCGATCCCAGGACCCTGAGATCATGACCTGAGCCGAAGGCAGCGGCTTAACCCACTGAGCCACCCAGGTGCCCCGATACAGATATTCTTAAGACCCATTTGCTTCCCTGAAGAGGTTCCTAGCTTAGTTGGTAGGAGAAGCAGCAGAACACAACACTGTGATAAGTGCAGTAATTGACCTGAGCGTGCATTTATAGAAACACAGAAGGTTACTTAGCTTGCCTGGAGCAGTTAGAAGAGGCGACCTAAAGAAAGTATTGTTTGTCTTGGATTTTGATGGAGGATGAAAGTGGAAGTGCTGGCAGTTCCTGATGAGTGGGTACTGTGAACAGAGACCACAACAGAAAAATCTGAGTTATGTGCGTGTCAAGAATTGCAAGCAATATGTGAGGCATGAAGTGCAAAGAATTAAGACTACTTTTGTAGGTTCTCAGGAACCCGAGAAAGTGGTCTTGTGTTCCATGTTTGGAAGCTTGGACTTGAATCTCATGAGACACCATGAGAGAGTTTTAAAGAAAGAAATGACTTTTATTGAGGTTTGGTTTCACCCATTTCAAAATCCAATTAAACAATTTATAAAAGATGAAATTGCTCTCATGAGAAGGCCACATAAAAAATAACTTGAATCTTTTGCATCCTATTATTTGTATATTCCTATCATGTCCTCTTCTTCTAGACCCACTTTTCTAAGATTTGATGACTACCAAAGATGCCAGTGACTTGTCTTCTAAAAACACATAAAGCTACTATATATTCCTTATCAAACCCATCCCCAGAATGACCCGCATATGTGCATAATTGAAAATGTGTGTGTCTTAAATCCTTAGATTATTTTAAGGAAGTTTTTTTAGATTATTTTTGACTGACTTAAATTCTGTCCCTAGGTTAGTATTTTGTTACACCCAAAAAAATCATTTGAAATAGTTTTCATTCTATAGACTTGGCTGTAATTTGATGAGGCTTCTCACTTTCTTAATATTTTGTCTCAGTGTGTGAAGCACAACTATTTCAGAGTTACAGAGACACATACCAGTTGGTCCTCTGGTTGAACCTGGTGGCTCTCCCTCAGGTAAGCTGGCTTGGCAGGGACTATACCTAGTACTAGTCTAGGACTATACCTAGTACTAGTACTAGGGCTGGGATTCCATCTTCTTGGGCAGTTGGCATTCAAGGAGAGTATGTGTCTTAAAAGCCAGCATGACGGTAATCTGACTTGCGGAGCCCAGGGGCCCCAACCAGCCACACATCTGGCCATGCCCAGCCTCAGTACCTTTCACAGGTTAAGAGGAGTTTGGGGGACCATGAGCATTTTGCTGGCCTTGACCCATTTGCCTGCTTCCTGTGTCATCTATGGCATCTGCACTTGCCCTTGAAGAGCAAAGGTAGAACTATACCAGCCCCTTAACTTTCTCATCCCAGGTTTTTGCCTGAGGCAACATCTGGTTAATAGTGTGATTTTGAATATCTGTGTATCAGGACAGCCAGTGTGAAATCCAGCACAGGCAGTAGATGTTGCAGTAATGATCTGGAGCTATACTCTCAATATAGTCACACGTGGCTATTTTTTTTTTAATATTTTTATTTATTTGACAGAGAGAAATCACAACTAGGCAGAGAGGCAGGCAGAGAGAGAGGAGGAAGCAGGCTGCCCGCGGAGCAGAGAGCATAGCTATTTTTTTTTTAAAGATTTTATTTATTCATTTGACAGAGATCACAAGTAGGCAGAGAGGCAGGCAGAGAGAGAGGAAGGGAAGCAGGCTCCCTGCTGTGCAGAGAGCCTGATGCAGGGTTCAGTCCCAGGACTCTGGGATCATGACCTGTGCTGAAGGCAGAGGCTTTAACCCACTGAGCCACCCAGGCGCCCCCACACATGCTACTTGAATTTAGATGAATTAAATAAATATAAATGTCTTCTTCAGTTGCATGAGCCACATTTGAAGTGCCCAGTTGCCACATGGGGCTAGTGGCTACCATGGACAGTGCAGATACAGAAAGAACATTTCCATCACCACAGAAACTTCTGCACAGTGCTAGTATAGAAGATAACCCCAGTTCTTGGTCAAAATTTTGACAGCCTTTTGGTAGAAAGTTTTGAAACCTGAGCTTTGCCTGCCAAGAGCATTAGGGCATTCCTTTTTCCCCCTACCCAGACCAGAGAAGCCATATTTGACACACACAACACAGTGGATGTGCTGGGCAGAGCCAGCTTTTGGGGCGCCTGGGTGGCTCAGTGGGTTAGGCCGCTGCCTTCGGCTCGGGTCATGATCTCAGGGTCCTGGGATCGAGTCCCGCGTCGGGCTCTCTGCTCAGCGGGGAGCCTGCTTCCCTCTCTCTCTCTCTGCCTGCCTCTCTATCTACTTGTGATCTCTCTCTCTGTCAAATAAATAAATAAATAAATCTTTAAAAAAAAATAAAATAAAAGTAATCCTTTTTTCCTACTGAATTCCATTAGAAAACAAGGTCTCTGTTGTTGTAATAGAAATCATACTTAGGAATAAAAATCTTCTAAGACAATTATAATGTGCAGAAACCATAGTTTTATTTCTAGATGTCTTACAGTATTAATGCAATAGCCTTATGTGGGAATAGAGAATTTATTTTTAAAAAACTTTCATTTTAGGAGTTCTGTAGGAATTTTAATCAGTGAAGGATTTTTGTTATGGTTATCCTTGGTATGCAGAAAATATTTATTATGCAGATTATGCATGGTAACATATTTTGTTATTGAACATTAGGTTTTATAAACACAGTACATTCATTTTGTACCCAGCAAGCCCTGAAAAAAAGGTAGCGGTTTATCTCTAAGAGGCTTAACAGGCCACCTTTGTTTTATAAGAGCACCCCCCACCCCCCCCCCCGAGATTTACCTGTTCAGAATCTTCTCATAAAAAGAACTGCCTCTGAGTATCAAAAGAATTGTGAAATGTTGGTAATGTGACAAATCTTTCATTGTTCCACACTGGCATAGTTTCGCTTGTCTGTGTTATTGATACGTTCTTTAGTTTCTCCTGAAGTATTAGCATAATTTCATGTAATACAGAAACATCTTAATTAGCAAATAAAAGTAAACTGCACATAATCAGAAACCTTAGTGGGTTTTTAATAAATTAATTGAATAATCAAAAATGCAGCTGTGTCTTGCTTTGTAAATGGTGGATTTTTGAATAGTACAATTACACTGTATTTGAAATGCATTCTTTCTTTGTATTGCTCCATCTCTCCAGCGAGCTTTTGCAACACAGGCTTTTTAAGAATACACAGTTTTGATTTGTGTTGTATCCATTTCTGGATCTCGAATTACATCATCAGCTTCATAGGACGTTTCAATTGTTGAATTTGATGCTGCATTTGAATTGGGGGCTTTGGTTTTCCTGCTTGGGTTCCCTGCAAAATACAAAACAAAATGAAATAATTATCTGGAACTATGACATAAAATTTGGCTTTATGTGTGCTTAAAAAAATACATTTGGAGCAATATTGAAAATATGTCTTGAAAATGCTATGTGGATGAATGAGAGTTGAATCATTTCAAGGTTGTTTTGAGCATTTCCTTCTGAAAGTCAAATTAGAGAAACACTTAGTAACAGAAGTAAGAATTTCATTTCCGTGCTTACCCTTTTGTCTTCCACGTTTCCATGGAGGAAATTACACATTTGGGAAGAAGGCAACAATTTCTGGGTTACTTAATAAAAGTATGACTATCCCTATGCATAAAAAGGAACAAAATTATACTAAAGCTTATCTTAATAATTTGCAGCCCTCTTAAGGCTTTGTGATCATAATCCATTTAGATGTAATGTTTAAAACCACATTTGTGCCACAATTTCATTCACTCATTCCATGTAAATATGAGTCCAAAATGCACAAGGGCAGAGGAATATGGACTTTTGCTCATCACAAAAACCAAAGCTTAGAGCAAAGAAATGGATCATTCTTCAAGAATGAGTGTTAGAAAAGTTAAGGGGGTGCCTGGGTGGGTCAGTTAAGCGTCCCACTCTCGATTTCGGCTCAGATCGTGATTGTGACATCGAGCCCCCCACATGGGGCTCCGCACTCAGCATGGCGTCTGCATGAGAGGCTCTAAATCAATCAGTCAATCAATCTTTTAAAAGAAAGTAATTATATCATTTAGTTTGCCAATATATACAAATATATACAAATTTAAATAATGTATAAATATGTAGAAGCAGTAGATAAATCTCACTGTCGCTAAGGCTCCCCCGGTGCTGGCCCACTTCATAGTCTGCATGCTGTCTGCATTTTCTTTCCTTGGCCTCCAGGATACCATCCTTTCTTGACTCACCTCCTGTCTCCATTGCTCCTTCTCAGTCTCTTTTCTGTCCCTTTTTTCTCCCAGCCTCTTAGATTTAGGAGTCTCTCAGGGCTCAGCCTGTTGGTTCCTACCACCATCTTCCTCCCTAATTAGTCTCCTTTAGAAAAATCCGCTCTGAACCTCCCTCAGAGGAAGCAGGACCCTCTCGCCAAGAGATTCCACTATTAGAAACAGGTCCTTCGTCTACCCTTTGCTATTTGCATAAGTCAATTCTCGTCTTTCAGTATGTTCATGCTGCCTGGCTTTGCCCATTTATAAGTAATGTACAGACTGCTTCCCAGTCCCCATCAGAATACCCCCACTGTGGGTTGATACCAGAATTCAGCACTCAGAGGGCAATATTATTTATAAGGTATAAAGAATGATGTCTCACTCCAGCTCCCAGATCATGCCCACAGAACTGAAATGTGGGTGGTATTGTTCTCTGAGCTCAACTTAAAATACTGTAAGTTGAAAGTATAGAGCCTAGATGGCTTTATTTCATAACTCCTGAACCTCTGTGGTGGTAAAAAAAAAAAAAAAAAAAAAAAAAGGAAAGAAAGAAAATGTTCTCCTCAACATTCAATCACAGTGTTTCAACCATATAATTTGATTTTTAAAAGTTAATTTGTTGTAGGCACAACATTTTCTAACCTGTCAAGTAGCTCAATGACCAGTCAGCAATAATTCTGCTAAATGGAGTAACTGGAAAGGATGGCATGAAAATCTAATAAACTGGGGCGCCTGGGTGGCTCAGTGGTTTAAGCCGCTGCCTTCGGCTCGGGTCATGATCTCAGGGTCCTGGGATCGAGCCCCGCATCGGGCTCTCTGCTTGGCAGGGAGCCTGCTTCCCTCTCACTCTCTCTGCCTGCCTCTCTGCCTACTTGTGATCTCTCTCTGTCAAATAAATAAATAAAAAAATCTTAAAAAAAAAGAAAAAGAAAATCTAATAAACTGATACATTTGACCTGACTTACTTGCAAAATGGAGTTTTAAAAAACAGTAGAGGAAATTTTAGCTACAAAGCACTTAAGTAATGGAACTTATTCTCTGTGGGGACCACTGAAACTGTTTTCCTCATGTAACATGAGAAAAACATTTTTATAGGTTAATTTTTGACTGGCATAGCATTGTTTGTTCTCTTCAGTATTCTAGCAGGTACAGATCAAGGATATAAGATGTAAATTAGTTGCAGATTATCTGGGTGACTTTTGCATCTTGCATAAGCATTTCTTTAAACATCTAAAATTAAATTTTTATTGGAGTTCCTGGAAGTCTGAACTGAATGTTGGTTAATTCCAGTCCTTCATGTTTCCTAAGCTTTTCATATACTTAGAATCATAAGATACTTCAGTAAGACTTTCAAACACATTTCAAGGTGTTTTTATCTACCTTGTCACATACAGTTTTTGTTTTCGTCTTTTTTTTTTAATGAGAAATAAATTCAGGAGGTTATTTCCTAACTTAGGGGTTCTCTCTAAGTCATCTCCGTTCTAACCGCTCTAGTTTCCATTATGTATTTTCTGGCAGCAACTGAAAAAGTTTCTCTAACCTGTCTACTGCCCTCTGAGATTTAAAGGCTTGAAAACATATTCCAGTATTACAAGTTTTTCTTCATCTAGGACTTACAAAGACCCTATTCTCTAGCCCTAGCTCCTTATTCCCTTGGCTACCAGATCCTTCTAATTGGTGTAGATACAAATTTGTTTCTTAGATTGGCTTTTTTTTATTAACATATAATGTATTATTAACCCAAGGGTACAGGTCTGTGAATCACCAGGTTTACACACTTCACAGCACTCACCATAGTACATACCCTCCCCAATGTCCATAACCCAACCACCCTCTCCCTACCCCTCTACCCCTAGCAACCCTCTGTTTGTTTTGTGAGATTAAGGGTCTCTTATGGTTTGTTTCCCTCCTGATCCCATCTTGTTTCATTTATTCCTTTCCTACCCCCCAAACTCCCCACATTGCCTCTCAACTTCCTCATATCAGGGAGATCATAGGATAATTGTCTTTCTCTGATTGACTTATTTCGCTAAGCATAATACCCAGTTCCATCCACATCGTCGCAAATGACAAGATTTCATTTCTTTTGATGGCTGCATAGTATTCCATTGTGTATATATACCACATCTTCTTTATTTATCTGTTGATGGACATCTAGGTTCTTAGATTGGCTTCTTAAGGTAAGGCAGTCCCCCTAATAGAATCAGTTTGCTTCGCCAACAAGAAAAGATTTATAAACACCATACCAATGTCATTTGAAACAGGAATTTTGATGAGCAAGTTAACACCCCTAGTGTTGACTCTCTTCTCAAAACTTAAGAAAAAAACCCAAAGGTACTTTCAATGTACATACTTCCAAAATAATTGTACGCGGAGAAAAACAACTGCAGTGAGTAGCCACAGTGATAATAGAGTCCAGCTAACTGCATCCCTTTGGAATAATTTTAAAAGAGACAGAAGGAAAAGTCTGAGCAACTTCCCTTTTTCCTAGTTTTGCTTTGATAAATAGAAGTTAATTTCTTAACCAACAGGGATAAAATCAGCAGCCTCTTTTTCTGTTGCAGGACTACAACATGGGTTAGATTTTAAATAAGAAATCTAAAATTCCATTGAGCTCCCAAGGGATTTGTTACACATAAAAGGGTTTCCTTATTTAATTTCTCCTTTTCCTTACTGAATGCAGACTGCGAAGCTCCAACATTATTGGTCTTTTCTGGGTTTGATATTAGTTGTTCTTTCTGCTGCTCATTTTTTTTTTTTTTTTTTTTTTGTGTCTGGTCATCAAGGGAAATCTCAACCTTCCTTTAATCCTATAACTCTCAGACTGGCATTTACATTAAAGCTTTGGCCTTTGCCAGAATTCAAATCCAATTCATCAAACAATCTTTGCACGTATCCTCATCATGAAATGCACCAATATATTTTTTCTGATAATGGTTAAATTTTGCATTCATTTTCAGAACCAGTCCTCAGAAATCCATTTATCTTAAAATTCTTCTATGAACTCTGCCCTTGCCTGCCATTTCAAAATATCAAAAGAATACTGGAGACCCCTGTAGGTCTTTGTCTCTTTGAGTATCAGGCCAGAACCGTAATTAGACATTTCTGCCATTATCTGCCTCCATCCTCCTAGCTTCTGTGTAAAGTTCTCAGTCCTACCGTGGCTTCTAATTCCTAATTAGCTGGCTCACTTTACTCTTGGGTGGAAAATCTACACAATCCGCTCATCCCATAGTTCCTACTAGTGAAAACAAGCCACCTTAAATCTGTACCCTAAGTGGTTTTGATCTGCAAGAGGGTATTTTTCCCTTCGAATTTAATATGAAGCATAGGGCTGGATCCCAAGTTAATGGTGAAGTGGTGAACTTTCCCGGTGACCTGCTGATGTATTGTGTTTTACCCTGTGCAGGACCCTGCCTTCTTAAGAATATATAAGTATCTCAGGGCACCTGGGTGGCTCAGTTGGTTAAGTGACTGCCTTCTGCTCAGGTCCTGATCCCCAGGTCCTGGGATTAAGTCCTGCATCAGGCTCCCTGCTCAGTGGGGAGCCTGCTTCTCCCTCTCCCTCTGCTGCTCACCCTGTTTGTGCTTTCTCTCTCCCTCTGTCAAATAAATAAAATCTTTTAAAAACAAATATATATATATACATATATATATATTTGTATCTCAAATATGTATGTATGTATCTCAAATAAATGTAGTTAAAAATTCACCGTAAAAGCTACATCTTAGACTTGCCCTTTGGCTTTATCCATCCATCAATGAGCAAAGGCAGTTCTATCCAGAAATATTTTTCCTATCCTATTTTTTTCCACCACAGGCCTTTTTTTCCTTTTTCTTTTCTGCATTATTAAATTTTTCCAACCACCAGCGACTAACATAACTCACAAATAACTTAGCTCATATTTAAAACCCTCTAAATGAATTTCACAACAAGAGACTAGCTTCTATTTTGGTCGTTGGTTCCAACATCAGCCAAGATTGCCTAACCCTTAGCTTTGACGAAGACCCACAAATACTGAATGTGGTAGTAGCTCTGCTGAGCAGTTTGATTTTCTACATCTAGGAACAAAAGCAGTCATAGGAAATTACAGACTCTTTACTGTAAGTAGAAAGTTGCCTTTAGGAGGCACAGAACCTTTTCCATTGTTGAGTTCAAATTACCCCATCTTCTACTAAGATCTCAGTGAGTTCTTAAAGGCTTTGTGGGGGCGCCTTTTCAACTGCCTTCAGCTCCATTGCCCAGTGGTGGACTCCCCACTCAGCCGGGAGTCTCCCTCTCCCTCTGTCCCTCCCACAGCTTGTGCTCTCTCTTTCAAATGAATAAATAAAATATTAAAAAATAACAATTTTTTTTTTTTTTTTTTTTTAGAAAGGACGCCTGAGTGGCTCAGTTGGTTAAGCACCTGCCTTTGGCTCAGGTTGTGATCCTTAGGGTTTGGGGACCGAATCCCATATCTAGCTCTCTGCTCAGCGGGGAGTCAGCTTCTCCCTCTCCCTGTGCTCCTCCCCCTGTTCCTGCTCTCTTGCTCACTCACTCTTGCAAATAAATAAATCATTTTTTTATTTAAAGTCTTTCTGAAACAAATAATGGTATTACAAAATAATTTGGCAGACTAATAAGAGTTTTGAGCAGAGTTTTGTTGGATGGAGTTAAGGCTACAAAGTTATCTATAAATTTAGTGAAAAACCCATCAAAATACCACTTGATTTTTAAAAATTTGATGTGACTCAAAAATTCATTTGGAAACCTGAACATTACAAGGGTCACCAAGAAACTTTAATAAAGAAGCACAATGGGAGGGAGGAGAAAGTTTTGCCTGGTCAGATATTAAAATTATACCACTAGAATAATTTTTAAAGTACATTTTCAGCTTAAGAATAAATAGATTGATAAATTCACAAAGCAGAAGGTCTAAAAATAGATCACAGTATATGTAACAATTCAGTTTATGACATATTAAATTGGCAAGAGAAAGATGGATTATCCAATAGATATTTGGTCAGTGGGCTCATCTGCAAAATAAAAAAACAAATCCCTACCTCCTACTTTACACCAAAACTAAAATTTCCACATGATAAAAATTTAAATATAAAAATAAATATGTTAGAAGAGAATATAAGTGAATATCTTTGTATCTTAATGTGAGGTGAGAACTTTCTTTTTTTTTCAGACTTTTAAAATTTTTATTATTATTATTTTTTTTTTTTCAAATAATCTCTACACCCAACATGGGACTTGAAACCATAACTCCAAGGTTAAGAAATCACATGCTCTACCAACTGAGCCAACCAGGGGCCCCCAAAGGTGAGAATTTTCTAAGTATAAACTAAAGGGAGAAAATACAAAAGGAGAAACTTCTCTAAATGAAAATTGTCACATACTAAATTACAAGGGAAACAAGTGTGAAAACTTTTGTAATATATGTGGAAAAGGGTTGCTGTGTGTAAAATTCTTTTAAAGCAGCAAAAAATGTACATCCCCACAGAAAAACATGTATAAGATATGAACAACAGTATGCCACAAAAGAAATGACGGGGCAACCTGGCTGACTCCACTGGGAAAACATGCAACTCTTAATCTCGGCATCAAGAGTTCAAGCCCCACGTTCGGTGGAGAGATTACTTAGAAGTAGTTTTTAAAAGAAGAAATAATGACTTAAACATTAAAATGTCCGCTCCCACCTGGCGATTCACAGACCTGTACCTTTGGGGCTAATAATGCATTATGTATTAATTTAAAATTTAAAAATTTTTTTTTAAATGTCTACTCCCACTCTTAGTTTGAGATAAAAACACTATTATTTTTTTCAAGGAAATTAGTAAAACATAAATCTTTTGAAATAATAGTACACATGAAATAGTACTTTTCTGGAGGGCAGTCAGCAGCTTGTACCCACAGCCTTTAATATGTGCCTGTCCTTTGGTCAGCAAGTCTATTCTCAGGGATTTATGCTAAGAAAATACTTAGTTTGTGCAATATATGTGTGTAATGAAAAAAAAGTGAGCTAGTTCAAAGTCAATAGTAAAAGATGGTATACTTGGATTTTGGTTTCTAAATACTGTTCCCAGCTAAAATGAACCTGGCTTTTTAGATAAATGTCAGATTCCAGGGCTGGAACAGGGAACATACAGGCTGCCTGGAACATTTTGTGACACAACATTTTGTGACAGAAAGCCAAAAAGTTCTCAAAAAATTATGGACACATTTCAGAAGGACAAAGGACCCAATTTAAAGGGGCTCCCACAGGCCAAATCTGAGACAATTTAAGGATCAGAATAAATAATGACAGTCACAGAATATTTTAATTTTTTTTTTTTTTATATATATGTGACAGAGAGAGAGATCACAAGTAGGCAGAGAGGCAGGCAGAGAGAGAGGAGGAAGCAGGCTCCCTGCGGAGCAGAGAGCCCGACGCGGGGCTCGATCTCAGGACCCCGAGATCATGACCTGAGCCGAAGGCAGCGGCTTAATCCACTGAGCCACCCAGGCGCCCCAGTCACAGAATATTTTAAAACAGCATCTGAGTCTGTACTGGTCTGAAAAAAATAAATGAATAGGTCAATAAAGAGGGAGAAGGGAAAGCTCTTCCTTATAGTAGAATAACAAACTAACCAACATCAAAGGAATATGGGGCTTGGAAAGTAGCCATTTTAGAACTATTGTAATAATAGTTTTAAAATTGTTTTGAAATTTTGAATGAAAAAACTCAATCAAGAGCCATCAATGAATGGATGAAAGTTTGAGGAGGAACAGCATATTTTCAGTCTCAAAGTGCCTCTCTACAAATTACTTAGGAACTAATAGGAGAAAATAGTGACTTTACAATGTGTTAATCCAGCAAATACAACCTTAACCAACGAATCAAAGTTCACATCACCCCTAATGGGACAAACCAGTATTATGTGCTTCCTGATGGGATGCCCTGAGACTATGCCTTCTGTGGTATTCTCGTTGAAACGTATTATCTCTCTCCAATCATGAGAAAATATCAGACAAATTGAAAGATACTTTACAGGATAACTGGCTTCTGCTTTTCAAAAATGTCAAGATCATGAAAGAAAAAGAAAGCCTGAGGATTAAAGGAGGCTACAGAAATAATGACAACGAATTCCAAGACTAGATCCTAGATGAGAAAAACATTGCTATTAAGGTTACTGGCAAAAATTTTTTTAATTGTATTTTATTTTATTATTCATTTTTTTAAAGTAAGTTCTGTGCCCAACATGGGGCTTGAACTCATGACCCCAAGGTTAAGAGTCACATTCTCTACTGACTGAGTCAGCCAGGTACCCCTGGATACTGGCAAAATTTTAATATGAACTGCAGATCAGATAATATTACTGTTTAAGTGTCACATGTCCTGACTTTGATAAACATACTGTAACTATGTAAGGAAAAAAAAAATCCTGTTCCTAGGAAACACTGACTGAAATATTTATGGTTAAAAGGCATGATATCTGCAAATTATTTTCAAATGATTTAGAAAATATGCCTTGAGAGAAAGTCAACGGTAAAGAAGATGAGGCAAAATATTAACAACGACGTAAAGCTGGGGCGCCTGGGTGGCTCAGTGGGTTAAGCCTCTGCCTTCAGCTCAGGTCATGATTCCGGAGTCCTGGGATCGAGCCCCACATCGAGCCCCGCATCGGGCTCTCAGCTCAGCAGGGAGTCTGCTTCCCTCTCTCTCTGCCTGCTTCTCTGCCTACTTGTGATCTCTGTCTGTCAAATAAATAAATACAATTTAAAAAAAAAACAAAAAACAATGAAGTAAATCTGAGGAGACGTATACAACCTTCTATACTATTCTTGCAATTTTTCTGGAAGTGTAAAATTATATTGAAATAAAAGAATAAAAAAAACCCCACTCCATCAGAATTTTAAGTCGAACTAGTCTATGGCAAAGGCATTTATTTATTGGCAAATAAAGATGCTGATACTGTTCAGTGAAAATAAAGCATAAGACTCACCCCTCCCCCACTTTGTTATACCCATATGTGTAGAGCTGCATACCACAATTCCATGGAAGAATTCAACATGGTTGTTAACAAGCCTCATCTCTGTTTGGTGGGGCCACGGAATACACTGTTTGTTTGTTTCTCTATATTTTCTAATTTTCCATCAAGAAAAGTGAGTTGGAAGAGAGGTTTTTCTTTCCAGGTGACTCTTCCAAGAAGAAAAAAATACAGCAGACCGTTTAGAGCCAGTCCGAGTCATGTTTTGTTAATGGGCAGAAGAAACAATTGTGGGATCTTCAGCTGTGGTTTCTCAGTACACCATGTGTAATTTATGTTTTTCTCCCAGACAGCTGCACCTTTGTGAGCATTTGCTTACCTGTTTTCATTTGTAGCACCTGCCTTTACAAAAGAGCCCACCAGATACAGGGGCTTGGAGTTGTCTGTTATCTCTGCACAACTCTATTCTTTTATTTGGTGCCAAGCAGCTCTACTAATGTCTGCTCTTTTAATTTCCATCCAGAACCCTGCTTCCAGCAGCCCCTCTCCTCAGGCCTCCACGCCCCTCCATGCCCTACAAGTGTCAGTGGGTACTCGGAACCACAGGCTGGATGTGCTTGATTTTCCCGGAGCACCAATTTTCTTCAGATATGAGAAGGAGAAGATGTTATTAGACTCAAACAAGCCATTACATTCAGCCAAATTGAAAAAATGGCGTAAATTTAAAAAATAAGATGGGAAAAAATAAAATAAAATAGGAACTTGAAATAACTTAAAGCTCAGAGGTCTCAGGCAAGCCTTTCCAGTGTAGCCCCTGGAATTCTGGAGGTACAAGTTCCTTTCTCATCCACCTTTTAGGATTCTCCTGGGGAAAAGCTTGAGAAGCAGGGATCTAGGACATTCACCCCCTTGAACTGCTTCTTTGTTAGCCATTCATTCTTACACATCTTACGAAACGAGTCCTCCCCCTCAAGAGTGTCTACTCGAGAAGAGGCCCTGCACACAGCCATCTTCTTGGAACCATACAACTGACAAACAAGGGGATTCTTTTAAACGCTGGCATTGGAAACATGCGTAACTCAAAACACAAAAAAAGGGAAGAAAATAACAATGGCACACAGTTTAAAGGCAATCAGTTTTGCAGTGACAGTTCCTGTCCACAAAGTGAGCTCTGGAGGTAGCCCAGTGAAACTCTATAGTCCCTCCCACTGGCCTGCTGTTTTCAGGATCAATTCAAAACCTATAAAGGCTTAAATTGTATACATTAAAAAGAAGCAGGCTCCTGGGTGGCTCGGTCAGTTAAAGCATGTGCCTTAGGCTTAGGTTGTGATCTCGGGGTCCTGGGATCGAGCCCTGCCTTGTACTCCATCCCCAGTGGGGAGTCTGCTTGTCCCTCAGGCCTCTCCCTCTACTCCTCCCCCTACTCATGCTCTCACTCTCTCTCTCTCATAAATAAATGTAAAAAAAAAAGACCAATAGAATAAAGATACACAAAGGAAAAATCTTGGCAAAACCACCTAAGATTAGACTATTTTAGACTTAGATGGTTGTCATTTATAGAAACAGAAAAGGTTAGTGCCCTGCGTCAGTTTTAGAATGTGCACCGAAACATTTTTCCCTGCAGGCCATCCACACTGCCTGTAATGAAAACAGTCTCGATTGTGCAAATTAATGTAAAATAATGGGAGGTTGACTCTTAAGAATGGATCATTTTGAAAGAAGATGAAATCAGTTTCTTCTGATGTTATGTTTACCTACTTGGTTCTTCTGCAGACATTTTCTTATCCTTGACTTTGAAGGCATTCCTTAAGTGGAAGAAAGACTTCTTGCTTTTAATAGTTAGAGCACTGGACCTGTTCCCAGGTGGGAGAATCACTGGAGCAGAGCGTCTCACAGTTCACAATAGCACCACAGCATTTTCACTTTGACGGGTCACTTTCAAATAGAAACCATCCTCTCTCCCGATTTCAGTGACATTTCGATTACCTATTTTGTTTTGGGCTCTCCAACATATCTGATTTGGCTAAAATCAACCCACAGGACCAGAATCACCTCATTGGAAAGCAGCAGGAAGGCAGTGATTGTCTGAAATCCTACCTTGTCGATAGCAAGCACTAAGGAAAGGTGTCTTGAGTTTTGCTGGCCTCATAAACACAATGTTTTTGAGAGGAGACATTTCCATGCAAAAAAGGAGCTTCTTCTAACGACCTCGGAAGTGCATTAATGGATCTCCATAGCTAAGCAGCAGTAATGCTACAATACTTGAATCAACAAGTCAACTAATTCTCTTGCTAGGTCTCAGAGCCAACATGAAATAACATTTAGGGGCAGTCCCTGAGATCAACCAGGAAAAACAACCAACTTCTGTTTAGCACAATGCATGGCATAGGGGAGACATTTAATGACTGTATGATGCCTCTAGAGGGGACAGGAAAAATGCTCCTGTGATCATGTACTGTATAGGTGTAGTACCACTCATTCAGTTTGTTCATCAAACCTTGTCACATGTTCTAGGCCTTAGGGATACAGTAGTGAGGAAACAAGTAAAAATTGTTTCTGGGAACTTACTCTCCAGTTGGAGTGGAGAAAAGTTACACAATAGATAACTAAAATATATAGTATATTAGTCCCAAATGCTTAGGAGAAAAATAAAACAGAAATGGTATATAATATGTTGGAGGGGAGTTAAAAAGCCAGATATGGTGACCAGGGACGAACTCCCTAGGAAGGTGACTTTTAGTAAAGATGTAAAGAAAGCGA
Source organism: Meles meles (assembly GCF_922984935.1). Lineage (NCBI taxonomy): Eukaryota > Metazoa > Chordata > Mammalia > Carnivora > Mustelidae > Meles > Meles meles. The sequence goes on from NC_060068.1 coordinate 89,670,776, forward strand.
AAGTCATACAGGTATCTGAGGGAAAAGCCTTCTGGACAATGGTGACGGCACATGCAAAGGCCCTGAGGCAGAGGAGTTTCAAGGAAGAGAAAAGAGACCACCACTGTGTCTGTGCACAGGAGAGGAGAGAAATGTGAGTGGAGAGAGCAGACCGCAGAGGCCCTGGTAGGTTCCAGTTAAGACTTCTGTATCTAACAAGAGAGATGGGAAGGGATTAGGGTTTTTAAGCAGAGGAATGACAATACCTGACTTAGTTTGGCTGCTTTGTGGAGAGTAGACAGCAGGGGAGCAAGGGCTTACTTAACTGGGAAGAGAAGCTATTTGTTCTAAAATGCAGAGTCTGGAGTTTGCAGTTTTAACGAACTTCCTAGGTGATTCTTATGCATAGGAAAATTTAAGAACAAAAATTGATTTTAGGGGCGCCTGGGTGGCTCAGTGGGTTGAGCCGCTGCCTTCGGCCCAGGTCATGATCTCAGGGTCCTGGGATCGAGCCCCACATCGGGCTCTCTGCTCAGCGGTGAGCCTGTTTCCCTCTCTCTCTTCCTGCCTCTCTGTCTACTTGTGATCTCTCTTTCTGGCAAATAAAAAAAAAAAATTAAAAAAAAAAAAAATTGATTTTATACATTGGGGAGGGTAAGTGCTGTGAACTCTGTAAGACTGATAAATCACAGACCTGTACCCCTGAAACAAATAATATATTATTTGCTAATAAAAAATTAAAATGAAATAAGAATTTAAAAATTTTAAAGAGTTTTTAAAATTGATTTTATGATCTAAAGATTTGGTAGTCACTAAAGACGCTGCTTCATTTTGCCTGTGGAGAAATAGGATCTTAGCCATTGAACTAAATTCAACTAACATCCTATCGATTCGGCCACACAGTTCCAAACGGTGCTTCAGAAAAGAACTGCCAAGGGATCTTGGCTTCTTGCTCTTTGACACAAGACGCCCTCTGAGAGATACCTGCTCTACAGAAAAAGAAAGCGGAGATAATGTGATCATTCAGTGACAGTGTATTTGATAAGGTCACAGAGCATGTACTCCAGAAATATAAGTTTCAGGGTTCAGGCAAAAGACAGCATCCAAGCAAGTGATTTTCCTAAAATTTTTAAAGTAAACTTTTTCATTTTCTTTTATTTTTTAAATTTTTTAAAAAGATTTTATTTATTTATTTGACAGACAGAGATCACAAGTAGGCAGAGAGGCAGGCAGAGAGAGAGGAAGGGAAGCAGGCTCCCCAGGACTCTGGGATCGTGACCTGAGCTGAAGGCAGAGGCTTTAACCCACTCAATCCCCCAGGCGCCCCTTCATTTTGTTTTTTTTTTTAAACAGAAGTTAGTGAGCACGTGTCTCTTATTCTAAATATATACATGTACATAGACACACGTATGTAGTCTGTTTATAGATTCTAAATTTTTATTAAAAATGCTCTCTATATCTCGAAATTTATGACTACTGCTTTTTAAATACACTAACAGAGGGGCGCCTGGGTGGCTCAGTGGATTAAGCCGCTGCCTTCGGCTCAGGTCGTGATCTCAGGGTTCTGGGATCGAGCCCCACATCGATTGGGCTCTCTGCTCGGCAGGGAGCCTGCTTCCTCCTCTCTCTCTCTCTCTGCCTGCCTCTCTGCCTACTTGTGATCTCTCTCTCTGTCAAATAAATAAATAAAATCTTAAAAAAATAATTTAAATACACTAACAGAAATTTATATTCACAAAAATTATGACCATTCTTTCGGACTGAATTTCATAATGCTAACCATTAGCGTTTGTGTGGCACCTTGTAACTGAGATGATGAGACCCAGTCCCACAAACTATACAGAAACATTTCTTTCTACTTTATAGTCACGCTGCATGCCCCCGCGCATGCGCACAGCCTACCTAGTTCGTAATGTGTTCAAGAACAAAGACGGTCTTCTATTTATCTTTCCTGTTTTTCTATTCCTTCTGTATGCCTCTGAGATATTTTAGGCGCCCCCTCTGAATTCTGCAGCCCTCAGGCATGCAGGTGAACACCCAGCTGACCGCTGACTGACCCATCTAGAGCAAGGCAACCCCGAGAATTAATTATCAGATATTCCACTCCTCTATTTATTCGACTTCTTTGGCTCTACCACAAACAACTCCAAGAGGCTAAAACCTTTATAACTAAGAGCCTTAAATACAGTAGAGTGGATTTATTGGATCCATCGGTTGTTTTTTTATGAGAACATTTACATCCTGCCCCTCTTCTGTCCTTTGGCCCAATTTCTCAAAAGTCTTTCACCATGAATGCCTAACTTCCTGTGAATTTCTATAAAGGCATATAATGAGTTGAATTTTTAAAAAACATTCATTGTTCACAGGATGGTGGGTTACCCAGGGACGGGTGATTCTCTTGAATAGAGTGCAGGAAGTTGGCTGCAAATAATAGACACAAATTACCTTCTTGAGTGGAAGAAATCTCGAGGTGCTGAAGTTTAAGGCCAGTGTCTAACCTTTGAGGCTTTGTCGACAGAAATAAGTAGCAAAGGACACAGACGCTCACGACAAAGGCAAGTAGAACAAGGGCAGCAGTTCCCAGTCCAACCAGGGCACCGATGCTGAAGAAACAGGAAGAACATTCTCACTGTCACACAAAATGGTTTACACATACACTAAAGAGAAGGTCTGAAGATTGTTTGTCCTCGCTTCAGTCATTCCTCACCAAACTCTATTTTAGTATAAACAGTATCTGATGGAAATCTACAGCTCAACATTTGCTTTCCTCAAATTCTTCTATTTTTCTCTACACATTTATATATTAACATTAGTATGGAAAACCATGTGAACTCATATGGCAGGTGAAAGGTCACATCATTCTCTCAGGGAGTCTAAAAATATTTCAGTCACAGAAACCTCTGTTAGTATATTTTAGAAGGAAAAATTGTGTTCACCCACAAAAGATGAAAAAAAAAAATAATGACCAGTGCAAAAGTAGCGAAGCGAATTTTTACCAGAAATGGAGAACTTTTCTTTTGGAGACACATGTGGAAGATAGCACTTACTAATATGCAAAACCACAACTTTTATAACAAAGAAGAAAGGAAAGCAATGTTTATAGAATTTATATAACGCTCAGGGGTAGCCTGAGTTTTTCCTTTCTAAAAGAGCATAACACCAATGGCTGCTGGCACTAAAGAAGAAACCCTTGTGTTTTCCTCAAAAAAAAAAAAAAGTGTATATCTGATATTATTTTCTCTGCATTCACTTTGTAATAATTCCTTCTGATACAGTTATCTATAAGACTAATCGTTCGAGAAGTAACACGGTTTTCATAAGCCTGTGAACTTCATATTTTTAAGTGGGAAAAGGAGCTTGGAAAAAAATTATCTTGAAAGACTAAGAAGCAAACATATGTACTTTACTTTCTCGAATCCAAAGTATGTGTGGGAATGTAAATACACATGAAGAGATTTTAAGCTGCTCAAGAGCACATGATTCTGTTGACTTTCCCATAGTGCTGGGCATACGTATTAAAAGCTCTGAATACGGCACTTAGCTTATAGTAAATAGAAGTAAATGATAGTAAATAGAGGGGCGCCTGGATGGCTGAGTTGGTTAAGCGGCCAGCTCTTGATTTCCGCTCAGATCACAAGCTCAGGGTGGTGAGGTGGAGCCCGTAGCAGGCTCCGTCTGGGTGAGAAGCCTGCTTGAGGTTCTCTTTCCCTCCCTGCCAACTCTTAAAAAAAAAAAAAAAAAGAATAGTAAATTATAGTATAATCATCACTGAAAATTAATCAACATTGAGATGGTCATTCAAAAGTAATGACCTTTTTCTTCATCATTGTCCTGGCCTGCCTGCAGGCTTCTGCTATTTCCTAGAGATTAGGGCCCCAACAAGTCTGACAAGTAACAAAGGGAAGGAGGGGAGAATTTGACTAGGGAGGCTAGGGCTCTGGAAAAAAGGGAGAACAGAATTAAAAGTGAAGTGCTCAAGCTCATCCCTTTTATCCTTGATTTAGGAGATAAGGGCCCCCACCATTTAGAGATTGCTTCCTTGGCCACAGACTTGGAGTCAGACCTCCAAAGATACTTGTGCTTGGTCTCTTAACGTCAGCCCAGTCCCCCTTGGTCTCTTAACATCAGCCCAGTCCCCTGAGCCCTGCACACAGTGAGGACTGGGTAATTCTGTGGCTAGAGTCAGTATATGTTTTGAATTTAAATTGGAGTTTGCCCTCACTTCTGGGCTCTCTTCCAAGGGCGAGAATCCCCAGCTTTGGCAAGTTGTCTTTCATGTTTGTTGACACCAAAGCTAACTTTTATAGGTGCTATGTGTCAGGGAGGGTTAGGACTAGGCGCAGACACAGGGGAACATAATCCACTTCATTAAATTATCTGCTGTACAAGACAGCTAGGCTGCCACACATCTAGAAAGATTCATTTTTTTTTTTTTAAGAATTTATTTATTTATTTGACAGACAGAGATCACAAGTAGGCAGAGAGGCAGGCAGAGAGAGGAGGAAGCAGGCTCCTTGCTGAGCAGAGAGCCCGATGCTATGCGGGGCTCGATCCCAGGATCCTGGGATCATGACCTGAGCCGAAGGCAGAGGCTTTAACCCACTGAGCCACCCAGGCGCCCCCCTATAAAGATTCTTGAAATGAGAACTGGTTATTTAAAAAATGCTCAAAGTAAAAAAGTAATTTAGTCAATTTAAAAGTCAGATCGTCAACCTAATTAAATTCCACATGCATATTGCGAGTATTTAATGTACACAATTTAAAAACCCATCACATGATTTGTAGGAGAAACAAAGCATGCTCTTTCTGCTTTCCGTTATAATGAAGGAAGGTTCTTCACAATCTTGACAGACAGCTTGTGTTACAGCTTTGCTTCATGCATACAAAACTCTGCATAGGGGCGCCTGGGTGGCTCGGTGGGTTAGGCCTCTGCCTTCGGCTCAGGTTGTGGTCCCAGGTCCTGGGATCGAGCCCCGCATCGGGCTCTCTGCTCAGCGGGGAGCCTGCTTCCCCCCCCCTCTCTCTATCTGCCAGCCTCTCTGCCTACCTGTGATCTCTGTCTGTCAAATAAATAAATAAAATCTTTTTTTTAAAGATTTTATTTATTTATTTGACAGAGAGAGATCACAAGTAGCAGAGAAGCAGGCAGAGAGAGAGAGGGAAGCAGGCTCCCTGCTGAGCAGAGAGCCCGATGTGGGACTCGATCCCAGGACCCCGAGATCATGACCTGAGCCGAAGGCAGCGGCTTAACCCACTGAGCCACTCAGGAGCCCAATAAATAAAATCTTTAAAACAAAACAAAACAAAAAAAAAACTCTGCATAAAGACAAAACTCTAGGAATCTCCTAAAATAGTCATTTTCACAACTACTTACTGAACTCATGTGTTGCCCTATGCAATAGGCATTATTTTCCTAGGTTCTGAAGCAGGTTACGAAAGGAAGCCCTCAGAGGTTAGGGATTTGGAAGAGGGAAAAAGACTGTGGTGGGCCCGCCACAAGAAAGAGAGCCTTATCCTTTCCTCCCAGCACCATGATGGTAGTCTACTTTCCAGTCCCTGGGGATAGGGGGTCTGAGGCTGCAGAACTGTCACAGTTCTCCCACCTAGCACCTTGACTTACTCCCTAGGGGTACCTGTGCTCTGCTTTTCTCCAGCAGCTGCAGAATCTCAGAACGAATGCTAGTGACTTTGAGAATATTTTGCTCAGTTGAACTATTTTAAATTTGGGCGGAGAGCAAAGAATATGAGGGAAATGAAGCACTGAATTTTTGCCTCCCCTTTGTGATCTCAATGCTCAGTAACTAATAACATCCCCAGTTTTAACATTGCCAATGATGCTTTCAGTTGAAATGATTTTTGTAGGTCCTAGGAACTGAGCTAAACTGTCCGTTGTGTCTGTGCTGAATGAAGACCCCAGCAAGCTATTCAATCTTTGTGCCCTCATAAACCTATGCTCTGTTGCCTATCACTTAGGAACTATTCAAGGATCTGAGAATTCCAGGCACTTTGCCAACTGAGTTTGACTTAACAGTTGCCAGCCTCTGTCCGAGGTGCTGCCGTCATTATTAACGCCTCGAGAGACTCAGAGCTGGGTTACTATGCTATTTTCCAAAAGGCCAGATAATATGCCAGTGCAATACTGATTACTTCTCCGAATGAGAGGGATAAGCTGCCATTATTTTCCAAGATTATGCCCCACTCTGGCACAACGCAATTGTAAGCCGGACTTACTGGTTATGTGGCACTCCTTTTGAGATTTTTTTTTGACGCTAGCAATACATCTTGAAAAAATAATTTACTGCCTCAAGAAATAGCATTTAAAGTCATTTGCTGTGGACTGGACATGTGTGACAAATTCTGGATCATGCTAGAGGATTAGAGAAATAACACCCTTCTGCTTACCAGTAGTCTTTCTCTTGTCACGCATAAGCTAATAGGTTTGTTAGAAAAAATTGAAGGTGGATTTGGAATTCTTTCACATTCATTCTCCAGGCAAAATCAAAGAATCGAGTTCAAAGGTTGCAATCTTTGGGGGGGGGGGCACGAAAGCATTTCACAATGAAAATATCTGCATAAATACTAGGTGGAATGAGTAAATTCCCATCGTAATAAAAAGAGGCAAGAAACACTCGACCTTAGAAAGTCTCTTGTCTTTCCCGTAATGGCCGAGTGGCTGAGGTGTTAAGAAAGGGCTGTCCCGGAAAAGGTTCTACAGAGTATGTGTTATAGAGAGTAAAATCTTTCCTGCCTGTGGATCTCCAGTTCGGTACTGGGTCAGTGTCAGATCATCTGAAAAGTGCACATTGTTAAGTCCTGTCGCATACACAGACACACACACAGGCGCGCGCCCCCCACCCCCACCCCCCACACACAGACACACACACCCCTTTTTGATTCCTTCTCACCCTCAGACTTTAAACACTCTGGTCCTTGGTTAATACATTAAAATGAGTCCCAAAGTCCCCTCTTTCTATTCAAAGCACCAAACGCCCAAACAAATAAAAAAGAGAATGAAAACCTCAAGTTATCTGCGCCTCTTCGCTCAGCCGTCTGAGCCTCCTGCCTGGAACTGGTCCCTGGCGGGCGCAGCGCGGCGACAGAGCCGGCACTGCGTGCGCCCTGGGCGCACAACCTGCGCTCCTCCGCGCCAGCCTCGCCCGGGGGCCAGGGCACACTCGCACTTCTGGCGGCCACAGCCTGACGCTCGCGGGACCGGGGCAGCACCGAACGCGTCCCGGGGTGGGGAGTGGGGGAGCTCTGAGCCGGGCGCTCTTTCTCTGCGGGTCTCTCACCAGCCCGCGGAGCCTCCATGTCCTTCCGGAGGGCCCCGACCCGAGCGAGCGACCCTGCCACTCCCGGTGTGGCCCCGCTCGTCGCCTCCCCAGAGCCCGCCGTCAGCCCGCCGCCCTGCCCACCTGAGGCTCCACATATAGCTGTGCTTGTAGGGGAAGTAGCTGCCCGGCTCGCTGCAGCAGTACTTGAGGTCGGCGAAGCCGCAGCAGTAGAGCAGGGCGGCCCCCTCGCCGCTCCGCGGGCACTCGAAGGGCTCCACGAAGCTGTGGTTGAGGCTGTAGTAGCCCGAGCACACCCGAGTCGCCTCGCTCATCGCCGGCGGCTGCGGACAGGGGCAGGAGAGCCCCGGGACCTGCCCTCGGACTGCACGCGTCCAGCACCGCCCGCGCTCGCGCACCCCTGCGAGCCGAGCCGGGGTCGGTCGGACAGCCTGGGCTTTCAGCCTTCGCGCGCCTCCTCTGCGCTCTCTCCTCCCCCTGTCCACACGCGGTCTGCTTTACTCGCGCTTCTCCCTCTCCTTACTGAGTGGCCTTTTTCCTGCCGGTCTTCGACCCTGTATCTCTTCTTCCCCTCCCTCCGTGGGCTTTCTTCACGCTCCTCGATTCCCCTCCACCTCCCCTCACTTCATCGGCAGCCTGGGGAGCTCAGCTGGTCCCATTGCATGCCAGAAAGCGATTTCACCCGAAGGAAGAGTGAAGGTGTCGTATCTGTTTGCCAAAGTTGCCGTTCAGCCTGCCGGGGACGGGGCAGGTGGGGTCCAGGCAAAGACAGTGTGGGACGCGGGGAACCTTCACCCACGAGGGGGCCACCGACGCCCTCCAACCCCTGTGCTGGGGCTGCGTACTGGGCAGAGCCAAAGACAGAACTACCAGGGAGGGGGTGAGTGGTGAGGAGTACTCCGTCTTTGAGAAGTACACGTGAAACATTAAAATCTGCCACTTTAAAAAAAAAGAAAAGAAAAGAAAATCAAAGACAGTAACAAGGTTTCTCACCAAAAATCTAGCCACGCATTCTGTATAATGTGAAATGGCCTGCAAAGGGTAGGACAGGCCAGGGGGTTCAAGAAAAGAAAGCGAGGGCTTCTGCAGAGACGGGTAGAAAGAAGGAGGCAAAGGAGATAGGGAGAAAGAGACCTGCATCCGTTCTGAAGAGCGGCAGAAATTTCTCTTGTGTGGCACTCTCATTTAAGGATGCATTTGTTTGCAAAGTCTTTTAAAATAACAGTAGTAATGGATGCCATTGAAGTAAACCAAAGAACATCTTGGAGTGTAAAGAAGAAAATAATAATAGCCATAAGGTGGGAGAGGAGGTGACTGACATTCATAGAATGGTAAGATAGATAAAACAGTGTTCCTTCCTCTTTTTTTTTTTCCCCCTGTATCTTTCCTTTTAGCCAGAGAGTTGATTGGATGTTGCGATTCTGAATTTTACCTTGTTGGGTGCTGGGTATTTCTGTATTCCCAGAAGAATTCTTGAGCATCATTCTGGAATGCGGTGAAGTCACTTGGACACGGTTGGAGTCTTTTGAGTTTGCTTTTAACCTTTGTTGGCAGAACCAGAATGGTCTTGAGGACTAAAGTTTCCTCGTCACTGACGTGATGCTCTTCTGAGCCCTCTACTAGACACCTGTGGATTCCCAGACTTACCATTCTGACTGATGGAACCAAACTATTCGAAGGCCTCCCAACAGCTCACAGAAGCGTTCCGTCTGCTCCTTTTAGGTAGCTCTTTTCCTGCTTCCAGTAGTTTCTTGATCAGTACTCAGCTGAAGCTCAAGGAGATCCTCCAGGAATCCAGTTCTGTGTCTCCAGCTCTCTACCCCCTGGTATCCTCTGGCCACCATGGCTTCTTGTCTTCTCAACTCAGGCTTCTCACCCGAGGGAAACCACTGGGCTCTCACTGGGTCCTCTCCTGGTGCTGCTACCATCTGGAAACTCTCCAGGCAGCAAGCCAGGGCAATCACAAGCCCTCCCGTCTGTCCCTCTCTTAGGGATCATTGTCCTGGGCTCCCTACTAGTTGCACCCAAAGCATTCTAACTCCTACAGCATGGCTTCCTGCGAAGTTGACAGAGCAGGCACATGAAAGGCAGAAACCGCTTGTTCTGTTGCAAGGTGATGGTGTGGGGGTGGGGGGCACTTTAGGCAGCATGAGTGGACTTTTCTTCCTGTTGTGTAAGAGAAAAAGAAATTCAGGGATGAAAAGAATGAAAGTTCTTTTGGACCGTATATTGACTATCTCAATAAAACATACTGAAGTCTTTCTGGAGCCTGAGACACGAGGGTGGGATGTGAGTGGTTGGGAGAATGATGGAAACTGAGAGCAAACACTAGGAAACGTGCTCAGGTGTCAGGCAGAGGGAGGACTGGCACCTCGCTGAGGGTCTGGGGGCAGTTAGAAGCCCAAGCTTTCCGGTGGAACCATTCTGCTGGGTCATGTGATTTTCTCCAGCAGTGAATGTTCCATGATGGAGAAACAGGAGCAGGGAAGTGAGCAGCAGGACTTGCCAGAATGATTCTCTGGGGCTGTGCTCTGCCCCCTGCCCCCATGCCTCTACAGTCACCACAGTGCCTTGGCACATCTCTAGCCCTAGATACATGCCATACACACATGAAAACACACACACAGAGAAAGGCAAGCCCACAGCTGCTAGCCTCCACCAAACTTAGACTACCTTGAAGCCTCTGAGGTTCAAGTAAACAAAAGAGCCTTTTAACACATGGGACTTAAGGGCAGTGTCAAGACTGAGGCTTGAGAAGATGCCTGTTGCATGGTCCCGTATGACCCAGTCCCCAGGTCATGGCCTCCAGACGGGAGGGGTTCTGGCACCTGGTGGAGGTGGGGCTGGCCCAACACCAGGAGACTGCCATAAATTACACCCTTTATTTTCATGTATCTCACTGTTTCTCAACAAAGGTGGTAGGTACCTGTCCTCCTTTGGGAATATTTAGGGAGTATTTTGGAAATAAGGGGACAGCTTTGATTGTCATGATGACCGAACGCCTTCCTGGCAAAGAGGGACGTAGGCCAGGATTGCTAGATGTCCTAACATCCTGCGACATCTACAGAAAAATGAAGAATTGTCTGTGTTTTTCAACTGTTCCCCAGGACATTCACACAGATGCAAACTGTGTTTATCTAGAACATGTTTCTGGGCTACGAATAAAATATAGCATATTTATTGAATTTTCCAGGAACATAACTACCATGTAATTTGAGGGAAGATTGTTCTTTGTTTTGTGTGGAACTTTACCAAGAGTTTTCCACCCCTGGAGAAAATCTGCTCCCAATGGTAATGTTGCCCACAATGTCGTGTGTGGGTTGGCACCTGGGCATACCGCCTGCACCAGCCTGCATTTGGGCTCGCAGTGCCTCAGAGCTGTTTTGTGCACACTGTTGGTGTCAATGTTATGTCTCTTGGTATCATTATGCTTGAGCACGTCCTCATGGAGGTACATACTCCATTATAGATTCGTTCCGTTCACTGCTTGATACCATGATGCAGACATTGCACAGATCGCATTAGTCTGCTAGAGCCACAGACTGGGTGGCTTTAACCACAGACCTTTATTTTCTCATGGCCGGAAGTCTGAGATCAAGGCGTTGGCAAGGTTGTTCCTTCCCAGGGCTGTGAGGGAAGGATCTGTCCCCAGCCTCTGTCCTCAGCTTGTCTCTGGCTGTCTTCTCCCTGGGTCTTTGCATTGTCTTCTCTCTGTATGTGTTTGTGTCCAAATTTCCTCTTCTTACAATGACCTCATTTTAACTCAGTTACCTCTTTAAAGGCCTTACCTCCAAATAGGGTCACATTCTGAATGAGGTACTGGGGGTTAGGACTTGGCCATACGAGTTGGGGTGTGCTAAGATTCATCTCAGACCATTGGACATGTAGATCAATCATGCTATGTACACACTTCATTTCAAAATAACAAAGGGAAAATTACAGAGATACTTCTTAAAATAACAGGGGACACTTGAGTTGGATAGGGTTGAGAATGACTGGTAAGCTCTATCAGTAGGGCAACGGCCTGTGGTATGTCTCAGAGGTGAGTGTTGCTCCTGACCTCTGATCTCCAGCCCAACATGATTCACCCAGAACAGGCATGATGGAACAAATGGAGAGAGAGATTGAGAACAGCAGGTATCTATCTGGCTATTGGGTGAAAGCAAAGCAAGGGCTCAAATGAAGCTGACTTGGCTGTAGAAAAAATGAAGAGGCCAGATGAGTGCTTTGCTCCAAAGCTTTCAACAGATCCTTATTTCTAAACCCGCTGTAAACCAGGACCATTCCCTTCTCCCCACCACACTTCACTGCTCTCCGGACCATCTTGAACGTGCTCTCCTGCTCTGGAAAACAGACTCCTTCCTGCCTCAGAATCATCTTCATGTATTTTCCCATCCAAGAGATACCTTGACTTTTTTCTTTCTCTTGGAATCTTCATCCAAAGTCCAGCTCACCACCCAGCTCCCTGAAACTGCTAGAACCAGGCAATTCCTAGATAGAACAGCATTTGAGAAGACACACATGATGAGGCCACCAGGAAGCATGGGTCCTAACAAAGATGGGCTTATGGCTTATAAGCTCCCAGGCAGCAGAACACATGCATACGCAGATGGAAAACCAAAAAGAGTAAAGTTACTTGTTAGCGATAGAAGGAGGTTAGAAGTGGAAAGGGAGTTCCTGAGTGAGTGTGGTGCCCACGATGGGCTGGTGGCAATGCCTCTTGCTGCCGTAGGGGTCATAGTGAGCCCTGTCCCTAGAGCCCTGTGTGTCCCTCCATCCCTCGGGTACCAGCCTCCATGGGAGCAATGTCTAGATTCCTGCGAGTGCCCCCTGGTTGGGATGGAACTCCCCTTTACCAGATTTAACATTACAGCTGTTATTGACTTTGGGGAACACAGCAAAGGTTAGAGAACCTTAAGATGCACATCCCTCTATCGCTTTCAAATCACGTCTTGATTCTAATGGGTAATCGTTCCTCCCTTCCTCCTTCCGAAGGTTGTCTATGCATTAGTGTCTGGGCACAGCCCTGACTTGGGCGGTGGCGGGCCCTCCCCCGGCACCAGGGCTAGCCCCTTGACTGTTCAGCTGCAGTCACCACTTCAAGGATTAAGCATGAGACCTCAGCAGGCTGAGTCAGAGTGTGTTTCAAGCTCTTGCTGCAATGCTGGGACAGAGGCTATCTGTCCCCTCTGGATGCGGAGGAAAGCCGGGGCCTGAGGTCACTGGCAGTCAGTTATGCTACAACAACAATGGGGGTCAGTCTTCCTTGGGGTAAGGAGGACCTGCAGGTGGCCGTGCCAAGGAGCAGAAGGAAATTGGGTGTTTTTTCCACACGGAGTCACTGGCCTGAGGTTTCCTTTAGCAGCCAATTAATTGCTTTACTGTCTAAACCTCTCTGAGCTGGGTTTTCTGATACTTAGAACTGGAAGTACCCCAACAAATACTACGTTTCAGGAGGATGAGGCCCATTCTAACACTTGGGGCAATTGGTGCGAGCCCCGCCCTCTGGCCGGAGGGTGGCTGGGAGGACTGGGGAAGTGCTGAGTCTTGGCTGGCTGCCGAGCTGCAGACTGTGAGGCCTGGTTTGGGAGCTTTACCTGGGAGTCCCACAACACGAATTTCAATGACACCTCAAAGACACTGCTAACAGCAGTGTCTTCAATAAACCACACATGACGTCGGAAGCTCAGTGCTCAGTGGCCATGGGGAATGCCTGTGAACCCCAGATGTGCTGGGGGAGGTGAGGAAGGTAGACCTAACAGCTCCCGTCCTTACTCCACATGTGGCCTCACAGTACTCCCTAACCGCCTCTCACTGGAGTATCCCAACCACAGACAGACGGAAGGATGCTAACCTTTACCACTTGGTGACAGTTCTACACGTGCAGGGACTGCCATGAACCCTTCACGTGTATTGTGCCCCTTAAGCTTCCTGGTTTGCTCCTCTTCAGAGATGAGGATGCTGAGCCACAGGGAAGTAAAGGTCCAATGGCCAGCAAGAGGCAGAGTAGGAATTTAACCTCTGCTACATGGCTCTGTTTCCTTAACCCTTATATTATGAGAACCTAAACTTCTGATCTGTATCTCCCTTTCTGCTCCTGGATGCCCCCAGTGATTTTTGAAGGGACATTCCTCTTTATACTTTGAAGTATGTTTTTTATATGTGTCCATATACTGCCCTCCTGTATTGTCTATGCATAAAATATCATGTTATTTACTTTGTGTATTATTGTTCATAACATTAAAAAAAAAGGTCTCCAGAGTACGCCCTCATCTAAGAAACTCTCCTGCTGGGATCCATGCTGGGACTCTCAACGTCAGCTACTGCTGAAGGAAGGGTACCTGGCCCAAGAGTAGGCCCCTCTCCTGGAGAAGCTGTAGGGGTAGAAGCAGGAGCCAAATTTAGAATCACAATCTGATGTAGAATGGACTGTCAGATTTCATCTAAGACCTGAACTTGCCGGGAGAACATTCTGGCCCGTGAATGAGCTAAACAAGGTAATGGCTCATGGCCCAGTGGACCTGGCTGATTTATATTCTTCTCCTTTGGGATGAGCATCACCATGCAAAGATATTCAAAGGTTTTGTGCCTCCAGGTGAAGAACACGACTGAACCAGCACAGAGTTAGGGAACCCAGTGTGGAGCTCTGGCACTTCGCCAGGAAGCGGTGGCTGTCACCAACAGATGACACAAATCCTCCACTGAAAGCAGGTCACCTCATGTAACACTCATGGCTTGAGCTGAGACAGTCTCCTTCCCAGCTCCTGAGGGGTCTTGGTCTTCCACTAGTCCCTGGGGTGGGGCAGAAATGAGGCAAGGTTACTGTGTCAAAAGAGCTCAATGACTCATTTCTGAGCCTCTCCTTTCCCTAAAACTCTCCAGATGTATGGCAAGAAAAAAGGCTCTTCCTCATGCGAGGAGGCAGTTTGATTAGAGTTTCATTTGTCGGTATGGTATTTTGTAATTTTAAGGGGTTTTCTCTTATGGTACCCTATGTTTAACAATGATTAACCTACTTTTTTTTTTTTAAAGATTTTATTTATTTATTTGACAGAGAGAGATCATAAGTAGGCAGAGAGGCAGGCAGAGAGAGTGAGAGGGAAGCAGGCTCCCTGCCGAGCAGAGAACCAGATGTGGGACTTGATCCCAGGACCCTGAGATCATGACCAGAGCCAAAGGCAGCGGCTTAAACCACTGAGCCACCCAGGCGCCCGATTAACCTACTTTTAATAGTTACTTTGAAGCTGCCCTCCCCCTACCAAGAAAAAGGAAAAGACTCGCACTCATTTCACATTTACTCTGCTTGTAGAGATCCAGATACACATTCTTACAGCTCAGGCTGATTTCGTGGTGTTCAAAATGGTTGGACCGGTTGAAATGGAGTCCGCTACTTGTCTGTCCTCTTGCTTCCTCCTCCCATTTTGCACCGACCATGAGTCAGATGTTGTCCGAAAGAGGAACTCGTCCTACCCGCTTCTCCCAGATGAGAGTGGAATTGGCCATTTGTGCTCTTGGCATCTGATGGCAGAGGCACTGTTCAGATAGAGGCTGTTAAGTATGGAGTGAATGAGTGATCCAGAGCAGGTGGGTGCTAGTGAGTGGCAGAAGTGAGGTAGCCTAATCCATTAAAATCTTCAGATTTAGTGCACGGACGGTTCCCAAAGACAAAATTGATGGCCAATCAACCATGGTTCCATGTGATATGTATGGTTGGAGAAACTAGTCTAAATCAGTATTTACTCAAAGACTCTGCCCCTTTGTCTGCTGGATTTTGCAGGTCCGGGAGTCAAGGACTGGGGATGGGCTCTGCTGGTCAGAAAGTTTTGGTGCATCAGGGAGGGATGCTCCTGCCAGGGGAAATAACCATGTTGTCTGCCTCTTGGCCTTGTCCAATTCTCTGTGCTTCCTGGGGAAACTTCTTGTTCTCCTCCTGGAATAAAGTGTCCATGTTCTTAACTTTTAGTTGTAATTTCAAGTACTGCTACCAATATTCAAACATCTGTGGGTGTCTCCTAGGTCAGCTGAGCCCCTGCCCCAGGGCCGTGGCCACAGCTGTGACAGCAGCAGCTCTGTGGATGTGACGTGGGGTGGCAGTGAAAGCAGAAGCCTATTGTGGCAACATAAGTGGCCTTAGGTGGCCTCAAGGCTTTTGGGGGCAGGAGAGATCTCTGAATTGACGAAGGCTAAGAGGGCTTATTTGTTCGCAGAAATTAGCTGTCCCTCTGTATTCACCCAGAGATAAATGCAGGTAAATGGGGAGATGGGAAATGACTATAAGAGCTGAAATAGTGAGGGAAGCTGAAGCAAAGAAATGCTTTTAATTACTATTTATGCAGCATCGTGTAATGGTGTGACCTGGGCAAACACAGGCTGAGTAATTTTCAAGCCTGAAACACTTTTGGTGACTGCCAAGTTGGCAAGGGAGCAAGAGAACCTTTTTTTTTTTTTTTTTTTAACCCTACCTATACAAGGCTTTCTGGTAGGAGAAGTATTTAGAAAAAAAAAAAAATGAAAAAAATGTTTTACTAAGTTCTAGGATAGATTTATTTTATAAATTTTTGTAAATTTGACTGCCTCCTCCCATATTTTACCAGAAGAAAAATATAAAAATGCTTGGATGTTTTTTATTTAGAAAAAACAAAGGCTTAAGCACGTAATATATCACTTATGTTGGTGATATTGTAGCAGTATTGTTTTATGATATGATATTATGACAACTGATACAAATTTACTTTACAACACTCAGGTGAAAAATCATTTCTTAAAACTGGGGGAAATCTGATGCAAATACCAGTCTAAGTTGTGGGAAACTTAATCTCAGTTATATTTGGGGAGGCCTTTTCCTCTTGCCCTATATTGCAAATGTCCTGGCAACAAGAGGTGATTGATTGCAGACAATTTGTGAGTACGATGAGTGGGCTGGTGGGAACAGTCTGCCCCAGCTGCTAGCAATCAGGGGTGCTTTTTTTGTAGATAATTAAGAATAATAATAATGCTGATTAAAAAGTTGCTCTGCTTTTTATTATCACCACGCACTGGCACTTTTAAACAGTCAGTGATAGAACTCCTTCACGAAACAAATCTCTGTGGGTATAAAGTCTGAACAATTGCTTTAAATACTATTGAATGGGGTGCCTGGGTGGCTCAGTTGGTTAAGCGTCTGCCTTCGGCTCAGGTCATGATCCCAGGGTTCCAGGATCAAGCCCAGGGATGGCAGTGACGTTTGTCATCATTGTCATTGTCTGGCTCCCTGCTCAGCGGGGAGTCTGCTTCTCCCTGTCCCTCTCTCCCCCACTCATGCATGCACACGCTCCCTCTCTCTCTTTTTCTCAGGTAAATAAAATCTTTTATAAATTTTTAAAAAAATAATAAATACTGATGAGTATTTATTAAAAGCACTTTTTATTACTTAGCTTTTCATAAATCTTTCATTCTACATGAACTTGAGTTAGAAGAATCTTCAGGTATTCAGTCCATCCCTGCTCCCAACCCTGACGCCTGCTGTGGGACATTAGTCGTACACACTTGTTTAGCTCTACATTGCTAAAGATTCGGAATCATTTGAGTGAATCCCCGTGAGGCTACATGTTCCTGTGCCCAAACTGTAGCTTCAACTCAGAAGAAGCGAAGACAACACACTGATTAGACAGATGAAGAAGCAGAACTTCAGCCACTCCGGTTCTCCCATTCTGTATAACAACTTGGGAGTTTCTATTTCTGTTTACAATTTAAAACAGGGAATGAGCATGCAAGCTGCAATGCATAATATTTCCCTTTTGTTAGAGCCTCTTTATCTATGGAATTTGCATAATAACTTTCAAATTGAAATTTTGTATTTTAAATTAACAGTTTGTTTTGAAGCTAAGGAATGAATCATCAGGAAAATAGTTATTATGATATGATTAATTCTTGAAACAATTTGGCTTATGGAGGTAAGGATGTCAAAAGAAAAAAAGATGAGCTCCTGGTGTCCATTGTGTTCGCTAAGCCCATGCTCTGTGTTCATTCCATTAGCAATGAGATGCCACTGTTCTTGGCGCCAGGGTCTGTTTGAAGGTGACAGGCCTGCCTAACACAGTCCCTGGGATTGTTTCTATGATTCCCGGACACGCGTCTTCTCCCCTGCAGTACAATAGCCACTGTCCACCCTGCGGGAGGGACAGTAGGGATCATGGGTAACTGTCATCCCTTCCTTACTGCGTGCCGGCTCAGACCGCTGCCCTTCTCAGCCCTCGGTACCACAGCCTTCCCGGACAAGCTCTGTGTGTGCATCATTAGAGGGTGATGGGTCAGAATGGGAACAGGAAGTTTGGAGTAGTGCATCTCACTGTTTTGTCTTGAGAGTGTGGAAACATGAAACACAGTTAATTTTTCTGTTTGTTTATCTTGCCACATTAGTCAAGAGTACCATGGAATCGTATTTAAGCAGGGATTCTTATGAGTGCTATCAATTTAGAGAAGTAAAAACGATTGCATTTCTGGTACTCAACTCACAGAAGCTTAGAAGTATTATATTCCACTTGAGTCACTGAGTGTGTTCATTACAATTCGGCTTCATTTTTGTGGGATACCGCAGTGTTCATCACTGATGATGTTATTGTTCTGTAGGCTTGTCAGGATAAAGTGTTATTTTCTATTATGTAGGTGATGGTGTCTCTTTCAAGGTGGCAAAAAAGATCAGTTTTGTAAAACAATATTCATCAATTAAACCATGAAGTACCCAATTGTGCCGATTCTTATGCAAGGTGCTTAACTCACTCTACACATTGTTGGTGATTCTGCCTGAGGGTGCTTGCTTCTCCTCAACGCCGCCCGCGGGTTTCCCTTTAGAACATCATGGCTATTTGAGCCAGGTGGTTAATTTTTCCTACATGCATAGAGAAAACAAGTTACTAATCCCAAGAAGTTACCCATGGAGATTCTCTTAGGTTTACTGCACTCAGCAAGAGAAGAAAAAAATCCCTTTAATGGTAGGACTGGGAGCTCTGGGTGGATACCTCAAACAGCCAAGGTATGGCCTGGGTCTTGACTCCAGGTGTGTCTGAGTCGTCATCACAAGCAAACAATCCCGACTGACTACACCACCCATTCCTGAAAGTTGTCCAGTTCTCTCTGCAGCCTGTCTGTTATCTGTTCAGTACATACGAAGCTCTCGTGAAGCGTTAGTTCCCTTCCTCTGCCTTTCTCTTTCCATCCTGCTGAATGAATGAATGAATGAACAAAGGAATTATTTCTTCTCTGTTGCAATCAGTTTTCTCTTCTGGCCACATGACAGAAGATGACAACACATAGACCCCGGATTTTCATATGTCGTATCCATGTGTGCTGAGAGGACCTCAGTTGTGCCAATATTAACGTCAAATTTCCGGGAAGGTGAAAAGTCAGTTGTCTGATCTGTTTGGTTCAGGGAGAGTCGCTGAATTACCCTGGCAACCCCAGGCTACAGTGACATGACTGTGGGTACTGGTGGGGCGCAGGGAACAGTGTTTGCAGAGCAGATTCTGGGCAGAAAGTCCCATGGGTTTTTACCATTCCTTAAACCTCTCTTCTTCATAATCTTGGTCCTGTTCCAAGTTTGTCCTGTCCCAGATTTGAGACAGCAAGTCCCTGTTTGATCGTCCTGGGTCGTGTTAGTTTGCTGTCTCTCTACCTATGGTGTTGACTGCTCAGGCATGAGGGTTTGCAACAGATAACGTCTTCTCTACCTCCCCTTCTCTGCTGGATGGGATCCCCACACCTCAGCTTCTGTAGCAATAGCTGAGTTCAATTTGCTTTTCACCTTTTCATTCCTACTCCAGTACTCTTTGTACTCCTGCAATGCCTTTCTGATTCCACCTGCCCTTGTGGGAAATGAGTGAGGTTCCCTACTCAACTGCAGGGGCTCACAGGCTTGATTCTGGAACTGCTAGTTAGAGCCCAGATTCGGTTTATTCACAGGAACAGTTTTTGCCAGAGTTGAAATAATGCTCCAGTATGGTACCTCTGGTGCATTTTCTATCAAATAACTCTTTGCAGGCTAACACAAGAACCCAGTTACAATTTATGGCATTGACTCTGAAGTGTTTGTTCATCTGGACTCAGTTATTGTCTTAGGATAGACTCTTCTGGGGGAACAAAACCCATTTGTAAATTAGAAACCCTCTGGTACTTCATACTTAGTCTGGATCATGTGTCTAGCCCATGTCCAAAGCACCTGTGTGGGCCTCCATGTTCAGAACAAAGGTTCAAAATAAGGGCATCAAAACAAGGCAAAAATAGATAGTAACATCATGACTAGGATTTATCAAAGAGGCATGGACATTGGAACTTGGGGTATGTGTGCGGAAAGCATTGCATTTGGGAGGATGAATGAGGCCTGGGGCCTAGTATTAGACCTTCCAGTCAGGCAGGGCAGAAACTGGGGCCGGTGGCCAGAAAGAAGCTGGGATATTCTCACTGTCAGTCCCAGGCCAGGGAGAATGTAGGAAGCCCCCAACAGGCGGGGGACTCAGTGGTGGTGCCATTTGGGCAGGCGATATGGCTGGAAGGTATTGTTGTCATTATTGAGGTTCTGTCACAGGGTGGGGTTGAGACAGGGGACTCTAAGCAAGATCTTGAGAATGATAGAGGATCTTCAACTGGGAATATGAGAAGCCTGGTTCTCAGAAATAAAATGTATCAAGAGGGGAATGGAGAAGCTACCGGGGGGAAGAGATGCTTACTGAGGACAAGGGCTCCATTCGGGGAAGGGCATGGTGACGTGCTGCAATCTAGGGCCCCTGAGAGGAGTCCAGACGCCAACGCTGAATCTCCACATTCTGGGCCTTCCCTACACCTGCACCTTAAATGGTCTCCTGAGGACAAGCAACAGCTGGCAGGTCTCCCTATGTACACAGCCAAGACCCAAGCACTAAGGCATCCTGCTTGCCTCCCGTTGCCTAGCAACAGCCTCTTCCTTGATTACCAGAGTTGTCACAGTTCTTCCGTAGCTATCTGCTCTGAACTGGGTACATGAGGCCCACCAGGAAGAAGGCAAAGTCCTGGTTGTTCACTTGCAAGTCTGAGCCAGTGCCCTGTCAACGACAAGGTGAGGATAAGGGCAGAAGCAAGACGATTTCATGCTGACCCCAAATACGGAACAGGAGAGACGGGGGCAAGGGAAGAAGGAAATTGTAATGATTCTGTAGATCCCAGAATTATCAGAAATCAAGAGTGGGGTAGAGAGAGAAAAACAAAAGAAAATGTCAGCTGGAGATATCTTAAATGTAAGAAGATATGTTTTCAATGTCTATTAATATCACATTTCTCCATCAGTCATTCTCTAATATGGAAATTATTTAATTCTATCAAATGCAAAGAAAAGCATGTAGCTTGCCACTCGAAAAGCCTAAAACATCCCAGATTAAATGGTCATAGATAGTTCTCAAGAATTACTGTAATGAAATACTCACACTTAGAGTTGTTGGGAAATAATTTCCTCGGCAAGGTGGAACAAAGACCACGTCATCAATCAGATGACAGAAGGCCACAGACAGTTTTGGAAAGCCAAGGGCAGAGACCTGAAGGATCTGTTCCCTTCAGAAGGATGACGGGAGGACAGACATCCTATCTGCAGAGATTAAGTTCGAATCTGGACACACAGCGCTTAAGAGGAGAGCAGTGAATTCGGAGTCCATGTGTCTGTGTCTCCAATGAAGCCCTTGAACTGTGTGTGCATCAGCTGGAATCATCAGGAATGATGAATCTTCATATGTTGTTAGGTACTGGACACTCCCACCCAACTCAACATTCTCAACCAAGTAAAAAAAGCATATATACAGTTCTTTTGGTCATTGTGAGTTTTTAAAAAATCATTTCTGAAAAAAAAATCATTTCTGGGGCGCCTGGGTGGCTCATTCCGTTAAGCCTCCACCTTTGGCTCAGGTCATGATCCCAGTGATGAAGTTCTAGAACCTAGGTGAGGTTCGGTGGGCTGAGGTCCGGAGCCGATGACCAAGAAAGAATTCTTGAAACATCTTTGGTGCAAAATGGTGGTTTATTAAAGCACGGGGACAGGACCCCTGGGCAGAAAGAGCTGCTGCCCCGGGTTGTGAGGGATGGCAGGTTATGTACCCTGCGGTTGGGGGGAAGGTGAGGGAAAGGGAGGTTTCAATGGAGTTTTCATATGCTAAAGAGGGAGTATCCCGGAGGTCTTCGGGGATACCTGGAGGTCTTCCAGCTTGATCAATGTTGTCTTTTGGCAAGCTATTAATAACAAAGTAGTTGGGAGATTCCTGGTGGGATGTCACAATCCTGCTATCAAGCATCTTTGTTAGTGAGATTTAGGTTCAGAAGAGATTTAACTTTATTTACATTTCCTTCTACCTCAGCCTCCTTCAGTTTTTTGTATGTGTATGGAGGGGAGGACTTGAGGAACTGAGTTATTTGCCTCTGGAAATTATCAATAGCACAAGGTAACTTCTTTGTTTGTAGATCTCTAGGACATTTGTAAACCAAGGGGAACTATTTGTTTCTTGCTTATGGTGGTCACGGGTGCCTGAGGAAGGCTACACATATTACCGAGGGGAGCGGATGGAGAGGGGGTGCAAGGTGCCAGCTTTTGCTTTGTCCTCAGCCAGCCTCCTGCTCCCTCATCACCAGGGTCCTGGGATGGAGCTTCTTCCTTGTCCTCTGCCCCTCCCCCTCCCCCTCCCCCGTGTGTGTGCGCACGCGCACGCGCGCACACTCTCTCTCTCTCTCAAATGAATAAATAAAATCTTTTTTTTTTTAAAGATTTTATTTATTTATTTGACAGAGAGAGAGATCACAAGTAGGCAGAGACGCAGGCAGAGAGAGAGGCAGAGAGAGAGGAGGAAGCAGGCTCCCTGCGGAGCAGAGAGCCCCATGCGGGGCTCGATCCCAGGACCCTGAGATCATGACCTGAGCCGAAGGCAGCGGCCCAATCCACTGAGCCACCCAGGCGCCCCAATAAATAAAATCTTTAAAAAAATTAAAAATCATTTTTAGTTGAACAAAGAAATTTTTACCTCTTCACCTGTCATTATTTATTCAGTGAGGTATACCTGAAAAGAAAAATCTTTCATGTTATGACCAGTGCTGGTAGAAGTTGCAGCAGGGGAGAAGAGGACAGGAGAGGAGAAAGGGAGGGGAGGGAAGGAAGGCCAAAAAGTGGGAGGAGGTGAGGGACTAGGAGGAACAGGGTCAGCTCTCACATCCTCTAGGAGGTTGAGGCCAAAGACATATATCTTAGAAAAATATTATTACCACTTCCTGAAATTTTTATTTCTTCTTTGCAGTAGAAATGATTGCCTGCTTTCTTTTTTTTTAAATTTCAAGGTTTATTTTCTCAAGAAATTACTAAAATTTTCCCCACTGAGGAATCATGTAAGGATGTATACCCAGTTGACTTAAAAATATTAGAAGGGGGGCACCTGGGTGGCTCAGTGGATTAAGCCTCTGCCTTCAGCTCAGGTGGTGATCCCAGGGTCCTAGGATCGAGCCCCACATCAGGCTCTCTGCTCGGCGGAGAGCCTGCTTCCTCCTCTCTCTCTGCCTACCTGTGATCTCTCTCTCTGTCAAATAAATTAAAAATATATATATATTAGAAGGCTTGGTCTGTTAACACAGCAAGCCAGAGTACAAAATTCCCTGCTTCTCTCCCTTTACAACTGTAATTCAGAACACAAACCAAGAATTGCCCACGAAGTTACTATATTTGGATTTATCCTTTTAATTAATTTGTGTTCTTTATTAAAATAATATGTATGGATAGTTAAAGATAAACATTTAAATGGTTCTCCAAAAGCCTTATAATGAAAGCAGTAGTTTTAACCAGTTCCTTCCCATTTGCCAGCAGCCCAGTGCTAATCCAATCCACTTCCCTGAGGCAGTCCCTTACTACAATGGGTTTAGCTGTCACGTTTGATACTTGTGGATGCTTTTCTCCACATTTTAAAATAATTCATTTGCAACTTACTGATTTATCCATTTTAGACATCATCTATGATTTACTTCACAGTGTAGATGATTTAGCTTTTTATTTTACATTATTTTTTTTACTTTTTTAAAAAAAGATTTTGTTTAGTTATTTGACAGAGAGAGAGAGATCACAAGTAGGCAGAGAGAGGGGTGAGGGGGAAGCAGGCTCCTCGCCAAACAGAGAGCCCGATGCAGGGCTTGATCCCAGGACCCTGAGATTGTGACCTGAGCCGAAGGCAGAGGCTTAACCCACTGAGCCACCCAGATGCCCACATTATTTTTTTACTTTTTAAAAAAAGATTTTATTTATTTATTTTAGAGAGAGAGCATGAGAGGGGAGGATCAGAGGGAGAAACAGGGTCCCCTCTGAACGGGGAGCCTTCCTCAGGGCTCAATCCCAGGACCCCGGGATCACGACCCAAACACACTTAACCCACTGAGCCATTCAGGTGTCCCAGATTTAGCTTTTTAAAACTATATTCTTCTGTTCCTCCTGCCCCTCCCAATATAGTTATATCACCTTATTTAATCTGTCTTTACATTGTTATGATAATATTATATATAATTATATTACAATTAAAATTAATTGTTATAATTATTCACTACCAAGGCAGTTCATCTAGTATGATTGTGCTTGCTTTCTTGTACGTGTTTTGTTCTCCTTTAAATTCCTTTGTCCCTCCTTTTCAGTGTGTCTCCATTTTCTCCAAGTGCCAGGTGTGTGTGTGTATGTGTGTGCATGCGCATGTGTGTTATGGGCTCTCTCTTTCATAGAAAACATTCCTTAAATGTCTTGTGACCTTTGACTCTGTTCATTTTGAAATGTTAAGTACTAAAAATCTGAGTCAAAGTGTGGGCTTGCCACATTTGTATTTGGAGACCTTAAATGTCATTTGTGAAAGTCTTTTTTTCCCCCTGGGGCATTCAGTTTTTTCCCTGAAAAAAATCTGCTAATTTTCCTTCGTGTGTGCGTGTGTGCTTGTGTGTGTGTGTGTGTATGTGTGTGTGTGTGTGTGTGTTAATGTTATTCTGGCTGCTAGCATTTGGGGAAGTGGATTGGGTGAGGGAAGCTACATATCCCACCATTCATCGCACAAATTGTCGCTTAGTGATCTTGTTTTAGACCTTACCTCTCTTCGCAGCCCTGAGGGGCGGGGTCCTGCGTAAGCCCGTGCCATTCTCCCAGGTCACCGTGCTGCAGTGAGTATTGTGTGACCTGAAGGAGAGCTTCCCCCTCTCTTCTAGCTGATCGTCCCTCTGCAGACCCTGGGTTATAACTTCTTTAGCTTCTTCTCCATCCCTCCATGCTCTTTTCATGGAAATTACTGTGTGTTATGGGGATTCCTATATGAGGAGTTAATCACGAATGAAAAAAACACCATCAAAAGCCATTGACATATACACTTTTTTAAAAAAATTTTATTTATTTATTTGACAGAGAGAGATCACAAGTAGGCAGAGAGGCAGGCAGAGAGAGAGAGTGAGGGAAGCAGGCTCCCTGCTGAGCAGAGAGCCCGATGTGGGACTGGATCCCAGGACCCTGAGATCATGACCTGAGCCGAAGGCAGTGGCTTAACCCACTGAGCCACCCAGGCGCCCGGAGAACACTGCTTTTCTAATGAAATAAATTGGGAAGGTCTATATATGTGTCTAAAATAATTTTAGTATCCTTTTTATATTGGAGGTGAAAAGTAAAACAGTAAAGAGCTACAGAGAACAGTCAACTTGGTAGCAATAAATAATGTAGATAATAGAATCTAATTTGAACTGCATAATTAATACGCAAAATGTATAAAAATCTGAGAAATAAGATGAACATACACAGCAGTGAGAATCATGCTCTATAAATGCTCCATTTTTTTTTAAAGATTTTATTTATTTATTTGACAGAGAGAGAGAGATCACAAGTAGGCAGAGAGGCAGGCAGAGAGAGAGGAGGAAGCAGGCTCCCTGCGGAGCAGAGAGCCCGATGCGGGGCCCGATCCCAGGACCCTGAGATCATGACCTGAGCTGAAGGCAGCGGCTTAATCCACTGAGCCACCCAGGCGCCCAAATGCTCCATTTTTTATAGAAGTTGCTCTCATAGAAATAATCTCCAAAGAAACTAAGGATCAAAGCAAACAAAAACCCGAAAAACAGAAAGACATGAAAAGTAACTTCTATAATGAATGCTATTGGTTGCACACATACACTGCCAATAAAAGGGTCTGCCACTGGGCGCCTGGGTGGCTCAGTGGTTTAAGCTGCTGCCTTCGGCTCAGGTCATGATCTCAGGATCCTGGGATCGAGTCCCGCATCCGGCTCTCTGCTCGGCAGGGAGCCTGCTTCCCTCTCACTCTCTCTGCCTGCCTCTCTGCCTACTTGTGATCTCTCTCTGTCATAAATAAAAAAATAAAATCTTAAAAAAAAAGGGTGGGGCGCCTGGGTGGCTCAGCGGGTTAAGGCCTCTGCCTTCGGCTCAGGTCATGATCCCAGAGTCCTGGGATCGAGCCCCGCATCGGGCTCTCTGCTTGGCTGGGAGCCTGCTTCCTCCTCTCTCTCTCTCTGCCTGCCTCTCTTGTAATCTCTATCTGTCAAATAAATAAATCTTTAAAAAAAAAATAAAAAGGGTCTGCCACTTTTAAATTCTTGATTTAATAAACTGTGGCTTTAAATAACTACAGAAAATGCATTAGAAGAAGAAGCCATGCATATAAAAATGTAATAAGAAACGAAATCTTGGGGCGTCTGGGTAGCTCAGTGGGTTAAAGCCTCTGCCTTTCTCTCAGGTCATGATCCCAGAGTCCTGGGGTCGAGCCCCGTGTCGGGCTCTCTGCTTGGCGGGGAGCCTGTTTCCTCCTCTCTCTCTCTGCCTGCCTCTCTCTCTCTACTTGTGATCTCTGTCTGTGAAATAAATAAATAAAATCTTAAAAAAAAAAAGAGAGACGAAATCTTGAATGCAAGCTGCAAAACATGCCTTGAAAAAATCTACCTCTTATAAATGATTAAATCAAGTTTAGAAAAGCCTTCTATCTCCTCCTACAAATAAAACCAGAAAATCAACAACAAGGACTTTTTTTTTAATTCATGGAAACATTGATTAGGAGAGCAGAAGGACCACAATGAATGACAAAAGGATACTAAAAGAAAAGGAACTCTTATACATTTTTAAAGGACAAAACCACAGGATTTCATGTGAAATGATAACCTCAATGCATATATTCTACATAAAGGACTTGCTTACTATTAAAGACTAATTACAGGTGCTGAGGATAGAAATGATTACTCTCACACTTTTAAGAATAGGCAGATGGAAATCTCTCATTTTCTTTGCTCTTTAAGAGATAATGGCTCTTTCTCCTTCTACAGTGCTTTAAGCATATCATCTGGATGCATGGTAGATCAGGGTCCCCAACCAAAGTACTCACTGCTTTCTTAGTTTGGGGGAAATAATGGAGAGCTGTATCAGTTTCTTATAGCTGCTGTAATAAATTACCATGAAGTGGGCATCTTTCATGTGTGACACACAGAAATGTATCCTCTTGAGAGTAGATTAGAAGTCCAAGTTCAAGGTGCCTGCAGACCAAATATTAGAACAAAATATTAGAACAAAAGATGCACCTAGTGTTCTTTTTTTTTTTACATCTTAATTTTATTTTTTTCAGCGTTCCAAGATTCATTGTTTATGCACCACACCCAGTGCTCCATGCAATAGGTGCCCTCCTTAATACCCACCACCAGGCTCACCCATCCCTCCACCCCCCCCCCAAAACTCTCAGTTTGTTTCTCAGAGTCCAGTCTCTCATGGTTTTTCTCCCCCTCCAATTTCCCCCAATTCACTTTTCCTTTCCTTCTCCTAATGTCCTTCATGTTACTCCTTATGCTCCACAAGTAAGTGAAACCATATGGTAATTGACTTTCTCTATATGGTAATTGACTTTCTATGCTTAACTTATTTCTCTCAGCATAATCTCCTCCAGTCCCATCCATGTTGATGCAAAAGTTGGGTATTCAGGGCGCCTGGGTGGCTCAGTGGTTTAAGCCCCTGCCTTCGGCTCAGGTCATGATCTCAGGGTCCTGGGATTGAGTCCCGCATCGGGCTCTCTGCTCCACAGGGAGCCTGCTTCTCTCTCATTCTCTCTCTGCCTGCCTCTCTGCCTACTTGTGATCTCTCTCTGTCAAATAAATAAATAAAATCTTTAAAAAAAAAAAGTTGGGTATTCATCCTTTCTGATGGCTGCATAATATTCCATTGTATATTTGGACCATATTTTCTTTATCCATTCATCTGTTGAAGGGCATCTTGGCTCTTTCCAGAGTTTGGCGATTGTGGCCATTGCTGCTGTGAACATTGGGGTACATATGGCCCTTCTTTTCACTACATGTAGTGTTATTATCCCTTAGGAAATTACAAGGATTTGTCAGGAATTGCAGGCAGAAACTGAAATATATATATTTTCTATTATTTCATGTATGAATACAAAAATAAATTTCAGGTCTAAAAACATCTTGTTGAAGAACGCCTTCTTCTGGGGAGATCAGGGTTGTTTTTTGTTTTTTTTTTGTCAGAGAGAGATCACAAGTAGGCAGAAAGGCAGGCAGAGAGAGAGAGGGGGAAGCAGGCTCCCTGCTGAGCAGAGAGCCCGATGTGGGACTTGATCCCAAGACCCTGAGATCATGACCTGGGCCGAAGGCAGCGGCTTAACCCACTGAGCCACCCAGGCGCCCCGAGATCAGGGTTTTTGTTGTTGTTGTTGTGTTTTGTTTTTAAACTAAAGCCTTCAACTGATTGGATGAGGCCCACCCACATTACAGAGGATAATTTGTTTTGTTCATAGTCTGCTGATTTGAGTGTTAATTTCAACTAAAAAAAAACCAACTTCACAGAATATTTAAAATAATGTTTGGCCAAATATCTGGGTACTGTTCTCTACGAAATTGACACTTAAAATTAACCATCACACTGATCTTTGCTTCAGAACTCTTGCTGGGTTGCTTGAGACTGTTGGATCTAGCCCCCCTGTGGTCTGAGAGCATTTCTAATGATCCTGTCTCCTTCTCCTTTGCTTTTTACAGGTGTCAGATCAGAACTATGGTCCAAAACCTTTTCCTGCCCATTCCTGCTTCCTTCTCCTTCATCTTTCCAGGGTGCTGTCCTATTCTTCCACAACCCCCTTGCTGCTACATGCCCCACTCTGTCCCAGTGTGCTTCCTGAATGATGACACTGATATACCATCAGGGCGGATTTGGGAATAAACACTGGAAACCCTTTTTTTAACCTCTTATTCCCCTTATTGACTCTTGCCTGTGGGAGAAAGTTAATAACCTGATTGATCAATTTTGACATTTACTGGGGCCATTTTTTATTGGTGGGTAAGGTCACCTTACATCAAAGATTGGTGCATAGAAGTGACACAAAGTCTTCTTGTTCTGTTTTCTGAGTCCATGCTCCTGGTAGTTAAGTGAGTCATGCCCTTTGTCCCCTGTGAGAAGTGGGGATGGAGCCTGGCTGTTCTATCTGTGTTCTCGCCTCCCACTGGCATCCTTACTCTAGCTGAGGCCCCACTCACAGGCCAGGGAGCCGGGGATAGGGGCACACGTTGGAGAGTGCCTTGAAATGACTTTCCTTCTCACTGTTGTGGTGAAATCCCAACTCTGGCTTTGTGAGGAGAGAGGATGAAACAGCAAAGATGATGGAACTGGGGGACGTGGGCCTCCCTTAGGCCTCCTTTACCAAGTCACATACTTTGCTTTCGCCTTCTGCCAGAATGATGTGGTAAGTTAAAAGGGGCTTCCCAGCCATTAAACATTAAAAATAATTTTTTTTTTTTATTATTGGAGTCTGGTTGACATACAGTGCTGCTTTAGTTTCAGGTGCACAACATAGTGATGTGACAATTCCATACCTTACATTGTGCTCGCTACTGTAAGTACAGTTGCCATCTCTCACCATACAGCCAGTAAATAATTTAAAAATCCTTTGATGATGACATTTCCCCCCTTATTTGGCTACTGATATAAAAAGGATCCTCCCTCAATGAGGATACTTGGTGGAAGATTTTGAACCAATAACAATATGGAGACTGTTTCTGGATCATTCATTAACATCCTTATTTAACACCCAACCCGGAGTTGAATAAGACGGAGCTTTCATCCCTGATCTCGTAAGGGGGAAAGCCATGTCGACAAACACCTTCAGTGCTCCGACAGACATGTGTACACCCTGGGGGGGTGGGCATCGAGTTTCCTAGCTCTCCCTCGGGGGTGGGAGTGGCTGGATGAGACTGAGTCCATAGGCTGGACTCAGAAAAAGGAGCAGGAGCCTGCAAGGCGAATGTATAAGAGAAAGGGAACTCTTTCCCTGACATAGAATCTCACTGGTATTGGTATGTGCAGGAAATAGAAAGTAACTTTGTAAAAGGGAGCAAGTCATCAAGGACCTCACGAATCACCTGACATGACAGCCCCCCTCCTATTGCCCTTTTTGGCTCTTACAGAAGCTGGTGGATGGTAACAGTGCTATATATGATTTAAGACTCTATTATTGCAGGGGCACCTGGGTGGCTCAGTGGATTAAGCCGATGCCTTCGGCTCGGGTCATGATCTCAGGGTCCTGGGATCGAGCCCCGCATCGGGCTCTCTGCTCTGCAGGGAGCCTGCTTCCTCCTCTCTCTCTGCCTGCCTCTCTGCCTACTTGTGACCTCTCTCTCTGTCAAATAAATAAATAAAATCTTAAAAAAAAAAAGACTCTATTATTGCATATCTAACGTTTAAACCTGGTATAGGAGTTACATCCTTCATTGTTTTTACTGGTTTTCTTTTTTTTTTTTTTAAGATTTTATTTATTTATTTGACAGAGAGAGATCACAAGTAGGCAGAGAGAGAGAGAGAGAGAGAGGAGGAAGCAGGCTCCCCGCTGAGCAGAGAGCCCAATGCAGGGCTCAATCCCAGGACCCTGAGATCATGACCTGAGCCGAAGGCAGAGGCTTAACCCACTGAGCCACCCAGGTGCCCCACTTTTACTGGTTTTCTGATTGCCGAGAACATTATTATTATTATTATTATTATTTTTTTTTTTTTTTTAAAGAAAACTGAGTGTCTCACAGGAATGACTTTTCCAGGAAATTGCCAACAGGTAAAAGAATGAGAGTAGCATGAACCGGGGAGGGAATGATCAGAAGAGGTCACTTAAATGAACTTGATAGTGTACACATGACCTTCAGAATAGAAAGTGAACACCCTATGGCCTCAGGCACAGGTGTTGCATGTTATTTAGAAACAGGTCTCATATTCATAGTTCAATTGTTCTAGCCTACGTGATTCAGGGAACCTGAGGACTATGTTTCTAACCAGTAAAAATGATACTATGTAGGATGCTGCGTCAATTTATGCGGTTAGCATCTGAATTTCAGTTCCTTCCTTCCTTCTTTCATTGATTCATTCAACAAGCATTTGTCCAACATAAACAATGTATCAGCACAGCCTGCAGCCCAAGGTAGGAAGGGGGAAAATAAGAGAATAAAAAAGAAAAGTGAGGGGCACCTGGGTGGCTCAGTGGGTTAAAGCCTCTGCTTTCGGCTCAGGTCATGATCCCGGGGTCCTGGGATCAAGCCCCATATCGGGCTCTCTGCTTGGTGGGGAGCCTGCTTCCCCCTCTCTCTCTGCCTGCCTCTCTGCCTACTTGTGATCTCTGTCTGTCAAATAAATAAAATCTTTAAAAAAAAAAAAGAAAAGTGAGAAAAGGATAAGCCTTCTAGTTATGCATGTGACTAGACTTGAAGTAATATAGAGATCCATAGAAAATCTGGTCTTTGGCCATATTGGGCTGTTCTCTTCTTTACACTGAGCCTTATCTTTTTAATTTTAATTTTTATTTATTTTCAAATACTTAATTTATTACTTTGAGAGAAAGAGAGAGTGTGTGTGAGCATGGGGGAGGAGCAGAGAGAGAGGGACAAGTAGACTGGGCTGAGTGCGGAGCCCAATGCTGGGCTCAATCCCAGGACCCTGAGATCACAACCTGAGCCGAAATCAAGAGTCAGACACTTAATGGACAGAGCCACCCAGATGCCCCTGATATTTTTTTTAGAGCCAATGTTTGAACTGTGTGGTTAAAGCTATAGAAGTTTCTAGTATGAGATCATCCTGACTGGAGCTATATCCACAGGATTTCTCATGCAGCCTGTTCCCATATATTTAGAACTGTTTACCCTTGAATAAACAGTTTTATCTGAAGGTGTGTATGGTCTCACACTCTCTCGCTTTCTCCCTTTCCTCTCTCATACACCAAAAAAAAAAAAAAAAAAACAACCTTAAAAAAATTAATCATCTTTCTCTTACCCTTACGAAATGGCTACTCATTACCTCATTACGTTATTACAAAACAAAAGTTATTACAGGTATGTCCAACTGGGTGGTAGAATATTGTCATTCTTTGTAATTTAATTTAGGTGTAATGAGTTAGATGCTTACTGTTCTTTTTTCTTAGATTCAAGTATCACTTTTTAATAATAGCATTTATCTCAGTAAGCATTAGCAGGGAGTTCAGCCAATTTAATTATTCCGATTTTCATATGGTGTATTAGGTATCTATTACTGCATAACAAATTATCTCCAAGTTTGGCACCTTAGGGCAACAAATGTTTATTATCTCAGCTTCTGCGGACAGAATCTGGGTGCGGCTTAGCCTGGCACCTCGGTGTCAGGACTCATGAACCTTCACCCTCAAGGTCTTGGTCAGGGCTATAGTCATCCCAAAGCTCTCCTGGGCTTCCAAGCTCACCCATGTGGCTGTTGCAGGCTTCACTGGCTGTTAGATCAACATACTAGTTTTTTGTCCCATCAGCTTCTTACAACATGGCAACAGGCTTTCCCAGAATGAGAACTCTGAGAGAGACAGAGAGAAAAGTAACAGTCTTTTTATAATCTAATCTCAGAAGTGACAACGCATCACTTTTGCCTTTTTTCATTTATTAGAAGGGAGTGTGTGAAATAATAGAAAATATGTGTATTAGGTGTCTGCCTTCAGTTCCCGGCACGGAGCTCCTGAATCCCATTGAATTTCCTAAGTGACAGGAGTATCTTTTGTTCTAAGGAGGTGAATCTTGGTGGACTAATGAAAGTCAGGTTGGGGGCTGGTTCCCGGAAAGACCAAACCATGATTAGAAGATTGACACTTTCTGCCCCATCCTCCATCCTCCAGAAAGAGGAGAGAGAGACTGGCCCGGAGTTAATGATCAAGTATGTCTTGATGATGAAGCCGCCATTAAAATTCCTCAAAGAGCTTCCAGGTGGGTGAACTCTTGCAGGTGCTGGGGTTCAGGGGCTGAGCTCCGAACGTCTTCCCACACCCCTCGCCTGTGTATCTCTTCATCTGGTTCTTCACCTATGTCTTTCATTATGTCCTTTATAATAAACCGGTCCGAGGAATTGTCTTCCTGAGTTCTGTAAGTCATTGTAGTACATTATTAAACCCAAGGAGGGGCTCTAGGAACCCCACTTTAGAGCCGATTGGTCAGAAGTATGGGCGACATGTGAGACCCGGGGACGGCGTCTGAAGCGGGGCGGCTAAGGGATTGAGCTCCAAACTTGTGAAATTGGATGATTCTAACTCCAAGGAGATAGAATCAGAATTTATTAAGCTGTAGGACACCCAGCTGGTATTGCAGAGAATTGCTGGACTTGTGGAAACCGCACACACCCACACAGGCCGTCAGAAGTACTGTGCGTGTGTGAGTAAAGGAAAATGCAGGAGTGGTTTTCCTGGATGCAGCCATGTGGTCCAGGCCACACTCAAGGAGATGGAATCACACAGGAAAATGCCTGCAGGCAGGGGTCACAGGGGGCCATTCTGCAGGCTGCCTACCACACATGGCAGAGTAGGCTGGCTTTACCATCTGTGTTTTCAAATTGTGAGGGAGACATTGCCATTATCTTGCTTGTGATAACAATTTTTTAATTTGGGTTTTATGTTCCCACCACATTGATAAGCATTTCTGCCAAAGCCCTACCTCTGGGGCGATAGAACGTTGACTTGTAGAGCAACTGAAGGGTGGATCGTACCGTTTTCCACAACTTGCCCTACCTCCCCTACCTTGTCATGCTTCACTGTGGGAGGAAGACCTGTCATCAGCTCCCTGCTTTGGGCTCTGACCAATGGGACTTGGGGGGAAGAAACACTGAGCCATTCTGAGCAGAAGCTTTCAGAGGCGTGTGTGTTCTCACTTGCCTTCTGTCCTCTTCTCTGGCAGAAGGAAACCCAGAGAATGAGAGACACATGACACAGACCGCAACCAGAGCCAGGCCTAGCCAGCGGAGCCCTAGTCGGTCGGAATGAGACCTGAGAGGGAGAAAGAGATGTCTGTTGTTGTACCTCAAGAGTTTGGGGGAGTATTCTTGGTACAGCACAAGTTGACTGATGCACATGGGGACAGTGGGGATAGAGCAAACATCCCAAAGAGTGTCTGCTTCTATCAGTATTCTGTTTCCAAATCCCACTGAGACCGACTGCAGCCCAGTCCCCATAGGTGTTTGCATTGGGAGATGCTCTGTTTCAAGCACATTCAGTCCCCAGGGCCTGCTTGTCTAACTGTGGAAAAGTTCTCGGGACCCTCAGTAAAGTTTTGAGCACAAAAGGATCTGTATATATGTTTTTTTAAACCAGTGACTTCAAGCCATTGTGTTTAAAACTTGTCAAATGTTCTGTTTTCTAAAATTTTGGTTATTGTATTTCTCTGTCAAAAACTTCCCAGTCTGGTGTACTTTGTAATTGAGATAGGTGTTACTGAATCGAAATAATGAACGAGGAAACTTCCAGAATGAAAAAGCAAGTGTCCTATTATTAACTCAATAGGATAGCTGTTTAGATAGTTAGGTGATTGTGCTATATCCCTGAATGCAGAGGGAAAAAAACAGGAAAGGGATTTGGTACAGAACACATTGCTTCTAAGTATCTCTGGGAACAGTGATGAAAGTCAATCGTATTCCTTGTCTGAAACAGAAATGTTGAACTGTGTAGGAGACACTCATTATAGAGGTGTTTCACTTTTCAAAATTTTGTCTCACTTACTTGTTTTTTAACCCCTTCTGCATAGTCAAGGAAAAGCCAAGGATGGCAAAATCTTCTAATACTACCAAGATCAGGAATCATTTGGATTATTCAGGTATATCATGCGTGTGTGTGTGTGCGTGTGTGTATGTGTGTGTGTGTGCACCTGTGGCCATGGTCTGAACCTACATGTCTGGAGTGATTGCTAGCATTTCCAAAATGCACTTCTTGATAGCTCAGTCTTCTGCTTTGTGACCTAACTGTCCAATTGCTATATAATATGTAATTTAGAGGCAGAGAAAAAGTAAAATATTCAAAGGTACATTAGAGAAAAATATAAAGGGTAAACTTGTGTTAGTTTGTCAATGAAGCAATGTAACAGAGAACAATTTCCACATAATTTTCTATGTCGTGATGCTTTGTGAATCACCCCTCCCACTGACTTTAATTATTCCTCTGTAACTGTTAAAAATTTTGGGTACAAAGAGGACTATTTGAATCAAATATACTTGATTTAATTTCCCATTCCTTTCTTTGCCCACCACCCCCAACTCTGTCCTTTCCATTCCCTGTCTGTCCCACTGTCAGTATCTTCATAAAACCTAGAGACTGGACCACTGCTTGGATCTCTAGCCAGCTTTACTGTTCTGGGCTGGTTTCCCTTCAGTTCATATAATGCCTTGGTGAGGTACCCCCTCACTCCAAAACATGAGGATGAGGAAAACTTTGTCCATTAGGAAAAGTCATGTGAACAATGTATGAGTAAAAGAACAGAGACAGACACGAGTTCAAAGCAGGATGCTCCCGGGTCTGCAGGAAACCTCTCCTCTGGAACATCTTAGAATGAATATATGGAGGGGCGCCTGGGTGGCTTGGTTGGTTGGTTGGGTGGCTTGGTTGGTTCTGCTCAGGTAATGATCCCAGTCCTGGAATCATTTCCCATGTTGGGCTCCCTGCTCAGTGAGGAGCCTGCTTCTCCCTCTCCCTCTGCCCCTCCCTCTACCTACTCATGCTCTCTCTCACTTGCTCTATCTCTCTCAAATAAATAAAACCTTTAAAGTAATAAAAATAATAATAAAAGAATGAGTTTATGGAACCAGACTGAGTCAAACTGACTATAGCTAATTATCTCTGGAAGTATCACAAGGAAGGTTCCCAAGGCCAACAGGAAGGTGCAATGAAGAAGGACTTCCAGAGCCTGTGGCTGGACAGATCCAAAATGAGAATTTGGGGGAGCTATTAGAAGCTACCTCTGTCGGGGCGCCTGGGTGGCTCAGTGGGTTAGGCCACTGCCTTTGGCTCAGGTCATGATCTCAGGGACCTGGGATCGAGTCCCACATCGGGCTCTCTGCTCAGCAGGGCCCCTGCTTCCCCCCCCCTTCCCCCTGCCTGCCTCTCTGCCTACTTGTGATCTCTCTCTGTCAAATAAACATATAAATATTAAAAAAAAAAGCTACCTCTGTCATGGGGCACCTGGGTGGCTCAGTGGGTTAAAGCCTCTGCCTTTGGCTCAGGTTATGATCTCAGGGTCATGGGATCGAGCCCCATATTGGGCTCTCTGTTCAGCAGGGAGCCTGCTTCCCCTCTCTCTCTGCCTGCCTCTCTGCCTACTCGTGATCTCTGTCTGTCACATAAATAAATAAAATCTTTAAAAAAAAGAAAAAAGCTACCTCTGTCATACCAATGCCTGGCTTTACCCACAGGAATTCTGATTCAGTTCACCTGGGGTGGTGTCTGGCCGTGGTATTTTTTAAAGCTTTAATGAGATGTCTTGGACATATAAAAATTGTGTAATTTAAGATGTACAACTTGATGTTTTGAGATATCTATATCTCTATATATCTGTATCTATATCTATATCTAATCTATATCTGTATCTATATATATTACCACAATCGAGCCAATTAATAAATTCACCAGCTCTTCATGGTTACCTTTGTGTGTGTATGCACACCCCCGCACGTGTTCCTGTGTGTGTGTGTGTGTGTGTGTGTGCGGTAGCCATGGTATCTTTTAAATTCTCTTCAGGAGATTCCGATCCAGGGTGGAGAATCTCTGGTAAACTCTGAGTTCCAATTGTGAGACAGGCTCAACAGCCTGCTGTAGATTCATGTCCACCATTCAGCCCAGGCCAGCTAACTGTTCATCCTCATTCCATGGTGGCCTAGAGTTTGATGATGAAAGAGCTCACCACTCATCAGGCAAACTAGACTTTGAGTCCCTGTGAGGTTTCTCTTGCACGTTCTTTTTTTTTTTTTTTTTAAGATTTTATTTATTTATTTGTCAAAGAGAGAGAGAGTGCGCGCGCAAGTGAGCGAGCACAGGCAGACAGAGTGGCAGGCAGAGTCAGAGGGAGAAGCAGGCTCCCTGCACAGCGAGGAGCTGGATGTGGGACTCGATCCCAGGACGCTGTGACCATGACCCGAGCCGAAGGCAGCTGCTTAACCAACTGAGCCACCCAGGTGTCCCTCTCTTGCACATTCTAAAAGAACTTCTTGTCACCATTTTCCATTCCATTCATGAAAAGAATGCCTCAAGTTCATTAACACAAGGATTTCCAATCGTTGTAACAGATTTCTCACAGCAAATGGAGATCCCCATTTTTATTCTAGTTCCCTGTGAGTTTTCATTATCCTAACTTTGTCTTTGGTTCCCTAGTGCAAATGAGATCCTTTAAGTAGAGATAAGTTCTGCAGACCCTTCACACCCTGCTGCTTTCACCCTCTCCTAGTGTCTCCATCCTGCAGCTAAATTCTATCTCTCTAAAGTGCAGTTTTGGTCATGCTATAATTCTGCTATAAAGTCTTTCGGGAGCTCTTCACTGCCTTCTGGTCCCACTCTGTCTTTTCTCAGTGCTTTCCTGAAAAGCCCAACCCTAGGATCAAGTCCTGCATGGGGTGGAACTGGGAGTCATTGCTCAGCAGGGAGTCTGCTTCTCCCTCTCCCTCTGCAACTCCCTCCTGCTCTTGCTACCTCTCTCTCAAGTAAATAAATAAAATCTTAAAAAAAAAAAAGAACCCAACACTATGTTCCAGGCAAACTGAACCGTACAAATGCTCCATTTTCCTGCCTCTTCATTTTAAGCTTCAACTGGCCCCTCCATCTGGTACGTGCTTACTTCTGTTCTCTCAATCCTTACCATCTTGGCCTGGTTAGTTCAATTTACTTTTTTTTTTTATTTAAATTTATTTATTTATTTTTTCAGCGTAACAGTATTCATTGTTTTTGCACAACACCCAGTGCTCCATGCAATACGTGCCCTCCCCATTACCCACCACCTGGTTCCCCCAACCTCCCACCCCCCGTCCCTTCAAAACCCTCAGGTTGACAGAGTCCCTATCCTGCTGCCTTTCTTTTTTTTTTTTTTTGTTTTTTTTTTTTTAAAGATTTTATTTATTTATTTGACAGAGAGAGAAATCACAACTAGGCAGAGAGGCAGGCAGAGAGAGTGAGAGGGAAGCAGGCTCCCCGCCAAGCAGAGAGCCCGACGCGGGGCTCGATCCCAGGACCCTGAGATCATGACCCGAGCCGAAGGCAGCGGCTTAAACCACTGAGCCACCCAGGCGCCCCATATCCTGCTGCCTTTCTCCACCACCCTGGCACAAGCGAGTTGTTCGTTCTGGACATGCCTTTATCAATACCATCACAACCTGTTTTCTCACTGCTCCTCAGCCTTCCCACTAGCTAACTAGTCCTCACTCATATTTTATTCAGGTTTGAACTTGAGTCTTTTCCTTTGGGAGGCTTTTTCTGCTTCCTAAGCCTCAGTGAGATTTCCAGTATGTGTCCCTGTAATGCTCTCTGATTCTCCGTCGCATTACTCATCACGTTGCAATTTCTTGCTCAGAGGCTCTGATCTTTGCTACTCTGTGAGTTCCACGAACCCCAGGATGAATCCACTGTACTTGCACTGAGTATCAAGCCTCTAGCACAGTGTGTGGCACGTACTCAATACTATACATTTGCTGAATGGATGTTGAATAAACTCAGTTTCAAGTCAACAAATCTTATTAGCACATGCAAGATGCTAGACAATGTTTGAGGTGACTGAGGTATATCAGTGACAGAAGAAGATGAAGATTCCCCCAGATCCCTTCCCTTGTGAGCTTGGATTCCTGCAGGGAGAGAGTGACAATAAACGTAATGAATAGGTTAACTCTATAGTATGTTAGAAAGTTTAAGTGCTATGGAAAATATTAAAATTAAAAATTACGTAATAATGAAAAAGTATGGAAAAAAATAGGAGTGCACAATTTGTGGTATTAAATCAGGTGGTCAGGTTAGGTCCCACTGCAATGGTGGCATGGAGTGTTAGTCATACAGACATCTAGGGGAAGGAATGTTCCAGGCCGAGACATGGCCTCTGTAAAGGCCCTGAGAATTCCTGGTGTGTTGGGGAAAGAGCAGGAGGCAGTGTGTCTAGACCAGACTGAGCAACGACTAGTGAAGGAGCTAACTGGCATTAATGGGGGTCCTTTTGGCCATCTGTAAGGATGTTGGCTTTCATGCTGGTGTGAAAAGGAAAGTCATTGCAGGGTTTCCAACATGAGCTGACATAAAAATTTTTTTAAATCTATAGCCAACAGGATTTTGGATATGACAGAACAAGAGGAGCCATAGATGACTCCAAGGTTTTAGCTTGAACAAACAGAAGGTTAAGGGCGCCTGGGTGGCTCAGTAGGTTAAAGCCTCTGCCTTCAGCTCGGGTCATGATCCCAGGGTCCTGGGATCAAGCCCCGCATTGGGCTCTCTGCTCATCGGGGAGCCTGCTTCTCCCTCTCTCTCTGCCTGCCTCTCTGCCTACTTGTGATCTCTGTCTGTCAAATAAATAAATAAAATCTTAAAAAAAACAAACAAACAGGAGGCTAGAGTTATCATTACCTGAGAAGGGGAAAGTTGTGGGTTAAGTCCTTTTTGGGGGTCATGGGAGATCAAGAGTCTGGGTTTGGACAAGTTGAATATAAGGTGCTTATTAGACATCCAAGTGGGACTGTCAACGACTCATTTGGTGTATGAATGCCAAGCTTAGAAAAGGGGTCTAGGTTGGAGATCTGTACTAAGGAGTTGTAGACAAGAAAGCGGTATGCAGAATCAGAAGCCCAGATGAGATCCTTGAGCCGGTGAGTGTAGACTGTAGGAAAATATCGACAGCCAAATCTGGGAGACTCCAACATAAAGAAATCTAAGGGAAGAAAATGAACCAAGAAAGGATATCATCAGAGACCAGAAAAAGGGTGTTGTACTGGGAGCCAGGGGGTGACAATATTTCAGGGAGAATGATGAATTCTCACAAATGCTGCTGCTAAGTCCAATAAAGCTGAGAACTGGCTATTAGATTTGGCATTTGGTCACCGGGGACCTTTATGAAAGTAGTTTTGAATGCGCGGTGAGAGCCCTTTTAGAGTAGATTTAAGAGAAATTGGGAGCAGAGGAATTCAAGAATGAATGAACCCATGGCCTTTATCAACTTCTACGTTCTATTGTCACCATTAGATCTTTCTGTTGTCTCTTCTTCTAGATTACAAACTGAAAGACAGGAAGAAACTGGGTCTTTGACACTGACGTAGTTGCGTGGAACCTGGCAGAGTACCTGCATACAGCAGGCACTCAATAAATGTTGGTTGACTGCCTGATTGGTTGATTGAACATTAAGGGTGCAGCTAAGTTTGTCCTTATCCTTTTGGGCTTCCCCTGTTTCCTTTTTAATTCTTCCT
The DNA here is from genome assembly GCF_922984935.1 of Meles meles. NCBI lineage: Eukaryota > Metazoa > Chordata > Mammalia > Carnivora > Mustelidae > Meles > Meles meles. Next base: position 89,710,745 of record NC_060068.1, read on the forward strand.
TCCCTCCCCACAAAACCTAGCCAGATGCCCCGTGTCCTGCTCCCTTCCGGCTGTCCCTTATCTTTCCAGCCTCCCTTCAGCCATCACCTGCTTGACAATTGCTCACACGGAACCTATTCCCTCAGGGTGGCGTGGGGGTAGGAACAGGGCAGCTAATCTAATAAGAGAACTCCAATTTGAGAACCTAGCCCCCTAATAATATGGGGCTTCTAATGGGTAAAACCCATCCAAGAGAAGTATTCTAACACTGAGTAATAAAGGCCAGTAGGAACCAGATCTCATAATACGATAGAAAGAACTTGGGGCGCCTGGGTGGCTCAGTGGATTAAGCCGCTGCCTTCGTCTCAGGGTCCTGGGATCGAGCCCCGCATCAGGCTCTCTGCTCTGCAGGGAGCCTGCTTCCTCCTCTCTCTCTGCCTGCCTCTCTGCCTACTTGTGACCTCTCTCTCTGTCAAATAAATAAATAAAATCTTAAAAAAAAAAAGAAAGAACTTGAAATAGGAAAGTGTGGGTTTTTTTTTTCATTTAATCTGAATTACACGCATCTAATAGGAATATTAATCAGCTGTTCCTAATAGAATAAGAAAACAGGCCAAAACAAAGCACTGCAGAGCTGTTCTTAATTACTTTCTCATGGGGATTAGCTTTTAAAGTCGCAAAATAGTATTACATTTTTTCTAGTGAGGCATGGCCCTGTGTAACGATTTAATGCACTTTCTTCAAATTAGTCCTGTAAATGGTTGATTTTAGGCTGCCATAGAGTCGTTAGTTAATTTTGGAGTATAGAAATTGAATTGCTGGATTTCACTAATTCATTTATTTAAGGGATACTTATATATGTTAGACACTGTGGCATTAACAACAACAACAAAAACTAATAGCAATAAAACTCCCTGTAAAGCAAGCTGGATAATACCATTTTAAGAATTAGCAGCCACTGTTGCCATTGTGGTGGATAGGTTAAAGATAACCAAATTTTCTTTTTCTATTGTTCCTTTTCTAACCTCTCTTTACAATTATGAAATCCCATTCAACTATGATCCTCAAACATTCATACAGTATATTTTGAATAACTGAATCCTCAAACAGAAGGAGCTACATGCCATTGCAAATGAAAACATTAAGGCACAAAGAAGGAAACTGATTTAGTTCAAGTAATTTGACGACACTGTGCTCAAGCAGCACAATTATCCAGGCACGAATTCTGCAAGCAGCTTGATAAACACCTTCCACCTGGTTGAAGGTAAGAACTGTATAAATTCAATAAAACAAATTATTTCCTCAGGGAGAAAGCACACAGGAAGTGTACTGAGAACATTTCTGTCATGCGTTTCTTATTTTTCCGGATGATTAGTAAAAAGTGACCGAGGAACTTTTCCTTGGTTTTCTTCAAAGACTGACTGGAAACCAAAGGTCAGATTGCAGGGATGACTGACAGGTCTCTGTAAGGTGCAAGGAATGTACATATTTTACATTCATTAATATTGGAATCAAAGGTAAGCAGAGAAAAAAAGATGGGACTCTTAGAGGTACTGAGTTTATTCAGGAAATAAAAGAATATCAGCTTAGCATATTGTCGTCATGGTTCAGCTTTTCCCTGAAACTCTGCAGTTCAAGCTTTGTGCTTGTGTTCGGTGGGCAATTTTGCCCAAGATGAAGAGTTAAAGTCAGCCAGCGCTTTCCATTTCCTTTTGCAGCCCTTCCCCCAACAATCAAGCTATCAGAACAGCAAAATAAAACCACAACAGTCTCTCAATAAGAACATTTTTATGAGTTTCCTCTCTGTCATTATTCTCTTTTGGCTGAGCAATCTTTATCTGACAACAGAGTATTTATCTTCTTTGCAATGCCTGGCTTCATGGTCTTATGCCATCTACTGTAGTAATAATTTAGCTGGATAAAAGGAAGAGGAGAGTACACTTAGAAAGTCAATTTCTAATTTTTGCATTTTAAACTATTTTTCCTCATGCCCCAAATCCATTTCAGATGCGTTAAAGGATTGACTGCTAAAATACTAAAGCTTAGAAATCAGAACAAAAAATGATTTGATAGCTATGAAGATTGTGAAGAGTTCTTCTTATAATTATAGGCTTAGAAACAATAGATAAAATAATCAAGGAAAATATTGACAGATTTGAGTGCATACAAATAATAACTTTGGACATAAAAAACCAAAAATGTTACGATCTTTATTTCATAGACAGCTCTTAGAGAATGCCATTTCTGTGGTATTAGCAGATCTGTTATCACTCTTATCATGCTGTCAAGTCTTTTCATAATATACTTTAAAAAACCCTGACTGTCAAAATAAGTCAGTAAATAAAATATTTCGTAAATCAAAATAAGTCATAGGAGACTCAAATAAGAAAAAACCACTAAGCCTTAAAAAGGTAGAAAAGCAAAACCTATAGTCAAATTCTCATAAGAAGAAATCCAGGGACTCAAGAAACCTTTTGGAAAAATTTTCAGCTTTATTCATGAACAAAGAAATGCACATCAACCAGTGAGATGTACTTTTTTTCTATTGAATTAGGAAAATATATAATGATATGTAAACACTTTGCTTGTGAGGATGCTAAATGGTGGGCACTGTGGTACATTCTAGTGGCTGTACAAACTGCTTCAGAATTTCCCGACCCTATGCTGGGGTCCAAAATGCTGAGTCCACTCTAGATCAAGAGCAGTAAAATGTCTTCTGCCAAGATGGCGGACTAGTGTCTGTTGTAGGCTGCTACACTCAAAAGGAATTCTGCAGTAATTGTAGAAGAGGAAGCTACAGATTCCAGGAAAAGCAACTCCCACAAAGACAGTGAAAAATCCCTGGGAATACTACGGCCTATCATAAAGAGTAGGAGGAGTTGGGTGGCTCAGTCTGGCATGAAAGGCTGCTGGGTGTGACAAAGGGAGGATGGGTTTGAATAAAGCTTCTAAGTTCTACTCTTTCTTCTCTTTTGGGTTACCTTAGAATAATCAACTCTGAGGCGGTGTGCTAGGAACAAAATCAGGGCAAAGTTTTAAGTCCTGCTGGGGTATGGTGTTAAGGAAAGCAGGAGAGTGTCTTTCTTTGGGCATGGATCTTCCAAACCCTTAGGGCTATGACTTCAACCTAGCCTATTCCCAGGTTTCATGGTAAAGGCTTGGTGTTGGGTCATCAGTGATTCTGTTGTGCCTGCAATTCTCCATCCTTGACTCATCTTTTCTTCCATTCCCTCAATACACCAGGACTGACACAGACAAGGACCCGACTCTGGGAATTCACTGGCACACATTATTAGAGACATAAGCTGACACCCCAGGAAAACATGACCTCAAAATCCAAAATAACTAATGGATGAAAAATTCAACTTTCTAAAAGAATGACCAAAAATTGGACAATATTTACCATCTGAGTTAGAACTATTGGAATAGAAACGCTGAGACTTAAAAATAAGTGTCAGATAGATGCAGAGATACTTAGCTAGGGAATGAGATAGTGAGGTGGAAAATCAGAACTCTCCCAGACTAACAAAAATGATAAAGGAATAAAGGAGGAAATGGAAACACTAAGAAATTTAGAAAGGCAGGACCAGTATTTAGGACACGGGAGACTGCAAAGGAAAAAAAAAAAAGTAAAGAAGAGGAAAAAATTTTAAAAAATGATACAATGTTTCAGAAGAAAAAAGAGATCTAAGGAAATATCTAGACAAGATAGGGACATTTAAAGAATATCAAAGACAAAAAGAAAGTCTATTAAAGCTTTCCAAGAGAAAAAACAGATCATCAAAAAGGAATGAAAGTCATACTCACATCAAATTTCTCATCAGCGACCTGAGATGCAAAAAGGCAATGAAGTAATATATTTGAAGAACTGAAAGAAGAAAAATTCAAAACTAGGAATTTATACCCAGCCAAATTTTCAATCAAATTTGAAAGTTTAATAAAAATATTCTCTTGCATACATACCTCAGACGGCTTACCCCACAGACTCTGACTGAAAGCACTTGTGGAGAAAGAAAAGTCTAGGCTCTACAGCAAGAGATAAGAGAAATATAGGTGGTAGAATGACTTATTAAAGTCTATGTTTTTTTATTTTTAAAAGCCAGGACAAAAGGAAATGAAAACTTTTATACTCATAATAAACAAAAATTAAAATTCTAGATTTTATCAACATGATAAGTGGGGGGATTAGATGGGGCGTCCTACAGGGACATGAGAGTGTGTTAAATACCTTTTCTTCTTAGGATTAAGTTATAGATATTAATAAATTTTAAAAGTTCACAGTATAAATAAACTCGAGTGTAGGCATTAAAGGACAACCACCAAAAGAAAAGAAATATGATAATATATAACTATCAGAAGAAGAAAAAAAATCACTCAAACTCCCTAATAGGAGCAACAAAGGAGAAAAAAGAAATAAAAGGAAAGGAGAGTGTCGGTAGAAAAAGTAAGAAGGCAGAAACAAGCCCTAATATATATATAAATAATGCAAACTGTTAAGCAGATCAATTTAAGATCAGATTTGGATTAGACTGTCAAAAAAATTCAACAATATCTTCTCTGTAAGAGCCATACAAAAAGTCAACAAAATATTAAAGATAAAAAGAGACATATACCAGGAAAATATTAAACAACAGGAAACTTAAGTAGCAATGGTAATAACATAGCAGAATTTGGGGCAACAATTACAAATGACAAAAAGGTATTATATCCTGGTAAACTAAAAATATGGGATCATAAAACATGACCATTAAAAATATATGCATGTAACAACAGCCTTGAATTACAGCAACAATGGCCAGAACTGTAGGGGGAAAACCAGGTAATTCAACAACGGAATGCAGATTTTAACACACACTTAGAAACTGAAAGATCAAGCAGACAAACAGGACTGATACCAAAAAGTGCCACAAGAACTACCAGATATGTAGAAAACTTTGCACTTATGGAGAGTACACATTCTTTTTAAGAACTCACAGAATATTTACAAAAACACTTTGTATCTTAAGCGAAGAGACATGAATAGAATGTTAGGTCATGTATTCTATAGGTTAAGATAAGGAGTTCATTTGCATGAGCATACTGTGATGGATGGAATTATTGAATCACAATCTTATATACTTGAAACTAATATTCTACTGTATGTCAACTAACTAGAATTTAAATAAAAACTTTTTTAAAACTTTTTTATTTTTTTATTTGACAGAGAGAAATCACAACTAGGCAGAGAAGCAGGCAGAGAGAGAGGAGGAAGCAGGCTCCCTGCAGAGCAGAGAGCCCGATGCGGGGCTCGATCCCAGGACCCTGAGCTGAAGGCAGAGGCTTTAACCCACCCAGGCGCCCCTAAATAAAAATTTTTAAAAAAGTAACTCATGGAGATGTTCTTGAAGTTTAACTTATTGAACAATCACCAGTAGCCCTCTAAAGACTTAAGTGACATTCCCACTTTTGCCACTGGGCAAATACTTTGTCTCTTGCAAATGTTTATTTAACCCAGTTTACTGTGCCTCCCATTATTTTTAAATCACATTTTCCAATCTTTCCTTACTTGTGGATACAATGTCTTTTCTTCCTGGGAGGTCTCAAAGCAATTCCTGGAAGGTGTACATGGGAGACTTTTGCATTTTACCCCGTGGAGAGGAAACCCTTCAAAATTCCTATGGTGAATACTGATGGGTAATGGTCTCTGGCTCGTGGCTGATGGTCACTCTCATATTTTTTTCCACATGCAGATCTTCCATAAGTGACAAGAGCCCTATTTCCAAAGTTTGAGTCTTTGGTCTTTCTGCTTACGACATAGGCCACCTCAGCAAATTCAATGCATTCCTAGGCGTTAATGTTCTACATACTAATTAAAACAAAAGAATAGTTGCAAAGGTAAGTTAGGAAACCGTAGCATTTTGAAAAAACAGTCTTTGTATTGAAAAAATTAAACAGTTTAGAACTAAATATTAATGAAAATCCTGCACGTCAATATTTGTAGGATATGGCTGAAGAAAGAGTTAAGAAGGAATTTACAGCTTTTAATACTTTTATTTGAAAACAAAGGAGGTTATAAAAAAAAGTGGAAATACACATGATCCAAGAGGCAACAAAAGCAACTGACTAGAGAGCATGGAATAGCTTACTGGGTTCTGCAAACTCACCGTATCGTAAATATCAGTGTATCTACCAAGCCCAGTTAAATTTTTCTAATTTAAACTTTCTTGCTTCAGCCATGCTGAGTAGACAGTTGGTGACAGGGCTTCCTCTGATCCTGTAGAGAGTTCAGCGTGTGTAGAGAGAGTGACCTCAGCCGGCTGGATTCCCGATCTCAAGGATTTGAACCAAGAGACCTAGAGGGACGTTTCAAGTTATTAGTGATCTAATGTGAGCTGAGCCAATGGCCCTGTATAAGGTGAGGAGGTAACAGAAGATGACTGAGAGACTCTGCAAGTGGACCAGACTGCAGAGACAGACAGGGATGAAGGAGACCACACCATCGCCAAGAAATAAAGAGCTCCTGAGATTGCTGCCCTCCGTGTTACTGCCTGTCCTTAGAGTCTGTGAATTTCTGAGTCCTTGAAATTAACTTCTTTCTTTGGCAGAATTAGTTTGATTGTTCTTGGTAACTGACAGATCTTGGCTCTAATGCTACACCATAAAATCGTGCACATCTTTTTCTGTTCCTTTTTTTAAAAATAGGGAATTGTGCTTTGGGTTCCTTTATCTGCGGTTATCAAATGAATGGGATTTGTCAAATATTTGCTTAGAAAACCTGCTATATAATATATTAAATGAATATGGCATCTACTTCTTTGGCAAGAGCAATAAAATTTTCATGACTCTGTGCGTCTCTAGCTAAGATTTAGATCAATCTACAAGCAATCCAACTAAATGAGAACCTAGGAATGCCTCGATCCTGTGTAAGTCTCCTGCATGCGTCTAGTTATGTTATCTGTCAGAATTTGATAGCTCAATTGTTTGTGCAACCAGGCAACACACCTAAGTTAAGGATGTTTTCATGTTTGATGAGTCATAAGAAACTTAAGATAGGAAATATGCTGAGGACATGGAGGGGGTAGACATTCTGAATTGAGTTAGGGAGGAAAAAGTGCAAAAGAAAGTGATGGGCAGAATGCAGTTTCGTGTGTTTGACCTTCTGCAGGTTCTCACCCTCTCCTGTGGCTGCTTCAGTCAGCTCCAGACCTGGGCACTAGAATGGAAAGTTCTGCCATGAGGCGTGAGATTGCAGTGGATGCTATTACTATGTAATCTACGTAGTAGATGTTTCCACTCCCCTCCCTCAATCCAGCTGCTGCACCCATCCCCCAGCTGCTCTATGTTTTATCTGGTAAAAAGCTCACAGGTAACACCTCTCTGAGACCTGCCTTCTGCCAAGAAGGGCCACCTCATCGGGAGATTCTTGGGAGGTTATACCTTCCCCCAAGGATGGTACACAGTTAATGTCTGACTGACATGTGGGTGCGAGAGCCTGGATCTCTCATCTCAAATTAGGATAAGTCTGTGGTGCTATTCTTGCTCCAGAGTTCCCTGAGGGCTCAGGCCAGGGCTAGATTTGGACTGAACCCTTAGTGCCTTGGCTTTTTCCCTGGTTCCATCCTGCTGTCCTCATTCTCCTACAGGGTACCCCGAGGGCATCCCCTCCATATAACGCTTGCAAGGTAATCTCCATCTCACTTTTATTTCTAGGCAGTCCCCCTTTAGACACTCATCTAACTTTGAACTTGACTAAGTGAAGGCGGTCCTTCCGTTTTGCTACTGTCTGTTGATTTGCTAGCGCAGCAGTCGAGGAATAGCAATCCTGGCTGGTCCAGTACTATTTTCCTCCGTGAGAATTCCTCTCCATCACTGAGGTCTATCTACAAGCTCATGTTTACCACCTAGCATCTGAAGCCAGTCCTCTTAATGCCTTTGTTTAGGAAAACACTCTGTGACCTGTTTGAGGGTGAAAGGATAGACCCTGAGGCGTGCATTCCAAGAGCTTGATGAAACAAAAAGATAAATTGATCGGCCTGAGAATATACAAAGGTTTTTTACTGGGGTGCATCTGGAAGGGGAGAGATCCAGGGAGGAGGAGAGAGAGATTTGGCAGTAAAAAGGGGGAAGGAAGGAAATTCCCAATAGTAGAGGAGCCAAGACATTCAAGACCCAGGACATCTCATATTCACTGAGAAGGTGTGTTGTTGAGAAGTAAACTTCCTAGAACTCTCAGTCTTCAGGATGCAATTAATTTGCCAAATTTGGAGGCTGGTGGTGAGGGAAATAGAGAGTTAGCACAGTGAAAATCCAGTGGCCTTTGCTGATGCCTATGGTGGGGAGCAACATCTTTTCAAGGGGGCAATGGGTCAGGTGTCTTGAGGGCAATTAGGAGAAAAGCAAATGCTGGCTTGTGGGGACACTTGTAGGTAGAGAGAAGCAGCTGTGTCATGGCCCTGAGTCAGAACAGGTATGACACCGACCTTCCTTGCCCCCAAATAAACTAGAAGAAAGTGATTTAGAAGCAGGGAGAGAAAGGCTATCTGCAGGATCACACACACACACACACACACACACACACACACACACACACACAGCCACACCCCCCCCCCCCACACACACACCCCAGTTAGTACCTAACTATTGTGAACTCAGTCTTTAATGAAATTCTGGCAAAGTGGAACACAAAACATGGTTACATAACCTTTATTTGGCTGTCTTTCTTTCTCTCTCTCTCTTTTTTTTTTTCTTCCCCAGAATAGACAATATCAGAGCCTGTTAGTGCTGTACTTAGGAAGATTAAGTGCTTTTAGAAAGAGTACTCTGGAATTAACAAAGGACGAGCACAATCTGGTAACTAAAAATGGTTCCCCAAGAGGAAAGCCATGTACCTTTCCTTTCCCATTCTGTCAGTCCTGCTGATTTATTTCATGTTCCATCTCAAATACCCACCGTCATAAAGTGTCTCCTGACCTGTTCCCAATCAACAATGATTTCTTCTTCCTTTTGAACCTTCCGTATCTTAGAGTTTGAAGAGTTCTTAAGTTAATGTTAAATTTTGCTCTCTTTCATACTGTTATATCCAATCAAGACTCATAATTAAGACAGAGACATTTCAAGAGTTTTACATATGGATATGGAATTCTTCACATCAAGAAAATCAATCCATGTGTGAGGCCATGTCTAATGCAGACAAGGGATTTCATGACGACTTTGTAAACTCCAAAAAATACAAAACAACAGATAATACTTATAGAGAATGCGCTATGTGCAAGCTCTTTGCTCATGTTAGCTCACTTCATCTTCATTATGATCCTATGAAATAGGTACTATTCCTATCCTCATTCTCCAGAGAAGTTGACTGAAGCACAGAGATGCTGAATAGCTTGTCTAAGGGAGTAACAGCACCAAGATGGAACCCAATAGTCTGCCTTTATTTTATTTAAAGATTTATTTTTTTATTTATTTGAACGAGAGAGAGAGTGCACACATGAGTTAAAGGAGGGGCAGAGGGAGAGAATCTCAAGCAGACTTCCTGCTGAGCATGGCGCCCCAGCCTGGGGCTTGATCTCATGACCCGTGAGATCATGACCCATGAGATCATGACCGGGCCCAAAACCAAGAGTTGGACACTTGACCAAATGAGCCACCCAGATGTCCCAGCTGCCCTTAACTAGTAAACTATACTGCCTGCCGTAAACTTTAGAAATCCGAGTCTACAAATTCAATTCTTCTCCCAACAAAACAACCTTATGGCTCATAGGACAAAACTGAGGAGGGTGACAAAAGGGAACAGGATCCGGAAATTGTATTTTCTTTCCTCCTGTAGTGGGAAGTCTCTGACTTCATAAATTCTTGGATATTCTCTGCTTTTTAGCAAAAAAAAAATTATGCATTCATAAAGAGTAAAAGAGTTAGGTCTTTGTTATACATCTTGTTGCCCCACATCAACCCGCCAGGGTCTTAAGTGCATATCAGATAGGTGCTGGAAGGAGTCCCAGGTCCAGAAACACGTTTAAGGTAATTATTCTAACTTAGTTATGACAAGGGATAAGACAGATTGTATAGTATATAGATATATACCCACTCTCCCTTGAAGAGCTCCTTTAGCAACAACGTGGGTGAAGAGCAAACTTCAAAGTTGTCGGCCCTTTCTGAGTTTACCAATGTTTCTGTTCTAATATTTTACATGCACGAAAAATCAAACTGATCCGTATGTTGAATTTATGATTTTATGTATCATATGACATATGATATTATGTCTTCTTGTATGCCCCCTCCTCCAGGCTAAGACTGAACCTTTGTATCTCCCTCATTACCTTGTACCATGCCTTTGCTCTAAAGAGTCCTCGAACCCGGATTGACTAAGTACTTTGCGTACACATAGCATCTGTCAAGGTTGAGCTGGAAATAGGGGAGGAATCAAGCAGAAGAATCAGAAGAGAAATGGAAGAAGCTGAGAGAAAGGACTATTTACGAAGGTGCGGGGTTAAGGGCAGGTGGTGAAGACAGGGGCTAAAAGAGCAGGAAGCTGTCCCCTCCCTTGAGTGTGAAGGGACAAGGAGAGGGAGTGGCTGCTAGAATCTGGTAAGAACTGAGGCTGTGGAGAAAGGGTGCCCAGCCAGAGCGGTGGATTGGGGTGGGGATGGGGTGGGGTGGGGGGAACATGGCCACTGCCAGACGGGGACCTCACAGGGAAAAAAAGGAGGAGGGAAGGAGGTGATGGAGCGAATGCCTGGCCCTCTTTTTCTTCCCACACCGGACCTCCTTCCAGGCCGCCCATTGTCTGAGTTAACCGGAAGTCCGCAGAGTAGATCAAGGTGGAGACTAATCTGGAAAGGCACGCGGAGAAAATGCAGCAGACGCGTATAGCGAGGGGCGGTCTTTCACTCAACACCTATCGGTTACGCTGGTATGTGAAAAGCACTGCACTCAGTAAAGTGAGAGAAACAAATGGAAAAATAGCACAATTCCCCATGGGAAACGGTCATTTACATTTTGAAAATGATTCATAATGGATTACAGCAAAAAAGCTTTTACCCTTTTTTGATGTCCCCAGTGGTATATGCATATGATGAAAATGGGCTTGTAAGGGAAAGTGACAATTTACTTCAGTCCTCCTTACCGTCTGTCGTTCCTCTTAGAGGAAAAGACTGTTTAATTCTGGTGATAATCTCTCTATTTTTAAAAATAGGCTTATACTGAAATTTTTATTGATCCACTGCAGGCACTATGATATTACTTCAGGAAAATAGCCCCAGAGTCTCTATTTAACAAGAGTGGCAGACCCCCTGCTGCCCTCGCCACTTTGCCCCCCCTCCCCCCCCATCCCTAGGGCCCAGAGTGAAGGCCCTCCGCTGAGAAGCTCCACCCAGGTCTGCAGCACCTCCAGTCAGCATCTCAGCATCTCAGCCTTGAGATACAATTTCATTTTAATTTTTTCAAAGTGACAACATAAAGAGTTTTAAAAATCAATCGGTTTTACAAAGCTTATAGCGAAACAAATAGTCCTTGTCCCATCCTGTTTGTTTCTGTCATCCTCTGGGGGTGGGTACGATTTCCACCTCCTTCGGCTCTTTCTTTTGGTATTTATCTGTATATATCTAAATGTAAATGGTGACATTGTGACTTATATATGCACCAGAAATATTCAAGTACTTCTACAGCTCAAAGCATGCTTACAAAATCTTTAACCTTTGTTTTTTTTTTAAGCCTTTATTTCTTTTGCTTTCTTTCTTTCTTTCTTTCTTTTTTTAAGATTTTATTTATTTGAGGGGCACCTGGGTGGCTCAGTGGATTAAGCCGCTGCCTTTGGCTCGGGTCATGATCTCAGGGTCCTGGGATCGAGCCCTGCATCGGGCTCTCTGCTCCGCAGGGAGCCTGCTTCCTCCTGTCTCTCTCTGCCTGCCTCTCTGCCTACGTGTGATCTCTCTCTCCGTCAAATAAATGAATAAAATCTTAAAAAAAAAAAAGATTTTATTTATTTGAGAGAGAATGAGTGAGAGAGAGCCTGAGAGAGGAAAGGTCAGAGGGAGAAGCAGACTCCCCAAGGAGCTGGGAACCTGATGCAGGACTCCATCCTGGAAGTCGGGATCATGACCTGAGCCGAAGGCAGTTGCTTAACCAACTGAGCCACCCAGGCGCCCCTTCTTTTGCTTTCTAACTGCAGTTTCTCTACATTTCTGGACGATGTTCCCAAATGAAAATTCAATACCTCCAAGGTCTACCAATTTCAGTAGGACGTAAAGAATGTACCTTAATGCCCAGGAGCATATCTGCGTACAGTTGACACACAATGTCACATTAGTTTCAGGTATACAACTTAAGTGGTTTGACAAGTTTGTTCATTATGCTGTGTTCACCGCAAAGGTAGCACCATCTGTCCCATTAGATCGCTATTACAATATCACTGACTATATTCTTTACGATTGGCCTTTTGCTCCCATGACTTAAAACTCATTCCATAACTGGAAGCCTGTGTCTCCCTCTCTCCCCATCCCCTCACCACCCTCACCTCTGGCAACTTCTGTATTTATGGTAACAGATATATCCTTGAGATAGGCATAAACTACAATAACAAATTAATTTTAAGTTTCTTTAGGGAGACTTTAGTAGACTTAATAGTTAGTCGACTTAGTTCTTAATACTTAAATATGTACACAGTAGACCTGTGTATGAGCCCTTTGTCAAAAATTATTTCATTTTCTGACCCTGGTTTATTAGTACATATGCTTCATTCATTCTATCCCAGCATTATATTCACTCTAAAAATACCTCATATTCTCATTATGGCCTATTGAGATATGAAAATACTTTATTTCCTTGTCTTGCATTTTGTAGGGTTTTCCCTATTAATAACAGTGAATTACTCAGTGTCTGTCTCTACATTTATTTGTCCCCCCCAGAAATATCTATATATCCTAGATCTGTATGCTTTGTTCAACAAATTTGTAAGAAGAATATTATGTTCCAAAGTTGTTTTTCAAAGAACAAATTCAGTTCCATTTCTGAATGCCATCTTTCCCCATCATTACAAAAATCTTCCTGAAAGCATTCTCTCTACTAAATGACTTGGTATGGTGTCTATTTTGAGCGTATGAGCAAGCGAAATTATTTCTAAATTAGAGCAAAGTGTTTAAGTTGCAGTTGAAATTTCCTTCACTTCCATAAGCCCTGATTAGAGTGGATGTGGATGTCCTCATCCCAGTGATGTTCTGACAATATGAGACACAACACCTACGTTCGAGAGGCTTACAGTCTTTGGAATGACAGGTGCACAAAGTAAGGAAGATACAAGATGTATGGAATCTGAGAGCCAAAAGGAATGATACAGGCAAGCAACAGGTCTTCAAAAAAGTGGGTGTGGGCTGAGACAGCTGATGGAAGAGGTCATGCAGTTGTTGCAATCAGAGAGCCTTGAAAAAGGAGCCATTGAACAGGAGATGGGCAGTGTGGGAGGGTGAATGAAGAATAGGACACAGTACCGAAGGAGTATGTGGTGTCTGGGAGACCCTAAGCGTGTCAAGTTCATCTATGCCTGGGTTGAATTGAGCAGAGAGAGCTAGAATCGAGCCCATCAGGCAGGCAGAGCTCTCCTTCCACACTGTGGAGTATGACTCTGGGAAGCTTTTGATTGTAAGGCTGCCTTACTACAGATGCTCCCAGGGACACCTGTCTCAACTTCTACAAAGTGGACCTTAGAAGAATTGCTGCCTACCACATACCAACAACATTTAGCCACGGGAAAGAATTCTGTGTGCCGTGGAGCTACAAAGTGGTTTGAGATGGGGAAGATGATCTCAAAGTGAGGGCAAGGCATGCAAGCTCTGGCTGAGGAATCATTGTTAAGCACCCGTGTGGCTCCCCTCCGGGTTTTCTGGGTCATGCCCCCTTTCTCCTTCTCCTTCTCCCCCACCCCGTTTCTCTCCTTCCCGCTTTTGCATCCTGCTTATGCCTGGAACAATTCTGGAAAGGCTTGAGCTGTATTTGGGGAGCCTCTCACATCAGATTTGTGACCGGTCATGCGTGGTCCATTAGATTTCATGTTTATGCCAAAATGGTGAGGGTGCAGGGCTGGTGTGGAAGCAATCTTAGTGTCTTAACATGTTTCCAACTAGTGCAAAATTGGAGCTGGTAAGACAATACAAAATTGAAATAAACATCACAAGAGTGGGGATTCTCTTTATTTCCTTAGCAGTAGGCTGAAACAGATCAATTCACTGAACAGCAATTTGTCAAAAGATAATGTTGCTTAAAAAAACAAAAACAAAAACAAAAAACAAAACTCACAGCTTGCTGTGTACCTGTTTGCTACATTGTGATTTCTGGACTAGCAATTAGCTGATTGACTAATCCTTCAAAAGAGCTGCTTGCTGAATTATCAATACATAAAAACTTCGCTGTATTAACTACTACAACAGAATGGCGTATTTACTTATCTGATTCAGGAAAGTGCAGAGAAAATGCCATTGATCAACAATTAATCCAGTCTTTCTTCTGAGTGCTTTCCCTCCTTACTCCTACCCTCCTGGGTAGTGTGGGGCAGGGGAACTTAAATTAAGCATTTATCATTTCAGCTGTTTCCTTTTCAGTATGTGTCTATTCTTTCAGTTTCTCACCCTCCCTCCTTTCCCTGACAAAGACGGTTCCTGGGTTCATAGCTTTACTGTGTTCTTGTGGTAATGGCAGGGGAAGCAGAGGGGGCTGTGATCTGGGAGTGGACTCCTGTGCTTCTGTGGAAGGAATGTTCCCTGTCCTTCTTGTCCCTCATCTCCCTGCTGGCTCCTGTTCTGAGGTCTGCTGAAGTTACTGGAGAACTTGTCTAATTTCTCTCGGAACAGTCTAGCGTGTTGGCTCAGACCCACCTCAGCTGCTGGTGATCCTGCATATTCTCCCTACGATCTGGTCGTGAATCCTATTTGGTTCCTTGACTGGGCCGTGGTCCTAGAGACATGGCTGTCAGTGTAGAATGACCCCAGCGAGCTTATCAATCAGCAACACCAACTCCTATGTACTCTGCGACAGGCCAGTGGGAACTACGAGCCAGTTGCTATACCACCAGGAGCTGAGGAAGACTGGGCGGCCCCCCAAGACCATGTAATCCCATAACCCTTCCAATTTTACTGTAAAGCAGTTGCCTTGAGTTGCTGAAGGGCTGCTCATGTAATTGTGGCCTTGGGCATTGTACGGCACAGGGCTCCTGAGGTATCCTGGGAGGTCTGCAGCTTTCTTCTCAGCCTGCCCTCTCTCTAACATCAGCCCGGAAATTCGAAGTCAGACAACAGACATCTCAAGTCTTGCTTTCTCTACTGCTTTCCTCCTCTCCATAGTCTCCTGGATGCTGACAGGGGCCAGATGGCCACTTCTTCATATCCTTCTTTTTTTTTTTTCCCCCATTTTATTTATTTTTTTCAGCATAACAGTATTCATTGTTTTTGCACAACACCCAGTGCTCCATGCAAAACGTGCCCTCCCCATTACCCACCACCTGTTCCCCCAACCTCCCACCCCTGACCCTTCAAAACTTCATATCCTTCTTCCTGAGGAGGCTTTCTCACTCCCCTCCTCCCTTCTTTGGGGGCGATAATGACAGAACGACTTCCTGCCTGAGAACTTCATTTACTGGGGAGAAGAAAGAACACTTCAAGTCCTGAGAGACTGACTTTGTTTTTATGTTCTCCGTGATATGTTCATCTTCACATACCCAGAGCAAGGGTAATGACAGACTGGCCATTTGTGTATCATGCATTCAACATTGAGGAAGTGTTTTAGTACCTGAAATGTAAAAGGTCTTGTTTTTTTCTTTTTTTTTTTTTAAGATTTTTATTTATTTGACAGACAGAGATCACAGGTAGACAGAGTCAGCCAGAGAGTGAGGAAGGGAAGCAGGCACCCTGCTGAGCAGAGAGCTGGATGCAGGGCTCCATCCCAGGACCCTGGGATCATGACCTGAGCCGAAGGCAGCGGCTTAAACCACTGAGCCACCCAGGCGCCCCTGCCTCAGTACCGAATATTAAAACTTCAAGGAAGTCTGGACTAAGTTAAGATTAGATGGGACCAGAGTCGAAAATGATGCCCAAATGCGCCAAGCTGAAGAGTCTGGAGTCAACAAGAGTATCTCCAAAGATTATGTCCTATCTAGGAAAAAGCAGGGACTATGAAACACAACACTGAATTAAAATTTCATAAATAAGTTAAGTACAGTGTTAAGTACAGGGGAGTGTGCTGGGTCCCACTTGGCAGAGCTTCCAGAGAACGGTCCGACATCCGTCAGTTAACCGGTGTGCAAGGTGAGGTGGGAGCTCCTCACCAACTATCCTGCTTTGCTTGGGGACTGAGGTGTTCCCAAGACATGGGACTTTTGGTGCTGATGCAGCTAAAGCAACCAAACCAGGATGATCAAACAATCTCATCTCCAAATCCCATGACTTTAACCCCATGTGTCTACTGGGTGGTAATAACCCTCAATATTTTAACGGAAATTATGGACCTGTCAATATTTGCTTTTTGCTAAGCAGAGGCATACAGGAAAAGAGTTCTGGTCTTTCGAAAACTGGTTCTGTTGCTTTTACTAGCTGGGTGACCTTGAATTAGGCATAATTAATCTTTGATCCTCATGATATAAAACTAAAATAATAATCATGCAGGTTTGTTGTGAGGATCAAGTGAAATCAGGTGTGTGATGGTGTTTGGCATATTTCAAAGAAACTTGCAGAGTGTGATGTTATTTATTTGCAGACATGTTCCTGTAGCAGTAAGAGAATCATAGAAAACAAAAATTCCATGTTTTTCCGGTCTCTCATGATGTTTTCCCCTCAGCTTGTTTTCTAAGATTGCAGAATTCAAAATATTTGAAGGTACAGTGGATCACAAAGTATAATTGTAGTGCCATCTTTGGGACATATTCTGAACTACACTTGAGTAGTTGAGGTCAATGTTTTCCAAAAGAAATGTAGTCATGTTTTAAATGTATCAACAACAGTGATTATGGTCATGGCATAGAGCATGAAGGCTTTTTAGCTACTTGACCAATCATAAGGACTTGAGTCAACAATGACAAACACCTGTCACGTGGCTCGGCCTACAGACGAGGCTGATCCCTTGCAATGATTAGCTGTTAAAGCTGGAAGGGACATTAAAAGCCAGTCCTTGTAGATGGCTTCCTGTCTGCCGCCCTGAGATCCACTTGGGATTCAGCAACAGGAAGCGTAGTAGGTTTCAGCTCTGGAAGGTGCCCAGGAAGAGGAGATAGGAAACCTCTGGCATAAAGGAGAGAAAACAGAGATCCAGGTGCCACATGAGTACGTATCACCTGTTTATGCGAATGGAAAAAGGAAGGAAGGAAGGGTGGGTTCAGGCCTTCTTCCTCTGTGATCGTGGGCTCAGTCTGGGTTGAGGCTGGAAATTAGAGAATCAGCCTTGGAGTCTCTCATCTGGGAATATGAGTGTTGGCGGGAGGGGAGTCTTGTGAGGTGACGGGAATATTGTTATGTCCTGATCTAGTGGTGATCACATACTGGTGTATAAAATATGCAGTTTTCAAGAAGGACACATAAGGTTTACACCTTTGTACTTCATGTAAGTCGTGCCTCAGTAAGTTACTGATAAATTCTCCTTTCCTCTCCCTCCGCCTTTCCACCTCCCAGAATTCCATTGGGTTTACTATCTCCTCTTTTACAACACTGGGGAGGGGGGCTGAGGGTAGGGGTTAGGTCAGCCTGGGGTACCTTAATTTGGGGAAGTGGGTTGCAGGTAGGTCATTTCCAAAGACAACTCGCTTCCACTTTGTAACTTTAATCAGGAGTCAAGTGATGTCAGCTGCTTCTGATTTTGGGAAAGAATATGTCCACCTACTCCCTGCCTCTACCCGGATGGCTGTGGCTAGAGAAGAAACACAGCTGTGCTAACTCAGGCTCACATTATATTTGTTACCTCAAATCTCAAGTGGGCTTTCTGCAAATCCTTGCAATCCTAATACACACACACACACACACACACACACACACACACACACACACACACACACATATATATATTTTAGTAGATCTGCTTTCTTATGTCCTAAAATTATTTCATACCTTAACCCTCTCTTCAGCCTAACTATACCCTCTCTGCCCAGACCTTGTTTTATATTTCTTTGAGAAAACAGGAGCTATCAGAACATTGCCTCATCTTTCACCCACCGGGTTGACTTAGCTACCTGCCTTTGTACTCAGTCTCTGCTGTTTCAGTGCTTCAATGGTTATCGACAGGAGCTATACGTAGAATTTTTTTTTAAGATTGTATTTATTTATTTGAGAAAGATAATGCACATGTGAGCGGAGGGTGGGACAGAGGGAGAGGAAGAGGGAAAGAATCCGCAGCAAACTCCATGCTGAGTGAGAAGCCCACATGGGGCTCTATCTCATGACCCTGAGGTCATGACCTTGAGCTAAGAGTCAGACGCTCAACTGACTAAGCCACTGAGGCACCCCTCTACATAGAATTTTTAAATCCCAATGCCCAAATCCCAGTCCCAGAGATTCTGAATTATTTAATCTGATGTAGAACACTTTTTCTTCATTCTCAAGGGATTCTAATATACTTTGGAATTCAGAGCCAAGAATTTAGAATGTCTGAGGTCCTGTAAATGGACATCTCCTCTGCTTACAGAGTGAAACTTTCATCTCCTCACAGCCTTGTTCCTTCATTCACCTCCCCTCTTTCCTCCATGATCAGGTTTTCTCTCTGTGCTGGGTAAGTTCCATCAGCATGCAAGCATAGGCTAGAATCTTCTGTCTTAATGACAGCCCCTCTTTGACTCTGTCTTCCCCTCTCACTTTCCCTCAGCAAAATTCCTTCAAATAGTTATTTGTGCTGGCTGTCCATTTGTGCTGGTCTCTATTCCATAACCTTTAAATTTCTCATTAACCTATTTTCGTTTCTGTCATTCGCTGTTGAAATCATCAACATCCTCCATGTTGGCAAACCCAGTGATTTTGATTTCTTGGCTTTGTCTTATTCCTCTTTTCAGCAGTATCTAGTACAATGGATTTTTTCTTGGACAGGATTTTACTAGGTGATGTGGCTCTCAGACTTACATGAGTCCTTGAACACCCATCACCTGTCCTCATCTTCCTTCTTTTTTACTGTTCTCTTTTCTTCTTTGCTAGCTTTTCCTCTTTTCCCCAAGGTTTACACCCCAGAAGATGCTCTTGGCTCAGTCTCTGTCCCTAATCTTCTCCTGACCCTGTTCTCCAGGGAAATCCTATCCAGTCCCCTGTGTGGATGGCTCGCACATAGGAGTCTTGGCCTCTCATCCCTTTCCTAACACCTGGTCTCACACTCAGTCACCTCCTCAACATCTCGGTCTGGGCCTTGAGTAGAAACACAGGGTTTTAGTTCTCCTCGGCCATTCTAACCTGCAGAAGGCTGCAAAGGCCCAGTCTTCCCCAACTCAGCAAATGGTGCCCGAGTTACTGACACCACAGTTTTCCACCACATCCTCTGTTCCTGTTTCCCTCACCCTGCATCCAGTGCACAATCAAACTGAAATACTTTCTGAGTATTACTGCTCCCCAGATCTCATGTCACCAGCCTGATCCAGGCCAATGTCATCCCTTGTCTCAGCTATTATTATACTCTGGTAGTTTGTCCCTGGGCCACCTTGGCTGTACAGTCTGCTCTTGTATAGCAGTCGATGAATCTATATGGATTTATATCCATGAATTTGTATCCTCATGGAGTTCTGTCCATCCCTTAAAAGGTCAGTCTTGTTTCTGCCCAGGAATTGTGATTCCTGTTTGTCCCTCTGCCTGGACATTGCTTCCTAGAGATCCTTGCACATCTGGTTTTTCATGTTGTCCTGAATTCTGCCTTAGCGTCATCTCTTCAAGGAAGCCTTCCCCGATTGGCCATCTGAGGATACAGGGAAGGGAATTACTCATGTTGTTCACTGCTGTAGTCCCCGAGGCCTGGCAAAGTTGTCTCTCAGTGAATATTTGTTGGAAGGAGGGAATGTTTCGTGCTGCCTTGAGTATGAGTGCCTCAGCGTGTCTGTATGAACTGTGGGATATAAGATGCAAGGTGACTCTGTAGCTGCGGGAAACACACGATTGGTTTGGGGAGAGTTTAATAAAAGGACTCATGAAGTGTGGACAGGGTACAAGAAAACCACAAGAGCTAGTGTGGGACCCCAGGGCTAGTAACAGTGGGGGTACAATTACCAACCCTAGGGAGCAGAACCTGGAGAAAGAGAGAGCTGTAGGGGAAGGGCCCCCTCCATCAGGAGCTGAGATTCAGCCAGTCCACTGGGACTCTGAAGGGACAGAATCAGGGCAATACATAACTCTGACTTCATTCTTTCTCCTTCCCTCCCCACTCTGGCCAGGCCTTCCTTTTGACAAAACACATTTGGAAGACAGAGGCCAAGAGAGCTCCCTGAGGGCATTCACATGGGTCATCCTCTTGGGGCACAGAACAAGTTGGAGAAGAAAGGAGCTAGATCTGGAGGGGGTAAAAGGAGACTATCCAACATGGCTGCTTAGAGCTGCAAAGAGCTCTTTCCCCCAGGAGGCAGGTTGACTCTAATTATAGAAGTGCTTGCTTACTGTGAACACCACGTTACTCTTCTCAAGGCTTGTCTGCCTCTTGGGTGGTGCGCTGTTTGAAAGCAGGCAGGGCTCGGGGGAGACGCACAGAGGATTTGGTGAAGTTATCAAAATATCCTGTAGAATGGTCGTGCTTTCTCCAGTCACTTGAAGAAATTCTCTTATCCCTGGACTGCTAAATTGGTATGGAATTTTACAACTTACAGACTTTTTGTAATAGTTCTGGAGACCAGGAGGACAGATACCACTATCTCTATAGGGCCAATGGGTGATCCACCAAGGCCAGGGACATGTCGGACAGTGCCGCAGGTGGAGCTGAGGTTGAAACTCTTGACTTACAATCCAGGGCTCTCTACTCTAACACGCTGCAGCCCTTGGGGGTCATTTTTGTGGCTTATGACAATTCATCGTCCATATTCTATTTTATTTATTATTTTATTTTATTTTATTTTTTTAAAGATTTTATGTATTTAGTTTTCAGAGAGAGAGACACAGAGAGAGAAAGATCACAAGTAGGCAGAGAGGTAGGCAGAGGCAGAGGGAGAAGCAGGCTCCCCACTGAGCAAGGAGCCTGATATGGGACTTGATCCCAGGACGCTGGAATCATGACCCGAGCCGAAGGCAGCTGCTTAACCAACTGAGCCACGCAGGTGTCCCATCGTCCATATTCTATTTTAAAAAATAATTTAGTGAATGACTGCGTATGACCCCATTGCCCCTTTACAAATGATACAAGGAAGTGAAAAGGAAAAGTACACTAAGGACTTGGAAGTAAACTTGCCCTCTAAGAATTAAACTATGGTGGGGCGCCTGGGTGGCTCAGTGGATTAAGCCGCTGCCTTCGGCTCGGGTCGTGATCTCAGGGTCCTGGGATCGAGCCCTGCATCGGGCTCTCTGCTCCACGGGGAGCCTGCTTCCTCCTCTCTCTCTGCCTGCCTCTCTGCCTACTTGTGATCTCTCTCTCTGGCAAATAAATAAATAAAATCTTTAAAAAAAAAAAAGAATTAAACTATGGTATTAGCTCGTAAATAGATTACAGCACGGAAATGCAGTGTCACCTCAAAGAGCACCATTGTTCCCAGGTCGGCCAGACTCAATTATGACTCACTTGAAGGTATGACCATTTTTGAGGGAGGATGTTATCAGTTAGAGGTGAGCTGAATCATCCTTCTAAGCTTAGGAAGACTAGAGTTGCAGAAGCCAAGTGTTAGCAGAACCCAGCCAGGCCTGGGGAAGAGGATGCCACCATCCCCACCCACCCCCCTGCTAGAAAGAAACCCCATACCCGTTAGCAGGCCTTGCCCATTTCTCTTCCAACCCCCTTACCCCAGGCAGCCAGAAATCTATTGTCTGTCTCTCAGAGATTTGCCTGTTGAGGACGTTTCACATCAACAAAGCCGCACAAAATATGGTCTTTTGTGACTGGGTTCTTTCACTTAGCATATTTTCGAAGTTCATCTATGTTGTGGTGTGTGTCCGTCCTTCATTCCTTTTCATTGTGACCTCATATTTCATTGTCCGGCTATACTAAATTTTATTTATCCATTTATCAGATGATTGATGCTGTTTTTCCCCCTACTTGTTGGCTATTATGAATAATGCTGCTATGATTGTTTGTGTATCGATTTTTGTGTGGATGCATGTTTTCATTTCTGTTGGGTATAGACCTGGGAATGAAATTGTTGGGTCATATGGTAACATTGTTTAACATTCTGAAGAACTGCCAGATGGTTTTCTAAAGCAGCTCCCACCATTTTACATTCCCACCAGCAATGTCTTAGTGTTTCAGTTTCTTCACATTGCTAGCTGACATCTGTTATCTTCTGTTTTGTATTGTAACTTCAGTACAATAGGAATAGGAATGTTAAGAGTAGACGTCTCTCTTTTTCAGGGGAAAGCATTTAGTCTTTCACCATTAAGTATAATGTTAGCTGTGGCTTTTTGTAGCTGAGAGTTGTTTTTTTTTTAATCATGAGTCAATGTTGAATTTTATTACATGATTCTCCCTGCCCCACATGTTTGGAGATTTTTTTTTTTAATTTTTTTTTTAGATTTTTATTTATTTATTTGACAGAGATCACAAGTAGGCAGAGAGGCAGGCAGAGAGAGAGGAGGAAGCAGGCTTCCCGCTGAGCAGAGAGCCCGATGTGGGGCTCGATCCCAGGACCCTGAGACCATGACCCGAGCCCAAGGCAGAGGCTTTAACCCACTGAGCCACCCAGGCGCCCCATTTTTGGAGATTTTTATGTGGTTTTCCTTCTGTGGTTTCTTGATATGGGAAATAACATCGATTGAGTCTTTTTTAAAAAAGATTTTATTTATTTATTTTTGAGAGACAGAACATGACCAGGGGGCAGAGGGAGACAAAGACGCAGAATCCCCACCAAGCAGGGAGCCCAGTGTGGGTCTCAATCCCAGGACCATAAGATCATGACCTGAGCTGAAGGCAGACGCTTAACCAGCTGAGTCATCCAGGCACCCAACATTGATTGATTCTTAAACAATGAACCAGCCATGTATTCCTGGGACAGTCCCCACTTGGTCTAGCTGGAATTATCTCTTTTATATATGTTTTGCTAGTGTTTTGTTCAATAATTCCTTTGAATTTTCATTGCAGCACTTGATTAGAATTTTTATTAGCTCTTATTTCATTGTTCCTTTTTCTGAACATCCTGTGCTTGTTTGATAGGGCTGGAATAGCTTTTCAAATTTATTTGAATGTAACTAGCACTATCTGTGTTTCCTCCAGTATCAATGGTTTTTAAAAAATATTTATTTATTTATTTAAAAGAGAGAGAGAGAGAGAGAGCCTGCCCACATGTAGGAGGAGGGAAGGGGAAGATGGGGAGAGAGATGCCAGCTCCATGCCCAGCATGAGCCCAATGGAGGGTTTGATCTCACGATCCTGAGATTATGACCTGAGCTGAAATCAAGTCAGATGCTCAATGGACGGAGCTACTCAGGTACCTGCCAGTGCCAATGTTTTTGATTTGTTTGTTTCATGATCGTCTTTCTCTTTCAAATTATGGACTGTTCCTCCCTATGTCCAGTGAACCTTGTTTGTTTGTGGTTAAGAATAAGTAGTAAAACTGATATGAGTGTTATCTGTTGACTAATGGCTTCAATTTAGGGTAAATGTATAAGGAGCACACCACAGGCTTTAACATTAGGATTTTTTTGGCGGAATAGGATTTGAACAATTTACCAGGTTTCCCATAATCATCAATATGCCACTTTTTGGTAGAACCGTTCACTTCCATAACCATATCATTTTACATATCCATGAAGCAAAGCGAATTATAGATTCAGTAAGAATACAGTCTTTCTTTGACTCCATTTTGATATTTTTTAGGCCTCTTACCTCTTATTTGAAGGTGGTTCCCTGCTCTATACTAAGTCATATAATCTCAAGTCATTGATAGACTCACCATAGCAATAGGTAGCAAGGGAAAATCTCTACTTGATTACAGTTTGAAGTATGCAATTGCACCAGTGTTCTAGAAACTCATGGGTATATAGAAATCCCTTTCAAATCTGTGAGAAAGTCAAACACAGAAGTGATTTCTGATGTGACAGAGGGGAAGCAGGAAAGCTTTAAGGACAGGGCTGCTGGAGGAGGTGGGAGGAACAGCCTGGATCAGGTACCACAGTTGGGGTTCTGAACTTTTGGGGTAACATGAATGCTGGCGCCACCCTACCCTAATGTGGGATTTATCCATATGGATGATGGCTTCTGATGTGAATAAGGGACAAAATGAAACTTCAGAGACATACAGTGTACTGTTTTAGTGCATAAATTTATAGTAGGAGAGTCAAGGGGCGCCTGGGTGGCTCAGTGGATTGGGCCGCTGCCTTCGGCTCGGGTCATGGTCTCGGGGTCCTGGGATCTAGCCCCGTATCGGACTCTCTGCTCCGCGGGGAGCCTGCTTCCTCCTCTCTCTCTGCCTGTCTCTCTGCCTACTTGTGATCTCTCTCTCTGTCAAATGAATGAATAAAATCTTAAAAAAAAAAAATGGAATTGGATTGGAACAAATTCAACCTGACAAAACTTTCCTGTTCAGTTTTTTTCCCCTCTCTTTTCTCTGAGATACCTAGTGCAGTAGATGGTTCCGATGGCTTTTCCTTAGGCATGTTATTCCACTTTTTGGATGAAGTAACTGACGCAAAGTAACCCACGGTCACATAGAATGAGGAGAAAGTAGGCTTCTGTGGTTGTGCAAGAGCTAGAATAGAAACCCATAGAAAACTCAGAGCAGTCTTCTCCTGGCTACAGTTTCCTATGTGGAGTAATATAATGGAGACCGTAGCTTTGTGAAGTTTTGTGGAAGAGTGAAAGAGTTTCTTTATATAGAAGTTGCTCTTACAGAGTCAAGAGTAACAGCTGAGACCCAAGCACTGTAAAATTGTTACTCCATAATGGCATCTTTTGACAACTATATTAATTTATTGCTTTTGGATTATTTTTCCTCAGTAGGTATTGAGGAGGACAGAGCTTAAAGAATTTAGATGAATACATAGGGAAATCTGTTAGGCAGTCTCAGCCTCCCTGTTGATGAGAAGACAGGAGTTGCCAATTAGCATGTCAGATACTCTAAGAGAAATGGTAGAGAAATGATGGTTTTGTTGACTGAAAAGATATCCACGTATGTGACATATTTGGTGATATATTTCATGCTGCAGATCCTTCCTCTCCTGCCCCTGATGGCTTAGATTTTTACCCGAGATGGCTTTGCTGAGCCCTTACCTCTTTCCCGTCCTGCTTCCTTCTCGCCCTCACAGGTGTTTCCCAAAGAGTATTCCAAAATAAGATAAGATAAGATAAGATAAGATGAAATACATAAATCCTTATTTTAGGATCTGCTTCTGTGAAACTTACCTAAGATGGTGGGTACTCAAGCAGTCTTAGGAAGCTGTCTCTAGGATGGTCTTCCTCACCAGTCAGAGGGCAGTGAGGCCTCCAGCCATGATGACACGTGGAGCACTGAGCTCTGGCATGGTGTAGCAGTGCAGTTGCTAAGACCTTCACCTCTTGGTGAACTTGGATGGGACAGAGGTAGGAGGGAATGCACTGGCTCACGTGTGATGTCTCTACATGGGAGAGCTAGCAGTTAGGGGGGCTGTGGAATTGGGTGGACATCACTGGGAGAAAATGACAGGCTCAGGGTAATCAGTCAACAATTTCAAGCTGAGTATGAGGGTCAGTGGGCCTTTGGGTAAGAATTTAAAGAGGCTGTCATGTCCTGTAGCTGGAGGGCAGACATCCCTGAAAACCAGACACTAGACTTCATGGTAAGAATGGCAGGCTTTCAGAGCAGGCTGAATTCTCAGTATCAGAGTTAAGGCCCTGATAGAGATGGAGATCTGGAAAGGGAACTTCTGAATATTTTCATGTGAGCGTCTTAAGTCCCTAGATTGTCCTGAGCCCTCTGGGCCTGAAGACACGGCCTCCTCTACCTTGTGGAAGATAGGGTCCTTGTTCCCTCTTTGAAAAGACAATGTAGACCCTTCAAATGAGACCGGGGCCTTATAAGACAATGCTAGCTTTTCCCAAGATCTGCCTTCATTTCCTTTTCTGGTTGAAAAATCGATAGTGATGGTCAGCTGTACAATAGGCAAGTCCTGGGCTTAGGAAGGGGGGTGATGGATAATATATCAAAGGTGCTGACTCACATGGACCAGCAGAACCAAGGAAAGCATGCCTAGGAGTGGGTACAAAGCAGGCTGGATCAAGGGTGACAGAATACAAAAGACAAATATGAGGTCGCTCTCTCATAAGGTAGGATTTTACACTTTGATAAGGGCTCTGGACGGTGGTTTAAATGTGCTAATGTTTAGGTACTTGGAAGCTTGAAAAAAATGATGAGCTTCATTAAATAAGGTTGAGATACCAAAACTCTCATGGCTCAATAGAGAGGAAAGATTTTGCTGAAGTAAATCCCCTCTGAGACTGGAAAAATCCCCCAGCTGACTCTGTTCTTTGGGAGGACCCATAAACCATTTACTTTCCAAGGCAATAGGGAATGTGATAATGAGGGGAACAGCAGCATCGGTAAGGGGCTCAGTAGTGTCCTTCCTTTATAGGCCAGGCTGGTAGTTAGTGGCTGTTCTTGAACGGGGCTGCTCGTTGCAGTGGAGAGGATCCTGGATTGGAAAAGGCTAGATGAGAGCACATAACCTTCATAAGCAAGGTGAGGATAATTGCTGTCATGGGCAACAAGATCAGAATAGCACAGGAGAGGCTGACCTGCAGGCGTCTTTGGAGATGGTCAATAATGGTGATCATGTATTCCTAGGGGTTAGACAGGCTATTACTATATATATATATATATTTCATATTACTGTATAACTAAATTACTATATAAATAAATATATAAATAAATTTTATTACTATGTGTGTATATATATGCATATGTATATATATATAGACAATATATATTAGACAAGCAGAAGACTGACATAGCCTCCCCCAAAGGAAAGTAATAATCTCTTACTCAATTTCTGGACCTGAGACAGCTGAACCCAAATCCATCTATGGAAGGAGCTGCATAGATTTTAAGACAAACCCTGCAAAACTGCCAAGTTTATAAAGTAGTGATGCTTCTAGTCATTCCACAAAGGGTCCTGTATCCATTCACCTAGATAACCAAACAATTGCAACAGGAAATACCTAGATCTTTGAAGGGTCTGCGTTGACACTGCTACCCCGGCATCCAGCCCTTGTCGGGGAAAAATGGAGGGAGGTAAGGTTCATAAATGGAGTCGTGGCCCATATCTGCCTTAACATGGGTCACTGTACCCATGGAACCACCCAGCAATCTTTTCTCTAGTTTCTAAACGTAAAATTTGGTGGACATACTCAGAAATCACATTGATTTCTTGACATACAGAAGAAAAGCTGATATAAGTATTTAATCAAAAACATTATCACAAAGATGATGGAAGATGGAAGAGATTCAGTGGTGGGGTTCTTGGCATATCCCCCATTTTAATCACCAGTTTGGCCTCTTCAAACACCAGATGGATCATGGCAGATGAGGAGCATGGCCACAGGCCTATCTAAGAAGCTCCTATATAGCTGTGGTTCCCATTGTGGTTATCTTTACTAGAACAGATTAATACAGCCTCAAGAATATGCCATGAGGCTTTAACACAGTTCCAAAGATCTCCAGTGACTGTGCTTTATGGACAGAAAAAAGTTGTAAGAAATTAAAAGAGGATCAAGATAAGAATTTTGAAGAGCATTAAGATTCTAGAGACGCGGGTGCCTGGGTGGCTCAGTGGGTTAAACCTCTGCCTTCGGCTCAGGTCATGATCTCAGGGTCCTGGGATCGAGTCCCACATCGGGCTCTCTGCTTGGCAGGGAGCCTGCTTCCTCCTCTCTCTCTCTGCCTACCTCTCTGCCTACTTGTGATCTCTCTCTGTCAAATAAATAAATCTTTAAAAAAAAAAAAAAAGATTCTAGAGACGCTGTGGGTCCCTCATAGGAGTTGCTACTTTTATTTTCCCTGCAACATATTAACTAGCCTTAAGTGTTCCCAGCAGAGGTTTTATGGAATCAGGTGGAGATGAGGTCCCTAAAAGCCCCGGCTGGGTTTTTCAACCAGCGAATGCATACACAGTATTAGAAATTATGCCAAATTGTTATGGGCTTTTATCTAACAATGAGAACACAGAAAATGGAACTCTGTGTATTCATTCTATAATATTATCACTTAGTAGCTGTGTACAAGGGTATAGACCCATTCCATGCTCTCGGATGACCTTTTGGAACCAAACTTCTCCACCACTAGTAGATCTCACATGTCTATAGCATGCTATGTCCTCATTGTATGATATTTGTTTTCATCATTCAGCATTTTGGTACAGAGGGTTTACCAGACTCTGCTTTCGCAGATGACCTTTGGAAGTAGGCTTATGTACCTTAGATGAACTCACCAAGGCTCACAACAGCATAGTCCAATCATATTGATCTGAGAGTTTTTTCTAGAACTCTCATCACATTTGCCCATCAAGTTACCTGGACATGGTTCTTTGGTAAGAACCACAAACTTGAGAGGACAGGAGATACACCTTGCAGAGATGAGGGGCACACTACGCCAGTGCAGTTTTTAGTTGAGTGATCTGGGAAATGCTGCAACATGTCCTCCACAGCAAAAACAAGTTTTTGTCCTTTGCATCTCCTACCACTAAGATAGAAACCTGAAATTTGGGCAGCGTCTTTACATTTGCGATGCAGCATATTTCATATGTGGGGTGGAGCTCTGACTTACCTTTGGGCTATATTAAGACTACTAGTTTTAAGTTGGTCCCAGAGCAAGAAGGACCTCTGCAGCAGGTTTAGTCACATGGGCCATATCATTTGGCTGAGGCTGTCGTACTGGAGGTATCTGGGCATAAAAGGATGATACGGACATTGTGGCAAACTCCAATAAAGGAGCCCTAACAAAGCACAGACCCTTGGAATTCTAGAGCAAGACCATGTTATCAGTAGCAGAGAAAGATAGACTATTCAACAAGCAGCTCCTGGCAGAGATGAAAGCTGTAAATGGGTCCAACACACCTGGCAGAGTAATGGGTCCCGAATCCCCGAAACCTGTAAATATGTCACTTGGCAAGAAGGAGTTTGCAGATGGGATTGTGTTAAGACTCTTCAAATGGGAAAATTAGCCGGGATTATCTGGGTGAGCCCAACAAAACAAGTTCCCTCTAAGAGGAAGGCAGGAGAGTCAGAGTAGGAAGGATACACAAAGATAGAAGGAGGAGTCACAGAGAGGGAATTAAAGCTATGCTACTTCATTGTTGATTTGAAGATGGGAAAAGGGGCCACGAGCCCAGGAGTACCAGAAACCTCTAGAAGCTGGAAAAGAAAAGGAAATAGATTCTCCCCTGCAGCCTCTAGAAGAAGACTTGCTGACCTCTTGACTTGAAACCAGTGAAACTGGTTTTGGGGCTCCAGAAATGGAAGTGATAGATTTGTGTTATTTTTAAGCCGCTAAGTTTATGGTAATTTGGTATAGCAGCAGCAATAAGATACTAATACAAGCCTTTTCCAGCAAAGTTTATTTAAAGCTGTTCTTGAATATCCCTCCTCTTGGCAATAGAGACTGACTCTGTGCGTTCCAGATAATACCATTCCTTCAGGAGAACAAACTGCCAGGTGGTGACAGGTGGAGACCATATCCATCCTGACTAGAATTTAACTACTTTCTGGATAGGAGTTTGCCATTTTTAAATATATATTTTATTTATTTATTTGACAGAGAGAGAGATCACAAGCAGGCAGAGGCAGGCAGAGAGAGAGGGGGAAGCAGGCTCTCTGCTGACCAGAGAGCCTGATTCAGGGCTTGATCCCAGGACCCTGAGATCATGACCTGAGCCAAGGGCAGAGGCTTTAACCCACTGAGCCACCCAGGCGCCCCAGGAGTTTGCCATTATTGTCAGCAGTGCTTCAGGCAGCCCCAGTATTCATTGATTCGCTAAGTGTCTGGTCTACCAGCATGGGATGCTCTATAACATTGCCTAAGACCAAGGGCACCATTTTTTAGCCAAGCATCAGTGAAGACATGACTGTGGGATCTGCTGTTCCTACACATACCCACCAAGAAACTGCTATCCTGGTGGAGTGGTGACATAGCCTCTTAAAGGAGAGGATGCTGTATAGCCTTGGGACAGGGCAACCTATGGGATGCAGTCCACTCCTTCCATCAGTCGGTGGTCATTGTATGGCTCTGAAGTCATGGGTCCAAAATTCAAGGGGTAAGAGTAGGAGTGGCTCTAGGATCCACTAAAGAATTGAGCTGTCTATCTGGGGGTCCAGAATCTGTGTATCTAGAGGTCCTGAGTTGTAGAGGGAGGAAATAAGAGTCACACTAAGTTTTAAGCTACCACTGCTACATGGTGACTTTAGGTTCCTAAGGCCAGAAAATTCGTAGGCAAATAAAAGAGTGACCATACCAGGTTATTGGCTCTGATCATCAACAGCAGGGAGAGTATGTTTGGCACTCATATGACCCACTGGGTCACGTCTTGGTATGCCCGGGTTTAACTGTAAATGGGCAAGGATAGCAACTACATTGTACTAAGGGCGGGATAACTAGGGTCTTGGGCCACTTGGGGGTCAGGGTCTGGATCATTTTATCAGGCAGCTCAGAAATGCTAGAATGAAGGGAATCTAGCATGGATTAAGAGGAAGCTATGGTTCATCCCACTGTCCCTCTTTTCGTATAGTGAACTGTGATAACAGAATCCAGAAGAAGCTATACCTGGGTGGAGTAAATCAATGTGGTGAGTGGGTCTGAGCAGTGCCAGGGGCGAACTGTAGGAGGCACCGTGGTACATGCCCAGGTGTGTTTAACTGAGCCACAGCATCCCTCTCTCACTTGCTGTAAATGTTGGTTGCTAATGGCAATATGTGCTTTTTTTCTCTTTTAACACCTAGTTTTTATTCATTCAACAGTATAATGGTTTTGTTCTTTCATCTGGTTACATATAGCTGTAATGGAGTTCATTTCTTTTCTGCTGCTCTGTAGTAGTTGGTGTTCTCAATCTAACACAATTTACTCTTCTGCTCTATAGATGGAGCTTTGAATTGTTAGTGGGTTTGGGTCATTACAAATAATGTCCCCATGGGTATTCTTTTTTTTTTTTTTAAAGATTTTATTTATTTATTTGACAGAGAGAGATCACAAGTAGGCAGAGAGGTAGGTAGAGAGAGAGAGGAGGAAGCAGGCTCCCTGCTGAGCAGAGAGCCTGATGCGGGGCTCGATCCCAGAACCCTGAGATCATGACCTGAGCCGAAGGCAGAGGTTTAACCCACTGAGCCACCCAGGCGCCCCCCCCCCATGGGTATTCTTTTACCTGTCTTTGAGTGTACACATACATATCTGTTGCATTTCTACCCAGGAAAGTATGGAGTCACAAGATGCACATCAGATCTGCAGTAGTAGGTAATGTCTGAGTGTCTTCTGAAGTGGTTTGTGTCCTGTGAAGAATTATTCCACCACTCTGTGGGCATGAGATATTTTTCTATATGATCTTCTGGAAGATTTATTGCTTTCCTTTTATCTCTAGATCAGTAGTCGACTTGGAATGAGGTAAAGGTGAAGTTTAAATGTTTTCCATATGGAAATCAGTTGACCATTTGATTGAAAAAGACGGTTTATTTGAAAGAGTCCTCTTTGTGCACTGTCCTGCAACTCTCAGTATCATGCAGTGTTTCCTTTGATGGATTTTTTTCTCATGAAAGAGCTTTGGATCTACGCAAGTAAGTGAAGAGTGAATAGTTATTTGGTTGACCCTTTTGTGATAGTAACATTATCATCTCACTTCACTAAGGAAACTGAGGCTTATAGAAGTTAATTAATTTAGTGGGCAGGTTCTCCTGAACTAAGATTCTCATTATGAGTGCCTTAAATAAAATAGAAGTTATTAATTAATTAACCAGATAACAGTGTGGAGATGGGTGATTCAGGTCTGCTAAGGTACTTTGCTGTCTTTATGTGGTGTCCATTAGTGGGTCCAAGACTCTTGTTCCAGCTCCCACTCACGTGTTCTCATTGCAGCTTAGTGGGAGGGGAGGGTGAGCATGGAAATGCATGCCTCGTATTTTAGGGATGTTACTTGGAAATTACACAATTCCACTTGTATCCTATTGGCCAAAATTCACTTACATAATTCACTTACATAGCCACATCAAACCAAGAGAGCCTGGCAGAATGGAGTCTTTAATTTAGGTGGCCAGCATCTTGCCAAAATTTGGGGTCTCTGTTTCTATAGGGAGGAAGGAGAGAATGGATATGGGAATTGCTAGCCATCGTTGAATACTTGGTTGTGGCACATCTGAGATTCAGACAAAAGCCTGTGTACCTCCAGGCTCTACTGTACAGCCCACGACAACCCAACCGGACTGCCACAGTGTGTCTCCTTGAAAAACTTTAGGATACCTTCCTGTCAGAACAGAATTCCTGGATGTCTCTCCAGACATGTATAGAATTCCTTTGATTAGAAAACAAATTTATTTAACTCAGTGTTTTTTGTTTTTATTTTTATTTATTTTTTAATCAGGAAAACTGATTAAATTTCAATACTCACGGCTATTGTCAGAGAAAATGTTTCCAAAGCCTGCTTTACTCCTTCCACTACTGACTTTACCTTCACTTAATTCGTTCTTTCTCTCTTCCTTTCTTTCCCCCATCCCCATTCCCCTCTTTTTTGGCTCACTATTCTGTCTTCCCAAGGTTATGGTGCCCTGGTGTTTCCTTTCCATGTCCCCACTGTCCACACAGTGACAATGAGGAGTCAGTCCAGGGGTTGGTGGGGAGGATGAGAGCAAGTGGGGTCACAATGTCTCACTTTTTCATTTTTTTAAACTTTTATTATTAGTTTTTATTACACAAGGGTTACATATTCATTGTAGAAAAATTAGAAAACACAGAAAAGCAAAAAGAAAAAATAATCACCCATAATCCCACTACCCATAAATAACTACTATTAACATTTTAGTGTATGTCCTTCTAGCTTCTTATGCATATATATATACATACATAGATATATTTATATATAATTTTCTTTTTTACAAATATTGTGTCATACTATACATACTGTTTTATAACGTGTTTTTTTTTTTAAATTTAAGATACATCGTGAACATTGTTGTTTATTCCCTGAAAAAATTATACAGATACTACATGCTCATTGTGGAAAACCCAGAAATTACAGATATGCAAAAAGAAAATATAGTTGCTCCAAATCTCACCTCCCGGAGATAGATGCTATTAACATTTTAGCAAATATCCTTGCAGATGCTGTAATGCACACGTGTATATGTATACTTTTAAAATGGAAACATACCATATTCTTCTGTAACTTCCTTTTCCATTTAATAATATAGCTGTTTATTTCAATAAATATACATCTAGTGCTTACTCTTAATTGGTGGGCAGTATTCCATTGAAAGGATATACCCTATTTAACCAACCCTATATTGTAGGCTTACTTATATTTTTAAAATTTTTCCAAATAATGCTCCTATAAACATCCTTTTTTAACATTTTTTTTGAATAATGCATGAATGTACCTTAGTTCATTTTTCTTGGCTTTTTTTGAGGAGAATTTCCCTAAAGGGAAGTATTTGGCATACACAAAAAATATATTGCCAAAATATTTTCCAGAAAGATCAGATCAATTTACACCCTTGTTGACTGTGTGAGAAAATGTTCATTTTCATACTTCCTTGTTGTCCCTGGGAACTATAGTTCTTTATACCCGTTGTCTGTCTGATACATAAAAAAGAATATATTATAAGAATTTGTACTTTTGATTACTAGTTAAATATTTTCATATTTATTATTAGTTCATTACTTTAATTTATGGTACACTGACAGTTTGTGTCCTTGGCTCAATTTTCTACTCAAAAGCTTGATTCTTTTTGATCATAAAATGTTACTTATTCATGCATTCATTATCCACTCACACAATAAATATGTTTTCAGTATTTGCTTTGTGTCTAGCACTGTGTTAAGTATTGAGGATATAACAGTAAGCGAAATAGACATAGTTGCTGCTTTCTTGAACTTCCAGTTTAGTGAAGAGAAACAGACAAACAAGCAATAATTTTAAAAGTGCAATGAGGAAACAATGAAATGGGAACACTTGGTTGGGCAGATTGTAAATCATAGAAACTTTCCAAGGGCAATGGGGTCTTGATACGTATTAGAGATCTATGCATTTCGTTGCGTATATTTCAAATTTTGTTTTCTCTCAATTTGGTCTGTTAATTTTTACTGTATAAGGGTTCTGTATTTTTAATTGGTCAAATCTATCCATCTTTTTCTTTTTGGTTTCTTCCTTTGTTGTCCTGCTTAGAAAGACTTTTTTTTTTTTCCCATAGTGAAATTATGTAAATATTTGTCAATATTGCCTGCTGGTCCTTTTATGTGCTTATGTGTTTTAATGTCTAAATCTTAACTTCACCTAGAATTTATTCTGATGGAAGTTATGAGGTATAGATCTAGTATTTTCCCCCAATAATTAGCCAACCAATCATCCTTAATTATTAAGTAATCCAAACTTTTTCCACAGATTTGAAATACCATCTTTATAATGCACTCAATGCTTCTGTGTTCTTGGGTTTATTTCTGATCTTTATATTTAATCATAATGATTTATTACGGGCCAATAGCATCACTGGTTTTTCTCATCCTATCTATAGTTATCTGAAAGCTGAGCATTTTGCATTTGGTGACATTCTAGAACACAAAGAGATGATAGACAGTGCTTAGGTATATGCGTGTGGCAAGGGAAGTGAGTCTGGATGGTACTCTTAATCCTTTCAACTTTGAGACTTCCAGAATCTGAATGCCATATGGGATATTGTTAATCTGACCCATTGTTTGCTGTCTAAAATAAATGAGCTGCCTTTACACTCTGAGCATTTATTTTCCCTTCTTAGTCTAAAGCTCAGCATTCGGTAGGTGGCAGTATTGCCCTACAGTAAGTAGCCAACCGTTATAGGAGCACCAAAGAACAAAACCATCTGGCAGGGTTTTAGAATTTCCCTAAGAGCTTTCATGAGAGGAGGCATCAGGGCTGTGCTACTTCTAAAGTCTTCTTTGTACCCTTGAACAATGGCTCAACCAGAATTTTGCAGTTGATCTGTTCCTAGAGGCGTGCAAGACATCAGGGGACAGGTATTTTAAAGTGATACCTTGACCCTGTGGGCATTCGCTCACGTACCTTATCCACAAGTATCTCTGGGCCCCTCCACTGACTGACTTAAAGCCTGGAGTTGTGGTTTTAAACAATAGGATTGTGGTGGGATTCAGATGATTTTTATTTTCTTTATACTTGGTGGTATGTTCCTGATTTCCCACAAAGAACATATATCGCTTCTGTAATCTGGAAAAAAGAAAACGATGAATCAACGCGGGATATTAAAATTGGGGGGGGGGGGGCAAAATGGGTGACGGTGTGCCAGAAAAAGTTGACATCCTTTTCCAGTTTCAGCATGTGAGGACATGCAATGGAATGGGTTCAGTGTTTTCTCTTTACCCCTAGAGATCAGCTCTGTGTTATTGCTAATCTGGAAGCAAATTACCAGCAGGAGGCTGAGATGGTAGACTCGCATCTCATGGACTACACCTGAGAAAGTCCTTTGGTAGGTGAGAGGAGAGTGGGGTCAGCCCCTAAAGAGAGGCATTGGCGCATCCAGTGGGAGGTGGTGAGCTCTCTATTGCCATTATGAGCCAGCGCAGGTCATCACGACTTGGAGCACTGAAATTCGTTTTAGAACCTGCTAGTGAAAGAAGATCTATAAATCTTGGAGTGTGTCCACATGAACTATAAAAGCAATCAAAGTCTGGGAAACAGGCACTATGAATAAAAGATAAGGTGGCTGAATTTATTTACCTCAGATATGGAAAGCCTAGCTGGAGAATTAGACAAATTCCCATCTCCATGAACAGCTACCATAGCCCTCCCAGACCTGGAGGTGAGACCTGAATTTATTAACAGTCTTCAGTTGTACAAAGGACAATGGCACAGGAGGTAAGTGTTCCTTTCATACCGAGACTAAGGCAGAGTGAGCCCAAATTAACCAAGCAGAAGTGATTTAGGTCAAGCATTTAGAGGAACGTGCTGAACACCAAGGTTGGATTTATCGGTTAATAATTTTGCAGGAATTAATAGGAATGAGATTGAAGCTAAGGGTTCAATATAGTGTAAAGGTGCGTGAGGGCAAAGACGGGAGCTGAGAGCAGGTCCAACTGGGCTGCTTTATCATTTCTAAAACAATGGACCTTAAGTGAATTGACCACATGGGACGAAAATGAACCATATTCAAAAAAGATATTAAACTTCAATCAGACCTGATTTATGAAATCAGGGTTTGCATACCAGATAAATCTGGGAGTGGTTACCTGCTTTGCAAGGGGGTATTCATTCTGAGTCTCTAAAGAGCATATTCCAACAACTGTTTTACAAATATTGGATTTAGAAAGTTGTGATTTTCTCATATAACTTTCAAAGATACCTCTTTATATGAAGTCAGGCATACCTATAACCATGTGTCAATTACAAGTTCACTGGAACAGAACTCTGGACTCCAAGAATAAGGCCAAAAATCAGCTGGTATGATCTAAGAGACTGCATAGCCTTTTGAGATCTTTTCTAACCCTCTAATCCTTTTGCTTTCTCTTGCTAGAAGAGAATTCCAAGTATAATCTCCACAACATCAGATATTAGGTTGAACCATATGAAATTGCCATTTTTGTAGGTCAAACAGTCAAATACCAGCAATTTCATATAGGCCAATCTAATACAATAATTATTCCAGTAGTTCATAAACACCTATCTTCATCTTCACTAAAGCTAACAGCTTTAATGTATTTAGTTGTTGGGTCAAAAATATTGGATATCTAAATGCCTGTGCACAGAAGTACCGAGAAAGTATAGGGTTGGGATTAAAGATGCATCTTGGATAAACTACCAATAGGCGTCTAGCTCATCCTTTTATTGGATTAGACACTTGTGTCTCTTGTCTGTCTTGAGGAGTCCTTAGATTTTTGAAAAGAAGAGAAGTCCAAAGGCCTGATCTTTCAACCCATGGGTAATCCTGTTTAGGTAACGGGCCAAGGAAGAACAGGGGAAAATACAACACAATTTGTACCATGTTACAAGTTTAGTGAGGAAGATCGTAAGAGAGCTGTGAGCGGAAACACAAAGCGTGTGGCTTCCTCCTTTCTAAAATATAGTATTGCTTAATGTGTCCTGCTTTCAAGATTCTAAGCATAAGACAAGACACCAAGTACACACTGGAAAAGTCATATCTGCATAGTCATCTAAAATGAGACAAGCTTAGCTTAACTAAAAAGATTTTATTAACGTAAAATGTTAAATATTTTTACGATCTGAGCTAATTCCAGCATGCCCTATAAGATTTAACACTATGCTGATGCGCAGACATCATGCTTCAGATTTCAGTTAGAACAAAATGTGATAATATTCAATTTTACATTTGAGGGTAATTGTATATGTTACTACACCATTTTCTAACTGGATTACTTCATTCTCCAAGAAGCTGAAAAAGACACCATTGGATCGAAAGGAAATTAGTTGCCCATATGCATTGTACGAAGATATTAGGATTATTGTGTATTTACAAAATTTAAATATGTTTCATATATGGTTTCTGTTGCATTATAAATTAAGATATCTTTATGTAGAAGCTCTTGGATTCTGACAGAATGGAAGACTGAATGTAAATGAGTGCAGACAAAGCAATAGGTGAGGTGGTATATGTTTGGTTATAATATTATTCCTAATAGTATTGATAGATTGGATTTTTGAACACAGTTTTGCAGTTTTAGATAGATTTCTATGTTTAAAGACTCATATATGATAAATTGTTCACATGAGAACAGCAAGAGCTAAAGATATACTATTATACATGAAATAATTTTTCTCTGTATAATACATTTAAAAAAACCTTGAAATAATTTAAAAACCATAATTCTTGCATCTGTCATGGTATGGTTTGGAGCAGACATGCGCAATGTCAGCTTTAAAAATCCTTTTAAAAACAGCCTGCTTTTTGAATCTTTTTTTTCCCTTGACAGCAGCTGCTTTCAAATGTAAAATCATTTAAAACGGTAGGGGGAGGCGAATAAAAGTAATAAGGAAGCATAGAAAACATAGTCAAAAACCAATAATTGTGGTTCAGCTGTCTGGAGGTCCTCAGGTTCTGTGATATTTTCGGGTCTTCGCAATGGTGGGTTTCCAGGAGGAGTTGTCTAGCTTGACACCAGACAACACAGCCCAAAGAACCTTCTCTTCCGTCTTCTAACCAGGGGGTAGGGAGTTAGATTTAGAAGACTGCTGTCATCTGTGATGGGACAGAATGTACATATGAGTGAATTACAGACAAAATAACCTGGGTTTGATGAACTGGCTTTTAAAATCCATCAGCTTTTGAATCAAGGTCTCTTGACTTAAGCACAATTGGCCATTTCGGACCAGATAATTATTTGGTTGGGGTGCTCCTGAGCACTGGAACATTTACTAGAATCCCTGGCCCTACTTATTCAGGTGTGACAACCAAAAATGTCCCCCAGATTGCAACGAAATGTTCTTTTTTGGGTGGTGGTGGTTGGGGTGGGGGTGTAAGGGACGTGGGACCAGCACTGTAGCCTGCAGTTGAGAATCATGGCTTAGAATTAAATATAAGCTGCTTGGAGGCACTGTTTTAGAAAGAGTCCCTGCTTTGGAGTAAGTTTGGCCTCTTTTCTAGACCCACCTCGGCTAATTCCTAGCTCTGTGACTTTGAACATGTAACTGGAAGCTTGCTAAGTCTCCGTTCTCCCGTGTGTGAGACAGGCTTTCATACCACTTACCTTAGATGAAGATTGTATGAAATAATCTATGAAAACATGAAACTTGGCTGGTATCCTATGTGCCTAGCATAGGGGAAGCACTCAGTAAATACAGCTTTTATTAACTCTTTTCCTTTACATAGGGCCATTGTCTTGCTTCTATTCACCTACTTTATGCCTCAGGAAGAAGTTTCTCAACTATTCCTTGCCGAGTTTTTGCCTACTGATTTTTTTTTTTTTTTTTAAGATTCTATTTATTCACTTGAGAGAGAGAGAGTGAGAGAGAGAGAGAGTATGAGAGGGGAGAGGATCAGTGGGAGAAGCAGACTCCCTGCAGGGAGCCCAGGGGACTCCAGGATCATGACCTGAGCTGAAAGCAGTAGCTTAAGCCACTGAGCCACCCAGGTGTCCCTAATTTCTATAGATTGTCTATACACAAGGGCATTCCGAGAAGATTTCCAGCTGTTGAATTTATAAGTTTTAGTTAAAATTTTTAACATAATGACAAGGAGAGGAGGAAATAAACCAGTAAGCCAAGTTCAGTTGAGGGAGCTGTGTTTTAAAGAAATAGTACAGCCCCAAAGAGAGGTTGGATCGAAATAGCCTGTTGCAGCAGAACTGGCAGTCTGGTTGGTCCCAGAGGCTGGAGAGGGACCACACAGACCTGACCTGGAAATTGCCAGTGCGGGGAGCACTAGGATGTGATCAGAATGGAGCGAGGCACCACAAAATGATTGGTGGCCTCTGGTAACTCTTACGCACCTAAGCTTTTGCCAGCCTAGAACAGAGCCAAGGGGCTCCCTCCTTTCCCCATCCTAACCTGAAAGATACAGGACCTTGGGAAAGAGCCCAGAATCAGGAATTGGATGAAGGGGGCAGAAAGGGAAAGATGTGCCCCACTTCAAGAAAACTAGTTTGTAGCTGAGGGTGGGTTCTCTTGATTACTGAGCCTAGACATTCAGTAAACTGTCAAGAACAAAAACAAGTTCCGGCTTCCCAGTCCTCTTATGTGGATTGTGTCATCCAAGTGTCTGGGCTTTTCTTCCCATACCCCAAAGGCTGCCATGTGTCATACTTATTTGTACATGAGCCTCACTCACCAAGTCGACAGTGTTGCTTGGAATGGTGCCCTATGCTCTACTTTTAGATAGAACCAGAGTAGCAAGTCAGCGTCAGGGAAGAAAGCAGGTGCCCCAGCTGAGCATATCAAATTAATCAAACACCGTGCACTCTCCTGGTCTCCACAGATTAATATTCTCTCTTAAGAATTCATATTCTGAAAATGTGGAGAAAAACAGGACGCTCTTTGTCCTTTCTGTGGTGAAAAACATTTCACTATACTCTGGATGTCACCATTTTGAGACTAAAAATAGGACATCTCTCTTTTATACTTACACTTGCCCCAAACAGTTAAGACTTGGAAAGCAAAGTCAAACACTATATGTGAGCCTCATTTCTCAGGAGAATCTCTCAGAGACGAATCATGGTCTATTTAGAACAGAAAGAGATGATAACTCACTTTCTCATCAGTTTTAGGACCCTTACTTTTTAAACCACCAGACTGTCAAC
Organism: Meles meles; assembly: GCF_922984935.1. Lineage (NCBI taxonomy): Eukaryota > Metazoa > Chordata > Mammalia > Carnivora > Mustelidae > Meles > Meles meles. The sequence continues at coordinate 89,751,222 of NC_060068.1, forward strand.
AGACTTAACCTAGCTGGAAATGGCAAAGTTACAGCAGACTCTGAAAAGTAAAGATTTGCATCTTTTGGGATCTCTTGGGATACTGACTATACTTCCTGAAACACAAATTTCCCAGGAATTCAATGATTCCTTGAACAGAATCACCATAACTACGGAGATATTTATAGGGAAGAAAAATCTCTTTATTTTCATTTAAGACTTGGAAGATCTATTTCCTGAATGCCTATATATCCTTCCCTTTCTCCAAACACTTAAGAGATTTGGGGAGTGATGGAATGGGTATTTATGTGTTGTAAAAAGGCAATGCTGGTGTGTATTATTCCCACTACGTGAGGAAATGTCTACTACAGGCTGAATTTACAAAGAAACTGTGTATGTGTATGCTCTGGTATGTGTATGTTGTGGTGGGATGTTTGCTCCCATGTTCTCTTTTTTACGTATGAAAAGCACAGGTATTATACACAGATACTATGAGATCCGTATCAAAATAGACCTTTGTACCTGTGCACTCATTACAGTGAATCAAAAAACCTTTTGTGCTATTGGATTCTCCTTCCTCGGTCTTCTTTTCCTATCTACCTATCTATATATAGCTAGACAGATACACACATATATGTTCACTTGTGAGTGCTATACACACAAACACACAGCATTCGCATGAATAAGAAGTGTTAGAATTGATGAGAAGGTGTTCAGATGTTAAGCAAAGGACTGGCTGCTTATTAAGGACAGCTGCTGGTTTGGGACATCTCTGTTGAGCATTGTGACACCTTCCCCTAACCCAGAGATTGTCTGATCGTCACCTAGGGTTGAGGTGACACAAAAGCCCGAAAATTCTTGGCAGGAATTCAGAGCAGCTTTCTACACCCTAGGAAGCTGACACCGGCAGTAAATGCTGAAATTCACCAGCAGTAAGTACGCCTGGAATGGTTTGGAGTGAATTCAAGTCCAAGGAAAGATGTCTTTCCACATTGATTGAAATCCTGTCTCTGAAGTTACAGGCTGCCAAAAGACTGTGAACAAAATGGAATGTTTTCCCGACTCGTTCTCAGCTTTCTGGGCTAATCCACCTGACCTTACTGGGAAACCTTTGATTTTTATTGTGAATGTTTGAGAATTTTATAGCATCTTTTCTCCAAAGTGCATGCTCTGAGACAGCTGTAACCAAGGACAGTTTTAGATGTGAAAATGAAAAGTGGAGAAAGGGAAAGGGAGGGAGGAGAGCAGAGGAGAAAGTGAAAGAAAAGGAGAATATGCAATTCAGCCATCAGCAAGTTCAAATCTTGGTCATTTGAAGTTTAATTCCTAAATACTGCTAAAGCCAGGGACACCAGAATCCCCCAAGGCACAATGATAACCATTTCTATGTTGTTCACATTTCTTTTGCTGATATGAGATTTCTTACATGGATGATATGTAAAGAAACAGAAGGACATAAAAATAAGTTTTCAAATAATCCACTGAGCATTTGACTTGAAAGCTCTGTTTTCAGATAGAATCTAGAGAAGTGCTCATAATGTAACTGTAGTTGCAAATTTCTATTCCAGAAAAAAAAAGGGAGACTTTCAGCTAACCCAGTGCTTCTCAAACGTTAAGCTGCACTAAGCATCATCTGAAGGCATGTTAAACTACAGATCCCTGGCCCTCCCTCCAGAGTTTCCCAATCAATAGGTCTGGGGTGGCGCTGGAGAATTTAGATTTCTTACCATTTCCCAGAAATGCTGATGTTGCTGGTCCTGAGGCCACACTCTGAGAAGCCCTGCATTGATCAAAGGCCTGCTAAGTGCAGGCTCCATGTTGGGTGCTGGGGATTATATCAGATGGGTCCTAATACAAAGAGGGTTCTTGTTCTCAAGAATGTTTGCTTGAGTAACTACAAAGCTTCATTAAAATGCCATAAGAGAGGGGCACCTGGGTGGCTCAGTGGGTTAAAGCCTCTGCTTTCAGCTCAGGTCATGATCCCAGGGTCCTGGGATCGAGTCCCGCATCGGGCTCTCTGCTCAGCAGGGAGCCTGCTTCCCTCTCTCTCTCTGCCTGCCTCTCTGCCTACCTGTGATCTCTGTCTGTCAAATAAATAAATAAAATCTTAAAAAAAAATGCCATAAGAGAAATATGGATACAATGCTATGGGAATTCCAAAGGGGGGAATTACTCCCAAGTGGAGAAGGAAGAAAATAATTGTGGAAAATCATGGAGATCTTGGTATTCATGCTGGGCATGAGGAGAACTTGTACATTTGATGAAGGGGAGACGGGCTTTCTGGTTGGAGAGAACAGTGCGAGAACAGTCATGGAGATCAGAGGCAACTTGAATTTGGGTCCAAGTAAACAGTCCAGTCCGGAATGAAGGGTGAACTGAAAGGTATATGAAGGAGGGAATAGTACAAAACAGAAACACAAAGAATTCCTTAAATATGACTGTGCCCTATCTTGCCTCTCCAGCTTTACACATACCATTCCCTTTTCCAGAAAAGTCCTCCCTTCTTAGACAAATGCCAGTCCCTCCAAGATTAGCTTGCAATTTTCTTTGATTTCTTTCATAATGTTCTGATTTTCTTCTCAGTCCCCTTTGTAAACTGCAGTTCTTTCCCCTTGAAACTTAAACTGTGTTATCCCAGGACTCTTCTCTAGGCACACACTCCCGGGGTGGAGTCAGCCATTCTGACTGATGCTTAAATGTGTATTTCTAGCCTCCAAGTTCACACGTCTCACCTCGGCATAAGATTTGTACATCTACTATTCACCACTGAACATCACTCTTGGAAGTCCTCCATCTCCAAAACTTTAATCGTCCTCTGTCTCTACTGCTCCTCCTTTGTTCTCTCTGACTTGGTGAGTAGAACCCGCATTCACCCTGCTTTCCAGGTTGGAACCTGGCTTTCATCCTTGATTCTGCCTTTTCTCTTATGCAACCCATCCAATTGTTCATATCCTCTTCTCCGACCCCCTGGCTTTCGGTCAGATCTTAAGCATTTCTCACTTGGATTATTGCACCTGCTTCCTTATTTAATCTCTCCAGGGCTTCAGGATAAAGTCCAAACCTCTCAACATGAATTATAGGGGTCTTAATGATATAGACCCACCTACTTTTCTAGTCTTTCCTGCCTCTTTTCTAACCACTTTCCCAACTAATGAAGTGCTTGTAGTTCATCAAAAAGCCCTATTCTTTCATCTCCTCATGTACCTTCAATATCCAGAATCTTCTGCATAGACTGTTTCTTCCGCCCTACCTCTTTTTTCTTTTTCTTTTTTCCATCTCTTTCTTTGGCTAACTCTGATTCATCCTCAGAAATCTCAGCTCACTTTCCAAAAGGCAATTCTCAATACCAGCAACCCTCTCCTCCATCCCACACCCCAACCTTTTACAGCTCACATCAGGCTAGGTGAGATTCCCATATACCCTTGTAGTGACCTGTATCTAGCTATTATGGCACTGTTGTATTCTAAGCAGTAGTTTCTTTGTCTGTCCAATTGTGTGTGTGTGTGTGTGTGTGTGTGTGTGTGTGAGAGAGAGAGAGAGAGAGAGAGAGAGAAAGTTGTTTCCAGAATTCACATGCCCTATCCCCAAACATTATCCCAATCTCTAAGAGGGGAAACCTGTCATTTGGCCTGTCATTCCAGCTGATTCTCCTCCAGTCTGTTCCGTTGAGATAGAGAACCTCTAGAAGGAGAGATATTCCCAGACCCTGACACAGAACTTGGCACATTCTAGGTTACCATCACATGACAGATGATGGCAGAGACGCCAGATGCTAGGAGAAAACGTCTGTTCTTCCTCTAGTAGACGATGAGTAGGAAGGTAACATTTGTGAGTAGGGGCTGAACACAGAGTAATGCATTAAGAAAGTGATGTGTGATCAGTGATGTGTGAATTAATTGGAGAGAGGGGAAATACATATGGCATACTGAATCCTGGATGGAAAGTTGCAGAGATTACAAAGGACATGGAGCTGCTGGAGTAAAAACTACCCAGAGTAACATTCAGAGTCACACCAGACTGAAGTACACAAAGTCTTTCTGGGAGGCGAGAGGACCTAAAGGATCATCTTGAGGCTACCAGGTGCCATAACTGCCTCATGTTCTCCAGGCAGATGTCAGACACTGCTGTGTGACATGGCTAGAGTGGATATGGGGCCCCAGACTGGCGTGGACTGAGAGTGACTCTGGGGGAAATGTTCCTAGATCCAACTGAGTCTGGAGTTGCACTGTCCCCAGGAAGGGACCCATTCTAGAATAGATTCAATTCCCAACAGATCCACCTCAGACTGATTCCAGTGCCTGGTCTCAAAGACCAAATTCTAGGCAAAGGTGAACGTACAAACACATCCCACAGCATTCATTTAGTCAGAATTCTGGAAAAGGTGAAACTGTCTTTTGGGCTTAATTTATTTCTGCCAACTTGTTTTGTTTGATTGTAACATACATTTAGAAGATGCTTGCCCTTCACTTTCCAGTCTCCTTTTAGCCTTTGTCAGTAACCTTGCAGGCTCTCCACAGGTGGTTCCATTTGTAATCCATTTGACACAGCAAGACTATCATAATTAATGAAGCTCCCTACAGCACTGCCAGTGACCCAGAATGTAGGACAGGAGAGGCGCTGAAGCAATGGAAAGAACAGTGGGCTGAGAGCCAGGAGACCTGGACGTGGTCAGGAGCCTGCTGTGGGGCTCTGTAGAAAGAGGGCAGCTCGCCTTTCTTTTGTGCCTCTCTTTGTCTCCAGTCTCACACTGGAAGGATGGGAAAGAAAAGGCGATGTCTGAAAGGAGGCTGCAATCACCAACCATTAAAATTCCTGCTCTTGGCTACCTTCCTTTATTTGTCACTGAAAATCACTTCACAACAAACTGTTGTCAAGTCAAGTTTTGATTGTGGTAGAAAGGTGGGGGAAGATAGGACTGACTCTTTCAATGCTAAGGTGAACAAGAAAGGTTCTGAGGTGAGGACTAGGTGGAACCGGGAGAAAGCAGGCATCTGAGCCCTTCCTTCCAGGGATGTTCCCCCAAGGGCCTGCCCGCCAGGATCGTCACATGGTCAGGGTTTGAGGTAGGAACAAAGGGAACCAGGCATGGTATCTTTCCCTTTTTTTCTCTCTGCTTCAAACACACATGTAAATGGAGTAAAAAGAGAAAAGAAGAAACCAGAAAATAACCAGATGGCTTTCTATAATGATTTTCATCTAGTTACAAAGATGTTTTGACAATAAGGTCCTAGAGAAAAGAACTGGAATATATTTTTCCACTTTTCACTCCATACTGTTCACCTACCCATAGACTAAACAGATCAGTGGCAAAAGATTTCCAGGAAGGTCATGGGAAGAAGGCTCCTATGGTCTAGCATGGTATACAGAGTCAGAGGCATCTGGCTGATTTGTTCATTAAAACGCTGCCATATACATCTGCTAAAAAAAAATGTTCCCAGAGGGACCCAAGGGACCTGCTCTCCTTCCTTCAGGCTTTCTCAAACCCTCTGGTTCACACTCCTCTGTCTCCACTGGTCAGCTTGTAGTGACATCATGCTATGAGTCCCCACAAAACCTGTAAGAAGCTGAGATGTGGCATCTCATGCCAAGGGTCCTATTTTTCCCCTTAGTGAAGAAACATGAATTTCCCTGAATGGAAGCCTTCACTTCATTTTTTTTTTTTTCTTATTATTCAAAATCCTACTGCATCATTCCCTCCTGAACAGCTCCTTGAATCTCCTAGCTTTTTCCTTTTCATGCTCTATACAGATTTAGGGTTTCAGTCCTGAGTATCAATTATTTGGATTATTCCTTTTTCACTCATGTTTTTACTCATAGCATCGCTCATTTATTACTAATATTATATTTTGAAACTGTATTTAAAATTCTTTTTTCTGCTTATAAAGGGAATACAAAGTCACACAAAATATTTCTACTCTTCATGATTATAAAAATGTCCCAAGTAAATAAACTGAAATTTCTGTTTTTCCATTAATGCGTGTTTTGGAAACCGTTGGATGCATTTTCATGAAATGTGAAGGGGATGTTTGGGATGGTTTGATTTATACTAGAAACTACACGGCCCACGTGCCATTTACTCTGCGTGCCCTTGCAGCTGTCCTCTTGGGCAGCTGATAGTGAGGTACAGGGAGGGGGCTCCCATGCTGCCTATGGGGGTTTTGCCAAACATATAAAGAAACTAAGAACACCTTCAGACATGAACTCCAACTCCAAAGTCCCAGGGACCAATGTTCTGCACTGTGCGCTCCAGATTAATGAGCGGAAGCCCGGGCTATTCTGTTGGATGATGATGGGGCATTCTCCTGAGCTAGGCGGGCTGGCCGGCTGGTAAAGAATACCAGTAGCAGGAGCGCCTGGGGGGCTCAGTGGGTTAAAGCCTCTGCCTTCTGCTCAGGTCATGATCCCAGGGTCCTGGGATCCAGCCCTGCACCAGGCTCCCTGCTCAGCAGGGATCCTGCTTCCTCCTCTCTCTCTGCCTGCCTCTCTGCCTACTTGAGATCTGTCAAATAAATAAATAAAATCTTAAAAACAAACAAATATATATATATATATATATATATACCAGTAGCAACAACAGTCACCACAATAAAGCATCTGTCCAGTGTCTGCTCTCTGCAAGCTCGGGAGCAGACACAAGACCTGCGGTGCTTCATTTAAATCCCAACAACCCGCCGAAGTAAGTAATGCTCTTATCTCCTTTTCAGGGATGAGGAAATTGAAACCAATGGATCTTAAACAGACTTCCAGGGCACAAAGTTGGTAAGTGGCAGAGCCAGCATTCGACCCCAAGGGTCGTCTCCATCCAAAGTCCCATGGCCCCACCACCCTGCGTACTTCTAGCAACAAGCGCCCAAGCTGTGGCCCGGAGGGCTCCCTCCTCACTCCATTCCATCTGCTTCCTGAAACCACTGCGAGGTCTCCCAAGCCCTACGCTCAGGGCTCAAGCCCATTAGTCTGCTCCAGGCCCTGCAGGGCGTGCTTCGCGGCAGGTGACTGACGCCCCACACGCAGCGTCTTCCTTTCTGACACCCTGCCTCCAGCCCACACCGCTCAGGCCACGCTACTTCTCCGCCTCTTCATCTGGCGTTCTCACTTCCACCTCTCCACCTTCTGCCACGCCGCTCCCCGAGCCAGGCTCTCCAGCTCTGCTGCCAGGTCCTCTCAGAGCCAGGCAGCACCCTGTCCTCCCTCTGCTTTGCTCGGTGGAAGCCAGAGGAGTCTCTTTCTTACTCCAAAAACCCTTTCCCTATCCTCGATCGAGCGCTCTCGGAAGCGGACGCCCCTCGGGAGACTTCTCAGACCGCGCATGCTCAGTGTAAGAGCTGCGGGTCGTCCTTCCTACGCGTCATCAGATCCCCCGGGGCAGCCACGTCCTGCGCATGCTCAGTTTAAGTGCTGCGGGTTGTCCTTAGTACTCATCATCAGACCCCCCCCCCCCCACCCAGGGCAGCCAGCCAAGTCCGGTCCAGATTTCAGATTTCACAAACATTTACTGTGGCTGCCTGGTGTCATTCTACTGTGTTCTAGGCGTTGTTCTAGATACAGAAGATACAGTAATAGTTAACAAAAGCGTGTAGAGGCCCTTCCCTCATGGAAGTTAACATTCTAGTGAAAACACCTCTCCATTCCTATGTTAAGCTGTATATTCCCACAGAATAGCTCTGGGGACAGACTGTCTGGGATCACTTTCCAGCCGTTCTACTTAAGAGTCTGTGTGGCCTTGGCTGAGTTAGTTAAACTCTCTTTGCCTCAGTTTCCTGCCAGTTGGGAAACATTAACAGCCTTTCCCTCGAAGTTGTCATTAGAATTAAATAAGTTAATATAGTTAACACATGTGAAGTATTTAGGATAGTGGTTGTGACTTTGTGACTTGTAATAAGGCATGCCTTTGGTCTTGCATCCCATTCCTGGCTCAAAGCTCCTAAAACCCTTGGAATTTCCTCAGGGATGATAGCAATAGAGGTGTCTTTTGTTATGTTAATGAGATTACTTTCACAAAAACCCTGGAAGGATGGGGGCTGGTTGCTAGGAGAACCAAAGGCGTGATTAGAGGGTTGGAACTTTCAGTCTCACCCCTCAATCTCCCGGGGTCGGGAGAGGAACTGAAGATTGAGTTCCATTTCCAACTGCCAGTGATTTTTTTTTTTTTTTTAACTGCCAGTGATTTAATCAATCGTACCTATGTAATGAAGCCTCCATAAAAACCAACAGAGGACAGGTTCGGAGAGCCTCTGGGTAGGTGAACAGGTGATGTACGAAGCAGCGCATGCTGGGGAAGGGATGGAATCTGCTTGTCCTTCCCCAAAGCCTATGCTTGCATCTGACATTTGGCTGTTCCCGAGTTATATCCTTTTGTGATACCTGCTGCTCTAGTAAGTAAAATGCTTCTCTGAGTTCTATGAGCTGCTCTAGCAAATTAAATGGACCCATGCAGGGGGTCCTTGGAATTTCCAACCTGTACATCTCAAGTGGTGGAGGAGGGCGGTCTTGTAGCCCTTAACTTAGGGGATCTGGTGCGTCCGCCAGGTCGTCTCAGAATTTACATGAATTGCAGGACACCATGCTGGTGTCCACGCATCTCTTGGTGGTGTGGGAAACCTGTCCCACACATTGGAATTAGGTACAGAATCCAGTGGAGCACTGTAAGTTCTCAATTTGTTAATTATTATTACTTCTTTTAGATAACTAAACATCTAGATGGCAGAGGAGTTTCTTTGGAAATTTCTTTTTCATTTATTTATTAAAAGATTTTATTTATTTGAGAGAGATAAGAGTGCACTGCAGGGAGGATGAGGGGTAGAGGGAGAGAGAACTTCAAGCTGACTCCGTCCTGAGCATACCCTGAGGCAGGGCTCCAACTGATGACCCTGAAATTGTGACCTGAGCCAAAACCAAGAGTGGGATGCTTAATGGACTGAGCCACAGTCCAGGTGCCTTCGCTTTGGAAATTTCTTTGTGTCCTCCTCTAGGCTGTAAACTACTTCTTCTTCTTTTTTTTGTAATTTAAATTCAGTTAATTAACATATAATGTGTTATAGGTTTCAGAGGTGGGGGTCAGTGATTCCTCAGTCTTATAAATAATACCCAGTGCTCATTACCATGTGTGCCCTCCTTTATGTCCAGCTTTTTGAAGGCAAGGGCCAAGTCTTCAGTTGTTTTCCATTTGCCATACCTGGTACAGTGCTTTCCAGGGCTTGTCAATGAATACATGCTCTTGACTGACAGGGCCAGTGGAGGAGGCCTCTGAGGGTCAGAGTGTATCTTGGCTCTCCTTGGAGCATGACTGTGTTCTCCTGAGAGGCTCCATTTTCATTATTGTATCTTTTTAAAGAGCGAGGAACGTATACTCAGTGCCTTCTATTGTTTGTGTAAAACAAATTTGTAATTTCTCAAGAAACAAGTCCCAAGGTTATCATGTTACAAATATCCGTTGCCTCAAAGAGAAATGACAAGACTTACCTTGATTTTTCAATGGTAAAGGCATAGTTTCCCTGAGTTTGCTTAAAAGGTTTTTCATTTCTCGCATGTCTCTGTAAAAGTGACAAAAAGAAGAAAAAAATCAGCTGTAAGTTTTTGAAATGCAATCCCAAACAGTCTGTTCTGTGAGACAATTGAGAGACGAGAGTCTGCGCTTAATTGTACTCGCTCTAGTTTCCAGTAGGCAAATATTGAATTTATTTTGCTTTTATAAGAAAAAATCGGAGACTGCTGGCTCTGGAAGGAATGGGAACTACTCTGGCAAACATTTCCACAGGGCATTCTGCTGAAGGAGCCCTCATCTCTGCCTTGGGTTGGACCTGGCTGAGGTCAGAGACGAGTCTCTGATAATGAGGCTGGTGTTGCGGATTTCTAAGAGGGAGGTCAAGGACGTGCAAGTACGATAACAGGGGTGCTCTGGGCAAAGCTGAGGCTGGGTGATGTTGCTCTCAGGCTTTAAGGGCTGATGGTTATTGTGGTTATATATGTGTCAATATATATATTGAGGTTATATTGCCTCATTACTGCGATTCAAAGTCAGTATAACACAGGTGTTAGGGATTCACAAAGTTCAGCACTGATTAAAGTGACTTGGAATAAGGGGAAACTGATGAATTCTAAAACCTTCAGAGAAGAGCTCTTCATGATGGCGGGCGTGGGGAGGGGGTGCGTGGAGAGGGAGAAGGAGGGAAAGAGAGCACCTGGGACAGATGGACAGACGGACCTTCTTGTAGCCCCTCCCACTGCATCCCTCCAACATCTCTGCTCTCTCCTCTTAGAATATATGTGATCATAAAACCACCCAACCGTGGAGCAGGAAGCCATGCCAAGGGCTTCTAGTTTGGGACAGGGATCAGTTGGACTTTTCAAATCCTTGGGGCAGTAGTTCTCCACATGTCTGGTGGTCATCCCCTGGAGTTAGTGCTCTTGAAATCACAGGATGGAGGGGCAGATTTCATTTACAAGAGCAAAAATCAGGTACATCTTTTAGTTAACTCTAGAATAGGCAAACAATAGCAGCGGGTATTAAGAATTTAAGAAAGTTTTGGGTGGAGGATAGTCCAAAAGTTGAGGAAATTCCATCTACTAACTTATTTTCCTTTTGCTATATGAAGAAAAAAAGAATCACCATTCAATTTTAGGTTTGAAATCCCTCAGTTTCTTTCTTTCTTTAAGTAGGCTCCACACCCATTGTGGGGCTTGAACTTACAACCCTGAGATGAAGAGTTGAATACTCTACCAAATAAGCCAGCCCGGCGCCCCTGCCTCAGTGTATTTCTCCATACACAACTGTTCTTTTGAGTGTAGTTTGAGGACCAGTTGTTCTAGGGGAGGCCAGAGACCCCATAGGGTCTTTCCTTGAGTATTGACTAACATGTAAAAAGGAACTCTTTCTCAGCAATAGCTGATTGGAAAGGGAGAAGAAAGCAGCCTTGTGGCTGGGGTGTAGATATAAACCTACAAAAAAAAAAAAATCAGAATTCTTTTCCTTAAGTACATGTTGTTGGGGCTTTGATGCTGGTAAGTCCCAAAGGGTATTTTTAGAGACAGAAGGTGCAAGCGGGGGAGGGAGGATAAGGAAGTCAGGGCCCATTCATCCAGAAGTGCAAGGGGCACATTCTGATTTCCTATAAAATGTTCAAGGGTGGATGGGATGGGAGGTGGGCGGGCACATAGTGCAAATGGGTAAGGAACGCTGTATGTGAGACAGAGGCAAGATCTCCCCAGAAAGCACCACTTCTCAGGTGGCTACACGGAATCACCATATGCCAAGACCCCACCCCATGAGAACCTGATACAGCTGGTTTCTGGGCATGGGGTTCAGGAATCAATGTTTTAAAAAGCCCTCCTAGTGATTTTTTTTTTATAGTTTTGTTTTTTTTTTTTAATTTTATTTATTTATTTGACAGAGAGAGATCACAAGTAGGCAGAGAGGCAGGCAGAGAGAGAGGGAAGCAGGCTCACTGCTGAGCAGAGAGCCTGATGCGGGACTCGATCCCAGGACCCTGAGATCATGACCTGAGCCGAAGGCAGTGGCCTAACCCACTGAGCCACCCAGGCACCCCCTCCTAGTGATTTTAATGTACAAGCCCAGCTTGAGATGCACTGATCTCTTAGGGCAGAGGAAGGGAGAACTTAGGAAGGTGCCTTCCCAGACCAGGTCTCTTGCGCCTATTTTTCTCAGTCCTTCCCACTTCCTTTGACCTGAATCTGGACTTTAGGGCTGAACTTCAAAACTCGGCTATACTCTTCTTCTTCGTCTTTTTTTAATTGAGGGAATATTGGTATATAACATTATTTAACTTTCAGGTGTACAACATTGTAACTTGCCATCTGTGTGTCTTACAAAGTGATCACCATTACAAGTCTAGTTATGATCCATCACCCTATGACTGACCCCCTTCAACCATTTCAACCACTTCCATCCCCCACCCTTCCACTCTGTAATCATCTACCTGTTCTCTTGTGTCTATGAGTTGGTTTTTGTTTTGTTTTCCTTTGTAGATTCCACAGATGAGTGGAATCATACGGTAATTGTTTTTCTCTGAGTGTCTTATTTCACTTAGCGTAATACCTTCACGGTCTATCCACATTGTTGCCAACAGCAAGCTGAGTAGTATTTTTTTTTTTTAAAGATTTTATTTATTTATTTGACAGAGAGAAATCACAAGAGAGGCAGGCAGAGAGAGAGGAAGGGAAGCAGGCTCTCCGCTAAGCAGAGAGCCCGATGCGGGACTTGATCCCAGGACCCTGAGATCATGACCTGAGCTGAAGGCAGCGGCTTAACCCACTGAGCCACCCAGGCTCCCAAGCTGAGTAGTATTCTATTATAGTACACACACACACACACACACACACACACACACAAACACACACACACACACACACACACACACACATCTTCTTTTTCCATTCATCCACTGATGAACATTTAGGTTGTTTCAATTTCTTGGTTATTGTAAATAATGCAGCAATGAACAGAGGGGTGATATATCTTTTTGAGTCAGCATTTTTGTTTTCTTTGGATAAATACCTACAAGGGGATAGCTGGATCATATGGTAATCCTATTCTTTTTGAGAAATGTCCATACTATTTTCCATAGTGGCTGCACCAATTTACATTTCCATCAATTGGGTATGAGAGATCCCTTTTTTCCACATCCTCGCCAACATTTGTTATTTCTTGTCTTTCTGGTACTAGCTCTTCTCACGGGTGGGAGGTGATACCTCATTGTGGTTTTGATTTGCATTTTCCTTATGATTAGTGATGTTGAACATCTTCCTATGTGTCTGTTGGCCATCTGGATGTCTTCTTTGAAGAAATGTCTATTCAGATCGTCCGGCCATTTTAAAATTGGATTGTTTCTTTTTCTTTGTTGTATGAGTTCTTTATGTATTTTGGATCCTAATCCTTTTATTGGATATATGATTTACAAAAATCTCCCATTCAGTAGATCATCTTTTTGTTTTGATGACCATTTCTGTCACTGTTCAAAAGATTTTCAATTTGATGTAATTCCATGTGTTTCCAAGTACTAACCAGGCCCAACCCTGCTTAGCTTCTGAGATCAGACGAGATCGGGCGCGTTCAGGGTGGTATGGCCGTAGACTCCATGTGTTTATTTTTGCTTCTGTTTCCCTTGCCTTTGGAATCGGATCCACAAAAATTACCACTGAGTTTTATGTTGAGGGGCTTACTGCTTATGTTTTCTTCTAGGAATTTTATGGTTTCAGATCTTACGTTCAGGTGTTTAATCCATTTTGAGTTAATTTTTGTGCATTGTGTAAGATAGTGGTCAAACTTCATTCTATTGCATGCAGCTGTCTAGTTTTTCCAGCTCCATTAAAAAAATGTATAGTTTTTCCAACTCAATATAAAAAAAACTTATTTATTTATTTATTTATTTATTTATGAGAGTGAGAAAGTGAGCATGAGGAGGAGCAGAGGGAGAAGCAGACTCCCTGCTGAGCAGTGAAGCCCTATGTGGGGCTTGATCCCAGGTCCCCCAGATCATGACCAGAGTTGAAAGCAGACGCTTAAAGGACTGAACCACCCAGGGGCCCCTTTTTAGCTTCATTTGTTGAAGAGAATGCCTTTTCTCCATTGTATGTTCTTGGCTCTTTTATCATAAAGTAATTGCCCATATATGTGTGGGCTTAATTCTGGGCTCTCCATTTTTCATCACTGATAAGATATTTAGACTAATATGATACTGTTTTGATTACTGTGTTTTGTAGCATAGTTTGAAACCAGAGACTGTGGTACCTTCATCTTTGTTCTTCTTTCTCAGCAGTGATTTGGCTACTGAAGATCTTTTGTGGTACCATGCAAATTTTAGAATTATTTGTTCTGGTTATGTAAAAAGAAACAATTCACTGGAATTTTGATAAGGATCGAGCTGAATCTGTAGATTGCTTTGTATAGTATGGACATTTTAACTCTGTTCTTGCAATCCGTGATCATGGAATATTTTTTCCATTTATTTGTGTCTTCATTTTCTTTCATCAGTGTCTTACAGTTTTCAGTGTGTAGGTCTCTCACCTTGGTTCAATTTATTCCTAGGTTTTCGATGCAATTTAAATGGAATTATTTTCTTAATTTCTCTTTCTGATAATTTGTGATTAGTATATACAAATATATTTTTGTATATTCCTGTGTGTTGATTTTGCATCCTGCCACTTAACTGAATTCACTTATTAGTTCTAACAGTTTTTTTGGAGTCTTTTTTGAATTTTCTCTGTATGGTATCATGTTATCTGCCGATAGTGACAATTTTGCTTCTTCCTTTATCATGCAGGGTCTAAGGGTTAGAAGCCTGATATGGAGCACAGACCCCTCACTTCTTAGGAAAAAATTCTGTATTTTGAGGCCCTGCCTCATTGTGGAACACAACACTTATGGTGGAGTCTTTTTTGGCAAGGTAAGGTCTTTGCCTCTCCTACCCATCTCAGTGCTGTCCTTTTTGTCCTTTGTTGTGGCGGCTCTGTTCATCCAATTTGTTGGTCTTTTTGTGAAGAAATTATTATTGTGTATTTGTTGGGTCCATGGGAAGGAGTGAGTTCCATCTTCTTATGCCACCATCTTGAACCTAACTGCACCCTCTCTTATTTTTATTTTTTTGACCTTCTTACAAGGTCAAAAAGCTTAGATACAGTTGCTGTGTAAGGTGTCTGAAAGGGAAAATGTCTTTGCTGATGGATTATGCCCTGAATCGTGGCACTCTGGCAGATAGTTCTTCCTGGGAATAGAGCAAAGCATTTTCTATTTCATAAATTAAGATAAATCATTCCCTCACCATTTGTCTATAGCTGTATCAGACCATGCCAAACAGCTTTATTGTTTGAATTGTTAGATTTCCAAGCTTATACAAAATCCAAGTTTTATTAATAGCACATAATTACCACATGTTTCAATTTTCTATAAACACAGAAATTCAGTAATTAGCTTTAGAATTATATTACAATATGAAAGTAGAACCACAATGGCTATAAATGCCATTGTGTGTTACATTTCTAAAAATAAAAAAATAAAATGTTCATTATCTTGTCAGTGATTCAGCTCCACACAAAGCACTCAGTGGAATTGCCCAGTATTCATTCAACTGCTTTGTGTCAGCTCTAGGGACATTAGTAGCAAAGGACATGATATCACTGTGAAGGCCAGTAAACAGGGGCCTCATCCTCCTGCCTCCCAGAATGGCATTTTTTGCATCTAGATGAGCCATGGCATGTATTGTTATATTATTATTCCTTCCTTTTCCCAAGTGAAATTGAATCACTGTAGAATCTCTTCTTCTCTAGAAGGAAACTCCCTATCAGTGAGCTATTGCTTGTTAAGACAAATGCATTAACTGGCTTTGACCACTAAGGAGGCATTCAGCTACATTCTGGGAAAGCAAGAGAAGGGAGCTCTGTGAAAAGCTGTCAACTGGACAGAATGCTTAGCCCCTGACTGACAGCTCAGCAGGCCATTCCATACACCTGAAATGCAAGAGTCTACTAGGTGACATATTTGCATGATTTTGGATTCTTCTCCTTTAAACAAATGGAAATTTTGGTCCCTACCCAGTGGGTGAGATGTGATGGTATATAGATTCAACTTTCTCCCTTCCCAAGGAAGCACACTGTTTTCATTTCCATGGAGACACCGTGTGGTACAGTGGTATAAAAAGAGGTCTGGGAGCCTGTGACTACTGGAAATCCTGCTAGCATTCTGCTGCAGGGTTTGGACTCCTTCCTTACCTTCTTTTATCTCAATATTCTGAGATTTCTGAAATCTGAATCTGAAAGACAAAAGCTGAATCTGAAAGAGAAAAATCTCAACTTTTATAGCCCCTAAGAGTATTTGCTGGAAGAATACTGGCAGTCTATTTAGGGTAACTTCCCACTTACCTTTCAGTGTTCTCGATGTCTGTGGAAACCTGCCAGGAATGTTGCTGAATATCTACAGGGGATGATGAGGAGTCCTCTAGAGCAGGTGTTTCTGTGCTCTCCTCAATTTTGCAATCCAAACTCTTGGTTCCCCCGCCAGGCTCCTTTCCTATGTCGGGGGCAGTTGGAGGGGGGGGATGTTGGTAAAGAGAAAAGGAAAAGAAATCATAAATTCAAGTTCTGTAGCCAAGATACCATTGCAAGGATCATCTGCTTTGAGTTATAGGCTCCATTAACCCTAATAACTTTCTGAATACTAAATACAATACTAATTCAGTTTCTGAATAACATGAATATAGATATCTCTATCTCTGGCTATATAAATACATGTACTTGCGTGTGTGTGTGTGTGTGTGTGTGTGTGTATAGCATGTTTCACAATATTCTGCAAAAGATAGTTTGAGATCAGTGCAACAAGATCAAGGCAAAATAAGGGCTCAGTCTTTGGTGGAATATGGGGGCTCTATAATCCATTCTTAGTGAGGTAGATCAGGTCAGCCTGGGAGGGGGTTTCAACCTGTGAAATCAAATTCATTTTTTAGTTCTTAGATTCAAGGGCAACTAAGATGGCCAGGAACAGGTGATAGCCAGCTGGAAGAATGGGAGCTCTGGCCCTTTTCTCTGATTCTCACCTTGGCTGTCTTGGATTCATACCTCTTAATCAAATATACATTTTGGGACCCAGTATGTGGAAAGTAGTACTATCTTAGTATGTGGGAAACAGGAAAGATTATGGACTTGACTTCCATTTCCTTGCTTTTCCAACCTCTTTTAGTTTATGCTTCTGTGAGGGAATAGTTCAGTCTCAAGATCTGGACTTGCTCTGCTGAGACCATAAAGTGCCATCAACTAAAGTGCCATGGAGTTACTGGGTAGCCGTCCACGGCAATGCACAGCCAAGTCACTAGGACTGTATTTAGCATGCCTAATCTCAAGTGAAAAAAATCAGTCCTTTCTAGAGACAAATCTCCAAATTGGTTCAGTAATAAATTCATATGACATTAAATGGGAGTTATAGTCTATGGCCCAGATAGGCTCTGTTAACATCTTTGATTCGGCGGTGAACTTTGTCTTCTGCAGGGGCGCGTCCTGAAATCATGGGAATGACCGATCATGAAGTCAGAGAACTGAATTTTGTCAGTTGTTCATTCACTCTTTCATTCATTTATTCACTTACAAATATTTCCTGAGTGTTAGCCAAGTACCAGGTACTGGGATTGATGCTGGATTGTTTCTTTTACCCTTTCATGCAGTGTTATTTGTAGTGCGTAGCTCCAGCTGGAGACGAGTCGTTAAGAATTTGTTATAGCCCATATCGTTGAATATCTGTGAGACAGCAGCTACACCAGGTCACCTCTCAGCTGTTTCCCTAATCCTGATGTGTGTTTTGCATGGTTATTAAAAAAACAACATAGGGGTGCCTGGGTGGCTCAGCTGGTCAAGCTGTCTGCCTTTGGCTCAGGTCAGGACCTCAGAGTCCTAGGATAGAACCCTGCATGGAGCTCCCTGTCCAGTGGAGAATGGGCTGCTCCCTCTCCCTCCGCTTCTCCCAGCCACTTAGGCTCTCTCTCTTCCCTCAAATAAATAAAATCTTAAAAAAAAAAAAATATATATATATATATATATATATATGTGTGTGTGTGTGTGTGTGTGTGTATACATATATATATATACACACACACACAAAACAATAAAACAAACACACTTGTGAACAGGATGGTAAAATCGAATGGGAAGATTTTCCCTTGGATTCCTGGCTGAAGGAGACTAGCAAAAAATCTCATCTTGGGGCGCCTTGGGTGGCTCAGTGGTTTAAGCCTCTGCCTTCGGCTCAGGTCATGGTCTCAGGGTCCTGGGATCCAGCCCCGTGTGGCGTGGAGGCCTGTGTCAGGCTCTCTGCTCAGCAGGGAGTCTGCCCCCCCCCCCCCCCCCCCGTCTGCCTCATTGCCTGCTTGTGATCTCTCTCTGTCAAATAAATAAATAAAATCTTAAAAAAAAAATCTCATTCCTGACAATTCTAACATATATGGCAGCAACACCAGGAAACAGAGACAAGCCATTAAGTGGTAATTAACTGTTCACCATTCATCAACCTATAGTTGAGATGGACCTCGGAATATTCAGCCAAAGCTCAAACACAAGTTTGCTGATGAGAACTTTTGATCCTTTTGTGTGTACTTTATGCTCATTGATCCTGAGTGATGGAACTGCTTTTCCAATTTTATGGTATGCTGTTGGGGTGAAATTTAATTAAGCACGTAATTTAGCATATTATCATTTCACAGTTGGAGGCCACTGACCTCTTAAAAGCAATTGCATTGCGCTTCCTGGGAGAGTGCAACAAATACAGTCCATCTGCCACCCTCCACGGGGCAGCTTTGGCCTTAGGAAGCAGTTCTGCAGAGGTGGCTGAGATCTGAGAGAGAAGCAAAAGCAGGGGAGGCGGTGTCCCTAAAATTCTGAAGGATTTGGCCATCTGAAAGCACACATGGCTGCTGTGGTCCTCCTGTGGAGCAGAAATGCCTTGGAGAACACAGTATGGTTTGGGCAGCAAAGGGGAGAGGAAGAAGATAAACACACACCCAGTCCTCCGTGTATCGGCTTTGCTTGGCTTGGGGCCACCATAGCCCCTGTCCTGTGGTCAGAGCTTTCATTCAAATGAGGACGGGGAGGACACAAGGTAGTGCGATGCTCTTTCTCGGAGTCCTCTCTTTATCATATATATATATATATATATATATATATATATATATATATATATGCACACACAGAGATGATATACTTTTTATGTAAAAAGGCACAAATAGAATCCTTTTCACAATCAGTGTGTTTACACTTACTGCCGGTAATGCTTCTACTACTTCTATAAGACAAAGATCATTCTGTAACCTTTTCAAAGTAAAATAACGGTTCATATATTCCTGAAACACACCTGTGAGCTTGTAATGCCAAGTCATCTCCTCCTTCTCTTGCTTTTTCAGGAACTAGTTCTAACTCTGCTAATGTAGATGAACAAAAATAAAAACCTTGGATGTTGGACTTGCAGTTTAGTGCTTTATAGCAGCTCACACAATCTCTGCAGAATTTTGATCATATTGTATCTTCTCTGGCTGAAAAATCTTGAAAAGACAGAAGGGATCAGCATGAATTTAAGGGGTTTTCAATTCCATAGTATTTGTGGGGTCAAGTTCACTCTGCTTGTAGATAATAACTGCTTTCATGTACTCAGAGCACTGACTTTCTGGAGGGCATCCCTTCCCAGTATGGAGTCTGTTTATTGCCTTCATGGTACTTATCTCTTTTAGAAATTATCTTGCTTATGTCTTGGTTAACAAATTAAATACATTTTGATTATATTTATTTATTTTTTAATAGTTTATTTATTTGAGAGAGAGCACGAGTGCCTGCACAAGCAGGGGGAGTGGCAGACGGAGAAGGAGAAGCTGGCTCCCCACAGAGCAGGAAGCCGGAAGCCGAGCTCTATCCCAGGACCTAGGGAGCGTGACCTGAGCCAAGGCAGGTGCTCAACCCACTGAGCCACCCATGCACCCCCAATACCTTTTTAATAGTACATAAGTTTGAATACGCTTTTTTCTTGTCTCTAATGCTGTGTATTCATGGCTCCTGATTTCTTTGTATACCATTTCCTGGGTTCCACATCTTTAGCTTTCTTGGATTCAGTTTTCATTTTGTTGCAGCATATCCTTGACTGATTATTTCAGAGCCTATCTGGAATGTAAAATTTTTACTCTTTAAGTAACTGAAAATACTTTTTTCTTCTCTCTCTTCCCCTCTCTCTCTTTGTGCTCACACTTAAAGTTTAATTGGCTGGATGTAGAAATCTATCTTAAAAGTAAATTTCTCTCAAACTTTATCTTATCTTACCTTATCTTATCATACCTTATCTCTTGTCCATTTCCACAGTGATTTGTGTGGAGCCTGTTTACAGCTCTCTGAAAAATTTGTAGGGTATTATCTTTAAATTTTTGATTTATGAGACAGTTCCTAAATTTGTATAAGTGTAGCTTCTCTTTCTGTTCATCTTTGTTGGCATTTGATTGGCATTTGCAAACTATCTCCCCTTTTTTATTCTGGAAATTTGCAAATCACCTGCAAACTTGCATAACACAACCGACACCTAGATACTCTTCTGGTCTAACTGTTAACATTTAGCTGTATTTTATTTTATTTTATTTCTTTTGAATTTAATTAATTTCTCTATATGTACGATATGTATATAGGTCTCATATATATAGATTATATGGATTATATGTAATTTCTATATTTAAAACTATAAATAAATATCATTTTTATGACCCATTTAAGAGTAAGTTGTAGACATTAATAACACTTTATTCTAAATACTTCAGCATGCATCTCCTAAAGAACAAGTATGTTTTCCTCCATAAGCTCAAAACAATGATTGCACCAAAAAATTACTTAACTTGGATTAAATATCCAATACAATTTGATACAACACTATTAATTAATTTGTGGACTATATTCACATTTCCCCAGTTGTTTCAATAATGTTATTTCTAGCTTTTTCTTAATCAAAGGCTCCAGTTAAGGACCGTGCCTTCTATTTGGTCGTTTTTCTTTCTTGTCCTGTTGTGTAGAAGACCACTCTTGTCTTTTTGTCTCTCATGTCATTAATATTTTTGAATGAAGAGTTTAGGCTGGTTGTTTTATAAAGAGTCTTTCAGTTTGGATTTGTCTTCTTGTTTCTGCGTGTCTGGGTTCAGAGTAAACATTTTTTGGCAAGTGTATTATAGAAGTGATACTGTATCCTTCTTAGAGCAGTGCCTCTGAAAGCTCATGAGTCACTTTGTCCCGTTGTTGTTAAGTGTTATTGATTGCTTGGTTTCTGCCCAAAGCTTTCATTCCAATGGAAAAAAGGGACCCCCATTATAGATGTACCCTATTCCCTTAGTGATTACTAAGTACTCTATGGAGTGATTCATTGAGATGTTATGGCATTTTCAGTTAAAGTTGTTTTTCTGTTTTTCTTGATTATCTCCTTCTATATTCTCTCCATTCTTTCAGAATTCCTCTTTCTTATTGGAGGCTCTGGAACCATCCTATATGTTTCTTTTCTTTCTTTCTTTCTTTCTTTTTTCTTTTGAAGATTTTATTATTTATTTGCTAGAGAGAGAGAGAAAGAGATGGAGAGCAAAAGCGGGTGGGGGGGGGTGGGAGGCAGAGGGAGAAGCAGGCTCCCTTCTGAGCAAGGAACGCAATGTGGGACTCATCCCAGGACCCTAGGATCATGATGACCCTAGCTGACGGCAGACACCTAGTAACTGAGCCACCCAAGTATCCCCCATCTGATATGTTTCTTAACTATCACCCACATTCCACATTTATTTTGGGAGCTGAATTCTGGGAGAATACCTTGACTTGATCTTATAGTTCATTATTTTAGGGTCTCAGTATATTCATTATAATAATTGTTAAGAACTGCGAAGGGTCTGAGATTTTACTCTACTTGTGAGTTAGCCTGCCACAGTTTCATGGATCCTGGAAGAAGACTTGAGACTTCTAAGTCAGATACAAACACAGTTTGTTGCTTACAGAATAGCAGTGGCCAGACTATAAGCATTTGTGTTGGTTTCTTGAGTCCTAATTCCCACAGGGAGACACAGAAAGGGCCAGATCACTGCCGGTGAAACACAGGGCTATGTGACAGGAGAGGAACCCCGAGCTTAGGGATCCTGCCTTTAAAAGCATGTCTGCTCTTTGCCCCAGAGGGAAACATTTTCATTATACTTGAATAGTCAGACACTATATTTTCCAAGGCATTTACTACGTAAATATCCTTGAAAAGATAGTATAAAACAAAGGGCAGTCAGTGCCTCACTGTATAAGATATACAGAAATGCAAGAGCCTGGAGAGTTGTCTCCCAACACCAATTAACCCGTCTATTTAGTTTTTATTTGATTGATAATATTTTTATCCCCAACAAATCTGGCTGCTTCCTTTTCGTTATAGACTATTATTGTTCTATGGATATGGTAGACTCATAAATCTCTGAAAATATTGACTACATATATCTTGAATTCTTCATCTGTTCCCACTTTATGATTTTTTAAAATTTGTCATCCCTGGATGTCCATCCAGGTTTATTTGTGAGGATCGCTGTTTGCCTCTCACTCTGATTATAGTATCCTCCTTCTGGTTATTGTGGAAAAGGAACAGGATGTACGGCTGCGAAAGGTGTGTTTCGAGCTTATCTTCTGGGTGTTTCTCATCTCCAGTGTAAGTGACCTGGGCACCTGGCCTATTTTTTGGGCCCCCTGTCTATTCAGAGTTTTCTGTTTAAAACTTACTACTGCAAGATATACTGAGCAGTTTAGCCTGGGAAAAACATGAGTGATGTGCTCACTTTCTTCTTCTTCTTCTGCGGCGTCTTTATGGAGGCACAAAGTTATTTCACACTCTGCTCTGCTTTGCTGCCCTGTCTGCACAATCACACCAGATGTCCTCCTGGGGCGAGCAGTGATGGTCTCCGTTGGTCACTGTGGGGCAGCCCAGCCTTTTTTTTTTTTTTTTTTAAAGCCAGCTTGTTCTGAATGCAATTTCAAACCTTAATTTCCCTGACAGCAGTTCCAGAAATCCTTCCTGTGATTTGCACTTGTTGATTCCAGTTTCAAAGTATTCCTGGAATTGATTTTATTTTTGCAGTCATTTTCTCCTGCCTGAATTTCTTTTGTTTCTCTTTGAGTGTCTTATCAGCTATGGTTTCTCCTGTTCGTTGATATCCACCAATCCGTTCCCAATAGCTTTGTAGCTTTGAGAAATTCTCCAAAATTTCTGGTTTGTAGAGAGCATCCTTCCTTGTTTTTCAGGGGCATAGAAAACTATGCTGTGTTTGCTGATCTCTGTTTTCTTTTTCTCTTACGATTAGGAGGGGCCACGGGACAGAACTATGGCCAATGGATTGTCAGTAGGAGTGATGTAGGCTTCTTCCAAACTGGATCCTGAAAGGCCTCCCATGTGACTCCCCTTGCTTTCTTTTCTCCTCCTGACCTTTGAGTGGATGTGTATAATGGAAAGAGCAACACTGCTCACCCATCCCAGCTCTGGCATTGGACTATGATGTGGATAAATAATGAACTTGTATTGTTCTCTTCTGCCAAGATTTGGTGTTGTTTCCTGCCGTAGTTACTCTACCCTGACAAATCTAAGAACTAATATGGATTTTTTTTTCTAATATGGATTTTTTTTTCATTATATCTTCTTCTGTTACTTCAATGATTTTTTGGTACTATGAGGGGAAATGCAGGTATGAGTTCAGTCTCACATCTCTGGACAAGCTTTTCTATCAATTACATTCCTCTTTTGATGACAGGTACAGAATGAAAGCAGTTCATTCTTTCATTCAGTAGTTATTAACTGAAACCTTAGCCTGCTCTAGGCACTATGCTAAATTCTGACGATATAGAGGTCAAGGAGATCAAATCTAGAGAGGACCACAGACAAGAAACAAGACAACTACCCCTCAGTGTTAAAGGTGCTAAAGGTTGTGCCATGGAAATGCCTGGGGGCCATGTTGGGGCTGTATCAGACCAGGGTTGCAGGGCCAACGAAAGCTTCCTGTAGGAAGTCCATCTCTGTTCTGACCCAGAAACTAGGCCAGATGAAAGGGATGAATGTGAAATGGGTAGTATGTCCCAGGTAAAAGGAGCAACTGAAAAGGTGCAAGTTCAGGTATGTATAAGTAGTTCATGATGCCTGGAGAGTGGCGTGGCAAGGTATGAGGGGCAGGTGAGGTGGGGGTTGCTAGTGAAAGAGGCGGCTGGAAAAATTAAGGTCAATGCATGCATGTTCTTCTAAACGGCATTAATGAGGCAGCAGAATAGTGCTCCTCAACTCTGGACAGTGGCCACTTGGAGTTCTTTACCCCTTCCCAGCTTTACACCTTCCCAGGTGTCATCAGAGTGGAGTATCAGTTCTCTAACATCAGGTGGGCTCTCTGCCCTGCTCTCAGGAAAGGGACCAACCAGCTTACAAATGGTAACTTCAAGGCAAATGTTTTACTTTTCCCAAGAGAGTAAATATGCATTTAAAATCATTTCTGATTATGCAGTGAAAAACTCTGGCCCCTGAAAAATCAATTTCAGGCCTCAGTGAACAAATATTTGCTCAAGGAGGGGACAGGGGTAGGGGAGAGAGTCTGTAGAGTACCTTGAAATCATACTAAGCTGGCTTTATCACTGTTAAGAACTAGGACATCAAAAAGTTGGCCACTTTCCTCAGGGCCTTTCAGGGCTTTTTGCCTTTAGCTCCTTTGGGATTTCCATGTATTTTTAGCTTGTTTATGGATAATATAATAGGCATGTTTGAGGAAAAGTTAAGGGAAACCACCCATGAAGCACATACCAGTTTGGAAAGCTGGTTATTCTTATATTCGTGAGAAATGGTCAGTTGTTTGGGAGAAATAAAAAACACATCTGATTGTGGGGTAGCCTCAAGAGTTCCACTGAGCACCCTCGGCACTGGCCCTGGCATATGGGGCTGGGGTTTTCCTCGATTCCTTTTCCCTTTCTCCCTTCCATTCCTTCTTGCTCTCCTGCCCATCTTCAGTCCACCAGTGACACTGGGAAGCACTGCTCTAGACAGTGTCTCTTTGGAGGCCCTGAGTTTGACCTCTGGTGTCTAGCAATGTCAATATTATCCAGTTGCGTACATTTCCCCAGGAATCAAAACAAAACAAACCAATCTTCTCTGAGCTAATATTATACCACTGCACTATCATTTCCTTGATGATAGGGGCAAATTTCCTCTGTTCTTTGTACTCCTGACACGTTATCTGCTATGCTTAGGGAAAGCTTTCACAACAGTTTCATCCCAACTGTGAACAAGATGAAGATGGTCTACATGAGAAGCATGTATGGAACCTTATCTAGATAGTTCTTCTCACTTTCAAGGATTTCTATAACTGGGAGGTGCACTGTGAAAAAAAATGGAGGAGGGATGCCTGGGTGGCTCAGTGGGTTGGGCCTCTGCCTTCAGCTCGGGTCATGATCTCAGAGTCCTGGGATCGAGTCCCGTATCAGGCTCTCCGCTCAGCAGGGAGCCTGCTTCCCCCAACCCTGCCTGCCTCTCTGCTTACTTGTGATCTCTGTCAAATGAATAAAATAAAATCTTAAAAAAAAAAAAAGGAAAGAAAAAATGGAGGAAATGGAGGCTATTGTGAGGTAATCCACCTTTACTCCCGTGTTTCTAAAAAGCATGTAATTTGCATAGAAATAAGTTACACTAATTCAGTTAGTTGTTCACCTGTACTAAAAAGTAGTTTCAAAGGCTTTTCTACACTGTGCTAGGAAGATACTCACAGTGCCGTAAGATGCATAGTGGAAAATAAAAATGTTATTAACAGAGCCCCATTCTTACCCATACACTGGAAAGTAAATATTTTTCAATTCCGAAGAGATACAGGACTCTTCTCCTTTCCCCATAGTCCTTCTCTGTGCTCCTGACCATCCCTTCTAGGCTAGCTCCCCAGTCACTTTGTATGATATCATACATTCTGTTTTAATTACAACATTACTGACATTGCACTTACTAGTATTGGGGATTTTTAGAACATTTGAATTTTTTTTCTTTTCTCTTCCTTCCTTCCTTCCTTTCTTTTCTTCCTTCCTTTCTTTCTTTTCTTCCTTCCTTTCTTCTTCTTCTTCTTCTCTCTTTTTTTTTTTAACTATTTCTCTGCACTAGATGATATACTACACAATAATAGAGATCTCTTCAGCCTTGGTTATTAAAGTCCCTTAACACCTATAACAGAGCCTTAGATATGATAGGTTCTCATTAAATTTTTGTTCAAAGAATGAATGTATGTTTTCACTCAGAATTTGAATCATAGTCTGTTTTAAGATTCATTCTGCTTCATTTCTTCTAACCTGCTGCACTATTTTAGTATCAATTAATTGTCTTATTTCTTTGGAAAATAAAGTCTTCATTTGTGGCAGTATTCTGTTTGTGGCAGTATTCTGTTTCTGTTTTTATGTTGCTTGTTTCCATTACTGGTGTGGGTCATTTCCTTTATATTTCTTTTTTTTTTTTAAGATTTATTTATTTGACAAAGAGAGAGAGACAGAGAGAGAGATCGAGATCACAAGTAGGCAGAGAGGCAGGCAGAGAGAGAGGGGGAAGCAGGCTCCCCACTGAGCAGAGAGCCCATTGCGGGACTTGATCCCAGGACCCTGAGACCATGACCCCAGCCGCAGGCAGAAGCTCTCAACCCACTGAGCCACCCAGTCGCCCCTACCTTTACATTTCTTCATAGGAGGCGTGAATACTTCAGAGTCTTTACTGCTCATATTCTCTTCTTTGTCTTGAGTGCATCCTGTATTTTGCTGGATAGCAGTTCATTAATTTCTTATTATAGCATTTTGAGCTCTCAGCTTCCACTAGATTTTGAATTAAGATTTTTCAACTTTTAACATTCCTCTGTCCTTTCCCTTGGTGATTACATTATAGTCTCCAAGGACTTGGAGGCAATTTTGCTGTAAGCTGGGGCTGAGAGGTGGAATGGAGTCACAGAGGGCCACCGACAGAGCAACGTGAGACAAAAACACAGATGGAGAGCTCAAGTTCATGCGTGAAGGGGAGGGGCACAGAGTGTTCTCTTGTCTGTACTCCTTTGAGAATGGCCATGTTGCCAAAATGTATCGAATGGGGGAAGAACGTGAGAGAGAGAGGAAAGCCATGGTCAGAATAGCAGGATCACTGAGTTCCTTTAGAAATGTGGCTCTACTTTCTGCCAACAGAGTGAATGAGACCTGCAATCTCATTTCCTCAGGAGGCAGGCAGCAGGCGCTGATGGTCAATGAGATACATGGGCTCACTTATGGGAAAAGATTGCCTACCTAACTAAGTGTGAAGAAGGGAGAGCAACTGTTTTGCACTATAAACATAGAAATTACACTCTGTCAAGCAGTGGTCCAATCTACAACTTTAAATGTTAGAATATGAATCTACAAAATGACTAAAATTATTCCCATCTGTCATCTTCTCGAAACAAACAATTCTTCAGAACCACACGCTACATGGTACAACCCAGTGCCTTTATTAAATCTGGATTTTTACCTCCCATTACTGTAATTGCCTTTAATTTTGTTGGCCATGAAAAAAAGAAAAGCATTCTATTGCTGTTTTTCTTCTTCTCTTTCTCCTCCTCCACCTCTACCTCCTCCTCCTCCTGTTTGGCAGTAGTGTGATCTTGTAAATTACAAAAAAGATTTCCAAGTAGACTGTACCAATGAGACTTAATGAGACAGCAAAAATGCGGAAGCATGGTGCATGGAAAGAGCATGAAGTTCCACTGAAGATACTGTTAAGGACTCAGGATACTTATAATTGGCTTAATTGGGAGAGGAAAACAATCATCGGTACTAAATTCAAGCTCACTGAAGGAGCTTCAAAATGATTTGAGCCTTCGTTTTCCCAGAAAGAAACCATACTCTTTGCCCTTGCAGTAACTGCGTGTGCCCTTTTTCTCCAAAGGGTAAGCTCATGCCTACCCAGTGGTGAAACTAAACGTGATACACAGTATGTGCGGGACTTTGGAATGCTAGCCAGAGGGGAGTAGAATGAAAATAAATTAAAAGTCCATATAACTGAGAAACACTTTGGCTTCAGTATCGAATCTCAACAACAGCAAAGATTGGCCAGACTGGACGATTGGATTACAAGTCCTTCCCTCTCCCTGATGGAAAAACAATAGTGAAGTAGAAGGGAATGGCCAGCCGGTGACACTCACACAGAGCAAGAAGAAATTACAATGAACACTGTTATGCTGTAAATAAACAAATAAAAAAAAATACAAAAAAAAAAAGAAAAAATTAGCTAACCTAGGAGTTAGCCAAATGCTTTTTTTTTTTTTTAAATCATTCATTAGGGAAAGCATAACAGAAAGAAATTCTAAGCAGAAAGATATTTCGAGCGTCACAGACTACAATGGGAGTCACTGTTGCTGAGACTTGGAGGACTACTGACTTCCTGAATGAAGGGACTTAGTGAGATCTTCTAGACAGGCCACTCCCCTAACTGGAGGCCACACCAGAGATACCACTATGTTTGGAGAAAGACTACATTATCCAGCATCTTAAGTCTTGGTAGACAGATGTGTGTATATCTGGTGGAAGGGGTCTGGTTTCTTTTCTTTTTTTTTTTTTTTAATTTTTTATTTATTTCTTATTTTTTTTATAAACATATAATGTATTTTTATCCCCAGGGGTACAGGTCTGTGAATCGCCAGGTTTACACACTTCACAGCACTCACCATAGCACATACCCTCCCCAATGTCCATAATCCCACCACCCTCTCCCGACCCCCCTCCCCCCAGCAACCCTCAGTTTGTTTTGTGCAATTAAGAGTCACTTATGGTTTGTCTCCCTCCCAATCCCATCTCGTTTCATTTATTCTTCTCCTATCAGGGGTCTGGTTTCTTGATCCGTGCTCCCCCCTGCCACCTCTACCACCTTTCCTGAGGCTTGGAATCACCCACACTTCAAGTTCCACTCCATTGCTCATTTAAAGGCTTTGTGGAGCGTCTGGGTGGCTCAGTCAGTGACGCGTCTGCCTTCAATTCAGGTCGTGGTCTTGGGGTCCAGGGAGGGAGCCCTGCATTGGGCTCTTTGCTCAGCCGTGAGTGGGCTTCTCCCTCTCCCTTTGCCCCTCCTCCCCACTTGTGCTCTCTGTCTCTGAAAGGAATAAATAAAATCTTAAATAAAAAAAAAATTAAGGCTTTATATATTTTTCCATAATCACACATCCTAAGTCCATTTCTTAGTAATTTACTCTGGTAGAGCCTTCTTCCCCATCCCTTCCCCATTTCTTGTTCTCATGCAGTCAGAATGCTTAGGCTTTGCCCGTTCCCCAGTGTCTACCGTTACGTGTGGTGACTATGTTTACAGGACAAGATGTATGTTACATCTCTTAATCTGCCTGACTCTTCAAGTTTCATATTCTTGTGCTGTGGTCTGTGGATATATTTACTCCTTATTCTTTTTTTCTATTTGACAGACAGAGATCCCAAGTAGGCAGAGAGGCAGGCAGGGAGAAGGGGAAGCAGGCTCCCTGCTGAGCAGAGAGCCTGATGCAGGGCTTGATCCCAGGACCCTGAGACCATGACCTGAGCCTAAGGCAGAGGCTTAGCCCTCTGAGCCACCCAGGTGCCCCTCCTTTTTCTTTTTTTTTAAGACTTTATTTTTAAGTAATCTTTACATCCAAAGTGGGGTTTGGACTTAAAATCCTGAGATCTAGACTCGCATGCTCAACTGACTGACCAGCCAGGCTCCCCTGGACATATTTCTTCCAGTTATTTCTGGCAGTCCATGGTCACTGGAGTCAAGTGTTTCTATTCTTTTCAGCCAGGGCCTTCCAGATTGGTAGCAGCAGATATCATAAACTTACTGTGTTTTAGCTGAAGGGTTTTGGAGACAGGTTACTCTCCACTGTCCAATGATACCAAAGAAAGAAAAAGCAAAAACTAGTGACATAAGCTGACATTTTCTATGCCATCTTGATGGTGGGAATATAAACTAGTGAACAGTATAAACAAGCCAGGACTCGAAAACAATTAAAGGATAAATCTCTTAGGTATAATAAGGAAATTAATGGGGAAAATAAGGAAACAGAGAAGTGTAATACAAAAATGGGGCCAGGAGAATTAAAAATGATTTCTTTAATGGAACCATCCCTCTCCCAAGAGCGAGTATTTTATTTGGCATTCCAGAAAATTTCAGGGTATTTATCCAGTGTGTATTTTCATGCATGTTTTCTAGTGCCTTATTTTGTCTGGTTTAATGACATTTTGGGGGGGGGGTCTACTTTTAGTGACTTATTTCCATTTTTGGTATTGTTTTTAGATTTTAAATAAGACTATTGTCTTTATGTCTGGTTTGAAGAGGTCACTGATAAGAAAATGTCCTTCTCCTCATTGCTGCCTTACCTCTATGGGTACTCAGAGGCAACAATCCATAAGACTGCTCTTGGGGGGTTTTCTGGAAACACGAGCGGCTGACCAGGGGTAGATGGTATATACATACTTGAAAAGAGTAAAAAAGTATGGTTTACTGATTATAGATGGTGATTAGAGAAGGTTACAAATGTATTCAGTTAAAGAAATGTCTCCATGAATTGTTCTTTTAGTTTCTGTCAAGGAGCAAAAAAGTAAACTGAGGAGTTTCCGATAGGCCCAGGATAGGGCCCAAGAATTTGCATTTTAGCAGAGGAAGCTGGTGCTGCCAGTGCAGAGGCCAAAACTTTGGGAACCACAGCTTGATGTCAAGGTCATCAAAGGCTGGCTGAGAAAGCACCAGTCGTCACCCACAGCTCTGTGCATCAGAGATACCTACCACTTTGGTGTTTGCTTTTCATCACCTTGGGTGATAAAGAAGAAAGCAGAGAACAAAGTTGAAAGCATATACTTAAGTGACTAGCAATGGCAAGTCAAGGAATTGGAAGTTTTCATTTGTATTCACGCCATGGGGTGATTTCCTTTTCTTTTTTTCTTTTATTTTATTTTATTTATTTACCTGACAGAGATCTCAAGTAGGCAGAGAGGCAGGCAGAGAGAGAGAGGAGGAAGCAGGCTCCCCGAGGAGTGGAGAGCCCGATGTGGGGCTTGATCCCAGGACCCTGGGATCATGACCTGAGCCGAAGGCAGAGGATTTAACCCACTGAGCCACCCAGGCGCCCCGATTTCCTTTTCTTTTGCAGGTAGAGCAACAGCTCTCATTCCTCACTGTATTTCACAATCACCCGGAATGCCCCTGGAGACTCTGATTCAGTAGGTCCTGGGCAGGGTCCATGAGCCTGCATGTTTATTCAGCTTCCTGGATAATTTTGAAGCAGATTTGCTAATAATTTGCACTTTAAGTAATGCTGATCTTTTTTTTTTTTTTTTTAAAGATTTTATTTATTTATTTGACAGGCAGAGATCACAAGTAGGGAGAGAGGCAGGCATAGAGAGAGAGAGAGGAGGAAGCAGGCTCCCTGCCAAGCAGAGAGCCCGATGCGGGGCTCGATCCCAGGACCCTGGGATCATGACCCGAGCGAAAGGCAGAGGCTTTAACCCACTGAGCCACCCAGGCACCCCAGTAATGCTGATCTTAAAAGAATAAAATAGATGTCCAAGCACAGCCTTAATCCTACATGTGGGAGCAATCAATGACGTTATCAGGCAAATCTTTTTAGAGTCAGACATAGAAGGCGTGGTGCTAGAGCAGAGAGCAGGGGGACTTTTTTGTTTTTCTTTTTCTTTTTCCAGGGGGACTTATTTTTAAAAGAAGAGGCAGAGAAAGAAGCAGATCAGAGACTGACAGTGAAGGCAGCAGGAAGTGACGACCAAATGAGCTGATCAGTTAAGAGGGGATGTGTTTTTTTATTTGTGTGCTCAAGACCAAATACATAAGGAACAAACTGGGATGAGGGACTCCTTTTTAGTTTTTTAGGGTTTTGTTTTTTTTTTAATTTATTTTAGAGAGAGAGTGCATGAGCAAGGGTAAAGGGGAGGAGGAACAGAGAGGGGCAGAGAGGGGACAAGCAGCCTCTGCACTTGAGTAAGCCTCCTTAAGGGGCTCGATCACACCCCCCTGAGATCATGACCTGAGCTGAAATCAAGTCGGAAGTTCAACGGAATGAGCCTCCCAGGTGCCCCTACCTTTTCCTTCTGACCGAGAGCTAGCAGAGAAGGTCCTTTTTTCAAAAGCCAATCGTGAGAAGACAGAGTAGGAGTGGACGGCAGGAGACCAAGTGACACCCTGAGGAGTTAGAGCGAGAGTGGAGCTGGAGGACACTGGGTATTGCGGACATGTCATTAACGAGGGCGATTCCTGTGGCCTCATGGCCTTGAATTAAAATATGTAAAAGTAGCCAGTGCAGACCTCGGGGGGAAAAATATTTTGTTCTGTTCAACCATAATTAAAAAGAGTGAAAATGTACTCTGTATATACTATGTATATAATCTGTGTATGTGAGTTTATGTGAGAATGTGTGTGTGTGAGAGAGAGAAGGAGAGAGAGAGACAGAGACAGAGATTGAGAGCAGACAGGAAAAGAGAAGACCACTTATTTGAATGGTCATCAGTGTATATGAGTATTCAGTTTTCTGACCAGGCATCAGGAGTGTCTAGGACCTCATCTCTCCTAACACGTTCACTTGCAGTAATGACAGAAGTTTAAAAAAAAAAAAAAAAAAAAGCTGTTGAAAGTTCTGCCTTTAGAAGGAAAGAGGAGGGCACCTGGGTGGCTCAGTCTGCTAAGCATCTGCCTTCAGCTCAGGTCATGATCTCAGGGTCCTGGGATCGAGTCCCCCATCGGGCTCCCTGCTTAGTGGGGAGTCGGCTTGTCCCTCTACTGCTCTCCCCAGCTTGTGTGCTCTCTCTCAAATAAATAATTAAAATCTTTTTTTTTTTAAAGAAGGAAAAAGGAAAAAAAATAATACTCATGTTTCAAGAAAATGTTCTCTCTCAGGAGCAGTGTAGCATAATCCTATTTTTAGTTCTGCCTTGTGCATATATCCATGAATACACAAGATTTGATTTTTACAAGTTCTTTGTCATGCCGTTTACTTCCCCCCAAATTCCATGCGCATTTGATGTCAAATCTCTACTTTAACTGCTTCTTCCCTTGCAAGGTCCTTCTTTTTCCTTCCCTGCTTGAACTTCATCCTCATAACCCAGCTCAAGCCTCACCCTTTCTATAAGATTTTCCCTGAATAGTATAGGGGTTTCTTCTCTCTCTGGATTTAAATTACAGATAAGGATTACCTTCTATACATCATCCTATCCTTTTGAGCTCAAGCAAAAAGTGTTTGCATTCAGGAGCTTTCCAATAAATTATTGCACAATGAATGAGGAAAAAAATAGAGTTTGAATCCTTCACTGACAGAAACTTTTGGTTTCCTCCCCAGCATCTGTTCTATTCCACCTGCTCCCATCACGTAATGGCCAATGGTTGGGTAGTTGGACTCCTGTCTTAGATCCAGGAATGGGCTTTGATTGCCTAAATCAATCAGTATAATTCCATCCCTCTGGCTAAAGCGATTGGTTCAGGCATAGACCCATGATCCCACCTGGTCCAATCAGAATGAAGCTCACAACACATCTGAGTCTCCGGTGGGGAGAAATTCTCTGTATGGATCTTTTAGTATGCGGATGTGATGACTGGAACTGTGGGGATCCCTCTGCTCATGTAGGGGAAAGCAGTGTGAGGGTAAGGCCACCACCCAGGAGAAGGCAGGGTATCATTCGGCATGTGGGTCAAAAGCTTGATGAGAACACGCTAAAGTCACTGCCATCTCTGGACATTTCAGCCATTTTAGCCAATATGTTCCTTTACAGTTTAAGTCAAGGAAGGGGATTTTTCTGTTACTCATATGCCTCCCTATTGTTGGTTGAGTTCCCCCTATTTTTAAATCTTTGAGATGTAATATGTAATTTGTCGTCTTGCAGCCAAATTCATTTGGGGAAAGAGCAGCCGTCTTGGATGGCATTTACCCCTAGGAAGATCATTACATATTTTTGCTCTCTGTGCTGATTGTAACCGAAGTCATGTTTGCAAGTGGTAAAAGACTACATCTGAGAACAGTTTCTACCACAGTTTCTGTTCAAGATTACCCGTGTTCTTAGGCACTTAGTACTGGTATAGACTTCTTTGATTAATTTGTATCAAATGCTTCCTGGACACTGACATCCATCCCAACTGTGTGTAAGGCAGGGTGCTTACAGACCTTTGGAAAAGATAAGCTTTTGTGTAACATCAGTGTTTATGGTAGTATGCTAAAGGCAGATACCTTTTCGGTGAAACTGAAGAGACCCCAGCAGACATATGGACTTGAGCATCTCTGTTGTGTACATTTCTAAGCAGCACTGCAGCTGGATATAAAGCCGACAGATTTCTGGATGGATCTCACCATCTTCCGGGCTGCAACAGAATGAAGGAGAAAAGCCGTGAGCATTTCTTAAGATTTCACTCCTCAGCCATTTGTCTCAGCTCCGAGAGGGGAAAATGCTTGCTAAAGATTCCTTTAAGCCTTGACTTTAAAATATAGGACGACTTCCTGCTTTCATAGCAATGACCAGTGTCACAGTTCTTACATAAGCGTCTGACTAACAGCTCTTAATTTTTTTTTTCCCCTTAGCAGCAGATTTCTGCTGGGAGCTTAAAATCATAAATGTTTTAAGTAATTGAAAGTATCATTTTCCATTTAAGCATTGAAACAAATTTCCAAAATATTTTTAAGTCATAAGACTCTCCTAGCCACAAAAAGAGATTAAAAACTCTTATTTTTAGAGAAACTAACAAAGAGCTGTTCAATTATCAACCATGAGAGCTTTTTAATATTAAGATCCTAGAATAATATGCTTAGAGAGCCAAGATTTCAATTACTTTGAGCAAGGTCTTTTGTCTCAGTCTGAAGAATATTCCTTTATTGTTTGCTATAGTTAATTTATAAAAGGCCAACTGATTTTAACAAAAACATAAAAATTTCATGAAAAAGAAAAGTTATACAATTCTAATAATTATGCTTAACAATCTAAAGCTAATTAATTACTGAACTTATGCTCTAAAATTTATTCTCAAGTCCATAAGCCTTTCTCTATTGATTCTGATAAAATGTACAAATGGGGGGTGCCTGGGTGGTTCAGTCAGTTAAGCATCTACCTTTGGCTCAGGTCACAATCTGGGGATCCTGGGATTGAACCTCATGTTGGGCTCCCTGCTCAGTGGGGAGTCTGCTTTTCCCTCTCCCTCTGCCTCCTCCTCCTGCCCCCCCATACCACTCATGCTCTTCCCGTTTCTCTCAAATAAATAAATACAATTTTTTACAAAAATGGATAAATGGGAATGATAAAACATGGAGTGATCACTTTTATTTTTATTAAGGGAATAATTAGTTGTCGTTGAAATCTTTTTATGCCATTAAAATAGCATGTACTGAATAAAGCACACTAAATAAAAGGGATAAACTTTAGAGATACATTAGAAATGGAAGTAGCCTAGAAGTGAGCTCGTCACATGTCCTAATGTGTTACTTTTATTTCTATCCCCGTTCATTTAGAATGCAAAGAAATCTGATTAAATAATGCAGCATTTGGATTTGATTCCTTTATAAAGTGGTCGCTGGCACAGTGCGAGGGACAATTAGAAAAGAATGATGACTTGATTTTTATTTAAGCTCTGGACTCACAGTAAAAAGAATTTGCATTTATGTAGCACTTTACAATGATAATCAATTTTCATTTTCCTACTTATTTAGTAGATGAACTAGAGTTTATCTAACTATCTGACTTATGTAACAGAAAAATGCACCATTTTTTTGTCTCGGTACTATCGGTGCCTGCAAAGTTATTCTGTCTTTCCTTTGTCACAACAAAGTGCCTCAAAAGAGCTTACATGCAAAATTTGGCTTTCTCTGGAAAATAAACGACGTTAGTTTCTTATTTGTGTCTGGTGGGTCCAGCCCTAGGCTAACGTTGCAAACAAGTGTCTCTTTTGCAAAAGTTCCAGATTTTCTTTCAGAGCTTCCTCCCACAGGTGCCTTTCACCCTCCAGCTGTCCTCCCGCTCCCCGGGGTTCTTCGTCCGCCCTCACCACCACCGCACAGACACAGCGTCTCGCTCCTTCATATCACCTTCATTCAGCCTTTCAAATGTCTCTGACTGTGTTCCAGCCCTTCGGGTTCTGTCAGACTCGAGGAGTAGTGGGCATTAATGGTTTATTTAATAAAAAGTGATGTTCGTGTATTACCTGCTAATACATTGATTTTGATAGGAAAATCTGAAGATAAGTTTCTCATCCCTAAGGCAGGCTAGTGGAAAAATACATTAAGGCAGTCAGGTTTCTCCCGAGTGTTGTCCCAGAATCTTTTCACCTGTGTATAACATTGGCCCTGCTGGCACATAGGCATGTTAAAAATAAAAAAAAAAAAAAAGAAGAAGAAGAAACCTATGATAAATCTGTGGTATATATTGCACATTTGATGTGTGGGACAATTAGTCACTGTAATATCATTTCAAGCCTTGGAGTATTTTTATTTTCAGAAGTACAAAATATGTGCCTAGTGGTTAGTTCCCCAAATAGGCAGACTCATGTATAGGAGACATTTTATGTAATTTAAACAATTGATTACCATATTAACATAACATAAGAACCAGTATGTTTTACTATCTTACAGCTAGCTACACAGTGAGCGATAAAGCTGTGCATTTAGTGTTCCTGAAAAAGGCAAGTCAGGACAGAGATTAAAATGCCTCGTTCATCACATTCCCTCAGGTGCCATCTCCCTACTGCCTCTGTAACCGGGGGAGTTCTCCAAACCCTGGAAGCGTCTTGCTCTTCTAGATGTTACGGGAAGGGACCTAATAGGTGCCACCAGAAACATAATCTGCCCAACAAAAATTAATCGATACTAAGGTTGCATTATAAATTTTCCAGTTCAAAAATTCTTATGTATCCTTGCACAGTACCTTTAATATCTTGGAGAATTGAAGTACAAAGAAAAGTTAGTTAAAGAGCAGTGGGAAAGTTAACCTATCATTCGTGTTAGTGTTCCACGAGATGCCTTGACCAGGTTCCATCGGCTTCAAGATGTGTACAGTTTATTTCTCCCACTTCCGAGCTCTGGGCTGTATTACTGCTACTGCTTCCTAAACGTTCATTGAAAGACAGAATGCCAGATGACTTACATCTAATATTATGAGCAGTGGACTGAGATACGTTTTCGATGGGTATTAAGATCACGTAGGTTATTTTCATGACAAATAAGCAATAAAGTTAGAGCAGGCAGAATGCAGCAAAAGCCAAGAAAACAGCGGTGTAAAAGCTTGAAAACTTTCTAAGGATCAATTAGAAGGCCCGAGGAAGAATTTGCATTAAGAAACAATTAGGCCTATGACTTCCTCCAGCAACTGGAAGCAATTTAACTGGGAGAAAACTTTACCACCTCTTACTTAAGCTTCATCTAAATGGACTCACTCTTATTCATAACACGTTTAGGTCTAAGAGAGTGACCGCTGTGGTGGTGCCCGTGTAATTCAGTCAAAGCCATTTTATAGGTTGTGCTTATTTACTTATTTTTCTAATGAGTGTAAGTCAAGACCTAACCTGATCATTTTGATGAATTTGAAAGTCTTAGTGTTAATGAAAAACATCCTAAAGATTAATGATACTCAGGTTGAAGCCAAAATTGTTTAAATAACTGTCAAATAATGAACCTTTCAGTCCTAAAGGAGGAGAATCAAGATTTAATTTTTTTTTTCTTTTTAATCTGAGAAAGAGTGAGAAAGAGCATAAGAGGGGAAAGGGTCAGAGGGAGAAGCAGACTCCCTGCTGAGCAGGAGCATGCTGTGGGACTCGATACCAGTACTCCCAGGATCACGACCTGAGCCAAAGGCAGACGCTTAACCGACTGAGCCACTCAAGTGCCCGAGATTTAATGTCTTAATCATGTGGCTTAAGAAGCCTGAAATGGTATATAGTACTAGTGGGCTATAAATATAAATACTGCCCAAGATGCCCCTTGATAATGCAAGTGTAGGTATACTTGGTGGATATTCTTGTTGGGTAATTCAAAAAGTAATATGATGAACACCCACCAGAACGGCTAAAATTAAAAAGACTGAAAACACCAAATGTTGCTGATGATGTGAGCAACAGAGACTCTCATACACTGGTGATGCGAGTTAAAACAGTACAACTGCCTTGAAAAGGGTTTGGGGAGTTTCCTATGACACTAAGCATACCTCCTTTTGACCTGGCGATTCCATTTCTAGGTATTTAACAAGAGCAATGAAAACACAGTCACAGAAAGATCTCTGCAAGACTGTTCTTAGTAGTCTCCGTTAGAATACCTAGAAACTGCAAAGAGCCCATCTAGAGGAGAGTGGATATAAAGAACCTAGTCTATTCTCACAGTAGAGTAATGCTCAACACTTAAAAGGAGTAAAGTGATACACAAAACAACATCAATGACTCTCAAACACAGGATCTTGAGAGAGAAAATCCTTACACCAAAGAGTAAATACTGTATGACCCCATTTATATGTCCTTCTCAAAGAGATAAAACTGATTGTCAGTGATCAAGATTAGGATAGTGGTGCAGAGGGAATCTGGGAAAGGGCATGAGGAGAAAGAACTTTCTGGGGTGGGGGTTAAGATTCCCTGTCTAGATAGAGGTTTGAGTTACATGGGTATATACATTTGGCAAAACTTACTGGATGGTACACTTAAGATTTGTATATTTGATTATATGCAAATTTTACTTAAAAAAGTAAGAACCATCAGCGAATACTGAATTCTAATGAGTGATATGCAAGCCAAACTATTTAGGGGTAATCGTTACTGATATCTGCAACTTCAGGAAAATAATATGGGTTGCTGGGTGGCTAGAGGAATGGACAGACGGGGCGATAATGCGTTAAAGGAAGTGTAAGAGAATGTTAATTGTAGAATCTAGGTAGTGGGTATTTACTTGCCGCCCAAGGATTTATAGTTCCCCAAATAATTACATGGCATAAATTGAACAAATCAATAAAAAAAAAAAAAAGAAAGAAACTTTATGACTAGTAAGGTCAAGTTCCGGTGTGGACACACTAGGGATTTTGGTTAGGAAATGCTTCTGCCCCGCATCTGTCCGATCTTTGGTCAAGGTTGCCAGATTTTGGCGTTCTATGTTGCTGCTACCAGCTTTTTAAAAAACAGCAAAATTTTTGTTGTTTTGAAAGTCTGTGCCCAAAGTCATGATTTGTATATTCATTCGAAGGCAGCAAGACATAAAAACAGGGGAGTGGGTCTGGAGTCAGAAAACTCAGCTTTAGGGGCGCCTGGGTGGCTCAGTGGGTTAAGCCTCTGCCTTTGGCTCAGATCATGATCTCAGGGTCCTGGGATGGAGCCCCGTATCGGGCTCTCTGCACTGCGGGGAGCCTTCTCCCCCCACCCCTCTCTGTCGAATAAATAAATAAAATTAAAAAAAAAAACAACCCTCGGCTCTAAATATAGACTTTGCTGCTTAGAACTGTGATCCTAGGAAAACCATGTTAACTTCTCTGAGACTCAGTTTCCTCAGCTGCGAAATAGGGGTAACGGCAATTCGCGATTGAAGTCCCTCAAGGGGCTCGCAAGGATCAAGTGAGATCCTGTGTGGGAAAACAAGGAAGAACTGTGACGGATTGTTCGAAGCTGGCTGCCATCCATCTTAACACATCAAAGTTGTGTTTACTTAGCATTATGCTGGAGTGCAGTCTTTTGGTTTCAAAAATTATCTGTTATTCCGTAACATTCTTTATTTGCTTACAGTTCCCAAATATGGACTTTGGTTAAATAAACATGCCATTAGACTGAGAAAAAAAGATGTGACCCCACTGACAACCCCTCAGCATTTCACAGACTTGGGTGATGACAGATGAACACTTGGGGTTTGTCAGCTCCCGGAGACGGAAACTAGAATCCGAGCTTGCAGCAGAGAGATCCCAGTTTCTCTTTACAGAATCACTTCTGTCGCCGGCTATGAGGCGAAATGGCAAGGAAAGACTCAGGGAGCCAAACAGCATGAGGGAAGGGGGTGATATCCTTTGCTTTATTTTTCAGAGCAAATAGCTAGGGAGGAGGGGATTAACTGACTTTCCCCAGGATAGCAAGCTCCAGGATGTCTCTGAGTACCCCCAGTGGTTTCCCCTTAGATGGATTCCACTTAAAAACAGTATACCCTGGGTCTGGGTCGCATGCAGTGACCGATGCAGAGGCCTGCCTTCCTATATTTTCCGTTGCAGGAGACTTCTCAAGGTGGCTTCATAGCACAAGTGATCAATGGATAGTTAGAGGACAGAACAGGCACAAATGCGTGTGTGTGTGTCCCCCAGGTATT
Source organism: Meles meles (assembly GCF_922984935.1). Classification (NCBI taxonomy): domain Eukaryota; kingdom Metazoa; phylum Chordata; class Mammalia; order Carnivora; family Mustelidae; genus Meles; species Meles meles. The sequence continues at coordinate 89,790,989 of NC_060068.1, forward strand.
ATTTTAGGTTTCAAATTCTTAAGCATAATTACAAGTTATAGCCAAGTTCCTAAACACAGAATAAGGTCTGAGTACCTACTAAATGACTGTACTCGTTTACACCAAAGTAAGCCCTGTAATAAAAAGAGGAGTCCATTTAGGGCCCGCTGGGTGTCTCAGTCAGTTCTGCCTCTGACTTTGGCTCAGGTCATGATTTCAGGGTCCTGGGATTGAGCCCCGGGTCAGGCTCTGCACTCTGCGGGGCGTCTACTTGTCTCTCTCCTTCTGCCCCCATGCCCCCCATCCGCCCGCCCCCTGCTCATGCTCTCTCTCTCTCAGATAAAGAAATAAAATCTCTTTCTAAAAAAAAAAGGAGCCTAGTTAATCAGAAGAACAGAAGCATTTTTCAAGGTATCTGTATATATATATAACAGTTGACTTTCCCACTTGTTTCCATTTTTCTCATAAACTTTCTTCAGAGAGTTCTCATGAAGCTTGTGTTTTCGGTGGCAGTCTCTTTCAGGATCTTCAGAGAGAGAGTCCTAGCAAGTCTGGTTCCCCCCAGGAGCCTTAGAATAAGTCATTGCAGTAACTCCCCTCACTTGCCAGCATGCCATTCCATGGGAACGCAGGGCTCCGGGATTTCCTCACGACTGAACAAGAGTTGGGATGAAACTTTGCCTGGGAGCTGTTCGGGGTTCAGTCAGAAATGAGACGTGACTTTGAACAGCAAAGTGAAATGTGCAGTGCACCTTAATTATCTGTGGGTGGTTTCTTCAGGTGCCTTTATGCAAAGCCTCTGGAGCTCGAGAGCCTTTTCTGATTGAGGGCTCTGTTCTGGTCTTCATCTGCCTATGGCTTTTGGTTTGCCCTCCAGCAGGACCTTTGGCATTTCCCCATGAGCCAGAAGGGAGAGTGGATAAATAATGGGTAGTATTACTGAGCATCTAACTCATTTTTTTTTTTTCCATTTGAAGAGTAAAAACTGTATTTAAACACTTAAAAAAATCAATAGCCATCAGTTTCCTGACATTATGATACTTAATAATGAAGACTAAAAGTATGACTCCTGAATTATAAATCATCTTTTATTTATTCTAAATGTCACTGTTTAAGGCGTTCTTGGGCAGGGGTGGGAAGAGGGGATGACTTTTGTGGTGATTGTGAAGGGACTTTCTGGGCATTTCTCGGGGCATTAGAGGTTGAAGGAGTTAATGGGCTGCACATTATGACTTCCCTTGCTTGATACTCGAGACTCATGTTTATCGATCGGGGAAAGCTAACATTTACAAAGCAATATTTCTTCACTCTCCAAAATGAAATACCTTTCTTATCCTGTCGTGGCCAGCCTCCCCGCCCTTTATCCTTTCTGGCTTGAGAATCTCCTGGAACTTCCATTTTTCCTCTCTGAACCTCTCTGTGTTTTTCTCCTGATGGTCTCTGGTTGGGAGTCATACGGGGTCTGCAAATAGCTCTTTAGCTCCGGTCTCCCAGGTCTCGTGATTTGTACAGGCTTGCAAAGAGAAGCATGTGGCTGATAGTCTGAGTCCTGGGTTATTGCCTGTCTGCTGGGGTGACAGTCAGCAGGGGGTTCTGTGCCCCCTGACTTGAGCCAGGATCAGTTTAATTTTAAATATGTACATATGTGTATATTTATATTTAAATTAAGCATATGTAGGTTTTCACCTTATAATTGGAAAATATTTTTTGCATCGAAAATCAAGATTTTCATCCTCTGATGCGTCCTGTTTTCACCTGATACCAATGATCTTCAAAGGTCAATTATCATTCAATTATCATGTGTTACACTGGAAAGAATTCAGCTTATTACATTTCATTATATTCAAAGTCTGGGTCATTAATTGCAGCTTGCAGTTAATTCCTGCTTTTATCCCCCAGAATTTTAGGGCTCAATATATTAAACTGTTGGTTTATTTATTTATTTATTTTTATTGAACTTCTATTTATTTTTTTTTCATTTTATTTATTTCTTCAGCGTAACAGTATTCATTCTTTTTGTACAACACCCAGTGCTCCATGCAAAACGTGCCCTCCCCATTACCCACCACCTGTTCCCCCAACCTCCCACCCCTGACCCTTCAAAACCCTCAGGTTGTTTTTCAGAGTCCATAGTCTCTTATGGTTCGCCTCCCCTTCCAAATTTTTTTTAATAAACATATAATGTATTTTTATCCCCAGGGGTACAGGTCTGTGAATCGCCAGGTTTACACACTTCACAGCACTCACAATAGCACTTACCCTCCCCAATGTCCATAGCCCCCTCCCCCTCTCCCAATTCCACCTCCCCCCAGCAACCCCCAGTTTGTTTTGTGAGATTAAGAGTCATTTATGGTTTGTCTCCCTCCCAATCCCATCTTGTTTCATTTATTCTTCTCTTATCCCCCTACCCCCCCCATGTTGCTTCTCCATGTCCTCATATCAGGGAGATCATATACTGTTGGTTTATTTAAATGGCATTCAGCCCTTCATTCTTAATCATGTCATTAATTTAGGGGATGTCATATTTCCCTTTAGCTAAAACTAGGGGTTCAACGATCTAGCCAAAATGATAACACAGTTTTAAAACAATCTCAGATAACCCGGCTGAGCAAATTTAACTCGTTCCGTTTATCCACAAGAGAGTTTTTGATAACTCATCTCATTTAACCGTAACAGCACAAAATGATCAATACTTGACCAATACTTGAATACGTAGTGATGACGTATGAGTTGTATAATTAGAGAAAAACAGTCACATCCCTTGTCGTCAGTGCCAAAGGCCTCCTCCTACATGTGAGAGGCTATTTAGGGTGATGGGCTGAAGGGTGACAAGAGACAAGGGGAGTCCAAAGTGTGGCTCACACGGCCTGAAATTATCCCTTTTTGGCGTCATGAAAGGATTCAACCAGGAAGGCTCTGTGGGGAGGATTCAGGAATAGAGTAGAAAGTTGGCATTTCTGGCATCTGTGTGTCATATTATAACAACAACAGATACAACAGAGCTTCCGCTATGGGCTAGGACTTCAGCCCTCTGGTTCATTCTTTTTTTTTTAAGATTTTATTTATTTATTTGATGAATAGAGACACAGCAAAAAAGGGAACACAAGCAGGAGGAGTGGGGGAGGGAGAAGGAGGCTTCCCACAGAGCAGAGAACCCTGCCGGATCCCAGGACCCCAGGATCATGACCTGAGCCTAAGGTGGAAGCTTAACCCACTGAGCCACCCAGGTGACCCCCTCCCCCACCCCGGTTCATTCTTCTGTTCATGTGAAGGACTTTGAGAAGCCTTAAGACTTATGTAGCATTTTGCAGTTGACTTTCTCAGCTTTAAACTCCCACCCGATCACAGAGGTTCTTTGGATATTAGATCTAATAGGATTCTGTGGGGGTTATTCTGTCTTTCTGTTTGGCATGCAATGATAATTTGTGTTTTTTGCATAGCTCTCAAAAGATGACACCTTTCATGCCGGTATGGCCGTGTGCATTTCTAGATGGATATAATAGATACTTGCTGCCAAAAAAGGCAAAGGCTTCATGCACACGGTAAGAGTAGTATCTGTACACTTGGGAAATATCATAATCTACCATTTTTCCACTGGAAAGTTGATCTTATTTATCTCTGTAACTTCCAGATTATGTATCAGATAGCCTGCATCATAGCAGATTCTCAATTAAAGAGTTCCCCAAAGTGTCTTTACACAGTAGTGCGTCTAGGGTGTAAGGAGTCAGAAGGCTGGGGTTACACAGCTGGTTCTGCCTTTGTCGTCTTCTTTTCACTGTTAGAGATCAGTTCCTTAATACTTTCTTCTCTTGCAGCACCCCCACCCCCTTTTCTTTAAGCTAGTCTATAAAAGTAACACACATTACTAGACATTTTATGCAGTTAAGAGAAAAGAGTAAAAGATGACTTAAACCGATCAATGCCAGAGGTGTCCATTATTATCGTTTTGGTCTATTTCCTTCCAGACTGATAGCCTTAGGAGCAGAGAGTTTTAACCATATTTCTGGTTCCCAAAGCCCTAGCATAGTTCCTGGTTTGCTGAAGGTTCTCAGTCTCTGTTTTTTGAAATGAATCAAACAGAACGTTCACGGCTGACCCTTATCTGAGTGGGCAACAGATCCAGCGGTCTCAGAGGGGCAAGGCTGGTCACTTCAGAGTGTTCTAGTCGGTGAAGGAAAAGCAGTGGTTAAGTGAGCGGGGGAGCAAGGGGTCCACTTTATGGCAGTAATTTGCATTTTCTCGAAGAAGGAAAAGAGATGAACATAAAGGCCCCTTCCATCCTCCACATGAAGCCGTAAGTGGTTTGGGATTTATATCTCCATTTCATGACTTTAACTGTGACCTTGGGCAAATTTGTCAAATTCTTGCTGCCTGAAATACTGAATTAAGATGGTAATATCTATTTCATACAGTACTGAAAATATTTAAATCAAGCCAGAGATGGGAATTATGTGATTATAAGAAGCACAAATGAGCAGAATTGTTTCAGGGAAGCAATTTTGGTACTTTTTTGCCTTGGCATCTTTACACCTTTGTCACAGGCCTTCTTCTTCCTTATTAAATAATATCATATATATTGATTTCCCATTATTCACAAAGGGCGAATCAGGGGGAAAAAGACGAAAGAGTTACTTTTCCTCGAGTCCCTTTTTTCAGAGGTCGTGGAAACTTCTGTTATTATCCTGTGATTTTTTTTTTTTTTTTGATGGTAACATGCTATCAAGTCTCCTCTGAGACAAATTAATTTTTCTAAACAGTGATAGAAAACTTGCAGTCTTTTATCCCTTCCTTCATGTGGTATCATTTTACTGCCATCAAGTTTTCAACTAAATGGCTCCTGCTTGGAGATCTATACAGAATTTCCCCCTTCTCTCTTAATGATGAAGGACAGTGTGCCGTGAGGTGAAATGGAATGAAAGGACTCTGCACCTCGGCCAGGAGTTACAGTAGCTCAGAATGAAAATAGCTCTTCCAGGCATACAGACATACGGGCTGGAGGAGATAGTGATGAACAAATGTTTAGGTCAGTCTCTCTAGTAAAGTCATTACATTTTTTTAAAAAGATTATTTATTTATTTATTTGACAGAGTGCAAGAGATCACAAGTAGGTGGAGAGGCAGGCAGAGAGAGAGGGGGAAGCAGGCTCCCTGCTAAGCAGAGAGGCCAATGTGGGGCTCGATCCCAGGACCCTAAGACCATGACCTGAGCAGAAGGCAGAGGCTTAACCCACTGAGCCACCCAGGCGCCCTAAGGCATTACTTTTGATTTCAAAATAGCAAAGATTATGTAAGATCATTGGCCTGAGCTAGGGAAAGAAAAAAGGGCATTGTGAGCTTCCCTGACAGACGACTGAAGGGGAGGAATATGATTTACTCCTTTTCAGCATTTGATTCAGCGCTGGCAACATACAACATAGCTCACCTTTCCCGGGGATTGATTTTGTGCCAGATACCACGCTAAGCTCTTATATCTCATTTAATTCTCACAATGAGTCTATGGAGTGCTTGGTATCCTTATCCCTAATTTACAGAGCAAAGGAAATGAGGCTTAAGAGAGGTAATGGGACTTCCTCAAGGTCACAGAAATATTAAGTGCCGTAAGAAGACTCAAACCTGGATTTATGCTTTTAGCGGCTCTGTATTAGAACTCAGCACTCAGGAACCAAACCATATTTATGTGTTTGTTCATTCATGCCACGCATAGTTTTGGAGAGCATACTTTATGTGCATATTATGCTAAGAAGGAAATAACCATTTTTTGTTGTTGTTGTTTTTCTTTGTTGAGCTCCTAAATTATTGTGGCTTAGAAGTCAGCCCTACTTCTAGTTCCTCCACTTTCCCGTTTATAATAAGTGCACAGCGGTATTTTCTGGGTGGCTCAGGAATACGAAGACAAAGGAAGCATGAGTGTGTAACACAGGAGGCCCACCGGGCTAGTGCAAGCTGATATTTGTTGGGGAGTGAGGAACGAGAACAGAGCGCCTCCCCAGACCCCAGGGATTCCTCCATCTACGCCAAGCAATGGGAGGCGGAAAAGGACATGGCAAGGACTGGGCACAGAATCCTCTTTCTCGCTCTTTGTACCCTTTCCTGCATGCAGATTTGGTGAATGCGCCGAGGGGGACGTGGGGAGGTGCCATTGACACTGTTCATGGGTCATTGCTGGTCTTTGTTCAGGGACAGGCAAAAAGAGTCTAGGACACAACACAGAAGTCCCTTTTTCTCACTTTACTGGGAATGTGAGTGTTCTCTGCACAACAGGAGAATAAGCACTATAAATTACGTGCAAAGCATTTTAGAACTAAGGAGAAAAATATAGTAACACAAATGTGTGACATTATTGGTGGCTAATAGCTCAGTTGGATTTAAAGCTTAAGTGTTTTTAAATGTTATACAAGTAGTCTTCGGACTTTGTATATCATGCATCTCTGTCAGTAACAAAATTAAACATGAAATTCTAGTAGACAGTGCGAATTTATCGATGAATCACACATACATGTAATACGTATACTATTATACATACATGTACACATTATAATAGTATACATGTTACATATATAAAAATGCACAAAAATAGAAATTAGAAACAGAGACTATGAAGTTCAAAACTATAATACCTTCTTTCATGTTCTCTTGCCCATGTCAGTTTGAAGCTTACAGGCTTCAGTAGGAGGCTCCCAAACTTTAATGAGCATTAGAATCACCTGGAAGACTTGTTAAGCCCCAGAATGCTGGGCACCATCCCTAGAGTTTCCAGTTCAGTGGGTCTGGTCTGGGACCTGGTTATTTGATTTCTAATAAGTTCCCTGCTGATTCAGGAACCACACTTTGTGAAGCAATGAGGTAGCTTATTACAGCCGTACCCTTTAGGGAAGGCATCCAGCATCCAAAGGAAAGAAGTCATATGGTTAGCATGCCAGTGGTAAGGCTGGTATTTAAAGCAGACGACCCTATAGAGTGCCCCCAAATCATGACACACAGCTGCAAATCCAAGTCGGTTACACAGAAGAGTAGCTTCAGGAAACATCCCCACACATTTCAGGCCCAGGGAGAGAACAATGTTCCCAGATAGTGTTGAGGGAACACATTAGGGAAGTGTTAGTAAGTAGATCCAAACCCACACCTTAGCTCCAACTTAAGCAGATGGAAGACCCTGGGAGGTTCTAGGACTGCAGTGATAAGGCCCTACTGCATACAAGCACCCCTGGGAAGTCAAGCCGGGCTTGGCACATTCTTCTGAGAGGCCTCCTGATGGGTGTGCCTTCAAGTTGCAAATCCTATTTCGTTCACGCTCCAGGTTTTACCCCGCCAGATTTATCCTCATTTTAAAAACATCTTGTTTTATAAATTTTACTTCAGTGTGGCCTTCTTTCATTTCCTGTCCCATAACTCATGTTGTAACACCTTAGAATGAACTGTCATCCGACCGCGAAGCAGAGAGAAATGCGGCAACACCCACTCTACAAATTACTATATGAGTTCACAAAGAGCCCGGTGTGGAGAGGCCACTGGTGAGGGCAAGGGCAGGAACAATAAACGCAGAGGCTCTCTGCCTCCTGCTCTGAACCAGTCACTTACAAGGGTGCTCATTTGGAAGAAAGTGGGAAATGCAGAGAATGTACAAAGGCACAGTCCAGCTTACACTCCTAAAATGCCGGAGAGATCCCTGACAGATAAACAGAAGAAAATTGCTTGGAGGATGTGAAGTTGCAGCATCACCTAAGGGCCCATGGTCTCCGGGAGCACGTAGAAAGACAGCTCCTGTCTATCTTTGTTAGGGTTAAAAAAAATCTTGCTTGTTCTCTCCCTACCTGCTGCAAAGAGCACTTATACCAGGGGTGGGAAACGTTCAGCAAAGCATTAACAGGGGTATTGGGAAAGTTGATCTAGACAGGAAATGAAAGAGTAATAGAAAAGGGCCCAATTGACAATAAAACAGAGGGAAAGGACCAATAGGGGACAAATCCGCATGGGTACGTATGGGGATCTTACCGCATTTCACTAGCGTGGAAGGTTCCATGTGCTGGATATTGTTGGTGCTGTGGAACATGCTAGCGACCATGGCCCGTTTTCCCCAAGGACTCAGACTGGGCAGGAATTAATTTCTGTTCAGTTTTTACACTCCCATTTCTCTTCATCTTGTTTTTGTTTTTAAACAGTGCTGTTCCACTTCTTTAAAGAATGTCATTTATTTTCCAAGTTGACTACTTAGACTGGTGTGTGCTTAAGTTAATTTCCACATCATGAATATGTGAAATCTCCAAGCAATATACGCGAATTCATTTCCTTCTACTTGAATTATGAAAGGCAGTTTCCTTTGCAATTTAAACATGTAGTCTAATTAAAGATACAAATCTTGAAATGTTGTTTTTCTCTCACTGCTTGATCCTCGCTTTTACACACACACACACGCGTGCGCACGCACACACACACACACACACACACAGACACAGATTTTTTTAGGTCAAGCACACAGTGTTCTACCAGAAAGGAATAATGTGAAATAAAAATAATAGCAGGAATAAAGAAAAATAATCCCTCCGTCTACATGGAGCCAAGAGGAAGACTTAGAAGAGAAAGACTAAGAACTTGTCCTTTCTTTTTTTAAGCTTGTCACTATATCATAAACATTTTCCCATTTTAAATCATTGCAACAGAGTAATGTGCAGAAAAAAAAACCAAACGGGAAGCTCCCTGAAGAGGAAATATGAAAGGATAATAAATACATGAAAAAAATACTTGACCTAATTAGTAATCAGGAAGATGCAAATTTAAATCAGTGAGAAATATCATCTCATACCTAGTAGATTGGAAAAATAAGTCTGAAAATACCAGCTGTTTAAGAGGAGACTGAGTAACGTTATCAGTGGAAGGGTTGATTGATACAGTTGGAGAGCCTTGAAGAACTGGAGAACAACTTGGAATCACCAAGTACAAGGGAAGCTGTTTGTCTTCAAAAACCCATCACTTCTACTGTGTCTGTCCCCAACCCCCAGTTCAGTAGAACTCCCTGTGACAATGGAGATGGTCTGTGCTGAACAGTATGAGAGGCACTAGTTTCATGTGGTTTTGGGCACTCAAAATGGGCTAGTGTGACTACAGAACTGAATTTTTTCCCTTTAATTATGTGTAAATTTCTATGCCTCTAGAAATATCTAAGTATACCAGGTTTACCACAGAATTAGCAGAGCTGGCTATAATCATTTGTTGACATTTTGCTAATTTACAGTATGTACAACTCTATATTTTAATGTGTTTTTTTCAACTATTTACAGACTTGAATATTTTCTCTCATGTTTGCTTATTCCAACTATCTGTCCATACCCTTTGGCTATTTTCTTGCAAAGAAGTCCCAGGTAGTATTTTTTTTTTCCTGGCACTGGTTCCTACCACTTTTATACACTCCTTAATTTCTTTTTAGTTTGTATCCTCTGAACCATCAATGCAATTTTTCCCATTGCATTTTTCAATAAGTATTAAAATATTTCTGCATTTTTACTTCCAGCTTCTTGTTTGAAGGTTAAAACAGCTTTAGTTAAGAACGGGTTTAACTAGATAAAAACTAAACTACTAGTTACTAGTGGAGTGTCTGGATGGTTTGGTCAATTAAGCGTCTGCCTTTGGCTCAGGTCATGATCTCACGGTCCTGGGATGGAGCCTGGCGTGGGGCTCCCAGCTCAGTGGGGAGTCTGCTTCTCCCCCTCCTGCTGTTGCTCTCTCTGCTCGTGTTCTCTCTCTTCTTCCCCTCTCTCTCTCTCAAGTAAGGAAGTAAAATCTTTTTTAAAAGCCCTAAACTCCTATTAAAAGAAATATGCCAGTGCTGGATTGCATTGAGGAGCACAAATATGTTTGTGTAACATAGGAAGAGCTCATCCAGTTCAAAAGGAAGCAGTCAGCTGAGAGGTGTAGCAAGGGGTCTTGCGCATTTACCATGTGCTGCTTAATCAGCTACACATTTTTATTCCATTGGCCGCCTGGCTTCAGTTCCTATTGTGGAGAAAACTTCCACTTTAACTGCATTTCTTCCGTAGGTAATGTCTTTTCCTTCTGGTTGCTTTTAAGATCTTCAACCTCCTTCCCTCTCAGTGTCCTGTGGTATCCTTTCACTATTTTCTCTTCCAGAAACTCTGATTAGAAATATGTTAGACCTTTGCATTCCAGTCTTCGTGTCTTAACCCCCTTCTTTTTTTTTTTTTTAAGATTTTATTTATTTATTTGACAGAGAGAGAGAGAGAGATCACAAGCAGGCAGAGAGGCTGGCAGAGAGAGAGGCCGGCAGAGAGAGAGGCAGGCAGAGAGAGAGGAGGAAGCAGGCTCCCCGCCGAGCGGAGAGCCTGATGCGGGGCTCGATCCCAGGACCCTGAGATCATGACCTGAGCCGAAGGCAGAGGCTTTAACCCACTGTGCCACCCAGGCGCCCCTTAACCCCCTTCTTTTGTTTCCTGCATCTATACCTTTTGCTGTTGAGTTCTTGGCATTTTCCTCATGTCTACCTTCTAGTCAACTGTATAATCTAGCCATTTGGTTTTATTTTTAATGGTTATATGTTTTTCCTTCCTGGGATTTTTCGAGTTCTTCTCCAAGTATGCTTGGTCTTCTTACATACTCTCTTTGGTCTCATGTTTTCAATTGTTCTTCTGTGTCTTTAATAATTTGAAGTCCTTATCGGGTAATGCTGTTAACTAGCCCTCTTGGATAGTTAAATCCTACTGTCTGTTTTGCAGGTCACACCATTGCAAGATTTTTTCCCTGGGTGTTTTACCATTTAAGGCTGTGATCTCCTCTTTAGCTGGACTTTCTCTGTAGATACCCGAGATGGGTTGCTTTTGGACTCCAGGCCAGTGGAAAGCATGGTTTTAATTTTTTGGTGCTGGTTTTACATTTTCCCTGGACTCCCCTTTCCCTGAACACATAGCCCTTTGAGAGTCTTGATTTGTCTCAGAATCTCAACCAGAAAAGGTTTGAGGAGCATTTCTTCATATATGGATAGAGTATGTAGGTATGGGGGGCAACTGGGAGTCACAGCAGCTTGAAGCTGACCATGGGGTGCTGTAACCACTCATAAGCACCGAGGAATGAGAGGAAAAGGAGGTTCCTGGAACCCCAGGGGAGAGAGTTGTATAAGGCAGGCCTCCATGGGGTATGGGGTTATGGGACAAGGCCACTTCAAAGGGACAGTGTAGGGCAGGAAACAGGAGAATAAATATCCTGACCTCACTCTTCTCCTTCTTTCCCAACTTATTCCTCATTGGCTAAGGCCAGCTGGAAGCCAGAGGAGAAGGGAGCCTCGTGACACCGGGTGGAGATGGGTGAAAAGTGGATCTGGAGGGGCAGAGAACATCCACCCAGTATGCGATTTTATGTGGGTATTTCACTTGTAGTTCCTGTTCCCACATGACCTTCCCACTGCAACTCTTCAGTAGTGGAGCCAGCAAACTCCCTCAGGGAAGACATTGGATCAGTCCATGCTGTCTACCACCCTACTTTTGATTCCCTCTTCATTTTTGACCTTAGGGGTTTCTCTTTCCTACAAGCTCAGTTATACATTTAAAAGGGTGTTTGCTGGTCAGATTTTATACAAGGTAGTTGTGTTGTATGCCCTAGAGTCACCTAACTAACTGCATTGCCAGAAAAAAAAAGAGACAAATTACCCTGCCCAATCTTACACAGACTCTGTGATGTAGATATCCTTAGAAATGTTAATGATGGGTTACTTTCTCCTGGGTCACAGAATTAGTAAGCTGGGACTCCAAAGTCCAGGCTCTTTATGCTACATTATACCCTTGTGGAGGCATGCTGTGTGCCTGCCATTTTGGGGGAAGAAAAAAAAAGACGGAACAAAGAAGGTGGGGGGGGGGGAAACCTAACAAATTCAAGCAGTATGAGGTCAGCTGTGAAATTAACTATGAAGCTCCAAAAAGAAAAGACAAGATAAATAGGTTGAAACACAAGAACAGCAGAGATTCTTTAATAAAAGGACTAACATTAAAGTATTACAGCTTGCAAGTGTGAATTTGACATTGCTTCTTACATAGACATCATCATTAACATAGGAAAAAGCTAAATCTTGGTCATTTATTTTCCTATGGATCATAGGAGGCCATGACATAGAAAATCCTGATTTAAGATTATCTGAGCATTTACAGCCATATCATGACCATATTGTTTCAAAACGGAATCAAAGGATTCCAAATAGATGAAATGGTCAACACGCTTGCTGGAAAGAAGAAAGGAACATTTAAAAGTTCAGAAAACCCTGATTTAAATTCAGAACCAGGTGTTAGAAGAAGTTCTATTTCCAGATTATGTCAAATCAGGTCAAATAATTGCTTCATATGTAGAAGAAAATAAAAATGAATAGACGTTAGGCGTATTGGGTCATTTTTATTCCAGAACTTTTGTTTTACAAAAACAAAGAAAAAAATCTGCTTTGTTGAGAAATCAGTGCAAAGGAAAGGGAAAAAAAGATATGCAGTAACACATATCCTATTGGAAAGGCTAAATAATCAAGAAAATGTGAGATGTAGCAAATATAGTCTAAAAACTGGATAATTTTGGAAAAGTATGTAAAAACACTACTAACTTTGGAAGAAATAATCAGAATAGAGACAAGATGTTTAAAAAGAAAAAATGAGAATTTTTCTTAATGTGTACATTTTAAAATATCATTTTGGAAACTTGTTATTTAGTGAGTAAACTTCTCTAGACCTTAATTAGACCACATTATCAACATTTTGTGATCACCAAGAGGCATATTTTACTGAATGTTGGGGTACTTTGTTTTAGAATATACCTTGAAAATAAGAAAACTGAATTCTGTGGGTAAGAGATAAAGAGATGCTTAATTTTTCAAAAATATTTGGAAAAGGTGCATACCCAGATTCCAGTTATTGAGGAAGGTCAAGTTTTAAGGCGTCAAACAGGGAGTTGGGTACTGTTTTGGGTCCACTAGTAAACACAATGTAAGGATGTTAGGTTAACAAATATATTTTAAAAAGAAACTACATTTGGGGTGCCTGGGTAGCTCCGTTGGTTAAGCCTTTGACTTGACTTTGGCTCAGGTCATGATCTCAGGGTGGCTAGATCAGGCCCTGAGTGGGGCTCCCCACTGAACGCGGAGCCTCTTAAGAGTCTCTCTCTCCCTCTGCTCTTCCTCCCAGCCTTCCACAACACAGCCCCACTTGTGTGCTCTCTCTCTCTCTCTCAAAACAAAACAAAACAAAACAAAAAATAAAAAGAAACTGCATTTGAACCAGGTGATACCTAACTGGAACAACTGAAAAACTGTCTTAAAATTTGCAAAGTAAAAGATTTTAGATTAACAGTAAAGAACAGTAAACAGTATACTAGTATGGAATTCAATTCATTCACTATGAATAACTGCTTAACACATACTGAAAGGAAGTAAAGATACAATATTTCAACAAAGTACAGAAAAGACATACTGTATTATAATGACTTTAAAAAGAAGATCGGGGGCACATGGGTGGTTCGGTTGGTTAAGCAATGGACTCTTGGTTTCGGTGCAGGTCTGATTTCAGGGTTGTGAGATTGAGCCTCATGATGGTTCCATGCTCAGTGTGGAGTTTGCTTGGGTTTCTCTCTTCCTCTCCTTGTGTCCTTCCCCCCACCCCCACCCTCCCCTGCCCTGCATGTGCGTGCGTGCTCTCTCTCTTAAATTAAAAGAAGATCAGGAATTGCATGAAAAAAAATCCCTTTTTTCTTATTAGTCACGTGCTGATCTGAAATAATATTTCTGAATACTTGATGTCTAAAAATGAATTGAAGTACATTCTATGGCTCTGATATAGGCTGACTTCCATAAAAATACTTGAGACACAGTGTGTTTCTGTAGAGAGTAATCTTTTTCTATTTTAATACTGTGTTGGCAGAAGGGGGCACATTCTTGAATGAGGGTGACACAGAAATAGAAAGCCCAATACAGAGACTAGCTGGTAATGACTGGGGTTTCAACACAATAAAATATCAGCTCCATGAGCACTCAGTTTGGGAAATTGCTATGATTTTATTCTGGTTTAATAACTTTAGAAAATACTGTTTTATAGGTTTAGGCCATTTCATTTCTAATCTATCTAAAAATGCATTTATTTTACGAAATGAAGGATGTTCTATATTATGGACTGAATGTATCCCCCTCAAAGTTGCTATGTTGAAGCCTTAAGCCCCAGTGTGGTGGTGTTTGAAGATGCAGCCTTTGGGCAATGAGTCAGATTGGATTAAGGCCATGAGGGCAATGCCTGTCTGATATTAGTGCCCTTAAATGAAAAGCCAGCAGGGAGCGTGTTATCTCTTTCTCTCTCTGTGCAAGGACACAGTGAGAAGGGAGCCAAAGGCTAGCGAGGGAGAGGGCCCCCACCGGACTTCGACCTTTCTGGGGCTTTGGTCTTGGACTTCCAGCATCCAGAACTGTGGGAAGATCAATTCTTTGTTTTCACATCCTGTCTATGATATCTTGTTACTGCAGCCAGAGCAAACTAAGAGTTCTATGAAAAAAGGAGGGCTCTTTGCTTCAAAAAATATGATAAAAGATTAAAAAAAATAAGTCTTTAGAAATATCCCAGACTAATAGAAGCTAAAGAGTCAAAACACCTAAATGCAATACCTGACCTAAAGTAAAGCCTTTAAATTTGAGGAAAAAGTGCTATATAAAAGTTAGTAAGGTCAACTGACAAATATGGAATATGGACAGTAGATTACATCATTATTATTTCAATGTACATTTATGATGTTGCTAACTGTGCTAGGGTTATAGAAGACAATATCCCTTTTTTGGGAAATATCCACTGAAATATTTAGGTGTCGAGAGCCATGCTAATATTCAGCTTACCCTTCAATGATTCAGAAAATAGTCATATATTTAATGATATATATAGCAAATGATAAAGCAGATGGGGTGAACTATTCACATTAAGTGAATAAAATATTTACAGTAGGTATGCAGGTACTCACACAGTCTTTATTTCTGCAACTTTCTGAAAGTTGAAGTTATTTCTGAAATAATAAGTCTGAAATTATTTCTAAAGAGAAAATTAATGAAAAAATATTTTGTTTTGAAATTCACTTAAAAAGCAATATTTAGGTTTGAGTCAAGGTGGTCTGCAGTAAATGGTGTCAATCCCCGAGAACAACAAATGAGATACAGTTGGCTTTGTTAGCATGATGTATTTCCGGGACAGGTGTTTCAAAAGTGACTCCTGAGGGACTGTGGAAAAAGTCAGGAGCCTGGCTCCCCACTCATTACTCTCCCCACTGACTGAGAGGAAAGATCCAGCTCATCACTGTGACCTTCTCTTTGCTTAATTATAAAAACAAGAGATCAGACTTAGTTCAAATGCCATCTTGGGGTTTTGTGTGGGTAAAATGTGGGAAAGTACTTCATATTTCCAGATACAGATTTAAATCAGACAAAAATAAAGTGGGTGCTCCAATCAAGTTGGTTCTGAACACTTTTCTTTGCAGCAAAAGGAAGTGAAAAAAAATCTCAAAAGACCAGCAAAGCTCCAAATGGATTGCTTTCTTTTAAAGGTAACATTTTCCCCCCCTTAATAAGGAATGAATATATACTCGTCATAGAATCTTTGGCAAGTCACTTTAGGATAAAGAAGGCAAAAAAGTTACCCATAAGTCCTAGTAATAATTGACTTTCATTGTATTTTTCAGATGTTTTCTTAAGTAAATGTGTAATATGTAAACCCCACAAGTTTAGAATGAGTGGGATCATGTCATAAATAGTATTTTGTAACCTGTTTTTAGGGTAATGCTGCATTGTGATTTTTTCCATGTCAGTAACGAAGAGAACTCCATTTTATGGAAAACTTATTCATGCATATTTGCAAAATGCGGGATTATTTCCTTAGGATAAATTACTACAATTGGGATTTCTCATTCAAGGTTGGAATATTTTTAATAAGCTTTATTGAGGTATAATTGACAAAAATGATATATAAGGTGTCCAGTGTGATGTTTTGATATATGTATATATTTGTGAAATGATTACCACAGTCAAGCTAATTAATATATACATTGCCTCATATAGTTACCATTTATGTGTGTGTGTGTGTGTGTGTGTGATGGGAAGATCTACTCTCTTGGCAAATTTCAAGTATATAATACAGTATTATTAACTGTACATTAGCTCTGCTGAACTTATTCATCCTGCATGCAACTTCGTGCCCTTTGACCAACATCTCCTCACTTCCTCTGACCTCAACCATGGGCAACCACCATTCCATTCTCTCCTTCTATAAATTTGATGTTTTTAGGTTCCACATGTAAATGAGATCATGTGAATATTTGTCTTTCTATGTGAGGTTTATTTTACTTAGCATAATGCCCTCTAGGTTCATCCATGTTGTTGTAAACAACATGATTTTCTTCTCTTTTAAGCTGAATAATACTGCATTCTATATGTATACCATCTTTTCTTTATCCATTCACCCATCCAAGGACACTTCGCTTGCTTCCTTATCTCAGCTCTTATGAGTAATGCTGCAGTGAAGGGAGTGCAGATATCTCTTTGAGATCCTGATTTCATTTCTTTTGGATATGTACCCAGAAGTGGGGCTGCTGGATCATATGGTAGCTCTATTTTTAGGTTTTTGCGGAACCTCCATACTGTTTTCCGTAACGAAGCACCTATTTACATTCCTATCCTGCAGAGGGTTTCCTTCTCCATATCCTCATCAACACTTGTTACTTTTTGTCTTTTTGTTATTAGGCATCCTAACAGGTGTGAGGTAATACCTTATTGTGATTTGGATTTGCATTTTCCTGATGACTGATGACGTTGAGACACTTCTCAAAAGAAAGATGTGCCAATGGCTAACAGGTCCACGAAAGGGAGGAAACAATTTCAGGCTTTTGATGAATGTTGCTGAGGAGTCGTCCATCAGGTGTACACTAATTTATGTCCTGTACCAGTCATTTCTGAGACTATGTAGATTTCCTATTTTTTTTCAATCCTAGGCAATTGAATTTGCATTTCTTTGCTTACCACCAAACTAGGAAAAATTTCCATAAGCTTTCCACTTTCCACTCCTTGTATTTCTTTTTTCATGATTTGGGATTTCATGTCCTTGGCTTATTTTACTCATGAAGTGTTTGTCTCCAGTAACATAAGTTTTAAAGGTAAGTTATTAACTTCTTTCTGAAACAATTGTTGAAATATTTTTCATAGTATGTTTTCCCTTCAATTGCTAAATAAATAGGTACAGAAATTGATAAATACATTAGATATGTCATCGGTTAATACACAAAACATGTTGAATACTATCTGGTTTCCAATTTTCTTAATAGTTGCTAAATACCTTTTTAAATTTTCCAGACCTAAAATTTATGAAGGCTTACACAAGGTGTGAAGTCTCTTTTCAACTCTTCTCAATCTGTGACTGTCCCTTACATTTTCTCCCCCATGACATTAGCTTGTTTTTTTTTTTTTTTTAAAGATTTTTATTTATTTATTTGACAGAGAGAGAGATCACAAGTAGGCAGAGCAGCAGGCAGAGAGGGAAGCAGGCTCCCTGCTGAGCAGAGAACCCAATGTGGGACTCGATCCTAGGAGCCTGAGATCATGACCTGAGCCAAAAGCAGAGGCTTAACTCACTGAGCCACCCAGGCACTCCAACACTGGCTTGTTTTTGAAGAGCCTGGGTCAGTTACCCAGCAAGATGATACACATGCTGAATTTCTGTTTCTCTGTGGTGTTCTTTTATTTGCATACACACGTTTAAAATATTTATGTACTTAAATGTATCCAACATTTTATTTACAGTCACAGACTTGGGTTCATTTTTAGAAAGCCCTTTCCAAAACTTAATTATATAAATGTGTGTATCTCTATTATTTAACAGTACTTCTATCACTTTGGGTTTTAAACCTAAATCTGTAACCCATCCTATTCTGGTGAACGTGCGACGGGTTTTGCAACAGATTTACCATGATGCATGTAAAAATTAAATAAATTATTAGCTGATGGTACTGATAACCAATTTTGTGTGTGTTAGTAACATGAATAAATATTTATTTAATGCAACAGTCAATTGTAGAGATAACATTATTTGAGTGTTCTATATTTGCTTTCTTTGCCAAATTTCGGATATTGCATCCCACAGAAAGAACTGCATCAGAGAGAGGGAAACTGTGAATCAAATACAAGATAATCAGTATTTAATTGTAAGTGAATAGTTTATTCTATTTTGTTATTTCCCCCCCAAAAGACTTGCTAGAATTTTTCAAAATATTTGTTTGTAATTCTGATCGTAGTGAATGATGATTTCAAATATAGTTCATTAAAAAGAAAATGAGAAGAGGAAACAGAACCATTATCTCCAAATTCCTTGCTAATACAGAATGCAAATTGGAATAGATGTATCAATGAAGAATTTCCATCACTATATAAGTTACTCAATTCTTAGTCCTACATTGGATGGGAATATTTCCTACATCTTCATATTTCACGGTGAGACTCTCTCTGGCAGGATTTTCCTGATCATTCTGTTAAATTAGCTAACTTTAAAGGGAAATTATATTATCTCTCTATGATGAAACCTCTTGAATTATGTTTACATGTTTTCAATATTAGATTTAGTTTACTGAAGGGCAGTTGCCGATGATGGGAAGTGCTTAAGGTCGAAAGCTTTGAAATTTTGTATTTGTGCCAACCAGGAGGCTGTGGTTTATTGTCTCAGAGAACCTGACTTTCAAAATGTCCGCTTACCGGAAAGCTAAAATGAAAAAGGAAAATAATACCAAGCTTTGGTGAGAAGAATTTCTGTGGATTGATTTGGGGAGGGTAACAGTTACTGCCCCTTTAAAAGAACTGTGGCTGTATTTACTCAAGCTAAATACATACCTAGCCCACGATCCAGCATTTTACTCCTCAGCATTTACGCAAGAGAACTAAAAACCTATATTCACCTTTATATCTGTTAATATTTGTCTTATGTACTTGGATGTACCAATGTTGGGTGCTTAGGTATTTACAGTTGTTATATCCGCTCGTTGGATTGATCTCTTTATCATTATGCAATGTCCTTTGTCTCCTGTTAGAGTCTTTGTTTTAAAGTCTATTTGCCTCATAATTATTGCTATGCTGTTTTTGTTTTTGTTTTTTAATTTCCATTTACAGGGAATATCTTTTTCCATCCCTTCCCTTTCAGTCTGTGTGTGTCTTTAGGTCTGACATGGGTCTCTTTTAGGCAACATATAGTAGAGATCAATAAAACCAAGATAGACAAAATTGGGAAAACTTTAGCTATTGATCAAGAAAAAAAAAATAGAGAGGACTTAAATAAATAAAATCGGAACCCCCCAAAAGAGAAGTAATTGATACCACAGAAATACAGGAATTATAAGAGACTACTACAAAAATTGTATGCCAACAAATTGGGCCAACTAGAAGAAATGGATAAGTTCGTAGAAAAATACAGTCTGCTAAATCTGAATCATGAAGAAGTAGAAAATATGAACAGACCAGTTACTAGTAACAAAATTCACCTGGTAATCAAAACTCCCAAGAAAGCAAAATCCAGAACCAGATAGATTCACAGGTGAATTCTGCCAAACATTAAAAGAAGAGTTAATACTTACCTTCTTCAATCTATTCAAAATAACAAAAGAGATGGAGAAGCCTCTACGAGGCCAGCATTACCCTAGTGCCAAAATCAGGCAGAGACACCACACAAAAAAAGAAAACTACAGGCCAATATCCCTGAAGAACATAGAGGCAGAAATTCTTTTTTTTTTTTTTTTAGAGGCAGAAATTCTTTTTTTTTTTTTAACACTTACTTTTTTTTTTTTAAAAGATTTTTTTTTTAAATTTATTTATTTGACAGAGAGAGAGGTCACAAGTAGGCAGAGAGGCAGGCAGAGAGAGAGGAGGAAGCAGGCTCCCTGCGGAGCAGAGAGCCTAATGCGGGGCTCGATCCCAGGACCCTGAGATCATGACCTGAGCTGAAGGCAGCGGCTTAAACCACTGAGCCACCCAGGCGCCCCTAGAGGCAGAAATTCTTAACAAAGTATTAGCAAACTGCATTCAGCAATATATTAAAAAGATCATTTTTATTCTGGAGATCCAAGAATGTTTCAGTATCTGCAAATCTGTCAGTGTGATATGTGGTATATCACATGAATAAAGTGAAGGATAAAAATTGTATGATCATCTCAGTACATGCAGACAAGGCATTTGACAAAATTCCACGTCCTTTCATGACAAAATCTCTCACCAAAGTGGGTTTAGAGGTTACATATCTCACCACAATAAAGGCCATATGTAACAAACCTGCAGCTAACATCATACTTAGTGGTGACAAAGTGAGAGGTCTTTTCCACTAAGATCAGGAACAAGACAAGGATGTCCTCTCTCCCCACTTTTATTCAACATAGTAGTGGAAGTCCTAGCCACAGCAGTCAGACAAGAAAAAGAAATGAAAGGAATCCAAATAGGTAAGAAGTTATACTGTCACTATATGCAGATGGCATGATACTGTAGATAGAAAGTTGTAAGACTCCACCAAAAAACTACTGGAAGTAATAAATTAATTCAGTGAAGTTGCAGGATACAGAGTTAATATAAAAAATTGATTGCATTTCCAGACACCAATAACAGTAGCAGAAAGAGAAATTAAGAAATCAATTCCATTTATAATTGCACCAAAATGAATAAATACCTAGGAATAAACTTAATGAAGAAGGTGAAAGATCTGTACTCTAAAAAGTAGAAAACACTGAGGAAAGAAATTTAAGATGACACGAAGAAATGCTTGTGGATTAGAAGAATTAATACTGTAAAAATGTCCATACTACCCAAAGCCTCTACAGATTCAGTGCAATCCCTATCAAAATACCAATAGGATTATTCACAGAATTAGAACAAATAATGCTAAAATTTGTGTAGAACCACAAAAGATGCCAAATCACCAGAGCAGTCTTGAGAAAGAAGTATACTGCTGGAGGTATCAGAACACCAGATTTTAAAATACATTCCAGTAATACAGGAATCCAAACAAGATGGTACTGGTACAGACATGAAGACACAGAGCAACAGGACAGAATAGAGAGCCCAGAAATAAACCCATGCTTATACGGTCAATTAATCTATGACAAAGGTGGTTAGAACATACAATGAGGAAAAGACAGTCTTTTCAATAAATGGTATTAGGAAAACTGGACAGCTACATGCAAAAGAGTGGAACTGGACCACTTTCTCATACCATACACAAAAAAAAACTCGAAATGGATTTAAGACCTAAATGTGAGACCTGGTGTCATACAACTTCTAGAAGAACACATAGGCAGGGGCGCCTGGCTGGCTCAGTGGGTTAAGCCTCTGCCTTCAGCTCAGGTCATGATCTCAGGGTCCTGGGATCAAGCCCCACGTTGGGCTCTCTGCTCAGAGGGGAGCCTGCTTTCCCCACTCCCTCTCTGCCTGCCTCTCTGCCTACTTGTGATCTCTCTCTCTGTCAAATAAATAAATAAAATCTTAAAAAAAAAAACCCACATAGGCAGTAATCTTTGTCATTGGCCTTGGCAACAATTTTCTAGATAGGTCTCCTGGGGCAAGGGAAACAAAAGCAAAAATAAACTATTGGGATACAGCAAAATAAAAAAGCTTTCACATAGATAAGGAAACCATCAACAAGATGACAAGGAAACCTACTGAATGGGAGAAGATATTTACAAATGATATATCTGATATGGGATTAATATCCAAAATATATAAAGGACTTATATGACTCAACATATTAAAAAAAAAGTCCAATTAAAAATGTGCAGAAAAACAATATATATTTTTCCAGAGAAGATAGCAAGACAGCCAACAGACACATGAAAGGATGCACACCACCACTAATCATCAGGGAAATGCAAACCAGAACCACAATGGCATATCACTTACACTGGTCAGAATGACTAGTATAAAAAAGATAAGAAATAATATGTTTTGGCGAAGGATGTGGAAAAAAAGGAACCCTTGTGCACTGTTCGGTGAGAATATAAATTGGTGCAGCCACTGTGGAAAATAGCATGGAATTCCTCAAAAAATTAAAAACAGACCATACAATCTAGTAATTCCACTACTGGGTATTTCCCCCCCACCCAAAAACAAAAAAACACTAATTTGAAAAGATATATGCACCCCTACATTTGTTGCAACATTAGTTATAAGTATCAAGATACAGGAGCAACCTGTGTGTCCATCAGTAAATGAATGGTTAAAGAAGATGTGGTGTGTATACATAATAGAATATTACTCAGCCATAAAAAAGAATGAGATTTTGCCATTTGTGACAATACGGATGGAGCTAGAGGGTATTATGCTAGTGAAATAAGTTAGAGAAAGACAAATACCATGTGATTTCACTTACGTGGAATTTAAAGACAAGGCAAATGAGCAGACCAAGCAGAAACAGACTCATAAACACAAAAACAAACTGGTAGTTGTCAGAGGACAGGGGGTGGAGGGAGATGGGCAGAGTGGGTGAAGTTCAGTGAGAGATCCAGGCTTGGATTTATGGAAACCGTAAGTCATGGGGATGAAAGGTACAGCCTAGGGAATATAGGCAGTGGTATGATATTGGTGTTGTATGGTGACAGATGGGAGCTATATTTCTGGTGAGCCTAGCATAACATATAGATTTGTCAAATCATTATGTTGTACACCTGAAACTAACATAATATCATGTGTCAACTATACTTCAATTTAAAAAAAGCAGAGAATAAGAATTATACATACAGTTTAGGTTAAGTAGGTAAAATAATACATAGTTATTAGGTTTATTAACTTTTAAAATTCATGAATCCAGAAGAAAACATGGTAAAGCAGAGGAAAAAGGAGATTTGTAATTAATTGGTTGGGTCAGTTATGTATAAGACCATGGTTTCCTTCCTATTTCTTTCTTCTTTCCCACTCTTCCCACATGATGCCTTTGGGTGTTTAACAGGGTGAAGTTTATCATGTGGTGTTTCTGGTATGTACCAGGCTTTGAGTGGTGTATTAGAAAGCTTAAATATCAGTTTGACAAACCAGGCCGAGATATTCTTCCCATGATCATTTCTTTTATGGGCCCTCTATAAAAGTCAAGAGTCTAACACTAAAATTGTATTTCTCTGAAGGAATTTCCATCGTTGTCTAGAGCACCATGGTTTGCAGTATAACTTTTGGGGGATCTGACCTGATCAAGGGATAGAGCTTAGAGAAACTCATGGCTAACATATTTCTAGGATATATCTCTTGAGTATAAATGATTTTAGCCAAGTTTCTAGTGAGAAGGAAAGCTCAGAGGCTCCAAGCATACCTCCCTACAGCTACAGTAGAAACTCACCCAGCGTCACTGAGACTGGCAATTCGGTGGTTAATAGTTGGCTGGAACCCTTATCTTAAACTGTTATTTTAAGCTGAGACGCAATTACATACTCCTCCACCAGTCCTCTGGTGAAAAGCTAAGGACTTCTCTTTGAGTGTGGAGCTCTCCATCTGGCAAAAACCACACTCACAACACGTCATCTCCAATTTCCCGTTACAGTTGTTTTTTTTTTTTTTTTTTAAGTGTACCAGAACTTAAAGATACTTGTGATGTACACTAAGTGTAGATTCTTCCTAGAATTTTATGATTATTGTTCATAGCCTTTTATTGTTATCTGGTCCACACCTAATTTGCTACTACATTTTTTCTTATCAGCTCTACTTTCTGAAGTTATTCAACTACTTAGTTTTAAATACTAGCAGCTTGCTCTCTCTCTTTTTAAAAAGATTTATTTCTTTGAAATAAATTTCTTTGAGAGAGAGCGCATAGGCGGGAGGGGTAGAGGGAAAGGGAGGGAGAGAGAGAGAGAGAGAGAAAGACTCTCAAGCAGATTCCATGCTGTGGGTGGAGCCTGATGCAAGTCTCGAACTCATGACCCTGGGATCACCACTACGTGCCCCTATGAGCAGCTCTCTTTTTGCCCATCCTATCTCCTATGATCTAGTCAGAATTACAGCATAAATATAAAGAGGTTCGGAAACCAATAAATTGACTCTTGATAACCTACAACTTGGCTGGTGGGCCAGAAGTCCAAGGCAGGTATAGAAGATGCTTGCTAACATGAGCATTAATCAGTTGGTTTTATAGAGGGAATGGGGAGCTTCCCTTAATCCAGTGAGTCAAGTAAGTGAAAGTCAGGTTAAGTAATACCTTTCGTACTTGAAATGTAGACATTCTGTGTCATTGACTGACAGACTACATGCTTGCTCTATGTACATTTTGTTTTGAAAAGTAAAGTGTGTGGTATGTCTTTCTTGCCTTGATTAGAAATCAACCCCCCTCTGCAGGAAGATGAGTTGCAGGAGTGAGTGCGAATAGGGTCAAGATTTTCATCCTACAAAAACTTCTACTACTGTGACTACTACTTCTGAACACATTTGGATTTCTTTAATGTGAATGTACATGGCAAGCACACCAGAAGGAACATAATCACCCTGGTTATAACACATTTCCTTTTTCTCCACACTCCCTGATGCCCGTTGAATTCCTCACATGGTTTCACTCAGAATTTTCTCTGTTTCTCTAATCTCTTCACCACGATCACCACCTCTTACTTCCAGTTGAGGTTTGCTCATAAAAATCAGAACGATCTTGCTTTTACTACCATGGCTACAGGCTTTTCTGTCTTCGAACTTGGCCCCGTTCCAAGATGATGGGCCACTTTTTTAGCTGTTCATTGACATCTACCGAAGATGTTTCTTATCCAAAGAGACTTGGGGACTCCAGCTCAGAAAGCCTGTTATGCAGAGCAAGACTAGGCTGACTTGGAAAGTTACAAACTATCCTTCTCTGCAAAATAGAGGCTTAAATTGGCACCTCTAATAGTAATTTATGTCAGTCATGACTGTACCCCAAAGGCTCATATGCATGGACACGCAGACAACTAAGTCTCTTTGAATCTTTTCTGTGATACCCATTTTGATTTCCAGGTTTCTCTTCCAAAAGCCAGATTTTTGCCCTTTAAAAAAAAGAAAAGAAAAGAAAAGAAAACCTGATATTAAGCTGTTTCACTGACAGTTACTGTCCAAACACATGCAACCACTTCTTGAGACCACGACCTATAAAAAGGCTGGCAGAACCATTTAATCTCTGTAAAGGAGGATTACAGCTTCCCATTTGCCATGGAAGGAAGGTGAAAATCTAGTTCACCTAAAAGCCATAGGAATTTATTCAAGTTTTAAGTGAAAATGAATAGGAATGTGAGGAAGTATTATTTTATGCGATTTAAGGTGGAAGGTGTATTAGCTTTTTCTCTCATTTGATAATTAGCTTCCATTTATAGGTTTTTTAGCTGACTATATATTTTGCTCTTTGATCATGGTGGTTAGCTGAGAGGTGGGCCCCGGAGGGAGCATCTTTCCAGAAGGAAAATGCACAGGGTAAGGGTAGAATCAATCCTACCCCAAACATTCATTCGTGTTTCTTGTGGCCATTGTTCCAGCCAGGGGCTACACTGAATATATGGTGTGTAAACTGGGCAGCCATCTAATGCATCCTCTTGGGTCCTGGTAAGAGAAGTGTGCACGTTTGTCATGTGTCTTTTGCTCAGAGTGTAAGTCAGGATGTGGAGAAGCACGTGCTTCCAGGCATAGCAAAATTGGAGGGTACGTGTGTCAGCAGTCACCACCTTGGCCTTCCTCACCTACCACTGTTTCTTCATCCTTCCTGTCTGGACTTCTTTGTCCCTGCTGCCTCATTGGCCGCTCCTGTCAACGTCACCAAGACATCTCACAGAATCCACGGTCCTTCTGTCCTCTTATTAGACATTTCTGACATTCCAACAGCCTTTGGCTCCAAGATCATACCTTCTATCTTGAGACACTTTTTCTTTGGACGTCCAAAGCCCTGTAACTCAAAGTCCCTGGCCCCTTTTCAGTCTCCGTAACTGGATCTCTCTTTTCTTCCCAAAGGTTAAGAGTAACTTAGTGCTCAGTCCTTTGCTCTCTTCTGTTTTCTGTCTCATTTTCTAAGTGAACTCTTCCAGTTCCAAAGTTTTAAATACCACTTCCATGTCAATGACCTTCAAATTTAAATGTACAGCTCTGACCTTTCCTCTGAGCTCCAGACTGGTCCTAATGGACACTGGCTTCTAATGGATATTAATGGATGCCTAAAGGAATCTCTAAGTTACTACGTCCAGAGAAAGCCGCTGATTTTTGCGCTCTCATCTCTCAAAATGCTTCTCGCCGAGACCTCCCTCTTTCATGACCTGGCAGGACCATGCAGCCAGTTGCTCAGGCCAAAAGCAGAGGGCTCATTTTTGAGTCTTCCCTTTCCCTCCTCCCTCCCCGCCCCACCCCCTCCAACCCTTATTCCATCTGGAAGTCCCTCTGGCCTTATCTCTAGAACAATACAATGAGCCACTATCACCAGAGAAACTGATTTCTCTCTTGCCCTCAATCACTGTTCCCCACACATTGAAAAAACGTGAATCTCGTCCAGTGGCATCTTAGGTTTTGAATCCTATCCCCTCTTCCCTGTGACTTAACCAAGTTGCGTAGCTTCAGACTCCTTCCTTGACCTTGTCTTGTCCTTCTCTCCCACCCTGTCTCCACCTTCCAGTCTGTCAGAATCTGAAACTGGCCAAGTTTGTTCCTGCCTCAAGGTCTTGGCACTCACCCCTACTTCTGCCTGGAATGCTATGCCCCCAATCTTCAGCTGGCTAGTTCTTTACCATTCAGGTCTCATCTCACATGTCACTCCCTCAGAGAGTGGCACCTAAACCAACTGCCCATTTCCAGTCCCTGGAAGGGACATGCTTGCTGCCATATTATCCTTTTCTATTAGATTCTTTGTTTAAATGATTTTCTATTAGATTCTTTGTCTAAATTATTACACATTTGTAATAATCTTCTTTGTTTTCTTATTTATCGTATGTGTCCTCTAGTGGATATAAATTCCATCAGGGTGTATCATGTCTGCTTTATTTCCTGGGTCACCCTCAGTGCCTGGTGAATAGTAGGTGCTCCATCAATCTTTGTTGAAAGAGTAATGTAGCTCAGAAACAGACGTGAGGGAAAAAAGTTGAAGTATCCTCTAACCTTTCCTTGTAATGCATTTTTACTTCAACATGTGTAATTACAAAGAGAAATAAAGCTTTAGAAGGGTGTGAAACTGGTCTTAAAATTCAGGTGTCTTGAAGGTACTCAAGTTAGTCCATGGAAGAAAAAAAAAAATATCAGGTGATGATATTTATGTTGAATTCCTCCTCCTAACACTTTTAAGGCCAATGGTTCTTGACTTTGGTTGACCTTAGGAATCACCTGAGTAGCTTGGGTCTTAGCACCAGTGATGCTGATGTAATTGGTATGGGTTGTGGCCTGGGCATGAGGGGTTGTAAAAACTTTCTGGGTGATTCTATAGGCATCCAAAGTTGAGAACACTTGTCCTAGAGGATATTTTTTGGATCTCATGAAGTAAACTTCCTAAAGTCCAAAAAAATCTGGAAAGTAGAGCCATTTGTCTTAGAACCTAGCATTAGAGTTTTTTTTTAACCAGTTTTTTATTCATTAATATGACCAGGGTTGGCCTGAAAAGGCCTTCTGTATCCTGGCTGGGTTTGAGTATCACAGACCACATCGGTCCCTCTAAAGCTGGGAAGGTAACACAAAGGCTAAGACTTTCCAGAAGCCACAATAAGAGAATTGAATGCAGGTGGGGAATGATGTTTCTCTGAAGAGGAAAGAAATGAAGGGGCTACCACCTGTGTGGTTCAATGAAGAAACTGGTCATGGTTCTCACCTGGATCATAGCAAGACATGGGAGAATTCTCAGGGATGGCGTCCAGGGGACGCTTGTGCAGGGGGAGCGGTTAATTGGTAACAGCACTTCATGTCAGCATTGCCTTGGGGGATGCTGACACAAGAGTGGTGAGCAAGATTCCCATCAGTGTGTTTATTGGACGAAGCTGGAAAGAGCCAGAGACCCAAGAGGCATGAGCAATACCAAGGGGTTAGTCTACTAATATGGGTGATTCAGTCCGCAGTGGGAGCTGACTCCGCGGCGAATATAGGACCGGCCCCTGCTACCCAAATGCCCGGGAGTAGAATGGCCTTGCCCAGAGTGTGGGGAGCCTGGGGAGCACTGGGCTCCCTAAAGGATACGGGAGGGCCACTAAAGGTAAGAGTAGTCCGAAGTAGAGAAACTTTGTTTTACTTATTTATAAAGTGTTCCAGCAGCTGATGCTTTTACTTTCTCTGTGAAGCCGGAGACAAGGTCATCCTCGTGTTTTACCTCATGTTTTTAAATGGAAATGGCCTTCTAAATACCTAGAAAAGCAAACATAGATGCTTCACCATCCAACTTCGGGAAATAAAAAGTTATTATTTTGACACTTGAAAAGGTATTTACACAGTTTCTCCTAAGAGTAAATGCTTTTTAGAAAGCCCATTCTGCCTCTCTGTGTTTTGCAGTTTAAGCCTCATTGTTCTAGGGATCTTTTTCTGTTTCTGTTTATGAAAACAGACCCTGAACTGGTACAGCCCAGATACAGCTTCAGGAAAGAAAGGATATTACCACAAATTGTGGTGGTGCTTGTCCTGTTTTGAGAAAGATTTAAACTCTGACACATGAAGTCCTGGTTCAGCTCTTGCCATATATGGCTCCAGCTCCGTTTTTATCACTTCAATTAGCCTGACTGTAAGTATAAACCTGTCTTTGGTGGGCTCCCTCCCTTTTATTTTTCTGAAAGACAGCACGCTGAACAGATTTATGGAACAAAATCTTTCAAGACCTAAGATTCTCTCTAAAAATAGCACTTAGCAATAAGGAATTTTTATTTTTTGGTTGAGTATGTATGCACATAGCCCCAAAGGGGGGAAATCTGGCAGGTAGGAGACTTGAGGATCCAGCAGGAGGTGAATTTCCAAGATGATAAATTTTGATAAGGTCTAAACATTTTAGCAGGTTACCTAAATCCCCTGTGTGGTTTGAAAAATTAGATTATCTCTAAATCTTGCGTTGCAACATACACAAACTCATATTCATACCTGTGAAGGCAGGCCTGGCACATACATGCTCAGACAAGATGTTTTTCCAGGATATTTGAATTTTTATCTTTGTATTCCTAGTACCAGGTACTGAATACCTGAATTCCTCGCACGTGGAAGAGGGTATAATAAATGTAGGCTGAACGAATGAAGGATAAGCAGTGTGTTTGCAGACTGGCTTACAGCGGATGTGACCCTGTTGCATGGGGCATTTTTTTTGTGGAGCGAAATTGGGTAACCCCACAGACCTCCTAGCACACTCCCCAGGGGCAGACTTTTGTTTTCTCAGCGTGCAAGCTGACTTAATGTTGCCAGTGACTTTGAGTTATTAACTAGGGATTTTTTCATAATGAAAAGAATAAATACAGATACTTTTTATAGTAGCTTATAATTTTCCTTAGAAACTTTCCTTAAAGGTCTACTAATACTGGGGTGCCTGAGTGGCTTACTCGGTTAAGCGTCTGACTTCGGCTCAGGTCATGATCCTGGGGTCCTGGGCCCCACGTGGGGCTCCCTGCTCAGTGGGGAGCCTGCTTCTCTCTCTTCCTCTGCCCCTACCCCTTGCTCATGCTCTCTCTCTCTCTCAAATAAATCTGTAGAAAAAGTTCTTCTAATACTGCAGGAAAATACAAAAATATATCCTTTTAAATCAGTGTTGTTCTGTAGGAGATAATTGTCATTTCTTTGGGTGTCCCAACATCCAATCCTTCATTCTGTTGGGAGAGTCCTTTTATCCCTGGTGTTGAGGGGACCCAGTGTCCTCCTTCCTACCGTGGAAGCTGAAAGCAAGAGAGCCTCTCTCCTAGCACCTACAGCCAGGACGCCACGCCTGACCAACGAGGCATCCCAACTAGGGCTTTGCATCTGTAGTGTGTGACCCAAGAGGAAGAGATGGTTTCGGTTTATCTGGGGCAGCAGCATCGAGCAGTAGCATTGGCTGGGACAACATTTTAGCCAGCCTGTTAAGTACTCTGTGCAGTCTCCTTGGTTTGCGTCCATTTTCCAAGCCCTCCCTCCTGTTGCCTTCGATTGCGTGATCCCCGCAAAACTACATAACCTCCCAATAAATCTTCCTCCTTAAGATATTCAGAGGAACCTGCTCTCCTTGCAAGAAGAAAAAATCTTAATATAGCTCCTCAATTACAGTAACAGAGCTAAGCCTATTCCTGGCATTTATAAAGAAAATGAAGGGAAAAGCAACAAGTTAGAAATTCTGTCTCATAAATTTGAGTTGTAGTCAGCCATACTTGCATTCTTGTGGCAGAGTGGAACGTCTAGTGAGTGGCCTTGGGATGAAGAGGTCATGAGTTTGAGTAATGACCTTGTTTATTGACCATGTGACCTTGGGCAAGATACTTTGTCTTTGTCAGCCTCCATTTCCTCAACTGGAGCATAAGAATAAAAATATCACAGGTATATTCTCAGGACAAGATGAGATTATTTTTATCATGAAAGCACTTTTAAAACGTCAAGCTATTTTAATCATTCCAGGCCAACGAAATTTCTTCTTTATAATTTCATTTTGTACATAATCCACATCTGTTACATACTTCCTAGTTTCTTTTTTGGATATCGCCTGGGAGGTAAAATACTTGGGCCTTCAGATTTTAGTTCTAAAAGTACCTTGTATCATTACTTCACACGAAGGCAGTAAAACTTAAACTCTGTTTAAAAGGTGTCTAGATGCCTTCCTTCTTTCTCAACTCAAAAGCTAAGTTTATGTCTGACCCAACTTAGCTCAGCCCTGGACAGACAGACACATGCCCATAGGGCAGAGCTCGAACCACCAGGTGTTTGCCTGTGGCCCACTAGAGCCTTCAAAGCTACCATCTGAATTGTGGCTTCCACCTAAAAATGAGTGGTTGAAACATGTTTTCTCATTTTACTGATGTCATTGAGTAGAGAGTTAAAGTCCTGCCCATAGAGGCTCTTCGGTGGCTAGAAATGGAAGTGTTCTGGTTTTGTGACACTGCTAAAGGAAGGGTCCGGGCTGAGCCGGAGATGGAGAGAAAGGGAGGTGGCGTGATGCTGGCCCCGCGTGAATCGCAGTCTGAAATCTGATCGCTGGACTTGGATGATACAACCCAAATTGTTTCTCGGCCGTTGATGTAACTCTTATAGGACAGAGCAGGGCAAAAAGCAGAAAGCAAAGAGGGTCCCCAGCACGGGCTGCTCTCTCCGCCATGCCCTGGGAACATCCCCTTGAGGAAAGGGAAGGGAGACCCCTGAGTGCCGTTTGCTCAGATGGATCCTTTGTGGCAGTGTTCTCAAACCTGCTCATGCACCAGAATCACCTGGAGACACTTAATAAATCCTGGAGCCCAGGTCATGCCCCACACCATGTAAATCAGAATCGCTGAGCCTAAGACCCTGGCTCTAGGGTTTTCTGAAGCTCTCCAGGTGATTTCCAGGACATCACGAGTTTGGGAACATTTGGTCTATGTTGTTTTGACACCATCATTGTCCGCTTTCTTTTTCCCCATTCCTCTACCAAGTCCTGGTTCTCTTGAAACCTTGAGCCCAACAAGAAAAGTAATTATGCATTCATTGTCTTACATGCATACACTTAGTTGTTTTGAAAACACTTCTAAAGGCCTAATCACTTATAACACAAAAATACTTGCCTTAAACCCAAAGTCATTTTGTGCTGTAATAACCTTTATTGGTGGCTTATCATTTCTCTTAGGCATTCTTTCTGAAATGAAATATTCTATTCTTGGTGTTAAACCACAGAGGGATTATTCTTGAGCAGTTGAAATAATCTTTTTTTAGCACTGAAATGGTGAAAAAAGTACATTTTTCTAATCAAAATATAATCTTCCAAACTATTTTTATCATTCTCATCCCAAACCGTTAGAGCTATGCACTTGTATAAATCCTTTCTCTGGATTACAATGAAAATCTTATCAATATTGCAAGGTGTTTTTGGTTAAGGAATACCGGACTAAGTTGTAATACTAATAATAACTGGTATGTATTGAGTACTTATTATATGTTCAATTTTTGCTTAGTGCTTTGCGTACATCACCTCATTTGAGTCTCAGAGCAACCCGGGATGGTGGATGCTATTATTTTCCTTGCTTTTGTAGGGATAGAAACAGACATGAAGGAGATGGGAATGCTCTGAGGTCACGCCTTGGGTAAGTAGCTAAATTATTCCCTTCGCAGAAACATTCATGAATGAATGGGAGTTTGTTGAGCATTTAGGCATCTAAAGGTGTGCTCAGTCCTTTCACTGATTGTTCTCATTTTATCTTCATAACCACCAACACACCAGGCAAAAAATGTGACAGGATGTTCTCGAAGAGAAACAGATCAAAAGCCTTCTCCCCTGGTTCTCTGGCCTCCTGACTCTCTCACTCCAGCTTCCTGTCCAATTATTCTCTCCGAGCAAATGGGGACAGACCCACAAGTTCCCAGAACAAATACTGTAGGAGAATTCCTTTGTTTCATTTCCCCACACATTCCCCCGATCTTTGGTTCCTAATAAGGAAGATGAACAAGTTCAAGGCTAGTACCTTTCTTGTAAGTAACTTAGAGGAGAAGTGAAGCATCAGATTTTTGCATCTATCTGCCTTATAAATATAAGAACTAGAACTTTACCTATATTAATAAATATTTGTCATATTTCCTCTGCTAGTATTTAAGACTGATATTCAAGGCTTGACATGTGTGAGTAGATTTTGCCTCTTAACATTTAATACAGAATATTTAGAAAATACAGATGTGTAAAAAGAAGATGGAAATCACATATCTAGAAAGTAAACGCTGTAAAAATTGGGGTGTATATCCTTGCAGTTGTATCTAGTTATATAATTTTCATTTTGTTTCAGAAATGGGGTCGTTATGTAAAACTTATAATGTGCTTTTTTCCACTTAATGTCCTTGTAAATGTTTGCACAATGTCTAGCACCTGGCTATATTAATCAGTCCTCTGTTGGATATTTAGATCATTTCCCATGTTCTTTTCTGTCACAAGTCCTGCTGTAATGTACACACACATTCGTGCAGCTTCAAGGAAATGGAGGAGTGATATCTACAGCCCGGAGTAGTCAAGGGGATTGAACGAAATAACCCAGTTCAACGTAGGGCCTCAACTTGAAATAGGGTCTTTTGGTTATCAGTCCCATCCTCTTTCCTTTCAACTTCTCAGTGGTTCTCAAACCCTGCTGTAGGTTTGCAAAACTTTTGTGGGTTTGTGTGTGTGTGTGTGTGTGTGTGTGTGTGTGTGTGTGTGTGTGTGTTGTTTTGGTTTTGTTTTTAAATAAATATTGTGTCTGGGTCTCACCTGAGGTATTCTGATTTAGTGGATCTATGCATGGAGCTCTGATAAGAGTGTCTTTAAAAAAAAAAAAAAGAAAAGAAAAAAAAAGAAACCCTCCTCCTGGAACTAGAATGTGTAAGAGGGCTGGGAACACTGCTTATGCCTCACGGCTTCTGGAACCAGGAGCTCACAGAGAAGTGATCTGAGATCCTCCTGGCACTCACTTGTGCCAATTAATGGTGGAACTATATACCTCTTAACAATTCTTTCAGGAGCTGCCAGCCCCCGAGTAAATTACTTGGGTGACACCATAGTTAATTTTCTTTCTTTTTTTAAAGATTTTATTTATTTATTTGACAGACAGATCACAAGTAGGCAGAGAGGCAGGCAGAGAGAGAGGGAGAAGCAGGCTCCCCCCCTGAGCAGAGCCTGATGCGGGGCTCCATCCCAGGACCCTGGGATCATGACCTGAGCTGAAGGCAGAGGCTTTAACCCACTGGGCCACCCAGGTGCCCCCGTCATAGTTAATTTTCATGGGGTCTTTGGTCCTGAACGTTCAGAACATTCAGAGCAATGCGTATTCTTGTAGTAAGTTTCTCGAGGGCTCTGAATGTTTGCTCTAGAGCTGATCCAGCAGGGGGCAGCAGGGCAATGAGGAGCCAAAGCTTTTGGGTGGCCACCACCTGCCCCCACAACTACAAGGCCCCTTTGCGTTAGCCCTCAGCTCGCTACAGCTTTGGGCCCCTGCCTGCTTGGTGGCAGCCAGCCTCACCCAGGCATCTCCAGGAACCCTGGGGTTATTTCTGTAAAATATCGGTAGGTGTCTAAGCCCTGCCTTTTGTTGCTCATTGCCACAGTCTGCTGGCCTGATCCTCTACAGCCTCAGGCCCCAGCTGTCCCAGAGGTGCCAGCTGGACTAGAACTGTCCATCACTGCCATTGCCCCTTCCTGGCTACTGTGGAGCTGGGAATTGTACCCCGAGGCTGAGCAAAGTGGAGCTTACCCACCACCCTTGAGGGCAGAGACTGCAAGTTAGAAAGACTGCACCATGGTCAGTTTATCTGAAGAAGCATCTGCAGAACTCTGGCCTTTAGCGATTCAGCTTTCAGTTCAAAGCTGCAGACTCCATCCAAGGGCCTGGGCTAGGGAGAGTTGAGCGGCACAATCGCTCAGGGTGTGAAGGGGCGTTGGGGGCACAGGCTGAGGCAGGACAGAGGGAGCAGAGCTGAAAGCAGAGGGTGCTTGTGATGACAGACAGATTCGTGGGCTCCTATGCGCTATCTCTGTGGGGATTAGTAAGAAAAAGTTTTTGCACTTTGAAAGCTCAGAAACTAGAGACCTTACTGGCCTCAAAATCCCAAAGGTATAATGGTATCAACGATATAGCATTGATGTTTCAAATGTTGATGCTGAATCTTAGCTCTAGACCCCGAATCTGTAACTAGAACAGACTCTTGAGAAAAAGTTAAATTGCCAGAGAATCCCAGCCTCTTAGCGTTTTCTTGAACTTACAGGTCAGCCGTTTGATCCAACTTCTCTGCAAATGCCTAAGTTTTTCTCCAAACCTCTGTCCCTCTGCGGGGGGGCCACCTGTGCCTTTCGAGCCCTGATTCCCCTGTCTCTTCCCCTTCCTTCACCTGCACGCAAATGGTCCTTGTCTCAGGACGGTCTGACTTAGGATTTTTCAACTTGACGATGGTGAAAAAGCAAGACACCTTGAGTAGAAACTATTTTCAGTTCTAAATTTTGACCTTTTCCCAGACTAGCAAGGTATGGTGTGATGCACTCTTGTGACCCTGGGCACCGACAGGAAGCCTCAGCTCACAGTCCGCCACGCACACCTGTGAGAGCACACACGCCATACACTGGCGGCCACTCCGTTTCTCACTTTCAGTAGTCAGGACCTGACGTGCGCTTTGACCACTCAATTATAAAACAGGCTTGGTGTTCGACGATCTTACCCATCTATCGCCTGGTGTAAGTGTTTCAAGTACCTTGACGGGAGGCCAGGCTAAGCTATGATGTTCAGTAGGTTTGGTGTGTTAAATGGATTTTCTTTCTAGAATATTTTTTTTTCTAGAATATTTTTGATTTATAGTGGCTTTATCAGGATATAACCCTACTGAAGGCTGAGGCAGATCTGTGGGTTATCGATGGAGTAGGGGTGTGGTAAGCGGGGGGAAGGGCAAGAGACGAATGGATAATCCAACGGCTACACTAAGTCTTGAGTCTTACATAGGGACATACTGAGTATTGAAAGGAAAGGTTTAATGTAGGTTCCACACTTGTAAGCAGAAAAAACAGGTCATGGAATGAATATCTTTTGCTGGGAATTCAGAAATCGCTATTTAGAAATGGTCATGACTCTTGGGTTAATGGGCATTTGTTAGTACTTTGTACAGAGTATCTCTGTGCAAAGGTACATAGGATTTTGGTGAAATCCTATCAGTTGCCAAATGATAAAAATAACAAGAAATTGGGTTGACTCTAGCTCCCTCACCCCCAGCCCCGTTATTTAGGTAAAAATTTGCTCCCTCTTCAGCATTCGTGTGGACCTCAGACTCTGTTACATATCTGGCAGGCTGTTTGTATTGATCTTGATCACAATAAGATCAATAGCTCCTGTTTTGTAAGAGAAAGTAATGTGTCAGCTGTATGATAATTTAAGTAATTGTCCTGTTATCAAAGGAGAAAGGGCCTTTCAAGGAATTTGACTTCAGGGCAAATGTACAAATACTCTATTTTCTCTCCTTAGGTTCAATTCCAGAAATGTTTAACATGTTCTTAAAGCTAATTAAGTATTTGGCCTTCTAACAATTCAAGGCTAAAATATGTATGTATTTCTGTATTTGGTTATTTTATTTTATTTTTTTAGATTTTATTTATTTATTTGACAGAAATCACAAGTAGGCAGAGAGGCAGGCACAGAGAGTGGGGGAGGCAGGCTCCCTGCTGAGCAGAGAGCCCGATGCGGGGCTCAATCCCAGGACCCTGGGATCATGACCCCAGCCGAAGGCAGAGGCTTTAACCCACTGAGCCACCCAGGCGCCCCTGGTTATCTTTTTTAAACAAGGTGACAGACACTGACAAGTTTTAAATCCCCAAGCTGCCCTTTTGAAAGCAACAAAGAAATTGAGAACATAATACGGGTCAGAGTTACTAATGCCAACTGAAAGGAGAAGACCTCCTGGTGTTTCTTACTGTTCATAACCGACAGTCTGCAGATATTCCAAGCAAGAAGCAGGTGATGATTAACAGAGGAAGACACTAATGGCTGAGGGTCACTTGTAGCCTGTAGAATTTTTCTCCGGGCCAACATTTTAAAATCGGGTTATTTGACACATAAGCATGAACTTATGGATTCTCTTAAGAAAGAGAAAAGCCACAAATAAGGCACATTTGGTCCACCTCTCCACATGGTAACCAGCAATCCGTGAAGCCTGGGTAGCAGGTGCGCCCTCTCTCCCCGAACCACCACTTCACTTCTTCACGTTGTCTTCTGTGCCTGTGGTGGACCTGGGTCTGGGAAGCTAGAACTTCTCTGACCACTAACCCCATGACTGCCTCTTTCCCTTTATTTTCTCTTCACTTCATTCCTGTATCTCTTGGCCATTCCAGCTCCTTAATGAGCCCATTTTCCAAAGAACAATTCATTCTTCCTTCCGCACTTTCTTTCCTTCCTTCCTTGGAGAATGCTTCTGTAATGCTGAAGTGTGAGGAAAAGACTGTCCCCGAATGACTGTGATGACCTTTCCTTTGCAAAGATGACACCCAGATAGATACGTGAAATCATTTCCCATCTTCACGTCAGGTCTACAGTGTTGCCTGTCCCATAACCTAATACTGAAATTCAGAGCGTAGTTTAAAGGGACTCTGTGTCTGAACAGACTTGGTAACTAAAAACATATTTCATCCTCAGAAAACAAAAGATTGAATCTATGAATATAAAAATGGTTGATAAGGCTTGTTTTATGGAGAGAACATTGCCGAGCGATTTTGCATTATGGTGCATGCTGTGGCCTAAAATAATGTGAGCAGTTTCCTCATTATTCAGCGATGGTACAGTACTGAAACAGATGCAGCCATTTGAGCTCAAAACTCAGACAGTAAGAAAACATGACTTCTGGCGAAAGATGTTCATGGGAGTCCCCCCCAGTTGGGAAGATCCAGCGATCTTCAGAACCTACTGTTTGCTCTGTAGTTAGTCCCTGGTGAGAGATGAACATTGTCCTTGTTCCTGACTATATGCTAACTGGTAGGGGTTTCGTCCAGTTTCTCCTCTCACTGTGCATGTAGAGAAGGCCTTGCCAGTGTCCACAGGGGATCTCCCCACAGCTCTGCTAGGAGAATTATGGGTTATGGGGCTTTTAGCCATCTGCCGTTGTCAGGGGAATGGACCCAGTGTGATGGTTCATTTTATATGTCAATGTGATGGAGCCACAGGTTGCCCAGATTCTTGGTTAAATACTATTTCTGTGTGTGTCTTTGAGGGTATATCTGGAAGAGATTAGTGTTTGAATTGGTAGACTGAGGAAAGCAGATGGCTCATCCTAATGTGTATGGGCCTTGTCTAATCCACTGAGGGCCTGAATAGAATAAAAAGTTAAGGGAGGTTGAGTTCTCTCTGCCTGGCTGTGGAGCTGGGACATCAGTCTCCTCCTGCCCTTGGACTGGGACTCAAACCACTGACTCCCCTGGTCCTCAGGCCTTTAGACTCCTAACTCTACCACTTGTTTTCTTGAGTCTCCAGCTTGAAGAGAGCAAACTGGGGGATTGCTGAGCATCCCAAACTAGGTGAACCAATTCCCCATTATACACACTCCCCCATATATCCTGTTGGTTCTCCTTCTCTGAAGAACTCTAACACACCCATTTTAGAAGGTACCTTCTACTCACCTCTCAGGGTATTTCTCTGTTCCATGGAGGGGCACAACTATACTTACTCAAACTACACATTCCCAAATCACAACCATAGGATTCTCATGCTTTATATTTGCCATATCTAGCTCATTTGGGCGTGAAAAATTCTGTAGTGGTCCTCATAGGAAGGTCTTTGTATGCCAGCCACTGTTTTTAAGCAGGATCCTGATAAGGATTATTATGAAGTCAAAATGAATAGATTTTTATGAAAGCTAATCAAGTGCTAGTAAGAACAATAGTCTTGAGATTCAGATTGATCCTTGATTAGCTTTCCCATTATTCATTTCTTACTCCACCTGCTGCTTATTACAGTAAAATAAGTATAGACAGGCATGGGATACTATAAAAAACAAAACAAAAACAAAAAACTGTTGGAACAAAGATCATGACGTAAAACCCCAAATGTCTGAGATAAAGAATTCAAGAAGCATGAAGTGCTTACTATGTATACCAGCAACAATTTTGGAAGTCTACTTCTACCTAGTAAATCGACATATCAGAAACCTGCGTCAGAAATATGTCCATGTGGGTGAGGGGGAGTGGTTTATCTTCTAAGCTAAATAGGAATTTCCACAGTGATGAAATGGTAGGATGAAAATGAAAAATT
Organism: Meles meles; assembly: GCF_922984935.1. Taxonomy (NCBI): domain Eukaryota; kingdom Metazoa; phylum Chordata; class Mammalia; order Carnivora; family Mustelidae; genus Meles; species Meles meles. The sequence goes on from NC_060068.1 coordinate 89,829,787, forward strand.
AGAAATGATCTGTTGAGAATAGGTGAGAAAGGAAAAAAAATCCACTTCACCTAATTCCTCAGCTCCGTAAGTAGATGGCAAGAAGAGAAACAGGAATTCCAAGTCAAATTGAAATACTTCCAACTTAGACCCACTAAGGGAATAAAAGAGTCCAAGATTCAGAGCCTGAAGCTCTAACAAGCTGTCATTCTGGCTAAAAACTGGAACTCCATTGAGGGGGGCAATGTAGATAACAACTAAGGTGATTTTAAACTCCATTTGCTTGGCAAAGGGGCTCTTGTGGGTTCACTAGCCAAGGACTGGGATATTTTAAGAAGTGGTGTTTTGAGATGGGTCTGATGTCTTCCCATTCTTGTTCCATTGAGTTCTTCCTATATTTTTCTTTGGCTTGAATGTTCCTTTCTTGGGTGTACCCATTACCTCCTCAGTGGGAAGTTTTCTGTCCTTTGAGTCCCTTCACACTCGATAGTATTCCTCACTTCCATTTCTCTCTTGACCCCTGTGCTCCGTGACGCCTTAGGCTGTCAGTGTCACTGTGGTCATGGGGTGTCCCACGCCTACTCACATGTCGTTTGCTGGGAGGAACCATGTTGGTTCCTGAAACCCAGAATTCAGCCAACACAGGCCTGGGTGAAAGTCTGATGGTACGTACTCATTTTTAGGACTTGCATGGGCAAGCAGGAAAGAAGGTGCCTAAGAATGGAAGGATCTGAGTAGACCTAACATGGAGAAAGAAAGTCTGAAGGAGTCGGGGCTCAGAGAGAAGTGCTGAGGCTTCCAGAATGCAGAGCTGAGGTCCATTCACACTCTGCTGGAGGCTTCAGAAAGACCCAACTGTGTTGTTATTTTTTTTTTCCTTCCTGCTTGTTTTCCTCTTCTTACTAGCTGAGTAAACCTTAAAAGCCTTCAAACTCAGCTGTGTGCCAGGTGAAGAGGTCCTTGTCTTGAAGCGTGTCCAAGGGAGGGCAGAGACTTTGAGTGGAAATAGTATTTAGTGGCAGAGAAAGGGAAGGAAGGCAGGTAGGCCAATTTGGGAGCCATTCCAAGAAAGAAAACTATCTGGTGAATAGCCTGGCATAGTGTCAAGAATAAAGACCAGTGTTGAAACCCCAGCCCCAGCAATTAACCAAACATCTCAACTTTCTCAACATAAATGCGCTACAAAATGAGAATTAGGAAAATAGCTAGTATCCTGGCTGTGCTGGAAAGCCTCCAGGTGTACCTCCTCTGGATTCAAGAGAGAGCCCTGAAGCCTCACTGGTTCTGGGTGGCACCACTCTAGTGGAGGCAGGAGGGAACAAGTGCAAAGAATCCCAAAGACCAGGGCTGCCTGGGTGACACAGTCAGTTAAGCATCCGACTCTTGGTTTCAGTTCAGGATTATGGGATTGAGCCCCCACATCAGGCTCTGCATTCTGCATGGAGTCTACTTGAGACTCTCTCCCCCTCTGCCCCTCCCCTCTGTGTGTACCTGCATGTGCCACCTGCACCTCAAATATTTTAAGAAAATCTGAAAAACGAAAACAAAAGAAGCCCAAAGACCATAGTCCTCACATGATCCAACTACTGAGATAACCCCAGCGCCCAGCTACCTGCACAGTTGGGTCTATGATTAGATCCCTGTAGTCTAATCCCTGCTACTTTGAGGTGGGTGCATTTCTTAGCCAAAATAGCAGACTTGAAAACCTCTCCCTGGACTAAGTAGATACTATTTCAGATGAACGCATGTCCTCGTGAAAGGTACCGCACATTGATGGTTCTCACACGGACATTGCTATTTCTCCTTTCCCTTGGTTCAAGACAGAAACGTTGACTCTGTGGCAGGGAGCCAGCAGCCACACAAATTAAAGAGAAAGGAATTGCTGATTGTTCTTCAAAGTTTGGTCCAAGCGCCACCATCCCCTTTTTGAAGTCTTGTTCACTGGAGCAGAGCTGGTCACTGCCTCCCTTGTGTCTGTCTTGTACCACCTGCATATCTCTATGGCATTGCCCATGCCGTGTTCTGCGGTGACCTGTTGACATGCGTGTCTCTACACAGATGCTAGCCCCTAAGTTCCACAAAAGCAGAGCTGGGTTGTATCTATCTTTACATTTCCAGAACCTAGCACTGTGCCTGGTCCAGAGTAGGTGTTCAGGATTTCACGGATAAATGAATGAACAAACAGAGCAAGAAGAAAATGGCGGAAGGGAGCTGGTAGATAGCGAGGGATTGCCTCCCCCTTATTTCTCCCCACTGTAGCAGCCCTTTCTCCACGTGTCACATCCAAGCTCCCTAACCATCAGGCCTCAGGAAGCATCACTTTGGCTTACAGGCTGGGACATTTTGTCCCCACTGGGCAGTTAGTAGGGTGAGGGATGTATGTGAGTCAGATCATGAAACTCGTGATTGGGAGATCCATGTGACCTGGTCCTGGCCAGTGACCTGCTCATGGAAGTTCTGTGTGAAGCTTCCGAGAAAGTCCGTCAGAAAGGGATGCATTTAATTATCTACATCTTTGCCTTTTACTCCCTGCTGGGAAGGAAGACATAATTTCTAGAGCTGGAGCAGCAGTCTTGGAACCTCTCACATCTCATACCTGATATCTTTGAATCACAAACCAATGCTTACTGTTCCCTGCCCTTGAGTTTTTAATGATGTGAGAAAATAAACACTTCTGTGTTTAAGTCACTGAAATTCTATCTGTGTTATTTGCAGCGGAAGATAATTCCAAACGGATAGTCTAGTTTTGTTGTTGTTTTTTTTTTTTTTCCTTAGACATGACGAGGTTAGTTAATGTCTGGACTTTTACATTTGCCCTTCCCTCTGGCCAAAGTACTTTTCTCACAGATCATCACCTAACTGACACCTTCTCAAGGTCAGATACTAGGTTAGAATGTCATCCTGTGCAGGGCTGGGGGGTGGGGAGCTCTCTGAAAACCCCATCTGAGAATAACCACCCATAGTCCTCCATCATTTTTTAACCATATCATTCTCTTTTCTTCATTGCATTTATCACTCTCTGAATTGCAGTCCCCTTTGCCTGTTAGTTTCCACTCAGTTCATTCCAGCTGCTATAACAAACCATGGACTGACTGGGTGGTTTGCAACAACAGAAATTTATTGCTTATTGGTCTGGAAGCTGGGTGGTCCAAGACCAAGGCGCTATATGGTCATGTCTGGTGAGGGCTCCCTTTGCAGTTCATAGCTGGTGCTTTCTTGCTGTGTCCTCACATGGTGGAGGGAGCGAGGGATCTTTCTGGAGCCCCTTTTGTAAGGGCCCTAATCCCATTTATGAAGGTTTCCCCCTCATGGCTTGAGCTTCACCCAAAGGCCCTACCTATCAATACTATAACTTTGGGTGTTAGGTTTTCAACGTAGCAGCTGTGCAGAAACATAAGCATTCAGCCCAGAGCACTTCTTGATCACCCTAACCAAGAATGCAGGAACCTTCTTTATTCTGTTCAGAACTGCTGTATCTCCAGCACCTAGAAAAGCACGTGGCATATGGTGGGTGCTCTATAAATAGTTTCCCAGACAGGGAGGAAACTTTCCGAGTTGCAAAAAGAATATATTTTCCCCGTGGAATACACTGTTCTATGTTGCACAGGTTATAATTTAGGAAACAATGGGTTAAATGCATTCTAGGACCTAACTGCTGCCTCACGTTGCTTAGATGAGTTTCTAGTTCAGTTTCTCTTAAAGGCCTTACTGCAATCTTGCTCATAGGTTGTCCTGCAGCTTATCCTTGTATCCAGAAGGCACTGCCTCTCTACCTTTCATTCTTGATAGCTCGTCAGATTTTAACTCCTTGATGAAATCCTTTCTTTAGTTTATTAAAGGAAGTTATAAAATTGTTCCAAAAGGAGCCTTGCTCAATCTCAGGTAGTTATTTTCAAATTGATTTCTTGAGTGCCACTGCGTATACTCCCTGCGGGCCCCATCCCGTTTCGCATCCTGTCTGGAGACTATACTCAGCCCCCTTTCAACCGTAACCTTGCCCAACTTCCTGCCCTCCCCAGTGGTTCCTGCACCTCCTACCTTTTCCACAGGTCCATTTAAAAGTGGGAGAGGTTTGTTAATCCCCTTGGGACTCTCCCTTCTCTTTGGCATTTCCATGTGAGGAGTATGGTGGGCTATCAGGAGACTACACATAAGACCTTGACATTCAAAAGAGTAAATGATCTCTTTTAATGGCTGAAGGGTTGGGGCGCCTGGGTGGCTCCGTTGGTTAAGTGTCTGCCTTCAGCTCCGGTCATGATCCCGGGGTCCTGGGATCTAGTCCGTGTCAGGCTCCCTGCTCAGTGGGAAGCCTGCTTGTCTCTCTCCCACTCCCCTGCTTATGCTTGCTGTCTCTCCCTCTGTCAAATAAGGAAATAAAATCTTTAAAAAAATAATGGCTGAAGGGTAGGTTTTATAGGGAGAACCCACAGATGCAGACTGATAGGATGGGACCATCCTTGATATACTTTCAGGGAATAAGAAGTCGATCCATTTGAGGAGGTAAAGAATTTATGTCAGATGGTAGGAGAAGAGCCCAGGAATACAGTTGGGGTGCTGTGGCCCAGAGAGTTAGTGGTTGGCCGGTATCCATTCTCTCCCTTTCCTTTCTAGTCAAGGTGCCAGTCAATACACTTCCAGTCTCCTCTGTACTTAGGTGGGAGCACGGGATGCAGTTCTGGAAGAAGTGTTTGGGTTTATTTAAAAAGAGCTGCCCCAGCTGGGAAGTGTGGCCTTTCCCCTCTTTATCCTTTCCTTTGGACTGCTCGCTGGAGCTTCTGTCATAATCTTGCATCATAAAGTCAAGTTGAGGGTGGAAGGCCTATGCTAAGAGTGAGCAACAGAGCCATGATTTCATGGAGCCCCGTGCTGGTTCTGAATTCCCATGCTGGGGCTGCTTTTCTGTGAGAGAAGAAATCCCGGTGTCTTTAAGCAACTGCTTCTTTGAATTTTTTTGTTCAATGCAGCCAAGTATAAGCCATTTTGATACAGATGCCCACTTGGGGAGCTTTAAAAAAAAATAGCTCAACGCCCAGGCTGCATCCCAGATCATTTAAATCAAAAACTCTGGGGATGGACCTCACGCATCAGCAATTTTTTTAAAGCTTTCCAGGTGGTTCCAGTGTGTAACTCAAGTTGAGAATCATGGCTTTAGGCTGCCAGGCCTCATGTTTAGCGTGTTCAAGAATCCCCTGGGGGGATGGGGTGGTACTTGTTAAAAATTGGAATTTCCACCCCTTACTCTCTAGAGATGTTGTTTCTTTTTTTTTTTTTAAAGATTTTATTTATTTATTTGACAGACAGAGATCACAAGCAGGCAGAGAGGCAGACAGAGAGAGAGGAGGAAGCAGGCTCCCTGCCAAGCAGAGAGCCCGATGCGGGGCTCGAACCCAGGATCCTGGGATCATGACCTGAGCTGAAGGCAGAGGCTTTAACCCACTGAGCCACCCAGGCGCCCCTAGAGATGTTGTTTCTTTAGCTGTGAGGGCACAGGTGATTCTGAGACCGCCAGTCTGGGAGGATCAGCTTTGAAGAAACACTGCTTTAGGTATTGGGCAATGGCTTCAAGTTTAAAGGCAAAGAAGTGGCAAGATCGGAAGAAAATGACAGGAGTATTCATCTAGAATGAGCTAGTGAATAAGTTGAAAGGAAGAGGTGAGAGATGGGTGGTATGGAGACCAACTGGGAGACGGTGCGGTGCTTGATGGCCTCGGGGGGACCATCTGTGAGCTAAGAGGGTGACCTCAGAAATGGGGAGGAGAGGAGAGAGACAGTGGACACTGTGGAAGATAAAAGCTCACAGAGTTTACTGACAGGAGAGGGGTGAGGAGAATTTATTATTTACTGACTCACTTATTCTTAGTGACTAAAGAATACACCAGGGGTTTGACTTCTGGATTCATCCATATATCCCCGCCTTTGCTCAAACTCAGTTAAATGGGTGTAGATTATTAGTTTCCTTACAGCCGCAAATGTTAAGTTGATTTTTGTTAACCTGGTGGGGGAACCTATATTTGCTAAATCAGCTCTTCCATTTAAAGGCTCAGACACTTTACACTAACAAGAGTCTTTTGGACAAATTTTAGTATTTGTTTATATATAAATACATGCATACATACAGACAGACAAGGACTATACATATGTGCATATATGGATATAGACAAGCAATTAAATGTTTTTTCATGTGGTTTTTGCTTTTTTTAAAGTCTTGTAGAGCAGAGGAAATAAATGAATATAGTTACTGCTCTTGAGCTGTGCTTTATGTACATATCCTTTTAGAAGATGGCTTTTAAGGGCGATCCTAATGGAAAAATCATTATTCAACTATTCAATATCCACTGAGCAGATAGATGTTAGGGTGATATTTTATCAAATAACTTTAAACATGACTTGAGTAACCTTAAAATAACACCCTGTCTGCTGATCCATTGTAATAATGAATACCTATGCCTTGGAAAGTGCTTGTAGGTGTACCTTTTTAAAAAAATTTTTTTTATTTTGGGGCGCCTGGGTGGCTCAGTGGTTTGAGCTGCTGCTTTCGGCTCAGGTCATGATCTCGGGGTCCTGGGATTGAGTCCCGCATCGGGCTTTCTGCTCAGCAGCGAGCCTGCTTCCCTCTCTCTCTCTGCCTGCCTCTCTGTCTACTTGTGATCTCTCTCTGTCAAATAAATAAAAATAAACAAAAAAAAAATTTTTTTATTTTATTATTATTATTTTTTTAAAGATTTTATTTATTTATTTGACAGAGAGAGATCATAAGTAGGCAGAGAGGCAGACAGAGAGAGTGAGAGGGAAGCAGGCTCCCTGCTGAGCAGAGAGCCCGATGCGGGACTCGATCCCAGGACCCTGAGATCATGACCTGAGCGGAAGGCAGCAGCTTAAACTACTGAGCCACCCAGGCCCCCCCCCTTTTTTTTAAAGATTTTATTTATTTATTTATTTATTTAGAGAGAGAGATCATGAAGGGGGTAGGGGCAGAGGAGGAAGCAGACTCCCCATTGAGCAGGGAGCCTGATGTGGAACTTAAGGACCCTGAGATCAGGGCCTGAGCCCAAGGCAGACACTTAACAGACTGAGCCTCCCAGGCACCCCTTAAGTGTGCTTTTTTAAGTCTTCTGTTGTTTAAAAGCAATATACTGATTTTACAGCTACAAATCACAAAGAAATAATGGTCCAAAGTAATAGATATATCATAAAATGTAAGTTAATCTAACTGACCAGTTCTTACTGAAGTCTTTGTTGGAACAGGTTTTACAATACCAACTAAAGTTAATGAATGAACAGAAGGGACACATCCTCACTGACTTGGCACACAGGGAGCAAGCATGAATGAAACACGGCTTTGCTCTCTTGTACTTCACCATCTAAATAATAAAGTGACAGTAAATTTTCTGCAAGTTCATTTTAGTTTAATTTTCTCTCTGACTGGAGCATTTGTTAAGAAGGCCCTAGCAGGGTGAAGGTCATTAGATCTGTTCAAAGCATAAAAAGGCTAACTTCAACAGGCAACAGGAGAGCCCCTGTCTAGATTCCATATCACCTGTCATTTTGTAGCTAATGATAACACTGTTCTTTAATTTGGTCTGAGTCAGTACTGTGTCAGTTGCTTATGGTTCTCAAGCAACGATATTAGTACCATGGAGAGACCACCAGCACCTGCCGACTTCTAGCCAGGAAGACGAGAGAAAGTCAACACCGTGTATGTGGACTGTCATGAGGCTCTCCTATCCCCTCCTTCCACCCCATCCTCCAGATACTCTCTCCTGCAGCTGGATTTTGGTTCCACGTTGATACACTAGTAGCTAAATTAATTAGAGCCAAGGGCTGACCATATTGGGAATTCAGTACCTTTGTGATCACATTCATTGCATACAGAAAGGGATCTAGTCCTTGGTCCCAAACTCTACCCCTAATGTGAGCTAAGTGAAGTCTTGCAAATGATAAAGCACTGGGCACTGGGGAGTCTTTGTGTGGAGGTGTTGGGCAGAGCTCTACCTCCATTCCCACTGGGCCCAACAACCCAAAGTGTTCATTCTCCTACAGGTGGGCCAAAGGAATTTGCTCTGGGTTGAATTATGTCTCCTCAGCCCTAAATTCAGATGTTGAGGTCCTAACTCTTAGTACCTAAGAATGAGATCTTCTTTGGAAATACATTGTTGCAGACATAATTGTTTCCATTAGTGTGAGGTCAGATCAGAATAGATCAGGCGCCCCCAATCTGATATGACTGATATGATATGACTGGTTACCTTACAGAGAGACAAAATTTGGACCCACACACATACATCGCGGTGGGCGGGGGGGAGGGATATATGAAGATGAAGACAGAGGCACTTTAACAAGGCAAGGAACAAGCAGGACTGTCAGCAAACCCCCAGAAGCTAGAAGAGAGGAACAGATTCTTCCTCCCACCCCTCAGAAGGAACCACCCCTCCCTACACCTTGATCTTGGATGTGCAGCCTCCTTCTGTGAGACAAGAACTTTGTGATATTTCTGCCACCCACTGGGGCCTACTTTGTTGCTGCAGCCCTAGCACACTAATAGAGAATTGCTCTCCAGTCCTTCCCTTTGATGGATAGCATAGGGAACTCCCCTTTCATTATCTGACCAGTGAGAGTTAGCATTTTTAAACCAAAAACACCTGTAATAGAAAGGGAGTGGGTGGCTTGGCAGGCTTGCCAGCCAGGCCTCTGGTACTAATAAGGTCTCCTCCATCATGTGGATTAAGAAAGCTGAGGGGGCTGCCTCCAGGCTCACCAAGCACTTCCATACTCTCCCACCCCATGTACTGGCTGCCGTCTTGGCCTCACTATGGACAGGAAGCATTACTGAGTGAGCTGCCAATCTGAATGCTCCCTCTCCCTGCCCTCCTGACTTCCTATCAGACAGAACAAGGAACAAATAAGAACCAGCTGAAAGTGGGACTGGAAAAAATGGGGCAGAAAAGTCAAATAGGTGTCAAAACTAAAACACACCAAAAGGAAAAAAAAAAACAAACAAAAAACAAAACAGGAGGAGAGGTGGAAGCAGAAAAGAAGAGTAAACGAGGCATGGTTGGTCAGGAAACTAATTGCTGGAGGAAAAAAAATCTGATATCTCTGGGTGTGAATCTCTATGATATTCATTATATTATTCCCAGAATCCATTAGAAAATGGAGATTCTTCCTGTGATCCCGTGTGTTCACATCTCAACAAACTTCTGGAATTCAATCATCAAACTTCGTGCCTGATGCTTATTTTATTTTTTCTAGCTTAGTTCTGTACCCAAAGTCTGTGATTCAGCCTGAATTAACACAGAACACTGGAATGATGAAGCTAGAAGACTCCGTCCCTCAGTTCAGCCCTTTCATTGAGGTGTGCAGAGAATGTAACAGACTCGTCCAATGTCACACAGCCTGTACCAGAGCTAGGCCAAAAGATTTTATAAATATGTAATTTATGAGGAATACAGTTTGATTTATACAAAGAAAATCTTTCTAAACTACTTTTGAACCCTCACATATCCATACTGTTTTTAAGGTATTACAGAAGCCTTGGGTCTCCTGGGTGGCTCAGTTGGTTGGGCATCTGACTCTTGGTTTTGGCCCAGGGCATGATCTCAGGGCTGTGAGATCAAGGCCCATGTCAGGCTCTGTGCTGAGTGTGTAGCCTGCTTGAGATAGTCTTTACCTCTGTGTCTCCCCTCTAATCATGCTCTCAAAAACATTAATTAATTAAAAAAATTAAAGCCTTTTGATAGCCATCTGGGAAGCTTCAACTTAGAAGATTCCTCCAAACATCATGTAAGGAACTAAGATAAACAAAAATTTATTTCAACCAAAGTATTTGAAAAATATTTGATGGATACATTTATTTTTCATATAAGTGTATCATGATGTCCTGAATTTTGCATGTCTTATGAATAATTACCTGAACACAATGTGAATTTCATAATAGTGTAACCATGTGCTACTCAGTCTTCTGAGTGCTTGATGTATGTTCACGTTCAGTCCTTAACAATACTGTATGATTCAATCTCATTAGCTATTAACCCCATTTTCTGATGAGAAAACTGAGGCAGGGAAGGACAGTATCTACCCTTATCTGAGGTTACACTATTTGTAAAAAGGCAGGGCTGAGATTTGAAACAGGCAAAATCTGTGTACTTAGGCCAGTGTGCCTGTCTGCCCAACGCCCAGCCCACTGGCCACAGCATCATCTCCCGGCATCTGCTGGAGGATCCTGGCGCCTCTGGGGCCATTCCTAGCCTGTGAGCATGCACTGTGCTCTTTTCTCTTGGATCTCAGGACATGTTTGATGGAACTGACGCCAGACCGCGGAGCGATGGGCATGGGTTCTGGTCTTAGAGCAGCCTTGGATTGGCAGAGTAACCTCTGAAGGCTGGAAGTCACCTACCTGGCCCCACAGACCCTCTCAACTACTCCGTGGGGCGCACGACAGCCAGTTGACAGAGAAGGGAATTGAGATTCAGACAGTGAAGTAGTTCCATCAAGGTCACAGAAGATAGTTCTCTGCCCAGGTCTGCCTAAATGCTAAGTCTTCACATATACTTGCCCAAGTTGCCTAAAGCCGCTTGAAAGCCTCTAAATCTCCTCAAATACGAAACAAGGAAATGGTGTTGTATGAGTACACTCTGTGCCCTGAAGGCCTAGGGATTCTTCAAAGGTATTTCGGAACTCATTTTGGGAAGGAAGTCCAAAGTCACTGGCCCTGATAGCCACCTACCCCTGATGTGTGTGTGTATACACACACACACACACAGCAGGGCACAGCAATGCCACTTGAAATCTGCCTTCTAAGTCTGACTTTGCACATGTAGATGGAAGGAAGATTCTGCTGCTAAAACAAGTTTGGCGACCGTTCTAGCAAGGGATCCCCGAGGCCCCTCTTAGCTTTAGTACCAATGAGAGGATCAGCATCGTAAAGGGACAGTAGCTGTGGTCACTCAAACCAGGCAGAAGAGACTGGGGGTTTGGCTCTGTCCAGAAAACATCAGTGGCCTTTGAAAGAAAAGGATACACTGCAACTTTGGCTGACCTAGACACAGTCTGAAAAGCTGTTGTAAAGATGTCTGTGATGATGGCCTTCTTGCCCAGGGCCGGCTAGTGAGAGACACAAGCTCAGTTTTCTTGGGGTCACCATTCCCTGAGGGTGTCATTTAAGGATAGAGGGGTCTAAGCATCTGTGGCTTAATCAAAACTCATGGACTTTTCTCCTCTTCTTTGTTTATCTTGCCTCATCCTCTTATTACCCTGTCCTACCTTCAACCCGGTCTCCCTCCTCTGGCTTCAGTGCCAGGTGATAAACAGGAAAGGAGGGGTCTGTGCTGGTTAAGAAATAAGTCATTTCATTTACCCCTCCAAGTCTTGCTTTTGTCCCACCTATGTTCCTACTCAAAGCAAAGCACTGGAGTTTAGGTGACAGGTGTCAGGCCGGCATCTTGATGAGTGCATGGAGAGTCAAGTTTTCTGTTTCCCCATCCCTATAGTTCCCACCCCTTTCACTAAAAGGTGTGTATGTAGAAAAGAATAAGGCCAAGTGTTACTATTCATGGTGATAGTGATCAAACCTTTCCACAGGACACTTACTGAGTTATATTTTACACATCATAAACTTCACTTATTTTGAATATGCAATTCAGTGATTTTTAGTAACTATTTAGTTGTACAATCATCACCACAGTTCAATCTTGGAACACTTCCATCACCCCAGAAAGTTACCTCAAGCTCATTTGCAGTGACTCCCTGTTCCCACCCCCAGATCTAGGCAACCACTAATCTCCTTTTTGAGGTGTATAGATGTGCTTTTTCTGAGCATTTCATGTAAAAGGAATCATATAATAATGTGGCATTTTGTGACTACTGTCTTTGATTTAGCGAACTCTTCTGATTCACCCATATGTTAGTGTGTTTTTGCATTTCATTTCTTTTTACATAATACTTTTTCAAGTGGCAGCATTATGTAGAAGAAAGATCATGGATTTCAGAAGCATGCAACGTGGGGCCAAATCACAGTCCTACCACTTCTGAGTTGTGTAGCTTTGGGGAAGTTCCTTAACCTCTTTGAGACCCATTTGTAAAAATAAGGATAATAATCATCTCTCCCTCAGAGGATTATTCTATGAATTATCTGGATTGTGCTGGCAAGTGATGGGAGCTCAAGAAATCTAGGCTTTGTTTCTACATTCCCCAGGAGGCTTTGCTTTTCTTAACCCTGCATCAGAGTTTAAGGTGAATGCCACAGGCTCCCTACCAGCTTTCACATTAAACTTGACATGAGAGTCAACATAACTAGCAATGTTAGGAACAGAATTGCACCGAGAAGAATCATCACATCCTTCATTAGTGAAACCCAGATGGTAATAAGCTAAAGGGATTTCCTTCGGTCATAATGCTGTCTTTTTTTTTTTTTTTTTAAAGAAAGAAGGTTAAATTGTATTCATTATTTTAAGGAGAAAATGTTTCAGATTCTCTCCTAGAACACTGTAAGAGTAGGTCTTATCTTTGCAAGGCTCTAAAAACAACATATTTTCCCACTAAGTCTTAGAAAACTGCTCCCAATAGTATCGACTCTCAGGTAACATAAAAGTAAGTAGCAAGGGGCTACCACCCCCTGAGTGTATCAAATCCTCAAAACTCAACTTTGAGTCAGTAGTTTCGGACTCTTTCTTTCCTGAAACTTTGGAAGGACCTGAAATTCTTGTGTTTGGTAATGCAGACTAAATCGAACTCTTTGTTTCTTTTTCCAGTCTATCTTCTGTGATTAGAACATGTCACTGTTTGAGTTTCTCCTTAGAGAGGTCCTGAATATAACCCCATCATACAGTCTTGGACACAAAGTTGAGAAAGGTGCTACTCTTTAGGTGTAGCTGGTGCTCTGGGCATAACATTTCCTGTTGTTAAGCTGTTTTCCCTTCTGAATCATTGTTTATCTACAGTTTTTATTCCACCACTGTTCCCCTTTGTGTTTCTGATTGTTTTACCTCCCTTCTTGTCTGGGATTTATCACAGCTGCATTTCTTCCCCGAATTCCTTAAACACTGAATCCCTTTCCACCTTCTAGATGGAATCCCATATTCACTTCCTGTTAGGCACAGTGTAACAGTTAAAACAGAAAAGGATGAGGGTTCTAACTATTTCTACCAAATGAAATAGGTTTGTAATACACTTTTTGTCTCATTTCAAGGACATTAGATACTGTGTCTTTTCTCTTGATATAAAATACCACTTGTTAAATGCAGTTACTGAGAAAGGCAACATCGGGCTTTTTAATCTGTATATACCAATCGTCATGATACATATATATACATATATTATTGGCATTAAAAATGACAGAGTGATTTCTTCAAATGGATAATTAGATTCAATTCCTACACACGATCAATCTGCAACTTTATCAGATTAGTCTAATAGACTTGAACTTTGATTATGATACAGACATACACAGATAAACAGATAAAGGTTATAGCCAGATGGACTCAAACACTTAATGTATTTCTATAAGGATTCCTGTGTTCCCTCACTCCGTGTTCTTACTTGAGTGTAGTAACTGTTGACAAAATCCATGACTAACATCCTTCCTGATATTGAGAGATCAGTCTCAGAAGAGAAGTTTCTGCTCGCTGTATTAGCACCTAAAGTAGGACCCGGGACCCATAAGGGGGATAAAAAGAGATAAAAATAATGGGGAGGGGCACATGAGCCAGCCTAGGTTTAGATGGATTTGTGAATTTCCCAAGTTTTCATAAAAATTTTCTTCTGTTAAAACTTTCCTCTCATACACTACAGTGAGGAGAGTAATTTATATCCACGACTTTATTTTAGAGATTTTATTTTAAGTGGTATCACAGGAATTTATTTCATGGTATAAATAGTTTAGTCAATCTAGGATTTAGCAAAGCTATTCTCTCTACTGAACTGGACTTTCGTGCCATAAATGTTCAGCAGATGACAAATAATCTCGAGGCGTGATGACTTAACTTCATTTTGACAGCCAAACATTCTGCAAAAAAATTCCGAAGCCCTGCATCCGGATTTGTGGACAGCATACAGCCAGTTAATTTTAAAAAAGAAAACTCACGTAATGACCCAGATCTTGAATATATGTATATTTAAGAATCACACAGCCTTCACATTGTAATTTGGCACCTAGTTAGTCTGCCTATAGCTCTCGAAAGAGTCCTGGCTCAGGGTGATTGGTTAAAACCCCAGATTTGCACAGATCACTTCTGAGGTCTTGACCACCAGAAATCACTGCCAGCATCCATGCATCAGTATATGAATGACGAAAAATAATGCCAAGAGTCTCCTACCCTGAGATGGCAGCAAGTTTTTGGTGTGCCTGACGAGCCATTTCACAGCCTTTGGTTCTGGTCTTGTGCATTTCCGCCCGGAGTGAGGGGCAGCTGACAGAGACGTCCCCGATAGAAATGACCAACTCTCGGTACAGGGCCACTTGCGTGTTGAACTCCTGGACAAGCTGGAAAAGAATTGACTTTCTTTTAGGAACGTTTCCTATTTGGGTGTATACAAACATGGGTTTTCAGTGACCCCTCAGCCAACTCCAGAAGTCTCCAGCTACAGACTGCTTAAAGATCAAGGCACAAAGATGTAAGTTTCTCTTTGTCCAAGGTGAGTGTTTATTTTCATCAGTAAGTACCGGCGCAGAAGCTCTATTTCCAGACGTCCTCCCGCCCCCCCCACCCCCCCCCCCCCTTCAGTTTCTGAAGAGCAAGAGCATATGCCACTCCCAGGTCACTAGAGCTTGATACTGGGAACTCTCACATCTAATGTTCCCCTTTACTACAGCTAAGATAAGGATTTTAAGTTACGTGGGGAAGAAGGCCAAAGACAGGTTGCAATAGGGAAAGGTTCACCTCCTCCCAGGCCACTGAACCAGAGACTGGCTTAGGATCCTGACTGGAAGACCGGCCACAGCCTTTGCGCTGGAACCTTCGTCCCCTCTGCAGCGCCCCGTGTGCTCCGTTTGGGTTTATTTGCTGCTATCTCCCCACAAAGCAGCACCCCCACCTTCCCATCCCCTCCCTCCCTGGTGAGCAAGCCACTTCACTGTGTCTTTCGCATCCACCATTCTCTGAGGGGGTAGAGCCATGACTTACAGCTGCTGACCCTAAGACCCTTGCCGTGGCACTTCTTTGCGGGGACATTACGACCCGGGTGTCACCCCGAATCTGGGGACTGCAGATTTAAAAATAGTGCATGTGCACGTGATCGGCATGGAGGAGCCGAGGGTGGGGGAGTGGCTGGCAGTCAAGCAAACGATTAACATACAAGATGCCCCCACCTCCTCTCCAAAAAAAAAAAAAAAAAAAAAGAAACAAGAAACAAGGAAAAAAAGGCGCAGTTTTCACCTACCATCTTGCAGTCGTCCAGGGCTCGTTGGGTTTTGTGGGCGCTTTCGGAGTTGCTGCCCCTGCGCTCCCAATCCCCGCTCTGCAGCGGGGGCTTGCTGATCTGGAAGATCGAGGAGCGGGTGGACCGGCTGGGGCGCTTTTTGCGCCCATTCGGTGCAGAACTCATGCATACACATCCACCAAGCCGAAGCCGCTGGTGCAGTGCGCCCCGGCGCGGGCGGCCCGGTCGTTGCCCTGCGCGCCGCCAAGCAGCCGGAGCCGGGAATCGAGGCGCGGCGCTCACAGGGTTGGGGCTGGCTGCGCGGGTGGGTAACCTTCAGCTTGAAGGAGAGCCGGGAAAGCGCTGGCTGTGCCGTGCAGCATCGCTTCCACTGAGCAGCGAGGAAGGGGCTCGGTCAAGTTCTGCTCAGCAGCATTGCCGGCCCTGTCCCGGGAGCTGGGCGCTGGCGCGGGCTCGCACTATTTCCCCCTCGGCATGGATCGCAATGCTGGGCGAGGAGGAACGCGCCGCCAGGCGGTTCTGAGTTTCCATTCAGATGGGGGAGCAGCTTTCAAAGCCTGCGCTGTAAGGTGGGGGTGGGGGGGCTGCGAGTGTCGCTCCGGCTTCAGTGTCTTCCCGCAGCGGCGCTCCGTCGTCTTTCCCCTCCCTCCCCCCTGTCGCCGGGCCTGGAAGGGCTGGCAGTCCCCGAAGCAGGCAATCGGCTCTAATAGGCTGCCTTGATCCCCCGTCTCTACGGGCTCATCTGTTTGAGGATCCCAAATGAATCCGTGGCGGGACTGGCAGACGCCGGGAATCGGTCCGCCTGACGTTGTGCGCTGCCCCGCACATTGATAGGACGGGAATACTAATGTGATGCGGCCAGAGAACCCCCCCCCCCCTTCTCCCTCCACAGTTTATGCACTTACCCAATCAAATCCCCGGGAACGTCAGTTGCAATATTACTTCATCTGCGCTATTCTTAGAAGCGCAAAGTGTCATCAGAGTGGAGCACATTGCCACATGCTGGGACCTAAACATGGTTTTCAAACCAACCTGTGTGCGTTGAAGGCCCTCACCATCTCAGGCCATCTGGGGGCCACAGATATAATCAAAGCCCAAACGGAGGAGCAAGCGTGGTTTTTCATTCAAAAGGAAATGTCTTGATTGACCTAAAAGGAAAGCCTTGTTTTCCTGAGTGTGTTGCTGCTGTAGTTGTGTTTTCGTTTTTGTTTTGTCTTTGTTGGGCACACAGGGAGAGGGAACTAGCAGCCGGTAGGGCAGAACGCACAGTTTCAGTGATATTGGTCCTCCTCCCATTTTCACCAGTAACGTTCCTGGTCTTGCGTTCCAGAGTGTCCAGACTGTTCTGTTTCCCGTTGGAGACATAATAAGAAAGAGCCACCAGAAAGGTCTCCCTTATGAGACATCAGTGAGCCAGAGGCTTGGTGGAGGTGGTCCGGGAAAGTGGAGGGGGTGCCAGTGTAAAGGGGGGTGGGAGTGAGTTGCTGGGCCATTTAAGTCTACTTTTACCACTGACATCTGAAGATTCTTGTGGGAAGAAGAGAGGAGGAGCTGGCATTCTGCTCTAATGTTTGTTCTTATGAATGATTTGTTTGGGGGACAGATAAAGTGGTCTACCACAGGGGAACTAATTATGTGTCCCAAAGCCTCATGAAGAACAAATCAGACGTTCCTGGTCACTCTCTTAAGGGGATATGGAGAGTGCACACAGAGGGAGTGCCAGAAATAGGAAGACTGACACCTTAAGGAGGGAGTCTCTAGGATTGTCCCCCCCCCCCCCCCCCCCCCCCGCCTTTTTTAACAAGATAGGTAAACATAAAGGAGTGGGGATAAGAAAGATATTTTGTCTTTGTCCCCAGTTCCTGTCACAGAGCTCCTAAAAGCCTTGGAATTTCCTGAGAGATAAGGGTGATAGGAGTCTTCGGTCACCAGGTTGGATGTTTGGACTCTCAGTCCCACCTCCAACTTCCTTGAAGAGGAGAAGGGCTAGAGATTGATGTAACCATGAATAGCCAGTAACTTTATAAGTCATATCTACGTCATGAAACCTCCATTAAAACCATTACATAGTGAGATTGGGGGAGCTTCCAGGTTGGAGATGTGGAAGGTTTGGGAAAGTGGCAAGCTCTGCATCCCCTCCCCCCATACCTTGCCCTGGCCATCTCTTCCTTCATTGCATTCTTTTTTTTGTTTGTTTTTTGTTTTATTTGACAGAGAGAGAGGGATCACAAGTAGACAGAGGGGCAGACAGAGAGAGAGGGGAAAGCAGGCTTTCCGCTGAGCAGAGAGCCCGACGCGGGGCTCGATCCCAGGACCCTGAGATCTTGACCTGAGCTGAAGGCAGAGGCTTAACCCACTGAGCCACCCAGGCGCCCCTATTGCATTCTTTATAGTAAATTGGTAACTAAAGCCCTTTCCTAAGTTCTTTGAGTCAGGCTGACAAATTATGCAATCTGAGGGGGGGAGGTTTGTGGGAGCCTCTGAATGGGTGTCAGGGGCGACCAGACTGTGGGCAATCTGGGGACCTGGTACTCGTGTCGGTCCCTGAAGTGTAGGCAGTTGTGTGAGACAGAGCTCTTAAGCCATGGGGTCTGATGCTAACTCCAGGCAGTTAAGGGCAGGGTGGAGAGGAATTCCAGAACACCCAGCTGCTGCTGAAGAGTTGAACTAGTGGTGAAGGGGACACTGGCCGTTGGGGAAGGAAAAAACCCTAACAGGTGGACATCTGGATGGATATTCAGTTGTAGTTGCCTAGTATTTTACAAAGATTGAGAATCTTGGTGTGCTCCCTTCCCTCCAGGTGTTTGGATGACTTGGAGACGAGGGCAGGGAGCTCTTCTTTTGGCAGAGTCTCTTCAAATATTGGGAGATAAAAGAAGTTAACTCTTAGCCAACTCTGACTATTCCTCTTTCCTCAGTCTCCATTTTCTCTGTGCTTCTGTGCGTAGGGAGAAGTTGAGGAACACTTCAGATGATTCGGTGAGATTTGCTAGCACGTGGTGAAGGATGGGGATGCTGACGAAGTAGTTATAGGCAGGCTAAGGGGCCTTAAGGAAGAATAGATAATCCTCATTTGTAAACTGTATTAAGTCCTGGTGATAATATAAACCCCTTTCATAACAAGTAACTAACCCTTTCCACCCCTCCACCCCCAGTAGTTAAAGTCGGCTTTAACCCAAGGTTGGTAGCCCTTTGGAGAATTAAAGGAAAGGAGACTCCGCTTTACACGTGTATGGTCAGAAGATAAAGAAAACAGGATGCTGATGGTCACTCTTCGGAAAATCTTTTGCCACCTTTCTCTTGTTTCCTCCTTCTCCCTGCGGGGTGATAGTGGCTGTCACCAGATTTGAGTGTCTCAAAGCTCCTCAGTAGTAGGCTTCTACTCCAACTACAACCATCTGGTTTCGACTCCCCCCTTCGTCTGCCTAGAGACAATTTCAACAAATTAAAAGAAAAAAGGCGACATAATTGTGCTGCCCGGTTTCTAGCCATATTTCTTGGAGGAGGTGGGGGGAGGGAAAAAATGGATTCAAACTCAATGCCACATCTGAAGGACTACAGATTTGGAAACCTGCTGGGGGATTAAGCAGAAATTACCTTTGTCGATGCCCCTTGGCCTTCCCTGATACACAGCCCAAGCCATTTTCCCGAGAGGGGAGAAAAGTAGCATCCGTGCCAAAGCTGTCTCTCCCAGGGACAAATGCTGTAATCAGAATAGCAGCAGGCAGGCTTAGTTCCCTCACCTTCCCCCACACTCGGAACAGCATGAATTTACATTCCTGGGGCTGTCTGACTGCCAAATCGAAGGGTAAAGTGCAGTTGGAAATCCCAATAAGAAGGGCACATTTTCTGGTCGTCCAGACCCAGTTTCGGCACAGCCCTAATAATGGGTCCTCTGTAGGTTTATTTGCTTTGATGCCATCTCCTATCCTAGATTCACTCCAGTATAAGACCCGCCTTACATTTCACATTCTCTGTTTGGTAATTTCAGGGAATTCATTTTGATTTGCGACTTTTAAAAATAAGTGTTAGTTTGGAGTGACTAGGAGTGTCTGTGAAGTTTCTTCAGGTTGGGGCTATCAGGAACCACACTGGGGCGCCTGGGTGGCTCAGTGGGTTAAAGCCTCTGCCTTCAGCTCAGGTCATGATCCCAGGGTCCTGGGATCCAGCCCTGAGTTGGGCTCCCTGCTCAGCAGGGAGCCTGCTTCCCCCTCTCTGCCTACCTGTGATCTCTGTCAAGTAAATAAATAAAATCTTAAAAACAAAATCTATTGTAAGGAACCACACTGAGATCCAGAGATGCCCAAATGAGAGGCAGGTTTCACCTGGGAGTGAAGCTCAAGGTGGGAGCAAAAATGAAAAAGGACCTTATTTGTGTTGATCTGTGACCCAGGCAAAGAAATATTCATGAAGCTGCTGAACTCTGAGAAGTTGGGGAGGTTTGAAGAGAATGATCGGGTTATTTTCTGTTAGTGTCAAAAGAGATTGAGTCGTTGAGAAGAATTTAGTGAGCAAACTACCTACTAAATGCTTTATTTCCACTAAACGCAGAAGGAAGTACAATATACTGGGAATACATACTTACCAGTTTCAAAGATAGGTTTGAGTATTTTTACTAGTTGCACTTCCACGTTCTGTGGTCCCCACAGCTTATATAATTTGGAGGCCCCCCCTTTTAAAGAAAAAGAACCCTGCCACATTGTTTTCTATGGGGAATAAAGAACAAGAAAGCATATTTTCCCTGGTTACTGTACCATCTGTATGTGTTTGGATCTGTGTTTGGGTCAGAGTGCAAATAAAACTCATAAGAAAAAAAAAAGGAAAAATATAAGTACAAAACTAGATAAATGGTTTTGAAAAAGCCTGTGCAGGTGAGGTCTGCTGAAGTGAGTCTTCATTACCTTCATGGTAAATTGACACATTTTGTGTCTATTTTATGCGCAGTGCCCATCTGATGTTTTGCCTCGTCCAGTTTTACTCCTCCTTTTCTGATAATAGTTCCTTAAGTTTTCTTTGAGGAATTGGTCTGACCTCAGTTCTTGTGACATGACTCATGAGTGGACCTGTGTCTCAGATGTGGTCAAAAAGAGTGGTCTATTCTACTGGCCACAGTGACTGGATTACAGCGGGCATGACTTTGAAGCTGAGCCAATGAACTTTAGGCCTTGGGGACTCTGGAACTCTTGGGTCGAAACATATGAAATAGCCATCAGTCAACCATTTTTGACCTATGTCAGAGGTAATTTCACCCTAATATTGTTTCTTTGTGTTGGGTTTCTTAGGGTGGTAGGTTAACAGCCCGTAGTTCCTGGTGGCAGCCTTTTCCACTCAGGGTCAAGCAACTGCCTCAGAGGAAACTCAGAAGAAAACAAAATGGAGAGATGGAGAAGGAATCTCTTTCCTCCCTCCCTTTCTCCCTCCCTTCCTTCCTTCATACAGTTGACGTACAATGTATCAGGTTTGGGTATATAGCTAAGTGATTCTATGTTGGTATAAACAATTCACTGTTGAACAACACGAGTTTGAACTTCATGGGTCCACCTATGCATGGATTTTTTTGATAAGTGCATTATAGTACTGCAAATATATTTTCTCTCTTGATTTTCTTAATATTTTCTTTTCTCTAGCTTTGTAAGAATACAGTAAATATACAGCTTACATGTATGTATTGAATGACTACCATGTTCTCAGTAAGGTTGCTGGTCAACAGTAGGCTGTTAGTAGTTGTTTTGGTCAGAGTTATACATGGATGTTTGACTCATGAGGGTAGGGACTCCTAATCCCCGAGTTGTTCAAGGATCAACTGTATTGCAAAATGGTCACCACAGTGGGTAGGGTTGATATCGTCAGCATATACAGTTGCAGAAGTATTTTTCTTGTGATGAGAACTTGTAAGGTTTCCTTCATCAATTTTCACACATGCAGTGTGGTTTTAACTATATTTGCCATGTTGGACATGATGTCACCATAACTTATTTTATAACTGGAATTTTGGCTCCCATCACCATTTTTGCCCCTCCCATCCCATGCCTCTGGCAACCACTGGTCTTTTCTCTGTATCTTTGAGCTTGGTTTTTTTCTTTATTTCTTTTTGGATTCCACTTGTAAGTGAGATCACACATTTGTCTTTCTATCTCGCTTCATTTAGCGTGATGCCCTTTTGGTCCATCCATGTTGTGGCAAATGGCAAGATTTCCTTTTTGGTGGCAGAATAATATTTCACTGTGTGTGTGTGTGTGTGTGTGTGTGTGTGTGTGTGTGTATGTGTGTGTGTGTGTGTACGTGTACCACGTTTTCTTCATTCATCTACCAATGAATACTTAGATTGTTTGTGTATCTTGATATTATAAGGAATGCTGTGGTGAATACGTGGGTGCATATATCTTTTTAATTTATTTTTTAAAGAAATTTTTAAGTAGGCTCTACACCCAGTGTGGAGCTTGAACTCAAAACCTTGAGGTCAAGAGTCACATGCTGTACTGACTGAGCCAGCCAGGTGCCCCAGTGCATGTATCTTTTTGAGTTAGTGCTATCATTTTCTTCAGAAAATGAAATTCCTTGGAAGGGACTTGCTGGATTATATAGGAGTTATATTCTTAATTATTTGAGTCTCCCCACTGTTTTCCACAGTAACTTGCACCAATTTACATTCCTACCAATAGTGCCTGAGGATTCCCTTTTCTCCACATCCTTACCAACACTTGTTTTTCTTGTCTTTTTTTTTTTTTAAAAGATTTTATTTATCTATTATTTGAGAAAGAGAGAGAGAGAGAGAACATGGGAGAGAGGTCAGTGGGAGAAGCAGACTCCCTGTCAAGCAGGGAGCCCGATGTGGGCTTCGATCCCAGGACTCCAGGATCATGACCTGAGCTGAAGGCAGTTGCCTAACCAACTGAGCCACCCAGGCGCCCTATATCTTGGCCTTTGAAAAATGCCCATTCCAACAGGTGTGAGGAGATATCTACTAGTGATTTTGATTTGCACTTACTCTGATGATGAGTGATGTTGATCACCTTCTCATGCACCCTTTGGCCATCTGTCTCTCTTCTTTGGAAGAATGTCTATTTAGATCCCCTACCCATTTTTTAATATGATTTTTTTTCTGCTATTGAATTGTAGGAGTTCTTTATATATATGTATAGAGGATAATAACCCCTTACCACATAGATGATTAGCAAATATTTTCTCCCATTCACTAGGTTACCTTTTCATTTTGTTCATGGTTTCCTTTGTTGCAAAACTTTTTTTTTTAAGATTTTTAATTTATTTATTTGACAGATAGAGATCACAAGTAGGCAGGGAGGCAGGCAGTTGCGGTGGGGGGGGGAATCAGACTCCCTGCTGAGCAGAGAGCACGATGCGGGGCTCGATCCCAGGACCCTGATATCATGACCTGAGCCAAAGGCAGAGGCTTAACCCACTGGGCCACCCAGGTGCCCCTATGCAAAAACTTTTTAGTTTGATGTAATCCTGCTTGTTTTCATTTTTGTTGCCTTTACTTTTGGTGTCAAATTCAAAATATTGCTAAGATCAATGTCAAGGAAACTGTCACATATATTTTCTATGGTTTTAGGTCTTACATTAAAGGAGTTTTATGGCTTTGGGTCTTACATTAAAATTTTTAATCCATTTTGAATTAATTTTTAAGTGTGGTGTAAGTTAGGGGTCTGGTTTCATTCTTTTGCATGAGGCTGTCCATTTTTCCTCACACCATTTATTGGAGAGACTGTTCTTTCCCCATTGCATATTCTTGGCTCCTTTGTCGCAAATAAATTGTTCATATGTGTATGCTAATTTCTGAGTTCTCTACTATGTTCTGTTGATTGATGAGCCTCTTTTTATGCCAATACGATACTGTTTTGATTATGATATCTGTGTAATATAGTTTGAAATTAGGGTGCGTGGTGCTTCCAGCTTTGTTCTTTTCCTAGATTGCTTGGGTTATTGGGAGTCTCTTTGTTCTATTTCTGTGGAAAATGCCATTGGAATTTTGATAGAGATTGCATTGAATCTGTAGATTACTTTGGAGAATATGCACATTATAACAGCATTAATTCTTCTAATCTATGAGCACAATATTTTTCCACTTGTTTGTTCAGTTTCTTTAATCAATTTCTTAAAGTTCTCAGTGTACACGTCTTTCACCTCATTGGTTAAATTTATTCCTAGGTGTCTTACTCTTTTTGATGTCATTGTAGAAATATTGATTTTTAATATTACATGAGTAGGTGGATCTAACTTGGCCTTAATTTATACCTATGATTTCAGTTAGGTGAACCAAATTCCTCTTAAACTCAGTTGGTTTGATCAGCATTACCACAATATGCAGCCAGAAGAGTTCTGATTAAAATAATACATGAAGGCTGATTGTGCTCAAGTATATGATGCATCAAATTATGGTATCATAGTAGCTATTCACCATGAACAAAGCACCATGTTGACTACAGAGAATACAAAGAAATCAAAGGGATCGTTATTCCTTCTCAGGTACTTCAACTGAGGAGATGAATACATGCATACATGAAATAATGAAGAATGGTAAAATCTGTATTAGTGTTATTTTCTGATGTATATGAATACTGCAGGAATTTAGAGATTGGATCAACCTCTGTAGGCTACTAGGACATTACTAG
This sequence comes from Meles meles, assembly GCF_922984935.1. Lineage (NCBI taxonomy): Eukaryota > Metazoa > Chordata > Mammalia > Carnivora > Mustelidae > Meles > Meles meles. The sequence continues at coordinate 89,853,771 of NC_060068.1, forward strand.
TACAATTACTAGGACAGGCTATGTGGTAGAGGTAGAGGCAGCCTAATGGAGGTACGTGTAGGATCTGGATAGATGAAGGAGGGGAGAGAGCTGTCCAGAAGTTGGCTAATAGGAGCAAAGGCGCAAGAGTGGAGTGCATGAAGAGCCTGACCTGAATTGAACAGAAGGAAGATGGGCTAGTGTGGAAGTGATAGGGTTCCTGTCACGGAGGCAGGGTAAATGGCTCAGGTACTTCGGTTCAGGAAAAGGAGGATGGTAGTTAGAAGCAGAGAAAACAATTTTCTTTGAAAGACAATCATTAAGCCACATTGAGAAGAAACACTAGGGTACTACTCAGGTCTTCCACTGACTCTGTAGACTTTCGAAGGAGTAGACTTGGGGACTCTCTTCCAGGGATCTAAGGAAACAGTGATTCAAGTTATGGGCAGAGAGGGAGTTCACGGTAGCCAACTTGTAGAGCAAAACAGAGGAGTTTGATCCTGACACTGTGTTGGGATAGACTGCGGGCAAAAGAGAATGACTGCTGTTTCTTGGTGAAGTGAATTGATAAGAGGCAAGTGATACTTTAAGAAAATGAATTTCGGGGGCGCCTGGGTGGCTCAGCGGGTTAAAGCCTCTGCATTCGGCTCGGGTCATGATCCCAGGGTCCTGGGATCAAGCCCCGCATCGGGCTCTCTGCTTGGCTGGGAGCCTGCTTCCTCCTCTCTCTCTCTCTCTGCCTGCCTCTCTGCCTACTTGTAATCTCTATCTGTCAAAAAAATAAATCTTTAAAAAAAAAAAAAAAGAAAATGAATTTCGTAGTGGTAGGTAGGATGCATTGTAATGAAGAGAGAGTGAAGCTCTTTGTTAGGCTATTAAAATAATCCAAGTGGTTTGAGAATCTGACTGGTCACTAAGAACTGGGGAGAAATTTAAGATGTTTTTACAGTGAGAGCATTACCTCATAATAGAACTGATTAGAAAACATTGTGAACTATCTGAGGTAAAAAGCAACGGCCATTTCAGTCTCCACAGAAAAAAAACATCTAACCTTCAGTGTGTAGAGCTCTTTGAGCCTTCTGTATACACAGGACATGTACCCTTTGGCCAGAGTTCTGCCTACCTTGTTAATGGATTCTTCTGGAACCTCCTGCCCGTCAACAAGACCTCATTTTAGCCAACCATGGCTCTGGTCTAAACCTGATCTGCACCAAGTCTATACAACTCTGTCTTCAGTGGCCACTCTTTCCACCACAACTTGGTTCCTTTGAGGACAGTTCTGGGCCTGCCAAGTGTGCTGAAGCACATGTCCAAGGAACACTGCAGTGGACAGGCTGTGTCTGCAGAGCCAGTTGCTTAACTGTCCTTTGATCCACCTGTGCCCTGGCTCATTTCTGGCTATTCTGTTTCTTGTCTTTGCTTCATTCCCTGGTTCCTGTTTGCTGCCTCTCATCCTCTCTTTCTCTCTTGCTCTTCCTCCCTCTCCCTCTTCATTTCCCACTGTCCTTGTCTCTCCAATAATTACATAATTAATATGAACTCAAACAAATGATAGTGCAGATAAGGACCAAGTCCCCTTTGAGTACCATCCCAGCCTCGGTCCTATCCTGTTTCCCTAGAAATAATCTTTCCTAGTGGTTTGCTGTGTAGATATTTTGTTACATGGTTGTATACTTTACATCTCCCTGAAAAGAAGGTAGTCTTTTGGCATTGTTTATGTATGTGTATATTTTCATAGAAATGATTCATTGTATGTGTTACTCTGGGACCTATCTTCTGCTCAACGGCATTGTCTTTGGAGAAGGTTCTCTGCAGTACATGTCTACATATCACTGCCACGTCGTATTCCAGAGTAAGAGATACATCACAGTTCACCAAACCATCCACTAGTTGGGACATTTAGATTATTTCCAATATTTTAATATTAACAGTGGTGCAAGGAAATTCTTAAGCATGCCCTTTTCTTCATATGAAGGCATATATTGCATAAGAATTTATAAAGAAGTGAAATTGCTGGGTCATAGAGTATGTGCATTGACATTTGTAAGAGGCCCTTTGAAATTTGTATCCCAAGTAGCTGTATCAAATTTCATGTCTGCTGGCTTCTTACAAAAGTACTGGTTTCCTCACACACCAGTTGGATATCATTAAACTTTTAAATTGTGCCAATTTGACTTTCTGTATTGATCATATATTCTTACGTCTCAGCCTTCTAGTTTCTCCTCTTAGGGTTCTACTTACTTATGTCCTCTTAGCAAAGATTCTTTGTAGACTTTTCTGGATTGGTAATGATCCCCTGCGCATGCATGCACATACACACGCACACGTGCGCACGCGCACACACACTACTTTTCCACTCTTCATGGTTCCAGGATTCCTGCTCACACGAGTAGCCCTGAGTGGGTACAGCCCATCTCCGAAAGAGTGGGCTTCCAGATGGCTCACTATTAAGGAAAATAGGGCAGGGATGAGAGAAAAGAGTAAAAGATGAATTCATATTTCCTAGTCTTAGAAATTAGAAAATGGAGCTTTTCCTGATAGAATTGGGCAACTGAAAATGCTAGACCTGGTAACAGGTTAGGGCTGGAGGTATAAATTGAGAAGTCAGAAGAAAAACTGGTCATTGAAGCCTGGAGAATGGCTGTGTTTCCAGGAAGGAATATGTGTAGAAAGGAAAGCGGGCGGAGGGACGACATCCTGAGGCATGTCGGCAGGTAAGAGGTGAGACGAGGCATGGAGCCAGCACAGGGATGGAGAAGGGACTGCCAGGAAAACAGCAGAACCACTCAGTGCGGTGTCACAATGCGCAAGGCAGAGTCCCAGTTAGGGAGTGAGCCGTAGCTTGTCCTAGAGATACTGAGGAGGAGAGGGACGTAGAAAAATTCCTTTTGGCAAGGAGAGGTCATTGGGGAAAGTTGTGTATATCTAATAAATGGAAGAAACAAAACCCAAATGGTAAGTGAGCAATTAGGATAAGGAGGACAGGGTAAGGAGGAAGGGCCAGTGAGTATGAGAAGGACAGAGATAGGACAGTTGATACAGAATCGTGGGTCTGGTGTTTGCCTTTCAAAGCCCATTTTTGAAGGAGAAGGGAAAACCAGTGGATAAGCAAAAGTTACATGTTGTTTTAATAAAAACACATAATTATAGAAAAAAGGCATCAGAGAAGAGAGGGAAGAATGTGGTCCAATATGCAAATGAATGGAAATCTACTGATATTTTTGGAAATGAGAAGAGTGTGGACAATATTTCTGAGAGTTCTTAATCGGAATTCAGTGTTGTTGATCTCCGTTCAATACTGAAAATAAAATCTAGATTTAAAGTATCTAGATCTTAGATAATGCTAATAAAATAATCAATTGAAACAATCAAAGGTCACAAAATAATGCCATTGGCTGGCTTCAGGGATTCAGGCATTCAAACTCTTGAATTTCCAATCTGATGACTGAAATTCGGAAACATCAGAGGGTTGTGAGTGACATTCCTCTCAAGAGAGAGGCCAGCTGAGAACTGGGCTTATGTTTCCACTTCAAGGTTGGTTCTGGGAGACGATTCTAAAGTATCTCTCAATAACTTGTTCTAGACCCAGGAAACTTTGCAGTCAGGACATCATTTTTTATGTATGTTCTAAATTTTCCCCCGAAGCAGTTTAATTCCATTTTCTTAGGGAATGTAGGAAATAAAGAGCATTTGTGGCCAGGCTGGAAGTGAGACGGATGAGTTAATATCAAAACTGGCTTTGAAATCGATGGTGTAGTGAAGTCTTCTAAGGTCTGACAGAAATAGGACAGAATTGAGGCTGGGAGAGTGTCTCTTAACTACTGGGCATGGAGGATTGGGGGGTTTTTCCTCCACCAAGGAATCCGGGAGTAAGAGGGTCCTTTTGCGGCAGTACAAGATGGAGGTTTCAGCCTCAGCCCCTCCTGTCTGGCTCATTCTGTCCTCTCTCCATTTCTGTGGCAGTTGGAAGGACTTATCTGATGTCTCTGTTCTGGCAGCCTGGCAGAAGGACAGTGTGTCTGACTTCCAGTTTGGCAATAAATACAGCTGCAGTACCTCTGGCTCTTTCAAAACTGCCAGGGCCCAGTCCGTCCCCAGTTCTCCGAGTTGTTGCACAACGATGGGTAAAATGAGGCCACCGTTCCCTTTACAGTAACTTTTACATCCTTAAAGAAGGATGGCAAGTCACCTTTCAGGTTTTTTTCCTTCCAGACGAAAATAATTCCATTGCTTCACCTTTCCCTCCAGGAGGCATGCATTCGTTCTTGCTATTTCCAAAGAATTGGAACCAACTCTATAATAAGGTCTCTAATAATCTGATTAAAGTAAAAGCAACTTTCTTAGACCTTTGTGGTATAGCCCACAAATAAACCGAGTCTCTACTACTTTTTTTTTTTTATAAACATATAATGTATTTTTATCCCCAGGGGTACAGGTCTGTGAATTGCCAGGTTTACACACTTCACAGCAATCACCATAGCACATAACCTCCCCAATGTCCATAACCTCCCTCCCCCTCTCCCAACCCCACCTCCCCCCAGCAACCCCCAGTTTGTTTTGTGCGATTAAGAGTCACTTATGGTTTGTCTCCCTCCCAATCCCATCTTGTTTCATTTATTCTTCTCCTATCCCCCTAACCCCCCATGTTGCATCTCCATATCCTCATATCAGGGAGATCATATGATAGTTGTCTTTCTCCGATTGACTTATTTCACTAAGCATGATACCCTCTAGTTCCATCCACGTTGTCGCAAATGGCAAGATTTCATTTCTTTTGATGGCTGCATAGTATTCCATTGTGTATATATACCACATCTTCTATGTGGAAAACCCAAAAGACTCCACTCCAAAACTACTAGAACTTGTACAGGAATTCAGTAAAGTGTCAGGATATAAAATCAATGCACACAAATCAGTTGCATTTCTGTACACCAACAACAAGACAGAAGAAAGAGAAATTAAGGAGTCAATCCCATTTACAATTGCACCCAAAACTATAAGATACCTAGGAATAAACCTACCCAAAGAGGCTAAGAATCTATATGCAGAAAACTATAAAGTACTCATGAAAGAAATTGAGGAAGATACAAAGAAATGGAAAAATGTTCCATGCTCCTGGATTGGAAGAATAAATATTGTGAAAATGTCCATGCTACCTAAAGCAATCTACACATTTAATGCAATCCCTATCAAAATCCCATCCATTTTTTTCAAAGAAATGGAACAAATAATCCTAAAATTTATATGGAACCAGAAAGGACCTCGAATAGCCAAAGGAATACTGAAAAAGAAAGCCAAAGTTGGTGGCATCATAATTCCAGACTTCAAGCTCTATTACAAAGCTGTCATCATCAAGACAGCATGGTACTGGCACAAAAACAGACACATAGATCAATGGAACAGAATAGAGAGCCCAGAAATAGACCCTCAACTCTATGGTCAACTCATCTTCGACAAAGCAGGAAAGAATGTCCAGTGGAACAAAGACAGCCTCTTTAATAAATGGTGCTGGGAAAATTGGACAACCACATGCAGAAAAATGAAATTGGACCACTTCCTTACACCACACACGAAAATAGACTCAAAATGGATGAAGGACCTCAATGTGAGAAAGGAATCCATCAAAATCCTTGAGGAGAACGCAGGCAGCAGCCTCTTTGACCTCGGCCGCAGTAACATCTTCCTAGGAACATCGGCAAAGGCAAGAGAAGCAAGGGCAAAGATGAACTATTGGGATTTCATCAAGATCAAAAGCTTTTGCACGGCAAAGGAAACAGTTAACAAACTGTTAACTGTTTAACAAACTGTTAACATGCACACAGCTTGCTGGACTTTGGCCAGGTCTCCACCGGGCACCACAGTGGGAGGCTGGTAATTAATGCCCACTTTGAACCAAAGACAGCTGACAGAATGGGAGAAGATATTTGCAAACAACATATCAGATAAAGGGCTAGTATCCAAAATCTATAAGGAACTTAGTAAACTCAACACCCAAAGAACAAACAATCCAATCAAGAAATGGGCAGAGGATATGAACAGACATTTCTGCAAAGAAGACATCCAGATGGCCAACAGACACATGAAAAAGTGCTCCACATCACTCGGCATCAGGGAAATACAAATCAAAACCACAATGAGATATCACCTCACACCAGTCAGAATGGCTAAAATTAACAAGTCAGGAAGCGACAGATGCTGGCGAGGATGCGGAGAAAGGGGAACCCTCCTACTCTGTTGGTGGGAATGCAAGCTGGTGCAACCACTCTGGAAAACAGCATGGAGGTTCCTCAAAATGTTGAAAATAGAACTACCCTATGACTCAGCAATTGCACTACTGGGTATATACCCTAAAGATACAGACGTAGTGATCTGAAGGGGCACATGCACCCGAATGTTTATAGCAGCAATGTCTACAATAGCCAAACTATGGAAAGAACCTAGATGTCCATCAACAGATGAATGGATAAAGAAGAGGTGGTATATATACACAATGGAATACTACGCAGCCATCTCTACTACTTTTTAAAACTAAATGACTGCTTTAGTAATCTGTTGACCCCATGATACAAATGACAGATAGGATTCTCACCTCACATGACAGTATTAGCTAAGAGCAAATGTATATCATATCGATAGGCTTTTACATCAGGCCTAAAAAGAGAGAAAATAAATAAGATAAATAAAGGTTGATTTTATTTAGAACTTTCAAAAGGAGAGGACCTTATTAGTTATCAGTGCTTTTGTGTGCATTAAATTGAGCTACTAGCTCCCTCCTTTTTACAAATAAAATTGTTCTTGTTACTATAGTCATAATTAAATGCAAATTATTAAAATTCTCAGGTGAGGAGATTGGGAAGTACTGTACAACAGGAGGAAGTATCTAAATCTGGCACAGTCCAGTGTTATATTGAGGAATAAGAAACCAATATTGAGTCATCGACAGATAATTCTTCATTATAACATTAAAGTTATTCCAGTTTTATATAACAAACTCAGATCATCATCAGCAAAACTTTATTGAGTGTCTGGTGTTTTCAGGGCACTGGGCTATGCAATCGGGAGTCTAAGAAATTAGACGATGACACCATGTCCACCCTCAGAGCCATCTGAACAGATACCAGTCTAAGATGGCAAGTGCTAAATGCTGTCACTCATGTCTGACTGAGGCTGGGAAGTTAATAGTATGGACATAGAAGGAAGGGGAAGAAGAGAACCTGGACAGGACGGAAACAAGGAGAACTGACTGATCCTTGGTGCGGAACTAACTGCCCATTATGTTGTATGCAAAGGAGAAGGACAAAATTGGCCTGATTCATATGAGCATAAGAGTTCATGGAGATCTCATTTAGTGGGGATTTGTTGTTGTTGTTGTTCAAAAGCATGACTCATGTACCTACTGTGTGCTAGTTGCTGGGGATCCAAAGACAAGGTAAATTCCTGCTGAAGAGGAACTTAGAGCAACAGAAGTAGAAATGGCAATCAGTCCCTCGGGTGGCAGTATCATTTAGGAGTAATGTGTTGGGAGTGCATCTCCCAGAAGACAGGGTAATAGGAAAGCAGGCCGACAAGAGGCTTACAGAGAATGAGCTGCCATACAGAACTGAATCCCATTTTCCAGAAGGAATTGGAGAGGTGAAGAAAAACTTAGAAATGTAAAAATGGAGTTTGCTGCTACAGACCATGCCAACACTCTTGGGGACAGAGAAAGTTTGCAGCTCAGAGATCACATGGGTATAGAAACTCACCCACACCAGGCATCTGGTCTTTGCCAACAAAACTGACTTTAGATCTGAAGATTGTGATGCACGACCTGTCTTCGGTATCTGGGGGGCTGGGTGAAAGGCAGAGTGGGCGTGGGACACACAGAGTGACTTACCTGATTTCAGAAAGGTGGCCTCACATATTGTTACTGAATGAGTAATGGGCCAGATTGCCCATAGAAGAGGGAGCCAGCACATTGCTTAAGTTGGAAGGAAAGATTTAAGGAAGAAGTGAAATTGGAGGTGGGTCTTAAAAGAGGACTGAGATGAGGAGAAAACAATGATGAAACCTTTCAAAGCAGGGGACTCAGTATGAGCAAGAACATAAGAAGGTTCTGATGTCTGTGGTATGTGTAGGGAATGATAAGTACATCTGTTTGGCTGGATCGGAGGGTCTATGTAAGCAAATGATAATCAAGTAGATTGGGAAAGTGGATTGGAGCCAGATTATAGCAGATAATGAACTATCAGGCCAAGTGTTTTGGATTGTATCCTATAAACACTAGAGAAAATGGATTTTATTATTTTTATTTATTTATTTATTTATTTTTTACTTTGGGAGTTGAAGTCCAGCAATGTTTTGTGACTATTAATCTGCTATCAGTATACAGAATGGAGAAGGTAGAGTTAGAATGAGAAAGACTGATGCCATAAGATAGTGGGAGCTGGAATTCAAAAGCAGCGGTGGGGGAGGAAAGGGATTTGTGAGGGATGTTACCTAGGAATACGTGGGAAAAACTGCAGAGATTGGGGAAGGGTAGTGTGAAGAATGTTTCCAACGTTCTAAATTTAGGAGGCCGAATCATGATACAACCGTTGCCTGAAATAAGAAAATGCAGAGGAGAAGCTAGTTTGGTGGGGAAGTAATTAGGCTACATCTTAATGTATTAAGTTGTGGTGACGTTAAGACTTCTTTGGGAAAAAGCCTTGCAGATCATTAGAAATGCCACACCTGAAATTCAGTAAAGAGATGAGAGCTCTGGATGGATGTCTGAGAATTCCCCTGGTAGTGAAAGTTTAGGGCTGAGAATAAATCTGAGAGAAAGCATAGAACGACTGTCCCCAGGCCATCTATCAAAGTCACTGGTACAATGGCAGTTGTCATTTCTGTCAACACCCCTCTTCTGCTAACAGAAGACCTCTTTGCATTTTAGGAGCTGCCTCTTTCTCTCTTTGTATGATTTGGTGATGGGGGGAATGCAGTTATGGGGTCATACTTCTCCACCCTAAGGGAGGATCACAACTGAATCTGGACAGTCAAAACATCCATCTCCCAGATGTAGTGACTAGTCCAAAGGTCTATCCTTTGGATGAGACTCTCTATCCTTTTAGGATTTGGCCTAGAGATTAAGGTAAAGAGGGCCAACTCTTTTCTATGTAATCACTCACGATGTAGATAATGGAAGCCAGAAGCTTCCTATAGTCCTCTTTACTACCACATAAAGAGAACCTACCTGATAACTCAGTCACCCCAGAGGGAGGCAGAGACAGAGCCATAATGTCATCATTTGAATCCTTAGAACCTGATATTGGTGCATATAGTTTTACCTCCCGTCTGCAATACACCACTTCATTTAGAGGCCACCATACCAGACAGTGAGAGGAGGGACCCAAACAAAGGCTACCTAACATTAGTTGGCTAAGTCATCTTGTTTATTTGGCTGTTTAGGTCTTTGTGATGACAGAACAGTTCTGTATCTTGATCACAATGGTAGTTTTGCACAACTGGGTAAAATGACGTAGATCACTACACACATGTTGTACCAGTGTTGGCTTCCTGGTTTTGATATTGTCCTATGGTTATGTAGGATGTAATCATTGGGAGAAACTGAGTGAAGCTAATATCTTTTAAACTGCCTACAAATCTGTAATTCTTCCTATAATATCTTTTCAACTTCCTATATATCTATAATTCTAAAATAAAAGCCATTAAAAATTGCTATTGATAGCTAACCATAAGAGACTATGGACTCTGAAAAACAACTTGAGGGTTTTGAAGGGTCAGGGGTGGGAGGTTGGGGGAACAGGTGGTGGGTAATGGGGAGGGCACGTTTTGCATGGAGCACTGGGTGTTGTGCAAAAACAATGAATACTGTTACGCTGAAAAAATAAATAAATTAAAAAAAAAAGAAAAAAATTGCTATTGATAAGAGCCACATTTAAATAAAGATGCAGAAAGATAGAAAGTTAAAGAGAAAAATACATTCCATGCAAGTAATAACCAAATTCAAGTTAATAGATGTATTAATATCAGAAAAAAATATACTTTAAAATAAGAGGCACTGGGGAGCCTGGGTGGCTCAGTCGGTTAAGTGTCTGACTCTTGATTTGGGCTTAGGTCATGATCTTAGGGTCCTGAGATCAAGGGCTTAGGTCATGATCTTAGGGTCCTGAGATCAAGCCCTGAGTCAGACTGCCTGCTTAGCCAGGATTCTGCTTGAGATTCTCTCTCTCCCACTCTCTCTGCCCCTCTCCCCAATCAATCAGTAAATCTTAAAAGAATAAAATAAGAGGCATTAATGTGAGATAATCACTCCATGGTGGTAAAAACTTTACTAGGAAGCTAACTGGTAACATAACCTCAAAACATATAAAGCAAAATTTATATGACTTAATTAAAAGGAGAAATAGACAAGCCCACAATCATAATGGGAGATTATAACATACCTTTCTCAATAGGTAATAGATCAACTCTTTTAAAAAAATTCGTCATAATATAGATGTACAGCACAATAAATTAATATATGCCCAGGATTGTTATTTCCTTTCAGAGGCCTTGGGAAACATTAGAATAACATATATAGACATCCAAAAAAAAAAAAAAAAAAAAACCAGACAAACAAACAAAAATGATGGAAGATAGAAAAGTAGTAGTTTTAGAACAAGGAAAAGCCAAAAGTGGCTCAGGAGTCTGAAATAAAAATCTAGGTGATGTTGGGTTTATTCATTCATTTATTATTTAAAGGGTATCAGAAAGTGCTCACCACATGTCTAGCTTTGTGCATATCGTAGGTACCCTAAAGAACAGTGATTATATGAAAATGAAAACTCCTAGGTGCTGCCATCTAACCTTTACAAGGCCATGGCAGTAAAAGAGAACCAGCAAAGGATTAAGTATTAGCCAGCTGTGAATTCTTCACAGCCTTGAAGGCAGAGAGCGGGGCGCCTGGGTGGCTCAGTGGGTTGAAGCCTCTGCCTTCCTCTCTGGTCGTGATCTCGGGGTCCTGGGCTCGAGCCCCGCGTCGGGCTCTCTGCTTGGTGGAGAGCCTGCTTCCTCCTCTCTCTCTGCCTGCCTGTCTGCCTACAAAGCAAAAAAACAAACAAAAAGGAGCATACCCATGTCATATAATTAAAAATATATGAACACTTACCAATTTTAAAATATGAATAAATGAAAATAAAATATTGAAATAAATAAATGAATGAAAATAAAAAATGAAAAAAAATTTTTTTTATTTGTTTATTTACAGAATAACAGTGTTCATTGTTTTGGCATCACACCCAGTGCTCCATGCAGTACGTGCCCTCCCTATTACCCACCACCTGGTTCCTCAACCTCCCCCCCCCCCCCCGCCCCTTCAAAACCCTCTGGTTGTTTTTCAGAGTCCATAGTCTCTCATGGTTCATCTCCCCTTCCAGTTTCCCTCAACTCCCTCTCCTCTCCATCTCCCCATGTCCTCCGTGTTATTTGTTATGCTCCACAAATAAGTGAGACCATATGATACTTGACTCTCTCTGCTTGACTTATTTCGCTCAGCATAATCTCTTCCAGTCCCGTCCATGTTGCTACAAAAGTTGGGTATTCATCCTTTCTGATGGAGGCATAATACTCCATTGTGTAAAATTTTTATCTTAACTAATAAGCTTGAAATTTGACCATTGGTTTATCAAAGATTTGGTTTCTTTTGAGAGAGAGAGATCAAAGGAATATAAGAGAACTCTTTTCCATAACTTTGTATGGTTCCTTTCTCAGTTTTTGCCACTGTTCCTTTCTATTAGGGTTGTCTTCTGAAATTTCTAAAATGTTGAAAACTAATAAGTAATTTGAGTCTTCCTTAAATATTAGGCCAAGAATTCACATCTAGTTCTATTTCCTATCTGAACTTATGGTCAGTAACATTGTCTAACTGAACTTATAGAACGAGGATATTGATGTAGGAAACAAAAGCAAAAGAAAAAATTAAATTTCCTTACTACTTATTACTGACAAATCCTCGAGACAGGCAGAGTGACCTTCCTCTAGGAATTCAACTACCTCGATGTTGATACTTTGCTAAGGGCCAAAGGCAAATTTAACATTATCCTGACTCCCAGGATCCTGTAAGTCTCCTTTAATATATAAAAATTCCTTCAGAAATTTCCTTTATTTCTGTCCCCTAAGATGCATTTTGGCAATCATCCTCCAGCATATGGCCTACTGTTATATATCTGAAGGGTCTCATGACTCAGGTTTTATTAGACAGTGATAAATGACCTTTTCCTAACAACAGCTAGCCCCCCAAGGTCCTGGAAACCTTGCTTCCAAAACCTCTTAGAGAATTTCCCTATCCCTGCCCACTCCCAACTTGAAAGTATATAATCAGCCATTCCTCATGACCTCAGTGCAGCTTTTTTCCTATCCATGGATCCTGTTCTGGTGCTTTAATAAAATCAACTTTTTGCACCAAAGACATCAGAAGAATTCTTTCTTGACTGTTCTCTCTGAACCCCAACATACCCATATCAGATGTCACCAGGTAGTAGTGTAGTACAAATAATAAAAAGTTAGCAGTATAAATATCCTGAAGTTTAAAATTTAAAAATATGAGTTCTTTTCCTATTATTAGATTCCCTTGGGTAACCTTAAACTCCCCTTCTAAGTAAATTCCCTCTTCTAGTTTTTATCCTGCCACTGAAATTTGAGTACTGTCCTTTAGTGCTCCCTAAGCTAATCTTAAATCTTAAATCTCTATTCTAAGGGTCCAGATTGAAAAAAAAAAAAAACCAGTAAAAAGAGATCCACCCCAAAACATATGCTCATAAAATATATTTTTTTAAGATTTTATTTACTTATTTGACAGAGATCACAAGTAGGCAGAGAGAGGAGGAAGCCGGCTCCCCGCTGAGCAGAGAGCCTGATGTGGGGCTTGATCCCAGGACCCTGGGATCATGACCTGAGCCAAAGGCAGAGGCTTTAACCCACTGAGCCACCCAGGCACCCTCATAAAATATTTCTAATATTATACTAAAAAATCATATAAGCACAGAGGTTAAAATACATACCTTAATTTCAAAGTAACAAAAATCAGGCTGACCTCAGAATTCTTTTGCAATATTATGTACCAGAGGACATTGAATAAGGTCTGTAGTAATAATGAGGAAAGATTGTGTTTTCCAAATTTTATACCCAAGTTTTTACATCTGAGAGTTAAATGAAAATATTTTATTGTCTGTAATGACCTATTTTTCTTGGTAAAATTATTGATAAAGCAGAAGAACTCAAAAGTGGGAAAGTATAAAAAACAAAGCTAAGTATGATGAGTTGGCATTGATCTAGGTATATAACTAATCTTGAAAGAGGCAATGTGTCGTGTTAATATAACACGATAGTAATAATCCAGACCTCGGGCCACACACACTGTTAACCAAAGCCAAGAAATAAACATGCAAAAAAGAAGCAGCAGCAGAAGAAATTCTATAATATAACTTTAGTAACACAGTAATAATCTAGACCTCAAACTCAGACCTTGTTAGGAAAAACTGGGAATTAGAGGGGAGAAGGATGGGGGTTAAAATGTGCTTATTACGGGGCACCTGGGTGGCTCAGTGGGTTAAAGCCTCTGCCTTTGGTTCAGGTCATGGTCTCAGGGTCCTGGGATGGAGCCTGCATGGGGCTCTCTGCTCAGCAGGGAGTCTGCTTCCCTTCCTCTCTCTCTACCTGCCTCTCTGCCTACTTGTGATCTCTGTCTGTCAAATAAATAAATAAAATCTTTTAAAAAAAATGTGCTTATTACGACAATGGCACAGTTCAAAAGAGAGGGGAATTGTATTTAATGAGTTACATTGTTTAGCCTTACTAGTGCATGGCAATAGTTAAAAAGCAGACCAACTTTCACTTGGTTTATTCTTGTTTTCAAATTCTCTAAGCCATTTACATTTCCTGAGTCCATTCACCCTGTTCCCACCCTTCACTCTCTCCTATGTGATGGTCTCAACCAGGAAGAAGTGAATATATTGTGTAGCATTGTTTTTTAAAGAAATCAGTGTAAGTTTAATAATGCCTTTAAAGATGAGCACTGATAGCATTTAAAAGAACTTACCAAAAAATTGAGAAATCTAAAGTGAAAGAGAGGAGGGGAACCTTCTAGTAAATGGGTGTGGAGTCATGTAATTATGTGAATCACACTAGAGGTAATGATGACAATAGCTGGATAAAATATTTTAAAATGCAATGGGTCGAAGGTACTGTGAGCATCTGAAATAGAAGCCAGAGAAAAGTTTTCTCTTGAAAAATACTGGAGAGTTAAGAATTTCAAGGTTATGATTTGGCTTGAGAATTATTTGGCCTTATTCCTAACCCCCACAGCTATGGGGTTAGAAACCCACAGATATAAACCACTGCCTTACCAGCTCAAGGTGCCAGATCACACTTCATCATTGAAAAACTAGATGAAAGTATAAGGAGAAACTCTGTGTGGGACAGTAATAAAGAGTAAGATCAAAATCTGAGTATCAACTCTGCCTAAATTCCTGGCCAACAGCCAAATTGACTGACTCCAGGGGTGACAACAAAAAAGGAGGCTTGAAAGACAGAACTTAAAAAGGCACCCATGAATTTACTGCCACTTTTTTTTTTTTTAAGCAAGTACATTTTCCAATTATGTGCATTTTGGGCAAGATAAAGTTGAAAATTTAAGAATAAAACCAACTGGAGGACAGAACCTGAGGATGGCCGGTTGATTTGAAGTTGGTTGGAAGGTGGGTTGCCTAGAAGCAAGGAAACTTGAGGGTGATCTCTCAGATGTAAGTGTAATGTCTGTCCATATCCTTAGATGACTGTGAAATTACTCCAAAACCTCCAGTAACTTCAAGAACTTCCAAAAACATTGAGGCACAGTGTGTACCGCAGGCTAACATAGCAATTACTACACACTGTAAGATTAGAATAGATATATCAGCAGTAGCATAACCTAGGAAAGACAAAGTTTCCAGTTTCAGTCCAGGCAAGTGAACTACCCAGTAGAACAAAAAAGCAACAATCTGCAGATGAATACAACACAATTCAAAATCACTACAACATCATTATATAATGTCTAGTTTCCAACCAAATATTACTAGACATGCAAAGAAACAGGAAGGTGTGACTCATACTCAGAAAAATGGGATTCAGTAGAAAATGACTTCAAATGCATCCAGATGTTGACTTAGCAGACCAAGACTTCAAAGCAACTATTATAAATATATTCATAGAATTAAAGGAAAATGTGTTCAAAGAACTAAAAATAAATGTTCTTGTTTGTCAAATTTTTTTTGGCAGTTTAGATCCTTTCCTGTTCTGTATAAATTTCAGAATCAACTTGTCAGTTTCTGCAAAAGAGCCTGCAGGGATTTTGATACGGTTTATACTGAATCTATAGGTCAGTTTGGAGAGAAATGATATTTTAATAATATTGAGTCTTCAAATCTATAAACCTGAAATATTCCTCTCCACTCAGATCTTCTCCAATTTTCCTCAGTGTTTTGTAAATTTTGATGTACAAGTCTTCCATTTTTTTGGTTAACTTTATTTCTAAGTATTTTATCCTTTTTAAAATTTCCAGTTCTTTAAAAAAAATTGTATGCCTTTTTTTTTTACTTATTTTTAAAATTTTAAAATTTTTAAATTACTTCTTTTTAAGTAAACTCCATGCCTAATGTGGGGCTTGAACCCAAAACCCTGAGACAAGAGTCACATGCTCTGTGGACCAGTCTAGACAGGTGCCCCAAAATGCATGTTTATTTAGAGGATTAAATTAAAGTAATTTCTGCATCCAACAAGGAGCTCAAACTCACAACCCTGAGATCAAAGTCAGAAGCTCTATTGTCTGAACCAGCCAGGCACCCAATTTTTTGTATGTCTAGTAGAAATATAGTTGACATACATTGATTTCAGGTGTACAACATAGTGATTCAACAGTTATATACATTATGAAATCTCACCACAATAAATCTAGTTACTTTACATCACTGTAAAAAGTTGTTACAATATTAGTGAGTATATTTCCTATGTTGACATTTTATTCCTGTGGTTTAACTGCTTTGTAACTGCAAGTTTACCTTATAATCTCCTTAAACTATTTCACCTGTCTCCCCACCTCCTTCTCTCTGCACCTAAAAATTTGTTCTCTGTGTATAAATCTGGCTTTGTTGTTGTTGATGTTTATTCTTTTTTTTTTTTTTTTGAGATTTCACATATAAGTAAAATCATGTGGTCTTTCTCTGTGTGACTTATTTCACTAGCCTAATAACCTCTGGGTCTACCAAGATTATTACAAGCCGTAAGATTTCATTTTTTTTTTTTTTAAGATTTTATCTATCTATTTGACAGACAGAGATCACAAGTAGGCAGAGAAGCAGGCAGAGAGTGAGGGGGAAGCAGGCTCCCTGTGGAGCAGAGAGCCCGACGTGGGGCTCGATCCCAGGACCCTGAGACCATGACCTGAGCCTAAGGCAGAGGCCCCAGCCCACTGAGCCACCCAGGCGCCCCAAGATTTCATTCTTTTTTTATGGCTGAGTAGCATTCCCTTGAATATACAATGCCACGTCTTCTATATTCATCATCTGTTGATGGACATTTAGGTTGCTTCCATATCTTGGCTCTTCTAAATCGTGCTGAGATAAACATAGAGGTGCATCTGTCTTTTTGAACTAGTGTTTTCATTTACCTAGGGCAAATATCCCAAAGAGGATTTTTGGGTTGTATATTTTTATTTTTAATTTTTTGAGGAAACTTTACACCATTTTCCACACTGGCTGCACCAATTTACATTCCCACCAATAGTGTATGTGGGTTCCTTTTTCTCTACATTCTTGTCGACACTTCCTGTTTCTTCTCTTGTTGATTCTAGCCATTCTAATGGTGTGAAACCCTATCTCATTATGATTTTGATTTGCATTTCCTTGATGATTAGTGGTGTTGAGCACCTAATCATGTATCTTTGGGCATCTGTGTATTGTCTTTAGAAAAATGTCTATTTAGGTCATCTTCCCATTTTTAATTGGATTTGGGTGTTTGTTTGTTTTTTTCTGGTTTTGAGATGTTTGAGTTCTTGAAATATTCTGAGTATTAACCCCTTATAAGATAGATGATTTGCAGATATTTTCTCCTATTCAGTAGACTCCTTTTTCATTTGTTTAATGTAGTCCCAATTGTTTATTTTTGCTTTTGTTTCCCTTTCCTGAGGAGAAATATTCTGAAAAATATTGCTGTGGTTAATGTCCAGGAGATTACTGCTTATGATTTCCTTTAGAAGTTTTATGGTTTTAGGTCTTACATTTGGGTCTTTAGTCCATTTTGAGTTTACTTTTGTGTAAGGAAGTGGTCCAATTTTATTGTTTTCCATGCAGCTATTAAGTTTTCCAAGCACCATTTATGAGAGACTATCTTTACCCATATAGTATATTCTTGTCTCCTTTGTCATAAATTAATTGATCATTTAAGTGTGGATTGATTTCTGGGATCTCTGTTCTGTTCAGTTGATTTATGTATATGTTTCATACTTTTTGGTTACTATAGCTTTGCAATATAATTTTATATGTGAGATTTGATACCTCCCACTTTGTTGTTTTTTCTCAAAATGCTTTGGCTCTCCAGGGTCTTTGTGGTTCCATATAAATTTTAGGATTATTTGTTCTAGTTTTATGAAAATACTGTTGGTATTCTGATAGGGATTGCATTGAATCTGTAGATTGCTTTGGATAGTAGGGAAATTTTAATTCTTCTAATTCTTTTAATTAGAATTCTTCTAATTCTTCTAATCAACGAGCATGATGTATCTTTCCAATTTCTTTCATCAATGTCTTAAAGTTTTCTGAGTATGGATCTTTTACCACCTTGGTTAAATTTATTTCTAGGTATTATATTCTTTTTCATACTATTGTAAATGGGATTATTTTCTTTCTCTGTCTCCTAGTTAATTATTAGTGTATAAAAATCTGAAGGATTTCTGTATATTGTTACTGTATCCAGCATCTTTACTGAATTCATTTATTAGTTTTAGTAGTTTTGGTGGAGTCTTTAAAGTTTTATATATGTAGTGTCATGTCATCTGCAAATAGTGACAATTTTACTTCTTTCTTACAAATTTGGAAGATTTTTTTTTCTTTTCTGATTGTTGTGGCTAGGACCTACAGTAATATGTTAAATAAAATTGGTGAGGGGGATATCCTTATCTTGTTTCTAAGCTTAGAAGAAAAGATGCCAGCTTTTTATGCTGAGTAGGGTTTTAGCTGTGAATTTTTCATATATGACATTTATTATATTGAGGTATGTTCCCTATATATGGATTTTGTTGAACAAGGGTTAAATTTTTTCAATTTTTTTGGTATCTGTTGAGATGATCCTATGATTTTTATCCATTTTGTTAATGTGGTATATCATGTTGATTGATTTGCAGATATTGAACTATCTTTGCATCCCCAAATGAATACTACTTGATCTTGTTGAATAATCCTATTAATGTGTTATTGCATGTGGTTTGCTAATACTTTGTTGAGGACTTTTGCATCTGTGTTCTTCAGGTATATTGGTATGTAATTTCTTTGGTAGTATCTTTGTGTGGGTTTAGTATCAGGGTAAAACTGGCCTTAAAGAATGAATCTGAAAGCATTCCTTCCTCTTCTATTTCTTGGAATAATTTGAGAGGAAAGGTATTAACTCTTCCTTAAATGTCTGATAAAATTCACCTGTGAAGCTTTTTAGTTCTAGACTTTTATTTGTTGGAAACTTTTTATTACTCATTGGATTTTAGTACTAGAAATCAGTCTGTTCAGATTTTCTATTTCTTCCTGATTTGGGTTTGGAAAATTGTATTTTTCTAGGAATTTATCCATTTCTTCTAGGTTGCCCAATATGTTGGCATATAATTTTTCATACTAGTCTCTCATAATTCTTTGTTTTTCTGTGGTATCATTTGTAATTTCTCTTTGATTTGTGATTTTGAGTGTTCTCTCTTGTTTGATGAATGTGGCTGAAGATTTGTTAGTTTTGTTTATCTTTTCAAAGAACCATCTCTTAACTTCACTGATCTTTTCTATTGTCTTTTAGTCATTTATTCTTACTTTGATCTTTGTTCTTTACTACTTTCTACTAACTTTGGGCTTTATTTGTTCTTTTTTTATTTCCTTAGGTGTAAAGTTAGATTGTTTATTTGGGATTTTTGTTGTTGCTTGATGTTAGCCTGTATACTAAACTATTCCTTCTTAAAACTAATTTTCCTACATTGGGGAGGGTATGTGCTATGGTGGCGCTGTGAAGTGTGTAAACCTGGCGATTCACAGACCTGTACCCCTGGGGATAAAAATTATATGTTTATAAACATATAATACATTATATGTTTATAAAAAAATAAGAAATAAATAAAAAAATTTTAAAAAAATCCTAATTTTCCTATGTCCCAAGCTTTTTGAGTCTGGTGTTCCCATTTTTGTTTGTCATCAAGAATTTTTAAATTTTCTCTTTGATTTCTTCTTTGACCACTGGTGGTTTGGTAGCATGTTGTTTGGGCTTTTCATGTTTATTTTTTTCCCAGATTTTTTTCTTGTAATTGATTTCTAGTTTCATAACATTATAGTCAGAGAAGATGCTTGATATGTTTTAAATATTCTCAAAATTATTCAGACTTGTTTTGTGGCTTAACCTGTGATCTATCCTGCAGAATGTTCCATGTACACTTGAACATAGAACAGGAATGTTGTTTCCTTTATCTTTTAAGGTTCTATGCATATAAGTAATCTCTACACCTAATATGGGGCCTTGATCTTATAGCCCTGAGATCAAAAGTAGATGCTTCTGAGCTAGCCAGAGGTCCCTGTTTTCTGCTATTTTTGAATGGAATGTTCTGTATGTATCTGGTAGGGCCCTATGATCTACTATACCCTCCAAAGCTGCTGTTTCCTTGTTGATTTTCTGTATGGATTATCTATCCATTGATGTAAGTGAGGTGTTAAAGTCCCCACTATTATCATTTTATTGTAATTTTCTCTATGTCTATTAATATTTGCCTTATGAAAGTATTCCTATGTCAGACACATAGATATTTACAATTTTTATAGTTTCTTATTGTATTGACTTTTCTTTCTTTCTTTTTTTTTTTTTTACTATTATGCCACACCCTTGTCTTTTGTTTGGGTCATTTTAAAAAATCTGTTTTGTCTGTTAGAAGTACTGCTGGCTCAACTTTATTTATTTAATTATTTTTTGCATTAATTTTTATAGACTGTTTTTTCCCATTTTTTCACTTTGAGTCTGTAAGTCTGAAATAAGTCTCAGTCTTTAGGTCTGAAATAAGTGTCTTTAGGTCTGAAATAAGTCTCAGTAATCAACATATAGGTGAGTTTTTTGTTGTTGTTGTTTGTTTGTTTTACAAAATAAAAGTCTTTATTTCTTATTTTTTTTATAAACATATAATGTACTTTTATCTCCAGGGATACAGGTCTGTTAATCGCCAGGTTTACACACCTCACAGCACTCACCATAGCACATAACCTCCCCAATGTTCATAACCTCACTCCCCTTCTCCCAAACCCCCCTCCCCCCAGCAACCCTCAGTTTGTTTTGTGAGATTAAGAGACACTTATGGTTTGTCTCCCTCCCAATCCCATCTTGTTTCATTTATTCTTCTCCTATCCCCTAACCCCCCATGTTGCATCTCCACGTCCTCATCTCAGGGAGATCATATGATAGTTGTCTTTCTCCGACTGACTTATTTCACTAAGTGTGATACCCTCTAGTTCCATCCACGTCGTCACAAATGGCAAGATTTCATTTCTTTTGATGGCTGCATAGTATTCCATTCTGTATATATACCACCTCTTCTTTATCCATTCATCTGTTGATGGACATCTAGGTTCTTTCCATAGTTTGGCTGTTGTAGACATTGCTGCTATAAACATGCGGGTGCATGTGCCCCTTCGGATCACTACGTTTGTATCTTTAGGGTATATACCCAGTAGTGCAATTGCTGAGTCATAGGGTAGTTCTATTTTCAACATTTTGAGGAACCTCCATGCTGTTTTCCAGAGTGGTTGCACCAGCTTGCATTCCCACCAACAGTGTAGGAGGGTTCCCCTTTCTCCGCATCCTCGCCAGCATCTGTCGCTTCCCGACTTGTTAATTTTAGCCATTGTGACTGGTGTGAGGTGATATCTCATTGTGGTTTTGATTTGTATTTCCCTGATGCCGAGTGATGTGGAGCACTTTTTCGTGTGTCTGTTGGCCATCTGGATGTCTTCTTTGCAGAAATGTCTGTTCGTATCCTCTGCCCATTTCTTGATTGGATTGTTTGTTCTTTGGGTGTTGAGTTTGCTAAGTTCCTTATAGATTTTGGACACTAGCCCTTTATCTGATATGTCATTTGCAAATATCTTCTCCCATTTTGTCAGTTATCTTTTGGTTTTGTTAACTGTTTCCTTTGCTGTGCAAAAGCTTTTGATCTTGATGAAGTCCTAATAGTTCATTTTTGCCTTGCTTCCCTTGCCTGTGCCGATGTTCCTAGGAAGGTGTTGCTGCGGCTGAGGTCAAAGAGGTTGCTGCCTGCGTTCTCCTCAAGGATTTTTGATGGATTCCTTTCTCACATTGAGGTCCTTCATCCATTTTGAGTCTATTTTTGTGTGTGGTGTAAGGAAGTGGTCCAATTTCATTTTTCTGCATGTGGCTGTCCAATTTTCTCAGCACCATTTATTGAAGAGATTGTCTTTTTTCCATTGGACATTCTTTCCTGCTTTGTCGAAGATGAGTTGACCATAGAGTTGAGGGTCTATTTCTGAGCTCTCTATTCTGTTCCATTGATCTATGTGTCTGTTTTTGTGCCAGTACCATACTGTCTTGATGATGACAGCTTTGTAATAGAGCTGGAAGTCCGGAATTGTGATGCCACCAACTTTGGCTTTCTTTTTCAATTTTCCTTTGGCTCTTCGAGGTCTTTTCTAGTTCCATATGAATTTTAGGATTATTTGTTCCATTTCTTTGAAAAAAATGGATGGTATTTTGATAGGGATTGCATTATATGTGTAGATTGCTTTAGGTAGCATGGACATTTTCACAATATTTATTCTTCCAATCCAGGAGCATGGAACATTTTTCCATTTCTTTGTGTCTTCCTCAATTTCTTTCATGAGTACTTATAGTTTTCTCTATATAGATTCTTAGCCTCTTGGGGTAGGTTTATTCCTAGGTATCTTATAGTTTTGCGTGCAACTGTAAATGGGATTGACTCTTTACTTTCTCTTTCTTCTGTCTTCTTGTTGGTGTACAGAAATGCAACTGATTTCTGTGCATTGATTTTATATCCTGACACTTTACTGAATTCCTGTACAAGTTCTAGCAGTTTTGGAGTGGAGACTTTTGGATTTTCCACATATAGTATCATATCATCTGCGAAGAGTGGTAGTTTGATGTCTTTGCCGATTTGGATGCCTTTAATTTCTTTTTGTTGTCTGATTGCTGAGGCTAGGGCTTCTAGTACTATGTTGAAGAGCAGTGGTAATAATGGACATCCCTGCCGTTTTCCTGACCTTAGCAGAAAAGCTTTCAGTTTTTCTCCATTGAGAATGATATTGGCAGAGGGTTTTTCAGAGATGGCTTTGATAATATTGAGGTATGTGCCCTCTATCCCTACACTTTGAAGAGTTTTGATCAGGAAGGGATGCTGTACTTTGTCAAATGCTTTTTCAGCATCTACTGAGAGTATCATATGGTTCTTGTTCTTTTATTAATGTGTTGTATCACATTGATTGATTTGCAGATGTTGAACCAACCTTGCAGCTCTGGAATAAATCCCACTCGGTCGTGATGAATAATCCTTTTAATGTACTGTTGAATCCTATTGACTAGTATTTTGGGGAGAATTTTTGCATCTGTGTTCATCAAGGATATTGGTCTGTAGTTCTTTTTGGTGGGATCCTTGTCTGGTTTTGGGATCAAGGTTATTCATGCCTCATGAAATGAGTTTGGAAGTTTTTCTTCCATTTCTATTTTTGGGAACATTTTCAGGAGAATAGGAATTAGTTCTTCTTTAAATGTTTAGTAGAATTCCCCTGGGAAGCTGTTTGGCCCTGGGCTTTTGTTTGTTTGGAGGTTTTTGATGACTGTTTCAATCTCCTTACTGGTTATAGGCCTGTTCAGGTTTTCTATTTCTTCCTGGTTCAGTTGTGGTAGTTTATATGTCTCTAGGAATGCATCCATTTCTTCCAGATTGGCCAATTTGTTGGCATAGAGTTGCTCATAGTATGTTCTTATAATTGTCTGTATTTCTTTGGTGTTAGTTGTGATCTCTCCTCTTTCATTCATGATTTTATTTATTTGGGTCCTTTCTCTTTTCTTTTTGATAAGTCTGGCCAGGGGTTTATCAATCTTATTAATTCTTTCAAAAAACCAGCTCCTAGTTTTGTTGATTTGTTCTATTGTTTTTTTGGTTTATATTTCATTGATTTCTGTTCTGATCTTTATGATTTCTCTTCTCCTGCTGGGTTTAGGCTTTCTTTCTTGTTCTTTCTCCAGCTCCTTTAGGTGCACGGTTAGGTTGTGTACTTGAGACCTTTCTTGGTTCTTGAGAAAGGCTTGTACTGCTATATATTTTCCTCTCAGGACTGCCTTTGCTGTGTCCCACAGATTTTGAACTGTTGTGTTTTCAGTATCATTTGTTTCTATGATTTTTTTTCAATTCTTCTTTAATTTCCTGGTTGACCCATTTATTCTTTAGAAGGATGCTGTTTAGTCTCCATGTATTTGGGTTCTTTCCAAATTTCCTCTTGTGATTGAGTTCTAGCTTCAGAGCATTGTGGTCTGAAAATATGCAGGGAATGACCCCAATCGTTTGATACTGGTTGAGACCTGATTAGGACCCAGGATGTGATCTATCCTGGAGAATGTTCCATGTGCACTAGAGAAGAATGTGTATTCTGTTGCTTTGGGATGAAATGTTCTGAATATATCTGTGATGTCCATCTGGTCCAGTGTGTCATTTAAGGTCTTTATTTCCTTGTTGATCTTTTGCTTGGATGATCTGTCCATTTCAGTGAGGGGAATGTTAAAGTCCCCTACTATTACTGTATTATTATTGATGTGTTTCTTTGATTTTGTTATTGATTGGTTTATATAGTTGGCTGCTCCCACGTTAAAGGCATAGATATTTAAAATTGTTAGATCTTCTTGTTGGACAGACCCTTTGAGTATGATATAGTGTCCTTCCTCATCTCTTTTTATAGTCTTTGGCTTAAAATCTAATTGATCTGATATAAGGATTGCCACCCCAGCTTTCTTCTGATGCCCATTAGCATGGTAAATTGTTTTCCACCCCCTCACTTTAAATCTGGAGGGGTCTTCGTGTCTAAAATGAGTTTCTTGTAGGCAACATACTGATGGGTTTTGTTTTTTTATCCATTCTGATACCCTGTGTCTTTTGATTGGGGCATTTAGCCCATTCACATTCAGGGTAACTATTGAGAGATATGAATTTATTGCCATTGTATTGCCTGTAAGGTGACTGTTACTGTATATTGTCCCTGTTTCTTTCTGATCTACTAGTTTTAGGCTCTCTCTTTGCTTAGAGGACCCCTTTCAATATTTCCTGTAGAGCTGGTTTGGTGTTTGCAAATTCTTTCAGTTTTTGTTTGTCCTGGAAGCTTTTTATCTCTCCTTCTATTTTCAATGATAGCCTAGCTGGATATAGTATTCATGGCTGCATGTTTTTCTCATTTAGTGCTCTGAATATATCATGCCAGCTCTTTCTGGCCTGCCAGGTCTCTGTGGATAGTCTGCTGCCAATCTAATGTATATATATATTTTTTAGATTTTATTTATTTATTTATTTGACAGCGAGAGAGAGATCACAAGCAGGCAGAGAGGCAGGCAGAGAGAAAGAAAGAGGGAAGCAGGCTCCCTGCCAAGCAGAGAGCCCAATGTGGGACTCGATCCCAGGACCCTGAGATCATGACCTGAGCTGAAGGCAGTGGCTTAACCCACTGAGCCACCCAGGCGCCCACCAATCTAATATTTTTACCATTGTATGTTACAGACTTCTTTTCCCGGGCTGCTTTCAGGATTTTCTCTTTGTCACTAAGACTTGTAAATTTTACTGTTAGGTGATGGGGTGTGGACTTCTTGTTGACTTTGAAGGGGGTTCTCTGCATCTCCTGGATTTCGATGCTTGTTCCCTTTGCCATATTAGGAAAATTCTCTCCAATAATTCTCTCCAATAGACCTTCTGCTTGCCTCTCTCTTCTTCTTCTGGAATCCCAATTTATTCTAATATTTTTTCATCTTATGGTGTCACTTATCTCTCGAATTCTCCCCTCGTGGTCCAGTAGCTGTTTGTCCCTCTTTTGCTCAGCTTCTTTATTCTCTGTCATTTGGTCTTCTATATCACTAATTCTTTGTTCTGCCTCATTTATCCTAGCAGTGAGAGCCTCCATTTTTGATTGCACCTCATTAATAGCTTTTTTTATTTCAGCGTGGTTAGATTTTAGTTCATTTCTCCAGAAAGGGCTTTTATATCTCCAGAGAGGGTTTCTCTAATATATTCCATGCCTTTTTCGAGCCCGGCTAGAACCTTCAGAATCGTCATTCTGAACTCTAGATCTGACATATTACCAATGTCTGTATTGATTAGGTCCCTAGCCTTTGGTACCACCTCTTTTTCTTTTTTTTGGTGAATTTTTCCGCCTTGTCATTTTGTCCAGATAAGAGTATATGAAGGAGCATGTAAAATACTAAAAGGGTGGCAAAGACCCCAGAAAAATGCGCTGTAACCAAATCAGAATAGACCCCAAATCGCGGGGGGGAGAAAGGGGATAAAAAGAGGTTCAGGAAAAAAAAATAAAAAAAAAGAAAACAAATAAAGAAAAAATATAAAAAATAAAGATATATATATATATATTAAATAAACTAGTTAAAAAACGTTAAAAAAGAAAAGGGTAAAAGTTTAAAATATTTAGCAGAAGAAGAAAAAAATTGAAAAAAAATTAAATTAACCTCAAGACTAAAGAATCATGGGGAGAAAGCCATGAGTTCGTGCTTTGCTTTCTCTTCCTCTGGAATTCTGCTGCTGTCCTTGGTATTGAACCTGCTTTCCTTGGTAGATGAACTTCATCCTGGCTGGAATTTTTGTTGATCTTCTGGGGGAGGGGCCTGTTGTAGTGACTCTCAAGTGTCTTTGCACTGCCCTTACCGGGGGCCGGACTAAGTAATCCGCTCGGGTTCGCTTTTGGGAGCTTTTGTTCCCAGAATGCTTTCCGTAGATTTCCGGAGGACTGGAATGAAAATGGCGGCCTCCCAGTCTCCGGCCCGAGGCCCCACTCCTCAGTGCGCCCCCAGAGAACAGCGCCCAATCACTCCCGTATCCCTGGCCTCCAGCCGCGCTCTGAGCTCACCCAGCCTGCGACCGGTTCAAGGTAACCCCGAGCTGAGAGCTCAGTCCTCAGGTCTGTCTCTGTAGCCAGCTTCCCCGTTCTAATACCTGTGAATTCTGCGACACTCTGACACCCCCGATCCTTCTGTGACCCTGCGGGACCTGGGGCCATGCTGACCCCGCGTGAGCTGCACCCCTATTTAGCCTCTGGAGCAATGTCCCTCAGTGGAACAGACTTTTAAAAGTCCTGATTTTGTGCTCCGTTGCTCCACCTCTTGCCGCGAGCCGGCCCCTCCCCCTGTGGTCTATCTTCCCGTCGTTTTGGATTCACTTCTCCGCCAGTCCTACCTTTCAGAAACTGGTTGATTTTCTATTTCTAGAATTGCTGTTCTTCTTCTCTTCGATCTCCCGTTTGATTTGTAGGTGTTTGCAATGTTTAGGTAAGCTATCTAGCTGATCTTCTGCTACCTGATGTAGTCTCAGCCTGCTATTTCTCCGCCATCTTGACTCCTCTCCCTGAGTTTTGTTTTTCTATGCATTCAGTCACCCTCTGTGTTTTGATTGGTGCATTTAATCCATTTACATTTGAAGTAATTATTGATAGGTATGTAATTATTGATAGGTATGTACTTACTGCCATTTTGGTAATCATATTCTGGTTGTTTTGTGGTTCTCTGTTCTTTTCTTGTTCACTTCCCTTCTGATTTCACAAGGGATTTCATTTTTTAGTTTTAATTTTAATTTTTTGTGTATCTGTCATAGATTTTTGGTTTGTGGTTACCATGAAATTGATATATAACCTTCTGTGTACATAGCAATCTAGAACATTCTAAAAGCACTACATTTGACTCCCTCTTACATGTTTTATATATATGATGTCATATTCTACATCTTTTTTTTATTAAAATTTTTAAAAGATTTTATTTATTTCTTTGACAGAGAGAGATCACAAAAGAGGCAGGCAGAGAGAGAGGAAGGGAAGCAGACTCCCCGCTGAGCAGAGAGCCTGATTTGGGACTCGATCCCAGGACCCTGAGATCATGACCTGAGCTGAAGGCAGCGGCTTAACCCACTGAGCCACCCAGGCGCCCCATATTCTGCGTCTTTTTATTTGGAATTTCCCTTGAGTAGTTTTTTGTAGATAAAATTTATTTTATCACTTTTGTCTTTTAACCCTTATACTAGCTTTATAAGTGATTGATCTACTACTACCTTCAGTGTATGTTTGAGTTTACCAGTGAAGTTTTTTTCTTTTATAATTGTCTGAGTTATATTTAGGATCTTTTCTGCTTAAGGAAATCCCTTTTACATTTCGTGTACGGCCTATGTTGTGATGGGGAACATCTTTGATTTTTATTTTCCCAGAAAATTATTTATGTTTTGTTCGGTTCTGAATGATAATCCTGCTGTGTTAAGTATTCTTGGTTTTAAGTTTTCCCTGAGCACTTTGAATATATTGTGCCACTTTCTTCTGATCTGTCAAGTTTCTGCTGAAAAATCAGCTAAGACACTTAGGCATTTTCCTTTGCATGTAACTAGTTGCTATTTTCCAGGTTCTTTCCATATCTTTAATCTTTGGCCTTTTTATTATGTGTATTGTGGACTACTTTGGGTTCATCTTGTTTGGAGTTTTCTGTGCTTCCTCACCATAGATGTTGTTTTCCTTCTCCAGGTTAGGGAAATTCTCAGCTAGACTTCTTCAAATAAGTTTTTTGCCCTCTTTCTCTTTTCCTTGTAGGACCCCTATAAAGTGAATGTTAGTAATGTTAGTACACTTGATGGTGCTGCCTAGGTGCCTTTATCCTCACTTTTTTAAATTCTTTTTTTTTCCTCTCCAGCTTGGTTGCTTTTCACTACCATGTCATCCAGCTCTCAGACGTTTTCTTTTTCATCATTCTCTAATCTGTGGTTGATTCCCTTTAGTATATTTTTTACATAAGTTACTGTAGCCTTCAGTTCTGACTGGTTCTTTTTGACATTTTCTATCTCTTTGTGGAAGTTTTCACTGAGTTAATCCATCCTTTCAAGTCTGGTGACTATCTTTATGACCATTAATTTGAGCTATCTATTAGGTTGATTGCTCATGTGTGTTTTGCTTATCTTTTTCTGTGGTGTTGTCTTGTTCTTTTAGGTGAATTATATTCCTCTCTCTCATTGTTTTGTTTGACCATTTGTGTTTGTTAGTATCAATTAGGTAGATCAGCTATGTCTCTTGGTCTTGAAAGTAGTAAGTGGCCTTATGACCTCTGGTGCCCAGTAATGTTGTCCCCCTGGTCAGCAGAACCCCTCTGTAAGGTAATACACTTTCCTATTGTGGGTCAGCCACAACTGTTAAGGATTCCCACTTGGCAAGGCTAGCTCTCAGCCTGGCTGTCTGTATATGCAACTGCTGTGTGCTCCCTGGTGGGTTGGGTTAGCTCCTGGCCCAGCTGAGTGAGAGGCCTCGCTGTAGTTACTGTGGAGGCACTGTTAGATGGGACTAGTTTCCCCAAACCTCAGGCAGGAATTGCTCTTAAAGTTGCTTGCTTTGTCTGGGTCTGCCAGCTGAATGTGGTGGGGTTGGAGCTTCTTTGGATGGGCGCCTGATAGAAAGGCCATTTGGGTAGGGTGAGTCCAGAGGGGATTGCATGGTGGGGCAAGCAGTGCCAGCATGGTAGATGGAGACTGTCAGAGCTGGTTTCATGAGCATCCAGCTGGTTAGGCTGCAGGAGGCCATGAAAATGGCACCCAGTAGCACTTCTCTTCCCAGAGAGTGCTCCTGTAGCAGCCTGCCCTTCTGGCAGATGTCCTAAAATTAGCTAATGTATTTCCTTCATGTGTACCTTATGTGGTTTTCAAACTGCTGCTTCTGTGCTGGGCCTCTGGCTAAGTGATACAGTATGCTGGCCCTTTAAGAGCAGAGACTCCGTTTCCTATAGCCCTCTGGTCTTCCTAGAATTAAGCCACACTGATTTTCAAAGGCATATGTCATGGGGCCTCCTCTTCTTATTGTAGGTGCTCAGAGCAAACCCCACTTGGGCTTGATTGATCCCTTTGCTTCTCATGTTGAGCCTCCACACCATGATACACCTCCTGCTTGTGGGTTTACACTCTGCTGGGTGTTTGTTTCCCTACCTTGCCTTTCCTTCCTGCCTTTCTCAATGGAGCTTTCTCTTTATGCCTTTAGCTGTGAAAGATCTGCTGTGTCAGTCTTAGGTTGTTTTCATAGTGAATTGCCTTACAGGTAACTGTTGCCCCTGTGCATCCTTGGGAGGAGGTGAGCTCAGGATCTTTCTGCTCCACCAACTGCCATATTACTGTCAGAATTTTGTTATTTTTGATGCTCTTATGAATGGAATTCCTTTCTGAATAGTTTGATTATTTGTGGTATATAGAAATAAGATTGGTTTGTGTAAACTGATCTTGTGTCCTTTGCTTTTGCTAACCTTTATGAGTTCATATAGCCGTTTTGTATGTGGCTTTATTAGGAATTTTTAACAAACAGGATCACATTGTATGTAATTAAAGAATTTTACTTCTTTCTTTACAATCTGGCTGTCTTTTATTTCATTTTCTTGACTGATTATATTGTGCAGAACATCCATGAATGCTGAATCAAAGTGTTCAGAGTGGATATCCATGCATTGTTGTTAATCTCAGGGGGTGAAAATTCAGACTCTTAACATTATGTACAATACTAACTATAGGTTTTACAAAGAGGCTCTTTATCAAGTTGAGGAAGTTCATTTCTGTTTCTCATTTTTGAGAAATGGGCACTGGATTTGGTCCAGTGATTTTTTTGTGTCTGTTGAGGGGATCATGTAGGTTGTGTCACTCATTCTCATATCTGCTATATTGAATTAATTATTTTCTCCCTTGCATTCTTTTTCTTTTGCTATCTCTGCCCCCCCCCTTTTTTAAAAATATATAATGTCTTACAGGACCTTCAATAATCTGTCAATCAGTGTTGGTCATGGGGTCACAGTTGTCTTATTTATGATCTTATCAGGAACATATATAGAGTTAGTTTACTATGTAATGTTTTGTTGTTGGTTCACCAGGCTGTAAAACATGCCTTTATTTCTTAGAAATACTTGTGAATTTTTCATGGTAGATACCACTTACTTTAATAGAATTCCCCGCCCCATTGTTTGCCGTAATGATTTCAGTTCTGTATTTCAGCATATTACTATGGTGAATAACATTGATAGATTTTTTCTGGTGCTAAATCATACCTACATTCTTAGGAATGTAGGAACTCTAAAAAATGTAATTTTGAAAAGTACTATTGTATTTAGTTACTTTTGAAATAATTTTAAAACCACATTCATAAATAAAATGAGCATACATATTTTTCTTCATTTACTGTTATTATCTGATTTTGGCATCATAATTACACTGGCCTCATGCACTAAGCTGAACAGCTTTGTACGACTCATCTGTTAAACATTCTTGGCTTTTTGGAAGGAGGGATATTTGGCCATCACTTCAATTTCTTTAATGTTTACTTATTTATTCAAGCTTTATTTTGCTTATTTTATCAAATTTGGTACTTTGTATTCTTCTAGATGTATCCATTTAATCCAGATTCAATTGAACAAATGACCAACTGGCAATATTCCAAGGCCTTGCAGTACTCTGGGAGTACTTACTGATTAACTGGGATTCCATCTGTAAAAAAGAATTCGATACAAGCAGTAGTTTTCCTTTAGCCTGTTCTCACAGAGAATGTCAGAGCCCACACCACAAGAGAAGATAGGATTTCTCAGTTGTAGTATTAGATGTGATTGAAAACCACTCCTGAAGGATCACGTGGTTAATCAGAAAACAAATTGTGGAGTGTCTAGATTTTAAGTAAAAGTGGAAAAAATAAAGGCCCATTAGGATTCTAGTAGAGGCAGAAAGGGGCCACCAGGATTGTGGCAAAGCCTGGAAAAAATGGGACAGGGGGAGGTGAAGGCATCCAGTGTAATCTTCTTTAGAACAGAAGCTGTATGTATATGTGTATGATTTTATTTTATTTTTTTTTAAGATCTTATTTATTTGATAGCTAGAGAGCACAAGTAGGCAGAGAGGCAGGCAGGGAGAGGGAGAAGCAGGCTCTCTGCTGAGCAGGGAGCCTGACTCAGGTCTCCATCCCCAGACCCCAGGACCATGACCTGAGCTGAAGGCAGACAGTCAACCAGCTGAGCCACCCAGGCACCCAGAAGCTGTATTTATTATGCTAGTTTTATCCTCAGCCCCATACCTGCATGAAATAATGGTCTTTAATTATGGTGAATTAACTATCAAATTGAAGGACCCTTTAGATGAAGCATAATCTGGGAAATGGGTGCCAAGAGTGTTTTACTGAAAGAGTTCTTGACTAACAGGCTGTTTTCCTGTAAAGAGGGCAAAATCCTTACAGAGGAGAGGTGTGAGTTTCCTAGACAAAAATGTTTGCCCAGGGGCGCCTGGGTGGCTCAGTGGGTTAAAGCCTCTGCCTTCGGCTCAGGTCATGATCCCAGAGTTCTGGGATCGAGCCCCGCATCGGGCTCTCTGCTTGGCGGGGAGCCTGCTTCCTTCTCTCTCTCTCTCTCTCTCTCTCTCTGCCTGCCTATCTCCCTACTTGTGATCTCTATCTGTCAAATAAATAAATAAAAATCTTAAAAAAATAAAAAAAAATAAAAAAAAATGTTTGCCCAGTAGTATTTTAATGCAATGAGCTTTGACAGCACTCTGTGAAGCCAGAGCTTGCTAGTTTACAAACTGTTTCACACATCCCAGGAAGAGAAGACTTAGGGCGATCTGTGTTACCCTTAAGCCCTCAATGTCCCCATAGCCCCTTGGCCAGGCCTCTCTAAACTGGCATTGGTCCAGTGGTGTCTGGCGACCCAGGCCTGCTCAGTGAACTGGGCTGCCAAAGCTGAGAATGCCCGGAAGGTCACCACTAGGTCCTTTACTGAGAGATGGAGGCCCCTAGAGAGGTTCCACTGCCTTTGCCTTCAGAGCTGCAGGCTGAGCCCTTTCCGATGATCTGGGGGGGCAGTGTGGGAGACATTGATCTCACAACTCCAGCATCTTTTCAATGACCTTCACAGTGTGGACTGAAACCTGCAGGAGCCTGTGGGAGGCACCACTATTGTTGGCTGCCATCCACCCTGCCTAGACCTGGAGGGGAAATGGGGGTGGTGAGTCTGGGAACCTGGTGAAAGAAGCCTTTGAAGCTGTGAGGGCTTCTCGCACACAGACCAGGGATACCCTGTTAGCTCACATAGTCCTGGTAGTGATGGTCCTGGCGAGTATGTCACCATGGTTTTCCAGGCTGGTCATTAGAGGCAAGCCTAAGAAAGGGAAAAAACAGGTAGTGGTGTCTGCACATGTTAATAAAGGAATAAAAACCTTTTATTGACATGTGAGCAAAGGGAAATGCCAGTAATATATTTAATCCAAACCTGGGTTCAAATTCAGCTTTTCCACCAATGGTTTGTGTGATCTTAGACAAGGGCTTATGCTTTTTAGATCTTTTCCATCATCTGTGAAAAGAATTGTTTTTTTCCTCTGCAAGATTAAGTGAGGAAATTTATGCAAAGCATTGATCCCTGTGTCTAGCTTGTGTGAGCATCTACTGTCCGTTAATTTTTTTTTTGTATTCCAAAATTGCCAGGAGTGAGTGAAAAATATAAAACTATTAATAGTGAGCTACTAAATTTTGTCAGCATATCTTTTCTTTCTCCTTTGCTAAGACTGTTAAAAACTAGTACACCTGAAATTATCAAGGAAGACATTTGACTAGAACTTCAAGGTAGGACGTGGAAGTAGAGCTGGGAAACATTTCAGGATTAGCGTTTATGGGACCTATGTTTGGATTTCTGTTTGTTTTCACCTCCTATGTTGGGGCAGGGCAAGGTGTTTGAACTTCTGAGTTTATTTGCCTTTTTGTAAAGTTAGGAGGTTGGATACCATCTGACATTGCTCTGTATGGAAAATATTAGGAAATGGGGAGATACAGTGGGTATCCTGTAGTGAAGTAGTGGGGTATAAAACTTGCAGTGGTAGAAAACTTTGGATGCTGGGCTGGCAGTTGGGAAACTTGTCCAGGTTTTTGAGAATGATCAGAAAATTGTGACATGACCTCCCAGGTGTTTTAGCAATATGAAGGGTAGTTTTTTTGTGGAAAATTTTGGTTTGGGGAAAATATGTTAAGAGATGAAAATACTAGCCAATAGGATCCAACAGAACATTAAAAGGATTATTTACTACGACCAAGTGGGATTTATTCCTGGGCTGTAAGGTTGGTTCAACATCTGCAAATCGATCAGTGTGGTACACTACATAAATAAAAGAAGGAACAAGCACCATATGATTCTTTCAACAGATGCAGAAAAAGCATTTGACAAAGTACAGCATCCTTTCTTGATTAAAACTATTCACAGTGTAGAGATAGAGGGAACATACCTCAATATCATAAAAGCCATCAATGAAAAGCCCACAAAAAATATTCTCAATGGGAAAAAAACTTAGAGCTTTCCCCCCAAGATTAGGAACACAACAGGGATGCCCACTATCACCACTGCTGTTCAACAGAGTACTAAAAGTCCTAGCCTCAGCAATCAGACAACAAAGATAAATAAAAGGCATCTGAATAGGCAAAGAAGTAGTCAAACTCTCATTCTTTGCAGATGATGTGATACTTTATGTAGACAACCAAAAGACTCCACTCCAAAATTGCTAGAACTCATACAGGAAGTAAAGTGGCAGGATATAAAATCAATGCATAGAAATCACTTGCATTTCTATACACCAACAGCAAGACAGAAGAAAGAGATTAAGGTATCAATCCCATTTACAATTGTACCTAATGCCAAAAGATACCTAGCCAAAGAGGCAAAGGATCTGTATACTCAGAAAACTATAGATTATTCATAAAAAAGAAACTGAGGAAGACACAAAGAAATGGAAAAGCATTCTGTGCTTCTGGATTAGAAGAACAAATATTGTTAAAATGTCTGTGCTACCTAGTGCAATCTATATATTCAATGCAATCTCTATTAAAATACCACTGGCATTTTTCAAAGAGCTGGAAGAAACAATCCTAAAATTTGTACGGAATCAGAAAAGACTGTGAATGGCCAAAGGAATGTTGAAAAAGAAAACCAAAGCTGGGCACCTGGGTGGCTCAGTGGGTTAAGCCACTGCCTTTGGCTCAGGTCATGATCTCAGGGTCCTGGGATCGAGTCCCGCATCGGGCTCTCTGCTCGGCAGGGAGCCTGCTTCCTCCTCTCTCTCTCTCTGCCTGCCTCTCTGCCTACTTGTGATCTCTGTCTGTCAAATAAATAAATAAATTCTTAAAAAGAAAAAAAAGAAAACCAAAGCTGGTGGCATCACAATTCCAGACTTCAAGCTCTACTACAAAGCTGTAATCATCAAGAAAGTATGGTACTGACACAGAGACAGACACATAGATCAATAGAACAGAATAGAGAACCCAAAAATGGACCCTCAACTCTGTGGTCAACTAATCTTCGACAAAGCAGAAAAGAATGTCCAATGAAGAGAAAGACAGTGTCTTCAACAAATGGTGTTGGGAAAAATTGAACAGCCACATGCAGAAGAATGAAATTGGACCACTTTTTTACACCATATACACAAAGATAGACGCAAAATGGATGAGAGACCTCAATGTGAAACAGGAGTCCATCAAAATCCTTGAGGAGAACACAGGCAACCATCTCTTTGACTTTGGCCACAACAATTTCTTGCCAGACACATCTCCAGAGCCAAGGGAAACAAAGGCAAAAATCAACTATTGGGACTTCATCAAGATAGAATCTTTTGCACAGCAGAGGAAACAATTGACAAAACCAAAAGAGAACTGAAAGAATGGGAGAAGATACTTGGAAATGACATATCAGATAAAGGGCTAGTATCCAAAATCTGTAAAGAACTTAACAAACTCAAAACCCGGGAGCGCCTGGGTGGCTCAGTTGGTTAAGAGACTGCTTTCGGCTAGGTCATGATCCTGGAGTCCCGGGAACAAGTCCTGCATTGGGCTC
Source organism: Meles meles (assembly GCF_922984935.1). Classification (NCBI taxonomy): domain Eukaryota; kingdom Metazoa; phylum Chordata; class Mammalia; order Carnivora; family Mustelidae; genus Meles; species Meles meles. Next base: position 89,889,108 of record NC_060068.1, read on the forward strand.
CCTGCTTGGCAGGGGGTCTGCTTCTTCCTCTGACCCTCCCTCTTCTCATGCTCTCTCTCTCTTATCCTCTCTCTCAATTAAATAAAATCTTAAAAAAACAAAACAAAAAAGCAAACTCAACACCCAAAGAACAAATAATCCAATCAAGAAATGGGCAGAAGACATGAACAGACACTTCTCCAAAGAAGACATAATATTGCTAACAGACATAGGAAAAAAGGCTCAACATCACTTAGCATCAGGGAAATACAGATCAAAACCACAGTGAGGGGGCACCTGGGTGGCTCAGTGGGTTAAGCCTCTGCCTTCGGTCAGGTCATGATCCCGGGGTCCTGGGATCGAGCCCCGCATCAGGCCCTCTGCTCAGCTTGGAGCCTGCTTCCTCCTCTCTCTCTGCCTGCCTCTCTGCCTAGTTGTGATTTCTCTCTGTCAAATAAATAAAATATTTTAAAAAAATTGTAAACTGCTCAGCTCTAGGACAATTACATGCTGATTAAAAAAAAATGGAATCTTGCCATTTGCATTGACATGGATGGAACTAGAGGATATTATGCTAAGCACAATAAGTCAGTGAGAGAAAGACAGTTATATGATCTTACTGATGTGTGGAATTTAAAAAAATGAGGAAGAAGATCATAGGGGAAGAGAGGGATGAAATAAGATGAAACTAGAGAGGAAGACAAACCATTAAGAGACTCTTAATCATAGGAAACAGAGTTGTCCAAGGGAAGGGAGTGAGAGGGATGGGGTAACTGGGTGATGACATTGGGGAGGGTATATGTTGTAATGAGTACTGGGTATTATGTAGGACTTATGAATCACAGATCTGTACCTTGAAACAAATAATACATTATATGTTAATTAATTGAATTTAAATAAAAAGGGGAAAAAAGAGAAATTGATGGGGCCTTTTGTGGGGCAGTAAGAACTGAAAGGAATGGGTGGATTTGAGAGAGTGCAGGCGAAGTGAACAAGACATAATTGCTCATTCAGTGATGTGTGTACCAGTGTACAGATATGGAAAAGGGAGGGGGTCTCCAGTTACTCTTTTATTTTACTGGGTAGCAAGAGCATTGAACTATTTCTGGCAGAGTAGCTGGTGTGATGGGAATTGGTGTTGGAAAGGTAAGTTGAATTTAAGGTGTGCATTTACTTTGTGGATAGAAGTAAATAGCAAATAATTAGGCAAAATGCGTATCTCAACCATCCTTTTTCTTTTTAGTATTTTAATTTTTTTTCCATACAAGCTCTTTTGTACATGTATAGCTCTTCTGTAAATTGAGGGGGGAAATCCTTAAATTCTGTGACTTCTATAAGGAAAAGCCCATTTGTTCTGGTACTGGCCTTATTGGGAACTACCAAGTACCCCATATTAGGAGTGGGCTAATTTGCCTAAATGTTTTCACTGAAGACGGTCTAGTCGTGGATCTTCTGAGATGTGTCCTTGGAATTGTATGTTGGGGATCATGTAGGAACCTGCATACATCTTTGAATGTGTTTAAAAACTTCAGTGTGTTCACATCAGAATGTGAACTATTCCGAGCAGGAATTTTATTTTAGCCATCATTTAATTCTTAGCACCCACAATAGTGTCTGCTATCATACATAATGTGTACTGAATACATACTTTTTTGAATGGTAAAATATGGGAAGTGTGGTACAGTTAGAACTAGATAGAATGGCTCTGAATGTTGACTTCATAATTTAATCTGCATTGGTAGTAGTGGTGAGCTAAATTCTAGTGATTCTTGGCCATTGCTGTATTTTTTTTTAAATTTATTTTCAGCATAACAGAATTCATTGTTTATGCACCAAACCCAGTGCTCCATGCAATACATGCCCTCCATAATACCCACCACCTGGCTCCCTCAACTTCCCATCCCCTGCCCTTTCAAAACCCTCAGATTGTTTTTCAGAGTCCTTAGTCTCTCATGATTCATCTCCCCTTCCAGTTTCCCTCAACTCCCTTCTCCTCTCCATCTCCCCATGTCCTCCATGTTCTTTGTTATGCTCCACAAATAAGTGAAACCATAGGATAATTGACTCTCTCTGCTTGACTAATTTCACTCAGCATAATCTCTTCCAGTCCCATCCATGTTGCTACAAAAGTTGGGTATTCATCCTTTCTGATGGAGGCATAATACTCCATAGTGTATATGGACCACATCTTCCTTATCCATTCATCCGTCGAAGGGCATCTTGGCTCTTTCCACAGTTTGGCGACCATGGCCATTTCTGCTATAAACATTGGGGTACAGATGGCCCTTCTTTTCACTCATCTGTATCTTTGGGGTAAATAGTGCAATTGCAGGGTCATAGGGAAGCTCTATTTTTAATTTCTTGAGGAATCTCCACACCGTTCTCCAAAGTGGCTGCACCAACTTGCATTCCCACCAACAGTGTAAGAGGGTTCCCCTTTCTCCACATCCTCTCCAACACACATTGTTTCCTGTCTTGCTAATTTTGGCCATTCTAACTGGTGTAAGGTGGTATCTCAATGTGGTTTTAATTTGAATCTCACTGCTGGCTAGTGATGATGAACATTTTTTTCATGAGTCTGATAGTCATTTGTATGTCTTCATTGGAGAAGTGTCTGTTCATGTCTTCTGCCCATTTTTTGACATGATTATGTGTTTTCTGTGTGTTGAGTTTGAGAAGTTCTTTATAGATCCTGGATATCAACCTTTTGTCTGTACTGTCATTTGCAAATATTTTCTCCCATTCCGTGAGTTGCCTCTTTGTTTTGTTGACTGTTTCCTTTGCTGTGCAGAAGCTTTTGCTCTTGATGAAGTCCCAAAAGTTCATTTTTGCTTTTGTTTCCTTTGCCTTTGGAGACATATCTTGAAAGAAGTTGCTGTGGCTGATATCGAAGAGGTTACTGCCTATGTTCTCCTCTAGGATTCTGATGGATTCCTGTCTCACGTTGAGGTCTTTTATCCATTTAGAGTTTATCTTTGTGTACAGTGATAAACCATTGGCCACACTAATCCAAAAGAAAAGAGAGAAAGCTCAAATTAATAAAATTATGAGTGAAAAGGGAGAGATCACAACTAACACCAAGGAAATAGAAACAATCATCAGAAGTTATTATCAACAGTGATATGCCAATAAGTTAAGCAACCTAGATGAAATGGATGCATTCCTGGAAAACTATAAACTCCCAAAAGTGAACCAGGAAGAAATTGACAACCTGAATAGACCGATATCTAGTAACGAGATTGAAGCAGTGATCAAAAACCTCCCAATAAACAAGAGCCCAGGACCTGATGGATTCCCTGGGGAATTCTACCAAACTTTCATAGAAGAAATAAAACGTATTCTCCTGAAGCTGTTTCAAAAAATTGAAGCAGAAGGAAAACTTCCAGACTCTTTTTATGAAGCCAGCATTACCCTGATCCCCAATCCAGGCAAAGACCACACCAAAAAGGTGAATTTCAGACCAATATCACTGATGAATATGGATGCTAAGATTCTCAATAAGATCCTTGCAAATAGGATCTAACAGCACATTAAAAAGATTATCCACCATGACCAGGTGGGATTCATCCCTGGGTTACAAGGATGGTTCAACATTCACAAATCAATCAATATGATAGGACAAATAAATAAGACAAGAGAGAAGAACCATATGGTCCTCTCAATTGATGCAGAAAAAGCATTTGACAAAATGCAGCATCTGTTCCTGATTAAAACACTTCAAAGTATAGGGATAAAGGGAATATTCCTGAACTTCATAAAATCTGTCTATGAAAAACCCACAGCAAATATCATCTTCATTTGGAAAAAGCTCACGGCCTTCCTGTTGAGATCAGGAACACGACAAGGATGCCCACTCTCACCACTCTTGTTCAACATAGTATTAGAAGTCCTAGCAACAGCAGACAACAAAGAGAAATAAAAGGTATCCAAATGGGCAAGGAAGAAGTCAAACTCTCTCTCTTCACAGATGACATGAAACGTTATATGGAAAACCCAAAAGACTCTACCCCCAAACTACTAGAACTCATACAGCAATTTAGTAACGTGGCAGGATACAAAGTCAATGTACAGAAATCAGTTGCTTTCTTTTTTTTAAAAATTTTTTTTAGATTTTATTTATTTATTTGACAGACAAAGATCACACATAGGCAGAGAGGCAGGCAGAGAGAGAGAGAGAGGAGAAAGCAGGCTCCCTGCAGTGCAAAGAGCCCGATGTGGGGCTCGATCCCAGGACTCTGGGATCATGACCTGAGCGGAAGGCAGAGGCTTTAACCCACTGAGCCACCCAGGTGCCCCGAAATCAGTTGCTTTCTTATATACTAACAATGAAAATACAGAAAGGGAAATTAGAGAATCGATTCCATTTACCATAGCACCAAGAACCATAAGATACCCGGGAATAAACCTAACCAAAGAGGTAAAGGATCTGTACTCAAGGAACTACAGAACACTCATGAAAGAAATTGAAGAAGACACAAAAAGAAGACCATTCCATACTCTTGGATAGGAAGAATAAACAGTGTTAAAATGTCTATACTGCCTAGAGCAATCTATACTTTTAATGCCATTCTGATCAAAATTCCACCAGTATTTTTTAAAGAGCTGGAGCCAAGAATCCTAAAATTTGTATGGAATCAGAAGAGACCCCAAATTGCTAAGGAAATGTTGAAAAAGAAAAACAGAACTGGAGGCATCACGTTACCTGATTTCAAGCTTTACTACAAAGCTGTGATCACCAAGACAGCATGGTACTTGCATAAAAACAGACACATAGAGTAGAGAGCCCAGATATGGACTCTCAACTCTATGGTCAAATAATCTTTGACAAAGCAGGAAAAAATATATATTGCTGTCTTTTTAATAAACTTTATCTTAAACTTTTTTTTTCTCTAGGCTTTCTTTGTGTTTTTTCTTTTTTAAAAAAATCTGATTTATTTATTTGACAGAGAGAGAGATTACAAGTAGGAAGAGAGGCAGGCAGAGAGAGAGAGATGAGGAAGCAGGCTCCCCGCTGAGCAGAGAGACTGATGTGGGGCTCAATCCCAGGACCCTGAGATCATGACCTGAGCCAAAGGCAGAGGCTTAACCCACTGAGCCACCCAGGCACCCCTAGACTTTCTTTGTTTTTGATGATCTTGACACTTTATTGGAGTACTAGTCAGGTATTTTGTAGAATGTCCTTGAAATCTTTTGGATCATTTTCTTATGATTAGACTAGGGTTATGAGTCTTTGGAAGGAAGACCATAGGGGTAAAGTGCCATTTTCATCACATTTTATCATTGTTGCATTATTATCCACAGGATTTATCACTGTCGATATTGACCTTGGTTGGGTTTCTCTATAATGCGAATCTCCACAAGACTGCTCTTTCATACTATACTCTTTGGAAAGAAGTCACTGTGTGCAGCCTATACTTCCATGAGAGTGGGAGTTCTGCTCTACTTCCTTGAGGGTGAAGTAGCTACATAAATTATTTGGAGTACTTTGGCATGAGAGAATACTGTCCTCTTCCCTATTTTATACTTTTGTGACAAAAGTACCACCAACTTGGTTTCTGAACACAGTAGAAATTTATTCTTTTACAGTTTTGGAGGCTAGAAGTCTGAAATCAAGATGTTGGCAGAGTTGGCTCATTCCAAGGGCTCTGAGGATGAATCTGTTCCATGCCTCTCCTAGCTTCTGGTGTGGCTGCCAGTCCCTGGTGTTCTTTGGTTTGTACATGTATTATTACAATCTCTGTCTCTTTCTTCACATGGCATTGTCCCTCTGTGTGTTTCTGTGTCAAAATTTTTTTCATCTTTTATGGATACCAGTCATTGAATTAGGGCTTACCGTAATGACCTTTCCTTAATTTAATTACATCTTCAAAGACCCTATTTCCAAATAAGGTAACCTTTACAGATCTGAGTGAAAAGAGGTAGTATGAGACATGTGGTAAGCTATGAGGAAAGTGTTTCAGGCCGAGGAAGTTACAAAATTAAAGATTTTGAGGTAGGGCTGTGCTTAGAGGGTTCCATGAACATCAGGAGGTGACAGGGGCCGGACCAGAGGAAGCAGAGGGACGTTTGGTAGAAGATGAACTTGGAGAGGTAGCATGGATCAGAATATACAGAGCTGTGTACACCACATTGACAATGTTGGGTTTTGCCAAATATTCTCAAAGAATAGTTTGGGGATCCTTGGGAGTCTCCATGAGATCCTCTGAAGGTCCTCAAAGCCAAACTATTTTAATAACAGTCTTAATAGATGTTCTCTGCCTTGTTCACTCTAATTTTCTTTAAAAAAATGTATTTATTTATTTGAAAGAGAGAGAGAGAGTGAGGATGAGCAGGGGAGCCCAACGCAGAGCTCCATCCCAGGATCCTGGGATCTTGACCTGAGCTGAAAGCAGACTCTCTCTCTTTTTTTTTAAATTAACATATAATGTATTATTTGCCCCAGGGGTACAGGTCTGTGAATCATCAGGCGTACACACTTCACAGCACTGACCCTCCCCAAAGGCCATCACCCAGACATCATCCCTCCCACCCCACTTCCCTCCAGCAACCTTCAGTTTGCCTCCTGAGATTAAGAGTCTCTTATGGTTTGTTTCCCTCCCAAAGGCAGACTCTTAACCAACTGAGCCACCCAGGTATCCCAGTTTTTTGTTTGTTTTTAAAAAAGTGATGTATTACTCTGAATTACCCAGATCCTCGTGGGAAGCTCCATGATTTTTTCCTAAATGTAATTATCACCCAAACAAAAATATGAAGTGTTTCTAACACCCTCCATTTCTTCTTCATGCCCTTCCCAAGTACAAACCACTATTTCATTTATCATGAGAGTCTACAAACTGTACTCTGTCATGTATGGCTTCTTTTGCTCAACATTGTTTATTTGGATTCACTTTATTGTTGCATTTGTCAGTAATTTGTTTTTACTGCTGAATTATATTCTAGTGTGTGAATATATCATAATTTATCTGCTCTACTGTTGAAGGGCATTTGGATTATTTCCAGTATTTGAGGTTATGAAATTATTACCCTCAACATTCTTGTATAATTTTTTTAGTGGACAGAAGGACTCATTTCTGTTGGGTGTATGCCCAGGAGTGGAATTTGTGTGTCACATACAGGTATATGTATAGCTTCAAAATGCTGCCAAGCATTTTCCCAAAATAGTTTTGCCAGCAATATTTTCATGAATAATGCTTGAGAGTTTTAATTGCTCCACATTCTTGCCATTTGGTATTGTCTACTTAGTTTTACCATTGTGGGTTTAATGTGTATTTCCCATTGAAAAATTGTATTGAGTATTTTTTTATTGGTAAATTGCATTTGTTCTTTAAATTTTTTTTAACATATTAAAAATAGAGTTGTCTTCTTAATCTCCAAAAACAAACTGAGGGTTGCTGGAGGGGAGGGGGGTGGGAGGGATTGGATGGCTGGGTTATGGCCATTGGGGAGGTTATATGCTATGGTGTGTGCTGTGAATTGTGTAAAACTGATGGTTCACAGACCTGTAACCCTGAAGCAAATAATACCTTATATGTTAATAAAAATAAATAGGGGTTTTTTTTCCATATTGATAAGTAACAATCCTTACTATATCCTGAATATTATTCCATCTTTGTATATAAGCTTTGCAGATGTATTACCTCGTCAGTGGCTTGCCTTTTTACTCTTTTGGTGGTTTACTTTGATCAGCATAAGTTCTTAAATTAAATGAAGTCCAATTTATCAGTATTTTCTTTCATGATTAGCGCTGATTCTTGTTGACTTAAAAGGTCTTTGCTTCAAGGTTATGAAGAGATTGTCCTGTGATCTCCTCTAGAAGATTTATTGCTTTGATGTGTATATTAGATCTGTGATGTACCCTGAATTAACTTTTTTAAGTAGCTGAGGTGGGGGGTGGTCAACTTTTTCTCCTCCTTTCGTTCATATATGTTTGTAATATTCATATTTATTTTTATTTAGTTGCTCCAGCACCTTTGTGAAAAGGACTATCCTTTTCCACACTGCATTGATTTGGTGTCTTTAATCAGGCTACTGGTGTGTGTGTGTGTGTGTGTGTGTGTATGTGTATATATGCCAGTTATAAGGCTGTATTCTTTTCCATTGATTTAAGACTATATTATCTTAATTACCATCACTTTTTAATGGGTATTCATACCCAGGAAGTTCCAGGACTAGAGTTTTCATTGTTGTTGTTGAAAAGTTTTAAATTATGGTTTCAATTTCTTTACTAGGTAGAGGAAAATTCTGGTTTTTATATCCCTTTGTTCAATTTTGTTGTATTTTTCAAAGAATTGGTCTTTGTCTCTAAATTTTTACATTTATTGATAGAAATGTATTTATAATGTCTTCCTTTATGTTTTGAAAAACTGTAGATGCTATAGAATGTTCTTTCTCTTTTTTAAAAAAGATTTTATTTATTTATTTGAGAGAGAGAGCACGAGTACGGGGGGTGGGGGGAGTAGTGGCAGAGGGAGAGGGAGAAACAGGCTTCCCACTGAGCAGGAAGCCTGATGTGGAGCTTGATCCCAGGACCCTGGGATCACCACCCGAGCTGAAGCGTTAACTAGCTGAGCCACCCACACACCCCTAGAATGTTCTCTTTTTTATTTCTGTTACTGATAATTTGTGGTTTTTCTATTTTTTTTCTTATTCTTACTAGGGTTTATTAATTTTTTCAATGAGTGAGCTTATAATTTCATTGTTTTTCTCTTTGTTGAATATATGCTTTTTATTTTGTTTATTTTGCTCTTATTATTAATATTTTTTCTTTCAACTTATTTTGCCTTTTCTAGTACTTCTTGAGGTGGAAGCTTGATATATATTTTCCAATATTTCTACTTTCCATTCACTTTCACCTATAAATTATCATCTAAGTATTGCTTTAGCTACATTCCACAAGTTCTTTTTTTAATTTAAATTCAAGTTGGTTAGCATACAGTGATCACAAGTTCTAATGTATTGTTTCTTCATTATTATCCACTTCAAAATTCCGTTGTGATTTTTTTTCGTTGATCTGCAATTCAGATTTGTGTTTCCTAATTTCTAAACATTTAGAGCTTCTCTAGTTATCTTTCATTTTTTACGATTTATTTATTTGAGAATGAGAGCATGAGTGAGCATGAAGGGTGCAGTGAGGGGCTGGAGGGGAGGTAGAGAAGGAGAGGGAGAAGCAGACTCCCTGCTGAGGAGGGAAGCTGCAGGACTCAATCCCAGGACCCCGGGATCATGACCTGAGCTGAAGGCAGACATTTAACCCACTGAGCCACTCAAGCTCCCCTCTAGTTATCTTTTTTTTTTTAAATATTTTATTTATTTATTTGACACAGAGAGAGAGAGAGAGAGAGAGAGAGCGCACAAGTAGGCAGAGAAGCAGGCAGAGAGAGAGAGGAAGCAGCTTCCTGCTGAGCAGAGAGCCCGATGTGGGGCTCAATCCCAGGACCCTGAGATCATGACCTGAGCCGAAGGCAGAGGCTTAACCCACTGAGCCACCCAGGCGCCCCTCTAGTTATCTTTTTATTAATGAGTGCTTGTTTAGTTTCCTTATGGTCAGAGAGCATACTCTATATGTTATACTACTGTGAAATGTTTGATACTTGTTTTATGAGCCAGCATATAGTCTGTTTTGTGAAGTGATTCATATCTCCTCAAGCACAAGTGTATTCTGTCATTGGGTATAGTGTTTGATATGCCAGTGTTGTCAAGTTGGTTCATCATATTCTTTAAATATTTTATTTATTGACTTATTTTTTTGTTTGCTTGTCCTATCGGATAGAGAGATCTTTAAAATATAATTAAATTATATCTTTAAGATATAATTAACATTTGGTAGTGTATTTGTTTTGGTTATACAAAATAGTGATTTGATATTTATATATATTTTATATATATGACTTAAGTTCACTCAGTATGATGCTGTCAAGGTCTACCCATGTTGTCACAAATGGAAGAGTTCCTTTTTAAATGGCTGAATAATATTCCATTTTTGGTGTGTGCATGTATCGGTGTATATATATATGTACATATGTGTGTGTTGTGTACTCATATGTGTACATGTGTACATGTGTTGTGTACTCATATGTGTACTCATACATATATGTATGAGTACATATATGTGTGTATGTATACATATGTGTATTGTGCATATATCTCCCATTCCCTTGTTCATTCCTCAATGCATGGTTAGATTGCTTCTGAATCTTGACTTTGTAAATAATGCTGCAGTGAACATGGGGGATGCATATATCTTTTTGACTTAGTGTCTCATTTTCATCAGATACCTATCCAGAAGTGGAACTGCTAGAGCATATGGCAGTTTCAGTCTTCAATATTTGAGGATTCCTCCCACTGTTTTCCATAGTGGCTGCATCAATTTATATTCTCACCAAGCATATACAGTGGTTCCCTTTTCTCCATATCCTCACCAACACTTGTATTTCTTGTATTATTTTTGATAGTAGTTATTCTGATAGATGTGAAATGTTATCTCACTGTGATTTTGATATGCATTTCCCTGATGATTAGTGATGCTGAGCACCTTTTCACGTGTCCTTTGGCCATTCATGTGTCTTTGCTGGTAAAATGTTTATTCAGATCTTCTGCCCACTATTTAATGAGAGTGTTTCTTTTTTGGCTGAGTTGTAGGAGTTCTTCATATATATTGAATATTAAGCTCTTATCAGATGTAAGAATTGCAAATATTTTCTCCCATTTAGTAAGTTGCCTTTTCCTTTGTTGAAGGTTTCCTTTGCTGTGCAGAAGCTTTTTAGTTTGATGGACTCCCACTTATTTATTTTTGCTTTTGTTGCCTTTCCTTTTGGTATCAAATCTTAAATACCAATATCAAGGAGCTTGCCACCTACATTTTCTTCTAGCAGTTATGTGGTCTTAGGTCTCAGATTCAAATCTTTGATCAATTTTGAGTTGGTTTTTGAACACGTTGCAAAATAGGGGTCTTGTTTCATTGTTTTGCATGTGGTTGGCCATTTTTCTCAACACTATTTACTGAAGAAACTACTCTGTGTATTTTTGGCTATTTTGTTGTAAATTAATTGACAGTATATGTGTAGCTTTATTTTGGGCTCAGTATTTTATTTCATTGATCTCTGTGACTTTTTTTAAAAAAGATTTTATTTATTTATTTGACAGACAGAGATCACAAGTAGGCAGAGAGTCAGGGAGAGAGAGAGAGAGGAGGAAGCAAGCTCCCTGCTGAGCAGAGAGCCCGATGCGGGGCTCGATCCCAGGACCCCGGGATCATGACCGAAGGTGAAGGCAGAGGCCTCAACCCACTGAGCCACCCAGGCACACCTCTGTGACTGTTTTTATATCAACATCACACTGTTTTGATTACTATAGCTTCTATATTAGAAAGCTTTGGCGTTTTTTTGCATCTTTTATAGTTCCATACCAGTTTTAGGATTGTTTGTTCTATTTCTGTGAAAAATGCCATTGATAGAGATTGCATCAAATCAATAGATTGGGTAGTGTGGATATTGTAAAAGTATTAATTCTTCCATCCATGAGCACAGAATATAATTTTCTTTATTTAAATTTAATTTAATTAATATATACCATATTATTCATTTCAGTGGTAGAATTCAGTGATTCATAACCTAAATATAACACCCAGTGCTCATGACATCCAGTGCCCTCTATGTTGCCCATCACTCAGTCTCCCCATCCCCCTAGCCACCACCTCTCCAGCAACCCTCAGTTTATTCCCTATAGCTTAAGAGTCTCTTATGGTTTGTCTCCCTCTCTGTTTCCTCTTACTTTATTTTTCCTTCCCTTCCCCTATGTTCATCTGTTTTGTTTCTTAAATTCCACATATGAGTTTAATCATATGGTAATTGTCTTTCTCTTATTAACTTATTTCGCTTAGCATAATACCCTCTAGTTCTATCCAAGTCGTTGCAAATGGTAGAATTTCATTCTTTTTGATGGCTTAGTATTCCATATATGCCACATATTCTTTATCTATTCATCAGTCAATTTGTTCCATTTATTTTTGTATTCAATTTATTTCATCAGTTTCTTATAGTTTTCAGTGTATAGATCATTCTTCCCTAGAGAGTCTTTCTAATTCGACAACCATGGTGAAGTTGAATAATCCTGTTTACCAGTTTTACTCACTGAGACAGAGCATTTAGGAACTGATCAACAGGACTGTTGAAAGAATCTGAAAATTTGTAATTAAACTTAGGTTTGATTTTATTATTAGATTGTGAGGCTAGATTTTTATTTGTGCCTATACAAAAGTCAGAAGTATTTTCTGAGTAGTTAGGCTCGCAGGCTTTGGAGTTAGCTGACTTGTATCTGAAATGTGGTTCCACTAGCCTCTGGTTAAATGATCTTGAAAAAAGTGACTGATCTCTCAAAACCTCAGTTTTATCAGATGTAACATAAGGAAAATAATGGTACCTGCTTCACGGGGGATTTGTAAGGATTAAACAAGATAGATAGAATGGTAAAATAGCACACAGTTACATTTTAGCTGTTTTTATTCAGGCAAATAATGACTAAGGGAAAAAGGATGTTTGAACTATTAGTGAAATGTGTGGGTTCTTTTTTTTAAGATTTATTTATTTATTTGAGAGAGAGAGAAAGAGAGATTGAGAGAGTACATGAGCAGGGGTCAGGGAGGAAGGAGGGGCAGAAGGAGAGAGGAAGCAGACTCTTTGCTGAGCATGGAGGCTGATGGCAGGGCTTGATCTCAGGACCCTGGGATCATGACCTGAGCTGAGACCAAGAGCTGGCGCTTAACTGACTGAGCCACCCAGGGGCCTTGAAATGTGTGGATTTGATGAGAAATGAGAAGATATTTGGGCATTATTTGTCTGTGGTGAAGAGATTATTTGGGAATATAGATAGAGGACAGCATTAGTAGGGACCAGTATCAATTGATCTATCCCATCTTGGGGATTCAGTGATTAGCAGTTGTTATAGTTGGATGATAAAGGAGGTTTTAAATGCTTTCTGTGAGCTTTTCTAAATTTTACACCATAGACCAATGAGATCATCGATTCCCTTTGTTTAATGATTGGTTGCCATACTATATTGGTTCATCCTTCCACAATATTTTAACTAAAAAGACCCCAACAATACAGGGGTGCCTGGATGGCTCTGTCAGTTAAGCATCTGCCTTCCACTCAGGTCATGATCCTAAGGGTCCTGGGCTCAAGACCTGTATCAGCTCCCTGCTCAGTGGGTGTCTGCTTTCCCCTCTGCCTCTGCCTGCTGCTCCCCCTTCTTGTGCTCTCTCTCTCTCTCTCTCAAAACACACACACATACACACACACACCCCACAATACATTGTCAGCATTTCCCATGTTATCAAATTGTCTTTTTTTATTATAGTAAAATCTATATATAATATAGATTTTTAGCATTTTGACTACTTTTACATGTACAGTTGAGTAACATTAAGTACATTCACATTGTAGTGCATGAAATAATCTTTTATAACATTAATTTTAATAGTTGCACAGTATTCCATTTAATGGATGTTTTGTTATTTAATCTTAATAGAGATTTAAATCGTTTCTGATTATTTTTGTTATTACAATAAAACTGGGTATTAAAAGACATCAGAGGCAGCAGATGTGGGGAACAAAAGGATGTTGAGGTATTTTACACAGTTCTTAGGGAATGTCTACTGTAAGGCTGCTAGGGTGGCAAAGCCAAATAGTTAAAGAAGGAAACGATTACACAAATCATTTGTTCTGTTTTTCCAACTCTGAATGGGCTTTGTTTCTTGGGGCGAGAGAGAGGATAATGACTGAAGAAGACACAGAAATCAGTACTGGTATTGAGGTACCCTTTTTTCACGTACTTTCTGTGTTCTTTGTTTTGTCTTGACCCACACTAAGGAATATTTTTGAACTCACTACCTTGTAGATTTTGAAGTGAAAAACCTAGAAATGCTCCACATTTAAATCCAGTTTATATTTGATTACTAATTTTAGTCTCAGCATTACACTGGGCCATATATGCTGACTTTGTTCTCTGTACCTATAATGTGAAAGAAGGGAACTCTGTTGAAAACTCAGTGTACTGACAGCATTTTCTGAACTCAGGAGTGTTTGGCTCTCCTTTCTGAGAAATGTATAGATAGGCTGAAAGTGATGTTTATTTCCAGTTTGTTTGACATTCTGTTTTTGCCATAAATCTATATATGATTGACTTCAGTTTTCTTTTGATAGACCTTTTAGGGGTGGGTTCTGCTACTGGAAGAAGGTGAGCACAAATAGTCACTCACTGTGAGTTGTATTCATCTTATCAGTTTTGCTACGTATAATATTGAATTTTTGTTTTGACGTTTAAAATTCTCTTTTACAAATTTCATACAATTTGAAGAGTATGGTAAAGCATCAAGAAAAAGAAAATGCTGGCAATTTCATTATTTTAGGTAAACATTTTGGGCTACTTCCTTGCAGTTTCTTTTATGTGCACTTTTCATCTAGTTGATATTGAACTGCAATTGCGTAATCTCCGACACTACTTTTTCTTAACCATTATATCGAGCTTTTCCCCATGTGTATCATTTTCATTCTTACAGAATATAGGTGATACACCCTTGTGGGTAATTTGAGGAGAGTTGTTTTTTAATTTCAATTCTGTTTGGTTGCCATACACTGTATTATTAATTTCAGGCGTGGAGTAGAGTGACTGATCAGTTACATAGAACACCCAGTGCTCATTACATCACGTGCCCTCCTTAATGCCTGTCGTCCAGTTACCCACCCCTTCCACCCTCCCTCCAGCAACCCTCAATTTGTTCCCTAGAGTTAAGAGTCTCTTATGTCTTGGCTCTCTCTCTCTGTTTTTATCATAGTTTTATTGACAAGAATTTAATAAAAGGACTATTTTACAAAGTTGTGGAAGAGAAAGGGGAAACATGAGTAAAGGATAATACAGTATTGAGGACTTAAAATGTGGCTAGTCTGAATTCAGGGGTGCTATAAGTTTAATATATACACTGGATTTCTATGAGTATGAAAATAGAAGAAGGTAAAATATCTCATTAATCATTTTTCATATTGGTTCCATATTGCAACAATAATATTTTGGATGCCTTGTGATAAATAAATGAAATACATTGACAATAATTATATCTCTTTCTATAAAAAATGTGGCTAGTAGAAAAGTTAAAATTATATGCATTACTTGAATCATATTTCTCTGAGATAATAGTAGTATGGAGTACACTCCATAGTAGTATGGAGATCACTCCATGATCCTCAGTAGAGGATTATAACCAATACATACAGGGACCCAGAAAGGAAGAGAGTCTGGGCGATAAATACTTTGCCCCTGTTCTCTTTTCCAGGCCCTTTCTCAAATTTCTGGCTGTATCTACCATGGGTTAAACCCAATAGGGAGTCAGTTCATACAGTCCATGGGTTTGGCCTACCTAAGCCCAAAGCAGGGCAGAGACAGAGAGTGAATCTGGAAAAGCCTCCTGAAGATATGAAGTATAATAACTCATTAAAAGGCTTTGCAAATATAAGTTTCAAGGACTACACATTCCACTTGATGTATGACATTGTACTGTGGAAGTATTGGGTAACATTATGATGTAATTGGATTATGGAAATTATTTTCGATATATAGTTTGATTTTATATAAATGATAAACTGAGTTTTTGAATTAGAATAGCAATCATGCAATTTATGGATAAAAGATTTTTAAAGTGTACTTAAGAATTTGAAAATTTTGTACCTAGGTGGCTCAGTCAGTTAAGTGCCTGACTTTGGCTCAGGTCACAATCCCAGGGTCCTGGGACTGAGTCCCATATCAGGCTCCCTGATCAACAGTGAGTCTGCTTCTCCTTCTACCCCTCCCCCCTGCTCATGATCTTGCTCTCAAATAAATAAATAAAATCTTTAAAAAAATTGTAAAAAGTATTTGCAAACTGAGAATTTTTATATTGCCTATTTTATTTCCATTATTACAAGTAACATTTTATGTAGGATTAGTGTTTGTCTATCGTTGATAGTCGGGCACACAACTTGGATTTAGTCCATTGAATTTCTTTCATTTGTTTACATTTAGTGCTTTAATTCTGAGAGATTAATTGATAACAGTTCATCTTAATGGAACTTGATATTGCCAAAATGGTGAAATTAAGTAGTAAATTTCATTTTGAAATGGGAGAACATTTAAAAATGTAATTCTACTCATTAAAGGTGCACCTAGGTGGGACACCTGGTTGGCTCAGTCGGTTGAGCCGCTGCCTTTGGCTCGGGTCATGATCCCGGGGTCCTAGGATCGAGTCCTGCATTGGGCTCCTTTCTCAGCGGGAGCCTGCTTCTCTCTCTGCCTCTGCCTGCCTCTCTGCCTGCTTGTGATCTCTCTCTCTCTCTGGCAAATAATTAAATAAATAAATCTTTAAAAAAAAGTGCACCTAGTATGAGGCATTTGTTGATAAACTTTTGATAGATGGGAAACTTACAAGGTTACGTAGGACATTTTCTTTCACTAATTTATACAAGAAATGAATGTCTGTTAAAATGGTGTAAGCATATTATGATATCTGACTTCAAGGCATACGTACTAGCATGGTCAAAATCCTTAATTTTGTTCTCAGTTTGAGCTATGCTTCTTACAATATATGGTTTGCTTTGTACTTTTATCACAGAGCTAAAACATAAACATTTCTTTAGTTCTTAAATCCAGTACACATTCCAAATTAGAATCAATTATTTTTATAGTAATGTATTTCAGAATTAAATATAGCATATGAAGGTTTCAGTGGATGATTATTCTCATTACTGATCTCTGTAGAAAGACAAAACTCAACTGTAGTTCCTTTTAGGTTTAGTAGTGACTACCTATAGTGTATAGTTTAATAACAGGACTGTTTACAAAGTTATGGGGAAAGAAAGAGAAATGATAAGGAAAGGATAATTTATTATTGAGGACTCAAAACATATTCTTTGGGTAAATACCAGTAGTGAAATTATGGAATTATTTGGTAGTTCTATTTTTAAGTTTTTGAGGAGTCTCCATACTTTTCTCCAGAGTGGCTGCACCAGCTGGCATTCCCACCAACAGTATAAGAGGGTTCCCCTTTCTCCACATCCTCACAGACACTTGTTACTTCTTTTTGATTCTAGCCATTCTGACAGGTGTAAGGTAATAACTCAAGTTTAAAACCAACATAGCACATGTCCTCTTCCATCACAATAAATAAATGATGGTGTTGACTTCATTGGACCTTAATTTTCATGATCAGTTTATCAATTCACTTAGGTTTTATAAGCAACAAAGATTTATACCTAATTTAATATTTGAACTTATTTTAACTACTGTTATGACAATATTTTTCAACACACCAAATTATGGAAGAATTTATATCTTTCATAAAGGGATTGCCACTCAAATTTAAGCAGCACTAAATTAATGAAAGAGCAGGTGAATTTAAATCAGTTTGTAATGAAAAGTAGCTCCCTACTCTTTTTTTCCCTATAGAAGTGCCTCAAACTGTGAGTGGTTTATAATCAATCTGCATTAAATTTTATATGTCCTTGAGGCCTTGAGTCTTGTCTTTTGTTCCAGATCCTGTAATTCTGCAAAATTGTGCCGTAGGGGTGTGTTTGTGTGTTACATTTGCAAGAGCTTGATGGGAAGTATGGTCTGGGTTCTGTTTACATCTGTACATGCATTATCTCATATAACCCTCTGGTAGCTAGATTCCTTCAATAGGAAAGGAGCTATCTGTTCTGATTTTGGTTTAGTGTTAATGGATGACTTTATGTTCAGATCAGCTTGCTATCAGGGATGTGAAATATTTTTGTTAACAGTTTCCTGGCTCTAGAATTATTGAAACAGGCTCCTAAAATTTATGATAACTTAGCCCCTTAAATGAATCTGAGAAGTTAATGATTGTTGAAATACACAGTAATTTGATATCTCTTTAATACTTAATGATTGTTGAAATACACAGTAATTTGATATCTCTTTAATACTTTGATATTTAGAGGGATGCGTGGGTGGCTCAGTGGGTTAAGTCTCTGCCTTCGGCTCAGGTCATGATCCCAGGGTCCTGGGATTGAGCCCCGCATTGGGCTCTCAGCTCAGCACGGAGCCTGCTTCCTCCTCTGTCTCTCTCTGCCTGCCTCTCTGCCTACTTATGATCCTGTCAAAAAAAAAAAAAAAAAAGAGCCCAGCCTGGGAAGAGATGGGGTCCCATTAACATATTACATATGTGTATCTGGCTCATGAGTGTAATTCACAAGAGAGGGCCAGACACCTGTTGTATATTCCTACCATATTGGTCAATTTTAACTTTTTTTTTTTTAAAGATTTTATTTATTTATTTGACAGAGAAAGATCACAAGTAGGCAGAGGCAGGCAGAGAGAGAGAGAGAGAGGGAAGCAGGCTCCCTGCTGAGCAGAGAGCCCGATGTGGGGCTCAATCCCAGGACCCTGAGATCATGACTTGAGCCAAAGGCAGAGGCTTAACCCACTGAGCCACCCAGGTGCCCCAAGTTGGTGTTCATTTTTGCTGCTTCCTCAAAAAAGTTAAAAATAGAAATACAATATAATCCAGGAATTCCACTACTATTTACCCCCTCAAAAAAGAAAAATAACTAATTTGAAAAGATATATGTACCCTTTGTTTACTATTTTTAGTATTATTTATAAGAGCCATTATTATTTATAATTTATTATTTATTTATAAATATTTATGATTATTTATAATATCAATTATTTATAATTTATTTATAATAGCCAAGCATTACTTATAATAGCCAAGATACGGAAGCAGTCTTTTATCTACCTTAAACTCAGTGTTCATTCAGGCCTTGATTATATGAGAAACAGTGCAATGAAATCTTTCACTCAAGTTCTCGCTCTTGTCAATTTTCCCTTCTTATCTGGGCAGTAAAGGGATGTGGTAAAAGACATCTTGTAGGGCGAGTGGTGAAAAAGCTGCCCTCTAACCTAACCATTTTTGTCATGAGTCATAAGATATTAAGAGTCTTTACAGACAAAAGAAGATTAACCCTTTTCTGCAACCCACCTTGATTCGTATGCCGTAATCTGGAGCTTCAGACACTGTCACATTAATTATTTCAAAAGTTTAGAATGTAATGTCATCTAATATCCCAACCTCTTTAATGACATTTTTGCTGGTAATGCAAGTGATCTTAATCTTCCACATGAATAATGTACATGAGTTTGTGGAGATATTTCCCAAGGATGAGATTTAGTAAACCCTCAAGTCCTTTCCATAGCACCTCTTAGGGGCGGTCCCCATGGAGATCTTCAGAAATGGAAGATCCTTGCTTTGAGATGCCTGAGGCATGATCATGTCGGAAAGCATGGGAAAGCCATCTGTAATTAAAAAGAGAATATTGGCTAACATGAAAGTAATCTTCCAAAAATGAATATTCTTGATACAGCTATAGCTTAAGATAAGAGTAAGTGTGAAGACAGGAATTGAAATATGGGGTAAGGAATGGGAAAACATGCAGGAGAACATTTTTGTCAGTGTGATGCTGAATTTCGAAGTTTTGAACACAAGATTGAGTTATATAGGTGACACTTAATGGAAAAAAATAAATCAACACATGTCTTTTTCCCTCTGAAATAACTATAGACACTCTCTGATAATACAAATACATCCAGCAAAGAGCTTCACTTTTTTTTTTTTTTTAAAGATTTTATTTATTTATTTGACAGAGAGAGAGGGATCACAAGTAGGCAGAGAGGCAGGCAGAGAGAGAGGAAGGGAAGCAGGCTCCCTGCTGAGCAGAGAGCCCGATGTGGGGCTCGATCCCAGGACCCTGAGATCATGACCCGAGCGTAAGGCAGAGGCTTTAATCCACTGAGCCACGTAGGCGCCCCAGGGAGCTTCACTTTGATCTTGTGGCTCTCCTTCCCACGGTGGACCTATTTCAGTTGTGAGAATAACAGGTGCACAGCTACCTGAGGCAGCCAGAAGTGGGGTTTACAAATGCCCAGTTGGAGGGGCATCTGGGAGGGGTAGTTGGTTGAGGTCCGACTCTTGGTTTCAGCTCAGGTTGTGATCTCAGGGTCAAGCGATTGAGCCCCATGTTGGGCTCTGTGCCCAGCACAGACTCTGCTTGAGATTCTCTCTCCCTCTCCCTCTGCCCTCCTACTTGTGCACTCTCTCTCTGTCTCTCAAATAAATCTTAAGAAAAAGAAAAAGAAACAATACCCTCTCCTCTCCCGAATACCCAGGTGTAGATGGGAGTTTTGTGTGTAAGTTTCTTTTTTTTTAAATTTTTAAAAATTTTAAAAAGATTTTATGTATTTGAGAGAGTACACAAGCAGGGGTGAGAGGCAGAGGGAGAAGCAGACTCCCCACTGAACAGGGAGCCCAATGTGGGACTCCATCCCAGGACTCCAGGATCGTGACCTGAGCCAAAGGCAGATGCTTAAATAACCAAGATACCCAGGTGCCCTGTGTATTAGTTTCTACTAATTATTCTGTACTTTTTTTTCCATAATGGACACTGAATGAAAACTCTGAATGTAAATAGCTTTTAACATTTTTAAAATTTAGTTTTATAAATTTTTAAATGTATATAAGGATGTTTAGAAGTATCTCAAATTATTTTTTTTATAAGAAATAGCCCAAGTTTGTCAAAATGTTAGTCAGTAAAAATTATACTTTCTGTTAAAAACTCAGACTATTTTTATATGGACTATATTTTAGGCTATATTTTAAATTTTTTGTATATGGGTATATGTGAGTAGGCCCTTAATTTCAGTATCTAATTACCTAAAATTATTTTTTTCTTTCTTATTTGAGAAATACTACCTTTTTTTTAAAGTGACTTTATACCGAGTCCCAGTATAGAATTCTGAGTTAAATGAGGATGGAAGAGTAGGCTTACAGGATTGGGATCTTTTTCTCCCTCCCTTTTCCCCTTCAACCAAAATATATGACATGGCAGAAGCTCAATATTGTGATCTATACTGTTTTTTCTGTACATATTATAGGGTACCAAGCAGCAGGCATTAATAAGAGTCTAAAAATAGAGTGAGACCAGCTATTTGTAGAGAAGGCTTAGAGAAATTTTTTTTTGCTTTTACAAAATGTTATCAATTAGGTTTTGTTTAAAAAACTTTATTGAGATATCACTCACATACCATACAGCTCATCCATTTAAAGTGTACAATTTTCAATGTTTTTTAGTATGTTCACAGAGTTATACAATGATCACCATGGTCAATGTTAGAATATTTCCATTACCCTCCAAAGGAACCCTATAGCCCTTGGCAGTCATTCTCAGCATTTCTTTCCCACTCCTGACCCAGCTCTAGGTAACCACTAAACTGGTTTGGTGGTTGTTTGTTTTTTTTTTTTGGTTTGTTTGTTTTTTGTTTTTTACTTTCTACTGTTTTTTTTACCTTTTTACTGTCTTCTTTCCCTTAGCATGTTTTCAAGTTTCATCCATCCAACTGCTTTTTGGTATGTTGAGTAAATTACATTTTAACATCAAACCAATCTGATGCTAACATGGAGAATAAACTCAAGAAACTTAAGGTAATTTAACAGGCTTTCTGTGTGTACAGTTGAAGGTGAAGTGCATAGGAAGTGCTGTAAGTACCTTTTTCCCCAAAGTTAGAAATGCTTATTTCCCACGGTAAGTGCAGTTAAGACTGAGCTATAGCCAGTAGTGTTTTTTTTTTTTTCCTTGTAAGTAGTTCATCTCTTGATATTAAGTGTTGTTAGGTATATCCACAAGAGGATTTCACACATGATTTTAATTGGGCCTAGATTTTGCCCTCATTTTATTTAGATGATTGGTTTTTCTTCAACCTATAGTTATATTTCTTGAACTTGTAGGTTCTAATCCAGTGTTCTCCTTTTGGGTTGGTCATTTGCTTCAGAAAAATCCTACAGATGGGTGGAAATAGATTCTATGAGGCTTCCCTGTATATTCTGATCTATGAGGCAACTGTCTCTTCTTTCAGAGTTCTTCTAGTATAAAGTCACTCTGTCATTTCCCTTTTTGAGTATACCCAATACGGTATCTTGTACCCAGTAAGGCATTTTAGATATTCTTCATTAACTTTATAGGCTAGTATGAAATGAGGAATAGACAGGAATTAATCATAATTTGACTTATTTTCCTAGAATAAGGGCCTGACGGTGGGGGAGGAGGAGCAGAATGAAGGTTTGAAGTCAGAACTAAAGATGTTGTAAAAATTATTTTAGGGTATTTTAGACTTTGCCGTGGTTAACTGGGTTTTAGCCGAATACTGACATGTTGAATTGGTAGGGTGAAGATGATAGGAGGAAGGATGAAGCAGTGAAAAAGATAATTACAAATACATGGAGATGCTTTCCATTTCCTTCTTAGGGATCTGGTTAGTGGGTGTTGTAGCAGGGAAACGACCCTGAAAGAGTTGAGCATCACTGTTGTTTGCCTGGAGGTCAGCTCATTTAAAAAGGCTTTCTTGCTGGGTGCCTGGGTGGCTCAGTTGGCTAAGCATATGCCTTTGGGCTCAGGTCATCTTCCCAGGGTCCAGGGATTGAGTTCCGCATCGGGCTTCCTACTTGTCGGGAAGCCTGCTTCTCCTTCTGGCTCTGCCCTGCCTCTCTGCCTATTGCTATCTAGCTGTCTGTCACATAAACAAATAAAATCTTAAAAATAAAAAAAGGCTTTCTGGCTGTCAGCATTAATTGGGCTGGCAAATAAGACTGAGTCAAATGCCAAAATCAACCCAGCTTCAGGCTAAGGGCGGTACTGTATCAGCTTTTTTTCAATGAATAGCTATCGGACAAACATCCCCATGTGCCCTGTCTTGGGCAATCAAGAAATTTCTATGTTCACAAGTTCTTGTATTCTTCTATGTTAAATATCATTAGTTTTTAGGGAAATCCTCAATTATTCACATCCCAGTTCTGCTAGGAGGAAAAGATGGATTTTTCTAGCCAAGAGTTAATATCAGAACAGAAATTTCATCATTTTGGATGAAAACTTAGTAAAATGTCCCATAAAGTACTGTGTGCTTTTCTGCCTTCAAATTTATTGCTAAAGTTGACCCTGTTGAATGACTCAAGGTCATCCTCATTAACCTTGAGGAATGTGTAGAAGATATTATGTGCAAAGGCAGATACTACAGAAAGAATTGACTTGGGTTAGAAAAGGTACCCGTTTAGACTGAGTCTTCTTGAAAAAGTTCCATACATCACTTAAAAAAATTTAATAGCTTTATTAAATTAGAATTCCTATAGCAAGCAATTCACCCGCTTAAAGTACACGACTGATTTTTAGTGCTGTGTGATCAGCACGATAGTAAATTTTAGAACCATTTCATCCTCCCAAGAAGAAACCCTGTGCCCATTAGCAGTTATTCCTAGTTTTCCCTCAAAACCCCCAGTCCGAGGCGACCACCCATCTGCTTCTTTATAGATTTGTCTAGTACAGATCTTTTGTATAAATGGAATCACAGAGTATGTGTCATTTATGAACACAGCAAATATTTTCAGGGCACATCACATTCGTGTGCACCCTTAGTTCGTTCCTTTTTATTGCGGACTTAGGTTTTAATTTCTCTTGGGTGTGTGTTTCTTGCGTATATATTTTCCTAGGGAGTGAATAAATGTTTGGCTGTTGCTGTTTGTGTTTTTTCTCACCAAGGGGGAGTGAGGCACGCGCAGTCCTAAGACATGCTGGGAGTTAGAATAAAGCAGTTCTTTGTACATGGAAGAGGAGGAGTACACACTGTGTGTGAGGTAGTGGTATGAGTTTTGAAAGGCAACGTAGGGCCAGCCTTGGGAATGTGTGTCCTAAATATTTGAGACCTTACACTGCGGCTTAAGGGGAACTGTCATTTAACATTAAGCAGGGGAGCACCATCTGATTTATATTTTAGCAAAATAACCAGTGGCAGTGACAGCGTGGAAAATAAGCTGTTGGGGGGCTGGAGAGGATATATGTGGGAGATATTTCCCGTTGAAATTTGACTTGCTTTGTATGTAGTGATGTCGGAAATCTGAGTCGATTTGGATGCAGAGATAGTGTCAGATACCTTTAAATTGCTTAGAGGCAAGAAAGACGGTATTTGGGGGCCAATTAAATCAGTCTTTAGTTGTGGATTCCATTATTCTGCAGGATGTGTTACTAGTCTTAAACTTACTTCACACGTCTCCGGACTGACATTCATGGCATTTCCTGGATTAGATACTGCACCATTTCCTTCACAGTCAATTACTTTTATTGAAAAGTAATTTCCCCGTCTCCTGTTGTTTAAAATTAGACTAAAAATTAAAGAAAGACTTAGACTAAAAATTACTGTCTGATGAATGAATTTGCACACGTGCGGACAAGTCTGTGCCACGCCGACGGCAAGAGAGAGGATCGAGTTGAAGACGACAGCCTTTGTCACAGTAAACCCTATGGCCTGTAATGGAGACAAGAGACACTGAAAGAGGAACAGGTGAACAAAACATACTCAGCGGTGGACAGTTGTGTAGAACTGATGGGTATGCTGACGTGTTCTACCTGGAAGACTTTCACTTCCCGGGACCGCGTGGCACGAGCCTGAGGAAGAACAGTCAGCCTGTTTCGAACTTGGGGGCACTTGATTTAGTGGCGCTTGCCAGACTAGAAGTTGTAAACCTTCGAGCAAAGAGATCTATATCCTCAGGGTCGTAAAGCTGTCTAAGGTGTGATCTGTGGTGAGTCTTCTTGCCACGGCAGTTAGATTAGATCATTTCTCTGCCTCAAATTCTCCGGTGTTTTCCCACCGCATTCAGAGTAAATGCCAGATTCCTCTCATGACTTGTTCTCTCTTCACTTGCTGATGCCATCTTTTACTACGCTCTTCCTGACTATTTATTTTGTTCCAGCGACCCAGGCCTTTTTGTCAGTGTGATTCCTTGAATAAGAAATTCCTTTTACCTCAGGACGTTTGCACTTCCTGTAATCCTGCTTCCAGCACTCTTCTCCAGATACTTAGAAGGCTTATTCTCTCACTCTTTTCAAGTGTTTACTCCAAAGTTACCTTTTCAGTGAGTCCTTGATTGGTCTCCCCTGTACAAAATACACTCTAGCATTTCATACCCCGTCCTTCCTCCCTAGCATTTAACACTGTCCGACATGCGATATGTTTAATGTATTTCTTTTATTGTGTATCTCCTCCACTGTTGTGGAAACTATGAGGGCAAAGATTTTTATTTCTTTTCTATTTCCAGCTCCTGTAATAACACTGGGTATACACATTAGGTGTTCTCAGATACTTGTGGAAGGAAGGAAGGAAGGAGAAAAAAGGGCATATATTCTTCTGTAATGCCATGAAACTTACTGATAGAATTTCATCAGCTATGAAGGTCTCTTCTTTTAATGGTCAGTCTCAGTTTAAAATGTTAAAGCCAAAAACCCAGACTGTAACACGTGGTCCAAATACATTACATTTGCTTATATATATTTTTTTCTTCTAATTTTTTACTTACCTTTGAACCAGAGATAAGGCACTGTTACAGGTTGAATTGTAATATTCTGCCAAAGTTCACGTTAAAATCTTAGTGGCCAGAATCAGAAGGGGATTTTATTTAGAACTAGGGTTGTTGCCGAGGTTATACTGGAGAAAAGTAGGCCTGTCATCCAGAATGACTGTGTCCTTACAGAAAGGGGAAATCTGGACACAGACCACATGAAGAAAACATTGTGTGAAGAAGCTCAGAGAGAGGCGTGAAACATAGGGACTTACTCTCCATCATTGCTCTCAGAAGGACCGGATACAATGGGCACGTTAACCTTGGCCTTGCGGCCTTCAGAATGGAGAGAGAATAAATTCCTGTTGCTTAAGCCACTCAGTTTATGGTATTTTGTTACAGCAACCCTAGCTCATGAATACAGATGTTCTCACATCTCCTCATTGAGAACCACTTATGGAGAACAATCATCGATTAGTTTGAATTTAAATATGCGATTTATGTGGTAGTTTTCCTTTTCATTATGATTTTGAAAATATTTTTGAAATACAGAAAAAATATTAAAGGAGAAAGTAAGAATCTCTTTCTATATAATGTCTCCAATAGAAATGGTCATCTTTTTTTCAGTTTCTCTTTAAAAATAGTTTACTTATAAGAGATTCACAGTAAGTTGCAAAAATAGTAGAGGGTTCCCTTATACCCTTTTCCTTAGTTTTCCCCAAGGTTAAATCTTACATAATTATAGCACATGATCAAAACCGGAAAATTGACATTGGTATAGTATGTGCTTATGATTTTGTGCCATTTTATTGCGTTGTATAAATTTGAGTAACCTCCACTGCCTTTGAGACATAGAATTAGTCTATCACTGGGGCACCTGGGGGGCTCAGTCAGTTAGGCATCTGACTCTTGGTTTCGGCTCAGGCTGCACACCAAAAGCATATGAGAGATTCCAGTTTCTCTGCATGCTCACCAACATTTGATATCATCATTTTTAATTTTATCTGTTCTAATAGGTATGTAGTAATATCGTAGTTTTAATTTCTCTAATGGATAGTTATGTTGAAAATCTTTTGAAGTGTTTAACTATTTATCTTCTTTGTCGAAATGTGTCTTCATGGGTTTTTGGGGGTTGGGATTTTCTAATTGTCTTGTTCATTTCTTTACTGTTGAGTTTGGAGAGTTCCTCTTATATTCTGAAGAGGAGTCCTATGTCAGCTGTGTGGTTTGCACGTATTTTCTCTCTCTGAGCCACAGCGCCCTCTTTTCTCCACACCTCGGCCCCTGGCAAACATGACCGCACTCCCTTTTCCTGAATTCAGTGAATTCAGTGTTATTTTTTTTTAGATTGTACATATAAATGACACCATACACTATTTCTCTAGCTTATTTCCCTTGTATAATGCCTCCTAGGTTCATGTTCGTGCAAAGTGAACCAAAAACCAGGTGATCATCTTTTAATTAACAGGGAATGAATAGTAGCTAAGTCAGAGCAGTAGACTAATGAATAGAGAAGAGATTCTTGGATGAAGTGCTTGTTCTTAAATTGATGCTGCCCTTAACTGTGTTTTAATGAGAAGCAGGCAGATAGAAGCAAATAACACATCAGGAAAACAAAGAGTAATTTATTTAATCCTTAACGTTCTTCTCACCTCTCAGAAAAGCTTGTCTCCTAGAAGAAGAAAGAACAATTGTCTGTCTGTCTGTCTGACTACTTACTACCTAATTACCTGCTTATTAAGGCAGGGTCTATGAAGGAAGGAAAAGATAAGGATTGAAATCTAAGTAGACAGGTGAAAATATATGGAATGTTTAATGGTGAGTTGGACATCAGGGACATTACTTAAGGTAGGAACCAAGAAGATTTTAGACTTTTAAAAGTAGATATAATAAAATAGAGATTAAAAATAAAGAGGTTAGGAAGTTCAGAAGAAATGAAAGGGATTTCCTTTTCCTTTTATTCTGTCCCATGCAAGTGTGAGATGTACTGGTATTGGAGATAATGTATGCTGGTGACAATTAGAGCACACTGATCCTTTGTACTACACAGAATCGAAACACCAATATAAATCACCTATGTGGGACTCAGGCTTTGTAAATTGGGAAGAGGGAAAATCACAAATGTTCACTGAAACATGGGTAGATAGGAGCAGAAGGTAAGCCCAGTGATAAATTCCCAAATAAAGGAGCTGTCATCTGACTGTATATTTGTGTAGCATATGCTTTATTCTCACATATGGTTTATGGTTAGTGGTGATAAATGCTTATATATTTTCTGAAGAAAATCTGTGCACTTCAGATAAGCAGTGGAAGGGCGAGCCAGGAGTGGAGGAGTAGCTCCCAGTCCTGCCCTCAGCCCCTGCTTTCCTGGCTGTGCTGCTCTGTGCTCTGAGGCCCAGTCCTCCTTTCCAGAGCCGCAGGGGGTGGGCAAGTCCGAGGCCCTAAAGAGGAGGTTCTAAAATATTTTTTGTTTTCCTTTTTTCCCCACACGGAGTTTGTCTGGTGATATGAAGGGAAGCATTCTTACTTTTCCAGTGTAGCAAAATAAAATGTGCTCATTTAAATTTTCATACCTGATCTTACCTCTCACTAGTCTATATTTTGTAGAATTATCCAAGCATAGATTTTTCTGTCAGGTGGATGGAATGGAATTTGGGTTGGATCCAGATGCAGTGCTAGGACATCAAATCGTAAAGAGATACTGTCAAAGTTCAAGGATAGTTCTTAGGGAGAAAAAAATGCTTATCTTCTTGCTGTTAAGGAGTACATTGCAAAAGTGAGATTGATTTCCTTTGAAAATGTTTTAAATAAATTCCTTGTTTTGTGTTAACAGGTGCATTCATGCACATGCCCACATCCACACCTAAGTTTTCTTTTGAACGTTTCAGACCCTTGGTGGTTTAAATAAATGTTTCCCCCTGTATTTTTCTAATTCATGAATTTGACTAATCTATTATGTGCAGTTTTGATTTCATTGTTGCTCTTTGTCATGGTATTAGATTTTAAGGTATAGAACATCCAGAATTTATGCTTATTAATATGGTTCTATAAATGCTTGGCAAACACAGCCAGATGTGGTTGAAGAGCTGTAAGATACAATAGTGGAATTCTAAGATTTACATTTACTGGAAAGTTAAAAGATCACATTTAATGTTCATATGTTTAATATATCTTCATTTTTTTATTTTTATTTTTTTTAAAGATTTTATTTATTTATTTGACAGAGAGATCACAAGTAGGCAGAGAGGAAGGCAGAGAGAGAGGAGGAAGCAGGCTCCCTGCTGAGCAGAGAGCCCGATGCGGGGCTCGATCCTAGGACCCTGAGATCATGACCTGAGCCGAAGGCAGCGGCTTAATCCACTGAGCCACCCAGGCGCCCCAATATATCTTCATTGTTAATGCCATTTTTAATTATGTACTATAAAACGTGGGTCACTAAAATCTGTGAGGACTATTAGGTTTAGTCCCATGCATTCTGGAATATGCAAGCCAAGAGCTGTGTTAGGGTAGTGGCAGGAAGCTGGTTAAAAGTGTGGGGTATAATCTCAGGAATCAAACTGAGGGTTGCTGGAGGGGAGGGGGGTGGGAAGGATGGTGTGACTGGGTGATGGACATCAGGGAGGTTATGTGCTATGGTGAGTGCTGTGAATTGTGTAAGACTGATGATTCACAGATCTGTACCCCTGAAACAAATAATATATTATGTTAATTAATTTAAAAATATAATATATAATTCTGTATATTATATATAATATATATTTTTATAATTATATAAAATATATAATAAAATATGTTAATTCAAAATATATAATATATATTATATATAATATTATATATGATTATATAAAATATGTAATATATTAATTAATTTTTAAAAAGATGTACATATGTGAAGAGCACAAGAAAACAGAAAGGGTGAAAAAAAAAAGTGCACGGTGTGGAGTACCAAGGCCGAGAGGCGTGTAGTAGAATTCAGATGATGTTTAGTCTAAACAGATGTCCCAACCATTTTCCTTGTGTAGCCATATCTAAGGATTCTGGTAGCCTCTTCCTAAAGCTGGTAGGCAGTAGGGACAAGAACAACAGGGTCAAGGTTACCATGTTTAAATCGAGATAGGAGGACAAGAATTGAAAAGATTGGTTGACCCATATGGAAACGTATGTCTTCTTTGTATGAAATTGCATGTCAGTGCCAATATATATATATATTTATCTTTTAATATATATTTAATAAATATATTTATTATATTTATATAGTAAATATATAGAAATTAAATGTATGTTAAATATTAATAAATAATATTTAATAAATATATATATTTATCTTTTCACATTTCTGGACTAGAGAATTGAAATATGTTTTGGTATTCCAAGGGAAGGATGGTTACAGTATTCTTTTAAAAGTTATCCTTGAATGTCAGACACAGAAACTAAAAAAGCATTTACAATAGTTTTACAATAGTCATAAATCACTTTGAATCTGGAAAAATGCTGCAAAGAAGAAAACAGCATCTTTCAGGCCATCGAATAAGTGTAATCAGTAATGACAGCAAAATCACCATCACTAACAGGTGATACTTGAGTTTTATTTTATTAGAAGTTTTGTTTTTGAGTATTTTTTCGGTGAATTCTGGACATTGGATAAGTGATATTTGGCACTCTTGTTTTTTGTGTTTGAGAAAATAGAATAAAAGATGAACAAAGACTGCACTCTGTTTGCCAAGGCAAAAGGCCATGCCTAAAGGAAATACCAGTAATGATAAGGGCTTAAACAAAAATTTAAAGATAAAACATGTAGTAAGTTCTAAGAATATATATATATAGAGAGAGAGAGAGAGAGAGAGAGAGAGATTGAGAGAGAGAGAAATATCTAACACGAGCAGGGGGAGTGGCAGGCAAAGGGAGAAGCAGGTTTCCCGCTGAGCAGGGAGCCTGATACAGGGCTGGATCCCAGGACCCTGGGATCATGACCTGAGCCGAAGGCAGATGCTTAACTGTGAGCCACCCAGATATCCCTTGTACTTAAAGCCTTTGAAGAAGATTCGGATAGACCATTGGCGGTAATTGTGGTACCTGGCATAGAAGGACAAACTTGCCATATTTCTCAGGAAAGAACACTTGCACCAATAGAACTACCAGAAAACAAGGCTTAAGAATTTTTCTCATTATAGGGATGCCTGGGTGTCTCAGTTGTTAAGGGTCTGCCTTTGGCTTAGGTCATGATCCTAGGGTCCGGGGATCGAGTCCCGCATCAGGCTCCTTACTCAGCGGGGAGCCTGCTTCTCCCTCTACCTGCCTCTCTCTCTCTCTCTCTCTCTCTCTCTCACACACACACAAGTAAATAAATTAAAAAAAGTTAAAGAATTTTTCTCATTATTCATAATGTGTATAAAAGTTCCAATTCTGTGGGGCGCCTGGGTGGCTCAGTGGGTTAAAGCCTCTGCCTTTGGCTCAGGTCATGATCTCAGGGTCCTTGGATCGAGCCCCGCATTGGGCTCTCTGCTCAGCGGGAAGCCTGCTTTCTCCTCTTTCTGCCTGCCTCTCTGCCTACTTGTGATCTCTGTCAAATAAATAAAATCTTAAAAAAAAAAAAAGTTCCAATTCTGATTTAAATACTCTGTAGGTCATGTTGTTTGTTGTCAAGGCCCAAATAGATCTGAAAACATTTTGTTAAGCATATTAGATGATTTTGATTATTTTGTATTATTCTAGAATTAATTTTAGTTCTAGGTATATTGCTCTAAAATTTTTCTTTGCATTTGATTCTTATCAAGTCATGTAACTTTTGACTCTTCAGTGTGTTTTGCAGAAAGCAAAACATGTACATTTGTAAACGTTGTGACTTAAATATGCCTTGCACCTTGTTTCCAGATTAAATGAGTTCCGTGCTCACCCTTTCGCAGTACTTACCGATACCTGATCTTTTTCCTCTTAGTCTTTGCTTATTTTTTCTGTCTGAATATAATACACCTGTCCTTTTCCTTCCGTTGTTGCTTTAAAGACCACTCTAACTTCATTCTCCTTTATGAATCTGACTTGATTCAGAATAGGAAAATGTAGATAAGTGTATATAACTGTGACCATTAATATTTTTCTAGAAAATTTGATGATAAAGTTGTAAGATATAGGAATGAGATTGGATATAAAGTACTATATTTTTAGAAGACCTGAGTTTTTTTCCTTTTTTAAAAGATTTATTGAATTTTTAAGAGAGAGACAGAGACAGAGAAGAGGGAGAGGGGTAGAGGGTGAAGAAGAAAGAGGGAAGCAGACTTTTTGCTGAGCACGGAGCCCAACACAGGGCTCCATCCCAGGACCTGAGATCATGTCCTGAGCAGAAATCAAGAGACGGCTGCTTAAACTGAAGCCACCCAACCACTCCATGAGTTTTTCATCTTAATACACAGTTTATGTATTTTTAAAATGCAGTCTGTTTACTTATTACTTTTGGTCCAGTTAAGACATCTTTTGTTCTCACCAGGAAGAAAGGAGGGATTATTGCCAAATTCATCAATGAACTATGTCCAAAAATTCACCTTGCAATAGTTAAAAATGAGATTGGGCCAAATTTATAAAGGGCTTATACTTCACTAGTTGATAAAATCATTTTCCTAAACATGTCTGATAGTTTTAAGTTTATAATTTATGAAAGGAAAACGTAACTGCTGCTTTTTCTTAGCTATAAGCTGTACATATGTATGTGATTACAGGAAAGAGACATTTTCCCCCAGGGAGGTCATTGTATGTCTTCATAGTTTGTAGAAGGAAAAAGACACACATGATTACTACCTGGATTAAGAATAGTGACTGGCAATGACCACCAGCTCTGTACAGTAGCGTCCATTAACCTGGGTGGGGCTTTATCTGGTGGAGGTGGTGCAACTTTCACTTAATTTCCTTCTACTTGTAGCCCACAAAAGCCAAAATGCATGTGCTGATATACATAGATACTGATGATGTTGTATCAATCCATGATAACAGAAAGCAGAGAGGAGTGGAAAACTTGGCAGCAATAGTTTTAGCCTTTACATGAATAATCAGATACCAGGTAGATTTCCAAACTCTATTTTAAAATTAGACGGAATATATAGACTCCTAGGTAATAAGAATTTGTTTTGAAATTCTCAGGCTACGTGATGAGCATTTAAGTGGAGTTCAAATCATGGACAGACCTGAACACCGTTTACAGAACAAGTGGGCATTTATTCATTAAGTAGTGATTGAGCATATTTGGTTTTTGTTGAGTCAACAAGTGAATAACCAGATCTTATATCTAGGTGTTATCATTGAGTTTTGCTATGTGAATATGTACTGTTTTATATGAAAGCTTTAGGAGTAGAGGGAAATACAATCCAGGAGGTTAAAACCAAAAGGAACTAATTCACGGAGACAAAGTAGAACAAGAGCATCAGAAAGGAGAAAGATGAAAGGCAGCAGGTAATAAAAAATGGAATATTAGCTGGCTACCCTCTTAGTATTTTTCTTCAATAATTTATTGATAAGAACTCTGAACATTACCTTATATGTTACCGATCACATAATCTTACTCGATAAACATGGCAAATATAAAATGACTTTTCAGATTGTGTTAAAGTTTTTATAGTTAAAATTACATGCTTAGAGAGGCAGCAGGTAGGCTTCTTTAAAAAGTATTAATTTAAATGCCTATTAATTTAGACAGGGCTGATTAAGAATGTAGAAGTTTCTTTGGAAACCCTTTATAATGAAAATATATAGTATAAAAGCACAAGATTCAAAATGCGAGAACATTTTAAGCCAGCTTCTTAAGCCATTTATATATTGACATGCTGATTATAAATCTTCAGTCTTTAAAACAGAACTCAACTAGCTGAGGCCTCTTAGGGTTTCCTCCAATTACCTTGAATTGATGAGGTTTATGGTAATTTATCATTTTTATAGCCTTGGAATTTGCCACTATACTTACCTCAAGGTTTTTGTGTTTTCCTTTTTTTCCCCTAGCAACCTACTTATTTTCTATCGGCCCTCCATTCAGCATCTAATTTGGTTTTATTTCACTGACAAATAACGTCCATACGGGGCAGGCTTCCTATTGGGAGCAAAGGTGTGCTGATGAAAACATTTATTTTTGGTTGTTGTCCTTTAATTAGATAGTCAGGCTTTGCACTGAAGTGAAAAAGATCTTTATTAAGTAAGTCATTCAGATGTATTGAAAAAGATTTAATGACCAAAATGTACAAGGGGGTACAAATAGAAAGTGATCAAGATGATTAGTTCTCACATTTTACCACCTATTAGATTCAACCTAGGGAACTTTTGAGAATCCCTATTGCTATACCAATTAAATCAGAACATTTAGGAAGGAATAGTACCTAGGTAAGAGGATTTTTAAAAAAAAGATTTTATTTATTTGAGAGAGAGAGAGAGAGAGAGAAAATAAGCCAGGGGAGGGAAAGAAGAGCAGGCTCCCCCCTGAGTAGAGAGCCCAGTGTGGGGACTTGATCCCAGGACCCTGGGATCATGACCTGAGCTGAAGGCAGACACTTAACCTACTAAGCCACCCAGGCACCCTAGGTACGAGTATTTTTAAACACCCTCCCAATGAGTCTACTCTATGGCCAAATTTGAAAACCAGTGACCTGTACCAGGTTGAAAAGGGCTCTTGGGTTTCTTTTGTTTTTTAATATGTGATAGCTGTTACATGTGGCCTCAAAGCTGAAAATATTTACTGTATAGCCGTTGACAGAAAAAGTCATTTGGCCCACAATATAGATTATCATGTTTTCTCAGACAAAGGCTTCGGATCACATGAGAACTTGTTAGAAATGCAGGATTTGAGGGACGCCTGGGTGGCTCAGTGGGTTAAAGCCTCTACCTTCAGCTCAGGTCATGATCCCAGGGTCCTGTGATCAAGGCCCTGATCCCTTGGGTTCTGGGATCGACCCCCGAATGGCATGGTTAATAAAACGAACAGTGCAGTCAAAATGGTAATCAGATTAGTCTGATTTACAGAGATTTATGCGGTTGCCCAATGATCAGGATACTTCCAGAGTAGAAATACATGATCAGTCTATTGAATTCTTACTTTATCTGTATAAGCAGAGGAGTTCTAAGTCTACTGAACAGAAGTCTGACTTAAATCACCAAAACACAGAGTCAGTGCCTTCTATAAATTCCGGGTTTGAGCTGGTTACAAACCCAGGCTCCTCCACACCCTGCTACGCTGCCAAAAATATATTTAGTGTTAATCTGTCTCCCAGTCTTCCCCTAAAGGGATCTATAGCCCTTTGCCAGGTTGACTGTACATTGGAGAAAGAGCTTTCTGGGATGTAATTTAGCCTAGCCATGTTGACACCCCTCAAAGCCATCACATCTTGCCTCCCCGTTGTCACCAGGGTAAACTGATCTCCTTAAACCATACTGCCTAACATGATAAAGCTGTTTCTATTGCAAACATGCCAGTTCTTTCCAGAACAGGATACAAAGTCCTTGGGTGATGTTCCCCTACTCCTTTGTAATGTAAATCCTGAGATTAATTAGCATCAGTACATCTTGTGATATAAAATTAGCTATTATGAACACAACTTATGCTAGATGATAGTAGGATAAGGCAAAGATAAAAATATTCGGTAATATTTATATCCACAATCACAAATCACACACTATTAATCAGTATAGACTTTTAGCTTCTTATAGGAAAAATGGACAGCCTAGGGGACTGCTAGAACTTTGGCACCCTGGGAGATTTCCCTTTACCATTGTCTTTCAGGGATGACCAGAGTAAGGCTGTCGAGTTTTAGGTGTCCACCTTTGGATGGTACCTGCAGATCACGCCGAACCCTTGGCCCATCAAGCCCGAGTCTTTTGCTCAGTCAGCGCGGCTTAGGTAGGAAGACGGAGTTAGGAGCTGAGAGGGTGAAGATAACGTAGCAGGAGTAGTGACCACCGACACTTGGTCTACTTCCTCATGTGTGTCACTCAGGTCCTCAGGGTTTCCTCAAGCCTGATTTTATAAAAATATTTTATTTATTTCACAGAGACAGCAGGAGAGGGAATAAAAGCAGGGGGAGTGGGAGAGGGAGAAGCAGGCTTCCTGCCCAGCAGGGAGCCCGATTCGCGGCTTGATCCCAGGACCCTGGGAACATGACCTGAGCCAAAGGCAGACGCTTAAGGACTGAGCCACCCCAGGCGCCCCTCAACCCTGGTTTTATACACACCACTGTCATTTGAGGATGAAATGCTGCTGTGCACGCCTGACGTTATGGCTTGGTGGTGGATCAGACAAACCTAGTTTATAATGGGTAGCTCGGGGATTATGGCCACTTCATGGCCCATGAGCACATGTTCAGTCTCTACAAAGGCCTGAAAGCTGTTTCTCAAAAGGAGAACAGTTACCTCCAGAGGCTGGCGTGGCTTTGGTCTAAAACTGTAGGACTCTGTTTTGTGATCTACCGATGGAAGCTTGCCAGAAGCTTCAAACAGCAGTCCCATCTACCTGACCGTTCAGACGCCTTCAGAAGTACGGGATCTTGTGACTCAAATGACAGAGCAGTTTGTGTGGTAGTGTGGACCTGTTGAAGAACCCTCTCTCATTCTAGTACCGCTCAGTACTGGAAGGGGTATTTTGACATGCTACAAACACTGGACTCTTAAAAATGTCACTGAGGAGGAATGCCTCTGAATTGTTTTGTTACTGGTAAAGTCTCTATATTAGGAACTGGACGACTTAGGGGTAGGTGAAAAGAATACAGCCTCAAGACGTAGGCATGTCTAGGTTTGACTTCTGGCTGTAGCACTTGGTAGCTGTGTGACATTAGAAAAATTACCTAATCTCTTGTAGCTCTAATTTTCTTGTCTATAAAATGGACATAGTAACAGAAGTCTTCTAGGGTTGTTGTGAGAAATACGATACTATATACAATGGTATATGGTACACATTTATCACTGAAGATGTTAGTTCCTCCTTCTGCTATGCAGAATCACCCATACAAATATTTGGGTAACAGGTGATTTTTCAGTCTGCAGCTGACCTAGTTAGACCTAGTTGGCTGCGGGAGTTTTTACTGTGTCAACTTGGCTCAGCTGCAATTATATTGCTCAGAGTCCTTCTTCTGTCTGGTCCTATCATAGTGTTTTTGTACTTTGCCTGGTAAGCTCAGCTCATGAGACTTTTCCCAGAATTCCTTTCCTATATGGTGTTAGGTATGGTTGGCCGAAAGAGAGATTTTCAGGAGACTTGAAAAGCGGAAGCATGACCTGCTATTACACTCTGAAGGTCTTTGAGGTCGGAGGCAATGAGAGGCTGATGGAGATGGCCAGCAGGTTGCAGTTTTTGAGTTTTCTCCTGATCTGCATTCATCTCGTCTTGACTGGTGGTTCTCTGACCAAGAGGCCCTCGGCTCACCCCCGTCCTTGGGCTAGGTGTTCACAGAAGTCAGTGCACGGAGCCAGTGGCTCTCTAGAGACCAGCTTCTTTTTGTGGCCCCACTTTAAGGGCTGGATTGGTTGAGCTACCACACTTTCCTGAAACTTGCCTTTTCTACTGTTTAGGAAGATTTCTCTCTGATTTTGAACTCTCCTTTTTAGACCTTTACTTTCCAGCTCTTCCAGGTTTGTGTAAGGTCTCATGCCTAAATGGGGTCCTTATTCCTTAATGTAATGTATATCTTGAGTTTTCTTCCCTGACTGAAAGACTCTGCTGTCCAGTACAGTGGCCAGCTGTTAGCCCCACGTGCCTATTGAGCCCCTGACGTGGGGCTAGTCTGAATTGAGACACACCGTGCGGAATAAATACCAGATTTTGAAGACTTAATACAGAAAACACAGTATCTATTATTCTAAAACTAATTTGATATTAATTCTATATTAAAATGATAACATGAGGGGCACCTGAGTGGCTCAGTGGATTAAAGCCTCTGCCTTCGGCTCAGGTCATGGTCTCAGGGTCCTGGGATCGAGCCCCACATCGGGCTCTCTGCTCAGCAGGGAGCCTGCCTTCCCTGCCCCTCTGCCTGCCTCCCTGCCTATTTGTGATCTCTGTCGGTCAAATAAATAAATAAAATCTTAAAAAAAAAAAAAGATAACATGTTGAATGTAATCAGGTCAAGCACATTATTAAAATGTGTTTCTTGTCACTTTTACATGTGGCTGTTAGAATATTTAAAATTACATACAGAGCTCACATTATACATTTCTCTGACAGAATGAATCTAAGTCTTTTATTTTATAGAGATGCTTTTTATGTGCTGGTGGCTACAAGGAGGATTTTCCTTTCTTTATCCATCATCTTATTACATCCGGGATAGGTGTTGCTGTGGAATGAAATAAACATCTTCCAGGCCTCTAGAGCTAGATGGAAGGACTCAAGGTTTGGTGGTGGTTAGGTGGAGTTGAAAAGCCATGTGAGTGCTTTGCCTTTAATGTATTATATAGGTTTGTATGAAATTTTGTGGGTTAATGTGGGAATCCAAATATTACTATAATTATTTTTTTCTATGATGAAACATATTCTAATTCCCAAGAAAAATAAACTTAGAAGGAAGATTTAGTGAAAACAACTTGTTCTTAGTTGAAGACTGTTACTTTATTAGGAAACCAAACACGGAAGAATATGTTGTGAAATATTTAGTGCCTGTAAAATATGAGCTTTGGACTGCCAAATATTTAAAAATTGCTCTTACTATTATATCAAGAATAGCCTATGTAAAGAATATTTTAATTATAGTTGAAAATTATATAAGTAGTCTATAACTCCTCTCTTGTCTTTACCATTAATGTCTAAAATCTTTTAGAAATAAATCTAGTAGGAGCTGTTTGAGCTTGAGGATAATTTGATACGATAGTTTCAGGTTTATGACCAAAGGTTAGAGCTCAGTAATGTACTGAGTGAAGGTTACGATTTACTGGCTAGATTATTAAGTTTATAGTACTGTTATACAGAGCCATAACTGTTAGGAAAAGGAGGCCCCATTTTCTCTGGATTGGTATGGAATTGTATGCTGCTTCTAAATGGTAGGAGTGCAAAAAATGATTCAGAGCACTATTTGAGGTACTTTTTATGTTAGATGCTTTTAAGAAATAACACTGTAATTCCAATTTTGTAGGGAGGTATCATCAATAGAATTTTAAA
Organism: Meles meles; assembly: GCF_922984935.1. Lineage (NCBI taxonomy): Eukaryota > Metazoa > Chordata > Mammalia > Carnivora > Mustelidae > Meles > Meles meles. Next base: position 89,927,615 of record NC_060068.1, read on the forward strand.
TGTTAAGAAAACAAATGCCAAAAATGGTATTTATTTTATCAAACATAAAACTTCCTGGAGAACATCAAAAATGGGAACTTCTATTCCTCAACTTTCTGAATAGTTTTATAAATACAGCAGAAAGCATTTGCTTTAGGTTCTCAGTAGGATGCTTTTCTCAGTGTGGCCATGTGCCAGGAGCCAAGTGCCACGATGCTACTAAATCTTGGGTTCAAACGACTGGGACCCATGAAAGAAGAGAAGCCACTCTTCATTCTGTTGGCTAGAACACTTGACTTACAATTCGGTGCTGCCTAATGGCCCACTTAATTTTTGCTATGCTATGGCTTGTCAGCTTTAGGCAAAGCAAAATTTAGTTGTTTGTAATTAAGAACTCTACTCGTGCATGAACAATAATAAGGTGTTTGTACCTTACTAATATCTTTAAAAAATATGAGACCTTTCCTATGGCCTTTTTGAAAGTAAGATTTTAAAGAGCGGAGAAGAAAAAGAAGAACATATTTACTAACAGCTTGCTTTCACTAGCATTGTTTTTTAATCCACAAATACTATTTTTTCCTTTTCCTTTTTACAAAAGAAGAAACAAAAGTAGAGAGGTTAAATAACTTTGCTGTTGCTAAATAATTGGTAAATACTGCTTTGTCTTTGCATAAATTGTTTGTCAAAGAACTTTTAGATCTGTGTCATCATTTTCTTGTGAACTGAATTTTACCCCAGAGAAATCCTCTGAAGATTTGTTTTATGGAGCGTAGTTTTACAGGTGAGGAAAATGAGGAAAGAAAGGTTAAGTAAATTTTAGTCCTGTAACTCAGGATGGTAAAGCGTTCTCTTGATTCTTGCAGTTGTAATGAATAGTAAGAATTTGAAGTAAGAAGGAATGTCACAGTATATTTTATTATATATCTCCAGAAGTGGTGATATTAGTGATAAGGATGATCTCACATTTGTTCTTTTCAGATAGATTCTAGATAAAGATATTAAGGCCAAAGTTTGGGTATTGGAGGGAAAAGAGGAGAAATAGTGTTTTCCTTAAAAAAAGGGGGGTAAGGGTGCCTGGGTGGCTCAGTGGGTTAAGCCTCTGCCTTCGACTCAGGTCATGATCTCAGGGTCATAGGATCAAGCCCTGCATCGGACTCTCTGCTCATCAGGGAGCCTGCTTCCTCCTCTCTCTCTCTCTCTGCCTGCCTCTCTGCCTACTTACAATCTCTGTCAAATAAATAAATAAAATCTTTAAAAAAGAGGGAGGAGGGGAGTCTGATTTGTGGATTTTAAATACTTACATACTGCTGCCACCAAGTAATTTCAGAAGCTTATTCAATAGATTTATATAAAATTATAGCATAACTCATTGTAATTCCCATATATTGGATAACTGGTATAGTACAATTCTCAAATGCCAAACAATGAGAAATTTATCTGTTGGGAACAGTTCCTGTAATGACAGGGATGCAAGATCCATTTGAGCTTTTTGAGTTCCTGGTTTTTCTAAGTGTGGCTCATGGGCCAGGAGATCCATACAATACCACCTGGTAGCTTATCAGCAATGAGGAAACTCAAGCCTACCCAACCCTTCTGAAAAATATGCGTTTTAACAAGACTTAATGTGGGCATATGAAGGTTTAAGAAGTAATGCTGAGGTTCACTTTTGACCTAGGTTGATTTTAACACTATATATACTTACCTACAAATATTGGGATCAGAAGAAGATAAACCAGTAGCATCTACTTAGTCCTGTGGAATTTGTGAAACAGGACTACATACTTTTTTTTTTTTTTTGACATGTTAAAATTTTTTTAAATGAGAAAATAAAATTGCATTGTAGCTACACCATTATGTTTTAAAAATCTTCTATGGAATTCACAAGTAGGTACCTATTAATAATCTTCTGTTGTAAGGAAAATGAAGAGTCAAGGACTGTAGCTTACTCTTCGTTACATCTCCTACCTACATTAATATATATCATGGTGTTATTAATTATAGTCACTTAACTGCCCTTTTGTTTTCCTTCAGCAAATGGTAAGACCTGCTTCCAAAACCGGAATGCTTTTCTGCACTCTTATCCAAATACCTTCCTCATCAGTCTCCTTCCCCCATATTTGAGGGACATCACCAGTGGACCAGAGCACTTTTCTTCTTGGAGCCCAGATGGAACCTCAGAATCATTCTCAATAAAGGTAGCCACAACAAACCAATCTAAGTTTGCAAACAGAATGGAAGCTCTTATCAAATGTAGTATTGCGTATTATATCATGTCCTGCAGATACTGTTTTTCATTGGTATAAGCAATGAAAATTGTTACAAAGTGTAAGTAGTTAATTCCTGCATTCTTGATTCAGATCATCGCTTACATTCCCAAAGCTCCTGTAGCAGTATTACGACCAGTCTTTAGCGAATATCCCAGCTTCATTAAATTTTATCAGATGCCACAGACAGTGAAATCCCTCATAAATGAAGATAAATCAATCACTTTTAACTTTGTGTGACTTTGGTCACACCACTTCTCATCCTCACCAATAACATGAGGTCAACATCATCTTATTCCAAGCGTACTGAGGAGATTAAATTAGTTAATATGTTAATGGGACCAGCTAAGTATCTAAGATAGAACAGTTATGTAAATAAGCATTTTCCTTTCTCACTTCCCTTTTCCTCTTAATGGTTTTGTTGGCAGAGGAGGTGATAGCATGTAAAGCAATGAAAATATTAACATAGTTCTTACAAGAGCAATAACCTCTCTCACTCTGCTGTCAATAATAAAAATGGAACTTACTGGGCAGTCCGTGTACTTAGTAGGTACTCTTTGGGTGAGGCTCACAGGCTTATAAAAGTGTGAAAGAGTAAGAGAAACAGGACTGCGTCTAAGCAGCACTTCAATTTATTGACGGGTATGTAAGGAGAGGGAACCATAAACTTGGTGATAACAGTCCAAAATCTATCTTGAGAAGTGTTGAAATAAGAAAAATGATTCTCACAATATTTCTATTGCACCATGTGAGAGATCCTGAGTAAGAGTGGGAATGGCAAAGTATTTGCTTTTCTGACCCTGTAACAGAAGCACGATTATTAGATAGATAAATGTACATTGCAGTAGACACATACTGTTCTCACAGGATGTTAATACCATGGCCTGGAGATACTTAATGATGTTTCTCATAAGATCTGTTTAAAAACTAAAAATGTATAAAAGCAATTCTTACTATAGGTGTTGTCTTCAATAAACAAACAAGGCATCCTGGAGAAAAGGATACACTGATAAAACTTACTGAACGCATACAGTGAGAATTACTGAAAGTCAGAAACTACATGAAAGTCAAAGTTGAATGTGTTGGGGCGCCTGGGTGGCTCAGTGGGTTAAGCTGCTGCCTTCAGCTCGGGTCATGATCTCAGGGTCCTGGGATCGAGCCCCCCATCAGGCTCTCTGCTCAGCGGGGAGCCTGCTTCCCCCTCTCTCTCTGCCTGCCTCTCTGCCTACTTGTGATCTGTCAAATAAATAAATAAATATTTTTTAAAAAAAGTCAAATGTGTTAAAATCTTCAGACTCTTAGGCCCACTGTGCTGTCTGATGGTGTCCTCTGCATTCAACTGCAGCATCTGCAGAGTCGAAGACTGACTGTCATTGCATTTAATCAGTGTATTCCCTTTTCGTTTCTTTTTTTTAAAAAATATTTTTATTTATTTGACAGAGATCACAACTAGGCAGAGAGGCAGGCAGAGAGAGAGAGAGGTAAACAGGCTCCCTGCGGAGCAGAGAGCCTGATGCGGGGCTCGATCCCAGGACCCTGAGATCATGACCTGAGCAGAAGGCAGAGGCTCAACCCACTGAGCCACCAAGGTGCCCCTGTATTCCCTTTTCTAAAGCATTCCTTAACAAATGATCCAGAGAAAAACCACATGTTTAAAAATATCTTCATTTAGCCACAGAGAAGGCATTTAAATGATAACTTATTAATTGGCCTTTTTTGGGGTCATATCATTTCAACTACCTTGGAAGCAAGATTCCAAGGCGGAAAGAACAGTAATAGTGGCTTTGCTGTTACATTGTTACATTGTTATATTTATTACCAGAGTGACATTAGTAATAGAGCAGACTGAGAAATATTAAGTGCTTTTTTTTTTCATGCTTGATTTTGGTGACTCTTTATACAACAAATTCTGATTCTTTCTATGTTTTGTCTAATTTAGATTCCCCTAACTTCTACTGGGCATAAAATGAATTAATTTCAGTTTGTGAAATTGTTTTTTTACAATCAAGAAATAAATCACCTGCTGAAATAATTCAGAAATGTAACTTAACTTGGGGCATTTTTTAAATGCATGTGTGAGAGTATTTAACCTTCACAGTAATTAAGCTCTGGAGAAATAGAAATTGTTGATAGAGATAGCTTAGAAAATTAAACCTTATTAAATAATACTAATTAGGCATATATTGGATTTCATCAGTTTCAGGATTTTTTTTTTCTTTGTTCTTTATCAGAAAATGGTTTTTATGTGGTGGATCTGTGAAAAACACGAAACAAGAACAATATATAATTATTTTACTCTAAAGCTCATTCATGTATTTATAAATTTATTTTTCTTCATAAATTTATTATCTATTGACTGGTGACTGCAAGAAGAAAATGGTTTCTTATCTCAGGTTTTCTCTGGCTTTTAATAAATTGGGAGCTCTAGGAAATGCTGCACTTCTTAATATTTGGCAGCTTGTAGCTCCATTTGCATACAATTTAAATATTTTAAAGTAAAATTAGAAATTTATAATATTTCTAAATTTACTTTTAATATGCCAAATGATGTTATTCTCAGACTGTTATTAAGACTCATATAGTCCATCTAGAATGTTCCTCCAGACTATGCTTTCTTTTTTTTTTAAAGATTTTATTTATTTATTTGACAGACAGAGATCACAAGTAGGCAGAGAGGCAGGCAGAGAGAGAGAGAGGAGGGGAACAGGTTCCCTGCTGAGCAGACAGCCTGATGTGGGGCTCGATTCCAGGACCCCGGGATCATGACCTGAGCCGAAGGCAGAGGCTTTAACCCACTGAGCCACCTAGGTGCCCCAAGCTTTCTTTTTTTTTTTTTTTTAAAGGGTATTTAAGGGTATTATTTTTATTTGTACTTAGTTTGTAGATACAGGTCTATAAACTGATATATCATTGAGCTACTATACTCATATTGGGAATCAAATTTGTTTCTCTGAGAACTCTCTTATCTGTTATAATACTAAGTCTGCTTCATGTATAGTTACAATCAATTATTTATTTAAGTAGGCTCCATGCCCAGTGTGAAGCCCAGTGTAGGGACTGAACTCACAGAGATCAAGAGCAGAGCTGAGCTCAAGAGTTGGACACTTAACTGACTGAGCCATCCAGGGGCCCCTTTAATCAACTTTTTAATTTAGGAATGAGTAAAAGCATATTTGCTAGAGATGATAAACCAGGAATTGCTTGGGAAATGGCTGCAGTTCATTTTGAAGTTATTAAGATATTGCCCGCCCCCCATCTGTGTTTTGTTAATTTTTCAGTCCTGACACGTATTACCTCCACTTGGAGCAATAAATTATAAATACCCATTTTTATTTCTGTAAGGTAATACTGAGGTTTGTAAAAAATATTGTTTTTACTAAGATATTAGTTATATGCCACTAGACTAAGCATAATTTGTCTATTTTGGTACTTGAGCAAAAACTGATGTTTCTAAAATGTATTTAGTTCTCTGCTTTCTAGATTTGATAGTGTTTAGTGGACACTGCTGTTTCCTTTCACGGACATAATTTTAAGAACAGTAACACTGTAGAATAAAAATCTGTTACTCTATCATATTTCTTAGAACATCACATATCATCAGATAGGTGCTTTTATTCAAATACACTTAGTTGTAATTAGGCCAAATTTGGACTTTTCCTAGACTGAACTCTTGAGGCCTTGACAGTGACAATTTGTTTGATGGTGATATTTTTAGTGCCATGACAGTTTCACTTTCTTTGTGTAAAAGTATGCTCACTGTGTTATCAGATATATGATAGCCATAATCAAAACACTCCTCATAGGTTACACAAAGACCACCTTAATGACTGAAATAAGCCTACTTCTTTGTGCCTTAGTTTTCTTACTTGTGAAAGTGGGGTACTAGTGTTGTTTCCTATTCTGGAATAATTTAGATTTCTTTATTATTTTTTTTAAATTAAGGGAAAAACCAATTCCAAGGCTTAGAATACTGTAATAATAAAAAGAAATGCCAGGTTTTCTTTGTATATACTCATAAGCCTCATAAGCCTATTTCCAAAAATTCCTTATTCCAGATATTAAATTACTTAATAAGAAAGAAAAAAATGTAAAAGCCACTCTTTATTGCACATGTACAATATATTTAACAATCTCTGTGTTAAATCACTAAAGTAGTTACATTTTGGACATGCATTGCTCTTTAAACTACTGAAAATCAGTAAGTATTTTATTCTTCCGGTGAGTAATCCTGTAATTTGGAAAGGATTAATATCTTTCTTTCTGTTGGGAGTCTTTCACATTTACTATTCTGTTCTTACAATAAATAAAAATGTTGCATTAATGCTATTATTAGGTCTGTTTAAAGAATAGCCCGGTTTTTTGATAATAGAAAATAAGTAGAGAAAATTGGAAACCAAAACTGAATATACCCTGCTATATTAGTTCCCAGAAAGTATAATTTATGTTTAATGCACATAATTTGCCTAATAATAAGTGGTGATTGACTAAATATTTTTTCAGCAAAGATACTATTTACCCAGATTATCATTTCATTTTGTATTTTTACTACTTTTCAGTGGAGGGAAAACCTCAGTCTTTACAATTAAGTATAAAAGCAGTATTGTAAAATTAGAGCCCGTAACTCCTAAACCAGGAGGAATTTTGAAATTAATAGTGCATTGTTGCTAAGTGCTAGACAGACTAGCTTCTCAGTAAACTGTAGTTTGTTACATGAAAAACATTAATAAATAAGTCCATTATTCTCATACTTTCTATAAACACCAACAATTTATATAATGCAACATTATAAAAACTTCAAAGCACATTTTAAAAAGGTTTAATTGCTATCTACATCATTTATGATTGTTCAACTGTAGTAAGATATGAAAATTCCTAAAACGGAAAGAAAAAATAGCAAAGAAAGCAGAAAACAATGAATCCAATGACCCAGTTCACTGAATAAATATAGATGATCACCATATCCATGTCAAACCACCATCCACGGCTATCATCCTCAAAGTGCAGATAATCCATCCTGTGTGCACCATGTGGGAATTGCCTTCTTGTAACTGGAGCTGCACGTCTATGGAAACCTATAAGATGCATCAACACGTTATTGTAAAGCTCATGGAATTCAGGTATGTGCTCATAAAGGAAGCTGTGTTTTGAACACTGGGACGATCAACAGAGCGTATCTTGATGTCACTGAGTGATATGTTGTATTCCTGACAGTTTTTTTTCCCAATGATTACCAATAGTCAGAGTCTCTTTTAGTTATGGGTTTTAAGGGCAGGATCAGTAAAATTAAGCAAAGAGCATGGAGTAGGGAGTCAGGAGAACTATTCTTGTTCTGTCACCTTCTTGGGCAAGCTATTTTTTTTTTTTTTAAGATTTTATTTATTTATTTGACAGAGAGAGAGATCACAGGTAGGCAGAGAGGCAGACAGAGAGAGAGGAGGAAGCAGGCTCCCCGCTGAGCAGAGAGCCTGATGCGGGGCTCGATCCCAGGACCCTGAGATCATGACCTGAGCTGAAGGCAGAGGCTTAACCCACTGAGCCACCCAGGTGTTGGGCAAGCTATTTGATCTCTTTGGGTCTCTGACTGCTCATCTATACCATCTGATGACTTAATCACAACGGATCCTCACAAATTTTTAAATTATTTTCACAGGCGAGCAATTTCTACATTTGAACTCGATTCAGGTTGTATTGTCACAATTGCTCTTTGTAACTAGTGATCACCAACTTAACCTTTTATCTCATACCTCAAGAATTTTATTGGTATTTGAATAAAATTCTAGAAGGAAAATATCTTGTTTTGGCACTGAACAGACTGGACAAAATGTACACCTTTGAAGAAATTTAGGTTTAATTTTTATAAATTTTAAATCATGGGCTTACTTAAGGAGATTGGTATGTAAAAAGCCAATCTCGAAACTTCTAGCAACAACCTTGAAGAAAATGCACGGGGTATGTGAACGTGGAATGTTAGCAGTAAGTCAAGATGCTACCGGGTACTTCTGCAATGGACATAATTCTATTCCCAATCTGATTATGATTCAGGCCTCCCTAGTTTTCACATACAGATAGTTTTTTTTTTCTGTTATATTCTGTCATAAGGTGTTTAGATTGGCTCTAGCTGGTTTTTCATGCCCTTGTCTGCTCTTTGCTGGTGATGTCAAGAGAGACACGAGCTCTAAAACGAAAGCACTGCTTAAGAACACAGGAGAAGGAGAAACCATAACAGGAACACAGGAATACATAAAATCATTTAAATTGAAAACAACATAGAACCTGGACCTGCCAATTGATATTTCACTATGAGATGTTAGTTTGTAAAAACCCCTCTTGCTATGGTAAAAGTCACATCAGTGGTTTAAAGGATAGGAAAAATGCAACCAGTCATTTGATTGGACTCCAATCAAGTGCCAGAAAATTATAAAACCAACCAACCAACCAGCCATCAAACAAACAAAAATACAAACAGACCAAAAATGCCCTACTGTATATCCTTTGGCTACTCAGGGCTCTGAAACTCAACTAGTATACTACAGAAGACAACTAGATCTGATCAGAAGTGTTTAGTAAAGGGACTAATTTTACCAGAAATTAATGCACTCAGTATTTAATAGTAGTAGGTGTGAATTTTTTTGTATGTGAGTGTATACTTGTCAGTGCTTACGTTTTGGTACCAGAAAAACTACTGGCCATAGCTAAAGAAAACATCATCTATATGGATAAAGGGAACATCTAGTGGAAACACCACCATGGGATCCTTCCCAGGCCGCTGGTGGCTCTTTGATCTCAGTTTTTAGCTGAAGTGTTTGAGAGCTGCTTTACAGCACAGGAACACATGTGCAGGGAGGAACTTTCCTGGCGGGGGGTTCCTAAATGCAGAGCATTTCAGTAAACCATAAAACCGCCACGATGGTCCAAGTGCTAAGTCCTGATTTTAGCTGGTCGGGCCAGATGGCCACTTGCATCGCTATGTGTTTGTGGATTTTTTGGTCCCTATATTGAAGGTAATCACCAGTCGGTGCCTGAAGGTGACCAAGATCAGAAGCAGCCTGCAAGTCCCAAGCAGATGTCTTGTAGACATCAGGATCCTGGTGCCCAGTTCTCAGGCCAGGGTGATCAGAGGGTGATAGGATCATTTTGTTGGACCCCAGTAGTTGTACAGTTGGGTGAGGATATCCTTGCAGATCAAAGCCCCTCGGGCTTCACCCTCACTACTACCAGCAACCCATAGTTGCACCAGCTTCCACGTGGATACCTTCTCTGACAGGTTATTTTCCAGAGTGGTATTGTTCACACAGAAGCCAGTGCCCCCAAAAGCTCTCAGTTGTGTATTGCACAGGCCACTCACTGACAGTACAGACTCCTGGACTTGAGACTCCTTGGGGGTGACTGGCGTTGGACTCCAATGTGGCTGCTGCAGCCCCAACTTAGCTCTATGTAATGTGTGCACAGGTGCCACCCCCAAGGGTATAGGGGCCTTCTAAACACTCTGACACAGCCTTCCTCCCATCTTATTAAGGGAGCCATTCTTCCTATGGCTTCCCTGGACAAAGCTAAAATCCCATCTGTCCTGAGACTGACTTTGCTAGTCATGTTTCAGACGTTATAGGCCTCAATTTCAGGCAGTAAAGTAGACCCTTCCACTCTGTCTACAGCTATGGGTAGATCTATACATACAGCAATCTGGAAGAAGGGCAGAATACAGCAGGAGAGAGATGGAGGAAATTAGGACCAGATACATGTATCTACAGAAACAGACATAAGATAGAACCTGTGGAGGCGAATGCAGATGGAGATACAGGTGTATCTGTGTATATATCTAACTGGCAAATAGAATTCTTTTCTGATTTGCAGACTCTAAACATAAAGGTGTTGGAAAGTGGGCCTTAAATGAGGAAATCCAAAATCTCTCATCAGCCAGGGTAAAATGTTAATATTTTGAGGCAGAATTAAAAAAACAAGGAAATAAACTGCTGGCACCCACATTAAAAAAAAAAAAGTGGTAGTTCTTGTATGACTAAATGAAAGTATTACTGAGAAATATTACATCTCCTTGTGAAATACTGCACTTTTTTTCAGTAATATGTACCTGCTTATTATTTAGAGCTTGAACATAAGCTTGCCCAATGGCAACATCTCTTGGTTGACCAATACATAGTTTCAGAGTCTTCTAAAAAAAAAAAAAAAAAAACTACAAATTTCAAAGGACTGATAATCTGATCGTAACCTTTGGTTTTTACTTACTAATGCCCACTTTAAGTATTTCTGTCCTTATTTGTTTTAGTGGAGACAATACAATAAACTATGGAAAAGCTATAATTTTGGTAGCTGCTAGTAACTCTGGTGATAAAGGTTCTGTGAGGCTCAAGCTTTAAGCAGATTCTCGTTCATCCATTTTAACAATGGAAGAACACTAAATATGCTCCAGATCAAGCTGCTTATTCTGATGGCAACGTTACACTCACTTGGGTAGTAGTATCTAAAGTCAAACTTCTTTGATCAAGGATAATTCTAGATAACTGTTTATATGATTTATATTTAAGAAAAGTTGTACATATTTAAGTCATATGGACATCTTAATTTTTGTAATCAATGAACATGCAATAACTTTCCATTTAGTCGTGTCTTTTCCGATTACTTGCATCAATATTTTATAATTTTCAGTAAATTTACTTACATTATGTAGATGTAAAACATGAAATTAAAAAGGATGAGATAAAGGGGAAAAGGTAAATTAGAGGGCCATATTTCAAATAGGTTTTTAATAATTCATAATGTTTTTGGCTGACTTCCTATCACATTTTATTTTTAAATTATTAATTTTTATTGCTTATAAAACGTTTACAATAGGATGATATTTTTTCCTGTCTTTTTTGGTTGCTTTGTTAGTATTAAGTCTCTTGTGTACTTTGCACTAATATTTATCTAAAACTAGATAATATAATATAAAATCCATTTAACTGGGCATATGCAAACTTCAACATATTTTAACAGATAGAAAACATGCCAACGAAGTCTGTCCTTCTGTTATTCGACTTCCAGTTTTCCTCAGCCAACATTACATACCATCATAACCTCTAAGTAAGAATGCCACTGTTAGTCTTCACTCAGCTTCACTCAAAAGCTTAACTTCTGTTTAGATAAGTAGAATATATTCTTTTATGTTCTCTTCCCACATTCCAGTGGGTTGCTTTGTACCCACCTTGGGAGGTATTCTTTTTTGGAGAGCATGTTAAGGGAATTTCATCCCAACAGGTTTTTAAGACTATCTAACCACCATTCTCTAAACTGTAGTCATTATTTTAAGAGAAAGGGGGGTCTGTTAGGGTGGGAGAGAGGGGAAGTGGGAAGAGTTTTTGCACATTCAAAGATTAGCCCAATATATAAACACAAATATTTCCAAAGTAGCTGATACTCCTTTTCCACAGCTGCTTCACAAATAGAGGCTGGAGAATAAGCAGCACTATTATTGGAAATTATTATTATATAACAAAGTGATTTTTTTTTTTCTGACCTAAAGGATTATTTATAAACCTTAGATGTTTCAGATTTCAGTTTCAGTTGGTTGGGTCAAAGGAACGATGGTATTAATGGAATAGCCCTAGAAAAAAGTAGGGCTAAGAGAAAACATGGCACAAAAGACGAAGCATTATGGGTGGGAAGATCATATGTGCTGGTTTCCCCAGGACAGTCTCAGTTTACTTTTGTTCTCCTGGTAGAAGTACTAATAGAGTGCCTCTCATTCTGAAAGTGTTCTCCCATCCAAGTACTAACCAGGCCCGACCCTGCTTAGCTTCCGAGATCAGACGAGATCGGGCGCGTTCAGGGTGGTATGGCCGTAGACTGAAAGTGTTCTCATTAATGCTAATTTTCAGCTCTGAACACCACAAAGACTCAGGAAGTAAGTTTTTATAGGTAAGGTGGATAAGGATCATTGCTTGTTTAATATTAATTTCTTTTTCAAGAAAAAGAGAGAGAGATGGGGAGAGAGGTGGAGGGTCAGAGGAAGAGAAGATCTTAAGCAAGATCCATGCCCAGAGTGGAGCCTGATGAGGGGCTTGATCTCATGATCCAAGCTGAAATCAAGACAGCCACTTAACCCCCTGAGCCACCCAGGTGCCCCTTAATTTTTTTTTTTTTAAGGTGGGGAGTTAGTAAGTGGGTTTTTGTAAATATTTTGGGATTTCCAAAGCTATAAATTGGATGGGATGATTGCAATTTCTCAATCAAAATCTGATGAAAGGAAAATCACCTCACAGATATTGTTACTTGGTAAGTATTAGATTATGACATCAGAAGAACTGCAAGAATACTAACGAGTGATTAATTCCAGTAATCAGTAACTGATTCCCCTGTAAAATGATCACAATGAAAGGACCTAATTCAGTAGGCTACCATGAGGATTAGATGAATTAATACATATAAAGCACAGGCCTGGTCCATTATAAAGGTTCAGTGCATGTCAGATTTTTCTTCTTACATTATTATTACTATTGTTACTATTAATATGTGGAAGAAGCTACCTTTTCTTGCCAGAGCTTGCTCTTCATATTATGTCTATCTTTTCTAAATAAATCAATGAGTTGACCATTGATGGTTCAAACAAAATGGCTTCTAACTGTTTAAATATGAGTTGATTTCTTCAAGGCAGTGGCTAATTTTAAGTAGACTCTCAGGGTATCAGACCCTGAAACTATGAGATCTACTCAACATTTATAGAGGGCATATTTACAATCTGTTAGTCACTGAGGATTTTAAGATATTTTAAGAAACTATGAGTCTGGAACAGTGTTCTCGATTTTTTTTTTAAAATTAGCACCGCCATAAGGGGAAAGATAAGTGAAATTTAAATTTATGTATTCTAATCAATAAATTAACTTAAATCTACTTTCTTCCTAATTAGAGAAAATAAATAGGAAAGAATAAGATTTTGTCAGGTACAGTTAAGCTTTTGAGGGCCACAAATCAAAGTAATGTCTAGGATTTTTTGGTGGCCCTCCAAACCAATCTTTGCCCCCAAAGATCCTAGGATGGCCTAGGAGACAGTATGCCTAAAACCATCATAATAGTGAAATATATACATATATATATAGTGATATAGGCAACTATTTTATTCCAACAGCATTTGGATTGGAATTAATGGAGTGAAAACTTCTGCACCAGGAATTTACTTTTACATGGACTTAACCACAACCTATTACTGGTAACAACCAATAATAATTAGTGTGGTATTGAGACATGGTTTAAAGAGTATCTAATATTAGTACTTCTACCTGTGCTATTTTATTTTTATTTTTTTAAGATTTTATTTATTTATTTGACAGAGATCACAAGTTGGCAGAGAGGCAGGCAGAGAGAGAGGGGAAGCAGGCTCCCTGCTGAGCAGAGAGCCTGATATGGGGCTCCATCTCAGGACCCTGGGATCATGACCTGACCGAAGGCAGAGGTTTTAACCCACTGAGCCACCCAGGTGCCCCATACCTGTGCTATTTTAAAGAACACAGTAAAAACATAAACTTCATACTCCTCCCACCCCCCCATATATTACAGTAGGGGAAAAAAAGCACTGTGCAGGGAAAATCATCCTCATCAAGAGATCAGAAAATATGGATTCTTGTGCCAATATTAAACATAACCATTTGGTCAAGTCAAAATAGTTTCTCTGTAGCTTGCAAGATGTTATATGGTTTTCCTTCTTTAATCTGTTAAGGTGATGAATTCACAGAGATTTTTTAAAAATGTTGAATAATTTAAATCTATTAAAGTGACAGATTTTCCAATGTTTTATCATTTCTTCATACATAGGACAAATTACATGTATTAATGATACTCATTTTCATATACTGATGAATTCAGCTTTATATATTTTATATGGAATTTTTATGCCTATGTTTGTAAGGAAGATTGGTGTATAATTTTGTTTTGTTATTTTTGCCTGGTTTATCATTATTTTATTGGCTTTTTAAAATATGTTGGCAAATGGGTAACAATTCTACATGGGTCTCTGTGTGTCTGCGTATCTTGTAAACAGAAGTAATGACTGCTTCTATTCTGTACTGTTTCTTGAAAGATATTCCTGTAGCATACAAAGGGGAACAGGATGTTCCCCTTTGAGAACATACTATATTTAACAGTTATAAAATAATTGAATTTTGGGGCACCTGGATGGCTCAGATGATTGAGTATCTGACTTTTGATTTAGGCTCAGGTCATGATCTCAGTGTCATGAGATTAAGCCCCGCACTGGGCTCCGCGCTGAGCATGGAGCCTGCTTAAGACTTTTTTCTCTCTCTGCCCCCACCTCCTGCTTGCACTCTCTCTCTTAAAAAAAAAAAATTAAAAATTAGAAAAAGAACTAAATTTTATGAGCTCAGAGCTCTCCAGGTAACACAGCCCAGTGTGTGTGTAGGTATCACCCGGCCCTATCTGTAATGTTCTAGGAGAAAAAGGGATCAGGTATCCATCATCAATTCTGCTGTTTTGGCTAATGTTGTGAGTAACAGACCATCCTTTGTTTCTGCCCCAGGAATCTTACACTTTTTGCAAACATCCTTGAAAGTGGAAGGCTAATTTGTTTGCTTGTTAATAGGGTAAAATCTCAGACCCTTAAGAGTTCTCAACATTTACAGTCTTGTGTCCTTTTTACTCTATGAAACAATGTGCATAAAATTATAATCCTTGATGGTTTGGTGAATCTAGCCTATAAAACCATTTGGGCCTGTTGTCTTTTCAAGTTTGGGGGTAAATTTTTAAATTCCAATTCTTTACTAGTTGTATCAGTTTCTTTATTAATTGCTAGTCTGTTAATGTTTTCTAAAGTTGTTTTTGGCATTTTTATACATTATCCATTCAATCCAAGTTTTTAAACCTATTGGACTAAAATTTGCATAACTGTGGTACATTTAGTGCTCCATGCAAATAATCTGGTCTTCTGAGTACATCGTTTATTTTGTACTTCTTTGCCACTGAGGTTAGGGATAGCCATGAGACTCGACCAATGAAAATTACTATTCAAACAAAATATTCTGCATTGCTTCTGGGTAGAGCATTTATCAGTTTGAAAGGCTGCAGCAGTCTTTTCCCTTCCTCCCCAGCAACTACCAAAATACCAGATAGACTGCTCAGTCAGCTTCGGTCATAAAGCTTAAGATGATGTAGCACAGAGGACTCAGGAGTTAAGGGAAAATTATTTCAACATCGCTAGGCATTCTGGTTGAGAATCACAAAATAATCTATAAAGCTATTCAAGAAAAGGATGATAATCTCTAAAGTTGAATCTGACTCCCCCCCACCCTTTTTTTCCTTCATGTGTGAAAGTACTCTTGGAGAAATTTCATTGTGTGAAATTGAAGAGTGACAAAGGACTGTGGAGAAAATCTCCAAGTCAGAGTTAGGTTGAGAAAAAATACAAAGAAGAAACCACATTCTAGAATCTCAAACAGGTATTTCTGCCATTTTATAAATTCTCTTTTCTAAAAACAATTTTACCTCTGAAGGATTTTTCTCCTATCCTAGAAGGTAAAGGCCATCACTCTCTACCCCGCCATCTGGTTTAAGTTTATATTCACCATCAGAGACTATAAATAAGGTAGGTTCCATTATTTTGAAGACTCCTTCAGAGACATAAAGATTGTGCACAATTATCTCATATTTTTTCAATTTTAGCAACTTTCACAGTGCTTATACTGGGTACTAAATGTGTTTGCTGAATGGATGGATGAGTGAGTGCCTGTATGTAAGGAAAGACATCAGAAAATAGAATGAATAATTAGCCTGTTTTTCCAGAATGTTTCAAATCAGGCCTCCCAAATATATTTTTAGCAGGAATGGAATATTATTATGAATGTATTTGAGATGCATTTTGTAGATCTTAAGAAAAAATATTCTTTAGAAGTTAGTTCAGAGAGCATTGAAATTAGTATTAAAAGAGAAAGAGTCATCTGTCATATACCAAGCATTGGGTAAAGCCTCAGATATATCACTAACCAAGACAGACACACCGCATGCTCAGAGCTTAAACTCTGGTGGAATGAACAACGATGACAGACTACTGCTGATTGATTCTTATTTTACAGTCATTGCAATAAGTATCAAATTTATCAACACTTTGTAAATAAGGGAATTAGTTAAGGCTTACAGAGGTAAGGTAACTTCTACCAAGATTTGAACCTATTTCTTTTTCTCTCCTCTGGGGACCATTTGATTCCCAATTCTGCTAGTTAACAACTGTGTGATCCTGAGCAGGTTACTTCACCTTTCTTACTGAGTTTCTGGAGATAATGAATGAGGACAGTAAGATACTTTCCAGCCTTACCCATCCTACATCTTACATGTAGTTAGGTGCTTTAAAAAAAGGATGTATGTGATATCCTTCATGTGTGATGAGACAGACAAAAGGTTGAAGCACAGTATTTTACTGCTGTCTTTTTCATATTACATAAGACATTTATAGTGCCAAGTTGATTGATCTAAGTAGGCCTTAGCAGAGGTGGAGTGATATTTTTATAGTCAAAAGTAGGTATAGAGTTACTCTGTTAATATAGTTGAAAAGCTAATACAAAATGAATTTTAAATGTCATCTTTTTCTCCTGTATTTTTAGGATGCCAGAGTCAAATGTATAAGTCCTGTAAAATTAGTTTTTTTCTAATGAATAAAGTATGTGTGGATTACTTATAGTTCTATGACACTTGTTTAATTTTCAGTATACAGTTGAACCATGAACAACATGGATTTGAGCTGTGCGGGGTCACTTACAAGTGGATTCTTTTTTTTTTTTTTTTTTTTAAGATTTATTTACTTTAGAGAGAAAGAGAATGTGAGCTGGGGAGGGGCAGAGGGAGGGAAAGAATCTCAAGCAGACTCCCACCTGAGCACGGAGTCCCATGCAGGGGCTCCATCTCACCACCCTGAGAGCGTGACTTGAGTTGAAGAGTCGGGAGGTTAAACAACTAAGCCACCCAGGTGCCCCACAAGTGGATTTTTTCCCAATAAATACATATACAGTAATGTAAATGTATTCTCTTTTCCTTATGATTTTCTTAACATTTTTCTCTTGCTTTATAGTAAGAATACAGTATATAATACATATACAAGTAGACTGTGTATCTTATCAGCCAGGCTTCTGGTCAGCAGTTGGTTATTAGTAGCCTTGAAGGAATCAAAATTTAAGTGCAGATTTTTAATTATGGGGGTTATTGGCAACCTTAACATCTGTGTTGTTCAAGGGTCAACTGTAGTTTACAAAGTTATCAGGCAAAATCACAAAAAAATGAATACCATGATTTCTTTCAAAAATATTTTTGTGGCAAAAAATATATAACACAAAATCTGCCATTTTAACCATATTTTGGTGTACAACTCAATAGCATTAATTACATTTACAAAGTTGTACAACCATTATCACAAAGACAACCTTTGTAGCCATTAAGGAGTAATTTCCCATTCTCCTCAGTCTCTGGGAACCTCTAATCAATGACTTAGTCTATTCCAGGTATTGCATAGGAGTCAGATTATAAAATATTCATCCTTTGGGGTCTGGTTATTTCGCCCAGTGTAACATTTTCAAGGTTCACTGATAGTGTAAGCAGGTATCATAAATTCATTTTTTCATGGCTAAATAATATCCCACTGTATGTATATACCACATTTCTGTTTTTCCATTGATTTGTTTATGGCTACTTGGATTGCTTCCATTTGTTGTCTATTATGAATAATGCTGCAGTAAACATTGGGATACAAGTATCTCTTCGAGTCCCTGTTTTCAGTTTTCTTTGGGGTATATATCCAGGAGAAGATCTGTTAAGTCATGGTAATTCTATATTTAGCTTTTTGAGGAAACTCCAAAATATTTTTGCAGTGGGATGCACCATTTTACATCACTACCAGCGATCTTTGAGGATTTCTATTTCTCCACATTCTTGTAAATACTTTTCTGTTAAAAATTTTTGTTAGAGCTGTTCTAGTAGGTGTGATCTCATTGTGGTTTTCATTCCCTTAATGACTAATGATGTTGAGCTTTTTTAAAATATCCTTATTGGGGGCGCCTGGGTGGCTCAGTGGGTTAAGGCGCTGCCTTCGGCTCAGGTCATGATCTCGGGGTCCTGGGATCAAGTCCCACATAGGGCTCTCTGCTCAGAAGGGAGCCTGCTTCCCTCTCTCTCTCTCTGCCTGCCTCTCTATCTACTTGTGATCTGTCTCTGTCAAATAAATGTTAAAAAAAAAAATCCTTATTGGTTATTTGTATATCTTTGAAGAAATGTCTATTCAAGTCTGTTGCTCATTTTTTAAATTGGGTTGTCTTATTGAGTATTGAGTTCTTTATATATATTCTGGGTATTAAGCCCTTATGAGATATGATTTATAAATGTTTTCTCATATGGAGGCTGCATTTAATGAAGTTCAATTTTTTAGTTTTAGTGTTCATGTTTTTGGTGCTATGCCTAAGAATCTAGTGGTCATGAAGATTTGCCCCTGTATTTTCTTCGAAAGAGTTTTATGGTTTTCTGTCAGAATGGCTAAAATTAACACAGCAAACAACAGGTGTTGACAAGAACGCAGAGAAAGGGCAACCTTCTTGTACTGTTGGTGGGAATGCAAACTGGGGCAGCCACTCAGGAGAATAGTATGGAGGTTCCTCAAGAAATTAAAAATAGGGGTGCCTGGGTGGCTCAGCGGTTTAAGCCTCTGCCTTCGGCTCAGGTCATGGTCTCAGAGTCCTGGGATCGAGCCCCGCATCGGGCTCTCTGCTCAGTGGGGAGCCTGTTTCTCCCTCTCTCTCTGCCTCCTGTGACCTCTCTCTGTCAAATAAATAAATAAAATATTAAAAAAAGAAATTAAAAATAGAACTACCTGTAATCCAGAATTTCACTAATAGGTATATACCCCAAGGATACAAAAATACTGATTTGAAGGGGCACATGCACCCCCTTTTTTTTATAGCAGCAATGTCCACAATAACCAAACCATAGAAAGAGTCCAGATGCCCATCAACAGATGAATGGGTAAAGAAGATGTGGCATGCATACACACACACACACACAAATAGAATACTACTCAGCCACCACAAAGAATGAATGCTTGCCATTTGCAATGGTGTGGATAGGGCTAGACTGTATTATGCTAAGTGAAATATATCAATCAGAGAAAGACAAATACCATATGATCTCATCCACATATGGCATTTAAGAAACAGAACAGGGGCACCTGGGTGGCTCAGTGGGTTAAAGCCTCTGCCTTCAGCTCAGGTCATGGTCCCAGGGTCCTGGGATCAAGCCCCTCATCGGGCTCTCTGCTTGGCAAGCAGCCTGGTTCCTCCTCTCTCCTCTCTCTCTGCCTGTCTCTCTGTCTACTTGTGATCTCTGTCTGTCAAATAAATAAATAAAATCTTAAAAAAAAAATTAAAAAAAAAAGAAAGAACAAACTGAGGGCTGATGGAGGGAAGAGGTTGGGAGAAAGGCTAGATGAGTGATGGATATTAAAGAGAGCACTTGTGATGAGCACTGGATATTGTATGTCAGTGAGGAATCACTGAAATCTATTCCTAAAACCAACATTGCACTGTATGTTAAGTAAGTGTAATTTAAATTAAGAGTAATGAACTAGCAACTTTATTATTTTCTCTTCTGCGTGAACGCTTAGGACATACCACATAAGCAATGTAGAATAAAATATAAATGACTAGAAACTTTGAGTTTCTAGAAACATGTAATCAGTCCTTTTAAGTTCTGTTTGGTATGTTTTGAGAAATTATCCTTATAGTCCTTCATTTTCCCAGATCAGAAAAAGCAGTCTCTGTGCCAGTATTACTATATTTGCTCTTTTCAATTTTAAGAAAAAGGATATTTAAATGTAATAATGAAAAAATAATGGGATAGAAATTAAATGGTTTTAGATTATATTATCAGATTCTACTATAACATCTATGTATATAACCTTGCATTATATCTAGTGTAGCTATAAAATATTTCAGCTATTTCAATACTGGTACAATTGTGATGTTTTTCTGTTGTAAGTATCTCAGGCTGTTGTGGTTAACTCTAACACAAGCCTAATACTGGTAAGGTAAAAATTTGAAGTTTTATCTGTTCAGGCATTTGAAAGTTTTCAGTGCCAAATTATAAATCTGGAAACATGAAAATGTTTTCATATTATCCTATTAATTTTGATGAGCTAATACTCTAATGCTATTAAAATTTGTAGGTATACATCTCATTTAATATTAATGTATTTTAAGCCATAATAAGTAAGTCCTTCTACTTCATGTGCACTGCAAAAATGAAAGATGCAGCTACAGCTATGGTATAGTTAATCATAGTCTTTCTGCCAGTTGACAAGAAGGATCTGGAACTTCTAAGCATGTTTTCAGATTATGCATACTCTTTGTGTCCCCAAAGGAAACAAGCTGGGACTTCCCTAGATACTTACTACTTTTTAATTCTTTTTAGAATTTATCTCTTGAGATTACCTTGATAGCCAATTCAATCCAATTTCCTCTTTTGACAGATATATTTTTTAACATATATGTATTTACGGATGAACAGACAAATACTTAGTGCCTTGGATACAATACCACTTTATGGTCTCCCCAAATGTCCTGGCATTTTGCTCAAGGAAGTGTTCACAGCATATTGGCTAAACTCTAGTTCGTGCAATTCCTTGTAAATTTGCACTGTAGTTTCAGTTAAGTTTGTATTTGCTATCCGAAACAAATGGACAACTGCCACACGCTATTAAACTATCACTACACTAAGCCAGGGTTAATTTCATTTCAGTGTAAAACAAACACCATTTCCTTTATTTATAGCATTGCATTCCATCTAATTAATCTGCTCTTCATAATATTATGAATATGTTACTGCCTGGAAGTCAGAGAGTTTTTAAGGTATCTTTCCATTCTGAGTCCACAGTTCTGTACTGCTGTATAACTAAAGTCCTAGCAGCTTCTAGAGTGATGTACCTCACCCTTGGTTCTTTGGCTGCACATTGGAATCTCTGGAGGAGCTGTAAATACTGATGTTTGGGATCCATCTCCAGAGATTCTGGTTTAATTGGTCTGGGATATGGCTAGGGCACCAGGATTCATTCATGGTCACAGTGTGAAATAACAGAAATTAATACCCAGAAACTGTTTTGCTTCAAAAAACAAAACAAAACCTTAGCTCTTTCCTTCCTTAATACAGAAAAAAATTATTTTCCATCTGTTAAAGTCAGTTGAGGACCTGGAAATTTTCCGAGATGAGAAATTCTGTTTCATAATAATGGTCTTATTTTGTAGTTGCTCTATTTTAGGAAGTCTAATTCCTGAAATTCTGGATTAAGATTATGAATGCTGATGATTGTTAGTGTGATCAAGCTAACTGCTCACCTGAGTAGAGTGAAATGAGTACGAGTAGTTTACATTTTGCTTGCTATAAGGGATACATGATGCAAACCAAATTCCTTAGAAGCTGGTTATGTCATTTTGAAAAAAATGGTTTTTACTATGCAAATTTAATAATACTCTACAAAAAGAAAAAAACCCAAATTCCTTCCATAATGTCACAATTTTTGTTAGTTTAAAATAATATTTTTTAAGATTTATATATACTTAAGATAACTTACTAAAAACTGGAAGGCTTCTGGTCAGTAAATATGAATAATGTTAGATTGTATAACTATTTTTTAAAAATATTTTATTTATTTATTTGACAGAGATCATAAGTAGGCAGAGAGGCAGGCAGAGAGAGAGAGGAGGAAGCAGGCTCCCTGCCGGGCAGAGAGCCCCACGCGGGGCTCGATCCCAGAACCCTGGGATCATGACCTGAGCTGAAGGCAGAGGCCTTAACCCACTGAGCCACCCAGGCGCCCCAGACTGTATAACTATCTTATATGAGGAAATGCAAACTATAATTTGTTCTACTTTGTATCTGTCATGACAGGTAGTATGAGTGTTTTTGGTTGGACATGTCCCTATTTTAAAGAGAAATTCTAGTTTTCAAATCATTTGTATCTGAGCACTGAGCATCATTTCATTAAGAAATTGTTGGACTATAGATTCCATCTCTTCAATCCATCTATAATTAACACATTTTATTTAATGAGGACTTCCTTGTTACTTTATTTTTCTCTTAGATAAATGTTGAGGTTATTATGGTACTTTCTAATAAAGTTATGGATGGAGGCATGAGTATATAAGATATAAGAGGCATGAAGCACTCTTGTGGATAGTTATCTTTTCATTGGCGAGATTGTCCTAAGGATGAAGCAGCCACACGTGTAAATATAAACCCTATTTATCATGAAAAGAAACAAGATATGGAGTGACTACATGTGTTCACTTATGCTGTAAACTGCAGAACTCCAGAGAGCACCTTTCAAAAACATGACAATTTTACAGGTTCTTCCAGGACTGCAATGTGGCAGTCCTGACTTCAAAGCTCTGACTGCTTTTAGAAGCGTCTAGGAGGTAAACTCAGGTAGATAATTTTCTATGATGAGGTAGCCTAGAATAAGCTAAGGAAGAATAAGCTATACTGTTTAAAATATATTATCTAGATTCTGGTGAATGAAAGGCACCCATTATACTTGAGTTCAGAAAGTTGAAGTGGGAGGAGAACAAGGCATGTCAATGCGAGGCAATGCCTGTGAACCCAGAGACCTGAGCCACTGATAATATAGGGCTCAGTGACTGTTAATTCCCAGTGTCCTTTTTGTTGTTTTTAACAGCTTCCATTTTCTAAGATTTTATTTATTTATTTGACAGACAGAGAGGAGGAAGCAGGCTCCCCTGCTGAGCAGAGAGCCCGATGCAGGGCTTGATCCCAGGACCCTGGGATCATGACCTGAGCTGAAGGCAGAGGCTTTAACCCACTGAGCCACCCAGGCGCCCCAACAGCTTCCATTTTCTATTGACATTGTCCATTCTTTTACCTGTGTTGCCCATCTTTTTCTCTTTTCATTAACATTTGTTTAAATGGCTATTTTAATATCCTAGTCTTATAACTCCAAAATCTACATCACTGGGGATCTACTCCTATTTTTTGCTTCCTCTCGATTATTGGTCACATTTTCCCAACCTTTGCTTGTCTCATAATTCTTTATTGTATGAATGATTCATGCAAATAGAAGTAGATATTGTTTCCTCCCAAGAGATGGCGGATTCTTTTGTCAGACAGATAGGGAGAGAGGCTGATCACCTGAACCTGATAATTAATAAGCTGGGGTAGAGGTAAAGTAAGGCTGCAGATTTTACTACACTCAATCTACCTCACTCTACAGCCTATCTATGTTTTTTTTGCAGTTCTTTAATGGGACTTTATCTCTGTAGCCCTATGGAGTTCACTATGGGACCACAGGAGATTTGTACTCTGTTTTTCAGGTGTTGACTCCTCCTTGAGCATTGTCCTTTGGGTTTTTAGTTAAGAATTAAGTAGGTCTCTATCTTCTCTAATCTGAAAGGTCTGCTTTTCAGAGGTTGTAAATGGAAGTCTATCCTTTTATCCTATAAGGTTTAAAATAGGGGAAATGTCAGCCTTCTGCAGAAGGTGGTGGAGTAGGAAGATTCTAAGTTTACTTCATCCCACAAATACAACTCAATAACACTGATATCAGTGCAAAAAACCCAGAAAAAGACCTGAAGACTGGCAGAACAGGCGGTCCACAGGTAAATGTAGAGAAGAGGCCACATCAAAGGGTGGAAATATGGTGGAAAGCTAAACAGGCCAATGGGGTTGTCTGTGGGAGGGGAGGATACTGCAGGCTTGGAGAGTGGAGAGAAACAGACCCTCACACAAGATACCCCATATACGGGGAAACTGCATAGGGAGAACAAATCCCTTAACATTTGGCTTTGAAAACCAGAGGGGCATAATTTCTTGCATTTTTATAATCAGTAGGGCTTAATACCTGGGACTTCAAAAATCAGTGGGCTCAGCTCTCAGAAACCTGGTAGGACTCAAGGAAAATGAGTCCTCACCCTTCAAGAGACAGCAAAACAAACAGCCCCACTGAGATTTAGCATAGAAGCAGGAGTTTGAAAAACACATGGGGTGTATGAGAAGGGCGTTTGTTTACTAAAGTCAGAGCAGTCTATGCTGGAGGGGCAGGGATCTTTGGGAGACTTCTCCAAGAACAAAAGACCTGGTGGGTGCTGTTTCCCTCCCCCAGCCTAGATACACTGACATCTGCGGGAACTAGCACAGTGACAACATTCTCCACCTACATTACTAATAGAGTGGCCTGCCCTAGTGCATGTCTGCAGATCCACTCCCCCCAATGCAGCTGGCCTCAGCAGAATGTCTGGGCAGCTGCAGGTCTCCTCCCAAGCAGACCTTGCTGGCACTGTATGCCCTGTCCCCCAACTCTCCTGCAGACTTGCCCTCTCCATCTTACCAGAGGAGTTTGCTAAAGCAACTTCAAATCCCCTCCCATAGCAGACATGCACAAACCTCGCTAACACCACAGGCCCTGTCCCTTTGTCCTCTTGTGGACTTGCCAGAGTCTCATACTCACTTGGCCACAACCCACCCAAAGCAGCACTACAAACCTGGCAGTATGCAAGCAGCACTGACAGAAGCCAGCACCACTCCAAAGTGACTCCTTTCCTGGGGAGTAGGGGAGACAACCACACATACTAATTTGACTGTGGCCCCAGCAGGGGCTTGGGGGCAGACATCTGGTCAGACTGCAGGTCTCACCAACTAATGGAAGCTTCTTAGGGGACAATACAGGGGAAGTGCTCTGCAATTGGGTTCTACCATATCTCTGGCAAATATGTGTTCTGACTCAAGCATAGCGTGGCTCCAGATTAGCCCACTAACAACACAGGGACCAAATGCTGCCCAAAACAGGCAGAGAGAAGCATCGCAGACTGAAGATAAAGGCAGCTCAAGCCACAACACTGGGACAGAGGAGACACCTCTCATGTGCCAGGTTCTGGTGAACAGGGGACATGGTACTACAGGGCACTAAATGACCTCTTCTTCATAAGATTACTACTTTCAAGAGCAGGAGATGTAGCTGACTTTCTTAAAAACAAACACAGATAATTAGACAAAATAAGACAGAAATATGTGTGAAATGAACCAATAGCAATAGAGCTAAATAAAAGAGATAAGTAATACACCTGATAGAGAATTTAAAGTAATGGTCAGAAAGTCTGTAAGATCCTAAGCACAGAGAAAACAATAAAGAACAAATCAGAGATGAAGAACTCAATAGCTGAAATTAGAGGAAGCAGAAGAATGGCTAAATGACCTAGAGAACAGAGTAAAGGAAAGAAATCAAGCTGAATAGGAGACAGAAAAAATATGGGGAACTCAGTGATACCATCAAGCTTAATAATATCCACATTATAGATATCCCACAATGAGAAGCGAGAGAAAAGGGGGCAGAAAATTTATCTGAAGAAATAATAACTAAAGGTTTGAATCTAGAGAAACAGAAATCCAGTTCCAGGAGGCACAGAGAGCCCTCAACAAAATCAACCCACGTAGTTCCACACCAAGACACATAGTAATTAAAACAGCAACAATGTTTGCTGTTGCTTTTAAGAACTTAAAAGCAACAAGAGAACATTTTAAAAATTACATACATGGGGGCACCTGGGTGGCTCAGTGGGTGAAGCCTCTGCCTTCGGCTCAGGTCATGGTCTCAGTGTCCTGGGATCGAGCCCCACATCAGGCCCTCTGCTCAGCGGGGAGTCTGCTTTCCCCTCACCCTCTGCCTGCCCCTCTGCCTACTGTGATTTCTGTCTGTCAAATAAATAAAATCTTAAAAAAAAAAAAAAAAAATTACATACACGGGAAAGCCCATAAGACACACAGTGATTTTTCAGCAGAAACTCTCCAAGGCAGAAGGGACTGGAATGATAAATCCAAAATTCTGAAAGAAAACCTGCAAGTGAGAATACTCCAGCAAAGCTAGGATTCAGAATAGAAAGAGAGATAAAGAGTTTCCCAAACAAAAGTTAAAGGAATTCATCACCACTAAATCAGCTCTACCAGAATTGTTAAAGGGGACTCTCTGAGTAGAAAGGAAAGACCATAAAAGTAAGAGTAAGAAGAGCAGGAAGCAGAAAAACAGTAAAATTAAGTCTATTTTTAAAAGTCAGTTCAGGAAGCCACAAGATGTAAAGTATGACACCATATACCTAGAATGTGGGAGAGAAGTAAAAGAATGAGTTCAAACTTAAGTGACCATCAACTTAATACAGACTTAATAAGATGTTACACACAAACCTAATGGTAACCATAATAGAAGAATAGATATGCAAAAAATGAAGAAAAAAATCCAGGTACATCACTAAATCTAGCAGAGAATGAGGGAAAAGACATATATATGGAGACAAATAAAATGAAAACACAATGGTCCATAAAGTCTTTGGATTCAGCAAAAGCTGTCCTAAGGGGGAAGTTTATAGCAATACAGGCCTATCACAAAAATAGTACAAAGGTTAAAAACCACACTATCATTTTAAGAGATATTAAAAAGGCATTTGACAAATTAGAACATCCATTCATGATAGAAACCATAACAAAGTGGATTTAGAGGGAACATACATCAACATAATAAAGACCTTGTATGAAAAACCCAAAGGTAACATCACACTCAGTGGTAAAACACTAAAAGCTTTCCCCCTGTGATTAGCAACAAGACAAGGATTTCCACTCACTTCTGTTTAACATAGTACTGGGAATGGGAAAAAGTCTCTTCAACAAATGGTGTTGAGGAAAATGAACAGCTCTATCCAAAAGAACAAAATTGGACCACTGTCTTATACCATACACAAAAAATTCAAAATGGATTAAAGACCTAAATATGAGATCAAACCATTAAAATGCTAGAAAAGAGCACAGGCAGTAATTTCTCACATAGGCCATAGCAATGTTTTTCTGGATATGTCTCCGGAGGCAAGGGAAACAAAAGCAAAAGTAAACTACTGGTACTACACTGAAATAAAAAGCTTCTGCACAGCACAGGAAACTGTTAACAAAACTAAAAGATAACCTATTGAATGGGAGAAGCTATTTGCAAATGACTTATCTGATAAAGGGTTAATATCCAAAGTATATCAAGAACTGATAAAACTCAACACCCTGAAAACAAAAATCCAATTAAAAAGGGGACAGAAAACATGAATAGACATTTCTGCACAGAAGATATACAGATGGCTAACAGACACATGTAAAGATGCTCAACATCACTCATCATTAGAGAAATGCAAATCAAAACCACAATAAGATATCACCTTACATCGTCAGAATAGCTACAATAACCAATAAGGAAATAGCAATGGTTGGCAAGGGTGCACAGAAAAAAGAACCCTTGTGCACTACTGGTGGGAACAGAAATTGGTACAGCTACTGTGGCAAACAATATGGAGGTTCCTCCAAGAACTGTAAGCAGCATTACACTTTGACCCAGTAATTCCACTACCAGGTATTTACCCAAAGGACATGAAAACACTAATTTGAAAAAATATATGGACCTCTGTTGATTGCAGAATTATTTACAATAGCTAAATTATGGAAGCAGCCCAAGTGTCCATTGACAGATGCCTGGATAAGAAGATATGGTGTATATGTGTGTGTGTAAGGGATATTACTCAGCCATAAAAAGGAATGAAATCTTGACATTTACAACAAAATGGAAGGAGCTAGAGAATATAAATCTCAGTGAAATAAGACAGTCAAAGAGAAATACCATATGATTTCACTCATATGTGGAATTTAAAAAACAACAAAAATGAACAAAAGAAAAAGAGACACACTAAAAAACAGACTTGTTACTATAGGGAACAAACTGACAGTTACCAGAGGGGAGGTGGGAGAGGGGTGGATCAAGAGTACACTTACCATGGGCACTGAGTGTTATATAGTATTGTACAATTACTGTATTATATACCTGAAACGAACAATGTGTGTTAACACATTGTGTGTGAAATTAAAAATAAATTAAATAAATTAAAATTTATTTTTAATTTAAATAATTAAAATAAAGTTAAAATAAGGGAAATTTCTTAAGGAGAATTCTTACTATATATTTGTTGTAGGCCCCTTTCTATACTATGACTTGATAGCTAAACTCTGTAAGACTGCAGGAAATTCCTTTTTTGGCACCAACTACCTAATCTCTAGTTTTGCCACAGCTCTTAGCAGATGTCTTAGAGGGGAAATTTGCCATGTTTGGATTACTCTTCCAATCTGACATGCCAGTCCATATGGTTATTGAAACCTCTGCTCATTTCTCATACTCCTAGTAGACTCCTCTCCCTATGGCAAGAATGATCCTGAGATAATTCCCAGCCTTAGAAAATACTCCCAAAGAAGCACATAGCTGGCAATATTAGCGTTCCTCGGGGACTTTCTCCACAGTGGAATTTTACTTCAGTTTGGATTTTTAAATTTCCATAGCTCTTTATTACTATGATTTTTGTAATTTATTATTTCCCCCTAAGACAGGGGCACTGATACTGATTCTTCCCATCATTTATTATATTTTACTATATCTTATATATCCTAGAGGAAGAACTCTTCACTGTTACTCCCAGAAATAGTAGTTTGACATGTGCTTATTCCTGCTGTTTTTCAGGGTTCTTTTGCTATTTTCTCATTGTTGTGGTCTGAATCAGGCCCCATGTACCCCTCTAATCTGGTTCCCTCATCCAGCACATCCATCTTTTGTTTTTTGTTTTTGTTTTTTTGCTGATGATCAAATGAGACTGCTGAAGCAAGAGAGAACAGCTCTGCATCCCATTTTATCACTGTATCTCAAATATGTAATAAGTCTACAACACAGTGGAGGTCTACTAAAATTGTTCATATTTTCTGATCATTTGGGATAAAAGGTGTAATATAACACAAACAATAGTCTGCAGCCACTGCACAGACCCAGAATCCTCATCAGAGAACCTTTATGCTCCCTGTTTACCTGTCATTACTCACAAGAGTATGCCACACACCTTGATCATAGAATAGGTTAAAATGATTCCTAGGTGTCTCAGTGGTGGATTAAGTTTTCTATTTCTTCTCTTAAGGTCCATCTCCTTAATCTTCATTTTTCATTCCAAAATTGACCACAGTTTCCCAGGATGATTCATAATCAATACATGTATTGCCCACTGCCCCAACACAGTGGTCAGACATTAGAACAAATGAACACTACTGAAATACTTTTTTTTTTAATTAAATAAAACCATTTACTAGACATTGACAGTCCAGTTTGAGTTTGGCTGTGCTGAGTTTCTTTATTCTTTCAAAATATTCAGTGTCTATCCAGTACCAGAGTCATCTTATTATTTTTCAGCAAGTTTAACTTTGTGTCATCTATTGTACAGAGTAGTTAGGGAATGCACTGGTCTTAGGGAAAGCAATTAAAATCATCAGCTCAGGGCCAACGTCAGATGCAGCCACTCTCTCACCCAAAGAATTTGTCTGCAGTGCTAATTTCAGATGCCAGTGGCCAGTGGGTTTTAAATTTATGTACATATGTATACATTTATGTTATATATCCAAGTGTCTGGAAATGTATTTTCGGCCAACATTCAACTTCATATGGAATTAATAAAGCAACTTCTATATATGCAAAATAATAAAGGGGATGAGTTTGTGTGTGCAATTCTATAAGTGTGTATGTGAGAGACAGAGTGGGAGAGAATGAAGGTACTGGTAGTTTTTAAGAGCTTTGGAATGGTGATGTTTGCAAAAATGTACAATTTGTATTAGAATTCATCTGGATCATAAACTTAAGAAAAGGCGTTCTAATTTTGAGTCCTGTGCCTAACGGAACTATTCTGCCTCAGATAGAGACCATGGATTCAGTGACCCAACATGAGATTAACACTGGGTCACATGAATGGGATGGACATATTCTAAATTAATGTGAGCTAGTACTTTAAACCTCTTGTCAGGTACTAGTTGCAGTTATGACTCTGTCAATCTTAGTTCTTTTCCCTTAAGTAATTGTTATTTCTAGACATTTCATCCTCAATATATTAGTATCCAATTTCCAATTGACATGGTCCCCAGCCCTGTTACTAGCTCTGAAACAGGACCTAGAAACCAGATTCCATAAGGAACAGTTGAAGGAATGTGAGTATTTCATATGTGGAATGAAGACTTGCAAAGAACATCAAATGTGTCTTTGTATATTCTAAGAAAAATCTCTGTATAATCTATGAAGATTAAGACATACCAATAAAAGAAAACTGTGAGAAGGCAGATTTTATTCAACACAGAGATTTGTCTGATAGAACTGTTAAAATGTACAAACTTCCTTTTTTAGGTAGTGAACTCCCTAACATTGCATGTGATAAGCAGAGTATAGAAGTCCTCTGAATGGGATCATTGAGGCTTGTTGGAGCAGTTACATTATGTATCCTCTCTAGCTCCTTATAATCTATACTCTATATTTTAGTGGGAACGCATCTAACTACTTGTTTTTAAAGTAGTTTATGATACTGTCAGGCTTTGATACTTGGTTGGCTTCTGAAAAAAAAATTTAAACTCCTAAGTAAATCCTACAGCAAAAATAGAGTCTGATTCTGCCACTGGAAAATAAATAGAAAGGAAAAGGTACTATGGAATTTGTAAGCCCTTTCAAAAAATTATCTTGTGAATAAAATTGCTCCAGTTTCAGAGGAAACGTAAAGGTTAACGCACTCTCTGCTAAGAGGCACCACGAAGTCTGTAGCATATTTGAAAATTTCTCTGACTTACCTCCAACTCTGTGAGAAGGCAAATTTCTGGTTTATATTCAGACTCCTGCTGTTTGAGCATGTATTGTTTTGTTTTCTATTAGAGATAAGCATTCTTTTCCATGTGGATATTCCTTCATTTATATTGAGCATGTATAAACTTGCAGAATTATTCTAACACCTTCAGATAATATTATGTCCAAATAAAACAATTCCCCAGGCTTTTACAAGAAATGAATGAATTTGTCATAAATAGATCTCAGATGCCTGAAAATCAGCTCCATGCTTTTTATTACTGTCAGAAGAATTAAGACATGGAGTTTTAAATCATGCCCCCCCCTTTTTTTTCCTCTTGACTTGAGAGTATAGTCAGAAAAAAATTCAACATGGAACTTTTTTTTTTTTCCTGCAAAAGATCTTGGTAAATCTTCTTAGCTAGTTAGATTCACAGGCATAATTATGAAAAAGTGTTTTCTTCAAGAACCAACCAACATGACATGAGTGGAAATCATGTCAACTGGATACTGATAAACTGAGAATACAATGCCTGGAAATGGTGGACACTTCAGGTAAGAGAACAAAGACTGACAGAGTCATCAATGCAAATAGTACCTGATAACAAATAGAAAGTGTTAGCTCATGTTTATCTAGAATATTTCCATTCCTTTCCACATCACCCATTTTATGTGTAAAATATGAATTTATAAGAAGAAAAACATTTAAAACATGTCAGCTTTGATCTGTCCACAGAAGATTGGCAGGCCAGAAGAGAGTGGAATGATACATTGAATGTGTTGAATGGCAAAAATATGCAGTCAAGAATACTTTATCCAGCGAGGCTGTTATTCAGAAAAGGAGAGAAAAAGAGTTTCCCAGGCAAATAGGAACTGAAGAAATTCATGACCACTAAACCAGCCCTGCAAGATATAATGAAGGGGACTCTTTGGGGGAAAATAAGACCAAAAGCAACCAAGACTAGAAAGGAAGAAGGAACATCACAAGAACACCAACTTTGCAGGGAACACAATAGTACTAAATTCATATCTATCAATCACTCTGAGTGTAAATGGACTAAATGCTCCAATCAAAAGACATAGGCTATCAGAATTGATTAAAAAAAAAAAGACCCTACAAGAGACTCATTTTAGAACTAAAGACACCTGCAGATTGAAAGTGAGGGGATGGAGAACCTGTCATTCTAATGGATGTCAAAAGATAGCCAGATAGCCATACTCCTATCAGACAAACTAGATTTCAGACCACAGACTATGATGAGATAAAGAAGGGCATTACAGCATGATTAAGGGGTCCATTGATGAAGAAGTTCTAACAATATTTATGTTCCCAACTTGGGAGGACCCAAAAGATAAATCAACTAATAACACACTAAAGGAGGGGCGCCTGGGTGGCTCAGTGGGTTAAACCTCCTGCCTTCGACTCAGGTCATGATCTCAGGGTCCTGGGATCAAGCCCCGCATCGGGCTCTCTGCTCAGCAGGGAGCCTGCTTCTCTGCCTACTTGTGATCTCTCTCTCTCTCAAATAAATAAATAAATAAATAATTTAAAAAAATAACACACTAAAGGAACCCAGTGATGATAATACAATAATAGTAAGGAACTTTAACACCCTATTTACATCAATGGAGAGATCATCAAAGCAGAAAATAAATAAGGAAATGATGGCTTTGAATGACACACTGGACCAGATGGATTTAACAGGTATAATAAGAACATTTCATTCTAAAGTAGCAGAATAGATATTCTTCTCAAGTGCTTATGGAACATTCTCCCGAAAAGATCACTTTGTGGGACAAAAATCAGCCCTCAACAAATACTAAAAGACAAGTCATACCATACATATTTCAGATCTAGATACTATGAAACTTGAGGTCAACCACAAGAAAAAAATCGGGAAGTCCACAGATATGCAGAGGTTAAAGAATGAATGGGTTAACCAAGAAATTAAGTAAGAAATTTAAAAATACATAGAATCAAATGCAAATGAAAATAAGACAGTCCAAAACCTCTGGAATGCAGAAGGCAGTCCTAAAAGGGACATAAATTGCAATACAGGTCTACCTCAAAGAAGCAAGAGAAGCCTCAAATACACCTAAAAGAGCTAGAAAAAGAAAGCAAATAAAGCCTAAATACAGCAAAAGAAGGGAAATAAAGATTAGAGCAGAAAAAAACCAATACAGAAACAGAAAAACAAACAAACAAAAAAAACCAAAACCAAAACCCAGCAGAACAGATCAATGAAACTAAGAGCTGGCTCTCTGAAAGAATTACTAAAATTGATATACCCCTAAGCAGATGAATCAAAAAGAAAAGAGAAAGGACCCAAATAAATAAAATCATGAATGAAAGAGGAGAGATCACAACCAAAACCACAGAAATATAGGAGAGTATTATGAAAAATTACATGCCAACAAACAGTATTTTGGAAGAAATGGACAAATTCTAGAAACATACAAACTAGCAAAGCTGAAACAGGAAGAAATAGAAAATCTGAATAGACCCATAACCAGCAAAGAAATTGAATCAGTAATCAAAAATCTCCAACAAACAGGGAAGGCCAGATGGCTTCCCAGGGGAATTCTACCAGACATCTAAAGAAGAGTTAATACCTATTCTTCCCAAACTGTTTAAAAAAAAAAAAAAAAAGAAGAAGGAAAACTTCCAGACTCATTCTACAAGACCAGCATTACCTTGATTCCCAAACCAGATAAAGCCCCCACTAAAAAGGAGAATTCTAGTCCAATATTCCTCATGAACAGGGATGCAAAAATTCTCAAGAGGGGCGCCTGGGTGGCTCAGTGGGTTAAAGCCTCTGCCTTCGGCTCAGGTCATGATCCCAGGGTCCTGGGATCGAGCCCCACATCGGGCTGTCTGCTCAGTGGGGAGCCTGCTTCCTCCTCTCTCTCTCTCTCTCTGCCTGCCTCTCTGCCTGCTTGTGATCTCTGTCAAATAAATAAATCTTTATAATAAAAAAATCTTTAAAAAAAATCAGAAACACTAAAAAACAAACAAAAAATTCTCAAGTTACTAGCAAATCAAATTCAATGCTACATTTAAAGAATTATTCACCCTAAACAAGTAGAATCTATTCCTGGGCTGCAGGGCTGGTTCAGTATTTGCAAATCAACATAATATACCACACTAATAAAAAAAAAAAAAGGATAAGAACCATATGATCCTCTCAACAGATGCAGAAGAAGCATTTGACAAAATAAAGCCTGCCCTTGTCCCAAAACTTCAACAAAGTAGGGATAGAGACAACATATCTTAACATCATAAGGCCATACACAAAAGATCCACATCTAATAACCTCCTCAATGGGAAAAAACTGAGAGCTTTTCCTCTATGATCAGGGGCAAGACAGAGATGTCCACTCTCACCATTGCTATTTAACATAATACTCCAAGTCTTAGCCTCAGCAATCAGTCAACAAAAAGGCATCCAAACTGAGAAGGAAGAAGTCACACTTCACCATCTGGAAGAAGATGATACTCTATGTAGAACATCTGAAAGACTCCACAAAAAAAATTGCTAGAACTAATACATGAATTCAGCAAAGTCACAGGGTACAAAAATCAACATAAATATGTTCCACTTCTATACACCAATAATGAAGCAGTAGAAAAAGAAACCAAGGAATCAATCCCATTTACAATTGCGCCAAAAACCACAAGATACCTAGGAATAAACCTAACCAAAGAGGGAGAAGATCTATACTCTGAAAACTATAGAACACTCATGAAATAAATTGAAGAGGACACAATGAAAGGGAAAAACATTCCATGATCAAGAATTCTAAGAACAAACATTGTTAAAATGTCTGTACTACCCAAAGTGAACTACACATTTAATGCAATCCCTGTAAATATACCACCAGCATTTTTCACAGAGCTAGAACAAACAATCATAAAATCTGTATGGAACCACAAAGACCCTGAACAGCCAAAGTAATCCTGAAAAAGAAAGAGCAAAGCTGTGGACATCATGATTCCAGACTTCAAGCTATATTACAAAGCTGTAATCATTAAGACAGTCTGGTACTGGCACAAAACACACATATCAATGAAACAGAATAGAAAACCCAGAAATGGACCCATAAGTGTATGATCAACTAATCTTCAACAAAGCAATAAAGAATATCCAATGGAAAAAAAAGATAGTCTCTTCAACAAATGGTGCTGGGGAAAACTGGACAGCCACAGGCAGAATGAAACTGGACTGCTTTCCTACACCATACACAAAAATAAATGAAAAATGGATGAGACCTAAATGTGAGACAGGAAACCATCAAAATCCCAGAGAAGAACAGAGGCAGTACCCTTTTTGACCTTGACTCTAGCAACTTCTTACTAGACACATTGCCAGAGGCAAGGGAAACAAAAGCAAAAATCAACTAGTGGGTCTTCACCAAGCTACAAAGTTTCTGCACAATGAAGAAAACATCCACAAAACTAAAAGACAGCCTATGGAATGGGAGAAGATATTTGCAAATAACATATCTGATAAAGGGTTAGTATCCAGAATCTGTAAAGAACTTATCAAACTCAACAGCCAAAACCAAATAATCCAGTTAAGAAATGGGCAGAAGACATGAATAGACACTTTTCCAAAGAAGCCATCCAGATGGAAAACAGAATTACGAAAAGACGCTGAATGTCTTTCATCAACAGGGAAATACAAATCAAAACCCCAATGAGATACCACTTCACACTTGTCAGAATGTCTAAAATTAATAACACAGGAATCCAGAGATGTTGGTGAGGATGACGAGAAAGGGGAACCCTCCCACACTGTTGTTGTTTCGAATGCAGACTGGTATAGCCACTGGAAAACAATATGGAGGTTCCTCAGAAAGTTAAAAATAGAACTACCCTTTGACTCCACAATTGCACTACGAAGTATTTATCCGAAGTATACGAAAATATGGATTTGACACGCACCCTGATATTTATAGCAGCATTGTGAACAATACCCAAACTATGGAAAGAGCCCAAATGTCCATTGGTTCATGAATGGATAAGGAAGATGTAGTATGTATTTATGTGTATTTATATATAAACATATAGATACATATACATAAATATATACATGTACACACATATTTTTACACAAAGTAAAATATTACTCAGCCATCATAAAGAATGAAATCTTGCCATTTGTAGTGATGTGATTGGAGCTAGAGGGGATTATGCTAAGCAAAGTAAGTCAATGAGAGAAAGACAAATACCATATGATTTCACTCATATGTGGAATTTAAGAAACAAAACAGTTGAATCTATTGGAACACAAAAAAGAGGGTGGGAAGCCAATCTTAAGAGACTCAATGACAGAGAACAAACTGAAGGTTAATGGAGGGAAGAGGGAAGGGGAATGGGCTAAATGGATGATGAGTATTAAGGAGGGTGCTTGTTAGGATGAACACTGGGTGTTGTATATAAGTAATGAATCACTAAATTCTACTTCTGAAACCAGTATTACGCTATATGTTAACTAGAATTTAATAAGAATCTGAAAGAGAAAACATGTCTGCTTGACTCATCAGTATTTCCAAGATACTCTGTAATAGGGTAAAAGGAATAGGTCTATTCTACTGTGAGTGAGCTATATGGCTAAATGAATTCTCTAAGAGTTTATATGAACTTTATTGATTTGGAAATCTAAAACCATGTTAAAATGTTTTGTTTCTGTAGAACACTAATTTTGTGGATCCAAAGGCAGCTATGGGAATGTCCATTCTGTTTCATACAACATCCCCTTTCTCACCTTACTTCCTCCTACCAACCTCAGAAAACTAGGCTGTAAAGAATATTTTCTTAGGGAAACAATTAACATGGCAAAGGTGGCATGGTATGTTGAGTATGGTAGTAAAACTATGGGAATCACAGACCCCAATTTTCAAATATGACCTCATTTCCTACAACCGTATTATCTTTTAGGAAGACAATTAAATCAATATCTTATTAAATGTGGTTTATTTCTTATAAAAATATTTAGAAATGAAGAAAAATACTACATGTAATGTATAGGATTGCCGAGAAGGAAATTTATGACCTTAACTATTAATTTTTAATAAGTAAAAAGGATAAAAATTAATGACCTACAAAGCCACGTTAATATGGCATAAAAAGGACAGAATAAACCCAAGGAGTGTAGCAATAAGGATTTTTTTTTTTTTAAAGATTTCATTTACCTACTTGACAGAGAGAGAGAGAGATCACAAGTAGGCAGAGAGGCAGGTAGAAAGACAGGAGGAAGCAGGCTCCCTGCTGAGCAGAGAGTGCTATGGTACTGGGGCTCGATCCCGGGACCCCGAGACCATGACCCGAGCTGAAGGCAGAGGCCCAACCCACTGAGCCACCCAGGCGCCCTGCAATAAGGATTTAATAAAGAACAGAAATTAATGAAGTGGAAAGTAAAGATACAATAGAGTCAATTTCAAAATTTTGTTTTTGTTTTTTGTTTAAAATTGTTTATTTTTGATTAA
Organism: Meles meles; assembly: GCF_922984935.1. NCBI lineage: Eukaryota > Metazoa > Chordata > Mammalia > Carnivora > Mustelidae > Meles > Meles meles. The sequence continues at coordinate 89,965,030 of NC_060068.1, forward strand.
AAAGAATAAAATTGAGAAGTCTCTAGCAAGATCAGAAAAAAAAAGAAAAACCACCCAGGGTATGAGTATATAATAAGAATACAAAGAAAACATAACTTTAGATAAGGGATCGATCAAAAGATATAAACAATTTTTTGTTAACAAATTTTAAAACAAAAAAATGGACAAATTTCTAGCAAAAAGATATATAAACCGACTCAAGAAGAAATTGATAAAACAAATATATTCTAAAAAAGGAAATGGAGGCAATTTTACCCATATATACATATATATATATATAAAATGTCTCAAAATATTAGCAACCCAAATCTAGCAGGGCACAAAAATGATCAAATTGAGTTTATCTCAGGAATATAACAGTAGTTTCACCTTAGAAAATCTATTACAACCTATTAATGTAATTCGGTACATTAACAGATTCATGAAGTAGAACTATTAAGATTATCTCAAGAAATGCTGAAAAAAAAATCACAAAATTAAAAATCTATTCAAGGGGCGCCTGGGTGGCTCAGTGGTTTAAGCCTCCGCCTTCGGCTCAGGTCATGATCTCAGGGTCCTGGGATCAAGCCCCACATTGGGCTCTCTGCTCGGTGGGGAGCCTGTTTCTCCCTCTCTCTCTGCCTGCCTCTCTGCCTACTTGTGACCTCTCTCTCTGTCAAATAAATAAATAAAATATTTTTAAAAAATCGATTCAAGAAAAAATTATTAACAAATTGGGAACAGATGGCAACTTTCTTAAAACCTGATATAGAGTATCCACTGAAAACACGAGCAACAGTCTACTCAATGATAAATATTAAGTGTATATTTTAATATCAGATATGCTTTCACTTTTCTAATTTAAAATCAAATAGAAGTCCTAGCTCAGACAGTATGGTAAGATAAAATAGAAAAAAGTATATTACACTGGAAGATATAAAACTGTCTTAATTTCAGATAAGACAGATATGATGGTCTTCACTGAAATCTCCCCAAACCCTATAATTAGAGTGAACATAATTTATTAAAGTTGCTAAATATGATACCACTATCACACACAATTACATGTCTATACAACAATAATTATGGAATAATTTTTAAAACCTAGCATCACTGTATAATAAATATTCATAAAAGTAGGCTATTATTTAAAGAAAGATACTTCTGTAACTTAAGAGATAGATTCTAGATAAAGACCTAAATGAGAAGGTAAAACTATGAAGTTAATATAAAAAAAAAATCTAAGAGGAAATTTTTGGATTTGGGAATTTCTTAAAACTTCAAACATAGGCAAAAGTAAGGTGGATTTAATTACATCAAAGTTAAGGATTTCTTTCAATGAAGGACAACATAAACAATATACAGATGATAAAGTGGGATAAGAAATCTGTAATGTCTAAAGTTGGTCAGGGATTAATACACAGACTATATAAGAAATGTGGGAAGAATGATAAAGGCAAAACCCTTTTAGAAAAATGAGTAAAGGATTTAAAAAATAAGCATCCAAAAGACTAATAAGCATTTGAAAGAATCTCAACCTGTTAAAGATCAGATATACGCAAATTAAAATAATGGAGCTTCCTAAGTCTTATTCTCTAACACGTGTCATTTTCCAAAATTCTAATTCTTCCCAACCTTCAAGCACTGTTAATAGGTACCTACATCAGGGGCGCCTGGGTGGCTCAATGGATTAAGCCTCTGCCTTCGGCTCAGGTCATGATCTCAGGGTCCTAGGATCGAGCCCCACGTCGGGCTCTCTGCTCTGTAGGGAGCCTGCTTCCTCCTCTCTCTCTGCCTGCCTCTCTGCCTACTTGGGATCTCTCTCTGTCAAATAAATAAAATAAAAATCTAAAAAAAAAAAAAATAGGTACCTACATCAGTCTTTTGGGAGAACTGCTGGCACTAATTTAGTCAAATTAGGTGTATGCATATTCTATGATGTAGACATTAGCTCCTAAGTCTACACACTAAATAAATATTCATGTAGTTCACATTAAGATATTCATTAGTGTTATGTATGGTGTCAGGTACTGGAAGGCATCCTGTATTCCAGTCAGTGAATAAATAGATAAAATGTGGTAGATGCATATTGAATTAGAGCATTAATTAGAACCCACAGATTAGAGGTACACATAGCAGCCTGGATGGATCTAAAAGCTTGGTGCTAGGTAAAAAAGTAAGAAACGGGGGTGCCTGGGTGGCTCAGTTGGTTAAGCCTCTGCCTAGGGTCCTAGGATGAAACCTTGCATTAGGTTTCCTGCTTAGCAGGGAGCCTCCTACTCTCTTCTCCTGCTTTCCTGCTTGTACACTCTTTCTCTCTGTCAAATAAATAAATAATAAATAAATAAATAAATTTTTTGAAAAATTTATGCAATATATATTTCTGTAAATTAAAATATATGCACAGAAAATAACAAATACTATGTAAGAATACTAACAAAAAGATACACATTAAATAAACCAAACATAATGGAGAGTAGAGTATGGGGATAAAAGGAAACCAGTGAGTGTGGACTAGTGATGACAGTATGCCATAAATTTAGAAACAGGACTTGTCCAACTCTGCACTCAAGGTTCAGAAATGGAGAAAAGAGGACAATAACATAGCAAGTATATAGAAATAAATCTGTAAAAAAGATGTCTAAGGCAATTTGTAAAGAAAATTAAAAAGTTTTATTTTAAGGCATTAAAGATTTAAAAGATCTGAATAAAAGAAGATTAAAAACTAGTTAGTAGACAGGGAGAATTGTTGCTGTAAGATGTCGGTTCTCTCCAAATTGACTCATGCATTGAATAAGACCTCTTTATTTCAATATAGTGTAATTTTACATAGAACTTGACAAGATGATTCTAAAATTCAAAGAGCCAGGATAAAAACACACAAAACCCAAAAAACCAACACACTCTTACAGCGTAATTAGTTTGAAAGGGGACGGCAAGACTTACTATAAAACATTAGTAATTAACACAATATGGTACTGAGGTTTTGGAAAGATGATGGAGTAAGAGAATCTTGAGTTCTCCTTGTTCCATGAACAAGAAGAGACAACAACTGCATCAATTCAACTGACCTTGAAAACAACCTGAGGACTACCAGACCTTCCATAGCTAATCCTAGAAAGAAAGTCACATAGAGAAAGGTAGGAGGAGTGAACACTGTTGGGACCAAAGTCCCTGCATGACTAACCACAAATGGGAGGGACCATGATAAGCATGGACAAACAAGAGGACCAAGTTACATGCCAGGCACCCTAGGCACTGGGGACCTGTGCTGAGAAGATGAGTCCCATAGTATTTGGTTTTCTTTCTTTCTTTTTTTTTTTTCCATAATATTTGATTTTAAAAGCCAGCAGGGCCTAACTCTGGGAACTTTAAAAATCAGCGAGCCTAATTCCCAGAGAGCCGTGGGGTGATAAGAAACTGAGTCCCCAAACATAAAGGGCCAGCATACTAAGTAACTTATCTTGAGACACAAGCACATAAGCAGCAGTTTGAAAAGTGCCTAGGATATACATGAAGAAGCTTTACTCTTTACTCTAAAGTAAAGTACTTTACTTTAAAGTACTTTACTTTACTCTAAGAATGTGTTTCCGAGGCGCAGGGATCTATGGATTTTTCCACCAAAAGTACTGGTGAGTACCACTTTTCTTCCTCTCCCCTAGCCTAGACAGCCAGAGTCAGTGGTAATACTAACGACCTTGCTGGTACTGTGTGTCCTGCCCTAGCATTTCCCTGCCAACCTGTCCCTTCCAACCCACCTGCCTTAGCAGGCATTCCTCTAAAGTGGCTCCAGCCCTAACAATTCCTGTAGGTGGCCCTTGCTGGAATGGCACCACTCCAAAATGAATTCTGTCCTGGGAAAGAGGGAGATAATCTCAGACACCAGTATGCCTGTAGTTTAGTTCCTGCAGTTGAACCTCTTAGCAAGTTGCACAGGGAATAGCCCTGCCCTTCAGTATGCTTACGACTATGGCAGAAAGGTTGACTCTAGACAAGCAGGCTGAGTGCTGTCCCAATAAGCTCCAGTATAGCAGAAGGGCCTTTCAAAGACTGAGGGAGCAAACCCTGCCCAGTGTGCTGACAGCAAGTAAAGCTGGTCATTGCAGCTGGCTGGGCTTAAGACAATCATGGCTCAGACACAACAGGAGGGCACATGCAGCCCACACAAGAGACATCACTGGAGCAGCTGGCTTTGGTGACCAGGGGTAATTGAACTATAGGGCATCATAGGACCTCTTCTAAACTAGGCCACTACTTTCAATATCATGAGATGTAGCTGAACTACCTAATATACAGAAACAAACACAGAGAGTTAGGAAAAAGGAGGCAAAGGAATTCCCAAATGAAAGAACAAGACTTCCTTACCTTTTCAACCAACAGCTTATCAATTCCTTTTTTAAAATCTTTTATAATTTTCATTTTTACAGTCATATTCTATCTCATCATTGTATTTAATCTTATTTTTTGTATATATATTAGTTTTTCTTTCTTAAAAGTTCTGGGATACAGTTTCTTCTAACAGACCAAAATATACTTTAAATCTAGTGTATGGCTTTGTTCTAATCTCCCGCCTGATCACATCCTTTTTATTTTTTCATTTTTTTCTTTCTTTTTTCAACCAACTTCTCATCAATTCTTTTTTTAAAATCTTTTTCAATCTTCATCTTTACAGTCATACTCCATCCCTTCATCATATATATCCTTCATTTTCTATATGTATGTTTTTCCTTCTTTAGAATTTTGCAAGGCAGTTTCTTCTAACAGACCAAAATACACCCCAAATCTAGTGTGTGCCTCTGTTCACCAGCCTGATCATATTCATAAATATATATATGGATATATGAAAATGTAATACAAATATTAAATATAAATATAAATATGTTTGTTCACTTCCCCCTCCCATGCCCCATTTTGGGTCTTTTCTGATTTGTTTAGTGTATATTTTTCTGGGGTCATTATTACCCTTTTAGCATTTGGTTCTCTCATTCATCTATTATTTTCTGGATAAATGACAAAATGGAAAAACCTACCTCAAAAAGAAGAACAAGAGGCAGTACCAGCTGCCAGGGACCTAATCAATATGGACTTTAGTAAGATGTTGGAACTAGAGTTCAGAATAACGATTATAAAGATATTAGAGAATCCTTTTCTGGAGAAATAAAAGAACTAAAATCTAACAAGTCAAAATCAGAAAGGCTATTAATGAGGTGCAATAAAAAATGGTGGCTCTTAACTGCTAGGGTAAATGAGGGTGAAGAGAGAATTGATGATACAGAAGACCAAATGATGGAGAATAAAGAAGCTGAGAAAGAGAGAGATAAACAACTACTGGATCATGAGTGTAGAATTCAAGAGATAAGATGTTTCATCACAAGATGAAATAATACTAAAATAACTGGGGTCCCAGAAGAAGAAGAGAGAGAGGGAAAGAAGGTATATTGCAGCAAATTATAGTGGAGGACTTCCCTAATTTGAGGAAGGAAATAGGCATTAAAATCCAGGAGGCACATAGAATCCCCTCAAAATCAATAAAAATAGGTCGACACCCTGTCATCTAATAGTAAAACTTACAAGTCTCCAGAACAAAGAGTAAATCCTAAAAGCAGTTCAGGACAAGAGGTCTGTAAGCTACAAAGGTAGACTGGCAGCAAACCTATCCACAGAGACCTCGCAGGCCAGAAAGGACTGGTATGATATATTCAGAGCACTAAAAGAGAAAAATATGCTGCCAAGAATACTATATCCAGCTAAGCTGTCATTGAAAATAGAAGGAGAGATAAAAAGCTTCCAGGAAAAACAAAAATTAAAAGAATTTGCAAACACCAAACCAGCCCTACAGAAATATTGAAAGGGGTCCTCTAAGCAAAGAGAGAGCCTAAAAGTAATGACCAGAGAGGAACAGGGACAGTATACAGTAACAGTCACCTTACAGGCAATATCATGGCACTAAATTCATACCTTTCAATAGTTTCCTTGAATGTAAATGGGCTAAATGCCCCAATCAAAAGACACAGGGCATCAGAATGGATAAAAAAACAAAACCCATCAATATGCTGTCTAAAAGGAACTCATTTTAGACCCAAAGACACCTCCAGATTTAAAGTGAAGAGGTTGAAAATAATTTACTATGCTAATGGACATCAAAAGAAAGCTGGGCTGGCAATCCTTATATCAGATAAATTAGATTTTAAGCCAAAGACTATAATAAGAGATGAGAAAGGACAGTACATCATACTTAAAGGGTCTGTCCAACACGAGCTAACAATTTTAAATATCTATGCCCCTAACATGGGAGCAGCCAATTATATAAACCAATTAATAACAAAATCAAAGAAACACATCAACAATAATACAGTAATAGTGGGGGACTTTAACACCCACCTCCCTGAAATGGACAGATCATCTAAGCAAAATATCAATGAGGAAATAGACTTTAAATGACATACTGGACCAGATCAGCATCACAGATATATTTGAACATTCCACTCCAAAGCAATAGAATAACATTCTTCTCTAGTGCACATGGAACAGTCTCCAGAATAGATCACATCCTGGATCAAAAATTGGGTCTCAACTAGTACCAAAAGATTGGGATCATTCTCTGCATATTTTTTGGATCACAATGCTTTGAAACTAGAACTCAATCACAAGAGGAAGGTTGGAAAGAACTGAAATACATGGAGGCTAAAGAGCATCCTACTAAAGAACGAATGGGTCAACCAGGAAATTAAAGAAGAATTTTTTAAAATTCATGGAAACAAATGAAAATGAAAAACACAACAGTTCAAAATCTTTGGGACACAGCAAAGGCAGCCCTAAAAGGAAAGTATATAGCAACACAAACCTTTCTTAAGGAACAAGAAAGTTCTTAAATACACAACCTAACTCTACACCTAAGGGAGTGGGAGACAGAAGAGCAAATGACGCCTAAAGCCAGCAGAAGAGAAATAATAAAGATCAGAGCAGAAATCAATGAAATATAAACCAAAAAAACAGTAGAACAAATCAATGAAACTAGGAGCTGGTTCTTTGAAAGAATTAAAAATATTGATAAACCCTGGCCAGACTTATCAAAAAGAAAAGAGAAAGGACCCAAATCAATAAAATCATGAATGAAACCGGAGAGATCACAACAAACACCAAAGAAATACAAACAATTAGAAGAACATATTATGAGCAACTCTTTGCCAGCAAATTTGACAATCTGGAAGAAATGGATGCATTCCTAGAGTTGTATAAACCACCAAAACTGAACCAGAAAGAAACAGAAAACCTGAACAGACCCAAAGTCAGTAAGGAAACTGAAGCAGTCATCAAAAATCTCCCAACAAACAAGAGCCCAAGGCCAGATGGCTTCCCAAGGGAATTCAAAGAAGAATTAATACCTATTCTCCTGAAACGGTTCCAAAAAACAGAAATAGAAGAAAAACATGCAAACTCATTTTATGAGGCCAACATTACCTTGATCCCAAAATCAGAGAAAGAGCCCATCAGAAAGGAGAATTACAGACCAATATCCCTGATGAACACGGATGCAAAATTTCTCACCAAAATACTAGCCAATAGGATCCAACAGTACATTAAAAGAATTATTCACCACAACCAAGTGGGATTTATCCTTGGGCTGCAACGTTGGTTCAACATCTGCAAATCAATCAATGTGATACACTACACATTAGTAAAGAAAGAACAATAACCATATGATACTCTCAATAGATGTTGAAAAAGCCTTTGATAAAGTACAGCATCCTTTCTTGATCAAAACTCTTCACAGTGTAGGCATAGAGAGTACATACCTCAATATCATAAAAGCCATCTATAAAAAGCCCGCAGCAAGTATCATTCTCAATGGGAAAAACTGAGAGCTTTCCCCCTAAGTCAGGAACATGTCCGCCATCACCACTGCTATTCAACATAGTACTTGAAGTCCTAGCCTCAGCAATCAGACAACAAAAAGAAATAGAAGGCATCCAAATTGGCACAGAAGAAGTCAAACTCTCTGTCTGCAGATGATATGATACTTTATGTGGAAAACCCAAAAGACTCTACTCCAAAACTGCTTGAACTCAAATAGGACAGTAAAGTGTCAGGATATAAAATCAATGCACAGAAATCAGTTGCATTTCCATACACCAGCAACAAGACAGAAGAAAGAGAAATTAAGGAGTCAATCCCATTTATAATTGTACCCAAAACTGTTAGATACCTAGAAATAAATCTAACCAAAGAGGCAAAGAATCTGTATTCAGAAAACTATAGAATACTCACGAAAGAAATTGAAGACACAAAGAAATGGAAAAGTGTTCCATGCCTATGGATTGGAAGAACAAATATGAAAATGTCTACGCTACCTAGAGCAATCTACACATTTAATGCAATCCCTCAACTTTTTCCAAAGAAATGGAATAAATAACCCTAAAATTTGTATGGAACTAGAAAAGACCCTGAATTGCTAGAGGAATGTTGAAAAAGACAACCAAAGCTGGTGGCATCACAATTCCAGACTTTAAGTTCTTACATATTAGGTAAAGGGCTAGTATCCAAAATCTATAAAGATCTTATCAAATTCAACACCCAAAGCTATACTCATCAAGACAGTATGGTAGTGGCACAAAAACAGACACATAGATCAATGGGAAAGAATAGAAAGCCCAGAAATGGATCTTCAAGTATGGTCAACTCATCTTTGACAAAGCAGGAAAGCATGTCCAATGGAGAAAAGACAATCTCTTCAACAAATGGTGTGGGGAGAATTGAATAGCTATATGCAGAAAAATGAAATTGGACCATTTCCTTACACCATACACAAAAATGGACTCGAAACGGATCAAAGACCTCAGTGTGAGATAGGAATCCATCCAAACTCTCAAGGAGAATACAGGCAGCAAGCTCTGTGACCTCACCTGCAGCAACTTCTTCCTAGATACATCGCTAAAGGCAAGGGAAGCAAGGGCAAAAATGAACTATTGGGACTTCATCAAGATAAAAAGCTTCTGCACAGCAAAGGAAACAGTCAACAAAACCAAAAGACAACTGACAGAATGGGAGAAAATATTTGCAAATGAAATATTAGGTAAAGGACCAGTATCCAAACTCTATGAAGAACTTATCAAATTCAAACCCAAAGAACAAATAATCCAGTCAAGAAATGAGCAGAAGACATGAACAGACTTTTCTGCAAAGAAGACATCCAAATGGCCAACAGACACATGAAAAAGTACTCAACATCACTCGGCATCAGGGAAATACAAATCAAAACCTCACTGAGACACCACCTCACACCAGTCAGAAAATGACAGGTGTTGGCAAGGATGCAGAGAAATGGGACCCTCCTATACTGGTGGTGGGAATGCAAGCTGGTACAGCCACTCTGTAAAACAGTATTGAAGTTCCTCAAGAAGTTGAAAATAGAGCTACCTTATGATCCAGCAATTGCACTACTGTGTTTTTACCCCAAAGATACAAATATACAAATGTAGTGATACGAAGGAGCATGTGCACCCAAATGTCCACAGCAAAGTCCACAATAGCCCAACTATGGAAAGAGCCTAGATGTCCACCAACAGAGGAATGGATGAAGAAAACGTGTGATACACACACACACACACACACACACACACACACACATGTGTATGTATATGTATATATGTATATATACATATATGTATACACACATATACATGAATATTATGCAGCAATCAAAAAAGCCTCCAAATTTATATTATGCAGCCATCAAAAGCCCCGGAAATCTTGCCATTTGCAATGACGTGGATGGAACTAGAGTGTATTAAGCTAAGTGAAATAAGTCAGAGGAAGACAATTATCCTATGACCTCACTGATATGAGGAATTTGAGAAACAAGACAGAGGATCATGGAGGAAGTGAGGGAAAAATGTAACAAGATGAAACCAGACAGGGAGACAAGCCATAAGAGACTCTTAATATGAGGAAACAAATTGAGTGTTGTTGGAGCAGAGAGGGGTGGGAAGGATGGGGTTGTTGGGTGCTGGACATTGATGTGCTAAGGTGAGTGCTGTGAATCGTGTAAGACTGATGAATCACAGACCTGTACCCCTGAAACAAATAATACATTATATGTTAATAAAAAAATGAAAATGGGGCACCTGGGTGGCTCAGTGGGTTGAGCCTCTGCTTTTGGCTCAGGTCGTGATATCAGGGTCCTGGGGTCGAGCCCCTCATCAGGTTCTCTGCTCAGAGGGGAGCCTGCTTCCTCCTCTCTCTCTGCCTGCCTCTCTGCCTACTTGTTATCTCTCTCTCTGTCAAATAAATAAATAAAATCTTTAAAAAAAATGAAAATATATAAGCAGTAAGAGAAAACAGTTACATACAAGGGAACCCCCATAAGGCTAACATCTGATTTTTTAGCAGAAACTGTGCAAGCCAGAGGAAAATTGCATGATATATTTAAAGTGCTGAAGGAAAAAAATCCTATAACCAAAAACACCCTATTAGAGCAAAATTGTCAAATCAATATGTTGTACACCTGCAACTAATATAACACTGCATTTCACTTAAAATTATTTTTAATTTTTAAAATTATTTTAAATATTTAATTAAAAAATTAAAAAAATTATGGTTTGGGAAAAGAATTAGACAAACAGATGAAAGGAATCCAATAAAGACCTCAGAAATAGGCCCACATACATTGGACTATAAAATATGACAGACTAGTATGCATCAGTGGAGAAATGATGAATTATTTTCAATAAATGATAACTGAAAAAAGCTAAATAGGAAGAAAGCCCAAATTAATTGGATCCCTACCTACAATACAGCAAAATAAACAACCCTCACAAAACTCAGGAAACAACAACACAATCAATTCCAAATACCTTTAGGCTATTTGAAAAAGACACAGGAAGATACCTTAATGACACTGGGGATAGAGAAGAATTTCATGAGGCAGATAATACAGACCAGAAAGATGGTGAAACAAATGCAAAACCACAATTTATCAGAAGATACCAGAAAGACAACAAACAAACCACAACTGGGAGATGGTAGTGGCTATTCATTCATACAATTAAGAGAAAAAGGAGTCACCTCTTTTAAAACTCTCAAACATCAGTAAGAAAAATGCAACCAATAAGAAAATGGACAAAATTTATATAGGGATTTCACAGATGAAAAAATGCAACAGTCAATATTCATATAAAGCTGCAATTATTCCCCATTAGTTATTAGGAAATTGAAATTAAAAACCCAATGAGCTACCACTTTTATACCTATCAGACTGGAAAACCTAAAGGACTGAAAATACCAAATGTGATAGACAAAGGTGATGATAAATCAGTACATTTAGGAAAAGCTTGTAACAAGTTCTGTGGAATCATATGGGGAAGACAAATATGAAATCACAAAGAACCAAGTATTTAAATGATAGTTTCGGTATCTTGGGATACAAAAAGGTGAAGGAAATTGTTTGGTTATCCTAAAGGTGCACCATTCTTTCTTAAAATTTGGGTGTATAGCAGATGATAGGATACAAAGGAATCTTTTAAAGTATCTAATTCATATTTTAAGTTTTCTTTGGTACAAAATCTTTCAAATAAGACTGATTTTCTTAAATTTGCTTTCATTTTATGCTTAAGTGTGTCTATATCAAATCTGGGGATGAGTCTCCACAGTTAGTTACTACTTTATAAAATAGTACATGTTTATAAAATGTCTTTAAATTATTTTCTTTGTTCAAACCACTGTATAAAGTTATATCTGTCCTTAAACTACTTTCTTCATACCTCAGGGATTTCATAAATAAACTGATTTTTTGCCTCAACCATATAGGCCCCATTTCTATCTCCTTTTGGTTTCATGTCATCGTGGCTCCTTGAAGATCAGAGTTCTCCATACCTGCAGCTTTCTAGAGTCCATAATATCACAAGTTGTAAATGCTAAAACTGCACAGTAGTTCATTCATGCACTGACTATGGTTTTATAAAAGGAGAAATTATATATTATGTCCATATTGTATGATTATCATTCTACAAAAAGAAATTCTCAAAGGTCAAAAAGGTATTAGAGATTGCCTTGACCTTATTTTGATAATTTAGGATGATGATTTAGGATAATTTAGGAGGATGATTTAGGATAATTTAGGATAATGATTTCACATTAGCTCATTTGATCCTTACAACTATATTAATTAGATTGCACATATATACATGCTCCCATTTTACATATGGGAAAACAGAAACAGAAGAATGGGTTCCTATGACACCTCTGAAGTCATTCCACTAGTCAGACCTGAACCCAGAAACTGGTATTCCTATTCCACTGTAATATCTCTGCAACACTCAGTACACCCAGACACTGCTATTTTCTACTTGTTTTAAATTTGTGAGACAATTGTAAAATATAAAATTAAATAAACTTACTTATGATAATGAATTATTCAGGATTCTTATAAGGAACACTAGTGCTTTGGTCAAATACAACTTTTGTCAAATCTGATACTTTTGCAATGATTTCATTATCTACATATTAAACATTATTGACAGCAAGGCAAAGTAAATTTAATCATTTGCTTTTCTCAAATTTTGCTCTTAATATATAGTTTCCATTTTCTTCATATACATATTGAAGCTTTCATCCAGAAGATACTTAGCAAAATTCTTCTTTAAAACTGATCAATTCAGAAATACGTTTCCACTAACATTTTAGTTAGGGAAAAAATGGTTTCAAAAAGAGATCTTGCACAAAGTTACCAAACTTTTTTGCATTAGTTTCCTTACCTCCAAAAAGATGGAATGCTTTTCTACAGCTTGGTAGCGGCCATTTTGCAGAGCTGGATTTCTGAAAGCTTTGTTTTATTTTCAAATATTCTTTAGGAAAGAATCTTTTTGTGGCATTGTTCAGTTCTAGAGGAAAGCAAAAGAAAACAGTAATTAAACATTAATTTGAGTACAACGGCAAGAATGTGAAAAATTATTGTTGTAGTATTTTGATAATTCAGATCGCTTTAAGAGAGAAGGAAAAGTGGAGTCAACATTGTAATTTTAACTCAAGCAAAGCTAATTCCCCCAAATTCACATTTGATGCACCTTTGATGTGTCTACACATAGAATACAGACCTACTGAATATCTCCTATGTCCTCTGTTATGCCAGATACAGCCAAGAGTGAGATACAGTCCCTGTCCTCAAGAAGAGTGAAGATTAAGAGACAGAAAGAAACAGATAGACAAAAAAGGAGAAAAATGTGTTCTAGATGTGCGAAAGAGCAACTTGAGTGCAATATTGGCTCGGGATGTATGATGAAAAGGAAAAACCTTTTGAGTACTTTTTCTTACTTCATAATCTCTATTTCATTCTATATATGGTGGTCAAGCATTTACTGTATCTAATGCTACTGATTTTGAGGGAGTTTAAAAAACAATGAACACTGTTATGCTGTAAATAAACAAATAAAAATAAAAAAATGGAACCAAATTCTCAATGTTTCAGAGATTTGCTTATGAGCCAAAAAGAAAAAATTCAGTTGAAGTAAACACAGAGCAATCTGTGAAAAGGCAGGAGGACACTTATTTTAAATTCTAGAAAGTATCCGAACTCTGTATGAGCCAAAGAAAGCATGAGGACATAGAGAAGCAATGCTCACCTTTAAGGAGAACAAGCCAAGTTAGGGAAAGAGTTAAATCTGCTATTACAGCCTGCATCCAATAGAATATGGCTAGTTTGAATCACAGAAATGCCATTAATATAAATCTTTTTTAAAGAAAATTCTTTATTTAAATTCAATTTAGTTAACATATACTATATTATTAGTTTCAGGGGTAGGATTTAGTGATTCTTCAGTTGCAGAGAACACTCGGTGCTCATTACACCAAGTACCCTCCTTAATGCAGTAATGTAGGTCTTAAAACCAACTCCTCGACCTAGCAGTTTCTCACCCTCAGGCGGCTGCCCGGTCTACTGGTAAATACACACCCTATAGAATATGGGGTTAAGAAGAGTTCTGCATGCTGGGAAAAGAGAGGCCAGTCAGGAATATTCCACTCAGTATTGATGACTATTTATCTGCATATCCTCTGAAAATAAACCTTAAACCTTATTTTCACATTCTTTACTAGTAAATCATTCAAAGCTAAAATCTGGCTTAGGAAGTCCCATTATTCAGCTAAATATGCATCCTAATGACAAAGGCAGATATAACAGAGACAAACACAAACCAAGAAGTGTGTATTTGACAGTGTCAAAATTGAGTTATGGGTGTTACAGCCTGTGAATCATGATAATTACGTAATTTATGCTGAACTCATGTTTGTATTTAGGAATTCCTATTTTATTAGATAGGCAAGCCATAGTTAAAGATTTATCCACCTTTTAAAAAAGATTTTATTTATTTATTAGACAGAGATTACAAGTAGGCAGAGAGGCAGGCAGAGAGAGAGGAGGAAGCAGGCTCCCCGCTGAGCAGAGAGCCCGATGGGGCTCGATCCCAGGACCCTGGGATCATGACCCAAGCCGAAGGCAGAGGCTTTAACCCACTGAGCCACCCAGGCGCCCCAAGATTTATCCACTTTAATCTGATAATTCCATTTATTATTTCTATTACAATACTTTATACTCATAATATAATTTTTGTACCAGAATAGTAAATGAACTGTTATCATTTTTAACCCGTCAGTCCCAGGAGAACTCTGTTAATACTGTAAGACTTTTTCAAGTTAGAGCATTTATCCAAGCTTTCACCTCAAGCAGTGTGTTCACTTTGTACTTACTGAGGTTCTTTAATGACTTTGGACCACTCAAGAATCATTTTAGTCAATGTTTCATCATCCAAGAATAAGTAGTTTACTCTCTGCTAGAGGAATAATAAGGGGAAGAGGAGATCTAGTAAATGAAGCCCAGTTTAACCATCACATTTACTGAGCTCTTACTATGATTAAGATGAAATGTTAAGTACTTTATACTGTGATGATGCATACTTTTATTCTTTTGTATGTAAAGTTACATTTCAAGATTCAGAAAATGGCTTTTGAAGTCCTATGGATACAGATATAATAAAGGATCCTCAAAGGACTATCACAGTATCCATTCCTGGCTTCTAAGTATCCATAATTCTGTCTTCTGTGTGTAAAGAAATTGGGTTCTCTCTTCCCTGTCCATTGCATCATATTCAATGCTACAGTCTGGTTTATCACTTTTAAAAACTGTCAAAGTCACACACGTCTATGATTTAAAAAATCCAATGGTATAGAAGGGCAAAAACAAAACAAAACAAAAAACAAGACAATCATGTGTTCCACGCCTTATTTCTACCCCCACTTTCAATCCCCAAGGACTGTTTCAGTGTTCCTATTGTTAGTTTTTTTTCCCGGAGATTAACCTCCTCAAGTAAAAGTGAGTCATTTTTAAGACTTGGTTTGCAAAGCACTAGCAATATGTGAAATGATCAGGGTAATACTGAATGAAAATGTTTAAAAATGTCAAAGTTACCTATTTAATGTGTAGAAGAAATATATAAACTAGATCAAATAAATTCACAAATATATAGCTAAGGATGAGGCTAATGTCAGTATTTAAGGAAAAAAATGGTGATATGAAGAAAATTCTTAAGAAAAAAGTAATTCAGGTGGCACATGGATACAGTAAAAATTGTAAAGGTGGTACTGGATGGGTGCGTCACATGGGTACAAAATGAGTTTCACCAGAGAGTTAAGATCCTTTGCAAATGGCACTTTCTTGCCCCTCTTACACAAGTGCAAAGTAAGCATTGCCTTTGAGGTCCTGAAGATTTTAAGATAGTTTGTGCACTTTCATTGTTTGAAAAGCACTGCTCTAAATATTCTTACTTTGATATTTCTTTATAATAAAAATATTTATTTCCACATATTAAAGCTTGAGAAAGACTGCACTAGAAAAATATCATGACACAGTCAGATACTCTTACTGATAAAAAGAATGCGTTTGGATTTCAGGCTCAGTGACTATTCTGTACAAGACAAACAAAAAAATAAAAGAGTGGAGGCATGGATGGACACAAGAACAAAACCACTATTAGCATAAGAATTAACAGACCGGACTTACTGGTAGAGAATAAGAGGAAGTGTGAAATGCTCTTAATGGGAATAGGGATAATAGACGAAGACCAATTATAGAGTAGATAAAAAGAGAAGTGTGATATTCTTTTGGATGAGCTGCATGTCCTGGATAAAACCCAGCAGGACACGAGAATGTCAGACGGAACACAGAAAAATTCTCAACTGTGTAGGACTGGCCCCAAAACACTATGATAACTGTCATCACTGCTCCCACTGACTAGATGCCAGTATCATCCCCCAGTTATTGCGACAGCCAAAATATCCCCGGTGAAAAATCATAGGCCTCCTCCATGCTTAAAGTCCTGGATTAGCTTAAATGCCATTTCCTTATTTAGTTAAGGACTTCTATGCACAAGGTAAAATTTTCTTTTCTTTTTTCCAATAGAGTTTACCAGTATATCTGCTCATCAGCATGTTCTGCTAAGTAAAGGCCCAAAAGTAGTGGGTATAGGGGTAGGGGCATCAAAAGGGAGATGGAGCTTGAATGGAAGCAAATAGTGGAACAAGGAAGTCACTCTTGCTGAGGTTTGGTGCATCTGAATGGGGAGGAGCAATGGCACTGAGTGATTTTGCAGTTGGGGAGGAGGTCATACTGACCCTGGCTCCCTTTGCAACCAGTACCTGAGGCACTCACATTTACTATATAACCATGGGTTAGGATCTCCAAACATGGATACTGGGTCCATAGTAGGACTGCCTACAGTAGGATCCTTCAGCGTCAGTCCACAGTAAAGGGAAGTGACATGCTTGGTTTGAAGGCTTCTGTCAGAAAGTCAATTCAAGAAAATGCGACACGTTCCCTCAAACAAACGCATGATGTTCCTGTCTGAGATATTCCTCCTCTGTCACCTTGACAAACCCCACTCCACATAATGCTTGTAAATCATGGCCTTTTCCTTTCCTTGACGTGCTGATTTTAGATGGCCTGCAGATCCTGTTATGAAGCATATAGCCCCTCCCTGAATAGACTAAGTGTCGGGTACTGATATCAGGTGTACTGATGTAGGGACCCTCCATCAGAAATGATGTTGTGAGGCTGCCAGTCAATGAATGGGAAGGGTCTCATCTATCCAGTCTTCCTCCTCAGACCTGCCTACACTGGTGTCCTTCTCATCTTCAAAGAAAAAAAGTACTAATACTAGTTAATTTGGGACACACCAGAATTTCCCCAATCTCACAAGCAAGCTTAGAATCTGCCTTGTCCAAACTTGAGGACCCTCCTTTTTTCCAAAGTGACTCACCATTTTATGTTTTATTATTTTTTAATGTTTTTAATTTATTTTTTATTAACATGTAATGTATTATTTGTTTCAGGGGTACAGGTCTGTGATTCATCAGTCTCTAAGTACTCCAAGACAATAAACTAACTTCTCCAAAGTATCACCAAAAGCACTTGAAACCAGAAAAGGAAAAAAGTCTCTTTTACAATAGCAACAACAAAAATATACAGGCAGAAAGTTAGTAAGAATTGTGCAGAGATTTTAGGAAGGAGATTGCAGAAATGTATTGAGAGGTGATATACCATAATAACAATCACTCAATGTTATATCAATGTCGATTAAAAATATGAATTATTCCCATATAACATAATTTTAATGTACTTTTGAGTTGTTAAAACATTTGTTGAGTTATTAAAACATTTAAGAGTAAAGTAGGGGCGCCTGGGTGGCTAAGTGGGTTAAGCCTCTGCCTTCGGCTCAGGTCATGATCTCACAGTCTTGGGATCGAGCCCCATGTCAGCCTCTCTGCTCAGCAGGGAGCCTGCTTCCCCCTCTCACTCTGCCTACTTATGATCTCTCTCTCTGTGTCAAATAAATAAAATCTTTAAAAAAAAGATTAAAGTAATGGGGATAGTGCCTGGGTGGCTCAGTCAGCTAAGTGTCCACATCTTGGTTTCAGCTCAAGTCATGATCTCTGAGTCCTTAGTTGGAGCCTCCCCTGCTAAGGGCTCCGTACTCAGTGTGAAATCTGCTTGAGATTCTCCCTCTGCCCTTTCCCCTGCTCACAGGTGCACTTTCTCTCTCTAAAATAAATAAAAATCTTAAAAAAGCATAAAGTAACAGTATACGATAAGATGGAAATATGAATGGAAAAGAACAGCTGCCAAGAAATACATTTACATTTTAGTAATTGTTATTATTATTTTTTAAAGAATGGAAATTCAATTAGAATAGGAAAAATGGACTGTTCAACAATGTTACCAGGATAAATGTCTAAGGACATGGAAAAAAAGCACTCCATTCCTAATCAAACCAGGCACCATAAAGATGTTAAATGGAGTTAAACGTGGGGGATAGGACAAAATGGAATCCTAAAATAAATGTAGTAAAGAGAATGTTTATATTATTCTTTAGTGGATAAGGCCTTTTAATACCTAACTTTGAAATTAGAAATAATAAACACCAAGGTTGCTACGTGAGACCTCATAAAAATATAAAAGTTCCACACAGTCACAAAACATAATAAACATAACTAAAGTACAAAGGACAAACACTGCCTATGACAAAAGTTGACATTAATTAAAAAAATATTTTTAAAGGTTTTTATTTATTTATTTGAGAGATAGAAAGAGAGAGAGAGAGAGCAGAGAGAGAAAGAGAGAGAGTGAGAGGGAGAAGCACACTCCCTGCTGAGCTAAAAGCCTGATGCAGGGCTTGATCCCAGGACCTTGAGATGGTGACCTGAGCTGAAGGCAGATGCTTAACCCACTGACCCACCCAGGTGCCCCTAAAAAGACTTCTTGTTAATAAGCAAGAAAAACCATAAGAAAAATCAGCAAAGGTCAGGGTCAGAGATTTAAAAAGAAACAGAACAAAACAAACAAAAAATGCCCAGAGTGTAGAGAAAATAAACCCTTGGATAATGCTGCTTACAATCATTTTGGAACATAATTTTGCAACATATACATAGCTTTAAAACACAGAGGTCTTTAACTACCAGTTCTACTTCTGGAAATCCCTTTCAAAAAAATACTCAGTGATATGTGCAAAATATTTATCCCCATATACCAGCAAATAATAACAAATAAATAACTAAACTAAATGTCCCATATAGTAGACAACTTAAGTAGATCATGACATAATGACAATGTCATTATGCATTTTTAAGTGAAGCCAAGCAGGTTAAAAAAAGCCCTATGTACAATATGATCACATTTTGTTCTGTAAGAAAAATAATTAAATACACATATGGAAAATATTCTAGAAGGATACACAGTCAAGGTGGTCTCCAAATGTTAGGACTATGGAGGATTTTGAGTTTATAATTTTATCTGGATGTTCTGATTCTTCTCTGATGAAATTGTATGACTTACATAATTTAAAAAGTTATTTCTATAAGAAAACTAGACCATAATGTTTTGGCTACTAGCAATGTCACTTGTCCTAAATTATACTTTGGTATTTCCTCAGCATTTATCAGAGTATACCAAAAGACAACAGTGTCAGGAAACCCGATACTGCATTTGCTCTGAGGATGTTTTTGAGGACACTGCCTACTCTGTTTCTCAATATGCCCTAAAAGAGAAATCACATAAGAATTCCTTTGCAAGTGCCAGAAAAATGTTCGCTTATTCTTAGGAAGTGGGATGTTTCTTTTAACGAAGCATGAGAATCACTTAATTGTATACTTACTTTTATTTTTCCTTAGGAGGGAGAATATTTAAAACTAAACACTTCCTCTAATTATAGTTACTATATACAGTCATATGGTTTATGTATCTGCCCATCTACACTCACCTGCAGAATGTGGAGATAGCATTTACCTCCCTAACATTTGGTACACAGTAGTGTCAGTAAATATTAGCTCTGCTTACTTCTATCATTCTTCACTTTTCCTTTAGCAATTCTCTATGTTCCACATTCATTAGTTTTTCCTCTCTCCATTAGTGCGTTTTAAACACTGTGTTAATTTGGTGATGGGCATTAAGGAGGGCACAGGATGTGATGAGCTCTGGGTATTATATAAAACTGATAAACTATTGAACACTACACCTGAAACTAATTATATACTACTATAAGTTGGCTAGTTGGATTTAAATAAAAGAAAAGAATAAATAGTATGTCATAGTCCATCTTTACTGATACTTAGGTAATTATGTTAACGAAACAAAAGAGTTACCTGTCTGGAAAAAGACTCTGGAAATAATTGTCCGACACAATGGGCAGGGAGTGCTTGCAGGATTGTCTTTGGCAAGAGTCCGTAAGCAGGGCTCACAGAAGATGTGGTGGCATGGGTAACACATGTATGGGTTGAAATAAACATCCAGACACACTGCACAGATGTAACTTTCCTTTTCTTCTGCATATTCATTGTCATCATCTGTACTCATCTCATTATTCAAAGTCTGCAAAACATAAGCAAAAATAATTTTCCTAGTTCAATATGAGATTGGTTTCCTTAAGAGACAGTGCCTTTATATTTTGTTAACATGAATAAAAATATTTATGAGAAGCACGTAATATCTGTTTCTGTGATATATTCAAAGTTACAGAAAGGTTACCTTGCAACATAAGAAGAAACTCAAAACATACACGAAAAACCCAAAAGTCTTAATTTTTCTTTTTATTTTTTTATATAATGCTGAATGCTAAAACATACCCAAAATATTGAAGCATACCCCATATCTCTATTTAACCAGTTCTAGTTAAATAAGTATCAGATATGCCCGTCCCAGGATTATAGACAGATTCCCCATCTATCCTACTCCCACTATGGCAAATAAAGTGCTTGTCACAAGGTTAAGGAGCCCTGTATTGGCACGTGCAGATGATGAAAAGTAAGGGCAAGAGGATATCATATTTATCCTCATACCATGCATGCATTCTCTATATTTTGTCCCTTTGTGGACCTCAAGGCCCCAAGAAATGGCCAAAGCCTAATGTACATCAGGCAGTAGTCAAGGCAAAAAGACTTGCAGTAATTCCGGGATGAGCCTTGTGCTGGGAAATAGGATGAGTCCCTTCCTGCCTCCCAAAGAAAATAGGTAAGAAAGAGGTACTTAGGAAAGAGGCAGCTTAGACATTAGCAGCATGAGATCTGGTAAAAGAATTCCTGTGACTTAGCCTCACAATTTCCCCATCTGTGAAGATGATGTGAGGATGACACAAGGTAATCCACTAGATAACAGGCACTCTGTGAAATCCCATATAAAAAACAAAGTTTAATACAGAGAGGATATGAAGTAAATGTCTCTCGCCAACAGAAAGCTTGTGGCTATGATCTGAACAATAATAAAGGAAAATCTGCAGGAAAGGCAACAAAATCCATAATTTTCACTCATTATTGATGTATGAATATTCCCTCCTAAACTTCTAAGATATTTGCAAAGCGAAAGGCATAAGTAAATAATTAGGACTAAATTAGGCATTCCAAATAAAAACATCTATGGACCTAGATGCTGATTTACCTAAACTTTATTTCATAATGCCAGCTTATTCTGCTTGCATTAGATGCTCAGGACTGTGCCTTGAGATTTGAACTAATTAACCTTGAAGAAACCCAGGGCATTAAAAAAAACCATAATTTGTAGAACCTCTTAAAGCATTTCAAATTGTGACCCAAATATTTGCACAGAATTTTATTTCTATGAAGTACTTTGTCTCTACATATGCAACAAAAGTAACTAGATTTCAGTAAAACACATCAAATAAAATCTTTGTTATTTAAAAACACAACAATATTTAAAAAACAAACTTGATGTAAGTTTGAAAACAGAAAATAAGGTCACAACTATTCATCTATTATTTAAGCTAAGTGAAGCAACCCTCCCCATAGAAATAATATTAATAAAGAGCTATGGAATTCACTATGTTTTAAGGAGTTAAAAAGTTTAAGAGTTTTTATTAATTCAGAACAATTTATATCTGCCAATAAATACGGTTATACAAGAAGACAACAAAGTACCTCAAGGATAGAGTTCTACTGGGGTTTTCTCCAAATTGCAGAGATACATGGTTGTATAATAGAAAATTTGCTGTTGGATGGAGAACTACATTTTTTAAAGTTTTTTTATTTAAATTCTTATTAGTTAGGCAATTATATTTTAAAAATTACTCATTAAAGGAGTACTACCAACCTAGAAAGAGGTTTTTAATAGGTGTGTCTATGAACTCATCTTCTATCTCCTCAACTTTTTTTTAAAATTTTATTTATTTATTTGACAGAGAGACAAAGCAAGAGAGGGAACACAAGCAGGGTGAGTGGGAGAGAGAGAAGCAGGCTTCCCTCTGGGCCCACTGCGGGGCTCAGTCGACCTGAGCAGAAGACAAATGCTTAACAGCTGAGCCATCCAGGCGCTCCTCAATATTTCAATTGTTATAGATGAAGACCCCAGAAATGTTTATCAGGAATGGAGGAAAGAGGACAGAAAAGAGAGCTGGCAAGAACAAAAACCCTTTCTGGAACAAGGTATGCCGTTAGCAAATAATATAAAAATGTAAACTATGCTAAACCAGTTGGCAGAGTCAAGATGAAAAAAGATCAAATTTAACAGGGATATATATAAATTCCTAATTGAAGACTCCAAAATGGACTGCACATGTAGAAGATGAACAAAACTTAGCTAAAAGCAATTTATGTAAAGAAGACCTAGGGATTTTAACTGACTTAACTAAGCTCAATATATGATGTGGTTACTTAAAAAGCAAATCTAAATTCAAGTGTGGGATAGGGTGGGCTTATGCGCCTCTCACTGTATAGAAATCACAACAGATCTGTAGTTACTTTGAGGAACACAGACAAACTAGAGTTATCAATAGAAACACTGAGGGCCACAGCAGCATGACTTCTGAAACCACCTCCTTGGAAGAACTGTTAAAAGATGGAGGATATTCAGGCACCTGGGTGGCTTAGTCAGTTAAGCCTCTGCTTTCAGCCCGGGGTAATGATCCCAGGGTCCTGGAATCAAGTCCTGATTCAGGCTCTGTGCTCACAGGGGAGTCTGCTTCTCCTTCAACCCACACCCCTTTGCTGGTGATCTCTCTCTCAAGCTCTTTCTCTCTCAAATAAATAAATAAAACCTTAAAAAAAAAAGATGGAGGATATTCATTCAGAAAAATATTAAGAGGAATGAGATAAAAAGCATCTGCATGAGAGTGATCCTAATTTTCCTCTGTGTAGTTTTCATGAATAGATCTAAAAACAAACGAATATTAAGAGAAAGTAGATTATAAAATACCTATTTACAAGCCAAAATGACATGAACACAGCATACCATTTTTCCTCTTACACAGTACACTTGTCAAGGAGCTAAACATTTATCTTGTGTTCCCCATGAAATACTTTGGGACTAGAAATAAGACAAAGTTGTACATATTAACTAATTTCCCTAACCACAAAACCCCTATGAAGTAGGTAGTATTACTGCCAGCATTTTTTAGAATAAAGAAAACTGAGAAACTGAGAGCTCATTAACTCAGACGGCTAGTGGTGCAGCTGGGATTTCAATTCAGCCCGTATGGATCTGGAGCAGCGCTCTTCTTCACTACCACATTCCTAAGTGAGTTTAGGGACTTCGAAATGTCCTAGCAAAAAATAAATGTTAACATCTGATGATTATGATGTAGGTTAAAAGAAAAAGACAAATTTAGATACGATCTACAGGGAAGTAAGTGTTAAGTCATGGTTATTAAAATTAGCAAATGAATATAATAGGTGCCCAATGTACAACTAGTTTTGGCTCCAGGGGAATTATTCCACAAAGAACCACACACGTGCAGTCTCTCAAACTCCTTTCTAGGGGCTTCCAGTCTCAGAAGAGGACAAAGTAAACTAATAAATAATATAAAGCAATGTTTCCAAAAAACCGAGTAAAAACTAGCCCCAAAATTAACAGACCAAGAGTTGTTATTAGTAATAATGACAACAAAACAGAAGTGCCTCTAGCTCATTGACAATATTGTGATTACTACTATATTTGGTCTTATTCCTCCAAACGTACTATTTTTTAATAAGTGATAGGAGGGCAGTGAGTAGGAGCAAGACTCCAGAGCCTGTTTGGGCTCTGCCACTACTGCCGGTGAGACCTTATGCAAATCACTTAACTCCCTGGAGTCTCACTTTCCTCATTTGTAAGGTGGGGATACTGGAAGTACTTAACTCATAGATGCTGAAAGGATTAAACGAGGTAATATATATAAAGCATTCAGAACAGTACCTGGAGCGTGTTTGCTGCTGTCATTATATTTAATGTTATATTTAAGACTTTTAAAAATGAGTTTTATGTTTACAGAAAAATTGTACAGAAAGTATAAAGAATTCCCACATACCTCCTTCCACCACACACACACACACACACACACACACGCATGCATGCACGTGCACGTGCACATAGTTTCACCTTCTGTTACCATTATGGTACATTTTTACAGTTGATAACCAATACTGATACATTACTATTAACTGAAGTCCTTAGTTTGTTATTTTAGTATATAGGCTGCCAAAGCAAGCCCAAGTCCATACTTTACATTAGGGTTCAGTCTTGGCTTTGTACATTCTATGGGTTTTAACAAATGAATGTCATCTATCCACAATGGCAATATCACATAGAATTGTTTCACTGCCCTAAAAGCCCCATGCTCCCCCTATTCATCCCTTTTACCTTTTCTCCGGCTCCTGTCAACTACTAGTCTCTATATAGTGTTCCTTTCCCATGTAATGAGTTACACAGGATGTAGCCTTCTCAGTCTGGTTCCTTTCACTCAGCATTATGCATTCAAAATTCTTCCTAATTGATCTTGAAGTTACTCCAGGTTGCTAATGAGAACTGCTCTTAATTCTACATCAGTTAATATCTTGGCTTTTAAGAAAAGCAATAAATTTGCTTCATTTTCTAAGTAAATGCAAACTGCCTTCCACCCTTTGGATATTCCTGAAAGACTGTGGTCCAGTGATGGCAGGCTGTCTTATTTTCTAGGACTGTTACATTCTTTTCAAAAACCTATCTTTATAATTCTATTTTCTTTAAAAGTATGAATTGAAATCAATATCATGATTTGATTTTGCTTCAAGCTGTCTCCAAAGAAAGTAACGAATATAATGAAAATAAGTTAAAATTTGTACCTAATTAATTTATTCTGTGTGTATATATATTCTACCACATGCAGGGGGGAAAAAAAGCCAAAAGCCAGTTTCTGCTAAGAATGACCTTGATGAAGCAGGAAAAAGATTAATTTTTATTAATTATTTATTTTTTAATACTCCATGCAAGAGAAACAGGAAGTACACAGAAAGCATTTCTGCTGCATACCGAAGCATTTTTTTTTCTTTTTAAAGAAAAAGCTCCTTTGTTATTGTTTTAGTTGTGAGCTGAACTAGCTGTTTTTCCCACTGAAAACCATTGTTATGTAATAAACAATGGCCAGGAAAACTCATTATTTAGATCTGGTTATTTGACAGGCATTTTAACAAAAATGAACAAAACAAACCTGTCACTTCAAAGGAAAAAAACTGATAGTATTTGTTGCCAAATAAAATGATAAAATTTGGCTTTCAAGCAAAAATCAAAATTTTAGAAAACTTCTAGATGCTTTTTTTTTTTTTTTAATATTTTGTTTATTTGACAGAGAGAAATCACAATTAGGCAGAGAGGCAGGCAGAGGGGAGGAAGCAGGCTCCCTGCTGAGCAGAGAGCCCGATGCAGGGCTCCATCCCAGGACCCTGGGATCATGACCTAAGCTGAAGGCAGAGGCTTTAACACACTGAGCCACCAAGGCGCCCCAGAAATCTTCTAGATGCTTATAGCTTCCTAATACTTATAGAATTCTCTGAAGAGATGATATTAACAATTTTTTGATATTGCTTACTGAAATATGACACTTAGAAGAGCTGTATGATTCAGTGAACCAAGAGTTCAATGTATGCTATTACAAAACTATGCATAAGTAAGTTAAGCCCTCAAAGTGTAAAGACAGACCAATGGATTTCAATGTAACAGAGTATTTAAAGTTCATATCAAGTGTCAGATTCCATATTGCAACTAACTTTTAAATAATCTAGCACTTGTCAAGTTTTGGTGTAATATCAAAGACATCTATCCAAAATCATCTTGAAAAGCTATTATAATACAATTCCATTTTCTGTCTATGTGTCTAGCTAGATTTTCTTCATATACTTCAATCAAAACAACAGAAAAAGCTGGGGACATCACATTGCTGGATTTCAAGCTTTATTACAAAGCTGTGAACACCAAGACAGCATGGTACTGGCACAAAAACAGACACACAGACCAACGTAACAGAGCAGAGAGCCCAGATATGGACCCTTAATTCTATGGTCAAAAATCTTTGACAAAGCAGGAAAAAATATCCAATGGAAAAAATACAGTCTCTTCAATAAATTGTGCTGGAAAATTGGACAGCTATATACAGAAGAATGAAACTCGACCGTTCTCTTACACCATACAGGAAGATAAAACTCAAAATGTTTGAAAGACCTCAGTGTGAGACAGGAATCCATCAAAATCCTAGAGAACACAGGCAGCAACCTCTTCAACATTGGCCACAGGAACTTCTTTTAAGACATGTCTCCAAAGAAAACAAAAGCGAAAATGAACTTTTGGGACTTCATCAAGATCAAAAGCACAGCAAAGGAAACAGTCAGCAAAACAAAGAAGCAACCCACGGTATGGGAGAAGATAATTCGCAAATGACACTACAGACAAGGGGCTGATATCCAAGATCTATAAAGAACTTCTCAAACTCAACACCCACAAAAAAAGATAACCAAGTCAAAAAAATGGGCAGAAGACGAGCAGACTCTTCTCCAAAGAAGAAATACAAATGGCTAACAGGCATATGAAAAAGTGTTTATCATCACTAGCCACCAGGGAAAGTCAAATCAAAATCACATTGAGATACCACCTTACACCAGTTAGAACAGCCAAAATTAATAAGGCAAGAAACAACAAATGTTGGAGAGGATGTGGAGAAAGGGGAACCCTCTTACACTGTTGGTGGGAATGCCAATTGGTGCAGCCACTTTGGAACACAGTGTGGAGGTTCCTTAAAAAATTAAAAATAAAAAAAAAAGAAAGAAAAAAATTAAAAATAGAGCTACCCTATGACGCGGCAATTGCACTACTGAGTATTTACCCCAAAGGTACAGATGTAGTGAAAAGAAGGGTCCTATGCACCGCAATGTTCTTAGCAGCGATGTCCACAATAGCCAAACTGTGGAAATAGCTGAGATGCCTTTCAACAGACGAATGGATAAAGAAGATGTCCATATACACAATGGAATATTACTCAGCCATCAGAAAGGATGAATAACCAACTTTTGCATCAACATAGATGGGACTGGAGGAGACTATGCTGAGTAAAATAGGTCAAGCAGAGAAAGACCATTATCATATGATTTCACTTACTTGTGGAACCTAAGGAATAAAATGGAGGACATTAGGAGAAAGAACAGAAAAATGAGGGGGGGAAATCAGAGGGGGAGACGAATTATGAGAGACTGTGGACTCTGAGAAACAAACTGAGGGTTTTAGAGAGGAGGGGGTGATGGGATGTGTTGGCCCAGAGATGGGTATTAAGGAGGGCACATATGGCTTGGAGCACTGGGTAATATATGTAAATAATGCATCTTGGAACACTACATCAAAAACTAATGACATGGGGGCACCTGGGTGGCTCAGTGGGTTAAGCCGCTGCCTTCGGCTCAGGTCATGATCTCAGGGTCCTGGGATCGAGTCCCACATCGGGCTCTCTGCTCAGCGGAGAGCCTGCTTCCCTTCCTCTCTCTCTGCCTGCCTCTCTGTGATTTCTCTCTCTGTCAAATAAATAAAATCTTTAAAAAAAAAAAAACAAAAAAACAAAAAAAACTAATGACATGATGATTCACAGAACTGTACCCTGGGGGCAAATAATACATTATATGTTAATAAAAATAATTTTAAAAAACAAATAACATACTGCATGGTACTAACATAACAAAATAAAATAATAAAAAACAGAAAAATAACAACATATGGCAACAGATTGTATGCAGAAACAGATGTGAGAATACATATGTTGTTTATTAGGCCAAATATTAAAGAGATTTGCAAAAATTAAAACAAATGCCATTCTTCTCAAATTTTTTGAATAAATTTTTATTTATGTGTGAAATTTACTGTTGAAGATTATAAATATGTAAACCATATCTATAAAAATTAAAACATTTAATTGAACTTTTTTTAATTAAAAATTTTTATTAACATATAATGTATTATTAGCCCCAGGGGTACAGGTCTGTGAATCACCAGGTTTATACACTTCACAGCACTCACCATAGCACATACCCTCCCCAATGTCCATAACCCACCCCCTTTCCCTCCCGCCCTCCCCCAGCAACCCTCAGTTTGTTTTGTGAGATTAAGAGTCTCTTATGGTTTGTCTCCCTCTTGATCCCATCTTGTTTCATTTATTCTTTTCCTACCCCCCAAACCCCTGACATTGCATCTCAACTTCCTCATATCATGGAGATCATATGATAATTGTCTTTCTCTGATTGACTTATTTCGCTAAGCATAATTCCCTCTAGTTCCATCCACATGGTCGCAAATGGCAAGATTTCATTTCTTTTGTTGGCTGCATAGTATTCCATTGTATACATATATACCTCATCTTTATCCATTGAATAAATTATTTTTCATAATATATTTATGATTCCATGTAATGAAATTATCTGTGTATGAATTAATAAATCTTTAGAATTTCTTCTCAGTTTTAATATATAACATGGTAAATATTTATAATCCATATACACAAAAGTTCTTTGGGGTTCTCAATAACTTTAAGATTTTAAAGGGATCTTGAGCCCAAAAAGTATGAGAACAAATACACTAGGAGGTACAAAGCAAAGGTGACTTGGGCCATAGGCCTGTAATAGATACTGTACTGAAGCATGTAGGTTTTTAGTGAATTGGCAATATTAACAGTAATCTCATCTTACTAAGCAAGATGATTTAGGGAAAGAATATAAAGTGGAGTCTAAATTATGGTCAGGTCTCTTCTATCTGAGATCTAAAGATATAAAGCTCTAAGAAGTATGAAAAGAATGGCAGCACACGGTAGGTAAGGAGAGAGGAAGTAAGTATGAAGCATTTACTTCAGAAAGCCATACCTAGATACACCACAGTATATAGAGAAAAATCTATCTGCTTAATATTTACAGTTCTATTAGATGACAAATAACCTCATTTATTTAATTTTTATCTCTTTAAAGATTTTATTTATTGAGAGAGAGCATGTGCACAAACAATGGGAGGAGAAAAGGAAGAGGGACAGGAAAACTCTGAACTGACAGAGACCAATGCAGGGCTCACCTCAGGACCCTGAGATCATGACCTGAGCTGAAATAAAGAGTGGGACAATCAACCGACTGAGCCACCCAGGAGAACAATAAATAACATCATTTAAAATGAAAGGCAATGCGGGTGGGGGGGGGCGCCTGAGTGGCTCAGTGGGTTAAAGCCTCTGCCTTCGGCTCGGGTCATGATCCCAGGGTCCTGGGATCGAGCCCCACATCGGCCTCTCTGGTCCACGGGGAGCCTGCTTCCTCCTCTCTCTCTGCCTGCCTCTCTGCCTAGTTGTGATTTCTCTCTATCAAATAAATAAAATATTTAAAAAAAAAAAAATGAAAGGCAAGGGGTGCCTGGGTGGCTCAGTGGTTAAGTGTCTGCTTTCAGCTTAGGTCATGATCCCAGGGTCCTGGTATCGAGCCCCGCATTGAGCCCTACATCAGGTTCTCTGCTCAGCAGAAGACCTGCTTCTCCCTCTCCCACTCCCCATGCTTGTGTTCCCCCTCTCACTGTCTCTCTCTGTCAAATAAATAAACAAAATCTTTAAAAAAAAATGAAAAGCAAGAGCTACTATAATACTCTGAGGTGGCCTCTAAAGCATCAAGGAAAGATGAAATGATCTTCAACAGGATTTTAGTTATACTTTCTACGTTATAATTATTCGATAACTGGAAACTCATATGGGGTTGCTTTATACAAATATTCACCTAATCAGAACACCTCATTAATAAGCTATTCTAGATAGACTGAAAATTACTTTATCTTAACTGGTTTTTTATAGCACTTTGCAAAACAGAAATACAGCTTTAGATTAGAGCTAACTTAGGAATCTATGTCAAAATAATATAAATATCCTGGCTTAAGTACTTGTTTACTTAAAAAAAATCCAAAATAACATCCCAAGGTGTAGAGTGAATGTCAGTAGTTAGTAGCTACAAAAGAAGAAACACACCAAATCCCTACAACCTGTGGTAAAGGAAAAACAGAATTCATGGGTTCTCAAATGAATACTGGGGCTGTTATAATTCAAAAATTTGAGTGGAAATTTCCCAGTATTTATTCCTGTAATCTTCCAGCATACCCATAGAAAGGAAGAGACTAAATGAAGGCTCCGCATACCTCTAGGAGGTGACCAATGATGGCTAAGAATATTTTTTCCCACTCCCCATCATACTTCTCCATATGTTTGTAGGTTATTACCACACTGAGTTTTGCCCAAGCCATCAGATACAGTTATACAGAAACCATTTATTCATTATGTTACTTCATAAATAAAAATCCCTTCAGGGCTCCACTCTGTATACTGATGAAACTAGATATATGTATAAAATAGAACATTCCGAAGAAGTACATATGGTCACTTTCCCTATACTGGCCATTGGAAGACTTATATTTATCCCATTAAAAGCTCCGGGGATGCAACTTTGTGGAGCTTATTTGTTCTTTTTTAAATATGAATATTAAACCACAGCAGTAATCAATTTACTTATGAAGCAAAAAATCAAGTAAATGAAGTAAAAAAACTAAGGAAGTAATCCTTGCCTTGAAAGAACAGAAAATGACCCACATTCACAGTAAATAATTGCAAATGCGCAGCCCAGAATTTATAAATTTCCCTAGATTACTTGGGTCTGGGGACTAAACGCAATGAATTAGAATGGAAACTAATATTCAGCAAAATTTGAAGAATATATTTCTGCCATTTCTGGCTTACTTTAGAGTACATACGCGCTTCAAAATTTATTTTTTTTTAATAGAAAAACTTATGACTTCTGCTTTATATAAGTTGTATTGCTCACCACCCCCATTTTTGGCATTTGAAATAAAATGTTTGCAATATTTTGCAGTGCTGGTCACTTTTTCAAAGTATCTTCTGTTTTTAGTTTGAAAACCAAAGATGTGCTAGCAGTTATTTTAAAAATACTACATTTTCTGCACAAGTTATTAGATCTTTATAAAATGATATATGCTGCAGTATATATCCTATGCATATTTTTATGGAAGCATTTAAATTTAATAATCACATACACTAAAAAAATACTATCCTGTCTGAAATTAAAGGAAGAGTGTTTTGTTATATAACATTTCTCACACATTAGTGATTCTGAAAGTTTTCACCTCATTTACAAAGTCTTCTGCCATGTTTACTTAAGGGAAGAAAAATGTGAATTCTAGGTCATTGGTTAGCTCCAAAAGGGAAAATATTGAGATATTATATCTTTATTTATGCTTATAGTTGGTAATACACAACCACATAGTTAGAAGGCACTAGTAACCATTTTCTTAAAGACTACAAAATGCAGTCATTATTCTACAGAACACGTTACTTTGTCTCGATGTTGGAGAGAGGGGAGGGAGAGAGAACACACTTCCTTTTGTCTTTTCTGGCTTCACTGTAACTGTCCATCTGCTTTATTTACCTTTCTCTTCAAGTGTGTCTTGTGTACAATTTCTGCCTATTACTGACCTTTTTTTTTTGCCATATAATTCATGTGCCCTAAAACTCACCATTTTAAAGTGTACACTTCAGGAGTTTTGGTATATTCATAAGGTGGTACAGCCATTTTACCACCA
Organism: Meles meles; assembly: GCF_922984935.1. NCBI lineage: Eukaryota > Metazoa > Chordata > Mammalia > Carnivora > Mustelidae > Meles > Meles meles. The sequence goes on from NC_060068.1 coordinate 89,996,927, forward strand.
TTGACTATGTCCTCACTCTGAAAAGAAACTGCATATCCATTATCAGTCACTTCCCATTTCCCTCTCTCCCCTCCTCCTGGAGCACGACCCTTGGAAACCACAAATGTACTTTCTATCTCTACAGATTTGCCTATTCTGAACATTTCGTATAAACAAAATCATATAAAACATGTCCTGTTGTATCTGGCTTCTTTCACTTAATGTTTTCAAGGTTTATCTCTGTTATAGTATGTAACAGCATTTCATTCCTTTTTATGATCAAGTAATATTTCATTGTATGGATAACCCTCATTTGGTTTACTGCTCCTGACTTATATATGTATTCTCTGCCAATGGCCTTTTAGTAATGGTCTTTAAGAAAACTGTGTTCTGTACTCTCTATTTCCCTATGTGAGCTTACCCTTTCTTACTGTCCTCAAAATCTATTTCCTTAGTACTGATGCCAGAAAAATCTTTGTTTAATCTTATCCCTCTTCCGATCTCCAAATACAAATTTACCACTTCCTTTTGTAAATGACTATACTAGAACTCCAATCTTAATATATTCTAACTTGGATTCACTTCTCCCCCAGATTTGACTCTTGATCCTTACCTCCTATATCCAATCCTTGCCAAGTTTAGTTCTTAAACTGTTCCAGTGTTTCCCTGTACTCCCTGATGATTCCCTTTATTTTCATTGCCATTTCCTAATTAAGCTTTTTAATCTCTATATTCTCTCAAAAAATATTTATTGAGTGTCTCCTGTGTACCAGCCACTTTCCCAGGCTCTGAGGATACATTAGTCTTGTGGCACAGAATAAAAAGATGCTAAGAAAGCATAAAACATAGGAACTCAAATTAGTTTGGGGTCTAGAAAGGCTTCTTTGAGGTAGTGGTATTTAAGTCAACCTCTTGTTAGAAATCTCTTTGTTATGAATGACAGAAAACACAGGTTAAAGTGGCTCAAAAGTTAAAATGGAATCTACTGGTGCCAGGAATAGAAAAATCTAGAAGTGTATCTAGCTTTAGGCAAGAATTGACTCAGTACCCTAAACAACATCTCTAAAAACTATCGTTTTCTTTCTCAGACCAAATTCCTCACGAATTTGGAACTTTTGCATAAGCTGTTCCTTCTGGCTACTCTTTCACTTCTACTCTTCCCTAATTCCTACATACCATGGATCTGCTTTGGTTTGGTTTAGTGGACGCTTTTGGGAAAACCTCTCTAGCATTCATTCCACCCATCTTCTGCCAACAGTTTACTGTTTTTTTTTTTTTGTTTTTTTGTTTTTTTTTTTTATTTGGGAAATTCACCCTGCCCCAATTACAGCCATAACTATGTGTTCCAGCTGGCCTTAAGTGATTCAGGGGAAATGATATGGGAGGACTACCATAAGGCTAATCCTGATATATCAGTAGCCCTACTTGAAAGACTGTACTTTCTGTGAAACAAAGTGTCCTCCAGATTCTCTATACAGGACATCTACGATCCATTTGCAAGTCCCTGTCATAGGAATCTAAAATAGCCTGTGATCACATTATATATAAAGGTTTTTGAATTTGAAATTATTAAAAATATACCAATATTCAGTGGTTTGGGCCGCTGCCTTCGGCTCGGGTCGTGGTCTCGGGGTCCTGGGATCGAGTCCCGCATCGGGCTCTCTGCTCAGCGGGGAGCCTGCTTCCCTCTCACTCTCTCTGCCTGCCTCTCTGCCTGCTTGTGATCTCTGTCTGTCAAATAAATAAAAAAAAAAAATCTTTAAAACTACTATTATTTCTGCTATTGTCAGAGCAAGGCAAGGGAGGCAAGGTAATAGAAGTGACTAGAAATGGCTAATCAATAGCCTTCAAACCATTTCTGTATAGCTTCCAGCCATCAAAAAGGAATCACGAATATTATGTTTAATATATTTAATCACTGTATTCCTATTACTTAGAACAATGCTTGGCATATAGAAGATGATCAGTAAGTACAACTTACATTTGAGAATAGGAAGATTGGTAAAAGAGAAAAATGTACTTGCCGTACTGGAAAGACCCCAGAGAAACCATTCAGATGAATACAAGGAAAAAAGATTAAAAATAACATCAATTTATACAGATAGAATGCATTAGCTGGGGTTCTCCAGAATCCAAAGTACAGCAGAAGTTTAAATGCTGTTACTTAACGAGGGAATGCAGGTGGTGTGAGAGAAAAGAGAGTGAGTGAGATAAAGAGGAAGAGAAAAGGGGCGCCTGGGTGGCTCAGTGGATTAAGCCACTGCCTTAGGCTCAGGTCATGATCTCAGGGTCCTGGGATCGAGCCCCGCATCGGGCTCTCTGCTCAGCAGGGAGCCTGCTTCCTCCTCTCTCTCTGCCTGCCTCTCTGCCTACTTGTGATCTCTCTCTCTGTCAAATAAATAAAATTAAAAAAAAAATTAAAAAAAAAAAAGAGGAAGAGAAAATACAAGAGGCCTGAGTAGGCCTTTAATTGGTATCAAGTAGAGTCTTAGGAGAGGGTTATTAACTACTGTGTCCCAACTACATGTAGTGTGATCTATAGTCTGCTGAGGGAGGAAGGGAGAAAAAGGTATCTGCTGGTGCCCATCTCCTATTGATCCAAAATGTGCTCCACTGGGTATTAACACCCCCTCATCTCCAGGTTACACACACATGAGAACTGAGTAGGCCTCACTGCATCTAATGCTTCAACGACAATAGAGAAGCCCCCCGAGGCAAAAGCTCTTAACCTGCTTGCTGGAGTTGTTTTCCAAGGCAGTAGCTAGGCGAGAACAAATACTGCTGAGGGGATGTGTGGAGGCACAGATAAATATACTTTAGTGTATTCATAGAGTAGAATACTATTCAGCAATAAAAAGAAATAAATTACTTACATACAAAACATCAATAGTGAATCATAAAACCAGTGTTTAATGGAAGAACCCTTACACCAAAGAGGACATAACACCCGATTCTATTTTTGTAAAATTCCGTAATTAGATTACTCTATGGTTGAAAAAGATCAGAGTAGTAGTTGGCTCCAAGATATGAAACAAAATGGTTGAGAAGGGGAAGAGGAAAATTTTTGGAATGATGTAAGGTTTTGTACCTTAGTGAAGACTATATACACAGGCATGTGCATCTGTTAAAATAGTAAATGAACAACTAAGATTTCTATATTTCACTGTATGTAAAATTCATATCAAAAGAAAAGCTACAAAAAATGTGACATATTCATGCAACAGAATATGAATCAACAGGAACAAACTACTGTGGCACAATTTAATATAGGACAACAACACTTTTACAGCAATAACATAGGCAGAACAATGCCATGTATTATATGGAGATATATATTCCTAGATATGTATCTTTCTATACATATTTCTAGACATATATATCTTTCTAGATATATATTTCTATATATATATTTCTTTTTCTCACTCGCTCTCTCTGTATATATATATTATTTTTTCCTTTAAAAGACCAGAAGTTTATAAAATAAACTCCAAAGGCTGATTCTTTCTGTGGGCAGTGGAAAATGATCTGGATTGGGAGTACTAACTAAAAGGTCTTCAACTTTTTATGCTTTTTTAAAGACAATATTTTAATTTTTTTTTAGTTAAAAATGAACTAAGTCAGTATCTATATTAATCATTCAAAAACAGAAAAATAGAAGTAATACATGATTGTTATAGGAAATCTAAAAATTACATTAAAATATAGATTCAAATTCAGTGTGGCAATTTGTATTCCAAACTATTTTTACTTCTTTGTCGGAAACAGAATTTAAAAATGTCACTGGTTAAGAACAAAGAAACTCTGAAACTGCTGGCAGGTGGTTAAGAGAGGTCTACAAATTTTGGAACTCCTTCCACTTAATACCGCCAGGTGGTGTGAAGTATGTAGGTGTGTACATGGTGTATACATAGCTACAATCTTCTTAAATGTATTTATAAAATGAATATGATCATGTGTAATATTGGAAGTCTTTTTACAAAACAATGCACTGGATGATTCTTTGGTAGAAATATTATACTTTAACTTGCTCTCTAATATATTCACTTTCCAGAAAAATATATTTAAGACATTCCAATACTTAAATGAATTTCAGTATTTAGGATAATGCTGCTTTAAAAAAAAAAAGATTATTTATTTGAGAGAGAGAGAGAGAGAGAAAGAGCATGAGTGGGAGGGGCAGAAAGAAAGGGAGAGAGAATATTAAGCAGACCCCATGCTGAGCGGGGAGCCTGACATGGGGCTTGATCTCAGGACCCTGAGATCATGATCTGAGCTGAAACCAAGAACAGTATTCAACCAACTGTGCCACCCAGGTGCCCCAGAATAATGCTATTTTTGATGACAGACGTTTGAGAACTTCCTTTGAAATGAAGTTGAGAAATAAAATGCAGAAAATGGAGAAAATAATGGCAAGTAGATCATCAATAAATCATCTATGACCCCACTTCCCAATAAAACACTGCTAGTATTTTATATACTTTCTATTTCTTTTAATTTTAAATAATATTTCTAACTACATGGCATTTAGAATTATGGTTTTACATTCTCATTTACTATGTTAGATTAAGAATTTCCTGTAATACTAAATCTCAAAATAAACAACAATTTAAAGACTGTATAATAATGTAACTATATGGTTTGCTTAAATAAGCTCCAATTATTAGCTATTTAGAGTACTTGCTTTTCTCTTTTTTACTGTTTTATATAACTTTGTGCTAGCTATTTGCTCTGCCTCAAATGCTCCCTTCTATGTCTGTGAATTGCTGATTCTTTTCTTATTTCTTTAGGTCTCAGCATAAATATTATTTCAAAGAGGCCTACCCGTAAGATGCTATCTAAATTAAAGCTGCATCACTATCCCAATGCACACACCAAATGTGAGGCTTTATCACTGAGTTTAGAAAACAATGGGCAGCAGTGTCTGGGTGGCTCAGCTGGTTAAGCAGCTGCCTTCAGCTCAGGTCATGATCTCAGGGTCCTGGGACTGAGCCCCTTGTTGGGTTTCCCGCTCCTCGGTGAGTATGCTTGCCCCTCTCCCTCTACCCCTCCCACTGCTTGAGCTCTCTTTCTTTTTCTCTCTCTCTCAAATAAATAAAATCTTTAAAAATTTTAAGAAAAAATAATGTCAAACCACTTAGGTTTCATTTTCTCTATATATGAGTAATAGTTTTTGCCTAATCTACTTCTTAGTATATTCATGATTGTTACAATATTACACATAATATGTGAAAAGTTTAGGTGATATAAAATTGTTTCAGTATAGCATGTTATTATGGTCTTTTAATGGAAGGCAACGCGCGCACACACACACACACACACACACACACACACACACACACACCCCCATTTCTGTCCAGCAGGGCTGAAGACAAAAACATTTCTAACCCAGGTTTCTTTGTTTATTTACTTTAGTATCTGGGTAAATTCCTGCTCCTGGCAATCAAAACAGCCTGAGATTCTGCTATTAAAAGATATGAGGATAACAGCTTGGTACAGCGTTTATCTCCATGGGAAGTCTGTACCAAAGATGGAATGGATTAAAAAAACCCCACAAGACTCATCTATATGCTGCCTATAAGAAACTCATATCAGACCTAAAGACACATACAGATTGAGAGTGAAGGGATGGAAGAAATGTTCCCCATGGAAATGAAAGCAAAACAAACAAACAAATAAACAAAACCAAAAACCAAATCCAAAACAAAAAAACACTTCCTAGAAACATGTTTCCTAGAAATATACAACCTTTTGAAATTGAATTAGGAAGACAAAGAAAATCTGAACATACTGATAACTAGTAACAATACTGAATCAGTAATCGGAACACTCCCAATAAACCGAAGTCCAGCCCCAGCTGGATTCACAGGTGAATTCTACCAAATATTTAAGGAAGAATTAATACATATTCTTCTCAAAGTATTCAAAAAATAGAAGAGGAAGAAAACTTCCCAAATACATTGTACAAGCTAGCATTACTCTCATGCAAAAACCAGATGAACACACTACAAAAAAGAAAACTACAGGCCAACATCCATAATGAGTACAGATGCACAAATCTTCAAAAAATATTAGCAAACCACATTCAACAATACCTGAAAAGGACCATTCACCACAACCAAGTGGGATTCATTTCAGGGAAACAAGGATGGCTCAATATTTGCAAATCAATTAGCATTATATACCACACCAAAAAACAAAAACAAAAAGACCCCAAAAAACAAAAAAAAAACCCAAATAAAAATCATATGATCACTTCAATAGATGCAGAAAAAGCATCTGACAAAATTCAAAATCTATTCACGATAAAAACTCAACAGAGTGGGTTTAGAGGGAACATACTTCAACATACTAAAGCCCATAGATGACAAACTCATAGCTATTATTATCAAACTCAGTGATGAAAAACTGAGAACTTTCCTCTGAGATCAGGAACAAAACAGAAGTGTCTACTCTCACCACTTTATTCAATATGGTACTGGAAGTCCTAGCCCTAACAACAAGACAAGAAAAATAAATACAAGGCCTCTAAACTGGTAATAAAGAAGTATTTCACTTTCACTATTCGTAGATAACAGGAGACTGTAACTCCACCAAAAAAGCTATTAGAAGTAAAAATGAATTTAAAAAAGTTGCAGGATACAAAATTAATATATAGAAGTTGGTTTCAGTTCTAAAAATAACAACGAAGTAGTGGAAAGAAAAACTAAAAAAGCAATTCTCTTACCCTTGTGCCAAAATACTTAGGAATAAACTTAACCATGCAGGTGGGGGAAAAAAAAACCTGAAAACAATGGAAAGGCATACTATGCTCATGAATTAGAAGAACATCAACAGCATTTTTCACAGAACCAGAATAATCCTAATGTTACAATGGAACCATGAAAGACCTGAAGTAGCTAAAGCAATCAAGCTGGAGGTATTACAAATCCCAGATTTCAAGATACACTACAAAGCTGTAAAAATCAAAGCAGCATAGTAATGGTACAAAAATAGACACATAGATCAATGGAACAAAATAGAAAGCCCAGGATTAATCTCATGTGTATATAGTCAATTAATTTATGACAAAGGAGGGAAGAATGTACAGTGGGGAAAAGACAATCTCTTCAATAAGTGGTGTTGAGAAAACTGGGCAGGTACATGCAAAAGAATGAAACTGGGCCACTTTCTTATACCATATACAAAAATAAGCTCAAAATGCATTAAAGACCCAAATGAGAGATACGAAACCATAAAACCCCTAGAAGAAAACATGCATAGTAATCTGTTACACAACAACCTTGTCAACATTTTTCTAGGTATGTCTCTTGAGGCAAGGGAAATGAATGCAAAAATAAACTACTGGGAACTATACTAATCCATCCATCCATCAATCAATCAATTAATGCAAGCATTTTCACAGTGAAGGAAACTATCCACATAATGAAAAGGCAATCTACTAAATGGGAAAAATAGTCGTAAGTGATATGTCTGATACGGCCTTAGTATCTAAAATATACAAATCATTTTACAATTCAATAACAACAAAAAACTCCCCAAATAAGCAGATTAAAATGGGCCCAGGATCTGAATAGACATTCTTCCAAAGAAGATATACAGATGGCCAAAGACACATGCAGAGATGCTCAACATCAGTAATCATCAAATTGTGCAAATCAAAACCATAATGATATATCACATCACACTAGTCAGAATGACTAGAATAAAAAACAAGTGGTAGCGAGATTGTGGAGAAAAAGCAACCCTCATGCACTGTTAGCAGGAATGTAAACTGATACAGCCATTGTGGAAAAGAGATGGATGTTCCTTAAAAAGTTAAAAATAGAAATACTGTATAATCCGGTAATTCCACTACTGGGTATTTACCCAAGAAAGTGAAAAGATATATGCAGCCCCATGTTTACTGCTGCATTATTTACAAGAGCCAAGATATGGAAGCAACCTAAAATGTTCACCAACAGAGGAATGGATAAAGGAGATGTCATATGTAATAGACACATTGTATACAATACAACTCAACAAGAAAAAAAGGAAGTCATCTTGCCATGTGGGACAACATGGATGGACCTAAGGGATATTATGCTAAGTGAAATAAGTCATACTGGGAAAGACAAAATCCATGTCATTTCACTTATATGTGGAATCTAAAAAAACAAATGAGCAAACAAACAAACAAACAAAGGCAGAAAAGGATCCATAAATACAGAATAGAAAATGATGGTTGCTGGAAAGGAGGGGGGTTGGGGGATGGGTAAAATGTGGGAAGGGGAGTGGGAGGTGTAAGCTTCTAGTTATGGAATGAATAAATCATGGGGATGAAAGGTCCTTATTGAAATTGAAAATACAATTTCAAATGGTACTGTAATAGTGTTGTATGGTGACAGATGGTAGCTACATTTGTGGTAAACATAGCATAAGGTACAGAGTTGTGGAATCACTATGCTGAGCGCCTGAAATGAGTGTAATGCTGTGTGTCAAGTCTACTTTTATGAAAAGAAATCTATACCAACAAAGAAACTTTTGTAATTTGATTTAGAAATCACACTCATGTACTCAATAGTTTGGCTGGTAATTAGCTTTTTAGTGTAAATATCACAAACCAAAAAATTATAAGTTAATTACATATATAAAATTAAATTTTCATATGGTTTCTAGAAAGTACTGTAAAATTTAACTATACCTACTTCACAAATATCTTCATTTACAAAATGTGGCATAAGAGCTAAGTGACATTTAAGCAATATTTGCATTCTGATATTTTAAGATTTAATGGTCTATTAGTGTCTCTGAATCTTATTTCATAAAAAATTATGTTGATGAAGCTAGTTCAGTATTTTAAAGACATGGTTAGCTAAGAGCATCTTCACATATATTTTAAAGTTTTAAAAACTTTATGAATATGGGTTGTTTCTTTTCTTGGGTGTTTCCATCTTGGTTTCTGCTTGTGCACTTGTTTTCTGATGTTAGCAATCAGACTTCCTGTCTGAAATTTCTGCCATTCAATTTTATGTGGATATAAAACATTTCTGTAATTACTGACTGTGTCAGAATGAATAATGCACTTACTAGTCTCATTATTTCCATTTCTACTATCCAGGTGGAAAGAAGTTATCTCATTTTAACAGAAAGCATTAGAAAGATTTTATATGACTTGGTGCAATGTAAATAAAATATTATATTTTTCAACCCTTCCAACAAGTAGAGGACATGTATCTTGTATTGTGGAGCTAGAAAAGACATGAATAGATTATTATGTTATGAAAATTTCCACAATTCAGGTCTGTAATAAGTCCCTTATATCTGAACTTTTCAAACGTCTAATTTCTAAAGAAAAAGAAGGCATTTGTAATTTTAAATAAGGCAGTTGTGACATTTCAGAGATTCTGAGGTAAACCTCCAGTCAAGCTAAGGCCAAGGTGAAAGCATGTTAACACCGAGAAGGAAGGAGAAAAGATAGCTACAAAGTTATTACAACACCATCTCAGTGAATTAGAGCTCCAGTACAAGCTGAAACACAAGTGGAAATACGGCCACAGGCCATACTTGGGAGCAGGACAATTTCTGACCCGTTCTCAGGCGCCTCCTAAGTTAACAAACTTAGGTAGATTTGGTTCAGATGAAATGTGAGACTGAGTTGGGCAAAGCTGGGGCAGGAAATGATTTAACTTATAGATGTTTATACCAAATAGGATTCTAATCAAAATAGTCTGACTATATGTATCTTTGACTGTAAATTGGTTTCTCTTAGCATTTTAACATTTCTGAAATTTATATGCAATTTTAACCAGATACAGTTCTTTCATTTGAAAATCTTCCCCCTTCTCTCCAAACGTATTAATTAAACTGTCAATCCACAGTGTCTTAAAAATTTGAGAAAAAAGGCAAATTTGCCCCTAAGTTAAAAAAAAAACAAAAACAGAAAAAACAGAAAAAACAAAAAACTCAACAGCTGCTATGGGCTATGGAACATGACATTCATTTTATACTTGGTATATTCTAGGTCTACTGTTTAGTGCTTTTACATACATATAATATCAAATTTCACTCTCAAAACAACCATTATCTTCCTTGACAGGCAACCAGGTTTATGCGAGGTCAGGAGGGTGGAACCCTCTCCTAATGGGATTACCGTCCTTTTAAGAGGAGGAAAACTGAGAGAAAAGTTTCTCTTTCCCTGTACAAGCAAAGGAACACCATGCAAAAAATCCAGAAGGCAGCTGTCTAACCAAGAAAGTGGGAGCTCATCAGGAGCCCAATTTGCCAGCACTTTGATATAGGACTTCCTAGTCACCAAAACTATGAGAAATAAATGTCTGTTGTTTGAGCCACCCATTCTATGTATGGTATTTTATTACAGCAGCCCAGGCAGACTAAGATAATCCCCCTTGCAGAGATTAGGGAAAGGGGGCTCAGAGTGACGGAGTAAGATTAAGGTCAAGATAATTTACTTCAGCCACAGATCTGTTTAACCTAAAAACTAATGCTGAACCACTTCTTTATATTGCATCCATGAAATTTAATATTACCCTTTGAATCACATTTTTTCTCCGTAAGTTTTTCCTGTATTTTTCATGTAATACACATTCTTCATCCTGGTCCAAGGTACAATCATCTTTTGCCTAAGGTGCTGCAAGAGCCTCCTACTAGCCTTCCCTACTTCTACCTGGTACACATATTTTCTCTTCTCCTATATTCCCCAAAGTCTATTTTTTTTTTTAAAGATTTTATTTATTTATTTGACACAGAGAGAGAGAGAGAGCACACACATTAGCAGGGGCAGAGGGAGAGGGAGAAGCAGGCACCCCATTGAGCAAGAAGCCTGATGAGGGACTGGATTTCAGGACCCTGGGATCATGACCTGCACCGAAGGTAACCGCTTAACTGACTGAGCCACCCGGGCATCCCAACCCCAAGGTCTATTTTTAACACAGAAACTGGGGTGGGGGGGGATCATTTCAAAATGTCACGTCATGTTATTGGACTGCTCAAATCTACAAGGTTCATAAAACCACTCAGAATAAAAACTATATTGTCTTTACAATGGCCTATAGGTCTTGCATGATCCTTCCCAACCACCCTTACTTCTCTGACCTCATCTTCTACCACAACCTACTTCTCACCATGCTCCAGCCACAGTGACCTGCTTGTAGGTCCTACTATTATCTTAGATCAATACTCCTATGTTAAGACTTTTGCATTTACTGTTATGTCTAGAATGTTTTTTCCAGATAGTCTTCTCACCTCCTTCAAGTCTCTGATCAATTCTCGTGTTCTCAGTAAGTCCCACCTTGACTAACCCTACTTAATACCACAGCCTGACCCCCACCCTCTGACATTTCTAGTTGGCTCTACTTTTTTTCCATGACATTTATCAACTTCTAATATACACATAAGTTTACTTATCATGTTTATTGTATGACACCTATGCATGAATGGAAGATCCAAGAGAGCAACAGACTTTATCTGTTTTACTCACTGATGTAACCCCAAGTGCCAAGAACACTGCTTGACAAGTAGCAGGAAACAATAAATACTGGTTGAATGAATGAATGTAAAAGATAGATTGTCATAGAAGACAGACTATATTTTAGGTGAGAAATTAAGAAAAGGCCTCAGTCAACACTCATTAACTCACCAACAGAATGTAGAAGTAGGAGTTTAGGAGTTTAGATAACTCTAAGTCTTTTCACATGTGTTTAAAGTCTCACTATTTATTGTGGAAAATTAAGAAATATAGAAAAAAACACAGTAAAGATGAAAACCACCCATTTGCCAGAATAATCACTAATATTATATATAACTAGTATTTTTTCTATGTTTCTATATTCTTTAAATTTTTCTAAAAAAATTAAGATTATCGTCTCTTAACTTGTTTTTCCCTAAAGGAGATACACATACACAAATGTCTTCCACTAAACACAACAGAAAAACATCTCCTTTAATGCTATATTTTCATCCAGCTATAATCACTTCTCTCTTTCCCTTCAGAGTCAAGTCCCTGGAAAGAGAAGAATATCAGTTCTGTCTATTCTTTCCCACCACTCACTACTAGACTAGAACTGCTCTAGCCAAAGTCATCTACAACAAAATTGCCACACCCAATAGATTTTTAGTTCTCATTATACATGACAGTTCCACTGTCATGCATAAAACAATGCATTAAACATTTAAACATTCTCAGCCAATTCCTTCTCTTACAAACTGTCATTATCAAGAATGCCACTTGAACAAAGTCCACTTTTAATTTCTTACCCTGGTTCCTTTTCTGGCTTTTCTTCCACTGACCACCACCCACGGAATGTTGGTATTCCGTAGTGCTCAGCCTTGGACCTTCTCTTTTTTAACACTACCTATTCTCCTTAAGCAACCTCACCTTTCATTCTTATAGTTGTAGCTACTATCTGTTAAATTGATCACTCAATAATCTCTAGCTTTAGCTCGGGTCACTCTCCTGAACCCCAAATCAGTGAGTCTACAGTTATCCACTAATCTATTAGATATCTATGTCTCTGTGTATTTGCTACCCAGGCATAGGAAAACAGTGTGGTCAAAGGTAATTTAACTTTTCCCTCAAACCTGCAAAATCTTAGTGACTGTTACCACAATCCATTTGTTATTTATCCAAGAAAGAAATTTACTAATCATTTTAGATTTTTCCCTCATCTTCATTTTCTGTATCTTACCAGCAACCAGTTTACATAGATTGTTTAAAACCTGTGTGTTTATTCCCCTTTTCCCTCCCCACTGTTAATTCCTCAGTTCAGGCCTCATCATCTCTTGGCTGGCCTTAGAGTCTACTCCTCTTTCATGATCACTACAGTTCATGCTCTATGCTGCTGCCAGACAGATCCTTCTAAATGGAACATGGGATACATTGCTGTCTGTGTTCCTACAGGGAAGAGAAATTTTTGCCATTCTTTTCAGTCCGGAGAAACTTAGGTCCAGCCTCTATCAGTTTAGAGGTAACCGATCAACCGAACAACTATTACTAACTGGTGGATGAAGCCACTAGGTTAAGAATGCAAGCTCTGCCACCATCCTATCTTCTTTTCCTTTTTCACATGATACTAAAATACTTAGAAACGTGATGCTTTTAGGCTAAGAGACTAGCTTGGTGCCTGGTGGCAAGTTTAAATTTAGAGCTTTATTTTCTAATTATAAAAGGAATATATGCTTATGGTAACAAAGCAGAGAAGATGATGTAATAAGTCATAAAGGCAAAACACATTGTGGCACACGCTACTGGTTGGATAACTCAATACTTTTCTCAGCCCCTTTCTCCTTTATAAGAATTATTCGTCATTACAGGAGCCAGAAAGTTTAAGTAGTTGTTTACCCTGGATTTCTTATTACTAGAGTTGGCCCAAATTTGGCCAATGAGAAATGAAGAAAGTAAGCTGAAAATTCCTGGTAAAACTTTGGATTTCTCTATGAAAAGGGCAGAAATAGCTGATACTATCCCTGCCCTTTCCTTGAACATGATGATCCCAATATTTGGATCTTATCAGCCCTCTTACAACATGAGGCAACACACATGAGAACATAAGTGGAGGCAAAATTAGAATCTTTATCTTGATTCTAATTTGATTCTTATCTTGATAGCAAAAACTATCTCTAGACTTATTACATGATAAAAATAAACACTGACCTGTTAAGCTCCCTGTCTGTCAAGTTTATTTCATTTATGGCTCTAATCACAATAAGCATCTCCATTCTGCCTCCCCACTCCCTATCTCTCAGATGCAACCATCCTGGAGGCAACACTGGTGAATCCTTTCATGACTTTTTTTCGGCTCATACCACATATACAAGCACATGTACACATAAATATTCTGCTTCCAATTTTTTCACTTATCAGTATATCATGTTAGTAGACAATGATCTGTATTTTCCTCTTATCAGTCTAACCTAGTGCCTGACTAACCTTTTTTTAACCTATTTTATATACATAAATATTATCATCTCATAGCTTCTTTTGATATTTCAGATTTTCTCTTTCCTTTGTTTGTTTGCTTGACTTCCCCCTCCTTCCCCTCTGTAGTCCTGATCCCGTGCCCAATCTCCCCATTTCATTTCTTGCAGCATTTCATCTTATACCTTTTCATTTCCTCTATGAGGCCTGATCATTCTCATTTTACTACTCTACCCTCTGTAAAATGTTCCGATTCCTTTGTTGTGCCCTTACTATTCTTTTCACACCTTTCATAATACCTATAGTGGTCCCTCTATGACATTTCTAAGATCCTTGTAGGTATAGACTACTGTAACTGGATGGGAACAGTCAAACTATTTGGCCTATGGGCCAAATACAGCCTGCTGCCTGATTTTGTAAATAAAATTTCACTGGAACACAGCCATGATCATTGCTGCATGTTCTGTGTGTTCTACTAAGGAGTTGTGACAGAGACTGTTTGCTCAGCAAACTCTACAGTATAGGCCATTACCTACTAGGCTAAGAAGTCTCATCATACTTCTGAATGTAATATACTAGTTTCTACCACAACCAACAAATATTTGCTGAGTCAACAAATAATTATGTCAGGCCCTGGAGATTTTCTTAGTCAGCTTGGGCTATGATAAAATACCATGAACTGGGTACCTTCAACAGGAGTGTTTCTCACAGTTCTGGATGTGGGTATCCAAGATCAGGGTACCAGCACAGTTGGATTCTGGTGAGGGCTGTCTTCCTGACTTGCAGATGGCTGCCTTCTTCCTTTGTGCTCACATGACACTCCTTTCATGTGTGTCTCTTCCTTTCCTTATAAGGCCACTAAACCTTTATAACCACTTAGCCTTAATTGCCTCCAAAAACCCTATCTCCAAATACAGTCACACTGGGGATTAGGGCTTCAACACATGGATTTGCCAGGAAGGGGAGGGGAACAATTTAGCCCATAGCAGAGATACAAAAGGCACTATGGATGCTGCCGTGAACATATCCAGTAAGACTTATAAACTAATTCTTTAAAAAAAGAAGCGTCAAGAGGAGGTATTTTCAAGAACTGGAGTGCTAAGTAGGAGAAAGAGGGAATAATTAAGGAATGGGACACCAAGGGCCTGACCTAGAGTTGTTGAACTGGGAATTTAAGATATTTTGAAACCAAAATCAGTAGGAGCTATTTTTCATTGAGTGGAGGAACATACACTGGTTTTATAAGGAACAATTCTGATTTTTTTCCTTTTAAGCCTTAAAATAATCAAATCTATTGAATTTACATTTTTACTTTGATTTGCCTGCCCCTATTTCTTTTGAAGATTTTTTAAAAGAAGTCCAAGAAGGAACACTGAAAAAATTAAATTAAAAAAAAAAAAGTCCAAGATATTATTTCCCAACTTCCAGGCAGGTAAAAGTCCCATGGGGCTACCACTGAGAAAGAACACAGCTCCAAAACAAAAGTCATTCTTTAGCCTCCAGCAACCATCCTTATGCCTGCCAGTCAGTGCCTGAGCCACTGAACCCAGCTACTCCTAAGCCACAGCATGGATAAAGAGGTCCTTTAGTCTTTCTACTAAACCACTTAGGCTTCTTTTTCTGCCTTATCTCTTTCTCCTCTATTCATTTTCTTTGTAGCAGAAAAACACTTATATGTTAACCAATATCTTTGATTCTCAGTTTGGTTATCCATGGCCCTTCTTCTCCATTCAGGCAGCAACAGACATCTTTTCCCGGTTAAAGGAATGGATGACACAGCAGTATATAGATAACAAATTTAATTATTGTTTTTAAAGATTAGAGAGAGAGAGAGAGTGCGTGCATGCACCTGGAGGCGGGGTGGGCGGAGAGGCAGAGGGAGAAGGATAGAGAGAATCTCTAGCAGACTCCCTGCAGAGGATGGAGCATGAAGTGGGGCTTGATCTCACAAACCTGAGATCAAAACCTGAGCCAAAATCAACAGTCAGACATTTAACGAACCGAACCACCCAAGTGCCCCCCAAATAATTTAATTACTAAATTTTTGGCATTTGATTTTCAAGAGACCAGGAATCTGAGTGTAAATGATAGATATGGAAGATTTTTTTTTCCTGCTCCTCTTATCTCTGTTCCGTTAGCTCAAGATATACTAGACAAAGATTCTATGGGACTGGGCAAAAATCTGGTGGATCTCTGAGAACGCACTCAGCAATATATTCACCCAGGCTTAAAACTGGTGGGAGGATAACAGACAGGATAGAAAATCCATCAGGTTTAGAGTTTTGATAACAGGGAAGCCTACAATCTCCCATCTCCAGAATGGAGACTCAGGAGGAAGTCAGGTCTCAGAATTCCTTCCTGCTTAGTGCAGTAGGGGAGTGGCAGAGGTTGGCATTTATTTGGCAGAGTGGGTAGTAAAGATTTTTCAGTCAAAACAAAGAAAAAGTAAAGTGACCAGGTAGATAGCTCAGAAGGTATCAGCAAGGCCAAATATCCATCCCATCTGCAACATGCTGTACTTGAAAGGTTCTAAAAATTTAAGATGCAGACCCCAGGGGGAAAAGAAAGGGAGAAAGGCTTGTACTGATTAAGATTTAGTTTGCGGCCTCCAATAGAAAAACGCTCAAAATGGAAAATTCATTCATTCACACATTTATTCAACAAATATCCACTAGGTACTTATGATATATGAATACTTTTTCTTTAAAAATAAGGAAAATTATATTTCCTGAATATGTGACTTTGTGGAGTATGATTCAATCCGAGTAAATCTCTCCCTCTCTCATCTTTTCATTATATCATTTAATCTCTTTTCATAAAACTTAAGTATGTCTACCTTTCTCTAAATCTTACTCTTTTGCATTTTTTTTAATGCCTGATACAAAGTCTATGCTATGTCATGGAAAAAGTTTAGATACTAAAGTTATCAGAAAAGAGCAGTGATTAAGAAATGAAACATGGAAGCTACTTTAAATATATAGACATATTTATTACAGAACTCTTTTCATTTCTGATTCTTAAAGAAATATACATTTTTAAAATGTCATTGTTATGTCATAAGAAACTGTATTTCTAGTCTCAAAATATGACTTTAAATTTGCATAAATACATATTCCAAATTTGACAGTTTTGGATTTCTAACATATGCTAGCTCCTGTATCAGTCATCAAAAATATATTTTAAGAAACAACTGGAAAAGATTTTTATATTGTCAAAAAAGACTTTTGGTCAATATGAGGAAGCAAGTCAAGGCAGTAGTCCCGCATCGGGCTCTCTGCTCGGCGGGGAGCCTGCTTCCCTCTCACTCTCTCTGCCTGCCTCTCTGCCTACTTGTGATCTCTCTCTGTCAAATAAATAAATAAAATCTTTAAAAAAAAATAAAAAAATAAAAAAGCTAGATAAAATGTTCAAAAACCTAGTATCTATGTTGAGGATATAGGTCAGGACTCAAAACTCTAGGCTCTATATAGAGCAAACAAGCTAGAAAGCCTCTTTGGTCTGTGGAATGTGGTACAGAAGCCAGCTACTCTGGACAAAGAGTCAGCAGAAGGATACCAGGACTTCAAACCTACACTATTTGTTGGTGTGAGGTCTCAATTAGCACTTCCAAAGAACCTTGGAAACCCTGGATAGAGAAAATAACATAAAGTTAAGTCCTGTACTAGTGAAAGCAATATGATGACAACAAAGCCAAACACAAAACTGACCACAAGGGGTTTCTTCCACAATTTAGGGCACTTGAGAGTCACAGAGAACCAACTCCTACTGAAGTTAGTTTATAATAAAAAATTACCGGGGCGCCTGGGTGGCTCAGGGGTTAAGCCTCTGCCTTCAGCTCAGGTCATGATCTCAGGGACCTGGGATCCAGCCCCGCATCGGGCTCTCTGCTCAGCAGGGAGCCTGCTTTCCCCCCTTTCTCTCTGCCTACCTCTCTGACTACTTGTGATCTCTCTCTGTCAAATAAATAAATAAAATCTTTAAAAAAAAAAATTACCAAGTATGCCATAAAACTGGTAACTAAAAATTTTAAGTACATGTATGAATGGAAGAACTAACTTAGACAAATACACAGAATGGAGAAATTTACAAGAAACTTTAAGTGCATTGAAAGGAGATTTTATTTTATTTATTTTTTATTTTTTAATTTTTAAAAAATTTTAAATTATTATTATTATTATTATTTTAAAGATTTTATTTATTGGACAGAGAGAGATCACGAGTAGGCAGAGAGGCAGGCAGAGAGAGTGAGAGGGAAGCAGGCTCCCTTCAGAGCAGAGAGCCTGACGTGGGACTCGATCCCAGGACCCTGAGATCATGACCTGAGCTGAAGGCAGCGGCTTAAACCACTGAGCCACCCAGGCGCCCTTTAAATTATTTTTTATTTTTTATTACTTTTTTTTACATTAAAAGGAGATTTTAAAAGTAGAACAGCATCAATAAGGCAAGAACAGGTTACCATCAAAATATGATTTTAAAAAAAGCAAATTTGAAACTGAACCTAAATGGAGACTGTAAATATAAAAAAGGTTAAAAAAGATAAAATTACCAACCAATAAAACAGTGCTAAAAGAGACACACAGAACAACTAATCTTTAAGATTCTCAGCTAAGATTAGAGAAAGTAGACTCTTCCTTGAACTCTTCCAAGTAGAAAATAGGGCTATAAGGATTTTAGAAAATAACCTAATTCAGTATGACATTCAAAGCTTTTCTAAAGATTTCTTTTAAATAATACTCCATACATTTCTCAAATAATTTTATTATACTTTTCTAGTCTAGTGGTTTCCAATTTCACTGTCAAATCTGTGGGAACAGTTCTAATATGTTGTTTTTGTTTTTTCCTGCCCCTTACTAAGTCACTGCCTGGCTCTCTCATGTGACTCTTCTAAAACCTTCACCATTCCCTTCAAATTCTTCCTGGGTCTACAATTTATCTTTCTCTGATGGCTTCTCACATTAAACACACATCCTGAACAGAATTCTCTCGGTCTTGCATTTTGTGCTAGTCACCACCCTCCCCCTCTCTTTCTTGTCACAGCAGAACTTTAAAGAACTGCCTCTACTTGTTTTCCTCATTTTTTTTTTTCACTTCTGCAAATATTCCTCAACCCCTGTTGGACTACTGTTACTAGATTCAACCAATATTTCTGTTTTCATCTCTCTTGATCTCTTAGCTACACCTGACACTACTTATTATTCTCTTCTTAAACATTTTTAAATGTCTTGCAATGTATGTCACTTCTCTTGATTTTTTTAAACACAACATTCTCAAACCTGAAACTAATATAATACTGTATGTTAACTGGAAATAAAAGAAAAACAAAAAAAAATAAAAAATATAACATTTTTTTTCTTATCTTCCTGCTTGCTCCTCCGTGCATCTTCCTTTTTCCTCCCACAAGCTGGGGGCTCCTTAATGCTTAGTCCTAAACTGTCTTCCCATTTTTTCTTTTCTATGTATATAATTTCCGTCGGCAATGGACCTACAGCCTTTGCTAATAATAACTGTATAAAGATGACTTTATACAGTTCATACAGTTATACAGACTCTCAAACTGAATTCACAAACTTCTATTTGTAACAGAGTCAATTCTGATTTTCATTAACTTACTGAACCCATCCAGCTGCACAAGCTAGTACTCTAGTTGTTATCTTTAATATTTCTTCCTAATTTATCAGTACATCCTGTTTACTAGTCCTTGAATTTCTCTTGAATCTACTGCTATCTTAGAAAGATAAAGATAGAATTCTTTATAATCCTTCAGCAGGAGGATTTCAATGAATTACTAACAGGTCCTTATATCCATTTTGCATCTTAACAACTTTTGCATATTTTGCCAAAATAATTTTTCAAATTCCCATTCTTATCACACCACACCATGGTTTAAAAAACCTCCAGAGGGGGTGCCTGGGTGGCTCAGATGGTAAAGGCTTCGACTCTTGATCTCGGCTCAGGTCGTGATCTCAAGGTTGTGATTTCAAGCCCCACGACGGGGTTCATGCTGGTCATGGAACCTACTTAAAAAACAAATACAAAAACAAAAAAACACCAAACAAACCAACCTCCAATGCTTTCCTTTTGCTCCCAGGCTAAAGAACAAATATCTATCCGTGCTCGCTCCTATTCTTCATTCTTCACTATCCAGGTTATTGCACTCTGAGCTCTATCTTGCCCGTCCTTCTTGTATTTCCTTATAATATACAAATCTTGGAACATGTTGGTTTATTTATCTGGAATGTTGGGCTCTCATACCTCTTTAGTTACCTCCTACTCACTTATTAGATCTTGGCTAAAAGGACACTTTTTCAGGGAGGTTTTTCTGACTCCTTCATCTAAAATAGGTCCCCCAATTACATGCTCTTATAGCAACATATTCTTCCCTTTCACTGCACATGTCATACTTTGAATTTCACATCTTTGTGTATGAGAGCTTGATTAAGGTATGCCATACCCTCTAGGCTTTCACCTCTGTGCCTCATACATTACCTGTTATACACTAGCCATTCATTTATATCTGTGGAATACTGTCGGTTTAAGAAATTGCCAGTGTTCTAAAATAATTTAATTTTTAAATTCTTCATTTCTAAACTATTCTATTTTATAATCCCTGCCCTGTAAGTCTATTTGCATCCTGATTTTCTTTCTTGATTGGGTAAAAAGAAGAAGGATTATAGCTGGGGAGTTGAGAGCTATGTATAAACCCAGAGATGCTCCGGAAAATGTGTGTGAAATTCTCCTTCATTTGTGTCACAGTATGGGAAAACACACACACACACACACACACACACCTGATAACTGCTGCTCTAGATTGCCAAATAATAAATTGGTTATTTTTCAAAATAAACCTAAAGCTCTCAGAAGAAGAGAAATAATTTTAAGACATCCGAAGACATGCCTCTTTAGGCTAGTCAGCAACATGTGACTAAGGGAAGTCACATTTTGTTCACTCTGTTGTATCCACTGTGTGGTGTCCTAGTTTTAACCTCCCCTCTGGGAATAAGCAAGTTTTTTTGATAAGTAACTATAACAGGCAGAAAGTAGAACGATCCAGTCTTCCAAAATAGTGCTTCAAGTTTACAGGATATTATGTTCCTTATACTGATGGTTACACAAAAGACGAAGATATCAGTGACATGCTTTATTCCAGTTTCACAGACATCAACAAAAATTCAGTTCACATACATAATATTTACTTTGTTCAAGCTCTTCAAGCATGATGCTGTGTATAATATTCTAAGCTAAATTTTAAAATGTTGACCTATCTGTGGAAATCACTGCATATTACAGAACGTGTACTCCTCAAATTCATACACTGAATCCTAATCCTAATCTATATGATGGTATTTGGAGGTGGGGTCTTTGGGTGGTACTTAAACCATGAGGGTAAAGCCCCCATGAATGGGATCAACATCTCTATAAAAAGACCTCAGGGAGCTCCCTTGCCCTTCCCCAAGCATAAGAACACAATGAAAAGATGGCCTTTTATGAACCAGGAAGCAGGCTCTCAACAGGCACAGAATCTGCTTGTGCCTTGGTCTTGGAATTCCCAGACTCCAGAGCTGTGAGAAATGTTTTTTCTTAAATCTGTCTGCCCATAGTAATTTTGTTGTAGCAGCCTGAGCAGACTAAGACATTGTATCATCCATTTAAAGGCTGAATATTATACAAAGTACATTATTGTTCTAATTAAAGAGGTAATAATTACCAAAAAAACACAAAGGAAATAAAATCCTAAATAACATTTTTTTTGATAACCAAGATAAATATGGTTAATATTTTGTTATTTGAATTTTGGTTTTGGTGTGTGTATGTATGATTTTCTACAACAATAAGATCACGGTATATGTATTTTCCCACTGTGAACATTTTGTAAACTTGTATTCTTCTCTATCCTCATAACAGATGCAAAATATTCCAGAGCAGTGATTGTTAACTGAGTTGATGTTTTGGGACATTGGCCAAGGTCTGCAAATAATTTTTATTGACTGGGGATGTATGAGTGCTACTAGTGTCTATGGATCTGGTGTTTAGAGGCCAGAAATGCTGCTAAATATAATGCACAGGCAGCCCCGTTAACAAAATCATCCAGTCCAAAATGTCAAGAGGGACAAGGTTGAGAAACCCTATTTTAGTGAGCAGTGCATTTTAAGTGCTGCAATCAATGGAAGGTGAAATCAAATCTTACATGGCACTGTCACTAATTTCTGAAGAAGTGTTACTAAATCTCCACTGTATTTTGTCTGTGGGATGCATAAAGTCTCTTTTAATATTCCTGAAATATTATTCCTTGTGTATAATGTGATGTATACATCACATTCCTTGTGATGTATTCCTACTGGGTAGCTTTTTAAAAAGCAAAGAAATATCCTTCAAACAATGCTTTAACATTCAGTCATAAAGGTATAATTTCTTAACTCAGCATATACATCTCTCACAGCACTCTGCATCTCTCCTTCCTAGAATTTCTCACAGTGTAAACTCACATTGATTTATGTATCTCCTCCACTAAATTACAACTTCCACCTTTTTTCCATCATTATGTTTCCTAGCACAAGGCCTTACACATAGCAAAACTTAAATGTTACATGAAGGAATGAATAACAGTAGTAACTAGTGCAATGAAGTCATTACTTTTTTATACTTTGGTTTCATAAGCAAAAGAAATTATAAATATAAATAAAATGAAAGTCATGTGTATTAACTGCACTTAATATTCAAAATCAGCATACACATTTATTGTGTCAAATGTTCAACATTAAAAGGAGGGTTACACATAGTTAAAATGGCAGAAAACACCAACAGCATGTATTTGCACACCTCACAATCTGTGATTTTTTTTCATGATTTAACACAATAATGTAATTCATACCCAATAATAGTTTAACTTCTCCATTCACTAACTCATCTATTTACTCTTTTTAAGAAAAAAGATTTTATTTATTTATTTGAGAGAGAGAGATCACAAGCAGGAGGGAAGGGTAGAGGGAGAAGCCGACTCCCCAATGAGCAGGGATCCAGATTTGGACTCGATTCCAGGGTCCTGAGATCATGACCTGAGCTGAAGGCACATGCTTAACCAACTTGCCCACCCAGGTGCCCATTATCTATTTACTCTTTTTTTCAGATTAATATACAGATGTGGAATGTCAAGTACATTCCTTCAAATGAAGTGGATTCCTTTAAATTAATTATTTTATTGTTCAGTTTTGTCTCTTTCAACTCTATTAGGGATCAAAGACCAGGAATTACACTGAAAGAAGTTAGTTGAGTTTTCCCTCCCTTCCCCTATGGTCCTCCCGGCTATTTCTTTTTCTTTTTTTTTTTTTTTAATTTATTTTTATTTGTTTATTTACAGCATAACAGTGTTCATTGTTTTGGCATCACACCCAGTGCTCCATGCAGTACGTGCCCTCCCTATTACCCACCACCTGGTTCCTCAACCTCCCACCCCCCCCTCCTGCCGCCCCTTCATAACCCTCTGGTTGTTTTTCAGAGTCCATAGTCTCTTATGGTTCATCTCCCCTTCCAGTTTCCCTCAACTCCCTCTCCTCTCCATCTCCCCATGTCCTCCATGTTATTTGTTATGCTCCACAAATAAGTGAGACCATATGATACTTGACTCTCTCTGCTTGACTTATTTCGCTCAGCATAATTTCTTCCAGTCCTGTCCATGTTGCTACAAAAGTTGGGTATTCGTCCTTTCTGATGGAGGCATAATACTCCATTGTGTATATGGACCACATCTTCCTTATCCATTCATCCGTTGAAGGGCATCTTGGTTCTTTCCACAGTTTGGCGACCGCAGCCATTGCTGCAATAAACATTGGGGTACAAATGGCCCTTCTTTTCACTACATCTGTATCTTTGGGGTAAATACCCAGCAGTGCAATTGCAGGGTCATAGGGAAGCTCTATTTTTAATTTCTTCAGGAATCTCCACACTGTTCTCCAAAGTGGCTGCACTAACTTGCATTCCCACCAACAGTGTAAGAGGGTTCCCCTTTCTCCACATCCTCTCCAACACACGTTGTTTCCTGTCTTGCTAATTTTGGCCATTCTAACTGGTGTTAGGTGGTATCTCAATGTTGTTTTAATTTGAATCTCCCTGATGGCTAGTGATAATGAACATTTTTTCATGTGTCTGATAGCCATCCGGCTATTTCTTATGTTATACAAATGAGTGAAATCATGTGATAATCATTTTTCTCTGCTTGACTTACTTCACTTATCATAATCCCCTCCAGTCCATTCATCACAGAGAGAGACAAAACATGAGAGACTCTGGACTCCAGGAAACAAACTGAAGGTTACAGAAGGGGCTGGGGTGGGGGGCGGAGTTGGGGGGGGAGGGAGGGTCGGGGGGATAGGGTAGACAGGTGATGGGCATTAAGGAGGGCACATGTTGTGATGAGCACTGGGTGTTATATACAACTAATGAATCACTGAACACTACATCAAAAACTAATGATGTACTCTAGGTGTGGTGCATAAATAATGAATCTTGGAACACTGAAAAACAAAATAATTAAAAAAAACCCAAAAAACTAATGATATACTATAAGTTGGCTAATTGAACATGATAATAAACAAACACAAAGGGGTGCCTGGGTGGCTCAGTGGGTTAAAGCCTCTGCCTTTGACTCAGATCATGATCCCAGTGTCCTGGGATTAAGCTCTGCATTGGGCTCTCTGCTCCGCAGGGAGCCTGCTTCCTCCTCTCTCTCTGCCTGCCTCTCTGTCTAGTTGTGATTTCTCTCTGTCAAATAAATAAAATATTTTAAGAAAAAAAAATAAAACAAACACATAAAGAAGTCAGTTGAAAGTATCTACAAGACTATTAGCTGATATCTCAATGATACAACATCAACAAAAAAGTATATCGGTTATGATTTGGTCACATGTTAAGTTCTTTATATTCATCAAAATTATCTGATTTTACCTTCAGATAACTTTTTGTATGAACAAAATTTCTAAATTATATCCTTTTCTCAGTAGCTCAAAATCTAATTTGGGGAAGTAAATAGACCAAGAGCTTAAAAAAAAAAAATCAATTACAGGAATATACATTTTTTAAAAAAAAATTTATTTGTCAGAGATAGAGCACAAGCAGGGGGAGCAGCAGGCATAGGGAGAGGGAGAAACAGGCTCCCCGCTGAACAACAAGGAGCCCCATGTGGGACTCGATCCCAGGACCCTGGGATCATGAACTGATCCGAAGTCAGGTCTTAACTGACTGAGCCACCCAGGCATTGCCTACACAAACTTTATTTTTTTTTTAATCTTTAAAAACTTATGCTTCAGAAAGGTGTTAAGTTCAATTCCCAGTTTTGCCACTTAATATAGTTTGTGATCTGAGATAAATTACTTGAGTCTCAGTTTATTCATTTGCACAATGAGACTAATACCACTTAAACTCACATATTTGTTATAAAGATTAACTGAGATCTTACATATAAAGCATCCAATAAAGAGCCTAACACAAGTGCACATTAAATAAATGACCCCTTTACAGCCATGGGCATACTCAGCAAATATAATCTAGATTCTGCCCTCAAATTCTTAGGCAAGAAAGAAAAGAATATTGTGTTGTAATTTGCTTATAGTTAGACATGTGCACAGGGAAATGAGTAATGCATTTACAAGTTAAGTTCCCTTTTCCTTGCCCAGATATTTACTGTCAAATTGAAGAGAGAAGCAGATGCTGCCTTGGTGGTATAATCCATTTATTTTCTCTTCAGTTGGGCAGGGCTGGTTATCAATAATAATACTCCCCTCTAAAATGGGATAGATACAAGACAGGACAAATGCAGTAGTTTGCCCATTTATTTCAAAGGTATCTTTTTAAGTCTTTCTGTGAAATATATTAGTTCCTTAAAAGGAAAACAAAGCAAAACAACACTAAAGAAATCTTTTGTTTTTGTGCCAGTATTCAGAAGGGAAGAGGTGAGTGGAGGAAACTCTTGTCAGCATATTACCGAGGTAGGCAGGATTTACCTTGCCCATAGGTTTCAACTAGGCAGTGTTGCCTGCACTCAAGGCCTGTAATAAGTGAAAAGTGATGGGTGCCTCCAAACTCCTAAGATTTAAAAGTAGGTCATTACTTCACATATATGACAAAACCATTCATGCTCCATTGGAAAATCAGCTTTATTTCAAAAATAGATTTAGAAGTTAGAAAAGAAGTCAGAGGGGAACAATTGTGACACTAATTCCAATTTCCAAAGGCACATGTGAGTTACTCTGATACCCCACAGCTCAGCTGAACAGTACCCATATTAGAAGAGCAATTTTTATCTTAGATGAACACATCAGGGCCTTTGTAAGAATTTTTGAAAATCATTTTCAATTTTGCTTAGAGAGGAACCAACAAATAATTTTCAGGCTTTTATGTGGGCATATGAGAATACTAAAGAGAGACTGCAGCGCTCTATGAGGCACAAGTAAACACAGAGAAGGCAACTCAAATTTGTCACATGTGGGGTGCTGCTGGATATGACAGACTATCGCAGCAGAAATTTTAGGAAAAACAAAACCATCATGCATTTCCTCTTAAAAATTGTGACAGAGAGGTAGGATAGTTTTCAGTAAGTGGTAGTGATTTATAAATAAAGACAGCATAAAAATAGTAAAGCAAAGTAAAGGAAAAAAAGTGACTAGGTTAGGATCAAGTGAATTTAACAGTGTTTCATTGGATGGGTTGTTTGAAATCATCCCTCAAAGGAATTGAAAGATATCAACTACTAAAGAACTGGCACTCAAGAGCCAAGAATGGTATGAACAGGCTTGGAAATCAGCAATTTGGTTGTAGGTATGCAACAAAAGATAGAGATGGTAGAGGAAGTAATAGTAGATCACTGTGGGGTAGTGGTTTCCTGATCGAGGACTTTGATGCTGTGCTGTGAATCAGGATAAGTTTCAAGGAATGGTTCCTGTGATAAAGAAGAGTGCTTAAGGAGGAGGGAGGCAGCTCTGCATATGAGTGACAGACGTTAAGAGGCACTAAAGGCAGGACACATTCCCCAAGGCTGTCGCTGCAGTCCAAATATAAGATGACAACAGGCTGGACTGAGTTTTTGGCTGTAGCACTATAGACAAATGGGCAACAGCAGATGATACATTTTTCTTAAGTCAGTAAATCAGAATATACCAGTTCTTTTGGAATTAACCAAATGCTTCTCAGAAGTGGAAAAATTCAAAATCTTACTTCGGTATGTTCTTCTCCTTCATATATAAGATGTACTTTGATTTTAAAAGCTAAAAAGAAGTTACTTAGATGGTAGTATCAGAAACATCAATGTTGAAATGTCAGCAGAGGATATACAGATAGGTGTTTGTCCCCTCCATGCAGATTCTCCATTTGGAATGTTTATAACATCTGGAAGTTTATAACAGAAGGGAAAAAAAAAAAAGAGTGCCTGGGTGGCTCAGTCGGTTGAGCGTCTGCCTTTGGCTCAGGTCATGATCTCAGGGTCCTGGGATCGAGCCCTACAACAGGCTCAGCGGGGAGCCTGCTTCCCCCTCTGCCGCTCCTCCTGCTTGTATGCTGTCTCTCTTTCTGACAAATAAATAAATAAAATCTTTTTAAAAAAGAAAAGAAAAAGGAAAAGTGGAATGTCAAGTACACTAAAAAAAAAAAAAGGGCAAAAATTTTAATACAAATCCTGCATTGCTTCCTAACTTACAATGTGGCCAGAGGGGAGAAACCCCTAAAAACTAGTACTATAGGGGCGCCTGGGTGGCTCAGTGGGTTAAAGCCTCTGCCTTCGGCTTGGGTCATGATCCCAGGGTCCTGGGATCAAGCCCCACATTGGGCTCTCTGCTCTGAGGGGAGCCTGCTTCCTCCTCTCTCTCTGCCTGCCTCTCTGCCTAGTTGTGATTTCTGTCAAATAAATAAGAATAATAATAAAAAAAAACTAGTACTATAGTTAGAATTCCATCTCTTAATTAAGAACACTCAGATGCTTTGTCTATTATGTGAAAAAAAGCCCTTGAAATACAGTAGGAACCTTAAAAAATAATGCTAGCTGAAAGTTAAGGGCATGATGCGAATTCCAGCTTCATCACCTCATAACCAAAATGAATCAATACTGAAAGCTAATAAGGAAGATAGAGAAATTAATGGTGACTAGCATTTGTTTGCTTGTTTGTTTGTTTTAAGATTTTATTTATTTATTTGACAGACGTAGGCAGAGAGGCAGACAGAGAGAGAGAGGTAAGCAGGCTCTCCGCTGAACAGAGAGCCAGATGCCAGGCTCAAGTCCAGGACCCTAAGATCATAACCTGAGCCGAAGGCAGAGGCTTAACCCACAGAACCATCCAGGCATCCCTGGTGACTAGTATTTGTAACCAAAATCTCTTAAACTATGATCATGGACAGAATGGGGGAGCGGGTAGGTAACACGAACTAGGATGGGCCATGAATTAAGTACTTCTCTAACCTCTATTTGAAATTTATCACTTCCTTCAATGATGAAAATGGAAGACAAACCTCAGCCATATTAGTGGTACCTGTGACACTGTCGCCAACAGAAATTAAAGATATTTTGATATGACATGACAGTTATTACAGATATCCCCAAATAGCATTTATACTTATTACTGTGATGACTTTACAGTAACATTTAGACGCACAGCTAGGTTCTATTATTTAATGCCTTAAAATAAAGAAGCATATATATTACTATAAATAGTAATGGTACTATATGTGTATATATGTGGTATATATGTGGTACTATAAATACCACATATTTGTATCATGTTCGTAACTTTTTCAATATGCTTACTTTCTTATTTATGTATACATCTAAAATTTTATTTATGTATTTATGTATACATCTAAAATTTTTTTTAAAAGGAAGTGTATACAGGCTTTACCAGTTCACCAAAGAGGTCCGTGGCACAAGAATGGCAAAAAACTCATAGTTTTAAATATAAGATAAAGGCAGTTCATTTTACCACAGTTCACAATCTATTCATAGACCCCTTTGGGCCAGAGCGGTTTACAAATTCAGAATTTTAAAACATTCAGATAGGTGGAGAAGCTGCATATAACGTAATGTGCCAGCACAGTCTTGTGTAGCATCTTGGAATCAAGCATAATTAAGCAAAACAGATGAAAATACACACCAAGTGGAACAAATAAAAGCAATAAATACTTTCCCATTACTTCAAGTCAGGTCTTACTGCAAATTCATTCTAATCAGGACAGGTTTTGTGACCAAAAGAAAATGAAATAAAAAATTTGGTTTTCAGAGGTTTTTGAATTTTGGAATTCTGATAAGGGATTATGGTCCAATTTGTGTTATGGATAAATAAATATCCGTCTACTCTGTCTTCTCCCCTACTTACACCTACTCTTCAACTCCATAATTTAAAAATAATCTTGTTTCCTCTTAAGTTTTGAATGTTAGTAATACGATTTTCTTAGAAGTTTGGTTGCAGCAGTTAAGCTTGTAGTAGAAAGCCATCATGTCTTTTTCTACAGTTCAGAGAAATCAGGTGATGAAATTTTAGTAATACGTAGTTACTCTGAGTGAACAGTGAGCAACATCTCTTTTAGTGAGGACTCTGGTATTTCTGGCTACTCATCATCTATAATATTCTGGGCTCATTCTCTCAACAACAAATTATTCATTCAGTTATATGCCATACATACACATTATAATCATAGTGTCTTTATAATGAGAGCTAGTATATTATAACCACTGTAGTTATAACAACCCTTAACCATCTGGAGGCTGAAATGTGAACTTCAACTCTAAGTTTAGCTATTAATAGAGCTTCTTTAGTAACTATATAGAATTTTTCATTGCATTTTTCTTCTGTGTAGCACCAACACATATTAAGATGTTCTACTGATGTACGACCCATTTTGGGGAAAACACATTCATTTACCAAAGAATACAGATGTTGGAAAGAAAAAGCAAGAATCGAAAACAGAAGACACTTTACAATCCATCAATTTGTGAAAAAAGGCATGTAAAATAAATAAACAAAGCACAATATGCTTGTTCTGCTGGGAAATTAAACTAGTATACCAATAATGATGTAAACTTAGCATGGTAAACACTGAATAAAAAGTATGTAGATTTATATCATAAAAATGCATAAACTACATTAGAAAAATATATAGATGAATCTTAGCAATGCAAGGTTAAATCAAAACATTATATAATTAAATTATTATAAAACATTATATAATTAAATCAAAACATATAATTTCAGAATAAGCTCTCCATATAAAATTCAAAATGAATAAAACTAAATAATATACTGATCACACATTTGTGTATATGTGTCATAAAACTAAAACCAGAAATACATTTAACAGAGGATACTCTATCTAGTTCTGCATTGAATATTGGGTTCATGAGAATTCATCAAATCATTAATACCTAAAAAAAAAAAAAAAAAGAAACCCAAATAAGTAAGTAAATGTGCATAAGTGAATGATTTCTTGTCATGTTCTATAAGAAAATCCAATTTTGAGCAACTAGGAAAATAATAAGTGTTTTGCATTTAAAAAAAAGTTAACAGGTCTTCAATGAAACTACTCTGTCAGTTGATTTTTTACTTCATAGCTGTTAACCAAAATATGACAGGATAAATTAGGAATTGTCAGTGGTTAAAAGGTTTTTTACCTATTTCAGTTACATCTTATCAAGGTTTTTTACCTATTTCAGTTACATCTTATCAAGGGATAAACTGGAACTAGCTCAAAGAGCCAAATGTGCATATCTCTTTTCAATTCTTCTTTCACTGACTTCATATTGGTTGCCTGAAATCAGCCTCAGTGAGAGTATTTATACCACATAACTAGGCAAGTGCTATAAGTCAGGGTTCCTCACCAACCCCTACTCCCTGCACAGAGAAATATTTTACTCAAGTATAACTGGCATATAGAAAATTCATAAATGCATCATGAATTCTAACTAAATGAAAACACCTGTGTAACCACTATCCAGATGAAGAAATAGAACATTACTAACATTCTGAAGTACCTCTCATTCTTCTTCCTAGAAAACCCATTCTCAGGCAGGGAACTTACTCAAAGTCACAGAGACAGTAAGTTGCAAAGTTAGGACTTAGCTACAGTGTTCTTACACAATGTCATTTTCATTGCCATCCTATCTCTTTCCCAGTTTTACTTGCTGGGACTCCCATAACATAGGATATCTGAACTAGCAGCTTAGGCAGAATCTCTTATTTTGTAGTGGGAGTTTTGGCTGGGCAGAGACATTGTCGGTATACCACAAACACTGCTTTAGAGAAACTAAAGAAGGTTGCGGCGGGGGACTGGTATAGGGAGAAAGGTACCTGCTGCTCATATAAATGTTGGAGGATTCTTTTTAAGGGTTTTAATGCTCAAAATAAACCACTCAAGGCTAAAATTAACTTTCTCAATGACAGATATGAAATAAACAAAACTCCTTTGTTACTTATGAAAAGGTCTTTGAACAGTGCTTGTATCTCAATGCCATTGTGTTTCTAAAAATTAATGTTAACTATTTCCCTATTTAAGAAATAGGAAGCAATTAACTGACACTTTTTTAAAAAATTGATACTTTTGTTCATGATAATTAGTTACTAGTAAACTATATATTTAAAATTCATACTCATTGGTTGTTTGAACACTTAGGTATGATAATAGGAATGAGTCATCAATTTCTAGAAATACCTTAGATTAGGGGTGCTAATTCAGCTGTTCAGGTTTTTTTGGCTGTTCAATTTTGAAACATGAAAAGAGCAATATATAAGTGAATGGTTTATTTAGACATATAGCACAGTGCTCAACACATAGGTGACACTCTAAGTGATCCCCCAAGACTGGTTTTATTTATTTATTTATGCATTTAGCAAAGGGAAAAAAGTAATCTTAAAGAATGAGTAATTCAACAACCTCATATTTAGCTTTGAAATGAATGTATCCCTTTTGCCTTTATTTTTCTATTTATTTTATTAAAATAGTTTGTGTCACCTTAGTGACATTTACCCCTGTAAGTGAAGGAATATCCGAGGGGGGTACTACCTGAGATATAAAAGCTGCTAAGGTAACTTAAATGCAGGAAATTTTTTGAATAATAATAATAAAATGACAGTTCAAAAGATGTTTTTAAGAATACTGGTAAAACTGGCTGTGAGGTCAATAACAATATCATTTTGTTTTCTGGTCAATAAGACTCTCAAATTGTATCAGCTAAGTAGTGTAATCCTATTCTTAGGCAGTATAAATACACCAAGATAAAACACCAAGCTTCCAAAGTTCAAGTTTTGGCTCCATCTCTACCAGACAAGTAATCGTGAACAGTGACTTAACTTCTTTATGTTTATGTTTTGTCGCCTGTAAAAGAAAAATCAAAGCACCTTCCTCATAGAACTGTTTTGACATTAAATTAGCTAATATTCATACGGAGTTTAGATGAGTGCCCAGAAGTCAGCAAAAGTTATGTGTGTTATTTTTTTTTTTTTAAGATTTTATTTATTTATTTGTCAGAGAGAGAACAAGAGAGAGCAAGCATGAGCACAAGCAGGGGAAGTGGCAGGCAGAGGGAGAAGCAGACTCCCCACTAAGCGAGGAGCCTTATGCAGGCCTTGATCCCAGGACCCTAAGATCACAACCTGAGCTGAGGGCAGATGCTCAACCGACTGAACCACCCAGATGTCCCTACATGTGTTATTATTTTTACTTCTTTATCGTAATATTTGTATTTATGGATACTGCCTTAAATTTGCCAAGAATATAAATACATGTTAAACATGATATGCTTAAATCACAATGCACATAAATTTTTATTGTTCACTATATGTACCTAACTACCAATCTCTCTGAAAAATATGAAGAAGTTATTTTAATATTTAACATCGTAAATAATGGAATACATATTTTGCTAATTTATATTTTTACCACATTAAGTAATATCGAATATATCTTTAAGTACTATTGGCAGTATGAACTAGCAACTCATTACCTACAGAATCAGTCTTGGAGGTCAGACTACTATCTCTATCAACCAGTCCACAAAGTCAAGCAATAATCCTTGAAACAACTGGCTCCAAATGGCCAGGGCTTGATTAATAACAGCCTTCTTACTTTGTGCCCCCACTTCCAAATTAGGACAAACTAAAGAAAGCCAAACATTCACTCCTAACCAATCACATGGGACACTCTGCTTTAGTTAGGCCCCCTATAGCTTCTCCATGCCAACAATCTGTAATAAGGGTACAATTGAAGCCTTTACTTTTTCCTACCATAAAAACTTCCCATTTGCGGTGCCTGGATGGCTCAGTTAGTTAAATGTCTTAGGGTCATGAGTTCAAGCCCCGTGCTGGGCTCCACACTGGGCATGGTGCCTACTTAAAAAAAAAAAAAAGAAAGAAAGAAAAAGAAAAGATTTCCCATTCATCTCCCTGCCTTTGAGTCAGCCAAATGCAAGTGATGGTGGCTAACTTACATACTATAGCAAGTTTAAAATAAATAGCTTTTGCTTATTCACATTTGCATGATCTTCATTTATCTCCATGTGGTATTCATTAACAAAAGACCCAAAAGAATTTGCCATTTAAAACATGTATTTGAAATATTTAATCAGATAATGGCATTTTCAGAAAGAAACAATTGGGGGGAAGGGCACTCAATGAGGTTATTTTGCCTAAAAAGGTGTTTTTTTTTTTTTTAGAAAAAAGGACAAAGTCCTATAATATCATGTATTATAATACCCTGAGAACCAATGAATAAAAAATATTGGTATTAGAAGTATGTAAAAGAATACAATTAACAAATGAAGTCACTTCTATCCAAGGTTGCTCTTGTGGGAAGAAGCACGATACGCTAAGTGATTAAAAGATTTCTGAGCTTACAGAGGACTACTAGAAAGCCAAAACTGTTAAATCTACTATTTCTGCATGTATTAAATAAATCCATTAGAAACAATGAGATTTTTTATGTATGAGGAAACTAAGGCTCAGAGAGATGATAAATAATCCTTACCTAGTCATACAGCTACCTATTATGTGGTCAGGGCTCAATCCTAAAATGATAGGATTCCAAAGCAAGACAGTGAGGAATTGGTTTTTCTAAATTAACGGATTATTTTACAAATGAGATAACTCAGAAAATGTTAGTAATGGAACCCAAGGCTTTTAACCAATAATTGCAGAAATTAATTTTTTTCTTACTTAAATACAAAGTAATTCACTTCGAAAGAAAGACTATTCTTTTATAAATAACTCTCTGAAACCAAACATGTCATACTGAGAAACATAAACACCATATGATTTCACTCATATGTGGAATCTAAAAAAACGAATGAGCAAACAAAAAGTAGAATCATACCTGTTAATACAGAATATCAACTAATAGTTGCCAGAGGGTTAGGGGAATGGGCAAAAGGGGTGAACACTGGGTGGGAGATATAGGCTTCTAGTTATGGAATGAGAAAGTCATAGGAATAAAGGCACAGCAGAGGGAATATAGTCAACCATATTTTAATAGTGTTGTACAGTGACAGATAGTAGTTAAACTTGTGGTAAGCAAAGCATAACAGAGAAAAGCTGTATCACTACGTCGTACACCTAAAACTAATGTAACATTATGTGTCAACTATACTCACCCCCCCAAAAAAAACCCACCTCTGAAATCAGTTATAAAAAGACAGTAGAAAACAATAAAACTTCATAGATAGGGGAATGACTAAAGAATTATGGCCTAACTATACAGTGGAAGGTTTTGTAGCCATTAAAAATGATGACGAATATCCCAGACCTGGAAAAATTGTCATGAGGTTAAGTTAGGGAAAAAGCAGTTTATAAGAGTCTATGCAGAATTAATCTTTTTGGGAAAATGTCTATACACATAAATTCTATATGTGTAAATATAGGCATTATATAATGTGTAACAGACATAATATATTCATATATTTATTGTGTTTATTAAATTGTATATATGTAAAGTCTATAAGAGGTATGGATAATCCCAAAATGTTACAAGTAATTGTTTTTTTGCTTCTATAAACAGGATTATCAGAGTTTATTTTTTCACAGTGTTTGAATTTTTATAATGAGCATGAACTCTTATAATCATAAACAAACATAAAGAAACAAATTGTGTTTATGTTAAAAGGTCAGAAAACAGAACCACATCTCTAAGATGCTTTGATGAGTAGATACAGAGCAAAGGTGTGTATCTGCAATGTTAAACATTACAAGGCTGATAGCTGAATGACTAGTTTAAGTTTTCTTAGGACCAAGAAAATATCTCTAAATCAGGATAAGCTTCAAGAAAAGTATTCTGCTCCTCCAGATACTAATCTCTTGCAAACACCCTCATCCTCTGCAATCTCTCTCCAACTCATTCTTTTACTGTGGCTCTCCCACAGAACAGTCCTCCCTGTCCTTGGACTCACACAGTGAGTACGGTCTCCTCAGCCTCTTCACAGACTTACAGACACCTCCTTCCTTGCCTGAACATTTCTTACCCAGCACATCACTTCTACAGGCTTCTCATAGAAGAGTGCTCCTCCTACAATACATTCTTCCCAGCAAGATCAAGTGGGGTTGGTATTCTCTAGCCCTAATTCCTCTTGCAGAGTAGTGCTCTTCTATTTGTGAGAAAAAACAAACAAGCAAAAAAAATCCCACCAGTAACACTCACACACGGCTACTGAAGCTGCTGCTTCTACTCACTGCTGTCCGCCTTGCTCCATCACTTAGAAGTATCCCACCTCTGTACCCTCACATTCAGAAAACCCACTCTGACACTCGATCCCTTCATTAAAGATGGTGTTTCTCAAGTTGCATGTACAACTTTTCTCCCTTTCATTTGATCCACTCTTTTTGTAGAACTAGTCTTCCATATCTAATCAATTACCTGAGAAGATATTTTTCAAACTGTTATCTCAGCCCAAAGATATCTTAAAAAAAAAAAAGATTTATTTATTTATTCATTTGAAAGAGAGAGAGAGAAAGAGCATGAGCAGGAGGGGCAGAGGGAGAGAGAACCTCAAGCAGACTCCTTGCTGAGTGTGGAGCCTGATACGGGGCTTGATCCCATGATCCCAAAATCATGACCTGAGCCAAAACCAAGAGTCTGACACCCAACTGACTACACAACCCAGATGCCCCCCCCAAATATATCTTTTAAACTCAAACATGTATAACCATATATACAAAATCAAATATTGAATTCATCTGCCTAAATACCCCACAAAATGTCAGTCTTGGCATGTCTACCTATTCCTTACCTCACTCCCCTCCCAAACTTGCTCCTTAACCTGCATTTATGATTGAAGGAATTAGAACCCTAAATCATTCACCATCAAATCTATTCTTTCTGTTTCACCATCACATCTAATTAGTTCTCCAGTACAGTTGGCACTCATTTTCTCTCAAATTTGTTGATATCCAATGTTATTTTAAGCTCCCTTACCAGGCTTTCTGTAACAACCTCCTAACTAGTTTCTCTGATTATCATTTCTAAATCTTATCTTCCTCCCTTCCTCCTCTACACTTCTGCTATACTGGCTTCTAAAACACAGCCTTATAAGGTCATTCTTAATTTTGTTTTAAAGTTCCTAGCAAGGCATAAAATTGTCTTTTAGTTCTGGCTTCTACACACTCTTCCACCTTGACTCCTGGTCAGAAATGCTCCCATTTATACTCTTCTTCCAACATTACAAAATCATTTTCTCGTTTAGTCTCTGAATAAGCAATGTGCTCTCCCCTTTCACTCTTCTCTGCCTTACCTCCTACTCAACTCCTGACTGACTGTCTCACAAGACTTCATGTAAGGATTCCCAGGCAAAAATATCTTCTGACCCTTTAACTTTCCTGTGCAGAGTTGCCTGTTTTTCCAGGATCCTGTCTATATCTCTTTTATGGCACTTGTCAAAATTATAAGGACATCACTGCCTTATCTCCATCTCAGCTATTAGACTGTGACTTCCTATAGAGCAACCACTCCACTGTGCCTTTTCTTTATCTATTTTCCTAACCTAAGAGTATTCTGTAGACAAAAAGGGTTCAGCATTAGTGAATAAATGAAATACATCAAAAAAAATTTTAACTTTACCCATTTCAATTTGATTTACTTTTTAGATGACTGGTTTAAGTATTTTTTAAAAGTAAGGATCCATAACATGCCTACTGGCTGGTTAATTTTTTTGAGGAATGTTTTTAAAAAAATTTAGTTCAAGGGGCACCTGGGTGGATCGGTCGTTAAGTGTCTTCTGCCTTTGGCTAGGGTCATGATCCCATCATCCTGGGATTGAGCCCCACACTAGGCTCCCTGCTCAGCAGGAAGCCTGCTTCTCCCTCTCCCACTTCCCCTGCTTGTATTCCCTCTCTCACTGTCTCTGTCAAATAAATAAATAAAATCTTAAAAAAATTTTTAGTTCCAAAATTGTGATCTTCCTTTAGAAATACGGAAAACATGATTTATTTATGGGAAAATTTAGCATAGAACAGTAGCAGCTGACTTCTGATAGTGTGGGTTCTCTTTCCCTAATATCAAGGTATCAGGTATCATTTCAGATGGCTCAGATACATTTACCAAATGACTTTCTAAGGTACATTACATGAGTCCAGGGAAGGACATATATTAATGTCTATGGAAAACATGGGAATTAGATTTTCTTTTCACTAATGTTCTGTACATTTTCTTAGGCATTTTGTTTTATGCAATATGCTTGAAGCTTGCCATATTCTATAGTTAGCTAGGTCCATTACAGTGTACAATATCCAAACAAAAGGATTATATAAGAAGGATGGATAATCACAAGAGACTGCCCTATATTTTTACTATGGCTTGCTTTATGACTGCATTATTACAAAACCTAGTTTTATTTGATGAGTCTATTTATAAATGCATTTTACATGACACATTACAAAAAGCACGTTGTAAAACTCCAGAGATTTTCTGGTGCCCCCAAGGTATAAAATTCTTTATTACTATTTAAACAAAAGAAGAAATAAAGTAAACAATTTTGGTCTGAGGAGCCATACGTTACCAGAAACAAGACAACAGTATGGTTCTGTCAGTCCCCGAGGAGAAGGAATCATTAGATGAAACACCATCTCTATGAATTTCATCTTCATTTTGTCAT
The DNA here is from genome assembly GCF_922984935.1 of Meles meles. NCBI lineage: Eukaryota > Metazoa > Chordata > Mammalia > Carnivora > Mustelidae > Meles > Meles meles. The sequence goes on from NC_060068.1 coordinate 90,034,915, forward strand.
CAAGCCCTATTCATCGCCATTCTGACCCTGCTTCTTAAATAGCAACTTCCTAGAAAATAGCTAAAGACAGATTTCAGACGGGTTTTAGCTGCCGAAGGAGTAACCTCTCTTTAAGCTAGAAAGTAACCCTTTATAATCTTGATTTTAAAGGAAAATAAATACATATAAAATATCTGTAGATATATAAGTAGATCTATAAATCTGTAATCTCTCTGTATTTATATATCTTACGTAACTATATAGAATTTTTAAATATTTTCCATTTTTCAAAGGTGAAGTGGTGGAATTTGGGCCTGGTTTTCAGGCTCAGAACACCCAAATGTTCAATTTTATCCTTTACAATAACACTGGTATAAGTATTTAAAAAATGTTAAAGTCTAAGAAGAGAAGATATACACCTAATGGTAAAGGCAAATTTAACATAAAAAATAACTTTATTAATAATGCTTGACACTTCTCAAATTCTTACTATATGCAAAGTACTGTTCTAAAATTAAAGTGTATCATCTTATTTAATCCCCACAGTAACCTGAGGTGTGTGGGCAATATTATCTTCAATTTATAGACATGGGCACTGAAGCCCAGAGATGTTAAGTTATTTGACAGCTATTAATAGGAAAAGCCAGGACTTAGCGAAACTGTTCTGATTCCAGAGCCCAGGTTCTGGGCTGACACTATGCTAAGCTGCTTAACCTCTTAGATTCTTAACCATGTGACATATAATTAAAAAAAAAAAAAAAAAAACAATGAGTGAAGGTTGTCAAATGGTACAAACTTTCAGTTATAAAAATAAGTAAGTGCTGGGAACATAATGTACCACATTGACTATAGATAATGAGACTGAATTGTGTATTTGAAAGTTGCTGAGAGAATCTATCTTGAAAGTTCACATCACAAGAGAAGGAAATTTTAACTATACATGGTGATAAATATTGAGATAAATGCCCTGAAAGAAATACAATCATGGAGACGAATCATGGAGACAAAGCAACCTGATCTAATCTAGTGGGTACAGAAAAATTTCCAAGGAAGGGATGCTTTAGCTGATTTGTGAAGGATGAGCAGGATTAAAAAGGCAAAATGGGGAAGGAGGTGGGAAGGGGCCCAGACAGAGGTTACAAGTGGGAGTGGAAGGAGCACAGATCTATCAGAGAATGCAGCAGGATGAAGCTAGAGAGGCACATGGACATGGACCAGGCTGGGCTTCTTCAGCCATGTTAGAATGCTGATACTCGGGGCCCCTGGGTGGCTCAGTGGGTTAGGCCGCTGCCTTCGGCTCGGGTGGTGATCTCGGGGTCCTGGGATCGAGTCCCACATGGGGCTCTCTGCTCAGCAGGGAGCCTGCTTCCCTCTCTCTTTCTCTCTCTGCCTGCCTCTCTATCTACTTGTGATCTCTCTGTCAAATAAATAAATAAAAATTAAAAAAAAAAAAAAGAATGCTGATACTCATCCTAAGAGCAAGACATCTATGGAGGGTTTCTACAAAGGGAGAGGTGTCTGTGTTTTGTAAAGATCACTCTGGCTGTAATAGGGAGGAAAGACTGGAAGGCCAAGAGGTTTCCCAGGTGATCATTCTATGCTCACTAATGTATTAGGCAAAGTGGAAAAAAGAAAAGGAGGCAGAGATTTATAAAGTAAATAGCATTTTGAATAACCAATAGACTTTACACTTAATGCTTGCAAAATGATTTGACTTACAAGCAGTTATTTACATATTTATTTTGCTTTTTAGCCACATAACGAGAACTTACTCATTCAACTAATATTTATCAGGCCAGGTGCTATAATGTATTAGGCACCATTCCACACACTAGGGTTTCAGGATAAAAAAAGTAAAACACTCTCTTCTAATGGAAATGAGAGATAATATACAAGTAAGCAAATGAAAAAAGATAATTGCAAGTAAGATAAGTGCTGTCAAGAAAATAAAACAGAGATCCTTGGAACTACCAGTGGTTAGAAAAGGCCTCTCTGAGAATGAAGCATTTGTTCAAAAATAAGCATAACCACCCATCTAGAGAAAGAGTCAAGAGCAGAGCCAAAGTCTGAAGGTGGGCCTATGTTTCAATATGACCAGAAAACATCAACAAGGCTAGTGCAGTCAAAATGAAGTGAACAAGGGGGAGAACGGTAGAAGAATAGTTAAGAACACAGGCTGGGGTAGGGGCAGATGATTAGGGTCCTGACACTGTGATGAGGAATTCTTATTTTCTTCTATGGCATTTTCATTATATGGCAATGGGAAGCCATAGGACATTTTGATACAGAGGAGAAACATGATCTTTGTTAGCTGGGGACAGGATGGGGTGGGAGGGCGTGGGGGCAAGCACAGTAGCAGGAAGAAAAATTAAATTTGTACTGTGGTCTAGGCAAGTGACAGTGATGATATGATTATTGCTGGAAAGTGGAAACAAATGGATTCAGGACATATAAAGACAACTATACTTGGTTGATAGAAAATGTCTATTTTTGTTAGATTACAGAAGTTTGCTATTTCAAGGAAACCTATGGGAAATACTTTTGCAAAAGAAAGAATTTGTCCTCATTTCAGCCATAATATAAATTCAGATTTTGATATATCACATTTGTTTAAAAGTGAATGTGTCTGTATTATTTTAACTTAGGGTTTTTCCTACCTTTATAGGGGTACACAAGAGTTATAATGAGGAAACATCTCTAACTAAAAGCACCTTGAGGATACAGACTAGAGAGAAAAGTGAAAACTATGCCAGTACTAACTCTACCTTCTCTAAGATCTTAAAGATTTTCAGTTTACCCTGACCATAAAGCTTCTAGGACTCTACTGCATTTACCAGGTTGATGGAATAAATAAAACACATTAGAAGTCTCAGTCAGGAACTTTTCAGACTGAAAAAGAGCACCATGAATAACAGTTTGATAACAAAAACGCTAAACCCTAAGTGAGCAAATTTTAACTAATTTATTTCTTCAAAACTATAAGAGTTATCTGTGAAAATTTCTAGTTTTTAATTTTTTTCTTTGAAGAAAAAGAAATGTTAGTATTCCAGTAATTTAGAGAGAATATTACTTCAGTTGTGATGGTTAGGGGACAAGATGGATATAGATGATGTAAATATTTCTAGAAACTGAAGGCTCAGCTGACAAATTTATCATAAAATATCTACAGGAGACATAAAATCTACTGACATAACCTTAAACTCTTGGCGTTAAGAAAAAAAACTTATAGAAGGGGACTCTAGAGCTTCATGTTTATCATCCAGCAAGTATAAATATTAAGGTCACTAAATTGACATGTGCAAGAACACAAGTGAATCTAACCTGTCTATTTAGCTCTCATTTCCTCTGTATAGACAAGAACAACAATCTTCAGGGAAAAGCATTCACCTCCACTTTAAAGCTTCATTTCTTGTGGCCAATAGTCAGAATTCTATCCTTCTATCATTTCTTTCCCTTCATCCATCCCTGATCCCTCAGAGGACTTGGGGAGTCACAGAGCTCATATGAATCAGGGAATCTTAGGTGGGAGGCAGGAAGGTGTCCTCTGTGAATACTGGCTCTGGGCCGGGGAGGGCAGGCCTCCTTTCCAGAGTGTAGAAAGATTATCATCTCCTAACTACAAGAAAAATAAGCTTCTCTATCAGTTTCCTTTCCAATCAACTACTTAAGGCATAAAGTTCATGTTTAACACCTTCAAAACTTTATCTGGATTCTCTCAAAACTCTTCTGTCAAGAAGTCTAGTTCTTACAAATCAAGAACATTTGCATTTAAAACAACTGCTTTCTTAAGAATTAAAAACACTGTGTCATCATCAACAACAAAATAAATAAGCAAGCAAAAAACCCAGACGCTCTACTTCATTGATTTGTTTTTTTCTAAATTGTCTGCCCTCTAGTCATGGACAATGCACGTATAGAACACAGCCAGCTGAACAGTGGAGGGAAACAGGGAGAGGCACAGAGGAGAACGTCAGTTAATAGTTCATAAGATTATCTGCTTCAGTGAGACTTTTGTACTTCTTAAATTCTATAACTGATAACTACAGCCCTAGTAAATTTTTTTCCATCCTTAATTTACAATGTAGTACAGCATTGAAAATTAAGAACATCCAGTTCATTAAGCTGTTAAAAGTATTTAGAATGTGACCATTCCTCAACCTAAACATTCAAAGGCATAAATTAATATAATAATAGTTGCTGCAGAATCATCTATGTGGTGCTAGGCAACGAGCTTCCTTACCTCTTCCTTCTGCAGAGTTTTGTATGAGTTAAGAAACCTTCCAAATGCAATAAACAGAATAACTGATTATATGGAGTTTTAACAAATAAAGTTTTATTTTCTCAGGCGCTAAGAAGCCTGAAACTGTGGGCTGCAAATTTCCATAGCTCTGGGCCTTGTGTTCTTAAGACAGGAAGGTCAAGTGTCTACACCAGACACATTGGTTCCTTGTGCACATAAGAAAAAGCTTTTCCTGGGCGCCTGGGTGGCTCAGTGGGTTAAAGCCTCTGCCTTCAGCTCAGGTCATGGTCTCAAAGTCCTGGGATGGAGCCCCGCATCGCATCGGGATCTCGGCTCAGCAGGGAGCTTGCTTCCCTTCCTTTCTCTGTCTCTCTGCCTGCCTCTCTGCCTACTTGTGATCTCTGGCTGTGAAATAAATAAATAAAATCTTTAAAAAAAAGAAAAAAGAAAAGAAAAAGCTTTTCCTAGAAGGCCCTGGAAGATTCTGGGTTTTTCCACTGATTGCAATTGCGACACAGTCAGTCCTAGATACAGGGCAGAATGGCTAAGTTTTTTCCCTAGGGTTTGCTTTGTTTTATTTTTGGGGGAGGGTCCTCCATAGTAAAGGCAGGTGAAGAAGAAGGAGGCTAGAAACAGGTTCTAAATTAGTGAACTAACAATGTGTGCCACAATTACACTTGGTATAGCTCCAAAATATATATCTGATGTTAAAAACAACTGGGAGAGGCCCAAATAGAAATCTATTTCTACAGTACTTAATAAAACGTCATTCATTCACTTGTTCATATTGAATTCCTACATATAATAGTAAACACAACCTAAAAAGACTTTATTCTTGTGGTGCTTGGAGTCTAGTGGAGATAAAGAAACAATAAGACATATATATTAGGTGATAAAAGTACTGTGAAGAAAAAGTAACTTTAAGAAAATAGAGAATATATGTGTAGGGTCACTTAGGGTAGTCAAACATTTGAGTAGAAATGTGAAAGAGATGAGAGACTCACGTGGGTACCTGGGGGCAGATCCTTCCAGACAGAATGTTCAAGCCCTTGGTGTGAATAAGAGAACCAAGTGACCGGTGTGGCTATAGCTCAGTGGATGAGGGGATGAGTACTGATGCCATCAGAGAAGGCAGAATGTTACAGTCAGTCTCACTTTTAGTGAATAATCATTGGCTGAAGCAGATCTGTCACCCAGTTTCCACTGGAAATGTAAAACCAGTGACAGTGTACCAGGCACTCCAATACACGTCAGCATAAAATCCAGTTTATAAATGAGGGATCTGAGGCTCACATTGGATAAGGCACTTACAGTCTCTATTATAAACACAATATGGCCTCATCATTTCGGCACATGGCCTGCTGGTCCTTGTCATTTACCATGTCAGCAATGTTGGATTAAGCAAGATTTAACAGACTTCTTACATAGAGGATCCATCCAGACTGATCTGCATTTCGACCGCCCAAAAGGAGAGCACAAATTACAGAGTATTTCCATATTTAATATACTATTGAAACAGAGGTTAACATTTTGTGGAAAGCTAACTGTGGAATACTTCTATGTATTATAGTTCTATGTGTATTCATTGTGCTGATAGCTAATGTGTAAGAAAGATACAATAGCACTTGCTATTCAGACCTATTTGGTTCCTGAGTTCAGATGGTGAGGAGTGAAAGTACACAAAGAAAATGTGTATCTCTAAAACTGTGCTGAAATCTACTTGTTTCTTAAGTTTATAGAGTGAGCGATACCTGTATATTTTGATGGCTGAATAGTACGTTAGCAGTTTCATGTATGATTTTGAAAAGATAACATCTAAAAATATATTTTGTTATATTCAGCAGAAAATCGTAATCTCAAGTACCACTTTTATCATGTTTCTTTTTTTTAATTTTTTTTTTTAATATTTTATTTATTTGACAGAGAGAAGTCACAACTAGGCAGAGAGGCAGGCAGAGAGAGAGGAGGAAGCAGGCTCCCTGCGGAGCAGAGAGCCCGATGCGGGGCTCGATCCCAGGACTCTGGGATCACGACCTGAGCCGAAGGCAGCGGCTTTAACCCACTGAGCCACCCAGGCGCCCCTTTATCATGTTTCTTATTTTAAATGCACATTTGTTGTCCTTGAGACAATGAATTTGCAAGGTAAGCATTTTCAGATAAATATAATGCTTATTTTTAAGATGAGTTATTTATTTATATACAGGCAGACACATTATAAAATATACATAAGGGCGAGCATATCTTTAAGAGAAAGATAAGAGTTCCATGACAGAGGGCACCATGTTTCATAAGATCACTGATTTAAAAATGTTTCCATTTGCCAAATTAAGCCAAATTAATAATTCAGTTTGCTCTAAAATGCCACAATCAATATAACAGCTTCTAACTCAAGTGAGCAACAATACTTTAAAAGACAATTGCCTTATAAAATAGATTCCATTCTTGTTTTGAGCCAGACACATAAAAAAGTAAGGGCAGTATTTTCTAGCAGACAGGAAAATGCAACATACAGCAAAAGCAATTAGTGCAAGGAGCAAAGTGAGCTGTCTATAAATGACAAATGAGAGCTGGGTACAAAATAGCTGAAAGCAATGAATCTCGAACATTAAAGAACACATGAATCACCTGGGGGAACTTATTAAAATGCAGATTCTGATTCAGTAGGGAGAGTAGGGCCTAGGGTAGTTTACTTCTAACAAGTTCTTGAGTGAGGTTAGTGCTACTTGTTTGTGGACTCCACTTCTGCAGCAAACCCTAACATACGCTGTTTTATATATTTCTGACAACTGCAATGCTGTTTTGAGAACTATACTATAAGGGTCAAAGTAATACTCAAAGACTTTCTTTAAAACATACTGTTAATGTTTCACTGGCAAGAGAAGCAATAGTAAGTTCTTTAAAAACAAAATCAAGGGGCGCCTGGGTGGCTCAGTGGGTTAAAGCCTCTGCCTTCGGTGCAGGTCATGATCCCAGGGTCCTGGGATCGAGCCCCACATCAGGCTCTCTGCTCTGCAGGGAGCCTGCTTCCTCCTCTCTCTCTGCCTGCCTCTCTGCCTAGTTGTGATTTCTCTCTGTCAAATAAATAAAATATTAAAAAAAAAAATCAAACAAAACACCCCAAAAGCACCAATCACCATTATAAAGTTGCTCTTCAAAATTATAAAAATTTCAACTGTTACTTGAGATTTGAAGAAAAGAGACCAATTTGGATTTTAAGAACTCTGAGGTTTCTTACTGAGATGTCAATCTCTCAGCCTAAGGCTGGGAATATTGGGTTAAAAGGTCTGTTAAACCCTGTAGCAACTGGACAGGACCAAGAGTACGAAGTTAAAAAACACAAACCTACCAACAGTCACTTCTAGGAATTTATCCTGAGGAAATAACAAGACTGGAGGTGTACATTTAGAATATGTTGTATCAGCCAAAAGTGTCAACTAACAAAGTAACCAAAGAAGGGGATTGTTTAAATAAATTATGGTATAACCATAAAACAAAAAACTAGGTGGCCAGTAAAATGTTGAGATAGTTCTATGGTTATGAAAATGGGAGCATGTTTACAGAACACTGTTACTGAGGGAAAAAGCTAGAATACATTGTGTGCAAAATTATGCCACTTAACTAAATGCAAACTTTGGAATAGTAGGTCATGAGTCATTTGGAAGGTTTTGCTTGTTTGTTTGCTTAGCTGAATATTCTATTTTTTTTTCCCAAACAATGATTACTTTAATAAAAGAAAATGAATAAGCATCTTTTTTCTGGCACAAATATTTGGGTTTTAGAGTTATATCCCACAAATTCAGATTTTAAGTAAACTACTTAACCTCTTTGTATGCAAATCAGTTTCCGCTATAAAGCAGGCATACTAACAGTACAAACTTTATAGAATGGCTGTAAGCACGAATATAGGCTTATAGATGTAAAGTGCTTAAAACAGAACCTCACACAGTGAGGGTTATATCAAATGTGGCTCTTTCTTTTTTAAAATGTTTAAACTAGTCTCTTGCTGATGCCATGTCTGAGATGACGTTATCACTAACAATTCTGCTTTTGCACCTGAGTCGATATGCTAATTCTGGGACTTTTCGAGGTTACTGGCAGAGGAGGGTGTAAATGAGAGAAAAAATACCCTGAAGTGGTCACACAGCAGGCAAAGCAGAACTATGGACATAACTACCCAGCAATTTTCACTGTGCAGAAGGATTATTTGTAAACTGCTAGTAAGAGGATAAACTACTTCCATCTTTCTAAGATATAACTTGGTAGTGTGTTTTAAACCAAAACCTTAATAATTCAGCTCCTAGGAATTTAGCTTAAAGAAGGCAGCAGTGATATTCAGAATACAAAGAGTTGAGATTCAAGGAGGTCAGTTTATATTAAAGAAACTTTGTTCACAATCTAAGTTTTAAACAATGAGATATAGCTGAAGGAAAAAAAAAAACAATACATCTGAATACAGAACCCAAGATAGACTAGAAATTCAATGTTAACTTAAAGATTTTTAATATAATATGGATAGGAGAATTTGGGGGAACTCAATATTTTAAAAGAAAAAAAATAAAGACATAATATTTAAAAGAAAATTCCATGTCAGACACATTTCCTTTATTTGGGTATTCAGGAGACAGTTTATATCCCCAATAAAGGTAAAAATAAAGCTGCATTTATTTGGGTCTTTATTAAGGCTCATTCAGGATATATGCAGCAACTGTACTAATACATCTAAAAATCAAACTGTTAGATTTCCTTACAGTCACACATGCTGTATTATTTCCTGTACTTGAAAAGTAGTAATGTATTTTTACTTTTCTCAACAGTGACACTCCAATGCTTTTCAGGTATTTTTCTCCGTCACCAGATCTGCTTAATATTTATTCGGCTCCTAATAGAGGCCAGGTATAAAGGAAAAACAGTCACCGCCTGCAAGGAGCTGTAGTGAAAGCTGCCACAAAATGATAAATGATGCCTCCCTATGGTGGCTCAGACCAGGCATTTATACAGAAAAGGGAGAAAGTGCCAAGGAATTTTTCTGTGTGTTTTTATAAAACAAAATCAAATTTAAAAAAAAGATTTATTTATTTTTAGAGAGAGAACAAGCAATTGAGCGTGCATAGAGGAGAGGGAGAAACAGAGGGAGAGAGAGAACCTCAAGCAGACTCCCTACTGAGTGTAGAGCCCCACAAAGGGCTAGATCGATGTCATGACCCTGAGATCAAGACCTGAGACAAAAGCAAGAGTCCGACACTTAACCAACTGAGCCACCCAAGTGCCCCCCAAAACCAAATTTCTGAGTGTACACTCTATAACCATACAAATTAAGTTTATTTTCTACATGTAAACTTCAAAACATAATTTAGAGCACATATATGTTAAATAATTTAAGTGTGAATTGCAGACTTCATTTTCTCAAATTCCTTCCTCAAATTACTCATTTATTTTTTTTCATATAAAGGAGAAGGAGTATTTTTAGGTATTTCCTCCCTCAACAATCCCTCTCTTGGTTAGGCTTCCTCAGAAGTATTATCACATTGTTCAAGTCAGAGGTTAATGGTAGATTCTTTATTAAGGCTTTCTCTCAGATAGTCAAAGCAAACATTTACTTAAAAAGTAAAAAACCTTAGAGAAAGAATATTGAGAGCCACTTTTCATTAAGGATTATTATTGATTCTCCATTATTATATTGATTACATTATATTGGTTATCTATTGCTATTATAGCTAACTTTTATTAAGTGTTTCTTGTTAAGTGTTTCAGTCTGCCCTAAGTACCTAGTATTTATTAGTCATTAAACCCTCACAGCCATTTTAGCAAAGAAAGTAAGGCACAGGAATTTTACATATATTTAAAGTTAGTTAAATAATAGATGATGGACTAAGATCAAAGCCCATAGTCATGGTCCAGAGCCCATGCTTATAATAACTACCTCATTCTGACCACTAAAAACAAGAACTAGAGGTCATTCTTTAAAATCTGAAAGACACAAATTGAAGCATGAGTAGATTAATGTACTTCAAATGTAACAAGTATATGGAACCATCAGGAGCTTAAAATATTTAGATAAACAGATAGTTGCTCAATAACGAATCGTTAGGAAAACTAGGATGCACAAACAAAATACAGCCTCAGTCTGCTGGGGCCAGATGCTGACCTTTAACGAACAAACAGCCAGCCCCCTATCCACTGTAGTTCCCAAAATATTTCCACAATATCTATTACCAACAGACCCAAAGGCAAATCCATTCAAATGGCAGTCCCTATAAAAAGTCAGAGCAGTGCAATTGCAGGGTCATAGGGAAGCTCTATTCTTAATTTCTTGAGGAATCTCCACACTGTTCTCCAAAGTGGCTGCACCAACTTGCATTCCCACCAACAGTGTAAGAGGGTTCCCCTTTCTCCACATCCTCTCCAACACAGATGCCTTTCAACAGATGAATGGATAAGGAAGATGTGGTACATATACACAATGGAGTATTATGCTTCCATCAGAAAGGATGAATACCCAACTTTTGTAGCAACATGGACGGGACCGGAAGAGATTATGCTGAGCGAAATAAGTCAAGCAGAGAGAGCCAAGTATCATACGGTCTCACTTATTTGTGGAGCATAACAAAGAACACGGTGGACATGGGGAGATGGAGAGGAGAGGGAGTTGAGGGAAACTGGAAGGGGAGATGAACCATGAGAGACTACGGACTCTGAAAAACAACCAGAGGGTTTTGAAGGGGCAGGGGTGGGGGGCGGTGGGAGGTTGGGGAACCAGGTGGTGGGTAATAGGGAGGGCACGTACTGCATGGAGCACTGGGTGTGGTGCAAAAACAGTGAATACTGTTATGCTGAAAATAAACAAACAAACAAAAAATAATAATATTAACAGAAAAAAAAAAAAAAGTCGGAGCAGGACCTGGCACAGAAGGGCCCAGGCTATCTAATGATTACCATCATCATGATGGCTGTTTACATAACACACAGATAATATTAAGGTATACATAAAGCATACAGTTGCACAGGGACTGCTTTTGTTACTTCAGGGATTCTGTCATATACTCTTATTTTTGTGCAAATCACCTGAAAGAGATCTGTGAATTCTCCCCTCTGGGTCTAGTGAACTCGATTCAGTGTGTTTTCAAAGTCTTCAGAGTCACTGGCAAGGATAAAATTCAGAAACAGTGTGTCCAGACGCCAAGGTTGTGACAGTAATTTACACTGTTTGGTGTTACTTGGGAGATGGCAAGTAAAAGAGGCAAAATAAAAGCAAGCTGGTAACACTTGCCTTTCAAACTCAATTCCCAGCATTCTATACCTCTCTCAACTGTTAGGGGCTTACTCAATTTCTTACTCTGCTCTCTTCTTCAATGGTAGCTAATGAAGGCTGCTAATGCACAGCACATGTATCATTTAATCACGTCAACAACCTGCCAGGCAGTTACTCTGCATTGTTCTGTTTGTTCTGTTGAAGAGACAGAGACCTTGAAATTGGACACATTTGGTTTGGAATCACAGTATTGCCATATAGCAATTGTAGGACATTAGGCACATTTTGAGTCTCTTTGTATTCCAGTTGTTTCATATGCAAATGGGGAGTAAATGCAGAATATTACAAAATTAGAAATACCATTTATAGGATAGGCATTGTATAAATAAGCCTCTGCCACACATTTTTTATACTTCCAAAAATTCTGATTTCTGTAATGCCATTTTAATGTTTTGCAATCATTTAACCCTATTTAGCTTTACTTTCTTTTTTTTTTTAAAGATTTTATTTATTTATTTGACAGAGAGAGAGGTCACAAGTAGGCAGAGAGGCATGCAGAGAGAGAGGGAGAAACAGGCTCCTCACTGAGCAGAGAGCCTGATGCGGGGCTCGATCCCAGGACCCTGAGATCATGACCTGAGCCGAAGGCAGAGGTTTAAACCACTGAGCCACCCAGGCGCCCCTTAGCTTTACTTTCTAATATTATCTCAAAATGGTGATGTTTAAACCAACTGGGAAGACTTCAAATGTTTTAATAGTTCACACTCTGTAAAGACACATGTAGTTAGACAGCATATGACAGTCTTTCTGTAAGGTAATTCAGTGATAAGTATCAACACTTTAAAACTCTGTATTTTTGATGAATCATTTTAATTCTAGAATTTACTCTAAGGAAATAATCCTGGATAAACACAATTAACTTGAGGTATGTCATTTAAACATGTTCCAAAACTGTCCAACAATTAAATATATTTTCATATGTTCTGATAATTCATTTTAATATTATTTGGTTATTTAAACATTATAGAGGTGTATGTACTAACATGGAAACGTATCATAAGATTACCAAAAGAAAAGCAGTTTTGAAAATAACATACAGGGAACCTGGATGGCTCAGTTGGTTAAGCGACTGCCTTCAGCCCAGGTCATGATCCTGGAGTTCCAGGATCGAGTCCCACATCAGGATCCCAGCTCCACGGGGAGTCTGCTTCTTCCTCTGACCTTCTCCCCTCTCATTCTCTCTCTCTCTCTCTTTCTCTCTTTCAAATAAATAAATCTGAAAATAACATACAAATTGACTTCATTTTGTACAAAGAAGTAACAGAAAATGTACAAGAAGATGGAATTATAGGAAATTTATACATAGATTAACAGCAGTGGTATACTAGGCACAAACCTTTACCCTAACGCTAGCTCTAAACCTAATCCTAACATAAACACTCACCTTAATGCCTTACCACTACCCCTAGCCCTAACCCTAAACTTATCTCTCTGGAGATGTCCCTGAACTACAGGATAATAGGCACATGCCTCACCCTGGCCCTAACCCTAACCCTAAATTTTATTCTAGTCCTAAAACAAACCCTAATCCTAGATCTGAGGGGAAAAAAAAGATTTGGTATATACATAAAATAGAATATTATTCAACCATAAAAAGTAGATTAAAGGGGCGCCTGGGTGGCTCAGTGGGTTAAAGCCTCTGCCTTCGGCTCAGGTCATGGTCCCGGATCCCGGGATCGAGCCCCACGTCGGGCTCTCTGCTTGGCAGCGAGCCTGCTTCACCCCTCTCACTCTACCTGCCTCTCTGTCTACTTGTCATCTCTCTGTCAAATAAAATCTTAAAAAAAAAAAAAGTAGATTAAAATCTTGCTATTTGCAATGCCATGGATGGAGCTACAGAGTGTAATGCTAAGTGAAATATGGTAGAGACAAACACCATATGATTTCACTCCTATGGAATTTAAAAAATAAAACAAATGAGCAAATGGAAGGAAAAAACGTAACAGGGGCAAACCAAGAAACAGACTCTTAGCTATAGAGAACACTCTGAAGGTTACCAGAGGGGAGGCGGGTGAGCCTGGATGAAATAGGAGATGGGGATTAAGGAATGCTTTTGTGATGAGCATAGATAGGGTGATGTATGGAAGTGTTGAACCACTATATTGTACACCTGAATTTAATTAGTTGGCATTAAAATAAAAAGTTAAAAACACATGTTAATAGCAGTTATTACTGTTGATTTCTTTTTATTTTCTCTTTTCTAAAAATAAGCCCATATTTTTTTTTTTAAAGATTTTATTTATTTATTTATTTGACAGACAGAGATCACAAGTAGGCAGAGGCAGGCAGAGAGAGAGGAGGAGGCAGGCTCCCCACTGAGCAGAGAGCCCGATGCGGGGCTCGATCCCAGGACCCTGGGATCATGACCCGAGCCGAAGGCAGAGGCTTTAACCCACTGAGCCACCCAGGCGCCCCATAAGCCCATATTTTTGCTGTATTGTAATAAAAACTAGTTAACAGTTTATGTAAATCTAGTTACAAAGAAATATATAAACGAATTGATAGTTATTATATGGATATAGGGAGAAAGAGTCCAAGACAGAAAAGATACATGTAGATTCTAAAGGCACCCTATTAGGAAATTTAAGCATAAACTAGTATAAGAAAAGGAAGAATGGGAGGATGAAATGTCATCAAGGAGAAACACAGTAACAGTAAATAAAGGTAGAAAAATGTGATGAGGTAAATACTATACAACTAGTACCATCTATGGTATTTCATGTTGCCTGTTCCTGGGAAATTGTCATCTGGATATGCCTGCCTGTCTAGACACGTCCTTTAAGCAGTTATGGTCATTAGAGCACATGGAAAATAAGGCACACCATTCTGACATCAGGATAGATTTAAATTTCACTTTTATAAAATAAGGACATGTAGGAACCTATTCTGAGAAGAAATTAAGACACTGACAGGTACCTTAAAAGATGAGATTACTTGATCAAATGTTACATTATTCATGTTTTAAACTAATCTAAATTAATCATTGTACTGGTGTTCTACCTCCAGGTAGCTGACTATTAAAGCCTATAGTCTTATGTTTAATTGGTGTCTATAATATCAGCAAGAGAGTATATTCTTACACTCCCTGCCACTCTCTGCTTGCAACATTTTTTTTTTTTCCCTCCACTGGTTAACACTGCCTCCTTCAGGGTGACATCACTTCCTCAAGGTCTCTGTTTGGGACCCCTAAACTTCACCACTATATATAAACAGGCAAACTATGGCTCCCTTATTATAATATTCTTCATATCATACAGTATTTACTGGTTTACTATCTTCGCTAATAGACTGTGAGTTCCATCAAGGGCAGGGAACATGGTTGTTCTGCACTCTGTTGGATTCCCAGTGTTTAGCACACAGGCTGATATAACATAGGAACTTAAACACTGTGTGGATGGATGAATGGATGAGAGCTACATGCATTGATGGCACCTTAGTTCTTTGTAGATCTGGCATGGACTTATATTAAGGCTCATTATAAAACATCTCTCCTGAATTCCTTTTTCTACTTATTACAAGGAGAGCTACCGAAAACATGGTTCAGCACTTCAAATATCCTCTTTGTGAGGAGCTTAAGGGAGATGACTTTTCAGCAATACCAAAAATACTCATTTCCCCAATGGTTTTTACTTCATGGGTACTATGTATTATGTACCTAGTCCTTTCCCTCTTTGTCCTGGCTGTGTTGATCTTCTGTGCTAACTTCACTCCCAGTTTCATCTTCTTTATTTGTGCTTATCCTCCTCCATGTTTCCTTATTTAAAAAATATAATCTTTCTGGGGTGCCTGGGTGGCTCTGTGGGTTAAAGCCTCTGCTTTCAGCTCAGGTCATGATCCCAGAGTCCTGGGATCCAGCCCTGCATCGGGCTCTCTGCTGGGCAGGGAGCCTGCTTCCCTTCCTTTCTCTCTCTGCCTGCTTCTCTGCCTACTTGTGATCTCTATCTGTCAAATAAATAAATAAATAAATCTTAAAAGAAAAAGAAAAAAAATAAAAATATTATCTTTTTCCCTCGGCCTCTCTCCCTACTTGTGCTCTCTCTCAAGTTGATAAATAAAATCTTTTAAAAAATATAATCTTTTGTATGCCTCAAATCTTTCTAGGAAATAATCAGAAGACCTAAACAGATTAAAACTATCAAACTCAGACAAAATTATAATAATCTGTGGCTAAGACAATACTCTGGGTAATATGGTACTTGAATGGATTGCTAAGGATGATCCGTTTTCAGTTCCTCATGTACTCAATTAGTATACTTTTGCATAATTTAAGTTTGAAATATGGGTCTTTAGGAGGACATTTCTTAAATTCAACCTTGGCTTTTTTCCTCTGTCATTTCTTTTCTGTTTCTCCTCATACCTACTGATGTTATCTTATTTAAAGCCCTCTCCAGATTATTTGATATTCTTCCTCCTGATCTCCTCATTTCCAGACAACTTGCCTCAGTCTCCACAATGCACCCTCAAGAGCAATCTCACTAAAATGTAAACTGCTGTCAGTGCCTCCTATTGCTCAAAGGTATCCTCAGCATTACCTGGGAGTCTGTCACCGAATCCCCTCCAGGCCCCCCACAAGCTGATCAGTCTTTTGTCTAGTCATACTGAACTACGTAAGGTTCAAAGACAGAAGCAGGTTAATTCATGTCTCTGTAACTTTCTTTACGTTACTCTTACTGCCTAGATTGCTCTTCACCACCCTGAATAGCCAGCAAAAAACCTTTCCTCTACTAAGGTAACTTAATATCTACTCATTATACTGGACAGCTCAAGCACCACATCTCTTGTGAAATACTTTGTCTTTCTCGGGTAGACCTGATTACTTCCTCCTTTGTACCCCCAGTATATCTGATAAAATGCCTATCATCATTTTATTTCCATTTTTCTCCCTTCAGTAACCTAGGTTCTCCATGAAAAAGGTCATGCTTCCTTTATTCCCATATTCTCAGTGCCTAGTATAGTGCCTGACACATGGCAGAGGTTTGCTCAATAAATGTCTGTTGAACTGAATTCCTCACTTCAACTGCTTATTCCTTTTCTTCTTTTTTTCCGAGATGATTCTACTGAGAAATGTTGCTGCGCAATGCTGAGGAACAGCAACAAGAGCCGCAGCCAAATCAGATGGCTCTCAACACTCACGAACTGACTGACTCAGTCTGAGCAGGAGATGCAGGCTCCAAGATGAAGAGGTACAGTCACTATCCATCAACAACCTTCAAAGCAGTGTTTTTCAAATTGTGAGTTTTGACCCATTAAGGAGTCAAGAAATGAATTCAGCATGTCAAAATAGCATAGAGAGCCCTGAAAAACAATTCTGACAGTGACCATGTACTCTCAAGATAAAAAAAAAAAAAAAAAAAAAAATTCTTCCTTTAATTTTAGCCATTTTTATGCATGCAGAGTATAAGAATACCTCCAAGCCCTGAGCTAAGAGCAATACTATTTTATGACTGCAATAAAAAATCACTTAAATCAACAAGCTAGGCTCTTACACATACTTCAAATTCTAACTGGGGCCATGACCCATTTCCCTCCCACTGCCATCTGCCAGGGTCCCTACCACACTCCTTGGGCATATTAGATGTTGCCTTCTTCTCTTCAATCTTCTTGGGAAAGGGAACCCTAGGGCTGAAAGCTGAGTCCTTCCTGTGGGTCTCCTGTGCAACCTAACTCCCAAGCAACCCAGCTTTCCCCACCAAGTTCCACCTTTGCCTCCTTTTAAATATTTTTCTGGACCATTTTCATTAGTGACCACACGCCAGCTTGGCTTACTTCTGGCCTTCAACCCAGGCTCACCTGTTGAAGAGACTGTCTAGATAGCCTGCCACTTCACATGGATTCTTCTATGCCCTTGTCTAGGGTACAGTGTTATGATCCCAGCTATGTCAATCTACTCATTGGATGTACTTTTCTTCAGGTATGCTCTGATATTATTCTATTAAATTCTACCAGTGTAAAGGATAAGGGTATTTATTAATTTTGGTTCTCTAGGAACTACTGAAAGATCTGCAACTATTTCAAATATTATAATTAATGTAGTTGCAGTGAAGAATAAAGCTCTACTTTATTTTTTTAATTTTTAAAGAAGACTTTGTTTATTTGACAGAGAGAGAGAGAGATAGTGAGAGACGGCGCGGTTGGGATGGAGGGGCAGAGGAAGAGAGAGAAGCAGGTTCCCTGCTAAGCAGGAAGCCCCATGCTGGGCTTGATCCTAGGGTCCTGGGATCATGCCCAGAGCTGAAGGCAGATGATTAATGACTGAGCCACCCAGGTGCCGTTAAAGCTCTACTTTAAAACCTTCAATGAAATTGATTTTCTTTATAAATGTGAATGATTGATAGTAGACTGAATTTTATGCTGTAGTGATAGTACCTGGTAAACAATTCATAGAAAATACTATTTGCTATTTGCATAAAAACTATGTTTATACAGACATGCACACATACATGTATTTATTTGTATTCCTTTTTTTTGGGTAAAGTTTAACTGCCCCTTAAGAGTTTTTTCAAGCTTTTATTTCTGAACATGTAACTTTTATTCAAACCTCACCTTCCTGAGATAGTCTTAGTTTTATACATCACTGAATATTTTTATTTTAATAAGTAGGAGCACTGATTGCCAGTTTAACAACAACAAAAAGCTCACTTCATTCAGTCATCCAAATATTACCTTTCACATCCAAAGTCACCTTGGTATTTTGAACAGAGTCTTAGCTACTTTCCAGAAAGAATCAATTCATTCCTGAGAAAACTATAAAACATAAACAAACCTAATAAGAGCATATATATTAATAAACTCACAAAATATAAGAAGTTTTCTTCAAAAGTGGAATTTGGAAGGGTACCTGTTCTTCACTATGCTTTGCTTCTTTAGTGGTAAGAATAAATATTTTTGATGAGATATGAGTGAATTAAGGTATTATTTGTGTACTACACAAATGATCTAAAAAGTAAATACTTTATCGAGTCAGAACATCAGAAACATGTGAACAGTCAGAAACTCTTAGATACACATGCTGATCCACAAATAAATAAACACAGATGCAAAACAATACCTGTAAAAACTTGTATTTTGATAGGGATTGCATTAAATGTGTAGATTGCTTTAGGTAGCATAGACATTTTCACAATATTTATTCTTCCAATCCAGGAGCATGGAACATTTTTCCATTTTTTTGTGTCTTCCTCAATTTCTTTCATGAGTACTTTATAATTTTCTGTGTATAGATTCTTAGTCTCTTTGGTTAGGTTTATTCCTAGGTATCTTATAGTTTTGGGTACAATTGTAAATGGGATTGACTCCTTAATTTCTCTTTCTTCAGTCTTGTTGTTGGTGTACAGAAATGCAACTGATTTCTGTGCATTGATTTTATATCCTGACACTTTACTGAATTCCTGAACAAGTTCTAGCAGTTTTGGAGTGGAGTCTTTTGGGTTTTCTCCCTGATATGAGGACATGGAGAAGCAACATGGGGGGGTAGGAGATAGGAGAAGAATAAATGAAACAAGATGGGATTGGGAGGGAGACAAACCATAAATGACTCTTAATCTCACAAAACAAACTGGGGGTTGCTGCGGGGAGGTGGGATTGGGGGAGGGGGAGCGGGCTATGGACATTGGGGAGGGGAAGCAAACCATAAGAGACTATGGACTCTGAAAAACAACCTGAGGGTTTTGAAGGGTCAGGGGTGGGAGGTTGGGGCAACCTGAGGGTTTTGAAGGGTCAGGGGTGGGAGGTTGGGGGAACAGGTGGTGGGTAATGGAGAGGGCACGTTTTGCATGGAGCACTGGGTGTTGTGCAAAAAGAATGAATACTGTTACGCTGAAAAAATAAATAAAATGAGAAAAAAAAAAAATAACAAAAAAAAAAAACAAAAAAAACTTGTAACACATATGCTTTTTTTTTTTTAATCCAAATACAAGTGACTCAAAGGAAGACATATACTAGCAGTTAGTAGATACAAGACAGATCCCCGCTAAATGAGGCCCACCAGAACTAACAGCATTGCTAAGTGCCAATCTATGTGCATGTGTAGGGCAGGGGGTAGGAATGGTGGCTGGATTAAAAAAAGATAATGAATTTATAGATAAGAATCTACTTTTATAGACAAGTATTTAGGAACTAAGTTAACTGCTCATTTATAGATTATGTCAATAACAATCTTTTTAATATGTCATAATTAAAGTATTATTCAACTGCAACACATTGTTAAATTATACAATACCTTTCTGTGTTTCTTTTAAATTTCTTCCTAATGTTTCTTTTAAAACATTAACAACGGTTCTTTTGTATCTCAACACTACCACATACTTGCTACATAATTTAGATTAAAATAGTTCACCCCTTCTATAAAATAAGAATTCCTATGTGATACGGTTACTGTGCAAATTAGAAACAATATATGTAAAGTGCCCCATACTCTTTACTTAATAACACAGCTAATAATCAGTAGTTTCAGGATTTAGGGGTTTGAATGTAGTCAAAAGCAAAATTATTACCATTAGTACAAGTACAGTACCATCTTAAGTCTTAATACTGGTTTTCAAATAAAGAATGTGGGATTTTTTTATATAAGAAAACTAAGAGTAAATATTCATATAAGAAAGCTCTCCCTCCCACACCGACATGCATACACTCAACTATACTTGTTCTCAGTTATTTTATCTTTCATTATTTGAACATTTAAGACTCGTGAGTGATCTTTGACAAACTATTCAATTCAGTTATGAAAGAAGAGAAGGAGGAAATTAGAAAACACTTTCTATCATATTCACCCAACAGTTAGTAACTGCCTACCTTGGCTGAACCTACGAAGCATCAGGAGGAAAGACACAGAGACCCTGCCCATTAGAGGCTCACAGTCTAGTCCGAGCATACACATAACCTTACAGGTTGCTCCCTGTAATAAGCAGGGGACTTATAAAGAGCCTAAGAGACAGGGAAGCAGCTAAATGTGCTAGGGTAAACTGACCAAAGATTAACATTTAAATGAGGGTTGTCTGGCACCTGGGTGGCTCAGTGGGTTAAGCCTCTGCCTTTGGCTCAGGTCATGCATGATCTTAGGGTCCTGGGATCAAGTCCTGCATTAGGCTCTCTGCTTGGCAGGGAGCCTGCTTCCTCCTCTCTCTCTCTCTGCCTGCCTCTCTGCCTGCTTGTGATCTCTCTGTGTCAAATAAATAAAATCTTTAAAAAAAAATAAATGATGGTTGGAGGATGAGGAGGAAGAAAAAAGAACTGTGGGATGGGAGCAAACTGAATGAGTGTGGATACCAATTTCATAAACATGGATCATGGATTTTTAGGTAAGAGACTCTTGTGGCCAGGTATGTTTTAGCTGTAATTTGTGAAGATATTAAAGGCTTGAAACAGAGCCTCACATAATGAGAGCAGAAGAAAAGAGATAGTTTAAAGGCAGGAGGTATTAGCTTTAATAACCAATTACAAGTGTGATAACAAATAATATGTGGGTAACAAAGGAAATGGAATCATGAATAATTCCCAAATTTCTAGCTTTGGCAACTAGTTAAATGATGCTATAAATTTAGATAGAAAATCCATGAAAGGTGGCAAGAAATTCAATGCTGGGGTTGTCTATCTGAGAAAACTTCAGAATTGTATGTGGGTTCAGTCACTATAATAATAGATATCTTTCACAAAGTAAGTGCATAAACCTAGCTCAGAGTGTGGCTACCCTTGACAAATGTATATATGACCATGGGGTGTGTACTGTTTATTGTAATAGAGTCAATTCATGTTTATCTTAAATATTCGGAAGGAAAAAGAAAGATCTTTGTAACTCTTGGTAAAATTTTGGTGTTTTTTCTTCCAATATTTTTCACAATTGTGATCAAATTATCTACAAACATACTTTTATGCCCTGCTTTCTTCCCCACTTAACATTATCACATAAAATTTTTTTTTAATATTTTTTATTTATTTGACAGAGAGAAATCACAACTAGGCAGAGAGGCAGGCAGAGAGAGAGGAGGAAGCAGGCTCCCTGCAGAGCAGAGAGCCTGATGCGGGGCTCGATCCCAGGACTCTGGGATCATGACCTGAGCCGAAGGCAGAGGCTTTAACCCACTGAGCCACCGAGGTGCCCCTTAATAAGATTTTATTTACTTATTTGACAGAGAAAGAGAGAGTATAAGCAGGGGGAGCATCAGGCAGATGGAGAAGGAGAAGCAGACTCCTTACTGAGCAGGGAGCCCAATGCGGGACTGGATTCTAGGGCCCTGAGATCATGACCTGAGCCTAAGGCAGACGCTTAATGACTAGAGCCACCCAGGTGCCCTTGGCATAACATTTTAAAGGAATGACTCCAACAAAAATACTCTGAGTATTACAGTAAAATGACAAAGGGTTACTTCAATTTTAGAAAGCCTAGGCGTATAAGACCATAAAGTTAGAAAGCTTAATAAAGTATTGCCACTGACCATGCCATTAATCTTTAAATTCCTTACTAATTGAATAACAATGGGGAAGAAGAGACATGTAAATAGTATCTATCTGTCAAATTCTTACTTTCTGTGAATGAGGCTCTCAACACGTAAGAGAAATTAAGGCTCAGGTTTACAAGGTCAAGGCCTGTACAAGACCTCACTGCTAAATTGTCAGTGGAGCCAGGATTCGAACCTCAATCTGTTAGTTCTTCTGATTGTCTTTCCAGTATGCTACTCTGTCCCCCTCAACACAAGCAGCAAAGAATGACATGTTTTCTGCAAAGGCTGAGTGTATTCATTTTTTTAAAAAATATTTTTATTTATTTATTTGTTTGACATAGAGAAAGAGATCACAAGTAGGCAGAGAGGCAGGCAGATGAAGAGAGGGAAGCAGGCTCCCCGCGGAGCAGAGAGCCCGATGCTGGGCTTGATCCCAGGACCCTGAGATCATGACCTGAGCTGAAGGCAGTGGCTTAACCCACTGAGCAACCCAGGCGTCCCGAGTATATTCATTTTTAATGCAAGGAGATTATTCAGGCGAGTCAGCCTCAATTCCAGTGGTGGTGAATGAGAACAAGGCAGGCGGAGTGGTAGACAACATAATTCCAGGCGGTCTTTTCAGTTCTAACATCTGTGACTGCACTCTTCACTAGGGCTCCTGAACTGTTTTCTTCCAGCTCCCAATGCTATTGGTTTCCTTCACAGAATTTGGTGAGTATCCCCCAATATACATTGGATGAGAGAGAAGATCTAGTCTCTTCTCAGAGGCTTGCACGCAATCCTGTTATCAGTTCATGGAGAGCGTGCACAAGAACCCATAAGCAAAACTTGGCCCACTGTGCCATTTATAACTATAATGCTTCTTAATGGTAATTATGATTATTTTCTCATGGCATTGATTTTTTAAATGTTTTTCACTTCTAGTTTCCTTAAGAAATCATGTGTTGGCTGTTTGATTTCCTATTTTGCTACTTCACATTGCTTTAAACTAGAGGCATAATTTAAAAATCAATAAGGCAACAAACTGCTCTTTATCAGTTGTTTCACCTAATTTCTGATCTAGCAGCACAAACACTGCTCACTTATAAAAGAAATGAGATAATGAACAGTATACAGTGAGCACTAAGATGGTGGTTCAAAATCCTGGCTGTACATCACTAAAATAACACAGAAAGCTTTTTAAATATTTTAATGACTAGGACAACTCCCGATAAATTTAATAGGACTCCTAGGGAAGGGAGTTAGAAATACTGTATTATTTAAAAATCTCCCCTGAGGGGCACCTGGGTAGCTCAGTTAGTTAAGCATCTGCCTTTGGATTAGGTCATGATCCCAGGATTCTGGGATCTAACCCTGCACCGTCTCTCTGTTCAGTGGGAGCCTGCTTTTCTCTTTCCTCCTCCCCCTGCTTGTGTTCTCTCTCTCTGTGTCAAATAAATAAATAAATAATCTTTAAAAAAATCTCCACAGAAAATTCCATTTAAGTTAAAGGGAAAAGTCACTGGGGGTAAATACTTTGGCTACAACAAGTTTTCCACAGAGTTTTCTGGATGAATCAAAGACAAATGAGGATTAACTCTTAATATTCTGAAGTATACAACACTTGTAATAGATTGCAAAATGGCCTAATAACTCCTTCTATGGCTGTATCCATGCTCCTTCTCAATGTGACATTTGTTGTTCCTCTCACCAAGAGGAAGAATCTGTTTCTCCACACATGAATCTGGTCTACCCTCATGATCTACTTTGGCCAATGATATATAGTAAATGTCATGTTCTATGATGTCCAAGACTAGATTTCAAGTGGTATACAGCTTCTACTCTATCCGTCCTAGAAGGCAATGTTGCCTTATGAAAATCCTTAAGGATGAAAGATCACATGGATAAAGAGAAAAAACTCAAACACCATCAATTTCCTTATGAGCGAATTAGGCCATCATGGACCTTTTAGGCCAAGTTAAGTGCCAGATGATGTGGGAAAGACTAGCTTCAGTAGTAACCAGCTGATCCTAGCCCAAACTGCTAGCCATAAGATTTAGAAACAATGTAGATGTTGTTTTAAGCCAGTAAATTTTGAGGCAGCATTATAGCAAGAGATAACTAATTTAGTAGTCTTAATGGACATAATAAATATTAAAGACAAAATAATACATTCTGTCTACTTTGCCAAAAGTAATACTTATGTGCTATAAATACCTGCTTGTATATTTTAAAAAGAGAAATAAAAAAAAAAACAGAAGTATAGTTTTGCAGATATAGTATTTCATTTTGTTAATAATTCAGTAACATATATTTAGGTTAGAACTTGAAATATAAGATCAAAATGTAAGCAAAGACCTTTTTTCTTTTCTTTTCTTCTTTTTTAAGATTTATTTGAGAGAGAGAGAGAGCATGAGACGGGGAGGGCCAAAGGCAGAGGGAGAGATTCTCTAGCAGACTCCACACTGAGCACAGCACCTGATGTGGGGCTTCATCCCACAACCCCGAATCTGACCTGAGCCAAAATCAGGAATCAGTCGCTCAACCAAATGAGCCATCCAGGTGCCCCAAGCAAAGATCAGAGAAAAATCTACTGTAAAAATAATTTTATTTATTTATTTATTTTTAAGATTCTATTTATTTTTTTGACAGAGAGCAAAAGAGAGAGCCCAAGCAGGGGGAGGAGTAGGGAGAAGCAGTTTCCCCCACTGAACAAGGAGCCCAACATAGGGCTCAATCCCAGAACCCTGGGATCATGGCCTGAGCTGACAGTAGATGCTTAACTGACTAAGCCACCAAGGCACCCTTAAAAATAATTTTATATCATTTCCTGTACATTCAACATTTAAAAATCATCAATTACTCACTTTGTATATGAGAAAGCTCCTAAGCTTTGAAAGCTCAAAACTTTTTAAAAATCACCTAACAAAAATTATACAATATTTACACTATAAATTACCCAAAATGTCCAGTTTTCAGTATATTGCTTTTACAAAAATTCACTAACTTCATTTAACAATTACTTATTGAGTGTATATATACAGTAATTAGTCACTGAGTGTCTATATAAAAAACATGTCTTAGATGTTATCCAAGGAAGACCCAAAGAATGTTGGTTTGGGTTATTTTTCAGTGACTTTTAGGATTATGCCACACAGTAGAGGTAATAAGACAAATTTGGGGAGTTAGAGCTATAGGGACAATCATTTCTACCTAAATAAGTATGAAAGACTGAGAAAAAAAAAATCTTCTTTTAACTGTGTCTTAAGAGATGATCAGCATTTCAAAAGGATGCTCTGGTTCCAGGATGACAATCCATGTAAGTAAAACCACAGAATAATTAAGCTAAGAGGTGAAACATTTCAGATACAGTAAGCAGTCTAGCTTGGTGGGATTAGAAAGTCTGGGATACAACTGGCCTGCAAAGACACGGCATGGCATCCTAGATAGTTATTTATCCTGTAGGCAATTGTAGTCAAAGAGGTTTGGGAAGATGACCATAAAAGGAAAAAATGTGGAGCCAAAAACAAAATAATAGAGATTGAAAAGTAAGAGAGGATTGCTGGGAGGCCACTGAAATAGTCCAAATGTGAAGAATCTTCTCTATTGCTGTAATAAACAGTAGTCTTGGGAGTAACAAGAGAAAGAAGCAGATACAGAAGGTATGTGAGTAAAAGCAAAGGGAAATCCTAAGGGAAAGCGAAATCCTAAATCTTTCCACAGGTAGCAATGTGATGAGGCTGTGCCTGCCTCTTCAGATTCACTAGAATTCAGAAAAATAACTTTTAAGTGAGATATCAAGTCCTGGCAGCTTTTTTTTCCCTCTTTCTTACTGCTTAGGATCAAGACAACTTTATGTAAAGGAAAAGTATGCAGTTTATCACGAAGGACACCAAGAAATGTCCAAAGGCTGTATTTCTCAGTTACATCCTCTGCTCCTTGGGAGTCCTCAGTCACTGATTACTATAATCTTCTTAGAAGACATAATACTGGTATCCCAAGAATTCCCCCACATCTTTTCCATGCTCCCTGAAGCAAAGAGTCCCTAGGAATAAACCACCTGTGCCCTGGTGCTTAGATCTTTTGTTTTAGCTTTCATGACACACCATCAAGAGTCTTCAAAAATATTGATGCTTTAAATTGGTCTAGATTTTTCTGCACAGAAAACTATAGACTTTTTGTGTCTCTTTGCTAGATTATCTATATACTGCTGAAACTGCTAAGATCTAACCACCCAATCAATTCCAGACAGTCATGTTAGCCAAAATATTTTGCTTTTTGGACTTCTCGACTGTTTGACACCTCAAAA
The DNA here is from genome assembly GCF_922984935.1 of Meles meles. Lineage (NCBI taxonomy): Eukaryota > Metazoa > Chordata > Mammalia > Carnivora > Mustelidae > Meles > Meles meles. The sequence goes on from NC_060068.1 coordinate 90,061,167, forward strand.
CTTAAAATAATCGTAATAATAGTAACAGCTAACAATTATTGGGTGCTCCTTATGTAAAATGCATGCGCTCGATACTGTGCAAACATTTTCTAACTTAGTCTTACGAATGCCTTATGAAGAATATATTTTAAGGTTTACTTTTTGCATGAAGAAATCAAGGCCGAGAGGGTAAGTAATCCACATAAGTGATTACACTTATGTAACACCACATAAGTGTACAGAGTCTGCCCACAAGCCCACAGTTTGAACCACGTTACTGTATTACTTGCCATTATACTCATGAAGCTCCAAGGCCTAACAGAATCATGAGATAAGATGGAAAGCAGTGGATAGAGCACAGTGATTAAGAACACAGATTCCTAAGCCCTAAGGCCTGGGTTTGATCCACTTAGTTCTACCACTAAGTTCTACCACTTAGCTGGGTGGTGGATATCCACCATTAGATGGGTGACCCTGGAAAAGATCCCTAACCTTTACTGGTAAAACAGCAATAATACAGTAACTACCTCGTGGGGTTGCCATGAAGATTAAGTAAAGAATATATTGAAAGGGAATGGAAAAGTACCTGGCACAGAGTAAGCGCTATGTCAGTGTTCACTGTTGTTGCTGTTGTTATCATTACCATTACCATTGTGTGATTCTGAAGCATGTTACCAACTTGAAATCAATCCTGTAAGTGTGACATACCATTTAAGAAGGTTTGTTCACTTGTTTTCATTAATATTGATCTTATGACTTTTGATAGATGTAGCCTGGTAACATCAAGGAGAGATGTTTAAACTTCAACTTCAGTCAACCTTAGAACAAGCATTTAAGAGTCAGCAAGTCTGTGTACTGGAATTAACTAGGGTGCTTTAAAAAAAACTGTCTAGGGCCTGTCCCAGACTTAGGGCACTAGAATCACTGAGGGATTGTAAAAAGCTCCCCTAGTGATCCTGATGCAGCTGGTCCAGAGCCGAGGATTTGACAACCACCATACCATGTAATTCTTTGAGTCATCAAGAAAACCTACCTGGAGAGATTAAAAATCTCCCTCTCTTCCCTAAACATGTTACTGAGATCAAGTTGTATCAAAAAGCTAAAAATAGAAACTTTTATGCTTTGGAAACCTTGTGAAAAAAAGCCATCATTTTCTCAGTATTTATTACTGCCTTGTGGAAAAGAAACTTTTGGCATTTGGTATGACAACAATCACCTACCAGGTGTCAGTCAAGCATTGTGTACAAAGATTTTTTCGTTCTCAAGTATGCAGCCCTGAACTTTGATAAAATCTAAGTGGTTTTAAAAAGCAAAATATCCGGGGCGCTTGGGTGGCTCAGCGGGTTAAAGCCTCTGCCTTCAGCTCAGGTCATGATCCCAGGGTCCTGGCATCGAGCCCCACATCGGGCTCTCTGCTTGGCTGGGAGCCTGCTTCCTCCTCTCTCTCTCTCTGCCTGCCTCTCTGCCTACTTGTAATCTCTATCTGTCAAATAAATAAATCTTTAAAAAAAAAAAAAAAAAAAGCAAAATATCCTAACACTGAAACCAGTCACTTTAAAATAAAGGGATTGGTTCCTATCATTTCATGTGTGCTGAAATGAGCACTCTCCTTTGGTTTACACCTACCTATTGTGGCTACAAAGGCTACCTACTCTCTTGGATGAGCTGGGGCATTATTTTCTTTTCTTTGAGAAAACCCATTCATCTAATATAGATTACATGATCACAATGCATGCAAGTTAGGGACTGCCAAAGAATGCTTCAGAACCTGCTAAAAGAGCGGAATTTAGCAATTCAGTTCTGGATAAGCAGGGACTCCTGATCCTATCACAACATACACTATTCTCCCAACCTACTACTAAATAGTTTAAAGGCTAACTCAAAGTTTTAGCTTCTAGATCTAGCATAATGATTAGAGACTTAGATAACTACTGAGTTAACTGAAAGAGAACTCACTTAAACTAAGCAAGTTTGTGGCACCTCTTTCCCATTTAATTTATACCATTGGAGAAGAAGTTGTATGGTCTTTCTTTCATATGGCAGTTGTTTCAAAGTTGTTTCAAAGTATTTAGTTGTTTCAAAGTATTATAAAAAATAGCATTAGGAAGACTGGTCTTTAAGGGTACCTAGGATGTCAGTAAGTGCCAAAAACTAACATGGACATCCTAAGCGAAAGCTATCCTTTCTATCACCAATACACCTGTGATCTCTGACTAGTATTTTTATGTACTAAAATGGACCTAGTAGTCAGTCTTGGTTAGTCTTGTGCTGCTTGGGAGTTATTTATGTGCCAAGAAGATGCACATATTATTGTTCAGCGTTCCTTTACCCAGAGTGCTGGTTCCAGGCAATACTGTTAAGTTAGATCAATACTACCTTCAGTACCATACCTTTTATCCAACTAGCCCTTGCTCTCAAGCTGTTGTCTCTGTCCAGAGCCCACTAAACCTTTGTAAAAATGCCTTGTGCCTCTTATTTTTCCTGATTCAGCTCCTCCATCCAAACTTAATTGCCCTTTAACCTACTTAGGTAAGAACTGAAGGACTAATATAATTACTTCTGTCAAATTATGATACTAATGTCCAATAGAGGATTAATTAATTATGTCTCTGGAACACATATTTATTTTCAGAAAAACCCAAGAAAACTACAAAAATGAGTAATGTGGAAAATTCCAAGGAAGGTCAGAGAAAACTCTCATTTTCCCCCTAAGCTTTCAAGATCTATAATAGCTATTTCTTTCTCTCAAGATTGGCTTAACTCATAAATTTCACTAAAACGGTATGTGATAGGCAGAATAATCTTCTCCTCCTACCAAAGATGCCAACATCCAAATTCCTGGATCCTGTGGGATAAAGGTTAAAGGGCAAAAAGAAGACTTTAGATGGAATTAAATTTGCTAATCAGATGACCTCAAAATAAGGAGATTAGCCTGGATTAATTAGGAAGGCCCAATGTAATTACAAGTCATTACATGGGAAAAGGACAAAAGAAGAGTCAGAACCAAAGAGATGGCATCATAAGAAAGACTCAACCAGCTATTGTTAGCTTTGAAGATGGAAGGTAAGCATGAGCCAAAAAATGTGGACTGTAGAAGCTAGAAAAGGCGAACAAATAAAATGGTTTCTTTCTTCGAGCTTCCAGAAAGTAATGCAACTCTGCCAACACTTCTCATTTTAGCCCAGTGAGACCCATTTCAGACTTTTGATCACCAGCGCTATAATAAATTTGTGTTGCTATAAGTAACTAAATGTGGGGAAATTGGTTATAGTAACATTAGGAAATGAATATACCACCAAAGTACACAGAGGGAGCTAGCACTCTAATTTCCTTAAAATACATGCTTAGGATTTTTCCTACAGGATTATGCTGCTGCTTTATAGAAGTTGCCTCATTTGTATTTGCTAGTAATTAGACAGCATGGGCAGATGATCAACTGTTGTGCCTCCAGATAAAAGGGAAAAAGAAAGATGGAACAACTATAAATAATTTCCCTTACACCATAAAAAATGTCTTTAAATGTTCAACTGGAAAAAAAATACAATTAGTGAACAGAACTCATTGGCTGGTATGGTGTTATTCTGAATATTCTTTTATTCAAGAATAGGGGAAGGATGGGGACGCCTGAGTGGCTCAGTTGGCTAAGCTGCTGCCTTTGGCTCGGGTCATAATCCTAGGGTCCTAGAATCAAGTCCCACATCAGGCTCCTTGCTCAGTGGGGGAGCCCGCTTCTCTCTCTGCCCCTGCCTGCTATTCTGCCTGCTTGTGCGCTCTCTGATAAATAGATAAATAAAATCTTAAAAAAAAAAAAAAAGAATAAAGAATAGGGGAAGGATGGTTTATCAGATAGGATTTAACAAAACTCCACTAAGCATCAAAGTGTAAACGGTTCATTATGATCTATAAGTTGATATCATTTCACTCACCTCTGCCAGCACCCCATTCCACACTGAAACACATCTGCCACTGGTTTTATCCTGAACTTAGGGGACAGACCCATTTCCAGAAAACTATACATGTCACATGAACCTTAAACCAAAATAGATGCAATATTTATTGTTCCTTCAAAATACGGTATCCCAAATATCATCACAGTGTAGCTGTTTTATTCCAACATAATAAATGCCACTGAAAAGAAGTGTAGTGAAAACACTGACAGATTTTTAGCTCATGGCAACAAGAGGAAACATGCCTATTATTTTGTAAACGCCTTCTCACAAAGCACAAATTCTCTTACCGTTATAATCTGACAAGACACTAAAATTTACACCATTCCATATTCTACCCCAATATATGAAATTCTTTGATGGAAAGAAATGGTTTTGTTTCCCTGCAAAAGGAATTTTGGTGCCCTCTGGTGTTGGAAAACTAGCTGATCCACCTCACCTTTATAAACTAGCACTCCAGGGAGGTCATAAAAGCATACAGTTAAAGAGTGGAACAGCTTATCCCAACATAGACATACAGTTCTTTTTTAGTGGAAAGATATATAGATATATAGTTACTTAGTTATAAAGATATAGAGTTATTTTTTAATGGGAAGTTTTTCTCTTGGTTTAATAATCAATGTTTATTTTGACAGAATATTAGACAAGTACTATTAAAAAAACCTGAGCCCATAGATAGAAGACTCCTTGCCTACACTACCTGTTGGAGCCTCTCTAGCTTTACAAAAAGGATAACAAAGGTGAATGGTTTCAGATTTTGCATCAAAAGTAAATGAATAAAAAGGGTGACATTATTAGGATGACAGGATTTATAATTAATTCTTCAACTGTGTTATAAAATGTGAAAGGCATTAAAAAAATATAATAAAACCTAAGATAACACCTGTGAAAAATACTATCTTCGGAACATAACTAAAAGAGTTTGAGCCCCCCATATAGCACTCCGAATCATATTCTCCCTTCCTCTGAGAAATATCGACTTTATTCAATTTGATGTTTAAATAACTGATGTGTAAATGTATTTTTTTTCCAGTTTCCTGAACTTTCTCTAACACTGTTAAGCTGCTTCTAAAATTAAAAATTCCCTTTAAATTATTACTTTTTCAAGAAAGCGCAGGGACAGCAGTTACAACGAGTCATGCAGAGCAAGGGAGAACGTTCCAGCTACCTCCCCAGTTTGGGGGCACCTGGAAGCTGATATTGTAAGGTTATTATGCATGAGAAGAGCAGGTGAGACTTACATCTCAGCATCCGACAGTTTCAAGGGGGTTTGAGCGGACAAGGAGGCCCTATGATTTTTTTTTAAATAGGTTAGTACAGAAATGGGACAATGAGGGACGACAGGTGGACAGCGTATACCACAATGGTTAGTGTGGTAAATGAAGCCAAATGTAGAGTTATAGAATGAAAACCAGGCAGTCTTCCCAGAGCACACAAAGCCAAAAGAGCTGAAAACGTAGTCTAGTTCTATTCATCCAACACACCTAGCACTAAGCTCAGTCCCACCTGATAAGCTCCAATCTTCTCTAAGCGTCTCTCTGGCAGTAGCTCACTGATGATTCTGTTTTTTCTCTTCCCCAAACAAATCAGCCTTTTCCACATTTTGGGACAGGACAGCACACATCCTTGCCATTCTCTTACACCCACTGCCTTTTCCCCTCAATGCCTGAGGAAGTGACTGCCTTCACACTCCCCTGAAGTGTCCAAAGCCTGCCTTCCTCCTGCTTCCTCCTGCTTTACAAGCTACCAGCTCACGGGAAAGAGCTGATCCAAGTAAAACACATTATACTGCACCTAGTGCAAGCTGAAGCTCAGTAACTTTAAGCTGCTCTTTCCATCACTCCCACCGCTACAAACTCTCCATTCCATTCCCTCCCTCGGGCTTGCCTAGTCAAAACTCATTCTCTTAATGCCAGACTAAGAAAAGCTATGTGAATATACCAAATGTTACTTGGGCAGAAATATTCATACTGTCTTTTACGACATGTAAGGAGCTATTTTAAGTGTTAGAAGGTAAGATCAAAGTATCTTGTCTTTTCCAGTATGGTTCTTCATCTAATTCCTTCTCCACCTGGTTCTAGCCAGCTGCTTTTCTTCCGTACCATCCATCAGAATAAATTCTCATTGCTCTTGTAAATAAATCCTTCATCAAAGACTCCAGAAATTGACTTCTAACCCACTTTTAATTGCTTTTTTTGTTGATCTTCCTTCTTTTTCAATAGTTCTCAACTCTGGCTACATGTTGGGATCACTTGAAAATTAAAATATATTGTATGTATATATATATTTTAATAAACACAAACACATGTACTGATGCCCAGTCTAGACCAAGTGAAATATAACCTGATTGAGGCCAGGCAGTCACATTTTTTAGAAGCTCCTCAGGGGATTCCAACCTGTAGCTAGGGTTAAGGAACCAATGTTAGCCAGAACTGGTTAATTTTACATGCCTGAATCACTGGATATGTCATTTATCTGTTTAATTCATATACTCTGCAACCACTTATTGAGCTCTTACCGTGGATCTAGCCTAAAACTACTCAGCAGCTACATGGCATCCTCATAATCAAATATATGTTTCTGACTACTCCATCACAATTCTTTCTAGCTAACCTCTCTTCTCTGTCATCAATCTTACCACTTCCACACTATCTTCCTACCCTTTCCCAATCAAGCTTGATTTTTTGTGAATGCTCTGGAATTCTCCAGTGCATCTCATGTCTTGGTCAAAACAACCCCAGATCAAATGAGCTCTTGGCCAAGATTCTCTACGATACGACACTTCTGCAAATACCTAAGAAAAAGATCACTGATGTTCATATGTGTCTCCTCTCTTCACTCGAAGGTCCATGAGTAGAGGAATCCTATTTCATTCATTGCTGTATCTTCAATATTCTGCATAGTTATCGACCATGAGTGTTTTACCCCATGGATATTAGTAAAATGCAGAAAAGGATGAAAAAAAATATAAAGGTATGTGGTAATAAGATATTTTCTTAATCATCTAAGAATGATAAAACATGTGAGGAGACTCTTTCTTCAGAGGTCATGGTATAATGGTTAACAGCATGGACTCTGGGATCTGATCTGCCACACATCACTTCTATGGGCCTAGGGAACCCTCCAATAAAAACCGTGGTCATTGAGTCTATAATAAGCTCTCCTGGCACACAATACTGAACATTTTGTCACAATTTTTGATGTAAGAAGTTCATTCTATATAACTCAATGGGGACAGAACCTTGGGAGTATGTACATAGTTTTGTCTAGAATTTGCCCTATGCATCTTTTCCCTTTGCTGAGTTGGTCTGTATCTTTACATTGTAATAAAATATAGTTGTGAGTATGACCATGGGGTAAGTCCCTTGAGTCCTCTTAGTGAATCATCGAATGTGGGGTGGTCTTGGGGACTCATATAATCTATAACCTCAGCTTAATCATGAGAAAAGTATTTGTCAATCTTAATTGAGGGACATACTACAAAATAGCTCGGCAGCATTCCTCAAAACTGTCAAAGTCATCAAAAACAAGGAAAGTCTGAGAAATTCTTAAAGGCAAGAGGAGCCTAAGGAGATATGGTAACTAAATATAATGTGGTACCCTGGATACGATCCTGGAACATAGAAAAGAACTATGCTCCATATATATAATGGAGTCTTATGCCTCTATCAGAAAGGATGAATACCCAACTTTTTAATAAATATGGACAGGATTGGAGGAGATTTTGCTGAGTGAAATAAGTCAAGCAGAGAGAGTCAATTATCATATGGTTTCGCTTATTTGTGGCGCATAAGGAATAACATGGGGGACATTGGGAAATGGAGAGAAGTGAGTTGGGGAAAATCGGAGGGGGAGACGAACCATGAGAGACTATGGACTTTGAGAATCAAACTGAGGGTTTTGGAGGGGAGGGCTGTGGGGGTTGGGTGAGCTTAGTGGTGGGTATTAAGGAGAGCACGTATTGCATAAAGCACTGGGTGTGGTGCATAAACAATGAATTTTGGAACACTGAAAATAAAATAAAATGGAATGAAAAAAATAGATAAATAAATAAATAAACTATAGGTAAAAATTTAAAAACTGTGACTAAGGTAGAGCCCAATTAATACTAATATATCAATACTGACTCATTACTTTATAAATGTAGCATACTAATATAAATTATTTTTTTAAGATTTATTTACTTATTTTACAAAGACAGAGAGAGAGAGAGTGTGTGCACATGGAAGCAGGGAGAAAGGCAGAGAGAAAGAGAGAGAATCCTCAAGGGTAGACTCCCTGCTGAGCATGGATCCTGACTCAGGGCTCAATCCCAGGATGCTGAGATCATGACCTGACCCAAAACCAAGACCCAGCCTCTTTACCAACTGATCCACTCAGGCTCCCCACTAACATAACTTATTAATATGATAAACTAGGTGGAGGCATATGGGAAATCTCTGACCTAGCTTCACAACTTTTATATAAATCTAAACTATTCTAAAATTAAAAAGCTTTCATTAAAAAAAATTCTTGATTACTTACTGTGTGTACAGAGTATTGTGTTAAGCATTAGAAAATTTAGATCTTAAGGTAAAGGAATTAGCAATTCCATATAATTTAGTCCACAGTTACTTATCTATATTTTGAAATCAACTGAAATGGCAGGAAAACAAAGTTAAGGTATTTGGTGATGTCTATTAAAACTGACTTTTTATTGATATCTTATTATCTCATGAGATGGTGACTTCCTACAAGGTAGAAACAGTTCCAAAGTATCAACTTAGTGAACAAGCCCTAAATGTTGTTTCATTAATAAAATGAAAGAGCTGGCCAACAGGCAACATAAGAAAGATGCCCCAAATCCACATACCTCAATATTATCAAAGCCATCTATGAAAAACCCACCACAAATATCATTCTCAATGGAGAAAAACAGAGCTTTTCCGCTAAGGTCAGGAACAGGGCAGGGATGTCCATTATCACCACTGCTATTCAACATAGTAATAGAAGTCCTAGCCTCAGCAATGAGACATCAAAAAGAAATTAAAGGCATCCAAATCGACAAAGAATTCAAACTATCACTCTTTGCAGATGATATGATACTATATGTGGAAAACCCAAAAGACTCCACTCCAAATCTGCTAGAACATGTACAGGAATTCAGTAAAGTGTCAGGATATAAAATCAATGCACAAAAATCAGTTGCATTTCTTTACACCAACAATAAGACAGAAGAAAGAGAAATTAAGGAGTCAATCCCATTTACAATTGCACCCAAAACCATAAGATACCTAGGAATAAACCTAACCAAAGAGGCTAAGAATCTATATACAGAAAACTATAAAGTACTCATGAAAGAAACTGAGGAAGACACAAAGAAATGGAAAAATGTCCCATGCTCATGGATTGGAAGAACAAATATCGTGAAAATGTCTATGCTACCTAAAGCAATCTACACATTTAATGCAATCGCTATCAAAATACTATCCATTTTTTCAAAGAAATGGAACAAATAATCCTAAAATTTATATGGAACCAGAAAAGACCTCGAATAGCCAAAGGCATATTAAAAAAGAAAGACAAAGTTGGTGGCATCACAATTCCGGACTTCAAGCTCTATTACAAAGCTGTCATCATCAAGACAGTATGGTACTGGCACAAAAACAGACACATAGATCAATGGAACAGAATAGAGAGCCCAGAAATAGACCTTCAACTCTATGGTCAACTCATCTTCAACAAAGCAGGAAAGACTGTCAAATGGAAAAAAGACAGACTCTTTAACAAATGATGTTGGGAAAATTGGACAGCCACATGCAGAAAAATGAAATTGGACCACTTCCCTACACCACACAAGAAAATAGACTCAAAATGGATGAAGGACCTCAATGTGAGAAAGGAGTCCATCCAAATCCTTGAGGAGAATGCAGGCAGCAACCTCTTCCACCTCAGCCGCAGCAACGTCTTTCTAGGAACATCGCCAAAGGCAAGGGAAGGAAGGGCAAAAATGAACTATTGGGACTTCATCAAGATCAAAAGCTTTTGCACAGCAAAGGAAACAGTTAACAAAACCAAAAGACAACTGACAGAATGGGAGAAGATATTTGCAAATAACATATCAGATAAAGGGCTAGTATCCAAAATCTATAAAGAGCTTATCAAACTCAACACCCAAAGAACAAATAATCCAATCAAGAAATGGGGAGAGGACATGGACAGAGATTTCTGCAAAGAAGACATCCAGGTGGCTAACAGACACATGAAAAAGTGCTCCGCATCACTCGGCATCAGGGAAATACAAATCAAAACCACAATGAGATACCACCTCACACCAGTCAGAATGTCTAAAATTAACAAGTCAGGAAATGACAGATGCTGGCGAGGATGCAGAGAAAGGGGAACCCTCCTACACTGTTGGTGGGAATGCAAGCCAGTGGAACCACTCTGGAAAACAGCATGGAGTTTCCTCAAAAAGTTGAAAATAGAGCTACCTTACCACCCAGCAATTGCACTACTGGGTATTTACCCTAAAGATACAAACGCAGTGATCTGGAGGGGCACGTGCACCCGAATGTTTATAGCAGCAATGTCCACAATAGCCAAACTATGGAAAGAACCTAGATGTCCATCAACAGATGAATGGATCAAGAAGAGGTGATACACACACACACACCCCCCCACACACACACACCACACACAGGAATACTATGCAGCCATCAAAAGAAATGAAATCTTGCCATTTGCAAGGATGTGGATGGAACTAGAGGGTATTATGCTTAGTGAAATAAGTCAGTTGGAGAAAGACAACTATCATATGATCTCCCCGATATGAGGAAGTGGACCTGCAACGTGGGGGGTTTGGGGGGAAGGAAAAGAATAAATGAAACAAGATGCGATTGGGAGGGAGACAAACCATAAGAGACTTTTTTTTAAAGATTTTATTTATTTATTTGACAGAAAGAGAAAGAGAGATCATAAGTAGGCAGAGAGAGAGAGGGGGGAAGCAGGCTCCCTGCTGAGCAGAGAGCCCGACGCGGGGCTCGATCCCAGGACCCTGAGATCATGACCTGAGCCGAAGGCAGAGGCCTAACCCACTGAGTCACCCAGGTGCCCTGTCCATAAGAGACTCTTAATCTCACAAAATAAACTGAGGTTTGCGGGGGGGAGGTGGGTAGGGAGAGGGTGGTGGGGTTATGGACATTGGGGAGGGTATGTGCTATGGTGAGTGCTGTGAAGTGTGTAAACCTGGCAATTCACAGAACTGTACCCCTGGGGCTAATAATACATTATAAGTTTATAAAAAAAATTAAAAAAAAGAAAGATGCCCAATATCATTAATCATTAGAGAAATGTAAATCAAATATGCAATGAGGTATCACTTTACACCTGTCAGAATGGCTACAATAAAAAAAACAAACAAGAAATAACAAGTGTTAATGAGACTATGTAGAAAAAGGAATCCTTGTGGACTGTTGGTAGGAATGCAAATAGTGGCGCAGCCACTATGGGGGAACAGTACGGAGGTTTCACAGAAAAGCAAAAATTGAATTAGCATATTATCCAGTAATTCCACTACTGGCTATTTGCCCAAAGAAAATGAAAACATTAATTTGCAAAGATCTATGTATCCTTATGCTTACTGTACCATTACTTACAAGAACTAAGACAGAGAAGCACCAAGTGTCCATCCATCCAAAAATAGATGGATAAGGAAAATGTGGTGTGTATGTATATTTATATGTGTGTGTAAATACACACATACACATTAATACACACACACACACACACACACACACACACACACACACAAATGATGGAATATTACTCAGCCAAAAAAAGAATGAGATCTTGCTGTTTGCAACAACATGGATGGACCTATAATACTAAAGATATAATACTAAGTAAAATAAGTCAGACAAAGGAAGACAAACACTATATGATTTCACTTGTATGTAGAATTTAAGAAACAAAACAAATGAATAAACCAAGGAAAAAAGAGACAAACAAAAAACTAACTTTTACATACAAAGAACAAATTGGTAGCTGCCAAAGGGGAGGTCAATTGGGGTATGGATGAAACAGGTGAAGGGGATTAGGAGTGAATTTATCTTGATGAGCACTGAATAACGTACAGAACTGGTTAATTGTTTTATTGTACAGCTAAAAGTAAAATAACACTGTATGGTAATTATACTTCAATAAAAAAATAAAATGAGAGTAACGAACAAACTGAAACCATAAATTGACACAAAGTAGACTGAGAAATAAATATCACTCTGTCTCCACATATGACTAAAGGTCATGACATTCTTCCTAAAAGAAGACTGTTTCATGACCAAGTTTATGCATTTAATGAAACCAGTAAAATCTGTGTTGTTTTAATTGTCAGATTTTCATTACTAAGGCTTTTTCTTTCAATAAACCATTAATTTTCTGTTGGAGGCAGAGAAAAATGGGGAATAATTGCTCAATATGTGGATTATTATTACAGTTCAGATACATGAAAATTTCTCCTCTTTTAAAGGGACAACTGAGTATGTATTTGGAATATGATCTCTGCATGATTTGAAGATGATGAATCAAGTGATAAAAGAGTAAGTGAACTCCTTTAAAATCTACACAAAGTTCAAAATGATCACTATGTAAAAATCCATGGAAATGAAATTTAGTGCCTTTGTGGAAAATATGTATCTTTTCTAGATAAACCCAAATAAGCAGGTCTTTGGTATAATTTATTGGGTCCTGTTCTCCCCAGGGCTTAAATCACACCTTTGTAATAATACAAGTAGTCTTAACTTGTTTAATTCACTGATAACAAAATAATATAGTCATTGTAAATGGTTCAGTGATTTATTACAAACCATGATATTAGGTCAATTATTTTATATTCTCATGCACAATGCTCTAGAGAAAAATGAGGTAAATTCTTTGTTTCACAATAGTTTCCTGTGGGCTTTAAAGAGACATCTTCTTTTACTCATATTAAATAGACTTAAGGTTAAAAAATGAAAACACAATAGAATGAAATGCTGTTTACAAAGAATTGTTTTAAAAATATTATGCAATTATACTAGGGACAGTTTTACTTTCCCTCAATCCAGAGGAAGAAATATTTTACCCAGGAAGAAATTTTTGATTAATTTCCTCAAAATGCTAGTATTTCAGTCTTTTCATGATTATACTAACCATTTAGACAAACAAGGTGGGCCAAAACAAAAAAAAAAAGTCTCAAAAGAAATTAGAAAATAATGTGAACTGAATTATAATAAAAATACAACCATAATGTTATAGGATGTAACTAATGCAGTAACTAAAGGAAGTTCACAGCATTAAATGCTTAGATGAGAAAGAAAGATTTCCAAACAATAACCTTCTAAGATTCCAATTAATAAGTTGCTAAGTATTTTTTTCTAAAAGGAAAGAAAATGAAGGGAAGAAAGAAAATATTACAGGTAAGAGCAGAAATTAAGAATTTAAAAGTAGCAAACAATGGAAAATATAATTGAAATCCAAGGCTGGTTCTTTGAAAAGATCCATAAAATTGATAATCTAGCAAAACTTAAAAAAAGAAGAAGAAAGAAAAAAGAGAGCAAGAGAGAAGATACAAACCATCATTAATTATAAGCTTTTAAAGGGAATATCATTACCAATCCAAGACATTAAAAGGATTATAAGGGAATATTACAAACAATACTAATATACAATTTCAACAACTTAGATAATTCACTGAAAACAACAAACTATCAAAACTTAGACAAAATGAAAGAGATATATAAATTGTTCTATAAGTACTAGAGAAAAGGTATTCAGTTCAAAACCTTCCAAAAAGGAAATCTTCAGGCCCAGAAAGTTTCATTAACAAATTTTTAAGAAAAAATAACATCAACCCTTCAAAATATTTTCCAAAAAGTGAAGAAGAAAGATTACTTCCTAACTCATTTTACATGACCAGTACTATCTGGATACCAAACCACACAAGAACAGCACAAAAATACAGAAAACCTTGGGCCAATATCCATCATGTGCAGAGGTTAGGAAAAAGCTCTCAAAAATTATTGCAAATAATATCCAGCAATATATAGGAAGAAAAATACAATATATTAAAAGTGGTGTTTATTGTGGGACTGAAAGACTGACTCAGTATAATAATCAGTATTAACATTGAAAATACATATTCCTATCAATGGATGAGATAAAGCATTTGACAAAATTCAACATCCATTTATAATAAAACTTCCAGCAATCTAGGAATATAAGGAAACTTCCTCGATCTGATAAAAAGGGCAACTACAAAACACCTAAAACTAACATACTTAATGGTGAGAGGCTGAATGCTTCCTTCCTAATATCAGGAAAAAGACAAGGATGTCTGTTCTCCTCATTTCTACTCAATACTGTACTGGATGTTCTAGCTACTTCAATAACAAAAAAAAAAAAAAAAAAAAGGAAAAAAGATCTGGATTGGAAAGGAAGAAGTAATGCTGTATTTATTTGCAGACACTATGATTATCTACTAGAAAATACAATGGAATCTACAAAACAACTACTATTCCTACTATGTTAGATTAGAAAGGTTGTAAGATATAAGATCATACTAACTCAATTTTATTTCTACATATTATCAATGAACAACTGGAAATTCAAACTTAAGAAAACAGTATGTTTTTACAACAGTAAAAATATGAATACTTAGGAATAAATCTGACAAGATGTCAAAAGATCTGTACTTTCAAATAACAAGATACAAAGTCAAAACAAAAATCAATTGTGTTTTTCATTGTGAAAATGTCTATACTGCCTAGAGCAATCTATACTTTTAATGCCATTCCGATCAAAATTCCACTGGTATTTTTCGAAGAGCTGGAGCAAATAATCCTAAAATTTGTATGGAATCAGAAGAGACCCCGAATTGCTAAGGAAATGTTGAAAAACAAAAACAAAACTGGCGGCATCACGTTACCCGATTTCAAGCTTTACTACAAAGCTGTGATCACCAAGACAGCATGGTACTGGCATAAAAACAGACACATAGACCAGTGGAACAGAGTGGAGAGCCCAGATATGGACCCTCAACTCTATGGTCAAATAATCTTCGACAAAACAGGAAAAAATATACAGTGGAAAAAAGACAGTCTCTTCAATAAATGGTGTGGGGAAAATTGGACAGCTGTATGTAGAAGAATGAAACTCGACCATTCTCTTACACCGTACACAAAGATAAACTCGAAATGGATAAAAGACCTCAACGTGAGACAGGAATCCATCAGAATCCTAGAGGAGTACATAGGCAGTAACCTCTTCGATATCAGCCACAGCAACTTCTTTCAAGATATGTCTCCAAAGGCCAAGGAAACAAAAGCAAAAATGAACTTTTGGGACTTCATCAAGATCAAAAGCTTCTGCATAGCAAAGGAAACAGTCAACAAAACAAAAAGACAACCCACGGAATGGGAGAAGATATTTGCAAATGACAGTACAGACAAAAGGTTGATATCCAGGATCTATAAAGAACTCCTCAAACTAAACATACACAAAACAGATAATCATATCAAAAAATGGGCAGAAGATATGAACAGACACTTCTCCAATGAAGACATACAAATGGCTATCAGACACATGAAAAAATGCTCATCTTCACTAGCCATCAGGGAGATTCAAATTAAAACCACATTGAGATACCACCTGACACCAGTTAGAATGGCCAAAATTAGCAAGACAGGAAACAACGTGTGTTGGAGAGGATGTGGAGAAAGGGGAACCCTCTTACACTGTTGGTGGGAATGCAAGTTGGTGCAGCCACTTTGGAGAACAGTGTGGAGATTCCTCAAGAAACTAAAAATAGAGCTTCCCTATAACCCTGCAATTGCACTGCTGGGTATTTACCCCAAAGATACAGATGTAATGAAAAGAAGAGCCATCTGTACCCCAACGTTTATAGCAGCAATGGCCACGGTCACCAACCTGTGGAAAGAGCCAAGATGCCCTTTGACAGACGAATGGATAAGGAAGATGTGGTCCATATACACGATGGAGTATTATGCCTCCATCAGAAAGGATGAATACCCAACTTTTGTAGCAACATGGACGGGACTGGAAGAGATTATGCTGAGTGAAATAAGTCAAGCAGAGAGAGTCAAGTATCATATGGTTTCACTTATTTGTGGAGCTTAACAAATAACATGGAGGACATGGGGAGATGGAGAGGAGAAGGGAGTTGAGGGAAATTGGAAGGGGAGATGAACCATGAGAGACCATGGACTCTGAAAAACGACCTGAGGGGTGGGAGGTTGGGGAACCAGGTGATGGGCAATAGGGAGGGCACGTATTGCATGGAACACTGGGTGTGGTGCAAAAACAATGAATACTGTTATGCTGAAAAGAAATTTTAAAAAAGTGAAAAAAAATCAATTGTGTTTTTGTACATTAGCAATATACAATTAATAGCAATATAAAAATTGAAAAAATTAACAACATCAAAAAATAAATAGGTATAAATCTAACAAAACATGCATAGGTTCTGAATGCTAAAAAGTATAAAAATATGGATTGAAAATCAAAGACCTAAACAAATGGAGAGACATACCATGTTCGAGGATTAGAAAAATCAACACAGTAATGATATCAGTTTTCTCCAAGTTGATCTACAGATTTCATATAATTACAATCAAAATCCCAACAGGACTTTTTTGGTAAATAAACAGGCTGGTTCTAAATTTTACATGAAAAGGTAAAGGTACTACAATAAATAAAACAAGTTTAATAAAGAACAGTTAAGTTACAGGAATCACAGACTCCTACTGTATGACTTATTATAGCTACAAAAAGTAAGAGAAAGGACTCCTGGCAATGAGAGAAACACAGAAATGAACTGAAGAGAATAGATAATGCAGAAATAGAACCCCCACACATACAGCCAATTGGTATTTGACAAAGTTACAAAAGCATTTCAATGGAGAAAGGTCAGTGTTTTCAACAAATGGTGCTGGAACAATCAAGCATCTCTATTTAAAACAGCAAACCTCAACTGAAACCTCACACTTTATTAAAAAGAAATAAACTCAAAATGAATCATAATTCTTAACGTGGTAATCAAAATTAAGAAACTTTTAGAGGAAGCCTAAAAGCACCTAAACCATTAGGAAAAATTTATAACCTAGAATTAGGCAAAAGAGGTCTTAGGTATGACATCAATGGCATAATCCATTTAAAAAAATGGGAAATTAGACTTTATCAAAATTAAATATGTTTGCTTCACAGGAAAAAAAAATTAAGAGACAAAAAGGACAAACTACAATTCAGAGAAAATCTTTACAAATCACATATGCGATGAAAAACTTGTATCTAAAATATATAAAGAACTCTCACAACTCAACACAATGAACACAACCCAATTAAGAATGACCAAAATTTCTAAACAGACACTTCCCTAAACAATATATACAAATGGAAAAATAAGCATATGAAAAATGTTCAACATCATTAGGAAAATGCCATCAGCAAAATGCAAACTAAAACCACAATATGATATGATTACATACCCACTTATAACAATTTAAAAAATACTGAGAATACCAGGTGTAAGTGAGGACTCACAGCAGAGGAAATTCTCATATACCATGTCTTGAAATACAAAATGGTATAACCATTTTCAAAACTGGAAAACAATCTCACAGTTTCTTACAAAGTTAAATATATACTTAACCATACAATCCAGTATTCTCATTCCTGAGTATTTACCTTAAAGAAATGAAAACTTAGGTTCACAGGATAACCTGTACAGGAATGGTTTGAACAGCTCTATTCATAACTGCCCAAACCTTGAACAACTCCCTTATCTTGAACAGGACAATGAACAAACTGTGGTTTATTGGCATAATAGAATACTACTGAGCAACAAAAAAGAACAAACAATAGACGCATTCAACAACTTGAATGAATCTCATAGGCAACTGTACTGAATCAAAGAAGCTGGTCTCTAGAGGTTATATATTATATGATTCTAATTTTACAGCATTGCATTATTATTTTACAACATCATCAAAAGACAAGCTAAAGTAATAGAGAACAGATCAATGGTTTTCAGAGATTAGAGATAGGACAAGGATATAATTATAAAGATATAATCAAGGCACAATTATAAAGGCACAAGGGAGATTTTGGGGGTGATGGAACTGCTCTGTATCCCCATTGTGGTGGTTGTTATATCAATCTGTGTGTTCAGATCATAGAGCTATATGCCAAGAATATATTTTATTGCATAGTAATTAAAAAACTAAAACAGAAACCCAAAAAGGTTATGGTGAGTAAGTATGGTGAATAAGAAAAGAGGTTTCTTCAGCACTGTCTTTCCCCCAAAGTAGAAGTTTAATTAATATCTGTTGAATAAAACACTGAAAATTAGTTTTAGTTTCTATTTCAGTATTAATCCCATTTATACCCTTAAGCTTCAAAAATTTAAATAACTTTTTATAGTGTCATTAACATTTTTATTATGGTATCTGCCACATAAGGATGTCTAGTTTGTGGGGGAAAAAAAATTACTAAATATCAAATGAAAGTCCTAAATTTAGATTTCCCAACCAATTATTTTAAACTTAAAAAATATTGTCATTAACAATAGGTAACCTTTCCTTTATATCTTGTATGTTTATCTTCCTTATTTAAAAAAGGGCAAGAGGTACTTGGGTGGCTCAGTTGGCTAGGTGTTAGACCCTTGTTTCAGTTCAGGTCACGATTTCAGGGTGCTGAGACGGAGCCCCACGTCTGGCTCTGTGCTCAGTGGGGAGTCTGCTTCTCTCCCTCTCTCCCCCCTCCTCTTTCTCTCTCCCTTAGTCATTCCCACTTGTGTGAGCACTCACTCTAAAATAAATAAATGGATCTTTTAAAAATAAAGAAGGGCAGATGTGGTACATATACATGATGGAGTATTATGCCTCCATCAGAAAGGATGAATACCCAACTTTTGTAGCAACATGGACGGGACTGGAGGAGATTATGCTGAGTGAAATAAGTCAAGCAGAGAGAGTCAAATATCATATGGTCTCACTTATTTGTGGAGCATAGCAAAGAACATGGAGGACATGGGGAGATGGAGAGGAGAAGGAAGTTGAGGGAAAGTGGAAGGGGAGATGAACCATGAGAGACTATGGACTCTGAAAAACAGCCTGAGGGTTTTGAAGGGGTGGGGTGGGAGGTTGGGGAACCAGGTGGTGGGGAATAGGGAGGGCACGTATTACATGGAGCACTAGGTGTGGTGCAAAAACAATGAATACTGTTACGCTGAAAATAAAAAAAAAAAAAATAAAGAAGGGCAGGATCTACATTGAAGTCATTACTCAAAGGCATGGTATATGAAACACATATTTGATAAATGTTTACAGAATTAACTACTCTTTACTAAAGATGGAATGAGCTGAATAGCTAAGCCATTAATTTATCTCAGGGATGAAATCTTTCCAGGACTTATCTTTTGGCTTGAATTAACAAAACCATTAAAAATTCTTCTTCTTTAGGGCTCTAACTGGGGTGTGCACTCACATCACTAACACATATGCCACTTCCATGCTTCTGCAGACTTTTACATTTTCTTTGCTAAGGAGACATTCAGCATTTGTTTGCCAGTAGCTACATGCAACCAAACAGTCCTCCTAGGACTCTGCCCTAGTAATCCCGGTACTGACCTGCCACAGGTATGACTAGAATTCCTTTGTTCTGGTTCATTAGCCAAGCAGTTTGGTTATACCACATGTATGTGAATGAATAAAAGTACCCTTTAAAAAAAAAACAAACCAACCCAACACTGACGTTGGTCTTCCTTAGCTTTAAATTATATAAAAATAGTGTTCCTATGCTGGAAAATAATCAGTAATACAGTAATACAGTTTAAGTTTTCAGAAGTACCCAGCTCAAGAATTAAACACATTTTTTAAATTGCAAAGATGTTACCTGCATAAATTTATAGTATAGAGCAAGTATAATTTTTATACTTCTTTTAAAGTTCTATTTGTTTAAGAGTTATTTGAAGCCCTCTACATTGTTTTTAAGGTAGACTTTCTGAATATTCACTTAACATATGACCATCTCCAATTTATCTATGGGTTTAAGTCAAATTTTCAACAAAAAGTATTGGATTTCATAGCTTCAATATATTAACCATGAAGTATATTATAATGGTGCCAAAATATATTCATTTTTTACATTCTACAATATATGCTTTGATGCCACATTACACCATCACCTGCAGATAAACCGAACTACAATGCTTTTGTCAGCATCCAGTCAAAAATATAATAATTACCCATAATTATACTCTCTAACCAAATGATGAAAAATAATTAACCTGATTGAAGCACTCAATGCAGTAATTTTATTCTATTCAGTCTATGACTAGGATAATAAGCAATGAGTTTGCCGAATTGTTTAAAAAATGATTATGCAAAGTTGCAGCTTTCTATATTTAAGCTCTGTGGATGTTGTTAATATTCACATACTGATTAATAAGGATTGCTATTTACTATAAACAAGTAGGTAACAAAGACAATTTGCAAAAAAAAAAAAAGTGTACTTAGAAATATACTGGTCCTCAAATATCCAAATTTTCATGAGCACCTCATCCACTGGCTTTAATTGGTCTCCAGAGCACCTGCAATTTATTGTTCAGCACCTTCGCATAACCATTTTTGAACCTATCATTATAGATACAGGAGTTTAAACCATAGAGAAGTACTCTTTCCTATAAAATTACAATAAGGGTCAATTGTTATGAAGATAAACTTCACAAATCAGTAGAGTTAACCACATCTGGATCATATGAGCACATAATTACATAATGTTCCTTAAAAATATCCATTTAAGCTAAAAGTGATGGAAGTCAATTCATTTGCCACTCGATTAAATTAGAAGGACTTCTTTGTTTCAACCTGAGCTGAAATAAAATCATTGCAAACAATCCGAACATGAACAAATTTTAAATGTCTATGACAATCTCACCTCAACATCATGAGATTAGTATACATGTAAAATACTAGGATTGAGGAAAACTTCCCGAGAGGACATTTCCTAACCATATGTGAACAGAGACAGGTTTACACTTGCCAATTTTAAGAGAGGTGCATGATTATTAAGTTCACTTAGACAGAAATGTCATTTCAACACTCATTAAAACCATGTTTTTATAATATAGGTATTCAAAGTTAGCTCCTCTCCCCAAACCCCAAGATTTTACAACACGGAATTTTTAGTAAACCTCTTCAAAAAATTACCTGCTTCTGTAGCCATCTTTCATGCCTTCGTTGTTTCCTTCTCAGATTTTTCAACTTGCTCCTTTCTCTCTTACTGAGCCTCTGGTTAATGGCTCCCAGTGAAAAACTGCCCGAGCGCAGGAAGTCCAGTGCTGAGAGGGGCTCTTCCTGGTCCGGGGCCTCTAGCATGCTCCTGCCAGCTGAGGGCAGGTCCATCACGAAAGTCAGGTTGTTAGAACTTGCATGGTCAGAGTATACTGCAGAAGCTTCTAGACCACACTGAAATTCTCCTCCTCTTTGTGTCTGGGTCTCACGGGGAGCCACTGAAAATCTTTGCAGCAGCATATTAGGATCAAAATTGGATGAAATCTGAAAGGAACAGTTATTTTTACTAGATTCTAAAGGCAAGCCTGAAAGGTGAATAGGCTGTGTTTCATTTAGCCTGGGACAGGCAGCAGTCTTACTATGTATTTTATAAAAAGTGGGTAACAAAGTCAGTTTCTCACTGATGTTCAGATCCAAACTATGTGATTTCCTATGAAAAGCTCTTGTAGTGCATTTGCCAGTCACAAGCTGAGGAACAAAAAGCTGGTATTTTGGATCTGATGCTTTGAAGAGCAGTTTTTCATTCTTCATCTGAAAATATGTTGACCGTACCTCCAGGCAGAGTGCTTCTGTTAATCTTCCAGAGCCATTATTATTTTGGGCCATATTTAAAACTCCGTGATTTCTGTTTCTGGAGGCGCCACCTGTCAGCAGAGTTTCCTTGTCACAACCTGACTGAACTCTAGGATGTGACAAGTATTTCAGCGATGGTCTCATTAGTCGGCCTGCCCGTGTTGGCTGATAATCGGTCCAGCTCTTAGAGAGATGTACAGCTGCAAGCTGGCCACAGGAACATTTTGGAGTGCTGACAAAATTAAAGCCCCCTAAACGGGCCCCACAGAAAGGGCAATTCAGTTTTCCAACTGTCCACTGGGCCTACAGGTAATAAAGGAAAGTAAGACAATGCTTTCATTGTAAAGTAATCAAATAGAATGTGAGCTGTATTTTTTTTTTTTTTAAAGCCAACCACATGAAAGTTTTCTATGCCACAGAAAAGGCTAGTTTTCTGTTTTCTGATTGGTAGACAGAATAGTAAAGGGAAACAAGCCTTCTAATAAACAGAGATAAGCAACTCCAAAGTTCTAGAATGATAACATACTGCACATCAGCGCACCCCAACAATACTCCTAAGCATTCTAAAAGAATCTCTCAAACAATAGGCTGAATATGGATACAGTGTGAACTAATGAAAAGAAAAATACACTATGGAACCAGGAAGCAAATCAGTCTACAGAGCTTAATTTGCAAGTAAAATCTCACAGAAAAGTGTCTGTTTTGATACCCTTCTTGCATACCAAACACTGTGGGAGGGAACCTTGGTTCCCTCAACAGAATAAAGCTCTTCCTGCCTTTTTACATACAACCAAAAGATACTGGTTGCATACATAACAGTGTATTTCCTATATGCAAGTGTGAAATTAATAATGAACTGGCTTAAAATTATTTTTTTCAGGAGAGACAGTGGAGTATCTGCAGCACCCTCAAACATTTTGTAAAGTTCAGGACAGTGAAAGCCAGGGCACTGGCTTGTTCCCAGGAAATCATTACAGTGTGAGAATGAATGCAGAGGATATCTATCAAATGTTATTTTTTAACAACAACAAAAAAGTCAGTGGAGAATGGCAACTATATTTTTTTCAAAAATCATATTACTTAACACTTTTTCAATGCGTGTTTCAAAATGTGAGAAATAATAATATCATACTGTTAACAAGGTGAGTTCTTGCTCTTATAATATTTCATTAAGGAGCCTTAAAAATTTGGTAATTTGATTTTGATTGTACCACTGAGAATCATTAATTATCCAGTTTATTTTATATACATATGATACACGAATAATATGGGATATTTCATTTACTCAGTAGACTTGTTCTAGGTGCTGGAGATAACAGTAATAAACAAAAGAGAAAGATTTCTGACTTTATGGAGTTTTTATTCTGGTAGGGGAGCTAGGCAATTAACAAGACCAGTAAGTCAAAGATGTATGTGGGTAAGCACATGTGCATGCATGTGTGTGTGTGTGTGTGTGTGTGTGTGTGTGTATTTATGTCTATATTTATATAGGTGAAATATGCTCATGCATGCTAATGAGTACTATATATTACATATTTTATGTGTGTGTATGTAAAACACAGCTATTTAAATCAGAGAGGAGGAGAAAGGAAGTATGGAATGATAATAGCAGAGTAGGGGAACTGACGGTTTGCAGAGGCAATGCCTCATTGTGAGTAAAGATACACTGAAATAAGGGAAGCAGTAAATAACTGTGGGAAGAGCAATCAAGGAAGGGGAAATACCATGTTTTAAAGTCTGAAATAGAAAAGTACCTGGAGCTCTCCAGTAATAATGAAGAAGCCAGTAGTTGTAATCAAGAGTTACAGACCCTTTCTTATCTCTTGAAAGAATGCATTCAAGAAAAATAGCTCTTAAAAAAATCCTGGAAGTAGTAAATTCCTAATTTTACTCAGAAACTAAGGAACTTACTTTTTGTATTAGGCAGTTTATCCATTCTGGAAGAGCTTCTATATCCATGTGCCACACATGACAAATACTATGATCATCAGCAGAATCATGTCTGTCCTGTTGTATCAAAATGCATGATATTAGTTATTACCAGTTCTGGATTTATTTAACAAATTTCATATTTGAGTAAAACACAAAAATATAAATTCAGTTTTAGCTAGGAAGAAAATAACCACTGCTCTCCTCTTCTCATTCCCATACCCAAAACAAACCCACAAGGACAAAAACAAATTTTCAGGGAATAACTGCTTGTGAATTAAAAAAAAAAAAAAAAGCCTCCATTCCATTGATTTTATCAAATTAAATTTAAAATTTAGCAAAAAGTCATTCAGTAGACAAATCTGGCACCCTATTCCTTTTCCTGAATGTGAGGAAAAAATAATGCCATTCATGACAACTTTCCCAGGTCTTTAATCCCTGATTCCATCTGGACTCTACTAAGATAGAATAAAGAAGCTGCTATACAATCTATCGAGATACTCAAGGAAAGCACAAGAGGATGGGGGAGAAGAATAAATTCATAGGCAACCAGAAAAGCCTCAACTAAATTTCAGCTGTATTAGAAGAAGAAAATTTCAGAGAGAAATACTTTTGGCTTTCTGAAACAGATGTGTAGGAATATATGTGATATACAGGTGAAACTGTACACATATCAGAAAAATGCAGGGCAGGCTAGCATGGAGATACAGGACTCTTCATAACCTTAATTAACCTTACACCAATTTACCTTTACCTCTCTGGGTCTCAGTTTTCTCACCTGTAAAAAAACTTCTCGATAATTGCTAAGATCCCTTCTGAGTATACAAAATTGCATTCTGTGATGGCAGAAAAGAGTTTCTTGAGAAGAACAGGGAAAAATAACGCTTCTGTCCATATACCCATTCCCAGCATCAGATTTTACATAGCAGTAGCTTTTCCAAGTTGCCAAAGCATAATGTTTTTTTTTAGATTTCCCTAGCAGTGACACTATTAGGTACTATAATTACATTAAAAAATAAATAAGGAAATTACTAAACATACTTGCAAAGTCTGTATGCACAATGATAAGAATGAAATAAGAATTTCTGTAAGAACCTTTTGCCAAATAATCTACATTAGATTGTGATGTGGAACCAAGATTGCCAAATTTCTAGATTTAGTTTCCCAAGGTGGTGCCTCTGGGCCCTATATCACTTTCTCTTCCATGAATACATCTTAAGATACTAAATGGTGGCCCAGTATACAAGAAAAATTTCAGTATGATTTATTTACATGTCAGAAAGATCTATAAAGAAACCACCTTTACCTAATTTCTGTCAGGCTCCCAAAAGATCACAACTTAATTAAAATGTGAAAGGGAACTGAGCTCTTGTTGTATGCTAGACCACATTTCATTATTTCATATACTGTACACAACAGTATTTGATATACTATAAACGAGAGCACTAAGCCAAATTCACTATTGTAACAGAGGAAAAATACTTTTGTTAAAAGGTCTGAAAAAATTTTCCATTTCTAATTTCTGATTCAAAAACAAAGGCTGAAAATAGTTCAAAGGCAAATACAAAGTCCTCTGAGAAGGGTATATAGTGGGCCAAAGAGAAATTTTATAGTTTTATTAATGATGCCTGAATTCTAAATCTGGCTAACAGACTGCAACTTACTACATGAATAGAAAGAATAATAAGAAAAGGCAAGGCAAATCCATGTCAAAATCAAGAAGGTATTATTGAATGGAAGCAAAGTTAGGAAGAAAGGAGGAGATACTAGAAACAGTCTCTAGCTCAATCATCTTACTGATCCCTAATATATATGTCCTCACAAGAGTGTCGGGCGGATGTACAAAGGTTTATTTTATCCTAGATTCTCATAAAACCAAAGAAGGAAAAATTCAGGTAGAGGGAAGTAATTACGAGTTCCAGTATAGTAAAGTAAGCACATAATCTAGTGTATCCTCCCTCTCAAAACAAAGTATTTATCAAAGACAATTATAAAAGTAAACAAGAGCTGAACTAAAAAATATAGCTGGGAGATTTCTGTGAACCAGAAATATGAGGAGCCTCTGAAAGATCAATGAGGAAACAGCAGCACAATGTATGCAAGTTCCAAGTACATAATAGATGAGAATAACACAAATAATGGTCCATATCAATGTGGTGAAAATGAGAGACAAAAAAAAGCCCTGGGTAACTAACAGGGGTAGAATGGATGTCTGTCTGTCTCTAGGCAAGAGGTACACCTAAGAAAGAGAGAAATAGAGCAACATCTCAGAGCTGGAAATGTCTAGAAAAAAATGGAAAGCAGTTACAGGAACTCCAGAAGATGAGCTACTGAGGATCAATCTCTATTCTTGCTGAAAATAGTACCATGACATATAAAGAACATGAGCTGGATTTCTTTGTACTAATAAGATACACCTCTACTACTACTGTTTGCTATTTTTAAAATGTCAAGTGAATTAGAAATAAATGCACTCTGAGCTATGCTATTAAAAGCATACACAACCTAAAAATAAGTAGTATTACAACTTTTCTAAGGAAACAAACATAAATATAAAAAGTACATAAGAGGCCATGTACCAAGTTGACAACATTGGTTAGATTTGAAGGAAGAAAGACGAAGGTTAGGAGTTACTAAAAGGAAACGTTAACTTTCTCATTATTGCTTTACTGGGAGAATATATTAAATAATACTTATATAATTAAAATTTAATTTGAAAATTGATTCAAGTAAAAATAAAAGAAACTGATTACTTCTGATTCTGGCCATGAAAAAGTAAGTGGTATTAGACATGTTCTCAGAAGCATTTTAATAGATAACACTTAGCAATAACTTACAACTGTCAGAAAGGCTAAAATAAAAAGCTCAAGAAATAACAGGTGTTGACAAAGATGTGGAGAAAAATGTCATTGGCAATCACTTTTGGTGTGACTATAAATGAGTACAGTCACTGTGGAAAACAGTATGGAGGCTCTTTAAAAAATTAAAAATACAGGCGACAAACCATAAGAGACTATGGACTCTGAGAAACAAACTGAGGGTTTTAGATGGAGGAGGGTGGGGGGATGGGTGAGCCTGGTGGTGGGTGTTAAGGAGGGCACGGATTGCATGGATCAGTGGATATTTCATGCAAACAATCAATGATGGAACACTACATCAAAACTAATGATAAACTGTATGGTGACTAACATAAGAAAAAGAGAAGAGAAAATTTAAAAATTAAATAGAATTAAAAATTAAAAATAGAAATACAATATGATCCAATAATTCCATTAATGTGTAATTTACCTGCCCCCCCCCAACAATGAAAACACTGCTTTGAAAAGACAGATTCACATTTACGTTTATTGCAGCCTTACTTATAATAGTCAAGATATGGAAACAATCTAATTGATAAAGATATACAATTCATTCTCACTGTTTCTATACTACACTGTATTGATGGTCCAAGTCAGCAGAGTATGGCAAGAAAAGAAAAAGAGACACACAGATTAAAAATAAAACAACAGGATACAATTTCTCATCAAATAAGATGGATAATAAAGAAAAAAGAACATAAGCGAAGAAGAAAGAAATAAAGCAGTGATACATGCTAGAACATGGATAACACTGAAAACATTATGCTGGGTAAAAGAAGGCAGACACAGAAGGCTACATACTGTATGACTGCATTTATGTAAAATATCCAGAGTCCAGCACATCTATAGACACAAAGTAGATCAGTAGTTGCCTGGGTTTTGAGGGAAGGGTAAATGAAGAGTGACAGCTTAATGAGTATGAGCTTTCTTCTTGGGAGGATGAAAATGTCCTGGAATTAGACAGTGATGATGGCTGTGCAACACTGTAAATGTACTGAATATCACTAGTAGTAAATTTTATATTATGTATATTTTAGCACAATTTTTAAAAAAGAACAATGTAACTCTTTTATTTGCAGTCAGCATAGTATGAAGAAAATACTACTAAGGAATTCACCAAAATGGCTGTTTAAATTAAGAAGTTTGCATAATTTCAGTATACAGTGTCAATATACAAAGGTCTGTGTATCACATATCTATATATTAACAACAAATAATGGGAAAGCAAAAATGTTTAAAGTATCACTTAGAAAAGTATCAAAAAATATGCCCTCATTAGGTATAAATTTGATGCAATATATTTAAGACCTGTCCACTGAAAACTATAGAACACTATACAAAGAAATTAAAGAAGACCGAATTAATCAAGGAATATATCATATTTTAAAGATATCAATTCTTCCCAGATTAATTTACAGATTCACCATAATCCCACTCAAAATCCTAGCAGGCTTATTTGTAGAAACTGGCAGATTACAAAATTTACGTGAAAATACAAATGATCTGAAACACCCCAAGAAATTCTGCAACAGAAGACGAAAGGCAGAGTCCATACACTTTCTACTTTCAACACTTACTGGATCAGTGGAACAGGATAGAATCCAAATAGACCTGTATACATGCTCAATTAATTTTTGGTAAATATGCCAAGGTGATGAGAAAAGATACACTCTTCAAAAACTGGTGATGGAACAACCTGATAACCATATGAGGCTAAAAGAAAAAAAAAAGCCCCAATCTTCTTTTAAACTAACATACAATGTATTATTTGCTTCAGGGGACAGGTCTATGAATCATCAGTCTTACACAATTCACAGCACTCACCATAGTACATACCCTCCCCAATGTCCATGACCCAGCCACCCTATCCCTCCCACCCCCCTCCACTCCAGCAACCCTCTGTTTGGTTTCCTGAGATTAAGAGTCTCTTATGGTTTGTCTCCCTCCCTGGTCCCATCTTGTTTCATTTTTTCCCTCCCTTTCCCCCACGACCCCCCACCCTGCCTCTCAAATTCCTCCTATCAGAGAGATCATATGATAATTGTCTTTCTCTGACTGACTGACTAGAGGGTATTATGCTAAACAAAAAAATCTTGATGCTTACCATATATCATACATAAAAATAACTCAAAATAGATCTGAGTCCTAAAAGGTAACACTGTAAGTACAAACTGTCTAGAAGAAAGCAGAGGAGAAAACCCTGTGATAGGAAATGTATTATCAGAGCAGAAAAACACAATCCATTAAAAAAAAAAATGATAAGGTGGATTTCATAAAAATTGAAACAAACAACTATTTTTCGAAAGGTATCAGTAAAGAAATAAAAACACAAACCACAGACTGGAAGAAAATTCACAAAGCCTGTATCCAACAAGAAATTTTTAGCCAGAATATTAAAAAAACCTCTTACAACTTAATAAGGAAAAAAATCCCACAATTTTAAAAATGAGTACAAGATTTTTAACAGACACCTCACAGAGGGCACATACTGATGTTCAAAACCACATTTTTAAAAAAAGGCAGAACACCATTAGTCACTGCAGAAATGCAAATTCAAACAACAATGGATTCCACTGTACATTTATTTTACAAGTTCATAAAGAAGAAAAAGAGGAGGATGAAGAGAGAAAGAAAAAGAAAAGAACTAGCAGTATCAGTACTTACAAAGAGCAACCGAAAATCTCATACATTGCCAGCGTGAAAGCAAAATGGTACAGTCATTTTAGAAAACCTTTGGTCAGTCACTTAAAAACAGTACCTACGCTTACCCTAAGACCTAGCAGTAGCTGGCAATAACCAGGAGAAATGAAAATAGATATCCACATAAAGATTTGTATACAAATATTCATAACAACTTTATTATAGCTCAAAACTGTAAACATCCTAAACATCCAAAACTATGGCATCCCTACATTGGATAAACAACCATAGGATCCATGTAAGGTAGTAATATTCAGTAACAGAAAATCAACTACTGATATATGCAACAACATGATTCAATCTGAAGTGTGCTTGCTTTTACTTCCTCTATTCTTAGAGAAAATTCCTTTAAAAATGTGAATTTTTAACAGTTTGGTCATATATGAGCCAAAGCTCATCTTTTTTTTTTTTTTTATGATAAAACAAATGAGTAGAAATTTTATTTTGGTTAATTTCCACTTTCACCATTATTAAAGTCTTTGAACGTGACTAATTACAACGTTCTCGCCATTTTAAATGGTTACTCCGTTACCACGTTTTTATCAACACGATCTTCAAATACAGTAGTATTTCTTCATGATTAATTCTTCCATATCATAGAAGTTGCATGATCTGACCAATAAGAACAGAAATTAGGGCTAATATATTCAGAGTCCGAGAGAACTCAGACAGTAGATCAATCCAAATCAGGCAAGTCACCCCATATGCACTCACAACAGTTCTGTGTCTTTCTCTTTCCCTGTGTATATATACCTGTATATAAGACCAGGGTCTTAGAAGAACTCAAAATCCAGCTGGAATTATTTTACTGAAAGAACTGACGGCAGAGTTGTGAACAGAAGTGAGGAAACCAGCACAGAGGAGGCAGCCAGAGACTAGAAATGGCAGAAATTCGTTATTGCCTTTTGGCAGAAAGGAAGGAGAAGAAATGCCTTCACCAGAGCCCCAGAAGAGCTAGAATCTTAGATGAGGGGCTGGCAACAGGGGCTGTGGGAGGGATGAAGCCACTGCCAAAACAATGACATTAAGTGAGAAGAAAGGAGAGAAGAAATACTCCAAAGCTCATCTTGACAAATTTAGGTGGACTATACAAATCTGTTTGTTAAAGAACCTTGGGAAACTTACTGAAAGTGACTCAGTAAAAATAAGCAGTCTAGCTTTACCTACATACCTTGCCTTAAAAATGAAACGAAGGTATGGATAACATCTTTGCAGAATAGAATTAATCTCACAAATGTCTGACCTCATACACATTAGCCCCTTACATTAGGAGCTGATCTTTATTGAGATTAGTCTAACTGACGAATTTTTTTTTAAAATTTATTTGATAGACAGAGATCACAAGTAGGCAGAGAGGCAGGCAGAGAGAGGAGGACGCAGGCTCCCTGCTAAGCAGAGAGCCCGGTGTGGGGCTCAATCCCAGGACCCTGGGATCATGACCCAAGCCAAAGGCAGAGGGTTTAACCCACTGAGCCACCTAGGCGCCCCTGTAATGAATTTTTTTAAAAGACTGTTATTGAGAACACAAGCTAGAATGCACAAATAAAGTCATTTTTACTTTGATATTAGATCCAAAACTTTCTCTGAGTTTTCAAGGTTTTATCTATACATGGACTAAGTAAATATTTCTACACTGGTACAAAGAACAGTAGCATATTAATGTCAAAGTAAATTAATGGCAGTCATCCTATCAATATTTACTGAATGATTACTAGACACCATGTTAACCATATAAAGGGACATAAAATTTACACACACACACACACACACACACACACACACACACACACACACATGCCAGGGACTATGCTGGGTACCTTACATTTATTATCTCATTTTGTTAGTTCATTGTGCATACTCCATTATATTATGTAATCAAATAAAGTGATCATATTTAATCTTGTAAGACTGACCATAATAACAAAGAAACCATCATCGACTATAAATTGTAGAGATGCTTCCTGAACATTCTTATGAGAATAAACTGGAATCACAGTTCTAAGAACTATGAAGGGTATTTTAGAAGGTACTTAACTTTTCCCAGCTCACTAATATTTATGCTGTGTTTACTATGCCCCGGCATAGTAAGGACTGTTTTAAGGATTTAAGGATTTTTACTATTTTATAGACAAGGAAACTAAGACAAGAGCAATTAGGTAACTTTTAAGTAACTTGTCCAAGGTTTCTGTGACAGTCGGGCTTCAGAACTTCGTCCTCAGTCACTGAATTGTTACTTCCTGTATCAAATAAATACTATTGTTTTCAGGCAATCAACCTTCTGATATCATTAGCATGAGTACGTTTTCAGCCATGATACTACTTTTCCCTTACAAAACAAAACAAAAAAAACCCAAAAACCTGAGCCATAACTTATTTTTAAATTAACCACAAATGATACACTAACTTATAGAGGATGAAAGGTAGGTTTAGAAAAAAATTCTATATCTGATTCTGAATGGGACCCAACCTGATTTTTATTTGAGAATTATTAATATGAAGCAAGCACACATTTTTCTCTAAATAGTTAAGAGTTAAAGCATTTTTTCATGCTAACAGAGGAAGAAGAAAATCAATTACAGCAACTGATAGACGTGAGAGGAATGTGAAAGGCTAGGTGAAGAATGTACAGTATTCTCTGTTTTTTCCTCAGGAAACTTAGGTATAGCAAACAAAGACAACCTCAATTATAAATGAGACTGCCAACTACTTCACCTGTACTTACACACAGTCTTAGAAAACATATGTAATATTCATGGTATTTACTTCCAATATAGTTTAACAGGTAAAGCAAGGCATCACACTATTAAGTTTATAAGTCTACTGTCAACTAATTAAAAAAATTTTTTTTAATTAATATATAATGTATTATTAGCCCCAGGGGTACAGGTCTGTGAATTGCCAGGTTTACACGCTTCACAACCCTCACCATAGCACATACCTTCCCCAATGTCCAGAACCCAACCACCCTCTCCCTACCCACCTCCTGGCAACCCTGTTTGTTTTGTGAGATTAAGAGTCTCTTATGGTTTGTCTTGTCAATTAATTTTTAAAAATCAAAAACATATGTGATAAGACAAGTTTTAACAGACGTATTTTAAGATAAATGACTACAATGGAAGCAACCTGATTTTAGGAATTTAAAGCCTTTAAAGTAATAGCATGAAAGGTTATCTCCTTTGGGAAAAAATCAAACTGAAAATTACAAAAACAGTATTATTAGGACTTTAAAAAAAAAAAAAACCTTGCTAGGCAGTTTTTTCAGGTCTCAAATTTATACCTGGGGGAGGAAGGAAAAGAGAAGGAGGAATAAACAGCCAATTTCACTTAATGCTATCAGAGAAATATTGACAAAATATTTTGTAACTGAAATAATTTGTTCAAGCAGCAGGGGGAGCCAAGGCATTGTTATTTTGTTTGTTCTTTAAGGGTAGGGAATGTTTCTGGTTGCTATGTATAGGGAGAACTTCATTTAATTTTAAAATTACAAATGTTATGCACTATCTTTTTATCATTAAATGACCTTTAAGATTTTTAATTAAGCTGACACGTTTAATGTAAAAAGCTGACATAGACAATTTAATATTATATGATATTTTTGAAAGATGTTTAACATTCGGCATTTACAATGTTAGCATTAATACTCCCTCAGCTAATTCATTAAAAGTGAGCCAACTGTATATTTAACTACACGGCTATAAACACAACAGGGAAAAGACTGGGCAAAAAATATGTCACTTACATTATTAGAGTGTTACAAATATAAAGGAATCAAATTTTATTTTCCTGCCCCCCCCTTTTTTTTCCTATTTGGCTTCTGAGAAGGTACTTGAGGGTGAAAACTTTTTTTACTCAAAAGGTCAGAATGAATACAAAAATGATTTAAAGCCTTACTTAGGGTCTCCCCACATTCAACCTTGTCAACTTTCTAAAAATTCACTCTTCACACAACAGCCAAAATAATCTTTTTAAAATTCAATGGTCTTATCACTCCTTTTCATTAGCTTCCCAGCTTTTAGAATAAAGATCAAAGCCCTTAATTTGGTTCACAAGACCATAAATGATCTAACTAATACCTTTCTTTAAATCCTGGCTTTAAATCCTGCCAAACTCCCTCTTGATCTCTGAACTCCAATCATGGAAATCTTCTAATTCCATGGATAGCCCATATTCTCTCCACCACAGGGCCTTTCAACACACTGGTCGCAAAGCTTAGAATGTGCTACCTCATGTATTGCTGTCACTACTCGGCCACCACACCCCCACACAAGTCACTTCCTCAGACAAGCCTTCCTGTTACAAGTTAGTTCAATCCTGTCTATATCCTGTTCTTGTGGCTTTCTATACTTTTCCTTTTTGCCACTTACATGGCCATAAATTAATATTTATGATCAACCACTATCCCAAAAGCTTCGCATGGACAGGACATCTCCCTTGTGCTCTTGTTTGAATTTCCGGTGTCTGTTATAGGAACTGTTTGTTGTATCTTAGCTTGGGCTGCCTTACCAAAATACCAGACATAGCCTGTGTGACTTAAACAGAAGACATTTATTCCTCTCAGTTCCAAAGGTTAGAAGTCTGAGATCAAAGTGGCAGCATGCTCAATACCAGAAAGATCGCTCTTCTTAGCTTGCAGATGGCCATCTTCTCACTGAGACCACACACGGTGGACAGAAAGAGAGATCTCTCTCTTCTTATAAGGACACAGTCTTCTCAGGTTAGGGCCCTATTCTTAAGATCTCATTTAACCTTAATTACCTCCTAAAGACCCATTTCCAGATGCAAACACACCGGGGAATAAAACTTCACCATGAGCTTATACAGGCGATACTATTAAGTCTACAGCACGTGGAAAGATTAAGTATGAAATAAATATATGCTGACACTAACAAAAGAGAACATAGAAATATTTCAAAATAAACAATATAAGTATGATTTATTTCATTATTGTAGCTACTGGAAAAAAGATACCATCAGGTTAATAAAGTCAGAGAGAAAATGAGCATATAAAATGTTAGCCAAAAACAGATGGAAAAGCTGCATAATCCAATACTCAATTCAACATTCAGTAATATCTTGGCCACCTTGGTTCTAGGAATGGAATTTGAAAGCTGAAACACTCCGCACTCTGTAACTGAAAAAGAGTCATAACCCAGTAATTATAATGCTTTAAAATAAGTGTCGGACCATTCCTCAGTCCCCATTGTCCTCAATTCACTAAAACCTGGTACTTGGCCTTCAATTCTCTCAACTACAATGAACCTTGACCTCCTCTTTGCTAAAGCCAATGTACACTGTCATGTAGGGTGTCTACATAAGTCCAGTTTGTATGCCAGTTCAACACAAATCTGGAGGGCACCCTTCACAGACCAACACCCTGAAGAACTGTGCAGTGTACAACCTGTACACTGAAGCCAGTGTCTGGTCTTTGACATCTCCCCAAAATACCCAATGCCATTAATCAACCCCTCCCCCTAGGAGATACCCATCCACTGAATTGGTAACACTGTATCCTGAT
Source organism: Meles meles (assembly GCF_922984935.1). Lineage (NCBI taxonomy): Eukaryota > Metazoa > Chordata > Mammalia > Carnivora > Mustelidae > Meles > Meles meles. The sequence goes on from NC_060068.1 coordinate 90,095,995, forward strand.
TTTTAGCCCTACCTTTCTTGCTCTCTTTTTTCCTACTGTGTGCGCTTTGTTTTTTCTGTCCTTTAAACACTCCTTGGGCCCTCTTTCTCACTCCATTCACACTGCACATGGTGATCTCATGTACTGTCACAGTTGTACTCTCCACTTGTATGCTGATGACTCCCAGAACCCCACTTTTAGTTCAGATCTCTGTTCTCAATCCCATATCCTTAGAATTGGCAGCCTCTTAGAAATCTCTACAGGAATGTTCTATGAGCCACATAAACTTGACATGTCCCAAGCTGTATCAAAATTGATTAAAAAACTAAAACTGACGACACCATTCTTAATCACTGGCCAAGACTTCACAAATGGGGAGCATTTCTGTCATTGCATTTTTATGTTTTCAGGGTTTTTGTTATCTTATTTTATTTTTTTAAAGATTTTATTTATTTGACAAACAGAGATCACAAGTAGTCAGAGAGGCAGACAGAGAGAGAGAGGGAGAGGCAGGTTCCTCACTAAGCAGAGAGCCAGATGCGGGCTCGATCCCAGGACCCTGAGATCATGACCTGAGCCAAAGGCAGAGGCCCAACCCACTGAGACACCCAGGGGCCCCAGGGTTTTTGTTATTTTGATTTTGGTTTAGGTTCTTGCTCATATCTCATGTATCTTAAGCCTGAAAGCTGGGGTAGCCCCTTTCCTCCTTGTGGACACTGTAAACTGTCTCAAAATTTCGTTCCAAATTCCTTCTTGCATGCCTTACTACATGCCAGGGGCTGGAAAGCTAAAGTTCAAATGTCCTAGATTGCCTTACAGCTCAAGTTCCACACATGACCTAGCTTCCACCAGGCTGATATACCTTCTCAGTATTATGAAAGTAGAAGCGATGACTGTATCGGTGCTCTTTTTTTCTAGGAAGCTTGGTTTTGAAGGTATTTGGTTATTCTGCACCAATTCCTGTGATCCCAGTATCAAGTTTTTGACCTTAAAAAGCAGAGTGTGGGACCTCCATTTCCTGGCATGGACAGGGCTAAAGAAATGTGGTCCTTGAGCCAAAAGCTATGGATGCTGTCATCCCAGGTTTCTGATCCTTTGTGTTATTCTGAGGGTCATTTCAAGTCTGTGTGGGGTGCTGAGGACAGCAGACATAGTCTGAGATTCACTCAGGGTGAGGAGATTCTAAGGGGGGACCCCCTACATAAATTTGGATTATAATCTCAGTATAAGGGTGAATGAACAGTAAATGTGTTGCTCAGAGGAAGACAGAAGGAAACTTGCTAATGTCAACTGTGGTACTCAGTAAAAGGAAAGAGAAAAAAATCTTCCCCTCAGGGCACAGAACAATTTCTTAAACAAAAAGTACAAAACATGAAGGAGATGACTAAAAGTGAACTACAGTACATGATGAACTCCTTTAAAAATTCCACAAAGAGTACAATATAAGTTACACAAACTGGCCAAAGATATTTGCAATTGAAAAACTAATAAAGGATTAGTATTTAGAACACATAAAGAAAACTAAAAAAACAAAGAAGTACCTACTAAAAAACAGGTAAGGAAAAAAGACATTTGACAGAAAACACCAAGAGCCTGAGAGATGAGATGTGGAATGCTAGTGACAGTGACAATGGGGGTGATGAGCAATGCTCAAGCACTGCTCCTAGCATGGCCAGCAGAAACAGTTCAGGGCTGCCCAGCAAAGGCTGAGCGTGCACATGCCTTCGGAGGCTGCTGCCTTTACTCTCAGAAATTCACTCCTGCCCATGGCTGCCAACGTGTGTACAAGAGAGCTCATAATAGCACTGTTTGTAAGAGCAAAACACTGTTAAGACTCCAATGTCTGTCAAAGCACGAATGAATTATACACTGTGAAGTATTAATGTGCCAGAACACTACACCAAAGTAAGAGTCAGAGGGAACTGTACTAAACGTGGCGATTTCAGTGAAAGCAACAATTCCTGGAAAAAGACCCACTTACAGTGTGATTTCATCTACAGAAATTAAAACAACACAACAATTTCAGAAACAAACTTATTTTATACACATGACTTTTTAAATGTATATTTAATAGGTAATAAAGACAAGAGATGATAAATTAAGCATTCTTTCAGCACAGTATCTGATAAAATTATGTTTAGGTTCAGTATTTTTAGTTTCCTTTAAGTAAAACAGATCTTTTGTGGGGCGCCTGGGTGGCTCAGTGGGTTAAGCCTCTGCCTTTGGCTCAGGTCATGATCCCAGGGTCCTGGGATGGAGCCCTCACATCAGGATCTCTGCTCAGCAGGGAGCCTGCTTCCCTTCCTCTCTCTCTCTGCCTGCCTCTCTGCCTACTTGTGGTCTCTCTCTGTCAAATAAACAAATAAATTCTTTAAGGAAAAAAAAAAACAGATCTTTTGTTCATCGTTAATAATTTTTATGAAATGCTTCCATGTGTAAAATGTAAAGAGTTTTTATAGTTAAAGAAAGATTGAAAGAGAAGCAAATACCAATAAACCCACTACTCAGTTTAACTACTATACAACCACTACTTAAGAAGCCCCCTCAGGATCCTTGATTACAGACTTCTCCCAGACCTAACAATGATACAAATTCTGAAGATTAGCTTTTAAGAGGTTTTTATATATGTATGTCTTATTTTACATGCATATATTTTAATATTTTATGGAAATACAAATATTGAATATAGATTTCTATAAATATATATTTAACAAATCATTTTATATATTTTTATCTTATAAGGCAGTTTCAATAGCTATATATATGTGTCTATATATGTGTGTATATGTATATTTATATACATATAAATATATATATGTATACATATACATTTTATTTTAAATATGAAGCTATGGCAACAAAAATGCAGTTCAGTGGTTACCTGGGTCTGGGCATAGGTGCAGGGCAAATGGGCCTCACGTAACTTTTTGGAGTCATGGAAGGTTTTGAAACTATATTATAGTGACAGTTGCTCAACTCAAATATTTACTAAAAGTCATGTAACCATATTCTTATAATGGATGAATTTTATGGCTTATAAATTATACTCAAAAAGTTGTGTGTGTGTGTGTTTGTGTTTTACTGTTTTGGTTCTTCTGGGAAGCCTTCCATAACTAGCCCAGGCAGCGGCTGGTTCACCTCCCTTTGTTACTGTACTTATCAAATCAGGATATACTGCTTGGCCTGTCTTCATCTAAGTTTAAAGGCCCTAAAAAAGTAAAACAAAATAAAAAATAAAAAATAAAAATAAAATAAAGCTCCTAGAGAAGTAGAATGCTTTTTTTGTATTCTGTATCACTTTCTTGCACAACCCATGCCAATACATACTAAAGTAGCACTTAACATTTTCTTGCTCATTAAATAACTATCAAATGAATTAATAACTGGGAGTTCTGCACTTAAATAAAAGTATCAGCCACTCTACTGAGGAGGTGAGAAATTGCATGCTGTCCTGAGGGAAGAACAAAAGGAGCAAAGAGATGGTGGAGTTTAGAGTACTTGCTCTGGACCTTCAATGTCAGGTCCAACTCTAGCTGCATTGCTTAGAAAAAGTATGATCTGGAGCAAATTATTTAATTGTCTGTACTTCAGTTTCCTTATCTATGAAGTAGAGATTATCTTCCTCAAAGGCAATCTATTCTTACCGTATATGGAATAATATAAGACATTTAGAACAATGCCTAACCAAAAACACGTAAAAAGGTACTTGACATCATTAATCAATAGGGAAATGCAAATTAAAACTATAATGATATACCAGTATACATCTACCAGAACAGCTAAAATTACAAAGTCTGAAAAAGGACTGACAAAGATGTAGAGCAACTGAAATTTACATTCACTTTGGAAAACTGGTAGCAGCTTCAAAAAACATTAAAATACACCTGCTCTGACGGCCAGGAAGGAATACTGACCAGTGAAGTTTAGGAAGATGCAGATTGGAACATGAATGAAGGTGACTGTGACTGACTTCCCAACAGAACCCTGGAAAGCTCCTTAATTTAGATTCTGTGTGACAGAAAAAGGCAGGCATGAGAAGGTCTCATTACTGCCTTTTAGGATTGCAGTTGAGACGAGCATGCTTATAAAATGAATTAATATTTTAAAGCATTTAGAAACAATGCCTGACATAGCAATGTTATACCAGTATTTGGTAGGCACAGTTAAAAAAAATACCTACTCTGTGGGCCCTCAGAAAAAATAAAATGGAAACACAGAAAATCTTTTACAAGAATATTGATAGTAGTTTTATTCATAACCCAAAACTAGAAATTCAGATATCTAACAAGAAAAAAAAATTGATAAATTATATATTGATAAATGATAAGTGGCATTCTACTCAGTAAAAAGAAAAACAACAAACCCCCCCCCCCCGCCAAAACTATAAATACAAAACATAAATGAATCTGTAAAACATTTTGCTAACCAAAATAAGTCAGGTACAAAAGACATCCTGTATGTTTCCATGTGAATGAAGGTGAAGAACAGGCAAAACTAGTGTGCGGTGATAGACATCAGTATAGTGATTGTCCTATGAGAGGGAGAGGAGAGAACTGGCTGGAAAAGGGCAAGACAGTCTTCTGGAGTGATGGGAATTTATATATTGATCTGATTCACAGCAGAAAGGAGTGAAAAAATTTATCAAATTGTAAACTTAATTTTTTTTTTACTCTGTGTAAATAATACCCAACAAATTACTCTTAGCATAAGTTTTTCCCCCCAATTAAAATGTTTTGTCCATTTTTAAGAAGTATCTGGTATGTAGTAAGTATGTAAACAAAATTACCTACTATTATCCATTCTAGTTGGCTAATTTGTTAGAGTGGTGAGGAAATAATCATGATTACATAGGGCTGAGGCGAAAAACAAAACAAAACAAAAAACTCACAAACTAACAAGAACCAAAACCTGAGTGTCTCTCAAAGAAGGGGAAACAATGACAGCAAATGATAGTCACTGTATTGAAAGAACTCCCTACAGTCTGAATTACTGTCTAGTTGTACTTCTTTCGTACTGCCTCTTCCCTAATGCTCTTAGAGCAGTTGAGGGATTTTATTTTTATTGTTTAAAAGTTTGTTTAAAAGTCATTTATTTTTACCAGGATGTCTAATTGAGAGCTTTTAAGTATTACTTAGATTTTCCTATTGACTTTCAAATTACACAGGAAGTTGCTCTTCTAGGCCCATACTGAATACTAACTATACACACAAACACATACATATATAGATATACACCTCTATACATGCACACAAATATATATGTATTTATAAATATATATAGAAATAGGTTTTCCATTTCTTACTACGATCTTGAACTTAATTATGACTAAGGCTCATTCATGGTGGGGATACGAAAAACACTAACCATTATCTTCAACTTACATCTTGATACTGCACTTCAAACTTTGAGGGCATGTTCATGTCAGCAGCTAAATGTACAGTTAATTTGAGCCATGGAAAGTGAGATGGCTTGTGAATACCACTTTGAAATGTTTTCAATGGTAAAGCAAAATAAAGTAAAAGAACCTAAGCCAAGTGTTAAAGGGATAGGTGTGCACCTGTGGGTGTGCCCAAAGCATTCAGATACTAGCAAAGTGTTTGAAGACTGGAGTTCACAGTACTTACCGTAAGAACTTGATTCTCAAGATAATTCATCAAACAACCAGAATTTGCTATACATTTTCTACATTTCCAACAACGAAGAATACTTATGTCTTCTTGATTATGATGTTGAGTTATCAATTCTTTGCCTCTTTTCATCTGTGGAAAAATTAACACATTTTTAGAAGTTGAACTGTGTGAGATTAAATGTGATTTTCTAAACCCTTACCACAACATTAGTTACATGTGGATCAGAAGAAAGAGAATTATCATTTAACGAGGTACCTACTAGTAACCAGGTCTTAGCTTAGTGGGACTCTATAAACTATGTTCTGGATTGAAAATTCCATTCAATTATGATGATAATGCATTTTGTTAGTGATTACCAGCTTCTTTTACTTTTGCAGAACATTTTATGTCTGTTTATTTCCACCTTTCTCTCACTAAAAGTTATAAAAGGCAACTGCTAAAGGGTCAATTAAATAAGTTAATGCAGTGGTTCTAAAAGAGTCTAACAAAGAACTATAAATATTCTTCTAAATAGGAAGTTTTAAATACCCACAGCATTAAATTTGAAGTACAATAGAATTTATTGAGTTGCAGTTAATTTTGTGAAAATGGGAAGTACTTACTTTAAATTGATGGCAAAAATTCCTTATCCTGAATGCAGTAATTTCTCTTGTATATTGTACTCGGTGAAACAAAAAGACTTATAGGAGAGCCCTACCAATTTTGCAGTCTACTTTTACACCTGAGATTTTATGTAAATAATGGAAATTAGACCATTTCGGCAGAAGAGTCTCACACTAATAATGATCCAAAAATAGGTGGAGTATATTTATTAACTTGTCTGGTAACTATTTATTAGAAAGAAAGGAAATGTCTATTAAGCTATCCACAAGGGACTGACTAACTTCCCTGGCCACATTTCCTCATTTGTTAGCTCCTTCATCTTTCATTCATTCATTCAACATTAACCAACAGCTAACCAAATGCCATACAGTGAGTCAAACTCCAGGGGGCAACAGGCTGAGTAACACTTATTTTCTGTCTTAGAGGTACTCACTGTGCTATAGCTCAACAGTTTTCTACCCGAGATCATTATAATCACTTGGGAAGTTTTTAAAAAATGATGCTTAGGCCCCACTCCTAGAAATTTTAATTTATTTGGAGATAGGGAGTGAGTTAGGAGTGGCCACTTTTAAAAAACTGCCACAGGTAATCCTGGATAACTTTTTAAAGTATGGTCAGGTTGAAGACAGAGAGGTATTACACAAATTATTAACTAAATTGCAACAGCTGTAAGGACTATAGAAGACGGAACACTGATGAACCCTAACCACATTTAAGGATTTAAGGAATCCTGTATAGGAGGGCACAGCATGCCCCTCTTGCAGCCCATCTAGTTCTGACCTTCAGGTAGATAATTCCAGTTCTGTCTCCACAGATATCATCGAGCTCATCTCATTTAAATTATGTCTTCAATAATCTCAAGAACATCTTAATTTGAAAATATCTTATCTCCTCCTGCTTGATGTGCCTTTCTTCATTGTTGAAACCCTCTCTGTTTGGCATTCCTTTCTCTTCTCTATATCCTTCTTAGTATCTTATGTACCCATCTCCCTTTTAACCACAAATAGTTCTCAGCCAAGAGTAGGGACTTCAAGAAGAGGTCCTATCAGAATCAACAACGGAGGAGGTAGGCAAGATGGCGGAGGAGTAGCAGACTGAAATGACATCAGGTCACAGGAGTTCAGCTAGGGAGTTATCAAACCATTCCGAACCTACAAACTAAACAGGAGTTTGAAGAGAAGAAGAGCAGCAATTCTAGGAACAGAAAATCGACTACTTTCTGAAAGGTAGGACATGCAGAGAAGTGCATCCCAAGTGATGGGAAGATAGACTGTGGGAGGAGGGGCTGGCTCCCGGCAAGCAGTGGAGCAGCAGAGCACAAAATCAGAATTTTCAGAAGTCTGCTCCACTGAGGAACATTGCTCCAGAGGCTAAACGGGGGTGGAGCCCTTGCAGGGATAGTGTGGTCTCAGGTCCTGCAGGGTCACAGAAAGATTGGGGGTGTCTGAGTGTGGCAGAGCTCCCAGGTATTTAAGCGGGGTAGCCAACTACAGAGACAGAGCCAAAGAGTGAGCTTTCAGCTCGGGGTTACCTTAAACCATGACCTGCCAGCACAGTTGGGCCACCTCTCTTCAAGCAGGGACCCCACAAGTGGCAGATCTGGAGAGACTCACATTCCTCCCTCAGGAGGAGCAGCATGGAGCAGGAATCTGCTGGGTTTGGAGACTCCAAACGGGGCTGTGTGCCAGAGACAGACCTGCTCAGTCACAGGCCAGGTGAGCTCGGAGTGTGGTCAGATACCAGGGAGACAGGAGTGACTGACCACTTTTCTCTGAGGGTGCACTGAGGAGTGGGGCACTGAGCTCTCAGCATTAATGCCATTTTCATTCCCATCCTCCAGAGCTCTATGGAAAGCGTTCAGGGAACAAAAGCTCCCGAGAGTGAACCTGACCAGATCTCTTAGCCAGGTTCCTGGAAAGGGCGGTACAATTTTGCCTCGGGCAAAGACATTTGAGAATCACTGCACCAGGCCCCTCACCCAGAAGATCAGCAAGAACATACAGCTGAGACCAAGTTCACTGATCAATGAGAACTATGGAACTCCAGAGCTCAGGAAAGCAACACATAGAATTCATGGCTTTTCCACCATGATCATTTAGTTTTGCAAAGTTAAATTAAATTTTTTTAATTTTATGTTTCTTATTCTATTTTATTAACTTTCCTCTTTAAATGTTTTTAACTAGTTTATCTTAACAATACCTCACTAAAAAAATCTTTTTAAACCTTCATTATTATAGTCATATTCTATCCCTCATTGTATTTAACCTTATTTTTATATACATACAGGTTTTTTCTTTTCTAAAAAACTTTGGGATACAATTTCTTCTAATCGATTAAAATACACCCTAAATCTAAAGTTATACCCTAAATCTAGCACATGGCTTTGTTCTAGTCTCCAACCTGAGCACATTCTCTTTTTTTTTTCTTTTCTTTCTTTTTCCAACGAACTTAACAATTCCTTTTTCAGAATTTTTAAACATTTTCATCACTACAGTCATATTCTATCCCTTCATCATATTTACCCTTATTTTTGTTTATATGTAAGTTTTTCTTTCTTTAAAATTTTGGGATATAGTTTTTTCTAAGAGACCAAAATACACCCAACATCAAGTGGGTGGCTCTGTTCTATTCACCAGTTGTGTGTGTGTGTGTGTGCATATATATATACATATGTATATGCATATATACATACATATATATATGTTTATACATATATATATATATATGCACACACACACACACACACATACATACACATACATACATACACAAACATATATATAAAAATTTCTTTTTAAACCAGTTTGGGGGTCTCTTCTGATTTGGTTAGTGTACATTTTTCTGGGGTCTTTGGCACCTTTTAGTATCTTATTCTCTCATTCACATATTCTTATCTGGATAAAATGACAAGGCAGAAAACTCACCACAAGAAACACAAGAGGTACTACTGACAGCTAGGGACCTAATCAATACAGACAGTGGTAATATGTCACAACTAGAGTTCAGAATGAAAATTCTCAAGGTGCTAGCTGGGCTTGAAAAAGGTATAGAAGATAATAGTGTGGAGAAATAAAATCCCTTTCTGGAGAAATAAAAGAACAAACGTCGAACCAAGTTGAAATCAAAAAAGGTATTAATGAGGTGCAATAAAAAAATGAAGGCTCTTAGTGCTAGGATAAATGAGGCAGAAGAGAGAATTAGTGATATAACAGACCAAATGATGGAGAATAAAGAAGCTGAGCAAAAGAGAGACAAACAACTACTGGACCATGAGGGGAGAATTCAAGGGATAAGTGATACCATAAGATGAAATAATATTAGAATAATTGGGATTCCAGAAGAAGAAGAAAGAGAGAGGGGGCAGGAGGTATATTGGAGCAAAAATCCAGGAGGCACAGAGAATCCCTGTCAAAATCAATAAAAATAGGTCAACACCCCATCATCTAATAGTAAAACTTACAAGTCTTAGTGACAAAGAGAAAATCCTGAAAGCAGCTTGGGACCAGAAGTCTGTAACACACAATGATAGAAATATTAGATTGGTAGCAGACTTGTCCACAGAGACCTAGCAGGCCAGAAAGAACTGCATGATAGATTCAGAGCACTAAATGAGAAAAATATGCAGCCAAGAATGCTATATCCAGCTAGGCTATCATTGAAAACAGAAGGAGAGATGAAAAGCTTCCAGGACAAACAAAAACTAAAAGACTCTGCAAAGACCAAATCAGCCCTACAGGAAATATTGAAAGGAGTCCTCTAAGCAGAAAGAGAGCCTAAAAGTAGTAGACCAGAAAGGAACAGGGACAATACAGAGTAAAATCACCTTACAGACAATACAGTGGCACTAAATTCAAATCTTTCAATAGTTACCCTGAATGTAAATGGACTAAATGCCCCAATCAAAAGACACAGGGTATCAGAATGGATAAAAACATAAGACCCATCAATATGCTGTCTACATGAAATTCATTTTAAATCCAAAGACACCTCCAGATTTAAAGTGAGGGGGTAGAAAACAATTTACCATGCCAATGGGCATCAAAAGAAAGCTGGCATGGCAATCCTTTTATTAGATAAATTAGATTTTAAGCCAAGGATTATATAAGGGATGAGGAAGGACATTATATCATACTCAAAGGGTCTGTCCAACAAGAAGATCTAACAATTTCAAATATCTATGCCCCTAACATGGGAGCAGCCAACTATATAAACCAATTAATAAGAAAATCAAAGAAACAAATTGACAATAACACAAAATAGTAGGGGACTTTAACACTTGCCTCACTGAAATGGACAGATCATCTAAGCAAAAGATCAACAAGGAAATAAAGGCCTTAAATGACACACTGGACCAGATGGACATCACAGATATATTCAGAACATTTCATCCCAAAGCAAGAGAACAACATTCTTCTCTAATGCACATGGAACATTCTCCAGAATAGATCACATCCTGGTTCACAAATCAGGCCTCAACCAGAACCAAAAGATTGGGATCATTCCCTGCATATTTTCAGACCACAATGCTCTGAAGCTAGAACTCAATCAAAAGAGGAAAGACAGAAAGAACTCAAATACATGAAGGCTGAAGAGCATCCTACTAAAGAATGAATGGGTCAACCAGGAAATTAAAGAAGAATTGAAAAAATTCATGGAAACAAATGAAAATAAAAACACAACTGTTCAAAATCTGTGGGACACAGCAAAGGAGGTCCTGTATATGGACCTGTATATGGAAAGTATATGGCAATACAAGCCTTTCTCAAGAAACAAGAAAGGTCTCAAGTACACAACCTAAACCTACACCTAAAGGAGCTGGAGAACGAACAGCAAAGCAAGCCTAAACTCAGCAGGAGAAGATAAATAATAAAGATCAGAGCAGAAATCAATGAAATAGAAACCAAAAGAACTATAGGACAAATCAATGAAACTAGGAGCTGGTTCTTTGAAAGAATTAATAAGATTGATTAAACCCCTGACCAGACTTGTCAAAAAGAAAAGAGAAAAGGCCCAAAATCAATAAAATCATGAATGAAAGAGGAGAGACAACAACCAACATCAAAGAAATACAAACAATTATAAGAACATATTATGAGCAACTATACAGAGCAAATTTGAGAATCTGGAAGAAATGGATGCATTCCAGGAGACATATTAAACTCCCAAAACTGAAACAGGAAGAAACAGAAAACCTGAACAGACCCATAACCAGTTAGGAGATTAAAGAAGTCATCAAAAATCTACCAAAAAACAAGGGCCCAGGGCCTGACAGGCTTCCCAGAGGAATTTTACCAAACATTTAAAGAAGAATTAATACCTATTCTCCTGAAACTGTTCCAAAAAAATAGAAATGGAAGAAAAACTTCCAAACTCATTTTATGAGGCCAGCATTACCCTGATCCCAAAAACAGACAAAGACCCCATCAAAAAGGAGAATTTTACAGACCAATAACTTTGATGAAAACAGATGTGAAATTTCTCACCATAATACTAGCCAATAGGATCCAACAGTACATTTAAAGGATTATTCACCGTGACCAAGTGGGATTTATTCCTGGGCTACAAGGTTGGTTCAACATCTGCAAATCAATCAATGTGATACAATACATTAATAAAAGAAAGAACAAGAACCATATGATATTGGGGCGCCTGGGTGGCTAGGTGGGTTAAAGCCTCTGCCTTCGGCTCAGGTCATGATCCCGGAGTCCTGGGATCGAGCCCCGCATCGGGTTTTCTGCTCAGCGGGGAGCCTGCTTCCTCCTCTCTCTCTGCCTGGTTCTCTGCCTACTTGTGATCTCTGTCTGTCAAATAAATAAAATCTTTTAAAAAAAAAAAAGAACCATATGATATTCTCAGTAGATGCTGAAAAAGCATTTGACAAAGTACAGCATCCCTTCCTGATCAAAACTCTTCAAAGTGTAGGGATAGAGGGTACATATCTCAATATCATCAAAGCCATCTATGAAAAACCCACAGCAAATATCATTCTCAAGGGGAAAAACTGAGAGCTTTTTGCCTAAGGTCAGGAACATGGCAGGGATGTCCACTATCACCACTCTATTAAACATAGTACTAGAAGTCCTAGCCTCAGTAATCAGACAACAAAGAGAAATTAAAGGCATCTGAATCAGCAAAGAAGAAGTCAAACTCTCACTCTTTGCAGATGATATGATACTTTATGTGGAAAACCCAAAAGACTCACATCAAAACTGCTAGACTCATACAGGAGTTTGGTAAAGTGTCAGGATATTAAATCAATGCACAGAAATCAGTTACATTTCTATACAACAACAGCAACACAGAAGAAAGAGAAATTAAGGAGTCAATCCCATTTACAATTGCACCCAAAACCTTATGATACCTAGGAATAAACCTAACCAAAGAGGCAAAGAATCAGTACTCATGAAAGAAATTGAGGAAGACACAAAGAAGTGGAAAAGTGTTCCATGCTCATGGATTAGAAGAACAAATATTGTGAAAATGTCTATGCTACCTAAAGCAACCTATACGTTTAACGCAATCCCTATCAAAATCCCATCCATTTTTTTCAAAGAAATGGAACAAATAATCCTAAAATTTATATGGAACCAGAAAAAATAGCCAGAGGAATGTTGAAAAAAGAAAACCAAAGTCGGCGGCATCACAATTCCAGACTTCAAGCTATACTACAAAGCTGTCATCATCAAGACAATATGGTACTGGCACAAAAACAGAAACATACAGAGCCCAGAAATAGACCCTCAACTCTATGGTCAACTCATCTTTGACAAAGCAGGAAAGGAAATGCAATGGAAAAAAGACAGTCTCTTCAACAAATGGTGGTGGGAAAATTGGACAGCCACATAGAGAAGAATGAAACTGGACCATTTCCTTACACCACACACAAAAATAGATTCAAAATGGATGAAAGACCTCAATGTGAGAAAGGAATCCACCAAAATCCTTGAGGAGAACACAGGCAGCAACCTCTTCCACCTCAGCTGCAGCAACCTCTTCCTAGAAACACTGCCAAAGGCAAGGGAAGTGAGGGCAAAAATGAACTACTGGGACTTCATCAAGATCAAAAGCTTTAGCACAGTAAAGGAAAGAGTCAATAAAACCAAAAGACAACTGACAGAATGGGAGAAGATATTCACAAATGACATATCAGATAATGGGCTAGTATTCAAAATCTATAAAGAACTCATTAAACTCAACACCCAAAGAACAAATAATCCAATCAAGAAATGGTCAGAGGACATGAACAGATATTTCTGCAAAGAAGACATCCAGATGGCCAACAGACACATGAAAAAGTGCTCTGCATCACTTGGCATCAGGGAAATACAAATCAAAACCATAATGAGATACCACCTCACAGCAGTCAGGATGGCTAAAATTAACAAGTCAGGAAACGACAGATGCTGGTGAGGATGTGGTGAAAGGGGAACGCTCCTACTACACTGTTGGTGGGAATGCTAGCTGGTGCAGCCACTCTGGAAAACAGCATGGAGGTTCCTCAAAAAGTTGAACATAGAGCTACACTACGACCCAGCAATCGCACTACTGGGTATTTAACTTAAAGATACAAATGTAGTGACCCGAAGGGGCACGGGCACCCGAATGTTTATAGCAGCAATGTCCACAATAGCCAAACTATGGAAAGTACCTAGATGTCCATCAACAGATGAATGGATAAAGAAGAGGTGGTATCTATATACAATGGAATACTATGCAGCCATCAAAAGAAATATAATCTTGCCATTTGCAATGATGTGGATGGAACAAGAAGGTATTATGCAGAGCAAAATAAGTTAATCAGTGAAAGACAATTCTCATATGATTTCCCTGATATGAGGAATTTGAGAGGCAGGGTGGGAGGTTTGGGGGTTAGGGAAAGAAAAAATGAAACAAGATGGGATTGGGAGGAAGACAAAGCATAAGAGACTTTTAATCTCACAAAACAAACTTAGGGTTGCTGGGGGAGGGGGTATGAAGAGGGTGGTGGGTTATGGACATTGGGGAGGGTATGTGCTATGGTGAGTGCTGTGAAGAGTGTAAGCCTGATAATTCGCAGACCTGTACCCCTGGGGCAAATATTACATTATTTGTTAATAAAAATAATTAATAATAAAGAAAAAAAAGAAATAAACAATGGAGAAACTCCCTATTTGCCTATGTTCTCCCTCTCCCTAACGTCCACATAAATCTCCCTTATTTCTCCACCCCTCCCTGACATATCAACATTTTTCCATGCTTTCTTGGGGTGTAAGTATATAAATAGAAAAATTCCTGTACTTGAGTCTCATCAGTCTTCACTGAAAATTACTGAAAATAACATTGTGTGACAAGTCCTACATCAATGGCTTCTAAAAATAGGGAGGGAGGTCCAGACAAAAATGATCTGTTGGTAAATTTTACCAATCCTTTAAGAAATGGATAGTCTTCCTAGATGTTCATCAACAGATGAATGGATAAAGAAGATGTGGTATATACATAAAATGGAATACTATGTAGCCATCAAAAGAAATGAAATCTTGTCTTTTGCAACGACGTGGATGGATCTAGAGGGTATTATACTGAGCGAAATAAGTCAATCAGAGAAAGACAATTATCATATGATCTCCTTGATATAAAGAATTTGAGAGGCAATGTGCGGGGTTTGGGGGGTGGGGAAGGAAAAAATGAAACAAGATGGGATCGGGAGGGAGATAAAACATAAGAGACTCTTAATTTCACAAAACAAAGTGAGGGTTGCCAGGGGGAGGGGGGAAGGGAGAGGGTGGTTGGGTTATGGGCATTGGGGAGGGTATGTGCTATGGTGAGTGCTGTGAAGTGTGTAAACCTGGCGATTCACAGACCTGTACCCCTGGGGCTAATAATACAGTATATGTTAATAAAAAATAAAAAATTTATTAAAAAAAAGAAATGGGTAGTCTTTATAACTTATGTAATGATGTAATGATATAACTTATATAAAAGAGAAACTAGCTCCAAAAATATAATACAACTTTGACATACGAAGTAGACAAGGACACATAAGACAAGGTGAATGTAAAAATTATACACAAATTTATTTGTGAACATGGATGCTAGAAGCCTAAATAAGATACTAGCCAAGGGATCCCATCAATTAAAAGAACAAACTTTTTGACCAAATAAGATTATTTTCAGAAACTCAAGGAATGTACAAAATGGAAAAGAAATCTATTCAATATATTCAACAAACTAAAAGACTGAAAGAAAAAAACACACAACCATCTTAAAAGATGCAAAATAAAACTTGTGAAATTCCACACTTACTCATCATTAAAAAATGAAAATACTTAGCATTGTAGACACAGAAGGAAGTTTACCTAACTTGACAAGGAAGGAATTTATTGAAAACTTCAGTAATTATAATATTTGATCACAAAACTTTAAAAGCATCCCCTGAAAATCAAGAAGACAATTTTGCTCACTATTCACCATATTATTCAACTTCACAGCAGAACTATTCCCTAACACAATTGAAGGAAATTAAGGAAAAGATTTAAGGACTGAAAAGAGTTAATAAGTGAAAGGGAAACTAAATTTCTGTTCTAATACATGACATCACTTTTTCTTTTTTGGGCTGCAGATATTTCCAACTTCTTAGGACTATGTAAATCATAGTGGTTAGCAAGTTTGTTCCATGATACTGAAGAGCAAACATGTATGGATAAACATTTTTTTTTTAAAGATTTTATTTATTTATTTGACAGACAGAGATCACAAGTAGGCAGAGAGGCAGGCAGAGAGAGAGAGTTAGGGAAGCAGGCTCTCCACTGAGCAGAGAGCCTGAAGTGGGGCTCGATCCCAGGACGCTGGGATCAAGACCTGAGCCGAAGGCAGAGGCTTTAAACCACTGAGCCACCCAGGTGCCCCTGGATAAACATTTCTCTCTCTCTCTCTCTCTCTCTCTCTCTCTCTCTCACACACACACACACACACACACACACACTCTCCCTTACCACATTATTCATTCTCTTGATTTTCATCTCAACTACATCACTTTCATGTACTTGGTACTGTATATAAAATTTTTATATACTGGTATATGTATTTGCCTTAATCTGTTAAAATTCAACTTTTAAAAAGAGATTTTATTTATTTTAAAGACGAGAAAGAGAGCATGAGCTTGTGGGCAGGGGGAGGGGCAAAGGAAGAGGGAGAGAGAAAATCCTAAATTGACTGCACTGAGCATGGAGCCTGACCCCAGGGCTTGATCTCGTGACCCTGAGATCATGACCTGAGCCAAAATCAAGAGTCAGACCCTTAACAGACTGAGCCACCCAGGCACCCCTCAATTCAGCTTTCTGATTTACATTCAATACTTCCAGTATTACTAATGAGCAGAAAGACACTTCCCCACCCAGTACATTTTTACCAGTTTACATGGTAGGAATAAAAATCATGGGAAATATTTTCCCACACCGTTTTCCTTATTTGAAGGATATAGTGTGCTACTGAAAGAAATCTTCTGGGACACAATGTTACATTTAAAAATAAAGTAATGCAGTACTAGTAATATACTAATTCTCATGTAGAACTGATTTATCAGTCTGGGTACTTATTTATGGGTACACGTACTCACTTTCTGGTGAAAATTCATCAGGCTGTACACTTGCAATCCATTTCCTCTTCTCTATGTAATAACTTTCAATATAAAAATTACTTTAAAAACTTGCAGTGACTTCAAAGTCAGTCTTTGTTTCCCTCTCCCCTGTCATAACATCCCATGATTGCCTCTACTTTGAGAATAGTGGGTAAAGAATGCTCAATGTGGAGCAATGTCTATAGTGGTAACTTTCATCATTTAGCTCTGGTTATGAGGTCAGTTTTTATGATAGATGGACGTCAAGGAATTCCAACGGGGATGGGACAAGGAATCAGAGATGTGTTTTCCTACCTCTGCCTAGAATGGGATTACCCATTATCAGGGAAAACTGGAGAATGTGGAAAATGTAACAATGTGCCCCTGCTGGCCTCTCATTATAAAACCAGTGTGCCAGAAAGCAGTTTATACATGGATACAGTCCAAGCCCCTTTCACCACCAAAGAACTGGTTAAATGCTAAAGAATACTTTTGTAATTCAAACCCTGAACAAGTTGCAATGGGTTAAGATAGAAAAAGCTAATGTTAAGGCCTCTCATATAAGCATTATAGTTCACAATGTGCTACTCCTCACACCAACTTCAAATTTAACAGGAGACAACAACAAAAAAATACATTTTCATGTTTCATGAATAGAACTTTGTATTCTAATTTTGTATCAAAATAGTACAAAAAAGGGTTTTAAATTAGTGATTTCCAGCAGTTTGATCATCTTTATATATTATTATCTAAAATTGGGGCAGAGAGAGGGAGGGATGAATAGGTGGAACACAGGGGAATTTTAGGGCAGTGAAACTACAGTTTAGAATACTAGAATAGTGGATACATGATGTTATATGTGTGCTAAAACCTACAGAACCATATGTAACATGAAAAGCGAACCCTACTGTAAACAATGGACTTTAAAAATAATACATCAATATCCTTTCATTAATTATAACAAGTGTTTCACATTAATAGTACATGTTAATAGGAGAAACTGTACAGGGGGAGAGGAATATATGGGAGCTTTCTTTTTGCTCAATTTTTTTTTATAAAGCTAAAACTGCTCTAAACATAAAGTGTATTAATTAAAAATATATAATTATTTTGATGTCTAGTAATAGCATTATTTACTCAAAGATATTAGTATTCATTAACAAAACAGGGTAAATTTATTTTTGCCTTGGTTATTTAAATAATTCAAAATAGCTCTTCCTCTGAAATTTGATACAATATTGGTTTTGTTAAATACACCAAAATTTCTACATTGTAGAACAGGTATGGTCCCTGTTTAGGATTACTGGTATACCATAACAGAATACCACAGACTGGGTGGCTTAAACAACAGAAATTTATTTCCTCAAGTTCTGAAGACTAGAAATCCACTATCAGAGTGCCAGAAATTTGGGTCTCTCTTTTTAGCTTCCAGACAGCTGCTTTTCCCCTGTATCTTCACATGGACTTTCTACAATCTATGTACATTTCTGGTGCATCTTTCTATTCTTATTAGGACAGCAGTCCTATTAGATTATGGCCTCACCCTTATGATCTCATTTAATCTTAGTTACATTTTTGAAGGCCGTATCTCCAAATACAATCATATTGAGGGTTAGCATTTGGACACATGGATTTGGTAGGGTAGGCTTGGGGGCAGAGTTGAGTCTATAACATTTCTTCCTCTGGTCCCCAAAACACATGCCCTTCTCAAATGCAAAATACATTCACCCTATCATTCTAGCTCCAAAAATCTTAACCTATTCCAGAATCAATTCCCATTCCCAAGTAGCATCTAAGTCAAGTATGGGTGACACTTGAAGTATTCCTGAGGCAAAATTCTTCTACAGCTGTGAGCCTGTGAAACCAGAGCAATTATATGCTTCTAAAATAAAATGGTGGGACAAGCAGAGGATAGACACAGTTCTATGCACAAAATACAAAACTGACTTTTTGTTATTTGATGTTTTAAACTTAAAAAAAAAAAAAGTCAATGTAAAGAGAAAAATCTGAAAGAAAAGAGGAGACAAAGTCCCAGACAAGTCCAAGACCTAGCAAGCCAAATTTCATTGGGTATTAAGGCTCAACAATAATCTTCTTGGGTTCAACGCTCTGCCCTTGAGGGCCCACCAAGGTGGTGGTTCTGTCTTCTGTCCACTGCACAGGCCGCTCGGCACCCTTGGCCATGGGAGGCAGTCTTGCCCCTGAAGCTATGAGCAATGACAGGCTGGCCAGATGAAACTGCAAAGGTGGCCCCACACTATGAAATTCAGGAGAGGATAGCCTTGCCCTCTAGGCCTGTGTACTGGGTCCTGGACAGGCAATGGCAATCCTGCTAATCTCAGTTACTCTCATGGTCATTGTTCCCTTTTCTTGAAGGATAAGATGTGTTCATAGCTGGGTAGCTCTTTATCCTGTTTTATAGGATCCCATAAATTTAAAAGCCTTTCCTTCTTCTGTCCTCTTTAGTTCAAACTGGCAATGTCTCTGCTGGTATGATCTCATCTCTATTCTTTGTGTTTGTTGAGAAGGCTAATTAGATCCAAAGGTAATCTCTTTTTGGAGGAATTAGGACTAGATTCCTATTGGATTAGGGCCTGATCCTATGACCTCATTTAACCTTAATTACCTCCTTAAAGGCCTAACTCCAAATAAAATTACACTAGGGGTTAGGGCTTCAACATATAGATATGGGGAGAGAGGGAAGACAATTCAGTCCATAACAGTACCTAGAGATACCAAGCCAGTTTTCTCAACTTTCACATTATTAGAATGTTCATGTTTTATTGTGTTTCCTGTTATAGAATGTGTAAAATTAAAGTTCTGGCATAAAAGAGAATATTTAGTTCATAATTCCTCAAAAGGTAAAAGTTATCTGCTAGTGAAAAAGAAAGAAATATGCAGGTCTCTTATTATTTATGAATTTCTTAAAAATTAGCACCAAAGGATGTAAAATTGGTAAAAATGTGACATGAGTAATGCATACTAAATTAGAAAATAAAACACTAAACTGATTTAGCCAATTCAAACCATCTCAGAGGGAATAACATTTCTAACTTTTTTTTTTTAAAGAAAAAACTAATGAAACTATACTATAGTAAGGGTTGATGTCAACCTCAACTCTCAATACCATGCTAACTCAGCAGAGTGGATGTTACTATTATGTTATCTAATAATGAAGTATCTATACCCCTCAGATCTGCTGAAGACTGGCTAGGAAGCAGTACGTCTATAGATAAACATGTCAGCGGGAGTCTATTTTCTGCTGCTGAGATAGGATTCCTCTTTAATGTACAACCAAAACCGACATTAGCTCTTATAAAGCAATGATTCCATGAAGAGGAAGGAAGGAAGGATGGAAGGAAAGAAGGGAAGAAAAAGAAAGAAAAAAGTCAGTCTTACTCTTTTGTAATGATGATAGCAGTAAACAAACAGAACTATTAAAAGAAATTAGAGTATTTTAATTTTTTTAGGATTTTAATTATTGATTTGAGAGAGGGAGAGAGAGCATGAGTAGGGGTGTGGCAGAGGGAGAAGGAGAAGCAGACTCCCCACTGAGATGGGAGCCAGACTTGGGGCTCGGTCCCAGGACCCTGGGATCATGACCTGAGCTGAAGGCAGATGCTTAACCCAGTGAGCCACCAGGCACCAAGTAGTTCATATATATATGTATATATTTCCTGCATATACAAGGTTAATAAAAATATATTGATGTCTGGCAGGATTTTTAGAGAATGGCTACTAAATGATTTTTTAGAGCATGATTTTTTAGAGAACGACTACTAAAATCAGAGAGAAAATGACTTAAATAATAGGCATATTCCACTACTGGTTAAGAAACTCACTGGTCAGGGGCACCTGCATGGCTCAGTGGGTTAAAGCCTCTGCCTTCGGCTCGCGTCATGATCCCAGGATCCTGGGATCGAGCCCCACATCGGGCTCTCTGCTCCGCAGGGAGCCTGCTTCCTCCTCTCTCTCTGCCTGTCTCTCTGCCTAGTTGTGATTTCTCTCTGTCAAATAAATAAAATATTTAAAAAAAAAAAAAAAGAAAAGAAACTCAATGGTCATACCTTCTGGGGGTTTAAATTAAAAATGTGTATAGGATTTTTTTTTTTTGGCTTAAAATATCATGGTGTGTTTTTAGCTTTTAGACTAAGGCATAGTTTGTCAGCTAAAGGTTGTATATACTTGAAGTGTTTGGTACATTCTGTCTCCATAAAATGAGAAGGATTATTCCCTTTGTAATATAAAATGCAGAATGTTCTTAATGAAAGAGAAATTTCATTGTTACATAGGACACAATAACCCCAGAAGTAATCCACGACTATTTTACAGAAGTGGACTTTGGAACCATGATTGTGAACATGAATAGGACACCTAATGTAGTAACTCTAGTGAGAATAACCTGCACAGATATTATTTTGTACACTGACGTCAGGTCAGCTCTCCTTGCTGATGGCTGATCTTGATATGTGTTGTCAACACAGAAGAATAAAATATGCCCAAATCCAAGCAAGCCAATGAAAAGAATTAATAACACTGTAATCAACTGTCAGTAAAAAGTTACAAAAATATAAATGACTGAGTTTTCAAAGTAATCAACAGCCACTACATTTGTTTGTGACCTGTGTAATAACACATCAGGACCCCAAAGTAACCTTATGCTAAGCAAAAATTAAAAAGGGGTCTTATAGATATGACCAGATCCCTATGGAATTTACATGCCTTATGGGGCTCTGTAGTTATTTCTAGAACACACGTTATTTAGTGAAAGCTAGCTTACAATTCAGCATTCCTCTTCCATTAGTTTCCAGTCTTTCTCAAGGATATCAGATCCTGTATAAGTACAAATAAGAGACTGAATTGGCTGACTTCTAAACTGCCAATTCTGCAATTCTAGACTTAGTAGCTATAGTGACTAAAACAGCAATTAAAGCCAGAAAATTATTAATTCTAAAAATATCTAAGTCACAAATCACAGAAAGAGAACTCAATCTTCTTTAATAACTGTTGATGTCACACACTTCTGGACTCAAACATGATAAAGTCAATTTCAACAGCTTTATTTAAATGGTGCTGCACATACTTACGTATTCACATCCAGAAACATTTTATCTGAAAAGCATCCAACTTTTGTTCATAACCAAGTACTGAGTAGTTCACACTACCTCATCTCCATCTACCTACCTTTCACCCATCCTCTCTGCTACCTCCCCTGGAAAAGCCGAACTCTTAGGCATGATGCAAAGCTTATTTAACTTTAAGGAGAAAAGGTAGTATGAATCTGATGCTGCAGTAGCTACCCAGTTACCTCCTACCTTCTCCTGTAACTACAGAAAGCTACATACTACAATGCAATACCAGCTCTTTATTCTTTTAAATTTCTCTTTTTTTTTCCTTTTCTTTCTCTCATACATATACCTCAGGCACTCAGTCCTGAATGCTGATTGCAGTTTTTCAATACAAATCATACTTTCCAGAATTGCAAAAAAAAAAAAAAAATCATTAAAGAAGCACATTTTGTTAACTTTTGTATTTTGATTAATTTAGTGCATTTTACTGTTACCATTCTTTGGTAAAAGAATAAATGAATTGGGGCACCTGGGCAGCTCAGTCAGGTAAGTCTATGACTCTTCATTTCAGTTCAGGTGGTGACTCAGGGTCATGAAATTGAGCTGCTCGACTGGCCCTGTGCTGGGCATGGAAACTGCTTAAGATTCTCTCTCTCCCTCTGCCCACACTCCTCCCACTTATGCACACACATGCACATGCACTCTTTCTCTCTGTGTCAAAAAATAAAAATTAAAATTAAAAAAGGAATGAATTCTAAAGATGAACGGAAATAATAGTGTGTAGGACCCATATATTCACTAATTTCTTCATGCTACTTTCTAGGGGGAAATATCAGAAAAGGTAGAAATTACATACAGAATTAACAGAACTGTAAGGAAAGCAAAATACACTTTACAAATAAATGGTGTACTTTTGTATTCACATGTAAATACTAGAAATCATCACAGATTTCTAAGTCTGCCATTTTTAAGTCTGCCATTTTTTTGTTTCTAATAGATTAAGTCATTTTGGGGATTTTTGAGGCATCTAAAATATGTCTAATGTACTTTAAATAAAACTGCCAATAATATCCCTAACTGGACTGAGAAGAGACAGCAGAAAGAAGAAAATAAAATCAGGAGGTTGTTTAAAATTAATCTTAAGTTGTGCTTTGAAGCTACAGATATTCATTCATTCAATAAGTATTTGCCAAGTATCTACTATTTCGTCAGGGAATATGAAGAATAACAAACACATGTACTGTGAAAACATATGAGACGTTGAGAGGGGTTCTAAGCCAGCTGGGTGAGAGAGAGCACAAAATTATCAGGGTTCTGGGAGGGAAACATCTCAATAAAGAATTGATCCTGAGGTTAAACGGAGGCTTATTTCCCCCAAATATTTCTCAGACTGATTTCTAGCAAAGTAAATAAGAGTTGTAAGTTATTTACTTTATGTAAAATATATTAATATGATATAAGCCATGGTCTTAATCCAAAGGTGGTACTAAGTAGTTGTCTAACTTGCCATGCTTTTATTGGATGGCTGTATTCTTTTTGATGGGTCAAGTATCCACAACCAAGAAATGATTCCAATGCAAAAGTGGCAGCAAAGATAAGAACAGTAACCTGGCTTCAAAATCCAGTTTTCCTCTAGGCAAAAGGAACAGTTACACAGAGAGGCTTTTTGTTGGCTATAGAGGCAACTATATACTTGGTTACTGGGAAAGATTGTCAGTAACTGAGACCTCAAAGAAACAAAACAAAACAAAACAAACAGTAGGTATGTCCCAGGGGATAAAGCACTGACCTGGAAGCTAAAAACCTTGGGCTTCTTTACTTAATTATCCCATCATTTCCCCCTGCAAAAGGGTTTATAGCTCCTGGTATTTTACCGCTTGCTCTTTCCTGAGCAGTCTTTGGTTGTGAATAGTTCATGAGTTACTTAAGCCTCTGATGAGTACTCAAGTCACTGTACCACCAGGGATGACACTAATGCATACATTTGTTTCTTCCTATACTCTGTAAGCTCCCAGAAAAAAAAAAAGTTTTAGATAAAAAGATAGTTTTAGACAAAAAGTTTTAGATAAAAAGATAGTTTTAGATAAAATTCTTTTTTTTTTTTTTTTGAAGATTTTATTTGAGACAGAGGGAGAGAAAGAGAGCACGGGGGAGGGAGGGACAGAGGGAGAGGTAGAAGCAGACTCCCCTACTGAACAGGGAACCCAACGTGGGGCTCAATCCCCTGACCCTGAGATCCTGACCTGAGCCAAAGGCAGATACTTAATGAGTCACCCAGGCACCCCAAGTTTTAAATAAAAATCTATGTATAAAGCATAATGAAAAACACTTCTGCAGTTATCCAGCCAAAAGCCAAGACTGATCGGGGTGGGAGCAGTGGTGGTAGTAAGTAAAGGTCAAATTCCAGATACACACTGTAGACAGAGCAAAAAGGATTTCCGGACAGAGTGAACATAGGGTCTATGAGAAGAATCAAGCATACCTTCAAATTTTTTAGTATGAGCAACTTTAAGGATGGAACTGCCATCAACTGATATGGGGAATGATGCAGGTGCATGGAGTTCAGTTTAGGCCACATTAAATTTGAGAGGCCTATTTAACTTTCTTTTTAAAAAAAGATTTTATTTATTTATTTGACAGAGAGAGAGAGCACAAGTAGGCAGAGCAGCAGGAAGAAGTGGGCTCTCTGCTGAGTAGGGAGTCCCATGGGGGCTCGATCCCAGAACCTTGGTATCATGACCTGAGCTGAGGGCAATGCTTAACTGTCTGAACCACCCAGGCACCCCTTGACTTGCAAGTATAACTATTAAGTACCTAGCTGGATTCAGGAATCTGGACTTGTAAAGAGTGTCTGAGCAGGAGATTTAAATGTGGGATGGTTCTCTAACGCCAGACAATGGTTAAGATCTACAAGGTTTTAAGTATGGAAAAGAACCAAGTACTGACCCTTCATTCTTACTCAGTTCCTCCTGAGTTTTATAATCTTGGAACATAAACTCTACCATGAGACAAGTATGGGGCCCTGTTTGAGGACCTGTCTCTCCAAAAAGAAGTTTCACACTGAACAGGTGCTGAAGGGACATCGCCAGAACAAAATACCCATTAGGAAAGTTTCTCAGTTTGTGTGTGTGTGTGTGGGGGGGGGGGGGGGTCCCTGGCTCATCCTGGTAGTATAAATTCAAGATCTAAAATCTGAAGTTAAGGCTTCTCAGGTGATTGAGAAGACATGAGAATCTGAAAATGGATAAATGAAAAGAATCAAATCAAGGACTTACTTATTCTACCTTTGCTAAACAGACTATTTTAGGGTAACCAAATAGTTAATGAGGAAAAACTCAATGAGGCATCACGGTAATAAAAGTAGGGTGATTAATACAATCCGCATTTTCAACCCCTTATAAAATGATAGATTTAGGGGAAAAGACCATCAATAGATATGAAAAACATTAGGAAAAAAAAGGGTAATTAACATTATTTTATAATGTATACACAAGGCTGTACCATATGAACTCAAAGATCAACCCTAACATCATCACTAAAGAACCATAAGTAAATAGAGGACAACTTTATTAGTTTGCTAGGGCTACCATAACAAAGTACCACAGACTGGATGGCTTTAATAACAGAAATTTGTCTCACAGTTCTAGAAGCTAGAGGTCTAAAATAAGGGACCATTAGGATTGGTTTTCTCTGAGCTCTTTCTCTTTGGGTTTTAGATGGCTTCCTTCTCATGGATCCTCATGTGGTCTCTGAAGGCACCCATCCTGATGTCTTTTTGTGAATCCAAGTTTCCTTGGCTTATAAGGACACCGATCAGACCAGATAGAGGCCTACACAAACAGCCTCATTCTAACTTAAGCCCCTCTTTAAAGACTTTATCTCCAAATACAGTCACATTCTGGGATACTGGGAATTGGCTCTTCAACATATTAATTTTCAAGGACATATTTCAGCCCATAAAAACAACCAAACATAATGCACCTCCTGAGATAATGTAATAAAAGTATTCAGCACCATCTATATTCTTTAAAAAAAATTAAATTGGAACCAAATCAAGCATCAAAATCTGAGAACCATTTTTATTTACTAAATGAAGAATAAGGGGACATTTTAAATGACACCAATAAGCATACAACTGGCCATATACAGAAAGTGAACAATTCCACCAATTCCACAAATGACTTTTTTTTTAAACAAACAAATGAATTTTAAGAGGGAGGAGAAACTTAAGAGATATATCAATCAAATGCAATGTGTAGATCATGTTCAATCCTGATTTGAAGAAGCTGGCTCTAAAAAATGTGTTTTTGAGACAAATGGGGAAAAGTACCCATGAACTGGGTATTGGATCACACTAAAAAATGGTTAACCTTGTGGATGTGATAATATAATGATGCAGTAGTATTTTTTTAAAGGTCCTCAGGCTACAGAGAAATATTGTAACTTTGGTTATTCATAGGCAAAACTATATAATAGAGAAACAAATGACATAATGTAGGAAGAAGAAAAATGAAAGAATAATAGCTACTAAAGCTGGCTGATGGATACATGAGGATTCAATTTGCCATTCTCTACTTCTGTGTATGTTTCAAATTTTTTATAAATAAAGTTAATAAAGAGAATTTTCAAATGAGATTTTTCTCTGTATTCTGCTCAGAGAGTAAGTCAATATAGACTTTCTTATAATCTCTCTGGGTCAGCAATTTTTTTCCCCTAATCTACTGTTATACTGAGAATGTTGCCCTTTCTAAGTCCTGTCTTTACTGGGAAGTTTCTGTTGCCACCTCCCTGCCCTCATGTGTAGCCAAGGACTCTGGTATCCTGGATGACTAGAAGTATTAAAATCCATGTCCCTAACTAAAAACAAAAGAAACAAGCCCCTATGTCATTGAACCTAGGCAACCTCACTCCAAGAGCAAGGACACTTTTATCTTGGGTCTACTTTCCAAGTTCTCCCCACCTTTGTTCTTAGTTCCACTGCTTTCTTTTACTTTGTTACAATTTCATCTATCAATCTACATGATACATAATCAAACATTTCTAGACAGGTTCTAGATATCTGGAGCACAAGTTTCAGGTTATCGTAACTGGTAGCCTCTCCTGTGCAAGAAAAACTTCTTATTATTCCTGTTATTTAGCCATGTCACTCAGTTATAGCCATGATGCTTAGAATTTGTTCTGAAAACTTGAAAACCCAGAAAGGAAGGTGAGGGAAGAGGATTAAGGTGGATTGAGGGCAAAAGCTTCCTTGCCATTTTTTTTCAAAAAAGATAGAATGGAGGGAAGATGGGGTGGCTCAGTCAGTCAAGCATTTGGCTCTTGATTCTGGCTCATGTCATGATCCCAGAGTCCTAGGATCAAGCCCTGCATTGGTGTTTGTGCTCAGCAGGTGGTCTGCTTGTCCTTCTCAGTCACCCTTTGCTTCTCCCCAACTCGCACACACATGCACACACTCTCTATATATAATCTTTAAAAAAGTAAAATAAAAAGGGTAGAATGGAATAGAATTTCTCTAACAGACCAAGGGAGAACTGTGGAGAAAGGAAGACAATTCATTCCATACACTCTATAAACAATAAGCAAATAAATGTGCGGCCTTACAAATGGTAGGCCAGAAATTATGGTTCTAGTCACTAAAATTTTACTTTATGAAAATCTGAAACATTTTATTCTCTACACTGAAAGAAGAGTCTCCTGCTTCTTTCAGAGGCTTCCTTGTACTTTGCTGACCAGGTTGCTGCCCATGCTCTGCCCCTGTCTGCCCTACAGTCCAGCAGTTCAGTCTTTTTCAGATCCTCCACTCTACTGGCTCCCTCCTCCGACTCCTGTCACTGGATCCCTGGAGGGCTCACCTCTAGCCTCTAAGGAGTACCTCCATATCCTTTAAGTCTCGGCTTAAATACCCCTTTCTGAGGAGGTATGGATTATAAACTATTATTTTCCACTGAAGACCTTTCTAGTTCTCCCTCAGAACATTCATCACACTTTTATTTACTTGTCCCACATCCATCTTCCTTGCTGAGTAGCAAGCTTCTTGACAGTTCTGTCTACTATAGTGCTGACACAGTGTGGTGCATCAATCAGTTGACTGAGCAAGTAAGCAAGTAAGCAGAGGAAAGAAAAAAAATCACTTCCTTACTCTGCTTTACATCGAGGCAAAATTTATTGGCATCACCAGGGTACTCTGATAAACACCACCAAAGGTCTGGTCTCAGCCTCATAAAGCTATTATAAAGGCTGACTTTTTAGAAGCTCCTTCTTAGAACATTGTCTGAGTTGCATGACATCATATGTGGTTGGATGACTATGAGTTTCTGGATGTATTCAAATTATTTATAAACCTCGATGGAGAAATCCATCAGAAAACTAGAGTTTTTCTCTTTTTAATTAGCAAAGGGCCAGAAAGACATACATACACTCTTTATATATTTAAACTGAAATCTCTATATATACAATATGAAGTCAAAGAGTTGGTATTATTTTAAATACTAGCTAGTATTTTCGAGTACAGTACTTATAAAATGGCATTAGCTCTTTTAATCATCAGGACATTCCAGTGAGATAAGAATTGTTAACTTCATTTCACAGATAAGGAAACTTACCTTACCCAGAAGGTAAGTAACTTTCTAAACTATTCTCACCACTTCGTGAAGGCAAAGTTCTTATTTTCTTGAGTCTTAAGATTTATAAGGATAGGAGGAGTGAAGTGGATTGAAGCCCTCATGGACAGTTTAAAGTTGGGATGGGGCAAAGTCCTCTCTGTTAAGCTATTTACTGGAATAGAGGAGGCAAAAACACCACAGCCTGCCCACCCCTGCTCCCCCTCCTGCTGGCATCTTAGATGACTACAGTTAAGAAGAGCAGACGGATATTTTGTAGAGTTCCATAGTGATCCGAAGGGGCACGTGTACCCGAATGTTTATAGCAGCAATGTCTACAATAGCCAGACTATGGAAAGAACCTAGATGTCCATCAACAGATGAATGGATAAAGAAGATGTGGTATATATACACAATGGAATACTATGCAGCCATCAAAAGAAATGAAATCTTGCCATTTGCGACGACGTGGATGGAACTAGAGCGTATCATGCTTAGTGAAATAAGTCAATCGGAGAAAGACAACTATCATATGATCTCCCTGATATGAGGACATGGAGAAGCAACATGGGGGGGTAGGGGGATAGGAGAAGAATAAATGAAACAAGATGGGATTGGGAGGGAGACAAACCATAAATGACTCTTAATCTCACAAAACAAACTGGGGGTTGCTGGGGGGAGGTGGGATTGGGAGAGGGGGAGCGGGCTATGGACATTGGGGAAGGGAGGCGAACCATAAGAGACTATGGACTCTGAAAAACAACCTGAGGGTTTTGAAGGGTCAGGGGTGGGAGGTTGGGGGAACAGGTGGTGGGTGATGGGGAGGGCACGTTTTGCATGGAGCACTGGGTGTTGTGCAAAAAGAATGAATACTGTTATGCTGAAAAAATTAATAAAAAGAAAAAAAAAAGGAAAAAAAAATAAATAAAATAAAATGCTGTATCATAAAAAAAAAAAGAAGAGCAGACGGTAAGATATGGAAATGACAACTAGTTACAAGTATCAAGATCTACTTTCAGTCTTGATCAGCTTTTGGGTGGCATCAGAAGTATTCTCCTTTAGCCATTCTAACAATAAAACAGGGCCCAATAAGCCAACAGAGCCTGCAAAAACTGCACACACTCCTAGCTTACCATCTGGATATTGGTACTTTTTTGGTTTTAACATTTGCATCGACTTGGCACACTTTACATCATGACAAACCTATCATTTATTCTCCCGTTTACCACTGCCTGGCAAGCAAGTGCTTGTCCACATAGAACCTTGCTATCCTACATAGACAGTCCTTCATCATGGATCACTCTGAAATTCAATGATGCTCATAACTAAGAATATGTGGCTTATGATAATCCTGAAATGGCCATGCTGCACTAGTCATTCTTTCCGTCCTCTCCTTCACTGAGGCCCTCAGAGGCTACTGAAGAATGTATCGTTTGGCTTGCCTTCTTTAAATGTTTCTGCCCCTGTGATGCACTAACTTATCCCACATTCCGAGCAGTTACTCATGATTCAGTGCATCTAATATGCATAATTTCACAACAAAACATTTAATGATAATCAGTAAGACTGTCTAATGAAACTGATTCAATTTTTAAAATTTGTTTTGAGACTGCCAGTATTTAAGGAGGTGGCAGTAGCACTGTTGCCCTCATACAAAAGCTTGTAAGGGATTCCAAAATAACATCTTGACAAAAGAAAAGAAGAGCTTAAATATTTCACTATTTGCCGAACACCTGAAGCATAAATTGAATACTCGGGATACAAACATATTATTCACGCAACTACTACCTATGAAGCCTCCGAAATTAATGTTACATCACGGTTCCTTTCAATAATAAACCTTCCTCTGTTCCACAGTATTTCAGAGATTTCATTTTAGGAATGAATCACAGGAAGACCTGACTAGACTTGGTGTGAAACAGACAAAGTAAAAAAATTACCATGATCACTCTTCTACCCACCTACTCAGATCTATGGTGGCAGAACTTGCTAAAATACCAAAGCACTCAATCCTGTTTCCCTGTCTCTAGAAGGCTTTCACCAACTCGTTCCCTGTTCTCTTCTGTTCTTCAGAGGGGGCATGATTCCCCACCCTTTACTGCCCATCCATTTCCCTGGGAGAGAAACCGACAGGACCCATGCAAACCCAGATACAATGGCAATTCTGCCATATACTGTCAACAGGGTTCTTTGCGTTTCAGTTCTCCGAATGCTCTGTGGCACCTGCCACAAACCCCTACAATTCCCGCCTATGCACTTGCTGATATTTGCATGGAACACAGCAAGTGAAAGAACATCCAGGAGTTTCAGGACAGTGTTTGAGAGGGTGAGAGGGATGTCTTCCCAGTTTGCTAGTTGGTAGAGGACTTACCTACCTGAGGGAACTGATCAAAGGGCAGAAAGAAGCCTTTTAGTCTGTATTTATCAGGCAGTCTGTATCAGCAACAAGGGTGGCAAGGAAATGTAGGCACTAATGCACAGAAATTCTTCTTAGCAGAGGACAATCTACTCTTAGGGTCACTTTTCCCCCTGGTTTTTGTGTTTTATGAGGTTTTTGGTTTTTTAAAATTTTATGTCGTGTTTTCATTTTATTCTGTATCTTCATAGGAACTGAATGAGAGATGAGAAAAAATTACACTGGAGGCTACTATTCAGATACCAATTTTGAACTGGGAAACTTTTGTACAACTTGTTACAAGATTAATAATTTTATGGACATTCCGGTGGTAAGCTATATGGCATGTTTACTTCTTACCTAGAAATAATTTGTATCAGTAAGGTAAAAAGCTGCAAAACTTGGGAAAACACTATTTTGAGAAGAGGAAATGCACATGGCTGGCAATTATGTGGAAAGTGGTCAATTTCACCAGAAATGGGGAAAGTTAAAATTAAAATAAGATACCATTTCATGACCATTACATTGGGGAAAATTTAAACATCTCACAATATCCCATGTAAAAAACGAAATGGAGCTACACCGACAGTCTCATCAACTGCTATGGGGAAGTACAAGTAGGTACAACCGTTTTGGAAAGCAATCTGCCAAACTGTGGTAAGAGAGACTGTTTACCTACTGATTTACAGTTTTACATCTAGGTTTTTATGTACATAAAAAATATATAAGAACTTAGCAACACTTTGCAGTAGGTCTGATGCATACATTTCTGTCCTTTGATACAATTTAATACTGTATGGCAATAAAAGCAAACTAGAGGGACATGTATCTAGAAAAAATTCTAAATTATGTTAAATAAGGAAAAAAGGCTGCAGAAATATACTCATTAAAAAATGACATACACAGCATAGTGACAGTTACAAAAAAAAATTTTAGGGCATGTGCAACAATGTTATATTTTGTTAACAGATACATCCTGAGGTAGTATAAGTTTAAAAATATGAATGGGAATAAAAGACACCAAGTCTAAGATAATTGTAACCACTAAGAAGGAATATAGGGGGCTTAAATCTTATTTTTAAAAATCAGAAAAAATAGTAAAATGCTAATTTTTATTTGACTAAGTAATGAAAACACGAGTCTTCATGTTATTATTCACTATTTGAAATGTTTTATGATTTTTCTAATCTTCAAATTATTTTTAGTAACATGGAAACCACATACTCTGCATCCTATATCATAAGCATTTCTCAATGTTAATATCTAAAACATTTATTTTGCTTTCAAGAGTACATAAAGCAACATTAGAATTGCATTTGAGGCTTACTTACCGTCCTATATATACAATGAAGAGAAAAGAGGCTATGACCATAATCTTTGGATCAAAGAGATTAACTTTGCTAGTGCTTCTCACGTGTTGTGTATCTGAAATTTCTGAATATTTTTTAAAAGAACAGATGCTCAGTAAATAAATAAACAAATGGACAGATGCTCAAGCCTTATCCTAAACCTGCTTGAATCAGAATCATTGCATTGAGAACCACATACAGCTAAGACTGAAAACCACTGATCAAAAGGGCACAAAGAGAAAAATAAGCAATCCTGATTGATTCAGATAAGTCACATGGTTGAAATGGTAGAGGGACAGGTTTGTCAATGACTATGCAGACAGTTCTATGCCTCCCACCTATGCAGTGTACAAGCAAAACATAAAACATGAGAGAATAAATAATTAAGAAGGCATATATAATAATTTCATAACAGCTAACATCACGAGGGAAAAAAAGAAAGACAGTAGTTCAAATGAAATGTGTCATTCACAAAGTGTTCTTGCATGGCAGTAACTAAATTAGACTAGAAAAAAAAAAAAAAAAACAGGACATCACAGGACTGTACGAGAGTGAAGCTGGGGTATTTATTTCCCTAGCTCCTTCCTTGCCTGGTCACAGAAAGGCTAGAGCTGTAAGTTGGACAGACTTTTCCACATAGTTACCCTCTTTGGGCTTTAGTCATGGTTCCCTTCTTAATATCCATTCAGGCCTAAGGAAAGTAATGGCTCCCACTACTGCTAGTCCTGGGATGCTTCACCATCCATTTCTGGCTTATTTTAATCCAGGCATACCTTTCAAGTTAAACTCTTCTCCATTATCCCAACTGACACTGCAACCTATTTTCTACTAGAACACTAACTGATATAACTGTGAAGAAAAAATTGTACCTGAGTATCTGATTAATAAATTTATTTCATAGATCTAATGTTATAAGCCAGTATATCCTATTATCCAGTGTTCTAGTTCATATATATGATTCAGAAACAAATATATATTTAAGGTATGACTTGTACCTTTGAGGGAAAAAAATCAAGGTGGAGAACAAGTTCAAATAGAAAGTAAATGAAATAATAAAAGACAGAGAAAGTAACCAACACGTAGAACTCTCTGGTAAACTATAAACAAGAACTAGGAAGTCAGGGTAAGCTTTGTGGAAAACAGTGGTATTACAGCGGGGTCTTAAAGAATAGAGAGGATTTAGAGAGTGTTTGTCAAGTAGAGTGGAGAGAAACAGATACTTTGAGCAAGAAAACTAAAATAAGCCAAAACACTAAATTGGGAAAGGATATGGTTGTTTGGTGAGCAAACAGTATAATGCCTGACTAGAAGAGAGAAAGCTTTATTTAAAACTATAAAGCCTTGGGGCGCCTGAGTGGCTCAGTGGGTTAAGGCATCTGCCTTGGGCTCAGGCCCTGATCTCAGGCCCTGATCTCAGGCCCTGATCTCAGGGTCATGGGATCGAGCCCCGCGTCGGGCTCTCTGCTCAGCGGGGAGCCTATTTCCTTTTCTCTCTGCCTGCCTCTCTGCCTAGTTGTGATCTCTGTCAAATAAATAAATAAAATCTAAAACAAAACAAACAAACAAAGAAAAAACCCCAAACTATACAGCCTTAGCTGGTTTTAAGTCAGATAGGTGTAGCTATGTAAATATTTATTATACAATTTATATATTATCCTAAAGACAAGTAGTCTGAGAAAAAATGGGTTTTGCCTTAAAACCAAAAATTGAAAGAGTATGGCCAGAAAAATACACCTCAGTTTTAATTTCTATCACTATTAAATAAACTTTAAACAGTCTTCAATTTACTCATTGTACCATTGGCCCAACTATCTACACTATTCATTAAAAGCTGTCTACTTTGGTGTCCATACTTCAATTCTAGCCCCTTGGATGAATTTTTTTAATAGGCTTCTAAATAGGACAAGCAATTCTCAACCAGAATACCTCTCATGCTTATCTCAGCCATTTTATGAAGAATGTTTTGAAGCTGCTTTAAAAATGTGTGCTAATGATCTACTGATATTGTTTCTAAAGTCTTCCAGGTATCACACCATCAGTGAATTAATCAGATAAAGAGATTATAGAATTTGAGACCAGTTCTATTGTTACTATAACCTTCTTCAATATTTCTGCTTGCTACAGGGAAATTTATCAGGATTAAAAAAATGCAATGGATCTAATTTTCTTAGCTTTTCCACTTTTCTAAAAGATTTGCCGCTCAAGTCATTTCCTTACTTTTTTTTTTTTTTTCAAAATCTAAGGAAGCAATAAAACACCTTGTTGGGTGCCTGGGTGGCTCAGTGGGTTAAGCCGCTGCCTTCGGCTCAGGTCATGATCTCAGGGTCCTGGGATCGAGTCCCACATCGGGCTCTCTGCTCAACGGAGAGCCTGCTTCCCTTCCTCTCTCTCTGCCTGCCTCTCTTGTGATTTCTGTCAAATAAATAAATAAAATCTTTAAAAAAAAAAAAAACCAAAAAAACCCCACCTTGTTAAAAAGTTAATGCTTACAGTACCAAGAATACTTAGATTTCATCAATATGATTCTATTTTTATATACTTTATCATATACTAGGCTGAAAAAAGATTTTTTTTTGAAGATTTGAGACAGAAAGGGAGAGAGATGGTGCCCATGCTTGTGTGCCAGGGGATGGGCAGAGACAATTTTAAGCAGACTCTGTGCTCACACAGCCCATCATGAGGCCCAACATGGGGCTCCATCTCATGACCCCTGAGATCATGACCTTAGCCAAAATGAAGAATTGGATGCTTAACCAACTGAGCCATGAAGATACTCCAAAACACGGTATTTTAATGTGGGTATTTTTGTGTCCCCATTTTATTGTGGACTACGATCAATTGTCAGGGTATGAAACAAATTATTAGTTTCAAAATACTTAACAAACATGCAAATGTACACAAAGAAATAAATATTTCTATGTACAAAAATACATACAGACATAGAACTTTAGCCTTCAAGTAGGCATTGCCCCCTTTGGAATGTTCCCTCTAGGAAGGATGCAAAGTTATTCTAACAATGCTGCCATTATTTAAAACTATTACTAAGTCACCCTTTTCAAATAGCTTTCATAGCCTTTCAAATAATCTTTTAAACATCCTTAATAGTGGTAAAATCTTGAAGGTACAAATGAGTTTCACAATCATGCAGAAATCATTTTATCAAGTTTTTTCAAATAAAATATGGGTTCTGGGACGCCTGGGTGGCTCAGTTAGTTAAGCGACTGCTTCAGATCAGGTCAGGATCCTGGAATTCTGGGATCAAGTCCCATATTGGGCTCCCTGCTCGGCAGGGAGCCCACTTCTCCCTCTGACCCTCCCACTTCTCATGCTCATTCTCTCTCACACACTCTATCTCTCAAATAAATAAATAAAATCTTCAAAAAAATAAATAAAATAAAATATGGGTTCAAACTGAGTTATATAGTTTCAATTGAAAAAGTACAAACAAAAACCAGTCCTTATAAAAGTGATCCTCAAAATATGTTTCTTTTACTTATAAATGGACTAGAAATTGCAAAAGATTTGAAATAATTGTGACTAGCAGCAATACTTTTACAAGTGTTTAGCTTCCTAAAGTGACTACTTGGAATGACCACACTCTTTCAAAAAATTATTAACAGCATGTTTGCAGGGAGGGGCAGAGTTTCATGACTCCACAGTCACACTTTGAAGTTACAGGGGATCTTTTTTTTCCATGTAGTTAACCATATTTACTTCATTAATTCTCTACATATCCCTTATGAGAGAAAGGCCAGATTATCATTCCTTTTTTTCCCCAGGTAGCTGAATGAAGGCTGAATAAGGAAAGAATCTTGTCTATCTCATGAGTCGATAAATGAGTCTAAGCATATTGTGCCCTAACATTTGTGCTATGTAGATAGCAAAATGTAAACGAAATGTTTTAGCTTTATGCTGCTGGATAGAAAGGCATTAAATGAGGTAGATGTGTCATAAAATATTACAGAGGTCTATTAAAATGATTATTAATTCATTGCACACTTGCCTGAAAGAATTCTTGCTTCATGTATGACAGCTACTTATTAAAGAGGCTGCATCTACCTTAAAATACACTCATAAGCATTCTACTAGAGTCTACTTTATCAAAAAAAGAATGCTACTTGATTTTAGAAGGAAAAATATCTTCATTTTGAAAAACCAAAAATATAAATCAAAGACAGGAAGAAAAACGGGCAGTAAAAGATCTATCAGCAAACTCATGTAAGAGCAAACCCTAGGGAAACTGGTGAATAGTTGCTGTTTGTGGAGAGTTAAAAACAATATAAATGCACGATTATAAGTCGTATTTCACTGAAATTATTGAAATGGCTATTCTCCTAAACATTTAATTCTTCTGTTTGGGAAAAGAAAACCTGCTGCTCAATATTCTAGAATACCTATGTGCCCACTTCTTCCATTCTACTTATTCATTAAATAAATATTTAGGGCTCCCAGCAGCACCATATTTAAATAGGATATTAAAGATCTGACAGGCCAAAGACAAATTTAGTTCTCACTGTTACTCCCCGATCCTACTCAACAACTGAAACTGTAACAGCGCTCCAGCTAGTCTTAAGGGCTAACTTGCTTCAAGTTAACAATCTTTGTCTGCTCCTTGATCTCTAATAAAACTAATTTGCTTTCTTTGAGATCTGCAGACCACTGGTCTTGGCCTAAGACTAGAACCTTCCCAGGACACAGAGGCCCACAAGTGTGGTTGAAGCCACCTCGACTTTCTGATTAGCCCAGCAATCTTTCAGCCAATTTTTTTTTCGTTTTAAGGCCACACTAATGACTTCACTGATCTCCCTTTGTCCATCTGTAAATCTTTCTCTCCACTGCATAAAGAACAGAGTACTCTTGTACAACCACCCCTGGGTACCAAGGAACCAGATCTTTGCACAGCCTCCAAGTACCAAGATAACTCGGTAGCTGGTATCACCAAGTCTACATGTAATCAATAAATGTTACAGAGTACTATACTCCCTTAACTGATTAAACCCCTTTAAAAACCTCTGGGCCACACAGAAACCTAGGAAGGCCTTTGGACAAAAGTCCACCTTCTCCCCCAGAGGGCTGGTCTCCTGAATAAAGTTCATATTCCTCTCCAATCAAAACTCGTCTCTTGAGGAGAGGAGGGTTGGGGGTAGCGGGTAACAGGGTGATGGGTATTGAGGAGGGCACCTGCATTTGATGAGACTGGGTGTTATACTTAAATAATGAATAACTGAGCACTACACCAAAAACTTATTATGTGCGATACAGTGGCTAACTGAACATAACTTGAAACACACACACCAAACAAACAAACAAAACAAAACAACACAACCCTCCTCTCTTGGGTATTGGTCTTTTCAGCAACAGGCAGCTGAACTTAGGTCTCCCAAACAAAATGATTCCAGTCTTTTAAGCAACACTTTTTAGGGGTAATATTCCAAGAGTCTGAAAAAACTCAACTCCATTTTTAATGAGAGGCTTAGTAATTATTGACTTACAAAACATAAAGAGTATCCAATGGGCATTCTGAGCCCTACATTTTGTACGGGGTTAAGTGACTGGACCAAGAATAACTCTCAGCTAGACAAGTTCTAATCACACCTCCCACAAGGGCTGGCTGCTTAGTTCTGATAAAATCATGTTTCGGGCGT
The DNA here is from genome assembly GCF_922984935.1 of Meles meles. Classification (NCBI taxonomy): domain Eukaryota; kingdom Metazoa; phylum Chordata; class Mammalia; order Carnivora; family Mustelidae; genus Meles; species Meles meles. Next base: position 90,133,858 of record NC_060068.1, read on the forward strand.
GGGTGCCTCAGCTGTCTCGTCTATAAAATGGGGTAATTTAATAGGTACCTGCCCATACAACAATCCTTTGAAGTTAACTAATGAATGCTGTCTTGGATGCACCTGAAACTATCAGATGCTACTGAAGTATTGAGTACTGTCTGGAAAAGAACACTGAGCAATACATACACATTAGTGCTAAATACGGCAGTAATAATAACAGCCCCCGCCCCCAACCCTCTCCTCATCTCCGCCCCGCGCACAAAGCGTCCTTATAACCTCAGCCTAGCCAAGTTTGTACACTCTGGATCCACGACTGCAACAAAAGCAGCTAAAAGGCCAACACCAAAATGGACCAGACAAAAGAAAGTGGCTCTGAGCTGAGGCAATGGGCCACAGAAGGGGGTGTGTGCCGACTCTTCCCAGAAGCTCTCAGATGAAACAGGACTCGTTCCCCAACTCCTACCCGGAGGGCATCCAACAATCGACCCAGTCGCCCACCACCCGCTCCCTGCCCTCCGCCGGAACCCTGCTCCCTCTGCACCCAAGCGTGGCCCCAATCTTCACGGCCCTGGCTCCCATCTCCAGACCCGGTGTAATTTCACCCGGTCCAGGGTCGCGCCCGGAAGGCTCCGCAGAGAGTCTCAAGTGCGCAAGTTAAACCGCTGGGGCCACATCACCTGAGACCGGGTCGGGAGGCAGCCAGGCCAGCCCCAGCCCCAGCCCCAGCCCAGCCCGGGCCAGGCCAGCCCAGCCCTCCAGCAGCCCTAGCTCCCCCAGTGGAGCCCGGCAGAGCCACCACAGCCCGTCAGGGCAGACGGAGGCCAGACACCGTCGGGGAGGCGTGCCCGACTGGGCTCTAAGCCGCCAGACCTTACCTGCGTCTGTGTCCGGGAGCCGTGGGCTCCGCGCCCCCTCCTGGCGCGCCCCGCGCCCCACGCCCGGCAGCCGGGCTCTGAGGACTCGCAGCGCCGCGGCTCTAGCGACCGCGATGCCGGTTCTGCGAGACGGGAAGCGACAGGAGCCAAACCCCGCGGAAAGCGCTCCGGCTCGCCTGGGTCTCGGCGCTCCGCGCTGCACACCGCGCAGTTCATTCACCTCGGTGGGTTCCGCCCCGGCTGAGTGTGGGCGACGCCCCGCCCTGACCCACTGCCTACCCGAGCACGCCAGCAGTGCCCGGCTCGGCGAGACCAGGACGAAGTTGTTCCCTCTTGCCGTCCCCTTGCCAGAGCAACCGAAGTTTCCTGGGCCTCCTGCAACCTAGGCCTCACCCAGGCGCAACCCGAGGCCAGAGATCCGAGCCCACCTGCTGGGTCTGTTGCTTCTTGTGCCTAAATTTCCACCTTTGTTCAGCTGGGATTCATTACTAAAGTGTTCTTGACTTCATTCTTGATGAATTACAGTTCCTTTGTGAGTTGATGACCAGAAGTAAATCAAAAGTGCTTATTCGGGGAGTGTTGGGGGCGGGGAGAGGGTCCTCTTGGAGTAAATCTTGCCTTGTCAACAGCTCATCGAAATAATGAAAACAGATGATCCAGAGACTATAAATAAGGTTCGGAACATAAAAAGCAAGTTTTATTAGTTGGTTTGAGGAAGGGGAGGAAGCTCTAAGGAGGGAGCCTCTAAAGACTGTATCGGTTTTTCCGCTAGATAGAAATTTCATTTGGACTTCCTGTGCAAGACGGGGGTTGCATATAATGATTTCCCACCAGAGAATCTAAGGCAATCAATAACAAAACCAAAGACATCAAATAGTACAGGAAACTGCAGACCAATATACCTTACAAATATTAATACAAAACTCCACAATAAAAACCTAGCAACCTAAATCCAACATAAACAAAACATTTTATAACACGATCAAGAAGGACTTCCCTGAGGAATGCAAGTTGGTTTATTGAAGTAATACTCTTAGAACAAAAGGCATAAGGACATTGGGGAGGGTACGTGCTATGGTGAGTGCTGTGAAGTGTGTAAGCCTGATGATGCACAGACCTGTACCCCTGAAGCAAATAATACATTATATGTTAATAAAAAATAATTAATTTAAAAAAGAAGAAAAGGCAAAGACCACGGGATCATCTCAATAAATGAAGAAAAAGCACTTGATAAAATCTAACACGTTTTCATGATAAAAACATTCAACTAAAAGGGAACCTCCTCAACATGATAAAAGGCATCTATAAAAAACCCAAAGCTAAGATCATACCTAATGGGGGGAAAAATGAATAGTTTCCTCTAAGATCAAGAATAAGACAAGAATGTCCTCTCTTCCTACTTTGTTTCAACTTTGTACTGCAGGTTTTAGCTAGGACAATTAGGCTGGAACGGTTAAATACCTAACAGTAAATATAGCAAATAGAAGACAAAGAATTATTGAGGAAAACCAAGACAATTGCCCTTGGAACTGAAGGGCATTAGGACACAAGCTTTCAGCTCAATGGATAGAAATGGTCTATACAAGGTGTATTATTGTGAAATTTCAAAGCATATAATGGTCAGAGAAAAGATTTTAATAGATTCCAAGGAGGGAAAACATAGATCATTTATGAACCTTCAGAAATTAAAATGACATTGGACTTTTTGACAAACAAATTCTGAGGGAAAATTATGTTCAATCTAAAAAATAACATGAGGTTAAAAACAGGTATTTCAGATATGCAAAATTTTAAGTTTTTTTTTTTCATGCATCCTTTCTCAGAAAACAATTGGAGAATGTGCTCCATTACAACAAATGGTTTGTCAGAAGAGAGAAGTGAAATTCACACCCAAGTCAACTATGGTAGGCACAGTGACCCTCAAAAAGATATTCACATCCTAATCTCTGGAACCTGTAAATATGTAACATTACATAGCAAAAAGGACTTTGCAGATGTCAATAGAGTTAGGAACTCAAAATAGGAAGACTGTCCTAGATTATCCAGGTAGGCTCAATGTAATCACATGATTCTTTAGAAGCAGAAAACTTCCAGCTGGAATCAGAAAGATGAGACATAAGGGACTTAAGGCCTGAAACTTGCTAGAATCTCCCAATGCTAGAGGAAACCATATGAAAAACACAAGGAAGAATGTGGGCAGCTCATAGAACCAGAAACCTGGCTAGATTCACAGTTTTTTGTTTTGTTTTGTTTTGTTTTAAGAAATAAATTTTTAGAAGTACAAAGTTTATTACCAACAGGCCTGGCAGAAGAAAGACAAGAAGAAAAGTCTTAGCACTTTCTGATTAAGGCATGTAGTTTAGTCTCTTATTTACTATGAAGCCATAGAATATAGTCAGAGAAATGACAGGGTTGAAAAATTTGGCAAATAAAAACAGGATACCCAGTTAAAATCAAGTTTGGACAAGATTTTAGTATAAAAATACTTATACTAAAAAAAATCTTTCGTTGTAAGTTCAAATTCAACTGGTTATCCATAGTGACCTAAAAAGTGAACCCTCAAAACAATGGTCCTCAACACTGACTGTACATTGGTAGCTCCTAAAGGGCTGGTGAGGATATCCATGCCCACTGTCACCCTGGTATGACCACATCAGAATTCCCTGGGGTGGGAGCTCAGGTGAGTCCAGTGTACGATCAAGGTTAAAAACTGGAACCCTAGAGAGGAGTTAAGATGTACAGGTCTGGTGAACTGAAACCAACGTCCCCTGCCAGTTTACAACCTGAAGTGAAAAAATATTCTAACAAATTTTCTAACAAATATTCATGGTCTCAAAGTTACCACTGAAGACTATGATTTTCAATACTTTACAGAAAAGCTTTAATTTTTTTTTTGTACAGATAAAAGCCCCACTTCATGGTTATAAGGTACCAAATAAATACTAATTTAACTACTAGGAAATTGGTATCTCAATATTTACTGATAGTATATGGCACCCTACCAGAAAAAATGGCTAGCAGAACATGAAGTCATCTCAAAGTCCCTATGTCAGTAGTCTTTGCACTACCTAGGAGTTGAGGTTTCTAACTTCTGGCTTCAGTTACAATTACCAGTCAAAGCTAAAATAAATAACAAGGGAATTATAACATATGCCTAGAGACCCAAAACGTGTGCCACAACTCCTGCCATTTGAGATTAGAGCAGGACTTTTAGGTGATCTGAGACAGCAGGCAGTTAGAAAGAAAATCTTGAGTTAATGGCATCATTTGCAGAGGCAATCTTGGAAGTTGTGAGACCACCATAGGAAGACAGAGAGTCCTTAGGAAAATTCTAGGTTTAGGACCATAGCAGAAAAAGAGCTAAAGAAGTTCCTGTTGGAAAGACTGGAAAGAACTGTAAGAAAATCATATTACAGAAATCAAAGGCTTTCCATGGGAGTGTGAAGAACAAGTAGATAGTGTCGGACATGGCAAAGAGGTGAATGAGGAAGAGGAAAGACCACTCGGTTTGATGACCCACAAGACAGTACAGAATAGCTTAGCTGTTGGGCTCTGGAACCAGAAGGCCCTGGCCTGAATCCCACTTAAATTCATAAAACCATAGGACAAGTTTGCCTTAGTTTCTTTGTTCAAAAATAGGAAATAATGTAGAGTTATTATGAAGTTTCAATGATTTTATCTACATAAAGTGCTTAAAATGGTATCTCAGAGTAAGGACTCAGAAAATACCAGTTGTTATTGCTAGTATTATTGAGAACCTTTAAGAAAACAGTTTGTGTAGAATAAACTTCAGTTGGGACTCATTTCAGTGAAATGACGCAAATCTAATTCAAGTTGACCCAAGGACAATATTCATAGGAATAAGTCTATGATAGTTTTATGCATATTCAGATCTAAGTGCTCAGATGTTGCCATCAGCAGGATATCTCAATCTTTTGGCATTCTTTTTCCGTGTTGGCTTTAGTTTTAGGCAGGATCAGCCTATGCAGTGGCAAATTTGGCCTCCAGTAACTCCAGGCTGAAATTCAAGCTGTTTAGCGATTGCAATGGAAAAAGAATACCTCTTTCCCAATAGTCGCAGCAAAGTTCTAGAACTGAGGCTTAGTATACAGACTTGGACTGCATGCCCACTCTCATCAATCACTATGAAAAGAAGGAGGTAACTAACAGGTTGGCCAAGTGAGTGTTATTTACTCACCCATAAAACTCATGTGTGAGTGTATCGAGATGTGGGTGTTGGGAGGAATTAGCCTCCTTACTCAGGCCATAAAGGTTGAAAGCGGAAGAGGTATAATTTCCAAAAAGAATGTTGGGTACTATTATCAGAATATGGAGATGGATATTTAGGCAGGCAAAAATAAAATGTCTATTTTTAGGGGTGACTGTACAGTGAAATGAGCACAGAATAAAGGATTACTGAACATCAGATAAAGAGCCAGGCTGAAGCTTGAATGATGGTAGAAATCTGTACGTAAGTTTGGAGACTTTCTTCAAAATGTTCATCATCTCAAAAAGAAAAATAAAAGCAGTCTAATGATATGATTTACATGAGGCCCAGACTTGGGAAAGTTAACATGCTCAAAGGACAAGGATCAAAGGAATGAGTGTTTCATAAAAGAAGTGCTGGTGAATCTGTGGGTCCCAGATTGGGCAGGGAAGCAACAAGGCCAGAAAGACACTGGCAAAGTAAGCTCTACGTTCCTGCAGTAGGAATATCACACAACTAATGCTGAAGTTATAGAGCAAAGCAATGCTCCTAGAGATGCGTACGTAACAGGAATGGAGATGGGAAAAGCCTTCAGGAAAAAGTAGTTGTGTGTTTTCCCTTTGACACTCTTTCTTCGTGATGTAGAAGACTATAGACATACTGCAATTTGAACTCAAATCAACTGAAATCTGAAAAAGCTGAATAAATCTGATTTTGTATTTACAAGTAATCAATACACACTAATTTGTATTTTATTAGTGTTGGAATGAAATGTGACTCCATCCAAAACACTCTAGTGACACTAAATCAGAGGCTTATTTAGTTACCATATTAAATTATAATTATATATAATACAGTTATATATACTAACTAAAATACTTAACATATTTATCATAAATATAGATTAAATAAATTAGCATTACTAAAATCAGGACAGAATTTTTTTTAACCAGGTATGTTCATTCCCTAATCTTTGAAACACTAATAGGAAAAATCTTCTTTCAAAGAAAAGCATGATATTATGAAAATATCAAAGAAGACTTGAGATTTATGATTTATTAGCTACATAATCTTATGCAAGTCACCTGCTTACTTAAGATTGATCTTAAATGGTATGTCTTAGTCTTGTTGTTCTGATTATCAGATGCAAACATTATGTGACAGTCTTATATACAACATCATTTAAATACATTAAATACATTTAAATACATACAAAATCATTTAAATAGGTCATTTTTATTAGAAATATTTTACAATGTGAATACCTACTTAATTAATCCAAAATTAGATAGACTTAACATTAATTTCTAGCCTACTCATAAAGGATACACATTTTAAGACTAACTCTTCATTTAAGTACTTTCTTCCAAATTATTGAGGCAACTCCCCAATAACAGTCTTCTGTCCCTCACCTGAGTTGTGTTTTCTCAGTTAATAATTCAAATTATTCAAATTCAAGTTGTTCAATCCATTTGTTTATCAGAGTCAATACAACCATTCATTTATCAAAACAGAGACTATTACTAGTTTCAAAGAGGTTACATATCCTTTCCACCTTCAAATGTTAAGGGACCCATTCCAAATGTTAGTTGTTTGGTTTCAGAATTTATTCATTTTTAAAGATTTATTCATCTATTTTAGGGAGGATGGGGAGAGAAAGAGAGAGAGAGAGCACACACATGAGCAGAGGGGCATAAGGAGAGGGAGAGACTCTCCAGCAGACTCCTCACTCAGCACAGAACCTGATGTGGGACTCCGTCCCAGGACCCTGAGATCATGACCTGAGCTAAAGTTGAGAGTGGGAAGCTCATCCTTCTGAGCCACCCCAGCAAAACCCCTGGTTTTAGAATTTAAATGAAATTGGCTTACGGAAGCAGTTGTTTTTCATCAGAGTAAGAAAGAGGGAGAGAAGAGAAAACGCAAAAAAAAATGTGATTTACATGTGCTGCCTTGCCAAAATAATTCAAGCAAATATAACCACTTAAACATTATGACAGTTTTTATTCTAGCTCACTCTAGCTGCAGTGGGTCTGAATCTATCAGACTGCCTACTCTTGCTTTCCCTGCAAAAGGCTCAACTTGCAGTGTGTCCTAAATTTTAAGTTTACGGTCTTGGGCCCTGAAGACATGAAATTCACAAATTTACCAAAATAGCATCATTTATGTTGGTATATATCATTTCATATACCTCTCTGTCCCATAAACTATTTATATTCGAAGTAGATGCCACTACTGTCCTTTAATGGAGGAGTCACAAACTTGCAGTCTTATAGTTTCATTTGCAGACTTTACTGTTAGCTACCCAGTAAGTGAAGATGCCCATATCAGTAATTCTTGAAATAAATAAATAAACAAACAAGTAAAGGAAGGAAGGAAAGGGAAGGAAAGGGGAAAAGAAAGGAAAGGGAAACGAAAAGGATATGGTTAGAGGCTTGCTCTAAGAGTGTTACCTAGAGGGCAAAGTTCTAGACACAGCACCTTCATGAAATTGGGCCACATAATTAGATATTTCACAGGAGTGGAATGAATGCCACTGTGATGCCTGAAGGCACTCTGAATACTGGGGATAGTTTAGTTCTATGTTCTCCAGTCAGGGTCATGAGGCGGATTCTACTTCTGCAGGGTTTATCCATGTACAGTGAGAGGGCGTTAGCTATAGCACAGACTCCTTGGCCGTAGCTTCAGCCTTCGTATTCGAGGACCAAAAAGCCAAATGCTGATTTGAGTGTCATTTGTATAACACAGACATCATATTTATTTTGAAAACCAATTACGTTGCTATTCTTTGGTGTTTACTATATCCAAAGTTGAATGAAAAAAATTCTCTGAACTGATTTTGTGAAGCAATGAGTCTATGAAAGAAAGAAAGCAAAAAAAAGTTAATATGGTTGCCCTCAGGAAGCATTCGTCAGGGAATGAGGCTTCTGAGAATCTTTGGGTCTAGATCATGAACAGGGCATAGGTTGGGAAACTTAAAAATGAATAACCTTGGTCGGTTAAGATCAGAGAGGAAGGAAAGATTGAGGACATGATGGCAGTACCTCATACTGACAGAGCTAGCTGAAACATACCTTGCATGTCTACCAATCTCTAGTAAAGATGAGCAATGAGAATCACCAGTGTGCCCCGTAATGAGCACCTCGCCGCTGCGGTGCTAAGCAATAATTAATGATTGTATTATAATACTAGACTTTTAAAATTATTAATATAATTTATGCCAACATTGCAGCACCATTTAAAATAAATTTTCAGCTTTAATCCGATACTCAAGAATTCATTCTACACTGGTGATTTTCAGTTTTGGCCTTGACTTTGGCCAAATTAGACAGAAACATTCAGTTGTTCAAACAAAATGCATATTTGGTGCACTGCAATGGGAGCTATCCTGGAAGAAAGCTATTCAGTTCTGTTAGGGCTCTTCCAATGATGAGCAATTTACTTGTGAACAAAGCAAAATTTTCCTTGTCTTGTTAGTAGACAGCTCTAATTAATCAAATTTTCTTTACCATATCATCCTGAAATCTTCCTCATAACCTTTGGTTCACTACCCTTAATTCTGTCCTCTGATGGAACAGAGGAATAGAATACCTGCTTCATAAGGTTAACCTTTCAAGATCTGCAGGCAATCCACTGCCATTTCATTTTCAGGCTAAGTGTGATCAGGCCTTCAGCTATTTATGGCACACACAGGCCACACACGTCAGTGTCCTAGTGCTCTCCTCTAATATTTGATACCCTTCTTAAAAAATGTAGAACCCAGATTTAGAGCCTTCATTTGCTCAAGAGATTTTTATTAAGAATCTGTCTTGTGTGTATGTAGAGTTGGAAGATAAAGCAGTGAACAGAACAGATAAAAATGTTTCCCCTGTTGAGCTTATATTCACACAAGGAGCGATAACAAGTAAGTAAAACCCACTGGTGTGTCAGAAAGTAAAATACATAAAATATGCTATGGAGGAAAGCAAAGAAGGGAAGGCAAATAAGACATTCTGAGGGTAGGGGTGGGGTTCCATGTCATAAACCTTCCTTGAAGTACTCTGTTTCCAAGGAAGCTGCTTCCTGTTGGGCCCCTGACTGATACAGTACTATCAGAGTAGGTATGGAAGAGGTAAGCCATGTGCACACCTGAGGACACACACACTCCAGGAGCAGCTGGTACAAAGGATGTTGCTACACACATAGTTTGGGAGTGCGGAGTACAGAAGACCTTTCATCTCCCTTGACCACTGCATTATATGCCCATCGGTGTAGTCAAAGGTTATAGCCATACTCTTTGTTAATAAGTTTGTTATAACTCTAATCCGATTCTTTTAAGATTTTATTTAATTTTTTTTCTTTTAAGATTTTAGAACAGAATACAGGATTATACATGTGTATCAATTTTTGTCCTTTTTTTTTTTTTTTCATTAAACTTATCTTTAACAGGCACCCACTCTGTCAAATGTCATCCTACTTACTGGGAACCCAGTTGTCAATACCATGAGAGTGATTTCCACTCCTCTGTAAGTTTTAGCCTAGGGTAGGCAACAAATAGTCACACAAATAAAAGTAAAATTAAAATCCTAAGTGCTGTGTAAGGAAGGTACAATGTAGTATGAGAGACCATACCTGAAGAATTCGACTTCAGTATGGATGTTCAGGAAAATCTGAGAAAAATGATGATTGAGATAAAAGTGAAAAAAGAAAGTGGGCAATTTGGTGAAATGGGAAATTAAAAACATTCTAGAAGAAGTAAAGAGTATGTAAAGGCTCTAGTGATGAACCATGAATTGTCAGTTCGAGAAACTGGAAAGAAGCCCTTAGGCTTGACACAGATCCAGAGAATAAATGTATAAGGAAAAATGAGGCTAACAAAATAAAAAATGGCTAGATGATGCAGGGCCTCATGAGCTATGGTAAATATTTTGTTGTTTATTTCCAAAGTAGTGAGAATCCACTGAAGAGTTCTAGCAGCTGTGTGAATGCGTCAGGTAAGTGTTTTGAAAATACCTGTCTGGTAACAGCGTGCAGAATGAATTGGAAGGAGTTAAGAATAGACTCAAGAATACCAATTAAGGGGGCGCCTGGGTGGCTCAGTGGGTTAAAGCCTCTGCCTTCGGAACAGGTCATGATCCCAGGGTCCTGGGATCGAGCCCCACATTGGGCTCTCTGCTCTGCAGGGAGCCTGCTTCCTCCTCTCTCTCTCTCTCTGCCTGCCTCTCTGCCTAGTTGTGATTTCTCTTGTCAAATACATTAAAAAAAAAAAAAAAAAAGAATACCAATTAGGGGCTACTTTAGTAACCTTGAGGAGAAATGTTGGGATTACGGAAGGAATGGAGTACCCTTCCTCTTTGAGAGATCTTGAGGTGAAATTGTCACAAAAGAAAGAGTTAGTGCCTATGACGACTGCACTCTATTTCTGGTTTGCATAATTGGCTAGATGGTAGTAGCGCTCAGATTAAAAGTAGACTACTTTAAGAGACCCATGCTTTAGAAAGAAAGGTGGTGAATTTGGATATAGGAAATCTAACATTGCCCATAAAGCTATCCAAGAAGAAAGGTCAAGCAGGCAGATGGGAATGTGAATCTGGGGCTCCAAAGACGGTCTCCATACAACCAGCCAACTATATAGCTTGTCACCATCATACTGGTTTTCTGAAACATAGTTACCAAAATTCCAAAAGTCCTGATTCTATTTCTAGCTGTTTTTATTTCTGAGTCCTCTGAAATTTGGTAATGTACTTTCCATGTACTCTTCCAGTTTGGTGACTATTAAACTAGACAGTGTTACATCCTTATCAAGTTTGGAAACCTTAAATCCCAAGTGGATACTGACTGTGATTCGAAACAGCATTCTCCAAGCTGTGCGTGTTCTCTGGGCTATTAGCATATATTTTACATTTCTGGCCGGCCCTGTGCCTTCTTCTTTTCTTTCTTCTTGGTATATGTGTCTTTCCTATTTCTGCTGTGTGCTTTTGGCATGATAGCCTCAAAAGATAGAAATTGGTAGCTAAAAAAGTAGAAAAAAATGAATAAATTTTTAAGGTACCAAATGCTTTAAGTGTTTACTTGAAAAATGACTAAGGGAAGAACATTACATAGCAACCATGTGTGTTTATTGCTTTTTTGGTAAATCTAGGCTATTCCTTTTACTGATTCATTGTGTGTCTGTTCTGGTACTTAGTATAAAGTTATCAGGAACAGCCAGCTGTAATATCCCTGGTTATATGTAGAACATGGCTCCATGTTTTCCACTGTCCTAGATGATGATCCAAATCCCAATCTTTCATACACAGAGCTGAATTCTAAGGCATCTTACACATCTCTACATAACCCGGAAGTCAACTGTCTGTCTTCTTCTCAGTCAGCTCTTTTCTGTTTCCACAAGAAGGCAAAGCTCACCAAGCATACTGCAAACTTTGCAGCTTTGCGGAGCCCAGCAAGATCATGCTACCCCCCACCCCAGCATATCTCTTTCAAAAATCTGATTTTTTTTTAAAAGATCCTATGTCTTTATTTGACAGACAGAGATCACAAGTAGGCAGAGAGACAGGCAGAGAGAGGAGGAAGCAGGCCCCCCACTGAGCAGAGAGACCAATGTGGGCCTTGCGGGGCTCCATCCCAGGACCCTGGGATCATGACCTGAGCCAAAAGCAGAGGCTTTAACCCACTGAGCCACCCAGATGCCCCTCAAAATCTGATTCTGCTGCCCCCTCCCAAGTCTCTGCTTCTGGCCACACCATCACTAGACTCCTCTTTAGACACTCCCATCTCACAGGTCTCAGCTGAGACCCCCTGGTTTCTGTGCTCCTAGACCTTTCTTCCTTAGGAATTTCTATCTCTGCTTCTCAATGTTTCTTCCATAGAGCTATTTAGTGTTATCCTAGTTTCTAGCTCTAACTTTTCACACCTCACAGAGCTCATCAACAAAGGACATTCCAGGTACTAGGATCTGGTCTCCAAGGGTAGTGGGAGATGGTGAATTATATTGAATATATATATATATATTTTAAATGTGAGATATTTACGACATTTTCTCATTCCTCCCACATAGAAGGAAAATCAGGCTCTTTTTCTCAGTGTCTCAAAGCCACCCCAGGGAAAAGAATACTTTTGGGAGGAATATAACACTGGAATTACTATAGAGGGTATTCACTAAAAAACACTCTAACATTAGACTGGAGGGGAAACCAAGAAATCTGGGAAATTAGGAGGGGTGGAGGGGATGAATTATTTGGAGAAGTTATAAGAAATTCAGACAATTTATACCCAGGAAGTACTGCATTATAACAACCTATGTTTTATTTGAAAAAAAGTTAATGAAGGGCAATCCAGTAACTAGTAAGGCAATTGATCTCCAAGTAGAGAAATAGTGTGATAAATATGCATACGAGTTTGAATCTATACTCTACCACAATTGGTAATTACTGATAAAATTAAGAAGGACTCCACATCCCTGAGATGTTTGAAAGATCCATCAGAATGACTAGCTTTATCAGTGATCCACACAAAAATTTTGAAAATTAGTATATGGATGTTAGAAATGATTCTTTATTCACGTTGTCCGTGGGGTTTAAAGTGTACAGACTGGCAAAAACAAAACAAAACAAAACACTTCACAGTTACTTCCAGGCTTGCATGAATAGCTAATAAAAATCTTCTAATCCCAGGAGACTATGCTATTGAGAGTACCCTAACCCTAAGCCTCTGGACGACACTGGGTCATGTGTAGGTACTTCTGGAGGTGTCTGTTATCTGATCTTCCCGGAAAGTTGACTGACTCCTATAACTAGAACATTATTGCCTCTGCCTTGGTGAATCTTTCTTCTGTCCTTTATTATTATTGTTGTTATTATTATCATTTAAGATTTTATTTGATGGAGAGACATAGCAAGAGAGGCAACAGAACAACAGAAGCAGAGGGAGTGTGAGAGGGAGAAGCAGGCTTCCTGCTGAGCAGAGAGGCCCGTGCGGGGCTTGACTCCAAGACCCTGAGATCACGACCTGAGCGGAAGGCAGAAGCTTAACCCACTCAGCCACCCAGGTGCCCTCTTCTGTCCTTTAAAGGACAGAAAGACAAGGACAGAAGACAGCACAAAGTCTTTTTAAAGGACAGAAAACATCGATGTCATTGAGTTTACACAATAGGTTAGTCATCTTTTTTTGTCCCCATTTGTGAGTGTGTGTGTGTGTGTGTGTGTGTGTGTGTGTGTGTGTGTGTTGTGGTAAAATACGCATAACAAAATTTACCACCGGAATGATTTTTAAGTGGACAGTTCAATGATATTAAATACATTCATAATAGAGTGCTACCATCATCACCATCCACTTTCAGAACGTTCTATTTTTTTCAAACTTAAACTCTGTACCCATTAAATAACTCCCTATTATTCCCTTTCCCACCCAGTCCCTTGCAATCACCAATCAACTTTTTAACTCTATAATTTCAACTACCCTGAGTACCTCGTGTAAGTGGAATAATACAGTATTTCTATCTTTTTGACTGGCTAATTTCACTTAACATAATGTCCTCAAGCTTTATCCACGTTATAAAATATGTCATAATTTCCTTCCTTTATAAGGCTGGATATTATTCCACTGTCACTTCTTTTTTTCTTTTGGCCCACTTTTTTCTCTAGGATTTATAGCTGGGGAAATTTTGGCTTGAGACTTGTTTTTGTTGAAATACTCCATCTGGTAGCAAGACTTTGGGGGAGAAGAGTCCTTACTTATGTCTGTTGAACCAGACTATTGCTATTTACCAAAAGTACCTAATAATTAGGATTGATCAAATTGGCTTAAGTCAGTTATCAGGGTTTAGTATAAAATCTTTATTATTAATATCTTTATTTATTTATGAAATCTCAGGATTATAAACCATTTTTTAGAAGAAACATAGCCATATTCTGTGAATAGTTCTGTTATAGTCAAGTAGGAAAATTTTTAACAATAAAAAAATTCTTATTTTTTATTCATTTATTTCAAAGCTGCTTACCAAATAAAATAATTCTAAGTAATTCTTTAGAGCTAGACTTTTGATATCTAAATGGAGTCAGAGTTTGGATTTAGCCTTTTAGAAATATGACTTTTAGCCATATATACATAGAAAAATGATTTTTTAGTTTCGAGTTAATTTTTTGCAGGTGTTCTCATTGCTTAAAGCAGTGGGGCACAAAGGAGAAATTCCCTTACAAATGCTGTGCCTGTTCTAGGATAGGAATCATTTCTGCATTATTATTACAATTCAGAAAGAGCCCAAGGAGGAGCCAAGGTGAACAAAGAGAGGGAATTATAAGAAATCAAACAGAAAATGTTGCCCAAAGGAAGCAAACATGATAGGAATTGGAGACAAAAGAAATGATCAAGTTCAGACTGATGAAATAAATTAATGCCCACTACAAAGTCTCTATCTTGGGTCTAAGTGTTTAAAATTATAATTTTGAAATGTCAATTATTTTTAATTGTTTTCTAGTATTGGAAAAAAATGAATGCTTTTCTCATTTCTCAAAAAAATGAATGCTGGGAGATAAAATAACATATATTGAGCTGATTCATTACCATGAATAAACATTACCATGTGCTAGGCTCTTTGAAAAAACAGTAACTTTATTTTTTTATTTTATTTTTATTTTTTTAAAAGATTTTATTTATTTATTTGTCAGAGAGAGAGAGTGAGAGCAAGCACAGGCAGACAGAGTGGCAGGCAGAGACAGAGAGAGAAGCAGGCTCCCTACCGAGCACGGAGCCCGATGTGGGACTCGATCCCAGGATGCTGGGATCATGACCTGAGCCGAAGGCAGCTGCTTAACCAACTGAGCCACCCAGGCATCCCAGTACCTTTATTTTTTAACTCCTTACTATTCAGCTCAATACTAAGAACATATGATTCACTTATGTATGCAAGTTCATCATCAAAGGAAAGCAGTAAGACTGGTGGAAAGATAAAACTGGCACTTTTAGAGGATGTACATTTACTTAAGATGGAAACAATTTAGAAAAAAATAGGAGGTATCACAGAACCCATCCAGATGTAGCAACAGCTTCTGAAAGTAAGAGAGTTCCCCATGGAGACTTTAGCTATGGATGATGCCACTGGTGAAGAGCAAGGATTCCTTCAATGCAAAGACTTGCCTCTGCTTCCTAGGGTTCTGGGCCTGTTGGCCCACCAGGTAGAGGTAATTGGGGAGAACAACCTAAGAACATTCCTAAAGATTTGCTGCAATACAAAATGATGAGATGGTCAGTCTCCCAAGAGCATCCTTCAGCAGGACAAGCTTGAGTTGGAGGTCATTTCTGGAAAGTACTACAGAAAATAGAACCTTTACTGTATTACACATGTGGGCATCCTCAAAGGTAAAATTTAAAGAACTCAGGGGAGGCCTGAGGTATGTAAGGCTACAAAAGAAGACAAGAGTCAAGTGTGTATGTATAATATGCATGTAAATATTGCCACTAGGTGTGCATGTTATTTACAGGTAGCCAAAGCTTAGAACTTTAAATGCCAGAACTAGAACCATTTTTCTGGGGCCGCAATCACTGTTCTGAAACTGTAACTATCACCTCTTCCCAAATCTGTATTACCTGTCAAAAACAGGTAATTATTTACTTTGAGGTCAAACATCACACTAGACACGTTAAGATCCTGAAGAGCTCAATTTGTCACTGAAATTAGCAATATTTTAAGAATATAATGTGTGTTTTCTGTCGTCACCCATTAAGTCCCAAAGTAGCAAGCTGACATCTGAAAACCATTTTTAAAGGACTAGTCAATAAACTTTCATAATAAAAAATACTTTAACACAGAATAAAACCTATTTAAAACGTTTTTAAAAACCCAGACTTCCTTGGGGCACTGGGGTGGCTCAGTTGGTTAAGCATCCAACAATTGACTTCAGCTCAGGTCATGATCTGAGGTTGTGATATTCAAGACTGTGTTGAGTTTCATGCTGGGCATTGGCCTGCTTAACATTCTCTCTCTCCCTCCAACCTCCACCACTGTCTAAAAAAAATAATAAAATAAAATAAAAACCAAAGCTTCCTTGTCTTATAACAATACTTCTATCTTAGTATTTTATACCACCACCAATGAGAGGACAGGGAATATAAAATTTATGGACATTCTTAAAATATCTGAGCTTATAAACATTAATTCATACTTTAGGTATTCTTAATGAAGATGGAAGCAAAAAAAAAAAAAACATTAAGATTTGTGCTTTTGGTAAAAACAAGGCACTTTAGAGCCCCGATGATACTTTAATGTTTATCCTTTCCCCTAATTCCATTAGCACAATACCCCTCCTTCTAAGTAGATCTTTATGTTTTAAAGTTATAATACCAATATTCAAATACAAGAAACCGAAGATCTCACGTATGACTTTAACATATCTGTGAATTTATGCAATAGTTAACTTTTCAGTTCTCTGGCTTTAATACCTCAATCGTGCATTATATATTATACACGTTTTTTCATCAAAAAGTTTTGGTGCTTATAACTTTGGTTGTCTGGTCATCTCATTCTGCTCTAACTTGCAGCATAAATTCTGGGTGAGTTATATAAATTCTTTGAGTCTTAACCTATCTATCAACCTCCTTTTAATATATGCAAGTATCTGAATGCATGCATATATTTCTGGGGAGAGGATTCACAGCTGCCAATAGCTTCTTAAAGGAGCATACAATACAAAAGGGGGAACAATTTTAAAAATCACTGACGTGGTTTTTTTTTTTTTTTTTAAGATTTTATTTATTTATTTGACAGACAGAGATCACAAGCAGGCAGAGAGGCAGGCAGAGAGAGAGGAGGAAGCAGGCTCCAACCGAGCAGAGAGCCTGATGTGGGGCTCGATCCCAGGACGGTGGGATCACAGCCTGAGCCGAAGGCAGAGACTTAACCCACTGAGCCACCCAGGCACCCCTGATGTAGGTATTTTTTAAGGCCTTGTAATAAATGCTGTTTATTGGTGCCTGTCTAGATCCCCTTTACAGGCTGGTCCATTCACCTGTGAGATGTTGTCAGTGTCAAGAGAACTCAAGATGCCTTCCTGCCTAAGGGAAAGTCCTCAGGGAAATGGGAGCCACCTTGCCTGGGTGGCTGTCTAAACCATCACCCCAAATCCCTGACGCAAGGCAGGAGAGACCTCAAGCAATGACTGACTGGCATGTGGTAGAGAGGCAAATTCTCTGGTTCAATTTGAGCAAGTCTTATCTTCCTTTCCTCTTTCTTCTGTTCAAAGTATTCCTGAAGAATCACTTGAATAGAAATCCCTGCCTTAGGCTCTGCTTCCAGGGAAATAGAGTAAGACAAGCATCTTTGAACTCTAGGAAGTGGTTTTAGGATACAGACTCAAAGGATGGATTTCTATAGTTCTCTCATTCATTCTGGATTATTCTGCAGCTAGACGATTAAGTGAGATACTTAAGATAATTAAGTGAGGATACTATCACACTGATAGTAGGTAGAGTCTGCCGATCCCTAGCATGATGCAGTGGAGTAATTACTAAGACATTACTTAGTTCACCATGGTGAAGCATGGTGAAGTGGGATGGGATAGAGCTGAAAAGGGATCTGTCACCTGGTTCAGTGTTCAGTGGGTTGAGCAATGTGGGGAGATAACTATAAGGACTGACACAGGGTTGCTCTCACTAAGTGTGATCAACGCTTAAGAGATGACAAAACATGCCTATTCATCAACCATATAAAATAAAGAGTGAGGATCAGTGGGCCTCCTTGACACCACTGAAAGAGACTCTTATCATCCACATCCACACGCTGATGACACAGCTGAGAACCTAATTGTAAAAGTAGCTGAAATTCAGAGAAGATTGAATTCTCAACCCTGGCAAGTGTTTTACATCTAAGTCAGTGTGCCCAGATAGGAGTGTGACTGTCAGCCATGGGAAGAGGGTATTTGGGTAGATGTACATGAGAAACTTTGAGAAACATGAACTCCTGGATCCCCTTAAATGTTCTGAATCTGCAGGATTGGCTTATTCTTTGTATTTGAAGATAAAAGTCTACTTGCTTAAAGCCCATGCAGAAACTTCAAAGGAGATGGGTGCCTTATAGAACCCCCATCTTCTGAGAATCTGCCCTGTGTTTTATATTGGCCAGCAGAAAATAAAATCTCAGCATCTCTTAAGCAGGCAAGTGCTAGGTAAGGTTAAGAGAGCAGAGAAATTGGGGTGCCTGGGTGGCTCAGTGGGTTCAGCCTCTGTCTTCAGCTCAGGTTGTGATCTTGGGGTCCTGGGATCAAGCCTGCTCAGCAGGGAGCCTGCTCCACCCCCTCTGCCTGCCTCTCCGCCTACCTGTGATCAATGGATAAAATCTTTTTTAAAAAGAGAGAGAGAGAGAGAGAGAGAGCAGAGAGATTATGAGCTCAAAGTGCTGCAGCTCCTAGATGACACACACTAACCCAAACCAGGAAATGATGCCTGAGAATGGATCCCGATGTTGAATCATGAGGGTAGGACGATCAACTGGCTAGGGCAGTTTAATGACATCGGAGCACTCTCTGGTGATAAGGATTTAAGCTCCTTGCAATAGAAGTAAGTGATGATTCTACTACATTTCTGGAATGACATGCATGCAGTATTTTAGAGATGTTGGAGCTGGGGTGGCCATCTGTAGAGGAAGGGATCCAAAGGCTTAGAGAAGTGGGAATGATTGAAAGGTTTTTCTTTCTTTCTTTTTTTTTTTTTTTTTAATGGAAAAGCCATCAACTGAACATATCCTTTGGGAGGGCAGGAACAGAAGCAGTTTGCATATGAATACATCACATGGTCTTGTCTCAGGGCTATGTTAATTCTCTCACTCCTCTTCTAATGTAGTTTGAAGGGACCTTCATCATCTGATCATTCTGCTAAATTTCACATTAGTCTGCTATATTGATGATATGTTAATTAGATCTGATAAACATGAGGTAAGCATGTTACGATTCATATGCTCCAAAGGGTGAGAAATTCAGGGGCCTCCTGCATTTGCAAAATTTTTAGGGGTCTCTCATCTTCTGACTCAGGATAAAGCAAAGGAATGGCTTCTTGAATGTGCAACTGAGTTGCCAGCTTGAGAATCATACCATGTCAGGAAGACTTACTGTCTTCAGAATGCATTTTCTATCTTCAATCAATGGCAGTCATACTCTCAGTTTCAAAGGGGGAAAACTACTTTATTGATATTATAAAAGTCTAACAGAAACAGAAAGAAAAAAAGGAAATCTGCACATAGACGAGGGCAATAGTAAGCAGTAAAGGAGAATAAGTCAGAGTTACATCAAATCGTGTACCTAAAGGATCCAACCTCGTCAGCTGCGGAAGCCCCATGGAGATGGCCAGGCTGGAATCCTGATTCAGAGGCCTGGGTGGCGCATCCTCCCCTCAGGTGACACTTCCATCTGACCATCCCCATAAGTGCCATATTTGTAGGGCAAGTGATGGGGTCTGAAGTTAAATGTTTGCTTGCCTATATGCAGTTAGTAGCTAGCTGCATTCTTATGTCTTTACATCTTCAAGGAGCCCAGGCTAGGTATGTTTGCCTCCCCCCATTCCCACTACCCCCCTGTCCCCAGATTCCATTCTAGGTGGCCAACCCAGGCTGGAGCCGGAGGGGAGGCAAAGCAAAATTTATAGATCTAGGCATCCAGACCAGAAGGGCAAATTCTGCCTTGGAGGCCAGCTTATAGCAACCATTCAGGCTCCCACGGTCCCTTTTGTAGCACAAGTCTCGCAAACAACGTTCTTTAGCCTGCCTGCATACCTGAACTTTGGGGTGGTCAGTTATGCAAGACATATCACAGAAGCCTCTACTCATACAATACAGTGTTATTTTCCTCTGCCCTATTCTGCTTTCTATACCCATCTTTTATCTTAGCTCACTCTGTGAATAAAACAGAAATTTGAACAGAAACCCCTGTCTCAGGGATCTTCTCTCAGGACTATGAACCTACACAGTCATTATGTAGTTCCAGCACAGTAGGAATCTAGTAGGTGGAGGGAACGTGGAGCTCAGATTAGGTTACCGATAGCTGAAGGGCAAGGAAGGCCAAGGAAAGCAGGGACAACAATTTCTTGAGATCAGTGCTGTTTGCCAGATATCTTTACCAGGGTCTGGTACACTGGCTTTTTGAAGGAAATGGCTAGAGTGTAACGAGAAGCTGCAAAATTACTTTAAAATTAAATCCTATTGATTGAACAGCTTCCGTATGCCAGAGATACAGAGGAAGAGTGGATGAGTGACGACTGGTGGCTACAGTCTAGATCAATGCACTTCAAGTTTTAATGAGTGAATAAGTCACTTGGGGATTTTTTTTTTAAGTGCAGATTTTCATTTTGCATTTCTCAGAAGTTCCCAGCTGACACTTTTATTGCTGATACGCAGACCACAGTTCCAGCAGTAAGACTCTCCACTGGAGTGGTGCTGTACAATAAAAATATAAGACCTTGGACACCTGGATGGCTCAGTTGGTTAAGAGTCTGCCTTCAGCTCAGATCATGATCTCAGGGTCCTGGGATCAAGCTCCACATCAGGCTGAGCCTGCTTTTTCTTCTTCTTCTTCCTCTGGCTCATATGTATATGTCTTGGCTCTCCAATAAATAAATACTTGAAAATACATAGATAAATAAATAAAACCTATGTGTAATTTACATTTTTTTCTAGCAGCCACATTAAGAAATAGATGAATTTTATATTTTAATTGACTCAAGATATATAAAATATTATCATTTCGCATATCAACATGAAAACTATTAATAGAATATTTTACATATTTTTATACTAAGTCTTCATTCTTCAGTTTGTGCTTTATTCTTATAGAACATCTTAGTTCAGATGCTAAATTTTCATTGGAAATATGTATATATTTGCATTCCACATCATCTTCAAAAGTAGATTCATGTAACTCAAGTTACTCAAAACATACTTAAAAGTTTCCTAATAACTGAATCAAGTATAAGCTTTTAAATGTAGTTTATTAAAGGGGAATACAACTTAAAAGTTTCCCAATAACAGAATCAAGGATGAGCTTTTAAGTGTAGTTTAATTAAAAGGGAATAAATTTAAAATTCAGTTCTTCAGTCACACTAACCACATTTCAAATGCTCAACAGCCTCCATATTAAGCCGAGTAACTAATTCATGCAAGATAGACAAGAAGGATGCTGAATGGAACATGAGGGGCTCGATCCCAGGACCCTGGGATCATGACCTGAGCCGAAGGCAGAGGCTTTAACCCACTGAGCCACCCAGGCGCCCCTATGGTACATTTTTTTTCCCCCTCCTTGGAGGAATGAGGATTTTTCAGGGGGTAAATGACAAGAGTCTGAGTGAATAATGAGAAAAGTCCTTATATTTTTCTGACCATTTGTGGCTACAATTATTTTAACTTATTTTGATAGTGCAGAGGCATCAGTATCTGGTTTTCTTCTGCAACACTGTGGACCCAAGGACTTGCTATTACTGTCTTTACTTAACAAAATAGTAGATGTCAAACATTTCAATGATTCAAAGAAACTTGGCTCTTAGGGAAGAGGTGCCACACGTGCTGGGACCTGCACAATTCTCCATCTGTCTTTTTAGAGGTAGGTACATTTTGATTCTAGACTCTGGCTAGGGAGATAAATTGGCTTGTATTTGGGAGGGGTACCTCTTTGTGCCCACTACTAACAGGTTTGTGTGACTTTATTGTGATACTTTGCCTAATTCTGTGACACCTAATTTGGTTCCCTATCAAAGGAGCCATTCACCCCAGTATGGGTTTCATACCCTAAAAGATCTGTCTTCCTCTCTTCTTACCTCTTTCCCTACTTCTTGGTGGGGACACAGTCAGAACCAGCTCTCTTATCTCACTCTCTTCAACTCAGACTCTCAGTGTGAGCTGGGTCTAATTTTCTGCCTTCCCTTCTGAATTGCTAACCCAACATGGTGGCTACCTACTGAGCTGGTGAAGCTTTGCTGCCCCCTTCTGGTTTCAAGCCACAATAAATACTTGCTTAATGAATTCTGGAATTCTATTTTAATTATATGCTTTTCCAACTGCTAGGGTGTAATCAAAAGCTGCATAAAATTTTTTTAAAGTTAAATAGTATTTGTTGAGCGGTTTCTGTGTGTCAGAGATGTTAGCAATGGAGATACAGCAGTGAATAAAATAGACAAAAATCTAGGCCTTCCAATCAGTGTGATAGAACACATCAATAAGAGAAGAGAGAAGAACCACATGGTCCTCTCAATTGATGCAGAAAAAGCATTTGACAAAATCCAGCATCCGTTCCTGATGAAAACGCTTCAAAGTATAGGGATAGAGGGAACATTCCTGAACTTCATAAAATCTATCTATGAAAGACCCACAGCAAATATCATCTTCAATGGGAAAAAGCTTGCAGCCTTCCCGTTGAGATCAGGAACACGACAAGGATGCCCACTCTCACCACTCTTGTTCAACATAGTATTAGAAGTTCTAGCAACGGCAATCAGACAACAAAGAGAAATAAAAGGTATCCAAATTGGCAAGGAAGAAGTCAAACTCTCTCTCTTCGCAGATGACATGATTCTTTATATGGAAAACCCCAAAGACTCCACCCCCAAACTACTAGAACTCATACAGCAATTCAGTAACGTGGCAGGATACAAAGTCAATGTACAGAAATCAGTGGCTTTCTTATACACCAACAATGAAAATACAGAAAGGGAAATTAGAGAATCGATTCCATTTACTATAGCACCAAGAACCATAAGATACCTGGGCATAAACCTAACCAAAGAAGTAAAGGACCTGTACTCGAGGAACTACAGAACACTCATGAAAGAAATTGAAGAAGACACAAAAAGATGGAAGACCGTTCCATGCTCTTGGATTGGAAGAATAAACATTGTTAAAATGTCTATACTGCCTAGAGCAATCTATACTTTTAATGCCATTCCGATCAAAATTCCACCGATATTTTTCAAAGAGCTGGAGCAAATAATCCTAAAATTTGTATGGAGCCAGAAGAGACCCCGAATTGCTAAGGAAATGTTGAAAAACAAAAACAAAACTGGCGGCATCACGTTACCCGATTTCAAGCTTTACTACAAAGCTGTGATCACCAAGACAGCGTGGTACTGGCATAAAAACAGACACATAGACCAGTGGAACAGAGTGGAGAGCCCAGATATGGACCCTCAACTCTATGGTCAAATAATCTTCGACAAAACAGGAAAAAATATCCAATGGAAAAAAGACAGTCTCTTCAATAAATGGTGCTGGGAAAACTGGACAGCGATATGTAGAAGAATGAAACTCGACCATTCTCTTACACCGTACACAAAGATAAACTCGAAATGGATAAAAGACCTCAACGTGAGACAGGAATCTATCAGAATCCTAGAGGAGAACATAGGCAGTAACCTCTTCGATATCAGCCACAGCAACTTCTTTCAAGATATGTCTCCAAAGGCCAAGAAAACAAAAGCAAAAATGAACTTTTGGGACTTCATCAAGATCAAAAGCTTCTGCACAGCAAAGGAAACAGTCAACAAAACAAAGAGGCAACCCACGGAATGGGAGAAGATATTTGCAAATGACAGTACAGACAAAAGGTTGATATCCAGGATCTATAAAGAACTTCTCAAACTCAACACACACAAAACAGATAATCATATCAAAAAATGGGCAGAAGATATGAACAGACACTTCTCCAATGAAGACATACAAATGGCTATCAGACACATGAAAAAATGTTCATCATCACTAGCCATCAGGGAGATTCAAATTAAAACAACATTGAGATACCACCTAACACCAGTTAGAATGGCCAAAATTAGCAAGACAGGAAACAACGTGTGTTGGAGAGGATGTGGAGAAAGGGGAACCCTCTTACACTGTTGGTGGGAATGCAAGTTAGTGCAGCCACTTTGGAGAACAGTGTGGAGTTTCCTGAAGAAATTAAAAATAGAGCTTCCCTATGACCCTGCAATTGCACTGCTGGGTATTTACCCCAAAGATACAGATGTAGTGAAAAGAAGGGCCATTTGTACCCCAATGTTTATTGCAGCAATGGCTACGGTCGCCAAACTGTGGAAAGAACCAAGATGCCCTTCAACGGATGAATGGATAAGGAAGATGTGGTCCATATACACAATGGAGTATTATGCCTCCATCAGAAAGGACGAATACCCAACTTTTGTAGCAACATGGACGGGTCTGGAAGAAATTATGCTGAGCGAAATAAGTCAAGCAGAGAGAGTCAAGTATCATATGGTCTCACTTATTTGTGGAGCATAACAAATAACATGGAGGACATGGGGAGATGGAGAGGAGAGGGAGTTGAGGGAAACTGGAAGGGGAGATGAACCATGAGAGACTATGGACTCTGAAAAACAACCAGAGGGTTATGAAGGGGCGGCAGGGGGGTGGGGGGAGGTGGGAGGTTGAGGAACCAGGTGGTGGGTAATAGGGAGGGCACGTACTGCATGGAGCACTGGGTGTGATGCCAAAACAATGAACACTGTTATGCTGTAAATAAACAAATAAAAATAAATATAAAAAAAAAATCTAGGCCTTCGTTGAATAGTTGGGGAGACTGACAAGAAATACATAAACAAAGTATATGGTAAATCATGAGTTTTACAAAAACAAATAAAGCTGAGAAGGGAGATAGGGAGTGAGCAAGGCATTTAAATTTTAGATAAGGCCAACGAGGTTCTCCTTGAGACCAAAGGGACATGAGGGAAGCAGCGTAGAACAAAAAAACAGTGAGGCGGAAAGCTGTTTGGTGTGTTTGAATAACATTAATAACATTAAGAAGACTGTGTGGCTGGAGCATTAGAGCAGAGTGAATGGTGGAGAGTAGGAGGACACAGTTCAGAGAGCTAAGGAGGGAGCGGATTACATAGGGCCTTGCAGTGAGCTACAAATTTACATAATTGACTCCAATTATGTGTGTATATATATATATTCAGAGTAGTGTGTATAATATGTATAATATATATAGTAGTGTGTACAATATATATGTCATATATTATATATTATATATGTATGTATATATATGTGTGTATACACACACACACACACACACATAATAAACACTCTTCTGAACCGGACATGACATACTTAAATAGATCATTCTGAGGATGACCTAATGAATAGACTGCAGGGGTGGCAAGGGACAGGGAGGTAGGGAATAACAACGACTTGGACCAGCATGGTAGAATGAAGATAGTATGATGTGGTAAAATTCTGAGTATATGCTAAAGGTAGAGAATTTGTAGATGGATCTAATTATGGGTGTGAATGAGAAGGCTCAATGATGATTCGATGGCTGAGCAAACAAATGGGTGCAGCTGCCATTTACTGAGACGGAGAAATCTGGGGAAGGGCAGGTTGGAGGGACAAAGGTAGAGAAGAAAACAAAAGTAGTTATTTGGGAGTGTTCTGTCTGAGATGTCTATTGGGACATATACCCAATTGGAGATCAGAATAAATATCTAAGGTAGTGATATAATTTTGGAAGAGATAGCCTATAGATAGACAGTATTTAGAGCTATAATTCTGTATGAGATCAAATTAAGAGCACTGATTCAATGTGGCAGAATTCGGCTAAAACCGAATTACCACTTGCAATGTGAACATGGTTCTGACTGCAGTGGTGCAGGTTCATTTTAGATTTAAATGCCCAGGGGCGCATGGGTGGCTCAGTGGGTTAAGCCTCTGCCTTCTGCTCAGGTCATGGTCTCAAGGTCCCGGGATGGAGCCCCGCATTGTGCTCTCTGCTCGGCAGGGAGCCTGCTTCCCCCTCTATCTCTGCCTGCCTCTCTGCCTACTTGTAATCTCTCTCTCTCTGTGTCAAATAAATAAATAAAATCTTTTAAAAAATGTCCATTTTGCTATGGGATGTATGACTTTACTCTCCTGTTATTTTTCTTTATATGAACTTTTATGAAGCTAGAGTTCACATAACTCATTTTGTCTGGTCTTCACATGGCAGAACTCTAATGTTTATAAATTGTACTTCTGACTTTATTACTTTAATTCACTGTAGTTCAAGTATTGGCTAGCGGTCTAGGACTGTGAACACAGGTGTAAATAATGGCAGGGTTACACAATGCCTGCCATGCTTTGCCCATTCCCACGTATTCTTGTTCAACTAGAAAATTTGTGCATACCCTCAAAGACTCAGTTTGAATGTCAGGCCCTTTGGAAGTCCTTGATGTGACTGGCCAGTGTCTAGTGCTCCCTTTTTTGTGTTTTCATCATACCTCTTTTTACCTCTTTTACACCCCTTGTCAGATACATTGAAGTTCACACATCATGGGTGAGAGAAGTTTAAAAAGCTTTGAACAAATGCAGAATGAGACTGCATTCTTGAGGGGGAAGAAATACTCCATTTCTCTCCCAATCCCAATTTCCCATTACATTTTTATGCAATCTCTGTCAAACTTTTTTACAAATTTATTATTGGATTCTAAAATCTTCATGGAAATGCAAAGATACTAGAGTAGCCCAAGCAACCTTGAAAAAGATGAACAAAGTTGAAAATGAGTACTGCCTGACTTCAAGATGTACCACAAAGTTTCAATAAGCAAGCCAGTGTGATATTGCCACAAAGAGGAACTGTTCAATAACGCAGAACAGGGATTCCAGAATAGGTCCACACTAAAGTGAGTAACTACTTTTCAGTGGTGCAAAGGCAATTCAGGGGAGCCAAGATTATATTTTCAGCAATTGTTACTAGAAGAATTGGAAAGTCATATGAAAGAAATGAACTTTTTTTACTTTGCAGAATATCCATGTAGAGCCTGAAACTCATGAAACAGACAAAAAATTTTGTGACCTTGGGTTAGTGCAAAGCTTTCTCACATACACCACCAAAAGTACGATCAATATGAGAATACAGATAGAATTTTATCAAAGTTAAGAACGTCCGCTCTTCAAAGGCACTTGTAAGAGTGAAAATACAAGCCACAGACTGGGAGAAAATATTTAATTTTTGTACCTGAAACTTATATCCAATGTAAGTAACTTAGTAATAATAAAAACATGTAACAAAAAATGGACAAACTATTTGAACAGATGCTTTGGCCAAGAAGACATACAAATGTCAAGCAAATGAAAAGATGTTCAGTGTTATTCGTCCTGGGAGAAATAGAATCCCAACTACAATGAGATAGCACCGGTGTTGAACCCCTTCTTCATGAGAGAGCACCAAATAACAAGCATAAAAGTCAGAGCACCATTTGGAACTAATTAAGGCGTGCAGTATAGCAAATGAATACTAAAGGATAAAGATTAAGATGGGCCACTCAAAAATAAAAATTTTAGTAATGGTGAGTTATTTTAATATTATAAAGCATTAATGACATTATCTAACTGCTGTTAATAGAAGTCTTTTTTTTTTTTTTAAAGACTTGATTTATTCATTTGACACAGAGAGAGAGACAGTGAGAGAGGGACACAAGCAGGGGGAGTGGGAGAAGGAGAAGCAGGCTTCCCACTGAGCAGGGAGCCTGATGCGGGGCTTGATTCCAGGACCCTGGGATCGTGACCTGAGCAGAAGGCAGACACTTAACCAACTGAGCCACCCAGGCATCCCTGATGGAAGTCTTTAACAGGTCAATACGCATTCTTCATATTGCATCATTAAAAGATGGGTTGGAAGGATTTGCCTTTTTGTGGGATGATATATTTTGCAAACTGGACATGAAATTATATCCAAAGAGGCACTTGGAGATGTTTTCCTCCATCATGTTGATCAAGAAATTCTTTAGAAATTCTTCTTTAGAAATTCATGGATTATTTAGCATAGTAATAGGAGGCTAAGCAATCAACACAAAATCAACTCGAGATAACAGGACACCAAATAATGCTTAACCATTAAGAAATTTTAAGGCCTTTCTTCTCAGCACTACCATTAATAATTGACTATCTGATCTCATTGCTGAACACATCAAAGAAATGAACCTACCGTTGGCCTTCACTGCCCTTGGGTTTAGCGTAGTCTGTCATCATCTCTGAAGGCGGTCATCAATTTTCTCAGTGTTTCCCTCTCTATTGTTTTATTGTTACTTTCATTAATAGCAGCAAGATACCTTTCACAGTTTTGATTTAAAGATAATGCCTTGGCTATGAGTTGAAGCGTTTTTTCTTCTTAAGGTTTGTTTTTTTTTAAAGATTTTATTTATTTATTTAAGAGAGAGAGACAGAGACAGAGACAGAGAGATAGATAGATCACAAGTAGGCAGAAAGACAGGCAGAGATAGAGGGTGAAGCAGGCTCCTTGCTGAGCAGAGAGCCTGATGTGGGGCTAGATCCCAGGGCCCTGAGATCATGATCTGAGCCGAAGGCAGAGGCTTAACCCACCAAGCCACCCAGGCACCCCAAGTTAAAGCATTTTTAAAAGTACTCATATGTTGCTACCTTCAGTCTTTATTAAATGTATTTGCATATTAAAAGACATACAGTGCTTAAAAATATCCTGGAATTTTAGCATGGCATTAATAACTAATATGCTCTTCCAGAAATACATCAGATGTACTAATCTTGGACTGGAAAAATAGAATCTACTTGCCTATGTGGAGAAAAATGAAGCCTAAATTTTACTTTGGGAGAGTGTTCTGGAAACTTGGATGCAGATAGCATTCTTTTTGTGGAGCATTACTTCCAACACTCCAGCCTTTGGGTGCATTTAAGGATTTGAAGGATCTCAATGTGGACCTCTCTCAGGGCACAATAAGAGAATGCTGAGGAGGCAGCTAAGGTCCAACACCAGGTGTTTTCATGGGCGGACTCTGCTAAGGTGATCCCGGGGCATTGTGAACAAGTCCACTGAAAGGGTTCGAGAGCACTGTTGTTGCCAGCATAGCACAGTTCTATGGTGAACTCCAGTATAAGGGTGGGACATGGCCTAGACTAGGCCAATCATAACCCTATGTTACCTTTGCTAAAGTGATTGGACCAAGAGATGGCATGTGACCTGACCAAGCACACTCTGGTCCATTCCTACATATTTGACTAGAGCTGGAGGGGAGAAATCCCTTTATCCTCTTAGGTTAGCAAGTAGACTGTAGCCATGTTCCCACAGCATGGAGAAAGTCTTCCTGCAGTAGGCCAGAATGAAGTTGCACAAAGAAGAGTATAGATCAGAGAGGAAGGGAGAGAGAACTGATTGCGCTTGGGCCTCTGGTTCCAGTCTCCAACCACATCAGAGTTTCCCTGGTCCCGCATCTCTTTTTTCACATTTTAGAGCTATGATAAGGTTAATATCATTTGTTAATAATCTAAATGAGAATATTAATGTGACTAACACCTAATTATGTGGAGGACAGAAAAATCAAAACCTACACTGATAACATTGGATATTACTTAATTCCCAATACACAATTGGTAAAAAATAAAAATTTAACAAAGAGATATGATGGTTTTAAACAATCAATTTAAAAGGAGTGAAACTGAGCAACAAAAAATAATGAAGTCGCTATTATGTAAAATCCTATTACAACATTTTTTATGTTACTTTTGGAGAGAAAATGACCCAGTAATACTACATAGACTTTGGAGCTGTTTATGATTTGTGTGGTAATTCAACATTTGTCTCACCATGGGAATCTTAGCTAATAAGATGGTGAAGAAGGATATTGAGATGTTTGGTAAAAGGAAAATAACATTTGGGTTATGTTTCCGATGAAGAATCATTTAGGATGCCTCAAAAATTGAGTTTTTAAGTATTTCAAAATTCAAGAATTTTAGCAAATCACATAATTTTGTCTTGGTATTTCACTGATGACCATCCTTCATAATATGTGTGTTTAATATGATGGTTCAGCCTCTTTTCGTCAGTTATGAAAAACACCCTGGTCTTAAGTACCTACTTTCCAGTAATCGTTTAGACTTCTCCCTTCTTTTTTTTTTTTTTTTTAAAGATTTTATTTATTTACTTGACAGAAAGAGATCACAAGTAGGCAGAGAGGCAGGCAGAGAGAGAGAGAGGGAAGCAGGCCCCCTGTTGAGCAGAGAGCCCGATGTGGGACTCGATCCCAGGACCCTGAGATCATGACCTGAGCCGAAGGCAGCGGCTTAACCCACTGAGCCACCCAGGCGCCCCTAGACTTCTCCCTTCTTATTTGTACCCATACATACATATTTAAGGAGTAAAAAGTAGTATAAGCAAAATACAATTATTAATTAATTAATTAACAATTAAGAAGCCTAATTGTAAGTTTGTAGAAGTTTCTAACAGATGTTAGAGCTCATCTGGTTCAATGACCATATTTTATTGGTAAGGGATTAAAATCGAGGAGATTAATTTGAAGCCCAATGTTATGTTTGCTACTAAGAAAAAAAATGCTCCGCAACTAAATAAAAATGATTTTTAGGTAATACATTGTTTTGCGGTTTTGTTTTGTTTTTAAGATTTTTATTTATTTATTTGACAGATGGAGATCACAAGGAGGCAGAGAGGCAGGCAGAGAGAGAGGAGGACCCTGGGATCATGACCTGAGCTGAAGACAGAGGCTTTAACCCACTGAGCCACCCAGGCACCCCTGTCTTGCTGTTCCTATGCCTGAGGTTTTACTGGCTTTTTATACTCAAACTTCTTTGGCCCTATTTATTGAGTGATAGGGTTTAGTGCACTGATTCTCAAAGCTTAGATCTTGAACCAACAGTATCAATAGCACCTGAACACTTACTAGAAAAACAAATTCTTGAGCCCATCCCAGATCTGGTGAATCAAACTCTGATAGTAGGATCAGGCAATCTGTGTGTTAACAAGCCCTTAGTTTACATGGATGTACTAGGCTTGTGAAATACCATTTGGTCTGAATGCCAGTGAACTGAAGTCTTTAAGTTGAGTTTCTTTAACTAATGGGTTACAATTGGCAGCTCACCAACCTTAAAGCAAAATCTACTATACTTTTCCCTTTCTTAAAATCCTCTAAGACTTCCTCCCATGGGCTACAGAACACAGTTTAACCCTTTTAGCCCTATATGAAGTGATCCCCTCTAAGTCCTTTCAGCTTCTCCCTTAACTTTTGGTATCAACAACACCAATACCTCTGTTCCATTACCTGTATTACTCCCTTGCCAGGAATGCTTTTTCTTACCTCTTCACCTGACTCACTTTTGTTGTGAATCAGACTGTGCCCTTCGATAGCTCAGCTGGTAGAGCAGAGGACTGTTGTGAATCAGACTAATGGCCCAGGACTTTTAGGAAGTCTTTGGCTTCCTCCCAAGAGAGGTTCTATATCTCCTCTATTGTTTTCATAATATTCTACATCCATGACATCATTGACAGATGAAAACATGTAGGTATTAAGTACTTAGAGGAAGACGAAAGAGCATTCCAGGACAAAAGAACAGCTTGTACAAAGGTCCTGTGCTAGGAGAGCATGGCACAAACAACAAAATGACAGATGTAGTGGAATGCAGAGGATGAGAGGAAACAGAGTGTTATAAATGGAGGCTGGAGATATGAGCAAGGGCCAAATCATGCAGTACTGTAGTTAATAAAAGGGAGATTCATTTGCATCTTAAGAACAATAAGACAATGTGGTTATACTTTGAGAAAAGTGAATGTAGTTAAGATTTACATTTTAAGAGGACCACTTTGGCCTTTTGTTTGAGCAGATGTTAGGTGACTGGGTAACCACTTCAGTAACTGAAGGAAGAGACAATGGTAGCTAAGATTTCTCATGTTTTTATAGTGAAAATAAAGAGAAGGGAAGGGACTCATCAGATTTTTGGGATCTGGTGATGGCTGGAGGGGTGAGGCAGTGTTAGAAGTCAAGAATGACCCTAAGGCTATTGGTTTGTATAACTTGTTCATTCCGTCATTTACTTGGACAATATTGGAAGACCACTAGGTTTTGGAGAATTTGCCACGAATTTGAGGCAATGTCATAATCAGTCATCAAACTCAGAGGCAGGTCAAAGGTGAATATAAAAATTTGGGGTAACCACTCAAAGGTGGTCTTTAATATAAAAGGTTTTATTTGATCAGTGGGGATAGAGGCCAGATTGTCATGGGCTGAATAATGAGTGGTTGCCAGAAGGAAGATGAGTAAGGTGTTGGGCAAAATGGGTGAAGGGGAGAGAGGAATATAGGACTCCAGTTATGGAATGAATAAGTCACAGGAATAAAAAGCAGAGGATAAGAATACAGCCAATGGTATTGTAATAGAGATGTAATGGGACAGATAGTGTCTATACTTGTGGTGAACATTACATAAGTATAAACTTGTCAATGCACTAAATTGTACACCTAAACTAATGTAACACTAAATTTTTTTTAACAGGTGGAAAGTAAGGAGACAGAATTGGTACATTTTATTAAGTGTATTGAGAAGTGAAAATGTGAAAAGAGAATGATAGGATTGCCACTGAAATGGAGAGTGTAGACAAATTTGGGTTTAAATAGAAGTTGGGGGAGTTTCCATCTACAAGTTTATATTCTGTCAGGAAAGTTACAGTTGATCATATGCACAGTGTGAAGGGTTTGTAAACCCTCATTCTGTTGGTTAGCATTTTAGGGATCACATTAGGGCTTTGAAATCATACATTATATTATTAAGAGATGCCAGGTATGCAGAGTGAAGCATTGTGAAGTACATGGGATTTGACTTCATTGGTTTTGAGTTCAAGTCTTCTCTCTACAATTATGAACACATGGGAGGGTAACTCTAGTCTCATAAGATAGTTGTAAGGGGGTGCCTAGGTGGCTCAGTGGGTTAAGCCTCTGCCTTCAGCTCAGGTCATGATCTCAGGGTCCTGGGATCGAGTCCCGTGTCGGGCTCTCTGCTCAGCAGGGAGCCTGCTTCCCTCTCTCTCTCTCTCTGCTCCTGCCTCTCTGTCTACTTGTGATCTCTCTCTGTCAAGTAAATAAATAAAATCTTTAAAAAAAGATAGTTGTAAGGGGTCACTGTAAATGAGAAAACTCGGAACCATGTTAATTACTTTAGCACAACAGTGTCTATGGCCATGGAATTTTACAGACTGAAGTTTCTTTGTGGATCCTTATTCTAACAACAACTCCAGTGAAGGTCATGAAGAAACAGAGGCAGCAGGGTTAGGATGGGAAGTAAGTATCCCATTCTTTATGTACTTTCCATTATTTCATATTGTTCAATAGCTTTTGGAAGAATTGATTTGGGTGGTTACCTTGTTTTGGCTTGTTTTGGCTTAACTTTGTCTTTTTATGTCTATCTTATCTATTTCTGAAAGAGAATTTATAATAAACATGCTTGTTTTCTTGTATTCTGGGTAGGTGTAGTTTTGAAGTCAGTATCTAATAACTCAGTAGTAGCAATATTGGCTATATTGTTTACACCTGCCATCTTTATACTACCCAATAAGGGAACAATACAATTTAAATAATCTGAGCAAACTTAACAGGTATCTCAGTTCCTGTGTATTCTCAAAGCATGGCTCATTCTTTATGAGCAGTCAATGTCCTACTACTTAATACTGCCTTCAAGAATATGGTACATAGCCAGCAAGATGGCAGAGGTGTAGGGGACCCTATTTCAATGGGTCCCCTGAGTTGAGCTGTGTATCTGCCGGCCACTCTGAATAGCCATGAAATCAGCTTGAGATGTAAGAAGATATATCAGGATCTATACCAACAGAATATCTCCGGTGGCTGGTTTTGAGGTATAAAGCAGGAAGCTGAGACTCTGTGGACAGGTATCAATGGAAGGGGGAGGGAGCTGCCATAAGTGCGGGTGCCAGGAAGATGAAATAATACAGGAGCACAAAAGAGTCCCACTCTGGGGCCTAGGCACAGACTCGCAGACTGGTAGCCTCAGGGAAAGGACTATAGGGCAGCCCCCCAGACTGAAACCTGGAGCTGCCGGAGCGTGTGTGTGAACTGGAGGCGGCTGGCAGTTTTAGAAGCACAAAGGGCAGAGATGTGTCTGGACCTGGAAGTGAGGGCTGGGAATGCTGTTGTGGGGTGCACAATGCAGGTCGCTGTGGTTTTTAGCAGCACAGACAAAAACAGAGTCACTGTGATCTGGAGGGCTTTCTGGAGAACAGATTGCAATCTCCCTGTTCTGGGACAGAAGTTTGGACACAGTCACTTCTGCTCTGACTCTTGGAAGGGACACAGAAACCCGCCAAGGAAAGCTGCCAGAGAACAAAAGCTGCTCCCCCCACAACTGGTTTTCACTGAACCCATCCCCCACCACAGGGGGCAAGGCAATTCTGCCCAAACAGGGTTGCCTGAGTAACAGCAGGGCAGGCCCCTCCCCACAGAAGACAGGCTGAAAGAACAAGAGGCCAAGAACCCTAAGGTCCCTATAAAACAGGTGCATTTTGCTTGGATTGTGGTCAATAGTTTGGACTCTCTATATTCCCTCAACCACCTCTCACCAGAATGACTAGGAGGAGGAACCGCAACAGAGGAATAATTCAGAAACTGTGACCTCTGCCACAGAACTAATAGATATGGACATAAGCAAGATGTCAGAAAGAGACTGCAGGGTAACAGTTAGGCAGACAATAACTAGGATGGAGAAAACCATTAATGGCAACATAGATTCTCTAAGGACAGAATGGGCAGAAGTGAGACCTGATCTGGCAAAACTTAAAAATGCTATCAATGAGATCCAATCTAATCTAGATACTCTAACAGCTAGGGTAAATGAAGCAGAAGATCAAATTAGTGATCTAGAAGACAAACTGATAAAAAGAAGGATCAGAAGGAAGCCAAAAACAAACAGCTTAGAATATATAAAAACAGAATTAGAGAAAAAATGATGCCATGAAAAGTTCCAATGTCACAATTATTGGTATCCCTGAGAGGGGAGAGAGAGAGAATGGACCAGAAGATATAGTTGAGGAAATCCGAGCTGAGAATTTCCCTCATCTGGGGAATGAAACAAGTGTTCCTGTCCTAGAGACAGAATGGACACCCCCTACCAAGATCAAGGAAGGCAGACTGACCCCCCACCATGTGATAGTAAAACTTGTGAATCTTAACACCAGAGAAAACATCTTAAAGGCAGCTAGGGGGAAGAGATTCCTTATGTACAGAGGGAGGAACATCAGAATAACATCAGACCTGTCCACAGAAACCTGGCAAGCCAGAAAGAACTGGCAAGACATATTCAGGGCACTAAATGAGAAGAACATGCAGCCAAGGATACTTACTTTGGCAAGGCTGTCATTTAGACTGGATGGAGAGATAAGATAGCTTCCAAGACTAGTAAAGACTGAAATAATATGTGACCACAAAGCCAGCCCTGCAAGAAATATTAAGGGCGTTTTTCAAAAGAAGAAAGACCCCAAGAGTGATATAGAACAGGAATTTACAGAGACAATCTGTAGAGACAAGGACCTCACAGGCAACATGATAACAATAAAATCATGTCTTTCAATAATCATTCTCAATGTGAATGTCCTAAATACTCCCATAAAATGGTACAGGGTTGCAGCATCCTTTCCTGATGAAAACTCTTCAGAGTATAGGGATAGAGGGAACATTCCTCACCTTCATAAATTCTATCTGTGAAAAACCCACAGCGAATATCATTCTCCTTGGGGAAAAGCTGACAGCCTTCCCTTTGATACCAGGAACATGTCAAGAGTGGGCCCTCTCGCTGCTGTTCAACATAGTACTAGAAGTCCTAGCAACAGTAATCAGACAACAGAAAGAAATAAAACGTATCCAAATTGGCAAAGAAGAAGCCAAACTCTCTCTTACTGCAGATGACATGATACCTGTGAAAAATCCAAAAGACTCCACTCCCAAATTACTAAAACTCATACAGCAATTCAGTAATGTGACAGGATACAAAATCAATGCACAGAAATCAGTTGCTTTCTAATACACTAACAATGAAATTGTAGGAAGGGAAATTAGAGAAATGATTCTATTTACAATAGCACCAAAAACCACAAAAAACCTTTGACAAAGAGGTAAAGGCTCTATACTTGAGGAACTACGGAACACTCATGAAAGAAATTGAAGACACAAAAAGATGAAAAAGCATTCCATGCTCATGGATCAGAAGAATAAACATTATTAAAATGTCTATGCTGCCAAGATGTCCTTCAACAGATACATGGATAAAGAAAATATAATCCATGTGTACAATGAAGTATTATGTCTCCATCAGAAAGGATGAATACCCAACTTTTCTATCAACATGGACGGGATTGGAGATTATGCTGAGTGAAATAAGTCAAGCAGAGAGCCAATTATCATATGGTTTCACTTACTTGTGGAGCTTAAGGATAACACAGAGGACATTGGGAGATGGAGAGAAGAGGTGAGTTGGGGGAAATGGGAGGGGGAGACAAACCAAGAGAGACTGTGGACTCTGAGAAACAAACTGAAGGTTTTGGAGGGGAGGAGGATGGGGGTTGGGTGAGCCTGGTGGTGGGTATTAAGAAGCACATATTGGGGGCGCCTGGGTGGCTCAGTGGATTAAGCCACTGCCTTCGGCTCAGGTCATGGTCTCAGGGTCCTGGGATCGAGCCCCGCATCGGGCTCTCTGCTCCGCAGGGAGCCTGCTTCCTCCTCTCTCTCTGCCTGCCTCTCTGCCTACTTGTGATCTCTCTCTCTGTCAAATAAATAAAATAAAATCTTTAAAAAAAAAAAAAAAAAGAAGCACATATTGCATGGAGCACTGGGTGTGGTGCATAAACAATGAATTTTGGAACACACACACACACACACACACACACACACAGATGTCTATGCTACCTAGAGCCATCTGTACTTTCAACGCCATCCCAATCAAAATACCATCGGCATTTTTCAAAGGGCTGGAACAAACAATCCTAAAATTTGTATGGGACCAGAAAAGACTCTGAATCACCAAGGAAATGTTGAAAAAGAAAAACAAAGCTGGGGGCATCACGTTGCCTGATTTTAAGATTTACTACAAAGCTGTGATCACCAAGACAGCATAGTACTGGCACAAAAACAGATGCACAGACCAAAGGAACACAGCAAGGAACCCAGATATGGACTCTCAACTCTATGGTCAAATAATCTTCGACAAAGCAGGAAAAAATATCCAATGGAAAAAACAGTCTCTTCAATATATGGTGTTGGGAAAATTGGACAGCTATGTGTAGAAGAATTAAACTCAACCATTCTTTTACACCATATCCACAGACAAACTCAAAATGGATGAAAGACCTCAATGTGAGATAGAAATCCTCAGTAACCTCTTCGACATCAGCCACAGAAACTTCTTTCAAGACACGTCTCCAAGGCAAAGGAAACAAAAGCAAAAATGAAGTTTTGGGACTTCATCAAGGTCAAAAACTTCTGCACAGCAAAGGAAACAGTAAACAAAACAAAGAGGCAACCCATGGAATGGGAGAAGATATTTGGAAATGACACTATAGACAAAGGGCTGATATCCAAGATCTATAAAGAACTTCTCAAACTCAACACCCAAAGAACAAACAATCAAGTCAAAAAATGAGCAGAAGACATGAACAGACACTTCTCCAAAGAAGGTGTACAAATGGCTAATAGACACATGAAAAAATGTTCATCATCATCAGCCATCAGGGAAAGTCAAATCAAAACCACACTGAGGGGCGCCTGGGTGGCTCAGTGGTTTGAGCCGCTGCCTTCGGCTCAGGTCATGATCTCAGGGTCCTGGGATCGAGTCCCGCATCGGGCTCTCTGCTCGGCAGGGAGCCTGCTTCCCTCTCACTCTCTCTGCCTGCCTCTCCGCCTACTTATGATCTCTCTCTGTCAAATAAATAAATAAAAAAAAAATCTTAAAACCACATTGAGATACCACTTTACACCAGTTAGAATAGCCAAAATTAACAAGGCAAGAAACAACAAATGTTGGAGAGGGTGTGCAGAAAGGGGAACCCTCTTACACTGTTGGTGGGAATGCAAGTTGGTGCAGTCCCTTTGGAACACAGGGTGGAGGTTCCTCAAAAAATTAAAAATAGAATTACCCTATGACCTGGCAACTGCACTACTGGGTATTTACCCCAAAGATAGAGATATAGTGAAAAGAAGGGCCATATGTACCCTAGTGTTCATAGCAGCAATGTCCATAATAGCTAAACTGTGGAAAGAGCTGAGACACCCTTCAACAGATAAACAAATAAAGAGGATGTCATCCACATATACAATGGAATATTACTCAGCCATCAGAAATGATCATCCATGCATCAACATGGATGAGACTGGAGGAGATTATGCTGAGTGAAGTAAGTCAAGCAGAGAAAGACCATTATCATGTAGTTTCTCCTACTTATAGAACATAAGGAATAGCATGGAGGACATTAGGAGAAAGAAGGGAAAAATGAAGTGGGGGAAACCAGAAGGGGAGATGTATCATAAGAGACTGTAGACTCCCAGCAACAAACTGAAGGTTTTAGAGGGGAGAGGGGTGGAGGGATGGGTTGGCCTGGTGATGGGTAT
This sequence comes from Meles meles, assembly GCF_922984935.1. Classification (NCBI taxonomy): domain Eukaryota; kingdom Metazoa; phylum Chordata; class Mammalia; order Carnivora; family Mustelidae; genus Meles; species Meles meles. The sequence goes on from NC_060068.1 coordinate 90,172,269, forward strand.
TAATGAGGGCACATATCGCATGGAGCACTGGATGTTATACGTAAACAATCAATCTTGGAAGAGTACATCGAAAACCAAGGACATACTGTATGGTGACTAACAAAAGAATATGGTAAATAAAACCAGATTTACTGTTAATATCCTTTACTTGCCACTATGTAACTATAGATAGCAATGGAGAAAAATCATTCAATTAAACCCTCCTAAATTATTTCTACATTTTTCCAGTTATTGCCTCTCATCATTTGTTCCCAGTCAATGCTCCTTGTAGTGTTTATGAATATTTCATAAATCTTATCTTTTGCTTCATGTTGAAGCTTAATAATATTCTTTCACCTTTACTGTCCTTTTGATATATTATTCTCATTACTGTGGAAGGATAAGGGTTGAATAGATTTTTTTGAGCCAAGTATAAGATTTGTAAAACTTGCACAATTGTCCATTTTATCAGAATTTGTGATTTTAAAAAATCTGGCTAAAAGTCTTAAGACGTATTTATAAAACATGTATTGATTTGAGGTTAATAACACTCATGTTTGAAAAACACTTGGATTCTATATGAATAGATATTACTAATTTAACTGAAATGGGCCTTCCGATTTCAACAATTTTAGAAGACTGACAAAAAGCAAGATGAGAAATTTTAAAAAAAATTTTTAAGATTTTATTTAATTTTTTAAAAAGATTTTATTTACTTACTTGACACAGAGAGAGAGATCACAAGCAGGCAGAGCAGCATGCATAGAGAGAGGGGGAAGCAGGCTCCCCGCTGAGCAGAGAGCCAATGTGGGGCTCAATCCCAGGAACCTGAGACCATGGCCTGAGCTGAAGGCAGAGGTTTAACTCACTGAGCCACCCAGGCACCCCTTATTTTTATTTTTTTTTATTATGTTCAGTTAGCCACTGCTTAGTACATAATTAGTCCTTGATGCAGTGTTCAGTGATTCATTAGCTACGTATAACACTCAGTGCTCATCACATTTCTTAAGAGACCAAGTCACTATTAAAAAAAAAAAAAAAAAAAGAGACCAAGTCACTAAGTGAAACCTGAGTGGGTCTATAATCTTCCTCCTCTTCCTCTTCTTCTTGTGCAAGAAATAGTTATCCTCAACAGTTACTGGATAAATGCTTATTGGTCTTCTGAACACACTAAGGAGATATCATAGTTGAAACTTGTCTAGAAAGTCAGTCAGCTAAATGCTGCGAAATAGGGACTGGTTATCTAGGAAAAAAACATTTTCTCTTTTCAAAGAACTTGGCAGCAAAGTAGTGATTTTATTTACATCAGTAGGATGTTTCCAGTGCAGGAACACAGTATCATCATCCTTTACTTGTGTGCCATGAAAATGCTTAAGAGATAAGAACCTCTTATAATGTAGTACTCCTGATTTGTCAGTATTGACATACTCTTTGACAGACCAACTTCTTTATGAAAATGATACTGAAGTGAATGGTTTTGGAAAGAGGTTTTATTCTATTTGCATTTGATAGATGAACAAAATAGTTGGCAAATTTTTTGATGAAATAAAAGCAAACTGTTAACAGAATGCAGGCCAGGACACATCTTCTAATCAAGGCCTGGGATCTAGTTTATATATCCTCTGGCCTTTAGTAAAAAGATGAAATCATCCAGAGCTAATAAGATTTGCTTCTGTTTCCACAATTCTCTGGCAGCCCATTTAGATGTGTAACAATGTATACTCAATCTGTTCCATTATATTCTGAAACCTTTTTCTGAATTCTGTCATCTGGAAAACAATGAGCTGGTCATCATTTTCTTTTTACTTATTGATGTTAAAAATATTTATTGCCATCTATTTTTTCAGCTTGAACAATTCAAATTTGTGTAACCTTTTCACACAGGATTTTATTTTCTCAACCCTGAACTTATACTGATAATCTTCCTGAAACTTTATCCAGGTTCTTTCCTGCTATGGGATGTAAAACTTAATGAAGTTGTCTTGATACCACAGGAGGCCTGGTTCAGTCCCCAAGGCTCAGTCTGCCCCTTATCTTGTGCACTCTCCTAGTGCTCACCTTCCTGATACCACTATTTTCTGATCTCAGTTCTGTGTCTAGAGAGCAGTACACTTGACATTCCCAGCTGGACTGCCTTAGGAGTAGGGGCAGAGATGTAATTCTAAGGTTAATAAGAATGCCCACCATCTTCTATTTACTCCCTGGAGTCTGTTACTTCTTTCAATGGAGTCAACACTTTAAATCCACAGTTACATAAAGTTTGCAATACAAATGTACTCCAAAAGAGATAATGTCACAATGTTATTTACATAAAATTATTAATGCCTAATATAAACCTCAGAGATTATGTAATGATTGCATGTAAGTGCCCAATTTAACTTCACTCACTCCATTGCACTACCACTTTTGTTTAGAAGTGATAATGGTTCTTCCCTAGAAATTACTAGGTAGTGATGTGTTGCCTTAATGGGTTCTCAATAAAAGCTGAATTATCCATTGCTTAGAACTAGCTCTGAGTATATTGCTTCTTGACCTATCTTCAAGCATACTGATTCTATTTTTCCTTTTTTCTTTTTCAAGGTTTTATTTAAATTTCAGTTAGGGGGCTCCTGAGGGGCTCAGTGGGTTAAAGTCTCTGCCTTCGGCTCAGGTCATGGTCTCAGGGTCCTAGGATCGAGCCCCACATTGGGCTCTCTGCTCGGCAGGGAGCCTCCTTCCCCCTCTTTCTCTGCCTGCCTCTCTGCCTACTTGTGATCGCTCTCTCTCTGTCAAATAAATAAATAAATAAGTCTCATTTAGTTTACAGTGTAATATTAGTTTCTAGTGTACAATATGTGATTCAACACTTCCATACTACTTTTTCTCTATGGCCATTTCCAGACTACTAATGATCCCATCAAAGGTATTTATTTCTGTTTTTTAGTCTTCATTTGTTTAGGATAATGAATGCACATGACTGAATTGAAGAAAAAGGGACTCAGCCACAATAGCAAGGTACAAGCAACACACATAGGAGGTACTCTGAAATGCCAGATTCCAGTAAATAGGAGACACTGCACTGCATGGCACTATAGAACATCATCTTCACAACACCACTACTTTTAAGAGCAGGAGATGTAGCTGAGTTAACACACAGAAACAGGCACAATAAGTTAAACAAAATGAGGAGACAGAGGAATATGTTCCAACTGAAAGAACAGGAAAAAACCAAAGCAAGAGACTTAAGTGAAACAGAAATAAGTAATATGCTTCATCAAGAATTTAAAGTAATGGTCATAAAGATACTCATCAGACTTGAGAAAAGAGTGGATGACATCAGTGAGACCCTTAACAAAGAGATTAAAAAAAAAAAAAGCAATCACAGGTGAACACAACAAATGAAATGAAAAATACACTAGGTAGAAAAAGTAAACTAAGAAAAGCAGAAGAACAAACCAATGACCTGGAGGATAATATAATATAATATATAATTATATATTATATATATTATTTATATATATATTATTTATATATTATTTATATATATATAAAAATATATAATAATAATAATATAATATAATATAATAATATAATCAAGTTTAACAGGTGAAAGAGAGAGAGAGAAAACAAAAACAAAAAGAAAAAACTCTGCAAAATGAGAATAGACAGGAAGCCAATGACTCTACCAGCATAGTAACATTCACATTAAGGACCCCAGAAGAAGAACAGAAATAAAAGGAGGAAGAAAAATTATGTTCAGGAATAATTACTGAAAACTTCCTCAACCGGGGTAAGAAAATGAAAGTTCAGATCCAGGAGGCAGAAATCCCCCAACAAATAATCAACCCAAGGAGATTCAGGCCAAGACACCTACTAATTCAAATGGCAAAAGTTAGTGATCAAGACAGAATTTAAAAGAAGCAAGAGCAAAGGAGATAGTTACATAGATGGGAAGCCCCATAAGGTTATAAGTAGATTTTTTAGCTCAAACTTTGTACACCAGAAGAGAGTAGCATGTTACGTGCAAAATGCTTAAAGAAAAATACATGTAAACAATAATACTCTATCCAATAAGGTTATCCTTTAGAAAAAGAGAGATTATAAAATTCACAATCAGTCAAAAGTTAAAGGAATTCATCACCACTAAACAAACCCTACAAGAATTATTAAAGGGGACACTCTGAGTGGAAAGAAAAGACCATAAGTAAGAATAAGAAAAGTAGAAAGCACAAAAGCAGTAAAAAAGTGAATCTGTAAAAAGCATATCTGTAAAAAAAATCTGTCAAGGGACTCACAAAATAAAAGGATGTGAAGTATGAGACCATATACCTAAAACATGGGGAAGAGATGAGTAAAGAATGGGTACAAGCTTAAGTGACCATCAACTTATTTTTTTAAATTCAATTATCCAACATAGATTACATCATTTATTTTTGGTGTAGTGTTCAATGATTCCTTAATTGCATAAAACAACTAGTGCTCATCATATCACGCAACTATAAACTTTAATATAGACTCCTATATGCAGAAGATATTACATACTAACTGAATGGTAACCACAAATCAAAAACCAGTAATAGATACACAAAAAATAAAGAGAAAGGAATCCAAGTATGTCATTAAAGAAAGCCAGCAAACCATGAGAAAAGAGAGCAACGAATGCAATAAATTCAACAATGGCAACAAATACATAGCTATTAGTAATTACTTTGAATATAAATGGAATATAAGCTCCAATCAAAAGATGTAAGGTGACAGAATGGAATTTAAAAATGCAAGACCTAGCTAAACGCTGCCACAAAAGATTCATTTCAGACCTAAAGACACAGACAGATGCAAAGTGAAGGGATGGAGAAGCATTTATCATTCAAATGGAAGTGAAAAGAAAGCCAGGATAGTAATACTTGTATTGGGCAAAATAAACCTTAAAACAAAGACTATAACAATAGACAAAGAATGACACCATATAAAAATAAGGGAAACAATCCAGTAACAAAGATATAATGATTGCAAATATTTATGCACTCCACATGGGAGCACACAAGTACATAAAACAGCTAATAAGAAGCATAAAGGGAGTAAGCGATAGTAATATAACTGTAGGGGACTTTAATACCCCACTTACACTGATGGACAGATCATCCAAACAGAACATCAACAGGGAAGAAATGGCTTTGAATGACACACTGGAATAGATGGATTTGGCAGATATATTCAGAATATTCTTTCCTACAACAGCAGAATTCTCATTCTTTTCAAGTGCACATGGAACATTCTCCAGAATAGAGCAACTATTTGGTTACAAAACAGGTCTCAACAAATTCAAAAAAATCAACATCCTACCACACATTTTTTTTTTACCATAATGCAATGACACTAGAAATCAACCACAAGAAAAAATATGGAAAGAACACAAATAAATGGAGATTAAATAGCATACTATTAAACAAGGATGCAAGGGTGGTTATTCACAAAATCAATGTAATACATCACATCAATATGAAAAAGGATAACAATCATAAGATTATTTCAATAGATATAGAAAAAGCATTTCAACAAGTACAACATCCATTCATGGTAAAAACGCTTATCTAAGTAGATTCAGAAGGAACATACCTCAATATAATACAGGTCTTATATAAAACCCACCCTCAATGGGGAAGAACAGAGCTTTTCCCCTAAGGTCAGGAATAAGACAAGGATGTCCAGTCTCCCTTTTATTTAATCATAGTACTGGAAGTTCTAGCCACACCCATCAGACAAGAAAAAGGAATAAAAGGCATCCAAACTGGTAAGGATGAAATACAACTCTATTTGCAGATGATGTAATACTATACATAGAACATTCAGACGATTCCACCAAAACACACTAGAATTGATTAATGAATTCAGTAAGGTCACAGGATACAAAATCAATGTACTGAAATCTGATGCATTTCTACAGTAACAATGAAGCAGCACAAAGAAAAACTAACAAAGCCATCTCATTTACAACTGCACCAAAAAGAATAAAATACCTAGAGGTGAAAGATGGAAACAGCTCAAGTGGCCATTGACTGATGAATGGGTAAAGATGTGGGATATATATATTACTTAGCCATAAAAAAATAATGAATCCTGCCATTTGCAATGGATGGAATTGGAGAGTACTAAGTTAATTGAAATAAGTCAGTCAGAGAAAGACAAATATCACATCTGATTTCACTCATATGTAGAATTTAAGATACAGAACAAATGAACAAAGGGAAAAAGAGAGACAAACCAGGAAACAGACTCTTTAACTATGGAGAAACGATGGTTACCAGTGGGGAGGTAGGTGGGGGAAGGGAGCGGTTGGGAGGTTAGATAGGGGAAATAGGTGATAGGGATTAAATATTACACTTATGATGAAAACAAATTTTTTTTTAAAGGTGCTGATTCTTAAAATTAAAAGAATGTTTTATTTCTTTTAGCCACTGGAACAAATTTTGAGTCAGAAAACAGGATGATGTATGTAATTAATTAATCACTATATTGTATATCTGAAATTCATATGACATTGTATATTAGCTATGCTGGATTTTAAAAATTTTAAATATCTTTCTGAGAATTCTAACATCTATGTCTTTTTTTTTTTTTAAAGATTTTATTTATTTATTTGACAGAGAGAGATCACAAGTAGGCAGAGAGGCAGGCAGAGAGAGTGAGAGGGAAGCAGGCTCCCCGCCAAGCAGAGAGCCCGATGCGGGACTCGATCCCAGGACCCTGAGATCATGACCTGAGCCGAAGGCAGCGGCTTAAACCACTGAGCCCCCCAGGCGCCCCTAACATCTATGTCTTATCAGAGTCTGATTTTTATGATTTCCTTGTCTCTTGTGCTTTTCCCTTGTCTGTTGGAATGCCAGGTCCAAAATTCTTTGTTGAAAGCCAGACATCTTTATATGAGGGGAGGTTGGGGCAACCTGAGGGTTTTGAAGGGTCAGGGGTGGGAGGTTGGGGGAACAGGTGGTGGGTAATGGAGAGGGCACGTTTTGCATGGAGCACTGGGTGTTGTGCAAAAAGAATGAATACTGTTACGCTGAAAAAATAAATAAAATGAGAAAAAAAAAAAAAGCCTCTAGTGTGAGGATTTGTGATTATTTGGCTAGCAACTGTGTTGTTTAATGTTTGCCGTAGTTATAAGTACCAAAGTCTTAAAATTCCTCTAGGGACCTTGTGTTATCTCCCCTCTTCACCTTGGGTTTCCCTAAGTACACCTCTTCAGATAAAGTCTTTGTCTTGAAGCTCTTTGAACTGTAATTCACTGTAGTTATACATTTTGTTTATGTAGTGGTAAACCAGGGGGAAGGTGCTACATTCTATGATATTATTTGTGGTCCCATGTCTCAAGTATGTGACCTTCACAACTACTATTCCATAATACAGTTTTTATTTCCCCCTTAGCTAAGACAGAGAAACTAGAACATGCAGGAAGGTAAGGAGTGCACTTCTCTCAGCTCTGATAAGACTCTGGGAGCCTTTCCCCTTACCACATAGGGCTTTTGTATAGACAACTCTTCGGCCTTATTTCACAGTGTTTGCTGTTTGTCAGATAATTATTATGAGAACATGGTAGGGATGCTGGAGGTAAACTCATAAAGCATCAGTTCACCTTTAAACTGTGAACTCCAGGAGTTTCTCATTCTCACACTAGTCTACATTCAACCTCCAGCAAGTCATTAAAATTGCCACGTAAGTGTTCTTACCAGTTAATGGATCTAGAAGCTTTTGCTCTGCGTAAGCACACTCTGGCTATTACTTTCTGGACTCCCTATCTCTCTCCAGATTCTTGGATGCTGGTTTGTCCTATAATCACAGTTTTCTAATGGAGGTCCAAGAAAAGAAACTGCTTTTCAGTTTATTCAACTATTTCTTGTTTTAAGGACAGTATTGGTGACTTCCAAACTCTTTAGAGGTCAGAGCCGAAAGTGGAATTCTATTACTTCTTTATGCAAATTTTATCTTATGTTATTCCTCCCAGGTCACTTCTCTTGAGGAAACAAGACTATTTTTTTAATTGAAATGACTGTAGTTACATTTACACATAAATCAGGTCTGACATTAGCAGAGTTGAAATAATAAAACAAGATGATTTTAGAAAATGAACCAAGTATTGGAATGGTTTCAAATTCTAATAATGGGACCTTCAGAATAAAAAATTCGTTTCCCCCAATACAACCATTCCTCCCTGTGAAATGTAACATAAAGGCTACCTTGATATGGGGCTTTAACTGATATAATCTGAACATTTAAGAACAAAGTATCTTGTAATAGCTCCCTTTTCTAACTCTGATTCTTTGAGGTAAGAGTAAATCTGTTTCCTTTTATTTATTCTACCACAGCTCCAATGAACTTGTAAATATTCTATGGCTCTTCTAAAGATCACATCATATGCCACACACTATATTACACCCCCTCTGACAACCTCAAATGAAAAGAACTTCTCCCACCTATTCTTTAATTATTACAGTGGTGCACTATCAACAGTTAACACTGGATCACAAGAGCCGAGTGTGAACATGCATCTCTTTCCAGTTCCAGGTTCAGTGACATCATCTTGGTAGAGAAATCAGCTATTGTAGGAACACTTACATGACTGATTTGGCAACACTACAAAGCAGGGTTTTTGTTTTCTTCTTAGAAAGCTAGTTAGACATTTACCATCACATCATCATGAGTATCTGTGTAGACACATGCATAGATGGATGGTGGCTGGGGAGAGGGAGGGAAGAGTGAAAGAAGGAGGTAGAGAAGGAGGGAAGAACTGTTTATGTACTTTATGACTTAGTGTACTCTGTGGTATCTTGAGATTAGATGTTGCAGGCCAATGTTACTTTTAATTCTGGTTATCCATTACCTCTTTTTAACTGGAGAAAAACTGGGCCCTTATTTCATTCTTGGTCATTTGGGAGGGGCTTAGTTTTCTCTTGGTACCAAGAGCTAGATAAATCAGCATATTGCTTCTCTCTGGCCACAGTGATGGTTCAAGGGTGATCATTTGACATAAACCGATTTTATCAAAACCAATAAATAGTAGTCCTGAGACTTCATTTGGAGGTCTTGGAACAGCACTCTCATTTCACTGAGGTCCTAAGTTGGTAGATATGAAGTTTAAAACTTCTGATGGTCATTTAGCCAAAGCAGAGGTAGATCTATCTATGAATAAAGTTAACAAAGAGAAATGAAGAACAAAAAGATGAAGAGAGATCGATATTAAGGAACTGGAACTATACTCATGTCACATGACATTTCCCGTCCATGAGTCAGGAGCTTTTGTTTTTGTTTTGTTTTGTTTTAAATACTCAGTAGTTTGGATTGGGTTTCTCTCACTGGCCACCAAAAGAGACCTCATTAATGTAGTAAATAAAATAGGTTTTAAATATTATTATAACCCTATATCAGCATAATGCCTTGTTTCTAAAGAGGCTCAATGATTGTAAGTATGAAACTATTGAGACTATACCAAAATAAAAAGCTTCTGCATAGCAAAAGGAACCATTAACAAAAGAAAAAGGCAACCTACGGAAAAGGAGATTATTTTTCACAAATGATAGATCTAATCAGGGGTTAATAATTAAAATATATGAAGAACTTATACAAATCAACAATAAAAACAAACAACCCAATTAAAAAATAGGCAGAGGAATAGGAAGGACATTTTTTTCCCCCCAAAATGGCATACAGATGGCCAGTACTAGCCTATACCACTATGAGAATATAAATTTCTGTTATTTGCACCACTCAGGCTGTGGTATTGTGTCATGATGGTGCTGGTAAACTAACATAAAAGTTTTCTAATTGGGGCGCCTGGGTGGCTCAGTGGGTTAAGCCGCTGCCTTCGGCTCAGGTCATGATCTCGGGGTCCTGGGATCGAGTCCCGCATCGGGCTCTCTGCTCCGCGGAGAGCCTGCTTCCCTTCCTCTCTCTCTGCCTGCCTCTCTTGTGATTTCTCTCTGTCAAATAAATAAATCTTTAAAAAAAAAAAAAGTTTTCTAATTAAGAGAGGTCCTAGGACATTGGGGAGGGCATGTGCTATGGTGAGTGCTGTGGAATATGTAAACCTGATGATTCACAGACCTGTACCCCTGGGGCTAATAACACATTATATGTTAATTAAAAAAAAAAAGAAGAAGAAGAGGGGTCCTAAGAAAATTTGTTGTAGGGAAAAGAAACGTAGTGGATAGTAAGAAGGTGTGACTGACCTTTTTCTGGTATTTGTTGGTTTATAATTATAAAATTAGAGACCGTGTACAAATTTGGTTTGATTTTCACTGATAGTGATTTTCATACCTCAAATTGAATTGTACTCACTAAAATGGGAATGAGAATTCATTAGGGAGCATGGAAGGTAGATCTCGCAAATTATGTTAGAAAGGAGTACTGGTGGAAATAAAACTGTCTTGTTCAGATTGTTCAAAAAGCTAGTTATGCATGCAGTATTGGCACCTTTGGTATTACACATAGCTACACATGTCACCCATCTCATCGCATATGCTCCAAGACAAGGAATGGTTTTCTTTATGGCATTACTGGTTTTTAAAAACTGCTTATGTTTTGACCCAGAATATAGTCCCCAGTCATCAGATTTATAGACTAGGAGAGGAATATAAATATTGTCTACATTTTCTTTTGCCTTTATTTTCTAAAACTAGAGAAAAGCATAATTTCAAAATTCTGACATTTCTTATTTTTCTGTATTGCCTTTTCTTTTGGCAGATCATATCATGACCATTGCTTCTTTCTCAGTGTGTGTATGTGTGAGTGTTTGTGTGTCTGTAAAAGAGACTGAGATGAATAGAGACAGAATTAGCATATTTAAATGTTCTCTATTTCAAAATTAACTTTGACCAATAGAAGTATTTAATGGGTCATATGAATGGCTCAACAGAAGAATTTAATTATCTGTTTAATCTTGGCTCAGACACTATACAATTTCAATCAATAGATTGCATTTATAAGTCATAAGCATCTGATAATGCAATTCCAACGTTAACTGGCTTGGGTGTGTCAGTGCATTTGCCACCAGACATCTGGTACCACCTGCCAATACTATTGACATGTTTAGTTGGCATCTCGCTTAACTAGTTCTTATGCTTCTTAGTGTAAGAATATGAGATATGAGTTTTTCCTAGGAGATCTTCTCCTTGGGAGAATGTAACATGAATAAGAGGCTTGAAATGTTTTAAATACCAGGATATCACTGGAATGGTACGGAGGAAAATAATCAGAATTTAAATAAAGGAAATAAGCAATGTATTTATGGTAATTATATGAGGGGGGTAATAAATGAGGATAAATGAGGATGACTAAGCCAGAGAGCAGCTAAATACCAACTAAAATGTGATCAGTGTAAAGCAGTTTGCAGGAAAATCCTAAAGGAGTGTAACAAAAGTTATCCCTAATTGTTTGATGAAGTTAACTTTGTTAGTATTCATGTAACCCTTAACTGAGCTTCATTTAAATCCATTTACAAATACTCACTCTGCTTACATTTATATCACATTAATGTATGTAGTGTCAGTGATCATAACAACTGAACAGAAGGCAAATACATAAAGTATCCCACACTTGGTCATCAAATTTAGGGAAAGAACTCACACTGCAGCATAAACTACCATCTGTTTTTGAAACCCCATGCAATGAACTCATTCACTTGCTTGGTAAGTTTGAGCTTTATTTACCTTCCCTTAGGGTTTTGTTTTTGTTTTTTTTTTTAAGATTTTATTTATTTATTGTCAGAAAGAGAGAGAAAGCACACAAACAGGCAGAGAGCCAGGCAGGGTGGAGAGAAAGGCAGGCTCCCCGCCGAGCCAGGAGCCCAATGCGGGACTTGATCCCAGGACCCCAGGATCATGACCCAAGCCAAAGGCAGCGGCTTAACCCACTGAGCCACCCAGGCGTCCCTACCTTCCTTTAGGGTTATAGGGACTTCCTTGCACGGCTTGCTTCCTATACCAGTTGTGGTTAGTCTAAATATGGCCCCCCAAAGATAACCATATTAAATCCCTGGAACCTGAGAAGGACATCTTACTTGAGAAGAGGGTCTTTGCAAATATATTCAAGGATCTTGAGATGAGAAGATAATCCTGCATTATCTAGGTATATATATAGAGAGAGACACCCAATATAGATAAGATACACACATAGAAAAGAAAGCAAACAGTGGTAGAGAACGGAGTGATGTAGCCACAAGACAAGGAAGCCAAAGAATGTTAAGTGGTACCAGAAGCTGAAAAAGCCAAGGAAGGGTTCTCTGTTACAAGTGTTAGAGAAAGTATGTTCCTGTCAACATAGACCTCGATTTCAGACTTCAGGCCTCCAGAACTGTGAAATAAATTTGTTTTAAGCCACTAACTAGTTTTTTAGTAATGTTTTACAGCAGCCCTAGTGAACTAGTATGGGAACCAATACATACACATACATACGCACAAACTTTTATACACTATTCGGACCATTATGATTTTTTAAAAGATATTTATTTAATTGACAGAGAGAGTACACATGCACCCAAGCAGTGGGAGTGGGAGAGGGATAAGCAGGCGACTGATCCAAGCTTGATTCCAAGACCCCGGGATCATGACCTGAGCTAAGGCAGACACCCAGCCAACTGAGCTACCCAGGCGCTACAGTCTGGTGCCCCAGACCATTATTAATATTAGTTAAATTTTTTGTTAGTCTTAAAGTTATTTAGACTCACCCTCTGTTTTCCAAAAAATACTATTGAAAGGTCAAGATCAGCTTTAGGAGAGCAAAACAAGGATTTCCAGGATCTGATTCCATTCAGGATAGTATTCTTCCTTTCTAAAAAAAAAAAAAAAAAGGCAGGGGGTGCCTGGGTGGTTCAGTGGGTTAAAGCCTCTGCCTTCAGCTCAGGTCATGATCCCAGAGTCCTGGGATCGAGCCCCACATCGGGCTCTCTGCTCAGCAGGGAGCCTGCTTCCTCCTCTCTCTCTGCCAGCCTGTCTGCCTACTTGTGATCTGTCTGTCAAATATATAATAAATAAAACCTTTTAAAAAATTCTTTTTAAGATAGCATTCTAATTATCTCTTATTGCTTAACAAATTACCTCAAACCTTAGGGGATTAAAAAAAAGTATGATCTTCTCTCACAGTTCTGTGGATTGACTGTGCTCAATGGGTTGTTTCTACAATGGGGTTCACATTAAATGAAGTCACATACCTGGGGGGACATGCATGATCCCAAAGTTCTACTGGCTGGCTGGATATTTCAGATGATTCACTCTCATGGTGAGAATTGATTCTAGTTGTCCCCTAGGAAGTCAGCTGGGGTTATTGCTTTGGAGCACCTTACATGTTTCTTCTTGGTAATTTGGGCTTTTTCTAAGACGGCAGCTAGCTTTCCAGAATGAGCTTCTCAAGAGAAAGTTTTCCAAAACACGAGACAGGAAAGTGTCAGACCCACTCTGCTATACTTTATTGCTCAAGAGGTATAAGACTTACCCAGATATTATCCAGAGGTATAAGTCTTAGCCGAGAGTGTAGAGAAATTAACTACAATTGTTGATAAGGGAGTATCACCAAAGTCACATTGCAGAAATGCATGTGAAATGCAAAATATATTTTGACTGTCTTTGCAAAATACAATCTGCTATGCATAGTACTCAGGTTCAAAACTAACACCAAATTTAGAAAAAAAAAATTTGTGTTTGAGTAAAAGGGATTAAAATCCAAAGGCACTTTGAGATGGTAATCTTCCACAGGAGACTCCTTGTTTAATAAAGCATTTGTCTAGAAGCCTCAATTTTGGCCTCTATTTCTCCTAATTTCTACTAAAAGAAACAGGGTAAAAGTGCATCACTTTCCAAAACTGAGAGCAATGAGCAATATCATATGCGTTCTTTCCATGGCTCATCTAGGCTCAGATTAATGCAATGGAGTACACCTAAAAAATCTGCATAAAGACCTTCCTACCATTACTACAGTCTGTTCCTAGACCCAGAGTCCCAGGATGTAAATCACTTAGAAAATTAGGCAGCTGTTGCTCTATCCCAAAGGGGCTCCACTGTCTGTTTCTCTATCTCACTCTCAACCTTCAAATATTATTTCTCCCTACCAAGTAACTACTCCTATTAAAGGTATTTCCACTAGGAAATAACAGGGCAAGTACTGGGGAGGGGAAGAGGCTTGGAACTGTGGTGCTACATAGGCTATGGGGAGTGTAATGCTAAAAAAGTAAAGGACTTTTGGTGAGGATTGAGACAGAAAGGGCTTGTTTTAGATTTAAGGTTCAAAGTAATGCAGTTCCAGGTAGTAAATGTAGACAATGAGGCTGTTTCCGGAAAACAGAGGTGAACTAAAGAAAAGCCTGCAAGAAGCTGAGCATTCAGCTTCAAATAGTGTACATGACTGTTCTTCAGCTATAGATTTGAGAAGAAAAATCAAACATCACTTGAGTAGACCAAGAACAGCTTACATCAATGGTCCATGGACAGACACTACTGTTAAATAGAACTTGTCTTGTTCAAACAGAACAACAGTGTTTTAAGGATCACCACTAAAAATAATCATGACAAAGTATAAGAGACATTTCAAGTTGTATGATATTTCCATCAGAGTCCAAAAATATCCAGCTATCATAACATGGAAACAGAAAAAGGAAAGCGAGATGCACAGAGAGATAGATAAAAGAATATATGTATATAAGGCAAGAAAACATCTTGTCTTTTCCTCCACTGAAACTTCTAGGCTAAATGAAGACATTAAGTATATGTTCCTTAAATTTAAGGCACTAGTTGTCCTTAAGAAAAAAAAAATGAGAAATGACTGCTGGGACTAATAATGGTATAAAAAGACTAGCACATTTGGATAATTTTAAGAATTTTTATGTTTTATTACTAAATCAAGTATGTCAGCAATGGTATAGATTTAAGGACATGAAAACACATTCTGCATATGTTTTTATTGATCATGCTTAGCTAGTAGAATTTTTAACACTTTAGATATTTTGGAAAAAGTAGGAAGGAAGAATAACAAAGGAACAAAGCAGTTGGAAATATTTAATCCATAGAACATAATGTTACACATGAGTTGAGGAATCACAGAGGGGTGCTGGAGTAGAGACAGATTTCCTTTAATACTTGGCAATCAGGCCTGAGAAGAAGTATGGTGGTCTCAGTTAGCAGGGAAAGAACACAGCCTCATCTGCCTTGGGGGTTTTAGTCCGCTAGGGACTAAATGCATGGCAATCATTGGCTGGTGCATTGTGGGGAATCAGAGAGGCTTTGGGCAGCTGCAGCATGCCGTAAGTTTAGGGCTTGGGGAACAGGGAAAAACAAAAAGGACCTAAGAGAAAAAGAAAAGGACCTGTTATTGGGAAAATAGAGCTTGGAATTTCAGCACTAAATATACATCTAGAATGGGAGGAAGCCATGAGGACAATTCATAGTCAATGATGCACTGGAAAATATTTTGGTGAAAGCAACCTTATAACAGGAAACATGTGTGTTCATAGGTTACTCTTTTGAAAACGCATCTGTGTGGTTGAGACCATGCAGAAATGGATACCTCATTATCAGAAGCACATGTGTTTATTATCCACACACATCAGGAACCTTTTTTTCCAGTTATATTTTTATTTTGCTTAATGACACATATTTATTTTAATTCATAGCCATTTTCCTAACCACAGTATTAATGTGAATTTTTTTTTCTTTTAAACCACAACTTCATCTTTGGAAAACTTAGAAGTCTAAATTTTTTCGCCTTCTATGAAATTTTCATGTTTTCTGATTTCCAGTATTATGGACAACACTGCCTTGAATTGTAGTTTCTACTTGATCTTCTGAAAGCCTGTGAGCTGAATAAACCTGCAGAAAAAATACTTAGAAATATATTCTACATTGTTTTAAGAAATTAATAGAAAACCTCCTTTTCATCTGAGGTTTTGAAGGCAGGCTGCTCCAGTATTTCTATGCCAGCCAGAAATATGTGAAAATGTCTTGTAATAATCTATGCATTAATGACATACTTCACTGAAGCAATTAGCCTCAATTACCTTTTTACCCTTCTTAGATGTTTTAGAGTCATACTGGAGTTATCACAGGATTCATTGTATACATTTCCAAAGCTAATTTTTTGTCCTAAAGTTCAGTTAGTGCTCTTGGCTGGTCGAAGTTCTTTGTGAAAATCCTGAACAAAAGCTAACAGACATCAATTTCGTATACAGTATTACAAAGTTCAGAGATCACTCTGCCTAGTCATGGAATAGTTTACAAGGTACTCTAATCCTTATGATGTGTTTACAAAACAGTTAAACATACTAGAAAAGATTTATTCAAAGCAGAGTTTATTAATAATTATGTTGAAATAAGCTTAATTTCAATTTCCACTCAATTAGAATTATTTCTCATGCAGATGACTTTTGACCCATTTAGACAATTGAGTAGACTTAGCTGCATTTTGTCTTGTTCAGTAGGTGTGTTTGACTAAGAATGACTACCCTTCCTTTCTCCCCCAGCTGGATGGAGACACTGTGCATAGCAGGGATTCAGTTTCTGTTCATGTGGCACCATCATGTTTGTACTTCCAAATGGTTCTTGAATTTACAACTAATCTAAATACCGATTTAAATAGAAATGCTGTTTCTGAATTGATATGTTAAAAAATATCATGCTTACCGATTCAAAGCAACTTCCTTCTAGGAACCCTAACCCTAATCTTGCACTAGTACCTATTTGCAGGTCCTTTATTCTCCTTCCTTTTCATTCAAGTATTTCCATTTGAAATTTCTGTCATGCTTTGTGGTTCTGTATCTTATCTTGATTTTTTTTTCTCTTCAAGGGATCCATCAACCACACTGCTTTTCTGGAATTGTTTATCACATACATCAACTCTCTCCTTATTTATGGCAGTTGCTATTTAAGAACTTCCTAATCACAAGCTAATCATTTTTGCTATGTATTTCTCTAGTTACCGTAACAACAGAAGAACTGGGCAAAATTCATTAACCAATCTTCTCATAAGCCAAAGAACTTCCAGGAATATGAGTTTATAGGAGTTATTTAAAGGAACAAAAGGAATGAATAACAGATGGTTTGCAGATAGAACGTTTGTAGAATATATCATATATATTTTTATTATAGATATAATCTATTACATATATTCTATATTATATTTATTATAGATATATAGACTATATCATAAAATACATGGGTTTAGAGTTGTATAGGTCCTTTAATTTCTTCTGTTCCACCTCCCTACCAGGAAATCTACTGTGCTGTAGTATTCACAGGTAGCCATCTAACCTTGACCTGCAAACCTCCTGTGGTAGGACATCCTCCCTTTTTGGCACAGCCTAATCATTGTTAATGATTATACAGTTCTTTCTTGTGTTGCTTAGAAATATATTCTCAGCAACTTCTACACATTAATTCTTGTCATGTCAAGTGAGTCTTCACTAAATAAACTGTGTATATTTTTAATCTTTCAGAAAATCAAGTATTTTACAACAGATATGTTTTAAGACATGATCTCTATTTTTGCCTACCTAGGATTCATTTCCAGTTTTTCAGTGGGAAACTATCTTCATCCAATTCTCCACTGATATATTTTACCACGGGGTGAAATGTTTCTGTCCCTCACACCCCCAGGATGTACAAATAACAGAGCCCCTCTCACTCAACATATTACACTCCTCTAGTTACAGTGATTATTTTGGTCCCAGGCTAGTGATCCAAACTGCTCCAGTAGAATTCTGTGCCAGAAGTGCTATAAAAAATCTCCACCTTTTGGAGCTGCTAAGATGCTGGACTATGAGCTTGGAATTGTGGGGAGAGCCCACATAACTAAATGAAGGTAACACAAAGAAAGCAAAACCTTGAGATAGAAACGGAGCTCTGACCACATTGTTAGAACACCTAGAGCCAGTCCATATGTTAAGCTATATTACTTCTTGACCTTTTAGATAGTCAATCAAAAATTTATGCAAAAGCCAGTTTGTTTCCACTGATTGCCCCTAAAGAGTCTTGAGAATTACAATTATATATTTGTAATTTTTTCTTAGCTTAAACTTTATGGCATGATTATCAGACATAAGATGCTATACATCCTCTCAATTGTCAATGTTGCCATGAAAATGGGGTACCTAGAGAGGACCACAGTGCAGCAGATGAAAATAGAGCATATTAGAGTGGAATACAGGTAAACATTTTCCTTCCTGGTTTATGCCTTCTGTTGTCAATATTCTGATGACTGAAAGAGAACTAGACTCCCTTAAAATTTTATCCTCCATTTTAATGTTGCTTGCCATCCTGTTGACTTATACAACATCTGAATTTCTTAGGCCTTCTTAACACAAATTTATATTAGGCTAATCTTCATCTCTTCTACTTCCAATCCCTTCTCAAGCTATACAGATGTATATCCATGTATCTTGTCTATTGAAATCGTTTTGAATTTTGAGCTTGCACAAGTAACATCTCAGAGCTTCAGTGTGCTTTACTATAGAATTGTGTGGTATTGATTAGGATGTTTTGATGGCAGATACTAGAAACCCCAAATTAAAATGGCCAATCAACATGAAGATATTTTATCCCTAATAAGTCTGCAGCTTTCAGGAAGATGGCAGGGTAGGAGGATCCTGAGCTCATTTTGTCCCTACCCCACCCACCTATATTGTCTATGCAACTGACTCTGTAAATGGCCTGAGGATTGGCAAAAGTGATCTTGCACAGCTAGTTGTACAGAGAAGCTAGCATGGAAAGGGGTGGGAAGGACAGAGACACAGTCAGGAACCAAACCACCAGTGCAACAAACTGCAAATGAGAAGGGTATCAGTAGCACTGAGAAGTGAGAGGACCATATTCCACACTGGGCATTACTGGGGACCTACCCAAGGAAGATGAGCACCTATAACATCTGGCTATGAATACCAGCAGGGCTTAACTCTGGGAGTCGGGGTGTGAGATGAAACGGAGACCCCACCCTTTAAAAGCCACTGTACCAAATAACTCAGCCTCAGATCCCACATAGAATCAACAGTTTGAAAAGCTTCTGGAGTATATGTACAAGAGATTTACTAACCAAACTTAGAACATGTGCTGATGGAGCAGGGATATGCAGGACATTTTTTCAGGAAAAAAAGAGCTTGTGTTTAGATAGCCAGATACCTTTAGGAATGAGTTTTAACATTCTTTGTCTACCTTGCTAGTACCATGTGCCCCTTCCCCGTGCTCCCTGCCAACTACCCCACCCAACCTGACCACCCAGTAGGCTTCCTTCCAAAGTGGCTCCTGCCCCACCACACTCAGCAGGCAGTCTCAGCTGGGAAACAACACTCCAAAGGTACTCCTGTCCTGGACAGGTGTAAGGAGATAACTACATACACCAGGCTAAGAGTGCTGTCTGTAGCTAGCCTCTAGGGTGGTTACACAAGGAGCAAGCTATACTTTTCAATGCAATTGCAGTGTGGCAGAGCAGCTTACTGCTGACAGATAGGCTGACTATTGGCCCTCCCCACCAATGAACCCAGATCACCACATCCTGGTCTCTCAACAGCAAAGGGAGCAAGCAAACTTTGCTCATGCAGGCAAAGCAGATCACTGCACCTGGCTGGGCTGAAGGCAATCATGGTGCAGCTACAACAAGAGGGCACAGGAAGCTCACACGAGGGCACCCCTAGAGCCCCTGGTCCTGATGGCTAGGAAGGAATGGGCTATAGAGCACCGTAAGACCTCTTTTACACAAAGCCACTACTTTCAAGAGGAGGAGACAGAGATGACCTACTTAATACCTGGGATAAAAAACAAAGAGAGTTAGTTAAATGCATAGACAGAGAAATATGCCCCAAATGAAAGAAGACAGCATTAAAACACCTAAATAAAATGAAGATAAAATAGGCCTGATAAAGAGTTCAAAATTGTAGTCATAAAAATACTCATTGGACTTGAGAAAAGAGTTAATGAGTTCATTGAAAACTTCCACAAAGATAGAAAACATAACCACCAGTAAGAGCCGAAGTATTCAACATCTGAAATGAAAAACACACTGGAGGAAATCAACAGCAGATTAGAAGATGCATAGTGGGTCAATGATCCTGGAAGACAGAGTAATGGAAAGCAACCAAATTAAACAGTAAAAAGAAAAGAGTAATAAAAAATGAGAGTAGGTTAAGGGAACTCTGCAACATCAAGCATAGTAGCATTCACATTACAAGGATTCCCAAAGGGAAAAAGAGAAGGGGACAGACAACTTACTTGAAGACATAGTACATGAAAACTTCCAGAATCATGGGAAGCAACAAACACAGGTCTCATAAGCACAGACAGCCCATAACAAAATCAATCCAAGGACATCAAGAAACACAGTAATTATTTGCAAAAAGGAGTAAAAAATAAAAATTGAAAAGCAGTAAGAGTAAAGGAAACACTTGCATACAGGGTAAACTGTAACTGTCCCTCAGAACAATGTATTACTTAAAATACAACCCATGGGAAATTTTACTAGTTACCAAGCACGTTTAGATATAGCTTCAAGAAAAACATATACTGGCAACAGGCCTCTGGGGGAGAGGACGATATATACGATATATATGGCCTTGAAGTCGAGCAACTGGGAACACTGGGCAGGCTCAGGGCTGAACACTGCCAGCATCATTTTTCCGTTACCTCCCCTTCTCCCCTAACCCCCAGGGCACCTGTGGCTAATTAGATAAGTCCTTTGATGTGTTTGCTCAACTATAAACTTTATATGCTTGACCAGACATATTTTGCCTTCCTTCTTGTTTATCTGCAAGGCATATGACTAATGTTTGGCCTTCTTCGGCTTTTCTATTGATGACTGTTTCTATCTAATAAAAGCAGGACTGAGGAGTTGTTCAGGGCAACAGTCTTTTCTACTGTTGTCCCCTGCTCCCTTTCTCTTGCCACTGACTTGTTTGTGCCTCATTCTTATCCCGTGTGCCATCAGGAAGTGGCAGTAAATCCCATAAGGCTATTGACTGGGTTTTCAGCAGGCCAGAGGTAGAGGCAGGATATATTCAAGGGTTGAAATGAAGAACCCACAACCAGTAACACTCTACCTAGCAAGGTTATTATTCAGAATGAGAGAAAAGTTTCCCAAATGAAAGTTAAAGGAATTCATCACCACTAAACCAGACTTCTAAGGTAAGTTAAAGGGAATTCTTTAAGTGGAAAGAAAAGGGCCAAACCAGAAGAAAATTATAAGAGAAAAACATTTCACAAGTAAAAGCAAACATACAGTAAAGGTAAATTAAATCACTTATAAATTCTGTATAGAGGTTAAAACAAAGTTATAAAATCAATTATATCTACAAGAATGAGTCAAGGGATACACTAGTAGATATAAAATATCATATTATAGCTAAAAAATTGGGGGGGAGGGGAATAAAAATTTAATGCTTTTACAGTGTGTTCTAACTTAAACCATCAATTTAATACACACTTCAATATACATAAGATATTACATATAAACTTAATAGTAACCAGAAATCAAAACCTTGTAATAGAAAAAAAAAAAAGGGACAAAGGAATACAAGCCTAATATCTAAGAAAGCCATCAACCACAAGGGAAAAATCAAGGGAAGAAGAAAGAAACAGAAGAACTACAAAACAAGTAGCAAACAATGAGTGAAATGGCAATAATTGACATACCAGTCAGATAAATGTAAATGGACTAAATGCTGCAATTAAAAGACAGAGTGACTGAATGGATAAAATTAACAAAAACACAAGACCATCTTTACAATGCCCACAAGAGACTTACTTCAGAACTAAGGACACATATAATCTATAAGTGAAGGAATAGGAAAAGATATTCCACGCTAATGAAAGCAAAAAAAAGAAAGAAAGAAAGAAAGGAAGGAAGGAAGGAAGGAAGGAAGGAAGGAAGGAAGGAAGAAAAGCTGGAGTAGCAGTACTTTCATCCGATAAAACAGATTTTTAAAACAAATACTACAGGGGTGCCTGGGTGGTTCAGTCAGTTAACTTGTTTTTGATTCAGGTCATGATCTCAAGGTCATGAAATTCTGCCCCATGTCAGGCTCCTTTTTGGGCATGGCGACTGCTTAAAATTCTCTCTCACACTCTCCTTGTGCCCCTCCCCACCATCAATCAACCGATCAATCAATCTAATACTGTAGCTAGAGGTAAGAAGGGCATTAAATAATGATAAAGGGATTAATCCAACAAGAGGATTTAATTGTGAATACCCATGCACCCTATATAGAAGAACCTAAATACATTAAGTATTAACACACCTAAAGAAAGAAATTGACGGTAATACTGGGGACTTTAACACCTCCCTTACATCAAGGATATAGTAGCCAGAGAGAAAATCAGCAAGGAAACAGTACATGAACAGTGACTTTTAAGGCCACACTAGACCAAATGGCCCCAACAGATACATATGAAACATTCCATTCAAAATACACATTTTTTTCAAGTACACAAGAAACATTCTCCAGGATAAGTCACATGTTAAGCCATGAAACAAATCTCGATACATTTTAGAAAACTGAAATCCCTTTTTTTTCTGACCATGATGGTATGAAACAAGAAATCAATGGGAAAAACTGGGGGGAAAACCACATAGGCATGGAAGCTGAACAACAGGTTACTAAATAACCAATGTATTGCTGAAAATATCAAAGAGCAAATATAAAAATACATGAAGATGAATGAAAATGCAAACAAGAGGCCCATTTCTTTGGGACACAACAAAAGCAGTTCTGAGGGGGAAGTTTATAGTGATACAAGTCTATCTCAAGAAAAGAGAAATCTCAAACAACCTAAGCTTATAACCAAGTAAGCTAGAAAAAGAACAAAGAAGGCCTGAAGCTAGTAGAAAGAAGGAAATAATGAAGATTAGAGCCTAAATAAATACGGTAGAAACTACAGAAAGTAGAAAACACCAATGAAACTAAGAGCTAGTTCTTTGAAAAGATAAACAAAATTGATGAAAGTACAAATCAAAAATGGATGAGGAGAAATAATGGACACCAATAAATACAAAGAATTAGAAGATTATGAAAAATTATATGCCAATAAATTGGACAACCTAGAAAAAATGGGTAAATTCCTAGAAATATATAATCTCTTGAAACTGAGCAGACCAATTACTGGCAGGGAAATTGATTTAATAATCAAAACACTCCCAAAAAATCCATGTCTAGGACTGTATGGCTTCACAGTTGAATTCTAAGAAATACCTAAGAAAGAGTTAATACCTATTCTTCTCAAAATATTACCAAAAAATAGAAGAAGGAAAATTTCCAAGTTCATTTTACAAGGTTGATACCAAAACCTGTTAAAGACAATAAAGTACATGCCAATATATCTTATGACCAAAGATAGAAAATCCTCAACAAAGTATTTACAAACTGAATTCAATAATACATTAAAAGGATCATTCACCATGATCACATGACATTTATTCCTGGGGTGTAAGCTTGGTTCAATAGTCAGGAATCAATCAATACGATACATTACATAAACAGAAGGATAAAAATCTTATTGTCTCAATAGATGCAAAAAATAATCATTTGACAAAAATCCAACTGCTGTTCATGATTGAAACCCTCAACAAAGTGGGTTTAGAGGGCATAAGCCTCAACATAATAAAGACAATATATGAAAAACCTACAACTAATATCATATTCCATGGCAGAAAATGGAGAGCTTTTCCTCCAGGATCAGGAAAAGGCAAGGCTGTTTACTCTTGCCACTTTTATTCAACATAGTACTGGAAGTCCTAGCTGCAGTAATCACACAAGAAAAAGATATAAAAGGCTTCCAACTTGGTAACTATCAAGTAAAACTGTCACTCTTTGCACACAACATTCTTCTATATGTAGAAAACCCTGAAGACTAACAAAAAACAATCAGAATTGATCAATGAATTCAGTAATATTTCAGGATGCAATATTAACGTACAGAAATCTATTGCCTTTCTATGCACTAATAATGAACTAGCAGAAAAATAAATAAGAATATTCATAGTTATACCAAAAATAGTAAAATACCAAAAAATACATCTAGCCAAGGAGGTGAAAGACTTACACTCTGAAAACTATAAATACAGATGAAAGAAATTACAGAATACACAACAGAAAGATACACCATGCTCACAGACTCAGACAACCAATATTGTTAAAATTTCCATACCCAAAGCACTCTACATGTTCAATGTAATTCTGATCAAAATACAAATAGCATTTTTCATAAAACTAGAACAAAAAATCCTAAAATTTGTATAAAACCACAAAAAACCCCTGAATGGTCAAAGCAATCTGAAAAAGAACAAAGCTGAAGGTATCACAATCCCAGATTTTAAACTATACTACACAGGTAAAGTAATGAAAACAGTATAATACTGGCACAAAAAAGATACACTTATCAATAGAACAGGATAAAAAAACCCAGAAATAGACCCATGCCTATATGGTCAATTAATCCATGACTAAGGAAGCAAGAGTATAAAATTGGAAAAAGTCTCAACAAATGGTGTTGGGAAAACTGGAAGCTCCATACAAAGGGATAAAACTGGACTTTTTTTTAAAAGATTTTATTTATTTATTTGACAGAGGGAGAGAGATCACAAGTAGGAAGAGCAGCAGGCAGAGAGAGAGGGAGGAGGAAGCAGGCTCCCCGCTGAGCAGAGAGCCCGATGTGGGACTTGATCCCAGGACCCTGAGATCATGACCTGAGCCGAAGGCAGAGGCTTAACCCACTGAGCCACTCAAGCACCCCTGGACCACTTTCTTACATCACGTGCAAAAAATAAATTAAAAATGGATTAAAGGACTAAGTAGAAGACCAAAACCATAAAAACCAGAGAAGGAAATATCTTGAACATCAGTGTTAGCAGCATTTTTTTCTAAATAGGTTTCCTCAGGCAAGAGAAACAAAAGCAAAAACTATTAGAAAGGAATCTATTCACAAAACAAAAAGGCAACCCTACTGAATGAGAGAAGATATTTGCAAATGATATATTTCATATGGGATCAAGATCTAAAATATATAAAGAACTTACACAACTTAACATCCCACCCACCAAAATACTCAGAATAAAATATGGGCAGAATACCTGAATAACCATTTTTTATGGAGTGCCTACCATGTGTCAGATACTGTTCAAATTATTTTAATGAGCAGGTACTATTATTATTCCTATTTTACAGAGGGGGAAAGTGAGCAGGTAAAAGTTGAAAGGTTTTCTCAAGGCCATGCGACAGGTAAAGGAGGTTGTTTGACTCTAATATAAAGGTAATCTCTACTAATAGGCACCACCACACATAAACAGTACAATCACAGGAAATGGGCATGATTGTAATTCAGTAAGACAGCTGGTACTTAAAACACTCTCTCACACACAGACACATACACACTTCTCTTACACATTCCTTTAAATGTTACACACTTTAGTAGGTTCTAGGTGTTTTTTTTTTTAATTTTATTTATTTATTTGACAGACAGAGATCACAAGTAGGCAGAGAGGCAGGCAGAGAGAGAGGAGGAAGCAGGCTCCCTGTTGAGCAGAGAGCCCGATGTGGGGCTCAATCCCAGGACCCTGAGACCATGACCTGAGTCGAAGGCAGAGGCTTTAATCCACTGAGCCACCCAGGTGCCCCGGTTCTAGGTTTTTTGAAAATGGTTCAACAAGCCAAGGTGCATAGGACAAGATGTATCAGTGGTTAGGGAACCACTGTGTGGAAGAGGGCCAGTGAAGGATAACAGAAGTATTACATATAGAAAAGCATATTTTAATGTTATATTGCTTATTTCATATTTTAGTAAGCATTTAGAGTAGAAATATTTGCAAATGTTTTCAACAACTTTTGCAGTTTCACAATGGATTGGAATCGGAATGAAACCGTGATGGATGACAACTGGGAGAACAGGAATTGGCATTATACTAAGTCAATTCAGGATCTGAACCCTCTGTCATTATCCTGTCCTAGTTGTTTAATCAAGTTGCCACATTTTTATCTATGGTATTTCTTCATTAGAAAAGAGATTTACCATTGACACTAGAGACTGCAGAAGAAAATTAACTGCATCTCCCAATTCTAGAACAAATTTCACAATAAGGGATTCTTAAATTTTCAGACAATGGGCGGGGGGGCATCAAAGAGAAGAGCATTCAGAATGGTGTTTCTCAAATTTAACTACTTTCAACAGACATTCTTGGGGGAGTGGGTTCCAAGTTTTCTGTGATAATGTTCTAAATGGTTTTACTTTGTTCATAATATAAACAAATTAGTAGACACTTCTTCAGGATTACCTGGAAGACCACGTTATGCAGCAGAGGTGTACCATGATCACAGTATCTGCCCTTGTACGTCTGATCCCTGTTGCAATAAGTGAAGACCAGCCATGCTAAACTTCTCATGGGATGCTTCTCAAACTGGTTCCTCAAGACTCCTTATGGTTAATCTTTAAGTGACTAAGAAGTACCAACTAAATAGAAACCTCTTTATTTGAGGTTAAGGACTATCTTCCAAGTATTTTGGGTCCCTTGCCTCTGCTTTAAGGATTTTTCTGTGTCTGGGCTCTCAATGACCTTGTTTTATCTCCTGTTTACTTGCTTGTTCTGTGCAACTTAGCCAGGAGTCTTGCATCCCAAGAACACATTAGTTAGTACCTTGTAAATGCCCCAGATCTACCTGGCCAAGAATTTCAGCCAATCTAGGCAGCTAGGCAGAGGAGTTAGTCAAAGCTCTTTGGCTGTCATTTCTATTTCTGACACTTTGTGTTTGGTCTAATGCACCAGCAAGTGTCATAGTGGGCTCCTCTTTCCCACAGAAATACATCAGGTAAAAACTCAAAATCATTTTTTAAACTCTGAAAATAGAACAGTCGCCTCAAGCATTGTACAACACAGAAGCACTTAATTATGAATGCATCAGATATGAAGGCCATCTCCTCCTCCCAGATTTCTCATGAAAAGTGCATACAGCATTTGGGTTGTTCATCAAGGCAGCTAGCCTGCCTTTTTCAGGGGGTCAGGAAACCCACGTATTTCATGAGGCTCCCTTTGCTGTGCTAGGGCTGAGGTTGCCTTCCACAAGGGAGCATGTATTTAACTCAGTAGTTCTATTTTGAGCATACATGGGAATCACTGGGAGGGCTGGACCCTGCCCTCTGAGTTTCTCAATTTTCATTCTGACAGGTTTCCAGGTGATTCTGGGAGCAGGTTTTAATTGCTACTGCTTTAACTTTGGGCTTTTTTTTTTTTTTCTTGACAGACTTACCCAGTTGGATGTAATAGGTCTGTCCTGCTTCCTTTTTCTCCATTAAGAACCACCCCAACACTCTTTGGGGAGTAGCTTACAACAGGAAGACTTCTTAAAAATAAGGGCATGGTATTTTAAAATCACATTTCAGATATTCTGTTACAACTTAAGATTTTTGGATCCAGGTAACAAAAATGATTTTAACTAACTTGGTGTAGTAGACACCATGTGGCTCCCAAAGAGATCCCCTCTTTCAGGCAAAGCACCTATTCCCCAACAGCTCCAAGGACTGTGGTACTGGCTTCTAGTTCTTCTCAGAGAATTGCCTTTGACTACTGAGAGCCATTTCAGCCGGCAATGTCTACAAATATTTCACACCCACTTCCCCTTACTTCCTCCTCACTGATTGATACAGAGGTATCCAAGTCTCCTTGACTCAAGGTGTAACAACTCTGCTCTGAGGTACAATTATACTATAAAATTGTTCTGTCCAAAATGCTCTAGCCACATGTGGATACTGAGCCTTTGAACATGGCTAACTGGAACTGAGATGTGTGGGAAGTAATAAAATAGAGATTTCAAAAACTAAGAAAGAAGGAATGTAAAATGTGCCACTCATTTTTTAAAGTAG
Source organism: Meles meles (assembly GCF_922984935.1). Taxonomy (NCBI): domain Eukaryota; kingdom Metazoa; phylum Chordata; class Mammalia; order Carnivora; family Mustelidae; genus Meles; species Meles meles. The sequence continues at coordinate 90,200,087 of NC_060068.1, forward strand.
TGATTATACATTACAATGACAATATTGTATATATTTGAGATTCAATAAAAGATATTAAAACTAATTTCACCTGTTTCTTTTTACATAGTATGCTTCTACTGGGTTATCTGGTCTGGAGCTTCCACAGCTGCCTGAGTCAGACCAAGGCTAGACTAGGGCCTCCTGAAGAAGTCAGGATCGCATGAGTAGAAGGCTGTCAGCTACCCAGAGGAAGGTCATGATTCCTTAGAGGGTTTCTTCTCTGAACCATTTCTTGAATCCTGAATCTATCGACTAAAGAGAGATTGGGTCTCCATGAGGAAAGATCCTACAACGCTATGAAAAAAACATATAGTACTGTATACACTTGATTCTTCCAGCACTCCTCCAAAAGACACTTGCAGTCATTTATGAAGGTAAAAATAAAGTAGAGAAAAGGGAATACCCATACCTTCTGAAGGCTGTTTGATACAAGGTCCATACTGACAAAGACACCAGGGAACAATCACTCATCCCCAGATAGAATAGGGACATCCAGGGTCGCAATAAATGGAGCTGCGATCACACAGCAGGTCATTTAGGTCCATGTTCCAGTTCCCAAGTATATATTGATAATAGAACTCTCACATTTGTTCTTCAGCCCATTAAACCCAAGCTTGGAAAGCCAAGTAGATCTCTTGATGGTGTGCCTTCCCTACTCCTGCCAATCCAGTAAGTCAAGTAATAATTCATCTCAGGGAAAATTACAGAGATTAGCACTTCACTCAAAGTCTTAAAGAATACAAGGAGAGCTATCTCAATCAGATCTCCATTTAATGTACTGGTCTGTCAATTGGAAAAACTGGTTGGTCATGACACATGTCAGTGTATTATCACACACTTACCAAGTAGTATCTCCAGTTGAAGCCCCCAGTATATAGTTGGTTGCTATTCATCTTTAAATGCATATTTTTCCCCATGCCCATCAGGAAGAATAAGTGATTTGTCCTTATACTAAACGCCAATGACATAGCTCAGTATATCTCCAGGTCAGTAATAACTCTTCTATCTGCTCTACAACTTAACTGCAAGGCAGCTGGGCAGGAGTTGGAGAGTCTGTAGGACATTACTTTCATTCTATGTTTTTATGGCATACTGTGACCCATAATGCTTGGGGGGAAAAAACACATGTATAGCAGAGATTGGGAAATAAATCTCACAAAAATGCAGGGCTCTGCAAGACTGGTAAAGATGTTAGATGTCCAATGAGCTGAAGTATGTTGAGACATCCTCTGCAAAGTGAAGGACAAGATGCTGCAACCTGTACTTCCTAGCATTAAGAGATCAGCAAAATGTCTGGCAATCCTCAAGGGCTTTTTGAAGCAGCACTTGTGAATATCATTATGGCCATTTACTGGGTAAGGTGAATGTCTGTGAGTTTTGAATGAAGTTCAGAACAAGCAAAGGCTCTAGTAGGTCAAGGCTGTAGTACCAGCAGCTCTGCCACTTGAGTCATACAAACTAGGTTATTAGAGGTATCTGTGGTAGAAAATGAGGCACCAGAAAATTCTCAGTAGATGAACTGCAGGGCAGAAACCTAGAATTCTGGGGGCAGAAAAGGCTATTCATTTCCTTCCAAAAACTGCACACTATCCATAAGACAAGTCTTCGAATATACCTGAGACATAAGAGAGATTGAGCATCTGAGCATGGGACATGAAGTGACCTTATGGCCATAGTTGCCTGTCATGACCTGAGAGACTGTCAAACCCCTCCACACACAAGGTTAGGAGGGCCCAGTAGCAATGTACTGTAAGACTGTAAGATCCATGGGGAAATGGAAGGAGTACTTTCAAAAAAGTTGAGCAAGTCTAGAGGCATAATAAAGTGGGATGAAGAGGTGGTGTACATCCATTACCTATCACTATTGCCCAGGCACTTATCCCTGAGCTCACACTTATGAACTTCCAGAGGAGTGGCTCCTGCCTATAGCCAGCTGTCAGCTTCTAAACACAAATGGACTTATTTTAAACTGTAACTGCACCCAGGGGCACACCAGAAACACTATGGTGAGGGGGGAAAATCCCCCCCAAAGGGCAGAACTTCAGTTAGTGTGGAGAAAAAAAGAGGCCCACAGTAGGATAAACATGTAAGGGTAAATGGCTCAGCAGGTTTATCAGGGACATGGAATGAGCCAGAAACATAGATCAAGGTCAAGGAAATGAAGAGAAGAGCCATGGAGATAAACCTATGGAGTAGATACAGTATGTGCAAATTTTTATATGCACTCTAAGGATTATCCTTTCTAGAATGAGGCACTAAAAATATATCTAGACAGCAGGGTTGAGACAAGAATATTCTTTTTGAAAACTGAAGGGACTGCATGTGGCAATGCCTATTTTCATAGTTTTTCTGATTTAGGGAGGTGTGGTGAGGGAAAGTAAAATACCTAGTTCAGTGACTAGGATTACAGACTAGGAAGTGGTCTCAGATTTACTACAACGAAATTAAGCAGTGTGAATTTTATTCTTTCAGGTTCCAGATTGGATAAGACTGAAATTCTTATCAGTTTCCTAGCTTTATTACAGGAGACCACAAGAGGTATTTATGATGAATTTTCTGGCTTCCAAGTTCTTATGGTACTTAAAATTATTACAATATTCTTAGAAAATTATTTTTGTCATCTGAACCATATTGGGAAGGAGGTTTCAAAATCTTTGTTCACAGTCCTTTCTAACCATTATAATTTTTGAGCTTAGAAGTAAACCTTAAGAGACCTGAATGAGTGTTCACTGAACATAGGGGGCAGAATACTGGCCCTTTCAAAAATCTCCATGTCCTTATCCTAGAATCTGTGTAAAAGTCCATGTTTTAATCCTAGTTACTTTCTCTTGTATCTCAAAGGGGGCTTTGAAAATGTGACTAAGATTAAAGACCTTGAGATGGGAAGAGTAGCCTGGATTATCCGGGTGGGACCCACCCAATGAAATGGACTAGACTTCCCTAGTCTTTATCTCTTCATCTGCAAAATGATCTATTACTGAGGATGACATGAGATGCTACATAGGACGGCACCTGAAAAACTTTAAAATGCTGTGCGAACTATAGATTCTATTTGATTTAGAACCAGTTGATGTGGTAATCTCAGGGGAAGTCTTTTTGGTGCAAACAACCAATTACACTGATTGTTTCTAATGCTTGAGAGTGCAGTAAGGTAACGGAAATAAATTATTTCCAATCCTGTTTTGGTACATTAACATTTGGCAAAATCTAAGCTTAATGAGGTCATGAGGATAAACACAGAAAGTCCTGTTAGTGAAGATTATATATACATCACAAGAGGAATAAGAGACAGAACCATTGCTATTTTAATGTAACTTATGGAAAGGTAATTAACATATGCTACCAGAAACCAAAGGGCAGATTCCATTTCCTTTTTAGTGTATTGAGTCTGATTTGATTATGCAAATTCTGAAGCACCAACTGCTACTTAGTATTATCAGTCTCTTGGTCCTGATTTCTTAATCAGCCGGATAATACAAAATAGCAACTTATCTCTTGAACATGGTTCATTAGCTTAGCTCATTAATTTTCAAAGGGACCACAGATCTTAATTAGGTAGGTGGATGGACCACTCTTCGCTTTTGGAGAGAATCATTTCCAAAGAAACTTTTAAAATTTAGGCCAGTTCATTCTTTTTTTTTTTTTTTTTTAAGGACAATCAGACCTTGGCAGTTAAGCATCATAGCAAGTGTTTTTTTTTTATTTCAAGGAAGCTAGCTATTCAAGCTAGTTCTAGTGAAGGGAGATTAACTTCAAAGATTCCACAGGCAACTTCAAAGGTGTAAGAACTGAAATATGGGTCCACTTATAAAACCAGGAATTGGGAAATGAGAAAACATGGCTTGCTCATCCACATTTTATGGAGCTTTTGGTCTTTTCCTTCTGTTTGTCTCTAAATGCTTATTCCACCTTTTATGCAGATCTCTGTTTTCTACCGAGTTTGGGGCATACATGTAACTAAAATCACTATCTCGGGCCAACATCCCTGTCCATTGATATCAATTTCACATATCTTTTCCCTCATAGTTTAAATTAAGTGTGGAGAATGTGATTATCTCTAGCTGGTTAGACAATTAGATACTGTCAGTCCGAAGCATACTCCTAGTTCAATGGGCTGTGGTGTTGAGGTCACACAGTCCACATTTGGCTGCAGTAGTCTCCAACTTCTAAGTCAGGTGTCTAAGCTCGCAGTGAAGATGACATGGGGAGGCAGATACCTCTTTTATATTTAGTCCCACTTAAAGCTTGAGTTTCCTGCACTTGAAGAAGGAGTCAGTTTCCCATTTGGTTTATGCCCTTGACCAAGGTTTTTCCACTAACTTCAATTGCTTTTTTTTTCATGAAGAACTAATGAATTAACCTAGCTTAGTATCTTATCTCCAATAGACAGGTCATAAATATTGTTGTAACAATTTTTGTCCTTTCTGAATCTATAATCTTAATCTTTCTGCCGTCATTTCCATTAAATATACAAATGATATGTGTTCGTAGTTGGGATTATACTAAGGTTGCTGTTTTTTTTCCCTTAAGAAAGAACTGATATAATGCTTATCACCCTGGAGTGACATAAAGCCGATATAGTAGTGTTTTTCTGCTTTCTGAGGAAGTTTCTAGGATCCAGTATCAAGTATGTATTGATTTTTAACGAGTGAACAAGTAAAATTCAAGTTAGCAATAAAAATTTTAGTTCACAGAGTCTAAAAACATAAAGCCAAAGCCAAAATCTAAGTATCTCATTATAAAGAAAACTTTGTCCTGTTTTATTTGTGGCACTCCATTACAAGAAACATAAATGTTCCTGTGAGCAGTGCCACTAGTAATTTTTATGTGTCTGGTAATCTTGTGAAAAGTATCTCTAAGGCTGCTAAAGTTCTAAAATTCTAACTAATTTGAAGTTAATGGAGAAATTGATTATAAAACAATTTTCTCCTTTTTAAAGATTTTTTTTTTTTTTATTTGAGAGAGAGAGAAAATGAGAGTGCAAGTGGAGGGAGGGGCAGAAGCAAAGAATCTCAAGCACATTCCCTACTGAACTGAGTGCGGAGCCCGACATAGGACTCTAACCCAGGACTCTGAGATCATGACCTGAGCTAAAATCAAGAGTAGGACGCCCAATCAACTGAGTCACCCAGACATCCCACAAAATTATTTTCTGATGTAATTTTGAGCATGGGTCTATTAGCAAAGACCATTAAGAACTAAGATAAAGGACTAACAGAAAAGATATCAGCTTGTCTGAATTTACCTTCACTATGGTTTATTTCTGACCCAATACAGGTGATAAGTGACATCAAGGATACAAAAGACTGAGTTGTCACTCCTCAATGTCTCTCATTTTTCATGGAGGGACCCGATGTTGAGTACTTACAATAAGGCCTCATGTACTGAACAAGCCACAAGTTCAGAAAACAAACAACAACAATAACAACTATGTGCTGCTATCTTTTATACTTTCTGGCTGGAGAAGAGACTAAAGTAAGTTATTGCCTATTGCCTCCATGGTTATATAACACTATGTTCTATTTCTTTGTCACTAGGTTTTTTTGTATACCTGCCTATGGCTTACCACATAACACTACTTTATCAATTTCACTTCAGCAAATTAAGGTCCTGAAAAAAATACATCTCAAAACACTATTGCCAGGCTCTCCATTAGAACACACACTCTGGAGCCAGAAAGAATGAATTTAGGTCCTGGCTCTGCCAAGCTATAGGATGTTTGTCAAGTTTTTTAACTTCTCTTTGCCTCAGCTTATCCAACTTTAAAATTAAAATAAAAAGACTTTTGATTCTAAGTATAACCTAATCATCATTACTAGACAGAACCGCTCACAACAAAAAGTTATAATACTGGGAAAAATGTATAAAACATCTATTTTGGGCATTGGGCAACCAACAGTAGAATTCTGTGGTCAATGGGTAATGGAAAAACAAGTGAGGTAATCACCCCAGCTTCCTGCCTGAAGGCCTTTCCCAACTTATATTTTTAAGTGGGAAGCAAACAGGTCAACAGTCTCACTCTGCAAAATAAGGAGACAGGATTTGGGGTTGCTAAGGTGAGTGAGATTTGAGGGACAGAAAGTTGGAGTAGAAGGAGCTGGATACATATATTCACTGAGGGATCCCCTTGATTATTTGGCTGAATGGACAACTGTTTAAGGTCAGAACAAAACCCCATGAGACCTGGAAAAAAGCAGCTATTAGGGGATTGTGAAATGAACACAGATTCTAGATATCACATGGTTCTGGGAGACACTGGGATTAGAATTAGTGTAGAGACTTTACTGAAAACCCTAGGCATTTCATTGCTATTCCAGAAAAGCCACACTTTATGACTAGGGCTAATCTAGTCTTAAAGTGAGGGATATTCTAGATGCTCAAACGAAGACTAAAACCAAGTTTTCACAGCATAAAGCTGACCCATCTATACACTAACTATGTGACAGAATAAATCTCAGTACTCTCTCAAATAAGATAAATTCAAACTCTCAAAAAGTATCATTCAAAATGTTTGACACAAAGAACAAGAATATGTAATGCATAATGGGAATCAACAATCAATAGACATAGACTCAGAGATGTCACAGATGTTGAAATTAGTATACAAGCACTTTAAAACCATTACTCTAATGCCTGAGAACTTTTAAAAATGTGGGTATAATATAGAGAAAAGAGTATAATAAAATAATGTATTTTTTCTTTAAATAACATTATTTGCTTTATTTGAATTGAAAGTTTTCCTGTATATATTTTCATTGGTACATGAGATATCAGAGAAGCAAGGATCAGGAAATTTGTCAGTAGGTTAACAGAAACCATTCAAGCTGAAGCATGATAAAACATAAAGGACAAAAAAATAAAGAGACTCAATGACTTTTGGGACATTATCAGTGGTCTTACATACATTAATTTTGAGTCCCAGAAAGAGAAGAGACAGAGACTGAGGGTAAAATATATATTTGCAAAAGTCATGATCATAGTTCTCCAAATGTGACAATTATGAGCCCAAAGATCCAAGACATTTAACAAATCCCAGGTAATTAAGCATAATGAAAACCACACCTAGGCACATTGTAGTCAAAATGCTAAAAATCCAAGATAAAGGGGAGATTTTTATTTTTTTTTATTTTTTTTTATTTTTTTTTTTTTTTTTTTTTTTTATATTTTTTATTTATTTGACAGAGAGAAATCACAAGTAGGCAGAGAGGCAGGCAGAGAGAGAGGAGGAAGCAGGCTCCCCGCGGAGCAGAGAGCCGATACGGGGCTCGATCCCAGGACCCTGAGATCATGACCTGAGCCGAAGGCAGAGGCTTTAACCCACTGAGCCACCCAGGCGCCCCTAGGGGAGATTTTTAGAAGCTTGAGAAAAAGGCATATTACTTATAAGAAAACAGTAAGAATGAGCTCTACTTCACATCAGAAATAATATAAGCCAGAAGACAATGGAACTACATTATTCAAGTTCTGAAAGAAAATTATCAGTGTAGAGTAAAAATAGATGGAGATCAATGGAACACAAGAGAAGAAGCTTGAAATAGACCCATGCCACTATTAACAACGTCAGTTAATTTTGACAAATTTCAACAGGGGAAGGTAAAGCTCCCTTTTCCCCCCCTAAATTATGCTAGAGCTGAATCTCTAAATGGAAAAAAGAAATGAACTTTAAAATCTACTTGACACTATACTTAAAAAAGAAAAGTTAAGATGATTCATAAGCCCAAACATCGAAGTCACAGCCATAAGGTTTCTGAAATAAAACTTAGGAGACCACCGTCATTATTTTGGTGTAGACAAAGTTTTCTTATCTCAAACACTGCAGGGGCGCCTGGGTGGCTCAGTGGGTTAAAGCCTCTGCCTTCGGCTCAGGTCATGATCCCAGGGTCCTGGGATCGAGCCCCACATCAGGCTCTCCGCTCAGCGGGGAGCCTGCTTCCCTTCCTCTCTCTCTGGCTGCCTGTCTGCCTACCTGTGATCTCTGTCTGTCAAATAAATACATAAAAAAATCTTAAAAAACAAAACAAAACATTCACCTTCTGAAAGAAAAAAATGACAAACTGGACTTCATGAAAATTTAAAACTTCCACTCATTAAAATACTCCATTAAATAATGAATAGTGAAACCATGCACAGGAAGAATGTATGCACATTACGTATTCCTGACAATGGATTTATATCCACGATATACAAAGAACTCTTAATATTCAATAATAATACAAACAGCTTCAGTTCAAAGTAGACAAAGGACTTTAACAACAGATGTCTCTTGAGTTGGGGGAAATTGGATGGGGAGATGAACCATGAGAGACTGTGGACTCTGAGAAACAAACTGAGGGTTTTGGCGGGGGTGGGGGGGTATGGGGGGTGGGGGGGGTAGGGGGTGCGGGGATGGGTGAGCCTGGTGGTGAGTATTAAGGAGGGCACGTATTGCATGGAGCACTGGGTGTGGTGCATAAACAATGAATGCTGTAAACTGAAAAGGAAAAAAAAACAACAGATGCCTCACAATGGAACAATACAAATGCTCAGTAAGCAAACAAAAGTATGCTCAGTATCATGATTCATCAGGGACATACAAATTAAACGCAAAAGGAGATACCACTACACACCCATAAGCAATGACAAAATTTAAAAAGGGTGACAACACCAAATGTTGGTGAGGTTGGGGAACTGGAATCCTCAGACATTGTTAGTGGGAATGCTAAATGATACAACCACTTTGAGAAGATGCCTGGCTGTTTTCTGTAAACTGCAACAAGCACCCTACCTATGGCCTAATATTTGTAATCCTAGTCCAAGAAAACTGAGATCACATGTTCAGAAAAAGATGTGCACACAACTATGGACACCAGTGTTATTCAGAACAGCTCAAAACTGTAAAGAACACAAATGTCCAGCAATGGGAAAATGAGTAAACCAATTTTGGAACACTCCCAAGTTGGCTTATTACTGATTTATGTTACCAAAATGGCTGAATCTAGGCCAAGGAAGCCAGGCACAAAAGAGTACTTACTTTATGATTTCACCTCTGTGTAGTTCTAGAACAGGGTAAACTATGACAGAAATCACAAGAGTGGAGGTCTCTGGAGATGGTTTAGGAAATGGAGCTTTTCTACAAAGAGCATGAGGAAGCTTTGTGGGATGAAAGACAGTTCTATATCTTGCATGCATTCGTCCAAACTCATTTTTCTCTATGTACATTATACTTCAATACCCCCCCAAATGAGGTATCAATAGTAAGTACTTTGTGAGTGTTGTGCAAATTAGTAAGCTATTATATATAATGCTTATAATAGTGTGATAAATTAAGATTCATTTAGAAGCATTAGAAATTACTATTAAAATTCAGATTGTTATCTCCAATGCCATATTCATTTAACATATTACGTGTGGCTCTGCACAAATATTCCAACCAAGGAATATATTTCAGAGTGTTAGAAATAATACCTCACGTTGTACAGAATAAGATTTTTCTGGTGGTATTCAGCTCTGCTGTGAAAAAGGCATTGCAGCTGTTTCTACTCATGAAACCTCTTGACACTGTGCAAATTTCCCATCTGCGGTTTCCCTGCCAGCTGACTTCTAGATGGCTCTAAGTTTTCCTTTCCATTCAATTATCTAGAATTTTAAATACAAGTAATTAATCCCTTGATCAAATGGTATAGAATTAGACTGCTTTCACTGTGCCCTCCCCTCAAGAGATCCCAAGCTCCCACAGAATGTAACATTGAAAGCACATTTAAAGAGAACATAAGGTGGTTTTAGAAAATGAGTTTTGTGGTAATCACCTCAAAATCCATACCCTGAAGCATTCATCCAATGGCATCAAACAAGAAATATCTCTCGTCTGAATTCTTTAGGCAATTGCTTCACCCAGTGCGTTTCAGCGCGATGCTGGGGTGGGAATACCACAGAATTACCTTCTTCAAGGGACAAAGAGAAACCAAACAGTACAGTGGTGATGATACTAAACAACACGGGTTATTTATCTTTTAAAAGGAAGTGTGTTCTGCACGCCTCTGACTCGGTAAGAAAACGCTGAGGGACGGAGACCGACGACTGAAATGTGAATGATAAAATTGCGGAGTTGAAAAGGACGGTTTCCCACCTGCCATCAGCAGCGCGAGCCAGCTGAAAATCATTTCTGGGGTCCTGTCCGCTTTCAGAGATTTCAAAGTTAAATACATTCTACCCCCTGGAGGGTGCGGGTTTCCTTTCTGGCAGGTGCCTATGAAGTACGCGGTAGCTCAGAATAAATACCATGGGACACCAAGAGACCAAAATAATTCATTAAATTAGCAAAAATTAAGCCCCACTGTAACTCCAATTTGCTTGGGTAAAATTATTTTGCTTTCCTTAAGAAACTAGATGTAATAAAATGTCCACCAGTTGGCTGGTGGTAGCCTCATTATCCCAATTCCACATAATTGCCGTGTTTGATCAAGCAAAACTGAACAACAGCTGGCCCAGATAGGCGTTGAGGCTCCCATTTTAAATAAAGAAGTTTCCAGAGCACTCGTTTTCTCCCCTGATACCTCACTTTTATTTCCTGTAACATGGACACTCCATACTAGACAGTTAATCCACAAAAGTAACCTTAATCGTCTACATGTGCATTTTTATATTCACACACACACACACACACACACACACACACAAAGGAAAGAAAGAAAGACCTAAGCTTTTTTGTTTGTTTTTGGAATATTTCTGCTAGTAAGTTGCTTTTTCACACATAACATCATTTCAGGCAATCATTTACCAGACCCTTTTTATCATTCAATTAGAGTAGCTTGAGAAATTCTTCTCTGAAAATGCTACACAAAATTGGCTCAGTTAAAGTATCCCAATAAACCCACAGACTGATTTCAGCAAAAATCAATCTACCAGCCCTCAAACACCCACCAATCCAACCAAATAACATACCAGTAAAACTATATTTATAAACCTCAGCTTTTCACATTTTTACAAGGCCAACTGTAGCAATGCCTAACACTAAATTATGTAAGAACTATTTAGGCAAAGCAACAAACAGCAAAAAGAAACAGACACATGCACAAATCCCTCTTAAACAAATACACTATCATGAGGATATCTGACATTAAGCTTTTCATTGTCAAGACATCCACTTCAACAACATCCATCTCCAGTCAACATTCTGTCAACTGTAGTACACAACTACCGATAAAACAATTAGATAAGAAACTGGGCAGCCCCAACCAATGACGTTCCCCCTTTAGAAAGCCCTGGGTAACCTAGGAAACAGACCACGTTAGTGATCCCCATCTTGCTTGTCCCTTTCCACATCCCAATCTCAGCTCTTAAATTTTAAATTCACCAATGAAGAGGGAATTTAAAAAGCCCTAGGCATCCCATCCCTATACCCTAATAACGGAAGAACCCCGTTCACCCTCCCTCACACTGCGTGGCCCTTGGGCACGTTTATCCCTCAGTACCTGTGCAGAATAAATCTTTTTTCCAAGTTGTTTGGTGGTTGTTGAAGGGCATCTTGCCATCATAGTGAGAACCACGAGGGCTGGTTCCACTGAGGGACCTGGGAACTGTCTGCAGAGGCTTGCCTTAAGTAGGTAGAGGGCCAGGTCAGTGCCCCAGGCATTCCTAGCAGAGAGCAGCACTATCGATGAGCGAGGCACCTGAGAGGAAACCTATGCCCAAAGAAGTTCATTCCCGTTGTTTTTTTCAAAAATCAAATCAAACGTGTTTTTGTTTTTTTTTAAACCCCAACTAAATTTTATGCAAAAATTCAACACAAACCCAAACTGGTTTGAATGTGTCAAAGTTCCGGTTCCAGTAACTGTAATCGAGAAAGTTTTGTCAAATATGAGTGAAGTAGCACACAAATGTATCCAACAAAGGCCATACGTCTGCATACATCTTAATAGGACAAATCAGAAACACCAACATGACCAGAATTTACGTTTAAATGTATTCTAATTTTTTAATTAATCTCTAGAGATATATAGTGTGTTCCGAGAAGGGGTGCCGCACGGCATCTCCACCTTCTTTTTATTTATTTAATGACTAATTATAAAAACGGAATAACCATATTTCAAAAATTGGGGATAAGGAGAAAAAGCCAAAATATATTCATAATTATTCAGTTCATCATAATCAGTGTTACCTCATGTTTAAAAAAAAAATGTAAGGAAACCTCTTTTCTGCTGAAAAACTGAGAAAGGTCACCTTTTGCACCTGTCGGTACACACTCACGGGGCACCACATGGCTAATCTTTTTTTTTTTTTTTTTTAATGTTTATTCAACAGAGAGAGATCACAAGTAGGCAGAGAGGCAGGCAGAGAGAGAGGAAAGCAGGCTGCTCGCTGAGCAGAGAGCCCGATGCGGGGCTCGATCCCATCATGACCTGAGCTGAAGACAGAGAGGCTTTAGACCACTGAGCCACCCAGGCGCCCCACATGGCTAATCTTTTAATATGTCACTAACACAGTCGATTTCATGGAGACAGGCTGGTAGTCTGACTGACCGGCACCTTCGTTTGCAGTATTATCACCACCTGCTGGCAGTTTGTGATATTGCCCCCCAAAAGCCTAGGAAGGCAGGAAGCACCTCTGAGTTTTCACAACTATTAAAGTTGTACACTGTTTCTACTTAATTCCAGGTAGTGTACTCATATCCGACATTACTGAAACCTAATAGTCTTCATCCTTTTTCTTTTCTGCACCGGTTCAGAATCTGTTAATTGTAGAATTGTAGACCTGTGGCTGCCCCCTTTGGATGTTTGTCATTTTGCCTTAGCTCCTTTCTTAGAATCAAACCTCCTTATAAGAAAAGTATTTCTTGTACTTAATAAATAATCTTGACTGATTCACTGGTCCAAATAATATTTTAAACATCAGAAAAAAACACTAATATTTCAATGCAACATAATAATTGATGTGCCTCTTTGAATATTCCCTCTCACATCCCTGTGACTTGGTTTCCTCATAAATAAAAGCAGCCATCTACTGGATCTATACAAACTTGCATTCAGCACCTACCCACTTTTTCCCCTGGTTAAAACTGAAGCTGCTACTTAGAACCCCCTCCCACTGACGCCTCATCCCACAGAAAGCAGATTCCTATCCCCACTCACTCCACGGCATCTTCTCTTGCCAGGGTGACCTGCCCATGTCCTCTTGCTAACTCCAATAAGCACGATTCAGACATTATTTAATGTGACCTCTTGGAAACGTTCTGTACCTTGCACTATTTTCTTCCGTGAACACTTTGTCTCATGTTTCCATGGTGCCTCACACTCTTGGCTCTCCTCTGACCTCCTTGGCTCTCTCTTCTTTGGGTCTTATAGGACTCCTTCCCTGCAAGGTTGTTCTTTAAGGTTATTTCCTGCCCTTTGTGATCCTGCTGCTTCATAATTTTTTTTTTTTTCTGGGAAATATCATTTACTATCAGCGCCTGATTTCCAAATCTGAATCTGAATCCCAGTTTTCCTTTGGGGCTTAAGACAGTTTCGCTTACATGTCTCAGAGGTGAATGCAATTCTGCACACTCAAAATGCAGTCTGTCATCTCTTTTCCAAACTGCCTTTTCTATTTCCCATCTCAGTGACCGGTCTCACTCTCCAACCTGAGGCCGAAGCTGGAAACCTTACCTTCACTCCTTTCTTTTCCCTACTCTCACAATTAGTTTTCCAAGCAATCCTATTCCCGGAGCCTATGCCCAGTCCCCCAGATGTCCTCTCCTTACTGCTACTTCCTAGTTCGAGCATCATCCTCTTTTTGCCTGGATTACTGCTTACAATCTTGCTCCCTCTGATACCCCAACATTGTTGATAGAGTCATTTTCTAAAAGAAAAATAGGACTATGCCTCTCCATGTTTAGGAGCCTTTGAAGTTTCAAGCTGCCCTCAGGAGAAAGTTTAAAATCTTTTAACAGTTTACAAAGTCCTGCTTATTTTCTAGCCCTGATTTACCATTTCTTCCCACCCCATGGGAAGGGCATTCTTATGAGTTAAGCTCTGTAATCTTTTTTTTTTTTTTAAAGATTTAATTATTTGACAGATAGAGATTACAAGTAGGCAGAGAGGCAGGCAGAGAGAGAGGGGGGGGGAGGAAGCAGGCCCCCAGCTAAGCAGAGAGCCCGACGTGGGGCTCGATCCCAGGACTCTGGGATCATGACCTGAGCTGAAGGCAGAGGCTTTAACCCGCTGAGCCACCCAGGCACCCCAAGCTCTGTAATCTTTAAGAGTTGTATGTGCTGACCCCTCCCCCTTGCCCTCAATGTGTCCCCTTTCACTTGTTTATCTTCTCTTCATTTTTAAGTTTCAGGTTAGCTGTTACTTTTTTCAGGAGAGGCTTTCCTAAAAACTTGAAATCCACCCCCCTCCCCATGACTGTTATCCCACTTCTTACTGTCTTTACCGCTACCCTAGCACTAGCTGTGTTCTCCACTGGACTGTAAATTCTTTAATGACAGGGACTGGTCTTGTTTACCATTATACCCTAAGCACACTGCCTGACATAGAGGGGTACACGTTAATTAATTGCATCCAGTTGAGTTCAACCATAAAATCATCTTTTAGCTAATTTTTAATAGTAGCATTCTATGATGCTGAAAGGTAGAGTCAGTGTTATGGCAATGATTTTCTTAAAGATCTTTCTCCTTCTTATGTAAACCTTAAAATGAAGGTTTACAAAGGCATGTCTGGTGTAGAGTTTCTAATAAGAAGAACTTTCAAATCACGTCACTAAGAATCTTGGTTTCTAGAACAATTTCTTTTTCTCGAATACAAACAAGAAAATCCATAGTCCGTCATGCTGGGAATGGCATTAATCAGGAATGAAAGTTTAACCTTTTTACTGGTTTCCCAAGGCTGCCAATAACCAAGTCCCACAAACGAGGTGCCTTCAAGCAACAGGAACGTCTTCTATCACAGTTCAGGAGGCTGGAAGTTTGAAATCCACGTGTCAACAGCCTTGCTGTCTTCTGAGAGCTCTGAGAAGGAAAACCTGTTCCGTATCTTTTTTCCTAGCTTCCATCCCATCCCTGACCACGCAGATTTCAAGTCTTTGCTGTGAACAACATGATTCATGGTCTTGCTCATCTCCGTGCCATCCTGACGTTCTATGCAAAAAAAAAAAAAAAAAAAAAAAAGAGGATGGGAGAAAGGGGATCCCATTCGGCTCTCTGTTCCCCCTGATCTCTGCAAACGTTCCACCCAACGATTTCCAACAGGGTTTTACTAACCAGCTCTTAGCCTTAGCTGCTTGGCCACATCTGTCTCAAAGAGAAGAAAAGAAAATGTAGATTTCCAGTCTTGATAGAGATTCTGAAGCTTCTCCTATCTATTCTTATGGATATGCCTGCTCCGCACATTTTATTAGCTCTTGAGAAGGAATTCTTAAGATTGTATGCCTGCCAGGCCATGCTGAGTGCTGACAGCTTCCCAATTTGCTTTCCCTCGGGCTCTGTTATATATATTAAGATTTGTGTGCTCCCTCCCCATTCTGCTGAGTTGTTCCTGTTTTCTGCCAGTGCTTGCTAGCTATGTGCAAAGACTTGCTCTTGCTGCCCTCGGGGAGCCCGACACGGGATGGCGGTATGTGCAGGCCAGCTGGTGGGCCAGTCTTGAGGTGATCAGTTGGTTGGTTTCCCAGGGGCTCATGGAGTCTGCAAAGTGATTCATAGCATTTGCATCCCTTCATTATTACTGTTCAAAACCTGACGACTTTTCTACCAGCTACTTACTTCTGTTTCCCCGTCATGCAATTCATGACAGCATTCTGGCATTCCAGTGAGTAAGAGAGAAAAGGGCCCCTTTGGCAGTTTCTAAAAGAAAATATAGCTTTGTGTGGGATACCAGGAGTGATGAAGTGGGTAGAGTTGAAACCGTATCTCTTACCCTTTTCAGTGTGCTCAATCATAGATTTTTTTTTCTCCAGCAGTATGCTGTGACTGCTTCCACTGGACTCTTGCTTGGAATTGCACAAAGCCCCTCTTGTGTTTTTTGGGAGAAAGAAGGTAGAAAACTTATTTTGCCATATTGATGACATCATTCCTAGGGTTTCTAGTTGTACTTTTGATGGGTATTTATGTGCTGTCCAATTTTGCACTGTTACAAATAATACAGCAAAGTGCATTATTGCTTATGGCTTTTTGTTTGTTTTGCAGAAGCACGAACATCTCTTTAGGATATGTTACTAGAGTTGAATTTTGGGCTCTAGGATATACCTCCTCTACTTGATTAGGAATGGCAAAGTTGCTATCAAAATTGATATTAAAAATATATACACTAAGATTTATTTATCTATTTTAGAGAGATAGAGACAGAGAGAGAGCAGAGCAGGGAGAGCAGAGCAGAGAGGGAGAGAAGGAATCTCAAGCAGACTCCCCACTGAGCCTGGAGTCTGATGTGGTCTTGATCCCAGGACCTGGGGATCGTGACCTGAGCCAAAGCCAAGAGTAGGACGCTTAACTGACTGAGCAACCCAGGAACCCGGGAAATGTATATTGTTAACATAACATTCCCATCAGTAGTATATCAGCATATGATGCTCCACTCATCTGGTATGTTCAGCCCTTTTCATTTTTACTAGTCAGATGTCATATCCCATCTTGGTTTTAATTTGCATTTCCCTGACTGGGAGGATGCATTTAGATTTTCCCTTCTCTGACTTTCCCATTCATATCTACTTTTTCTGTTGTATTGCTCTATTTTTCTTGTTAATTTGAAGAAACTATTGTTTTATCTAGATAATATTTGTTTTGTTTTTGATTGTGTACAGTGCAAATAGCTTCTAGTAGTTAGTGACTTGTCTTTTCATTTTGTTTATAGTGGCTTTTGATTTGCAGAATCAAAAATAAAGATTTTTAGCTTTAATGTAGTCAGTGTAGTGCTCCTTTCTTTTGTTGCCTATGATTTTCTTGTCTTGTTTCAAACTCTGAATTAACAGAGTAATCTATATGTTCTTTAAAAATTTTTTAAATTTTGCTTTTCACAAATAATCCATTTGGCATGTGAGGTAATAATATGATGATGATTGTTATGTTTGTGTTTGGATAACCTTTTCTTTTTCTTTTTTTTTTTTAAGATTTTTCTTTATTTACTTGACAGACAGAGATAACAAGTAGGCAGGGAGGCAGGCAGAGAGAGAGAGAGAGAGGAAGGGAAGCAGGCTCCCTGCTGAGCAGAGAACCCGATGTAGGGCTCCATCCCAGGACTCTGGGATCATGGCTTGAGCGGAAGGCAGAGGCTTTAACCCACTGAGCCACCCAGTCACTCCTGGATAATCTTTTCTTTTAGCACCATTATTGACATTCTTCTGCCATTGATTTTTAATCCTTTGAAATATTTAAACACATCAAGTTTCCACATATATATGTATATATATATAGTGTATATATATATATATATAATTTGTTAATTGAATTAATTTCTTTATCTCTGTACTTATACCACACTTCTAAAATCACTCTTTCTTTATAATAAATTTTTATTGCTGGTAGGCAATAGTCTATCTCACTATTCTTCAAATCTGTGTGGTCTATTCTTGGCTCTTTGCTGTTCTGTGAATATTTTAGAATCGGCTTGCTAAATTCCATGAAAAAAACCCAGTGGGAATTTGATAAGAATTCATCTGAGCTGAACATAGAGATCAACTGGGGGAGAAATGATAATGAATCTTCCTGTATAAGAACATTGTATGTCCTTCAGATTATAAAGGTCTTTTATATTATCTTTCAATAAAGTTAAAAAATTCTTCATAAATATCTTACAGATCTTTTGTTAATTCCATTCTTTGCATAGAGAGTGAACAGGTAAATAGTATATGTTGTTATTATAAAAACTATGTTTTTTTAGAAATTACATTTTTAAGTCTTTGTTAGTATATAGGACTGCAATTGATATTTTAAAATTGATTCTACATACAGAATCTTTGATGAACTCTCATGAATTCTAATAATTTGTCAAATTTCTTGATTTTCTACTCACATCGTCTTTCTTTTCAATCGTAAGCGATTTATTCCTTTTTCTCTTTCTTATCAGCTCTTTAAAAAAATTGGAATTCGGCTGTAAAACTATCTGGTCTTTATCATTTTTAGTGGGGAAATGGGTCAGTCCCACAAATGTCAGTTCTGGGATAAGCCCAGGGCTTATCACATATTTGGGGGTTTTCCTTCTCTGGTTCTCTTCCCATCACGATTACCCCTGACACCTTAATTCTCAGTAGCCCCCCATCCTGGTCCTCTGGCCAAAAAGCTGGGGTGTTAGCCTCATAGCAACTGTCATGCTATTCCTCTGACTGGCTCTGCCTTGAGGTAAAGCTGCTAGAGCAAAGGGGAGAAGGAGAATAATGATTTCCTCCTATGTACTCTCTGAACAACAGGGACTCCTTATCTCAGCTCTGAGATTTTTCTCTCAGGCATTTAGGAATTTGTGTGGCAACAGCTACTGCATGTAGCTTCATGACTGAAACTTGACTGAAGTAGAGATTGGATAAGAAAACTGTAACCCAGGGAATTTCCCCAGAGCTTCTGTCCTGCAGGGACGTCCCTCAACCTTCTTCACAGTCCTAAAATCAGAAAAATAATTTCTCTCAGAGTTTTTTCTGTGTCTCCCTTCTCTGTTCCAGAATTCTGGGTGCTCTGGAGTCGATGCCTAGAGGCATAGGAGGGGGGAAAAAAGTCCAGAAAACTATCTATCTGCCATAATGGTATTCTTGGTATTTTGATTTATCTCCCTAATCTACTCATTCTTACTTATTTTTCAGATTTTCTGATTTTCAGAGTTCTCAGATAGTTGTCTTACGCATCCTATTCAAGGTTTTCCATTGTTTAGGGGGAAGAAAGGGTAGACATTGCTTACTCCATCTTAGATGGAAGCAGAACCTCCACACTGCAATGTCTCCTCATGATGGAGAGGGGAACAGCACAACCTCAATCACTATGTCTCCCACCTCCCACCCCTCATCCCCCACCCCCAGCTCCAGACTGTTTATTTTTTAAAATTTAATTTTTACTTCCCATCTATTCTCTTCTGAACCTTCCATTACAATGTCCTCTGCCCTTCCCTTGTCTCATATTTTTCATAATTTTCATATCTTCGTGTTTTTTATATATTGGGAGTTTTTTTCCCACTTTATTTTCTAGAATACAAATTTGGTTCCTATCAGCAACTGTCTTCTTGCTTAATTATCTATTTACTTGTAAAGTAAAAAAGTTATAATTTTAATTTTTAGAAAATCTTTTTTTTGCATTGTAAATAATCCTTATGAGTTTTTTTTAAATTTTGTTTTTTAATGAAAGCTCTCAAATGTCTTTTCTATCAATTCTTCAGTAGGATTCACCTCTTCTAGATGTTTAGCTTGGTCCTTGTCTTACCCTGTTAGGCTGCTGTAACAAAATACCACAGACAGGGTATAAACAGTTATAAATAACAGAAACTTATTTATCACAGTTCTGGAGGCTGGAAGTTTGTAATCAAGGTGTCAGTGTGGTGATATTCTGGTGAGGGTCCTCTTCCGGGTTCTTACCCAGAGCCTTCTGATTGTGTCCTCACAGAGTAGAAGGAAGCAAGGGATCTCTGTGGTATCTTTTTTATAGGAACACTAGTCCCATTCATAAACCACGCACTTCCCAAAGGGCCCAACTCCTAATGCTATCACCTTTAGGGGGGATATGAACTTGTAGGGACAAGCATCCAAACAATAGCAGTCTTCCTTCATCAGATTTTGTTTCCTTTAGCGAGTTTTAATTTTTATTTACCTGTCTATGCCTTTTTTGAAAGCACCTTAGGCTGGTAGGCTCTCTAGAGCTGAGAAAATGACATCCATGTGAGGATTAAGTGTGGAGGCAAGGCAACTTTAGCCTTTTCCACAGACCTGATCCTGAGAGCAATTCCATTAATCAATGCACCTGTCACTCAGGTCCTCTGCGCTTAGCTTCCCAGAGTAATCCCCAAGCAGCTGCAGGTAGACGTAGTGCTTCTATTTGTTGGGACCTACAGGCTTCCACCTCCTGAATGGCGCAAAGGAACCATGTTTTTATTCTGCTCCTCTCTCTCTCACAGCAATTCTCATGTCTGCTCCCTGTCGAGGTTATGACTGACTACCTTCAGCACCTGGTGACCTCTGCAGGCTCCCACCAGCTCTACTATTTTAATTTTTGTGTTATACCACAGAGAAGGGTGAGATGAAGGAAGTTAAGGAAGGGCACGGAAGACGCCTGAATGCCCCATATTTACATTCTCGGTTGAAAAACCATTAAATGGCCTGCCAAATTTGTGGGCACTGATTTAAAGTCAACAACTTTGGTTTGTTTCTTTTGCCAAAAATTACCTCATCTCAGTGACTTTCTTGATCTTGTCATAGTGTCTTATTAAGGAGTAATAAAGTATCACCCCTTTAAAGTTTACTCTCCAATTCTCTGAATGCATCATGTAAAACATATAAATGGGGACATGTTCATTTTTATTTTCACATATATCTCGCATTGCTTTACTTCAGAGTGCCTCAGGAAGATTTAAAATGAGACAAGCTTCTGGAAAATGATTTTCTAAAATCCCAGACCCATTCCTGTAAATCTGACAGTTTCCTATTCCAAACAAGCAGGGGCTATAGAACAATGGGTGATTTTTTTTTCTGTTAGGCTATGGAAGCAGAACTTTTATTTTATGGATGAGAGACTGAGCCCAGGGAAGAACAAATAACTTGTTTCATTGTTGCATTACACACAGGTGAGGCTGGGGTGCAGGCTTTCATGTTGTTCTTCCAACACAGCCACCCTGGAGCAATGAAATGATTTAGAAACAGTCACAGTTGATGGTCTGGGATAAAGAGAGGAAGGGACAGAAAGACCGATAAGAGAACATGTGAGGATGTGAGGTACCTCTCATGTTAGTCAGCAGCTTAGCCAACTCAGTTCTTGACTCTGGTGATGGGTGTTTCAAAGAATATGATACTTCTCATACGTGGCCACCTTCTTCTTCGTCTTCTTCTTCTTTCTTCTTTCTTCTTCTTCTTCTTCAAGACATAGAAGTTTATTGACTACACCACAAGGGAGCTGCTGTCAGGACAGCAAGGGAGAGACCGCCTGCTATATGTGGCCATCTTGTTTGGACATCTTTCCAGGAAACAGAAACTTAAGAGCTCGCATAGCTGAGAACATGTCCAAAAAGGCCAATTTATCACTCCAGATGCAATCTACTGATCATACAGGAATTACAAATTTTAAAGCACTTAGACAAAGAAATGATCTTATATATATTAAAAATAAATAAAATTAATGAAGTTTATCTTTAGCTTCCCAAGTCTCCTCTTTAATATTTAAACAACAGTTTCTAAAATTTGTATTTAAACTTTACAAGGTATTCTTACGTTTATTATCTTGCTTGACTTCTCCCTTGTCTCTTATCTTTTATCAGCTCCCTTTCACCCATAGCCAGGATCACATATCTGGAAGGTTCACGGTAGTTGATTTTATTCTTCAACTTCTTTAGGCAACAGAACAACCTGTATTTATATTTTTCTACCACCACCACCAAGACATTAAAAGAAAGTAAAAGGAAGAAGAGCGAATGAAGAATTCCTTATACTCCCTGTACTGTCAAAATTTTTCTAAGGAGAAGATTTACTACCAGGCATTACTTTTGTGAATTTACACGTTACCCTTCTCAGGATATTTGCTTAGGAACTCGATGCTTAAATGTGAAAGAAAAGTTTTGTGTCAGTTAATGGAATTTATACCCAATAATTGGCTTTAGAAGTCAATAAATGGAACAGTTATTTTGAGGAATACCTAGTGGATAGACTGTATTCTGCCCTACTTACATTAACCCGGAGGAAAGATCGCTGACGGCTGGAAATATCATCATTGCATTTGTACTTAAGTGCACAGTCCTTGTCACCACATGCAATGATTCTTAAACTAGCTGTGAGGGAAGCCACATCCTAAATGGACATTAAATATTGAATGATATCACCTTTTTATTAGATATATGAGTCAATTCTAAAGCCATATATATTTATGCTTTCCGTTTATGTGTTTGTTCTTAGCAGTGTAAATCAAATGTTGATCGGAATGGCTGTCATTCCTGATGAAAGTCTCTACTCACAATAATTGCATCGTCTTATTTCATTGAGATTTCACTTATTTCACTGAGAGGTGCCATAACTACCTTTGCTTTACCACCAATTTAATGCTTCGCTGCAAACGTGCTTTTTCTGCCGGAATTGCTAATAAAGATTACCCAACCCAGTGTGTGGAGCTCATTGGGCTCTTATGAGAGTTGCTCCAGTTGGGTGGTTTATATTTTATGCCAGTCATAATTCAAGGGCTGTAGAGTATAGCTTTATTTTGAACTGGTTGGACATATATTCATGTTCTCACACAAATGTTCTTCATAATAACGGGTTGTTTATTTGGTATAAATTGTACATAGCAATGTTTGTATTCCAGACTGGTTTCAAAAAAATAAAAGGTTTATTGGCTGGTATGTTTGAAGAACGGTGAGGAGGCCAAGTTCTTTATCAAGGAGGTGTTCAGAGTTATTTGAAACCATTATTTTCAGACGGTTTCACACTAAGCTGGAAGTGCTTTCACTGTGGCCTTTCCGCAGCTGGAGCTGGCTATGGTATTTATTCATTCGCTCAACAAATATTTAATGAGTGTATGCTAGATGCCAAACTCTGTTCTGGCTCCCGAGGATACAGCAGTGAACAAAACAGGCAAAATCCCTGCCTTTGTTGAGTCTTTTTTTAGCAGAGAGGTGGATTATAAACAAGGTAAATAGCATGTTAGATACTGATCAGGTGCTAAGGAGAAAAATAAGGCTGGAGAGTCTTGGGAAAAGAATTGCAACTTATATAATGGGACCAGGAAGGCCTCCCTGAGAAGGTGACTTTTGCACAAAGATCTGACAAATTCAAAAATAAGCCATGCAGATAGTTTGGGAAGGCTAATTCCTGGCAGGAGGAGCAGCAAGTGAAGAGTTGAGGCCAAAACATGAATTGGTGCATTTGAGGAACAGTGAAGATGAGGTCGGGGGTGCCAAAAGTAGGTAAACAAGACAAGAGTAGAGGGTGAGCTAAAGACAAACACTGGGGGTACTCATGAAGTAGGGCCTCGTAGGCAATACTTCAGCCTCTTTTTTTCAATTCAAATAAGGAATTCAATTTCTACTTTCAACAGATATTACTGATGCTAGGGACATTCCCTGGGTGTCAGAAGCTAACATATATCTTCCCATTAGCTCTGTAGGATACCTTGCTCTGCTTTTTCTTAATGAAAACAAAGACAAATGTGTGCTTGGTGTTGTGTCTACATTTCCTAATAGAAATAAGTTCCGGAGGAGTTATAATTTACTTGGCTCTCTGCTACTTCTTTATGGCCAGGAACAGAAAGCCTCTCCCTCCTCCTTCTTGGAAATATGATGCAAGAGGTTATTATTATTTTAACTTTAAAGTTATTTTAACCAGGCACCCATCCATGAGAAGTTATTATTACTTTTCCCATATTATGTTCATCATTTTGACATACTATTTCAATGTATGCTTGGGAGTCAGTAATTATGGCTTTGACTAACATAACCTCAGTTCTGTATTTGAAATCATTCACACAGTGAGTACTCAAAAAATTATATGACACTGAATGGAATTAAGTCAATTCTGAGTGTAGATGACTTGTTTCTTTTTGACCTAATCCTTCATTTGACTTGCAGACCAAATAGATGGGGCCTTTTCAAGCAGTTCCTACAATGTATGAATGCTTAGGGAGGATGTTTCTGAAATGGAGAACTAGAGGTAGGGGAAACACATTCTACCTACTTAAGTTCTCCCACAGTAGGATAACCAACTGCCTCTCCTGACTCCTTGACACTATCATTTAATTACTATAATTATTTGGGATGTGGTTTTCCTACTAAAACATAAACACCACAAATAAAGA
Organism: Meles meles; assembly: GCF_922984935.1. Lineage (NCBI taxonomy): Eukaryota > Metazoa > Chordata > Mammalia > Carnivora > Mustelidae > Meles > Meles meles. Next base: position 90,224,022 of record NC_060068.1, read on the forward strand.
AATCATAACTATTTTATAATTGTTCTCTCTCCATTGTTTAATGTCATGCCAGGTCCATTTTAGGCACACAGAATATTTATTGAATGAATTAATTCATGAATTTAAAGATAATGTATTGTTCTGACTTCCTTCCAAAATTCCAAAATTTTCACCTGGGAACCCAGTTCAGGGTGTTCTGCTTCTTGATAAATTGGGTAACTCTGACGACAGATGGGTAAGGAAATGGCAAGCAGCTATGCCTTCAACATGTGGACTTTGAGTGTAGTTTCTTGAGAAATCCCTTGGAAGCAGTTGATTCAGCCACCTGACTCAGACTAATCTGAGTGGCTTGTGGAAGAAAACCCAAAAAACAAAAACAGAAAACAAAAAACAAAACAACAACAAAACCCAGAAATCAACAGAAACAATAAAAGAATAAAACAATAAAGGAACCTTGTGACTGGGAAAATTCATGTATTTTTTAGCTTAACTCTTTCCACCATTGTTCTCACATCAGAGTTTCCATTTTGCCCATCCCTTCTTCACTGCTTAGTGCAGATGTGGCAGAAATAGTACGGATGGGTGAGAAGTGAAGCAGGATGTGAATTCCTGATTCCCAACCAAACCACAGTTTATTCACCTATAAAAATGCAATCAAGACTCCCTAACTTATAGGCTTATAAGAATAAGTGAAATAAAAATAAATAAATAAATTTAAAAAAGAATAAGTGAAATAGGATATGTCAAGTACCAGGTTAGATTTTGGTATATAGATACCTGTTCAAGCTCTGCTTCTCTCTCCCTTCAAATGGTGGCCCAGAAGTTACTAGCAGTCTTTGTTCCATCTTTCCTTCCATTCCCTGGGGCTTGTGTGCCTATTAGGTGTTTAAGGTTGAAAGGCACAGAGTCAGAGAGAGATGAGAGATGGCCGAGAAGTAGGAGGAGGCGCCGTTTCAACCTGTCCCCTAAAGTGAGCTGATTACCTACCAAAGTACTCTGATCACCCATGAAATCAGCCTGAGTTTAGAATTATACACTTCTGGGGGCACCTGGGTGGCTCAGTGGGTTAAGCCTCTGCCTTCGGCTCAGGTCATGATCTCAGGGTCCTGGGATCGAGCCCCGCATGGGGCTCTCTGCTCTGCGGGGAGCCTGCTTCCTCCTCTCTCTCTGCCTGCCTCTCTGGCTTCTTGTGATCTCTCTCTGTCAAATAAATAAATAAAATCTTAAAAAAAAAAAAGAATTATACACTTCTGGATCTCTATGGGGCCAGAAAACGCCAGTGGGCAGAAGCATTCCAGGGTGCAACTTTCCTACACCACGGTTGATACATTCAGCTACACATCCATTCAGCCATCTCTCACCAAAATGACTAGGAGGAGAAATACCCAACAGAAGAAAAATTCAGAGACTGGGACCTCTCCATGAAAGGTATTGGATATGGACATAGACAGTATGTCGGAAAGGGAATTCATGCTAACAATTATCCAGGCAATAGCTAGGTTGGAGAAAGCCTTTGATGACAAAATGGAATTGATTAGGGCAGAAGTAAAAGTCACCAGGGATGATGTTAACAATGTTCTCAATGAGTTCCAATCTAATCTAAATTCTCTAAATGCTAAGGTAACTGAGGCAGAAGATAGAATTAGTGATCTGGAGGACAATCCATCTAAGAAAAAGGATCAGGAGGAAACCAAGAACAAACAGTTTAGAAGCCATGAAAACAGAATTAGGGAAATAAATGACACTATGAAACATTCCAATGTCAGAATTATTGGAATCCCCAAGGGGGAAGAGAAAGAAAGAAGACTAGAAGATATAATTGAACAAATTCTCCATGAAAATTTTCCCAATTTCGTGAATGGAAGCAGTGTTCATGTACTAGAGGCAGAAAGGACTCCCTCCAAGATCATAGAATCTAGAAAGACCTTGAGACACCTGATTCTGAGAATGATGAATCCTAATTGTAGACAGGAACTCTTGAAAGCAGCTAGGGTGAAGAAATTCCTTATGTACAGAGGAAAGCCCATCAGAATAACATCAGACCTGTCCACAGAAACCTGGAAAGCTAGAAAGGGTTGGCAAGACATATTCAGGGCACTAAATGAGAAGAACATGCAGCCAATAATACTTTATCCAGCAAGACTGACATTCAAAATGGATGGAGAATTTCTGAGACTGGCAAGGTTTAAAAGAGTATGTGACTACCAAGCCGACACTGCAGGAAATATTAAGGGTGGTTCTATAAAACAGGAAAAATCCTAAGAATATCATTGAACAGAAATATATGGAGACAATCTATAGAAACAAAGACTTCACAGGTAACAAGGTGTCAATAAAAACGTATCTCTCAATAATACTTTCAACATGAATGGCCTAAATGCAGCCATAAAATGACACAGGGTTGCAGATTGGATAAAATGACAAGACCCAACCATATATTGTCTACAAGAGACCAATTTTGAACCTAAGGATATATCCAGACTGAAAGTGAAGGGATGAAGAAGCATCTTTCATGCCAATGGGCCTCAAAAAAAGGCTGGGGTAGTGATTCTCATATCAGATAAATTAGATTTTAAATTAAAGACTATAGTCAGAGATACAGAAGAACACTACATAATTCTTTTTTTAAAAATTTTTTATTTCTTATTTTTTAATAAACATATAATATATTTTTATCCCCAGGGGTACAGGTCTGTGAATCACCAGGTTTACACACTTCACAGCACTCACCATAGCACATACCCTCCCCAATGTCTATAACCCCCTCCCCCTTTCCGAACCCCCCCACCCCCCAGCAACCCTCAGTTTGTATTGTGAAATTAAGAGTCACTTATGGTTTGTCTCCCTCCTAATCCCATCTTGTTTCATTTATTCTTCTCCTATCCCCCTAACTCCCCATGGTGCATCTCCACGTCCTCATATCAAGGAGATCATATGATAGTTGTCTTTCTCCGATTGACTTATTTCACTAAGCATGATACCCTCTAGTTCCATCCACGTTGTCGCAAATGGCAAGATTTCATTTCTTTTGATGGCTGCATAGTATTCCATTGTGTATATATATACCACATCTTCTTGATCCATTCATCTGTTGATGGACATCTAGGTTCTTTCCATAGTTTGGCTATTGTAGACATTGCTGCTATAAACATCGGGTGCACGTGCCCCTTCAGATCACTACATTTGTATCTTTAGGGTAAATACCCAGTAGTGCAATTGCTGGGTCATAGGGTAGTTCTATTTTCAACATTTTGAGGAACCTCCATGCTGTTTTCCAGAGTGGTTGCACCAGCTTGCATTCCCACCAACAGTGTAAGAGTGTTCCCCTTTCTCCACATCCTCGCCAGCATCTGTCATTTCCTGACTTGTTAATTTTAACCATTCTGACTGGTGTGAGGTGATATCTCATTGTGGTTTTGATATGTATTTCCCTGATGCCGAGTGATGTGGAGCACTTTTTCATGTGTCTGTTGGCCATCTGGATGTCTTCTTTGCAGAAATGTCCTCTGCCCATTTCTTGATTGGATTGTTTGTTCTTTGGGTGTTGAGTTTGCTAAGTTCCTTATAGATTTTGGACACTAGCCCTTTATCTGATATGTCATTTGCAAATATCTTCTCCCATTCTGTCATTTGCCTTTTGGTTTCATTAACTGTTTCCTTTGCTGTGCAAAAGATTTTGATCTTGATGAAATCCCAGTAGTTCATTTTTGCCCTTGCTTCCCTTGCCTTTGCCGATGTTCCTAGGAAGATGTTGCTGTGGCTGAGGTCGAAGAGGTTGCTGCCTGCATTCTCCTCAAGGATTTTGATGGATTCCTTTCTCACATTGAGATCCTTCATCCATTTGGAGTCTATTTTCGTGTGTGGTGTAAGGAAGTGGTCCAATTTCATTTTTCTGCATGTGGCTGTCCAATTTTCCCAGCACCATTTATTGAAGAGGCTGTCTTTTTTCCATTGGAGATTCTTTCCTGCTTTGTCTAAGATTAGTTGACCATAGAGTTGAGGGTCTATTTCTGGGCTCTCTATTCTGTTCCATTGATCTATGTGTCTGTTTTTGTGCCAGTACCATACTGTCTTGATGACGACAGCTTTGTAATAGAGCTGGAAGTCCGGAATTGTGATGCCACCAACTTTGGCTTTCTTTTTTAATATGCTTTTGGCTATTCGAGGTCTTTTCTGGTTCCATATAAATTTTAGGATTATTTGTTCCATTTCTTTGAAAAAAATGGATAGTATTTTGATAGCGATTGCATTAAATGTGTAGATTGCTTTAGGTAGCATAGACATTTTCACGATATTTGTTCTTCCAATCCATGAGCATGCAACATTTTTCCATTTCTTTGTGTCTTCCTCAATTTCTTTCATGAGTACTTTATAGTTTTCTGTATATAGATTCTTAGCCTCTTTGGTTAGGTTTATTCCTAGGTGTCTTATAGTTTTGGGTACAATTATAAATGGGATTGACTCCTTAATTTCTCTTTCTTCTGCCTTGTTGTTAGTGTACAGAAATGCACCGGATTTCTGTGCATTGATTTTATATCCTGACACTTTACTGAATTCCTGTACAAATTCTAGCAGATTTGGAGTGGAGACTTTTGGGTTTTCCACATATAGTATCATATCATCTGTGAAGAGTGATAGTTTGACTTCTTTGCCGATTTGGATGCCTTTAATTTCTTTTTGTTGTCTGATTGCTGAGGCTAGAACTTCTAGTACTATGTTGAATAGCAGTGGTGATAATGGACATCCATGCCATGTTCCTGACCTTAACGGAAAAGCTTTCAGTTTTTCTCCATTGAGAATGATATTTGCGGTGGGTTTTTCATAGATGGCTTTGATAATATTGATGTATGTGCCTTCTATCCCTACACTTTGAAAAGTTTTGATCAGAAAGGGATGTTGTACTTTGTCAAATGCTTTTTCAGCATCTATTGAGAGTATCATATGGTTCTCGTTCTTTCTTTTATTAATGTGTTGTATCACATTGATTGATTTGCGGATGTTGAACCAACCTTGCAGCCCTGGAATAAATCCCACTTGGTCGTGGTGAATAATCCTTTTAATGTACTGTTGAATCCTATTGGCTAGTATTTTGGTGAGGAGAACACTACATAATTCTTAAAGGGACTATCCACCAAGAAGATCTAACAATTATAAATATTTAGGCCCCCAATATGGGAGCGGCCAATTACATAAGAAAACTATTAATCAACCACAAGGAAAAGTTTGGAAGGAATTCGAACACCTGGAAGCTAAAGACCACCTTGCATAAGAATGCTTGGATCAACCAGAAAGACAAAGAAGAACTTAACAATTCATGGAAACCAATGAGAATGAAGACACTTTGGTCCAAAACCTATGGGATACAGCAAAAGCAGTCTTAAGCGGGAAATACATAGCCCTCTAAGCCTCCCTCAAACAAAAACAAAAACAAAAACCTGAAAAATCCAGAATACACCAGCTGTCTCTACACCTTAAGGAACTGGAGAATCAACAACAAGTTAAACCAACTCCACACACAAGAAGGGAAATAATCAAGATTAGAACAGAGATCAATGAGATAGAAACTAGAGATACAGTAGAATGCATCAATGAAACTAGAAGCTGGTTTTTTGAAAGAATCAATAAGATTGATAAGCCATTGGCCAAACAAATCCAAAAGAAAAGAGAGAAGGCCCAAATTAATAAAATTATGAATGAAAAGGGAGAGATCACAACTAACAGCAAGGAAATAGAAACAATCATTAGAAATTATTATCAACAGTTACATGCCAATAAGCTAAGCAACCTAGATGAAATGGATGCATTCCTGGAAGACTATAAACTTCCAAAATTGAACCAGGAAGAAATTGACAACCTGAATAGACTGATGTCCAGTAATGAGATTGAAGCAGTGATCAAAAAGCTCCCAAAAAACAAGAGCCCAGGACCTGATGGATTCCCTGGAGAATTCTACCAAACTTTCAAAGAAGAAATAACACCTATTCTCCTGAAGCTGTTTCAAAAAATTGAAGCAGAAGGAAAACTTCCAGACTCTTTTTATGGAGCCAGCATTACCCTGGTCCCCAAACCAGGCAAAGACCCCACCAAAAGGAGAATTTCAGACCAATATTCCTGATGAATACAGATGCTAAGATTTTCAACAAGATCCTAGCAAATAAGATCCAACAACACATTAAAAAGATTATCCAACATGACCAGGTGGGGTTCATCCCTGGGTTACAAGGATGGTTCAACATTCGCAAATCAATCAATGTGATAGAACAAATCAATAAGAGAAGAGACAATAACTACATGGTCCTCTCAATTGATGCAGAAAAATCATTTGACAAAATCTAGCATCTGTTCTTGATTAAAATGCTTCAAGATATAGGGATAGAGGGAACATTTCTCAATTTCATAAAATCTATCTATGCAAACCCACAGCAAAGATCACCCTCAATGGGAAAAAGCTCACGGCCTTCCCACTGAGATCAGGAACACGACAAAGTTGCCCACTCTCACCACTCTTGTTCAACATAGTATTAGAAGTCCTAGCAACAGCAATCAGACAACAAAGAGAAATAAAATGTATCTAAATTAGCAATGAAGAAGTCAAACTCTCTCTCTTCACAGATGACATGATACTTTATATGGAAAACCCAAAAGACTCTACCCCCAAACTACTAGAACTCATACAGCAATTCAGTAATGTGGCAGGATACAAAGTCAATGTACAGAAATCAGTTGCTTTCTTATACACTAACAATGAAAACACAGAAAGGGAAATTAGAGAATCGATTCCATTTACTATAGCACCAAGAACCATAAGATACCTGGGAATAAACCGAACCAAAGAGGTAAAGGATCTGTACTCGAGGAACTATGGAACACTCATGAAAGAAATTGAAGAAGACACAAAAAGATGGAAAAGCATTCCATGCTCATAGATCGGAAGAATAAACATTGTTAAAATGTCTACATTGACCAGAGCAATCCATACTTTCAATGCCATCCCAATCAAAATTCCACCAGCACTTTTCAAAATGCTGGAACAAACATCCTAAAATTTGTATGGAACCAGAAAGACCCTAACTTGCTAAGGAAATGTTGAAAAAGAAAAACAAAGCTGGGGGCATCACATTGCCTGATTTCAAGCTTTACTACAAAGCTGTGATCACCAAGACAGCATGGTACTGGCACAAAAACAGACACATAGAACAGTGGATGAGACTAGAGAGACAAGATATAGACCTGCAACTCTGTGGTCAAATAATCTTCAACAAAGCAGGAAAAAATATCCAATGGAAAAAACACAGTCTCTTCAATAAATGGTGCTGGGAAAACTGGACAGCTATTTATAGAAGAATGAAACTCAATCATTCTCTTATACCATACACAAAGATAAACTCGAAATGGATAAAAGACCTCAACGTGAGGCAGAAATCCATCAGAATCCTAGAGGAGAACATAGGCAGTAACCTCTTCGGTATCAGACACAGCAAATTCTTTCAAGATATGTCTCCAGGAGCACCTGGGTAGCTCAGTGGGTTAAGCTTCTGCTTTTGGCTCAGGTCATGATATCAGGGTTCTGGGATGAGCCCCACATTGGGCTCTCTGCTCAGTGGGGATCCTACTTCCCCGACCCCCACCTCTCTCTGCCTGCCTCTTTGCCTGCTTGTGATCTCTCTCTCTGTCAAATAAATAAATAAAATCTTTATTAAAAAAAAAGATATGTCTCCAAAGGCAAAGGAAACAAAATCAAAAATGAATTTTTGGGACTTCATCAAGATCAAAAGCTTCTGCACAGCAAAGGAAACAGTAAACAAAACAAAGAGGCAATCCACAGAATGGGAGAAAATATTTGTAAATGACAGTTCAGACAAAAGGCTGATATCCAGGATCTATAAAGAACTTCTCAAACTCAACACACACACAACAGATAATATGTCAAAAAATGGACAGAAGACATGAACAGACACTTCTCCAATGAAGACATACATATAGCTATCAGACACATGAAAAAATGTTCATCACTAGCCATCAGGGAGATTCAAATCAAAACCATATTGAGATACCACCTTACACCAGTTAGAATGACCAAAATTAACAAGACAGTAAACAACGTGTGTTGGAGAGGATGTGGAGAAAGGGGCACACTCTTACACTGTTGGTGGGAATGCAAGTTGGGGCAGCCACTTTGGAAAACAGTGTGGAGATTCCTTAAGACATTAAAAATAGAGATTCCCTATGACCCTGCAATTGTGCTACTGGGTATTTACCCCAAAGATACAGATATAGTGAAGAGAAGGGCCATCTGTACCCCAATGTTTATAGCAGAAATGGCCACGGTCGCCAAACTGTGGAAAGAACCAAGATGCCCTTCAAAGGATGAATGGATAAGGAAGATGTGGTCCATATACACAATGAAGTATTATGCCTCCATCAGAAAGGATGAATACCCAACTTCTGTAGCAACATGGATGGGACTGGAAGAGATTATGCTCAGTGAAATAAGTCAAGCAGAGAGGGTCAATTATCATATGGTTTCACTTATTTGTGGAGTGTAAGAAATAACACAGAGGACATGGGGAGATGGAGAGGAGAAGGGAGTTGAGAGAAATTGGAGGGGGAGATGAACCATGAGAGACTATGGACTCTGAAAAACATCCTCAGGGTTTTGAAGGGCGGGGGGTGGGAAGTTGTGTGAGCCTGGTTGTGGGTATTATGGAGGGCACGTATTGCATGAAGCACTGGGTGTGGTGCATAAACAATGAATTCTGGTACACTGTAAAGAAATTAAAAAAATAAAAAATTTTTAAAAAAGGCACAGAGTCCAGATAAATTCTAAAATCACTCACAAACTGTGGACAGGATAAAAAACTGAGAGAAAACTGACAAGGATAATGACAATAGCATTAAAGGGGAATAATTTGCAGTCATTAGGAAAATTTATGAAGCTGGCTAACATTTTTACAAAGGAGTACCCGTTTGTGGCAGTGTTATAGAAAGTTAAATAGGAAGGGATCATACTGTACCTTTTGTAGAAGTTACATACAAAACCCAACACATGATTTATTTTTGTTGCTATTATGACCTATATTTGTTTTACATAAGATAAAATAAACATTTATTTCATGTTTTGAGATTCATTTTTTAAGGATTAAATTCAGGCCAAAAAACATACCCCATCTCTCCCCAGCAACCCTCAGTTTGTTTTGTGAGATTAAAAGTCTCTTATGTTTTGTCTCCTTCCCGATCCCATCTTGTTTCATTTTTTCCTTCCTTACTCCCAATGACCCCCTGCCTTGCCTCTCAAATTCTTCATATCAGAGAGATTATGTGATAATTGTCTTTCTTTGATTGACTTATTTTACTTAGCATAATACCCTCTAGTTCCATCCATGTCATTGCAAATGGCAAGATTTTGTGTTTTTGATGGCTACATAGTATTCCATTGTGTGTGTGTGTGTGTGTGTGTGTGTGTGTGTGTGTGTGTGTGTGTATGTTCATCAACAGATGAATGGACAAAGAAGATGTCTTTGTCCATCTTCTTTGTCCATTCATCTGTTGATGGACATCTAGGTTCTTTCCATAGTTTGGCTATTATGGACATTGCTGCTATAAACATTCGGGTGCACGTGCCCTCCGGATCCCTACATTTGTATCTTCAGGGTAAATACCAAATAGTGAAATTGCTGGGTCATAGGGTAGCTCTATTTTCAACTTTTAGAGGAACCTCCATACTCTTTTCCAGAGTGACTGCACCAGCTTGCATTCCCACCAACAGTGTAGGAGGGCTTCCCTTTCTCTGCATCCTCACCAACATATGTCATTTCCTGACTTGTTAATTTTAGGCATTCTGACAGGTGTGAGGTGGTATCTTACTGTGGTTTTGATTTGTATTTCCCTGATGCCAAGTGATGTAGAGCACTTTTTCATGTGTCTGTTGGCTATTTGGATGTCTTCTTGCAGAAATGTCCATTCATGTCTTGTGCCCATTTCTTGATTGGATTACCTGTTCTTTGGGTGTTGAGGTTTGATAAGTTCTTTATATTTTGGATACTAGCCCTTTATCTGATATGTCATTTGTGAATATCTTCTCCCACTCTGTCAGTTGTCTTTTGGTTTTGTTGACTGTTTCCTTTGCTGTGCAAAACCTTTTGATTTTGAAGAAATCCCAATAGTTTATTTTTGCCCTTGCTTCCCTTGCCATTGGCAACGTTTCTGGGAAGAAGTTGCTGTGGCAGAGGTGGAAGAGGTTGCTTCCTATGTTCTCCTCAAGGATTTTGATGGATTCCTGTCTCACACTGAAGTCCTTCATCCATTTTGAGTCTATTTTTTTTGTGTGGTGTAAGGAAATGGTCCAGTTTCATTCTTCTGCATGTGGCTGTCCAATTTTCCCAACATCATTTGTTGAAAAGACTGCATGTTTTCCTGCTTTGTCAAAGATTAGTTGACCATAGAGTTGAGGGTCTATTTCTGGGCTCTCTGTTTTGTTCCATTGATCAGTACTATACTGTCTTGATGATGACAGCTTTGTAATACAGCTTGAAGTCTGGAATTGTGATGCCACCAACTTTGATTTTCTTTTTCAACATTCCTCTGGCTATTTGGGTTTTTTTTTCTGGTTCCATATTAATTTTAGGATTATTTGTTCCATTTCTTTGAAAAAAGTTGATGGTATTTTGATAGGGATTGCATTAAATGTGTAGATTGCTTTAGGTAGCACAGACATTTTCACAATATTTGTTCTTCCAATCCATCATCATGGAACACTTTTTCATTTCTTTGTGTCTTCTTCAATTTCTTTCATGAGTACTTTATAGTTTTTTGAGTACTGATTCTTTGCCTCTTTGGTTAGGTTTATTCCTAGATATCTTATGTTTTCAGTGCAATTGTAAATGGGATCAACCCCTTAATTTCTCTTTCTCCTGTCTTGTTGTTGGTGTATAGAAATGCAACTGATTTCTGTGCATTGATTTTTATATCCTGACACTTCACTGAATTCCTGTATGAGTCCTAGCAGTTTTGGAGTGGAGTCTATTGGATTTTCCACATAAAGTAACATATCATCTGCAAAGAGTGAGAGTTTGACTTCTTTGCTGATTCAGATGCCTTTAATTTCTTTTTGTTGTCTGATTGCTGAGGCTAGGAATTCTAGTACTATGTTGAATAGCAGTGGTGATAGTGGAGAGCCCTGCCATGTTCCCCGACCTTAGGGGAAAAGTTCTTAGTTTTTCCCCATTGAAAATGATATTCGCTGTGGGTTTGATGGCTTCAATGATACTGAGGTATATAGCCTCTACCCCTACACTTTGAAGAGTTTTGATCAGGAAGGGATGATGTACTTAGTCAAATGCTTTTTCAGCATCTATTAAGAGTATCATATGGTTCTTGTTCTTTCTTTTATTAATGTATTGTATCACATTGATTGATTTGCCGACGTTGAACCAACCTTGCAGTCCCGGAATAAATCTCACTTGGTCGTGGTGAATAATCCTTTTAAATACTGTTGGATTCTATTGGCTAGTATTTTGGTGAGACTTTTCACATCTGTGTTCATCAAGGGTAATGGTCTGTAATTCTCTTTTTTGATGGGGTCTTTGTCTGGTTTTGGGATCAAGGTGATGCTGGCCTCATAAAATGTGTTCGGAAGTTTTCCTTCCATTTCTATTTTTTGGAACAGTTTCAGGAGAATAGGTATTAATTCTTCTTTAAATGTTTGGTAGAATTCACCCGGGAAGCCTGTCTGGCCCTGGGCCCTTGTTTGTTGGGAGATTTTTTTTTAAATTTATTTATTTTACAGACAGAGATATGAAGTAGTCAGAGAGGCAGGCAGAGAGACAGAGGAGGAAGCAGGCCCCCGGCCAAGCATGGGACTCGATCCCATCACCCCAGGATCATGACCCGAGCTGAAGGCAGAGACCGAACCCACTGAGCCACCCAGGCGCCCCTGTTGGGAGATTTTTGATGGCTACTTCAATCTCCTAACTTGTTATGTGTCTGCTCAGGTTTTCTATTTCTTCCTGGTTTAGTTTTGGTAGTTTATATGTCTCTAGGAATGCATCCATTTCTTCCAGATTGTCAAATTTGCTGGTGTATAGATCCTCATATGTTCTTATAATTGTTTGTATAGTTTTGGTGTTCTTTGTCATCTCTCCTCTTTTATTCATGATTTTATATTTGGGTCCTTTCTCTTTTCTTTTTGGTAAGTCTAGCCAATGGTTTGTCAACTCATTAATTCTTTCAAAGAACCAGCCCCCAGTTTCCTTGATTTGTTCTACTGTTCTTTTAGTTTCTATTTCATTGATTTCTGCTTCGATCTTTATTATTCCTCTTCTCTTGCTGGGTTTAGGGTGTCTTTGCTGTTCTTTCTCCCACTCCTTTAGAGAAAGGCTTGTGTTACTATATACTTTTCTTTTAGGACTGCCTTTGCAGTGTCCCACAGATTTTGAACAGTTGTGTTTTCATTTTCATTTGTCCATGAATTTTTGAAATTCTTCTTTAATTTCCTAGATGACCCATTTATTCTTTAGTAGGATGCTCTTTAGCCTCCATGTATTTGAGTTCTTTTCATCTTTTCTCTTGTAATTGAGTTTTAGCTTCAGAGCATTGTGCTCTGAAAATATGCAGGGAATGATCCCAATCTTTTGGTACCAGCTGAGACCTGATTTGTGACCCAGGATGTGATCTATTCTGAATAATGTTCCATGTGTACTAGAGAAGAATGTGTATTCTGTTGTTTGGGGATGGAATGTTCTACCTATATCTGTGATGTCTTTCTGGTCCAGTGTGTCATTTAAGGCCTTTATTTCCTCATTGATCTTTAGCTTAGATGAAATGTTCATTTCAGTGAGGGGGTGTTAAAGTCCCCTACTATTATTGTATTATTGTGGATGTGTTTATTTGATTTTGTTATTAATTGGTTTCACTTGATCTTAGCCAAACGGCCAAGAAGCAATATTAATTGGTTTATATAATTGGCTGCTCCCATGCTATGGGGCATAGATATTTAAAATTGTTAAATCTTCTGGTTGGAAAGACCCTTTAAGTGTGATATAGTGTCCTTTGTCATCTCTTATTATGGTCTTTGGCTTAATAACATAAATTTATCAGATGTAAGGTTTGCCACCTTAGCTTTCTTTTGATGTCCTTTAACATGGTAAATTGTTTTCCACATCCTCACTTTAAATCTGGAGGTGTCTTTGTGTCTAAAATGAGTTTCATGCAGACAGCAATATCAGTGGGTCCTTTTTTTTTTTTTTTTAAAGATTTTATTTATTTATTTGACAGAGAGAGAGATCACAAGTAGGCAGAGAGGCAGGCAGAGAGAGAGGAGGAAGCAGGCTCCCTGCGGAGCAGGGAGCCCGATGTGGGGCTCGATCCCAGGACCCTGAGATCATGACCTGAGCCGAAGGCAGCGGCTTAATCCACTGGGCCACCCAGGTGCCCCTGGGTCCTGTTTTTTATCCATTCTGATACCCTGTGTCTTTTGACTGGGGCATTTAGCCCATTTACATTCAGGGTAGCTATTGAAAGATAGGAATTTAGTGCCACTGTATTGCCTGTAAGGTGACTGTTACTGTATATTGTCTCTGTTCCTTGCTGGTCTGCTACTTTTAGGCTCTCTCTCTGCTTAGAGGACCCCTTTCAATATTTCCTGTAGGGCTGGTTTGGTGTTTATAAATTCTTTTATTTTTGTTTGTCCTGGAAGCTTTTAATCTCTCCTTCTATTTTCAATGACAGCCTAGCTGGATATAGCATTCTTGGTTGCATATTTTTCTCATTTAGTGCTCTGAATATATCATGCCAGTTCTTTCTGGCCTGCCAGGTCTCTATGGATAAGTCTGCTGCCAATTTAATATTTCTACCAATGGAATGTTACAGACTTCTTGTCCTGAGCTGCTTTCAGGATTTTCTCTTTGTCACTAAGACTTGTAAGTTTTACTATTTTATGACGGGGTGTGGACCTATTTTTTATTGATCTTGAGGGGCACTCTCTGTGCCTCCTAGATTTTGATTCTTGTTCCCTTTGCCATATTAGAGAAACTCTCTACTATAATTTGTTCCAATATACCTTCTGCCCCTCTCTCTCTTCTTCTTCTGGAATCCCAATTATTCTAATATTGTTTGATCTTACGGTATCATTTATCTTTCCAATTCTCCCCTCATGGTGCAGTAGCTGTTTGTCTCTCTTTTTCTCAGCTTCTTTATTCTCCATCATTTGATTTTCTATATCACTAATTCTCCCTTCTGTCTCATTTATCCTAGCAGTAAGAGCCTCCATTTTTGATTGCACCTTATTAATAGCTTTTTTTTTATTTCAACTTGGCTAGATTCTTGTTCTTTTATTTCCCCAGAGTGGGATTTTATTTCTCCAGACAGGTATGCCTCTTTTGAGCCCAGCTATCACCTTGATAATCATCATTCTGAACTCTAGTTCTGCCATATTACCAGCGTCTGTATTGGTTAGGTCCCTAGCCATTGGTACTGCTTCTTGTTCTTTTTCTTTTCTTTCTTTTTTTTTTGTGGTGAGTTTTTCCACCTTGTTATTTTATCCAAATAAGAATAGATGAATGAAAGAATAAAATACTAAAAGGGTAGTAGCAACCCCAGAAAAATATACACTAACCAAATCAGAAGAGACCAGAAACTGGGGGGACACAAAAGAACATATATATATATATATATATATATATATATATATATAAAGACTGGTGAACAGAACAGAGCCACACACTTGATTTTGGGTATATTTTGGTCTGTTAAAAGAAACTACTTCCCAAAAATTTAAAGAACAAAAACCATATATATATATACACACACACACACACACACAAAAAAAATAAGGGTAAACATGAAGGAATGGAATATGACTGTAAAGATGAAAATTTAAAAAGATTCTAAAAAAGGAATTGGGAGATGGAGTGGAGAAATGAGTTGGGGGAAATTGGAGGGGAAGACAAGCGATGAGAGACTTTGGACTCTGAGAAACAGACTGAGGGTTTTGGGTGGGGGGGTTGTGTAAGCCTGGCGGTTGGGTATTATGGAAGGCAGATATTGCATGGAGCACTGGGTGTGGTGCATAAACAATGAATGCTGGGACATTGGAAAAAAATAAAATAAAATGAAATTTAAAAAAAGAAATTGATAAGATAATTTGGTTGGAAAAAGGGAAAAAAAGAGGAGAGAATGTGATCAGGCTGGAGCCTAGAACAAAGCCGTGTGCTAGATTTAGGGTATATTTTGATTAGTAGAAATTGTTTCCCAACATTTTAAAGAAAAAAAAAACCCTATATGTATACCAAAAATAAGGTTAAATTCAATGAAGGGATAAAATATGACTATAACAATGAAAATTTAAAAAGATTTTTTAGTGGTATTTTTAAGATATAACAGTTATAAAACATTAAAAGAGGAAAGAGTAAAAGTTAAAAAATAGAATAAGAAAAAATAAAATAAAATAAATTTTTAACTTTGCAAGACTAAAGGATCATGGGGAGAAAGCAATGAATTCCATGCTTTGCTATCCCTTCCTCTGGAGTTCTGCAGTTCTTGTTGATCAGTGAGCTTGGTCTTGGCTGAATGTTCTTGCTTATCTTCTGCAGGAGGGGCCTGTAGCATTGATTCTCAAATGTCTTTGCCTGAGGCGGAATTGAACTGCCCTTGCCAGGGGCAGGTTTAAGTACTGTGCTCAGGTTCAGGGTTTGCTCTGGGGAGCTTTTGTTCCCCGAACGCTTTCCGTACAGCTTTGGAGGACGGGAATGAAGATGGCGGCCTCCCAATCTTTCGCCTAGAGGAGCGGAGAGCTCAGGGCCCCACTCCTCAGTGCCCTCTCAGAGAAAAACAGTCAATCCCTCAAATCTCCCTGGTCCCCGGCTGCACTCCGTGCTCACCTGGCCTGTGACTGAGCATTTCTATCTCTGGCACATGGTCCTGTTTGGAGTCTCCAAACCCCGCTGATTCCTGCCACACACTCCTGCTCCCAGAGGAGGAAGGTGATTCTCCCTGGATCTGCTGTTTATTGCATCCCTCCCTGAAGAGCAGTGGCCCGACTGTACCTGATTTAAGGTAACCCTGAGTTGAGACTCCCCTCCTCAGTTGCGTCACTGTAGCCGGCTTCCCCGCTCTGATACCTGGCATCTCTGCCACACTCAGATACCCCCAGTCTTTCTGTGATGCTGAGGGCCCTGAGACTACACTGTCCCTGCAAGGGCTCCATCCCGGCTTAGCCTCTGGAACAACATCCCTCAGTGGAGCAGACTTCTAAAAGTTCTGATTTTGTGCTTCACTGCTCGACTGCTTGCCAGGAGCTGACACATCCCCCTGTTGTCTATCTTCCCATTGCTTCGGATTCACTTTTCCACATGTCCTACCTTCCGGAAAGTCATCACTTTTCTGTTCGTAAAGTTGCTGCTCTGCTCTTCTCTCTCCTGTTGAGTTTGTAGCTGTTCAGAATGGTTTGATAATGGTCTAGCTGAACGCCTAGAACCTGATGATACCAAGTCTCATACTACTCTGCTATCTTGCTCCTCCATCCCAGAGATTGCTTTTTTAGTGGAATGATTTGAAACTGATAGCATTTAAGAATAAAATGGCTTACTTTTGGCCAACCAGTGCCTTCAAACATACTCTATTAAATCTTCTTCCCCGCTGCTATGCTATTTTGGAAAGATGACTTCACTTTTCTGTAATTCTCTATTATGAGCACAATCTCCATACCTATAGCTCCTTTTCAGCTATTAAAAGGCCCTTTCTCTTACCCCTTTCCTGCTGCTTCTGGCTTCTTTAGGGGTGGACAGCGGGAATATGTATGGACAAGAGTGGACAGATGGACAAGAGTAACAGTATTATGTTAATGATGTTATTATACTCTAGCATCCAAAGTCTAGCTTTTTATTTGGGTCCAAACATATAGTCTGAAAAATAACCTTTGATGTAAACAATGTTTCATGTGAACTCTTAACAATAATCCCTCTCCGTTTGCCTTTGGTGATGCATTTCAAAACCTCTTATACTAGGGTCTCTTGACCTAGCTCGTTACACTCTTGAGCAGAATAATTAAAAAAAAAAAAAAAAAACACTTTCTAACTCCCAGGGTTGGAACTAAGGGAGTTTAAAAAGGGATGAAGAGATAGTTGCAGTGTCTGTGTATTTTCAACATGAGAGAACCAAAGTTCAGGACATTTTCTCACTATTCTTAGTTCAACATGTAACAATTTATAGCTGACCATCCAATTTCAGATATCCTGTTTCAAAGATGAAAAAGTGTGTCAAAGCTAAACATCAAGAAACATTGAAAATGTATTCATGGTTCCAAATAATTCATAATTCATCTACTTTTTCCCCATCCGACAGGAGTATGATATAATTTTAAGAGGTTGTATTTTTCTGTTGGAATAATATCAGTGAAAAATTTGGCTTACAAAATCCAAAGTATTATTGCTTTCTTTTTATTAGGTTGAATTTCATTCTTCTTCTGCACAAAAAGGTAACAGCTTTTGGTTAAGGCACTTCAAATATTCAGAGTGATTCATTCCTTTGTTTGAAATTTACTGGGTGGCTGCTTAATCTTTGCTTCATTTTGAATAGAGTTGTTTTTTTTTTTTTTTTTTAAAGATTTTAATTTATTTGAGAGAGAGAGAAAGAGAGAAGAACACAAGTTGGGGGAAGAGGGAGAGGGAGAAGATGACTCCTTGCTAGCAGGGAGACTAAGGCAGGGTTGGATCCCAGGACACCAGGCTCAGACACCTGAGCCACCCTGGCACCTCTTGAATGGAGTTTTTTAACCTAGCATGTGCATTCATGAAAAGAAGAGAAGGTTA
Organism: Meles meles; assembly: GCF_922984935.1. Lineage (NCBI taxonomy): Eukaryota > Metazoa > Chordata > Mammalia > Carnivora > Mustelidae > Meles > Meles meles. The sequence goes on from NC_060068.1 coordinate 90,241,805, forward strand.
GACTTCCTAGAGAAAGGACACCTGGGGCACCTGGGTGGCTCAGTGGGTTAAGCCTCTGTCTTTGGCTCAGGTTGTGGTCTCAGGGTCCTGGGATGGAGCCCCGCATCAGGCTCTCTGCTTGGTGGGGGGCCTGCTTCTCCCTGCCTCTCTGCCTACTTGTGATCTCTGTCTTTCAAAAAAATAAATTAAATCTTTAAAAAAAAAAAAAAAAAAAAGAGGGGCGCCTGGGTGGCTCAGTGGTTTAGGTCTCTGCTTTCGGCTCAGGTCATGATCTCAGGGTCCTGGGATCGAGCTCCGCATCGGGCTCTCTGCTCAGTGGGGAGCCTGTTTCTCTGCTCAGTGGGGAGCCTGTTTCTCCCTCTCTCTCTGCCTGCCTCTCTGCCTACTTGTGACCTCTCTCTCTGTCAAATAAACAGATAAAATATTAAAAAAAAAAAAAAAAAAGAAAGGACACCTGACTATTTAGATAGTATTTGGTATCTTCATGAATGTCCAAGTGACTAAATAAACATCAGTCTTAGAGGCTCCATTTCTAAAATCATCAGCACACTGAAAACAAATTTATTTTTTTGAGAGAATAATAGTTAAATCTGTAGAGTGAGTAGAGCAGCTTGTTCTCCCCAGTGTGAAAGAGCCTCATCTAATGTATTGAAGGCCTAAATAGAAAACATTGGTTAGTGAGCATGGAATCAGAACAAGGGGATTACTTAAGAGGGTTTATATATGAGTGATATTAGACCACAGTTGCCTTAATTATCAGGTTATCCAAAAAAGCTCTCTCTCCTGGGACCTGGGGGGTGGCAGTCCTTGGGCCAGGGCATCCTTCTCTTGGACAGTCACTGTAGGGTTCTGGGACCACCAGTCATGGGTCTCATTTTGAATCCGTGTGCTTCTGTGACTGACTAGTCCTACTACATATGTGTATCTTTCTGTAAATACATTAAGGTATTCAATCTGAGTACAGTTATAAAAGAGTCCTTTGACTCGTTCTCCACATAGACTCACCTTTAAAGAAGTGCTGTCCAGGAAACAGAAGTAATTGAAAAATAAATTCCCTTCTTTTCCTCCACCTCTCAGAACAGTCAGTGGGACACAGACCAAAACTCAGGGAAGGCTCCTCAAAACCTTCTCTCTTTCCTTCCCAGTTCTCTAGAATCCCACTGCAAATCCAGAGACTCATGAAACCCTCTTTCTATTCTCTTTTACCCTATCCTCGGATCTTTACTTAATTTCTTTTATTAAAAAAAAAAAGATTTTCCAATATTTTAATCTGTGAGCCAGATTTCTGCCCAAGAAAGGAAGCCTGGGAGCCAGGGCATTCACTCAGCAAGCAAACACCTTTTCCTCCTCCCTCTGGGCTCTTGGAATCTTCTTCTATCATCCCCTTCTCTGTTTTCTGTGACACTCTAAACCTGGGACCAGCCTGCCTAAGAATTTGCTTACAGGATGGGTGTGTGGGGAAGCTGAGCCAGAAAACAAAACAAAACAAAACCTCTTGTGTTTGGAAGACCAAGACATCAATTCATTTTGATTCCAGCACACAGTCAGATCCTACAGACCCAGAGGCCATTCTTGCTCAAAAATAACTCTACAGCTTCCTGCTCAGTGCTACTGTGTGTTAATATTGGAGCTGAAATCTCCAAGGACAATGTTATTTCTTATATTTCCAAATGTTGGGGGTGGTGATAGGATAAAGGGTTGGGTTTGGGGTAAAGGAGTGGTGGAGTATTATTGTGACCCCTAAGTACCAGTAACTGCCTACACTCCATTTCTGCTTAGGTTGATTCATTTTGTGTTGTTTCTTGGCCAATCAAATTACACATCCGTGCTGTTGTTCACAGACAATCTGCCAATCCATCACTGCCACTGGGCAAACTGACCTCAAGTATGTGCCCTACTAATGCTGGGTCAGCAGCAGTATGTTTAGAGACAAGGGAAGCACATTCATTACCATATTTTTAAATATTTATTTTTAGTCTAAAAAGCACTTAGGGCAATTTGCATTCATTTCAGGATTGAAACATTACACTTGGTATGCATATCAGTGAACTGGAGCTCTACATGACATTGCCCTTCACCTTTGCATACTACTCCACGGTTGCCTGCAAGGGGAGGGAAACTCATTTCATAAACACGTACCTTGTCTAATAGCTGCGTGTAGCTGTGGCTAAATCACGGACACGGCACCAACAGACACTTCGACATTATGCATAAGACTAATCTTTATGGAACCGAAGTCACAATTTGGAGAGGTCTGTTGCCGTTTATGATTCTGTGTTAAGATGTGAACAGAATGAACGCATTCCCTTTTCACTTGGAAGGAAAAAAACCTGGTGATTTCAGATGCAGAGGTCACATTGTGCCAAAAAATCCTGAATAAATTTCTGGTATTCTGGGTTCATCTATGAATTATTGAATATCATACACAGACGCCTGTGGCCTAAGGTTTTCTTTAGCTCTTTGTGAAGATGACACACCATTGAACGCAGCTCTTCTCTATGTTCTATGCAGATTCTTCATATGTCTGATTTCTCCTGATGTCATGCCGGTGTCTGTCTCATTGATTTCTTTAGTGTTAACTTTGGCCAGATAGTCTGAGAGAGGGACAGGCTGATCAGAATCACCTATTCCAGATCCTCCCTACAGGCTCTCCTTTCCCCCAGGGATTCTGATACATCTCGACCACCTGGCTAAAAGCATTTGATTTTGATGTTTCTGTTTTCACACATTTTATCAGGGCAGGTAGCAGTTTTGAGGGTAGGAGGACGTCAGCTGGCACATGCGTTGGGAAGGGAGATGTGAAAGATGACTGAGATGAGGTGAAAGCCTCTGAAGGAAAGTTGCCTACAAGACCGGGTCTGGTACTGAAGCTGCCCAAGCAAAACTACCAGTTGGCTGTGCTGTTCATGTCCCGTCCCATGAAGTGGTAGGGCCAATCCCCAGCTCACACGGCTCAGGCTGGTTGCGCAAAGGATTCTTCCAACCATCTACTTATCTAACCCTCCCTGTGCCTCAGGATCTTCCTTAGGTCCTGTCTCTTCCTTAAAACCTTATAGGTGACCAGAATTTATGCTTTCCTTGATTTCTGTCATTTTTGGACACTTAGCATTTGCATTGTTCACTTCTGCACCAATATTGTTTATATTCTTTAACTGTCCCTGAATACACGTCTCATCATGCTAACAGGATTACAGGTTCCTTGAAGTCTGTAACTTTTATTACTTTAAAATTTTTCTAGTGGAGAGAACTTCAGACAGAATGGCAGGAAGAGAACCAATATTTATGTAGCGCTGTGTGCTAAGTACCACAGAAAGGAAGCCCTTGATATCTTACTTTAATTTATTTCTGCATTGTCTCTTCTGTATTATATCCTTTTCCATAGATAACTAAAATGAGGCTTGAAGTTTTACATAATCAGCTGAAAAGCACAAGAATGGTAGTTGAAAATGCAGAGATTTGCTTTAGGCTTATAGAATTCTAACTTCATCAGCATCACAGAATTTAGTGATTAGGCTCACCAGACCTTAAAAGTGTGTGGCGCCTGGGTGGGTTCAGTCAGTTCAGTGTCAGACTCTTGGTTTCCGCTCAGGTCATGATGTCATGGTTCATGAGTTCAAGGCCCACCTCAGTCTCCTCGCTGGGTGTGGAGCATGCTTGAGATCCTTTCTCTTTTTCTCCCTCTGCTCCTCTCTTCCCCTCCTCCCCCAAAAGTGTGCCCAGTGTCCACCTTATTTAGGGATCACACTAATTTCTCTTCCTAGTATGCAATATCACACTAATTTCTTAGTATGCAATATGCAATAGTATGCAACGATCACACTAATTTCTCTTCTTGGTATGCATCTCTTCTACTGTACTATATTTATTCAACATTACACTTCATTCCTACTACAAATTATCTTAGAATTGCAGAGTAAGTGGTAATTGTATAATGATATTATAATCAGTTTCCCCAAAATAGTGATACAATTTCTTTGGGGGTTATAAATATCTATATATCAGATATATTCATATATATATATGTATATATATTCATATATAAATGTATGTATATGATATATAGATAATTATGATATATAATTAAATATAAGCACTGGGCTTATAATTATCTACATAATTATTGCTGTCAATGCTTCTAGTAGTGGAAATAGAAATAATTTACCTTGAGGATGCTACTTGTATTAACATTGATTTTTATTCATCACAGGACATAATCTTTGCATAGATAGAATCAGAAAATCATCAAGCTGTAATTACATTCTTATTATCTAATATTTCCCCAAATTTCTTTCTTTTTCCTCTAAGCACTTGAGTATCAAGATTATTAATCTCTCAGGCTTTTTTTTTAAATGGATGATTTGAAATCAGTAAACATCCTCACCAACTCTTCTGACGTCATAATACTAGTTAGAAAAGTTTATTAATTCTGACACTTTCTACTATGCCAGCTGTTTTTATCAGTTTTACTATTCTTGGAAGATTTCACAGACAATACCACTTTTCAGGCACTTTTGTTATTTTTATTACTTTCTGACTGCCAAAATCATATAATTTCATTTTATTCAGTAATAAAATTTAAGTTTGGAAAACTGTGCTTAATAGTCTCAGACCATTAAAACTTTCACTACCTATATTTTTTGCCAGCTTTCCTTTTTCTTAATATAATCTCTGTGGGGTATGTTTAAGATCTCTGTCTTTTCTGTTTCAATCCCTTTGCTAGCCTTAACATCTTCAAGTATAGAAGGGCTTAAGCGGCTCCTGTAAGCTTGAGTTACCTGATTTATGCCTACAGCTTGCCACCCAGCTTTTTATTGAAGTCTCCTGGCAATTTAAATATTTAAATATTTAAATATTGTCTGACCATTTTCACCAGGGGCACCAGATCTCAAGGGAAGAAACTATTATGATGAGGCCATATCATCACTTGTTTTACTGGACACTGGAGACATGTGGGGGAACAGTGCAGAGCTCTGCATCTGTCTCTGGTATCTGGGGAAACAGATGTGCAGTCCGGGGTAAAGTGATTGAAAGCATATTCCAGAACCAGATAGCCATGATTTTGAAACTTGGATCTGCCATTTACTAGCAGCAACTTTGGGCAAATTGTTTAGCTTTATTGTTTTATTGTTTTTTGCTTTAAATTTCTCATCCATAAAACAGGGTGACAATAATCACTACCTTGTAGAGTTGCAGGGGGGATTAAAGAAGTTAATATATTTGAAGTGTTTAAAATAGTGCATATACTTAGATCAGTTTGTGTGTGTGTCGTGGGTGGGGGAGCTGTGTTTGTCTATAGGGAGCATTCTAATTCTAACAAGGGTTTATTTAAAATTAACGTGTCTTGCTTTTACTGTCAAACACACAGAGAAGCTGGTGGCACTCTCTACCTTTCTTACCCATAAGATAGTAAAATTTTGGTATCCCACTGGGGCATACTTGTGACCCAGAAAAAGACATGTTCTTATTTTTTGAGTAGCATAGGCTGATGTTTATGTACAATGCTAGCAATTTCTTCCCTCCCTTCCCCCTTGTTCTTGTCACTGTCTGCCAGAGATACTGGCATATCTCTGCCTGGCCTGTGACACTCTCAAGAGGGAAAATCAGTACAGTAAGTAATGGATACAAAGATGTCTAACTCTATGATTGTCTCTGGTCTTTATTTTTCTTGTCTTCAAGAAAAGACAAGAAAATCTTAAGATTTTCACAAATGACGTTGGAAAACTGTTCAATTCCCTGAATAAATCTGCAACCATATTCACATATAAAAATAGTTTCATGATACAAATTTCCAGGAAAAGGCCATCAGCTGAACCAGAAGGAAATATCCTACTTTGTTACATGCTCTCACCTATGGCCATCAATGTGCTTTTTATTTATTTATTTATTTTTTTAAAGATTTTTTATTTATTCATTTGACAGACAGAGATCACAGGTAGGCAGAGAGGCAGGCAGAGAGAGAGGAAGGCAAGCAGGCTCCCTGCTGAGCAGAGAGCCAGATGCAGGCTCGATCCCAGGACCCTGGGATCATGACCTGAGCCGAAGGCAGAGGCTTTAACCCACTGAGCCACCCAGGAGCCCAAATGTGCTTTTTAAACATATCTTCCCGATTCCATTTCTGTCAGTCAAAATGTCCCCTCTCCTTGAAGGTTCTTGAACTCAACTGTCCTTTCCTTCATGAAATCTTTGAAAACCTCCATTAGAATGGATCAATTTACCCTCTTTATTTTCTCAGTGTTGCTTCTATCTCTTTGATGGCACTTCCTATACCATTTCACAGATGTGTCGAGGCCAGTGTCTCTGTCATTTTATCTGTCTTGCTGTTGGTCTTACGCTCTACCCTCCTGACCTCACCTGCTGCCTAGTGCAGTAACTCAAGTGGGTAAGTCCTGAACAGAGGGCTCCTGAATGAATAGATTTATACTTGGCTAGAACTGGATTAGAACTGAGAAATCATTTAGTTTAATTTTTATTTTAGCCACGAGAAAACAGAGGCTAAGAAGGATACCTAATTTTGCCCAAGATAACAAAAATAAGCATAGAAAGGTGGTGGTGGCAGAAAGAAGACATTTCTTATGTTGGTGTACATTTTTATTGTAATGATTAAAATATTAGAGACCCTGTTACTTGAGAATTAGAAATCTCTAGAATATGCGTTATGGCTTTGGTAGTCGTCATAGCAAATCAGGTATTATCAGTTGTAAATGGAATTCCTATTTAGCCAAATGCATCACTCGATAGACACCTTTAATGAGAAACAGATAAATTCCATATTGTGTTTTACTCAAATTTCGTGCTATCTTTGACTTGAAAATTGGTTTGGCTAATTGACTGCTCACAATTATCAGCTTACTTCAGTGAAATAAAGTCTTTGACAATTAGAGAGAGCTGGGAACTATGTTTTCTCCTCTACAATCTCCCTACGACTTGAATTCTAAAATGAAAATCAGTTTCTCCAACAATTTTTTTTTTTTTTTTTTTTTTTAGCCAGCAGGCAATCAACATTGAAACAGCTTTGTCCTGGAAACCCACCGAAGTCTCCACTTTTTGTTCTTTTAGGAACTCTGACAAGGACCTTAGGTGAATCATTCATGTGGAAAGTACAGCAATATTCTGTCAGCAGCATCAGCTAACCCAGGTGGATCAGGAAAGAGAATCCAGCATTAGACAGAGGGACACAGGAGGAAATAGAGCTCGAGACCGGGGGTGTCCTTTGCAGGTGGTACTTGCTGGGCTTCCCAGAGTTTTAGACCATGTTTATGCAAAGGCAGAGATGCCTGTATAGATTCCCTAGCCAAACACGTCTTGAAAAGCACTAATTTCACTAGTGAACATTTACTTTTGAGGTTCCTTGTGATGATATATGAACCTTTAGGGAAGATTCAGATGTTGTTATTTGAACACCTTGTTGCTGCCGTAGGCCTGGAGAGCAGACTTCAAATGTTAACAGTGCCTTCCTTAGGTTATGGCTTCAGTAAACACACGCATATTATACAATGCTATTCAAATAGTTTGTACACTGCTCGTGTTATTTTAAAGTATATTACAAATAATGCTACAGTATGAATGCTCATCTTGGGGTAAGGGAGCTCTCAGGTTCATTCACATGGTCCTGGGAGCTACGTCTTATATTTTTAAAGATTTTATTTATTTATTTGACAGAGAGAGAGAGAGAGATCGTAAGTAGGCAGAGAAGCAGGCAGAGAGAGGGGGGAAGCAAGCTTCCCGCTGAGCAGAGAGTCCAATGCAGGGCTAGATCCCAGGACTCTGAGATCACGACCTGAGCCGAAGGCATATGACCAACTGACTGAGCCACCCAGGCACCCCTTTTATCTTTAAAAGTTTAACGAAAATAGTATCTGTACGGATTCACTAAAATCACTTTTTTTGTTTGTTTATTTTTATGTTATTCCAGTATGGCAACACTGATCAGCCTCTACATATTAGAAACTGTTTTTGGCAATTATATATGTTTTTAAATTACTTAAGTAGGGGAAATTTTTATAATTACAGTTTGTTTCATGTACAAGATCTTCATATAGAGGGAACCTAGGAAACAAACTTATAACTAAAAGACCTGGGTCATGATGAAAACTGGTGATAGGCACCAGAAACAATGTTTTCAGTGAGTTTTTGAACAGTTGCCTTGGATTGGAATTCTAAGTTGACTATATAATTCTTGAGAAGACTAATTTGTTTAAGGTCATTACTATACTAACAGAAAGCTGTATAGCAATAAACAAATACTTGAAATCCTAAGATGGACTCTCTCTTAGGGATTCATATTTGGTTTTTATTTCTTTAGGAAAAAATAATAAAGTTAGCTTGCACAAAAAGGTAAAAAATAATGATACTCAGATAAACTTGAGCACTTGAAACTCTGGATACTATACTTTCATGAGTTCATGTTTGCCACCATCCAAAGGAAGATAGTAATGGGAAGGGACTCATCTGTGGTGACCATACTACTTGCCACCTTGCCAAATCACCTCTCTTCTGTCGTTAAAATATATATAGCTCTACCACAAATCCCTAGGAGATGGGTTTAGATGAGAGCCACCAATTATGCCTGGGCTTGGAACACCTCTATTTCTTTCTTTACCCTAACTATGCATCAAGGCTTGTTCTCCAGCTGAGATTAAACACAGTATCTCTCCTGATAGCAGTGACATTTTGTTGCCTTCACGTATGCTGATTCCAAAACCCTATTTATCACAGAGGTACCTTTTATTTACCGGCTTGTCCCTGTTCCCTCACTTAACTTTCTAAATACTGTCATATTACTTGTGAGCCTACCGCATTGATCACTTTGTACAGTATTATATCAAAATAGGTCATCAAATTAGCTTTTGAATGATGAGACCTATGCAGTCCCATGTTACAGAGAACTTGGCATTGGCTGGGCAGAGGGCACAGGAGCTTATCTCTTCCCAAAACCTTCCCACTGAGAAAGAGAGAATGGAAGGTAGGTTCTGGAGGACTGTACTGAATACTCCAATGTGAGGAAACTGGAGAAAATATTTTACTATAAGAGATAGCTAGGGAATCCTTACTCTATCTCATGGAGTGGTGGTCATGGTGGTGATGATCAGCTATGATTATATTTGCTTCACTCAAAAGGCCAGCAGCTCAAACAAAAGAAAGCACATTTCTTTCTCTCTTGCATAAGCAAAGACAGAAGATAAGAAGTAAGGAGCTTATATAATGCATCATGAATGTTAGCTACCCAGTCTCTCTATTTTGTTATTATTCTATATCCATTATGTGACTTCCACCGTGTGGTTCAAAACCAGTTCTTGAATTATCACCACCACATGCACAGTTTAACCATCAGGAAGGAGAAAAGAAAAGCAAATATATTCTTCTCTTTAAGAATACTGATTGGAGGTGTAAGGGCCTATTTAGCCAGAGTGATTCCATCTGGTTAAACAATGATTTTGTTGTTTATGCAGTAAAACTCAGACTGACTCTGCACCCCCCCACCCGCCCCCCTCAGGGAACTTAACTTAAAAGCAAGTCCGGGAAACCAGTTCCAGGTAACAAAGCCCAAATACAAGGGCGGGTCAGGCCAGGTGGAGACATCCAATCAGTGGGGCATGCATACTGTCTCGCTAGCTACCAAGGAATGTGGGTCCCGCCTTTTGGGTGCCAATTCTGACCAAGGTGATAGGCTAGTTCAAATATCTACTAGGGTAAATTGTAATTCAATTGGCCACCCATGTGTGACCTAGCATGACTGTGCAGGTTTCTCTGTGTGTTACAATCTCATTGGCCACCTGTGTGTGGCCAGGCCCAACCACATGGCTTTTGCTTTATAAAAGTTAGTCTGTAAGGCAGGGAAGGGTTGCCCTCTTTGTAAGAGTTGGCCCCGACTGGTCAGTTTGATGGTCGGTTTGATTCTCAATGCTTGGTGCAAAATAAAGCTTTGCTTGACCTTCGCTTTATATCAGTCTCCCTCCTTTGATTACAGACCTAACAGAGGGGTGCCTGGGTGGCTCAGTGGGTTAAGCCTCTGCCTTCGGTTCAGGTCAGGATCTCAGGGTCCTGGGATGGAGTCCCACATCGGGCTCTCTGCTCGGCAGGGAGCCTGCTTCCTTTTCTCTCTCTCTGCCTGCCTCTCTGCCTACTTGTGATCTCTGTCTGTCAAATAAATAAATAAATTCTTAAAAAAAAGAAAAGAATACTGATTGGACACTCAGGGCATCTGGGTGGCTCGGTTGGTTAAGCATCGGACTCCTGATTTTGGCTCAGGTCATGATCACGGGGCTGTTAATTTGAGCCCTGCATCACACTCTGTGCTAAGTGTGTAGCCTGCTTAAGATTCTCTCTCTTTCTTGCTCTGCCCCTACTACCTTCTCCCTTGTTTAAAAAAAAAAAAAAATGAAGAAGAAGAAAAGAAAGGAAAAATACCTTACTGAACACCCACTGCACAACACATATTTACCTATATGCTGCTACTGGCCAGAACCTAGTCACATGACTTTACCTACCTGCAAGGAATTTTGGGAAATGCACTTTTTATCCTGGGTGGCTCTATATTCAGTTGAAAATAATAATTTCTATTACTAAGTGAAAAAATGGCAAATTAATGTTAATAGTTCCAGCTTTAAGAAGTGTTTTCTGTATAGCTTTAGGAAGACTTGGGCTGAGGTACTCAACGGTTAGAAGTATCTAGATGAATGAAGGAAAGAAGGTAAACTGATGAACTAGCTAATGTTCTTTTCTCTATGATGGAGTCGTGTTGTTCCTAGATCCCCCAAAATTCTTTTGAAGTAACATGGCCAAGGGGAATAAAGTCAACAATGGCTACCCAGCAGTAGGTCTTCCTGCCAATCTCCAGGTACATTTCTAAGGACATGTTGTGTTGCTGTCATCTCTTCTTGCTTTGACCATTTCTGTACTTCTTCTATGCACTGTCTTCTGTTGGTGGTCCAAATGTCCTGAACTCTTTGTTGATAAAAGCTGCCTTTAGTGTTCATTTGAAGTATTTATTACTCCCAATAAATACTCTAGGATGTATAGAACTGAGCAGGTGAACTAGAAATAACCTTAGGATATGTAAGAGGTTGGAGTATAATACAGGTGACATGATAAATGAAAAAAAGATTTATTAAATAACAATTTGATATTCAGTTTAAGAGAATATATAATCAATACAACAGATTGAATTTAAAAAGTTAAATTCTACCATGTGTTATATATCCAAATAAATTCTAGGTGGAATGAAATGTTAAATGCTAAGAATGAAACCTTAAGAGAGTCAGAAGAAGATATACATCAATTTGGAAAGATTATTCTTATTATTTTGGAGACAGAAAGAGCACACATACACATGTGGGAGTAAGGGGCAGAGGGAGAGAGAGAGTCTCAAGTAGGCTCCATGCTCAATGTGGAGACTGTCACTGCCCTCCATCTCACAATGATGAGATCATGTCCTGAGCTGGAATCAAGGGTCAGATGCTTAACATACTGAGTCACCCAGGAGCCCCTAGAAAGATTACTTTTTAAAAATAACATTAAGTGTAGATGTCCAGTGGAAAAAAGTAAGAATTCCCATATGTACTTCCTTAGAGTGTAAATTGTCACAACTTTTACAGAAGAAAATTTGATAATACATATATAATCATAAAATATTTTAACTCTTTGTCCTAGTAATTGTACTTCTAGAAATGAACCTTAAAGAAATAATCTGAAATATGTGTATTTGTGCCTAGGGGTGCTGTATTAGCTTTTCAGTGCTATACGACAAACTTAGCGGTTCAAAGCAACACCTGTTTCCTAACTCTGAATTCTGTAGATTGGAAGTTTAGCACCAACTGGCTGGATTCTCTGAAGGATATCACAAGGCTAAAATCAAGTTGTATTTCATGATGAGTTTTGGTCTGGAGACACGGGGGAAGGATGTACTCCCAAGCTCATTCAGCTTGTTGGCAAAATTTGAGTTCCCTGTGGCTATGGTTCTAGGGTCCTCTTTTCCTTGCTGACCATCTCTGTTCATAGAGGCCACATTCCTTGCAGTGTGACTTCTTCCAGCAACAGACATTTCCTGTGTGTCAAATCCTCTTGTACTTTGAATCTCCGACTTCTTCTCTCAGGGACTTTTAGTCCCAGATTTAAAGGACTCATGTGATGAAGTCAGGCCCACTAGGATAATCTCCCTATCTTAAGGTCAACTGATAGGGCACTTTAATGACGTCTGTTAATTCCTGAACAGCAGTATCAAGATTACTGTTTGAATAACTGGGGCAAAGTGTGTACACCCAGGGTGTGTACACACCCAAAGTGTGTACACCAGAAGCTCTTAGAGGCCATCTTAGAATTCTGCCTACCACATTTTATCCCAGTGTTAGAGTTTGCCCTGAAAAATTGAAATAGCCAACATTTCCAACAAAAACATACTGATTAAAGAAATTATGCTAATCCATATAATGAAAGATTATAGTGCTATACATAATGCCATAGTAAAATACTGATTACAACTTTAAATGAAAACATTTAACTATGTATTTACATAGAAAAAGACTGCAAAGAGAAGCAGGTAAACATTGACAATGGATAATTGGGTAAATGGTAATTAAACTTTTCTTTGTCTTCTCCATTCCATTTTTTTAAATAATGAGCATGTATAAATTTGTAATGAGAGGAAATAGTTTCTTTGAAAAGCATTTTAACATTTTCATAGGTCATACCATATTTGTTATTTTAGCCTTCTCATCCCCAAACCACGCCCTGGGCTGCCATCCAAACTGTCCTGACAATACTCCCACCTCCTCATCTTCAGTTGCCTTGACTTGCAGGTAGGATGTTGCTGCACCTTTCCCCCTCAGCTCAGGCTCAGCTTTGGTAACACTGAGATTTCTTGTTACTATCCACTTCCCCTTGCACCTCTGGCAGATGATAGTAACTGAGACAGGGGCTCTTTCTTCTGACCTAGACACTCCTTCAGGTTATTTCAGTCAGCTATGCTTGATTAGTGGGAACTGGCATGAAGGATAAAATCAGCAAAGCCTATAGAATCTGGGGATTATGAGAGTCTAGTCATGCTTGAAGAGTTCATGAGGCAAGCCAGCTGCATTTCTATTTACACGGAGGAGCAAAGAGCATACTGGAAAGGAGTTCTTCCAAAAGTAAGAGGGGGTCAAGACACAAGAGCTTGATTGCAGGACAAGGGATGTTGTTAAAGGCGAAGGTGATTTTGAGAGCAGGCTGGTGTTTGCTAGTCAGATTTCTCTTTGCCACAACCTGATGGCTGAGTCGTGGGAAGCACAAGAAAACATCCCTTTAAGAATAAGTAGCAAGGTGGGTAATAGGGAGGGCACGTACTGCATGGAGCACTGGGTGTGATGCCAAAACAATGAACACTGTTATACTGTAAATAAACAAATAAAAAAAAAAAGAATAAGTAGCAATTAATGGTGAGTGCTGTGAAGTGTGTAAACCTGGCGATTCACAGGCCTGTACCCCTGGGGCTAATAATACATTATATGTTAATGAAAAATAAAAAATTAAAATAAGGGTGTTGGGAAAAAATAAAAAAGAATAAGTAGCACTAATGGAGATGGCTAGTGGTGTTCCCACATGACCATGACAACATCATCCTAAAACATCATTCAGGAACTGTAGAGAAGGCAATGGTATAGTGCATGCCAATCATTGCCCTGGAACTTTCCAGACAAGATCGGGCGTGTTCAGGGTGGAATGGCTGTAGACTGCCCTGGAACTTTCCAAACTAATGAAGAGTAATTTGAATGTGGCTGGAATTTCTGAAATTCTTTACATAGGATCATAGTCAGAAAGAATATAGTTCTGCTACCATTTTGGGTTTCCTCTTAGAGGCTCAAATTTGTTTGGCCTACAGATACATGGATGATTCTCATGAGCTTGGATAGAGGAAGGGGAGTTGGTATGGTCTTCATTTTACACATTAATTGAAGTGTGGAGAAGTTAAACCTGTTCCCATAGTTACTTATGTCAAAGAAGGACTAGAATCCAGCCTGTGACTTGGTTCTTTTCCCCCTGGAACACATCATGGCTATGCCATAAACTTACTAAACAAACACCAGATAGAGCCCTCTGTCAGACACTGGGGACTATCACAGACCTAATTAGAAGTGGAAATCCGGGGGCGCCTGGGTGGCTCAGTGAGTTAAGCCTCTTTGTTCAGTTCAGGTCATGATCTCAGGGTTCTGGGATCGATCCCCGCTTGGGGCTCTTTGCTCAGTGGAGAGCCTGCTTCCCTCTCTCTCTTTGCCTACTTGTGATCTCTCTCTCTGTCAAATAAAAAAATAACATCTTTAAAAAATGTATATATTAGAAGTGCAAACCCAATTCAGCCAGCTGAAATCTACAATCGGGATTTGATTTATAAACTTCAACTGAGTCCATTTAGAATTCCAAGAACCATTATGTCATGGATTGTATTTTCCAAGGGTGGCTGATCTCCCAGGTTCATCTTCCAATGTGATATTGACATGCCTATATTGCAAGGTTGGGCAGTTCCTTTTTCTACCTTGAACAATAGAATGTGGAGAAAGGTTCACTGTGTGACTACTGGGGGCTGCTTATAGAATATAATATGGCTCAGGCACACACCTTTGTGTCCCTCGATGCTGTGTAAGAATCCTGGCCACAATGAAGCCACCATCCTGAGGAGATCATGAGGAGGGGCCACAGAATGAGAGAGAGAATGTCCGATTTCTTCTAGACACTGTTTGGATCTTCCTGCCCCAGGTCCTAGACATGCGACAGAAGAAATCATCCCACACTCTGGTCTCAGCTGGCACCTGACAGCAGCCTCACGAGACCCCCCAAGCCAGAACCATTCCAGCTGCTCCCAAACTCCTGACTAACAGAGGCTGTGAAAGAAATTAATGCTGTTGTTTTATGTGCCTAAGTTTCGGGGTGATTTGCTAGGGAGCAGTGTGTTAACTAATGCACACTGGGCAAGATGCTTGTTCTCCATGTTTTATAGAGCTGAGGGACCCGAGGCACTTTAATATAATGTAATTCTTTAGAAAACATAAAACTGATGAATACAGCCATTTATACTTTATTGCACACACATTTATCTTTGTTTTGAGTGCTATTTTCACTTCCGATATGCTTTTTGCATGTTCTTTTAATGAGAAACCATTTTCTGTTGTTCTGTAAGGACAGTTGTGAAGATCCCAATTTACTGAATAATGACATGCCCAGATTCCTTCTTTAGGGTGACAAGAAAAAGAAGAGGTGCGAGGTACGGGGGGTGTGAGCTGAGGAGGTCTGAGGGAAATGGTGAAAGCTGAATTGGAGAAGGCGTATTTCAAGGCCTAACATGTGAAGATAATTCAAATAAATTTACTAGACAAAGTCCTCATAAAGAAAGCAATCTCAGGTGTTTCAAATTCTTCCTCACTCTTTGGCATGGTAATATGTGGAACGAGTTTGGAAAATACCATATTACGCCCATGAGCTAACTAAAAGAGCCCTTGCTCTGTCGACCTACCACCACCCTCTCTTCAGCACCCTCTTCCTCCTGAACTGAAACCTCTCTGGTCTGTATTTAACTCCCAAATAAACTGTTTAGTCATGTAACTTAATCTCTCTAGCTCTCTTTTCATACAACTATAACACAGGGATAACAAGATCAGCCAGTTTTATTTGCTTAGTTTGTTACTGGGTCAGTACATAATTACCTGCCTGCATCAATAAGTCTCTGATATTGTATTATATCTTTTGGATTCAAACAGGTGACCGTGGGTTGATGGGGGATGGCTACTCTATGAGATAGGATGGTGTGGGCTCCAGAGTTGTAAAGCCAGAAGGAGAACTCCGAGTCTTCTGAGGGTCGACAGCAGAAAGTGACTTGAGTGTCCTGAAAGCTAGCAGAGTGGCCTGTGTCCTCAGGTTTCTTCTTAACCTTAGCACTCTCCTCAGCATTTGGAAGGATGTTCATTTTTGTTCTGTTTGGTGCACAGCAGAGAATCAGACTCATTATTTTCAGGAACTCCAGAGAGGACTTGCCTTCCAGTGAAAGGCAGAGTGGTGTGGGGACACTTAAGGCCAATGTTAGTTTTCTTTGTTGAGGAAATTTGAGAATGTGATCCTCGGGGGAAATCAGGTGGAATAAGTTTTTTCATAGGAAAATAACTGGAAGGCCAGAGAATGAGGGGACATGCACAATTATATATACTTAATATTGTTTAGGAAACTACATACGGCTCTTTTGCAGAATCCCCCTATGATAGTGGATTTAAACTGTATTTCTCTCTATTATGCTGAAAATAATATAATTGGCAAAAAAAAAAGTGGCTAGTCAGTCAAATCTATTTTGTGGGCTGAAACACAGAAGGAATTTGCAAGACGTAACTTTACATAACATTTGATCAAGCATGGCGGTGCTGGCATGGGGCATGTGCTTTGGAATCTCAAGGTCTGGGTGGTACCTTACTGAGTGACATGAGGGAGTCAGTTGTTTCAAAGCCTTGAGTTTGAATTGCTTATAAAGGCAGGAATAAGACTTCCTGAGAAGTACCCTCTGAGGATCACAGGAGCTAAGATGTGAAAACACTTTATAGACTTCAATAGTCAAACAAATGTTAGTCATGATGTCTGCTTTGTTTCAGAATTATGTATCCTTTCTCTCAGACTGCAAGTTCCTTCCGGTAAAACTTTTGAGTTTCCCCTAGTTTATACCATAATCCTTGGCATAACAGATATTCAAAAGTTTTTGAATATCCACACTGTTCTCCAAAGTGGCTGCACCAACTTGCATTCCCACCAACAGTGTAAGAGGGTTCCCCTTTCTCCACATCCTCTCCAACACACGTTGTTTCCACTCTTGCTAATTTTGGCCATTCTAACTGGTGTAAGGTGATATCTCAATGTGGTTTTAACTTGAATCTCCCTGATGGCTAGTGATGATGAACATTTTTTCATGTGTCTGATAGCCATTTGTATGTCTTCATTGGAGAAGTGTCTGTTCATATCTTCTGCCCATTTTTTGATATGATTATCTGTTTTGTGTGTGTTGAGTTTGAGAAGTTCTTTATAGATCCTGGATATCAACCTTTTGTCTATACTGTCATTTGCAAATATCTTCTCCCATTCCGTGGGTTGCCTCTTTGTTTTGTTGACTATTTCCTTTGCTGTGCAGAAGCTTTTGATCTTGATGAAGGGAATGCAAGTTGGTGCAGCCACTTTGGAGGACAGTGTGGACATTCCTTAAGAAATTAAAAAGAGAGCTTCCCGAGGACCCTGCAATTGCACTACTGGGCATTTACCCCAAAGATACAGGCATAGTGAAAAGAAGGGTCATCTGTACCCCAATGTTTATAGCAGAAATTGCCACGGTCGCCAAACTGTGGAAAGAACCAAGATGCCCTTCAACGGATGAATGGATAAGGAAGATGTGGTCCATATACACTAGGGAGTATTATGCCTCCATCAGAAAGGATGAATACGCAACTTTTGTATCAACATGGACGGGACTGGAAGAGATTATGCTGAGTGAAATAAGTCAAGCAGAGAGAGTCAATTATCATATGGTTTCACTTATTTGCGGAGCATAACAAATAACACAGAGGACATGGGGAGATGGAGAGGAGAAGGGAGTTGAGGGAAATTGGAGGGGGAGATGAACCGTGAGAGACTATGGACTCTGAAAAACAACCTGAGGGTTTTGAAGGGGCAGGGGATGGGAGGTTGGGGGAGCCAGGTGGTGGGTATTATGGAGGGCACACATTGCATGGAGCACTGGGTGTGGTACAAAAACAATGAATTCTGTTACGCTGAAAAGAAATTTTAAAAAATGTTAAAAAAAAGTTTTTGAGGAAGGAATGCATAAATGAACAAATGAATGAATAAATAATTAATTAACTAATTAGTTGATAATTAAGCCATTTGGAAGCTGTCTATTATATAACCCTGCTGCCTGAATGAAAGGAGAATTCAGAGGTTTAGAAATTAAACTGTGGGCCTCTTTTGGGATAATCATTGCTTAGAAGTTTCTTTTAAAATCAGCACATATGACACCCTGTAGTCAGCTCTGTGGTCCAGGAGGCCCCCTGGGATAGATTTATGACTATGCACTATTTCTCCTGATACATTGCCCTGGACTTTGTTGACGTGCATGTGCAGATTTTAAAAAGTTTACGGAGTAATTTTGTAGGGCAAATGTGTGGCAAACTTGGAAATATGTCTGTCTCCTTTTCAGTGCTCCATATGAAGGATGGCCTGGGAAATTCAGTGTTATGTTTCATAGCAGTGTTTCTTGAAGTATGGCCACTGGACCCACGACATCAGCTTCTCCTGGAAACGTGTTAGAAATATCAGTTCTCAGGATCCACCTCAGATCTACCATATTAGAAACCCTGGGTTGGGGCCTGGGACTATGCATTTTTCACTGTGTAATGCATGCTAAATATTGGGATGAGAATATTGAGATTAAGAAGGGAAAAAAGTAGAGAAGAAAAATAGCAATTGTCTTTTAGCTTTTGTATTAGGTTTTGAAGTGTTTATTTATTTTTTTTAAGAGAGAAAGAGCATGGAAGGGGGGATGGGAAGAGGGAGGAAGAGAATCTTAAGCAGAGTCCATGCTCAGTGCAGAGCCCGACATGGGACTTGATCTCAGGACTCTTGAGATCAAGACCTGAGCCGAAATCAAGAGTTGGATGCTTAACTGACAGAGCCACCCAGGTGCCCCAGGTTTTAGAGCATTTTAAATTGTTGCCAAATGATCTTGAAAGGATACCTTCTTTGCAGATTAAGAACGCGAGTCACAGATACAGTAAAAAACTGACTGTAACATAGGTCAGGGTAAGAGAGCTGTGTCTTTCACGTCAGGGTTCTGGTGGGGACTGGTTCTCCCATTCTGTAAGCTCATTAGTGCTCACCTGTGGGATGTACTATGTCGCCTCTCTTACGTAGCGTCCTGGAAGTGCAGAACAACTAACTGAAATGGGTCACTCTAATGGCGGGAATCTGAGGTCCTGTGGAGGGTTGCTTGAGGAGGCAGATTTGACTTGTTAGGGTTCTTCCCATCACACTGTGGACAGAGTCATCAAATTCTAAAGGATGACATGATCGTGTCCTCAGTGAGGTCAGTCCATTGCAACTATTACTAAATCTGGGTTGTTTCCCTGGCAGTGGGAATTGAGCTGGCCCCAAGATTATGAGACTTAGAAAATCTCAGTCAGAAACTTGAGATAGTTCTATGAATCCATTTTACACTGAGCAAAAAGCTGTGGTGAGCAAATACCCTATTCACAGCTAGGTCACCAAGGGGATAAAAGGCAGAAGTGATAGAAATGAGGGACTTAATGACCATTTCTGCTACCAGTGTGGCAAACAGAACTGTTACTTGATAAGAAATTGTGTGCCTCAGTGCCAAATAAAGTAACACGCTCTCGTTGCAAAAACGGGAGCATTTCACTTTGTTCTTTGTCCACGCTTGAGTTCATACTGCCCCAGTCAAAACATAACAGCACAATGTTGTTTGGCTGCTTTAAACGATAATTGCTCTCGTCTGTTTTCCCTGTAATTGTTTTATTGCCTGCCTCTTCTCTCCCTTACTTGTAATATACCATTGTTTGTGTTTTGAAAGGATACTAAGTACTAAAACCTTAAAGTAATATGTTTGATTTTTCTGTGGAAACTGACAGTACTAACGAAGCCCGGGAGCCTGGTCCCACAAGCAGTCTGACTGCATTATTTATTATACTTGGAGGCAACAACTTCAGTCTTCCTCCTGCCTTTTGTTGACCTTTCTCCAACAACCTGCAAGTTAGCCATATTTTCACATTCATCCTTACACCTCTACCCTCTCATTGAAAACAGAACCTGAAATTTGCTGGCCTGGAAAGCTTTTTCTAACTAGGGAGAAGACTGAGGAAGTTTTTATATTTGATGTTTTTCTAATAGAATATAACCATCTGAGAGTTCGATGTCATGTTTTGTACATTTCCAGATCTCCCATCTCCTACCATGGCAGGTGTTTAGAAAGGGCAAGATACTATTTCTCGAATTAAGTTCCTCATGACATTAATCACCCAGAAAGAAAAGTGGAAGCAGCTAGAAAGAACAAACTCAGGGTAACATCACCTCATCTTCTCTCCACCTGGTTGACTTTGGTTCACGCAAACACATATATGCACACGTTACACAACACTGTAAACAGCTGCAAGGCTGGGACATGAGACATGTATTTGGTATAGAACCTGGACTGCATTTTGACTCTCCGTGTGTGTGTGTGTCTGTGGGTGTACATACATGTGGACTATGTCCTACAAACAGAGCCCACGTGCACCTTCCACATGGACAGCACAGATACCATACTACCAAAGAGCACATCTGGCTCTACTGGAGATCTTTAAGTCTCTGAGATCTGGGGGAGTCCTGGGGCTATGTCACAATATTCCTATGTCACAGGGAGAAGTTCAAGGACTTCAAGAGAAGACAGAAACAGATGTGGGCAATCATAGGAATGTAGTCTCAGTTGAAGATTAAGAGATGGCAGATTGATAGAGCAGACCCAGAAGAAGGGAAGAGATGGTTGGGAAAATGGAACAATGAACAAGAGGATGAAACAGATCCCAGATCCAAGACAGAGAGTCTGTGAGTGCCTCCTAGCCTGGACCCTGACCCCGTAATTGTATTAGTGAGCTATAGGGTTGTCTTCATTTCATCTGAATGGTCTTGAAATTATTGTCCATTGAAGGGACAGGGGAGAAAGCTTGGAAGTTGAAGCTTTCATGTATGGCCCTGGGGTAGGAGTGACTCAGAAGTCCCTTGGGGAGACAGGGTTGCATGTTCGAAAATCTTCATTTCTCATCCTTGTTCTCTCCCTTAATCTCTCTGAGAGGCGAATGACAGTCTGGTAGGAGGTCAGGATGGAAGAGTAGTTTAGGCACTGAGTTTTATAAAGAAAGTAGAGAGTTAGGGCTAATGATCTACAGTACAGGTTCTAACAGAATAGAACAGGCCAAGAAAGAAAGACAGAAGAAAGCTTTACCTTTCCAATTGACAACTGCTTACCATTCCGAATTAGCACCGAGGTAGCAGGTTTCTGCATAAGCAAGGAATACAACAGTCTCCGGGCGGTTTCTAGGAGTGCCAGTTAGTCCTCTTTGCCCAAGAGGGCATTTTACCCCCTTGAATCCATCACAACATCTGAAATTTCACCATTCGAACCACCTTCCTTAGGGCTAAAGCTCTATGCCTCAAGTATCGCTTTCCTTGTCTGTTTTTTGTTTTGTTTTGTTGTTGTTGTTTTTAAATTTCAGGACCAGCTTGAAGGAAAGCCCAGGAATTTGAAACCACCCCCTGTGTGTGCATATATCCTAAGTTCGCAGTCTCAGCTGATCTCCTGTCAAGGTGGGGAGGGGGGAGTCTTAAGAGACACTGTCTCCAGGCCATGGATGTTGGATGATGAGCTGGAGCTGGAGCCAGCTGGCTGGCAGTCACAGAAAGAGGGAGGGAGGCAGAGGTGGGAATATATAGGATGTGACTGTCACATTCTCATGAACTAAATGGCTCTTTTACTAGAACTGGACCCAACCATTTCCCCATCAGCAACCCAGACAACACTGAACATACAACATCACCATAGCGTCATGGTGGAAATTAATCTCGCAGTTCAGACTTCTATTTCAAGATTTATGGCTCGTATTGGGAGTTTACTTCTTCTTAGACTCAGGTTTTTATCATACCTTCTTGAATCCAATTTTAATTTTTGTTTCTGGACTTTTCCTTTCTGGGATTTCTCTTTATGTTCTTTTTCTTTTTTTTTTTTTAATTTAATGACTTCGAATTTAACTCATGCACTACAAATTTTGTAACCTTAATTTTTATTCTGGCTTATGGTTCTTTAATGAAGTTGTTAAGTAAGATTGCAGTAGTAACACATTAAAGTCCTCTTTGTAACTCAATGTATTTCCATTTCAGAATTTTTTTTCCCCTGGTGCTTCAGGCTATCTTTGGTATTCAGGATCCTACTCACATCTGAGTTAATTTGAATTAATTTGATCATTCAGTTACCATGAGCTTTGTGATATGTAACAGCCTAATTCCTCCACCCCATAAAGTGAGACCCACTGAAGCCTTGAGGAAGTGTTATCCACATAGTCGAAACTGCCTAGGGAGTTTAAGTGCCACAAAACTCCCACCTAAAATGGAACAATCAAGTCCAATTGCTCCATTAACTTGACCTGTTGGTTTAATCACTATCACGCACAGAATGTTTGTGGCTCTCGCCTCAGAGTTGGTAGGCATTGAAGATTTCAGCCCTGCCTGCGACTTGCTGGGATATATTGACACCCTCCCTACTCATGTCTTCTATTATAACAGGGGTAACATTCCCCTTCCCCCCTTTTTTTTAATTTAAAGTTTTGAGGAGTCATAGAATTATAAAAGAACTTGATTCTTAGATTAAAGATTAATGGTATGTATTATCTATGACTGGTATGTATAATTCTTGACGTTATTTTTTAGTATATGTGCTGCTGAAGCGAGCACTCTTGATGTTATTTTTTTTAAATATTCAAATTTAGGAAGGTTTTTAAAAAAATTAATTTATTTGACAGATAGACAGAGAATGAGCAGGGAGGAGAGGGAGCAGCAGGATCCTCACTGAGAGGGGAGCCCAACGACATTGGGCTCTATCCCAAGATGCTGGGATCATCTCTCTGATATGAGGAATTTGAGAGGCAGGGCGGGGGGGTCATGGAGGGTAGGGAAGGAAAAAAATGAAACAAGATGGGATTGGGAGGGAGAAAAAACATAAGAGACTCTTAATCTCACAAAACAAACTGAGGGTTGCTGGGGGGGTGGGGGATAGGGAGAGGGTGGTTGGGTCATGGACATTGGGGAGGGTATGTGCTATAGTGAGTTCTGTGATTCACAGACCTGTATCCCTGGGGCAAATAATACATTATTAATTAATTTAAAAAAAAGGATGCTGGGATCATGACTCGAGCCATGACCCAAGCCAAAGGCAGACGCTTAACAGACCGAGCCACCCAGGCACCCCAGGTACTTCCTGGCAGAGAAACCTACTCTGTTCCTTCTATTTGCTCTCTTGTCAGAGCACCCTGTTACACAACCCCATAGGGCGCCCTCCTGTGGACAAAGATAAGGCCTCCCGCCATTGCTCAGCACACTGCTCTGCTCTGTCTCTTGAGTTGCTTAGAATTTTTTCTTGTTAATCATTTCCCCCCCATTATTGCTAGAGATGATATGACTACCTTGGAAAATAATTCTATGGCCACATTTTTATTTTAGAAAAAAAAATCATGTAACATAGTTGTTTTTTCCCCCCTGAGTTGGTTGTCCTTGTCCATTTTTACCTCTTCCTTGATAATTGTATTTATTGTAATTTAGTCATGTATTCTATATTACTATAGAACTTTTTAAAAAAGATTTTATTTACTTATTTATTTATTTGATAGACAGACACAGCAAGAGAAGGAACACAAGCAGGGGGAGTGGAGAGGGAGGAGGTTTCCCGCTGAGCAGAGAGCCTGAAGCAGGGCTCGATCCCAGGACCCTGGGATCATGACCTGAGTGGAAGGCAGACACTTAACAACTGAGCCACCAGGCGCCCCTACTATAGAACTTTTAGTTCTATTTTTATTTTTATTAGAAGCAATATGAAGCGCAGATTGTCTTCTTTTTCCCACTTCTTTCCTATTGATCAATAAAGATGTGTTTCTAGTGTTTGTTTCTTTTGAAGATTTTATATATTTATTTGAGAGAGAGCTGGAGAGCACAAGCAGTGGGAGCAGTAGAGGAAGAGGGAGAAGCAGACTCTTTCTGATCAGGGAGTCTGACATGGGGCTCAATCTCAGGACCCCGAGATCATGACCTGAGCTGAAGGCAGCTGCTTAACTGACTGAGCTACCCAGGCACCCCTAGGTTACCAGTGTTAACGGTATTATTTTCCTTACAACCAGAATGCTAGACTGGTGTACTTATTCTTTTGGTCACCTTCTCATGGATAATGTGCACAAGTCCCCACACCTGACACATCTGACCTTTCTGCTTCTTCATTACATTACATGGGGGTTGCACCTTCATCCGACAGGCAATTTTGATGATATGTACAAGGTTAATTCATTGGATGGAGCTATGTGAAGTCTCTTTAGTCACGGTTTCTTTTGTAGGCCTGTCTGTGGCTAGGAGCTAGAACGGAGAAAACACAAAGTTGAGTAAAGAGAACCTTAGCCACTGCTTTTCCACTTCTGCTAAGCCCTCTTAGCCTGATACAATGGAGAACTCACTTACATGGTTTGAAGAAAGAGGCAAAAGGAAGGACAAAACAGATCCCGGTTAGTTATAGTAAACACCGGTTAGCTCCCCGTACCTCAGTGCATGATGGCAGGGGAAGAACATGGTTCAAGGTAAGTTAGTTCCCTCTTAAAAATATATGGTTATACTCCCCCAGCCCCAGACCGCAGCTGCTCTGCACATGCCCACCCAGCTGAGGGCTTCTGAGGCGTCTCGGTCTGGAAATAAAGTTTCCACTAGAAGATGTCACAACCCTGTGCATCCCTGGAGTGGCTCAGAAAAAGTTTGATAGATGATGCTAAGGCCCGCTTAAAAAAGCATGATGTTGGAGCCAAATATTCTCACTTGTCGTCTCACAAATATTCTGTCCTTTTACCATTGTTGGCCAAAGAAGGAAAACTCCAACTGTTGTTCACCCTCCGGTCGGAGAAGCTACGACGGTCACCTGGAGAAGTTTGCTTTCCTGGAGGCAAGTCTGAACCCGCAGAGGTGGATGATGTGGCCACAGTGCTCCGGGAAGCCCAGGAGGAAGTAGGGCTACATCCTCATCAAGTGGAGGCTGTCTGCTGCCTGGTGCCATATCTGCTTGACAGCGACACACTGATAACCCCAGCTGTAGGATTTCTAGACCACCACTTCCAGGCCCAGCCTAATCCCGACGAAGTTAAGAGTATGTTCCTGGTGCCTCTGGACTATTTCCTGCATCCACCCGTCTACCACCAGAACTACCTGACACGCTGTGGTCGTCACATTCTTATTCATTGCTTTGAGTACACAAACCCTGAAGATGGCATCACTTACCAAATCAAGGGGATAACTGCAAAGTTGGCCCTTTCCTTGCCTTAATTATT
Organism: Meles meles; assembly: GCF_922984935.1. Classification (NCBI taxonomy): domain Eukaryota; kingdom Metazoa; phylum Chordata; class Mammalia; order Carnivora; family Mustelidae; genus Meles; species Meles meles. Next base: position 90,266,914 of record NC_060068.1, read on the forward strand.
TTGGGGGAAAAACCCATCTTTGAAATGGAGTTTAATCTCAATGATCTAATTTCATCCTCTGAAGAGATCTTCCTGAAACTAAAGAAGCAAGCTACAAATAAGTTATGACTTATGAGACCCCCATCCGGATAACTGAGGGGAGTTTGTGCGTGCTTATCCGTAAGAACAACAATAATGGGAGCTGTAGGAAACTGACAGGTGCAACTATTTCTCTTGCAACATGACGGGAAAAATCTTGCCTTTTCCCCACTTGCCCCATAAGACCTAAGAGAGTGAAAGGTTTTTCAAAAGTGGAAAAGCACCATCAATAACTATCTGTTACCCAGCTGAATTAATCTGCATTTAAAACTCAAGAGAGGTGGTCAAAACTGCCTCTGGGAAAACTGAATTTCAGTACCAAAACTTGTAGTGTCTTCTGCGCTTTGGAAAGTAGGATATCCATAAGCATAAAGACCATTGAAGAAAACAGCTCTGGTTACTACTTAGAGAATAGAGTGAACTTGCGGCGCTTTCTGCTTACTAACCTACAATGTAGCCATGAAGAAAAGTTTCCAGCTCCTACTATTTCTCCCCAGACTGCAAACTCTCTCCCTTTCCTTCTAGTCTAGTGTGGGATGGGAGGTGACCTGGCAGGAGATGGAGGGAGGGAGTGAGTTGCTTGAAAGGATAAGAGGCATGTGTTCCTTCAGATAGAACAAACTTGGTTCCCACATGAACTTAGAGAGCCGTCCCTCCCTTTCTTCTTTCCCCTTCCCTTGTATGGCTTATGTTCGTGAGTCTGGTTGAGTTGTCCCCTCAACATGACGGGTGATGCTCTCTTAACTTCTAGGATGGAGCTCCACTATACACTTGTCCACACTGTTGGCTGGTGCTGTACGATCCTGCCTCATTTTGGCTACTTCTCTCCCATCAAACTAGTATTTGCTACATCCACATGGATGGCTGGAAGCTCATCACTCTACCTCTGACTCCTGACTCCAGCGACTGCCAGTTTTCCCAGCATACCTCGCCTGCCCAACTGACTCTCCATGAAAGATGTATGCACTTCCAGACTGAGATTTCATTATGTCTTGAGTTGCACTTTCCTGGTTCCAACACCATCACCAGCGGCCAAATGACCTATTATGTCTGGAGCCTGAGTCAACCAAGGTATGATATTTACAGGAAAGTCATACTATGTCCTCCATTTTTAGGATCTGCCTGGCTTGCTATTCCAGGCCCACCTAATGTACTGAAGCATGGATACTCACCCCTACTGTGGCCTCTGTCCTTATTTTATAATTCTAGCTCTGCTCTCCTCTGGGACTTGGTAGATGCTAGCTTTTTTTTTTTTTTCTTTAAAGATTTTATTTATTTATTTGACAGAGAGAGAGAGAGATCACAAGTAGGCAGAGAGGCAGGCAGAGAGAGAGGAGGAAGCAGACTCCCTGCGGAGCAGAGAGCCTGATGCGGGGCTCGATCCCAGGACCCCGAGATCATGACCTGAGCCGAAGGCAGCGGCTTAATCCACTGAGCCACCCAGGCGCCCCAATGCTAGCTTTTTATTAAGATCATTCTGACTGTTATTTTAGCCTCCTGGGCCATCCACTTCCATTATAACTTTTGTCAGTTAGCCCTCCCATGCTGTGTTCACTGTCTACAATATAGTTAGAAATTCCTTGTGTTTTTGTGCTTCTCTAACTTCTGGCTTGGGATAGATGAGGAGGGGGTCTTGGAGCAAAACACAGCCACTGCAACCCCATACTTCAGCAGAGGTCATGAGTAGGGGTAACTTCTAAAGAAAAAGACAGGGATTGAGCATGTCCCCCAAGCATGTCTAATGCAATTAACTCTAAGAATCTGACTAAAAATTGGTCAATTCAATGGCCATGCATGGATGAGTCAGTAATACTAAAAAAACCAAACTAAGTACAGGAAGTGGCAGAAGTGATGTTAAATCTTCAGAGACAAGTGATTGAACCTAATCAGGAGTGAGAAGTTGGCAAAGAAATATATGCTAAAGGGAGGTAAGAAATTAATGAAATTTAAAGAGAGTGGAAATTGTAGATAAACTTGATTCAATGACTCAATTAACACTAAAAATATCCTTCAGGAATACATAAGGGCAAGAAAGGCATACAAGTTTATTTGGAAAACTATTTCTAACTACTGAAAAGTATGCCCAAGGCTTGTTCTCTTCTTAAAATATTATTAAGAAACTAATTAGAGAATTATAATTATCATTGATTAAGTCCCCTTTATTGAAAGAGCAGAAAAGCATATCAGATATGATTATGTAGAGAAAATCAATGGAGCCAGCTATGGGCAGGCAGATCTGGAGAAGGGCCATATGTACTAAGGCATTGATTCTCCTAGCCTCCTGTGTCCTCCAAGGACAGGATTCCAACTATATATGTCAGAATGAGTCATCATATTTCCCGAGTCCTTATCTCTGAGCAGCTGGGACCTTGTCTTGGATGCTGTCAGTGGCAGACTGTGGGTAGCCTGGCACAGGGCAGGGGAGGCATGCCATACATGAAATGTGTCTGTTAGCTGACAGGTCAGCTAAGGAAGGCAGGAACACAGGAGAGTCTAAGTATTCACACAGGAAGTAGCACGTTTGATGGGTAAGAATAGACAGCAGACTGGGGTTTGAGTCCTGACCTCACACTGTCTTATCTCCCAAATCTTCTGTTTCCTCAGCTACAAAATGTGGGAGAGCTCTCCCTACTTCATACGATAGTCGTAGAGCTGTTGATAAGATGCACATGAAATACAGACCACTGTGACTGACACAACAGGTTTTCAATATGTGGTCATTTTTACTCAAAATGAATAAGGGAGAAAATGAAATCTAGGATGGAATACGGCATACCATTATGGAGAGGAAAGTCATTCTCTCTCTTGCCAGTACAAGTTGATAAAGCTTGGTAGGTATACTCTTCTTTATATAAAATGAGTCGAAGAACTGCCAGTATCTAGAGCTAGTTCCCTACAACAAAAAGAGAACTAGGTCATTTGGGGAGACCTCGAAATTTTTGCTGTTGGCAAAAAAAATCCTGCAATTTTTCTCTAGTCTATCAAGTGAGCTTACTCCTTGTCTAATGGGTCTCAGAGACCCCTTTGAACTCTCTCTTTGCCTTTCAATGTGAAAGATCACTGCTTTTGCCTCTTTTCCCTCAATCTTTTTAAGAGTCAGTTAGATTCTTAGAACCCAGCTCAAGGGTAAATTCTAAGCATCTCAATAAATAGATTCCATTGAAATTTTCCCTAGACTGGCCTCTCTCCCCTCATACTTTTCCTTCTACCATGAATTGAAATGTTAGTGCAGAGACTTTCTTTAAATTATATCTTACCCATTTCACTCAAATTTCTTACTGGCACTATATTGCTCTTGGCATCAGATTCCTGTTTTTGTTTGTTTTTTCGTTTGTTTGTTTTTAAGAATCAGTTATGCTTGAGCTTTTGGAAGTATTTGTATTTCAATGAAATTATAAGCAAGCATTGGAGTGTAAGTGGAAACATCACAACAGTTTACCTCCCTACAAAAGTAATCAAGCATGTGTCACCTAAAAATGATATTATCCTATATTACGATAATATCATGATCACAATCAAGGAATTTAACCTTGATAAATAATAGTTACTAATATAATGTTCATATTTAAAATTTCTTAATTGTCCCTAAAATATTCTTCATAGTTTTGTTTTGTTTTGGCTCTATATACTGAAGTAATCAAAAATTTCTCATTGCCTTTGTTGTCATAGCATGGGTACTTTAAAAAACTCACCAGGTAGTTCCGATAACCCCTTCTCTTCCCTTTCTGCTGAAAGCCAGAGATGTAGAAACCTATTCTTCCCACCCACAAGTACAGCTCTTAGAATTTTATTGTATGAATCCTATAACTATATAATAAGATATATCATACACTGAGTTTTCTTAAAATTGGGAATGCCTCCAGAGGGATTGGGTTATTATGGGAACTTCAAGGCCCAAGTCTTTTGGGGAGAAGATTTCCAAGTCAGTAGATCCCAAATAGGCATTCCAACTGGATTGGGTTGGAAAAGGAGAGTTCTGACATCAATGGGACTGTTCTTCTCTTGAAAGTTATTTGTTTTCCTCGGGAGTCAGAATTATTTAGGACTTAGCATCTGCCCCAGGTTATGTAATTGTCAAACAGTTTCCTGAGGATAAATTGGTATTTTCAGTCAAAGATGATAGGCTGACCAATGAAAAGAACCGCAATTAACCAAGATTATCAGCAAAGTTGTAATTATAAAAAGATAAATACTACTATATAATATTTAAAAATCATTATTAATAATGGCTGTAGTACCCCTATTTTCTCTCATTTAGTCTTTCAGTGACTGTTACTATTTTTCCCATTTCCTCATCATTACAGGTTGTAACAGGAAATCTTTTTTCATGCCTGTTTTAAGGGCTATGAAAGAAATTCTGAACAGCCCAATATTGCTTTAGGGTTTACAAAGTATTCAAAATCATTGCACATGAGATCAACACTGGGCAAGGGAAAAGTAACATGGAGGTATTATTCAAATATTTCATCAATGAAGAATTAGTTGACTGACAAATTGTTTCTTAAGTGATGCACTTTTTAGAGTGGCTCCAAGGGCTGTCACTTCCTCTATAGTATCCTCTGATATAAAGGGTTAATGTTATATAGAAAGCAGAAGCATCACTGCCTTCTGCTTTTTTCTCTTCACGTGGCCCTCCCTCTAGGATTCATTACTTTTTTCATTATAGGTCTTATCTCGGTTGCTTTCACTTCTAGGGCAGATTCCCTAGAATGAATAGAAGACGAGGGCACTGCTGATTGATTTAGTTTGATATCGACAGTGAGCTCTGAGCTTGCTGAGAGTTAGAGTGAGATTTTCCTGAAACTGACAGTACTGACCCTGTTGCCGTCCTTCCACCTACAGCATACAGAGACTAGGGAAGAAGCCAAAACGAGGACATACCATCACTCCTCTGCTCCGAGTTTAGGCTGTGTCACCTTGACTCTAGAACATATCGAAAAGGATGACTCTATGGCTCAGTCTTACATGATGGAATTGTAATTTCCTGGTATGGTAGTGTTCACTCGCTTCCTTTCATTTTTCTATATTCTCTTGGCCCCTCCCCCTTCAGTAGTGCCACGAAATTTCTGCTTATTTTTCTGGGCAGTACACAGTGGTGAGAGGTATGCAAAGCCCGCAGGACAAGTTTTTCTGGGAGTGGGAGTGCTGAAGGTTTTGCTTAAAGATTTGGGGGAAAAGTTAAGAAATTCAATTTGTGATATTATTAAAAGTATTATGTAACATGACAAATAAATATATGTTAATACAATGCAAACCAATTAAATGTTACGTGATTTTTAAAGATAAGAAAAAGACTGCATAAACTTCTTTTGCTTATAGAAAAACTATCCTTTGCTATTGGGATTCTGTGTTAGCAAAAACTTATAAAAAAAAGTCATGTGAACTCTAGGCCCAAACCTAGACAAAAGTCAACTTTGAAATTGCCAAGGAGTTGTTTTGGTTAACATGACTAGGTTTTAGGCATATCTAGAAAGGTTTCTTCCAATCTCCCATGTCACAGTTTGGGTTCCTCAATAAGCAGATTCTGAGGTGGACTGGCTTTATCTTGCCGTAAAGATATTTAACTTTCTAACTCCAGCCAGAATTTTTCATTTCACGTCCCCAGAGCCAGAGAGCAGAGTGAAAGCACACAGAACACAGGGCTGCACGTCCCCAGGCTGCAGCTGACACAGGTTTTCAGGAAGGGGCTGTGAATGGGAAGAAACGATTGACACCATCAGTCCGGCTAGCCTTCTGAAACCAGCATAGAGCTTTCCAAAGTAACTTTGGACTCAGAAACATTCATTTGGATATCACGATTCTAACATGCTTGGTCAAATTCAGTTTTACAACTTACATTTTCTTATACCTCTCTGGAATGGCAGTGAATTTAGAGTGATAGCAAAAAGAATCTCCCTTCCAGTTTGAACCCTCCAAATGGTTTTGCAGTAGTTCAGCACTGGTCGGGGGATACCTCAGTTATGCTGTAATAATTTTCCTCTTTAGTTTACTTGGAAGACGGAGAGTTGGGCCTCATTATACATCGCAGGTCTGTAATGTTCTTTCCCATCATGAATCGCCAAATAGCATCCAAAGAGACTCGTGAGTCAACAAAAACTATTCAGCCAAATGTTCTAGATTCTAGAATACCATTACAGAGTTCAGTGTTTCCATCTCCTCATCATTATAGAACAGTCAAAATGAGAAAGTGTGAGATGCACCTGAATGCACAAATGAGTCATGTCTAGCTTAATGTGAGCCTCTGCCCCAGCCAGGGCCATTTTAGCTGTTTGTGTTGGGCATTCAGCCAGCTGTGAGTTACGCCATCTATTTTTTTTGAATCAGGAACAGGGCGCCTTTGTGTATCATGTTTCTTCTGATCCTGGACTGAGACTGCCAGTCTCTATGTTTTTACAACTCTCCGGGCAACACTCCTATGTGTCCTTGAATAATGCTGGTACAGAGTAACACCACATTGCTGACTCTTGAGTTTTCGGTTCTTCCCTTACTCTCTCCTCCAGAACGAGGCCAGCTTGCCAGTTTCGTTACTTCCAGTCTTGCATCCCAGCAATTGGGCTTGGTTTCTGTTCTTCCCTACCTTATTATCAGACACATTCCCTTGGACAGCCTGACTCGGCTATGGTGCCCCATTATTCTCATTGCCTACCATAGAGGGCTCCATGACCCGCTCCTCCCTCTTTGGATGGGTTCATTTGATTTTCTAGTCTCCTAGGACAGAACTTGAATTGTCTCATTCTTTTGTGTATTGTTCCTTATTTCTCAGCCACTATGGAGGTCAGGATTCTGTCTACCCCTGTGGTCCCCTCCCCACATGTTTTGACTGGTCTCCCTTTCACTTTTAGGTTGCTATAAGGCAGCAACGATGGCATTTTATGGCTTTACTATGGAAGCTAATGCTCTCATTAAATGAAAAGTTGGCTTCTTTCTTAAGATACTCAGTAGTAATTAGCATTTAGAGCGTGATTGCTTTGGAGCATGATCACAATGTAAAACTACATTGTGTTACTTTGTCTCAGGTCTTGATTCACAACACCCTGGTGAAAAGACCAAAATACCCTCTCCCAGTCTCTCATTCTAGTGGCAATGAAGATTGGATTTGGCATGGGAAACTTTCAGTCTTAAATGGTTAAGAATCCAGATTCCAAGTAATATAACTAGACAACTATTCTCTGAGAATCCTGCATATGTTGGATTTTAAGTATCTTCCTTTTCCTTCTCTCTGCATGGAGGAAGAGACAGGGAAAAAAAAAAAATGATCAGTACAGTCTTTAATCCATGAAAGGGCTAAGATGTTCCCTGGAAAAAAAATTTGAAAATGACATCCTCATAAAAATAGAAATAAAAGCAATTTCCAATACTAACATATTTGTTAATCTCATTACTGCTAACACCAAGGTACCATTTAATAACGCTCTATAGGTGCTTTAAACTCATTCCCTCATCCATCTCGGCAAGGGAAGGATTATTAGCTTCATTATACATGACAAAGGAGTCAAGCCTTAGATCAAATAATGTGTCTAAGATCACATAGCTGGAAGGTGACTGAACCAAAGATTGAATCTAGATCTGTTTGATAGAAAAATCATTATTTTAGCCACTACACCAAGATGAATCTCATTAACTATCATCTTGTTCAGAGCTTTCATTTGCCAAGCTTTATGAACACAAGCAAAATTAGAGGGAACAATGTTCTGGTTCATTGGAACACTGTTTTCAACCTAGATCCTGATTTTCCTTGTTTTGTAGTTTTCTGCTTGTATAGATATTGGCAGTGTCTTTACATATAATAAGCCAAATTGGACAGTGAGCACCTTCAGTGGATGGCATGTGTCCCTCAGGTCAGCTGTGACTGCTGGAGTTGTTCTCTGTGGCCACGTAGCTCTGAGAATTATGAGCTGCCATGCGGAACTGGGAGAGCCATTCCAATCTGACTGAAATCTGTTCACCTTCTGCTTTTAGACTTGTTCCTTGTCTTCATGTGACTTCTGAGTGTCTAACTCTAAAGAAATTTTATACTTCGCTTATACTTTGCAGGTGACGACAGCAATTGTTGACTCACTGTATTGACTCCCTGGTCCACCCCCGGGGTTGAAGGCAAAGGTGTGGGAAAATGACCCAGGCAGCAGGCTTTGATTGTCCCAAGCCTCCTCACACGGAGAATGACATTCACCTTCTCATTGCAGGTTCCTGATTTCTGAGGTTTATTTCCAAGAAGCAAGTAGATGAGTAAACCAAGTTTAGACAGTGTAGATAGTATGTTCTTTACTACCTAAAACCAATGTGCTCAGTAGAAGAATCAAGAGAAAGTCCTTGTCTTTCTCTGTTTGAATATACAGGCTCAAATGACACTTTTACATATCATATTCTTCTCCTTCATTTCATCCTCCTTTTTCTACATCATAAATTCCTTTCCAAACTCTTCCCCAGAGCTTCCTCCAGGAGATTTTATTAGGAATTAACTCTTTGCTTCATTTTATGTAATTTTCCTCTTTTGAATCTGTGGTCCTACATCGAGGGTTCAATTTCTGGGGCGAATGTGAATGGAAACTGTGTTGCTTTTTTATCTGAGTCCTTAAATTATTTGGTTTCATTTCTACTATCTAATGAGTTCTTTTTATTCTTTGGTTAAAAGAATGCAAACCTTCTACTGCCTGGCATTTTTCTATTCTTCTTTGCCTCTTATATCTTCTCAAGATCTAGTGTGCATGCCCTCTGCTGAATTTACAAATTTAATTTGTTTTCTTTCCAATAGCTTACTTTGATTTCTTTTTCTTCATTCTATGTCAGATTCTCCCTTGGATCAATATGTTCCACTCAAGAGGAACCAGTTTCAAAGCTCAGTTTCTCAGTTCAGGAAAAAACAAACAAACAAAAATCTTTATCATTGACAAACCCTTTCCTCTATGTGATGCCTGTTATATAACTAGAGAAGATTCAGCCCATATATTTAGATTGATCAAAATGAATGGTTTCTCTAGGTCACCTCGTCTTGTTTCCAGAGATCGAAAAAATACCGAAATGCTTTTGGGTGGCTTGGTGGAGACAATACTCTAGAGAATAAAATCTCTGTTAGTGATGGGGACAGTGTTTTAGTATTGTGTGAGCAGCAGTCGTTTAGAAACTGACCAGTGAAAAATAAGGCGTGGCTGGATGGACACGAACTAAATCTGAATTCCAAAATGGGTGTTTAGAAAGGACACTCTTGATAATTTAACTTCCAAGAAACAAAATTTGGGAAAAAATTACATGTGACATGTGGTGGATTTCAGAAACCTATTTAGAACCATAGAATCGAGGAGCACGCTAACTGAAGAACTGCTTAGAAAGCATCTATTTCAGCAGTTCATTTTACTGATTAGAAAACTGAAGTTTAGAGACAAGAAATGAGTTTTCCAAAATTACCTACTTAGTGTCACACTTCAGACTGGTGTTTCCTGGGTAAAATATTCATGGTGGGCCTATCTTACCAAGGACTAGATCATAATTATGCTTCTATTTGGAGCTGCCCGAGATGTTTGATTCAATTCAGTTTAATCAAGTCCATTTTCATTCTACCCTCATGGCTTTTAAGGATTTTGGAAACTCTCAAAGGAATTGAAGTCCCTGCAGCTAAGCAGCCAGAAAGCCAGAGTCTAGACTGACATCTCTTCCACAGAACTTGGAGTCATAGAAGGCAAAAATGACTCTTTTTTGGTCTCCACTGTTGGAAATGGCCCTTAAGAAAGGAATATGGAATAGAGAATATACATTTTTATGGATTTGTCAAAGTATGTCTTAGAGTCCCTCTGAGAAGATCTTTTTTTTTTTTAAAAGATTTTATTTATTATTTGTCAGACAGAGAGGCAGGCAGAGGCAGAGGAAGAAGCAGGCTCCCTGCTGAGCAAGGAGCCCGATGTGGGACTCGATCCCAGGATGCTGGGATCATGACCTGAGCCGAAGGCAACTGCTTAACCAACTGAGCCACCCAGGCATCCCAAGAGAAGATCCTGATTCAAGTGAAAATAGTTTCTTTGAGAGATAATCCCAGAAAGTACAAGTTGGGGAATGAGGATGTGAACCAAAGAAGGATAGCTTATCATTGCTGACAAGTAGGGTTCAGTGCTGATGGGGACCTCTGAGATGTTCTACAGAATATTCCTCAGAGTTGTTCCAGCCAAAGGTATTTATTCATCAACTCCAACTCCCATATGCCACTGGTTGAGAGTTTCTCCTGTGAGTAGACATTTTATGTATGCACTGGGAAAGGGGCGAACTCTAGTTCCTAAGGCTATAGAAAAAGCTCAGTAAGAGAACTGTGGATGATTATAGTAAGAAACCATTGGCGTGCATGGGAATGGTGTATATTGAAGGAATGTGGGTGGAGTATGGATATTATCTATTATAGAGGGGAAATTAACAGTGTTAAGAATGGAGGATGATATAATACAAACTCAAGTAGATTAGCCAAATGCATTTTAAGTCTCATGGTATTTTCTTCAGGATGTGAGCCTGGGTTTAGTGAGTTTTAGTCTATAGGACTGGCTTATTTTGCAAACTAAGATTTGGTGGATTTTCTATAAAATTTGTTGAGTAATATTGAAGCCGACTATTAACTTCTTTGGACATTCCCATAAAGGTGTCCCCAAATAATCCTAGCAAACTTTTTTTTTTAAGAATATATATTTTAATTTATTTATTTGACAGAGAGAGAGGTCACAAGTAGACAGAGAGGCAGGCAGAGAGACAGGCAGAGAGGCAGGCAGAGAGAGAGGGGGAAGCAGGCTCCCCACCGAGCAGAAAGCCCGATGCGGGGCTTGATCCCAGGACTCTGAGATCATGACCTGAGCCGAAGGCAGAGGCTTAAACCACTGAGCCACCCAGGCGCCCCAGTCCTAGCAAACTTTGGGTGAGAACCCTATACAAAGCTTCTTGTTTTAGAAACATATCAGGTCTGGGTAATGAAGGGTCAGAAGAGGTGTGGTTGGGAGCTGAGCGAGGAATATATAGAGATCGTGACAAATAAAAGATTGCTTATTCATTTAATAACATTGGATATTATATACTTGAGTTAAAGTTAGTAATAAAATGTTAATAGAAGCCTGGATGGCTCAGTCAGTTAACCTGCTGCTTTCAGCTCAGGTCATGATCCCAGGGTCCTGGGATCAAGTCCTGCATTGGGCTCCTTGCTGAGTGGGGAGCCTACTTCTCCCTCTGCCTCTGCCTGCCACTCTGTCTGCTTGTGCTCTGTCTCTCTCTCTCTTTCTGACAAAGAAAGAAAGAAATAAAAATCTTTTTTTAAAAAAGTTAACAGGCTGTAAAATCCAACACATATTAACATTTCGAAAAGTACTTGGGTATAGTTAAATATCCCCACACTTTATTATTAATATTATTATTATTTTTTCTATGTGGGAATTTGAAGGAATCAAGAATTCAGAGAGGTGAGTGAAGAAATGGTAGCCATGGATAGCTGGATATCCCAACCATGCTAGAAAAGCTATGCAAATCAACAAAAATAAAAATAAACACCATGAAAATCTCACTCTTTAGAATATCTGTAAGTCAGAGTAGGATACACAATTACCAGTGAGTGGAAAAGTAAACACTAGTCTTCACTGAAGCTAGTCCTCAACTTTTCCCCCTCCAAGATTTCCAGAGAGCGAAATGTGGAAAAACTCTGCAGAAGAGAGAATAGCAAAAAGAGAATCAGGGCCATTCTTCTGGGGAGATGAGAGTTTAAAAAAAAAAAAAGGGAAAGAGTTCTCTGGAAACTTTGTAGTGAAAAGTAAAAGAAAGAAGAAGAAAAATTTTTAGAATCTTATAATACAAATACAAATATAAACTATCATATGGCACACTGTTCTCCTGATTGCCCCAACACTAAAAAGCCATTTGCATTGTCACACTGACAGGAGACAGTGATATAAAACTAGGAATCTTGTAAACCTCCCAAATCATCATCCCTGGTTACTAAATGCAGAAATGCCAGCAGTCTTCATCTACACTAAGAAGAAAATAGGGAATTAGAATAAAAACATTTCACTTGATAAAAATCAGCTCTGAAAGGCAACCACAAACTGGAAGAATACTGTCATACAACTCTACTGACCAAGTTAATTCTCAAATATATGGCAATATGAAAAAAAAAGTCCTCGAATTACTTTTCTGAGAATAGAAATGGAAAAAAGGAATGGAAGAAATGAAGTGAGTATTTCATTCATTCAGGGAAGAAATACAAAAAAAGATTAAATTACAAGTTGTCCAATGAATAATAAATTAAGTAAAAAGTATCAATGGAAAGGAGCAGGACAATGACTGAGAGAATGAAAACAAGATAAAGAAAGAAATCAAAAGCCTCAGAAAGAAGGGGATTGGGATGGAAAACAGATGAAAAAAATCCAACAACATATGAATAATTGAAGTCCCCAAAGGAGAAAAACAAAACGATGGAGCAAAACTAGTATTGAAAATAACAATGTAAGACAATTTTCCAGAAATTAAAAAGGAAACTTGCATCTACATATTAAAAGGGCTCACTGGGTACCTAGGAAAATTAATTACCCTAGATTGATCAAATCTGAGGCATAATCTAGTAGAACTTTTGGACATTAATGTTGAAAAGTTCCCTGGTGTTTTCAGACAAAAGGATCTAATGACTTAAAAGGGCAAGAGACTCAGGAAAAAAGTAATGACTGATGAGGGAGCAGGAGGCTGGCTGAGGACAAAGCAAAAGCTGGCACCTTGCACCCCCTCTCCATCCGCTCCCCTCGGTAATATGTGTAGCATTCCTCAGGCACCCCTGACCACCATAAATGAGAAATAGTTCCCCCTGGTTTACAAATGTCCTAGAGATCCACAAACAAAGAAGTTACCTTGCGCTATTGATAATTTCCAGAGGCAAATAACTCAATTCCTCAAGCCCTCCCCTCCATACAGGAAACTGAAGGCGGCTGAGGTAGAAGGAAATGTAAATATAGTTAAATCTCTTCTGAACCTACATCTCACTAACAAAGATGCTTGATAGCAAGACTGTGACACCCCACCAGGAATCTCCCAACTATCATGAGACCTCCGGGATACTCCCTCTTTAGCATATGAAAACTCCATTGAAACCTCCCTTCCCCTCACCTTCCCCTCACCTTCCCCCAACCGCAGGGTATATAACCTGCCATCCCTCACAACCCAGGGCCGCAGCTCTTTCTGCCCATCTTCCTGCCCACCGGTCCTATCCTCATGCTTTAATAAACCACCATTTTGCACCAAAGATGTCTCAAGAATTCTTTCTTGGTCATCGGCTCCGGACCCCATCAAACCTCACCTAGGTTCTAGAACTTCATCAATGACAAAGCAGCATATTTAAAAAACTCAGGAAAAGAATGTGTGACCCAAGGATATTCAGCCAAGATATCTTTCAAATATTAAGACTAGAGAGAAAATCATTTCAAACATGCAAGAACTCAAGGAACTCTGAGCAAAAGCTGAGAAAATACAAAGAAATTACTATATGTGTAGTATTTATAACATAAAGTAAAATGATAGAGGTGAGACCTACTATGCCAGTCATATCAATAAATATGATGAGCTTCATTCATTTATTAAAAGAAAAACTACTTACAAGTTGTCTCAAAAAGCAAGATCTGTTATGCCCGAGTTTTTGCGTCTGAGAGACCACCAAGGGGTCAAGCACCCATGTAATCACACGAGGGTTTATTTGACAAGCTTTAGCTTGGGCCCAAGTATACCCGACTCAGCAGAGTAGGGACTTGGACCCCGAGGTAACATGCTTAAGCTTGGGTCCAAGTATACCCAACGCAGCGGGGAGTAGGGACAAGTAGGGGTGGACTCGGTGGTGGGTGAGGACAAAGAGGGTTATGGATGATGTAAGTCTCTAAGGAATTTTGGAAGCAGGTCTCCGGGACCTTGAGGGGCTAGCTGTTGTCTGGGGAAAAGGTTATTCATTACCAAAAATAAAAATCTTCCTGTGAGACCCTTTAGATGTATATCAGTGGGTCATATGCTTGGGAATGATCGCTGACACTATCTTGGAGGTTTAGAGATAAAGTTTCACATTTCTCCTATCAAGTGTCCTTGTTAGTGAGATTTGGGTTTAGAAGAAATTTAACTTTATTTAGGGCTTGAGGAACTGAGTTTTTTGCCTCTGTAAATTGTGCTATTGTTAAGATAGCCTCCTTGTTGTAAATCTCTAGGACATTGGTAAACCAAGGGAGACTCCTGTCTTGCAGGATTGTGATCTCTGCAAGTTAACTATTTGTTTTTCTTTTAGGGTACTTAGAGGTGCCTGAGGAATGTCACACATATTACCTAGGGGAGCGGGTGGAGAGGGGGATGCAAGGTGCCAGTTTTTGCTTTGTCCTCAGCCAGCCTCCTGCTCCCTCATCAATATGAGAAATGCAATTATGTTTATAAGCCTCCATATCCAATAGGAGATAAAGGTTATAATTATAAGGATGATTATATTAATCATACTTCACACGTTTAGATATGCGGGGGGAAAGGAATGGGAACAAAGTAGACATTGCATTTTATGGTCTTTTGTTTTATTTGTCTTGAACCTATAATTGACACATTTAAAATATTCAGCACTTTTAAAATATGTTGAAAAAAGATTTAAAGATACAGGAAAGTACGGAGGATGGCTTAATGCATGCATATCCATGATTCAGTCATCAAAATTAATAAACATTAAATCTCTTATTTTTGCTTCAGATATCATCTTAATACAAGAAGTCCCATTTCCTTCTTTTCTCCTAAAATGACTATTGTCCTGAATTTAGTATCTTTTCCTCAAGTCCATCTAAATTAAATAAGTTTATCCACAATAATATATATTTGGGGCATGTGGGTATTCGAAATTTCATAAATTATACCATGTTCATCATAAATTTTCACTAAATATTTGGGATCTCTTCAGTGACTACATTCAAATCTCATTTCATTTTAACTGCTATAGAGTATTATAATGTATCCAATTTCACGTATTTATTTATTTTAATTACAATCAATGTTTCAGTTAGCAGTTTAGGCACCTGCCCCGGAAGTACATGTGTATGAGTTTCTCTGTAATATCTCTAAAAGCAAACTTGGCAGGTTTACTAGATATTGGTGCTCTTCAAACAGGGGTTCCTAATCTGTACATTACATGTTCATATCCTTTGCCTATTTTCCAGGGGTTAAAGAGGTTGTTTTAATTTTGTTTTTCTTATCCTGACTTAGAGGATTTTTATTCACGTTTAGGATACTAAACCTTTTTCATATATATGTCAAATATATTCTCACCATAAAATTAAAAAGTTTTAACTTTCATTATGTCGTTTGTTTTATGTAAATTTCAGCCTCGGTTAAGTTTATGTCTATTTGTGCTGAGATTTTTAAATTGCTATGGCATTGAATTTATAACTTAACTGGCATAATATGGACATCTTGGATATTATGATTTTCCATCTAACATCACATATATATCTATATCTTCATTCATTCAGGTCATCTTTCATGTTCTCCCATAATGAGCTGATTTTGTTGTTTTTTTCATATCATTTGTTAAAGTTATTCCTAATTACATTATATGTTTACTGCTACTATGAATACTTTCCATTATATTTCTTTATTGCTTGTATATATGAATGCCCTCATTTTTAATGGGTAGGTGGAAATCCATTAACCTATTCAGTATTCTCTTATTGGTACTAATCATTTACAGATGTACTTTCACATTCTGTGTAGATAGTATTTTCTACAAGTATTGTTTCTTTTTTTTTCTTTTAACTTTTCAATTATTATGACTCCTATTTTTTTTTTCTTCTCTTATTACACCACTTAGGGCTTTTAGTATAATACTGACTTTACTGAGAATGCTCCTGAAGTTTTATCAGTAGAAATATTATTTTTTACTGCTATATATTATGGATAGACTCATTTTACCAGTCAAAGAAAGTATTTTCTATGAATAAAGTCTGAATATAATATTTTATAATGAATGAGTGTTGGATTTTATCCCAAGTTTTTTTTGGGGGGGGGCTTAGTTTTATTTATTTATTTATTTATTTATTTATTTATTTATTTATTTTTGTTTTATGGATTGATACGCATCATGTGCTTTCTTTTCTTCCCAAGGGTGGGCATATGACAGAGGATGGCCCACTGGGCTAAAGGAAAATCCTGTCAGCCATACTTGGGCGGGTATTTTATTTTGCTTCATTTTTATTTCTTTAGCTGCTGGATTGAAAAAAAGAAGGAAGTATTTGCCCCAGTTTCTACAGGAAGCTATTCTGAGGAATAAGCTAATAGAGAACCCAAGAGTGAACAAAAAGTAACAACATGAATTCTAGCCCTTTAGGTCTTATACAAGAAGCCCATCTTATCTATGTTCTTCTTGTTAGGATAACTGATAAAAATTATTAACCTTAAATCTAGTCTTAGTTCTGGTTATCTATCACTTATAGCCCATAGCGTTAGGGTAGTAGACTTCAATTTTTACTGCTGGTAACATTGAGAGCACAGATCCAGCAGGTCCACTGACAAGGAACAAGAATCTCTTTACACCACAACTGAGAAATTCCAGAGTTAAGATCATCTTTTAAAAACTTGTGAAAATGGTTACTTTTTTTTCCCAAGATATTTTCTCAAATTCATTACATACTGAAGGAGACTAATTAATGGCCCCAGTGATGGAGGAAGAAGAGGAGGATCTTTCCTTGAGTCCGATTATTAAGGCAGACTCTGGAACAACTACTGTTGTGATAGCAGACACGGTACTTGGCATTTCTGAGCCTCAGTATCCTCTTTAAAAAATAAAGTAATGCATGAAAAGTCCTTGGCAGTGCCTGGCATGTAATAAGCAGCAGTGAATGTTCATGATTATTGCTATTATCAAGAGGAAAAGAATCTTTTTTTTTTTTCTCCCTTAGCCCTCCATATGCAGAGGTTTGAAATACAATGTACTTTTTTCAAAGCTATTGACTGATTTTTCTTCAGAGTTAATTCCAGTTAGCCCCGAAACTTTCCAAATGTTGGAAAATCTTTAATAACCCTCTTATGTAAGTACAAAATGAAAATGTCAGTTGGAGGCAAAGAAAGCAAGGACGTAGAGTAAAGGTAAAGCAGAAAATTGGAGAGCAATTTGATACCGTCCCTAGCTGTGACAAGTTAGCTGTAACAACCAAATGATAGTGAAAGAGAAATGGAATGATGTCTGATGCCTGGCCATTTCATTTCAGTTAAAGACCATGACTTGGTGATTATGCTGTGTTCAAAATACCGCTAAAGTTTGGAAGGTCGCTGCCTTGGGAGAAAAGCATTATTGGAGGTTTGTAAAATATAGACCACAACCAAAAATTATCAAGTTGTTTGGATCAAGGGGTAGTGATTGGGTGACTAGATGTAGGAAATTGCTACATAGGATGCTAAAAGTATAATTATGACTGGGTTCTTGAAAATAAATTAACCAGATGGATGGAAATTTCTTCCTGTGGGAGAGCGTCAAGGGAAGTGGGTTTAGCCTAGGAAAAGAAAGAAAATGAAGGGGTGTTTTGAATGCAGAAGTTGCAGTGAAGTAGATGTACCTTCTAGAGTGTGAGAGATATAGACAAAGGGGATTGACCATAGATGGAAAGCTGAGAGGGAGCAGGGCACAGTGATGAAGAGGACAGCCTCTAGAGCCAAGACCTCTTGCCTCTCCGGTCCTTGTTCACTGCTTATTAGATATGTGACCTAGTAAGTTACATAATTTAGTGCTTCACTTTCCCCCACTTTAAAATGGGAAAATTTCAACCTCATAAAGGTGCTGAAAGTAGAAAAATAATTATTATGTGTCAATCCCTCAGAACAGTATGTGGCATATGGTATTTACTGTATGTCAGTTAATGTTATCATCATTAGAAACAGATAGATCTGTAATTCCTGTGGTTGTTTTGGACATTTATCTGTGCAAGAGAGAAATCAGAACAGATGTTTCAAATCATTAACACTGAACCTGATCTCTTGGAAGCCAGTTTTAAGAATGAGAGAGAGAGAGGGCACCTGGGTGGCTCAGTGGGCTAAGCCTCTGCCTTCAGCTCAGGTCATGACCTCAGGGTCCTGGGATTGAGCCCCATATCAGGCTCTCTGCTCGGCGGGGAGCTTGCTCCCCCCCCGCCCTGCCTACTTGTGATCTCTCTGTCAAATAAACAAATAAAATCTTAAAAAAAAAATGAGAGAGAGAGATAGAGAGAAAGAGAAAGAAAAGATAGATCATGTAGACAGTGATTGTGGGATGGTGCCCTGGCAAGGAAAAAAATGAACTCTGCTAATTGTTTAGGAAGTTTTTAGGACCCCCAAAAAGATGAATAGGGGGCCTTCTCATGTTCCCCCAAAGTGCTCCTGCACTGAGACTCACAGTTGCATGGACCACACTATATCATAAAGGTTCTCTCTCTTCCCTCACTAGGCACTGAACCACTTGAGGACAAAGACTGCTTCTCATTCACCAGTGTGTGCTCAGCCTCTGAGGTGGTCCTTTATGTGTACCTCATAAAGATTTCATGAAACAACATATCTCCAGGAGTTACAGTTGTGACCTTTTCTCAAAGCTTGCTGAGTATGGAGACAACTTGCTTGAGCCACGCTCCTGCGTAAATGTCCATGGCCTTCCCATTGTTTTCGGGATAGAAGATGTTTACCTTCTTATACCCTGCTTATTGCACATAAACATGGCGCTCAGTCACACCTGACTTAACCCCACTTCCACAATGTACCTTGTTCTTATTAATGAACCCACACTTATTTTATTATTCTTTTGCTCACATTTAAGATTCTTCCTTCAAGTTTTTGTGTACATTTAGTGAAATCCTCCCAATCCTCCTTTCTGTCTCCTCTTTCCTTTCTCCAAATCTCCCTTCTACCAACTAATTTCTTCCTCTCCTATTCTTGATGAAGCTTTTTGGACATCATTACTTTAACAGTTTTCATATTAAATGGTACTTTCTTTTATGTTTCTCTTATTTACAAGACTAAGAACTCTTAGAAGTCTGAGAGTATGATTTACTTATCTTTGTAACTTTAGAGAGCCTGACATATTGTAGTAGACATATATTAAGCTCCAACTAACATCTTCCTGGCCTCTCCTTTGACATTAGTTTCCATAGGGCGGTGAGAAGTCTGTGTAAATTTCAACTTAATTCAGCTGGAAACCACACCCCATGGGGTTAATGAGGTTAAAACTAGCAGAAAATTTAAAGCTTGTTTTCTTCCTAATGCTTCTTTTCAGACTCAACTAACAAATACACTAGCTGCCCCTTCGGAAGCCTGGACTCAAGGTTAACTGTTATGGTTCTAGCCTATGAACCAGCATGGCCCTGCATTCCTTAGCCTGAGTGGTCTTAGACCAGGGAAGAGTCTTAGACTGTAAGGGCCTACTTAGCCAGAGTGAGCCATTTTATTGTTTATGCAGTAAACTTAGATTGACCCCTCCCCCCTACCCCCAGAGGAACTTACTTAGAAACAAGTCTGGGAAACCAGTAAAACATGACTGACCAGCCCAGAGCCCATATACCAGGACGTGTCAGGTCAGAGGGAGGTAACAGAGCCCAGAATACAAGGATGAGTTAAGCCAGGTGGAGACATCCAATCAGGAAAGCACCTCCCTAACCACCCAAGAATGTGGGACCTGCCTTTTGGGCGCCAATTCTGACCAGAGTGATAGGCTAGTTCAAATAGCTACTATAGGGTGAATTGTAATTCAATTGGCCACCTGTGTGTGGCCAGGCTCAACCACATGGGCTTTGCTCTATAAAAGTTAGTCTGTGAGGCTGGGAGCGGTCGCCTCTTTGCAAGAGACGGCCCTGGCCGGTCAGTTTGATTTTCGATGCTTGGCACGAAATAAAGTTTTGCTTGACCTTTACTTTGTATCAGTCTCGCTCCTTTGACCATGGACCCAACAAGACTACTGACTGGCAGACCAAGATCAAGCTGGCTAAACCAGCTCTCGCTCAGCCACTGAGTCAAAACCTAGGTAGATGAGCTAAGAAGTATTGACTTGTATCTTTGCTTCATTATAATAGTAAAGTCCTCCCCCCACCCCAGAAGGAGCACAAGCTTCATTAACATAATATGCGCACACCTACAGGCAGTTTTCTAAGTGCGCCGGCCCAACGTCATGCCCGCCTTTCCATCCAATGACAAAGCTCCCCTTTCTGATATTCCTCTTAAACCCTAAATAAAAAGAACCCATTTACACCCGCTTAGGGGCTCATGGCTTTGGAAATTATTCCCTGTGATCTCTGTATTTCCTGCAAGAAGAAGATTACTTTTTGAGACAACTCCAGCTGGTGTAGTCTCTTGGTAACTCACCAAAGAGCGGACTCCCATTAGTTGGGTCACAAACTGACAGCTTCTCACCTTGCTCTAAGCCCTGGATTCCTCCTTGACCTTGGACACTGGAAGGCGGTAGAGGGTGGGGCTTTCTTCACCTAGGTATGCGGAGTTTAGCAGAGCAGAATTTAAGCACAGTTAAATTTACCACAACCTCACAGATAATTGCTTCATCCCTTAGGAGACAACACCCTGAAAGCATTTGATGCTTCTCAGAGACCTCCGGCAGAACTGAGTTCCCACTGCCGGCAGTAACATCCTCCACTAAGGACTCTCACATTCCTAGGCTTTTCTTCTTTCCTTTTCCCTCTCATTACACATCCTCTCTTTGGGTTCCTCGATATGGCTTCCAAAGACACTCCTTGTAACCAATTCTCTGTCTCAGAGTTTACAAGGGAACTAAGCCAACTCACATTTTAGGGTTTAAATATATTTTTGGAATGAAAGAATAAATGACGGAGAAACAAATGAGGTAGCAAGTGAAACAAAGTTTTGTATTTGGCACTGCTAGGACTTGTTGCATTTTGCATTCTGTTACGTTTTGCTGATTCCAGTGGACAGAAAGGATGCTGGGAATCTACAATCTATTTAAAGCGCTCTAGTACAGGAGTTGCTCCCCTCTTTCTTTCTCTGCCTCACTGAGAGGCCAGGGTGTCTTTCTAAGTAAACTTCTGAGGCTCACATTTTCTAAACTGGAAGTTTATTTCTAAAAGGCATTCGAGAGTTGAAGCCCCAGGATATGACTGAAATAGCCTTGGGCCAACAATAGCAGACCAAAGTTGAGTACATTTTTCACAGCGTGATTAGAGGAGTTTGCATGTAAGAAGGACAGGGTTACTACGTCTGTCCTCCAGGAGAGCTGCTGGGACATTATTTGCCAGCCTGCCCACCACCGAGAATCTGTTCTAGTTGACAGCAAATTTCTCCAGTTCGACCCAGACTGGCCTCCTCACCAGAATGCTTTTCCGCAAGAGCCTTTAGCTCCCCAGCTGTCTCCTCTTGTTGCCTGAGATTCTTCCTCTCTACTGTCTTTTCACTCTGTTGTGGTCTGTGAAATTTGCCTCCAAACTTAGATTTTCTTAATTTTCTCTTTCCTCTCAAAAGCGGTCAAAGGGCCCTAGGGTTTCTTGAGAAACACGAAGAATCATTGTATGTCACTGAAAAGGACAGCTTTTTGTAAACTCCTATTTCCTGTTGCCCTGTAAACCACTGGCATGAGAAACGCTGAGGGCTTGTTCAATGTACAGATCCCTGCCAGGGACCAAGCCTAGCACTACTCCCACAGAATCACTGGAGGGTGGGGACTGGCCACTAGCATTTTTCACAAGATCTTCAAGTGCTTTTAGGCACATTGAGGTTCGCAAACCATGTTAATTTGTTCCCTTCTACAATCTTTCTAAAATGTTCTCTCCTCTTTTCTCAATGAGAAGGTGAAAAGGACTCACCGAAATGGCTATTTCTGGACAGCGTTTGAGCGAAGCCAGAACCAAAGCAGATTTGCTATGCCGTTTTTCTCATTACATACAAGGTCAAGGAGGTAATGACTCATTTACTTTCTGTGGCAGGTGACCAAAAGGCTTTCTTGTTGTGGCACATTCTGTTGTAGTTGGTTTGTTATTTATTTATATTTCCCTCCTCGCTCAGGAGGGAAACCCAACGGAAAAAAGCAGCAAAGGTGAAAATCGGCATTGTATTTAGAGCTTACTGTCCGTAGAAGGAAGCTCTATGCTAGCTCAGCAATTCTTCATGCAACTTACTCACTAGAATCACCTGGAGAGCTTAAAAAATACCAATACCCAAGCCCTACTCTCTAGAAATTCTGATTCAGTCGGTTTGGTGTAATACCTATTTTATTTTATTTTTTTAAAGTTTTTTTTTTTTTTTAATTTATTTGGGGGTGAGAGAGAGAGAGAGAGAGAGGGTGCCCACAAACAGGGGGAGAGGCAGAGGGAGAAGCAGACTCCCCATGGAGCAGGGAGCCCCTTGTGGTGTTTGATCCCAGGTCTTCCAGATCATGACCTGAGCAGAAGGCAGATGCTTAACCAGCTGAGCCACCCAGGCACCTCAATACCTCTACCTTGTGAACTTCTAAGTAGACTAGGTAACTACTGTGCATTTACCAATGGCTTGGGCTTGGGCATCGTTTTGTGTTGGGTGTACAGATATTTTTAGTGGAAAAGATGAGGCATAATATGCCAGGTTGAAGGAACTGTAAGCGAGGATGTGGAGGCATGGACATATGGGGAGTATATTCAAATATATTCAAATTGACTCAGGATCATCACTGGAAAACAATGTACATGGAAATAGACAGATATATATCCATTTCTGATGAAAAAATAACGGTCATGGAGTGATATTTGAAAATTATTTCTGAACTTAGGCAGAATGGCAAGGAATATGTAACTTACTAAATTATTTGGTAATAACCATTGCAACAAATCTCTTCTATTTCAAGTATCAAGTCTTTATCTCCTAATGCAATTTCGTTTTTCCTTTAACTAGACAAAGAAAATTATGTGGTTCATGATATTTTATTTTAGATTTTGGCTACTAGGAAACTCACTGTTAATTTTAGTACTCAACTATAGAAATTCACACCAGACTCCAGATAAAATTTTCTCCTCCACTCTTTGCATTATTTTCATTATTTCTTTTTAACCTGTATTTGGATTAACTTAATTAGTAAATGCTTTAACATAGTACTGTATCTATTTCTTTTCGGAAGTAAACAAATTTAACATCAACATTCTCCACCTTTCACCCAATATACCAAAAGTACCAGGGACTGTGCAATCCGGCTCCAGCCCCCACTCACTGACCTCATTCCTTGTCACTTTCCCTTTTGTGCTCTCTCCTCTTTCAGTTCCCCAACATACCAAGCTCAATCTCATTTGCTTTCCTTCTGCTTCGATGCTCCCTTCAACAACAATAGTGCTGCCTTTCTCTTCTCCTATCACAGGACACATAGAAAATGGTAACATTTGCACAACATGCTGGAGTGAAGAGAGAAAGCTATGGGCCACTAGAGGCACTGCTCAAGGGATTTGCTGCCCCTGGCTCTGCCCAAAGGCTGAGATGATCAATACGTTATTATAACACACCACCAATGAGATCTTGGAATTGCGGTCTCCTTTACATTATTTGGGTGTCAATTTAAATGTCACCTCCTGAAGGAAGCCTCACCCCACCAATCCCACAAGGGTAGGACCCTCCAGCCATTCTACCATATTACTCAATTTTATCTTCTTCATAGCATTATCAGCACCTGAAATTCTGTCTACCTATCTATCTACTGATCTATCTGCCTGTTTATAGTTTGTCCATACTGTTTCAATATAAAGTCCTTGAATGCATGCTTGTATGCCGTGTTCATCACTATGTACCATAAGCCTAGGGGAAAAAACCTTAAGTACTCAATAAAGGTAGCAGACTGATGGGAAAACTGAATGACTGGGCCAGGGTAGTCTGTCGCTCCTGACAAGGCTTCCCCTAGCGTGGCTGGGGAGCACGCTTCTTGGAATGAATTAAGGCAGGGACTCTGTCTTTCTATCCTTACAGTCTTAGTGGATGGCATGCTGCCTGGCTCAGAGTAAAGAGACAAGAAGTGCTGGTTGCATAAATGAATGAAGAGAAGAAGGAAGGAAGGAGGGAAGGTAGAAAAGAGGGAAGGAAGGAAAAGATGACTGAACACAAACTTCAGCTTCTTTGGTCAGTTTCAAGTTCTTTGGAAAGCATCTTCAGTTGGAGTTGGGCAGTTGTTTAGTCGAAACCTGTATGCTATGTCAGGAGTCTGCTAACTGATGCAGTGAGGCCAATATGAGGCAGCCCTTATATGGTGTAGGGCAAATCACTTAACTATGAATACGTTCAGTTTCCTTTACTGCAAATTAGTTAACTTTGGGTTAGAAGGGTTTGCAGTCTCTTACCATTTTATATCAACTGATAGAAAGTCAAAAAGGAGATGCTGAGGAAGTTACCAAACAGATAATTCAGGTACTACTAGTTAGGGTCCTCCAAGGGGCACCAAAGGCTGCTTTTTAAAAACACAATCACTAATAAGCCAGGCAACTCTGAGGGCATGTTTTCTGGAGGACTGAACTTTCTACCTAGAATCTGTATGGTCTTCTCTCTCTGCCTGCTTAATGCTGAATAGCACCTTCTCTGTAGGTGGTGACCTTGAATGAATGAGCAACAACAGTCACTAACCAGGTAGCTGTGTGTAGCAGGTAGTTTTCTAGGGTAGCACATTCTATTTCCCGCTTATGCTCAAGATAAAGAAACAAATAATCAAAAGGCCTTTCCAGGCCTCCACTTGTCTATCTAAAAACTTGAACAGGCCTAGGCTCTTGGGTAGAGTAAATGAGGCAGTGCACGGTAAGGGCCTAGCACAGTATCAGGCATACAAGAGACAACTGTGCCGGCTACCACTTTTATTACATTATGTAAGTTATGAGCTAGAAGCCAAAATATTTAATCTGAAATACTGGCATTGGAGTCCCATTTTTCTACCGAAGACAGAGCCGTTGGCTGTGAAGTCCAGAGGAAAAATCCAGAGCTGCACATGCTGATAATCATCTTCAAACCGAATGCCTCAGTCTATTAATAAGCCCAGCTGTGTTTCCCAAACAATTTGGAAAAGCTGTAAAATCCGAAAATAAGCCAAAACAAGAGATACTCTGTCTGGAGGCCAATTTCAATTTTAGATTTCTCATGGAAGAAGATTGATATTATTTCACTTGACATTAAAACTACATCAACACTGTGGTTAGTGACAACCAGATACTAGGGCACAGTTATCTCCTCTGTAAAAGCAGCAGATACTTTGAACATTTCCATTTTTGGAGGATCACTATCTTGTTTGTTTTTGTTTTGTTTCCTATTAAGAGATGCACCTGGGATAAATGACTTCCAGTCACAATAAAAATCATCGAAAGACATAGCTCATACTGAAGAATTCTATTTACTTATGTTTTGTTTTCAAGGTATAATTGGAAATTAAGAATGAAATTCTTTTAGAAGACAGACATTATTTACTATAAAAATGGCTGACCTGCTAATAATAAGTTCTAATCAAATTTTCAAAGTGTTAGTTCTTGGATAATTTAACCAAGAAATTGTCTTTAATAAAACATTAATGGGGACATCTGGCTGGCTTAGTTTGTAGAAGATGTGACTCTTGATCTCCATGTTGGGCATGGAGACTACTTTAAAAAAAAATAAAAATAAAACATTAACAGCAATTTTTGACTAATTTTAGCTCAAAGAATTCTTTTCTGTCGAAGTTTAAGTCATTGAATATCAGCTCAAATAATATGATTCAGTATAAATTCTCTATATTTCTTTTACATTAAATAAGTTAATATATATAGCTGTCTTTTAAATTGTAAGACAAAAATTCTATTTAATATTTATGCAGATGAATGAACATTTCTTTTTGGAGAATAAACATATTTTGCATAAATGGAAAAGATAAAGAAAGCCCCATATAGAAAAATTTTTAAAAAACTAAGTTTTTTTTTTTTAAACTAACATTTATCAGACACTTAAGTTATAAGGAGCTCTGCTAAGTTCTTCAGTTGCATTTTCTTATTTAATCCTGATGTAACCTAATAAGGTGGACATTTTTCTATCTTCTGTTTCTGGTAAATCCTGAAGATCCTGTATTCTAAACTTTTTCCGACTGCAAAATACCAAGGACTCATGGACAAGTTACAGCTAACCAGCAGAGCTGAGCTCTTGAGAAATTAAGGAAAATGTTAAGTGTCCTCAAAAGGAACAAATAACAGTCTAGTAAGCCAGAAATGAAGTTCCACATACCTTGGAGACATTTGCTGATCCCAACTACATAAACCCTGAAGTTTTAATGTCTTTTCAGTGAACCAGAACAAATCCCAAGGTATATAAAAGGTGGGGGGTGGGTGGGTAGGGAGGATGGTTTGGAATGGAGACAGTGATATAAAGCTAGAACCCTCATAGACTTTCAATGAAAACAATATGCATTTCTGGCTTGAATCCTACACAGGGATAAAGACACCTCTGTTGACACTTAGTCATAGATGATACCCTCATACAAGTTAGTAGTATACTGTAGTATGTAACAAAAGGAAAAACAAATCTTCCTAGAAGAGCGTCCCTTGAACCAAGATTTTCAGGATTCCCATACACAGAGACTGACCAAATACAAACTCACAAGATAAAATCACCAAACACGATAGAAGCCAAGCTCTGATGGGCAGAAATTAGCAGGAAAGAGAATTAGGGACACAGATATGGTAATAATCCAAGACAGAATATGAAATGAGCATGTTTAAAGTATTAACAGAAATGATACAAACGAGTAAGAAAAAAATGTCTATTAAAATAACTTGGTAAGCCTATGTGCTATGGTGAGTGCTGTGAAGTGTGTAAGCCTGATGATTCACAGACCTGTACCCCTGGGGCAAATAATACATTATATGTTAATAAAAGTAATTAATAAATAAAAAAATAAGATAACTTGGTACATTTGAAAAATAAAACCAATCTTCTAAAAGTAAAATAATACAGTTGAAATTGAAAATTTAAAGAATCGGTTAAATGGCAGATTAAACACACTGAAGAGAGAATTGAAAGTCTGGAAGATAGACATGAAAAAATTAACCAGAATGCAGTACAGGAGGAAAAATAAAATATATGACAGAACAATGAAGAGACAGGGAAGATAAAAAGAAGTTTCTTTTAGTATATTTTGAATCTCAGAAAAAGAAGAGAATGAATAAGGGAAATGCAATCTTTGTTGAATTAATGGTGAATGGAGGAATCATAATTTAGCAGAGTTAATGAACATTATAAAACCCCAGTTTTAAGAAGCAAAATAAATCCCAGGAAAACTAGGAAAAAAAATCCACAGCTACACATACCGAGACAAACCTGCAGAACACAATAAAAACTAAAAACCAGGGATCTTAAAAGCAGCCACAAAGAAAAGGAAGTTTGCTTGTACACAAGTGACAACTGACAACAAATTTCTCATCAATAGCTACAATGCAAAGCAGAGAATAGTCCAGTAATATATTCCAGTTCTGAGAAGCATAAAGCTGTCAACCTATAATTTGTGTACTTAGTTAAATGAGGGTGAAATAAAATCATTTCAGTCAATAAAAAACTAGGAGAGCTTACTGATAACAGACCTTTACAAAAGAAATTTCTAAAGGATATTTTTAAGGCTGAAGAAAAATAATCCCAGAAGAAATATGTGAGATACAAGAAAGAGGGACAATTAGTCAAGGTAATTGGTAACATATGGACAAACATAAGGAAACATTGTATAGCAAAACAGTCACATCTAATTAAGGGAATAACAATCAAAATCAAGATGCAGCTAATTACTTCACAACAATACCTTGGATGGGGACTATCTGAATTGAAGTATTTAAATGTACTTGTATGGTTGGAGAGGTAGTGAAAAACATGGATAATCTTTACAGATTAAGTTGTTTATACATGTTAAAATGTTAAGAGGGATGCCTGGGTGGCTCAGTTGGTTAAGTGGCTGCCTTCGGTGCAGGTCATGATCCCAACATCTTGGGATCGAGTCCCACACTGGGCTCCTTATTTGGAGGGGAGCCTGCTTCTCCCTCTGCCTCTGCTTGCCACTCTGCCTCCCTGTACTCTCTGTCCTCTGACAAATAAATAAATAAAATCTTCATAAGAAATGTTAAGAAAGATCATTGCTAAAACATGGAACTTCTAATACAATGAGGAAAAAACCAATTTTGGAACTCAGCCAGTAGAATGGAAGGGGCAGAAATGGGTATTAAGAGAAGCACAGAAGTGACGGGATGAATAAAAAACAAAACAAAACAAAACAAAAAACAACCCACATAAAATTGCATGGCTGAAATAATTTCTGATATAGGGATAGTCACAGTAAAATTAAGACTAGATCCTTATGCTAAAACAGTAATATTTTCAGATTTTGAAAAAAAAAGTAATAGTATTTTTACCAGGGACTCACTTAAAACTTGAAGATGCAAAAGATGAAAGTTAATATATGGAATGAGATATACCAGGCAAATGTTTACCAAAAAAACCCCCCAAAACAAAAAGCAAACTGGTACAGACAAGATAAACTTAAAGCATGGACACCTGGGTGGTTCAGTCGGTTAAGTCGCTGCCTTGGGTTTAGGTCATGATCCCAGAGTCCTGGGATTGAGTCCCACATTGGGCTCCTTGCTTGGCAGGGAGCCTGCTTCTCTCTCTGTCTCTGCCTGCTTGGGCTCTCTCTCTGACAAGTAAATAAGTAAAATCTTAAAAAAAAGAACTTAAAGCAACAAACACTATTAAGAATAAAGACGGTAAACTGTTTAAGTCAGCAGGGAGATACACTAATTCTAACAAGTATGTACCTATTACTATGTCCTGAAAATATATTTATGAAGCCATTAACAGAACTATAAGGAGAAGTTGACAAATCATCATTGTGAGATTGTGAGATTATTCTATCCTATTCTATATATTTTTTTTTTGTAAAGGTTTTATTTTATTTATTTGACAGAAAGAGACACAGCAAGATAGGGAACACAAGCAGGGGGAGTGGGAGAGGGAGAAGAAGGCTTCCCACTGAGTAGAGGTCAGTGCGGGGCTCAATCCCAGGACCCCACGATCATGACCTGAGCTGAAGGCAGATGCTTAAAAGACTGAGCCACTCAGGCACGCCTCCTATTTTATATTCTTACTAGGTTTGTTTATATTTTATATTCTTACTAGGTTTTTTTTGTGCTAGTCAAGCAGACAAAAATTTGTAAGGATATAGAAACTTTGAAAAATATAATTAACAAGCCTGACTGAACAGATGTGAATAGAGCCACATATCATGTTTAGATGTTTTGTCAATTATACAAGCAATACGGGTGCCTGGGTGGCTCAGTTGGTTGAGCGACTGCCTTCGGCTCAGGTCATGATCCTGGACTTCCAGGATCGAGTCCTGCATCAGGCTCCCAGCTCCTTGGGGAGTCTGCTTCTCCCTCTGACCTTCTCCTCTCTCATGCTCTCTCTTGCTCATTCTCTGTCAAATAAATAAATAAAAATCTTTAAAAAAGAGAGAAAAATTTAAAAAAATATACATGCAATACTTAGGATAATTAATTGTATACCAGGCAATAAAATCAATTTCAAATTTTAAAAGAATCCATGTATTTTACTTCAGATTCTCTGACAGTAAAGTTAAGTTACAAACCAGTAATAAAAGATAATTAAGTATGACTTCATTTAAGTGGCATTTATTTGTTTATTTATTTATTTATTTATTATTTAAATAGGCCTAAATTTATTATTTAGGCCAATGTAAGGCCTAAACCATGACCCTTCAATCAAGACCTGAGCTGAGATCAAGAGTCAAATGCCTGACCAACCAAGCCACCCAGGTGCCCCATTTATTTATCATTTTTAATTAGGTTTTAATTTCAATTCCAGCATAGCTAACATAGTGTTATATGTTTCAGGTGTACAATATAGTGATTCAACACATGTATATATCACCCACTGCTCATCATGACAAGTGCCCTCCTTAGTCCCCATCACCTATTTCCCCCATCCCCCCACCTCCCCTCTGGTAACTATCAGTTTGTTCTCTATGGTGAAGAGTCTGTTTCTTGATTTGTTTCTCTGTGTGCCTCATTTTTTCCCTTTGCTAGTTTGTTTAGTTTCTTAAATTCCACATATGAGTGAAATCATGTGGTATTTATCTTTCTGACTGACTTATTTCGCTTAGCATTATATTCTCTAGCTCCATCCATGTCGATGCAAATGGCCAGATTTCATCGTTTGTTACGGCTGTTATAGCTGAGTGATAGTCCATTATGTATATATACCACATCTTCTTTATCAGTTTATCAACTGAGGGGCACTTGAGCTGCTTCTGTATCTCGACCCTTGTAAATGATGTTACTATAAACATTGGGATGCATGTATCCTTTTGAATTAGTATTCCTGTATCAGTAGTGCAATTGCTGGGTTATAGGATATCTCTATTTTTAACTTTTTGAGGAAACTCCATAGTGTTTTCCACAGTGGCTGCACCAGTTTGCATTCCCAGCAGTACACAAGGATTCTTTTTTCCTCCACATCCTCACCAACACCTGATGTTTCTTGTGTTGGTGAGTTTAGCCATTCTGACAGGTGTGAGGTGATATCTCATTGTGTTTTTTATTTGCAATTCCCTGATAGTCAAGTGATGATGAGTATCTTTTCATGTGTCTGTTGGTCATATGATTGTCTTCTTCGGGAGAGTATCTATTCATGTCTTCTGCACATTTTTAAATTGCATTATTTGTTTTTTGGGTGTTGTGTTTTATAAGTTCTTTATAAATTTTTGATACTAAGCCTTTATCTGATATGTCATTTGCAAATATCTTCTCCCATTCTGTAGGTTGCCTTCTGATTTTGTTGATTGCCTCCTTCGATGTGTTTTATTTTGATGCAGTCCCCATAGTTTATTTTTCTTTTATTTCCCTTGTCTCAGGAGACATATCTAGAAAGAAGTTGCTGTGGCAGATGTCAAAGAAGTTACTGCCTGTGTTCTCGTCTAGGATTTTTATGGTTTCTAGTCCACATTTAGTTCATCTGTTTTGCATTTATTTTTGTGTATGGTGTAAGAAAGTAGTCCACTTTGATTCTTTTATAGTAGATGGCCACTTTTCCCAACACCATTTGTTGAAGAGATTTTCCTGTGGGCTATTTTTCTGTGCTTGTTGAAGACTAATTGACCATAAAATTGTGGGTTTATTTATGGATTTTCTATTCTGTTCCTTTGATGTATGTGTCTATTTTTGTGCCAATACCATACTATTTTGATTACTACAGCTTTGTAATTAACTTGAAACCCAGAATTGTGATGCCTCCTGCTTTGCTTTTCTTTTTCAAGTTTGCTTTGGCTATGCAGGGTCTTTTATGGTTCTATATAAACTTTAGGACTTTTTGGTCCTGGGAAAATGCTATTGGTATTTTGATAGGGATTACATTAAATCTGTAGATTGCTTTGGGTAGTATAGGCATTTTAACAATATTTGTTTTTCCAGTTCATGAGCATGGAATGTCTTTCCATTTCTCTGTGTGGTCTTCAATTTCTGTCATCAGTTTTCAGAGCACAGGTCTTTCATTGGTTTGATTAGGTTTGCTCCTAGGTATCTTATTAGTTTTGGTACAATTGTAAATGGGATTTATTCCTTAATTTCTCTTTCTGCTACTTCATTATTGGTGTATAGAAATGAAACAGATTTCTGTACATTGATTTGGTATCTTGTGATCTTACTGAATTCATTTATCCATTTGGTGGAGTCTTTGGGTTTTCTATGTACAGCATCATGTCATCTGCAAATAGTGAAAATATTACTTCCTTGTTACTGATTTAGATTCCTTTTATTTCTTTTTGTTGTTTGATTGCTGTGGGTAGGACTTCCGGTAGTATATTGAATGAAAGTGGTGAGAGTGGACATCATTGTCTTGTTCCTGACCTTAGGGGGAAAGCTCTCAGTTTTTCATTAATGATGATGTTAGCTGTGATTTTTATTGATGGCCTTTATGATGTTGAGGTTTTTAAACCTACTTTGTTGAGGTTTTTATCATGAATGCACGTTGTACTTTGTCAAATGCCTTTCTGCATCTATTGAATGATCATATGGTTCTTATCCTTTCTTTTATGGATGTGATGTGTCACAATGATTGATTTGTAAATATGGAACCACCCTGGAGCCCAGGAATAAATCCCACCAAATTGTGCTGAATGACTTTTTTTTATATGTATTGTTGAATTAGGTTTGCTAGTATTTTTTGAAAATTTTTACTTGTATGTTCATCAGTGGTATTAGCCTGTAGTTCTCTTTTTCAGTGGTATGTTTATCCAGTTTTGGTATCAGGTCCTCTTAGAATGAATTTGGCAGTTTTCTTTTCTTTTCTGTTCTTTGGAATAGTTTGAGAAGAATAGGTACTAACTCTTCTTTAAATGTTTGGTCGAATTCTCCTGTGAAGCCATGTGGTCCTGGACTTTGTTTGTTGGGAATTTTTAGATTACTGATTCAATTTTTTGCTGGTTATTAGACTGTTCAAATATTTTACGTCTTCCTGTTTCAGTTTTGGTAGTTCATTTGTTTCTGAGAATTAACCCATTTCTTCTAGGTTGTCCAATTCATTGCTATATTATTTTTCATAACCTCTTACGATTATATTTCTGTGGTGTTGGTTATTATTTCTCCTCTCTCATTTGTGATTTTATTTGAGGACTTTTCCTTTTTTTTCTTCATCAGTCTGATCAGAAGTTTATTAGTTTTATTGATTTTTTTCCCCCAAAAAACAGCTCCTGGCTTCATTGATCTGTGCTATTGGTTTTTTTAGTTTCTGTATCGTTATTTCTGCTCTAGTCTTTATTATTTTCTTTCTTCTCCTGGTTTTATGCTTTATTTGTTTTTCTTTTTCTAGCTCCTTTAGGTGTAAAGTTGGGTAATTTATTTGAAATTTTTCTTGCTTCTTGGGGTAAGTTTGTATTGTTATAAACTTTCCTCTAGAACTGCTTTTGCTGTATCCCAAAGGTTTTGGACCATTGTGTTTTTTATTTTTATTTGTTTTATGTACTTTTTTGTTTCTTCTTTATTTCCTGTTTGACCTACTCATTGTTTAGTAGCATATAATTTACCCTCCATGTATTTGTGGTATTTCCAGATTTTTTCTTACAGTTGAGTTCTAGTTTCATAGTGTTCTGGTTCAGAAAATATGCACGGTATGATTTTGATCTTCTTGAAAATAGTGACTCTATGAACAAGAGGTCCTAGAGTGCCCTACAGAATCTGGTCCTTCAGAAGAGTACACTGTGTGTGCTGCTTATGTCCTGCTGTTGTGTCTGAAGTCACTTTTCCTTTCAGTGTCATCTGTACTGACTTTCTGCCTCTTGTGAGCTATTGTTGCTCTCTATGTTAGTAGGTCCCAGGCAACCCAGCTCTGAGGGGGCGTGCCTGCTGGGAAATTTGTGCATGGGGTGGCCCAGCAGTGCTAGCAAAATTTGTGTTGGGTCACTAGTCCTCTGCTGAGTCTCCTTAAGTGCTGTGACAACTGGGGGCCGTGTGCTTGGGTGGCTGGGAGAACAAGACTGGACATGGTATGCCATGATGGCTGGCCTGGCTGGACACAGAATGCAACAGTGGCTGGGAGCTATACTTCAGCTGGGCAGAGCACATAATGGTAGCTATTAGCTGGGTGGAATATCAGAGCAGCTTTAACAAAATTTGCCTTGAGCCCTAGATCATGGCTTTAAGTGTCTGCAGCTCTGCTCCTGCAGGTGGCTCTGTGTTCATGCCAGCGAGGCAGGGAAAAATGGTGCTCAGCTCCCTTGTTTTCAAAGAAGTCCCCTAAGATGCTTCCAAATCATATCTGTTTCCCGTTTGCCCAGGCTTTGTGTAAAATGCCATTTTTATGTTGCTTCTCTGAGCCGGATGCTGTCTTTTCAAGGGCAGTGTCCCTGGCTCAGAAGTGGTGAATCAGCTGAATTTAGAGCTTCAGTCTTTAAGTCCCACTGGTTTTAAAAACGCACAGAATCCAGCCCCTTTGGATTTAAAAGCCAAACAGTTATGGGGATTAGTCTTCCCTGTGTGAGCTCCCTGGTGTAAGGGCCTTTTTCTCTGCCCTCCCCATCAGGAACCTCCTTCCCTCTTGTGGGCAGCCTCCTTCTGTCTTTCTGACCTTCTTAACTGTTCAGATGTGGCTTCTCCTCTATATTTAGTTGTGGAATTTGTTCTGCCAGTCTTTAGATTACTGTCTGGTTTATTGACTTGGGTGTGGATGACATCTAGTTTAAAATGTGGGATGGGGTGAGCTCAGGGTTCTCCTATTCTGTCATCTTCCCAAGCTCCTCCCATTTAATTGGCATTTAAAAGAATGTTTTAAAACTACCCAATTTAAAAATAATAATGGAAAACAGAAAATAGCTAGACTCAAATAATGATAATAGCATATGTCAAAATTTGTTAGATGTAGCTAAAATGTAACTTCTAAGGAAATATATATTTCTAAATTCCTATGCTAAAAAACATATATTTAATGAGCTAATTGCAAAACTTATCAGTTAGAAAAAGAACAATATTTCCTAAGAAGAAGACAAAACATAATAAAGATAAAAGCAGAAATGAAGCAAATAAAACACAGTCAATGCAGACGATCAACAACAATAAAGGTTGCATCTTTCACAAAACCAGTAAAATAGAATAAATAACATTTGTTTTAGATTGATCAAGAATAAATTGGAGGGGTGCCTGGGTGGCTCAGTGGATTAAAGCCTCTGTCTTCAGCTCAGGTCATGATCCCAGGGTCCTGGGATCAAGCCCCACATCAGGCTCTCTGCTCAGTGGGGAGCCTGCTTCCTCCTCTCTCTCTCTCTGCCTGCCTCTCTGCCTACTTGTGATCTCTATCAAATAAATAAATAAAAAAATCTTAAAAAAAGAATAAATTGGAAAAGTCACACAAATAATATTAAGGTGAAAAATAGGATATTTATTGCAGATAAGGAGGAGTTCATTGATTTAAACAACTTTGTAAAAATAAAAATTCTGTGTGTGTGTGTGTGTGATGAGAACTCAGGATTTACTCTCTTAACTTTCTGACATATCACATAGCAGTGTTAATAACCATAATGTTGTACATTACATTTCTACCACTTATTTATTTTGTAACTGGGAGTTTGTATATTTCATTTTACTTTAGATTTTATTTAAATCTAAACTAGTTAACATATTGTGTATTATTAGTTTTAGGGGTAAGAACTTAGTGATTCATCAGTTGCCTATAAAACCCAGCGCTCATCACAGCAGGTGCCCTCCCTAATGCCCATCACCCAATTACCGCATCTTCCCAGCCAGCTCCCCTCCAGCAACTCTCAGTTTGCTTCCTATAGTTAAGAGTCTCTTATGGTTTGCCTCCTTCTTTGTTTTTATCTTATTTTATTTTTCCTTCCCTTCCCCTATGTTCACTGTTTTGTTTCTTAAATTCCACATATGAGTGAAATCATACGGTATTCTTCTTTCACTGACTGACTGACTTATTTCACTTAGCATAATACCCTCTAGTTCCATTCACATCATTGAAAATGGCAAGATTTGA
This sequence comes from Meles meles, assembly GCF_922984935.1. NCBI lineage: Eukaryota > Metazoa > Chordata > Mammalia > Carnivora > Mustelidae > Meles > Meles meles. Next base: position 90,302,458 of record NC_060068.1, read on the forward strand.
TTTTTTCTTAAAGATTTTATTTATTTACTTGACAGAGAGAGATCACAAGTAGGCAGAGAGGAAGGCGGGGATGGAGGGGTAGCAGGCTCCCTGTTGAGCAGAGAGCTGGATATGGGACTCGATCCCAGAACCCTGAGATCATGACCTGAGCTGAAGGCAGAGGCTTAACCCACTGAGCCACCCAGGCGCCCAAGATTTCATTATTTTTGGTGGCTAAGTAATATTCCATTTTATAAACATTTTAAAAGAAAACTGTAACTAAACATTGATTCTAGAAGTACTAGAAAATCTCCATTATCTTGTAGTCCTAAAGTGATTGCATCAGGAGTTACACATACTCACAAAGAAAAATCAGGCCCAAATATTTTTATAGACAAGTTTTACCAAATAGTTTTTATCAGATAATAGAATTCTTATAAAAACTATTTCAGGGGCACCTGGGTGGCTCAGTGGGTTAAACCTCTGCCTTCGGCTCAGGTCATGATCTCAGGGTCCTGGGATCGAGCCCCGCATCGGGCTCTCTGCTAGGCAGGGAGCCTGCTTCCCCGCCTCTCTCTCTGCCTGCCTCTCTGCCTACTTGTGATTTCTCTCTGTCAAATAAATAAATAAAATCTTTAAAAAAAAAAAGAATAAATGTATCGGAACACCTAGCTGGCTCAGTCGGTAGAGTATTTAAAAAAAAAAACAAAAAAAAAACCACAACTATTTCAAAAAGCACAAAGTGAGGGAATACTCCGTACTTCATTTTTATGAGGTTGGTATGACATTTGATATTAATGTCAGAGTAAGACAGTACAAGAACGGAAACTTGAAGACAAATCTCACTTGTGGATTTAGATATAAAACCTAAAACAAAATATTAGTGACATAAGTCTAGGAATAAAACTGAACATAGAACTATTCAAGCTGATGGTATAGCTTTCAGAAACATACCATGTGGTGTAACATTAGAAATATTGTCTCTAGTATCATGAATGAGCTGAGTGAGCATGCTCACTATTACTGCATTTCTGAAATATTAAACTGCAGTTCTTGAAAGCTCATTAGGAAACAAAAAGCTAAGTGCAAAATGCTTAAACAGAAAGATACATTGTAATGTTTATAGATTATTTAGTTGTGAACATAGAAACATAAACTATCTACAGATAGTTTAAAATTAGGTACACTAAAGGTAAACAAATTTAAAAAGTTAACCACATTCTATATACCTGCAGCAATTGAAAATACATTTTTAAAAATATACCATTCACATTAGCTACCACCTATACAAACACAATTACAAAAACAACAAAATAAGGTACCTGGGGCGGGGGGGGAGGTATCTGACAAAGGCCACTCATGCAATTAATTGAGAAAATTAAAATTTTATTGAATGCAAAAAAAGAGCCAAATAAATGGATAACAAGATTAACATATAAGATTCAACATCATAAAGATGCCTGTTCTTTCCAAATTATCAAAATTCCTAGAAAATTCCACAATAATTTTGTGTAGACATAATGGGGTGGGACAGAAAAGTTGATTCAAAGTTAATATGTAACAGTAAAGAGCCATTTCTAGCCAAGAAACTTTTAAGGAGGAATTAAGAGAAGATATTACAAGATATTAAATTTATTTAAAAAATTAAGACACTGTATTTTTTAGAATAGAGATTGACAGACCAATTGAAGAGAACAGAGAGCCCAGCACACTCGTCTGTATGTGAAAGCATGATGTGTGATGGAGGAGACTCTATAAGATGGAGAAAGAAACAGACCATTGAATAAATGGTATTAAGTAACTGAACTCTTACAGTAAAAATTGAAGCAGATCCCTACCTAACATGATATACCCAAAAGCCAGATCAAGGTGAATTAATGAATTAAATATGAAACTAGAAAAAATGGTTGATGCTTATCTTTATGACCTCAAGGTAGAAAAAGAGTTGTTGTTTTTTTAAAGCAAAACACGAAATGCAGAGAACAAAACCAGAAATACTCATTTAAATTGAATTAAAACATTTAAATTCATGTAAAATGTAAAATCATAAAACACTTTTAAAAAGTGAAAATCTGAGCCAAGTTTGGGAGAAAATATCTCCAATAATACAAATGACAAAAAATGAAAACCTATAATAGATAATGGACTTTAAACATCAGTAAGTTAAAAAAGGTAAGTTAAAAAAGACAACAAAAACCCAGTTTAAAGGTAAGCAAAAACTAGGATTCAATCATTCACAGCAAAAAAAAAAAACATGAAACAACACTCAACCTTGATGAAGTGATGAAAACATACACACTTTTAGTGGTTGCATTAGTTTCCTTGGGCTGCCATAACTGGGTGGCTTAAATCAATAGGAACGTATCATCTCACAATTCCGATGCTAGCCATCTGAAATGAAAGTGTTGGCACAGCGTAAACTCTCTGATGGAGAGATCTGTCTGTTTCTGGTGATTGCCTATGGTCTTTGGCATTACCTGAGCTATGGCAGCATGATTCCAGTTTCTGTCTCTGTCTTCACACAGTGTTCTTCCTTGTGTGTCTATGTGCCTTCATGGGGTCTCCTCTATTTGTGTCTTTATCCAAATTTCCCTTATTTTAGAAGAGTATCAGTCTTGATTAGGGCCCACCCTAATTGTACCTGGCCTCACCTTAACTTGATTACATCCGTAAAGATCCCATATCCAAAAAAAGTTCACAGCAACAGACACTGAATCCTTTCGGGTAACACAGTTCAACCCACAACAGTGATTAATCAATTTTGTCCAACCAGGCTGGAGAAGAATTAGGCTACATCGACTAGCATAGAACCCAATAATTCCACTTCCGGATGCTCAGATCCTTGCTACCCTAAGTACAGTCTGTGAATCAGCAAGATCAATGTCACCCAGGAGCTTGGTAGAAATGCAAAGTCTTGGGCCCCACCCCAGACCTATGGTGTCATAATCTGCATTTAAGCAAGGTCCTGGTATGATTTGTTTGAAAAGTGTTAATCTAGTTTACTCTAAGATTTAAAAAAAATAAAAAAAGATGCACATGAATGCTCATTGAAGTACTGTTTATAAAAGCAAATGTTTGGTGAGGGTTTAAAGACTCACTAGACAGAGAATGGATAAATAATTTGTGGCATTATTCATACAATTTAAATCTACACAACGATGAAAATAAATGAACTAGAGGTGCTTGTATCAATGCAGATTAATTTCACAAAGAAAATGTTGAGCAAAGAAAAAGTTGCAAAAGAATGTATAAAGAATGATACCTTTTCTGTACTGCTTAGTGATACACAGATGATATACAACTGTGAAGTCATTCATGAGAGTAACAATTCAAGAGCAAACCGGAGCTTCAATGGAATCACACTATTTTTGTTCTTAAGTATTATAATCTTTAATTATTAATGTATACATATATTAAGTATTTACTATAGTAATCTTTATACTATATTTTTAATATAAGTATTTACTTATATAAGTATTTACTGTAGTAACCTTTACATTTCATTATTCTTTATATTTTTGTTATATCTTATTTAACATGTAATAAAATGAAAATAACTAAGGAAAAATTTAAGTCTAATAAATGGCAGAGTATTCATTTGAATCCAAAACTGTGGCCCTGAGCCAATATTATCAACTCACATACTATTGCTTCAATAGAGCAGTGTTGTTTTTAAACAAGATTGAAATAATACATTGAATACTGTCTTTAGTTTTATAACAAAAATGTTACTTGCCAAAGCTAATAAAAATGTAGGCATTGTCCTCCAACTATTGTTAGATTAATGCAGTAATTAAATTTTGTTTCCATTTTGATTGTTTCCATCATTAGATGGAATTTAATTACCAACTATCCTTAGAATACCAGGGAAATATTGAGCTAAAACTCCAAACATTTTTTTCATCTCAACTACGCTCTTATTCTTTCAGAGGTGAGCTCTGAAAATATTGTCAGAAAGAAAGCATAGAAGGATTGAGCTCAGGAAAGTACATTTACTAACACCTGCCACTATAATTTCTTAATTACTTATAACAAAAGTACTGACTTTTTAAAAAATCATACTTTTATACCTTATACTGGGGCTATGAATTTCAATTATTTATTTTATGCCTTTGAACAAATGGCTAAGCTCCCAGAAAAAGGGCAGATTCCAATTCAAAAGTGATTACTGAACTTCTGTTGACATTTTATTTTTGGATCTTTCAGTAACTTCTGATTTAAGTCAGCAGGTTCTAGAATGCAGAGCTCACATCTTTATTCACTTATCTTGTACTCAGAATTTCCTAAAGAACTGCAAGCTTCCCAAACACTTTAAGGAAGAGGAAGAATGTCACATTCATGGGCAAACTGTTTTCACAACAAATTCTGACCTGAGAGGGTGATTTTTTTCCAAGTTCTTGCTCTTTCACTAAGCCTACCTAAATCTCTTTCTCTACATTGCACAGGAATTGTCAGTAGAGAGAGAATTAATATTTTCACTTTGCATCACTATTACTACTGTTACTGTTTCACCTCTCTTGGGTATTTATGGAGGTCATTTAATCTTTGCAAGTTTATTATCACATTCATTTTACTACTCAGGAAAGTAGAAGGTTAATCAACTCGCCCAAGGTCGTGCACCTAGTGAGTACATGTTACATTGTGTTCACTCTCCTCTCCATATGCTGTGGTTTTAGAGTGTGTGTTAAAATGACCCAAGCCAATCTGAAATGGTTCTCAGGAGCAGAGACGGAGGCTCCACTGTTTGTGCTTTGGTACCAAAAATCACGTGCAGCTCTGGGCCTCTAAGAAGTGCCTGACATGTACAAAGAGCAGTGAAAGAACAATACCGTCAGAGGAAGGGGCATGGTGAGGATTTGCACACCAAAAAATGTGTGCTCAGGGGATGCCTGGGTGGCTCAGTCATTACCTGGTTAACCAATTAACAGTCTGCCTTCGGCTCAAGTCATGATCCCGGGGTCCTGGGATTGAGTCCCACATGGGGTTCCCTGCTCAGTGGGGAGCCTGCTTCTCCCTCTTCCTCTCGCCCTCCTCTCTCTCTCTCTGACAAATGAATAAATAAAACCTTTTAAAAAAGTGTGCTCAGTTTTACAGGAGAATTTGTTCTCTTGCATTTTAGTTGTATTTATTTTTTATAGATGACAGTTAATTCTCACTGATAATCAGAGGACTACATTATTTAAGTAAACACCTCTCTTGGAAGTTTATTTTGTTTTTCTAGTGAATTCCAGTAAAGATCCACAGTTCTGGAAGAACTACAATTGCCCTATTGCTTTACTATTTGATGACTGGGGAAAATTAAATTCAGAATTGTATTTTTACCTTAAAAAAAAATCTCTCCTAGTTTCCATTTGAGAAAAAAATAAAAACTTTTTTTTTTAAAGATTTTATTTATTTATTTGACAGACAGAGATCACAAGTAGGCAGAGAGGCAGGCGGGGGTGGGGGGGAAGCAGGCTCCCCGCCTAGCAGAGAGCCCCGATGATGAGGGGGCTCGGGGGCTCAGGGCTCAATCCCAGGACCCTGGGATCATGACCTGAGCCAAAGGCAGAGGCTTTAACCCACTGAGCCACCCAGGCGCCCCTAAAAACTTTTTTTAATAGGAGCTTTTAGAAATCACTTTTGTAATCTCCTAAGTACATTTTCAACTCTTGACAATATATTTCCTCATTAGCAGAAAAATCAGCCATGATTTAGGAATTATGGACAAACATGTCAATTACTGAGAAGCCCCAGCCATTGCTGAGCCTTCATTTAATGACAGCCCATTCAGACTTTATAGCAAAGATCTTTTTTTAGTATATTATCAGCTTAATATCTTTTTATCTTATATTCCTGGTCAAAGAACTACATTGAAATGCAGGGCTTGTATCAAATTTCCTGTGAAAATGTTAAAAATCTTTATCTCTCATAAACTATTTGAGAGAAATTTCACATGATGGATGGTGTATCATACTCCAGATCCATAACTGACAAGTTGCATCTAGTAAATTCAAACAAGAAATAAAAGCAGAATGACGGCAAGTTTTGTTTTCAAGCAATGTCATCAATAACATCTGCTTTAAGGCTAGCTTTTCTTCAGGCTAATTTCAGAGGCCTTGTAGAACAAGAGCCTAACTACCCAGATCTTCGGGCTGCACCATTTTCTTCTTGTGTATCTGGGATTCTGTGTCTCTAAGGGTTGAGTTTAGAAGAATGGCAAAGTGTGAACAAAAAGAAATGCAATATCATTGTGCTTTTAGTATCCGTCATGGTAGTATTAGTTCAACAAAGGTTATATAACTAACTATTGGTCACTTGATGGTTATGGCACCAGAATCAGTGCTGTATATCCTTTTCATATTTCTGTTTTCTTCTTAGTGTTCATAAGAGTGCCTAAACATCTTGTTATAAATTTTGAGAAATGAAATGTTTGAAATATTATGTACATTCTTCTTATAGAAGACATGAAGTACTTGAGATTATTTTTCAACTTATAAAAATGCTGCATTGTAGAACATTATAGCAGAATAGCAAATACCAGACCTCATAAATGTAATTAATTCCAGATTTAAATAAGTTTAGCTTTCCTGAAAGGAAAAAATAAATTTGTCAGTTATTAAACCATATGGGATCCAACAGATGAATACATATTGCTGACAGACATATTTACTGATATATATTTATATGCACGAAGTTAGACAGGATTCCTATTCAAGGATGTCTTTGATATGTATATATTTATTCTCAAAATTTAAATTTCTTTTTTTTTTTTAAAGATTTTATTTATTTATTTGACAGAGATCACAAGTAGGGAGAGAGGCAGGCAGAGAGAGAGAGAGGAGGAAGCAGGCTCCCTGCCAAGCAGAGAGCCCGATGCGGGGCTCGATCCCAGGACTCTGGGATCATGACCTGAGGGAAAGGCAGAGGCTTTAACCCACTGAGCCACTCAGGCGCCCCTCAAAATTTAAATTTCTTTTTACTTTTATGTTATCAACTCTGTTTCCAAAATTTCATCTTTGGAGAATCCAGATTTTAATTATTTTCCTACTATAATTTCTGGACCCGCAACTGTACTTTAATACAGCTATTTAGTTCTATTTTTGTGAGGATACTTTGAAAGGGGAATCAGTACCTTCACAAATCTTAAAAAGACATCTTCAGAGTCTGTAGCCAGTATTGCTGTGTATACTTATCTCTTTCTTTTCAATGCCATGAATCATTATAAATGTCAGGTTCATTATTGTGGCATGCTGAAATGATTGAGTGGGAACTGTGCCCAGCACTGCATTGTAAAACAATCCATCCCCAAACGCATTGCCCTGTACTGTATGCATCAGCCCAATCAGATTTTCTCTGACACGCTGGTGATTGCTCTTTTGTTTGGTCTTGAAGAATTCAAAGCCATAAAATTCAGCTCATACTTGAACACAGTATCAAGACTATTGCTACCCAAGGTGAATCTGTGCCTGTTAACTAGAGTCATGCCTAGTCATATCTGGTTGTAGGGTTGCATTCTGCACTTTTCCTTCACTTCAGTCATGTAATCAGCATCTGTGAGTGAACTTTGTTGTGTTACATGTTTTTTTTCTAGTATATTGGGAGTCCCATTCTTTACCTATGTTCAAATGGGGTTAAATGTGCCTTTCTTGGTAAAAGAAACAGCTTAGAGCCAACCCATAGTAGTCTATTTATTTTCTATGTTGTCATGCCCATTTACAAAATCCAGTACTGTTTTCCCCCCATTAGTGAATGTGTGCAAATGTGCGAGTTCTGAAGAGCAGCCTTTGTCAGTACAAAACCAACACAGGTGAAGATGTTTGCCTACGTCTATTAATACCTCATTCTCAGATATAACTACTGAATGCTGTTCTGCGGGCTTGCAAAAAGAGCTAGAGAATACAATAGGTTCGATATATAAGATAAAGAGGAAAAGAGGGCAAAAAAAGAAATTTTTGAGTGAAGCAGAAGAAGAAATACAAAGTTTAATGTTACTTTTCTTTTAATAACTATTTTCCTTCCATGAAGTTACGGGATTGCCTCTGTACCTGCTTAATTTCTGCAAGCCAAGGGTTTCTAGGTGGCTCTCCAAAGCATTTGCCGGAAGGTGGCGATATAAGCCCTTATTGCCTAGAGCTGTCCCAAGTGCTGAAGCTGATATCAGCGCTTAAGAAAAACTGCGGGCCGGAGACCAGGGATTCCACCAAGTTCCTTTAGAGGTTTGCAGGCTCAGGTGAAGAAGAAGCAAAGGCCATATAAAATCCCCAACCTTATTTGTAGAATACAGGCAAAAGATTCCCTTCCCTACATTTACTCGCCACAAAGCTATGAAACGTGGCAATATTTATCGATATTAAAAAGGTAATGGTAATGGAAAGGCATGTGTATATGTATGTGTATAGAATACATGGGGAATTAGGCTTTTTTTCTTTACTTTTTTTTTTAAGATTTATTTATTTGACAGATAGAGATTACAAGTAGGCAGAGAGGCAGGCAGAGAGAGAGGAGGAAGCAGGCTCCCAGCTAAGCAAAGAGCCCGATGCGGGGCTCGATCCCAGCACCCCGGGATCATGACCTGAGCTGAAGGCAGAGGCTTTAACCCGCTGAGCCACCCAGGCGCCCCTTTTCTTTACTTTGATACGCAGCTATTTACTGTCCATTGACACGTCCTTTATAATTCCTTTCCACCCTAATTACCCAAGGTTAAAAAAAAAATAAATAAAGCCACAGGCAACATCTTCCCCAAGGGAGTCAGGCTGGACTGTCAGATAATGAAATCGCTGGCTTCTTTAAAAAGCTAAGAACCACTTTGTCTTCTTTCCATCAATTAACAATAATTTACAGATGAACCTAGGACTGTCTACCTCCCCGTTCAGACTCCATGTGGCTCCTTTTCTATTGCCACTCTGTTGCTGCTAACTCTACTTAATAATTTGATAGAAATATGAAGCAATGGATAGTTAGGATTTTTTTCCCCTCTCGAGTTTGGCTGGGTGAGAGGCTGAGTTATACGTTGCAATATTGGTCTTACCGGCGGCAGATCCTTTGGAAGCGAATTCTGAATCTCTGCCTACCAAAAGGGGCTAGAACGAAAAGACGCTGATTTAGTGGGAGAGGAGGGCGGGGACCCAGAGGAAAGAGACACTCAGGGTTGGGGAAGTGTTAGGAGGGGAGGGTTAGCGTGGGAGGGAGGGACACTCTCAGAGCTGTCGGAGCGACGCAAGGAAGGATAAAGAAAGGGGTGTGAGAAGAAAGAGGGAGACTGAAAGAGGAGGGAGAGGGAGAAGGGGGGGGATGCGTTCTAGAGAGGAGACAGGAGGAGAGAGTGGGAAAGGGATAGGGAGAGAAGCAGGAAGAGGAGAGTCAGAGTGACCTTAGAGGATGAGGCTTCTCTATTCCAGATACTTCTAAGATTGAAGACTGTTGGCTAGTGGGGAGACTCGACTCCGGCTCCGGCAGCCAGTTGGGCAGCGGCAAAGTAAAATGGACAGTGAGAAACAGATGTTCCAGCCACCTCTCCAACGCCCAGAGGTCCCGGAGCTGTTCTCTGGCGAACTCCGTTCCCAGCTGGAGTCTCTGAGCCTGCTGGACCAAGGGAGCCCAGGGAGCGCTTGGAAGCTGCTCCTCGGAGATGCCCTCGCCTGAGCAGTAAGAACTTCCTGCTTGAGTCCCTGCATTCCCTCCACCTGAAACTCCCCGGGAGAGAGGGGTGGAAGACCCCAGGGGGAGGGGCGAGGGGGATCCTAACGCAGCACTTTCTCCCCTCCCCCTCCCCCTTACCCCCTCCGGGCGCGCAGGCATGGATGTGCTCAACCCAGGGCAGGGCAACAACACCACCTTGTCTAAGGGTCCCTTCGGGATACGCGGCAACGCTACTGGCATCTCCGACGTGACCTTCAGCTACCAAGTGATCACCTCACTGCTGCTGGGCACGCTCATTTTCTGCGCGGTGCTGGGCAATGCGTGCGTGGTGGCCGCCATCGCCCTGGAGCGCTCCCTGCAGAATGTAGCCAACTATCTTATCGGCTCTCTGGCTGTCACCGACCTCATGGTGTCGGTGCTGGTGCTGCCCATGGCTGCGCTCTACCAGGTGCTCAACAAATGGACGCTGGGGCAGGTCACCTGTGACCTATTCATCGCCCTCGACGTGCTGTGTTGCACCTCGTCCATCCTGCACCTGTGCGCCATTGCGCTGGACAGGTACTGGGCCATCACGGACCCCATTGACTACGTGAACAAGAGGACGCCCCGGCGCGCCGCTGCGCTCATCTCGCTCACTTGGCTCATTGGCTTCCTTATCTCCATCCCGCCCATGCTGGGTTGGCGCACTCCCGAAGACCGCTCCGACCCCGACGCGTGTACGATTAGCAAGGACCACGGCTACACTATCTACTCCACCTTTGGCGCTTTCTACATTCCGCTGCTGCTCATGCTGGTTCTCTACGGGCGCATCTTCCGAGCTGCGCGCTTCCGCATCCGCAAAACAGTCAAGAAGGTGGAGAAGGGAGCGGACACCCGCTTTGGGGTGTCGCCGGCCCCGCAGCCCAAGAAGAGCGTAAACGGCGAACCGGGGAGCAGAGAATGGAGGCAGGGTGTGGAGAACAAGGCAGGGGGTACTCTATGCTCCAATGGCGCGGTGAGGCAGGGTGAGGATGGCGCCGCCCTGGAGGTGATTGAAGTGCACAGGGTGGGCAACTCCAAAGAGCACCTGCCGCTGCCCAGCGAGGCGGGTGCTATCCCTTGCACCCCCGCCTCCTTCGAGAAGAAGAATGAGCGCAACGCCGAGGCCAAGCGCAAGATGGCCCTGGCCCGGGAGAGGAAAACGGTGAAGACGTTGGGCATCATCATGGGCACATTCATCCTCTGCTGGCTGCCCTTCTTCATCGTGGCCCTAGTCCTGCCCTTCTGTGAGAGCAGCTGCCACATGCCCACCCTGCTGGGAGCCATAATCAACTGGCTGGGCTACTCCAACTCTCTGCTCAACCCTGTCATTTACGCCTACTTCAACAAAGACTTCCAAAACGCGTTTAAGAAGATCATCAAGTGCAAGTTCTGCCGCCGATGATGGTGGAGTAGTAGGCGAGTAGGCCCGCCCCATCCTCTCGGCTTCCTCCAGTCCTCTGGAATCAACACTTTCCGATAGCTCGCTAATTTCCTCTGACTTTCTCCGTTGCTCGGAGTCTCCGCTTCCAGACCTCGTCCCTCCTCCCCGTCGCCCAATACCCTGCTCAGAGGGAGTGCGCTTTGTGCAAAGAGCCCCAGAGAAAGGTCTGGAGGGGGTGGGAAACTCCCCGCTCTGTGATAAGGGACCTTGGCTTAGCCTTTGGTCTCAGAATCAGTTCTGAACTCTACACTTGCCTCCTCCCTCTTCCGCATTTAAGGCGAAAAATCTACACAGAAAAATAAACAGTACAAGCAGCCGCCGCGCCCACTATCCGCTCCTACATGATCGCCCCACAGCTAGAACTTGGATTTAAGGTTCAGGAGTTTGCTTCATTCCCGATTTCCAAACCTGCCCCGCCATCCCACCCTAGAAACTCACTTTTCCTCCCCTCAGTTTCATGCCTAGGTTTGCTAGTCGGGAAAAGCTGGAGGGTCTGTTTTTCCCAGTGACTGTGGTGTCCCTGGGAATCCCCGCCCCCCCCCCCCCCCCCCCCCCCCCCCCGTGTAGACTTGCAGAGTATCTCTTCCGCGCACAGCCCCTGCTCTGTCTTCCTGGACTCCAAACAAGTGGCCAGAAGCTGTCTCTCAGAGTGCACTTGTAAGTACAAGCAAGGCTGGGCCAGTGGGGGACAGCGAGGAGGGAGTGCGGAACGATTTTTATCCGTGCTTGCCTTGGCGTCAGCACTCACCAAAGAAACTGACAATCAGTGGAAAGGGAAAACGAACTTCGGTTTGTATGGGCTCCCCGCGCGTCTGCACGTTCGGGCGCCGCGACTTACCTACCGCGGGCTGCGCGGATCAACAAGGTGTAAGTGCTCAGGCCTCCCGGCCGCCTACCAGCGCGGCGCCTACCAGCCCGGCGCCTCCGCAGCCAGCGGTTGTGTGGCGTGCGCTCCCGGCGCGCGCGCAAGAAAGTCTACCGAACTAGAGCCATTCCTCCGCTTACGCCGAGGGACGCGCCGAAGGGCGGATAAACCACGGGGGTTGCCGAAGCCGGAGCTAGCTCTGGCGGGACAAGCTGGACCCCGGGAAGCCAAAGAGGGTGGTGTCGGGCGTAAGAGGGAGGAGACATCAGTGCGCGCGGCCCCGGCTGCAGGTGGCGCTCCTCGTGGAACCCGAAGGGGCAGTTTTATCCAAGGGATGCAGACTTTCCTCCTAGTTACCCCTGTCCTTTCGGGTAGAATGGTTCTGTTAAGCATGTCCTAACATTACACGGGATTTGTTCTGTAGGAAGTCCAGCACACATAATTACCAGGACCTTGCTTTCCAAATAGGAATTCCAGGCTTCCAATGAGATGGGTCCCGATAGGCTTTGTATCGTCTGTGACCTCACAGGGAGTTACTTTAAATAATAGGGCCCCAAAGACTAGTTAGGGGTGCTCTCGCTGAGGAGTCCCTGAGAATCTCGTACAGGGATATTATGTTTGCTCCTTGGCCTGATGTGAGCCACAGGTCTAAGACAAACCAATTTCTTGCCATTTGAATATATGGAGCACTCCAAGCTTTCTCCTCCACAAAAGTTACTCTTTCAACCTTGCCACTTCTGCTGAGAAACCAGTTAGAATCTTTACTGCCCCCAGAAGGGAAGTTATTTTGGTGCTCCTTTTGAATGTAAATTTCCATCCACAGGACTGGAATCAAGAGGTTTGTAAGTTAGATGTAGCCTCTAATTTTCTGATGACTAACGGTTGTGTTTTCCAGTAATTGCACAAAGTTATTGATTTTTCTCTTCTCTCCTTTCAACTGGACCTTTTGAATGATTGCGTCGCTGTTTTGAGAATAGTGTTGCAAAAGTTGCCAATGGAATGTTCACTTGTGTTTAGGATTAAGAAGGTGAAAAGACAGCACTATCCCTGAAGCCATTTTCTTGTTCGTCAACAGAACAAAGCCTCCATTTGGTATCTTTTTCTCTAACTGAAACTAAGAATAAGCATCATATCCAGTTAAGATATAGAACTCTGGACAGTCAGTGGCTGGTTTGTTCATGCATGTGTAATACTGAATAAGGGGCTAAGGTAGACGTCTTCAGTCCAAAAGTTATTATTTGAAAATTCAATGTCTTTATTTTTTTTCTTTTTCTTTTTCTTTTTCTCTTTTTCTTTTTCTTTCTTTCAACTTACAATAATTTCAGTACACCTGTATGGAAAAAAAATGCACTTTTCTGTGTGTCTTCCTTAATTTTAGAACAAATTATATATGTAAAATAATTCTAGCTCAAAATTTGTTAATCCAAATTATGCTTTGACCAGCAAGTGTTACATTCAAAGTCTTGAGTCTTCCATTTATTTTTGTCTCTTACAGAACTCTATGGGGATGGCTTTTGGACATTTATTCTTCCTACTTTGGAGGAATTACATGAAAATGAGGAAGGAGCATCCAATTGGGGTATAATTGCCAAGGCAATAGAGAAATTTGGGGAATAAGTGCATAGCAGTCAGCAGCCCCTGATGCTTTTTATTTCTTTTAGTCTTTGTATTAAGACAAAGTATATATATGCATCAAAATTGGCCTTCACTTTTCTCTGTGACAATAAAGGACTTCATTAATGGTAATGCTACAATAAACTGATATCAGTAACACATGCATCTTTATTTTAATTGGAATTACTGTCTACTTGTCTTTATTTGTATTATTTAAAAATTAAAGCTAAAAATACAATCATCAGTGGAATATTCTGTTATACAGATCAGGGATGTGACACTTGGGGAAATAAATTCAGTTTTTAGTACTGAAACTCATTCTAAATGAGTGATTTCTTTAAAAAAAAATCCTGTCTCTGAAGGAGAAGGTCACATCCCATCTTTTAGCCATGAAACCATGAATTTTCCCTGACTAACACCTATGGTTAAGACTTAGACATCTTTCTAATTAATATGGACAGGGTGGAGGACATGCAGAAGAGAAATACAGCCTCTGATGAAAGCAACAAGAAACACAACCACATCTTGCATTTTTAAAGCAGTGGACAGTCTGATGCCCCTCCTCTGTCTTCCCCACAACTTGCAGAAGAAAATAGCCTCCCCTGGTTTCAAGTAAAGCAAGTCATTGTTTTGGCGTTTGTCACTCAATTAAAATTGGAGGGGCATTTTCCTTTCTGTCTGGGGCTCAGTTGACAGTGGGGTTCTGTATGGAAGATCTATTACTATGCTAAAACTAGTTTTTATGCTCTCTTTTCCCTGGCTGGACTCATCAGCAGTGCCTCTTGTTTCCCAGGTTATGTTTGTTAATTCCACTGCTTTCTGGTATCAGAATGATGACTGCAGGGCATGGTGAGCCCAGGTACACATCACAGGGAACACAGAGGTCGGGGATATTTCGGCCCCAGAAGAGAGCCCTCTGAAGTGGCAGGCAGCCTTGTACAGACAATGTATGTATATTCATGTTCTCCCAATAATGAAGAGTAAAGACAGGGGAATGGGGAGAAGAAAAGCTGTCTAGAATTTCTCATTTGAAAACTATTCTATTTATGTATCCCTCACCTTGAGTAAAATGATGCCTTTGGAATAGTTGTCTTTTAGATTCTGGGATCTCCCTTCTTGGCCCTTGTTCTCTGCTCTGGCATCTATTCTTCCAAGGGGAGAATGGCTTTTTGTTTTCTGCAGGCCTTCCCAAGTTTCTCTCAACACTCAAACTGAGAAGGAAAATAGTTATCATTCACTTCCAGTGTGACTAACACGCCTGGATAACAAATTAGGGACCACTGTGTATCAGCCTCCATTAAATAATGTTGAAATGTGGGTCTACAAATTAATATAAGATACTTTTGTCACCTTGAAGGAGTTTCCAACCCACTGGGGTGTATAAGAACAAGCTGCGAAGGCTGAAGGAATACTAATGGTAGAATATTAGTATCATTCCACAGGACAAGTCACAAGAGTTTGACTGTGTAAGAATTCAGGGGACAAAGATTGCTGTGAGCTGGGGGTAGGTAGGAAAGTTTAGGTAGGGAACAGCCGCATAAAGCATCCAGGACTGAGCTGTAGACACATGGATGGGGGTGGTATGAAAAGGCAGACATACTTTATGAGATGCCAATGACAACCTGATCCCTTCTTCTTGTCAAGTAGGGGCATGGGATGAAATTTCTGACTGCATTGCTGAATGCTGGTAGCCTGGGTTGGTTGAGGAGGTGGAGATCTTGGAAAAAGATGCAGGTTCACGGCTTCCTATGTGTTGTATCAGAAGGGTCTGGGAAGAGAAAGAAAAGATGAACCTATAAAGTCAGAGAAATGGCAGTTGGGGTAACTAGATAAGAGGAAGAATGTTTTGACAGAGTAAGGCACACCATATGAATAGGGAGAAAACCATTAACTATTAAATGTTGGCAAAAGATTGATTGGGGGCAGGTACGAGACAGAATAATTCATATTTATGTAATGTTTAAGGTTTTGCCAAGTGATTTTCACACAATACACCATTTAAGTTTGGGGTAATAAATCCTTTCAGAAATGCCAGTTAGAACACCTCAGCCAAAGTAGAAGATTCATATAGCAACGGGTAGGTAGAGAAGAGAGTGCTAGAGATCATATGCGGGTTCATTATAATTCCAGGTTAAAAAGCTCGAACTAGAGTTTTAGTCAGTGTAAATCACTAAGAATGGGGACATAAGTGTTCCGTTTGGAGCTGATTTCAATGATGTGAGTGAAACAATGAAGGCCTGACTGTGGCATATCAGCAGAAGGAATGGAAGACAAGTTAGACATCAAAGAAAGATCTGGCGGACCTGGTGTCTGGATATGAGGAGGGAGGGAGTTGAAGATGCTGAGGAAACTTGAAGTTGGGGACAAATGACAGAAAAGGGAAATTAAGAGTTACTTCTCCTCTGGGTCTTCTTCTTCTTTTTGTTTTGTTTTGTTTTTAGCTTAATCTGTAAATATAAAAAAGCTTTTGTTCTCTGCTAAGAGAATTTCCAGCCCAGATGGCAGGGGCCTTCTGGGAAAGTATTGATACATGTCACAGCATTTGAACAGTTTGTCATTTGGGAGAGTATGTGAGGAATGATCTTCAGAGAACAATGCTTGGATCAATACCCTGGTTGTTGATGCACTTATATTTTCTCTTTGTGGAACATGCTGTATTTTGGGGAGAGCCACAAATCCAAGGTACTACAGCAGCCTTTCAAGAACGATAACTCAACATACCATGATGGGCAGTATATTAAGGACACATGAAGCCCGGAAGACTGAGTCTGTCCAGTTGACCCAGTGGAGAGCAGAATAATCCACTTTCCTCTTCTTTTTTTTTTTTTAAGATGTTATTTATTTGTTAGAGAGAGAGAGAGTACTTAAGTAGGGGAAACAGCAGGCAGAGGGGGAAGCAGGTTTCCTGCTGAGCAAGGAGCTGGATGTGGGACTCTATCCTAGGACTCTGGGATCATGACCTATGGTGAAGGCTTAATGGATACTTAATTGATTGAGCCACCTAAGTGTCCCAATTCACTTTCCTCTTCAAGTCCAGTTATCAAGAACCACGGCAGACCTGTTTGATCCTGAAACCAGATATTCCTAGAAAATCTAGATCCAGGAGGCTAGAGTATGTAGTGACTTACTTCTCTTTTCCATCTCACTTTGCTTTGTGGCAGTGGCAGGGATGGGGAAATGAGTTGGGTCCCCAGACACTTCAGTAAATGATCCAGTCATTTCTACGAGGCCTGTCTGTAACACTGCACAACTGTCCAGCTTTTGGCAAGTTCCCCAGGGCAGATTTCAAGGAGATGTCTTACATTGGCAATTGGTTGTTCCGATGTGTCTCCCCTGTATTCAGGTTTGAAGAAAGAAGGGGAAACAGGCTGGCTGGGAGGAGGAACAGGGAAAAGAAGGAGTAGACCATAGGACTCACCTATCTTACAGGTTGTATAGCTGTGGAGATGGAGGAGGAAGTGTTTTGAAACTTGGATGAGAAGCGTTTTATGAAGTCTGGTATGCTTCACTGTTTCTGGGAATAATTAGGGTGACGTTATGAGAACCGGTAAGAGAGAAAGCAATAGTGGAAGCTGATTGTAACTTGAACAGAACAGTAGAGACAGGACTCCAGTTGCAAATATTCACAGTGTGGTTTCTTGCAAGCAGATGTTGCATTGTAAGGATTTGCAATGGAGAATGGGACAGCCTCTGGTTCAGGAATAGTGGGCAGATGATTCATTCATTCGTTCAACTAATGTTTCAGGACTACCTGTGGGCCAGACACTGTTCTATGTGCTTTAAAGACAGCAGTGAACCAAGCAGATGAAGTGTCTGTGGTAGATTATATGTAAAAACACCACAGTCACTGCCCTCCATGTGTGCACTTTTTTTTTTTTTTTTTTTGCAATGTGACTTTTAGCTTCTCCTACAAAGGTCTGGAGGCTTTCTCGCTGGGCTGGCCTTGTGACTTGCTTTAACCAATAAAACATGCCAGACTGATGTGACCGTGCAGCTTGTGAGGCCTCGCACTCTTCCACGTGCTCCTTCAGAATCGTGCGCAACCACCATGTAAACAAGCCTGGGCTCACTTGCTGGAGACCACCAGAAGAGTCATCCTAGCCAGGGCCATCATGGATGAGCCAGATCTCAAGTGACTCAGATGCTGACTACAGATGCAAAAGTGAGCACAGCTAACACCAGAGAAGCCTCCCACCTTCATTTATTACCAAACTGTCAAAGCACAGACTTGTGAACAAAATAGATGGTTGTTATTTTAAGGCACTAAAATTTTAAGGTAATTTGTCATGCTGAAAAGGCTAGCCAATACAGTCTCATGCCTTAAGAAGTTTACATTCCAGAGAAGGAAAGAAAAAATTAACAAAACCACACACACACGCACACACACACACACTGATACATCAGATGGTGATCAGCATTATGGGAAAAAAATAGAGTATGATATATAGCATGTGCTGAGCTGGAGGGAAGAGTGTTCCTATTTTTTAAAGTACTTTATTTATTTATTTATTTGACAGAGAAAGAGCGAGTGCACAAGCAGGGGAGCGGCAGGCAGAGGGAGAGGGAGAAGCAGGCCCCCCACTGAGAAAGGAGCTCTATGCAGGGCTCTATCCCAGGAACCTGGGATCATGACCTGAGCTAAAAGTAGACACTTAACTGACTGAGCCACCCTGGCACCACTAGTGTTCCTATTTTTTATAGGATGTTCAAGGAAGGGCCCACAGATAAAGTAACATTTAAGTGGACGCCTTGAAAAAGTTACCAGAGGTGTGAGGTTGAGGGTTGGTGAAAATGAACACTTGAAGAAATAAATCTTTAATCTGATACAATTTACTATGAAATCTATAAAGGGTAGATTTCCAACAGGAAATACCAGGAAATTGAAGATTTAAGGATTTGTGTGCTCAAATTCTAGAATTTTCTTAGTTCTTGACAGCAGACTTATTTAGGTTGAAAATATTTGTATTTAGCCTCTTAGGGTTGAGGTCATGGGAAACCCTGAAAGCGGTCTTACTAAGTGTCATATAGTCCTATAATCCCCAGACTCTGGCATATACTGTACATAGTGGAAACAAACAAACAAAAAATTACCTTGACAAGCCAAGTCATGCTGAATTTAACATCTTACTATGCTACCACTGACATCTTGCTATGTTGTATATTAGTTTTATTTTGAAAACAGGTCTATTGAGATATAATTCACATTCTTTTCACTAACCCAATAAGTATATGATTTGAAGGGGTTTGGTGCATTCACAGAGTTGGGCAGCCATCACTGCAATCCATTTTAGAGTATTTTTATTACTCCCCCAAGTAAGTGCCAATCTGTTAACAGGTGCTCCTTATTTCCCACTAAACCCAGAGCCCCAGGCAACCACTAATCTACTTTCTGTCTCTATGACTTTGCCCATTAAGGGCATTTCATATAATATGTAGTCTTTTGTAAAGGGCTTATTTTACTTAGCATAATGTTTTAAAGGTTATCCATGTTGTATTAGGTATATTTATATATTTTAGGTATTTTTATATATAAAAATATATATAAAGTATATTTATATATATAAAATATATGCATATTTATATAGATATAGTAGGTATATATTTATATTGCCAAATAATATTTAATTTTATAGCTCTACTACATTTTATTAATTCACCCATTAATAAACATTTGGGTTGTTTGCACTTTTTGGCTATTATGGATAATGCTGTTGTGAACATTTGTGTACAAATTCCTGCGTGGGAATGTTTTCATAATCTTGGATATAAAGCAAGGAGTAGAATTGCTGAGTTATGTGCCAGCCATATGTTTAACATTTTAAGGAACTTAAAAAATGTTTTCCAAAGTGGCTGCAACTTTCTGCTTTTCTGCATTCCTACCAACTACGTAAAAGTGACCCTTCCAATGTCTCCTTGCCAGGACTTGTTATTATCTGTGTTTTGATGGTAGCCATCTTAGTTTGCGGTGCTCTCTCTTTGCGGTTTTTGTTTGCCTTTCTCTAATAACCATTGATATTGAGCATCTTTTCATGTGCTTATTGACTATTTGTATATCCTATCTAGAGAAATAGCTATTCAAGTTCTTTTCTCACTTTTAAACTCAGGTGGTCTTGTTGTTATTGAATTGTGGAAGTTTTTTCTATATGCCAGATACTAGATTCTTACCAGAAGATGGTCATGTTGGGAAAGCACTCAGGCTTTCACTGTTTCGTATGCTGTTTACTATGGGTTTTTTATAGCTGCGCTTTATCAGGTTGAGGAAATTTCCTTATTTTCCTACTTTGTTGAGTGTTTTTATCATGAAGGTGTGTTGGATTTTATCAGATGCTTTTTCTGGATCAGTTAAGATGATTATGTGCATTTTTTGCTTTATTCCATTGATACGGTGTATTACACTAATTTGTTTTCAGATGTGAAACCAACCTTAGATTCTTGGAATAAATCTCACTTAGTCATGATGTATACTTTTTTTATATGTTGCTGGAATGGATTTGCTAGTATTTTTTGAGGGTTTTATATCTATATTTATATGGGATATTGGTCTATAGTTTTCTGTTTCTGTTATAGCTCTGTCCAGTTTTGATATCACATTGCAAATGTGTAATGATGTCCTATTTATGAACACGCACAGGCTGTTCAAGGTTTAGGAAGGATTGACCATGCGTGGAGGTGTTAGAAACATCCTAATGAATTTCAGTTACTATAAAGGGTCTGAGTGGGTCACCACAGTTCTAGAAACTAACCAGATAATCATTGATGATGTTAACGTTAGTGTTCACGCTTTCTTTTGGTTATAAAAACATCTTATTACAGTTTAATAATGTATCAGAGCACATTTGTGGTCATCAATATTTAAAACCGTTTCTTCCTTAGTACATAGCTAGGCTACATTTTCCAATCCTTCTTCTTATAGGGTGTGACTATCAGGGTGGGTCAGGCTAATATAATATGTTCAGACTGATATCACCACTTTGAGGGTTTGACTGTAAAGAGCTCCCGAATGATCTTCTTTTCTCATTTGGTAGGTAAATGAAGAGGACTTCCTGGTCAGAGAGGAGTGTGGGGCCACATGTGTAAAGAGCTGGATCTCTAATTCTCTAGGTAGACCAGTCTTCCCCATTCCCCTCCCCACCAACTAGGCTTTGACTGTGATACTAACAGAAATGAAAGCTGAGTTTAATTTAATTAAACTGAGGTTTTTTAAGGTTGTTTATGCAGAAGTTAGTCTGTTCTGATCAATATATCAAAATAAAATATAAACTATCCCATCAATGAGGTTGCACTAGATAAGTGAGGTGACTACCAGCTGCTCTTCATTTTGGTCAAGGTCATGAACCTGCTGGGGAGAGATGAACATAGGCCAAGATGTCACATTTTCCTTGTATATTCTGAACAATACTGGGTAGCCAGGAGGAAGCCTTGTGCCCATCACTGGTGCCTTAGTTCAGAGACTTAGTTTTGCTCCGGCTTTAGTTTTATAGAGTGCGTTCACAATAATGCCCCTGAGCCACATCTTTGGGTCTTTGGGAAAATTATAAAATAGACACAATTGATTTTCAATGGCTTTTGCTTTCTTTGAGGCCTCCTTTTCTTTCATTATGCTTTCCCCATTAGGCTCTCAAAATCTGCACTACATGTCTCCCTAAGGAAGTTTCTGACTTGCAAATTTTATTTCCCATTCTTTCCATTTTGGGTTATGCTAAAGGTTGTGGAGCAAAAAGCCAGGCCAGAAGCAGACAGAAAGTTGACTAAGTTGACTGGTAATCATGAGATACAATGATGACTTTCCTTTTATCATTTGGACAATTGAAATGGGGACTATAGAATGAACACCTTGTGATTTGGTGTATTGCCATGGGTATAACATGTATAACTTGTCCCAAGGGAAATGAAATGATCTGTACCATGCTTTTCCAATGACAGTCTTCCAAGTTCGTGTGTTTATACATGTAACTAGATAACAATAAGATGACAAATGGCCAAGAACTTTCCTATATTACCACATGAGATTATTTAAGAATTCTCTAGCATATTTAGATGGCTACTGCAGTAGAATAGCTTAGGTGAGTATGATGGAGGAAGGACAGAAACGGTAATGATTAATAACACAGAGCTGCAAAGAAAGCGCTGAGAGGCCTGGGAGATGGGTTGAGTGTGAAAAATGGTGTTGGAGAGGAACCCACATTGGGAGATGGGGGAAGATTGGAATAGACTCGAAATAGGGAATTGAAGAACAGAAGGTGCTACTTTGGGAGAGAAGAAACAGTCCTTTGATAAATGTCCAGGATTCAATTTTAGTCTTTTTTTTTAAAGGTTTTGTTCATTATTTGAGAGAGATATAGAGGAGAGAGAGCCCACGAGTGGGGGTTGGGGAGGCAGAGGGAGAAACAGACTCGCTGCTGAGCAGGGAGCCCATGAGTGGCTCCATCCTAGGACCTGGGATCGTGACCTGAGCTGAAGGCAGATGCTTACCTGACTGAGCCACCCAGATGTCCTAATTTTAGTCTTAAAAGGAAAGAAAGCAGCTCTGTGGTAAGAGGTGTGGGGACACAGAGAGGCGGTGCAGGCATTGCCTGAGGAATGCTAGCTAACATAATAGGCTGTGCTGTCATGAGAGACATAAACATTTCTTTTTCTTTCAGATAAAAGGAGTCCCAAGTATGTCTCTAGAGACTGGGAAAATGGAAGCAACAAAGAAGAAAGATTGAAGGCAGGAAGAACTGAAGATTCTTGTGAATGAGGGGTCATTGAAGGAGCCAAGTCTTAAAGAAGGCAACAGGTTGAAGGGTTGAGCTCTGAGGTGGAGACTTTCTGTGAGACAGGAGATGAAGGGATACATATGAAGAGGTAGAGAGAATCCAGCTTTGGGGAGAAAGGAAGCTATTGTATGAGGATCAACCTGTCAGTGGTTTCATTCGAGAGTTATATGCCACAGGTCATATTGATGCCATAGGTCAGTTGATGCCACAGGTCAACAGTTAAAATGAAAGCACACTTGTGCTGGAGAATCTGCTACCTGGGAGCCAGATGAAATTGCATGGAATTGGAGGCTGCAAGTGGTACCTGTTGAGAGTAGCCTTGGAGTTTGAGCTGTCTTTACACTAGTCTATATATGACCTCTTTTTTGGTCCCTTCTGGCCTGGCTTTCTCCTTCACCACCTTTGGCATGGTTTGAAGTCAAGAGAATGGGAAATCAAACATAAGGGTCCTTTCCAGGGCTGGCAGTTGCTCTGATTTCCTCCACTTCACCGTTGCCTCTAAGGATATGTAGAATCCTTCATTATTGAAGCTTTGACAAACAGGAGAGAATTTGTGCCTGATAATTTTTTTATTCAAGAAGTAAGATAACAAGTGATAGGAGTGAGGGCAATTATGTCAGCAGGGTAAATAAAGTCTAGAATAGTTAATACAACTAAAATTGTACTAGAGATTTTAGAACAGGGATTCTTACTGTCAAGAAACTCGGTTTTTGAGTTATCTGCTGATATTAGACGTCTGGCTTTGTACTAAACCAGATCCATGGGAATGGGTAACTCATAGCTTATTTTGTGGTTCTTTCCCAGCTCTCCCTGGTTGCCAAACCCTATTGCTCTACCTCTCTAGGTTTCTCATACATGCTCTTCCTATTTTTTTTTTCAATTTCCCACATTCCAATTTTAGGTTTTAGTTCATGCCTAAATTCATGATTGCATGATTATTCCAGCTTCCTATATTACCTTATATTTCATCTTCTTACTCACTTCTCCTTTTATTCAGTCTTGAGTACCACTATTAAATTAATATCCTATGGCAAAAGATTCCCCATATTCAAGTGTACTTCTCACAATATAACCAATTCCTCCTAACCTCATGCTGAGATTAAACGAGATAATATCTGGAGATATTTAGAGAAACTTTTTTTTTAAAAAAGATTTTATTTATTTATTTGACAGAGATCACAAGTAGGCAGAGAGGCAGGTAGAGAGAGAGAGGGAAGCAGGCTCCCCACTGAGCAGAGAGCCTGATGTGGGGCTGGATCCCAGGACCCTGGGATCACGACCCCAGCCGAAGGCAGAGGCTTAACCCACTGAGCCACCCAGGCACCCAGAAAAACTCTTTTCTATAGTACCTATTTAACAAATGTAATTGGATTTTTACTCAAGGCAAAACATGTGATTGGGTTGTTCATTGTTTTGCAGGTAGAGAATAGGGAGAAAAATTATATCTAATATTAGATTTCATACTCCTGTTTTTTAACCCACTGAGCCACCCAGGCGCCCCATACTCCTGTTTTTTAAAATTGTATGAAATAGAAGACACTTAAGTAGAAGTCCGACTTATCCAGCTGTTTCTAATGACTTTTTCAAATGTGTGAGGGAGAAGTAAGAGGACATTTACAAACTATTATGATTCATAAAATAGAGCTTTTATTTGGAAGGAATAAGATAATTAATAAGACTTACAGATGTTAACTGGTAAAATACCAGAAAATGAGGCATCTGTCTTCTTTGCTTTTTGTCTTTGCTTTGTCTTTGCCTGACCTTGAAGTTCTCTTTCTGTCTCTCACCTTCTCTCTCCCTTGCTCCCTAATCTTTGGCTCTAGTGGGGTCAGGGAGCTTTTCATTGCTTTCAGTTCAGGTTTCACAGTGGTTTTCACAGTGGACCACACAGTTACCGCTCTTAAGCCTCTCCAGAGGAACCAGATGGCTGGTATCCTTGAGCTGCCGAAACAATAGTAATAAAAACCATAAAATGTGGGGAAATGATACTTTTTTCTTTTGTTACATTTCAGCTCTGACAGAGTGTCATCAAATGATAGGGACTTTAAGAACCAACCATTTTCTGAAATTCAGAAAATGTTGAGAGTCTGGACTGTTGTTCTCGTTCTTCATTGTTAAATAATTAAGGCTTGATCATTCAAACACACACACTTGACTGCTGTCATCTGATGATATTACAATTTTTGCTTTAGCAATTTAGGAAGAAGATTAACTTTAAATTGACCTAATTATCTGTTTCTCGCTTTACATTTAAGCTTTGATGATATGATATCTGATCATATTCAAATATTTAATTCGTATGCATTTCTAATATTGTGCTCTTACATTGGTATTTTTTTGTTGTGTGACTTTTCGTGATGCTTGTTTTAACATACCTCTTGCCTTCTTAATATTATTTTAAGAACATCTAGTGTGTTATCATGGGTTTGACACCATCATCACAGATTTTTTTAATGAACATTTACATATATACACATGTAATTTATTATTTGGCATACTTAAGCATGTCTTATAAAGTAGGGTGTACTTTTAACAAAATAATTTTTATTAAAAAAAAAAACAAACAAAACCCAAACTAAATAATTTTTGTGCTCACAGGTTAAAAATTGAATCTAAGTCAGTGGTTCTCAACTGGGGGTTATTTGCTTCCCCCTTCCCTGTGACATTTGGCAATGTCTGGAGAGATTCTTCATTATTGCCACTGGGGGGATACAACTGGCTTCTAGGGGGTAAGGACCAAAGAAGCTATTAAACATCCTCCAAAGCACAGTACAGCCCCACAACTAAATATAGTTTCAGATATCCATAGTGACCATATTGAGAAATCTTGATCTAGATGAATGGGCATATGATCACCTTTTCATGTTTTGGAAAGAAAAAAAAATTAAGGAACTTTTATGGCCAACAAAGAGGAAGGAAGAGTCCCAGATCAAAAATGTTATAAACGCTACCTTGTTTTTGTAATGCTTATTAACTTTCTATGAACTTTTACACTTAGAATGTCATATCAATCTTATTCCATCCCTGGGATGTAGAAATGGAAGAGTTTACAAATAAATATGCCCAGTTGCGAAACAGACACAGGGAATTTAAGTGATTATCTTATGTTTACATGACTGATTAGTGATTCCAGTTCCCTGTCCACAGAATGTTGACGCCTCTGATACAGAAATATATCTACCAATCTAATGGTAGGAGTGGAATTAAGAGGTGGAGCTTCGGGGCGCCTGGGTGGCTCAGTGGATTAAGCCGCTGCCTTCGGCTCAGGTCATGATCTCAGGGTCCTGGGATCGAGCCCCGCATCAGGCTCTCTGCTCCGCGGGGAGCCTGCTTCCTCCTCTCTCTCTCTGCCTGCCTCTCTGCCTACTTGTGATCTCTCTCTCTGTGAAATAATAAATAAATAAAATCTTTAAAAAAAAAAAAAAAAGAGGTGGAGCTTCATGTTCCCCGGAGAAAAACAGACTAGAAGTGCTAGTGCACAAAAAGGCCTGTTCTGTCTTGTCTTTGCTTTTCCCGTCTCCTCAGTAATGTGAAAAATCTCAGTAATATGAAAAACCCAAGAGGAATAAGGTTGCCATTCATCCTGTTATTAAACGCTGAATAATCTTGGATCATCAATTTTAATTAAAAATATTTGTATTGACCTAGAATTCAATTGTTTTAAGTTTAAGTTTATATTTAGCATTCGTCATAGTTTCAGGGGAAATAAATCTGAAAGTGATCCTGTAAATTCTCATAATGTAGCCATGCCGAAACTGAGACAACTCAAGCAATATGGCTTTCCGTGTTATTCCTCTGGAAGCCCTCCCTCCTCTTTTCACTATTGAATAATAAATGCGTTTATCACAGAATGCCATCACTCAAGGTGCAGGATTAAATGAGAAATGGAACTAACATTGCTGCCTGGTAACTGTGGTAATAACCTTGGATCCTGATGTCTGTGATTTTCAGAATATTTAACCTGGGGGAGAAATCCACTATCATTTCCATCATAGATTTGCTCCTACCACGTTATTTTGGTCAGAAATTAATACCTTTAAGCTTGGAAACTGCTAGTATTACAAAATAATACCTTCTGTTTTAGTACTTGAGGTAATTCATTTTAAATTAAGCAGAGCTGTCCTTTAAACTGTATAAATGCTGACCATCTAGAGTAGAGTTTATTGGAATGTTTTCCAACAGTTTGTACAGATCTTTGAAAGTGGTTGTACAGAGAAAAATAACAAAGCCATCCATCCTACATTATCAACTCCCTCATTTGTCAGTTAAAGTTTTTCTGAAATTTAGGGTCTACAAATTGGAGTAGGATTTGTTCTAAGTATATGTATGAAGTTTCTACTAGGTATATAACACTGTGGATACACCAGAGAGGCGCAGCATCTTCATAAGTTTTCTGCAGTGAAACATTTGTTAGTTTGGCTATAGGCTGGAGTGAATCCTAGAGTGAGTATCCATGGGGAGATGAAGGTGACCTAGCAGCAGAGAGGAAAGTCTTCAGTGATGAGGGCTGCCAATGTCCAAATGTATAGGAGAGCAATTTCCAGCTTAGTGAGAGGTGGGCAAAATGCTGAGAGAAAGGTCAGGGGGTGAGGAAAATCAAGGGATGAAATGACCCCACACCAGCATTTCCAAGCTATTGATTTAATTGAATGACTAGGAAGTAAGTTGTGATCAAAACTCCCCAAGTTATCTGCTCAAGGAATATGTTGAAGATGGAAGGGTTTGTTTGTAAGTAATTACCTTCTAATGGTTGTTTTTAAGCCTCGCTAATTTGAATTACCAGGGAAGCTTCTAAATACAGGTTTTCCCCTGCTATCTGAAAATACAGCATTCCTATAAAAAGTTTTCTAAACCAAAATGGCATAAAGCGCAGAAGCAATTATCATTAATTTATATGGAAAAATGTTTGAGCATTCTGAGACCCCCAAAATAACCTCTCAGGTTTTTCTGAGAACTTTGGATATACCTTGCTGACAGAGGCACACACAAAATAAATTGAGACAAAGCACGGAAGCTCACAGACACAGTTCCAAGCTATGGCAGCTGGATCCTGAGATACTGAGGGGAGTTCTTAGGGAAAGGAGATTGGGGGCGCCACACCTGCTGTTGAGGTGCACACTGCCTCTTGAAGGGCTCACTGCAAAACAGGCTGAATGAAATTTCCACTCTGCATTCTGTGTGTGTGTGTGTGTGTGTGTATAAAAGTGAAAATCCATTCAAATTTCTTTTGATTGGTGAGATCAGGTCCTAATGTAGGTCTTAAATAAAAGTGAAGTGGTCTGATGCCAAAGTGGGGGATATCCATATATGAATGACTGCACTCCCCCTGGAGATTCTGATTATTGGGTCTCGAGGAAAGCCTGAGAAATTGCTATTACAAAAGCAAACTAAGAAAACCCAACGGGCAATTCTAAAATACAGATACCCAGGAATATAAGAGGTCAGAGAAAAAAACTGATGGAACCCAGAAACCTCCTCAGATGTCAAGATGCGGTGTGTGGTTCATGATGACAACTTTATGGGTCTGGGGCTTTAGAGCAGAGTATATCACATGTGGCATAGCTTCTACCCTGGGGGCGAGAATGAGAAAAGGCCAATACAAGTTTACTCTTGGTCTCTGCTTATCGCAGGAAGTCTTCTGGAAGCCAGCACAGCAGTGGATGAAGAAGTCACACAGAGCTATAAGAATGATTGGCACTGGTCCTAATTCATGAGTGGCTTTCAGAGGATGCCCTTGAAAGGTATTGTTTGAGGGAACAAGTTAGAGCTCAACAAAGATAGAAAGTATAAATGGACTAAAAACAAAGTGATCCATATTTCAGATAGCTACATCACACAAAGGCATTGTTTTAGATCTTGCAAGAGTTAAAAAGGACGGCCAGAGATGACAAGGTTAACGCTGTCTTCTGGAAACCTGAACAAAACCCTGTCATGGGCAGAACAGGCACTGTTCCTATTGGGAGAGACATGTGTAACCGCAGTGCAGAAATCACACTTACAGAAGGAAAAATGTTTCACATCAAAGTTTCTGAATGACAAACTACATTCTTGGAGGTGTTCAATGAGGATGATGACCAATCCATGGAATAACGCAAGAACAAACAGGAGATCTCAACAAAGAGTGGGAAGATAAGTTGATGTGTTTTTTGGACAAATACAATTTTGATCTCCTACTGTCCTACATGTGTGGTAACTGTGTCTTTAAAAGCTGTTTAGAGATGTGGACTCACTTAAGTGAAACAAGTTGTTTCATTTTTAGAGGAGTTATTTTTTTTATAGGAGTTACATGATTAGACCCTGTCATTTTTTTTAGGAGTTACAAGATTAGACCCTGTTCTGTGTCATGATGGATGTTGATTTTGTTGAAGTACACCTGTCCTTGCTGCCCTATACACCCTAATAAATTTAATGTTACAAGTTGTTGGTTGTTTCCCTCACGCCTCCAATATAATTTGTTTAAATGGAAAATGGAAAACTTTAAAGTTGTATGAGCATTTTCTAGTTTCCGATAATTAGCTGAGTTCCCACGTTTAATTCTCACCTTTCCTAAATTCCTAATACAACTAATAAAAAAGAGAAAAAAGAAAAAATACTCACGAAAATTATATCAGTGAGGCTAATGAGCTAAATCTACCATTGGCAGGCTAGCTATTTTGAGGAATTACTGAAAGAAGTGGTAGAAATAGTACCAAATCTGAGGGAAATGTCTACATGCCTAGAATATAATTAATTCAGCCAGTCAGCCAGTTATTTATCCATCAGCCAACCATGTGTACGTCTGTCCATCCATCCAACCAACCATCCATCCATCCATCCTTTTTACTCACTTTGTTTAGAAATATTTATTGAGTGCTTATAATGTGTCCCACAGTTTTAGGCACTGGAGATCACAGTATTGACACAATCTTTGCTCTAATGGGATCTAGTGTGGGAAGACACAGTTCACAAGTTAATGAATAAATAAACAAGATCCTTTGTCCTTTATTTTTTAAACAAGACACTTTTAAATACTTATAAAGGGCTCTAAAAACCAAAATAGAGTATTGTAATAAAAGGGTTCTTGTAAGGGACCCTAGAAGTGGTGACAGGGAGCTGTACTTTATTTTATTGTGTCAGGGAAGACCTGTCCAAAGAGATGATGGTTTGAGCTGAGATCTGGGTGGTAGAAACCAATCAGTCACAGGAA
Source organism: Meles meles (assembly GCF_922984935.1). Lineage (NCBI taxonomy): Eukaryota > Metazoa > Chordata > Mammalia > Carnivora > Mustelidae > Meles > Meles meles. Next base: position 90,331,944 of record NC_060068.1, read on the forward strand.
GATCTGGAAGAACAGCACTTTGGGCAGATGCAATGATGAGGGCAAAGGCTAAAAAGAATCAAAGAAGTCCAGTGTGGTTGAAGAAGAGTAAAGGAAGGAGAGAGTCACTAGGTGTGAGATCAAAGTATAGGCCACTTTTCCTGCAAAGGTAACAAAGTTTTAGCTTCAGAGCTCCTCATCTGCACTTGCATCAGGTCCTAAACCTAATTTTGCATTATTTTTCTCGAATCGGGCCCACCAAGTAGCATATATTTTAGGTTCCTCAAAATTAGGATTCACCCTGAGTCAGAGGCCCAGGGTCAGCAAGTAAGACCTTGAAAAAAATTTAAGGACATCTGAATTATTGTTTACACAGGAAGCCTGGGAAGGTTTGGGTATTATACTGCTGGGACCTGGTCCATGCTATATATTATTGAAGGATTCCTGTGGCAGCTGTCCAGTAGATGGACTCCATAGGTGGGTAGGAATATAAAGAGAGGCCCCATAGGAGGTTTGTTGAGAGTTGCCAAGATACCTTAGGAGATGGTGGTTTGGAATAGTGAGGTGGCAGTGGAGATGAAAAGAAGCAAATCTGTGAAAAACTTAACTGAATAGCGTTTCTGAAGTATATTTGTTCAAGTTTAAGCTCAAGACTTGGGTGGGAAGTAGGCAGTGAATAGAAGTCAAATCTTCATTGCGCTAATGACTTTGAGAAATGCACCAGTGGACATAACCATGACATAAAAGGATAATGAGATTAAAAAACAAAACAAAACAAAAACATTCATTATTAATGAAAGTGTGATGGCAACGAACACTCCTACAGTTAATAATATGTAGATTGATGCAATTTTCCTGAAGACATGAACCTTTCCATGTTTGTTATTTTCAAATCAGTAATTCGACTTTTAGAAAATTCTTCTGTGGAAATAATCAGACCACTGGTCAAGTATGCCTTTATAGAGATGTTCATTATAGCAATGTGAATAATACAGAAAAACGGGACAAAGGTTAAACATTCAGTAATTAGGGTTTGGGTGAACTCATTATGGTAATCCATATAATAGAATACTATATAATAACTCAAAATGATGTATAAGCATACATGTACTGTGTTTTGAGAAAAGCAAGTTACAAGATATCTGTATATTAAAAAATACTTGGGCATATGAATAAGAAAAAGTCTTGAATATATACCTACATGTTAATAATGTTTATCTTTCGGTGGTAGGATTAAAGATGATTTTGTATTTTTTTTCTGTCATGAACTTTCATACCTTGCATGATATAAAAATAAAACTGATATAAAAATGAAAAATTTAATCAATGATCAGAATACTTTATTTTTACAGAAAATTCATACTGCGTTTGTTATAACTTTTGAGACTCTGAAGCAAATATGTTTTGTCATGTGGGATGCATTTTATATGTAGCTATAATCCATTAAAAATTTATTTCCATAATATGTTAGCTGTAGAGACAAGATTACACACAGCAAACAATTAAGTGGAATGAAATGAAAAATAACCCAATGTAAGTGGTATAGGTGATACATGAGAAGCTTAGTAGAAAGAGAATTTAAAGAGATCCAAGGAGTTGGCTCATTGTGCCTTTTGCATGAAGTGAGACGAGCTTGACCTTTAGGGCTGGAGGATTGGTTTCAGGAGATAAGAGCAGGAACTGCTTGGATGCAGAGATTAATGACTTATGAGGGGAGAAGTAAAGCAGTTGGTATAATTATATTTTGTTGGCATATTAAAAAGAATAAAGTTATAAGATTAGATCCAGGATAAGCTAAGAAGAATTTATAAAATCCATTATGAATCTGTAATTCACAATGGAATAGATGTAAGGAAATTATTGTGGCTTCTTGAACAGTGGGGCAATGAGATATAAATGGCATATTAGTAAATTTACTTCAAGCAAGCAGAATTAAGTGAGGAAGCTGGTGACAGGAAGCAATGACTAAGCCAGTAGGCCTGAGCTAGACACAGGTGGCATGGCATAGTGCCATGATTGTGGCTGTAAGACCACTCAGGGGGAGTCAGCAGTACTTACTACGTCAAAGAGGGGAGACCAGAAAGACTCCAGAAAAAGAGATAATGGGAAACCAGCCTGGAGAAAGTGGGAGATGAAGCTTAAATAGAAAGGATGGTCCTTCCTAAAAGAGATGAGAAGGAATTAAATATACACAGTGGAATTTGCCTGAGTGGCTACATCATTTAGGTTCTGAGTTACTGATGTGGCCCATTAATCCATTATGGCTGCCTGTGAAGACCTTGCTGTGAAAGGATACTTCAACATATGTTTTGTGTTCCTGACTTAAACAGTGATGTACTCCCCTTTAATTGTCCCTCATTCCATCTGCCATGCTTTGGTTATCTGGGCCACAGAATTAGCTACTGATTCTTTGAGATCTGTCTTCAACTTGACCCCCAGTTTTTATGGTCAAGGTTATGTATCAGCCTATAAACCTGGCTGCTGGGGTGCCTGGTGGCTCAGTGGTTTAAGTCTCTGCCTTCGGCTCAGGTCATGATCTCAGGGTCCTGGGATCAGGCCCCGCGTCGGGCTCTCTGCTCACTGGGGAGCCTGTTTCTCCCTCTCTCGGCCTGCCTCTCTGCCTACTTTTGACCTCTCTCTCTGTCAAATAAATAAATAAAATATTAAAAAAAAACCTGGCTGCTGAGGCTGAAGATGCTGTACTCCATTTTGGCTACATGGCCTAGCTCACTTGGCGTCATTTCCTTCCTGGTTTTTTAAAAACCACTTTAGAAGCTGGCCCCTGCATATGCAGCAGCAGCCCAGTATGGCATGGGGAGGCTTTGAAGTAGCCACTCTGGCAGCTGAGGGTACTGGGGTGTGGGCCTCCCCTGAGGATCTGGACATTGTCCAGAAGATTGTAACCACAAGGAAGAAGTGGCAACTGTTCATCAGGCCCTGCAAGTTGCTGCCCAACTCCCCCAGCCACTTATCCATCTGTTCTGCACAGGTGTCCACCGTGCACATAAGACAGACAAGTAATGGAGCAGGAGCTTAAGTGACTACTCCTCCTCCAACCCATGGACACCAAGCACCAGCTAGAAGGAATTTCAAATTGTTGATGTCCCTCCCACTGTCAACATGCTGACACCTGTCCAGAAGAAGTCCAAGTGCTGCTCCAACCTTTTCACTGGTGCAACTTACCTAGATCATGGTTGATATATTCAGCCGTACGTCCCCTCAACCACCTCTCACCAAAATAACTAGGAGGAGGAACACCCAACAGAGGAAAAATTCAGAGACTGTGTCCTCTCCCACACAACTATTGGATATGGATATAAAGAGTATGTCAGAAAGGGAATTCAGGGTAACAGTTGTCCAGGCAATGGCTAGGTTAAAGAAGACCATTAGTGGCAACATAGAAACTCTAAGGGTGGAAGTGAGAGCTGATCTGGCAGTACTAAAAAATGCTATCAGTGAGATCCAATCTAGTCTAAATACTCTAACAGCTAGGGTAGCTGAGGCAGAAGATCGAATTAGTGATCTAGAAGACAAACTGATAGAAAAGAAAGATCAGGAAGAGGCCTGGAACAAACAACTTAGAAGCCATGAAAACATAATTAGGGAAATAAACGATGCCATGAAGTGTTCCAATGTCAGAATTATTGGGAAACCTGAAGGGGGTGTGGAGAAAGAGAGAAGACTAGAAGATAATTGTTGAAAAATTCTGGGTGAACATTTCCCTAATCTGGGGAATGGAATAGGTGTTCTTGTCCTAGAGGCAGAAAGGACACCCCCCAAGATCAATGAGTCTAGAAATACCTCTAGACACTTAATTGTGAAATTCATGAATCATAATTTTAGACAAGAGTTCTTAAGACCAGCTAGGGAGAAAATATTCCTTATGTACAGAGGAAGGACCATCAGAATGACGTCAGACCTGTCTACAGAAACCTGGCAAGCCAGAAAGGGCTGGAAAGACATATTCAAGGCACTAAATGAGAAAAACATGCAGCCAAGAATATTTCATCCGGCCAGGCTGACATTCGAAATGGATGGAGAGGTAAAGAGCTTCCAAGACTGGCAAGGTTTAAAAGAATATGTGACTACCAAGCCAGCAGTATAAGAAATATTAAGGGGAGGGTGGTTTCTATGAAAGAAGGAAGAAACCAAGAGTGACATAGAACAGAGACTTACAGAGACAATCTACAGAAACAAGGACTTCTCAGGCAACATGATGTCAATAAAAACTTCTCTCTCAATAATTACTCTCAATGTGAGTGACCTAAATGCTCCCATAAAATGACACAGGGTTGCAGATTGGATAAAACGACAGGACCCATCCATATGGTATCTACAAGAGACACATTTGGAACCTAAAGATACATCCAGACTAAAAGTGAAGGGAAGAATAACTATTTTTCAAGCCAATGGGCCTCAAAAGAAAGCTGGGTTAGTGATTCTCATATCAGATAAATTATATTTTAAGCTAAAGCTGTAGTTGGAGATACAAAAGGACACTACATCATTCTTAAAGGGTCTATCCACCAAGAAGATCTAACAATTATAAATATTATGCCCTCAATATGGGAGAAGCCAACTACATAAGCTAACTGTTAATAAAATAAAGAGTCATATTGATATGAATACATTAATTGTAGGGGATCCTAATATGCCACTCTCAGTAATGACACATTGGGCCAGATGGACCTCTTGGATATATACAGAACATTCCACCCTAAAACAACAGGATACTCATTCTTCCCAAGCTCACATGGAACTTTCTCCAGAATAGACCACATACTGGGTCACAAATCAGGGCTCCACTGATATCAAAAGGCTGAGATTATTCCCTGCATATTCTCAGACCACAGTCCTTTGAAACTGAAACTCAACCACAAGAAAAAGTTTGGAAGGAATACAAACACTTGGAAGCTAAAGACCACCTTGCTTAAGAATGCTCGGATCAACCAGGAAATCAAAGTAGAACTTAAACAATTCATGGAAACCAATGAGAATGAAGACACGTTGGTCCAAAACCTATGGGATAGGACAAAAGTGGTCCTAAGGGGCATATACATAGCCATCCAAGCTTCCCTCAAAAAACCTGAAAAATCCTGAATACACCAAATCTCTTTACATCTTGAAGAACTGGAAAATGAACAACAAATTAAGCCAACCCCATGCACAAGAAGGGAAATAATTAAGATTAGAGCAGAGATCAATGAGTTAGAAACTAGAGATACAGTAGAACACATCAACGGAACTAGAAGCTGGTTCTTTGAAAGAATTAGTAAAATTGATAAACCACTGGCCAGACTAATCGAAGAGAAAAGAGAAAAATTAATAAAATTATGAAAGGGGAGAGATCATGACTAACACCAAGAAAACAGAAACAATCATCAGAAATTATTATCAACAGCTATATGCCAATAAGTTAAGCAACCTAGAAGAAATGGATGCCTTCCTGGAAACCTATGAACTTCCAAGACTGAAATAGGAAGAAATTGATAACCTGAATAGACCAATATCTAGTAACGAGACTGAAGCAGTGAACAAAAAGCTCCCAAAAAACAATAGCCCAGGACCTGACGGATTCCCTGGAAAATTCTACCAAACATTCAAAGAAGAAATAATACCTATTCTCCTGAAGCTGTTTCAAAAATAGAAAACAGAGGGAAAACTTCAGACTCTTTCTATGAAGCCAGGATTACCCTGGTCCCCAAACCAGGCAAAGACCCCATCAAAAAGAATTTCAGACCAATATCCCTGATGAATATGGATGCCAAGATTCTCAACAACATCCTAGCTAATAGGATCCAACAGTACATTAAAAAGATTATCCACCATGACCAGGCGGGATTTATCCTTGGGATGCAAGGGTGGTTCAACATTCACAAATCAATCAATGTGATAGAACAAATCAATAAGAAGAGAGAAGAAACACATGGTCCTCTCAATTGATGCAGAAAAAGCATTTGACAAGATATAGCATCTGTTCCTGATGAAAACACTTCAAAGTATAGGGATAGAGGGAACATTCCTCAACGGCATAAACTCTATGATGAAAAACCCACAGTGAATATCATTCTCAATGGGAAAAAGCTGACAGCCTTCCCTTGAGATCAAGAACATGACAAGGATGCCCACTCTCGCCATTCTTACTCAACATAGTACTAGAAGTTTTAGCAACAGCAACCAGACAACAAAAAGAAATAAAAGGTATCCAAACTGGCAAAGAAGAAGTCAAATTCTCTCTCTTCACAGATGACATGATACTTTTTATGGAAAACCTAAAAGACTCTACCCCCAAACTACTAGAACTCATACAGCAATTCAGTAATGTGACAGGATACAAAATCAATGTACAGAAATCAGTTGTTTTCTTATGCACTAAGAATGAAAATATAGAAAGGGAAATTAGAGAATTCCATTTACTATAGCACCAAGAACCATAAGATACCTGGGAATAAACCTAACTAAAGAGGTAAAGGATCTGTACTCGAGGAACTACGGAACACTCATGAAAGATATTGAAGAAGACACAAAAAGATGGAAAAGCATTCCATGCTTATAGATCAGAAGAATAAACATTGTTAAAATGTCTATACTGACCAGAGCAATCCATACTTTTGAGCCATCCCAATCAAAATTGCACCAGCACTTTTCAAAATGCTGGAACAAACAATCCTAAAATTTGTATGGAACCAGAAAGACCCCAACTTGCTAAGGAAATGTTGAAAAAGCAAAACAAAGCTGGAGGCATCACATTGCCTGATTTCAAGCTTTACTACAAAGCTGTGATCACCAAGACAGCATGGTACTGGCACAAAAACAGGCACATAGACCAGTGGATGAGAGTAGAGAGAACCGGTTATATATCTGCAACTCTATGGTCAAATAATCTTCAAAAAAGCAGGAAAAAATATCCAATGGAAAAAACACAGTCTTTTCAATAAATGGTGCCGGGAAAACTGGAGAACTATTTATAGAAGAATGAAACTCAATCGTTCTCTTACACTTAACACAAAGATAAAATGCAAAATGGATAAAAGGCCTCAACGTGAGGCAGGAATGTATCAAAATCCTAGAGGAGAACATAGGCAGTAGCCTCTTTGACATCCGCCACACCAATTTCTTTCAAGACATGTCTCCCAAGATAAAGGAAACAAAAGCAAAAGTGAACTTTTGGGACTTCATCAAGATAAAAAGCTTCTGAACAGCAAAGGAAACAGTCAATAAAACAAAGCGGTAACCCAGGGAATGGGAGAAGATATTCACAAATGACACTGCAGATAAAGGACTGATATCCAAGATCTATAAAAAACTTCTCAAACTTCACATACAAAACAGATAATCACGTCAAAAAATGGTCAGAAGACCTGAACAGACACTTCTTCAAAGAAGATACACAAATGACTAACAGACACATGAAAAAATGTTTAGTCTTACAGTATCCAATCAAAATACTATTTTTCATATAACACCCAATGCTCCATGCAATCCATGCCTTCCTTAAGAGCCATCACCAGGCTCACCCTCCCCCACCTCCCTCCCCTCTAAAACCTCAGTTTGTTTCCTGGAGTCCATAGTCTCTCATGGTTCATCTTCCATGTTGAATTCTCCCCCTTCATTTTCCCCTACATCAAAAGCTAATGATGTACTGTATGGTGATTAACATAACACAATTTTTAAAAAATACTATTTTTCAAAGTTAAATTAGTTTACTTCTTTTTTCCCCAACCTCTTTACTGTGGTTATAGTATTTATTTGAAACTCAGTTAAGTTCATTTAGTACAATTTATATTCTATTTTGTGTTCCCTTTATTCCTGGTTCTTTTTTAAATTTACATAAAGAAATTCCTCTTTGTACATTTTCATAGGTTTGGACCTATTTGGAGAACTGCATGCCTACCACCATAATCACAATATGGAGTATTTCTATTACCTCAAAAATTCTCTCCTTCTGTTTTTTCACAGTCACCTTTTACCCTCTACTCTCAATCCTTGGCAATTACTGATCTGTTGCCTATTCCTATCATTTTGACTTTTCCAGAAAGTCATTCAAATGGGGTCACAACTGTTTGTTTCTGGCTTCGTTCACTTAGCAACATTTATTTAAGATTCATTCATGCTGTTACTTGAACCAGTAATCTGACTTTTTAAATTTCTTAGCAGTATTCTAATGTATATAAAAAGCCCATTTTGTTTCTTTATTTACTGCTGGAGAACATCTGGGTTCCCTACAGTTTTTGACAAGTATGAACACAACTGATATACATATTCCTTTAGAGGTTTCTGTATGAACACATGTTGTCATTTCTCTTGGGTAAATGCCTAGGATTGGGATTGCTGGCTCATATGGTAAGTATATGCTGGACTTTATAGGAAACTACCAAACTGATTTTTCAAAGTGTTTAACATTTCACATTCCCACCAGTAGTGTATAGGAGTTCCAGTTGCTTCAAATCCTCTCAGAACTTGTTGTAGTCAAAGTTTTTGTTTGTTTAGCATTCTAAGAAAATGCCTATTCATTTAATATTGTGGTTTAATTTCTATATTACTAATGATTAGGGATGCTGAGCATCTTTTAACATGGTTATTTTTCAACTGGACATTTTCTTTGGCTAGTTGTCTGTTCACACTTTTATTCCTTTAAAACAAACTAGTTTGTTTGTTTTGTTATTGTTGAGTTTTGAGAGTTCTTTATACATAGTGTATGCGAGTCCTTTGTTAGAAATGTGATTTGTAAATATTTTCCCCCAGTCTGTGGCTTGCCTTTTCATTTTCTTAACAGCATTTTCTATGAAGTAGAAGTTTATAATTTTGATAAATCCCGATTTATCTTGTGCCTTCCATGAGTTGAACATTTGGAGTCATATTTTTAAATCTTAGCCTACTTCAAAGTCTAAATGATTTTCTCCTATTTTCTGCTAGAATTCTGAGAGTTTCACTTTTTACATTTAGGTCTATGTCAATTTTTTTAAAATTAAAATTTTAATTTATTTTTATCTGAGTATAGTTGACACACAATGTTAAATTAGCTTCAGGTGTACAACATAGTGATTAGACAAGTTTATACTTTAGGCTATGTTCACCACAAGTGTAACTACCATCTACAACATTTTTAAAAAAAGATTTTATTTATTTATTTATTTGTTTGTTTGTTTTAGAAAGAGAGAGAGAAAGAGCTCGAGGGGGAGGGGCAGAGGGAGAAAATATCAAGCAGAGTCCATGCTCAGGGCAGAACCTGATGCAGGGCTCTATCTCATGACTCTTCCAAGTTGAAAGCATAACTAACAGCAGCTCCATAAAGAGTGCAATGATAGACTCTTATATGAGAGTCTGTGTATTTTAAATATCTCTTTAAAGGCAAAATTAAAGTGGTTTTTTTGCCCCCCCTTTGAACATCCTGATTTTTTAGGCATTTTCTCACTTTTTAATTGTAAATCCACGTAATTTGGGCGTTTGCTCTCCTCCCTCTTTTCATTTTCCAAGGTTCTTTACCTTCTTCAGGTTCTGGTTTAAATGCCCATCCCTCCTGAAATGATTTCTCAATTCTTAAAATCTGGCAATTGTTGAGTCTCTTCTAGAACTGTGTTTGGAATCTTCCATTTGCACTTTCATTTTTTAGCACAGATAAGTTTATGTATGTGTCCTATCTTAGCTATGTTCAAACACCCTTCAAACACAGGTCTGGTGTCTTGCATTTTTTTCTGTTTCTCCAGAGGTGAGTCCATCGATTTGCATTATGTTAACTTGAGACCCTAAACCTTAACAATAGGACAATACTTTTTTCTCACTATTCCATCACAGTGACTTTCACACTGCCTGAAACATAGTTGGAACTCAAGAAATATTTTTTGAATAATGAGCGAACAAATAGACTTACTATGAATTTAGTAGAGTGGAGTGACCTTCTGAGAAATTTTGTGCTTCATTTTTCCTTGCAGAATCATCAGGACAGAAGGAAGTGTGTTGTTTTTTTTTTTCCTCTCCCAGAAATCTGTAGCTTGCTAATGCCTGAGCTTTTCTTACTCAGGGAGGGTCTTCCACTTTGGTGAGGTTTGTAGATTGTGTGGAACCTTCTGAAAGAAAGCCATTGAGAGGATTTGTGTGGTGTGTTTGTGTTTAAGACGATTCAGGCAATGAGGTCTAGTTTTCCTATAAAGGGAGAAAAAACCAATCGAGGTTTACAGTGTTGAAAGGAGAAAAGGAAAAGGTCTACCTAGGTTTGTAACAGAATTCCAACTGGTTTCAAGGGTTAACTTGCTTCAAGCTTATGCACTCCTTGCTTGCTGACTTAAGGCCCTGAGTCTATAGCAGAATTAACCCACTTTCTTTGAGCCACTGGTCTTGAAGAGTGAAGGACTGAATGAAATTTCCCAGAAGATGAGACCTGACCACATTCCAAAACAGCTGCTGCTGATGCCAGCAAGTCTGTTCATGGTTGTGTCAACATAGGGCTAAGCACCTGGGTCCCAACTTCTCCTGTAGGTAATATCCTCTGCCCCCACATATCTTGTCCTTTCGCCTTTAAAACCCTCTGGCTTCACTGAGACAGGGAAGATGGTCTTTGGGATGATAGTCCACCATCTTCCCAGGTTGCTGGCTTCCTGAATAAAGCAACTCTCCTTTCCCACCATCATTTGGCTCCTGAGTAATGATTCTGAGCAGTTGAATCTGAGTTGAGAACCAGTTTTCTATCCAATAACAGGTTTCTTTCCCAGGAGTGAGAAGAAGAAAACATCGTAGGCTTTTCTGGAGGTAGAAAGTCCAGAACTCACTCAGTTGCTATCACTCTGAGGGTCAGGATTCTGAGCAGATGCCTATGAGGATGGAGTTGTGGCCTTAAGGGCAGGCAAAGCCTCCCCGTGGCCAGGCTTGGCCTGAAAGTGAGTTTAGCTGTCAGGTCATTGCCTGTCAACAAATAGAGCCTGTTGGCTTAGGACACAGATGGCTCAACAGCTTGGACAGATGGTGAGAGACTACTCCTTCACAGTGGCATCTTGTGGCCCCGAGACCAAATGGCGAATGGGACAGCCACAGACTGAGGCTCTTCTCTGTCCAGAAACGGAAAAGCTGCAAAGTCAGTTTTATTTATCTATTGGTCTATCAATCTATAGATGCATATTGGCAGTCCAAGGGAGGGTACAGAGAGCTCAAAATTTTTCATATGTCTTTCTGCCAATTTGAAGGGACAGGGATTTGAACTTATAATTAATCTGAAAAAGTTAAAAGATTGTGATATAACGTGTAGCTTGCATGTCCCAGAGCAATTCAACTATTGCATATATATATATATATATATATATATATATATATATTAAAACTGGTCACATCCTGCTACGGATAGGATGTTTTTTACAGATACATAGAGCATTCTTACCTCATAACCTTCCTACTGGCAAGAGAAACAGTCGGCTTCTAGTTCAACTTCCAGTCTAGGAATGTGTAGGTTTCTGGAATCACTCTGAAGTTTTAATGTCTTTACATTATTGTTGACCTTCGTTTTCCTTTTCTCCATAAGGAGCACTATTGGGTGAATATATGCTGGACTGTTTAATGGGACCCACGGCAATGTATAATTTTCACTAACAGTGTATGTCCAACTTTTTTCACTAACATGTATGTCTAGTATGTATGTCACTAACATAGTATGTCTAACTAATTTTCACTAACAGTGTTTTAGGAGGTGTTCTTCCAAACTTAACATTTAACATGAAGAAAAGAAAATCCCACCTTGAAAGCTAGCTTTTGTTTAAGACCAACTGTTTAGCTTAAGTTTAAGTTACTTCTTGAAATATATTTCCTTATTGAATGCACGCAAATTATATTTCCGATGTGAAAATGGTGGTGTGTGGGTGCATAGTCTTGTTTCCATCAAGCTTCTCCTTTTTTTCTTTATTCCTTCTTTCTCCCAGTTAAATAAATGAGGTTCTCTGGGCATCGTCCATTATAAAGGTGTTGAAACCAGAGTCTACACCTCCAGCCATTCTGCCATGATTCTGGTTTCATTGCTTTTCTCCACTAGCCTCTTTGGGTCCATTTCCGACCCCTGCAAGCTTCTCCTATGTGTTCTCTTAACCCTTGCCTTGTCTCTTTAAAGAAATAGTCCCTTTATTAATTTGCCTTCAAAATCCCAGCTGGGCCTCTCTCTGACTCCTTGTAAGACATGGAGTGCTAAAGCATTAAGCTTTTCCTACAAACACTGAGCTGATGAATTGGGAATATTGAATTTTGGAACAACTCTTGAGTACAGCTCTTTTCAGATTGCTTCCTAGACAGTGAGTAGTAATTTTATAATGACTTTTTAGTATCAACTGGGGTCCTATTTCCAAGAGTAGTATTACATTGTTTAGCCTGGTTGTCTTCAGTTTAAAGAGGGGAAAACTTCAGTGAAAAGGATGTGGATTATAAAAACTGAATCAACTAAGTTGGCATTCTACCTCCGGCTCATTTTGAAAATACTACTGGCCCGGTGACTTGGCCCTAATTCTTTGTTCTGCATCACATTGGGATCTAGACTTGGGCCTGAGGGGATAGCCAACAAGAAATAACTGGTCCATTTTAAGGAGCTGTTGACGAGTAGGGCTTGACCACAGGCAGAGCAAACACTGGGCAGCCCGTTGAATAGCAAGCTGGTTCCAATTGCTTTCTAGTGCTTTGCAAAGCAACCTGTGCCCTTACCATCTGGTGCCTGAGCTTTGTGAACTGTTATCCGTGATGACTCGTTTGGCACCAAGTAGTCGCGAGACACAAGAACAGTGGTGTTTGGTGCTCTATTCTATAGTACTGCTTTTCTCCTAATAGAATGCCAAATTAAAAAAATGAGGACAAATAGGGTGATAGAGATTTGCTTATTAATCTCTCAAATAGTCTTGTCTTTCATCTTTCTATGAAAGATAGGGGAAGGAAGGGGTTGAGAATTAGGGACTGTGGCATGTCACACAGCTGGGGAGAGCAGGCTGTGGAGCAGGGGCTTGTGTGAGGCCTGAGTTCTGGTAACCCCTGACATGAATATCCACTCTCTCTCCAGCAGCTTTAGATAAAGACTGACTTTCCATGAGATCCAGATAAATACCCACTGAGAAACTCAATTATTGATTTATATTTTTACTTGGTAGAAAATAATATCTTGAATTCACTATTGCTCACGATGTATCAAAAGTTTATGGAGTGTTGCTTGAAGGAATTTCTTCTAGATCGTTTAGAAGGTATTCATGAGTGGTCAGACCAGCTTGTTTGTCCTGCATCCCTGCAGCACCCCCTGCCACAGTGCTTTCCCTCAGCTGGGTTTTGTTTTTTGCCTTGTGTGTCTGTTGACCTGTCTTGAGGGACATTGTGGGAAACAGTCCTTATTTTTGTATTTACTGCAGGGATGTTGTTGAGAGTCCTCTTATCTACATTTCACACAATCTCCTACGTGAGGACTCAGGGGAAGACTGTCTCTCACGACTTAGGTTTAGGAATACTCTGTTTTCTTTTCCTGAGGAACCCATTTGTTATATTTGATGTACAACAGTGTGTTTAAGGTGTACAACTTACAGATATGAAACCCTTATATTACAGTTCGATTGCCATGGCGGCCTTAACTAACACCTCTTTCACTTAAGTGACACACCAGTTTGCTTTTGTCTTCTCGACATGGTGAATCACATAACTTTTCTCTCTGTTGTTTTAGCTGCTAGAGAACTCGGAGAATAGGTCTTGGTTATCTCTAACAATGGAGTTTCTACTGTAACTTAATTTCTTGGTTTTATCTCTTTTCTTGATTTTATTTTTCTTTTCCCTGGATTATTAGACTCGGGATTTCTTTCTTTTTTACTTTATTTTATGTTTCTTTAAGGCTACCTCAAATTATTTATGCATGTAGTAAGTTATAAAAAAATTAAACAAGACAGCAAGGAGTATATTTTTGTTTATTATTTTTTTCTGTGAGAATTTTTTATGTACAGAAAGTCTCGAAAAAAATAAAGCATATCATTAGCCAAAATGTAATTATTAAAACCATTGATCATTTTACAAAGCAAAAAATGATGTTTAGGTGATACAGTAAAATTGCTCCTCCTCTGCTTAAGCCATTCAAATTGGTTTATGTGATTTGGTCCATACCATATAAGGCAGAATCTTCTAAATGCCTGGCATTCTATCATTCTAGTCTATATAGAGAAGTATCATTAATGAGTATTGGGTTAGCTGCAAGAAGAGTGACTTTAGATTTCATTTCTCCAGAAAGAGATTTTCCAGTATCTTCTGTGTTTTTCTTGAGTCCAGCTAGCACCTGGATAATCGTCATTCCGAACTCTAGTTCTGACATATTACTAATGTCCCTATTGATTAGGTCCCTAGCCATCAGAACTGCCTCTTGTTCTTCTTTTTGAGGTGAGTTTTTCTGCCTTGTCATCTTATCCAGATAAGAATAGATGAATGAGAGAACAAAATACTAAAAAGGTAGAAACAACATCAGAAAATATACACTAGGAGTGCCGGGGTGGCTCAGTGGGTTAAAGCCTCTGCCTTTGGCTCAGGTCATGATCTCAGGGTCCTGGGATCGAACCTCGTATCAGGCTCTCTGCTTGGCGGGGACCCTGCTTCCTCCTCTCTCTCTTCCTGACTCTCTGCCTACTTGTAATCTCTGCCTGTCAAATAAATAAATACAATCTTGAAAGAAAGAAAGAAAGAAAGAAAAAGAAAGAAAGAAAGAAAAAAATATACACTAACTAAATTGGAAGAGACCTGAAAAGAGGTTGAAGAAAGGAGAAAAAAAAATGCATATATATATTTAGACTGGTGACTAGAACAGAGCCACCCTCTTGATTTTGGGTGCATATTGGTCTGTTAGAAGAAACTACCTCCCAAAATTTTAAAAAAAAGAAAAACTTATATATATACAAATTAAGGGTCAACATGATGAAGGGACGGAATATGACTGTAAAGATGAAAATTAAAAAAGATTCTAAAAAAGTAATTGATATAAGAAGTTGGTTGAAAAAAGAAAGAAAAAAGAGAGGAAAGAATGTGATCAGGCTGGAGACTAGAACAAAGCCATGTGCTAGATTTAGGGTATATTTTGATCTGTTAGAAGAAATTTTAAAGAAAGAAAAACCTATATGTATACAAAAAATAAGTTTAAATACAATGAAGGGATAATATATGACTATGACCATAAAAATTAAAAAAAGATTTTTAAAAAAGGTATTGATAAGATAAAATAGTTAAAAAAAGATTTTTTTAAAAAGGCATTGATAAGGGGCGCCTGGGTGGCTCAGTGGTTAAGCCTCTGCCTTCGGCTCAGGTCATGATCTCAGGGTCCTGGGATCGAGCCCCACATGGGGCTCTCTGCTCAGCAGGGAGCCCGCTTCCCCCTCTCTCTCTACTTGCCTCTCTATCTACTTGTGATCTCTCTCTATATACCAAATAAATAAAATCTTTTTAAAAAAAGGCATTGATAAGATAAAATCGTTAAAAAAGTTAAAATAGGAAAAAGGAAAAATTTTAAAAAATAGAATAAAGAAAAAATTTTAAAAATTTTAACTTTGAAAGACTAAAGGATTAGGGGGGAAAAGCCATGAATTCTATGTGTTGCATTCTCCTAGCTCTGAAGTTCCACAGTTCTCATTTATCGGTAAACTTGGTCTTTGCTGGATGTTCTTGCTGATCTTCTGGGCATGGAGCCTGTTGCAGTGATTCTCAAATGTTTTTGCCGGAGGCAGAATTGTGCTGCCCTTGCCAGGGGCCGGACTATGTAATGTGTTCAGGTTTGCTCTCAGAGCTTTTGTTCCCTGAACGCTTTCCGTAGAGCTCTGGAGGATGGGAATGAAGATGGCGGCCTCCCAATCTCTGGCCCAGAGGAGCGGAGAGCGTGGTCCCCACTCCTCAGTGCGCCCTTGGAGAAAAGCGCTCAATCACTCCCGTCTCCCTGGCCTCCAGCCGCGCCCTGAGCTCACCCGGCCTGTGACCAAGTGTTTCTGTCTCTGGCGCAGGGCTCCGTTTGGAGTCTCCAAACCCAGATGATTTCTGCAGCGTGCTCCTGCAGGAGTCTCCGGGATCTGCTGCTTGTTGTGTCCCTGCCCGAAGAGCAGTGGCCTGACTCTGCGTTGGATCACTGGTTAAGGTAATCCGAGCTGAGAGCCCTCTCTTCAGCTTTGTCTCTGTAGTGGGCTTCCCATCTCTGATACGTGACAGCTCTGCCACAGTCAGGCAGTCCTGGTCTTTCTGTGACCCCGAGGGTCCTGAGACCACATTGTCTCCGCAAGGGCTCTACCCCCGCTTAGCCTCTGGAGCGACGTCCCTCGGTGGAACAGACTTCTGGAAGTTCCGATTTTGTGCTCCGCTGCTCCACTGCTGGCTGGGAACCAGCCCCTACCCCTCGCAGTCTCTCTTCTCAGATTCACTTTTCTGCACGTCCTATCTTCCAGAAACTGGTCATTTTTATGTTCCTAGAATTGCTGCTCTTCTTCTCTTCGATCTCCTTTTGAGTTTGTAGGTGTTAAGAATGGTTTGGTAACTCTCTGGCTGAACTCCTGGGACCTGATGATATTTCTATCTCCGACTCCTCTGCCATCTTGCTCCTCCCTCTCTGGTTGATTCATTTAATTTGTGATTCATTTGTTTCACATCTTCATGTGAAATATGCAAGTTTTCAGATTTTAAATTCCAGTGGAGTGCCACAAAGGCTATACCCACAAGGCTAAAGAGAAACAGTTACCCCTTCAAGGAAGAAAAAACTGGACTTCCATTCCCTGAGTTCACTACAGCAGCACTTCCATACCTATGGTGTCTATATTTCACATGCCTGAGAGAAAGGTTAAGAACAGTTCTTTCACTTCCTTTTCCCTCTGTGGACCCATCTCATTATTTGTTCTCACAAACATCTGCTCTACTCAGGGCTATAAAATATGACTTGAACACCAAACCTAATGATGCTTTCATTCTGTCTAGATCCAAAATGGTTGGGTGGACCAAAAAAAAAAAAAAAAAAAAAAAAATAGAGAAGAATATAAAACCTAAGAGGCATGAAATTTCTATGACATGGTCCTATGAAGAATATGTTGTAGCCTGCACCATAATAAATTGTTGTGCACTGTTATTTGTTTGTTTATTAGGATTGTAAAGTGCTTTTATCATGACTCCCTGCCTATGTTGCAGTTCTAAACTACAGAGAACATTTTGATTTCCAGCAAATACATCTTGTAAAAAGTCAATACAAGTGGAGTCTAGCATTAGGAAATAGGAGTCTTTAAAGGAATCTGCTACTTGAATTGTTGCTATAGCCTTAGCTACTTTCTATTTTGCCCCAGTGATGGGGAGGGGGAAGATTCCAGGATCTGCAGCATGAGGTCATGCACAGAGAGATGCTGCACCTGGTTCTTGGTCTCCCCAACACCAAACACTCTGGATCTGAAAATGTTGGAAGGTAATACTAATGAAGTGGGCAGGAGGTAGAGAGGTATACGAATACTCAGAAATTTTGGCCACATCAGTGGATATTCGCCATGGCTGAGATTGAGAGTTATATGTGGAGCTGTCTTTACCTTATCGGTATTATTATTTTTAAAATGGCTTAGTGGCATTATCCTGAATATTCAAGTTTTGTAGGTTTGGAAAGGGTCTTGGTGTTTGTGTGTTTACAAAGTTCCTTAAAAAATCATGTTAATTTGAGGCTGGAAACCACTGGGCTTCCTAGTAACTGACATGACAATTGATATGCCACATGACTTTTTCCCTTTCTGACTTAATTCTTACATACATGTTTTGAATGTTAGCTGGGGACTTGAACACATCCACTCTTACTTCACAACTTGGAACTGTAATATTACCACCAGAACTAGAATAAGAAGGCACAGATTCCTGGCTCCTCAGTCTCAGTAATTTGAATATTATTTGAATAGAACATATAACTTGCCATGTCTGTGATAGTGTAGGTGGTGTTTGTGGATACTTCTGATTGAACCAGAGGTGAGAGGTTACAGAGGCCAGTATTCAGTGTTTTAAAATTAATACATCCCATACATGTTGGTCTCAAGCCCTGTGAGTTTCCTCTGTGCTGCCCTGTCCCAGTCACTCCCCTGGTAACCTGTCAGCCCTTCTCAGTCCAACCAGGAGAAGGTTAAATGTTACATCACCAGGAGCTTCTAGAACATCTGATTATTCCTGTGGTGGATTTCTATGTTTGATTGTTTTAAGTTACTTCTGATTATGCCTCTTGGTGTGGGACACTCTTGGATGAGTAGAAGTTCAGCAGAGCAAAGTTGGGAACTAAATCAAGATTTGGGGCTTTCTTGACTAGAAGCTTTCTTTGGCTTACAATTCAATGACATATATTTTTGCAGAAGTGAACCTGTGAGAACAGGTCTTATGACAGCTGAATATGTTCTTGAGCAAAAGACATGGAAAGAAATAAACAGAAGGGCTTAGGAATGTGCGCTATCTGACACATGTCTATGATTTTCATACTAAAATTTTAACTGTTCTTTCCCAGAGACCATTAATAACAAACATATCCATTTTTCAGTGAATTGTCTCAGGGTCTTTCAAGTGTTAATATTCCATTTGGGCCTTTACAATTACATTTCAGATGTTCTGTACATCATTTTGAGATGGATTAGATTCCCCAATTCTAATGTCTTCAGAGTCACTGAGTCCCTGAGGAAGGCAAAAACCTTAGAGAATGCAGGAATGAAAATGTTTCATCTTTGCTGCAAGCTTTTGGTCCCAACATCTGGGAAACTCGGCTAGAATCTTTGGAAAACCTAGGAATCTCTTTTCCTGAAAAGAGGTTTCCCAAAACCTTGTCCTCTTTTCCTGAGATGTATGGTAGAGCACAGTCTGAGTAGGCAACTCCTTAACTCTTTTCCCTGAGTATTACCTAGGCAGCTCTTAGTGCCCTCGGTGATGATTAAGGAGAGGGAGGAGCGCTCTCCCTTCTGAGAAGAAGGAAACCTGAGTCTGTCTCACTGAATCAGTGACATGGCAAGAGAAAGATTCCAAAGCAGATGACTTAAAAATGTGGGAACTCTGAGCTACAGAAATAAAAAGAGGAACGCCCTTTTCCAGAACCTCAGAAAAAAAGTGATTCTTTCTACTAAACCCTCAGAGCATTTCTGAGCCAGTAATTTCCTGACCTTGGTTCTGGCCCATTCTGGGAGGGAAGTAGAGGGAAGAAGGCTTAAACTGGCTCCTAGGGCCAATACGAAGTCTCAGGCTGTTTGTACCTAAAGAGGAATACACCATTGCCACCTTCTTTACTAGACTGCCTTCCTCCCTCACTCCCCTAAAAAATGGTAATATAATCTTATTTTGGAATCTTTCTGTCTATGATGCCCATGTACAAAACAAATCAGCCTTGGGAAATTAATATTAGAGGACTCATTTTGGGAAATATGAATGGCCTAAATGTTAAGTACCAACTGCTTTACATATCCTTTTTTTTTTTATTTATTACACAACCCCCATGAAAGAGGTAATACTAATGTCACTGAGATCCAGCATGGCACAGTGCTAAGAATTATGGATTTTGGAGCTGACCTTCCTGAGTTTGAATTCTGGCTGTGTTGTTTATTACACTAGCTATGTGAGGTCAGGTGTATTTCCTAAGCTTTTTGTGCCTGCTTTTCTCATCTGTAAAGTGGGAATAAAAAGATCGGTGTCCGTTTTAAGGATTCGCTAAGTTAATATCTGAATACCTAAAACTCTCAGAACACTATGTGGAATATAATAGACATAAGGTAAACGTTAGCAATTATTTTCTTCTTTTTCAGATGAAGAAACAGGCTTGGGGAGGTGGTATAATCTGTCTAGGACCATACAGATGGCCAGTTCCATACAGGGTTCTAAGAGCCCAAAGATCTCTAAGAGTGCAGTCTGGCCATTGCAGTCACAGTAAAAAGGGCCAGGGACTTTGGTCAAGGTAAATGCACAGATAATCTTCTGTCTCCAGCTGTGATGCTCATCCTCTGCCATGCCGCCCTTTGGCCCAAGAGGTTGACAGGTATGAACTGCATCCTTGGAGTCACTTTTCCTCTAGTTCTGTCAGTGGGGAGCCCTAGTAGAATATCAGAAGGTAGGGGAACAGTGCAGTAGAGGTATGTTTTTTTTTTTTTTTCCTTGACTTCGTGCGCATTTCCCTGCTTTAGGCTGGCTGCATCCCCTTGGTATATTAACGGTGGTAGACCAACAGGCTTATCTAAAACAAGGCATGTGGCATATCAGCTTTTGGAAGGGCTAGTTTTGTTCTTTTATAGCTGTGAGAGTGTCGAAGGAATGGTGGCACTTCAGCAAAGATGACAAGGGACAACAAAGATGGCAAGGAACAGACTCCCAGGGGAAGAACAGCTTGCGGGTCTTATTCTAAGACCTCTCTTACACGTTCGTGTTTCCCTCCTAACTGGGAAGAAATGTAACTCCTGGGTTTCAGCCTCTGTAGTCATCAACTGTGGCCCTTCTCTGTATGCCTGATGTGGAGTAGGGTAGGGAGTCGTGTTACTTTTCCTTAGGATGGAAGACTTTGTCATTTGACCTAGGTTCCCACAGCTCTGGTCTATGGATTTCAGATGAACTTCTGCCCCACCCTGAGTTTGGAGAACAACACAGGGTATATCACCTGTATCAAGGGTCTTGAACTGCTTTGTGGAGTCCCTTTCAAAGACATCACTGATTCAGAACCCCTATGGGGAAAGGGTTTCTCTCATTAGAGTGGGGACTGCTGACATTTTATTATTCTTGGTCAACTTAGATGGATTGATACAAGGTTTATTAGAGCTGGTGGATTAATTTGCTTTACTGTGAAGAAGATGCATTTCTGACGGGGCCTTCTCTGAGCTAGTGCATATGAATGGTTTATGCTGCTGGCAATTGATCAATCATCCTTCATTTGGAAACTTCCACTTTGAGGGGAAAATGAATATGATCTAAATGACCAAATTAGGATCAAAGCCTTGAAAAATGAAACGAGATAATTTAAAACTTGTCTTGCTGTGACATTAGCAAATGAGCACTTAGCACACAGAATGAGGATCAGATCAAGTGCTTTACCAAAAGGTGGTCTCAGCTAAGATACTTCATGTTTGAGTTCAGTTGCCCATTTCTGAAAGGCGACAACAATATCCGTAATGTTTTTCTTCCTTTCCTGAGATGTTGAGAACTCAGTAAAAAATAAAACCAACATTTATTGAATGTCTGCTGTCTAGGCCTTCTATGGAATGGTAGGGAAAAAATATACTTACAGCTTTCTGGGATTTGCTTTGTCATCTGTAAAATGGAAACATTGGACTCAACAAAAAATTCTTTTTTTTTAAAGATTTTATTTATTTATTTGACAGACAGAGATCACAAGTAGGCAGAGAGGCAGGCAGAGAGAGAGAGGAAGGGAAGCAGTCTCCCTGCTGAGCAGAGAGCCCGATGCCGGAGCTTGATTCCAGGACCCTGGGATCAGGACCAGAGTCAAAGGCAGAGGCTTTAACCTATTGAACCACCCAGGTGCCCCTCAACAAGAAATTCTATCAAGGTCTAAATTTGATGAAAATTATAGCTATTTGTTGGGGCGCCTGAATGGCTCAGTGAGTTAAGCCTCTGCCCTTGGCTCAGGTCATGATCTCGGGGTCCTGGGATCGAGCCCTGCATCAGGCTCTCTGCTCGGCAGGGAGCCTGATAACCCCTCTCTCTTTGCCTACCCCTTTGCCTACTTGTGATCTCTTTCTCTCTCTGTCAAATAAATAAAATAAAAAGTCTTAAAAAAATTATAGCTACTTGCTTAGTACTTATTAGATGCAGGCACTGTGATAAGCATTTTCTGTATATCGTCTCACTTAATTGTCACAACTATGCTGGGAAGGCTGTACTTTTTTTTTAACATGAATTTTGAAACTGAGGAAGTTAAAACTTAGGAACTTAGAGTAACTTGCCCAAGGATGAATGAGAGCCAGGAGAACATAAACTTACGCTCTCTGACTTCAGTTACTACCTTATACTTCCTCTTGACAGTCTATCCTTTACCAGGTTGTTGCATTTTCCTTAAAGAATGCATTTGATCTGTTCCCAGAGAGTTATCTACCACTATTCATTTTTAAAAACTTTTTAGCCAACTCCATTACCTCTAACCAGTGATGGAGGACTTTTGAGTTATTGCTTATCTAATTAATCTAGAACAGAGTTTCTTCACCTCAGCCCTACTGACATTTTCGTCTGGATATTTCTTTTTGTGAAGAGTTTCTGTGTGCATTGTGAGCTGTTTGGACCACTCTTGGCCTCCCTCACTTGTTACCAACAGCAGCACTCAAATTGTGACAACTATTAATGTCTCTGGCTGCCTCCTCTGGGGGCAAAGTTGCTCTCAGTCAAGAACCACTAATCTAGGCCATGGCAGTGGCTTGACAAGATTTTTGTTGTTTGGTTGGTTGGTTGGTTGTTTTCTTGGTATTAAGTGACTTTAGACACTTCATGATGATGAGGGGCCCCAGCTGGCCATGAGTTGGTGGTTGTAGGAACCTCTTGTTTTCATATTGTTATGATTTGCCTTATTGGAACACACACAGTATGGAATGAGATGGAGATAGTATCAGCTTCTCATGTTCTTTTATGAATGCTGTACATTAGCCTGTGAGCTATCTTATAAAGAAGTTGTATGGTTAGCAGTCAGGGTGCAGGTGTGCAGAGAGGTGCCAAGGCTCTGAGGTACAGCACCAGTGCTACTCAGCAAAGCACTTAGCCGCTTGGGGCCTCAATTTCATTACTTGCTAACTGAGGAAATTGGGCCAGATGATCTCCAAGGTCCCTGACTGCTTTAATAACTAATGATTTTATGTCCAAATGCTGAATAACTCCTGGAAAATTGATTCTTTCTGAGAATATCGTAGTTTGTGACAGTGTGACTGCTTCTTTACTTATAATGCAGCAATAAATGCCACCCTCTCACAGAACATTCTTGGATTTTTTTTTTATATCCTTTCCACATATAAATCTTCACTATTACCAGTGAGAGTCTGGGTGTCAGCTGCAGAGAAGTCTGACCTAAAGAAATCAGGCAGTTTTCCTATTGGGCTACAGCTGGCCTGAGAGGATGAAAGAATCCTGCCCCAAACCAGCTTTGTGTTTGTGCTGCCCAAATTGTCTCCAGGCAGACCCCAATTCTGTGAAAAAACAAACCCAATATATTGGCTTCCCCTCAAGCACCCAGTTAGAGATGTTCTCATTTGCTCCATTTCCCCACCACAAAGATGTGAAGAAGGCGGCAACAGAGGTTGGAATACACTACAGAAATTCTGTCATATGGCCATGGAGTTCCAGGGGTTAGAGATTCTTTTTTTATTTTTTTATTTTTTAATTTATTTATTTGACAAAGATCACGAGTAGGCAGAGAGGCGGCAGAGGAGGCGGGGGAAGCAGGCTCCTTGCCTAGCAGAGACCCCAATGCGGGACTCGATCCCAGGACCCTGGGATCATGCCCTGAGCTGAAGGCAGAGGCGTAACCCACTGAGCCACCCAGGTGCCCCCAGGGGTTAGAGAGTCTATTGAAAAATTTGTTTTTGAGAGAGAAGGCTATATGGTGGCCACAAGACTATCATGGGAATGGTGGTTTGTAGTTATGCACTGTGGAGGTCTGGCGAGCAACCAACACTTCCTACAGCATGGGTTTCTGGTAGCTGCTACAGGGGAGGAGGAGTGCTTATGGGCACCACAGGAAGAAAGACCATGACAGAGAGACCCATTAGTGAAACTAGTGGGCACACTAGTGTGTCTTTGGCACATTTTGGCACACTTTGCCAAAGACTTTGTAGTGGCTCATAAAGGTATCTCAAAATCTCATGCTCAAAATTCCCCAAACTCAATTCACTGTGTACTTCCTTCTATACTATTCCTTTCTTCTGTGTGCTTATCTTAGTAAACAGCACTATCTTCCTCCAGGCTGCCTCAGTTAGGGTGAACTCGCCAAGCCAAGGTGAATTCCTTAATGTTTCCTTTCTTTTCCTTTCCCTACACAAAATGTATTAACAAAGTCCTATCAACGTGCCCTGGCGATTTCTTTCCAAGTGGCTTACTTCTACCCATCTTCCCTAAGAATACTTAGTCCAGCCCACTAGCCGCTTGCTTGGGCTAACTCCCTCAGCTCCTCAACTCCTAACTCCCAGACCAACAGTTTTTCATTCCCCTTTGTCATCTGGACTCTGTACCCACACCACAGTGATTGCCCTAGACTCCATATGATCAGGATATTGTCAGGCTTAAAATACTGTAGCAGCTTCCCATTGTCCTCAGGCCTCCTGTAATGGATTTTAAGGTCCATCATGACCTGGTCTTGCTTATTACCCCTGATGTCATCTCTTAGCACTCCCTACCTTGTACTCTGTGCTCCACTCATACTGAAATGATTTCAGTTCCTTCATCACATTCTGTTCCTTCTTATTTCTGAGCACTTTTCCATATTGTTCTTCCTGCCTCAGGCACTATAAATGAATGCTAGCTGTTTGTGATCAGGGAGGTAGAAATATTCAGTCATGGGAAATAAAATGCTATTTGCAAAGCATTTCTAACAGGTCATTTATCTTCTGGAAATTTTGGGTTGAGAGCATAAAAGTCCTGTGGTTTAATTTCCAAAACTTGTACCTCTACACCTTTTATTAATTTTCTTTTTCCATCTCTCTAATCCACACATACAAAAACAAAGGAATGCCTTTGTAAATACGGGATTTTAGTTTTTCTGTTGATAATCAAGTTAAAGAAAGATCCTGAAGGAGAAAGACCTTCTCTAAACGTTGCCAGTTTATACCATCAATGTGTAAGGTAAATTTTTGTGCTTATATTAACGGAAAATGTTGTGCAGTGTGTAAAAATTAAAGACTAGAATCAAGTTAGAGAAAAAAGAACAAAGGTTAGTGATGTGGCAGATAAAAGGAATGAGGATTAAGGTGTGAGTATAAAAATTCCTTGAAAACAAGGTTTTTAAAAGAGAGATTAAATCATGCACCACTAGAATTGGAAGAAATCCTCATTTTATTGATGAAGAAATGGAAGCCCAGAGAGGTTCAATATACTGGTCATCATCACACAGCAAATTAGTGGTGAAATTATTAGAATGCCAATTGTGGCCAGCAGAACAGGGATTTCTTAAAACATTTAGATCCTCCCTATCAGGTTTTTCTTTGACAGTGGAGAGATGATGTATTTGTATTCTATCATTAATATGGGATGACAGAGAGTGCTAGGGATATGTCATTTAGAAGTAATGACTTCTTATCATAGAAATCAATAGCAGCACAGAAGCATTGGGATCGAGTTCCTCTAAGCTGCTGTTGCCGGAGGGCTGTCAGCTGTGCTTTATTGGAGAGAGGATATGCACCCCCTGTCAGGCTGATTTGGTGCTTAATGTCAATAGGAAATGTAGAAAGAAATTAAAGTTTAGCTCTGAGCTGGATGGTTAAGGCCACCAGGGCAGAAAGTAGAGGAAGTAACTGCGATATGACCATCAATTTCTTTAGTTATGAGATAATTATGGTGTCAGAGATGACTTTGGCACGAAGGACTCAGGCTTTCTCACTGGCATGGGAAAAGGAATTATGCTTTCATAAGCCTGATTCCCTATCCAGAAGCCTGGGAGTAGAGTGGGAAATAACCATGGTTGCCTTGAACTCATGACTAACAAGTAGATTGACTGGTTGATTGATTTTAAAAGATTTTATTTATTTATTTGACACAGAGAGAGAGAGGGAGGGAGGGAGTACAAGTAGGGGGAGCAGCAGGGAGAGGGGGAAGCAGGGACTCCAATGTGGGGCTCGATCCCAGAACCCTGGGATCATGACCTGAGCCCAAGGCAGATGCTTAATCTACTGAGCAAACCAGGTGCACCATAGCATGCAGATTTAGAACCATGTTGTAGAAAATGAATTCTTTTTTTTAAAAAAATATTTTATTTATTTATTTGATAGACAGAGATCACAAGTAGGCAGAGAGGCAGGCGGGAAGCAGGCTCCTTGCCTAGCAGAGAGCCCAATGCGGGGCTCGATCTCAGGACTCTGGGATCATGACCTGAGCCAAAGGCAGAGGCTTTAACCCACTGAGCTACCCAGGTGCCCCTAGAAAATGAATTCTTGAAAAGTAAATCACATCTATCCTCATAGCTTGGTTGAGATATCCTGTAAGAACCCTACATTATCCAATCCATCCTTATTCCCCCTCCCATCTTGGTATTCCCAAGAGAATAATACCAAGGTCACTCACAACCCTGGTGGCTAGATCTTTCCAGGCTAAAAAAGTCAGGTATCTTGTACCAAGCCTTTGGAGTGTACCAGGCATGTCCTGTTTGACTCATGGCGCTGCTCACTAACCTTCTTTTACACTGAATATGGTTCTATTATGTGCCACTTCTTAGTTATCCAAACACCAGCAGTGGTCTGAGCTTGTTGTTTGTCTTCCTACACATGCTCTCTGTCCTCCATCTATCCTTGCAGTGGTTGAAATTCCCTCTTTGAGCCAGGGAGGCTGGTTGGTTATCATCAACACTGCCCACCAAGTATGACTGCCATGCTGACTGGCATATCCATGGCTATGTAGATGAATCATAACCCTGTTAATGAAGCACAGGCCAGACACCTCTACCTAGGGCAACCCCCACATGCTGGAGAGGGCATTGCCACCCATGCTGTATCTCCTGTCCTCAAACTCAAGCCCAAAGAGGAACCCCCCAACCCAGCTCAGTGGACCCAGGACCTGCCAACCCCAAGCAGGAAACCAGAGCTGAGCTCTGTGCCCAGCTCAATGGATCCAGGCCTGCCAGCCTCTAAAGGGAGTGGCTTGACCACTGTGTCCCCTTCACAGGGGTGAAGGTGGAGGTAGTTCCCAGCTCACCAGGATGCCTGGGAATGGCAGGGCTTTTTGTAGGAATAATTGATTCATTCTTTCCCACCAATCTCATTTTTTCTTACTTGTATCTCTTCACGGGGGGAGACCTTAGGGTTCCTGGGAGCCAGTCTCCAGGCCCTAGGTCAGACTTGCCTTCTGTGTGTGTCCCTTTTCTTCTAGGGGTCTCTAGTGGGGACCTCAGGAGAAACATACCTGCCTAGACCCTGACCTTGGGTTGGCACCTGGGTATCTGCTCCTCTCCCATGTTCCAGATCCTGACTCAGGATGTTCTGGGGAAAGTGGTGGCCAACCCCTCCAAAAGTTTTCAGGCTAAACAGAATCTAACTCCCTCTGCCTTCTGGGACACCCCCCCACCCCGCAACCCTAGCATCTGTAAAACCATCTTCACAGACTATCTAGGAGTCAGGGGTGTCAGAACCACTATTCAGGAACCAAACTTCATGATGGGACAGAGATTAAAGGTTTGCACTATCTTTGGGAGTACAGGGAGAAAGAGGCAAGTTCACCTGGCTTCCTCTACGCTTCCAGAAAAGTCTTTTATGCAATGAAAGCAAACTGCTTGCATCTGGTGGTGGGAGGTGGAGTGGGGGAGGGGGAGACCTGTTGTATTTCTAAGTAGGAAAAGAAACATCCTTCATCTTGGGCATCACTTGGCAGACCTTGTTTCTTCCCCACTGCTAGAGTTGGCCACTTCCTACTAGTCACTGAATTTCAGAAGGAGAGGGGTGGATGGCAACAGATATGGGGGAAATGGTTATAGTTCTCCATTGAATTGAGGTGGGTCATGTGGGATCCAGCATCTTATCTTCTCTTTGAATACTTTCTGTCATCAAGATTAGTTCCTATATTCATTAAAACTAAGTTCATGAGATACAGAACATATTTTTGAGAAATCTTTTGAGTTATGCCTGCTTATACAACTGTACCACTGCCAGACAGAAAAACATCACCAGCTTGGTGTCAGAAGGGCAATGAACATTAAGGAAGAGTTGGAGATGTTGGCTGGAGTAAGGAGCAAATAACCAGGCTGTTGACTAGATCCTGAGAACTTCCTCCTCCCTGATAGGTGGTTGGTCATAATGAAGGAAGAAAAATACTTAGGAAAGACAGTGACATGGTAGACATATAGGGATGTTTCATGTAAAACAGGTGTGACTGGTAAGGGCAAAATGAGGCATAAGTAGAGAGTCTAGGAGTATGCTCCATCTCTAAAAACTGCCAGGCATGGCATTTGATAAGATACTCATCTTTGACCCATCCCTTTATTGGATATTATTAATCAAAGCTGCTGATACCCTCAGGAAAATGAACATATATGGGACAAAAAAAAAAAAGCTATCTGAACAACACAATTGTAAATGGCGAAAGATTTATACAATCTGAAGAGAAACCAGAGTATGAACAACACAATTGTAAATGAAAGTTATTTGATAATCACGTAACTTATATAACATTGAGATTATATAATAAACATAGTGAATATTCCAGAAAATATAAAAGATAGGTAAAGTAAAGCAGAAACAAACATTTGTAAGGATGAGCCAAGAGGAACCGTAAAGGGTGACAAATATAATGGCAAAATAAAAACACCTTAGACACAATAAATAGCAGAATGAATATAACCCAGTAACCTTCTGAGAAAACATCTGGGAGGAATTAAGAAATAGAACATATGAAAGAAATGCTAAGAGAATAGAAGAGAGCTTGAGAGATCTCACAGAGTTTAAAACAGGAAAGGTAAAGAAAAAGCCACACCTGAATACACTATTCACTTAAATATTAAAAATTAAAAACACAAAATTTATTATAAGTTTCCAGAAGGACAGTTTAGGCTACCTATAAAAGAAATAAGATTAGCTTGTCATCTGACTTCTCAATAGTGACCATAAAATACCATAGAGTAAGGGGGCACCTGTGTGGCTTAGTCGTTAAGTGTCTTCAGCTCAGGTCATGATACCAGGGTACTGGGATCGAGCCCCGTATCAGGCTCCCTGCTCCTCGGGAAGCCCTCTTCACCCTCTGCCACTCCCCCTGCTTGTGTTCCCTCTTTCACTGTGTGTGTGTTTCTCTCTCTGTCAAATAAATAAATTAAATATTTTTTAAAAAAGATTTTATTTATTTGACAGACAAATGTCACAAGTAGGCAGAGAGGCAGGCAGAGAGAGAGGAGGAAGCAGGTTCCCTGCTGAGCAGAGAGCCCGATTCGGGACTTGATTCTAGGACTCTGGGATCATGACCTGAGGCGAAGGCAGAGGCTTTAACCCACTGAGCCACCCAGGCGCCCCAATGAAATCTTTTTTTGAAAAAAGTACCATAAAGTAGGGGCATCTAGGTGACTCAGTCAGTTAAGTGTCCAATTCTTGGTTTCAGCTTGGTTCATAATCTTAGGGCCCTGGGATCAAGACCTGTGTTGGGCTCTGCTCTCAGCCTGGATTCTGCTTAGGATTCTCTTCTCCCTCTGCCCCTCATCCCATGTTCTCTCTCTCTCCTCTCTCAAATAAAGAAAAACAATCTTAAAAAAAAAAAAAAAGTACCACAGAGTAAAATTTTAATCTTATTTCATTTTCTTTTCTTTTCTTTTTTTAAAAAGATTTTATTTATTTATTTGACAGACAGAGATCACAAGTAGGCAGATAGGAGGCAGAGAGAGAGAGGGGAAGCAGTCTCCCCACTGAGCAGAGAGCCAGATGCGGGGCTCGATCCCAGGACCCTGGGATCAGGACCAGAGTCAAAGGCAGAGGCTTTAACCCACTGAGCCACCCACGAGCCCCTCATTTTATTTTATTTTCAAGATTTTATTTATTTATTTGACAGAGAGAGCGCACAAGCAGAGAGAGCACAAGCAAGGAGAGCAGCAGGCAGAGGGAGAAGGAGAAGCAGGCTCCCTGATGAGCGGGGAGCCTGAGGCAGGTCTCGATCCCAGGACCCTGAGATCATAACCTGAGCCGAAGGCAGACACTTAACCAACTGAGCTGCCCAGGCGCCAAAAAGTAAACATTTTAAAATGTTGAAGAAAAGCAACTTTGAAACTGGAATTTTATATCTCACAAAGGTATTGTTAAAATATTATGGCACAATATTTACAGGTATGTAAGACCTCAAAATATCTACAATGCAAAATAAGTTCTCTGGAAACATTTGGAGGAAGAATTTTAGCAAGGATCTAGAAGGATCTAGGAGATATATGAAAGTAAGTTGGTATATTTGGTTATCTAATTAAGCAAGGAAGCCACATAAAGCATCAGCACTTCCACTTCTAGGTATTTATTCAAGAGAAATAAAAACATATTTCACCATAAGACTTATGCTTAAATGTTTGATGTTTATATCATCAAATCTATGATGATATAAAGTTGACCAATGATTGTCTTGGGTTGAGTGTAGGTGTGTCTCTATCTGTATACTTACAGTTAGAGTAAGTTTCCCCCTTGAATGTCCTATATTCATACATCTTGGATTCAAAGAATAAATGGAAAACACAGAGAAAATAGCCCTTACTCAAATGAAAATAATTTTCAAAATGTTCTAGAGTTTTGAAAGTCACACTGGTAGGGCTTTGGAAGATAGTTCGATTTCCACTTGTTAGGAATAATTTTGAACTCATGCTTTAAAATAGAGTTTTTCCTGGATAGTGGTATTTAAAAGGCTAGATGAGGATGCCATTAAAGCCTGTCCTTAAGTTTTCTGGGGGTTGATCTCCCACTGGTTCCTCTATAACCTAATTCTCCCATTTATAACAGCAAGCACTAAATTACTACAAATCATACCCTTCTGTGCAAACAGAGCCATTCAGAAAAAGACATTAATAAACTGCACACTCAAGCAAAAATGTCAAGAGAGGACGTTAGGAAACAAAACAAAATATCAGTTCCCAGTGGAAGGAAGAGCTCTAACTAAAAGGCACCTTTTGTTTCATCTTGTCTCACTTGGTTGACTAATATTCCCAAAGAGTAGTTAGCTAAAAAGACATGAATTCTAACATCATCTCAGTATCTTGGTATACTGTCCAAATTGGAGGTGAAACTTTTAAAATTCAAGAGCAATAAATTGAAAGGTTAAAATCACTAACAGTTTTGATTTTAAAAATCATTAATAATTACAACTGTACCTTTGGGTCTTCCATGACACAGATATATAAACAATATCAGACTGGCAGATTTATTGAGGGAAACAGCTCTGAAAGATAGAGAAGGAACAGGAGGAAGCACCTAAGAGTCTTCAGACCGCAGTTTTTAAGTCTGACACAACAGTTAAAGGAGTGAGGGAAGGAAAAGGATTGGGTCGGAAGGGCTTTAGCCTATACATCTCTGAGGAACTTGTGGTCAATGGAGTCTCTGAGCAAAAATTTCCTGTTAGCAGAGCCTTGGGTTGGTCAGATATGGTTTAGCTCTAGTACTCTCCTGGGCTTAGTCATTGGCTGGGAGGAGCCTAGAGGGAGTGGGACTTTAGTGTGAATGCTGCCTTGGATCCATGGATCCAAATTTGTGGCTGCTGGAGGCTGTCAATTACCTGTAACTCATCCTAGAAGGCTCTTTTGAAAGATCTGAGTGGTGCACCCCATGGCTACACATAATGCTCCCGACATTTAAAACTGGCTATTGGGGGCGCCTGGGTGGCTCAGTGGGTTAAGGCCTCTGCCTTTCGCTCGGGTCGTGGTCCCGGGGTCCTGGGATCGAGCCCCGCATCGGGCTCTCTGCTTGGCAGGGAGCCTGCTTCCTCCTCTCTCTCTCTCTGCCTGCCTCTCTCCCTACTTGTGATCTCTCTCTGCCAAATAAATAAATAAAATCTTTAAAAAAAAAAAAAAACTGGCTATTGTACGTGCTTCAGGAAATACTCTCAGTTAAAATCAAAGTCTGTGAAGAAACTCTTGTTAAGTCACATGGTGTGAATAGAGAGGCAGAATTTTTGTGAAGAGCCAATCAAAGAAATTTATATATTACAGAATAACATCTTTAGGAACTCGACCAGAAAACAGGGACATGCTCTCAAGTATGGCGTGCTGTCTCTAGGAAAAACATGTTTCATCTAGTACAGGTGATGGAGATTCACTCAACATCTCCTCACTGTCTTGCTTGATTCTGTTTTTATCAAAAAACTTGAGGTTTAAACACCATGCTAGGCGGTGGGTGTGTTCTATGAAAATGCAATGATGTCTTTGGCATCGGCATTTACTATTAGCTGACTAAGAACACGAAGAAAAGTGAAAATACCAGTTTGTGAAAACCTAATTAAGACATAAGAGGATAAGAATTTATGATTATCATCATTAAGGGCATAAGGGTTGTTATCCCCCTCTCTAAAATTTGATGTTGTCAGAAAGTACAGTAATTCTTAGAGATGTGAAAGCATCCATCAATTTGTTTACCGTGAGTTACTATGAAGCCTCAATTGTCGTCTTTAATGGATTTCAACTTTTTGTCGGTATAAAGGAAAATTCTTTTTACTACCCTGCCTCCTTGTTGAGAATGTTAATCCATATATTTCCCTGTGACTGTCAGCTGTATAGCTAATGAAAGGGAGGCAATGGAGCAAAAGTCCTTGAATTGGAATCCACAAAACCAAACCAAACCAAACTGGCTTTAATTCCTGATCCCTCAGTACCACCCACAGCAGAATATTAAAATAGTGTTGATAAAACCCGCTTCACTTGATTGTTTTGCAGATTGAATGCAGTCATTTATATATGAATGTCGTGGCATGAGGTGGAATACAATATAGGACTTTGTTCTGTCAGTGGAGGAACAGGTGTGTTAGCCCTGGTCTTTAGATGCTATTTCCTTGACTGTGACATTCCTCTTCCGTTGGCTACTGAACAGTATTGGGTTGCTCCCAGAGGGGTGCAGGCCTGTATCTGGGGTGATCACGTACCAAACTGAGATGGGAAGCACTCTGAAGAAAGTCACAGAGAAGGTCTTGAGGAGTGCAACTTGGTGTATGTTGGACTAAAAATTCTGCTTATGAATAAAAATAAGAACAAAGGGCGCCTGGGTAGCTCAGTGGGTTAAGCCTCTGCCTTCGGCTCAGGTCATGATCTCAGGGTCCTGGGATCGAGTCCCGCATCTGGCTCTCTGCTTGGCAGGCAGCCTGCTTCCTCCTCTCTCTCTCTGACTGTTTCTCTGCCTACTTGTGATCTCTGTCTGTCAAATAAATAAATAAAATCTTTAAAAAAAAATAAGAATCAAATTGTTAGGGAATAGGAGCTTGGCTTCCCATGGAAACATTCATTTTATACATGGAACAGCTTTCTAACTATATAATGAAGTATATTATGTCAAATCTGAAGTCATTCTTCCTTAGTTAATGGTAGGAGAATATGCTTCTGTAATTTATTTTTGTGTTCTTTGGTGTATCTAGCAGTTATATTGATTTGAGGTATACCGCACTTTAATTTCTTTCTGTTTAATAGAAGGAAGGAAAACACAGGTACAATAAACCACAAAATTTGTACTGATAAATATGAACTCCTGATTTTGGATTATGTCAACTAATGGCTTCCATACTGCAACTTTTTCTCTGTGCTTGGAAATCTCAGCATTTTGCCTTCTGTTATCTCATCTGTTTCTAGGATGAAGAAGGTTGCTGCAGGGAGTGGCCAGCAATCTCTGTACAGACTGATGAAAGTTTACTCCAAACTTTGCTGTGAAAGAGAGAATGTAAGGGGGTCAATGCTCAGGAACAAAGACCTTTTGCTCTTCTTTGCTCCCGCTTTTATTGGTTCTTCAGAATAACCACAAATCCTTATTACTGTTTCTCAAGCATGGGATGTGTGACAAGGGATCTTACTGAAACTGGGAGGATCTATTTATGGGAAAAATATTATATGATAATCTGCATGTTCT
The DNA here is from genome assembly GCF_922984935.1 of Meles meles. Lineage (NCBI taxonomy): Eukaryota > Metazoa > Chordata > Mammalia > Carnivora > Mustelidae > Meles > Meles meles. The sequence continues at coordinate 90,365,597 of NC_060068.1, forward strand.
ATGGGTTCTGCTAAACATAGCCTAAGGGACAATGCACACATCTCTTAGGTCACATGGTAGCTCTTTGGGCTAAGAAAGCTTCAGGGAAGGCAATTCCCCTGGGCATTCTGATGGCCGAGTAGTCACTCAGGCCTGGGCATTCCAAAGGCCTGTGCCCTTCTCTGAAACCTTCCCTCGCCCCCAGGGGCCTCCTTGTTACATTTTAGCAAACCAGGTATTACAGCTGACTTCATGCTCTACATTAACCCCAACAGATTGCCTCAGAGGGGAAGAGTTTCCCATCACAGGGACACTAAATGATGGAGATTTTGAAGGGGGGAAATCAAGCAAGAGGTGGGTGGTTGGATTAAATGAAGCCTGAGCCCTTCATCTCAAATTAGAAAACCTACTTATGGTCATCAGAATATGCCTCACTTCTGGCTCTTCCCAGCTAACTATGCTTCCATCTTTCTAAGCCTTTCTTCAAATAAAGCCTAGTAAACATTTATTAAATACCTGTTTTGTGCAAGACTATATAATAGCCACTTGGGGAGAGTCAAAATTAACTGTAGTGCAGAAATAATATAAAACTTTGTATCTTTTCAAATTTTTCAAAGCTTTTACAATGGAATGTAGAGAACATAAAAGAAGCACTGTTTGCAAAAACAAAGTGAGTAAATTGTACAGAATACAGTTCCTGCCCTTGAAGAGCTTTTGTTTAAAGAGAGATGGTTATTTAAGAATGCTTTCTTAGAGTTTGGGAGGCTTGGGTCATTTCAACTGCTTCAAAAGCTCTCTAGCAATTCCATGTATTACAAAAACCTATAATGCATATATATTTTATGCATCACTTTGGAATAAGTGATACTAAAAGTGATATACTAAATAGCCAAATGAATCAATTAAAATGACTTATCCTTTATATAGAAAATAAGCTTGTATTTACTACTATGTACTAAACTGACTTGCTGCTATGTACTGAACACTGTTAGAATTAAGAATTTTTTTAAGGCACAATTTGTAGATCATAGGAAATCAATTTATATTCATCCCAGTCTCCAACATTTTCTATGGTGCAGCAAATGTTTCCAGTTAGAATAATGACTGTGAATCCATGAAACTTACACAGAAAGATTAAGGACATTCATTAGGAAAGGCAAGAAGTTTGACCCTAACAAAATTGGAAGTTCTTTTAAAATAATAGGTAAAGGGAATGGGTTTTACATTTAAAACTTAGTTTACTCAAAGTTAAATGTACTGGAGCACTTTCCCCTTTAACATTTGGAAAAATGTTGTTACAATAAATATTTTTGTTTTATTTATATCTACCCCCCATATGTGCATCTACGTATAGTGTTAGCAACTGGAACTCCACATACGACTTATAGTGACTAGAATGAAACTTTGCAAATAGCAAATATAGTTCACTAAATGAACATTTTGTTTGCCCTTGTAATTCTTGTATATATTGAATTATCAACCTTTTACTGAATCATAGTTCACTAATTTTTTCAGCATTTGTTGAGTACATGCTGCACACTGGCATGTCAATAATGATGCTAGTTTGTCTATAATAAGTGAAGTTGTAAGAGTGGTCATTAGTGATATTTACAAATATTTGGGGTTTCAACTTTTTTGGAACATGGCAGGATCTCCTTTCTTTATCTCCTTTAATGGGAGGAATAGCCATGTAGTTTGTTTTGGCCAATGAAATGTGAGCAGAAATGTCATGTGTCACTTTCAGGTGAAAGTTTTAAGATCCTAAATATGATTTGTGACACTGTCTTTCTGGGACAGCAGTGATCATGGAGGTGAGCATTGGAATGGACACCCCATCAGTTCTGAGTCCCTGAATGTTAACAGAAACAGAGCTATCCTGCCATCCCATGTTGGATATAAACTGTGATTCTCCAGTAAACTTGCTTGTAAGAAGCCTCTAACATTCTTTTGGTTATTTATTGTTATGGCATAACTAAGCCCACTTCATATTGACATTGGTATTAGTCGTGAGGTGTCGAGAGAGAAGGTCTGACTACCTGGCATTGACTTAAGGACAGGGTAGTGGAGAAATAGTTATTGGAGGCTGGAAGGGTAAGTTTTGTGTGCAAAACATTTGGTAAAACTCTTGTCTATGAAATTTGGAAGGTGGATCATATATCCAATGATTTTATAGTTCTAGGAAAAGAGGCTGGAAATAGAACATTCATAGTTTGGTTACTTTGGCTGCATTTAACAGGGTACTGCAAGAAACCTGTGAGCTTAAAAAAGATTAGGCTGGCTTTCTGTCTTTTGCAATAAAAAAAGAAATACAACTAAAGTAATTCAGGGACTTTCAGGTATGGACCCTGAAATTTTTCATAACCCCAGCCAATAAAACATACAATGAAAAGGACTTTGAACAACAAAGACTGACTGAAAGCACCTTAGGCAAGAATTAAATCAAAGGTTTAGCTGTCACAACCATTGTTTAAGCCTCTGAATGGCTTAAGGTATTTTAGAACAAAGGTTCATATAAGGTTGTATGACCTAAAAATTCCTTTCAAAGAGACAAAAATGCTCAAGGAAGAGACATGAAAGGTATGATTCTCTCTGAAGTTGAATTGACCCATGTCTCCAGCAATTAATTAGAGAGGGAAAGAAGGAACAAAACAAGGGAAAGAGAAAATAAACTAGCACATTTAAGAAGTTTGTCTGAACTGTAGGTGTGGCTAGTGCGTGTGGATCTGATTTGAATCAAACCGATAAGAAGTGCTTAAATATTTGATGTCAGAAAAGTTGCTAATCTAGACTAAAAGTCATCAACCATCTACAGGCAGGAAGAGTCTAGTGAAGCTGTTGTCACCCGAGAGACATTATCTGATGTTTATTTCAGCTACAACCAAGGAGGATAGAGGAGGAGAAACACCCCCAAGAGTGGAGTTGCGGACCCCAGAGAACAATAAACCCTGTCAGGATTGAGGCCCTCCAGAAGTGTTCCTTAACTCTGAGATGAGGAGTTCCCAAAAATATCTGCCTAGTGGGAGTTTGGGAAACCCATTGGAAATACCTGTCTTTGAAAAATCCATTCTCTTTGTTTCTGAATGGAAGTGCTTGTTGAGGTTTTCCTGTCCCCTTTCCACTACTGCATATTGCAGTGGGATAGGGAAATTGTCTTCTATGTTTCTAGATGACAAGGAGCCACATGTGGATCTGGTATAAAATCGTACCACCATAGATCCTCCATTTTGAACTTGAGGCTAGTTTTGGATTGCATTTTTGGATTGTCTCCTTTGGTGGGAAGAACTAACTTCTTGGCACAGGCTTTATAGACTAATGTGTGATTTTTTACATTCTTCTCCCACTGCTGCCATGATTGGAGAAGCAATCATAAAATTAAGCTTCAGTTAGCTTGTTCTTTGAGTTTTTTTGGACTAAATTGTGTCCCCCTTCTCCTCAAAACCATACGTTGATACCCTAACCCCCCACTGTGGCCATATTTGAAAAATGAAATGAATTAAGGTTAAATGAGGTTGTTAGAGTGGGCTGTGATGTGATAGGATTCATGTCCTTAGGAGAGACACCAGAGCAGTCTCCACCATGTGAAGGCATAGTGAGAGGGTGGCCATCTGTGAGCCAGAAAGAAAGCTCTCACCACAATCAGACAGTGCTGGCACTGTGGTCTCAGACTTCCAGCCTCCAGAAGTGTGAGAAAATGAGTTTCTGTTGTTCAAGCCACCTGGTCTGTGGTATTTCGTTATGGCAGCCTGAGCTGACTGACACTCTGAGTAAATACAATAAGCAAAACTTCCCACCACCCCATATTGGATCTATATTATAAGAGTGAAATTTAAAAAAAAGTGAAATAAACCTGTTATGACAGGCCGCTAAGATCCATATCCAACTAAGTTTTTGACATCTCTGTGTGGGTACCTCACAAGGAGCTAAGAGCTAAAATATGCAAAGCTGAAAACTTGACTTCACCCCCATACCTTCTTATTCTCATTTTTTCCCTACATTTGCTAATAAGAGAACAACCCACCTAGTAGCTCATAGTAGAAGCCTAGGAGCATTCTTAATTCCTCGTTCTCCCTTGCCAACCATATTAAATCCATTGGCAAGTTCTACTGAATCTGCCTCCTAAAAATATCTTGAATTTATACAGGTTTCTTAGTCTCCACAGCTCTCATCTTAGAACATCACCAGTATTTCTTGTATGGACTACTAGAGTAACATGCTAATTGGTTTTTCCACTTCCACTCCTACCTTCTTCCAATATATTCTCCACAAGAAAGGAGCAAATCTTTGCAAAACAGAAGAAACAATCACTCTCATGACTAAAGACCTTCAGTGACTTCCCATTATACTTAAAAAAAGATAATTAAATATGAACCACATCTACTACTTCTACCTCCTCTCCTGTTTCTCTCCTTTTTGTCCACTCCAATCCATCATAGTTTTCTTTTATCGATTCCTTGAACATGCCCAGATCTTATTAGTCACAAAAAAGGCTTTTGATTATAAGTTATGATAAATTAAGATCAACATTAATAAGAATAGCAATAACTAATATTTTTTAAAGATTTATTTTAGAGTGAAAGAGAGTGGGGGAGGGACAAATGGAGAGGGAGAGAGAGAATCTCAAGCAGACACCGCACTGAGCGTGGGATCTGATGTGGGGTTTGACCTAACATCCTGGAGATCATGATTTGAGCCAAAACCAAGAGTTGAATACTTCACTTGACGTGCTACCTGGGCACCCCTATTTTTGAATGCTTACTATGTACAACTCACTGTCCTCAGCATCGTACATATATTTTTTTATTTTTTATTTTTTATTTTTTCCATTTTAGCATTGTACATATATTAATACTTGTAGTACTTGGAGTGAAATACAGACTGTTACTAGGTCTGTTGTATGAATGAGGAAACCAAGGCACAAAGAGAAGCTAGTAAGTGTTGGATACAGGATTTTAATCCAAGCGATCTCTTCCTGTACATAAGGTTACGTTCCTTCTTAAATAGTGCTCTCCCTGCTGGGTGTTCTTTCCTTTGTGTTTCAGCCAGTTGACTTCTCTCACCGTTTAATCCCCCCAAGCTTAAGTGTCACCGTTTGAGGAAGATCATTATATCTAAGCAGCCCTATTCCTTCCACCCCATTTTCTTCCATCTCAAGATCCTGTTTCCTTCATAATGCGTATCAGCATATGTAATTACATGTTTATTGTTTATTTCTTTATTGTACAGCTCAAAGGTTGGCAAACTTTTTCACTTAAGGGCCAGATAATAGATATTTTTGACGTTTTGAGTTGTTTGATCTTCACCGGGGGTTGTCAATTTAGTTATTCTAGAAAATGGGCATGGCTGTGTTCTAACAAAACTTTGTTTACAAAAAGAGATGGTGGGCCAGGTTTAACCCATGGGCTATGCCAACCCCTGACTCTTGCCAACCCTCCACTACACTGTAGATGCTATCAATTTCGGAAATCTTGACTACTTTCTTTATCAAGCATCTGCAGTGGCCAACACAGAACCTGAAATGAATGGCAGTACAGCATTTCACTATCCTTTTTTAAAGGGCAACATTGTCTCACTTCTACACTCACAAAATCGACATTAACATTTCATCTTATTTTAATTTAGAAACAATGTGACTTATCAATATGAAGAAGGGGGCATGGAGCAGTTTATAGAAAAAGGAAGGAGAGAAAGAGCCCTAGAAAATTCATCAAGATGTGATGTCAACATCTCCTCTTATCTACATTAAAAAAGAAGTTGCATTAGTCATTAGCAGCTGAATCTTTTCTTCTGAAGAGAATTGAAGTAGATTCCCTTATGACTGCATGTTTTTGTTTTGTTTTGTTTTATTAGAACCCTTTCTAGCCTAGAGATTTTCCTTTTATCTGGCATATATTCAGTTTTGGACAAGTGAAAATCAATGACTCATTTTACACCTGGGAGGGACAGGGTGGTAGACACATCTGGGTAAGGTAGTAGGATTTAGAGTATGCATGAGTTCTCTGAAGAAGCAGAGTACAATAGAATGTGTTTAATAACATCATGTTCTGATCCTTCCTTGTCATCTTTCAGCTGATGTGTCACTAATGGATTTGCTGGATAATCTTCCACTTCCTATGGTAAAGATGTTCTAAGAATGCATGACCTCTGTTGGCAGTTTTTTATGTCTTATGTTAATATAAATCTGCTTTTAAATATCCAGACACCACGGAAGGGCAACTAGAGAGTTAGAAACAATGCCAAGTTCATTAATCTTGTATATTTAAAGCATTGCTTTTTGAGGGTTTTATTTGTTTGTTTGTTTGGTTTTGTTTTTAAAGAGAATTGCTTGACTTGAAAAACTTGGCAAAAGTTTAATGATGATATAAAGAAACTACCATGTGAAAGGGTTTAAGGGTAAATGGGAAGCATCTTTCATAATAATCCCCAGCATTTTGTAACTGAAACACATTTCTGATTGTCTCAATTGGAAAAATCTTTTCCCCCATTTTCTTAAAAATGGTTTAACTTATATATTCTTAACTTACAAGTGGGTAAAAGTTAGCTTTATTTAGGTAACTTTGTAAACTCCTTCTGTCTCAGATGAAATTAAGCCAGAGTGACAAATTAGGTGTTGATACTGGGATGTTGATATCTGGGATAATCTCTTAGATCAATATGTAAGGGAAATAAGGAACAGATGACTCCCCTAACCTCTAAGGCAGATTCTGGCTTGGCAAACATCTTAGCTCATTTGGGGTGCGATAACAAAATATTGTAGCCTGAGTGGCTTATAAACAACAAAATCTACATTTCATAGTTCTGGAGTCCAGAAAGTCCAAGACCAAGGCACCAACAGATTCTGTGTGTGGCGGACACTTGCTTTCTGATTTATAAATAGCTTTCTTGCTGCCCTCACCTGGAGGAAAGAGCTAGATCTCCAGGATCTCCTTTATATGGCACTAGTCCCCATTGTGAGGGCTCTGCCTCCTGACTTAATTACCTCCCAAAGGCCCTACCTCCCAATACCATCATGATGGAGTCAGGATTTCAACATAATGCACTTGGGGAAAGTGGGGAGATGGTATGTGCACTTCAAAGAGTCTTGCTGTGACAGATGAACTATTCTGAGTTTTTGCTGATACAAAATCGGGAGAAAAACAGTGAAGGAGAAGAACCACGTAAGATGAACTTGCAAGATTAGTTTGGGGGAGAGGAGGAGAGTCGGCTGAAGGGGAAGCAAAGTATTTATGAGACCTGGGTGGGTAAAGAAGGGAAGAAGCGGTTTTAAAAACATGGGTCTGATCACTGTAGATCTGTAATTTTTTTTTTAAAGGATTGTATTTATTTATTTGGCAGAGAGAGAGATCACAAGTTGGTAGAGAGGCAGACAGAGAAAGAGGGGGAAGTAGGCTCCCCGCCGAGCAGAGAGCCTGACGCAGGCCCGATCCCAGGACCCCAAGATCATGACTTGAGCCGAAGGCAGAGGCCCAACCCACTGAACCACCCAGGCACCCCAGATCTGTAATGTTTTTAAGAAATCACAAGTAAAATATTGGGTTATTTTAAAGCTATTTTCTGCTTGCTGGAACTTTCTCTCTTTGAGCAATATGGGGTTCAGTGTCAGGATACAGTGTGCACGAATGCCGTAAGCATCGCAGATCTGTAAACTTTGTAAGCATTACCTTCATAAGTTTTAAGGCCACCTCCTCTTCTTGCATCCTTCGCATCATCTATGTTGGATGCCGCATTCATGACAGGATACAACCATTGTCCTTTTTGGCACATTCCAGAAGTGTTATAGGTATATTTCTTTTTGATCCCTATCCATAGTCAAAAAATTCTGATGTAATCTGGAAAACAGAATGGCAAAAAATAAAAGCTTTCATTTTTGGGAAAACTGTGCAAATTGTAAAACTATGTTTGACACAATTCTTCACTTTATGTAGTAGATTTCAGACGGAGTGATGTTATTAAGTTTCTGATATGATTTTTGTCTTTCTGAGTGAAAATATTTGGTTCATAGAATCTAGACTACACATTGGATATTACTCTAAATACCGATTAGAGAAAATACTTGTAACATATGCCGAGGAACTGTAATATTGATCATAGTTTGAATTCAAATGGCTTTAGAAATATTATGAATGGCTCTCTCGTGATTTCTTTATCAAGACCCTCTCTTAAACTTTCTTCATTTTCCTCTTAGAAGGCTTCCTTTTATATTAAAGGGAAATATCAATTACTCAAAAGCAACAATAAACAATGTTGCCAGTTAGACTCAAAGGCAGCAACAAACAATGACCGTGGAACCAGAAGCCATTACCATTGGTTTGATGGGTATCAACAATAATTGAAAGGAACTTAGTGTGCAGACACAACATGAGTTCAGTCCTGGTGGATCTTGTGGTTTTCAAGCCCCCACGTCATTACATTAGAATGGAATAGGCATTAGAGCCTGTCAATAAAATCACTGAAAAATTGAAGAGTTTAAACACTTGCAGTAGGAAATAAAACCCTTGCCAACTTTCATCTCTGTATGAAACAGAATGGAGGAAAGTGACACTAGCCATTGAGTTTAGCACCAGTTTCTTCCGAGTTGCAAATTAAAAAGCCATTTTTCTAGCATATTCTGTATTGGTCAGACACTCGTAAGAGATACTCTGTCCAAATTGTGGCTGAATTACAGAAGGTTGTAGAGAGGTTGCTCTCAATGGAGAAATGAAGATATCTCAAATGCTTTTCTGATTCTGACATTATGTGGATCTCAGAGATGGTGAGAATTACTTAGGTGTTAGGCAAGAGGTTTTTGATTTAGATGTATTTTCCAAATGAAAAACTAAGATGCAATAGCTCCAAGGTCTTTAATGCCTTTTTCAGGTGATGCAAGATCTAAGAGATACTTTACATGGCAAAAACTTAAAACTGGTAATTGAGAGGGACTGTGGAAAAGAGTTTCTGAAATTAGAGTTCATCTAGATAATTCAGGGGATATGGTAAATGCGCCTGTCTGAAGCGGTACTGTATTCTATTGGTACTGTCCTGGAGTGATCTATTCTGAAAGATTGTGCCTGGAGGCTCAAATATTTCTCACTAGTCAAATGCCCATTACTACCTTTTCTGCCTAAAGAATCTGAAATTTCCACTTGTTGACTCATGGATGCACTAGCAGGGGCTCTTTTTCTTCCAAGGCCTTATTCAAAGTTTTGCACGTTAGAGAACTTTCCTGGGCTTTCCCCTTTGGCCCAGTTTAGAATACCAGATGAGCTGATCCAACCTTAGTTCCTGAAGGGGAGGGGACAAGTATAGAAGAGAACTGCAGGGAGGAAAGAAGCTGAGGAGCCACAAGTCCATCTGTAGGTGGATATTATTACCATAGCTGTCTAGACCAGGGAGAGTAGTCACAGTCCTTGGCACCTAAGAGACTTTGGGGGACTCCAGGAATAATAAGGATGTTGGTGATGCTTGAAGAACAGGGTAGTTGACAAGGTGAGGTGAGACAGAAGTCCTTAAATTTAGGCTTGAGGTAGTTAAGAAGGGCCTCGCAAGGCAATGATCAAATTTATGTTTTAGATACATAATTCTGATTAGCAGAGTTGGAGGTGGGGGTAGACCAACTAGAGAGGGTCTTAGATCAATGGGGGGGGATGTAAAAATTCATGTGAGAGGGCCTGAACAAAGGCAATGTTAGTGGAGATGGAAAAGATAGATTTTCTTCAAGTTTTGAGGGAGAAATAACAAGGATCAGATGGGCAATATGGTTTCAACAACTGCAGTTTTCTCTAACGAGTTGGGCAATGTAGGGAGAAGGACACAAGTATGCAAGCACAGACATTTACAAAATATAGTTTCTACTTCAACTATAGTTTCCACTTTGGGCTAAGATGGAAAAATAAATCATCCAAGAACAGAAAAATGGTATGGTTCTTTGTAGACCAGGGGTTCTCAACTTTAGAGAACATCAGACTAACCTGGAGGGCTTGTTAAAACACAGATTATTAGGCTCCATCTGCAGAATTTCTGATCCAGTGAGTGTAGGGTGGGATGTGAGGATCTGCATTTTAAACTAGTGTCAAGGTGATGCTGATGCCACTTCCCCAGGGGACGCACTTTGAGAACCACTATCCTAGATCACTCTTAAATAGAAATTTCCGATACATCCCTTCCAGCAGAGGTGATAGATCACAATCTGTAGTGACTGAGGGAGTTAGAAAAATAAATGGATGGGACTTATTCCCATTTGCCCAATACATTTTTCCCCAGGACATTTTAAGTTAGCCTAGATTATGTTATTCTAGATTGTATGTCCTGGTCCTGTTTTTGTAAGATCACCTTTAATTTCTTCCTATCTAAATCCCAAGGCATTGCCTCTGTGATTCTCAAGGAGTAAAGTCATTTAATCTTTGCCTTGTAAATTATCAGGCCTCATTTTCAAGCCATAGATTTCAGGAGTAATTTCATAAATCTATGTCTGGAACATTTATAATTATAGATATTTAAGAATGATAAGGTTTATTTAATATCAGCCGCTTTTGTCACATCTATCATTATAGGTCACAAGCCCAGAAATAGACTATTCCTGTTGACATGTGGTTCCTTTTCTCTTAATATTCACTGTAGGACACATCAATAAAAATTTAAAAACGTGGTGTCTTCCGTGGAGTTGAGAAAAGAACCAAGAGAAATATGGAAGTAATGATAGTGATGAAGTTCTAGAACCTAGGTAAGGTTCGGTGGGCTGAGGTCCGGAGCCGACGACCAAGAAAGAATTCTTGAGACATCTTTGGTTCAAAATGGTGGCTTATTAAAGCACGGGGACAGGACCCGTGGGCAGAAAGAGCTGCTGCCCCGTTATCCTGAGGAGTGGCTGATTATATACACAGGAGTTGGGTAGGTGAGAACAAAGGGGTGATGTTAGTCTCTAAGGAATTTTGGAAGCAAAGTCTCCAGGACCTTGAGGGGCTAGCTATTGTTGGGAGAAAGTTTATTTATTACTAGTAGTAAAAATCTTCTTGTGAGACCTGTTAGATGTATATCAGTGGGCCATGTGCTTGGGAATGATTCTCAACACTATCTTGGAGATCTGGAGATAAAGTTTCACATTTCTCCTATCAAGTGTCCTTGTGAGTGAGATTTGGGTTTAGAAGAAATTTAACTTTATTTAGGGCTTGAGGAACTGAGTTATTTGTCTCTGGAAATTGTGCTATTGTTAAGATAGCTTCTTTGTTGTAAATCTCTAAGACATTGGTAAACCAAGGGAGACTCCTGTCTTGCAGGATTGTGATCTCTGCAAGTTAACTATTTGTTTCTCATTTATGGCAGTCAGGGGTGCCTGAGGAATGTCACACATATTACCCAGGGGAGTAGGTGGAGAGGGGTTGCAAGGTGCCAGCTTTTGCTTTGTCCTCAGCCAGGTTTCTGCTCCCTCATCAATAGTGTTAACAATGGAGCAGATTTCATGACTGAAAAGCATTCATTCCCTTAATACCTGTTTCAGGGGAAGTAAGGTAGAAGAAACATGCATGTGTGTGTTCCCTTAAATAGTAAGAGACATTTGAGGATGAGAGAAAAGAAACTTACTAGGAGATGGAATAATAGTGTTGGTAAAGAGATTTGTTATGGAGGCTGTTGTAACTAGAACAATAAGGTGAGCTTGACCTTGGGACCTGGGATGTTACTTATGTGGAAGGAATCTGTGTTGCTTGGGGATGCAAATATGTCATACATTTCTTCCCTTGTGAATTGTATTGATAAAAGGCATGGCATTTCTGAAAATCTTGCATTTTCATATTTTCCTTCGGACCTGGATTAACTTTTTTTTTGGATTAACTTTCTCAACTCTCTTCCTAAGCTTTCGAGTTTTTGTTTTCCCACTAGGTGACCATCTCCATGATGGTCCGCCTCTTCCAGCCCTCACATTCCTTCTTGCCTCTGACTCCTCTGAGCTTCATGGAAACAATGCAACCCACTTTAAAACCTGGTTCTTCAGTCCTCACTGAGATGTATTTTCCACTTACTTGTTAGAGGAATTAGCCTTGTGGGAAGAATGATTGAAAAAAGCTTTTAAAAAAGACTTGCTCCTTTACAATTGCTTAGAAAAGTTCTGATTTTGTGACTCCTGGCTTTCCACCCAAGTACTCCAGCAGAGAGCCATGCATAGGAAGTGCTCAGTAAGAATAGCTGATCTGTCATCATCCCTCAAATACGCCTTCCATTGAGCCGGAAGGATTTGCTGGTTCATTAAATAGAATTGTCACAACTAGGTAATAAGAGCTATTCAGTGGGTTTGGTTACCATAGCATTGCCACAGAAGCATTCCTATAAATTTAGACCCTAACCTCCATACTCTAGGGAAATGGTTTCTCAATCGAAGAATATAGTCTGTTGAATAAAAATATGCTTAACAATGCTTGTCTTGATGTAATTGTTCTTTAGGTTAGCAATCTTTTTGTCTAGGGACAAAAGCTCTGACCTCTCTCTTTTCCAAAATGTACATATGCATGGGATGTAAAATTGTTTACAATTTTGTGAAGATTGGAGATCACAGGTAAAAAGCCTCTGGTAACCTTCTTGGATGTCTGAATAACATTTATCATCCTTTGAAATTCCAAGGTTTTAAAATAAAAGGTACCTATTTGTGTATTGTCTCCTGTGTCTCATAAAAGTGAGGGAAATAAACATGTTTATTTTTTGCCCTAATTTTTTTTAATTGAAAAAATGAAAGCTAGGGCAACTTGCATTATGTTGTGAAGGAACTGGTTTAATCTTAAACCATGATTTTCATTTCTTGTAAAAGTTCCCTGGAAAAACTTAAAATAGAAACAAAGTGTATTTACGTGTATTTTCCCACTCGGCAAATTTGTTACAGAACCCAAGTCATTCATCAGTCTGTCACAGAGTCAATAGAATCCTCCTGGTAGAGAGTCTTGCCTGTAGGTGTTCTGTGTAATTCTCGGAATAAAGGATTAGTTGAACCCAGAGGAGCTAATGTTGGTCACATGGTGAGTCAGAGCATTTCTGACATGTGTCTCTCCTCTCTAAGGTCATCGTTCACTTCTTCCCAGTCAGATCATGTGAATTCTTCTTAATTTTCCATTGATCATATTCTCCAGTAGATCATACAGAGCTGATTACATTCTCCCTTTATTATTTCCTGGGGACTTTCTGTATCGCAGTGCTGATTTTAATATCAGCTGCACACTGGAATCACCTGGGGAGCTTTAAAAACTATTCATTCTTGGATGGTTTTCACCCCTAGAGATCCTGTTTAATTAGTCTGAGGTGCAATCTTAATATTGGAATTTTTTCCATTCAGTATTTTTAATAGCTTTATTGAGGTCTAATTGACATACAATGGATAATATACACTTATGTGTACAGTTTGATAAGCTTGACATATGTAGGTTTTCATATGAGTGGGATAATACAATTTGTCTTTATTGTCTGGCTGTGTTCACTCAGAGTAATTATGTTTAGATTTGTATATATTTTTATTGCATATGTCAATTATTCATTTCTTTGTATTGCACATTAGTATCCCATTGCACAAATATAGCACAAAGTGTTTATCCTTTTATCTGTTGATATGTCTTTGAGATGTTGTCAGTTTGGGGCTGTTACATATTAAAAAATGCTATGAACATTCAGGTATAAGACTGTGTGGACATATACTTTCATTTCTCTAGGAGTGGGGTGGCTAGATCATATAATAGGTGTATGTTTGTCCTTTTTTTTTTTTTTTTTTTTAAAGAACTACTTTCCAAAAGTGGTTGGACTATTTTGCATTTCTACCAGCACGATAAGAGACCTCTAGTTCTTATGCATCCTTGCGAACACTTTATAGGATTAGTCTTTCCTTTTTCTCTTTAACTGTAGCTGTTCTAATAAGGGTGTAGTGGGATCTCACAGTGCTTTAAATTTGCAATTTTCTAAAGGTTAGCAGTTTTGAGGGGGTTCTCACATGCTAACCTGCCATTTGTATATCTTCTGTGGAGAAGTATTTGTTTATATGTGCACATTTTTTAGATGTTTGCTTTCTTTTCTTTGAGTGTGAGAGTTCTTTATGTCTTTTATCAGATGTGTGATTTTCCAACATTTTCTCCAATCTGAACTGACTCATAATAAGTTCTTGTGGAAGAGTACAAGGGTTCAACTTCAAGAGGTTAATGTTTTCATTTAGGGATTGTGCTTTGGCATTATATCTAAGAAGTAACTGCTTAGCACAAGAACACAAAGATTTTTCCCACTAAATTGCTTCTGAACCTTTGTCAAAAACTGTTTGTCTATATATATCTATTTTTGTATTCTCTATTTTTCTCCATTGATCTATTTTGCTACCTTTATCTCAGTATCACACTGTTTAGATTCCCAAAACTTAATTATAAGTCTTAAAGTCAGGTAGTCAATTATTGTGCCAACTTTTCTATTTTAGATCCTTTTTCTCTAAGTTGTTTTGCTATTCTAGGTCCTTTTATTTATATATGAATTTCAGCATGAGGTGCTAAATTCTACAGAAACCCCACTAGGATTCTGATTTTGATCACCTCATTATCACTGGGTGATTCGTTAAAATCCTTTATCTCCACATCTCCACTTCTCTGACACCACCCCTTTCCTGACAGGTATGGGGTGGAAAATCTGGACCCGTAAATGACCTGCAGTGATCCTGCCTGGGGAGGAGTCTTGTTACTGCCTCACAGGGATCAAGTCCATCTTAGAGTAGAATGGTTCTTTTGTAAAATTTTAGGTCTCCTTAGGCTGCCTCTTTCTCGGTCCCTTGGGTAGAAAGATGAGACTTTTTTTTTTTTTTTTTTTTGATGGGTGCCTTACTGTTTTTTTCTGTGCCCTTTGGAAATTGCCACTAGCCTCTTTCTTTCTTCCTTCCTTCCTTTCTTCTTTCTTTCTTTCTTTCTTTCTTTCTTTCTTTCCTTCCTTCTTTTTTTCTTTCTAAGATTTTATTTATTCATTTTGAGAGAGAGAGACAGAGAGAGAACAAGCAGGGGGAAAGAGAGAGGGAGAAGCAGGCTCCCCACTGAGCAAGGAGACCCACGTGGGATTCCATCCCAGGACCCTGAGATCATGACCTGAGCCCAAAGGCAGCCGCTTAACTGACTGAGTCACCCAGGTGCCCTTAGATAGCTGTCTTAAATAAAAATATCCATATGGTCATACACTAGTTTTATTTATTTTTAATATTATATATATTTTTAGTACATATTGAAATAAGCGTATAACTATTAAAAGAATAGCTGGTCTGTATCTCAGCCAAAATCCTTTCTAGAATCATGGGGCTCTGTAGTCCACACTTTGGAGCATGAAGGGCTCTGATGGACTATTATTGCAGGCATAGATCTAATCCTGGGGCAAAGGGTCAAGAAGGCTCTTTCTTGCAATTGCAAGGTTAAAAAAAGGTTTGACTAAAGGGCTACATTTCTCTTCTCCAGGGTGATAGCTTTCTCCGTGTCCCAGGTGATCCCAGACTAGCCTTTCAGTGAGCCTTGTTATTAATCCAGGGTTAGGCTTTACAAAAAAATTGTCTCATTAAATAGAAACTTACTTCTTGTTATTGGACCAGCTCAGCGTGATCCAAGACTTAGAGAAGACAAACTTATCTCTTAGTACAATACATCAAGACTTTTTTTTTTTTTTTAAAGGTAGCTAACTGTAGTTTAGTTGCTATATATACTTGCAAATATGTTATAAAGTCCTGGTTCATACTTCCAGCAATCTGAAGAAGAATTTAGATTTTCCCCAGTGATGAGTCCATTGGATTTTGGGGAAAAAGGTCCCATCCAGGGAAATAAGCTTTATTATGCATGCTGAGATGATGGGAACTGAATCGAATAAAAACCCGAATTTGATCCACAAAAGAAATTTGGCTCATCTGGAAAAAATGCAAACCTTTACAAAAGAATCCTCTAATGACCCCATCACTGAGCCGCGGAACTGTTGCAGGAGAATGGCGCAGCAGTGGGATTGCTTGTCCATTTAGATGAGTGCTGTCTCACGGACTTACACACAGAGAACACCCATCTGAAGAAACCCATGTCACATCTGTTCTCTGCCGGGAAACTGTAATTGGTGACTAATTGCACACAAGGTGTTTTCTCTCTCCTGTGACCTTTCTATGCCAGTCACTGGTCATTTCCTGCCAGGGGTTGCAACAGGGCACATTTAGGCAGAAAGTGCTTTTCCTTTATGGACACAAAGCGCTCTCCTGGCATCTTGAAATGTTTCTCATTTGCAATATGAAGTGAATTGCTTTATGATGGGAGTATTTGGAAAGGAGAGGGAAGCACTTTTAGAAAAAAAGAAAATCGGCCACCTTCTTGGCTGCGGATATCACCATCTGTACGTGGATTGCTGTGGCCAGAGTATCCGAGGGCCTTGGTTTTCCTGTCCTACTGTATGAATAGTCAATATCAAACATTGAAGCAGAAGCTGAAGGCCAACAATGCCTATTTGGGTTAGCAGATGGAGGAGGGTCAGTACAGTATCCTCCAGACTGAGAAGACTTGGAGACCTAGAAAGGATGCAAACCCCTCCACCCCATTTACACAGAGTTTTTTTTTCAGGGTTACTTAGTGGTGGGAGGATGGGACAATAAACCATCTAAGCACTACAGAGCTATTGACCCCTTATTGTCCACCAAACCTGGACATGGCTTGTATAGAGCAAGGGGCATTGTGGCAAGGTCAGAGGGTAGTTATCTAAAGTGGAGCTTTCTGTATACCATTTTAGGCAAGCTCAGAACAAGCCTTCCCATGCTCCTGGGGCATAGAGTAACCTCCATGGAGCCCGAAACACATAGCCCCAACAAGGTCACTGCGTGGACCTGGACAAGATGGAGGGCCAGGATGGAGCCAATGCTGTCAGCACTTGGACAAGGAGAAAGCTGCTGTTTTCCAGAAGTGATTCACAGACTTGCTCCTTTGGGGTTTGACTTTCATCTGAAAGGTAAAAGTAGCTCTTTCTGCTTCTGAAGCTGGATAATAAGATTGCAGAGAATCGTGGCTTTCTTCCTCTCATACCAACATTAGAGCAATTCGAAATTATTGTGTTAGGTCTAAGTACCAAAAGTAATGTTTTCTGTTGCTGCTTCACACTTTTACCAAAAACGGGAGCTCCAGAAGGTAAGTACAGAGATTGAGCACACAATTTGAAATCAAGAAGAAGGAAAGTCTTGAGACATATTTGGAAGTCACTTGTGACAGTTTAGATTTTTAATTTTAATTGGTAGCAGGCTGGTTCTACATTTGTTGACGGCTGTCAGTATGCTGGCCATGTTTCTGTTTTTTATTTAGAACCCATACTTTGATTATAGAGAGAGCTTAGAACATGCATGCCAATATGCCTTCTTATTTTTCTCTTGCACACTTCTGACAGGATATTGGAAGTTCATTTGTCATTTAATTGTAACTTTTATTGCTGATTAAAGACTTTTAATTATTTATTATTTAAAATCATAAATGTATCATATGCATATTATAAAAACAGACACAGGCAAATATGTTAAAAAAAGTGAGTAACACCTCCACCCCAGCCCCTTTCCTCATCCTTTTGAGGTAACTAATATTTACATCCTGTTAAGTGCCTTTCCACATTGTTCTGTGGATTTCTCTAAGAATAGACATACACGTACAGATGTGTATACCTATAGATTCCATATCTCTGCCTCTCTTAAACTGGCATGATACTCTGTGCATGAAGCAAATGTAATTACTTGCCTACTCAAGGCCTATTTTCACATGTCATCTTCAATGGGCTTTAATAAACAGCTGTATCCCTGGGAATCCCTCATTCCCTTGATAAAATGGAAAGTGGCTTCAAGTATCATCCATTTTCTTCATTGGACTTGAGTCTAGGGTCTTCAGGTGATGGGCAGCCCTCTCCATTAAGTCTTCCTGAAACTCTTCGTAGTCCAGGCGACTACAGAAAAGTGTATTATTTATCTCAACACACTCAGTGCGCCATAGTGATAAATGAACAGAGTAACTACAATAAAATTTTCTATTTGTAAAGGGAAAGATGGAGAAACAACACACATGTCCCATCCTCCTGGACCAAAAAAGTGAGTTTGCTCTCCCCAGGGAGTGTAGTATTTTTGTTTGCTTTTTGTCGGCAATGTGTAAGAATTAGGTTCCATTTTCTGAGGAAAACTTCCCTGCCTACGTGTGTGTGTGTGTGTGTGTGTATATATGATGAGCTTTAGAAATGCCCTTTCAATGGATGCATAACTTTACCAACTTCTTCCTTTAGGTTCTAAATCAAGGACCTGGGGATTGCTTTGGGTTTGGTTAGTTGCAGATTATAACAGGCCAGATTTGAGGTAGCTCTGGCAATGCAGACCCCATGAAATGTAATGTACTTCATTTTAAACACTTCTTCTGGCTAACGATCAGAAAAAAGCCACTGGATTCTGGGAACTTGGGATATCTGGCACAGGTCCCTTAGTTTAATAGATTAAGTATTAAAGAAATTTAAATCCATACCTCTTCACCATCTGATTTTTGCCACCAGACTTGACCCCTCTTTGAAGAAGAGAACTCACTACGTTGACCCCTTTTTGAAGAAGAGAACCCATCATGTGCCTATAGGAGTTTCTTGGAAGCTTTGGCTTTTTCCTTCCTAGGTTTATATTCTACTAAATCTGCATCCTCCCCCTCAGCTCTCCGATGGGGTCACCTTCAGCCCAACCTTCAGCCTTTCTAAAGAAAGGCATTACTCTAGACAGTAAGAAGTCTCTCACTTAAGAATTCTCAAGATCATCCTGATTTTCCTTGATTTTACAACCCTTGTAAGCACTTTGTAGCTACATAGCAAATTTTACCAATTTCCAATTTTATAATCATAGAATCCTCAAAGCCGTAAGCCCTATCTTCATCCCTCAGGCAAAGACAAATATGAGCACCTTTTTCCTGCTATGACATTCAGAGTCAGTCAGTGTTCTTAGCTACAAGCAACAGAAGATGGCTTTTGCTGATTCAAGAACTGAAAAAAAAAAAAAAAATTTAGGACAGTCGTTCACAGAATCTCTGGGAGAAATGAAGAAATGAACTTGGAGGTTAGGACTTTGTCAGGAAGAACGCCCAGTCACTTTGCTGGACTGGTCCAGCTCCTGGTTAGGATAGATTGTCCTGGATGAAAATTGGATGCATTGAAAATTGGATGCTTCCGTTGACATTGCTTCCTCCCCTCCTGCCGGTAATGCAGACTTACTGCAACCAGCACCCTTGCCTGAGTAGATTGGCCTTTGTCTTGCTTCACTGTGTGTGTGCGCATGTGTAAGAATGAGGGTGTGTAATAGAGAGGAGAGAAGATTTTAATAATACAGATATGCAATTCCTCAAAAGCTCAATTATTTTCCTTTTTGAAAAATAATTTTCTTAAATATATTTTATGCTGTACCTTTAGCCCTTCATGATGGCTAATGGTATGTGTCCCCTTGGCTGGGGTATGGTGCCCACTTGTTCGTTCAAACACTAGGTGTGGCTGTGCAGGTATTTTTTATATATGACTAACAATTAAATCTGTAAACTTCGAATAAAGCAGATACTTTCCATCAGGTGGGTGTTCCTCATTCAGTAGTTGAAAGGTTTAAGAGCAAACACTGAGATTTCCTGAAGAAGGAATTCTGCCTGTAGACTGCAATGTTAGAAACCCTGCCTGAATTTCTAACCTGCAGATTTCATACTCATATTGGCAACATCCACTCTTCCTTGAGTTTCCAGGCTGCCAGGCTGCTTAAGGAATTTCAGACTTGCCAGCCCCTACAACTGCATGAGCTCATTCCTTAAAATCTCTCTCTCTCTCTCTTTCATTCTATCTATCTGTTGGTCCTGTTACTTGGGGAAACCATAATATATACCCACTTAGCATGATGTGAAGCATTATAGGTTGTTCACTCTTTTCCTAACTTTTTGTTTTGATAACATATTGAAACACAAAAATATGCAAAATATACACAATGAATTATATAGCTTTTACCTAGATTTACTAACTCATAGTGCATGTATATGTGTATATATACTTAGAGTTTTTTTCTGAACTACTTGAGAATGAGTGGCAGACTCCAAAATACTTCAGCTTGTACCTCTTTCAGCCCTAAATATTTCCTCCTGCCTCTCTGAGGAATACTTATTAGTCACCATGTATGCAGATCAAATTCAGGAAATGAAACATTAATATAAAGCAAGTATCTAATACACTTTATAATTTATAATTTGTAATAATACCTAATAATTTCACCACTGTCTCAAGATTGTTTACAGCAGTTTTTCAAAAATCTAAGATCCAATCCAGAATCACAAAGTACATTCAGTTGTCATAACCTAGTTTCTTTGTCATGTTCTTTTCGTTTCTTTAATCTGAAATAAGGCTTAGGCATTTATTCATCTATTATGACACTGACATTTTGAAGAGTAAAGATCTCTTGTTTTGAAGAATGTCATCCAAGTTGGATTTTTCTGATTTTGTTCCTCACAATTAAATTGAAATTATGCATTTTTTGGCTAGGGTGCTACACACACAATGTTAGGTTCTATTCATTGTATTACCTTAGGAGGCATGTGACGTCCTTTGCCCCCATTATTGGTGATAACTTTGATCTCTGTTAACATGGGAGAGAAAAACTTTAAACGGTGTGGGCCATTCCACTTGCCCCAGGAATCATGATCATATGCATGGAAACAAGAGTGAAGATACGTCCATAGACACATCTGCTACTGTTAGTTGGATTCGGTTTCTACAGACGATTTATGATGAACATCTTGTTGTCTTTAGACCTATCACCTATTTTTATTAGAATTGTATGGTTTTATTCGAGAGCATTTTTGTAAAAGGCGAAAGATTTATGTGATCTGAAGAGAAACCAGAGTTCGAGAGCATTTAGTATAAACAAATCAAGCCTAACTTACTTACTTACTAATAACCTAACCCTAGAATTAAAGCAAGTTTATTGACTGTACACGCTTTCACATCTATGTCTAGGGTAGAACCTCCAAAGTCGATTTGTTGAGTACAATATATTTTTAAATTTCAGTAGATATTGTCAGGTTCTTTCTAGAAACAATACAGCATTTTAGTCCTATCAGTTGTGTAAGAGTGCCATTTTCTTCTTTTATTGTCCACCAGTGAATATCATCATTTTTTAAAAAATATTTTATTTATTTGACAGAGAGAAATCACAACTAGGCAGAGAGGCAGGCAGAGAGAGAGGAGGAAGCAGGCTCCCCGTGGAGCAGAGAGCCCGATGTGGGGCTCGATCCCAGGACACTGAGATCATGACCTGAGCCGAAGGCAGAGGCTTTAACCCACTGAGCCACCCAGGTGCCCCAAATATCATCATTTTTTAATGTTTTTTCTCATCTGATGAATTACAACAGTTTCTTTATTGTAATTTACATCTCCCTATTAGTGTTACTGAGCAAGTTTTCACATGTCACTGGCTTTTGAACTTCTGTTTTTTTTTTTTTTATTAGCTACTTGCCATCTTTTCTATTTTTATTTTACTATACTTAATTTATGGAAACATTTTGTAAACTCGGGTTGGTAATCTTGGATTACCATATGGATTACACTTTTTTCTCCCAGTCTATTATTTATCTCTTATCTTTGGTCAAAATTTAAATTAAAATATTTTATGTAATCTGTGGCATATTGTTTCAGATTTTCCTTTCTCAGGAAATTTGTTTCCCACACCAAGGATGTATAGATAGTTTCTGCAATTTTCTTGATATAAATGTTTTGTATTTCTTTTTAACCTTAAAATATTTAATCATCCTAAACTTTTTAATGTATAATATGAAGTAAGATTCTACTCCTTTAATCTATTTATTAAACAAATTACATTTGTCCCCCTGAAATAAAATACCACATCTGTCCTATAATAAGTTCTCTTATATTTTTGGATTTTTTATGCTACCACGTTTTATTGATCTATTTGTCTATACAAGTGTACGTGTCTTTTGCTAATGATTTAATAATAGTATTCTACTCATGTTTGTCTTAAAATTGAGTAAGACAAAGGTCCTTATGCTGTTTTTCACACAGACAAAAAAATTCAGCTTTCACAGACATTTCCTTTTCCTCTGGCCTTTAAAATTACTTTTCATCCAGCTTAAAACTTTAAAAAAAAATTAGAACTCGGAATGAAATGACATTAAATTTATAAATTAATTTCAGAAAAACTGATATTAAATTTTTTTTGTTTTCAATATAATTTTATAACTTTCTTTGGTTGTAAAGGGTTAAAAAGAGTATGTGCCTTTTGCTAAACTTATGCCTATATATTTTATAATTTTTGTCACTATTATGAGTGATTTATTTCTATTTCCATTTTTTACTGGTTATTGCTAACAGAGAAATAATGGATTTTTCCATATTTGTTTTGTAGTCAGCTTTTCCATGTCCTCTCATTAACTGTAATAGAAAATTCCATTTTCATTGGAATTTTTTGTGTTTTCTTGATTCACTGTCATATCTTAAAGACATTTCATCCCTATTTTCCAACTTTTAAATATTCATATTTTAATATTTTTGCTTGACTGAATTAGAATCTCAAATAAATGTTGAACTATTATGATGACTATAGTCATGGCTGTTTTGTTCCTAATTTTAATGGAATAACTTTGTTTTATCCCCAGAAGTTGGAATGCTGACTACCTTTGGTTTTTGTCGAACTGTCTATGTATAATACTTAAGTTTTTGAATTCTATTATTACTTAGATTTTTATTTTAAGTTTGGAATGACAAATTTTATCAATCTTCAGCATCCACTTATATAATTATATGGTATTAACCTTATATCTTTCTACTGCTATGATGAGTGTTGGTCATTTATTATCATTTTTATCACTGCTGGATTCTGTTTCTTTTCTAGAATTTTTGAATACATATCTGTTAGTGAAATTTGCCTCTAGTGTTTTTTTAAAGCTGTATTGAGAAATAATTTACACTGTAAAATTCAACCATCTCAACTACAATTCAGTGAAATCGACAAATTTACAGTTGTGCAGCCTTCGCTGTAATCCACTTACCGAACATTTTCACCACCCTCAGAAGCTCATTTGTGCCGCTTTGCAATCGATCTTCACCCCCTTCCCCTCCCTAGGCAACAGCTCATTGTTTTCCCTGTTTATAGAGTCACTTTTTTCTAGTCACTTCATATAAATATCAGAATATTAAAGTATACAGCCTTTTGTGTTTGGCTTCTTTGACTTGCCTTCATGTTTTAGAGATTCATCGTGTTGTAACTTTGTTACCAGTGGTTCACTGCTTTTTATTGCTGAGTTGTATCGCATTCATTGTATGGCGTTAAAAGATAAACAGGCATATTAGAAATTTTAGAAGTTTATTTGAGCAAATATTGATTCGATTTAGGCAGCATCCAATCTAGCAGATAGAAGAGAGCTCTGAGGAGCTGTGCAAAATATCTTGGTCACCAGAAACTGTAGAGGAGGAAAAGTAATTTTCCCTCTACCCTTTATGGTAAGTACTTGGGTGAGACCTCTTTTTCAGTAGGGCACCTCATAATTGACCTTTATCTAGGTCAAAAGTTCTGCACCGTGGCCAGTGTAATTCAGGATTACCTTTGGTAAGGTTAATCTGCCTTTTCAGCTTTAAAACAAATTTTTTTTCACCTGAGGCCTCACATTAGACCCAGTTCAGCTTAAGTTTTACCTTGTGTGACCCAGACCTAGTCCAAACTAGATCCAGTCCAGTTTCTAAGTTGGACCCAGTTCAGAAAAAGAAATGCTTGTCATGCAAAAGCCGTGGAAGTAGGATTGGAGAGGGACTCACCCATCACCTCCTTAGGTAGCAAAGAAAGCAACAAGCTCCAGGCAATCTAGGCAAGCAGCTGATTGCTTGCTGCTCCTGGGGTCCCTGGGGAGGGGTTTCTCTTTGGGATTGCTCTTCTGACACCAGAACTGTTAAGAGATAAACTGAGGTGTGTTAAAATTTTAAGAGTTTATTTGCACAAAATTCAATTTGAATGGGGCAGCATTCCATTTAGGAGATGGGCGCTCCACGCAGCTATACACTCTGACTTTTATAAGCAGAAGGGGGCAGGTATAAGGAAGTTACACTAGGCAAAAAAGTGGCTTGGTTATTGCAAGGTTACTTTCCTTTAGGGGATGGCAGGTGTCTATTAGGCAGATTACCTAACTAATGATGGTTAGGTGATTCTTAATTGACTGGTTTAAGATTCCGTTTCTGGGAGAGCCAAAACTATCATTAATTCTCTGTTTGGGTACAAGGGACTTAGCATAAGCAAGTCCATTTCTGGTCTGTTTTGTTTTTTAACAATAAATTTGTCACATTTTGTTTATCTATCAGTTGACGGATGTTTGGATTGTTTCTACTCTTTAACTTTTATAAATCATGCTGCTATGAATATTGTTGTACAATCTTGTTGGACACATTTTCATTTTTATTGGTAGAATGGCTAATCCTATGGTAGGTATACACATGCCATTTAAGGAAATTGCTATACTGTTTTCCAAAGCACTTAAACTACTTTTCATCCCCATAAGCAGCATGTGAGCATCCTAGTTTATCAACATCATTGCCAGCACTAGTTATCATCTCTATTCCTCCTTATTATAGTCATTTCATGGGCATGAAGTGGTGTCTCACAGTTTTAATTTGCATTTTTCTAATGACTAATGGTGTTTAGCCTCTTTTTTAATATGTTGACTGACAATTTGTATATTTTCTTTGGTTACATTTCTATCAAAGTGTTTTGAATATCTTTCAATAAGTTTTTTGACTTCTTACTATTGAGTTGTTAGAGTTCTTCCTATATTCTGGTTGCAAATCCTTTGTCAGATATATAACTTGTGAATGTTTTTTACCCATTCTGTACTCATTTTATCTTCTTAGTAGTATCTTTTGGGGTGTAACAATTTTTAATTTCTGCTGAAATGTAAGTTATTAATTTTATTTTAGCTTTGTATTATACTTTTGGTATATCTCATAATTGTTTGCCTAGTTCATCATCAAGATGATTTTCTTTTTATTTGTGAAAAAAAAGTTTCATAGTTTTAGTTCTTTTTCTTAATATTTTATTTATTTGAGAGAGAGAGAGAGAATGAGAGAGAGCTCATGAGAGGGGGAGAGGTCAGAGAGAGAAGCAGAATGCCCACTAAGCAGGGAGCCTGATACAGGGCTCGATCCTGGAACTCAAGGATCATGACCTGAGTTGAAGGCAGTTGCTTAACCAACAGAGCCACCCAGGTGCCCTTATAGTTTTAGTTCTTACATTTAAGTCTATAACTCATTTTTTATTATTTTTTCATGATATGGTGTAAGGGTCTAAAGTCATGTTTTGTATGTGATAATCACTTGTCCCAGTACTAGTTTTTGAAAAGACTATCCTTTCACTATTTAATTTCTTTGACTCTTTGGTCAAAATTCAGTGGATCATAAATGTCTATTCCATTGACCTATAATGTTGATCCTTATGAAATAACTGTCTTGATTGGAGGTATTTTTAACCTCACTACAGAAATAGCAGGGACCCATACCCAAGATTTGGTTCACATGTCAAGACAGATGATACCACACACACACACACACACACAGACACACACACCAAAAAGGGCCTGCTTTTGGTGGATAGCAGGACAGGTATATTAGGCTGATCTAAAAATGACTTGAGAGCAAGGAAAGAAGATTGGCTTGGAGGTTTTACTGTAGTTAAGGGATGGGGTTAGTGGAGATCTGTTGGTTCGAATCTCCTGCCTGGTTCCTGCCAAAGGAAGGAGTTCAGGCTTTCTTACCAGCTTAGGCCCAGATATGAGGCAAAAGAGGAGGGAGGAGTGAAGCTTAAAAGATATCAGCAAGTAGGGGTGCCTGGGTGGCTCAGTGGGTTGGGCCGCTGCCTTTGGCTCAGGTCATGATCTCAGGGTCCTGGGATCGAGTCCTGCATTGGGCTCTCTGCTCAGCAGCGAGCCTGCTTCCTCTCTCTCTCTCTGCCTGCCTCTCTGTCTACTTGTGATCTCTCTCTGTCAAAAAAAAAAAAAAAAAAAAGATATCAGCAAGCATCAGAAAATGGAGTCAGGGGCACCTGGGTGGCTCAGTGGGTTAAAGCCTCTGCCTTCGGCTCAGGTCATGATCTCAGGGTCCTGGGATCGAGCCCCACATCGGGCTCTCTGCTCCTCGGAGAGCCTGCTTCCTCCTCTCTCTCTGCCTGTCTCTCTGCCTACTTGTGATCTGTCTGTCCAATAAATGAATAAAATTAAAAAAAAATCATTATAAAAAAAAGAAAATGGAGTCAGACTGTTTAATCAAGTGACTTTACAGTAAGTTTTGAAACTGAGAAGTGTACATTCTTAAACTCTTTTTTTTTTAATTTTCAAAATTGTTTTGAAAACTCTCCTACTTTTCAGTCAGTTAGTTAAGCATCAGACTCTTGATCTCAGGGTCATGAATTCAAGCCTGGCATTAGGCTCCACACTGGGTGTGGAGCTTACTTCAAAACAATTTTTTTTTGGTGCTAGATTA
The DNA here is from genome assembly GCF_922984935.1 of Meles meles. Lineage (NCBI taxonomy): Eukaryota > Metazoa > Chordata > Mammalia > Carnivora > Mustelidae > Meles > Meles meles. The sequence continues at coordinate 90,392,054 of NC_060068.1, forward strand.
ATAGGTTTGGATACTGAGGACTTCCTTGCCTCAAAAATGAAGAAATTTTCTATCTTCTATCACTTAAACAATGAAGCAACTATCCTTTCTTTAAAAGTCAGATCAATGCTGGGGTCCCTGGATGGCACAGTGGGTTGAGAGTCCCACTCTTGGTTTCCACTCCAAGTCATGATCTCAGGGTCATGAGATGGAACCCCCCACCAGGAGCTCTAACTCAGTGCTGATTCTGCTAGGCTCTCTTTTCCTCTGCTGCTCCCCTCGTTCCCCCTCTCTACTATCTCAAATAAAGTAAATCTTAAAAAAAAAAAAAGTCAGGCTAAAGCTTTTTTTTTTTTTTCTTTTTTTAAGATTTCATTTATTTATTTGACAGAGATCACAAGTAGGCAGAGAGGCAGGCAGAGAGAGAGTGAGGAGGAAGCAGGCTCCCTGCCGAGCAGAGACAGTGGAGCTCAATCCCAGGACCCTGAGACCATGACCTGAGCCAAGGACAGAGGCTTTAACCCACTGAGCCACCCAGGTGCCCCCATCTAATCTTTTAAAAAATGATTTATCTGTTTATTTGAGAGAGAGAGAGGGAACATGAGTGGTAGGGACATAGGGAGTGGGAGAGAGAATCTTTTTTTTTCTTTTAAGAGAGAGATCACAAGTAGGCAGAGAGGCAGACAGAGGGAGAAGGAGAAACAGGCTCCCTGCTGAGCAAAGAGCCCAATGTGGGGCTCAATCCAAGGACCTTGGGACCATGACCTGAGCTGAAGGCAGAGGCTTTAACCCACTGAGCCACCCAGGCGCCCCAGGTTAATGCTTTTGACAAACTCTAGCGCCTGGTATTTTTTAAAATTATGAGTATTTAATGTTAGGGGCGATTTAATGTTAAAACCTGTTTAACTGTTAGGGCCTGCTTAGTCAGAGCGACTCCATATTGCCTCGGTAGCCATATTGTTGTTTACATCTATGGACTTCATTCCGGGAATAAACATCCCAGTAGTTCCTGGTATTGGTTCTGAGTATTGATTCTGGGAGTAAACGCCTTAACAATAGAAACCACCTACCTTGGGTCTGTGGTTATGCCTTATAAAACCAGCCTGTGAGATCGGAGGGGGTTGATCTCTTCAGAGGCTGCCCTGGCCGGTCAGTCTGACTTCTAATGCTTGGCATAGAATAAAGCTTTGCATAACTTTCACTTTGTCTCAGTCTCATTCCTTTGATAACGGATCCCAACATTTAATTACCTTTCCAATTTCTTTTGTGGTTATTGGTCTATTAATATTTTCACCTCTTATCAACCTCTTATCGGTAAAGTGGAAAATTACAATTTAATACGAAATTATCCTTTAGATGTTCAACTTTATTATATAAATACATTATGTGACTATATTTCAGTTTATTTTTTTAATGTTAGTGTTTGATTAATTTATTTGAGTGCATACTGGGAAGGAGTCGATACTGGTGTTGGGACTATGGGTAGGAAGTGGGTTCATGAAACCTTGTTACTCTTTGACAGAAAAAACTTTAAGGGAGAAATTGGGGAATGGATAGAACCTAGCACATGGGGCACTGGAAAGCGAGAGGCCCCCTCTATCCAGTTCCTAACCACTTTTGCCATGGGGTTCTTGACCCCCTTTCTGGTTGTTCTGCTGCTTCGGTGGAAAAGCTCTGGAGGTCGGGGTGCCTGGGTGGCTTAGTGGGTTAAAGCCTCTACCTTCGGCTCAGGTCATGATCCCCTGGTCTTGGGATTGAGGCCCACATTAGGCTCTCTGCTCAGCGGAGAGCCTGCTTCCCCCTCTATCTCTGCCAACCTCTCTGCCTACTGTGATCTCTGTCTATCAAATAAAACAAAAAGAAGAAAGAAAGAAAGAAAGAAAGAAAGAAAGAAAGAAAGAAAGAAAGAAAGAAAGAAAAGCTCTGGAGGTCAAAGAAGAGCATATACTCTGGTCCCCTCTAGACTCACCAGCTAAGAGTCACTCCCCCTTTCACCCAGCCTTAGCTTCATTGGGAGGAAGGGAGCTTGAGCACTTACCCAGCACCCTGAAGGAAGATCTGGTTCCCATCTCCTGGTAGGGAACTGAACTTGTGAAGACCTCTCCTCCCCAGGCTGTTGTAGGCTGCAAGGCTCTGGGCGAGCACCCACCTGGACCAACTTGTGGTCCCAGTCTCCCTGGGGATGCAGCACAAGCTGGAAGGCAGGGGTCCAGTGGACTTGGGTGTAGGCTTGGCACCCTATTTTCAACATATCCCTGGAGCTAAAGGTCCCCTAAAAAGGGATCTTTTCTGATCTCAGAGTACCTCTCTGTATTGAAATTTCTTATCTTTTTTTTTAAGATTTTATTTATTTAACAGAGAGACACAGTGAGAGAGGGAGAAGCAGGCTTCTGGCAGAGCAGAGAGCCTGATAGGATCATGACCTGAGCCAAAGGCAGACGCTTAACAACTGAGCCACCCAGGTGCCCCTGTATTGCAAGTTCTTAACGTGTAAAATGATTAAATATCAATGTCAGAGTGTATTTATTTTGGTGATAATTAAATACATAATATGCTAAGGGTTCAGACTAGTATTCTGGCACATAGACGGCACTCAAATGTTAATTACTATTGCTATAGAATTGCAGATGTCATTTTGCTATAATATTTTAATCCATTTGTTATGATGTGTTTTTCATTCTTGGTAGAGTTTTGCTGTCTTTTGTTTTTCTTAATTATGTTTGCTATTGATTGGCCCTTATATAAGTCTTTATTAAGAACTTTCTTTTAATCAATTTGTATTCTCTTGTAGTTTAAAATTTTTTATGCATTCAGTATTATATCTTATGTCTTCTTACTTTTGATCTTAATTTTCTAACTTCCTGAATACTCAGCTTAAATGTTTTCAGTCTTTATTGATAAACACATTTGTAGGTATTCCCATAATTGTCTAAACTGTTTTCTTTTTTAAATACTTTGTAGATAGTTTTAAGTTGTCTTTGTTTTCATGTTTTTATCCAGAGGTTATTTAAGAGAGTGTGTTATAATTTTCAAGTGGTTAATGTCACTTTTTGTTTGTCCTTTTTATTGTCTATACTTCTTCCTTTGGTAATCATCAGGGAAATAGCCTTTTAATCTCAAATTTGGCAGTATATACTATGGGTTATTTTGTTAACAAGTACAAGATAAATTTTGTGTTTTATTGATCTAAAGAATGTACTTTATCTGAAAAGTGTAAAACTTTTTCTTTCTCTCACCCATTTACGTATATATTATAAATATATATATATATATAATGTATATAAAAGTGTATATATAAATGTGAGGATATATATTATATATTATATTCTCTCTATATAAATTATATGTACTTTATGGACATTGGGTAGGGTATGTGCTATGGTGAGTGCTGTGAAGTGTGTAACCTGGCGATTCACAGACCTGTACCCCTGGGGCTAATAATACATTATATGTTTATTAAATAAAAATTATTTAAAAATTATATGTACTTATAATATATGTAAATGGGAGGGAATATATCATATATTTATGATATGCTCTATATCCTTTCTCATTGTTGACTATTATCTATTTTGGCTTCTTCTTTGCCGATTCAGATGCCTTTTATTTCTTTTTGTTGTCTGTTTGCTGAGGCTAGGAGTTTTAGTACTATGCTGAATAGCAGTGGTGATAGTGGAGAGCCCTGACATGTTCTTGACCTTAGGGGAAAAGCTCTCAATTTTTCCCCATTCAGAATGATATTCACTGTGGATTTCTCACAGACGGCTTTTATGATACTATTGTCTATTTTGGAGTAGTCAAGGCCTTTATAGTTTCTCAGGTACTCTTGCGTTTATAATAGCAAACTGTGTTTAAGTACTAAACTGGTTCATTAATAATAGTAAAATAGTAATTAGTGTAGAAAATACTTTTTCTACATCCTATGAAATGGGGGCATGAAATGTTTAAAATGTTTAAACATAAAATGTCTAAAATGGAAGAGACTAGATAAATAATCAAGTCCAACCCATCTATTATAAACAGGAAGCAAATAGGAAATTACAAAGTGGGGTGACTTCACAGTTGTCACGATAAATTAGTGGCAGCACGAGGCCTGAAGTTCAAGTCTTTCAACTCCAGTTTGTCCTTTTCATTCTTCAGAGAACTAAATGAACCTTCTATGAGAAACATTTAAGAGGAAACTCCATTGACCTGTATCCTGCAATGAAAGGGAAGAGGAGGGAGGATACTTAAAAGACATTTGTTGTCCATTGCTTCTGCTAAGACCCAAGTTTGGAATCAAAGGCTATGAAGTTATTAAGAACAACTTACTCAATTGTGGTGGTTCCAAATTTAGCCAGTAAAACTGCCGATGTCTAGATAAATTTGAATGTCAGGGGGTGCCTGGGTGACTCAGTGGGTTAAGCCGCTGCTTTCGGCTCAGGTCATGATCTTAGGGTCCTGAGGTCGAATCCCGCATCAGGCTTTCTGCTCAGCAGGGAGCCTGCTTCCCTCTCTCTCTCTCTGCCTGCCTCTCTGCCTACTTGTGATCTCTGTCTGTCAAATAAATAAATAAAATCTCTGAAAAAAAAAGTCTTGTTTAAAAAAAATTGAATGTCAGATAAAGAATGATTTTTTTTTTTTTTTTTTTAGTATAAATATGCCTTCGACAATATTCAGGGCATGTCTATACCATAAGAAAATTTATTGTTCATCTGAAATTCAGATTTAACTGGGTATTCTGAAGGATTCTAAAGGTTGAATGAGAGAGGTGAACTAAAGACAATGATAAACTACTATAATACTTAAGCAAAATGTAGAGATACATTCTATTTTTATAATTAACAAAGTCTGTAAGAAAACATATATAACACATAGTGGGTAGTGAAGCTTGGATATCTTGAGCTTGTGACATCTGTGCTGTTACAGGTCTACTTGTTACAGGTCTACTTTCCCTAAGATTCATATTAGGAATATTCATTACAAGTCTCATGTAATAAGCAAAAATGTAAGTGAAATATGGTGCATTGGAAATGGAAAAAATACCATTGAGGCTGATCTTCTTTGGAAGCTTTACTCAGTTCTTCTGTCCATTCATGAGTTTAGTCAGTTTATAATTCAGCTAGTTGATGAAGCTATCAAGAGATCGTTTTCTTGGGGCACCTGGATGGCTCAGTCAGTTAAGTGTCTGTCTTTGGCTCAGGTTAAGATCCCAGGGTCTTAGGATCGAGTACCACATTGGGCTCCTTGCTTGGTGGGGAGCCTGCTTTTCCCCCTACCTGCTGCTCCCCCTGCTTGTGTTCACTGACTCTCTTTCTCTCTCTGACAAATAAATAAATAAAATATTTTTTTAAAAAAGGAGAGAGAGTTTTCTTAAAGTGGATTTTGCCCTTGATAAAGTCTCTGTTGTAATTAGGAATTTCCAAAGGACATAGAAGAATTCTTGCTTTGAGACTATTAAAAATTAGAAAAGCAAGAAAAAATTACAAAAGCAATTGATGTGTTCAAATTTCTTTGAGGCATTGTTTTGGAGCATAAGATAATATTTTATACATACAGATCAATTTGCTCTGAGAGCATTTCTGCTATGCTAGAAAACAAATTGAATTTGTTGCTCAGGTAAAGATAAAAAAGCAATAATATTGCACAGTAATGTCCCATGAAAATGAAATTTGGCTGTAACATGGTTGGCATTTTGGTTTTTGTCCTCCACTCAGCTTAGCAGGGTTAGAAGCTGGTGAAAGAGTGGGGAGGGATGGGGAGTGGTTGCAGTTTTTCTCTTCTGCAGGAGACCAGCCGAGGCTGAAGGAGCCATTGCCTTGTAATTACTTGCTGAATTCCAGGTACAAATAATCTTGTACATAGGCTTCAGTATTTCTTGTACTTTTTGATTTCTTCATTAACTTCGCAAGGACAAAAGCATGTGTTTCATGCCATTGATATTTTGGTCCCCACCTTGAGCATTATGTGGGGAATTAACTTTACCATCACGCATGCGCTGCCAAAACTAGCCGCCGATTTTAAAGCACGCGGCGGATCTCTGGTGAATAAAGTAAACTTCAGCAGATGTTTATTACAGTGGCCTCATCATTGGTCTGTCTGCCTCTGATCTTGCCTCTCTTGCATTTTCAACACAGCAGGTGGGGTGATCCTGTTAAAAATCTAAATTAGATTTATTGTGTTCAAAACTCTCCATAGGCTTCCCATCTCACTCACTATACACTAAGTACTCATAAGGGTCTCTGTGATTACCTCCTCTCCCCACCTCTGGGGCATTGTTTCTTATTATTCTCCCCTTCCTCCCTACGCCAAAGCCACACAAAAATTCTTTAACCATGCCAGCTTCTTTCTAGCCTCGGGGTTTCCGTGTGCTCTTCCTGCAGATGTTTTATAGACAAACATTTCACTTCCCTTAGTTTTCTTTTTTCTTTTTAATAAACTTTATTTTTTTTTTTAGAGCAATTTTAGGTTCACAGCCAAGTTGAACGGAAGGTTCGGTGATTTCCCACGTTCTCCCTGCTCCCACTCACGCACAGCCTCACCTACTACCAGCACTCCTCCCCAGTGCGGTCCATGTGTTACAATGGATACAACTACACTGACACATCATAGTCACCCAAAGCCCATAGTTCACACTAGGGCTCACTTTTGGTGTTGTACAGTCTATGGGTTTGGACAAATGTGTGGTGACATATATTCACCATGATAGGATCACACAGAGGGGTTTCATTGCCTTGAAATTTTTCTGTATTCCACCTTTCATTCCTCTTCCCCTTCAGATTGGCTTCTTCCATTTAGTAATATGCACTGAAGTTTCCTCCTTGTTTTTTTTTTTTTTAAGATTTTATTTATTTATTTGGCAGACAGAGATCACAAGTAGGCAGAGAGGCAGGCAGAGAAGAGAAGAGGAAGCAGGCTCCCTGCTGAGCAGGGAACCTGATGCGGGGTTCAATCCCAGGATCCTGGGATCATGACCTGAGCTGAAGGCAGAGGCTTTAACCCACTGAGCCACCCAGGCGCCCCTCCTCCTTGTTTTTTCATGGCTCGATAACTCATCTCTTTTTAGCGCTCATGAGTATCACAGTGTCTGGATGTACCATCGTTTGTTTGTCCACTACCTCTTGAAGGACATGTCGGTTGAATGAAAGTTTTAGAAATTATGAAGAAAGCTGCTGTAAACATTTGTGGGAAGCTTTTTGTGTGGACATAAGTCTTCGACTCTTTTGGCTAAATACCAAGGAGTGCATTTGCTGGATCGTGTGGTGTGAATATGTTTACTTTTCTAAGAATCCATTGACTTGTCTTCCAAAGTGGCTGTATCACTTTGCATCCTTATCAGCAATGTATGAAAGTTGCTGTTGCTGCATGTTCTTGCCAACCTTTGGTGTCCCTGTTCTGGATTTTAGATTTTGACCATTCTAAGTGGTATGTAGTGGTGTCTCATTATTTTGCTTTATGTTTCCCTGACGACATATAATGTGGAGCTTCTTTTCCTGTTCTTATTTGCCATCTCTATGTCTTCTTTGGTAAAGAATCTGTTAAGTTTGGGGCACCTGGGGGCTCAGTGGGTTAAAGCCTCTGCCTTCGGCTCCGGTCTTGATTCCAGGGTCCTGGGATTGAGCCCTGCATTGGGCTCTCTGCTCAGTGGGGAGCCTGCTTCCTCCTCTCTCTCTGCCTGCCTCTCCACCTACTTGTGATCTCTGTCTGTCAAATGAATAAATAAAATCTTAAAAAAAAAAAAAAGAATCTTTGAAGTTTTTTGGTGCACTTTAAAAATCAGGTTGTCTTCTTATTGTTGAATTTTAAAAGTTCTTTGTATATTTTGGGTAAGAGTCCTTTATTAGAAGCATATTTTGCAGGGTGCCTGAGTGGCTCAGTGGGTAAGCCTCTGCCTTTGGCTCAGGTCATGATCTCAGGGTCTTGGGATTGAGCCCCCCGCATCAGGCTTTCTGCTCAGTGAAGAGCCTGCTTCCCCCTCTCCCTCTGCCTGTCTCTCTGCCTACTTGTGATCTCTCTCTCTGTCAAATGAATAAATAAAATTTTTAAAAAAGTGTATTTTGCCAAACTCTTTCCCCAGTCTGTGGCTTTTCTTTTTATTCTCTTGACATTATCTTTTACAGAGAAGTTTTTAAATTCAGTGAAATCTAGTTTTATCAGTTCTTTCTTTTATGCATTATGCCTTTGGCTTTGTATCTACAAAGTTATCACCAAAGTCAAGGTCATCTAGATTTTCTCCTGTTTTTAGGGGTTGTATAGTTTTGCTTTTACATTTAGTTCTGTATCCGTTGTTTTTTTTTTTTTTAAGATTTTACTTATTTATTTGATAGAGATAATAAGTAGGCAGAAAGGCAGGCAGAGAGAGAGAAGGGAGGAAGCAGGCTCCCTGCTGAGCAGAGAGCCCGATGCAGGACTCGATCCCAGGACCCTGAGATCATGACCTGAGCCAAAGGCAGAGCCTTAACCCACTGAGCCACCCAGGCGCCCCCATTTTGGGTTAATTTTTATGAAGCCTGTAAGGTCTTGTCTCATTTCATTTATTTACATGTAGACGTATAGTTGTTTTAGAAGCATTTGTTTTTAAGTCTTTAAGGTTTTAATCAAACAACTCATCAGGGAGAATTGTTCTGCTGGACCTATTAAAACTGTAACATTATATCCATTGCAACACATATATCTTCATTCCTGTGTTTATTTTTCCTCTGTAACACTTATCACCAACATCCCATATATTTTTTTTATTTATCTTGTTTACTGTTTGTCTTTCTCAGTTTACATTTTTGAGGTATAGATAGGTTTGTTTTATTCAAGGCTTTGTTCCCAGCACCTAGAACAGTGCGAGATAGGCACTCAAGTATTATTTGAATGAATGAACAAAAGAAGAAATGCTCTAATCCATGGTGTGGTAGTCAAACCACCAACACCAGCAACACTGGGAACTTGTTAGAATTGCAAAGTATCAGCCACCTCCAAACCCTAAACCTATTGACTCAGTAGGGAATTCTGGGGGTGAGTTCCAGCAATCTGTGTTTTAACAAGCCCTCCAGGTAATTTGGATGGACATTAAAATTTTCTCTAAAATTCTTCCTTATCCATGCTCTCTTTGGTATTGAAGACACACTGCCTCTTTTCAGTATGAAATGAAGTTGATGGGTTTTCTGCAGCAACATATTTACCCACATTTATTTTATTTTTAAAAAAGATTTATAGGGGCGCCTGGGTGGCTCAGTGGGTTAAGCTTCTGCCTTCAGCTCAGGTCATGATCTCAGGGTCCTGGGATCGAGCCCCGCATCGGACTCTCTGCTCGGCGGAGAACCTGCTTCCCCCTCTCTCTCTGCCTGCCTCTCTGCCTACTTGTGATCTCTGTCTGTCAAATAAATAAAATTAAAAAAAAATAAAAAAATTAAAATAAAAAAAAATCCAGATTTAAAAGAGACTTTACTCAAAATGATATTGCAGGGTGGGGGGGGGGCACTATTACAATGGGGGAGGGGACTTTCACAATAAAAAGAACATCTGATGATGAAATCAGTAATACTCTCAAGAGTGAGGCAAAAAGAGATTTCCTTTAGTAAAGAGTAGACAGAGCCAGAAACAACCTGCTGGAGGAAGTGGGGTGAAGATCTGGGAAAGGTGCAGGTTGCTTGGCAGGACAGTGGATCAGAGAATGATTTACTCTGAGATGAGCCTGCTCTCAGTAGGGGGTTATTAAAGGAGGTGTGCCTGCTGGCTCAGGCTGAAATTTAAAGTTCAGGAACTTGGGGGAAGGAGAGAGCCCTACTCAAAATTTGTTCCGAGTGATCAGTAGAAACAAGGTAGGACAACTAATCATTTTTGAGTCAAGGACTAGGAATTTGGAGGGTTTATGTCTGGCCTTGTTTCAAGTAAGTAAGAGAGGTGTCTTTAGATCTGATCTAAGTCATATAGGGAAGGAGGTTCTTTGTAATAAGCCATTTCCTAGAATACAAAAGGAAAGGGGGATTTCTTAGTCCTTGTTTTTGTTTTTTGTTTGTTTGTTTTTATGTTTTTTTACAGGAACACAGGCTCAGGTAAAATTCAGTCTTCTAAAAGTCAGTGGCAAAATATGAATGGAGTTGAGACAATAAAGTTTGAGAATCTGTAGTGCCCTGTTAGCAGTCAAATATACTTTGGGAGTAAGATGGTGATGGAAATTTTTTCCCATCTTGGACCATCTATTAAATCACTTACACTTATTAGGGAAATATAATTAAAAACAAAAAATTGCTTGCAACCCAGAAAACGTCTTCACAAAGTTACAAGAAAAAGAAAACAAGGGTGCCTAAGACTTCGGAGTTGCTTCAAACTATGAGTTTAAATGAAGTAAAAATAAATAAATAAATAAATAAAGTAAAGTAAAGCTAGGGGTGCCTGGCAGCTACCTTCTGCTCAGGTCATGATCCCAGAGTTCTGGGATCGAGCCCCATGTTAGGCTCCCTGCTTGGAGGGAGAGTCTGCTTCTCCCCTTCCCTCTGCCCCTAACCCCCAGCTCCCAGCTCATGATCTCTCTTTCTCTCTCTCTCAAAAAATAAATAAATAAATAAATAAATAAATAAATAAATAAAAGAGAGGTCCTTTCAAAAATCTCATATTCTGAACATTATTAAATACATTATAAGAGGTTTTGCTAAGCCTGTAAACTCAAAGTACATTCTTTTAAAATTGGTTTTTGATATTCCTGATAAAATGCTCTATAATTTTGTTTCTCTCTGTAGTTATCAGAAACAGTAATAATGATGATGAGGAGAATGACTGCCACTGCTGGTGATCACTTCACTAAGTGTTGGTCACTGGGCAAGGTGCTTTACCTGCACTCTTTCCGGCAGGTAGGAGCTCCTGACAGACCCACCCAACAGATGTGCAATATGAGGAAATGACCACAGAAAGATGGAAGTCACTTACCTAAGATCAGCAGCTGATACGTGTAAGACTGAGATTGAGACTAAGGTATCCTGAACTTCTGAGTCCACATTTTTAGTCATAAGTTACTGGCTGTCACAGAAGATATGTGTCTTTTTTTTTTTTTTTTTAAGATTTTATTTATTTATTTGACAGACAGAGATCACAAGTAGGTAGAGAGGCAGACAGAGAGAGAGGAAGGGAAGCAGGCTCCCTGCTGAGCAGAGAGCCCGATGTGGGACTTGATCCCAGCACCCTGGGATCATGACCTGAGCCAAAAGCAGAGGCTTTAACCCACTGAGCCACCTAGGTGTGGCTTATGGTGAAAACAGATAATGGTGGTCATGGATTTTTTTTTGATATGGGCTCATGAGAACCTATTCTCATAACTATAGGTGACAGTATAGTAAACCCCTAAAGCGTGGGTTTAGCCCCTGCCCCTAATCTTCAATCAAGAAATACCAGGTGTAACAGCAGCCCAGGAAAGGGAAGGTCTGAAAAGCATAAGGAATTTTTATTTTCCTTAGTTTAAGAACTGTGAATTTTGCATTTTCTGAATGGAATCTAAGCAACTTAATTTTTTGCTACTAACTTACCCTTAATAATGCAGAACTGATATTTGAAACTCTCAGAAAATGAAGTAGGGGGTAGAAACCCCGGAATTTACCAGTGAGATGATTGTGTTTGCCTTAGAGTCAGTGGGCAGAAGGTGTACTGTTGACTTACATTAAGAATGAAATAGAGAAAGCAGAAGTAAAGCTCCTTATTGTCAGGGACCAATGTCTGCTGACAAGGACAAACTATTGGGGAAAAAATCGTGGGACTCTTTTCCTCTGGTGGTATGATCAGCTCCTGGGTAAACAATATGAAAGGCAGTAGTGTCCCTAGGGGGCTTCTTGAGGAGCGCAGCTCCTATCTCTGATTCTGTTTCTTTGCTAAGTTGGCGTCATGGAGTAGACAGAGCTAGAGACTGAGGAGATTCAATAGTCCCCTGAAAACTGACAAAAGAAATAACATTTCTGAGCCTCGCATTCTTCTAGCCTCTTCCCGGAAACAACGTGAATATGAAGGGTTTGGGGATATGGGAAGGATCTCTGTTGTTTCAGAAATTCATGATTTTAGGTTGACAGTAACTTAGGAAGGTTTCAGAGTCTCAACTGAATTCTCATACACATTCTGAGTAGCTATCAGTAATTTTCTTAACTTAGATTCTTCTATTAGACTCTCAGCTATCAAGAATCTCATGGATTTCTGGGTTAGCCCCACATTGGGCTCCCTGCTGAGTGGGGCATCTGCTTCTCCCTCTCCCTCTGCATCCCCTCCTCTCCCCACCCCCGCGGCTCATACTTACTCACTCCTTCATGTTCTGTCTCTCACAAAAATAAACAAATAAAAACTCTTAAAAAAATCACATGGATTTCATTTCCAGCGTGAGCTGACTTGGAGAAAACTCCATACATTTATTCTTGCCTAGACAATACTGACTGTGCCTCACACAACTGATGAAGAAGGGTGTACCCAATTTCTAGGCTTTGGGGTCCTAGCATATCCTTCTAGAGGAGGACGCTTCTGTTCTTCTTGCTTTGGGTTCAGGGAAGCTAGTGAGCCCCTGAATTGGGCACATGGTAACACACTCACTGGAAAATAGCAAATATACATCACATTCATTGATTAACTGTAATTGAGGAACTCCAGCAGGATCTTTATTGTTATTACTTTTTGGTGGGTTAGAAAATTAAAGTTTGTGGGATTCAGGTGACTCAGTGAATTGGGCAAGGTTAGTTAATAAATGTCACGCAGGAGTGCAAATCCATGGACTTCTCTGCTTGTCCTCTTTCCGCTTCATTAACCCCAAGTGCCTCCAATAGAGGACACTGAAGCTGTTGGTGGTTCTTTTTTTTTTTTTTTTTAAGATTTTATTTATTTATTTGACAGACAGAGATCACAAGTAGGCAGACAGGCAAGCAGAGAAAAAGGGGGAAGCAGGCTCCCCGCTGAGCAGAGAGCCCGATGCAGGGCTCGATCCCAGGACCCTGAGACCATGACCTGAGCCGAAGGCAGAGGCTTAACCCACTGAGCCACCCAGGCGCCCCTTGTTGGTGATTCTATTGGCCATGAGTATAGACTTCTTCAGACTTCATCTAGGGCAGGGGACATGGCATGCTTTGAAAACATGCCATCATAGCAAGGAATCAGTATGCCCAGATTCAGTAGCTGAAGGGCCAGAATTGTGTTTTGGATCCCACTGCAGACTGTTTTTCACAGCCTTTTCCACACCCAAACTTTGCCCTCTTTTTCCTATTCCCGAATTTCCAGGCGTTCTTCAAAATTTCTCCTGTCTTCTGGTGCTCAATTCCTGTGTACTCAAATGCATTTTGTTTGTTTGTTTGTTTGTTTCCATATGGTGCCTATCATTTATCTTTCATGTTTTCTGGCTCTCCTGTTCTGAATTTCACTGCTTTCTGCTGAGGAGGTCTCTGAGATCAGCTGAGCCACCCTGTCTGTGCAGACGGCTAATGCTCAAAGGTGGGTGCTAATGTCAAGACGAAGGGTGGGTTCTCCTTGGGATGGTGAAGCCACTTGTACTGACTCAACTTGCTGGAGAGCATACTTGCTCATGGGCTTTTCGATCAAACTTAAGGCTCCAGATCATGTGGAGAATGTCATAGAGTAGGAAGACCAGAGGAGACTGGCCCATCTCTAACTAGACACACAGGCTCATTACAAATTTAACATATTTAGCAATATATATAGGGTAAATCATATTTTTCCTATCTCTAATTTTAATATCCAAAAGAGTGGTGACTTTCAGTATAGTGGTAGGTCAATGATATGTGCTAACATATATCAAAGGTCTATTTAATGTGACTGAGCACCAGCAAGATTTTGTGACCAAAAAGGAAATCTCTTCATTTTTTTTTTCTAATTATAAAACTGTCACTGGCATGAATGATCTTACAAACTCAGGCATACAAGACTTGGCACGTTTTATTTAAATCAAATAAACATCACTTTGAAACTCAATCTTGACAGTCTGGTTGGGGAAATTTAATCTCAATCTCTTAAGGGACCAAGGGTTGCCCTGGAACTTTATGAAGTGGTCAGATGAAGTATTTCTAGTCTATGGTTCTTCAAGGTTACTGAAGTTATTTTTGTGCAAACCCATGTAGTTAATGATAAGCAGATGACTCTGATGTTTTGGTACCAAAATGGGGGAAGGACAGCTTTCTTAGCTCTGGTTCCTGAGGCCAATGGGTATAGACGCATGCTACAACCCTTTCTTCTGTGGTTCTAGAACTTCCCTAGGGATTGATAAGGTAAGCAGATGTTAAGTCTCCACTACTTTTAGGAGTCTTAGAAATCTACATTATTCCAAATTCGGGGGGGGCCGTATATCCTCTGTATCTTTCTGTTTCCATTTCTTTGCTCCATCAAAGCTACTCTTCCCCTGCCCTGCTTCTTGCTTCATCCCATCAGTGTGCTCAGGCTCACACAAGGGAATGCCGAAAAAGAAGGCAGTCTTCACATCGTCAGGATAAGAGTAAGACCTACCTGCCTTCTTGAAATGTGGAGAAAGAACATGTAGAATAAAATACAAGTCGCTCTCATTCATTCTATACTTTCTCAGTGATGAGAAGAGAACATAAAACATCTGTATAAATGTTTCTACCACTAAAGTCTTATATGTGTAACAGGATGCAGAATAGGATTTTCCCTCCTGACTCTGGTTGAATTTTTAATTGAAGCTCCAGTTGAGGAAAGGATCTAGATGTGTCCATGCAGGGACTGCTGAGACGGACCAAATTGTTCCAGGGCACATCGTCTCCAGGAACCTGTGCAGAGGAGAATTTGAGATTCATTCTGAGGGGAATTTGTAAGAGTTGAGATTTAGTGGCATCCAACTATTTATACCCTCAGACCCCCACTTGCAACTAAGCAAACCCAATAGGGACACAGGACTTGCAGAAAGAGAGACTGGTCTTGGATCTTCAGGGCTATAGTAACTTCTCAGCCTTGCCTGTGCTTCTAGCTAAGTGAGTACTTGGGAGGATTTGACAGGTAATCTCCCTCCCTCTCCTGCTAAGAGATTAGCAGGAAAGGGGACTCTCAGATGGCTTTTGATTGGCAACGTTGACAAGCAGCTCTTCTGCAGAGTGAAGTGAGGGCCACTGTGGGCATATGGTGTACCCCTTTATGCATTTCTTCTTGGTCACAGGAGTACTAGTAGAATAATCGTAAAATGTTTTTGAAGCTTTTTATTTGGAAATAATTTAAAATGTACCAAAAAGTTGTAGGCTAGCACGGAGAACACTTGTGTTCCCTTCACTGAAATTAGCAAATTGTTAACATTTTGCCACATTCATTTTATCTTTTTCTTTTTTTTTAAGATTTTATTTATTTGACAGAGAGATAGGCACAGCAAGAGAGGGGACCCAAGAAGGGGGAGTGGGAAAGGGAGAAGCAGGCTTCCTGCTGAGCAGGGAGCCAGATGCGGGGCTTGATCCCAGAACCTTGGGATCATGATCCGAGCCGAAGATACACCCTCAATGACTGAGCCACCCAGGTGCCCCCCCCCCCTTTTTTTTTGTGGTGAACCGTTCTTTCTCTCTCCTCTCTCCTTCTGTATGTAGATATGAATACTGATAAACCAGCCTAGAGCAAGTTGCCTCATACCCCTTATTGCTTCTTCAGGGTTTATTTTTATGAGCAAGTACCATCATTTATATAACCAGAGCACAGTTACCAAAGTTACGCAATTTAGTATGGACAAAGGACTATTATCAATGGCAGACTTTATTCAGATTTTGTGATTTATTGATCATGTGATTTATTTTTCAAACCAGGATACTTCTGAAAATGAAAGGGTGCTATTGATAATTATGCTGGGACAGCAGGTGTCAACTGGGACTGTGCTTCTAGGCTTGAACAGTCTTAAAAATCTTACTCAAGAGAGCTGCCACCTCCAGGACCCAGGGAAGATAGCAGAAATGGATTGCAGGTGATTCCCAAGGGTCCACTGAAGCATTCTATGCAAAGGTGCCGCCTGGTGGTCAGGACTCATCACAAGGAGTCTGCAGCTTGCAAGGTCCCTCAGTGTGAGAGCAGCATTCAGAAGCCTGTCCAGGGAGAGTGTAGGGCAGCCAAGAGAACTATGCACTCACTACCAGCTAGAGTAAGCTTCTCAGTCCCTTTTCATCTCTTTCCCCCTCATATTCATTCCAGAGGATAAAGAGACAGCTAAGGGAAGAGAGGAAAATGGGGATAAGGATGGACTAGGCCCTTTCTTTGCTGCTTTTTTTTCCCAAGTTGAGGATCAGAACTATACCAGGGAGGGAGAAGTTTTATTAGAATGGCACATTAAAGTTTGGAAGTGTAATCGAGGCAATCTTTTAAAAGTGGAAAACAGAATCACTCACCTACCTGAGTGACAAGAAAGATGGTGGGATCCTTCCTATCACTGAAAGATGGAGAGGAAAATCTCCCAGGTCAGATTTGAAGGAAGGGATGGGGGATGTGACGCTGTTTTGCTATTGTAGTGTCTGCTTCAGCATGTTCGATAAACTGGCTGTGCATGCTTTAAAAATTCTAATATGTCTAAGTAAAGGAGAATGAACATGCTCTAGTTCTTATTTCTCCCTCCCCAGCTTTCTGAAAATATACACACGCTTATGCACTCACACACACACAGTTCTACAAGCTACTGTGTTCACTTTACAGTATATTGTGGGCAACGTACAACATATCATGGGCTCTTCACATTATAAAATTTAAGGACCTACCTCTTTGTATGGACATATCATCGGTGGCTGGACGGACCATGATTTACCTATCTGATGCGCTATTGATGAGAATTTGTTTTCCATTATTAGCTGCAATAAATAATTCATTCAATTATTTACTTAGGATAAATTCCCAGAAAGGGACTTGGATTGGAAGTGTAGCCTTAACGGCTTTGTGATCTACATTGTCCCATTGTCTTTCCTGAAGTTGGTATCAGTGTCTAGTCACCCTGATAGTATACAAAGACTGACTCTTTCCCCACACTCCTGCCAATGTAGTGAATATTACGTGTCTACCCCATCCTTAGTCATTCACAGAGGGACACACTTCAATTTAGTTTCCAGTGATCATAGTCAGAAATGAGACAGTATCACAGTGTAAAATGAAATTATTACTATTATTTATAAAGAGTTCTTGACATGTAAAACCTGAGTATTCCTGGGAGAAGCAAACAGAATAATTCTCAAGCACCACCAGCGATGAATACATTCACAGCTTTCCAAAATGTGATATCTGGATCTGAAATTGTTTTCTGCATTAATACAGCCTTGTTTCTAAGTGGTCATATGGATCTCTGCAGAAGCCCGTTCCACTGTGACTGGTTACTTTCCGTGACATCTGTGTGAGTGGGATGTTAGTACATTATGCAGAAACCACATTAGGATTGTGCTTCATTTGATGTTACGCCAATTTTCTGCTTTTCTTTCCCCTTACATTTCCTCTGTAAGGACTCAAGATTTAATAATCATGATATGGTTAGAACAGCAAAACTGTGGAGCTGAGCCCTTCAGAGCATCTCAGCTCTGAATCTGCACCCATCTGCCTTGCTTCTAATGGTGAAAATTCAAGTAATGTGATTCCTCATGAAGCTGGATTATCCATAAATGGCTTGTTTCTTGCTTAGTCTCGAATTGAAGTCATGCTTAAGTTTCCAAGGAGGCTGTACTTAATGGAGAAGAAACATGAATCAGGTGGCTGCGTGGGACTGAGAAGGACCTGGCTTGCTGCTTCCGTGAATAGCTCCCAGTAGGCCTCATCTGTAGCTTTAAAAGAAGAAAAACTGCTCAGCTTTCGGAGTTTTTTTTAACTGTTTGTGCCTACCAAAGTCCATTTGGGCCATAAGAAATAAAACAAATATTTTTTCATGAAATAGTACTCAATTGGGGAGTGAAAACCTCTCTGAAAAAGCATCCTAGGTCTTTCCTCTCAGGCTGTGTATTTTGAAAAGCTGCTTTGCTGGGGCAAATCTTGGCTGTCTGTTGGAAGTTCTCCTAAATGAGCAACTTGTCTTAATAGCTCAGGAGTTTTGTAATGGAGACAGTCTACAAAATACAGTGTAGGAGTTCTTATCCATGTCATCTCCAGGTGCTATTATTCTAATGGGAAAAAACCAGAGGTTGCAGACCCCTAGCCAGTGGGCTGATCTGGACTAGAGATGTTTCTTTTGCCCAATATGAAGCTTTAAAAAATATTGATTGGTTCCCTGCATTTAAAAATCTGGATTTCAGGTTTCTTCTAGAAAATTGGGAGATTTAGTATTTCTGGGATGTCATTCCTGTAAGGTGACAGGTCACAGAGTAGAATATCAATATTCCTTCAGGTCAGAACAGAGGCTTATTCTTAAATTATTTGCTTTTCTCCTCCTATAGGCCATATATGTATGGTCTATATATATATATCTATATATATATACACACACAGATATCTATACCTTTTTTTTTTTTTTTTTTTGAGAGACTAAAAAGCAAGAGGGAATTCTGGAAGACAACTCAGTTTGTTGTCTCACCTTCTGAGACAGTAAATGATTCTGCGCTCCCAGCAACATTCTGAGCTTGCCTCGGTGAAGGCCCTTTTCACAATATATCCTGACCATTTCCCCCCAAGTCTGCCTTCCTAGACCTAGGAAGAAACCAGAGGGCAGAAATTATATCCCTATTGCTCCTGTGGTATCCCAGTCCTGATTCTTACATGGAAGGCCTTGGAGAACTACTTTTTGAATGAGTGAATGCTTCGATGAATGATGAATGAATGGGCCAGTGGGCTATATATGATGACATGGGTGTCCTAACGAAGGGGCACAGATAGGTGATTTTGGATGGATTTTTCCCAACACTTGGTACTTTGGGGGCAGTTGGCATCATGTAGAACTTGGAGTCAATGCCATTTGGAGTCCCACCTGAGCTATATTCAAGCAGTACCGTTTCTTTGGAGCAGCTTTATCTTTCTTTGAGTATTGGGAATAACAATTCTTATTTGATCATCCTATTAAGATCAATACAAAACCTAACAAAAGCTCATTATTCCCCTCAAGTTTTTAGTCATTACCTGACAAAAGAAGAAGCTGAAGTCATCCAAAAATATAATTTCTGTTCCCCCTTTGGGAGAATAACACGTTCAGGTTTTCTTTCATTGTAATTTCCTTTGACTACACGGTTCTGTTTTTAGTTAGACTTTATAAATCTGCTGTAAATTCGTCTTTCCACTCTCACTTTTGTCAAGAATGTAAATACAAAATGTTCAATGTTTTGGAACAGTTTTGATATATTTCTCCTTTAAATTAGGATTGGAACAGCTAGAGGATGCCTTAGCTATTTAATCAAAGAGTAAATATTTTATGACTAAAATGAAGGGGAAGCTATTGAAGGAAGGGGATCTGAGGGTGGTTATTCTAATTGGAATTAGTGCTTAAGAAAAGCACAAGCAATTCCCTGTATAGAGAAGACGAAGCTGATTTCATTCAGTCACATTAAGACAGGTCTATTGTGAATGAGCTTTTAATCATCTTGTGACAAATCAGAAGTTACCTTTAGATTTGTTGCTCACACGGAGACTTGAATATTTCCATCACTCTCATCTCATGTTGTCACCAATCACTTTGACATTGACATATTTTAGAAGCAGTTCAATTTAAATAATGTGGAGTTACATATATTTCGTTTTAGTTTGCATGTTCTTATATTGTAAAACTAGAAATATGTTAATTTCATTGGAGAAATTATCAGAGAACTGATTAAAACATTTTTTAATAAGGAAGGGGTTAATATGAGGTCTGATTCTGAGAATTTCAGAGCAGACTCTTTCTTCTTGAGAGTAATACTCACTACAAAAATATCAAAGTCTTGCTAAAACAAGTTGTGCCTGGAGAAGTTGCAATGAATGTTAATTATTCCTTTTTAATTACATATCTCTGAAAGTATATTTTCACAGAATATATTTAATACTAAGAAGACTACACATTTGCTGTATTTACTATTTTAAAAAATGATCTTAACCAGATTTTATATTAGAATATCATTAGAAAAAAATAAAAACTTGCTCAAACACAGAATTTACTCTTTCTTGACTATGGAAAAACCACATTTTTCTCTGCAAGTGTGATCCTTAGGAAAGATTTGCCTCCTTTCTGGACATCTCAAAATTCTTCCTTGTTTTAGAAAGAGACCATAGCAACTTACCTCTCAAATGTTGCTTTAATGTTTTTTGTTTGACTGTTTAGCAAAGAAGCAGTACATAGGAAACTCAACCAGCTCTCCATGGGAAATGAATTCCCCACGACTTTGATGTTGAGTTCCTATGGTACTAAAACATTGTAAATGGATAGCAGTTACCAAACCTGTGGAGTAGCAATTTTCCCCCACACAAATATAATTTTGTTATTTCTCCAAAGAAGATTTTTAAAAATATCTAACAAAGAGAAATCCTGCCAAGGTAATCTTCTTAGGCAAATCCTTGTTTGATGGAGCAGAGGATGGGGAAATAGGACCAGCAGGCCACAGGAGGCCTGCTGGTATGTTCTGTGCGCACTGGATTTCTCCTAAAAGAACCTTTGTCAAGGGCTAGTTCCTAGGCTCTCAGGACATCACTGTAGAGTTACGCCATGGCTCTCAGGAGACCCTAGGATGTGGGGAAGAAAGAATCTGAAGCTCACCTAGAAGGGTAAGGCTCTGAGGTCCCCTGGCCCATGTCTGGGAGGCAAAGCGAAGGAAAGGGCTGTCTGTAAGAGGGCCTTCATTTACCTCAGATTTTAGCCGCACTGCTTGACTCTGGCACTGGGAGGGGTGGGACAGCTCAGTGCCCAGTGGAAGTTTTCTAAAGGCGGATTGTGACGAAAAGTCCTTTTGAAGGCTCTGAGGCACTTGGCACTTGCTCCAGGTCTCCCTTCGGGAAGCTGTTCCTCCCATAAAACAATTTCACTAAATCTCCTTTCTCCTGGATTATGGACTCCCACTTCTCTGGCATGGATGACATGTACTAAATCCACAAGAATCCGGTTCCCCCTCAACTCAATTTAGCTAGCCCCCCTATTAAAACATCAATGTGTTCATTTTAAAATAAAAATGGAGATACCAAATGTAGTACATACGTTTAGGCTCGCGGTGACAAATTGATGTAGTTACAGAAAGTATGTCTATTTAATTTAAATATGTTCACTTAGGGCACTCGGGTGGCTCAATCTGTTAAGTAGCTGCCTTCAGCTCAGATCATGATCCCAGAGTCCTGGGATCCAGTCCCACATTGGGCTCCCAGCATCAGCAGGAAGCCTGCTTCTCCCTCTCCCTCTGCAGCTTCCCCTGCTTGTGCGCGCTCTCTCTTCCTCTGTCAAATAAATATTTAATAAATTAATTAAAATAAATAAATACATTCCGTTAATCTTTCTCAGCTATCAGGATCATATTTTAGCACATCGATTGAGACACTGTGACAAAGAGTTGTAGAAGCGTCTGAAGAAAAATTAATCATCTGGCTCCTAAATCTTCTTCCCGTACTCTTAAAAAAAGAGAGAGAGAGAGAGAGAGAGAGAGAATTTTCATTGTCACTGCTCAACTTCTATCACTTATCGCCTCACTCCCAGGCCGTCAAAATAGCTTTTCAGTTATTTCTCTCATTACTAGATTCTTCTCTGTATGCAACTCCAAACCATCATACTGTTGTCAGATTAATGTTCTTGAAAGTATGTTATACAGAAAACCCTTCAGTAGTTCCCTATGTTTAACAATACAGTAGACTTTTACTTATTACAAGATGGAATCTGGTTATATCTTTTTTCTGCTTGACCTTTGTTGGCTCTCCATTGCCCTTAAAATACAATATGAATGTCTTAAAAATGGTTCATCTAGGTCTTTATGAACTGTCCCTCACTGCCACAATGATAATTTCACATATCTCCGTGCTCTCCATTAAAACTGGGCTGCCCTGGATTTTGTACTAGTACCATGACCTTGTCCACAGTTAGCCAGAGTTTGCTGAGTTTCTTAAGGAAATAGAAGACAGAGACAGTTTACAGTCAAAGGTCTGGCCTGGAAAGAACTACCACTAATCTGGCTGCTTCTCTACATAATGATTCCACCAATCCCCTACTCCAAATCAGCATAATTTCCTATCTTGATTATGTACTTCTTGTCTGGCTTACTCATGTCCACTCCTGACTTACTCCTGGTTTTCTTTCAGTCCTAGACATTGGATGTGTTGGATCCAAAGAGCCTTTCCACTTACCGATCACTCTGTCTCAAGTGCTACTTCTTCTCCTTAGTGCCTGGTCTGATTGTTCTCATCATTTTTTTTTTATATATATATTTTTATTTATTTGACAGAGAGAAATCACAACTAGGCAGAGAGGCAGGCAGAGAGAGAGGAGGAAGCAGGCTCTCCGCGGAGCAGAGAGCCCGATGCGGGGCTCGATCCCAGGGCCCTGGGATCATGACGTGAGCCGAAGGCAGAGGCTTTAACCCACTGAGCCACCCAGGTGCCCCAATTGTTCTCATCATTTACCTCGTAAGTCAATTATGCATGCCCCAAGAAAGCTTTGCTAATCTCACTGACAACAACCGATACCCTTCATAAATGTATTTTTTTTATCTCTTGGTGATTCTTCTTCAGGACACTTGGCACAGTAGCAGTTTTAAATTTATTTTTCTAAGTGTTCTGTGAGCATCTGTCCCCTCCACGACACTGAAGGCTCCATTGAAAGAAGAACTATGTCTGTTTTGTTTTGTTTTATTTTCCTGCATTAAAAATTACTATGTCTCTGCTGTCCCATGTAGTGCTTGGTCAAAAATAGATATACTCAATATTATTTTTAAAATGAACATTGAATGATAGACCAGGGTCATGCCTTATGCTAATTTCGAAGGAATACATTTTGATCCAGATTTATCTTTTCCCCATAATGAACATGACAATTGGAGATTTTATTAATTTCAATTTCTTTAGAATACTGACTTCTTCTGTTTTCTGAGAAAATATTTCGCTAAGCTGGATTCTTATAACGTATTACCTTAGTGTTTTCAAAGACAAGGTAGGTTTCTTGCTGAACTGTTTAAAAAGATCAGGTTCTAAGTTACCAAAGTTTTTTTTTTTTTAATTTTTAAATTTTTTTTATAAACATATAATGTATTATTAGCCCCAGGGGTACAGGTCTGTGAATCACCAGGTTTATACGCTTCACAGCACTCACCATAACACATACCCTCCCCAATGTCCATAACCTCACCACCCTCTCCCTACACCCCTCCCCACGGCCACCCTCAGTTTGTTTTGTGATGTTAAGCATCTCTTTTGGTTTGTTTCGCTCCTGATCCCATCTTGTGTCATTTATTCTTTTCCTACCCCCCTAACTGCCCCCTACCCCATTGCATCTCCACTTCCTCATATCAGGCAGAATATATGACAGTTGTCTTTCTCCGACTGAGTTATTTCGCTCAGCACAATACCCCCTAGTTCCATCCACATCATCGCAAATGGCAAGATTCCAATTCTTTTGATGGCTGCGTAGTATTCCATTGTATATAAATACCACTTTTCTTTATCCATTCATCTGTTGATGGACATCTAGTCTAGGTTCTTTCCATAGTTTGGCTATTGTGGACATTGCTGCTATAAACATTTATGTGCATATGCCCCTTTGGATCACTACGTTTGTATCTTTAGGGTAAATACCCAGTAGTGCAATTGCTGGGTTGTAAGGTAGCTCTATTTTCAACTTTTTGAGGAACCTCCATGCTGTTTTCCAGAGTGGTTTCACCAGCTTGCATTCCCACCAATAGTGTAGGAGGGTTCTCCTTTCTCCGCATCCTCGCCAGCATCTGTCATTTCCTGACTTGTTTATTTTAGCCATTCTGACTAGTGTGAGGTGGTGGTATGTCATTGTGGTTTTGATTTGTATTTCCCTGATGCTGAGTGATGTGGAACACTTTTTCACGTGTCTGTTGGCCACCTGCATGTTTTCTTTCCTGAAATGTCTGTTCATGTCCTCTGCCCATTTCTTGATTGGATTATTTGTTCTTTGGGTGTTGAGCTTGCTAAGCTCTTTATAGATTCTGGATACTAGCCCTTTATCTGATATGTCATTTGCAAATATCTTCTCCCATTCTGTCAGTTGTCTTTTCGTTTTGGTGACTGTTTCCTGTGCCGTGCAAAAGCTTTTGATTTTTTTTTTAAATATTTTATTTATTTGACAGAGAGAAATCACAACTAGGCAGAGAGGCAGGCAGAGAGAGAGGAGGAAGCAGGCTCCCCACAGAACAGAGAGCCCGATGCGGGGCTCGATCCCAGGATGCCGGGATCATGACCTGAGCCGAAGGCAGAGGTTTTAACCCACTGAACCACCCAGACGCCCCAAAGCTTTTGATTTTGATGAAATCCCAGTACTTCATTTTTGCCCTTGCTTCTCTTACCTTTGGCATTGTTCCTAGGAAGAAGTTGCTGCGGCTGAGGTCGAAGAGGTTGCTGCCTATGTTCTCCTCAAGGATTTTGATAGATTCCTTTCTCACATTGAGGTCCTTCATCATTTTGAGTCTATTTTCATGTGTGGTGTAAGGAAATGGTCCACTTTCATTTTTCTGCATGTGGCTGTCTAATTTTCCCAACACCATTTGTTGAAGAGGCTGTCATTTTTCCATGGACATTCTTTCCTGCTTTGTTGAAGATGAGTTGACCATAGAGTTGAGGGTCTATTTCTGGGCTCTCTATTCTGTTCCATTGATCTCTGTGTCTGTTTTTGTGTCAGTACCATGCTGTCTTGATGATGACAGCTTTATAATAGAGCTTGAAGTCCGGAATTGTGATGCCACCAACTTTGGCTTTCTTTTTCAATATTCCTTTGGCTATTCGAGGTCTTTTCTGTTTCCATATAAATTTTAGGATTATCTGTTCTATTTTTTTGAAAAAAATGGATGATATTTTGAAAAAAAAGGATTGCATTAAATGTGTAGATTGCTTAAGGTAGCATAGACATTTTCACAATATTTGTTCTTCCAATCTGGGAGCATGGAACATTTTTCCATTTCTTTGTGTCTTCCTCAATTTCTCTTATGAGTACTTTATAGTTTTCTGAGTATAGATTCTTTGCCTCTTTGGTTAGGTTTATTCCAAGGTATCTTATGGTTTTGGGTGCAATTATAAATGGGATTGACTCCTTAATTTCTCTTCTTCTGTCTTGTTGTTGGTGTACAGAAATGTAACTGATTTCTGTGCATTGATTTTATATCCTGACACTTTACTGAATTCCTGTACAAGTTTTAGCAGTTTTGGAGTGGAGTCTTCTTTTGGGTTTTCTACATATAGTATCATATCATCTGTGAAGAGTGATAGTTTGACTTCTTCTTTGCCAATTTGGATGCCTTTAATTTCTTTTTGTTGTCTGATTGCTGAGGCTAGGAATTCTAGTACTATGTTGAATAGCAGTGGTGATAATGGACATCCCTGCCGTGTTCCTGACCTTTGCGGAAAAGCTCTCAGTTTTTTTCCATTAAGAATGATATTCTCTGTGGGTTTTTCATAGATGGCTTTGATAATATTGAGGTTTGTTCCCTCTATCCCTACACTTTGAAGAGTTTTGATCAGGAAGGGATGCTGTACTTTGTCAAATGCTTTTTCAGCATTTATTGAGAGTATCATATGGTTCTTGTTCTTTCTTTTATTAATGTATTGTATCACATTGATGATTTGTGGATGTTGAACCAACCTTGCAGCCCTGGAATAAATCCCACTTGGTCGTGGTGAATAATCCTTTTAATGTACTGTTGGATCCTATTGACCAGTATTTTGGTGAGAATTTTCACATCTGTGTTCATCAAGGATATTGGTCTGTAGTTCTCTTTTTTGATGGGATCCTTGTCTGGTTTTGGGATCAAGGTGATGCTGGCCTCATAAAATGAGTTTGGTAGTTTTCCTCCCATTTCTATATTTTGGAACAGTTTCAGGAGAATAGGAATTAATTCTTCTTTAACTATTTGGTGGAATTCCCCTGGGAAGCCATCTGGCCATGGGCTTTTGTTTGTTTGGAGATTTTTGATGACTGTTTCAATCTCCTTACTGGTCATGGGTCTGTTCAGGTTTTCTCTTTCTTCCTGATTCAGTTTTGGCAGTTTATATTTCTCTAGGAATGCATCCATTTCTTCCAGATTGTCAAATTTGTTGGCATAGAGTTGCTCATAATATGTTCTTATAATTGTTTGTATTTCTTTGGTGTTGGTTGTGATCTCTCCTTTTTCATTCATGATTTTGTTGATTTGGGTCCTTTCTCTTTTCTTTTTGATAAGTCTGGCCAGGGGGTTATCAATCATAGTAATTCTTTCAAAAACCAGCTCCTAGTTTCATTGATTTTTTTCTAATTTTTTTTTTTTTTTTGCTTTCTATTTCATTGATTTCTGCTCTGATCTTTATGATTTCTCTTCTCCTGGTGGGTTTAGGCTTTCTTTGCTGTTCTTTCTCCAGCTCCTTTAGGTGTAGGGTTAGGTTGTGTACTTGAGACCTTTCTTGGTTCTTGAGAAAGGCTTGTACCGCTATATATTTTCCTCTCAGGACTGCTTTTGCTGTGTCCCACAGATTTTGAACCATTGTGTTTTCATTATCATTTGTTTCCATGAATTTTTTCAATTGTTCTTTAATTTCCTGGTTGACCCATTCATTCTTTAGAAGGATGCTCTTTAGTTTCCATGTATTTGGGTTCTTTCCAAATTTTCTCTTGTCTTTGAGTTCTAGATTCAGAGCATTGTGGTCTGAAAATATGCAGGGAATGATCCCAATCTTTTGATATGGGTTGAGACCTGATTTAGGACCCAGGATGTGATCTATTCTGGAGAATGTTCCATGTGCGCTAGAGAAAAATGTGTATTCTGTTGCTTTGGCATAGAATGTTCTGAATATATCTGTGATGTCCATCTGGTCCAGTGTGTCATTTAAGGCCTTCATTTCCTTGTTGATCTTTTGCTTGGAAGATCTGTCCATTTCAGTGAGGGGGGTGTTAAAGTCCTCTACTATTTTGTATTATTGTTGATGTGTTTCTTTGATTTTGTTATTAACTGGTTTACATGGTTGGCTGCTCCCATGTTAGGGGCATAGATATTTAAAATTGTTAGATCTTCTTGTTGGACAGACCCTTTGAGTAGGATATAGTGTCCTTCCTCATCTCTTATTATAGTCTTTGGCTTAAAATCTAATTGATCTGATATAAGGATTGCCACCCCAGCTTTCTTCTGATGCCCATTAGCATGGTAAATTGTTTTCCACCCCCTCACTTTAAATCTGGAGGGGTCGGGCACCTGGGTGGCTCAGTGGTTTAGGCCTCTGCCTTCAGCTCGGGTCATGGTCTCAGGGTCCTGGGATCGAGCCCCACATCGGGCTCTCTGCTCCGTGGGGAGCCTGCTTCCTCCTCTCTCTCTGCCTGCCTCTCTGCCTAGTTGTGACCTCTCTCTCTGTCAAATAAATAAATAAAATATTAAAAAAAAAATCTGGAGGGGTCTTCAGGTCTAAAATGAGTTTCTTGTAGGCAGCATATTGATGGATTTTGTTTTTTTATCCATTCTGAAACCCTATGTCTTTTGATTGGGGCATTTAGTCCATTTACATTCAGGGTAACTACTGAGAGATATGAATTTAGTGCCATTGTATTGCCTGTTAGGTGACTGTTACTGTATACTGTCTCTGTTCCTTTCTGATCTACTACTTTTAGGGTCTCTCTTTGCTTAAAGGACCCTTTTCAATATTTCCTGTAGAGCTGGTTTGGTGTTTGCAAATTCTTTCAGTTTTTGTTTGTCCTGGAAGCTTTTTATCTCTCCTTCTATTTTCAATGATAGCCTGGCTGGATATAGTATTCTTGGCTTCATGTTTTTCTCATTTAGTGCTCTGAATATATCATGCCAGTTCTTTCTGGACTGCCAGCTCTCTGTAGATAAGTCCTGCTAATCTAATATTTTTACCATTGTATATTACATACTTCTTGTCCCGAGCTACTTTCAGGATTTTCTCTTTGTCACTAAGACTTGTCAATTTTGCTATTAGATGATGGGATGTGGACCTGTTCTTACTGATTTTGAGGGGGGTTCTCTGCACTTCCTGGATTTTGATGCTTGTTTCCTTTGCCATATTAGGAAAATCCTGTCCAATAATTCTCTCCAATAGACCTTCTGCTCCCCTCTCTCTTTCTTCTTCTTCTGGAATCCCAATTATTCTAATGTTGTTTCATCTTATGGTATCACTTATCTCTCGAATTCTCCCCTTGTGGTCCAGTAGTTGTTTGTCTCTCTTTTGCTCAGCTTTTTTATTCTCTGTCATCTTGTGTTCTATATCACTAATTCTTTCTTCTACCTCATTTATCCTAGCAGTAAGAGCCTCCATTTTTGATTGCACCTCATTAATAGCTTTTTTGATTTCAACTTGGTTAGATTTTAGTTTTTTTATTTCTCCAGACAAGGGTTTCTCTAATATCTTCCATGCCTTTTTTGAGCCCAGCTTTTTTTTTTTTTTTTTTTTAATGAAAGGTATTAAGATAAACTAGTTAAAAAACATTAAAAGAGGAAAGGGTAAAAGTTAAAAAAAAATCAGCAGAAGAAAAAATTTTTTTAATGAATTAGCTTTGCAAGACTAAATATTCATGGGGAGAAAGCCATGAATTCCATGCTTTGCTTTCTCCTCCTCTGGAATTCTGCTGTTCTCCTTGATAAGTGAACTTGGACTTGTTGGATTTCTTGTTGATCTTCTGGGGAAGGGGCCTGTTTTAGTGATTCTCAAGCGTCTTTACCCGAGGTGGAATTGCACTGCCTTTACCAGGGGACAGGCTAAGAAATCCGCTCCTGTTAGCTTTCAGGAGCTTTTGTTGAAAAAAAAAAAAAAAAAAAAGCTGAACGCTTTCCGAAGAGTTCCAGAGGATGGGAATGAAAATGGTGGCCTCTCAATCTCCAGCCCAGAGGAGCCGAGAGCTCAGAGCCCCACTCTTCAGTGAGCCCTCAGAGAAAAGAGCTCAATCACTCCGGTCTCCCTGGCCTCCAGCTGCACTCCGAGGTCACCCAGACTGCGACCAAGCATCTTTGTCTCTGGTGCACAGCTCTGCCTGGAGTCTCCGAACCCCAGAGATCCCTGAACTCTTCCAGCTCGGGGTCTCCCCGGATCTTGTGGAGACCCCACTCACAGAGCATTGGCCTGTGCCACGGATTATGGTTCAAGGTAACCCCGATCTGAGAGTTCACTCCTTGGCTCTGTCTCTGTAGCCGGCTTCCCCACTCTAACACCTGTGAGCTCTGCGACACTCAGATACCTCCGATCCTTCTGTGACTGTGTGGGACCTGGGGCCACGCTGACCCTGCATGGGCTTCACTCCGGTTTAACCTCTGGAGCCAGATGTCGCTCAGTGGAGCAGACTTTTAAAAGTCCTGATTTTGTGCTCCGTTGTTCCGCCACTTGCTGGGAGCCGCCCCTCCCCCCATGTTCTATCTTCCCGTCACTTTGGATTCACTTCTCCGCATGTCCTGTCTTTCAGAAAGTAGTTGATTTTCTGTTTCTATAATTGTTGCTCTTCTTCTCTTTGATCTCCTGTTGGATTTGTAGGTGTTTGGAATGGTTTGATAAGCTATCTAGCTGATCTCCTGTTACCTGATGTCATCTCAGCCTGCTACTTCTCTGCCATCTTGACTCCTCCCTGTAAGTTATCAAGGTTTTATACGAAAAAGTTTCCTATCGTCATAGCATTTCTACAAGGTTATAAGCCATAAAAATATGGGCATTATTAACCAACTAATTAGGAATTGTGGGGGAGAGGAGCATGAACAAAAGTAAAATTTATATGCAGATATCTGGGCCTTCAAGCTATTCCATCATGAAAAGGTTAATCAAAAGTGATGATTCACATATGTTTCTGCTTATCTGGTAATTTGTTTTATTCTACTTTAATATTGAGTCTCTGTGATCTTAAATCTTATTTTAGGTCCCAAGTTCTACTTAAGCTCTGGGTCTTTTCACAACCAGTTTTCTCAGCTTGGTGTGCTCTACCTTGCTCTCCTCCTTCCTTCCTTTACCACATATTTCTCAAATCTTGCTCCAAATAGCACTCCATAAGGGTGTCTTTCTCTGACAGTCTTGTCCTTATCCCCATCATCTTTATTCAATACATAGGTTTTCCTTCTGGTTTATCAGGTTTCTCCAGGTTGACCCACATCTTTTTTTTTTTTTTTTTTTTTTTTTTGGCTTCTGTATCTTCACTATGATGCCTGGCAATTAAGAACTGCTAATTAGTGTTTATTGAATAGAAAAATGCATGTCCCTTAACATCTGAATACAACCTGTATATCATACTGCCCCTGATGTGGGTATTATACTCATTTCTGCAATATTACTCCTACCATCTCTAGACTTTCTATGACATTCTATTTTCCTAAAAGAGCTGTATATCTGTATATGTATCCATCTAGGTATTTTTTGTTTGTTTGTTTTGTTTTGTTTTGTTATAGACTTCCTTCCACCTCCATTCATCATGGTCTATCCAACTCAATTGCTATCTTCTTGGCTGTACCTTTCTGTTTCCCTAGCCAAAAATGATCCTTCTCTCTATGCTCTCAAAAAAATATATTTCTCACACTTCTGAGGTAATGACACCTTGTGCTATAGACATTAATGAAGGGTTCATGTATCTCCCCCAAGATTGGAAATTCTTTAAGAACATAGGCCATGGGACAGCACCCTTCTGTTTCTCATAATTCCCAACATTACATATACCCCAACATATACCTTGCACATAAGACTCATGTGCTTATTTAATATTTGTTGTGAGAATTGGATAATGGCCATTCTAGGTAACCAAAGTTTTTCTTGGTAACACTTTTTCTCTGAAAAATCTAGGTGTTCAGATCCCTTTGTATGGTGAAGATACCTTTACTGTAGAGTCTTATTTAAGTGTTTTTTTTTAAACTATTTTTGTATTTCATCTGATATTAAGGACTTCTTTAGATTTAGTGGAGTAAGAATCTTTGACTAAATAAAAATAGCTCAAACTGTAGTCATGAATCTCCAAAATGGAAGACTAAGAATAAAACCATTTTCTCTGGTTTATAGAGAAGCTACTGAATGTACGAATTGGGCATGATTGGGCCCTATTCAAGAATTACTGGAATTATATTGGTCAAAGTAAATTGAAAAATCAGCATGGTTCCAAGTTTGTTCATTTTCCAACTAGCCTAGAGAGAAGCATTTTGAGAATGGCCAGTGTGCTCAGGAATTTAAAGGGCTGTGGAAAACTTTTTTTGTCTGTGAGAAGAAACAGAAAATGATAATTAAGAAATGCAGTACATCTATCCTCTCCTTCTCTTTCCCCTTTCTCTTTCAAGAAAAAAAAATACTCTAAGTTCAGGAAAATTAGGAAGAGATTTATAAGTATCATACACTCAGGGCTTTGGGGTTATCACTGAAAGACCACAAAGGGAATAAACATGTCAAATATCCCTAATGAGTATCCCAACATAAGTACAAGGATGCATTTACCTGCAAGTCATTTGCGGGTGAATTCAGGGGCCTGGAGCAATACATGAGGGGATATCAGGGATCAGATGAGCCATTTCTATGGTACTGAGTATAGTACTAAGGGGTAAGTTATGAATGTGAAATGATTTTCAGATAAAGGGATATTTATGTGGGTCTAAACCAGCCCTAGTCTCCATAAATTCTTACTTGATTAGGAATTGGATGTCTGTCTATCGCTTGGAGCTGCCTTGTGGAAAGGTGAAGAAGTAAGCTCATCTCTCCTGCACAGGATTGATTTGGGGGACTATAATACAATAGGGTCAGACTTCCCTTCTGACTTTATCACAGAAAGACCTAGGAGCTCCATGTTGCAGATCTGCTGTCTTCCATAGTGGGGAGAAAGGGAGTGGTGACAACTGAAATCACAGTCATTGCTGGCTTATTTTCAACTTCTAGATGCATATTTCTATGGGATAATTTCTCTCAGATCTAGTAGCAAACTCCCAGCCATATTGTTTCCACCTTTATCACATACCTTAAAAGGTTATTATTCTGTATACTTGCAGAATGGGAGCAGTCGGAGCATTTCCAGAGTTACTTGAGAATCTTTGGTCAATAGAGAAGGATTTCTTGGGTTGGAACAAATGAATAATGGGACACAATCAGGGACTTCTGAGACTGTCCATGATTTGTGTCAAACCAATTCTTAAGGTTCTCAAGGGCTTGAACAAAGATAGTGATGGTTGTACATGACAAAGAGTATAGACTTTACAGAAGTAATTCAGGAAAGTTACTAAACAAGTAGGAACAACAACAACAAATAACAGATACAACAAACCCCGGGGAGTGATGGAATCTGATTTCTGGAATTTCCACACTATATTATTTCAAATGTCCACTTTTCAACAAAGGTTATGAGACACTAATAAACAGAAGAATGTGGTCCATAACCAAGAAACAGCAAGAACAACAATGCAATCACTGGAAACTTCTCCTAAAAGGAAGCCCAGATGTGGATCTTCTTAGACAAAAGCTTAAAGCAGCTACTAAAAATATGTTAAAAGAAATAAAGAAGAAATCATGTCCAGTAAAATTAAAGAAAAATAGGAGAAATAAATCTCTTTACATAAAGAATATCAAAGTGACAGATTATAAAGAAGAACAAAATACATAACCTGGAGTTCAAAATTACAATAATTGAAATGAAAAATTTCCTATTGTTGAGGGGTTCAACAGAAGCTTTGAACTTACTGAAGAAAGAATTTGCCAACTTGAAATCAATTGAGATTACCCAATGGGAGAAATAGAATGAAGAAAAGTGAAGAGAGTCTCAGAAACTTATAGAATATCACAAAACATGTCAACACACATATTAGGGGAATTCCAGAGGTGAGGAGAGAAAGAAGTTGAAAGAATATTTAAGGAAATAATAGCCAAAACTTGCCAAATTTAAGAACATCAGTCTGCACATTCAAGAAATGCGACAAAATTCAAGAACTGCAAACTCAAAGAAATGCACACCTATGTACATCATCATCAAACTACTAAAAGATGAAGATGAGAGAATTTTGAAAGCAATGAAAGAAAAAAGAGGTCCTCATCTCATTTAGGACTACTTGGTCTCCAGTTACCCTATTGTCCCATAGCATGGAATTCTTGGCCACCACATGCTGCTTCCACATCCCAACTCTCATAGGCCTGTGGCTTTGTGCCTTCACCTGTGTATTGTGTTTCTGGCTCATAGATATGTTTATCATACTTTAGAGCTGGGGTGTGTATTCATATTGTGACATTTTGTCTATTATTGTCAGAGGTTTGAAACAGAGTGAAATAAAGTCAAAATTCACAGAAATGTCTTGACTAGAGTCCCCCCCTTCTACATATAGGTCTTTTAGATGATATATTTCTAGAAGCCATTTGCAGGAGTTGCACTGAATCTGCTTTGCTCTCAATAGACAATAGAATCTTGACTTTAATATCATTTATTTAACAAAATATTCAAAGAAGCACTTCAGTTTGCAACTTATAGAGAGAATATAAGGATCCAATAAAAGTGGCTGAAAAAAAAAACACCACTAAGAAACCAGCATTGGATAATAGTTTACAAAAAGACATACTTCTATACATCATGGTGTATAATAATATGTAGAGTAGTTCCTTTTTTTTTTTTTTTAATTTGAGAGAGAATGAGAGAGCATGAGAATTGGGAGGGTCAGGGGATAAGCAGACTCTTCAGCTCAGCAAGCTGAGGAGGGAGCCTGAAGTGGGACTTGATCCTGGGACTTCAGAATCATGACCTGAGCCAAAGGCAGTCACCCAACCAACTGAGACACTCATGTGTTCCTTTAGTCTAGTTCTGATGTTAAATTTCCAAATATTTTCTACCAAAGAACTGGTGACATTCTTAACCAGGTGTGCTTCATGGAAGAGCTTCTCTAATCTTATTCACAACCTTTTCTTCTATCACCATCTTGGTCCCCAGGATACACCGAGCTTCTTCTCTAATCTATTTTAACCCTTCAGAGGAATGACAGTTTATTTGCTTTAGGGTTATAATCTTGTAGTTTTGCTCTGTCAGATTACACTACCTCCCAGGAATACAAATGCCCTGATTTGAGAAATGGTGATCTTAAACAAAGATTTTGGGGGGAAAACCCCCATTATTTAATAGCTTTTTATTATGGCAATAATACTGATACATAACTGATTATGAATATGCCCTTGGGGTTAATAATATATGTTAATAAAAAATAAAAAATTAATTTAAAAAAACTAGCATATGTTCAGTGTGAAAATGGTCACTGAAATATGGAAGTTAAGGAATTTTTGAAATAGCTATTGACTGACTCCAAAATTTCTTTTATTCTGTCAGTAGACCTATACAAAACATTTTTATCTGAAAAGTATTTTCAAAGAAATGCTTTCTAAAAACTAAAAACAGTACATTTTTATATAAATTAAGGTAATATTTTTTAAATTATATTGATCAGTTGAAAGTAGCTTTGACATTCTTAGCTCATCCCTTGCTAGAGAGACAGTAGGCAAAGAGCTGAGGAGAAAGACCAAGGACGATGGGGCAGTAAGGAAGTTGTTGCAGAATCTTCCATTTTCCTTTCCTTCCTAAGTGATCAGAAAGATCACTTAGAACCATTCAGAAAGCTCACCACATGTTCCTGAGTGTTTGAGACAGTTGCTGACTCATACCAGAAAAAGAATTGTCACAGGTGGCTAATTACAATGTGTGACAGCAGCAGTGTGTGGCAAGTGTGTTAGGAAAGGACTGTGCTTCCCAAGTTTGGAAGGTCAAGAAGTATTTCTTTTCCATCAACAAAAGGAACCCACAGAAGTCATACAGAAAAGGAGCCCATGTCAGAGCAAGAATTCTGTAGTGGCCAAACCACTAAAGTGCCCCACAGTAACACTGCACTTGTCTGCCATGGGCCAGGCCACAATAACTAATTATTACCTTCAAACATCACCCCCAGGCCTCTCTTGGGAGGGGATGAGAACCAGCACCTACAAAGAAATTAGGTGAGAAAGCAAGAAAAATGAGCTAACGTCCCCGCTTTTCCAAACTATCAGTTTGGAAGCCTGAGCCAGGGCAGAAATAAAGAACTAAAGATAATTTTTTAGTTTCAAAATATTGAAGTTTTGGTAATCAGCTGATTGGACTATTTAGGGTTTAAAAGTGAATAGAAAGGGGTGCCTAGGTGGTTCAGTGGTTAAGCATCTGCCTTTGACTCAGGGTCCTGGGATCAAGGTCATATGTTAATTGTCTTTCTCCGATTGACTTATTTCACTCAGCACAATACCCTCTTGTTCCATCCACATCATTGCAAATGGCAAGGTTTCATTTCTTTTGATGACTGTGTAGTATTCCATTGTATATATATATATATATATATATATACCACATCTTCTTGATCCATTCATCTGTTGATGGACATCTAGGTTCTTTCCATAGTTTGGCTATTGTGGACATTGCTGCTATGAACATTTGGGTGCACGTGCCCCTTCAGATCAGTACATTTTTATCTTTAGGAGTAATACCCAGAAGTGTGATTGCTGGGTCATAGGGTAGCTTGGGTAGTTGGGTAGGGTAGTTGAAAAAACTTTTTGAGGAACCTCCATGCTGTTTTCCAAAGTGGCTATACCAGCTTGCATTCCCACCAACAGTGTAGGAGAGTTCCCCTTTCTCCGCATCCTTGCTAACATCTATCATTTCCTGACTTGTTAATTTTAGCCATTCTGACTGGTGTGAGGTGGTATCTCATTGTGGTTTTGATTTGAATTTCCCTGATGCCGAGAGATGTGGAGCACATCTGGATGTCTTCTTTGCAGAAATGTCTGTTCATGTCCTCTGCCCATTTCTTGATTGGATTATTTGTTCTTGGGTGTTGAGTTTGATTTATTCTTTATAGATTGGATACTATGTCATTTGCAAATATCTTCTCCGATTCTGTCAGTTGTCTTTTTGGTTTTGTTGACTGTATCCTTTGCTGTGCAAAAGCTTTTGATCTTGATGAAATCCCAATAGTTCATTTTTGCCCTTGCTTCCCTTGCCTTTGGAGATGTTTCTGGGAAGAGGTTGCTGCGGCTAAGGTCGAAGAGGTTGCTGCCTGTGTTCTCCTCAATGATTTTGATGGATTCTTGTTTCACATTGAGGTCCTTCATCCATTTTGAGTCTATTTTTGTGTGTGGTATAAGGAAATGGTCCACTTTCATTTTTCTGCATGTGGCTGTCCAATTTTCCCAACATCATTTGTTGAAGAAACTGTCTTTTTTCCATGGACATTCTTTCCTGCTTTGTCGAAGATGAGTTGACCATAGAGTTGAGGGTCTATTTCTGGGCTCTCTATTCTGTTCCATTGATCTGTGTGTCTGTTTTTGTGCCAGTACCATACTGTCTTGATGATGACAGCTTTGTAATAGAGCTTGAAATCTGGAATTTTGATGCCACCAACTTTGGCTTTCTTTTTCAACATTCCTGTGGTTAGTCAAGGTGTTTTCTGGTTCCATATAAATTTTAGGATTATTTGTTCCATTTCTTTGAAAAAAATGGATGATATTTTGATAGGGATTGCATTAAATGTGTATATTGCTTAGGTAGCATAGACATTTTCCCAATATTTATTCTTCCAATCCATGAGCATGGATGAACATGTGCTAGTTTGCTTAAAAAAACTGTATAGTCACTGTTTAAAGAATAAATTAAGCTGTAAAACTCAAGTTGACTGATAACTCATTTGATTAATTTTTTTTAAACTGGCTTGGTTTACTTTTTGGATTTGAATGATCTATTGAAAATATTCAAGCCAATTTGTTACTGGCTTAATAAGTGCATTCACCTTCCTGGCAATTCACAGACCTGTACCCCTGGGGATAAAAATAAATTACATGTTTATAAAAAAAAAAAAAGAAAGAAATAAAAAATTAAAAAAAATAAGTGCATTCACTTATTTTTGTTTGTTTATGATGTTTACAGGTTTTCTTTCTTTTTTTTAAAATTTATTCATTTGAGAGAGAGAGAGCATGAGAGGGAGGAGGTCAGAGGGAGAAGCAGATTCCCTGTGGAGCTGGGAGCCCGATGTGGGACTTGATCCTGGGACTCTAGGATCATGACCTGAGCCGAAGGCAGTCACTTAACCAACTGAGCCACCCAGGCACCCCAGATGTTTACAGGTTTTCTAGATTTAGACTGCTTTGTCTAGAACATCTCAAACATTTTTCCTGGGTATCTTGGGTCACTGTGTAGGTCTCTTGTTGTTTTAATCATTCAATAAACAGGGGTGCCTGGGTAGCTCAGTTGGTTATGTGTCAGACTCTTGGTTTGGGCTCAAGTCCTGATCTCAGAGTTGTGAAATCAAGCCCTGTGTCCAGCTCTGTGCTAAGTCCAAAGTCTGCTTGAGATTCTTTCCCCCTCTTTCTGCCCTCCCCCTGCTTGCTCTCTCTAAAAAAATAAAATAAAATAAAATAAATCATGCAATATACATGAGTCCCAGGTATCATGGTAAATATAACCTATTTACTCCAAGACTGTTCACAATTCTTGTTTGCATACCAGGCATGTGTACAAAAAACTCCTTTTATTATTTTTGCTTTCCCACACATTTCAATTTGTATATATGTAATAGGATTATTAAAGACAATAGCTCACACCTACAATTATATTTGAATATTTAAAATTGTTCTAATTAGCAATACTGATAGAAGTAACTTAAACTTTCCAAACTATGAGATTTATACCAATGATAGATTTGGGGTTATTATTTTATTATTTTTTCATTCTATAAAAGGAATTATTAATCTAAGAATATATTTTTGAGTAGTAGGAAATACTTTTGAGACATTCATTATAACTTATTAATGTGAAGTTACTCAGCTTTTATTTATTTATGTATTTAAGAATACATCTGTTACATAAAAGCAAGGTACATTTGTAATCACCAAGAAAAATTACAAGTAAAAAGTGTTAAGAAATTCAAAGCTGATTTTGTCGAAATTAAAACCTGCCCAGTAGGGTCAGTCCTATCTTTTTTTGAGTCATATCTTTATTTCCTCATTTGCAACAAGAGTGGGACATTTCTTTCTCAAATAAAAAAAGCTCAATTTTAGATGAAATGTTGAGTTTTTGGCCCTAGGCTCACATTCCCTTATTTTATTGCTATTCATTTGATTTTAAATACTAAGAGGCTAAATAAAGCAGTTCCCTTCCCATGCCTCTTGTTAATGAAACTCGCTTTGTGTTTTGAGGTTCCACATTCTGTTAAATTATGTTTGTTTTCTATAATGGATGTACTTTCATGAAGTTAAAAATATATCTTTAGTAAACAGGTGATTATAATACTGGGAAAAATTATTAAGTAGCAAGCAAATGAATGTTTATTTCTGTCTTTTTCTTTCTTAATAATAATAAATCCAGACTCGCATCCATAAAGGTATCTTAGTCGTAGAATTATTGTTTATTAGGTATTTTTAACTTTCAAGCCCAGCTGTCATCAGCTTAGCACAAAATGTCTTAATTTATATACTTGTACCCTGAAGCTACTCAAAACATAGTAACCATGGAAATATACACACTCCCTACAACTCTCTTCCTTTCACTTTTTGTTATCTAGGTTTTGATTAAATATATTTAAATGATACTTTCATTTCAAGTTGTCTGCTGAGAATACCAAAAACTCTTCCAGTATATGCTTTAATTTCTAGAAAATTAAGATGGTTGATTTATCTTCCTTTTTTTTTTTTAAATCATGGGTGGGACAGGGTCAGCCCTAATAGACAGGTTCAGTTGAATATAGTCCATTGGGCTACAAGGTACACTGTGTCTTCTCTGAGGAAAGTGTTGATAATTTCAGAATGGAAGGAAGCAGGGCTAAATGATGGTTGCAAAGTATGGGAGATAACCTGAACAGAAGAGTGAACATTGGAGTGAGGAAGGAAGAAGAGGCCCTTGCTGTGGCCAACAACTCACTGGCTTTATGTGCTTCAAATGGCAGTTCTGGCTCCCAGCCTGGTCCTGAAATGGCCAAGTTACCCCGTTGTGAGACAGAGCTGCTCTCTAGTAATGTCCAGATCTTGTGATCTGAAATATTTGCCCTGCCTTGTTCTACAACCAAACTGGCCTTAAAGATATGTCATTTCCATGCCTCTATTTGTAAACATTCTGGGATTTTTGAGGCAAAAATTACCAGGTAATCTGGACTGTTCTAAGATTTCCACGTCATCACACTGAAAAGCTAGTGCTTATATTGAACCATTTTACTCACAGAAAATCTTTATTAATCCCAGTCTGTGTATAGTAGCAGCAGTAGAAACAACCAGTGCTAAGTATTTATTATGTGTCTGGAACTGTACTAGGTGCTTATATCACAGGACCCATTGCAGAATTATTGGCATTTAATTGGATGGAGAAATTGAAGTTTCAAAAGGAGTAGTAACTTTTTCAGGATCACATGGCTAGTAAGTATAGGTGCCTGTGTTTGAATCAAGAGCCCTCTGCATTCTGAGCCCACTTTCTTTTCCCTGCATCATTGTGCCTCATATACTGTTACAGTGAGTCGGTGCCATGGGTAGGAGGAAAGGAGAAATGTGGTCCTTTCTTTGGAAAGCATATGATCCAGCTGGGGAAAAAATATGTTATCTGTTAAACAACTGGAGATGAATTGCGTTAGTGAGTATCAAATGGACCTGGACCGCAGGACCACATGTGCTTCTGCTTCATGATAGGACCTTTGTTCTAGAGGTCCTGCATTTAAAGTACCAAAAAGAATTTCCAAAGGGAGGGATTTAATTCTTATTTTCATTCTTCTACGGGATATTTTTTTTTCCTCAGGCTTCCATTATATCACATTTACACTATT
Source organism: Meles meles (assembly GCF_922984935.1). Classification (NCBI taxonomy): domain Eukaryota; kingdom Metazoa; phylum Chordata; class Mammalia; order Carnivora; family Mustelidae; genus Meles; species Meles meles. Next base: position 90,431,797 of record NC_060068.1, read on the forward strand.
CTAGCCTAATCCAAAACTCAACCCTCTTTTCTTTCTCTAACCCAGGATTTAGGTCATATGCTAGATCAGTCAGGTTAAGTAGAATAATTGACTGGCACATCAGTTCCCTGCAACTCTCTGACCCCACCCCTTGAAGCAGTGGGATTATGAAGTGACGACATCTTGCTCCTTGTCATGACTCAGCACTGCTTCATTAATCAGACTTTTAATCCTTAAGATCCTCTCTACCTGTGGAGAACCTCCATAACTCCCTCTATCTCTTGCTATATGAACTTGTTCTTTTCTTTTATCCCTCCGTCAATCCACCTTCTTCTGATGATGAAATGTTCTCTGGGTGTTATCTCTGTGTGTCCACATACAAGATCCTATCTTGGTTTGTAATTTTTATGTTACTTATTTATGTCCCAGAACCCATTACTTCCTTCAGCTTCTACTACCCTGGCTTGCCCTCCTCAATCCCAAAATACCCTAATAGGCTCTTTTCTCCACTTTCATGATAATTAAATATATTACAAATTTGGGTTAGAGAACTGGGATCTCACAACTGGTTGTTTGTTCATTCATCTGTTGTTCCTTCCCTATCACATTTCTCAGTTATTTTTCCTGAGTCTTTATTTTTCTGATCTTTGACTCTATGCTTATATTCCTTTTTTGTAAAGATTATTTATTTATTTATTTGACAAACAGAGATCACAAGTGGGCAGAGGGGCTGGCGGGGGCAGGGGAAGCAGGCTCCCTGCTGAGCAGAGAGCCTGATGTGGGACTTGATCCCAGGACCCTGAGATCATGACCTGAGCTGAAGGCAGAGGCTTTAACCCACTGAGCCACCCAGGCACCCCAAGTCTATGCTTATCTTTAAGATAGAGCTCAAATGATAGTAAGTCTTTCCTCATTTTCTTGTCTCCTTGAGGGCAGAGTTCTTGTCTGTTTTTTCTTCTTTGAAGGTAGTGCTATTTATTTAAGGCATGAACAGAAATATGAAGATATTATGGGATCCTATGCTAACTTCTATTGTTTTGTAACATTATTAGTGGCTGTTGCATTCAGATTGCCACTGTGAAGTTATTTTTTTCTGCCAAAGCTGTGGTGATTAAGTGATTCAAGAGCCTTCTCTACCAATTTACTTATAGGAAAGGCAGATGGTAAAACCCCCTGATATTAATATAGGTTTTATTACATTAAAATGAACCACACAAAAAAAGTCTGGTGTGGTTTTCCTTACATTTAGATATTCCAATCTCGCTCTAAGACACCCTTGTAGTTCCTTTTGGTTTTGCATAATTTATACCTCATTTTGAAATTTCGTCAATAATGAGGTGATAACCCTTTAAGTGGTACGATGGTTGGTTTTTGTGGCTCTTTCATATGTATATTTAAAAAATACTTTTTAATCAATGTATTTAGATACTGTGTAAGAGGAGAAACATCCATAAGATATGTGTTGCATAAAAATTACATGATGTATAGTACATACCTTCTGGGAACTTTCTTAATGAAAGTGGACTCAGGAAAATGCTTTCATCTGAACAAGCATGTTTGTGAAAGACCCACTGACATTTTATTTATTTATTTAAAAATTTTATTTATTTATTTGACAGAGATCACACGTAGGTATTTGACAGAGATCACCCCAGCACCCCAAAAGACCTACTAACATTTTAGACGAAAACAAATAACTGAACCCTTGGAAAGCATTTCCATTATTTTTAATTTTAAAGTTATGGATAAATCAGGTCATAATTCTTTCATTCAAAGAATGATAATGGTGGGGCGCCTGGGTGGCTCAGTGGTTTAAGCCTCTGCCTTCGGCTCAGGTCATGATCTCAGGGTCCTGGGATCGAGCCCCGCATCGGGCTCTCTGCTCGGTGGGGAGCCTGTTTCTCTCTCTGCCTGCCTCTCTGCCTGCTTGTGACCTCTCTCTCTGTCAAAAAAAAAAAAAAAAATGACAATGGTATACTTCATTACTAATGGATTTCTACTTCTAATGGAGGTAGTTTGATGAAATTTTTTTTTTTAATCTGCAGAAACTAAGTTAATCTACTTTTACTGCTATGCTTGTAACACTGTACCCATCAGGATCCCATCAGGACACATCATGATTTGAACAGAGAAATTTTAATTTGGATAATTATTAAAATTCTTTTGCATCTGTTTATCTATCATCTATCTACTTTTAACTTAAAGGAAATAAAGGGATTCTACAGAATAGTGTGCGTTTGAAGAGTGGAGAGAGAAGGATTTTCTCCAAGGCTGGGCTGCAGACTGTTGAAGATGTGTTTGCAGTTCACTGAAGGGTGAAGTTCCCTGGTTTGCTGAGTTGTCAGGACCAGAACTGATCCAAAGTCCATGGGCCTTGGCTGGGTAATGGCTGCTGTGAAGCCATCTGGGGCTCCTATTGTGCTTGCCTGGAAACGGGCTGTGCGGGTACCCCTGAACTCCTGGGGGAAAGCTGCATTGTGTGCTCTGCACCCCAGCTCAAAAGCCCAGGGGTGTAGAAGCAAAACACACTAGAAATAGGAAGAGAAGCGCTTCCCTCTGGTGTCCACTACTGACAGTACTGACACTGCACACTGCTGACAAATGTTAATATTATGCCAGTTGGCAAGGCAGAACCATTCAGATATCAAAAGGAGATAATGAAGGGTAGAGTTGGATCTGAGAGGCAATAGGCTGAAAACTTGCCGATGATTGATGCACTAAGCTGAACTTCTGTCCATAGAGAAAAAAAAAGTCAGTGATTTTTAAAGAATTCTATTTAAAATACAGAGAAGCATAATGAAAATATTCTCTCCTTTTTAGACTGCGACTCACTTCAATCTTTATTATAATTACCTGGATCCCTGAACCGACTTTTAGTTTCTGCGGTGGGTAGGGGGTGGGAAGAACAGCAGATGGTCACACAGCAGCAATGAGAACAGGAGTTCATGAACACAGAGGAATTATCAGGAACTGTTTATGTCCAGCCTGCAATGTGGTCTAGTCTGCTAGGGGTTCATCTGTATAGAATATCAGGAGGAACCGTCAGATACTGTTAGGACATTGTGACTGTCTGGGTGCCCCTCAAACATAGTTGGACGTTGATTCCACATTGAGATCCTAAAACATCCCTGCCATGTAGTAGATGCTTCATAAATATTGGCTGAATTAATAAGTGAGTGGGTGCCCTCTACGTGCCGGGTATTGTGCTGTGTGCTAGAATTACGTCAGTGTTTAAGATCCAGTCTCTACTTAAAGACGGGTACAGTCTATTTTTTTTTTTTTTTTTGGAAATTCACACAGCACTGGGCCAGGAGGCAAGATCACTGGCTGTGCATTCTTGCTCTGCCATGCTGTTTTTTTTTTTTTTTTTTTTATTTATTTTTTCAGCGTAACAGTATTCATTCTTTTTGCACAACACCCAGTGCTCCATGCAAAACGTGCCCTCCCCATCACCCACCACCTGTTCCCCCAACCTCCCACCCCTGACCCTTCAAAAGCCTCAGGTTGTTTTTCAGAGTCCATAGTCTCTTATGGAGTGCTGTGAAGTGTGTAAACCTGGCGATTCACAGACCTGTACCCCTGGGGATAAAAATACATTATATGTTTATAAAAAAAAATTGAATACATTTTAATACATCTTCAGTGAACATATATTTTTTAAATATTTTATTGATTTATTTGACAGACAGAGATCACAAGTAAGCAGAGAGGCAGGCAGAGAAAGAAGAAGGGAAGCAGGCTCCCTGCTGAGCAGAGAGCCTGATTCGGGGCTTGATCCCAGGACCCTGATCCTCAGGACCCTGACCTGAGCCAAAGGCAGAGGCTTAACCCACTGAGCCACGCAGGTGCCCCACAGTGTACGTATTTGTATTAATCTTTCACTTATATGTTTTAGAGATAAAATATTGGACTCCATTCTCATAGATGGGGTGTAAAATGGGTGCCTATATGTTTTTTATTCATACATATTGGGCATATAATGAGGTATTTCTCCTCTTTTTAGTGAGGCCTTTTTGTAAGGACTTTTAGTCTGGCTTAAATGGACCGGGTCCACGACTGAATAACCCCATTCCTATTTTCCCACACTCAAAGGCTCTGTCATAGGCATTCAGGTGAATCCTCCAGTAAGTGTGACAAGCCAAGAAAGACATCAACTTGGAGCTCTGTCTGTCCCATCGGGCAGAGTTCAAAAGCTGTTTATTAATAACTCTCCTTGCTCATTTTAAAGGTGAAACTTCAGATAAGCGCACAAAGTCCACATAAATTTGATCTCAAAGATGTACAATAGTGTCTGGATAAATTACTAGTGTTTATTGATGTGCTAAAAAGAGAAATAAAAAAAATCAGCATATATGGGGCATCTGGGTGGCTCAGTGGGTTAAGCCTCTGCCTTCAGCTCAGGTCATGATCTCAGGGTCCTGGGATGGAGCCCCACATCAGGCTCTCTGCTCAGCAGGGAGCCTGCTTCCCCCTCTGTCTCTGCCTGCCTCTCTGCCTAATTGTGATCTCTCTGTCAAATAAATAAATAAATAAATAAAATAACATCAGCAAATACAAGCTTGGAGTTGGAGGTGGGGAATGAAGCCTTGCGCTGTAACATTTGCTTCATTGCTTTTATGTTTAAGCGTTTTATGCAGTGTCTGCTTTTTGCTGGTTGCCAATGTCAGTTTATAATTTTATGTCAGATGCTTGAATTATTCAATTAAAAAAATGTTAGCCTGAACAAGCCAGCCAAGACTGTAGAAAATAGCAAGCCATATAAAATAGATTATATTTTTACTGGAACATGAACAAAAGCATAAATGTAATTCGGGAGGCATTTGCCCGGGGATAAGCCACAGCTGGAAGATTTCTGGTCAAACTCTTCATTTTCCTTCTGCATACCATAGGAAAGAGCATCCGCTCTTATGCGTGATTACTTTGCAAGTTATGACAATGCCTTAGGGTTTATTTTGGTTCAGATACAGATCTTCCTGTGGCCATCTTCTTGGGCCTCCTTGTTAAATAGTATGTTAGCTTTCCCTGTCGTAACAACTTCTAAATGAAAGGTTGTTCTGAGCATCAATTACCCTGTAAACTTTTAATTTCTGAATACCTATTCACAGTCTCCATCCAGACATTTTTTGCTTCAGGAGGTCTATAGAGACTCTTAAGAATCATCATTTTAATGTGAAGACTCCAGGTGATTGTAATGTAACTGGCTGAGAATTAACTAAAGTGATAATCATAAAAGAGAGACAATACTGGAGGCCAAGGCTTCCTTAGCAAGTACAAACTCAGATTGCTCAACTCTGCCCGCCTACTTTGGTCTCTTCCAAGAAAAATTCAGACTGGAATTGTCCTTTGACCCGACTGTTTTATCTGGATAACTCCCTGAGACCATGGTTCTGTCAGGCCCTGTAATAAATAATCAGTGAAATCCTAGAAGGGAGACATTCTTGGTGAAAAAAATTGGTCTCTGCCAAGTAGAAACAGGGAATTTGTAATCATGGTGAGAGACATAGAAGAGATGCTAAGAGTGATAATCCTTGTGTTCAATGGTTAATTTTTCCCAAAGGAGACAAATATGAAAAGACAGGCAAAAATGAAAACATAACAATCAAACAAATAGCTAAACATCACGAGTAGTGGGTTTTGCCAGTTAGAGCAGAATTGTGTGATAGCATTGAAATTTACTGAACACTCTTCTAGGTTTTACTTATGGCCTTAAGCATTAGAATTTTGGCTTAAATGTCCCCTAGTTTTAACTTGCCACAGTTGGGCAACCCTGGGGTTAAGTCTCTGATACTTGTGTTGGCATATTACACATAAAGGAAAAGTACAAGTTTATTTACAGAAAAGATAAAACACAAAAAAAGGGAAGAAGTGTCTTGCCTCTTGACAGAATTTTATAAATTCGTAAGTATAACATATGATGTTTTCCCCCTTAATTTTTAACACATCTTTATAATTTGCTCATTATTAATATTACCCTTAGGCTTTTTGGTACATGTTACACTTGTTGGATGTCTAGTCTGAATTTCCAAGACAATATATAGAAACTGAAGTTTTTATTAGCCAAGTGAAGACATCTCAGTAAGTTTAAAATATCATTTGTTTTCAAATACCGTTAAGAATCAATCTTTTAAAATTCACTTGATTATTAATATCTACATTTAACGTTTATTTTTAAAAATAGACGTTTTTATGGTCTTTGAATAGTTTCTAAAAGTAAAACTTAGACATCAACAGGCTGTGTGTAAAACAGTTTTGTTTTCTCTTTTGCAAGATCAGTATATGTAAAGAAATATATGCTTCAACTTTGATCCTCACCTGATTTTTAAGTGTCCTTTATTGACAGCTCTTAAATGTTGGGGATTGGGGAGAAAAACCAGTTATCTGACTTCTGTTATATCTACTGCCTAGGTTTGTTTCCACTGGAAGAACTGTCCAAAAATGTGGGGTAACATATGGATAAAATGTTAAAATAAGTACATGCTTGTATTTGTATTTTTGTTTTCAACATCGACAATGTGTTATGGGAAAAAAAAGTAACACAAAACTAGGAAAAAAATAGAATAACTCCTTCAGGAGTCAAAGGAAGAAGTTGGAGGACCTGTTAGGAGGCTAAAATCCAACTGCCCTTCCTACGGTAACAATGAAATCATGAAGTATTCATAGTATACACTAGTGAACATTTGTATCTCCTAGGTCTGTGGCTTGGCTGGGTACTTCTGATTGCTCATGCACTCATGATTCATCTGCAATTTGGCCAGGGGATCTGCAGCATTCAAGCTGGACTTGGCTGGGCTCACTAAGCTCCACATGTTTGTCATCCTCCCTTTGGGACCAGAAAACTAGGTAGGATTATTCTCTTGGTAGTATTAAAGTCCAAGAGTCATCCTGATTGTACAAGTACTATGTGAGTCCCTTCTATCATTTTTTTCTAAAATTCCAGTAGCCAAAGCAAGTCATATGACCATGCCCAACATCAAGGCATAGGGAAATAAATTTCTTTCCTTCCTCCCCCCTTTCTCCTTTCCTTCTTTTCTTCCTTCCCCCTTTAGCTTCTCTCTTTCTTTCTTTCTCTTTCTTCCTCTCTCTCTCTTTCCCTCCCTTCCTCCTTTCCTTCCTTCCTGCCTTCCTTCCTGGATCTATGAAGTTACATGGTGGAAAAATGCATGGTCAAAGGAGTAAAGAATTGAGGCTAATGATGCATTTTATCATGAGGTATCTTTCATTTGTGCAGACAAGCAATTTGGGGTTCAGACCAGACATATAGCTGTGGTAGTGATAAGAAGTATAGTGTTCTGGATCTATTTTGAAGGTAGAACCTTCAAATCTCAGTGGGATTTACTGAGTCATAGAGAGATGTTAAGGATGTTTTCAAGGCTTCTGGTATGAGCGACTTAGAAGGATAGGGTTTTCATTAACTGAGATATGAAAAGTTGTAGATGGAAGATTTTGGAGTCTCCCAGTGACTGGGAGATAACAAATTCAGTTTAGAACATGTATCTCAGATGTTAATCAATTGGAGATAATGGGTAGGTCATATTTATTTATTTATATTTTTAAAATTTCCATTCTGGTTTTATTTTTTTTTTTAAAGTAAGCTCTAGGCCCAATATGGGACTTGAACTCATGGCCCTGAGATCAAGAGTCGCATGCTCTACCCATTGAACCAAGTCAGGTGCTCCAATGGATAGGTCATTTTATATATGAGTCTGACCTTGTAGAAAAATTATCTGGACTACAGACATCAGTCTGGAAATTGCTGCCATATGCATGGTATCTAAAGCCATGAGTTTGGATAAAATCATCGACTGATGCAGCATAGTTAGAAAAGGAAGAGGACTCAAGGGCATTTTAACATTAAGAGGTTGCAAAAGGGAGAGAAATCAGCCAAGAAGACTAAAAAAAAAAAAAAAGTGACCTATGAGATAGCAAAAAGTCCAATAAGAACAGTGTGCCATGTACATAAAATATATCAAGGATCAAAGTGGGTCTTCCGAAGAAGATAAGGTACCTAGATCCAGAAAGATTAGAACTAAAGCCTAGTGTTCACAACATGACAATACTGAAGACTACTGGTGACTATATCCAGGGCTGTTTTGAAGGATTGCACCCCGGCGAGAAATTATATTATGTTTGCTGGGCTCCCTAAATCTGAGGACTGCATTCTTTAATAAACTGAGGAATTCTAAGCTATTATCTTTTAAAATATTGACTTTCCTTTTTCCCTGCATTATCTTTACTTATGGCTTCTGGAATGTCTTTTAAAGATTTCATGGATCATATCATGTTCTCCACATGTCTTCACTACTACCCTGTCATATTTTTAAACTCTTTATCCTTTTATTTCCCCTTGTAGGTAACTTCTTTAGCTCTCTCTTCTAGTTTGTTCTCTCCCCAGTTTTATCTAATGTGCTGTTCAACTAATCTATTGGATTTTTAACTTCAATGAACACTTTTTCTTCTTCAGATCTGCCTGGTTTTGTTTTCTCTTTCTTCTGATCCCTTTTCCATATACTCATTTTATTTATTCATTCATTTATTTATTTATACACTCATTTTAAACACAGATTTTATGATACTATAATTCTATTACTTGATGTTCTTAGGAGTCCAATGCCGTTATTTATTTCTATGTTGACTCGATTCCTACTGACTTGTTTTCCTGTGTGATCACTAATTTTAGATTGGGATCTCCTGTTTGATGTGGTCTACCCATGATAATACTTTGCAGCCAAATGTGGGAAGTTTCATGTATAACTCTGCCAGTCCCTCCAGGGTTATAGCAGATCCTTCTGGTGCCCTGCCAATATTCTCTCAGGCCCTGTCATTTCTGTAAAGACAGGACCAACTTGTATCAGCCAACATCTATATCTCTTTGCTCAAGCATTTTCTCTGGCTGCCATCTGTTCTTACCATGCGCACAGCAAGCCAGATGTGCATGGCAATGAACACTCCCAACCTCAAAAAATGTCTTTCAGGAGTTAGTGTATAAACACCACAGCTCCCTTGCCTCTTGGGTGGCATAGTTCTGAGATGTTCTATATTAGCTCCCAGATTCCCCCAATGGGAATAAGATCCATTTACTCAGGGGAAACTCACTTGATAATACACTTTGTTGGGTGACTTCCTTTTCCTGCTTTTCTTCTTTTTACCTACTTCCTCCTTTATTCATTCAAATACTTATCTCAGGGTCTGTTCCACAGGCACTCAAACTGAAACGCTGGTAGTATAAGCCTAGAAATACCTCTTTTTTTCAAAGAAGCTAACATCCAGAACTGCTTTTTAACCTCACAACCAGCTTTGGGTTCTCTGGCACATGAAGATGTTGTGGGGTTGACTCTTGACCAGGAACAGAGTAATACTCTGTTTCAGAGTCTTCAGGGAAGACAGTTTCCCCTACCTAGTAACTGGGCAGAGAAAGAGAAATGATCCAGATATCAGCTTATGCCACCGGCAAGATTTTTTTCTGATCTGTGTTTATAGCCCTTGGCTTGAAGCAAGAGTATCACTTATGCACTGCACCTTGTTCTGGACCCAAACTGAAACTCTGGGACATATCTCTAAACTGGATATATAGACACATCAGATACCTCTATTTCTGCTTTCATTTGCCTCTGCATGGTATTGGTTCCTATGAACATTTTTGTGTGTGGGTCACCTTCAGTCATGTGGACTCGCAGTCTGCTAAGAGGATAACATTGCCCCTGATTTCCATCTTGTCCTTTTTGCTATGCCTGCTGTTGGAACCTCTCACTCTGACCACAGTTGGCCTATGGACACAAAATGTGATCTCTCTCTGTTGTATCTGTTTGAGAGAGATAAATGGGGTGAGTTGGTTTCTGTATCTTGAAAGATTTTCCCCCTCTGCATTTCATTTCTATAACAAGAGCAGGTAAATGCACTTTCAAAGGTGAGGAAATAACCCATGGTTTAAGTGGTAGTTATGATGGGAAGAGCCAAAGTCTCTAGCTTAATGTGCCTTGGGAAATATGTTTAAAAACAGCAGTGTGCAAGTAGGAAAAGATCAGCCTTTGATCAGATGGAAGTGTCTATAATAAAGCATTTCTATGTAATTAAATTTATTTCTATGTAAATAAATTTGGTTATTGCTTTAGGAGTTTTTTGTGACCCTCTTTCTGAATGCTAGAATTGTGTATGTTTGTCTTAGCCAGATCAATTTCTCTTGTAGCTAAATCTAGTGCATTCTGTTGTAGGATAACTCTAACCATTAGAAAGGTCTTTTATTGATTCAAAGTCTCATTTCTTCTAACTCCTTACTGGTGTTCATTCTACCTTTGAGAATAGCACTGTCCATAGAAATCTCTACAATGATGGAAATGATCTCTGTGTGCACTATTTAATATGGTAAATACTAGCCAAAAAAGTTATTGGGCGCTTGAAATAAGCTAGTGTGACTGAGACACTGAATTTTTGAAGTGATTCAAATTTAGATTCTGTAAGTCCTGTTTAAACCTTCTTCTGGGTGATAGCCATTAAAATATGTAGAGCCCTATCATGTCTTTTTTAGGCTTTTATTTCCAAAGGGCAGCTTGATTCAGTGCCTTCTGGCCACTATTACCCTTCTCTAGATTGTGTTGTTTATTTAATTGATTAAAATCTGGTGTCAGACATGGATGGAAGTAGAGGGTATTATGTTGAATGAAATAAGTTAATCAGAGAAAGACAATTATCATATGATATCTGTGATATGAGGAATTTGAGAGGCAGGGCGGGGGGTCATGCAGAGTAGGGAGGGAAAAAATGAAACAAGATGGGACTAGGGAGGAAGACAAACCACGAGAGACTCTTAATTTCAGGAAACAAACTGAGGGTTGCTGGGGGTATGGCAGGGAGGGATAGGGTGACTGGGTTATGGACATTGGGGAGGGTATGTGCTATGGTGAGTGCTGTGAATTGTCTAAAACCGATGATTCACAGACCTGTACCCCTGAAGCAAATGATATATTATGTGTTATAAAAAGAAAGAAAGAAAGAAAGAAAGAAAGAAAGAAAGAAAGAAAGAATAAAGAAAAAAACCTGATGTCAGAATTGGTCGCAGTAGCTCAGAATGGATTGAGTTGCTGGACTCATCATCTTACTAGGAGTGAGCACTGGACTTCCATATTGTATTTACTTTGGACTGTCATAGAGCACTTCATATTTGGTTGACAATAAATCATCTTCTGGCAAATCATTGTTACCTTAGAATTAAAAAAGTATCTTGAGGACATCCTAGTTCAGTGGTTCTCACAGTTTATTTTAGTTAATGGACTTGTTATTAACTGAACCTTTCCCAGAAGATTAAACAGGTAATTCTATAGCTAAATATACCACTATTTAATATGATTATTTAATATGAAGAACACTTTAGTGTTGATAGAGGCTGTAGAGTCCAACATCTGTAGTCAGCATGCTAGAGACCTGGGATTGCAGATAGTATAGTTCCAGTCAGTATTTTCACGCCTAAGAACCAGGAGAGCCAATGGTGCAAGTTCTGGTTCAAGTTCTATTCTGAAGGCAAGAGAAGACCTATGACCCAACTCAAAGACAGTCAAAGAATTCTTTCTTACTCAGCCTTATTCTATTCAGGCTTTTGACAGATTGTATGAAGCCCATCCACACCAGGGAGGGCAACCTGCCCTACTCAGTTTACCAGTTCAAACATTAATTTCATCTAGAAACACCTTCATAGACACACACAGAATAATGTTTTATTGAATGTCTGAGCAACCCATAGCTCAGTCAAGTTGAGACATAGAAACCACCATCACAAGTTCGCCTGTTGCCAGTGTGATACTCATCCACATCTTTTAAAATCATATTTAACTTCCAAAAAAGACAATAACAATTTCACGTAATAAAATACAGCTACCCTGTTCAATTATAAACACACCTACCCTTTGCTTAGAAAAGGGAGCAAAATCCTTGAGTGATGTTTAGTCTTCTTGGTAACCTATAACTTAAATACTATAATGTACAATTAATGACACTTAAAAACTTGCTCTAAACTTAATACAACTTATGACCTTATATATTAATAAAAATACATACATAAACAATTGAATTTATTGTATTTAAGTTATATTACATGATAAGAACATAAGAGAGAAAAGAAAATAAAGATGTTTGCTTTAAGTATCTATGGATTTCTCTGCTATTTCTGCATGTACAAATATATTCATAACACCATAAAGAAGAATACTCATGACAGTTATAGTCTTCATTTCTATAACTGGTCATATAGTCATAGCTGGTATTTATAACTACCTTCTTCTACTACCCATTCTGTATTCCCTTTACCTTCAGCAAACAATTCCCTTTACCTTCAGCTAGTTGTGGTTTCTGACCCGGTCGAGTGACCTAAGTCTTCATTCCTGAAGTGTCTGGCCCATTAGCAGTCCTGCCTGCCTGGATTGGGTTGTTGTAATTTTCCATTAACCTTAATTATAGGGCATGGTAAGACTAAGAGATTACCAAAGGGGTCTCCCATATTTCAAACCTCCAGTGTGGATTAGCAGTCCAATTTCCACTTGGCAGTCAGGAGCAATAACTCAGTCATGACAGTAAACCCCCTTCTTTGCCGATTGATTCAGAGGCAAGAGGAGTGCAAAGTGGCTAGGTGGTATTTCTAAATTCTAGTTCAATGGAATCATTGTTGTGTCTCCTGATAGAAGGATTCCTGCCTTTGGAACTAAGACTTCTAGGCCAGCATAAGGTCACCAAAACAGAAAGCAAAAATTTTACTAGAGAGAATATTTTATTAGAGATATTAGGTGGTGCCCCTCCAGTGTCTAGTCCTTGATTCCTGGACCCATGAGTCATGGCTATGGGAGAAACAATACCATGTTCTGGGCTCAGATTCAGAGCATTCACAGCCTTTTGGAGAACTGTGCCCTAGCCCTGTGAGGTATTCCCATCTAGCTGGCACTGTAACTAAATCTTCAAAAGGCCATCCCATGATTCCATTAAGTGAGCTGCTTTAGGATGGGGGAAACTTGGTAGGACCAGGGAATTCCATGAGAAGTCCTGCACTTCTTTTGCCATATAGTGAGTTCTTTGATCAGAAGCAGTGCTCTGTGCAATACCACAACAATGGATTAGATGTTCTGTAAGCAGCACATGACAGTTTTGGCAGAAGCATTACATTCAGGGAAGGAAAATCCATATCCAGAACAGCCTATTCCAGTGAAAACAAAATGTTGCTCCTACCATGATGGAAGGAGTACAATGTAAATAGCCTACCACCAGGTAACTGGCTGATCCTGGTGTGAGTCCAAGGCTCAGTGTTGGTCTCTGCTGCTGATAGATTTGGTGCTTAGTGGCGATCATAGCCAGGTCAGCCTTGGTGAGTGGAAGTACATAAAGCTGAGCCCAGGCATAACCTCTGTCTTTGCCACCGTGGCCACTTTATTCATGATCCCATTGGATGATGACCAGGATGGCTTGGGAAAGAGGCTGACTGCTAGTCAGCCTCTTCATGCTAGTCACAGATGGCTCAGCCTTTCCAGGTAATTATTAAAATCTTCTTCTGCTGAGTTCACCCTTTGCTAATCATTCACATGGGATGCAAATATCTTCAAGTTTTTGCCCCTTCAGAGACATCTATCCCCGTGCCTCTTCCCCAGATTTCCTTGCCAATAATTTTCCACCCATGTTCCTTCTAAGTCCCTGACCATCCAGCCAAACAATTGACCAGAGTCCATGAATCAGTATCTAGCTACATATCTTGCCATTTCTCTTTCTAAGCAAAGTGAGGGCTCTGGTCTAAATGTTTGTGTGCCTCCCAAATTCATGTTGTCACCTACCCTCCCCCCCAAGTGAAGGTATTCGGAGGTGAGGCCTTTTGGAGGTGATCAGATTGTGAGGGCAGAGCAGTAACTTTCTGCTGTTTATAAGCCACCCAGCCTATGGTATTTTGCTATAGCAGCCTAAACAGACTGACAGTGAGAAAGTAGGCAATTTGTTCAAGTTTTAACACTGTCTTTCAGCGATGTTCCAGAAAAGGGCTGTGGTGTTGCAGCTGTTCAGTTTTAGGTGTGCCTGCATATCCTGCAGAACCATCTAGGAATGAGTTCTGCTGTCAAGTGTAGGAGATTCCTCGTGAGGCCATCCGTGCAGGCTGGGACAGGAGGGGCAGTGTAACTGGATTATAGTAACCGGATTGAGGACCATGGACATTGTGGCCATTTCTTCATGTAACTTACTTGTGCTTTGGGGCCTGTTCAGACCCAATCACATGCAAAACACTATCATCTAATGAGAGTGCTGCTGTGGACACCCAGTTTGGTAGGTCAGATAACACCCAGTTCATGGCGGGCAGCTCAGGTTGCATGATAATTTGGTGGCACATGGTTAAGTGTTCAGTCTCTTCTAAGACTCAACAGCAGGTCAAGAGCTATTTCTCAAAGAAGAGTAGGTATCTGTGAAGGATACCAGGCCATTGTTTCTCAACCCCAAGGGCATGTGTTGTGTATGATTGACCTGTAGGGACCTGTCCAGGGACCCACCAGCATCCTTATCTGCCATTAACATCTTCAGTCATCACTGGATCTGTTCCAGCAAATGGCCCAAGTGGCAGAGTAGCTTGTACAGCAGCTTGGACCTGGGACAGAGCCTTTTCTTATCCTGGACTCGCTTGAAACTAGCAGCATTGCAGATCCCTTGGTAAGTGGGCTGGGCTGTACACCCAAATGAAGAATACATTGCCTTCAAAATCCAAAGAGTTCTTTGAGGCAGCGTCCCTTTCCTCCTCTCCCGCCCCCCCCCCCCCGCCCCCGGATAGCAGAGAGGCCAGGTACCACAATTTATCCTTTATCTTGGAAGGGATATCTTGACATGTTTTATACTACTGGTACCTAGATATTTCACTGAGGTAGAAGATCCCTTAATTTTTGTTGATTTATTTTCCACTCTCTGATATGCAATAAGTCTGGAATGGTTGCTACTTCTTGCTCGCTAGTTGTGATTGGCATAATGTGATCCTTGTAATCGGCCAGCACTATATCTTGTAAAAGGGAAAGGAGAACAACGACCCTGCGAACTCAGTTACGACATAGGGCTGCTGAGGTAGGACAGTGAGGGTGTGTATTCCTATCCTTACCAGCTGGGGGCCCACTGCTTCTCCTGGGCCTTATGGACAGGGATGGAGAAACAGGCATTTGCCAGGATAATCGCTGCGCACCAAGTGACTGCGGATGTGCTCATTCGCTGAAGCAATGAAACCACCTCTGACACAGCTACAGGACCTCCCACCTGGGGCTGCTTACAATAATGCACTGGCATTTCCCAAGATCAGTCTGTCTTCTGCATAGGCCAGGTAGGTGAGTTTAATGGGAATGTGGTGGGAATTACCACCCCTGCCTCTTTCAACCCCTTCAGAGTGGCCCTAAGCTCAGGGATCCCTCCAGGAATGCTTGCTTTTGATTCTATTTTTCTAGGTTGAAGCAGTTCTAGCAGCTTCTGCTTGGGTCCCACTTCCCACATAAGAGAACCAGAGTGGGAATTCTGCTAGCTGCTAAGAATATTTATTTCAGTTATGCCATCTGCAACTGGAGAAGTAATCACAGGATGTTTTATAAGAAGCACAGCTTCCTACAACTACAATGATCACCTGACTTCCGTAACCCCTGAGCCTGGCGGTGGCCACAGTGAGGCTTTGGACTCTCATAATTGGTGTTGGTTTACAGACAACGTCTAGTAGTCCCTGGAAGGTCTGATTATGTCCTTTTCTCCAATTTATAGTTACACTGGTAAAAGGCCACTGGTTTTCTGGGGGCAGAGGCTGGAAATAAGACTAACAGTATAAAGTTTTGGTAGTGGATGGGAGTTCCTCCTTCAAGGAAGGAGGAGACCGGCATGCCCTTTATTCAAGGGGTTTTGGATCTATAAACTGGCTCAAATCAGGGAGTTGAATGAGGGGCCATGACTCTGTATTTTTATAATTCAGATTAGGAGACCGGCATCCCCTTTATTCAAGGGGTTTTGGATCTATAAACTGGCTCAAATCAGGGTGTTGAATGAGGGGCCATGACTCTGTATTTTTATAATTCAGATTAGACTTCTGCCCAAGTGACCTAGGACATTTCTGCTTATACGGATCAAGTAAGAATTTAGGAGGCTTCCTTCCTATTTTATGTTTGGGAACACGGTGATCAATTAATTAGTCAATGGCATAGGTCTGCATGAGTCAGACTATTCTGATTACTGTTCATTATAGTACCCACTCCCACCTTGCCTTTGGCAGTGAATGTTGCCCCTTGGCCCCTGCCACCCCAGGATCTAATTACTCTTATTGCATTTAGGTACTCCAATTCACTGATTGCATATCCCCTTGACTATAGAGAAGAACTATGACAGAACTCTTCAAGGATGCCAGGGTCCCCCTTACAAATGTATTTCTCACAGTATTAGTGAAACATATGTCTTCTAGACTCTTCTAGTATAGGTGAGTAGCTCTTAGATGATAAATGCATTCTCACATACCATTTTCCTTAACCATTTGAATGATTTTTTCTGCATTAAACCAAGGCAGGTCTTCCATTGGCAGAGAAAAATCATCAAAATTTGGGAGCTCACTGTGCCCATTCCGATTTACAGTATTCCATTCTTTCCCAGTCACTGGCTTCTCTTTAACTGTAGACACCCTGCAAGGCTGAGAGTCCATTTTGTGTTTTAATTCAGTCAGTCACAGGATGAGATTCTGCATTTAATTTTCAGCAGTTGCAACCCTGTGGCTACAGGATATAATGATCTCCTTTAGGGTGCATATAGGAGAAGAGTTTAGGTCATGTACGTGGCCCTTTAGCTGACAATTTATTTAAGGTTTTCTTTCTTTCTTTCTTTCTTTCTTTCTTTCTTTCTTTCTTTCTTTCAGAGGGGTTGAGAGAGAGAGAGAGAGAGAGAGAGAGAGAGTGAGCAGTAGGAGGGGGCAGAGGGAGAGGGGAAGCAGACTCTCTGCTGAGCAGAGCTCAGTGTAGGGCTTAATGAAGGGCTTGACACAGTGCTGGATCCCAGGACCCCGAGAGCATGGCCACTTAACCAACTGAGCCACCCAGGTCGCCTGAGGTGGCAATTTGAATCCCTAAGCTCATTCTTTTCTTTTACCATTTTCTCCAGTGACATTAAAAACAACCAACTAATTTCGTTATATTTGTTATATTTCCAAAAATGTTAGAAAATATCATGCACATAGTCACCTGACTCCTTGCTTCTATACTTAGTGATTAGGAGGGTCAACTGGCGATATTTTGTGGATCTCTGTTGCCAGATTGTGCCATGTACTATCAGCACTCTCTACTACTGGGAATAGAGTCATTGACATCTTTAAATCTAACCAAATTAGAGACTCAATTCCAGAGACCCTGGAGCCAATTCAGAATACTCACCCTTAAGATCTGTTCTTAGGCCCCCCTTTCAGTACCAAAATCTGTATCCATCTGGGTCCAGAGAAACAGAATCAGTACCAATTTCAAATAAAAAAAATTTAATTCCTTTTTTTTTTTTTTTTTTTTTTTTGTGAGATTAAGAGTCATTTATGGTTTGTCTCCCTCCCAATCCCATCTTGTTTCATTTATTCTTCTCCTATGGGGGTTGCTGGGGGGAGGTGGGATTGGGAGAGGGGGAGCGGGCTATGGACATTGGGGAGGGGAGGCGAACCATAAGAGACTATGGACTCTGAAAAACAACCTGAGGGTTTTGAAGGGTCAGGGGTGGGAGGTTGGGGGAACAGGTGGTGGGTGATGGGGAGGGCACGTTTTGCATGGAGCACTGGGTGTTGTGCAAAAAGAATGAATACTGTTACGCTGAAAAAATAAATAAAATGGAAAAAAAAATTTAATTCCTTATACCTAATCCTCCCTGTCTTTATGTAGAGAAAGAGATGTATTATAAGGAATTGGCTTATGTGATTATGGATGGTGAGAAGTCCAAGATCTACAGTCAGCAAGGTGGAGACCCAAGACAGCAGATAATACATTCCCACTCTAAGTCTGAAGGCCTTAGAACCAAGTCTGAGTCCCAATCTGAAGGCAGGAGAAGACTGACGTCCCAGATTGAGGACAACAAGGTGGAGAGAGAGAATTCTTTTTTACTCAGCCTTTTATTCTGTTCACACCTCTGCAGGATCCAATGGAGCCACCCACCTTGGGGAGGGCCATCTGCTTTACTTAGTCTACCAAGTTAAATCTGAATCTCATTCAGAAACATCCTCACTGACACACCCAGAAATAATGTTTACCCTAATGTCTGAACAATCTGTGACCTAGACAAGTTGACACATAAAAGTTATCACACTTCCTAATAATGATTTGTATCCTGCTTCTATGGAAAATTTAAGAGTATTTGTAATTATTTAAAGGTATTAGATATATGTTAATTTTCAGCCTATGTGTAATGCTTGAAAGTTCAGACAGCCACCTACTGAACAAATTCTAACGACTTTTTCTTTGTCTTCCAATATTTGGGTGAGAACTTGTGAGCTTCCAAGCTCATTGTCATCCCTTCTATCTCCTTTAATGGATCTTCTCAAACCTTGGTTTGTATAGGCATCCTCTGGGGATATTAGTAAAAAGACAGATGCCGAGATTCTGATTTGGAAGAACTGGGAAAGGTCCCAGAATTCTGTATTTTTAATCAGTTCTCCAAATAGTTCTGATACCAACCAACCATATTCACACTTTGAGAAACACTGACCTATGTCATAGCCATCAACAAATAATGGGAAATTTGTGGCTTTACAGGCAGTCTGTGACTTAAGAGTACCATTGAATTTTTTCCCTTTATCTTGAGAGACTTATTTTTAAAAAGGATTTTTTCCCCCTAAAATATTTCAAACCCATGTTCTTTTGAAGTCTTACACAATGTGCTAGTCATGTGGCTGGCATTCCTGAGGCCTAAGATGAAGAGCATTTAATAGGTATTCCAGTCCTATTGCTCTGCTCTTGGAAACACAATTTCTCATTTTGCATCTGACCTTCTACATATCATTATGCAGCCCTTCAACCTCACTTGATCCAATTTGTCATTAGCCTGAGAGAGGCTGTCGGCTCTGCTGTGTCCTGATGCATGATTGCTACAGCTCCCACATTTCTTCTCCTCTTAGCTCTTCTTCTTCCTCATTGCTAGACTTACCCACATATTTCATTGAGACATAACAGAGAAAAATAACAGTTGGGATAATGAGCCTGAAAATTAATAATCTCCTTTAATAAGCTTTCTTTCTTGTTGATGCCCTTTAATGAATATATGTAAGCTGTAGGAAGGGGAGCCAGTATTAGGGCCATAAAGGGCTTTCTCATTATTTAAATTCTGGATGGAAGATGAAAATTTAATGTCATCTCCAATAACTGTGGAAAATTTGCTATCACCCTTGTCTTTTACCAGTGAAATATCTGTGATCAATTTATTAAGCTTTTGTCTTTGTTCAGTCTACATAGAACACCATGAACAAAACATACTGGTTGGCAGGTCTCTACCGTTTATTTATTTATTTATAGATTTTATTTATTTGAAAGAGAGACAGAGACAGAGAGAGCACAAGCAGGGGGAGAGGCAGAGAGAGAAGGAAGAGCAGACTCCCTGCTGAGCAGGAAGCTCAATGTGGGGCTCAGTCCCAGGATCTGGATATCATGACCTGGGCTGAAGGCAGACACTTAACCATCTGAGCGCCCCAGGCTAGCTACCTTCAAGGTGAGAAAGGTGAGAAGGATGGATAGCTTGGAGGTAGCAAGAAGTCTATAGTAGTTTCAGATCTGGACTAGTTAGGCTACACAGACCTTTCAATAGATCTGTGCTGATCAGCCATAGCCACCAGCCACATGTGGCTATATAAATTTAAGTGTTAAGTTAAATAAGATGTACAAGTCAGTCTCTACCACATTTTAGGGGCTCAAAAGCCACATGTGGCTAGTTGCTGCCATATTAGATCAAGCAATACAGAACATTTCCATCAGAAAGTTCTATTTGACAGTGATACATTAGATTCTCCCAGTCTAGCAAACCTACCTGAGCAAATTAAAAAAGCAAATACCTTCTCTGTAAAGTGCTGGCGTTATTGTTTATTTCCATTAATCTCTTGAGTTAAAGTGATTTTCACAAAAGTTGTACTCTAGAAATTTCCACTGAGGACTGTGTGCTGAATGGCCCTAGGCCTGTGCCAGATGTAATAGATTTTTAAAGTGTGAATATGTTTTTGTCTAAAAAGCTGGTGCTTGTTCTTTCCACCAGAGTCCCTGGACTTATAGGTAGTGGCTGAGAGCTCTATGATGATTTTATGCCTCACAAATTTGCCTTATTCTTTGTTTTTAATTGGAGTATAGAAATATTGTTTTAAACTCTCTCTCTCTCTCTCTATATTATATATATATATATATATATATATATATATATATATATATATATAACCAGGTGAGTATTTACTGCTTAAGAAAATCTAAAAAACAAACACATGTGGAAATGATTTTCCACATTTCAAAATAATTGTTTGCTTTATATTAAAGGGATTTTTAAAAAAAAATTTCCTTTGTATTAAAAAAGAAATTCCTGAAATAGCAATGTTCTTTAATGAAATTGAAATCCAACCAGGTGAATTTTTGCTTGGGCTCTTAAATTCCTATCCAAGAATATTAACTTGATCATGATATTATTTCCAAAGCAAATGGATTTGCCCTTCAGTGACAACCCCAAATAACTGCTTTCCAAGTCCTTGCCAGAGATTTCAACTTTCAATTTATATAATCACATCTTCTATAAATATGTCTGGGTGTAAAACAGTAATGCAGATTTTACCAACAATGCCTAGTTGGGCTCATTACTACACCTTCATCAATATAAGAAACTATCATTCAGAAAATATAAGTATTATTTCCTATTACTATTTCAGTTATCCCCATAGTGGCTTTTAATGTTTTCAACCCCAATTCAACTATCTGAATAAGTTACCTCCTATAAAGTAGAGAAGATAGGTTGCTTTAGCAAAATTCAGGGCAAAAGGACAGACAGCATGCTGGGTAGCCCTAACAGTTACTTTTTTGAAAAGTAAACAATAGCCAAGACATGGAAACAACCCATGTCCTGTCACACACAGGAATATTATTCAGCCATAAAAAAGAAGGAAATCCTGCCATTTGTGACAACATGAATGAACTTGAGGGCATTATGCTAAATAAAGTTAGAGTAAAATCCTGTATGATCTCACTTATAAAGTGAGATTTTCCAGTGGCATCTAATATTTTCCAGTGGCATCTAAAAAACATTGAACTGGTAAATACAGAGGAGACTGGTGCTTGCAGGGGTTGGGGAAGGGGGGGAATCAGGGAGATGATAGTCAAGGGTATAAACTTCCAGTTGTAAGATAAATAAGTTCTAGGGATCTAATATATAGCTTAGTGAGTATAATTAAAAATACTGTATTTTACACTTGAAATTTTCTAAGCAAGTAGAACTTGAATGTTCCTACAACAGACACAAACAAAAGTAGTGGTAATTCTGTAGATATTGCAGATGTTAATTGACCTTTACTGTAGTTATCATTTTCCAGTATATACATATAACAAATCATCACAATGTATCTTAAGCTTGTACAGTGTTGTCATTTATATGTCCATAAAGCTGGGGGAAAAAAAAACCAGGAAAGTGAGATCTCCATTCGGTTATTCACATTAAATAAAAAACCTTTTACCATTGTATTTTGCAAAGTTCCATTTGCATCTTATGTGTGTTTTGCACATAATTCATTATTTAGTTACATTATAGTACATATTTGTTGCAATGAGAAGGAAAGAGTACTTCATATATATATATATATATATATATATATATAGAGAGAGAGAGAGAGAGAGAGAGAGAGAGAGAGAGAGCGCCAATATAATGAATGAAGATGACTTCTGGTTTTAATCTGTATTATTCCTATTACTTGCAAGATGATATTCTTTATATTTATTGATTGTTATTTACATTTTCCTATTTGTTTTTGTGTTTTCTTATTTTTATATTGCGGCAAGCATCTTAAAAATTTACCTGGTGTAGAAAAATAACCTTTA
Source organism: Meles meles (assembly GCF_922984935.1). Lineage (NCBI taxonomy): Eukaryota > Metazoa > Chordata > Mammalia > Carnivora > Mustelidae > Meles > Meles meles. The sequence goes on from NC_060068.1 coordinate 90,453,807, forward strand.
AAGAGGTGATAAAGAGACTCTTTAATGACATAGTTATGTCCGTGAAACCATCACCACAGTCAAGGTAGTGAATATGTCCATAACCCCCCAAAGTTTTCTATGCTCTTTGTAATGTCTTCCTTTTGAGAGGGTCACTCTGTTTCGTCTTGTTAGTAGGTAAGAGTGCCAGTTTCAAGACAGCGGGACCCTCAACGCTTTCATCCATTACTTAGTTACTTCCTGTTCCAAGAGTTTTCCTATATGACATATCTGCAGAGCCCCTCTTGAGAAAGATGCAGGCATTTCTGTTCATTGCAGTTAAGAAACCAAAGTTGTAGTAGATAGAGGTAGAGGGAGATACAGATATCACCTATCTATAAATGTCAGCGCACAGTGGAAAACCCCATACACTGCAGAGAGCATGGGGCTCTCATTCTACAGGAGGGGCAGCCCAGAAAGGAAAAGCAGCTCCCCCTGCTCTCTCACTCTTTCCAGCCCATCCACCTGTGTCCATTTTCATTTTCCTGAGTTGCAATGTTCCTTTCTGTGACTGTCGTTGAGCCTTTCCCTTCTTCTGCATTCAATACTCATTCTTCGTTTATTCTCCACGTTCTTTCTCACCCAACATTTATAGGTAAGCTCAAGTGTCATTTCCTCAGGGAAGTGTTTCTAGATCCTTTTTTTCCCCTCCTCGCATTATTGAACTGTTCCTCAAAGCTCTTGTTGCATTATGATTTTTAAATATTATAGTATTTGACTAATGCCTCTATCCTCCATTAGAACGTAAGTCTCCAGATTCGGAGAATGTGTTTGTTCCTTCACACCATTTTGTCCTCAGCAGCAGTGTAGTATAGGCCTGGATGACTTTACAGTTGCCTTGCTCTGCTAGCAACCTTGGCATGACTCTGATTAGATCTGTACATGCTACGGAGGGCATTTGAAAGCCACAGGAAAGCTTTGTTGATCTATTCCTCTCGTTTGTTCATGGGGCTTATTATTTTTAGTGGAGTTATACTCATGGAACCTAACGTTTAAGTAGCATAACATTTTGTAAATTTCTAATGACTGGATTATAGTGGTTTCTCCCAGATTTGCTGTAGATATAATCTAGGGCCAGTGGGGGTCATTTATGCATGAGCCTCCTTGAAGGAAGAACAGAAATTGACGAGGGTCCGGTGCCTATAAGGATTTCTAGTCTGTGTATCCCTAAGATCTACTACAAGTATCTCTAGATGGAGCTATTTAACCTTTTCTCTTATAAACTAAAGCTATAAGAAATGAAACCAGAGGAATGTACCTATATTGTTTGTTTCTAGAATTCTAGGCCACATTTTTTTTTTAAAGATTTTATTTATTTGACAGAGAGAGATCACAAGTAGGCAGAGAGGCAGGCAGAGAGAGAGGAGGAAGCAGGCTCCCTGCTGAGCAGAGAGCCCGATGCGGGACTTGATCCCAGAACCCTGAGATCATGACCTGAGCCAAAGGCAGTGGCTTAACCCACTGAGCCACCCAGGTGCCCCTAGGCCACATTTTTTTTTTTTTAAATTTGACAGAGAGAGATCACAAGTAGACAGAGAGGCAGGCAGAGAGAGGAGGAAGCAGGCTCCCTGCGGAGCAGAGAGCCCGACGCGGGGCTCGATCCCAGGACCCTGAGATCATGACCTGACTGAGCCACCCGGGCGCCCCAAGGCCACATTTTTTTTAAGATGTTTTAATGCTGGAGGTTCCAGATCATGTGCGCTGATTTCTTTCTTCTCTTTCTCTTTTTCCTTACTCCCAAAGCTAGCTATGCCACTAAATGCCATGTATGAACAAAATAATTCTTTATTTGGTCTGATATGCATAAGGGGTGGAAAATAAATTATAATTAATTTTGGTTAGAATAAATTATGGTTGATATATATAGAGAGAGAGAAAGAGAGAGAGAGAAAGAGAGAGAGAGAAAGAATATGGAAGAGTATATACATATATACACACACAGTAGCTCTTTCTATATTCTAAGTACCTATATACTGTCTTTTAATCCTCAAAACAAATCTATGTTTTCTGTAGATACCTATGAGTTATTGTAAGTTAAATAGAAAACCTTGTCTTAAGCCCTTGGACATGCTGTTTAGTGTGTGTCTTAGGTGATGCCCTGAATCCTCACTCTAGGTTTAATTCTGTATTTTATCCTGCATACCCGGTTCAAATGCCTCTCCTTTTGTGCAGACTTTTAATGATTTTTGAGCTTATCTTTCTGGACAAGGAGCTCTCCTGGAAGGCAGACACTGTGTCCTGGTCGTGGTTATATCCCTACTCTCTGGAACTGTCTTATCCAATACGTTAGTCATCAGCCACATGTGGCTAATTAAATTTAAATCTAAATTAATTAAAACAAGATGAAATGAAAATTGCAGTTTCTCAGCTCTATTAGACACATTTCAAGGGCTCAAGAGTCACCATATGTGGCTGGTAGTTACTCTAGCAGATGACCATTACGTGAACATATCCATCACCGCAGAGTTCCATTGACAGCATGTCTAGTGCAATGATCTGTCCATGAACTCGTTCATTAATTCAACTCATCAATATTTAATGAGTGCCTTTTTTGAGGTAGGCGTTGTCTAGACACAGGAGATAGAGTGAAAAACAACAAGAACAAATGACAACATGGTATCTCTCTGAATGAATCCTAGCATTTTGTTGGTGAAAGTAGAAATGAAGCAAGCCAGAATTAACAGGTACATATCTAATAATTGACTATTTGGAATTCAGTGTCAAAAGGCCCGTTCTGGAATGATCGAAGCACGGCTTACTGTCATTCAGAAGCACATCCCAGTGGAAGTATTTCCCCTGCCCTTTGCCCCTATGACCTAGGGCAGGGGAAATACTTGTCTGTAGGCAATACTGGTATCAGAGGTATAGATATCTGCTGCTTTTTTTCCTGGAACTATTAATGGGATAAGAGCTTAGCAGATTTTATAAACTTTCTTAAAAATATGTGCCATTCTCCAGCTCAGATGTGTAGGGATTTAAACTACATTTCCTACTAGAAGTGGGAGGAGAGAGAAGGCATTTAACACAGCAGGAGGACTATTAGTGAGCTGAAATAGGACTGAACATGAGCAAAATCTTTGCTGGTTCCCTGTGCCCATGGTCTTGGGGGCTTTTTGCTTCATTTGCTTTCATTATTTTCCTCTTCTCCTTTTCGAAAACCAGTTTAACATGCTTCACATCATCAAAGGCAGACAGGGAATAATAAAGATGCCTCATGAAGGATTCTAAACCATTATGCGATGATAATATGCTAATTATCTGAAAATCAGCCCCCATTCTGTTGGTAAATAAAGAGGACTCACAAATAGATAATGCAGCTGTAAATTTCCTGATAATTGGTGTGATCCTCATTTTAAGTCATCCCAAGTGGCCAGATTGTATCCCCTGAGCAAGTGTGGAGAGGTATTACATGGTGGCCATGTCTGAAAACCTGCATGATGGATGGGCTTCCTCTCTGCACCAAGGAGGGAGACTGTACTTGCTGACAGAGGGGTGGAGATAAAATAGTGACCTTCTGTGTTGGATGGGTACATAGGGTACGTGCAACTCTGTAAATTGGGAAAAGAAAAGTTTTCCCTTGAAATGAGTGATGCATTTTATTTTAGAAATTTCTGGATTCTAAGACAAAAAAAATAATTCTGTCATTGGGGATGACGGGGTTGATGGTAAATTCTCGTGCCTCCCCACATCCGGGGCAGTCCAGGGTTTGACACTGGGCCTTTATACAACTACAGGTAGAATCTATGAGAGGAAAATAACATATAATTTCAACGGAGACTAGAATTTTTCTCTGCTTCCAGGCAAGATTTTATTGATTTAAGTAGTTGAAAATGGCATCTGCCCGAAAATAATGTTTAAGTGATTTCATTCCACATTTGGTGAAATAGAGTGAGCTGGATTTTATCCTTTAAGCTCATGTACAGTTATAGTCATTTCTAATTTTTATCTATTTACTTAAAATTTTGTATTCCTTGTAGGATAGTTGTTTAAAGGTCACAAAAGGAATGCTAATGGCAAAATACATATCAATAGAGAGCATGAAATGATAATAATTCTTTTCATCAGACCTGTCAATTGAAAATCCATCTGGTTTAAATTTCTGTGTACCACATGATGATTTCTTTAGTATCATAAAAAAAATGTTAAAAAGAAAGCTATATTTATGTCTACTTTATTCTTTCATTTTGTAGAACAGAATCTTGCAAATAGTAGTTCAAAATATTTTCATACTATCTTTCAATAACGAAGACTGCTAATTATAAGAAGTAATTCAGAAAGCAAGATATTAGAGTATCATATAATAGAAACACATTTTTGTCTTCTTTTGATGCTAAAAATATAGGTGATGTTTAATCTGTATTGGAATATACATTTGGCCCATATAAACACAAATATGGCAGCTTATGATTCACTTAAATCATTGATTTAGGGGCACCTGGGTAGGTCAGTTGATTAAGCATTGATTCTTGATTTCAACTCAGGTCATGATCTTAGGGTTGTGAGATCAAGCTCTGCATTGGCTCTATGCTGAGCATGGAGACTGCTTAGGATTCTTTCTCTCCCTGTCCCTCTGCCTCTATCCCTGTTGTGGTGTGCATGCTTTCTCTTTCTCTCTCTCTCAAAAGTAATGTAAAAAATTAAGTTAAATTAAAAATCATAGGTAATTTAAATAAATTATTCCCTTAAAAATATCCCCTTTAAAGAGAAGATATAAGAATTAGTATATGTCGGGGCACCGCAAGGATCAGGTCGGAAGAGTGTGAGAACCTACCAGAAGTCACTAGTGCTAGTGTGGGTTTATTTGGGATTTGGAGAAGGGTTCCCGCCAACCTGGAAGGCTGGCGAGACCTTCTGAACCACTATTTGAGCAGCGCTGGAATATGAAATCATCTGCTAACCCTGCCTTGCCCCACTTGGGAAGCCCTGGTGCGATGGCCACCGGGAAAAGTAGTTCCAGGATCTGTACTTACTTGCGAAGAAGGTGAGAACAACAGCAACCATGACACTCCAAAAGGATGCTTTTTGGACATACTGAACACCTGCTGAGTACCTAAGTGCTGAGAGCCCGCTGTGGAGTGGCAGAGAGGTCCACCAAAAATCAGAAGGGGCTTGGCCACGTCCTTAAGGACAGTATGTGGTTCACAAATCTTTACACGAATAACAAAATAATATACATGTATAGCAGTTATTTTAAAGTTTCATTGAGAACAAAGAGGAGGAATGTTAAATCTGAAGGAACAGATCTGGAAAGGCAAAAGGAAGAGCCCGTGGATCTTCACTAAGTAGGAAAGAGTGGCAGGACATTAGATATAAGGTATTGGAGATCAGAAGCAAGGCCAGAAGTACTCAAGACCAAAAAGCTGAAAAAACTTCAAGAGCTTACAATGAAGGTAACCATGCAAGAGTTCCTTGTGTAAACCCAAGGTCAAGACTAAAGCAGTTTCCCCACACATCGGTGTGCTTTTTCCCGCCTTTAAAGTCATCTTTTCTTTTGAACTATTTCCTTAAGTTATCCATCTTCTGACTACAGTGAAGTGGTGTGGGCCAAGATTCTGGTAAACATCTGGTACCGATTTGGGTACAAGAAAAAACTCCAGCAACTCTGGGGAGATAAGCACAGAGGTTCAGAGAAGAGGGTTTAGTTCCAAGTATATCTTCAGGCTACATTGTTGTTTTGTTTTTTTAAAAAAAAGAATTAGTATATGTCACGACGTTAGATAATTATTAGTATAATCTGTAATGATTTATTGATCTAAAAGATTTTAGTCTTTATTATAACTCACACAAAGTAATGAAATGATTTTAGAAAATCCTAATAGGATGGGGTTTCTATATCATAATTACTCTGAAATGAGTTTGTATGTTAAACAATTTTGAGAGATAATTTAATAAACTCTAAGACATTTTTGTTAAAAATATTTGCTGATAGCTTTCAAATTATCTCTCTCTTCCTCTTTACTTCCTATTTTATAAATATATGATTTAATCTTTCAGAGCTGTCCCAAGTCTCTTGGAAATTGGACTTGATCCTCAACATATTTTGAGAACACAGAAGTCCAACTCGTAGAATCTGAAGCCATCGCCATTTTGGCTTGCCTATCCGATGGATACTCCACCTAGCTCTTTCTCAAGTTGTGCCTTAAAATATATCCCAATTCAAAAAATGACAGCTTATTTTAATTCTAACATTTCTTTTATGGCCTGAGCATGATGTAATGGAAATCTAGGGCTTATTGTGGACATTTGGTAGTAGTAGTGGTGGTGGTGGTATTTGGTTCCCAAGAAACCACATTCTTTCCTAGCTAAGGGAATTTCTTTATTGAACTTGGATAGCCTCAGACCTCTAGGATGAAGACACGTGAACTGTTCTTATCAGTTGGTGTTCCTGATAAGGATTTAGAAAGGGTCCAAAACTAAAGGAGTCACTTAGAATTCATGCATGGTAGTAGTAGAATGATTCACTGGCAAAGCACTGGGTGTGGTCTAAGTAATATCCTAATGAAAGGGTTCCTATGGGATGATGGGGGCTGCCTGGTCTTCTTTGATTCTCATTGGATTTTGGGGCAATATTTTTGAAGCTTCCCTAGAGATTGTGTAAGCTAGCCCATTATTTTCTAATAATTAAAGTTGTCCTGTTTAAGATAGCTGGAGCTGGGATATGTTTCTTATACTTGAGAATCCTGCCTGATGCCACTTCATACTCTAGAATTCAGAATTTAGTTTTATGATTTTTTGTTTTTTTTTTTTCTGGAGAATGCGATGTGATGTTGACATCTCTTGGAGATCCTATTTCTTAGGAAAGCTTGACTCTCATAAATACTACATTTCAAGTGGTCATTGTGATAATGACTCCAAGAGGCCATTTCCCTCAGCCACTCTTGCAGAAAAGTTAGAGGATCTTAGAGAGTCAGGTATAAAAATATGCTCTATGTGTCTGACTCATAGCCTCTATTTTTTTTTTCATTTGTTAACATATTATGGATTATTTGTTTCAGGGTACAGGTTGACTCAATAGCTTCTTATCCACTGTCCTGTCCATTATGGCTGCCCTGTGACAAGCTGTGACTTCCTCTCTCCTTTTAGACCAAAAGTATCTGATAGAAAATGGGAAAGAACTGCTTCCCATTCTTTCCAAGCCTGGATATCACAGGAAGCAGGATAAAGGTAGCTGAGATCAAGGGGCTTTGCTCAAATCACTGAGAATCAGAGGAGGGGAATGTATCTAGTGATTGCAATACCAAAATTAAATTATAATATCAATATTTTAGTATTTATTTTGTGTTAATATGAATGTGTGATATTAACAGACATTTTAATCGTGTCTAGGATTATTACCTTAAAAAACCAATGACATATAATGCTTAATATATTTCAAATGTAAGAAAGCATCAATGAGTTATAAACAATATAAGAAATATAAAAAATTTTAAATATTTGTTAGCTAAAGGATTATGAACATTTTTAGCAGAATAAATTTGGAAAAGATAAAATATTCTAAAAATAAAATTAGATACTACCAAAAAATGAAAAACAATAAATCATAAAATTAGAATACATTTGTGAAATAATGATTCACTATATTAGAATATATTATTTGATAGTTATAGGTGATATATATTATTTGACAATAGACTATATTATTTGAGCTTTTGGAAAAGTGTTATCTTAAACAACAAAATGCATTGGTAGTATCATTATTTAGTCACGAGTGTATTATAAGTTTTTCTACCTCCTGAAGCAGCCCTTTCCAACTCTATGCTAGGAGAACAATGGTGAAGAGAGTTACAAAGGAATGCTAGTTATTTTTCTCGGGTATTTTAATCTTCAAATACTTTCTTCTCCTGTTTCAATATTTTAAGATCTTCTTAAACAACTTTTCTTTTAGGAACTGCAAACTTTTTTTGAAATCAAGTTGTAGTTTTGTTTCAAAGGAAGTATTTCCAGACTGTACACAACTGTATTTATGTTTTGTTTCCATCATGTATATAGAGGGATTTTATACAGCATTCCCTGTATCTGTTTCAATCATATTGATATTCTACTTGTTCAGAGATCTTTGAATTAAAGTAAGAATTATTCTCACAATGGAAGCTTTGCTCTGTGGATCCCTTCACCCCTCCTCTCTACTTTGTTGAACATGAGGGAGGTTATAGAAGAATGCAATAAAAAATGTTTGTTTGATTTGAAATTTAGTGGTACATAAAACTCTCTAGATGATTTCTTCAAATCTTTTTGAATGGGTGAAATAATGGCATCACACTAAGAGAAGTATAATATTTTATTTCTTTTTAAAGGAAGATTAAAAAAAACTGTATTTATTTATATGACACAGAGAGAGAGGGATGGAGGGAGAGTACAAGTAGGGGGAATAACAGAAGGAGAGGGAGAAACAGGCTTCCCACTGAGCATGGAGTCTGATGTGGGGCTTGATCCCAGGAACCTGGGATCATGACCTAAGCCAAAGGCAGATGCTTAACTGACTGAGTCCACCCAGGCACCACCAGAAGTATATTTCAGGAAATAAAAAGACCATGTTATACCAGAATAACAATAATTTACATGATAATCATGAAGCACCACTAGCTGGGAATTTCTTCAAACTCTGGATTAGAAGGTTAGCAGAGAGGATCCTAAAAGCACATCCCTATGAGAGACTTCGAAACATACTCCTATTTACCAGAGACTCACTAGGACCAACCCATGGAAGGAGTCAAACCACCTGCCCTGATGACACAGAGATAATTGGGAGTGGGGAGATGTTTGAAGTCAGAAGGCCCGTGAAAAATTTTGCATTTCATAATCATCAAAGGAAACATAAAAAGAAAACAATTACAATTACAACTCAGTGGACTAGCATTTATGCCTAGGATATAGCCCTTGTAACTAAGGTTCAACCAGCATTTCTAGAAGCCTCCTTGTCAGTCAAGTTTACATTAATGGGTATGTATGTATATATCTCAATAACTATATTGTTAAATAAGTCATTTATTTTGGGAGGCATCTATTGATATACCTTGAACTTCATACCGTTAACATTCTTACCACTTACTGTATTGCTGCTTCTGTGTGTGTTGGGAATTAGAACTCTAGTCTCACCACTGGGTGTGTTGGGAGGATAAGGATGCAGTATACCCTAGAAACTGAAGCACAAACTGAATCAGTGCCATACAGAATTGTATTATCTCAGTTCTTATGTACAAGTATTCCCAGGATCATACCTCATTTTTCTTTTGTCATCACATCTTTTTTGAAATAGTGATGTGGGGGCGCCTGGGTGCCTCAGTGGGTTAAGCCTCTACCTTCAGCTCAGGTCATGATCTCAGGGTCCTGGGATCGAGTCCCACATTGGGCTCTCTGCTCGGCGGGGAGCCTGCTTCCTCCTCTCTCTCTCTCTGCTTGCCTTTTGCCTACTTGTGATCTGTCTCTGTCAAATAAATAAATAAAATCTTAAAAAAAAATGAAATACTGATGAGTCAACACTCAAATCTTCTTCCAGCTTTCATTCATACAGTGGTGTTTAGCAATTTCCAAGCCTGTGCAGATGTTTATAGTTCCCTTTATTATGTCAAATAACTCTATCAATCCACAGTTATCTACTGATTGTTACCTTTTTTTTTCCTTGACCATTGCTTGGAAGTAACTTAAGCTGTTGTTATACTTGGATTTTAACATACAGGGTGATGATACACTTTGAAACTTTAACAGTCTCTCAGGCACATTTACACTTTCTTGTCCCCCAGGATGGTTTAAATGTTCATCAGGAAACAACATGGTGGCAGGAAAAGAGGCCATTGTAAGGTAAACAGATTTCGTGAGCGTCCGTTCAGCTGAAAAGAGTAAAGCGTCCATTCAGCTGAAAAGAGCAAAATGTGATGCCTTCATGTCAGTGTCAGAGAGCATTTGCTTGTGTTTACTGCTTTAGGGGTCATGAGAACTATATATGAGCCTTACTGCAAATCTTACAATAGATTTGCATATTTAAACATAAAAAAAGTTTTGAGACAAATCACATTGTATTAAATCAGCCCCACATAGGGAGGTGCTCCAAGAAAAACATATGCATTTAAAGCATGCCAAACATGACTTGTAAATGCCATCCAATAGGGAGCTCACGTGAATATTTAATGTCTCTTCACAAGGAATTTTTGAAACCCAAGATCCTGTGGTGTAGGAGCATTATTTCTGTTGTGGTTCTAGTCCGGATTTCCCTCTTCTCAACCCGCAACCCCACTGCCCCCCCCTTTTTTGCCCCAGGCTATTTCAAGGCAGGAATGGGCTACTTCAGTAAATATTTTGTGATCACGTATAATGTGTCAGGTACTGTTCTAGGTTTAAAATATTACTGCACCTGAAAGAAGGAATCTTTGCCTGATTCATTCCCCTTTGTGGACAGATTTCTCTGTTCAGAAGGGACCAAGGGACCATTATTCTTCCTGGGCAGTACATGCTCCCCGAGAAAGCTCGGGATTTGATTGTTGAACTCCTGTTAACAAGTAATCCATCCTCTGGGGAAAGATGACAGCCTCCATACTGCTCCATACATAGATCAAAGGGAGCAACTCTGTTAAAAGATGTTCTATTCTTAGCTTGGAATGGAGTAAACTGAACCCACGTAGCGTTAAAATGTCCCCCAGAATGCCTAAAATGTGACAAACAAAAGAACACTTGTTATTTCTTAGCAGTCTGCTAAGACATTTAAAAAGGCTTGCCAAATGAAAAGCAGCATACGCACACACGGCACACCAAAATCGTGAGCAACCTATGCTTTGATTGACAGCACGTGTTTCCAGCCCAGTCTGGATGTCTGTGTTGCTTTGTTCGTGCTATCTCTGAGTGTCACAGCAGACAGGAAGTCTTCAAACAGCAAGACCTTGTCACGAACATGATCAACTTTTTTAGGTCATGGTGTAACATAATGTTTTGAAAAGACACGTTTTTTAAAACATAGTAAGTCTTCACTTCAGGTCTTACATTCATCTTTTGTACATGTTAAAGGAATGCTATGTTCATAATATTAGTACAATGTCAAATGGAGACTCAGTTTTAGAGACAGCTATTGTATTGATATTCATTATTTGTGCTCCCCAAAATGACTCTTTGAGTTTATTCTCTTTGAATTTGTCTGTGAATATTCTATTTGAATATGTTGCCTGTGGAGAGGGGTTGTCAAGGAGAGAGTAAGTTAAAATTATTTGTGGCTTTGGTTGTGTGTGTGTGTGTGTGTGTGTGTGTTTAGAATGAGAGAGAACTCAAACATGTTTAATTGAAGGGTGCTGCATTTGCATATTGAAATCTGTATTTCATCCAATTTTAACACATTGTTCACTCTGACATATCCAGTAATGAATATCATGATGCCTTGATTGTCTCCTTTTCAAAATAATAATTGTAAACTATGTCATACTGTTTATCCTTATTCAGTTGGTGAACTGTCTGCATGTTGTAAGCCTTTTGTCATTTCACTGTTCATGAATACCTTTATGAGGGAGGAGGTGGGAAAATGCAAAATTTTGAAACAAAACTCTCACATCTTTGTTGGTAGCATTGGCAAGAGATTTGGAAAAAGCTGTGTTTGTTCTCTGAATACCCTCTCATCCACGGAAATGGAAAGAAGAACCTCTCTGAGAATGAGACCAAGGGGGAAGAAGGAGGAACAGAAAGAAGAAAGCAGATGGGTGCTATCTGTTAAGAACACCAGGCGTACTCTTTGGGTGTGTCGTTTGATTGGTTACACACTGTGACTTTGGAAGCATACCTCAATATCTCCTACATCAAAAAATCTTACTTGAGAAAATTTTGAAGACTTTCATTTCACCACCAGAAATAAGGCTAAAATCCCTTGGGACTGGTAATGATGATGTAAACGCTGTTCAAAGTATAGATTGCCATACCAGGATTTTATTCTCAGGATAGATGATGAAGAAATGCTTGTTTTAAGAATGAAAGAAGAAGAACAAAAGGGAGAGGGTATCTTGGGGAATAAAGAGGCAATAGTATACAAATCTGGATGGGGTAGGGGTGCCCCTGATGTATTGATTTTCCTTAATTTTGTTCATTTACCTTTTTTGTTTGAAAAGAAATAAATTCATTTAAAAATGTCACGGGGCACCTGGGTGGCTCAGTCAGTTAGGCACCTGCCTTTAGGTCAGGTCATGATCCCAGGGTCCTGGGATCCAGCCCTGCATCGGTCTCTCTGCTCAGTGGGGAATCTGCTTCTTCCTCTTCTCCCAGCTTCTCTCAGTATCTCTCTCTCTTTTTCTCTCTCTCAAATAAATAAATAGAATCTTTAAACAAAAATGTTGTCCCTTTGAGAAGTCCTACCACTAAGCAGAAGTGCTTGTTTCTTCCATTATGTTAACCTCAAAACATCGTTTGCATGTATTCCACCTGGTATTATAGGGATAAAGTCTATAATAACATGAGAATCATAATATATGACCTTCATAATATTATAGAAATTGGATACAGACTCATATGATTGGAAAAAACATGATCTTAGAAACAGAATTAGTATTCATTACTGACTTTGTCACCTATAAGTTGTATGACTTTGGACATGTTTCTTAACTCATCTCTGTTTTCTTGTCTATAAGTTCGTGATAATAATACTATATCATGAGGTTAAGGGAATTAAACAAGATCATATCTGCAAAGCACTTTGCGCCAAGCCTGTCAAATTTTAAGCACTGCATAAATAAATAGGAGCCTTATGGTTGATGATGGTGGTGGTGGTCATGATGAGTTATAAATGTTTTAACCCAGCAAGTATAAGATCCTCATATAAAGGGACTATGTCTTAGCTATTTTTATGTGCTTAAAATACAGAAATGTGTATTAGTTAAGCGGGAAACCTTAGAGCCTTAAATTAATTGGAAGCTTTTTTTTCCAGCTCATGAAAAATGTAATAATGGAGTATTAGTAAACAAATGCAGTTAGCTTGAAATTTTTAATAACGTCAGTGCTAATAAAGAGTTACAAAATGGAGGTCCTCTGGAAACCTTATTTACTGGTGAGATAACAAAGATTGAAGTTGGCAGGTTAATTGACACGAAGCAGTATTTCTAAGGTGTTTGAAAATGTTTCTTCTCATAAAGTAGATTAAAAATTTGTCTATTTTCCTTTTATGTATTGCTGGTTTACAAATTTTTATTTTTTATTCTTATTTTACTCAGAAAACACTAACGAACACAATAACTACATTTGAAAAGCATTAGGTAAAATACGAGTCGGAAGTAAAGGAATTGAGAATGTGGGCCTGAAATAATAGATAATTATGGAGAGGAAGTAATATCGGTCTTCAAATATACATAGAATGTTGATATGTGTGTGTCAGTGGACATTGTTTTGGCTGCAGGTGACAGTAAATACAGCCCAAAAAAACTTAAGAAAAAATTATACATTTTAATTTACATAATTGGAAACTGCAAGGAACTATCCTACCCTCATACTTGGCTAGATATTTTAGGACCCTGTCACACTTTCTGTACTTCCTTTTTCTGTGTTGGCCCAGAGACACTCTTGTTTCCCATGGGCAAGATGGTGACTTGAGGATCTATACTTTAAAGTCTGCTGAAATAGTCACAAGAAACACGAGAGTGTTTCTCTTGTTTAGTTATTCAAAGCAGAAGTCCTCTGGAATTGATTTCATGCTCTTTTCTCAATGAATAACAGTGGTCTTGGGGGAACTGTTTAAATCCATGTTGCAAACACGGGCCCACCTTTGGAGACAGTAACAATCAACAACACATATCTAAATGTAAGAAACTTTGTGAGGGATAATTCTCCAGAGAAAAACCTGGGTATTGAAGCAAAGAAAGAGAATGGATAGCTACTATAACATGAAAGTTGGAGCCCCTTATTGTGTTTTGTTAAACGAGACAACTGGAATCAACTGGGGAAAGTGAGTAGGAGGGAGATTTTAGTTCAGTAGGAAGAAGAACTAAGAATTTAGAACTCACAAGTAGCCCACCTCAGAAGTTAGAGGCCTGCATGGGAAACATGTCTTCAGACTCAGGCTTGGTGACCATCTGCTGTAGACTGGAGTAGTTGGTCTTTATAGTCTTTTTTTAGTCTGTAGGTGGTTACTAGATTTCTTCCTTCACGTTTGGATGAGATAAAGAGATCATATGCTAAATCCTTTTGAGGTTAGTTATGTGAAACATTATTTCCAAGGAACTTGCTTAATAGAAGCACAGAAGGCCATGGAGGAAGAGGCTTCCTCAGAAGATGACATGCTTCATTGAGACTTCCAATATACACGGCATTTTTCATGTCCTGTTTCCTAACATTTAAGCTTCAAATTCATTTCTCATTATAATGATTATTTTTACAAATTCCCCATCTAAGAAAGATAACACATTAATCTCTCTATTCTCATAACATTCAATCTAATGTTTCATCTTTAACTTTTTTGTGGTCTGAATGCTTGGTTGAAAGGTAGTATCACTTTTTTTCATAAAAGGGAACAATCACAAAAGGTGATATGAGAAGTTGATTGAGAGATATTGCTTTTGGTCTTTAAATAGTTTTCTGTTCATAGGGATATAAACAGGAAATGGAATAGAGCCAGGAATTATTGAGCATCGATAATATGCCAGATGCTTTATACAACTTTATCTCATTTAATCCTCACATTATAATTAGCTCCATTGACATGTAAAAAAGTCAAGGTTTAAAAACATTTACTTAGGGGCTCCTGGGTGGTCAGATGATTGAGCATCTGCCTTCAGCTCAGGTCCTGGGATTGAGCTCCAGGTCAGGCTTCCAGCTCAGTGGGGAGACTTTCTCCCTCTCTCTCTCCCTCTCCCCCTGCTTGTTCTCTCTCTGTCTCTGTATCTCTCTGAAATGAATTTTTAAAAAAAATCGTAACCACCCCCTCAAAAAAAACCCAAAACATTTACTTATCTTGCCTGTGTCAAGTCATTCAACAAAATGTAAGACCTTGCCCCAAGGTCATAGTACTCTTCAGCTAGCAGGGCCTAGATTCAAATCTGAATCTATCCATTCCTAAGTCCATTCGCACCATGTTACCTGTCTGACAAAGAGATGAAAAATACAAACCTGTTTTCTGTCAATTTTTGAGAGCACTAGGAAGTTCACTGTTCCCGATTTACTTGATATTTCTGATGATGTTCAAATATCGTTATGTAAATTAGAGGGATGGTACTACAAGGAAATTAATAAGTGCAGGTTACTAAGGCAAAAGTAAAAATCAGAATCAAATCCATAATTCAGTAACAGACAGAAAACATTGCTAATGCATTAAACAGATTTGAAAGATAATGGCAATTGTTGCAAAAGGATTCAGTGTCCAAAATTATTAGCTTATATTTCCTCTACTCTTCATATTCTCTGAAAAAGTAAACCTATTTGAAGTTTCTATGTGGATTCAAAACAATGTTTCTCTATTGCTGGGAGGAGAGAAATAGCTTGTTTTGAATTTTAATCTTGTGAATTGCTGCATTAATTTCTAGCCAAAGGTTTTATAACAATTCAAAAGGAAAGTGTGTTGTTGAAAAGCTTTTACTACTTAACATATTGAAGAGTTAATTGTAATATGATTTCCCTGGAAAGGTTAATTGGCTTTCTTCCCCACCAATAATAAGATGTGAATATAAAAAAGGAAATGACTATTAGCACTCAACTGTAGGCTATAAGGGTTTTAAAAGTAAGAGTTGACACATAAAGTTGTGATTTCATGAAAATAAATTATTTTCTTCTATATGAAAGCTTTGATGTATACCTATGTCAGAGAAAGGTTGTTGAAAGTTTCCAAGAAGCTAGTTCTGAAAAAAAAAAAAAAAAAAATCCCAGTGCAAATGAAAGGGACAGTGAAGCAGGCATCTTGGAGAGCCATCTCCTGCTTGGCAGACGCGTGCTTCGGAGTTTGTTAGAAGGATATTTATTTTACATTTATCAGATCCTCAGTAAATGAGCTGATTTTGCATGGAAGTTTTACAGGATATTTAAAAGAGTTTGCAGCCTGCTGTGGAAAGTTAAAGATTCTTAGGAGGTTTTGGTCCAAACAGTTCTTACCTGGTCTTCGGTCTGACTATGGGCAATAATATATGTGCTGCCGAAGCGAGCACTGACTATGGGCAATAATGAGGAATAACACATTTCTTAGGTTTCTTTGAGGAGTCAGCCATTTAAAAACAGAGAGGCACACATGTCTTCTAAGAAGTCATGAGAAATATGTCAAGGGTACGGATGAACAACAGTGAAGGATGTAAGTGATTCCACAGAGGACAATACCAAGAGAATAGACTGTATGCAGTTTGTGCAGTTCCACTCAGACTTCAAGACTGTGGCTTTGGGCACTTCGCTTTAACTTCTCCATCTGTAAAGTGGAGTTAAACAGGAAATATATTGTTGGCTTGGTTTAAGGATCAAAAGACATAACACATATGAGTGCTCAGTAGGTATCAGAGGTCTAATACATTTTTACTCTAACTTGATTAAAATACCTCAGGGAATTAGAAAGACCAGGAAATCGCTGGAGAGGATTCTTAACAAGACACCTTTAATATTTATGCTTGATTGGTGTTTTTGTCAAAATTGAATGTAATTATTATACATTAAAGAGTAAAAGCTTAAGTGGTAAAAAACCTAGGTTCTAGAAACAGTAGCTACTAACTAGCTATGCAGGAATTAGGCTAGTTTAGATTTAAGATATTTTGTAGATCTCACTTTTAATTTTTAAATTATTTTTAAATGAATACGAATTTTATTTTTTAGACCCACATATGATGCACAAGCACACATGCACATATACAATCCATTCATATCTATTACGAAGCATTTACTGAGTACCTAGCTCTGTGCAAGGCACTGTTCTAGCCAACTTTCTGGTTTGGGTGACTGACAATACAAGGTAGGATGGGGAATGAAGGAGCAGTTTAACTCTAAAAATATTATACACATGGAATTTACAAGCAAAAATTTTTTTTAGAGGAACTTGGACTCACTTCCTAAAGAGAGAGATCTGAGCTGAAGAAAAATTCTTTGGGATTTGAAGCTATGCAACTAAATGAGCTTCTGGGGTACTCCAACATTTAAGGAGTGAGCAGAAATAGAATGCTCTCAACTAATTCTGAGAAATAGCTCCTGGGGAGGTGGGAAAAATTCAGGAGCGACTTGGATCTTGGTTCAAGCCCTAATAGGAGAGAGTTTCTGGATGGGAGAATGGGCAAATGGTGCGAGAAATAATGTAAAATGTGAATTTAATGATTTGGGAGTATTCTGATATCTATAGGAAGGGCGGACTTAGTGGAGGGGTTAGTATGGAAAAAGGTCAAAGCAGATTAAGAATGAACAGCTCTTAAAAAATAACCCAGCCAGAATCAATTGTTGCTTTAAAGTTTAATCATGAAGGCAGGAAGTTATTGTGCAATATTCTGATGGGGAACATGGGAGAGAATGTGAAGAGAATCACAGATATGGAGAGTAGATTCTAGACTTCTGGTGTCTACAGTTCCTGGCTTTTCATTATATCCATTTGAGGTGGAAGGATAGAAGCTTTTATTCTATTCTAATTTCTGTGGTTAATGCTATTCAATATACTTAATCAACACTTAGCAGGTAACAGTTGTGGGATTTCTGCAAGTGCTCTGTAATGCTTATGCATTTGACAGCAAACCAAGCGGACTTAGGGTCGGATACTGAAATCAACAAGTATCGAAATGCGTGACTCAAATGGGTCTTCATGGAATCAGCTCAGGGTACTTGTTGTTCTTTTTCTATGAAAAGAATAAGAAAACAGCTTCCTTTTATGGGGATTTGACAGGGAGGGTTCATTTAAACCCTCCCTGTCCCATATAGCCCAAGGCTTTAGAAGACCTTCTATAGTGAACTCTGACCTCATTCACCTCATTCACTGACCATATTTATTAATATGCTTGAGCATTTCTGATTTTTTCCTATGGGATGACTCACAGAAGTGAATGAGCTGTCACATTTCCTTGTGAGTTTCGCTTTAACTTAATGTGTTGGTTTCCAACTCAGAAGAACCTGTAGTTTGGGTACAATACAATCCTAATAGTTTTTGGAGCCAGGGTGAGGAACACCATGAGGGAAGTGTCTGGCCATATGATCTAGGAGGCCAGAGTAGCAGAAAGGATGCACATACAAGCATCATGCTGAGATTCCAGCTCACCTGGCTTGTCAAGAGGTTTTTTTGTTTTGTTTTCTTTTGTTTTTCCTTCTGTTCCCAGAGGCAACACTACACCAGCTTCTGGCTCATGGCTATTTGTTTTTTCTTGAGCAACCCCCCCTTTTTTTTTTCCTTTTGTATTTCAATATTTTAAACAAATATCGTATGGCCAAGGTGTCACTGCTCTTGAATATGCACAGTTCCTGTCTCCCATTAGGAAAAACTATAATAGCTGTACTTTGCTTACATCCATTTGTCTCTTTGGAACCTCACATGCCACATTTGTAGGAGCAAATCCATTTTGCTGTGCTTGTCAGTCCTCACATTGTAAAGCCATTTCCTTACTCCTGAGTTTTGAGACATCGGGATATGAAGGCAACTCTTGTTGGATAAGTTTTTAAAAAGAGAGCCTGAGGGTGCCTGGATGGCTCTGTTTAAGCATCTGCCTTCCTTCCAGTCATGATCTCAGGGTCCTGGGATGGACCCACTCCCTACTCAGTGGGAAGTCTGCTTCTCTCTTTGCTCCTGCCTACCACTCATGCTCTCTCTCTCTCTCTCAAATAAATAAATAAAATATAAAAAAATAAAGAGGGAATCTGTTCACCTTGAAATTTCACAATTACAATTTTGTGAAGAAGAAACTCAAAGAGCTGTAACTTCTATTCTCTTTATGACAGTCATTGAATCGCTGAAGTTGAATCAAAAGGTCCCAGTTAAGTGGCCTATGTAAAGGCTGTGCAAATGATAGGCATCTAGTTAAATTCTGTGTGTCCTTTGAAAATCTGAATTATAACTCAGCAAAGGCAGTCCTTTTTTTTTTAGCTTGTGTGATAATAGCCAGACTTGAGGGTACATAAAGCTCTCTGGAGGGCTACAAAACAATGTGTATTAGCCCCTGTCATTAAAGACTAACTATGTGGCTTATTAGGCTCTCATGTAATACTGAAGGAGTTTGCAATTATTTACATGCCGGTAAAGAATTATGAACGAAAGGTAATCATGGTATTTTGGGGTGGTCAAAATATTATCAAGGGGTCGGTGGCTTGGGTGAAGTTTGCATTGGCACTGATGGGATAAATCTCCAGGTAGTCTCAGAAGCCTTTGATCTATGTAGCCTGGGAGGATGGGACATGAGGAGAAGGAGCCGTCCCAGATGGGAAATGGGTATCATCATGAGAGGGAAAAAAAGGGTGCCTTCATTCTATTTTTTTTTTAAGTTGTTAGTTATTGTACTTTGGGGATCATTTAAACATTGTAAGCCAATCAGAAATATGAAGGTGTAATGTAAGTCTATTATTCTTTCATTACTTATAACTTCCTCATTCTGTGCTCAAGTTCAGTTACATTTATAATGTTCACCTTGGGAGCTTGTCACTGTTTGCTTTGAAAAATGAATTCAGTTTACAGATTGGTTTTGGTATGGAAGTACGGCATTTTGACAATGAAGAATGATCTATGCCAGTTTCCAGTTTTATTGATAAGGAAATTGAGGTCCACAGAGTCTGAGTGGCTGGTCCAGGCGTACACAAAAACCTGTCAGCTGGGGAGGTAACAAATTGGTATTCTGACTCCATCCAGCATGCTTTCTACTGCTTCACATTGGCACAGCCCAGAGTGGTGTGTGTGTGTGTGTGTGTGTGTGTGTGTGTGTGTGTGTGTGTGTGATGTGTCATGAAACTGGGTATAATACATCTCCCATGACACTTATGCAAGGGCCTTTCTACTATCAAAAGGACTTTTGCTTAAGTACAAAACTAAGTAGTATGGGGGGGGGGGCTATAAACTAACATAAAATTGTACTTGAAAGCAAGAACAGCACTTTTCTGCCTATGAATTTTTCCATGAAACCTTTCTATGTACAAATACACATTTGCTTTAAGGAACAAAATAAATATGCCTTTTGACCTTTTTGTCTATAGTTTTCCTTGTTCTTTTTTCTTGTTTTCCTTCCTTCCTTCCTCCCTTCCTTTTTTCAGTTAGTAGTAATGGTGATTTCTCAAGACTGTACAAACCATGTATCATAGAACATAAGTTAGTATGTTCACAGTGAGTTTGAAGAGATGAGTATGGAGATGAGAAATACAACATCTCCTGTCATCCAAACATGTTGTACCAAACGTTTAATTGGACAGGGTGTTTTCTCATAAACTATTTCATTTACTGTTCACAGAACTTTTCAAGGCAGGTAATTTAATCCTATTGTATACACAAAGAAATTGAGGATTAAAAAGGAAGAACAACTTGCCTAAGTTGAAGCTGTTATTTAACACAGAATGGTGACTAGTGAGTGTCTGTTGCTTTTGTTAACACCCATATGGTTTCATGATCTGCAGAGTCCCCATAAGGAGGACTTCATGCCCAGAAATAGCCATTACACTAACCTCTGGCAACTTAATGAGGCCCAAGGTGAGCATGTATAGCACCCTCCTCTTTCTCCGGCAACATATTGAATCCATAATGTGTATTTCTTAAAGTCCCCTCCTTCCATCAGGTTCCACAGTCTCCTGTGTGGCCTTCAGTGGGTTTAATAGAGACTACAAGCAACTATGCTTTGGTAATCCTTTCTTCTTATATTTTCCATATCATTTCCTATTTTCCTACTACCTATTTCCCTGTTCTCTAAGGGCAGTTGGGTCAAGGCATTAATGACTGCTTTAATCATCTCAGATAGCATGTTTATATTCTTTAAATGGTCCTTTTCCTTAAGAATGAGGACTGTTTCATGATCGGAATTTTGTGCCTCAAATAATTACTTATTGGAGTAAGTATCCTTCAGGAATGGACAGCAGCCTCCATTGTTAGGGACTTCCCGGGGCTACCTGCCTCAAGAGGTGAAAGTAGAGGAATTATCAGAGTTTTAGGAAGGGCTACAAAGATCCTCTCTTTCTCTCTTTTTTAATCCAATAATCCTGGGAAAAGATCATGAAATAGAGCTGGCACTCTGGTGTTGTCATGAGAAATGGCTACAGCAAAAAAGTGGAATCTCACTCTTTCCTTTACAGATAATAAGACAAAAATACTTGATTTTTATTCTAGCTAAAATTGTGGCATTATGAAATTGCTTTATTATATGGAAATGACAGAGGAAGTTATGGTAAGATCCTTGCATGCATAGCTTGCATTGTGTATCTACATTTGTATGGGATGGGAAGGTGTGATAGGCAGGAAAATGGCCCCAAAGATGTCTGTGCCTTCATCCTCTGAACCCGTTAATATGTTAGTTTCCATGGCAAAAGAGGATTTGCATATGTGGTTGAGGTTGAAGACAGTGAGAAGGGGAGGTCATCCTGGATTATTTTGGTGGGCTCAATATAGTCAATACATGTCCTTAAATGCAGAGGACCTTTCCTGGCTGCAGAAAACATAAGAGAGCAAGATGAGGAGGACACAACTTTGTGGTTACTGACATTGAAAGTGGAGGAATGGCCATGTGCCAAGGAATGTCAGTGGCCTCTGGAAATTGGAGAAGGCAAGGAAACAGATTTTCCCCCAGAGCCTCTAGAAATTAAGGCAGCCCAGCTGGTACCTTGATCAAGCTCGATAATACCCACGTTGATCTTTGGCCTACAGAACTGTAAGAGAAGAAGACTGGAAGAAGGTAGTTGACATGTTAAGTAAATATTATTAATTGTTGAATGAGGTTAAAAATGAAAGTTAACATTTTAAAAAAGATTTTATTTATCTGAGAGAGAGAAAGAGAGAATGAGAGAGAGAGAGTCAGTGAGAATGAGAGAGAGAGCGTCAGTGGAAGGGAGGAGGGGTAGAAGTAGACTGCCTGCTGAGCAGGGAGCCTGCTGTGGGACTCCATCCCAGGACTCAGAGATCATGACCTGACCCAAAGGCAGGCGCTTAATGGCTGAGCCACCCAGGCACCTAAAAGTTAACATTTTTTATAATGCTTATTATGTACATGATGTTTTTCTAAAAATATTAAGTTTGAGGAATCTAAAGGCTTTTTCTTAACCTAATTTTGCTGAACAAAAACTGAGATAGAAAGATGAACTAGCTCTCTCAATGTCATATAGCTGGTTTGTGGTAGAGCTTAGATTTGAAATGAGACCATATAGCCTCAGAGCCTAGCTTCAAAATGAATTATGGTGTTTGTGCTCTTAACCACTGCACCAATATTTATTATTACTCTGTCTTTGGAAGAACCAAGGTCCAAAGAAGTTTGGTATCTTTCTCAGATGCACAGACCAGTGGAGAATGTGTGACCCCTTCATTTTATTAAAAAATGCCTTTTTTTATCTTCTCTCCTTCCTCCCCTTTCTTTTTTCCTTCCCTCTTTCTTTCTAAAACAACAATGTAATTTGGCATTGTCTGTGTTTATATTAGGGTCAGAGAAAGAGAATTTTCTTTTGACAGTGTGTTCTCACTCATTTGAAAGTATGGTAGAAAAAGTCCATGATCAAATAATGTGTTGGAATTTTAGCCATGTTGCATTTTCTCTTAATCCATCTTTTTCCTCAAATAAAAGAAGTAAACAGTCTTAAATTATGTAAATAAATAATCCTTTTTTATAGTTTCAGAGGTAGAATTTAGTGATTCATCTGTTGCATAGAATAATCCTATTTAATACACTGTTTTTGTTTAATTTAAAATTTTATTATTTATTTGAGAGATAGAGAATGAGAGAGCACACAGAGAGAGTGGGAGAAAGAGACTCCCAGCTGACCAGACAGCCTGATGTGGGGCTGGATTCCAGAACCCTGAGATCATGACCTGAGCTAAAGGCAGATGCTTAACCAACTGAGCCACCCAGGAGCCCCAATACACTGTTTTTGAAATGCAGGTACAGTGTGACAGCTCTCACCTGGCATTTATTATGCAGAGACAACAACTTCTTCTGTTTCTTTTGTTCTTGCCTCTTCCTCTGGGCATATTTTTGCATGGTTGGAAATCAACTTTCTATAAAATTTAGAATCCTCTCAATTTTTTCATGGAGTAGGCCAGCATAAACGCTGCCCGTGTGTGAGTATATACTTATGAATATATACTTACATATAAACTTATGAAGTGTATCTTTCCATGGAAGTTTGGTATTTTCTCTTAAGTAACATAATTATGTAACCAGTCTCCTATTACTCTAAATAGAAGTATTTACAATAATTACTGTGAATACTCCTATTGCTAACATTTTTCTCTGATACACAAGCTAAAGGATACATGTTTGTGCAGATTTTTCTTCTGTTTCAAATATAGCATCGGACTAGAGTTGCAGAAGCTGAATTACCAGATTAATAGGTTAGAACACTGTGTCACACTCCTTCCCAGGTTGGTTATATCCGTTTATGTTTACAGTCATAGGCATGAGAGTGTTCATCCTGATATATCTCACCAGCAGCAGTTAATTTTAAAAACTGCTATTCTACTAGGCAGAAAATGTTTCATTTCAAGAATTGCCCCTTAGGAGCCTGGGTGGCTCAGTTGGTTAAGTGTCTGCCTTCAGTTCAGGTCATGATCTCAGGGTCCTGGGATCAGATCAGGCCCCACATCAGGCTCTCCACTAAGTGGGGGATCTTCTTCTCCCCCTCCCTCTCTCTTGCTCTTGTTTTGTCTCAAATAAATAACAATCCTAAAAAAAAAAAAAAAAAAGATTGTCCCTTTAAATCTTTCACACCAGCCTTCTCAGTGTGAAACTGAACAATACAAAGTAATTCTCACCTGCTTACTTGGTAGGCAGCAATAGCCCTGACTTGCAGTATACTGATAAAGTGGCTTCGGAAAAATAACATTGACTGGAGCTGAACCAGAAGCCACGTTGGCATGTTTCATGAAGAAACTGAATATGGCAGAAACATAGTGCAAACTTAAGAGTCGCTCATGAAGACAAGTAAAAAAAATGATCAGCTTACTAACACCTTGAAAGATAGCAGAGACCGAGAATAAAATAAGTACCATCTGGAGAGTTATTTTCTCTTATATGTATTTTAGTTACCTCTGTATTTACTTGTATTTGTTTCCTCTTGTTGCGTATGACTCAATGAATCAGGATTATAGGTTTTCATTATAATCAAGAGGTCTGTTTATTAACTCCATGAATCTGGTTTTATTCTTGGACTGTTGCTGTGGGGAATCTTCTAGTGTTGTTGTTTTCTGCTTTGTTTTGTTGTGGCAGACCCTAGAACAGCACAGTGCTTATCTTAGAGATGTTAGATTAGCAGTTAGTAACACAGGCTCTGGAGACAGATAGGAGTTAGAAATCACAACTCTTTTTTTTTTTTAAATATTTTATTCATTTATTTTTTTTTCCGTTTTATTTATTTTTTCAGTGTAACAGTATTCATTCTTTTTGCACAACACCCAGTGCTCCATGCAAAACGTGCCCTCCCCATTACCCACCACCTGTTCCCCCAACCTCCCACCCCTGACCCTTCAAAACCCTCAGGTTGCCCCAACCTCCCACCCCTGACCCTTCAAAACCCTCAGGTTGTTTTTCAGAGTACATAGTCTCTTATGGTTCGCCTCCCCTCCCCAATGTCCATAGCCCGCTCCCACTCTCCCAATCCCACCTCCCCCCAGCAACCCCCAGTTTGTTTTGTGAGATTAAGAGTCATTTATGGTTTGTCTCCCTCCCAATCCCATCTTGTTTCATTTACTCTTCTCCTATCCCCCTACCCCCCCCCCATGTTGCTTCTCCATGTCCTCACAAGTAGGCAGAGAAGCAGGCAGAGAGAGAGGAGAAAGCAGGCTCCCTGTTGAGCAGAGAGCGCGATTTGGGGCTCGATCCCAGGACCCCGGGATCATGACCTGAGCCGAAGGCAGAAGCTTTAACCCACTGAGCCACCCAGGCGCCCCAGAAATCACAACTCTTAACATTGACCATCCCTGTGTTCTTGGGCAAGTTATCTAACTCCTCAAAGTTTCAGTTTCCTTTACCTGTAAATTGAGATAAAAACAGGACCTGCATATTGTTGAGGGAGAATTAAATGAGGCATTGCCCACAGTAAGATTGCTTCAGGAAAGATCTGTGAATAGTTGTTTCTATCATCAGTCTTATACCTGTCATCATTCTCATCATCACCATCATTATAATCTCTTTACCTCTTTGATTCTGTTTGTACCATGAGTTATTGTTATCTCAACTATAAATTCTAGAAGCTCTACTCCTACTTCCATATCTTTTTTAACATTCATTCATTTATCAACACACATTTATCTAGAATGAAACAGATAGACTCTGGATGCAAGGATCTTATAATCTTGTGAAAGAAGATAGATAATGAATGAACAAGCAAATAAATATATAGTATGTTGGACAGTGTTAAGTGTTATGGAGAAAAATGAAATAGGGCAAGGAAGACATGAAGGGCCAAACATTGTGCTAGGGGTAACATAGGGGGAAGGTAAGTTATTATTTTTACAGAGTGATAAAATCCTCTGACAAGTGACATTTGAGTTGTTTTAAACAGAATGAGAGAGAAGAAAGAAATTTTTTTTTTTTAAAGAAAGAAACATTTTTTATGGAGGAGATATGTCTGGAATGCTCAAGAATCAGCAAGAAGGGCTGTGTGATAGGGACAGGGTCATGAAAGGGAAGAGTAAAGGGAGAGGAGATCAAAAGGAAGGAGAGGCACACTGCATAGGGCCTTACAGGCCATTGCAGGGCTTTGATTTTTACCCTTGGTGAGATGGGAAGCCAATGGACAATTGTGAGCAGAGGAATGACCAGGCAAGGGCAGAAGTGGGATATCAAATGGGTGGGGGCTGTTTCAATAACCCAAGAGAAGGTAATGGCTTGGACTAGTAGAAGCAGCAGTAGTGCTAGAAAATTGGTTGGAATATAAATATATGTATTTTCTGTATCATATTTTATGTTATATGCATATGTGACTATAATCTGTGTGCATGCGTGCGTGCATATGTGTGTGTGTGTGTGTGTGTGTGTGTGTGTGTGTGTGTGTTATACACCAATGTGTCTGGACTCAGATACAGGGGCACTGAATCTCATACGTGACATCAACATGATGTCAGAATGAGTATTAGCATGTAGAAAACAGATACATTTCAAATGCTTTACAATTTTGCCATTGGCAAGGCTTATAGCATTACCTTAAATATTTCATTCTGTTCTATTTTGTGATTGACATTAATACCTCAGAGTAAATATTTAAAATACACACGTGCAGCCAGCTCCAAATATATTGTGCTCTATTGTTTTCATGAGGCTCCTTTTCTTCATCGCCAGTACCTCATTCTGTTCCTCACCCTCCCAGATCCCCGACTTTGATGTCTCAGTCAAGATTCTGGTTCTTAAGGTTGTCATTCATTCAATAAACACTTACTGACTTCTTATTGCACCAATCAAGGAGCAATCAGTAATAATATGTGATAATCATCCTAAGGGATTTATGGTATACTAAGGAACAAAAGATAGCAGAAGACAGTAGGATAATGATTTATAATAAGTTAGCTTATAAAGATAAACTTTCCTGATTTTCCAGTTGAAGTGCAAGTTGTCTTATGTTTTTCTGTGGCTGTTTTTTAGTTACTAGCATAATTTGCTGAGGGAATTCACTACACTAAGTAGAAAAATGCTTCATCTTACACTCAATTTCCACTGAGGGGGCTGGAGATAGCATGGGTTGTGGGAATGACTTTTTGACAGTTCCTAGACTTTAACTACGTGCATTTGAGTGAGCTTAAATAGGTTTGGATATTTAAGGTGCACAGATGGCATTACAGGCCTTGTGGCTAGGCATTTATGTGGTGTTACGAAGAACAAGTCTTATGAGGCCCTCAGATGGGAGAGGTGCCATGAATAAGGATTGATGGGGGCTTATGGGTAGTAAGACCCTCTCCACTTTCATGGTTTTAGTCTTAGCCTACTTCATTCATCTGCTTTCCCACAGGATCTGCCTCTTCTCATGTCTCTGTCCCAGGTAACAAGTAACTATGTTATTTACTGAATATATGTTGAACCAGCTACTTGCTGCTCCCTCAGCCTGGAAAGCTCTTCCTCTGCAAACATACATGACATGATTTCCTTTCTCATTTTATTGAGATTTCTGCTCAACCATTATATCACCTGAAATACTTCTCTTAGTTGTCCTATCTAAAATAGGAGCCTCCCGTGATTCTTCACCTTCTTCCCCTCCCCCCTTTTTAAGATGTATTTATTTAGTGTGTGTGTGTGTGTGTGTGCCTGTGAGAGAGAGAATGTGAGCGAGCATGAGTGGGGGAAGGACAGAGGGAGAGAAAGAAAATCTCAAGCAAATTTCCCACTGAGTGTGGAGCCAATGTAGGGCTTGATCTCATGACGCTGAGATCATGACCTGAGCTGAAACCAAGAGCTGCCCTCTCAACCAACTGTGCCACCCAGGTGCCCCATCCTTACTCTTTTTTGTGTGTGTACTTATATATTTAGCCATATAAGTTCTAGGATACCTTGAAAATTGTTTTGTTCTCTGATGCACACTCGGAGCCAGGAACGGTGTCGAGCTTAGAGTAGTGCTCACAAATGGTATTAAACAGATAGCAGGGAAATAAAAGAGGATGAGACTCATTCCCTGCCCTCAAGTGGCTTAATAAATAATGGGAAACAAAAGTTTTTAACAATTACAGGTAATAAGAGGAATTATTGAAGTGGCTAGAAAATACTTTTCTATTTTATTTTATTTTATTTATTTTTAAAAAAGATTTTATTTATTTATTTGACAGAGAGAGACACAGTGGGAGAGGGAACATAAGCAGGGGGAGAGGGAGAAGAAAGCTTCCTGTTAAGGAGGGAGCTCTATGCGGGGCTTGATCCCAGGACTCTGGGATCATGACCTCAGCCGAAGGGAGATGCTTAATGACTGAGCCACCCAGGTGCCCCACTTTTCTTTTTTTAAAGATTTTTATTTATCTTTTTGAGATAAAGAACACAAGAGCATGACCAGGGGAAAGGGGAGGAGGGGTCGGTCAGAGGGAGAAGCAGAATTCCCAGGGAGCAAGGAGCCCAGGACCCTGAGATCATGACTGGAACCAAAGGCAGGCAACTGAGCCACCCAGCAGCCCCTAGATTATGGTTTGAAAGTATGGGAAAAGGCACGTCTCAGTACTTGGGAGGAGCTAGAGGGGGCTGAGTGTAGAAAGATCCGCTGGGCTGTCTGCCTTTTTTCCAGTTGACTTGTCCATATTGCCTGTTTCGATATCACATTTCAGCTGTCAGAGGTTGTGTATGCTGTTTACCACCTTCTTTCAGCATTGCTCTATGCGCTGCTTGGAGAGAGAAAAAGGAGTATTTTTGATGATCATAATTTATTCCAGGGAGTGTGAAGAGTAGCATCCCAATCCTGTTGAAGATACCAGGTCTGAAAACTAAACCGTCTGAATCCTGCTCCCCTCCAGTCACCCTCAGAGTGTCAGTAACCACGCAGTCCCTTTGACAGCAGGCATCCTCTCAATCTGGATTTGGGAGGAAAAGCCTGTGCATCTCCCCGGAGTCCATGCCTTCCTTTGAGCACCCACAGCACCGCCCAAGAAGAGACCAGGTGCGCTCAGTTGTTGGCAGTGCGGTAAGTGTGGCTCAAGCAGGAAGAGAGCCAGCGTCTTTGAGTGGGTGTGGGTGTAAATATTTCTCTTGGATCTGTTTCTTTAGCTATTGCTAGCCTTGAGGATCCTTTCAAGAGTCACATTCCACGTCAGAGGTCAATTTGTTGACTGACTGAAAATGTCACTGTCACTCAGCAGATAATCTGCAGGGCATCTAGACTTTCCATGACTGGGGTGAAGAGTCACAGGAGTCTTTCTTTAATCTTTGGTGTCCACAGGAGCTTGGTCTCCTTTCTGTAACTGGCTCAATGAAAAACTTCGAGATTATCCTCTCAATATTCTATGCAACAGGTCATTTGAAGCCTGAGTCAGAAAACACTTGTTATATCCAGGCTCTGCTAATAACTGTCTTTAGAACCATAAAAGCTTTTCATTGAAGCTTTCCAGTTCTCCAAATTAATGCAATAAAACACAGTCTTTGGAATCAGCAGCTTTCAACAAATTGGAGAAATGAACCAAAACAAACATCACATTTACAACTGTAAGTGGAAAGACAATAAGTTGTGATGGATAGAGGAATAAAACAGAGACAGGAAATTTGATACCTAGGTTTGAACTGAACACCAGCCAGCTCTGGGACCCCGATAAATCAGTTAGCTTTCAGAGGCCTGGCTTTGCAAATTAATAAAATGAGAGGCTTTGTCTTGGCCAGCACTGTTCAGTAGAAGTTTTTGTGATGATGGAAATGATCTAGATCTACAATGTCCAATATGGAAGCAAATAGCCATATATGTCTATTGAATCTTTGAAGTGTGGTTAGCATAACTGAATGAGTAAAGTTTTTATTTATTCAGTATTTATAATGGATATTTGCATTATTTGGGTGCCAGTAATTTGAAACCATCCTGATTATCCAGTTCAGTCTTATGCGGAGGCAGAGCTCATCTTTCTCTGTCAAGATTAAAAGTTCTAGATACTTCCTTTTCTAGTCTCCATTGAATTTAGAGGGTTGGCATGTGACCTAGGCTCAACCAATAAGATGGACCCACTCTAGTTTTTGAAATAGAAACTGATTAGACAAAGAAGCAGAAGCTGAGGAGAATACATTCTGTACAGGTAGTAGTCACAACATCAAGTTTCCAAGGCAATGATCATAGTTGTGGTGGAGGAATCTCTTTTTCAGCACTGTGATGGAGCAAACTGGTGTCTTTCGTTCACCAGGGCTGAACTATAACTTTAGGTAAACTATTTAGCCTCTCTAATCCTCAGGGTAAAATTTGTAAAAATAAATACTTATTCTTTGTTAAGTAAATAATTTTGGCAAAGAGAAAGCTTTGGAGGAACATAAAATAATCCCCTTAAAGTTTTATTTATTTCCTTTTTGTTTGTTTCTTGTTGGTGGGGCAGGGGTGGGAGGGGCCCTTCCTTTCTGATAAGTAGTTATTTTGATCTCTCCATACAGTTTTTTTTTTTTTTAAATGAATTTTCCTCTATACAAAGTTCTCTAAGCATCTAGTAAATAGAAGTGCTATGGGTGCCTGGATGGCTCAGCCCGTTAAGCATCTGACTCTTGGTTTCCACACAGGTCCTAATCTCAGGGCTAGGAGATAGTGAGATTAAGCCCCATGTTGGGCTTTGTGGTTAACAGAGGGTCTGCTTGAGATCCTCTCTCTCTCCATCTGCCCCTGCCCCTGCTCACTCTTGCTTTCTCCGTCTCTCTCTCTCTGTCAAATAAATAAATATATCTTTTTAAAAGATCTTAAAAAAATAGAGATATTAACTATTACTTAAAATAAGAGCTCTTCCTAGAAAAAAATATATTGATGGTGAATTGTGATTTTGGTATCTTTCCACCTCTTTTGTGTGTCTTCCTTTTCTTATTTGGTAACTTGGCTGTCTAACTGCCTCCAACGAGCAGTGTACCCTATGCAGCACTAGGAGCACCCTCTCTTCCCTTCCCCCTACCCCACTGATAGGTCATCGGCAAAACTCCTGGGCCCTGTTCTCGGTAGGAAAATGATATACCATAAAAACCAAGGAATTAATGGAACATTCTTTAATTAAACACTCTTCCCACACAGAAGTTTCATTTGAGTTAAAGCCTTTTTACTGTGTTTTGAGGAAGATAATTAATAGTACACAAAACCAACTGAAAAAGACACACAGGGATAAATAGGGACTAGCATATTTAATTTACTTCCCTTAAAGCTGAACTTGAGAATTTAGCCTGAATGTCATGGTAAAGTGGGTTTCCTAGGGCTTCCTCTACTACCTGTTCCTCGGTATACCATCAAGTTCAGAGCTGGAGACCCATCTGAGTGTGGGAAGTATCAGTTAGCAGAGAATGCTTATCTAGCCAGCTGCATGGAGAACTTGTCTCTTCCTTGCCAAGAGCAGGGACAGGGAGCTTGAGGCCATATAGACATAAAGACCTTTAGCATATAACACTGCCAGATAGAAAAATAGGAATGAATAGAAGTCATGCTCTTACTGCCTCATCAATCAGATAAACCACTTCTCAGATAGGAAAAGCAACTGAGGAATGGTTCGTCTGGATGTTTCTACCCTTTATATACAAGTAGTCAGAGTTTCCTCTAGTATGGACAAGCAGAAATCTGAGACAGGAAGTGGTTTATTCCTCCTGCTTTCCTGCGCCATAAGGATGATCTTAGAAACACAGGAAACTGAGGTGCTTTTCAAAGGCAGTTGTGGGCTAATAAAGGCTTTCCCGATGTCATTTAATCATATCTCCTATGTAGAAAATTCCTCTGTTTTGTGATTGTCATTTTACCTAATCTCTGCTGTTCCCCTGCCTTTAAAAAAAAATCTAGTCTTTCATAATTGTTTTTTTGTTTTGTTTTGTTTTTGTTTTTCTTCACACAACTAAAAGGGCCAGTGGAACAGGAGATAATGCATCTAACTGTAATCAGAATATTTCACATTCACTCCTGGTTAGAATATTTACAACAGGTAGTAAGTCTTTTGAGTTCTGAAATAAATTCTTCCCTAATAGAAAAGTCCTACCACAGTGCTTAGCACATAGTAAATACTGGATACTTAATAAATGAATGAATTAACCTCACCCTATTCCTTTTCCTCTCTTCTTAAAAGGTTATTTTAATTCTTTGTACTTCTTTCCAGTTTCTTGTGATCGGAATGAGCATCCTCATTTTCTTTTCCCTCACTTGTCTTTCTTTCTCCTAGGCTACTGCTTTGCTCCTGTAATATTCTATTCTGTCTTTCTCTTCCTCTTATTTTCTCTTCCCATTCACACTTCCCTTTGTTTCTACCTTGTCTTTATAATTATCTAAAAATCACCTTTCTAACCATGACTGTATAACTGGACAGGAGCATGAGATATGAAAATTGATATGAGATATTGAAACAGATAAATTACTAATTGGTCATGGGGAAGGGCCACAAATCCATCTTGGACTGCTCTGAGACAAAACTGTACCAGTATTTATTTTGGTGTCACAAATGTTTTCAATGGACTGCTGGTCTTTCTTGATTGGGCATTTACTTGAATCTAAAACTTACTCCCAAACACTGATCTATACTTTGCTAGCATGTATATTTATGTGGATGTACTTATAGAAATAACAGTTTGCATATTATGTCTCTCCCTATCTAAATAGCTAAATGAAGAAATTCCAAATTAGGGATCCCTGGGTGGCTCAGTGATTTAAGCATCTGCCTTTGGCTCAGGTCATGACCTCAGGGTCCTGGGATCCAATCCCACATCAGGCTCTCTACTCAGTGGAGAGCCTGCTTCTCCTTCTCACTCTTCCTCTGTGCTCTCTTTCTCTCTCAAATAAATAAGTAAAATCTTAAAAAGAAAAAAAAAAGAAAAAGAAATTCTAAATTAGTAGAAGGGATAATGCCTTTTAAGTACTGAGAACAAATAGAACCCATCTTAAGACTTTGTGTAAAGTAATAAATATTAATTTGAAATAAGCAATTCAAATTATAACTTTGCAACTCCCCAATTGACAGTATTTTGAATTTTTAATGGATCTGAAGATATATGGAATATTTGCTGTCTTTTCCAGTAATTCTCCCAACCATAAAATTATTGAATTTGATTATAACCTCCCCAAAGACAAAACAAATAATAAGGAAGAAATACAGTTACCTGGGGAGATGTAACTTTCTCATGAGAACTGTATTGAAATGAAGCTTATTATTGGCAGATGAAAATTAAATTTAAAAAAACCCATCACCAAATAAACCTATACATGCTTAGTAAGGGAAACTATTCAAAGATTGTTGATTGAGGCATCCAGCCTTAAAGAAAAGTATTAAGGAGATAAGAGATGGTGACCCATATTTAAGATCTGGTCATATGGGAATGAGATAGAATTGAGAGATTAAATTAACCCCCAAACAAATGCAGTCTGAGAAATAGAGAGCAGGCAGAAATTCAGGGAGGTCAGGAGTTGACAGAAAAGGACAGCAATGATTATCGGGGATCAGTTACTGGGTTTTAGGAGCAGAACTGTGTCTATTTTAGTCTCAAAGACTGGGGAATCATCCAAGAAACCAAAGGAAAGACTTATATAATAGGAAGAATAGTATAGCCAGGGTTTGGCTGGCAGGAATAAGAGGACAGCCTAATCAGGCTCAAAACCAATTTTAGAGCAGAAGCAGAAGTCAGGATGCCTGGCTTTTGATTCTCTAAGCTACAGTCTTCAAGGTCCTAAGATTTCCTGTGGCCAGGGACAGAATTAGTTTCAGGGAAGGGGGTGAGAGATAATTCTTTTCCTAGTATGGATTTTTTTTTTTTTTACTTTTTTTTTCCCCATTTTATTTATTTTTTTAGCGTAACAGTATTCATTGTTTTTGCACAACACCCAGTACTCCATGCAAAACGTGCCCTCCCCATTACCCACCACCTGTTCCCCCAACCTCCCACCCCTGACCCTTCAAAACCCTCAGGTTGTTTTCCAGAGTTCATAGTCTCTTATGGTTCGCCTCCCCTTCCAAATTTTTTTTTTTTTAATAAACATATAATGTATTTTTATCCCCAGGGGTACAGGTCTGTGAATCGCCAGGTTTACACACTTCACAGCACTCACGATAGCACATACCCTCCCCAATGTCCATAGCCCCCTCCCCCTCTCCCAATCCCACCTCCCCCCAGCAACCCCCAGTTTGTTTTGTGAGATTAAGAGTCATTTATGGTTTGTCTCCCTCCCAATCCCATCTTGTTTCATTTATTCTTCTAGTATGGATTTTGACCTTTTGCTCTGTGACTTGATTCTCAATTACTGGGAAAAGGTTCCCATTACAAAAAATGAAAGGCAAAAATTTCAGTGACATTGAATTTAATCACCTTTTATTTACTGACAGGCACCATTGGCAGGAATGAAGACAGAAAAAAAGAGTTCAATGAAACACATGAGTATAGTTGGTAATAGAAACACAGATGGAGCCCTACTCAATGCACTTGTATTCAAGAATCTCTTGGTCTTCTCTCTGTTGAACATTAGATATTACATTAGTTCTTGGATATTAGATACATCATTAGATGCAAAATATATCATAGCTATAAGATATATAATACATATTAGATATTATGTTAGCCTTATTTTACTGCAGCTTAAAAACAACAGACATGTATTATTTCACTTAGTAAACTTAGCCTACAGTTACAGCTTACAAATTAGGTTTAAATGAAGAACATTTATTATTTCAGTTTCTGTGGGTGGGGTGTGCAGGAGCAGCTTAGCTGTATGGTGCTAGCTTAGGGTGTCACATGTGGGTGCAGTCAAGATGTCAGTTGGGGTATCATGATCTGAAGGCTCGACCATGGCATGTGGATGTGTTTCTAAGATGACACCCCCACCTGACTGTTGGGAGAAGGTTCAGTCCCTTGACACATGGACCTCTCCACAGAGTTGCTTGTGTGTCCTCTTGGCATGACAACTGGCTTCCCCCAGCATGCCTTTTGTGACACAGTCTTGGAGGTTGCACACTTTAACTTCCACCATGCCCTATTTCATAAACCACTAAGAATGATTTTCATCCAAGGGAAGGGAAATTAGACTCCCTTTCAGAATCAAAGAATTTGTTGATGTTTAAAAATCATTATGAATATATTTAGTTTTGGGCCAAAATATATAGTGCATTCTCCCCATTATTTAAGAATTGTCACTGCAGCTGTATTCTGGTCCTATAAGGCCACAGTCCATGATTTAATTATCATGAACAATTTTGTTGCCTCCATGAAATGACTTTGTTTAGGCTGCTGGGAAATACGCCAAGAAGGTAATGCTCTTCTTTTCTCCCTTCTTCTCTTTCTCTTTCAGTTCTCCACACTCTCTTTCTTTCTCTTGTAAGCCCCTTTTCCCCTGCAGCCTCTACAGCAGAAGGTACATATTTGGACTGAGGGATAGTGTATTTACGCAGATGTGGCTAGTCATGCAGTTCTGTAACAACAGTTGATTTTGGGTAATTAGCTATAACCTGTAACACGACTAACTATAAAACTTAGAGAGAAAATCAGTGAGCATCTTGTTTCTTCACAGGCAACACATTGCCCTTTGCAGTTACACTCATCCTAGCCTTGATGGTACACTTTTATATTCTAAATGTGTGACTTTCTATTTCATCTGATAGTGACTGAGCTTGGATCGTTTCACCATTTTTACAGAATATTTTTTTCATTTGTGCCATTACATTCTCACTCATTTATATATAAATGAATTATATTAAAAAAAAGTCTTAAATATAATATTTTACCTTTCCCTAGTCATCTCTGTTGGTTGACAAGGTGTCGCTCTGCCCTGAACTGTATTCTCCCGAATTTCATCAAACCCCACATGTGACTGAATTTGGAGATAGATTCTGTGAGGAGGTGATAAAGTTTAAATGAGGTCAGAAGGGTGGGGCTGTAATTTTTTTGTGAAGAAGAAGAAATACCAGGGCTCACTTGCTCTGTGCCATATGAGGACAGAGTGACAGGCTGGTCATCTGAAATCCAAGGAGAGAGCTCTCATCAGACACTGGCCCTGGTGTCACCTTGATCTTGGACTTCTAGGAAGAGCGAGAAATAAATTTCAGTTGTTGAAACCACCCACCCTGTCGTATGTTGTTATGGCAGCCAAAGCAGATCAGTACAAGTGTTATCCATTTCTGTCCCCTTCCTCCCCCACAGATTGCCCTTTTCCAGGGAGCGGTGGCAACATGTTCTTGCTTTCATTTCATGAAGTGTTCTTTTCTGTATATGGTTGTATAGCTCTGCTATTTTTGAAAGTCCTTACTGTGAAAAAGAAAAGATAAAAAAGGATTAAAAATATCTTTCCTTTCCCCTTCTTGCAAATGTTGTTACTAACTTATAAAACCCTACCATCTACAAAAGATTGGACAAGTACACAGAGCTTTCTGGATTTCCATGCGGGGATTTTTTTTTTTTTTTTTAAGTTTTAGAAATGTAGTGTTACCACTTTATAGGGTATTAAAAACCTAATAAATAATCTTGTCATGTTTTTCAAGTCTTACATTATGACATTATATTCTTAAATTTGTATGAAATTAGCCTCCAGAAATAGCCCTGGAAACTTTCTAGTGAATTGTGGATCCCCAGAAAGATTTCTAGCTTAGTACATCCTCATATTCTATGAATTCATTCACTTTAGAGGTTTTAGCTGACTTTACGTCCAGTCAAGCAGACTGAAAAGTAAATTCCCTAGAGAATGAGAAGACAAGCCACAGACTGGGAGAAAATATTTGCAAAGATATAAGTGATAAAGGTCTATTTTCCAAAATATACAAAGAAATTTTAAGACTCAATAGTAAGAAAACAATCTGATGATTACATAATGGGCCAAAGAACTTATAAAGATATTCCATCAAAGAAGATACACAAGGGGTGCCTGGGTGGCTTAGTTGGTCACGCTACTGCCTTCGACCCAGGTCCTGATCCTGGAGTCCTGCGATGGAGTCAGACTTCCTGCTCAGTAGGGAGTCTGTTTCTCCCTGTGACCCTCCCCCCTCTCATGCTCTCTCTCTAAAATAAGTAAAATCTTAAAAAAAAAAAAAAGATATACAGATAGAAATAAGCATATGAAAAACACCTCCAATCATAAGTCATCAGAGAAATGCAAATGAAATAACAATGAGATAGCATCACACATCTATTACAGTGGCCAAAATCCAGAATACTGACCAAATCCTGGCAAGGATATGGAGCAACATGAACTCTTATTCTTTGCTGGTGGGAGTGCAAGATTATACAGCCACTTTGAAAGACAGCTGGGTAGTTTCTAACAAAACTAAATATACCCTTATCATACGATTCAGCAATTTCACTCTGGTATTTACCAAAAGGAGTTGAAAACTTATGTCTACAAAAAAACCTGCACACAAATATTTCCAACAGCTTTATTCATAGTTGCCCAAACCTGGAAGTATCCAAGCTGTCCTTCAGTAGGTGAATGAATGTATAAACTGTGGTACCTCCAGACAATGGACTATTACTCAGCACTCAGATGAGCTATCAAGTCATGAAAAGACATGAACTTTAAATGTATATTACCCAGGCAGAGAGGCCAATCTAAAAAGGCTACAGACTGTGTGATTCAGACTATAAGACATTCTGAAAAACTGAGGAAACTGTAAAAAGATCAGTGGTTTTCAGGAATTGGGGTGGGGAGGGATGAACAGGCAAACCACAAAGGAATTTTGAGAATTACTAAGTACAATGCAAACTAATGACCTATTCCTTAAAGTGCTTCATTTTCCCAGGGCTTAAAAAGTCTCTGCACATATCTGAAAGTTTTCCTCTTGCTTATGGTAATTAGTTATGTTGTTAAAGGAAAGTACATTAGAATGATTGGTAAAGTAAGAGAAGTTTTGGAAGACAGTTTTTTTTTTTTTTAATGTATAAAATTCTTGGGATTCATGTTACTTCATCCAATTTTAACTGGTTTGAGACACAAGGTTGTCAGACTTACCTTAATTCTCCCTATAGCATCTAGTGGAGTTCCTGGTCGGCAGTAGAAATTGAATAGCTAATTTTGGAAATGAATGTTTTTGTTTGTTTGTTTTTTGTTTGTTTTTTTTTTAAAGATTTTATTTATTTATTTGACAGACAAAGATCACAAGTAGGCAGAGAGGCAGGCAGAGAGAGAGGAGGAAGCAGGCTCCCTGACAAACAGGGAGCCCAATGCGGGGCTCGATCCCAGGACCCTGAGATCATGACCTGAGCTGAAGGCAGAGGCTTTAACCCACTGAGCCACCCAGGTGCCCCGGAAATGAATGTTTTTTTCCTAAAATTTAATTTCCTAACTCCTTTACCCTCTTTTCCTTGGTATCTTTGTTTCTATCTTATAAACAGCTTTCTTACTGTAGTACACATCCTGACAGATGCTGGCACAGTATTTGAAGATGATATCTGATACACTGTCTTCAAGGTATTGAATGTCAAGATTTGGGTGGGGGTATCCTAGTTGCTTGTTTTGGAATAGGTGAACCACCAACAAGAATTGCTGTGATGGGGAAAAGGACAGACTTAACTACTTAATGAAGATTCAGTGTTGTGCAGAACTGCTTCCTAGGGTTTCTCCACCAACATGTCATAAAAAAAGCTAAGGTTTCTCCACCAACACATCATAATAAAAGTCAGCTTTGTCACCATGGACTCTGGAGAGACTAACAGGGGTCTCTGGCAGGTAGAAAATATAACAGAATAGGGCATCAGAATGCAAAGCCTTAGCTATAAGGAGCAAGCGCATAGGTGGAGATTCTTCTGTGGGAGGGAATAACATTGAGTAACAATCATTCCACAAACATCTTGAGCATGCAGATTGTACAAAAAACTTGGCCATATAATAAGAGTCCCAGGGAGAGGGGAAAGGGGGAAAATGGCTCCAAGGTTTTTTTTGAAGAAATATTAATAAAAATTTCCCAAATTTCATGAAAACATTAGCTTAACCATTCAGGAAGCTTAGCAAATTTGAAGCAGAGTAAATACAAAATCAAACACATGTAGCAATATCATAGTCAAACTTGTAAAATCCAAAGACAAAGAGAAGATCTGGGACACCAAAGAAGATAATTTACATACCAGATAATTTACTTCTCAGAAACACAGAGGCTGCAAGACAATGAAAGAATATCTTTCAATTAGTGAAAACAAATGTCAACACAGAATTTGAGATTCAGCAAAAATATAATTCAAAACTGAGGGTGAAAGCGTCGTTTCAGATAATTAAGAGCTGACAGAAATTATGCCTGTACACCTGTCTCAGGCGAACTGCTAAAAAGAAGTTCTTCAGGCTGAAGAGAATGATATCAGATGAAACTCAGACCTACAGATGGAAACAAAGAGCCCTGGAAGTTGTAAATGTGTGACTTTTTTTTTTTTTCTTCTCTTGGCTTATTTAAATGACACCTGACTATTTAAAGCAAAAAACAAAACAAAACAAAAAACAAACAAACAACCCCCCCCCACAGTATTGTACTTTAGAATTGATAACATAGGCAAATATGATATCAAGATAGTTGCAGACAAGATGAGGTGCTAAGTGGAATTCAAGTGCGGCATGTCCCTTAGTTTTACATCAGGTGGTACCATCTTACATCTCAGTGGATGGTAGTAAGGTAAGGATGCATATTTTAAGGACTAGAATCATCCACTAAATATAATACAAAGAACTAAATGGAAAAACCAATAGAGGACATAAAACACAATACTAAGCAAATATTCAGATATCCAATAAGAAGTCTGAAACAGAGGAACAAAAACCAGTTGAAACAAGTGGAAAACAGTAGTATTAAACCTGGCCATATTAATAATTACATAACATATAAATAGACCAAGGACTTCAATTAAAGGGAAGAGATTTTAGGCTGGATGAAAATGTTTTATTCCCAAAGTGCTTTACAATAACTACCTATTGATGAGAGAAGAAAAAAGACATAACAGGTACTAGAAATGTCACAGTATAGGCCAAAGCAGAAGTTTCAGCCACTTCTTAACTGACTCTGTTTTTGTTTGGTTTTGACCCTTGTAGAATGAACTGTGAAGACAGTGTTTAAATCCAGATTCTATTGCTTACTTGTGACATGACCATAAATAAGTCACTTAACCATTTGGTGACTCCTTTTCTTTATCTATGTATAGAGAGAGAGAGGAAGAGGGAGGTGGAAGAAGAGAGGGGCAGGCAGGTTTATTATCAGGAATTGGCTCGTGATTATGGCAACTGGCAAAGCTCAAGAGCTGGGGTGAGTCCGCAAACTGGAGACCCAGAAGAACGATTTGTGTAGCTCCTATGTAAGGGCTAACAACCTCAAGACCCAGGAAGATCCAAAGTCCCAGTTAAAGTCTGATAGCAGGAAAAAAGCGATGTGTCAGTTCTTTTTCTTTTTTTCTTTAAGATTTTATTTATTTATTTAACAGAGAGAGAGATACAGTGAGAGAGGAAATACAGTCAGGGGAGTGTGAGAAGGAAAAATAGGCTTCCCACAGAGCAGGGAGCCCAATGCGGGGCTCAGTGATGTACCAGTTCTAAGGCAGTCAAGTAGGAAATGTTCTTTTACTCAGGGAGGGATCAACCTTTTTGTTCTATTCAGGCCTTCAGCTAATGTGGATAAGACCGGGGTCCACATTAGACATTAGGGAAGGCAATCTGCTTTATTTACTCTACTAATTTGAATGTTAATTTTACCAATAAATACCCTCACAGAAGTACTCAGATTAATATTTCATCTAATATCTGGACACCCAGTGACCCAGTCCAGTTGATATAAAAAACTAGCCATCACGACTGCTACTTAATATTAAAAAAGCAAATCAAAATTTTCACTGAAATCATAAGGGGTTGGCCAGGTCATAGTGTTATTATGGTGGCCAATTGAATTAACTGAAGAACCCAAAAGCCATCTATGACATGACTGCCATAGATCTGGCCATAACATACACATCATGCATCATGTGATACTCTTAGACTGCATGAATGAGAACTTCTGAGCTAGCTCTACCAACACACACACACATGCTCTCTCTTTCTTACAGTAAACACAACCTAAATCTAAAAATTAAAAAAAAATGAGCTAATGCTACTGTGGTGAAATCATATCTGAATTTGAGGACTTCCTAAAATTTGTCTCAGGTAACATTTTTTTTTGGTGGACTCTGTTAAAAATCTCCATCTAAATAGTGTAACTACTATTTTGCAAATGTATTTTTTGAAGTGGTTGGGTAAAGGGTACCATAAGAACTTTTCTAATGAATTTAAATGAAATCTGTATTTTTCCAATATTAAAATTAATTGTGTGATTTAAAAATTGAAATAGCAGAAAGCAGAAATAATTCATCCTTAATCCCATTATCTGGTGATACCTCAGCTATTAGTTCAGTTGTACAAGAGTAATCATCATCACTCTGATTAATTTGTCATGTTCCTCACGAAGTCACTTCCCCCAACATTAATGCAGAGGTAGTAAGGACACTGGGTTGGGAAATAGGAGACCTAGATTTTTAGCTCCATTGCTTTTAATGTTTATCGGCTGGTATTAGGCTGGTCTTAGGATATCATTTGTCAAGGGAGAAGAAGTTGGACTAGATGACATTAATTACTTATTTTGACTCTAATGCTTTATGATGCTCTCATACTATGAATAGCTTCTGGTAGACTGATTAATGTCTACCAAGAGGAAAATTGGCTGTCATTTAGTTTAAGGAGTTAATGTTGAGTATAAATACTGATCTTTTCTATCCTCCCATTTTCTCCTCCCCAATCCCTTGAGCTTTGTTTCTTAAGTGTTTCAGAAAAGACAAATTTATGAAGTGTGTGTGTGTGTGTGTGTGTGTGTGTGTGTGTGTGTCTTTTAAAGTAGGTTAAATATTACCCAGATTCTGGCATCAAGGCCCACATTGCTAATCACCATATCTCTTACCAAAAATAAGCCGTGGTTGACATCATTAATGATCCATATCTTAGGAACATATTTTGAGGCCATGCAGTGTGAATTCTTTAAGAGGTTGCTCTCTGATTGATCAAATTTGGGATCGGATCTGCCATCACTCTGGGCCAGATTTCATCCACGTATAAACTAGCTTCAGAAACCCAGGGTTATAATACCTAGCTTTTGAGTGCAAATATCAACTGTTGTACAACCTATGGTCAGTGTTTCTCTAATTAGAACCTAGACCTTTGTATTTTCACACTAAAATGTCAACAAATGCATTCAAGGCAATAATGTTATTTTTAATTTCCAGAGTCCAACATGGCATTTTAAAGCACAGTGAGATGCTTTCCTAGAATTTAATTTAATAAGACATGGTTGAGCAGATGGAACAGAGAAAGACAAGCTGTGTTCTAGTTTATTTTCTAAGCAGTGCCATTTCCCCATAAACCAATCATTCTCTTGGACTTTGCAAAACATCAGCAAATCAGAACTATAGGAGAAGGTGCCAGTAAATTAAGTCTTATTGCAAAACATTACAAGTAAAGTGACTCATTTAAAATCACGAGGCCTCTTAAGGAACTACTAATTTGGTTAATCAAGGTGATATAGCTTTGGAAAGTAAATTATGCTTAAATGAGGTTCTGATGTGGCTGTAATCCTTTAAATGGCTCCCAGAGCATGTCTCCACTGATGACAGAATTACAACGGTAATTTCCTTTGATGCTGTGTGATCTAAGAGTTTCATGTCAGAAAGGGAAAGACTGAAATTCCAAGTTAAGCTATTACATATTGGATAATTTACAAAGGAAGATTCCAAAGCTTCTCCATGCAATTGTGAAGTCAGGATTCAAGGGTACACAGTCTCTGTCCTACCAAATACAGTGCGAATGAAGAGTTCTCTTTTCTTTCCAGATTCTGTCAGCCAAAACAGACAGTCTCACACTGCATATGTGTCAGATATGTAAGAGCCACATGTGGAAGTTCAGGAGGAAGAACAAAAACAGGGTGGAGAGGAGAAATAAAGTATTGGGGCATAGAAAGAGCTCTAGGAGCCAGATCATCCTGTGGGAGGTATGTCCATAATTTCCTTTTCTTCTTTTGGCAGGACCTAAAGATGGTCCCACATACTTTTCTCTTTGGTACCAGTTTTACTTTTGCCTACCATTTCTGCTTAATACTTGGGTCAAAAACAAGTACCCTTTGCAATCCTTTGTTTGAAATGTACGGGTCATGAGAGGATTTCTTCTTCCAAACATAATGATGCAACAGGGACCAGATTCACCTTCCCGATTTAAGCAACAAATAAAACAACCAATGTATGATGCAGCTTTTTTCAGGCTTGGACAACAGGCAGCATAGAAGAGCGATCCCTGAAAGAAGCAAAACAAATGAATTAAGCCTTACCATTGCTCCAGTTTACTGCCTAGAGAGAGTATCCAGCCTGTAGAAAAAATGGAGGGGAACTTTAAACAGAGAAAGAGTACTCTGGAAATCTGCAGAGATTCCTTTTGCGTCAAGAGCAAAGTACTGGTCATAGATGCATGCACATCTACCCAAGGCTGGGGAAGAACCAATATCAAGGAACAGGTAGAGCAATGTCAAAGGGTCACACAGAGCCAGGGAGAGTTCACAAAAATGGAAAGCCCTCTTAACATATGTGTTGTCAAGTAAAGTTCTCAGAAGATTATTACCTCAGTAGTGAGATCATGTTAGCTCTAGACTAAAGGCTGTTCTGTCCTAACGCAGCTTAAAGGCAAATCTCAAAGGTTTGAATTGTTTCAAATTAACTGTGTCCCAGAACAAATCCTTAAAAATACAGAAGTACAGCAAAATGCAATACTCAATGGAATGAAATTTATAATCTCTGACATCTAATCAAAATTACCTAACAAGCAAAGACACAAGAAAATATGATCTATAAAGAGGGAGAACATTGATCAAGAGAAGTAGATCCCCAAAGGCAATAGATAATAGAATTCATGCCCAAGGACATTAAGATGACAATTTAAATAGACTCCATATGTTCAAGAAGGTAGCAGAAAGTGTGAGCATAATAAAGACCAGACCTAAAAAAAAAAGAGCAAATCAAATTTCTAGAGATTGAAAATATGTTGTCTTGGGATGGAAGCCCACTGGATGGGATTGATAGCAGATTAGACACTGCAGGAGGAAAGACCCATGAACTTAAAGCTATATCAATATAAATCTCCAAATTGAAACAAGGTAAGAAAAAAGACTGAAAAAAATGAACAGCATCATGACGTGGAGGGCAGTATCAAGAGTGTTACAAAATATGTAATCGGAGTCCCAGAAATGGAATGAGACATCAAAATATTTAAAGAAATAATAACTAAAAACTTTCTCAGTCAGATGAAATGATAGATTTTGCTCTCTACCACAGATACAGTGAATCAGAATTTGTTGTTTAGGCCTGTGTCTCTGGTGAAAAATAGACCACTGGAATGGAAAAGTGGAATGGGAAAGGGAAAGTGTCTTCGAAGGAAGCCTGTAACTCTCAATGGAATAGTGAAGTGGCCTCCAACCTGAGGGTTTATCATCTTGGAGAAGCATTGTGCGTTGGTGCCTGTTGCGATGCACACACGTGTGCACACACACAAGCACATCATGTTGTGAATTCTAGTAAAGAATATTTAATAGGATTTTTGAAGAAAAAGCAGAGCATTTTCTAAAAATCCCATATAAACTCTTCTTTGTCTCTTGGCCCCCAGCTAAGTGGATAGGCTGTGTTAACAGGGATGAACGCTGTTGGTAATTATGCACATTGCCTCAGGGGAAGATATACAGGTTTCAGATAAGGTGGGAAGTTATTAGGAAGGATTCATGTGCATTTCATATAGATCTGCTTACTTTAGCAGGATTAAATTGAAGATATGGTCCAGGGACTGGGCAGATACAACAGTATGTCTTTGTCCAAGAAGCAAGGAGAGGAAAGAAAACACAGGTAAAGTAACTGGGTTGAAAATAAAATATAACCTAAAGAACAAAAGAAAATTCCTCATTAATACTGCATTGCAGAAGAGGTTAATAAAAAGACAAATTGAATAAATCGAGAGACGTAAAACATCAAAATAAAATGCAAAGAGAATGTACAGAATTCAAGAAAAAACCTGCAGTCCAAAAATCACCTTTACTAACTAAAAATGTAAA
The DNA here is from genome assembly GCF_922984935.1 of Meles meles. Lineage (NCBI taxonomy): Eukaryota > Metazoa > Chordata > Mammalia > Carnivora > Mustelidae > Meles > Meles meles. The sequence goes on from NC_060068.1 coordinate 90,498,535, forward strand.
TTAAAAATACTAAGCAATGAAATAAACTGTAATAAAAATAAATTATTTCAAGGAAGAAGGTATTAATACAATTACTTTGAACATAAGAAGTAAACAAAGAGATCAAAGCAATAGGGCAAATATGAAGAAAGAACATAGACACCAGAAAATACATGTTGCTAAATTATAGAACACGACTCGATAATGATAAAAATAATTAAAAATAAAACAGAAAATAGTGTTCTTTGAATTAATGGCACAACTGAATATAGGGACTGAAAAATACATTCATTTAAGAAAAACTGTTATAGAATAATAAATAACAAGACATGCCTAATTAAAATATGGAGTTTTCAAAAAAAAAATCATTCTTTAGGCATAATGGTAGAAAGTACAATCACCTATAATGAAAAAAATATATATCAGGGTTTTGTTTTTTTTTTAACATTTTCCTCAGCAATAGGCAAATGAGTTAACAGGATTCTGAGGAAAGAGAGACCCCAGAATATTGTAGCTGGCCAAGCTGATTTTCATTTGTTAGGTAAATGGGCTAAAATTCTTGAATAAAAAAGCAAGCAAACAAATTTTTTGGATGCTATCTTGCCAGCACCTCAGTGGAAACTACGCAAAACTATAAATGGAGGCTGAGGTACCATATGTCAAAACTTATAAGATTATGTCTAAGATTACACACACACACACACACATGTGTGTGTGTATATATATATACACACACACATATATAAATAAATAGCTAAGAACTATAAAATAAAATATACTCTCCTCCTATCTTGATAAATATACTTCTCAACAATCTGGCTTAAATTTAGAATTTTTCAGCTCCTTAGAGGAACAAACCAGAACATGATTGTAACAGAAAGAACCTGTCGTGGCCCCAGGACCCTTGTCAATGTTTAGCACCATGAGAGATGTCATATGAATACCTTAGTCCACATGGGTTGTGGTGGCTTGGTCCACCTTCCTGAGATGGACCTGGGGAAGACGTCTGTGTAGGCTCTGGAAATAGGTTCCTGGTTGTTTGGGAAGAGAATGCTGGGCTTTCGTGTGTCCCAAATGCGATCTAGAATAGGCACAAGCACAGAATCCCTTAAAGCTGCAAACCCTTTGCTCCATGGGGAAAAGATCTGAATTGGGATAAGCTAGTTCAAGGCACTTCAAAGTACAGGGCTTGGAGTGGGAATATCTTCTGCCCAGGCTTGAGTGTGCTGGTGTGGCAATAGCGCCCATGATTTCTCCTCCTCCTCCTTCTTTTTTTAAGAAAGGAATTTGTTAATTTTGTTTTAAAGTTTTTATTTATTTATTTGACACACAGAGAGAGATCACAAGTAGTCAGAGAGGCAGGCAGAGAGAGAGGGGAAAGCAGGCTCCCTGCCGAGCAGAGAGCCTGATGTGGGGCTCGATCCCAGGACCCTGGGATCATGACCTGAGCCGAAGGCAGAGGCTTTAACCTACTGAGCCATCCAGGTGCCCCTTCTTTTTAAGATTTTATTTATTTATTTGACAAAGAGAGACAGAAAGCGCAAGTAGGTGGAGGGGCAGGCAGAGGGAGAAGGACAAGCCTACTCCCTGCTGAGCAGGGAGCCCCACATGGGACTCAATCCCAGGACCCTGGGATCATGACGTGAGCTGAAGGCAGTCTCTTAACTGACTGAGCCACCCAGGTGCCCCCCATAATATCTTCTTGAAAAAACTACCGAGGATTAACTTCTGCCAACCAATGAATGGACAAAATAGTAAATGAATTAAATCACCACTCGTGTCCAGAAGATGGGAGGAACGTCTGCAGTGCTTAACAGGAAGAAGACCAAGCCAAAAACATATAATGTATTTTTATCCCCAGGGGTACAGGTCTGTGAATCGCCAGGTTTACACACTTCACAGCACTCACCATGGCACATAACCCCCCCAATGTCCATAACCCCCTCCCCCTCTCCCGACCCCCCCTCCCCCCAGCAACCCTCAGTTTGTTTTGTGAGATTAAGAGTCTTTTATGGTTTGTCTCCGCCCCGATCCCATCTTGTTTCATTTATTCTTTTCCTTCCCCCCAAACCCCCCACGTTGCATCTCCACCTTCTCATATCAGGGAGATCATACGATAGTTGAACAGACTGGCATTTTAAAGCACATACAAATTCATGGAATAGAGGAATTATGAGCCTTTCTTTAAAAATAATGATTAAATCCATTCAACCAAGAAATGACTACTAAAAAGTATAGCAAAAGGACTGGTAGTTATCATTGCATCTATTTAAATATAGAAACTTAGGCTAAGTAGCTGAGAGAATGATATAATTTTGTTATAGAACAAAATATAAATGTTATAAACCCTGTAACATAAGAAATTATATAACCAAAATTAGGGGGTGGGAAGTGAAGACTGAAGTATACACAAGAGTGCTAATTTCTTTATTTTTAAAAGCAGGCAGTCAATTATTCTGCCTAAAATTTAAACATGTCATTTACAAGAAATCATAACTCTAGATATTTAATCTATGTCTGTGTTTCTTACTCATAAAACAGGAAATTATAAATTGAAATGAAGAAACATGTATTTAAGTTCCAGCCATTTCTTCAGCTTCCCCTGGATTTCTCCTTTTGTTAAATGCAAAACTTAAATCTTATACTTTTTTTTTTAAAAGCAGCATGCCGAGGCTGATCAACTTTTTATGCAATTACTTTTGTGTTTTGATTAATCTGTGTTTTCCCTCCCTCCCTCTGATCTATTCACTTAGCCAAATTTCTATTTACCACCATCTTTATCCATCTATCTGTCCATTCCTTGATCTAGACATCCATCTTCATCAAGAGATTTCTGGAATGATAATTATTTCATACATTTCTGTCATGGTATTTGGATTGTTTTGTTCATTTTTCTTCATAACAACCATAGACAAGCCTCACAAAAGGAAGTTGTTATTTGAGCTACCTGGGTTTGCAAACAACTGAGTCAGAATATTTTTTGCCAGTAAATTCCTTGTGGAAGTTTTTTTTGGCAGATGCAGAGGACCAAGGAAGAGAGAGAATAATAATGAAGGAAGAAGAATGGGATTATTGACCTCATTGTCAAGAGCCTATATTAAACTGAAAGCTAGGCTTAGGTCCTGTTGATGCACACATACAGATCAATGCCATTGCCCAGCTTTGATTAGAATTTTATTTCTTGTTTATTTATTTAAAGATTCCTTTATTTATTAGAGAGAGAGCAAGAGCAGGGGGAGGGCCAGAGGGAGAGGGAGAGAGAGAATCCCAAGCAGACTTGCCTAGGACCGCAGGATTCAGAGAAGGATTTAATGTGCATCTCTCATTCTCTCTGCCTGAGTGGGTTGCTGAAATCTCCAATGGAAGCAGAGTTGATGAGAAGCAGCCACATATGAGAACGCTGGTGAATGGGAGGAGGAGTGCATCACCCCAGGGGATGTCTGCAAGGGGTTTTGTACTGTAGGGCTATGTCTTCTGGATTTACTGTGGAATTAGTCCTTTCTTCATTCTATAGAAGACAAACTGAGAATAGAGGCATCGGGGGAAATGCAGCGGATACAAAGGTCCGGCAACACATTGGGGGAGTCAGAAGGCTCCTGGCTGCTGGGGAATTACAGAAAGCTAAGAGATCACAGAAAGGCTCAGAATGACAGAAGCAGAGGACGAAGAGAGAATGAAGCCAGGGACCTTCAGGTTTAAATCTGTGGAGTGAAACTGCCAAAATAAGTTGGACTGAGAATTTCCAATGATGTCTCTGTTCTTTAGATATGTGCATCTAACAGCTTAGTGTTTGAAATTGAAATTTAGTTTCAGAGGATGTGTGTGGGATGGGGGTTGGTAAAACAGAATCAACCATGGGAAATTGTTTTCAGCAATGTTATGTGGTTCAACTTAATATTGACCTCAATATCCCCCTCATCTCCCCGAGGGTCAGATAGATTTGGGTTCGAAAGTTGTGGCTCAGTCACAGTCTAGCTTTGTGAACACTTGGCCAGCCTTCTCTACAAGATTCTCACTTTCCTTATCCAGAAAGTGGGAATAATATTATCTTAGGGCTGTAGCACAGACAGAAGGCGTCAATGTTTACTAAGTATCCCTGGAAGCTCTCAAAGGCAGTTCTTCCTAATTTTGTTGCCCTTGAACCCATCTCTCTGGCAGCCCTCCTTTTTCAAGCTCCTTCTCTAATGTCCCACTGCCCTCGAGATAAAATCAAACTTCTTGACAGGTCCAACAAGGCCCTTCATGGCTTCCGGCTTTGGCCTATTTTGCCACCCTGTGTTTTTTTTTCCATTCCCATACAAACTATAAAGAATTTCCACACTCATGTTAAAGCGAAATCCTTCCACTCCTCAGCAAGCCGCCATTTGCTCTCATTTCCTTGGCCTAGAACACTAGTCCCCCATCTTGTCTGCCCCCCCTTCCCCATTAACAGGTGCCTTTTCCCCTTGGAAACTTTTAGACTTCTAGCTACATACTAGCAGAGCTCCCTTGGAAAATATATTTTGCTCCTCAGTTCACTCGCTACACTGTATCTTAATGGTTTGTTTTCTTAGCTCTCTCCCCCTCTGGCAGCAGCTATATCTGGCTTATCCTCCATCATCTTCCAAAACTGATAGCACTGAACACATTTTAGGGGCTCAGTCATTCTCTGCCAATGCTGCCACATCTTAGGAGCTCATGTTACAGCAAATTCATTTTTTCTTCTATTCTTCCAGATACTTTTTCCTTTAGACACAACTCACACATGTCAGGACAGGCTGATGAGGAGAAAAAAATTTCTGCATCACTACCAGGTATATACAGAAGATTTATTTCACATAAATAAGCAATCCGTAAATACAGAGGATTTTGTTTATTCTAGTAGGGAGTCCTTCTTTGTTTAGATCTCTTTGTAATTTAAAAGGTCCATGAATATTTCAAGTTATGAATCTAAAAGCAAATGTTCTAAACATAATTGAAAAATGTTATTTACAGGATATCTAGGGGTAATCAGGGAAGAAGGAGAAACTTAGTTTTCATGAAATGGTACTTTAATCAATCAATATTACAAAACACTGTTAATTTTTTCTTTTAGATTACTGTTTTCAATTTTTATTTAATTTATTTAACTTACTTTGCTTTATGTAAGTAAGAGCTTAATTTACTCCAGCTCAGTAGAAGCAAAAAAAAAAAAAAAAACCAAAACAACAACAACAACCAAACAAACAAACAAACCCATGCAAGATATTTGGATTAAAAAAGGAACACTTTTATTTCAGGACAGCACACTCTCCAATTTAGAAAGAGGCTGTAAAGAAAGAAATACAGTATCATTTCCCTTCACAGTACACAAAATAGTCTTAACATTTCTGTACTTCTGTACTCTGGTCATCAAATTCATCAAATGTGTGATGGTTTTCCCTCTCTCAGAATTCTGCGATGCTAGGTTGGTTTCCTATAATTTGACTCAATTCTGATACTATCGGCTTAGAGATACTCTGAAACCATGGAGTTTAGGGTCTCAGTCCCACAAGACTACTTCTATTTAAGATGCCAAGTTTAAGTGCAAGTTGCTCTTTCTACTTCTGATGGATGGACTAGAAATCAGTCTCCCATGACCCCCGCTTCAGGTTTGATTAATTTGCTCGGGCAGCTCACAGAACTCAGGAAACCAATTTACTTACTGCATTCCCAGTTTATTAGAAAAGAATGTAACTTAGGTGTGGTCAGAGGGAAGAGTCATTTTCATGCCTTCTCTCTTAGCATCTTAACTCCCTCAGCATCTTCACAACTAGGACGTTCTCCCATCTCCTTCTTTCTGGGTTTTCTTCATTACAGAGGTGTGATTGGATAAATTACTGGCCATTGGTGATTTTTTTCTCTCGGTTGTATTGAGACATATTCACATATTGTGTACGTTTAAGGTGGACAACATAACGATTTGATATTTCAAAAGGATTATCAAAATAAGTTAACATCGTCATACAGCTACAAATATTTTTTATCTTATGTTTGGACTCTTAAATATTTACCCTTAGGAGCATTCAAATATATAATATGGTATTGCTAACTATAGTCAGCACTATGTATCACATTTTCTTTGTCCTCTTATCTGTTGATGAACACACAGGTTGTTTTCATGTCTTGGCTCATATAAATAATGACGCAATAAACATGGGGGTGCAGCTGTTTCTTCCAAATAGTGAATGCTTTTCCCTTGAATAAATGCCCAGCAATGAAATTGCTGGCTTATATGGTAGTTCTATTTTCACACTTTTGAAGAGCATTCATGGTGTTTTCTATAGTGGCCATATTTTACTCCAATTTACATTCCCACCAGCAGTGTAAAAAGGTTCTTTTTGCTCCGTATCCTTACCAGTACTTGCTATGTTTTGTCTTTTTGGTAATAGCTGTTCTAGCAGGTGTGAGGTGATATCTCATTGTAGATTGGATTTCCATCTTCCTGACGATGAGTGATGTTGAGCACCTTTTCATGTACCTTTTGGCTATTTGAATATTTTCTTAATGTATTTTCAGGTCGTTTCCCCATTTTTAAATCGGTTTATTTTATTTTTTGCTATTGAGTTGTATATATCAAATATATTATGTACCTATAATATATTTGGGTATGCAACCTTTATCAGATGTATAGTTTATAAATAATTTCTCCCATTTCATAGGTTTCTTTTTCATTTTTTTTTATATTTTATTTATTTGACAGAGAGAAATCACAACTAGGCAGAGAGGCAGGCAGAGAGAGAGGAGGAAGCAGGCTCCCTGCGGAGCAGAGAACCCGATGTGGGGCTCGATCCCAGGACCCTGGGATCATGACCTGAGCCGAAGGCAGAAGCTTTAACCCACTGAGCCACCCAGGCGCCCCGGTTTCTTTTTCATTTTATTGATTACTTCTTTTTCTATGCAGAAGTTTTATACTTCGATGTAGTCACTTGTTTATTTTTTATTTGGTTGCCTGTGCTTTTGGTGTCATTTCCAAGAGATTGCTAATAAGACTCACGTCAAGTTGCTTTTTTCCTGTACATTTTTTCTAGGAGTTTTATGGCTTCTGGACTTACATTTACGTCTTTCAACCATTTTGAGTTAATTTTTATGAGTGGTATAACACGGATATGTAGTTTAATTCTTTTTCAAGTGAATATAAGTTCTACCAACACCATTTATTTATTTATTTATTTGTAAAAGATTTTATTTATTTATTTATTTGTCAGAGAGAGAGAGAGCACACAAGCAGGCAGAGTGGCAGGCAGAGGCGGAGAGAGAAGCAGGCTTTCTGCGGAGCAACGAGCCCGATGCGGGACTCGATCCCAGGACCCCGGGATCATCGCCTGAGCCAAAGGCAGTGGCTTAACTGACTGAGTCACCCAGGTGTCCCCGAACACCATTTATTGGTAAGACTGTCATTTCCCCCATGAGTATTCTAGGCTACCTTTTCAAATGCTAGTTAACAGAATATGCATGGGTTTAGTTCTGTGCTCTTGATTCTGTTCCATTGGCCCATGTGTCTGTTTTCATGCCATTACCACTCTGTTTTGATTACTTATCACTTTATAATATAGTTTAAAATAGGGAAGTGTGATGCCTCTGGCTTTGTTTCTCTTTTTAAGGATTACTTTGGCTATTTAGGGTCTTTTGTGGATCCAGGCATATTTTAGGACTGTTTTTATATTTTTCTAAAAAATTTTGTTGGAATTTTGTTTGGAATTGCATTGAATCTAGAGATGGCTTTGGGCAGCATGGATGTTTAACAATATTGATACTTCCAATCCATATACATGGGATATTTTTCCATTTCTTTGTGTCTTCAATTTCTTTCATTAATATCTTGTGGTTTTCAGGGTGGAGGTCTTTCACCTACTTGATTACATTTATTTTTAATTATTTTATTGTTTTTGATGCTATTGCAAATGGCATTGCTTTTATTATTTCATTTTTAGATAATTCGTTGTTAGTATATAGAAACTACTATTTTTTGCATGTTGATTTTGTAACCTTTAACTTTACTGAACGTGTTGAGAGATTTAAATGATTTTTTAGTGAAGTCTTTAGTGTTTTATATATATAAAATCATGTCATCTGCAAAGAAAGACAATATTATTTCTTCCTTTCCAATTCTGATTTATCTATCTATCTTTCTATCTTTGCCTAACTGCTATGGCTAGGACTTCCAGTGTTATGTTGAATAGTGCTGATGGGAGTAGGTACCCTTCCGTTGTTCCTGACCTCAGAGGAAAAGTGTTCAACCTTTTAGCTTTAAATATAATGTTAGCTATGGGCTTGTCATATATGGTCTTCATTATACTGAGGTATATTCTTTCCATACCTTAGTTGTTGGGAGTTTTTATCATGAATCGATATAGAATTTTGTCAAATGCTTTTCTTCTACCTATTGAAATGATCATATGAATTTTAGCTTTCATTCTAATTCATGTGATGTATCATATTTGTTAATCTGCCTATGGTGAACCATTCTTGCTCCTATGAATGAATTCCACTTAATTATAGTGTATGATCTTTCTAATATGCTGTTCAGTTTGGTTTGCTGGTATTTTGTTGAGGAATTTTGCCTCATATTCATCAGGGGAATTGGCCTATAGTTTTCTTTTCTTGTAGTATTCTTTTCTGACTTTGGTGTCAAATGCTTGTCTTATAAAATGAGTTTGGGAGTGTTACCCCTCTTTAATTTGAGCATTTTCCTCCTATTATCAGTTTCTAGTGTCATTACATTGTAGTTGGAAAAAAAATGTGTGTATGATTTCAAGTGTCTCAAATGTCTTTACTCCATTAAGTTGACAGCATTATCAATGTTCACAATTATCCAGTTAGATATATAGAAAGTAATGTTTTTTAAAAATATTAATTTGTTTGAGAGACAGAGAGAGAGAGAGAGTGAGCGCAAGCATACAGGGTGGTGGGGGAGGGACATAGGGAGAGGGAGAGAGAATCCCAGGCAGACTGCACGCTGGGTGGAGCATGATTCGAAGCTCAATCTCAGGGCACTGAGCTCACAACGTAAGCTGAAACCAGGAGTCAGATGCTTAACTGATTGCACCACCCAGGTGGCCAGGGAGTAAAGTTTTTACCCATTTGCTCCTAAAGACTATAGGATATAATATGAACCATTCCTTGCATTTTCTGTAGCAAACTGCTTCAGTGTTTTGGGCCTCTCCTTTGGCTTGTATTTACTAACATGTTTTATAATCCGATTTCAAAATGTGCATTTGGTCCATTACCACTCTGTTATCACCTTCCCAAATGTTGTCTTCGGAAAATAAAAACAAAAAAAGTATTTGTGTGAATGGGACTTAGAAAAGAAATTGTATTTATTGCTTGGTGTTTAGCATTCTCAGAGGACTTTTAATAGCATAGGCTATTGATAAAAAGAGAAAACCCTTCTACAATTATTGCCCTTTCACAGTGTAAATGCTTAACCTCCAAGAAAACATTATTTGATATTATTCTTTTCTCCTGAGGAATACCAGGGAATAATCAAAAATTTCAAGCTTTATATGAAGGAAGGATGGTTTCTCTTTTATTTTATGACTGGTTTTTCTGATCATAAAAAAAAATAAAATGGACATTGCTGAATATTTTTTAAACTTTGAAGAGTAGAAAGAAAAAATCCCTATAGTTCTACCTACCAGAAATAATATCCTTAAACTTTCATTTCCATTTTTTTTTTTTTTTTATTCCTAGAGAGAGAGTGAGAACAGGAGAGGAGGGTGACGAGGAGCGGGGAGGGGCAGAGAGAGAGTCCTAACCATCCACCCTGGACCCCGACAGGGGCTCTATGTCCTGACCTTGAGATCATGACCTGAAGCAAAATCAAGGGCCAGGTGCTTAACCAACTGAGCCACTCGGGTGCCCTAAACATTCCTTCCCTTCTAAGCAGCTTGCTGCCTTCAAGCACTCCCCGCCCAGCCCCTGCCAAGCCACCCTTTTAGAAAATTCTGTGCCTGAGACTCTGCGGGCACCAATGTGATGCCTCGTATTTTCCACTCCATTTTTTTTTCTCTCTCCTTGTTACCCTTCTGACAACAGGGAGAGTGTGTTGCTGGAGATGCTGCCAGACGGATCAAACTTTCATTGCCTCAGAATGTAGACTCCCCCCACGCCACCCCCCTGCCTGGAGGGTGCCTGCTGGTTAATGCAGGTCCTAGACTTTCTGGGGGCTTATGTGAGATTGTTTCCATTGTTCCCGATTTCAGCTTACCTTCTCATAATTGCCCTTTGGGCCCACCCCTGCACCCCATGGCTTCATAGCCTGTTAACTGCTATGACTATCAGTGAACTCTTAGAACCCTAGCTGGCCTTAGGACACTTCTTGCTTAAAAATGGTGTTTGGACATAGGCATTCTGCACATCTCCCTTCCATCTGATTCCTGAAAGTGAATTTATGGGGCTACTGGTGAAGTAGTAATTATTCTTATGTCTCTTGATACATATTGCCAAATTACTTTTCTTATTAGTTAGTATACCCTGTATATATTAATAATAAAATTTTATCTGATGTCTTTTTACCCAAGAATTTACATAGTTTATTTCTGTCTTTTAAAATGTTTTTATTCAGATTTTTTCGAGTTCTAATCTTCTGCTTGTTTTTTGGCAAATATCTTCTACTGCTTTTATGATTATAGAAATTCTATATACACTCTCAAGAGGCTCTATGATTTCCATATACTTCCTATTTTCTTTTGGGTTTCTTTAATTTTGTTTATTTTATTTATCTAAAATTTTAGCATATTAGTACAATGTGACACAGTAACACAATTATTTTAAAATTTCCAAACAGGGGTGCCTGGGTGGCTCAGGTCATGATCTCCAGGTCCTGGGATCAAGCTCCACGTTGGGCTCCCAGCTCAGCAGGGAGTCTGCTTCTCCCTCTCCCTTCGCTTCTCTCCCTCCTTGTGCTTTCTCACTCTCTCTGTCTCTGTCTCTCCCTCAAATGAATAAATAAAATCTTTTAAAAAATAAAAAAAATTTTCCAAATAGATAATTATTCTAACTTGAAACCCTGGGAAACCCAGATCTATCTAAGTCCATTCAAATCATCTATATAATAAAGTAGAAGTCACACTCTATTAAGTTCTATTGTGCTTTTTTGGTTTGTTTTTGTTCTGTTTTGTTTTAGGAAGGATGGTTTTAGAGGCTGGTTATTTAGCTGATGGTAGTAATCCATTCCCTTGAATGACATGATGATGAAAATTCCTGAAGCCCTACCAGTATAGTTGGTAGAATCATAAAACTGCCCTAGATGAGATGGCAATGGAAATGAGAATAAACATGAATGCTTGTGTTTATATATAAAAAGAGAACCAAAATGTTTCCTTTTAATGCCCCAATGAGTGGAGTCAGAAAACGAGTCAACAGACAAAAACCTGTTGATTTGTACGGATAGATTCATTCAAGCACTCTCGTAGAGTTGTCTGGGTCCATAGATGCTGTTATGTTAATATAGTTGTTAACCATGTAGCTGTGAACCCACAAGCCCTCTCCGTTCCAGGAGTCTGTGCTCTTAGAAAAGGCATCATCTCACTCTCCTTGTACATCTCCTTGTGTGAGTTAGTCTGGGATTGGGGCCCTCGAGACAATCAACAATTTAGGTTATTTTCTCTGCCACTATCATGGTCCAGGAGGCCGGCCAGTGCAGGAGTGTAGGACTGGGACCAAGAAGACTTGATTTAAAAATCTTAGAGCAGGGCTCAGAGTCTTAAGTGTTTCCTAGTTTTCTTGGTGATTCTTAGGACTGATTAAGTGTAAAAATTATGACAGCAGGGTCTACCTTTAAGAGATATATTGTTTCATTTATTTTATATATGATTTTTGTTTATTCTTCACAGTTTTAATTCATATTTTTTGATATATTTTATTCATCTAGCAGGGTAAGATTTATTTTAATTCTTTTTATTTATAATTTTAAAATGTGCTTTGTCTTCTAGATGAATTTTACAATAATTTCCATGGGAATTTGTTTAAAATTATAATAGTGCCGTGATTTTCATTAAAAAAATTTTTTCTATGTATTTCAGGAACTTAAAAGATTTATGTTTGGTAAGGATTTCTCTTATTTTTCTAAGTGAAGTTATATTATTTTCTTTGTAAAGGACTATAATATTTCTACTTGTTATTATTAGTTATCTTACATTCTTAGTCACTACTGTGAATGAATTGTGTTCTGCCTTTTTATTTTTATAACATCTTTGGTTACAAGAAAATAATTACTATTTTGTACCTAAGCATTTTAATATTCTCTACTCAAGGAGAATATGTTTTAAATTTTCACTCACATTTTCTTGGATTTCTTCAAATAATGATACATATCTGAAAATTCCTTTTGGTTTTTCTGTGCAGACTACGTACCACAAAAGTCTTGGGTGAAACTCCATTCTCTGTTTTTGTATTTGGATACTAGTTTCTTGAATGTGTCCACTCTCTGAAAATTCATCAGGATGTATCCTTATAAACTATGTACATTTCTGCAGTAACTATTTTTTTTAAGGATTTGTCTGTTTCTGAGAGAGTGCATGCATGTGCACATGGCAGGGGTAAGGGGTGGGCAGAGGGAGAAGAAGATAATGAAAGAAGCAAACTCCCCGCTGAGCAGGGAGCCTAACTCGGGCTGGGCTCCATCTCAGAACCCTGAGCCAAAATGAAGAGTCAGATGCTTAACCGACTGAACCCCCCCAGGAACTCCTACAATAAGTTTTTTAAAGCCTTCATCAAACCTTGTACTCCTGTACAAAAGGCAGAGTGTGTAAGAAGTATCTGGGTGCTCATTAAAAACATAAACCCTTGGTTCCACTGTCTCAAAGATTCTGTCTTAGGAGATGTAGAGTGGTCACAAAACACATGGTTTTGCTGAGCACCGCAGGTGATTCTCAGGAAGCTTCCATCACATTTTAGGAATGTTGCTGAGTATATTGTTTTCAGTGCTCTGTAGTGTTTCAGGGAAGAAACCTGAGATCTCTGTCTTCCTTCCTCTACTTCCTATCCTTCTGTCACCTGAGACTTGTGTCCTGTTGGTAAATAGAGAAGGAGTGGGGTGGGGGAGAGTATGAGGCTGGCGGAGGCAGCCCATGGGTAAAACTCAGACTCCTCAAATGTAGCAGCACCTGAGAAATGGGTCATGGCAGCTGATGGGGAGCCTACGAGAGGAGGGTCCTTTCCTTTCTCTCCCAAGATAAATGCTGCAGCTGCTGTGTTTTAGAATCTGAAGGAAGCCTGTATAGCCTGATTGAATTCTTCAATACTGATCTGTTTACATTCATCGGACAGGAACCCATCCTGATCTCCTGTTAATAACTTCCTTTGTTCAGAGTCCTGTCCATCTCTCCCTCCATGCCTTCGTCTGTGTTTTAGTCAAGAGTTAGGTGTGCGGGCAAATAGAAGTCTGGAATCATAATAAAGTAGAAATTTCAGGGGAACAGTTTTCATAACATCTTTCTTCTTCCTTGAAAATGGCAAAATGGTTAACCAAAACAAAATTTACCAGAACAGTTATAGAAGTGATTGGCTGTAAATATAAATATATAGTTTTATAATGTGAAAAGAACTTACACCTTGGAGTCCTAACACATTAATCTCTGTCTGTAACATAGTCAGTATATTTGAGCACCAGACTGGAGTCGTAAGCGAGGTTTTAAACCAGGTTCTGTCACTTACTTTCTGTTTAATCTTGGACAGGTCCCTTAAACTGTCTGGGTCTCTCCTTGCAAAATATCTGTCATCACTTAGGATATTTTTTAGGTGTGTGGCTCTGTTATATAATGAGGTCGTGGGACACTCTCAGGTCTTAAAGATAGAAAGAAAGCTTAATTACTGTTATGCTTCTTATAGACATATATACTGCATTTTAGAAATTTTCAACAGAAATGTAAACAAACTATGTAGATTGACTTGTAGCTCCATGTGCTCCTTAACTAACATTTATATGTCTGCTTAGAATTTTGAATAGCATTTTCCTATACAGTTTTGAATTACAAGATGGGCACGATTATGAGAGTTCCAAAACACATATGCTGTATTTTAAAATAATTATATAATATCTGTCTATCACCTGTCATCTATGTATATGGGTAGGTATACAAACAAACATGCATTTAAAATATTATTTGAAGTAACTCCTAGTTAGCTTAGCTTTTCTGGATACCACATTCCTTCCTTTAGTTGGAAAAAAAGAAACAGTTAAATTTGTTTATCTTTAGTGATCCTGAGTTAGTGGAAGCATAAGCATTTATAAACCAAATTTGAGAGGCAGATATGAAGGTTCAAGGAATACAGAGTGACTACTGACACTCAAGTCATGGAAAATTACAAGTTCTAGAATATCCAAGGAATTCTGAGAAACAAACAGTTTGCTCAACAGACTTTGTTGTGATCCCAAGGAGCCAAGAAGACATTTTTGACATTAAGAAGGAAACCATAATTTGACTCTCCCTGCAAAGGAAATAAAGGAGAAAGTTTTCTTAATTTCTGGGAGGTAAACAGGATGACAAGCAGAGAAGCTAGAAAGCTGGGCAGTCTGATTTTGAATTAGGAACCGAAATGCATCTCCAAACCCGTTATTTATGCTATCTATGCATACAATAAAAAAGTAGTAGGTAGCCTGCCTAGAGACGGCATAAAAAGATAAGAAGACAGTAAGTCCCACACCTCAAGGGGCTTAGGAGTTGGAGGAGATAAATAGATAAGAACATAACGTTTAATAGCCCCTGCAATAAAACCCCACTTAGGGAAGAAGGCAGTCTTAGCATTTGTTTTATTTTTTTATTTTGTATTTTGTATTTTTTTAAAAGAATTTATTTATTTATTTGACAGAGATCACAAGTAGGCAGAGAGGCAGGCAGAGAGAGAGGAGGAAGCAGGCTCCCCCCTGAGCAGAGATCCTGATGGGGGTCTCGATCCCAGGACTCTGGGATCATGACCTGAGCTGAAGGCAGAGGTTTAACCCACTGAGCCACCCAGGCACCCAGTATTTGTTTTAAAAGTGTTTTATAAAGCTCCCTGGCCATTCTAACATATTTCCACAGGTAGGAACAGTTGTGCAGGTAGTCATTTAAGGGTTGTTTCCAATGGTTATGGCTCCAGGGTAATGGGGAGAAAAAGAGTCACTCATATCTCTGGTATGGTCATTTTTGTTGACTTCATTGGACACATTTCCTTTTTCATTTCTTGATGTATGAAATTGGCACTAGATCCTGGTGTTTCCTCTAATTTGCCCTAAGAATTCCTGATGTCTCAAGTAATTTTCAGCTATCACAAAGATGTCTACAACTACCTTTCCAAAGTCTTTATTGTATGTATTAGTACATGTATAAAATCAGCTCTATGAAATGAACACTCAGGGAGGCACGAGCTCACTGACGTAAAGAAATTAGAATAAAAACACTCCATGGGTTTCTAAAATGTTAAGTCAGTGTCATGAACTCTTCATGACCCTGAGCAATCAGATACCTCCTACTTAGGAACAGATTACAATTAAGTCTGAGAATTTGAAACAGCTAACCCAAACAGTACATAACTGAGAATCCTATCAAGAATGAAAACATGGATACCTTAAGGTACGCTCATTTAAAGGGCTTTTGACTGGGGATTGACCACTCAAAGCCTTAGAAGACATTCATTGACTGCTCTGTCTGGGAAACTTCTATCCCACCTGAGGTCTAGCCACTGTGATTTTTGCTTCTTCTCCCAAGTTGTCATCTTTCCCTTTCCACTAATCTCTCTGCCAGGTTGCAAACATTTGCCCTCATTTGCTCTCTGGCAGCGAAGACAGAGGCTGGGGGGATGGAGAGTCCAGTGCTCGTTGTGTGTCCCATATTCCATCAGCTGTGTAATACCTTGTTCTTTCTGTAATTGGCTCCAACCCATTATTGTCCATGTCCTCAGTTACTAGTTTCTTCTGCCAATCCTTTCCTTTATCCATGTATTAAAAGCAAAGTAAATCGTGGTACTAGCACAACAGAAAAATGAAAAGAGAAACTATATTCAATGTAAAATTTTGAGGGTTCAGCCTATTGTTCAAGGAGATCAGGATTCTTCGAAGTAAAAAAAAAAAAAAAGAAAAAAAGATAAAAAAATCCATGGAACTAGCAAAAAAAAAGTAATTAATTAAAAAGGGAAAAAGAGAACAGTTTTCTCTCTTTCTATGTATGTCTAGTGTTTCCATTTGCAACAAGGTCCCAAAGAATTGTTAAGCTCTTGCCCCACGGACTATTCTCTTCTGCTGGAAGACCAATGGATTTCTCCTGGTAGAAAGTGTTTTCCTAATATCTGTAGATATCTCCCCCAATATCTAATCCTCAACCAACCCGGAAGTAGATGAAGCTGCTTTGCTGCGTCACTGCTGGAGTCCTTGAATTAGCTCAGCTCAGTCAGGACCAAGACTGTATGCTCTGTGGTCCTCCACTACGCCTTATCTTTCCTCCATCTTGGAACTCTCTAGACCTCAGTATAAAAGTGTGCTGCTGCAGAGCAGAATGACACTTGTTTTGTATCCTTTCCTGGAGCATTTGGGCACGGTGTTCCTGCACCTGAGCTTCCCTGGGGGAAGTTATGGTGTTTGCTCTCTGAGAGTTTCCTCTTCTAGATTTCTTCTTGCTTTAATTGTACTGAACAATGTATGAGCCCTAGTGGCAGCTTTGCTATGACCACTGGGTTTCTCTCATGTCATATCCTCCCAACCCGTCATTTAATGAATTAACCTTTCTTTGGAAGAGATTCCTCTTCTAGCTCATTGGCCAGGCTTTTTGTTTTACCTTTCTCTGAATCCTGACTTGACTGTAAGACAAAAGTGTATTTTTATGTGATTCTTTTTCTCTTGAAGTCACCAAGGAACCTCAGTTCTAAGGGAAGATGTTCAGAGATGAATATTTCTAAACTTTTTTAACCTTTGGATCTGATGGGGCGCCTGGGTGGCTCAGTGGGTTAAGCCTCTGCCTTCGGCTCAGGTCATGATCCCAGGTTCCTGGGATCGAACCCCACATCGGGATCTCTGCTCAGCAGGGAGCCTGCTTCCCCCCCCCCTCTTTCTGCCTGCCTCTCTGCCTGCTTGTGATCTCTGTCTCTCAAATAAATAAACAAAAATCTTTTAAAAAATGAAATATTTCCATGAGGTTTGACCCACCCTTGTTTAGGAGATGATGTTAACCCGTGTTGCCTGTTTATTTACAAGAGACATTAATCACAGGTTGAACTCACAGTTTATAAAACTTAGCCATAACTCTCATCAAAAATAGTCAGGTGAGACTTTAGAGAACACGTGGGATTGTGTTGGGCCAAGGCGAGGGTTGTTGAAATCCAGGAGCCTCGGCATATACGGCACAAATCCAAAGTTCACTCTAAATCTCACCCTCCAGTGACAGGCTAATGGATACTCTTACCCGTTGAGACCTAAAATCTGGACTGACATACAATATAAAGGTCTCTCTTCAAAGACTTTAGAACTTTATACTGTGAAACTCTGCTTATTTTTGCTCGTAAGTGGTACTTAGTCACTGTCTGAAATACAAAATTCCCCACCACTTGGTTGCACTAGCAGCTATGTTCAAGCTGTTGTAAACTCCCTTGTTCAGAAAGCCGCCATCTTTCACTGTGATGCTTGATTCCAAATAGCAGTCCTTGGTGCTTTTGTTTTTCTCAAGTTGGTTTTCTGCTCTGGGCACCGTGTGATGAAGATTGGGAGGTATCAACATTTGTTCCTTCTCCCATACCAGTCCTGATCAGTGGAATAGAAACACAAAGATAGCAGATAAGGCTCAAAGTATTGGCTTTATTAATAGCTGGGAAGCATCCTCTAACCCCAAAATATAGAGCTACTGAAAACTGCTGCTTGATTTAAAGCATGTGCCAGTAGCTTTCTTCTCTTGACTTCTTTTTTTTTTAAATTTTTTTTTTTAAGCATTTTACCTATTTATTTGACAGAGGGAGAAAGATCACAAGTAGGCAGAGAGGCAGACAGAGAGAGAGGGGGAAGCAGGCTCCCTGCCGAGCAGAGAGCCCGATGCAGGGCTCGATCCCAGAACTCTGGGACCATGACCTGAGCCAAAGGCAGAGGCTTAACCCACTGAGCTACCCAGGCGCCCCTCTTCTCTTGACTTCTAACTGTGAATCTAAACAACAACCAAAAGACTCTAGCGGGGGCACCTGGGTGGCTCAGTGGGTTAAAGCCTCTGCCTTCAGCTCAGGTTATGATCCCAGGGTCCTGGGATCGAGCCCCACATCAGGCTCTCTGCTTAGCTGGGAGCCTGCTTCCTTCTCTTTCTCTGCCTGCCTCTCTGCCTACTTGTGATCTCTGTCTGTAAATAAATAAATCTTTAAAAAAAAAAATAAAAAAGACTCTAGCGGAGCCTGCCAGGGACTCTGAGGTCTCTTGTAGTGGTCTGCAAACTTGAGTGTGCATCAGAATCACCTGGAGGGCTCCTTGCAACAGATCGGTGGGCTCCACCCCCAGAGTTTTGGGACCACTAGGTTTGTGGCAGGAATGGAGAATTTGCATGTCTGGCAAGTTCTCAGGTGATGCTGGTGTTGCTGCTTTGGGAGTCCCAGGCTGCAAAAATTACTTTGATTTATTTTGCAGCAGGTGGAGGAGTAAGGCTGATCAACTACCCCCATTGCGGTAGTCTGAGAGAGAGGTTTGAATTGCTTTTCTGACGCAATAACCCTGCCCCTCTTCCCGCCCTCCAGAGCACGTGGCCCTGTGGATATCAGATTTAATTAATTTTGCCCATCAGGATGCTTGCTTTAAATCCTAGTAGGGGAAGCAAATAGTAGGACCGGCATGAAAACCCAAAAATATACACTCAAGTTTTGCTTTTTTTTTTTTTAAGCATTGTTGCTGTTTTTGAGGAAAAGAGAAAGGTAAAGTAAGGGTTTTTCTATAACAGTTAAGAGTAGTGACCAAAAAACAATTTTGCTTCTTGAGGAATTAGGTGTAGGAGGATCCCAGAAGAATATAAATTTCGCAGGTGCCGAAATGTTTGATTCTCCCTGCTAAGGAAGTAAAGGAAAAAGGCACCTTACTTTCTGGGCAGTAAACGGAACAACGACATTTTGACGGGAACACTGGGCTACTTAACTGTTTTGTGGTGAGTGGATGTTGGGATTCCAGAAGATTATAGGACTCGGTGACCACTGGACTACAGAAAGGTGAGGAAAATTTTTTTTTTTTTTTTGCTTGTGGGTATTATGCTGGAATTTATTAGCTGTGTGCTTGGGAGAGGCACTTAATCTTCTTAAGCTCCTGATTTCTCATCTAAAAAATGGGAATAGCCTTGCTCTGAGGAGGGTGCTTTTGGATATTAAATGAAACAGTGCTTTAAAATGCTGAGTACATTGTTTGTTCTGCAATATACTTTGTCAGTGGCAGCTACTTAATTAAGTAAAAAGTTAATGATCTGAGAAGTTAAACACAAAGAGTTGTAAAGGGAGTGCACCAGTTTTCTAGTGAGGTTGTTAAAAATTACCGCAAATTTACTGTGCTAGAACAACACACATTTATTCTTCTAGTTCTCTAGGTTACAAGTCTGAGGCCCGTCTTTCCCAGGTAAAAGCAACATGTCAATAGGGCTGTATTCCCTTTTGAAGCCTCTAGGGGAGAATCTGTTTGCTTTCTACGTCCAACTTTTAGGGGCTGTCCACATTGCTTGGCTACTGGTCTCTTTCTTCCATCTTCAAAGCCAGCAAAAGAGTGTTGCCCTGCTCCTGCTTTTGGTCATTACATACTTTTTTGGATTCCACTTGTCTTCTTCCTAATGTGATTTGATTACACTGGGCCCATGCAAGTGGTTTGGGATTATTTTAAGGTCAGCTGATTAATATCCTTAATTTAAACTGCAACTTTACCTGCCTCAAAGTGTAGTGTACTAATTGGTTCTGAGAACAAGATGTCACTATTTTTAGAGATGGGGGTATTATTCTGTTTTCCATAAGAGGGAAAGTTCATTTTCACTGTGTTCCATGAAGATACCTTAGAGGCATGGAATTGTATGCATTTGTTCATTCGCTAGCATGTTTTAAGTATTTTTACTTATTTCATCACTGGAAATAAAAAGAATGAGTAAGATTATTTCTTATAACAGGTTAGAGTTCCCTAGTGAGATATAGACCATACATAAGCGAAATTGTGAAAAGGTATAATGGAGGACCCAAAGAGGGAGTGGTGCATTCTAGTGAGAATGAAATTTGGGAGGACTACAGGAAAGATGCTTGAGTCTTGGAATTTGTTTATCCATAGAGTAGGGAGGCAAGAAAGCATTATAGTTAAAGGATGCAGAGAGAATTACCTAGTGTAATGAGGAGTGCCTGGAAAATATAAGCAATGAGGCACATCAAGAACATACAGAGAGATAAGCCTAGAAAGATAGCGAGATTAGAGATTCTGATGCCTACTTATCTACTGCTCTTTTGGTATAACCTTGCATTAGCTGAATTACAGTGGTTTGGCTTTATCTTAAAGCCAGTGGGGGACAGTCATGCTATGTAGGATGAACCCAGATACAGAAACTCTCAGATTCCATGCTGAGGCTACATCCTGGTGTCCGCGATCGCTCACCTGTTGCAAATCCTCCAATTACTCATCTGCCAACCATATGATAAGTGTTTTTGTTCCAAAGATAAGATAAAGGAAGCCCTGCCCATGGCCTTGAGGCTTCTCAAGACAGGAAATAGAATTATGGCAATTGTGATAAGTAATGGAAATGAGATGTCCAAGGTACTTGTTTGGCCTTATCATCCAGTGCTTTGTGATCTTCCCAAGTGTGTATTGGTTTTGTGTCCTTAACCCTATTAATGTCTTTGAAAGCCGGGGTTTTTGGCTTAGCAGTTGCTGAGAAAATCAGTACTAATTCTCTTGCTCCTTCATTGGAAATAATCTCTTTCTTCTTCATTGGAAATAGCAATGGGAAACAGCTGCCATGGATGGCTTTGCATGTTTTTTCCAAACAAATAACTGTTTAAAGAAACTGTTTGGTCATTCCTCAGTCATGGTAAATCATAGTTTGGATTTTAGGGTCTCTCTTGACGCAATCTCTTAAAATGTCTTTTCCCTTTTTTCTCCCTAACACCTAACTTTACAAGTTGTTTTTTGTTTGTATGTTTGTTTTCCCTGAATGATAGCTTTGAGAAGTGTAGTGTCCTTTAGCCTGGCTGCACTCTTGTGCTGCCTGGAAAGGGATCTTGGGTATTTTTCTTTGATGTTAAAATAAAACATGATCATACCTCTGAACTTCCTATTCTACCTAACAATGCTAGAAACTGCTTCCTTTCTAGACCAGACCTGCATTGAGAATTTTTCGCAAGATAAGGAGTTCATGTTGACATTCTGTTATAATGGACAGGTGGGAGATGGGGCAGACCCATTGGTCTTCATAATTCATTATAAAATAAAAAATAACTCTTTGGGGAACCTTTCTTTCCCACTAGTTGCTATTGACTTCTGATCTCCTAGCATTCATCACACTCAGAGAGGGCTGTGAGACCTGCCCATGCTTCTTCTCTACCTAGTAACCATCAGTGAAGACTTGAGTGCCCACATAGACTATGCACATAATCCTTGAGCCTAAAAATAAGCTGTGGTTATCTATCCCACTTTACTCGTCTATCCCAAAGTACATACAGAAACTTTGAATTACTCCATGTTTGTCTTTTTTTTTTTTTCCCCTTTTTATTTATTTATTTTTTTCTTTCAGCGTAACAGTATTCATTCTTTTTGCACAACACCCAGTGCTCCATGCAAAACGTGCCCTCCCCATCACCCACCACCTGTTCCCCCAACCTCCCACCCCTGACCCTTCAAAACCCTCAGGTTGTTTTTCAGAGTCCATAGTCTCTTATGGTTCGCCTCCCCTCCCCAATGTCCATAGCCCGCTCCCCCTCTCCCAATCCCACCTCCCCCCAGCAACCCCCAGTTTGTTTTGTGAGATTAAGAGTCATTTATGGTTTGTCTCCCTCCCAATCCCATCTTGTTTCATTTATTCTTCTCCTATCCCCCTACCCCCCCATGTTGCTTCTCCATGTCCTCACATCAGGGAGATCATATGATAGTTGTCTTTCTCCGATTGACTTATTTCACTAAGCATGATACGCTCTAGTTCCATCCACGTCGTCGCAAATGGCAAGATTTCATTTCTTTTGATGGCTGCATAGTATTCCATTGTGTATATATACCACATCTTCTTGATCCATTCATCTGTTGATGGACATCTAGGTTCTTTCCATAGTCTGGCTATTGTAGACATTGCTGCTATAAACATTCGGGTACACGTGCCCCTTCGGATCACTATGTTTGTATCTTTAGGGTAAATACCCAGTAGTGCAATTGCTGGGTCATAGGGTAGTTCTATTTTCAACATTTTGAGGAACCTCCATGCTGTTTTCCAGAGTGGTTGCACCAGCTTGCATTCCCACCAACAGTGGAGGAGGGTTCCCCTTTCTCCACATCCTCTCCAGCATCTGTCATTTCCTGACTTGTTAATTTTAGCCATTCTGACTGGTGTGAGGTGATATCTCATTGTGGTTTTGATTTGTATTTCCCTGATGCTGAGTGACGTGGAGCACTTTTTCATGTGTCTGTTGGCCATCTGGATGTCTTCTTTGCAGAAATGTGTGTTCATGTCCTCTTCCCATTTCTTGATTGGATTGTTTGTTCTTTGGGTGTTGAGTTTGCTAAGTTCCTTATAGATTTTGGATACTAGCCCTTTATCTGATATGTCGTTTGCAAATATCTTCTCCCATTCTGTCAGCTGTCTTTTGGTTTTGTTAACTGTTTCCTTTGCTGTGCAAAAGCTTTTGATCTTGATGAAATCCCAATAGTTCATTTTCGCCCTTGCTTCCCTTGCCTTTGCCGTTGTTCCTAGGAAGATGTTGCTGCGGCTGAGGTCGAAGAGGTTGCTGCCTGCGTTCTCCTCAAGGATTTTGATGGATTCCTTTCTCACATTGAGGTCCTTCATCCATTTGGAGTCTATTTTCGTGTGTGGTGTAAGGAAGTGGTCCAATTTCATTTTTCTGCATGTGGCTGTCCAATTTTCCCAGCACCATTTATTGAAGAGGCTGTCTTCTTTCCATTGGACATTCTTTCCTGCTTTGTCGAAGATTAGTTGACCATAGAGTTGAGGGTCAATTTCTGGGCTCTCTATTCTGTTCCACTGGTCTATGTGTCTGTTTTTGTGCCAGTACCATGCTGTCTTGATGATGACAGCTTTGTAATAGAGCTTGAAGTCCGGAATTGTGATGCCACCAACTTTGACTTTGTTCTTCAATATTCCTTTGGCTATTCGAGGTCTTTTCTGGTTCCATATAAATTTTAGGATTATTTGTTCCATTTCTTTGAAAAAAATGGATGGTATTTTGATAGGGATTGCATTAAATGTGTAGATTGCTTTAGGTAGCATAGACATTTTCACAATATTTATTCTTCCAATCCAGGAGCATGGAACATTTTTCCATTTTTTTGTGTCTTCCTCAATTTCTTTCATGAGTACTTTATAATTTTCTGTGTATAGATTCTTAGTCTCTTTGGTTAGGTTTATTCCTAGGTATCTTATGGTTTTGGGTACAATTGTGAATGGGATTAACTCCTTAATTTCTCTTTCTTCAGTCTTGTTGTTGGTGTACAGAAATGCAACTGATTTCTGTGCATTGATTTTATATCCTGACACTTTACTGAATTCCTGTACAAGTTCTAGCAGTTTTGGAGTGGAGTCTTTTGGGTTTTCCACATATAGTATCATATCATCTGCGAAGAGTGATAGTTTGACTTCTTCTTTACCAATTTGGATGCCTTTAATTTCTTTTTGTTGTCTGAAAGCTGAGGCTAGGACTTCTAATACTATGTTGAATAGCAGTGGTGATAATGGACATCCCTGCCGTGTTCCTGACCTTAATGGAAAAGCTTTCAGTTTTTCTCCATTGAGAATGATATTTGCGGTGGGTTTTTCATAGATGGCTTTGATAATATTGAGGTATGTGCCCTCTATCCCTACACTTTGAAGAGTTTTGGTCAGGAAGGGATGCTGTACTTTGTCAAATGCTTTTTCAGCATCTATTGAGAGTATCATATGGTTCTTGTTCTTTCTTTTATTAATGTGTTCTATCACATTGATTGATTTGCGGATGTTGAACCAACCCTGCAGCCCTGGAATAAATCCCACTTGATCGTGGTGAATAATCCTTTTAATGTACTGTTGAATCCTATTGGCTAGTATTTTGGCGAGAATTTTTGCGTCTGTGTTCATCAAGGATATTGGTCTGTAGTTCTCTTTTTTGGTGGGATCCTTGTCTGGTTTTGGGATCAAGGTGATGCTGGCCTCATAGAATGAGTTTGGAAGTTTTCCTTCCATTTCTATTTTTTGGAACAGTTTCAGGAGAATAGGAATGAGTTCTTCTTTAAATGTTTGGTAGAATTCCCCTGGGAAGCCGTCTGGCCCTGGGCTTTTGTTTGTTTGGAGATTTTTGATGACTGTTTCAATCTCTTTACTGGTTATGGGCCTGTTCAGGTTTTCTATTTCTTCCTGGTTCAGTTGTGGTAGTTTATATGTCTCTAGGAATGCATCCATTTCTTCCAGATTGGCCAATTTGTTGGCGTAGAGTTGCTCATAGTATGTTCTTATAATTGTCTGTATTTCTTTGGTGTTAGTTGTGATCTCTCCTCTTTCATTCATGATTTTATTGATTTGGGTCCTTTCTCTTTTCTTTTTGATGAGTCTGGCCAGGGGTTTATCAATCCTATTGATTCTTTCAAAGAACCAGCTCCTAGTTTCATTGATTTTTTCTATTGTTTTTTTGGTTTCTATTTCATTGATTTCTGCTCTGATCTTTATGATTTCTCTTCTCCTGCTGGGTTTAGGGTTTCTTTCTTGTTCTTTCTCCAGCTCCTTTACGCGTAGGGTTAGGTTGTGTACTTGAGACCTTTCTTGTTTCTTGAGAAAGGCTTGTACCGCTATATATTTTCCTCTCAGGACTGCCTTTGCTGTGTCCCACAGATTTTGAACTGTTGTGTTTTCATTATCATTTGTTTCCATGAATTTTTTCAATTCTTCTTTAATTTCCTGGTTGACCCATTCATTCTTTAGAAGGATGCTGTTTAGTCTCCATGTATTTGGGTTCTTTCCAGCTTTCGTCTTGTGATTGAGTTCTAGCTTCAGAGCATTGTGGTCTGAAAATATGCAGGGAATGATCCTAATCTTTTGATACCGGTTGAGACCTGATTTGTGACCCAGGATGTGATCTATTCTGGAGAAGGTTCCATGTGCACTAGAGAAGAATGTGTATTCTGTTGCTTTGGGATGAAATGTTCTGAATATATCTGTGATGTCCATCTGGTCCAGTGTGTCATTTAAGGCCTTTATTTCCTTGTTGATCTTTTGCTTGGATGATCTGTCCATTTCAGTGAGGGGAGTGTTAAAGTCCCCTACTATTATTGTATTATTATTGATGTGTTTCTTTGATTTTGTTATTAATTGGTTGATATAGTTGGCTGCTCCCACGTTAGGGGCATAGATATTTAAAATTGTTAGATCTTCTTGTTGGACAGACCCTTTGAGTAGGATATAGTGTCCTTCCTCATCTCTTATTATAGTCTTTGGCTTAAAATCTAATTGATCTGATATAAGGATTGCCACCCCAGCTTTCTTCTGATGCCCATTAGCATGGTAAATTGTTTTCCACCCCCTCACTTTAAATCTGGAGGTGTCTTCGCGTCTAAAATGAGTTTCTTGTAGGCAACATACTGATGGGTTTTGTTTTTTTATCCATTCTGATACCCTGTGTCTTTTGATTGGGGCATTTAGCCCATTAACATTCAGGGTAACTATTGAGAGATATGAATTTAGTGCCATTATTACCCTGTAAGGTGACTGTTACTGTATATTGTCTCTGTACCTTTCTGATCTACTACTTTTAGGCTCTCTCTTTGCTTAGAGGACCCCTTTCAATATTTCCTGGAGAGCTGGTTTGGTGTTTGCAAATTCTTTCAGTTTTTGTTTGTCCTGGAAGCTTTTGATCTCTCCTTCTATTTTCAATGATAGCCTAGCTGGATAGAGTATTCTTGGCTGCATGTTTTTCTCGTTGAGTGCTCTGAATATATCATGCCAGCTCTTTCTGGCCTGCCAGGTCTCTGTGGATAAGTCTGCCGCCAATCTAATATTTTTACCATTGTATGTTACTGATTTCTTTTCTCGGGCTGCTTTCAGGATTTTCTCTTTGTCACTAAGAATTGTAAATTTTACTATTAGGTGACGGGGTGTGGACCTATTCTTGTTGACTTTGAGGGGGGTTCTCTGCATCTCCTGGATTTTAATGCTTGTTCCCTTTGCCATATTAGGGAAATTCTCTCCAATGATTCTCTCCAATAGACCCTCTGCTCCCCTCTCTGTTTCTTCTTCTTCTGGAATCCCAATTATTCTAATGTTGTTTCGTCTTATGGTGTCACTTATCTCTCGAATTCTCCCCTCATGGTCCAGTAGCTGTTTGTCCCTCTTTTGCTCGGCTTCCTTATTCTCTGTCATTTGGTCTTCTATATCACTAATTCTTTCTTCTGCCTCATTGATCCTAGCAGTGAGAGCCTCCATTTTTGATTGCACCTCATTAATAGCTTTTTTGATTTCAACTTGGTTAGACTTTAGTTCTTTAATTTCTCCAGAAAGGGCTTTAATATCTCCAGAGAGGGTTTCTCTAATATCTTCCATGCCTTTTTCGAGCCCGGCTAGAATGTTCAGAATCGTCATTCTGAACTCTTGATCTGACATAGTACCAATGTCTGTGTTGATTAGGTCCCTAGCCTTCGGTACTGTCTCTTGTTCTTTTGTTTGTGGTGATTTTTTCCACCTTGTCATTTTGTCCAGATAAGAGGATATGAAGGAGCAAATAAACTACTAATAGGGTGGCAAAGACCCCGGAAAAATGCGCTGTAACCAAATCAGAAGAGACCCCAAATTGTGGGGGGGGGGGGGAAGGGGATAAAAAACAGGTTCTGAAAAAAAAGAAAAAAAAAAAAAAGAAAAAAATTTAAAAAATAAAACAAATAAAAAAATATAAAAAAGAAAGAAAAAATATATATATTTAGATGAACTAGTCAAAAAACGTTAAAAAAGAAAAGGGTAAAAGTTTTTAAAAAAATTTAGCAGAAGAAGAAAAAAGAAAAAAGAAAAAAAATTGAAAAAAGAAAAAAAAATAAAAAATTGAAAAAAGAAAAAAAAATTGAAGTAGCCGCAAGACTAAAGAATCATGGGGAGAAAGCCATGAGTTCCGTGCTTTGCTTTCTCCTCCTCTGGAATTGCTCTGCTGTCTTAGGAATTGAACCTGCTTTCTCCTTGATAGATGAGCTTCGTCCTGGCTGGATATTTTGTTGATCTTCTGGGAGAGGGGCCTGTTGTAGTGACTCTCAAGTGTCTTTGCCCGAGGCGGGATTGCACCGCCCTTACCGGCGGCCGGACTAAGTAATCGGCTCGGGTTCGCTTTTGGGAGCTTCTGTTCCCTGAACGCTTTCCGTAGAGTTCCGGAGGACGGGAATGAAAATGGCGGCCTCCCAGTCTCCGGCCCGGAGGAGCCGAGAGCCTGGGGCCCCACTCCTCAGTGCGTCCCCAGAGGACAGCACCCAATCACTCCCGTATCCCCAGCCTCTAGCCGCGCTCCGAGCTCACCCAGCCCGCGACCAGTTCAAGGTAACCCCGAGCTGAGAGTTCAGTCCTCGGCTCTGTCTTTGAAGCCGGTTTCTCCGTTCTAATACCTGCGAGCTCTCCGACACTCTGACACCCCCGATCCTTCTGTGACCTTGCGGGGCCTGGGGCCCCGCTGGCCCCGCGTGGGCTTCACCCCGGTTTAGCCCCTGGAGCAATGTCCCTCAGTGGAACAGACTTTTAAAAGTCCTGATTTTGTGCTCCGTTCCTCCGCCGCTTGCCGGGAGCCGGCCCCTCCCCCCGCGGTCTATCTTCCCGTCGTTTTAGATTCACTTCTCCGCCAGTCCTACCTTTCAGAAAGTGGTTGATTTTCTGTTTCTAGAGTTGCTGTTCTTCTTCTCTTCGCTCTCCCGTTGGATTTGTAGGTGTTTGCTATGTTTAGATAAGCTATCGAGCTGATCTCCTGTTACCTGATGTAGTCTCAGGCTGCTACTTCTCCGCCATCTTGACTCCTCCTCCCATGTTTCAGTCTTAATATTGTCTGCAGAAATCTCATTTTCTCCTTTGGATCTGTCGTCTAGTGTATCCGTGCATTCAGGATCTCCTAAGAAAAGACCACGAACTGGGTAGTTAAGGAGGCTGGGAAGTCCAAGATCAATGCACAGGCAGAATGGGTCTGTGGTCTAAATCTACTATCTACTTCCTGGTTCATTGTGTCCCTGGGGAGCTCTGTGGTTTTTCTAAGAGCAGTAATGTCACTCATGAAGCCTCCACCCAAATGGCCTAATCTTCTAATATCACCATCTTTGGGTGGGTAAGACTTTAATATGCTAATGTTGGAGAGACACATTCATGGCATTGCATTCTTCCTGACCCTTGTCTGTGCCCCATAAGGGTGACCTGTTTGGGTTGCATTGATGTGTTCCCTAGCTCTTCAGCTTCCAGTTTGCTTCAGCAAACAGAACTAGCAGATGGGAAAGAGGCAGAAAAATGAAATCCACGAACTTGCTCCTCTTGCACTCTTCATGTGGAGTTGCTATTAGGATGCCCTTAAAACATAGATGAGTTCTCTGAACTACTTCCTCAATCTACCACTTCACTCGGCCTGAAGTGTGAGTACTCTGGTCTGATAAAATTACTCTGCTGTTACTATGCCCAGTGAATTGTGTTATTCCTGTGGCTTCTGTATATACTGCACTTGCAAACACATTTGTTTATGATTCATTAAATTCTTCTTAAACTACCCAACATGGGGGTGCCTGGGTGGCTCAGTGGGTTAAAGCCTCTGCCTTTGGCTCAGGTCATGATCCCAGAGTCCTGGGATCGAACCCCGCATCGGGCTCTCTGCTCCACGGGGAGCCTGCTTCCTCCTCTCTCTCTGCCGGCCTCTCTGCCTAGTTGTGATTTCTCTCTGTCAAATAAATAAAATATTAAAAAAAAAAAAAAAACTACCCAACATGAGCATTCCATGTGTTTTCTACGAGAGCACTATTATACAGATCTTCTTACCCTAACTCTCGGCGTACTGCTTTCAAATCTCAACTTGTCTGTCAGCCAATATAGCAGTTCTATCCAGGGTTTCCTTCCTGTATAATACAGATCTTGTGGTCCTTCCTCTTTTTGGTGTTTTCTCCTAATTCTGTTATCCCTCATAACTCCAGTCCTACAACCATCTAGGTACGTGAAGGATTTGATTCTGTCTCCTGTCCTTTGAACATTACTGGACACAAGCAAACAATTAGATGGATTTGTGTCCCTAAAAGTTCATGGTCCTGTATTGCTGCTGGACTTTCAATAACTGTCCATTTATAGTTCTTGTTGTGGATATTGGAAATGCAAACATTTGTACTGCTGTGTTCTTTTTTCCCTGCTTTGAGTTGATAATCTACTTGCTAATTTAACAGAAAAATCTATCTTTGAATTAACAATTCCCTAGGCTCCTCTCTGTGTCTCTTGAAATTCTTCCTTCTTGAAGTTTTGGTGGTTGCAAGTAAGATTTTGGAAAGTAACAGAGAATCAAACCCCAAGTGGTTGAAGCAGAAGGTTATTTATGGAGTTAAATGTGAGACTTTGAAACTGAGGTGGAGGGCTGACTTAGGTGTGTAGACTTCATTATGAAGTGGACTTCATTTAACCCATCTGCTGATGCTCATGTCTCATGGGAACAATAGATTCTATTCTCCTGGTAACAATCAAGCAGAAGTTCTGGGCCTGCCTCTAGTGAGCTTCATTTGGGGGGGGAACTACCCATTCCTAAACCCATCTACCTCATCAGTTGAAATACAAATTAGTTTAAATCACTTAGTACCTGATCTCAGATCTGAAAATTGGTTCAAATACCCATAAGACTTGTGTTGGAAAATGTTAATACCCGGTTCACTTGAATGAGTTTCTAGGCTAGTGGCATAGGCGGTTTTAGGTCTAGTCAATGAAGACGAAGCAGAGTTCCCACCTCAGGAGCTAGGTGGTGGGGGTACTATTTACACAGGTTCTGACCTGGACACTGAGGAACACATTTCAGATTTCCCAGACTAGCACAGTTGGATAGGATAGGGTCATTCTCAGTACCTAACCTGAACCTCTAATTTTGCTTAGCTAAACTGTCCTAAAGTTTTCCTCAGCCATATATAACCGCAAGGAGTAACATGAACATTTCCTGAAGAAAAACAAATCTAATAATATTGTATCCAAGGTACTTTCTAGATAAAGTGTTCCACAGTTTAATGATTTCACTGATGGAAATTGCACCAAAAGAAATTGTACTGTATGATATTATTAAGCTATTTATTTCCTTTAGTACTTCTTGTTCCAACCTAATCAGTAAGACAAGATAAAACATGGTTATTAGAGTTAGGCCAACAAAGAATCTAGCTTTTCTGGGGCTGTCGAGTTAGACTCCATTTACTGTGCAGCGTCGCTGAAAATTCAATCAGAAGTCAGATGGGTCTTGATGGTTTGTTTCATTCTTTCTTATAAGATCATACATTAAGATTGGCAAAGAGAACATAGGTAAGCTGTGTCAGAACTCCTGGGCTTTTGTGCGGTATGCCACAGACATTTTCAAGGGAATCATGGAGTTCTTAAATTCATGTGTAAGTACTAAACAAACAAAGACCTTGTGCTTCATCAGATGTCAAACATTTAATAAATGTTTCTAGTATAGTGAAGGGTTTCTGAGCTACTGTGTATGCTTTTGCCTCTTAGATACCCAGATACTTTCTTAGTAGAGAGAAACTTAATTACAAGAACTGTATTATAATTAAGTTTTCCATCTAATTCTGAGTCAGTTACCTAATTTCCCATTTACTTAGGTTTTTGGCTCGGTTTACAGTATGCAGATGAAGAAAGAGAAAGTGAAATCCTTAATGATACAATTTACCTTTTCCTCCAAAGCTTCATTAGAGGGGAGCAAAGTTTTAAGAAATGGCCAGATTGTGTATTTTTCCCCTCACTCGGGTACATCATAGTTACACATATTTTTAAGTACAAAAATAGGGTGAAGAAAAGATGACCAAGGACCAAATCTTGACTTTGAGTGTTGGCATGACCACTTATTGTGAAATCCTGAAGAATTTTACCTTTCTGGAGTTGAGTTTCCTGACTAATGAATAGTTAATTCTCTGGTTTATTATATATGGATGATAAAGTAAAATAATCATGTGCAATACATTAAATAATTTGTGGTGGTCAGAGTAAGATTTTATTCTAGTCTGAGATCATTTCTTTTTCTTCCAGATGACGTTTCCAATATAAGGAAGTAAATCAATTGTGCAGTTAATGTTTTATGGATTCGAATGCTCGGGAGGGTGGGGGGGAAGAAAAGCTGTTTTGAAAATACCTTTATTCCAGGACAGTTTGTTCCTTCTTTAACAAAGAGATTATTTTTTTTTTTAATTGTAACAATACAGCTTAGCTTCCAGTTTGCAAATGACTTACCTCATTTTGATAACACTTTTGCGGCCAAGTGAGAAATAGGGATCTGAATTAACATTCCGTATTCGCTCACAACACAAACTGTGTGAACTATTTCCTAGTGTAAGTCTTCAGGGTCATTCTTGGCAACTGGCATTATTCAGGTAATGAGACAAGAAAACTATGTTTAAATACTGGAAAAAATGTAAGCTTGACACCCTTGCTTCTTACCTTCTCGGAAATCCTAATCACCTCAGAGAGATGCTTTCGTTTACATATTTTAAAGAGAGCTCCATTTGTGGGCCGTCCCGATGGAAATGTTGATTACCTACATTCTTGGAGTGAACAGATTGTTCTGTGATAAGAGAAAATTGAGCCCTCTTTTTCCAAGCAAAAGGTGAATTTGATTTGACAGATTGTTACTTGACAGATCTTGCTGCAGTTGTCCCCTCGGCAGAGATGATTTGAGTCAGTTAACACGGAAGCAGCCGGCTTGGCTTCCAAGCCTGGCAGCTACTGCTGCTAACACCTATATACCTACCTCTGTTCTAAATCTTACAGAGACCCTGTTCCCTTGTCCGCAGACTGCTTTTATTCTACGAAGCGTTTTTATGAATGTGTATTTATTACTACAGTAGTGATCATGGAGAGGATTGGTTTGGAACTGGGCCTCCCCACATTCCAGCTGTGCAACTTGGCCTTTGGGCAAGTGTCTCCTATTCCCTGTGCTCATAACTGTTCTCCAGCTTCACACTTCACGAAGCAGTAAGAACCTTAAGACTTTCTGTGAGGAATAGATTAAATATGTGCAAAACACCTGACAGAATTATTGGTGCTACAGGCAAATATTAAATTAGGTGTAGTCTATATCTCTCCAGCTACTGGGTGTAGAGTGGGATAGAGTATGGGGTTGTACCATAAAAGTGAGAGAGCAAAGTATTGGGGGAAGGGAAGGGTTTTCATCACCATAAAGTTTATGAGACTGGGAAAATTTTGGATCTTCGCTGATCTCTTGGAATGCCCTCAAATTCATTCATTTAACATACAAATAGAGAGCACCTCTTTATTTTTTTTTAAAGATTTTTTAAATTTTTATTTATTTGACAGACAGAGATCACAGATAGGCAGAGAGGCAGCCAGAGAGAGAGGAAGGGAAGCAGGCTCCCTGCTGAGCAGAGAGCCCGATGCAATGCCGATGCCCGGCTCAATCCCAGGACCCTGGGATCATGACCTGAGCCGAAGGCAGAGGCTTTAACCCACTGAGCCACCCAGGCACCCCTAGAGAGCACTTCTTAAAAAAGATTTTATTTATTTGAAAGAGCACGAGCACAAGCAGGCAGAGAGGCAGAGGGAGAGGGGGAAGGCTCTACGTTAGACTGCTCTCCCTAGAACTTTCTGAATGTGTTTTAGCTTCAGTGAGAAAGCCTATGTCAAATACAAACACTGTTTCAGGGACTGTATAATGCTCCAATAAAAGCCATTGCTTTTTGGGCAGGTCTATGTAACAGAACAGGAATTGTTTTAATTCCATCTCTAACAGTGAGGGTTCTTAGAAGAAACAGAACAGTAGGATCCTTTCCCTCTTTCACCTTAGTTATCTGTAGAGAAAAAACTCAGTATCTCTATCAAGGTATTTACACATATCTATACACATCAATACAAAGTATCTCTCTGTTTAGGTAGTTCTTGATAATAATTACTGGTGTTAATTACTGAGGTCAACTACTATTATCAATTAATATTAACTATCATGACTAAGATGGTGGGTGCTAGCAAGTGTGAAATTTAAAGGAATGGCCAACCAGCAGGCTAGAAATTCAGAAAGAGGTGATCCTATAGTCTTGAGATGGAAACCTGAAGATAGAAGAGTAGGATGGGAAGTTCAGTAACATTTTTCTGTTGTCGTGGTGGGGCAACATTGCTTTTTCTTTAAGAAATCTCAATCTTTACCCTTCAGGTGTTCAAGTGTTATCATGAGACCCTCCAATATTATAGAAGGTAATCTGATTTAAAGGGAACAGATTATAGATGTTGAGGATGTCCGCGGTTAGCTTCACAGCAACATCTAGACTTGTATTTTACCAAACAGTGAGGTGTGATAGCTTAGGCAGGTAGACATAGAAAGTCATCATACTGGGGAAGTGTGTGTGTGTGTGCGCGCATGCGCGTGCCTGCATGCACGTGCATTAGGGTCACCAGTACTTGGCTAAGTGTTGTAGTCTGCTGTGTTAAGTTATTCAAGATAGCTTGAACACATTCCACAGTCAGGTGAGATTGTTAGGGGAAGGGGACTCAAAGGAAAAAGCACAATGCTTGGTGCTAGAATTCATGGGGCTGATAGTCTATAGTTGTTAATTGGATAAGGAGGGCAAAGGGGAAAATGGGGAGGTGAAGCCTGGAAAAGCTTCCTTTGATTCTTTCAAAGGTGCTTCTGGAATTTCGTTATCTTTACCTCAGCTCAAACCAGATCCCCTTCCAGGATTGAACACTCCTCCCACAAATGTGTCTTTATTCCTGTCAAGTGAAGGCATTTCCCTCAAGCAAGCACACTGAGCTCCACAATTATGCCAGAATGATGGTTACACCCCCCTTGGCAACTGCTGTGGCTGCTTCATTCCCAGGAAATCGTTTGCTGACATGAACCACGTCTGAGCTGTAGCTCGTCCTTTGGAGGGAAGTACGTGGGAATTAGTTGCTCTCCATTTCTAACTAACATCTTGAGACATCCTTCACAAGGGGATCATTCCAGTACTGTCATTTTGAAATTAGAGCCTAATGGACTGCCATCTGTAACCTGTTAGGAGTCTCCTGACCATATGCTGAATGGACTCATGGCCTTCTCTCTGGGGATACATGTTCTTGAAAGAAATAAAGTACTGGCCATCCAAGCCCTACAACAAAAATGTTGTGAGATACTAGGTGGTATTGGTGGCTGCTAGCATCTCAGATAGAGTAGTTAGAATGATCATCTGTCCCATTACAGGTTCATTTGGGGCCAGTGTATAGTGCCTTAATTTTCTTAGTCATTTTTTTCATAGGCAGAATACTGTAGGAGACCAGAAGCCTGTGCATACATTTACAGGTTTTTCCAAAACAAAAGCCTGTATCTGTAGGATAAAGAATAGAGTTCAGACAATGGTATGTGGACATTGTTCTGCCTATGTGAACTTCTCTCTGCAAAGACGTAAGGAAAATAATGCAACTGATAATTGAGAGTGAGAATTCCCATTGAAATGCTTCATCTTCAAAGTGATCCCTCCTCCTCCCTTGAGGACAGACAGGTGTCTCTGGGGTAGTTGCATGGACTAGCTTTGGAATAGGATACTTTGAAGGGCCCACAGTAAAATCATCCTCTCCCTGCAGAGGTGCAGCTGTGGTCTTATTAGGGATGAGAAGCCACTGATGGGGTGCCAGGGTCCTGCCCCTCATGAGACATGGTGCTGTGGCCTGACAGGATGGAGGGCCACTGCCTGCCCACATGCTCTCCAAGGGTGGGGTCATGGTAATAGCTTTGGAGGCAGATTGAAAATGGCTTTTGTGAACACTTCCTGGGACCA
Organism: Meles meles; assembly: GCF_922984935.1. Lineage (NCBI taxonomy): Eukaryota > Metazoa > Chordata > Mammalia > Carnivora > Mustelidae > Meles > Meles meles. The sequence continues at coordinate 90,533,588 of NC_060068.1, forward strand.
TCAAATAGCCTTACCACGTCATCTTGAAATGGGATCAAGTTCAGAGGTGATGAAAATGAAGTCCAGGTTCTGTTTCAAACTATGGCCTATACACAAGGGTTCTGGTGGAGTTCCAGCAGAGGGCTTGAATCAAAGTGTTTGTACTTACTTGCTTGATTTTATTTATTTATTTTTTGGTCCTCCTTCTTGAGGAACTTGGGGGGAAGAGAGCTGCTCCAGGGAGGCAGGTGGGGGCTATGTCCTGACTGGGCACAGCTCCCCACCTGTGCAAAGTGCCTTGCAGTGAACTGTGTGGCTAAAAACTCTGACGACCATTTAAAAATAAATCATTAGGCCATTGGAGTCTTGACTTTGTTTAAAACTTGAAGGGTAAAAAAGCAACAAAAGAACATTTGTTTATTGGCAGATCTGTTATCTTTGAGACACAGGCAAATGTGCTTTCTTGGGCCTACCCCATCTTCTCAGTACAGTGACTTATTCTGACATTATCAGACTAATCAGGGATCTGATCAACAAATGTTATTAACTCTACCCTCTGGGAGAGACAGCTTGATAGAGAGTATCAGGGCTTTGTCTCACGGGGCCGGGCTTGTACCATCTCACTGAGTTCTTGACTAATACACCTGTACTTGGACAGAGCTGATGCTGAAGTTTAGAAGGGAAAACCTCGATTCTTGGAAGATTGATTTCCTGGGGGTGATTGAGTAGGACCTCAGTTAACTTTACGAGTGCTGTAGCTATATGACAGTGGTCATTTCAGGGCCCCATATCCATAGCATATAGCTAAGTGACATGAGTGGTCATGACATGACAAGAGAAAAGAGGGAGGAATTTTCAATACTGGGTTTTAAGTTTTCTGTACTGCTTGTCAGGCAGTATGGGGTTACTTGAAAGTGAACTTAGTTTAAAATGTGATGCCAAAACAATGAACACTGTCATGCTGTAAATAAACAAAAAAAAATTTAAAAAAATTTAAAAAGTGCATTTAAATTCTAAGGTAGCCATTTTAAATAGTTTTTTTTTTAAGATTTTATTTATTTATTCGACAGAGAGAGATCACAAGTAGATAGAGAGGCAGGCAGAGAGAGAGAGAGAGAAGGAAGCAGGCTCCCTGTCGAGCAGAGAGCCTGATGCGGGACTCGATCCCAGGACCCTGAGATCATGACCTGAGCCGAAGGCAGCGGCTTAACCCACTGAGCCACCCAGGCGCCCCCCATTTTAAATAGTTTAATTTGTGTATCAAGACAGGAGGGAAAATTGGATCACATAAAATTCTCAATTAAAACCAAAGAAGGTAAAAAAGGCAGAAAATAAAAGATGAAAATAAACGATTTGCTGACAGGAGATGCAGGCATAGGGGACGATTCAGACTTCACTTCAGGTAAGTGGGCTGAACTTTGAGGGCTTCTCTGGGTGATAACCTAAATACTAATATGTGCATGAGTGTGAATTCCCACATGAAAGGCCTTATTTTTCTTGGTTTACTTTCTTTTATAGAAGAGTCCTCTTTTTTTCTCTCAGGGCTAACCCCTAATTTCATGGGCTGACTCAAACATACAGGTGTTTAAGTCTGGTTTCCCATTCTATTCCTCACCCTCTGTGCTGGCTCCTAGATTTCCAAGAAGTAGTGTTTCTGATTCCCAAATAGAAGTAAGATAGAGAATTGGGTTTGAGGATGCATGAAACATTAGCCCCTATACCAACAAGTTACTTTTACTCTGTTAGGTTCAAAGGATCTCTCCAGCCAGATGTACCAGAGGTCAGGAGACTTCTCTTTTCACCTCCGCTTTCCTCAGAGAGGAGGATTCTGGGAGTAAACTTTGAAGCACCAGAGCATGCCGGGCTCTTCCACCATTTTAAGCCTCCCCATGTGTGTTTTAGGCTGCTGTTTGCTCTACTCCCTTCATCATGCCCCATGACTGCTGCGTTCCATCCTCTAGAATTTTACTGTCATTACTTAACTTCTGTAGACTCAACTCCCCCGAACTTTGTTTCGTATCTAGAACTGGCCCTTTTGTTCCTCTCATTTCAATTGTTCTTGAGAGATTTGAAGCTCCGTGTGGAGAGGAAACTTGTCTGTTTTGTTCAGATATATACCCAGAAACTAATACAGTTATAGTCACATAAAATGCTCTCCACAGGGGTCCCTGGGTGGCTTAGTCAGTTAAGCATCTGCCTTCGACTCCGGTCATGATCTCAGGGTCTTGAGATCGAGTCCTACATCGGGCTCCAGCACCCTAGTTCTAGGGATCTAAGAGAACATAAATGGTAATCATCAAGCATTTTAACATATAGTGCACAATGGAAAGAACCAATACAAGTAACTGGATCATCCCGTCTCATTGTAATCCAAATTTATTCGGGGCATCTGTCTTATACTGACAATGTGCTTTATTCTAATAGAACTCATTTCTTAACATTAAAATCATCAGTGCTAAGCATTTTCACTCTATATAGTTAGAATAAAATCAGTCACTACATTTTTAAAATATGACAGAGGTTTGTCTTCTGAAATAATGTACTAGACTTAAGACTGTATTAATGTTATAAGCCATTTATTTTCCAGACAAGGAGTGCAATTTTAGAGGTTACTTTTGCCAGCTTACATGCCCAGAATGCTCTATGATAGGGCTTTGGAGTTCTATCTTCGGCATTTTTTAGATGCTTCTATTAGGAAAAAAAAATTAGCATAGAAATTGAGGGTATGATTTTAAGTAATGCATTGCCAATTATTGGCATTGTGAATATGGGGCCGATTATTTTACTTCTCTATCATTTTCTTTCCTATAAAATGAGGATTAACTCAGTGCCTCAGGGATGACTGAGTCAAATGAAATCAACGTCAGTCACTGAACTCTGGTCCGACCAAGGAAATAGCCAATAAATACTAACTTCCTATTGGACCAGTGGATGTTTATTTAGCGCCCGCTGTGTACTAGACAATGAAGCAAGCCTTCTGCACTTCTTCCTCGTCGTAGTAACTTTGAGCTTTTTAACACTTACTTCCCTTTTACTGATGACAATATCAACACACGTGGAGGTTAAGTGACTTTGCAGAGTCATACAACTCGTTAGCATGAAGGGGAATGTCCTTTCCAGCAGTGCCGGCTGCTCACATCAAGGTAATGCCTGACTTGTTCAATTTCTGAAAACCCAACACAAACCTATGATCCTTGTGGACCCTCCGTTTATCTTCACTTAATAATGTATGTTATTTAAGCTTCAGGCTGGGCCAACTACTCTTACAAAGCAAACTGCAGAGATGAGGCCTGCCGTTCTCCACACTCCAGCCCTGCCTCCTGTCTGTCCTGAACAGAGAAGGCAGAGATGTCACATGGTCAGAGAACTGGTGTCCATCTTTTCTACCTCAGATTTTCCATTTTTATTTAGAAGCTGTGGAAATAAGGGCTGTTGGTTACATTCAAAGGGAGATTTTTTTCTAAGGGAACAATGAATCTTAGCATCTGTACCCTTTGAATAAAGGAGTCGGTGTCAAAGCCACTTTTTCTCTTGATAAGAGTGTGTTCTGTTCAACCTATGACCTATGTGAACTGCAACTGATAGTTTTCTTATCTATAAAATTGACAAAATGTACCTTTATTGTTTGGAGATTATCTTAAGGGTCAAATGAAAACAATTTTGTTTGGAAACTCCTAAGTGCTCTAGTTATAAGGTGGTATCATCACAGTGAGTATTTATGCAAAGCAACGTTAAATCAAAACTAGAAACCTTCCAGATCATGATACCTAAACCACCTTCTGCCTCTAACTTTTTCACAAAGTCTCGAAGAGGCAAAATACAAAGCCTGTTAGTGTAGAACCGGCACTAGAGTACAGGATTCCATGAAAGCTGATGAATGCTACTAATTTAAATATTTAGTAGGGTTAACTTCTTTTTGAAATATGTCAAGAAAATAATGTAAAATTAACGTGCCTTTTAAAAAAATACACTACAATGGTATCACACTCCTCCAGTAGTTACAGAAAGCAGATTACATTTTTTTAAAAATTTATTTATTTATTTGAGAGCTAGAGAGCACAAGCAGGGAGAGCAGCAGAGGGAGAGGGAGAAGCAGGTTTCCTGTTGAGCAGGGACCCCAATGTAGGGCTTGATCCCAGAACCCTGGAATCATGACCTGAGGTGAAGGCAGATGCTTAACCAACTGAACCACCCAAGAGCCCCTGGACTATAATTTTTTTTTTTTTTTTTTTTTTTTTTTTTTTTTTACAGATAGAGATCACAAGTAGACAGAAAGGCAAGGCAGAGAGAAGGGGGGAAGCAGGCTTCCTGCTGAGCAGAGAGCCTGATGCAGGGCTTGATCCCAGGATCCTGGGATCATGACATGAGCTGAAGGCAGAGGCTTTAATCCACTGAGCCACCCAGGTGTCCCTGGGCTACATATTCTTACTGTGGTCACCATTCTTTAACAAGGAGGTCCTTTTGTGGAAAACAAAAACAAAACAACACCAGAAACTACCAAGAAAATGATGTTTAACCAAGTAAAGAGAAGGGGCGCTTGGGTGACTCAGTTAAGGGTCTGACTCTTGATTTTGGCTCTGGTCATGATCTCAGGATCCTGGGATGGAGCCCCGTGTTTGTCTCTGTGCTCAGTGGGAAGTCTGCTTGAGATTCTCTCTCTCAATCACCCTCTGCTCCCCCCACCCCATGCTCACTCTCTCTAAAATAAATAAATGTTAAGAAAAAGTTAAGGGGGGGGCCATGGATGAACTTGGGAAAACAGGGCAATGCAGAACTAGAAGGGCACTTGCTGTTCCTATGCTTTTTAACACTATGAAAGGAACAGTCATTCCCAGGGTCAGGAAATATTTCAGAGATCACTGCTATTCAGTATTTCAGCAAGTGGCACAGATGATAATTACAAGTATTATGGTTCTCAGTTATCATAAATGAAAAAGTCCATTCAGTTACACAAAGAGCACCAAGGAAGCCAATGAAGTTGAGACCAAAATAGTGCTTTTCAAATACCTCCAAGCTTGTTCTTTCCTGAAAACTTACATCAAAATTACACGAAAAGCTTAAGTTTAAAGTAGTAGATCAAAAATGCACAAGTGGACTTGCTTCATCTCGTATCTGATCATAAGGAGTGTGGGCAAGAAGGAAAGGTATCAGTTTGCAGGACTTGTTTCTGTGTATCGGGCAGTGAGAACTAAAACTGCCATCACCTGCTCATCCTTGTAAATTTCAAAGCTTAGGTTATGAGCTCTCCTCAGAACTGATTAGGTTTTAAGATAATCTTGGCGGCACAAGTGGGAACAATGCCATCAGTGGAAGCACTCAGTCCTATTCCACGCACTATTCGAAGCATGCACGTGACATATCTGCAACATCTGGACATTCTTCCTCCTTTGTCATCAATTAATGGTAATCTAGTGTCTTTTATAGGCTCACCTCTGTATTAAGCACTGGGTGGAATAAAAGCCATGATAGAGGACCTGTCTCTCAGACACTTGATAACCGCATAGGATGATGACAAAACAGCAGTGAACCATGCAAGACACAATACACTAAAAATGTGAAGGAATGTATTCAGAACCACTATGGGGTTTCCTGGGTGGCTCAGTGGGTTAAAGCCTCTGCCTTAGGCTCAGGTCATGATCCCGGGGTCCTGGAATCGAGCCCCGCATCGGGCTCCCTGCTCAGCGAAAGCGAAAGCCTGCTTCCCCCGCTCTCTCTCTGCCTATCTCTCTGCCAGCTTGTGATCTCTGTCTGTCAAATAAATAAAAATCTTAAAAAAAAAAAAAAAGAACCACAATATGGGTGTTCTGAAGAGACCAAAATCTGTAACGCCTGGAGAAGTCAAAGAAGGAAAGGGATAGAAGTCAGTCAGTTGGATCTACATAAAAGAACAGTGTATCAAAAAAGAAATGAAGATAAAATACAGTAGTTTCTTGGGACGTCTGGGTGGCTTAATTGGTTAAGCGGCTGCCTTCGGCCCAGTTCATGATCTCAGCATCCTGGCTTCGAGTCCCACATCGGGCTCCATGCTCAGTAGGGAGCTTGGTTTTCCCTCTGCCTCTGCCTGCCATTCTGTCTGCCTGTGCTCACGCGCTCTCTCTCTCTCTCTCTGACAAATAAATAAAATTTTTTTAAAAATATGGTAATTTTTTATCCCCAATTGATATAAAAGTGAACTGCTTAATATAAAGGACCTCCAACCTACAAAGATTCAACTTTATGATGGTCCTAAAGCAATATACATTTCATAGAAATCATATCTCGAACTTCGGATTGTGATTTTTTTACCCCCCTCAAGCTAGCCATAGGCAGTATGGTCCTCTCTCACGATGCGGGGCAGACACCTCATCATGATGGTGAACGACTGACTTGCTTGTAACATTTCTGTACCCGTATGACCATTCACAGTGTTTTTCACTTTCTGTGAGTATTGAATAAATTACATGAGAGATTTGGTACATCATGATAAAACAGGCTTTGTGTTACCTGACTCTGCCCAACTGCAGACGCTGTAAGTGTTCTAAGCACACTTAAGGTAGGTCATGTGAACAGCTGTCTGTGAGGTAGATGCTTTGTCTCTGGTGTCTTAATTATCCCAAACTTCTCTGTACATGTCTGTGTCGTGATCATCTGTTTCCGTTTCATTAAGTATCTATTGATAGCCTTTGGCATTTTTGCCTATTATTTCCCTCCTTTGAGAAAGGTTTTTTTTTTTTTTAATCTTATTAAAAGAATCTGATAGCATAATTAGGAAGTTTTCTCCAACAGCCATTGGAAATAATAACTGGAAGTTGGGACATGTTGAAATGAGTGGCCACGTGAGAGGTCATAGCTATGATGAGAACATTATGACTAGTTACCTGAACTCACACCCTAGAGCTGACAGAAAAATCCAAATAATCACACTCAGAGTGCTGGGAGCAGTTACACTTGAGTCCTGCCGTAGAGGTCAAGGATTTACATATAATAAAGGCCATTGTCTCTGGGTGAAGTGAGTGTATGTGCTGCCCTGTGCCTTATCTTTGTTTAAAAATAGTAATTAGTCTCTAATCCAGCTCTCAGTTTCTGAAAAAAAAATCTATTACTTTTTGATGTGCATAATACACTCAGGTATGTATCTAGACTCTTACTCATCTAAATATTAATATTTGGTCAACAAATCGTAGTTGAACTTCCCACCATTGGCTCTCTGAGGTTAGGCTGTAGTTGAGAAGCTTTCTGAATTTTATGTTCCCACAAAAGTGCTGAATACTTTCTCTGGCTGAAGTGCTTTGAACTAACTTTGTGCCTTTGATCTCACGGTCCTACAGTGTCCTCTGCGTATTTTCTCATTTAGACACATGGCTGCCTTAGGAGATGGAAGGAGTAGAATGGCAGCAATCCTTTGTAGATAAGGACTATGGAATGTAGAAAATTTGAAACCCCATGAAATATGCTGGGAGGGATGGCAATAGAAACTAGGATTCCTACACAGTGCTGAAGATGGACTGGAATGTGTTCTGTATACCAGGCAAACAGGCTTCCATGGTTGCAGCACACACTGAAGGTCTCTTGGGCTGGCAGATATGTGAAGGTTACTCTAATCATTCATAAACGTTCATTTTGGAATTCCTGAACTCCTTTGACCTACGATTGCATGCAGACTGTGGACATTTTAAGGCTCTTGATACCATAATGACCCAGGCCTTTTCTGATCTCAAAACCATATAGTACAGATTATCCTTGGAGAGTCAGTACCTGTCAGAGTGAGCCATGCCTGCCTACGGAATGGCGATCAACTTTCTTTAGAAAAAAAGTTCTGGTTTTCGACCGCCTACCAATTATTCTCAAACTACTTAGTGATTCTTGATCATGGTACTGCTAACCTTCCACAGCAGTAAAATCATGTTGTCTTCTAGGAACCCTGTTCAATTACAGATTAACTTTCTGTGTCTTTAGTATCTTCATATTACTCATGGTGCTAGTAAATATTTAAAACTAGCTCTCTGGAAAAAAACGTGTATACGCACACAAGTTTGATACATTTTACTAATATAAATAGTGTGTAGCATAGTTTACAAATAATGATACTCTTTATTATAAATTCTTATAATAAGAATAAGTTCTTATTATAAATTCTTACATATAAATTCTTATATATATAATTCTATTATAAATTCTTAAAATTCTTAAAGATTTGCATAGAACATTTTTTTTTTTTCTTGACTGAACTCTTGTTACTGATAAACAATGACTACAAATGGTTGTAGTTCCAACAGAAATGTTAGTTAATACTTTCATTTAGATTGATGAGGAAGGCAAAGTGAAACCATGAAAGCAAATGTCAGATTCAGGCTTAATTTGCAATGACGTGAATGACTTCTTTGCCAAATCAGATTGTGGTTTCAAACACCAAGAGAGTATTTTCCCCCGTCTTTCTTTGTGCTGCTCACCATGAAATGGCTGCAGACATGTAGCCATTGACATTTCTTACACATTGGTAGTTTAATCTACATTATTTCTTCCATTATTTTTTTAAGTCTGAACAAGGATTTGGCGATCTTTTTCTTAAAGAGCCAGGTGGTAAATATTTCAAATTTATTAGCATATGGTTTCACTTAAAGTTACTCAACGCTGTCATTCTGGTGGAGTCACAGACGATGCTGTTGGCCGTATTCCAATAAAAATTTATTTATAGCAGTAGGCAACAAGTGGAAAATAGTTTGTTTAAACAAGTAGCAAAACAATAACCTGAACCCTGACCTGTAGCATTTACGTTTCCATAATGTAAAAACTCCATCATGGTCCATTTCAAGTTGCCAAAACAATGTTACTGAATGGGGAGTTGGGACGGGATGGGCAGTAGCACTCCATGATGTAATATTTCAAAATAAGTGGGAACAGGGGCCCTTGGGTGACTCAGTCAGTTGAGTGTCTGCCTTCAGCTCTGGTCATGATCTTGGGGTCTTGGAATTGAGTTCTGCATTGGGCTCCCTGCTTCTCCCTTTACCTGCTGCTCCCCCTGGTTGTACTCATGCTCCCTCATGCTCTCTCTCTGACAAATTAATAAAATTTTTTTTAAAAAGTTAGGTGACACTAACCTCAAGAGTATAGGTAATAAAATGCAGTACAGTCATGAGCAACTGAGGGATATTGAGTTTGTGTTGACTTTGGTTTTAATATCACTGCCTTAATTGTAAGCTCACGTAGTGAAACATCAGTTGAACATAGGCTTCGCAGTCAGCCCTGAAAATTTCTGAACATCATGCAACTGCTTCTTGTGAGCTGGTGTGAGCTGTTGCTACCCCACCTCTTCTCTGGCACATTTCCCATTGCAGTTTCATTCTCTTTACCATCGAACTGGGAAGCAGGACCCATAAATTCATTCCATGGATATTTTATTAGCTGCCATTTGTGCAGACACTCTCTTGCCATTCTCTTGACTCCCCATTGTTACTTTTAGTTGAATTATCTTCAGCTTTTCTGTAAAAAGCCTGACCCTTTGAAAAGGGGCCTTGTTCTGACCAATGAACCACTCTATGAATGTGACATGCATATGACTTCAGCTATGGATGATTCCATTAACACTCCAAATAATTTCTTTAATTCCTATTTTCTTTGCCATTATTCTAACAATCCACTTCCATATGTGTTTCCTAAACTTACTGTCCCCATGAAGAGTTCACTCTCTTGAACTTTAATACCTTCCTTTGTGACTTAAGCCATAAAATGGTATTACCTTCGTAAACTTAGGGTGCCTAATTTTCAAGCACACTGAAATGTGACCTGCTTGACATTTTCCTTGCATCCGCCTGTTGGGATTCATTTTCTTACACACCATGGGCTACTGGTGTCATTGTAAGCAGTCTCTCCAGTGTTTGTTAGGTGTCATCCTCTTGATCTACAGCCATACTTGGAAGAACACAGTCTTGGCTGTCTATAGCCATTTCTCCCATTCCTTTCTACCTCTGCTGTTGATCACAGGTGCTTTGGGATATAAAAATTTGTATACTTCCTGTTTTATTACCCCATTCCATTTTCCTTCCTCATCGTATATTGCAATTCACTGAGTTTCCTGTTTCATACAGCTTACATTCCAAGTCTGAACCTCTGTTCTCAAGAAAGTGATCCCATCCCTACCTCTCAGTTTCATGCAGGCAAGCTTGCCATCCCAGCTCAGGGCCTGGTGAGTGGAGCTGGTGTAACAGCCCGAGTCCGTTCTCTGAAACAGTCATCAACAGCGGACCCACCTACTTCTGGGAGAGCTGAAGATGGAATCTCAAGACCTAAATAGGCTGGGGAGGGTATGAACAGTAGAATCTTGAAGAATAGTAAGTAACAAATAGGCCATGGTCCACTTTGCCCCTGGGGTTTTTTGTGGCCCTCATGGTTAACTCTGCAAACTGTCCCTTCGCCATCACACTGATGATTTTAGCTAATGCCTGAAAGCTCATGACATCTTAATTTTTCCTTTCCTTCTTGGGCTTCAGAGTTTTACTGGGAACTACATATCTTTATCTGTAATCTCCAAAACCAAAATAAACTTGACAAGTTTATTTCCAAAAATGATGTTTATGTACCTCAGCCTGTCCTGAGACTGCACTTTGTTCTGAAACTCTTCTCTTAGTGACCAGTAAGGGAGACAGCTGGGAGTGTCCTTTGGTCCTCCCTCGCCCACATTTGCCCATGTCCATAGGTTTCCATTTTCAGAAAATTGCACGTCCTAAAATTGTTCATCTGTCTCCTCCTTCCTATCCTGCATTTCCTCTTCTTCACTTGAATGATTCTTGGGTCTTCACATTGCAGTAAAAACCAGACTCCTCTGACCTACTTGACGGAGCCTCTGTGGGGTTGAAAGAGTAATAAGCCAACATGCAAATTCTGAATTCTGTTTTATTCGCCTTTAACAGATGATTCATTTGTTCACAGAGGCCTATGCTTGTCGCAATTCTGGATACTTGCTTTTCTGCAGTCTTTGTTTTCTAAGGTAAATTTTTGTTTGACTTTTCACACTATCAAATGTACCATGCCTCACGGAGGAAAAACAAAACAAAACATTTGAACAGGTACGTACAGTACCTGGATTCAGATCCAAGGTGTGTGGTACTCAGAAAGTTGAGGGTTTCCTCTCTATGACTCCTGAGTTCTACTCTAAGGAGTAGACAGAGTGCTTTTCCATTTTTCTCCTGTCTCATCTTGCTAAATGCAGGCCAAGATTGTAGTCTCAGAAAGAAATAAAAATAAAAAAAGATGAATAATGCTGAAGTACATTTAGAGCTCAGTTTCATTGTAATTTTCATTGTGATTGTGTATGTAAATTAAAAACACCATAGGAGTTACTATATCAGAGAACTAGCTAGAATGTTAGCAGGGAGTTCCCACCCACATGAAGCAAAGGTGACATGGACAAAGACTCTGGAGACAGAAATTTGTGCCAGGATTTCAAAAAAACAATCTGCCTAGGGATGGGGAAAGGGGATTCTGTGGCTACAAAGTAGGTGGACAGTAGGACCAAAAGTAATGTTGAGAATAAGTAGGAAAAAAGGATTATTTCAAAATTATTTCATATTCAGAGAAGGCGAGCAGCATTTGGAAGGCCCAAGGAATGAACCTTCTGGTAGAAATCACTTGTAGACTCAAACTGGGCAGTTGTAGTCATATAGAAGCCATGGTATTGGGAAAGAGGAAAAGCAAATAAATAGTATGGGCTAAAGAGACCGAGATCATCAGGATAAGATGCACGAGGAGATGCCTGATGGGTAGGATTGAGAGTAACAGACAAAAGTTCACTTGGAGGGCAGAGGAGAGTAGACCTGCTGCTGAAGAAAACCAGATTTTTAAATGTGAAGGAAAAATCTCCATTATGTTCTGGACAGAAAGTCATTTAAAGGAAAGGGGTGAAAGAGAAGGTCATAGATAAGGAGGAGAAAGAAGGCCCAGTTTTCTTAACACTTCTGTTTCTGAAGGAGCCCAGAACAGAGGAGACAGAAATAGTAACCATACAAAATAGATGGTAATTTTCCTAAGTGGAATAAAGCAGAATAATTGGTTATACTTGAACATTCTGTTTTGAGCCTCAAGAAAATATATATTCTATGAAAAATAGTAACATGTAATACATTATAAAATATTATATATGGACCGGAGGTAGGACTTATTGGTGGGCATGGATACTGAGGGAGCAGTGGGGAAGTTCTCCTGAGTGCAGAGTCTCCCATTTGTCCAGGGAGCCATGATTACAGATATATTCGACCCAACAGTTATCTGGGATGAGCTGTTTTTCAGCCACCACGTATTTAAATTCTTCATCATTAAGCTTACTAAATCCCCACTTTTTGGAAATGTGGATCTTCTGGTGGCAGAAGAACTTGAACTTGGCCCTGCACAGGGGCTCCATCCTATGCTCTTTGTTCTGTGGCTTGACCTGATGGACATGATGACTTAGCCAATGTGGACCCTGGTCACTGTGCCCTGGGACTTTCCCAAGGCATTCCACATTTCTGTCTGGAGCTTGTCAGCCCCAGCACAGGTCAACATCTTTTTTTTTTTTTTTCTTTTTCTTTCCAAAAATTTTATTTATTTATTTGCCAGAGAGAGAGGAAGAGAGAGAGAGAGAGAGAGTGCACAAGCAAGGGGAGAGGCAGGCAGAGGGAGAAGCAGGCTCCCCACTGAGCAGGGATCCCAGGACCCTGGGATCATGACCTGAGGTGAAGGCAGCTGCTTAATGAATTGAGCCACACAGGTGTCCCACAGGTCAACATCTTATTTATTATATAATAGACAGTAAAATATATATTAAATAACATATAAAATATACAATTTTTTCCAAATGTAAAATATATAAGCTGAAAAGACTTATCTATAAAGGCAACTGATGACCTTGAGGGAAGGCTTGGAGAAGTGTAATCTCCACTCCAATAATCTCCAGTGAGCTGCCAAGCTGCTCTGCATGAAGACAAGATCATTCATTCCCTTGCAGTGCCATCATGGTTTTAGGTCCCCAAATACCCTTTCCATCTCCCGTCTTCACCCCTACTTGACTGCTATACCTAATGCTTCCTTCCAGTGAAAACATTCTGAAACCAACACTCCTAAAGACATATGGAACCAAAGGGCAATGGGAACCAAAAAAATAATTGAAGAATGGAGGCCACATGATAGAAAAATTACTGGTGGTGAATGCTGAGAAACAGCCATTAAGTTTAGTCACTTCAGCAGATACTTACTGAGTATCTTTGATGCAAGAGCCATTGTTTTAGGACCTAAGAATGCAACACGTAGCAAAAGACAAGGCCCCTGTCTTCTGGAGAAAACAGATAATAAACATAGTGTCAGTAGACTCTATTTTAATGCCCTTGTGTATGAGACATCTACATGTTTCCAAGAAAACATCAAGAGAAATAAAGGACATTTCAAAGTGCCACAAAGGTGATGGTTATCCTTGGGATTTCTTTTGCTTTCCAGTTTTCTTTTTGAGATTTTCATGATTTATCTTTAGGGGAAGAAACACTAGAAGCTGCAGCAGGTCCAACTTAGAGACCATGGTTTGCCCTCGGGTTTGCAAGGATCAAGCCCTCCCAAAACAGGATCATTTCCTGACTAAGTTTACTTGTTGGGAGACAGAAAACCATCAGTGGAGTGTTGTACGGGCCTCCTGCCTGGATCTGATAGAATGTTGGAATGCCGTACAGTCAGCTCAGCAGTCAAGAGAGAAGGTGCTCTTGGTCATTCAGGGAAGTAGTTTAAATAATGAAATCTCTGTTCTCCAAAGGCAAATCTTGGCTTTACCACAGTATGAGTGATTGCTGTTGAGAAATTACTTAACCTCCCTTACTTGCATTTAATCTCTATGTGTAAGAAAATATTTTATTTGAGAATACATGTATAATTGTTGGGATTACTTCAGTGCACAAGTGTCCACATTTTTTTTTAACTGTCCTTACTTATAACCAGTGGTAACTCTTGATCTGATGGAGATAGAATTACCTTGCTCAAGTTATTGTCACAGCCTTTTGTGTGGGTGTGGTTCTTGTTTTTGTTTTTGTTTGTTTGTTTGGTTTTTTTTTTTTGAGTGGGGGTAGGGAGTTCAAGTGAGAACATGAGTAGGGAGAGAGAGGAAGAGGGAGAAGCAGGCTTCCCACTGAGTAGGGAACATGTGCTGAGCTCAATCCTAGGACCCTGGGACCATGACCTGTGCTGAAGGCAGATGCCTAACTGACTGAGCCACCCGGGCGCCCCTTGTGGTTGATTTTTTTTTTTTTTTTAAGATTTATTTATTTGACAGATAGAGATCACAAGTAGACAGAGAGGCAGGCAGAGAGAGAGAGAGGAGGAAGCAGGCTCCCAGCTAAGCAGAGAGCCCGAGGCGGGGCTCGATCCCAGGACCCCAGGATCATGACCTGAGCTGAAGGCAGAGGCTTCAACCCGCTGAGCCACCCAGGTGCCCCTTGTGGTTGATTTTTGAAGCAAGAGAAATACAGAGATATAAATATATATGGAAAACAGTTTTTAAAATCAATCACAGAAGGAATAAATAACAAGAATAAAACATACAACCAAACCTAATTTTGACTATTTGGAGGACATTTACTCCTGTATTGATTTGTACTGAGTAACAAGTGTTTAACAATTAGCAAGAAGGCTTAAGTGTTTGAGTTTTTATAATTGGGTAGTTAACACCGTACTTAAACAAATGTTGCTTTTTGTAGGATCAATGCAATGAATTTTTTCTTTTCTAGAAGGATTCTATGGCATGGCCGTAGATTTTATTTTTCTCCCCAAAGCAATCAAATTCTGGACAACTTGCTGTTTCCTCCGGAAGTTTTTGCATTTCTGATACTAAATTGGAACTTAAAAGGCTAAATGCATTTTCTTTTTATAAAAAAAGTTCTTAAGTGCTTAAGATTCTAGTGTCTGGGGGAAAACATGACTATAGTTTAATCTTGTTTCACTCAAAATAAGAAAATAATTAAACGTGGGACTTAGGAGTACAATTGCTTTGATGCTATTTTAAGATGATTTTCTTTGGAATAGAAAAGAGGTCTGATTGAGACGATGTGTTTGTTTCCAAATGCCTTGTTTCTGACATGGGTGAATAAAGATTTTTCAGTTGTTCCTTTTGTTTCAAAGTGGACACTGAAAAACTAACTTTCTCCTCTTCCTTGTGGTGAGGTTACATTTTTAAAATGACTTTTTAAAGAGCTCGCAACCCAGACTTTAACAACTCTGTAGGTATATACGTGGTGATATTTACTAGAGATCATGCCTATCGTTGGCTTATTCTCCACTTCTTACATTTTGTATAAATACTAGTTCCAGTCAGAATAGCATAAGGCAGCCAGAGATGGTCAGAAACGAATCCTTCCCTTACAAGATGAGTTGGCAATTCATGGCCCGCAGGCCACATCTGGACAGCTGTTTCATTCGTTCACATACTGCTTGTGGCCTCTTTGGTGCAGCAAAGGCAGAACCCAGTAGCTGTGAAAGAGTTTGTGTGGCCTCTAAAGCATAAGACATGTACCATCTGTCCCTTTTTGCTGGTCTCCTCTTGAGATCCTCCACTAGCCAGGGCAGAAGTTGAAATGAAAAGTAAGGAGAGGGTGTCTGGGTTACTGAGTCCGTTAAGCATGTGGCCTCGGGTCGGGTCATGATTCTGGAGTCCCAGGATTGGGCTCTGCTTTGGGCTCCCCACTCACCCAGTGGGAAGTCTGCTCCTCCCTCTGCCTCTCCTCCTCCCCCAACCCGTGCTCACTCTCCCTCTCAAATAAATAAAAGGTCTTAAAAAAGAAAAGTAACAAGAAAATTTGACAGAATGGGAAATGCAGTGATAAAGGAACACATGGCCCAGATCAGCTTGTGACCTCTAACATCTCCCAAAGGGAGGGGAGACAAAACTGAGGGATGTTGGGGGAAATGAATGAACCACATGGGAGTGGGGAGACATGAGGAGCAGGTGTGAGGCCAGGAAGATGCCAGGACCTGCTCTTAGATTTCCAGACCTCAGCAGCTCTCCTTGGGCCTCCTGTTGTTGCCAGGGTATTGATTCACTGGCACTCATGACAGACTCAACTAGGATCAATGTTAGAACAGCTAAGGCCGACCTTGGGTCAGGGACTTGAGCATATCCCTCTTTTCTTCCTGCATCTCTTCCAGCTTGGTCTAGTCTCCTTTCTGGATTTTCTCCCCTCTCTTCTTCCGTTGGTGTCAGGTCATTCTTTTCACTGTACACTCTCCCTTGTGTGATGCCTTACCCTCAAGTGGCTTTAGGTACTGCCTCTGTGTTACTCACCCTGAGGGCTGTACTGTTTTTAATCTAAGGGTCGTAGGCTGTATTCCTCTTCTTTGCTAAATAAGGCCATACATCCTTGTCCCACTGACTCTGGATTTGGCTCCGTAACTTGCTTTAGCCAAAGGAACATGAGGAGATGTGCTATTTACACCATGTCCAATTGGAAACTTTTAAGTTGTGAGTGTGGCTTGGCTTGGCTCCTCATGCTTGTGCTTTATGCCACTGAAACAGCATGTGTCAGGAGGGGTTGCTCCTTCTGACAGTGTTGTAGAGAAGAGTGTCAGTCCATCTTGTCATAGGTCTGTCAATGGAATGTCTGTTGTTGGGAGCCATGGGGATTTGGGAGGGGGGTGATTGTTCTACTACAACATTGGCTAATTAGCAAAACTTTGAGTAGTTTTTCTTAGATATTTTCCCAGATGCTTCAAAGTCAAAATACCCAAAATTGAACTGACCTTACTTGAGGTCACCCACAAATTTTTTGTCCTCAGTGTTCCTTATCTCAGTGAAAGCTACCGTCATCCATCCAGTAACCCAGCCAAAACAGTTGTCTTTAACTCATCTTTGGGTATACATATCAGATAGCATTTCTGCCAGGCATCTTTCTATAGCTGTAGACAGAAATGATAGTCCTTGTTCTTTGTCCCAGCTCTCCCTAAGTTGAATTGGGAGAGCCTCTAATAAGCTTCTGCTCCATCCTTGTTCTACATCTATCCACAGCACTGATCAAATGGAATTGTGTTGTCTACCAGTCTTTGGATCTTCTGGTCATTTGACTGTCTTTTCAGACTCCTTCTGCTTCTTTGCACTTTTCCTTAACTCCTCTGCCCACATGTATAATCCCTAACCACTTGTACTCTTTGAAAGTGACTCTGAGATACCTGCTGGATTTCACTTAGGGAAAAGGGGCAGAGGTAGCTGAGGAGGGGTTAATATGACTACAGATCTGGAATACCAGGCCACTTTATATAAAATTACACACACCTGTTTAAAGCCAAAACCACAGAAATCTTTAAGATAATTCAGAGCCACTTTGGGATGCTGCTTGTAAAGGACACAACTCCTGTGCAAAGAACGAATTTGATGGTTAGATGGCAGGCATTTGAAAATTTTTGGTCTATTTGTCAAAATGTTTTTATGAAGACATACCCAAATACATGATTAAATTTAAAAATATAGCTGGTATTGTTAAGTTCATTATGAGAATGGCTCTCTTTATATATTCCTGACAAATACAAGAATTAAAACAAGAACTGGGAAAGTAATTTCATTTCATAACAATATCCATGTATTCCTATTCACTAACTTTATTTTCAGGAAATGACCTTACGTAAAATATAAGAAAAAGTTAGTCTAGATCCAGAATCTGTGGTCTTATCCACAATTCTAATTACATCCAGAAGAAAATTCTCTTCTAATAGAAGTTGTCCTTGCTCACTCATGAGTGACCACAAGAGGCCTAAAGGATAATCTTAATAACAGCCCATTTAGAAAGTGCATATTACTTGTGTAACTCTGGTTTCATTCTTGGGTTTGTTTTCTTCGATGTTAGAAAAACAATTTTGAGCTTCTGTATGTGACTAGACTTGGGATCCTTGGTTTCTTGTACTAGTATCTAAGCTTCAGTTAAAGGGAAGTACCTTTCATCCTAAGATGATACTAATTTTTATTGTAGTACCAACCAATTCAGTATTATTGCATACCAGTAGATAAGAATAAGGGTACAAACACATTACATATACTGTGTAACAGGCACTGTGATAGGCACATGAATGTGAATGCAATCTCTGTTTCACACTGTGAAATATTTTACTATTAGTGCATGTCTCCACTTTTTTTGTAAAATGTATTTACTCAGCAAAATGTATTAGTTACTCAGAAATTTTGAGAAAATTTTAAACATGCAATAAAAACAGTGAGTGGGAAACCCGTTTGTTAATGAGATAGTTGTAACAAACATCTATACGGTGAAAGCAGAAGAACTGGTGATGACTGACAGGGCAATGTGGGGATAAGCTCCAGGGAAGACAGCTGATTTAGAGCCAGGAGAAAGAAGTAGAGACAAGAATAGGTCCTTCTCACTCTGCCTTGCTATGGTACATCCAGAATGGCTATTCACCGAACTTGGGTCAGGGAGAAATGAAAGAAGACTTTTCAGTTAAGAAATAGAACACACAATTAAAACCAAACAAAAACAGAAACAGGATCCTTACTTTGAGAGGTAGTGCCTCCAAGGTAAAGCTCTCTATATTCTGAAATAGTTAAGCTGAGGTTCTATAATATCAGTGCTGATCTGCTCATCTGAAAATTAAGTTTACCAATAGATATACATAAATTGCTTTTAGATATTTTTAAATGTAGATGAAGAAAAATAATCATCACTAGTTATTAGATTCATCTAATCAATATAATATCAATAAAAAATCAATATCAATAAAAATTGACCCTGAAAGAAAGAAAAGTCAAGGAAAAGAGATGAGGAGAAGGGGGGTTTAACAGGTGGCCAATGGTTGCTCACAGGACAGCGATGAGAACCACCCGATAAAATGACAGATTTACCAAATTACAGTTCCAGATGATGAATAAGGTAATTAAATAAAAACTCAAGAAACCAAAATTCCAGAAGAGAATTGTTAAGACATGGCCTGATAACTCTGTAGCTAACATGCTCTGGGATCATTTGCTGACTCTGGACAATAGTCTGTGAATCCACATTCATAAATCAGACTTCAGAGACTTGAAAAATAGGACTAATGTTTCTTCCTCTAAGATACTAATTAGATTTGAGGCTGCGTGGCAAAAGAATGGTGGTGATGGTAGCAGGTGACAGATGCCAGTTAAGTGCCCCATACCCCGTCAAAGAATCACTCAAGGTTGCCTTGTATTGACAAAAGCACGGAACTTACCCATACTCGAAGATGAGGAAGTAGCAATCACAAGATCAAAACCAAGAACAGTAGAACATGGTTATCATGGGAAAGCAAAAGACTATGTTACTTGGAAAATTTAAGCATAAAACTAAAACTTGAACACACACATTTCCGAAGTTGCAAGTCCATTTGTACCAGTAATACATAAGATACCTGATAAAACAGAAAAATAACTCAATTAGTATGGTTTCTTTACTTTGGAGGCCAATGCCAACTGAGGAGAAGAGAAAAAAATTGTTATTTTTTCACTTAAAAACTTAAATGCAAAAATCCTAGTAAGGATTAACAGACTAAAACAAAAGGCACTGTGCTATCTAGATGTTATTGCAATGGTGCTTTTATAATAAAAATCTTTTAACGTAATTTGCTCCATTAATTCATGAAGAGAGGGAAAAATTATGGTGGACTTTAGTCCCACTTTGCCAGAGAAAATGATGGTTTATTCACATTGCTCTGACACAATTACCCATAGCGCCTTCTTTCACTGTCAAAACTGTCTTGGTTTGGATGACAGAATAAATGCTCTCTCTAAGAGAAACCATGTGATTATCTAAATTGTGGCATTAAAAGCATTTTGTGAATTTTAATGGTCCTGCCTAGTTAAAACTGTGAGCAAAGAGTAGACAATCCTACAGGCTCATCTGTACTAGAGAAAAAAGATGGGTTCTCTTTAAATTCCAAAGCAAAACAAAACTAACAATACTTTTTTTTCATGCTGAACTGCCAGATCTTTTAAAATTGAGGCTAGAATTAAAACATAGACATATATACATGAATATTATATAAAAGC
This sequence comes from Meles meles, assembly GCF_922984935.1. Lineage (NCBI taxonomy): Eukaryota > Metazoa > Chordata > Mammalia > Carnivora > Mustelidae > Meles > Meles meles. The sequence goes on from NC_060068.1 coordinate 90,553,551, forward strand.
ACCAGAAAGGAAGGAAAAATACTTCTCATTTGTTTTATAAGATTATCTAGTGGGAAGCTGCAAGATTGCCTAAAGTAGAACTATAAAAACATTCAGTAAGGTTTCTGAAAGAAAGATATTTAAAATCATTTGTATCTCTGTGTTCTAGAAAGGCTCATCAATAAAATTTCAAAAAATACTGTAAAATCAATAGTCTAGTTTTTCCTTTCTGATGGAGGCTGCAAGTCTGTGTTCCAGACTCCCTTACAGTGAATTTGGCTCATTGGTCCTTGTTCAATGAGGCAGACTTTTGAGTCTGAGACTGAGAGCTGGCAGTGATCAGGGCAGGAGGCAATATACTCGAGATCAGTGAGGATGGTAAGGCTAGTGATGTCTGGTTCTTTGGCAGTTAGCTACCAGCAAGGTTCTGTGGGCAGTCCCTAGTGTTTGAGCTCTCTTGTGAAGAGTGGATCCAACAGTAGCAGGAGATTTCCTCCATCAGGAGCCCTGGGGCTGGACTTCCTTTGGTCCTGTTCCTCATGTCAAGAGCGCTAAGCTTGGTTCTTTGGTCCTCTGACAATTTCTACAAGCTACCTAGTACTCTTTTAAAAAGTTTGTTTTCTGTTTAAACTATGGAGATTGGAGTTTTGTTTTCTGAAAGATAAGATCCTTAACAAATAAAGATAACCAGATATGTATTGAACAGAACATACATGAGACTTTAGAGTCTTCTGCTGAGCATGAAAATATCTAAATAAGCTGGGAGACCTTGCTTATTCATGGATAAAGAAACTTATATGTCCTAAGTGTGTATGTTCTTCCCAATTAATGTATAAAGGTGATGCAATTACAGTTAAAGGTATAATAAGATTGATTCGTTTTAACAGATCTTGACAAAGTAAATCAAAGTAAATAAAAAATTGATTTGGATCAGTGCCAAAGTAGCATAGACAATTATAAAGAATAAAGTGAGAAATGGGAGGGAAGTTACTAGATACCAAGATATCCCTAAAGCCTATTAATTCCCATAGTGCGGTATTCATGCCAAGACAAATGATTGGCTAAGGTTGTCAAGGTTTTGGAAGGAGTTTAATTCATTTTTTAGTTGAAATTCAATTAACATAAAATGGATTATAAATTTCAGAGATAGAGTCCAGTGATTCATCAGTCTTAGATAATAGCCAGTGCTTATTACATTGCATGCCCTCCTTAGGGGGTTTAATTTTATACAGTTAGTTTGCAATGCCTTGTGAAGTTAAAGATGTGTATAGCTAAAAACAAAACAAAACAGAAAAAAACAAAACAATAGCTAATCCACTATTGCTACTTGTATTTTCCCCCAGATGCACAAAGAGAAGTCTCTAATCATGGTTACTGGAACATGGTTTTTAAGAGACAGGTATATGTTGAAACTTGGTAAAACCTAAGGTGTTAGCAATAGATGGTTGTCAATTGTGTTTTGGGTTTGAAGTATTTAAAACCTTAAGTAAGGGGTTGCCTCTTAAAAGTGTGTCTGGGCCCCTAACTATAGAGAATTCACGGAGGGTTACCAGAGGGAAGGTGCTGGGGAGGTGGGTGAAGGGGGTCATAGGATTAAGGAGAGCACTCACGATGGCCACCGAGTCATATATGGAAGTGTTAAATCACTATATTGCCCATCTGAAACTGATACTATATATGTTAAGTAACTGGAATTTGTTATTTGAAAGGTTTTATTAAAACAACAGAAACCAAAGCAAATAAAGAAAAAAATGTGGGTCTGGGCCTGGAGAAGTGGGGTTATGAAAGGTAGTTTTCCCTATGGCATCGGCACTTCTGTTTCATTTTTTCCAAATACATACTTTATCCCTTTAGTACAATATTAAAATGTTTATAATTTGTATTTCTTTATTATTTCCTTGATATATTTTTATGGTTCCTCAAGAAGTGAACCAAATGAGATTTAGACCAAGAGCTTGCTACATAGGGCCAAAATAGCCTTATAATGCTAAGTAGATGGGCTGCTTACATGTGATACTTCTTGTCAAAACATATTTTTTCCAGTTTTATTAAGATGTAATTGATTTATAATTTTGTATTAGTTTAAGGTGATTAAATTAGGTGCATGTTGTAAAATGCTTACCCCAGTAAATTAACATTCACAACCTTGCATAGTTAAAATGTTATTTTGAGTGTGTGATGAAAACTCTCCTCTACGAACTGTATCTACTACTTTAGCAAATATTAAATATACAATATAGTAGTTATAACTGTAGCATGGATATCTACAGTATGAACTACAAGCATGAATTTATTAAAAATTAAATTTGATAGGGTAGAATTTTCATTCATTTATTTGACAGACAGAGATCACAAGTAGGCAGAGAGGCAGGCAGAGAGAAAGTGAGAAGCAGACTCCCTGCTGAGCAGAGAGCCTGATGTGGGACTCCATCCCAGGACCCTGGCATCATGACCAGAGCTGAAGGCAGAGGTTTTAACCCACTGAGCCGCCCAGGCACCCAGATATGGTAGAATTTTCAAAGAGTATGTGTTGTATGGAAGATGCCAATGAGAAATATAGTTCATTTTCAGTGAGGTAGAGGCCTTGGGCCCAGAAGCTAGCATGTTTCTATTGAATGTCCAATCTAGAGCATGTTTTTGTTTCTTAAGACAGAAAGTACTATTTACATTAAAAGAGAAGAAAAGAACTCATCTGTGGTCAGTGTTCTTTTTAGGTACAATTTTTAGCTCTAGGTGGAGCTATGACTGCAGCAATTAAGAAAATTCAAAAGTTGATTGAGAGATGGAACAAAGTAGCTATGACTTAAATGGGCAAATGGCTAATAAATGAAAACAGATTTGTCTCTATGTTGGGGCCCACTTGCTTGTTCTGCAATGATCAAGCAAAAATCCGGTTAAGCAAACATGGTCTGAATCATATTTTTATCAGATAAAAGTTAGAGAAGTCACAGCTGGAATCCATCATTGAGGTTCAGACTGTGGGCTTTGGAGTAAGAGCAGGAGAAGGAGCATCTGGTTTTCCACCTAGCAGCCATTTTCACTGATGAGAAAGCCTCAAGATAATGTGTCAAGAATTAAATGAGATAATGGACATACAGTACTATTCATAGCCTGGTAAATCTTTTCATTTGTGAAAATAAACAATCTTTCCAAAGAAGACAAACTTGTTGAACTTGAACTCGGCTCATAAATTCCACCATTTTAGTTTCTCTTCTTTAAGACATAAATTGTTTAGGAACTCTGCCACAGGGCTGTCTCCACTTACCTCAACTTTCTCTTTGCAGTTTAGGACCAGGTAAGAACTGTGTGTGAGGGATGGATTCAGGAGAGGGCCACCTGACTATTCTCAGAATCAGATTTTGAACAGTCTTCTGCTTTCAAGTGAATTATCTGTGTTTCTCTCTGTCAGACTGAGTGCAAGTCGAAGGTGTAGGGAGTATTTCCTTTTTTTTTTTTCTTCCATGTGATACTATCTGGTGTAGAAACTTGAAACTCAAGGTGATTAATTGCGCCAGTGTTGGGCATCCCCTGTGACAGCAGAACATTTTTCTAGTGAGGCGTCGGTGACAGTCCTTCAAGTATCTCAAGGTTGTTACCCCAGGACTTGTCTTTTGGAGCTGGCTATGTTCCTAAAGCAAAGCAGGCAGAAGAGCAGGCCTGGTTCCTCATTCTGTTCTGTTTTAAACCAACCACCTGAAGGTTGTTTCAGGAATAGTGGCTCACGAAGGGTTTGAATCACTACAGTGCCAGTTACTCAACAGGAGAGATTGGACAGTTTACTCTGCTTGATTTTTCTCCTGTGTTTCTCTCACATGTTGTGAGCAAGTTGGGATCTTACCTCATTGTTTTGTTGTAGAGTTTTAATAAGTTAGTACATGGAGAGTCAGGATGTCACAGGGATTGAGATTTGCGTTTCACGGACCTTACCGTAGATTCAGACGCCTGTATGGGGATTTTGTCCAAAGTCAGATCTTGAGCCAGTAGATTGGGGGTGGGGCCCACAGTTCTGCATTTCTCACAAGCTCTTAGGGGTGCGTGGAAGCTGCTGCTCCACAAACCGCATTTGAGTAGGAGGGAGATGAAATTTAATGCTGGTCCTGCCTCTCCCTAGCTGTGGGATTTTATGCAAATAACCCAAGCTCTTTGTGCCTCAGTCATTTCATTAAAATGGAGATAATAACGGTGACTACCTCATGAGGTTTCCTGAGGATAAAATTGATATTTGTGAAGAGTTTGGAACAGGATCAAGTCACATGGTGGGCACCCAATGCACATTAGCTAGTGTTACTGGTTTTATTACTGACTGATGGGAGGTATCTCCTTCATCCTATCACCACATTTTTTTTAAAAAAAGAATATATTTATCAGGGTAGAGGGATGTTCTTGCCAATTGAAAATTGTCCACAAAGAATGTAAGCAGACACACCCTCATTACTCAGTATATTTATATATTACTTTTACTATATAGGAGACATGAGTGCATTAAATATATTAATACACTAAAGAGACAAGGGTAAAGAGCTTACCAGACCCTGGACTCTGGGAGGTAGATGTTGTTATTATTCTGTGCGTTTCACATATGAAGAAACCAAAATGTGTGTTGAGAATAGTAAGTGGAAAAGTCAGGATTTGAAAATCTTCAGTCTAGTTTCAGACCTTGATGTTAAATACACCACTTGTTTGATGGTATTTATCATTGTTTCTTAGTCTTAACTTTATTGATTTTGATTCCATACTTAAATAGAAATTTTCTGATTAATATTACCTTCATATGTAGATACACCCATGGAGAGAAAATGAACTAATCAGGCCGAGTTGAGTGTTTTGCATTTTGTTGTTGTTGTTGTTTTCAAACCTAATAGCAATTGTACTTCTGTCTTAAGAAATACACATCTAACTTCTTTGGCATTTTTAGTGTAAACTCATCCTTGAATAATGACTTAACTTTCGGGACACCATGAACTTTGACTTCTGGGACCTAGAAGGCATAGGGCCAGATCCTGAATGTGGTGAGTTATCCAGTAATGAGGTCTTCCAGGAAACAGCAAGAGAGCTCCTCCTACTGATGGCTTGAGCCTGAATAACATACCTTTCTGGCCAGTCTGCAGAAACATGATCAGTGATGGACATACAAGGACTGCACACCAGCCATTAAACTAGCTGAAATTCAGCTTTTCCAGGCTAGATAGAAGCAAAATTCCAAGGCGGCAAGGTTTTTGAAAGTCATGTGAATTAGAGAGATAAAACTCCTATGAAGACTTATTTTTTATAAATGGAACTGGGGGGGGGGGGGCGCCTGGGTGGCTCAGTGGGTTACGCCTCTGTCTTCCGCCCAGGTCATGATCTCAGGGTTCTGGGATCGAGCCCCGCGTCGGGCTCTCTGCTCAGCGGGGAGCCTGCTTCCCCCTCTCTCTCTGCCTGCCTCTCTGCCTACTTGTGATCACTCTCTCTCTCTCTCCCTGTCAAATAAATAAAATCTTAAAAAAAAAAAATGGATCTAGGGGTGCCTGGGTGGCTCAGTGGTTTAAAGCCTCTGCCTTTGGCTCAGGTCATGATCCCGGGATCCTGGGATCGAGCCCCACATCAGGCTCTCTGCTCAGCGGGGAGCCTGCTTCCCCCTCTCTCTCTGCCTGCCTCTCTGCCTACTTGTGATCTCTGTCTGTCAAATAAATAAATAAAATATTTTTAAAAAATGGATCTGATTTTCCTATTGGAATTTTTTATTAGAGATAATTGGTAATTGATTCTAGAAGGTCTTGGAGGGTTTGCAATACTTTTTTGCAGTAAGCACCAAAAAATAATCACCTGTCACGATACTTGAGGTACCTTATTTAACCTGGGGCATTCATAGCTGGATCCACTATCAGTTACTTGGAGCTATGAATCCTGATGTGCAGAACTGGTGGAGAGCAAGGGTCACTCTAGTGTATTCTATTGTCCTGACTCAGGCTTTGATCTCAAATGTTTATTTCATTCCATTTGGGTCAGGCTGGACCACGGGCAAGCCTAGGTGGGCCTCTTTTATCCCTTTAATTCAAAGCGTCTGGCTGACAGGCAATATAAAGAACCCACTCTTTCCCCTTTCTCTCTTCTGGACCGAGCACTTTTAACTTCAGGGGGAAAATAAAGCTATAAAATGAAGAGTATTCCCCCAGATCATTTGTAACTCCTTAATCCTCCTCTCCAGGAGTTGACTCAAAGACCATAGCACGTGCTCTTGGGAATTGTATTTATTTCCTATGGCTGCTTACTAAATGACTACAAACTTAGCTTAAAACAACCATTTATTAGCTAACAGTTGTATAGGGTAAAAGTATAGCCGCCATTTGGCTTGGTTCTCTGCTCAAAGTCTCAAAGTCTACAATCAAGGTATCAGTTGGGCTTAGTTCTTATCTGGAGGCTTGGGACAAAAACAAAAAAAACAAAAAAACAAACAAAACAAACAACCCACAAAAAACAAACAAACAAATAAACAAAAAACACCCTTCCAAGCTCATTCATCATTGGCAGAATCAGTCCTTGAATTTGTGGAACTCATATTCCATTTTTTTCCCCCTTCTTTTTGAGTTTTTTATTTAAATTCTAGTAAGTTAACATACAGTGTGATATTGGTTTCAGGAGTAGAATTCAGTGATTCATCACTTGCATATGACATCCCAGGGCTCACTATACAAAGTACCCTCCGTAATACCCATCACCCATCCAGCCCATTCCCCACCCACCCACCTCCCTCCATGAATCCTCAGTTTGTTCTGTATGGTTTATTTTCTTCTCTCCTTTTTCCTTTCTTTTTCCCCTCCCATCTGCTCGTCTATTTTGTTTCTTAAATTGCACATATGAGTAAAATCATATGATATTTCTTTTATTCTGATTGACTTATTTAGCTTAGCATGATACCCTCTAGCTCCATCCACATCATTGCAAATGTCAAGATTTCATTCTTTTTGATGACTAATATTCCTGTGTGTGTGTGTGTATGATCACATCTTCTTTGTCCTGAAAGACTCAAACAAAAAATTGGTAGAACTAATATATGAATTCAGCAAAGTCACAGGATATAAAATCAATGTACAGAAATCTGTTGCATTTCTATACACCAACAATGAAGCAGCAGAAAAAGAAATCAAGAAATTGATCCCATTTACAATTGTACTGAAAACTATAGGATACTTAGGAATAAACCTAACCGAGGAGGTAAAGGATCTGAACTCGGAAAACTTATGAAGGAGATTGTGGAAGACACAAAGAAATGGAAAAACTTTTTTTTTTTTTTAAATGCCTGGCACCTAGGGGCTGTTCTAAGCTCCTAGATGTTGTTGACATCACTTGCTACTTGGTCTTCTCCTTTTTCAAACCAGTAGCATACCAAATAATTCTCAAGCTTTAAATCTCTAACTTCTCTTCCACCACCATCCAGAAAAACAAAACAAAACAAACAAAAACCTTCTGTTTTAAGTGGATGGAATGATAACATCAGACCCATTCAGATAATCTCACTTTTTAAAATTTCGTTTATTGTATAATACAATCCATCACAGATGTAGAATTTATCCCATTCACAGTCCCGTGGATTATATGGGCTGTGTACATGATGAGTGGGAAATCTTGGGAGCCATCTGTGGGAATAAAATAGGGTTTAATGCCTAGAATGGGCTCAGGAGTTTTGAGTCTTTGGCCAATAGTTACTTGGGTGCATGTTTTCCCTCCTTTAGAAAGAAAGACTGTGGACAGAGCAATATTGATGACAACCTTACCTAAATTGTGTAATCTATTTTTTTTAAATTGGCCTATTTTGTGTTTCAAAAAAATCGTTTTTCATGGAATGGTTATTAAATGTCACAGTAAATTTGAACACTGTGGACAAATGGCTCTAATAGGATGTAACCTATGGGACCAGGCTGTTTCTATCACAGATTTGACATCCTAGGCCTCCTTTAGTTTGCAGTATGAGTTTGTCTTTCTGAAAAAAATGGCAGCTCTGTCCTTAACTAAATCTCATGTGCTATCCCTTTAGGCTGTGTTAGGATTGCAATTATTCTTAATGGCTGTGTTCCTGTTTGATGCTACTATCAAGCAATGTTAATTGAGCTTCAGCTCATTGTTCATACTTCATTTTTACATTGTTTTTGTGGTGGTGAGTTACCCCTATAACTAAAACTGTAGTCTTGGAAAACATATGCAATAATAAGCTTTGCTGATATTTTGATATGACCTAATGTACCAAAGTTGTCAATTGTATATGTTTTAGTCCTTGATACTTATTTCTTCTAGAGAATGACTAAATGGAGAAGACAGTGAGAATTGGGTTATTGCACGGATGTCCATTACCTGATGATAAAATACTCTAGCATGCTGTGGGAGAGCCAAGTCTTTTTGCAACTGAACTGACTTAATGATTGTTAGTATAGATCCCTTGACTATTTCAATGGGATTTTGCAATCCTATGCATAGACAATCAGGGCAACTGCCAATGTGATCAAGAATAATCATGAAGACTGTATTACTAGCACGAGTGGATATGGCAGAAGTCAATGAAAGGGAGGATAGCCAGTGTTAAACCTTATTCTCAGTGCTCCACATGTTAAGGCACTCACTGGAAAAGACAGTGCTAGAAGTTATTCGATGCTTTCTGGTGTATAGTTATGCATGTTGACTTTCTGTCTGGACTTTTATTTTTTCTTATAAAAATGAATAACTGCAAAAGTATAAAAAGTGAAATTAATAGTCAGTAATAAACTATAAGTGATTTAGAGAGTAACACTCCAATAAGAATGTGGGCAGTAAACATCAATATGTAATTCCAAGGTCTTTTTGGTTTTATCTTACATAATTTCATAGCACTTTGTCTCACAGCTTGAACTATACACTAAGTGCAACCATTTCTTTATTATGTATCCAAAATGATAGACAAAGAACTCTATGAGGTATATTTCTTTCTCACTATTAAATATACCCCATTAACTAGTGTCTAGTAATGGCAAGTGATGAACAGATATGTGTTTAAAAATTAAGCAGATCTTAAGAAATGAATAGTTAATCAAATATAACAAGGAAAGATCACATGTGAACTATGAAATACAAACTGAAATACAAATGTATTTACATTGGCAAAGGTTAAAAACAAAAAACAACACAAAAAAAATGTATCAGGGCTGTAGTGAGAAAAAAATGGCATTCTCATTCCCTTTGGGTCGATCTCAAATCTGAGCATGATTTAGGTGATAAGGACTCACTGATGAACAAAAACATCTTTTGGCAAGAAATAAATATACTACAAAACACTATGAAGAGCAACCTGACAACTTTGTATCAACAGAATAATATTTGTATCAGAGACTCACTAATTATAATTTTAGAGACTTGCCCCATAATATTCACTGAGGATATGAATGTTCCTATTATAAACTCAAAACATAGGAAATAACCATAAAATCAAATGAAAAGAGAATAGTTACATTATTATATACCCATGTGATGAAATCTTAAGGCTTATTTGAAGAATATCTAAGTACTTGGGAAATTGTTCAAGGTATGTTTAGTAGAGAAATAAGTGGATCCCAACATAATACTGATTAAATATAATATATGTGTATGAAAAGACAGATAAATATTCCATAGTTTTCTTTTATGAAGATGATAGGTGATTTTTTTGAAGACAGCTTTTTTTTTTTTTAAAGATTTTATTTATTTGACAGAGAGATCACAAGTAGGAAGAGAGGCAGGCAGAGAGAGGGGGAAGCAGGCTCCCTGCTGAGCAGAGAGACTGATGCAAGGCTGGGCCCCAGGACCCTGAGATCATGACCCAGCTGAAGGTAGAGGCTTAACCCACTGAGCCACCCAGGTGCACCAAGACAGTTTTCTTTTTAGACAGTTTTAGATTTCCAGAAAAATTGAAGATATTTAAGAGTCAACAAGATTGCCACCTTAACTCAATTTCTGCTATTAAAATTTTACACAAGTATGATAGATTTGTAAAGAATGAATGAACTAATTTTGAGATATTAATACCTATAGTCCCTACTTGATTTGGATTTCTTTAGCTTTTATGCAACTTCTGGGTCTTTTTACAGTATACTTTTTTTTTCCATTTTATTTATTTTTTCAGCGTAACAGTATTCATTGTTTTTGCACAACACCCAGTGCTCCATGAAATACGTGCCCTCCCTATTACCCACCACCTGTTCCCCCAACCTCCCACCCCTGACCCTTCAAAACCCTCAGGTTGTTTTTCAGAGTCCATAGTCTCTTATGGTTCGCCTCCCCTTCCAAATTTTTTTTTTTTAATAAACATATAATGTATTTTTATCCCCAGGGGTACAGGTCTGTGAATCGCAAGGTTTACACACTTCACAGCACTCACGATAGCACATACCCTCCCCAATGTCCATAGGCCCCTCCCCCTCTCCCAATCCCACCTCCCCCCAGCAACCCCCAGTTTGTTTTGTGAGATTAAGAGTCATTTATGGTTTGTCTCCCTCCCAATCCCATCTTGTTTCATTTATTCTTCTCCTATCCCCTAACCCCCCATGTTGCTTCTCCATGTCCTCATATCAGGGAGATCATATGATAGTTGTCTTTCTCCGATTGACTTATTTCACTAAGCATGATACGCTCTAGTTCCATCCACATCATCGCAAATGGCAAGATTTCATTTCTTTTGATGGCTGCATAGTATTCCATGGTGTATATATACCACATCTTCTTGATCCATTCATCTGTTGATGGACATCTAGGTTCTTTCCATAGTTTGGCTATTGTAGACATTGCTGCTATAAACATTCGGGTACACGTGCCCCTTCGGATCACTATGTTTGTATCTTTAGGGTAAATACCCAGTAGTGCAATTGCTGGGTCATAGGGTAGTTCTATTTTCAACATTTTGAGGAACCTCCATGTTGTTTTCCAGAGTGGTTGCACCAGCTTGCATTCCCACCAACAGTGGAGGAGGGTTCCCCTTTCTTCACATCCTCGCCAGCATCTGTCATTTCTTGACCTGTTAATTTTAGCCATTCTGACTGGTGTGAGGTGATATCTCATTGTGGTTTTGATTTGTATTTCCCTGATTGCACTACTGGGTATTTACCCTAAAGCTACAAACACAGTGATCCGAAGGGGCACGTGCACCTGAATGTTTATAGCAACAATGTCCACAATAGCCAAACTATGGAAAGAACCTAGATGTCCATCAACAGATGATTGGATCAAGAAGAGGTGGTATATATATACAATAGAATACTATGCAGCCATCAAAAGAAATGAAATCTTGCCATTTGCGATGACATGGATGAAACTAGAGGGTATTATGCTTAGCGAAATAAGTCAATTGGAGTAAGACAACTATCATGATCTGCCTGATATGAGGAAGTGGAGATGCAACATGGGGGGTTGGGGGTAGGAAAAGAATAAATGAAACAAGAAGGGATCGGGAGGGAGACAAATCATAAGTGACTCTTAATCTCACAAAACAGAGGGTTGCTGGGGGGAGGAGGTCGGGGGGGTGGGGTTATGGACATTGGGAAGGGTATGTGCTATGGTGAGTGCTGTGAAGTGTGTAAACCTGGTGATTCACAGACCTGTACACTGGGGATAAAAATACATTATATGTTTATAATTTCCTCCCCTTTGTAATTGATTGAACATGGAAGGAGGAAAATGAATCAGGATATAGAAGATTTGAACAGCACTATCACCCAACTTCATCTAACTGGAATAAATAGAATAATATATCCCCCCAATTTTTTTTCCCAAGTGCACATGGCTCCTTTCAGCTAGATATACCATATGCTGGGTGACGAAATAAATTGTTTATTATGTTTTTAATTGAGGTATAATTTACATACACTGTTATATTAGTTTCACATGTACAACATAATGAAAAAAAAATGAGTTGCATATATCTTTTCAAAATAGTGCTTTTGTTTTCTATACCCAGTGGTGGAATTATCAGATTGTGTGATAATTGTATTTTTTAAATCATTTTGGGTTTCCATACTCTTTCCCATAGTGGCTGCACCAATTTACATTCCCCCCAACAGTGCATGTGGATTCCCTTTTGCCCATGTCCTTGCCAACACTTGTTATTTCTTATCTTTCTGATAGTAGCCACTCTGATTAGTGATACCTTATTGTGGTTTTGATAGGCATTTCTCTCACGATTCATGATGTTTAGCAGCTTTGTGAATGTCTGCTCCCCATGCTGGAGAGCTGAAGTGGACACAGGCCAGTTGGTTCCAGGATGCTCTGTTTATTAAAATAAATCCTAATAAATTTGAAAGCACTATAGTTGTAACAGTTCTTTTTTGAACCTTTCCTTTTTTTTTTAATTTATTTATTTTTTTCAGTGTAACAGTATTCATTGTTTTTGCACAACACCCAGTGCCCCATGCAATATGTGCCCTCCCTATTACCCACCACCTGGTTCCCCCAACCTCCCACCCCGCCCCTTCAAAACCCTCAGGTTGTTTTTCAGAGTCCATAGTCTCTTATGGTTCACCTCCCCTTCCAATTTTTTTTCTTATAAACATATAATGTATTTTTATCCCCAGGGGTACAGGTCTGTGAATCGCCAGGTTTACACACTTCACAGCACTCATGATAGCACATACCCTCCCCAATGTCCATAACCCCCTCCCCCCTCCCAACCCCACCTCCCCCTAGCAACCCCCAGTGTGTTTTGTGAGATTAAGAGTCATTTATGGTTTGTCTCCCTCCCAATACCATCTTGTTTCATTTATTCTTCTCCTATCCCCCTAACCCCCCATGTTGCATCTCCATGTCCTCATATCAGGGAGATCATATGATAGTTGTCTTTCTCTGATTGACTTATTTCACTAAGCATGATACCCTCTAGTTCCATCCACGTCGTCGCAAATGGCAAGATTTCATTTCTTTTGATGGCTGCATAATATTCCATTGTGTATATATACCATATCTTCTTTATCCATTCATCTGTTGATGGACATCTAGGTTCTTTCCATAGTTTGGCTATTGTGGACATTGCTGCTATAAACATTCCGGTACACGTGCCCCTTCGGATCACTGTGTTTGTATCTTTAGGGTAAATACTCAGTAGTGCAATTGCTGGGTCATAGGGTAGGATTCCACCAAAAAAGAGAACTACAGACCAATATCCTTGATGAACACAGATGCAAAAATTCTCACCAAAATACTAGCCAATAGGATTCAACAATACATTAAAAGGATTATTCACCACAACCAAGTGGGATTTATTCCAGGGCTGCAGGGTTGGTTCAACATCCATAAATCAATCAATGTGATAGAACACATTAATAAAAGAAAGAACAAGAACCATATGATACTCTCAGTAGATGCTGAAAAAGCATTTGACAAAGTACAGCATCCCTTCCTGATCAAAACTCTTCAAAGTGTAGGGATAGAGGGCACATACCTCAATATTATCAAAGCCATCTATGAAAAACCCACCACAAATATCATTCTCAATGGAGAAAAACTGAAAGCTTTTCCGCTAAGGTCAGGAACACGGCAGGGATGTCCATTATCACCACTGCTATTCAACATAGTACTAGAAGTCCTAGCCTCAGCAATCAGACAACAAAAAGAAATTAAAGGCATCCAAATTGGCAAAGAAGAAGTCAAACTATCACTCTTCGCAGATGATATGATACTATATGTGAAAAACCCAGAAGACTCTACTCCAAAACTGCTAGAACTTGTACAGGAATTCAGTAAAGTGTCAGGATATAAAATCAATGCACAGAAATCAGTTGCATTTCTATACACCAACAACAAGACAGAAGAAAGAGAAATTAAGGAGTCAATCCCATTTACAATTGCACCCAAAACTATAAGATACCTAGGAATAAACCTAACCAAAGAGGCTAAGAATCTATACACAGAAAACTATAAAGTACTCATGAAAGAAATTGAGGAAGACACAAAGAAATGGAGAAATGTTCCATGCTCCTGGATTGGAAGAATAAATATTGTGAAAATGTCCATGCTACCTAAAGCAATATACACATTTAATGCAATCCCTATCAAAATACCATCCATTTTTTTTCAAAGAAATGGAACAGATAATCCTCAAATTTATATGGAACCAGAAAAAACCTCGAATAGCCAAAGGAATATTGAAAAAGAAAGCCAAAGTGGGTGGCATCACAATTCCGGACTTCAAGCTCTATTACAAAGCTGTCATCATCAAGACAGCATGGTTTTGTCACAAAAACAGACACATAGATCAATGGAACAGAATAGAGAGCCCAGAAATAGACCCTCAACTCTATGGTCAACTAATCTTCGACAAAGCAGGAAAGAATGTCCAATGGGAAAAAGAAAGCCTCTTCAATAAATGGTGCTGGGAAAATTGGACAGCCACATGCAGAAAAATGAAATTGGATCACTTCCTTACACCACACACGAAAATGGCAAGACTCAAAATGGATGAAGGACCTCAATGTGAGAAAGGAATCCATCAAAATCCTTGAGGAGAATGCAGGCAGCAACCTCTTCGACCTCTTCGACCTCAGCCTCAGCAACATCTTCCTAGGAACATCGGCAAAGGCAAGGGAAGCAAGGGCAAAAATGAACTATTGGGATTTCATCAAGATCAAAAGCTTTTGCACAACAGAGGAAACAGTTAACAAAACCAAAAGACAACTGACAGAATGGGAGAAGATATTTGCAAACGACACATCAGATAAAGGGCTAGTATCCAAAATTTATAAGGAACTTAGCAAATTCAACACCCAAAGAACAAACAATCCAATCAAGAAATGGGCAGAGGACATGAACAGACATTTCTGCAAAGAAGACATCTAGATGGCCAACAGACACATGAAAAAGTGCTCCACATCACTCGGCATCAGGGAAATACAAATCAAAACCGCAATGAGATATCACCTCACGCCATTCAGAATGGCTAAAATTAACATTCAGGAAATGACAGATGCTGGCGAGGATGTGGCGAAAGGGGAACCCTCTTACACTGTTGGTGGGAATGCAAGCTGGTGCAACCACTCTGGAAAACAGCATGGGGGTTCCTCAAAATGTTGAAAATAGTCATAACAGTTTTAATGTCAACAGTGGACTTTTATTAGAAATTAGTAAAAGGAGGGGTGCCTGGGTGGCTCAGTGGGTTAAAGCCTCTGTCTTCAGCTCAGGTCATGATCCCAGGGTTCTGGGATTGAGCCCCACATCCGGATCACTGCTCAGCGGGGAGCCTGCTTCCTCCTCTCTCTCTTCCTGCCTCTCTGCCTGCTTGTGATCTGTCTCTCAAATAAATAAATAAAATCTTAAAAAAAAAAAGAAATTAGTAAAAGGGAGACTTTCATTTTAAAAATATGCAAATACTTGGAATTGAAGGAGCATACTTAAAAATGACAAATAGGACACTGAAAAAAATAAAACTAAATTAAATTTTTAAAAAATGACAAATGGGCCAGGAAATCACAGTGTAACTAGAAAACATTTTTAACTGATAATGAAAATAAAACTTCTCAACTTCTGGGATACATCTTATGGAACCATAAAGAGGAAATTTATAGCTTTAAATATTTACCTAAAGACGAGAATAAATTTCTTGAGATTAAAGTCAGAGGAGTAATTTAAACCAAAATAAGTCAGTTTATATCAAAGGAAGGAAACAATAAGAAAAACTAATAGTAACAAAAGTTATTTCACTGAAATGTTGGTAAAATTGATAATCCCAAGACTTTAAAAAATGATTAAGGAATAATAGTTTAAAAAAAACACAGATCATCAAATATCAAGAATTAAAGGTACTCAGTATTCTATTCTATTGAAACAATGATGAGATATTTTCATCATTTTTATGCCAATTTAAAAAACCTAGGTCATACGTACAAATTCCATGAAAAAAATAACTTCCACAAATAATAGAGGAAGGGATAGAATATCCAAAAAGTCATTTGTTTCTTGAATTTAATTTGTAATTAAAATTTTTCCACAAAATAACCTTCAGGACAAGATATCTTCACTAGTAGACTCAGATATTTAAAGAAAACACAAAACATACGTAAATTTGTCTGTGAAATAAAGAGAATATTTACCAACTAGTTTCACTAAGCAAGCACAACATTAATACCAAAGTCAGGTAAGGACATCAAAGAAATTAAAATTAGACTAATACTTTTCTTGAACTTGTACACAATAATCTGTAGCAACATATTTGGAAAATAATCCAGCAATATTAAAAAAGTGTTAATGCACTAGAAACAGGTGAAGGTTATCCAAAGAATGCAAGGTAGATTTGATATTTGGTTATTTGATTCATATGAAAAGTGCTTAACATCATGAGTCATAAGGGTAATGCTAGGTAAAATAAGAGTGAAAACATTTTATGGATGACTTAAAGTTTTGAGAGGGCATTTTTTACATACATTCTCTTTAAGATAATTTCGGTCACCTGGGTGGCTCAGTGGTTTAAGCCGCTGCCTTCAGCTCAGGTCATGATCTCAGGGTCCTGGGATCGAGTCCCACATCGGGCTCTCTGCTGGGCAGGGAGCCTGCTTCCCTCTCACTCTCTCTGCCTGCCTCTCTGCCTACTTATGATCTCTGTCAAATAAATAAATAAATAAAATCTTAAAAAAAAAAAGACATTACAGCCTTGTTTAGTTTATGAAATCTAAATGGAAAACTTTCTTCAACCTTGAAAATTGGAAGATTTTCGGTTCTAAGATTCTTCTCTGCAACACGCTCTATGTATTTTTCACAATGAGAGAGGTAAACCAGAAGCACGGAACGATTTCTTGGAGCTTTGTTAGAGAAATGTCCAAAGATAGTTCATTTCTTTTTTCAAGCAATATATAAATAAGTCGACAGTGACTGCTATTAACCTCTTCGTAACAGGAAGAGAAAATCTATTATATGTTTCTGCAGCAGTGCAGATAAATAAAGGACTGGGGAAATACATCTGCTATAAATTAAAAATGTATTTGGTAGAACATGTTGAACACAACAGAATCAAAGTAGCACTACTAAGCAGGAGCCAATGGAACATGCTTGGAAGACTTTTCTGTGACATTGGCTTTCTCATGGGGGCACATAGTTAACCATTTAGTAAGAATCTTGCCCAGTGCAAAGGACACATGGAATTATATCCCCATTGGGAAAAAAAAAATTAAAAAAAAAAACCCCACATACATTAACAAGGCCATAAGATCATTCAAAGAAAGAAAGCACAATTGATGCTCAGTTGTCTCTAAACAACTTCTTGGTCTGCAGCTTTTCAGTGTCTGGGAAAGCAGAAAACTTTGCAAGTTGAAAGCAAGGTAAGCACAGCATTTTACTCAGCATTTCTAGAGAAACACTTAAGAGTTCTTAGAAATGCTACCTGTGTTAAAAATCACTAACAGCTTTTCCTAAATAGACAAGTGTTTTTTTTTTCTTTTGATCACTGCTGTATCTCTAAATACAGTTTTATGTGGAGTCATAAAATAAGGTTACCTTGCCTCCTCCATAGCTCCCTTAAAGTTTTTAAGAAAAAAAACCCATGGTTTTCTATACTATTTACATGTATGTATGTATGTATGTATGTATGTATGTATGTATGTATGTATGTTTTGTTATGTTAGTCACCACACAGTACATCATTAGTTTTTGGTGTAGTGATCCATGACTCATTATTTGCATATAACACCCAGTGCTCCATGCAATACGTGCCCTCCTTACTACCCATCACTGGGCTAACCCAACCCCCACCCCCCTCCCCTCTAAAATCCTGTTTGTTTCTCAGAGTCCACAGTCTCTCATGGTTCGTCTCGCCCTCTAATTTTCCCCAACTCACTTCTCTCCATCTCCCAATTTCCTCTGTGTTATTCCTTATGTTCCACAAGTAAGTGAAACCATATGATAACTGACTCTCTCTGCTTGACTTATTTCGCTCAGCATAGTCTCTTCCAGTCCCGTCCATGTTGCTACAAAAGTTGGATATTCATCCTTTCTGATGGAGGCATAATACTCCATTGTATATATGGGCCATATCTTCTTTATACATTCATCTGTTGAAGGCAGCTCAGCTCTTTCCACATTTTGGCGATTGTGACCATTGCTGCTATGAACATTGGGGTGCATATGATCCTTCTTTTCACTACATTTGTATCTTTGGGGTAAATACCCAGTAGTGCAATTGTACTTACGCTTACTTAGACTTGCAGCTTTCAGTTTCTTGTGTTGCCTTTAGTTTTTATTAATTTGTAATCTTGTGGGAAACCTTAGCCTGCCAACAAAATTAGGGGCTAAGATAGAACATTGTGTGAACTGTAGTCTCATTGTAATTTCCTTAGTTGGGATTTAACAGTGAACCTTCGGGTCATTTTCAAATGTGTTCTTAAAAATTTAATTTCCTCTACTTGTGATAGCAGCAAAAAACGAAGATACCCAGTTAAGTAAGGTCACTGTATTGGTACACTTTCTGTTTTGTTCTTGGCAGGTACTTTGAGGTACTTTGCAGGGTTATAAAATGTGTTCAGCTTGAGTGCAGCCTGAGGACTAAAGTAGACAGGAAAAGCAGTGGTTTTTCAAGGGTAGCAGAGTGATGGAATCCTGGACTGAGTCTGATTTTAGTGATGGTTTTTAATGTTCTTCTTTCTGAAACACAAAAATTCATTGCCACTATGGTAGATACATTCTGGCTAAAACAGACAAATATATTTTAATCCACTAATAGGCTTCTGCTATTAATTTTATGTAATCAGTGAATTATCCTGTGTACTTTGAACTGCAGAACAAAAGTATTCTGTGTGTAAAAATGTCAGCGTTACTTTTGAATCCGCAATTAAAAATCAAGTAAAATGTTTTTCTGAAGGTTTCTGGAATCCGTAATACTCAGCTTTGAATCATTGATCATGGTATTGATAGATTTCTTGAATTAAAAATTAAGTTTCTTCTCCTTGCCGTCAGAAAGGAGAAACACAGAAAGTTACCTTCAGTGGTGAAGGTAACTGATGATCATTGGCTCTTTAAAAGATTCTTCTTCCCCCTTCTTTTTCTATTTATTTGTTAGAACACAAGGAATTAGGCCCCTGAAACATGTGGAAGAAGATTAAGGTAACACAATCAGCTTGTCCTTTTATGTCTTTGAATCAAGAACTGCTTAGCAACAAACCCAAAAACATGTTTTTGTTTTTGTTTTTGTTTTAACCTAGTGATCACCTGTGTTTCTCTGGGTTCATTTTTAAGTCATGTTATTCTCCAGATAATTGCATTTTCCCAATGAACTTGAAGAAAACCTACTTTCCTGATAATATACATCACTCAGTGGTCTATATTTGATAGTCAGCAAATTTGCTTTACCTGATGGGAATTCCCAGCATTATATTCAGATTCTTTTATGACTCAGGTCCAGAAAGGAAACACTTAGCTAGTAACAAATTTCTGTTGCTTTTATCCAAAGACAAACTCAGAATTGGTTATATTGTAGAATGTAAAACAAGATGAATATATTCACATATATCCTCAATGAGAGGGTTTAGGAGAGATACATGTGAATGACAGTGTGGCTACTAGACAAACATACTAGATTCAACCTAGTAACCTACAAACCTCAGCTTAATGAATTACTTGGAAGCTCAGTTTCCTGTGGATTCCTATGAACTGGATACATTTAAGCTGAAGGAACTAAGACTTGAGAGGCTTCTGTCTCTTTCTAAATGATTGAAAGATTGCACACTGAAAGAGAGGTTAGACTTACTTTGTTTCCCTTTAGAAGGCAGAAGCACACCCAATGGTGGCAGGTTTTTGGATGCCGAGTGTAGCTTAATTTAGTACTTTTTAAAATTCCGCATAATGAGAAGTAGATGTTAAGCCTGTGTGGACAAGCAGTGAGTCTCTGTCATTGACCAGTCTGCCAGAGAGGTTGGCAGGAGACTGTTGATCTGGCAGAAATTTGCATTTGTCACTTTTAATGTTCATTCCGCCCATGGTTCTGAATTTACCCTTGTATTTGACAGCACTGTCCTTTCTCTGATCTCTCATTTTCCTTTGGTTTACCACAGGATAAGACACAGAGAAGGGAGAAAAGAAGCCTAGAACTATGTCTTAATTACCACATGAATTTATTAATTAACATACAAACATTTTTATCATACAATTACTTTGAGCTTCTGGGACCATTTCATTACCTTAATGCCCTGATTCTCAAACCACATATTCATGTGGCTCTAATTTAATTCTTTTCTTAGGCCATGTGTGTTTGTTTTCACTCTCTTTCAGTCAGCCTCACTTAATGTAGCAATTAGTCATCTGAGAGTGTGACGTTAGAAACTCTTATTTCCATTTATGTAAAAAGAAAAATGGCTTTTTTAATGAAGCAGATGATGTTTGACTTCTTAGAAGTCTCAACAATGCCTACAAATTCAAGGCAAGGATTAAAAAGTGACTTATTTAAGGCCCAGAATCAAATGGGCCAAAGAAAAAGGAGTGCAGAATTTTTTCCAATTAAATGCATTCCTAATCCAGAACTTTTCATAATAGGCTTCCATGGTCAAATAAGTTAGAGAAATATTTATAACAATCCTATTTACCATTTATTAAGTATGTACTAAATGTATGGATTAGGTTTAGAGTATATATACATATAAACATATATATATATATATATTTTTTTTTTTTCACCCTATGAGGTCAAAGTTCTTATCATTGCTCTTGTTTCACAGAGGAAGAGTCTGAGAAATAAGAATGTCAAGGCAATTGCTCCTACCTTGGTAGTAAATGGTAGTGCCAGAAAGTGAAGCCCGTAATTCTAGTTCTCCATGACTCAGAGACCTAACTGTACATTTGTGTTTCATTAATCTTTGTAAGAGAAAAATGGTTATCAACTTTATTCCAAAGGTATTTGATCACAGGGCACTTGAGTGGGACCTGATGAGAGACTAGCTCTTTTCTTTTCAGAAATACCACCTTTGATTATCTTCCAGCTGTATCTCTAATAATCCTAGTCTTTTTGATTAAAAATCATTTTGATAGAAGAAAGAGTTCTAATTAGAAGAACCCCCATTGTGAGATATAACCGGATGTTGTGAAATACTAGTGAAGATAATTTCTTATTACCGGAAATTCTCAAACAGGACAGCCTTTATACCAGAAAGAGCAGCAAGTTCAAAGTGAAGTTTGCATGAGTGGCCACGAATGACTGTCCTTAGGGGATGAGTTTAGGGGTAGTTTGATATGCAGCAATAGCAAATCAATACAGAGAATGTATGTGTGAGTTTTATAGGAGTTAGTAATAAAAGACTGACAGATATGATTTTAGTGGATGTTACTTGAGTGAAAAGTTTGTTGACTTTTCCAAATCTCTGGTTCTGGAAAAGAGTTAACAGTGTGAAATTGCTTGGTGATATGGCCATGTATTGAGGAGACAAGAGCTAGCCTTCCAGTTTCTGGGTTGCTGAGAGATGGAGAAGATTGGTCCTGCTCATTTTTTCTTAGGTCCAACGTTGTGCTCTAGAAACAGGTGAGCTTGGAGGCTACTGGAGATCACCACAGTTTGGACAAAAAATGACCTACATCTGAGGTTTGCATCATCGTGCCTCCATGATGGAGATTAAGTTGAATATCACAGGGGTTGAAAAAATGTGCTTGAGAGCTGCTTGGGATTTAGTAACCCTGCAGACAGTGAGCTTAGTAAGCCAAGGGGAGGGGAACAATGATCCCACTGCCATATACATAGGTAGAGAAACAGCAGTGACAAGCCCAAAACATGACAGGCAACTTAACACGGACTGCTTCTCCTTCCCGGCTACAAACCAGAGAGGCAAGCCCAGGAAACGAAGAGGGGATCTATAAGAAGAATCCTCCCACATTCACCTTTATGTCAGTCTGAGTTCTATGAGCTAATGGATGAACAATACCAATAAGTGGTTATTGGTGGCTGGATGAGGAGGGCTTTGCACCAATGTGAAATTAAAATATTACCTGTACTAAACCATCTTAATTACCTGAAAGTACCCAAAAAGTGATGAAAGGGTTCATAATTACTGTTAATGAAGCTTATCATGCAAAGGTAAAAAGAACATTCTCCAAGCACGGTTAGCAACAAATACAGAAAAATAAAAAATGTTTTGTATTTGTATTTCAACAAACTTTGATTCCTTAGGCAAACTGATGGGTGAATTTTAATTAAAAATACTTAGTTGTCATAAATGGGTCTTTACTTGAAATTGCTGAGCACAGTTTTGGGGTTTTGGCCAAAGGGTCTGGTTCCTTTCTTTAAAAAAAGACAACCAGTTAGGGAAAAGCTGAGTCATGTTATGTCAGTTGTGCTGAGAGATGTTCAGTTACCTAATTAAGAACAGCTGAGAGATGCAGGGTTGTAATTTGTTGTGAGGGAAGAGACTGCTTAGTCCTAAGCAAGAGCCAAACTGTGTTGCTAAAGAATGTTCCAGAAGAGGCAATAGTTCCTAGAGCAATATGTGAACTAAATGCCTTGGGTGGAAGGGAACCTTCCATGTAGGTGGAAATAGCACAGTTAATTAGTACTTCCCAAAGTGCTAAACCAGAAATAGTAGGTATTGATGGATTTATTTAACATCTCAGAGTAAATTGCAGTTACATGGGTAAAATCTGTACAAAGGCCTGAGGTAACTTACATGGTCATGGATGTCGCTACCTGGTAAAGCTGCAAATTTGGGTGTATTTGAAATTATTGTCAACACTTGGGATTTCGTGTAAGGTATAGCAACTGTTGTTGTTTAAAGATGTTTGGTTTCTTATTAATAAATATCACTGTGGACTCGAAGTGTGGAACAGCAGCTATGACAATAACAGCGGCTATAACAATAAGCTAAGACAATAATCTTCTTTCTGGGAGCAGAAAGAAGATACAGAGCACAGCTCTGAATGAATTGGAAGGTGGGTGCACAAAGCAAATGGGTCCAGGATGTGATGAAAATCAAAAGCATTTGCTGTGAGAGTAATAGCACAGTTAGGAACTAATGGGCCCTTGAAGCTCTATGTGACTTCAACATTGTTTCCCATTCTTCTGATTTAAAAAACATTTTTATAGGCAAATTTGAGATGAACAATGAGACTCTTCAAGTAGTAAATGTAGTTTTAAGGAAAAGGACACATACTGGCTTTACATGTTCTATCCATCTCAAAATGCAGGAATGTACAATTTATCAAATACTTAGCCACAAAACTTTTAGATGGACCTTTAAAATATATGTATCATTCTTCTTAAGGTATTATTCTTCAGGTATTATTGTTATTAAGAGATTTTCAGTCTTACAATTCTTGTAATTTTCACTTACAGGTAAAGGGCTTGCAAAATGAGAAATATGGTGTGAGCCCTCAGACTTTGACTTTATTGTAGCATCAATAGTCAGTAGATGTGATCACAGAATTATGTAGCCCACACCTCCAAAATTAGGCTGAAGCATATAGCTGCTTATACTTCTTAGAGTGAGCTCAATCACTACATTTAAATGGAGACATAAAATAGGACTGCAGTTAAGCCTTACATCCGTGTCTAAAACTCCACATTGTGTAAAGCTTTTTTCCTAAAGAAAAGTGCTCTTGTAACTGAAACCCGGTGTGTGTGTTTTCTTGTAATAGTTAGAAAGGATTTAAGTTGTGTTAGTCTGAGCCATTCCATCATGTGACTATATCCCTAGGGCTTCCTTAGTTAAAGACTACATTTTTTGAAAATGCATGGTTACAAAGATATTGGGTGAGTATGTCACTGAAATGATGAAACACCTCAAGCAAGTTAGAAAAAAAAAAAAAGACATGAACTAAGGGATAAGTTCATTCTGTGCCTGAGGAAACCATTATTTTAAGTCCTCTCATATTAAGTTTTTTAGAATGCTGATATCCTAATATATAAACCCACTGCCAGCTAATCTAAGGAAATCTAGTGACTAAAGTAGAGGCAAAACAAAGAAATGATAGGTCCACATTCTCCATTTGTCAACATTTAAAAGAGATTGTGTGGTATGTGACACACTGATGTGCCATAGTTGGAAAACCAAGAAAAACATTGATAACAATAAGTTGTATAATCTTAGAAAAGTTAACCAATCTAAGTTTTTTCCTCATACAGGAAATAGTGCACATTACAAAGTCATTTGGAGTCTTAAATAAGCTCATGGGACAGTGTGACTGACAGTTATTACCAAAAGCTTTTGTTGGTGAAAGTACCACCACTTTCAAGGTCAAGTGCTATTTCTTCTTTGACTACACTGGATTCTCTGTGGGTCTCTTTTACCTGTAGTGTCTTACAGATGTTGCTGAGAGGACCAAAGCCCAGTCTGTGAACTTAAAAGAGTTCAGGTTGATTATAGAGATAGTGCTCATATACAGAAAAATAGACCTTGGGAGTGAGAGGATTCTAGCTAGTTCCACATGGATCATGAAACAACAGGGATGCCAAGTGAGCTCATAGTGAATTGTGGTGTTGAATGAAGCTTCACAAATACATAGGCCTTAGGTTAGATGGTGAAAGTCTTCTCTAAGCACAGAAAATTGAAGGGAAATACGGATGTATTAGTTGGTTGTGTTGTAATAACAGAAAACCATAGATGTAAGAGAAATTTGTTTTCCCACACTACTGGGGACTGGAAGTCCAGTCCAAGATCGAGATGCCACCTGGGTTAGCTTTTTCATGAGGCCTCTCTTGAAGTGTGCAGAGAGCTGCCCTCAGCTCAGAGCCACCTGTGGTGCGTCATGGTGCTGCCAGTTGTGGGCACCAGCAACCTTCTCTCCAAAGTGTCCAGGGCTGACAGAGGCACAGGCAGGAGGTCAAGCGTGATAGGCAGTGAGTGTCCACATGCTTGGGAGGCTACCACTGTGGGCCACTGCAGCATGCTGGGGACAGTGGAACAGTCTGTTCAGCCGGCTGGACAGGCCTGCTGCCGACGCTCATGTCCTGGTCTGTGCTCTGAGCAGAAGTGACGGCCACATTTTTAAGGCAATGCCTTTTCAGAGCTAAATTTCTGAATTCCCCTCTGACTCTGTCTGTTTGGTTTGATGTGCATGGATGTGGGGCTCAGGATGGAAAACCCAGGTTCTGGCTCTACCTTTGACCTTTGAGAACAAGTGGCTCACGTGCTCAGGGCTTCTCCAGGACTGCCACCTGGAGTCACCAGGAGCTTTGATGACAATAAAAGCCAGGCCTGCTGTTTAAAAAAAAAAAAAAAAAAAAAAAAAAAAAAGGTGTATGTTGAAGAAAGCAGAACCTTCACCAGCCTGGGTCTCTGAAAGCCATCATACCCACTTGTTCACCTATACACTAGAATAGAGTTGAACTATTTTTCATTTCTATGTTTTTGTTAGAGTCACTAGCATTAGCCTAAAACATTTTTTCCATCATCAGCTTTCCCTCTTCTGTTTTCCACAGTATTCTCATTTTCCCATCTGAATTTACATCCTCATTTTTAGCCATATGATTCCCTAGAATTCACCCTACCACCTTGTCTAATGAAGGGTCCTAATTATTTGAAGCTAATTCGCATATCCTGTCCCACTATCCACCATGAAGGACTGAGCATAAAACTCAATGCAGTGAGATTATAAACAACTTGCTGGGATTTCTCTGAACCTAAGTTTCTTTGATTCTTAGAATAGCGATAAGAAGAGCCTTTCTAAAAGTAGCGTGAGTGATCTTATGATTTGGGGCTTTGGGAGATTGTGTGGCATGTGACACACTGGTATGCCATAGTTGGAAAACTATGTAACAGTAATCTGCCTTCAGGATCCTGCTATTGTCCCTACGGGTGAAGCTGACACAGAAAAAGTCAAATTCAGAAATAAATCCGGCAATCTAGTTTGAGCTGTGCTGGAAATACAAGAGAGACTTTTTGTTTTCATAGTTAAGAAGTCCTCCAGGTTGAAACATACGTTGATGAATTTGACTGAATGTTATTTATTCATTAGTAAGTATATAGTAAATATCTCTTATGCAACATCCTTGGAACTCAGCTGCTTCATCCATAAAATGGGGTTATCCAAGGGCTAAGGACTGACCCAGAAGATACCATGTAGTCCTTTTAAATTAGCTATCAGTTTTTAATTTCAACTGGCTGTATATCCCATGACTTTTTTTGTTGTTGTTTAATTATTTCAGTAAACATTTATTATAGCAAGGTTATGCTCCTAGTTTCCATTTATGTTTTTTGAAACCCAAGCCTTTTATCTCCATTTTGTCCCAACATCTCTTTCCTATAGAAAGTACACACCAGTAATCGCACATTAAATCTCTGTCACATTGTAATTTTTCAAGTGAGAATTAATCTGTTTTATTTATGCTGTTGGGAAAGATTTTGTAAAACTGTGGTTTAAAGTTTTTAATTTTATCTTTCACATGTTTCCTTCATGCTCTTCTTCACCAACCCAATTAAAACGGATGCTTGGTTATTGTGTGATTGGAGAAATTTATCTCATCCCCTCACGAAGTTTCAAGTTTTATCCACTTTGGGTGAACTGTAGAATTAGGAAAAAAGTCTCACTTACGTTGAAGTGTCACAAAGCTTGCCTTCCTTAAAGTTATTTCTAAAATAGGACTTTAGGGGCGCCTGGCTGGCTCAGTGGTTTGGGCCGCTGCCTTCGGCTCAGGTCATGATCTCAGGGTCCTGGGATCGAGTCCTGCATCAGGCTCTCCGCTCGGCAGGGAGCCTGCTTCCCTCTCACTCTCTCTGCCTGCCTCTCTGCCTACTTGTGGTCTCTCTCTGTCAGATAAATAGATAAAATCTTTAAAAAGAAATAAAAAAATAAAAAAAATAAAATAGGACTTTAGTTTTACTCTCTCAAGTTCTCTGACTGAAGGAGAGACAATGGTGTGATGCAATGAAGGGAAATCAGGAGACTGGCCTCTTCCTGAATTCAGGAATAAAACAAAACAAAACACCAAATCTCAATTTCTCATCTGAGAGCTATTATTTTCTAGGGATAAAAATACAAACATGGTACTACTTTGCTCACTGTGGAACTGTGCTTAAGCCCATGGCAGAGCCTTAATCTTGGCTATTGACATACACAAATAGAAAAAGATATAATAAATCATGTGTTTTCCCACCTTGGGGCAGATACTCTGTTCATGACCCTTCTCTATTGTCTCTTCTTGGAATGTCACTGAATCCATCAAATGACTAGTACGAAGCTTTCTGAAGGCCAAGACTAGCTCTTTATCTCAGAGATACTTGAGCTCACTTTGAAAATTTCTTTATGTTCTGCAAGTATCCTTATTTAAAAAACAAACAAAACCTATTCTCCTTAGTGCCTCTGTCCATAATCAGCATTGTTCAAAATCCCCTTAAAACCTATTCATCCTGGGGGCACCTTTGTGGCTCAGTGGGTTAAGCCTCTGTCTTCGGCTTAGTTCATGGTCTCTGGGTCCTGGGATTGAGCCCCACATCTGGCTCTTTGCTCAGTGGGCCTGCTTCCTCCTCTCTCTCTGCCTGCCCCTCTGCCTACTTGTGATTTCTCTCTGTTAGATAAATAAATAAAATCTCAAAAATATTCATCCTGTAAATTTAATTCACTCCATTGAAGGATTTTGATTTTCTTTTGGCCGTCTTTATTTTTCCTGAAACATTAGGAGAGACTAAGGGCCATTATTTCCAAATGATATTTTTGAACTATACAAATATGTAAGTATTTCTTTTGCTTCTGTTCACATACACAAAAAATTGTTACATGATTGCAATTGTTCTTTTTATGCGAATTTGAGCACAAACTCATTGGAATGAATTTATCAGCCTCTGAACATCCATTGTGGGCTACCACAGACCACTCCTGTAAATGACACATTTCAGTCCAATGAGTAAATATATTTCAAAATGAAAAGGGAAGTATTTATTTTTCTTACTTTAATCAGATGTTCTGTAGTTGGTAACTAAATTCATTCATGTCTTAGTATGGAAAAAGATCATCTAAAATTAAAATAAATATCTTATTTATTACAGAATAAGATGAACAAAGCAAATACTAAAACAGTAATTGGTGTGTTAGCCTGAGTTTGGTGGGGTAAAACAAGAGGTTAATAGGTGTATGTGCTAGAAAAAAAATGCTATAACTATAATTGTGCATTAACTTGTTTAAATGATAGTGGTTGATATTTAAAAGATTTGGAGCCATTTTAAAAAGCAAGATGTTTACTCTTCTACCCAGCAACAGTTTGGGAAATTTAACTGAAAACAGCTGATGAAGTGATCATGCCAGACCTCAGTATAAATGTCAACAGAGAAAAGAGAACTCTTTGTTGGTGTGTTGCTTGTTTATTTTGTTGAGAGAGAGAAATTTGACTTCAAGAAAGGAAATTGCCTTAAAGGAAGAACAAGGGAAATAGTTTTTCTCCTAAAAGTTTCAGAGGGCTAGCCTGTAAACTCTGATAAGCAAACAAATAAGAAAATAAGTTAACTTGAGATACGGTGTTTTAATATAATAAGTAGGAAAATTGAGTACTAATATCATTGAGATATTAGAACATTAAATTTTTAAGTACCTAGGCTAACATAAAAATCAAAAGCAGAATTTTTGCAATCATGTTTAATAGTACGTCACCCATTTGAGCACCTTTTATGTGCAAGTGCCTGTATTAAATTCTGTGGAGACAAAGTAAAAAGAAGATACACGTAGACTTTAAGAACCCTCTGTAAAGAAAGAGGACATCAAAAAGGTATTACATTTCTACTAAAGTCACTGGAAACAAAAAAAAAAAAGATACCTACTTTAAGTTCTGAGATGAAATGATTTTCGCTGTCTAAGATGACCCATAAATGGGCACACCCCCTGATATTTGAATCAGTTTGGCAGAGGTAATCCTGCCTATTGTCTGAGGCTATGTCATAAGTAGTCTTGCAACTTCTGCTTTGATTTCTTGAAACAATCAGCCTGGGTGAAGTTGGCAGCCACATTATAGTATGACTACCCCAAGGTGCTCACATAAGGAAGCTCAAGTTAACCATGTGGAGAGGACACATAAAGAGCGACCGTGATAAACATCTTCAAGCCATTGCAACTATCCCAGCCCGACCACTAGATCTGACAGTGTAGTGGCCACATTGGAAGTTTCAGCGCCAGTGGACACCATATAGAGAACCAAGACTCTAGTCAAGCCTTTACAAAAATCTCCAGCTATTTGAGGAAGCAAACATTCTTGTTTTGTTCCTCATTAGTATCAAGAGTATACCAGAGTAATAGAACTGTTAGAGTGTTGGAGATATTTGCCATGAATGTTTTTGGTGAAATCTTGATCACATTAACAAGATAAACTTCAGTTTTCTAAGAATTGGGAAGGATGTTGAAGTCAGGTTGATTTCATCCAAGTAAGAGTTTTCCTATGTTCTTGATCACTCAATGCATTAATTATTCTAATTTGGTATGCTAATTTGAAACCATTTGAAAACAACAGCAGTGTACAACTTGGTTGTGATTTATTAAACATTCAGTTCTCAATACTAATAAGGCTTTTAGAGTATTGAACTTATTATTAGTGGGCTTGACCTATTTCATCCTGTACTTCTCTGGTGTTGATACCAAATTTATACTAACCTCATATACTGAATATGAGAGAACGGCCACCTTTTCTATAAAAAAAATACATTGAATTAGAATTACTAGTTCTTTGAAAACTTTCATGATTTGTTTTTATTTGGGTGAGTGGATAGTGATTTTAAGATTAAAATTTCATAGGGTTATGGCAACATCTCACGTTTAATTTTTCTAGACAGTTTTATAATTTTCTATGTTTCTGTTGTTTATCTCTTTCACCTAAGTATTCAAATATACTAACATAAAATTTTCATTTTTTATTATGGGCTTAGTTCCTCCTGAATTTATAGTTATGATCCTCTTTACATACTATTTTAAGACTTTTTTCCCCTTTTCTATGGCTCATCTTCTTGAACGTTAGTTGATCTAATTATTTCAAATAACAAAGTTTTGGCATTATTGGAAAGTTTTTTTGTTTTTTACTTAATCTATTTTTGCTTGAACTTTTATCATTTATTGTTCAATTGTATTTGAGTTTATTCTTTTTTCCTGTTTTCTTATTTCCCAAGCTAGAATATTATCTCATTAATTTTTAATTACTAGAAGAGTCTGGAGGTTTTCCCAAGTGATGGGTCAGGCATGATGCAATGAGCCATGCTAATTGTTCTGGAGTGATGGGACTAGCTATGGAAATTCAGGCAAGTGTTTTAGATATTGAGGTGATATGTATAGATGTAATTATAAGAGTGACTGGATACAAGGAAAGGATAATTTGGAAAAGCAAGAAATACATTTAAAAAAGCTGTTTGGTTTATCTAAGTTTCAGAAATAGTCTACCAGAGTAGAAATTTAATATAGATGGTAGCACTAGTGAAGATAGAGAAAAATAAATGGATTCAAGTTACATTTGTGACATGAAATTGCCTGAAATTCTTGATGGATTAGATCAGTCACTGTTAGGCCATTTCTCAGGTGTGGCATCCCCAGTAACAAGAATAACATGCTTCTATTGTTGTTACACTACTTGTTGAATAAATGAGTGGAAAGTTGCTGAGTTAGTGATGCCCAATGAGGAACATTCTTCCCCTTCCTTTATATTTTATTTTGCTTAAAGAAGAAGAATGAACCAATGCATAAAAGAGCAGTATTATTTTAGTGAGTGCCCATTCAGTATTATCAATTTTCCAATTATTTTGATTTCAGTATTAGGTTTAATAACAAGATTTGGGTCTTTTGTCTATTAGAAATGTGGAGTTAAACTTTAGGGGTGTGTATCTCCTTGGTATGGATTCAGGAAGCCCAATAATTTTATTCTACAACAAACTATAATGCATGTTATTATCTGATACTGAACAATTTTCATGACCAGTATAATTCTCCATGAACTGTCATAATTCAAAAAATTTAGTTATAGAAATAGCTAGGGGAAACAAAATAGGAAAGGTGCCTATTGATTATCTACTCAGAATTTACTTTCTTAAAGTTCTAATTTAATACTTGATATTATAAAACAGGCTTATATATCTTAAAAGCACTTAAACAAGAGGGAAACTACAAAGAGCCATTAGAGCTGAAGAATGGGAATATTTTGCATATGGAGAAGACTAATGCTTTAATGAAGTAGTCCTCTTTATATTTTAAAAGTGCATTTTAATCTATCCTCAGATAACTGAAGACATTTTATGTTTATTGAAAAAATGAATCTTAGGCCAGGTTTTTATTTTAGGGATGGCTTGTTTAGCACATTGATAAGGTTACACTGAGCTTAGAGGTTTCCAACTCTATAAAGTTGACAGTATAAAATCTGAGCTAGAAACTAATTCCATTCTCGTTTTGGTTTCTCTTTGGTAGAAAGATTCTAGGTAGGAAATGAGTAAAATATTATATAATGTTTGTAGAAAATAATTTATTAATCTGTTAGTAAAACTTGAACTTTATTTTTATTTTTTATTGAGATATAATTGGCATAATGTTATGTAAGTTTCAAGTGTACAATGTGTTGATCTGGTACATTTATTACAATAGCATTCCCTCCAAAGTATTAGCTGGGACCTCCATCTATAATGTAATAAGGAATTTTTGTGTGTAGCAAGAGCAATTCAGATCTAATGTCACAACTGAAGTTCTTAATAGAGTATAGTTGACTATAACCATGCTATGTATTAGAACTCCAAAACGTATTTATTTACTAGTTACAAGTTTGTGTCCTTTCCAATATGAATGCCTTTTATTTTATTTTTTTGCTATAGCTTGGTCTTGCACTACTATGTTAAGTAAGAATGAGGACCCTTCTGTTGTCCCTGATGTTGGAGGATAGCTTTCAGCCTTTTACTGTTGACTGTGATGTTAGCTGTGGGTTTGCAGTATAGGTCCTTTATTATGTTGGGGGTAATGTTCATTCTGTACTCAACTTTGTTGAGGGTTTTTATGATGAAAAGTTGTATTTTACCAGATCCTTTTCTTTTTTTTTTGCATGTATTAGGATGATCATGTAACTTTCATCTTTTATTCTATTAATGTATTTCACATTCATTGATTCACATGTTGAACCATATTTACAAACCAGGGGTAAATCCCACTTCCTTGATCATGGTGTGCAATACTTCTGATGTGTTTTTGAAATCTGTTTGCTAATATTTTGTTGTATATTTTTGCATCTGTATTCATCAGGAATATTGGTCTATAACTTTCTTTCACTGTAGAGTCCTTATCTAGCTTGAATACCAGGGTAATTTTGCTCTCATAAAACGAGTTGGGGAATGTTCTCTTCTCTTAAACTTTTTTGAGAAAAAGATTGAAAAAGATTGGCATTAATTCTTTAAATATTTGGTAGAATTCACCAGTGAAACCATCTGATCCTAGGCTTTTCTGTGTTGGGCGATTTTTTTA
The DNA here is from genome assembly GCF_922984935.1 of Meles meles. Classification (NCBI taxonomy): domain Eukaryota; kingdom Metazoa; phylum Chordata; class Mammalia; order Carnivora; family Mustelidae; genus Meles; species Meles meles. Next base: position 90,585,849 of record NC_060068.1, read on the forward strand.
ATGATTCAAAATTAGTACTTGTTATTTGTCTGTTCAGATGTACTGTTTCTTATAATTCAGTCATGATATGTATAGGATTATAAGAATATCCATTTCTTCTAGGTTATATTTCTTGTTGATGCATAATTGTTTAGAGTAGTCTTTTATGATCCTTTGTATTGCTAGACTATCAGTTGTAGTGTCTCCCCTTTCAGTTTGGATTTTATTTACTTGAGTCTTCTTTTTTTCTTAGTCTAGGTAAAGATTTGTCAATTTTATTTATCTTTTCAAAAATCAGCTGATTTTTTTTCTATTGTTTTCCTGTTATCTCTGTATTTCCATTCTGAACTTCGTTATTTTCCTCCTTCTGGCAACTTTGAACTTAGGTTGTTCTTCCTTTTCTAGTTCCTTGAGACATAAACTTAGGTTGTTTGTTTGAGATCATCTTATTTACTTAATATATGCATTTGTTTCTATACACTTCCCTCTAGGAACTGCTTTTGCACTTTCTCCTAGGTTTTGGTGTGTTAAGATTTTTAAAATTTCTCATTTGTTTTTATCTTTGATCTATTGGTTGCTTAAGAGTATGCTGTTTAGTTTCCATATGCTAGTAAATTTTCCAGCTTTCTTCTTGGTGATTTCTAGTTTCATAATGTATTCAGCAAAGATTCTTGGTATGACTTGTCTTCTTGAATTTGTTAAGAATTGCTTTGTGGCCTGACATGTGATCTATCCTAGGGAATGTTGACTTTTTCTCTAATAAGTGTTTATGAGGGTTTAAATGTATCTTTCTAATCATGGCTTTATTTGTGCCTTGCATGTTTTGATACATTGCATTTTTATTATCATTTAGTGCAAAATATTAAGTTTCCTTGTTATTTTTATGTTCTTAAGCTATTTAAAAACATGCTTCATTTTCAAATATTTGACTGTGATCTAAGTATTTGTTAATGTCTTCAAGCTTATTTCTCTTCCCCATTTTATGTATTTTAAGTCCTTTGAAATATGACATTTTTTGTTTAATATTTGAATGTTTCCCACCTCCCCTAATCCTTTCTGAATTCCTTTATTTAAAATCTTAAATTTATATTTAAATTTATTAAAAATTAAGTTAATAAAACTAAAGTAAGTTAAAAAAATTAAATCATATTTAAATTTATATTTAAAAACTTAAACATTTCTGAATTCCTATATTTAAAGTCTTTCAAATGTATGGCATATAATTTATTTTAATCCAATGCAGTATTTGCAAATAATTGTAATATTTAATCTGTTCATGTATAATTTCTGCTATTTTTCTGTTGAAATCTGCCATTTCCCTATTTTTCTATAGTCTTTTAGTTTTCTGACTTTAGAACTAAACTAAATATATTTAATTACACTTTGTCTATTAACTTGTCACTCATTTTTTGTTCATTGTACAATAGAGATCACAAAATAAATGCAAATTTCTTAGTGTTTAATATACCACTTCCATACCAAAGCAACTACCTTAGAGCACTTAATTCTAATTACTTCCCTTCCAACTTTTGGGTTATTATAACACATTGTTATATTACTTGTTTTTATCAGCAATATTTAATCAAACTTACCCACATATATTTTCTTTCTGTTACCTCTTTCATTGTGTACCTAATTGGTACGTGTGTGTGTTGGGGGGGGTGTTCTCTCTATTTCTATTCTTGGCTCTTTTCTTCTTTCACTCTGTTCCTTTTTCTTTTATTCCTTTTTTTAAAAATTAGAACACCTTTTAGTATCTTTTTGTGTGTCCATCTTTTGTTAAATTCTCATTTTTCAAAACATATCACTTTGATATGATATTTTACTGCATATAGAATTCTAAGTTGCCAATTTTTTTTCCAGCAATTTAAAATACTGTTCTATTCTCAACTGACTTTCTTTGTATTTTGGTTTTTGTTTTGTTTTGTTTTTAATCTCCCAGAATTCAGCCATAATTCTTACAGTGGGACATTGGAGGAAAAAAATACGTCCTTTGCCTCTGGCTACCTTTAAGATTTTCTCTTTGGTGTTAGTTTCCAACAACTTGATGATGATGTGGGTATATGTGGTTTTGTTTGCTTGCTTTTGTATTGGACTTCATGGTCCAATGTTGAATCTGTGGTTGGATATATTAGAAGTTTTTCTGGTTGGGCATTTTAGAAATTTATTACCTTCTCAACTATTACTACTTTGCTTTCTGTTACCTCCTTTCAGGACTGCAATTAAATCTTAAATGTGTATTCCCAATCTTGACCTTCTGTCTCATGATCTTTGCTGATGCGTTTGTTTCTTTATGCTACTTTGTAGTTTGTTCTGACCTAACTTACATGTCACCAGCTTTTTCTTTAGCTTCTATTAAACTCTTATACTGATTTATTAATTTTAGTGATTATTTTTTGTTAGGAAATAGAAAATTTGATTTTTTGTAGGTTCAAGTTTTCTATTGAAATACTCCATCTAATCTCTAAATATTTATTGCTATTTAATTTTAAATCTTCATCTGACATCTCTAATAACCCAAATCTCCTATGAGTCTTCCTCTTTTCTTTATTTTCTTGATACTTGGCCCCTTCTCATCTTTTTATATTTCTGCTTTAAGAAGGCCAGACATTTTATTAAAAAACATTGTAGAAAATTTGAGTCTTTTGATAATGCTATATTTCCCCAAGAGCATTTATATTTTTTGTATGAGGGTATTTAGGGAAGGAGAAAATCACTTTAATCCAAGTATTCAAATCCAAATTTAATTTTTATGTGAGCTAGTAAATATCAATATGCTTTTGTTGCTACTACACAGCCCTTTGTAAATCCTGTCTGAAAGATTGCTGTTTAGAGAGCTTTTCTTTCTTGGTGCATCCAGATATCCAATTTTTGTTTGCAGTCCTGTGTGATTATTAAATGTTCTGTTGAATTTCTAAACATCTCAGGAGCCATTTTAGAATCAGTCTTCTGTTAAAATTGGAATGTTAATTCCAACCGTTTTCATTTCCCTTCTGTCCAGTTTTCTAATTCCTTCAAAAATTGTTTTGTATCTTTCATTCATCTTTTCTAGCCCTTTTTGGTAGAAGGGTTGTTCTGATAAAAGCTAATTTATTATAGACCTGAATTGCATCTCATACACAGTTTCAATTGGATAAAATTGGATTCCAACTTAGCTCACATGTTTTTGTCAGCATAATACTACATAACACTTTTGTTTTCCATGCACAAAATTCCAATATTCTATCATTGCTTAGAAATTATTTCTGTATTGGTACTCTTTCTTTTTAACCAGTAACAAATCTTTTTATAGATAACAATTTCAGAGTCCCAGTGACTTTCAAGATTGAGCTAAGGTATGAGTATGTGTAATATATCCTAAATAGACTGCATGAGATACTTACTTTTTCTTAGTATAAAGCAAGTTCATGAGAATATTTTTAACACAGATATGGTGAATTTTTTTGATTGTATGAATGCTTTGTGTTTCAACAATTTTATTTTTGCCTCTGAAAAGATCTAAATAGCTTTCAAAACTGAAAAGACCTATCACATATCAGATTCCTCCTTCTGGCCCTAGCCCACATTTCTTTTCTTACTGTTTTCTACAGAAGCTACTTAATCCCAACAAAGTGATGAAGGTATTTCTCATTGTTAAAGTGTACTTTTATTTCCTATGTTCATGCTTTCGCTTATGCCGTTCATTCTTCTTGGAGTACATTCCATTTCCAACATCACTTGAAATCTTATACATTGGATAAGAATCCACTTAAATAGCATAACTCCCATGACAGGTGTTAAAGTCATTCAAGCCAGCTTTGAAAGAAAGAATGGAAATTATAATTCTGTAATATGTGCATACATTTTTGCCTAGCATGCCTATGTAATATGCATACATTTTATAACATAATGTTTTGCCCCATAGTTACTGTGTATCTTTGTTATTTCACACATTACTGTAATCATCTTGATACCGGAGCCTGATGTTAAATACTGTGCAATCCCAAACTTGAGGGGTTTCATATAGCAGCTATTCATTTAAAGTCATGAGAGTTAGTTAAAATCAGATGGAGCAAATAGTGGGATTACATTATTTCTATTTTTTATGTCTCATAGAATTTTACAGGGTTTAAAAAATTCTTTGTAAAAATGAAAGAAATAATTGTACAGCATAAAATACCTAAAACTACTTTAAGCACAGAAATACAAATAGCAGGAATCTTGTACATATTATGAACTCTTGGAGTCACAGATTTTAATGGGAATACTATGATACTAACTCTCACTAAAATTTTGTTCATAATCTATTTTAAAAGCCGTATTCCTTTTTGGGGATTGCTTTTCTTACTATTTTTCTATTATCCCCACTCAGAGCAATTGGTTGAAAAGTTGGAAAATAAATACCTCACTAGAGATGCCTAAGCTTTAACAGTATTCCACTGGAAGAACTTGTCTGAAGCTGTAAAATCTGCTTGACATTTTACAAGAATAATAATTTAAAACCTCAAACTGTTATCTCTGAAAATTTACGATGTGCCTCAGAGGGTAGAAATAAACAAATCCCTACAACATTTGGGCTTGACAATTGTTTATTTTTTAATGACAACCCATTTCTATTTTTAATAGTACTTATTTTTGTAAACAGAAGGATCAAGCCTATCAGGACATGCTCCAAATGCAAAGGATGGGTTCCCAGAATATTGGAAAACAGCACTCATGTTGTGCCCATCATTTATTATTGACATAACGGGTGGCAGAGCCTTGCTAAATGTCACAGATCCCATTTTCTTTCTTTTTCTTTTTTTTTTCATGTTTCCCCACCTGTCAGTACTCATGCAGTCAGCATGGTATTTGTTTAAACATACTGTGTTCCTTCTACAACTTGTAGTGGAACCAGTTACAGAAATTCATCAGTCAGATTTTAGCTGACAGTTTTCACACTGAAACATGGTGCAGAAGGGAACCCAGCTTGCTCTTCCCCAGGTGCACTTTCTCTGTCATGCCAAAAGGAGCATAAAATAATATATGATTGTCAGTTAGGGAAGCAAATAGAATTCAGAGATACCCAAGGGGAAGAAAATGTTGACTGTGCAAGTAAGACTATTTTTATACTTACATTTTTAACTATCTACATTCATTAATGAAGAGAAGGAGAACAGCTTGGGGAGTCATTGGAATAACAAAATGCAGATTTACCCACTGCATAAATAGGGTGTTTTATTAAAAACTGAGACCCTATACTATAAGTAGCTTTAGGCTAGCAAAGAAATCTTTTCAAGGTGATATGAAAATCACGAGAAAATACTTCTTTAAGATAATTAAGCCCTTCATGTTGAAAATAATGGCTAACATGTTTGATGTCGTCTACACATACATAGTTGAGAAGGACGTTGTCTTTCTCTCTTGTGTTTTTTTTTCATATAAAATCCATAATTTCATTTTCAAATACAAATCTATGAATAATAGCATTGAAATAAAATGTCACTTATTTCCTCTTCTTTCCTAGAATTAAGTTCACAGTAATAACTTGTCATTTCAATTAATACAAGGCATCTATTTAAAGTATATGATGTAATGAGTTTTGAGAATTGGGGAAGAGCTGAAGCCACAGTCACAATGAGGACAAAAAACATTTTTCAGCCCAAATAGTGTCTCTTTGTCCCTTAGCAGCCCATTCTCTATTTTGCCCCAGGCAACAAGTCATCTGCTTTATGTCTGTAGATTAACTTGTATATTCTAGAATTTTGTAGAAAAGGGATAATACAGTATGTGGGTTTTTTTTCTGCCTGGCTTCTTTTAAGCTAATAAACATAACTAGAGATTCATCCATTTGTTTATGTACATCAGTCATTCCTTCTTTTGTTTGCTGATTATCATTCCATCATATTTTTCTTTTCTTCATCCAACTGCCTGCTAATAGATGTTTGAATGATTTCTACTTTTTTTAATACTGTAAATAAGACTGATATGAAGATCTGTGCATGAGTTTCTGTGTTTGTGTGTATGTATATGCTTTTATATCCTTTGAATAATATAATATACAGGTGTAGAAGGCCCGAGTTACATACTAAGTATATATTTTTTATGAAATTGCCAAAGAGTTTTCCAAAGGGTTGCACCATTTTATATTTCTTCCAGGAATATATAAGAATTCCAGTTTCTTTACATCTTGGCCAGAATTTAATAGTATGAATGCTTTTTTAAATTTAGCTACTCCAGGGAATAGTGTTCTTATATGCATAATATGCATGTCCCTAATAACTAATGATGGTGGGCATCTTATTCAGTACTTACTTGCCATCTTCAGATTTCCTTTTGTGAATTGCTGTTGAAATATTTTCCCCATTTTTATTAGGTTATTTGTCTTCTTAAGTGCTGAAAGTTCTTGATATATTCTGGAGGCAAGCTCATTTTCAAACATATGCACTGGGCTTTCCTTCTAGTCTGGTTATAAAATAATTTTTTTTAAACTTTCACTTAATTGACGTTACCTTGTTTGAGAGAATGGGGTTTAAAGATTTCTGGAAGTCTCTGAAAATCGTAGGATTACATGGAAAATGGCGCATAACAGAGGCACAGATTTGGGCTTACTTTAGTAAAGCCTTCCCTTTTCTTGTTGCCTAAGTTATTTCCTGATAGTATAGGACCGCTGAAGAGAGCTTATTTATCTCCAGTCCCAATACTGGTATAAAACTCTATAGACTGGGCTACTTTGCTCGTCCTATTTCTTAAAGTATTCTTTCTGTTGTATTGTCTACCCGAGCTGAAACCATAACCTCTTACACCAAATGCTCAGAGATTTGGGGAGAAACAAGTGGATAATGCATCTCTCATTTTTAAAAATTCTTCAAATTAGTTTCAGAGGTAGAATTTAGTGATTCACAAGCTGCATATAATACCTAGTGTTCATTACATCACAAGCCCTCCTTAATGCCCGTTGCCATTACTCCAGCATCCCAGCCCTCCAGCAACCCTCAGTTTGTTTCCTAGAGTTAAGTGTCTCTTGTGGTTTGCTTCCCTCCATGTTTTTATCTTATTTTATTTTTCCTTCCCTTCCCCCATGTGCATTTTTTTGTTTCTTAAATTCCACATATGAGTGAAATCATATGGTATCTGTCTTTCTCTGACTGACCTAATTCATTTCGCATAATACACTCTAGTTCCACCCACGTTGTTGGAAATGGCAAGATTTCATTCTTTTTGATGGCTGAGTAATTAAAAAACAATGCTTCTTCCATGTAGACTAGTACTTCAGCACCAGAAATAGCCACATGACCTGAACTTGTGTGTTAAGGAAGGCAGGGCCAGGGCTTCCCTCTTGTGAGGAGACTTTGTGTCATTTGGAATGAAACACAGGATCTCCTTAATTATCTATCTTAGGGGGCACCTGGGTGGCTCAGAGGGTTAAAGCCTCTGCCTTCAGCTCAGGTCATGATCTTGGAGTCCTGGGATCGAGCCCCACGTTGGACCCTCTGCTCAGCAGGGAGCCTGCTTCCCCCTCTCTCTCAGCCTGCCTCTCTGCCTACTTGTGATCTCTGTCTGTCAAATAAATAAATAAAATCTTAAAAAAAAAAAAAAAAAGAATCTATCTTAGTCCAGGCTACTTGAGACTGTATTCGTTCTTCTAAGAGCGGAGGGTTTTGTATGGGTGGATAGGTCTTTTACAGGGTCGATTGCGTGTGTGACAGCATCCGTCTGTAGAGGATGGGTCTCTTGATCATCATGTTTTTATGTAAGAGATATGGATTTCTTAAGAATGTGTTTCTAAGAATACACAATTTGGAGTCTTCATCAATATTAACTGTGTCTGTGTGTGACTACTGTGGCACACAGTGGAAGGATGATAACAATGCCAGCCTGGTCAGTTTTTTTAGTATATCACTCTGCCTACTACACAAAATGTTCACATGTTTCTGGACAGCTAATTGTCAGTCTCAACCTAAACTAGTTTTCATTGAAAGGGAATAGGGGGCAAGTGTATTAAATCCTTCCAAATATGTTTCAAATGTTAAAATGAAAAACCACTATTTATAAATTTATTGTCGCTGAGTGTAAAGAAACACACCACAAATACTATGTTGATTTCACATAATTTTTTAAAAGGATTTTATTTATTTATTTATTTGACAGAATAAGAGAGATCACAAGCAGGCAGAGAGACAGGCAGACAGAGTGGGGGAAGCAGGCTCCCTGCTGAGCAGAGAGCCCCATACGATGCAGGGCAGGGCTCGATCCCAGAACCCTGAGATCATGACCTGAGCTGAAGGCAGAGGCTTCTCTGAGATCATGACCTGAGCCACCCAGGTGCCCAGTTTCACATCATTTTTAAGCTAATGGGAATTCTATATGTGATTAATAACATAATTTCCAAATTATGACATTTGATTACATTCCTAATGAAGGGTTTAGGGGCTGAGACAACAAATAAAAATACAGATCTTACAATACTTTCCTTGGTCATGAAAAAATGATGAGACCCTTCTCTCTTGGTTATGCTTTTCATGAGTAATACGTCTTTTCTTCCTTGATAAAGATCAGTGTAATAATCCAGACTTGCAGTCATGTGCTGCACCATCTCTGTTTTTGATTTTTATCTTTAAAAGTGAAAAAAGACAAGTTGTTGTTCAGATGGCAGTGCTCCACAAATGCCATAGTGTAGCTGAGTTTAAATAGAAATACGTAACAGATTCTTTTTTAGGTATTATCCTAACTAACCCAGGTATTTCATACACCCATAGTTGCAATATATTCTAAAGCAGTAATATTTAAAGTGATTCAAAGTCATGTAAGTGCTTCGCTGCTAACTTGTCTCTTTAAAGTGTCCAATTTTCTGAATGTCTCATATTATCTGTTCTGCAGTGCTGTGGAGAAAACATCTTGCAAACACTTATTTCCTACATACTCCATCTTTGTCTTGAATACTGAGCTTAGGGGGAAACAAGGTTCCTGGAATGATCTGTTCATTGCCCTTTCCCTTCTAAAGCCCCACAGAGCCAACTGTAGGCCCAGGGAGCTTCACTGGTAGTTACACCAACATTAAATGAAGAAATAATGCCAATATGCAAAACTTGTCTAAGCAATTGGAAGAGAAAGGAGCCTAATAACAAAGAATAAGCAAGAACATTATGAGAAAGAAATATTGCCAGTTAGCCACAAGTGTGAATATAGAGGCAAATTCCTCAACAGAATAACAAACACAATCTAGCTATATTAATTATATCACAACCATTTTGGTTTTATTCCAGAAAGCAAAATTCGTATGTTTGTTTCATATTAGAAAATCAATTACTGTGATTCACTACACTCATAAATTAAAGAACCCATAAAATGAAGAATGGTAATAGACCAGGAAAAGCATTTCATTAAATTCAACATCATTCATTAAAAAAAAAAAAAAAGACCTTTCAGAAACCAGTATTAAATAGTAACTGTAATCATGATAATGAAATCCTCCCTCTTTGTGTTTGACTGTTAACTAATCAGGGTGGGAAACAGATTGTAGATGTATGACATTAAAACATCTGAATTTTGGACTACTCCCAGCACTCCCTCCTGCACTGAGCAGGAGCAGTGGAACCAAAGCTTATGGCATTGTTTGTCCTATCTTAGCATGCTTTGGAATGACTGGAAGGGCTGTCAAAAAGATAGCTGTGTTCCACTCCCTGAATATCTGATCTAGTGCGAGACCCAATAATTTTCATTTCTTGTAAGTTCCCAGGTAATATTGATGCTGCTTGTTGGGGTACCCAACTTTGAGAACCATTGGCCCAGAACAATGAGTATAATGTTTGGGGGGAGGGGCAAGGCAATGACTGTGGTTATTAGTTTTATTTGCCACTGCACAGAAGCTACATAGAGCTTTAAAATTCTAGTCTTTATGACACTTTTTGGTTTACCCTTTTTTGTTGTTGTTGTTGTTGTTGTTTTATCTCACCTTTCTAGAAAACAGAGCTTGAGGTGATGGCTTATTTGCTGAGATTTTACTGAGGAACATTATCCCAGTGAGGGATAAGAGAATGATCCAGCACAGGAAGAAGAGGAAACACATGTAGTGTATTATTAAGATTGATATAGAGGGCATCTGGCTGCTTAATCCTATGGGGATGTTTCTAGTCTACTTCAGGGCTCTCTTTGAAGGGGGAAAAAATAGAGAAAATGGATCTACCAGTGCCTATATCCCACTGCGAGTGAACTTATTTAAATGCATTGATTTCACAAGTATGCCCTGAAATTTCTCAGTAAATTGTGTCCTCACTGAAGCCCTGGGATGATAAGTGAGAAGTGCATGGTAGACATTCAAGGAGAGACCACAGGCTTATGTATCCCTGATGACCAATGGAATCACACAACAGTGAGACCCGGATAATTCAAAATGAGCATAAGAAATAAGCATCTTGTATACATCACTTAGATTTGTATTATCCCTGGTTTCCCATTGTAGGTTGCAACCACCATATGATATGGTATGTGGCTTCCATTTTGTCCAAACAAGATGCCTTCATTTTTCATATAAGGAGGGAGGTGAATGTTATCTTTAAGACGATGGCCAGGTTCAATCTTTGAAAAAAAAAATGTTTAATTAAATCACCCGTATACAATCTCAAATTTGCTAGTTTCTCTTTTAGTACATTTCTTCCAAATTTGCTAGTTTCTCTTTTAGTACATTTCTTTTTGGTTTAAGGTAGAGTAAGCATTGGGACTTCTTGGGAACCACAATCAGGTTTGTGTGTTCCCAGTCAGTTTCTTCTAAAATTTCCTTCTACCTGTGCCTTCTGACATTTCTTTTTTTTTTAACTTTTATTTATGTATTTAGGAGAGAGAGAAAAAGAGAGCATGTACCCCTCCAGTTCCCAGTAGGTCATCTGCATGTATCATTAGACTATATCAGACCAGAGTTTTTCCAAATCCTGGGTTACCGTGTGCAGTTTTTGGAGTAGCAGCTCTTTCAGTGCCTACAGAATCTCTTCCGTTAGCTTCTACAAGTTGTAGGTCAGCCTGGCATCAATTGCAGAAGCAACAACTATACAGGAAGCATTTAACCAACTCCACAAATCACATAAAGTCAAACCTCTATTTTAAATCCATATTCTTTGTCATTCCTAGTAATTCTGCTTCTCTGACCAACCACCAAGTGAGAAAAAATTTAGTGCTGGAGATGGTTCCTGAGGTAAAAACTTTTTTTTTTTTTTAAAGATTTTATTTTTTTATTTGTCAGAGATCACAAGTAGGCAGAGAGGCAGGCAGAGAGAGAGAGAAAGGGGAAGCAGGCTCCCTGCTGAGCAGAGAGCCCGATGTGGGACTCTATCCCAGGACCCTGAGATCATGACCTGAGCCGAAGGCACTGAGTCACCCAGGTCCCCCTGAGGTGAAAATTTCTTAAAGATGAACCTCTGAATTGATGATAGCTTCTTTGGGGTTGATTCTCTACTCTGATTAGACTTGCAGGCATTAATGAACCCATTTCCAGTGGTAAAGGGAACATTGATAATCTATGACATATAATGGCATATGTTTTATATATAAATATATATTATATGTAATATAATGTAATGTATATTATATGTAATATTTATATTATATATATAAATATATAAATATTAATATATTTAATATATATTTATATATAAATATATATATTATACACACACAGACACACACACAGACACACACACACACATATATATATATATATATATATATATATATACTCTAATTATCATCAGTAGAAACCTGTACAGTGTAGGAGGAAGGCTTTGGGTGACCAAATACTTACTAACATAGAATACTTCAATGAAAAGAAGCAATATGATGGAACTGATCATTGTTTTTCAAGTATGCTGCAGAATTGGCAGATAATGATGAGCTCAGGGCTTTAAATTTCCAGCTCAAGTTCCATGCAAGGAAATTTGTATAATTTAACCTATTTTTCCTTCTTCCTTTCTCCTATTCCCTTATCATTTAATGTAAGATGTATTTAGAGTATGTAAATTACATCTCAATGTTAACATTATAGGCAATCAAAAGGAGAACATGTCTCCATTAGGAAAGCAATAAATCTCACTCAAAGATAGAAAAAGGTAGTTTGTTTCATTTTTTTGAGGAGGTTAACTTATTTGTGGTTGGATAAGGATAGCGGTGTTTGGTAAAAACATGCTTTTGCTTTTTCCTTTATTTGAAAGCTACAGTTAAAAAAAAGATGTATTTTCCTGGTCACCTATGAATTGTTTACGTTTTTCAGACTTTGTTTTTGTTTTGATGATTTTTTAAATGATTTTATTATTTTTAGTTTTACTGGATTGTTGGGAGAATGTTTTCATGTCTGTTTTAGGGATTTATTGATACTTTTTTTTGTGACCTAATATATGATCATTTTTTATGCCCTTTCCATGTTTACTTGGGAAGGTTACTCTCTGTCATGAAAGTATAGAGTTCAATATATATCAATAAAATCAACTTTACTATGTAATTTAGGTGATTTAAGTCCTTAACTTAGTTTTTGTCCACTTGAATAGTGTGGTAAATAGAAAAAGAAGGGTCATAGTATTTTTCAGATTTTGCCATTAGTGAGTTCTCTTACTCTGCTCCTTTAATCTCCACTCATCTTCTGACTCCCTTTGACTGATAGAATGTGGCAGAAATGATGTTATGAGACTTCCAACCTGAGACTATCTTAAAACCTCCAGTCCCAGCCAAGGTGTCCTCTGGGTAGTGCCAAATAGAATAATCATCTAATTAATGTACAGAACCTGAAAAATAACAAATTCTTGTTATGAAGTTACTAAGTGTTGCAGTGTTCTGTTATGCAATAATCTGCAACAGATGTATTCTATTTGTTTTAATAATGATGTATTAAAATCTCCTTTTAGTATATTCTTCTATATTCTGTTGTAATCTCTCATTTATAAAGTTGGCTGCTATGTTGATAATTGCATAGATATTGGTAACTATTATATCTTCGTTGTAAATTATTGCTTTAGCAACATAAATTGTCCTTTTTATAAGAATTAATGCTTTTTGGAATGCTAGTTTGGCATCTTATATATAACAGAGCTAATTGTGTAAAGTAAAATGAAAATATTTTAATATATAATATACCCTATTTGTAATTTTTGAAATGTCTAGCATAATTTTATGATATTTTATCAAATCATGTATAGTGTTTTAATTCCTGTGTCTTTATGTGGCATTTTTTTCTTTGCTCTCTTCTATATAAATCCTTTCTGTATTTAAGAGGTTTGTATTTTTAATTCCCTTAGTCCACTCTTTCTTTATTTAGCCTCTAGTTCTCTTGTTGGTGAATTGTCATAAAGGATGAGCTGTTTCCTACTTTCCTTTCTTTTTCTCGTCTCACATTTTAAAAATTGTGTCAGTTTTACTTGACCAGGATGCAGTTGGGCACATTTTTTAAAAAGTTACTCTTCTACTCTTTTATTCCCTTTATTTTAATCTTAGATCCATGATTAAACACAGACAATGCTTTCTATAAGTCTTGTTGCCCAAGTGACTGTGTCATCTTTTGGTTAAATCAAACTTTTTTTTTTAAGATTTTATTTATTCATTTGACAGACAGCAATCACAAGTAGGCAGAGAGGCAGGCAGAGAGAGAGGAGGAAGCAGACTCCCTGCCAAGCAGAGAGCCTGATGCGGGTCTCCATCCCAGGACCCTGGGATCATGACCCGAGCCAAAGGCAGAAGCCTTAACCCACTGAGCCACCCAGGTGCCCCAAATCAAACTTATACAGATACTTCAAGAAGGACTTGTGAGAATAGCATTTCTGGAATTCTTCTTAAAAAAACACTTTTATAGACTTCATTTTTAAGGGTTGCTGCGGGGAGGTGGGATTGGGGGAGGGGGAGCGGGCTATGGACATTGGGGAGGGGAAGCGAACCATAAGAGACTATGGACTCTGAAAAACAACCTGAGGGTTTTGAAGGGTCAGGGGTGGGAGGTTGGGGCAACCTGAGGGTTTTGAAGGGTCAGGGGTGGGAGGTTGGGGGAACAGGTGGTGGGTAATGGAGAGGGCACGTTTTGCATGGAGCACTGGGTGTTGTGCAAAAAGAATGAATACTGTTACGCTGAAAAAATAAATAAAATGAGAAAAAAAAAAAAGGACAATTGAGATGGATATAAAATCATTGGTTCACAGTTTATATCTTGGAATATTTAGGTAATGTTCCATTGTTGACTTGCTGTATAAACTGCTTTCAGAAACATGATGTCAACTTAATTCTCCTGCCCTTCTAAGACATTTTGCAGACCTGCTGGAAGCGCTCAGGTTTTTTTCCCTTTGTCTTTAAAGAATGTGCATAGAGCACAAATCTGTCTAGGATACATCCTGAAGTTGAGAATTCCTGTTCAAGTTTTCTAGGTATTTGATAGACACCTGAAATTTGCAGAGAAATAGTATTTCATTTAAACAAGATTTCACTAAACTGTAGTTTTAAATATTTCTTGTTTTAATTTTCTTCTTCAGAGACTCCGGGTATGTATATGTTGGATTTTGGAGGGGCCTGTGCTTCATTTGGATCACTTGTCTATGATTGCTTTCATTACTGTCTTTATCTCATTTTCATCAAAACACATTGTAAAATTTTTAATTATTGGATACTCTAGAAATTTATTTCGCTTTTGGAGTGAATTTTTTGTTCATAAATATTTTTCTGAGCTTGATTAACATTCATTTCATTTCTTCCAAATTTTTTGGTCCATTTTGGTTGTTAGTTTTTGAGTTTCAAATCCAAGTCTTTTCCTCCTATATTCCTAAATGCTCTTTGTGTGTGTGTATGTGTATATACATATACATACACACATAAATATGTAAGGTGAAAGAGACTTTCTACTGTGTACAGATTTTTGTCCTCTATTTAAATTTAGTTTTTGCATTACCCAAATACATCATTTTAAAATATAATATGGGATTGCTTTCACACATCTCTATATTTGATATGTACTAACATCAAGGGGAATGATTTATGTTGTAAACAACAAAATAAAAATAGCTAAATTATCCAAACCCTTTTTTAAACTTTTGCATTCTGTTCATTATAGTATCAGTGGCTCTGGATGTTACTTATATTAAAAAAAAAATCTTTCCCTAAAATTTTATTATGAAAATTTTCAATTACTCAGAAAAGATGGAAGGATTTTATGGTGAATGTCCAAATAAATACCACCTAGTTCTAAAAAAACAAACAAACAAACAAACAAACAAACAAAAAAAACACCTAGTAGACTTTATTTATCACATATTTATCAACCTATCAATTTTACTCATATAGCAGTGTATCTTATTGAATACATGAAATGTTTTTAATTTCCATTTTTTTGTTGATACTTGTTTTTTGCTTTTTTTTTTTTTTTTGAGCCATAAGTTCTTTGAGAGCAGTAATGGTAACCAAAATATACAAATAACTCATAAAACATAGCAATATATAAAAAACAATTCAATTTAAAAATGGACCAAAGATCTTTTTTTAAAAAATTTTATTTATTTATTTGAGAGAGAGAGAGATCACAAGTAGGCAGAGAGGCAGGCAGAGAGAGAGGGGGAAGCAGGCTCCCTGCGGGGCAGAGAGCCCAATGTGGGGCTTGATCCCAGGACCCCGGGATCATGACCCGAGCCGAAGGCAGAGGCTTAACCCACTGAGCCACCCAGGCGCCCCTGGACCAAAGATCTTTAAAGACACCTTATCAAAAAAGATCTACAGATGGCAAATAAGCATATACAAAGATTGTCCACACCCATGTTATCCGAGAAGTATAAACAAAAACAGGACGTACCATCACATACCTGTTAGAATGGCCAACATCTAAAACGCTGAAACCAAATTGTTGACAGCACCAGTTAGGAGGATATGGAGCAATAATAACTTTGATTAATTGCTGGTGAAAATACTCTGGGAAGACAGTGTGGTGAGCTCCTACAAAACCAAACATACCAAACATCCAGCAAGTGTGCTTCTTGGTATTTACCCAAAGGAGTTGAAAGTGTATGTTTACACAAAAATCAACACATGGATGTTCTTACAGTTTTACTTAGAATTACTAAAACTTCAGAAACCAAGCTGTCCTTTGGTAGATGAATAGTTAAATAACCTGTGATAGAGAGTCCCTGGCGAGACAAGGGAATTATTGTTCAGCACTAAAACGAATGAGCTACTAGGCCATGAAGAGAGACAGGGGAAACTTTAGTGCATGCTACTAAGTGGAAGATGCCACGCTGAGGTTACATACAGTATGCTTTAAATTATAAGACATCCTGAGAAAGCAAAACCATGGAGACTGTGAAAAGATCCACAGTTTCCCCAGTAAGAGGGGAGGGAGGGACAAATAGGCAGAGCAGAGAGGATATTTAGAAAATTGAAACTAATCTGTATGATACATGTAATTAATACATATGTTGAAACTCAAGGCATATACGTCACCAACGCTAAACCCTTAGGTAAGCTGTGAACTTAGGGCGAGTGACGTGTCAGCATAGATTCATTGATAAACAAACGTACTACACTGATGTTGGGGTTGAGATTAGGAGAGGATGGGCATGTTGGGGGGGGCAGGCTATACGTGGGAATTCTTTGTATCTTGTGCTCAATTTGGCTGTGAAACTAAAACTGCTCTGAAACAGAAAGTCTTGGGTGCCAGGGTAGCTTAATCAGTTGGGTGTCTGCCTTCAGTTCAATTCATAATCCTGGGGTCCAGGGATTGAACCCCACATTAGACTCTCCACTCAGCCAGGAGTCCACTTCTCCCTCTGTCCTTCCCCACTCCTTGTGCTCTCTCTTTCAAATAAACAAAATCTTAAAAAAAAAAAAGTCTTAAAACAAAAAGTTTGCTGTTGCATTTAGGCTTTCCTTGCTGTCTTTGTCCAACTCCTTTAGGTGTATTTGGAACTTAATTATTGTTTCTTGAAGAAGGCTTATATTGCTATATACTTTCCTCTTAGTATTCCTCGTGCTGCATCCCAGCAATTTTGAAGTGTTTTTGTTTTCCTTTGCTTTCCTGTATTTTTTAAAATTTTTGTTGAATTTCCTTGCTGATCCATTTAATCTTAGTAGGATGTTCTTTAACCTCCATATATAATGGAATATTACTCAGCCATCAAAAAGAAGGGAACTCATGCCATTTGCAAAGACTTGGGTAGAACTAGAGGGTATTATGCTAAGCAAAATAAGTCAGTCAGAGAAAGTCAAATATCATATGATCTCACTCTCACATGGAATTTAAGGGAAAAAAATGAACATAGGGGAAGGGAAGGAAGAATAAAATTAGATGAAAACAGATGGAGGCAAACCATAAGAGACCTTTAACTCTAGGAAACAAACTGAGGATTGCTAGAAGGGAGGTGGGTGGGGGTTTGGGTTAATTGGGTGATGGATATTAAGGAGGGCACTTGATGTAAAGAGCACTGGGTGTTATATGCAACCAGTGAATCAGTAAATTTTACCCCTGAAACTAATACTACAGTATATGTTAACTAAATTGAATTTACATAAAAATTTTTAAAAAGTCAGAAATGCATAGCTTCTTGTATATAGTAGTCAGTAAATAATATCAGCTCTTCATCTTGCTGATAGAATTTATAATTTTAACCCTTTTTGCTAAAGTTAAGTTTATGGGTATAATAAAGTGAGGTATCAATTAAGAGGAAGATTTCAGTGCATTCTACTGAATAGAAATGTATGTTCAGGCAACAGAAATTGAGATAAAGATTTTAGTTGTATACCATCTTTGTCTACATATTCCTCAATAACCCCCCTTTTCTTGCTTCATTTCTCCATGCGTGCATCTGCCCTGCTGAATGATGAAGGTTCCAATGATTCATAGACTTATTAAGTAGGAAATATTTGAACAATTAAAGTTGGTGTCTTTTGTTTGTACTCTTAGATCCTTTCAGCATCCTACCAATGGGCAGTAGCTTTCCTCTTTTTTCCCCTACATAAACTATGTCCTGTACTGTAGATGCTAATATTTGCCATGGTGACCATAGAAAATACCATTGGCTTTCAAGTCTCAAGCTATAAGATATGGGGACATCTGGGTGGCTTAGTTGGTTAAGAATCTGCCTTAGGCTTGGGTCATGATCCCATGGTCCTGGGATCAAGTTCCACATTGGTCTCCTTGCTCTGTGGGGTGCCTGCTTCTCCCTCTGCCTGCCTCCCCACCCCCCCACCGCTTGTACTCACTCTCTCTCTCTGACAAATAAATAAAATCTAAAAAAAAAAAAAAAAAAAACCCTACAAGATATAAAGCACACACTGGAGTATTAGCAACATAATAACCCTTTCATCAAGTGGAAATTTTACTTCAAAAGGATTAAGAAGGCAGAAAACTTTAGGCCAGATTTCCATGTTGTTGGAACATCACAAGTCAACATAGAGTTGGTAATACAAATAGAAGACTGAAACAGTAACAAGTCTCAGTATAAACAGAATACAGGGACGCCTGGGTGGCTCAGTTGGTTAAGCAGCTGCCTTCGGCTCAGGTCATGATCCCAGCGTCCTGGAATCGAGTCCCACATCTGGCTCCTTGCTCAGCAGGGAGCCAGTCTGACTCTGCCTGCCACTCTGTCTGCCTGTGATCCCTCTCTCCCTCTCTCTCTCTCTTTCTCTGACAAAAAAAAAAAAAAAAAAAAAAAAAAAAATCTTAAACAGAATACATATGTAACCTAATTCCGAAGCTGGTATCTCCCTTACTTAAATTAACTGGGCTATTTGATGTGAATTAGGATGTTAATAACAGTGTAGTTTTCAAGCCAGAAGAGGAACAACATTCAGACTGACAGCTCTCAAAAGGACCCTAAAACTAATGGGTTGCCTCTCAACACTTTTATAAACCTTTGCAAACTTCTCCCAGAGTGGATGTTAAAGGTATAAAGAGCAGATTAAGTGAATGGGAAAATAAAGTAAGATAAATAGTGTAATGTTGAATCAGTACACCATTTCAGGGAATAACTTTGCAAATGGTACAGTCAGCCATGTTGATAAATGGAATTTTATGTGATAGTTCCATGTTGCATAAAAAGTAACGTTCAAGCACCAGATGGAATGGGACTTGACAAAGGTTTATTTTCTATTCCTGGAAAATTTAAAAAAATATTTTGATTACCTTCAGAAAAGTTCATGAAGACGAAATTATCAAAGATGAAATCATTATATTTGGTGTAATAAAGAGCCAAAACAACTTCATTTGAGTTCCCACACACCTGGTATATTTCTATTACAGTGTTTACCTTCTATCCTGGATTATTTTTTATGCATATGTCTTATTACCCTTTAAAGTTCTGACACTAGGTTTTCTTTCTGATAAGTCTTTTAATCTCCTCTTCCAACACAATAAGCACATACTAAATTAACGCACAAATGAATGGGAGAACAGCTGAATTAATGAATAAGTACTTGCCCACCTGCCTAGCTCTTTTCAGTTTCTATCTCTAATGTCAAATCTAGTTTCTTCCTGCTTTCCTCATTCCACATTTGCATTTCAAATCAGCATAAATCTAATACCTATGTTATTTCACTCCTTCTGTTTACCCTAAAGCGGGTGATGTTTCTATCTTCTCTGGATAATTATTTCTTTGGAGAGGAGAAGGAAAGAAAAAACGCACAGATTTTGCTCATGTATCATTACATCTGAAAAGAGTACCTCTAAAATATGGAAGTTCTTTTACTTGAGCAGTTTGTAGCCCAAACATTTATTGTACTACAAAGGAAAGGGAGGAAATTCCCACCAATAGAACTGTCTGCCTAAGTAATTTAAGATGGAAGTAGGGCGTAAATTACATCTCTACAAGAGAGTAGAAAAGTGGGTCTCCTCTGCCACTTGGGAGAATAAATTCTAAGCAGCACATGAAATGGAACAACTTAATTTTGTACATTACAGTGCTTAGCAATTGAATGGATGGGCACTCTTTCAGCTCCTGCCAAACGCTACTGACCTGAATCCAAGTCTTGTTGGAAGATAAGGGCAATGAGGGTCAATCCAATTTGATCTTTTAATTCCTGCGTTAAGTAAAGGCTCTCTTGGACAGATAAGATGAAGTTCTCTGTTACATGTGCTTCTGAGCACAATTCCAAGAATAGTTTTTCTGCTTAGCACAGAACCCAGGACTCTGATTCAGTGGCAGATAACAGAGGAAGGAGAATTGGTCTTTCCACCATTTTTTCCCCAAAGGACTACAAGTTGTTGCAACTTCTTTAACTTTCTATTTAAGTGATTCCCTTTTCCCTCCCTACCCCTGGATTCTGGGAATAAATTGTTTGACAGTCTTAAATTACAACATGTGAAAGGTCTTCTGTTTTTTTGTATCTGTCTTCTGGAGGGTTGAAAAGTTAGGAACCACTGAGATTGATGTTGTTATTTTTAACACCAGATCTGAGTTTCAGGAATGGAAAGTACAGAAATGTGGTACAGATCTGAAGGTGAAACCACAGGGTTGTGAAAGGAAAGGCAAGTTGAGAGGCTTTCTGCAGGGCACCTGGGTGGCTGAATAGGTTGGGCCTCTGCCTTCAGCTCAGGTCATGATCTCAGTGTCCTGGGATCAAGCCCCACATCAGGTTCTCTGCTCAGCAGGGAGCCTGCTTCCTCCTCCTCTCTCTCTCTCTCTCTGCCTGCCTCTCTGCCTACTTGTGATCTCTCTCTCTGTCAAATAAATAAGTGAAATCTTAAAAAAAAAAAAAAAGGAGGCTTTCTGCAACAGGATGGGAGAAAGATGGTAAGGGTCTGATCTAAAGCATATTAGCCAGACAGAAAGGAGTGTGTGTAACCTGTTTAGATTGACCAATCTTTTCAAACAATTGGAGATGAAGATAAAAATTAAAGATTGTCTATGATTTTTGTCATAGATAACTAATATATTAATTTAGAAGGAAAAGGTAGATGAAGAATGGCTGACTTTTTGTAATATTTAAGGGAAAAAAATGGCATGAGGCAAACTGAGATTGACAGACCCAGGATTCCTTGGGAGCTATTTTGGAGAAGTTAGAAGTATGAAAGCAGAATGGGAGGTAATAATATTAATCTTCCTTTTAAATGAGAAAGTTTGGTACAGAGTTATTTTTTCTCAGAATACCATTAATACATGGGAATATATTAGTTTGCTTGGACTGCTCTAAGAAAAGACCGTGCACTGCTAGATGGACATTTATTTCTCACAGTGATAAAAGCTGGAACTCTGGCCTAGCTGGATTCTGGGGGGAGCCATCTTCTTGACTTACAGATGACCACCTTCTCACTTTTTGCTCACATGGCCTTTCCTTAATAGGTGTGTATGGAGTAAGAGAGAATTCTCTTTTCTTATAGGTCACCAGTACTATTAAGTTAGAATCCTATTCTTAAGACGTGACTTAACCTTAATTACTCCCTAGGAGCCCTATCTTCAAAAATGGTCACTTTGGGGTTAGGGCTTCAACATGAATTTTGAGGGGACCCAATAGATCAGCACAAACAAAGCATGGTGGTACTGAATGGAATAAGCCTTAACTTAATTTAGGAATACAAAATTTACAATACATAGTTTAGTCCTCAGGAATATTGCTATAGTACTCTGTATATAAACTGTATATACTATATTATTATATACAACATAAGTAAACATAAATATATAAGCAAAATAATTATTGATCAGTATAATGAATATAGTACAATATACTATATATATATGTATGTATAGAAAGAAAGCTATGTTTCTTGGCAGTATTTCTAATGAAACCTACAGAGCTCTTACAGGTACAAATAATCAGTGACACTTAAATTAGTCATGGGTTTTGACTCTGTAGACATGGTTTTATTCTTTGAAGGGAGTGCAGTGTGTCAGAGAAAGTGGAATTAGTTATCAGCTCTTAGGCAAAAGAAAAAGCGCATCTGTTGGAAACACATCTATATAGAAAGCCAAGGGACAAAGCGCTCCTTAAAGCAATGTGACTTGTACAAAGAGTTAGACAATTACACATTGAGTGTTTACACTTTTACATACATTTTTCAAAGTATCTTTGAAGTGCTTCCAACTACTTCTTTGGCATATAACGTAATTGCAAAACAATAACCAGAAATATATATTCTTGAAATAGGCAGTATCCAAATGAACTTTACTGTTAAAGGTCAAGGAGAAAATTATCTGTAAAAAAAAAAAATGAAGATGATTTAATCCTCAAAAAGAAAAAAAATATTCTTACGATGGTGGGTCGTTTTTTTGTTTTGTTCAGCTTCTGATCAAATATCAATGTGTAATTAGAATGTTATGTTTGTGGATCCTTAATATATTCATTTATATTTGCCCTAACTCACTCTAATATGTGACCTCATGTTCCCGTTTCAGGAAAGCAGTCATTAGACCAGCCCAGGCTTCAGAGTGGCTTTGTAGATAGGTTTCAAAAATCATTAGTCTGTCAACAATTTTGATACGCCTGTAAAATATTGTGACCCTGCTTATAGTTATCCATGCCACTCCGTCTACTGTTTCCTTGGCCCTAGGTTTTCCTCCTGACCCTTCTGCCATTAGGACAAAAGGATGTACGCAAACCTTCACTAAGTAATTGGGCTCAACATTTATGACCCTAAAATAACAGGAACATAAGGGTGAATAATGAGCCCCTGGCCATTCATTGAGCAATTAATGTTTTACAGTCATTTTGATGCAGCTTTCCTTCTGTGTCCCATACCCAGTGATATTGTTATTCCTAATACTTGAACTTTATTTTTTTAATTGATTATTATTTTTTTAATTTAAATTCAATTAATTACCATAGAATGTATTATTTGTTTCAGGGGTGCAGGTCTTTGATTCATCAGTCTTAGATAATACCCAGTGCTCATTACAACACATACCCTCCCCAGTGTCCAACATCCAGTCACCCCGTCCCTCCCACCTCCCTCCCCTCCAGCAACCCTCAGTTTGTTTCCTGAGATTAAGAGTCTCTTATGGTTTGTCTCCCTCTCTGGTTTCATCTTGTTTCATTTTTCCCTGACTTCCTGTATGATTCTCTGTCCTGCTTCCAAATATCTATTTTAAGCGTAGTGCCCATCACAGTTGCTTAAAGTAAGGTGTGATTGGCATATATCATATTTCAGGTGTGTGACATGATTTCATATTTATATATGTTATGAAATGATCCCTACAATGGGTCTAACTTCTGTCACTTTCCATAGTTTGTAGAACTTTTTTTCTAGTGATGAGAACTTTTTGCTGTTCTCTTAGCAACTTCCACATATATAATATAATATTATTAATTGTAGTCACTATACTATATATTATGTCCCTGTGACTTACTTGTTTCGTAACTGCAAGTGTATACCTTTTGACCCCTTCATGCATTTTACCCGCACTCACCCCTGTGTCACCATTGATCTGTTCACTTTATTTATGAAGTTGACTTTAGGGGTTTTGTTTTTGTTGTTTTAGACTCTACATAAGAATGGGATCATATGGTATTGGCCTTTCTCTGTCTGACTGACTTCAACTAGCATTTTTGTCCTTAAGGTGCATGCACGCTCCCACAAATGCCATGATGTCATTCTTTTCTATGGCTGAAAAACACTCTAGTGTGTGTGTGTGTGTGTGTGTGTGTGTGTGTAAAAACATACATACACATACCACATCTTCTTATTCATTCACCCACCAGTGGACACCTAACTTGTTTTCTGTATCTTGGTCATTGTAAATAATGCTGCAATAAGCACGGAGGTCAATATGCATTTTTGAGTCAATATTTTCATTTTCTTTGGATAAATGTCCAGAAATGGAAATGTTGGATCATATGGTAGTTTTATTGTTAATTTTCGGAGCAATCTCATACATTCTTACCAATAGTTACAAAGGTTCCCTTTTTTCTATATCCTTGTTAATGCTTGTTATTTTCATCTTTTTGATAATAGCCGTTCTAACCACTGTGAAATGACATTTTGGTTTAATTTGCATTTTCTTCAAGATTAGTGATGATGAGTACTTTTTATGTGTCTGTCATTTGTCTGTATGTCCTTCTTAGAAAAATGTTCAGATCTTCTTCCCACTTTTTAATTTTTTTTTTGCTAATATGTTTTGGATATCAGTCTCTTATAAGTTACATGATTTGTAATTATTTTTTTCCTATTCAGTAGGTTGCCTTTTCATTTTGTTGATGGTTTCCTATGGTGTGCAGAAACTATTTAGTCTAATGTAGTCCCACTTACTTATTTTTGCTTCTGTTGCTTTTGTTTTGGCATCACATACAAAAAAATCACCATCAAGATTTATGTCAAGTGGTTTTTACATGTATACATTAATCTGTGAAGAATACATGTATTTATGTATACTATAAATTTATATATTTTCTATATTTTTGCAATTTGTTCCTTTTGCTGAGAAGCATCCAGTGGATGTATATATGTGTGTGTAAGTTCCAATGGAATACTCACCAGAAGAGATTTAAATGCTATAGTCCACATTCCTACTTAGAGCACTGAACCTCTCACTAATGTCACAGAGTTACTCTATTTACTGACACTGTTGCCCAGGGGTGGTATGTTTCTGTTACAAACACTTTGCATGAAGTAAACTAATGCCTAGGCATAGGTTGAAATTACAGGGACTGATGTCCTCTCTTTCCCTCTCTGTAAATATTGGAAGAACTACCCAAAGATAGTGCTATATTTATATTATGGGCAAATGAGGGACCAGAGGAA
The DNA here is from genome assembly GCF_922984935.1 of Meles meles. Taxonomy (NCBI): domain Eukaryota; kingdom Metazoa; phylum Chordata; class Mammalia; order Carnivora; family Mustelidae; genus Meles; species Meles meles. The sequence goes on from NC_060068.1 coordinate 90,610,462, forward strand.
ATGAGCGAAGAGAGAATTCCATGTTCAATCAGAAAAAGACGAAATTAGCACTTTTTATCATTTGATGAAGGTTTCATAGACAAGGGTTATTGGAGCTTCCTACATTTTCTGTACTAGGTAAATTTCAGGAAAAGTTACCAGCCAAAAGATTTAACCTTTATATGATATCATTTTCAAATTCCTTTGCTGGGGCAATGTGTTTGTTCCTTTGCCTTCTCGAATGCAAGTTCATGTTATCGGGGATAGCTGAAGCTGCTTAATGCATAGCAATGGTGTGAAATTGAAATCTTAAAGTGAAGTTTAATGTTATCTAACACTTCTCTTTTGAAAATTATTGGACGGAAACTCTTTGTTATCATTCTTTTCAAACTTTTTGACTTACCGTCATCTACCTGGTTTAAAACACTAAAAAAATTACAACAGTGCCATATATCTTTGTTTTTAACTAACTCAGAGATGAGTACAATGAAGCTGACAGATGATGGAAAGGAATGTCATGTCAGCATTTGTACTGAATTAGCCATTTATCTTTTGCCATGTTCAACAGTGTGCTCTATTTTGTGAGTGCTAAAAATAAGAAATGGCTGCCAACTTTTAATAGACTCTCTAAAATGGTCTATAAATGAAATTATTGAGACAAATAAAAGAGAAAGACTTAAAGGTAAGAATGAGTCTATTTACACTGGAAGAAGTGTAGGGACAGTCAAGGGAAACTTTATAGGGAACAGAATCATGGAAGCCTTTAAACCACAGACCGACCATTCAGTCAGATGGAAGACTAGGTAGGCAGATAACATTCCTGGAAGATGAACCATGTAAAATGTACTCTAGCTGGGCAGGAACAGTGGAAGGAAACAGTATCCTAAGAGCGCCCTCAGCATCTGCTGGGCAGTGCCGTTGCACAGTGCAGTGTAACTCTCAGTGCTCAGAACACCTACTGTAATAGCGCAGGTACTCCATTGACGTAACTCTGGACATGTTTTTAGCTGCAAACATAAACCATTGCTCCCCATCCCCCTTTCGGATTGTGATTAGGTAAATGTAGTTTAGTGTTCAACTCTACACTGATTTTTACTGCGTTGAAATATCCTATAGACGTTCTTCTTTCTACCAGAATTGGGTTTCTTTAGAGAGATACTATCTCAATATTATGGCAGGGTCTTTCAGGATTTATGTCTTTGGTGGGGGAAAAAATGAGAACACTTTCCAGATCCAGTGTATTCTTTATGGACTCAAAACTTCAAGTCTCATCTTTCAGTTTTTTTTTTTTTTTAAGATTTTTTTTCCCTTTTTATTAATTTTTTCAGCGTAACAGTATTCATTCTTTTTGCACAACACCCAGTGCTCCATGCAAAACGTGCCCTCCCCATCACCCACCACCTGTTCCCCCAACCTCCCACCCCTGACCCTTCAAAACCCTCAGGTTGTTTTTCAGAGTCCATAGTCTCTTATGGTTCGCCTCCCCTCCCCAATGTCCATAGCCCGCTCCCCCTCTCCCAATCCCACCTCCCCCCAGCAACCCCCAGTTTGTTTTGTGAGATTAAGAGTCATTTATGGTTTGTCTCCCTCCCAATCCCATCTTGTTTCATTTATTCTTAAGAGTAATAACATGGAAAATAAATGGTCTTGAGTATATGGAAACCACAATTTGTTCCTTATGTTCTCCAGTAGAAAAATAAATTATATCCCATTTATCTACAAAAAGAGAAGAAATAATGTGATTTGGAACCATATTAAGGGGGATACAAGTTCCTCACCAGCGTTTAGAGAAAGGAGCTACTTCTCAGTGTATGGGATATGGCTCATTTGAGGTGTATTCATTGGCATATGGATTTGCTCAAATACAGAGAGCAAAATTTTTTTCTGCATTTGTGGAATACTGATCTGGTTATTTTTAGATGGGCATGCCTGCTAGCAGAAAGAAAGGTTTCTCAACCCTCTCATATTGGCCTTGAAAACTATAGTGAGACACCAAGGAGATAATGACAACAGGTAAAAGTTACTGAAATTTGGTCTCATTCCTCTTTGTAAATCTGGGAAGATAATCCTCTTAGGCAAATGCAGGCAGAGTTGGTTGTTAAAAAAAAAAATGTAGTACTAATTCTTGTAAAGCTGTTTATTAGTTTTAGCTGAGGAGGTTTAAAAATGTTAATATCTCCCTTTTTTCCTCCCCCTTATGTGTCTTCTGTACTTCTTTCTGTCCAAAGGCCATTAGGAAAACCTGAATGAGCAGAGGAGCCTTAGAGGCTGTGGAGACTGGTTACAGGGAAATTAAGACAAAGTGTGTGTATCAAGGATACCATAGCTAAGCTTCTCACTGTTAGAGAAAGAAATGACAGATAGGGAATGGGAGAAAGTTAGAATGGACATCGTAAAATTTGATAGAAATTAATAATATGGGTATGAACTCATGGTTTTATATATCTGGGTAGAGACCTAGATACAGACCTAGATACAGAAATTAAATACCAAAGTACAAAGCATGTATTGTCTATTTTATCTTTGGCCACTTGCAATGATAGAAAAAACACATGTTGGCTTGAAGAGGCTCGTACTGCAAAATCTAGGACAATTTGGGCATCTAAATAAATGTTGATTGTAATAGGTCATATTGAGTTATATCCCACTGAATAAAAGAGGTTACTGGAGGGGAGGTAGGTGGAGGGATGGGGTAATTAGGTGATGGGGCATTAAGGAGGGCACTTGATGTAGTGAGCTCTGGGAGCTATATGCAACCAATGTCACTAAATTCTTCCCCTGAAATGAATAATACAGTGTGTGTTAACTAAATTTAAATAAAATTTTAAAAAGAACAAAAAAGAGAAATCTAGGAGGCTCCAATGAAATAAGTGAGCACATCAATGTGGAGTAGAAGAAAACTTTTACTTACAGAATGACAAATAATAAAGGCAGAAGAAATGGTAGAATTGGAAGATTATAATTTGGAAACAACTGCAGTAAAAACTTGGTCAATAAAGAACATGAATGGATATTAAATGTGGATGAAAGCTTAATGACCAACAAAATATTTATGTAGTCTCTAAAAATCCTATAAAACACTTATAAATACAATGGAGAAAGAGCAGCTTTAGAGGAGAGTAATTTGAGCAGACTATAACCAAGACCTCCAACAACTGGTGAGGATTTTCACCAGAGGTGGGCCATACTGATGTTACACATCTCCTGATGGGATACAGGAAGAAGATAATATCACTTTGGTGATTTTTTCTGCCAAAAATGCATAGCTTGAATCTGGTCATGAGGAAACATTAAACAAATTTAACTGGAAGGCTATTTTACAAAATAGCTGGCATATATTAAATATAAAAGTTAGTAAGGTGGAAGAACTGTGAAACTCTTACAGACTTAAGGTAGAAAGAGCTGTGGCATCCAAGTGTAAAACGTCATCCTGGTATGGATCATTTTGCTTCAAAGTATATTATTGGGATTATTGGCAAAACTTGAATGAGATCTCTGGATGTAGGGGTATGGGATTTCTTTGTACTCCACTTCAAATTTTATTTTGTAAATTATTTCAAAAAGTATGAACTATTCCTAGGTACCCCCCACACAATATTAAATCAGGATCTCTGAGGTTGGGTAAATTTTGGAAAGATTCTCAAGTAACTAACATGTAGCTAAGGTTGGGTATAGCTGACTGAGTCTGAGCAACAGTTCATTAAGACCAGAACTTGCAACAGGAAGAATTCTAAAATGGGTATATTACTTAGTATGAATTCTGATAATGGGTTTATGTCTAATGCTTAACTAAGGAATGCATGCAAATGCTCCATTCTTTCAGAGTTGCTTGTAGTGAGCTAGAACTATTTTATTTTCTGTACATTGCAACCCTTGCAGTGTTCCACATTATCTTTTATTTTTTTCTTGATTACAGAAGTATCATATCAAAGTATAATTGACATGTTACATTTGTTTCAGGTATACAACTTATGATTGGACAATTGTATACCACAATAAGTTGTAGTTGCCATCTGTCACCATACAACAGTATTACAATGTTAGTGACTGTATTCCCTATGCTGTGATTTTCAACTCCATAACTTATTTTATAACTGAAACTTTGTACCTCTTAGTCCCTTTTATCTGTTTTGCCCATTGCCCCATTCATCTACCCTCTGACAAACACCAGTTTGTTTTATGTATTTAAAGAGGTTATTTTTTTCTTTGTTCATTTTTTAGATTCCATATAAAAATGAAATCGTGGTATTTGGTTTTTTGTCTGATTTATTTCACTTAGCATAATATACTTTAGGTCCATTCATGTTGTTGCAAATGACAGGATCTCATTCTTTCCTTAAGTAGACTGCATGCAACCCAGTGTGGAACCCAATACAGGGCTTGAAATCATGACCCTGAGTCACCAAGGCACCCCCCATTCTTTTTTATGGCTGAATAATATTCCATTGTGCATATTTACCTCATCTTTTTATTCATTCAACCATCAATGGACACTTACATTGTGTCCATATCTTGGCTTTTGTAAATAATTCTGCAATAAACATAGGGGTTCATTTCTTTTTGAATCAGTGTTTTTTATTTCTTTTAGTAAATACCCTGTAGAGGAATTACTGGATCATATGGTATTTTTAAAAATTAATTAATATTTTTTAAAATTTATTTATTTTTTTAGCATAACAGTATTCATTGTTTTTGCACAACACCCAGTGTTCCATGCAATACGTGCCCTCCCTATTACCCACTACCTGGTTCCCCCAACCTCCCACCCCCGTCCCTTCAAAACCCTCAGGTTGTTTTTCAGAGTCCATAGTCTCTTATGGTTCACCTCCCCTTCCAATTTCCCTCAACTTCTCCTCTCCATCTCCCAATGTCCTCCATGTCACTCGTTATGCTCCACAAATAAGTGAAACCATATGATACTTGACTCTCTCTACTTGACTTATTTCACTCAGCATAATCACTTCCAGTCCAGTCCATGTTGCTACAAAAGTTGGGTATTCATCTTTCCTTTTCTTTTTTTTAAATAAACGTATAATGTATTTTTATCCCCAGGGGTACAGATCTGTGAATCACCAGGTTTACACACTTCACGGCACTCACGATAGCACATACCGTCCCCAATGTCCATAACCCCCTCCCCCTCTCCCAACCCCACCTTCCCCCAGCAACCCCCAGTTTTTGTGAGATTAAGAGTCATTTATGGTTTGTCTCCCTCCCAATACCATCTTGTTTCATTTATTCTTCTCCTATCCCCCTAACCCCCCATGTTGCATCTCCATGTCCTCATATCAGGGAGATTATATGATAGTTGTCTTTCTCCGATTGACTTATTTCACTAAGCATGATACCCTCTAGTTCCATCCACGTTGTCACAAATGGCAAGATTTCATTTCTTTTGATGGCTGCATAGCATTCCATTGTGTATATATACCACATCTTCTTTATCCATTCATCTGTTGATGGACATCTAGGTTCTGTCCATAGTTTGGCTATTGTAGAAATTGCTGCTATAAACATTCGGGTACACGTGCCCCTTCGGATCATTACGTTTGTATCTTTAGGGTAAATACCCAGTAGTGCAATTGCTGGGTCATAGGGTAGTTCTATTTTCAACATTTTGAGGAACCTCCATGCTGCTTTCCAGAGTGGTTGCACCAGCTTGCATTCCCACCAACAGTGGAGGAGGGTTCCCCTTTCTCTGCATCCCCTTGTTAATATTAGCCATTCTGACTGGTGTGAGGTGGTATCTCATTGTGGTTTTGATTTGTATTTCCCTGATGCCGAGTGACGTGGAGCACTTTTTCATGTGTCTGTTGGCTATCTGGATGTCTTCTTTGCAGAAATGTGTGTTCATGTCCTCTGCCCATTTCTTGATTGGATTGTTTGTTCTTTGGGTGTTGAGTTTGCTAAGTTCCTTATAGATTTTGGATACTAGCCCTTTATCAGATATGTCGTTTGCAAATATCTTCTCCCATTCTGTCAGTTGTCTTTTGGTTTTGTTAACTGTTTCCTTTGCTGTGCAAAAGCTTTTGATCTTGATGAAATTCCAATAGTTCATTTTTGCCCTTGCTTCCCTTGCCTTTGCCGATGTTCCTAGGAAGATGTTGCTGGGGCTGAGGTCGAAGAGGTTGCTGCCTGCGTTCTCCTCAAGGATTTTGATGGATTCCTTTCTCACATTGAGGTCCTTCATCCATTTTGAGTCTATTTTCGTGTGTGGTATAAGGAAGTGGTCCAATTTCATTTTTCTGCATCTGGCTGTCCAATTTTCCAGCACCATTTTTTGAAGAGGCTGTCTTTTTTCCATTGGACATTCTTTCCTGCTTTGTCGAAGATGAGTTGACCATAGAGTTAAGGGTCTATTTCTGGGCTCTCTGTTCTGTTCCATTGATCTATGTGTCTGTTTTTGTGCCAGTACCATGCTGTCTTGATGATGACAGCTTTGGAACAGAGCTTGATGTCCGGAATTGTGATGCCACCCACTTTGGCTTTCTTCTTCAATATTCCTTTGGTTATTCGAGGTCTTTTCTGGTTCCATATAAATTTTAGGATTATTTGTTCCATTTCTTTGAAAAAAAATGGATGGTATTTTTTTTTAAGATTTTATTTATTTATTTGACAGAGAGAGAGATCACAAGTAGGCAGAGAGGCAGGCAGAGAGAGAGGAGGAAGCAGGCTCCCTGCGGAGCAGAGAGCCCGATGCGGGGCTTGATCCCAGGACCCTGAGATCATGACCTGAGCCGAAGGCAGCAGCTTAATCCACTAAGCCACCCAGGCGCCCCAAATGTATGGCATTTTGATAGGGATTGCATTAAATGTGTAGATTGTTTTAGGTAGCATAGACATTTTCACAATATTTATTCTTCCAATCCAGGAGCATGGAACATTTTTCCATTTCTTTGTGTCTTCCTCAATTTCTTTCATGAGTACTTTATAGTTTTCTGCGTATAGATTCTTAGCCTCTTTGGTTAGGTTTATTCCTAGGTATCTTACAGTTTTGGGTGCAATTGTAAATGGGATTGACTCCTTAATTTCTCTTTCTTCTGTCTTGTTGGTGTACAGAAATGCAACTGATTTCTGTGCATTGATTTTATATCCTGACACTTTACTGAATTCCTGTACAAGTTCTAGCAGTTTTGGAGTGGAATCTTTTGGGGTTGCCACATATAGTATCATATCATCTGCGAAGAGTGGGAGTTTGACTTCTTCTTTGCCGATTTGGATGCCTTTAATTTCTTTTTGTTGTCTGATTGCTGAGGCTAGGACTTCTAGTACTATGTTGAATAGCAGTGGTGATAATGGACCTGTTCCTGACCTTAGCAGAAAAGCTTTCAGTTTTTCTCCATTGAGAATGATATTGGCGGTGGGTTTTTCATAGATGACTTTGATAATATTGAGGTATGTGCCCTCTGTCCCTACACTTTGAAGAGTTTTGATCAGGAAGGGGTGCTGTACTTTGTCAAATGCTTTTTCAGCATCTACTGAGAGTATCATATGGTTCTTGTTCTTTCTTTTATTAATGTGTTCTATCACATTGATTGATTTGTGGATGTTGAACCAACCCTGCAGCCCTGGAATAAATCCCACTTGATCGTGGTGAATAATCCTTTTAATGTACTGTTGAATCCTATTGGCTAGTATTTTGGTGAGAATTTTTGCATCTGTGTTCATCAAGGATATTGGTCTGTAGTTCTGTTTTTTGGTGAGATCCTTGTCTGGTTTTGGGATCAAGGTGATGCATACCTCATGAAATGAGTTTGGAAGTTTTCCTTCCTTTTCTATTTTTTGGAACAGTTTCAGGAGAATAGGAATTAGTTCTTCTTTAAATGTTTGGTAGAATTCCCCTGGGAAGACGTCTGGCCCTGGGCTCTTGTTTGTTGGGAGATTTTTGATGACTGTTTCAATCTCCTTACTGGTTATGGGCCTGTTCAGGTTTTCTATTTCTTCCTGGTTCAGTTGTGGTAGTTTATATGTCTCAAGGAATGCATCCATTTCTTCCAGATTGTCAAATTTGTTGGCATAGAGTTGCTCATAGTATGTTCTTTTTTTTTTTTAATTTGTTTATTTTCAGTGTAACAGTGTTCGTTTTTTTTGGCACCACACCCAGTGCTCCATGCAGTACCTGCCCTCCCTATTACCCACCACCTGGTTCCTCAACCTCGCCCCCCCCCCACCCCTTCAAAACCCTCTGGTTGTTTTTCAGAGTCCATAGTCTCTCATGGTTCATCTCCCCTTCCAATTTCCCTCAACTCCCTCTCCTCTCGATCTCCCCATGTCCACCGTGTTCTTTGTTATGCTCATAATATGTTCTTATAATTGTCTGTATTTCTTTGGTGTTAGTTGTGATCTCTCCTCTTTCATTCATGATTTTATTTATTTGCATCCTTTCTCTTTTTGATAAGTCTGGGCAGGGGTTTATCAATCTTATTGATTCTTTCAAAGAACCAGCTCCTAATTTCATTGATTTTTTCTATTTTTTTTTTTGTTTGTTTCTATTTCATTGATTTCTGCTCTGATCTTTATGATTTCTCTTCTCCTGCTGGGTTTAGGGTTTCTTCCTTGTTCTTGCTCTAGCTCCTTTAGGTGTAGGGTTAGGTTGTATACTTGAGACCTTTCTTGTTTCTTTAGAAAGGCTTGTACCGCTATATATTTTCCTCTCAGGACTGCCTTTGCTTTGTCCCACAGATTTTGAACCGTTGTGTTTTCATTATCATTTGTTTCCATGAATTTTTTCAATTCTTCTTTAATTTCCTGGTTGACCCATTCATTCTTTAGAAGGATGCTGTTTAGTCTCCATGTGTTTGGGTTTGTTCCAAATTTCCTCTTGTGATTGAGTTCTAGCTTCAGAACATTGTGATCTGATAATATGCAGGGAATGATCCCAATCTTTTGATATCGGTTGAGACCTGATTTGTGACCCAGGATGTGATCTATTCTGGAGAATGTTCCATGTGCACTAGAGAAGAATGTGTATTCTGTTGCTTTGGGATGAAATGTTCTGAATATATCTGTGATGTCCATCTGGTCCAGTGTGTCATTTAAGGCCTTTATTTCCTTGTTGATCTTTTGCTTGGATGATCTGTCCATTTCAGTGAGGGGAGTGTTAAAGTCCCCTACTATAATTGTATTATTATGGATGTGTTTCTTTGATTTTGTTATTAATTGGTTGATATAGTTGGCTGCTCCCACGTTAGGGGCATAGATATTTAAAATTGTTAGATCTTCTTGTTGGATAGACCCTTTGAGTAGGATATAGCGTCCTTCCTCATCTCTTATTATAGTCTTTGGCTTAAAATCTAATTGATCTGATATAAGGATTGCCACCCCAGCTTTCTTCTGATGCCCATTAGCATGGTAAATTGTTTTCCACCCCCTCACTTTAAATCTGGAGGTGTCTTCGCATCTAAAATGAGTTTCTTGTAGGCAACATATTGATAGGTTTTGTTTTTTTATCCATTCTGATACCCTGTGTCTTTTGATTGGGGCATTTAGCCCATTAACATTCAGGGTAACTATTGAGAGATATGAATTTAGTGCCATTATTAGCCTGTAAGGTGACTGTTACTGTATATTGTCTCTGTACCTTTCTGATCTACTACTTTTAGGCTCTCTCTTTGCTTAGAGAACCCCTTTCAATATTTCCTGTGGAGCTGGTTTGGTCGTTTGCAATTTCTGTCAGTTCTTGTTTGTCCTGGAAGCTTTTTATCTCTCCTTCTATTTTCAATGATAGCCTAGCTGGATAGAGTATTCTTGGCTGCATGTTTTTCTTGTTTAGTGCTCTGAATATATCATGCCAGCTCTTTGTGGCCTGCCAGGTTTCTGTGGATAAGTCTGCTGCCAATCTAATATTTTTACCATTGTATGTTATAGACTTCTTTTCCTGGGCTGCTTTCAGGATTTTCTCTTTGTTACTAAGACTTGTAATTTTACTATTAGGTGACGGGGTGTGGACCTATTCTTGTTGACTTTGTGGGGGCTTCTCTGCACCTCCTGGATTTTGATGCTTGTTTCCTTTGCCATATTAGGAAAATTCTCTCCAATAATTCTCTCCAATAGACCTTCTGCTCCTCTCTCTCTTTCTTCTTCTTCTGGAATCCCAATTATTCTAAGGTTGTTTTGTCTTATGGTGTCATTTATCTCTCGAATTCTCCCCTCGTGGTCCAGTAGCTGTTTGTCCCTCTTTTGCTCGGCTTCTTTATTCTCTGTCATTTGGTCTTCTATATCACTAATTCTTTCTTCTGCCTCATTTATCCTAGCAGTGAGAGCCTCCATTTTTGATTGCACCTCATTAATAGCTTTTTTGATTTCAACTTGGTTAGATTTTTAGTTCTTTAATTTCTCCAGAAAGGGCTTTTATATCTCCAGAGAGGGTTTCTCTAATATCTTCCATGCCTTTTTCGAGCCCGGCTAGAACGTTCAGAATCGTCATTCTGAACTCTTGATCTGACATATTACCTATGTCTGTGTTGATTAGGTCCCTAGCCTTTGGTACTGCCTCTTGTTCTTTTGTTTGTGGTGATTTTTTCTGCCTTGTCATTTTGTCCAGATAAGAGGATATGAAGGATCAAATAAAATACTAAAAGGGTGGCAAAGACCCCAGAATAATGCGCTGTAACCGAATCAGAAGAGACCCCAAATTGTGGGGAGAAGAAAGGGGATAAAAAGAGGTTCCAGAAAAAAAAGAAAACATTTAAAAAATAAAACAAATAATGCAAAAATATAAAAAGAAAGAAAAAAATATATATATTAGATAAACTAGTCAAAAAACATTAAAAAAGTAAAGGGTACAAGTTTTTAAAAATTTAGCAGAAGAAGAAAAAAGAAAGAAAAAAAATTGAAAAAAAAAAAAAAAAACTGAATTAACCCCAAGACTAAAGAATCATGTGGAGAAAGCCATGAGTTCCGTGCTTTGCTTTCTCCTCCTCTGGAGATCCGCTGCTCTCTTAGGTATTGAACCTGCTTTCTTTGATAGATGAACTTCATCCTGGCTGGATATTTTGTTGATGTTCTGGGGGAGGGGCCTGTTATAGTGATTCTCAAGTGTCTTTGCCCAAGGCGGAATTTCACCGCCCTTACTGGGGGCCTGACTACGTAATCCGCTTGGGTTCGCTTTTGGGAGATTTTGTTCCCTGAATGCTTTCCGTAGAGTTCTGGAGGACGGGAATGAAAATGGCGACTTCCTAGTCTCTGGCCCATATGAGCCGAGAGCCCAGGGCCCCACTCCTCAGTGCGCCCCAGAGGACAGTACCCAATCACTCCCATATCCCCAGCCTCTATCCGCGCTCCAAGCTCACCCAGCCCACAACCAGTTCAAGGTAACCTCGAGCTGAGAGTTCAGTCCTCCACTCTGTCTCTGTAGCCGGCTTCTTCGTTCTAATACCTGCGAGCTCTGCAACACTCCGACACCCCCGATCCTTCTGTGACCCTGTGGGACCTGGGGCCACGCTGACCCCGAGTGGGCTTCACCCTGGTTTAGCCTCTGGAGCAATGTCCCTCAGTGGAACAGACTTTTAAAAGTCCTGATTTTGTGCTCCGTTGCTCTGCCACTTGCTGGGAGCCGGCCCCTCCCTCCGTGGTCTATCTTCCCGTCGTTTTAGATTCACTTCTCCGCCAGTCCTACCTTTCAGAAAGTGGTTGATTTTCTGTTTCTAGAATTGCTGTTCTTCTTCTCTTTGGTGTCCCGTTGGATTTGTAGGTGTTTGCAATGTTTAGATAAGCCATCGAGCTGATCTCCTGCTACCTGATGTAGTCTCAGCCTACTACTTCTCTGCCATCTTGACTCCTCATCATATGGTATTTTTATTTTTTATTTTTTTGAGGGATCTCCCTACTGTTTTCCACAGTGACTGCACTAATTTACATTTCTACTAACAGTGCACAGGATTCCTTTTTTTTCACATCCTCATCAACACCCACCTATTGTTTCTGGTGTTTTTTGTTTTAACCAGTTCAACAGGTGTAATTTCATATCTTATTGTGGTTTTTTGTTTTTATTTTTGAAATTAAGATTTATTTACTAATTCATCTGATTTTTTTCAGTCTTTCCACGATTCATTGTTTATGCACCACACTCCATGCGATACGTGCTCTCCTTGTGGTTTTGATTTGTATTTCCCTGATGATGAACAGTGCTGAGCATCTTTTAACCTGCCTGTTAGCCATTTGTTTGTCTTCTTTGAAAAGATGTTTATTCAGATCCTCTGTTCATTTTTTAAATTAGATTATTTTGGGGGAGTTGAGTTCTAGTTCTTTATACTTTTCATACATTAAGCCCTTGTTTTATATACCATTTACAAATACCATCTCCCGTTCACTAGTGTACCTTTTTGTTTTGTTGATTTCTTTTGTTATACAGAACCTTTTTATTTTGGCATAGACCAAATAATTCATATTTGCTTTTGTTTTCCTTTCTTTAAGGAGACATATCCACAAATATGTTGCTAATGCTGATGTGCAAGTTCTATTTATTTTCTAAGTGAAAATGAGCAAAAACTTGATTTATTTGGAGATTTAGTAAGCTTCCATGACTTAGAGACACTTGGTTTTCTATAAGTTGTCATTAGTTTGATTTTGTTAATGTTTTATATTTACATAATACATTTATTTAAATATACTTTAGCAATACATTGTTGAGTAATTCACTTGGGTTTCTGTTCTAACAGTGCATCAGATAACATATTAAAATCCCTCTCTTTTCTGCAAATATTTCTGGAATATTTAAAAATGGAGGAATGTTCACTGGCCCTCCATGTACTCCCTCTGCCCTTTGCACAGGCTTATATCTGTGCAGATGAGAGCATCATCTTCTTGGTTTGGGGCAGGAGCTGAGGGATGTAGCAGGTGCTTGGATTCTGCAGATAGTCCAAGATTAAGACCTTCAGATTGGATACATTTATAGTGGGCCATAGATAATAAGTGAAGATAATTTTAGTGGCATTACAAAGGCTTGCCTCAAACAAATTGTGAAATGTGCCAGGACGGTCACTGGAGCCTCCCATTCTTTGCAGTACCCAATCTGTCTTCCCTGCTACTGTTTGCTAGGTGTCTCTTGGATGCACAATTCGCACAATCTCAGCTGCCACAGCGTTGGCTAACTTTTGCTAAGATATTACATGGTAAAATCTTTAATATTGACCCTTCTCAGGGATGTTTATTTCCTAAAAATTGTATGTATCACAACTGACTTGTGCATGGAGAGAGAATATTTTATAGATAATAATAATTACTTATGAGTCCATTTATCTGCCAAACATTTTGCTGTATACTCTCTATTATCTTATTTTGTCTTCTTAAGTACCATATGAGGTAAGCTCCATTGTTTATATCCACATTATAGAGGAAATCTTGAAGCTGAGAGCATTAAGGCAGTTTTCCCAAGATTACAAAGCTGGTGATTAACAGACCTAATGTCAACCCAAATACATATGATTGCAATATCTATCCTCTATGCTCTATTGACTGTGATGTTCTTGGTTGGAGGTACCTAGACCATCTACTCCTGATTTTAGAGAAGTTTAGGGAGTATGAGTCTAAGAAAAGAACCTCATGATCTAGTATCTCTTTCCAGCCAACTGGTCTTTACTGTTTTGTAGACCATATGGTACCCAAGAATATTCACCCAATTATTTCTCTCATCATACTTTTGCTCAGACTGCAGCCTCATGATGAAACCATTTTTCAGTTTTTTAACGGGTGTCTAAATAAAGAGAGTTATTGGGAGTTTTTCTGTGACAATTTTTCCAATCCTCTCTTATGTTCATGTATTCATTTAAAGAGAAAACTAAGTAGAGTAAGGCCTTATAAGGTATTTCTGGCCTGTTGAGATCAGTGAGGTACCAGTCTCAAATATAGAAAATACACCTTCTTAGCCTTCTCTTTGAGGTATATATTTAGTTATGCATTTTATGCATTTTAAATAAGGCTTTATGTTCCAAAGCAATTAAATTGTAATGAGGAAAAACAGAATAACTGAGAGCATCCAACATATGTGGTATATTTTGAGATAATTGTGGTTAATCATTTTCTAGTTGCAGTAAAGTCATTTCAGTTCAAACCCATTTAACTGAGGCAATCAAGTACTCAGAAAAGACTGAAAACATCCTTGTTTTTGAGGTATTATTTAAATATATTTATGGCATGTCAACATTTCTTATTTGTATGCCAATACATTAGTGCCTTTTTTTGGCTGACAGTGTTAAAAATATTAAAAAATTGTAGCTTTTTCCCATTGCTACATTGCTGAAGGAAGGTTACAATGAGAATAATACTTAAGTGACAGAGTTATCTTCCTGAAAACACATAGGAAATATATGAGGATAACACTTAAGTGAGATACTATTATTTTCCATTATACTGCTGGGAAAAAAATAATGTGCTTCTCTAAGTAACCAAACTAATCAAGTTAATAACTGCCATTTACCTTGTGCCAGGTATAATTGAGGTGTTAAGATTATTATTGCTTGTTAGATTTAAATAAGTGAAGATCTTTGGAGTTACCTACTAGCTATATAGCTAGAGATGAGCATAGATAGATTACAAATCCAAGGTTATCTCACTTCAAAATTTATCCTCTTAACCAGCAAGTTTTATAGCTTAGGTAAAATAAAATCTTAAGGTCTCATGTTTCTGTAAGTAGTATCTTGCTGGTATTGACATTTATAGTTAAAAAAACATACTGTTTAAAAACTAAAAGTGCCATCTTACACCAACAATTGATTTGATGGATGAAGAAAATGAGGACCACAAAGGATAAATGATATTCTTAATCTAGAAACATTTCATGAAACAAAATGTTGACCAAATATTAGATAAATGATTAAATTATATTCAGTATTGCTTACTATTGAGTCTATTCACTTACTCTTGTAGTAAAAGAAAGCCAGAATTGTCAAAGACGGAGGTCAGTTGGTAGGGCAGGCATGACCCATCATAGGGACAATATATATATATATATACACTCTAGCCCATTTTTTTAAACTCCTTACATCTCTTATATGTAAAATGGAGGTACTGTAACATCTGACTGCTGTGTAGATGATGACGTGTTGGTTAAAAGGGAATATGTTTGAATGCCTGCATATAGGTATACTCAATGAGAGATAGATGTCATTATTGTACAACTTTATTAAGCTCTTCATATGTGAGTGTCATGGTCTCAGCTTTGCAGGTCCCAGAAGGTCAGTTATTTTATTGCCCTCCCAAGTGATCTAGCAGATAAAAATTGAGGATGTATTATCTTAGGAGTGGTGTTCTAATAAATCTTTAACATTTGGCTCTTGCGGGGGTTGAGGGAGGAGAGAAGTTATTTGTAGAATTTGCTGAATTCTATCGGGCTCTCTGCTCCGCGGGGAGCCTCTCTGCCTACTTGTGATCTCTGTCAAATAAATAAATAAAATATTTTTAAAAAAGAATTTGCTGAATTCTATATGTAAATTCCTTTAATCAGGACAGGTTTGAAATTACCAACATATCTACTGACTTGTACAATTCTTGAAATTTTAATGGTAGGCTTTTTGGGGTAGGTATTAGCTAATTTCAGCATGCATTCTCTCTCCTCTGGGTGGGTGTGCATGTGTGGGAATATATGTGTCTATATTCATACAAAACCACATGTAACTATAAAAATGGGTGTCAAATTATAGTCACAAATTTACGCTGTAGGCATATATTCAAAACAAGAATAGCTATATATTGTCACTCTCACTCAGTTATCATATTAAATCTTAGGTCTAAGACAGGTTCCTTGGATGGTGTTGGAGACATAGGGATAAGTTGTGTCCTTGGATATATATTATGATAGACTAGATTCATACTATTGACCTTCTTGCCCCCATGTATAGTCCATTCCAGTACAGAATGGTTCCCTGGAGAATACCTCACATTTCTTTGACTCTCTTTGAACACCGACAAATTAAACTTAGCATTTTACTCTCAGACAGTGGTCTTCCCCCAATCTAGACTGGGAACCTTTTAAAAAAATTAAAGAGAATAGAATTCTAAAGAAAAGAAAGTCCACATTTTGCTGGGGTTATTGGGGGGAAACTTCATGGATAGAAGATGGCATTTGAAAGGTGTTTCAAAGTATGAGGACAAAAAGGATATACATAGACAAAAGACAATGCAGAGAGAGCACAATTAAAGCAGTTATGTCCAATTTATCATGTTCATGACATTCTCAAATTCAAAATTTTTAGTGTTATAATAGGAGGGTTTAGACTAATCCACAGACTTAGCATCCATGAATCACCCTTTAGCACTTTGGCATGACTAAAGAGAACTTTCTGTTATCCTCAATATGGTCTTCTATGGAATTGTTTTGGCATTATCTAGTACATATGTCATCTTATGTTGATGCCATTTCTTTACTTCTCTCTTCAGCTTTCTATATTCAATAGCACCAGATGTTCCATCTAACAGACTTAGCTGAAAAGCACTTGTCCTCATTTGAGAAAAAATTAATATTGTGCATCAATCTTTTTATGGCACACATTTGAAGATTTTTGGTAAGCCCAGGGCACTGTTCCAATGCAATAGAGGATCCATTAAATGAAATACTGAAAAATAATATTTGAAAGGAAAAGTGTGACCACATTGCCAAAGTAAGTCTCTCTTATTCTGTAGCTCAAATTAATCTTTTTAGACACAGAGGATTCCACAGTGGTATTTAAGAAATTACCTTTGTTGAAGTGGGAGAATTAGCAATTAAGACACTTTCAGTCCTACTTCAAATGGAGTAGCTCAGGCTTTTTACTTTATTTTTTTGAAAAAATAGCGTTTCGGTAAGAAAACATTTAAAAAACAATCGGTATGTTATGAAGAACCATTGAAGGTTTTCGGGGAGGTGAAAGACATAATTAGATTAGTTTTGAAAGATTGCTCTGGTGTCAGGATGTTATCAGGAGTGTAGGAACTGTAAACAAAGAGATTTATTGGAGGACTCCTATATTGCTTAGGAAGAAGTATCAAGACAGCCTTCATAGGCTGAGGGTAGTTGAGACCAGGAAGGAGGAGAAGGACAAAGAACAATTCTAGGGGTAGTTTCAATGCCTCTCACAATATTTTGGTTCAAGGGGTAAAAGAAAAAAAGAAGCAATGATTATTTCAAGTATTTATGGCTTTCTTGCTATAGAAGACAGTCATATCATCAATACAGGTATACCTAAGTTAAAAAGTAGAGAGGGAGAATGAGTTTTATTGAGAATCTGGTGCATTTGAAGTAAGCTCTGGATGTCCTGTTAGATACAGTGGGCCACTTTAAATGTACCTCTGTAGCTTTGTAAGTCTTACCTAGTAACACAGCCACATGAGTATTTTTGTAGAAGTTACACTGGGGAAGTGGCCAGAAATTACATGGGAAGAAAAAACATTAGAGGCAAAAGTTGAATGACTACAAATAGCCCATTGTGGAAGGGGTCTGTCTGCAGCCAGAGAGAGAAAATTTTACAAGTTAAATATGAAGCCCTATTTGAAACTAAATAGCAAAAATTGGTAATGAAATCCAAAGCAAATATAGAATGGGGTCTGTAAAGAGGGAGTGGGAAATCCAAAGAGTCTAGCTCTGTACTCTTCTCCACACCCACACATGTTTATCAACCTTACTGATAAACAAGAACAACCACAGTTGTTCTCCTATAGGCAGTGTGCTAGATAAAATCATGCCCACTGCTGAATTCATCCTGACATTGGTAACACATCCCAATGGGATAGAGACTATGCTAGCAGTTGTTGACAAACCCGGTTCTATAGCTTTTCTCCCTGTGGGTTGTAGGTGTGGAATCAATAACCACAACAGTGTGTCTTGAAAGTTCAGCACACCATTGAGGGCATGAAATGGTATTATTTTTCCTTGTTTAGTGGTCTGTAATTTTTCCATTAGAAAGTCATATGTGTTATATGTTGGCTAATTGAACATAATAAAAAAAAGTCATATATGCTAAAACCTGAGGGAGTTCTACAATGTATTTGTCCAGTATTTTTGCTGACAAAGAGCTTTCCCTCTCTTAAAACATCCCATTAATTTATTGACACAGGTTTTCAATGCTGTATCTTTAATCTGCTTCTGAATTTCCAGTATATCCATGCCACTGAGTTATGGGTACTTTGAAAAGTAAATAGCAGTTTCCTGGATGAAATGAGAAGTAAATGCTTTTAGATTTGTGCAGTATCTATTATCTCTCTGTAGAGCTTGAGTGCATCTTACATTCAGGCAGGTTTTATTCCAAAATTTCATATTTGTGAAAAAAAAATGAAGTAGATCATTAATCTATTTCTTGTAGCACTTCTCTATTTTAGCTTATCGATACCTGAACAGAGCTGTCACAGCTAAAGTTGACCAGCCTAGGCCAGACCCCAGCCCACCTGTGGATGTGTGATTGAACCAAACTCAGATCAGCGGATCCCCAGCCAGTGCTTAGACTAGTGATCTGTAAGAAATATTATTGCTATTTTATGCTGCAAAGTTTGGGTTGGTCTTATTAAGCAGGAACAACTAACTGAGACAGGCAGCGTTTGGAAAAGCCAATGCCTGATGGGATATATATGCTCCAAACAAATGAACAAATAAACAAAAGAAAAACCAGTTTGTTGAACTGGAACTTTAATAAGACTGTGGTGGTGGGAGTTGATGTTATCGAGATACATTTAGTAGCTTATTAAAGGCCTTAGTATGCATTTCTGAACATGATCATCAAAATAATATTTGTCCAACTCCATTCTCTTCTCCAATAATTTCCTCCTAATCTGCTTTCTGTAAGAGTTGATTTTTCTTCCAGATTTGGCATATGGTATGTACCGCCATTCCTCTTCCATCCCATGATTGATAACTTTTGTCAACCAATCACTCTTTGCTGAGTCAACAAAGTCTTCTCAACACAAACCTGTTCATGCTCTTGCCTTGAAATCACCTTTCCTTCCATCTCTGTTCCAAACTCTATCCATCAATGACTGGCTCAGATGTTAGCACCTCATGGAGCCCTCTATGATTGCTTCTACCCGATACACTATTCCCTTCTTTAAACAGCTACAGTGCTTTATTTATCACTTCTTGTAATATCACATAACATTTATTTACCTCTCTTGTTTCCCATCCTAAATCTAAGCTTTTTGAATCTGAAGATCTGTCATGTTTTTTAAAGCCCTTGCAGCATCTAAGTTAACATTTTGAATATGTTAAGTAATGCATAAATGTTTTTAGAAACATGATTTATAAACTTAAAAATGTTACAACTTTTTTTTTTAACTTTTGGCTTTTATCAAGGAAAGGTTAAGATTCTTTGTGATCAGTATACAAACATATGATTCTGGTTAGTTGCTTTCTAAAAGGTGTCAAATCAATTTCTTTTCTAAAAGGTACCTGACAAGAATTTACAAAGAGATCGAAAGCCATGGGAAAATTCTCTGTGTGCAGCATGAAAAAAGGTGATGTTAGTCTCTGCAGATGGATAGGTTTTTTCCACTTTGATTCAGAAACTGAGAGAAATGATTTCTCCTCCAGATTTTGGGATTCATTTCTTTTTATTTAGGGTCCTAGAGAGGCATTAGCCTAGAATCCTGAATATTAATTTCCTATGATGTTGGTCATTTTTATTTGTTCAGTTTAGATGAAAAAACTAATAACCTCTCCTTTTTCACACTAATTCAGAATACTTTGGTGAATCTGATTAGGCAAAGAAAAATTCAACAAGCATAATTCTAATACCCAGCACACTTAATAAGATGAATTAGATAGGGATCCTCAACTTCTGGGCAATAACTTTGACTACTTCATGTACACACACAAAAAAAGATCATATTTACATGAAAAGATGCAGAGTAGATGGTGTATAAACAATGAATTTTTGAACACTGAAAAGAAAAAAAATTAAAAAAAGAAAAAGAAGCAAAGTAAAAAGGAAGAGGGAGGTAAGTAAGGAGGAGAGGGAGAGAGAGAAGAAGGAAAGATGTTTCCTGCTGATGAGTATTTTATATATTTGAATGATCCTGACTTTAGATTCTGATTTGGGGATTTTTTTTCAAAGATTCTCGACAATTCTTTAGGTATCTGAGTTGTTTATAATCAAGTCAACTCTAAGAATAACTGTGGGCTCTAATGCAATTGCTGGGTCATAGAGTACTTCTATTTTCAACATTTTGAGGAACCTCCATGCTGTTTTCCAGAGTGGTTGCACCAGCTTGCATTCCCACCAACAGTGTAGGAGTGTTCCCCTTTCTCTACATCCTCACCAGCATCTTTCATTTCCTGACTTGTTAATTTTAGCCATTCTGACTGGTGTGAGGTGATATCTCATTGTGGTTTTGATTTGTATTTCCCTGATTGCACTACTGGGTATTTACCCTAAAGATACAAACGTAGTGATCCGAAGGGGCACGTGTACCCTGTCTACAATAGCCAAACTATGGAAAGAATCTAGATGTCCATTAACAGATGAATGGGTAAAGAAGATGTGGTATATATACACAATGGAATGCTATGCAGCCATCAAAAAAAATGAAATCTTGCCATTTGCAACGACGTGGATGGAACTAGAGGGTATCATGCTTAGTGAAATAAGTCAACCGGAGAAAGACAACTATCTTAGGATCTCCCTGATATGAGGACATGGACATGCAACATGGAGGGTTAGGAGGATAGGAGAAGAATAAATGAAACAAGATGGGATTGGGAGGGAGACAAACCATAAATGACTCTTAATCTCACAAAACAAACTGGGGGTTGCTGGGGGAGGTGGGGTTGGGAGAGGGGGAGGGGGTTATGGACATTGGGGACGGTATGTGCTATCATGAGAGCTGTGAAGTGTATAAACCTGGTGATTCACAGACCTGTACCACTGGGGATAAAAATACATTATATGTTTATAAAAAAAAAAAAAAAAAAGAAAGGATGAATACCCAACTTTTGTAACAACATGGACGGGACTGGAAGTGATTATGCTGAGTGAAATAAGTCAAGTAGAGAGAGTCAAGTATCATATGGTTTCACTTATTTGTGGAGCATAACGAGTGACATGGAGGACATTGGGAGATGGAGAGGAGAAGGAAGTTGAGGGAAATTGGAAGGGGAGGTGAACCATAAGAGACTATGGACTCTGAAAAGCAACCTGAGGGTTTTGAAGGGGCGGGGGGGGGGCTGGGAGGTTGGGGGAACAAGGTGGTGGGTAATAGGGGGGGCATGTATTGCATGGAGCACTGGGTGTTGTGCAAAAAGAATGAATACTGTTACGCTGAAAAAATAAATAAAAATTGTTAAAAAAAAAAGAATAACTGTGGGCTCTAGTGAAAAAAACATTTGTGATAAGAAATAATGTTATCCCTTCTAAGTATGTCTTCACTGACTGTATACACCCATGTGATGAAATGTTCCCCTGTGACTTTTTAGGAATGTAACTAGTTCATATTTTAAAATATATAATTATTGATATTAACACAGTATATTTATAAAGTTAAGAATATTTTGAAAGTTACATTAACTATTTTATTGTTACTATTTTAATAAATGATACTTAAATCTCTAAAAAAGCAATGACCTTTCCCTTAAGAATATCTTACAAACTCAAAATGTATTACAGCATATATCTCATTAGATACATAAGCTTCTCTTGGTGTCATTTTTTTTAATTACAGGGATTACCTTATTACTGAGCAAACTGTCAAAATATTGACCAAAACTTTCCATGATGTTCTCTAAGCTGTCTCATAGAAATGATATGCTTGGAGCTTGCTTTAATTGGCATATTAATCTTGAACCTTTTCTCCTGCCTAATTTTCAATGGACATCTTAAGTTGCTTTTGGCATTTTCAGTTTTACACGCTGAAAATTTTACATAAAGAATGAAATATCCTTTATACACACTGAAGACTCTAACACTCTGAACTATTTCCATGTGTAAGAGCTAGTAGATAATAAATCAGGGCAGAATTAGACTAGTTCCCAAACTTAATTTTCCTCTACTGGAAGGAGCTGTGGAGGTGCTTTTACTTATTAACTATATTTTTTTACATTTGAATATAGTTGATAAATAATGTTACACTAGTTTCTGTTGTATAGCATCGTGATTCAAACTACATGTTATGCTCACCACAAAGACAGCTACCGTCTGTCAACTTACAATGCTATTACGATGTAGTTGCCTATATTCTCTATACTGTGACTTTCATGCCCATGAGTTACTCATTCCATACCTGGAAGCTTGTCTCTCCTACTCCACTTCAGAGATTTGCTTATCCCCCTACCTCTGGCAACCATCAGTTCTTGGTGTTTATAGGTCTGATTCTGCTTTTTGTTTATTCATTTAATTTTTTCACATTCCACATGTGAGTGAAATCATGTTGTATTTCTTTTTCTGAGTTACTTTATTTAGCATAATACCCTCTAAGTCCATCCATGAAGTCACAAATGGCACATCACATTTTTTATGGCTGTGTAATAGTGTGTGTGTGTGTGTGTGTGTGTGTGTGTGTGGTATACACATTTCCTTATCCATTCATTTATCAGTTAAAGATATGCATTCCCTAGCTTCCACATTTTGACACTTTTAAAGAGTGTGGTTCTTTTAGTTTCTTACCTGATTATGAGAGCCATATACGAGCTAAACAGAAGGATGATTCCAAGGAAAGGGTATTTTTATTTTCATTATTTTATTTTTTAAAAAAAATTTTGTTTGTTTATTTGACAGAGATAGAGATCACAAGTAGGAAGAGAGGCAAGGGGAGGAGAGGGAAGCAGGCTCACCTCTGAGCAGAGAGCCAGATGTGGGTCTCAATCCCAGGACCCTGAGACCATGACCTGAGCCAAAGGCAGAGGATTAACCCACTGAGACACCCAGGCGCCCCTGAAAAGGGTATTTTTAAAAGCAGCATTTTGTATACACTAGAGAAAGACCCTCTTATTTTGTCAGAATATATATGATATAGTGATTAAGAGTAACTCTCCTAGATGCTTCCATTTAAAAACCATATGACTCATGGAAAGTTAATTCACCTCATAGTTTTAATATTCTCACCTGTAATTGGGAATGATAACACCTACCTTGAGGATTGAGCAGAATAATAGCCATAAATGGCTTAATGGTTTGGCACATTATAAGCCTGTTCAGGAGAATTTTCACTGAACACTTGATAAAAGTATTAAGGCTGACTTTATGCAAGACTATTGGAATAGGGGAGGGAGAATGAACTCGACAATACTGAAATATTGAAAAGCTGGTTAGTTAATAGAACACAAGTTTTAGTTCTTGAATATATAACTAAAAATGGGATATCTGGGTGGTAAAATAACTATGTATTAAATATTATAGGATACTGCCAAACTCTTTACTAAAATGGCATTTCTGTTTGGTCTTCACATCAGCACATGTTGAGAGTTTCAGTTGCTAGACATCTTCAAATGTTAATGCTTTTTTTTTTTTTTTTTTGTAATTTTAGCCATTCTAATGGTTCTATAGTCATACCTCATAGTGGTTTTGTCTCTTTGTCTTTGCATTTCTATCAGATGTTTCCTGTATTTCCGTGTTCTCTTGTTAGGTACATACATGTGAAGGATTATTGTGTCTTCTTGGATAAATGACCACTGTATCCTTCTTCCTAATTCTGAAGGCTGCTTTTTCTAAAATTAATAATGGTACTTTTAGTTAATGTTAGCTTAATACGCCTTTCTGCAGCCCTTTACTTTTATTCTATGTCTTTACACTTAAGGTGGATTTCTGTTACGTCTCCTTTGATTTATTCTTTTATCCACTCTGAGAATCTATCTTTAATGAGTGTGTATAAACTATTCACATTTAAAGTGATGATTTATATAATTGGATTAATGCCTACCATATTTGTAATTGCTTTCTATTTATTGAACTTATTTTTGGTACTCATTTTTATTCCCTTATTTTTATGCATTCTCTGGTTTTACTTGAACATTTGTATGAGTCCTTTTTCTCACCTTTCTTTGCTTGTCAATTGTACATCTTTTTAGTTTTCTTTTTAATGTTGGCTCAAGAGTTTAAAATAAATACTCATAACTAAATACACTTTTTTTTAAAGAACTTGACTTATCAAGCAACTACAATTGATATGTGCTAGCTGTGAGATGCATATAATTTCATCTTCCTGGTGATATCAGTTTTTATGAGCTGACTTTTTTTAATTGAATTATAATTGACCTTCAATATAGAATTACATCGACTCTTATTGGATTCTTGCCAGAGTTTTTTGGCTCACTTCTACATAAATAACCTATTTGAAATACTAATTGCGATTTTAAAATGCTCTCCCAGAGAACTCTGACAGTTGCCGAAATAATTTTGTTAAAAAATGTTGCACATTTGTTGCTATTCTGTTAGCCACTTCAATAGAAAATGTGGGCTCACAGAGTTTTGGTACTAGAAGCACCACTAGATAATATACCTTCAAATGTTCATCCACAGACAATAAAACAGAAACCTGGAAAAATGAGGTGAATCAAAGTGTAAACTCCAGATTTCCAATATATGGCCCGGTGCCTTTTCCCAGTGTGCTGTTATGCTAAAAGATTAGCTGACAAGTAAATATTACTTAGATGTCCTTTTAGAGAATGAAAACACCTGTCATTTTACTGTGAGAATATCCTATAATTTTAAGGAATCTCCCAATTAAGAAGCTTATACCTATTCATAGCATTGGTGCTATAGATACATTGCCAAATAGCCTTGTTTTAAGGGGAAAAAAGATGCACCAGAAAAATAAACAATGGATATTATAAAGTATTCACATTGAATTCTAAGGTGAGTGATTTTTTTTAAAAAAACCTAGTTAATCAGAGTCCATAGTCTCTGAAAAACAACCTGAGGGTTTTGAAGGGTCAGGGGTGGGAGGTTGGGGGAACAGGTGGTGGGTAATGGGGAGGGCATGTTTTGCATGGAGCACTGGGTGTTGTGCAAAAAGAATGAATACTGTTACGCTGAAAAAATAAATAAAATGGAAAAAAATGATAAAAAAAAACCTAGTTAATTTAATGTGTTTTACTAGAAAAGGCTGTAGTTCAATTATAGTAGATGCTGATACTCTTAAAAATAAGAGGTTAGTAGCTAATCAGTGATTAAAATTAACAATTACTTTTTGTATTCATGGAAGCAAAGGCCCAATATAAATTGTCATTTAATTGTTGAAAATGATACAGCAGCTCCTTGAGGTTCTGTCTATAATCCTGAACCATCTAAACATTGTTAGTTAGCCATTCCCCATTCCTCATGTTTCCCTGTGAAAGGATGTAAGCTAGAACAACACTGCCAACCTCTTAATCACTATTCCTCAAGGAGAAAGTCTGAGCTTATTGACAAGAAGGCCTTTGGTTGATGTTTCTCAGTTTGGTACAGCTGATCCGATAAAAAATACTTTAGTATTTTAGTGTTACCGTATTATAGTGTTTAGTCTCTTATTCCCTCTCTCTATACCAAGCGACTAACGAACAGCAATTTTTGGTAATTTTATTTGTCTCTTAGACCCAAATGTATTCTCCAGTGGGTACGTCCCTGGTAAAGATGTGATAGGTGTTAGAAAGTCCATTTTGTTGTACAAAGAGTATATATTATCCAGAGTGCTTTGTTGTAATAGACGTTGTGTATTATAGGCTGTTCCTGTTGCGATTCCAGTGGTCCTGGTTAGTACCAAACTGTGTGGTAAAGACTGGAGTATTATTCATTGACCTCTAGCACTCCATCATTCAATGTATGGGTTACCAACATTAAGGATAGACAAAAAAGGGGGATTTGGGGACTGAGTGTGGAGAGAAGAAAACTTCTATTGGGCTTTCATGACCAAACTAATTTTGAACTTGGTGGACTATAACAGGTAATTTTAGCAGCTGCTTATGGAAGAGGAGACTATTTTAATAGCTGTAGGCTTAGCAGTTGCTGGCTCTAGAGGCAATAACATTCATGCTGATGCAGCTTGACATTAAAATGTATTGGTCAGTTTGGACATGTAATGGTAACAAGACCATGTTAGGGAATACATCTCTTCAGATAGTGATGAGCAGAATATTTGTAGCCTTCCTGCACTGTTTTATACAGCCATGTCTGCATGGCAGGGCTTTCAAAGTCAAGCCAGCTCTGTTATGAATGCTTTACTGAACTTCAGTAAGGTTCTTGCTTTAAATAGTCCGTGTCATGTCTCAGAAGACATTGTTAGATCAGCTGCTCTAAATTTCATGTCAGTTTTTTTGTTGCTGCTGCTGTTGTTGTTTTGTATTATTTTGTTTTAGAGTAGAAAGAGCCTAAGGAAAGGCCTGCTGGATTTGCATGACTTTTTCAGGCTCCTAAGAACCCATGTTTCCTCATCCCATCACCATGTGGCTTTCTCAACCCTGACATTCATTTAATTAAAAAGTACAAGTTGAACCATCACTTAATTCCATCAGTACTGACTATAAAACATCCTGAGTTTGGCAGGAAAATTGATTGACCACTTAAATATTTGTTGAGGGTGTAAATAAAATAATGAATAGAGTAGCAGATATAGTTAATCTCTGCCCTATCCACAGGAGAAGACAAATCACAGGAATATTAACATTTTCAGTGAGTAGTAGAACTTGGCATCTGTAATTGGTGAAGCAAAATAGAGAAAGCAGCAAGAAAAAGACAATAAGAGAAAACAAAGAAAAAATGGTTAGAAAAAATGCTGTATTATCAAGCTTATTTTATTTAACATTTCTGGTTTAAATGAAATTGAGCAATCAGATAAAGGATATCCTTATGCATTGATTTCCAAAGTAACAAGGTCATCCCATATTGCTGAAACAATACAATTTTACTGACACCCCATATTGTAAGAAACTTGGTGGGATCACTTACATTCTGAGTCCTTTTCATCATCAGATCACAAACTGATAGGCAAATGTAACACTAAAGTCACATTGGACAAAGATATCTGCCTCCCCCCCCATTCATCCCCAGCCATGTATAGCCATCATGTTTTGTTCTTTTTTCTCCTATCTCAGTACCAGCACTGAAAGACTTAGTGTAACCCATTAAACTTGACATTAACTATAGCCAACAAAACATAGATGAAGAATGCTGAGATCCCAAATGATAGATGTGCAAATACTGTGAACAGACAAGTCATGGAAAAACAAAATTCATCGGAATGTAAATATACATGGAGATTTTTTCAACTCTGTCAGTAATAAAAATACATTAGCCATAGTGAAACACCAAATTACCATCTAAGATAGCTCTAATAATATCCAACATATTAAAAATTCTAAGACGACTGCATTTTCCACGTTTACCTCTTTGAAATTGACATGTATCTTACCATTGTGGCATTTTAGATACAGTGAAATATTGTAGATAAATCTTTAGTTCATGTTGCAATACTTAAATGAAATTAGCTAAGAGGTTTGTGAGACTGGTTACCATGATTAAAAATACCATATTCTAAGTTTTTCCCATTGACTTGATCCAGATGAACTAGTTGTTCTGCACTAACAATCAGCCCCAAATCTCAGTGCTTAACACAAAGGCTCATTGCTTTCTCATCCTGTGTGTTCATCTTAGGTCAGCAAAGGTCTCTCTTTCCTGGGATTCCAGGGACTCAGAGTGATGAATGCCATCTTAGCAGGACCTGAATGATCATTTCAGCAGAGGGAAGACTAAGAGACAAGTCATGTGTTGGCTGGTAAAGCACTGGGCATATGTCACATCTGCTCATAATCATTGGTTAAAGAAAACCACAAAATCATGTCAGACTGGAAAGGGAATTCCTACCATGTCTCTCAAAGGTTAAGTGCCCTAGGATACTTGCGAGCATCACCAGCAACCTCCATAACCAGCTCAACCCAACTCTTTCTCTCCTTAATCTTGGATTTTTTATTTGGCAGTCATAAAGTAGCTATCTCCTGATTCAAACTTATATTCAGGAAAATAACAACGTACTCTGTCCCTTAGAATAATTTTGAACAGGAACATAGAGTAACATTTATAACCCCTGTTATGTGCTGAATTTTCCCCCCAAATTCAAAAGTTCTAACCCCAGAACGTAATAATGGGACTATATTTAGAGATAGAGTCTTTAATGTGGTAGTAACTAAGTTAAAGTGAGGTCATGAGAACAGTCCTTCGTTCAGCATGACTCCTTCAGAATAGTTGATTAAGATACACACACACACACACACACACACACACACACGGAATGCCCTCTGAGGACACAGGGAGAAGATGGCCGTCTGCAATCTGGGAAAAAGAGGTCTCAAAGCCAGCCTTGCTGAATCTTGATCTCATACTCCTAGGATCCAGAATAGTGAGAAAATAAATTTCTGTTTAAATTACTCAGTCTGGGGAACTTTTTGTAGAAGACTGAACAAACTAAGACAAACCCTTCCTCCCACCCTGATTTTTCCGATAGTTAAAGTGATAGATGTCAGAAATAACATTTACACACAGTTGTTTTTCTCAGATAATAATTAGCCTCTCTTCGAAACTGAAGGGCTTAGAAAAAGAGTCATCATTCTTAGGCCTGTTGCCTGGGTTGGCTGACTCAAACTTGAGTCAGTTTCCAGTAATAAAAAGATACATTTTACAACTTAGAATTCATGCACCAGCTTGGAAAACTATCTTTGCTATCTTCCTAGGGTTTCCCTTTAGAGTCTTGGTAATAGTGTGCCTATATCACTCTTCAGGGATTTATTTATGGCTAAAAGAAAAAGATGCCAGTTGAAAACTAGCACTTGATCTGTAGAGAAATGAAATAAAAAGTTACCTTCACAGGTGAAAGATAATTACACTTAGGAGGGAAAATGCCTTTGTTTAGAAAATAATTTTAAAAGCTGCTTTTATTGGAGCATGGGACTTAAAGGAAGGGGTTATTAGGGTATAAAGAAAGAATGTTTTGAATAGAAGTGAATAGGAATTTGACAGAAGAGCTGTATGACTAAGAAACCCTGGTCTGTGACCAAGAGATTAAAAGCGTTCATTGTCAGATTTGGGCCATTCGCTCTAATGCAACATTATCTCTCCTTTTACATTGGTGTCCTTCAATAAATATGCTGTATTCACAGAGGTAGCAAATGCAGATATACATATGTGTGTGTGTGTGTGTGTGTGTGTGTGTGAAATTTAAGGAAGGAGGCCCAATTGTACACTTGGAAGTACGAAGTAGGCATGTAAACCCATCTTTCTCTGTGATCAGGCAGTTAATGAAAATAAATGAAGCCTGTGGTATATAGGGTAAGAAAGGTAGGGTGATCTGGAGAAAAGACTTCACTGGAAAGGAGCTTCCTGAAAATGAGCTCTAGTATATTATTGCCTTGGGAAATAAGGCTTCAGTGAAGACACCATTTTTCAAAACAATCCTAAAATTTTGGTATCTATGTAAAATTTCCTGATTTTTTAAAAATTGAGAATAATTGATATACAGTGTCACATTAGTTTCAGGTTACAACCTAATGACTCAACACCTCTATATGTGATGCTTACCACAGGTGTAGCTATCATCTGTCACCACAAAATACTGTTAAAATGACATCGACGATCTTACCTATGTCTGGCACTCATCACCATGACTTATTTATTCTATTACTGGAAGCCTGTGCTTCCTATTCTACCATGTAGTCCATCTCTCCATGTGCCCCCCTCTGGCACTCCCAGTTTGTTCTCTGTGCTTATGGATTTCTTTCTGCTTTGTTTGTTCATTTTGTTTTTCTAGATTTCACATATAAGTAAAATCAGGTTATTTGTCTTTATCTGCGCGACTTACCTGACTTAGCATAATACCCTCTGGGCGCATTCATGTTGTTGAAAATGGCAAGATTTCACTTTTTATTATGACTGAGTAATATTGCATTGTGTAGTATATACCATGTTGTCTTTATCCATTCATTTATTGATGGATGCTTGCATTGCTTCCATGTCCTAACTGTTGTAAATAATGCTGCAATAAACAGTTGTGTGTATATCTTTCCAAATTAGTGTTTTTGTTTTCTTTTAGTAAATATCAGTAATAGAATTACTGGATCATATGGTATTTCTACTTTTTTTTTTTTTTTGAACAACGTTCATACTCTTTACCACAGTGACTGCACCAGTTTACATTCCCACCAACAATACATGAGAGTTCCTTTCTCTGCACACTCTTACCAACACTTCTTACGCCTTGTTTTTCTGCTAAGAGTCATTCTGATGTGTGTGGGTATTTCACTGTAGTTTTGAGCTCGATTTTCCTGATGATTAGTTATGTTGAGCATTTTCTCATGTGCTTGTTAGCCATGTTTCTTGGGGGAAAAATTGTCTAGTCAGGTTCATTGCCCAGTTTTAAATTAGCTTTACTTATTTAAATTTTTTGGTTTTGAGTTTTATTCTTTATACATTTTGGATATTTGTCCCTTATCAGGTATATTATTTGCAAGTATCTTTTCCCATTCACTGGGTTCTCTTTTTGTTTTGTTGATGGTTTCCTTCACTGTGCAAAAAGTCTTTTATTTTAGTATAGTCCTAATAGATTAATTTTACTCTTACATCCGTTCCTTAAGGAGACTTGCCTAAAAAAATGTTGTTAGGGCCAACGTCAAAGATATAACTGCCTGTTTTCTTCTAGGAATTTTCTGGTATCAGGTCTCACATTTAGTTCTTTAGCTCCATTTTGAATTTATTTTTGTGTATGGTATAAGAAAGTGGGTCAATTTCATTCTTTTCCATTTGCTATTAAGTTTTTCCAGCATCATTTATTGAAAAACTGTCTTTTGCCATTGTATATTCTTGTCTCCTTTATGGTAGATTAATTGATCATCTAAGTACAGGCTTATTCCTGGGCTCCCTATTCTGTTCCATTCATTTCTGTGCTTATTTTAATGTCAGTACCATACTGTTTTGATTACTGTAACTTTGTAATATATCTTGTAATCTGCCATAACATAGCCTGATTGTTAAATGTTGACAACTAATTTAAATAAGAGAGTGTACAGACCATATATAATGTTTGAATACCAAAGTCAGTCTTGGGCTTATAGCAAGACACAGAAGAATGGGAATTCAGTGGAGACCAGGATTTGAAACAAAAGGAATGATCATAAGACCTTAAGACCCCAGAGATGATCAGAAAAAGTGATAGCATTAGACGTTTTATGAGGCACCCAACAAGATTTGCAGCTAATTTTACCTTGACCATAAATTAGAAAAATGACCTCAGGACACATTTGGATTAAGAAATAATGGTGCATACCTTACTGTCATCTTTTTTTTTTTTTTTTTTTTTGGTCTGATAAAAGATTCTTATTGAAAAATTTTGTGCTTTAGTTAGGATCAGAATCTGAAACAATAGTCCCCAGTCTCCATAAGGTCTGGATGCATAATGGGATACATAATTAGGGGCATACATTTGACCAATGAATAGATTAATGGAAGCATCATAGAAATGTATACTTATTCAGTGCACATGAGTTTTAAAATTTGAAAAAAAAAGTGTTTATTTTTGCTCATATGGGAGAACCATGCATCTTTTTATGACTTCTAATATTTTTTTCCATATGACTTCTAATATTTTATGTTGCTGATAATTTAAGTAATTACTTTGCATAGCCTCTGACAGAAAATGTGAAATTTCAATTTTCAACTTCAAGAAGATCAGACGTGAGTACATTAAATGAATGGGTCCAGTTTCTCAGGGAGCAAGACCCTTATAAATCATCCTTTTTCAGAAATCATCAACAACCCAGATGGAGAGTCTAAAATGAATGTCCTTATAAGTTTACAATTTTGTAGAAATAATTTCTGAGATAAAAATTTACTTGAAAATTATAGAATGATTTCTAGGACTTTCAGATAATACCTTTATGCATACTTAGAGTTTTTCACCTGGCCAAAGGATTTCAAATAAGCAGGAACTCACCAACTCCTCCATCATATTTATCAACATACTAATGTGTTATGTTTTGTTTTCAGAGAGTCCTGACTGAACGTTCCTTCAGAGTGATGTGAGAATAATTACAGTTTGACTTAAAAATACTCAGTTTCCTTGAGATGTATGAGATATGAATGTGACCTTCGTGGTTATTTATCATCATTATTATTAATGCCACTACTGATAATTATCAACTTGTTTGATTCAACCTTTGACCTTTCAATATCCATTCATTCTGTCTGTAGTAACCCACCTTCTTCTTTTTTTTTTTTTAATAGTAACCCACCTTCTTTGTTGTCATCTTTGTTTACCTCCATCTGCCTTGGAGGATTTTTTTGTGTTCCTACTAACTGAAGCTTGAGGAAAGAGATCCAGATGACGAATGTCATTATTAAAACCATGGTATAGAGTTGCAACTAAAGAAAATTGACAAAAAATAGTCATCATTGTAGAACGTGTGGCATATAACAATGTATAAAAAAAATTAGGCTTATTCCAAGGCTGAATAAGAACTAAATGTCATTGTGTGCATGTATTTCCCACTTACTTGCATATTAGAAATGCATCCATATTACCAAAGATTTTTTATAATGCATTTGTAGTAAGATTTATACTACTTCTGGTTAAGTTTTTGAGCTTACCTACTGACTTGGCTCCCATTAGGATAATCAATTAAGATATATGTGTGAGTATATAATAGATAAACACAGAGAAACTTAAATAATGTAGTTTTTTAAAATTTAGTTGATATTGATAGGTTTTATTCAAGTGATGTTTTTAAATATGAAGAACCACTTTTTTGGTGATCTCTATTTGGCATAATGACTGAGCTATTTGATGTTTCAATCAATACTGGATCAAAACATACAGTCCTAAGTAACACACATACCAAATTGAACCATATGAAATTTCCAATATCGGCTTCTTGTTTTACTTGAAAAGGGATCCATTTGTGTGGCTCAACTTGATAGGAAAATACCTACAAAATGAAAATTATTTACCTGTTGACACAGCTTGAGTTTTGCTTAGCCAGAAGAGAGTCAACCATTTCTCAAACACAGAATGACTTTATTAAAAACTTTAAAAACTCTGCTCTCTTGGGAAAAAGACTTCCAATTTATTGAAATACTACAACTGTAGAATGTGCTTTAGAAGAAAAAATGCAGTGATGGTAAGAAGAAATTTTTAAAACATTGATACTGAAAAAATGTGCGGTTGACTTTTAAAATTCTTGGGAGTATTCATTTGAGATTGTTTTCTAAACCTTGCTCTCTGGAAACAGCAGCTTATTAGTTCACTCCGTCCTAGTTCAACACCGAATTGAAGGAGATATCTCATTACTGTGCTCTCTGGTAACTTTTCATAACTTTCCTCTGAAGTCTTTCCCAAGAAGCATCATTAAAGATTCAATACACAAATACACATTTGTCCCCAAGTGTGGTATGTACATCCGCTGTTCTGAATAAATTATAGTATGAGTACTTCAAAAAGCAAATGTGAAAGACATAGGACCAGTGGACCAATCTAACAAATTCAGCTTTGGTTTAAAGAGATAAGGAAAAAAAAATACCTTTCCTTCCTTCAAGTAATTCATCTTCATAGAGTGGTAATATGTACAAAATATTTGCAAATAGAGGCATTAAAGCATCCATCAATAATTCCTCTTTTTTCCTTCCTTTCAAAGGCAGTTTCTCATCCTTTGTCTAGCGTTTTAAGTAACTTGATTATGATAATTCCTATGTGTCCTTCTGGGATGCAGTGATGAGCCTATGAATGCTTGCTCATAAAATTATGGAGAAAAAAGGGATTTGGAAAGTAAATATGAAATAGGAAAAAAAAACCCCACAGCGAAATGAGGATAAGGAGAAGCTAAACATACACCCCTACCCACCCCCCAAACAACCCAAATCCCTTCTCAGCTGCTTGTGTTCAAAAACCATCTTTGTAAATTGAAAATGAGTACAATATATGCTGATGAAAAAGCTTTGGTTTGTGTAAAATGACTGCTGTGAATGTCAGAGAAAATTTTGCTTACCACATCAAATGGAAAACTTTGGTGCTCTTGTATGAATAATAGAGCCTAATATGCCTCCCAGTCCGCCATGTAACAGTCTTGGTTAGGCTAAACACTGTAGCAGAAGAATTGAGTTAGTAAGAAAAAAGCAATGAGGTATCAAAAATGAAAATTTATTTCAGAAAGTAAAAGCTTGATGCTAAGCATGATAATGAAGAAAGAGAGAAAACTTTTTTTTTTTTTTTTTTTTTAGGGAAATCTTATTTGGGTTTTCCCAAGTTTGAAAGTTAAACCTATAAACTTTACCAGAAGCCAGATTTCAGGAAACATTTGTTGTATTCATATTTTATGATAGGTAAAGGATTATTTGCAAGTTTCTACCTTTTAAGGATCACACCATCTAAAGAGGAGACAGATAAGCAAGGCAGTCATTAAAATGCACTGTAATAAACATGATAGAAATGCAAAAGGTACAAAATGGGGCAAAATCAAAGCTTTTGACATTGTGAGCTATGGCATGCTCTTGGAATGGTCACATTGGAATGGAATCTTGATATGTCCACTGGAAATAGCCAAGTAGGAAAGGGGTAGTAAGAAAAAACAGTGTATTCAAAGCCATGAAGTGAAAAAGCATGGGATGTTTGGTAAACTACTCAGTTGTGTGGACAGCCTCATTTTCTGTTAAGCTCTACAAAGCTCTGGGTCATTGCCAAGGAGAAGTCATACCTGTTCCATTTACCATTCAGCAGGTTGGCAGGTGGACTTTTATGGTCCATTTATTGCTATATCCAAAGACTCTTCCCACCTTTCTAGGAAGAGGATCTAGAACAATCATTTACTCATGATGTCAGTGTAATTCTTTTCCCTTTGGCATATGTAAGAGCTTCACTGAAGAGTAGGGTGGTGAGAGGAAGAATGTGTAGAGTCAGCACAATTTATGGAATTTTTAATTCAGGGTAAGAACTATTTAAAAATGAAGTAAGTTCTAAGAACTGACCTTTTTCTTTTTACGTCGTTATTGAAGTTCTGAAACTAAATGCAGCTATTAGAAAATTATGTGAAGTGGGCTATTATTAGACTTAGATGAGCATGTGCATATGGGAATGTCTATGAAAACTACAACTGTGACTGCTGTTATTGAGACTGACTCATTTCCAGTTTGTTGAAATTTCATTGTATTCCTGTAAACAAAGCTCTTTGGCTTGGTAGATTGGTAAATTCTGTTGAACTGAAACCTAATCAACTTGAAACCTCAAATGAACCATCAATTCTGCATTCTTAAATAAACTAGGAGGTGAAAACCCGAGACGAGTTCCTGTCAGAGGTTAATTTCAAACATCAGGGTTATGTGTGTTCTCGTCTCTTAAAGTGTGTATATGTAAATTTGCAGAAGGAAGAAAAGTTAATTATTATTGCTAATGAAGACTTCACACAGTTGTGAAATTTTGATAACAAAAGGCTGTATTTTACGCAGTGTACCATATTTTGTAGCAGGAAGATAAAGTAGGGTGCTGTAGAAGTCTGAACTCTGTGTGTGCGTGTTCTTGTTACTGAAGTCTATCCAGTTCAAAAGGAACTTTTCTACCTAAGTTGTTGTTATAATGATTTTTTTCTGTTTAATATAGTGCTTACTATATGCCAGACAAATATTATAAATACAGATATAATGCATAGAACAACACAGTGAGATAAAATAAGATGTCACAAAAATGCCTGTTTTTCAAATGAGACAACTAAGACCCAGAGTGATGGAGTAACCTGCTCTAAAACAGGGCTGGCTAGAAAATGGTAAACTGAGATTAAAAATCCTGGCAGCCTGGCTATAGTCTATATTCTTGATACTCAGGAATATATTATGCAATAAGAGGGATAGATTTTATCCTGCAATAGGCTCAGAAGTACATTTTCAGGAGTATGCCAGGATATATCAAGCTGAGGATGTCAAATGAGCACAGTTCTTGAGTCTCCAAGGTTTTCTCCTTGGAAACTTTGGTTGGTGTCAATGGCAATCTGCCGATATCCTCCTGGATTGGCAAAGTAGAAAAATATTGTCAATCAAACCATTATACATTGTTATCTTATTTAGAATTTTTATGTTATACTTAGGGGAAAAAACTTACCTAGATATTTTAATCATATGTCACTACTGTACATATGTAAAACAGGCCATATAATAACATGATTGTATATTCCTCAAATTTTCCCACATTTTGAATGTCAATCCTTTGAATTACTTTTTTTTGAAATTTTTATTTAAATTCCAGTTAGTCAGCATATAGTGTAATATTAATTTCTGGTATACAATATAGTGATTCAACACTTTCATACAACACCCAGTGCTCATCACAGCAAGTGTCTTCCTTGATCCCCATCACCTATTTCACCCATTCTCTTACCCACTTCCCCTCTGGTGACCATCAGCGTGCTCTCTATAGTGAAGTTTATTTCTTGGTTTGCTTCTCTATTTTATCTCCCTTTGCTTATTTGTTTGGTTTCTTAAATTCCACATGTGTGAAATATTATGGATCTTTCTCTGGCTGACTTACTTTACTTAGCATAATACTTTGTAGCTCCATCCACATCATTGCAAATGGCAAAATTTCATGCTTTTTTGCGGCTGGATAATATTCCATTGTATAAACATATACCACATCTTCTTTACCTGCTCATTAGTCGATGGACACTTGGGCTGTTTCCGTAATTTGGCTCTTGTAGATAATGCTGCTATAAATGTTGGTGTGCACACATCCCTTTGGATTAGTATTTTTTTTTCTTGGGGTAAATACTTAGTAGTGCAAGTCCTGGATCATAGGGTAGTTCCATTTTTAACTATTTGAGGAACCTCCATACTGTTTTCCAGAGTGGCTGCACTAGTTTGCATTCCCACCAACAGTGAAAAGTGTTCCTCTTTCTCTGCATCCTCACCAATACCTGTTGTTTCTTCTGTTGATTTTAGCCATTCTGACAGGTATAAGGTGGTATCTCATTGTACTTTTGAATTGTATTTCCTTGATGATGAATGATATTGATCATCTTTTCATGTGCTATGGCCAGTGTCAGAGACCGTACTGCCTGTATTCTTGCCTAGGATTTTTATGATTTCAGGTCTCACATTTAGGTCCTTAATCCATTTGCATTTATTTTGTGTATGGTATAAGAAAGTGGACACTCACTTTTTGCATGTTGCTGTCCAGTTTTCCCAATGCCATTTGTTGAAGAGACTGTCTTTTTCCCACTGGATAGATACTCTTTCCTACTTTGTCAAAGATTAGTTGACCATATAATCATGGGCTCATTTCTGGGTTTTCAATTCTGTTCCAATGATCTGTGTGTCTATTTTTTGCCAGTAGCATACTGTCTTGATCAGTACAGCTATTTAAAATAGCTTGAAGTCTGGAATTCTGATGCTTCCGGTTTTGTTTTTCTTTTCCAAGGTTGCTTTGCTATTCAGGGCCTTTTGTGATTCCATACAAGTTTGAGGATGTTTGTTCCAGATCTGTGAAAAATGCTGGTGGTATTTTGATAGAGATTGCATTAAATGTGTAGATTGCTTTGGGTAATGTAGACATTTTAACAATATTTCTCTTCCAATCCATGAGCATGGAATGTTTTTCTATTTCTTTGTATCATCTTCAATTCCTTTCATAAGTGTTTCACAGTTTTCTTTTTTTTTTTTTTTTTTAAGATTTTATTTATTTATTTGACAGACACAGATCACAAGTAGGCAGAGAGGCAGGCAGAGAGAGAGAGGGAAGCAGGCTCCCCGCTGAGCAGAGAGCCCGATGCGGGACTCGATCCCAGGACCCCGAGATCATGACCTGAGCCGAAGGCAGCGGCTTAACCCACTGAGCCACCCAGGCGCCCCTGTTTCACAGTTTTCAAGATAGAGGTCTTCTACCCCTTTGGTTGGGTTTATTTTGAGGTTATCTTACTGTTTCAGTTGCAATTTAAATGGGATTGTTTCCTTGATTTCTTTTTCTGCTGCTTCATCTTTGGTGTATAGAAATGCAACAGATTTCTGTATGTAGATTTTATATCCTGTGATTTTACCGAATTCATATCTCAATTCTAGCAGGGTTTTTTTGTTTGTTTTATTTTTTGATGGTCTTTCAGGTTTTCTATGTAGAGTTATCATGTCATCTGCAAATAGTGAAAGTTTGAATTCTTTCTTGCTGATTTTGGATATCTTTTATTTCTTTTTTTGTCTGATTACTGAGGCTAGGACTTTGAGTACTAAGTTAAATAATAGTGGTGAGAGGTGGACATCCCTGCCTTTTTCCTGACCATAGGAAAAGCTCTCAGTTTTTCTGTTTTGAGGGTGATAAGATTTCAAGGTTTTTTAGATGTGGCTTTTATGATGTTGAGGTATATTCCCTCTAGTTAATTTTTTAAGTTATTTTCAACGCTAAGTCAATAATGTGAATTTGTACACAGAATCATCCTCTGGGCCATCAAAGCATTTTGGAGGTTAGGCATTTTTAAAAGTTTTCCTATTTAACTGTTGCCTGACTCCATAAACAAAATAAAGCAGAAATCTCCCCAAACAGTTTTAAGATATGTTCCAGCTTATGAGATAATAACATGTGGGGTAAAATTAATACTTGGTTAGTTATTGAAAAACAGTCTAAGTATTGAGCAAGTATAGAAGTCACATGGCGGGGCGCATGGGTGGCTCAGTGGTTTAAGCTGCTGCCTTCGGCTCAGGTCATGATCTCAGGGTCCTGGGATCGAGTCCCACATCGGGCTCTCTTCTCGGCAGGGAGCCTGCTTCCTTCTCACTCTCTCTGCCTGTCTCTCTGCCTACTTGTGATCTCTCTCTGTCAAATAAATAAATAAAATCTTTAAAAAAAAAAGTCACATGGCAATGAGCATGAGAAGTCACATAACAATTTTATGAAGATGACTATTCTATGAGTGAGCCCAGTTTTATAAGAGAGTTAAGCATTGTCTCATACTAATTTATTGGTATCCATAGTTATTTAACAACTCATGTATTAAGTACAGAATAATTTTAATTACTCTGGATAAATATTTCACATTCTAAATTTTATTTAAGCAGTGTCTTTGGCTTGGTTTTTCACAAATACTACAAGTTTAGGGAGATAAAAGAATTTGAATACACAAAAACCATGGTGCTGGCCTAGTGAGCTTCTACAATGTACAGAGGGCAGGCAGTGATAGAGCAGGGATGCTTGTGTGCTTGAACAAAAAGTAAGACGAGGGGCGCCTGGGTGGCTCAGCGGGTTAAAGCCTCTGCCTTCAGCTCAGGTCATGATCCCAGGATCCTGGGATTGAGCCCCGCATCAGGCTCTCTGCTCAGCAGGAAGCCTGCTTCCTCCTCTCTCTCTGCCTGCCTCTCTGCCTACTTGTGATCTCTGTCTGTCAAATAAATAAATTTAAAAAAAAAGTAAGACGAAATAAAAAAGGAAATAAATGAGCTCTTGCTGTATGCTCATAATACTAAATGAAGAATGTTCTTGATTTCCCTTTTTCCTTTTTTAGCATGGTGTACATGTTTCATAAGTAGATGATGACAATCCTTTTATCATTAAATAAAGAAATGTGTGTGATTCTTTCTTTTCCTCTGAGCTTTATTGACTGTCATGGCTTCTAAGACTATAGACTTGTATGCAGAAATAATCTTGGTATTATCTGCAAGCATCTTGTATCAATATGATTTGATTCCAAGCTCAGGCATTTCCCATATTCTGATTTGCTAAACTAGTAAATGTCAGAGGACCTGCTCATCCCAGCCACAGTGGACCAATCTTTCAAACAAGGATGTTTAGAG
Source organism: Meles meles (assembly GCF_922984935.1). Lineage (NCBI taxonomy): Eukaryota > Metazoa > Chordata > Mammalia > Carnivora > Mustelidae > Meles > Meles meles. Next base: position 90,650,097 of record NC_060068.1, read on the forward strand.
GACGATTACCTGAAATACAGAGGTTTAAAAATTATGTCATTTGAAAAATTACAAGGACAGAGCCAAGGGAATGTTTAGTTTTTAAAATAAAAGGAAAGTGGTAAAGAAACTAAATATTTCTTAAATAGTTTATAGTGTACAGTGTAGGCCACACTAACTTTGGATGACTTCAAGAGGTAGAAGCGAAGATGGAAAAAGTGTTAGGTTCAGACTAAGGGCATGTGCTCTTGTGGTTATTGCTACTCAAAGATGGAATAGCCTGCTTCAAGTATTGTGAATTTCCAGTTACTTGAAATATTAAATTCTAGGATGGACAGCAGTCACTAAGGATGACACCATGGTGACTCAGACATCACTAGGTAAATTAACTCGGGGACTTACCAACATCTCAGCCCCCATCAGATTTTATGATACTCAGGTGGTAAGATAAAAACAATAAAGATAATATATCTTGGCTTGCAGGCTAAAAATAAATAATGATATGTGATACTACTTTGGTATGTGTTGAGATAAACTTTCTGAGAAGGCTTGTTTTAATTATATACTCTACTCTGAATCATCATTCTTTGTGTCTTTTTCCATATTTTTGCTTAAATATCATATGACTTTTTATGGGGTACTCTGGATCTTTCACTAGTATTCTCTGTATTTGTACCATTCCAGTTGGTTTAATTATGTATAATTAATATCTATTTATCTATAAATAATATATAATATATTATAATATCTATATATAATTAAATAAATTTTATATTATAATATATTATAATTTATAATATATGTTAATTATATCTATAGGTAGTACTATGCTATTTTATGCATAATATTAGTAGAAAAGTTACATAATTTTTTTGTTTACTTCGTGAAAAGTACTACCGAAATGTGAGTTCCTTAAATTTATCCACTCAACAAATAATATTTTAACTCATTCTATACCAGACAACTCATGGATCCTGATTGTTGGCAGAAAATTCTCCATGTATTTTTGGTGTTCCTACGTATTCTAGGCTTTCTGAGTAAAGGACATATTTGAATAGCAAACAGCCTTGGAGTCTGGAGATAGTGTGTAGAACCATCTCTCTTCTTGTGGAAGCTCCAAGGCAGAAAAAGATAAGGCCTTCTCCTTGGCCTCTCTGCTGGCATTTGCTCACATTTCAGTGTAATAAATCTGGACAAACCATCCCTTCCCCCTAGAGGAATTTCCTACACTCCAGATGAATGAGTAATATCTCCTTCAAGGGGGGGATGGGTAAACACATGTACCAGTGGTCTCTTGAAGTTTTTTTTTTAAGTTTCCTAAATTTGGGGTTCCTCTCTTATAGTACATACCACTGTACATGTAGACAAATACCTACCCCTTATTTCATCAGTTGTGGTTTTGCCATAACAAATGGTCTGTTTCTTTGACCCAGACAGATATGCCTAAGTATGAAAACCTGTGTCGTGCTAACCTCTACAGCTTGCAAGTAAGATCAGTCTCAGACTCTTGATAATTTTTGGCTTAACAATGCTCTGCGCATATGTGCACATCAATGTGCATGAAAACACACCATGTGTATACAGGAGCAAGGGGAGGAAACGGAAGATATGGACATTAAATAAGTCATTACATTCTAAAATTGGATAACTCCTGAAAAAAAGGAAAGTGCTATGGGAGCACAGCGGAGGAAACAGATTGCAAGACTAGTGAATATAAAGTATTTAAAACTGGTTGGTAAAATTTCAATTCAGTGCAGTTTGAAATAAGATGATGGAAGAGTTCTATTGTTAAATCTATCCAGTCACCTAGGGAATTTATCTTTCCACAACATGAAATTAAAGATTTCTCTGCCTCTTACTTTGTCTGCAGTGAGAGCTTTTCCCAATGCCTTTTTCCTGCATCTTACCTGAATTACTTGGCTTTATATCCTTGTGGACAACAAATGATTACCTCCTGTTTCTCACTGTTCTTCTTACTTCCCGATGATGTAGGGCTTCCTGTGACCCTGAGGCCTCCTTCACAGTTTGTATAAGAAGAGTGTTGTACATTTTGCACTGAGAGTTAGTCTTTTATTTATTTTTTTAAAGATTTTATTTATTTATTTGACAGAGATCACAAGCAGGCAGAGAGGCAGACAGAGAGAGAGGAGGAAGCAGGCTCCCTGCCAAGCAGAGAGCCCGATGTGGGGCTCGAACCCAGGATCCTGGGATCATGACCTGAGCTGAAGGCAGAGGCTTTAACCCACTGAGCCACCCAGGCGCCCCTGAGAGTTAGTCCTTTAAATGACAGATATCAGAGTTAGGAAAACAAATAGAAAAAGCAGATCAGAGCCATATCACTTACATTTTCTAACGGTAGAGTCAGTTATCATTTTCCCCCACCAGTGAGAATCTGCTGGGCATCTTGCTAAGTGCCAAAAAGGAACAACTGTTCAGTGCTTTCAGACGTAGCGAGAAGAACTATTTTAATCTTCCCTGTAATAGATGTATCAGATAACTTTAGTTTATTTAGTTATTTCCTCTCTCTCTCTCTGTCTTTAGGTCCTGGAACACTGGCAAAAATCCATTTCCAAATATTTAGTTTCATTTCTGTATTCCCCTGTCTGGGAACAGTGAAGCTAAGGTTGCAGTGGTGAACACATGGCTTCCTTAAGCAAGCAGCTGACTGAAGGTGATTGCTAGCGTACGGTTTCTGCAGAGCCCCACTCTCACTCTCCCCTCCCATAGCCACCCTTAATGAGCAGACCTGTCTCCATTCCCATAAAGTGCTGCAGGAGGGATATAATGGTGTGGGCAACAGCCCAAGAGACTGGCCACCTCCTATAGTGCAGGGCTGAGCCATGATAATCAGCATAGACTTGGAGACCACATAGCTCTCACAGTGAGTTTGGAGTCACAGTATCCTTGTGAATTTGGAGCTCAGAGGTAATGGTTTAATAATGACTCAACACCCAAGAAAATTTCAGAAAGATGAAATATTCCTTCATACTGATTAGCCTATACACAGCCATGGACTTTGCATTCCAGGCACATGGTCAAGCACAGAAGCTGACTGTTTTATACAGACTCACCATTCCATATCCAACAACTATTCTAGACACATGACAGACTGAATAGACCATCCCAATTATACTGTCCCTAACCATCCACTATTTCCCACCTGCACCTGAGAGAGACCTGCAATCCTACTTTCTAACCTGTGGGGCTTGGAACGCATAGGGCATGGGAAGTTGTGATAGCCCTGAGGCCTTTGTGAAAACTTCTACTCTATGAGATGTTGTGGTATACTTTTCCAAAGTGCAGCTGAGCTTGGTTTTCAAAATGATTATTACATCTAAAGAACATGAACATGTACATGTGCAGTGATAATAATAGCTATCCCTTGTTGAGTTTTTACTATTCAAAGAGTACCTCTATAAAGTGCAAGTGGCATATAGATATGTATATTTATGTTTGTATAAAATTCTATATATACATATATATGTAATTGTAAATATAAACTTATTTTATCCTTACAGTAATACCATGAGATAGGTCTTATAATTATCTCTGTATAATAGATGAGAAAAGAGAAACAGCAAAGGGATAAGTATTTGCCTGGGATTGTAAAGCTAGTACTGGGAGAGTCAGGTAATAATCCTGTGCAATTGGACTCCAGAATTCTCATTCTTTTTTTTTTTTTTAAGATTTTATTTATTTATTAGAGAGAGAGAGAGAGAGAGAGAGAGAGCACAGGCAGACAGAGTGGCAGGCAGAGGCAGAAGGCGAAGCAGGCTCCCTGCCGAGCAAGGAGTCCGATGTGGGACTCGATCCCAGGATGCTAGGATCATGACCTGAGCCGAAGGCAGCCGCTTAACCAACTGAGCCACCCAGGCATCCCCAGAATTCTCATTCTTAACCGGTATTTCTGACTAAATTTCTGCTTTATCAAATATTGCCTGATAGGTTGCAGGAAAAATGACTTCTTTTGTTTAACATTTATCATGGGCTTCTTAAATCTAATACAGTGTTTAAATGGGGCATAATATCATTTGTTTCTCAATCATGTATTTCTCAATCTGTTATAGGAATAGACTTTTGAATGAATTAGATAATTTCTTTCAAAACTTCTAAAATGTAAGAAGACCGTCATATTTTTCTGTAACAAACATAATATTCAGTTGATAACAGAACTTTCTGGTCTACCTCCCTGATAGAGGAGTTAGGGCTAGTATAGTCCTCTCATACTTCCAGAATCAAAGAAGTCTCACAAAGCTTTGAAACCAGCACAATAATACATAGACAGATACATTGCAGGTACATATCCATACATAATACGTTGTAGCATTATTAGTATCCTCACTAAAGGCTTGCCTTGTCTTTGGCTATAATGATCATTTTGAAAACCACGCTCAGCTGCACCTGGGGAAAATACAGAATTTTATAAGATAGAATGTAAAAATATTATTTGGACTAAAGAATAAAGTGATAGCAGAAGAATCCTTTGTTCTAGAGGCTTTTTATCCACAAATTCCTGCCTTCTTGTTTATTTTCAAAGCAATCAAAATATCAAGTGTAAAAATCTAAAAGTCTCCTTTGATTGTAGAAAGTAAGTAAAACAACTCTCCGAGTGAAACTTCCGTGCGTGATAATTGAGCAGTCTCTGCACTGGCCCTTTCGCCTCTACGGTATTAAGATAAATCACTGGGTGTTGTGCAAAAAGAATGAATACTGTTACGCTGAAAAAATAAATAAAATGGAAAAAAAATTTATTTATTTAAAAAAAAAGATAAATCAAGTTTACTGAAGTCTACTAGAGAAGAGAAGAGTAATCATACAAAAGTCAATATGTATAGAAAGTTGACATGAATTATTCAGATAGGTAGGAAAACTTTCTGAAATACCCTTGGCGTCTAACACAGAGATCTGGCATAATCTCCCCAAGACAAAATGTTTGCCTATGACTTTTTCTGCATTCCTTCCATTACCCTAATCACTTTACAGAAGAGGTTTTTAGACTTGAATGTAAATTTCCACTTGGGGAGATTTAAACGTACACTTACCTGGGCCAGAGCTTCTGTTTTAATTGATTTGAAATATGGCCTGGGCATTGAAGTTTAAAAAAGTTCCCCACATAATTGTATATACGGCAAAAGTTTAAAACCACTGCTTTAGAGTAACTCTGTCTTGTCTTTATTTCCATTCTCAAAACACCTTCTCTGTGAGACACTTCTCCTTCCTGTACAATTTCTCTCCTCTTGTTCCAGGCAGTCAGACCTGAGAGGTGTACATATTGCAAGTTCCTCCTACCTAGGAGATATTAATTCACATTACTTGCATGATAACTGGTAGATTCTTAATATTCCTAGAAATAGTTTACCTATTTTTTTTTAAAAAGAATATACCTATTGTAGAAACACTTAGTTTTTAGTGTCTAGTAAATGCAGGCTATGACTGTGATAAATCAATTTGTTGATTTATCAAAGTGATAAATTGATTTGAGTATTTTTAAATGATATTTTAAAAAGAAAATTCCAGAAAGAGTAAAAATTTTTGGTACTGACATAACAGAGGAGCAACTTATATTCGCTGGCATGTTAACAGCTATCTCTGAAAATAATATTTCAGTCATAAAAATTTTGCCAAACATTGAGTAAAAATAAAGTTAGGCAATTTTTTCCCTACAAGATTCCTTGAGTAGTTAATTGGATACTATGCATTGTGACTTGTAAAAAGTACTGTATTATTCAGCATTCACAAACTTACTTTGACCCTTTTAATGTTAATTAAGGAACTGAATTTTTAGGGCACTGTTCTCTTCTGTTTTTTTGTTTGTTTTGTTTTTCTTGTCCTTCCGCTTGAAGCCAAGAACTTAAAAATCAAAAAATAAGTCCCTTTATTAGGGAGCTATAAGAGCAATAGAGTATTAAGAATACAAGTAGAAGTGAAAGATTTATGGAAGATTTCAAATACCATGAGGACAAATTTAGTTCTGGAAGAGAATTTAGTTTGTCCCATGTGTGGTACATAGATGAACTAAACTATTGATAGTGAACATTGTATATAAATGAATTCCTTCATGTATTCTTACAGATACCTGGTACAACTGTGTAGATGACCTTATTGGGTTTAGAACTTTCAGATAGTTAGATAACTTTCATATAGACACCTTTCATGTAGTTGGGAAACTGTTCATTTATTTTTCTTTCTCTAAATCTAGGGTGCTTTGTGGTATCTTCAGGAGATTATAACATATTAGTAGTGTTGATAAATGTAGTACTTATGTGACTATTTAAGGCAGTTAGGGCAAAGCACTCCCTAAATTTGTGGTTTGTGGGAATGCAACTAGTGTGGAAAATCTTGTGGTAGTTCTTCAAGAACCAAAATATGGAATTACCATTTGGCCCAACCATTCCACTCCTAAGTATATACTAAAAAGAACTGAAAACAGAGACCAAAACAGATACCTGCATGCCCACAGTATTCCCAGTGGCCAAAAGGTGGAAACAAGCCAAGTGACGATTAACGGACAAGTAGATAACAGATGGAATTTTAGTCAGCCATAACAAGAAGGGACCACTGATATGTGCTACAACAAATGAAGCTCGACAACACTATTTTAAGTAAGTCAGATGCAAAAGAATAAATATTGTATGATTCTTTTAAGAAACATCTAGGATAGGCCAATTCATAGAGATAGGGAGTACATTAGTGGTTACCAGGGGCTGGGAGGAGGGTGAAATGAGGGGAATTGTTTAGGGGTTTGGGATTTCTATTTGGCAAAATGAAAAAGATTTTTAAAGGGATCCTGGTTATGAACGTACAAACTTGTAAGCATAGTAAGTGACACTTGAATTGTACACTTAAAAATGGTTAAAATAGCAGTTTTATTATGTAGATTTTACCATGATAAAGACATGTGAAAATAATTTAGTGGCTTAAAATAGAGTTCTTACTTATGCTCATGATGCTGTGAGTTAGGGATTCAGCCTGTTTAGTTGGGGTCTGGCTTCGTGTATTGTCAGCTGGGGTTTCTCATGAGTCAGTTTTGGTGACTAGGACTCCAACCTCCTAAAAGGCTTCAGTTCAAGACCTATGCTGTGCCGCTTTGCAGTACTGAGAAGTGGAGCATACATCATTCTTGTCCCCTAGTAATGTTAATTTACACTGATAACATTTTCTTTGCATGAGCATTTGCCATCTCTAAAAGCTCCCCCATCCCCACATACCTTACTTCATTTCACAAGAATTCTTGGGCATTTTTTTCTCCATTTGATCTTAATTTCTTCAGGTAATTTTTCACTGTATGGAACAATATTTGAGATGAGAGACTGAGTATTAACATGGTTCTGTCCTAGTCTTTGACTCTTTAGATAAAGGGCCAGTGATCTCCTCATTTGTTTGGCTGATAAAGAATAGTTCCAGCTTATTTATAATAATAAAAGAAAAACAGCATGAATAAAAACTCAGGTGAATGCTTACTGAATATTTCATCTGCGCCACACATTCAAGCACCTTACAAGCATCCTATCATGTGAGGCTTAAAATAGCCCTATAAGTTCGGTACAGTTCTGTCCCTATTTTATAGGTAAGGCCAATGAGGCTTATCACCCAGCAAGTAAGGACCAAGAGCTGAAACTGGGCCTGATGACTCTGGAGCCTATGCTTTTAATTGCTATTATGCCTCCTCATCACAGAAGTCTCTAGTTTTGTTCTCATGGTCTTAATTCTCTTCTTATTCTCAAGAATTTCAAGAGAGATCTACTTGAGAGCTACTGTGTAGGGAACATGTGAATCAGCTAATCCTTTGTTGCTGAAAACAAAACATCTCCACCATCATTTCAGAGTAAATGGGTTATATTAAGGGATACGAATATATGACAATAACAATAAAATATCTGTGGCAGGAAGCAAGTCAGGACTCTGGTTATTTACAGGCTCTCCTCAAATGATCCTTCCCAAGTCTGCTGGGAGGTGATCCTGGGACAAGTCATGGCTGATAGCTTAATCATACTCTTTGCAGCATTAGCCAGGCCTCTCATTTTTGGGCAAGAACGCATAGCTTTATGGCATATGTAAAGTAGAACTGAGATGCAACATAAAGATTCAAAGTCAGGTGCAGGCATGCAGGTCATCCAGAAGACACAGGATTCTTTATATGCAGAAAAGGGAAGGTGCTTTTACAGTGCAAATAAATGTGACACTTCTACATAAAGATGAGTTTGAATATTTACTGAGCTGGTTCTTCTTCGTCTTCATGTAATTAAAAACAATAAGTATGTTTTATTGTTTTACTTGAGAAAGGTTGGTTGAGCATCAGCTGGGAAGCAAACACCGGTAAGCACTGGGAAACAGATTTGGATTATTTTGAAGGCAATATGAACATATTATAATGATAGGTTAAATGGAGAGTTTGAAAATTCATATATGAAGGCAAAATGAAAAAAAATTTAGGAGTTCTTTTAACAGCTGCTTCTCTAGGGAGGACAAGTTCAATTTCATTCTAAACAGATAATGGAACATACAAATTTAGTTGTTCAGATTAATGAAACAAAGGTTGTTGGATTTTTGTACTGGTGTGGGTTCAGTAAATTTCTTTCCCTCTGCCCTTAGAGTTAGGATAAGTGGTACATAAGATATTCCCAGTCACTTGAATGAAAGCTGAGGACACTTTTTATGTGAGGGAATGGTGGGCCTAATTTGAGGAAAACTGTAACCTGTGACTGTTTGAATACTATAGATAAAGCATTTCCTTCAATGGCTAGTTCTTACTGGGTAGAGCTTAAATCAGTTTTGTGTTCATGTCTAAAGTTCATGAGAAACACCTGAAAATCAAGGTATACCTAAATTTTTGTTCCCCTAAGATTTAAAAAGGCATGTGAAGCAGGTTGGGGTGCCTGGGTGGCTCAGTGGGTTAGGCCTCTGACTTCAACTTGGGTCATGGTCTCAGGGTCCTGGGATCGAGCCCCGCATCGGGTGCTCTGCTCAGCGAGGAGCCTGCTTCCCTTCCGCTGTCTCTGCCTGCCTCTCTGCCTAATTGTGATCTCTGTCCGTCAAATAAATAAATTAATTAAATCTTAAAAAAAAAAAAAAGGCCTGTGAAGCAGGAAGAAAGTACGCAATTATTGCCGTGAAGTGATGGCAACAAGGAAACTAAATCTCACAGAAAACACAGGTGGAATTCTCACTCAAACTGCATTTCTACTGAGGATTACAGAGCGCTCTGTCCTACATCATCCTAATTTCAGAACCCTGGCTGACAGAGAGTCCACTCTGGGACATTGCATGTACCCTTTACAGAAGAAAAAAGCGTCAAAGCACAGCTTCTCTTCAAAAAAAGCCACAGATCACTCCCCCTTGCATTTTATTTGTTAAAGAACATCAATCACATGGCTACAGCTGATTTCAGAAGGGTGATTAATTATAATACCATCCTGCGGCTGAAAGATGAGAGAGAATCTGCTCTTTGTTAACCTCCTCAGTGGCTATTGGATGTGAAGTTTGTGTTTTACCTAACACAACATTAGCCTTTATGATATACAAAATGTCTATCATGTTGTCAAAAATTAAAAAAAGAAGGATGTTCTGCAATGACTTGTCAATATCCCCTTTCCAATCTGCCATCGTATGGTGGGCTCAAGAAAACCAGGAAGACAAGCAGAAATGTCATTGTAACTCATTTTTGCTAAAACGTACCTTAAAACAGGTCACATTGGGTCCGTTTTAAATGGAAGCAGATATGTTCACATTAGCACCCAGAAAAGTGTGATTTGGAACTCAATTTAGGTATCATACACAGCAAAAACCTTGAGGAATAAGTCATCCTTTAGGGATTTTGAGTAATGGAAAATTGGATGTAAGAAAAAAATGTAACAAATTGTAAGTGACCGGAACAGTCCACTGAAGAAGAAAGTAATGTATATTTAACAGTGAGCTTGTTGGCAAGCATGGAGGGAACAAGAAGAAGAGGTCTGTAAAAGCAGTTTCTGCTGTGCCCTGCCCATGGCACCTCACCTGTCAAGTAGCAATCAGCAAATGCCTCTTATATGGAGCAATCAGCATTGCACAGCCTTGGGATTTAAAAAGAAAGAAAATAACATCCTACAGTTCCCTGACTTGCATGTCAATTATCCCATTTGCCAAAGCATAACAAAGTGTGAATCATATCTAGATTTAGTATGGTAAAAATTCTCTGAAAGATAGAAATACAGAAATAATATTTGGGAAGGAGAGAAAAAAAAAAAAAGATGTTCTCAGCTCTCCAAGGTGATCCTTGAAACCAGACCTGACAAAACAGAGCATATTATCTATTCTGCACATCTACACATCCAAAAATGACTTGCAGAATATGTAGGTTTTCTATCCTAAGCCTTCTGGGCCCGAATCATGTGAACAACACCTTGCATGTATTTGTAGTAGAGGAGGGATAGGGTGGAAATGGCAAGGGAGTTAAGACAGAGACAAATACTAAATTTTTGGTCAGTGAATGAAAGTCCTTAAATGGACATTTTTACAGACCTTTCTCTGTGGTTAAGTTAGAGCAAATAAATCCATTAAAAAATTTTAACTGTATCAATCAGCTTTATTAAATGATTGGTGGACTGGGCAGTAGCCTATCCAGCAAGTAGAAGGGAGCTTGAAGGAGTTATACAAAATGGAAGTTTTTATATGAAGGAGGGTAGGGCAAGAAAGTTACTAATAAAGAAAGGGATTGTTCCAGACAAGATTGCTTTCTCTTGGTGGGGAAAAGCTGAGGTTCTCACCATGCAGATAACCTCATCTTCTTCTGGGAAATGGAAAGGGCTCCTATAACAGATGACTTCACTGGCACTGATGAGAAATGTCCTGACTGACCAGTTAAGATCACGTTTCTGGGGGAGGTTGAAACTATAGTTAGATTAGTTATTAAGCTCTGGTTTGGGGGCTCAGTCTAAATGATGCCTTTTTTTTAAAAGATTTTATTTATTTATTTGACAGAGATCACAAGTAGGCAGAGAGGCAGGCAGAGAGAGAGAGGAGGAAGTAGGCTCCCCATTGAGCAGAAAGCCCGATGTGGGGCTGGATCCCAGGACCCTGAGATCATGACCTGAGCCAAAAGCAGAGGCTTTAACCCACTGAGCCACCCAGGCCTCCCCTAAATGATGCCATTTTGAGCCTAGGTTTTTCTTTTTAATAATTTCAGGGCAACGACTCTTTGGATTTAGTACTGCTTTCTTTTGTAAGATTTGAATCCACATTTGTTTATTAAATCCACCCAGGTTTCTTAGGGAACATCAGCAGCACAATGTTCTACATTACACTTGAGAAGGCTCAGTCGGTATCATAAGGAACCTTTGTCAAGTGCTAAAACTCCAAGCAGTGAACAAAGACATAGGACGAGTAAATCTCGGACTCTCAAAGATACTTTTGTTTTTACAAAACAGAGTGGTTGTGATCTAGGCGACAAGATAGTATTAAAAAGACACATTAAAAATATTCATTGAATTTAAATGTAAAGTTTTATTTATCTTGTATTAATTAAAAGAGATTTCTACTGATCCTTGCCACATGCATATGAGTCTATGGCTTTTTTAGGAGACCAGCTAAGAACTAAACATTTGAGGCCATTGATCTGAAGTCAGGAAGCCAGGCGATAAGGCGATCTCAGCATGCACTCACCATCTAATTTTGGGTCAAGGCTTGATTCCACTATGCTAAACTTCTATTCTCTCTGATACCTAACACCAGATACTAATTCTGCTCCCTTTTATTTTACTTTATTATATTTTATTTAAGATTTTAATTATTTATTTGACAGAGAGATCACAAGTAGGCAGAGAGACAGGCAGAGAGAGAGGGGGAAGCAGGCTCCCTGCTGAGCAGAGAGCCTGATGCAGGGCTCCATTCCAGGACCCTGGAATCATGACATGAGCCAAAAGCAGAGGCTTTAACCCACTGAGCCTCCCAGGTGCCCCATGATGCTCCCTTTTAAATTCTCTCTTTATGCAGTTTGTCTAGGAAGTAAAAAAACATTCCTGTTGACAGTGGTAACAGGAGAGCACTATTCACAATGCCGTAACTTGATTAGTTTTGTTGACCATAGTTCTTATTTCAAAGGGCATTGGACTACATCTTATTGTCAACCAAATACATATACATATATTATATTTTTTCTGGGTATACTTCTTTTTTATTTTTAATTTTTTATGAACATATAATGTATTATCAGCCCCAGGGGTAGAGGTCTGTGAATCGCCAGGTTTACACACTTCACAGCACTCACCATAGCACATACCTTCTCCAATGTCTGTAACCCAACCACCCTCTCCTTACCCCCATCCTCCCAGCAACCCTCAGTATGTTTTGTGAGATTAAGTGTCTCTTACGGTTTGTCTCCCTCCTGATCCCATCTTGTTTCATTTATTCTCTTCCTACACCCCAGACTCCCCACATTGCCTCTCAACTTCCTCATATCATGGAGATCATATGATAATTGTCTTTCTCTGATTGACTTATTTCACTAAGCATAATACCCATCCACATTGTTGCAAATGGCAAGAGTTCATTTCTTTTGATGGCTGCATAGTATTCCATTGAATATATATACCACTTCTTTATCCATTCATCTGTTGATGGACATCTAGGTTCTTTCCATAGTTTGGCAATTGTAGACATTGCTGCTATAAGCTTTCAGGTGCATGTGCCCCTTCAGATCACTACATTTGTATCTGTAGGGTAAATAACCTGTCGTGTCATTGCTGGGTCATAGGGTAGCTCTATTTTAAACTTTTAGAGAAAGCTCCATGCTGTTTTCCAGAGAGGCTGCACCAGCTTGCATTGCCACCAACAGTGCAGGAGGGTTCCCCTTTCTCCACATCCTCGCCAGCATCTGCCCATTTCCTGACTTGTTAATTTTAGCTATTCTGACTGGTGTGAGGTGGTATTTCATTGTGGTTTTGATTTGTATCTCCCTGATCCTGAGTGATGTGGAACACTTTTTCATGTGTCTGTTGACCATCTGGATATCTTCTTTGCAGAAATGTCTGTTCATGTCCTCTGCCCATTCCTTGATTGGATTATTTGTTTTTTGGGTATTGAGTTTGCTAAGCTCTTTATAGATTTTGCATACTAGCCCTTTATCTGATATGTTCTTTGCAAATATCTTCTCCCATTCTGTTCATTGTCTTTTGGTTTTGTTAACTGTTTCCTTCGCTGTGCAAAAGATTTTGATCTTGATGAAGTCCCAATAGTTCATTTTGCCCTTGCTTTCCTTGCCTTTGGCTATGTTCCTAGGAAGATGTTGCTGCGACTGAGGTTGAAGAGGTTGTTGCCTGTGTTCTCCTCAAGGATTTTGATGGATTCCTTTCTCACATTGAGGTCCTTCATCCATTTTGAGTCTATTTTTGTGTGTGGTGTAAGGAAATGGTCCAGTTTCATTCTTCTGCATGTGGCTGTCCAATATTCCCAGCACCATTTGTTGAAGAGATTGTCTTTCTTTCATTTGACATTGTTTCCTGCTTTGTTGAAGTTAAGTTGAGGGTCTATGTCTGGGCTCTCTATTTTTTTTTAAGATTTTATTTATTTATTTGACAGAGAGAGATCACAAGTAGGCAGAGAGGCAGGCAGAGAGAGTGAGAGGGAAGCAGGCTCCCTGCCGAGCAGAGAGCCCAATGCGGGACTCGATCCCAGGACCCTGAGATCATGACCTGAGCTGAAGGCAGTGGCTTAAACCACTGAGCCACCCAGGTGCCCCTGGGCTCTCTATTTTGTTTCATTGATCTATGTTTCTGTTTTTGTGCTGGTACCATACTGTCTTGATGATGACAGCTTTGTACTAGAGCTTGAAGTCTGGAATTGTGATGATACCAATTTTGGCTTTCTTTTTCAACATTCCTCTGGCTATCTGGAGTCTTTTCTGGTTCCATACACATTTTAGGATTATTTGTTACATTTTTTGAAAAAAAAAATGGATAGTGTTTTCTTAGGGATTGCATTAAGTGTGTAGATTGCTTTAGGTAGCATAGACATTTTCACAATATTTGTTTTTCTAATCCATGAGCATGGAACATTTTTCCATTTCTTTGTGTCTTCCTCAATTTCTTTCATGAGGACTTTATAGTTTTCTGAGTATAGATTCTTTGCCTCTTTGCTTAGGTTTATCCCTAGGTATCTTATGGTTTGGGGTGCAATTGTAAATGGGATTGACTCCTTAATTTCTCTTTCTTCTGCTTGTTGTTGGTGCATAGAAATGCAACTGATTTCTGTGCATTGATTTGATATCCTGACAATTTACTGAATTCCTGTATGAGTTCTAGCGGATTTGCGTGGAGTCTTTTGGGTTTTCCACATAAAGTATCATATGATCTGCAAAGAGTGATAGTTTGACTTCTTCTTTGCCAATTTGGATGCCTTTAATTTCTTTTTGTTGTCTGATTGCTGAGGCTAGGACTTCTAGTACTATGTTGAATAGCAGTGTTGATAATGGACATCCCTGCTGTGTTCCTGACCTTAGTGGAAAAGCTCTCAGTTTTTCTCCATTGAGAATGATATTCACTGTGGGTTTTTCACAGATAGCTTTGATGATACTTTGGTATATACCCTCTTTCCCTACATTCTGAAGAGTTTTGATCAAGAAAGAATGCTGTACTTTGTCAAATGCTTTTTCAGCATCTATTGAGAGTTTAATATGGTTCTTATTCTTTCTTTTATTAATATATTGTATCACATTGATTGCTTTGCAGATGTTGAACTGGACTTGCAGCCCTGGAATAAATCCCACTTGGTCATGGTGAATAATCCTTTTAATGTACTGTTGGATCCTATTGGCTAGTATTTTGATGAGAATTCTTGCATCTGTGTTCATCAAGGATACTGGTCTGTAATTCTCTTTTTTGATGGGTCTTTGTCTTGTTTTGGGATTGAGGAAATGCTGGGCTCATAAAATGAGTTTGGAAGTTTTCCTTCCATTTCTATTTTTTTGAAAAGTTCAGGAGAATAGGAATTAATTCTTCTTTAAATGTTTGGTAGAATTTTCCTGGGAAACCTGTGTGGCTCTGGGCTCTTGTTTTTGGGAGATTTGGATGACTACTTAAATCTCCTTACTGGTTATGGGTCTGTTCAGGTTTTCTCTTTCCTCCTGGCTCAGTTTTGGTACTTTATATGTCTCTAGGAATGCATCCATTTCTTCCAGATTGTCAAATTTGCTAGCGTGTAGTTGCTCATAATATGTTCTAATTGTTTTTATTTCTTTGGTGTTGGTTGTGATTTCTCCTCTTTCATTCATGATTTTATTGATTTGGGTCCTTTCTCTTTTCTTTTTGATAAGTCTGGCCAGGGGTTTATCAATCTTATTAATTCTTTCAAAGAACCAACTCCTAGTTTCGTTGATTTGTTCTAATGTTTTTTGGTTTCTGTTTCATTGATTTCTGCTCTGATATTTATGATTTCTCTTCTCCTGGTGGGTTTAGGTTTTCTTTGTTCTTTCTCCAGCTCCTTTAGGTGTAGGGTTAGGTTGTGTACTTGAGACCTTTCTTGTTTCTTGAGAAAGGCTTGTATTGTTATATATTTTCCTCTTAGGAGTGCCTTTGCTGTGTCCCACAGATTTTGAGCAATTGTGTATTCCTTATCATTTGTTTCCAGGACTTTTTTCATTTCTTCTTTAATTTCCTGGTTGACCCATTCATTCTTTAGTAGGATGCTCTTTAGCCTCCATATATTTGAGTTCTTTCCAACTTTCTTCTTGCAATTAAGTTCTAGCTTCAGAGCATTGTGGTCTGAAAATATGCAGGGAATGATCCCAGTCTTTTGATACCAGTTGAGACCTGATTTGTGACCCAGGATGTGATCTATTCTGGAGAATGTTCCACATGCACTAGAGAAGAATGTGTATTCTGTTGCTTTGAGATGGAATGTTCTGAATATATCTGTGATGTCCATCTGGTCCAGCGTGTCATTTAAAGTCTTTATTTCCTTGTTGATCTTTTGCTTGGATGATCTGTCCCTTTTGGGGGGGGGGTGTTAAAGTCCCCTACTGTTATTGTATTATTGTTGATGTGTTTCTTTGATTTTGTTATTAATTGGTTTATATAATTGTTGGCTCCCATGTTAGGGGCATAGATATTTAAAATTATTAGATTTCTTGTTGGACAAAATCTATAAGTATAATATAGTGTCCTTCCTCATCTCGTATTATAGTCTGGCTTAAAATCTAATTTATCTGATATAAGAATTGACACCCCAGTTTTCTATCGATGTCCATTAGCATGGTAAATTGTTTTCCACCCCCTTACTTTAAATCTGGAGGTTTCTTTGGGTCTAAAATTATTTTCTTGTAGACAGCATATTGATTTTTTTTTAATCCATTCTGATACTGTTTGTCCTTTGATTGGGGCATTTAGCCCATTTACATTAAGGGTAACTATTGAAAGATATGAATTTAGTGCCATTGTATTGCCTGTAAGCTGACTGTTACTGTATATTGTCTCTGTTCCTTTCTGGTTTATTACTTTTAGGTTCTCTCTTTGCTTAGAGGACCCCTTTCAATATTTTCTGTAGAGCTGGTTTGCTGTTTACAAATTCTTTTAGTTTTTCTTTGTCCTGGAAGCTTTTCCTCTCTCCTATTTTCAATGATAACCTAGCTGGATAGTGTATTCTTGGCTGTATGCTTTTCTTATTGAGTGCTCTGAATATATCATGCCAGTTCTTTCTGACCTGTCAGGTCTCTGTGGATAAGTCTGCTGCCAATCTAATATTTTCAACATTGTATGTTACAGACATCTTGTCCCAGGCTGCTTTCAGGATTTTCTCTTTTTCAGTAAGACTTGTAAGTTTTACTCTTAGATGATGGATGTGGACCTATTTTTATTGAATTTGAGGGGAGTTCTCTGTGCCTTATGGATTTTGATGCTTGTTCCCTTTCCCATATTAGGGAAATTCTCTACAATAATTTGCTCCAATATACCTTCTGCCCCCCTCTCTCTTTCTTCTTCTTCTGGAATCCCAATTATTCTAATATTGTTTTGTCTTATGATATCATTTATCTCTAGAATTCTCCCCTCGTAGTCCAGTAGTTGTCTCTCTTTTGCTCAGCTTTTTTGTTCTCCCTCATTTGGTCTTCTATATCACTAATTATTTCTTCTGCCACACTTACCCTAGCAGAAAGAGCCTCCATTTTTTATTGCACCTCATTAATAGCTTTTTTATTTCAGCTTGGTTAGATTTTAGTTTTTTTGTTTTGTTTTGTTTTGTTGTTGTTGTTTGTTTTGTTTTGTTTTTTCCAGAAAGGGCTTTTAATTATCTAGACAGGGTTTCTCTAATATCTTCCATACCTTTTTCAAGCACAGCTAGCACCTTGAGAATTGTTATTCTGAACTCTAGATCTGATATATTACCAATGTCCATATTGATTAGGTCCCTAGCCTTCGGTACTGCCTCTTGTTCATTTATTTATTTATTTATTTATTTATGTGTTTGGTGATTTTTTCCACCTTGTCATTCTTATCCAGATAAGAATATTTGAAGGAGAGAATAAAATACTAAAAGGGTGTCCAGATCCCCAGAAAAACTATACTAACCAAATCATAAGAGACCCCAGATCAGGGACAGAAGAAATGGGGTAAAAAGAAGTTTAAAATTTTTTTAAATTAAAAAAATATGTATTTATATTAGACTGGATCAATAGAACAGAGTCACCCACTTAATTTTGGCTGTGTTTTGGTCTCTTAGAAGAAACTACCTTCCAAAATTATAAAGAAAGAAAACCATATATATATATACACACACAAAAAAATAAGGGTAAACAGGATGAAGGGATAAAATATGACTATAAAGAGGAAAATTTAAAAATTTCTAAAAAAGGAGTTGATAATATAAGTTGGTTGGAAAAAGAAAGAAAACAAAAGTGGAGAGAATTTATTCAGGCTGGAGACTAGAACAAAGCGCTGTGCTAGATTTAGGGTATATTTTGACCTATTAGACGAAATTGTATCCCAAAAATTTTTTGAAGAAAAAAACCTTATGTATTCAAAAATAAAGCTAGGTGCAATTAAGGATAAAATATGACTATAATAATGAAGGTTTAAAAAGATTTTTTTAAAGAAATGTATTATTAAGATAAACTAGTTTAAAAAAACGTTAAAGGAGGAAAGAGGAAAAGTTAAAAAAATTAGAATAAGAAAAAAAAATTTTTTTTAATTTAACTTTGCAAGACTAAAGAATCATGGGGAGAGAACCATGAACTCCATGCTTTGCTTTCCCCTCCTCTGGAATTCAGCTGTTCTTGATCAGTGAGCTTGTTCTTGGCTGGATGTTCTTGCTGATATCCTGGGGGAGGGGCCTGATGTCATGATTTTCAAATGTCTTTGCCTGAGGCAAAATTGCATTGCCCTTGCCAGGGGCCAGGCTATGTAATCTGCTTGGGTTCGCTCTCAGGAGCTTTTATTCCCTGAACACTTTCTGTAGAGCTCTGGAGAATGAGAATGAAGATGGCAGCCTCCCAATCTCTGCACAGGGGAGCTGAGAGTTTGGCGCCCCACTCCTCAGTGTACCCTCAGAGAAAAGCAGTCCATTTCTCCTGTCTTCCTCACCTCTGGCCACGCTCCAAGCTCACCTGGCCTGTGACGTAGCGTTTCTGTCTCTGGCACACAGCCCCGTTTGAAGTCTCCAAACCCAGCAGAATCCTACTTCCAGAGAAGGAAGGCAGGTTTCCCAGATCTGCCACTTGTGGGGTCCCTGCTCAAAGACCTTTAAACTGTGGATCACAATTTAAAGTAGCCCCAAGCCGAGAGCTCACTCCTTGGCTCCGTCTCTGTAGTTGGCTTCCTACTCTGATACCTGTGAGTTCTGCTACACTCAGACACCCCCGATCCTTCTGTGACCCCACCGAACCTTAGACCACACTGTCCCTGCGAGGGCTCCACCCCTACTTAGCCTCTGGAGTGATGTCCCTCAGTGGAGCAGACTTTTAAAAGTTCAAATTTTGCCTGGCATCTTTCTTTCTTTCTTTCTTCTGAGGTCTTTCTTCCCATCACTTCAAATTCACATGACTTCCTGTCTTAAATAAAGCAAAAGGGATTTTTCATACCAGACAGTATCGATTGAAGAAATGCTCAAATGCGTAATACAACCAAATACAAGAATATAAATGAAGTAATTGCATCCAAGAATTACATATGAAAGATCTCAGCTCTGGGAAGAAAGGATGGTCACCCAAATTGACTTCTGTTTATTATTAATAAAGTTAAATTAATAATCATGAGAATAATTACATACTGAATACTTCTCACTGCACACAGTATAAAGAATTTTGTAAAGCTATATATATATTTTAAAAGATTTATTTATTTATTTGCTAGAGAGAGCAGTGGGAAGAGCAGAAGGAGAGGGAGAAGCAGACCCTGCACTGATTGCAGATCCCTACAAGGGGCTCGATCCCACAACCTTGAGAACATGACCTGAGCTGAAGTCGAGTTGGACTCGACTTGGCCTCCCATGTGCTCAAGTACTTTGTAGAACTATCTTAATTAACTCTAGTGAACTTTTATGAAATATGAGTATCTCAATTTTATAAATGAGAATATAAAACAGGACCAAAGTAACATGCTCAAAAATCATGATTAGAAAGTGACACATTCAAAATTTGTTTGAATTCTATGTCACTCCAAGATGTAGCATTTTCTCTACTGTTTCAAATAAGCTTCTTGTTCTTAGAGAATCAATAAAATGATTTCTTGAAGACACAGAGTTTTGAACTCAGTATTTCAATTTATCCTTTGTGTTTTTATGTCATTCTTATTAGAAGCATAATAAAACTATCCTTAAGAAAGTATTATTTTAAAAAAGTTTATGGTGAAGACCAACTATATCAGTGCAATATTCTTTTTTTAAAAGGGGAGGCATTTGCTTTGAGACTGTTGAGGGAGAGGAAAACTTTCTTACTTCTTTGACTTGTTTGGTATAAATCGATTTTATAAATCTTTGTAATATGTTAAAAGGAACTAGATTTATCCTCTGCTCTGAAATAAAAAAAAAAAAGCTGATACAGGAAAACAGCAGATACTAAGACAGGTATTAGACAACAAATGGTGATTGCTAAGAAATAGGAAATAAGCGTAGTTAGCACTAACACTGCCTCAAATTTAGTATGTGAAGAGTGTTCTAATCATAGAGCAGGGAAGAGGAACACACATAGAATCCAGAGGTCTCCCTGAGTCAATGGAGTAGAGAACGTGAGAGACCAAAGCAGATAGAGCTCACAGGACAAGGTGCCAGAGATGAGAGACTTGTGCCGAGAGATAAGTCTAGACAGTAGAAATCTTAGAAAGTCTCTCAGTTTTGCAGATGAGTTGTGATCAGCATGTGCATTTGAATACCTAAATCTGAGGAAATAATGTCCAAAAGTATTGAAGGGAAAGATCCCCTAAGCCTAGGTATAGTGCTCATGCCTACCAACAAGAACAGAAAATCTTGTATTATACAAAGCTTTGAGTAAAGTACTGAGAAGACTTTTTTCTCCAAATAGTCTGAGAATAAATGTTACTCTGGTTTTGTTTAAAGCATTTTAAAAACAAGACCTGAAAGGTTGGAACTGCTTCCAAATAATAGTATTTCAGAATGAAGCTCAGGAATACTTACAGGAACAGGAGATATCCAGGATCCAAGATATTAAGATTAATAATCTATAACCTCAATTTGAAAAATAAGACTTGCAAGGGAGAGGAAAATATGACCCAAATATCAAGAAAAACCAATCAATTGAAACTGATACAGAAAATATTTAGATAATAACACTTGTAGATTTTAAAACCATTGAATAAATTAAGTAAATATGTTAAAGATATCTTTAAAATATAAAAATTGAACCACTAGAAATGAAAACTACAATATCTGTGATGGATGAACAGAAAATTAGATACCACATATGAAAATACTAGTGGACTTGGAAATAGTAATAGAAACCTTTCAAAATGAAATATGGAGAAAAATAGACTTAAAAATTAAGATTTAAAGTATAATTTCCAGTGATGTAATGTTAGTATAATGAAAATTCTCAAAGGAAAAAGGGGAGAGAAAACATTTTGAAGTAACAGTGGCAGAAAGTTTTCCATATTTCGTGAAAGCTCTAAAGCCAGAGATCCAAACAACCCAGTGAACCCTATCCAAAAGAAATAAGAATAAAAATGCTAAGATAGGAAAATTGGTTAAATCTAGTAATAAGAGAAATCTTAAAAGACAAAAATAGCACAGAATGTATAGAGCAACAAAAATAATGGCAGATTTCTCATCTAAAACAATGTGAGCTCAAAGATAGTAGAGCAACATCTTTAAAGAACTGAAAGAGAAATTATCCTCTTAGAGTCCTCTGTGCGCTATGAACTTTTAAAATAAAAGAATTCATAAAAAGTATGCACCCTCATCATAATGGAGCCAAACTAGAAATCAGTAGCAGAAATAACATAGTAAAATCTCCACATACACAGATAGTGAAAAAACATGTTTCTAAATAATTGATGGAACAAAAAGAATTTCTCAAAGATAATAAAAAATACATGTAACTTAATAAAAATGAAAATTCAAATCTTTGGGATACAACTAGAATGATATTTAGGGGAAAAGTTACTGTATTTAATTCTTATACTAGAATTAAAAAGAAATTCCCAAATCAATAATCTAGGCTCCTGCCTCAAGAAACTTGGAAAAATTACAAAATTAACTGAAAGCATGTGGAAATAATATAAGAGCAAAGATCAATTGTATTCAAGAAAGAAAAAGGTAGAGAAAATCAAGCCAGATGTTTTTAACGAAATCTATAAAACTGACAAATCCCTAGCAAACTAACAAGAGAGATGGAGGGATAGAGCACAATGGAAAGGGGAAGAGGGAGAGGAGACAAAAATTACCAGTATCAAGCAATATCAGGAATCAAGGAAGGCATATCATTATAGATCCTATTGACATTAAAAAGATAAGTGAATATTACTAACATTTATATGCCCAAAAATCCAATAACTTAAATGAAACATATATATTTCTTGAAACATACTTAAGAATTAAATAATCTGAATAGTCATATTTGAATTAAGTTGATTTTATATTTAAATCTTTTGCATAATGTAAACTTCAAACACAGATGGCTTTACTGGAGAATTCTACCAAACTTCAAAATAAATAATATTCATTCTGTAAAAACTCTTACAGAATATTAAAAATCACAAAGGAAGAAGGCAAGAGAGGAAGAAAGGAGTAAAAGAACTTCTAAACAGCCAGAAAACAATTTTTTAAATGGCAATAGTAAATCCCTACTTATCAGTAATAACTTTAAATGAATTCACTTCTCCAATAAAAAGACAGAAGTTGGCTAAATGGTTTAAAAATAATCAGACCCAATTGTATGCTGATTTTAAGAGACTCATTAAAGCCTTAAGGCTCATAAGTGAAGGGATGAAAAGAGATAAATCAGTAAGTGGAAATAAAAACAGCAAGAATAGCTACATTCATATTAAAGAAAAATTTGAAGTAAAAAACTGTTATAAGAAACAAAGGAAGTAACTCTGTAATAATAAGGGAGTCAATTAATGAAGAGGATTTCACAACTGTACTGGAGAACCTAAGTATATGCAGCAAATATTAACATATCTGAAGGAAGAAATAAGGAGGAATATTACAATAGTAGGAGTTCTTAATATTACACTGTTAACAATGGATAGATCATCCATACAGAAAATCAATAAAGAAATATTTGACTTGAACTATACCTTAGACCAAATGAAACCAATAGGTATATACAGAATTTTCCATCCAATAGCACCTGAACACACAGTTTTCCAAAGTGCACATGAAGCATTTTCCAGAAAAGCAAGACTTAATGAACTTAAGAACATTAAAATCATATCAAATACATTTTCTGATACAAGGTTACGAAATTAGAAATCAATAACAAGAGGAAAGCTGGAATATTGATGAACAGCACACTCTTGATTTTCAAGAATAAATAAAAAAATATCTTGAGACAAATGAAAATGGAAACACAATGTATAAGTGTAGAGAAGCAGCAACAACCATTCTAAGTTGAAAATTTATAGTGGTAAGTGCCAACATTAATTTAAAAAAAGAGGAAAAAAAGAAAACCAGCTGAACTTTACACCTTAAAGATCAACTAAACCCAAAGTTAGCCTTAGAAGGAGATAACAGTGATGAGAGCAGAAATAAATAGGGACTAGGAAAAGGATAGTGGAGCTGAAGGAAACTAAGAGCTGACTTTTCACAAAGATAAAATTGGCAAACCTTTAGCTAAAGTAAGAAAAAAAAAGGAGAACTCAAATAAAATCAGAACGGAAATAAGAGACATTACAACTGACACCAGAGAAATAAAAAGAATAAAAAACTGCTTTGAACAATTACACACTAATATATTGGATAACCTAGAAGAAATTACTAAATTCCTGGAAATGAACAACCTATCAAGATTAAATGATGAAGAAATGGAAAATGTGAGCAGAACAATAATAATTAAGGAGATTGAATCAGTAATCAAAAATTTCCCAAGAATGAAAAGTCTGCGACCAGATGGTTTCACAGGTGAATTTTACCAAACATTTAAAGAAGAGTGTCAAACCTTCTCAGACTCTTCCAAAAATTGAAAAGGAAGAGACACTTCCAAACTCGTTTTATGAGGCCAGGGTCACCCTGATACCAAAACCAAACAAGAATACTATCAGAAAAGAAAAGTAGAGGCTAGTATCTCTGATGAACATATATGTAAAAATCCTCAACAAAATACTAGCAAATCAAATTCAATGGCTGAAAAGAAATTAAAAAAAAAAAAAAGGAACAGACCCATGACTGAGTGGATTTTTCTGAACGTCAAAGGGTTGTTTGACATATACAAATCAATAAATGCGATATACCATGTTAACTAATGAAAGGTAAAAATCATATTATCATCTCAGTAAGTGAGAAAAGCATTTGACAAAATTTAACATCCCTTCATGATAAAAAAAAACCTCTTAAATTAGGTAAAGAAATGTATCTCAATATAAGTAATGCCATCTATGACAAGACCACAGTTAACATACTCAACAGTGAAAAACTGAAAGGTTTTCCTCTCCTATCAGGAACAAGGCAAGCATACCCACTTTCACCACTTAACATTCAACATAGTACAGGAAGCAATTAGGCAAGAACAAGACTAAAATTTGGCATCCAAATCAGAAAGAAATAAAACTGTCTATATTTTTAGATCAAATAATATTATATTTGTCTACCAAAAAAACTTAGCATTAATAAGCAATTTGAGCAAATGTAAAGGATATAAATCAATGTATAAAAAACAGTTGCATTTCTATACACTCACTACAAAACATCTAAAAAGAAATCAAGAAAATAATCCCATTCTCTGTAGCATTGAAGATAGTAATATACTGGGCGCCTGGGTGGCTCAGTGGGTTAAAGCCTCTGCTTTCGGCTCAGGTCATGATCTCAGGGTCCTGGGATCAAGCCCCACATCGGGCTCTCTGCTCTGCAGGGAGCCTGCTTCCTCTTCTCTCTCTCTGCCTGCCTCTCTGCCTACTTGTGATATCTGTCTGTCAAAAAAAATGAATAAAATCTTTTAAAAAAAAGATAGTAATATACTTAGTAATAAAGTTAATCAGGAAATGAGAGATTGATACAATGAATATTATAAAATATTGACAAAAGAAATTAAGACACAAATAGATATTTCATGTTCATGGATTGGAAGAATTAATATTGTTAAAAAGACCATAATTATGCAAAGCAATTGACAGATTTAGTTTAACCCCCATCAAAATTCCAAAAACATTTTTTACAAAAATAGAAAAAAAATCCTAAAATTTGTGTGGGACACAAATAGCCAAATAGCTTTGAGCAAGAATAACAAAGGTGGAAGCATCACACTTCTTGGTTTCAAACTACATTGCAAAGCTATGGTAATAAAAACGGTATTGTACTAGCATAGAAACAAACACAGGGACCAATGGAACAGAACAGAGAGCCCACAAAAATCCATGCATATACTATCATACCATTCAACAAAGGTGCCAAGAATACACAGTGGGGAAAGGAGAGTCTCTTCAAAAGTAGTGTTGAGAAATTTGGATATCCACATGCAAAAGAATGGACTTGGACCCTTACCTTACACCATCAAAAATCAACTGAAAATGGATTAAAGACATAAACATAACATCCCAAACCATAAAACTCCCACAGGAAAGTATGGAGGAAATCTCAGCAATGATTTTTTTGGATATGACAGAAAAGACAGTTTCTGTTAATTTCTCTTGTGAACTTACCTATTTTCTTGTTGCTTTGCCTGCTTGGTTTTTTTTTGTTTGTTTGGTTGGTTGTTTTGTTGTTGTTGTTGTTGTTAAAACTAGAAATTTTGAGCATGATCACGTGGTGACTCTGGAATGGACATTGCCCTCTCCTGGGGGTTTGTTTTCATTGTTGGCTGTGTGTTGTAGTTGTTTAGTTAGTCACTTCTTGAACTACTTTTACAGAGTCTGTAGTTTTTGTCATGCGGGAACTTTGAAGTCCCTATTTCTTTAGTTTGTGATCCAAAATAAGAAAGGGAGGAAGAGGGGCGCCTGGGTGGCTCAGTGGGTTAAAGCCTCTGCCTAACCCTAACCCCATGTCTGACTCTGCTCAGCAGGGAGCCTGCTTCCCCTCCTCTCTCTCTGCCTGCCTCTCTGCTTATTTGTGATCTCTCTCTCTGTCAAATAAATAAATAAAATCTTAAAAAAAAAAAAAAGAAAGGGAGGAAGAAAGAAAGGGTGTAAGAAAAGGGAAGGGGAAGGGGAGCTCATCTAGTCTTTACAGACTGGCTGTTTTCAGGCATGTCTGTAACTCATCGCCAGACTACTCACAGCCTTGACTTTGATTTTCTTCTCTTGCTGAACCTAGAATCAGCCAGAGGTGAAAGCTTGAGGTTTTTTCCTTAGGTTTTCTCTGAACATGCATCCTGCCCTTAAAATTTATTTGTCTTCTAAATTCCTCCATATGTGCACAGACTTCTTTACACTTTCCAAAGAAACTCCAGCTTTCCCTTACAGACTTTCAATATATCGATTGTTTGCCTCCCCTTGATTCTCTTGTCTCAAGCAACAGCAGGTCGTTGGTGTACCTTGCGCTATTTTCACAGAATGCCCTCTGCATAGCCACAGCTTTGCCTGAAGGAGTTTGATTTTGTTTTAAATTCCAGTTAGTTAACATACAATATTTATAGTAGTCTCAGAGGTACAATATAGTGATCCATCACTTCCATATATCACCCAGTGCTCATCACAGGTGCTTTCCTTAATCCTCATCACCCATCCCTTTAGTCACCCCCCCATGGCTAGAGAGTACAGTGCTAAATGAAGTAAATCAGTCAGAGAGAAAATTGTGTCTCAATCAATGGGGGGGTAGGAGATAGGAGAAGAATAAATGAAACAAGATGGGATTGGGAGGGAGACAAACCATAAATGACTCTTAATCTCACAAAACAAACTGGGGGTTGCTGCGGGGAGGTGGGATTGGGGGAGGGGGAGCGGGCTATGGACATTGGGGAGGGGAAGCGAACCATAAGAGACTATGGACTCTGAAAAACAACCTGAGGGTTTTGAAGGGTCAGGGGTGGGAGGTTGGGGCAACCTGAGGGTTTTGAAGGGTCAGGGGTGGGAGGTTGGGGGAACAGGTGGTGGGTAATGGAGAAGGCACGTTTTGCATGGAGCACTGGGTGTTGTGCAAAAAGAATGAATACTGTTACGCTGAAAAAATAAATAAAATGAGAAAAAAAAAAAAAACAAAAAAACAAAAAGGCAAGGACCTTCAATCAGTCCCTTAGGTAGGCTCCAAATAGGTCAAAGCAGACAAGTTTCTGCAGAATAAGAGCTGATATGCTCTATTTCTGGACTTAGGACTGGGGTTTGATCCTGGGAGTAGAGACTACAGTTCTTGCCAGTGGTGGGGTGGGGAGGGACAAGGATGAATGAAAATGTTGTAAAGCCTTCCTATCATTTACAAGTCCGCTTTTTCTTGACTTAGCATTTGAGTAGATCTATACCTTTGACTATCGTGTAGACTTGGGCAGTTTGTTCTGACAATTTTGACATTTTTCAGTGCTTCTGTGGAGTTATGAACTTTTGGAACTACCTAATGTACCATTTTCACAGACATGATTCCTGTTTTTCTCTTCTTAATCTTGTATCTCCATGGCTTCCTTGCTTATTTATTCATTTTCAAGTCAGAGCTTTTTTTCTGCTAATGATCTTTGGTTATCTATATTTAAAAGTGGAATAATGTAAAGGTTATTGGAAACACTGTGCCTATGGGTAGGGATTATCATGTGCAGGCTTTAGTATTAAAGCATTATCTATTTGTATCATTATATTAGGGACTTCCTGATGTATGTTTAGTTTATTCATCTTTACCTGGTCTGTTCAAAAGAGGAAACTTTTCTGGTCATCTGAGAAGGTAGACTTGGCTACTGTCATTTTGAGGGACATCAAGGTGTAAAATCAAGGTGTTGAGGGGTTTCCACATTCAGTAAACAAATGGTTACTGAATCATCTTACACCCGAATGCACATGGGGCCTCCCATTACAGAGCCCTCTCTGTGTCTTTGGTGAAGGAATGGGTGCTTCAGTTACCTAGTTTAGAAGAATCATTAGTCAATCCTCCAGACATTAGTCTGATATTTACCTTCATTTTCAGAAGTACTATCATTTGGAAGTTCCTCACTGTTGGTTAAAAATTCACATTTGTTGTATTTGCTTTCAAATATGACAGTTCATCTGCTTTCCCTCTTAAAGTTTTCCTGTGATTTTTTTTTTCTCTTTTCTGTGGACTTTTTTTTTTTTTAAATGTTAATCATTTTAGTGACATTTAGGGGTGGAGAGAACTTAGCTGTGTTTTCAAACCACCATCTTTACTCTGAAATCTGTTTGTAGGACTTCTCCTTAACCCCTATTTCTTGAATCTGATTTTAAGAACGAGTTTCTAGGATTTAAGCTTTACAAATTTGAAGAGGCTTTTTAGGATAAATGGTAGAAATAAAAAAAATTTTTTCAGGTACTTTGTCATATTTATCTTTTAATGGATAGTCTTGAACATCAAAAATCTTGAGCATCACCATACAAGTTTATTTTAAAATAATATTTTAATTCATTAATACCTTAAACCTTTTGTTGAATGTAATGTATTACAGAAATCAAAGATAGATGAGGCCCTTACTGTGAAAACATTTGGCTTAGCAACCAAAGGCTTCGAAAGGTGATGCATAATGTCAAACGACTTACCCACTGGAAGTTTAGTTGATTGTTCCTCAATAATATTTTGTCCATTAACTCCTTTATTTTCATTCCCATGTCATATTGCTTATAGACTAAATCTTTAGTTTTCCTTTTATTAATTAATCCATTATTTCATATAAAGCCATCAAGTTAATTTGTAGGAAAACAGAACCCTTAAAGGCATGGGGATATTCGATTGTTGACTTATATTCCATTATTACACTCTTTCATTTTTAAAATTATGAGTAGTTGTCTGCTACTTTATGGTCAAAATTGCAAGGTTATTTCATTCACTATTGCTCTTATAGTAATATTTGAAAATCCTTTTTAAGGTAGGTGTTCTTCTTATGGTTCATTCTTACAAACTGTTTTTTAAGGTTAGATTCTTGAAATAAATTTATTGAAAAGATCACTGAAATGGAAAATTGGAGTGACTCATTCAAGCAAAGTGTAACTGAATGTTTGAGTCATTACTCTTGATGACAAATATAAAAACTAATGAAAGTCAATGGTGTTAAAATCAACAAAAACTAAAACATCAAACACAGTAGGGAAGACCAAGATCAATGGAATACATAGGTTGTGAAAGTGTTGTAAATCCATGACTACCACAATCTCAAGTGTCAGTGAAGCTTACATTAAAACTGTAGAGCTACATTGTCGGGTAGTATAGGAGGGATGGTTAAAAAGGTAATTATCTGTGTTCTGTAGAAAGCCAAGGATACATTATAAACTTAGTTAAGACTTCTCAGTGCCACCTCTCCAGGTTTCTGAGAAAGACTCTAATGTGTTATTTAGGACTTGACTTTTTTCTATTTGTCCAGGCTCTTCTCCAGTCCTGGTTTGACACTTTGCTTTCCTTTTTCTTCCCATTCCTTAGACTTTATTTTTGTTTTGATTGTTTAACTTCCCAACTTGGCACGGTGACACTGACATAGAACCTACTTTTTAGCCAAATTTTTGGCAGGCCTGTAACTTATTCCTCATCAGTCCGGTCAGGCAAATCCTAGGGCATGGGCTTTAATCTAAGAAAATTATAACTATGAGCTTAAGAATAGAATGTAAGCTCAGAAGTCAAGCTCTTCAAAATGGGGAAGTTGGAATCTTACAGTAGAGACCTGATAAGGAAGGGTAGTTTTCTCCCCTTGCCCAGTTTTAAGTCTGAAATGGAACGCTGATAAAATGAGCTTGGGAACCATTCCTGGTCAACAGTAATGTCCGAGTGACCAAATACTGGGAGTAGGTGAAGAGAGGTGTTTAGCTAGGAGAATGCTGGCAGTGATGAATTCTCACTCATAGCCATTTTAAAAAGATGTCAGAGTCAGTTTTCCTGGAAAGTCTATGCAGATTGATATAAGGATCAACTAGTAGGTGGGGAGATATAAATAAAAGGAACCAGCTTCTAGGTTCTCTGCTGTCTTTCATATTTCATGTTTGTTTGATTGTTCTAAAGCATATAAGAAGTCAGGCCATCATTTCCTTAATATAATAAACTAGCAAAGAGTTCTTATAATTGTCTGTAGCTATGGTAGCCAAGAGAGTTATCAGCAAAAACGAAAAGTTATATTACTTCAAACCCTCCTCATTGTCTATATCATATTTATCTCTACTGTTTTTCTTTGAAAAACTTGGTCCAATCCAGTTGTTACTGAAGTGCAGTTAAAATTGTTGTTCTACCTTATTGTCAAGAAGCCAGTACATCAATAATAGCTTTTTCTCCATGCCTCTAAACAGAACTTGCAATGCATGTGTATGTGTATGTGATATAGTTAGGGAGCTGATAGCTTGGGCTCTAGAGTCAGATGTCTGAGGCTCAGTCTACATTTCCTAATAGTACTAGATCTGTCATCTTACCCCAGTTAATTTTATGCATATCTCAAATTCCAGACTTGTTCAATGAGTCTAAAGATGTTACATGCTTCCCAAAATACAATAAGGTGATAAAGTAAAAATGACATCATTTAAGGCAATAAACTTGAAACTTTTTTCAGTGTGATATGTCCAAATGCTCAAGCGTCACCAGGCTCTTCTTGGCATTGCTAATACAGAAAAATTAATAGTATTATATGTTAATTATTTTATCACAGTTTCCATTTCAGTATAAAATGTATAAATGAGGACTGCCTCATTAAGAGTTCACATTATAAAGGATCCACTCCAAACTTGGTATCTAAACCAAAATCTCCTGAAGGTATACCGAAAGAGAGGGTTGTAACTTCAGTGCCTACAGAAATGCTTACTAAATTCTCTTTATTGACCCATCATGCCAAGGTCCTTTTGTAGACAACTCTCATCTTATTTCTTATGTTGCTTTAATACATTAAAAAACTAATGCCTTTATGACTGAGTGTCTTGATATTTTTTCACTGTTTTAGTGGCATCATGGGAATTAACAATCCATTGATAGAAAATTCGTAGTATTCTCTACTTGGTACTTGCATTTATACTCTAAATTATTATTTTGTAGTAAGTTTTTTATGTCCCTGAAGTGTTAAGCCCTAAGTGAACTTACTAATGGATCAAGGCAATCTTACAGAATACCCAGTAGTTCCATCTTATATAAATATCATTTTTCCTAAATCTTCATATTGCCATTACATTTCAAATACTCTTTGAGTCTTAATATTCTATTGTTACAGAGTGAAACAAACCTCTTAATCTCTTATTATGCGAGTGGGAAATGAATCTTATAAAAGTTTTCTTTTTGTATGTAACCAGACTCTTGATTTTGTTAGAACCAGAATAAAATGAAGTTTTCATAACCTGTTAATGTTGTTCACTTTCAGAACTATTATGTCATTTTCACTGGGTCTGTAGGCAATATTTCAGTGCTTTATAGTAAGATAGTTATATTGAACTGTCTGACTGGAAATTACAACAGAAACAGCATGAGCTTTCCTCTTTTCTCTGTAAGAAGCAACTATATTTGAACATCTGGTATCATTTGCCTAAGATACATCAGAAGGAATAATATTCAACATGTAATGCTTCTATGAATGCTTCGACATTCTATATTTTAATATGTATCATAATTTATTTTAGACTTTGAACAAGTTTAGTTAGAAATGATGTGGATTTGTATTCCAAGATAAAATTTACCGATGATATGATTGCACTCACCAGAATAAGAACAAAAATAATCATCAAGGCTATGACCTGTTTTGTATTTGAAAATTCCTTAGGGATAAACTTAATTAATCGCCCCTCGTTGCTTTATTAGCCTTCTCTTGTTGCCATTCTTCCTTATATTCATTATCAAGGATTGGCCAGAGACCTCTGACTGTAACCTTGAACTAAGACAAAAAAGAAACAGAATCTTTATAGAAGTATTTTGATAAAGAGGAAAGTGGAGACTTAGGGTAGCATCTCTACCACCTAAAGTGAGAACTAAAACCCTTGTGACTGTCCTGGAGTGAGGGCTGAGGCCAGTATTATTAATTCGTTTTCTAGTCGTCATTGTTACCAACTTTCCTTGGCTTACAGAAACTTGATATTTTTTTTTTAAGATTTTATTTATGTATTTGACAGATAGAGATCACAAGTAGGGAGAGAGGCAGGCAGAGAGAGAGAGGAGGAAGCAGGCTCCCTGCCAAGCAGAGAGCCTGATGTGGGGCTCGATCCCAGGACCCGGGGATCATGACCTGAGCAAAAGGCAGAGGCTTTAACCCACTGAGCCACCCAGGCGCCCCAGAACCTTGATATTTTTAGAAATGCAATGTGTTGAACCATAGGAGTGGTGTCATGGTTTGGTCTATTCAGTTCAATAGTCTCATTTTAATCTCTGTGTTCCGCAGAATACTTTGGAGCAAGTGCTCTGAGTAACAGTTACTTGCTTAGATGCATGTTTTTTGTTTTGTTCATTGCAGTGCTCTGGCCTGTGTTGCTGTGTTCCCAGCAGTCCTGGTTCTCTGGTTCTGGCTGCCAATCCCTGGATCACACCTCTGGTGAGTCTTCCTACACTCAGTACTTAGCGTTAATATTCTCATCTGTCCCTAGTTTTGTGACTAGCTTTCACGTGTAAATTCAGCTAAGTTGTTTTAGAAATCACTGGGTTCAGATTAGAATTCCTATAGCCTTTCCTGTGATTTTGCAAGCATCTAATTCTTATATTAAACCATTTTCTACTTAAAATACTTACAAAGATTTTTATTTCCGAAACGGAATATGATGGACACAGCCATACTCTTTTTGCAGGTAAGTTTGGCCCTGTGACTCAGTGGTTGCAAGGGTTGTTGGAATTTTTTGCACATCTTCTGGTAAAGATTGTTTTCTGATTAAAGGTATAAGGGTATAAAAATAAATAGTTTGGCTGTTCTTCTTCTTCCCATCTTTCTTCTCTTCCTTCCTTTGATCTCAGTGTTAGAGCAGGTGTCTTACAACCATGTAATTTCTAGATGGATGAGGACCAAAGGCTACTATATTAGGCATAGTAGGGAAGGGTGGAAAAACCCTGGGCCCTTGATTACATCATTAGGCTACTGAAGAAGGTCTGGACTGCTTACTTAATTTATGCATTGTTAGGCTTCCTGTTATGCACTAGAAGAATAATTTCTAATTGATCAGGTAATATTACCTACTGACTTCTTCATGCCATAGAGTAAAGGTAAAGGAAAGCTAAACTTCTCTAATGGGCCAGGTGCTGTCAGTATCCCACCCAAGTTCTCAGGTTTTACTCTTCCATTGTAGTCTAGCCAAACTTGCATGGTCATACAATATCTCTGTGACTGAGTACTTTTCTTTGAATTTCAGAAGGCCTCCTTCCAACTTCTAGAGCAAGGCAAAGGTGCCAAGAAATTAATATCTCCAGATATCCCAACAAGTCACTCTCAGAAATTGTCGTACAAATATACTATACTCTTGGTTCCCTGGGCAGGAAAATTCTGAGTGGTTTTTACAGTTCCCAGACTTGCACAGCACACTGTATTAGCTTAATAGCTGATCATTTATTGCTTGTCTCATATATAGAGGTTATACTAACTAAATAAATAATTGCACTTGATTTCTTCTCCCTTATGTACTTCTATGAGAATCAAAGTTAAGGCACCTAAATTAAAATCAAATTAGATCCATTAAACTCCAATCAAATAAAAGTCTTTGCTGCTTTTACTGCTGGCTAGGAAGATGTGGTACATATACATGATGGAGTATTATGCCTCCATCAGAAAGGACGAATACCCAACTTTTGTAGCAACATGGACGGGACTGGAAGAGATTATACTGAGCGAAATAAGTCAAGCAGAGAGAGTCAAGTATCATATGGTTTCACTTATTTGAGGAGCATAACAAAAAACATGGAGGACGTGGGGAGATGGAGAGGAGAAGGGAGTTGAGAGAAATTGGAAGGGGAGATGAACCATGAGAGACTATGGACTCAGAAAAACAACCTGAGGGTTTTGAAGGGGCAGGAGGGTGGGAGGATGGGGAAGCAGGTGGTGGGTAATAGGGAGGGCACGTATTGCATGGAGCACTGGGTGTGGTGCAAAAACAATGAATACTGTTATGCTGAAAATAAACAAATTTAAAAAAAAGAAATACAATAAAAAGTCTTTGCTGTTTTACTCAGTGGTCAGTGCACGAAGCCATCTGTGATTTAATTTATGACTACAGCTTTTCAAAGACTTGGGCTCTTTGATTTTGATATATTATTTCAGTTATTACTGTGTCTTGACTATTCCCATCATATAAGTCCTGATGGATACCATTACATCAGCTTTATCACTAGCTGTCATCAAGAAAATCTGTAATTAACCCACTGCTCTGACTCTACTACTACTTCAAAAGACAACTTACTTTTAATTCATTTAGAAGACCATTTTCCCATTTGTTAAATGACTTTAACTGAAAATAGAGTTTGCGTTCTCCTTAATCAAGTATCTGCTATTTCCATGAGCTCAAGTCACATGACTTTTTATATCCATGTGTGCAGGCAAGATGGGTAATTATTATTTTTTTTTGTAGAGTTAAAAAAAAAAAAAGCCCCTGTTGACATGAAAATACTTTGCTTCTTGGCTGAAGTGCTAGTACTTCTGTAGCTGAGAGAGGTTTCCTAAGGTAAACAAGCCATTGTAACTGAATTAAAATATCTTGCTACCAGGGAAGACCAAATAATGAGCTAGGGGATGCATCACTGAGGATGTGCTCATTTAAAATATTACCACCCCTTGTCACCTACCATATGGAAATGACTCTACTGAGATTACATCTTAATGAGAAGGAGGAAGAAGAAAACCAATGAATGATTTGTTACTTGGGTCAATTACTCTGTATGACAGAGCACACTGTGAAGATTTCAGGGCCCCAAGAAAAAGATTTTAAAATGGGGGGGGGTATGTCAAGCAAAAGTTGATATCCGCTGAGCAACTAGTATACAGGGTTACCCTGTATATTAGATTACATGAAAAATAGAAAAAAAATTTTTAAAATACGGAAGCAAAATAATAAGCTATAGTTAAACTTTGCCTTAACTCTCCATTTCCACTTCACAGCACTTAAGAATTGTGGGATCAGCATAAAACATTTTGCTTTTACAAGGAAAGCTATTTTATTCTGACAGAAAGGCCTTAGGTAAAAAGTAAATTTAAAAATCCAATTTAGAGGGGAGAATTTTAGGAAACTGTATTATTTTTTGTTGGTAGAAACTGTCACACATACAACTGAGTTCCCTTGCATGAATCTTTTATCAAAGCAAGGCCAATGAGGCTAGTTAGCTGATGACAGAGCAGTTTTTACACAAAACAATTTTATTTTGTGAGTTTTAGTTGATGACAAACATATTTGAATCTCTACTAGGAAAATTTCCAAGAAGGTCCCCTTCTGTTAGAGGGAGAAAGGGGTAATAGGTTTTAGGAAGTAATTTTCCTGATCGAAATGACCTTTCAACTCTGTTAACTGATTAGTGCCAGGAATGTGTTTTATACAACTTATTGTATGAAAAATTATAAAGAAAAAAAAAGTTTTCCAAATTTTAAGTGTATTGAGAATAAAAACCTTAATTTAGTCACCTGAAGATCCTCACTGCCCATAACCATATTTTGTAATTATTACATTGTCAATAAGTATTTATTGAATAAATGAATGCTAGTTATGTTTTCTTTTATGTTCTCAAAGATTTTATAATCTAGTTGACTTACGGACGCATACTTCTGTGAACTGGCCAAAACTGCGATGTTGTATACACAAGCAGTGGGCTCTTTGGTTGACTACTGATAGCTGTTAGCAGTTTAAAATAAGTAAAGGTAATTCCTAGGCTATAATAAAAGCAAGTCTCAGACAAATTTGGCCACAGATGCCAACATGTATTATCAGTCAAGTATAGGATGTTTTTAAAAAATTTGATGAGGTTCCAGTTTATAAGAAAGTAATTTGCATGAAAGATGTACTTAAGGCATATGTGACAATATTCTATTGTTAGATCATTACTAAGTCAGACTATTAAGAAATCTCTGGGTCAGCGGTAGAAAAGAAATATTTAAGAATTTAGTCTAAGATGTCATGCTTAAGGGTATAAGTGAAAGATACATTGTTCATTATACTCTTATCCCTGTAATGCAAAGTCTGGGATTATTCCTAAAATAGTTTAGTCAATCTACACATCCTGAAGATCACCAGTGAGATTTCATCCCTAATAACTATTTTGATAATTAGCAGAATTCCTCCGTAGAGTCATAATTGTAACACACTGTGCTGACAAACTAATTTTGATGATGACGGCCAGAAAAAGAGTTAACTCAAGTGTATATAGTAGTTGTTGGAGGGATGGGCTAGTTCATTCTCTGCTGAATTTCTGATAGGAACAAATAAATTCTCCTAGAGTGTGGTTTTCACGTGCATATATAATAGCCAATTGTCTATGCTAAGTACTTCAAATAAATGCAGTTTCATATCATATATGACATGAGTGGAGATCAGTAAAAATAACTAACGCATATCAAATGCTTCCTGTGTGTGGAGGGAAGCTTCTAAATATTTCACATGAGTCATCTCAAATAATCCCACAGCAACACTATTATTTCATTGTCGGTAAGAGAAAATTGAGGCTCTGAGAAGCTGGGTTGCTTGCTAAGGTAAGAAGCTGGCAGGTGGCAATTTATGATTTAAATGTAGGTAATTAGCTCTAAAATCCACACTCTAAACCAAACTGCAGTAGTGACTCTCAGAACACTGAATGCAGAATGATGGAACTAAGGACTAAATGGTACAAGCTACTGGGACTTAAAGCTTGACCCAATCAAACATGCAGAAGGACTGGACAGGTGTGCTGTTTGTCCTGGATTCAAGATCTGCTCAGTAGGTAAATAGACTCAGTTACAGGTGAACCGAGATTACCTATATAGTAGGTACTCTGACATGTGTCCATATTCTGTCTACATCATTTATTCAGATTTGTAACAGGAGAGCAGTTATCTTCATTCAAACAATCAGGCTTGACCTGTAAACCCAGCTTCTCAGGACTTACATAGTTGATAGGCATCTGGATAAGTGCCATGATCAACTGAAGCCCTGGATTCATACTACAGTGGTGAGTTTCAAGGGGTATGGGTGATTAAGTGATGGTAGAATGTGATTGTTTGGTGGAGACAGCTCAGTAGATGAAAAAAATGTAATCTAAAAATAATTACTTCAGTGGAACAACCAATTTATCCTTTAAAAAATTTTATTAACACATAATTGCCATACAGTGTTATATCAGTTTCAGGTGTACAATGTACTAATTCAACAATCGTACACAGTGCTCAGGACTCACCACTATTAGGTTAGTCACCATCTGTCCTACAATTGTTGTTACAATGTGATTAACTCTATTCCCTATGCTGTACTTTTCATCTCTGTGACTTAATTATTTTATATCTGGAAGTTTTGCCTCCTAACTCCTTAATCTGTTTTGCCCACCTTCCCATCTACCTCCCATCTGGCAAATACCAGTTTGTTCTCTGTATTTAAGGGTCTGTTTTTTTGTTCATTTTGTTTTTTAGATTCTACATGTCTGTTCACATACGCGAAATCATGATATTCATCTTTTCTGTGTCTGAATTCACTTAGCATTATACCCTCTAGATCCATTTATGTTGTCAAAAATAGCAAGATGTCATTCTTTTTTTTTTTTTTTTTTTGGCTAAGCAGTATTCCATTGTGCGTGTGTGTGTGTGTGTGTGTGTGTGTGTGTCTGTGTGTTCCACATTCTCTTTATCCATTCTTCTGTTGATGGACAATTGATTTGCTTCCCTGTCTTTGTTACAGTAAATAAAGCCACAATAAACACAGGGATGCATGTGTTGTCTTTTTGAATTAGTGTTTTTGTTTTCTTTGGGTCAATACCCAATATCGGAATTACTAGGTCATATGGTATTTCTATTTTTAATTTTTGCAGGAATCGCCATACTCTTTTATATAGTGTTATACCAATTGAAATTCCTGCCAGCAGTGCACAAAGATACTCTTTTCTCCAACTTCGGACCTGTGCTTGTTATTTCTTGTCTTTTTGATACTAGTCATTCTGACTGGTTTGAAGTGATATATCTTTGTGGTTTTGATTTGCATTTCCTGATGGTCAGTACTGCTGAGTACCTCTTCATGTGCCTATTGGCTATCACTGTGTCTTCTTTGGAAAAATGTCTGTTTGAGATCTCGGCCCATTTTTTAATCAGATTGTGTTTTTTGGTATAGAGTTGTAAAATTTTTTGAATGTACTTTGGATATTAACCCCTGTCAGATATATTATTTTTGCAAATAACTGCTCTCATTCAGTATGTTGCCCTTCTGTTGTATCAATAGTTTCCTTCATTGTGTAAAAATATTTTTATTTTGATGTTGTCCTAATAGTTAATTTTTGCTTTTGTTTCCCTTGCCTGAGGAGACATATCCATACATGTGTTGCTAAGGATGATGTCCAAGAGATTAATGCCTTCATTTTCTATTATAAGTTTAATGGTTTTAGGTGTCACATTTTGGTCTTTAATGCACTTTGAGTTTATCTTTATGTATGGTATAATAACATGGTCCAGTTTCATTCTATTGTACATAGCTGTCCAGTTTTCCCAACCCATTTTTTTGAGGAGATTGTCTTACTCCCATTGCATGTCGTTTCCTTCTTTATTGTAGATTAATTGACCACAGAGTTGTGGGTTTATTTCTGGGCTCTCTATCCTATCCATTAATTTATATATATATGTATGTATATATATATATATATGTGTGTGTATATATATATATATATGTATATGTATATATATGTTGGGGCCAGTACCAAACTCTTATTATTGTAACATCACATTGATTGATTTTTGAATATTGAACCATACTTGCCATCCTGGAATAAATCCCACCTGATTTTAATGAAGGATTTTTTTAATGTATTATTAAATTTGGTTTGCTCCTATTTTGTTGATGATTTTTGCACCTATATTCATTAAAAATAATGAGAATAGGTGTTTTTATTTATTTATTTATTGTTTTTGTTTTAAACATTTTATTTATTTGACAGAGAGATCACAAGTAAACAGAGAGGCAGGCAGAGAGAGAGGGAGAAGCAGGCTCCCCACTGAGCAGAGAGCCCGATGCATGGCTCGATCCCAGGACCCTGAGACCATGACCCGAGCTGAAGGCAGAGGCTTAACCCACTGAGCCACCCAGGTGCCCCTGGTTTTTGGTATCAGGGTAATGATGGCCTCATAGAATGAATTTGGAAGTTTCCCCTCCTCTTTTAATTTTTGCAATTGTGAGAAGAATAGGTATTAATTCCTCATTACATGTTAGACAGAATTCACCTATGAAGCCCTCTGGTCCTAGATTATTCTTTGTTGAGAGTTTTTTGATTACCACATCAATTTTGTTACTAGTAATTGGTCTACTCAAATTTCCTATTTCTTACTGATTGAGTTTAGAATACTGTATGTTTCCTGAAATTTATTCATTTCTTCTAAGTTGTCCAATTTGTTGGCATGAAATTTTTCATAATATTTTCATAATTCTTGGTATTTCTTTGTATTTCTCTTTTATTTTTGATTTTATTTATTTCAATACAGACTCTTTTTTTCTTAATGAGTCTGGTTAAAGATTTATTAGTTTTGTTTATCTTTTCAAATGATCAGCTCGTGTTTCATTGATTTTTTTTTTCTGTTGCTTTGTCATAGTCTCTATGTAATTTATCATTCCAATCTTTATTTCCTTCTTTAACTAGTTTTAGGCTTTATTTGTTATCTTTTTCTAGCTTCTTTAGATATAAGTTAAGTTGGGTTTTTTTGAGATTTTTCTTCTTTCTTGAGATAGGCCTATGGTGCTATAAACTTCCCCCTTAGAACTGCTTTTTCTGTGTCTCAAAGATTGTGGAACATTGTGTTTTCATTTGTCTTAAAGTATTTTTTTAAATTTCCCCTTTGATTTCTTCATTGTCCGTCAGTTATTTAGCAAGTATGGTGTTTAACTGCCATGGATTTATGTTTTGTTCCAGATTTTTTCTTATAATTCACTTCTAGTTTCATATCACTGGGGTTGTGAAAGATGCTAGATATAATTTCAGTCTTCTTAAATTTACTGAGACTTGTTTCATCCTAACATGATCTATGCTGGAGAATGTTGCACGTACACTTGAGAAGAATGTGTATTCTGGTTTTGGTGGAATGTTCTGTATATACCTGTTAGGTCCACCTAGTCTAATGTGCCCTATAAAGTCACCATTTCCTAGTTGCTTTTCTGTCTGGATGATCTGTCCATTGATGTAACTGAGACGTTAAATTGCCCTGCTCTTACAGTATTACTACCAACTTCTCCCTTTATGTCTGTTAATATATGTACATTTTTTATTTAGGCACTCTTACATTGGGTGCACAGAAATTTACAATTATACATTCTCTTATTGGATTGTTCCCTTTATCATAATGTAGTGCTCTTCTTTGTCTCTTGCTATATCTTTCTCTCTCCTACTATTATGTATGATAGCCTTGCTGGGTAGAGTATTCTTAGTTGTAGGTTTTTTCCACTTAGCACTTTGAATATATCCTGCCACTCCCTCTGGTCTACAGAGTTGCTGCTGATAGCCTTATGGAATTTCCCTTATATGTGGTTGGTTTTTTTTTTTTTTTGCTTTTGCTTTTAAAATTCTCCCTTTATCATTCCTTGCTGACTTTTTAGATATTAGGTGTCTTGGTGTGGACCTCCTTTGGTTCCCCTTTTAGGGACTTGGAGTCCCTAGAACCTGAGAGTCCAGAAGTAATAGAATATAACTTGCAGAAATCTAGGATAATCTCTTTATATACTCATGAAGGAATCAAGACCTAGAGAGGTCAACTGACTTTAACAAATGTGAAAGCTTCCAGAATATTAAAAGCTTTTGAATATTCTTGTACTATATTATGATAAAAAACTGAACTAGGAAAAAAAAATTTCCATTTCAGCTGCCTGAGGGAAAATTAGAGATGTGAATGTCTTTGTTAAAGTTCATCATATTTGACAGTTTTATAGTTTCAGCGTTGGTATGAAAGTGAGTGAGGAAACCTTGGTTTTCTAGCATTTAAAAAATGAAATGTATATTACCACCTATCTTCTAAAACTTCAGATTTAGTGAATTGTCAGAGTAAAATAGTTCAGTATAGCAATAGGCAAATTACCATTATGCTATATCTCTTTTTTGACATGGTTCTATTATTACTGAGTAGTTAATTGAGGTTGATAAAAATTTTTCCCTTTTTCCCTTTCCATCTCCTTAAAAACAAAAGTAATACTGCATTTTGGGTGCCAGCTTTTCTACCTCTGTGGAAAGAACTGGAATTTGATTAAGTATATATTAAACTATTGAAAAGGTCTGTGTGTATGTACATATGTGCAAATGCATGCCTATGTTTAGATTTTCACATTCACTGAAAACAATATTGGTGATATCAAAATTTTTTGTTCTTAATCATATGTGTAGCCAATGCAGGTATAGTGTGCTAGAGTTATAACCTCTGTCACATCAGTAAATATCCATGATTTGTTAAAATTGTACTATGGTTATGTATGGTACTTCTCTAAGCTTTGACTAACAAGATAATTTTACTGAAAGGGACTATATCAGATACTGACCATTTAGATTCACAAATAAAACTGAGACATCTGAAATAAAAGAACTTTAAAACCTTATTTTTGGAGAGCAAATAGAAATCTTTCCAAAGACTTCACTTAAGGCAGAAGTAGGACTTACCAGTATCTTCTCTTCTTTGGAAAAATAAAACAGAGAAATAAAATTTACAGTGTTAAATGACCCCCATATGTAAAGGGAAGCATAAATATGTCTGACTTTAGATCAAGTAAAGGTTCTATCTTGGAAGCTCTGGTTTTACTGTGTTTCTTTTGGGTATTCCACAGGAGAAGTGGTTTATATATACTATGCCTAAAATAAATACTTAATCTTCATGAATGCAATTCTCATGGAAGCACAAACAAGCACCTGTATCCCTGTATCATCACTCTTTCCCAGTCTATACAATAAGGACTCTTAAGAGTATGTAATTATTTTCAGTACAATGTGTTGTAACTGTGCCACTTTCATCAGCATTAATGAGTGCAGCACAGCTAATTCTTTACTCAGGGCACTGATTTGGAGTTCTATTGTGTGAAATGGCTATACAACTAATAAATTAGACTTTCTGCAAGTTATACAACAGTTGAGAGTAGGGAGCATCTTCAGAAATCCTCAGGCCCAAACAGTTTCTCTAATTATACTAAACATTGAAAGAATTGCTCTGAATAGAACTTTCCTATGCCTTCAAAACTGCTCGGTAAGGGAGTTAAAAAAGGAACAGAAAACAATATCTATTGTTTAATTTAAATCATCCTAGACAGAGTGTTGCAAAATAAGTAGACTGTTTGAAATCAAAAGTCATGTAGTAGGGAAAGAGATATTTTAGTTTCCTAAGAGGGCATAGAGGAGGGTCTAAGGGTTAGAGTACCTGCTCTTGGATGAGTGTATGGAAGTTTTCATCCTATAGAAGAAGCCTTTCTTTCTTTCTTTTTAAAGATTTTATTTATTTATTTATTTGACAGAGAGAGAGAGATCACAAGTAGGCAGAGAGACAGGCGGGGGGTGGGGGGAAGCAGGCTCTCTGGTGAGCAGAGAGCCCAATGTGGGGCTCCATTCCAGGACCCTGAGATCATAACCTGAGCAGAAGGCAGAGGCCTAACCCACTGAGCCACCCAGGTGTCCTAGAAGAAAGCTTCTAATGAACTTGTTTTACTTTCAGTGGAAAAGACAAAGTGTCCTGGAATGACAAATAAATAAATAAATAGGAAACTTTTAAATAATTTTATTAGTCTTTCAAGATTATTTTCAGGCAACTGTTGAGTTTGTGGATTTTTTTAATTTGATATCTGATATGTTATATTATTTAAAATGATCATTATATTAGAATCTCCCCCTGGAAACAGATGAATATAAAAAGATCTGAATCCCTAAGCTCATCACCTATGACACAGTATAACAAGGATTTCTGTGTATAGTAAGACAGGGCAGCATTTCCTAGACTCAACATCTAGGTAGCCATACAAGGATTTTCCCCAGGGAAGAAGTGTTTTTCCATGAATGTGCAATAACATGAAATATTTCAGAAGAAATGGAGGTAGTTTTGTTTTTGTTTTTGTTTTTTTGTTGTTGTTTATTTGTTTGCTTGTTTTTTAGTAAGAATTAACTAGGTTTTTGTTAATACTCATAGCGATCAGTGAAATTTTGCTTCCCTTTTCTGAGCAGCCCCTCTTGTTTGATGGTGATTTTTGTTTCCCAATTTACTCTGAGTTGTCATTAAAACTTGATTATTGTGAGGTTAGAAGTAAGTCAAATTTCCTCCTCTTAGTAAGATACAGCTCTTAATTCATGCCATATCTCTTGTTTTTTCCTCATTTAGCTTGTGTTCCTTCTCAAGACATTTCTTCAGGAACACTAAGTGGGAGAGAAACTTTGAATCCTTTCATGTATGAAATATATTTTGTCTTAACATTTGAATAGTAATTTTGTTTGGCAAAAAAATCCAGATTGAAAATAAATTTCCCTGAGTAATTTAAAGATGTTCTCAGTTGTCTCCTAACATTCAGCGTTGCTGATGATAAATGTGATGTTTGTCTGATTCTCATTCTTTTTGGTTATGTTGTTATGTTTTTGGAAGTCATTTGATCATCTTAATCCTTGGGATTATGAAATATTATGTAAGTATGTTTAGGATTGGTCTTTTTTCCGTCATCCTGTTTGTAACTTAGTAAGGCATTTCAGTACAAAGGC
Source organism: Meles meles (assembly GCF_922984935.1). Classification (NCBI taxonomy): domain Eukaryota; kingdom Metazoa; phylum Chordata; class Mammalia; order Carnivora; family Mustelidae; genus Meles; species Meles meles. Next base: position 90,693,561 of record NC_060068.1, read on the forward strand.
TCATGTTTTTAACAGCTTTAGAAAATCATTACACTATTTCTTTGAAACACTTTTCCTTTGAACTTCTAGTCACGTAGTGCTGAGTTCTTACTCAATACCTATTATCAACTTAATCTACAGATACCAAATATTGATAGGTAATATATATTTATGGTTTAAAATATGTAACAGATAAAAAATGCCAGGCCTAAGCATAGCATATTAACATATCAATAATCAATATCAATAATACTTAAAGGTAGAAAAATTAAATATACTAACCTAAGAAAAAGAGATTTCCAGTGAGTTTTAAAAAATGACTCAACTATATGCTACTTAATTTTGAAATCAAATATGTAAGTATGTTGAAAGTCAAATGATGAGAGGAGATATACTATGCAACCATTAATAAAAAGCAGAAATGGCTATATTAATACCTAATAATGTAGACTTATGAATAAGTAAAATTACCAGAGACAAAGAAAAACATTATGTAAAGATAAAAAGAGCAAATTACCAGGAATGCATAATGATAATAAATAGGTTACCCACTAAACAACAGAGACTTCAAATATGTAAAGCAAAAACTGATAGAGCTGGGCGCCTGGGTGGCTCAGTGGGTTAAGCCGCTGCCTTCGGCTCAGGTCATGATCTCGGGGTCCTGGGATCGAGTCCCGCATCGGGCTCTCTGCTCAGCGGGGAGCCTGCTTCCCTCTCTCTCTCTCTGCCTGCCTCTCTATCTACTTGTGATCTCTCTCTGTCAAATAAATAAATAAAATCTTTAAAAAAAAAACTGATAGAGCTAAAAGGAAAAATAGACAAATTCACAATCCTATAGCTGAGGACTTTAACAATCTACTCTCAACAGCCGATAGAACCAGTCCGAAAGTTAGCAAGTACCCAGAAGATCTGAACAATATGAACAACCAACAGTATCCAATCAAAATATACACAACATTCCAGCCAACAACAGCAAGACATCTACCAAGGTAGATCATATTTTGGGCCATAAAACAAACCTCAATAAGTTTAAAAGAAATGAAATTGTACAGAGTCTGTTCTCTGATCACATGGAATTCACGTAGAAATCTATAACAAAAGACAGCTGTCAAACTTGTAATTCTTTGGAAATTGAATACAACTTCTGAATAGTCCATGGATCAAAGAGGATGACTCAAATGAAATAAATAAAAAATAGAACTAAATGAAATTAAGAAGTCAGTATATTTAAATGTTCAGGGTAAATCTAAAGGAGTGTTCAGAGGCAAAATAGATTTGAATTCTTACATTAGAAATGAAAAACGGTCTCAAATCAGTAATCCAAGTTCCTAGTTCAAGACACTAGAAAAAGAAGAGCAAAACAAATAAAAGATCTCAAGGCAAGAAGAAGGAAAGAAATATTAAATATAATAAGAAATCTATGAAATTGAAAGTGGGAATATAATAAAATCATTGAAACATAAAGTTGATTCTTCAAAAATAATAAACTTGATAGAAGGTAGCAAGACTGACAACAATAAAAAGGAAGAACACAAGTGATCCTATTAGCAATAGAATAAGAAATAGCAGTTTAGATCCTAGAGCCACTAAAAAGAAAGGAAACACCATGAACAACTTAATATTTATGAATTTGGTACATTAAACCAGGTACTTAAAAACCCAAACTATTAAAACTCACCTAAGCTTGAATAGAGACACTGAATAGTTCTGTAATCACCAAAGAAGTTGAATTTAGGCTCTTCCTGAAAACAGACTTTCAAGGCCAAATTGTTTCTGTAGAGAGTTCTATGAAACATTTAAAGAAAAATGATACCAATGTTATGTAATCACTTCCAGAAAATAGGAGAAGAAAAAGCACTTCCCAACTCATTTCATGAAGGCTAGGTTTACCCTGATAACTTCACCAGAAGATAGTAAAAAAAAAAAAAAAAAAAAAAAAAAAGACGCTAAAGAACAATATCTCTCATGACTATAGATAGAAAAACTCTTAGAAAATATTGACAAAAATTCAATCATATATAAAAATAATTATTGTGTTATTAGCAAGTGTGATTTATGCCAAGTATGCAAAGCTGGTACACCACTTGAAAATCAATGTAATTCATTGCATCAACAGTTAAAGAATACAAATTCATATGATTGTATCAATTGGCACACAGAAGAGCACTTGACATGGCTTGCCTGGGTGGCTCAGTTGTTAAGTGTCTGTCTTTGGGTCAGGTCATGATGCTGGGGTCCTGGGATCAAGCCCCACATCTGGCTCCCTGCTCAGTGGGGAACCTGCTTCTCCCTCTCCTACTTGCCCTGCCTGTGTTCCCTCTCTCACTATCTCTCTCTCTGTCAAATAAATAAATAAAATCTTAAAAAAAAGAAAGTAAAGAAAAGCACTTGACAGAAATCCAACATCCGTTCCTCACAGAACTCTCAGCAAATTAGGACTAGAAGGGAGTTACCTTAACTTGATGAAGAGCGTCTACAAAAGGACAACAGCTAACATCACAGTTACTTCTGAAAATTTATAGAGGTAAAAATGAAATGAGCCAGGAAAATGTTATGTGATTTGTTGCTTCAGAGGCAGTTATACAGAGGCAATAAAATATATTGTTGAAGAAACCTGCTTTATTAAAAGTCAATGATAGGAGCAACTGACAGCTTTGAAGTATTTAGTGGCAAGAAATGATGAGGTGTCAGTGTGATAACCTTCCCAGCAAGAGAGGGGTGTGGTTGGAACTGATAACTCTGATGCAACTCAAGAACAAAGAGAAATTGACAATTATGGTTTATCTACAAATGGGCTGCAACAACTAAGGCTCTTCCAGATTTTTTTTTTTAAAGATTTATTTATTTATTTATTTATTTATTTATTTATTTATTTATTTATTTGACAGACAGAGATCACAAGTAGGCAGAGAGGCAGACAGAGAGAGAGAGGAGGAAGCAGGCTCCCTGCTGAGCAGAGAGCCCGATGTGGGGCTCAATCCCAGAACCCTGGGATTATGACCTGAGCCGAAGGCAGAGGCTTTAACCCACTGAGTCACCCAGGCGCCCCTCTTCCAGATTTTTGATAAAACAAATTTTGTTCATATGTTGACATAATAATACTCACTAGCACCTTTTGACCCCCCTGGCCACATCCCCTTCCTCTGTTCAGAGATAATCAGTTTGTTGTGATTTCTTTCCCATATATTGTAAACATGTAAAAGTATATATTCATTGGGATATACATTTGCTAATACAAGAGGGGTCATACTAGACACATTGTTTTGTAACATGCTTATTGCCCTTAATATCTCACATATCCCAATGCCTATTGATGCACATTATTCTTTTTTTTCTGCATGATATCCCAGTGAGTTTATTTAAATTGATCCTCTATTGAACATTTTTCCAGCTTTACTGAGTTATAGATGACATATAACATTGGGTAAATTTAAGGTATGCATGTGATATTTTGACATGCATAAATATTGGGAAATGAGTACTATAATAAAGTTAGTTACTATGTCCATGGCCTTAAAATAGTTGCTATGTGTATGTGCATGTGTGTGTCTGTGTGTGTGTGTGTGGTGAGACCATTTATAATGTATTCCTCAGCGACTTTCAAGTATACAGTACAATGTTAACTATAGCCACATGATGTACATTAGTATTGATGAACATTTATTTTGTGTTCAGATTTTTGTTTTGGAGGGTAATCCTACAACAGATATCCTTGTATATACATGTCCTTGTATTTGAGCATGTCCTTGGAGGTAAGATCACTCTGTGGTAAGACTATTGATTAATACTGGCTTTCAGAGGGTTTATAAGAATTCACTTGCCTCACAAACATTTTATGAGGATTCTTGTTTCTCTACATCTTCACTAATATTAGATCATCAAGTCTTTTTAATGTTTTCTATCTATAGAGGAGAATAATATACTATTGCTTAATTTATATTTCTTAGTTATGAGTGATAATAGGCACTTTTTTACAGGTTAGTAACTTGGTTGTTTGTGAAACATCTTCATATACTTGGTCCATTTTTCTAATGTGAGAATTTCTCTAATTAACTTATAAAAGTCTATTAAATATTAAAAATATTAAATATTAATATTAAATATTAAAGAAAAACATATTGAAGAAAAATATTACCTGTTCAACATAGGTAGTAAAATATTTTTCTTTTTGATCCCTGGACTATTTTGAATTGTGTAAGAGTTTTACTTGGGGAAACATAAAACTTAAAAAAAAACCCAGCTTTTAGCTAAATTTATTACACCTTGTTTGTAGATTGTTTAAGTTTTATGTCAGCTTTAGAAAACTTTATCCCTACAAAATTATTTTTAATAATCTGAACATTCTTCTAGTATTTAGTCGGTTTTTTTCTCTGTTTCAAATTTTGGTCTATCAGGAGTTAATTCTGTATAAAGAATGAAGTAGGGCCTAGCCTGACCCTTATGATAATATTCTTTCCAAAGAGTACAACAACATCCGTGACAACTCACAGTTTTTCTTTGCTAATTTAAAAATGCATCTTTATCACACACATTTTCATACGTATTTCTGGATACAGTGTTTCATTGCAGTGGTCTGCTTTATTTGTTTCTGCATCGTGCAATCACGGGAGCTTTATAGTATGCTTGACATAGTCTAGGAATAATCTCTTCATGCATTGTCTCTTTTCAGATATTTTTCTCAGTTATTGCCACATTTACCCACTCAAATCAACTTTATGGTCATTTTAACAAATTATACAAATTAGCTCTTTTGTAGCTTGATTGAAAGTATGTGAATATAAGATAAACTTAGAAAAAGTTACCATCAATTCATGAATAATTTTATTCCTAAAGCTTTAAAACTTTTTGTTGATATTAAAATGAGAATTTTTTCATATTATTTTCTATGAGATTATTGTTTGTATTTAGGAAATCTGAATATACTATGCACATTGTCACTCTATCATCAAAAATATTAGGAACACAACAAAAATTATTTCAAACTTATATCTAAAAATATTCATTGAACAAAATGAAATCAAATATGCATATAAAACTGTACTATCAGAGGTACAAATGTTTTGGGGATCAAAATAAATGTTTTATGAAAGTCACTCTAAAATTACAGGATTCTCTGATTAGTAGTTTTTCAAATGAAGTACTTCACTACACTTCATTTTATTTATTTTTTTCATCCTGATAAGTGTACTCTTTAATCCTTTCATTTGTTTTACCTATCACCCAACCACCTCCCCTCTGGTGATCATTACTTCTCTATAGTTAAGAGTTTGTTTCTTGTTTTCTCTCTCTTTCTTTCCCCTTTGCTCATTTGTTTTGTTGCTTAAATTCCACATATGAGTGAGTTCATATGGTATTTGTCTTTTTCTGACTTTTGTTTAGCACTATATTCTCTAGCTCTATCTGTATTATTGCAAATGGCAAGATTTCATTCTTCATGGCTGAATAATATCCATTGTATGTGTGTCTGTGGGTAGGTGTGGGTGTGTGTACCACATCCTTATCCATTCATCTGTCAATCTGTCAATGGACATTTGGGCTGCTTCCATAATTTGGTTAATGTAAATAATGCTGTAATAAATGTAAGGGTGCAGAGACCTTTTCAAATTAGTGTTTTTATATTCAGTAGTCGAATTACTGGATAGTAGGGTAGTTCTATTTTTAATTTTTTGAGGAGACTTTATACCATTTTCCACAGTTGCTGCCCTAGTTTGCATTCCCCCCAGCACTGCAACATGGTTCCTTTTTTTTTCACATCCTCACCAATACTTGTTTATTCTTGTGTTTCTGACTTTAACCTTTCTGATAGGTGTGAGGTGATACCTCACTGTAGTTTTGATTGCATTTCCCTGATGATGAGTGATGTTGAACATCTTTTTATGTGTGTGTGTTGGCCATCTGTATGTCTTCTTTAGACAAGCGTCTGTTCATACCCTTTGCTCATTTTTTTAATTAGATTGTTTGTTGTTTTTGGTGTTCTATCAGTTTTTTATATAATTTAGATACAACCCCTTCAAAATATGTCATTTGAAAATATCTTCTCTTCCATAGGTTGCCTTTTAGTTTTGTTGATTGTTTCCTTCACTGTGCAGAGCTTTTTATTTTGATGAAGTCCCAATAGTTTATTTTCGGTTTCATTTCTCTTGCCTGTGGAGACTTGTCTAGAAAAAGTGTTGCCGTGGCCAACATCTTTTAGGATTTTTGTGGCTTCAGGTCTCATATACAGGTCTTTAATCTATTTTGAGTTTATTTTTGTGTCTGGTATAAGAAAGCAGCCTGATTTCATTCTTTGCATGTCACTGTCCAGTTTTCCCAACACCATTTGATGAAGAGATTATCTTTTTATTATCAGGTATTATTTCCTGCTTAGTTAAAGATTAATTTGCCATATAGTTATGGCTTTATTTCTGGGTTTTCTATTCTTTTCCACTGATCTATGTGTCTGTTTTCATGTCAGTACCATAGTGTTTTAATTGTTACCCCTTTGTAACACAACTTGAAATCTGGAATTGTGATACTTCCAGTTTTGTTCTTCAAGACTGCTTTGGTGATTCAAGGTCTTTTGTGGTTTCATACAAATTTTAGGATTGTTTGTTCTAGTTTTTGAAAAATGCTGTTGATATTTTTCTAGGAATTTGCATTAAACTTGTGGATTGCTTTGGGTAGTATATACATTGTAATACTTTTTCTTCCAACCCATGAGCATGGAATGTCTTTCTATTCCTTAGTGTGGTCTTGAATTTCTTTAGCATTTCATAGTTTTTAGTTTTTAGAGTCTTCCATCTCTTTGGTTACGTTTATATAATTCATTTTATCTTCCAAAATTACATTTCTTTGGTTGAATCATATACAACTCTTTATTGCATGGATACAGAAATGACTTAAGTTGTTGGAATTCTTTTCAAAGTAATAGTTTTAATAGCTATTATATTTTGAAGGCTTAGAAGATATAAGCCATGCTTTGCCTAAGTATTTAAAAACTAACATTTATTATTTAAAAGTGTTATGAGATAGCTGTCATTGTTTTCCATTTCTTAAGAGAAGAAAATTTGATAAGATAGATAAAGTAACTTTCTACAAGTTGTTCAACTGACACTTGGCAAAGTTTATGATTAAATGTAGGTCTATTTGAGGTGCAAGTCAACACAGTAAGCATTAGACACATCATCTCCCTTACAAAATTCATTAAGAGTAAGCGTCTTGAGTATGGAGATAAATAAAGGGAAATGATTTCCTGAGTGGTGAGGAGTAGCACAGGTTGGCAGAGAAATCCCCAACTCAGTACAAGAAGCTGCCAAGAAAATGATACGCAATGGCAACGTATAAGCTGTGTTCTGCTTCCATAGAACATATCTTCCTTGGGTAGCTGTCAGGTGTGCAGAGGCCACAGTGAGAGACAGAACTCGGCACCTCCTCCTGAAGGGTGCTCTGCAATAGATGGGGTTGTATCTGGAAATTGGGAACTAAGAAGAGAGCAAATATCCCCTTCATGGTGAATACAGATGGAAAGTTAAGGTCAAAATTTTGTAAGCTCAGTGTAACCTACTGCCTAGCAACAACAGTCTGATTCACTTTTTTCTTTGGCCTATTTCCCTGACAGATTTTTTTCTTTTAATTTACTGATTGTATTTTGTACTGAACTCTGGAGACACAGTGTTTCTGAGAGTCTCGCTTGAGCTCACTCATTCATTTTAATGATGCTGTAAAGGATGGCTTGGTTTCCATGTTTCACTACAGAATGCTTCACTGCACTTTTTGCCAGTTACTATCAGACCCGTAATACCATTTCTCATTTTCTTTTAGAGTAAATTGTTTTAAATAAATATATTCTTTGTTAAAGAACTTATGCAAAGTAAATAGTATGCTGAACACTTCTTTATCCAGGAAATACAGGTCTTATTTATTGATTAGTTTCAAATTATTTATTCATTTTTTTCCCCAGGAATACAAAAGTGAATTTGGCATTTCAGTGCCCTGAAGAATGATTTATACATTCTAACCTGAGGCAGACAAAACAAGATGGATTTAGTATAATCGCTGATTAAAGCTTTGCTGTCATATTTTAATTGAAACCAAAAAAAATGGGGAGGAGAGGAAAAAAAAAGACTCATTTCTTCAATTTCTGGGCATCTCTGTATAGAGGAGAGGAATCACATAAAATGAAAAAAAAACAGTAAGATGAAATTTATTAGTGCATTCATTTTAACCCTATGCTTTAAAATACCATGTTTTTTATAGATTGACAATATGAGGCATTTTTAGTGTATGTGGGCCATATTTTTAAGTGAGACTTAAAAAAAATTACTTCTTAGCTGTATTTTTTGGTGTTGAACCCTTATTTAGAGAACAGTTACGGTGAACCAATTCTATATCACATTTTAACATTGGCACAGCAGTTGTAGAATCCATTCTAAAAGGGAAATTCAAGTGGACCATCAGGAGGCTATAGGTGAATATTAGGCTATCCATTTCTAGAGTTTTCCCACTCACTTGAGTCATCTAAGGACAGGAGTTGCAAATATCACTCGAATCTGAGAACACAGTATTGAGATTAGAGTGCATTAAACATAATTTTATACCAAGGCAGTAGTCTATAAAGCTAATTTTGGTGAAAGAGGAAGAAAGGAATGGGGGAGAAGTGAAGGGAGGCAGGGAACAAAAGAGGTAGGGAGATTGAGATTTTCAAGACCAACTGACAATCACAGCATTTCCATAGAAATCAATGGAAAGACAGAAGAGGAGAAAGTTACAATGGGGATTCAATCTCTCTTTTCCTACCACCCATATCCTTCAATCACATATTTCCCCCAAACAAATACATATATTTTCTTGGAGATGACCTGGGGGAGTGTGTAAACCATATGTGAAAAGAAGCATGTTAGTTAAAAGAACAGAACAATCACCCTAAAGGACTATATAGATCACTGTTGGACTCAGTTTACTAAATGATATTAAGATTTAGATTTTTTCCTCTTTACCCCATTCCTACAAGCAGGTGTGAGTTTATGAGCTCAGAATTAGAAATCATTTTTATAGCTATCTTTTCTTTGTACATCTCATTATAGTAGGTGTCATTTGCAAAGCTGATTCTTCAACAACATTTGGTTAGTGTTTTTGTTTTCTGTTCTTAGAGCATGACCTACCAGATGCTCTGAGTGAGGCTTTAAAAGTACTTTCTAGTAATGTTCATTGTACGGATTCCAAATGATAATTTAGTTAAAGGAATCCCTTCCAAATCATTTGAATGTGTGCCAACATGCAGCTAATGTGAACATATCCTAAACTGTCTATGAGTAACGGTCAGTCTGCCTTCGAGGCGGAGGATCCCCATTCAGTTAGCAGGCGATGGCAAAGCCATTCCCAGGAAAACACAAGTTACAACCCTATTTTTGAAGTTACTTTGAGGACTAGAAAATAGACAAGTAATAGTTACGTGAAGTTACTATCTTATATTCATTTATAAAAATGAGACAAAATTATAGGACACACATCTTGAACTTTGCTCTTATTAACTGAACCCAGTTTAAGGTAGGTTTGTAGAGATCATGTGGTCAAAGTTACATTAAAGAGCATTAGTGGGAGAGGAACCATGAGAGACTGTGGACTCTGAGAAACAAACTGAGAGTTTTAGAGGGGAGAGGGTGGGGATTGGTTGAACCTGGTGGTGGGTATTCTGGAGGGCACGTGTTGCCTGGAGCACTGGGTGTGGTGCATAAACAACGAATTCTGGAATATTGAAAAGAAATTTTAAAAAAATTAAAAAAATTTTAAAAAGAGCATTAGGGCAAACAAGTCAGGTTGTGGTACTATTGAACTTATATTTTTATACAAGTGCAGATGATTATATCTTAAAGTAGGGCTGTATTTAATTGTAAGGATTGATTCAGATTCAGAGGTCTATTATATTTGGGGCCAGATTGTCCCTAGTGTATGGTGTAGGTACTAAGTCTAAGATGGGGAAATCGGTGTTCCCAACTGTTTTTAGAACACAGAAACAAGGTACTGAGGAGCAGGGGAATTATGGTACGTAGCAGGAATCTCAATTCCAGAGATTCTGAAACATTAACCTAGGAGGTGAGCAGAAGCCCATAGTCTTGGGAAAATTCAGATAAGCAGCAAATTAACAAGGCACAGAGAAACCAAGAGAATTCATATTCTCTAACGAATACATAAAGTAAGACCTGTTAAATATAAATGAGAAACAAAATGATTTGGAATTTTAGACAGCTATTATGCTTAAATATCTCCATCCTAAGATCAGGTTCAGTCCAAAAGGTCAAGTTGACTTTGGTTTTCCCTGGAAACTTAAGCAGAAAAAAACACACTTTGGGGAAGTAGAATGTTTTCATGTGTTTCAACATCTTGGTGCCCAGCTAGTTGACTCATTCCCTCTCTTTGTACAGATCTTCTCCTTTCTTTATCATGATTTCTTTAGAAACTCTCTCATGTTGATTACATATAGTGTCCTACCATTTTTAAAATTAAATATTATGTATTGATCACCTGTACTCAGCCCCTGAGATCCTTATACACCTCACACTTTCTACTATACATTCAGAACTTCTTTTTCCAGTCCCTCATCCTTTTCTTTAAATTAAATTAAATTTTTTTAGTGTTCCAAAATTCATTGTGTATGTACCACACCCAGTGCTGCATGCAATACATGCCCCTCCTTAATACCCACCACCAGGATCACCCAACCTCCCACCTGCCTCCCCTCCAAAACCCTCAGTTTGTTTCTCAGAGTCCACAGTCTCTTGTGGTTTGTCTCCTCCTCTGATTTCCCCCAATTCACTTTTCCTTTCCTTCTCCTAATGTCCTCCAAACTTCTTCCTCTGATAAGCTGCATTTAAAACTTGGCTTTAAAGTCTGATTTGTACAGGGGCCTGGGCGGGGCGGGGGGGGGGAGTGTATATAAATTTGCCACATTTTTTGTCACCGTTGGGCATTATTGTCCCAATAACTTTTAAAGATTTTAATAGGTAGGGGCGCCTGGGTGGCTCAGTGGGTTAAGCCGCTGCCTTCGGCTCAGGTCATGATCTCGGGGTCCTGGGATCAAGTCCCACATAGGGCTCTCTGCTCAGAAGGGAGCCTGCTTCCCTCTCTCTCTCTCTCTGCCTGCCTCTCTATCTACTTGTGATCTGTCTCTGTCAAATAAATGTTTAAAAAAAAAAAAAGATTTTAATAGGTAGGATTACATTTAGTTATTCTAACTTTCATATCTTTGATAAGTAAAAATGAATAATAATCATATGCAAGTATCGGTTGGGTATACACTTAAACTCTGTTCCAGTTATTTCTTCCTTTAACTTCTGAGGTTTATGTTTTCCACATTAATTTATTGTTTTATTGAAGTAGAACTAATTCCTGTTCAGTTATCCCTTGGATTTGTCTCCAATTGATTGGAATAAATATTTAAGAAAAGATTATAGTGTTTGCTTAAGATTAATGAAACCAGGAAATGTACTTGAATTCCATTTCACAGCATTCTTGAGTTTAACAACTTTGTGTTTCACCAGTTGTTCTGAAGATGAACACAACTGACTTACCTGATTTACCTGACTTACTTAAACACTCTTTTTCCCTGCTGAGCAGAGAGCCCGATGTGGGGCTCGATCCCAGGACCCGGGGATCATGACCTGAGCTGAAGGCAGAGGCTTTAACCCACTGAGCCACCCAGGCGCCCCTTAAACACTCTTTAATTCTGATCTTTAACCACCTATAGCAAAGAAAACCAGTCATTTCACTTTCAGAATAAAAAATAACAAAAATTTAGGGGCGTTCTGGGATCGAGCCCTACATCGGGTTCTCTGCTCCGCAGGGAGCCTGCTTCCTCCTCTCTGCCTGCCTCTCTGCCTAGTTGTGATTTCTCTCTGTCAAATAAATAAAATATAAAAAAATGAAAAAGAAACCTATGAAATGGGAGAAATTATTTATAAACCATACATCTGATAAAGGTTGCATACCCAAATATATTATAGGTACATAATATACTTGATATATACAACTCAATAGCAAAAAATAAAATAAACCGATTTAAAAATGGGGAAACAACCTGAAAATACATTAAGAAAATACTCCCATTTGCGACGACGTGGATGGAACTAGAGCGTATCATGCTTAGTGAAATAAGTCAATCGGAGAAAGACAACTATCATATGATCTCCCTGATATGAGGACATGGAGAAGCAACATGGGGGGGTAGGGGGATAGGAGAAGAATAAATGAAACAAGATGGGATTGGGAGGGAGACAAACCATAAATGACTCTTAATCTCACAAAACAAACTGGGGGTTGCTGGGGGGAGGTGGGATTGGGAGAGGGGGAGCGGGCTATGGACATTGGGGAGGGGAGGCGAACCATAAGAGACTATGGACTCTGAAAAACAACCTGAGGGTTTTGAAGGGTCAGGGGTGGGAGGTTGGGGGAACAGGTGGTGGGTGATGGGGAGGGCACGTTTTGCATGGAGCACTGGGTGTTGTGCAAAAAGAATGAATACTGTTACGCTGAAAAAATAAATAAAAAGGGGGAAAAAAAAAAAGAAAATACTCAAATAGCCAAAAGGTACATGAAAAGGTGCTCAACATCACTCATCATCAGGAAGATGGAAATCCAATCTACAATGAGATATCACCTCACACCTGTTAGAACAGCTATTACCAAAAAGACAAAACATAGCAAGTACTGGTAAGGATACGGAGCAAAAAGAACCTTTTTACACTGCTGGTGGGAACGTAAATTGGAGTAAAATATGGCCACTATGGAAAACACCATGAATGCTCTTCAAAAGTGTGAAAATAGAACTACCATATAAGCCAGCAATTTCATTGCTGGGCATTTATTCAAGGGAAAAGGATTCACTATTTGGAAGAAACAGCTGCACCCCCATGTTTATTGCGTCATTATTTATACGAGCCAAGACATGAAAACAACCTGTGTGTTCATCAACAGATAAGAGGACAAAGAAAATGTGATACATAGTGCTGACTATAGTTAGCAATACCATATTATATATGGTATATACTCAGCTCTAGGGGTGCCTGGGTGGCTCAATGGGTTAGGCCTCCACCTTCGGCTCAGGTCATGATCCCAGGGTCCTGGGATCGAGCCCCGCATCGCGCTCTCTGCTCTGCGGACAGCCTGCTTCCTCCTCTCTCTCTCTGCCTGCCTCTCTGCCTACTTGTGATCTCTGTCCGTCAAGTAAATAAATAAAAATCTTAAAAAAAAATAACAAAAATTTAGACATTGTGTGGAAATGATCTTTTTTTTTGCTATGACTATTCTCATAAAACATAGATCACTTCTGATTGATTAATGAGATCATACTAACAAGAAAATAATATTACAAGCACATATTAATGTCATTATAAAAAGAATATAGATTGTATATGTAATGTGGTACCAATTACAAAAACTCTAAAAGGAAATGTTCAAATGTTATGTCTAAATAATGGAATTAGATGTGATTTTAGAATAGTCTACTTTACATTTTTGTAATTCCCAAAAATTTTTACCATGACCACTTACTATTTTGGTGTATGTAAAAATGATATTCATGACAAATAGCCATTCAGAAAATCAGAGATCATGCCTTCAGGGATGTGTAGGTAGCTCAGTTGGTTAAGGGTCTGCCTTCATCTCAGGTCATGATCCCAGGGTCCTGGGATCCAGCCAGGAGGGTGGTTCCCTGCTCAGTGTGGGGTCTGCTTCTCCCTCTCTTTCTGCTCCTCTCCCCTGTTCCTGCTCTCTCTCCTTCTCTCTCTGTCTCTCAAATAAACAACAACAAAAAAATTAAACGAAAAAGAAATTCATGACTTCACTGTTTAATTGTTTTTATAACAACTGCTCTTGTCGTTCCCAATTATTTTTGTGGCAATGCAAATTGAAATCTATCTAGCCTGAATACCCAAACTACCTTGAAACTACCAAGACGACAGACTTTCTATCCTTTTCCTCTACTTATAAGGATAGTACTGGAATGTATTTGTTTACATTCATTTGTCAGTATTTGCAGTGGCTGTCAGGAAGAGGCTGATAATATTGGGGATGTGGAAATAGGACACAGTCGATTAGAGTTATATTTTTACGTACCTGCATTATTTTTCTTAAGTGTACACATTACTTGTGTTAAATTATTAAAATGGAAGATGTGGCAAAAGGAATGCTCCTCAGTGAAACTATTCTTTATCATCTAACTTTTCAGTATGAATGAATTTATATTTAAACACAAAAATGCATGTGTCCCTTAGAAACTAGCTTCCAACAATACCTTATCTTCACTTATGAGAAAAGTAACTTATAATAACATATTAAAAATGGAGATTTGAGGTGAGTGTGATTAAACTTCTCATTAACTGTCACCTGGCTACTTGAAATTCCTCTAATGTCACAGTGTAGGAATATTTTAAGTTTTGTGTGTGTATGTTTGTGTCCATAAGTATATTTTTCAATGATTCCTAAGACTATGGAGTTTCAGAGTTGACAGAGCCCAAAATAGTGAAATAACCTGCTAAAGACTCTGCAGTATCTTCTTTTAGACATTGATTTATAGTGACAGTTGTTTATCAGTTATCCACCCCAACACTAATGAGAACCTAGTAATAGCTACTCTCTAACCCATTCCTTCTTGCCCAAGTTCTTCTCTTCCTGCTTACTGACTTTAACCTCATAAAATGATACATTTTAGCAACAAATCTTCCAGGATGTAACCATTATTTTCTTGTTTTAAATTGTATACACTTTGGAAAATATGAAGCCAGCGGATCATAGGAAAATATGATAATTACAAATAAAAATAGTATACACTTTTGTACAGATATGCACACAAAGAAACAAATCCTCAGCAAATGTAGATCATATTTCTTTAGAATAGGAATTGTACTAGAGTCCAAGTTAGGTGTTACAAAAGATTTTTATCTTTAAAGATTATGAGACCTAACTTTCACCGCTTCTATTAAGGCAAGGCTACAGAAATTACTTATGGAATACATAGGATAGGAAAGGTAAGAATAAGATATAGTAAAACAGATTTTTAAAAAGATTTTCTTTTCTTACTCCTGCTTTCAGAAAACTGTATTATTTTCCTTAATTTTTGCCAGTTGAAATGGAAATTTCCAAAAATTATTAATTTAATTATTTATCTAAAACATTAACAATACCGAGGCAGCAAATGATAAAAAATAAGGTTCATTGTGAATGATAGCACAGGTACTAGTTTTATTGTTTATACTGCTTGATCTACTTTGTCAAGTTCTTTAGTACTTCGCAAGCCTCAGATCTATGTATCTCCATGTTCTTATTCTTTTTTTTTTTTTTAAGATTTTATTTATTTATTTGACAGATCTCAAGTATGCAGAGAGGCAGGCAGCGGGGGGTGGGGTGGGGTGGGATGCAGGCTCCCGCTGAGCAGAGAGCCCGATGTGGGGCTGGATCCCAGAACCCTGGGATCATGACCTGAGCCCAAGGCAGAGGCTTTAACCCACTGAGCCACCCAGGCGCCCCCGTTTTCTTATTCTTAATGTGCGTTCATTTGCAACAGTTCATGAAATCTCTAGTTGCAGTTCTGATATCATTCATCGTTCCACCTACAACTCAAATCCTTATCTTTATTGATGTTTCTCTTGGACTTAGGTATCTAGAACAGGAAAATTAATATTTTTAAAACCAAGCTCATCAACTGTTCTTCCAGACAGCTACTTCTCCTTAATTTCCTCGCCACCGCAGTATCTTATTGACATTTTCCAGTTTCCCCATAATCAACACTATTCTATGTGTGTTCTCCTCTTTGGCCAGGATTTATGCAGTGTTCTCTGGACAATGTAGTCTTCCTTTTAAGAGAACATGAGAGTTTCTTTTGGATAAGTTATGCTACAGTATAGCTAGCTACCAGCCAGAGGAAGTGCTGATATGTGTTTCTTCAGCAAGGATTTGACTTCCTAATGTGTGCCAGGCATGTGGTTAGTTCTAGGTCCTAATAAAGAACACAGGATAAATCTAGCTTCTGTCCCTCTTAAGATGGACATCATCAAGAAGACATAAGTACATCAGTACATAATTAGAATTTTTGAAAAGAGCTGTGAAGAAGATGTGTAGGGTGTTAGAAGGACCTACACCACAGGAGTAAAAATTAGATTTGGAAGTCAGTAAATAGTGCTGGTTCTAATTTCTCCAGCTCTGGATAAATATCTCTGCACTTTCTGGATTTCTCATTACTTTTTTGATACTATTTTTGTCATATTTCAAAAAAATCTTGGACTTCTGTAATTGGAAACAAATAAAGGTGGGTTTAATGGTTTCTTAATAAAGAGCTCACTTCAGAAATCAGTTTGGCTAGATGGTCTTGTCAGCATGATTTCAGGTTAGGAACTGAGTATGCATTGAGGGAAAGTCAGTGTGTATAAACCTCTTTGACTCATATCCATCCTGGAATTATTTCCACCTGTCACTGTTCAAGTAGTTTCTCCAGGCCATTAAATAATAGTGTACAACACTTTCTTCACTTCCTGATAATGGATTTCTTTCTTGTTTCCTGGGGCTGGGCTCAGAATAGAATCTTAGATTTCATGGTGTGTGTGTGTGTGTGTGTGTGTCCAGGATACTAAATAGTTCATGTAAGTATAACGAAGACATACTGACTGTCAAATGCAAATGAACTTGACTTTGTAAAACAGTTTTTTATTGGTAAGAAGATTGAGATACTTTGATAGCTAAAAGGAATTTTTGTATGTAAAAAAGTTGCTAAATACTTTAGGCTAATTCAGACACTAACAAAATGACAATTTGGTATTTCAGAAATAGTACCAATTAGAGGCAGAATTAAAATCTGGTGGAAGCTTTGCACAGTGGCAGTATCGTAGCCAATGATGTTTATCCGAGGCGCGATTATTGCTAATTAAAATCTGGTGGAGGTGTCAGTGCAACATCACTTTCTTTCAAGTTTATGTGGCTTTCTTTATGACATGGGGGTTTAGGTTTTTTTTATTCATACACTAGAGATAATATATTCTATAACAACATCCTGATGTTGGAGGCAGGTTTTTAAAAAATATTGAATGTAAGGTAACTTTAACTTAGAAACAATTAGATAAGCCAAAATTGAAACTGTGATCATAATTATACTTTGGGTCTATTTTCGTGTGTGGTGTAAGGAAGTGGTCCAATTTCATTTTTCTGCATGTGGCTGTCCAATTTTCCCAGCACCATTTATTGAAGAAGTATATCCATATATTTAAATAGATCAAAATCATATAGAACACATTTTCTGAGCACAGTGGGATTAAACTAAAAGTCACTAAAAGTAAGTAACAGTTAAAGTTAATAATAACTAAAATTAAGTAATTCATTCATAAAGAATCTATGGGCTATGTGTGAAGTAATAAGAGATAATGAAAGCAGGACCTAGTGGGAAACCTACAACTCTAAATGATTATGTTAGGAAAGAAGATATAAAATCAGTAACCTAAGGCTCCATCTTTTTGTTTGTTTCTTTGTTTATTTTCAGCGTAACAGTGTTCATTGTTTTTGCACCACACCCAGGGCTCCATGCAGTACGTGCCCTCCCTATTACCCACCACCTGCTTCCTCAACCTCCCACCACCCTCCCCCCCCCCCCCCCCGCCCTTCAAAACCCTCTGGTTGTTTTTCAGAGTCCATAGTCTCTCATGGTTCATCTCCCCTTCCAGTTTCCCTCAACTCCCTCTCCTCTCCATCTCCCCATGTCTTCCGTGTTCTTTGTTATGCTCCACAAATAAGTGAGACCATATGATACTTGACTCTCTCTGCTTGACTTATTTCGCTCAGCATAATTTCTTCCAGTCCTGTCCATGTTGCTACAAAAGTTGGGTATTCATCCTTTCTGATGGAGGCATAATACTCCATTGTGTATATGTACCACATCTTCCTTATCCATTCATCTGCTGAAGGGCATCTTGGTTCTTTCCACAGTTTGGCAACCGTAGCCATTGCTGCAATAAACATTGGGGTACAGATGGCCCTTCTTTTCACTACATCTGTATCTTTGGGGTAAATACCCAGCAGTGCAATTGCAGGGTCATAGGGAAGCTCTATTCTTAATTTCTTGAGGAATCTCCACACTGTTCTCCAAAGTGGCTGCACTAACTTGCATTCCCACCAACAGTGTAAGAGGGTTCCCCTTTCTCCACATCCTCTCCAACACGTGTTGTTTCCTGTCTTGCTAATTTTGGCCATTCTAACTGGTGTTAGGTGGTATCTCAATGTGGTTTTAATTTGAATCTCCCTGATGGCTAGTGATGATGAACATTTTTTCATGTGTCTGATAGCCATTTGTATGTCTTCGTTGGAGAAGTGTCTGTTCATATCTTCTGCCCATTTTTTGATATGATTATCTGTTTTGTGTGTGTTGAGTTTGAGAAGTTCTTTATAGATCCTGAATATCAACCTTTTGTCTGTACTGTCATTTGCAAATATCTTCTCCCATTCCGTGGTTGCCTTTTTGTTTTGTTGACTATTTCCTTTGCTGTGCAGAAGCTTTTGATCTTGATGAAGTCCCAAAAGTTCATTTTCAGATGGCTCTTCTTTTCACTACATCTGTATCTTTGGGGTAAATACCCAGCAGTGCAATTGCAGGGTCATAGGGAAGCTCTATTTTTAATTTCTTGAGGAATCTCCACACTGTTCTCCAAAGTGGCTGCACTAACTAGCATTCCCACCAACAGTGTAAGAGGGTTCCCCTTTCTCCACATCCTCTCCAACACATGTTGTTTCCTGTCTTGCTAATTTTGGCCATTCTAACTGGTGTCAGGTGGTATCTCAATGTAGTTTTAATTTGAATCTCCCTGATGGCTGGTGATGATGAACATTTTTTTTTTCACATGTCTGATAGCCATTTGTATGTCTTCATTGGAGAAAGCTGTAAAGACAAAGGAAAGAAAACCTAAAGTCAGTAGAAAAAAATAGTGCAGAAATCATCATAAGCAACAACAAAAAACCTGCCAGGCAATAAAGAAAATTAACAGAGGCAAAAAAAAAAAATGAGTCAAATCAACAAATTTGTAGCTAGACTGATTATGAAAATAAGAGAGAAAAAAAGAAACTACTAATATTGGTATACAAAAGGTTTTATTACCACAGATTCTACAGAGATTAAAAGGATAGTATGAGATGAGATGGCATCTAAAACTTTACAACAAACTTGACAAATTAGATAAAATGGAAAAATTTATTGAAAAATACAACTTGCAAAATTAACACAAAAAAATTACTAAAAATAAAAGAAATGCTGCAATCGGAATACTTGGGGTTCAGAAAAAGAAATAGAACTTTTTATCAAATCCTCCAAAACCATTTAAGTAAGAAATAACACCTGTCTTGTCAAAAATTTCAAAAAAGGAAGTTAGATCACTGCTCTCCTTGTTTGTGAGCCCAGCACAAAGTACAAAATAATTATCAATTAAGACCAAAATTCCTCATGGATATAAACAGAAGCTTCCTTAATGAATTGTTAATATTTGATGTCTACATATATCATGAGCAAATAGGGTTTATCCTAAGAATATAAGAGTGGTTTTGTCTTTTAAAATAACTCAGTGTAGTTGACTATATTCATAGATGAAAGGAGAAAAATGTACAGATCATTTTTTTCCTTTCCTTTTCTTTTTTAAATTTTTTTATAAACATATAATGTATTTTTATCCCCAGGGGTACAGGTCTGTGAATTGCCAGGTTTACACACTTCACAGGACTCACCATAGCACATACACTCCCCAACGTCCATAACCCCACCCCCACCCCTCCTCCCCCCAGCAACCCTCAGTTTGTTTTGTGAGATTAAGATTCACTTATAGATTGTCTCCCTCCCAATCCCATCTTGTTTCATTTATTCTTCTCCTACCGCCCTAACCCCCCATGTTGCATCTCCACGTCCTCATATCAGGGAGATCATATGATAGTTGTCTTTCTCTGGTTGACTTATTTCACTAAGCATGATACCCTCTAGTTCCATCCATGCCGTCGCAAATGGCAAGATTTCATTCCTTTTGATGGCTGCATAGTATTCCATGGTGTATATATACCACCTCTTCTTTACCCATTCATATGTTGATGGACATCAGGTTAATTCCAGAGTTTGGCTATTGTAGACATTGCTGCTATAAACATTTGGGTGCATGTGCCCCTTCAGATCACTACATTTGTATCTTTAGGGTAAATACCCAGTAGTGCAATTGCTGGGTCATAGGGTAGTTCTATTTTCAGCATTTTGAGGAACCTCCATGCTATTTTCCAGAGTGGTTGTACCAGCTTGCATTCCCACCAACAGTGTAGGAGGGTTCCCCTTTCTCCGCATCCTCGCCAGCATCTGTCATTTCCTGACTTGTTAATCTTAGCCATTCTGACTGGTGTGAGGTGATATCTTGTTGTGGTTTTGATTTGTATTTCCCTGATCCTGAGTGATGTGGAGCACTTTTTCATGTGTCTGTTGGCCATCTGGATGTCTTCTTTGCAGAAATGTCTGTTCATGTCTGCCCATTTCTTGATTGGATTATTTGTTTTTGGGGTGTTGAGTTTGCTAAGTTCTCTATAGATTTTGGACACTAGCCCTTTATCTGATAGATCGTTTGCAAATATCTTCTCCCATTCTGTCAGTTGTCTTTTGATTTTGTTAACTGTTTCCTTTGCTGTGCAAAAGCTTTTGATCTTGATGAAATCCCAATAGTTCATTTTTGCCCTTGCTTCCCTTGCCTTTGCCAATGTTCCTAGGAAGATGTTGCTGCGGCTGAGGTCGAAGAGGTTGCTGCCTGCGTTCTCCTCAAGGATTTTGATGGATTCCTTTCTCACATTGAGGTGCTCATCCATTTTGAGTCTATTTTCGTGTGTGGTGTAAGGAAATGGTCCAATTTCATTTTTCTGCATGTGGCTGTCCAATTTTCCCAGCACCATTTATTGAAGAAGCTGTCTTTTTTCCATTGGACATTCTTTCCTGCTTTGTTGAAGATGAGTTGACCATAGAGTTGAGGGTCTATTTCTGGGCTCTCTATTCTCTTCCATTGATCTATGTGCCTGTTTCTTTGCCAGTACCATGCTGTCTTGATGATGACAGCTTTGTAATAGAGCTTGAAGTCCAGAATTGTGATGCCACCCACTTTGGCTTTCTTTTTCAATATTCCTTTGGCTATTCGAGGTCTTTTCTGGTTCCATATAAATTTGAGGATTATTTGTTCCATTTCTTTGAAAAAAATGGATGGTATTTTGATAGGGATTGCATTAAATGTGTAGATTGCTTTAGGTAGCATAAACATTTTCACAATATTTGTTCTTCCAATCCAGGAGCATGGAGCATTTTTCCATTTCTTTGTGTCTTCCTCAATTTCTTTCATGAATACTTTATAGTTTTCTGAGTATAGATTCTTAGCCTCTTTGGTGAGATTTATTCCTAGGTGTCTTATAGTTTTGGGTGCAATTGTAAATGGGATTGACTCCTTAATTTCTCTTTCTTCTGTCTTGTTGTTGGTGTACAGAAATGCAACTGACTTCTGTGCATTGATTTTATATCCTGACACTTTACTGAATTCCTGTACACGTTCTAGCAGTTTTGGAGTGGAGTCTTTTGGGTTTTCCACATATAGTATCATATCATCTGCGAAGAGTGACAGTTTGACTTCTTCTTTGCCGATTTGGATGCCTTTAATTTCTTTTTGTTGTCTGATTGCTGAGGCTAGGACTTCTAGTACTATGTTGAATAGCAGTGGTGATAATGGACATCCCTGCCGTGTTCTTGACCTTAACGGAAAAGCTTTCAGTTTTTCTCCATTGAGAATGATATTTGTGGTGGGTTTTTTCATAAATGGCTTTGATAATATTGAGGTATGTGCCCTCTGTCTCTACACTTTGAAGAGTTTTGATCAGGAAGGGATGCTGTACTTTGTCAAATGCTTTTTAAGCATCTATTGAAAGTATCATATGGTTCTTGTTCTTTCTTTTATTAATGTGTTCTATCACATTGATTGATTTGCGGATGTTGAACCAACCTTGTAGCCCTGGAATAAATCCCACTTGATCGTGGTGAATAATCCTTTTAATGTACTGTTGAATCCTATTGGCTAGTATTTTGGTGAGAATTTTTGCATCTGTGTTCATCAAGGATATTGGTCTGTAGTTCTCTTTTTTGGTGGGATCCTTGTCTGGTTTTGGGATCAAGGTGATGCTGGCCTCATAAAATGAGTTTGGAAGTTTTCCTTCCGTTTCTATTTTTTGGAACAGTTTCAAGAGAATAGGAATTAGTTCTTCTTTAAATGTTTGGTAGAATTCCCCTGGGAAGCCGTCTGGCCCTGGGCTTTTGTTTGTTTGGAGATTTTTGATGACTGTTTCAATCTCCTTACTGGTATGGGCCTGTTCAGGTTTTCTATTTCTTCCTGGTTCAGTTGTGGTAGTTTATATGTCTCTAGGAATGCATCCATTTCTTCCAGATTGTCAAATTTGTTGGCGTAGAGTTGCTCATAGTATGTTCTTATAATTGTCTGTACTTCTTTGGTGTTAGTTGTGATCTCTCCTCTTTCATTCATGATTTTATTGATTTGGGTCCTTTCTCTTTTCTTTTTGATAAGTCTGGCCAGGAGTTTATCAATCTTATTAATTCTTTCAAAGAACCAGCTCCTAGTTTCGTTGATTTGTTCTGTTGTGTTTTTTTGGTTTCTATTTCATTGATTTCTGCTCTGATCTTTATGATTGCTCTTCTCTTGCTGGGTTTAGGGTTTCTTCCTTGTTCTTGCTCTAGCTCCTTTTGGTGTAGGGTTAGGTTGTGTACTTGAGACCTTTCTTGTTTCTTGAGAAAGGCTTGTACCGCTATATATTCTCCTCTCAGGACTGCTTTCGCTGTGTCCCACAGATTTTGGACCATTGTGTTTTCATTATCATTTGTTTCCATGAATTTTTTCAATTGTTCTTTAATTTCCTGGCTGACCCATTCATTCTTTTAGAAGGATGCACTTTAGTCTCCACATATTTGGGTTCTTTCCGAATTTCCTCTTGTGATTGAGTTCTAGCTTCAGAGCATTGTGGTCTGAAAATATGCAGGGAATGATCCTAATCTTTTAATACCAGTTGAGACCTGATTTAGGACCCAGGATGTGATCTATTCTGGAGAATGTTCCATGTGCACTAGAGAACGATGCATATTCTGTTGCTTTGGGATGAAATGTTCTGAATATATTTGTGATGTCCATCTGGTCCATTTAAGGCCTTTATTTCCTTGTTGATCTTTTGCTTGGATGATCTGTCCATTTCAGTGAGGGGAGTGTTAAATTCCCTTACTCTTACTCTATTATTGTCAGTGTGTTTCTTTGATTTTGTTATTAATTGGTTTATATAGTTGGCTGCTCCCATGTTAGGGGCATAGATATTTAAAATTATTAGATCTTCTTGTTGGACAGACCCTTTGAGTATGATATAGTGTCCTTCCTCATCTCTTGTTATAGTCTTTGGCTTAAAGTCTAATTGATCTGCTATAAGGATTGCCATCCCAGCCTTCTTTTGATGTCCATTAGCATGGTAAATTGTTTTCCACCCCTCACTTTAAATCTGGAGGTGTCTTCAGGTCTAAAATGAGTTTCTTATAGGCAACATACTGATGGGTTTTGTTTTTTTATGCATTCTGATACTCTGTTTCTTTTGATTGGGCCATTTAGCCCATTAACATTCAGGGTAACTATTAAAAGATATGAATTTAGTGTCATTGTATTGCCTGTAAGCTGACTGTTACTGTATATTGTCTCTGTACCTTTCTGATCTACTACTTTTAGGCTCTCTCTTTGCTTAGAGACACCCCTGATCCTTCTGTGACCCTGTGGGACCTGTGGCCATGCTGACCCCGCATAGGCTTCACTCTGGTTTAGCCTCTGGAGCAATGTCCCTCAGCAGAACAGACTTTTAAAATTCCTTGTTTAGTGCTCCCTTGCTTTGCCGCTTTCTGGGAGCTGGCCCCTCCCTCCACAGTCTATCTCCCTGTCACTTTGAATTCACTTCTCCGCCAGTCCTACCTTTCAGAAAGTGGTTGATTTTCTGTTTCTAGAATGCTGTTCTTCTTCTCTTCCATCTCCTGTTGGATTTGTAGGTGTTTGCAATGTTTAGATAATCTATCTAGCTGATCTGCTACCTGATGTAGTCTCAGCCTGCTACTTCTCCGCCATCTTTTCCAGATCATTTTAATAGATGTAAAAAATAATTCAGAAACAATAAATAGGCATTCCTTATTAAAATGATCAGCAAATTAATAATAGGAGTTTTTTTTTCTCAAAAAATAGAGCTCCTTCCAGTTGAAACACATCTTGTTAAAGAGGGCACATTTTGTCATGAGCGCTGGGTTTTATATGTAACTAATGAATCATTGAACACTAAATCAGAAACTAATGATGTACTATACAGTGGCTAACTGAACATAAAAAAAAAGGAACATGGAAATTGCCGCTGAATTGTAACAACAGATAAAAAACTGAACTGAAAATCATCAGTGCTTCTTATGTCTGTCAGGGACATTAGGTCATCAGGAAAACTTCTGTTCCCAAAATTGAAGAGACAGACAGATAGATGCAAGAATCATAATATATAGGAGCATAAACCCATGAACAGTAGTTGACATAGAGGCCAGTACTAAGGCAGGAAAACAAACTATTCTTGACCAGTCGCTGAAGGCTCTGTATATGGAAGTCTGAGAGTTAAAACCTCCACGGGGGCCTAATGATACAGGGACTACACTTATTTGTGAGTTTCACTTCCTGAACCCTGTCAGGTTTTCACAACAAAGACCAAAATAATAATAATAATAATAATAATAATAATAATAATAATAACAGCAACAGCAGCAGCAGCAATAGTAATATATATATACATATATATTATATATATATATATTATTACTATACCTAAACATGTATTCAAATTGCAGAAAATCAAAGATAAAGTATATAATAATTATAATTTAGTATTATTACAATGCTTTTGATCTCCAAAATTTCTTTTTAATTTTTTCTTGGACAATTCTCTGCTTACCTTCTGGCTGTCTGTTCTTGCATTCTGTCTGCTTTATCCACTGGTACCCTTAGCACACCTGACATAGTTGTTTTAAACTTTCAGTCTGTAAATTCCAATATCCCTGCCATTTCTGGGTCTTGTTTGCTCTTTTGTCTCAAAAACTAGTTTTTGCCTTTTAGTATGCCTTGTAGATTTTGTTTGGAATCCAGACAGGATGTACTAGGTAAAAAGAACTGAGATAAATAGGTCTTTAGTGGTGTGGTGGTAAGATGAGTATGGGAAGGGAAGCCTTCTATCCCATGATTAAATCTCAGTCATTGTGTGAGCCTGTGTCCCTGGGCTATAATGTTTAAAAGTTCTCAGGTTTTTTTCACACCTTCGCACCCTCCACCCCTCACACTGGCAAGGGAGACTGTAATAAATGAAGAATGCATTTGATGAGCTCATTAGAAGATTGCACAAGGCTAAGGAAAAAAAAATCCATAATCCTGAGAATACATCAATAGAAACTTCCAAAACTGAAAATCAAAGAGAAGAGAGACTGAAAAATCCCAAAATATTCAAGAACTGTGGGACAACTACAGAAGGTATAATGTGTAAATGAAATACCAGGAGAAAGAAACAGAAAAAAAAATTTTTTTAAGCAATAATGGTTGAGAATTTCCCAAAATGAAGACACCAAACCAAAGATTTAGGAACTGTGGAAAACACCTAGCAGGATAAATGTCAATAACAAAACCAAAAAACTACACCTAAACATATATTCAAACTGCAGAAAGTCAAAGATAAATTAAAAACTTGAAAGAAAATGAGGAAATAACACAGTATCTATAAAGGAACAAGTAAAAGAATTACATAGCACTTCTCAGGAAACAATGAAAACAAAAATTGAATAGAGTGAAATGCTTAAAGTGTTGGGAAAAAAACACCAACATGAAATTCTATGTCTTGCAAATTATCCTTTAATAGTAAAGAAGAAAAGTAAAGACTCAGACAAACAAAATTGAGGGAATTGGTTGCCAGTAATTTTGTTGTCATTTCTGCCTCGCAGGAAATATTAAAAGAAGTTATTCAAAGAGAAGGAAAATGCAAAGATGAAATGAAAATGTTTCTTTTTCTTTATTTCTTTTTTTAAATTTAATTTTTTTTATAAACATATAACGTATAATTAGCCCCAGGGGTAGAGCTCTGTGAATCGCCAGGTTTACACACTTCACAGCACTCACCATAGCATATACCCTCCCCAATGTCCATAACCCAACCACCCTCTCAATACCCTCCACCCCTCGGCAACCCTCTGTTTGTTTTATGAGATTAAGAGTCTCTTACAATTTGTCTGGCTCCTGATCCGATCTTGTTTCATTTATTCTTTTCCTACCCCCCAAACCCCCCCATGTTGCTTCACGACTTCCTTGTATCAGGGAGATCATATGATAGTTGTCTTTCTCTGATTGACTTATTTCACTAAGCATAATACCCTCTAGTTCCATCCACATTGTTGCAAATAGCAAGATTTCTTTTGATGGCTGTATAGTATTCCATTGTGTGTGTGTGTGTGTGTGTGTGTGTGTGTGTGTGTGTGTGTGTGTACCACCTCTTCTTTATCCATTCATATGTTGATGGACATCTAGGTTCTTTCCATAGTTTGGCTATTGTGGACATTGCTGCTATAAACATTTGGGTGCATGTGCCCCTTTGGATCACTACGTTTGTATCTTTAGGGTAAATACCCAGTAGTGCAATTGCTGGGTCATAAGGTAGCTCTATTTTCAACTTTTTGAGGAACCTCCATGCTGTTTTCCAGAGTGGTTGCACCGGCTTGCATTCCCACCAACAGTGTAGGAGGATTCCCCTTTCTCCGCATCCTCGCCAGCATCTGTCATTTCCTGACTTGTTAATTTTAGCCATTCTGACTGGTGTGAGGTGGTGTCTCATTGTGGTTTTGATTTGTATTTCCCTGTTGCCGAGTGACGTGGAGCACTTTTTCATGTGTCTGTTGGCCATCTGGATGTCTTCTTTGCTGAAATGTCTGTTCATGTCTTCTGCCCATTTCTTTTTTCTTTTTTTAATATTTTATTTATTTGACAGAGAGAAATCACAACTAGACAGAGAGGCAGGCAGAGAGAGAGGAGGAAGCAGGCTCCCTGAAGAGCAGAGAGCCCGATGCGGGGCTCAATCCCAGGACTCTGGGATCATGACCTGAGCTGAAGGCAGAGGCTTTAATCCACTCAGCCACCCAGGCGCCCCTCTTCTGCCCATTTCTTGATTGGATTATTTGTTCTTTGGGTGTTGATTTTGATAAGCTCTTTATAGATTTTGGATACTAGCCCTTTATCCGATATGTCATTTACAAATATCTTCTCCCATTCTGTCAGTTGTCTTTTGGTTTTGTTAACTGTTTCCTTTGCTGTGCAAAAGCTTTTGATCTTGATGAAGTCCCAGTAGTTCATTTTTGCCCTGGCTTCCCTTGCTTTTGGCGATGTTCCTAGGAAGAAGTTGCTGCGGCTGAGGTTGCAGAGGTTGCTGCCTCTGTTCTCCTCAAGGATTTTGATGGATTCCTTTCTCACACTGAGGTCCTTCATCCATTTTGAGTCTATTTTCATGTGTGGTATAAGGAAATTTCATTTTTCTGCATGTGGCTGTCCAATTTTCCCAACACCATTATTTGAAGAGGCTGTCTTTTTTCCATTGCATTTTCTTTCCTGCTTTGTCAAAGATTAGTTGACCATAGAGTTGAGGGTCTATTTCTGGGCTCTCTATTCTCTTCCATTGATCTATGTGCCTGTTTCTTTGCCAGTACCATGCTGTCTTGATGATGACAGCTTTGTAATAGAGCTTGAAGTCCAGAATTGTGATGCCACCCACTTTGGCTTTCTTTTTCAATATTCCTTTGGCTATTCGAGGTCTTTTCTGGTTCCATATAAATTTGAGGATTATTTGTTCCATTTCTTTGAAAAAAATGGATGGTATTTTGATAGGGATTGCATTAAATGTGTAGATTGCTTTAGGTAGCATAGACAAAAAATGTTTGTTTTTCTTATTCTTAACCTAGCAGATAAATTTGTTTTAATTCATAACAGTTCCAATGTATTTAATGATAATAGCTTATTAATAAATTAAAGGAAATGCAGTAATGGCAAAAATAAGGGAGGGAGGGATTAGGAACACCTTGTTATTTTAAATCATTTACACTACCTGTGGAGTAGTTGAGTATTGTTTGAAAGTGAATTTTGATTCATTGTACATTTATATTGCAAATTCTAGGACAACTAACAAAAGTGGGGGGAAAAGTAATTTTTTGGCAATGTTGTCAAAAAAGAGGGAAAATATAATCTTACAAAATTCTCATTTGAAACCAGAATATGTAGAAAAGAGTGAATGAAAAAGAAGAAAAAGAAAAAAAGAGTACAACAAAAAAGAGAACAGTACAACAAATAAAAAACAGAAATAAGATATATATTTATCTAAATACTTCAGTAATGACTTTATCAATTATAAATCAGATTCTCAGAGTTGATAAAAGAACAAGATCTAATTCTTTTTCACAAGTCACCCACTTTCAATATAAAAACACATATAGATAAAAGTAAAAAAAGGGAGAAAGATGTGCCATGATAACGCTAACTAAAAGAAGGCTGGAATAGCTATATTAATTACAGACAGCAAATATTAGGGCAAAGAAAACTCTCAGAGGTAAAGAAAGGTATTACCCTCTGAGAAATGAGTCAATTCTCCAAAAAGATAAAGCAGTTGTTAATACCAATACACCTAACAACAGAGAGTCAAAATCTGTAAGGTATGAACTGATAGAACTACAAGATGGGATAGATGAATCTAATATTGTAGCTGGAAACTTCAACACCACTCTGTAAGTAATGTACAGGTCCAGCAGGCAGAGTATCACTAGATGCATAGTTGAACTCAACAACACCATCAGTCAGTGATTATAAATGATACATAGAGAATACTTCATTCAAAAATAGTATATTGCCCATTCTTCTTAGGGGAATATGGAACATTCATCAAGATAGACCATGTTCTAGGTCATGAAACACCCTTTAAATAATTTAAAGGAATAGAAATTACACAATGTACCCTTTTAGACCACAGTTGGGAGAACTGTTGTTTGGTTTTGGTTTTGGATTTCGTTTTGGTTTTGGTTTTGGTTTTTTCAACCCTTGCATGAGTTGTTCTTTTTCTTTTGGTTGGACCTGAATAATACTAAGAGACCTTTGATCTAGCTTTTCCACCGTAGTCTTCCCACCATTTTTGTCCCCCTTTTTCTCTGAATCCATATCTTCATGAAACTTCTGGATCTGCTCAATGTTAGTTGACTCTGTTAACAGTGAGTGACTCTACAAAGTGGGTATGTTTTTTAATATGGATTTCATATCAAGCAGTTTTCTCAGGATAATTAAAAGCAGAAAATATCACTTGTTTTGTTGACAAGTTATTTTAATATACTTCACATTGCTGGTTGATAAGTCGTTGAACCAAATGCTATCTTTATATTTAGTCTTTCAATTTCTTTTCTGGACTGCAAACAAATTGCCTAAAAGGTACAATTAAGAGGCATAAGATTTGATGGGAAATTTGTTTCACATTCAGCCAATTTGTCCTTTGCTTTAATTTAATTTTACATTCCTGTTAAAAGTTAAATTTGTTTTCAAATTCTATTAAGGGGAAAGTGGGAAGAAACTTGGTGAAGTCATTTGCCTTTTCTCACAGGTGGAAATATAAAGTTTTTCTGTATATCGACCTTAATGAAGTTGCACCTAGCTTAGCACTATTGAGGGCAATGAACAACCCATTTGCCAACAATATGACCAATAGTTCTTACTGGGTCAATTAGATTGTCCCAAGAACTGTATACAAACCATTTTGCAACTCCATTTTACCTTCATGATGGAGTTGAAAATGTATTGCTTATTTAGGAAGTACTCTAGGCAGAAATAGTAATTAATGGAACAAGATTATGAAGGCAACAAAATGATCATTATATTGAGTTGTTCTTTTGTACTATTGAGCTAGGTGGGAAAAAAAAGCATTTTTCAAACTGGACATGAGGGAATATTGAATATTTATGGCTTCCTATTCTAGCACGTGTCCAACAAACAACTAAGTGTTAACTGATAATGTAAAGTGTCAGGGCAGTCCGTTGAGAGTGATGCTGTCCTGTGAATCAAACCAGAGTCCATCTGGCCTATTCCCAAAGTATCCTAATAATTAGTTTCCTCAGCTTTTCTGAATGACCCAGTTGAGCATCTCACAGTCCTTCCAAGGCAAAGAGTTTCTCTTATGTTACCATTATTAGTGACAAAAGTGGTAAGCTGCATTTTTTTAGAGCAATTAAAGTTCAAAAAAGAGCTTTCACAAACATATAAATCACCACAGTCTATGCCTAATTTAGGTATAATTATCCCAACTCAAAGGGTAAAGAATTTAAAATTTTCACCAATTTTCATGGCATTAAGTCCTTTAAAACTGACTAACAAAATATGTGTTGACATTCTAAATCTATAATTTCAGTTCAGTGATGACTGACATGGAGCCCATGTTACATGGAGGGAATTCTCTAAGGATAGGCATCAAGGATGCAATGAATTCCTTCAAACTGTACGTGGAATATTATCTATGTATATGGGAAAAATAATTTTCTTAAGGTTCTCAAAGGGTATCAAGAATCTAAATATGTTCAAGAAACATAGGTTTAACTTATTCCATTTTTTTAGCTCATGGTTTAGAGATCATCCTAATAATAGATTTCCATACATAATTAACTTCTTTGCTATATTAAATCATATTAGAAATAGACAAAAATACAGGAATGGCTGCATTTTATCTATTGTTATTCATTATCTAGGCATGAGGGACTTAGAAACTTAATTAACTGAATATTCTAGGACAACAGCCAGCTTGATTATGAACTTTCAGTCTCTAGACATGTTGGTAGTTACTGCATTTCAAATTGGCAATAGAATCAATTACTGAATCCTCTTGATATTTCTCTAATAAATCTCTCTAAGCTGTCCAGTCTTTGATTTCTTGTTATCATATTGAGCTCAGGTTCTACTAACTCTTCTCTCTGTCACAGCAGTTTCCAAATAACATTTTTGTCTTTCTTTTTCCTCATACTGTAGTTAAAGTAATACTTTTAAATGTCAGCATACTTCTTAAAACTTTTAATATTTTCTCATTGCTCTTAGTATAAATTCTAGGTTTTCAAACACTACCCATTTTCCCTTGTAAGACTTGACCTCTTTTTTTATTCTGCAGACTTCTATTTTGAGACATATTAACCCTTCAACTTTTCCTTCTAACAATCCTGAGTCTGTTGTGTTGTCTCAAAATGGCCAAAACCCCTTAGATCTTCCCAGTTGTCTTAAATGCTGCTCTTCACTCTAGAACAGTGTTCTCCAAGTAGGATCCTCAGGTCAACAGCAGCATATTCTGGGGAACTTGATAGAAATGCAAAATCTAGCTTACTTCTAAGACCTACTGAATCATTGGCATGTTGTTTGTTGTTTGTTTTTAACAAGTCCTCCCAGTGATTCTGATGTGTGCCCAACTTGGAGAACCACTGTTCAAAGAGCATTTGCTACCTTCCTTTGTCCTGGTAAATCCTACATGTCAGCTCAGATCTTAATTCTTTGAAGAAATTTCTATTACTTTCCAGGTTTCTCAGTGAATCCTCTATTTTCCACAGAGTTAATACAACTCATGATTCAGTATGCCTGTAGATTTCTATACCCATGGAAAAATTCTGATTAAATGATTTGAATGAAGAATGGAAATAGGAAAATTGAAACACACATAACATTCCTGGGTGATCCTACTGACAACCCAAATTTATAATTACAGAGTTAACTATATAGCTCTGCATTTTGTGGAGTGGCGGTGGTTACCATTGTCAACAACAGAAATGTATTGAATGTAATTTTGTTATAAGGAAAACTTCAGTCTGTGTTAATCTGAATTTTTTCTTTCACTCCTTTGTAGTGAGTAATGCACTTTAATTTTTTTTCTTAAAATATATTTGAAGTGTATTATACATAGGGATAGGTACATATTTCTTCAGTGTATACCTTGATAAGATTTTCACAAACAAACAATGTACATAAAACCAACAACCAAGTCAGAAACCTGAACATTATTGGGACACCTAGGTGGCTCAGTTGGGCGAGCATCTGACTCTTAATTTCATTTTCCGCTCAGGTCATGATCTCAGAGTCCTGAGATTGAGCCCAGCATCAGACTCTGAGCTCAGCAAGGATTCTGCTATACATTATTTCCCTCTGCCCCTCCCCCCACGTGCACACTCTCTCTCTCTCTCTCTCTAAAATAAATAAATCTTAAAGCAAACAAACAAATCTGAACATCACTAAGATTCCAGAAGTTCCCCCTTGTGCTTCCAGTGAGTGACCACTATCCTGCCTTCCAACAGCTTAGTTTTGCCCATTTTTGTACTATTAACAGAATCAAGCACTATTTTATTTACTTCTTTTACATAAGAAACACAGTAAACTCTTTGAACACTTCCAGATGACATTACATTATAAACAATCACGCAGTTTTGTCTTCAGCCTGCATTTTAGCAAAATATTTGGAAACTCCCCACTCTGTCACTATTTTGGGTGAAATTTTGGCTCCCCCAGCAAATACTTATTTCTTTTTTTTTTTAAATTTATTTATTTTTTCAGCATAACAGTATTCATTGTTTTTGCACAACACCCAGTGCTCCATGCAATACGTGCCCTCCCTATTACCCACCACCTGTTCCCCCAACCTCCCACCCCTGACCCTTCAAAACCCTCAGGTTGTTTTTCAGAGTCCATAGTCTCTTATGGTTCGCCTCCCCCTCCAATTTTTTTTTTATAAACATATAATGTATTTTTATCCCCAGGGGTACAGGTCTGTGAATCGCCAGGTTTACACACTTCACAGCACTCACGATAGCACATACCCTCCCCAATGTCCATAACCCCCTCCCCCTCTCCCAACCCCACCTCCCCCCAGCAACCCCCCAAATACTTATTTCTAAACAGGACTTCTCTCATGGTCTGTACTCCTGAATCCACTATTCTTATTAGTGACTTACAAGGTAATAGGTGACCACCTACCCTGATGTGACAAATGGCCTCCTTGTACATGCAGGTAAGCCCACTGGCAAATGAAGCCAATCAGAGTTCCTGAGGTTTGAGTATTTGTTCCAGACAAATTAAAATTCAGAAGATTATTAAGCATGCAGAATTATTGAATTTGCACCAAATGTGAAGTATTCAGCAGTCTGGAAGTGTTTATTGTTCTAATCCATTCTTAAGCACTAAGTGTGACATTTTGGTATGTAATGAAAACTGTTTCTTTCTCTAGCTCTCTGTATTACCCCCTAATTGAAAGGACTGTGCACCGCCAGCTTTCATGATGTCTGAGGTTAAGCATCGTATTTCTATGCTCTTCACAGAAGGAGGACTTCTGCTCCTGCTTACCCATGCTGAAACTTGGGTGGAGACTCTTGCCTTTATGGAGGGTGGATGCAAGCTTATAGCTAACCGAATGTGTTCTAGCGGAGGTGCAATTTTGGACCAGGAGAGCCTGGATTCAAATTCCGTATCTCTGTGACTTTGCTCAAGTTGCATAAAATTCTATGCATCTCAAGTGCCCCATTTGTAAAGTAGTGATACAGTGCTATTCTATCCACAGGGGTTTTGCTAAGTTTAAGTGTATTCAGATATATAAACATAATGTCTTTTTTCAACAGTGTCCAGAAAGTAATAAGCATAATCCAAATGTTAGCTTTTAAAGTTATTGTCCATAGCATTTGGATATGAACGAATCAATGAAGCAATCCCAGGGACCCTGTCCTTCCCTCAATCATTTAGAAGCCTTAGTATAGACCCATGACTAGTTCTGGGAGAAGCTCTGCTTCAGGGTCAAACATATGCCTTAGTACAAATCCAGATGTATAAACTACTATGTAAGTCCTGAATTTGTGCAATATGCTTGCTCTGCTCTCCTCCCCCAAATCCTGACTGCTTCCTCTCTCTCTCAGTCCCTGTGCACTTGACCTCTTGAAGTCAGTACCCCACCCACTTCTTTAGAAAGACAGCTTGCTTTTGCCTGCCTGAATTGATGTTTGGGTCAGCTTCCAGCACAGACTTAGGCTCTGTCATGTAACCAAACTTTTAAAGATCAGGAGAAACCATCACTGTCACTTGATCTCATTTGAAATTTGGGACACTGATAGCCACCTCTTGCGTTCTTATAAAAACAAAATGAAATCAAAATTTACATGATAAGGAATGGCTAAAATTAACAAGTCAGGAAATGACAGATGCTGGCGAGGATGTGGAGAAAGGGGAACCCTCCTCCACTGTTGGTGGGAATGCAAGCTGGTGCAACCACTCTGGAAAACAGCATGGAGGTTCCTCAAAATGTTGAAAATAGAACTACCCTATGACCCAGCAATTGCACTACTGGGTATTTACCCTAAAGATACAAACATAGTGATCTGAAGGGGCACGTGTACCCGAATGTTTATAGCAGCAATGTCTACAATAGCCAAACTATGGAAAGAACCTAGATGTCCATCAACAGATGAATGGATAAAGAAGATGTGGTATATATACACAATGGAATACTATGCAGCCATCAAAAGAAATGAAATCTTGCCATTTGCGACGACGTGGATGGAACTAGAGCGTATCATGCTTAGTGAAATAAGTCAATCAGAGAAAGACAACTATCATATGATCTCCCTGATATGAGGACATGGAGAAGCAACATGGGGGGTTAGGGGGATAGGAGAAGAATAAATGAAACAAGATGGGATTGGGAGGGAGACAAACCATAAATGACTCTTAATCTCACAAAACAAACTGGGGGTTGCTGGGGGGAGGTGGGATTGGGAGAGGGGGAGGGGGCTATGGACATTGGGGAGGGTATGTGCTATCGTGAGTGCTGTGAAGTGTGTAAACCTGGCGATTCACAGACCTGTACCCCTGGGGATAAAAATATATTATATGTTTATTAAAAAAAAAAAATTTTGGAAGGGGAGGCGAACCATAAGAGACTATGAACTCTGGAAAACAACCTGAGGGTTTTGAAGGGTCAGGGGTGGGAGGTTGGGGGAACAGGTGGTGGGTAATGGGGAGGGCATGTTTTGCATGGAGCACTGGGTGTTGTGCAAAAACAATGAATACTGGGGCGCCTGGGTGGCTCAGTGGATTAAGCCGCTGCCTTCGGCTCAGGTCATGATCTCAGGGTTCTGGGACCGAGTCCCGCATCGGGCTCTCTGCTCTGTAGGGAGCCTGCTTCCTCCTCTCTCTCTGCCTGCCTCTCTGCCTACTTGTGATCTCTCTGTCTGTCAAATAAATAAATAAAATCTTTAAAAAAAAAAAAACCAAAAACAATGAATACTGTTACGCTGAAAAAATAAATAAAATGGGGAAAAAAAAATTTACATGATAAGCATCCACCTATAAAATAAGGATAAATCGCCTACATGGTAGATTTCATAGAAATTAGGTGAGATTATAGATTTGAAACCTTAAATACAGTATCTGGTTGAAAAAAATGCTCAAGTATCGATAGCAGTATTTTATTATGATGCAGTAAAACATAAGGCCCATATCACAATAAGTGAAAAGAAAGTAATCTCCACAGTATTTTGCAGAATACTGTAGTTACTGGAGTAAGGGTTCATTTTGGCCTGCTTAAATAAAGCAGTGTAAGGAGAGAACATTGTAGGACCATGCACTACCACCAGGAAGCGTCCATAGGCAGACTAAGTAATGGAACGTGATCATTAAGTATCTTACAGCAGATACACTATCTATGATAGAATATATAAACTGGTGGTGGGTATTATGGAGGGCACATATTGCATGGAGCACTGGGTGTGGTGCATAAACAATGAATTCTGGAAATTAAAAGAAATTAAAAAATTAAAATTAAAAAAAGAATATATAAACTGTTAGAACTTGTTCTCAGCATTGTTACAGTTGAAACGTGATTTTAGATAAGTAGAACTGTTACTCCACTCTAAATAGTAGAACCAAGACGTCCTGCAGGATATAGCACCGTGCTCTGGCTTCACCAGACTCTCACCTACCTGACCGTCAGATATAGATCTTGATTTTCTCACTTCTATGTAAGTTCAAATGATCCACATAAATACACCCCATGAGCACAGGAGCGCGCACACACACCCCATGCATGCACACATTACTTATATCCTTGGTCAAGTTAAGATCTATTCATCTAGTAGAGTGGATATTCTCTGACAGCAGATTTCAAAATATTTTCACTGATCCACAAGAGGAAATGGATTTCACACTGGAAGTCTAGCAGAGATGTGCAGGTGTGTGTGTGTGTGTGTGTGTGTGTGTTTGTGTGTGCACACACGCACATGGCATTAGGTAGATTTTATCTAAATGTATCATCCGCAAAAAAGATTGTGAAAGTTTCATAAATAGTACATGCTTTTATTATGAGTCATACATTATTATATAGCTTGTCATATCTGATTCTCTTTATTTTTCTTCTACTTTATTTTTTTTAATCCTTGTTTCAATCCACCATTTTCAGATTTCAAATCCACTAATAAGTCTTGACCTACAGTTTGGATAATGCTGTTTTAGAAAACGGTTACTGAGTACTTAAGTGAATCTTGCATCAAAAATGTTGCTTTGTGTTATGTTCTATAAAGCTACTTTGACTTTAGCCTTGAAAAACCTCATAGCATTTTGACCAAACTCTGCATGTAACAAATTCAAGTATGCCCAAGAAGTAAAGTTGCTGCTTGCTGAAAATGGGTCAGTTCTTTCCTCTACCCATTATACTTGTCCTTATAGCCCTGTTTTCCAATAAATGCCTTATATGCTCAAAGTTTATTTTTTAGCTCAAAACTGATTGCTCAAGAATGACAGGTAAGATATTAAAGAACATTCTTTGAGGCCTATGACTGCCAGCAATAGCATGAAAGTAATTTGCACATTATGAAAAGTTCTCTCTTTTTTTTTCTATTTTTAAGAACTTTAAAATAAAACTGCTAAGTAGCTCTATTTAGTCACACATCGCTTTTCTTTCTTTCTTCATTTGCTGCCCCCCCACCAATTTCCTGCTCTATTCACTTGATCTGGCAGAATGACGACCTATACTTAATTACTTTCTACCTTTCCATGAATTTCTGTAGGCATCCAAGTAGCTGAGGCCAAAGTTTTAATTGTTGTCAGGATTTGTTTAGTTTTGTGAGCTCTTCCAAAGTGTGCCGATCTCAAAAAATCCTTTACAAACTAAAAACAAGAAAGCCAATTTTTTTTTCTTTTATCTTTTCTTTCCTACATTACTCTTTTGGTATGTATGTTTGCATGTTGAAAAGGGGAAAATATGAATTGACCCTTCCCCCAGCAAAGTTGAATAATTTTCCAAACATAATAAATTTAATAATTTAGTCTTTTCTAAATGATTGATGATGCCTCCTTTATCACATATTAAGATTAATACTATAGGGGTGCCTGGGTGGCTCAGTGGGTTAAGCCTCTGCCTTCAGCTCAGGTCATGAGTCCTGGGATCGAGCCCTGCATGGGGCTTTCTGCTCAACAGGGAGCCTGCTTCCCCTTCCTCTCTGTCTGACTCTCTGCCTACTTGTGATCTCTCTCTCTGTCAAATAAATAAATAAAATAAAATAAAAGATTTATACTACAGTATTATAAATTATTCATCCCTTTGATCTCTATTTTTGTGTGAATACTAAATCATGTTAATTACTGAAAATATGTTTATATATTTGAAAGGTGAGTGCCTTTATGGTTCTCTGTTTTCCTTACACTAATATTTACAGGGAAAAAAGCCTTGGAACCAACCAATTTTTCTTAATTGAATTCCTTATTTATTAGTATAAATTGCTCTTGGCCATAATTTTATATTCCATTTGTTCTGGTGACAAAAATTGTTTCTAAATTATAAAAATAGAAACACATGCAGTGTATCCAGTACATTTATGATGTTTA
Organism: Meles meles; assembly: GCF_922984935.1. NCBI lineage: Eukaryota > Metazoa > Chordata > Mammalia > Carnivora > Mustelidae > Meles > Meles meles. The sequence continues at coordinate 90,731,549 of NC_060068.1, forward strand.
ATAAGGAGCACCATGAATTCCAGGTTTACTACTATGTAAACAATTGAATATTTTTTGAGCATATAAGTAGGTTGACATCAGTACATTAATTGGTCAAAGTTCAGAGAGGTAAAATAAGGAGCATTAATGAGTACATAGGGATAAACATTCAATTGGATCCTAACTAGGTGGAAAGATTCATCTTTGTCAGCAAGAGATAGTCTCAAAGTAGATATTCAGTGGCAAAGGAATAAAACCTAAGGAAAAAAAAAGCCTTTATCTAAACAATGATTATGTAGTTCATGCAGAGACAAATACTACTGTGGAAAAATTTGTGATGTCTGTATTAGACCATAGAATTAACATATAGTTAAGATTCATGGCATAAAGCCCTGAAATAGAAGAAGCAGAAGGGGACACCTGGGTGGCTCGGTCGGTTAAACATCTGCCTTCAGCTCAGGTGATGATCCCAGGGTGGTGGGGTTGAGCCCCGCCTTGGGCTCCCTGCTCACCTGGAGTCTGCTTCTCCCTCTCCCTCTGCCTGCTGCTCTGCGGGCTTGTGCTCTCTCTGTCTCTCTGCCAAATAAATAAATAAGACCTTAAAAAGAAGAAGCAGCAGCAGCAGAGAAGAAAAGCAGAGAAAAGAAAAAAGAAATTAACAGAGATGTGTGGTAACACTGGTTCCTTGTATAAAAAGTTTCTCAGTAGTGGAGCAGAAGATAGAAAATGACGGAGAACAAGGATTGAACTTCTCTGGCATCAGGGAAACCTGAAGACGCAGAGCTCCTGCACTGGTTCTTGACCATCTGTCCTCCACCTATTCATTTTGGTCCTATTTTTTCTATATTTTCCTTTTATTAATATGATCTCCACTTCATTTTTAACAGGGAAAATTCATACTTTAGAAATACTGATAAAAAACCAAAATTCACGTAGAAGGTGTCAGTTTTGTTCTTTATGGTGCATTTTAATAATTGTGGTGAAATATATCTGACAAAATTGATCATGTGAACAATTGGTAAGTGCACAGTTCAGTGGCTCTACATGCATTGACACTACTGTGGACACCAAGCTACACCACCCATCCCAGAACGTTTTTTTTAATCTCGCAAAAAAACCATTAAACAATACCTTCTCGTTCCCCAGCTCTTGGCAACAATATTCTACTTTCTGTCTACAAATCTGACTAATCTAAGTTCCTCAAAACCAAAGAATCATACTTGCCCTCTTTTTAATATATTTTATTTTTAAAGACTTTGTTTATTTTTTACTTTTTTTTAAAGATTTTGTTTATTTAACAGGGAGAGACACAGCATGAGAGAGAACACAACAGGGGGAGTGGGAGAGGCAGACTTTCCACTGAGCAGGGAGTCCGATGCAGGGCTCTTTCACAGGACCCTGGGACAATGACCTGAGCTGAAGGCAGACACTTAATGACTGAGCCACCCAGGTGTCCCCATACTTGTCCTCTTGTAACTAGCTTATTTCACCAAGCATAGTATCTTCAGGGCTCATCCAGGTTGTAGCATGTATCTGAATTTCCTCTGTTTTTAAAGCAAAATAATGTTCCACTGTATTATATTCTGTAGCCTGTTTATCCATCTGTCTGTTGATCCTCTCCTGATTCTTAACGTTATCTTTTTGAAGGTAAAGACAATCTTACAACACTTAGGGAGAACCATGCCAGTTGCATTAAATGTTTTAATTCCAGGATCTTGCCCAAATCCTCAGAAGTAGATGTTCAATAAGTAACTTAGATGGATACAGGAACATAATAAATTTAGGCACAGGAGTATATGAAATCATATGTAGGGAAGAAATGAGCAAAGCTATGCTGGGTGGGTGTTACTGGCCATTAGTGAACTGTGGTAAACTCTCCTGAGCAGGAAGTTCCATGGAAGAACTGGGTTCGTTTTCAGCAAGAGTCCTGGCATTACAATGTGTAGGATGTTAGTTCTTCCCTCTTTATTTCTACAAGTCAAAAAAAAAAGTTGTAGCATCACACTATGATAGTGTGATTTGCATAGCTTATAAGACCCATCCAACCTTTTATTAATTCCAGTAATGTTTATGCTTATGTATGAACCTTAAAAAGGCCAGTACACAAAACTGTAATTACTTTATTCCAACCAATTCAGAATTATTATACTAGTCTAAAGGGGGGGGAGTCAACATTTAAATACAGAAGAAATTCAGAAATAAATCACCATCCCTTCACTCTGCATGTTTTCGTAACCATAAAAACTTCTGTAGTTTAACCTGCTAACCATCAAGAAAGTTTCCATAAGCCAAAATGCTTTTATAAACATGCAGGAATCAGTCTTCATTTCAAAGGTCCAAAATGAAAGCACACAGTAAAACCAAGCAATTCCTTCATCTAGGAGGTTTTATTCAGGACTCTAAAAACATTACTGCTACAAAATGTCTTTTCCAGCCATCAAAAATGCAAAGTATCAAATTCTGTAATAAAATGAAGGGTGATAATTTTCAACTAGTTTTCCCTACTTTCATATAAATGGTATCCTACAGTACATAGCCTTCTCAGATTGGCTTTTTTTCACTTAGATATAAGCATGTAAAATTCACCCAAGTTGTGGTGCGGTTTGACACCCCTTTGATTCTGAGCACCACAGTGTGGATGTCCCACAGTTTATCCATTCACCTGTGGAGCGTCATCTGGGTTACTTTCAGTTTTTAGCAATTATGAATAAAGTTGCTGTAAACCTGTGCATATAGATTTTTGTGTGGACGTAAATTTTCACCACTTGCATCAGTAACTAGGATTGTGTTTACTGTGTCATGGGGTAAGTCTATGTTTTAATTTTGGAAGAAACTGCCAGTCTGTCTGCCGGAGCAGCTAAACCTTTTTACTTTCCTCATGAGTAAATTTTTCATTTCTCTTCATCCTTACCTGTGTTTGGTACTGCTGGTTTTTTCATTTTAGACACTGTAGTGATAGCTTGTTAATTTGCTTTTCCCTAATTGAAATTATGTGGAATTATGTGCTCTTTTGCCATTTGTATATCTTCTCTGGAGAGAGAGCCGTTCAGATTTTTGCCCACTTGTAACTGGATTATTTATTTTCTTACTGCTGGGTTTGAGAGTTGCTTGCGTTTTCTGGGTGTAAGTCCTTGATCAGATACATGATTTGCAAATATTTTCTCCCATCCTGAGATTGCTCTTTTCTTTCTCTTAATGATGTTATTTGCAAAGCAAACTTTTTAAAAATTAATGAAGTTCAAATTATTTTTTTTCTTTCATGAATTTTGTCCTTGATATTTTATGTAACATCTCATCACCAAACCCAAGGTCATGCCTATTTTCTGTTGTTTTTCCTTTGAGAGATTTTATACTTTGTATTTTCATTTGAGTTAAATTGAGTTTGAGTTAAATTTCATGTTAAGTAAGGTATGTGTTAAGGTTTATTTTTTTGTGTGTTTGCTTTTCTTTGCCAAAAGTATGTCAGATATATTTGTATGAGTCTTCATGAGTTTTCTCTTCAGTTATGTTCGTGTATGTGTGTGTCCAATATCAGATTACTTTAAGTACTTTAAGTGTAATATCAGGTACTTTAAGAATCATATATACGATATATACATATATATGTATCTTCTCTATTATTTTCCTCATCTTTCTAGTTAGAAATTTAGGAGGACACATATTACATGGAGCACTGGGTATGGTACATAAACAATGAATCTTGGAACACTTAAGAAATTAAATTTAAAAAAAAATAAAATAAAAATGAGTTCCAACATAAGAAAAAAAGAGAAATTTATCAATCAAAGCAATCTCTTCAAAGAACAGGTTTAGTTGCATTGACTTCATTGATTTCCTTTTGTTTTACTGTTTTAAGTTTTATGGATTTGTTATCTTTATTATTGTTTTCCTTTTGTTAGCTTGCTATTTACTTTGTTTTTATTTTTCTGATGTATTAAGTTAGAAATTTAGATTACGTGTCTTGCTAATTTCCAGATGTTCAGCAATTTTCCATATATTTTTCTGGTATTGATTTTATTTTCATTCCATTATGACCAGAAGAAATACCTCATGTTTCTATTCTCCTACATCCGTTCTGTGCCATAAGAGAGACTTTTTTCGTGTTCTACCAAATTTTCTGTGGATTCTAGATGGGGCTGGGGGAGAAAAAGCTGGTAACGGGATATGAACTTGACCTAATTTTGCTTTCCCAAAGGATTCATTATTTCTCACCAGTGTATACTCAATTTTCACTAATTTGCCAGTCACCTAGCTGAACACGTCTTACTGCTCTGGCTGTTTCATTACCCAGCAAACCAGTAATCATGTCTTATCACAGCCTGCAGACTCTTGTCCCATATTTTAGACTAGTCGAATACTCACTAAGTCTTCAGCACTACAATGGAGGCGAAGAAAATTTGAGAACTTGCTGTTTGTATGGCTTTATACTCTTTACACATCATTCGGAGTTTAAAGGTTTTCTCCATTTCCTAGTTTTGTTGAAAATACAGTATATTTTCTCATTCTCCTATCACTTTGTATTATTCCAAAATAATTAATGGAAGATTCAGAACTAAGTTTTCTGTATTTCTCTAACCTTGATATTTCAGTGGAATTTTTAAAAAATTAAACAACCTTTTTTTTTTTTTAAATTTGCTTTATTTATTTATTTTTTTTTCAGCGTAACAGTATTCATTCTTTTTGCACGACACCCAGTGCTCCATGCAAAACGTGCCCTCCCCATCACCCACCACCTGTTCCCCCAACCTCCCACCCCTGACCCTTCAAAACCACCTTTTTTTAAAATGCAGGAAGTATTTTTCAATAATCTTAAAAATTTTTCACTTCATTTGCATTCACATTGCATTGTCATTTCTTTTCCTCGTGCTTGGTATGTTTTTCGGTTTGGGCCTCACAAGAGCTTAGTCTGTTTGATGGCACTTCTTAAAGAGCAATAGCACCAATGAAGTAGCTAAGTCTCTTGTTAATAAATGAAAACTCATTAAGATACATTGTATTACAGGTGAACTATGATGCAGTAAATTCAGATAAATACTTGGAATCGGTTCTTGAATATGTATTTATAAAGTGTTGTATGTTTCAAATACCAGTTTCTTTCTCTTCCTGAACCTGAAAATGTGGTTGGAAAAGACATTTTTAAAGATTATAATAATGTAAAATACAAAATCTCTTTGTATATTTTCTTCTCTTAAATCAGAATATCTTCTAATTTCTAAGCCAAGGTGGAAGCCCTCTTATTAAGTTAAAGTAGAATCTTTTTAAAAAAAATTTAATTTAGGGGCACCTGGGTGGCTCAGTGGGTTAAAGCCTCTGCCTTCTGCTCAGGTCATGATCCCAGGGTCCTGGGATCGAGCCCCGCATCGGGCTCTCTGCTCCGTGGGGGGCCTGCTTCCTCCTCTCTCTCTGCCTGCCTCTCTGCCTAGTTGTAATAAATAAAATATTTAAAAAAAAATTTAATTTAATTTTTAGTGTTCCAAAATTCATTGTTTATGCACCACACCTAGTGCCTGTACAATACATGCCCTCCATAATACCTACCACCAGGCTCACCTCACTCCCCCAAGAAACCCTCAGTTTGTTCCTCAGAGTCCACAGTCTCTCATGGTTTGTCAACCCCCCTCTGATTTTCCCCAATTCATTTCCCTTCTCCATCTCCCAGTGTCTTCCATGTTATTACTTATGCTCCACAAGTAAGTGAAACCATATGATAATTGACTCTCTGTGGTTGACTTATTTACTCAGCAGAATCTCTTCCAGTCCTGTCCAAATTGATACAAAAGTTGGGTACTCATCCTTTCTGATGGAGGCATAATACTCCATTGTTTATATATGGACGATATCTTCTTTATCCATTCATCCGTTGAAGGGCATCTTGGTTCTTTCCACTGTTTGGTGACTGTGGCCATCGCTGCTATGAACATTGGGGTATAGATGACCCTTCTTTTCACTACATCTGTATCTTTGGGGAAAATACACAGTAGTGCAATTGCTGGGTCATAGGGAAGCTCAATTTTTAATTTCCTAAGGAATTTAAAATTCCTTAATTTTAAGGCTGCCCCAGCTTACATACCTACCAACAGTATAAGAGGGTTCTCCTTTCTCCACATCCTCTCCAGCACATGTTGTTTACTGTCTTGTTAATTTTGACCATTCTAATTGGTGTAAAGTAGTTATCTCAGTGTGGTTTTGATTTGAATCTCCTTGAGGGCTAATGATGATGAACATTTTTTCCTGTGTCTGTTAGCCATTTTTATGTCTTCTTTAGAGAAGTGTCAATTCAGGTCTTCTGCCCATTTTTTTTAACATGATTATCTGTTTTGTGTGTGTTGAATTTGAGGAGTTCTTTATAGATCTTGGATATCAGCCCTTTGCCTGTACTGTCATTTGTGACTATCTTCTCCCATTCCGTGGGCTGCCTCTTTGTTTTACCGACTGTTTTCTTTGCTGTACAGAAGCTTTTGATCTTGATGAAGTCCCAAAAGTTCATTTTCTCTTTTGTTTCCTTTGCCTTTGGAGACATGTCTTGAAAGAAGTTGCTGTGGCCGATGTTGAAGAGGTTACTGCCTATGTTCTCCTCTAGGATTTTGATAGATTCCTACATCACATTGAGGTCTTTTATCCATTTCGAGTTTATCTTTGTGTATGGTGTAAGAGAATGGTTCAGTTTCATTCTTCTACACATAGCTGTTCAATTTTCCCAGTACCATTTATTGAAGAGACTGTCTTTTTTCCACTGTATATTTCCACTGTGTATTTTCCAATGTATATATTTTCAAAGATTATTTCATCATAGAATCATTTTTTTAAAGATTATTTATTTACTTGAGAGAGATATAGAGAAAGCAGAAGTCAGGGGGAGGAACAGAGGGAGAGGGAGAAGTAGGCTCCTCACTGACCAGGAAGCCTAAAGGCAGACACTTAACTCACTGAGCCACAGGCACCCCTAAAATAAAATCTTATTGGTTGAAATTTCTTCCTTGTTTTAAGTTACATTGAATATTTTTTTTTACTATTTTAAATAATCCCTAGGTTATTTTTGGTTTGTTCTATTTTTATTTTTGTTGGGAGAGAAATCAAATGTGTCACTATATCATTTTTTAGTTTCCATTAGTATGTAACTATAGCACAATAGAAATATTCTTTGTTATTATGCTTTATAATATAGTCTTTTAATTTAAAATTTCCTTAGTTTCAAGAAAAAATGGTTACAATTTTTGGATATGACATCATCTTGTCTTCTCAGTCACTGATAAAGGATCATTGAAGTCTCCAACTATAATAGTAGATTCATCTATTTCTCCTTGCAGCTTTTTTGGTTTCCCCTACAAATTTGATACTTTGTTGTTAGGTGCATACACATTAAAGATTATTATGACTTATTGAAGGATTGCCCTTGTCAATCTTTAGGTAGTATCCTCTTTATCCCTGATAATTTTCCTTGTTCTGAAGTCAGCTTTATATGAAATTAATATAGCTACTCTAGCTTTTTTTGATTAATGCTAACATGATATTGTCTTTCTCCATCACCCAAGTTTTAATCTATCTTTGTCTTTATATGTAAGTAGAGTTGCTTGTAGAAAAATAATCTAAACTTTCTGTCACATAGAAGTCCAGTTTTGGTTGGGGGAGCCAGGTGGTGGGTAATAGGGAGGGCACGTATTGCATGGAGCACTGGGTGTGGTGCAAAAACAATGAATTCTGTTATGCTGAAAAGAAATTTTAAAAAATTTTAAAAAAGAAGAAGTCCAGTTTTGATAATGACTATTTCTTCAGAACGGGTTGTTTTTGTTTTTGTTTTTGTTTATCTTTTAGTATGCTTTGTACGTATGCACTGCGTAAAGGAAACTAAGATAAATGGGTCATTTGTGAGAGCTTTACGGTTATCTGGTTATAAGTTAGTCTGTTTACTATTTGTTATAATTCTAAGTGTTAGAGGCTAAAATTTCCTCTGATGTCCTTGTTTGTGTCTTTCCTGCTATCTTTGAGTTTCTCTAGAGATTTCTCAAACAAGGTTTGACATGTATGGTTCTTTCAGTTGTATCTCCCTGTTATTACACCCTCCTGTTGTGGTATTAATGTGAGAGGGAGGGAAGAGAAAGCATTCTATTTCCCTGTTATTATGGACTGAATGTTTGTGTTGCCCAAAATTTGTATGTTGATATTCTAATCCCCATCATGATGTTATTAAGAGGTGAGAACTTTGGCCTATGATTAGGTCGTGAGGGTAGAGTCCTTAAGAATATTAGTGCTCTTATAAAAGGGAGGCTGGAAATTATTCTCACCACTTCAGCCATGTGAGAACACAGGAAACGGCCATCTATGAGCCAGGAAATGAGCCCTCACTAGTCAACAAGTCTGCCAGCACCTTAATATTGGACTTCCTGACCCCTAGCACTATGATAAATGAATTTCTGTTGTCTATAAGCTATTCAGTGTTGGTACTTTTTTAAGAACCTGAACTATGACATTCTATGGCCCTATGATTAGGTGTCCATTTTTAAGTGAGTCAATGACACAGAGATTTGACTTTCCCAAGTGTTTCCCTACACCTCTCACTTCCATAGGTGAGACAGGAAGGCTAGAGGTGGCTAACATTATATATTCACTAACTAACCTTCTTCTATATGAAAAATAGCAAGAGCTAACATTTGGCCTTCCCCTTTGCTTGGATGGGTTAGGCTCCAGTAAAACCTCAGTCACTTATGCTGTGATAAAAATAGTTTCTCTTAAGGGCAGGCCTTTGTAGGAAGAACAGAATGCTCTGGAAATAGTTTAGATGGCTTCTTTTTTCTCCCCCTGCCAGAATCACAAGGGATTATTTTTCCCTGATGAACAATGCGAGAAAATGGTGGGGCTCCTAGAGGTGAAATCCAAAAGTGTTGGTGGGGAGTGTCCCTACCACTGGGGTTGCATCCTGGGGTTTAAATTCCCAGGCTTGTCCACCCTGAACCTCCAGCACATGCCAATCATATTCGAGGTTTCCCTACCCTGGTGTTGGTTCCCACATTCATTTCTGCTCCTGGGCTTCCCCTCCAGTGACATTCTCTCCAACTGCCACTTGTTTCTCCAATTCTAGGAATAGCAGTTTGCCCTGTGACCTCACTTCTCTGATGGATCTAAGACAAGTTGTTGCTTTTCAGTTTGTTCAGATTATTTTTCTTGTCTTGAGTACTGACATGATAGCTTCTAAGATCTTTACCTGCTGAATCAGATAATAGAGTTCTATTTCTTGTAACTGTGATGTTTTATGACTTTCCCCAGCATTATGAATTTTAATTCAGGTTTAAATAGCAGGTGATATGCTTCACACACTTTGGTTGATGTGTTGAAGTTTCTCATTCCCTTTTATTCCATGACCACAGGGAGATGATTGTACAGAATGTCTGGGGATGTCTCTGACTTGGTTCCTATGTCTTTTTTGTCATCTGGCATTGGGAGCGTTCAAGTTCACATGAAAAAGATTTAATTTCTGATTCTAGGGATTTGAGTCTTTGAGGAAAAAATTCATTAGTTTCAAACAATGTATGCATTGTTTTTACTGTTGTGTGTGTGTGTGTGTGTGTGTATGTGTGTTTATGTAGTATCATATGATTGCTGACCTTTTGTTTTACCAAGCTTAAGAGGGAAAGGGGAGTCATTCTCCTAAGTCACTAGTGAATTTTTGGTATTCAGTTCCATTCAACACCATTCCACTCAATCCAGTTCCACTCAACACCATTCAGTACACTGTCCCAGGGGCTAGAGAAAAGTATCAAGTAAAATGAGCTCAGACTATGTAAATAAATTTAATGGCAGCATTTTGGGAGGGCTCATACTGAAGCATACAAAATGTTATAAAAGGCAAAAGGATAGTCATCTGGGGCAAAAATAAATATAAGAACAACAGGAAATGAAAGTGAAAAAGAAAAAGAAATAAAGAAAGTGAATGTCCATGTTCGCTACATACACAGAATGATAAGTTTTCAATTTGTCAGTTTCTTCGTTCAAGGAAACTCTTTCATTCAATCTAATGATAAGCTAAAGATAAATGGCATACTAAAGAAAATATGAAGATAAATTTTCAGAGTTCACATCAACTCTATTAACGTCACTTCTTGGCAGATTCACCTTTGCCTCCACTTCTCCCACTGTTCTGTGGCCTCCATTTCTGTGGTGCTTATTTCTGCTTTGCTTTGGCTGGCTTTGTCTGGAGCAATGATGGCTCTGCAATGAGAATTTCAACTCTCATTCTATACTTCATACTTTTATTAGTATCCAAGTACATAATTTTTGAGCAGTCTCAACAGCATTAAAAGCATTTAAAGGAATGCAGATAGAATTTTACTTTTTAAAAAAGTGGTAGAAACAATGCCATGTTCATTTTTCTTTCTTTCCTTTTTTTTTTGCTTTTTCCTATTTTTTATTTTTTTATTTTTTATTTATTTATTTATTTATTTATTTTTATTCCTTTATTTGTTTATTTACAGCATAACCGTGTTCATTGTTTTGGCATCACACCCAGTGCTCCATGCAGTACGTGCGCTCCCTATTACCCACCACCTGGTTCCTCAACCTCTCACCGCCCCACCCCCCCGCCCCTTCAAAACCCTCTGGTTGTTTTTCAGAGTCCATAGTCTCTCATGGTTCATCTCCCCTTCCAGTTTCCCTCAACTCCCTCTCCTCTCCATCTCCCCATGCCCTCCATGTTATTTGTTATGCTCCACAAATAAGTGAGACCATGTGATACTTGACTCTCTCTGCTTGACCTATTTCGCTCAGCATAATTTCTTCCAGTCCTGTCCATGTTGCTACAAAAGTTGGGTATTCATCCTTTCTAATGGAGGCATAATACTCCATTGTGTATATGTACCACATCTTCCTTATCCATTCATCCGTTGAAGGGCATCTTGGTTCTTTCCACAGTTTGGCAACCGTAGCCATTGCTGCAATAAACATTGGGGTACAGATGGCCCTTCTTTTCACTACATCTGTATCTTTGGGGTAAATACCCAGCAGTGCAATTGCAGGGTCATAGGGAAGCTCTATTCTTAATTTCTTCAGGAGTCTCCACACTGTTCTCCAAAGTGGCTGCACTAACTTGCAATCCCACCAACAGTGTAAGAGGGTTCCCCTTTCTCCACATCCTCTCCAACACATGTTGTTTCCTGTCTTGCTAATTTTGGCCATTCTAACTGGTGTTAGGTGGTATATCAATGTTGTTTTAATTTGAATCTCCCTGATGGCTAGTGATGATGAACTTTTTTTCACGTGTCTGATAGCCATTTGTATGTCTTCGTTGGAGAAGTGTCTGTTCATATCTTCTGCCCATTTTTCGATATGATTATCTGTTTTGTGTGTGTTGAGTTTGAGAAGTTCTTTATAGATCCTGGATATCAACCTTTTGTCTGTACTGTCATTTGCAAATATCTTCTCCCATTCCGTGGGTTGCCGTTTTGTTTTGTTGACTGTTTCCTTTGCTGTGCAGAAGCTTTTGATCTTGATGAAGTCCCAAAAGTTCATTTTCGCTTTTGTTTCCTTGGCCTTTGGAGACATATCTTGAAAGAAGTTGCTGTGGCTGATATCGAAGAGGTTACTGCCTATGTTCTCCTCTAGGATTCTGATAGATTCCTGTCTCACGTTGAGCTCTTTTATCCATTTTGAGTTTATCTTTGTGTACGGTGTAAGAGAATGGTTGAGTTTCATTCTTCTACATATCGCTGTCCAGTTTTCCCAGCACCATTTATTGAAGAGACTGTCTTTTTTCCATTGAATATTTTTTCCTGTTTTGTCGAAGATTATTTCACCATAGAGTTGAGGGTCCATATCTGGGCTCTCCACTCTGTTCCACTGGTCTATGTGTCTGTTTTTATGCCAGTACCACGCTGTCTTGGTGATCACAGCTTTGTAGTAAAGCTTGAAATCGGGTAACGTGATGCCGCCAGTTTTGTTTTTGTTTTTCAACATTTCCTTAGCAATTCGGGGTCTCTTCTGATTCCATACAAATTTTAGGATTATTTGCTCCAGCTCTTTGAAAAATACTGGTGGAATTTTGATTGGAATGGCATTAAAAGTATAGATTGCTCTAGGCAGTATAGACATTTTAACAATGTTTATTCTTCCAATCCAAGAGCATGGAACAGTCTTCCATCTTTTTGTGTCTTCTTCAATTTCTTTCATGAGTGTTCTGTAGTTCCTTGAGTACAGGTCCTTTACCTCTTTAGTTAGGTTTATTCCCAGGTATCTTATGGTTCTTGGTGCTATAGTAAATGGAATTGATTCTCTAATTTCCCTTTCTGTATTTTCATTGTTAGTGTATAAGAAAGCCACTGATTTCTGTACATTGACTTTGTATCCTGCCACGTTGCTGAATTGCTGTATGAGTTCTAGTAGTTTGGGGGTGGAGTCTTTGGGGTTTTCCATATAAAGAATCATGTCATCTGCGAAGAGAGAGAGTTTGACTTCTTCCTTGCCAATTTGGATACATTTTATTTCTCTTTGTTGTCTGATTGCCATTGCTAGAACTTCTAATACTATGTTGAACAAGAGTGGTGAGAGTGGGCATCCTTGTCGTGTTCCTGATCTCAACAGGAAGGCTGCAAGCTTTTTCCCATTGAGGATGATATTTGCTGTGGGTCTTTCATAGATGGATTTTATGACAACCTGAATAGACTGATATCTAGTAATGAGATTGAAGCAGTGATCAAAAACCTCCCAAAAAACAAGAGCCCAGGACCTGACGGATTCCCTGGGGAATTCTACCAAACTTTCAAAGAAGAAATAACACCAATTCTCCTGAAGCTGTTCCAAAAAATTGAAGCAGAAGGAAAACTTCCAGACTCTTTTTATGAAGCCAGCATTGCCCTGATCCCCAAACCAGGCAAAGACCCTACCAAAAAGGAGAATTTCAGACCAATATCACTGATGAATATGGATGCAAAGATTCTCAACAAGATCCTAGCAAACAGGATCCAGCAGCACATTCAAAAGATTATCCACCATGATCAGGTGGGATTCATCCCTGGATTGCAAGGTTGGTTCAACATTCGCAAATCAATCAATGTGATAGAACAAATCAATAAGAGAAGAGAGAAGAACCACATTGTCCTCTCAATTGATGCAGAAAAAGCATTTGACAAAATCCAGCATCCGTTCCTGATGAAAACGCTTCAAAGTATAGGGATAGAGGGAACATTCCTGAACTTCATGTTCATTTTTCTTGAAGCACAAGAAGACAGTATTTCCCAGCCTCTCTTGTATTGAGATTAGGGCTGTGTGATTATGCTCTGGATAGTCTAGTCCACGGATGTCATGCCAAGCATCTGTATATATCACTCTAGACCTGTGAAACCCCATGGGCCAGCATCCTCTCCCTCCTTTTCCCTTCCTTCCTCTCACTTTTGTGATCAGAATCAAAGGTCCTCAGGATGACTGAGCTACACTTGTTGAAGAGGGAATGCCAAGGAGAACCACTAACCCACATTGGACCATAGTATGAGTGAAAAGTATATGTATATTGTACTCAGCCACTAAGAGTTTGGGATTGTTTTTAGAGCAGCTCCTGAGCATTACTCTGACTAAAACAGGACTATCCACTCTTCAAGTTCAGAAAGCTGAAAACTACAGGTTGTGTTTTATCTCCAAAGCAATATTATACCAATTTAAAATCATGGAGACCTGGAGCATGCCCGTGGCCATGATAATCCACACTTCCTAGCAAACTGCCTGCACTTGGTGGGGTGAATATCGTAGTGCTCTTGTAGCACCCAAGAAAGGGAAGGCTCATGAAATTCTCAGTTACTTAGCAAGCCAGGAAATAGATGAAACAGGATAAGGGCTAATTTTTCTGTGCTTTATCTGGTTCCTGCAGAATATTTCTTCACATTGTGCCCTTAGGATCCATCTTCTGCATTCAGAGAGCCAAAATTAGCAGGCAGGCTCAATTTCCATTATTTCCTGCACAAGAAACCCTGAATTCTCCTTCACACAACTGAAAATCAATCACATAACACTGTTGCCAAGTACACTTGCGCATCAGAGGAGTACACCGAAGGCCAACATGATTTGTTTGTTTGTTTTACTATTTTTTAATGATACAACAGTAATAGTTCTCACAAAACAGATTGCTCTCAATATCTCCTTTTGTCCTCTTTGACAATTCCAAAGCTTATTTTCAGATGCAATTCTGAAATGACTGCAAATCCTGAAGATAGCACAGTCTTGTGTTATTTAGTAGGATTGGTAGCTCTGCAGTCCCATGTGGGACTCATGCCATACTCTATCAGCGTCATTGGAATCAGTGTGGTTTAGCCTCTCAGCAGCTTTTCTTCAGGCTGCTGAACCCTCAAGGCTTCTAATTCATCCTTCTCCCCCACCCCCACCCTTGGCTGACTTGCAGAGCATAGTCCCATTAGGAGATTACGGGGGTCAAGTTTTTATTTAAATTCTAGTTAGTTAACATACATAACAATGTTGGTTTCAGGAGTCAAATTCAGTGATTCATCACTAGCATATAATACTCAGTGCTCATCACAACAAGTGTCCTCCTTAATCTCCAGCACCTATTTCACCATCCCCCTCACCTCCCTCCATCAGCCCTCGGTTTGTTCTCCACGCTTAAGAGTTTGACTCTTAAGCCTCCCTCTCTGTTTTTATCTTATTTTATTTTTCTTTCCATTCCCCTATGTTCATCTGTTTTGTTTCTTCAATTCCACATATGGGTGAAAACATATGGTATTTGTCTCTGACTTAGTTGTCTTAGCATAATATACTCTAGCTCTATTCATGTTGTTGCAAATGTCAAGATTTCATTCTTCTTGGCGGCTGAGTAATACATCCATTCATCAGCCAATGGACATTTGGGATGTTTCCATAATTTGGCTATGTCCGTAATGCTGCTATAAATATCAAGGTGCATGTATACCTTCAAATTAGTATTTTCATATCCTTTGGATAAATACCTAGTAGTACAATGAATAGATCATAGGGTAGCTCTATTTTTTAACTTTTTGAGGAACCTCCATACCGTTCTCCAGAGTGGCTGCACCAGTTTGCATTCCCACCAAGAAAACAATTATTTTTAACCAAAGTGTCCTTAATCTTAAGGCAAAAGTCATTACTGACCACCAATGTTTAAACATTATTATCCTCTACTTAGAAAAAAAGTGATGTTTATTTAATTGGTTTTAAAAATCATAACATTCTGAAAACATTAACAGCCAAATAGCATTTAATGAATAATTATGAAAATCAAACCACAAAGCCAAGGATCTGTGACTTTTCAATAACTTCTGCCTTTTATTTTTCCCCCTGGTTACAGTAGACTGTAACCAGGTACAGTCTACTGTAACAGTTTGACTGTTGCTCTCTCATTGAATATTTCTTTGGAAATAACAGGTTTGGAAAAGGAAAAAACTAAACCAAATAGTTCAGTGTGAAGTATGTTTATACCAAGCTTTAAAAAGAAAGTATTACTCAGCATTTCATTCAAATTAAATTCCTATCACACCAATTTTTTTTCTGACTACTTTTGTCATGAAAATGAATTGTTGAACGCACTACCCTAAAGAACTTTAGTTCAAATATGATCCCCACAAGAATCAAACAGTAAAGGGGACTCATTCTATGATTCTTGGAACACTTCTTTTTCATTTAGGGTTAAAAAAGAATATGCACTAAAAAATTTAAAAAATTTAAAAATTTTAAAAAAAAGAATATGCACTGAGAAAGATACAGAATTATTTTAAAAACATTTTGGGGGGAGATGTAGGGAGTGTTTTTAAGATGCAAGTCATAAACTTCATATAGCTAAAATATGTGACAAGTTATTCTTATTTCAGTGATTTTTATTTCATGGTCTGGCCAAAGAATACATTTTGTGTGCAGGGGGAGAATCACAACTGCTGGTTATCCTTCATCCTGAGACCTTGCTTGCAGAATGTTTTTGTTGTTGTTGTTGTTGTTGTTGTTTTTAATCATGACTATTGCACAGTCTTGAACTTCATTACTTTTATTTGGCCTTTGAAAAAGATCACCTTTAGGTCCTTTAGCTTCTTTATTTCACTGTTTTCCCTCAGTCTGTTGGTTGTGGTTTATTGGGGTAATGTTTTAAAGTCAACTGCATTTTCATTTGCTGAGATACAACCCTTGCAGAAATCCTATTAGCTCTCTAAATATGAATATTCAAATAAAAGAAAATGTAACTGCCATAAACTTAGAGAAATACATGAGCCTCCTTTCCTGGGCTATGGCTGCTTCTCTCCTTATATTAAGCCACAACTCTCCTGCCTACTAATACATTGGCATCCTTTGTAAATTAGAAAACCTTTTCCAAAAACAACATTATGTTGATAGTGTTGACCTCGTTCCTAAATTCTTACCTCAGTTTCTAACAGCTTGCTGGACCTGGATGGTTATGGTAATGTGGTCTCAAATATAGTACATTTAAAACTAGTCTTAAATAAATTTTAAAAATGATAAAACCAGTCTTTGTTTTCTCCCCCTTCTGCGCACACCAGCTATTGCATTTCATGTAAGAACCTTTCTATTCATTCGGTCTGCAAGCATCATTTTGGATTCTTTCATATCCTTCACTATTCATATTCAATCTCTTCAAAATCTTTGCAATTTTTTCCTCCTATTCAACCTCCATGAGGCTGCCTCTGCTTAGCTCCTTATCATTTGTCACTGGAACTATAAATCTCTCTGCCTCATGTCTGCCACACTCTTAATTGATTCTTCACAGTGCCACAAGAGTGGGATTTATTGCCCATTAAAATGCTATCATATTGTTTCACTGCTTAAAATCCTGTAACATCCTTCCATCTTCATTCCCTAAAACATACCTTCCTCCAACATACCAAATCTATAATCACAAGACTGATGTCTTCCTTTTCTCACACTTTTTTTGCATGTTCTTCCTGCTACTGGGAATGGCTTTCCCCCTTGTCCAACTGGTAGCAGTTATCACATCTTCAACATTTAGTTCAACTTACACTCCCTGGTAGTCAACCTCCCTCTCCTCTGTATTCTGGGATGAGGTATCCAAAACAGATAGTAGTAGGGTTCACAGAGAGCAAAAGTAATACCCCTAACAATCCTCTTCAACCTTAATCATTTCTTTTGGCTTTGTGATTACATGGAGATAGTACTAAAATTTGACTACATAACATGAAATAATAATACACAGCCTGACAAGTATTAAAATGGATATGTGTGGTGGCACCTGGGTGGCTCAGTTGGGTAAGCTTCTGACTCTTGGTTTCGGTTCAGTTCATGATCTCAGGATGCTGAGAAGGAGCCCTGCGTCCAGCTCTGTGCTTAGGGTGGGGTCAGCTTGTGATTCTTTCCTCCTTCCTCCCTCTCTGTTCCTCCCTTGCTGGTGCATGCATTCTCTCTCGCAAATAAATAAATAAAATATTTAAAATAAATAAAATGTGTGTGTGTGTGTGTGTGTAGTAGAAGTCACTCATTTGTAAATGAACTAGGAATGTATAGGTTCGGGGAGTCTACAGGTTTATTTAATTTTCATTGGTTTCCTGAAAAACTGTCATTGATCCCTTCATTGTTAAAAGAATTAAGATTATATTACTTTGACAAATCAATCAAATAATTATGTATGGGAAACAAAAGACAAGAAATTTAAAATTGCCTGGATTGAAAATAATGAATAAGATGTATTTATTTTTTCAGGAATACACTGAAATGTGTCCTCCTATAGAATACATCAATCCACATTTCTCATTATTATTTCCCTCTTAAAACTGAGAATGAAAAATATTAAAAATTGTGATTGGAGGTTATTCCCAACTTGCCCTTCATGGCTTCTGAAGTTGGAGCCAGTGATCCATCTGTCTTTTTCAGAATTTCCTGAGGTATTTGTCAGTTAAAAGTGAAGATACCTGGGGCGCCTAGGTGGCTTAGTGGGTTAAGCCTCTGCCTTCGGCTCAGGTCACGATCTCAGGGTCCTGGGATCGAGCCCCACATCGGGCTCTCTGCTCAGCAGGGAGCCTGTTTCCTCCTCTCTCTCTACTTGCCTATCTACTTGTGATCTCTCTCTATATATCAAATAAATAAAATCTTAAAAAAAAAAAGTGAAGATACCTGAGTGAGTCTCTAGGGGTGGCATACTCGGACTCTGATTTAACCACCAACCTACATGATTTGGGTGTTCTCTGAAGTTACAGAACCATGCATTTAGTCCATTTGTTTAGTGTTTGTCTCTTGGACTCTTAAAGACTTCTAGTAGTGTGGAACTCTTGAATTTCTGAAAGTAGTTCATTTAGATTTTTTTTAGTGATAGTGTAATTTACATACAGTAAAATTCATATTTTGAGGCAACCCTGTCAAGATCCCTCTCACTCTTGAGAGCTTTTTCTGTATCTTCCCTTAAGAAACTTACATCACTTTACTAAAAAAAAAAAAAAAAAATTCACATTTTTAGTCTTCACTTTATTCACTTTTGACACTCATATTCACCCATGTAACCATTACCCAAAGATACAGAACATTTATTTTTTTAAAGGTTTTTATTTATTTATTTGACAGAGAGAGTGAGAGAGCACAAGTGGGGGGAACAGTAAGAGAGAGAGGGAGAAGCAGACTCCCGGCCAAGCAGGGAGCCCGATGCGGGGCTCAATCGCAGGACCCTAGGATCATGGCCTGAGCCAAAGGCAGATGCTTAACCCTCTGAGCCACCCAGGTGCCCCAATTCAGAACATTTCCATCATCCCAGAAAGATTACTCCTACCACTTTATGTGCAATTTTTCTCCCAGAAGCAGCCCCTTTTTTTCCTTCATTAAGGAGCTGCTGGTGATTCCAACACATCAGATCAACCTTACCTGTTAGAGAACTTTATATACTTGGAAATTAAAAGTAAGTTTCTCTTATGCCCAGCTTCTGTTGCTCACTTTCTATCTCTTGTAAGACTTAGTCATAGTATGAAATGTATCCACAGTCCATTCACTTTTAATTCTGGTTAGCTAACTCTGGTTAGCATTGATGGACATTTGGACTATTCCCATTTTTCAGTTTATTATGAATAAGACTGTTAGAACATTTTCATAAAAGTCTTTGTGTAGATGTGTTTTCATTTATTTGGGATAATTACGTAGTGTTGGAATTGCTAGGAAATGTATGTTTGACTTTATAAGAGACTGCAAATATTTCTTCAAAGTGATTGTACCATTTTGCATTGCCATGAAAAATGTATGATGGTTCTAGATCCTACTATCCAATATTTGGTGTTACTGACCTTTGCTTTGATTTTAATCATTCTAGTGAGTACGGGGCGCCTGGGTGGCTCAGTGGGTTGAGCCGCTGCCTTCGGCTCCGGTCATGATCTCAGGGTCCTGGGATCAAGTCCCGCGTAGGGCTCTCTGCTCAGCAGGGGGCCTGCTTCCCTCTCTCTCTCTCTCTCTCTGCCTGCCTCTCTATCTACTTGTGATCTCTCTCTGTCAAATAAACAAATAAAACCTTAAAAAAAAAGAAATAGTGTCTCCCTTTGAGCTTTCAATTTGAATTATCATAATTGTAAAAATACTTAGTATCTTTCCATGTATTTACTAGTTTCTCCTATATCTCTGTGTTCGTAATAATCAATTTACATCTTTTCCCCCCATTTTTTTCCCATTTTATTTATTTTTTCAGCGTAACAGTATTCATTGTTTTTGCACAACACCCAGTGCTCCATGCAAAACGTGCCCTCCCCATTACCCACCACCTGTTCCCCCAACCTCCCACCCCTGACCCTTCAAAACCCTCAGGTTGTTTTCCAGAGTCTCTTATGGTTCGCCTTTCCCCCCCATTTTAAAGTGGGTTATTAGTCTTTTCATTTTTTGATTTCTAATTCCATTTGTGTTGCATTAAAACAAATCCCAGTACTCAATTTTGAGAGACTTGAACATAGTATATCAGTAAAAATGGCATTATGATATATTTTTAATTGTTTTGGGGGCACCTGGATGGCTCAGTTGGTTAAGCATCTGACTTTGGCTGAGGTCATGATATCAGGGTCCTGGGACTGAGATGTGACATGGGCTCCCTGCTCATCATGGTGTTTGCTTGTCCCTTCCCCTGCTCATGCTCTCTCTCTTTCAAATAAACTTTTTAAAAATCCTAATCAACAGGCATTTTTACTATATTGTCTGAATTTGATCAGTTTGGTTTATCTCTTTACAAAATAGCCTTGAGAGATTAATACCAAGTTATCTTTAGTTTTGTAAAAAGAGGACACTTTTAGAGACACCTGGTTCTTAGTTACAGTACAATTCTGATTGACAATGTTTATGCAGCTGACATTTTCTGTTCTGATGTCTTAGAGCCCAAGTTCCTTTCTTGCAAAACTGCTAACATAGGGAGTTGTGGGAGTCATTTTTCCTACTTTATGTGGAACTTGGTAGTAGTTCTTTGGTGGCTGAAAGAAATGACTTAGAGTGTGAATGTCCAGTTGGTTAATTTGGGGCATGTATTCTAGATGATCATGCTCTTCACCTTTTCAGCATGTAATTCCCAGGGTGTATCTTCCTGATATATATATTCATTTAATATGTTGAACTTGCCCAAGTCCACCAAAGTGTACTTAAATTAAACTTGGTCTCTGACATCGAATTTCTGTTCTTAATGATCTCAATAAACATGATTCGTTATGCATTTATTGAAGGTCTTTTTTGTGCACAGTATTCTGGGAAGCATGAGTTTCCCAGATGGCATTCTGGAGCAGAATCCAGCACAGTACTCTGTATATCCAATCAGTTACTATTCATGTGGACATCTTTCAGCTGGGGTCCATTGACCATTGGTTCTAAAAGTATAGCAGCCTGGGTACCCTGAAATCCTTCGGTATGATTCATAGAAATGTTGGCTAGATGGGTCGCCTGGGTGGCTCAGTGGGTTAAAGCCTCTGACTTTGGCTCAGGTCATGATCCCAGGGTCCTGGGATCGAGCCCCACATCAGGCTCTCTGCTCCGCAGGGAGCCTGCTTCCTCCTCTCTCTCTGCCTGCCTCTCTGCCTAGTTGTGATTTCTCTCTGTCAAATAAATAAAATATTCAAAAAAAAAAGAATTGTTGGCTAGAAAAAGTCATTATTTTAAATACTTTTTAATATATTGCCAGGCTCACTGAAAAGAAAGAAAAGTGACTGGTGCCAGAAACTAGAAAGAGCTAGTAATCATACCAGCCACTTAAAAAATGACATTGAATCAGCTGTCACAGGGTGGTCATAGGCATCATGGTGGGTGGTGTTGATCACCAGGGTCTTAGCAAGGAGGGATACTCATCCACGATGGGAGAGGAGGCCAGGCATCCATGGATGTAAGAAGCAGGAACAAAAATCCAGCATGAAGTCTGGATTGGTAAAGAGTCGGCCAGGGAAATTTTATTCCACTAGTATCCACTAGAATAATAATTTCATTATTATTAGAATAATAACGAAACTTGATTGTCCCTCAATCCAGACACAGGAGGCCTAAAAGAAAACAAAATGAAAAATTAAAAAAGGCTAAACAAAGCAAAAAATCACTAAATGCAATGAAGTACTAGATACTAAACCCACAAAATCATAAAATCAACTGTAAGCAGTAAGAAATACTATAAATATATAATAGTATTTAAGATCATTTAAGTATTTAAGATCATTTAATAATAAGTATTACAAGCACTGAAGACAGTTGTTGATTTGGAAATTCTTTACATTTGGCTTTCTGGCATCTATCTAAAGGGGTTGGTGGTCAATTCCGTACCTATTTAAGCAGTCAATTGTCTTGCCAGTGTCGGAATTGTTTTGAAGAATATTCCTAATGCCAAGTATGCTGACTCATGCAGTTTTATGGTGAAAAGGTGCAGCGCTAGAGGTAGCATAGGGACACAAAAGCATTCGATAGCACATGTCCCAGAAGTACATGGACCAAGAAAGAAAAATCATGTGTGAAATGTATGAAGCCAGAAATGAGTATGTGTGTAATTCTTCCAGTGGTTACCTATATCCACTTGTAAACAGAAGGTTCAGATTCCATTAAGCTAGTTCTCCCTTATCAGGAATATATTCAGTTACAGAGTGTATAAATATATCACATTTTTCTCCTCTTTATTGTTGAGAATGGGGTGAAATAAAATTTATTAATGTCTTCCTATTTACAGAACACGAATCAGTAACAATAGTACCCGTATGTATACCTATGTGCGGAGTAGCATGCTATTGCATCCCTGCATGTGGACTGCATATTAGTACATCGGATTCCTTTCATTCTGATAAAGTCTGAAATCTCCTGATGAAACGGCATCCAAAAGTGCCACTAACAAAGGACTCTGCTCTGTGAAGAGCAAAGCTTGTATACATGTTTATCAATAAGTCAAGGTATGTAGGGTAAGAGGAATTTGGTCATAAAAGTATCAGCTCAAAATAGTAGAGGAGCAATTTAAAAATACAATTGACCTGCTCTTGTGTGATAATTTGTGGTTAATTTTGTATGTCAGTAATGATTTAATCAGGGAAGGGGAACCAGTGTGTATTTTGGAATTTGCTAGGAATGATAGGATAGGATTTGGAATTTGCTTAATTATTGGAATTGGTAGTGATCTGATAGGAATTGGAATTTGCTTAATTATTGGAGATGCTGGTGAAATAAGGGTCCGAAGTAAATATTGAAAGATCAGAAAAAATTACCCACCAGTGTTGGCCCAGGTGACCAAATCTGAAAAGGGGGCACATGAAGCTACTGGAGTGGGATTCTTAAGGATGCTGGGTTAGAGGCTGATGGAAATCTTTTTAGTTCTTTGTACCTATCGCTGCTCTAAGTAACCAGTGAAGTATCAGGTGGTGCTTTGGGGTTGGTCAACAGGACCACACGTAAGGAGAACTGGGCTCAGAGTCCAGAAAGGAAGGACAAACTGGAACCTGCCTGCACTCACTCTGAACATGATGACCTCAGATAATAATGACCCATATTGCATTTACTCCTCCCGAATTTTGCCTATCTTCTCTCATGGCTGTGTCAAATGCTGAACCAGACAGAGGAGATTCTGAAAAACATAGTTTTCCCTGTAACCAACAAAAGCATCCCAAAGCTGTATATGGTCTTGCAGGATTTTTTTTTTGTCGTAACAGAATTTATGAACAGAATAAAATTTATATATTTTAAAGTAAAAACCAAAAAGGGAAGCAAAGCCAAAAATCAAATGATGGGTATCATGAGGGTAAGAGAAAGAGTTGAAACTGCCAAGGAAATACAGATAATAAAAATGACAATAGACAGAATCAAGATTTTTAAAAACCCGAATCCTTGAAAACAGGACACATACAAGATGAAGGGAAATAAAAGAAATAATTTAGAACCTCACAATTTTTACAGACAAGAGATGGCTTGCAGTGGCTTCATTCCAATGAACTCTTTGATTTCTCTTAGTTATGAACATTTTCAAAATGATTTGTTAGGAGAAATTATTTTACTGAAACTGTTTAATGAAATGAATTTAGTTTTTCATAATATAACATTCATAATGTGACTCTCTGGAGAAGGCATGGAAGTAAAAACAGATTAGTGCACATTGTTGATTGGGATGGGGTGGCTGGGTGATGGATATTGAGGAGCGTATGTGCTATCGTGAGTGCTGTGAATTGTGTAAGACTGATGATTCACAGACCTGTACCCCTGGGGCAGATAATACATTATATGTTAATAAAAAAGTATATGTAAGACTGATTACTGAACAAGAAAATTTTAAGGGCTCTAATACCTTATATCTTGTGTATGAAAGAAAGTGAGAGACATTTCCCCAAATGTTACAAAAATCTTAGTATCAAATGACATGACCAATGGTAAGTCGTAAAACTGAAAAAAAAAAGACTCTAAATTTCAGTTATTAAAAAACAAATGTTTAACTCCCCCAGAAAAAGATTTAATTATTTTAAATGCTTTTCTACGATGTTTAAAAATTGTTGTCAGATAAATAGGTGATCAAAAAGTAAACAGCCAAAAGTAGAAAAATAAAAAGCATTAGTCAGGCAGCTAAGTAATAAAACATATTTCTATTTTGATCTCTTGTGATATTTATGGCATTTGCCAACTTTTGAAAGCTGCTAATTTACTATGATTTGCTTTTTAAGTGCAATAAGTACTAACTTTCTTGCCTAATTTTATATTGTAATTGTTCTAGTCTTTTTTCTTTGATACTCACTTGTGGAACAACAAATAGTACATGAAGGAAATGAAATTAGACATATATTCTAAATCTTTTATTTATGTGGAGAAATAGGACTTGATAGGCTTTCAGTCTCTTCTTCATTTTTTTAACCTAAAATAATTTTTTAACCTAAAATAATTTCATTTCTCTATGCTTTTTGCCCAGTGAATCAGTGGCTCTCCCCAACTTACAAACTTAAGTAGTATTTGGATGCAGTTACCTTTTCTTTCCAAGATATATTCCAGAAGCCATGGAGATCTCTTTTCCTCAGGATCTGAGTTGTGTTCATCATAATAGTAGGTACGGAGAGAAACATGTTGTAGTCTGCTACCTCTGAGTGTCAGATATTGAAAAACATGGCATCCATAAGTTCTTTCATGAATTTGTTATATAGACCTTAAAAATCACAGGCCAAGTCCTCTCCATTATTGAAGCCTGAATTAGTTTTCCAGTGCTTCCCTAACAAAGTAACAAAACTAGGTGGTTTAAATACTAAAAGGTATTGCCTCACCATTCTCAGAGCAAGGAGTGAGAGAGCAAGATGTCAGCAGAGTTGCTTTCTCCTGAAAGTTGTGAGAAGGACTCATTCCATGCACCTCACCTTACTTCCCATGGTTTGCTTGACAAATTTGGTCCTTTTTTGGTTTGTGGAAACATGACCCTGATCTTTGCCTTCATCCTCATATGGTGTTCTCCCCACGGGGATGCCTTTGTCCAACTTTCCCCCTTTTTATAAGGATACTAATCATAGGCCTTTAAGGGCCTGTCCTACCCCAGTATGAGCTCATTTTAATTCAATACAGCCTCATTAATTCTATTTCTATGAAAGGTTACATTCTGTGGAACTAAGGGCTAAGACTTCCATATATTAGGGGTGGGGCACAATTTAACCATAACAAAGTATGAGTATTACTTGTGCAGCAGCAGAGAGAAAAAAAATAAAAGAAAAACAATTGGACAAATGACCTTTCATGCATGAAAGCTGGGAGTGTGGGAGACCTTCTTTCTGAGAGTTGAGGTCCTGTAGTGCTTAAGTTAGTCAATGTAAAGTGAGGAACTACAAAAAATGGACACTTCATACTCAGTCAATGTTGGTGGGAGGGTTTTAGAAATCTATGGATTTGATTTAGATAATTTAAGAAATGAGACTTTGCTTGTACTCTAAATATCACAAAATGAACATGCTGAAAATAGTAGCTTTGCATATGACCATTAAGAGGGCATGCAAGTTTAATAGAGTGCCTAAGTCATGGTTCATCCGGAGAAGCAAAATGACATAGGAGTGGATAAAGCCTTATGTAAGTCCCTGGGTGGTAGTGTGGGCAGAAACATTATAGGCATGGAAAGCATATCTGGAGTAAGTGTCTATTCCAATAAGGGAAAATTTTTGTTGCTTCCATGATGGAAGTGGTCCAATGTAATCAACCTGCCATCAGGTTGGTAGCTATTGACTTTGAGAAATGGTGCCAAATCAGTCCTGGTACCTGCTGCTAGCAATTTGGGCACTCAGCAATGGCTATCATCAGGTAAGCCTTGAATTCAAGTCTTTCTTGCTGAGTCCATGCCTGACTTCCATCCTATGCACATAGTCCCTTTGTTCCTTAGTCTATTGGACAGGAGAGACTGGGAGAGGGTGTTACTGGAATCCAGAAAACAGGTCATTCTAGCCACTTGATTATTTAGATCTTTCTCTGCCTATATCAACCTTTGGTAAACATTTGCATGGGACAGAAATATCTTCATAGTGTGTGTGTATTCAGGTAGGCCTACCCACATGCTTCCTCCTCAGATCTCCTTGCCATCAGTTTTCCTACTGTGTTCTTTAAGATTCCCTGACCATAAAGCCAAATCATTGGCAAAAATCCATAGATCAACAAAGAATCATCTCTCCTTTTAAACACAATGAAAACCTCATGCCCTATCTGATGTTCTGCCTGCTAGAAGGATCTCCCTTGACCACTGGTTTTCCAGGTTGTCCCAAGGTCGTGTTCCTCTGCTTCAGATGTTCACTTTTGTACAGTGTCTCCATTTCATGCAGAGCTTCTGCAAGCCAGACCTGAGTTTTTCTTCCTCAGTCAGCTGACTGGAGGGAGCTATGAGTCCATATGTGTGGCCTGAGAAAGAGAAGGTAGTAGAGCAAGGTCATGAGAATTTAGGCTACTTCTTCATGCAAATTACTTATGCCTCAGTGAAATTATAGAAGCTTTCAGGTCATTAATGTGGAGCTAAAGCTGTGAATTTGAAGCCCTGAGCTCATCATTTTCCTTCCCTGATTTCTCCAATACCCACTCAAAGCACCCAACAAACACCAATATGCTCCTTATTTTGAACCAAATATTCTAAAATAGAAAATATTTATCTAGAGCCTCATTTGCTATAAGTATAGGTAAACTGCACTTTTCTTTACTACTAGAAAAAAAGGTCATTTTTCCTTTTTTTTTCTTTTTTTTTAAAGATTTTATTTATTTATTTGACAGACAGATCACAAGTAGGCAGAGAGGCAGGCAGAGAGAGAGGAGGAAGCAGGCTTCCTGCTGAGCAGAGAGCTCTATGTGGGGCTCGATCCCAGGACCCTGGAATCATGACCTGAGCCGAAGGCAGAGGCTTTAACCCACTGATCCACCCAGGCACCCCTCATTTTTCCTTTAAATCACATCAGATGAGAGCACCAATTCTAGAAAACCCAGAGCCAATTCATAGAAACCATCCTTTAGATTCTGTTTTCCTAGAACCACTTCCAGTATCAAATTCTCTATCAAGCAGGCATCAAGGCAAGAAAATTTAGTAGGAGAGATAGGTGACAGAGATGTAGATGAATATTAATATAAATAAAGACAAATACAGATATCAATAGAAAAGATTTATTTAAAAAAGTTAATTTATGCAATTGAGGGCAATAGACAAACTAAGCAAATCTGAAGTCAAGGAGTCAGAAAGAAAAGATTATAACTCATCAAGAGCCCCAAGTACAATCTGAAGCTTGTTGTCCAGTGGATGGAATGTCTCTCTTTGGGAAAGTCCTAAGCAAAAGCTGAAGGGCCTCCAACTGATTAACAAAGGCCCACCCAGGATAGTATCCCTTCTAAGCTAAAGTAAACTGATTAGAGGCTTTAATCAAAATTTCAAAATCCCTTTACAAAAGCCCTTAGATTAGTGTTTGATGGAATAACTGAGGAAAAGTGTATATTTGTAAAAGAGCGGTCTTGCCTCTCTTTCATTTTCCATCTCTATTGTAGGAATATCCTCTGTAGCCCACTCCAGCTGGAAACACAGCAAAAGGGAATCCTGAAATTTTGTTCACTCTAAGTTGACACATCAAAAACCATATCATATATCATGTAATAGGGTAATATTGTTCTTGAGTAGATAGATTATGATTTTTCTTTGTGGTTTTTCTCTAGTACCCAGTTTTTGAAATATACACATAAATACAAATTTCAAAAATTGGAAACAAGTTTGGAATCAGTGTTAATAAAATGTAATGGGAAATCCTAAAACACAAAACACACACAAATGGCCAAGAGACACTTAATGTTCATTCTTACTATTAATTACAGAATTCCAAAAGTACAAATAAAACTACAAATGCTGTTTTCATTTATAAAGAAAGTAAAGTTCAAGACAGTAATACATTGTTGGAATTAATGAGGAAATAGTCACTTTCTCCTTTTATTATAGACCCTTCGGAAGAGTATATACTATGAAATATTTCTGGAAATGTGTGTATGAATCAACATTCAGGGAAAATGAGATACTGTTCCTCTTTTTAGTGAAATCAGAAATCAATTTTTGGTATTACCTGAACAAAAACAATTGAAATATCCATCAAATTATAATAAATAATTACCTTTTTGAAAATGTTAGGTTATTACCCATATTTAAAATGTCAAAAAATGATATTGCTATGCTCCCTTTATTGCTACACTTTCCTTAGGTGATATGCAAGAAAGAGTCCTACCATTAGCATAGGCTAAAAAAAATTCACTGGAGTATCTTTCTAAAAATAATAATATAAATGAGTTTTTCATTTCCTGTCTTTGAACTTTCTGGAAACAGTTTCCTTTCATAGGAATTTAAAAATACTCTGATATGAAACACAGAAAAAAACCCACTAATACCTGAGGGAGATATATTAGAGCAATAAAAATTAATACCTTCCAGAGTATGTGAATATGAGTCCTGACTAGGATATTAAAACTATATAATGGGGCGCCTGGGTGGCTCAGTGGTTTAAGCCGCTGCCTTCGGCTCAGGTCATGATCTCAGGGTCCTGGAATCGAGTCCCGCATCGGGCTCTCTGCTCGGCAGGGAGCCTGCTTCCCTCTCACTCTCTCTGTCTGCCTCTCTGCCTACTTGTGATCTCTCTCTGTCAAATAAATAAATAAAATCTTTAAAAAAACCCAACTATATAATTTAGGTACTCTTAAGATGAAGGCAATATTATCTTCCGCAAACTGGATTAAAAAAACAGAGGGAATAGAAAATACTATTCAAAATACTAACACTAAATACAAAATACTAAAAAATACTAATCAAACGTTTCCGTTACTTATTGTTACATGAGCATCCCAAAACTTAGTAGCTTACAACACTTCATTATTTCTCATGGTTCTTTGTATCGATTAGGATCAGCTGAGTGGTTCTTGCTTAAGGTCTCTCATGTAGTTTCAGTAAGATATTTTTTTAGGCCTCAGTCTTCTGAAGGTTCACATGGGATGGGTGTACAAAACAGTGCATTCATAAGGTAGGCAGTTGATTCTAGCTTTCAGCTAGGAGCTCACCTATGTCTGTCACCTGAAGTGCCTACACACAATGTTTTCATGTGACTTGGACTTTTCATATCAAGGTCAAGTTTGGGTAGAATGCTCTAAAAAGGAATGTTTTTTAAAATGTTTTTAAATTTTTTAAATTTAAATTTAAAACATTTTTTAAAAATGTTTTTAAAACCTGGACGTTACTTCCATATAAATATATTATTCATCCAAATCACTAAGACAGCCCATTGAAGGGGAGGGAATTAGGTTCCATGTCTTGATTAGGGGATTGCACGGTCACAATTCAGAAGGATGTGGGAATGAGAGGTATCGTTTGGTTGTTTTCATAAAATACCATCATCTCCACATCTTTTTTCCCTCAGAATCAAGTAATCATGATCAGCTTTGTGTGACATGTTTTATATATCATCATTTCCATTTTTTAGTTCACTCAGTACTCATCTAGGGCTTTATAATTTTTTTCCCATATAATTAGTAGCAGACACTGAGGCTCCTACATTAGCTGCTAAGTGTGTATTTCTAGTTCTCAGCTTTTTAGAAACTATTTGAATTTTGTTCTTCATCCCATTCACTTTCTAACTTATTACTACAAAGAGGTGTGGTTGTCATTAGAATAATCCATTTGCTTACTAAATGAGTTCTTATTTCATTGACACTTTGCTCTTTAATAATGGATCTCCAATTGAGTGACAGGAATCTAAATCAGGTGTTTAATCTAAATTTTAGGGGGAATTTTACGAATCTCAACAGTTGAGAGCTTTATTTTGACAAATACTTCCTTAACAAATACCTCCTACAACTCGTTGTTGTCCTTCCTGAGATGTCATTATTACTTAATTGCCCTGTGCTATGGGACCTGGAGAATGCCTGAGGCAGAGGCAGAATTGCCTGGTGGAACAACTCAAATTTTCTAGGGAGGTTAGTGACAAGACAGAGAACCTTCATAAATAATCAATGATAGGTTTTCATCTGCATAAGATAGATAAATTATAGGCATTTAAACTATGATGAAATCATTAAAATGTAGGCATTCATATTACTACCATTTAGGGGACTATATCCTTTTACATCATTCTGTTACCCACGGGATGAAATAATTGACTGTCGTTTTGTTAACTACCAGCTAGTCTGTGAAAATACAGAGATGGTAGTTATTCAGTGATTCTGGATGTGAATATATCTTAAATTTCTCAAAAAATAGATCAGCAAAATATCAGCAATCAAGTAGAATGTTGATGGGTTTACTAATATTGAGTGATGTCACTCTAGGAGTCCCAGGCCTGTTGGACTTCAGAGTAACAAACTCAGGTGACGTTTAACAACCTTCCATATTTCCTCCCATATCAGTCACTGACAGTTTGTTGCCCTTTTACGTTTTCATGTCTGTGTCACAAAGATGACATACCATCCTATTAGTACTTTCTGACATGTCTAAGAATGTCAAAATCAGAGTAAAACAGAGGTGGAATAGCCGTTGAGAATCATGTCCAGTTCTGAACTCAGAAAAGTGAAGAAGCAGAGGGGCTTTTAGTTTCTTTGATCCCATGTTGTTTGTTTGTTAGTTTGTTTACTTTTCTGCCCGTCAACTCTTATTCCTTCATTTACTTTTCATTTGTGGTGCTAGACATGTTCTTTAGCACCTACGTAGACATTCTGAACACACACAAATTGTAGATACCAGTTGGAGCAAACTAGTTGGTGGATAAGTATGTTGTTAAGCAACAAGGGGTAAAAGAGGTGAAAAGAATCCACTTAAGGAAAGAGTAGAGGAGTGAGGAGGCATCGTCCAAAATAATAATACTTGAAAAGGATATGATTGTTCTCAGCAAACTAAAGGTATTAAACAGTAAGTGAACTTGTGCTCAACTCAGGGAATATTAGAATATGAGAGGATGAGCTTGATGACCTAGTGATAAGGTCATCAAGATGCCAGATTTTATGTTCTTTAAAATTCCATAGGCCCACATCAGGCTCTGCAAGTAGATCCTTTCAAACCCCTCTCCACTAGTACAAGGTGACAGAAAAGCATGTCTGTCCATCCTTTTCATTGGGAGGGTAAGCATGCACAGAATATCAGCATTTCTCTCCAGAGAATTCTCTCCCTCATCTCTTAGTCTTTGATTAATTTCTCCAGGTTAATGAAGAGCTGAAGTTCACAAACATCTTTTAACCAGTCTTCTTTGTAAGTCCTAATCGGGTGGTCACACACCTTGCTTTTGAACGTGGGAAGAGCTGACATTTACTGTTTTGTGGTTAGCCTTTGACGCTTCAACTGAAACAGAAAACAAAGATTAACAGTTTGCCATCACACTGTATAAATACGGCTCTCTATATTTTAATGATAATTTAGCTTGGGTTTAGCATTAAGATGACTTTTTTAAGGTAACACAGGAATTAGGGAAAGAGTTAGTATTCCAGTCATGTCTATTTGATATTAAAACATATTTAAGAAATTCAGAATGTAATGTTTCTAAGAAAAAAAATTGAGTCGTAAAAGCAACTTCCTTCTCATTTCCTACTGGGTTGCATATTCTCCATTTTGCATTGCCACGGTTGTTCCCTGCGAATCTTTACCCTGATGGGTGCTTGAGGAGATGACCATAATGGAACGTATCAGTCACCTACTAAATGCCAGAACCTTTGTCTCAGGGTTTTTTTGTTTTTGTTTTTTTGTTTTTTTGTTTTTTCTCATTTTATTTATTTTTTCAGTGTAACAGTATTCATTCTTTTTGCACAACACCCAGTGCTCCATGCAAAACGTGCTCTCCCCATTACCCACCACCTGTTCCCCCAACCTCCCACCCCTGACCCTTCAAAACCCTCAGGTTGTTTTTCAGAGTCCATAGTCTCTTATGGTTCGCCTCCCCTCCCCAATGTCCATAGCCCGCTCCCGCTCTCCCAATCCCACCTCCCCCCAGCAACCCCCAGTTTGTTTTGTGAGATTAAGAGTCATTTATGGTTGTCTCCCTCCCAATCCCATCTTGTTTCATTTATTCTTCTCCTATCCCCCTACCCCCCCATGTTGCTTCTCCATGTCCTCATATCAGAGAGATCATATGATAGTTGTCTTTCTCCGATTGACTTATTTCACTAAGCATGATACGCTCGAGTTCCATCCACGTCGTCGCAAATGGCAAGATTTCATTTCTTTTGATGGCTGCATAGTATTCCATTGTGTATATATACCACATCTTCTTTATCCATTCATCTGTTGATGGACATCTAGGTTCTTTCCATAGTCTGGCTATTGTAGACATTGCTGCTATAAACATTTGGGTACACGTGCCCCTTCGGATCACTATGTTTGTATCTTTAGGGTAAATACCCAGTAGTGCAATTGCTGGGTCATAGGGTAGTTCTATTTTCAACATTTTGAGGAACCTCCATGCTGTTTTCCAGAGTGGTTGCACCAGCTTGCATTCCCACCAACAGTGGAGGAGGGTTCCCCTTTCTCCACATCCTCGCCAGCATCTGTCATTTCCTGACTTGTTAATTTTAGCCATTCTGACTGGTGTGAGGTGATATCTCATTGTGGTTTTGATTTGTATTTCCCTGATGCCGAGTGACGTGGAGCACTTTTTCATGTGTCTGTTGGCCATCTGGATGTCTTCTTTGCAGAAATGTGTGTTCATGTCCTCTGCCCATTTCTTGATTGGATTGTTTGTTCTTTGGGTGTTGAGTTTGCTAAGTTCCTTATAGATTTTGGATACTAGCCCTTTATCTGATATGTTGTTTGCAAATATCTTCTCCCATTCTGTCAGTTGTCTTTTGGTTTTGTTAACTGTTTCCTTTGCTGTGCAAAAGCTTTTGATCTTGATGAAATCCCAATAGTTCATTTTTGCCCTTGCTTCCCTTGCCTTTGCCGTTGTTCCTAGGAAGATGTTGCTACAGCTGAGGTCGAAGAGGTTGCTGCCTGCATTCTCCTCAAGGATTTTGATGGAATCCTTTCTCACATTGAGGTCCTTCATCCATTTGGAGTCTATTTTCGTGTGTGGTGTAAGGAAGTGGTCCAATTTCATTTTTCTGCATGTGGCTGTCCAATTTTCCCAGCACCATTTATTGAAGAGGCTGTCTTTTTTCCATTGGACATTCTTTCCTGCTTTGTCAAAGACTAGTTGACCATAGAGTTGAGGGTCTATTTCTGGGCTCTTTATTCTGTTCCATTGATCTATGTGTCTGTTTTTGTGCCAGTACCATGCTGTCTTTATGATGACAGCTTTGTAATAGAGCTTGAGGTCCAGAATTGTGATGCCACCAACTTTGGCTTTCTTTTTCAACATTCCTTTGGCTATTCGAGGTCTTTTCTGGTTCCATATAAATTTTGGGATTATCTGTTCCATTTCTTTGAAAAAAATGGATGGGATTTTGATAGGGATTGCATTAAATGTGTAGATTGCTTTAGGTAGCATAGACATTTTCACAATATTTATTCTTCCAATCCAGGAGCATGGAACATTTTTCCATTTCTTTGTGTCTTCCTCAATTTCTTTCATGAGTACTTTATAGTTTTCTGCATATAGATAATTAGCCTCTTTGGTTAGGTTTATTCCTAGGTATCTTATAGTTTTGGGTGCAATTGTAAATGGGATTGACTCCTTAATTTCTCTTTCTTCTGTCTTGTTGTTGGTGTACAGAAATGCAACTGACTTCTGTGCATTGATTTTATATCCTGACACTTTACTGAATTCCTGTCCAAGTCCTAGCAGTTTTGGAGTGGAGTCTTTTGGGTTTTCCACATATAGTATCATATCATCTGCGAAGAGTGATAGTTTGACTTCTTCTTTACCAATTTGGATGCCTTTAATTTCTTTTTATTGTCTGATTGCTGAGGCTAGGACTTCTAGTACTATGTTGAACAGCAGTGGTGATAATGGACATCCCTGCCGTGTTCCTGACCTTAGCGGAAAAGCTTTCAGTTTTTCTCCATTGAGAATGATATTGGCGGTGGGTTTTTCGTAGATGGCTTTGATAATATTGAGGTATGTGCCCTCTATCCCTACACTTTGAAGAGTTTTGATCAGGAAGGGATGCTGTACTTTGTCAAATGCTTTTTCAGCATCTCTGGAGAGTATCATATGGTTCTTGTTCTTTCTTTTATTAATGTGTTCTATCACATTGATTGATTTGCAGATGTTGAACCAACCCTGAAGCCCTGGAATAAATCCCACTTGGCCGTGGTGAATAATGCTTTTAATGTACTGTTGAATCCTATTGGCTAGTATTTTGGTGAGAATTTTTGCATCTGTGTTCATCAAGGATATTGGTCTGTAGTTCTCTTTTTTGGTGGGATCCTTGTCTGGTTTTGGGATCAAGGTGATGCTGGCCTCATAAAATGAGTTTGGAAGTTTTCCTTCCATTTCTATTTTTTGGAACAGTTCTCCTGAGAGAATAGGAATAGTTCTTCTTTAAATGTTTGGTAGAATTCCCCTGTGAAGCCGTCTGACCTTGGCTTTTGTTTGTTTGGAGATTTTTGATGACTGTTTCAATCTCCTTACTGGTTATGGGCCTGTTCAGGTTTTCTATTTCTTCCTGGTTCAGTTGTGGTAGTTTATATGTCTCTAGGAATGCATCGATTTCTTCCAGATTGTCAAATTTGTTGGCGTAGAGTTGCTCATAGTATGTTCTTATAATTGCTGTATTTCTTTGGTGTTAGTTGTGATCTCTCCTCTTTCATTCATGATTTTATTGATTTGGGTCCTTTCACTTTTGTTTTTGATAAGTCTGGTCAGGAGTTTATCAATATTATTAATTCTTTCAAAGAACCAGCTCCTAGTTTCGTTGATTTGTTCTATTTTTTTTTTTTTTGGTTTCTATTTCATTGATTTCTGCTCTGATCTTTATGATTTCTCTTCTCCTGCTGGGTTTAGGGTTTCTTCCTTGTTCTTGCTCTATCTCCTTTAGGTGTAGGGTTAGGTTGTGTACTTGAGACCTTTCTTGTTTCTTGAGAAAGGCTTGTACTGCTATATATTTTCCTCTCAGGACTGCCTTTGCTGTGTCCCACAGATTTTGAACCGTTGTGTTTTCATTATCATTTGTTTCCATGAATCTTTTCAATTCTTCTTTAATTTCCTGGTTCACCCATTCATTCTTTAGAAGGATGCTGTTTAGTCTCCATGTATTTGGGTTCTTTCCAGCTTTCCTCTTGTGATTGAGTTCTAGCTTCAGAGCATTGTGGTCTGAAAATATGCAGGGAATGATCCTAATCTTTTGATACCCGTTGGGACCTGATTTGTGACCCAGGATGTGATCTATTCTGGAGAATGTTCCATGTGCACTAGAGAAGATTGTGTATTCTGTTGCTTTGGGATGAAATGTTCTGAATATATCTGTGATGTCCATCTGGTCCAGTGTGTCATTTAAGGCCTTTATTTCCTTGTTGAACTTTTGCTTGGATGATCTGTCCATTTCAGTGAGGGGAGTGTTAAAGTCCCCTACTATTATTGTATTATCATTGATGCGTTTCTTTGATTTTGTTATTAATTGGTTTATATAGTTGACTGCTCCCATGTTAGGGGCATAGATATTTAAAATTGTTAGAACTTCTTGTTGGACAAAATCTATAAGTATAATGTAGTGTCCTTCCTCATCTCTTATTATAGTCTTTGGCTTAAAATCTAATTGATCTGATATAAGGATTGCCACCCCAGCTTTCTTCTGATGCCCATTAGCATGGTAAATTGTTTTCCACCCCCTCACTTTAAATCTGGAGGTGTCTTCGCGTCTAAAATGAGTTTCTTGTAGGCAACATACTGATGGGTTTTGTTTTTTTATCCATTCTGATACCCTGTGTCTTTTGATTGGGGCATTTAGCCCATTAACATTCAGGGTAACTATTGAGAGAGATGAATTTAGTGCCATTATTAGCCTGTAAGGTGACTGTTACTGTATATTGTCTCTGTACCTTTCTGATCTACTACTTTTAGTTTCTCTCTTTGCTTAGAGTACCCCTTTCAATATTTCCTGTAGAGCTGGTTTGGTGTTTGCAAATTCTTTCAGTTTTTGTTTGTCCTGGAAGCTTTTTATATCTCCTTCTATTTTCAATGATAGCCTAGCTGGATAGTGTATTCTTGGCTGCATGTTTTTCTCGTTTAGTGCTCTGAATATATCATGCCAGCTCTTTCTGGCCTGCCAGGTCTCTGTGGATAAGTCTGCTGCCAATCTAATATTTTTATCATTGTATGTTACAGACTTCTTTTCCCGGGCTGCTTTCAGGATTTTCTCTTTGTCACTAAGACTTGTAATTTTACTATTAGGTGACGGCGTGTGGACCTATTCTTGTTGACTTTGAGGGGGGTTCTCTGCATCTCCTGGATTTTGATGCTTGTTCCCTTTGCCATATTAGGAAAATTCTCTCCAATAATTCTCTCCAATAGACCTTCTGCTCCCCTCTCTCTTTCTTCTTCTTCTGGAATCCCAATTATTCTAATGTTGTTTCGTCTTATGGTGTCACTTATCTCTTGAATTCTTCCCTCGTGGTCCAGTAGCTGTTTGTCCCTCTTTTGCTCGGCTTCTTTTCTTTTTTTTTATAAATTTATTTATTTTTTTTTTCAGCGTAACAGTATTCATTGTTTTTGCACTACACCCAGTGCTCCATGCAATACGTGCCCTCCCTATTACCCACCACCTGGTTCCCCCAACTTCCCACCCCCACCCCTTCAAAACCCTCAGGTTGTTTTTCAGAGTCCATAGTCCCTTATGGTTTGCCTCCCCTTCCAATTTTTTTTTTTTTATAAACATATAATGTATTTTTATTCCCAGGGGTACAGGTCTGTGAATCGCCAGGTTTACATACTTCACAGCATTCACGATAGCAAATACCCTCCCCATTGTCCATAACCTCCTCCCCCTCTCCCAACCCCACCTCCCCCCAGCAACCCCAAGTTTGTTTTGTGAGATTAAGAGTCATTTATGGTTTTTCTCCCTCCCAATCCCATCTTGTTTCATTTATTCTTTATTCTCTGTCATTTGGTCTTCTATATCACTAATTCTTTCTTCTGCCTCATTTATCCTAGCAGTGAGAGCCTCCATTTTTGATTGCACCTCATTAATAGCTTTTTTGATTTCAACTTGGTTAGATTTTTAGTTCTTTAATTTCTCCAGAAAGGGCTTTTATATCTCCAGAGAGGGTTTCTCTAATATCTTCCATGCCTTTTTCGAGCCCGGCTAGAACGTTCAGAATCGTCATTCTGAACTCTTGATCTGACATATTACCTATGTCTGTGTTGATTAGGTCCCTAGCCTTTGGTACTGCCTCTTGTTCTTTTGTTTGTGGTGATTTTTTCCGCCTTGTCATTTTGTCCAGATAAGAGGATATGAAGGATAAATAAAATACTAAAAGGGTGGCAAAGACCCCAGAAAAATGCGCTGTAACCAAATCAGAAGAGACCCCAAATTGTGGGGGGGAGAAAGGGGATAAAAAGAGGTTCAGAAAAAAAAAATTTATAAAACAAATAAAGAAAAAATATAAAAAAGGAAGAAAAAATATATATATTTAGATAAACTAGTCAAAAAACGTTAAAAAAGAAAAGGGTAAAAGTTTTAAAAAATTTAGCAGAAGAAGAAAAAAGAAAGAAAAGGAATCGAAAAAAGAAAAAAAATTGAATTAACTGCAAGACTAAAGAATCATGGGGAGAAAGCCATGAGTTCCGTGCTTTGCTTTCTCCTCCTCTGGAATTCCACTGCTGTCTTAGGAATTGAACCTGCTTTCCTTGATAGATGAACTTCGTCCTGGCTGGATATTTTGTTGATCTTCTGGGGGAGGGACCTGTTATAGTGACTCTCAAGTGTCTTTGCCCGAGGTGGAATTGCACCGCCCTTACGGGGACCGGACTAAGTAATCCCCTCGGGTTCGCCTTTGGGAGCTTCTGTTCCCTGAACACTTTCTGTAGAGTTCCGGAGGACGGGAATGAAAATGGCGGCCTCCTAGTCTCTGGCCCGGAGGAGCCGAGAGCCTGGGGCCCCACTCCTCAGTGCGTCCCCAGAGGACAGCACCCAATCACTCCCATATCCCCAGCCTCTAGCCACGCTCCGAGCTCACCCAGCCCGCAACCAGTTCAAGGTAAACCCGAGCTGAGAGTTCAGTCCTCCACTCTGTCTCTGTAGCCGGCTTCTCTGTTCTAATACCTGTGAGCTCTGTGACACTCCGACACCCCCAATCCTTCTGTGACCCTGCGGGACCTGGGGCCACGCTGACCCCGCGTGGGCTTCACCCTGGTTTAGCCTCTGGAGCAATGTCCCTCAGTGGAACAGACTTTTAAAAGCCCTGATTTTGTGCTCCATTGCTCCACTGCTTGCCGGGAGCCGGCCCCTCCCCCGCGGTCTATCTTCCCGTCGTTTTAGATTCACTTCTCCGCCAGTCCTACCTTTCAGAAAGTGGTTGATTTTCTGTTTCTATAATTGCTGTTCTTCTTCTCCTCGATCTCCCGTTGGATTTGTAGGTGTTTGCAATGTTTAGATAAAGTATTGAGCTGATCTCCTGCTACCTGATGTAGTCTCAGCCTGCTACTTCTCCACCATCTTGACTCCTATTATCTCCCTTAATACAAGTCCTGGTTGTTCCAAAAAAGAGAGAAATAAAGTGTTCTGGGTTCACTTTATTGAAGTTAAGAAAATACACCTCACATATCTAAGAAGAGAAAGTCTTTTTAATGAACACTGGGCCATTGAGTTCTGATTTAAGGTACTACCGTCTTACTTGGTGTACCCTTTCCTTGATCCAATAGTAGTGTGTGAATCACTTTCCATATTCTAAATCAACTTAACATACTCACTCTTTTGTTTGTCTATAAAAAGATAATGGCCAAAAAAATGATTCATCCCCCATATGGTGAGGTTTAAGTCAGTTTGTTTGGAACAATCAGTTGTAAGTTTAAGAAAACTCCCCAGATCTTTGCGTATCTTTAGGAAACTCATCATACACATCAGAGATTGGACACAGTTCCATATTTATATTGACCTTTTTCCTAAATATTTATTAGTAAGTCTGTAGTTGTAATGTGTTCTCCCATAGAATCATGTTAAGATTAGAAATAGAAGACTACTCCAAAAATTAATTTGTGAACTTAACCCCAAGTATTATTAGTACTGTAAAAGTAAAAAATAACCACTATATAAAGTGTATTTTCCTTTAAAAAGCCTTACCAAAGGATGATTTGGTAAAGTCACTGGAAAAATATGTTTCAGATTCCAATTATGTGCTCAGTCACAGCTGCATAGAGTAAAGAATAGTCTGAGCAGTCAGTCTCATCACCTTGCTGTAGCCTTTTGTTAGTCAGATGGAGACAGAAGAAGATGCACTCCATAGTCCCAGAAATCTCAGTTTCATCCTGGCTCCTCCAGTGGCTGATTATCTCCCTTTGACAAAATTTCTTTATCTCTGAACCTTGGTTTTCTAGTTTGTGAAGTGGAAAAAATAACATCCAAATCACAGTAATACAGGAAGAATAAAATGAGATAGGTGTTGAAAGCATTTGACAACTCATCATGTAAGAGCTTTTTAAATCATAAATAGCAGTGGAGATGGGAGTAGAGTATGGAGAAGAATAAAAGAATAAATGTTTTCCAAAAGAGTAAATACTCATATAATTTACTGTGAAATCTGCCACTTTTGGTTATACAAAGGAGTGTTTAAACAATTCTAGTAAATCTAAATAGGGAAGTCTATGAACATATATGATCATATATGATCACCTTACTTAATATGAACATATATGATCACCTTACTTAATAATGGAAAAGTAGTTCAAAGTCAAAGGCTATCAGAAGATAAAGGAAAGAAACAAGCTCAAAGACCTGAACTCCTGCAGGGAGTCAGCCACTCAAACCCCCAGGTAATAGTGAACTGGAGCTTTGTTGGGAGAAGCAGACATAAATGTTATGAGAAAGTACTCTGTGTATGCAGAAGACAATTTGCGGGGGCTCATGAGTACATTTTATTCTGTCCTGCCAAAACTCAAACTTTCTACACATGAACATTTCACATATGACCATCAGAAATGATCTAAAACTTTTCTAAGTACAAATATATAATTTCATTCTATCATATACATTTAATAATTTTGCTTATCAATCTTTCTAGCTAAGTATCTGTAGAATAAAGCCATTTCAAGATTTATTTCCACTTGGAAAGTTCTTCTCTTTCCTCTTCCTTATTCTCCCCACTCCTGTTCTTTTTCTTTCTCCACTTTATTCTTTAACTGTGTGTGTGTGTGTGTGTGTATTTTGCCAAAATTTGTATCAACTCTTTTTTAATAAGCATATTTTAACCACACAGTGTGTATACATGAGCTTTTGGAAAACAAAACAAGGTCTACACTATTAAAGTCATATAAACATTGGAAGTTATGATCTTTGCCTTGACTTTTGTTGTGAGCAACACAACCTAAGACAATAGTTGAATGAACAACATACATACCAAGAAAATCCCATTTCATAGGTATATCATTTTCTAATTAGGTCTTTCCACATTTTTTTATTAAAATTGTTGGGGTTTATCAAAATGTAGGTCATGACCCATTAGTAGGTCACAAAATCAATTTAGAGGCTGTACCTTTTTTTCTAAATAAGAGAATTACTAGACTAAAAAATATCAGTGTGTGTCATATAGAATAAAGGTATGTAAAAGTTTTGGTTCAATAGCATACATAAAGGATTATTTTTGTGTACTAATTATCAATGTAAAATGTATCTCTTCCTGTGGATAACAACTTAAAATAAACTCTAATGTACTTACAAGGTGACTGACCAGGATGTCTCACTTTTTAAAGATGCATTTTACTATTGAATAGACTTGAAAGATTTGCTTATGAAATCTTCTTAACACTCTAAATGAATAGGATTAAGTGGATTCAAGGTATTAGTAGATGTTTATTGGAAAAAATGTATAGGCTGTTGTTAAATATACTGAAACATCAAGTGATGTTGATTTATTCATTTAGGTGGTAATGTTATTTTAAGAAATAAAACTTGGGCCTCTGAATTTTCCATTTGAGAATCTTTTTTGAAGACATATACTGAGTAATTATTGAGTGGGCAGGAAGACTGGGATGCACACAGATAGCTCAGAGATGTTTGTGAAGGTGACGAATCTTACTAGAACTTTTGAGGTCCCTTGATTTTCCTCCCTAAAGAACAAGAATATGTCATGTGATGCAAATTCACTGTTTCTCCATTCAGCAAGTATTTACTTAGGTCTTACACTGTATCAAGTTTAATTCACTTAGCTTTACTGTGTGTTGGTACTATCCTTGTTTCAGGATACAGAACACTGAGGAAGGCAAAAGATGCTCTGGTATTCATTCAACTTATTTTTGCAATGGGCAAAGAGAGCTAATAAGCATATCAACAAATAATTCAACAAACAGTCAA
The DNA here is from genome assembly GCF_922984935.1 of Meles meles. Classification (NCBI taxonomy): domain Eukaryota; kingdom Metazoa; phylum Chordata; class Mammalia; order Carnivora; family Mustelidae; genus Meles; species Meles meles. The sequence continues at coordinate 90,772,823 of NC_060068.1, forward strand.
GCTCTAGGAAAAAGCTCAAAAGGATATTGTGGGACATCTGGGTGGCTCAGTCGGTTAAATGTCCAACTAGTGATTTTGGCTCAGGTCATCTCAGGGGCCTGAGATCAAGAACAATGATGGCTCTGCACTTAGCAGGGAATCTAGTTATCCCTCTCTCTCTGCTCCTCCCCTGGCTTGTGTGTGCGCTCTCTCTCTCTCTCTCAAATAAATAAAACCATTTTTTTTTTAGAAAAAGTTTTTTTTTTTTTTAAATATTGTAATAGTATATACTGAGTAGGGTAGGAACTATTTCAGATAATTCTGTCAGGGTGAAGTCATTGTGGAAGCAATATTGACTCGAGCTCTGAATAATAAGGGACCAGTTTTACAAAGATTTAAGGTACAAGTGGCAAGAGTCCTGGGGTGGGAAAGAGTTTGTCAGGTTCCAAAGTATAGGCAATATAGCTGGAACTAGGTGTGTGAAGAAGAGAGTGGTGCACGATGAGAAAGAGAATCAATCACGGTGTTTTAAAGACAATATAATGAATTTGGATTTTGTTCCTTTATATTTGTAAGCTACTAAAGCATTGCAAGGGAAATAATATGAGTACTTTCCCACTTTGAAAATTACTATTGTATCTGCTGTGTGAATATTGGGCTGTATAAAAATATACATGGAATCTGGAGAAACATTAATTTTTTAAAAATATTTTATTCTAGAGGGAGGGAGACAGAGCATGAGTCGGGGTAAGGGGCTGAGAGAGAGAGAGAGAGAATCCCAAGCAGACTCTTGCTGAGTGTGGAGCCAGCTTGGGGCTTGATCTTGGGGCTCTGAGATCATGAACAGAGCCAAAATCACGAGTCAAGAGGCTTAACTGACTCAGCCACCCGGGTGCCCCAGAATCTGGAGAAACATTTAGATGGTGTGACAGTACTTTCTGTCACAGAGGTGATAGATTATGGTATCACTAGATAAATGAGATAGAATATTAATAATCATTTCATTAAAAATTTATGAAGTACTGGGGCGCCTGGGTGGCTCAGTGGGTTAAAGCCTCTGCCTTCAGCTCAGGTCATGATCCCAGGGTCGTGGGATCGAGCCCCGCATCGGGCTCTCCGCTCAGCGGGGAGCCTGCTTCCTCCTCTCTCTCTGCCTACTTGTGATCTCTGTCTGTCATATAAATAAATAAAAAAAAATTTATGAAGTACTGTTCTTTGCCTGATAATACACTAAATACTTTACCTACATTATCTTCATCAAAACTTAGACCATCTCTGTGAAAAAGATGAAAAGTTAACTTCAATTTACAAGTAAAGAAAACTAGTTTAAAAGAGTTTAAGTAGTTGTCCAAGGTTCTTTCAAATATACACAGTAGAATGGTTGACACAGGTCATTGTTATGCTTGAGATGTGAAAAATTAAGAGGACTAGCAACAATATGAAAATAAAGATAGAAAGTCCAGATGTATTTGACTATTAAGACAAATATGAAAGACGTGAGTTAGAAAACTAGAGAATGAAGAGTAATCCCAGATTATTTTATGTTTAGGGTAAGAACAGCAAAGTGTTCTGTTTAAAATAATAGATCATATTACTCTTCCACTCAGAATCCTCAATGGCTTCCCAACCTAGCAGGACAAAATTCTACAAAGATTTACTTAATTTGGCCCTCCACTGCCTTTCAGATTTCATCTCCTAACACTTTGTCCTTTGCCTTTCCTTTTCTTGCTACACTAATTTCCTTGAACTTTGTCAGTCCTCCACAGTTCCCATCCAGGGCTTTTGCATCTCCTATCCCTTTGAGTGAAAAGTAAAAATAGTGTACTGCTATTTCTGGGAAGCTCTTCTGAATGTCTCTCCGATTCCTCATTTTATTATGCTCTGTACTCAGAAAGACATCCCTGATATCTCCCCTTCTCTCAACCAACTAGAGTTCTCTCTTTTCATCTCTCTGTATCTAGCTACCCTGGTCTGCTTTCCCACAGTGATGTCTATACATTTATGCAAGTATTTATGGTCTCTGTCACCCATAGATCACCACTAGACTATAATTTCAATGAAAACATAGACTTTCTGTTTGCTAATTGCTGCATTCCATTGCCTAGAACAGTTCTAGGCACATGGCAGATACTCAATAAATACCTTTGAAGAGATGAATAAATGAGTGAATCATTTGATGGGTAACCAATCCTTCTGTCATAGAGCAGTGGTTTATCAGATTGAGCCCCCCATGGAGACTAGGAATGCAAATCTAATTGGAAGGTTTCCTTCTACATTTCCTTCTCTTGCCTCTTTAATTTGGTTGAGACTCTTGGAGAACCTTACCCCATTCCCTACACAATTGTATTGCTATTAGTTCCTCACCTTGGTCTTATCACCCTATTTTCATTTTTTACTCTTCCTTGATGCAAATTGAGTAGACTTATCTACCTAGATTTGCCCTTACAATTGTTTATCTCTGGAATTATTGCATTTAAACACACTCAGCTGTTGGATGAGGTTTTTTGTTTTTGTTTTTAAACTATACTTCTAATTAATAACTGAGCCTCTAAATCGATCTTTAAATTCCCACTACATGGGCTTTAGGAAAACCTTCTGAAACCAATATACCATCACTATCAGAATGACACATTACATTGAACTAGAATATATTTTTATTCTTCATAGACGTTGATGCTGAAAACCTATGTTTATTTTTGTAGTCATCGTAAGAGAAAAACAAAAACAAACCACTTAAAGACAGGTAGGGAAAGAGATTTTTGGAATCCTTACTCTGTGGAGAGAAAACCCAAGGTAGAAACGAGTTTCAAAGAAGATTTGGGCTTACTTACCTATGTTTTTAAAACAAATTCATATATAAAAAGACTTCCATATTTTGTAGGTGAAGCCTACGGGATTATTTCAAAAGCTTTTAACTATTAATAAAGATCTGTACACAGTGAATGTTTTAAATGGATGAGTATTAAGTAAAGATATGCCACAGAAATCAAATGTACAATAGCATTGAAACTTTTAGACCTTGTTTAAAACATGCCTTCACTCATATTTTTCACTTATTCAACACATATCTAGTGGCCACATATTAAGAATTTATATAATTTTATTGACCTAAATTCCATTGTATTTTCTTATGATACAGTGATAAACCAAATCTATTTTTCTCACTCTCTTAGTTTGCTGGGGCTGTGGTAACAAAATAGCGGACTGGATGATTTGAACAACAGATACTTATTTTCTCACAGTTCTGGAGGCTGGAAGTCTGTGATCAGGGCGGCAGTATTATCAGTCTCTGGTGAGGCTGCTTTTCCTGGCTTTAGGCAGCCACCATCTCATTATGTGCTCATGGGACCTCTTCTCTATGATAGTGCCAAGAGAGTAAATCAGTTCTCCACTGGCTCTTGTTATAAAAACACTAAACCTATTGTATGAGAGCTGCACCCTTATGACCTCATTTCATCTTAAATAACCTTATGGGTCCAACTCCAGATGGAGTCACGTTGGGAGATAGGGTTTAACCACATGAATTTGTAGGGAGGGTGGGTTACAATTCAGTTTGCAACACTCACCAAGTGAAAGTAATGTGTGTTAATTTATATCAGTAAAGTAAAACCTGAACTAGTACCTAGTCTCTATTTTCCTATAAATAAAATAACTTCAGTTCTTTTGTGCTATTTTTATTTGCATGAAGAACCAGTTTAAAGCTTCATTGTTGCTCTCCATCATTTCATATCCTGTATTTAACATTTTAGTCCAACAAACAGTAACTGTGTTTTTCAGGTTGTTGTCCTAAGACTACTTTTATCAGAATCACTTTCAGAGCTCATTGAAATTATGATTTTTTTATTTTACCTAGATTCAGAATTAAAATCTACGAGCAGAAAACCCTGTCCTTGGGATTTGATGAGAAAAGTTTGAGAAACACTTACTAGATGGGAACTGTATGATTAATTGAAATAGGCAAGCAACTTGCATGCTAAAGCAGAGTTAGCATTTTCCATAAAGTTTGCAGCATTTCAGGAGCTCAGTGCATCCATCCTGGGGACAAACATCATTATCCCCTTTAAACTAGGTCCTCAAAGGGAGTGTGCTCTTCACATCATCACTTCTGGTAAAGGAGTGGTGTTACTGATAATGAGAAATTAAACTTGTCAACCATGAATGTGTTCATGCCCACACCTGTTTCATTCTCTCTTCTAACAAATGTAGGTGTATAAAGGTCTATCAAGCGAACCAGATGCTTTTCCATAGAAATTTGAATATAATTATGAGGAGCCATGAACACCTGTGCTCAATACTTTGATGTCAGAGTTTGAAGAACCAAGATTGTGTCTAATGGATTTGAGCATCAAGACTTTCTAAGGTGAATTTGGCAAGAGGTGCCTCCTTTCGCTGCTTTAAGTTTGGCAGCTGGCAGACAGAGACGTTAAAAACATCTGTGCTCTCATAGATCAGTGGAACAGAATAGAGAGCCCAGAAATCGACCCTCAACTCTATGGTCAACTAATCTTCGACAAAGCAGGAAAGAATGTCCAATGGAAAAAAGACAGCCTCTTCAATAAATGGTGCTGGGAAAATTGGACAGCCACATGCAGAAAAATGAAATTGGACCACTTCCTTACACCACACACGAAAATAGACTCCAAATGGATGAAGGACCTCAATGTGAGAAAGGAATCCATCCAAATCCTTGAGGAGAATGCAGGCAGCAACCTCTTCGACCTCAGCCGTAGCAACATCTTCCTAGGAACAACGGCAAAGGCAAGGGAAGCAAGGGCAAAAATGAACTATTGGGATTTCATCAAGATCAAAAGCTTTTGCACAGCAAAGGAAACAGTTAACAAAACCAAAAGACAACTGACAGAATGGGAGAAGATATTTGCAAACGACATATCAGATAAAGGGCTAGTATCCAAAATCTATAAGGAACTTAGCAAACTCAACACCCAAAGAACAAACAATCCAATCAAGAAATGGGCAGAGGACATGAACAGACATTTCTGCAAAGAAGACATCCAGATGGCCAACAGACACATGAAAAAGGGCTCCACATCACTCGGCATCAGGGAAATACAAATCAAAACCACAATGAGATATCACCTCACACCAGTCAGAATGGCTAAAATTAACAAGTCAGGAAATGACAGATGCTGGCGAGGATGGGGAGAAAGGGGAACCCTCCTCCACTGTTGGTGGGAATGCAAGCTGGTGCAACCACTCTGGAAAACAACATGGAGGTTCCTCAAAATGTTGAAAATAGAACTACCCTATGACCCAGCAATTGCACTACTGGGTATTTACCCTAAAGATACAAACATAGTGATCCGAAGGGGCACGTGTACCCGAATGTTTATAGCAGCAATGTCTACAATAGCCAGACTATGGAAAGAACCTAGATGTCCATCAACAGATGAATGGATAAAGAAGATGTGGTATATATACACAATGGAATACTATGCAGCCATCAAAAGAAATGAAATCTTGCCATTTGCGACGACGTGGATGGAACTAGAGCGTATCATGCTTAGTGAAATAAGTCAATCGGAGAAAGACAACTATCATATGATCTCCCTGATATGAGGACATGGAGAAGCAACATGGGGGGGTAGGGGGATAGGAGAAGAATAAATGAAACAAGATGGGATTGGGAGGGAGACAAACCATAAATGACTCTTAATCTCACAAAACAAACTGGGGGTTGCTGGGGGGAGGTGGGATTGGGAGAGGGGGAGCGGGCTATGGACATTGGGGAGGGGAGGCGAACCATAAGAGACTATGGACTCTGAAAAACAACCTGAGGGTTTTGAAGGGTCAGGGGTGGGAGGTTGGGGCAACCTGAGGGTTTTGAAGGGTCAAGGGTGGGAGGTTGGGGGAACAGGTGGTGGGTAATGGGGAGGGCACGTTTTGCATGGAGCACTGGGTGTTGTGCAAAAAGAATGAATACTGTTACGCTGAAAAAACAAATAAAATGGAAAAAAACATCTGTGCTCAAAAAATGAAAGGTATCTCAACACATCCATTTCTAATAAACTCCATCTTTAGGCCAGTTACAAGTACTTGATTTGCTTTTCCTATCTCTCAAAGACCTACCTCTTTAAAGCTTGTATAAATTATGAGAAATAAATAAGTTAAAAAAATTATCATGTGCATATCTAACAATGAAACAGTGGAGTTTGGGGGAGTAGATGAAGCCCATAAAGCTGTAACTCTACTTGGTTAGGATTAGTGCGGCTGAGTGGCTCCTGTGAACCCCATGGTGATTAGGAGGCTTGAGAAAATAGATGAAGGTTATGTACCTAGAGGGAAGATACAAGGTATGTGTCATGGTGTCAGAGGCATGAGAACATGTGCTAATGAAGGATGTTATTATTATGGACATTTTAATAAGATTATAGATATGTACCTTATACATATATTATACATATACATATATATTATTAATAATTCATGAAAATGGGATGTAGCTCCATTTATTTCTATTTTCCTCGGTTTCTTCATCATGGTCTTACAGTTTTCAGTGGACAGATTTTTCACTTCATTAAACTTATTCCTAAGTGTTTTGTTGTCTTAAATGCTATTATAAACGGGATTTTTTTTTTTTTTAGATTTCTTTTTGATACTTCATTGTTAGTCTGTAGAGGCACAACTGATTTTGGTATGCTGATTCTGTATCCTGCAACTTTACTGAATTCATTTATTCTGTTTCTAATTGAGTCTTAAGAGTTTTCTCTATATAAGCTCATGTCATCTGCAACCTGAGGCAATTTTATTTCTTCCTTTCCAATTTGGATAACTTTTGTTTCTTTTTCTGGCTTAATTTCTCTGGTTTGGCCTTCCAGTACTGTGTTAAGTAGAAGTGCAGAAAGTGGACATCTTTGTTTTCCTTCTGATCATAGAGGAAGAACTTTGAATTTTTACTAATGAGTGGGGCATTAGCTATGATCTTGGCCTTTATGGCCTTCAGTATGTTGAGGCTCATTCCTTCTCTAACAGGTTTGTTGAGAGTTTCTATCATGAGAGATTGTTGAATTGAGTGTTAGATAGTATTGAGATGGTCACATGATTTTTATCTTTCATTCCATTAATGTTGTATATAGGAGTAATTGATTTGCATGTGTTGAAGCATCCTTTAGAAACAACCCAGATAGAAATCCACCTTGATCATGGTGTATGAACCTTTTGATGTGCTCTTAAATTATCTTTGCTAGTATTTTGTTAAGGATTTTTACATTTACATTCATCAGGAATATTGGCCTGTAGTTTTCTTTTCTCTTAATAAATACATACCATCCAAAGCAAACTCTAGATTCCATGCAATCCCTATCAAAATTCCACTGGCATTTTTTACAGAAATAGAGAAAAATAATCCTAAACCATGTATGGAACAACAGAAGATGCCAAATAGCCCAAATAACCTTTGGAAAGAAGAACAAAGTTGGAGGCATCACATTTACTGGTTTCAAACTATATTACAAAGTTTTAGTAATCCAAACAGTATAATACTGGTATAAAACAGACACACAGATCAATGGACTATAATACAGAGCCCAGACATAAACTCACGCATACATGACAAGGAAGCCAAGAACATGCAATGAGGAAAAGGGTAATTCTTCAAATTGATGTTAGAAAAACTAGATATCCACATGTAAAAAAGAAAAAAAATTGGACCCCTTTTTATACTTCTCAAAAGTGAACTCAAAATAGAATGAAAACATAAATGTAAACTCCTAGAAGAAAACGGAAAAAGCTTCTTGACATTGAGCCTAGTAATGATTTTTTGAATAGGACATGAAAAGCAAAGGCAACAAAAAGAAAAACCAACCTTTGAGACTACATAAATACTCAAAAGTTTCTGCACAGCAAAGGGAAACATCATTGGAATGAAAAGATAACCTCTGTACAGCGGAAAAAAATATTTGCAAACCATGTATCAGATAAGAAGTTAATATCCAAAATATATAAGGAACTTACACAACTCAAGAGCAAACAAAGACACAGAAAACAATCCTATTTAAAGAATAGAAAGGACCTGCATTGACATTTTCCAAGAGAAGACATGCAGGTGTCCAACAGGCGCATGAAAATGATAAGAAGTGTTGGTGAGAATGTAGAGACAAGAGAACCCTCATGCACTGTGATTGGGAATGTAAATTAGTGCAGCCACTATGGAAAACAGTATGTATTTTCCTCATCAAAGTAACTATTGAACTACCATGTCATCTGGCAGTTCCACTTCTGGGTTTTTATTTGAAGAAGAGAAAAACACTAACTCAAAAAGATAATGGTGCTCCCTCCCATGTTCACTGAAGCATTATTCATAATAGTCGAGATAGGAAAATAGTCTGTCCACCAACAGGTGAATGAAGAAAAGGTGGTGTGTGTATATCCACACATGCACACACACAATGAAATATAAGAAATTTACTTTATTCATCTATATTCACATACACACAAGGGAATATTACTCAGCAATGAAAAAGAATGACATCTTGTCATTTGCAAAAATATGGATGGACTTTGAGGGCATATGCTAAATAAAATGTATCAGCTTGTGGTGTCCAGGGGTGAGTGGTAGGTGGTGGGCAATATGGGTAAAGGAAGTCAAAAAGTACAAACCTCATTTTTAAAATAAGTTATGGGGATGAAATGTACAGCCTTGTGACTATAGTCACAACAACTGTACTGAATAGTTGAAAGTTTCTGAGAATAAATCTTAAACGTTCTCATCTCAAGAAAAAAAATTGTAACTATGTATAATGATAGATATTAGTCAAATTTACCGTTGTGATCATTTTCACAATTTATACAAATACTGAATTGTTAAGTTGTATGCCTGAAACTAATGTGCTTCAATTATACCTTAATTTTTTAAAATTATTTTATTTTTTCATCTTTGTGGTATTGTATATATTCAGTGTTCAGTGTGATAATTTGACATATTTATAATTTGTAAAATGATTACCACAATCAAGTTATTTAATATATTCATCACCACAAATATTTACTTTTATTGTGTGTGTGATGAAGTCATTTAAGTCATTTAGCAACTTTCAAGTATACAACACAGTATTACTAACCATATTCACCATGGTGTACCTTAGATTTCCAGAGTTTATTCATCTTGTAATTGAAGGCACCCTTTGACCAACATTTGCCTATCACGCCACCACCAACCCTTACAATTTCCATTCTGTTTTCTGTTCTGTGAGTTCAACGTTTTTTCCTTTCTCTCTTTTCTTAAGGTTCCACATGAAAGGGATACCAATACAGTTTTGTCTTTAACTTACCGTGCTTACTTCACTTAGCATAATGCCCTCCAGTTCCATCCATGTCGTCACAAATAGAAGGAGTTCCTTGTTTTTAAGGCTGAATAATACTCCATTGTACAAATATGCCACATTTTCTTTATTTATCCATCAATGGATACTTATTTTGTTTCCCTGTCTTAGCTAGGTGAATAATCCTGCACTAAAAATGTGAGTACAGGTATCTCTGAGACAGTGATGTTGTCTCCTTTGAATATATACCCAGAAGAAGGATTGCCAGATCATATGGTGATACTACTGTTAATCTCTTGCAGAACCTCCGTACTGTTTTCCATAATGGCTGCGCCAGCTTACATTCACGACAATAGTTCATAAGGTTTTCTTTTTTCCCATATTCTGGCCAACAGTGGTTATCTATTGTCTCCCTGTTATTAGCCATCTAGACAGGTGTGAGATGAGATCTCATTGTGCCCCGGGTTTGTATTTCTCTGATGATTAGTAACATTGGGTACCCTTTTACATACTGATTTGGCAATCTGTATGTATTCTTTGGAAAAATGTCTATGTAGATCTTCTGCCCATTTTTAAATCAGGTAGATTGCTTTTTGTTTGTTTTGTTTTGTTTTTACCACAAATTTGTATGCATTCTTTATACATTTAGGATATCAACACCTTATGGATATATGATTTGAAAATATTTTGTCCTGTTCAGTGGGTTACCTTTTTATTTTATAATTGGGTGCTTTGCTGTACAGAAGCTTTTTAGTTTGATGTAGTCCCACAGGTTGCTTTTTTCTTGGGTTGTATTTGCTTCTGGTGTCAAGTCCCAAAAGACCAATGTTAAGAAGCTTACTACCTATGTTTTCTTCTAGGAGTCTCAGGTCTTACCTTCAAGTCTTTAATCTATTTTGATAATTTGGGGCTATGGTGTAGGATAGTGATCCAGTTTCATTCTTTTGCCTGTGGTCGTCCAGTTCTACTAACATAAGAGAATGTCCTTTCCCCATTGTATTTTCTTGACTCCTTTGATATACAACAATTAACAATACATGTATGGGTTATTTCTGGGCTTTCGATTCCATCTATCACCATGTCTGTTTTTATGACAGTACCATAATATTTGGATTGTTATAACTTTGTAATACATACTGAAATTAGGGAATTGGTGTTTCCATTCTTGTTATTGGTTCTCAGGATGGCTTTGGATATTCAAGGTCTTTTGTGACTCCACACAAATTATATAACTATTTGTTCTATATCTGTGAAAAATACCATCGAAGTTTTGATAGGTATTACATCAAATCTGTAGATTGCTTGACATTTTAATATGAATTAGTCCAACCCACAAGCACAGAATATCTTTCCATTTATTTATGTCTTCTTCACTCTCTTTCATCATGTTGATTTTGCATCCTGCAACTTTACTGAATTCATTTATTAGTTGTAACAGTTTTTTAGTAGAGTTTTAATCCTAAGAAACTTTAGGGTTTTCTGCACATGTCAGGTCATCTGCAGATAGTAACAGTTTTACTTCTTTGCAGTTTGGATGCCTTTTATTTATCTTTTGTTCCTAATTCCTATGGCGAGGATTTCCAATACTATGTTAAATAGAAGTGAGAATAAGTATCTTTGTTTCGTTCCTGATCTTGGAGGAAAATTTTGGGGTTTTCACCATTGCGTATGATGTTAGTTCAAGGCGTGTCCTATATGGCCTTAATTATTTTGAGGTATGTTCCCTCTATACCTACTTTATTGAGTTTTTATAAAAAACGGTGTTGGATTTGGTCACATGGGGTTTTTTTCTGCATCTATTGAGATGATAACATGATGTTTATCCTTCATATTGTTACTGTAGTCTATAGCGTTGATTTGCATATGTTGAACCCTACTTGACCCCCTGGAATAAGTCCCAATTGATCATGATATATGATGCTTTTAATATAGTATTGAATTTGGTTTGCTAGTATTTTGTTGAGGATTATTGTATATGCATTCATCAGGGATATTGCCTGTAATATGTGTGTGTGCACGTGTGTGTGATGTCCTTGCCTGGTTTGGGTATCAGGGCAATGCCTTGAAAAATAAGTGAGGAAATGCCCCCTTCTCTTCTATTTTTTGAAGGATTTGACAAATCCTCACCCCTTACCACTGGGGCCAGAGGGTGACTGAGTATCCCTGGAGAGCAGGTGCAGACACAGGGCAGCACAGCCTTGGAAGATCTCCCCTTCTAGAGACTCTCTGGAACACAGCAGAGGCAGAGTGCAAAGTAGGGCCACCCCCAAGGTCATGGGGAAAAGTTAACTGTCAGCCATTAGGTGCCTATTTAATTAAAAGCCTGCCCCTCTGGCTACAGCCGTGATAAGCTAACAGGCCTCCTTCAAAGAAGAATTGAGCTTTGGGTTCGCTTCCTTGTCCCCTTGCCCTAAAGGTGGTAGATGTTTAAGAACTCTCGTCATCGGTTATAGTCCTCTGTAACACCTGAGCATAAGCTTCACTGGTTACCAGAGACACATGGTAGAGAGATATCCCTTGCAGCAGCTCTAACTGTCAAGACACCAGACAGGAGTATATGCTCCTTCGGGAAGATAACAGAGGATGCGTGCAAAGACTGTATCCACCAGGTTCAGTTCTGCTAGCGCAATTCCCTAAGTCCTTATCACCGCGCCAAACCAGAAGCCTGCCCCTGAGGCGGAGCTCTGGAAGAAGCAAATAAGGCCTCTTTCTCAGAAAGACTAGGCATGTGCTTCAGTCGGCTATCTGCATAGTGCCCTGGGAGTGGTGTCTGCCAAGAACATTCAGAATCTCAGATTGTCTTAGTTGCATGGGGACTTAGAATCCCAGTGTCCCTCAGCCTCTAGAGCAAGGTAGTCACAGGACATTCCTTGTGTGGCAGCCACAAAAAACTGGCATAAGATAAAGAAACTGGGGCAGCTGACCTGTGTGGAAGTTGTCCCTCACGACTCCCCAGACAATCTCTCTCATATAAAGACTGGCCTTTTTTCAAATTGTTGTTTCAGCACTGGGCCTTGGGGTGGGTGCGTCTGCATGTGACTTCCTCAGATGCTGCAGCCCAGCCAGTGTCCCGAGCCTGAGTGTCACGAGCACGCTATGAGGGCACACACGCGAGGTGTGTCTCTCCACAATGTCAGCTTTATTCAGTCATAAAGCAAAGTTAACCACAGTTACAAAGCAGGTTCAGGATCCCACACTCAGTGACGGTTCACCATGCAATTAAACTTGGCTTCTTACACAGCACACAGAGCAGGACAGAAGACAAGCCACACAACACACAAGACAACAGAAGGTCACAGGAAGGGAACGAACCAGATGTGAAGTCCGTCTGTGGGCGCACAGTTGAGACAAGGCCTCGGTCTGGTTGGGTCAGCTCTCGGCACTTGCCCTTGCTGCTTCCCTGTTGCAGCAGCAAAGGATCTCGATTCTGTTCAGAGATCCATCAGGCAAAACCTTTGGCGGCTGTTGCCTTTTTTAAGTGGTCAGACACAGAGGGTTCAGGTCTAAAGAGTCTGCCGGTTTGCTGCCAAAGTCCTTCCCTTATTAAAGGGATTTCATTCGTTTTTGGTCTCTGCAGACCTCCTCTTGTTCTGCTCGTTATCTACTCTGGGGGGTTGGCTGACGTGGGTGCTGGCGAGATCTCGGAGCCCCTACCCTAACTGCTCGCGTCATCGCTTAACACAGGCTCCATCGCTTAACACAGGCCCCTGTCTGACGTGAGAGACTCCATTTTTGCTCTCTACACTGAGCCCTATTGATACTCAAAGCCAGATGTTTGGGAGCTTGTCTTTCATTCCCTGGGCAAAGATGAAATCTGCTTTTACTAAAACGTTTGAATGAGGATCTGTTGAGAGCACAATGGATGGTACAATGAGAATGAGACTCTAGGGCCTCCCAAGTTATTTGTGGACATTTCATGCCAAGTTTATACTTTCCACAAAGGAGTCTCAACTTCAAGGCCAAAATATGGGAAATGTGTCTCTTATCTGAAAAAAACAAAAACAAAACAAAACAAAACCCAAAATCTCAAATGTCAATTTCAATCATTGATATTATTTTTAGTCATTACATTTACTTATTTTGAAATATATATATTTAAATTACTAGGTGAAATGTTATGTTTAATAAAGGGATGTTTAGATTTTAAAAAAAATAAAAACAAAAACAAAAGAAACTTGGGAAGCCCTGACCTGGTCTCTCTCTCTCTTTTTAAGAAAAAGCAGAATTTTAGAAAATGGTGAGAAAATACCAGTATGACAGTATAATCAAGAGGTCTCTCTTTCTCTGACATAGGGTCTTCAACCAGGGTGAGAAAAATCCATTTGAATTAGTAAGATATGATGTTATCACATAAACTGTGTTTTATGAAGAAATCTTAGGAGAGAAAATAAAAAGATAACAAGAGGTAAATACTGAAGAAAAAGAACAGAAGGAAAAAGACAGAAGAAACGGAGGCTCTACCATTTCTTTCTCATCAGAAGCCAAGGAGGGAGGTGCTATCTCAGTTGGCAAAATCAGAAAAATTTACTTCATGAGAACTACAGTTTTTTTCCAGTCCTGTTGATTTGTGTGTTCATTCATTCACTCATTTATTTACTTTACCACTGAGTCACATCTCATTTTCACTTCTTCAGAGCCCCGAGTTATCCAGCCCAGATCCATTCCCTTCCTGCCGCAGACATGCTTTGAGTCTCAGCCCTGAATACATACTCTTGTTAATCTGGTGTGAGTTTTTGCACCATTTCCTTAGGGACAGGCATTCTTCCTTGTTCTCAAACCAGGAAGAGTGACCTTCCAGCTCACTTTTTTTTTTTTATACAACTCTCTGGAAACTCCTAGCATTTGTCCCTAAAATGCCACATCATTATTGAGGCTACATGGAACCATGGAAAGAGTATGAAATTTAAATAAAAATGGCTAAACAATATTAGCTTCTTGTTGTTCTTATGCTATTTACTAAGCGATTACAGTAAAGAAGTAACATTGAAGTCTCAGTTTCTTTTATAGTAATAAGAGAATAAGAGCATTCATTTGAATATTTTAATACAAAGATCAAATATAATAAAGAGTCCAAACATGGTGGTCCTCAACAAAATGGTAAAACTATTTTATTATTGGGATAGCTATAATATTATGTAAGCAAACATTATCTTCTTTTTTAAAATAATCATTTATTTGAGAGAGAGTGAGAGTATGAACAGGAGGAACAGAGAGAGACTCTCAAGCAAACTCCATGCTGAGCACAGAGCCTAATGTGGGGCTCAATCTCACAACTCAGAGATCATGACCTGAGACAAAACCAAGAGTCAGACCCTTGACCGACTGCACCCTCCGGGTGCTCCTTAACTCACTATCTTTTCATTTTGCTTACAGCTTCAGACCAAAGCTAGGAAATTTACCAGTGAAATTTTTGAAATTTAATAATTAGAAAGCACGAAGATTTTACGCCGTTATTCCAATTACAGGGAAAAAACCAACATGGAGAGCCCACTTATTTTTAAGAGATAACTTTGTATTCTGTGACTCTGTCATTAGCAATAAGTCATCAGATTATAATAATTGTAATAAAATCCCAGACAGAAGTTGATCTTTTAAAATTGGGCTTTACAGTGAAATCAGCTTCCACAAGATTTTAATACTCCCTTTATGGTAAGATTTCCAACTGTGATTAAATGGTACTCTAGGGGATTAAAATAGTTGAAGTTTTCCACACAGTAAACGAATCCAGCTCTCTCAGAATCTAGATAAGCAGGGAATGAAAAAACCCTTGACTTTTAGTTTTAAAATATTGTTATAATTACTTTAATTTTAATTGCATATTTTCCTCAGTATAATTACTGATGTTATTACTACTGACAGCTAGGTTAAGGAAAGGGTGATTTATTTAATATCTAAAAGATTCAAGTCTAGGTCCTGCTCTTACAGTTTTGTAAAGGGTTTGCTTGCCATCTTCAGTAAGATTATAGCATTAAGTAATTCCTATGAGTCTGAGAAAGTTTTGGTAAGTCCAATCACCACAGGAACCTAAGCTAGACATTTGAATAAATTGAATTAAATTACTGCAATTTTGTTAATCTTTGAACTATAAGATATAAACAACCTGGCTTTATATTTTTATTTAATAGATGAGGAACTTCTGCCTAGAATGGCTAAGCAATTTCCTGAAAACACAACCAGTTAATGATAAATGAATTTCTCAGAAGTACCACCCAGTTTCAAGACTGATCACTGAAAATAGAACAAAACAAAATGTGAATGAGGATAGACGTGTTATGTGTATTATATTAAGTTCTACCAGAGCCCTAAAAGGTGTGATAGATATCATTCCCATGGAATAGATTGAAGAAAAAAGCCTTAGACGCAAGAACACAGAGATATTAAGTGGCCAAATGGGGTTTTAGCTCAGATTTACTTCTCATCAGATTCTTTGTTTTTTTTTTGTGCTTTTATAGTCTTCATTTGGAATCCTAAACAAATGCAAAGATTTTAAACTAGTATTGATGTGCTGTATGTTTTATTTGTCCTCAGTTACATATTTTATTTCTATATTAAACACATAACACAGAGAGGTATTTATTAAATAAGTTAATTGATTCATTAGACTTGAAAGGATCTTCAAAATCATGATCCACATTTTCATTTGACTGATGAGAAAACTGAGATGGGTTCACAGGAATGAACTGAAATTTCCCCAATCCCATACATAGTAAATGACAGAGCTAGTAAAATCAGTAATTTTACTTGATTCTAGATGTTTGGAAAATATTGTTTTTTTAAATCTCCTTTATTTGAATAAGACTTGTTTTTCTACTTGGGTTCTTCATATCAAAGCACCATTATTTGCATGTTCAGTAAGTTATTATTTTATATAAATTAGTTTCTGATCATTTAAATGATTATTATCATAAGAAGACCTTTTTCTTTTGTTTAAAATTGTAATGTTGATTATGAAATATGTCAAACATACAGAAAAGTACAGAATGAGAAATTTCTATGTGTGCACCATGGAGAATACTGACATACCTGCGTTGATTCTTTTTTTTTATTAAATTTAAATTATAGAATTAAAGCCATACATTTTAGCCCTTGAACTTCCCTTTCTATCCAACTGGGATAGAACTGGCAGATAGAATTCATAGATAACTCAAGTTCATATACTTTAACTGTCATGTAACAATCTATCCTATGAATTAATCGTTTTTCTAGTTTCTTACTGAGGACGTTTTTGTTGTTCTCAGTATTTTACTTCTGTCAAAAAGGGGAGAAAAGCACATTTGAGACACCTTTTATGTGTTGCACTCATTTTGGAGTTTCTGTGGGGTAGATAATAGAAAGAGATCTGGATGGATACAATATTATGAACGTATTCAATTATACTAACTCTTGAGAAATATTTTTCTTCCTAAGTGGAAGTACAAATGTAGACTATAAGCATTATTAATTAGAGTTCCCATTTTCCAGTGTGTTCATATTTGGTATTACAACATTTTAAATATTGTCAATTTATATATATGAATTATATCTTGTTTTAATTCTAATGTGTGTGATTATTTGTAAGCACACTTTTTGACATTTTTAATCATGTTTCATTTTTCACTGTGTCAATTACTCCTTTATATCTCTTTCTCTAGGTTGTTTTTAAATTGGGTTGTTGGTCTTCATCTCTCATTTGAAGTATTTATATAATCAAATTAATAATCATATGTCATTTATAAGGGTACACATACCTCCTCCAAATTTGGCTCTTTTCTTTTCATACTATAGACAGTGGCATTTTTCATTTGACTCTTACCAAGTTTGTCATTCCCTAGGACATCTGCCTTTATGTCTTATTTAAGAAATTATTTTCTACATCAGTGTCATAAGATATTCTTCAGTACTTTAAGTGATTTATACATTTTGTTTCTATATTTAGGTTTTCAATCTGGATTGAAGTTGATTTTATGTATATTAAGTAGTAACATTTTCTCATCATAAATCCTGAATTTTTTTTTTAGTACTTGATAGTATATCCTCAACCTGCTTATTACTATGATACCCATATATAAATCCCTATATGTGTGATTCTACTTCCAGACTAGTTTTTGGTTCAATTTGTAGATACCTATACAAATACTGCATACTCTTAACTACTTGATCCTTAAGTCTTTATGTCTGACAGGAAATACTTTACCTTATGATAAATGTATAGCCATCACTTGAAAATTTCAATAATAGTTTTGATTCAAGGGAAAGACAAGTATAGCCAACACTCAGGTGATTCTTATATACTGTTTACTTTCTCTCAGTTAGCTAATGTCTTGATAACATGGGGTGACAAAATCATCCCTAAAATTCGGTGACATTAAAAAGAAGTTTATTCTTTTTCGTACATCAGGCAGTCAAAGTAATCAAGCTCATGAGCTTGGCTATAGGTAATATCCGTATCTGGGCTATGTGGTCCTTTTCTTTCTTGGACCAGTGAGACAGCTGTTCCATACCTTCCCATAAATAGTTTCTTGAATTCATTTCTTTTTTTTTTTTAAAGATTTTGTTTATTTATTTGAAAGGGTGAAATCACAACTAGGCAGAGAGGCAGGCAGAGAGAGAGAAAGAGGGAAGCAGGCTCCCTGCTGAGCAGAGAGCCCAATGCGGGACTCGATCCATGACCCTGAGATCATGACCTGAGCCGAAGGCAGCGGCTTAACCCACTGAGCCACCCAGGTGCCCCTCTTGAATTCATTTCTAAGAAAGAGTTCCATTTCTATTATAGATCACAATTAACTAAAGAGACATATTGTACACTTTAGGAAACCACTGAATTTCTTGGAAAAGGTACAGATAATAAGCCAATAACAGATGTAAAATGGAATAAAAATAATTAATTTTAAGCAGTATAAAAGGAGTCAAAGAAGAAATGTAATAAATAGAAAGTAGCTAGCAAGATGGTACATTTGAAGTAGACTGTATCAGTAATGACACTAAGGAAAAGCCGTGTAAATATACTAATTAAAAGACACATTTTCACATGTAATAAAAAGGTAAGACACAGTTATGTCCTTTATAAGAAACGTACTTATAAATGTAAAGACATGCATACTGTAAAAGTAAAAGAAGGAAAAAGGTATGTTCCCAGTGGTTGCTGGCATTGTGTCAGGGGAGGTCCGGTTCTTGGATTCCCCACAAAAGATTTACATGAAGATCCTTGCTCCAGTAAAGGCAGCCAGAAGGGAAGAAGCAAGCACAGAGCAGTTTATTAAGGACAGTGCACTCTCAAGATGGGAGAGCGGGCAGGCCCGCGGGTGACAAGTGCACTGGGGCCCACAGGTGACAGCTGTGCCGTCTTTTCATGTTTGCACTGGTTATGGGTGTAGCTAAGGCTGTCTCTGGTTGAGGTTGTTTACAGTTACCTAAGGGATTCCTCTTATGGGTCAAGAGGAAGAGTCTTTGACATCCAAGGTGCTTGCCAGAATTGTCATGACCACTTTCCCTCTTGGAGAGAGGGAAGGGAATTGAAACCTCGTGTAAATATAATGAAGCTCTAGGTTATTGTAGGGCACATGCTGGGAAGAAGACTGCATGCTCTGCACCTGCTGCTCTGGGTCTGATAGCCCCTGGGGGGTGGGAAACCTCGAAACCACTGCTTACCCCCACCCTGATCTCTAGCTCCTGCCCAGCAAACTGCCGACCATATCAGATAGAAAATGCAGACAACTCCAGCAAAAGCTGCAATGACACATTATTATTATTTTCAGACAAAATGGACTTCAGAACAAGAACACTGAGACAGAGATATTACCTAAGAAAGAGGTTAATTTACTAGAAAGACCTAACATTTCTAAATGTGTGTGCATCTTACAACAGAACCACAAAACATATGAACCCCAAAGTAATAAAACTAATAAAAATCCACGTTTTTAGATGGTGCTTCTCTAGCTGATAGTTGAGACGGGAAATCATTAAGCATATGGAAGACCCAAATACTATCAGCAAGCTGACCCACCTGACATTTAGAAAAATGAATCACGAAAATGACATAACCCAAGGCAGAACTGTTGTTCTGTTCTCATCACTACTGTTGTTGTTTCTTTTTTATTGTGTACAGAAACAAACCAGGGTACAGCCCTTGTATTTTTTTAATCTGGAGAACATTAGGAAAGATTTCTCATATTCTTGGACTTTATTGGACTTGGACTTTATTTATTCTTGGACTTTCATTTGTGACATGTGGATAATCAGACTTGTTCTGCAGGACTGTCAACAATGAAGTAATCGAATACATGTAAAGTGAGAAATAACAGCTCTAGTAGCACATTTCTTATCTCTTAGGAAGAATAAACGTGCAAAAGCCCATTTTGCAGAGTACGTCGTCTTAATAAATAATGCCTTGCTTAAGAAATGTCAGTTTACCTTCCCTTTCTCCGTGGCATTAGTAATCCAAATGAACATTAAAGTGACAAAGGCTCTGAGGGAATATTAAAATTGATACTCTCTAGAGGAGAGTAGCAGTGATTAGGAAGAAAAAATTTTAATTAAAAAATTGATGAATAGTTAGTATATATGTTCATGGCAAATTTATTAAAGGCACAAAAAAAAATGTAGCTAAAAGTAATTTCCCCACTTATCACTCTGCCTCAGTCACACTAAAAAATTTTTATGTCTTATGTAGATAATTTTATTTTTAACTATTGGTGGCACTACACACACACACACACACACACACACATAGTAATTTTTTTCACTTAGTATATTTAGAAATCTTTCTATGTAAGTCTTCCTCGTGCTTTTCCAATGCTACAGACTACTGCATCGTATGAACATATCATAAGATTGCTACTCATTTACCTCATAATGGGCATTGAGGGCATTTTTAAACTTTCTCAATTATAAAATTCTGGAATATGCTCTCTTGTTTGCACACATTTTTGCAGTCGTAAAATTATAACAGCATTGTTAAAAGGTAAACTGAGGCATAGTAAAAATTTGAAGAGTTTATTGGACCAAAACACAGTCCAAATTGGACAGTACCCCATGAGAAGTGGTTAGACGCACTCCACTGACAGGAGGGAAGCGGGAGAGACTTTTATAAAGAAAAAGTGGAAGAAAAGCAAGGAAACTATTGACTGTCTTTAGATAAAGTCTCCTTGGCTGTTTATGATAGGTTGTACTTGGGTTTCCGTTTTGTAACCTTGAGGCATTTAGAGGCTGAGCTTCTGTTTTGTTACTCAGTCTCCGGTGGCATCAGTGCCCCTTTAGGTGAGTGGCTTTCTTGTTTAATTTAACTGAAAAACATAATTGCTGGGTAAACACAGATGAACATTTGTATTCTTCAGTAGATATTAAAAATCACATCAGTACCACATCTTCCTTATCCATTCGTCCGTTGAAGGGCATCTTGGTTCTTTCCACAGTTTGGCGACCGTGGCCATTGCTGCAATAAACATTGGGGTACAGATGGCCCTTCTTTTCACTACATCTGTGTCTTTGGGTTAAATACCCAGCAGTGCAATTGCAGGGTCATAGGGAAGCTCTATTCTTAATTTCTTGAGGAATCTCCACACTGCTCTCCAAAGTGGCTGCACCAATTTGCATTCCCTGCATTCCCACCAACAGTGTAAGAGGGTTCCCCTTTCTCCACATCCTCTCCAAGATGTCCTTCAACGAATGAATGGATAAGGAAGATGTGGTACGTATACACAATGGAGTATTATGCTTCCATCAGAAAGGACGAATACCCAACTTTTATAGCAACATGGACGGGACTGGAAGAGATTATGCTGAGCGAAATAAGTCAAGCAGAGAGAGCCAAGTATCATATGGTCTCACTTATTTGTGGAGCATAACAAAGAACACGGTGAACATGGGGAGATGGAGAGGAGAGGGAGTCGAGGGAAACTGGAAGGGGAGATGAACCATGAGAGACTATGGACTCTGAAAAACAACCAGAGGGTTTTGAAGGGGCGGGGGAGGGGGTGGGAGGTTGAGGAACCAGGTGGTGGGTAATAGGGAGGGCACGTACTGCATGGAGCACTGGGTGTGGTGCAAAAACAATGAACACTGTTACGCTGAAAATAAACAAATTAAAAAAAAAATCACATCAGTAGGAGTTTTGCCAGTTTGTATTCCAGCAGCAGTTTCTGAGAGTAGAGTTCCCCATACCTTGGCCAAAATAGACCAGTAGGTGTTTTCCTTTTGCACATCTTGGTAAATTCGAATTTCTTTCAGGAGTACTGTGGATTGGGCTTCTATCCATAGGTTTAAGAATCTTGGGCATTTTCTTACCAGTTTGTCCACCAAAAAACAGAGTTGCTGAACATGATGTCCTCGACATGTTGAGGTTTTTAATAAGTTAAGAAAAATGCGTTTTTTTAAAATACTATGATTGGTAGATTTCTTAGATTGTTTTCATTTTGTCAGTTTTTTTTCCTCTCCTTATATCATCACTGTTTTCTTCCTGAATTTTTGATGTTGTATTGTATTAGAAAAGCTCCTATAGCCAGCAATTATAAAAGCAAGATTCTCACTTGTTTTCTTCTAATGATCTAAGTTCAACTACCTGGGAGGCTCGGACCTGTTACTTTGGTTCCCAGTAGCCATATGCCCACCTAAAACTTGGCAATTCCTTTATTAAAGGAAGAAAAGGATGTCAGCTGGTACGAAAAGTATATGAACATTTTATTTGTATGTGTATACACACACACACACACACACACACATCAAGATATTTGTATCATATCTATATAGATATCATACACTCATATTGATACATATTTATATATTAAACATATATAAGTACACAGAACTCTATATATTGCTTTGTGTTCTTCTATATATGTTTATATGTGTATGTGTGGGGGAAGGAAAAATGATTTTTTCTTCCTTTCTCTATTTTGTGGATGAGACCTTTCTGTGATATAAGACAGATAACAGAAGAAAAACAGAAGTTGAATAACATATACACCTTATATATACATGTTATATACCCAGGAAAATTGAACAAAAGTCCCTGAAATGGCCTAAGTCATCATCTTAAATACTATCTTCAGCTAAAGACAGAAGAAAGATGTTGGGGGATTATGAGGTTACTTATGAAAGGTTATTAGGAAAAATATAGTAAGGTGGTTATGTAAATTCTGATCTCTCTGAATTCTGGCATGTTCTTTATTGATCAGAATTTCTTGTGATTTAGAGTCATCCTTTTCTTCCAGGTACAGACAGAAAAATATGCTTCAAAATGGAAATTTCCCTTATAAATGTAAATTCAACAAAATTTTACAAAAGGATAAATACTATTGTGTTTTCAGAGTTTTTCTCCTGTGGCTCCTTTTTCTCAAAAATAATGAGCTCAAAAGAATCCTTCCACCAAAGAGGCATACTTTGAGATGGCATATTTTGCTATCTTTCATATGAAATATCCATATCATACATATTTTAGAAATATAAATCTATATATCATAAATATGTAATATGTGCTATTACATTTCATAAATACAACAGGATACATTTTCTTTTGATGATCTATTCACAGAAGACCCTCAGATAACATCATTTGGAACCCCCAAAATCTTATTTAATGAATTTGGGAGACTGCAACCTTGGGATGGGTCACACATTGGAAATTCTCAGGAGTTGTAAAGCAGAATTGAAAAATGAGTTTGTGCCTGGATGGTTCAGTCGATTAAATGTCTGCCCTTGGCTCAGGTCATGATTTCAGGATCCTGGAATCCAGCCCCACATTGGGCTCCCTGCTCAGCAGAGAGCCTGCTTCTCCCTTTCCCTCTCCTGCTCCCCCTGCTTGTTCTCACTCTCTCTCTCTGTCAAATAAATATATAAAATATTTCAATAAAAAAAAAGAAAAAAAGAGTTTGCTTAAAATAGGAGAGAGGATGAAGTGATGTGTAAATGAAGGAATTTTTCTCCCATTCTATGGTTTTGAAGTTTGCTTTCACAAACAGGTAAATGTGGCTCTTCGGATGTTGGTACCCAAATGGGATTATTTGTTTCCCAAACTTTAAACCACAGGGAGTAGCTTTGATTGAAGGGGTGCCTTGCATGGTAGAAAACACAATATAAAAGTTAATGAGCTGAGGGGGTGTTTTTCTGGCAAGAACCGCCCGTGAAAGCACTGATTGTATGAGCTGAAGCAACAATTTAAATTTTGTAATCTGGGAAATGCCATGCTGAACTCTGCTCCTTTTGATAGGATATGAGAACTTGAGCTCAAAAACACACTAGCTCCTCTCCCTCAGACCCTCTTTTGGTATATGTTTCTATCACTTGGAAATAAGATAATAATCCCTCCCTCGGTTTAAAATAGTTTTCCTTTATGTGTTTTGGTGAGGTAAAATAGAGGCTTTTAGACACTCTGCAACTCCTTGTGAGCTTACAGGGAGGTTGGTGAGTGGGAGGAAGAAATGATAGAAAACTAATTTATAAAATATCCTGTGAGTACTTGGCCTGACAGTCCCATTAATATTCTCACTCTGACATTCTTTCACCTCTAATGGCCTTAGAATATACTTTATATCAAAAAGATGAAAAAATACCTCACAGCATCAATAACCTGGAAGGCCCCCCAGATCATTCTTTTGCATATACGTCAGGAATTCATTCACTTGAATAACATGTTGCTCCCCCGGGAAGAGGCAGCTAACGTTAGGAGAAACGAATTTCAGCCTTTGTTCTGACCCATTTAATTCTACCACGTGCGTATGTGTTTCATGTGGAAAAATATCCTGAAAGCTCTGTGACTCTGGAGAAAAAGAGGCTCTACAGAGGGAAGGAGCCCGCATGACAGTTGTATCCACTGTTGAGTCTCTTTCTAAGGGAAGCATTCTCCTTCTGCTTCTACTTCTGTTAAAATCAAGCTTTTCCTGGGGTGCCTGGGCGGCTCAGTTGATGAAGCCTCTGACTTTGGCTCAGGTCATGGTCTGAGGATCCTGGGATCTTGATTAGTGTCAGGCCCCCTGCTCAGCATGGAGTCCGCTTGTCCCTCTGCCCCTTCCCCTGCTCATACTATATCTCTGTCTCTCTCTCATAAATAAAATAAATTCTTTAAAAAAAAAAAAGTTTTCCACACCAGTTATCAGGTCCATCCTCTGTTTACTCCCTCCTCCAAACACCTCTCGAGACCAGTTGTAATGCTTATCTAATGAAACATTAGTTTCAAAAGTATTTTGTAAAGAATTCTCAGGGGTAGAATGGCTGGACTTTTGGTGTGGTTGATTTCCTTCAGACTGTGTTTAATGATGTGGTATAGGGTCAGGAAGAAGATTCCTTCTGTGTACAGCAACAGCCTGCATGTTTCTGATAAAGCCAGGAAGTCCATTTACAAACCCCCGTCTGATGGGTTGTGGAACCAGATAGGCAGGCAAGACGTGGAGTGGAACCAATAAGTCTGGAATCTACTTCAGTACCTGTTGGCAGGGTCTGTTGTGCTTAACAGTATGTGAAATTAGGACTCCTGGAGCCACCGTAGGAAGGAAGCCATTCATTTCTTTAAATCTGTTCCTCATTATCCTTCTGCATTTTACTTTTTATTGCCATTGTTCTCCTGAGAAAGCTCTATAGATCTAAGATCTATCCAGTGACTTCTTTTCTCCTACTACTCTTCTTTCTGGGTATTTTTTTAAATCCTGGGCTGCATTGTTGAGGGTTTTAATCTCATTTATCGTCTAAAAGAGAATCTTACTATGGTAATAATCTATACAATGTTAAATTGGGTATTTTTTTAAATCCTGGGCTGCATTGCTGAGGGTTTTAATCTCACTTATCGTCTAAAAGAGAATCTTACTATGGTAATAATCTATACAATGTTAAATTGGAAACTGTGACTGATTTTTGTGTGTCGGTATGAAGATACTATAGACAACACATTCTAAAGTGATGTGCCTGGGGCTCCTGGGTGGCTCAGTGGGTTAAGCCTCTGCCTTCGGCTCAGGTCATGATCTCAGGGTCCTGGGATCAAGCCTGGTGTCAAGCTCCCTCAGGGAGCCTGCTTTCCCCTCCCTCTCTGCCTACTTGTGATCTCTGTCTGCTAAATAAATAAATAAATAAAATCTTTTAAAAAAAATAAAATAAAATAAAAAATAAAGTGATGTGCCTGGACAAGATTTTTTGAAAAACTGAAAACAGGTTAATGAGCTTTAAATTCTTTATCTACATTGGGGTTTAAAAAGTTGAGGTTTCTGGAGATTAGAAGAGGATTCGAGAGCTACAGTGTTGGGGACAGATGCTTGTATTCTTTGATCCCAGTCCTCCACTATGGGTGAAGAAAACTCAGCAGAAAAAAGTTGACAAATTGCCTGATTTCTACTTGCTGAGAATGGGAAATCAGAGACCTTCCCCCAATGTAGGAAATTCTCCAGAGGACCCAGAAAGCATCTATAGAACAGATAAATTTTAAGCATTTTTAAGACTTTCTTTAAAAGTTTTTATTAATTTACTTGACAGGGAGAGAGATCACAAGTAGGCAGAGAGGCAAGCAGAGGGAGAGGGAGAAGCAAGCTCCCCTCTGAGCAGAGAGCCCAATGTGGGGCTCGACCCCAGCACCCTGAGATCATGACCCAAGCCTAAGGCAGAGTCTTAACCCACTGAGCCCCCCAGGCACCCTTATTTTAAGCATTTTTCCAAGCCCAGAGGTTTAATGTTAATTAGCTAAAAGTTATCACTCCAGTCTTACATTTCTTCCCCTCCTTCCCTGTCTTCCCATCCTGTACACTATAGAAGGGGCAGAAACCTCACTGATCCAGCTGGGAAGGAGGGTGTGGAAACACTAGGCAGAGAAGGAAAGAAGTTGCCAACCATACTTGCTGTCCTCTCCAGGGTAGGACTCCTAGCCTGGAGTTCTTATAGCAGTTCTTAGGGGAGTAGGAAGATAAAACTGAATAATTTCAGTATTTTGATATTTGAATTACTAAGTAAAAACAGTGTTTTGTGACATCATGGCCTTTGGCCAATAGAAATAACATGTGCCACTTAGCAAATTAAAAGGAACAATGGGAGATGAAAATTATCTATAATGTCATTCTACAGGACACACTTGTTCATTGTATTAGGTACACATGTTTAATACGGACAATCTAGAAAATACAGCTAAGGTAAAAAAATTAAATTAATTCCATCGTTTTGTTAATTACCCTAAGTATTTCTGTATAGCAACACACATACATATAGCAATATTGTTTTGTAACATTTTTCCTTTAAAAATATATCATAAATATATTTCCAAAGCCTTAAATACTGGGTTAGGTCTTTATACTTTGTGTCTACGGTACCCTATAGTTAACCCCTCAATAACATTTCATTATTTTTTTAAAGATTTTATTTATTTATTTGTCAGAGAGCGAGAGAGAGCATGCATAAGCAGGGGGAGCAGCAGAAAGAGGGAGAAGCAGGCTTCCCACTAAGCAGGGAGCCTGAACCAGGGTTCCCAGAACCCTGAAATCATGGCAGATGATTTAGCTGAAGGCAGATGCTTAAATTACTGAGCCACCCAGATGTCCCATAGCATCTCATTATTTACTGTTAAATTGTCTATCAAATTGTTGTGTTCTGCTTTGGTAGGCAGAATTTTGATATTACCCCTCTCCACATGACTTTCACCCTGTTAGTATGGGCGGAATTGGGGAATATGTTGAGATAGCACTCCCATGAGTAGGTTACATTACATGGCCAAAGGTAGATTATCTGAGTAGCTTTAACCTAATCATTCAAGTCCTTTAAAAGCAGAGTGTTTTCTCTGGTGGCAGAAATGGAAATCAGAGGGATTTCCAAATATGAGAAGGGTTCAGCATGTCCTTGCAGGCTTTAAGATAGAGGAGGCCAAGAGACAAGCCATGCAGGAAGTGTTCAGGAGAGTGGGGACCCCAACAACCAGGAGAAAAACAGGGATGTCAGTCCTCTAGCCTCAAGGAATAGAATTGTAACAACTCGAACAATCTTCTAAACAGAGTGTTCCCTCAAGCCTCCAAAAAAGAGAACATCTTGGCCACACCTTGTTTTTGGTCTTCTGAAATTCTAAGCAGGGATGAGCCTTGCCCAGATTTCTGACCTACAGAATTGTGAGCTAACAAGCGGGTCTTGTTTCAAGCTGCTGATTTTGGGTAATTTTTACACAGTATTAGAAAACTGATATACCCTCCATGCAAAAGTTGATTGTAAATCCCCTAAGAGTAGGGACTGTCTTATGTTCCATCATAACCCAGCACCTGGCACAGCACTGGACCAAATTAATATGTGTTAGCGAATTAATGACTGCTTTTCATGTACCTGTTGTTGGGATTGAAAGAGATGATGTGTACATTTGCAAGTGTAAGTTGCAGCATAAATTTGGAGAGTTACTTTTGGGTAGTTCTGGGATGACACATCCATTTCATCCTTGGGTCAGACCTTAAACACTGGCACTGAGGTCCTAGAACACTGAACCCTGACCTGACCCAATGGGAAAGAAGCCTTGATACAGGTAGGAGGTCTCTGGGGTAGAAAACCAGGGAGGTGACAGAACTTGTATTACTTATCCTTGAATCCCTGTTTCCACATACAAATTTTATCTAGCTCTTTCAAGGTGGGTTTATAGAAGATGAAAAATAGAAAGCAGAGTGCCATTTACTTCTCATCTAAGGTTTCCGTGAAGTAAACCAATGGGGGTTAAAAGTAGCTTGATAACAGGTTTTCAGCCCCAATGTGCCAATATGCAAGATTGATTAGATAAAGAAATAGGCATTTGGTGCTTTTTAGTTGTATGTTTATGTTAAGCATTGTTTTTAAGGAAGGCTAGAGATTAAAATTCTTTTTTTTATGATTTTATTTATTTATTTGACAAAGATCACAAGCAGGCAGAGAGGCAGAGAGAGAGAGAGAGAGAGAGGGAAGGAGCCTCGCCGCTGAGCGGAGAGCCCGATGCGGGGCTCGATTCCAGGATCCTGAGATCATGACCTGAGCCCAATGCAGAGGCTTAACCCACTGAGCCACCCAGGCGCCCCTAGAGATTAAAATTCTATTTAGAATGTATAGAATGGTATGATTGTTTCAGTCACGATTATAATATTTAACAATTTATTGGAGTGATTTGCTTGACAGATATTTGTTAATATTGTTTTGTTATGCCTTAGTCTCACGTAAGAAAATCTTTAAATTGAAATAATTTATTTTTAATCATAATTCGAAAGTGCCCAGATGAATGTTTATTAATTTTGGCATTGGTTTTTTGTTGTTGTTTTTTTTTTTTTCCCTAAAGGACTTGGAAAAGATTCATCCAGATTTCAGTGAATGCCACATTTTATCTGAAGCTAGGGAATACAAGGAGAAATCTAAATTGAAGGTTATTTTTTTTAATTTATTTAAAGCAGTTCTCAAGTGCCGCTAACAAATTGGATTAACCAGTTAAAATGAACACAGTGTCTTTTACAGCTTGAACTTGTATGAAGGATATGATTGGTTTCTATCTATAACTTGGAATGCATTCTAAAAATTTTACTTTAAGTCATAAAATGCAAAAATATAACTGAAATAAGATATTTCAGAAATGTAATTTGTCTGATCCTCTATGTTGTTTTTATGGTTACTTTTGAATTTATAATTGCATCAAGTAGATAACCGATGATAGAGTTGGAAACACGTAAGCTGTTAAATCCTAAAACCAACGGAGTTGTAGAGTTTAGATTACACCATCTGGTTCTGATAAGGCATAGTGAGAATTCAAAAGGTGTAGAAATATACATTTGCTGACAGCTGAATAACGGTGCATTCACAGGCGGTGCTTGATTTTATATTTAAATAATGATTTATACCTTCTCTTCTTCCAAGAAGGAGAAATGTCTTTTGAACACCTCCTATATGCAGGATGTTTTACTGCATAGTAGTTTAATTATTAAATGAACTCTCTAAGATACTACGATTTCCACTTTTTAAATTTAAATTCAGTTAGCCAACATATAGTACATTAGTTTCAGATGTAGTGTTCAATAATTCATCGGTTGCGTAGAATGCATATGAGACCCACAGAAATTAAGTTTTTTGTTCAGTGTTCGAGAAAAGAAATTCTTCCCTTCCTCTCAAATTTTTATAAAGGAGGTTCCTCTCACCTTATGCGAATAGAGCATATAGAGTAAAAATGTGTAACTTATAGGTTCCCCGACTTTACTGTATGTTGGACCCATTTGGCGATCTTGGAAAAATACTGATCCCTGCATCCCACCTCCAGAAATTCTGATTTAATTAGAAGAGGGTGTACCCCAGATGCCAGAATTCTGGACATAAGAATCTTTAAAAGTAAACAAAGCAAACTGTAAAGGGACACCTTCAAGACTGATGATAAGAGAGGATTCATAAAAGTCATCCACAGAAAAAGAATTGAAAATATTGAACACTAGGTGTTGACAGATTATTTGGTATATCAGAAAGAGGAAGATTGAGAAGTCCCCCTACACTACTTCTGGCATAATTAACTGAGTTTCAAGACTGTCTGGTGTAGATTGGGATGTCATTATGGTCCCTGTTACGAGGGAATATATTTAGCAAATTTTCTATAGTTGGGTTCCTAGCAGAGGATAAAGTGACAAGAACGGTGAAGAGGTGTCAGATTGGAAACTCTATCAAGATCAGCCATAGATCACAGTTCGGATTTAGGAAAGGGGGACATCTAGGTCTAATTATCTTCTCAAAGTGGTGACAGTGTGGCACATTTGAACGTTTGAATGATTTGAACACATCATCAGATGCGGGACCCAGCAGAATCTGGACAACTTTCTTAACACTATAAGCGTCCGGCTCCAAAAGAGAAGGGACAACAATGTAGACCACATGATCCTTTGAAAATGTTGGCCCTACATGTTACAGGGAAAGACTGAACAAGGTAGGGATCTGGTTAAATGTTTATAATTCAGCTGAGCTTTCTTGATAGGAGTAAGGAAACAATAGGGGAAAACAACCAGACAGCTAACAGCTGTAAGCATATCGTGTGACAGAAATGAATTTCTGTGCTGGCTGCTGAAGTATCTCAAGTCACTCAAAATCTTGAAAATTCACATTTCTTAGAAAAGTCAGTAGTTTGGAAGAGTTACCTGACATAGGATATAATACTCTTCTCTGGATATCTGGAAGCAAGGACAGGGTTTGAAGCATCAGCAGTTCTAGACACATAGTAGGAACACAGATATTTTTGGAAATGTTTATTTCAAGATTTTTTTTCAAGACCTATAAAAATGCCTAGGCTTTTTGACCTTAGAATTGGCTGGGGGGGCGGGAGATAAAAAACAGGTAGAAGATGTATTGTGATTGTCTAACCATTCACATTTTATGTTTGCCGCACAATGGAGTAAGACTTATAAAGAGTTTATCGTTAGTGAAGAATATTAGTACATAGAAAAGCAAAAATATCATCTGTTGTCATTATGATGAAATTTCTATTCCTCCTCATGACAGAGCCATGGGTCTTTCTTCAAAACCTGCATAAATGTTACTTCTTGTCTGGTAATGGATGCCTAGTCCAGTTTCTTCTTCACTGATCTACTCTTTAATGCAAATCAGTTTCTGAATGGATAATAATTTATTTTAGATTTAATTATTTGTTTGACAGACAGCACAAGTAGGCAGAGCAGCAGGCAGAGAGAGAGGGAGAAGCAGGCTCTCCGCTGAGCAGGGAGCCCGACCTGGGGCTTGATACCAGGACTCTGGGATTCTCACTGGAGTTGAAGGCAGACACTTAACTGAATAAACCACCCAGGCACCCCCTGGATATTAATTTTATATCAGTTGACCTCAAATTGTAGAGAATTTCTAATCTCTCTGCCTAAAATTACTCAAATATCTGGCTTTAAGACAAAATGATAAGTAATTATATTGATAAAGCTTAGAACCTGAAGAAGCCTTTAACCTACTACTACCCATCCACAGTGCCTGGAAATTCCTGGTGAAATTTTTAAGTTACTAAGATTTAAAGGATTTTCTTGTACCTCAAAGTGTTCTCACTGGAATGCCTGTCTCCAGAAATGACTTTGCTTCCAACAGTGACTCAAACTCAGATGATTTAAAAATACCATCCAGCCTTCTAAACTCTATCTGTGGGAGAGATACAGGTTTCCTTCCATTTGGGGAAGGGTAAGTGTAATTATATTTAGAATAGTATTTTCCTAAAAATAAAACTAGTCATACATTCTAATGCCTATATCCCATATCAAACGCCCACCTCCCTCTGCCCCCACTGGTTGTTGGCAGGTTGGGGGAGCTGTAATTTAACCATTTCAAACTTACTTTCCCATACAGTATACTTACTCACTGAACTTCTTTAAAAGTTTTGATCAAATTGCCTCTTTAATTAATTTAATAACCTGTCAGTTTCTTGAGCAGTTCCACCAGAATACTGAAATGCGGGGCACATGGGTGACTCAGTGGGTTAAGCCTCTGCCTTCAGCTCAGGTCATGATCTCAGGGTCCTGGGATCCAGCCCCGCATCGGGGTCTCTGCTTAGCAGGGAGCCTGCTTCCACCTCTCTCTCTGCCTGCTTCTCCGCCTACTTGTGACCTCTCTCTCTCTCTGTCAAATAAACAAATAAAATCTTAAAAAAAAAAAAAAAAAGAATACTGAAATGCTTTGGAGATATAGAGCTAGAACCAAGCAGAGTATGTATTACTTGGGGAAATGTGATACATTTCATGTAGGTTGAGACTTTCATATTCTTTTTTTTAAAAGATTTTATTTATTTATTTGACAGAGATCACAAGTAGACAGAGAGACAGGCAGAGAGAGAGGAGGAAGCAGGCTCCCTGCTGAGCAAAAAGCCCAATGTGGGGCTTGATCCCAGGACTCTGGGATCATGACCCGAGCCGAAGGCAGAGGCTTCAACCCACTGAGCCACCCAGGGGCCCCAAGACTTTCATATTCTTATTTAGCCCAACTCAAAAGACATTTACTCTGTTGCACACTAAGTAGCTTTTCTCATTTAATGGCAACTGTCTGAGTTATGTCTTAATTGATATCACCTCTTAGCTAATTAAGACTTGGAAAACTTTCATGACCCCAAGCACTCCAGAACAGCTTATTAGCTCTAAGGCTAACAATTGCCACATCTTTACTGCTGATCTCAACTAAGATTATTCATTCTGTAGCAAATAATAGAAGAAATGGTCAATTACTGAGAAACAACTGGATTATTCCCTGAGTAATTAATTTACCTTACCCACATAATTAGTTATTTCTACCAAACAATAACTAAAAAAAAAAAATGTTCATAGGCTTTGTCTATGGCCCAGAGACTTAGCACTGAGAGAAGAAATGCAGAGATTCTGAAATTTCTTTCTGGGTGCTGATTAATCTGTATTAGTGGAAAACTTTACAAGGGTTGATATTCAGTAGTCTAAACTTAGCATAATTCCTTCTTTAGCCCATCGTCATACTATGCCTATGGCAGGTACGTCGTACTAGCCTTATGGCAGGTATGACGATGACCCAAAAGCTAAAATCAATATAGCAAAGGGCAAATGGGAGACTAGATTAGTTTGCAAATTGGGTAAAAAGTCTTAAAATAACTGAAAAGGAATAAACTTAGGATAGTTTCTCTAAGTTAACTGTAAGAACTGCCTAATCTGTCAATATTTTCTTTTAGGATGTATTAGAATATAGAGGTCATAAGTACAGAAGAATTAAAGCTTAAACATTGAAATGTTATTTGCTTCAAACGTCAGCTTTTAAAAATCTTTTATAAATTAAGTTAATAAGAGTTAATGATCACAAAAATCTGACTATAAGGATACACATTGAATTATTAATACCAAAATTTGCAAACAATGCAAATGTTCAAAAATGGCCAGTTGAGAAAACAAATGATGCTCCTTCCATGTAAGTAAATATTGTATGGGCATCAAAAGTAATGAAATTAATAGATGGATGGATAGATATTAAAATATTTATGACAAATTGTTTTTAAGAAAAACTGGTGTTTTGTTCTCCTGCCATTATAAGCATGTGTACATTATGTTCTATAACCAGGAAGTGAGGAGAAAGCACTTTAAACTTTGAGATAAACCAAAAAATAGAAACAAATGGAAAAAAGCAGATTCATCCCATCTAGTTCTAAACTCCAACATAAAAGATATGTTAAGGCTTTCTTGTTACTTGACCCTATCCCCCCAAATTTTGCAAAGCTGATGCCTGTATATACCTGAAAAACCTTTCAGTTATAATAATCTTGGGAAGAAATGTATAGTTTTCCATCATGTACAGAATTAAACTCAGGAAATTTGGCATATGTTTCCTGTAAATAACTGTTACATTTTATGTTGTTGCTATTGACTCAGTCCTGATAAATCCTGGACTCTCTTGTAAACCTTTATTCTAAATTTCACTTCTTTCTAAAATGTTTTGTCCCTAAGACTTCTTTTGATAGTCATTAAATAATATTAAAGAAAAAAAAGTGAAATCTAGTACAAAACCATCAGAACATTTAACTGGTATTTAGTGGACAGAACTCAGTAGGTTAGGTACCTGTTTCCTATATCCTGATTCTACTATAACAAATCATCACAGATTAAGTACCTTAAAACTGGAAAAATTTTGAAGGTGAGAAGTCCTAAAAATAGGGTCAGCAAGGTTGTACTCCTTCTGGAGTGTAGAGGAGAGGACCTGTTTCCTTAGATTTTCAACTTTGAGAGCCCCTCTGCATTCATGGCTTCATGACATCAAATCACTCTCACCTCTGCCTCCATCCTTACATCTCTGTATCCGTCTTCCTTTTATAAGGAGCCCTTAACATTGACCTGAACAATCCAGAATATTCTCCTATCTCAAATACCTTAAAATAATCACATCAGCAAGGTTCCTTTTGCCATGTAAGATAACATATTTGCAGATTCCAGGGGTTTGGATGTGAGCAACAGGATTCTGTCTCTCAAAATCCACTCTCGGGTCCCTAAATATTTATATCTATATCATACATAAATTACCTTCACAGCATTCCAAGACCCTTCAAAATGTCAACCCCTTCCAGTGTCCAGTAAGTCCAGATGTTATCAATAACAGTTCAAAATACCAATACTCTAGGTCAGGTAGAAGTTAGTCCTGGGTATAATAGATTCTGGGGCAAAATTCCTCAGCCTTCGTGGACCTGTAAAATTAGAAACAGTCTATCTAGTTCTGAAATAGCGTGATGGGATAAATATAGGAAAGCCATTACAGGCATTCCCATCCAAAAAGTGTGAAGGTGGCAAGAAAAATGGAATCACGAATCCCAACCAATTCTAGAATCTAGATGAAAAAACACTGGATTTTAAGGTCCAGAAGTCATCCTTTTTGAGTCTCACTTCCATCCTCTGGGCTCAGGAATCCCATCTTTGGGTGAAGGCTTCACCTTAGGACTTCATCCTCCCATGAGTCTTAGCTTGTGTTTGAAGTGGAGCGGTGTAGTCACCCTGTTTCCTGTCTGGTAGCCTTCTTACAGTTTGCCTTTTCTTTATCTCTTTCAGTCCAGATGGGTAGTATTTCTGCTCATATAAAATCCTCCAGAACTTTGTGGGTCTCCTTTGAATGTCCTGAGATTCACTCTGTTAGACAAGAGGCCCACCCCTCCACCGCCATATGATTCCAGGATCATCCTACCACTATTCTAGGTTTCTGCTTAGGGAATCTGTGAGTCACATCCTCATCTCATCAGAGAGCCGGCTCTCTGTGCAACTGTATGCTAGAATTGTGTGCCTTTAGAGGCACTAGCAAAAGATAGTCCCATCACACTCTTAGCTTTCTGGCCAATGTATACTTTCCTGACAATGACTCTAAGTTTACTGGGGTTTTTTTGTTTTGTTTTGTTTTTTTACAATTTAGAGAGGCTGAGGAGTGCCCTAAACATCAAGCTCTGGTTCCTTTTTTAAATGGTTCTTCCCTCTGTGTATTTCTTCCTTCTTGCATTTTACTAGAAGCAACAAGAAGAAACCAGGCCTCTCTTTCCCTTTGCTTGGACATCGCTTCTGTCTAATCCCCAAGCTCATCTCTTACAAGTTCTGCTTTCTGCAGAATCATAGGACACAATTCCACTAAGCTTTCTGGGTCTTATATAATAAGGATCCCCTTTCCTCAAGATTTTCATAAAATAGTTTCTCATTTCTTTCTGAACACTTGACAGCAACACTTTTGACATTCATATTTCTACTAACAGTATGCTTATGATGATTCAATTATTTTTATAATAATACTGTTTTTTAAATCTAATTAATTTTTTAACCTGATATCTCCATTCTGAGTCCTTACTGGCAGAGTTGTTAACATCCGTGGTTCTGGTAGCTGTTCAAGCCCTCACCTCGGGCTCTTCTGTTACTCTTCTCACAATTCTTCCGTCTTCGCCTATTACCCAAAGCCACATGCACATTTTTAGGTATTTGTTATAGTAGCACTCCACAATCAGCACTGAAGTCTGTATACATTTTATATTGCTGCTGTAAGTTTCTAAAAATTTGTCCCAAAACAAGGCAGGTTTTTTACCGTCTAGAGACCAGTTTTAAAATTAGGGCACCAACAGTGGTGGTGATTGTCCTGTGTTGAAACAACCTTGCTCTTCTAGGATAAATCCCAATGGATTGCAGTGTATAGTCTTTTTTTTTTTTTTTTGTACTTACATATTTGGTTTGTTAGTATTTTCCTGAGAATTTTTGTGACTTTGTTCATACAGGATACTGTTTTTATAAAGACTGATTGATTTAGTGCAAGTGGGAGGAGGGGGAGAGGGGAAAGAGAATCTGAAGCAGACTCTGCGCTGAGTGCAGAGCCGGTCCCAGGGCTCGATCTCATGATCCTGAGATACCGACCTGAGCGGAAATCAATAGTCAGAGGCTTAACCGACTGAGCCTCCCAGGCACCCCTGTAGTTTTCTAAGGACTTTGATATTGATAATACTGTCTCATAGAGTGAGTGGGAAAGTGTTTACTCTTCTTCTATTTTTTTCTGAAGTCCTTTTTGAATGGTAGTTGTTAAGTTGCCCTTAAATATTTGATAATTTGACAGTAATGCCTTCTGGGTCTAGATTTTTCTTTGCAAGAAAATTTTTATAACTAAATAATCCTTATTATTGTTTTATTCTGACTTTGTACATCATCACGAAGAAATTTTTGTAGTTCATGTCTTTTTTCAAATTTTTTTTTATTTATTTGGGTCCTTTCTCTTTTCTTTTCTATTAATTTTTTTATAAACATATAATGTATTGTTAGCCCCAGGGATATAGGTCTGTGAATCGCCAGGTTTACACACTTCACAGCACTCACCACAGCACATACCCTCCCCAGTGTCCATAATCCCACCATCCTCTCCCGACCCCCTCACCCTAGCAACCCTCAGTTTGTTTTGTGAGACTAAGAGTCACTTACGGTTTGTCTCCCTCCTGATCCCATCTTGTTTCATTTATTCTTTTCCTACCTCCCAAACCCCCCACATTGCATCTCTACTTCCTCATATCAGGGAGATCATATGATAGTTGTCTTTCTCTGATTGACTTACTTCGCTAAGCATAATACCCTCTAGTTCCATCCGTGTCGTCGCAAATGGCAAGATTTCATTTCTTTTGATGGCTGCATAGTATTCCATTGTATGTGTGTGTGTGTGTGTATATATATATATATATATATACACATACATATATATGTATATATTTACACCACATCTTCTTTATCCATTCATCTGTTAGTGGACATCTAGGTTCTTTCCATAGTTTGGCTATTGTGGACATTGCCGCTATAAACATTTGGGTGCACGTGCCCCTTCGGATCACTACATTGGTTTCTTTAGGGTAAATACCCAGTAGTACAATTGCTGGGTCATAGGGTAGCTCTATTTTCATGTAGTTCATGTCTTAATGAGTTCATTTCGTCATTTAATCTAGTTTATGTATATGACTTGGATTAGAGTTACCTATAGTATTTGCTTATTTTCATTTCTTCTAAGGACAAAATGAATGTCCTCTTTTTCTTTCCTGATTTTAATATTTTGAGTTGTTGATATCTACCTTCCAGTTGCTAGTCTTAAAAATTCCTTGTGATGTGGTCTCATGTGGAGGGCTTCTCTTACCCTTGTGTGGATTCCTACCCTGTGTTCAGTCTCATCCTTGGTTACTAACAGTTGTCCTTTCCTTACCCAGATTAATCTTCTCATTTCAGATTATTGAGGGGGCTGGCCACACCAGTGTGTGTAATTCCCCTGAAAACGGAACTTTTTGTTGCCACTGACCTCACATCCTGTCATCTAGATCTCTCTCAGTGCCGCTGGGATCCTGGGACAGACCAAGTTTGGTTTTGCCATGTCGCACGTGCACACCTCTCTGAGCATTCATCATGAGAAACACAAAGCACTTTTTCTATGGTGCTATTACCTAAATAGTGACTTTGACCTCAAAGAAAGGGGATCTTCATATCTCTTCTCTTTTCGGTATCTACTTCATCACCATTGAAATTTAAAAGAACATTTAGAGCTCCCTCAGTTCTAGAGTTGTCTGATCAGAAGATTCTAGCCACGTTGTGGCGGAAGTTTTTCTTTCGATTACAACCTTCTCATCAGCATTTTCTTCTTAACTGATCAAGTCTTCATCTTTCCTGATTACTAAGAAAGATTTAACTCTCATGCAGTCCTCAGATTCCTAGCTTATGAGAGCTTTATGTCCATTCTTTATTCTTTGAATATCAGGTCTTCTGGGTGACTCGAGAATTAGTTCCTAATTTGCAATCTGAACCTCTTCCCTGACCATTTGGAGAGCATACATTTATACTTCCAACTATTGCTTCTGACACCTGAGTTTCTGTTAATGAAGCATTGAGCCAGTTAGCATATGCAATGCGCGCATCCATCCTCCATCCTTGCTGTCGTCATCACCATCAATCATTCACCCTTGTTAGCCTCTTAGTCAGTGGTAGGGCACTAGACACCTACCAGAAGTAACATTAACACCAGAAAGCCCCCACCCCATTAGATGACATGGAGAGCAAAGCTGAGTTGGACAAGGAAAATGGAAATGATTTTTAACTTCAGTGACTCTACCTTTCTGACTCCTTTATGTGATATACCAGGGAAAAGTTAAAGAAAAGTGAAGGAAAAAAAAAACCTCAAAAAATCAGCAAACTCCTTTCCTATCTAGAGCTCATGGCTCTATATTGTATGCTATTAAACTTTATGCGAGGAAGATGTGTGCTTTCTGCGAATGTGTCAAGTGTATTTTCCAAAACACAAATCCAACGTTATTAACAACCAGGAACTTACTGTGAATCACATTCTGCACAGATGGGAGATTAACATTAGCTCAGCAAAATTCTGAATTTGACAGCTTTTGGGGGTGGAAGTTAATTAAAAAAATACTTTATTTGACTTAAGTCAGAATATTACATTCCAAGCCATCTTGAGTCAATGTGCCTGAGGGAGCAGTATGAGTGGTGACATGCGATTGAGAAATCACATAAAAAACACCAAAACTTTTACTATGTGCTAGCAAGAGTTAGGCCTTCTCCAAAGGCACGTGTGTTGCCTCTCTCCCCAGAGTGCCCCCTTTGCTGGCACTGCCCAGGCAGAACTGGCTGTATGGTGAAGTAACTGTGAGAATTCCTAGACTACACAGTCATTCATGTTTTAAAGGAGTGGCAACGTTAACCCACACTTTGAGGAGACGGCCAATAGATCATAGAGACTAATAGAAGACAGAAACAGTATTTAGGTCAACAAACATGCAAAACATAATGCCACATGGTAAGCCGGCTATGGAATTAATAAACCCCAAAACATTGGGGTTATATGAGTGAGGGTAGCCAGAGGGCTTCTTGGATCAGGACATTTAAGCAAAGAAGAAGAGGATTATAGGTGGAAGAAAAGTATATGTGTCCTTTGGGAATATTCCAAGAGAGGGAAATGACGATCAAAGATCACATAAAAATTATTGATAAATGCAAAAAGCATCATTAGAATTTTTAAAATTGATGTTGAAGCTTTTCTTTTACATACCTAATTCAGTGGGAATTATAACCCATGAAGCAGTTTCAAGAATTAATATTATACAATTAAGAATGGGAAGAATTGGTGTTTTTGAAAGAATATAGGACTTGGGGTGAAATTTGGATTTCCTTTTTTATCTGTATCAATTAATATGGTGTTGTTGCCAATTAACATATGTAAATGATGACAAATTATTTTGTCTCTACATCTTGGTATCTTTAACTATAAAGCAAGACAAGTACATAATGAAATGAGATCATAATGAAATGAAATAATTGTAAGATACTTTATAAATTATGAAGTCTTAACCTAGATACTACTGCTATTTTTAAATAATAGGTAGGAAAGACCTAAAATATTCCATTTTGCCCAACTCCAATGCCAACGGCCATTGAGCACAGGAAGAATATTAGTGACAATACAGCGATCACTTCATAAGCTTTGGTTCACAACTTCTCTTCCACTGGTCCTTTACTTCTCTTTAAAGATCTAACTAGGATACTAGTATCTACTGCCATTCTATCTTTGTTGGAAAGTTTTGTCTTAGTCATTAAAGCATAAAAGAGAAATTGTGTTGGTAAATTAGGTGACGTTTGAACAAAGAATCTTTCTCTCTTATATTCATAAATAATGAAGAACTCTGTGGTATCAAAAAAAAATCTTAAATTTAAGGATGTGGGATTTTTCATCACTGCCAGTGACATCATAGGGAAGCTGGGAAATGTGTGCAGACCAGCATCCAAGTCCTCAGCTAGACAGTGCACGTAGGAGGTTTCGATATGGAGTTAACCCTTTCATGGCTCCAGCCTTTATAATCTTAAAGCTCCTTCTTTTTTTTTTTTAATATTTTATTTATTTGACAGAGAGAAATCACAACTAGGCAGAGATGCAGGCAGAGAGAGAGGAGGAAGCAGGCTCCCTGCGGAGCAGAGAGCCCGATGTGGGGCTCGATCCCAGGACCCTGGGACCATGACCTGAGCCGAAGGCAGAGGCTTTAACCCACTGAGCCACCCAGGCGCCCCTTAAACCTCCTTCTATAAAAAAATCTTATCATTAAGAAGGAATTGAAACTCATTCACACTGATGTGTCAATGTGTGATGAGTTATCTTTGGTTGAAAGTCTACAAATTGGGGTTCCTGTCCTGGTTTGAGATGACTTACCAAGTTCCTTGGCTCTCTGAAACATCTCTCTCTTCACATACAAAATAAAGGAATTGGCTGTTATAGCTGATTACCTAGCTGTAAGAAATACCTAGAGAATTTTTGGATGAATATGAATTAAACTAAATGGATAGATACACTTCCAGTTACCACCTCATTCCTTCTTAAGTTAATTACATTAAGCCAACTCTAGTGTTAGAGCCAATTAACATTTGCCTATACTAATTCCTACCCTTCTCTTCTCTTGACACCAATTTCTTTAATGCCCAACCTTTGTCTGTTTCATTGTCATTTTCTGCCCTGAACCGCACTGACATAAGTGATTGACAGGAGAGACCTTATGTCAACAGCTGGGACTCTATTAACAATTTACAACAAGACTCAGCTTTGCCTCCTCATCATTTCTTACTGGCAGGCTGCAGAGTCTTGTCCTGACCTCTTGTGGGCTCC
Organism: Meles meles; assembly: GCF_922984935.1. NCBI lineage: Eukaryota > Metazoa > Chordata > Mammalia > Carnivora > Mustelidae > Meles > Meles meles. The sequence continues at coordinate 90,813,616 of NC_060068.1, forward strand.
AGGGCTGTCATCATTGTTGTAAAGACATCTTTTATTTCAGGAACAGAAGCAACGTTTCCTGCTCTGCTTTTAAAGGTCTTTGCTCTGACAGTGGTTTTTGTGGCAATACATTTTTTGGAGCCTAATCTTGCTTACCCCCACACCAAGGCAATTGAATATTGTTATTAAGTATATGATTGTCTGTATTTAATCCCAGTCTCTTTCCTTCGGACTGTGACTTTCAAAAGGTCAGATACCCATTTTTGGAAGTTAATAATACACTTTGATAATCAAATCTGAGAAGGTAATGATAGAATTTACCTCATCCATGATTAGAAAGATGAAAACATAATCTATGACAGACATTTAGAAGAGATCCTGACCTACACGAAAAGCTCCCAAAATGCTAAAAACAACATGTGAGCTGTTTTTCTCATGTGATCCTTCATTCGGTCAGCTAACGATAGTTTGTTTCAAGGAGTTGGAACTGAACAGTGAAGCCACTTCCTTTACTGGGTACTCAATTGTGGCTTACTATTTTTTAACAGTCCCATTGCGGCATAAATGACATATGGTACACTGCACATATGTAAAGTATAAAACTTCATGAATTCAATCTATATCCACACCTGTAAGCCTGTCACTATGATCAAGAAGATGCGTGTATCCATCACTCTAAATAGAGTTTTCTCCTGCCACTTTGTAATACAACTATTTCTGCCTGCCAGTGCCCGTCCTAATTCTCTAGCAATTACTATGCTTACACTCATGGCTGCTTGTGTGTTACAGAATTTTATGAAATTGAATTACATAATGTATATGTTTTAATCCATTTTCTTTCATTGACCACTTCTTTGTGTGGACACATGCTTTCATTTCTCTTGGTTAAATAAGTGCTTTAGAATAAACAGGTTGTATGGTAGATGTATATTTAATTTTGAAAGAAGAGAGACACTTTTCCAAAGTTGTACAGTCTCATATTTCCATCAGTAGTGCTTGAGATTTTCAGTTGCCCCACATCCCTGTCACACTAAGTAGCATGGTTAAGATTTTTTTAGTTCTAGACGTTAATAATGGGTATGTACATGAGATACCGCCTCCTCACACCAGTCAGAATCGCTAAAAGTAACCAATCAGGAAACGACAGGTGTTGGAGAGGATGTGGAGAAAGGGGAACCCTCCTACACTGTTGGTAGAAATGCAAGCTGGAGCAGCTGCTCTGGAAAACAGTGTGGAGGTTCCTCAAAAAGTTGAAAATAGACCTATACCCAGCAATTGCACGACCGGGTATTTACCCCAAAGATACAAATGTGTTGATCTGAAGGGGCACCTACACCCCAGTGTTTATAGCAGCAATGTCCACAATAGCCAACTATGGAAAAGAACCTGGGTGTCCACAGAAGAATGGATAATAAAGAAGGTTGGTACATATATATAATGGAATACTACTTGGCTATCAAAAAAAAATATTGGCGGGAACTCGTGGGTATTATGCTAAGCAAAATAAGTCAATCAGAGAAAGACAGCTATTATATGATCCCACTCATATGTGGAATTCAAGAAACAAAAGAGATGAACCTAGGGGAAGGGAGGGAAAAATAAAATAAGACCAAATCAGAGAGGAAGACAAACCCCAAGAAACTTAATCATAGGCAACTAACTGAGGGTTGCTGGAGGGATGGGGGTAACTGAGTGATGGACATTGAAGAGGGCATGTGATGACATAAGAACTGGGTATTATATAAGACTGATGAATCACTGACCTCTACCTCTGAAACTGATAATACACTACACTTTTAAATTTAAATTTTAAATTTAAATTTTAAATTTTAAATTTTCATTTTTAAATTGAATTTAAACATTTAAAAAATGGGTGTGTACCAGTTTCTCACTTTTGTTTAATTTGCATTTCCCTGATGACTAATGAATTTGAGAATTTTTTCATGTGTTTATTGGCCATCTGTATGTCTCCTGTGGTAATATGTTAAAAATTTTGCAGATTTCATTGGTTTTCTCCTTATCACTGATGTCTGTTTTTTTTTTTTTTTTTTTTTGTGGACGTCTTTTTTTTTTTCTCTCTTTTCAGCGTAACAGTATTCATTGTTTTTGCACCACACCCAGTGCTCCATGCAATACGTGCCCTCCCTATTACCCACCACCTGGTTCCCCAACCTCCCACCCCTGACCCTTCAAAACCCTCAGGTTTTTCAGAGTCCATAGTCTCTCATGGTTCATCGCCCCTTCCAATTTCCCTCAACTCCCTTCTCCTCTCCATCTCCCCATGTCCTCCATGTTCTTTGTTATACTCCACAAATAAGTGAAACCATATGATACTTGACTCTCTCTGCTTCACTTATGTCACTCAGCATAATCTCTTCCAGTCCCGTCCATGTTGCTACAAAAGTTGGGTATTCATCCTTTCTGATGGAGGCATAATACTCCATCGTGTATATGGACCACATCTTCCTTATCCATTCGTCCATTGAAGGGCATCTTGGTTCTTTCCACAGTTTGGTGACCGTGGCCATTGCTGCTATAAACATTGGGGTACAGATGGCCCTTTTTTTTTCACTCATCTGTATCTTTGGGGCTTATCACTGATGTTTGACAGTCATTAATGTAATATCGCATAAGCATTTTATCAGATATGTGCTTTGCAAATATTTTCCTTAGTTTGAGTCTTGCCCTTTCATTTTCAAAAATGGTGTATTTAGAGGAGAAACTACTTCTAAATAAAAAAGAAGTATTCTTTTATATAGTGGATCATTTTGGTCTCTTATTTAGGAAATATTTTTCCAAACCAAAGGGTCACAAAGGATTTCTCCTAGTTTTCCTTCTGGATGTTTTATAGTTTGTTCGCTTTAGATTTGGTATCCATTTTGAGTAAATTTTTATATAGTTATAGGTAAAGATTGACGGTTTTTTGTTTTGCTTCTTTTCTTGCAGTTTGTTCCACAACGATTTATTTAAAAAAAAAATACCCCTTCCCATGGAATTCTCTTAGAAATTTCATAGAAAACAAATTGACTATATATGTATGGGCCAATTTCAAAACTTGACTTTTCAGTTAATCTATGTGTATATCTTTTTTATGTGTATTTTTTAATGTGTATTTCTTTATACCAATATACACTTTATACCAGTGTGTATTTGTTGTAGCCTTATGTTAAGTCTTAAAATCAGGGTTGTATAAGTCCTCCAAGTTTGTTTTTCCACATCAACGTTTGGGTATTTGGGTTCTGAATTTCTTGTTATTTAGAATTAGAGTATCAATCTCTATAGAAAGAATATGCTGGTATTTTGTTTAAGACTGTTTCTAATCTAGAGATCAATCTGGGGAGAATTGGTGGCATAAAAATAGTCTTTCAATTCATAAACAGTATATGTCTCATTTTATTCACTTGCTTAATTTCACTTAGAAGTATTTTGTGGTTTTCTGCATGTCTGTCTTGAAATTTTTAAATCAGATTTATCCTTAATCACTTCATATTTGATGCAATTATAACCTATATTTTATTTCATTTTTTCATTGCTATGGAAACACAATTGATTTTTGTATATTTACTTTTAATCTTGCAAATGTTCTAGATTCACTTCTTAGTTTTGTATTTTTTTAGATTAGCTAATATTTTCTACATAGACTACTATGTCATCTATAATATATGTTTGACATTTCCTTTTCCATTCTGTATATCTTTTCTTTGTTTCTTTATATTTTTCTTTCTTGTTCTTTCTTTTCTCTTTCTGCCTCCCTTTCTCTGACTCCTTCTTCACTTCCTTTCTTTGTAGTTTTTATTTCATTGAAGTGGTGCAACAGTTATTCTTGTTTATTTCCTAATAGCAAGAGGAAAACATCCATTCTTTCACCATTTCACCAATTAAAGGTTAATTGGATTCTTCTATAGAAGTCCTTTACTGCATTGATCAAGTTCACTTTTATTCCTAGTGCCTTAAGGGTTTTCATCATGAACAGATGCTAGAGATTGTTGAATGCTTTTTCTGAACCAATTAAGATAGTTATGGTTTTTCTCTTTTAACCTCTATGGTGAAATATATAAAATTTTAAATGTTAAACCTTATAGGTTTAACTTAACCTTAGTAGGATAAATCCCACTTGATCAGGATATAGTGTTTTTAATCCACTGCCGGATTTGACTTGCTAAAATTTTAAGAGTATTTATATCTTAGCTCACGAACAGATAAAGCTCAACAGTTCTAAAATATTTTGGTTTTTCTTAATCAGAATAATATTGGTATCATAAAATTACATGTGAAATATTCTCTCCCTTTACTATTTTCTGAAAAGGTTTCTGTTTGTGTAGAAGTAATGGTTTTTCCCTTCTTTCACTATTTCACTGAATTCACCTGTGAGATCTCTATTGAGAGTTTCCTTTTTAAGAATATTTTCAAAAACATATTCCATTTCTTTAATAGATAAAAGGCTATCTTCTTTTGGTGTCCTCCAAGGAATTCATCCATTTTATTAAAATTGTTCAATTTTATTGGGAAGGTTGTTCAAAAAATCCCCTCATTATCAGTTTAATGTCTGTAAAATCTGCAGTGATTATTCTTTTCATCTCTAATATTGGTATTGGCTTTTTTTTTTCCTGATCAGTCTGCCTTCAGATTTGTCAGTTTTTATAGATTCTTCCAGAAAAATGGCTTTTTCTTTATATCCTCTATTTTTTTTCCTATTTCCATGGCCTTGTTTTCTATTGTTTGGAATTAATTTGGTGTTCTTTTATACTCTTTCTACATGCTTTAGATTTGTCTTTTTTTTCCCTTTGCCTTTTGGTTCTTAAATTGGAAACTGAGGTTATTCCTTTTAAACCTGTCTACTTATGTAATAGAAGAAATTAATAGAATTCCCCTCTAAACATTCCTATAAGGGCTACTGGGTGGCTCAGTTAGTTAAGCATCTGCCTTTGGCTCAGGTCATGATCTCAGGATCTTGGGATTGAGCCCCATATTGGGCTCCCTGCTCAGTGGGGAGTCTGCTTCTCTCTTACTCTGCTCTTTTCCCTGCTTGTGTATTCTCTGTCTCAAATAAATAAATCTTAAAATAAAATAACCATTCTTATAGCTATGCAATTAATTTTGGTATTTCATATTTGCATTTTCTTTCAGCTCAGAATACTGCCTATTTCTTTTCTGATTCCTTTATTGATCTGTAATTATGAAGACAAGTCTTTTCAAATATTTTAGATCTTCCAGTTTTTAAGTTACTGTTATTTAATTGATTTCCATTGTAAAAAGAAAATATATTTGGCATATTTGAATCCTTTTATATTTATACAGATCTCATGATTATGCATATGGTCTATATTGGTAAATATTCCATGTGCACTTGAAAAGAATGGGTATTTTGCTGTTCTTTGGATGAGTGTTCTAGGTCAATTTGGTTGAGAGTGTTGATCACATATGCTATACTTTGTACTTGTTCTGTCAATTATTTAGAATAGAGTGTTAAAGTCTGTATCTATAATTGTGAACTTATCCTTGCAGTTCTATCAGTATTTGATTCATGTAGTTTGAAGCACTGACATTAGCCCCATAAACATTAAGAACTATTATGTCCTCCCAATAAATTGGTAACTTTATTATGAAATTACCTTCTTTATCCCTAATACCATTCATTACTATGAAATGTACTGTGTCTTATATAAAATAGTTAAAGTCGGTCTCTTTTAACAGTTAGCTTGGCATATCTTTTTCCATGCTTAACCTTTGTTTGTATCTTTTTATGTAACCAATGTCTTATAGATAGCTAATTAGATCTTGCTTCTATATCTAATTTGACAACATCTGTTTTTTAATTGGGAAGTATTAAAAATTGCATTTAACCTGATTAATGGTAGAATTATGTTGAAGTAAATCACACTGGTATTTATTTTGTATTTTCACATGTTGTTAATTCTTTTTTTCTCCTTTCCTGCTTTCTTTTAGATTCATTGTCTTTGTGATTCTGATTTCTTCCTGAAACGTGTTTTTGGAGGGTATAGAATTCTAGTTTCATAGTTTTTTTTTTCTTTCTATACTTTAAAGAGATCACTGAGTGATCCTGATTTGCATTCTTCATTTTCCTGTCCATATATATCTTTTTCCCCTGGTTTTTATTTTGTTTGTTTCTTTCTTTTCTTCTTCTTTCTCCAAATTTTTATTTAAATTCCAGTTTGTTAACATACAGTGTAATATTAGTTTCAGGAGTAGAATTTTGGGATTCATCACTCACATATAACACCTAGTGCTCCTCACAACAAGTGGTGTATATAATGCCCATCACCCATTTAGCCCATCTCCCACCCATCTCCGTCTGTCAACCCTCAGTTTGTTTTCTACAGTTAAGAGTCTGTTTTCTGATTTGCCCCTCTTTTCTTTCCCCTATGTTTATTCGGTTTATTTCTTAAATTCCACATATGAGTAAAATCACAAGGTGTTTGTCTCTAACTGACTATTTCACTTAATGTAATACTCTAGCTCCAACCATGTTGTTGTAAATGGCAAAATTTCATGCTTTTTGATGACTGAGTAACAGCCCATTGTATGTATATACCACATCTTCTTTATCCATTCATCAGTTAATGGACATTTGGGGGTCTTTCCATAATTTGGCTAATGTCAATAAAGCTTTTATAAACATTAGGGTGCATATATTCTTTCAAATCAGCATTTTTGTATCTTTTGGATAATTACCCAGTAGTGCAATTGCTGGGTCATAGGGTAGTTCATTCTTAACATGATGAGGAACCTCCATACTGTTTTCCAGAGTGACTGCACCAGCTTGCATTCCCACTAACAGTGTGAGAGGATTCCCCTTTCTCTGCATCCTCACCAATGCCTGTTGTTTCTTGGGTTGTTGATTTTAGCCTTTCTGACTATGTGAGGTGATACCTTAGCATAGTTCTGATAATGAGTGATGTTGAGCATCTTCTCATGGGTCTTTTAGTCATCTATATGACTTCTTTGGAAAAATGCCTATGGAATTGGTATCTAAAGGGGCAAAAATGGAAACAGATACACTAGTTAGGGAGTTGTTGCAGTAGTCCAGGTGAGAGATCATGACGGGTTAGCCTTGTTGGTAAAGGGGTTTAAGATCTATTTTGGAGACACAGCCAGTAAAACTTACAGGTGAATTTGATATGAAGGAAGGTTAGATTGGTTTGAGGTAAAGGGATGAATCAAGGAAGATTCTGAGGTCTTTGGCTTGAACAATCAGATACATGGTGAAATTTGTTACTGACATGAGGACTGGGAGATTTAGGAGGAAGGTGGCAATTCCATTTTTTGGTATGTTAAGTATGGACATGTTATATTTCCAAGTGGAAATGTCAAGTAAGTTGTCAAATACGTTTGGACCTTAGGGAAAAAGTCAAGGGTAGAAATAAAAAAAATTTTCATTTGACATTATATAATTGCATTTATTTCTATCTGGTGACATTATTCTATTTGAGAAATATTCAGCCTGCTTCACTCAGGACTCCAGTTACTTACCTTTCAGAGGTCTGATGGTACCTTCAGTCTTCCAAGCTACTATGGAACACAGGTAGGGATAGAATGCCCTCTGCTGGATAACTGACAAGGTTTAGCATACTGGGGTACAGACATGCTAACATAGGGTGCTTCTCAAACAGATTACAAACGGGACAGGCCTAGGAACCTAAATACATGAATTGAGCTATTTGTTAAGGAAAAACCTGGAGAATCTGGGGACTGATACAAAATGAGTAATTTATGTTGGGCAATAAAAGTGCTTCTCAGTTTTACCTAATGCTACAGGTAGAATGCACGTTTTAGGAATCCTGTGGGTCCCAGAACAAGGGGATCTCTGGCTTCTCCCTTTTGCTCCATGCTGTACTGTTCTCCATGTCTGTGGAATTCCCGAGGCACATGCATCCCCTTTCTCATCATCTAGGGATATTCTCCTGCCTACTCAGGCTAATGTCTCACTGTACCCAGAATCAGTAACCAGGAATCTTCAGAGTGATCAAAACAGATTACAGAATAATCATAATAAATTATGAAATGTATTTTGGAAAAAAAAAAGGGCTTAAATGACATATATTTAACACAGCACCCTCTCTCTTTTGAACTATGCAAATAAGTCCCCTGAAATCTGTGTGCAAAGACTGTGAGTAGCATTGAAATAAAACCTTGACTTACCTACCAATAGTCAACTTTTCTTCCCCACCCCAAAATGGAGCACACATCCTTTGTTACACGGCCAACTTTATTTGATTTGTTTCTAGTTGGTCTAGTAAAGTGGATTTTGTCCCTGTGCTCATTCCTGAGGGTCAAATTCGCCTCTACATTACCTGTTAGCACTGTTCTTCCCTTAACTGGATGTAAATATACCCACTAGCATGTAGGTGAGCCCATGCAAATTCACCCACGGTGGTTCCCACTCTTACTGCCAGAAGGAATAAAAGAATATGTTAGCTTCCCCCCCCCGTTATCCTTTATTTGGATTTCATTTTTTTTTTTCTCTCTCTGGCTTGGGATCCCTATGTTCTTAGAAGAGAAGATCTTTTAGAAACCACCTCCATAAAATTTACTGGATTACTTGAAAATTCTAGCTAATTAGGAAAAAAATAAAGAACAAATTCTGTTCCTCTACTCTTCTAAACACTTTGGTAACTTTCCGAAATTACCCTGTCATGTTACTTTGAGAAGGAGATTTCTACTTTTACCTACTGAGTGTAACCATGATTTTTCCTTCAAGTTACCATGTGATATATATGTCAGTGTTCAAAACTACCAGTCTCCCTAGTACATTTACATTGTTTCCAAAGTGGCTTTTAGATTGCTTTTGAACAATATAGTCCTTAGTATTTATAGTCACCTTTTCAAAGCTGTATTCGAAATCAGTTTTGGAAACACCCACTTACTGTCATCGGGAGTTGTTTTTTTTTCCCCCTTGGCCAAACACCAATATGCATGTTTCAAAGAGTACTTCCTTAACAGAGAGCTTGATTATGAAACTATAAGTATTATTTCTGAACATCTATTTTATTCCTGTTGTATGTCCAAATCATTTTGACTATAGGAACATGCAAATCTTACTTCCAGTAAATTCTCTATAACACGTAATTATATACACACAATTCCGTGTCTTTGGTCTTGCATCAAAACCTGGTAAGAGGCAAATATCAGTAGAGGAAGATGCTTTCTTGAGTGGTGTATCTACTATTTATACAGTGATGGTGTTAAGAGGTATTGCTAAGTAACATAAATGCTTTAATTTAACTGAAGTGGAACACTGTACCTGTTTAACAACTCAATAAATTAATGGGAAAAAACCCACAGATTAATGTGCTGAATCCTCCAGAGTTTTCATTTTCCAAAGACAGAGAATGACAGATTAGGAAAAATGTCTAAAGCAAAATCCATAGTATTGAAAGAACAGTTACTAAAGAAGAGCACCCTGACTTTCCCATCAACTTTAAAAACAATACCATGTGAAGTTTCAAGGCAAAGTGCTCCTAATACCAGGTTTTTTTCCCCCTATTTGGCTTCTCAGTGTGTTGTGACTTAATACCAGGGAGGCAGAGACTGGTTTCACTTTCAGAATCTTGGGCATTTTTACAGGGCTTATGTTATTTATATAGGTTTAGTTATTATGGAAATAGGTTACATTTAATTTAACCTTCAGGCAAAGTGATGTGGTTTTGTTGTTTGCATTTGCTATTCCCTCTGCCTATAATACAACTCACTCAGATCCTTGCTTGGCTGGCTCTTAGTCATCATTCAGGTCTTTGCTTAAAAGATACTTTGTCAAAAAATCATCACAGGCACCCACGAACACATGCACGGCATACATTCCATTGTCTTGATTTATTTTCTACTCTGCATCTGTCTCTATCTGAAAAGTATCTCTATCTGAAATTATGTGATATTTAGTTATCTGTTTATTGCTTGTTGTTTTCCCCATTATCCCTTTAGTTCGTGTGTTTGTTTGTTTACTATGCCCCTGAAAGGCATACATTCGTTGCTTCTTAGTAGTGTTGAATAAAATAGATTAACAAGAAGAACCACATAAGGCAGTGTCATTTCAAATCCATTTAACTTTGGGAGGAAAAGCTGTTAAATTCCTAGCTTACACAAAATGTCACAGGGGAAATAAGTTGAAAAGCTTTCTGTTTCACATGAGACATGCATCATAACTATTTTCCCAAATACGATTTTAGAATGAGTTGTCTATTTTATGTCAGTTCTCATTTCTTCAGAAATGGCCAAACTATCAAGGGACCTTGCAATGATGGGCCACATAGTTTCTGGTTATGACGTTGTCACTAGATCTTGTTGAGTCTCAGCACATACATGAGAGCCTTCCTCACCCTATGCACAAATCCAGGTTTTAACTGTGGAAACTTAGGTTTATAGAAATATCTGTGGAAAACAGTGACCAGAGAAGTTACAGACCTGTCTGAAAGCCTCTGCAGCTACAGAGTTCAAACAGGAGGTAGAAGCTTTCTAAAAGAACTACTACTAGGCCGTTACAGCATCTGTGAGATGAGGTTCTTCTTTGTATCCATGAGCATCTCACTAGTTTTTGTGATCAGGTTCCTAAAAGTCAGTGTCACTGAAGAGTTTTCGAGGCAATTTTCCCTCCCATCTGACGAATAAGAGGGTCTTTATTAAGGTAGAGACGTTAGGATCGCCCCAAAGGATACTTAAGTCTGCTTGGATTCTAGATTATCAATGTGTGTACCCAGGTAGAACTGGAGCCATAATTTCAGCCCCTTGCTGGTGCATTGTAGGAACTCAATAAGGTAGTATAAGGAAATGGAGTTCTTTCTCCCTGAAAAGACAGTGGAGGGTTTATGCTGAAAAGGCATTTATATTCAGTGATAGAGAATTAGTGGCAGGGCCAGTGATCCTAAGAAGACAGCAGCTTAGATGACCAGTTCCAGGTATTTTATCATTTGTATCCACACTGTGCTTGAGTAGGCAGTCACCTTTCAAGGAGTAACTTTAAAGACAAAATGAATACCACATTTCAAAGTTGCACTCATTAATAAAAACTGGTTCTTTCCTAAGCTAAATACGCTACTGACCTACATTTATCGAAAATCACAATTATCTTTTCCTGGATTTCACATCTCTTTGTGCCCGAAGCTACCATTTGACACTTTGAGGTCATTTGTTTTGGAAGGAGCTGATAAAGGATAAAAATGGATAAAGCAGGAGATTTGGGCCTACGAGAAGTAAAAACAGGATTTCTGGCTCTTGCTTGGCATTTTCACTAATGCTAGGAATAATTATCAATAAGGCAACCTATAGTACCTTATTATTGTTCTTACTCTTTTAGCATTGAGAAAAGGCAACCATTTTAGCTGTTGCAGTCACAGACATTTCTTGCTTCATAGCCCACTGTTGAGCCAAGCTTTCTGCTCCATTAGGAGTTGACAGGGCTCAAGTATTTACCTTGTCTTCTCTGGATAATGGTTCAAAGAAGGAATCATGTTGGATTCTTAGAGGCCATGTGATTATTTTAGGGTCTGCGATCGGAGTTCGAGATAGTGGTATATCACTTGTCCGCTTTCCCTGTTTGAATAGACTACTGTAATTTTTATAACTATTCTTACTTTAGTACACATTTTCTACCTTTTTGCCCTATGTAATTGAAAGCATTTCCATATTGGTTTGCTGTTCAAAACTGAACTCTTGGAAAATGCACCCAGAAATTGTAATAGTATAATTCTCTTTTAATGTAGGAACTGATGTGATAATTTTAATAATAACAATATTGCAAGAAACTCATACAAAGAGAAAGATTAGCTTTATAAACTCGTGAAAAATTAGCCCAGTTCACAACAAGTAAATGGTATGGTTTTCCCAATTTTATATGCTTTTACTAAAAAATAGTCAACTATTCTCTTGATACCTTAAATATTCTATTTTTCAGTAGAATAAGATAACTTCATATACAATAAGAACAAAATAAGTTTTAGACCCACAGTTGGCTAAAGTTCTACAAGTCCTGAACCTAAACTGGTGATTGCTTGAAGTCAGTATATCATGTATAGTGAAGTTTTTCATTTGTTAAGGCCAATAAAATATATTTCTAAAATCTTGGTGCAAGAATCAGCTCAGTCTTAATTAATACCATGCTTTCAGTTCCTCTAGAGGATGATGGGACTATAAAATGATAGACTTTGTGTGCAGTTGGCCAAGGTAAAACTTTCTACTTCTGAGAAAATTTTCTTGCAGAAACCAGGTAAAGCAAATGCTTTTCAAAAACCACAGCTAGGGAAGCAGCAATGGGAAAATACACTCCTTTTTGAAAACCCGTCAATAAACATAGAAAGACAAGCATGTGGATGGAGAATAAAAATTAATAATGAAAAACACAAAACAAATCTTTCAGTTCTTCTCCCAGATGATCAGACAAAATACAACTGAATTAAAAGAGGAAAGTCTACTAAGAGAGTTTGAACAACTTAGAGACCTTAGAGAGGTCTCTACATGTAGAGACCACATGTAGAGGCATGTGGGGGCCTCTACAGTTAGTTACAGGTTGCTGGGCCTGAAACAGCAAGGTTATAGACTGAAATGAAAGAACACACACGCGATGAAGCCGCTGATCCATCAGCAACTGTTGGGACTGGAAACAGGAATGATTAGTACCCTCTCCCTTCCTAGAAAATTCAACTCAGGAAAAAAATAAGTTTAGGAAACTAAGGATAAGTCTTTGACAGTAAATATTTTTTTAATTAAAAATTAGGGTCACCTGTGTGGCTCAGTCAGTTTGGCATCCCACTCTTCATTTCTGCTCAGGTCATGATCTCAGGGTCACAGACTGAACCCCACATAGGACTCTGTGCTCAGTGGAGAGTCTACTTGAGATTTCCTCTCCCTTTGCCCCTTCACCAGCACGCTTGCTCGCTCTGTGTCTCTCTATCTCTCTCTCCCTCTTTCTCTGTCTCTGAGGTAAATAAATAAATCTTTTTAAAAACTAAATAAAAATGATGGCACATGAACGTTATCCAAGACATATGGATATCAGGAAATAAGAGGAGGAATACCCCAAATGTTCTTGTTATTCAACTAATAATCTATAGATTCTGGTTTTTACAATAAGAACTGAAACAAGTTTGTTTATTCTAGGCTTTTCTCCAACTATATGTGTTGAAACAGCTTGGGTCCTGACCTAAAGTTCTCAGAGCCTGAAGTATTTATGAGTAGTTCAGTGATTAAAAATGCTAGGGAGGTCTTTCTCAATAGCAATTCTGAGTGCTAGGAAATGATGGGATCTGTACCTATTAATTCCTCATGGAAGAATGTGTATCCTATGACATGTATTCCCAATTGAATATAGTTTCTATGCACATTTCTTGACAAAAGTTTTGGAGAACAAACTTGACGGTATAATATAATTCAAATTTTGTTAAGAGGTTAGGTCTAATATTAAGTGTTCTTACAATTAAAAGAAAAAGAATGCACAGAAACTTTGGGAGGTGGATATATCTATTACCTTGATGGTGGTTGTGGTATCATGAGTATTCACATATTCACCTAAATTCATCACATTAAATATGTGCAGATCTTTGTGTATCAATTATACCACAATAAAGCTATTTTAAAAAGGTCCTTCAGTGAAGCAAGAAACAAAACCATGGTATCTCAAACCTTAATAGTGTTAGAAGGGGGAAGGTGAGAGAAGATGAAGAATGGATTGATCATAAAAAATTAGTCCCAATTTTTCAACCTTCCCTGGATCCCAACCATTGCTCTGCATGTTTTCAGTGCTCTCACATTGTAGCTGGGACATTCTGCCCCAACTCTCTAATCTTGGCTCACCCAAGTTATATGATTTGGCCAAAAGGATTAGTAAGTATAATTTATTGTGTGAAAGAGAGCTATTGTGTTTGTGACTGGGAAAATTAGAGTATGTATAGCCAGCATATAGAATGGAATGCACATAGGTATCCTTCCTTGTTAATTTGATATATATACTCAGAAGTCCAAGGACAAAAGCAGTTCTCTTGAAACTCCCTATTTTTTAAAAAATTCCAATATTGAATTGAAATATTTATGGATTAAATGACATAAGTGAAAATGTGGGCTGGTATCTCTAAAACGCATTTTCTTACAGTTAGAATAAACAGATTTTTTTTCTCAACACTGGAGTCCAGAAAGCTCTTCTCTTGTTAATACACTTGACAGAGAAAATTAGAAGTTGTATGGGGAAAAATTAAAGTATAACTGAAATATTAGCAAGTCATACCTACAGTGCTTTAGCTTTATTGAAGAAAATTGTAATTGTGATTTGTTGTGCAAAAAGAATGAATACTGTTACGCTGAAAAAATAAATAAAATGAGGAAAAAAAAAAAAAAAAGAAAATTGTAATTGTGAGAAATATACATAAACAGAATTTGTTTCAAAGATTTTGTAAACAGAAATAACAGTAATAATTATTTACAGTTGAAACAAAATCATAGTTTTTAGTTCCTAAAATTGATGCTTGTCTTCAAGTTTAAGAATGATTATAGAAAACAGTTTCCATTTTATCCCCTTTCTCTCCATGTCTGCACAAGCCACACTCACCTAGATCCTTGGAGAAACTGTTACCAGCAAAAAAATAAAAATTAAAAAATAAAGTTATTTATTATTGGTGAGAAAAAGGACCAGTGATTGTATCAGTGATACAGGACATCCATACTTCTTTTAAGACTGGGCATATATGTAATCTACTTAATTGTTCAGTAACACATTCCATTACCCACCATATCGCTATCTCTTGCATTAGCAGATTTAGGCATAAATCAGTAAAGTAGCCATTTTATAATGTATAATTATTCCAGGGATTTGGGAAGTAGTATATGAGGGTACAGTCTCTACAGTTGGCCTAAGTTGCTATATTGAAAGACCCATAAATACATTGACATTGACTTAATTACAATAGATACTTTACTTTTCTCCCATGGGATAATTCCAAGATTGAGAGCTCAAGGCTGTTAAGGTGAGACTGCTGTTATCAAAATGAGGCTTCCAATGTTACTTTGCTCTTCATCATTCTCAAGTTAGGAGAGACTGTGTAAGAGAAGTCCATGGCAAGCAAGCAGTGTCCCTTTTAAGAAGGTCTGGAACATGCATATATCTCTTCCACTCACATTCCTTGCCTGGAACTTGATCTAATTATCTATAGTGAGCCTAAAAAACAAACAAATTAAAAAAAAAAAAACACCAAAACTAGAAAATACTATTTCTAATGAAATAACTATGGGCTCAGTAATAATTCTAGAAATCCATTTTATAATGTAATGACAGAATGGAAATTGTGAAGCAATGATCGTCTTGTCATAGAGGATATGGGGGCTGCATTTTCAAAAGAGGGTCTGTACTTCATCCCATACCCCCTTGTCAATGTCACTTTGCCACTCCCACATCCAAAAATAGAATTAAAAGCTTATTTGACTCCTGGGATGTGTGACCAATAGAAGGTAGCAGAAGGGACTTTCTGTGACATCTGATACTGTCATAAGAACCTTTAGAGCTTCTTCCTGAGTCTCATGGAATACTCATTTTTGGGACCACCCTTGGGAAACTGAGCCATCTTGCTGAAAGAAATATGATTTCACTCATATGTGGAATTTAAGAAACAAAACAGAAGAACATAGGGGAAGGGAAGGAAAAATAAAATAAGATGAAAATAGAGAGGGAGTCAAACTGTAAGAGCAGCTGAACTCTAGGAAACAAACAGAAGGTTGCTGGAGGGGAGGTTGGTGGGGGGTTGCGGTAACTGGGTGATGGACATTAAGGAGGGCACTTGATGTAATGAGCACTGAGTGTTATATGCAAATGATTAATCTCTAAATTCTGCCCCTGTAAATGTTAACTAAATTGAATTCAAATAAAGAATTTAAAAAGTCCAAGGCACATAGAGAAGGCATATGTAAGTTCTTGAGTCAACAAGCCCACCTACGTATGTAGTGAACAGTAATCATTAATCATTAGCCACATCAGTGACCCATTTTGGATATGCAGCCCATTTAAGCTGTAGGATAGCTCCAGTTCCATTGTCCCTCCAACTACAACCACATGAGAGTCCCTAAGACAGATCACCCAGGAGTGCCAATCAACCACAGAACCATGAAAAATAATAATAAATTGTCTTAAACTTCTACATTTGAAAGCAGTTCATTACATAGCAATAGGGTAATAAGATGATAAATATTTATTATGGACACTGAATGAAATCTCTTTGTTTCTGAGTTGAATGATAAGCATTATGCTAGCAAAAGATTCTCCCTTCCTTTGCTTTACTTTTCATGTTAAAAATGTTCATTTGTGCTGGTCTGGAGCCACTTCAGTGTCCTTGCCTGAAATCGCTTTTTTCCATTTCAGTCTAGATTTCAGTCATTGTTAAAATGTAAGTACCCCCAGGAGAGAAACTTTTTAGATACTATCAACCATTTTTACCTTAACTGGAATGAAGGATCTGAGAGTATGTGTTAGATTTCAGGCTTTATATTTCTAAGCACAGCAAAAAAAAATGAGACCACAGCATCTAATGTGCAAAGAACTGGGAGAAATCAAATGTAAAATTCACATACCTCCTAAGTTTGTGAGATTCTGTTCTACATTCAATAGCCACTTAAAGAGAAGTGAAACTCCTAGGAGGACATACTAAGAATCAACAAATTATTTTATTTTAAGTCCTAGAGAATTGTGTGCATCCATCATGGTGTTTATTATTTCTTTGGAATTATTTCTATGTGTATCTAATCTTGTTGGGTGCCCAGAGTTACTGATAAAAAGTAAGCTAGCTATGGACATTGGGGAGGGGAGGCGAACCATAAGAGACTATGGACTCTGAAAAACAACCTGAGGGTTTTGAAGGGTCAGGGGTGGGAGGTTGGGGGAACAGGTGGTGGGTGATGGGGAGGGCACGTTTTGCATGGAGCACTGGGTGTTGTGCAAAAAGAATGAATACTGTTACGCTGAAAAAAATAAATAAATAAAAAGGGAAAAAAAAATTATTTAAAAAAAAAAAAAAAAAAAAAAGTAAGCTAGGCAGTAATAAGTGATTACTCCCTCCAACCTGTTTACGTTCCAGAGCGTGGTCATACAGAGACTGAATTAGCTCACTGGTTTCATCCCTTATCACTAATATATCAGTTATTTTCTGGAAAGTCTGTGCCTCCAGCATTCTCCTTAAGTTGAAAAAATAACATTTTCATAAATCTTCAAGAGAATTTCAGGTTAATATGAAGATCATTATCTATAAATTTTACATATTTATTTAATTATCCATCTACTTAAAGGACCCACACGATAATTAGCTTTGCTTTCAGGGATGTAATAAAATGGGTAGTGGTAACTCTGCTTACCAATACATACATTAGAAAAAAAATCGTTATAGTCATTTTTCAGATGTCAGAATTAAACTATCTTTTGGAGATAGTTATCAGTGAAAAAGTCAAGATATATTTATCAGCAAATGCTTATGACTTGTTTCCCTGGGTTTGTGCCACTGAACATATGTGAACTAGTTAGGAAAGTAAAGCAAATACATAGCATAATGTGCATATGCATGACATATATATCCGTGTGTTGCCAAGATTTATTAATGTCAATTCCTGAAACTGAGGAAGTCGACAGTCTATTGCTTGTTGCTTCTTTCTTCCCTCCCTCTTACCTTTCGTGCTGTGGAATTTGTCAATATGAACTTCTCTGAGGACTAAATTCTGTGCCTTGGGACCTGGAGAGAAGGAAGACCAGCACACCATATTAGTATCTTGCTGAAGGTCAGTAGACCTAACATTTTCTCTGCTCTCTGTATTAAGACATCAGATTCTTGTGACATGTTTAATTATATAAGGAAAGAGGAAAACAGACCTAATGCTCTACATATACAATTCTTCCCCAAAGCCTAAAAGTTTTAACTCTTAAAATACGATATTTTGATCTTGAAATTGATTGGCAGAAAAAATTATTGCCTGATAAAAACATCATTACAGAGACCAACTGTTCTAGAATGGTTGCTACTATCCACTGAGTCTGTGAACTCCTTTAGTACTATCTGTCTGTAGCAGAAAACTCAAATGCCAGTGACTCAAATGTAACAGGGAACAATTTTTCTCACTTGACAAGTTCGGAGGTAACCATTCCAGAGCTGGTAGGTTGCTCCTGGAAGTACCATAGGGACATAACATCAGCCACTTTACTGAGCAGTTCCATTTTCATGTTCACAAAATTGTTTTTCTAAAATGTATCATGTTCACATACTAGGGAAAAAAAGTTGGCCCAGTGAAAGTCAAAGGTAAATGAATGATTTGTCCTTTATTTATGAGGAAACCAATACTTTTCTGTAAGCTCCAGCCAGTGGAACACTTTTTATATTATTTCGGTCAGAATTAGGTCACAAAACTACTGATAATCTATTAAAAAAAAAGTCTGAAAAATTAGATGTGAAGGTGAATACCTTGCATCCCTAGACAACACAGGATTTCCTTCAGTGGTGATGAAGGGGGAATGTGTGTGACGAGCAAAAGCAATGTCTGCTCCAATAGTGGATGTCCCTAGCTGCTATGAAATTAGAGATTTTCCCAGGGGAAAAATAAAGAGACTTTAAATTTTTAAAGCACTGTTGAGAACTTTGCTCTGACAGGGCAACAGGGAAAACCCTTGGGTGGCACAAGTGATCAATCATGAAAAAGAGTTGGACAGGTCAATAAATATAACACTGGCAAGCTGACTTTGATGTACGACGGAATAGCAAAGTCTAACTTCCTATAATGCTGCACTAGGGGCCCTGATGGAAAGCAAATGCATCATTCAATAGACTCATTTGATTGGAATTACCATACCTAACTGGTGCAGCCACTTTTCATTACTGATGACAGCCAAGAAACGCTGAGATTGGTCCATAGTCAGTGATGTGAGTGTCCTCGTAGTAAAAGATACGACCTTGACTTTTCCAGTCTGTTATTCATAGAATGATAATTTGAGTGAACCAGCTTTCATTCTCCTGCCATAGGTAATCATCTTTACGATAATGGTGGTGGGATGGCAGGGGTATATGAATATATTTTTTACTTCCTATATCAGAGAAAAAAGGGGAAAAAAAGGAAGGGAAGGACAAATGCCTCAACTAAGGCACCATGGTAAGCAATTTACCACAGGAATAGGGCAAAGGAACTGATTTTCTCTCCAAGACTCTTCTTGGGATATATATTCTTTTTAAGGTTGATTGATTGATATTTGAGAGGGCAGGTATGGGGAGGGGCAGACAGAGAAGGAGAGGCAGAAACTTTGAAGCAAACTCTGTGCTGAACATGGAGCCCAGCACAGCGCTCAGTCTCACGACCCTGAGCTCATGACCTGAGTGGAAACCCAGAGTCAGACACTCAGCTCACTGAGCCTCCCAGGTGCCTCATTTTCAATATTAATAGTTTTCCTATTTCTATAAAATAGACTGATGTGAAAACTTAAATTTTTTTCTTTTTTCATATTTGTTAATCTTTTTGTATTGTTATTAAGTTATTCCCTTTTTTTTTAACTTTTCTATTACTATAGCACAGTTGGTAGATAGCTTCAGCAGAAATTGTGTCATGTCCAAAATACTGCAGTCAATTTTATTGAGTAACCATCCCCTATTTTTAGTCACTATTTGAAAATGATGACAAAAATAAAATGAAATTGGAAGGACACTCTCTTCCAATTCTTTGGTTACTTTCCTCATCCTATAGAATGGCCTAGGTTTTTCTATTTGTATCAGTCTGTTCAGGCTGCTTTAACAAAGTGCCACAAACTGGTAGTTCAAACAACCTAAGTCTACTGTCTCACGGTTCTGGAGGGTAGAAGTCAGAAGTCAGGACAACCACAGAACTGGTTCCTTCTGAGAGCTGTGAGGAAGGGATCTGTTCCAGGCCTCTCTCCTGGGTTTGTGGATGTATCTTCTCCTGTGTCTCTTCCTGTCATCTACCTTGTATATATGTCTGTGTCCAAATTCCCCTTTGTGTAAGAACAACAGTCAGAGCTCACTGTACTCCAGTATGACCGTATCTTAACTAATTACATCTGCCCCAACCCTATTTAAAAATACGGTCACACCAGGTGGTGGGGAATAGGGAGGGCACGTATTGCATGGAGCACTGGGTGTTGTGCAAAAACAATGAATACTGTTACGCTGAAAAAATAAATAAATAATAATTTTAAAAAATACAGTCACGTTATAAGTACTAGAGGTTAGGAGTTCAACATAGGTATTTGGAGGGGGACACAATTTAACACATAGCCCCTTCTTCAAAACTTTTTTAAAATTTTGAGCTTCTTTGCCAGCTCTCACTTCCCCATTAGTGGCAAGCTTCTTGAAGGTATAATTATTATTTCTACTAAGTTTACCAAATGATGTTTATATACACTTAGCCCTTTACCCTGTTTACCCTTGCAGCAATACAGTGAATGGTGTCACACCTCCTGTGAATAGGTGAACTAACAAAGGCTGAGAGATTTTGTGATTAGGCTAAAACCATTGGGAAAATGACTAAGTCGAGACTTAAATCCATATTTTCTGACTGCCTGACTCCAAGATATTTTCAATACAATCATTCTGCCTCTACTCCCTTACCATTCATGTACACATTGATTGAAGTTCTAACAGCTTTTTGGCCTTTTTCCTACCTTGATTTTTGGTTCACGTATTTTTTCAAGATGTTTGGTTTATAAAAACATAATGTCATAAAAGCAATGAAAGTTAATGGAAGTTAAAAAAAAATCTTAGGTAAAATTTGAATCAGCCCATGTAACTTATTTTTAGGCCAGAGAGGATTAAGATAAATGGCTTGCCATACAACCTTCTCACTTCACTGACTCTTCCAGGCCATTGAGACAAATAACTTTTAATTTTATGGTCTATTAGAGGAAATGCTTTAAAACTTACTGTGTACATTTTAAACCCTTACTAACATTAAACCATTGTGGCCTCATTCCTTTGATAGGAAAATATGTAGTACACTTCTTCTAAGTATCCAATGAAGCATAATCCGCTTAATATATTACTTTTAAAAATCATTTACACAACCTGAGGGTTTTGAAGGGTCAGGGGTGGGAAGTTGGGGGAACAGGTGGTGGGTAATAGGGAGGGCACGTTTTGCATGGAGCACTGGGTGTTGTGCAAAAACAATGAATACTGTTACGCTGAAAAAAAATAATTAAAATGGAAAAAAATCATTTACATAGGATAGGAGATAATGAAGTGACTTAGTGTATTTCATCTGTTACCTCCAATACTTTAAGAAAAATCAGTAATGTCTCTAAAGTTTCGAAAAGTTTACTTTATTTGTATTCTTGAAGAGAAGGTAGCCTCTGCAAACCTTCAAACTCATAAGTAAATATTATAATTGTGCATTGACAATGCAGATGTCAACCTGGTCCACAGACTTTGAGAAGTAGTCATTGGGAAGGTGTGGCAGGGGTGAGGGAGGACAGCCCACGCAAAGGGTATCTTTGATCAGCTTATTTTGCAAATCAGGTGTTAATCCACACTTTAGGTCAAGGACATATCTCGAAAGATGATACTATGAAGGCAGAAACTATTTTTATTTTTACTTTTGTATTCCCAATATCTAGCAAAGTACCTTGGACATAGCATTTATTTAAAAATATTTACTGAATGAATAAATAAATGTGAATGCTATAAAAAAGTCTTCTAAACATGAGGTTAAAGAGAGGCAATAAAATACCATTAAAATAACATAACCAGCCTATTTTTCCAACTGTTTTGAGTTTTGCCTAAACATTTTACTCATCTATCTAGCCATCCATGTGATCAGTAATTCTTTTGTTCATCTGAATAAATTTGACATTCCAGTATAAACCGGGCGCTAGATTATTATAGAAAGTATTAACTTATAAAGTGATGGTATACATAAAGAACGTTAACATACACAGTACAATACATGTGCTATAGAATGGATATACATACATATCCACATATGTATATGTGTGTGATAGGACACACGCACATGTATATTACAATGACAGTGGAAAGTACTGAGAGAGACTAATATGGTGCTACTGGAGATAAACAGAGTAGAAAAACAAAACAAAAGAAAAAAACTTCTTCCAACTGGAAGCTCTCTTGATTTTCACTCTCTTGATTCCTATTTAAATAGTGCTACGGACTTGTTGTTGGTGTACAGAAATGCAACTGATTTCTGTGCATTGATTTTATATCCTGACACTTTACTGAATTCCTGTACAAGTTCTAGCAGTTTTGGAGTGGAGTCTTTTGGGTTTTCCACATATAGTATCATATCTTCGACAAAGCAGGAAAGAATGTCCAATGGAAAAAAGACAGCCTCTTCAATAAATGGTGCTGGGAAAATTGGACAGCCACATGCAGAAAAATGAAACTGGACCACTTCCTTACACCACACACGAAAATAGACTCCAAATGGATGAAGGACCTCAATGTGAGAAAGGAATCCATCCAAATCCTTGAGGAGAATGCAGGCAGCAACCTCTTCGACCTCAGCCGTAGCAACATCTTCCTAGGAACAACGGCAAAGGCAAGGGAAGCAAGGGCAAAAATGAACTATTGGGATTTCATCAAGATCAAAAGCTTTTGCACAGCAAAGGAAACAGTTAACAAAACCAAAAGACAACTGACAGAATGGGAGAAGATATTTGCAAACGGCATATCAGATAAAGGGCTAGTATCCAAAATCTATAAGGAACTTAGCAAACTCAACACCCAAAGAACAAACAATCCAATCAAGAAATGGGCAGAGGACATGAACAGACATTTCTGCAAAGAAGACATCCAGATGGCCAACAGACACATGAAAAAGGGCTCCACATCACTCGGCATCAGGGAAATATAAATCAAAACCACAATGAGATATCACCTCACACCAGTCAGAATGGCTAAAATTAACAAGTCAGGAAATGACAGATGCTGGCGAGGATGTGGAGAAAGGGGAACCCTCCTCCACTGTTGGTGGGAATGCAAGCTGGTGCAACCACTCTGGAAAACAGCATGGAGGTTCCTCAAAATGTTGAAAATAGAACTACCCTATGACCCAGCAATTGCACTACTGGGTATTTACCCTAAAGATACAAACATAGTGATCCGAAGGGGCACGTGTACCCGAATGTTTATAGCAGCAATGTCTACAATAGCCAGACTATGGAAAGAACCTAGATGTCCATCAACAGATGAATGGATAAAGAAGATGTGGTATATATACACAATGGAATACTATGCAGCCATCAAAAGAAATGAAATCTTGCCATTTGCGACGACGTGGATGGAACTAGAGCGTATCATGCTTAGTGAAATAAGTCAATCGGAGAAAGACAACTATCATATGATCTCCCTGATATGAGGACATGGAGAAGCAACATGGGGGGGTAGGGGGATAGGAGAAGAATAAATGAAACAAGATGGGATTGGGAGGGAGACAAACCATAAATGACTCTTAATCTCACAAAACGAACTTGGGGTTGCTGGGGGGAGGTGGGATTGGGAGAGGGGGAGCGGGCTATGGACATTGGGGAGGGGAGGCGAACCATAAGAGACTATGGACTCTGAAAAACAACCTGAGGGTTTTGAAGGGTCAGGGGTGGGAGGTTGGGGCAACCTGAGGGTTTTGAAGGGTCAGGGGTGGGAGGTTGGGGGAACAGGTGGTGGGTAATGGGGAGGGCACGTTTTGCATGGAGCACTGGGTGTTGTGCAAAAAGAATGAATACTGTTACGCTGAAAAAATAAATAAAATGGGAAAAAAAAATAGTGCTACGGATTCAAATGAATGATCAGGTCAGTATGAGAAATGAGGCCTTTGCCTTTCTCCATGGACAGGCTTTAGTGGGGGCGGGGGCGGTAAAGGAGATCAGAAAATTGATCTGCTCCAGAGACATTAGCTGTAAAGCTTTAGGCATTCCTTGACCAATCTAGCATTGAAAAGAATAAATAATTCTGAAAAAGATCTATTCCTTACTTATTTCCGGAAGTATTATGTGTATTAAAAAAAAAAAAGGCTTCGTTAAATTTATTTCTCATTCTGTTGTTTTTGGTTAGTTTGTATAAGCCTATACAAATACTTGTTTATGTATATTGTCATATAAGTAATATAAAATAATTATATATCCTTTAATTGAATTTATATACTTTAATACCAGTAAAATGTTTACATCAAAATAAATTGAACATTCAAAAGTCCCTGTTTGGATATGACAATATGATAAGCAATACTCAGGAAAGTTAAAAGGTACAATTATTACACTTTAACTTCCATCAAATGACATTTTTTCTGCATTATCTCTTTTGACCTTTACAAAGAGCTTTGTAGAGACACAGTCACTGACCTGTATTACAGGTGAGGAAACAAGGCTGAGTGGTAAAATGTGTCCCCAAGGTCCCACAGCTGAATCCAGGGCTCCAGTCTATGTATTTCAGACTGCACCCTGACTCTCCCATTCTTTAATGAAAGGCTGGTAGCCTGCTGGAGAACTTGATGAGTCCTCTGTGGGATGAAGTGATCTAAAAAAGAAAACCTTTCTTCACAGCTTATAAATGTGTCACATCCAAAGTGTTTTTGTTTTAGTCTTCCCAATTCCTAAACCAGGAATCCTCTTTTCCTCATCCTCTGTGTTATATTCAATAGCAAGCTATTTTGGCCACAATATATGTATCTTGAATCCAATCACTTCACTGAATGTCTTACATTGCATCTAATGGCATTTACTGGTCTCTTGCCTGGCTTCCTGTCTGCCTGTTTTCACTCTGGTGCCCATTTCTATAAAGATTAAATACATGGATTTAATTTTATTTTTTAAAAATCCATAACCATAATTTCTCTAAGCGAATTATTGTAATGTTTTCCTTTTGGAGAAACCCCTTATTTGCTTTATAACACACAGGGGATATTTTCAAAACACTGACGTCATGTATATTCATATTTAATAAGAACAGGAGTAAAGGAGTTGATATATCCTCCAAATATCAGTGTTAATATATCCCCAAGAAACCTCAAGTTTTATAATGAGATCACCTTGGGTATGCTTAAAATTTTTTAACTGTGATGTAATAGCTTAGGTGATTAGGCTGTTAAGTGTATGATTTAATTTTACTTTAATTTTGATGAACAGCTTTGCAGGGCAATTCAAGATGGAGTGTGAGGTAGTATCATTTCTACGGCTGTCTTATTCCCGTAAGTTGCTACTGAATGAAAGGAAAGGAAAATGAGGTTTGTAGTGCTCTTGCTTGGAAGCTGCTGCATAGGCACTGACCAATTCTTAAACACCATTGCTTCCCCATAGATTAAACAAGCAGCTGTTCTCTTTAGGGATACCATTAATCAGTTCTCTCAATCTGGTAAATTTCAGCAGACAGCCTCTGTGTCAACAGTTACAAGTAGCTAGGGAATAAAAAAATGAATCTGTATTATTCTCTATCTCTTCTTCTAGGGATTTCTCTACACTCTACATGGTTGATAGGGGAAAGGAGAGTGTGTTGATTCCCGTATCATTTCTAGATTGGAGGTCTTTACCCTGAAGCTTTGTTGAGACTCTTAACAATAGTCAGACCTATCTCAGTATGTGAAGAAACCAAGAGAAAGAGAGAAAGAGGATTTGGTATCAGTATGAATTCAGTTTGTGTTAAGTTTGAATTGTATTTCATAGAATTGTCCTAGCCATTAATTGTCATAGATAAACAGGAAAATATTTTATTTTGTAAGAGATAATGAACCTCATAGGCTCTGAAATAATCTGTGTAAGAAATCTAGAAGAAAGGAATACGATTTTGACCTTGAAATTACAAACCTTGACAAAACCATGAGGAATGAATGGCAAGCAGCTAAGTCAACAGTGCTGGTTTTCAGAAAATAGTTTTGGGGAACACTGACATTTGAAATGCACTAGAGCTGCTTGCAATAATTATTACCAGTCATATCTGGAGAACCAGTACCCCAGACTGTAAAGATATAAAGCATTTTCTTCCCACTCTAAGTAGAAAAGAGATGAGTAAAGAAACAATGTCTATTATTAAGAAATGTTGCTAAGCAACTACCAGAAAAATAAAGTAAATAATAACTTTTTTTTTCCCCATAGCATCGAGGTGAATTTTTTTGGTCTACATAAAGAATAACAAGAAATCTCAAGAGATATAATAGTGTCAGAGACTGAAAATATATGTTGCCTCCTATAAATTAGTACCCAGAAATGGAGGAATAATTCCAAGCTAAGATACATGTGTCTATTACTAAATATTTAAATGCTTCTTAAATCCAAATTTTGGGTATGAACCAGCAGGAAAAAAACCTTAGAAAAATTTGAGTTTGAGTTAATTTAAGTTTGGGGTTTTTTGTTTGTTGGTTTGTTGTTTTTTTTTTAAGTAACTGAAAAATGATGTTTTGTTGAGAAAAATTACTGGAAATTTCTCTTTGATATTAAGGTAAAAATGAGAGTCTCCTGATGACCTTACAGTGACCAAATATTAAATTCATCTAATTCTCAGGGCCATACTCCAAATACTTCCAAAGAAAATTCAGCCCTCTTTTAACCCTAAATATGCCTAGAACAAAATCAGAGCAGAAGCTGGGGGAAGGAGCACCTTAGAATTCTATCAAAGTCTACAGCTATCATTCTTATTTGTCTTCCTAAGAGTTTATAAAGTATTTAGGTCTGACATTTAATTCTAGAGCTCTCTGTGCATAGCATGTGATAAGTAATTCTACATATCATTTTTGTTTTTTTAGCAATATTTTGAGTTATAATTTATAATTCATTAAGTACATAGATCTTAAGTGTAAAGCTTGAAAATTTTGAGAAATGTACACATGATAAAACCATTACCCAAAACACAAAAGAAAGAAATCTAAATCACTTCACAAAGCATCCTTGTTACTTGGTCCAGTCGCCTAATTTCTGTCTTCACAAATTAATTTTGCATGTTACTGAACATCTTAAAAATGAAATAATATAATGCGTACTCTTCTATGTCTATCTTCTTTCATCCAACATGTTTTTGAAATTCAGCTATGTGTTAGTGTGTATCAATAGTACCTTTTTTTTTTTGTATTGTTGACGAGTGATCCTTTGTTACAAATATCCAAAGTTCATGTATGTTTTCTCCTATTGATGGGCATTTGGGTTATTTCAGGTCAAAGACTGTTACAAATTGAGCTGCTGAGAATATTCTCGTGCATGTCTTTTTGTAGACAAACAGACTTATTTCTCCAGTACATAAGAGTGGATTTGTTGTGCCATAGAGCACGTCTGTATGTAAACGTGAAAGAAATTACTAGTTTATCAAAAGTCTATAGCATTTTACAATATTACCAGTTTATTAAAATCTCCTTTGTTCCACATTTCTATTCATCAGAATTTTTAACATCACACATTGTCACATTATCTCATTCTGGCTTTGTTTTTCATTGATGAATAATAATGCTTACCAAATTTTCTTTTTTTTTTCCCATTTTATTTTGTTTTATTTCTTTTCAGTGTTCCAGCATTCATTGTTTATGCACCATACCCAGTGCTCTATGCAGTACGTGCCCTCTTTAACACCCACCACCAGGCTCACCCAACCTCCATCCCCCTCCCCTCCAAAACCCTCAGTTTGTCTCTGAGTCCACAGTCTCTCATGGTTTGTCTCCCCCTCCAATTTCCCCCAACTCACTTCTCTGCTCCATCTTACCAAATTTTCATATGCTCTTTGACCATTTGAAAATTTTCTTCTCTGAAGTACCTTATGTGGATACTTTCCTCCACTATTTTTTTTTTTATTTAGGATGTTTTGTTTTCTCCTAATTGGTAGAAGTTTGCTATGTATTTTATGTATCACTTTTTTGTTTCATATCCTGTATCTCATATAATGTCCAGTCTGTCGCTTGCATTTTCACTCTTCTATATGTCTTCAGATTACAGAAATCCTAAATTTTGTAAATTATAATTTTTCATATTTTTCTCTTTTATGATATCTCTTCTGTGTTAAGAATCTTTGCCTGCTTGATGGTCAGAAAAACATTCACTTATGTTTATATCTAGAATATATATTCTTTTTTTTCAGATGTGGGTAAAATAATTTTTACATATGATACAAGCAAAGTTAGGGGGTCAAAGTTCATTTTCTATCTATATACCTATGTATGTTTACATACACAGACACATAGTCCTTTACTTTTCCTTTTAAATAATTTTGTTTAATCTATGTTGAAGATAATTTGTGGTCTATTTCTGGACTCCATTCTGTTTATTGATCTATATAAGTATCCTTTTGCCAATTATACAGTCTTGTAGCTTTACAGACTGTTTGAAATCATGTAATCATGTAATGTAAGACCTTCAGTTATTTCTCTTTTTCATTATTGTTTTGTCCACGTCCCTTATGCATCCATATAAATTTTAGTTTGTTAATACAAAACAATGTCCTTCTGGGGCTTAGGGTGGGATTGTAGGGTAAATCTGCAAATCAGTTTGGGGAAAATCACATCTTAACAATATTGACTCTCCCAATCCATGAACATAAAATACCTTTCCATTTATATAAATATTCTCTAATTTCATTCAGCAATTTTTTGTAGTTTTAAGTGTAAAAGTTTTTTACACTTCTTAAACTTATGTTCATGTATTTGAAAGAGTATTTGAGGCTGTCATATGTGACTTTTTTGTTTTCAAATATTTTTGTTGTACCAACCTAAAACCTATCTACCTTGAGTACTGTACTTACTATGTTTATAGATACATATAGATTTTCTTTGTAATAAAATTATGTCATCAGTGCATAATCACAATTACCATTTTATGTAATTGCTGATCTACACCAGCTTACATTTACAATCTTTTTGTTTTCCATTGTTTTAGATAAGTATTATATTTAGGTTTGCTATGGAAATTGCAAATACATCCTTTATGTATTAGAGGATATTTTGCCTAATATTCTACTACATAACAATAAAGACTTATAACGGTAAAATTGCACTTATCTACCTTCCTGCCTGTATCTTATTGTTGTTTATATTTTATCTTACACTTATAAACTATATACCACTAGTATTACTAGTGTTTTTAAGCAATCACTAGTCTTAAAAAATACGTATATTTAGAATTTCCAGTAATGTTTATCTCTGAAGATCTAGGCTTCCATCTGGAATCATTGTTCCTCAGTTGAAAGAACTTTACTATCTCTGGTAGTGTTAGTTATTAATCATACATTTCCTTAGATTTTCCTAAAATTGTTTTTATTTCACCTTAATTTTTTAGAAGAAATCTTCACTGAGTATGTAATTCTGCCTTGTTAAGGATTTTAAAGATACTTTATTGTTTTTTTCTTTTGATTTATTTTAGTTGGCACACAATGTTACATTAGCTTCACGTGTACAGCAGAATGCTTCCACAAGTCTATACATTATGCCATGCTAACCACAAGTATATCTTCCTCTGTCACCATGCAACACTATTATAATAACATTGGCTGTACTCTCTATGCTGTATCTTTCATGTCAGTGATATTCATTCCATAACTGGAAGCCTGTATCTCCCACCATCCCTTACCCATTTTGCCTGTCACCATATCCCTTTGGAAACCACCAGTTTCACTGTACTATATCTGTTTCTGATTTTGTTTGTTCATTTGTTTTTTAGACTCCATATCTGAGTGAAATCATCTGGTATTGCCTTGCTATGACTTTGTTCACTTAGCATAATACCCTCTAGATCCATCCATATTGTTGCAAATGGAAAGATCTCATTCTTTTTATGGCCGAGTAATATTCCATTGTATGTTTAGAACACATTAAGAAGATGTAAAATTCTTACACATCTTCTTAATGGGTTCTAAACACATTAGGTACTTGGGTTGCTTCCATATATTGGCTTTTGTAAATAATGCTGCAATAAAAATAGGGTGCATATATGTTTTCAAATTAATGTTTTGTTTTCTTTGTGTAAACACCTACTAGTGGAATCTCTGGATCGTATGGTAATTCTGTATTTAGAGGAACCTCTGTACTGTTTTCCACAGTGCACCAATTCACATTCCCAATCAACAGAGCAGAAGAGTTACTTTCTTCTAAATCCTTGCCAATACTTACTTCTTGCCTCTTTGGTTCTAGCTATTCTGACAGGCTTAAGGGGCTATCTCATTGTGGTTTTTATTCACATTTTCTGATAATTCAGGTCTTCCGATCATTTTTCAGTTGGATTATGTGTTATTTTGGTGTTGAGTTGTATAGTTTATACATTTTTATTGATTATATCAACTTGAAAACATCTGCTCTTGAGTAGGTTGCCTTTTCATTGTGGTTGGTTTCCTTTGCTATACAGAAGTGTTCTGTTCTGATATAGTCCTGATAGTTGATTTCTGCTTTTGCTTCCCTTGCCTGAGGAGACTTATCTAAAAAAAAAAATGTTGCTAAGGCCAATGTCCAAAATATCAATGCATTTTTTTTTCTTCTAGGACTCTTATGGTTTGAGATTTCACATTTAGTCTTTAATCCATTTTGAGTTCATTTTTGTATATGGTGTAAAGAGGGGTCCAGTTTCATTCTTTCACATATAGCTCTCTGGTTTTCCCAGCACATTTAGTCTTTAATCCATTTTGAGTTCATTTTTTGTGTATGGTGTAAAGGGGGGTCCAGTTTCATTCTTTCGCATGTAGATCTCTGGCTTTCCCAACACCATTTGTTGAAGAGACTATCTTTTTCTCATTGCCTATTCTTGTTTCCTACTAGCACATTAATTGTCCATGTAACTGTGGAATAATTTCTGAGTTTTCTATGCTGTTCCATTGATTTCTGTGTGTGTTTTTGTGTCAGTAGCAAACTATTTTAATTTTTGCAGCTTTGTAGTGTAGTTTGAAATCTGAGATTGTGACACCTCCAGCTTTGTTCTTTTTTAAGATTGATTTGTCTATTCAGGATCATTTGTGATTTCATACAAATTTTAGGGGATTTTGTTCTAGTTCTGTGAAAAATTCTGTTGGTATTTTAATAGGGAGTGCATTGAATTTGTAGATTATTCTGTGTAGTATGGGCATTTTAACAATATTCTTGCAATTCACGAGCGTGTTATATATCTTTCCATTTATTTGTGTTGTCTTCAATTTCTTTCATCAATGTATCATAGTTGTCTGAGTACAGGTCTTTCACCTCCTAAGTTTATTCCTAAGTACTCTTTTTAGTACAAGTATAAAATAGATGATAGATACATAGATAATGAGAAAGAGTATGCATTAGATAATTTTTGTTCTGAAAATTTTCAAGAGGTGCTATGGATCTTTATCCTGAGTAAAATTCTCTGGTCTCTTTCAATCTGAAGATTTTATATTCCATTGTGGAAGTCTTACCCCTTTTCCTTCCCTTTATTTTCACCTCTGTCCCCTCTGTGGAACCCTTCTTTTTTTTTTTTTAAGATTTTATTCATTTATTTGACAGAGGGAGATCACAAGCAGGCAGAGAGAGAGAGAAGGGAACAGGCTGCCTGCTGAGCAGAGAGCCCGATGCGGGACTTGATCCCAAGACTCTGGGATCATGACCTGAGCTGTGAGCAGAGGCTTTAACCCACTGAACCACCCAGGCGCCCATCTGTGGAACCCTTCTTATGAAAATTGGACCTTTTAAATTCATCCTCTGTGTTCCTTAATTTTTTATTACATTTTGCTCCTCCTATTGTGCAGCTTTATATTGAGAAGTTTTCAATAACGTTTCCTCAAATTCTTCTGGGTTTTTTTTTTTTAGCTTGGTTTTTTTTTTTTTTTTTTTTTTTTTTTTAATTTCATCTGTAGTTTATTTCAAGATCTTTTTCTTGTTCTCATTTGGTCCTTTTATAGCTTACTAATACTGATAAGTTAAATAATATCTGACAACTAAGGATTCTAATTAGAATATTTTAATGTTCTTTTATATTACCCAGATTATCCATTTTCATCAGAACAAATTCTTCTGTTTATTCTGGACCTCTTCTATCATTACTTGCTTTCCCCAAATGTACAGTGTTCCTTCATTTCCATGAATTCCTTAGTTCCTTAGTTACATGAATTCATGCACTCAATAAATATTCATTGATTAGTTATCATGTGCCAATCATTTTTCTAGGTGCTTAAAAATACACTAGCTAGGATTTTTTTTTTTAAAGATTTTATTTATTTATTTGACAGAGAGAGATACAAGTAGGCAGAGAGGCAGGCAGAGAGAGTGAGAGGGAAGCAGGCTCCCTGCCGAGCAGAGAGCCCGATGCGGGACTCGATCCCAGGACCCTGAGATCATGACCTGAGCCGAAGGCAGCGGCCTAAACCACTGAGCCACCCAGGCGCCCCTAGCTAGGATTTTTTAAAAAAGAAATCCCTTTCCTCAATCAATTTATATTTGGAAGAAGTGGGCAGAAAGTAAACAACAAATATGATAACCTAATTCTGTAGAATGTGAATAGATGATCAAGGTATTGTGAAAACAAAAGTGGAAGATGAGAGGCTATTATCTCTCAGTTTACAGAGAAGATACAGGATCAGATAATTATCATTAAATATATAATATTTATCAAATAATACTATAGTGATAGATATGTTGAGAAATAACATGTAAGAAGACTTGGCTAAGGAGGGCCAGTAGTCAGTTCACATGGAAAGTCATAGGTGATAAAGTCTTAAAAGCAATAGAGGACATGGTTTTTGTATCACTGAGAGATATGTAGATCATTACAATGATTCTTTTAAGTGAAATGGGGAGTCACTGAAAAGTTCTGGGAAACAGCATGGTATGTATTACATATTTTAATAGATCATGACAATAAGATAAATTAGATATGAGAAAAGGGGGGGAGTAACTGAAGAATCCAAATTTATTACTTTTGGCTTTTCCTTCATTTGGCTTTTCAGTTGGTCATGATCAACTAGTAGAATGATGTGAACATGTAGTAGTTGTGGACAAGTTGGTTTTGAGATGCCTATAATGCACATTATTTAAGCAGTTGGTTATGGGAGTCTGGAATACAGAATCCTGAGCTGGAGATAGGAATTTGGGAGGCGTCAGCATGGAAAAAGCATGAAATCACTGAATTTGTCTAACAGAGTATATACTGCATTTATTCCCCTTTAAAGAATTTAAGTTGTTGCACTGCAGTTTAATAGTTCAAAATTTTACTAACTGGAATAATTTGTATCACATGTAAATTTAAAAAAAATATATATATATGGTTGCAAGTAGACCTTCGAACATTTTTCTTAGTGTTTTTGGTGTTTGGATATATAGAAATGAAGTCAACTAGGCTGGATGGCTCAGTGAGTTAAGCATCTGACTCTTGATTTTGCTTCAGGTCATAATCTCAGGGTTGTGAAATTGGGTTCTGTGCTCAGCAGGGCATCTGCTTAACATTCTTCCTCACCCTCTGCTCTTCCCCCCCGACTTGTGCTGTCTCTCTCTCCCTCTCTAAAGTAAATAAATAAATCTTTAAAAAAAAGAAGTCAAGTAAACATGAACCTACTTTTCTTTAGTATATAGAAGGACAGAAAGCACCGATTGGCAATAATAGCCAGGCAGTTATTATGTCTAACTGGTAATCCCAATGTCAATATAAATTCTCTGAGTCATTTGAACCACAATGTTGCACAAGATACAAAACTTAGAAATTATAATTAGTGCAAGCTGTACATATTTCTTATCTAACTCTTGTGTGACTATGTTCATGACTTGATGAGAGCTATAAGTGAATTTATTTTTTAAACCGGAAGAGTGCTATTTTTCACTAAACTTTTTAATATTAATGGCTCATTAGTAAGCACCATCTGTATGAAAAATAATTCAAAACTAATGTTTAAGAACTTCTGGTCATTTTCAAGTGTTTTCTGCTATGTTCATTTAGTCATCCTGTTGGATTTGTTTTGTTTTACCTACTTTGGTAACATACAGTTTTGCTATTGTCAACTAAGAAGTAAAGGAAAGGTGATGGGGAAAATCAATTAATAATGTTAAAACACTGTAACAAAACATGAGATTTTATACAGAGAAGTCCGAAGGAGATTAAGACTATTCTGTGTAGATGATGATGATAATGATGATGATACCACGTCAGTTCCATAGTTTAGTGTTTTTAAAAATATGTACCTTGGACACTCTTGAGCTGAATCAGCTAGGGTGCTTGTTAAAAATGCAGGTTCCCTAATTTTACTGTATCTGAATGACAATCTATAGTATCTGTGAATGAGAATCTTGAGGAGAGGGGTTTTTTTCTTAAGATTTTATTATTTATTTGACAGACAGAGATCACAGGTAGGCAGAGAGACAGGCAGAGAGAGGGTGGGAAGCAGGCTCCCTGCTGAGCAGAGTGCCTGATGCAGGGCTCGATCCTAGGACCCTGGGATCATGACCTGAGCCAAAGGCAGAGGCTTTAACCCACTGAGCTGCCCAGGCACCCCGAGGAGAGGGTTTTTTGAGCACAGGAATGTACATTTTGTTTTTACCTTTTGAGGACCACTGAGTATTTTACAGT
The DNA here is from genome assembly GCF_922984935.1 of Meles meles. Lineage (NCBI taxonomy): Eukaryota > Metazoa > Chordata > Mammalia > Carnivora > Mustelidae > Meles > Meles meles. The sequence continues at coordinate 90,848,033 of NC_060068.1, forward strand.
TTATAAAATACTTTTCTATTTATTTATTTATTTATTTATTTAAAGATTTTATTTATTTATGTGACAGGCAGAGATCACAAGTAGGCAGAGAGGCAGGCAGGGGGTGGGGGAAGCAGGCCTCCCGCCAAGCAGAGAGCCTGACGCGAGGCTCGATCCCAGGACCCCAGGATCATAAGCTGAGCTGAAGGCAGAGGCTTTAACCCACTGAGCCACCCAGGCACCCCACTTTTTTATTTATTTGATCATTACAATACCTATTCGCAACAGTTGAGAAATTGTTATTATCTCCCAGTGTACAGATGAAAATACAGGCCTAAAAAGTTAAGTAAATTTATGGCAAAGTAAAAATTTCAACTCCCATATCCAGTCTTTTGTCATGAACCAAATGAAAGAAAAATGATGGTGCTTAAGCTTGATTTTTATTTCCCTCATGTTTGAAATATGTGTTCTTAGACTGGCTATTAAAACCTGACATTTCTCAATTTCTACTTAATTTCTTAGCCTAGGTTCTGGGGAAGAAAAAAAAAAACCTCTGAGATGAGGATTTCTATACAAATGATTTATTAAGGAAGCACTCCCAACAATATACAGTAAGGGCTGGTGGAAAAAGAACTAAGAAATGGAAAAAGCCAAGGTTATATTACAGAAAGAGTTCTAGCATCACTCTGACCCACAGAGAGCTCTAGCATAAGAAATTATGCCTCAGTTTTTCCTGACTCAAGTGAGGAGCAGGGTTGGGCTCCCTGCCCTAGTCCTTGACTATGTACCATCCCAGGAGAGACATAAAATCCCCCACATTTTGCTCTCTATGCAGGGAAACTACCTCCTATAGCCTTATGGCAGCCTCCAGAGTCCCAGGTGCAGGCTGTTAAAGCTAAAGAAACACAAAAGCTGGAGAAATATGGGTTATTTAAAAATAAACATGCTAAAGCAAAAACATTCTAAAGCATATAGAAACATTCTTTTCTAAAGAAAACACTTTAGATTCTAGTACCAGTAAATACAGCTTACTAGTAATTAGTCTTAGGGTGAATTACTTCATCTCAATCAATTCTTTTAAATATTTTTCATTTTTAATGTATGACTTGAATAGAAAATACTGTACAATACTTTGTAAAAATAAAGTCCTATCTCCATGAAAGATACTCTTATTTTTAAGGAGATACTCTTTTATTACTGAAGAGATGCTTTGCAAAAACTTTCCTGTAGTTCATATGCCTGACAGCTTTGTTCTTTCTGCAAGCACACAGAAAAGAATCCTTGAATATAGCTGTTCTCTGAATAGTAATGTCATATGTGGTCCTAACTTTAATGTTTAAACAATCTAATATAACTAAATATACATGAATCAGGATTTATACCACTTATACCAAGAATCAGGATTTAGTGACTTAACAGTTAAAAATCAAAAGACCTTGGGTGATGGGTATCTTTTAAAAAGGGCACGTGTTATGATGATCACTAGTGTTACACACAACTAATGAACCATTGAACACTACATCAGAAACATCAGGTACATATGATGTACTATATGCTGGCTAACTGAACATAGTAAATAAATTTTTTTAAAATAAAAAGACATCTAAGGCAGTTCTGCTTCTATCACAGTATTGTTCCATCTTCCAACACGAAATCTGGAAATTCCTCAGGTATTCTGAACTGTTGATTTCATAGATAGGTTGGATATGTGAAATTTCTCTAATCAAATTTAATATTTAAATTTGACCATACCAGTCAATATATGTCATTGACTAAAGTTAGGAATATCTTCTAAGGCAAATGTTTCCTGAAATGTTCTGGTAGAAAGTTCATGGCAATAAGAATTGAATGCTGTAGAATATTCACAGATCATTTAGAAATGTCACTCTCTGCTTAAGATGTGAAAGTTGGTGTCCATGAATGCGTTCCCAATTTAAGTGCACATAATGTCATTTCTGTAGTAGATAGTGTCACTTGAAGCAAGGAGGCGTTTTACAATCCATAAAATAGTCACAAGTTGTGAAGGTTGTTTCCATTATATAGAGCCTAATGGTCTTAATTTTCACTTAACTATGTGGGGATTGGAAGGAGAATCACATTCACAAGGTGATTTAGACAAACATTTCTGAGTAGTGTCGTATTTTCAACTTAGTTCAAAAGGATCAAAACTTTTTGGAGTTTTGTCTGTGTTGGCTCCACTAGTATTATTGGAAGCTATGCTGTGAACATTCAGTATGACAAAAGTCAATTAAAGAACAAACATTCTCTTGGTCATCTTTGTCAAAGGCATTCAGACTATTAGGACGTCCTAGCTGCAAACAATTGTGGACTTAAGTAAAAGTTTAATTTGCTCCATGGATTCTGGGTTTTAACTCTATCTAAAACTAGAAATGAAATTTTGTCCCTAACATACACATAAGAATCTGAAAAATTTAGCTATTGATGATTCAGAACAAAGTTTCCTTGGTCTCTTTTCTCCTTCTTCTGTAGAAGAAGGGCAATATTATCTGATTAATGTTTCATGCAACTTTGACTGCTACATAGAAAATAGGAATTAATCAACCTTGGAACTCTGTTTATACCCCTAAAATTGTTTTTGATCCCAACCTTTGCCTTTCAAAGCCCTCCAAGGTTAAATTCAAATGCTACCTCTCTAAGTCTTCCCAAATCTCTAATAGCATTTACTCATTTCTCATGTATTTTACTTCTACATATTATGTACTATTCTTCTCTTTCTTGCTATTAACTCTCCATGAGGAAGAAACTTCCATATACTGTGTCCTTTTGTATCTCTGTCTTTGGCATACTTTCTGCACAAGTGTTCAATAAATGCTTTTGTGGAATACAATTAAAAATATTATTTGTACTGGTGATACTTTGTCAAAGAACTTTGTGAGTTCTAACATGGAATATTTAAGTGAGATTCTAAAGTCATTTCATACGCTGGAATTAAATCCACCCTTATTCATGATACCAAGTCTACAAATTCCTTGAAGTCCTTTTTGGGGGCACCTGTTGCTCTTCCTCAACTAAAAATAAAATAAAATAAAACAAAGCTACTAAAAAGAAATCCAAGCAGCCTTTCTCTTCTAAGTAAAAGCCTCTCCTTTGAGAATTTCTGTTGCTCTTGAGATTTTTGTCAGTGCTACCTACAGCTAATCATTTTAGGTATTCCAGTTTTAAGAAGGATATTCAGTGTTTTATTGTTATAAGTACTTTCTCTATACTTAAGAAAGATTTGGGGATGCCCTTGTTCCTTAACACTAACCAACTTCTACATTTTTCATTGTACCCTACTTTCTTTTAACTTCTGTTTTTGTAGGTGTGCCTCCCTCTACCTGGCACACCAGCATCCATACAACCCTCTCTTTTGTAGATGACCCCCATTAGTTTTTCATGATGTAGCTCATGTACAACTTCCTCACCCCTTCTTGGCTCCATCACAATTTTTACTGCACCTTAACCTGTGGTCTTAATCCACTGCCATTGTACTGTAACGGTCCAGGTAGTTAATGATCTTATTTCTGGATCATATTTCTATAAGCTGCTTGAAAGCAGCATTTTATACGTATTGCTAGAACCTAGCAAAAATGCTTGAATATTCATAGGCACTTAATCTTATCAATACTGTTTAACAATGCTTTTGTTGGAAAGAAAAGCAGTAACAAAAAAATCCCTTTTTGTCATTCTTAGAAATGAGACATCTATGCTAAAACAATGTCTCTTTATTCTTAATGATCACCCCCTTATTATAAAGAAAATACTGACATTAAACCCATCAGCTGGAGACTCCTGCCTGTATGTATGAACACTGTTTGTATACATTCATGTCATGAGAAGCAACACGTGATTCAAATACCTAAAGTCATCTACCTTGCCAGGTGTTGATTTTGTTGTGTCTACTAAAGTTTTGGTAGGTTTACTGAATTACACAAATAAGTTTATAGCCAAATCATGGGCTGTTGATATGGTGGTAGTAGACAAATTGAGAATTTCATGTCAGTTATTAGTGTTGGTATGAGTTATCTGATCATAAAATTTCTTTTCATAAGCAAATATGGTTATTTCAGATGAGAAATCACTGTGATCCACACTGCATGAAGAAAATTTAGGAACTGTTCACATGAATACTGTCTCTAAAGTAAATATGCTGACCCACTTAATTCTGTCACATGCATGATTAATATAGCCAATGCAAAGCTACTGCAGTTTACCCCAGGAATCCACACCTATGGTTTTACAGAAAGTGATTAAGAACACTGATCAAAATCCATATTAATTTTCTGGGCCACCAATGGGAATTTTGATTTGTTTTTTTTGTTTTTTTTTTTAATATTTTTTCATTTTATTTATTTTTTCAGTGTAACAGTATTCATTCTTTTTGCACAACACCCAGTGCTCCATGCAAAACGTGCCCTCCCCATTACCCACCACCTGTTCCCCCAACCTCCCACCCCTGACCCTTCAAAACCCTCAGGTTGCCCCAACCTCCCACCCCTGACCCTTCAAAACCCTCAGGTTGTTTTTCAGAGTCCATAGTCTCTTATGGTTCGCCTCCCCTCCCCAATGTCCATAGCCCGCTCCCCCTCTCCCAATCCCACCTCCCCCTACCAACCCCCAGTTTGTTTTGTGAGATTAAGAGTCATTTATGGTTTGTCTCCCTCCCAATCCCATCTTGTTTCATTTACTCTTCTCCTATCCCCCTACCCCCCCGTGTTCTTCTCCATGTCCTCATATCAGGGAGATCATATGACAGTTGTCTTTCTCCAATTGACTTATTTCACTAAGCATGATACGCTCTAGTTCCATCCACGTCGTCGCAAATGGCATGATTTCATTTCTTTTGATGGCTGCATAGTATTCCATTGTGTATATATACCACATCTTCTTTATCCATTCATCTGTTGATGGACATCTAGGTTCTTTCCATAGTCTGGCTATTGTAGACATTGCTGCTATAAACATTCGGGTACACGTGCCCCTTCGGATCACTATGTTTGTATCTTTAGGGTAAATACCCAGTAGTGCAATTGCTGGGTCATAGGGTAGTTCTATTTTCAACATTTTGAGGAACCTCCATGCTGTTTTCCAGAGTGGTTGCACCAGCTTGCATTCCCACCAACAGTGGAGGAGGGTTCCCCTTTCTCCACATCCTCGCCAGCATCTGTCATTTCCTGACTTGTTAATTTTAGCCATTCAGACTGGTGTGAGGTGATATCTCATTGTGGTTTTGATTTGTATTTCCCTGATGCCGAGTGATGTGGAGCACTTTTTCATGTGTCTGTTGGCCATCTGGATGTCTTCTTTGCAGAAATGTCTGTTCATGTCTTCTGCCCATTTCTTGATTGGATTGTTTGTTCTTTGGGTGTTGAATTTGCTAAGTTCCTTATAGATTTTGGATACTAGCCCTTTATCTGATATGTCGTTTGCAAATATCTTCTCTCATTCTGTCAGTTGTCTTTTGGTTTTGTTAACTGTTTCCTTTGCTGTGCAAAAGCTTTTGATCTTGATGAAATCCCAATAGTTCATTTTTGCCCTTGCTTCCCTTGCCTTTGCCGTTGTTCCTAGGAAGATGTTGCTACGGCTGAGGTCGAAGAGGTTGCTGCCTGCATTCTCCTCAAGGATTTGGATGGATTCCTTTCTCACATTGAGGTCCTTCATCCATTTGGAGTCTATTTTCGTGTGTCATGTAAGGAAGTGGTCCAATTTCATTTTTCTGCATGTGGCTGTCCAATTTTCCCAGCACCATTTATTGAAGAGGCTGTCTTTTTTCCATTGGACATTCTTTCCTGCTTTGTCGAAGATGAGTTGACCATAGAGTTGAGGGTCTATTTCTGGGCTCTCTATTCTGTTCCACTGATCTATGTGTCTGTTTTTGTGCCAGTACCATGCTGTCTTGATGATGACAGCTTTGTAATAGAGCTAGAAGTCAAACTATCACTCTTCGCAGATGATATGATACTATATGTGGAAAACCCAAAAGACTCCACTCCAAAACTGCTAGAACTTGTACAGGAATTCAGTAAAGTGTCAGGATATGAAATCAATGCACAGAAATCAGTTGCATTTCTGTACACCAACAACAAGACTGAAGAAAGAGAAATTAAGGAGTCAATCCCATTTACAATTGTACCCAAAACTATAAGATACCTAGGAATAAACCTAACCAAAGAGACTAAGAATCTATACACAGAAAATTATAAAGTACTCATGAAAGAAATTGAGGAAGACACAAAAAAATGGAAAAATGTTCCATGCTCCTGGATTGGAAGAATAAATATTGTGAAAATGTCTATGCTACCTAAAGCAATCTACACATTTAATGCAATCCCTATCAAAATACCATCCATTTTTTTCAAAGAAATGGAACAAATAATCCTCAAATTTATATGGAACCAGAAAAGACCTCGAATAGCCAAAGGAATATTGAAGAACAAAGCCAAAGTTGGTGGCATCACAATTCCGGGAATTTTGATTTGTAACAGAGTCCCTCACACAGTGATTCCAACTACTTCCCGCTGTTTTTCAAAGCCTATGGCACTTAAGTCCCAGATCTATATTAGTTACTATAGACATGGAGATCTCTAGGCACCATTATTTTAATGTGAATTCTGAATATAAGGCTGAACTGAAGCCCTACAGTTGTTGCCATTATTGCACTGTCAAAGATATTGTCAGGATGGAAAAATAGTACCGATTAAGAACAATGTTCTCATTAGTGAAGATGACTGGCTTAGAAGACTACTGGTAGTGATAAGTAAAAGACTAGAACTCCTTTAAAATGAGTCTGAAAAAAAAAACTTTGATTCAGATTCAATAACCAAGGATTACTTTTAAGAGGTGACAGATAAATGCCACTAGAAACTAGAATGATGGAAGGGTGATGGAGGCAGGTGGGTGGGGAATGGGCCAATGGATGATGGGTATTAAGAAGGGCACTTCTTATGAGCACTGGGTGTTGTATGTAAGTGATGAATCACTGAATTCTCTTGAAACCAGTATTGGACTGTATGTTAACTAAACAGAATTTAAATAAAAATAAGAAATAAAAACACATGAAAAAACAAACAAACACTGGAATGACCAAATTGGAATGCCCCTATTCAAAAAAGGCAATCACTAAGCTTCCTGGCAATCAAACCATGCAAGTGGCTCTTGATAGTTGACTATTCTGTTGTCTAATCCCAGTTATTTTCCTGGTTTGTAGTCCTTGCAGTTTTCTTACTATATATCCCTGCTGTACCCAAAACTATGCATTTTATGGCACTGATTTCTTCTATACTCATTTTAAACATGTTACTTTGTCTATTCTTGCCTTGCCTCAGTATCACGATACATGCACCTTTGATTTAAGAATGTGGTCTATTTATCTAAGAATGTGGTCTTTTTACCTATCTACTAAAGCTTCCCTTAGTGCTTAGAAAATCTTCCTATGTGTACAAATGGTAGCCAGAAGGAAAAATGTTTTAAATCAATTATCCTGTGTTGGTAGATCACCAAACCAAGAATAATCTTGATGCATATAACAGGATCATGAAAAAGGCTGGTACATGTATGTATATTAGGCAGGGGGATATATCATCTTTAAAGTAAAAAATAAGAGCAATTCCCCAAATAACAATTAGCACCAGTTTAGCTTAAGAAATAGAACTACAAGGGCACCTGGGTGGCTCAGTAGGTTAAGTGGCTGCCTTTATCTCACATTATGATCCCAGTCCTGGGATCGAGCCCCACATTGGGCTCCCTGCTCAGCAGAGAGCCTGCCTCTCCCTCTGCCTCTTCCTGCTGCTCTGGCTACTTGTGCTCTCCCTATATATCTCTAATAAATAAATAAAATCTTAAAAAAAAGAAATAGAACTATGAACTCACAAAAGACATCTCAAAGGATAGATAATAAGACAATAAGTAAAAGAGCTCATTTTAATTCTAACATTTTTCAAACTATTTTTCAATGATTTGAAAGTTAAGATCCAATGGGTATAGTTCTTAACAAAAAAAAAATTTTCCTGAATGATTGCATGTGGGAAAGTAGAAGATCTGGGATATGAGATAGTATTTTCTAAGAAAAATAGTGTGGCAATTGGGTTCTGTTATTTTAATGCAGTATTCAGAAGTACACATTAGGGGCGCCTGGGTGGCTCAGTGGGTTAAGCTGCTGCCTTCGGCTCAGGTCATGGTCTCAGGGTCCTGGGATAGAGTCCCGCATCGGGCTCTCTGCTTGGCAGGGAGCCTGCTTCCCTCTCTCTCTCTCTCTGCCTGCCTCTCTGCCTACTTGTGATCTCGCTCTCTCTCGCTGTCAAATAAATAAATAAATAAAATCTTAAAAAAAAAAGAAGTACAAATTAAATAGGAATATTTCTATGAAGTTCCTTAGTTTTATTCAGGAGTGCAATGCAAAAAACTCAGGAGGCCTAGGAAGAAGCATTCTACATAGAGCCCCAGAAAATGAAGCTGCAAGATTTCAAATGAAAAACAAATATTAAAAAAATTTTAAGATTTTTTAAATAAATTTTTTTTTAAATAAATCTTTTTTTAAGAGTGAAGGGGGTTTTTGTTTTTACTGAATGAAAACCCACTAACAGAAGACATACTGGATTATTGTCAAGCAATAACCATCTTGTTCTCCTAGGCAGGGACCTTCCATTAAACAGTGAATAAGTGTGAAGCAAATCCAGCCCATTTCCAACAAATCTCTCTTTAAAATATAATATTTTGGGAGGGAAAAAAAAAGTATCTGAAGTAAATGATTATAAGACGGAAGTCTGTGAGATTAAGAGTCATTTATGGTTTGTCTCCCTCCCAATCCCATCTTGTTTCATTTATTCTTCTCCTATGGTTGCTGGGGGGAGGTGGGATTGGGAGAGGGGGAGCGGGCTATGGACATTGGGGAGGGGAGGCGAACCATAAGAGACTATGGACTCTGAAAAACAACCTGAGGGTTTTGAAGGGTCAGGGGTGGGAGGTTGGGGGAACAGGTGGTGGGTGATGGGGAGGGCACGTTTTGCATGGAGCACTGGGTGTTGTGCAAAAAGAATGAATACTGTTACGCTGAAAAAAAAAATAAATAAAAAAGGGAAAAAAAAAAAAGAATTGGTATCCAAAATATAAAAAAAAAAAAAAAAAAAGACGGAAGTCTGAAAAAAAAAATAAGACTGAGATCTATAGTTACTAAATGATGTGCCCACCTGTCTAGAGATTGAATGTAAATTGAAGGAATGTTATTCATATTTCTAAAGTGCTTATAAATATGATGACAAGGAAATTATACAGAATATTATAATAAAGCACATACATTTTTTTTCTTCTTTTGTAGTATTTTTACCTGGGTTTGGTATCAGGATAATGCTGGCCTTCTAGTGTGAATTGGAAGCTTCCTTCCTCTTGTATTTTTTGGAATAATTTGAAAAGAATAGGTGTTAACTCTTCTTTAAATATTTGGTAGAATTCAGTTGTAAGGCCATTTGGTCCTATACTTAAGTTTGTTGGGAGTTTTTACATTACTGATTCCATTTCATTGCTAATAATCATTCTGCTCAAACTTTCCATTTCTTCTTGATTCAGTTTTGGAAAGTTATATGTTTCTAGGAATTTATCCATTTCTTCTAGGTTGTCCAATTTGTTGGCATATAATTTTTCATAACATTGTCTTAGAATCCTTTGTATTTCTGTGGTATCAGTTGTTCTTTCCCTCCTTCATTTTGGATTTTATTTATTTGAGCTCTCTTTTTTCTTTCAGCCTTTCTCTTTCTTTTATTGATTAGTCTGGCTAAAGGTTTATTGATTTTGTAGATCTTTTTAAAGAACTGGCTCCTGGTTTGATTGATCTGGTCTATTGGGGGTTTTTTGTTTTTGTTTTTGTTTTTAGTCTCTATTCATTTATTTCTGCTCTAATAAGTATTATTTCCTTCCTTCCACTGGCTCTGGGATTTGCTCTTTTTTGAACTATTTAGGTATAAGGCTAGATTGTTTGAATTTTTTCTTTTTTCTTGCAGTTGGCCCATATTGTTGTCATCGTCCTTCTTAGGAAATCTGTTGCATACCAAAGATTTTGTATCATTGTCTTTTCATTTGCCCCTTTTTTTTTTGTTTGTTTTTTGTTTTTGCATTTTTTTTTCCATTTTATTTATTTTTTCAGCGTAACAGTATTCATTCTTTTTGCACAACACCCAGTGCTCCATGCAAAACGTGCCCTCCCCATTACCCACCACCTGTTCCCCCAACCTCCCACCCCTGACCCTTCAAAACCCTCAGGTTGTTTTTCAGAGTCCATAGTCTCTTATGGCTCGCCTCCCCTCCCCATTTGCCCCCTTTTATTTTTCTATTCCCTCTTTGATGTCTTGGTTGATCCCCTAATAGTTTAGTAGCATGTTCTTTAGCCTCCATGTGTTTGTACTCTGTCCAGACATGTTCCTGTGACTGAGTTCTAGTTTTATACTGTTGTATTTTTGAATTGGGTTAAGATTTGTTTTGCCTGTTTGTTTTTATGGCCTAACATGTGATCTATTCTCACCATTGTTACATGTGTACTTGAAAAGAATGTGTTTGCTGCTGTTTTGGGATGGAATGTTGATCATATCTGTTATATCTATCTGGTCCAATGTGTCATTCAAAACCACAATTTCTGGGGCGCCTGGGTGGCTCAGTGGTTTAAGCCCCTGCCTTCAGCTCAGGTCATGATCTCAGGGTCCTGGGATTAAGCCCCGCATCAGGCTCTCTGCTCAGTGGGGAGCCTGTTTCTCCCTCTCTCTCTGCCTGCCTCTCTGCCTACTTGTGACCTCTCTCTCTGTCAAATAAATAAATAAAATATTTAAAAAAAACACAATTTCCTTGTTAATTTTCAGTCTGGATAATCTATGCATTGATGTAAGTGGGATATTAAAATCCCATACTACTGCTATATCACTACCACTTTCTTTTCTTTATGCCCTCCCCCCCCATATTGGGTATACTTAAAATTGTTATATTTTCTGGTTGGGCTGTTCCCTTTATGACTATGGAGTGTTCTGTTTGTCTCTTCTCACAGTCTTTGTTTTATAGTCTATTTTGTCTTATATAAGTATTGTTAACCTCTATGTTTTTTTCACTTCCATCTGTGTGATAAATGCTTTTCCACCCCTTCACTTTCAGTCTGCCTGGGTCTTTGGCTCTGAAGTGAGTCTTTTATAGGCAGGTTATACATAGCTATTGCTTTCTTATCCATTCAGTCACTTTATGTCTTCTGATCAGAACATTAGTCCATTTACATTCAAAGTAAGATAGGTATGTGTACTACAATCAGAGCAATAGGAAAGCAAATTCTATCAGTTTGGGATAACAATGAAAGCACATATCCTGTAACAATAAACTAATCCAATACAATACTGAAACTGAGGTCTACTGATGCCTATTGAAGATGGCCTTACTGTTGTGTGTTAATGCTTTAGACATTCAAGGTGATAGTTGGAGTTAGACAGATATTTAATAAATAATGATTGCTTACCAAATGTAAGAGATATTGGCTTCATATTCATCTAATCCTTACAATCACTTTGTGACAAAGGTACTATCATTAACTCCTTTTTACATGTGAGGGAGGGAGGCTGAGTGAACTGCTCAAAGTCACTGAGTGGTAAGTAGTAAAGGCAGGCTTCTAATACAGTGTAATACATTACTTGCACTCTTCACCACTACCTAAATCTCTCATCCAGGAAGTTAGTAGGTAGCAAGGGAAAGGGAGTTTGAATGTGGAAAACTCTTTTTGGTATAATTGGGACACCAAACAAAATGAGATACAAATTTTAGAGAAAAACTGAAATAATTTTGAGATTTTTTGTTTAGTTTTGTTTTGTTTTTTCTTTATTTATTTTTTCAGCATAACAGTATTCATTGTTTTTGCACAACACCCAGTGCTCCATGCAATACGTGCCCTCCCTATTACCCACCACCTGTTCCCCCAACCTCCCACCCCTGACCCTTCAAAACCCTCAGGTTGTTTTACAGAGTCCATAGTCTCTTATGGTTCGCCTCCCCTTCCAATTTTTTTTTTTATAAACATATAATGTATTTTTATCCCCAGGGGTACAGGTCTGTGAATCGCCAGGTTTACACACTTCACAGCACTCACGATAGCACATACCCTCCCCAATGTCCATAACCCCCTCCCCCTCTCCCAACCCCACCCCAGCAACCCCCAGTTTGTTTTGTGAGATTAAGAGTCATTTATGGTTTGTCTCCTTCCCAATCCCATCTTGTTTCATTTATTTTTTTCCTATCCCCCTAACCCCCCATGTTGCATCACCACGTCCTCATATCAGGGAGATCATATGATAGTTGTCTTTCTCCGATTGACTTATTTCACTAAGCATGATACCCTCTAGTTCCATCCATGTCAACGCAAATGGCAAGATTTCATTTTTTGATGGCTGCATAGTATTCCATTGTGTATATATACCACCTCTTCTTTATCCATTCATCTTTTGATGGACATCTAGGTTCTTTCCATAGTTTGGCTGTTGTAGACATTGCTGCTATAAACATTCGGGTGCACGTGCCCCTTCGGATCACTGCGTTTGTATCTTTAGGGTAAATACCCAGTAGTGCAATTGCTGGGTCATAGGGTAGCTCTATTTTCAACATTTTGAGGAACCTCCATGCTGTTTTCCAGAGTGGTTGCACCAGCTTGCATTCCCACCAACAGTGGAGGAGGGGTCCCCTTTCTCCGCATCCTCGCCAGCATCTGTCATTTCCTGACTTGTTAATTTTAGCCATTCTGACTGGTGTGAGGTGATATCACATTGTGGTTTTGATTTGTATTTCCCTGATGCCGAGTGATGTGGAGCACTTTTTCATGTGTCTGTTGGCCATCTGGATGTCTTCTTTGCAGAAATGTCTGTTCATGTCCTCTGCCCATTTCTTGATTGGATTGTTTGTTCTTTGGGTGTTGAGTTTGCTAAGTTCCTTATAGATTTTGGATACTAGCCCTTTATCTGATATGTCGTTTGCAAATATCTTCTCCCATTCTGTCAGTTGTCTTTTGGTTTCGTTAACTGTTTCCTTTGCTGTGCAAAAGCTTTTGATCTTGATGAAATCCCAATAGTTCATTTTTGCCCTTGCTTCCCTTGCCTTTGCCGTTGTTCCTAGGAAGATGTTGCTACGGCTGAGGTCGAAGAGGTTGCTGCCTGCATTCTCCTCAAGGATTTGGATGGATTCCTTTCTCACATTGAGGTCCTTCATCCATTTGGAGTCTATTTTCGTGTGTCGTGTAAGGAAGTGGTCCAATTTCATTTTTCTGCATGTGGCTGTCCAATTTTCCCAGCACCATTTATTGAAGAGGCTGTCTTTTTTCCATTGGACATTCTTTCCTGCTTTGTCGAAGATTAGTTGACCATAGAGTTGAGGGTCTATTTCTGGGCTCTCTATTCTGTTCCATTGATCTATGTGTCTGTTTTTGTGCCAGTACCTAATTTTGAGATTTTTTTCTCTAAATTTTTGTAATACATTGCATATTATCAGTGGCTTTCAGATTTTTAAAATGAAACAAATGGATCCTCACCGTATAAAGTAAATATAAATAAATATACGTACTAGGTTAAATAAAAACTAGAGCTGTCTACTTGAAGTAGTAAGTACAAAACACTGAATACTCCACCAAAATGTGTCCCTTAGACCCTGGAAACTTCCTAAGATACCTCAGTAGACTCCAGGGATTCTGTAAAACACAAATTGAAACTCACCAGCAATTGGACTATCAATCTTGAAAAAGATCTTCAGGGTAATTCAACTGTAGTTTGTTCATTCAGTTTGCCTCACACATCCTAGGTGCCTAGTGTTTATTAAATAAAACAATGTGAAGGACTGGAGAACAAGCCAAATACTAGCATGTAAACAATTGCAAAGTTGGGAGAAGTAGCCCTCCATTTCCACATTAGTATAATGGGATGATCATCTCACCTAAAATTTGCAGGGTAACACTAATGATTAGAATAGTGGACATAAAGTGTGCATCGGCACCCAGCACAAAGGAGATATCAGAAAAAGGTACCTGCTATTTTCATCATCATGACTACTGGCATTTGTTTCATAAAAATACAATGATCTGAGCCCAAAGTACACTATACATTTTGCTCAATTTTCTGTGATGAGTGACCAACTGTTACTTTTCTATTTTTGTGTTCCATTGCTTTTAAGATGAATGTAAGAATTCGATTGGATTTCTCCAGGAGGGCATAGACAAAAAAGAAGCACCAAATATATTAAAGTAGAATCAATTTGACACGGGTTATCTCCCTTTGAGTTAAGAATACATTTTTATCATTGTGCTCAGAGAAATAATCAGTTAGTGAGTGCTCTGATAACTCTGGTTGAAAAAAAAATGAGCTCTTTATGAGAAGAAATGAAATACTGCACCAGATAGGAAAGGATATGAGTTGTCTAGAATAGTCCCTGGAGGTGCTTATATATAGCAAAGAGTGCTGCTGGAGCCGATCTACCATGGGGACTGTAGCATGACATGGCATGGCTAGCAAACTGGTAGGATGGGCTAGCAAGGATACATTTGCACCAAGGATTGGGAAGTTCCCTAGGGCAGAAGTCATTCTCAGCAAAGAGGTAGTAGGGCATATAAGGCTGGCCCAGTAAGAATGAGTTAGTCAACAAAGGGAAAGGTAATCATGAGTTACAGTATGGTGTTTTCCCAAGAGGAGGCTTTTGCTCTAATTCCAAATGAACTCATATCTCCATCTAATAAAGAGGAAAGGGAACAATACCGAAGTGCTGGTAAAAGGTTTATCACTGAAATCTGTATAAAATCTAGGTATCCTAATACTTACATATTCTTTTTACATATTTGTCTAGGTATCATATTTACGTAGTAATTACAATATTCAAAACAATAGGTGAACAACTTACAAAAGGGAAAGCCATTCTCTTCATTTTTACAAAAATACATGGTGGCTGTTTTTCACCAAAGCATTCACACATTTTTTTAAATTAATTTATTTTTATTTGCTTATTTACAGCATAACAGTGTTCATTGTTTTGGCATCACACCCAGTGCTCCATGCAGTACGTGCCCTCCCTATTACCCACCACCTGGTTCCTCAACCTCCCACCCTACCCCACCCCCTCCCGCCGCCCCTTCATAACCCTCTGGTTGTTTTTCAGAGTCCATAGTCTCTCATGGTTCATCTCCCCTTCCGGTTTCCCTCAACTCCCTCTCCTCTCCATTCACACATTTTTGGCATCTCTAGAGCCCCCACAAAACACTGCAGGAAGCAACTACGTGGTGGTGGCCAATGGAAGCCGACTGGAATGGGAGAAGCTAAAATACCAGATGTTCTGTAATAGCTAACAAGACTGGGTTGTAAAGATGAGAGATGTTTGTTGAAGAATCCAGGAAACAATGTAGGAAAATGACATTTTTGAGGGGCAAAAAATATTTAATATGTTAATAGTAGGATGAGTGCCAGCAAAACATGTATCATGTGAAAATGGCTAGATGCTCTGGATATAGAAATAAACCTTATGGATAGAGTTTACTCCTCTCAGGTTCTCCTGTTTGGGGATCCAGGGTGTTTCTAGATACTTCTTAGAGCTGAGTTGGAACAATGTTGGATTTTGGCAGTTGTGCCAGTTGTGGTTCCATAGTAGGGAAACCAATGCTCTCTCCAGGAGGAGAACATTCCCTTTTCTTGTAGGTAAAATGTGAGTAGAGCCTTCTAGAACTGTCAGAGTGTGTTGTCTTTCACCAGCTACATTAAGAAGAATATAGGCAGAGCTGATACCTTATTTTGATTCACAAGATCTGCCTCACTTGCCAAAACAAATTAATGTGGTGAAGATGAAAATGTGCTCTCAGCTCTCCCACCACAGGAAGTATAAGTAACTGGGCCCCAGTGATTCTCTCTGAAATCCACCAATGAGTTAGTGCCAAGGCCATGCTTCTGACAGGCTGTTTCCATCCAGTAACCAAGCTTCACAGGTACACTGAGAGATACAGGATTATGGTGGCAGGAGAATTGGCTTGACTTTGCCAAAATTATTATTTTTTATTTTTTATTTAACTTTTTTATTATGTTATGTTAGTCACCATAGAGTACATCATTAGTTTTTGATATAGTATTCCATGATTCATTGTTTGCATGTAACACCCAGTGCTCCATTCAATCCATACCCTCCATAATACCTATCACCTGGTTAACTCATCTTCCCACCCCCCTCCCTTCTAAAACCCTCAGTTTGTTTCCCAGCCAAGATTATTTTAGAACCATGCTCTAGTCTTAATTCTTTCCTGTTCCACCTTCCTTCTTCCCTCTTCTCCCAAACAGGACTGAATCTGCCTCATAGTTTCATGGCACTTCTTTTTAATACCCCCAGCTTTACTGAGATATAATAAAGATACACTATTGTATCAGGTATATAGAAATAATGATTTGACTTACATACATAGTAAAATGATTATTGCAGTTAGTTTACTGACCTCCATCACCTCCTATAAGTAAAAGAAAGCTAAAAAAAAAAAAAATCCTTATTGGAAACTCTCAGGATTTAATCTCTTAACTTTTTCATACCTAGATCATGTTAAGTACAGACATCATATTTATTTATATTTTAACTAGAGGTTTATACACTTCAATCAGCTTTCTCCGATTTGCCTCTCCCCACCCTATGCCTATGGTAATTCCAAATACGATCTCTCTTTCTAGGAGTCCAGGTCTCCACATATAAGAGAGATCACACAATTATTGTCTTTCTCTGACATTTCATTTACCATAATGTTGTCATTGTCCCTTCATGTTATCAGAAATGGCAGGATAGCCTTGTTTATTTGTTTGTTTGTAATAGTTGAGTGATACTGCATTGTATATACACCACAACTTCTTTCTTCATTCATCTATTCGTAGATGTTTAAGTTGTTTCCATGTCTTGGTTATGTCAATAATGCTACTATGACCATGGGGAAGCAGATATCCTTTTTAAATTAGTGTTTTCATTTCCTTTGTATATATTACTTGAAGTTGAACTACTGGGTCATAGAGTAATTTGGCTTTTCATTTTTTTTTTTAAATCCTCCATACTTTTTTTATAGTGACTATATCAACTTACAGTCCCATCAGAAGTGTATGAATTTATTTTCTCCACCACCACATCAGCCTTTGTTATCATTTCTGTGTATATATGTGTGCATATATGAAGATATACGTATATTTAATTAAGACATAGTTGATATAAATATATATACCTAATTGAGTTATAGCTGCTATATTAGATTCAGGTATACAACATAATGAATGGACAATTACATACATTATGAAATATGTTCATCATGGTAAGTGTATATGTAACATCTCTTACCATAGTTATTGAAAGATAATTTACTATATTCCCTGCGCTATATATGGGGATGACTTACATATTTGATAATTGGAATTTTATGTCCACCACTGAGTGTAGAACCTGACCTCCAACAACCAAGTGATCATGACCTGAGCCAAAACAAAGAGTCTAAGGCACCCACACACCCCTATCTTCAACTTCCTTCATCATTGTCTTACAGTCTTTAATTCCCTTGGTTAAATTTATTTCCAGGTGTTTTATTCCTTGTGATGCAATTGTAAATAATAATTTTTCTTAATTTTTTCTCATAGTTTATTACTACTATATAGAAACAATACATTACTATATATTATTTTATATTTTGTAACTTTACTGAGTTCACTACTAGTTCTAATAGTTATTTGCTGGAATCTTTAGGGGTTTTCTCTATATAATGTTATGTCATCTGCTAATACCATTTAACATTTCCCTTATTGATTTGATGCCTTTTCTTCCTTCTTCTTTTCTGATTGCTTAGGCTATGATTTCCAGTACTAGGCTGAATAAAACTAGCAAGAATGAACATCCTTGTCTTGTTCCAGATCTTAGAGGCAAAGCTATTAGATTTTTACCATCCAGTATGATGTTAAATATGGGCTTATATATGGTTTTTCTTGTGTTGAGGTATGTTCCTTCTAAATCTACTTTGTTGAACATTTTTTATCATGGATGGATATTGAATTTTGTCAAATGCTTTCTCTGGCTCTATTGAGATGACCATATGGTTTTTATCCTTCATTTTGTAAACATGATGAATCATGTTTATTTGTGAATACTGAACCATCCTTCTTTGCTGGAATAAAATGCCACTTGGTTATGATGAAGGATTCTTTTATTATATTGCATTTGGTTTGTTATTATTTTAAGGATTTTTACAACTATCTTCATCAGGGTATTGGCCTATAGTTTTTTGATTTGTTTTTGTTTCTGTTTTGTAGTATCTTTTCTGTTGTCTTTTGTTTGTTTATTTGTTTTTTTTTATTTTTTTTTTAGATTTTATTTATTTATTTGACAGAGAGAGAGTAGGCAGAGAGGCAGGCAGAGAGAGAGGAGGAAGCAGGCTCCCTGCAGAGCAGAGAGCCCCATGCGGGGCTCGATCCCAGGACTCTGAGATCATGACCTGAGCCGAAGGCAGCAGCTTAATCCACTGAGCCACCCAGGCGCCCCTGTTTATTTGTTTTTTAAATCAAGGTAATGCTGGCCTCATAGAATGCCTTTGGAAGCTTTCCTTTGTCTTCTATTTTTTTTTCTTTCTTTTTTTTTTTATTTATTTGACAGAGAGAGATCACAAGTAGGCAGAGAGGCAGGCAGAGGGGAAGGAAGCAGGATCCCTGCTGAGCAGAGAGCCCGATGCGGGGCTCGATCCCAGGACCCTGAGATCATGACCTGAGCCGAAGGCAGCGGCTTAACCACCAAGCCACCCAGGCGCCCCTGTCTTCTATTTTTTTAATAGTTTGAGAAGAGTATGTATTAACTCTCCTTTTTTTAGTGATAATGAACTACTTTACTTCACCTTTAATTCTAAATGATAGTCTAACAGGTAGAGTATTCTTGGTTTTATGATTTTTTTCTTTTCAGCACTATGAATAGATCATGTCACTCTCTTAGGGCCTACAGAGTTGCAGCTGAAAAATCAGCTGATAGTTGAGTTTTGCTTATACATAAATCTTTGCTTTCCCCTTGATGCTCTTAAGATTTTCTTCTTGACTTTTGACATTTTATTTATTGTCTCTTTGTATGGACCTTTTTGGGTTCATCTTACTTGGGGCTCTCTGTTTCCTTCCCCAAATTAGGGAGGTTTACAGCTGCTATTTCTTCAAATAAGGTTTCTGTGCCTTATTCTGTCCTCTCCTGGGACCCTTACCAACGCAAATATTAGTATACTTGATATTGTCCCAGAAATCCATTAACCTATTACCTTTTTTTTCCCCTTTCAGTATGGGTGATTTCCATTCTCCTATTTCCCGTCTTCCAGCTTGCTAAGCCATTCTTCTGCTTTCTCCACTCTGCTGTGGTTTTCCTCTAGTGTATTTTTAAAATTTCATTTAGTGTATTTTTCAGCTATGATTTTTCTTTTTTTTAACTTCTCCCTGACTTAATGCATTCTTCTTTCATTTTCTTTTTTTTTAAAGATTTTATTTATTTATTTGACAGACAGAGATCACAAGTAGGCAGAGAGGCTGGAAGAGAGAGTGGGGGAAGCAGGCTCACTGCTGAGCAGGGAGCCCGATGTAGGGCTCAATTCCAGGACCCTGAGCTGAATGCAGAGGCTTTAACTCACTGAGCCACCTAGGCGCCCCTCTTCTTTCATTTTCAATAAGCATTATTATAGTCATAACTTTTAACTCTTTTTTAGTAGGTTGATTCACTTAATTTAGATTTTTTTCTCAGGTTTTATCTTACACTTCTGTTTGGAACATTTTTCTCTGTCTCCTTATTCCATCTCATCATCTGTGTTTGTTTCTTTGCATTAAGTATGCCAGCTACACCTGTTGGTCTTGAAAGTAGTGGTTTTCTATAGAAGCTCTCCTGTGTGGCCTCAGAGCACAATATCCACTGGTCATGAGCACTACATGCTCTGAGAGTGTCCCTCATGGGCTGCATGTACCCTCCTGTTGTGAATGATCTGTGACTAGTGTGGGCACACTGGTAGGTGGGGCTGGCCCCCACCCTGGTTGACTGCACTGCCCAGTCTCAACTATTGTAGGTGCAATGATGGGCAGAACTACATGTATTATAGTATAGTATAGTATACATAGTATACATAGTATTATAGTATAGTATAGTATTTTTAATTTGCATTTCTCAGATGATTATTGTTACTGAATATCTTTTCATGTACATGCAGGCCTATTGTAAGTCATCTTTGGAAAAACGTATATTCAGGTCTTTTACCCCTTTAGATTATCTAAGTAGATTATTTGTTTACTTTTAAATTTTTCTTTGCATGAATTTTTTATATATTTTAAACATTATCCCCCCTCAAATATAGAGTTTGCAAATATGTTTTCCCATTCTGTAGATTGTCTTTTTAGTTTGTTGATAATTTTTTTTGCTATGCAGTAGTTTTTAGTTTGATGTAGTCTCATTGTTTCTTACTTTGCTGCTTATGCTTTAGGTGTTACATCCAAAAAAATCACTGGCAAGACCCATAGCAAAGAACATTTTTCCTGTTTTCTTCTAAGAGCTTCACATTTAATTCAAGTTAATTTTTGTTAGTTGCATAAGATGGGGCTCTAGTTTTATTCTTCTGCTTGTGAATACCTAATTTTCTTAGCACCATTAAACACTGTCTTTTCTCCATTGAACTATATTGGCTCCATTATTAAATATTGATAATATATGCTTGGGTTTACTTTTGGGCTCTTAATTATGTTCCATTGCTTTATTTGCCTGTTTTTATTAGCAGTACCACACTGTTTTAATAGACTATGCCTTGATAGTGTAGCTTAAAATCAAGAGGTTTGATGTCTCCTGCTTCTTCCTTCTTATGAGGATGACTTTGGCTATTTCAGGGTTCTATGGTTTCATTTTATTTTAGGACTAAATTTTTTACTCCTGTAAAAATCGCAATTAAAATTTTGATAGAGGAGTGCCTGGGTGGCTCAGACAGTTAAGTGTCTGCCTCCCTGCTTAGTGAGGAGTCTGCCTTTCCCTGCTGCTCCTCCTGCTTATACTCTCTCTCTCTCTCTGTGTCAAATAAAAAAGTAAAATCTTTTTTAAAAAATCTCCATAGACGGGGGCGCCTGGGTGGCTCAGTGGGTTGAGCCGCTGCCTTCGGCTCAGGTCATGATCTCAGGGTCCTGGGATTGAGTCCCGCATCGGGCTCTCTGCTCGGCAGCGAGCCTGCTTCCCTCTCTCTCTCTCTCTCTCTCTCTCTCTCTCTGCCTGCCTCTCTGTCTGCTTGTGATCTCTCTGTCAAATAAATAAATAATAAAATCTTTAAAAAAAAAAAAAATCTCCATAGACGGGGTTATGGACATTGGGGAGGGTATGTGCTATGGTGAGTGCTATGAAGGGTGTAAACCTGGTGATTCACAGACCTTTACCCCTGGGGATAAAAATACATTATATGTTTATAAAAAAATAAAAAATAAATTAAAAATTTTAAAAAACTCCATAGAGATTACATTGAATCTACACAGTGTATTTAATAGTATAGAAATTTTAACAATATTAATTCTTCCAGTGCATAAACAGAGACTACCAATCATTTATTCATGTCTTCTTTCTTTCAGCAATATCTTGAAGTCTCCAGAGTAGTGATCTTCTACTTCCTTGGTTAAGTTTTTTATTAAGGATTATATAGGTTTATTTATGCTATTATAAATGGGATCATTTTATTTCATTTTCACATATTTCATTGTTAGTGTATAAAAACACTACTTTTTTCATAATTTTGTTTCCTGCAACTTCACTGAATTTGTAGAGATAAAATAGTTTTTAGGTATAGACTTTAGTATATTCTATATATAAAACTATATCTTCATATAGTGACAGCTTAACTTCTTCATGTACAATTCTAATGTTTTTTATTTCTTTTTCCTTTCTGACTGCTGTGCAAGGATTTCTAGTAGTGCACTGCATAGTACTGGTATGAGTAGGCACCCTTGCCTTGTTTCTGATCTTTTTTTTTTATTGAAGGGTAGTTGGCATACAGTGTTATTCCAGTTGCAGCTGTACAACATAGTGATTCAACAACTCTGTATCTTAAACTGTGCATAACATATCATACAATACTGTAATTATAATATTAACTATATTTGCTAGGCTGTATGTTTCATCTCCATGACTTATACATTCCATACTGGAAGCCTATTTCTCCCACTCCCCTTGACCCGTTTTGCTCATGTATGTTTCCATACAGCAAAGGACTGTTTTCTTTGCTATGCAGAAGCTTTTTATCTTTTTGATTAGTGTTTTCTTTTTCTTTGGGTAAACATCCAGTAGTGGAATTTGTGGATTATGGGCTATTGCTGGTTTTAATTTTTTGAAGAAACTACACACTGTTTTCCACAGTGGCTGCACAATTTGACCCTCCCACCAACATTGCATGAAGGTTCCATTTTCTCCATATCCTCACCCATCTTGTTCTTTCTTTCTGGTATTAGCCATTCTACCTAGTGTGGGGGTGGTATCTCATTGAGGTTTTGATTTACATTTCCCTGTTGGATGAGTGATGATGAGCATCTTTCCATGTGTCTCCTTGCCCTCTATAGGTCTTCCTTAGAAAAATGTCTACTAATGTCCTCTACTCATTTTGACTGGATAATTTAGGTTTTCTGTGTTGTTTTTATATATTTTGAATATTATGCCCTTATCATATATGTCCTTTGCAAATACCTTCTCTCTTTCAATAGATTCCCTTTTAATTTCATGGCTGGTTTCCTTCACTGTGCAAAAGCTTTATATTTTGGTGTAGTCACAACAATTTACTTTTGCTCTTGTTTCTCTTGACTGAGGAGACATATCTACAAAAATGTTGCTATATTTCCCTGATGCCGAGTGACGTGGAGCACTTTTTCATGTGTCTGTTGGCCATCTGGATGTCTTCTTTTTTTTTTTTTTTTTTTTTTTTTTTAAGATTTTATTTATTTATTTGACAGAGATCACAAATAGACAGAGAGGCAGGCAGAGAGAGAGAGAGAGGGAAGCAGGCTCGCTGCTGAGCAGAGAGCCCGATGCGGGACTCGATCCCAGGACCCTGAGATCATGACCTGAGCCGAAGGCAGCGGCTTAACCCACTGAGCCACCCAGGCGCCCCCATCTGGATGTCTTCTTTGCAGAAATGTGTGTTCATGTCCTCTGCCCATTTCTTGATTGGATTGTTTGTTCTTTGGGTGTTGAGTTTGCTAAGTTCCTTATAGATTTTGGATACTAGCCCTTTATCTGATATGTCGTTTGCAAATATCTTCTCCCATTCTGTCAGTTGTCTTTTGGTTTTGTTAACTGTTTCCTTTGCTGTGCAAAAGCTTTTGATCTTGATGAAATCCCAATAGTTCATTTTTGCCCTTGCTTCCCTTGCCTTTGCCGTTGTTCCTAGGAAGATGTTGCTACGGCTGAGGTCGAAGAGGTTGCTGCCTGCATTCTCCTCAAGGATTTGGATGGATTCCTTTCTCACATTGAGGTCCTTCATCCATTTGGAGTCTATTTTCGTGTGTGGTGTAAGGAAGTGGTCCAATTTCATTTTTCTGCATGTGGCTGTCCAATTTTCCCAGCACCATTTATTGAAGAGGCTGTCTTTTTTACATTGGACATTCTTTCCTGCTTTGTCGAAGATTAGTTGACCATAGAGTTGAGGGTCGATTTCTGGGCTCTCTATTCTGTTCCACTGATCTATGTGTCTGGTTTTGTGCCAGTACCATGCTGTCTTGATGATGACAGCTTTGTAATAGAGCTTGAAGTCCGGAATTGTGATGCCACCAAATCAAAACCACAATGAGATATCACCTCACACCAGTCAGAATGGCTAAAATTAACAAGTCAGGAAATGACAGATGCTGGAGAGGATGTGGAGAAAGGGGAACCCTCCTCCACTGTTGGTGGGAATGCAAGCTGGTGCAATCACTCTGGAAAACAGCATGGAGGTTCCTCAAAATGTTGAAAATAGAACTACCCTATGACCCAGCAATTGCACTACTGGGTATTTACCCTAAAGATACAAACATAGTGATCCGAAGGGGCACGTGTACCCGAATGTTTATAGCAGCAATGTCTACAATAGCCGGACTATGGAAAGAACCTAGATGTCCATCAACAGATGAATGGATAAAGAAGATGTGGTATATATACACAATGGAATACTATGCAGCCATCAAAAGAAATGAAATCTTGCCATTTGCGATGACGTGGATGGAACTAGAGCATATCATGCTTAGTGAAATAAGTCAATCGGAGAAAGACAACTATCATATGATCTCCCTGATATGAGGACATGGAGAAGCAACATGGGGGGGTAGGGGGATAGGAGAAGAATAAATGAAACAAGATGGGATTGGGAGGGAGACAAACCATAAATGACTCTTAATCTCACAAAACAAACTGGGGGTTGCTGGGGGGAGGTGGGATTGGAAGAGGGGGAGCGGGCTATGGACATTGGGGAGGGGAGGCAAACCATAAGAAACTATGGACTCTGAAAAACAACCTGAGGGTTTTGAAGGGTCAGGGGTGGGAGGTTGGGGCAACCTGAGGGTTTTGAAGGGTCAGGGGTGGGAGGTTGGGGGAACAGGTGGTGGGTAATGGGGAGGGCACGTTTTGCATGGAGCACTGGGTGTTGTGCAAAAAGAATGAATACTGTTACGCTGAAAAAATAAATAAAATGGGAAAAAAAAAAATGTTGCTATAGCTGATGTCCCAGATCACACTTCGTGAGTTTTTTTCTTTGGAGTATTATGGTTTCAAGTCAATGGGGCATACCTGCCAATATCCATGATGGATATAGCTGCATAAATACTAGGAAACCAAATCCAACAATACATTTTAAATTTATTTTTATATATTTTTATTCAGTTCCATTAGCCAGCATATAGTACATCATTAGTTTTTGATGTGTATAATACCCAGTGCTCATCATGTCATGCGCCCTCCTTAATACCCATCATCCAGTTACCCCATCTGCCACCGTCTCCCTTCTGCAACCCTCATTTTGTTTCTGAGTCCAGAGTCTCTCAGGTTTGTCTCCCCTTTTGATTTCTTCCATTCAGTTTTCCCTCATTTCCCCTGTGGTCTTCTGCACTGTTCCTTATATTCCACATATTTGTGGATTGTTCTGGGGGGAGGGATTGAGTTTGATAAATTCCTGATGTATCTTGGATACCAGCCCTTTATGTGATATGTCACTTGCAAATATCTCTCCTATTCCATCAGTTGCCTTTTAGTTTTGTTGACTGTTTCCTTTGCTGTGCAGGTTTTTATCTTGATGAAGTCCTGCTAGTTCATTTTTGCTTTTTTTCCCCCATACCTGTAGGGATGTATCTTGGAAATCGTTATTGGGGCCAACGTCAAAGAGGTTACTGCCTATGTTCTCCTGTAGGATTTTGATGGTTTTCTGTATCACATTTATGTATTTCATACATTTTGAGTATATATTTGTGTATGGTGTATGAGAATGGTCCAATTTCATTCTTCTGCATGTGACCATCCAACTGCCCCAGCACCATTTATTGAAGAGAATATCTTTTTTCCATTGATACCATGTTCTCTGCAGAGTAAAATTTTTTTTTCTTTATCAACATTTGGTATTTCTATTTTATTTTTTTTTCAGCGTAACATTATTCATTGTTTTTGCACAACACCCAGTGCTCCATGCAAAACGTGCCCTCCCTATTACCCACCACCTGTTCCCCCAACCTCCCACCCCTGACCCTTCAAAACCCTCAGGTTGTTTTTCAGAGTCCATAGTCTCTTATGGTTTGCCTCCCCTCCCCAATGTTCATAGCTCCCTCCCCCTCTCCCAATCCCACCTCCCCCCAGCAACCCCCAGTTTGTTTTGTGAGATTAAGAGTCATTTATGGTTTGTCTCCCTCCCAATCCCATCTTATTTCATTTATTCTTCTCCTATCCCCCTACCCCCCCATGTTGCTTCTCCATGTCCTCATATCAGGGAGATCATATGATAGTTGTCTTTCTCCAATTGACTTATTTCACTAAGCATGATACCCTCTGGTTCCATCCACATCGTCGCAAATGGCAAGATTTCATTTCTTTTGATGGCTGCATAGTATTCCATTGTGTATATATACCACATCTTCTTTATCCATTCATCTGTTGATGGACATCTAGGTTGTTTCCATAGTTTGGCTATGGTAAAGAAGAAGTCAAACTATCACTCTTCGCAGATGATATGATACTATATGTGGAAAACCCAAAAGACTCCACTCCAAAACTGCTAGAACTTGTACAGGAATTCAGTAAAGTGTCAGGATATAAAATCAATGCACAGAAATCAGTTGCAATTCTGTACACCAACAACAAGACAGAAGAAAGAGAAATTAAGGACTCAATCCCATTTACAATTGTACCCAAAACTATAAGATACCTAGGAATAAACCTAACCAAAGAGGCTAAGAATCTATACACAGAAAATTATAAAGTACTCATGAAGGAAATTGAGGAAGACACAAAGAAATGGAAAAATGTTCCATGCTCCTGGATTGGAAGAATAAATATTGTGAAAATGTCCATGCTACCTAAAGCAATCTACACATTTAATGCAATCCCTATCAAAATACCATCCATTTTTTTCAAAGAAATGGAACAAATAATCCTAAAATTTATATGGAACCAGAAAAAACCTCGAATAGCCAAAGGAATATTGAAAAAGAAAGCCAAAGTTGGTGGCATCACAATTCCGGACTTCCAGCTCTATTACAAAGCTGTCATCATCAAGACAACATGGTACTGGCACAAAAACAGACACATAGATCAGTGGAACAGAATAGAGAGCCCAGAAATCGACCCTCAACTCTATGGTCAACTAATCTTTGACAAAGCAGGAAAGAATGTCCAATGTAAAAAAGACAGCCTCTTCAATAAATGGTGCTGGGAAAATTGGACAGCCACATGCAGAAAAATGAAATTGGACCACTTCCTTACACCACACACGAAAATAGACTCCAAATGGATGAAGGACCTCAATGTGAGAAAGGAATCCATCCAAATCCTTGAGGAGAATGCAGGCAGCAACCTCTTCGACCTCAGCCGTAGCAACATCTTCCTAGGAACAACGGCAAAGGCAAGGGAAGCAAGGGCAAAAATGAACTCTTGGGATTTCATCAAGATCAAAAGCTTTTGCACAGCAAAGGAAACAGTTAACAAAACCAAAAGACAACTGACAGAATGGGAGAAGATATTTGCAAACGACATATCAGATAAAGGGCTAGTATCCAAAATCTATAAGGAACTTAGCAAACTCAACACCCAAAGAACAAACAATCCAATCAAGAAATGGGCAGAGGACATGAACACACATTTCTGCAAAGAAGACATCCAGATGGCCAACAGACACATGAAAAAGTGCTCCACATCACTCGGCATCAGGGAAATACAAATCAAAACCACAATGAGATATCACCTCACACCAGTCAGAATGGCTAAAATTAACAAGTCAGAAATGACAGATTCTGGCAAGGATGTGGAGAAAGGGGAACCCCCCTCCACTGTTGGTGGGAATGCAAGCTGGTGCAACCACTCTGGAAAACAGCATGGAGGTTCCTCAAAATGTTGAAAATAGAATTACCCTATGACCCAGCAATTGCACTACTGGGTATTTACCCTAAAGATACAAACATAGTGATCCGAAGGGGCACGTGTACCCGAATGTTTATAGCAGCAATGTCTACAACGAGTAAAATTTTAACTTCTTCTTAACAATTTGATACATTTTATTCATTTTGTCTGATTGCTAGAGGTAGGACTACCAATACTATGTTGAATACAACTGATGAGAGTGGACATCCTTATCTTGTCCTTTGACCACATGGGAAAATCTTTTGGATTTTCACCATTGAGTGTGATGTTAGCTGTGGGTTCATTATATATGGCCTTGTTATATTGATGTTCCCTCTAAATCTATTTTGTTCAGATCATGAGTGGATGTTGAATTTTGATGTTTTTTATCCTTTAATTTTTTAATGTGATGTGTCACATTGATGGTTGTATAGATAGAGACCTGTCCTTCATCCCTGGAACAAATCCCACTTGATTTTGGTGAATGATTCTTTTAATGTATTGTTGAACGTGGTTTGCTAATATGCTGTTGAGAAATCTGTTCATCAGGGATATTGGCTTATCATTTTCTTTCTCTGGTAATGTCTTTATCTGAATTTATTAGTTACCATGGTAGTGCTGGTCTTGTAATATTAGTAGAGAAATATTTTTCTCTTTTTGGTATAAGTTGCGAAGAACACATATTAACTCTTCTTTAAATGTTTAGTAAAATTCACCTATGAAGCCATCTGGTCCTGGACTTTTATCTGTTGGGATTATTATTATTTTTTTTTGGTGGGGGGTAGTATTTTTATTATTGATTCAATTTTGTTACTGGTAATTAGCCTGTTCAGATTATTTCTTCCTGATTCACTATTGGAAGAATGTGTGTTTCTAGGTATTGATCCATTTCTTCTAGGTTGTCTAGTGTGTTAGCACACAATTTTTCATAGTAGTCTATCATAATCATTTATATTTTATGGTGTTGGATGTTACTTCTATTTTTTCACATATAATTTTATTTATTAGAATCCTCTCTTTTTTTCTGATCAGTCTGGGATAAAGGTTTATTAAAATCGTTTACCTTTTTTTTTTTTTAAGATTTCATTTATTTGACAGAGAGAGAGAGAGATCATAAGTAGGCAGAGAGGCAGACAGAGAGAGAGGAGGAAGCAGGCTCCCTGCAGAGCAGAGAGCCCGATGCGGGGCTCGATCCCAGGACCCTGAGATCATGACCTGAGCCGAAGGCAGCGGCTCAATCCACTGAGCCACCCAGGCGCCCCAAAATCGTTTACCTTTTGAAGGAACCATCTTTGGGTTTCATTGATTGTATTCTTTTTAGTGTCATTGTATTTACTTCTACTGTGATGTTTATTATTTCAGTCCTTCTACCTGCTTTGAACTTTTTCTAGTTCCTTTAAATGTATAGTTAGGCTGTTTGAGATTTTTCTTGTTTCTTAAAGTAGACCTGTAATGCCATAAACTTCTTAGAACTGATTTTCCTGTATCCCCAAAATGTTGGGCCATTTTGTTTCCATTCTCATTTGTCTCCATGTATTTTTTCATTGACCCATTGTTTATTTAGTAGCATGTCATTCAGCCTCTATGAGTTTTTGTGTTTTTTTTTTCTTGTAATTGATTTCTAGTTTTATACTGTTGTGGTCAGAAATGATGCTTGATATGATTTCAATCTTTTGAAATTTACTTAAACTTGTTTTGTGACCTAACAGTGATTTCACCTGCGGAATGATATGTGTGCACTTGAATGTGTATCCTGCTGTTTTTTCAGGGAATTTTCTGTATCCATTTGTGAAGTTCATGTGGGCTAATGTTTCTTTCAAAGTCATTGTTTCCTTAATGAT
Source organism: Meles meles (assembly GCF_922984935.1). Lineage (NCBI taxonomy): Eukaryota > Metazoa > Chordata > Mammalia > Carnivora > Mustelidae > Meles > Meles meles. The sequence continues at coordinate 90,877,432 of NC_060068.1, forward strand.
TTATCCCTTGATATAAGTGGAATGTTAAAGTCCATTACTATTATTGAATTATGGTTGATTTCTTTTTACATCTGTTAATACATGCATTATACATCTGTTAATACATGCATTATACATTTAGGTGCTCCATTGTTGGGTACATAGATATTTATAACTGTTATATTCTCTTCTGGGCTAGACCCTATTGCCATTATACAATGTCTTTGTCTCTTTTTAGAGTCTTTGTCTTTGGGTGCTGAGGGGTTTGGAGGCTGGTGGGACAAATGAAGCATGTGAGTTCTCTGGAACTGAAATGGCACAGACCTGGAGTGTTTTGGTGTGCTTTGTGCCTGTGTCATGTTGGTGAGATAGTTGGAGCTGTAGTGAGCACTGTTCAGGGAAGTCCCCTTCTGTGCCTCACTAGAGCCCTCGTGGTGAAATGGTAAATAAATATTTACCTCGTGGTAAATAGCTGTTATAGGGTAGGTGCCCAAAGCTTACTAATGCAGGGGGCTGGCGAAGGATCCCAGGTGTTGCTATTTTCAGTGTTATCATTGAGCTCTGGCGGTAGAAGCGGGGAGTAAACTCTAGCAGTTGTTAGCTCCCCCAAACCCCGGAGATAGTTCTAGTTGTTTCCCTGCTATTTAACAAATTTCTTCAGTGAGTTCCTTTATATTTTAGTAGCTCTTTCAAATCATAGCCTTTTTTCTGTGCCCCAGAGTAGATGAATCTGCTCATAGCTCCTAAGAATCCCTCCCCACTGCATTTCTTCAGTGGCAGGAGTGAGAATATAAATCATGAATACTAATAATTTTTTTTTTAAATTCTTACTTTGACACAGCAATCCAATCAGTACATAGATACTTACCCAACAGAGATGCAAAAATACATCCACATGAAGCCTGTAAGTCAATATTCATGACTGCTTTATTTATAATCACCTAAACTGGAAACAACCCACATGTATATCAGCAAGTGAATGGATGATCATAGTAAATCCACTCAAAGAAATAATATTTAGTGCTAAAAAAAAGAAACACTAGGGACAGCTATCATATTAGTCATTGCTAAGGGGAAGTGGGTGGGGATCACAGTAGGTACAACTGCCTCCAGGGAAAATGTTCTGTCTTATGAGGTAGTAGTGACATGACTTTATACATGTCAAAATTGAACAAGGGATGTATTTTACTCTATATTAGTTATACGTCAGTAAACTTATGGTAAAAACAGATATATGGGACCTATAAAATGCCTAAATAAATGCTAAGATATCTGTACAACTTTTAGATATGACAAGTATGATTAAAGATGAAAATTATTTCCAAATTAGCAACAAGATTCAGTGCAATTATAATCAAAATTTCTTATAATCTCTCAAGTAATTTAAAATATTTATATCATAGAGCTAAAGGGGGGACTTAATTTAATCAAATATCAAGCCTTCCTATAAAGCTAAGGTTATTAAAATGTATGCTTGGCTCAGGGAAAGACATATCAATAGGAAAAAAAGAAAGCACTCAAGAGACTTTGTGGGACTGTTATATATATTAGGAAAGGAAGCATATATACATGTATATGATATAGACTAAACATGAAGGGAAAAACTTCAAAACTCTAATTTAAGACTAACAGTATTCTAACATTTAGACAGGGGAGGTTTTCTTTCCAAAAGATATAAATCATAGAGTAAGAGATCATTAATTCCAAATCTAAGATTTGTAACTTCAATAGTAAAAAGAAACCATAATAATATTAAAGAAACCATAGTAACCTAGAGAATACAACCAATATGTACTACAGGCAATAGAAAAACCCAAAATAATTCCAATCAGTTAGTAAGAATGTGATAATCCAGGAGAAAATGGGCAAGGGATATGTACTGGTAATAGGAGAAAACACAATTAGGCAAGTAAGGATGAAACTGAAACCACAATACTAATAGAATTGGGGAAAAAAACAGAAAACACAAGTTATCATTTCAAACCTTTATGTTGACAAGAGTTAAAATTTCAAATTTTCAGAGGATATAAGAATTGAAATCTGATATCCAGCTTCTGGGAGTATAAACTGGATATGGAGGGTAGTATCTCTTAAAGTTGAAAAGAAGCATATCCTACAGCCTAACAATTCCATTTCTTAGCATTCTCTCATATCTGTGTGCAGGAAATGTGCACAGGGTATCCAAGAGAATTATTTGTGATAGAGAAAAATGAAACAACATAATGTCTATCAGTAAAGTGATGGAAAACTAAACCATAGTGCATACATCAATGTAATACTGTATAGTACCAAAATAAGTGAGTCACTTGATCTAGATGTTTAATGGAGTAATTAAAAAACATGATGTCAAGTAACCAAAAGCACGTTACAATATAATGTGCAGAATGTAATACCATTACATACATTAAAAAACATAGTAAGCAGAGTGCTATCTTTTCATGAATATATAATAGGAATTTTAAAATTTAGACATCAGTATACTAATGATAGTGGTTTCACTCTGAGGGAAGGGGTAGAGAAAGTTGACTTGTGTAAGGGAACATAAGGAACTTCAGATATATGTACACTGTTTTATTTCCTTTAAAAGATAAACCAGGGGCGCCTGGGTGGCTCAGCGGGTTAAAGCCTCTGCCTTCGGCTCAGGTCATGATCCCAGGGTCCTGGGATCAAGCCCCGCATCGGGCTCTCTGCTTGGCTGGGAGCCTGCTTACTCCTCTCTCTCTCTGCCTGCCTCTCTGCCTACTTGTAATCTCTATCTGTCAAAAAAATAAATCTTAAAAAAAAAAAAAAGATAAACCAGGCTAGGGGTGCCTGGATGGCTCAGTGGGTTAAAGCCTCTGCCTTCGGCTGAGGTCATGGTCCCAGGGTTCTGGGATCAAGCCCCGCATCAGACTCTCTGCCTGCCTCTCTGCCTACTTGTGATCTCTGTCTGTCAAATAAATAAATAAAATCTTAAAAAAAAAAACAAGCTAGTAGAGACTAACCTGAAATAAGACTAGTAGAGACAATGTATAATCATGTGTCATGTTACTTCACACACGGTCCCAGTTCATAATTTAAAGGGATCATGCCAGGGTATGCAATGGGGCAAACCATAAAATGTTGGTCCTCACCTCATAATTATAGATTTACCATTTCATCTAAAAGCAGGGTTGGTAAATTTCCAAGCTGATTGCTATGCTGAGAGTATTGAAATTTTCTTTGGAAAGGAACCACAAAAGAATATGTCAAACATCCTCTCTTCTGGGTCTCTTGGGGTCTTGGTTATAAGATCCTTTCAAGTACTTTCTCAAACAGTGAGGAAATTAAAAGATTATTTTTATAAGACTATTGGGGACTTTGAATGCAATTTAATTACTAGCCCTAATTTATTTTATTCTTAGATTGTTACATGTAATACATTACTTTGGAGATAGCCATTACAGAAAAAAATTTTAAGATCGTTACTGACATACAAGGAACACAGGAAATAAGATTACTATACTTCCATTTTTTGCAAATATAAGCCACCATATTACCACTCTACCTTCCCAAATGATATATTTACCATTTTCAATATGTTTTTTATCAGAATAAATCTTAATTCCACAAAAAATATTTACAGATAACAGTAATAGTAATTTTCATGACTGGTTTTGAGGACAAGGTGGACAGATCCTGGAGGGCTATGGTTCAGTGAAAAGCTACAGTGATTCGTATTCTGTAATGCTGCTTGTATTTCAATATTCAAAATTATAATGCAAGTAAATGAATGATAGTGCTATATTCTTTTTACAATATATTCTTTTGAAAATGATCATTTATATTACTCCTTGGGATTCATCAATTGAGAGGCATGAAAGCTGAGCCAAAATTATTTTTTAGTAAATAATTCTGAGTCTTCCAACATGAAGTATAATTCTGTATAGAGTTGCAGTTATCTAAGCCAATATAGTTTTGAGAATACCTGAAAAATGATTTAAGTTTAATATTAGTTGCTTGTTCTAGCAGTTGAAAGCAGGGTCAATATCTATTGATAAAACTTTTTCCTGGTATATACAAATAAATCAGCATAAATTAGGTTACTGTTTATATTCTCAGTCATCTTAAAAGAAGAGTCTTTGAAAAAAGCACCCTAGAGACACCCATGTCATTCCAAGCTATTTCAATCTGTCACCTCATAGATCAGAAGTCCTTAGATCTTGCCCTTTTCACAATGACAGGAAGGAAAATCATCCCTCAGTGAGGACTATAATGAAGTCTTGTACTATAGTTACACAAGGTTTCTAATCAGAAATGCAGAACAAAGGGAAAATAATAATGTATTTTTCATAAATTCTAAATAGCTTTTTTCCCACAAAGCAGAAGGGATGGGAAAATGCAAGTCTTCCTGCCACTTGTGTAAACAATTAGTCTAAAAACTTGTAACTAGTATAGACTTGTAATCAAGAAACATATAATCTCTTCAATTAGGGGGGTAACTATGCTTTAAAAATGAGATATATTTTATTCTACATCCCTGAATACTGAATTATACTAATAAGGCGAATGATGAACATATTGGGTAAGCATCAAAGCTTTATTAAATTTCTCAGTTATCTAGTAGATTTGAGCTTATGAAATCTGATTAGAATTAGGACAGTGGTTACTTCTTAAATCTGACTGAATTACAAATTCAGGGTTGTACTTGCATGTATGCATATTTTAGAATGCAATTTCTACAAATTTTGCTTCTACATAACAAAGAGATGGACTATGAACAAATCTGAAATAGATCTTTACCCATAATTTTTTACACAGTTTTTTTTACTACATATTAGGAAATTTAAATTCTATGCCCAGTCCCAAAGGACAGATATCTCTAGCATGTTTGCATGGAGCCATTTGTGGATGGTAGAGGAAGAAGGCAAGGTATTAACTGCTAGCTCTTTCCCATGTGTATTTTCCTGTTGGTCAAAATTTGCCACATTCACATCCACCCCCATTTAAGGATTATGTCATCCAGCTCCTATTAAAGGATTTACTGGGACTATTAGGCCAATTCTTAATCTCATGGTCCCCACAGATAGCCTGTAAGGAATATAAAGTATGTACTAAGTACTTAATATAGGGTGGAGACTTGTGTTCCCTTCAAATTCATATTCAAAATCTAACCCCCAAGGGGATGGTATTTAGAGGTATTAATCACTTTGAGAAGTGGTTAAATCATGAGGGTAGAGACCTTAGTGCTAAAGAGAGTGGGGAGAGCTAGCAGGATAACCGAAGTCAGCAGGGCAATATACAACCTGTAAGAGTGTCCTCAGTGGAACCCAACCATGCTGGCCCCTGATCTTGGACTTCTAGGTGCCACCTCTGTTAAGAAAGAAATTTTTGGGTTTTTCTCTAAAAGTCACCAAGTCTAGGGTGCTGTGTTACAGTCGCCCAAATCAACAAGATAATAGTTTCCCATTCATTTCATTATACTTTTCAGAAATATACTAAATGTTCTGCAGGTCAGTTTTTGAACCTTCCTTGTGCAAGTTATAATTGTAAGGAAACTTTAATTCCTCATTTAACAACCCATTCCAGAAATTGTAAAATTATGGACAGAATGTCAAAATTAGTCCAGTAATAGTTACATCTGCTTGCTTCTTTTAAAAAAATACATTCATATTGAAGGTAATGGGGCTTGATAGGAAATGCCCATGCTTAGGATCTCAAGAAGGCTAATTTGCTACTCTGGCTCTATCTCTTGGCATCTGAGTGACCTTGGGAAGTTACCCACTGTTTTTTAGTTCCATTTGCCTCATCTTTAAAAAAAAAACCAATGATACCTTTTCACAATAGTTCTTAAACTTGAGATGCATCAGAATCACCTGGAAAACTTGTAAAATCACCAATTATTGGGTTATGCCCCTAAAGAGTCTGGTACGGTGGAATTCAAACATTTGCATTTCTACAAGTTTTCAGGTAATGCTGATGCTGTTTGTAACACTATCACAGCCCTCCAGAATGAGATTGGAAATACAACTCACAAATTATAAATAATATTTTTGTTGTTTTACTTATTTTCTGATTGTAAAAATAATGTATGATTTCATAATTTTAGAAGCTTTGAAAACCAAAAAAATATTAAAAATTAAAATAACCTGGAATACTACCATCAATCTCCAACAAAGATTATTGTTGTTTTTTTTTTGCTATTTCCTCCCTTAACTAGCATTTCCACCTATTTGTGTTAGTTCTATCTATTCACATTGAGGGATTATGCATCTCTACTTGTGCCCCTTAAAATCCTATACATTCTTCAATAATGAACATAGCTTCCATCTCCTCTGTATTTCCTAGTGTATTCTTGATAGAATTTCTATTTCTTCATCTGTATTCCTGAACCAAGTTTATATTAATTAATTAATTAATTATAATTATATATATAATAATAAAGGGATTAATTAATTAATCCCTAATTAAGACAAAAGCCTTCAAAAATTAGTGTTCCACACCCTCATTATATATTGATATGAAAACAGGATGCATAGAGGTTAACCAAAGAACTGAAAGTTAATAATCTCATGACCATGACAAATTTGTTTCTAAAAACTGCTACTAACCACTGGGCTTGTCACTATATCTGTTCACTTCACCTGTTGGACCGTCACTTTATCAAAATTATCCACTTGGGCAGGATGAGACGTTTTGTTGTATTTTGTGCTCACTTTTGGTATATATTGTGATAGGTTAAGTGCAGCAAAGATTCTAACTAACTTACAGCTCCATTCAAAATCTATTCCCAAAACCACAGGTAAAGAATAGAAATGTGTTTATCAAGTGATTTATGTTTGCCTCACTATGAACACACATTTGTTTTTAATTGCTCATAAGTTAAAGCAAACCTTGAAATTCCTGAAATATCATTTTGAGAGGATATGGGTAAAATTATTAATTTTTATTTTTGATCAAGAAATAGAAAAAAAAACAGCATTGTTATATTGATCCAGTTCACTACAGCCCTTCTGAAAAGACTGTGCAAATATAAAATGTCTGAGGTGTGGATAAAACAGATTATGCTGTTACCAAATTAGCAGGTACTATACACTGAGAGGATCACCAGTAAACATATAAACCCAGACTTCCTAAATACAGAATAGCTAAGGGGATTATTTGCTATGTTATTTTTGCATTGTTCATTTTTTCATGCTTTTATTATAGCAAAATGTATATTACCATGTTAGTATGCTCAACATTAATTCCTAATGGTCTTAGGCTACTGAGTCATGAGAATTAGTACTAGAGTCCAATTTTCCCTGATATTTAAAAATGTATATTCAAGAAGCTACGAAAGTTTGTATATCCTTCAGTCTAATAAATCTACCTCTAGGTTCTGGTTCAAGATGGTAATACCAGAAAATTTTAAACACCTTCTCCAATGGACACCCCAAGTCTATAGCTATCTATGGAGCAATGTCCTTGAGATGGGGGAGTGGAGATACATAGAAGCAGGTTAGAAGGGTTGAGACACAGGTTTGCTATAAACCCCACAGCCAGCATAGGAACCCACATTAGGCACCCCAACTTTTAAGACTGGCACATGAGAGACAGTCCCCTAAAACGTCTGGCTTTGAAAACCAACAGGACACATATCCAGGACACCTGTGGTCTTAAAGTGCTTATATGCAGATTCACATGTTCCAGGGCTCAACACCAAACCAGTCCTTTGAGAAGCACCTAGATTTTATATGCAAAAGACTCATTTAAGAATTTTAAGGCATTAGTTTGCTATACTCTACAGGGATAAAGGCTGGTTGGCATCATCTTCTTGTTCTTCTTCTGACTTGCTAAAGCCCATGGTGAGATTTCTGAAAGAGCTACTACCCTCAGTATACATAAAGAAGCAACAGATGCAGGAACTCAGGCTTCTGTGAAAGAGGCCTATGAACTTATCATCAGAGCTGTGATTTGAGGGACAGGCTTCTCATTAAACACACATCTAAGGGCTGACTATAAACTTTACATAGATCTTGCAAAGTGGGTATGATCCTCCCATTCTCCCACTGCCACTTGCCTTGGCACCAGTGTCTCTTGGACGAAAGTTCTTCAATGTATCTGGTGCTCTGGTTTTTACAGCTGCCACCCAAGGAACACCCCCTGTTCACCTAGATCTGATGGCTATGGGCATATGTGTTACATCACCAGCCTTTCTGTGAAAGAGGCCTAATACTTGTCCTGGAACTTTGGCTTTGGGACAGAATTGAGGATTGGCACACATCCAGAAGCAATAGGAGGTGCTCTCAGGGAGCAGAACCAGTGGACATCACATTTATGCTCTCTCTGTTTCATTACATTTTGGAGCTCCATTTCTGTGACTATTACCTTGTGCTTATTTCTAAATTGCTTCTGGTCTTACAGGATTGCATATATTTACATTTCTTAAAAGCTGCTTCCTGAGGGCCTGAATTCCAACCAAGCTGAAGTAGAAGCTGAGATCCCCACCTACAACACTGACTAGTTTGGCACACACTCAACTCCTGGGAACTATTAAAACTGACTATTTGAATATGCACAACCAAGAGCTGAGTCAGGGTTGAATAACCTGGTTTATCTCCTACACAAGGCCCAGGTTTCAAGACTGGAAAAGAAGGCAGTTTCATCTAATGCACATAAACCATCACAAAGTCCAGCAATGTGAATAGAGAAACGTGTTCCAAATGAAACATTAGAAAAAGATACTCACCAAAGTCAGGAGAAGAATGAATGAACACAGTGAAAAGTTGAACAAAGAGATAGAAACAGAAATGCCGACAAGATGTCATAGATCTCAGAAATAGAACAACTGAACTGAAAAACACGACAGGTGTTCAACAATAGAGTAGATGCAGCAAAAGAAAGGCAAAGAGAATTACCCAAGCAGACTAGATTCACAATGCAGGACTTTCAGAAGAAACAGAGAAATGGGCAGGAAACTTATTTAAAAAAAAAATAATGGCTGAAAACGTCCCTAAATTGAGGAAGGAAACATATACATATCCAGGAAGCCCAGATAGTACCAGGTAAGATAAAACAAGACCTACACAAAGACCCACTATAATTAAAATATCAAAAGTTTAAGGCAAGGAGACCATCTTAAAAGGAGAGAAAAACAACATATTACATACAAACAAATCTCCATTTTCAGAAGGAACTTTGTAGGCCCAAAGAGTGGGGCATGATATATTTAAAGCGTTCAAAGGAAATAATTCCCAACTAAGAATACTCTACCCAGGGAAGTTATTCAGAAATTCAGGAGACTGAACAGTTTTCCAGACAAACAAAAACTAAGGAAGTTCATGACCACTACACCAGTCTTACAATAAATATAAAAAGGACTTCTTTAAGCTGCAGAGAAATGGTGTTAATTAGTAACAAAAAAATTATTACAGCATAAATCTCATTGTAAAGGTAAATAATCAGTAAAAGTAGTGGATTTGCTCACTTATAAATTTGGTATAAAGATTAAAAGAGAAAGTTAGTGATGTGGGTACAAAGGCAAAAGAAAAACTAAATTTCTTTACTGCCTACAGCCCATTGACAAGTCCTAAAAAGAGGCAGAGTGACTCTAGTAGCTGAGCTACTCTGGTAGCTCAGCTGCCTCAATGTTGACACTTGAGTAAGGGCAAAAGGCAGTCTTAACATTATCCTAACCTCCAGGATCCTGTGAATCTACTTTAAACAGAAGGAAATTCTTTTGGAAACTTATTTTATTGCTAGCCTCCATGATATATGTTAGCATTCTCATCCAAACATGTGGCCCCCTGATAGATATCTGTAGGGTCTTATGACTGAGGGTTTACTAAACAGAAATAAATAACCTTTTCCTAGCAATAGCTAGCCCCCTGAAGGTCCTAGAAACCTCATATCATAATCCCCTCCTACCTTGAAAATATATAATTGCCCACTCCTCACAACCCCAGTGCAGCTCTTTCTGCCCACAGGGCCCTGGGCTTTAATAAAACCACCTTTTTGACACGTCTAAATAATATTTTTCTTGACCATTCGCTCTGAGCCCCAACATTGCTACATCAGTTACTAAAAATAAAAATGTAAAACTGGACAAAGAAAACAAAATGGGAGGGTGGCAAGAGGGTAAAAATATAAAGCCTTAAGTGAATACATCCTAAGTTGTTATCAACTTAAAATAGACTGTTACACATTATTATATATGTGCTTTATGATAACCACAAGGCAAAAACCTCTAGCAGATAGGCAAAAGAGAAAGGAATCTGAACATAGTACTCAACAAAGTCATAAAACCACAAAGGAAGAAGGAAAGAGATAAAGAAACAGAAGATGTACAAAACAGCCAGAAAACAATGAAAGCACCAGAACTACATCCTTATAAATACTTACTTTAAAAAGAATGGCTGAACGGATAACAGTAATAATACTCCATATACTGCCTACAAGAAAATTACTGCACACTCAAGGAAACACAAGTCTAAATGTCAAGGAATGGAAGAAGATATCCCATGCAAACTGAAAGGAAAAGAAAATTGGGGCAGCTATTCTTACCCAAAACAAACTTTAAAACAAGGACTAAAACAGTAGATGAGAAAGGGCATTGCATCACGTTAAAGAGGTCAATCCAAGAAGAGAGCATTTATATTTAGATGCTCCTATGTTGAGTATATAAATATTTATAAATATGAATAGATCTAAAGAAATAACAATGTAATAGTAGTTGAGAACTTTAATATCCTACTCACATCAATAAATGGATCATCCAAACAGAAAAGCAATTAGGAAACATTGGCTTTAAAAGACACATTAGAACAGAAGGACTTAAAAGATATGTGCACAATATTCCATTTGAAAAGACCAGAACAGGGGCGCCTGGGTGGCTCAGCAGGTTAAAGCCTCTGCCTTCGGCTCAGGTCATGATCCCAGGGTCCTGGGATTGAGCCCCGCGTCGGGCTCTCTGCTTGGCTGGGAGCCTGCTTCCTCCTCTCTCTCTCTCTCTGCCTGCCTCTCTGCCTACTTGTAATCTCTATCTGTCAAATAAATAAATCTTTAAAAAAAAAAAGACCAGAACATATTCTTTCAAGTACACAATCATTCTCCAGTACAGTCAGTAATACACTGGGCCACAAACCAAGTCTTAATAAAGTTAAGCAGGTCAAAATCCTATCAAGCATCTTTTTTGACCATGATGGTATGAAACTAAAAATTAATTACAAGAAGTAAATTAGAAAATAAAGGTGGGGAAATTAAACAACATGGTAAACATGATACTGAAGAACCAATGGGTCGATAAAGAAATTGAGTAAAAAAAACAATGCCTTGAGACAAATGAAAATGGAAATCCAGCATATCAAAATTCACAGAATACATCAAAAGCATTTTGAAGAGGAAACTCATATCAATAAATGCCTACCTGAAAAAAAATCTATCAAATATAACTACCTAATTTTATACCTCAAGAAGGAGAAAAAGAACAAATCTTAACATCCGTAGAAGGACAGCAGCAACAAAAAATGTAGAAGACATAAATGAAATTTAAAAAATAGAAAAGAGTGGGCGCCTGGATGGCTCAGTGGGTTAAGCTGCTGCCTTCGGCTCAGGTCATGATCTCAGGGTCCTGGGATCGGGTCCCACATCGGGCTCTCTGCTCGGCAGGGAGCCTGCTTCCCTCTCTCTTTCTCTCTCTCTCTGCCTACTTGTGATCTCTCTCTCTCTTGCTGTCAAATAAATAAATAAATAAAATCTTTAAAAAAAAATAGAAAAGAGCTATAAAACCAACACCTGGTTTTTTTAATGAATAAAATCCATCTATGTTTAGGTAGATTCATCAAAAAAAAAAAAAAACCAGAAAGACTCAAATAAAATTAGAAATGCAAGAGGTATCACAACTGATACCAAGGAAGTATGAGTGTCCTTAAAGGGCTACTACAAAGAATTTTATGGCTACAAATTGAACAATCTACAAGAAATAAAGCAATTCCTAAGAACTTACTACCTTCCAAAACCCATGAAGAAATAGAAAATATGAACAGACCAGTTACTAGTATGGAGAATCAGTAATCAATATCTTTCCAACAAAATAAGTCCTAGACCAGATGGGCCTCACTTGGTAAATTCTGCCAAACTTTTCAAAGAGTTAAGGCCAATCCTTCTAAAAGGATTATTCTTCCAGGAATAGGAGAGGAGGGAACACTTCATTTTGTAAGGCCAGCTTTAGTGTGATTCCAAAACTAGACAAGGATACCACAAGAAAAGGAAGTTATAGGCAATGATCTCTGATGTTCAGAGATGCAAAAATTCTCCACAAAATATTTACAACATGAATTCAACAATAACACTATAAAGAACATACCTGGTGATGAGGTGTGATGTGTTCCAGGGATATAAGGATAGGTTAGCATCTGCAAAAAAATCAACATAGCACATCCTATTAATAAAATGAAGTATTAAAAACCATATCATTATCTCAGTAGACACAGAAGAAGCATTTGACAAAAATAAACAATTTTTTTTTATTAAAAACTCTCAACAACGTAAGGGTAGAGAGAATGCACTTCAATATAATCAAGGCCATAATCAGAGGTCCAAAACTAATATCATACTCAGTGGTAAACTTTTCCTTTAAGATCAGTAACAAAACTGGGATGCCCAGTCTCACTACCCACTACCTTTATTCAATAAAGAGCTGGAAGTCCCAGCCACTGCAATTAGGCAAGAAAAAAATTTTAAAAAGTCACTGAAATTGGAAAGGAAGAAGTAGACTTTCACTCTTAGCAAACAACATGATCCATTATATTAAAATAACCCTGAAGGCTCCACCAAGAAACTTAGATTGAATACATAAATTTAGTGAGGTTGTAGGATACAAAGTCAAAATACAGCACTCTTGTGTTTTTACATATTTTTAAAAAACAGAAAGGAAAATTAAGAAAAACAATCCTAACTTATAAGTGCACCAGAAAGAATAAAATACCTAGGATTAAAAAAAATACAGGGGCGCTTCTGCCTTTGGCTCAGGTCACGATGCCAGTGTCCTGAGATTGAGCCCCGCATCAGGCTCTCTGCTTAGCAGGCAGCCTGTTTTCCCCTCTCTCTCTCTGCCTGCCTCTCTGCCTACTTGTGATCTTTGTCAAATAAATAAATAAAATCTTTAAAAAAAAAAAACCTAGGCATACAAAAACTAAAAACTATAAGACATAATTGATTAAAAAAATTGAAGACAGGGACACCTGGGTGGCTCAGTTGGTTAAGCAGCTGCCTTCGGCTCAGGTCATGATCCCAGCGTCCTGGGATCGAGTCCCACATCCGGCTCCTTGCTCGGCGGGGAGCCTGCTTCTCCCTCTGCCTCTGCCTGCCACTCTGTCTGCTTGTGCTCACTCTCGCTCCTCTCTCTCTCTGACAAATAAATAAAATCTTAAAAAAAAAATGAAGACATTAATAAATTGAAAGATCTTCTATGCATATGGATTGAAAGAATTAATGTTGTTACAATATTCATACTAACCAAAGCCAACTACAGATTCAGTGTAATCCTTATAAAAATTCCAATAGCATTTTCCATAAAAATATAGCAATCCGAAAATTTGTACAGAACCACAGAAAATCTCTAATAGCTAAAACAATTCTGAGAAAGAAAAGCAAAGCTGGGGGCATCATGCTCTCTGATTTCAAAGTACATTGGCATTTTGAACTACATGGCAAATGTATAGTCATCAAAACAGTATGGTATTGACTTCAACAAAGACACCTGGATCAATAGAACAGAATAGAAGGTCCACAGATAAACTGACACTTACATGTTCAATTAATTTATGACAAATATGCCAAGTATATACAATAAGGATAGGACAGTCTTCTCAATAAATGGTGCAGGGAAAACTTGACAGCTACATGCACAAGAATGAAACTGGAATACTATCTTATACCCTACGCAAACATTAACTAAAAATGGATACACAGTGAATTTAAGACTTGGAACCATAAAACTTGTAGAAGAAAACATAAGGCAGTAACCTCCCTAACATTGGTCTTAGTGATGATTTTTTTTTTATTTGACACCAGAAACAAAGCCAACAAAAGCAAAAAAAAAAAAAAAAAAAAAAGGGACTACATCAATCTAAAAAGCTTCTGTACAGCAAAGGAAGCAAACAAAATGAAAGGCCATCTATGGAATGAAAGAAAATACTTGTGAATTATATATCTGATAAGCAGTTATGCCAAAATATATAAGGAACTCCTACAACTTACAAACAACAACAAAAAGATGTTCAAGGTTACTAATCATCAATGAGGTATCATATCTATTAAAATCAACTATTATCCAAAAAACAAGAAAGGATGTAGGAAAAAAAACGGAAACCTGTGAGAGTGTAACCTGCCGTGGCCATGATGGGTAACAGGATAGCCATTGCTTAATAAATGAAAAACCACCCAATTATCCATCAACTCCACTTCTAGGTATTCATCTAAAAACGACAAAAATATTAACTTAAAATGATATATTCCCTCCATGTTAATTGCAAGCATTATTTCCAAGAGCCAAAGGCTTCGAAACACCCTCAGTTCCCTGTTATGGATGTGTGGATAAAGTAAGCATGATATATACATACATACAATGTAATTTTGTTCAGCCCTAAAAAAGAATAAAATCTTTCCATGGGTGACAATATGGATATATCATGAGGACAAAATGCTAAGTGAACAAAGGCAGGAAAAGACTAATACTGTATGACCTCAATTCTATGTGTAATATTAAAAAAAAAATACAAAGTAGAGATTTCTGGTTGCTAGAGACAGGGGTGGGTAAAATGGATGAAAGAGTCAAAAGGTAGAAACGTTCAGTTATAAAATAATTAAGTCCTGAGATTGTGATATAAAACATGACTATCATTAAAAATACTGTATTGCCTATGTGTAAATTGCTTACCAAGTAAATGTTGAAAGTTCTTATCACAAAAAATACAGATTCAGTAACTTTGGAAGGTGACAGTAAGTAGATTTATTGTGGTCATTACTTTTTAAACTCTGAAGTGATCACCATAATAATCTAGTTGACATTTGTCACATTTTATATTTCCAGATTTTTTTCTGGTGATGAGAACTTTATACCAAATATCAAGTTATAATGTTGTAAAGTGTCGTATATCAATTTTATACTTCAATAAAGTAAATTCACTATTAGAAATTTATCCTGAGGACAAAGTCACTAATGTGCATATGGAAATGCAAAACAACAACAAAAGGCTGTAAGTGTAGGTTGATTATAATAGTAGAAAAAAATCAGTACTGTGTAAAATGTGAAGTGGTTAAATAATGGTATAACTTCAAAATAAAAACTCTGTGATTAAAAGTATTTCCTAAAATGTGCTCTATAAAACCTCAACCCTGCAAGACGTGCACAGGCATTTCACACTCTCATCCCATTCGATAAATACATATGAGGACTGCCCCCAAATGCTTTCAATTATGGGCAACAAGATGCCTACTTGAATCTGGCTTGAAATCTCAATGGTTCAGTCTAGGTTCAACCATTAAGGAAATGTCGTGGCTGACATAATTAAGTTTAAAGGAAATCAAAATACTCAACAAGTCATCAGTTCCAATATTCTGTAATTTTCTAAACTCTTCTTTTTTCTCCAGAGGTTAGTTTCATCTTTAAACTGGATTTCCTCATGGTCACAATTACTTGAGAAATAGAAGAAGTGTCACACCAGCATGTGACGTACATAAGAGGCAATCACAAGGAGATTGAGAAGACAGAAGTTTCACAATTTTATATAGCCCAGCAGTTGTAGTCCATCACAAATACATCAAGATAAGCTAAATCTCAAGTAAGAGAATTTGATATCGTTTATTGTTTAAAGTAGTTGTTCCTGTGCTTGCTCCAATCTTACATATACAATAGAAATTATGTGTACTTAACTCTTTTTATATGTTTTCTTCTCCCTAGAGCTGTATAAAAATGCCCAGTAGAGACAATGCCATATGCATGGGATGCATTATATTCTGTGCAATATTATGCCCCTCGCCTTCCTCCTGTTGCTCCACTTACCCTTGCTGACCCTCCACCAGACTGTGGACTTGAATTTTATCTTTCCTTGCATGGTAACCAGTTGGTGAGTATTAAGGAGAGCATGTGTTGGGGTGAGCACGGGGTGCTATACGCAGCTAATGAATCACTGAACACCCCAACAGAAACTTAATGTGCTATATGCTGGCTAAATGAACATTAAAAAAAGAGCTCCAGGGGCACCTGGGTGGCTCAGTGGATTAAGCCGCTGCCTTTGGCTCAGGTCATGATCTCAGGGTCCTGGGATCGAGCCCCGCATCGGGCTCTCTGCTCTGCAGGGAGCCTGCTTCCTCCTCTCTCTCTGCCTGCCTCTCTGCCTACTTGTGATCTCTCTCTCTGTCGAATAAATAAATAAAATCTTAAAAAAAAAAAAAAGAGCTCCAGGGGCCTGGGTGGCTCAGTGGGTTAAGGCCTCTGCCTTCGGCTCAGGTCGTGATCCCAGGGTCCTGGGATTGAGCCCCGCATCGGGTTCTCTGCTCAGCAGGGAGCCTGCTTCCTCCTCTCTCTCTCTGCCTACTTGTAATTTCTGTCTTTCAAATAAATAAATAAAATCTTTAAAAAAAAAAAAAGAGCTCCAAGATATAAACAAAAAGAAAAGAAAAAACTCCTTAAATGAAAGTTTGTATCTGGTACCTACCTCAGGGAGTGTGAGAGTTGAGAGGGGGATTCTTACAGAACTGGAGGTCAGTCATCAGGCCCAAATTGTCATTTACTTGGCTTCTCCATAAAATCTATTAGGTACTCATACACCTTCATGAATATTTTATAGACACTTGCTGTACACCTCAGACCTTGCAACTGGGCCATTAAAGAGAGATACCCATTTATCAGTCCTTACTGTTTTATGGTTAATAAAATATTCTCAGCAAGGTTTCATCCTTAAGTCTTAACTTTCCTTGAGCATCTACCCAGTCCTTGAAAACTGCAGACTAAAGGTAAAGCATTAAAACCTAAGTGTGGTGTTTTGTTTTTTTTTTAAGATTTTATTTATTTGACAGATGGAGATCACAAGTAGGCAGAGAAGCAGGCAGAGAGAGAGAGAGGAGGAAGCAGGCTCCCCGCTGAGCAGAGAGTCCGATGCGGGGCTTGATCCCAGGACTCTGGGATCATGACCTGAGCCAAAGGCAGAGGCTTTAACCCACTGAGCCACCCAGGTGCCCCTAAGTGTGGTGTTTTAAATTAGACATAATATTATGGATAGCTGATGAAACACTGGGCCCTTAAAAAGTAATTTTTCTTTTTTTAAATTTTATTTTTTATAAACATATAATGTATTATTAGCCCCAGGGGTACAGGTCTGTGAATCGCCAGGTTTACACACTTCACAGCACTCACCATAGCACATACCCTCCCCAATGTCCATAACACTTCCACCCTCTCCCTAACCCCCTCCCCCTGGTCACCCTCAGTTTGTTTTGTAACATTAAGAGTCTCTTATGGTTTGTCTCCCTCCCGATCCCATCTTGTTTCATTTATTCTTTTCCTACCCCCAAAGCCCCCCACGTTGCATCTCCACTTTCTCATATCAGAGAGATCATATGATAGTTGTCTTTCTCTGATTGACTTATTTCGCTAAGCATGATACCCTCTAGTTCCATCCACGTCATCGCAAATGGCAAGATTTCATTTCTTTTGATGGCTGCATAGTATTCCATTGTATATATATATACACCACATCTTCTTGATCCATTCATCTGTTGATGAACATCTAGGTTCTTTCCATAGTTTGGTTATTGTGGACATTGCTGCTATAAACATTCGGGTGCATGTGCCCCTTCGGATCACCACGTTTGTATCTTTAGGGTAAATACCCAGTAGTGCAATTGCTGGTCGTAAGGCAGCTCTATTTACAACTTTTTGAGGAACCTCTATGCTGTTTTCCAGAGTGGTTGCACCAGCTTGCGTTCCCACCAACAGTGTAGGAGGGTTCCCCTTTCTCTGCATCCTCGCCAGCCTCTGTCATTTCCTGACTTGTTAATTTTAGCCATTCTGACTGGTGGGAGGTGGTATCTCATTGTGGTTTTGATTTGTACTTCCCTGATGCTGAGTGATGTTGAGCAAAAAGTAATTTTTCTGATTAAGACATGTTCAATGTAAGAAATTATTTAAAACCCAGAAAGGCATAATGGAGGTAACTGTAAATTAATTATTTAAATTAAATTAATCCTTCTGGATTTGAATATGTAAGTAATTACCTTTACTACTAAGTAATGAATGCATTAGGAAACCTCTCTGTCCACAGAAGCCTTGAATACTTTAAGGTTTTGTTCTGTACCAATTACCTTCCCAAGTGGATATATTTATACTTCAAACAGTGCCTGCTTCATCATAAATATATAATTTGTGAGAAGTATTTAACTGCCCTAAAATCTATTCAGTGTCAATACCCAAATACCATGGACTTCTGCTCTTGTTTTGTCTTCTGTGCCATCCCCATCCTGGCCCACGCTTCCATCATTTCTCTTGACCTGTGCCGTAGATAAGTGACTAGTTTCTCTGCTTCCCTTCTGCTCCTCTCCAGTTAATTTTCCTTACTGTGCTGCAATCATCTTTTTTAAACAAATGAAATTCTAATCTGACATTTTTCTGTTTTAGTTCTTCAGAACCGTCCCATTACTCTTGCCATAACACTCTCAGTCTAAAGACTAAAACCTGAATGTACTGTTCCCCGCCTCAAGCCTCATCATGTTCTGCTTTTTCATCTCCCTTCCACTTAACAAGAACTCTGCCTTCTTTCCACTCCTGGAATAACCCATGCTCTCTCCTACTTTAGGAAACTGAGTATTCTGTTTCATCTGCCTAATATTGCTCCTCCTCCCCTTACCTTTTCATTCTTAAACTTTTCCCATATCAGCTCATTCATCATATCCTCACTCCCTAGCCTAAAAGCATATTTTTTTCAAAATCTATATCACAATTGATAATTACTTATTCATGAGATTATTTGATTGTTCACACCTGTTCAGATAAGGTCTGTTTTTCTCACCCTTAAATCCTCAGCATTGGGAAGAGTACTTAGCACATGGTTGGACATCAGTCTCCTTTGTTTATAGAATAAAAGCTATTTATTTCTGGAATGAATGTATGAATCTGAATTTACTATGAAACTTCGGAGACCTAGCAAGAGAAGAGAGTGACTCCAGATTAGAAGGAAAGAGAACATGCCTCAAAGAGAGCATGTTTAAGTAGAATCATGTTTTCAAATTGGATTAAACTGAGTAATGTAAGATGCTCTGGCTTTGTGACTTTTGACAAATTATCTGACCTCTTCTCTCCTAAATGCTTCCTGTTTCTACTAGGAACCACACTGTCTCATTTTCCTATTTTCTGATATCAAAACTATATATAACTTTTACCTGATATTTTATTTAAACTGTGATAAAATTACTATTACCTTTAATACAATGACTTTGTGGATTGTATTCTAGCAAAAGGAAGGAATCAGGATAAAACTCAGCAGGATTAATTTTGACAGCATTTCTCCCCTTTTTACTCATGAATAAGCCTCAGTTTAAGTTGTCAGAAATCTAGAAATATCATAAGGAAAACCACCTCATTAACAAATAGTAGTAAGAGATTTTTGTGCATATGACACATGTCACAAACTGGGAGCTTTTAAAAATAAGGACATGAAGCTCAGGCACATGCAGTTATAGGATGACTTATTAAATCAAAGTGAGGAAGCTGTTAACCTTTACAATGATTGGTTATTACTATAGGAATTTCCAGATGGCAGGGATAGGTTTAAAGTGATAAGTCTCTAAACATATAGGAGATAAATTTCTTTTATAATTGTCAGAGGCACTTATGTTCATAAAACAAGCTACGTTTAGTTCTGCTTATGTGGTTTAAATGGTTTGTCTGCTCAGGATTTTCTCAAGTCCAGTCTCCATTTTTGTATTTAATTTTAACAGAGGTTTTTTGTTTTTTTTTTTTTTAAGAGAAAAAAGTAGCATGAGACTTTATCCAAAGTATAAAATAAATGCTCTTACATCCATATTGATGTAAATAAGTGATTGAATAAATGAGGGAGAATGGATGAAGATCCTTACAGAAGAATTCCAAATAACTTGCCCCCAATTGTAGATACTTTGTCCTCAAAGAAATGAAACAATTCCCCAGTCTTTAAGTGAGTGCTGTGCATAGACTCCCGTCCCAAAAGTACAGTATGGAAAGGGATAAGAACAATTATTTGACAGTGGGGAGCCTGACAAACCACCTCAGCCAGATGGTCAAAGTCCACATCAACAGAGATGTCATGTTGATAGTAAGTAGATTGATATAATGTGAGGATATGGTACTTCAATTCTGTGATACTCCTCCCCCAAAAAACACATAACCCCAGTCTGCTCATGAGAAATACATCAGACAAATCCCAATAGAGGAACATTTTACAAAGTATTTAATTAGTACTCCTCAAAACTGTCCAAGTCACCAAAAACAAGGGAAATCTGGTAACTGTCAAAATGAAGAGTAACTTTGGGGACCTGACGACTGAAATGCAATGCAGTATCTTGGATGGGATTCAGGAACGTTAGTGAAAAAAGGACATTGAGTAAATACCAAGGAAGTCAAAAGTATGGACTTCAGTTAAAAATAGTATATCAAAATAGGTGGCCAACCCATAGGTAATGGTTTTTTTTTTTTATTATTTTAGTCACCTATTTTCCTAAGTAAAGGTTTTTTTTTAATTTCTTATTTTTTTTATAAACATATAATGTATTATTAGCCCCAGGGGTACAGGTCTGTGAATCGCCAGGTTTACATACTTCACAGCACTCTCCATAGCATATACCCTCCCCAATGTCCATAACCCCCCTCCCCATCTCCCAACCCGCCCTCCCCCCAGCAACCCTCCCTTTGTTTTGTGAGATTAAGAGTCACTTATGGTTTGTCGCCCTCCCAATCCCATCTTGTTTCATTTATTCTTCTCCTATCCCCCTACCCCCCCATGTTGCATCACCACGTCCTCATATCACGGAGATCATAGGATAGTTGTCTTTCTCCGATTGACTTATTTCACTAAGCATGATACCCTCTAGTTCCATCCACATTGTCACAAATGGCCAAGATTTCATTTCTTTTGATGGCTGCATAGTATTCCATGGTATATATATACCACTTCTTCTTTATCCATTCATCTGTTGATGGACATCTATGTTCTTTCCATAATTTGGCTATTATAGACATTGTTGCTATAAACATTCGGGTGCATGTGCCCCTTCGGATCACTACATTCATATCTTTAGGGTAAATACCCAGTAGTGCAATTGCTGGGTCATAGGGTAGAGGTGTTTGTTTTATTGCAAGTTATGAATAAGCTAATTCAGTGGTAACTGCATAATCTTGAGTTTTCTCCAGAGATTAGGGCTACATAAAGTAAATCATTAAAATAGCAAAGAGCTAGGAAGAATTAGTGCTCTGAGCTTTGCTGTTGCTGTTTTTTAATTAAAAAAAAAGTAAAACCTTAAAGATAAATAACTTTTGAGTTCTTATTTGGGCAAAAGTTTCTCTGTAAACAATCCCAGCTTTTCTGTAGCCTAATTATTGATCTTCTTTTTTAGATAATCAGACTCTCATACTTTATCTTCATTTCCATAAATAACTAGGTATTATGACCATGATTCAAATCTATAACTCTAGCAGGGAAAGCAATTATGGCATGAGCAATGAGCACCAGTTGGGAATATAAACCAGCGATAAACCATATTTAGGGCTGAAGATAATGTGAGCTTTGCACAATTTAGGCTAGAAAAATATTTAACTGACAGTTAAGTGCCAACTAGGGAACATTCTTAGAACTATCTGAACTTTAAGTGTGGAAAAGCAGATCCACTGTGGTGCAATATCACCATGATATATACTAAAATTAAAGAA
Source organism: Meles meles (assembly GCF_922984935.1). Taxonomy (NCBI): domain Eukaryota; kingdom Metazoa; phylum Chordata; class Mammalia; order Carnivora; family Mustelidae; genus Meles; species Meles meles. The sequence continues at coordinate 90,899,309 of NC_060068.1, forward strand.
ATAGGGTGCAACTGATGACAAACACCTGGAAGGTAGAGAAAGCAGTCCTTGAAGTGGTAGGAAACTGTTGGAATGAAGTGGTATCTAACTTAAGGAGCACGGTGTTAGTGAAGATACCTTGTATTGAGATCATTCTGATTTCTCCAATAATAAAGTCCTTCAGAAGGAAGCCAAAACGTTGAAATACATGGTACACCAAGTGATTTCTGAGCAGAGTTCTTATTATAAAGGGTGGAGAAAAGCCATCTAAATTACTTGGTTAGTACTGGTTTGTCTCTTCCAGGGGCTTATCCTAACTCCTAGACTCCTGCAACATGACACAGTTTTAAAAGGTCCTTAATGAAGAAAAAAAATTTTATGGAAATCACAAGCAATTTGAAATTGAGCTTAGAAGTATCTTATTTTAAAAGTGTTTTAGGTAGAGGGTGAACAGCTTTTTCTACAAATATCCTGAATGCAGAAAGAAAAAAAAAAATAGCCATGTGTTATATTCAAGTCAAAAGACACTAAATTTGACCAAGATGGAGACACAGGCTGTTCCTGACTTTGCTTCCCCTCACAAGAGGAACAAACAACTATTCGAACAAGAAAGCACTGGTCGAAGCACTGCCCTGCCCTCAGAGACCAAGACAGACAACATACAAGGGTAAGAGGCCTGGCCACATGTGGACCGCACTGCACCTCATCCAGGCCCGTACAACACCATGTAGACAGATTGCCCCTGAACGCCCACTACCTCTAACAGAAAAAGAAAACCCAGGACTGACAACCAGACCCCTGGTATTGTGGGTCATTTTCTGGTAGCCTGTACTCTGATTTCACACCACAGAGACCACAGGGGAATCTGGGCAGTTCAATCACTGAGAATCTCACTGTGACAGAGAGAAGGGAAGTGACCTGCAATAACCAGCACACGGATCTTGGTAAACCAAACTCGTACCTGTAGTGCCCAAGGAGGAATCCCAAACAACAGTTTTGCTCATCTGCAGAAGGGAGGGATGCATTCTGACCAGGGAACTTGGTAGGATGTTGATTTACCTGGCTGAGAGCCTTAAGTGGAGAGTTTTGCCAGCCCTACAGCCTGGTTTGCCCATTGCCCATGCCCAGGCAAGGCACTGAGTCACATCCCCACCAGCTTTGGAGAGTGACTGCCAGACTTATTCAACCAGAAAGCCTGATAACAACTCCTGGATGTAGTGCAGCCCAGCAACACTTGAGAGAGATGTAAGTGGAACTGACTGTCTCCAGAGCAAAGCCAAGAGCTGGAATAGTGGGCTCCTGTGTGCTATTCACAGGGAGGAGAATGCATTCATAGGCAAAGCTCAGCCCCTCTGAAATGGAGTTCCTGTTTGGGAAACTGGTAATAGCTCAAGGTAGCCCCACCCCTTGCCACCCAGGCAAGATACTGAGTCCACATGGCACTGGCTGGGGCTCTCGTTAAGACAACAAAGAGCTTTAAGAACTTTAGAGCTCTTTCTCCCACAGCACCAAGACAGGGAATCTAATTGCAGCCCTGCTCAAAATTGAATTTAGCCTTTAGCCAGTCTGGCCAGGGACCCTAAAAAGATCCTTTGGGAAGTCATGAGGCTGATTCAATACTCTATATACAGTATATATAGTGTACATATATATATACACTAGAACATAGAGCATAGCTATGACTTCCCCTGTCTGTAGAGAAAAAACAGTGGCCTCATGTGACTAGGAAATTCAGTGCACGCAAAAGTGAAATTCTGGCCCTTGAAACGAGCTCTATGCCCTGGCTCTGGATTTGCAACCCTGCCAAGGCCTGGAAGCTATTCATAGCCCCATCTACTACTGAATAGAGTACCCAGTCCTAATGATCTCTGACTATAGAGGAAAAGCTCTAAGTTTTTCCCCATTGAGGAGGATATTAGCTATGGGTCTTCCATATATGGCCTTAATGATGCTGAGGTTCTATCTATTGCTACTTTGTTGAAGGATTTTGTCAAGAATATATGCTATATTTTGTCAAATGCTTTTTCTAGGTCGATTGAGAGGATCATATGGTTCTATTCTTTCTTTTATTAAAGTGGTGTATCATGCTGATTGACTTGTGAATATTGAACCATCCCTGCAGTGCAGGAATAAATTCCACTTGATTGTGATGAATAATTATTTTATGTACCACTGGATTTGGTCTGCTAGTACCTCGTTGAGAATTTTGGCATATTTGTTCATCAAGAATATTGGCCTATAAGTCTCCTTTCTAGTGGGGTCCTTATTTGGTTTTGGAATCAAAATAATGCTGACCTTGCAGAATGAGTTTGAAAGTATTCCTTTTCTTTCTTTTTTTTTTTTTTTTTTTTGAACAATTTGAGAAGAATAGGTATTAACTCTACTTTAAATGTCTGGTAGAATTCCCCTGAGATGCCATCTGGCCCTGCACTTTGTTGGGAATTTTTTCATTACTGATTCTATGTCTTTGCTGGTTATGGGTCTCTTTAAATTTTATATTTCTTCCTGTTTAAGATTTGGTAGTTTTTATGTTTCTAGGAATTTGTCCAGTTCTTCCAGTTGGCCCAGTTTGTTGGCATATAGCAGTATTCATTCCTGGTAATAAAAATTCTTTTTTTTAAGTTATTTATTTATTTATTCGACAGACAGAGATCACAAGTAGGCAGAGAGGCAGGCAGAGAGAGAGGGGGAAGCAGGCTCCCCACCCAGCAGAGAGCCCGATGCGGGACTTGATCCCAGGACCCTGAGATCATGACCTGAGCCGGAGGCAGAGGCCCAACCCACTGAGCTACCCAGGTGCCCCTAAAAATTCTTAATACATCTGGTCTGTTAGAAACATATCTCAACAAAATAAAAGCCATATATGACCACTTTATAGCTAATATCACACTCAATAATGAAAAGTTGCAAAATTTTCCTCGAAGATCAGGAAAAAGACAAGAGTGCCAATTCTCAACACTTCTATCCAACTTAGTACTGCAAGTCCTAAATAAAGGCAAGAAAAGTAAATAAAAGGTATCAGAATTGGAAACAAGTAAAATTGCCTATTTCATACGATGTGACATTATATAGAGAGAAAATGATAAAGACTCAACCAAGATCAACTGTTAGATACAACCAATAAATTAAGTAAAGCTGAAATTACAAAATTAACATAGAAAAATAGTGTTTCCTTACACTAACAGATTTCTTAAAAAGGAATCCATGCCATTTAAAATAGCATCAAAAACAAAATACTTAGAAATAAAATTAACTACAAAGGTGAAAGATCAGTACTCTGAAAACCAGAATACTGATGAAAGGAATCAAAGACAACATGAGTGAATGGAGAGGTATCCCCTGTTCATAGAGTTGAATTTATATTGTTAAATTTATATTGTTAAAATTTATATTGTTAAAATGTCCACAGTACCAAAAGCCATCTATACATTCAATGCAATCCCTATCAATATTCCAATGGCATTTTTATAGACATTTTAAAAAACCCTAAACTTTATATAGAGCCACAAAAGATGCCAAACAGCGAAAGCAATCCTGAGAGAAGAAAGCATGAGGCAGGCAGTACACCTTCTGATTTCAAGCTCTACTCTAATGCTATCAACATGTCCAAGTCATCAAAACAGTATGGCAGTAAAATAAACAAAAAGATCAATGGAACCTAATCAAGAGCCAAGAAACAAACCCAAGCACATCCATTTAACTTACAGTAGACAAGAGTGCCAAGAATACTCAAAGGAGAAAAAAAATAATTTATTTTAAAAAATAGTCCTGGGATAGCTTAATATTCCTATGTAAAAGAAAACTGGACATATATCATACACTACTCGAAATATTAACTTTAAGTCATTTGAAGTCTTACATGTAAGACTTGAAACCAGAAAACTCCTACAAAAAAAAAATAGGGGGGTGCCTGGATGGCTCAATGGGTTAAAGCCTCTGCCTTCGGCTCAGGTCACGATCCCGGGGTCCTGGGATGGAGCCCTGCATCGGGCTCTCTGCTCCGCAGGGAGCCTGCTTCCTCCTCTCTCTCTGCCCGCCTCTCTGCTTAGTTGTGATTTCTCTCTGTCAAATAAATAAAATATATAAAAAAAATAGGAATAAAGCTCCGTGATATGAGTGTTGATAATGATTTTTTGGATATGACACCTAATGCAATAGGAAACAGACCACAAAGAAGTGGGAGTACATCAAACTGAAAAAGCTTCTGCATAGTGAAAGGAACCAATAATGAAGCAGAAAAAAAATCTTTGCGAACCACATATGTAATAATATATAATAATGTAATAATTGTTATATGTAATCACATGTAATTAATATATAAAATATAATCTCCTATATATTAGTAACACACACCCACACACACAAGAAAGAATGGGCAAAGGTTCTTCATGGATATTTCTCCCAGGAATATACATGAAAGGAAACAGGTACATGAAAAGAGGATCAATATATCCAGTAGGGAAATGCATATTAAATTCACAATGAGGGGGGCGCCTGGGTGGCTCAGTGGGTTAAGCCGCTGCCTTCGGCTCAGGTCATGATCTCAGGGTCCTGGGATCGAGTCCCGCATCGGGCTCTCCGCTCGGTGGGGAGCCTGCTTCCCTCTCTCTCTCTCTCTCTCTCTGCCCGCCTCTCTGTCTACTTGTGATCTCTCTCTGTCAAATAAATAAATAAAATCTTTAAAAAAAAAAAATTCACAATGAGGTATATACCCTTATGCCTCTTAGAATGTTGATCATCCAAAAGACAATAGATAACTAATGCTGGCATGGATGTAGAAAAATGGGAATCCTTGTGAAATATTAGCTGGATTGTGAATCGATACAGCCACTATGAAAACAATATGTTAGAGTCCTCAAAAAAATTAAAAATAGAATTACCACATGATCCAACAATTCCAGTTTAGGGACTATATCCAAATAAAACAGAAATAGTAAATTTAAAAGATATGTACACTGCCATGTTCAGAGAAGTATTATTTACAGAAGTCAAAACATGAAAACCACCTAAGTGTCCATCATTGTCATCCATGGATAAATTGTGGTGGATACACACACACACACACACACACACACATATGTATATGCAAAGGGGTAGATATACACAAAATATATATATAAATACATACATTATATATACATGTACATATATATAAACTACATTTACATGTATAAATACATATGTATATAAACAAATGGAATATTAGCCATAAAAGTTTGAGAAAATCCTACCATTTGTGACAGTATGGTTGGACCTGGGAAGCATTAATCTAAGTGAAATAAGTCAGAGAAAGATACAAATACTTGATTTTACTTAAATGTAGAATGTTAAAAATAAAACTCACTTAAAAATAGATCTAACTTGTGATTACCAGAGGCAGAAGGTAGAGGGAAGGTACAATGGATGAAGGTGATCTTAGGTACAAACTCAAGTTATAAGGTAAGTAACAGGGTATGAAGTATAAAATGAATAATATAGCTTATATTGTGTAGAATATGTATTTGTAGGCTATTAGGAGTTTAAATCCTGCTTGGGTTCAAGATGGCAGCGTAGGAACACTATGAACTCATTCCATCCCACAGATCCAACAAATATACAAATATATATGAAGTATTTTTCTCTGAAAAATACAAGAAAACTAGATGAACAGAATCTCCACCAAAAGAAAAAAAAAAGTACAACATTAATATGAGTAGTAGAGGTAGAACAACTTCCCTAAAAACCTTCTCCAGGCACAGCCATCCACAAGTAAGAGGAATCTCAGAACTTTTGGAACTTTTCCCTAAACGAACGGTTTTGTGCTCTGCATCAGGAACCCCAACCCTTAGATCCTGTATGGGATGAGCTTCCTCGATGATAAACTTTAAAAAGCAATGGAAATTATGTCTAGGAAAATCATACAACCTTAGGGAATGGAGAATATATTCTTAAAGGCCTCACAACCAGAGGGGTGCCTGGGTGGCTCAGTGGGTTAAGCCTCTGCCTTTGGCTCAGGTCATGATCTCAGGGTCCTGGGTTCAAGCCCCATATCGGGCTCTCTGCTCAGCGGGGAGCCTGCTTCCCCCTCTCTCTCTCTCTGCCTGCCTCTCTGCTTACTCGTGATCTCTCCCTGTGTCAAATAAATAAATTTTTTTTTTTAAAAAGCCTCACAAACACACTACAGACCAACTCATTCTGGAATGCAATCCAAAAGCATTTCATAAAGCACCGAGACCATACGTGAAGGAGAGCTACTTATCTTAAATCATCTGCCAGAGAGGCAGATAACCATTGGGATTTTCCTCTGGGAGCAAAGATACTGGCAGGCACCATATTTGCAACTTCATCAGACCTTGCTAATGTCTGTGCTGCTGCATGACACTTTGAACTATCCCTCTAACCTATTAGAATTAGTGGGCAGTTGAGAACCCCACCTACCCATAGCACAAAAGCCTATCACAAGAGGGTTGGGTGACAGCCAGACAAACTCTGTGCCCCATTAAAGCCACAAATCAGAGCCAGGCTGAGGGACAGCTCCCCTTAATTCCACTTCACTGTTGGGATGGACAAAGGCTCCCCCAACTCATACCATAATACTACATTAGGCCACGTGCCAGCCCTGCCTACCCCATGCCTCAGCAAAGCCACCTGTCATGGCTGGTCAGACACCAGCCCTGCTAAACCCTGCAATGTGTATGTGGCTTCACCATAGAAGATGGGCATGCTCAGCCTATATGGGGTATGCCCTTTGACTGCCTAACTCTGGTGGTGAGAGAGGATTGTACTCTAGGGATCCATATGATTGTACTCTAGGGATCCTATACTAGTCCCCTCCTCCAAGACTGAGAGAGCTAGTTGATTTGCCTGATACACAGAAACATACACAGCATGTTAGGGGAAATGGGATACAGAGGACATTGTTCCAAATGAAAGAACCAAACAAAACATCAGACTTTAATGAAATGAAAACCAGCAATCTACCTGATGAAGAATTCAAAGTAATGGTAATAAAGATAGTCCTCTGAATTTGTAAGAAGAATGTATAAACACAGTTAGATCCTAAAGAAAGAGTTAGGAGATATAAGCTCCACATAGAAGTTAAGAGGTGAAAACTACAAAAACTTAACTGAGCATTATGCTAGAAGGATTCAATAATAGACTGGATGAAGACATAGGTCAGACCAGTGCTAGAAGACAAAGCAAAAGATTTCATTCAGACAGAGCAACAAAAAGAAAAAATGAATTTTTAAAAATAAAGGAAACTTCAGACACTTTTGGCACAATATCAGGTGAACCAACATTTTATTACAGGACTCTCAGAAGAACAAAGGGCCAGAAAACTTGGTTGAAAATATAATTGCTGAAAACTTATCTTATCTAGAGACGGAAACAAACAATCAACTTTAAGAAGCCCAGAGAGTTCCAAGTAAGATAAAGCCAAAGAGATCTGCGTGAACACATTTTAAAGTGGTTAAAGTTAAAAAGAAAATCTTAAAAGCAACAAGAGAAAAACAACTTATTACATACAAGGGAAACCCCATAAGGAACCAACAGATTTTCAACACAAATCTTTCAAGCCAGAAGTAGCACAAAATACTCAAAGTGCTAAAAGAAAAAAATTCCAGGAGAGTTCTGTAGTTCCTCCAGTAGAGATACTTTACCTCTCTGATTAGGTTTATTCCAAGGTATCATATGCTTTTTTGGTGCTATTGTAAATGGAATCAATTCTCTAATCAATTTCTCTCTCTAGTTTCATTGTTAGTGTATAAGAAAGCAACTAAATTCTGTGCATTGACTTTGTATCCTGCCATATTCCTGAATTGCTGTATGAGTTGTAGTAATTTGGAGGCAGAGTCTTTTGAGTTTTCTACATAAAGTATCATGTCATCTGCAAAGAGAGAGAGTTTGACTTCTTCTTTGTCAATTTGAATACTTTTTATTTCTTTTTGTTATCTGATTTCTGTTGCTAGGACTGCTAGTACTATGTTGAACAATATTGGCGAGAGTGGACATCATTGTTGTATTCCTGATCTTAACGGGAAGGCTCTCAGCTTTTCCCCATTGAGAATGATATTCATTGTGGGTTTTTCATAGATGGATTTTATGAAGTTGAGGAATGTTCCCACTATCTCTGTACTCCAAAGAGTTTAAATCATGAAAGGATGCTGTATTTTGTTTTCTTACACTGTATACAAAGATAAACTCAAAATGGATGAAACACCTCAATGTGAAACAGGAATCCATCAAAAATCCTAGAGGAGAAAGGCAGTAACCTCTTCAACATCGGCCACAACAAATTCTTTCAAGACACATCTCCAAAGGCAAAGGAAACAAAAGTGAAAATGAACTTTTAGGACTTCATCAAGATCAAAAGCTTCTGCACAGCAAAGGAAACAAAGAGGCAACACACAAAATGGAGAAGGTATTTGCAAATGACACTACAAAGGTCTGATATCCAAGATCTATAAAGAACTCCTCAAACACCTAAAAAACAATCAAGTCAAAAAAAAGGGGGGGGGGGGCAGAAGACATGAACAGACCCTCCAATGAAGACATAAAAATGGCTAACAGACACTGGAAAAAATGTTTGTCATCATTAGCCATCAGGGAAATTCAATTCAAAGCTACATTGAGAGGAGAGTCAAGATAGCGGGGAAGTAGGAGGAGGCGCCGTTTCAACCTGTACCCTTAAGTGAGCTGATTACCTACCAAAGAACTCTGATCACCCATGAAATCAGCCTGCAAACAGAATTATACACGTCTCGATCTCTATAGGAGCAGAAAACGCCAGTGGGCAGGTAAAGCAGAGTGGGAACGTGGGACTGATATTGGAAGATAAACAAAAGGGGGAGGGAGCCACCAGAGGTGACCGATTGGAAAGTAACACCCAATATAAGAGTGCCCTGCAACTGGAGGCCAGCATTAACTTGGAGTCTGGTTGAGAGCACTAAAAAAAAAAAAAAAAAAAAAAAACCCAAAAAACAAAGGATCACAGGGGGAAATTGTGGGAATCAGGGTGGTTAGGGACAGGGGCTTAAGTCCCCGGACCCAGGACAGCCTCCCCTGGCCCTGAGCCAGAGAGAGTGTGGCAGAGAAACCAGGTCTTGGTCCCTGAACTGCCAGCGCGCCTGAGCCGCCAGCATGCCCGAGAATGCATGGGGTCCGGCTCCCGTGAGGGGCTGGGAGCCTCGCCAGATGGCATTCCTGAAAAGCGCGCATCCCACACCCTTCCCTGGGAGAGGTGCTCACAGGTGCTACCCGGGAGCTCTGGCACCCGGAAAAACCAGGCATTCCCAGCCCGGGCCAGAGGGAAAATCTCAGTGTGCAATCACTGCTTGGAACCTCTCTGGCGGTCTGGAGCTGCCCAGACAGCTGCTGCTGCTGTCGTATTGGGCACAAGGAGGAGATCCTGCATCCCCAGGGACCTTGACTCGGAACCTACTCTGCCAGCAGCTCTGCAGAGCATTCCGCAGCTTCTCTCTGAGAGGGAGATCTGGGTGCAGTTTGCTCTCCTCTAAACCTCAAAAAACAATCAAAAGCTGTCAAGGTGAGAGAAAACAGATGAACAAACATAAAAACCTCTAGAGAACAAAAGCCTGAAAAAAACGGCTTCCTCAGAGCCCACCCCCTTGAGGGGGGCAGGAGGACCTAACTCAGGGAACATCATTGTCTGAAAACCCACGTGGCAGCCCTCCCCCCCACAGAAAACCAACCAGGAATGAAGAAAGAAAAAAAAAAAAAGAAGACAACAAGAGAACAACCACCACTACTTCATAAATACAATTTTTATTTTTAACTCTTTACCACTATTCCGGTTCATTATTTTTGTACATATAGATAATTGTTTAACCTATTTACCATCACAGTGAGATGTCCAGTACATCAATTTCCTTAATAACCTACTAACCTGAACTTTCTGATACATACACCCATGTTTTTCTTTTGCTTTTCTATTTTTTTAATTTTTTTTAAATTTTAATTTAGTTTAGTCTAGTTTATTCCTCTTTAATTGTTATTTTCTAATATACATATAGAGTTACACTTCAAGGTAATCCCCTTTCCCCAATCAATGCTACCCCTACAGGCAAACCAATTTTTAATCCCCCTTTATCTTAGGAAAGTTGAGTCCCTTAACAAAGACATCAAGATACATCCAGGAAGAATCAAAATAACCTTCCTCGCCCACACTGAGAATTTATAACCACTCTCCCATCTTTTCCTTCCGCCAGTGTTTCTGTGTATTTGTGTTTGTCCTGATAGTATATAAATCTTACACTTGGGGTTCTTTTTGACGAGGTTCTTCCTTTTTTTGCTTTTATATATGTATATTTTTTTCTCTTGTCATATACTTTTATCAGTCTTTTTGTTTGTCTGTTTTTGTTTGTATACTTCATAAATCTTACCTTGGGGCACATTTGGGCTGAGCCTTCTCTTTTATCTTCCCTTTTTTTCCTGTTTCTCTCTCTCTTTCTTTTTTCTCTATTTCTTTTTCTTTTCTTTTTTCTCTCATTTGGGTGGGGAATCCTGATTTCACAGAAGCATTTTAGGGTGCACCTTGACTGTACCACAGTCGATACATCCAGCTGCATCCGTTCAGTCATCTCTCACCAAAATGACTAGGAGGAGGAATGCCCAACAGAAGAAAAATACAGAGGATAGACCTTCTGCAACAGAGCTAATGGCTATCGACATAGACAATATGTCGGTAAAGGAATTCAGGCTAACAATTATCCAGGCAATAGCTAGGTTGGAGAAAGCCATGGATGACCAAACAGAATTGATTAGGGCAGAACTGAAAGCCATAAGGGATGATGTTGAAAATGCTCTCAATGAATTCCAATCTAATCTAAATTCTCTAAAAGCTAGGGTAACTGAGACAGAATATAGAATTAGTGATCTGGAGGACAAACAGAGAGAAAGGATCAGAAGGAAGCCAGGAACAAACAGCTCAGAAGCCACAAAAACAGAATAAGGGAAATAAATGATGCCATGAAACGTTCCAATGTCAGAATTATTGGAATCCCTGAAGGGGAGGAAAAAGAAAGAAGTCTAGAAGATATAGTGGAACAAGTTGTCTAAGAAAATTTTCCCAATCTCACGAATGGAAACAATGTTCATGTACTAGAGGCAGAGCTGTTTCCCCCCAAGATTTTAGATTCTCAAAAGACCTCGTGACACCTGATAGTTAGAATGAAGAATTACAATTCTAGACAGACCCTCTTGAAAGAAGCTAGGACAAAGAAGCTCCTTACAGGAAAGTCCATTAGAATAACGTCAGACCTGTCCACAGAGACCTGGCAAGCCAGGAAGGGCTGGCAAAATATATTCAGAGTACTAAATGAGAAGAACATGCAGCCAAGAATACTCTATCCAGCAAGACTGACATTCAAAATGGATGGAGAGATAAAGAGTTTCCAAGACCGGCAATGCTTAAAAGACTATGCAGCCACCAAGCTGACACTGCAGGAAATATTGGGGGGGGGTCCTATAAAAGAGAAAAAATCCTAAGAATATCATTGAACAGAAATATAGAGACATTCCTCAAAATGTTGAAAATAGAACTACCCTAGGGGCACCTGGGTGGCTCAGTGGATTAAGCCGCTGCCTTCGGCTCAGGTCATGATCTTAGGGTCCTGGGATCGAGCCCCGCATCAGGCTCTCTGCTCCGCGGGGAGCCTGCTTCCTCCTCTCTCTCTGCCTGCCTCTCTGCCTACTTGTGATCTCTCTGGCAAATAAATAAATAAAATATTTTAAAAAAAAAGAAAGAAAATAGAACTACCCTATGACCCAGCAATTGCACTACTGGGTATTTACCCTAATGATACAAACGCAGTGATCCAAAGGGGCACGTGCACCCGAATGTTTATAGCAGCAATGTCTACAATAGCCAAACTATGGAAAGAACCTAGATGTCCATCAACAGATGAATGGATAAAGAAGATGTGGTATATATACACCATGGAATACTATGCAGCCATCAAAAGAAATGAAATCTTGCCATTTGCGATGACGTGGATGGAACTAGAGGGTATCATGCTTAGTGAAATAAGTCAATCGGAGAAAGACAACTATCATATGATCTCCCTGATATGAGGACGTGGAGATGCAACATGGGGGGTTAGGGGGATAGGAGAAGAATAAATGAAACAAGATGGGATTGGGAGGGAGACAAACCATAAATGACTCAATCTCACAAAACAAACTGGGGGTTCCTGGGGGGAAGTGGGGTTGGTAGAGGGGGAGGGGGTTATGGACATTGGGGAGGGTATGTGCTATCATGAGTGCTGTGAAGTGTGTAAACCTGGCGATTCACAGACCTATACCCCTGGGGATAAAAAGACATTATATGTTTATAAAAAAAAAAAATTGGAAGGGGAGGCAACCATAAGAGACTATGGACTCTGAAAAACAACCTGAGGGTTTTGCAGGGTCAGGGGTGGGAGGTTAGGGGAACAGGTGGTGGGTAGTAGGGAGGGCACGTATTGCATGGAGCACTGGGTGTTGTGCAAAAACAATGAATACTGTTATGCTGAAAAAATTTAAAAAAAGAAATATAGAGACAATCTACAGACAGGCTTCAAAGGTAACACGATGTCAATAAAAATGTATCTATCAATAATCATCCTCAATGTGAATGCCCTAAATGTGCCCATAAAATGACACAGGGTTGCAGATTGGATAAAACGACAGGACCCATCCATATGTTGTCCACAAGAGACCCATTTTGAACCTAAGGATACACCCAGACTGAAAGTGAAGGGATGGAAAAGCATCTTTCATGCCAATGGGCCTCAAAAGAAGTCCAGGGTAGCAATTCTCACATCAAATAAATCAGATTTTAAACTAAAGACTGTAGTCAGAGATACAGAAGGACACTACATCATTCTTAAAGGACTATCCACCAAGATGATCTAACAATTGTAAATATCTACGCCCCCAATATGGGAGCAGCCAATTACATAAGGAAACTATTAATCAAGATAGTCATACTGATATGAATACATTAATACTAGGAGATCTTAATACACCTATCTCAGTAATAGATAGATCATTGAAGCAGAAAATCAATAAAGAAATAAGAGCATTGAATGAAACATTGGACCAGATGGACCTCATAGACATATACAGAACATTCCACCCTAAAACAACAGAATACTCATTCTTCTCAAGTGCACATGGAACCATCTCCAGAATAGACCACATACTGGGTCACAAAGCAGGACTCAACTGATACCAAAAGACTGACATTACTCCCTGCATATTCTCAGATCACAATGCTTTGAAACTGGAGCTCAATCACAAGGAAAAGTTCGGAAGGAACTCAAACACCTGGAAGTTAAAAACCACCTTGCTTAAGAATGCTTGGATCAACCAGGATATCAAAGATGAACTTAAACAATTCATGGAAACCAATGAGAATGAAGACACTTCGGTCCAAAACCTATGGGATACAGCAAAGGCGGTTCTAAGGGGGAAATACATAGCCATCCAAGCCTCCCTCAAAAAAATTGAAAAATCCAGAATACACCAGCTGTCTCTACACCTTAAAGAACTGGAGAATCAACAACAAATCAAACCAACTCCACATGCAAGAAGGGAACTAATCAAGATCAGAGCAGAGATCAATGAGGTAGAAACCAGAGATACAGTAGAACGTATCAATGAAACTAGAAGCTGGTTTTTTGAAAGAATCAATAAGATCGATAAACCATTGGCCACACTAAGCCAAAAGAAAAGAGAGAAAGCCCAAATTAATAAAATTATGAATGAAAAGGGAGAGATCACAACTAACACCAAGGAAATAGAAACAATCATCAGAAATTATTACCAACAGTTATATGCCAATAAGCTAAGCAACCTAGATGAAATGGATGCATTCCTGGAAAACTACAAACTCCCAAAATTGAACCAGGAAGAAATTGACAACATGAATAGACCTATATCTAGTAACGAGATTGAAGCAGTGATCAAAAACCTCCCAAAAAACAAGAGCCCAGGACCTGACGGATTCCCTGGGGATTTCTACCAAACTTTCAAAGTAGAAATAACACCAATTCTCCTGAAGCTGTTTCAAAAAATTGAAGTGGAAGGAAAAATTCCAGACTCTTTTTATGAAGCCAGCATTACCCTGATCCCCAAACCAGGCAAAGACCCTACCAAAAAGGAGAATTTCAGACCAATATCACTGATGAATATGGATGCTAAGATTCTCAACAACATCCTAGCAAGCAGGATCCATCAGCACATTAAAAAGATTATCCACCATGACCAGGTGGGATTCATCCCTGGGTTACAAGGATGGTTCAACATTCACAAATCACTCAATGTGATAGAACAAATCAATAAGAGAAGAGAGAAGAACCACATGGTTCTCTCAATTGATGCAGAAAAGTATTTGACAAAATCCAGCATCCATTCCTGATTAAAATGTTTCAAAGTATAGGAATAGAGGGAATATTCCTGAACTTCATAAAATCTATCTATGAAAAACCCACAGCAAATATCATCCTCAATGGGAAAAAGCTTGCAGCCTTCCTGTTGAGATCAGGAACACGACAAGGATGTCCACTCTCACCACTCTTGTTCAACATAGTATTAGAAGTCCTAGCAATGGCAATCAGACAACAAAGAGAAATAAAATGTATCCAAATTGGCAGTGAAGAAGTCAAACTCTCTCTCTTCGCAGATGACATGATTCTTTATATGGAAAACCCCAAAGACTCCACCCCCAAAGTACTAGAACTCATACAGCAATTCAGTAACATGGCAGGATACAAAGTCAACGTACAGAAATCAGTGGCTTTCTTATACACTAACAATGAAAATACAGAAAGGGAAATTAGAGAATTGATTCCATTAACTATAGCACCAAGAACTGTAAGATACCTGGGAATAAACCTAACCAAAGAGGTAAAGGATCTGTACTTGAGGAACTACAGAACACTCATGAAATAAATTGACGAAGACACAAAAAGATGGAAGACCATTCCATGCTCTAGGATTGGAAGAATAAACATTGTTAAAATGTCTATACTGCCTAGAGCAATCTAGACTTTTAATACCATTCCGATCAAAATTCCACCGGTAATTTTCAAAGAGCTGGAGCAAATAATCCTAAAATTTGTATGGAATCAGAAGAGACCCCGAATTGCTAAGGAAATGTTGAAAAACAAAAACAAAACTGGCAGCATCGTGTTACCTGATTTCAAGCTTTACTACAAAGCTGTGATCACCAAGACAGCATGGTACTAGCATAAAAACATAGACACATAGACCAGTGGAACAGAGTAGAGAGCCCAGATATGGACCCTCAACTCTATGGTCAAATAATCTTCGACAAATCAGGAAAAAATATACAGTGGAAAAAAGATAGTCTCTTCAATAAATGGTGCTGGAAAAACTGAACAGCGATATGTAGAAGAATGAAACTTGACCATTTTCTTACACCATACACAAAGATAAACTCGAAATGGATAAAAGACCTCAACGTTAGACAGGAATCCATCAGAACCCTAGAGGAGAACATAAGCAGTAACCTCTTCGATATCAGCCACAACAACTTCTTTCAAGATATGTCTCCAAAGGCAAAGGAAAGAAAAGCAAAAATTAACTTTTGGGACTTCATCAAGATCAAAAGCTTCTGCACAGCAAAGGAAACAGTCAACAAAACAAAGAGGCAACCCACGGAATGGGAGAAGATATTTGCAAATGACACTACAGACAAAAGGTTGATATCCACGGGGTGCCTGGGTGGCTCAGTTGGTTAAAGCCTCTGCCTTCAGCTAAGGTCATGATCCCAGGGTACTGGGATCGAGCCCCACATCGGGCTCTCTGCTTGGCAGGGAGCCTGCTTCCCTTCCTTTCTCTCTCTCTGCCTGCCTCTCTGCCTACTTGTGATCTCTGTCTGTCAAATAAATAAAATCTTAAAAAAAAAAAAAGGTTGATATCCAGGATCTATAAAGAACTCCTCAAATGCAACACACACAAAACAGATAATCATATCAAAAATGGGCAGACGATACGAACAGACACTTCTCCAATGAAGACATACAAATGGCTATCAGACACATGAAAAAATGCTCATCATCACTAGCCATCAGGGAGATTCAAATTAAAACCACATTGAGGGGGCGCCTGGGTGGCTCAGTGGGTTAAGCTGCTGCCTTCGGCTCAGGTCATGATCTCAGGGTCCTGGGATCGAGTCCCGCATCGGTCTCTCTGCTCAGCAGCGAGCCTGCTTCCCTCTCTATCTCTCTGCCTGCCTCTCTGTCTACTTGTGATATCTCTCTGTCAAATAAATAAATAAAATTAAAAAAAAACACACTGAGATATCACCTTACACCAGTTAGAATGGTCAAAATTAGCAAGACAAGAAACAACGTGTGTTGGAGAGGATGTGGAGAAAGGGGAACCCTCTTACACTGTTGGTGGGAATGCAAGTTGGGGCAGCCATTTTGGAGAACAGTGTGGAGTTTCCTCAAGAAATTAAAAATAGAGCTTCCCTATGACCCTGCAATTGCACTGCTGGGTATTTACCCCAAAGATACAGATGTAGTGAAAAGAAGAGCCATATGTACCCCAATGTTTATAGCAGCAATGGCCATGGTCACCAAATTGTGGAAAGAACCAAGATGCCCTTCAACAGACGAATGGATAAGGAAGATGTGGTCCATATACACGATGGAGTATTATGCCTCCCTCAGAAACGATGACTACCCAACTTTTGTAACAACATGGATGGGACTGGAGGAGATTATGCTGAGTGAAATAAGTGAAGCAGAGAGAGTCAAGTATTATATGGTTTCACTTATTTGTGGAGCATAACAAAGAACATGGAGGACATGGGGAGATGGAGAGGAGAAGGGAGCTGAGGCAAATTGGAAAGGGAGATGAACCATGAGAGACTATGGACTCTGAAAAACCTGAGGGTTTTGAAGGGAGGGGCAGGGGGTGGGAGGTTGGTGAACCAGGTGGTGGGTAATAGGGAGGGCACGTATTGCATGGAGCACTGGGTGTGGTGCAAAAACAATGAATACTGTTACGCTGAAAATAAATAAAATAAATAAATAAGGTTTTTCCAGGTAAATAATGGGCAACAGCATTAAAAATAAAATGGAATATTGTAACAGTTATTAAGGATGTGGTAAATTTGAATACACTGAAAGTAATCAAAAAAATAAACTACATTGAGATACCAATTTATACCAGTTAGAATGGCAAAAATTAGCAAGTGAAGACACAACAAGTGTTGGAGAGATTGGGGAGAAAGGAGAACCCTCTTAGACTGTTAGTGGGAATGTAAGTTGGTACGGCCACTTAGGAAAACAGTGCAGAAGTTCCTCAAAAAGTTAAAGATAGAGCTACCCTATGACCTGGTCATTTCACTATTAGATATTTACACCAAAGATACAGATGTAGTGAAAAGAAGGGCTAAATGCGCCCCAATGTTCATAGAAGCAATGTCCACAATAGCCAAACTGTGGAAAGAGTCGAGATGACCTTCAACAGATGAATGGCTAAAGAAGATGTGGTCCATATATACAATGGAATATTACTCAGCCATCAAAAAGAATGAATACCCAACTTTTGCATTAACATGGATGGGACTGGAGGAGATTATGCTGAGTGAAATAAATCAAGCAGAGAAATTATCAATTATCATATGGTTTCACGTATTTGTGGAACATAAGGAATAGCATGGAGGACATTAGGAGAAGGAAGGGAAAAATGAAGGGAGGGGGGAATCAGAGGGGGAAACAACACGACAGACTATAGCCTCCAAGAAACAAACAGAGTTTTAAAGAGGAAGGGGTGGGTGGATGGGTGGCCCAGTGCTGGTATTAAGGAAGGCACATAGTGCAAGGAGTACAGGATGTTATACATAAACAATGAATCTTAGAAGACTACATTAAAAACTAATGAGGTACTGTATGGTGACTAACATAATAAGAAATTTTTAAAAATTCCAACCAAAGGACTAACGACCGCCCTCCGCTGCCTCCACTTCGACCTCTCGCGCCCGCTTCAGGCACGAACAACACGAGTTGTCCCAGGTGCTCCTCCAAGTGCCTGTTTTCCTTCTGGAAGTCTCAGCTGGGAGGAGTCAGAGGAGGAAAGAAAGTCTGTTGTAAATCCAACTTAGAGCCGCTTACCTCGGTAGGACAGCGTTCTGGGGCTCTAGAAAACAAGTAGATTAGGTGAGTTTGCTCACCTAACTCGGTGTGGAAGAGTGACCCATAAACTCAAACATCTGTCCCAGAGTAGACGCTTGGTGTGTGGGGACAAGTGCCAGACCCTTGCAGCCTTATCATGTACAGCAGAGCTTACTGCTTGCTGGAAAGAGACTTCCAGGAGCTGAAGGAGAACAACTTTAAGGTTATGCTTTCTAATCCAGTGCTAGAAAATCCAGTGAATTTGGAAGCAGCCCAAATGCTGATTAAAGATGAATCTCTGTATAAACAAGTAGTTCTAAGACTTTTCAACCAACCATCACAATTGAGAGATAATGGCCCTGAGTTTCCTAAAGATCCAGATAAAGTTATCAGATCAATTAAAGAAATCGATTTTAATGATTACTATGAGACATGGTCTACAATAGCCACATCAAAAGCCACAGAACACTGTAGAAATTCATGTAAGAGACGAAGATCACAAGTAGGCAGAGAAGCACACAGAGAGAGAGGAGGAAGCAGGCTCCCCGCTGAGCAGAGAGCCCAATGCGGGGCTAGATCCCAGGATCCTAGGACCCCAGGATCATGACCTGAGCCGAAGGCGGAGGCTTTAACCCACTGAGCCACTGTGGCACCCCTACAGTTACATTCTTATCACTGCAAAGATTATGAAACTCTTATGCATATTTGTGAAAGTTTTTTTATTCATATTGATGTGTGGTTATATTTCAATTTGGGGTATTAACTCTTTTCCATATCTTTATGCTACAAATGTACCCATAGTCATGTGTACCATAGTAATAGTAAATTTATTCATGTACAGTACAATTTACCAGGTATACTCTGTTTGTTTTTTAATCATCCCCATCTTATTCTTTTACTTATTTGTCAACCAGTATTTACTGAATGCCTAATATATGTCATACATAGTAGTATAAAAAAAAATTCCAACCCAAAACTCTTTACACCTAAAGATTATCACTCAGAATTGAAGAAGAGAGTAAAAGTTTAAATATATGCAAAACCTAAAAGAGTCATCACCACTAAAACAGTCTTTCAGGAAACAGTCTTTCAGGAAATGTTCAAGAGATCTCTCAAAACTGGTAAGAAATGACACTAATAAAAGAAAATATACATAAGTAAAATTTCACTGGAAAAGATAAATAATAAAGATAGTAGTTCAAACACTTCTGAAGAACAATGCATATTAAAAGGGAAAAAAAATAAAATTGACTAAAAGTTCAATAGCTCCCTAAGAGATAGATAAAAAGATGTAGAATGTGAAATAAAAATATAAAACTTGGGTGTAAAGAGAAAAACTATGGAATTCTGGAATATGTTCAAATTCAAGGTGTTATCAACTCAAAACAGACCATTATACACATAAGAACTTTAATGCTGATCTCATGGAAGCCACAAGGCAAAATCTTAGAGTAAGTACACAAAAGAAAATGAAAAAGGAATCTAAACATATCATTGATGAAAGCCATCAAATCACAAGGGATTAGAGAAGGAGCAGATGAAATGAACAGAGTAGTAAGAGCTGAAAAACGAGCTAGCAAAATGCCAAAATACATACTTATTGATAATTACCTTAAATAAACAAAATTTTCCATACAAAAGACATATAGAATGGCTGAATGGCATTAAAAAAAGACCTATCTACATGCTACCTTCAATACTCATTTCAGAAGGAAGAACATACAGAGACCAAAAGTGAAGGGACAGAGAAAGCTATTCATGCAAGTGGAATCAGAAAAAAAGATAAAATCACCTCAAAAGACATACTAATAATAGACAATAACGGCATAACATAATTATGAAGGTGAATCCAACCAGAAGAAATAAAATTTATTTTTTATATATATAATAAATTATATCCATATAACATATATAACAACTCATATGTTATATATAAACAAATTATATGCACACACACACACATATATATATCTATATATATATATATGCAACAAACATAGGAATGCTAAATACATAAAGCAAAGATTAACATACCTGAGGCAATATAATAATAGTAAGGGGCTTTAACACCCCATTTACATTAATAGATAGATTACCTAAAAAGAAAATTCATGAGCAAACATTGATCGTAACAATTTAGACCAGTTGGATTTCATAGGTAAAAAAAAACATTCCATCCAATAGCAACATACTGCATGTTCTTCTCAAGCATACATGGAACATTACCCTGGATAGATCATATTTTAGGCAACAAAGTAATTCTCAATAAATCCAAGAATATTGAAATCATATAAAACATCTTCTCTTAACCACAATGGCATGAATCTAGGTATCAGTGACAAGAAAACTGGAAAAAAACACAAAAATGTGGAGCTTAGCAACATACTACTGAACAACTAAGGAGTCATCCAAGATATCAGTGAAAAAAAACTTTTAAAACCTAGAGAGTAATGAATATAGAAATATAACATAGAAGTATTTGGGATGCAGCAAAAGTAGTCTAGGAAGAAAGGTCATGGCCATACAGGCCTACCTCAAGAAACCAGAAAAATCTCGGGGCACCTGGGTGGCTCAGTGGGTTAAGCCGCTGCCTTCGGCTCGGGTCATGATCTCAGGGTCCTGGGATCGAGTCCCGCATCGGGTTCTCTGCTCAGCAGGGAGCCTGCTTCCCTCTCTCTCTCTCTCTCTGCCTGCCTCTCTGTCTACTTGTGATCTCTCTCTGTCAAATAAATTAAAAAAAAAAAATCTTTAAAAAAAAAAAAAAAAAGAAACCAGAAAAATCTCAAACAGTTTAACACCTGGAGAATCTAGAAAAAAAAAAAAAAAAAAAAAAGCAAAAGCCATGGCCCAAGTTAGTAGAAGAAGAAAAGGGTAAAACCAGAGCAGAAGTAAAAATTGAGACTTAAAATACAATAGAAAAGATCAATGAAATTTCCCTGAGTGGCTGTTGGTTAAGTGTCTGCCTTTGACTCAGGTCATGATTCTGGGGTTCTGGGGTCCTGGGATCAAGCCCAGTAACAGGCTCCCTGTTCAAGGAGAATCTACTTCTCCCTGTTCCCTTTCACCTCCCTCTACTTGTGGTCTCTCTCTCACACTCTCTGTTGCTCACTCCCACGCTCTCAAATAAATAAATAAAATCTTAAAAAGATCAATGAAACCAAGAGCTTTGGAAAGATCAGAATTGATAAATCTTTACCCAGACTCATCAAGAATAAAAGAAATTGGACTTAAAAAAAAGATCAGAATAAAAAAGAAGTAACAACCAATACCACGAAATACAAAGGACTGTGAGACTACTATGAAAAATCATATGCCAACAAATTAGATAACTTAGAAGAAATGGATTAAATTACTAGAAAAATAGAGTCTTTCAAGACTGAATCAGGAAAAAAATAGAAAATTTAAAACCAACAAGTACTAGTAATAGAATTGAATGAAAACACTCCCACAAACAAAAGTTCAGGACCAGATATCCTCACACATTAATTCTACCCAACATTTAAAGAATAGTGAATACCTACCCTTTTTAAGCTATTCCAAAAAATAGAAGGAAAGCTTTCAAACTGACTATAAGGCTAGCATTACCCTGATACCTAAATCAGACAAAGATATTACAAAGAAGGTGGGAGGAGTCAAGATGGCGGAGAAGTAGCAGGCTGAAACTATATGAGGTAGCAGGAGATCAGCTAGATAGCTTATCTAAACATTGCAAACACCTAGAAATCCAATGGGAGGTTGAAGAGAAGAAGAACAGCAATTCTAGAAACAGAAAATCAACCACTTTCTAAAAGGTAGGACTGGCGGAGAAGTGAATCCAAAGCAATGGGAAGATAGACCGCGGGGGGAGGGGCCGGCTCCAGGCAAGCGGCAGAGCAATGGAGCACAAAATCAGGACTTTTAAAAGTCTGTTCCACTGAGGGACATTTCTTCAGAGACTAAACCAGGATGAAGCCCACGTGGAGTCCGCATGGTCCCAGGTCCTGCAGGATCACAGAAGGATCGGGGATGTCGGATTGTCACAGAGCTTGCAGGTATTAGAACGGGGAAGCCGGCTACAGAGACAGAGCCGAGGAGTGAGTTCTCAGCTTGGGGTTACCTTGAACCGGTCACAGGCTGGGTGAGCTCGGAGCATGGACGGAGGCCGGGGATATGGGAGTGATTGGGCACTGTTTTCTGGGGGCAAACTAAGGAGTGGGGCCCCGGGCTCTTATCTCCTCTGGGCTGGAGACTGGGAGCCCGCCATTTTCATACCGTCCTCCAGAACTCTACAGAAAGCGTTCAGGGAACAAAAGCTCCCAAAAGTGAACCTGAGTGTATTACGTAGCCTGGCCCCTGGTAAGAGTGGTGCAATTCTGCCTCGGGCAAAGACACTTGAGAATCACTACAACAGGCCCTTCCCCCAGAAGAGCAACAAGAAATCCAGACAGGACCAAGTTCACCTACCAAGGAGAGCAGGTTCAATACCGAGGACAGCAGTGGAATTCCAGAGGAAGAGAAAACAAAGAACGGAACTCATGGCTTTCTCCCCATGATTCTTTAGACTTGCAGTTAATTTAATTTTTTTAAATTTTTTATTCTTCTTCTGCTAAATTTTTTTAACTTTTACCCTTTTCTTTTTTAATGTTTTTAACTAGATTATCTAATATATATATATTTTTTTCTTTTTTATATATTTTTTTATTTGTTTTCTTTTTTAAATTTTTCTGAAGCAATTTTTATCCCCTTTCTCCCCGCCACAATTTGGGGTCTCTTCTGATTCGGTTACAGTGCATTTTTCTGGGGTCTTTGCCACCCTTTTAGTATTTTACTTGCTCCTTCATATACTCTTATCTAGACAAAATGACAAGGCAGAAAAATTCACCACAAAAAAAAAGAACAAGAGGTAGTACCAAAGGCTAGGGACATAATCAATACAGACATTGGTACGATGTCAGATCTAGAGCTCAGAATGACGATTCTCAAGGTTCTAGCTGGGCTCGAAAAAGGCATGGAAGATATTGGAGAAACCCTCTATGGAGATATAAAAGCCCTTTCTGGAGAAATAAAAGAACTAAAATCTAACCAAGTAGAAATCAAAAAAGCTATTAGTGAGGTGCAATCAAAAATGGAGGCTCTCACTGCTAGGATAAATGAGGCAGAAGAAAGAATTAGTGATAGAGAAGACCAAATGACAGAGAATAAAGAAGCTGAGCAAAAGAGAGACAAACAGCTACTGGACCACAAGGGGAGAATTCGAGAGATAAGTGACACCATAAGACGAAACAACATTAGAATAATTGGGATTCCAGAAGAAGAAGAAAGAGAGAGGTGATCAGAAGGTATATTGGAGAGAATTATTGGAGAGAATTTCCCTAATATGGTAAAGGGAACAAGCATCAAAATACAGGAGGTGAAGAGAACCTACCGCAAAATCAAAAAGAACAGGTCCACACCCCGTCACCTAACAGTAAAATTTACAAGTCTTAGTGACAAGAGAAAATCCTGAAAGTTTCCCAGGAAAAGAACTCTCTAACAAACAATGGTAAAAATATTTGATTGGCAGCAGACTTATCCACAGAGACCTGGCAGGCCAGAAAGAACTGGCATGATAGATTCAGAGCACTAAACGAGAAAAACATGCAGCCAAGAATATTATATCTAGCTACGCTATAATTAAAAAAAGAAGGAAAGATAAAAAGCTTCCAGGACAAACAAAAATTGAAAGAATTTGCAAACACCAATCCAGCTCTATGGGAAATATTGAAAGGGGTCCTCTAAGCAAAGAGAGAGCCTAAAAGTAACAGATCAGAAAGGAACAGAGACAATATACAGTAACAGTCACCTTACAGGCAATACAATGGCACTAAATTCATATCTCTCAATAGTTACCCTGAATGTTAATGGGCTAAATGCCCCAAGACATAGGGTATCAGAATGGATAAAAAAACAAAACCCATCTATATGTTGCCTACAAGAAACTCATTTTAGACGCGAAGACACCTCCAGATTTAAAGTGAGGGGGTGGAAAACAATTTACCATGCTAATGGGCATCAGAAGAAAGCTGGGGTGGCAATCCTATCAGATCAATTAGTCTTTAGGCCAAAGACTGTAACAAGAGATGAGGAAGGACACTATATCCTACTCAAAGGGTCTGTCCAACAAGAAGATCTAACAATTTTAAATATCTATGCCCCTAACGTGGGAGCAGCCAAATATATAAGCCAATTACTAACAAAATCAAAGAAACACATCAATAATAATACAATAATAGTAGGGGACTTGAACACTCCCCTCACTGAAATGGACAGATCATCCAAGCAAAAGATCAACAAGGAAATAAAGGCCTTAAATGACAGACTGGACCAGATGGACATCACAGATATATTCAGAACATTTCATCCCAAAGCAACAGAATACACATCGTTCTCTAGTGCACATGGAACATTTTCCAGAATAGATCACATCCTGGGTCACAAATCAGGTCTCAACCGGTACCAAAAGATTGGGATCATTCCCTGCATATTTTCAGACCATAATGCTCTGAAGCTAGAACTCAATCACAAGAGGAAATTTGGAAAGAATCCAAATACATGGAGACTAAACAGCAACCTTCTAAAGAATGAATGGGTCAAACAGGAAATTAAAGGAGAATTGAAAAAATTCATGGAAACAAATGAAAATGAAAACACAACGGTTCAAAATCTGTGGGACAAAGCAAAGGCAGTCCTGAGAGGAAAATATATAGCGGTACAAGCCTTTCTCGAGAAACAAGAAAGGTCTCAAGTACACAACCTAACCCTACACCTAAAGGAGCTGGCGAAAGAACAAGAAAGAAACCCTAAACCCAGCAGGAGAAGAGAAATCATAAAGATCAGAGCAGAAATCAATGAAATAGAAACCAAAAAAACAACAGAAAAAATCAATGAAACTAGCAGCTGGTTCTTTGAAAGAATCAATAAGATTGATAAAGCCCTGGCCAGACTTATCAAAAAGAAAAGAGAAAGGACCCAAATCAATAAAATCATGAATGAAAGAGGAGAGATCACAACTAACACCAAAGAAATACAGACAATTATAAGAACATACTATGAGCAACTCTACGCCAACAAATTTGACAATCTGAAAGAAATGGATGCATTCCTAGAGACATATAAACTACCACAACTGAACCAGGAAGAAATAGAAAACCTGAACAGACACATAACCAGTAAGGAGATTGAAACAGTCATCAAAAATCTCCAAACAAACAAGAGCCCAGGGCCACACAGGCTTCTCAGGGGAATTCTACCAAATATTTAAAGAAGAATTAATACCTATTCTCCTGAAACTGTTCCAAAAAATAGAAATGGAAGGAAAACTTCCAAACTTATTTTATGAGGCCAGCATCACCTTGATCCCAAAACCAGACAAGGATCCCACCAAAAAAGAGAACCACAGACCAATATCCTTGATAAACACAGATGCAAAAATTGTCACCAAAATACTAGCCAATAGGATTCAACAGTACATTAAAAGGATTATTCACCACGACCAAGTGGGATTTATTCCAGGGCTGCAAGGTTGATTTGACATCCGCAAATCAATCAATGTGATACAACACATTAGTAAAAGAAAGAACAAGAACCATATGATACTCTCAATAGATGCTGACAAACCATTTGACAAAGTATAGCATCCCTTCCTGATCAAAACTCTTCAAAGTGTAGGGATAGAGGGCACATACCTCAATGTTATCAAAGCCATCTATGAAAAACCCACCACAAATATCATTCTCAATGGAGAAAAACTGAAAGCTTTTCTGCTAACGTCAGGAACACAGCAGGGATGTCCATTATCTCCACTGCCATTCAACATAGTACTAGAAGTCCTACCCTCAGCAATCAGACAACAAAAGGAAATTAAAGGCATCCAAATCGGCAAAGAAGAAGTCAAACTATCACTCTTTGCAGACGATATAATACTATATGTGGAAAACCCAAAAGACTCCACTCCAAAACTGCTAGAACTTGTACAGGAATTCAGTAAAGTGTCAGGATATAAAATCAATGCACAGAAGTCAGTTTCTCTACACCAACAACAAGAGAGAAGAAAGAGAAATTAAGCAGTCAGTCCCATTTACAATTGTACCCAAAACTATAAGATACCTAGGAATAAACCTAACCAAAGAGGCTAAGGTACTGCATGCAGAAAACTATAAAGTACTCATGAAAGAAATTGAGGAAGACACAAAGAAATGGAAAAACGTTCCATGCTCATGTATTGGAAGGATAAATATTATGAAAATGTCTATGCTACCTAAGCAATCTACACATTTAATGCAATCCCTATCAAAATACTATCCATTTTTTTTCAAAGAAATGGAACAAATAATCCTAAAATTTATATGGAACCAGAAAAGACCTCAAATAGCCAAAGGAATATTGAAAAAAAAAGCCAAAGTGGAGGCATCACAATTCCGGACTTCAAGCTCATTACAAAACTGTCATCATCAAGACAGCATGGTCCTGGCACAAAAACAGACACATAGATCAATGGAACAGAATAGAGAGCCCAGAAATCGACCCTCAACTCTATGGCCAACTAATCTTCGACAAAGCAGGGAAGAATGTCCAGTGGAAAAAAGCCTCTTCAATAAATGGTGCCGGGAAAATTGGACAGCCACATGCAGAAAAATGAAATTGGACCACTTCCTTACACCACACACGAAAGTAGACACAAAATGGATGAAGGACCTCAATGTGAGAAAGGAATCCATCAAAATCCTTAAGGAGAACACAGGTAGCAACCTCTTCGACCTCAGCCACAGCAACGTCTTCCTAGGAACATTGCCAAAGGCAACGGAAGCAAGGGCAAAAATGAACTATTGGGATTTCATCAAGATCAAAAGCTTTTGCACAGCAAAGGAAACAGTTAACAAAACCAAAAGACAACTGACAGAATGGGAGAAGCTATTTGCAAACGACATATCAGATAAAGGGCTAGTGTCCAAAATCTATAGAGAACTTAGCAAACTCAACACCCAAAGAACAAATAATCCAATCAAGAAATGGGCAGAAGACATGAACAGACATTTCTGCAAAGAAGACATCCAGATGGCCAACAGACACATGAAAAAGTGCTCCACATCACTCGGCATCAGGGAAATACAAATCAAAACCACAATGAGATATCACCTCACACCAGTCAGAATGGCTAAAATTAACAAGTCAGGAAATGACAGATGCTGGCAAGGATGCGGAGAAAGGGGAACCCTCCTCCACTGTTGGTGGGAATGCAAGCTGGTGCAACCACTCTGGAAAACAGCATGGAGGTTCCTCAAAATGTTGAAAATAGAACTACCCTATGACCCAGCAATTGCACTACTGGGTATTTACCCTAAGGATACAAATGTAGTTTTCCGAAGCGCACATGCACCCGAATGTTTATAGCAGCAATGTCTACAATAGCCAAACTATGGAAAGAACCTAGATGTCCATCAACAGATGAATGGATAAAGAAGAGGTGGTATATATACACCATGGAATACTATGCAGCCATCAAAAGAAATGAAATCTTGCCATTTGCGACGACGTGGATTGAACTAGAGGGTGTCATGCTTAGTGAAATAAGTCAATCGGAGAAAGACAACTATCATATGATCTCCCTGATATGAGGACGTGGAGATGCAACATGGGGGGTTAGGGGGATAGGAGAAGAATAAATGAAACAAGATGGGATTGGGAGGGCAACAAACCATAAGTAACTCTTAATCTCACAAAACAAAGGGAGGGTTGCTGGGGGGAGGGGGGGTTGGGAGAAGGAGAGTGGGGTTATGGACATTGGGGAGGGTATGTGCTATGGTAAGTGCTGTGAAGTGTGTAAACCTGGCGATTCATAGACCTGTACCCCTGGAGATAAAAATACATTATATGTTTATAAAAAATATAAAATAAATAAATTAAAAAGAATAGATATTACCAAGAAAAATAAAGGCAAAGAAAGAAAACTTTCCTTGGACAATATCCCTGATATTCATAGAAGCAAAAATCTTCAGCAAAATATTAGCAAACTGTATTCAACAATACATTAATAGGATTATTCACCACAATCAAGTGGAATTTATTCCAGGGATGCAAGGATGTCTCAACAATCATTGTGCACCCAACAATCATTGTGGTAAATAACATTAATGAAACTAAGGATAAAAATCATATGATTTTCTAAACTAATGCAGTGAGAGCATTTGACAAAAGTCAACATTCAATGAATCTTGGAACACTGAAAAGACTAAAATTAAATAATAAAAAATTTTAAAATAAAACTTTCTAAGGTTTTAACAAAAAATAAATAAATATAATAGTTGAAATATATCTTATAGTCAAAAAATAAAAAAGTCAACATTCACTTCTGATAGAAACTCTTGACAAAGTGGATTTAGAGGGAATATACCTCAACATTAACAAAGGTCATATATGACAAGCCCACGGCTAATAATATATTCTGTAGGGAAAAACTGAAAGCTTTTCCTCTAAGATCAGGAACAAGACAAGAATGTCCGCTCTTGCCACTTTTATTCAACATAAGTATTGAGTATTGCAAGTTTTACTCATAGGAATCAAACAGGAAAGTAAGAGAAGGCATCCAAACTGGTAAGGAAGAAGTAAAACAGTATTTGGAGAAGTCATGATACTATGTATAGAAAACTGTAAAGACTTCAAAAAATTCTTAAAATGAATAAACTCACTAAATTTGTAGGACACAAAATTAATACACAGAAATATCTTGTTTCTTTATGCTAATGACAAAGAGGGAAAAAAAAATTCAGAAATCAATCTCTTTTACAACTGCACCAAGAAGAACAAAATACATAGCATAGTTAACCAGAGAGGTGAAAGACCTATATGTTGAAAGTTATGAGACACTGAATAAAGAAACCGAAGACAACACAAACACATGGAAAGATATACTATGCTCAAAGAGTGGAAGAATATTGTTTAAATGGCCATACTACCCAAAACAATCTACAGATTCAATGCAATCCCTATCAAAATACCAATAGCATTTTTCACAAAACTAGAACAAGTAATTCTAAAGTATTTATGGAACCACAAATGACCTGAATAGCCAAAGCAATCTTGAGAAAGAAGTCCAAGGCTGGCCGTATCAGAATCCCAGATTTCAAAATAGAATACAAAGATATAATAGTTACAACATAATGGTGCTGGCACAAAAATAAACACATATATCAATGCAACAGGGTAGAGAGAGTCCAGAAATAAACCCACACTTACATAATCAATTAATATATACGAAAGAGGCAAGAACATACAATGGAAAAATATAGTCTATTCAGTGAATGTTGGGAAAACTGGTCAGCTATGTGCAGAAGAATGGATCTGAACCACTTTCTCACACCATACACAGAAATAAACTCAAAATGGATTAAACACCTAAATGTGAGACCTGATACCGTAAAAATCCTTAAAGAAAACATGGGTAATAATCTCTAGGACAGTGACCTTAGCACTATTTTTCTGGAAATGTCTCCTCAGTCAAGGAAAACAGAAAATAAACTATTGGAGCTATACCAAAATAAAAGGCTTTGCACAGCAAAAGAAATGATGAACAAAACAAAACACCAACCTCATGAATGGGAGAAGGTATTTGTACATGATATCAATAAGTGATTGTAGTCTGGGGGTGGAGTCTTTTGGGTTTCCCATATAAAGTATCATGTCATCTATGAAATAGATAATCACGTCAAAAAATGGGCAGAAGACATGAACAGACACTTCTCTGAAGAAGACATACAAATGGCTAACAGACACAGGAAAAAATGTTCATCATCACTAGCCATCAGGGAGATTCAAATCAAAGACACATTGAGATACCACCTCACACCAATTAGAATGGCCAAAATCAACAAGACAGTACACAACAAGTGTTGGAGAGAATGTGGAGAAAGGGGAACCCTCTTACACTGTTGGTGAGAGTGCAAGTTGGTGCAGCCACTTTGGAAAACAGTGTGGAGATTCCTTAAGAAATTAAAAATAGAGTTACCCTATGACCCTGAAATTGCACTACTGGGTATTTACCCCAAAGATACAGATGCAGTGAAAAGAAGGGCCATCTGTACCCCAATGTTCATAAGAGCAATAGTAATAGTCGCCAAACTGTGGAAAAAGCCAAGACGTCCTTCAACAGATGAACAGATAAAGATATGGTCCATATACAATGGAGTATTATGCCTCCATCAGAAAGGATGAATACCCAACTTTTGTATCAACATGGACAGGACCAGAGGAGATTATGCTGAGTGAAATAAGTTAAGCAGAGAGAATCAATTATCATATGGTTTCACTCACTTGTGGAGCATAAGGAATAACACAGAGAACATTAGGAGAAGGAAAGGAAAAGTGAATTGGGGAAATCCAAAATATATATAAAGACCTTCCATAATTCAACACCAAATAATAATAATAATAATAATAACAACAACAACACTATGATTAAAAATAAGAGGACTTGAATAGACATTTTTCGAAAGAAAACATACAAATGGCCAATGGATGCATGGAAAGATGCTCAAGATCACTAATCATCAAGTAAATGCAAGTCAAAACCACCACCCAAAAGTTAGAATGGTTTATATCAATAAGACAAAAAGTAACAAAAGTTGGTGAGGATGTAGAGAGAAAGGAACCCTCATACACGTTGGTCGGAATATAAATTGGTACAACCACTATGCAAAACAGTTTGGAGGGTCCTCAAAAAATTAAAAATAGTAATATAAAATCTAGTAATTCCACTACTGGGTATTTACACCCCACCAAAAAAGGGAAACAATAAAGAGATACATGGATCCCTGGTTTCATTATAGCATCAATTATCATAACCAATATATAGAAGCAATCTAAGTATATATTTATAGAGAAAAACAATATTGATAAAAATATATAATATTACTCAGTCATAAAAAGAATACTATCTTGCCATTTGTAACAACATGGGTGGACCTAGAGGGTATTCTACTAAGTACAATAAATAAGACAGAGAAAGACAAATATCATATGATTAAATTTATATTGGAATCTTAAAAAAGTATCATAATATATTAGAATATTTTAAAAAATCAGAAACAGTATCATAAATATATAGAACTAGGGGCTATCAGAGGGCATGGTGGTGGGAAGGGCAATGGGCTAGAGAGTTAAAGGATATTAAGTGTTATAAATTTCTAGTTCTAAAATAAGTTATAAAAAGGAAAAGTATAGCACTGGAAGAATAGTCCAAATAATCACATTTTACAGTGACAGAAGGTAATTCCAATACTCATGTATAGACTGGTCAAATCATTGTTATACACCTCAAACTAATATAACATTGTATATCAACTATATTTCAATAATAATTTTTTAAAGATTATTTATTTATTTATTTGACAGATTGAGATCACAAGTAGGCAGAGAGGCATGCAGAGAGAAGAGGAAGCAGCCTCCATGCTGAACAGAGAGCACCATGCAGGGCTCGATCCCAGGATCCTGGGATCATGACCAGAGCCGAATACAGAGGCTTTAACCCACTGAGCCACACAGGTGCCCCTCAATAATAATTTTTTTTAAAAAACACGGATTAATGGAACAAATCTAATAGCCCACAATTAAACACAACATGTATGGACAATTAATACAACAAAGTATCCAGGAACATCCAGTGGAAAAAGGACCATCTCTTTAGCAAATGGTGTTGGAAAAACTGGACAGCCACATGCCAAAGAAAACTGGCCCACTCTCCTATATCATACACCAAAAGTAACTCAAAATGAACTAAAAATGTGAATGTGAAGCCTGAAACCATGAAATTTCCATGGAAAATATAGTTGGAAAGGCTTTGACATTGATCTTACTGATGTTTTTGTGCATCTGACCATAAGGGGAAGGAAAACAAAAGCAAAAAAATAACACAAATGAGATTCTATCAAACTTGGAAGTTTCTGCACAGTTAAAAAAAATTATGTATGTATATTTATCAGAACAAAAAGGCAACCTACCGAACTGGAAAAGATTTTTGCAAATCAGGTATCTGAAAAGGGACTAATACCTAAATATATAAAGAATTCACAAAACTCATCAGGAAAAAAATGAATGGAATTAAAAAATGGGCAGAGGATCTGAATAGATGAATGAATAGTAATAAATGGATAAGGTAAGATGAATAGACCTTTTTCAAAAAAGACATGCCATTAGACAAAATCATATGAAAAGATGTTCAATGTCACTAATTAAGGAAATGCAAATGAAAACAAGAATGAGATATTACTTCACACCTTTTAGTATAGCTATTATCAAAAAGACAAGAAATAGCAATTATCAGACAAGATGTTGAACAAAGGCATCTCTCGTGCACAGCTGCTGGTGATATAAATTGTTATAGCACTGTGCAAAGAGTACGCAGCTTCTTCAAACAAAATTGAAAGTAGAACTGCCTTATGATTCAACTATTCCATTTCTGGGTATTTATATGAGGCATATAAAAACACCGATTTAAAAGAATATGTGCACCCCTTTGTTCATTCCAGTAATCTCTCCAGTAACTAGGAAAGAGAACCTAAATGCCCATCAATGGATGAATGGATAAAGACAATGTAGCATCTATCTATGTTTGTCCAGACACACACATGCATACAATCGAATACTACTCAGCCATAAAAAAATATGAAATTTTGCCATGTAAAACAATAGGTATAGATGTTGAAATTATTAGGTAAGTGAAATGAGTCAGATGGAGAAAGACTACTATATGATTTCACTTCATGGGGAATCTAAAAAACTATTTAAACAAAACAAGTGATCAAAACAAAACAAACTCCTAGGTACAGAGAACAGATTGGTGGTTACCCAAAGGAAAAGAGGCTGGGGGTGGGAGAAATTAGTAAAGGGGTCAATTCTAAGATAATTGATAGTAACTAGACTTTTAGTGGTGATCACTTTGTTGTAAAAACAGATGTGCACTTATAATATGATGTACCTTAAACCTACATGCTATATGCTCATTTTACCTCAATAATAAAAAGGAAATTTCAGAGGGGGAGATGAACCATGAGAGACTGTGGATTCTGAGAAACAAACTGAGGGTTTTGGAGGGGAGGAGGGTGGGGGGTTGGGGGGTTAGGTGAGCCTGGTGGTGGGTATTATGGAGGGCACATATTGCATGGAGCACTGGGTGTGGTACATAAATAATGAATTTGGAACACTGAAAAAAAATTTAATTTTAAAAAAGTAAATGTAAAAGGTTCCATTACAAGAAGTTTTTTTTTTTTTTTTTTAATGTTATTAGCATGAGAAGATGTCTGCTAGCTGAACCTACTTTGGTAATCATTTTACAATACATATAAATCAAACCCTGTTATATGCCTTAAACTTAAATACTGCTACATGTCAATTATTCTTCAATAAAACTGGGGGGGGAAAGGAAAGATTATTTTAAAGGAAACTTGAGGTGGTTGTTTTCACCACAATTGAATGTGGAATAAAAACTTTTATTTATAAAGTAGAGATTGGAAATGTATGCTTTAGTTTATATTTGTAGCTACTGAAAATTAATGGAGGAGGGGGAAGCTGGCAAGGAGAAAAGTATAGGCGAGTGTGAATAACATTTTTTTTTTTAAAGATTTTATTTATTTATTTGACAGACAGAGATCACAAATAGTCAGAGAGGCAGGCAGAGAGAGGAGGAAGCAGGCTCCCCGCTGAGCAGAGAGCCCGATGCGGGGCTCGATCCCAGGACCCTGGGATCATGACCTGAGCCAAAGGCAGAGGCTTTAACCCACTGAGCCACCCAGGCGCCCCATAACATTTTTTAATATAAATGTCCGCAAATGCTAGAGGGGCCTTCGTGTTCTATGGAAATCGGAATGTGTATTATCATTGCCTTCTGAATTTCTTATTAGCTCTCTAGAAGTTAGATTTCTTCCCTTTGCCTGGGGTAAGTTTTTATTCTCATTTTCAGACTCCAGAGATATTTTAAAAATAAAGACATTTTTCCTTGATCCCCTGAACATTTGCACCTGCATATATAAATGATTTTAAGTTTTTGAAGTACAATTTCTCATCTCAGGCAACTTGTCATTTCTAATAAAGTCCCTTAAACTTTCAAAACTTCTCAGATAGATGTATGTCAGTTCCTTGTAGGTTCAGTGCTGTTTATTTCTGCTTCCAGACAATTTTCTACTCTTTCTGAATATTCAGTTTTCCACCTAGAAAATCACTAAATTGATGCAGATGATCTCCAGGATCCATCCTCACTGTAATATTTAGTCTATCTCTAAACTTGCATTCAGAATCACCTTTTTGATGGTTCTAAGCATCACTTCCACAAACTTCAATTCAAGCAAAATTCATTTTCTTTTGGATCAATCTTAATAGTAGTAATCCATATTTTCCTTCTTGAAGTGAAAATTTTTTGAGAAAACACATGAAATGCATTGCCTCTCCTCTGCTACTCCAGTTCCAATGAGGGAATTGCTTCAGAAGCATCTTAGAAGGACAATTGCTCCAGAGCTATGACCACTTATCTGAGTCTCCACCTTCCTAACTCTTCTCTACCTCTGATCAGTTTAGGTGACTCTCACTGGACCATCATTGACCTTTGAGCCTCTTCATTAATTAGCAACCAGTATTTGCTGATTATTTTTCTGACATTTACCGTAAGGAATAAGACATAATTGTTGCCTGCAATTAGTTTAAAACTTGTAAGAATTTTTAAACAACTACCTTTCAAACAAAGCAGTCATGATAGAAGATAAAATGATTACAAGAACAAAGAGAAATGACAGTTGACTGCACATCAAATGTACATGGATATTATGCAAGATGAAATAAGTTGGACTGAGAAAGATAGAGAGCCTAAGATTTCACTCATATGTGGGATCTAAAAAGCATATCAATAAACAAGCCCCAGAATCAGACTTATCAATACAGAGAATTAACAGTTACCACAGTGAAGGAGAGTGTGACAATGGGCAAAATGGGTGAAGGGGAATATGAAATATAGGCTTCCAGTTATGGAATGAATAAGTTTTGGGAATAAAAGGCACATTATAGGGAATATAGTCAACAATATCATAATTGGGATGTATGGTGACAGATGGTAGCTGAATTTGTGGTGAGCTACACAGCATAGTGTGGAGAAATTGCCTCAGTATGTTATACCCCTGAAAATACTGTAATATTATATGTCAATGATGTTCAAAAATTTTTTTTAATAAAAGAGACTTTAGAAAGGAGGCTTTATTCTAGTTCCACTTTCAAGCAAAAGCAGACTTTCAGTTCATACAGTAATAGAGCCTTTCAGGAGAAGAAGGAAAAACAGCAAGAGCCAAGACATGTTCCTCTTTTCCCTTCCATCCAAAGTGTGTTTTCATCTCTGAAGTAGAACTGTGATGACTGAGAGCATACTGGTTCACTCACTCAGGCAACAGCTGTATTTATCCTTTTTGGGGTACCTAATGCTTGCACAGCACTGGGCTAGCCACTGAGAAATACAGCAGTTAAGAAACAGCACTAGCTCTGCCCTACTGGAGATAGGGAAGAGGCACAGATTAAATGATACTTTCCAGGGGTGCCTTGGTGGCTCAGTGGGATAAAGCCTCTGCCTTTGGCTCAGGTCATGATCCCAGGGTCCTGGGATCAAGCCCGGTATTGGGCTCTTTGCTTGGCGGGGAGCTTCCTCCTCTCTCTGCCTGCTTGTGATCTCTGTCTGTCAAATAAATACATAAAGTCTTAAAAATCAATCAATCAATCAATCAATCAATCAGTCATCCTTTCCAGATCTCCACCAGCTCTCAGATATTATGAAGCATTAATGCCCAAATTTCCTTTCTCCCTTTTTTAGAATTTTCATATTAAATCTATATTGAAAATAGAAGGATGAGTCCCATTTGAATAATGAAAGATTTTATTTTACTTAATAATCAGGTGTTATTTCTCTGTAGAACTGAGGAATCTGTAGGCAACACTGAAATTTGGTCCTCAATCCTTTAATTCTCTTTTGTTTTTATCAGGCTATAGGGTAGAAATTTTTGAGAATCAAAGAACTACATGGAGTACTCTAACTGTCCATCTATGTTCTTTCCCCCAGCGTTTAGATTTTTTTTTTTTTTAATCTTCCCCACAAGGGAAGTTACTGTTCATTAGAGATTAGGGCATTTTGGTACAATAGTGCTTACAAGGTATTGTACTGACAATGAACCAGAACAAAGAAGAGCAAGAACACCCCAACACTGCTGGTAATGTAAGCTAGAAAGAACCTCCAAAACAGAACAACTGAGCCAGACATGAATGGGAAGGAAAATCTTTGAGGTACTCCCAAATATGTGTAAAAACCTGTAGTTATGTTTGCCCTCTTATCGTTTGCATGAGATACACATCACTGATTAAATATGTTTTTCCTAACTGAGCCTAACTGCCGTGTTAATTATCGCAAGGGCAGTGCCATAGAACTATTCTCAAACAGCATTAGTGAATGACTTAATACTTATCAGCAGCAACTTTTTCAAATATGTCATTTTCCCAATGTAAAAACTAGAGATGAGAGAATATTCCTGGTTGGTTGTCTAACTGACGTCCAGGCATGAATAATAACCTATGTTTTTGTGCAAGTCTCTTCAAGAAATAATTTATTCATCCAGTATTGACGGGATACTTGCTATCTGTTAGACTGGCAATAGATATCGAGCTAAACATCCAAAAAAGCCATTTTTAAAATTTCGATGACTTTTTAAAATTATCAGTGGAATGGAATAACTTCAAGCTTTTCTGATTGAGCACTGAAAATATTTAAACACCTAACAAAGCTATGAATTTAGACATTTCTAGGCAACACTGAAAAAATACATGCCTCCTAAATGTTTTTAGAAATGCTATAAAGCAGGGCGCCTGGGTGGCTCCATCAGTTGGGCATCTGACTCCTGATTTCCATTCAGGTCTTGATTTCAGGGCCCTGAGACTGAGCCCCTCAACAGGCTCTGCACTCATCAGGGAGTCTGCTGAAAGTTCTCTCTCTCTCCCTCTCCACTGACCCTCCCCCCATTCTCTCTCTTTCATAAATCTTTTTTTAAAAAGAAGTGCTATAAAGGAACTATTAACTGATGTTTGATTAAAATTTTTTTCACTAGCCCTAGGTTTAAGGAGGTCAAATACCAATACCACTGACACATTGCTTTATATATTACATTATCTGTCCTCAAAGTACATTGAGCCTCCTAAGTAATTACTGTACTCTGTACACTTCTGAAATTACCAAAGGACCAATACTAAACTGGGAATCAAAAGAACAAGGTGCTAATTTAATCTCTGTCCCTAATTACTGATGTGCTATTGGTCAAAAATTTGATCTGCCTGGAGCCTCAAAATTCTTAGTAAAATGAAAAACATAGAAAAAATGGTACTCAAGGTTATTTCTGGTTTTAACAATGAAAAGCACAGTATTAATATTTTAAGTATTTTTGCTGCAGTTGTTCTATGCTGTTTATAACTACGTTGCAAATTAATATTCTACAAACAAAAAATGTTATTGAAATTAGAATCTCAACATATCTAATACTAATTTAGACACAGCTGCATGAAAATAAAAATTAGAACCAAAGAAAATGTATGGAATGAAACAGAAATAAACACAATTTGCCAAATTAGTTTCATTTTAAACAATTCATGGATGTTTTCCATAACTGCCTTTATTACTGCTTTAACAATTGCAAGGTATTTTATCACATTGATAGAAAATAATTTACGGGGTGCCTGGGTGGCTCAGTGGGTTAAAACCTCTGCCTTCGGCTCAGGTCATGATCCCAGGGTTCTGGGATTGAGCCCCGCATCGGGCTCTCTGCTCAGCAGGGAGCCTGCTTCCTCCTCTCTCTCTGCCTGCTTCTCTGCCTACTTGTACTCTC
This sequence comes from Meles meles, assembly GCF_922984935.1. NCBI lineage: Eukaryota > Metazoa > Chordata > Mammalia > Carnivora > Mustelidae > Meles > Meles meles. The sequence goes on from NC_060068.1 coordinate 90,937,323, forward strand.
TGTCTGTCAAATAAATAAATAAAATCTTAAAAAAAAAGAAAAGAAAATATTTTACTCGAGTGATTCTCTATCACTTGTGTGTGTGTGCACTTAAGTCATTTTATTACTTTTACTCATGGTATTCCACATTAAATATTGTGATATAGTGTACTAAGAGCAGTCTGATTTGTTTTTCCAATGTGAAAACATACTTTTTCTTCTGTATTTTCATATTATCTGTTCTTTACTTTTTAATCTCAAGAGTTTTCACAGGCAGTAAGCAATTTGCTTTTCTTTCTTTTTTTTTTTCCTTTAAGTCATAGGTCACCTTGATGTTCTAATGCAGGTGTCTTTCTATTCCAGCCAAGTTTTAATTAGTATTATTAGTAGCATTATTGTATTTAAATTCTTTCTGTTCATTCCTGGAACATCTCATTTGTTGTTTTTGTTTTGTTATTATGTTCTGTTAGCCAACATATACTACATCCTTAGCTTCTGAGGTAGTGTTCAACGAACAATTCATTGAGTATAACACCCAGTGCTCATCACCACACATGTGCTCCTTAATATCCATCAACCCAGTTACCCCATCCCCCTACCCTCTTCCCTTCTGTAACCCTCAGTTTGTTTTTTTTTCCTGGAGTCCAGAGTCTCTCATGGTTTTTCTCCTTCTCTGATTTCTTCCCATTCAGTCTTCCCTCCCTTCCCCTGTGGTCTTCTATGTTATTTCTTATGTTCCACACATGAATGAAACCATATGATAATTATCTTTCTCTCTTTATTTTACTTAGCATAATCCCCTCCAGTTCCATCCATGTTGATGCAAATAATGGGTAGTCATCCTTTCTGATGGCTGTGTAATATTCCATTGTATATATGAACCACATCTTCTTTATTCATTCATCTGCTGAAGGACATTACGTCTCCTTCCACAGTTTCGTTATTGTGGACATTGTGCTATGAACATTGGGGTGCATGTGGCCCTTATTTTCACCATATCTGTATCTCTGGGGTAAATACCCAGTAGGGCAATTGCTGGGTCATAGAGTAGTTCTATTTTTAACATCTTGAAGAACCTCCATGCTGTTTTCCAGAGTGGCTGCACCAACTTGCATCTCCATCAACAGTGTAAGAGGGTTCCCCTTTCTCCACATGTTCACCAACATTTGTTGTTTCCTCTCTTGTTAATTTTTGCCATTCTAACTGGTATAAGGTGGAATCTCACTGTGGTTTTGATTTGTATTTTCCTGTTAATTAGTGATATTGAATATTTTTTCATGTGTCAGTTAGCCATTTGCATGTCTTCTTTGGAGAAGTCTCTATGCATGTATTCTGCCCATTTCTTGGCTGGATTATTTGTTTTGGGGGTGTTGAGTTTTTTTTACAGCACCAATTTGGTTTTCTGTATATATTATTCTGTGATTGCTTTCACTTCATTCTAGATACATCCCAAGCTATCCACAACTATGTAGATATAATTTTCTGTAAAATAAAATTCTACTCCTGAAAATAATACTACACTATGTGTTAACTAATTAGAATTTAAATAAAATCTTAAAAGAAAAAAAAACATTTATTCTGTTCAGTTAGTCAACACACTTAGCTATCATTAGTTTTTTATGTAGTGTTCAATGATTCGTTGAGTATAACACCCAGAGCTCATCACATCACATGACAAAAAATTTAAAAAAACACACACACCAATTGGATTTTTTAAAAATGTGGCATATATGCAATGGAACATTAGTCAGCTGTAAGAACGAAATCTTGCCATTTGCAACAACACAGAGTAGCATTGTGCTAAGTGCAAAAAGTCAGCCAGAAAAAGACAAATACCAGATGATTTCACTCATATGTGGAATTTATGAAGCAAAACAAATGAGCGAAGGAAAAAAGAGAGAGAGAGAGAGAGAGATAGAGAGAAACAGACAAACTCAGAAACAGACTCTTAAGTATAGAGAACAAACTGGTGGTTATCAGAGGAGGGGGATGGGGGCTGGATAAAATAGGTGAAGGGGATTAAGAGTACACTTATCATGATGAGCACTGAATCATGTACAGAATTGCTGAATCACAATATTGTATACCTGCAACTAATATAACACTGTATGTTAAATGAGTAATATTCCCTTGTATATATGGACTACATCCTCTTTATCCATTTGTCTGTTGGAGGGCATCTTGGCTCCTTTCACAGTTTAGCTACTGTGGACATTGCTGGTATGAATATTGTGGTGCATATGGCCCTTCTTTTCACTACATCTGTATCTTTGGGGTAAATCCCCAGTAGTACAATTGCTGGGACATAGGGTAGTTCTATTTTTAACATTCTGAGGAACTACCACACTGTTCTCCAAAGTGGCTACCCCAACTCGCATTCCCAACAACAGTGTAAGAGGGTTCCCTTTTCTCCACAACCTATTCAAATTTTATTGTTTTTTGTCTTGTTGATTTTTGTCATTCTGACTGCTGTAAGGTGGTATCTCAATATGGTTTTGATATGAATTTCCCTGATGGCTAATGATGTTGAGCACTTCTTCTTGTGTCTGTTAGCCATTTGTATGTCTTCTTTGGCGAAGTGTCTGCTCATATCTTCTGATCATTTTTCAACTTGATTATATGTTTTTGGGGTGTCGAGTTTGAAAAGTTCTTTATAGATCTTGGATACCAGCCCTTTATCGGGAAGGATGAATACCCAATATTTGCATCAACATGGATGGAACTAGAGGAGATTATGCTAAGTGAAATAAGTCAAACAGAGTAAGACAATTATCATATGGTTTCACTTATTTGTGAAACATAAGGAACAGCATGGAGGACATTAGGAGAAGAAGAGAAAATGAAGAGAGGTAGAATCAGAGGGCAGACAAACCATGAGAGACTATGTACTCTGGGAAAGAAACTGAGGGTTTTAGAGGAGAAAGGGGTGGAGGGATGGGTGAGACCAGTGATGAGTATTAGGGAGGGCATGTACTGCATGGAGGACTGGGTATTATATGGTAACAATGAATCATGGAACACTACATCAAAAACTAATGATGTACTGTATGGTGACTAACATAATAAAAAAAATGTAAAAAAATCCATTATAGGGGCGCCTGGGTGGCTCAGTGGGTTAAGCCGCTGCCTTCGGCTCGGGTCATGATCTCGGGGTCCTGGGATCGAGTCCCGTATCAGGCTCTCTGCTCAGCAGGGAGCCTGCTTCCCTCTCTCTCTCTCTCTGCCTGCCTCTCTGTCTACTTGTGATCTCTCTCTGTCAAATAAATAAATAAACTCTTTAAAAAAAAATCCATTATATATTAACTATATTGGAACTATAATTTTAAAAACTTAATAAAAAAGGACTTTACAAAATTAATACTCTTTTCCTTTTCACAGACTCAAAGAGTTTTAAATTTTTCTGTGAAATCCTCTTAAACTTTCCAATTCCACGTTGCATTGATGAATACATGGCCAATTAAAATTATGTATAGGTGTGCTGCGTTATTAGTTTTTACAAATAGTAAACAGACTAGAATTTGTTTTCTTTAATATATAATAGCCATCATTTAACTAGCATTTTAGTTCAAACATAGGGAAGGTAAACAAACTTTATCTATGGAATTCATAGATATTCCATATATCTATGGAATAATATATGTATATATATAGATATAGATATGTATGTAGATATATATATGTATGTAGAGATATAGATATATATATATAGATAGATAAATCAGATTTTTAAATATTCCATTCAAAATCAATTTGTCGGTAGCCACTCTAAGTCTGAGTCTTAGCCCTACTTGCAAATTGACACTTCCAAATCCCAGATGCTGGCAGAAGATTCAGGATTCTCGGGTTTGGACAAAGCAGCACTACTCAGGGTATTAGCCTTTTCAGCAGATTTCCTAACCTCGATCCCTCTAGCATAATGTGAATAGGGCCATATGCTATGGACTGAATGTCTGTGTCCCCTCAAAATCCAAATTTCTAAGTCCAAATCCCCATTCTGATGATATTTAGAGGTGGGGGCCTTTGGGAAGTAATTAGGTTGAGATGAGAACATAAGAATTGAACCCAGATTATGACATGAATGCCCTTGTGAGAAGAGGAGGAGACCAGAACTTTCTCCCTTGCCAGGTGAGGATAAAGCAAAAAGCTATTTGTATGCCAGGAAGAGCACCCTCAGCAGATACTGAATGTGCTGGCACCATAATCCTGGAGCCCACAGCCTCCAGAACTGTGAGAAATAAGTGTCTACTAGTTAACTTACCCAGTCTGTGCTGTTTTGTTATGGCAGCCCAAGCTGACCAAGACACCAGCACACCAAGTTTTGTTACGAGAGAAACCTCAAGCTTAGAAAACTTGCATCTTTCATAATAGATAGTACTTGATCTTTGTTCCAAAAGAGCTGTATATATATATTTTTAATAATGAATAAACAAATCTCCCTTTGCTTTGGGACAATACACTATGCTTCTTTCCCAAGCCTATTGGATGTACAAGTATCCTTGAGAAGGTAGCTGGGAACAAAGCAGTCGGTGCTTCTACTTATAAGATGTACAGAAATGAGAGGGACCTCTGAACAGCTACCTTCCAAGTCAGAAATAGATCTGGTTATGGGCAACAGAAAACCCAATGAATGTGACTTAAACTAGGACCACATCTTCTTTATCCATTCGTCCGTTGAAGGGCATCTTGGTTCTTTCCACAATTTGGTGACTATGGCCAAATTGTGGAAATTTGGCCGTATTTCCAATGGCCAAATTTGCTTCATTGTGATGAATGTGACTTAAACTAGGCGATGACAAATTTTCCTCATTGTTCTTACAGAGAATGTCCAGGTCTAAGCGGTCCACTACTGGTTTAGTGGCTCAGGGACACCAACTCAGCCCAAGCCAGCTTCTTTCTCCCTTTACTTGGCTTTTTAATTTTTTTAAAAGATTTTATTATTTATTTGACAGACAGAGAAAGCACAAGCAGGGGGAGAAACAGGGAGAGGGAGAAGCAGACTTCTGGCTGAAGAGGGAGTCCAATGCGCGGCTTGACCACAGAACTCTGGGATCATGACCTGAGCTGAAGGCAGATGCTTAACCAAGAGCCACCCAGGCACCTCCTTTTGTTGGCTTTTATCCAGAAGCTTTCTGACCCACAGTGGCAGCACAGCAATTAGAGTCTACATATCATGTCTGTGTTCAAGATAAAAAGTAGAGAGCTCATATATGGACCCTCAACTTTAATGGTCAACTAATCTTTGACAAAGCAGGAAAAAATATATAGTGGAAAAAAGACAGTCTCTTCAATAAATGGTACTGGAGAAATTGGACAGCTATGTGTGGAAGAATGAAACTCGACCATTCTCTCAAACCATACACAAAGATAAACTCGAAATGGATAAAAGACTTCACCATGAGGCAGGAATCCATCAGAATCCTAGAGGAGAACATAGGTAGTAACCTCACAGCAACTTCTTTCAAGATGTCTCCAAAGACAAAGGAAACAAAAGCAAAAATGAACTTTTGGGAATTCATCAAGATCAAAAGCTTCTGCACAGCAAAGGAAACAGTCAACAAAACAAAGAGGCAACCCACGGAATGGGAGAAGATATTCGCAAATGACACTATAGAGAAAGGGCTGATACCAAGATCTATAAAGAACTTCTCAAACTCAACACACACAAAACAGATAATCATATCAAAAAATGGGCAGAAGACATGAACAGATACTTCTCCAATGAAGACATCAAATGGCTAACAGACACAGGAAAAAATGTTCATCATCAGGGAGATTCAAATCAAAACTACATTGAGATACCACCTTATACCAGTTAGAATAGCCAAAATTAACAAGACAGTAAACAACATGTGTTGGAGAGGATGTGGAGAAAGGGGAACCGTCTTACACTGTTGGTGGGAATGCAAGTTGGGGTGGCCACTTTGGAAAACAGTGTGGAGATTCCTTAAGAAATTAGAAATAGAGCTTCCCTATGACCCAGCAATTGCACTATCGGGTATTTACCCCAAAGATACAGATGTAGTGAAAAGAAGGGCCATCTGTACTCTAATGTTCATAGCAGCAATGGCCATAGTCACCAGATTGTGGAAAGAACCAAGATGCCCTTCAATGGACGAATGGATAAAGAAGATGTGGTCCATATATACTACGGAATACTATGCCTTCATCAGAAAGGATGAATACCCAACTTTTGTATCAATATGGATGGGACTGGAAGAGATTATGCTGAGTGAAGTAAGTCAAGCAGAGAGAGTCAAGTATCCTATGGTTTACTTATTTGTGGAGCATAAGGAATAACACAGAGGACATGGGGAGATGGAGAGGAGAAGGGATTTGGGGGAAATTGGAGGGGGAGACGAACCATCAGAGATTGTAGACTCTGAGGAACTAACTGAGGGTTTTGGAGGGGAGGAGGTAGAAGGTTGGGTGAGCCCGGTGGAGGGTATTGTGGAGGGTACATATTGCATGGAGCACTGAGTGTGGCACATAAACAATGAATTCTGGAACACTGAAAAGAAATTTTAAAAATAAACAAAAATTAAAAAAAAAAGAAGTTGAAAGGGGCAGTACCTGAATCACACAAGTCAAGACTTCCCCTCTAGTCCTCAGCTTTTGCCCATTCACCAACATTTTTTTTTAAGGTAGTTGCCATAACTACAAAGCAGTTTAGGAGAGTAGGTATGTTTATCTGGAAATTTTGTCTTAACTACTGTGCAATCATCTTTCCTCTTTAAGAGCCCTTAGTGTGCTATTGCAAGTTCTGATCTCCATTGCATCTGAGAATCTCTCTGAGATTCCATGTGGTAACCCCACTGCTGTAGTTTTCCTTGTCTTGCCAAGTACATATCTGCCTGCCACAGTGCATCACGTAAGTGGAACAAAACCAACTGTTTTCCTCTCCACCCCTAAGAAGAGTACAGTGCTGCATCTGGGGTATTTTCAAGGTGGAAAAGGACTCCTCATTTCACAAATATTGGAACAAGGACTAAGAGATTAATTTTCAAAATAAAAGTCAATCATGGAAACAGACCTAAAATTCCAGGGTGCAGAATTACGGTGTTGTGTTTCCTTCTGCTTCCATGGATACATTACTCACTCTAAATTATCTTTCCCCTAAAGAACTTCATTTGTATTTTCATTTTTTTAAATTTTTAAAATTAACATATAATGTATTATTAGCCCCAAGGGAACAGGTCTGTGAATCACCAGGTTTAAATACTTCACAGCACTCACCAACTTCTTAAACACTCTTAACTTCTTAAAACACTCAAGTTATATGTTCTTTTTGAACGTGTCTAAATCTTGACTGGAGCATAGAAATAAATCTGAAAATATCCTCCTCTGTATTTTTGTTTGTTTATAGAGTTGAGTAGTTAATATTTTGTGCTGTCAATACTGATTAAAAAGGAATGGATAGCATTTTGCAGCCCACCAGACTGAGGTGGTATTTTTCATGTTGAAGCTTTATTTGGGTCCTGATGTACATGAAACTTAAAGTAGGAATTTAGTTCTATTGTCAGTCTTCTACAATTTTAAGATCTGTATGAAAATTTCCTATGATTGAAAGATAGCCCAGAAAACCCAGGTACTCTTTATGAACATATGTTTCTCAAATATACTGTATGTTGCAACACAGTGGTTCAGAGCAGAATCTTTGATGCATATATCTGTGTTTGAATTACAACTCTGGTAACTTATCTGCTTTGTAACTTTGGCCAAGTTACCTCATCTCTCAGACTGACCTGACTTTTGTTTTCTGCAAAATGATTATATGACAATGACTATCCTACAGGACTATTTTAAGAATAAATTGGGATTGTATCCACAAAAATTTAACATAGCTCCTGGTACTTAGTATATGTTTAATAAGTGCTCTCATTACTGCTCTCGAATGTCTTACTAGTACTCTAAATTGATTTTGGAAATACTGTATTCTGTACACCTCACTTAAATATTCTCAACATACATTAAGTAGACTGGCCTATTCGAGATTTGATCTGTCAGATAATTATGCCTGGTCTCCTCTGGGTTCTAACAGAGTGAAAGTGAAGGAGTATGATGAAGATCAAAGTGTCCCCTTATTAGTGGATGTCCCAAAAGTCCTGAATAACTGCTCAGCTTTACATTGGGTTTAAAAATATAGCTAGAACCTGAAAGTGGCTTCCTCAATTCAGCGCGCCTTTTGATGTGGTTAGCCACTCCTCCAATAAACCTAGTTCAATAAATGCCAGATTCACAAGAGAAAGAGAAAGCAGTGGGAGAAGAAAGAGAGAAGCAGAGAGGCAAAGGGAGAGAGAAGCAAAGACAGAGACATAGAGACTGAGAATGAATAATTCTGTTCAAATAGTCCCTATAATATACTTTGGTAAAAACATTAGGAGGGAAAATAAATGGTCTCCTTCTATATTATTTAGCATTTTCTAAATGCTGTGGAAAACAAAATACTTGTGTTAACAATACATCTAGTGATATCCTTAAAAACTCCGACAGAGTAGTAGCTTTGGAGAGCACTAATTATATATATGTAGTATCAAATGGAGACTATTTCTACAGTGTATTAGTCAAGATTACTTTTTAAAACATCTAACCAAGGAATCAATTTGGCACTGTCTTCTACTTTAAGCACTTAATATGCCTTGGATTGTTTTATAGCTATGTGTGGGCTTATCTGCTGGACTTCTCTTCTTGAGGTAAGGAATTCTAACTTTTATAGATCTATAAATATATCTCTATGTAAAATCTCCTGCGCTTGTCACCACTGGGTTGTAAAGAAAATACTGATGTAATAGTTTTAACTAATCCGTCATAAGCCAATTAACCTCTCAAAGACACCAGCATCACCTCTGCCTGAGAAGAAAGAGTAACAGATGCTGGCCACCCATCTTGTGTTCTGAACAAACACTGAAGGTGGTTGTAGTTCATTTAAGTCAGATCATTTTCTAACAAGGGAATCTGCACACATGTGTTTGTCCTTAAACACTCGGGACCTTGCTTAATGACAGGTGTAATAGCCGTTAGACAATCTTGGAGATCATTTCACCAAATAAAGAAAATAAAGTCACCTCAGGCTTTTGAGAGATCTTTGGAAGATAGGAATTCACTGAATTGAGAAATATGGTGCACTCCTTTATCCAAGACACTGTTTTTTCCTCTTCCTAGGGTTCTTACCACGCTTCTCATCTATCAACCTATTCCTTAATATCATAATTCCACAATTAATAATTTCTTAATTCTCCCTAATGATTCTAAAGTTCCTAAAGAAACTGTGGTAATATCCCAACTCCACAAGGACAGAATAAGACATAAAACAAACAAGAACACTTCAATATGCTGAATAAACTGAGAAATAGAATATGAAGTCCGCCTTCAAAAAATAACCCAGATACCAAAATCAGCTCTGACATGACATACTCAGTGGGTCAGAGCTCCCTTGTGCCAATGTGCCCAAGTATGAACCAAAAGCTACCAACATTTTAAAAAGGAACATCCTGGTCTTTATGCAAAATTTTATCTTATAGATTTATGGATGAGGGATATTACATATACCTTTGGGATTATGATATTTTGTGATGCACAATAAATGACTAATGAGTAATCTTTCAATGTACTGTGATTCAGATTTAAACTCACAACTGGTGGTCACAATTTGAATTTCACAACTGATTTACAATGTCTCAATACAACACTAATGTAGCTGGTGACAAATGAACTTCTTAATCAAACTGATCATTTAATATCATCACCAATACAAGTAGTTGTTTGACTAGGTCTGCACATTTTTTGTTTCATTTTTAATGACTAGATGTTCAATCTTTTTTGGATGTACACAAGACTGATTCAGTATAGCCACCAAAAAAAGTGTTATTAAATACTTCCTAGTGCTCTATTCATTCTTTCTTTGAACAGGTAATGTATAGCAATGCCAATCCTCTACAAAACATCATTCTTCATGCAAAGGAATTAAGATTACACATTCTTAGCTCTGAAGGAAAAAATTCACAGTATTGTATGCAACTCTATTATTTAATTTGAAAAGAAAAATGAAAGCCCCATAGTTGATTGTGACTATAAAGAAGTATCAATAAATGCATTATTTGTGAATCACTTTAGGATATCTTACAAACTGATTATATCAATACCTTAGTAAACTGGAAATATTTGAGACTATGTATGCTATGTATTAGGTGATGGTGACAGGGATGGTGTGTCCTCTGAAGGAGGGAACCTTGCACTGAAACAAATTACAATAGATCCCGTTCAGGATCAAAATTTACCTCCTTTATTTCTTATTTTTTTATAAACATATAATGTATTTTTATCCCCAGGGGTACAGGTCTGTGATTCGCCAGGTTTACTCACTTCACAGCACTCACCATAGCACATACCCTCCCCAATGTCCATAACCCCCTCCCCCTCTCCCAAACCCACCTCCCCGCAGCAATCCTCAGTTTGTTTTGTGAGATTAAGAGTCTCTTATGGTTTGTCTCCCTCCCCTTCCCATCTTGTTTCATTTATTCTTTTCCTACACCGAAACCCCCCATGTTGCTTCTCAACTTCCTCGTATCAGGGAGATCATATGATAGTTGTCTTTCTCTGACTGACTTATTTCACTAAGCATGATACCCTCTAGTTCCATCCACGTCGTCGCAAATGGCAAGATTTCATTTCTTTTGATGGCTGCATAGTATTCCATTGTGTATATATACCACCTCTTCTTTATCCATTCATCTGTTGATGGACATCTAGGTTCTTTCCATAGTTTGGCTATTGTAGACATTGCTGCTATAAACATTCGGGTACACGTGCCCCTTCGGATCACTATGTTTGTATCTTTAGGGTAAATACCCAGTAGTGCAATTGCTGGGTCATAGGGTAGTTCTATTTTCAACATTTTGAGGAACCTCCAAGCTGTTTTCCAGAGTGGTTGCACCAGCTTGCATTCCCACCAACAGTGCAGGAGGGTTCCCCTTTCTCCGCATCCTCGCCAGCATCTCTCATTTCCTGATTTGTTAATTTTAGCCATTCTGACTGGTGTGAGATGGTATCTCATTGTGGTTTTGATTTGTATTTCCCTGATGCTGAGTGACATGGAGCACTTTTTCATGTGTCTGTTGGCTATCTGGATGTCTTCTTTGCAGAAATGTCTGTTCATGTCCTCTGCCCATTTCTTGATTGGATTGTTTGTTCTTTGGGAGTTGAGTTTGCCAAGTTCCTTATAGATTTTGGACACTAGCCCTTTATCTGATATGTCATTTGCAAATATCTTCTCCCATTCTTTCAGTTGTCTTTTGGTTTTGTTCACTGTTTCCTTTGCTGTGCAAAAGCTTTTGATCTTGATGAAATCCCAGTAGTTCATTTTTGCCCTTGCTTCCCTTGCCTTTGCTGATGTTCCTAGGAAGATGTTGCTGCGGCTGAGGTCGAAGAGGTTGCTGCCTGCGTTCTCCTCAAGGATTTTGATGGATTCCTTTCTCACATTGAGGTCCTTCATCCATTTTGAGTCTATTTTCATGTGTGGTGTAAGGAAGTGGTCCAATTTCATTTTTCTGCATGTGGCTGTCCAATTTTCCCAGCACCATTTATTGAAGAGGCTGTCTTTTTTCCATTGGACATTCTTCCCTGCTTTGTCGAAGATTAGTTGACCATGGAGTTGAGGGTCTACTTCTGGGCTCTCTATTCTGTTCCATTGATCTATGTGTCTGTTTTTGAGCCAGTACCATGCTGTCTTGATGATAAAATTTACCTCCTTTAGCATTCTGTTTTATTTTTGTATTTGCATGAGCTATCTTTAGGCTTCAAAACCTACTTTTCTATTTGGCTCCTCCAAACCTAATCCCAGCAAGGAGAGTTTATGTCTTTAATTACCTGTTTACTCCTCTTTATGAAGTGGAACCTAGAGCTTAGCCAAACAGTAGTGTTACATGCTTGTTGGTGATGCTAGAGATGATGCTAGAGCTCTTATTCATGGGTTGGTAGAGCTGAAAACCAGATTATGCCCTTGGCCCCAAGACAGCCCTGAACCCTAGGTGCTAAATTCAAAGTTTTCCACAGGTGCCCTGTTTTCCTTTCTGACTCCACTGCGTAAAGCCCAGATGGAGTGTGACCTACAACTATCTTCTTTCCATATTCAGATATTTAGCCCTCAGGCCTGTGATGAGATTGTTCGGCTTGTGCATGCACAGACATATGTACACACACACACACACTCACACACAATCCCACTGATAACATACAGCCTGGTTCTACAAAATAATCACACTCCTGCCAGAATTCCACTGTACAAAAGCACAGAAAAGTTCCAAGAGTTGAGAAATCAGACTCAAATGAGGATCAAAAAGATGCTATCACACCACTTGAGACCTACTCTTTCAATTCCCTGTGTCTTATTGAGGCAGGATGAAGAGCACAAGGAGAAGATGATGAAGTGAAAATTCTTAAGCTCTTTGTGTTTGCCACCAGAGTGTTATCAGAATGATGTCAAAATAGGCACATGATGTTCCACTGTGTTTTTGATGGTACTGATGCTTGTATCTCTGCAACACCTGGAATTTCTGAAAACAATCTAGCTCATTGAATAATTCTGTTGACTTTATCCAATTAAAAAAAAAGAAAAGGTGTATCTTGTGACCTAACAAGTTCATGACTAAGAGTCTTAGAACTTGGAAAAGAAGATCAAGATTTTTTCCTTGTATTTAGAATTTTATTGATCCAAAATGTCATTGTTCTCATATATAATCAAGTTACTTCCAGTCTCTATCTTTTGTTTATTAGTACAACTGTCCTAAAACTCCAGGAATCTGAAAAATCCAGATATATGAAGATTCTATTCTAGAAGTTAAGTTAATTAACAACTATTCACTGACATCCATCAGATATTCAAGAGGGAAAAAATGGCATACATAATTAAAAATCCTGCCTGATACTTAATTAAACTGTAGGTATAATTATGAATCATACAATGATGGAACTTTTTTCCTTTTTCTGCTTGCTGTGTATTTTTGTGTCAGTTACTTTTATTATAAATGCAAGGAATGTTTTGACTACCAAAAGATTTATAGAGGCAATAAAGCTATGGAAAAACAAGCTGGATATTCTCATGCCTCACCTACAAAGTTTTATGTTTAATTGCAGAATTTGTGCTTTGGTGATGATGGTAAGTAGGGAGAACACAGCTGGATTTTCATATCACAGGCTGAATTTTCAACTCTAATAGAAGTTAGAAAAAAATCAGCCCAGGAGGGGCGCCTGGGTGGCTCAGTGGGTTAAGCCTCTGCCTTCGGCTCAGGTCATGATCTCGGGGTCATGGGATCGAGCCCCACATCAGGCTATCTGCTCAGCAGGGAGTCTGCTTCCCCCTCTCTCTCTGCCTCTCTGCCTACTTGTGGTCTCTGTCTGTCAAATAAATAAATAAAATCTTAAAAAAAAAAATCAGCCCAGGATTTAGAAACGTTGCAAGTGCAAAGTAGATATAATTAAGAAAAAAAATATGGAATCCACAAGGTCATATTCCTCAGATTCTTATCACATTTCAACACCTGTACTTTCACAGGAACTACGTAGGATGTTGCAACAATGCTTCATTTAATATTTCATTTATTTAGTTGTTTCTCAAGTACTTGTGAGTCTAACATGCAGGAGGCCCATTCTACCACTTGAAGATATAATAAAGGGAAATAGGCACCTCAGTTTCTCATGGCACCCACAGAAATATTAGTCAGGAGAAGTGTAGGAGGCCTGAGAGGTTATGACAGCAGAATCTAATCACAGATGTAAGGAAATTGTTCCCTGACGAATGTCATTTGGACGAAAATCCAAATAATGAACAAAAATTTACTAAGTGAAGATGCTGGTTGAAGACAGTGTGTCAGACATGCGCACAGCATGTGCAGTTCTCAAAGTAACAAACGAAAGAAGATGAGTACTTTTGGGACAGGGAAATTTAGAAAGAATGGAAAGAAATGACAAGATACAGGTGACTAGAAACCCCTGAAGCTTTTTAAGCATGGGAATAAAGGGTGAGACTTTGGGTTTAAAAGATGTTTTGCATGCAGTAAATTGGAGAACGTTGAACAAGAGCGGTTGCATGGACTTATTGGGGACCTTTTAGATTCTAGTTTTGAGCAGACAGTGGCTTGAAATTACATTAGAGTACAGGATCCACAGAGAAGTCAAATTCTGATGGTAGAATTAGGGTATGGTGATAAATAAGATAGAGAGGCTTATGAAGAAGGAAGAAAAGCAAAATAACTTAGAACACTCTTAGATTTAACTTGGGAGAATGGTTAATAAATGTTCATTACTAAAATGGAGAATACTGCAGAAGGGAAGGTTTGGGGAAGATCACAAGTTTTGGACTCATTGCCTACTCAGAGGGGGAGTCTGCTTCTCTCTCTGCCCCCCTCCCTCCCTCTCCTTGTGCTTCAGAGTACTCCTTTTCTCTCTCTCCAATAAATAAATAAAAATTTTTAAAGGTTTCTGAGAAGGAAAAATACATCAAATACTATCACATGATGCCAAAGTGCTGAGTAAGCTGATGGTTAAATATGGCTGTTAAATTTAATGGCAAAGAAATCAAGGCCAATTTTACAACTTTAGAGTTATTTATTTTAAAGCGAGCAAGAGAGAGATAGAGAGAAAGAGAGGGAAAGTGGGGAGGGAGGGCAGAGCGAGGGCAGAGCGAGAGGGAGAGAAACTCAGCAGACCTCTCTGAGCACAGAATCCCTTGCAGGGGCTCAATCTCATGACCCTGAAATCATGACCTGAGCCAAAATCAAGAGCTGGATGCTTAACCAACTGAACCATCCAGCCCCCCCCCCCACCTTGCCCACAATTTTGTAGTTTTGAGAATGGAAAACAAATCTTAATGTCTGAGGAGTGAATGAGACTAGAAGGAAAAAAAAAAAAGGAACTACGAATACAGACTACTCTTCTGAGAGATGTGAGAATAGGAATAGAAGGACATACCTAAGGTGAAAGTAAGATTGATGGATAGTTTTGTTGTTTTAAGTTTGTAAAGATAGGAGTTACTGAAGGGAAAAGAATAAATTACTGACTTCAGAAACAATTTATTTTCCCAGAAGACACATGCTTCTCTTTTGACTTGAAACTCATTCTTTTCAAGAAAATGGATAATGTATTCACACAGTCTTTCCCTTTCAGAGAATTCATCATGAGAGAAATTTATAATTCAATGAAGTTAATTGATGTTAATTTTATAAAATTTCTGGCTGAATGTATACATACAAATTAACTGTTTGGAAATTGATTTAAATTTATTGCTAAGATATGACTGGATTACTTAATCAAATGACAATTTGTATAATCTTAACAGAAAAAAAAAACACTTCTAACTTATTTTTAGTGAATATATCACTCCATGTTCAACCAAAGAAGTAAAAACAATAGAAGGGATTTAATATCCGTATCTGTATATATTATATAGGTATATTCTATCTATATTAAGGAGTTCATTAAAAGTAATTTGCTTACTCATATTTGCCTGGCTAAGCAAGTCTAAAATCCATAGAACAGGCAGCAGAAGAGAAGGTCACAAGCAGTCTGGAACCCAAATGGCACAAGCTTTTCATCCATATTTGAGTCTTTCCTTACTCAGGTTAGATTTAAGATTACTTTTAAGATTTTCCATCTGAGTCACAGCCATCTAGGGTTAATTTCCCTGTTGAATTACTTTATCAATTGACTAGAGACTTGAATTGTATCTGCAAAATCCCTCCAAAGCATCACAGATATCAGTGTTTGATTTAATAACTCAGAGTGGGAGAGTGACATCATCAGCATTTTTTTTTTCTTTAAAGATTTTATTTATTCATTTAACAGACAGAGATCACAAGTAGGGCAGAGAGGCAGGCAGAGAGAGTGGAAGGGAAGCAGGCTCCCTGCTGAGCAGAGAGCCCAATGCGGGGCTCCATCCCAGGACCCTGGGATCACGACCTGAGCCGAAGGCAGGGGCTTTAACCCACTGAGCCACCCAGGTGCCCCGTCATCAGCATTTCTAACTTCCTTCCCACTCAAGAGGAAAACAACTCATAACTAATCATGGACAAGATACCACTGAGAGAATTGCAGAACACAGGAGTGAAGTTCAATTACCACCAAGACTAAAGACGATTGTAGTAGAAGGGCAAGAGCAACAGATACATGTTGACTGCATTGTCCCTCCCCTAGGCAAGCACAACAACAATCAGACTGGTCTCCCCTGAGCCATCCAGCATCATGGGTAAACTTTGTAGGAGCCCTACTCTGGTATCATCCCAAAGGGGCCACAAGAAAATCTATGGGGCTCAACGACTGGAAATATAATTGGTTATATTATATTGGTTATATTATAA
This sequence comes from Meles meles, assembly GCF_922984935.1. Lineage (NCBI taxonomy): Eukaryota > Metazoa > Chordata > Mammalia > Carnivora > Mustelidae > Meles > Meles meles. Next base: position 90,953,648 of record NC_060068.1, read on the forward strand.
TTTTATATATATATATATATGTATTATATATATAAATATATATATATTTATATATTATAATTATATATATATTATATATATACATGTATATATGTAAAATATAGGGACGAGGGACTTCCAAAAACCAGCGCTCGGGTCTTGGTGAACCAAGTTACTACCTACAGAGCCCAAGTAGTTCTCCCAGTCATGGCTTTGCTCATCTTGTAGCACCAAATCAGGAGGCTCTGACTGGGGAACTCCATGTTACGCATGTCTGCCTTATTTGAGTCCCCAAATGAGGAGTTCTGCCAGGTGGGGAAATTTGTCTGCCAATGCCCAGGCAAGAGACCGAGTCATACCTACATCTACTACAGAATGTAGGTCCCAGACCCATCTGACAGGAAGAGCTTGAAAAAACACTTCAAAGCTGCCTAATCCAGTATTTCTCAAATGGAGAGACAGGAAGGCAGAGCTCATCACTCCCAGAGTAAAACCAATGGACCTGTCTGGCAAGAGAACTTAGGGCATGGGTTGGCTTTAATTAAGACTGCATAAAGCATTACTAACCTAGGAGTTGCTTCTCACACTACACCTAAGCAGGCAAACTAATTTGTATCCCCACTACTTGCTAAATATAGCTTTCAACCACCTGACCAGGGAACTTCACTAGACACACAGTAAGTTAGGAAGCTGGTCCAATAGCCATGCTTACAATGGTACCTGAACAGAGAATGGGGAAGATTATTTCAAACCATATATTTAATAAGGACATAATATTCAAGTTATAAAAAGAATTCATACAAATAGGTAACAAATGATCTAAAAAATGGGTAAAAGACACGAATAGGCATTTTTCCAGAGAATATATACAAAAGGCCAATATTCACATGAAAAGATGCTCACCCTTACTAGTGATTAGGGAAAACAAAAGCACAATTAGGTATTACCTCATGATTGTGGTAATACCTAATTGTGCTTTTAGGACAGCCAGGATCAAAGAGACAGGAGATAATAAATGCTAGTGAGGATATGGAGAAAAGGGAACAAGTGTATATCCTTGTTTGGGTTGTAAACTGGTCCAGCCACTGTGGAAAATTAAAAATTAGATTAAATTTATAAAAATGCCAAAAAATTAAAAATGAAAGTACCACATGATCCAGCAAATCTGCTTTTGGAAATATATCCAAGGGAAACAAAGACACTAATTCAAAAATATATCTGCACCCTCATGTACATAGTAGCATTATTTACAATAACTAACCTAATAAATAAATTAATATTAATAATATATTATTATTAAATTATTATATATAATTATTAAATAAAAATTGTAATAAATAACTTAAATGTCCACTGACATATAAATGAATAAATAAGTTGTGGTATATGTACATAATAGAGCATTATTCAGCTTTAAAAAAACAAGGAAATCCTGCCTTTTGCTATCACATAGATGGACTTCAGTGTTATTATACTAAGTGAAATAAGTCAGAGAGCAAGACAAATGCTGTTTGGTTTCATTTATATGTGCTTTCATTTATATATAAAAAAAAACTAAAAATCCAAACTCATAGAAAAAGAGATGAAATTTGTGATTATCAGAGGCAGGGGGTGGGCAAAGGGAAATATGATGACTGTGGTCAAAAAGTATAAACTTCCAGATACAAGATAAAGAAGTATTAAAATATACAGCATGATTAATGCAGCTTCCAGTGCTGCAAGATATATATTAAAGTTGTTAAGAGAGTAAATCCTCATATTTCTCATTACAGGACAAAGGTGTGTGCTTTTTTTTTTCCCCTTGCTTTCTCTATTTATGAGACAATGGATACTCACCTAAACTTACTGTGATAATCATTTCACAACATATGTAAATCAAATCTTTGCTGTACATATTAAACAGATATAGTGATGTATGTCAATTAAATTTCAAAGAAACTGGGGAGAAAACAGCTTGGAGTAGGTGTGTATATACTAGAAAAATAAGGACCACCTTACTTCTATCTTCTATCTCCCATGTAACCTAGTCCAACTGAATTGGTGAGATACTCCTACTCCTTGTAACCTAGTCCAACTGAACTGATGAGATATTTTACATAAACAACCACTCCAAATTTTATAAAGATTATAGATTTGACTAGTAAGTGGAAAATTAAATTTTAAAAAAAGGCATCACAATTGAGATCTATTTGGAAGTTAGACCACTTGTTCAATACAGCAACTATGGTGAATCAAACTAAGTAGAGATGTTAGTTTAGTTTGAGAATATACAAACTAGAAGTAAATTTTTATCTAGTTCTTGTATTTTGAAATAAATCAGACAAACCAAGTATAGTTTTATATGCACCACAATCATATTGGACTTCATCTGTGGTATATTATCTTTTGCTACAACAATTTACCTCAAAACTTAGTCAAGTAAGACTTCGGTAAATATAATCTAAGATTTGTTGGGATCACAATCGTAGGAGTGGATTAACTGAATGTGCTGCCTAGGGTTTTTTCATGAGATTATGGTCATGACGTCAAACAAGGTTGCATTCATCTGGAGGTTTGACTGGGGTTGGTGGTCCTGTTCCCAAAATGGTTCATGCTGGCTGTTTGAAGAGTCCTCATTTCTTCACCATGCAGACATATATATAAAAGTGTTTTAGTATAACATGGTGGGTCTCTCTCCTCAGAGCCAGTGATCCAGGGAAGAACAAGGCAAAGCCATAATATCTGATATGACCTTGCCTAGTAAGGATACATGTCACTTCTATGATATTCTATTGGTCACATAGGAAATCTGTGATTGAAAATTAAACAAGCATGAATACCAAAAGTAAGCATCACTGGGAGCCAAAAAGCTGACAACCACACATGGCATACTATCTTCAACTTCCAAAGCTCTATCTTTCCACAGAACAGCTGTGAGGAAAACACAGACTAAATCTCACAATCAATCTGAAATGCCTATTTCAAAACTCTTTAAAGGTTTTTATGATCTCCTTTTTCAAATAATATATAGTCATGTGTATTGATTTCCCAGGACTGCTATAACAAAATACCACAGACAACAAAAATTTATTTTCTCACAGTTCTAGAGACTAGAAGGCCAAGAACAAGGTGCTGGCAAGATTTGGACTACAAATGGCCACCTTCTTGCTGTGTTCTCACAAGCACATCTTCAATCTATGTGTTGTCTATGTCTCAATCTCCTCCTTGTATAAAGTTTCCAGTCATACAGGATTAAAGTCCACCTATATGACCTCATTTTACCATAAATACCTTTAAAAGCTGTATAGCCAAACATAGTCACATTCACATGAATGGTGCAGTGCCCAACCCAATACTTAACATTGTGCCTCTGATTTAACCATTAAAAGACTATTTACAAAATCCATTTACTCAAATTTTACATTTATTTGAGTGACATGGAATGTCAAACATTTTCAAATCACTTATCTTTATACTGCATCAAGCCAAAACTATGAGCTTTGTCTTTTACCAACAGAGAAGCGGTATTCCTCCCTTCAAAATGTATAATCCATGCACAAGTAAGGAATAAAGTTTCCTGGATAGCTCTTCGTGCTCCGCTCTCACCTTTTAAATGAGGCGTACCTTCCTCACCTTCTGCCACAAGTGTTTTTTCTTGATCTATAGTTTCCTAGTACTTCTTATAGCACTAATACATAATCTAGTTTATTGTGTTCACTGCTTGTTGCTTCTCACTGGAATCTAAGCTTCATGGGGTCAAGGATTTTTGTCTGGATCATGGTATGGTTCAATAACAGAATTTATCCTCACCCCACTAAACAAGTTCTATTTCCCTTATTTCTATCTTTTTAGTTATATGGATCACAGCTCTTCCCAGCCTTACACAAGGAGAACTAAGGACAAATTTTGGGGAATGTGAGGAAAGAAACCTCTAAGATGAAAATTAACATGTTAATTTGTTTGCCCTTCATCAAGATATTAGAGAAAGAAACTCAAAGTCTTTGAAAGAGAATTTACACTGAAATTACATAACATCACAAACAGTATCAGGTCCTTTACTAAATTTTCATATGAGCAATGTGTTTCTCTCTTAAGAAATACACAGTCTATAATGGAAATATAAAAGAAACTATAATAGAAACATAAATATGCTATGCGCCACAAGACATTTGCTAAGTAAGGGAGGAAACATGTCTGATTGTGTAATTAAAGGTTGTGGAATTAAAGGAAGTCTTGCTAAATAATTTGACACATGAAACTGAAGGGGCGATGTTATTCTGATAAGCTGAGAGGGAGGTGGGCCTTGCAGGTGGCCATAATTAAATCAGAAAACTGGAGAGCCATGAACACTTTGCTGTAGGGAATATTACCTATGTTCATTTGACTGAACTCAGAGTACACGTTGAGGCACAATTAAAAAAATTTTATGAGAAATACACATGAGTAAATCATAAAAGATCTTGAATGTCCAAAATAAACTGTGGGAATTTGGTCAACTAGTAATGAGACAGCGATTCAAACTCTCCTAATAAACAACTACCACGCTCAGAAAGTACCTTAAGAGTGATTCATCTGGCACTATTAAATTGATTTTGAAATTTTTTTTAAAGTTTTTGAGATAATATTCCCTATTTAAGTCAAAACTCTTAAACTTGGCTAATTAACTTGTAAGTATTTAAAGAGGAAAAGGGCTCTAAAATGGTATATTTGTTGCATCTCTGTTTCCTTATCTGTACAGTGAAGGTAATAATAGTACTTAACTTCATAGGAGATTGTAGTAAAGATTAAATGATTAAATCTACACACAACACTATGCAAGTGCTATATTAGAGTTTTTATTGTTATTATCCATTTGACCCTGGACAAGTTATTTAACCTCTCTGTGCCTTGTTTTCCTCATTTGTATGATGGAGATTATAATAGTAATCTAGGTGACATATATTTTAAGGCTGCAGTAGGTTAATAAATATAAAACTTCATTTTCAAGTACATACAAGGTGATTAATAAGATGTAGCTAATCCTGTAATAATTACCATTATTCTCTATGTACATAAACATAATTGGGAAAAAAATCAGGAAAATAACTTAAACTTCTGGCCCATTCATGCCAAACAACCATTATTACTTTAATAATCAAGTAGATAAGACTTTGTAGCTAACTGAGTGAGTTTTCCCCAAATATAATGGTGTTTGCTCCCAAAGTACTTTATGACCTACATCAATTACTGATTTTCCTATGTCAATATAGACATGCTTGACAGGCTAATGAGAGAAGGGGGGAAAAAGAAGTAAGACTGTGTTTCCTAAATGCTTGGGGAAAAAGTTTAAGGACTTTTTTTATTTGGGGCAAAAGAGGCCAAATGGGGAGGAAATTTTCAGAAGAGTTTTATTAATCAACAAATTAATCCACCAGTAAATCTTAATTGCATGCTTACTTTGTTCAAGGTAGTAAACTAGGTGCTCTGGAAAAGAAATTATAGATAATGCTTCATTCTAATTTAAAAGCTGAAATACATATCTAATATTGCATAACAAGTTACCAAAAACTTAGCTTAAAACAACAGAAACGTTTCAGTTGTTCCTGGATATATTTTGGTCTGTATGTAACAGGACACTACTTCCCAAAATCACAAGGAAAGTAAAACATGTATACATAAAAAGGTGAAACTGAAAATAGTGAAACAAACTGAGGATTACAAAAGGGAGGAGAGGATGGGGTAACTGGGTGACTGGCATTAAGGAGGGCACGTGTTGTGATGAGCACTGGGTGTTATATGCAACTAATGAATCACGGCACACTACATCAAAAACTAATGGTATACTATATATTGGCTAACTGAACATAATTAAAAAAAATCTTTAAGGAACAGCTTCCATCTACATTAAAGAAAACAGAATGGGGGGAAAAACACAGAAGTGTATTATCTCCTTATCTTTCTGGATGAGGGGTTGGGGAATGGTGCTACTGGATTCTTCACAGATTCACAAGGTAGAAATCAAGGTGTTGGATGGGCTGCTTTCTCATCTAGGGCTCAGGATTTTTTTTCCCAAGCTCATTCAGGTTGTTGGCAGAATTCTGTGCCTGTGGTTAAGGCATGGAGGTCCCATTTTTGGCCAGCTATGGGCAGGAGACAGTTGTTCTCTTAGAGTTGCTCTTAGGTTCTAGCTATATGGTAATCTCACAACATGAGAGCTAGTTCTTCAAATCTAGCAGGACAATTGTTCTCTAAACTGCTAAGAAGGAGATGTGTAACTTAGTATAATCACTTGGGTATGCATCACTGGTTCCACATAGTGTAACTTAATCAGAGTAATAGGTTTCACCCACATTCAGGGAGACCCATACAGGATGGGTCCACCCGGAAGTGTAATTCTTGAGAAACATCTTAGAAGTCTAACACCATGTGGGAATGAAAAATATCTGAAATATAGGAAATTAAAAACCTAAGGAGAAAGACCCTGGGAGCCAAGGCTGACAAGTGAGAAAACAGTCTGGGGGAGAATTTCTGAAGGGAAAACAAAGAAGGGCAAAAGGTCTGAGCAAGTCAGATACATGTTGGCAGTGCTTTCACCCACACCCCTGCTTTCTTCAGTGGTCCTTCTCTACTGTGAATTTTCAGGCTCAGCTCCCACTCAATAGTCTCTCTTTGCCCTCTGAGAGATAGAGTAATGGGAACTTATGTGGTATGTCAGGTGTCTTCCAAGCATTTTCTCAGAGTATGGCATTTTTACATTTTCTTTTCAAGTAGGTCCCACGCACACCATGGAGCCCAACACAGGGCTTGATCTCAGGACTCTGAGATGAATACCTGAGCTGAGATCAAGAATCAGACACCTAATTGACTGAACCACCCAGGTGGCCCGCATTTAACATTTTTTAATACCATTTCAATAATCAAGAACTTCCGATGTGTATTCTGTTGCTTTGGGATGAAATGTTCTGAATATATCTGTGATGTCCAACTGGTCCAGTGTGTCATTTAAGGCCTTTATTTCCTTGTTGATCTTTTGCTTAGATGATCTCTCCATTTCAGTGAGGGGAGTGTTAAAGTCCCCTACTATTACTGTATTATTATTGATGTGTTTCTTTGATTTTGTTAGTAATTGGTTTATGTAGTTGGCTGCTCCCGCGTTAGCGTCATAGATATTTAAAATTGTTAGATCTTCTTGTTGGACAGACCCTTTGAATAGGATATAGTGTCCTTCCTCATCTCTTATTATAGTCTTTGGCTTAAAATCTAATTGATCTGATATAAGGATCGCCAGCCCAGCTTTCTTCTGATGCCCATTAGCATGGTAAATTGTTTTCCACCCCCTCACTTTAAATCTGGAGGTGTCTTCGCATCTAAAATGAGTTTCTTGTAGGCAACATACTGATGGGTTTTGTTTTTTTATCCAGTCTGATACCCTGTGTCTTTTGATTGGGGCATTTAGCCCATTAACATTCAGGGTAACTATTGAGAGATATGAATTTAGTGCCATTGTATTGCCTGTAAGGTGACTGTTACTGTATATTGTCTCTGTTCCTTTCTGATCTGTTACTTTTAGGCTCTTTCTTTGCTTAGAGGACCCCTTTCAATATTTCCTGTAGAGCTGGTTTGGTGTTTGCAAATTCTTTCAGTTTTTGTTTGTCCTGGAAGCTTTTTATCTCTGCTTCTATTTTCAATGATAGCCTAGCTGGATAGAGTATTCTTGGCTGCATGTTTTTCTCGTTGAGTGCTCTGAATATATCATGCCAGCTCTTTGTGGCCTGCCAGGTCTCTGTGGATAAGTCTGCTGCCAATCTAATATTTTTACCATTGTATGTTATAGACTTCTTTTCCCTGGCTGCTTTCAGGATTTTCTCTTTGTCACTAAGACTTGTCAATTTTACTATTAGGTGATGGGGTATGGACCTATTCTTGTTGACTTTGAGGGGGGTCCTCTGCATCTCCTGGATTTTGATGCTTGTTCCCTTTGCCATATTAGGGAAATTCTCTACAATAATTCTCTCCAATAGACCTTCTGCTCCCCACTCTGTTTCTTCTTCTTCTGGAATCCCAATAATTCTAATGTTGTTTCGTCTTATGGTGTCACTTATCTCTCGAATTCTCCCCTCGTGGTCCAGAAGCTGTTTGTCCCTCTTTTGTTCAGCTTCTTTATTCTCTGTCATTTGGTCTTCTCTATCACTAATTCTTTCTTCTGCCTCATTTATCCTAGCAGTGAGAGCCTCCATTTTTGATTGCACCTCATTAATAGCTTTTTTGATTTCAACTTGGTTAGATTTTAGTTCTTTAATTTCTCCAGAAAAGGCTTTTATATCTCCAGAGAGGGTTTCTCTAATATCTTCCATGCCTTTTTTGAGCCTGGCTAGAACGTTCAGAATCGTCATTCTGAAGTCTTGATCTGACACATTACCAATATCTGTGTTGATTAGGTCCCTAGCCTTCGGTACTGCCTCTTGTTCTTTTGTTTGTGGTGACTTTTCCCGCCTTGTCATTTTGTCCAGATAAGAGGATATGAAGGATCAAATAAAATACTAAAAGGGTGGCAAAGATCCCAGAAAAATGCACTGGAACCAAATCAGAAGAGATCCCAAATTGTGGGGGGGAGGAGAAAGGGGATAAAAAGAGGTTCAGAAAAAAAAAAAGAATTTTAAAAAATAAAATAAAGAAAAAATATAAAAAAGAAAGAAAAATATATATATTTAGATAAACTAGTCAAAAAACATTAAAAAAGAAAAGTGTAAAAGTTTTAAAAAATTTAGAAGAAGAAAAAATAATTGAAAAAAGAAAAAAAAATTGAATTAACCTCAAGACTAAAGAATCATGGGGAGAAAGCCATGATTCCGTGCTTTGCTTTCTCCTCCTCTGGAATTGCACTGCTGTCTTAGGAATTGAACCTGCTTTCCTTGATAGATGAACTTCGTAATGGCTGGATATTTTGTTGATCTTCTGGGGGAGGAGCCTGTTGTAGTGACTCTCAAGTGTCTCTGCCCGAGGCAGGATTGCACTGCCCTTACCGGGGGCCGGACTAAGTAATTGGTTCGGGTTCGCTTTTGGGAGCTTCTGTTCCCTGAACGCTTTCTGTAGAGTTCAAATGCAGGACAATTTGAATGTCAAAAATAATAATTGCAAGGGACTTGTCCCAGGTGCTGCCGGGGCCTGGGCCCGGGCTGCGGTGCACAGCACTCCTGGGAGGCAGCAGCACTCGAGTTAGGCCCAACGTGGTGCCACGGCATTTCCTGGCCGGGAATGGCCCGTGCCCATGAAGTGGGGGTGGGGGACAGAAAGGCGGAGCGAGCCAAAGGCGGGGAGGAGGAAGGGCCAGGGAAGGGGGGGCGGCACTACAGTGTTGGAGGACTGGCAGGACTGGGGCTGCGTGAGTCTCTCAGTGCAGGTGGGCATTCTTCTCTAGTGCACATGGAACCTTCTCCAGAATAGATCACATCCTGGGTCACAAATCAGGTCTCAACCAGTATCAAAAGATTAGGATCATTCCCTGCATATTTTCAGACCACAATACTCTGAAGCTAGAACTCAATCACAAGAGGAAAGCTGGAAAGAACCCAAATACATGGAGAGTAAACAGCATCCTTCTAAAGAATGAATGGGTCAACCAGGAAATTAAAGAAGAATTGAAAAAATTCATGGAAACAAATGATAATGAAAACACAATGGTTCAAAATCTGTGGGACACAGCAAAGGCAGTCCTGAGAGGAAAATATATAGCGGTACAAGCCTTTCTCAAGAAACAAGAAAGGTCTCAAATACACAACCTAACCCTACACCTAAAGGAGCTGGCGAAAGAACAAGAAAGAAACCCTAAACCCAGCAGGAGAAGAGAAATCATAAAGATCAGAGCAGAAATCAATGAAATAGAAACCAAAAAAAAACAATAGAAAAAATCAATGAAAGTAGGAGCTGGTTCTTTGAAAGAATCAATAAGATTGATAAACCCCTGACCAGACTCATCAAAAAGAAAAGAGAAAGGACCCAAATAAATAAAATCATGAATGAAAGAGGAGAGATCACAACTAACATCAAAGAAATACAGACAATTATAAGAACATACTATGAGCAACTCTACGCCAACAAATTTGACAATCTGGAAGAAAGGAATGCATTCCTAGAGACATATAAACTACCACAACTGAACCAGGAAGAAATAGAAAACCTGAACAGACCCATAACCAGTAAGGAGATTGAAACAGTCATCAAAAATCTCCAAACAAAAGCCCAGGGCCAGACGGCTTCCCAGGGGAATTCTACCAAACATTTAAAGAAGAACTCATCCCTATTCTCCTGAAACTGTTCCAAAAAATAGAAATGGAAGGAAAACTTCCAAACTCATTTTATGAGGCCAGCATCACCTTGATCCCAAAACCAGACAAGGATCCCACCAAAAAAGAGAACTACAGACCAATATCCTTGATGAACACAGATGCAAAAATTCTCGCCAAAATACTAGCCAATAGGATTCAACAGTACATTAAAAGCATTATTCACCACGATCAAGTGGGATTTATTCCAGGGCTGCAGGGTTGGTTCAACATCCGCAAATCAATCAATGTGATAGAACACATTAATAAAAGAAAGAACAAGAACCATATGATACTCTCAATAGATGCTGAAAAAGCCTTTGACAAAGTACAGCATCCCTTCCTGATCAAAACTCTTCAAAGTGTAGGGACAGAGGGCTCAATATTATCATACCTCAATATTATCAAAGCCATCTATGAAAAACCCACTGCAAATATCATTCTCAATGGAGAAAAACTGAAAGCTTTTCCGCTAAGGTCAGGCACACGGCAGGGATGTCCATTATCACCACTGCTATTCAACATAGTACTAGAAGTCCTAGCCTCAGCAATCAGATAACAAAAAGATATTAAAGGCATCCAAATCGGCAAAGAAGAAGTCAAACTATCACTCTTCACAGATGATATGATACTATATGTGGAAAACCCAAAAGACTTCACTCCAAAACTGCTAGAACTTGTACAGGAATTCAGTAAAGTGTCAGGATATAAAATCAATGCACAGAAATCAGTGGCATTTCTGTACACCAACAACAAGACAGAAGGAAGAGAAATTAAGGAGTCAATCCCATTTACAATTGCACCCAAAACTATAAGATACCTAGGAATAAACCTAACCAAAGAGACTAAGAATCTATACACAGAAAACTATAAAGTACTCATGAAAGAAATTGAGCAAGACAGAAAGAAATGGAAAAATGTTCCATGCTCCTGGATTGGAAGAATAAATATTGTGAAAATGTCTATGCTACCTAAAGCAATCTACACATTTAATGCAATCCCTATCAAAATACCATCCATTTTTTTCAAAGAAATGGATCAAATGATCCTAAAATTTATAAGGAACCAGAAAAGACCTCGAATAGCTAAAGGAATATTGAAAAAGAAAGCCAAAGTTGGTGGCATCACAATTCCGGACTTCAAGTTCTATTACAAAGCTGTCATCATCAAGACAGCATGGTACTGGCACAAAAACAGACACAGAGATCAGTGGAACAGAATAGAGAGCCCAGAAATAGACCCTCAACTCTATGGTCAACTCATCTTCAACAAAGCAGGAAAGAATGTCCAATGGAAAAAAGGCAGCCTCTTCAATAAATGGTGCCGGGAAAATTGGACAGCCACATGCAGAAAAATGGAATTGGACCACTTCCTTACACCACATACGAAAGTAGACTCAAAATGGATGAAGGACCTCAATGTGAGAAAGGAATCCATCCAAATCCTGGAGGAGAATGCAGGCAGCAACCTCTTCGACCTCAGCCGCAGCAACGTCTTCCTAGGAACATTGCCAAAGGCAAGGGAAGCAAGGGCAAAAATGAACTATTGGGATTTCATCAAGATCAAAAGCTTTTGCACAGCAAAGGAAACAGTTAACAAAACCAAAGACAACTGACAGAATGGGAGAAGATATTTGCAAACGACATATCAGATAAAGGGCTAGTATCCAAAATCTATAAGGAACTTAGCAAACTCAACACCCAAAGAACAAACAATCCAATCAAGAAATGGGCAGAGGACATGAACACACATTTCTGCAAAGAAGACATCCAGATGGCCAACAGACACATGAAAAAGTGCTCCACGTCACTCGGCATCAGGGAAATACAAATCAAAACCACAATGAGATATCACCTCACACCAGTCAGAATGGCTAAAAGTAACAAGTCAGGAAATGACAGATGCTGGCGAGGATGCGGAGAAAGGGGAACCCTCCTGCACTGTTGGTGGGAATGCAAGCTGGTGCAACCACTTTGGAAAACAGCATGGAGGTTCCTCAAAATGTTGAAAATAGAACTACCCTATGACCCAGCAATTGCACTACTGGGTATTTACCCTAAAGATACAAATGCAGTGATCCGAAGGGGCACGTGTACCCGAATGTTTATAGCAGCAATGTCTACAATAGCCAAACTATGGAAAGAACGTAGATGTCCATCAACAGATGAATGGATAAAGAAGAGGTGGTATATATACACCATGGAATACTATGTAGCCATCAAAAGAAATGAAATCTTGCCATTTGCGACGACGTGGATGGAACTAGAGGGTATCATGCTTAGTGAAATAAGTCAATCGGAGAAAGACAACTATCATATGATCTCCCTGATATGAGGACCTGGAGCTGCAACATGGGGGGTTAGAGGGATAGGAGAAGAATAAATGAAAGAAGATGGGATTAGGAGGGAGACAAACCATAAGTGACTCTTAATCTCACAAAACAAACTGGGGGTTGCTGGGGAGAGGTGGGGTTAGAGGGGGGAGGGGGTTATGGACATTGGGGAGGGTATGTGCTATCGTGAGTGCTGTGAAGTGTGTAAACCTCGCGATTCACAGACCTGTACCCCTGGGGATAAAAATACATTATATGTTTATAAAAAAAAAATTGGAAGGGGAGGCGAACCATAAGAGACTATGGACTCTGAAAAACAACCTGAGGGTTTTGAAGGGTCAGGGGTGGGAGGTTGGGGGAACAGGTGGTGGGTAATAGGGAGAGCACGTATTGCATGGAGCACTGGGTGTTGTGCAAAAACAATGAATAATGTTACGCTGAAAAAAAATAAATAAATTTTAAAAAAAGAACTTCCGATGTCCTCAAACCCATTCTTTCCTTCTCCCACCACCACAGCGCCTAACCCATATTAAACACAATCTTACTGAGCTCACCGAACCCAGAAGCGACTCCCAGTCTTTGACTGAAACTCAGAAACAACAGGAGGCTCCTGGAATTGTTATTAGCTGTGCACCAAACTAGTTAGATAAGGCTTAGTGGCCCTTGGCTTCTCTCCAAGTGAGCAAACTCCTCCAGCATGTGTTTTCATGAAATCTTTCAACAGCATTCAGGGAACAGACCATGGAATTGCTAAAGAATCCTAAGAGGACAACTGAAGTAGGTATTTTCTATTGTTGGACAAGGGCCTTGAGATTTTAAGTGCCCAAGCTCATTACATAACATTTATCAAGAGAAAGAGGGCCTTCTGAGCAAACATATGCCCACAATTGCAAAGATAGAGAAAAATTAATGCTCTCCAAAAATTAGGTTAAGGACTTTGTCCTATACACATACACCTACATGTAGGTGTGGATGTGTGTGTACATGTGTTTATGGGTGTGTATGTGTGTGCATGTTTCTGTATATATATTTTTGCTAACCTTATTTATACCCTTTGAAAAGGACAATAGTGCATAGTGTTATCTAATCTTTTGGGTTTGCTTGTTTGTTTTAAACACAGAAAACACAACATGCAATTTTCTCAGATCATAAATAACCACACCAAGTAACACAGGATGGAAATTCAAACATGCAGGTAAATATTAGATTCAAATATCAGGTCTATCCTAAATGAAAAAAAGCGTATTTTTTTTCATTTCCTCATGGGAACATAAAATGTAACTAGTTTTAGTTTATTATTTGTTTAATGAATGCAAAGCCATTCTGTCAGGCGGTTTACAGAATAGGATAAAAAATGAAGCAATAAAAACTACAGTCAGAGTTAAAGAAATACATTTTAGTCTTATCTTGAAATTGGTGAACATGGAATAAAGAGAGAATGAGGATTCACAGGTGAAAATACTTGTAAGAGAAAATGGGGGGGAAATGAAACTTAGAAATTCTGTCTCACGTTTTATTATCCATTTATCCTTTCCACAAATAGGTACTGAGTATCTACTATGTGACACTCCTTACTCAACGTGTTTCCATGTATTTTCTGAGTTTATTTATCCTTCTAACCAACCCAGGAGGTTGGCATGATCATTATCATTAGTTAGGGATGAGAAAAATCAAGATTAGAGATAATCATATCAAAGATTAGAGATGATCAATAAATTACCTAGGGTCACCTAGCTAGTAAATGACAGCATGGTTTTGAACCCACAACACAAGGGATTTGACAAACTTACAGCCCTGAAAGAGGACACTATAGAATAACCAAGGAATACAAATGTCAGTGTTAGGAATAAACAGTTCATTTTGAATACAGGAGTATTTTCCATGATTTTCAAGGTTTTTCATGTGGAAAAGTCACTTAAAGATTACTACTCAGAAATTAGGGCAGTGTGCAAATGTGCTGTTACATTTCTTTCTTCTCAGAAATGTACTTCTCCGTTTTGAGTCTTTTTTTTTTTTTAACTACTCTTCACCCACTGACTGGTTCTGTCCCCTTGCCTACAGCAATTTCTCTGGTTGTTCACTGATGTTTTCTTGACCAACGGAGAGCCAATCCCAAGTTATTTTCTGACTCTAATGGACAGGAATGGGTCTCCTCCTCTTAGATCTCCACTAGGAGAATTTGAATGTGAATGGGAATTAGCCTGATACCATGCCACTTTCCACACAAAGGAAGTCTATATGCAAAAGAGGAGAATGAAGCCAATATAGAGAGAAAATATAGATGTGAAAGAGAGATGAAAGAGAGATTTGAGATCCGACAAATCCTTGGATTTAGCTGCCCCTGAGGCAAGTTTTACCCCTTCTTTATTACCAGATTAGTTACATAGGCCAATAAGCTTTCCTTTTTAACTTAAACTAACTCACTTAGAGAATCCTAAAGAATACAAGCTGACCGAACAGGAGGTTTGGTTGATCTATAGATTTCTAACATATCAGAGAACAATGTTAGCAAAAAAAAAAAAAAACCAAAAACAAAACAAAAAAAAAAACCAGCAAAAATCTATGGTGTAAGAGAATGGTCGAGTTTCATTCTTCTACATATAGCTGTTCAGTTTTCCCAGCACCATTTATTGAAGAGACTGTCTTTTTTCCACTGTATATTTTTTCCTGTTTGTCAAAGATTATTTGACCATAGAGTTGAGGGTCCATATCTGGGCTCTCTACTCTGTTCCACTGATATATGTGTCTGTTTTTATGCCAGTACCACGCTGTCTTGGTGATCACGGCTTTGTAGTAAAGCTTGAAATCAGGTAACGTGATGCCGCCAGTTTTGTTTTTGTTTTTTAACATTTCCTTAGCAATTCGGGGTCTCTTCTGATTCCATACAAATTTTAGGATTATTTGCTCCAGCTCTTTGAAAAACGCCGGTGGAATTTTGATCGTAATGGCATTAAAAGTATAGATTGCTCTAAGCAGTATACACATTTTAACAATGTTTATTCTTCTAATCCAAGAGCATAGAATGGACTTCCATCTTTTTGTGTCTTCTTCAATTTCTTTCATGAGTGTTCTGTAGTTCCTCAAGTACAGATCCTTTTCCTCTTTGGTTAGGTTTATTCCCAGGTATCTTACGGTTCTTGGTGCTATAGTAAATGGAATCGATTCTCTAATTTCCCTTTCTGTATTTTCATTGTTAGTGTATAAGAAAGCCACTGATTTCTGTACATTGACTTTGTATCCTGCCATGTTACTGAATTGCTGTATAAGTTCTAGTAGTTTGGGGGTGGAGTCTTTGGGGTTTTCCATATAAAGAATCATGTCATCTGCGAAGAGAGAGAGTTTGACTTCTTCACTGCCAATTTGGATACCTTTTATTTCTCTTTGTTGTCTGATTGCCGTTGCTAGGACTTCTAATACTAGGTTGAACAAGAGTGGTGAAAGTGGGCATCCTTGTCGTGTTCCTGATCTCAACGGGAAGCCTGCAAGCTTTTTCCCCACTGAGAATGATATTTGCTGTGAGTATTTCATAGATAGATTTTATGAAGTTCAGGAATGTTCCCTCTATCCCTATACTTTGAAGCGTTTAAATCAGGAATGGATGCTGAATTTTGTCAAATGCTTTTCTGCATCAATTGAGAGGACCATGTGGTTCTTCTCTCTTCTCTTAACTCGAAATGGATAAAAGACCTCAACGTGAGACAGAAATCCATCAGAATCCTAGAGGAGAACATAGGCAGTAACCTCTTCGATATCAGCCACAGCAACTTCTTTCAAGATATGTCTCCAAAGGCCAAGGAAACAAAAGTGAAAATGAACTTTTGGGACTTCATCAAGATCAAAAGCTTCTGCACAGCAAAGGAAACAGTCAACAAAACAAAGAGGCAACCCACGGAATGGGAGAAGATATTTGCAAATGACAGTACAGACAAAAGGTTGATATCCAGGATCTAGAAAGAACTCCTCAAACTCAATACACACAAAACAGATAATCAGATCAAAAAATGGGCAGAATATATGAACAGACACTTCTCTAATGAAGACATACAAATGGCTATCAGACACATGAAAAAATGCTCATCGTCACTAGCCATCAGGGAGATTCAAATTAAAATCACATTGAGATATCAGCTTACACCAGTTAGAATGGCCAAAATTAGCAAGACAGGAAACAACATGTGTAGGAGAGAATGTGGAGAAAGGGAACCCTCTTACACTGTTGGTGGGAATGCAAGTTGGTGCAGCTACTTTGGAGAAAAGTGTGGAGATTCCTCAAGAAATTAAAAATAGAGCTTCCCTATGACCCTGCAATTGCACTGCTGGGTATTTATTCCAAAGATACAGATGGAGTGAAAAGAAGAGCCATCTGTACCCCAATGTTTATAGCATCAATGGCCACAGTCACCAAACTGTGGAAAGAACCAAGATGCCCTTCAACGGATGAATGAATAAGGGAGATGTGGTCCATTTACATGATGGAGTATTATGCCTCCATCAGAAAGGATGAATACGCAACTTCTGTAGCAACATGGACGGGACTGGAAGAGATTATGCTGAGTGAAATAAGTCAAGCAGAGAGAGTCAAGTATTATATGGTTTCACTTATTTGTGGAGCATAACAAAGAACATGGAGGACATGGGGAGATGGAGAGGAGAGGGAGTTGAGGGAAATTGGAAGGGGAGATGAACCACGAGAGACTATGGACTCTGAAAAAGAACCTGAGGGTTTTGAAGGGGTGGGGGGTGGGAGGTTGGGGAACCAGGTGGTGGGTAATAGGGAGGGCACGTATTGCATGGAGCACTGGGTGTGGTGCAAAAACAATGAATACTGTTTTACTGAAAAGAAATTTTTAAAAAAGTGGAAAAAAAGAATATATTAATAATAAACAAACAAACAAACAAACAAATAAATAAATAAAAAGGGGGGGGGAACCAGCAAAAATGAAGAGGTGATTCTAAGAGACATCATGGACAGGTTCCAGAAACTTCAACGCAGGATAAATTTTACACGATAGAGAACAGAGATTCCAAATCAAATGGAGGAGCAAGATCAGCTTCTGACTGGTAATATTGTGGTAACTGGACTGATTATATTGTGGTAGAAACAAAAGGATAACTGAATTTTGCTCTATACCAAATAAACACATCAACCCTCCATGCAAAAAATACACCAATCCTCCAGCTACGTTATTGCAACAACTGGCCCCCACAACTCACTAAATCAGTTGTATCTGCCTAATTTTTATAACTCCTCATTGATCCGTAAGAGCACAGTATTGTCAAGCCTTTTTTATAAACCTGTTCTTTTCATCTTGTATGTTTCCTCTTCTAAGGGCTTCAGAGCAAATTCTGTCAAATTCTGTAACTTCTAACCAAAACTTCTCTAAATGTTTCCAGGTTTCCTCTTTAACAGGCAGCACATCTATTTGGGACTCAAAAAGTCCTACTTTGCATTGGTATTTTTCTTGTTAGGTATAAAACCAGACACAATCGAAAAATTGCAAAGGCATCTACATTCTACCGTAGGCTCATAACATATTTATTCATGAATAATCTATTAACAAAAAATGAGTTCTAGTAACTATAGTCATCAGTAAAATAAGAATCTATCCATTAATTAACACACAATTATGTGCTGTGGACATGTAGTTCTTAATAGATTCTTATTTTACTGGTGACTAATTACTGCGGATTTACATATGGTTACATACAATATGTATAGTGTATGTATGTGCATGTATTTTCAGACACGTTTCGAATAGTATATAAGCCAAAACATACTATGGACAGAGACCAAAAGTCTGAGTATATTTATTCTACTAAAATTACTTGTACTTCATTCATTTCTCTTTATTTTATTTTAAAATTATAAATAAAAATTTCCCTTCAGATTAAAGGCAATTCTGTAGTTTCAGGATATTCAGGCAGGTATGTCATGCACCCCTATATTCATTATAGGAAATTCAGGTGAAGAATTCAAGCTTGGACTCTGTCACTTCTAGTTACACTATCTAGGGCAAGTTATTCTCTACATCTCTCACTTGTCTTCTCCACAAAGCTCATGTAACAGCTCCTTCCTCATAAAAACTTAGTGAATATTCACTAAGTTAATCTTGGAAAGCACACAGACTTCAATTACTGTATTATTAATCATATTTTATCACTATCATCATCATCCTCCTTCTCCAGTCTCTAAGAAATACTACAAAAGTAGTACAGCCTTAACCAAAACTATTGGTTCCTTAACAAAGTGACTGCTTCAACAGATACCAAATTTAAATTCTAACAATGAGTAAGAATTGACAACATGTTTTTCTGTGGAGAATGAGTTTTTAGGATGTGTAATGCTTTACCACTACAAAGGATGAACATTCTGAGCTGAAAGATTTATGCAAATACCTCTGAGCTGTGATGTACAGGTCTTCCCTGTGACCTGAATTACTATGGGTAAAAACAAAACAAAACAAAACAAAACAAAACAAAAAACAACTCCTAAGGTGAAAAACTATGGAACTGCTTCTTCTTTTACACAGAAGCTCCAAGAAGTTTCTATTTGTTTGCTTTCACATTATTACTGAGATTTTTGCAAAGGAGGAATTAGGTTTTCAATAAACCCTTAGTGAAACTGGTTCTCTAGATCTCATTCTCAGTGGGCAATCAAAAAAGGAAATCTGGATTTCTGTGTGTCAAAGTGCCATTTAAGAATTGCCCAAAACTTAATAGAAGTTAATGAAAAGATAAAGACCATTTTCATTAAGACTATGTCCTTTGTTATCAGGACTAAGTTACATGATTCATTAGTTGCCAATTAGACTTTGCCTGCTTACCTGAATAGCAATTTTCTACACTGTCATTTTTAATTTTTTGAAAAATAATTTTTCTTCATCTTCAGTCTTAGAACTTGGTCTAATGACCAATCTTCTCTCTCCTTCAACAGACAGAGACACAGAAAAATACACACTACTTGTTAGCTTCATATATTTTGAAAAAAATTCTGAAACATTTTTATTTACTCCTTAAAATTTTATCCTATTAGAAAAGCAGGTCTTTACCTGAGAAAAAGTTAGAATACATAAAGAATTAAAAATTAAAATGCAATATGCCTCTACTTTTCAGTGAATAATCAGCAACATTTTGTGTATATACTTGTACATGTCCACATATAAACATTTTTTTCAAAAAGACAATACTTTTGGGGGCACCTGGGTGACTCAGTAGGTTAAAGCCTCTGCCTTTGGCTCAGGTCATGATCTCAGGGTCCTGGGATCGAGTCCCACATCAGGCTCTCTGCTGGGCAGGGAGCAGGGAGCCTGCCTTCCCCCCTCTGCCTGCCTCTCTGCCTATTTGTGATCTCTGTCAAATAAATAAATAAAATCTTTTAAAAAGAAAAGACAATACTTTTCTTTTATATTATACCTTTTGAGTTTAACAAGTAGCATGAATATTTTCCCATTTCATGCAATTTTTATTAAGATAACTTTTCTCAAAGTGTAACTTGTGAAGTAAAACATATATTACTTGAAAAACAGAGATACTCAAATTATGTTATTTGAACAACAAAGATTGTCCTTGCATTTGAGAGACATCAAGTGAAATGGGGTTAGCCAGGTTTATTTATTATAGTTACTCTACCTTTTCAAAGCTAATTTATATTATGATTCCCTAAACGGGAGATCTGTTTCCTAGACATACTTGG
Organism: Meles meles; assembly: GCF_922984935.1. Lineage (NCBI taxonomy): Eukaryota > Metazoa > Chordata > Mammalia > Carnivora > Mustelidae > Meles > Meles meles. The sequence continues at coordinate 90,973,932 of NC_060068.1, forward strand.
TCATGCCACCCTCCACCTGCAAAGTAACTGTTGGACAAGTGTTCTATGGAACATCTTCTAGGAAATGTTATTTTAAACATTGACTTAGAATGATCATATGATATTTATACAGACCATAATTTGGTTGTATATTCCTTAACTAATAGACATTATAATTGTTTCAAAGTACTTGCTATTATAAAAGAATAAATTTATTTTTCATACATCTTTAGTGTGTTATGATTTTTTTTCTTGAACGTAAATACAGGAAATGAAATTAATGAATAAATGGCATGATGACCTTTAAGCCTCTTCTGATCAATGAAGGTACTTATCTTCTAATACCTATACCAGCCTACATTTATACCAACAGGACTGAAAATGTTTATTGCTACCAGTATTTAATGCTACCAGGCATTAGCAATATTTATATTTATTTATAAATAGGCCAATTAGGTAACAGAATGAGAATGAATAAAAAAGAAGGAAGTAATAAAACTATCTCCATAAATAGGCCAATTAGGTAACAGAATGAGAATGAATAAGAAAGAAGGAAGTAATAAAACTATCTCCATTGGAGAATGAAAAGACTATATACATGATGAATTCCAAAGAAACAGTAACAAATTATTTCAAACAGTAAAAGAATTCAGTGAAATAGAAGGATAAAAAATAAACATACAGAGTTATCAAACCATTCCAAACACCTACAAACTCGATAGAAGAGAAGAAGAGCAGCAATTCTAGGAACAGAAAATTGACCACTTTCTGGAAGGTAGGACATGCGGAGAACTGAATCTGAAGCGATGAGAAGATAGACTGCAGGGGGGAGGGGCCAGCTCACAGCAAGCAGTGGAGCAACAGAGCACAAAGTCAGAACATTCAGAAGTCTGCTCCACTGAGGGATGTTGCTCCAGAGGCTAAGTGGGGGTGGAGTCCTCATGGGGACAGTGTTATCTCAGGACCTGCGGGGTCACAGAAAGACCAGGGCTATCTGAGTGTGGCAGAGATACCAGGTATCAGACCGGGGAACCCAGCTACAGAGATGGAGTGAGCAGTGAGCTCTCAGCTCAGGGTTACCTTAACCCATGATCCAACATACAGTCAGGTCACTACTCTTCAAGCAGGTACCCCACAAGTGGCAGATCCGGAGAGACCCCCTCCTTCCTCCTCCAGGAGGAGCAGCACAGGAGCACATGGCAGGAAACTGCTGGGATTGGAGACTCCAAATGGGACCATGCACCAGAGACAGAAACGCTTGGGCACAAGCCAGGTAGATGGGAGGGATTGACTGCTTTTCTCTGATGGGGTGCTGAGGAGTGGGGCCCTGAGCTCTCAGCTCCTCTGGGCTGGAGATTGGGAGGTCACCATTTTCATTCCCGTCCTCCAAAGCTCTACAGAAAGTGTTCAGGGAACAAAAGCTCCCACGAGTGAACCTGAGCAGATTACTTAACCTGGCTCTGGTTGGTACAATTGGTACAATTCTGCCTCAGACAAAGACATTTGAGAATCAATGCAATAGGCCCCCCCATCCTCAGAAGATCAGCCAAGACCAAGCTCACCAATCAACAAGAACCGTGGAACTCCAGAGATCGGGAACGAAATACATAGAATTCATGACTTTTTCCCCATTATTCTTTAGTCTTGCAAAGTTAATTTTTTTTCTTATTCTATTTTTTTAACTTTCCAACTCTTTCCTCTTTTATCATTTTTTAACTCTTATATCTTAACAATACCTTTTTTAAAAAAATCTTTTAAATTTTTCATTATTATAGTCACATTTTAATTCTTCATTGAATTTAACCTTATTTTTTGTATGCATTTTCTTTAAAATTTTGGGATAAAATTTCTCTAGCAGAGCAAAATACACCCTAAATCTAGCACGTGGCTTTGTTCTAGTCTCCAGTCGGAGCACATACTCTCTCTTTTTTCCTTTTCCAACTAACTTATCTTATCCATTCCTTTTTTAGAATCATTTTAAACTTTCATCTTTATAGTCATATTCCATCCATCCCTTCATCATATTTACCCTTATTTTTTGTATAGATATAAGTTTTTCTTTCTTTAAAATTTTGGGAGGTAGTTTCTTCTAAGAGACCAGAATATACCTAAAATCAAGTAGGTTACTCTGTTCTATTCACCAGTTGAATATATATTTTTAAATTTTTTATTATTTGTTTACCTCTTTTCTTTTCCCCCATTTCAAGTCCTTTCTGATTTGGTCAGTGTATATTTTTCTGGAGGTCTTTTCCACCCTTTTACTATTTTATTCTCTCACTCATATCTTATCTGGATAAAATGACAAGGCTGAAAAACATACCACATAAAAAGAAAAAGAGGCAGTATCAACAGCTAGGGACCTAATCAATACAGACATTGGTACTATGTCAGAACTACAGTTCAGAATGATGACTATCAAGATGCTAGATTGGGTTCATAAAAGGTATGGAAGATATTAGAGAACCCCTTTCTGGAGAAATAAAAGAACTAAAATCTAACCAAGTTGAAATCAAAAAAGCTACTGATGGGGGCAATAAAAAATGGAGGCTCCTACTGCTAGAATAATGAGGCAGAAGAGAGAATTAGTGTTATAAAAGACTAAATGAGAGTGAATAAAGAAGCTGAGCTAAGGAGAGACAAACAACTACTGGATCATGAGGGGAGAATTTGAGAGATAAGTAATACCATAAGATGAAACAATATTAGAATAATTGGGATCCCAGAAGAAGAAGGAAGACAGAGAGAGCCTGAAGTATATTGGAGCGAATTACAATAGAGGATTTCCCTAATATGGCAAAGGGAACAAGCATCAAAATCCAGGAGGCACAAAGGCCACCCCTCAAAATCAATTAAACAAGGTCCACACCCCATCATCTAAGAGTAAAACTTAAAAGTCTTAATGACAAGGAGAAAATCCTGAAAGCAGCTCAGGACAAGAGGTCTTAACAACAATGGTAGAAATATTACATTAGCAGCAGACTTATCCATAGAGACCCGGCAGGCCAGAAAGGACTGGCATGATATATTCAGAGCACTAAATGAGAAAAAATATGCAGCCAAGAATACTATGTCCAGCTAGGCTGTCACTGAAAATAGAAGGAGAGATAAAAAGCTTCCAGGACAAACAAAAACTAAAAGAATTTGCAAACACCAAACCAGCCCTACAGGAAATATTGAAAAGGATCCTCTAAGCAAAGAGAGAGCCGAAAAGTAGTAAGCCAGAAAAAAACAGACAAATTACAATAATGGTCACCTTACAGGCAATACCATGGCCTAAATTCATATATTTCAATAGTTACTTTGAATGAAAATGCACTGAATGCCCCAATCAAAAGACACGGGATATCAGGATGGATTAAAAAAAAAAATAAGACCCATTGATATGCCATCTGCATGAAACTCATTTTAGACCCAAAGACACCTCCAGATTTAAAGTGAGGGTGTGGAAAACAATTTACCATGCTAATGGGCATCAGAAGAAAGCTGGGGTGGCAATCCTTATATCAGATCAATTAGATTTTAAGCCAAAGACTATAATAAGAGATGAGGAAGGACACTATATTATACTTATAGATTTTGTCCAACAAGAAGATCTAACAATTTTAAATATCTATGCCCCTAACATGGGAGAAGCCAATTATATTAAACCAATTAATAACAAAATCAAAGAAACACATCAACAATAATACAGTAACAGTGGGGGACATTAACACTCCCCTCACTAAAATGGACAGATCATCAAAGCAAAAGATCAACAAGGAAATAAAGGCTTTAAATGACACACTGGACTAGATGGACAACACAGATATATTCAAAATATTCCATCTCAAATCAACAAAATACACATTCTTCTCTAGTGCACTTGGAACATTCTCCAGAATAGATCACATCCTGGGTCACAAATCAGGTCTCAACCAGTACCAATAGATTGGAATCATTCCCTGCATATTTTCAGACCACAATGCTCTGAAGCTAGAACTCAATCACAAGAGGAAAGTTGGAAAGAACTCGAATACATGGAGGCTAAAGAGCATCCTACTAAAGAATGAATGGGTTATCCGGGAAATTAAAAAAGAACTGAAAAAAGTCATGGAAACAAACGAAAATGAAAACACGGCTGTTCAAAATCTTTGGGACACAGCAAAGGCAATTCTGAGAGGAAAGTATATAGTGATACGAGCCTTTCTCAAGAAACAAGAAAGGTCTCAAGTACAGGACCTAACCCTATACCTAAAGGAGCTGGAGGAAGAACAGCAAAGAAAGCTTAACCCAGCAGGAGAAATAATAAAAATCAGAGAAGAAATCAATGAAATAGAAACCAAAGAACAGTAGAACAAATCAACAAAACTAGGAGTTGGTTCTTTGGAAGAATTAAGAAGACTGATAAACCTCTGGCCAGACTTATGAAAAAGAAAAGAGAAAGGAACCAAATAAACAAAATCAGGAATGATACAGGAGAGAAAACAACCAACACCAAAGAAATACAAACAATTATAAGAACATATTATGAGCACTCTACATCAGCAAATTTGACAATTTGGAAGAAATGGATGCATTTCTAGAGACATATAAATACCAAAACTGAACCAAGAAGAAAGAGAAAACCTGAACAGACTCATAATCAGTAAGGAGATTGAATCAGTCATCAAAAATCTCCCAACAAGAGCCCAGGGCCACACAGGCTTCCCAGGGAAATTCTACCAAACATTAAAAGAAGAATTAATACCTATTCTCCTGAAAATATTCCAAAAAATAGAAATGGAAGGAAATTTTCCAAACATTTTATGAGACCAACATTACCTTGATCCCCAAACCAGACAAAGACCCCATCAAAAAGGAGAATTTCAGACCAATATCCTTGATGAACACAGATGCAAAAATTCTCACCAAAATATTAGACAACAGGATCCAACAGGACATTAAATGGAGGGGCACCTGGGTGGCTCAGTGGGTTAAGCCTCTGCCTTTAGCTCAGGTCATGATCTCAGGGTCCTGGGATCGAGCCCTGCATCGGGCTCTCTGCTCAGCAGGGAGCCTGCTTCCCCCTCTCTCTCTCCCTGCCTCTCTGACTACTTGTAATTTTTTTCTCTGTGTCAAATAAATAAGTAAAATCTTTAAAAAAAAAAAAAAAGGATTATTCACCATGACCAAGTGGGATTTATTCCTGGCCTGCAAGGTTGGTTCAACATCCGCAAATCAATCAATGTGATACAATACATTAATAAATTAATAAAAGAAAGAACAAGAACTATATGATACTCTCAATAGATGTTGAAAAAGTATTTGACAAAGTACAGCATCAGGGTACATACTTCAATATCATCAAAGCCATCTATGAAAAACCCACTGCAAATATCATTCTCAATGGGGAAAAACTAAGAGCTTTTCCCCTAAGGTCAAGAACAGAGCAGGGATGTCCACTATCACCACTGCTATTCAACATAGCACGAGAAGTTCTAGCCTCAGCAATCAGACAACAAGAAGAAATTAAAGGCATCTGAATCAGCAAAAAAAAGAAGTCAAACTATCACTCTTTGCAGATGATATGATACTTTATGTGGAAAGCCCAAAAGACTCTAATCCAAAACTGCTAGAACTCACAGGAACTTAGTAAAGTGTCAGGATATAAAATCAATGCACAGATATCAGCTGCATTTCTATGCACCAACAATAAGACAGAAGAAAGAGAAATTAAGATGTTAATCCCATTTACAATTGCACCCCAAACCACAAGATACCTAGGAATAAATCTAACCCATAAGGCAAAGAATCTGTATTCGGAAAACTATAGAATACTCATGAAAGAAATTGAGGAAGACACAAATAACTGGAAAAACATTCCACGCTTATGGACTGGAAGAACAAATATTGTGAGCAATCTACACATTTAATGCAATCCCTATAAAAATACCGTCAACTTTTTTCAAAGAAATCATTTAAAATTTATATGGAACCACAAAAGACCCTGAATAGCCAGAGGAATGTTGAAAAAGAAAGCCAGAGTCGGTAGCATCACAATTCCAGACTTCACGCTCTATTTAAAAAGCTGTCATAATCAAGACAGTATGGTACTGGCACAAAAAACAGACACATAGATCAATGGAACAGAATAGAGAGCCCAGAAATAGACCCTCAACTCATCTTCAACAAAGCAGGAAAGAATGTCCAATGGGAAAAAGACAGTCTCTTCAACAAATGGTGTTGGGAAAATTGGACAGCCTCATGCAGAAGAATGAAATTGGACCATATCCTTACACCACACAGAAAAATATACTCAAAGTGGATGAAAGACCTCCATGTGAGTCAGGAATCCATCAAAATCCTTGAGGAGAACACAGCATCTTCTTCGACCTTAGCCACAGCAACTTCTTCCTAGGAACAGCATCAAAGGCAAGGGAAGCAAGGGCAAAAATGAAGTAGTGGGACTTCATCAAGATCAAAAGCTTTTGCACATCAAAGAAAACTGTCAACAAAACCAAAAGACAGTGGACAGAATGGAAGAAGATATTTGCAATTGACATATTAGATAAAGGGCTGGTAACCAAAATCTATAAAGAGCTTATCAAACTCAACAGCCTAAGAACAAATAATCCAATCAAGAAATGCACAGAAGACACAGACATTTCAGCAAAGAATACATCCAGATGGCCAGCAGACACATGAAAAAGTGCTCCATGTCATTCAGTATCAGGGAAATACAAATCAAAACCACAATGAGATATCACCTCACACTAGTCAGAATGCCTAAAATTAACAAGTCAGGAAACGACAGATGTTGGCAAGGATACGGAGAAAGGGGAACCCTCCTACACTGTTGGTGGGAATGCACCCTGGTGCAGTCACTGTGGAAAACAGTATGGAGGTTCCTCAAAAAGTTGAGCATAGAGCTACCCTATGGCCCAGGAATCTACATATACTACTGGGTATTTACCCTAAAGATACAAATGTAGTGATCTGAAGGGGCACGTGCCCCGCAAAGTTTTTAGCAGCAATGTCCATAAAAGCCAAACTAAGGAAAGAACATAGATGTCCATCAATAGATAAATGGATGAAGAAGTGGTATATCTAGATAGATAGATAGATAGGTATACAATGGAATACTATGCAGCCATCAAAAATGAAATCTTGCCATTTGCAATGATGTGGATGGAACTAGAGGTTATTTGGTAAGCAAAATAAGTCAATCAGAGAAAGACAATGATCATATGATCACTCTGGTATGAGGAATTTGAGAGTCAGTGCAGGGCGTTGTGGGGGTAGGGAAGGAAAAAATGAAACAAGATGGTATCGGGAGGGAGACAAACCATCAGCGACTCTTAATCTCACAAAACAAACTGAGGGTTGCTGTGGGGTGGGAGGGATTGGGTAGCTGGGTTATGGACATTGAGGAAGGTATGTGCTATGGTCAGTGCTGTGAAATGTGTAAGCCTGATGATTCACAGACCCATACCCCTGGGACAAATAATACATCATATGTTAATGAAAATAATTTTAAAAATAAATAAATAAACATATAATTCAATTGACTTTATACACACCAACAATAACCATAATGTTAAAGTAAATGTATTTAAGTAACACAAAAGATTATATAGCAATAACTTTGAAAGGAAATATGTAACAATAAAGAACATGTAAAAACATTCTTAAAAGACTAAAATAGAATTGAACAAAATTAAAGACATCCCTATTCTTGGTTAGGGCAACTCAACAAAATAAATATGTCAGTTGTTTCTAAATAATTTATAAAGTCAATGCATTCCCAAAGAAAATACTAGGAAATTTTGTAGACTTAGAAAAGTCAATTCAAATTTCATGTGTAAAAACAAAGATACAAGAAAAGCCATGAAAACACTTAAAGAGAAAAACTACAAAGATTTTTTAGCACTACTATAAAGGCCCTATAATTAAAAGTGTTGTACTAACATAAGAGTAGATAAATGAACCAAATGAATAAAAAAGTCCAAAATTAGAATTAAACTTGTAACTAAATTTAACATATGACAAAGTTAGTATCATAAAACATGTAACACATAAAGATGAGGGTTTTTTTTTAAAGATTTTATTTGATAGAGAGAGTCACAGAGAGAGCAGCAGGCAAAGAAAGAGGGAAAAGCAGGTTCCCTCCTAAGCAAAGAGCCAGATGTGGGGCTTGATCCCAGGATTTTGGGATCATGACCTGAGGCAAAGGCAGACATTTAATGAACTGAGCCACTCTCATGCCCCTCAAATGAGATTTTTAATAAACGGTGTTTGGAAAACTGCGTAGACATTTGGAAAAAATATAAAATTACATTTATAGCTCACACTACACACAAGAACAAGCTCCAAATGGAATAATGATCTAAATGTAAAACTTGAAACTGTATATTTTCTAGAAGGAAATGTGGGTGAGTTCCTCTTTGAATTTGGTATGGGGAAAAGCTTTCTAACTGTAACTCAAAATCTGAAATTCAATAAAGAGAAAATTATAGATTTGACTATGTAATATTTAATCTGCCACAAGGTTCAGAAACAACCAACAAACTAGGAAAAATGTTTGCAAAATATAACAGAGAAAATTCAGTATCACTTACTTAAGAACACAAAATGAAGAACAAAGGACTTGTTAAGAAAATGGGGAAAAGCCATGAATAGACAATTCACACAAAAAGAAAAATATATGCAAAATGTACATTGAAATATATGAAAAATATTCAAATTCACTCATAATTACAAAAAATATACAATTTAAGGTAACCCACATTCTGATCTGTCAAGCTCGCAAAGTTTCAAAAATATGATACTTTATTTTGGTGAGATTATGAGAAAATAGACCTATTGTATATTGCTTGTGAAAAAGCAAATTAATACAACCTTGTTGACTGGAAATTTGACATTGCCTAATAAAATTAAGTGTTCATTTGACTTTTGGCTCAACATTCCACTTATGAGAAAAAAAAATCCTGTAGATATACCTCCAAAAATCCATATGCTCAAGATTATTCATCATAGCATTGTTTAGAATTGCAAAAAAAAAAAAATTGGGAACAACTTGCATGCCCATATATATATGTAACCATACAGCGGAGTGTTGTTTGGCTATATAGAGAAGGAAGAATGTTGTCAACAAACTGAAATGAAGTAATTTCCAGACATGTTCATCATGAAAAAAGCACAGCCTATGTGAATGTATCTAGTATGCCACACTTCCTAGAAGAAAGGTGATATGGAAGTACACGTGTCTGTTCATGGGCAAAAGATTTGTACAACAGAAATACAGGAAATGTAAACCAGAAACTCAAGAAATCAGTAATGTGTAGATGGCAGGCAGGAAAGGGGTGGAAAGAAGGAGAAAACAGAAAAAGAGTAGAGGGAAGAAGGAGGAGAGAGACTGCTCTGGGCATCTCTTTGTTTATCTCTTTGTTTACTGCTCTGGGCATAGTGGCAGTTGACTTACCCTCCATAGACTGTAAATTTGAATTACATAGAGAAGATACAAAAGGACAGACCAACATTAAGACCAACATTTGTAGGGCGCCTGGGTGGCTCAGTGGTTTAAGCCGCTGCCTTCGGCTCAGGTCGTGATCTCAGGGTCCTGGGATCGAGTCCTGCATCGGGCTCTCTGCTTGGCAGGGAGCCTGCTTCCCTCTCACTCTCTCTGCCTGCCTCTCTGCCTACTTGTGATCTCTCTGCCTACTTGTGATCTCTCTCTGTCAAATAAATAAATAAAATCTTTAAAAAAAAAAAAAAGACCAACATTTGTAAACCTATTTTACAAATGAGTAATCTCACCACACTCACACGGAGTAGAGAAAAAGAATCTAACTGGGAAAACAGTATCTTGACTGAATAGTATAAGGATAAAGATGAAAAGAACTGTGCATAAATGCTATCATCTAATTAGTACAAGTGTTTCCCACAGAGATGTAAGTTAGCAATTCTGAAACTACTATTGAATCTGTATATATATTTTACATAATGAAAGCCAAGATTCTCATTGTGAAAAAACATTATAAGTCAGGTAAGGGGAAGTTTAAACACTGTGGTGTTGGAACGGAATCTGAAGTAGCAGTATAAACTCCATGTCTTTTAATATAGGCAGAAATAAATTGGAAGTGTAGTTGTGTACGGTTGGATTAGTATAAATACATGTATTTTCTAGTCATGTCTGCTGAAAAGGCATAGAAAAAAAGGTCCCCAGGGAATATGGGCACACCTAGAGTCCAGATTTTGGATTTTAAACACCATTTTTCAAGCAAAGGAAACAGCTCCTAGGAAAAGCTGCTGATTTCAGAGGTGCGGCTGGGAAAACACAGGAAGAGCACGAAACATCTTCACTGCGCCAAGAAGCAAGGAAATGCTTGAAGAAAGAGAAATGTATATCAGAAGAAGAACCAGTCTGAAAGGTGTCCTGGTAACCAAAATAGAACATATTTTGAGCAACAAGATATAATCAGAATATTGAATTTTAATCTATAGCCTGAAATAAATATCTGAGAGTCCTCTCTGATATTAATTAAAATATATAATTACAGAGAAGGGACAGCTGTTCCTTAAGCAAAGTCCAAACTAATAAATGTAGGAAGCAGAAGAAAATAGATCATCATCATAAAATAAACACCACAATAATAATTGTTGCAACCAAAACCCACAGTTAATAATAAAATCAGTAAGGAAAAGTTTGAGAAGGAACAAGACTTGCAAGGCGCCAAAAGACCTCCTCCAAGATGAATTTTAGTATTATAGGGACAGGTGGTAACTCTACAACAGAGAAGCAAGTCAGACACCAACTAAACCAAGTGATGCAAGTTCATATTATCTAGTAAGATATATTGACATCACTAAACCTAAATACAATTACAAATATACATCATTTTGTGATATTCTTTTCACAATGCATAATATCATTCTTGTCATGAGAAAACATGAAGTGAACTCCAAATAAGAACATTGTACAAAATAACAGTGCTTTTCAGAAGTATTAAGGTCATGAGAAAATAGGAGACTGAGAACCTATTAAAATTAGAGGAGATTAAGAAGAATTTATAACTAAATGGGATATGCAATGCTAGAGAGGGTCTGAGAACAGAATTTTGAACAGATATCTGAGAACAGACATTTGAATAAAGCCCAAAGTTCCATTACTAATAATGCACCAGTGTCACCCTCCTGAGAATAGGCAAGTGGTTACTTGAGGTATTAATATTAGAGGTAGAAGGGTTAAGTGGTATAAAGGAACTATTTGTATGATTCTTGCAATTTTTCTGTACACATAAAATTATTTTAAATAAGATATTTTAAAAATTCAGCTTCTTAAAAAAAAAGTATGATTGTGAGTGTCAAGAACCTTCCCAGATAAGTAATTGCTTAAGTGCTTTCTCCCCTTTCTTCAGATTCCTAGTTAGTTACTTTCCCTGTAATAGCTCAGAGATGAGTTCAAGAGAAGTTTTGATTTTTTTCTCATTATTCAGTATTTATTTCAAATATGAGAGAAATGCTTTCTCTAGCTTCCTAAATGCTAAGCAGAAGCTGGAAATCTCAAGGATTCTTTTCATTGAATAACTAAACTCCCAAGAGAATAAGGGAAATCACCAGGGGTTTAAAACGAAGAGAAAACAAAACAAAACAAAACAAAAACTGTGGATGTGACACGTTAAATACGGCCGTCGTTGACTAGTAGATCAAAAAAAAAAAACTGCAACTGTCATTAATGTGCCACACACATAAATTAAAATTGCTGGGACGAACTATAGGAAGTATTAACGCAAACCTGACCTGGTAAGTTGTTGAAAGGTGACTCCTTGTATGTATGACCCATAGAATATTTGAGGTCATTCTAGATGGAGTTTAAAAAGCAGAGATTTTTATCATATCTGGGATTACTCCTATTTTCCAAGTAACTCAACTGCTATTGCCTTGAGGTAGGTAAGTTTAAGCACTGCTCTAAGTCATGCCATGATTTTGGTCATTAACTTTTTTAGTTACAAGAATAACTGGGTTTAGAAAATGGAACCCTTGTAGTAATGAAGCTAAAGATCCATGTAGAGAAAAACAAACGTAAATAAGAAAAACAAATGTAAATAATAAGTACTCTGGGGCTAAAGTTTTGGAAAAACTTCTCCATGAGGGAAGGCTAGTGAGCCTCCAACATTCTAATTTTATGGGTGAGTTTTAGAAATCTATGATGACAAAGAGAATTTTAGAGAATTCTCTAATTAGAGGATTAAAACTGGTGGACCTTTAATGAAATGCTTCTGATTTAAAACGCAAAAATATATGGTATTATATACTTTCTGACATATATATAATAAAACTGAAAAATTTACTGAGTATCAGTTTAGAGACTTCTTACCTAATATTATAAAATGAAGAAAAGCCTACAACCATTATTAGTAAATGTTAATATTGGGCTGATGCTGAAAGATCAGACAGAACCATCACTTGGGTATTTCAAGATTTATTCATCTAAATGACATAGAAAGAAATAGAGGTGCAAGCTTCCACAACCCTAAAATTCTCATCAGGATGGTATGACCAACTTCAGTGATAACATTTGATTAAGAGTCATGTAAAGCATTCAAGTAGCACAAATGTTCCCCTACAAACCCAATATTATATCCCTAAGGCCAAAGAAGTTCTGCATATTAGAGTAATTTAGAGAGCACCTGATTTCAGCCAGTCCTGTAGAATTACAGACTGTAGTGCATTCCTATACCCCCTGGCAGAACACTCTCAGCCTCCCTAGACTGACCAAGCCTGCCTTAAATACATTCCTATTCTTAAGCCTGCAGGCCAATAACAAATATCACCTACCCAGTTTTTGCAGGGAATAAGGTTAATTAATAGCTCTCAAATTAAGTATGACACCCATCCTGCAGATGAATTAAGGTATTTTTTTCATTTTTATTTCCCTCTTGACAAAGTTAATTTTTAATAGCACCAATTATTTAAATTCAGTACTAATCATTTAGTTCTACAGAATGCAACTGGGTATAGAAGTACATGTTCTTCTGTGCAAGAAACCAGTTTTTCTTTCACTATAAAAAAAAGTCTACATATAAATCTTTCTATAATTGTAAAATTCTAACTCATATTAGTTTTGAAAAAAGAACTCTGTTCCAGTCTAAATGGATTTTATTAAAACGTATTTTTTCTAACAAAAAAAAAATGGCAATTGAGAACTTCCATCAAAATGAACTAGTGTTTAGTGAGTTGGTTTATAGGAAATGAAGATAATATTTTGAAAAATAAATGAACTACTTAAATATTTAGGGTCAACGTTTATTGGAAACATTTTCCCGTCCAGCGGTGGTAAAAGTCCTCTTCATTAGATGTATTCAAACAGAGAATGTTGGCCTTCCATAGAAGGATCTCTCACTAAAGATTGTGAGACTTTCATATTGTGCACATGAAAGGGATTCCACTTAAAGTTAGTTGATTTTGTATGCTATTATTACATTATTTTAAAAATTAGTAAACACACTTCTGAAAGACATATAGAAAAACTCCTACCAGTATCAAAATCAGATTTTAAAGAACGACCTACATGCCAGTCCTTTTACTCACACTTGTATCTTGCCAAACACACATACAACCCTACTAAATTCTGACACATGTACACATACTCCTTAAAAAAAAAAAGGTGCAATATTAGGAAACCAAGGACAGAGTTTAAAATGTATATAAAAACAAAATGCATTCCCTATATTTCCTTTTTTCTTAACTTGGCACTCATCTGTTCTAACTTAAAAATGAGGCAACAAAGAAGTCAAAATAAGACAAAAAAAAAAAACCCCAAAAGAGAGGCAAAATCTTATGTTTGTCATACATATATGTATATAATTTTTCTAAGACTGAAATATATATATATGACAAACATAAGATTTATATATATATATATGTATGTAATCTTTCTTTGTCTCTTTCTCTCTCAGAAAAATTTACTTCCATCAGTCAAGGTCTGTAAGAGGATTTACATAGTTAGAATGTAGGCAAACCAACAAGACATAGGACAATGCTCACAAGCAAAAAACAATCGAGTTATTATTGCCCCTAAAACTAGAGTCAGGAAGAGAACAGGTGACTGCCAAAATATAGGAGACAGTTGTATATTGAAAGAGCTACATCAAAGACCTTTGCTGAAGGGATGCCCTGCAGCCTGGCAAAAAGAAACTTAAAGAAATATCTTGACCGAAGATGGCGGAGAAGTAGCAGGCTGAGACTATATCAGGTAGCAGGAGATCAGCTCGATAGCTTATCTAAACATTGCAAACCTACAAATTCAATGGGAGATCGAAGAGAAGAAGAACAGCAATTCTAGAAACAGAAAATCAACCACTTTCAGAAAGGTAGGACTGGCGGAGAAGTGAATCTAAAACGACGGGAAGATAGACCGCGGGGGGAGGGGCCGGCTCCGGGCAAGTGGTGGAGCAATGCAGCACAAAATCAGGACTCTTAAAAGTCTGTTCCACTGAGAGACATTGCTCCAGAGGCTAAACCGGGGTGAAGCCCACGCGGGGTCAGCCTGGCCCCAGGTCCCGCAGGGTCACAGAAGGATCGGGGGTGTCGGAGTGTCCCAGAGCTCGCAGGTATTAGAACAGAGAAGCCGGCTACAGAGACAGAGCTGAGGACTGAACTCTCAGCTCAGGGTTACCTTGAACTGGTCGTGGGCTGGGTGAGCTCGGAGCGTGGCTAGAGGCTGGGGATACGGGAGTGATTGGGTGCTGTCCTCTGGGGGCGCACTGAGGAGTGGGGCCCCGGGCTCTCGGCTCCTCTGGGCCGGAGACAAGGAGGCCGCCATTTTCATTCCCGTCCTCTGGAACTCTGTGGAAAGCGTTCAGGGAACAGAAGCTCCCAAAAGCAAACCCAAGCCGATTACTTAGTCCAGCCCCCGGTAAGGGCGGTGCAATCCTGCCTCGGGCAAAGACACTTGAGAATCACTACAACAGGCCCCTTCCCCAGAAGATCAACAAAATCCAGCCAGGACGAAGTTCATCTATCAAAGAAAGCAGGTTCAATTCCTAAGACAGCAGCACAATTCCAAAGGAGGAGAAAGCAAAGCATGGAACTCATGGCTTTCTCCCCATGATTCTTTGGTCTTGTGGTTAATTCAATTTTTTTTTCTTTTTTTCAATTTTTTTTCTTTCTTTTATCTTCTTCTGCTAAATTTTTTAAAACTTTTACCCTTTTCTTTTTTAACGTTTTTTGACTAGTTTATCTAAATATATATATTTTTCTTTCTTTTTTATTTTTTTCTTTATTTGTTTTATTTTTTTAAATTTTTTTCTTTTTTTTTCTGAACCTCTTTTTATCCCCTTTCTCCCCCCACCCCAATATGGAGTCTCTTCTGATTTGGTTACAGCGCATTTTTCTGGGGTCTTTGCCACCCTTTTAGTATTTTATTTGATCCTTCATATCCTCTTATCTGGACAAAATGACAAGGCGGAAAAAATCACCCAAACAAAAGAACAAGAGGCAGTACCGAAGGCTAGGGACCTAATCAACACAGACATTGGTAATGTGTCAGATCAAGAATTCAGAATGATGATTCTGAACGTTCTAGCTGGGCTTGAAAAAGGCATGGAAGATATTAGAGAAACCCTCTCTGGAGATAGAAAAGCCCTTTCTGGAGAAATTAAAGAACTAAAATCTAACCAAGTAGAAATCAAAAAAGCTATTAATGAGGTGCAATCAAAAATGGAGGCTCTCACTGCTAGGATAAATGAGGCAGAAGAAAGAATTAGTGATATAGAAGACCAAATGACAGAGAATAAAGAAGCCGAGCAAAAGAGGGACAAACAGCTATTGGACCACGAGGGGAGAATTCGAGAGATAAGTGACACCATAAGACGAAACAACATTAGAATTATTGGGATTCCAGAAGAAGAAGAAACAGAGAGGGGAGCAGAAGGTCTATTGGAGAGAATTATTGTAGAGAATTTCCCTAATATGGCAAAGGCAACAAGCATCAAAATCCAGGAGATGCAGAGAACCCCCCTCAAAATCAACAAGAATAGGTCCACACCCCGGCACCTAATAGTAAAATTGACAAGTCTTAGTGACAAAGAGAAAATCCTGAAAGCAGCCGGGGAAAAGAAGTCTGTAACATACAACAGTAAAAATATTAGATTGGCAACACACTTATCCACAGAGACCTGGCAGGCCAGAAAGAGCTGGCATTATATATTCAGAGCACTAAACGAGAAAAACATGCAGCCAAGAATACTCTATCCAGCTAGGCTATCATTGAAAATAGAAGCAGAGATAAAAAGCTTCCAGGACAAACAAAAACTGAAAGAATTTGCAAACACCAAACCAGCTCTACAGGAAATATTGAAAGGGGTCCGCTAAGCAAAGAGAGAGCCTAAAAGTAAGAGATCAGAAAGGTACAGAGACAATATACAGTAACAGTCACCTTACAGACTAATAATGGCACTAAATTCATATCTCTCAATAGTTACCCTGAATGTTAATGGGCTAAATGCCCCAATCAAAAGACACAGGGTATCAGACTGGATAAAAAAACAAAACCCATCAGTATGTTGCCTACAAGAAACTCATTTTAGACGCGAAGACACCTCCAGATTTAAAGTGAGGGGGTGGAAAACAATTTACCATGCTAATGGGCATCAGAAGAAAGCTGGGCTGGCGATCCTTATATCAGATCAATTAGATTTTAAGCCAAAGACTATAATAAGAGATGAGGAAGGACACTATATCCTACTCAAAGGGTCTGTCCAACAAGAAGATCTAACAATTTTAAATATCTATGACGCTAACGTGGGAGCAGCCAACTATATCAACCAATTAATAACAAAATCAAAGAAACACATCCATAATAATACAATAATAGTAGGGGACTTGAACACTCCCCTCACTGAAATGGAGAGATCATCCAAGCAAAAGATCAACAAGGAAATAAAGGCCTTAAATGACACACTGGACCAGATGGACATCACAGATATATTCAGAACATTTCATCCCAAAGCAACAGAATACACATTTTCTCTAGTGCACTTGGAACCTTTTCCAGAATAGATCACATCCTGGGTCACAAATCAGGTAACAACCGGTATCAAAAGATTAGGATCATTCCCTGCATATTTTCAGACCAAAATGCTCTGAAGCTAGAACTCAATCACAAGAGGAAAGCTGGAAAGAACCCAAATACATGGAGAGTAAACAGCATCCTTCTAAAGAATGAATGAGTCAACCAGGAAATTAAAGAAGAATTGAAAAAATTCATGGAAACAAATGATAATGAAAACACAATGGTTCAAAATCTGTGGGACACAGCAAAGGCAGTCCTGAGAGGAAAATATATAGCGGTACAAGCCTTTCTCAAGAAACAAGAAAGGTCTCAAGTACACAACCTAACCCTACACATAAAGGAGCTGGAGAAAGAATAAAAAGAAAGCCTAAACCCAGCAGGAGAAGAGAAATCATAAAGATCAGAGCAGAAATCAATGAAATAGAAACCAAAAAAACAATAGAAAAAAATCAATGAAAGTAGGAGCTGGTTCTTTGAAAGAATCAATAAGATTGATAAACCCCTGGCCAGACTCATCAAAAAGAAAAGAGAAAGGACCCAAATAAATAAAATCATGAATGAAAGAGGAGAGATCACAACTAACACCAAAGAAATACAGACAATTATAAGAACATACTATGAGCAACTCTACGCCAACAAATTTGACAATCTGGAAGAATGGATGCATTCCTAGAGACATATAAACTACCACAACTGAACCAGGAAGAAATAGAAAACCTGAACAGGCCCATAACCAGTAAGGAGATTGAAACAGTCATCAAAAATCTCCAAACAAACAAAAGCCCAGGGCCAGACGGCTTCCCAGGGGAATTCTACCAAACATTTAAAGAAGAACTCATCCCTATTCTCCTGAAACTGTTCCAAAAAATAGAAATGGAAGGAAAACTTCCAAACTCATTTTATGAGGCCAGCATCACCTTGATCCCAAAACCAGACAAGGATCCCACTAAAAAAGAGAACTACAGACCAATATCCATGATGAACACAGATGCAAAAATTCTCACCAAAATACTAACCAATAGGATTCAACAGTACATTAAAAGGATTATTCACCACGATCAAGTGGGATTTATTCCAGGGATGCAGGGTTGGTTCAACATCCACAAATCAATCAATGTGATAGAAAACATTAATAAAAGAAAGAACAAGAACCATATGATACTCTCAATAGATGCTGAAAAAGCCTTTGACAAAGTACAGCATCCCTTCCTGATCAAAACTCTTCAAAGTGTAGGGATAAAGGGTACATACCTCAATATTATCAAAGCCATCTATGAAAAACCCACTGCAAATATCATTCTCAATGGAGAAAAACTGAAAACTTTTCCGCTAAGGTCAGGCACACGGCAGGGATGTCCATTATCACCACTGCTATTCAACATAGTACTAGAAGTCCTAGCCTCAGCAATCAGATAACAAAAAGAAATTAAAGGCATCCAAATCGGCAAAGAAGAAGTCAAACTATCACTTTTCGCAGATGATATGATACTATATGTGGAAAACCCAAAAGACTTCACTCCAAAACTGCTAGAACTTGTACAGGAATTCAGTAAAGTGTCAGGATATAAAATCAATGCACAGAAATCAGTTGCATTTCTGTACACCAACAACAAGATAGAAGGAAGAGAAATTAAGGAGTCAATCCCATTTACAATTGCACCCAAAACTATAAGATACCTAGGAATAAACCTAACCAAAGAGGCTAAGAATCTATATGCAGAAAACTATAAAGTACTCATGAAAGAAATTGAGAAAAACACATAGAAATGGAAAAATGTTCCATGCTCCTGGATTGGAAGAATAAATATTGTGAAAATGTCTATGCTACCTAAAGCAATCTACACATTTAATGCAATCCCTATCAAAATACCATCCATTTTTTTCAAAGAAATGGAACAAATAATCCTAAAATTTATAAGGAACCAGAAAAGACCTCGAATAGCCAAAGGAATATTGAAAAAGAAAGCCAAAGTTGGTGGCATCACAATTCCGGACTTCAAGTTTTACTACAAAGCTGTCATCATCAAGACAGCATGGTCCTGGCACAAAAACAGACACATAGATCAATGGAACAGAATAGAGAGCCCAGAAATCGACCCTCAACTCTATGGCCAACTCATCTTCGACAAAGCAGGAAAGAATGTCCAATGGAAAAAAGACAGCCTCTTTAATAAATGGTGCTGGGAAAATTGGACAGCCACATGCAGAAAAATGAAATTGGACCACTTCCTTACACCACATACGAAAGTAGACTCAAAATGGATGAAGGACCTCAATGTGAGAAAGGAATCCATCCAAATCCTGGAGGAGAACGCAGGCAGCAACCTCTTCGACCTCAGCCGCAGCAACATCTTCCTAGGAACATTGCCAAAGGCAAGGGAAGCAAGGGCAAAAACGAACTATTGGGATTTCATCAAGATCAAAAGCTTTTGCACAGCAAAGGAAACAGTTAACAAAACCAAAAGACAACTGACAGAATGGGAGAAGATATTTGCAAACGACATATCAGATAAAGGGCTAGTATCCAAAATCTATAAGGAACTTAGCAAACTCAACACCCAAAGAACAAACAATCCAATCAAGAAATGGGCAGAGGACATGAACACACATTTCTGCAAAGAAGACATCCAGATGGCCAACAGACACATGAAAAAGTGTTCCACGTCACTCGGCATCAGGGAAAGACAAATCAATGAGATATCACCTCACACCGGTCAGAATGACTAAAATTAACAAGTCAGGAAATGACAGATGCTGGCGAGGATGGGGAGAAAGGGGAACCCTCCTCCACTGTTGGTGGGAATGCAAGCTGGTGCAACCACTCTGGAAAACAGCATGGAGGTTCCTCAAAATGTTGAAAATAGAACTACCCTATGACCCAGCAATTGCACTACTGGGTATTTACCCTAAAGATACAAACGCAGTGATCCGAAGGGGCACGTGCACCCGAATGTTTATAGCAGCAATTTCTACAATAGCCAAACTATGGAAAGAACCTAGATGTCCATCAAAAGATGAACGGATAAAGAAGATGTGATATATATACACAATGGAATACTATGCAGCCATCAAAAGAAATGAAATCTTGCCATTTGCGATGACGTGGATGGAACTAGAGGGTATCATGTTTAGTGAAGTAAGTCAATCGGAGAAAGACAACTATCATATGATCTCCCTGATATGAGGACATGGAGATGCAACATCGGGGGTTAGGGGGACAGGAGAAGAATAAATGAAACAAGATGGGATTGGGAGGGAGACAAACCATAAATGACTCTTAATCTCACAAAACAAACTGGGGGTTGCTGGGGGGAGATGGGGTTGGGAGAGGGGGAGGGAGTTATGGACATTGGGGAGGGTATGTGCTATCGTGAGTGCTGTGAAGTGTGTAAACCTGGCGATTCACAGATCTGTACCCCTGGGGATAAAAATACATTATATGTTTATTAAAAAAAGAAAAATTGGAAGGGGAGGCGAACCATAAGAGACTATGGACTCTGAAAAACATCCTGAGGGTTTTGAAGGGTTGGGGTAGGAGGTCGGGGGAACAGGTGGTGGGTAATAGGGATGGCCCGTATTGCATGGAGTACCGGGTGTTGTGCAAAAAGAATGAGTACTGTTACGCTGACAAAATAAATATATTTAAATACTGAAAAAAAATAAAAAAATTAAAAAAAAGTAATATCTTGACCTCATTGTCCTTCTTTCTGATCTACTGCCCAGTCTCTTCTTAGCCTGAACTGAAAGCCAGAGATCAAAGCATCTGTAGATGTAGTGTATAAACTTGCCTGTGGTAGAAAACAGCACAAAGAAGGGGAAAGAATAGATGTGAAGGAAAAAACGATAGATTTCTGACAAAATATTCACAGACATTCCTGAGTCAGAGTAGCAGGCAGTATTTTCTCTCTGCAGCCATCTTATTTTTGAAAGAAAGGATGAGAGCCTGGGCTGGGCAATCCTCTTTTCTTTTTCCAACATTATGTCATTCCTCCCTTCCAACCAGGGGAAAATGAGTTGGGTGTGTGTGTGTGTGTGTGTGTGTGTGTGTGTGTGTATAATTATATATATATAATTTATATATTTATATATTATATAAATTTATATAATTTATAAAATTTATAATTTTATAAATTTTATAAATCAAAGCTCAGTTCCTCTCCAACTTCTTATGCCCAGTCACCTTTAAAGTTCTCAGGGTTCTTTGAGCAACCACCACCTGGCCTAACTCTTACTGGCATAGGCATAGTTAATTCAAGTTCTCAACATCTGTACTGTTTTTAAACTAGACTTTCATGAGCTAATGACATCAAGTACATAATAACAGGATTATCAGAGCTCTAACCCCCATTTGCCACATTAAAAAAAAAAATCTCCATTGTTAAGAGCAATTATTTCGGGCTAAATTGCATCCTAAGTACTGCCAGTTCTAAGTGTTTGCAGACTATAACCAAGACTCAATGGATTTATCAATGAATCGATCAGCAGAGAAAATCTTGGTTTCACAAGAATGCCCCCCCCCAAAAAAAGTCTGTGTCCCTTCTTCAGAATCCATGATATGTAGTCTTAAAGCCAACGGAGAGAAATTTGCTGACCAGTTAATTTTCATACTATGCATTTAACATATTTGGAGAAAAAACTCATGCATACTCCATATTTGGAGCATGGAATCTCAGACATTGCAGACTTCTCACTAAGTGTAGACATTTGCAAAAGTAGTGACTCTGTGGTGAGTCTAATTTGAGGTGCCATTCTTCACAGACAATAGACTTAAAACTTAATTTCCATCTTGCCCTTTGGGCCCTGGGAATTGAGTATGGGCTTTATTCTAGTGATAGAGCCTCGGGCTTTTAAGTAGCTCTATGCCAAGGTGGCTATTTCCATTGTCTCTTGCCTTGTGACTGTTTAGTCCTGACAAATCTGCTTCCAGGGACATTCTCTCATTTGAACTTCATCTGCTGGAGTTGAGCCAGCTTGAGATCACAGGTTTCAGGGGAAGACCATGTCCTTTAGGTCTGTAGAGCAAGCAACTATATCCCACATTAGTTCTTCCATCTTTTGTCTCTAGAACCCAAGGGCAAATTGAGTTTAAAATACCAACTAGTACTGCTCATCGTGTACTAGCAAATTAAGACAATTACCTCTCTATATGAGACACAAGGAACTAAGAAATATTGAAAAGTAAAAGTAGCAAATAACATTCTCTTAAGTATAAAGGGCCAGTATACACAAGGACAGTTTGTGAGGAGCTGATGATTGTGCTTCAGCCAACATGCTGAGGAACAGGTCAAATTAATCTAACTACCACCTTGTGCCTCTGCTGAGTAGCATGCAAGCACAAGGTGATTTCTGAGGCTCCCCTGGACTCATATCTGACTAAGACTCCCATGTATCTTTGCCTAGTTGAGGTTCCCAGGGCCACAAACATTGCCTGAGGCCCAGAAAGACTTGCATTTTTCCTGAGACCTGAGGAGACAATAATACATTCTGAGACAGTGAGCCTGCGTCACTCTCTCAGGTCTTGAATTGCGTTGACTTTACCTGTTGCCTGTAACTGATGGCAGTTTTTGCGTACAGACAAGTGGCTGTTTTCCTCCTGTGAAGAAACAGAATCTGTTTCCTTCTCTTGAATCCTGGCTGGCTGTTGACTAGTTTTGCTTGTTGGTTTTGGGGTTTATTTAGAGTCCACAAGGCCTCAGTGAAGAGATCTACCCTTCTATACTTTTCTGATACGTATGCATTTTTTCTTACATGGTATAGGCTTAGATCAGAGAACTTCTTGGCCAGCAATACTTGTAAAGTATTTTATTTTGGCTAAGAAATATTTTTTCCTGAGGGTGTTACTGATAGTTATGACATTAGCTAACCTATAAGATTTAACATACTAATCAATCTTGGCTCATTTTTATAGCAAGAAGAAATAAAAAATAACTCTACAATGAAGAATAATCAGTAGACTGAATTGAAAAAAAATAATGAGTACTCATAAAGATTTAACTAAAAATCAAGGGAAGTTTGTTAAACTGCCAATTTGTAATTTCAGTGAAAATTAAAAAATTTCTTAGACTGTTAAAAAATTACCAGCTCAAAAATATTTAAAGAAATACTCATGAAATAATCACTGACAGCTTTAATAGTTCAGTAGGACATTTAGGCAGAAGTATTGCTGTTTAATGATAAAATATTCATTTTTATATAAAAAATTTTTAAAAAATACTTCACCAAAATAAGAGTTATCAGTAGTAACAAATGTTACATCCTTTGTAACAATATATTATAACCAATAAGAATGTTCTTTTTTTTTTTTTTTAAGAATGTTCTTTTAAACTCTATGACTTGTCAGGTGCCTCGGTGGCTCTGTGCATTAAGCCTCTGTCTTCGGCTCAGGCATGATCCCAGGGTCTGGCAATCAAGCCCCGCATCGGGCTTCATGATCACCAGGGAGCCTGCTTCCCCCTCTGTCTCTGCCTGCCTCTCTGCCTACTTGTGATTTCTCTTCCTCTGTCAAATAAATAAATAAAATCTTAAAAATATATTTAAACTCTATGACTTGCCTTGAATTTTGGATACTTTTCTTTTAAATCTTTATTTTTTATTTTTATGATTTATTATGTTCAATTAGTCAACATATAGTACATCATCAGTTTTTGACGTAGTGTTCAACGATTCCTTAGTTGTGTATACTTCTAAGACAAACTATATTTTGTAAGTGATTTACCACTTTTTGTCCAAAAATGTCAAACCTTGGCAGGATAAAAGCATCACTGGCTATCTCTGTATTGGTGTCAAGTATACATGGTTTACTTATTGATGATGAAGATATACTAAGTCCATGCTTCAAAAATTTCATCTGAAAACTGGTAACAGTAATTGTACTTTGAAATTAATGTTTAAAATACTGTTTGTCTTCCACATTCTAGAAGGCTGAAAAACACATGCCCATCCCCATACTTGTTATCTTTCCTATGCTTTCCTTAGTGCTTTATTAGTGAATATACATGGTTTCTGAAACAAATGAGCATGGAAACACAGTCCATAATCTGCAACTTAATTCAAGTTTGGATATACTATGATTGAAGACTAAAAAATATCCAAGAAATTAAGAGGAATACATACACACACACATACACACACATATTTATAAATAAAAACATGTCCTCCTACACATGTATAATCTATGCTTTTTTTTAAATTTTATTTATTTGACAGAGAGAAATCACAACTAGGCAGAGAGGCAGGCAGAGAGAGAGAAGGAAGCAGGCTCCCTGCGGAGCAGAGAGCCTGATGTGGGGCTCGATCCCAGGACCCTGGGATCATGACCCGAACCGAAGGCAGAGGCTTTAGCCCACTGAGCCACCCAGGCACCCCTAATCTATGCTTTTAAAAAAATCATACCAAATGTACAGGGTCCATCCCACACTTTTAACACATAATGATAGAGCCCAAGAGTTACTGAGCTAGCTTAGCATCACTGCAGAGGGAACTTATCAGAGGACAAGAAGTGAAATGGCATTAGAAAGCAGTATTTTAGACTGTGCATTTTTCAAATGAATCACTAAAAATAGACTCTTTCCATACATTCCCCCCTTTTCTCTACCTCACAATAACCTCAGAGCCAATTATCTTCCGCTTTCATTTGAAATATTTAAGTTGTCATAAAACAATGACAGAGTTGTACAGCAGAAGATGACAAAGTCAACCAACCAGTAAGATGGGAGATGGGCAATGTGGACTTCATTTGTTAGCAGGAATAAAAGCTCATCATGATAATGTTTACTATCAACATCTCTCTTTTATACTTCCAGGAAAATTGGCTTTTCTAGTCCAAATTATGCTTTATTGACATTCACTCAAATTGTTTACTTAACAATATGTTTAAAGACGCACACTTTAATTTTTTTTCAGACACTGTATTTTCACACAGCAAAGGTCTTATCATTTTTTTTTATTTATTTATTTGACAGGCAAAGATCACAAGTAGGCAGAGAGGCAGGCAGAGAGAGAGGGGTGGAAGCAGGCTCCCTGCTGAGCAGAGAGCCCGATGTGGGGCTCGATCCCAGGACCCTGAGATCATGACGTGAGCCGAAGGCAGCAGCTTAAACCACTGAGCCACCCAGGCGCCCAGGTCTTATCATTTTTAATATGAAAGGGAAATACTAGTAGGTTCCTGAAAGATGCTGGCCCAGAAAACATAAAGTCCTAAGAAATCAAATAAGGGGAGGTAAAACAATCCTTAAAGAGTATCAATAAATGTCAACATCCACACACATTCTCTGATGTCAACACGGTGGCCAATACTGCTACCTGACATTCTATAAAATATTTCAAGACTTTACCAACTCATTTATTATACTCATATTATACTCATGTGACTTAACTACAGTCATATATAAAACGGAGTTTCCCGAAAGGGTTGAGTTTTACTCAGCACCATGAGACACACCGAAAATAACACTAAACTTCTCTTTAAGAAAAAAATCAAAGACTTCTGCCCAAACCTCCCCCACCTTTTTTCCTACCAGATAATATGACTTTCTTAAAAGGAATGATTACCTGTTTCTCTGTAAATGACTTAGAAACTAGTTGAAGCTGTTTGGAATTACCCAATATGTGACCTTATTCAAACTTCTCACAGCACCTGCTCCCCACCTTCACAACTTGATGGAAATAAGTATAGGTGCAGATTTGAAGTGAAAGCTTATTCAAGGTTATGAGAAAGTCAAAGAAATTTGGGCTATATATAAAGATTGTTTTTTATTTTTCCAATATCTTCTACAGAAATCTCATAAAGAATTTTTTAAAAGTTTCAATAGAAAGCAAAGAAACCACTGTAGCCCTAAAATCAACTCTTGAGGAAATATAAATTGCTGCTTTTTCAGATGGACAAAGAGACTGAAAAAAAAATATCGTGGAAAAAACTATGCATGGTGGTGAATGAAATTTACCTATTGACAGTCTGAAAATAATATGTCAACTGTGCACAATGGCTGATTTTGTATAAAATAACTGAGGAGAATATGTATAAAATAACTGGGAAGATTTCTAAGGATTACACATAGATGTAAAAAATATTGCAACTAAGAAGAGTTTTAAAATTTTATTCTATTTGATGAGTACATAATAAATAGGTATTATAAGGGAATGTCATTTTTTTCTAAATACAGTAAAAACGGAATGAATTTCTTTGGCTTCTTTGCCTCCTCAGCTAGAGTTGAGTGACCTGTGAATATTTAATTTATAAGAAATGAAATATGTTTCATGTCATGATAATATAGAGAAAGAGCATGGGCAATTTATCAATCCAGTTTGTAAATTGACATTAATGAAATATGTCAAGGGGGCATCTGTCATTAGCATCTTCAGGGTAGTTCCAATATCAAATAATGCCCAGGGCAAAATGTTCATCATAGAGTGTTAATCCTAGCTGTGTCCATACAATACAAACATACTTAGATTGAATGCAAATTACTATCAACATTCTGAATAGTCACTTCCAAACAAAAGAAGCACATATTTCAAAAGATGAATGCAAAACCACTCTTCTCATTCTCAAAAGTATCTAGAAGTGCAACCAAATACTCAGTTTGTATATGAATGTTTTCATGTCATATAGAGAGTCTTCTTTCCTTTCCTCAATTTGTTTTCAGTTTAGGAAAAAATCCACCAGAGTGGCTCCTGATGGCTCAGTCAGTTAAGCTTCTGACTCTTGATTTCACCTCAGGTCTTGATCTCAGGGTCCTTAGATGGACCCCGACCTCTGGCTCCTTATACAGCATGGAGTCTGCTTGGGATTCTCTCTCTCCTTTTGCCCCTTCCTGCTCCATTATGGGCACTCTCTCTCTAAAATAAGTATTTTTTTAAAAATCCACCAAGGCAAATTTTCAATTTGAAGGAGGGGAAAACTAGAGAAAATGGAAAAAGCAAACTTAAATATTAGGTGTGTAGAAGAAAGATAGGTTGTGGGAGTGGACTTAAGAAGGGCAAATGGAGATGGAAGAAGGTAATTAAGAGATTAAGCAATCTGTTTGTTCACACAGCAGTCACAGGCGTCCAGGAAAGACAGTAAAGGAGGCAAGCCCTTCTGTGGTTCAGAACAACAATGCTTTTGCTTCTACCACCATTCTATTTGCTAAAAAAAGGTATAAGGTCAGCCCTAATTCGGTGTGGAGAAAACAGACTCTACTCTACCCTCCCTTAAAGGGAGGAACTGCAAGTTATGTTAAAATGGGCATGCTTACAGGTTGGAATAGAAACTTAGGGCCACTTATGTAATTAATTAATTTACTACACTGACTAACCAAAGAAATGAAATGTCAGACTTAATAATAAAGTTTAATTTCCCTATTTGTAGATTAAAAATAAATAAGTAAAATTTCTATTTTTTTCCTTTCTGGATCCCTTGAAACCCTTAGATATTGTGACTTTAATAACAAGTATCCAATTTAGTTTATTCAAATTTAACAGGAAAAAAGGGGCAAAGAACTCTGACTTTCAAATAAATAAAATTAGTAAGATAGTTTCCCAAATTACCTAATATTAAGAAAATAATCTTACTACTTTTATTTTAAACCATATTTTTACTTAAAGCATTAAGAATTACTTCCACAGGCAATGCTCTTGGGTCTCCTCCATCCTTGGGAGCTTTGTACTATCATTTAACTATCCCTCAATAAATTTGCTCTGTTGCCCAACTAACTAACTAAATAAATAAATAAAATTACTTCCCACGATAAAAATGAAAACAACATTCTCAGTTTTTCCCAACTTCCTTCCTACAGCCTTCTGTATTGGCAAGTTGTTTTATACATACCTTTTACAATGTTCACATTTATAATTTTGACATTATATTCTATAACGATAATATGCACAGTTGTGTGGTGTCATTCCATATTTCAATGAATTCTGTATTTACAGCTAGGTCTTTAACCCAGATGCCTCACTTCTTGACTTCTATTTAATCACTTCTCAATTTCTCTGAATTTTATTAGCAAATAGTTTGTTCTATCCTCAAGAGTGTATATGGATGGTTTATTCCCTGAGTTCTTTCCTGATTAACAAGGTATGTCTGCTGTTCTAGTATCAAAACTGAATCCAGAGTGAGCAAAATATTCTTGGGTCACAACTTCTCTCAGAAATTTTTTGGTAGGGATTTATTATCTCCTGGTGTTCAATATTGTTTGGTGAAAGCTGAGAGTCTGATTTAGTTGCTATAGGTTGTTTTTTAGCTAAGTATCATTATCTTTTTCTTTATCATTTTGCATAGGTTATTACCATGGTGAAATTTCCAACTACTTTCTTCATCATTACCATGGTGAAATTTCCAACTACTTTCTGCTCACCCCACTTTGTATTCTGTGTAACTTACTGTGCATGTGCACTCCATTCTAAGCACTGATATAGTCACAAAGTATCAGAATACAAGTAGGGTGAGGATTTCATGTGAAATCTTCATATAAAATTCAAAAAAAGATAGATTAAGCATTTATAGGCATTACTGATTTATAGTTTTTTGCAAATATCTCTCTTCCTTTATTCCAATCCTTTATTCCAAATACATACTTATTAATCTGCTAAATAGATAACTGGGTATATTTTTGGTCATTTTTTGTCATTATCTGTGTCATTTGTCTAAATTAGCATAGTGAATCTAGATTACTTTAGCAACATCTCAAATGTAATGATAATACACTATACTTAAATACCCACTACCTTCATTGTATTTAACATGCTAAATTTACTTCCCAATACCGAGTCAAAGATTGCAGTTTTTAGATACCCCTCCATGACAGCACACATCATATGACACTTCCTTCACAAGAATATGCTAACTGGTTTCCGTCTGAAAGTTATGACAACTTGAGAGTACTAAAATGCACATTTTTGGTAATATGGCAAACTTGACAAAGAACAAAAACGATCATAACCCATAGAAAATAAAAAGATATATAAGACATAAAAAGTGGTTTTAATTAAGTAAGGGAATAAAAGGGGCATAAATGACTAAAATCTGTAATTTCATAGGTGTTATAGGAGATTTGACCCTGCTATTTCCCAGGGGTATCTGTGGATCTACAGATACTTGGGTTTTAAAACATTCACCAGATGAATCAACAGAAAACAAAAACTGGGGTCTGAGAAGAATGAGACGCTAGGTTGGAGACACCTACACGAAGAAAAACCACAGAAGGGTAACATACTAGAAAAAGGCAGCCAAATCCTACCTCAGCATTGTCTGAAGATGATGAGCAGAGGGAAAAAAAAAGTTCTCCCCAAGAATTACTCCTCTTAAACACATACTCATATAGATTTGAGTTATAATGCAAATCCAAGTTGAAAAATTTAAGTGTCCTGGGTTGTCAGTGCCCCTGGGAAAAGGACAGAAATATATTTAAATAATGTCCAAACCAACTATTTTAAACCTAAAACTCAAAGAATTGCCATGGTCAGCACTGCTGAAATCATTATCAGACAGTAAAAGTATACACAAAAGGAAATGCCAAAACATGCCATTGTGAGCAAGAATATAAAGAAGCCACAAAAAAATGACTTCAGATACATGAAGGCTTCAGAAATGGAAATTATTACATACATAAGAAAATCTGAAAAAGAGAACCAATCATAGGTGGAAATCTGATATGTGGTCTAACAGGCATTACAGAATAGCAAGCAAAGGATTAGCTATTCAAGAAGTGGAGCTAGGACAACTGGTAATACATGAGGGGAAAACAGAACATTGACATATCACACAGAAATCAACACTAAAGTAGTTAGCACTAAATTGTTCAATATACAACTTTTAAGTCTTGAAAAGATAATGTAAAACAGTATTTATATATGACATAAGAAGTACAAACCATAAAGAAAAAGAGTAAGATCAACCATATTAAAAATAAGGAATTCTGTTTATCAAAATTTATCATAAAGGGAGTTCTGTTTTAGGTCAAGAGGGAGGTCTCCCACTATTAAAAACTGAGAAATATACATTAATTCTTTTCAGACATTGAACAATGGATAGTAGGTAAGTAAAATCCCTAAAAGAAGGGGAAAAAAATCAAGTCAGCCCCATCATCACCCAATATTTTGGTCTATAAGCAATTTTTAGACCATGGTTCATGGACTAGAATACAAACCGTCCTGTAGTCTATCAGTGAGAAGATGAGACAGAGATGTCAGGGTAGTGGGAACTTAAGGAATACAATATCAAAAGCAAGGAGCTACAGAAGGAAAAATTGTCTATCAATTGTGGAACCCTGGAGTCTTTGGCCAAATACTAAACTGTGCATTTAGAGAGTCAAAGAACTGGTGAAGAACAGTTTCCAAGGAAAGAAAATCTTCTAGGGAACTTTAAATCAAAAAGTTTCAGGAGCTCACAAAAGGATTAGAATCATCCAAGATCACAGAAGCCATAATGAAGAGACTTTGTTGAATATATGGAGCTTTAATGAGTGATCCCACGTGTTAACACACTGATTTGAAGAATAAGTCAGACCTAGTGTAAGGCCTGCAATATACACGACCTTAAAAAGGCTTTAAAACAGGCCTTGAAAGAATGAAATAGCTGTGCCAGAACTGTAATTTCCCTCCAGGAAAAAGGCCAACAGTCTCTATGTGAATATAATGCACCCCAGCAATCAATCACATACTTCAAAATATCTTGGATTACTGAAAAAATAAGACAGGAAAAAAGAAAAAATATGCACTGTATTTCCCAGAAAAAAAAAATCACACAATAAAAGGAGACCTAGGAAGCACAGAGATGATTAAATTAGCAGAGAAGAGGGTTAAAATAGCTATGGTAAGAAATGAACCACTAACACATTTAATGACATAAAAGAATCTTTAAATCATATGCTAAGTGAGAGAATCCAGGCACAGAAAAGACCATGTACTGCATTATCTTTTGTATATGAAATATCATAATAAAATGCAAAACTGTACAAACAGAAAACAGATCAGAGTTTGAAAAAGGCAGAGATGCAGATAGAGGATTTGCTGAAAAGGGGCAGGAGATAACTTCTGTGATGAAGTTGGTTTTAGTTGTGGTTGATACCTGACTATTCTTAATTTATTCTTAATTTAGGAGAATGTTTCTTGATTGTTGTGGTAGTTATATGACTATGTATATTTGTAAAACTTATTGGGAAGAGGTAAGAGTAATTATATGTAAATTACATATTATTATGTATACATTATGTATTCTGTATTTTTAAATATGTTTTAACTATGTGGAAACATAAATGGAAAATACAAATAAACTGAAAGGAACTCAAGAAAATACCAAAAACAGAAAGTGCAATGAACCAGACTGATGGAGTAGATGTTGTAGAATGAATCATCAGGAAAATAAAAGATAAAGCCATAGATATCATCCAAAATGAAGCACAGAGAGAAAAAAATTGGGGGAGAAAATGACCTAAGAAATAATACTGACTTCTTTAACACATAGTGTCATTACAGTCCTAGAAGGAAAGGGGAAAGGAAGGAGAACAAAAACACACATTTGAAAATATAAGGGGATTTCTAGCATATCTTGGGCTGTAGACATCTGGCAAGAGCGCTGCCTCAGCCTTAACAAGATAAAGCCAAATAATCTATAAAAACATACTGTTTTTCACAACCGATCAGAGCTGAAGTTGTACAGCAACCAAGTAGCCAAAAATACAAGCAAGGTAAGACAAGAAGCCCAAAGAAGTGAGACAAGGGCACTTACTCATCTGAAGCAGAACAAGGTAATGTGCTTCAGCATGCAGTGGGTAAGCTGGCATCTTTAGCTGGGTATAAAAAACCAAGGGTGCATGAGCCTTAGTGCATAGAACTCTAGGGTTCCATGGACATGTGAGAGTTAGCACCCCCTTAGATGTCCTTCTTTGCAGACTTTCATATGGTGATCATAAAGAAGATTGGGATAAGGTCCCAATGAAAACAGGTAAGTCAAGTAGCTCTGTTCTGATCCTTTCCTCCTGTGGAGCAAGAGCTGTAGGACTCTTAAGAGAAGAACAGCAAAGGCTGTCATCTCCAGGGCACAGGGAAAGATCCACTGAACCTAGACAAACAGAAAGCATAAAATATTCTCTACCCCTGCAGGAAGGGCAGAAAGGTGTCCTGGGCCTGCAACATTAGACCTTTAGTCTGAGAAATTACTGTCAGCAGGACTGTCCTCCACAAAACTTCAGGGAAGTTAGTTCTTCAGGCAAAAGGAAAATTCCATCTGATGAAAACCTGATCCTACACTGGGGGTGAGCAGACATTTTCCTTAAAGAGTCAGTAAAAAGTATTTTGGCTTTCCAGGCCACTCAGATTCTGTTCCAATATTCAACTCTGCCATCGTAGCATGACAGCAACCACACACAATAAATAAATCAACGAGTGTGACTATATTGCAATAAAACTTTATTTACAAAATCATATGGCCGGCCATAGAATGCCAACCCATATCTATGCAAAGGATTAAGAAGCATCAGAAATGGCAAATACACTGGTAAATAGAGGTTCTTTCTCATTTAACCATGAAAAAACAGAAGTATTACTTCCCTACAGCAACTTAAAATATAGACATAAAAACTAATAAGCCTGACTGTACAGATAAGATAAAAATCCTCAAAGAAAATTCAATTCAGGGGCGCCTGGGTGGCTCAGTGGGTTAAAGCCTCTGCCTTTGGCTTAGGTCATGATCTCAGTGTCCTGGGACCAAGCCCCGCATCAGGCTCTGCTTAGCGGGGAGCCTGCTTATCCCTCTCTCTCTCAGCCTGCCTCTCTGCCTACTTGTGATCTCTGTCTGCCAAATAAATAAATAAAATCTAAAAAAGAAAAGAAAATTCATTTTTTTAAAAAAAGCCAAAAAGAAACAACAAAAACAACAAACAGGTAACAAAAGAGAAAACAAATAGCAGAATAAAAATAAATCCAATTATATTCTAAACTTTTAACTTTATAAAACGTAAATGGTCTAAACAAACCAATTCAAAGGTAGAGACTGACAGATTGGTTTAAAAAGCAAGACCTAGGGATGCCTGGGTGGCTCAGTTGGTTGAGTGGCTGCCTTCAGCTCAGGACATGATCCCAGCGTCCTGGGATCGAGTCCCACATTGGGCTCCTTGCTCAGCAGGGAGCCTGCTTCTCCCTCTGCCTCTGCCTGCCACTCTGTCTGCCTGTGCTCGCTCTCTCTCTCCCTCTCTCTCTGACAAATAAAATCTTTAAAAAATATAAAATAAAAATAAAAAGCAAGACCTAGCTATTTATGAGAGGTGCATTTTAAATATAAAAGCACAAGTGGGAAGTGATTTAACATGCAAACAAGAATAGAAAAGCAGGAGAGGCTACATTAGTATCTGACGAAGTAGACAAGGATAAGGAGTATTGCCAGAGATAAAGAGGGACTGCAACATTTTTGACAAAAATCCTATGAACATTCTTAAAATTATTTATTACTACTAGCTGCTTTTAATATTTTCCTATTTTGTCACCAGCTTTTGACAATTTAATATGTACCAGAGTACAGTTTCATTTCCAAGATAAGGAGGGTTAATTTGTCAAGAAGACACAGCAACACTAAATGCGGGTACACACTTAAAAACACAGTGTCAAAATATGTAAAGCAAAACCAATGGTTATATCCATGAGATTTTTTTTTAAAGAATGTAGAAATATGCAGATAATAGCATCTAAGAGGTATATAAAACACAAGAAAGTAATAGTGATATAGAAGACTTGTAATAACACCATCACACAAATTTACAGAGTTGACCTAACAATTCACCCAACATCTGAAATATACATGGGTTTTTTAGATATACAGTTCAGTGGCTTCTGGTATACTAATAAAGTAGTTCAAGTATCACCACTACCTGACTCAGAATACTTCCAGCCTCATCTCAAAAAAAAAAATAAACCCTGTACCCTTGAGCAGTCACTCCTCATTCCTCCCTCCCCTTGTTCCTGGCATGTTTATCTGTTTTTTGGCTTTACAGATTTACCCATTTGGGACATTATATATAAATGGAATCTTCTAATATGTTACTTTCTGTGTCTGACTTCTCTTACCATAATGTTTTTAAATTTCAACCTCATGCAACATTAATCAATACACCCTTTCTTTTCATAATATTATATATATTAATAATGTTCCATTGTATAAGTATAATTGACTAAATAATGTTTCATTGCATAGGTAAACCATGTTTGTGTTATCTACTAATCCACTGTTTTCTCAGTATGTTTACCTAATTGATTACTACTTTAGTTTTATTGTCAAGTCAGAGAACCAAAGGAAATAAAAAAGGGGGAAAAAGGAGAAACAGGAGGGGAAAATAAAAATACTTAGTAGAAAAGAAAAATACCTTAGTTGAGGTATCAATTTGCTTGATTTTTATTTGCTTTTAAATTAAAGTCCTCTATGGGGTACGTGGGTGGTGCAATTGGATGATTCTTGGATTTGGCTCGGGTCGTGATCTCAGGGCATGAGATCGAGCCACACATTAGACTCCACAATCAGCATGGAGTTGGCTTGAGATTCTCTGTCCCTCTCCCTCTGCCCCTCCCACTCATACTCGCTCTCTCAAATAAATAAATCTTTAAACAATAAAAATAAAAGAAATAGACTAAAGTCCTCTAGAAAAGGCCTGGGCCACCATTCTGCTTCATGGTATCCCACCATCTTAAATTTAAAAATGATCTATCATGTTCAAAATGTACACATGATTTCATGTATTTTTATTCATAACTTGTTCACTCCCCTTCAGATTACAATGACACTCAAAGGGAAACTTTAAATTTCTGAATGTTCTGGATGAATAATTTCTGAGGTAAAATATGTCTTTAAGTGAAGACTGCATTACTTCCCTATAAACCAGCAATAACTGGAATGTGTGTCAGCTGGAAATATCTTTGTTATTTTACATGAACTTATTATAAGTTTAATGGTAACTATTGGTGGAATTATCAAGGAAAATCTTCTCTTTCCAATAATGTCATTTTCCCTGCATTTCCCATAAATGTCCATCAACCCTACGGGTTGTGCCAATAGCTCTTGGTCTGCATTTTCCTAAAGTGTTATACTAAGGATGCTTTGCATGAATTGGCATCTAAACTCTAATGAGGACACTGTTAAAGATAATATCTTATAGGCCTAAATTAAATATCTTTAAAAGGTGAGTTACAGCAAAGTTCATTTTTCATGTACTTCACTCTCTAGAATGAAAGAATTCATTTGGAATATCTCAGAGTGATTCCACACTGTTCTCCAAAGTGGCTGCACCAACTTGCATTCCCACCAATAGTGTAAGAGGGTTCCCCTTTCCCCACATTTCTCCACCTTTACAAAGTTATTATAATGTCCCATTAATCTCTACCTTGCTAATTAAGAACACAGACACTTAAACAGAAATAAGTCCTATTTTACATTTGCTAAGCAAATGTTACCTTCCTTTTTGAAGAGGCATAAGCAAAATTATAACAAAAAACATTTAAGATGCTTTAATGAAAAAGTGGTATTCAAGAATCTTCAGAACACCTACAAACATATGTTCAAGTACATTTTTAAACTAAAAATACCTTTTTGTTCAAAATATGGCTCCCAAAAAACTTATACTTTTTTCATTCAATAAATATTTATTGAGCATGGACTGTGTCTTCTTCTAGGTTTCTGTGATGCATCTGTCAATAAAAGAGTGAGGGAGGGAAAAGAGTATAAACAGCATACATAAAAGAAGTATCTTACTTAGATTTTAGATGGTGATAAATTCTTTTTTTAAAGATTTTATTCATTTATTTGAGAGACAGACAGAATGAGCATGATGAGGGATTGGGGTTATTGGAGGGAGAAGCAGGCTCCCAATCAAATAGGGAGCCCGAGGAGGACTTGATCCAGGATCATAACCTGAGCAGAAAGCAATTGCCCAACCAACTGAGCCAACCACATGCCAAGTACTAAATTCTATGAGAAAAAGAAATAGACCTAATTAAGGGACATCATGAGTGCTGGGAAGGCATTAAATGGAACCTGTAGGAGAAGGTAAGAAATCTTGTTTTAAAAAAAAAATTCAAAGTAGGTAAGATCATGAGCCATTTGAGTAGCTGGAGGAAGAACATGCCAGGCACAGGGACGATTTAGGGCTAACATCCTAAAGTAGTGTGTTTTGAGATGTCCCTAGTCCTAATAATATCTTTGCTTTTCTACCAATCCTGCACCAAGGATCAAATCCTTGAGCCCTCCTTTGCTTTATTCTATGATGAGTAACCACCCTTTCTGACCCCTGTACATTATATCCTCCTTGCCAGTTATTTTTCTTAGCACTATATACAACCTACATAGATGGCTTCACCTGCCTCCTAAGCTCCCTGATCTCTCAATGTCACTGTTCAGATCATGAGTCTTCCTTACTATTTCAGTAAGTCCCTATTTTCTGCTGGCTAGAAGTCAGGTTTCTTTTTATTTTTTTTCAGCATAACAGTATTTATTGTTTTTGCACAACACTCAGTGCTCCATGTAATACGTGCCCTCCTTATTACCCACCACCTGGTTCCCCCAACCTCCCACTCCCCACCCCTTCAAAACCCTCAGGTTCTTTTTCAGAGTCCATAGTCTCTCATGGTTCACCTCCCCTTCCAATTTCCTTCAACTTCCTTCTCCTCTCCATCTCCCAATGTCCTCCATGTCATTTGTTATGCTCCACAAATAAGTGAAACCATATGATACTTGACTCTCTCTGCTTGACTTATTTCACTCAGCATCATCTCTTCCAGTCCAGTCCATGTTACTACAAAAGTTGGGTATTCATCCTTTCTGATGAGGCATAATACTCCATTGTGTATATGGACCACATCTTCCTTATCCATTCATCTGTTGAAGGGCATCTTGGTTCTTTCTAGTTTGGCGGCCGTGGCCATTACCCCAATAAACATTGGGGTAAAGATGGCCCTTCTTTTCACTACATCTGTATCTTTGGAGTAAATACCCAGTAGTGCAATTGCAGGGTCATAGGGAAGCTCTATTTTTAATTTCTTGAGGAATCTCCACACTGTTCTCCAAAGTGGCTGCACCAACTTGGATTCCCACCAACAGTGTAAGAGGGTTCCCCTTTCCCCACATCCTCTCCAACACATGTTGTTTCCTGTCTTGCTAATTTTGGCCATTCTAACTGGTATAAGGTGGTATCCCAATGTGGTTTTAATTTGAATCTCCCTGATGGCTAGTGATGATGAGCATTTTTTCATGTGTCTGATAGCCATTTGTATGTCTTCATTGGAAAAGTGTCTGTTCATATATTCTGCCCATTTTTTGATATGATTATCTGTTTTGTGTGTGTTGAGTTTGAGGAGTTCTTTCTAGATCCTGGATATCAACCTTTTGTCTGTACTGTCATTTGCAAATATCTTCTCCCATTCTGTTGGTTGCCTTTTTGTTTTGTTGACTGTTTCCTTTGCTGTGCAGAAGCTTTTGATCTTGATGAAGTCCCAAAAGTTCATTTGCTTTTGTTTCCTTTGCCTTTGGAGACATATCTTGAAAGAAGTTGCTGTGGCTGATATCGAAAATGTTACTGCCTATGTTCTCCTCTAGAATTCTGATGGATTCCTGTCTCACATTGAGGTCTTTTATCCATTTCGAGTTTATCTTTGTGTACAGTGTAAGAGAATGGTCGGGTTTCATTCTTCTACATATAGCTGTCCAGTTTTCCCAGCACCATTTATAGAAGTCAGGTTTCTTACCATAAAGATTTTCACCCGGCTCTCCCATTCATCTTTTTCTTCTTATGCTCCCACTTTCTCTCCCCAGGCCCAAAATGGACCACTAACTTTTCTTAAAGATTTCAGGCACCCAACTCTTGACTTTTCTCAGGCTCTTTGCTATTCCTAAAATGGCCATCACAAGCCTGCCTCCTCTAAATGAAACCTCAACTATTCTTAAAGGATTCACTCAGGTATCACCACACTTCTAAAACATTTCTGACTTCTCCTACTGAAGTAATGGCTCCCAGAACACCCATAGCACTTTGCACCTCTCTTACTCATGGATCATGCTTTGCTTTGTATTATGCTTGTTCCTATTACTATAATAGTCTTCTAATACTTCAAATACCCTAAGTTTAGGTCTAATTTTCACAGATTTTTATAGCATCTCCACTATGCACCACAAATATACAATCAATATGGTGGGAAAAACATACAACTGAAACTTCCAGGAGAAGGCAGCAAGTATACAGTTCACTGGGAGTCCACATGTCATGCTGATCAAGTTTCAAAAATCTGTGTTATACTAATAGACTAGACAGACAGGTGTAAATGACTAGAAGTCTCACTCCAGAAAGATGTATTAACATAATAGAACTAAACACTGACTCTGGTACTATTAACTTATCTACATGCTAGTATTATTATGAAAGTAGTAAAATTTGTGGCACTATTAACTGACAATCATGAATGATTATTATGTGCTTGGTACTGTGGTAAATACTTCCTTTGATTTACTTTATTTACTCTTCATGAAACCTCATCAAGTAGGTATTAGAATTATTCTTAATTTTCAGTTGAAGATACAGATGATATGGTTAGTTAAGTAACTTGCTGAACACTGCATTTCTATAATTTCATATTTCTCTTCTGGGGAAATAGAACACAAATTCTTCTGAATGTATGAATTTATCTATATATTTTCATGCATTTAATACCATGGTTGCTGTTTTGGGAGCATTCCAGGCCCTGCAGGTAAGAATCTCATGTGTATTAATGAAATAAAGTAGGAGTGCTTAGTTTTCAATTAGCAATAATCGCACCTCAGATAAACCTCATTGGCTACGATACTGCCACTGCGCAAAGCTAGGAGTGCTTAGTTTTAAGAATCAAAATGTTAAAATACAAATTAGGATTAATTAATCTAAAAGGGCTTTTTCCCCCCATAAAATGACACAGTGTTATGTGTTATTAAAAATGACCAATGGGGTTCCTGAGTGGCTCAGTTGGTTAAGCCTCTCCCTTCAGCTCAGGTCATGATCCCAGGGTTCTGAGATGGAGTCCCACATTGGGATCCCTGGTAGCAGGAAGTCTATTTCTCCCTCTTGCTCTGTCCCTGCTCCTCTGCTTTCTCTCTCTCTCTCTCTTCCCCCCACCCTCTCCCTCTCTCCTGTGTGTGTGTGCTTTCAAATAAATAAAATCTTTAATAAAAAATAGAAAAACAAAAGTGACAAATAATAAGAAACAAATCCTTCACAGATTTTACTGCTGAGTTAAGGAGAAAGTATTCTTCCATTTAACATTGGACCAACATTCTTAAGCCACCAGTAAAATGCCTGCATGTGGGTCCAAGTAGTTCAAGACTGACTTTTCTCTAATTCCTTATTTTCTCATGGAGTTCGGAAAAGGTTTTTCTAAAGAAATGACATGACTATTGATTATAATTTCCTAAGACTGTGTCTGCTCTTTGAGTAGTATTTTACTTTAAATTCAAGGATTGGACTCTGGTCCTTCAAAGCCATTAGACAGAAAGAAGGGGAAGATATTACTGAAGGTTTAAAGGGTCCTCCATGATGACAAAAAAAATCCTTTGGATTGGATAATCATGGAAATCTAATCTCCTGGGTTTAAAACTGGCAGAGACGATTGAGCCATATTTTAGCCTCTGTAAATTACTAGAAAAGTAAGCAGAGTAAGTTCATCAACTGATGAACTTGATAAAAAAAAGAA
This sequence comes from Meles meles, assembly GCF_922984935.1. Taxonomy (NCBI): domain Eukaryota; kingdom Metazoa; phylum Chordata; class Mammalia; order Carnivora; family Mustelidae; genus Meles; species Meles meles. The sequence goes on from NC_060068.1 coordinate 91,013,614, forward strand.
AACATAACCAATACAAGATAAGTCTGAATAAAATGGGTAATATGGCATCATAAAAACAAAGGTGTGTGCAAAACTATAGGATTTAGTGACAAGTGATGAGGGGAATTATTTTAACAGTTGCAGTATCAAGAAGGGCATCATTCTTACGGAAAAGACAGAAAAATTAAAGATGACATGTTAACTCCATGGCAAAAGAAAACTTCATCACTTACTCCTTTATAGGTTAAAAAAAAAGTAAAATCAAGCAACATCTCAATGATGACTTAGGTGAACAAGTTTAAAGCATTTTAATTCATTTCATTACTATTCTAAGTCACTATAGCTATATGTATAGTTTTAAGAATCAATTAAATTAAAAATTCCTCAAAGTCAGGAACCGGGTTTCTAATGAAGAATTTTTGGCATCTATTCAAATAGCATATATGATGCTTTAAAAATAAGTAGTCCCTCAATAATATCTTTTTTAAAAGATTTTATTAATATGAGAAGGAAAGAGAAAGAGAACATGAGCAGGGGGAGGGGGAGAGGGACAGAGATAATCTTAAGCCAGCTCTATGCCCAGCACAGGGCCCAACACAACCCTGAGATCATGACCTGAGCCAAAATCAGGAATCAGACACTTAACTGAGCCACCCAGGCACCCCAGTAATTTCTTATTGAATCATTTTTGCTTTAGTTTGCACCTGTAAGCAGTTTATGCCTATAGTTTGAGGTCACACTTGTGACCATGGTTTCACAAAAAAAAAAATTTTTTTTAATTTGGCATTCATTTCCTCAAATAGCATTTCCTGATGAGTACATACAAAGGGACTTTCACTCTCAGGGTCCGTCACCATATTTACCAGCATACCTTAGTGCAAGTTTCCTTGTGCCAGATCCTAATTGGCACAGATAAAAACATAGGACTTTTGTAAGTCACTTAGCAAATAGTTCATATAGCATAGTCCAGAAGGCCCTGAATAAATGTTTGCTCAAGAATGTAGAACATTTTACAAAGTAATTGTATCTGTATTAAATCTCTGGCCCTCTGGGGTAGAATAAGATTTCAATCTCTCTGTGGTCCATATCTATTCACAATGAAGACATGTACATCGATCTGTCATGCCGTGAATCTCTCTCTCTGGCCACTATTGATTTCAATTTACCCAATTGACAAGGTTCACAGACTTGGTTTTAAATGGATTGAGAGTACATGGACTGCCAAAGGATAACTATTTATCAAGGGAGCCTTGAAGCCACTGACTGAAAATCATTTGCCAATAGCTTGTCACAGTCTACTAAATCTAGCAGAGTGGGATGAGTGGGGCAATGTTTTAACTGAACAAGCCCCTCATTCCCTCTTGTCATTTTAATGGTCCCACCAACTTCAAGCCACCTACCTTATTCTTTTCTTTTCAAGAGGCATCTTAGTCTAATATTTCCTTTATTATGTATAACAAATGCACCAAATACTCAAAAAGTGGGGCCCCAGTGATAATCATTATGTCACCTCCATGCTTCAGGAAATCTACGTGTCTCCTCTACGTTTCAATTTCTTCACCTACACAACGCATTTGGTAGAAATTGCTCTTGTCAAACCTGCCATTACTCTCACAGGGCAACACTGAAGATAAGAAAGTGGATTCTATGGCCAAGCAGGCAGTCAATCATTCCAGAGGTCGCCTTAAGAACAAAAAGAAATACTGCTATAGTTTTCTTTATTGTCACATTTGTGCACCTACTCTGTAGCCCAACATCTAATAACTAATAGCAAAAACAGGAAGGTGTACTGACTTTAAGGTCAGCAGAATTACTTCCTGGATTACTGGTCTGAAGATCAGCCCTTCTGATGCTGGTCAGCTCCCTCTTATAGTCTACCTTTCCAAGTGAACATGAAGGTGCCACTCTTAAACAGAAAAGAAGCAAAGGTTAATCCAGCCTGTCTCTTTTCTTTGTCTTGGCCAACAGTATTACCACCTATCCAAGCACTAGTTCTTCTTCAAATATTGCCTTCCGACCTCCTCCGCCCAAACCTAGCCTGGTCATCATATTCTGCCATTTCTCCCACTGCAATGTTTCTTGAGTCTGTGACTTCTATTAAAATCATCTCTTCTATCTTGTTTAGGCTTTTATTATTTCTTTCTGAAAGTATTACAATAGTTAGGGATATAAAGAATTACTTCTACATTCCATTACTGCCAGAATTATATTTTAAAAACCCTACATTGATCATGTCATTTCTCTCCTCACAAGCTTCTGCTGGCCTCATCAGTGATAAGATAAAATACAAAATCAACAGCATGTCTAACAAAGCCCTTCAACAGGTGGCAAGTCTTTCAGCTATGGTCTCATGACATCCAAATTCTAGTTTCAACACTTGCTCACTACTTTGGATTTTGGACCCCCATAACACAACTCTCAGGTAGGTTTGGAGAGAAAGTAATTTATTAGAAAGTGGTCTCATACCACTAGAGAGGTATGGTAAAGGTGGGAAAATGAAGAGCTCACTCTGAGTGTGATCACTGTTGTGGGCTCAGATGTGCATGATTCCCTGAGACCCTAAGTGACCATGCAAAATACACTTCTAAGTCCTCTCCCCTCAAGGGCAAGGGTGCTAGGATATGTGTCCTTTAACTTCCGTCTGTTGAGGGAAGCTCCTGCAGGCTGAGCACATGTCTGTGGCCAGAGAAGGTCCCCAGGCAGAGCTTACGTGCTGGCAGTAAGGAGATATGGATAGAGGCTGAAGGGACCCAGACAGGACACCAAGACTGTAACATTCACAGATGTGCAAATTTGCCATGTCCCTTTCCACCTCTGCTCTGCTTTCCTGTTTCTGTTCATGTTGAATACTGTTCTCTCTCTCTGAATTACCTTTATCCTACGTTTACCCTACGTTTCCTTCTGGTAAAAAGTCCACTGGAGACTTCACAAGTTCCAGGATGGTTGGACTGTCTTAAGGGCTTCATAAGATTCTGCGCCAGCCTATAGAGTAGCAACTATGTTAAAGTAAATACATTTTTATTTCCATTGTTTTTATATTCAATATAAATCACTTGTGATGGGTTAGTAATAAGCATTTTCTCAGGGGCGCCTGGGTGGCTCAGTGGGTTAAAGCCTCTGCCTTCGGCTCAGGTCATGATCCCAGGGTCGTGGGATCGAGCCCCGCATCGGGCTCTCTGCTCAGCAGGGAGCCTGCTTCCTCCTCTCTCTGTCTACCTGCTTCTCTGCCTACTTGTGATCTCTGTCTGTCAAATAAATAAATAAAATCTTTAAAAAAAAAAAAAAAGCATTTTCTCAAACAGAAGCCTTAGCATACAGATCCAGATCATAGAGCACTAAGGGCTCTTGGAGAATACTCTGTTCCATCTTTCACCTCACGGAGAAGTGCCTAAGGTTGGGTTGCTTTCCGAGAAGACCATAGGCTGGGTGGTCTAAACAACAGACATTTTTCCTCATAGTTTGGGAGACTGGGAAGCCCAAGATCAAGGTACCTGTCAATTTGGTTCCTGATAAGAGTTCTTTTTCTAGTTTTCAGAAGGGCATCTTCTCTCCTATCGTCAAATTATAGACAAACAGATGATCTCTCTCGTATCCCTTTTTTATAACAGGCCTTCTCATTGTTTGCAGTATGAACAGGCTGCCAATTTTCCACATCTTTAAGTTCTAGTTACTTTTTCCTTACTAATTCCATTTTCTTTTTTTAAGATCTTATTTATTTGAAAGAGAGAAAGAGGGGGAGAAGAAGCAGAAGAGGGAGAGAATCTTAAGCAAACTCAGCACTAAACACAGAGCCTGACCTGGGGATCAATCTCATGACCCTGATATCATGACCTGAACTGAAACCAAGAGTCAGTCACTTAACTCACTGAGCCACCCAGGCAACCCCATTAACTCCATTTTCAAGTTATTTCTCTCTTCTTGAATTTTACTGTAAGCAGTCAGGAGAACTAAGCCATTCCAACACTTCACAGAGAAATCTCCTATCCAAATATCCAACTTTCCATCTCCCAAGTTCTGTCCTTCACAAAACGTTGGAACATGAACACAGTTCAGCCAGGTTCTTAGCCACTTTATAACTAGGATCACCTTTCCTCTACAGTCCAATTAAACATTCCTTTATTTCCTTCTGAGACATCATTAGAGTGTCCTTTGCTGTCCATACTTCCACTAAAATTTTGTACACAATTATTTATGTATTCTACAAGAAGATGGAAATGTCCTCTGTGGCTCTCCTCTCCACTTTCCTAGCTCACACCAGAACTAAAACAATCTCCTCCTAACGATCCCAGCTTCTTCTAGGATGTGCCTCAGAATTCTTCCAGTCTCTGCCCATTATCCAGTTCCAAAACCACTTCCACATTTTTTAAGCATTTGTTGTAGCAACATACTCCAGCTTTTTTATATTACTTTCTTAATTTAGGTAAATATACAAATTACTATAAAATTAGTGTCTTAAACAAGAGCCATTTCTTTCACACAGTTCTGGAGGCAGGAGGCCTGAGGTCAGGGTGCCAGCAGGGTTAAGTTGATAAAAGCTCTCTTTCTGGTTTACAGATGCCTGTCATCTTGCTGTATTCTTATGTGGTAGAAAGAGAGCTAGCGAATACTGCTACCTCTTACCAGGGCACGATTCTCATTCATGAGGGATCCATCCTGAGAACCTCATCACCTCCCGAAGCACCACCTCCTAATACCATTACCCTGGGATTAGGATTTCAACACAGGATTTGAGAGAGCAAAAACATACATGGGGCACCTGGGTGGCTCAGTGGGTTGGGCCTCTGCCTTTGGCTTGGGTCGTAGTCTCAGGGTCCTGGGATTGAGCCCCATGTCAGGCTCCCTGCTCGGCAGGGAGCCTGCTTCTCCCTCTCTCTATCTGCCTGCCTCTCTGCCTACTTGTGATCTCTGTCTGTTAAATAAATAAATAAAGTCTTAAAAAAACAAAGTAAAACAAAAACATAGATAGGGAGATATTAAAACAAACAAACATGCCCACCTGGATGCATATTAACTCCAATCCTGATTCCCATCAATAGCCCACGATCCCTCTCTGATGTCCTTTCCAAATTACAGTGCATATATTATTATGATTTGAGTATGTCATTTTTTGGCAAATAAGGAAGATCTTTGAGATTTAATCTTTGTCTCATTTACCCCTATACCCCAATGGTACCTTAAAATTGTTGTTTTCTGAATTACTAGAAAGTGCACAAGTGAATGAGTAACAATAAAAAGAAACAGGAATGAGTAACAATAAAAAGAAACAGGCACCATGTAACAGAGAATTACCTACTGTGAAATGATCATGGTCTTGCTTATTTCAGAGATGATAAACAATTTCTACACAAATCTAGTGTCCCTTATAAAAATACAGGTATATCTTCCAAAGTTATTTTTTTAAGTGATCTTTTAAGATTTTTCTGGATATTCTAATGCATTTTTCCTTCTACCATTGAAGTAGCTATTCCCTGAAACAGAGAATACTTAATATATTTCTTTTCTCACATTGGGGTCATCTAAATACAGGGAAAAACAAGTACCAAATATTGTTAAACTGCTTAAAATTTTTGTTTTAAATTATTCTATTTCTATTATTGTAATACTGAGCCAAGGGTCTCTGACAATATTATATTTACCAATTCATTATACAATGAACCCCAAACACATAAGACTGAAGTGTTAAGTCTTTAGAAGAGCTATGAAGGAAAAAAGTCCCGTCCTTTGATAAAAGAATAAGAAAACAGAAATGGCTATTTAATTCTAACAGTAGGAAATATCCAAGTTAGTAACACCTATTGCTTTCCTCCATTTTTAGATTTCTTGAATCCTCACTGATAAATTCTTTTTAGCTTATAGAAATGGCACTCACATATGCTTAATGACTAGAAACTTCATTTTTGGAAGTGAGAACTTTTAAACTAAACTATGTTGTTCATTTACCTTTTAGAGGAAAAAATGGTCTCATCTCACCAGTAATTATTTCCTGCTTTAAAAAAGAAGCAAAAATAGGCTTTTCTACACCTTTGAGGATTTTTTTGGAGAATAATTTTGACTTAAAATCCACCATTTTTTGAAAGGTGAGAAGAAAACTGATGGAATCTTCTTACAATGCACAAATAGAAAATATTAAATTGCTAATGAGTGAGGGGGTGTTGACAAATGTGGCACTCTACACAAAAAGCTTTTGAGGGATTTTCTGGTAACATTATGGCTTTTGGTGTGCTTAATTTATTGCTACAGAAGTGGAAAAAACTGCACAATTTTGTGGAAATGGGGATAGCCTGTCAATTTAAAAGTTTCCACTGGAGGTGAGTAGTAGCTGATCAAATCCAAACATACGATAATATGCAGAACAACAGTGATAACATTGAAAAATCAAAGTTTTTAATATTTTTACAATTTCCCTTAAAGATTAAATGTATCTAAAAGCACAAGACACCTTAGCTGCAACTCAGAAGCTGCTGGATGTTGCTGTAATTCTTTCATACCAGGTTAACGGTACATCAAACGGCATCCTCAGAGCCTACAGGAGTCTTAATAAACTATCTAAAGGAGGGATAATTTTTTAAAAAGGTGGGCTATGGAGCTGAGCCATTTCCCAGGTAATATGCAGCAGCTAGAGAAGATGTAATAATTCAAAGGCCAGAAGCTTCTGGGAGTCTCTTTTTTCAGGAAAGAATATACCCCACTGGTTGAATTTCTGGTATTTTACACTTATTTTCACTATAAATTGGAAAGTCTTAACAATTTCTGATATCAAATTGGTATGTTAGTTTTATACCTTAGGTACAATGAAGATATTTGATGCAAGGAAAAAAAATCAATTCTCTTACTAAAAGCACTGACGTAGATATATTATTAATGGATATAAATGTGATCTTTGGAAGTAATGCCCCAAAATGACTGATTTTGCAATCATTAACTGAGATTATCTCTGGAAATACATTTCTTCCAAAGTATATAAAGCTCTCCTTTCCCAAATCTGCAACCTTTCCATTTGTTGAAAAGTGATAATTTTATTGTGAAAAATTAGGAGGCAAAGTTTATAATGGTTATTTACTTGGGAGGATCTAGCCAGTAAAAAAGAAAATAAATTTTAAAAAATGTGCTGAGAAGGGGGGAAATAATCAATGGTAAAGACAGATTTTTTCATCTTTATTTAGGATGTGGGAAAATTCTTCTTCTGCTATTGGAGCATCATCATCACTTGTGATAATTTGCAAAATATGGATGCGATTATTTCCCAACTTGTATCCACACCTCTTACAATGTGATTTTGCAAATCCTTTCATCAACAGGTTAATTTTTCCACCCCTAGCTCTTCAGCTGGATTGTGACTTGCCTGAGATAGCTGAAACATTACCTAGGGGTGAGTTGCACCATTTCAGTCCTGAGCCTATGCCTTAAAAGGCCTGTACATGACTGTATGCCCTGTTGGAACTCTGAGCAGCTGCTCTTTGGAAAAGCTGGGCTAGTCTCCTAGGTGGTCAGAGACATTAGCATCTATTACCTGGATCAGTCTGGACTGGGAGACAACCCAGTCATCAGAAATGTGACTGAAGCAATCAAAGAGCAACCAGCCCACAAAATGCAGATACACGAAAAGCCCAGCCTAAAACAGCTGATACTGCCCCAGGTTAATAAATCCATCTAGCCAATCCTCACTTGTGAACAAAACTAAATTGTTGCACTTTTAAAGCCACTAACTTTGGAGTGACCTTGTCATAGCATAAAGGAAAACCCATGTGAGACTTGACAACTTTAGAAAAATTAGGTAAGGGGAGAGGAGTCAAGATGGCGGAGAAGTAGCAGGCTGAGGCTACCTCAGGTAGCAGGAGATCAGCTAGATAGCTTTTCAATCCATTGAGAACACCTACAAATCCAATGGGAGAATGAAGAGAAGAACAGTAACAATTCTAGAAACAGAAAATCGACCACTTTCTGAAAGGTAGGATGGTGGAGAAGTGAATCCAAAGCGATGGGAAGATAGACCGCGGTGGGGAGGGGCCGGATCCCGGCAAGCGGCGGAGCAATGGAGCACAAAACCAGGACTTTTAAGTCTGCTCCACTGAGGAACATCACTCCAGAGGCTAAACCGGGGTGAAGCCCAAGCAGGGTCAGTGTGGCCCAGGTCCCACGGGGTCACAGAAGGATCAGGGGTGTCTGAGTGTCACTGAGCTGGGAAGTATTAGAGCAGGGAAGCTGGCTACAGAGACAGAGCCAAGGAGTGAGCTCTCAGTTCGGGGTTACCTTGAACTGGTCACAGGATGGGTGAGCTCAGAGCGCAACAAGAGGTCAGGAAGACAGGAGTGATTGAGCGCTTTTCTCGGAGAGCACACTGAGGAGTGGGGCCCTGAACTCTCAGTTGCTCTAGGCCGGAGATTGGGAGGCCGCATTTTCATTCACATCCTCCGGAACTCTACAGAAAGCGTTCAGGGGACAAAAGCTCCCGAAAGCAAACCCAAGTGGATTACTTAGCCTGGCCCCTGGTAAAGGTGGTGCAATTCCCCCTCAGGTAAAGACACTTGAGAATAACTACAACAGGCCCCTCCCCCAGAAGATCAACAAGAAATCCAGCCGGGACCAAGTTCACGTACAAAGGAGAACAGCAGAATTCCAGAGGAGGAGAAAGCAAAGCATGGAATTCATGGCTTTCTCCCCATGATTCCTTAGTCTTGCAGTTAATTTAATTCTGTTTTTAATTTTATTTTTTTCTTCTTCTAAATTTTTTTAACTTTTACCCTTTCCTCTTTTAACGTTTTTTAACTAGTATATCTTAACAATACCATTCATAAAAATAATAATGATCTTTTGTGAACCTTCATTATTATAGTCATATTTTATCCTTCATTGTATCTAAATTTTTTTTTTTTTTACACATAGGGATTTTTCTTCTAAAAAATTTGGGTTACAGCTTCTAATAGATCAAAATATGCCCTAAATCTAGCTCCGGGCTTGTTCTAGTCTCCAGCCTGAGCAAAATCTCCCCACTTTCTTTTTCTTTATTCTCCCAACCAACTTACTTTATCAATTCCTTTTTTAGATATTAAAATTTTTTTTTCATCTTTATAAGTATATTCCATCCCTTCATGTGTTTACCCTTATATATGTTTTTCATTCTTTAAAATTTTGGGAGGTAGTTTCTTCTAAGAGACCAAAATACTCCCAAAATTAAGTAGGTGACCCTGTTCTAGTGACCAGTCTAATATATATATATTTTTTCTTTTTTATATTTTTAAAATTTGTTTTCTTTTTTTAAAAATTTTTTTTCTGAACATCTTTTTATCCCCTTTCTCCCCCCCATGATATGGGGTCTGTTCTGATTTGGCTAAAGCACATTTTCCTGGGGTCATTGCCACCCTTTTAGTATTTTATTTGCTCCTTCATATATTCTTATCTGGACAAAATGACAAGGCGGAAAAACTCACCACAAAAAAAAAAAAAAGAAAGAAAAAGAGGCAGTACCAAAGGCTAGGGACCTAATCAATATGGACACTGGTAATGTGTCAGATCTAGAGTCATAATGATGACCCTCAAGGTTCCAGCCGGGCTCAAAAAAGGCATGGAAGATATTAGAGAAACCCTCTCTGGAGATATAAAAGCCCTTTCTGGAGAAATTAAAGAACTAAAATCTAATCAAGTTGAAATAAAAAAAAGCTATTAATGAGGTGTAATCAAAAATGGAGGCTCATACTGCCAGGATAAATGAGGCAGAAGAAAGAATTAGTGGTATAGAAGTCCAAATGACAGAAAATAAAGAAGCTGAGCAAAAGAGAGACAAACAAATACTGGATAATGAGGGGAGAATTCGAGAGATAAGTGTTACGATAAGATGAAACAATGTTAGAATAACTGGGATTCCAGAAAAAAGAAGAGAGAGGGGAGCAGAAGGTATATTGGAGAGAATTATTGCAGAGAATTTCCCTAATATGGCAAAGGGAACAAGCATCAAAATCCAGGAGGTGCAGAGAACCCCCCTCAAAATCAACAAGAACAGGTCCACACCCCATCAAATAACAGTAAAATTTATAAGTCTTAGTGACAAAGAGAAAATCCTGAAAGCAGCCCGGGAAAAGAAGTCTGTAACATACAACGGTAAAAATATTAGATTGGCAGCAGACTTATCCACAGAGACCTGGCAGGCCAGAAAGAACTGGCATGATATATTCAGAGCACTAAACAAGAAAAACATGCAGCCAAGAAAACTATATTCAGCTAGGCTATCAATGAAAATAAAAGGAGAGATAAAAAGCTTCCAGGACAAACAAAAACTGAAAGAATTTGCAAACAACAAACCAGCACTACAGGAAATATTGAAAGGGGTCCTCTAAGCAAAGAGAGAGCCTAAAAGTAGATCAGAAAGGAACAGAGACAATATACAGTAACAGTCACCTTACCGGCAATATAATGGCACTAAACTCATATCTTTCAATACTTACCCTGAATGTTAATGGGCTAAATGCCCCAATCAAAAGACATAGGGTATCAGAATGGATAAAAAAACAAAACCCATCTATATTCTGCCTATAAGAAACTCATTTTAGACGCGAAGACACCTCCAGATTTAAAGTGAGGGGGTGGAAAACAATTTACCATGCTAATGGACATCAACAGAAGGCTGGGGTGGCAATCCTTGTATCAGATCAATTAGACTTTAAGCCAAACACTATAACAAGAGATGAGGAAGGACACTATATCCTACTCAAAGGGTCTGTCCAACAAGAAGATCTAACAATTTTAAATATCTATGCCCCTAACGTGGGAGCAGCCAACTGTGAACCTATTAATAACAAAGCAATTAATAACAAAATCAAAAGCAATTAATAACAAAATCAAATATAAAGCAATTAATAACAAAATCAAAGAAACACATCAATAATAATACAATAATAGTAGGGGACTTTAACACCCCCCTCACTGAAATGGACAGATCATCCAAGCAAAAGATCAATAAGGAAATAAAGTCCTTAAATGACACACTGGACCAGATGGACATCACAGATATATTCAGAACATTTCATCCCAAAGCAACAGAATACACATCGTTCTCTAGTGCACATGGAACATTCTCCAGAATAGATCACATCCTGGGTCACAAATCAGGTCTCAACCAGTATTAAAAGACTGGGATCATTCCCTACATATTTTCAGACCACAATGCTCTGAAGCTAGAACTCAATCACAAGAGGAAATTTGGAAAGAACCCAAATACATGGAGACTAAACAGCATCCTTCTAAAGAATGAATGGGTCAACCAAGAAATTAAGGAAGAGTTGAAAAAAATTCATGGAAACAAATCATAATGAAAACACAATCGTCCAAAATCTGTGGGACACAGCAAAGGCAGTCCTGAGAGGAAAATATATAGCGATACAAGCCATTCCAAGAAACAAGAAAGGTCTCAAATACTCAACCGAACCCTATACCTAAAGGAGCTAGAGAAATAACAACAAAGAAAGCCTATGCCAGCAGAGAAGAGAAATCATAAAGATCAGAGCAGAAATCAATGAAATAGAAACCAAATAAACAATAGAACAAATCAATGAAACTTGGAGCTGGTTCTTTGAACGAATTAGTAAGATTGATAAACCCCTGGCCAGACTCATCAAAAAGAAAAGAGAAAGAACCCAAATAAATAAAATCATGAATGAAAGAGGAGAGATCACAACCAACACCAAAGAAATACAAACAATTGTAAGAACATATTATGAACAACTCTATGGCAACAAATTTGACAAACTGGAAGAAATGGATGCATTCCTGGAGACATATAAACTACCACAACTGAACCAGGAAGAAATACAAAACCTGAACAGACCCATAACCAGTAAGGAGATTGAACAGTCATCAAAAATCTCCAAACAAACAAAAGCCCAGGGCCAGACAGCTTCCCAAGGGAATTCTACCAAACATTTAAAGAAGAATTAATACCTATTCTCCTGAAACCATTCCAAAATATAGAAATGGAAGGAAAACTTCCAAACTCATTTTATGAGGCCAGCATCACCTTGATCCCAAAACCAGACAAGGATCCCATGAAGAAAGAGAATTACAGACCAATAACCTTGATGAACACAGATGCAAAAATTCTTACCAAAATACTAGCCAATAGGATCCACATTAAAAAGATGATTCACCACGACCAAGTGGGATTTATTCCTGTGCTGCAAGGTTGGTTCAACATCTGCAAATCAATGTAATACAACACATTAATAAAAGAAAGAACAAGAACATATGATATTCTCAATAGATGTTGAAAATCATTTGACAAAGGACAACATCCCTTCCTGATCAAAACTCTTCACAGTGTAGGGACAGAGGGCACATACCTCAATATCATAAAAGCCATCTATGAAAAACCCATCGCAAATATCATTCTCAATGGGGAAAAACTAAGAGCTTTTCCCCTAAGGTCAGAAACAGAGCAGGGATGTCCACTATCATCACTGCTATTCAACATAGTACTAGAAGTCCTGGCCTCAGCAATCAGACAACAAAAAGTAAAGAAAGGCACCTGAATTGGCAAAAAAAGAAGTCAAACTATCACCCTTTGCAGATGATATGATACTTTATGTGGAAAGCCCAAAAGACTCCAATCCAAAACTACTAGACTCATACAGGAATTCAGCAAAGTGTCAGTATATAAAACCAATGTACAGTTATCAGCTGCATTTCTCCACACCAAAAACAAGACAGAAGAAAGAGAAATTAAGAAGTTAATCCCATATACAATTGTACCCCAAACCACAAGATACCTAGGAATAAATCTAACCAAAGAGGCAAAGAATCTATACTCAGAAAACTATAAAGTACTCATGAAAGAAATGGAGGAAGACATAAGGAAATGGAAAAGTGTTCGATGCTCATGGATTGGAAGAACAAATATTGTGAAAATGACTATGCTACCTACAGCAATCTACACATTTAATGCAATCCCTATCAAAATACCATCCATTTTTTCAAAGAAATGGAACAAATAATCCTAAAATTTATATGGAACTAGAAAAGACCTCGAATAGCCAAAGGAATATTGAAAAAGAAAGTCAAAGTTGGTGGCATCACAATTCCAGACTTCAAGCTCTGTTACAAAGCTGTCATCATCAAGACAGCATGGTACTGGCACAAAAACAGACACATAGATCAATGGAACAGAATAGAGAGCCCAGAAATAGACCCTCAACTCTATGGTCAACTCATCTTCGACAAAGCAGGAAAGAATGCCCTATGGAAAAAAGACAGCCTCTTCAATAAATGGTGCTGGGAAAATTGGACAGCCACATGCAGAAAAATGAAATTGGACCACTTCCTTACACCACACATGAAAATAGACTCAAAATGGATGAAGGACCTCAATGTGAGAAAGGAATCCATCAAAATCCTTGAGGAGAACACACGCAGCAACCTCTTCGACCTCAGCCGCAGCAACTTCTTCCTGGGAACATCGCCAAAGGCAAGGGAAGCATGGACAAAAATGAACTATTGGGATTTCATCAAGATCAAAAGCTTTTGCACAGCAAAGGAAACAGTTAAAACCAAAAGACAACTGACAGAATGGGAGAAGATATTTGCAAATGACATATCAGATAAAGGGCTAGTATCCAAAATCTATAAAGAGCTTATCAAACTCAACACTCAAAGAACAAATAATCCAATCAAGAAATGGGCAGAGGACATGAACAGACATTTCTGCAAAGAAGACATCCAGATGGCCAACAGACACATGAAAAAGTGCTCCACGTCACTCGGCATCAGGGAAATACAAATCAAAACCACAATGAGATATCACCTCACACCAGTCAGAATGGCTAAGATTAACAAGTCAGGAAATGACAGATGCTGGTGAGGATGCGGAGAAAGGAGAACCCTCCTACACTGTTGGTGGGAATGCAAGCTGGTGCAACCACTCTGGAAAATAGCATGGAGGTTCCTCAAAATGTTGAAAATAGAGCTACCCTATGACCCAGGAATTGCACTACTGGGTATTTACCCTAAAGATACAAATGTAGCGATCCGAAGGGGCACATGCACCCGAATGTTTATAGCAGCAATGTCCACAATAGCCAAACTATGGAAAGAACCTCGATGTCCATAAACATATGAATGGATAAAGAAGATGTGGTATATATACACAATGGAATACTATGCAGCCATCAAAAGAAATGAAATCTTGCCATTTGAGACGACGTGGATGGAACTAGAGGGCATTATCCTTAGCGAAATAAGTCAATCAGAGAAAGACCACTATCATATGATCTCCCTGATATGAGGAAGTGGAGATGTAACAAGGGGGGTTTGGGGGTAGGAAAAGAATAAATGAAACAAGATGGGATTGGGAGGGAGATAAACCGTAAGTGACTCTTAATCTCACAAAAAAAAAACTGAGGGTTGCTGGGGGAAGGGGACAAGGAGAGGGGGGTGGGGTTATGGATATTGGGGAGGGTAGGTACTATGGTGAGTGCTGTGAAGTGTGTAAACCTGGCGATTCACTGACCTGTACCCCTGGGAATAAAAATACATTATATGTTTATAAAAATATAAAAAAATTTAATAAGGGGCGCCTGGGTGGCTCAGTGGGTTAAAGCCTCTGCCTTTCGCTCGGGTCATGATCCCAGGGTCCTGGGAACGAGCCCCACATCGGGCTCTCTGCTTGGCGGGGAGCCTGCTTCCTCCTCTTTCTCTCTGCCTGCCTCTCTCCCTACTTGTGATCTCTATCTGTCAAATAAATAAATAAAATCTTTAAAAAAAAAAAAAAAAAAAAAAAAAAAATTTAATAAAAAATAAGAAAAAGAAAAATTAGGTAATAAGAGGAGTAATCTGAATAAAATTAAGCAAAATATTTCAATGAATTCATTTATGTTGTGCCTATTGATTTTCAACATAGATTTAAGATGTCTTGTTACATAGAGTAGAAATTATTATAAAAAGGGAAAACCACAGCTCCTTCTTGTTCTGGATATGCATATGGATGGGGTAGGGAGGAGCTAATACAAAGGGATAAGATACCTTGTCACTATAATGCCTTTCCTCTATTTCTAGGGACTGATGGATAGGGGAATAGGAAAGGATAAAACACCCAAGGTTTTATCTGGTCTCTGTGCTGCTGAGAGTTGAGATTCAAAGTTAAATATTCTTTTATACCTATACTCTCCAAGACTATGGAAACCAAGTATAATCAGTACCAGGAAATAATAATACAGCTTTGAAGTTTATCAAATACTCTGATGGGGTTCAGAATATGGACCTCAAAACATGGTAACCTACCATACTGAGTATTTTAAGTTGAAAGAGTCGGAGAAATTGACAGAAGCATGAGTTACTCTGACCTTTCCCCATCCTTCTCTCCTAAGGCAGGTTATATAACCCCTCTGTGAAGGGAGCCCTCCCTCCTTCCAGAAGAAAGGAGTCTTCTTTCTTAAGATAAATGGACAATGAGAAGAATCTGAACCAACAGGCCTTGTGAAGTTTCCCCACTTTACTACTCTTACCTCATTCTCTTTAGGGCCCTACCATATTTCTCCATGATTCTATACTCTTCATCAAATTTAGTATAAAACACTCAGGTCAGGTTTAACCAGTTCTGAGTCTTCATATTCTTAAGGAAGCTCCTACACCTCATAAAAAGAATATTAAAAAGACATGTGTGCTTTTCTCCTATTAACCTGTCTTTGTCAGTTTACCTTTCAGGGTAAACTGGGATCCTCGCAGAGTCAGGGAAAGCTGTCTTCCTTTTCTACAACTCCTTTGTAAGAAATCATTTCACTTAGTGTTCATTGCCAGTATCAGTCCAAGAGAGTAGTGGATGGTGAAGCTGAAGTTGGTCACAGCAGATGGAAGAGTCACGTAAACTCAGTGATTAGAGGATACAATTTTGAAGAATACCCCAAATTCAGGTTACTTGGGAAACCGCAGAAGCCCCTCTCTTCCAAGAGAGGAGGCATTGGTTCCAACACTCAGTTTACATGAAAAGGAAGTTTCAGGGCAGTGCAGTACCTCAGTCAAAGTTCCTACATCAGAAATTTCAGACACTACAGTCTTAGAATAATCTCTTATACTTCAAAACAAGATTTCTAAGAAAATAAACCTTTAAAATAAGTTTAAAGTATCTTTTTTGCCAACCTAATTCCATGGGTCTGATCTAAAATCTCTTCTTAAAAACTGGAAAAAAATGTGGCCTTATTGCATTGAAAAATAATATAGATAATTGGTACCTTATTACAAAGCTCCTCCAAAAAATCACAATCATCCTTCATTTTTCTGAGAGAAGTAACAGAAGGCACTGCTACTAGAATGTGTTGTTAACATTTTATCATTTTGTACCAATGCAGGAATAGCCTCTCAAAATAGATTTTTTTAATTTGCAGGCTCAACCTGTATGAGTCATGATGTTTCTCAAAACTGTGGCTTGTATTTTGCATAATCCCCTATAAAATATAAAATGTTACTTGCCTTCCATAATCAATTAGTGAATCCTTAAGTTGTGAATTAGGCTGTGAAAAAGAAGAACAAAAAAGCAGGAGGTATGACTCTGTTTCAGATTAAAGTTATCTTTTTTAAGTTTTGTGTGTATGTGTGTGTGTGTTTAGTTTGTGTCATCATTAAAAAAAAAGAACTATCATCGTCTTGATGGGAGACTGACAAAAACTGGATGGGCCCAATTTTTCTGGAAAATGGGCATCTTAATATCTATGCCATACTGTCACTTTAACTACACTTAGGTAACAAGAGAACTTCTTTGAGAATTGAAGTTACGCTATTTGTTAAGTGTTGTTAAACAGTCCCAAATTATTCACTAATAATATTCTAGCTGATGGAGACCAGTGAAAGTGTCAAAAATTAACTCTATTGATAAATACAAAATTTGTGTTTCTTATATTTGCAAGGGGTTTACAAGGAGATATTTAATTGAGCATCTTTTATCTTTAAGGAGCAATGCTAGTAGAGTTACAGGGGAACCCAGGGGAAAACAGATTTCTGAAGATAAAGAGACAATGAAAAGAAACTGAACCTTAGAAACACACAGAGTTAAAAGCCAGGTGAGAGAATGCTCCAAGGGCCACTGAAGAGTTACCTAGATACAGAAACTCTTTATTGTTGCATGACATAACTTCTTTTCTGTGCCTTTAGATTCAGTGTGTTTCAGATATTTCATGCATGTTTTTGTAAGTAATTGATGCTTAAAATAAGCCAAACAATTTTGAAATTTGTTACTTACATCTGTAAAGATATATCTCCAATGGGAATCATACCTCAGGTTTTTACTTCAAGATACACTACAGGTCCCTGGCAAAGATGATGGACCTTACAAAGGAGTGGAGGAGATTGATAATACACACAGGTACAAGATACCTTTTCTGTGTATTAGCTTCCCACATTTTCTAGAGCCTGGTAGGGCAGGGAGAAAAGGATGAGACTCCAAACTTCTGTATATTCTCTGTGCTGCTAGAAGTGGAAATCCACAGTAAATAACTGTTTGTATAGCCATTCTTTGCAAGACCATGCAAACCAAATGTGACTAGAATAAAAAAGGACCTTGGCAAATCTTTTCTCCAAATAAAGCTGGACAAAATTGTCACAACCAATCATTTCCAAACTCTGGAAACCAACCAAAGCCTTAGTGCAAACAGAGAAGCACTTATTCAAGAAAAAGTACTGCTCAGTCTTTGCCAAAAACTGTGCCAGTCCATAGGCTTCTTGCTTGAAGCTTCTCTGATAATCCTGCCCAAGCTGGTTACTGCAATAGTTTGAGAATGGCAGGAGAAGCCACAAGAACCAGAAGCTTCACTGCTAGGAGTGCATCACTAGGTTTGGGACAGAAAGAAAAACACACTCAGATACATGATGATAAACAGTAGTAATCTTAGTAACAGACAGGGAAGGTCACATCCACAGCTGACCTGAGGCTCTGGCTGGGGCAAGTAATGGAATGACAGACTAGCCAGCTAGTCCCTGGGGAGAATTGCCAGATGGAAGAGAAAGAATCTTAGTAAGCATCCACACATCCCTGGAGGGCTGGACAACTACGCTCATGTGCAAGGCTCTGTGCATGCATGGAAGAGACCAGATGGGGCCCTCACCATCCACCTATCCCTGACTGAACATGATGCATGGACACCTGCACAGGAAATTCACGAGGACCCAATGAAAGCAAAGCCTGAAATTGGAATTTGTCCAACCCACATAGAGATTCACAGAGGGTGGAAGCTTTACTCGAGGGGTTTGAGGACAACCTCTATTGAATCATTGGCTGAGTTATAATGAGACAGCAATGAACATTAAGAAGCTGGGTGTATAATAATAAAAAAAAAAAGCTAAAAAGTGTTTTGAGCAGACACATCAAGAGATGTACCTTGATAGGGGGAAAAAAAAACACTATCCAGGTTCCATTCAAGCAAGTCACTGAACAGCAACAGAAGAAAAAAAAAAAAGAATCCAGAGTTGTTATATTATCTAAAATAATCATCTTTTAACCAAAATTAGGAGAAACATGAAAATAAACAGGTAAATGTGGATACACATATTGAATTGAGCAAAGCTGCTAGTATAAATACATTAAAAAAATTTAAGAAAACCATGCGCAAAGAACTTCCTAAACTTGTTACTGAGATAGAGTTAATGTACTATATAATTGACTCATATAAAGTGTACAATTTGTATGGGCATCAATAGATTCGCAAATATGTGACCATCATATAAGTCAATTTTAGAACTCTGCAATTAGGTCTCAAAGAAATGCTGGGCTCTTTAGATATACCACTCCCTATTCCCCACTCCATCCTCTTAGTTCCAAGCAATGATTCATCTCCCTTCTATCTCTATAGATTTGCCTCTTTCAGATATTTCATATAAATGGAATCATATACTACCTCTTTTTTGTGAATGGCTTATTTCACTTAACATAATGTTTTAAAGGTTCCTCTGCCTTTATCTTAGGAAAAAATAGTTGTATCTCTTTATCCTGTTATGGTTGAGTATTTTTTCATTGTAAAGACACCCCACATTATGTTTATCCATTTATTGGTTGATGCGCATTGGGGTTAATGCCACCTTTTGGCTTTATGAATTATCCTGCTTCAAGCATTCATGTGCAAGTCTCTGTATATAAATGCTAATATTCCTCTCAATTGCATACCTCAAAATGTAATTGTTTAAATTTGAGGAACTCCCAGACTGCTTTCTAGAAGGGTTGTACCATTATACATTCCCACCAGCAGTGTACAACAGTTGTGACTGCTCCACATCTTCAACATTTTTTTCTGATTTTTTTTCAATCTAGACACAACCAGTGGTTGGAAATGGTGGTTTTTATTTACATTTCCCTGATGGTTCATGATGTCAAACATCTTTTCATTTTTATGTAATCCCTTTGAATATTTTCTTTAGTTAAATGCCTATTTAGATTTTTTGAAATTATTGAGTAATATGGTATCTCCATATATTCTAGTGTAAGTACTTTACCAGATATGTAATTTGCAATTATTTTCTTTTTTGGAATAGTTTAAGAAAAGTAGGTGTTACTCTTTGAATGTTTGAGTGAATTCTTCTTTGAAACTGGGAAGCCATCCGCTGCTGAACTTCTGCTTTTTAGGAGGTTTTTTTTATATTATTATTATTGATCCAGTTTTGTTACTAACATCAGTCTACTCATTTTTTCTATTTTTTCCTGATTCTGTTTTGGAAGATTATATATGAATTTATCCATTTCTTTTAGTGTCTGATTCCCTGGCTTATTTTCCATACTTCTCTCTTACAAGCCTTGTATTTTTGGTGATGTGGGTTATTACTTCTATTTTTTTCTGATTTGAGTCCTCTCTTCTTAAGGACTCTAATGGTTTATCATTTACGTCTTTCCAAACAACCAGTTCCTGGTTCCATTATCTTTTCTATTTTTTTAAGTCTGTATTTCATTTATTTCCACTCTGATCTCTGCTATTTCTTTTTTTAAAATTTTTTATATTTAATTTCTTTTCAGTGTAACAGAATTCACTGTTTATGCACCACACCCAGTGCTCCATGCAATACATGCCCTCCATAATACCCAACACCTGGCTCCCCCAACCTCCCACCCCCCACCCCTTCAAAACTCTCAGATTGTTTTTCAGAGTCCATAGTCTCTCATGGTTCATCTCCCCTTCCAATTTCCCTCAACTCCCTTCTCCTCTCCATCTCCCCATGTCCTCCATGTTATTTGTTATGCTCCACAAATAAGTGAAATCATATGATAATTGGCTCTCTCTGATTAACTTATTTCACTCAGCATAATCTTTTCCAGTCCTGTCTATGTTGATACAAAAGTTGGGTATTCATCCTTTCTGATGGAGGCATAATACTCCATTGTGTATATGGACCACATCTTCCTTATCCATTCGTCCGTTGAAGGGCATCTTGGTTCTTTCCACAGTTTGGGGACCGTGGCCATTGCTGCTATAAACATTGGGGTACAGATGGCCCTTCTTTTCACTACATCTGTATCTTTGGGGTAAATACCCAGTAGTGCAATTGCAGGGTCATAGGGAAGCTCTATTTGTAATTTCTTAAGGAATCGCCACACTGTTCTCCAAAGTGACTGCACCACATTGAGATACTACCTTACACCAGTTAGAATAGCCAAAATTAGCAAGACAGGAAACAACGTGTGTTGGAGAGGATGTGGAGAAAGGGGAACCCTCTTATACTGTTGGTGGGAATGCTATTTCCTTTTCTGTACTAACTTTGGGCTTTGCTCTTTAATAGTTCTTTTAGGTCCAAGGTTAGATTGAGATTTTTCTCTTTTCTTGAGGTAAACCTGTATTGCTATAAACTTCCCTCTCAGAAACTGCTTTTGTTGCACCTCAATGATTTAGAACCACTCTGTTTCTATTTTCATTTTTCTCAAGGTTTTTTATCTCCTCTTCGATTTCTTCATTGACCCACCAGTTATTTAGTATGTTGTCTATCCTGTACATGTTCGTGTTCTTTTCCATTTCTTTCCTTGTAATTCATGTCCATTTTCATACCACTATGGTCAGAAAAGATTCTTCTTTTGATTCCAATCTTCTTCAATTTATTGATACTTGTTACTGGGGTCCAATATTGACCTATTCTGGAGAATGTTCTATGTGCACTTGAAAAGAATGTGTACCCAGCTGTTTTGGGATGGAAAGTTCTGTATCTACCTATTAAGTCCATCTGGCCTATTGTTTCATGCAAAGCCCCTGATTACTTATTGATTTTCTGTCTAAATAATTTATCAACTTATGTGTTAATATTCTTTACTATTATTGTATTACTCTCAATTTCTCCCTTTATGTTTTAATATTTGTCTATGTATTCAGGGGCTTCTATTTTGGGTCCATGGATATTCACAGTTATATTCTGTTTCATCTCTTTATTACTATGTAATGCCTTTGTCTCATTGTAGTCTTTATAAGTCCATTTTGTTTAATACAAATTATTGCTACCATGGTTTTATGCATTTGTTTCTATTTACATGGAATGTATTTTTCCTTTTCTTTCAGTCTGCACATGAGTTTGGGTCTGAATCAAGTCTCTGGTAGGCAGCATCAAGATGAGTCTCATTGGTTGCTTTTTTTTTTTTAAAGATTTATTTATATGAGAGAGAGAGAGAGAGACTGTGTGTGACTGGGGGGAAGGGCAAAGGGAGTGGGAGGGAGAGAATCTTAAGTATACTTCTTGCTCAGGGGGGAGACTGATGGAAGGCTCTATCTCAGGACCCCGAGATCATGACCTGAGCCAAAATCAAGATGCTCAACTGACTGAGCCACCAAGGTGCCCCAAATCTCATTGGTTTTTTATCCATTCAGCCATCCTAGGTCTTTTGATTGAAGCATGTAGATCATTTACATTTAAAGGAATCTTTGATAGTATGTACCCATTGCCATTTCATTGTTTTCTGATTGTTTTCATACTTCTTCTTTGTTACTTTCTTCTTCTCTTATTCTGGTCCATGTAATTGATGACTTTCTTTAATGTCATTCTCAGATTGCTTTTATTTTTTGTGTATCTATTATAGGTGTTTAGTTTGTGGTTATCATGAGGGTCATACTTAACATCCTAAGCATATAGTAGTCTATAACAAGTTAATGGTTACTTTTAGTCACCCACATTGTAAAAGAAATACATTTTTACTTCCTTCCTTATAAAATATGACATCATATGCATAAAACATCTTTTGTATTTCCCTTTATTATTAGATGTAATAGGTCACTACTTTTGTCTCTTAAACTTCATAAGTGTCTTTGGCTTTATAAATGATTGATCTACCTTTACTGCATGTTTGCCTTTATTAGTCAAATTTTTTCCTTTCATAATTTTCTGACTTCAAATAATGGCCTTTCTTTCCCATGTAAAAAATTCTGTTTCAAATTTCTTTTAAAGACAAGTATGGGGATGAACTTGAACTTTTGTTTGCTGAGCAACGCTTTAACTCCCCTTCAATTCTGAATGATAAGCTTGCTGGTAGAGTATTCTTTGTTGTAGGGTTTTCTTCCTTTTAGCACTTGAAATATATCATGCTTCTCTCTTCTGGCCTGCAAAGTTCCTGCTGAAAAATTAGCTAATAGCCTTATGGGGTTTCACTTGTACATAAGCAAAACGAGCCCTGCATAGACACCCCCCCCCCCCCGTCAGCAGTTTTTCTCTTGTTGCTTTTAATATTCTCTATTCATCTTTAACTTTGGCATTTTAATTATGTGTCTTGCCATGGACCTTCTTGAGTTCATCTTGTTTGGAACTCTGCTTCTTGCATCTGGAGGTCTGTTTTCTTGTCCAGGTAAGGGAAGTTTTCAGCTATTGGTTCTCTGCCCTTTTCTCTTCCTCTTCCCTTTTGGGACCCCTATAATGGAAATTTTAATATGCTTGATATTGTCCTACAATTCATTAACATATCCTCAGCATTTTTTTCCTTTTTGCTGTTCAGCTTGGGTGTTTTCCATTATCCTGTCTTCCAGATCACTGATCTGTTCTGCATTCACTTAAGCTATTGATTCCTTTTAGCCTTTTTTCATTTCAGTTATTGTATTCAACTGATTGGTTCTTTTATTATTTTCTCTTAATTGAAGTTCTCCCTGAGTTCATCCGCCCTTCTCTTCAGTCCACTGAGTATCTTTATGACCATTACTTTCCATACTTTATCAGCCATATTGCTCATCTGTTTCATTTGGTTCCTTTTCTGAGTTTTCTCTTGTTTTGTTTCAGATGTGTTTTTCAGTCTCATTTATTTGACTTTCTATATTTGTTTCTATGAATTAGATGGAATAGCTGCTTTGAAGGAATGGCCCTGTAAAGGAAGGTCTTCTGTGCAGACTGTGTGCCTGTCAGCTTTGGGTATCTGGCTAGATCTGCAGCAGGCACAGAGTGCATGTCCAGGGGCAATCTGCACCAGGGCCCCCTAATGGGATGGCTAGAGCCAAACTGGGTATGGGCTAGAGAGTCTTGGGGCATTCCAGGTTGCAGGGGGAATGTCCTGGTAGGAAAGCTGGAGTCAAAGCAGGTGCAAGCCAGATGGTGCTAGTGGGCTCTATGCAGGGGCTGGCCTACCATGATGGCGGGACCCAAGGCAGACATAGACAAGGAGGTAACCTGGCAGGATGGCTAGAGCTGAAGTGTACATAAGCTGGAAGACATGGGGGGACTCCATGCATGAGAACTCCAGCAGGACAACTGGAGCTGAAGTTGGTGCAGGCCTGGTATGATCTGGGATGTTCTGCACCTGAGTCACCTTGGTAGGATAGGTAGAGCTACAGTGGGCACTGTCTGGGAATGCCACACTATGTGCCATGATGGGGTCACTTTGCGAATCCTCCTTAGAGGGACAGTTGTGACTGATGTAGGCTCAGAGTCTGGGATTCACTGATACAACAGCTTGATACCATTTGTGCCATCAACCTAGAAAGGGAATATAAACAATGGCACTCACCTGCCCACCTCTCTGACCTGTGAGAGTGCTGTGAAGCTTTTACCATCTTACAGAACCCTAGGGATAGCTCCTTTATATTCCAGTTACTGTTTTAAACCATAGCCTTCTTTCTGTGGCCCAAGACATTCGAGTCAGCTTCCCAGCTATCAGTCCTGCTTACCCACCAAAATACAGCTCACAGCATAGGGGTGTGAAGTTTCCATCTTTATCACTTCCCTATCTCTCTGCCATTGTTTATGTGTTCCCTCTATCTTTTGTTGTGCAGAAGCTGCTGAATGAATCCTCAGGGGTTTTTTTTTCAGGAGGAATTGTTGCATATAAAGGTGTAGATTTAGTGTGTCTTGTGGAGGAGGTGAGTTCAGGGTCTTCCTATGTCACCATCTTGGACCCCTTCTGATACCTTTTTAAGCAGGGAAGTTTTTAATTTTGATGAGGTCCAATATACCTATTCTTTTTTCCTTTTATTTCTACTTCTTGGGGTCATATCTAAGAATCTATTGCCAAATCCAAAACTCATGAAAATTAGCCCTAAGTTTTCTTCCAAGTGTTGTATAGTTTTAACTATTATATTTAGGTCTTTGATTCATTTTGGATTATTCTGAATACTGTGTAAGGCAAGGGACTTCTTTTTTTTCCCCATGTGGATATCAATTTGTTTCAGCACTTTTTTTTCCCATGGGGAAAAAAGACAGACAGTGTCTACTAATTTTAGAGACATACAATGTCTTTGGCTTCAGATGTACATCACAGCGAGATTTTTAAATATTAGGTATTGATCCCCATGATGCTACTAGGTACCATATGTCATCAAAGTTGAAAATACTTTTTTTTAATTGACTAAATGGTTCAGCACACTTGTCCAACAATAGTTGCCATACATATATGTTGATTTCTAGATTCTCAATTCTAATCCATTGTTGTTTATCCTTTGTCAATACTACAATGTCTTCATTGCTGTTACCTTACAGTCAGCTTTGAAATCTGGAATGTGAATGGTCTGACTTTGTTCTGCTTTGTCAAGATTGTTTTGGCAATTTTGGGTCCCTGGTAATTCACATGAATTTTTTTTTTTTTTTTAGATTTTTATTTATTTATTTGACAGAGAGAGAGATCACAAGTAGGCAGAGAGGCAGGCAGAGAGGCAGGCAGAGAGAGAGGAGGAAGCAGGCTCCCCACGGAGCAGAGAGCCCAATGCGGGGCTCGATCCCAGGACACTGAGATCATGACCTGAGCCGAAGGCAGCGGCTTAATCCACTGAGCCACCCAGGCGCCCCCACATGAATTTTTTAATCAACTGGTTAATATCCACAAAGAAGTGAAATGGGATTCTGATAGGCATTACATTAAATCTATAATTCAATTTGGGGACTATTTCCATTCTACTAGTATTGTTTCTCATCCATCATTATGTTTCCCCAGTTATTTTGATCTTCTTATATTTCTTCCAATAGTGTTTTATAGTTTTTAAGAGTATAGTTTTGCACTTCCTTGGTTAAATGCATTCTTATTTCATTTTTTAAAAAAGATTTATTTATCTATTTGAAAGAGAGATAAAGAGTGCACAAGCTAGAAGGGCACAGGGAAAGGGGCAGAGAATCATAAGAAGACCCTGAGCATGGATCTGATGCCTAGCTCAATCTTATCCCCTTGAGATCATTACCTGAGCCAAAACCAGGATTCAGACACTTGACCGACTATGCCACCTAGGAGCCCCATTCCTATTTTATTTTTTTAATGTTATTGTGCATGGAATTGTTTTTCTTAATTTCATTTTTGGAATTTTATTTTTGGAATGTTCTTATCACTGTATAGAAATACTGTAGACTATGCATATTGATGTAGCCTGTAACCTTGTTGAACTTCTTAGTTCTAACATTTTTTTTAGTGTATTCTTTAGGGTTTTCTATATACAAGACTTTATTTTCAGAAAATAGCAAAACTTTGCTTCTTCTTCTCTCATCAGCATGCCTTTAATCTTTTCCCTCCTTTACCTAAAGCCCTAGGGATAATCTCTCTAGTATAATACTGAATATAAGTGATTAAGGCAGGCATCTTTGTCTTATTCCCAGTCTTAAAGGAAAGCATTTTGCATTTTATTTTTAGGAATAGTATCAGCTGTATGTTTTTGTTATTGTTTTTGTAGATGTCCTTTATCAGGTTGAGGAATTTACCTTCTATTCCTAGTTTAAGTATTTTTATCATGAAAGCATTTTGGATTTTGTCGAAGATGATGAAAGTCAAAGGACAGAAAGAAATATACCACATGAATTGTAACCGTAACAAAGCTGGATGGTTTTACCAATATAATACAAAATAACCTTTAATACAAAAACTGTTACTGAAGACAAAAATAGTCATAGTGATAAAACATTATTTCATTAGCAAAATATAATAATATCAACACTTACGTGGCTAATAAAAGAATCCCAAAATACATGAAATTAAAATTCACATTAATTGAAAGGAAAAATAGGCAATCCAAAAGTAAGAGTTGTAAACTTGAATACCTGAATTCAATAGTTGGTAGAATGAGAGAGAAAACTGACAATGACAAAGACAACTTGAAAACAATGTCAGACAAGTTGACCTACTGAAGTCTATAGGACATCCCACACAACAAAACCATAACACATTCTTTTCAAGTAAGCATGATACTTCCTCTGAAATGGACCATATGCTAGTCCTTAAGTCTCAGTAAATTTAAGAAGACTGAAATAGTACGAAGTACATTCTCTAACCACAAAAGAATTAAATTAGAAATAAGCAAGAAAAAGAAATTCAGGCAATATGTAAGTCTTTAGAAATCACACAGTGTAATTCTAAGTAAAATGAGCCAAATAAGAAATTGCAACAACTATAAAATATGAGTTTTATTAAAATGGAATTATAACTGATAAAATCACCAGACACCATACAAAGAAGCAAGTAGTGCTCAGACATCTATAGCTTAAAACCCCCACAGTAGGAAAGTACAGTGAGCACAAATCAGTAACTTAAGATTCTACCTTAAGCAACTACAAAAAGAACAAACTCAACCCAAACAGGAAAAAAGCACCAATAGGATTGGAGACCAAATAGGAAAAACAGAAAAATCAATGAAACCACTTTTCTTTGAAAAGATGAACAAAATTAACATTTTTAGATAGACAAAGTTTAAAAATTAAACTTTAGATAGACAAAGTTTAAAAATTAAAAAGGACACAATTTGGCAATTACAGGAATGAATTTAGTCCCTTCCATTGTCTTATACAAAAATGCTAAGCTGGGGGGTGCCTGGGTGGCTCAGTGGGTTAAAGCCTCTGCCTTCAGCCCAGGTCATGATTCCAGGGTCCTGGGATCGAGCCCCGTGTCGGGCTATCTGCTCAGCAGATAGCCCGCTTCTTCCTCTCTCTCTGCCTGCCTCTCTGTCTACTTGTGATCTCTGTCTGTCAAATAAACAAATAATTTAAAAAAAAAATGCTAGCTGGGGCACCTGGCTGGCCCAGTCTATAGAGCATGGGACTTAGGGTTGTAGGTTCAAGCCCCAGGCTCAATATAGACATTACTTACAAAACAAAATCTTTATCAAAAGAAAAAGTTGCTAACCCCAAATGGGTTGGACAACTAAATATGAGAGCTAAAACTATGAAACGATTAGAAGAAAACATCCTGCAAAAATCCTAAGAACTTGTCTTAGGTAAAGAGCTCTTATATCAAACATCAAAACAGGACTACCAATAAAGGAATTTCATCAAAACTGAACATTTTTGCTGTCAAACTAAGTTAAGAGAATCAAAAAAGTAACCCAAGGATTGGGAGAAAATATGTGCCATCATCAGAAAGACAGAATATAACACATGCCAGTGAGGATGAGGAGAAACTGGGATCTTCATGCTTGGTTGGTGGCATTATCAAACACTAGAAGCATTTTAGAAAAATAGTTTTGTAGGATGTCACACAGATACTTAAATCATGTGCAATAATTCCTATCTCCTGGTAGTCACTCCTTTTATCATCACCCCCCTTGAGTCTAGGTATGACAACACTTTCTTCTAACCACTAAAAATGGCAAAGGAATATCATTTCCTTGATTACATTTTCTAAGATTTTAACTACTATCTTGTTAATAGATCCCTTTGATAACTTTGATGAAGTAAGCTATTTTTGAGCTCGTGACCTTTCTACAGAGAGGCCCACATTACAAAGAAGCAAAGGTAGCTTCAGGCAGAGATTCAAGAACCAGAGGTCATTAGTCCAACAACACCTAAGGAAAAAAAAATCAGCCCAACAACCACATGAGCCACATGGATACACACTCTGCCCCAGCTGCGACTTGAGGTAAGACCCAGACAGCACCTTGACTACAACTTTATGAGAGACCCTGAACTAGGGGACCCAACTAAACCAAGCCAAACTCCTGACCCACAAAAATGAGATAATTCATGGTTTTTTTTTTAAGCAACCAAGTTTGCAGTTTATTTTTCTCTTCTAAAAAATAATATAAGCAATTTCTTCAAGTTAAACATGAATTTACCATAAAAACTAGTAATTCCAATCCTAGGTATATATGTAGGAGAAATGAAAACCTATGTCCAAATATTTATACACATATGTTCACAGCAGCATTATTTGCAATAGTCCCAAACTGGAAATAATATAAGTATACATATCAGCTGGTGAATGGATAAACAAAATGAAGTGTATCTATTCTACAGAATACTATTCAGCAATTAAAATGAACTGTACTGGGGGCGCCTGGGTGACTCATTGGGTTAAAGCCTCTGCCTTCGGCTCAGGTCATGATCCCGGGGTCCTGGGATCGAGCCCTGCATCGGGCTCTCTGCTCCGCAGGGAGCCTTCTTCCTCCTCTCTCTCTGCCTGCCTCTCTGCCTAGTTGTGATTTCTCTCTGTCAAATAAATAAAATACTTTTTAAAAAAATGAACTACTGAAATATGAATAAAGCTCAAAAATATAATGCTAAGAGAAATAAGATATATGCAAAGACTACATAATGTATGATTCCTTTTATATAAAATACTCATGGAAGGCACATATTTAACAGAAAGCTCAGTGGCTGACTGGGGCTACAGTTAGGAGTGGACATGTGGGAACTATAACGAGAAACTATAAACAGACATGTGTGAATTCTGGGGTAATGGAAATGTTTTAAAACTGGTTCGTACTAAATCTACATGCTACAAAAACTCACTGAGTTGTACACTTAAAGTAGGTGAAACTTATGGTATGGAAATTACATTTCCATACAGATTTTAATCCTGGTGGAGATCCTACTTCAGAAAAAAAAAATTGTTTTCACTTTCTGGTCATTTGTCCCTGCAATGCAGCTCCAAATGGAACCCAAGGAGTACCCTCATCAAACCATTATAACTTCCTCACCCACAATGGACTCCTTTTAGGCCGGCTTCATTGAGTAGCTAAATGGAAGATCAAGGTGATCTGACTGCAGACCGTAATGGAAAGGAAATTCTGAGCTGAGTCTTGACTAAAAAGTAGCATTTACAGAACTGAAAAGAAGAGAAGTGTATGTAAAATGAGAAAAAACACAGAAGCAGGAAAAAGAATAAAATGAATTTGAGGAAGACTAAGTAATTCGTTTTCTCTCAAATGTTCCAAGGAGAAAAACATAAAGGTAAGAAATAATAGTATTCTTAATGGTTCAGTCTTTACAAGGTAGGACATGTGATCATTATCATTTTCTTCATCCTTCAGCAAATATTAACTGAAAATGTGCTGCACACATGTTATATATTGTAAGGATAGCTTGGGCAACACGTTTAGTCTCCAGATGAGGCATAAACATTAGCAAGTGGTCACATCCTAACAGGAAAATCCCTGACAATACTTGTACTGTTACAGCTTCCCCTCATTCTCCTTACATAAACAGAGAAGAAAATGGTCAGAGAAATCCAGGCTATTTTTCCCTCCCTTCTAAAAACACTCTCTATCCCAGAAACCAGGGAAGCAAACAAAGAAGTGCACAGTGACCTGACAACTTCCTTTTTCTTAACCCTAAATTCAAACAGATGTATGCTATAAGGCCAGAGATTCCAGATCTAATTCATAACTTTGCCTACCTGTAGTTCACCCTCTGATGCACCACTTGCTAATGGCTGCTGAAATCTCTACTCCAAGTAACTAGACAAGGGAAACACAGTAACAAAGCAACATCAAAGGCACTCCATGACTATGAAGAAACAAAGCCTATGTTTCGAAAAGTCAGAGGAAAAAAAGATAGCTCTTATTCAACATTTAAAAAGACAGTTTTATGGCACTCCTGTCTTTTTATACTTTGCAGAAGACACAATGATAATGAGAACATTTCTTGGTGCTACAATCCACTTGCTGAACTAGAGACCGTGCTGCCATATCCCTTGCCGTCTATCCTGACATCAGTGAAGTCAGAGCAAGTCCTCTGCTCTGGTCACTGTTTCAGTACCTTTCATTACAGTCTACATACAAAGTATATGTTTTTAGAAGTCCACACATTATTTCAGGAATTCATCTGTGTTTGCGACATTGAGCCATTTCAAGGAGATGGCTGCCACCCATCTATAACGAAAGCTACCTTCTGTCTATTAAATAGAACTATGGGAACACACAGAAGACCGAGACCCTGCCTGAAAAGTATAATTCAAAATGAGGAAGCCAACAAGAGTCACAATTCAAGTAATTACGGCTCTCAGGAAAGTTTTCAAGAATTTGAAACAGATTCCAAACTTCTCACTTTACCTTAATTGGCTTCTACACAAATGTGCATATAGTCCATCTGCCTGTATGAAGACACATTTTTTGTTTGGGTTAAACCCTCATTTCATTCCTTGGTTAACTACTATTAAAGACATTAGAAAGTTCTGTTCTGCAGTGTTAGAATGTCACAGAGTGGCTAAGTGAAACCTAAAATAGAGAACAATGTGAAAGGCTGTGAACGTGACATTCAGTTTGAAGGCCACATGGGGAGCGATAATAAGGAATAAGTAGACGGTGGTGCCAGATATGCAGCCTTGAGTTTTGGTAGATATGCCTTCTCGAGTTTTGGTTCCAGAAGGAATTTACCTAGGTCGTCCTTCTCTGCAGTTTTTCCTCAATCATCTTCTGATTCAGCTCTGCCAATTAAAATTTGTTCAAGTATTTGTCAAGGGACGTCCTTTGTCTTAATTCTTCTAGACAGAAAAGTGGCAGGAGATGAGTAACTTCCAGATCTTTTGTATTCCTACTGGACCCTGAATGGATCATGCTACCACCTTTTTTTTTTTTGGAAGAATGAAGGGGAAAAATATGGTGAACAGATTCTGGATAGTGTAACCACTATAATTATAATTATCTTAGCATAAAAATAAATCATGAATATTTATCTCCAAATCACAAAATAATCATAACAATAATAGTATTTAAAGAGTTAGTAGAAGATTGGGGCTGAAAGCAAAATGTCCTAACTTCCTGTTCCAAGGACAGGCCTCTGCTCAGAGCAAATATGGACTAGACTGTGTCTTATACAAATGGCGAGTAAACTCTGAATAGCCAACAGCTGACTGTGGGTGGGAAAGAGAATCGGGGTGTTCCCAGTGAAAGCTGTGATTGCCTCCTACACACTTGCCTCCCCAAAAGCCACAGGATATTCAGTGAAGAGACAATCTTCACCCTAAATTTTTCTCATCAGAGATCAGAAAATTTCATTCACTTCCTACAAGAACCGAAATTTCAGTGACAAACATTTAATCTGATACAGAGCTATGCAAAGACAAATTGTTTATTTTCTTGAGTTTCTAAAAAGTGTCCCTAATGAAAACAGCCTCGGGGTATAAGAACTATCAAAACACATTAGTAAAATACAAGGAAAACAACAAGCTGCAATAATTAATATATGAACTTACTAAAGCATGTTTTCATTTTATCTTATTTCATCTATCATTCTGGGAGGCCTAGCAGTTCTAAAGTATACACAGATGTTGACTAAACGGAACACTTAATATAGACTATGAGAAAGTGTCTCATTTGAGGAAATTATAGAAGTATAGCAAGACATAAAAGGGAAAAATGATTGAGGGCAAAAATGCTCTTACAGATCACTACTCAGGATCTAGGATGTATTAGCAGAAAGCCCTGAGTTAAAATCTTGTCCCTAATGCCGGGAGAGAGCCCCAAACTGTTATCCTTGTCTGAGTTCGCATAGGCTGAGTCAAGAAGAGGCTCTGACAGACAATATCTACACTTCACTAACAGTTCTCATCTTTTACTTACTTAACAACAATTTACTGAATATCTATCATGTTCAAGGTTTTAAGAAATACAGGATAAATTAAACACAGTTCTTGAACTCAAGGAGTAGCTATACTATGCTTCCTTGTGGTAAAAATGCTCTTACTGACCCCTTACATACTCCTTTCCCTAACAACCTTCTAGGGTATTTTTCACTCTGAGTTTTTTCACATCACTAACCCTAAAATCACGGTTCCCTCCATGAATGCCCCAACAGTATCTTGAATTGTGAACCTCTGTGACTTTTCATTATACATGTGTTGTATATAGATTAATGCCTATCTTTGGAAGAAAGGAAAGGCATATACAATGTAGACAGGATCTCCTTACCCCCAAGAAGGCCAGCAATGTCAACTGAAGGAGGAAGGGCTGGGGAAAAAAAAAAAACAAAAAAAACTTTAATAATGCACTTTGGGCTAGTTCACTTGCCAACATAGCTTTATTCAATTGCTAAGAAACATGAGCAAAATTTTATTTTTAGTAATAAACAAAACATTAAAACAGGCCTTAAATGATTTCACAGAATGATTGTTTAGAAATAGAGAAAAGAATGTATTACTGTATAACAAAGTAAAAAAGAACTTAGGAAAGTTGATTGATTCCAGAAACTGAGGGAACCTAACTTTATTTTTATTATTTTCTCTGCATTACCTACATCTCCACCAAGATAGTTGCTATTGAAGGAACTAGCTTCCCCTTCCCAATTCTACTGACACCTTACAACATGAGGGCAACTGGCCAGAGAGTAAATTTCTATGCCATCTTGTGACTTTAGCTGAACTGAGTGGATAACACCAAAAGGCTCCTTTTCTGCCATTTGGCATCAAGGAACTAGCCTATTTGGACACGAGGATGACATTCAACACAGCAAAGGATGGCAACATAAGTCTCATCAACAGCCAACTGGGAGGACCCCAGTTGGGAGTCCCTCGTGGACATTTAGGAAGCCATCCTCTGAAATTTTAATTTTCAAGAAGATAGTGGAAATATGTAGCACAAGACAGGAAACACAGCTACAAAATTTTAATGTTATAATCCAGACCTAATTCCTTGGAAGTCATGTATACACTTGCATCAAGTCCAGTGAAAACTATGAGAGATACTCTGTTAAACACAGTAAATTGTACAACAACTATTCCCTCTGCTTAATTCAGTAACTTCACTAAAATTAGAGCAAAGGAACCAAAAGTATAAATCCAAAAGGAAAAAAGAATTAGAGAGTAGGTGAACAGCACATAAGAAGTCACCAAATTTTGCAAAATGGAAAATGAACAGAATAATAATTGACTTAGGTGAAATTGTACTGTTCACAAAGGCACATAAGGAGAAGCAAATAGATAATCATCCTATAGAATCTCAGAGAAGTGTGGTATTTGCCAATCAATAGGTATACAGCAGCCAAGATGACGGGCTAGTATTATTTGAAAGCCTACTGAGATTCAAGATCCCCTCGTTCACTACAAAATAAGAAATTCTATCTCCTCAACTCCTCAAGGAAATGACGAGATATCGATATGGAAGGATGGAGGCTCCAGATTCAAGGACAACAGACATAGATGAGCACGGCATTGGTCCACAAATGACAAGAAGAGGAATGTGTGAAAATCTACATAATGAGGACTCCCCTGGTTCCTCATCCCCCATTCACCGCCACCTACATTCCTTCACTCCCCTTTAGGGATAGTGGAGGCCAGACAGCAGACTAGAAAGTTCTTTAGGGAAAACTCAAGTCCCCATAGAGAAAGAAGGGAGATTAAAAGGAAATAAGGGAGGAGAAACAACCTTCCTGATGTCTCTGATGATATTTAGCACCCAAATGTCAAATCTACCCATTCAGTCACTAATAGGTACT
Organism: Meles meles; assembly: GCF_922984935.1. Classification (NCBI taxonomy): domain Eukaryota; kingdom Metazoa; phylum Chordata; class Mammalia; order Carnivora; family Mustelidae; genus Meles; species Meles meles. Next base: position 91,047,616 of record NC_060068.1, read on the forward strand.
ATTTCTAATTAATGTCAATGCTACCTATTTTCTCTTTTCAGCTAAATTTTAAGTTGGAGGAGTTCAGAGCCCATTTCTCAATATCATATCTTCTGTATAATAGTTGTTCTATTGAAGTATCAATTCAGTGGTGATGGCTTTGATAAAAAAGAAAATGTTTTCAACGATGAACACAATGTTGGACACAAAGAGAAAAAGGATTTCCAAATGATATGAAGGGATAAGTAGCCTCCATTATTTAGAGAATTCTTCCAGCCTTTTTAACTGTCATCTAGAAGAGCCAGGGAACAGTCTTGTGTGTGGTTGCCAGCAGTGACACTATTTCTCCATCTGGTGCATTTATCTTGTCCAGAGCTCTGAAAGTGAAATGATTGCCTCAACTTTTTATGTTGCTCTATCTACTGGTTTCTAATTCCTATATAAAAAGAGATTTCCTATGATTATGGAATCACTTGTACTTTAAGAAACAAGAACATTGGAGCCTATAAATTATAATATAAATACAAATGCAAATCTAAGTGTAAATAACACACATACACACATACACAAAAACACACATTCTGAAGTGCTTTTCCTCTTGGGGCCTAATCAAAATCATTCCTTTCAAATATGGTCTCGCTGATGTAAATCTCAGTCCTAGTTAAATGAAACGTATTGGATTATTTGATGCAAACCAAGATTTGAATCCATTTTCCATTTTAATAAGTAAAAACAACTCAAACTTTGATATCAAATCCAAAATGCACTTTTCCCAGATAAGCAGTGGAATTGCAAGCTTCCCTGGGCATATTTCAAAAAACAGCTTTTTTTTTAAAAGATTTTATTTATTTATTTGACACAGAGAGAGAGATCACAAGTAGCCAGAGAGGCAGGCAGAGAGAGAGGGGGAAGCAGACTCCCTGCCGAGCAGAGAGCCTGATGCAGGGCTTGATCCCAGGATCCTGAGATCATGACCTGGGCCAAAGGCAGAGGCTTAACCCACTGAGCCACCCAGGCGCCCCCAAAAAATAGCTTATTTTTAAAGTAGTAAGGCCATAATATCTCAAAGGTGAATTGTGTTGATTCTTAATATATTCTAAACCCCTGTAAAGATTGGATAAATATGCTGACTAATCACTCGGGCTTTAATCATGTCCTTTTTAAAAAAGACTAACCCCTGAAAGTAGAATCATCAATTATTAGAATAAAAACAGGTCCATTTACACAAATTATCAGTAGCCCTCAAAATGCAAAAACATCCATGTTACCACTTGCTGTACATGGTTCTTTATTTTTAAATTATGTATTTTCTTGTTTGTATATGAGCACATTTAATGTTCAGATTTTTCCTTTTGGCTGATGAGAAGAGATAGCATATATCTCCTATAACATACTCCATGTTGTAGAAATCTCAATTTGTGAATTACTAGTGATGAGTCGTTTGGGGACCATGTATAAAAATGATGAGCCGGAAATAATGATTAACCAATAAGCCAGTTCTTTTTTAGGCTAGGCTGAGGACTCTTTTTATCACAATCCAGTAAGATCTCACATTTAAACAACAGATTGCACATTAGTGTATTACTGTGCCCCCAGCATCTTGCATTTGGCAAGTATTAATCAATACTAGTTGGATAAACAGAGTACATGATCCATTCCTCCATTCCACACTAGCTCGTTCTACCGCTCCTACTGAAGGACATCCTTAAAAGTCCTTTTGTGCCCTCAAGCCTCCACAGACCCCCTTCTTCTTCACCCCAATGATGTGTCATAAGGGAGAGGTATATAACTTAGCTGTAAATCTAAAGACCTGGCCTAGGAAACAGGGAAGAAAGAGAAATGATTAATGATAAAACATTAATAATAAGCTGGTAAAAACATAAGAATGTCAAAGGGCATGGTTGCGTCTGTGTTTTGCTTTGGGGAAAGTCATTAATCCATGCATCCTGCCTGGAGGTAATAGATGAACCTAAGGTAATAGATGAATTTTGCCTGGAGGTAATAGATGAACCACCCCAACAATACTAATATACTGAGGGCCTCATTTGTGCCAAGAACTGTATTAGAAGCTTTACATCAATCTCTAATACTATCCTCACATGGATTCTGTCGAAAAACAAACAAACATATAAACAAACAAACAAAAAGTACCATTGTATGACTAAAACACTTCCAGATGAGAAAACTTACATATTAAAAGACTTTGAGTGCTACCAAACCAATCAGTAAAAGAAGAAAAAGAAAACCCGAGCTGGAGGCATCGTAATTCCAGATGTCAAGTTATATCACAAAGCTGTAGGTAATCAAAATGTGTGGAAATGGCACAAAAATATACAGACAGATCAATAGAGCAGGAGAGAAAATCCAGAAATAAACCCATGATTATATGGGCAATTAATCTTTGACAAAGGAGGAAAGAATATACAACTGGAAAAAGACAGTCTCTTCAACAAATGATGTTGGGAAAAAGGGCCAGCTATATGCATAAGAATGAAACTGGACCACTTTTCTACACCATACACAAAAATAAACTCGAAACGGATTAAGGACCTAAATGTGGGACCTAAAACCACAATACTCTTAGAAAAGAGCACAAACAGTAACTTCTCTCACATCAGCAGTAGCAACATCTTTCTAGATATGGCTCCTGTGGCAAGGGAAACAAAAGCAAAAATAAAATTGTAGGACTACATCAAAATAAAAAGTGTCCTCACAGCAAAGGAAATAATTAACAGAACTAAAAGACAACCACCTGCATGGAGAAAATATTTGCACATGACTTATCCAATTAAGAGCTAGTATCTAAAACATATAAAGAATTGGTACAGCTCAACACCCCAAAAAACCCATAATCCTGTTAAAAAATGGGCAGAAGATACAGACAGACATATCTCCAAAGAATACATACAGATGGCCAAGAGACACATGAAAAGATGCTCAACATTACTCATGATCAGGAATATGCAAGTCAAATCCACAATGAGATACCACCTTGCACCTCTCAGAATGGGTGAAGACAAAAACAGGAGAAACACCAAGTGCTGGTGAGGATGCGGAGAGTAAGGAGCCGTTGTGCACTGTTGGTGGGCATGCAAACATGCAAACTGATCCAGCCACGGAGGAAACCAGTATGGAGGTTTCTCAAAAAAAATTAAAAATAGGTGCACCTGGGTGACTCAGTCAGTTAGGAGTCAGCCTTCAGCTCAGGTCATGATCCCAGAGTGCTGGGATTGTGCCCCATGTCGAGTTCTATTCAAAGGGGAGTATGCCTCTCCCTCTGCTCCTGCCACCACTCGTTCTTTCCCTTTCCCTCTCTCTCTCTCTCTCTCTCTCAATCATTCTCTCTCTCAAATAAATTAATAAAATCTTTTTAAAAAATTTTAAAAAAGACTTGAGGGCTATCAAACCAATCAGTGACAAAGGCAGAGCCAACTCCTCTTAGCTCTGTTTTTTTTTTCCATAACCTCATATATAGTATAACCTCTAACCTCTCATACAGTATAGTGAAGTATTTTTACATTTCAAGATATAGGACATACTCAATTCAGCATCTCAAACATGGCAAACACTCAGTGGTGGCAGCTGTTATTTAGGGCACAAGATTTTACACTTCCATGCATAAGGAGTAGTCTTTTTATGCCATATGTGCTTTTTTTCTTTACATCTTAGCTGCTACTTTACACACCATGAGACCCATTCAACCTAGCCACAGCAGAGTAGAACAGGATAGAACATGGGCCTCTCGCCCATGCAGCCAATCTCTTTTAAGGCCAATGGCATTTGAAGTGGTTCCGCATGGCAAATCTGCCCAACAACGTCACATCCATGCATCCCTTTTGTTGGGTATTTTAAACATACAACCTTTAGAGATCATCAGAAGTTGGTGGCAACTAAAGAAATGAGAAGCCACAAAAGAGGTTGTTTCACTGGTTAACACAACTAGAAGTGCCTCTGATCACAAGAATCTGAAGCAGTTTATCTGAGACTCTATTTGGTGTTAGAATGAGGAGCAAGGGCTCCAGGTGAATTGTCGATAAACAACCTAGCTATGTCAAGGCACATTCCCCAACCAGACATCACAAGGAGGAATATGATGTCCGTATGATTTAGGAATAAAGGGGAGTTATTACTGAAGAAAATACATGATCTTCTCCCTCAGAACAAAGCAAGCCTTTGTCTAGGATTATGTGTTATCATAACAACAGTAAATGATGAACGTGTCACTGCCTAAGCACAGTGTCAAGTGACAAATAATTTGCAAAATGTCACAAGAAAAGAAAAAACATTTAATTACATCGATAATAGCTGTCTGTTAACTTTGTCTATAATTATTATTTCCTTAACATAAACAAATTAGCTTTAATAGTAAGTCAGTTGATGTTTTCAATCTCCACAGGACTGCTAAACTGCAGGCTTTTCACTTGCTGATTAATCAAAATTGTCCAGAAAACACTCCCTCAACCCCAGGCATCTGCCTCTCTGGTGCTCTCCTGGTCCCTGAATGTCTGTTAATTGACTTTCTTCACACTAGCACAATTTTCTCCTTTGTCTTTTATTCATTATTATGTTCAGTTAGCCACTCTATAGTACATCATTAGTTTTTGATGTAGTGTTCAATGATTCATTAGTTACATATAACACCCAGTGCTCATCACAGCATGTGCCCTCCTTACTACCCATCATCACCCTGTTACCCTCGCTCCTCTCCCCTCCCCCCTTCCCCTCTGAAACCCTCAGTTTTTTTTTTCCTGGGGTCCATCGTCTCTCATGGTTCATGATTTCTCATGGTTCGGATTTCTCCCCCTTCGGATTTCCCTCCCTTCCCCTGTGGTCCTCTAAGCCACTGCTTATGTTCCACATATGAATGAAACCACATGATAATTGTCTTTCTCTGTTTGACTTATTTCACTTGGCATAATCTCCTCTAGTTCCATCCATATCACTGCAAATGGTGGGTATTCATAGTTTCTGATGGCTGAGTAATATTCCATTGTGTTTATGGACCATATCTTCTTTGCCCATTCATCTGTTGAAGAGCATCTCAGCTCCTTCCACAGTTTGGCTATTGTGGACATTGCTGCTATGAATATTGGGGTGCATGTGCCCCTTCTTTTCACTACATCTGTCTCTTTGGAGTAAATACCTAGTAATGTAGTTGCTGGGTCATAGGGTAGCTCTATTCTTAACATCATGAGGAACCTCCATACTGTTTACCAGAGTAGCTGGACCAGCCTGCAGTCCCACCAACAGTGTAAGAGGGTTCCCCTTTCTCCACATCCTCTCCAACATTTGTTGTTTCCTGCCTTATTAATCTTTGCCATTCTAAATGGTGTAAGGTGCATCTCATTGTGGTTTTGATCTGTATTTCCCTGATAGCTAGTAATGTCAAGCATTTTTTCATGTTTCTGTTAGCCATTTAGATGTCTTCTTTGCAGAAGTGTCTCCTCATGTCTTCTGCCCATTTTTTGACTAGGTTATTTCTTTTTTGAGTGTTGAGTAGGAGAAATTTGCAAATGACATTACAGATAAAGGACTGACACCAAGGTTTCCTTTGTCTGTAAAGGAATAATTCTATTTTCCAAGAATAGATACTACACCATATCAAGCATGTGGTAAACTCCAGGATACTAGGATCATTTTGAAAATTTCATGCATGTGTTAGAAAGTGTCCATGCTGAAGGCAAGAATGTTCCTTAATTGTCTCTTGCAATTAAAAGCAAAGACACATTTTGGAATTTGAAAATATTTTCTCCCTGTCACATAGTTTAAAATAATGGGTTACTTCTGGAATCTCAACATAAATTAACGGGGAAGTCATACCTGTCTACAAATACAAAAAAGCCATTCCAGAGACAGGAACAAATGAATACATTGCTATTTGTGAAATTAGGTGAATTTAAAGCATTGCTTTCTTGCAGAATATGCTGGTGCTATTCCTTATGCAGGCTATTGGCACCCCTGACTACTCAAGTAGGTCACCAAACAGAGGTGCCAAGGCTGATATATGGCGAAGGAAGGAAAAGGAGACATTCAACCCTCCCTCTAATCATCTCCTATTCTCGCTATATCCAATGGAATGATATTTTGTGGGTGCTTTTGTTAAGCCACATAGATTTGGAAAAAGGATTACCCGGTTTAATAATTTTGACAGTGATTCCAACCAATTACTCCACCATTGGCATTAATCTATCATCCTAACACAGCACAATAGGCTGCCCTGTGTATTGAAAAATCCATATGCTCTAACCTGAAGAAAAATGTTGTAAACACCAGGTAGTCTTAAAGTTATTTTAATAAGGTTTCAATTTCTGTACCCAGTGGCTCACTACAGCTACTTGTCAAAATCTTTTCTTAAATTTCTTTAAGCATTTTTTAAAATATTTATTTCACAGAGATCACAAGTAGGGAGAGAGGCAGGCAGGGGGTGGCGGGGGGGTGGTAAGCAGGCTCCTCGCTGAGTAGAGAGCCCGACGTAGGGCTCAATCCCAGGACCCCAAGGTCATGACCTGAGATGAAGGTAGAGGCTTAACCCACTGAGCCACCCAGGGGCCCCTCTTTAAGCATTTTTATTATCCTGTTCCCTTCCTATTAAACAGTGGCTTTAAATTTTTTTGAGGTTTTCTAAATTTTGAAAATCTACATGTATTTTTAGAAGTAATTTGGTGACAAAACACTATAGAGATAAAAATAATGTCTTCAAGACAATCCAGTGAAAGCTATAATAGTAAGCAATCTCTTCAGCCAAGAGGTCAGGAAGCAACGTCTCTTATCAGAGCTGATCTGGCCCTTGGGTAGCACCATGCTCAGCAAATAACTCAAAGATACCAAGACCTTTGTTTTTTCCCTTCTTAGGTCCTTTCTGAGGCAGCTGAGGTCCCATTGTAAGTCACACAGAACTAGTCCTTCAGAGGAACTTCTATTTTTCAGTAATCCTTCAAAAATTGGAAATCCTTCCTAGGTGCTGTCAGAAATATAAAGATTAAGTCTTCCAGAGTCTTTATAGTAATTATTTTTAATACTCCAGAGTACCTGATTTCTTCCCAAGTAAAATGACCTTCCCCTACACTCCCTCCCCTCCCTCTCTCCCTTAGCTATATTCATTGGCATGTGTTTCTGACAGGTTTAAGTATTTTAATTCAACTGGACTGAATTCAGAAATGACAAGAAAACCACTAAACCTCAAGAATCATGAAAGGTCACCAAGAAAATACTTCAGAGGTGATGGGAAGAGGGAGAAAATCTAAATGTCAAGGTTTTCAGCATCAGGTGTTATTTTCAGTCTCTTCTCTGGCATATTGCTTAGTGTACCATGTAAATGGCAACTGAAAATGGAGAAATGCATACTTTCTGCCTCAACATATCAGTCTTCATATCAAAGTTTTGGGGAAAAAAAAATGTTTTCCCCCCTAAATGTAGCAGTCTTTCCCTCAGTAAATGTTTTAATACATTGTCTTGGGAGATTTATTGCCTTTTCTTCTATAGCTTTGTTTTTTTCTTAACTTCCTTCTAGTCTGGGGAAAGAGCTAAGTGTCAGGCAACATCAAAATAGAGTATAAAAACTCCTCTGTTCCCATTTTATATGAGGTGGGGCTCAAGACTAAAAGTGATCTATTTGCTGGGATCCAACAAAGAAAGATGTTTAAATTTAAATAAGACATGCAATATTGGGTATTATATCAAAATTGTACAAGTGGGTCCCAAAATATCTATAGTAGACAACCAAAGTTATCCATCATTTCAACTGTCTAATTCTCTATAGATTCTCACATGCTTTTGATTTGTAATGTTCTAAGACAGATCACATTCATCATCCTGAATGAGCAGCTGATGCTGTTCATTTTCTATACAAAGTCACACATCATTCTGTTCATTTTTATACATCAAATTCCCCTTGCCTTTTGGAAACCTTAGCTACTGGCCCGAAGGCCCACCATGCTCTCACACAAATACAGCCTTAAACAAGAACAGGATTGCTTAGATGTGATTGCAAATTTAATTTCCCCAATGTAAGGTCTCCAGTATTCTTAACAACTAGGCCATGTCGAGGAAGAAAGACTTTCCTTTATAAGCTAAACTCAAAAGTTATTTGGTTCATTGAATCTTATAAATATACTATAAATACTTCTTTTGAAATGATAGATAGGTAATGTGGACAATATAATAAAAGTAAAAGTTCCCATCTGACATAAAATAGTACAGAAATTGTGGGGTTTGGGTTGGAAAAAGATACAAGGGGCTAAGAAAGATATAAAGGAATGTTAACATTTGTGACTTTGAAGAGAGACTTAGTATTGAGAAAATAAATGTGGGGCACTGTCACATTTACAAGCTGGGAGTACATCTCTTCACTGCTTTGAATACGACACAGGAGTGAGAACAGCAAGGACACAAAGGGGTCTGAATAGATGATCCAAGAATGAAACAAGGTCTCTCTGATCCTCTATTTTTTTTTTAAGATTTTATTTATTTATTTGACAGAGAGAGAGATCACAAGTAGGCAGAGAGGCAGGCAGAGAGAGAGGAGGAAGCAGGCTCCCTGCAGAGCAGAGAGCCCGATGCAGGGCTCGATCCCAGGACCCTGAGATCATGACCTGAGCCGAAAGCAGCGGCTTAATCCACTGAGCCACCCAGGCGCCCCTCTCTGATCCTCTATTAATAGAACCCAGGATCTCTCCAATGTCCGTGGGTGGCTACAGAAGACCTTTATCATAACAAAGGTCAAAAGTGTCATTAGATGAGAGAAAGGAGAAAATACCCAAATACTTGATTAGATGGTGTTCCAGCCAGCATTTAAAGTTCAACAATGCCTTTAGGAGTACAGTCAGTGAGGAGAGCAGTTGTGCTTTGCTCGTGCCAACAGGGTATCTTAGAAGTTACTCAAGGATGGGCCTTGCTGCAATGGCTGTGGGCAAGTTCAGTCAGGGCCTACAGAGAAAGTTAACATGTCCTCCAGATGCCCCCTCCCTTATGCTTTCTACAAGCTTTCTCTCCAAGTCAGTGGTCATGAAGAAGGAGACAGGAGGAAACCTGGAGGTGGACACTCTATCAAGGATGTTAAGTTAAAGTGAAATAGAGTTCTTAAGGGCAGATGAAAGTTACCCCCAATGTAATCAGGTTTCTCTTTCTCTTATGACACCAGCAGAAGAATTTATGACAGCATCATTTTTCACAAAAGCTCATATTTACTGTTGTTTCTATTTTATGGGGCACCAACTAAATATCCCTTAGTGGTATCTAGCACATCAGCTGCACGGAACCATCTCTCCCTCTCTTCTTCCCTCTCGCACTCACTCAAATTCACTTATTGCACCTAACAGCAGTATCTTTTAATCTGTATATTTTCCTCTATCACCACTGGATAATTTCAAGAAACTCCTAATGGTCTTGATCCCCCTGCTTCTGAATTTTTCTTATTCTATTTATTGCCACAAACCCCAGGTCTGTTTAATTCTTTATATGCTTCATCTAAAATAACCTCTCAACATGAAAATCTGTTTCAGTACTGTCATGCTTGAAACTAAGCTGTTTTCCATTTTCTTGAGATAAACCCAAGCCCAGTTAAATGGTGTACCATCAAGGGTCCTAATTGAAAAGATAAGGCACAGTCAAATTAATAGCACCTTGAGCAGATGTTATAAATGCCTCATTTATCAGGTTGTGGGTGCAATATAGGGAAACCATATAAAATACTGTGGTGGGATTTTACTCAGTCAGTATGGCTCATCCAGAATCACATTTTCCAGAATCTCCTTTGTTGCATGATTCTGGAATAGAGTTGGCCAAAAGGGAAATTCATTTTGACATGTGGAAGGCAGAAGTGAAGCACTGGCCATTACAATCAGTGACAGGTTTCAGAGTGGTCAAGGACAGGTATAGATGTGTGGCTGGGTTCCAGTTTGTCTTTGCCCTGCATTCAGCTCTTCTTCCCACCTGCTGACCCATCTGACCAACAGCACACACAGGCTCATCATTAGATTGAGACTTCTCCAGATCTCCTCCATAACCCCATTCCAGCAGCTGAACACAACTTGCTTTCCTGATCGTCTGACAAGCTCAGATTCATCCACTGGGGCATCAGACAGGCCAATTTACAACTTATACCTGATCCTCAATTCTCCCTTCTGGGCCATCATTTCCCCAGATTCTCCAACAATTGTATGAGGCCTTAATACTATAATAAATCCCTATTCCATAATGTCTATAACAGTCCTGCTTGCTTGACTTTGCAGACAGTATAGAAGTCTGAGATGATTGTTAACCCTGAATGAGAGCAGAGAATCAGGTAGAGGAAGGTTCCTTGAGACTAGGAGGGATTATGAGCTATGGAACAAACTATGTTAAGGTGGTTTCATAGGAAGAATGTGGGGAGATTAATAGCTGGTTTCACTCGCCTCCCTCTTTCCAATCTATTGAGGAAAACCAGAAACCAGAAGCACAGGAACCACTGATAGAACCCATACAGGTTAACCTCCAGAACAGATAACAGGGGACATATGTGGAAGACATGTAGCACACACAGCTTACATGATCCATCACAGCCTGACCACTTTCCTGCAGGCCTCTCCACGATATTTCACCTTCTCCCTCACACTCTCTGCTACAACCACTCTGACTCTGAGCTTTTTTTTTTTTTTAACTTTCTTTTGCAAAAAATGTTCTCTCTGTGTGTGCTAGGAGAGTACTACCTTTTTCTGAGAAAGAAACAAACAGGGAGCAAAGAAGGACCACTATGTCCTTAATGACCCAGGCCAAGATTACAATGGAACTTTCACTTCTAAGTAGGACAAACTTAGCCTAACAGATGGATCCCTTTGCATAAAATAGCAATACCACTTGGATATCATATAAAAAGCAATTATCTGAAGGGACTGGAGGAGAAACAGTCTGACAGAAAATACATCCTCACTTGGAGTGGGGAAGATGGTATTCTCCACAAGTAGGCCCTCGTGATTCATGGCCTTTAACTTGAATCTAAATGCAGTCAACCTGAGTACACACAGTGGTGAGAGGGGTTCACAAGGTAATTTTCATACCCTTTGAGCTCTAGGGAGTCTGAGAAGTTAAGCTGGACAATGTGAAATACTGAAGAAAGTGTGGGAGTTCTTAAGTGGTAAAGTTCATAAAGGGGATCCATATCTATATATTCATAACTCCAACTGATCCCAAACATGCTTAGAGAAAAAAAGATTCAAAGCACCTGAATTAAAGACAAAAGACCTAAATCCAGACCATATCTGGTACCCACATAGAAGACTGTAGTTCAAAACCAGCAAGCCAATTACCTGCTGAGAAAGGAAAGGGCCCTCATTACAGAAAAATAACATAACTCAGAATCTGCACGTTCACAGTATCTTTTTTTTTTTTTAAAGATTTTGTTTTTATTTATTTGATAGAGAGAGAGACCAGAAGTAGGCAGAGAGGCAGGCAGAGAGAAAGGAGGAAGCAGGCTCCCTGCAGAGCAGAGAGCCCGATGCGGGGCTCGATCCCAGGACCCCGAGATCATGACCTGAGCCGAAGGCAGCGGCTTAATCCACTGAGCCACCCAGGCGCCCCACGTTCACAGTATCTTGAATGCAATCCAAAATCACCGAACATAATGAGAACCAAGAAACAGAACACATTGTCACGAAAAAAGAAATTAAGTCAAGTCTGATTCAGAGATGAACATTCAAGAATTTTTAAAAGGTTCTTGTAACTATCACCAATTAAGTAAAACAAAACATTTTTTTTTCAGAAAATAGAAATATCAGTGAAGAAATAGGAAAGTGCCTAAGGCAAAGAATAGAGAAATTAAAGGTCAAGGGGAAAAAAAAAAGTGTCTTGGCAACTTATTAGATACTATCAAATGATCTAATATACAGGTAATTGATATTACATTAGGAGCAGGAACCTAGAATAGGGCAGAAAAATCATCGAAAATTTAACAGTTGAAAAATTTCCCATTTTGGTGAAATATAAAAATTTTCAAAAAGAACCTACTAAAGAAACATACAAGCAAAATACACACCAAGAACATGGGTTAAGGCTCATCACAATCAAGATGACAAAAGCCAAAGATAAGGAGAAACTCTTGAAAGTGGTAAGAAAAAAACACCAGGTTATGTTTACAGGACCACAAATTCAATTAAGACTGATTTCATAGCAGAAATCATCAAGAGTGTGAGAAATATCCTTATGGTACTTTATGAAATAGTTCTTTAAGTGTCAAATTAGTATTCTAGGATACTCTATGCTAGATATTCAGGATATTTTCCTTCAAGAGTGAAGATAAATTAAAGATATTTTCAGGTAAAAGGAAACCAAGACAACTTCCTGGCAGCATAACTGCACTACAGGAAATGCTAGAGGAAATTATTCAGGGTTTAAAGGAATGATATTGGATAGAAACTTGGAACCTCTGAAAATAATAAAAAGAAATGAATTCTCTGTCAGCCACCTGAGTGAATAAGGAAATGGATTGTCCTATCATCCCCAGAGAAGAATACAGCTCTGCCAACACCTTCATTTCTGACCTGTAACTGTGACATAATAAATGTATTGTTTTCAGCTTCTAGCTCATGGTCATTTGTTATGGCACCAAGAGATAATTAACAGAGGGGCTCTCAGATAATATTAACCTCTTTCCTGTTTTAAGGAGAAAATTATAAAGTGAAATCAATACCATTTTTATAAAGGATCCCCAACAGAACTGAGCCCCCATTTTCTACAGCAGTAACTAGATCAATGATATGACTTAGGATAGGTTTTCCCTCCTTGCCTGATTTATTCTTCCAAGTCCTCAATCTAGGTCTCTCAAATCACATTATCAACTAATATATCTGCAAGCTAGCTTTTGTCTTAGATTCTGCTTTCTGGGGGACTTAAAGACAGATGGTCCTGGGAGGAACCCTACAGCAGCCTTTACAGTAAATCCTTAGGTTGGGAGATTACTCAGGTTAGGATCATTGGTTGCTAAATGTGACCCACACATCAGCTGGCCATCAGGACCCAAGTGTTGTTTGTAGGTGAGGTGGTCTTCACAGCTGGCTGCAGGAGCATCACAAGTTTAACACTCTAATCCTTGGTAGTTTAAAACAAGTTACAGGTAAAAGTGAAGCATGGGCATATGAGGTTGGGAAAGCATTTGAAAGGCTGGGGTCAGTGGCAATCCTAAGGTCTGTACAATCACCTGTCTTTGGGGAATGTGTTAAAAGTTTCAACAAGAAAAAGATAGGTGTGGATTCTCCACCTCATTCAAGGCATACTGTGAAAGTCACCAAGTCTTATGGCAGCATTTGAGACACTCTACGTGCTCCAATGTGGCAAAAATCAGGCTTAGGCTCCAATGGCCCTGGTAGTACACCTACAGGGAGACTGAATTTACAACCTCAGCAGGACTTCTACATCAAAACCAGGTCCTTAATGAGAAAGGGCAAGGCCCTGAAACCTGGCAAAGATACCTCTGTATGAATGACCATGAGGAACTTGAACCCCTAGGCCAGTAGCTGCAGATCTCACCTTCTTGATTGTGAGTAACTTTCCCCTTCCAGGACACCCTGAGAAGACCTCACCTGAGGCAGGTGCTGTTCCATCTCCATCTGCAGAATAGCCCTCTCTAATATGAGTTTCCCTTTCTTGCAGGACTTACATGAAAACTGCAAGCAGCAGCAAATATACCTCAACATTCTGAATTTGTATCACTCTAAGAACATCGATCTTTGGAAAAAAGTTAGAATTGTGTCACAAAGAGAAATGTATTAGGAGTAACGAAAAATATACAAAAAATGTAAGTACTAGCTTAATAATTTTATATCATTTATGTATAACTTAAGAATGCTACATCGTAAACATTAGTGTTTGGTTTTTACAGGGATTTCTTTAGTCAGGAACTGCTTTTTTATTTTTTGGGTACTTCCAATGCCATACCAATATTTGACTGCCAAACTTGAGGCAAGGCAAACAAAACTCCAGGTACTCAATTTTGGTGTGTTTACACTGCTAAAGCGGGTTAAGAACAATTTTTTTTGAGAGATTTATTTAAACAAATAGTCTTGCCAAAGTTTGTGGTTGCTTTGGGCTCTACATACTTTAAATAAAGAACTTGAATTCATTCTTCAGGAGAGAGGTATGCTTAGTTACTACCACATATGATAATATTGAGGAGTGTTGCTACAGAGCTTTTGGTCCAGGCATAAAGAAAGAAATCTGGCTTCACTCAGAGACCTGGCCCCTCAGTCAGTTGAATAAAGTGAGCAATTAAACCTTTATAATTCTCAAGTCAACAATAAGTCAATGTTACTAAATGCAATATGGTAACAGTTAATAATTGATAGATTCATTTGTGAAAAATGAGTTATGATGTAATAAAGGACTGTGGAAACTGACAAAACTAGTTTCAAATTCTGTTCTTCATTTATAAATTGTATGAACTTCAGTAATTCACTGTCTCTGAACTTGAGCTCCCTATTCCAAAGCATTGACATAAAAATGCATATCGCAGGGGATTAACTTATTTAGGACATGCAAATATAGCAGATACGTATTGGAAAAATATAATCAAAAACAAAATCTCCTGCCAACCCAGAAAACTTCTCATAAATGTTGAAAGAAAAGTTTTATTATTGAATAAAACATCCAGCCAGAATATGCTGTGCAGAATCAGTCTGCTAAGAAATTGCAAAGATAGCAGGAAATCTCACCCTTTTATATAGCCAAGCAGATAACCCATTACACATATGTTCAAAACGAAAAATAACTAGTCCTCAAGTGAGAGGATTTTATAGCACTGTGTGTTGTGCATAAATTCATCCCAAATTCACCTGGTAATTGGGGTGGCCATTGGGGTTTGCTAATTAGATTTATCCAAAGGGAAAATAAACTTCTCAGATCTCTCTAACAGGAGGTAGTATTGCAACTTGGAGCAATGTACCCACTGAGGTTAGCCTCTGAAGCTCTCGTGGAAACTAGGATATAGGGGCACCATATTCCTTGATGATTACATGTTACAGAAATGGCTCCCAGACACTCCTGGGTTTTAGAGTGAGCAAGAATCTTGCTGAGCTTTCTAAAAAAGACATAGTACATTTCTTTTTTTTTTTTTTTAAGATTTTGTTTATTCATTTGACAGACAGAGATCACAAGCAGGCAGAGAGGCAGGCAGTGGTGGTGGGGGAACCCACTGAGCCACCCAGGCGCCTCCATATGTACATTGCAAAGAGAGAAACAACTTACAAATTTTCTCAAGTAAATGCTGTCAGAATAAGGAGAAAGAATTATCTCTGATTTTCAGCAGGGAGAATTAAGCCTCTGATTTGTAACAGCATTTGACCATACATAGAGCACCATGTCTACCACATTATAGTCTATTATCTCTTCATAAAGACTCCTTTATTACATATAAGGTAATCAATCCTTTTTAATTCCTACCAATACTGAAACTAGTATATAAAATCTCCAAGTGTTTTTTTTTCCTGACCTATTTAAAATTTAAAATTAAAAAAAAAAATCCAAAAAACATACAGGCTCTCAATATTAAAATTCATCCACACAATTACTCCATGAACACAGAAGCAGAAACTTAACTACAGCAACCTGAAAGACCCCAAATGTTGAATTTCAAAGGGTGAACAATACCACATGATGTACTTCAGGAGATTAAAAAACCAAAACCAAAAAGTTAATTCTCTTCTATATAGCTGAGAAAAAAAAAAAAAATGATGAGCCTGGAGGTTCCAGGACTCTTCCCTTACTCAGAAAGTACATGATCCATAGCAGACATAATGTAGTCCTAGCACAGGAGCTTACCTGTATCTCTCACAGTGTAGTCCCACAGTCTCAAATTTGACTAGCAAATGCATCTCGGTCCCATCTCAAAGTTCCTGAGAATAGGAAAAAAAGCTACTGAGGGAGAACTAAATTTCAAGTTTAGATAGAAATTGGGGTAATATAAGATCATATTTTTATAGAGATCCTCATTAACATCTGGAAAGGAAAGGAAAAGTAGAGGCATCCTCAGTTGTCAAGATATTATCATTTAAAGGACAACTGCTGAGCATAAAAGGAAGCTCACCAAGCTGATTCCTGTCAGTCTGACACTTTGCTGGAGGCATGGAAATGTCAATTGAATTGAGGTTGCAGACTACAAATTCCTTAAAATGACAGGTAAATTCAAGCACATTGTAAAAAATAATATTATTTGACAATCCTTATAAATAGCTCAATAAATCCTAGTGACAAAGGAAAAAAAAACGATAGCCTTTAATAAAAACTTAACAGAATATAAGAAATAGTTGACAAACTGACAATTATAATGAAAGAGACTGACACAATTCTGAATAGTACATTACAGTACAAAACAATTTTTAAATATCAGTTATAAAGCATGATATGTTAATATTTAAGATCACTCATCTAACAGAAAATATACATTCTCCATAAACTTACATAAAATAACTATAAAACTTGCCCACCACAAGATCTCAAAGTCAATCTCAACAAATAATATGGCATAGTATATTAAAATCATCTTCTCTGGTGCGCTTGGGAGGCTTAGTCTTAAGCATGCCTTTAGCTCAGGTCATGATCCCAGGGTCCTAGGATAGAGTCTCTTTCCCTGCTCCCTGCTCAGTGGGAAGCCTGCTCCTCCCTCTGCCCTTCCCCCTCCTCATGTTCTTTCTCATTCACTCTCCTATAAATAAATAAAATCTTTTAAAAATCTTCTTTGACCAGAATGCAACAAAATGAGAACAGAAACCCTCCCAAATTGATTTTTCAAATAATTCCACTAAGTATCATTTATAGTTCAAAGAAAAAAAATCACAATCAAAGCAAAATGGGCCTCTGCCAAAGTTGATTTAAAAAGAAAAGGAAAAAAAAAAGGCAGAAAAGGAGTGCCTGGGTAGCTCAGTTGGTTAAGCAGTTAAGCATCTGACTCTTGATTTCGGCTCAGGTCATGATCTTAGGGTTGTGAGACTGGGCCCTACATCAGGCTCTACACTGTGCATGGAGCCTGCTTGAGATTCTCTCGCCTTCACCCTCTGTCCCTTCCCCGTCTTAAAAAAAAAGGGGGGGCAAAATACAAATCAATAAAATTAAAATGGAAAGCTGGCTAGATAGCTCCCAGCAAGTGAGAGAGCAATGGACCACAAAATCAGGGCTTTCAGAAGTCTGCGCCACTGAGGGACGTCACTCCAGTGGCTAAGCAGGGGGGTGGAACCCTCACTGTGACAATGTGGTCTCAGGACCCTTGGGGTCACAGGAAGTCCAGGGGTACCTAAGTATGGCAGAGCTCCCAGGTGTCAATCGGAGCAGGGAAGCCAGCTGCAAAGATGGAGCTGAGGAACAGGCTCTCAGGTCAGGGTTGCCATAAACTGTGATCCCCTGCATAGTCGGACCATAGTTCTTCAAGCAAGGACCCCACAAATGGCAGATTTGGGGAGATGCCCCACATCCTCCACTAGGAGGAACGGTGCAGGAGCACACTACAGCAATCTACTGGGTTTGGAGACTCCAAATGGGGCTGTGTACCAGAGACAGAAACACCCAGTCACAGGCCAAGTGAGCATGGAGTGTGGCTGGAGACCAGGGAGACAGGCATGACTGACTGCTTTTCTCTGACGGTGCACTTTGGAGTGGGGCCCCGAGCTCTTGGCTCATCTGGGTCAGAGACTGAGAGGCTGCCATTTCCATTCTCTTCCTCCAAAGTTCTTTGGAAACCATTCAGGGACCAAAAGCTCCCAAAAGCAAACCCAAGCAGATTACTTAGCCTGGCCCCTGGCAAGGGTGGTACAATTCTACCTTGGGCAAAGACATTTGAGAATCACTGCAACAGGCCCCTCCCCCAGAAGATCAGCAAGAACATCCAACCAAGACCAAGTTTAACAATCAATGAGAACTGCAAAACTTCAGAGCTACAGGAATACAGCACATAGAATTCATCGCTTTCCCCCCATGATTCTCTAGTCTTTCCAAGTTAAATTTTTTAAATTTTCTTTTTTTCTTTTTCATGTGTTTTTTGAATTTTTCCCTTTTCCTATTTTAACCAACATTTTATCTTATCAATATCTCTTTTTTTATTTCTTTTCAGCATAACAGAATTCATTGTTTTTGCACTACACCCAGTGCTCCATGCAATACGTGCCCTCCTTAATACCCACCACCTGGCTCCCCCAACCTCCCACCCCATGCCCCTTCAAAACCTTCAGATTGTTTTTCAGAGTCCATAGTCTCTCATGGTTACCTCCCCTTCCAATTTCCCTCAACTCCCATCTCCTCTCCATCTCCCTATGTCCTCCATGTTATTTGTTATGCTCTTTTTTGAAATCTTTTTAAATTTTCATTTTTATATTCTATGCCTTCATTGCATTTAACCTTATTTTTAGTATACATATAGGTTTTTCTTTCTTTAAAATTTTGGGAGGCAGTTTCTTCCAAAAGACCAAACACACCCCCAAAATAAAATGTGTGGCTCTCTTCTGTTCAATACCCTGATTATACCCCCCCTTCTTTCCTCCTGAGATTTGGGTCTCTTCTGATTTGTTTAGTGTATATGTCTCTGGGGTTGGGGTTTCCCTTTTAGCTTTTTGTTCTCTCATTCATCTATTCTTATCTGGACAAAATGAGAGGGTGGAAAAACTCATCTCAAAAAAAAAAAAATGAAAAAACAGAACAACAACAAGAGGCAGTACTGACTGCTAGGGACTTAATATGGACATTAGTAATATGTCAGAACTAGAGTTAAGAATGACAATAATAGGGGTGCCTGGGAGGCTCAGCGGGTTAAAGCCTCTGCATTCGGCTCAGGTCATGATCCCAGGGTCCTGGGATCGAGCCCCGCATCGGGCTTTCTGCTTGGCTGGGAGCCTGCTTCCTCCTCTCTCTCTCTCTGCCTGCCTCTCTGCCTACTTGTAATCTCTATCTGTCAAAAAAATAAATCTTTAAAAAAAAAAAAAAAGAATGACGATAATAAAGATACTAGCTGGGTTTGAAAAAAACATAGAAGATACTAGAGAATCACTATCTGGAGAAATAAAAGAACTAAAATCTAACCAAGTTGAAGTAAAAAGTGCTATTAATGAGGTGCAATGAAAAATAGAGGCTCATACTACTAGGATAAATGAGGCAGAAGAAAGAATTAGTGATATAGAAGACCAAATTATGCAGAATAAAGAAACTTAGAAAAAGAGAGATAAACAACTATAGGACCATGAGGGGAGAATTCAAGAGATAAGTGATTACAAAGACAAAACAGTATTAAAATAATTAGGATCCCAGAGGAAGAAGAAAGAGAGGGCAGAAGGTATACTGGAGCAAATTACAGGAGAGAATTTCTCTAATTTGTTGAAGGGAACAAGCATCCAAATCCAGCAGGCATGAAGAACCCCCTTAAAATCAATAAAAATAGGTCCACACCCCATCATCTAAAAGTAAAACTTACGAGTCCCAGTGACAAAGAAAATCCTGAAAGCAGCTCAGAAAAAGAATTCTGTAACATACAATGGTAGAAATATTAGATTGGAAGCAGACCTATCCACAGAGACCTAGCAGGCCAGAAAGGACTGGCATGATATATTCAGAGCACTAAATGAAAAATATGCAGACAAGAATATTATATACAGTTAGGCTGTCACTGAAAATAAGAGGAGAGATAAAAAGCTTCCAGGACAAACAAAAACTAAAAGAATTTGCGAACACCAAACCAACACTACAGGAAATACTGAAAGGGGTCCTCCAAGCAAAGAGAGAACCTCAAAGTAACAGACTGGAAAGGAACAGAGACAATAAACAGTACAGGCACCTGACAGGAAAGACAATGGCACTAAATTCATATCTTTTAATAGTTACCCTGAATGTAAATGGGCTAAATGCCCCAATAAAAAGACACAGGGTATAAGAATGGATAAAAAAACAAGATCGATTGATATACTGCCTGCAAGAAACTCATTTTAGACCCAAAGACACCTCCAGATTTAAAGTGAGGGGGTAGAAAACAATTTACCATGCTAATGGACATCAAAAGAAAGCTGGGGTGACTATCCTTATATCAGATAAATTAGATTTTGAGCCAAAGACTATAATAAGAGATGAGGAAGGACACTATATCATCCTTAAAGCGTCTGTCTAACAAGAAGATCTAACAATTTTAAATATCTACGCCCTTAACATGGGAGCAGCCAATTATACAAACCAAAAACAACAACAACAACAACAACAAAAATCAAAGAAACACATTGACAATAATAGAGTAATAGTAAGGGAATTTAACACTCCCCTCACTGAAATGGACAGATCATCCAAGCAAAAGATCAATAAGGAAATAAAGGCTTTAGATGACACACTGGACCAGATGGACATCACAGATATATTCAGAACATTCCATCCCAAAGCAACAAAATACACATTCTTCTCTAGTGCACATGGAACATCCTCCAGAATAGATCACATCCTGGGTCACAAATCAGGTCTCAACCGGTACCAAAAGATTGGAATCATTCCCTGAATATTTTCAGACCAAAATGCTCTGAAACTAGAACTCAATCACAAGAGGTAAGTTGGAAAGAACTCAATACATGGAGGCTAAAGAGCATCCTACTAAAGAATGAATGGGCCAACCAGGAAATTAAAGAAGAATTGAAAAAAGTCATGGAAACAAATGATAAGGAAAACATAACTGTTCCAAACCTTTGGGATACAGCAAAGGCAGTTTTGACAGGAAAGCATATAGTGATACAAGCCTTTCTCAAGAAACAAGAAAGGTCTGAAGTATGTAACCTAACCATACACCTAAGGAGCTGGAGAAAGAACAGCAAATAAAGCCCAAGCCCAGCAGGAGAAGAGAAATAATAAAGATCAGAGCAGAAATCAATGAAATAAAAACCAGAAAAACAGTAGAACAAATCTATGAAACTAGGAGCTGATTCTGTGAAAGAAATAATAAGATTGATAAACCCCTGGCCAAACTTATCAAAAAGAAAAGAGAAAGGATGCAAATAAATAAAATCAGGAATGATACAACCTGAAGAGAAAACAATGTTGTTGGAGAAAACAACCAACACCAAAGAAATACGAACAATTATGAGAACATATTATGAGCACCTATACACCAGCAAATTTGACAATCTGGAAGAAAAGGATGCATTCCTGGAGACATATAAACTACAAAACCTGAATCAGGAAGAAAGAGAAAACCTGGACAGACCCATAACCAGTAAGGAGACTGAAGCAGTCATCAAAATCTCCCAACAAACAAGAGCCCAGGGCCAGATGGCTTCCCAGGGGAATTCTACCAAGCATTTAAAGAAGAATTAATACCTATTCTCCTGAAACTGTTCCAAAAAAATAGAAATGGAAGGAAAACTTCCAAACTCATTTTATGAGGCCAGCATTACCTTGATCCCAAAACCAGACAAAGACCCCATCAAAAAAGAGAATTACAGACCAATATCCTTGATGAACACAGATGCAAAAATTCTCACCAAAATACTAGCCAATAGAATCCAACAGTACATTAAAAGGATTATTCACCATGACCAAGTGGGATTTATTCCTAGGCTGCAAAGATGGTTCAACAAATGCCAATCAATGTGATACTATATCATTAATATAAGAAAGTACATGAACCATATGATACTCTCAATAGATGTCAAAAAAGCATTTGACAAAGTACAGCATCCTTTCTTGATCAAAACTCTTCACAGTGTAGGGATAGAGGATACATACTTCAGTATCATAAAAGTCATCTATGAAAACCCCACAGCGAATATCATTCTCAATGGAGAAAAACTGAGAGCTTTTCCACTAAGGTCAGGAACACAGCAGGGATGTCCACTATCACCACTGCTATTCAACATAGCACAAGAAGTTCTAGCCTCAGCAATCAGACAACAAAAAGAAATAAAAGGCATCTGAAAAAGAAAAAGAAGTTGATCTCTCACTCTTTCCAGATGATATACTTTATGTGGAAAGCCCAAAAGACTCCAATCCAAAACTGCCAGAATTCATACAGGGATTCAGTAAAGTGTCAGGATATAAAATCAATGCACAAATATCAGCTGCATTTCTATGCACCAACAAGACAGAAGAAAGAGAAATTAAGAAGTTAATCCCATTTACAATTACACCCAAAACCACACAATAACTAGGAATAAATCTAACCAATGAAGCAAATAATCTGTACTCAGAAAACTATAGAATACTCATGAAAGAAACTGAGGAAGACACAAAGAAATGGAAAAACATTCCATGCTCACAGACTGGAAGAATATTGTGAGCAATCTACACATTTAATTCAATCCCTATCAAAATTCCATCAACTTTTTTCAAAGAAATGGAACAAATAATCCTAAAATTTGTATGGAACCAGAAAAGACCCTGAATAGATAGGAATGTTGAAAAAGAAAACAAAAGTTGGTGGCATCACAATCCCAGACTTCAAGCTCTATTACAAAGCTATAATCTTCAAGACAGTATGGTACTGGCACAAAAACAGACACATAGATCAATGGAACAGAATAGAGAGCCCAGAAATGGACCCCAACTCTATAGTCAATTAATCTTTGACAAAGCAGGAAAGAATGTCCAATGGAAAAAAGACAATCTCTTCAACAAGTGGTGGTGGGAAAATTGGACAGCCACATGAAGAATGAAACTGGACCATTTCCTTACACCATACAGAAAAATAGACTCCAAATGGTTAAAAGACCTCAATGTGAGACAGGAATCCATCAAAATCCTTGAGAACACATGCAGAAACCTCCTCTACTTCAGCTAGTCTCAACAACACATTGCTCTCTCAAGACTGCACCTTTGAAACTGAGCCCTATTGAGGGAACAGCAGGCAGAGTATACAACCCAAAGATAATGAAGTGAGGAAGAGTGAGTAGCATGAGATTATCCAGGCCCACCTAAAATGTCAACTGGCAGCCAGGTTTCCTTGACGACCTACCTCAATGTTCTATCTTTTGTGAGTAGCTCTTATTTCACATGCCCCCTCCTTTCACAGTGAGTCTTCAGAAATTAGTAAGAGGTTTTATTAGCATGGAGGTGGTTTGTTTAGTGACTGTCTGTACAAGATACCATGATGTATGGTACCACAGCAGCAAGAAAGGCAATTCTAAGAGAAAATACTAATTAAGATAATGATTCCCAATACAAGTGACAATATTTTCTACCTCATGATTCAAATCATTTATTAAGTCCTTTAAGCTGACGGGAGGAGAAGAGATTATTCATGTGTCTTCATGTGGTTTAATAAAATGATGTATTAGAAGACTCACCAGTTATAAACAATATACTACTTTGTCTGGATAATGCCTTGTGAGGCACTTACAATACCAAGCCATTCTATTTTAGAAAATAGATTTTCCTATTAAAGATATTTCAGTGTTTCCTAAAGGTAACTTCTGCTTGCTATCAGTTAAGGCTTGCTAGGTTAAGTGCTTCCGTGAGCACTACTGTGTCCTCCAGGCCAATTTGGGAGGGGAGGGGGGAATGTCAAAGACAGTAGCCAAATAATCATATCCACATAAAACAAAATGTGGTCATCTAGCCTTGGCAAGAGAGAGGTTCACAATTTTGGATATGGTGGGGTGGATTTCCCCCTATCCTCAGGGAAAACCCAGAGTGCAGTGACCTCCACCACCCAGGTGGAAGGCACGGATGTGTGCCATATAACCCATTGTGTCCCATTCGAATACAGTAGATACCTGGGCAGCACTATCAGCTAGTGCCAGACCAGTTGCTACCCTTTAATGTGACAGACTGACAAGAATTCTAGCCATATCCATCCCATATCCCTAGTGCAGCTGGGATGGTTCTATTTAGAGTCATTTTTCTGTTCCCAACATAGTGGTGCCCAGGTACTCACACATCCATACCCTAGGGTGAGCAACGTGAACCCATTCCAAATCTGAGCAACAGCCATCCAATGGCTTTGATGATGTATTTTCAGGACCCTTCTGATAAGCAATTTGATGGGCTGCCTGTGTAGTTTGAAAAAAAAATGTGAAGTATCTATGTCTGGTGTTATTGATGATGTATGCCAGAGGCTGTTTCTTAATCAGGATTAGTAATATCCAATGAATTCAAAGTCCTAATCCAGCTTGTCCTTCTTTAATGAACTGCTTTAAGGCCTTCCATCCCCCTCCCTGGAGTGCTAATATCCCCGTGGCAATCTTCATGAGCTGGAGGGTTGCTGTGGCTGACATACACAAGAATAGCTGGATTGATTTCTTTGAGTGGGCATATAAATAAGCCCATTGTAGAAAGGTATTCCCATCAAGCGCCCATCCTATGACCATATTCACAGTAACAGAAGTCTAAGGTCAAAAAGATCTATCTAGTAGAAACTTGTATAGGAAAATCTTCCCCTTGTATAAGAATTCCACTTATAATGTAATCCTTAGATGTTACTGTGGCTACATCTTTAGCGATGTGACCTGACTGTGCATTTATGTTGAGGAGGGAGAGGTGGCACTATCACTGGTGAACAGATGGATTAGGTCTGGGATACACCAGACCAGGATTCCCATCTCTTCCTCTCCTACAAGGCTGTGTGTTCCAGTTCAAGTACAGTGAACATCAACAGGTTTAGCCTATAGCAAGAAAGCAAGATCCCAAAGCAAGTAAGTTATTCCCCTTCCCCCAACAGTATAAAATAACTCCTCTATAAGGGTGGGATATTCCATTGCAAGTTCTAGTAGATAACACCTTTCCAAGTCATGATAGGGCTTGATATTCTGAGCAGCATCGAAGACTCATCCATGGTAAGAGACAGGCCAATGGCAGTCTCAGCGACTTCCATACTTTTTCAGTGTTGGTAGGGGTCCCCAGTATAAGAGATGGGGTAATAGGCCTTACTGCAGGGTCATCCAGAAGTACTAAAGCCTGAAGTATTACTTCAGCCTACCCAGCCAAAGCAGTTTTACCAGTTAGGAATGCAGTCTACTGGGGTGTCTGGGTGGCTCAGTCAGTTAAGTGGCTGCCTTCAACTCAGGTCATGATCCTGGAGTACTGGGATCAAGCCCATGTCAGGCTCCCTGCATTGTGAGGGTCTGCTTCTCCCTTTGTTCCTCACCCCCTTCTCATGCTCTATCTCACTCTTTCTCTCAAATGAAGAAATAAAATAAAATCTTTTTTAAAAAAAGGAATGTAGTCTACTGCTTCAATATTCTCTTTCCTTTCTACCAATCCTACTGCCTGTAGGTTACAGGAGAAATAGAACCTTCATTAAAGGTCATATTCTTTTGTTCCAGCCTTACAGATCATTATTTTGAAATGTGACCCCGATCATTGTCTGCTCAACCAAAATACGTTACTCTGCTTCTCTAATCCCTTAAGGGATGGCAACTGGGGAGAAGAATTTGGTTGGGCCAGATACAGGGTCCACACAAACTAATACAAATTTAGAATACTCAGAGGGAAGGGGCCAATGTAATCAATTTGAAAATCCTTCATCTGATGGAAAATGCAGTGAATGTTATGAGACTCCTTTGTAGTTAGCTTAGGCATTATTTAGAACATGCCAGAAAGGTTATTACTCCATTAACCATGTCAGTGTATTTCAAGGGCAATCTGGCATCCTTACTGATATGTCATCCCATTTGGATACTACAGTGCCTACAGCTCAAATATCCATAACCCAAAGTAAGCCACAAGAACCCCATCCCAAATCTGAATATTGACAACTATGGCTTCAATAGTGGTACTTTTATGACCTTTCAGTCAACAGTCTAATGGGCTGTCTGTGTAATTTGACTCAAAAAGTGACCGTGTGTTGATAGTGATCATGAAACTTAGCGTATGGCACACACCGTTAATAAAATCAGATAAAGAATAGTGTACTATTTCTAGTTTTCCCTTCCTTAATATACACCTTAGAGCACTCCAACCCACCATGGCAATCCTGACAAGATAGAAAGGAGCAGGTGCCCACATACCAAACAGCTGGACTGATTCCTTTGCCACATATCCAAGTGGGCCCATCTTGTGACCTGAACCCCAAGACTCTGAATTCTAAGGTTGAACAGCCATATTTTGTAGGAATTTGACAAGGTCACTTATGGCCTGATCATTGTATATTAACATGGCTTCTGCTTTAGAAATTTGACCTGGATATATATATCTCCATATCAGCCAGGGGAAGCAGGATAGTCAGCTGGGAAGAGATGGACTGGAGGAAGGATATGCCAAACCAGGATTTCCAACTTTTTCTTTCACTGCTCTGTGTCCCATTCCAGATATAAGGAGTTTCAACAAGTTTGGCTTGTGGGATGACAATGAGATTCCAGTGGAGCTTAAGTATTTCTTCCTCATCCAGGGTGTGCAAAAAAACTCTCCCACCAATGGGACATTTATCACTCATGCCAGTAGAATACACTTTTCCCAAGTGTGATGGGGCTTGGTGTCCTCAGAAGCATAGCCTGTTGACCCACAATCAGAGCCAGAGCAATGGCAGTCTCCCACAACTTGGGTACTTTACCAGTGTTGACCACCTCATCCAGGAAGATGGGGCAACAGATCTTACCCGTTGATCATTCAAATGTTGTGAAACCTGGGACAGTACTTTAGTCCATGCATCCAAATTTCACCTGTTAGTAATCTAATCTTTGCTTCATTATTCCATTTTTCCTTTCCACCAACACTTTTTCTTACAAGTCACAGGGGAGAGAGAACCTCCATTCCATGTGCTATTCTCTCACCCAGTTTTCTAGACCTATGAAATATGATCACTGACCATCTTCTATTCCACAAGGGTATCCATATTACTCAGTTTCTCCCATCTCCAAATAGTGGCAGCCTGGCTTGCACAGCCATGGGGGAAAGCTAGAATTAGGCCAGACATAGTATCCACACAAACGAAGTCATATATAGAAACTTTACTCTGAAGAGGTTGGCGATATCCTCTAACTGACAATGTCCAATTGGGAACTCCTATGGGTGGCCCCAGACACATTTTGCTGGTGGCTTCAGGTATTCTCTAGAAAGCCTCGGACGTGCCTTTACTACATTAGCCAAGTTGTTTTATTTCAAGAGCAAGTGGCATCTTTGGCAAAACACAAAAGCACCTGAGTCCTACAGTGACTCTTCTTCCTATGTGCCAAGTTTGCAGTACATACTCAAAAGCCAGTTGCTAGAGCTCATATCTGAACTAGGCCATCAACTCATTGCCAGAGGTTGTCAGGACCTTACAAACCAGGGGTAGATAATAGTGGGACATGCCTCAGGCTCTTGCAGGTGCTCCCAAATGTTTCTCCACATATCCAGATCCTATAAGGGCTTATTCATTATGATTTTTCCCTCCAGTTCCCACTCTTCAAGCCATAGGTGTAATCCTTTTAGCACAACCCAGTTCCCAATGCAAAATCTTAATAGCCAGGATCATGAGTAATCACCAGTTAAACCACTCTTAATTCACCCATGCTCTGGGGAAGCTCATTCCTTTTCCACCCAGATAGTGTCAGTGCTGAGATAACTGCAGTCCAGGGGCTTGGGTTGTCCTGACTAGAACCATCTATATACCACTCATCAGGAATTACCCCCCCCCATTCTCCCTACAAGCCACCATAGGAATGGGGTGGGAAGAACACACTCTATAGGGTCCAGTAACCTTATTTCTAGAGATGCTGAACTGAAGTACTGGGTGTGCCTCCATTGCCAACAGACAGATGAGTTTGAGCCATGGCAAAGGTGATTGATAGAACAGATTTTCAACCCAAGCTTTAAGACGGAAGGTTCTTACCATGGTATGCTGTTACTTCCCTAAAGATCTACCTGGAGTAGTGCTATGTACATTGCTAGAAGCTGTTGCTCTAGAGGGGGTATGCCAGTTTCCTGGCACATTCCCCAGCTGAGACCAAAAGTCCTACAAGTATGCTCTCCTGTTGTTGCTGCCACAGTGTTCAACCCATACCTATAGGGTCAGAGAGGTATCAAAGCCCAATGGAAGCCCTGTTTGAGAGATGCCCAGAACTTCAATCTGCTTCATTAGCACTTTTATCTTTCAAAGGCACCTTGCCAATCTGATCTCTCATCCCTTATGTGCCCTTTCTTTAGCAGGCAGTTTAAAAGATGGAGATACTGTGCCAGGTAGGAAATATAAGTCCCCAAACACCCATGAAGGTTTGTATCTGTTTTACTTTCTTAGGAGTTGGATAGGCTAGCATTTTGTCAATCATAGCTTCTAAAATGGCATGCATCTCACCCAACCAAATGACTCTCAAAGACTTTAAAGAAGTATCTGAGCCTTGAATATTCTGTGGGTTCTCCATTAGTCTTGTTGCTCACACAGAAACTACAGAACATCCTATAGCAGAGGCAGTCTTCACAGGTTAATTTATCATCAATGTAATGAGCCCATTGTACAGGTATCAGGAAGCAGCATGGGGATAGATCTTTACCGTTCCATGACATATTAAGGAGCAGTGCAGATCAACTTGAAGAAGCCTTTCAAAAGTTCATTGTTGTTCCTCTCATAGGAAGCCAAGTTAAGTCTATGATTCAGCAGTCCAGAAAACACCTAAACATACCATTTACACAGTCTAGTATTGCATGGTACACTCCTAGGATGGTGACAATGTTGGGCATAGCCACATGGATGGTGGCACTACTTTGTTCAGTTCTCAGTAGTCCATCATCATCTATCATTTCCTATCCGATTTTATTGGGCATAGAAGACTGTTAAAAGCACTATGGATAGTCTGTAGAATACCTCCCATGTGGTTCTTAAATATGTTCTTTTTATGTTTTGAGGTAACTTGTATTATACAACAGTTCCTGTTTATGTTTATTTTGTTTTGTTTTATTGTCAGGGTGGTCAACTTATGGGTTACTACTTTGGATTTTCTGATTGGGTTAATCTTACCTGGAGGCAGAATTCAGAGATTTGTAGAGTGGGATTTTGTAGTTAACCTATGCCCAATATACAGCCTGGAACTGAAAAAAGAGAAACTTCATTCTTACAGGTGCAGACTCTCAATTTGCACTGTCAAAAGGACCTTCCAGATTCTAATAGGATATCCTCCATAACCACTGATGACATTGAGGGGGCCAGAATATTTCTGAGGGTTACCAAGGATTATAGACATTCAGCTACAGCATCAAATAAAGCCTTTGCTTTTATTTCTCAAAGACCAGTTAAGAGCTCAAAAGAACCTCACGTGGAATCAATTTTGGCTTTTCTCCTCTACCTGGGGTTTAGGAATCGCCCACCAGATGGGACTGTATCCCTAAGGATCTGCTTGAGTGGATCCTTACCTACCTTACCTACCATCCCTACCATCAGGGATGGTAGATCTCCCAGCACCATGGGGTCAAACCCCATTTGTTTCTGGGCTACCTTTATTGGACCCTTTATAGCTGATTAAAATTGCCTTTAGTTTTTTCAGGTCCTATTGTCTGAAGTTTTTCCATTAGCCCATACTCCTTGTAAGCATCTGTTTTCCCTCCAACTGCAATTCATCTCCTGACAACCTAGATCTCATGATGGCTCAGGCTGGATATAAGCATCCCATACCAGGTGCTTGGAGTATCCTAGCTTTCAGCATTGAAATTGCAGTCAATTAGACCCAAATGGAGCCTTCAAAGACAGGAACATAGATGGCTGGTCTCCTTCCCAAGTCCTTCAGAAGAATTTATATTCCCTCCTCTATAGATTTTTTCTGCTCCTTGTCCAGGGAGCCCCCCCGCCATCCACCCCAGACATTGGTTTAACAATGCCTGCAGAAAAGACTACCTCAATCTTCAAGGAAGGGAGTTCCCTAAACACCCCCCTAACAGTAGGCAGGTGCTTCTGGAGGCCAGGGTGTGTGTTGATTTTGTTCTTTTTCTCTGCCTCTTGCCTGGTCAGAGAATGCCATCAACCACCCCCCACCCCAGCACCCTTAATCCCACAACTGCACACACCCAGCCCGACACTTCTCCTGGCCTTTTGCTGGAACTTGGCAGCCCAGTGGGCATATTTTCTCATCATGAATGCTTCCTGATTGGGGGCTGGCCAGCTGGCTCGGGTTGCTACTGTGCTTTCCTTTTCCTCAGTATTAGGCATCAAATACATTGGGTATTTTCTCTGAAACATTATCACTTATCACAACATTTTCCTCTTTGCTTCCCTCACTTGTCTAAGGATTCCACCTCTTAGTGTACAAAGAGGCTTTGTCACAAGTACTGAGACCTTAATTCCCGGCAGCTTGTGCACCCCAAACAGATTCGCAAATCAGTACGTTCAGGAATTCAATTTATAATCCTGCTCACCCACCTGGTCTGCTAGGCCCAAAGCTGGCCGAGTAGTGGACATCCACATATCTTTCTCCAACCTCAGCTCTTCTCCCAACTTTCTAACAGAGCTTTAGCCCCTAACTGGAATCAGTGACCAACTGAAGTACCCCCTCTAGAGGCCAGCCCACTGCTCTAGCTGCTTATTTCCTCTCTCTGCCAATGCACATTGGGTCCTCAAACAAGTGTGCCAAGCTATACAGTGTTTTCAGGGTGTCCCCATATTCGTGCGGCAGTCCACAATCATCTAACACACAAACCACCCCTCCCCACAAAGAGATTGATGAACAACTCAAGATTTCCCCTGCAGATGCCTCTTTTCCAAAACCCTTTCCTCTGATCTCCTGGTTGCCAGGCCTGCTTTCCAATATTTGGGTCACACTCTCAGAAGCTTCCCAGGTACATCCAAAACTGGCCCCCATACATTTAAAACGACAAGAGACCAAAAAAAGTGCCACCCCAGAACAAAAAGGAGGAAGTTTTAATAAACAAACTCACCCTGAACGCTGCAAAATGAGCGGACCTTCATACCCAGCCACTGCACTCTTACAGAGCTTATATAGAGGCCTTAATTGTATTTGCTGACATATTCCATCCAGGTGGTCTCAATAACACATCACTCCATGGCTACGTGCTTAAACTGGCTCCTGCTGTGCTAACAGGGGGCGGAACACACATCCCATGGATGTGGGGACAATGTCTGCCTGGTTCCAAGTCAGAGGTCAACCAGCAGTCATTTTCTTTAGATGACCTCCTCCAGCAACACTCAAGTATACTCTAATCAAGATGATGGCCATGATTAAATGGTTAAATTACTTAAAAATTATGGAAAGCCAACACTGGTGCAAAATAAATAGAAAATTTAAGTAACATACGTTTTAAAGATATTGAAGTAATAACTGGAACCCTTCCTCCCAAAAACATTTGCAGGGGACTATTCTCAAATATTCAATATCAGTTTTAGGCTTTCTAATTTCTGCTAAACAAATATTGCCATTCTCCTTAACCTCAATTCTGGAGTTGGGAGCAGTGAGTATATAACCAATTTATCTTACAAGCATATTTCAAAGGTAATTGCCTCTAACTTTTAAAAAAAAATGATGATAATTTTTCACTTGGAGTTGAGTTCATCCAGGGTCAGGAATATCTTCGTAACAAATATGGACAGACTTAGTCTAATCTCCTTGAGTTCAAAGATAAATCTCCAACAATCTCTATAAAAATTAACTTGTACACTCTTAAAGGTAAAGAATCAAATGTAATAAAACTAGTTACAATTAATTGATAGATATAAAATTAGTTAGCATTAGTTGATACACATAATTTGAACATTAGCATAAGGCAATCCTCCTTTGAAGAAAAAAACACTTCATGCTCTGAACAGCTGACTTACAATTGGACTTGAGAAGTGACACCCAGTCCCTTTCTTATCACTGAAGACTTTCAGGTCCGAAGCCCCCAGTATCCTATTTTCTAATCCACTTTCTAACCCATAACTGTTAAGAAGGACCACAATTACTCTACTAGAAGATGCATTTGACCAAATCAATGGACACATGTGATGGACAAGTATACTTCTCCTAAGCTATTCCCTCAAGCAGTGTTTTTCCAGGTCCAGTGCCCACACTAGAAGCAACAGCCACAGCATTCATTACCTGGGAAGTTGCATGAAATGGAAATTCCAGGGCTATAGATCCACTAAATCAGAAACGCTGAGCTTTCAAGCCTTCCAGATGATTCTGATACACACTTAAGTTTGAGAACCACTGGCCTCAAGGTCTCGTCCAAGAAGAAGTGATTGTAATCTATTAGGGTATTTGTGCAGATTGTCAGACAATATTGTTTTCTTCAATGTGCCTGAATTTACCTGTCATTTAAAAGAATTTGTAGTCTGCAGCTTCATTTGAGTTACATTTCTCATGCCTCCAGCAACCTGTCAGACTGCTAGCATGCAGTGTATTAAGCTTCCAATCATGCTCAGCAATTGCCCTCCAAATATTAATACCCTGACATTTCATAATACCCCTGCTCTCCTCCAGAAGTATTTGTATTTGTATTAAAATACAAATGCCCAGGTCCCACTGCCAGCTATTCTGACTCAACAGATCTGGAATAAGGCCTTGAAATCAGCATTGTTAGGCCCCTCCCCACAGCAAGCGCAGACATGCACATACATACCTCCTCTCAATATAAAGGCAGGGTTGAATACCACTGCCTGTTAAAATCATTGCTATATAAAGGTTAAAGAATTAAAACAAATCTTCAAGTGGTGATCTATGTAAAGAAGATGTAAATATTTCAGATGTTAAGTGTCCAGTCTGCTAGGCATTGTGCCCCATCTCCTCTTCACCTTCCAGGACTAACTAGATAGGGACAAAAATAGGAAAATAGCAATAATTAGGAGTGGGAAGCTCCATATACCATGTCTCACATTTGTACCTCTTGCAAATGAGTCTACACTGCAGGGGAAGGATCAAACATGGGTCATTACTGAGGACCCAAGTGTTGGTTGGCATAGGGACTCCTGAAGAGTGGGGACCACATACAGAAAAACACCTTACCATAAGACTTTCAATTGAGGCTTGTGCTCTCCATTCCTTGCATGACAACACTCTGCTGCTGAGAGCAGCCCACCCTGAGGATTACTGCCAGGAATGCTTCTACATTTGAAGGGGAAGAGTCTCATCTTGCCAAATGCTATGAAATCTCCACAGGGAAGGAGCTTCCCAACATAGAAATCTGACCTTAGCCCCTTCCATCTCACCAGAAGACATATTTGCCCACTGGGGTGGCAGTGTCTATACTGTGGGATCACATAGTGCCAAATCAATGTTGGCAGTCGTGGTCCGGTTCGGAAATCATCTGCAAGGCATTTTGCCAATGCTTTTGTTCTGCTCAGTCCCAGACTCTGGATACGACTATATTTCCCAGGGAAATAACAAAAATCATGCTCCCATTTCCTATCACAGCTTCCTCCCCATCACCATCTTTCTACCCACTGCCACCACCAGTGCTCGCTTCACTTTTAGAAACTTATATCCCTGAAAAAATAATATTAAAATTAATGTATATAAGTGTACATGGTTTCACATATATGCTTGGGGGGATAACTAACATGTTTCCCACACTGAAAAAAATTATTTTTATTGAAACTTGTTATGGACTGAATTGTATCACCCCCAGAAATTCCTATCTTGTAGTCCAAATCCCCAGTACCTCAGAATGCGACTGTATTTGGAGAAAGGGTCTTTAAAGAGGTCATTAGGGTTGAATGAGAGATTTACAGTGGGCACTAACCAAAAGACTTTTATCTTTATAGAAATTAGGGCACTAATACACACAAAGTAACTAAAGGAAGACAAAGAGAGGAGAGGATGGCCAAGGAGAGAGGTCACAGAAGAAACCAGCCCTGTGGACACTTTAAAGTCAAACTTCTCATATCAAGAAACTGAGAGAAAATAATTTCTGTATGTAAGCCACCCAATCTGCACTACATTTTTATGGAAGCCCTAGGGAACTAGTATACTGCCTTTCCACGACACAAATTTTTTCACAACCTGGGAATTACCCTCTCTTTCCTAAACATTCAGTCCTCTCTCATAATGAAGATCTCATTCGACCAACATGCAAAATAGCATTTTCTTTACTGTAAGTTTCTTTTTCACCTAGAAGAGAATATATATTTCTCTGTATTCTCACAAATTTTTGCATCTAAGATGTGAAAGAAGAAGAGAAAGAGAGAAAAATAAATATATTTGAATAAGAGAAGAAAAATTTCTGTAATGCAAAGTGAAGAGAGCAAAAAGGAAGGAGGCTGGGAGTCACCAGAGGAAGGAAAACGAACATATAATGATCTAATAAGTAAGCACAAGGATCAAATGATTCAAGATTATAATAGGAGAGGTCATGGTGGATGTGAAGGGAAGAAAGCCTTCTTTAAATACAAATTACTGGGCTGACTATGCTAAGTACATTCATGAAATAAGATCAATATCAACAAAAATTAAATAAACAATTTTTTGAGCATCCACTAATGGCGAAGGTGCTATTATTTCCCATATTCTATGGGAAAGAAATCTGTTCGTAAAGAGGATGTTCTGAAAGACCAGGAAAACTCTAAAGAAAAAGAGAATGAGAAAGAGCCAACATGGTGATTCCCCCAGGCTCGAGGTCACACGCCCACCATATGTCACAGCTGAAAGCTATATGAGTGATGGCCCTGTTGTGATGACATCATCACCCCCACGTAAGGAAGGTCTTTTCATTCCGCACCTGCCCCTTCAAATCAGCAACCACTCACAACCACTTCTCACAGAGAGAAGTTACCTTAACCTGATCCATTAGAGCCTCTAGAGTTTTCTAACCTCAAACCTCAGGAGAAAGGCAAGGCCAGATAATGGGAACCAGACAGTCTGTGAATGAAAAGTTATCAGACTGAGGTTTCCATATCTTCCTCATCTTCAGAAGAAATATTTCCCAAGAGTTTGAATCCCAACCGGTGGCAAAACATCATTCATATTTCTTATATCTAGATCTTTTCATCTTTTGAACTCATGAGAAGAATAATGTTCTCAAAACCAAGAAGTTTCCTAGTGTACATTTACTAACAGGATATTATTAGCAGTATTATTTCAATAAGTACATCTTATTCTTACAAAAACAACACAATCACAGGAGTTACTACATATTTAGCCATTCCGACACAAATACTTTCTAAGCATTCTATATTTAAGAGTTACATGTCATTGTTTTCCCCAGGTGTGACAGAAAATTTGGTAAGTTCCAACAGAGATAGACAAAGATTTTTTTCTTCCTCATTTTTTCCTCTGAATTTTTTTTTTTAATTACATCTGCTGGCTATTCATCAGAAATTGACTTCAGATCTTCTGATGTAATGCAAAGACTTATTCAAGTGGGTTAGCTGGGTCACTAGGCTGGCACCAATCCTTGACCTCTCCTTCCTTTAATTAGATGAATCAGAGGAAAATGTTACCCACGGGGCTTGGGTGATTCAAAAGAAAAGTTGTTAGCAGACCAGTATTATAAACACTGCCATAAAATACAGGGAAGCATGCATTTCACTCGGTACTAATGTAAAATCTCACAGAAAGCTTTGGTGACTGTGATTTTTCTTTTGTGACTTTCCAGGAGACAGATGGACAGGACAAAGTAGTACACTGCAACCTGAGTATCCCATAGATCTGAAAGGAAATTTAAAATTGGTGCTGAGCCACTAGTATATAAGAGATAATGTCAGCAGAGTAATTATTTCCACTGGCCAGAGCCTTCCTCACACTATATAAATCTTAGGTAGTATCAAAGCAAGCCAAATTTTATAGTTATCAATATAAGTGTCTAAAAACTCAGTTTTATAGCAACTTTAACCAGCTGAGGTTGAGAAGCCAGCTCACAGAACTGTTCAAGCAGAGCAGACTGTCAGCACTAAAGAAGAAAGCTAATCATAGGAGATAATACCTGTATAAGACTCACTGAAGTCTGCAATCAGATCACCTGACGCTCCTACACAAGCCGACGTGTGACTCATCCCTGGAACAGCACTTACAGGCAAAAAGGTTGTGAGAGAGCTCTTGGAGGGAAAATGCAAGGCAGCCTAAGAGAGAGTATCAAAAAGACGGGCAACAACAGAGACACATATCATATATATTTAAATTAAATAAGTACTCTCCATTTATTTCTATTTATTTATGAGGGGACATGAACCATCAAAACCTGTGTATCCTCATCTAGAAAAGCAATGATCAAACCTGGAAACCAAAATTACTTGCATTCTCTGAAAATCTATCAAATGCAAATAAAGTGATAACAATATATTTTATTTATAAGTAGATAAAGTGATAACAATATATTTTATTTATAAGTAATCTTCCTTTCCTTACTAATGCAAATTAATTTGGGGGCACCTGGGTGGCTCATGGGTTGAATATCTGACTCTTGATTTTGGCTCAGATCAGGATCTCAGGGTCATGGGCTTGAGAGCCACATTGGGCTCCACGCTCACAGGGAGTCTGCTTGAGATTCTCTCTCTCTCCCTCTGTTCATCCTCCTGCTCATTCTTTCTCTTTCAAAATCAATCAATCTAACTTAATTTTTACAATAGCCCTACAAGATGGTCCAAGAGAATATTGACCCCATTTTATACATAAGAAAAGCCAAGATCCCATTATTAGTCTACTTAAATTAGCAATAAAATCAGGTTGAAGACTTTGGACAACATATTCCTATTTCACAGAAGACACCAGAAGAATTACTGTGATTTAAATGAAAGAAATGTGGTTATAGTCACAAGACACCAATATGGGATTTCCTTGACAGTTTTGGAAATAAATTACGTTCTATAAAGTAGTGATATTCATTTAGCCTATTCTTTAGTGTGAATCTATTCTTCTGTATGCCTCTGCCTTTGGAAGAGATGAAAAATAATACAAATGGACAGCTATAACTTAAAAGTATACTTTTATCAGCAAACTAATTGGGAAGTTTAGAATTTAAAAATCATAGTATATCCAGTGGACCACAATGAAATATTAACATACCATATTTTAAAAGATGGGATATATAATGTGTTGAATCAAATATAATCAAGAATAGAAGGAAATATTTCAACATAATAAAAGGAATCTATTAGAAATCTACAATAAGCATCAGACTTATTAATAGAAAGTGTAAAACTTGGGGGAAAAAATGCCTGCAATATTTTTCCTGCTACTTATCAAAATTCAATTACAAAGTCTAATATTTTAAGTTTTCTATTTTTTTAAAGTTCTTATTTAAACTAAATATAGATTCACAGAAGGTTATGAAGATAGCAGGGACAGGTCTCATGTGCACTTTAACTGGTTTGTATCAAAGAGTCACCCCTTATAAAATAAGGGTACAGTATCAAAGCAAAGAAACTGATGTTGGTATACTGTGTGTTTATACTTCCATGTCATGTTATCCCATGGATGAATTCATGAACCACTCTACAGCCAAGAAACAGAATCAAGTATGGCTCAGTCAGTTGAGCTTCTTTTTTTTTTTTTTTAAAGATTTTATTTATTTATTTGACAGAGAGAGAGATCACAAGTAGGCAGAGAGTCAGGCAGAGAGAGAGGAGGAAGCAGGCTCCCCGCGGAGCAGAGAGCCCGATGCGGGGCTCGATCCCAGGACCCTGAGATCATGACCCGAGCCGAAGGCAGTGGCTTAATCCACTGAGCCACCCAGGCGCCCCGTCAGTTGAGCTTCTGACTCTTGATCTCAGCTCAGGTCATGATCTCAGGGTTGTGGATTCAAGGCCCATTTTGGGCTGGGCATGGAACCTACTCAAAAGGGTGGCTCAGTCTTTTTAGTGTCTGCCTTCGGATCAGGTCATGATCTCACCTGGGATTGAGTCCAGTGTTGGGATCCTTGCTCAGTGGGGAGTGTACTTCTCCCTCTGCCCCTCTCCCTACCTGTGCTCTTTTTCTCTCACTCCCCCTCAAAACTTAAAATATTCTTTTAAAATAAGAAACATAATCAAAAGATGTTCCTCATGCTACATCAAGGAGATACAGTTATATCCCTTTCCTCCCCACCATACATAACCCTTGGAAATAACTAATTTGTTCTCTGTAATTTTATTATATTGAGAATGTTAAATAAATAGGATCACACAGCATGTGCCTTTTTAAGAATTTTTATTCTGTCAGTATGATGGCCTTAATGAAAAGTGGACATTTTGGTTATTATAATGTGATAGATCTGGAAAACAGACTCTCACATCTCCTTCGAGACTGTTTATGTAGTTGATGTAGATAGTAGCTAGATATTATATAATTTGTTTAGTGACTTGCCTAAATTGTGTTTGCTAAGTCTGTATTTTGTCACATGTGGTCTCTGAAAGATTCTGTTCATTTAGCTTGAATTCAGCTAGTGACAGACATCCTTGAATGCCAGGAACCATCTGGAAGAGACAAGGTGGGGGGCAGATGGGGTAAGAAGAAGAAAAGGAAGAAGAAGGAGGAGGAGAAGCAGTGGTAGTAGTAGTAGTAAACAAAAAAGAAGAGAAAGAAACCCTCTTCTATCTTTTACAAATTGACTCTGTGCTGGAGCTCTCCCTTGGTTCTTAGCCAGGCTACTTCAAACCCTGCTAAAGCCTTCACTTTCGTCTTGCATTGAGCCTAGGGGTCGGTCCAGGGTAAAACCTTCAAGCTGTCTCAGTTTTTTTCTAAGCATTCATTCCTCCCTGATCATGCCTGTGGCTTTCTAAATTCCCTGCCATACTACACACAGGTACTTTTTTAAATTTAAAAATATTTTTCTTAGTATAGTTGACATGTGACGTTACATTAGTTTCAGGTGTACAACACAGTGTCAACAACTGTACATTATGCTGTGCTCACCACAAGCGTGGCTGCCATCTGTCACCATACAGTGCTATTACAATACCATTGACTATATTCCCTATGCTTCTGAATGCTCTAATTTCCCACAGAATCACTCTCCTTGCTTTTCCTCCCAGGCTCTCAGTGCTCTCCAGTGTGCCTCAATTTAATCTTTTGCCCCAGGTGCCTGCTTACTGTTCATTTACCTCACAATGTTTTTGAAGAATGCCAAGAACTTTTCTGCCTTCAGTGAGCTCCAAGTTCAGCAAAGCAAAGCACTTTCCATGAGTCCTTCCAGTAGCTCCCAGACAGCTTAGACCAAACACAATTGTTTGTAAGGTCAACTTTGCTCCCTCCAGAACAAGAGACTAAAGTCCCCCACTGGGAATGGACACTACCATCTCTAAGACCATCACTGGGCCAAGAACAAGAGTGGAGCAGAATAAAGAAAATGCTGCAGAGATCTTCCATCATTTTTAAGTTGCCTTTCTCTTGATTCAGTCTTTCTTTGGTGGTTGTGAGCCTTTGACTATTTTCCAGAATTCTGATGAAGATGAATCTAATAGTAGTTGCTCAATGATTTCATGTTTCTGTGGAGAGGTGGGCCCTTAAAGCTACCTTCTTCAACAATTTCACTGATGTCACCCAGGATAATGCCTTTAAGGTCCCCCTAAGTTTTTTGTAATCAACAGTTTGATCCTTTATACTGCCGAGTAGTATTCCAGGATATGGATCCCCTGTGGTTTGTTTACCCACTCACCCATCATAAAACATTTGTGTTGCTTGCAGTTTGGGACTATTATAAGTGAGGCTACTATGAACTCTCATGTGCAGATTTTTGTGTGGATATAAGTTTTCATTTATCTCAGATAAACGCCCAGGATTAATGATGGCTGAGTCTCATGGTAATATGTATATATTTAATTTTTATTAAGAAGGTACCAAACTATTTTTCAGAGTGACTATACTGTTCCATATTCCTATCACTGACATATGAGAGGCATGGTTCTTCCACCTCCTCACCACCATTTGTTGCTGTCACAGTTTTATTTTAGCTGCTCTAATAGGTTAGTACCGATATCTCATTGTGGTCTTGATTTGCATTTCCCTAATAGTTAATGATAAACATACACATATGGTTATGTGTGGTTAAATATAAATAAGATGAATGAAAGAAATGTATAGGGATGAGAGAAAGGAATTAGGATTATTTTGTTATTATAAACTATTCACACTACCCATGGAGGTGGTATAGTGTTATTTGAAAGTATACTTGAATTAGCTCTAAATGAATATTGTAAAGTCTAGGATAACCACTATGAAAAGAAAAAAAAAAGGGATATATTAAGAAAGGAGAGAAATGGAACCATATAAAATACTCAGTTAAAACCACCAAAAAAGGAGGAAAAAATGGAAACAAAAATGGGAACAAAGACCAAGGGCAATACATAGACAACAGCAATGAATGTGGCAGATATTTACTCCATGACATCAATAAACACTGTGAATGTCAGTGCTCTAAAAGCAGCGTGTAAAGGACAGAGATTGTTAGAGTGAATTGAAAAGTACAGCCCAACTCTTTGATGAGAACTCAATCATATGCTCTCAATCTAATTACATGGCAGGTTTAGAAATTAAGACATCCCATTTATTCAGGGGAAAGGATAAAAAACTGTAATGAACATCCCAGAATTTCAGTGACTTAATATTTCAAATATTTATTTTTTTTATTCACATAAAATCCATATAGCAGAAGAAAGACTTGAGAGCAGGGCAAGCTTTACTACCCAGGGGTTCAGTCTTATGAAAGTTTCACTTTGCTCTACACTTATTTTTTTTTTAAGATTTTATTTATTTGTCAGAGAGAGAGAGATCACAAGCAGGGGGGAGCAGCAGGCAGAAGGAAAAACAAAGAACTTCTTGCTCATTCTTGTTCCTTCCTGCTGAACAAGGAGCCAAATGCGGGACTTGCTCCCAGGACCCTGGGATCACGACCTGAGCCAAAGGCAGACACTTAACTGACTGAACCACCCAAGTGTCCCTACACTTGAATTTGAAAGTTGCTTTATGTTGAAGTCCATTCAGTAGAGAAGAGAGAGTGGAAAAGCTACACCTACTTCTTAAGTATTTGGCTTGAAGTAACAGATTATTTCTACTCATATTATATTTGCATGAAGCAGTCATATGCCATGACCTAAATATGAGGAGGAAGAAGAGGGAGGGTTTGCAAATGGGGTTTCTGGCCAGGCAGTGACCACCTAGCAATGACTCTACATTATGGAATGTGAAGGTCAGTGTTTGGTGGACAGTCATGTCTGTCATGGAATCGTGCATCAAGAACCCAAAACACTGGGTTTACTCTTTAAATCATTAAGCCCAATTCAATTCTGGGAACTTAACGTCTAAAAAAATTATTCAAAATATTGCAAAAGCTCCCCAAGCATACATCAGGGCTCCTTTGGTGTTCTTCCCAACTCTCTCCTCTCCTCTGACAAGAACACCCATGATGCTGTAAGAGAATGATCTCCATTGATCCAGGTAATCCTTCCAAGTATTATCTCTGAGCTTTCAGGGACATGGCTCCTTTAGAAGGTTCAACTGGGGGTAGCACTGGTTTAATACTTATGCAGTAGAAGATATACACTGAAAATGACCCAAAAGACAAATAAAAAAACTGGGAAAAGTTATTTCTAACACATATGATAGACAAAGGGCAGGTTTCTTACAATTCTTAAAAGAAGACTAAAACCCAGTACAAAAAAATAAAATTGTTCAAGTGGAACACAGAAATGGAAATATAAACAGATCTGAATAGTTGAGAAGATACTCAATCTAACTCATAATTTAGGAAGTTAAATTAGCTTTTCAATGGGATGCTATCTTTCACCCATAAAACTGACAAAGATAAAAAAAAAAGTTTAGTAAAATAATTATTGGGGAGTATAGGAATTTTGTTTTTTGTTCATAAATATGAAACATAAAAATAAATTTTAATTTTTACAGAAATCCCATTAAGTTACAGGTTTTTCAGGTACTACAAGATCTGGTGAGGTCCCAGTCATCTTGCTTAAGACCTATTCTCACGTTATTTGAATCTTAATTATTTTGTGCTTTAATCTGCCTGCTTCATTGTCACCACCATGTTACACTATATCCCAAATTCGCACGCATGTGTCAAGCTCTCAAAGGGGAGTCTTGAAATTGTGCACTATTACCACATTTTGGCGAGGGGGTATTAATTTAAATGTACTGAAATCAGTACGTTCCCCACAGGTAGCCAAAAATGCCCAAAAACAAAGTGCACATAGAAAGTAACATGATGAATATCAGAGAGTCTGCTTTTATTTGGGTGAGCAATTATTTTGCCCTTTTTCAATTTGGTACTGTCCATATGAAGCATTATCAAGTAGCATTATGAAGCCACGGAAAGTTACACATATTTCTACAGCAAAACACAGGGCCTCCACTAGCAAGCAAATTGATCTTTTCCCAGAAGGAGTACAAAATAATGTTTTCTGGTTTCAAATTCATCAATTTCATGACAAACAGAAAGACTGGAAATACAGAGGCATCATTCAAAGTTCTACCCTTTCTAGAAAAATGTAAATTAAGTCACTGTATTGCCACAAAGATAGCCAAACTGAGCACAAAACTGATGATGACTATTGTGTGCAAAAGCAAAGTAGAAAGAGCAATTGGTTTGTTTTTCAAAGGATGCTGCTGGATATGGCACACCATGAGTGATATTCAATATAAGTGAGCAATGATGATCACTCTGTTCATGGAGAAGACATTTAACTTTATAGTTAAATATAAACTATATTTAACTGAAAACTATATGATCTGCTCTTGGCGTATGTGCAGTGTGTTCATATACATATGTCATGCATATATGACTCATTTCTGTTAACCTCTTAAAACATTTTCTCTTAAAAGCACATACCATACAAAACACTTGATTCCAAAAAAAAAAAACTATTTTCTGAGATGTAATGGAAGCTGGGAACACATCATGCGCACTCTGGAGAGAAATGACTGTGAGCAAAATGTTGCCTTTGAACATCCATACACATAGTGCTACGTGGGCAGAGAATGGTGGGAGGTCAACTACATGCCTCCTGGTCTACATTCTCTGCTGAAGAACACAGTGAAAATTAGGAATATACTTAAGCAAAGATACTGTGCCTTTTCTCCAATCTGATGCCTCAAGAAAACCGACCAATGATACGACTTATTTTCACAGTAAAATACACTTTCTTTTTGGATCAAAGATAACAATTCACTGAGCACTTTCTAGGTACCAGACATTCTACTTGTCTTATGTAATTTTCATTATTTCTCATGGTTTCATGTAATTCTCACCACAACCTTCTATGGAAAGTATTGTTCCTCTTTTTAATAAGGCAACAACAACTTAGAAAAGTTAAGTAACTGGTACTTTGCTTTTTAAAATTTAACTTGGGGGGTGCCTGGGTGGCTCAGTGGGTTAAAGCCTCAGGGTCCTGGGATCAAGCCCCACATAGGGCTCTCTGCTCAATGGGGAGCCTGTTTCCTCCTTGCTCTCTCTGCCTGCCTCTCTGCCTACTTGTGATCTCTGTCTGTCAAATAAATAAATAAAATCTTTTAAAAAAATAAAATAAAATTTAACTTGGGAATTAAAAGATCTCTTTTTTTATTATATGCCACAAGTTAACTAAATTCACTGTGTGCTTTCTTTTAGGATGACTAGATCACAAACTGCTCTT
Source organism: Meles meles (assembly GCF_922984935.1). Lineage (NCBI taxonomy): Eukaryota > Metazoa > Chordata > Mammalia > Carnivora > Mustelidae > Meles > Meles meles. The sequence continues at coordinate 91,090,949 of NC_060068.1, forward strand.
ATAGTCATTATAGTCTTCTACAAGACTTGATAATATTTAAGTAAAAGAATACAGAATGACAGGGTGAGACTGACAATTTCTTTTCACAGACAGAAGATAAATAGAGAAAGAGGAGAGATTCTGCTCCATATGAAAAAAAAGTATTATTCTCAGGTATACATTGAGATTTTTTTTTAATTGGGAATGGAAATCCTGACAAAAGCAAATATCAACAAAGTATCACATTATCCGTGTCATGTACACAATCTCTACCACATCATAATTAATTTAGAGGGCAATAAAGACGCATAACAAAAGCTTTTGGAAAATTTAAAACATTTCAAATAACTACTGAGTCAAATATGATAGATACTTAGATCTAAATTACAGCAAAATACCATAAAACACACTAGTTTTGTGATATAGTAAAAAGGGTACTTAGTTTAGCTTCTTATACTGGGTGAAAAAAGGACCAAAAACAAATAACTTAAGCATCCAGATTAAGTAATAGTAAAAAGAAAAATTTAATAATCTATATGCAGTAGATTAAAAATGGCCACAGATTCTTTTATATTCCTCCCATGGGGTGGGGTAAGCTGAGGTAGGGTTGGGGTAGGGTGGTTGTCTGCATCCCACCTTTCAATCTCTTTCAATCTCTGCTGTTTCTTCTTACTTCTTTAATCATTAGAATAATGCAGAAATGAATAAATGCTAGTTTCCAATCTCAGAGTTATGAGATGCCATTTAAGAAGTCCAACTATCCTGCTGGAGAGCCACAGGGAGAGGAAGAGAACCTCAGGTGCACTCAACCTTCCAGCTGCCATTTTGAACCTCTCAAAAATATAAGCCCCAAATGAATACCTAGTGACCACAGGCAACACATTATGGAGAATAATCCAGCCAAGCCCTTCTCAAATTCCTGACCCACATCCTCAACACAAATTGAATATTAAGCCACTAAGATTTAAGGCAGTTTGTTAAAGAGAAATAAATAATTGTAACAGAAATTGGTTTCTAGAAGCAAAATGCTGCTATGTCAAAAATCAAAAACATGTGGCAATGATTTTAGGAACCACAGCAGGGAGAAGTTAGAGGAGCCTTGAAGACTCTATTGATGAAAGTTGGAAAGGCTTTGAAGCAGAAGTAAAGAGTGGTGAAAGAGATTCTAAATTGCCCCGACTTTCTTGCCTAATATACCTTTTAGCCAGTCACAGTTTCCTGAGTGACACATTTCCTTGTTCAGTATTCTCTTCCCCTGTCTGTGAAGCCCACCACCTCGCTTTGTCTGCAGATGTGACAGCCAACTCTTCTGTTCAGGAAGGTCTGGCTTCTTTGTCTGCTGTTGGCTAATACTTGAAGGAAACTCAAATTTGATCATGTACTTACTATTAGTGCCAATACTTAATCCTCACTCTTTCTGTTTCCATAGACAAAGAAATGACTTATACCCTACCCGTCAGGAGCAAACAGTGTGACTCTTTCCTGCCCATCTTCATTCCTTCCCATGGGGAGAAGGTGACTCCATGGGTTGGTAAGTTAAAGGAAGGAACTCAACGTAGTCTCTCTAGATTCACTCTTTCATGCCTTTCTGCCTGGAAAGACTGCTGTGTAATAAGCTCAGCTGGAAAAATTATACTATTTAAAGGGATGCTTGCTGTTGTGTATTTTATTTCTCATGTAGTTGTAAGTTATGATTGAGGAAGAAGAGGACATTTATATCTCATCTCCCCCAAATTCAATATTTTACCTATATCTTACCTACAGGAACCTGTTCAGTTATCTAAATTTATAACCACTCAATCACATTCCAGAAGAGAAATTTTAACCATATGAGCTAAAGGGATCTTTGAGCACCATGAAAATATATGCATAATCTTGTATTCATTAATATTTTTTTCTGAGAGGGTCAAAAGATTGCTTTCATCAGATTTCCCTAGAGGTCCATAACCTAACTCTGGTTAACAACTATTGCTCTTGAAATAACTTCCTGAGCATCTTTTTCCTTTCCACCTGTCCCCCTTCCCCTTCCCTCCCACCCACCAAGCCCCTAGTTGTTAATTAAGTGCAGGAATAAAGAATCCTTTTCTTGTTTACAGGATTATTTGACAGGCATTTACTTTTAAGGATCATCATTTTGCAATATCAGTGTATCTCAAATTTATGAAAATAGGTAAGAACAATGAGAAGAGGGTTATCCTTACAAAGCTAAATACAGAAATGATCAACTATAATACATTAGCCTTGGAAACAGATGTGAACCAAACTTCACGCTTTTCAAATGGGAGAGATAATACAACGCATATATTCTCTATTACCTAATGGCCCACCAAGGTCTGGAGCAGTATTCCATGATAAAACATCCAAGTATTTCTGTAGCAAAACACAAATATTCTAAGTGTTATGGAGATTACATTAGTGTCATCTCACATTAGGTCAGGATTTTGCTACAAAATTAATTATGAAATACTTGTTTTTCAGTGATTTGGGGAGAGCATGTGGTTAAGGGATTATAAACCTATAACCAAACACCATTATTGCTTTCCTTCAATCTCCCCTCTGCCAAGACTAAATATAGTTTCTTTATTTCTTTCAAAATCTGTTTGTTATCATCTTTAATGATCCCCATAGCTATCCTTTGTCAGCATATTCTGACAAACAGTTGAATCTAAAACACCTTATATTATTATGAGTGGAGTCTGAATGGAAGATTACTTTTGGCCTTCTGGCCTGTGATGATAACCAAATGGCATCAGAGTCAACTTTCAATACCTTCAGGGATAACCCATTTACATCTGCATCACTCTTTCTAGAACTTGATTATGAAGCCCTGATGTAAACTCCAGTCTCCACACATCCACGGAAGTCATCTTGTTCTTACAGCCCTTGGAAATCGGCCCAATGATGCTTTTATCCTACAACAAAATGAGTTGTCCAAAAATGGAACACGCTGTCTTCGAGGATAATGAGTTCCCTTTTATCAGAAGCATTTAGGCAGAAGCTAGACAATGTAGTGAGTGTGATCATAATACTGAACAATACTGAACAATAAACATAAAACAATAAAAGAAGTTCATTTAATCCTTGTGTAATTGCACATTTTATCTTGTAAACCCACTTACGCAGAGTTGATAATTAAGCTTTATCCCACATGCTCAAAGTTATTAACCAACATTTGGGCAACTGAAAATCTATGATCTCAATGCTTTTGTCATCCACAGGAAGGAATATCCTATTTGTACTTATAGGGTTCTCAAGTCCTAGGACTGCTCTTCCTCAGAAGGGGTATACAGCTACAATCCATTTCAGTTCAAACCAGTTAATGATATTTACTGATCTCTTAAATTATCCCTACATGGACTACTTAGAGCTTGTTGGGAAAAATTTACATGGATATATAATAACTGGAGACCACAGACGACATAACATAAGTATGTGTGAAATACCCTGGTAAGAATACATAGGCAAGAATACACTGGAAACACAAATAAAAGAAAATTAAGAAGCAAGGCACTTTGATTGAGAAGTCAAGAGTCTTGATATGGTCTGGGCCATCTCAGGGCAAAATGGGGAAGTAAAAGCCATTTGTAATCAGGAGACTAAACTTCCAGTTTTTTTTTTTAAATATTTTATTTATTTATTTGACAGACAGAGATCACAAGTAGGCAGAGAGGCAGGCAGAGAGAGAGGGAGAAGCAGGCTCCCCGCCGAGCAGAGAGCCCGATGTGGGGCTCGATCCCAGGACCCTGGGATCATGACCCGAGCTGAAGGCAGAGGCTTTAACCCACTGAGCCACCCAGGCACCCCTAAACTTCTAGTTTTTTATCCTTTCCTCCATTAGATGCTTTTAGGTCCTCAGTCCAAAATTCTTACTGGATATCAATTCTTCTAAAAGCTTATTTTCAGGAAAAATTATGATCAGATTGCTTCATTTGCATTGGAGTCCAATGAGTATTATATAACATTTAGTATAGTTCTACACAGCTTCCTACACCCTAAATAAAGGGTAATAAATTTTGTCAATGAAGAATTATATTTCTAAGGGTACTATTAGAGACAAAAAGTTGTAATATGATAAGAAAAGGGTTAATAATGTATTATAAAAGATTATAAAAGAAAATTGCAAAAGGACAAATATAACATGATAGTAATTTTGAAACATTACTATATGTTTAGAAATACATAGTAAAAACATACAAATATGAAGAATACTCTCCCACTTAACAAAAGGGATTTTTCTCTAGGGAAGAAGGAGGTAGAATTTTGCCTGTAATATTTCACTAAAAAATAAGATAGGCAGAATAATCCGAATATATAGAGAAGTATAATGAAGTACAATATATTCATAAGCTCCCTCTTAATACCCATTGCCAATGTTTTAGCTTTATCTCTTCTAACCTGTAATATTTTCTTACATGGTTGCAATTATACTTCCAAGAAGTTTATTATCTACTTTTTTAAAAAGATTGTATTTATTTATTTGAGAGAGAGAACAAGTGGGTGGAGGAACAGAGGGAGAAGGATAAGCAGACTCCCCACTGAGCAGGGAGCCTGACTCAATCCTGGGACTCCGGGATCATAACCTGAGGCAAAGGCAAATGCTTCACCTACTGAGCCACCCAAATGCCCCTATACTCTATTTTAATTCAGCATTTTCTCATGTCACTAAAATAAAGCATTTTCTCATGTCTCATGTCTCTAAAGTTTATTTGTAAAAATGTTTTTTCTTTTAAAATTATTTCTCTTTTATATTTTCAAATTAGAAAACTAAAAGGCCCTTTTAGGAAAAAGTGAAATAATGTGACAATGTATTAAAAAAAACTTCCCAATACTTGGCCTCCGTTAATACTATTCTATTTACTTTATCAATGTTAACATGCTGATATGTTTGGGTATATACCACACACAGGCACACACACACACACACACACACACACACACTCTTTTACCACCTTTTTCTATGCTTATTAAAATGTGGATACTCATATATAAGATTCTTTTTATAAAAATATGTATTAATTTGCTTTGTTAATTTATATTCATTCAATAATCATTAATTAAGCACATTATATGTTCCAGACAATGGGGATATAGCTGTGTATAGGACAGACACAGTATCTATGCTTTCATGGGGCTCTCACTTCCTGTGTATATGGTTATCACTCAAGTTCAATACATACATCTAACGTACTGGTTCTGGGAGGAGAGGGTGTTGTGTTTTTATTTGTTTCTTTCAATTTTTTTATTGTAGAAAGAAATAAACACATGAAATAAAATTTACCCTCCCAACAATTTTCTAGTGCCCAGTATAATATTCTCAACCACATGCACACTGTGGTTCAATAGATCCCCAGAACCTTCCCATACCGCATGACTGAAACTCTTCATGAAAATTTATATCCATTGAACAACACCCTACTCCTTCTAACCCCCCAGCTTCTGGAAGCCATCATTCTATTTTTTGTTTCTATGGCTAACTCACTGTATTTAATAGCTGCCTAGCATTCTCTAGTATTTATGTACTGCTCTCGTACAGTGCATAAATATAGGTGACAGATAGATATTGCATGAATATACAGAAAAGACATCTATAGTATTATAGATAATCCTAACCTACAAAAGACTTTTTTTTAATGCTTAGATATCTGGTCTGTCTGGAATATATTTTTATAAGTGATTTGTAATACTGATTAAATTTCTTCTGGATGGATGGATCCCTGTGTTAGCACTACCTATTATATAAGTCTCTGAAAGAAACAGTGCTGTCTTACATTAAGCTCCCAAATATTCTTTAATCTCTTTCTAAACTCTCCATTCTTCTCCAACAATCTTTATGTCCAATTCTGTATCAAATAATACTGTTTTATTACAGTGGATTGACAATGTATTTTAACATCTGGTAAAAGAAATCCACATTGGTCATTCTGTTTATAAAATATTCCTGGCTATCCTTAGTTATTATTCCATCTGAAATTTAAAACAGTTTTATCCAGTTCTAAAATTAAACCATTTGATTGTTATTAGAATTACACTAAAGTATCATGTAAATTTAGAAGCACTGATATTTCTATATTACAGCTTCCTATTAAAATATGTATTATACTGTTTCAATTGATTACAATCATGTTTTATGTCCTTGCAAGACATTTTACCATGTATTTCTCATAGAACCTTTGCCTTACTTGTTAATTTATCCCTAAAATGTTTCATCCCCTACAACAAAATGAATATTTTGCAGTTTTAGAGAAAAGCAATAGATTATTGCATATTTATCTATCCAACCACCTTCTTTGTTGTATACTTTATAATTATAGAAACCAAAAGTTTCTAAAGTATTACTAACTACTTCTTTCAGCAATTATAGTACACATCATTTTGGAGTCTTATTAAATTGATTTTGATTCCAAAACCAGACTTAGTAGAAGATATTGCCTTATTTTGAATTTAAGTAGAAATGGCTTTAATATCGTACTATTCATATGTTATTTATTTTTGGTGTCTAGAAAAGCTTTATCATATTTATTTATTTTTATTTATTCTTATTTAAGTTTCACTTGAGATCAAAAATTTTTGCTAAAGCTTATGAAATCTCCTTTTCTTCAAATGGGAAGAATACTTTCAGGATATGCTATATAAACTTTATGTAAGCATAAAAGTTTTATTTTTTTAAATTTACTGACAGTGATTTATGTTGATAAATTTCTATTATTGAGTGAAAAATTGTCTGTGTATTGTTCTTTTACCACCCTACTGACTTTACTATTCAAGATATTTATCCCTATATGTATATGAAATTAGTATATAGTTTTATTTCATACGATCTTTAATAAGCCTTAGTACTGAGGGGCACCTGGACGGCTCAGTCATATAAACATCTGCCTTTGGCTCAAGTTGGGATCTCAGGATCCTGGGATTGAGTCCTGCATCAGGTTTCCTGTTCAGTAGGGAGTCTGCTTCTCCTTCTCTTTCCCTCTGCTCCTCCCCACTGCTCATTCTCTCTCTCAAATAGAGACAAAATCTTTAAAAAAAAAAAAAAAAAGAAAGATTTTGTACTGAAATTATGTTTGTTTCTAAAGTTAAGTAGGTTGATTCACATCACTTTCTTGTTTTGCAATAGTTTTCAATAATTAGAGGCCATAAATAACTCACCTTTTAAAACAATAGTAGCATAATGTCTGTGTAATGGCACTTTTTTTGCTTTTTTTTTTTAAGATTTTGTTTATTTATTTGACAGAGAGGGACACAGAGAGAGAGGGAACACAAGCAGGGGCAGCAAGAGAGGGAGAAGCAGACTCCCCATGGAGAAGGGAGCCTGATATGGGGCCCTGGGATCATGACCTGAGAGGAAGGCAGATGCTTAATGCTTAACGACTGAGCCACCCAGGTGCCCAATGGCACATTTTCATTACCTTTCCTATGTGGATGAATCTAGACTTACATATCTAAGAAGATACGTAAATAAATAAATCAATGAGTGTCATATAAATAAAACTAAAATGTCAATATCTTATTAAAATCAGTATGCAATGGAATGGGAGAAGATATTCACAAATGACAATACAAAGGGCTGATATCCAAGATCTATAAAGAACTCCTCAAACTCAATACACACAAAACAGATAATCTCATCAAAAAAATGGGCAGAAGACATGAACAGACACTTCTCCAAAAAAGACATACAAATGACTGACAGACACATGAAAAAATGTTCATCATCATTAGCCATCAGGGAGATTCAAATCAAAACCACACTAAGATACCACCTTACACCAGTTAGAATGGCCAAAACTAACAAGACAGTAAACAACAAGCGTTGAAGAGGATGTGGGGAAAGGGGAACCCTCTTATACTGTTGGTGGGAATGCAAGTTGGGGCAGTCACTCTGGAAAACAGTGTGGGGATTCCTTAAGAAATTAAAAATAGAGCTTCCCTATGACCCTGCAATTGCACTACTGGGTATTTACCCCAAAGGTACTGATATAGTGAAAAGAAGGGCCAACTGTACCCCAATGTTCATAGTGCAATAGTCACAATCACCAAACTGTGGAAAGAACCAAGATGCCCTTCAACAGACAAATGGATAAGGAAGATATGGTCCATATATACAATGGAGTATTATGTCTCCATCAGAAAGGATGAATACCCAACTTTTGTATCAACATGGATGGGACTGGAAGAGATTATGCTGAGTGAAATAAGTCAAGCAGAGAGAGCCAATTATCATATGGTTTCACTTACTTATGGAGCATAAGGAATAACATGGAGGACATGGGGAGATGGAGAGGAGAAGTGAGTTGGGGTAAATCAGAGGAGGAGACAAACCACGAAAGACTGTGAACTCTGAGAAACAAACTGAGGGTTTTGGAGGGGTGAGGGGTGGGAGATTGGGTGACCCTGGTGGTGGGTATTAAGGAGGGCACAAGTTGCATTACAATTGTTACAAGTACGTAATTGATCTTAGTAAAAACATTACAAATCTAAAAGTAATTTTCACATGAAATTAAATATTTTTAGAATGCATATTTAATGAGATTAACAAAGCTATTTTTAATTACCGAACTTAGTCATGGATACCTATGAATTATTGCTAGAATATGACAGTTTGCAATCAATCTTACTGATACTTTTCATTTTATTACCTGAAATAATAAAGAAACATTGATATGTATGTTGAATAAAATGAAAAATTTTTAACAACAACAACAAAAAAAAGGAGGGCACATATTTCATGGAGCACTGGGTGTGGTGCATAAACAATGAATTCTGGAACACTGAGAAGAAATTTTTTAAAAAATCAGTGTGTAAAAAGACAAACTTTAGACAAAATATCCAATAACTGCTAAAATCCAATTTTATGAATTGTATCATATAATGTGTGGTAGGTAGTCTGTAAGGTACCCTGTAAGATGTCTCCTTTGTACAATTTGCTCTCCTTGAATGTGGGCTAGGCCCACTAAGTTACTTCAAATGAACAGAATACAGCAAAGGTAATGAGATATCCCTTCTGAGATTCGGTTATGAAGGGACTGGCTAGCATCTGGTGTACCTTATTTCAGTCTCTCTCTCTCCTCCTTCTCCTGCATTCTGGGAAAGGCAAGCTGCCATGTTGTGAACTGCCTTATGGAGAAACCCAGCGAATGAGGAACTGCTGTGTCTGGCTAGCAGCCAGCTAAAACTCCAAAGGACCATGTTAGGAGGATGCAACAAGCTTTTCAGTAGTCAATGAAAAGTTTTCTCCAGTAAATAGAGTATTTAGATTCTGATTTTCCCATCATACAGTGATAAAGTTATACATTTCACAGAGGGAGATTTTTTATAAAATTTCAAAAGATATGTGGCTTAATTTTCTTTTTCTTTCTTTCTTTTTTTTTTTTTTTTTTCTGGTGTGGCTACTTACACCTATCAGTTTTGTCACTATATTTTTCTTCTGAGTATAATGGTGAAGCCCCAACAGGGTTTCTGTCCATTTATAATCACCTGAGAAACCCTGAGGCAAAAAAGCAGCACTCAGGAAAAAAAAAAGCCTTTTTCTACCCTTTCCCTGTTGTCTTCCCAGCCCACTGACACCAACACACACACACACACACACACACACACACACACACACACACATACTTCTAACAAATGCTGCAGAACTTGGTGTGACTCTAAAAGTTAAATACATTACTGACTAATGAGAATGTCACTTTTATATTCGTTTCCCCAAAACAGCGACAGTAGAACCAAATTTGAACCATTTTGTTTTGTAAAGAGAACAATTTTAAGGAGATTCAGTTTCACTTCTTGATGTCAGCCACTGTGTGCTCTCTTACCACTGCCTTGGTCTGATTCCAACTGGCAAGACAGCAATGAAAGGCAGTAACCGAGTTAACTCAACCTAGTAAAGAAAACACGATGCTTTTAAGAAAGTGCAGTCTATAGAGAATGGTAACAGAAAGAATTAGATCATCCACCCTATCTTACTGTTTAATCCAGAACTTTCTCCTAAACCATCCTGAAATATTTACAATTTAAAATTTGACTGTATGACTCTCAAGTGATAAAAACACAACCTAGAAGTGTATGATTGGCTCAGTCTGTTAAGCATGTGCTCCAGCTCAGGTCATGATCTCAGGATCCTGGGATCAGGCCCCCTTGGGACTCCCTGTTCAGCGGGGAGCCTGCTTCTCCCTCTCCCTCTGCCTCTCCTCCACCAGCTCGTAAGCGCACTCTCCCATTCTCAACTAAATAAAACCTTTAAGAAAAAAACCTAATTTTTGAAAGATTGTTACATTTTCAGATTAATGAGGCAATTTAAAGCTCTCAAAATTTTTCTAAATAAATTTTAAAACAAAATAACAGTTTTAGATTTTACATTTCACATTTGATTGGCCTAAAATTAAACCAGACTCTGTTGTTACCCTATCATAGGACTAGAGCCCAGGCTCCAATCTCTTGAAAATTTGTCATTAATCCACGTATATTATATAGGAGCAGATAGGAGCAAATCATGGGAATGAAGCATGTATGAAAGAAGCAGGGCATTTTTCCGTAAGCATATCAAAAATCTTTAGATGGCATGACTAGGAGTTTCTGCTATGAAATTTTATGGAGGATGTGCTATGTAATAGAAAGAAAATCACTCATTTTGCTTTGATATGCTGTCCTGCAAAGGATAAGAACAAGAAACAGGAAAAAAAAAAAAGCATATTTAAGGCCTTTTGCCCCAGAGTGTATCTACCTTTCATGTCATCACTTTGACTGATTTTCTCACATTGCTGAATTCCCTGGCTTAGAGAAATAGCCATATTTTAAGAACCCAGTTCAATTGGATGCTACTTGCCCTTATCCAGATGACGTTCTGCTTAAATTTCTTCCAGTGTTGAAAATAATCTTAGCAAGCAATGTATGAAAGCAAAAATCTGGAACTTAGGTCTACCCTTAGAGAAGTTTTTCCTAAATGTGGCGATGTTTTTCTTTGTCAGGCACATAGATAAAATACAGCCCTGATAATTCAGCAAACAACAGATGTTCTGCCTCCTAGAAGAAAAATATAGTAACTGCAGAGGATGAGAATTTCCATCTGGATCTGGGCCTGAGCAGATAGCCTTCAACCTGGCACAATGCCCAGCTGGCAGCCTTCTCCCATCATGGTATTGCGAGCTGTGGCCACTTTGCCTGCTCCTCAAGTAACAATGATTTTAGAAGTAAACAAGCTCAAGCAAGGAAATAATTAGTGAATTAATGAATACGTTCTAAACCCTTGTCAAACTCAGCACTGTGCTAGGCACCTAGGCAGACATAGAAAAAAAAAATAAAACCTCAAGAAATTTGCAATTATCCAACAGAAAAAGAAATCGTCTTGACTAAGAAAGTTAAATTAATTATGAGTAATTAAGGAGAAATTTTAAAAAACCCTTATGATTATGGTTTGACTTTGTAACACCAGACAACATAAACTCTGGGTCTTTAATGCCTCAGGTAGAAACCAAGGGAGAGTAAACGAAATTATTTCTCCAAGGATTTGGTGATTCCATGAATTAAATTACAAATCGTATGCTCTGGAAGGGCAAGAGTGTTACATAATATTTAAGCATATAAATTCGGTAGTTAAGATCATCTTGGCTCAAATCCTGGCACTGTCACTTACTGTGAGGAGTTGAATAAGTAACTTAATCTGTTAACCCTAAATGTCCTCAGCCATTAAGTAGGGATAATAGTAATTTTACCTCATTGTATAAGGAGGCTTAAGTGAGGTGATACTATGTGTAAGCTGGTTATTGCTGTGAAAAAAAAAAAAGACACTCAAAATTCAATGGCTTAAAACCATAACCATGTATTATTCTTTGAGTCTATGGAACATCTACATATTTCTGGGCTCATCTGGGCTCACTCTTACATCCACAATCAGCTGTGGATTGAACAGACAGCTCTCTTGCATGTTTGGGGGTCTGTTAGTATAGTCTGGCCTATGAAAGTCTTAGCAAGGACAATTGGGACAAACTCTTCCACAGGGATCTCATCTTCCAAGAGGCAGTCTGGGTTTTTTCACATGGTCGTGATGGAGTTCCAAGAGAAAGAGTGAATGAAAACAAGGTCCCTTGACACCTCTGCTCAGAAGTGAGATACTGTTAACTCAACTACATTCTGTAGTTCAAAGCAAAATGCAAGATCAGCCTAGATATAAAGGATGGAGGAAAAACTTCATTTCTTCATGGATAAATAGATGCGGATACCTGGGGAGAGAGGTCAAAGTGGAAGACTGTTGAAGAATCAAGGCTGTATTATATCTAATCACTCTACTACTTTCATTAAAGTACTTAAAGTGCTTGCTGCTTAAGTGAACATCAGACACTGTCACTACAAGTTGAAAAAAAATTCAGAGACTAAAATCATGGGATTAAAGCTGGATGCCCTTAAATTAGTAAGAAACTGTTTTTGCTAGAATGGGAAGCGGGCAACAGAGAACATAACATTTAAGTGAGGAGTTGGCAAGACTTGACAATGAAGAGCCTAGTAATGGATGTTGAAGGTGTATCAGCAATTATCAGAAAGGAAAGGTAGACCTTATAGGGTCCATAGCTTGAGGGTCTTTAAGCATCTCTACTAAATTAGAATTCCAAACTGCCAACCTCTCTTCTGTCCTTTTAAGTCCCTGGATTAAGAAAGGAAAGTAAACAAGGTTGTAAACTATCTGTTGATGAAGCAATCTAGGCCAATTCAGAGCTAATAATTAAAGGTGAGACCCTAACTTAGCTATAGATGAGACGAGTGATACCTACTCCTAAGGCAAATCTGGGCAATGCAAAGAGATCTACCCAGGACCTCCTAAGAGATGTTCATGACTGTGGTCTGGTATTGATGACTCTAATAGAAGGATTTCAGCTAATGGAGGACAAAATCTGGGAGAAGAAAAGCTTTTCCATGCCACCCTCCAGTAACAGTGTGGACTGATCCTAGGAAACAACCGAGTTGTGTACATTTTTTTTCATAAACACTTGGCAACATACTGTGAGGGCTGGGATGGAAAGAGAAAATGGCCATGCACAGCAACATTCCTTTGACTGGATTCCATTATACAATCAACTCTTAAACATCATTTATAGTCAATTCCACACAGGTGCTATGGTTGCTCCACACACAAACATGGCAGTATTTTTGTCCCTGAGATATTTATGTTCTTACTCTCAGGTACAGCAAACACGAGGAATGATGGACAACACTTTGAACATTGGTAAGTCCTCAGTATGAACAACATCTAGCAAGTTGCAATCAGAAGTGATTGTTTAATCAAAATTGGGCATTGTATCAGGCCAAATGTCCACCTACTGCTTCTTATGCACAGTCCCATGCAGTGAACTAAAATCAGGGTTTATGTCTTGGCTCTCATGCCAGACAGACCTTGGAAAAGTATTTTTACTTTTTGAGGCCTGAGTTTCATTCATCTGTAAGTTAGGGATCAATAATAATAATAATACCTATACTACAGGGTTATTGTGAGTATTAAATATGATAAAATTTGTTTTTAAAAAAGTTAATTATATATAAATTGTTATACAAATTTATTTAGCACCAAGTAAGTACCCAGCACCACACTCGGTAGTAATAATTCAGAGATAAGTAAAATATGGACTTTGTCCTCAAGGAACTTACAGGCTATTTTGAGAAATACTGATAATTAACTATAAAACAAAGTGTGATAAATGGTAACAAACTGTTACAAAAACACAAAAGAAGGAGAGTTTAATTAAGAAAGTAGGCAAAGCAATCAGAGCTTCCAGACGTGCGTCTCTCCTGGTTTCCTGGAGTTTCCTCGAAGCATGGCCCCCAAACGCCAGTCTTCACTTCCGCCTCAAACGAAGAAACCGAGACTGCCTCCTGCCCCCAAGCCAGGGCAGACATCAACATCTCAGCACTTGCATAAGGGAGAAAAAGAACAGCAAGAAGCAATTGAACATATTGATGAAGTACAAAATGAAATAGACAGACTTAATGAACAAGCCAGTGAGGAGATTTTGAAAGTAGAACAGAAATATAACTCCGCCAACCGTTTTTTCAGAAGAGGTTGGAATTGATCGCCAAAATCCCCAATTTTGGGGTAACAACATTTGTCAACCATCCACAAGTGTCTGCACTGCTTGGGGAGGAGGATGAAGAGGCACTGCATTATTTGACAAGAGTTGAAGTGACAGAATTTGAAGATATTAAATCAGGTTACAGAATAGATTTTTATTTTGATGAAAGCCCTTACTTCGAAAATAAAGTTCTCTCCAAAAAATTTCATCTGAATGAGAGTGGTGATCCATCTTCAAAATCCACTGAAATCAAATGGAAATCTGGAAAGGATTTGACGAAACGTTCAAGTCAAACACAGAATAAAGCCAGCAGGAAGAGACAGTATGAGGAACCAGAGAGCTTCTTCAGCTGGTTCACTGACCATTCTGATGCAGGCGCAGATGAGTTAGGAGAGGTCATCAAAGATGATATTTGGCCAAATCCATTACAGTACTACTTGGTTCCCAATATGGATGACAAAGAAGGGAAAGGAGAAGAAGATGATGATGATAATGATGATGAAGAAGAAGGATTGGAAGATATTGATGAAGGAGATGAAGATGAAGGTGAAGAAGATGAAGGTGATGATGAGGGGGAGGAAGGAGAGAGGAGGATGAAGGAGAAGATGACTAATGGAACACTGATGGATTCCAACCTTCCTTTTTTAATTTTCTTCAGTTCCTGGGAGCAAGTTGCTGTCTTCTTTTTTTTTTTTTTCCCCTTTTCTTTTTCTTTTCTCCTCTCGTGCTCATTCGCCCTGTTTTTTGAAGTCTCCTTTTTCTCTCACTTTATACCATGGTTCTCGGCTTATTTTGGGGGGAAATACCTTGAGCAGAATACAGTGGGAAAAGAATCTCTACCCCTTTTTGTTCCAAATTCATTTTTGTCCCTTCCTGTCTCAACAAAAACAAAAACTTTATGGAATCAACACCACCGTGCTCTGTGGGAAAAAAGAAAAACCTTCTGCTCCCTTAGCTCTGCTGGAAGCTGGAGGGTGCTAGGCCCCTGTGTAGTAGTGCATAGAATTCTAGCTTTTTTCCTCCTTTCTCTGTATATTGGGCTCAGAGATTACACTGTGTCTCTATGTGAATATTGACAGTTAGCATTTACCAACATGTACCTGTCTACTTTCTCTTGTTTAAAAAAAAGAAAAAAATCCTTAAAAAAAATGGGGTTATAGAAGGTCAGCAAAGGGTGGGTTTGAGATGATTGGGTGGGTTAAGTGGGCATTTTGACAACATGGCTTCTCTTTTGGCATGTTTAATTGTGATGTTTAACGGACATCCTTGCAGTTTAAGGTGACACTTTTAAAATAAAACTCTCCTAAGGATGACTTGAGCCCTGCCACTTGATGGGAGAATGAGCAGAACTTGTAGGATCTTATTTAGAATTGACATTCTCTATTGTAATTTTGTTCCTGTTTATTTTTAAATTTTCTTTTTGTTTCACTGGAAAGGAAAGATGATGCTCAGTTTTTTTTTTTAATATTTTATTTATTTATTTGACAGAGAGAGACCACAAGTAGATAGAGAGGCAGGCAGAGAGAGAGGAAGGGAAGCAGGCTCCCCGCTGAGCAGAGAGCCCGACGCGGGACTCGATCCCAGGACCCTGAGATCATGACCCGAGCCGAAGGCAGCGGCCCAACCCACTGAGCCACCCAGGCGCCCTGATGCTCAGTTTTAAACGTTAAAGTGTACAAGTTGCTTTGTTACAATAAAACTAAATGTGTACACACACACACAAAAGTAGGCACATGGATAAGCCAAAAAAAGATAATAAATAAGATGAAACATAAGAACTGGACCTTAAATAATGACTAGAAATTTGCCCGGCAACTCAGCTGAGATAAAAGCAAACTCATCATAAACCTAAGTTGGGGACAGGGAAAAGCACCTGGGGAAGACTGACACAGTCCATGCGTCTAGAGTGTGGGGTACATGGTACCAAGAAATTCTCAGAGGGCAGCTGGCCCATGATAAAACATCTCTTTGAGGTGGAGAGTCAGGACTGTGTTTGCTGGTCATGTGGGACCATCAAAGTTTTCTGAGCAGAAAAGAAAACAATAACACGTTATTGTCAGTGTTAGAAAAGTTGTTTTTCTTAAGATAGTAAAAAAGACAAACTGGAAAACCTAAATTGTGTATAAAAGTGTGATTTTTGCTTGTTTTTTTGTTTGGCACTAATCTGGTTAAGGATGAGACACTGAGAGGACAAAGAGACTGGGGCAGGGTTTTTTGAAGAGAAGAGATAAATTTGGGAGCTACTGCAGAAGAAAGGAAACTAATGTTGTAACTGATGGAATACAGAAAGGAAGAGAAATCAAAGATGATTCAGAGGCTTCTATCAGGGGAACTGTGTGGATGATAGTGCCATTAACCAAGACACAATGTCCAGAAAGAGGATGCATTTTGGAATAAAGAAGAGAAAGAGTTCAATTTGGGGTAAGTTGAGCTTAACAAGCCAGCAGGATATCCAGATGGAAATGTCCAGAAGGTTGGGCACAGTTGCAAAGTAAGCAATTTACTTTGCCTTTCTTTCTTCCACCACAAAGTGGATGGGATATTGCTTGCCACTTCTCTCCAAGGACCATAGAGAGGATTAATGAAGCAGTGTTCACATTTATTCCACACCAGGGATCAATGAAAACTTGGCAAAGTATTTGGTTGGAATCCCATTATGCTAACTTGAAAATAAAGCAGCTTTGATATGAAAGTCATTGAGGGAGGAGAATGAAAACCTGCAAGGCCACACTGTAGAATGTACATGTATATCCAGCAGTCAGTCCAAGCACAGCTTTGATGTGGGCGGCCACTAGCCTGTTTCCAGCTAAAGTCAGTGAAAGAGAACCAGCCTTCCTATTGTCTGCACTTTCCTTTTGAGTTCCTTTCCAAAGCCACAGGACTCAGCCCAAATGTGAGCTTAGAGATTTCTCAATTTCTCCCCTCATCAATAAAAGTGTTTCCTGAAGCAAGCTACCATTTGCTGCCTCTGTTTTAGATATGAATAACTTTGTTTTAACTCATATGCTAGCGATTAACAGGAAACACTGAGGTCTCCCAGTAACATATTTGACATCACTGCAAGTCAACATCTTAAATCTGAGGTGTTTCTTCTAAAAGTGTGAACTCAGGCATGGAATTATATCTAGTCATAAAATAGGAAATTCATAACCTGAGAAGCTTTCCAATTCAAAGCCATTTAATCCACAAATGTTATTCCTCATCCTACACTTCAGAGAGGGCAGAGAAACAAATATGGAATGAGGAATAGAGGAAAGAACATGTTCTTTGAGGGTTCAGTCAGACTGGGTTTCAACTTTGTCCCTTACCGTGTCCCCTTCATTCTGGTCTTTCTGTGCCTCAGAGTCCTTATTGGTAAAGTGTAGTGTCATGAGGAATGAACTCTAGCCACTTGCTTTCAGTGTGATGTAGTACAAATTACTGAGAGTCTTTCAGGTTCACTTTTCCCACCTAACAAATGAAGATAGTATCATCTGCCATAGTTTATGTAAGAAGTGGATGAGATAAAATTGGTCTTTAGCCTTCGGTCTGGTACAGTTATTGCTATTTAAATGGCAGTTATTATGCTACAAGTGGTGGAGCTGCTGATGTAATAATCTGAAGCAGATGGCTCACAGAAGATCTTCAAGAAAGATAAACTTAACTATGGAGTATGAATAGGGATATCACTACAAACGGCTCCTGTGTAATACAGGTTACAATATATAGCATGATCATTTTTTTCAAGATTATTTATTTATATATTTGACAGAGATCACAAGTAGGCAGAGAGGCAGGCAGAGAGAGAGAGAGGAGAAAGCAGGCTCTTTGCTGAGCAGAAAGCCTGATGCGGGGCTCGATCCTAGGACCCTGAGATTATGACTTGAGCTGAAGGCAGAGGCTTCACCCACTGAGCCACCCAGGTGTCCCCAGTATGATCATTTTAAGTAGGAAATAAAACCACCAAAGGACCGTCTTAGATGAATAAAAGTATCATATTACCTGCCTTGTCTTGGTTTTAAACGAGAAGGCATAATAAGTTGTTAGGTTACTAAAGAATATACAAAAACAAAATAAAATTTGGAACTTCTAATGAATTCCATTGTCCCCAAGGTTGCAAGGTTAAGATATTGAAAAGACAATATCTTACAATAAAAGAATTGTAGCACACTCCTGCTGTTAAAGTTACACTTTCAAAGGCAGTTGTGTAGCTGGCCAATTAACTGCTGTGGGAAATTGACCTTTCACCAGTTATGCTGAGAATTAATATTATGACATATAATTTTGCCAAAAAGAATATCAGTATTAGAAATGATTTGTGAAAATATAACTTCAGTTGACTGACTTTATTAATATACTGCTTCCAAATTCTACATATTATAGAAACAACATAAAGAATGATTCTTATTATAGGTGAAAGTGCCTGAAAGAGCAAGAAGGTACAAATATTAGAGTGTTACGAAATGTTTCTGGAAAAGAAATGTACTATAACATTTTTCCATATCTGGTCCCAAAAATGGATTTTTGAAGCAGGTTAAGCAAACCTCATATACAATAAAGTCATTCTAAAAAGGAGGATAATAACAAAAAACTTGAAAATACCTGAAAGCCATGTGTCATTACAGTTAAGAACTTAAAGTAAGAAGTAAGTCCTGTAACTGATTAGAAAATGTAGTGCTGAGATTCCTGGCAGCCAAAAAAGAGAAGGAAAGCATCTGCTCAGGGGAGACAATCTTAATCTAACATTAAACTCTAAATTTACAGAAGTTTCTTTAGATAAAGAACATTTAACTAGCAACGGAGCAATGAATTAAAAGTAACAGTTTTACAAAAGATAGAGAAACTAGATTCATGTAGTAGAGTTTTATGGAAATTTGTGAGAGAAAAAAGAAATTCCAAGAAAATGCTAAAGTCATAGTTCTGTTAAGAGTTTCTACCTGTCTTTAAAATAATGCAGTCCTGGGGTGCCAGGGTGGCTCAGTGGGTTAAAGCCTCTGCCTTCAGTTCAGGTCATGATTCCAGGGTCCTGGGATCAAGCCCCGCATCAGTCTCTCTGCTCAGTGGGGAGCCTGTTTCCTCCTTGCTTTCTCTGCCTGCCTCTCTGTCTACTTGTGATCTCTGTCAAATAAATAAATAAGATCTTTTTTAAAAAATAAAATAATGCAGTCCACAGGTGTTGTTTCTGGTATCCTAATTGGTAAAAGCGGGTGGAGGGGGGGGGGATGTCCCATACAAGAGCTCACTGCTTAATGTCTGAAACAAAAATCTTCATGGAATATTTGGTAAAGAAAGGATATCTATATCTAGGACTCAGTATCACTGATGAAAGCAAGATGCTGATTTTATTTAAGGTTCTGTGAAACAGAGAGATCAGAATAGGTGGACTTTGGGAAGTAGGATTGATTAAGAGTTAGTTGGTCTTTAGTAGTGATGGAAGTGTCTCTAAAAGTGGAATTGTCTCAAGCTGTAGAACTGTCTGTAAAACTCAACCACAATGAGGCTATTTTGATTAGCTGACCTTCAGACATGTGCTGATGTCACAAACTGGACATTTTTCAGAAGTGCGGTTATAAAAGCAAGTTATCAGGGATTAATGAAGATGGATTACAGCCAAATAACTTTCTTGATTTGGCAGTATAGAAGTTTTTATTCTTAGAGCAGAGAATCTAGAAAAGAACTGTTACCTCTCTCCCCACTGTTGCCTCAGCTAAAATTTTTAAGGAGCTTATTAGTAGTCAATTGGGGTTTTGGTTCTGAGTCCTTGAATAACAAATGTCTTGATTACAGGAACTCAACATTGTTGTGGAGACCAACCATGTGGGTAATAAAGTTAGCATATTGTTATAATAAGTGGAGAATTTACATTGCTATCCATATACCAGCAATGAACAATAGGAGTTTGAAATTAAAAACACAATACCATTTGCCCTAGAACCAAATAATAATAATAATAATGAATCTTACCCATAAATTTAAAAAATGTATAAGACCTATACAAGGAAATCTATAAAACTAATGAAAGAAATTAAAGAAAGTCTACACCAGTGGAGACACATCCCACTCTCATGTGTAAGAAAATTCAATATTGTTAGAATTTCAGGTCCTTTCAGCTTGATCTATATAGTCAACATAATCCCATTCAAAATCCCAGCAAGTCATCCTGTAGATGTTGACAAAGAGATTCTAATGCTTATAGAAAGACAAAGACCCAGAATAGCCAACACAATATTGAAAAAGTGGAAAAAGTCAGAGGGCTGATACCACCCAACTTCAAGACTTACTTTAAAAATACATTAATCAAGGGGCACCTGGGTGGCTCAGTGGGTTAAGCCTCTGCCTTCAGGTCAGGTCATGATCCCAGGGTTCTGGGATCAAGCCCCGAATCGGGCTCTCTGTTCAGCAGGGGGCCTGCTTCCCTCTCTCTCTGCCTGCCTCTCTGCCTACTTGTGATCTCTCTCTGTCAAATAAATAAATAAAATCTTTTTAAAAAAAGATACATTAATCAAAACAGTATAGCATTGACAAAAGAATATATAAATAGATCAGTGGAACAGAATAAACAGCCCAGGAGCAGACCTACACAAATACAGTCAAGCTGATCTTTGACAAATAAGCAAAGGTAATTCAACAGAGGAAGAATAATGTTTTCAACAACTGGTGCTGGAACAACATGATACTTAAATGCAAAAACAAAAACCAGAAAGAAAAAAAACAACCCATGAGTTTAGAGACAGACCCTCCAAAAAAAGACTTTAATATGGATCAGAGACTTAAGTATAAAAGGGCAAAACTATAAAGTTCCTCAAGGACAGTATAAGAGAATATCCAGGTAACCCTAGGTCTGGCAATGAGTTATTTGATACATAACAAAGGCATTATCCATAAAAAAATATATTAAGTTGGACTTTATTAAAATCAAAAGCTTATACTCTGTGAAAAATACTGCTAAAAGAATGAAAATACAAGTAACAGACTGGGAGAAAATATGTGCAAAACACATCAGGTAAATAACTTGTATCCAAAATATATAAAGAACTTTTAAAATTCAACAATAAGTGTTTTTGTTTTCTTTGAGTTAGTAGCAAGTAGTAGAATTAATGATTCATACAGTATTTCTATTTTGGAAGCAACTCAATTTTTAAAAATAAGCCAAAGATATGAAGACACCTCACCAAAGAACATATATCAATAACAAATAAGCATATGATAAGATATTCATCATAAGTCATTAGGGAAATGTAAATTAAAACCATAATGAGATGCCAACATACAACTATTAGACTGGTTAAAATCCAAAGCAATGACATCAAAGCTACTGAAGTTGTGGAGCAACAGGAACTCTCATTTACTGGTGTTCATGGAAAAGTGCCACACAGTCATATCCTCTCTAGCAAGGGTTTCAACACTTCGGAATTTACTCTTCTTATCATACTAAACATACTCTTATCATAAGAGATAGCAATCACAATCCTTGATATTTACTCAGATGAGCTGAAAACATCTACCAACACAAAAACGTCACAGAGAGTGCTCACTTCAGCAGCACATATAGTACAAAAACGTCACAGAGATATTTATATCAACTTTATTTATAATAACTGAAACTTGGAAGCAACTAAGATGTACTTAGTAGGCAAAGGGATAAACTGAGTACATTAATATGATAGAATGTTAACAGTAAGAAATGAGCTCTCAAACCACAAAAAGACAATAAGGAGGAATCTTAAATGCAAATTGCTAAGCAAAAGATGGTGATCTGTAAAGGTTACATATTGTATGATTCCAACTATAAAGCATTCAGAAAAATATCAATCTATGGAGAGAGTAAAAGATCAATGGTGACCAGGGACTTGGGGGAAGGAAAAAGAGGGATGAATAGTTGGAGCACAATAAATTTTTAGGGCAGTGAAATTATTCTTTATGATACTGTAAATGGTAGACACATGATATTTAAATGCATGAATTTTATATGCGTTTATAAAAATCTATCTAACTACAGGGGGCGCCTGGGTGGCTCAGTGGGTTAAAGCCTCTGCCTTTCGCTCAGGTCATGATCCCAGAGTCCTGGGATCAAGCCCCGCATCGGGCTCTCTGCTTGGCAGGGAGCCTGCTTCCTCCTCTCTCTCTCTCTCTCTGCCTGCCTCTCTCCCTACTTGTGATCTCTATCTGTCAAATACATAAATAAAATCTTAAAAAAAAAAAATCTATCTAACTACAACACAAAGAGTAAACCCTAAAATAAACTATGGACTTTTATATTAGCTCATCATTTGTAACAAATGCAACACACTATTGCAAGATATTAATAATAGGAGAAACCAGGGAGGGAGGCAGTATGTGGTAACTCTCTGTACTTTCTACTCAATTTTTTTATAAATCTAAAATTGCTCTAAAAATGAAGTCTATTAATTAAAAAAGACATGAAAATTCTGACTTGATTTCTTGCCCAGAGGAAAGTCATTCTACCCCTGAAAGGAAATTAGCTACATAAGTCAAAGAGTCAATGAGTAAAACAGAGCTCTTCTCAGGAGGCAGATTTAAATTTGTTCGTATGGTCAAAACTGCATAATTGAAGCCCCAAAATTATATTTTTAAAACTTAATAGGCCTCTGAGAAAAAAAATGGCTTACTTTTGGTTCTCCCAACATCTTTAGCATATCAACAAACTGCCTCATCAGAGTGCCTTACATCTACACTCCTAGCACTGGTAGTGGTGTGAGTTGAAGGGAAAGGCAGACCTCATAAGACAATCATAGTTGAAGCATCCTTGGGCATGTGGAATGATGAAATACGGAAAAGCAGAAACAAGCCTAAGATCAGTGGGACAGAATAAACAGGAGACCCACATAAATATAGTCAAGCTGATCTTTGACAAGGACCTTTGACAAGAACCTACTATGTGGCATGTCATTTCATCTCTCCAGTGTATATTTCTGATATTTTATACACAGTTGCCAAATGAAGTTACACAAACATTTGTAATTGAACTAGGTCAAAATCATTGTAGTGATTCCGTTTGAAAGTTAGGGAAGTATTAAAACAAAGGACGAACACTTCAGAACACTATACACTAATTCATTAACAGATTATGTTAATGCTATTGCCCACAGCTGTTTCAGTGGAGTAGTTTTTGGCAATGGTGCTAGCACCCTACAAAGTAAAAATAACAAAAAAACAAAAACTGAAATGTACAAACCCATTAAAGTTTCAGAAAGGCACTGGAAGGCTTTTATATTTTATAGACTATGTGATGCAAAATTTGATTAGTTTAGCACTAAATTATTCATATTTTATATAATTCTTCACTGAAACACCAAAAGTGCACTTTGGATAAATTTCAATGAGCATTTTCTAATTTTAAAAAGATTATCAAGGGGCGCCTGGGTGGCTCAGCAGTTTAAAGCCTCTGCCTTCAGCTCAGGTTATGATCTCAGGGTCCTGGGATCAAACCCTGCATTGGGCTCTCTGCTCGGCGGCGAGCTTGCTTCCTCCTCTCTCCCTCTCTGCCTACCTCTCTGCCTACTTGTAATCTCTGTCTGTCAAATAAATAAATAAATCTTAAAAAAAAAAGATTATCAAAGGCATCAAGGGTACATTGTGCTAATAAGATGCCACCATAGGGCACCTTAACCAATAAAGCTCTGGGGACAATGTTTTTTTATAGTCAAGAAAGTGACTTTAAGTCAAATAAACAATAACATTTATGAATCAGGAAAAGTCACTTTGGCATGGTTTATGTGCCTCAGGCTCAGAGATGTTTATAAGATGCATCTGTGCCTAATCGTGCCTGACATCTTTACACACATTGTTACAGGTACTATCAATAAAACAAAACTGGGAAGTTTCCAGGATTCTTATCCTTTTCTTCCCTGAGCAGGGAAACCTCCCATGAATTCTCCAGCTCCTTAAATACAAGCATTTAGGTGTGACCATATTACTGAGTTCTAGAAATAGGAATAAATGTCAATGGAAATATATGCCACTGCAAGACCTGACCCTAAGACATCTCACAGCAGTTCCCCCTCTGACTTTTTCCCCTTATGGCTGGCTGAAATACAGCAGTGTATTTCAATCCTGTAGAGACCTTGGAAGCTACATATTAAAGATGCCAGAACGCCCATCAACCAGGTCCCCGGATAAAGACATGGAGGAACATCACCATGTCAACCTTGGCCAACAGTACAGTTAGCAAGAAATAAATCTCTTTTGGCTTGAGCCACTGTACAGATTGGGATCTATTTGTGACAGCAATCAGCCTAATCTAACTAACACACTGCCCAACATGTGGAGGACCTAAATTTAGTCATGCCCACTTGCGTTTGGTATTCTTAGAGCTTGATTCCTTAGAGAGCATACTCAAAGAGCTAAAACATCTCTAGCTACTTGAGATCGTTCTCCCCTAAGTTTTGCAAGTAGAGGAAACCTGGATTTTTGCACTGTCAAGTCTAAATGCTCCCTGCAGACCTCCTCCTCAATATCTTCCCCATTTTCTCTGTCCAACTACAGACCAACTCTCTATATCCCCACTTCCAATTTAAGATCTTTTCTTCTTCTGCCATAATTTCATTATAACCAGCAATGTTTTACTGATACGGCTCTTCTTACCTGGTATTCTGGAATGTATTTCATTTGCGTCATTTAACCTGAACAACTGGTAATGTTTTATGATATACTTTAATCACTTCTGAGCTTATCTAAAGAAAAAAAGGACATTTTCTTCTCTCCCGGAGTATGTCCCTGGGTTCAACAGTATACACGGCAACAGTGCACAGATTACAGCTCCACTGACAGGAGGAAGGAATAGGTGGGAGGGTTGGACAGGGAATCCGACTGGCTCACTAGCATGACCAGTTAGCATCCCAGGTGAGTGACACTACCATGGTTCTTCTGCTACCATACATTAAATATGATAAGCTAAGTTTAATCTAATAAAAATTTATAGAACACCTGCTACATGTTGAAAATCAACAGTTAAAGCAGATACCAAAAAGTAGAACACAAAACACTTTCCCACTACAGGCTTGTGACCTAGTGAGAGACACAAGTCATACACAAAAACATTTACATTACAGGACAATAAATGATTAGGTGCCAATATAGATTGTGTAGACAATACATGCCTCGTTGGGTCAGAGATGAAGAGGCCACTGTGAAGTGCATCTGTCAAAATACACTTCAAGAAGCCATAGGAAAGGGGCACCTGGGTGGCTCAGTGAGCCTTCGGCTCAGGTCATGATCTCAGGGTCTTGGGATCAAGCCCCACGTTGGGCTCTCTGCTCAGCAGGTAGCCTGCTTCCCCTTCTCTCTCTGCCTGCCTCTCTGCCTACTTTTGATCTCTCTCTCTCTGTGTCAAATAAATAAATAAAATCTTAAAAAAAAAAAAGAAGCCATAGGAAAGGGACAAATACTGAACCACATCTGATCCAAATTTTCCTGTACCCTACAGAGTTTATTTTTGCCTCCACTCTACACAACAGCATGCATAATTATATCAAGTGCCAGGAACTAGAAAAGCCTCTCCTCTGTTGACAGGTATATGTGGAAAGGAGAATGTCAGAGATTCAAAGGGTATGCGCTCTAGCTGGCTCTTGTCTTCATTATGAGTTATCCCTTGGGCAAAGCTATAAAAAAGCACATCACTTACATATCTGAAACATAATGAAATGGTATGTTTTTAAAAGGTCAGGATGCCAGAATGTACATAACTATTGTGTTAAATTCACTTTTTTTAAAAAAGTGACCTTAAATTCTTTGCAGAAAATCATAATTAAATGCTACATAGAATGACATAACTGAGCCCCTGAAAAATGTTATGAAAAATTTCATTCTAACAAAATCCCAGAGGTCTGAGGTAGTGTATCTTGTTTCAAGTATCTTCCATTCTTAAAGAATTTCCTTTTCGGTTATAAAGTCTGACTTAGCACAATGTTTTAGATCAATAACAGCTCAAAGCTAAATATAAGGATTTGGGTGGAATTATAGGAATTACAGTACTTAGCTCACAGCTACTCATCTATTTTGGCTCTACTAAAGTGTCCACATTTGACTTAGAATGTATTTCATTCGGATGACTGCTTCTTAACTCTGAGCTCTTTCCAAGGCAACCCAAGTTCTCCTGTATAACTTCTCAAAAGGCAAAAAAATGATGTGTGGAATGTTATTAAGATATTCAGTTTAGGGCGCCTGGGTGGCTCAGTGGGTTAAGCCGCTGCCTTCAGCTCAGGTCATGATCTCGGGGTCCTGGGATCGAGTCCCGCATCGGGCTCTCTGCTCGGCAGGGAGCCTGCTTCCCTCTCTCTCTCTCTGCCTGCCTCTCTATCTACTTGTGATCTCTCTCTATCAAATAAATAAATAAATAATCTTTAAAAAAAAAAAAAAAAAAAAAAAAAAAGATATTCAGTTTAGGAAACAAGTTATCAAACGCAAAGCTTGGAGGCTGACCTCCTTAATGCTTTATCAAAAAATGGATTATCAAAAAATAAAAAACAATCATTATTTTTGACAGTTTCAGATTTTAAGTCAATCCATCATAATTCGGTTATTATTATTGGCATTATTTTTTAAATTTTAATTCCAATGTAGTTAACATGCAGTGTTATATTAGTTTCAGGTGTACAATACAACGATTCCACATATTCCTCAAAGGATTGGTGTAATAGTTTTAATATAAAAATGATTTAGTTCTCCACTTAGAATTAAATTATATATGCTACATCTCTACTAATATCTAGAATGTCTCACTCCTTTGCTCTTCTTAATAGTATGTACATCCTAACAAGCTCCCACCTCTAATTCAAGAGTCATTTCAAAGTATGACCTCTTTGGGGAGGTCCCTCAGACTAAAGAAACCATTCTAAACTCTGAAGTCACCTGATATTTTGCATATTCCTTCATTTGAACAAATAATATTGCTTTATGCTTGTGCATTTTTTCACTAGACTTCCTTGAAAAAAGGATTGCTTCATATTCCCTTTTGCTTTCCAGTACCCATTAAATAGTAAGTATACAGTAGGAATTGAATACATATTTTTAAAGAAATGTACGAATGAGTGAAATTAAATTCTTAAATTACCTCTGTCCTTAGTCATAATCAATGTATTTAGCATCCTTTCCAGCCACAGCAGTCTGGAGGAAAAATGGATCAGAAAATTTTACATTCGTGAATTCAATTATTTATTTTTCCACTCACCCATTTAGTAAATGTATTTTAGTGTCCAACATATGCCAAGCACTATCATAGGAGCTAAAGAAAAAGTCTTAGGTTTTGATTTTTAAGTTCATTTCTGAATTGTTTCATATATTTAAATATTTGCAAAGTGTGTCACTGCCAAGTAGTCAAGCAGTTCCTAAGCGATGTTATGGTTGCAGCTGCAAGGCTGGCTTGTCATACTTCCACAAATTCCTTCAGTAAGGAAACAAGGAGTCCAAATGGAATTAGATAGTTTATTACTTTCAGCAATAGTACCATCTTGATCCCAAGCCCCAGTCTGTACTTGGTGATGTGACTAGAGCTAGGTATTGCCTGCGCACACACTGAGAATGCATTACAGGAGGGAAACCCTTGGATCTGGAGACTCTGATCTTCTATCAGGACTATTGGAAAATCTGCCCACAATCCCCTCCAGAAAGAGGTGTTGTCTCTATTACCCTGGAATATAAGCAAATATCTCTGGGGAAAGGAGGAAGGTGTCTCCATCTTTAAAGTGGGGATTATAAATAAATTTGTGCCAGAGTCACTGGCTCCATCTTTCCAAGACATCTGTTTATACAAACATCTCTGAAAAATAGGTGTGGAGCATTTGGCTGGTAATGCCTAGACATGTAGAGATCTGAGATTTATGGAGGAGTATCTTCCAAATTTATGGCACATTATAATTATATATATTTTTAAGTAACATTGTTATATACCTCTTTTAAGTTATCTAATGTATAAACTAAATAGTGCAAATATGATACCCACTGTCAGTCATTTAAAATTATACAAACTCTTACAGAAGAGATTTTGATTATTATTTTCCTCCTTGATTTCATATTTTCCTTCCATTTCCAACACAAAATTTACCCATTATAACTTTAAACCTGAAAATATTTTATTAATGATTCTATCGTGCTTATTTGTAACTGAAATTTATTTGGTTAGATCCTATGGCCATAATATTCTTAGGGTTAAAAATACTCTGAAATTATCATTATAATCATACTACTACTATATGATTATAATAAAATTCTTAATAAACATTAATACAAATAAAGTTAAAATTATATTGGACATGCACTTTTGAAGAGATGAATGAAACTTTAACAATTAGTCCATGTATCCATATAGTGTGTACCATCCATTGTTAGATAAAGCATGTTTAAGACCAGTTCTATTCTGATATTTCCATATCTCATCAATATATAAAATCTTACATATATAAAAATTAAATTAAATAGAAAGAGTTGTAAGCTGGGGCGCCTGGGTGACTCAGAGGGTTAAGCCTCTGCCTTCAGCTCAGGTCATAGTCTCAGGGTCCTGGAATCGAGCCCCACATCAGGCTCTCTGCTCACTGGGGAGCCTGCTTCCCCCTCTCTCTGCCTGCCTCTCTGCCTACTTGTGATCTCTCTCTCTCCATGTCAAATAAATAAATAAACAAATATCTAAAAAAGAAAGAAAGAAAGAGTTGCAAGCTGGAAACCACATACTGATTTTACAAACAGTTTCAATGATCTAAGTGCTTACACGTATTTAAATTATTTAAAAGAAAAAAATTAGAAACCTCATGACTTACAAAAGATTTGTTACCTGATAACCACCCAAAATGTTTTTTTTTCATTTAAATATCTTTTTATTTTTTATTTTTGTAATTTTTAAATTTCTTTTCAGTGTTCCAAAATTAATTGTTTATGCATCACACGCAGTGCTCCATGCAATATGTGCCCTCCATAATACCCACCACTAGGCTCACCCAACCTCCCACCCCCTACCCCTCCAAAACCCTCAGATTGTTTTTCGGAGTCCACAGTCTCTCATGGTTCATCTCCGCCTCCAATTTCCCCCAACTCCCTTCAGGAGAAGGGACATCTCCCCATGTCCTTCATGTTATTCCTTATGCTCCCCAAATAAGTGAAAACATATGATAATTGACTCTCTCTGCTTGACTTATTTCACTCAGCATAATCTCTTCCAGTCCCATCCATGTTGACACAAAATGGTTTTAATGATTTATCAGCTCACAATTATTTAAAAGAAAAAAAATGGAACTACATGACTTGCAAAAGGATTTGTTACATATTCATTAAAGTATTTAATTTTCAAAATATAACTGTGTAACAAAGGATTAATTTACCAAATATAGGTTGTCTAAATCCTTAATAATTGAAAGAAAGGTTTGTCCCTTCCCCTGCTCCTAGAACATATCCTCTTTGCCCATGGAATATCCTGCCTGGTAAGAGTGTTTTTGTTCAGCTGGGAAATATGGGCCACTCTAGATAGTCTATACTAACAATACTACTTGTGTTGTGGACCTTGAATTATTCAATACCAGCTTGACCTCTTAATGGGGCTGGATATTAAGATCAGGCAGGCAGGCAGCCTTGCCTGCATAACTAATCCCCAATAAAAACCCTGCACACAGAGCCTTGGGGGAACATTCCATGGCAATGCTCCATGAGTGTTATCACTCATCATTACTGGAAAGACAGAGTTCTACAGTATAACACATATTTCAGTAACATTTAACAAGCGACTGTTAATTATACCTACTACTCCTCACTTTGAGATATTACAGTCATGAAGTCTAAAATTAGAAAAAATTGTGTTTTAAATCACCCCTGTAAAACAAAACCTTGCACAATGGACTTTTCTTCTTTAAATAAATATCAAAGTGTACATGCCAAATTTTATTTTTCTAGATATCTCACAGTACCCTAAAAATGTGACAGATGAAAAGACAAATTGATTCTAGAATATTAGCATATGGACATCAAAAAGAAAGAAATTAATCTTAATTAAACAGGAAACATAGCATTTTAGAAACATTTTGTCATAGATATCTACCCAAGTAGATATGTTTTTTAAAGCATATACCACCTTATGCAAAAGGACCTAGAAAGTAGTAAATCACTGACTTCACGCAAGTTGTTGTAATAATTATTATGGTTAGGTACATTATTCACAACAGAACTCACAATATAATCCCACAACCAGCTTGGTTAATTAAAATCACATAAGTAATGGAAGAATAAATGAGTATTTAGGAAAGAAACAAGAAAAGCGGTTGATGAGTTATATGAGTAAATTTGTGCAAGTAACCTAAAAATGAATACACATTTACATTCTCAAATGGTTTTCTGGAAACATTTAATGAACGTATATCTCTTGTAATTTAAGTGATGAAACTATCATACTCTAATTGAGCTCTGACACATTTCTCTTTTTTAGCTTTTATCTGTTGCAGGTAAATCTCTTTTTGAATTCATGTCAACCATGCAATTCAAGTGGAAACTGAGACCTGAAAGTGTAAAACTGCTCCTCAAGCTCTTTCTCATTTCTGAGAAATGATGACAGTGGCCAAAGCAAACTGCATTGCAAAATGTACTTCCCAACATTTTCCAAACCTTGAAATTCTATTTCTGAGTTATATGGATAGGTACATGGATAAGATGTGTAACCTTGCCATGATTTTCTCACTTAGATGAAGTAAAATCTGCTGCTGTCACTATTTCTTTTTTTTTTTTTTAAGATTTTTTTTTTTTTATTTGACAGAGAGAGATCACAAGTAGACAGAGAGAGAGAGAGAGAGGGAAGCAGGCTCCCTGCTGAGCAGAGAACCCGATGCGGGACTCGATCCCAGGACCCTGAGATCATGACCTGAGCCGAAGGCAGCGGCTTAACCCACTGAGCCACCCAGGCGCCCCTGCTGTCACTATTTCTTTGGGGCTCTCTTCGTCCTGTTCTTATGATACACTTTCCCAGGTGGAACATATTCTGCAACAAGAGATCACAGGGTCCAAGCAGAAAAGTTCTTAAAAATTTATCATTCCTATTGCCCAATAATATTATATACTGTATCTGAACTCAAATTATCTCAGCATTGATCAAAATATCCATTCCTAATCCCATTAACAAAAATATATCTAGATTGGAAAAGACATGAAACACTACCACAAGGTCATGACTTGACCATCCAGAGCTTCACAAGATTTCTAGTTCTCCCAAGATATAGTAGCTGCATTCCTCCCAGTTCTGTCCTCTTAAAACAAAAACACTGTAGATGTAACACCACAAACAAGCAAAGGAAGATGCTGAAATCTATAAAAAAGAGAGATAGCCTAAGGGACCTGGGGAATCTAAGCAACAACTTAGTGAGTTTCCTGGGTCTCTTCGGTGCTTTCTCCTTTATCCCAGATATAGAACACTAAGCCTCCAATTCAGGACCACCAACAGGAATCGATCTTTTTTTAAACTCTAAGCAAAGCCTGTTTATACCACACATTTTCTACCAACTGTTATTTATTCTAGAGGAGACGTCTGTGTGTGTTCATGTTTGAAGAACTGCTGACACTCAGAAGACATCAGCAAGAACACAGAAGTTAGCTCTTCACTTCCCATTTGAAAAACAATCATAAAGTATATTTCTGTTTAGACCAGCAGTTCATAGTGTTGGTTTGCAAGCCCCAGGGAGCTTTCAAGGTGTAATCTGAAACTGTCTCAGAAAGCAGAAGGCAGAGAGAAACCAAAGAAAGAAGCAGGCCATTCCAGGTTGATAGTGGCTTTTAGAAAGCAAATGGAACTTACATACAAGGTTATCTTGGGTGGCAACAAGGTGAATTGATCCTTGTATCCACCCACCAAACCTTAAAAAAAAGTTTATATAGAGGTCTTAACTACATTTAGTCACGTATACCATGTAGGTTTTTAATACCACATCACTTTCTCAAAGCTATGTCTTTGGAGCACCTTTTAGAACAGGAAACACAAGGAGAACCCATATTCCAAGGACAGGAGAAGGGATGAGGAGCTTCTGGGTGCCCAGGTCCCACTCACAAGTCAACCAGCCTTTCATGTCTTTTCGATGACCTTCCTCAACAACAAAACTCTATCCTTGATCATAATCTCCCAAAGAACTGGTTGAAATCAATTGCGGCTGCTCATCCCCAACATTTCTAACTCAGTACATAATCTGGGATGAGGCCCAAGAAAGTTAATACAATGTAGTGCTAAAGGTAATACCAGTAATACTGGTTTGAAGACTACTGTTTGAGAACCACTAGTCAAAACCAAGCACTCTCAGTCTAGCTGTAAAGTTAATATTCTCCCATTGGCAGTACAACTTAGGCTGGAATTCCTGGATATAAATGTACTGATTATGGAAAATATCATTTAATGTGTATCTTGCAGGGAAAAAAGATGTGATCCTCTGAGTGAATAATGTGGTTTTACCAAGAAGGCAGAGAATATTTCTACTGTCTACCATTTTAAGAAGAGATAGGCTTGAGAGCAGGACATGAGCATATGGAAGGCAAGCCACAGATTATAAAGTATGGGGAAGCAGTAGGACAGATCCCCCTCCTTGAATGTCACGGCTATTAGAAGATGAATGCAGAAAGTATAGAGATGATCTCCTGAAGTCATAAAAGTTAGTCTTATTTAGAAGGCTGGGTGAGTAGAACCATAGTCTGGAAAAAAGAAATAATAGCAGAAATTCTGGTGTTAGAAAGTTAATCCCTATGTAAGGAAAGAAGACAGTGGTTTTGGATCTGTGAAGTGACCAAAATACTGATCTTGTCTCATTGCTACCAGGAATCATGAGAGCAGCTTAGCACTAAAGTATTATCCATCTTCAAAGAACACAATAGACTCTGTAGGACTCTGGATTATTCAGTGATTCCATACTAATTCCACAACAACAGGACCAAACTCAAAAGTCAAGCCCACCACAAAGCAAGAGATGCCATGGCCTTAGATTCTTAAGACCCTAAGGTTCCTTCTTGTTGGTGCAAAAATATGAACTGCTTCATGGCTGTGTGAGACTCTGAAGTTCTTAAGTAAATTCAGGGTAAGGGGAAACCCCAAGAGGAAGATTCTAGGTTTTCTGATAGATAAGGAAGATGGGTACTGAAGTGATTAATTGAAAAAATTAAGGAGATGTGACCAAACTGGTCTTCTGAATTAGTGGAGCATTTCATACCAATTACATGGTGGTTGTTAAATTAATTCCCTGTGGCTGGTTGGCTCATTGGTTAAATCATGATGCTAAGAAAGAATGGAGAGGAGATTTAATTTTGTAGTTAAAAAGACTGGTTTTGCTCATGTCCACAGACTTTGGAATTTCCCCCTCACACTAAAATGCCAGGCATTGTACAAAAGTGTGGTGATGATCCAAAACAGGAATATGAAGAGATCATGGTTGATGAGCACAAATTTATTACCATAGTACCACAGCTAGCATAAAGAGCTTAAAGATGTGACTGATGCCAGTGGGCAGTGGTATCATTTTGGTATTCCAATTACAGCACTATTTGAAAAAAGAGCTCTGTCTTGGCAGAAATGTCATGTGTACTCTTACAGAGATCCTTGAAATTCATTTAACAAATTTATTATGTACCATACACTACCTATACTAAGTGATTGACTGTATTCTCCATTTAATCCTTATAACAACTATATGAGATAGGTATTGGCTTCCAATTACAGATGTAGTAAGCATGGTTTGAAGAGATTATGCAATTTAATTTGATTAAACTTGAAATTTTTTTTCTTAAAAAAGGATCTGACTTATTAGGATGATGCTAGCAAAACAAGTTAAGTTTTATCTATTTAATATGGGTTCCATTAGCAAAAAAAGCATAAAAAAACAAAGTCAGAACTTTGTCAAAATTATGCTCATGTACTTATAAATTAACATTATGCCTTATGAATCCCTCTGGGACTCTTTGGAGTAGTTTAACCTAGGTCTCCAAACCTGTATGTATATGAAGTTTTCCTGGGAAAGTTTGGTTGTTTTTTTTTAAATGTAGTTTCCCCAAGTCTATTCAAGAATGTAAATCCATATATTATTGAACCTAACCCTAAGGTTTTCTGACACACAGCCAAGTTTAGAAACCACAAATGTATTCTGGTTTTTGTCCCAAAGAGCTGGAATAAGCCAATGTGAGGAAAGGTGCCTTTGGTGATATAGCAGAAGTAGTAGGTTGAAAACACTTCCTGCTTCAAATCACATACATATTAGGTAGATTATCACAAAGAGGCTTTTTAAAAAATATTTATAGAAGAATAAAACAGTAAAGTATGTAAAACATAAGCATAAACTCAATGAATTTTTATAAACTGAACAAAATCGTGTAAATAGCACACAGATCAAGAAAGAGCATATTACACCATCCCAGGAGACATTTATGCTCCTTTCCTGTCACTGCCCTGACCCATTTCATCCCAAGTAACCACCACCTGACAAAATAGCATAAATGAGGTTTGCCTAGCTTTGTGTCTTTATAAATGAATCATACAGTACATCTTTGCTATCTAGCTTCTTACAGAATTCCATAATTTATCTTACAATGATTTAGTTATCCATTATATGCTTGGAAGACATTTGTGTAGTTCCCAGTTCTTAGCTTTTACCAAAAGTACTGCCATGAAAACTTACAGGCCACTGGGTGAAAAGATATACTTACTTCTATTGGACATATACCTACAAGTATAAATACAGGATCAGAGGAATAGATGTTTTAGTTTCAATACACACTGCCAGTTTTACAAACCGATTATACTGATATATATTCCCACCACAGCAAAGGAGAATACCAATTGCTCCATATATGAGTAAATACTTAGTATTTTCTGTCTTTTTTATTTAACCAAATTTAGTCATGCAGTGATCTATCATTCCAGTTTTGATTTTTATTTTCTTAATGGCTCATGAAATAAGTTCTCTTTTTTATGTTTACTGGCACTTGAATATCCTCTTTTGTGAAGTTCCTGCTGCCTTTTTTGTGCCATTGGATTATCTCTTTTGTCTTTATTAACTTCTAGAAGTTCCTTATAAATTATGGGTATGAGAATTCCTTATTTGAGGCTTCTGGGGAACACAGCAGAGTAAGAAGATCCCATGCTCACTTTATTCTACAGATACAACCAAATAACAGCCACATCAGTGTAAATAACCCAGAAAACAAACCAAATTCTCCACAGCTAAATGTAGAGAAAAACCCACAGCTAAATGTAGAGAAAACAAACCATATTCTCCACAGCTAGATGTAGAGAAAATGAAGGAAAATCAGAGACATAGTTGGGAGCCCAATGGACTCATAGGACTATCTCAAGGAGCAAAGGACAACAAAGGCACCAAGAGGGGAAGAAAACAGACCCTCACACCAGGCACCTCAGGCACAGGGAACCCACATAAGGAAGACAAGTCCCCATTACACTTGGCTTAGAAAACTAGAGGGCCAAAATTTCATGAGTTCTTACATCATCAGGGCTTAATATGTGGAACTTTAAAAATCAGTGGACTTGGGCTCTGGGAGAGCCAGGAGGGCTACAGAAAACTGAGTCCCTAATCTTAAAGATGGGGTATGACCAACAGCCCCATGGAGATGCAACATAGAAGCAGCAGTTTGAAAATGACTGGGATATACAGAAGGGAGATTTGTTTATTAATCTCAAAGCATGTGCTAGAGGGGCAGGGATCATTGGGGGACTTCTCCAAGAACAAAAGACATGGTAGGCATCATTGCCCTCCCTCACCCTACCCCCCCAACAGTCAACATATACAGACAACTGCTTGAACCATCACACCATGAATACTCTCCACCTAACTTATCAACAGCACACCCTGCCACACACACTTATGCAGATCTGACTTCTCCAGTCAGGCCTCTTTTGCACGTCTCCTGCCACACCAACCCACGCACCTTGCTGGCACAATGAGCCCTGTACCAGTGCTCTCCTATAGACTTCCCCTCCAATATGTCCTTGGCCAGAGCTTATCCAAAATAATGTCACAAGCCTGGAAGTGTGAAATCCCTGACAGGGGCCAGCATCACTCCAAAGTTCTCCTGCCCTGGGGAAAAAGGGAGATATCCATACAAGTCAACCTGAACTCCGCCCCTGCAATGGGCTAGAGGCAGTCATCTGGTCAAAGTGAAGGTCCCATCCACCAATAAGACCTTCTCAGGGTACAACACAGGGAAAGCACTCTGTAATTCCATGCTATTGAATTTGTGGGAAACATCTGGTTTTACTCAGCTCAAATCCAGCATGGCCCCAGACTGAACCACACTAACAACATAGGGACCAAAGCTTACCAACAACAATGAGAAACCACTGTAGATGACCAGACTGAAAGAAAAAGTGGCTCAGCCACAATAGTAAGATGCACACAACAAATATAGAGGACACCCCAAGCACCAGGGTCTAGTGATAGAGTACATTTCACTGCAGGGATTTACAGGACATCTTCTTCGCAAGGCTAGTACCATCAAGCCTAATAACATTCACATTATAGGGACTCCAGAAGAAGAGAGAGAAAAGAGGGCAGAAAATTTATTTAAAGAAATAATAGCTGAAAATGTCCTAATTGGGGGAAGGAAACAGAAATCCAGATCCAGGAGGCACAGAAAGCTCCCAACAAAATCAATCTAAGGAAGTCAACACCAAGACATATAATAATTAAAATGACAAAAAGCAATGATTAGGACAGTTTTTTTAAAAGCACTAAAAGAAAAGAAAACAGTTACATACAAAGTAAACCCCAAAAGGCTATCAGCTGATTTTTTAGCAGAAACTTCACAAGCCAGAAGATAATGGCATGATACATTCAAACTGCTAAAAGAATAAACCTGCAACCAAGAATATTCAATCACTGAGCATCTCCTTTCAGCTCAGGTCATGATCTTAGGGTTCTGAGATTGAGTGCCATAATGGTCTCACTGCTCAGCATGGAGCCTGCTTCTCCCTCTCCCTCTACCTGATGCTCCCCCTGCTTGTGCTCTCTGTCAAATAAATAAATAAAATCTTAAAAAAAAAAAGAATATTCTACCAAGCAAAGCTACCATTAAGAATAGAAAGAAAAATAGTTTTCCAAACAAAGAAAAGCTAAAGGAATTTATAGCTATTATACCAGCCCTATAAGAAATATAAAAGGGGATTCTGAGTGGAAAACAGCCCTACAAAAAATGTGAAAGGGGACTCTAAGTGGAAAAGAAAGACCGCAAGTATGAGTAAGAGAAACAGGAAACACAAAAGTAGTAAAAATAAGTATATATGTAAAAATCAGTCAAGGGACTCACAGAATGAAAGGAAGTTAAGTACAATACCATATACTTAAAACAGAGGGGGAGAGGAATAAATAATGGGTTCACACATAAGCAACCACCAACTTAAGATAGATAGCTATATGCAGATGTTGTATACAAACATAATAGTAACCACAAATCAAAAGCTAGTAATAGATATGCAAAAATTAAAAAGAAAGGGATCCAGGTATATCACTAAAGAAAGACAACTAATCATGAAAGAAGAGAATGAGGGGAAAAAGGAACTGAGAAGAACTACAAATACAACCATAAAACAAGTAATAAAATGGCTAAGTACATACCTATCAATAATTCCTCTGAATATAAATGGATGAAATATTTCAATCAAAAGATATAGGGTCCTGAGTTAAATCCAACTTGGTCATATTAGTTTAAGTTATTTATACATTGCTTGAGTATGTACTCACTTTTCAAGGATATTTAAAATGTCCCCACAATTTTCTTTTCTTTGACTATACTTATCTAATGATTTATATTGATCATATTAATGTAATAAAGCATTGGGAAAACTTTTCAAATATTTAATTTTTAAGAATAATATGTGTATGACAGCAACATTGCTTTCAGAAAATCACCTAAACCTGCTAATATTTTGATATGTAAATTTTAACTACTGTTCAATTTTTAATGGATATAAATATATGAAAATTATTTTTACCTCAGGTTTGATAAATTCTATCTTTCCAGAATATTTTTCATTTTTTTCTGTTATTAATTTATTGCCACAAAGTTGTTACATTGTTCTCTTATTATATATGAATCTATGACTTATGTCCCCAGTTTTATTCCTAACATCATTTTATAAGTCTGAGTTTTTAAGTTGACAGGTCATGGTTTCTGTG
This sequence comes from Meles meles, assembly GCF_922984935.1. Taxonomy (NCBI): domain Eukaryota; kingdom Metazoa; phylum Chordata; class Mammalia; order Carnivora; family Mustelidae; genus Meles; species Meles meles. The sequence continues at coordinate 91,129,101 of NC_060068.1, forward strand.
TAAATCACTATAGCACAGAAATATAATATAAAAATTGCTGATGTGAAGAAGAAAAATAAATAGGATGGAAGAAAATAATCACCCTAAAAGAAAGTGTGAAAGGAGAAAAATGGGATTTAACAGAAAGTTTAGACAAGTAGAAATCATACAATAAAGTACAAATATAAACCCAAGTATGTTAGTTATAAAAATAAACATGAACATATTATGCTCAGAAAGCTAAGCACTGAAGCTGAGACATAAGGAAAAGAATAAGAATAAATCCGAAGTACTGGAAGAATATAATAAAGATAAGAGCAAAATTAATATTAATGGAATATAAAATGATGAGCCAACAGTGAAGTTTTAAAAAGGTAAATATTAATATTCTAAAAAGACAAATAAAACAGACAAAACTCTGTTGAAGTTACCAGGAAAAAACAGAATTCACAAATGAACACATTTGGAATAAAAAAGGCATTAATGACAGATAATGTAAAAATTTTAATGTAAAGGGATTTTATTAATAGACCAAACATGAAAATACAGATGAGATGTCAAAATACAAAAAAAAAAATATATATATATGACTTTTAAAACCTGCTCGAGAAAAAAATAGAAAGCTCTTCTATTTCCATAAAACATTACACAATTTGAATAAGAAGTTTATAACATATCTGTGTCCACAAAGAAAGCACCAGACCCAGCTAGTCCAATAGGTGAGTTCCAGCAAACTTTCAAGAAATAGATAATTCCAGGAGTGCCAGGGTGATTCAGACAGTTAAGCATCTGCTTTCAGCTCAGGTCATGATTCCTGGGTCCTGGGATCAAACCTGGTATCAGGCTCCATGCTCAACGGGGAGTCTGCTTCTCCCTCTGCCTCTGTCCCTGGCTTCTGCTCTCACTCTCACTCACTCTCTCTCAAATAAATAAATAAAATCTTTTTTTTTTTTTTTTTACAGATACTTTCCCAAGAGTTATATGAAAGAGTCCCAACTTCTGGAATTGTTTATGAGGCTAAATGAAACTAGATACCGCAAACAGACAAGTACAATATGAGAAAAGAAAATCATTCACTAATCTTACTCAAGAACACATATCCAAATCATAAATAAAATATAGACAAACCAAAGCTGAGTTATTTTAAAAAAATATTACCTCATAGACAAGTTTGTTTGTTTGTTTTTTACACAGGAATGCAAAGCTGTTTTTTTTTAACTTTTTAAAAATTTTTAACTTTTTAAAAATCAAATTAATTGACTTTATCACATTAACAGATTAAATCAGAAAACAATATGATCTTATCAATAATGAAGGAACGTCATTCAATAAAACTCAATATACTTTATGATAAACCAACATATAAACCAAAAAAATCATCTGGTAAAATAAGGAAATAATAAAATGGTAACATGGTATTTTCAAAACTATACATCAGAAATACGGCTAGAATTGTGGTCGGAGGCTTTAATCATGTGGGTTAAGCTGAAAACTTTGAAATTTTCAGAAATATTATAGAGAACACTGAAGGCTTTCAACAGATCCTATGTTGATTTTGAAAAGACATTTCTATGGAATATGCTAGAAGGAAATACAATTATGGGTAACAGTCTGCAATCTAGTGACTGAATTGTTATGTGTGAATGAAATGCAGAGGGAATGGTAGGTTTGGAAAGTAAAGGAGTAAGAGATACTCAAACAAGGTAAGACTGTAAAGTGTTTCCTGGGAAGGGAGGAAGAGCAGAAGTCACTACAATGTTTAGATTTATGGAGTGGATACTGGGAGGATAGGTGAGTCTCACTACATGGAGCTGGGACATGCAAATGTTAATACGCTTTAAGCAACTGTATGTACAAGTGTAAGGCTCAGCAGAACAGGGGTAGGTAACTATATGCTTGATGCCATTAATTTAGGTCAATTATACAAGGTCATCAAAAGTAAAAGTACAGAGGTATTATTAAAAGATAGAAAAAGAATTTAAAAAGAGGAACACAAAAACTGGAAATGAAATCCAGGGAAATGAGAGAACCAAAGACTTATCATTAAAAGTTTTAAGAAGAAACTGCTCAACATTATAAAATACTACAAAGCTTTAAATCCCCTTTGTTGCCTCCTATTCATCAATCATACATCATCACATCACACAAGACCTTCTGCAAAGACCATTAATGTATATAAGTGATCGAGTACTATCAGGCTGGGTCAAGAAAAAAGTAGGTGGGGGCACCTGAGTGGCTCAGATGGTTAAGCCTCTGACTTCGGGTCAGGTCATGATCTCAGGGTCCTGGGATTGAGCCCCATCGGGCTCTCTGTTCAGCGGGTAGCCTGCTTCCCCCTCTTCCTCTACCCCTCTCCCACTTGTGTAACACACTTGCCCACACTCTCCCTCAAATGAATAAATAAAAAAAACTCTTTAAAAAAAAAAGTAGATGTTTATTCCCAACTCTATCTTGTCTTAATAGAAAGCTAGTTAGGGGTGCATGGATTGTGCAGTCGGTTAAGCATCTGACTCTTGGTTTTCACTCAGGTCATGATCTGAAAGTTGTGAGATCAAGCTCCGCATCAGGCTCCACCCTCAGTGAAAAGACTGCTTAAGATTCTCTGTCTCTGTCCCTCCCCCGACTCATGCGCACGCACACACTCTCTCAAATAAATAAACAAGACCAAAAAAAAAAAAAAAAGAAAGAAAAAAAGAAAGGACGGAAGAAAGCTATTTAGCTTCATCTGCCCCACAGCAGAGCAAAATAGTTGTCACAAGTAAGCATTGGTTAGGACAAAGCTTCTATCAATGAACAGAACACCTAAAAATGTTTAAGAGTGCATTGGAAAGGGCTTATCACAGAAAATGAGATGAATAATACAAAAGCAATTCCAAGCAGACTTCCAAATACTGGGCTTAATAAAAGGGAGATAGAACACAACCAAAGCAAAATGTTAGTATAAAGGTGCCCTAAGTGGACAACGGCAAAAGTGCCCAAGGGAGATTAATGTGAACTCATTTAAATCCACTTAAGAGCTAAGTTCTAAGAATTTAACTAAGTGCATTTTTTTTCTCCTTGTTTTTCTTGGGAAAAAAAGAAATTGAAACAATGATGAAAGAAGGAAAATAGATTCTGTTATTGTTTCAGCAGCCCACACTCAATTCCATTCTAAACTCAATCTTTGGCCCAGAAATTACTTTTCTTTACCACTTTAATCAAGGCATAATCGAATAAACATTCAGTACATATTTATAAGGTACACTTTGCTAAACTTTGATATATTCATACACACATGAAACCATCACTGTGTCAGGATAATAAACATATCTCTCACCCTCAAAAGTGTCCTCAGGTCCACTTCTAAACCTTTCCTGCTTCCTCCCATCCCCAGCATACTACCTACCCCCATATTTCCAGCCAGTTACTGATCTAATTTCTGTCACTAGAGATTAGTTTGTTTTTTTTCTAGAACTTTTTACAAATGGAATCTTACATTGCATTAGTTTCCTAGGACTTCTATAACAAATCACCACTGGCCAAGGGTCTTAAAACAACAGAAATGAATTATCTGACAGTTCTAGGACTAGAGGTCTGAAATCAGAATTGTCAGCAAGGCCTCTCCCCTCTAGATCTAAAGGATTTCCTCCTTGTCTCTTCTAACTTCTGATGGTTACTGGAATTCCTTCACATTTCTTGGCTTGTTGTTGCTTAACTCCAGTATCTGCCTCTGCCTTAACATGGCTTTCTTCCCTGTGTCTTCTGTATGTCTCTGCTTATTCCCAAATCTCTCTCTCCTTGCAAGGATATAAATCATTGGATATTCCAGCAAAGACTCTATTTCCAAATAAGGTCACATTCATAAGTACTGTGGTGAGGACTTCAATATATCTTTTTGAAATCACAATTCAACCCACAATAGTCCATTATCTGGTCACCCAGAATTCAGGTCCTTCCCAAACACAAAATGCATTCACCCCTTTATAACCTTCTCAAAAGCCTTAACCCTTTCCAGCATGAATTCTAAGCCCAAAACCTCATCTAAATATCACCAGTTCAAAAAGTTCCAAGTCTCACCTTCTAAATCAGCTGTCTCAGATGTGATGAGACTCTGGGTTTGGCTCCTGCTGGGGCAAAATTCCTCTCCATTGGTGGACCTATGAAAGGAGAAAGTTATCTGCTTCCAAAATAAAATGGTGGGACAGATATAGGACAGACACTCCCATTCCAAAATGGAGACACTGGAAGGAATAAAAGAGTCATGGTTCCAAAACACCTCAAACATAGTAAGGCAAATTCCATTAGGTTTCAAAGCATGAGAATACCCCTTGTGGCCTGATTTTAGCCCTCTGTACCCGCCATCAGCCCCAGTCTCTAGTCTGAGGAGATCCCATCATCTCTGCCAACCTCTGAGATGCTCTCAGAAGCATTCTCTCCTTTCCTTCAAGGATAACACATTTGTAACACATGCTTCACTGACTTATTTCCTACTTGTACAATCCCCATAGCCTGACAGTATTCCTTCAATTTATCCTTTCTCTATACCCTTGAGTTCAAGTTGGCAATGTTTTCCATAGTGCAACACTCTCAAAACCCTTGTGGCTCTTCCATGTAGGTTAAGGGAAATCATCTTAACTAGTTATATTTGCAAAGATCCTACTTCCAAATCAGGTTACATTCATGGGTTAGGACTTAAACATGTCTTTCAAAGGCATACAATTCAACCCATAATATATAGTATGTATTTTTTGTACTTCTTTTATTTGGCATAATTATTTTAACATTCATCCACATTTTTGCACATATCATTAGTTCATTCTTTTATTACTGATTAATATTCCATTGTATGGAAAAATTTCCCTCTTTATGGGCATTTGGAATGTTTCATTTTTGGCATTACAAATAAACAACAATGGATAGTACAAGTCTGTACATGGACACATGCTTTCACTTCTCTGGGTAAAAGCTAGGACTGGAGTATAATAAAGTAATATATGTTTAATCGTTTAAATAACTGCCAAATTATTTTCCAAAGTCATTGTCACACTTCACGTTCCCACAGTGGCATATTAGAGCTCCAGTTGCTTCACATCTTCATCAACACTTTGTGTCATCAGTCTTTTTAATTGTAGACATTCTAATAGATATGTAGTGGTATCTAATCCACAGAGAATGGTATTATACCACATTTCCCTGATGAATAGAATCTTTCTATTCTAATAGTATCTATACTATTCATCAGTATTCCCTGATGAATAGTATCATTCTATGTGCTTATTTGTTTGTCTTCTTTGGTAAAATGTCTCTTCAAAACTTTTGCCTGTTTTGGCGGAGGTAGTTTGTCTTGCTAACTGTCGAGATTTTAAAATTCTTTGTATATGCTGAATACAAATCCTTCATCGGAAATTTGATTTGCAAATATGTTCTCCCTGTTCATGACTTATCTTGTCACTCTTCTCACATATATTTCAAAAAGCAGAAGTTCTTAACTTTGATGAGGTAATTTATCAATTTTTTTCTTCTATAAATTATATTTTGGGTGCTAAATAAGGAAATTGTTTTAAAGCCAAAATCCCTTAAAGACCTGAAAAATTTAACTGAACTACCCTCTTCCATTTTCTTCCTGACCACATCTTTTACTGCAGATTCCTCCCTTTCTCACTCTTCTCTATCTAAACTGGCTTCCTGCTCCTTTCTGAACAATGCAGATGCAGTTCTGTCTTAGGCATTTGCACTTACTCTTCCTTTTGCCTGGGATTCTCTTTTCTCAATATCTACAGGACTCATCTCCTTGTCTCCTCAGGTCTGTATTAAATATTCAGTCAGTGAAACTAATCGTGAACTTTCTTTTAACAGCTACAACTCTTCAACATTCTAAACCCCCTCCCTTGCTTGGCCTTTGTCCCCAGTACTTTTTATTATGTTTTATATTTTTCTTTATTCTTCTTTCTTTTTTTAAAGATTTTTTCTTTATTTAACAGAGAGAGAGATCACAAGTAGGCAGAGAGGTAGGCAGAGCGGAGGTGGGGGGGTAGACAGGCTCCCTGCTGAGCAGAGAGCCTGATGTGGGGCTTGATCCCAGGACCCTGAGATCATGATCTGAGCCAAAGGCAGAGGCTTAACCCACTAAGCCACCCAGGCATCCCTTTATTCTTATTTTCTGATTCCCCTACTAGAATATAATCTCCATGCAGCCAAAGATTTTTGTCTTTCCACCAGAATTCCCAGTTAGAATATTTCCTGGCAGTTAGTAGGTACTCAAAGAATATCTGCTCAGCATATGAATGAGTATCTCAATATATATATTGAATTTGTCTTCATAGTTATTTGATAGTTTGGCAGATTTATAATTCTACTTAAAACTATTCTTTTCTCATGAGCAACTCTATGCCAACAAATTTGACAATCTGGAAGAAATGGATGCATTCCTAGAGACATATAAACTACCACAACTGAACCAGGAAGAAATAGAAAACCTGAACAGGCCCATACCAGTAAGGAGATTGAAACAGTCATCAAAAATCTCCAAACAAACAAAAGCCCAGGGCCAGACGGCTTCCCAGGGGAATTCTACCAAACATTTAAAGAAGAACTAATTCCGATTCTCCTGAAACTGTTCCAAAAAATAGAAATGGAAGGAAAACTTCTAAACTCATTTTATGAGGCCAGCATCACCTTGATCCCGAAACCAGACAAGGATCCCACCAAAAAAGAGAACTACAGACCAATATCCTTGATGAACACAGATGCAAAAATTCTCACCAAAATACTAGCCAATAGGATTCAATGTACATTAAAAGGATTATTCACCACGATCAAGTGGGATTTATTCCAGGGCTACAAGGTTGGTTCAACATCCGCAAATCAATCAATGTGATAGAACACATTAATAAAAGAAAGAACAAGAACCATATGATACTTTCAATAGATGCTTAAAAAGCCTTTGACAAAGTACAGCATCCCTTCCTGATCAAAACTCTTCAAAGTGTAGAGACAGAGGGCAAATACCTCAATATTATCAAAGCCATTTATGAAAAAACCCACCACAAATATCATTCTCAATGGAGAAAAACTGAAAGCTTTTCCGTTAAGGTCAAGAACACGGCAGGGATGTCCATTATCACCACTGCTATTGAACATAGTACTAGAAGTCCTAGCCTCAGCAATCAGACAACAAAAAGAAATTAAAGACATCCAAATCAGCAAAGAAGAAGTCAACCTATCACTCTTCGTAGATAATATGACACTATATGTGGAAAACCCAAAAGACTCCACTCCAAAACTGCTAGAACTTGTACAGGAATTCAGTAAAGTGTCAGGATATAAAATCAATGCACAGAAATCAGTTGCATTTCTGTACACCAACAACAAGACAGAAGAAAGAGAAATTAAGGAGTCAATCCCATTTACAATTGCACCCAAAACTATAAGATATCTAGGAATAAACCTAACCAAAGAGGCTAAGAATCTATATGCAGAAAACTATAAAGTACTCATGAAAGAAATTGAGAAAAACACATAGAAATGGAAAAATGTTCCATGCTCCTGGATTGGAAGAATAAATATTGTGAAAAAGTCCATGCTACCTAAAGCAATCTACACATTTAATGCAATCCCTATCAAAATACCACCCATTTTTTTCAAAGAAATGGAAAAAATAATCCTAAAATTCATAGGGAACCAGAAAAGACCTCGAATAGCCAAAGGAATATTGAAAAAGAAAGCCAAAGTTGGTGGCATCACAATTCCGGACTTCAAGTTTTACTACAAAGCTGTCATCATCAAGACAGCATGGTACTGGCACAAAAACAGACACATAGATCAATGGAACAGAATAGAGAGCCCAGAAATTGACCTTCAACTCTATGGTCAACTCATCTTTGACAAAGCAGGAAAGAATGTCCAATGGAAAAAAGACAGCCTCTTTAATAAATGGTGCTGGGAAAATTGGACAGCCACATGCAGAAAAATGAAATTGGACCACTTCCTTACACCACACACAAAAATAGACTCAAAATGGATGAAGGACCTCAAGGTGAGAAAGATATCCATCAAAATCCTTGAGGAGAACACAGGCAGCAACCTCTTCGACCTCAGCCGCAGCAACATCTTCCTAGGAACAACGGCAAAGGCAAGGGAAGCAAGGGCAAAAATGAACTATTGGGATTTCATCAAGATCAAAAGCTTTTGCACAGCAAAGGAAACAGTTAACAAAACCAAAAGACAACTGACAGAATGGGAGAAGATATTTGCAAACGACATATCAGATAAAGGGCTAGTATCCAAAATCTATAAGGAACTTAGCAAACTCAACACCCAAAGAACAAACAATCCAATCAAGAAATGGGCAGAGGACATGAACACACATTTCTGCAAAGAAGACATCCAGATGGCCAACAGACACATGAAAAAGTGCTCCACATCACTCGGCATCAGGGAAATACAAATCAAAACCACAATGAGATATCACCTCACACCAGTCAGAATGGCTAAGATCAACAAGTCAGGAAATGACAGATGCTGGCGAGGATGCGGAGAAAGGGGAACCCTCCTCCACTGTTGGTGGGAATGCAAGCTGGTGCAACCACTCTGGAAAACAGCATGGAGGTTCCTCAAAATGTTGAAAATAGAACTACCCTATGACCCAGCAATTGCACTACTGGGTATTTACCCTAAAGATACAAACGTAGTGATCTGAAGGGGCACGTGCACCCGAATGTTTATAGCAGCAATGTCTACAATAGCCAAACTATGGAAAGAACCTAGATGTCCATCAAAAGATGAATGGATAAAGAAGAGGTGGTATATATACACAATGGAATACTATGCAGCCATCAAAAGAAATGAAATCTTGCCATTTGCGATGACATGGATGGAACTAGAGGGTATCATGCTTAGTGAAATAAGTCAATCGGAGAAAGACAACTATCATATGATCTCCCTGATATGAGGACATGGAGATGCAACATGGGGGGCTAGGGGGATGGAGAAGAATAAATGAAACAAGATGGGATTGGGAGGGAGACAAACCATAAATGACTCTTAATCTCACAAAACAAACTGGGGGTTGCTGGGGGGAGGTGGGGTTGGGAGAGGGGGAGGGGGTTATGGACATTGGGGAGGGTATGTGCTATCGTGAGTGCTGTGAAGTGTGTAAATCTGGTGATTCACAGACCTGTACCCCTGGGGATAAAAATACATTATATGTTTATTAAAAAAAAAAAAAGAAAGAAAGAAAGGATGAATACCCAACTTTTGTAGCAACATGGACGGGACCGGAAGTGATTATGCTGCGTGAAATAAGTCAAGCAGAGAGATTCAAGTATCATATGGTTTCACTTATTTGTGGAGCATAACAAATGACATGGAGGACATTGGGAGATGGAGAGGAGAAGGAAGTTGAGGGAAATTGGAAGGGGAGGCAAACCATAAGAGACTATGGACTCTGAAAAACAACCTGAGTGTTTAGAAGGGGTGGGGGTGGGAGGTTGGGCGAACCAGGTGGTAGGTAATAGGGAGGGCACGTATTGCATAGAGCACTGGGTATGGTGCAAAAACAATGAATACTGTTACGCTGAAAATATAAATAAATAAAAAAAATTTTTTAAAAACCTATTTTTTCTCACAAATTTTTAGATAAACCTTTCATTTTGTAATAATTTAAATTTACAGAAAGTTTGTAAAGATAGTATAGAGAGTTCCTCGCGTCCCCATTGCTCGGTTTTCCATACTACTAATGTTTTATACTACCATATTACAGATGTCAAAACAAAGAAAATGACATTGGTACATTATTATTAACCAAATCCCTGACTTCTCTTACAATTATAAAGGCAATCCTCCAATTCTCTCTAGTCTGTAGACTGATAATAACAAATATAATATAGTAAGTCTGATTTTTATTTTTCTATGCGTAAGCCCATGATAAGCCCAGCATATAGTTATGGGAGATCTTAGCCAAGAGAGGCATGAATACATTGCACCTTTCTCCTTCTATCTGGAAGAAAAAGAACAACCACATTTCCTAACAGATTCTTCCATCAAAAGTCCCAGCCACTCTAGATACAAATTAATAGTAGACTTTCTGTGTACTTGAGGGAAAGCTGTTCTGCTAATTAAAACCAGGGGTATTATAATATCAGAAGAAATTATCAATCATATTAGCAGAACATCAACTTATGAGAACATTCCAAAGAAGACGGATGTTCTGTACAGAGTACTGCAAAGAACTGGGTATATGGAACAATTTGACTAGATGGAGACTGATCCTTGATGGTGTAAATGGCAGGCATCTGTAACTTAGGTTGTTTTTCCTTTGCCTGGTCTCCGGGGAAGACCTGTGTTACCTTGTTTGTACTTGTGTTACCTGTGTTACCTTGCCTCCTTTAAAGCAGGAAGCCTGCATAGGTGTCTGAAATAGACCTTGGCTAAACATTTCAGTCTTCTAAAAAAGGCTCGATTCCCCCTGCTTCCTCAAGCTCCCAGCATTCATTATGTGACATTTAAGTGCTAGCTGTTTGGAACTGCCTTAAGGCTGATAAGGCTCTAGCACCACCAGACTGGTATTCTCAGGAGCTTGGATTTCCATGTGTTCATCATTCTTAAATGTTTTAGGACTGACATTGCTTTAGGCTTATAGACTACTTAAAATCTAAGACAAAAATCACCTAAAAATTAAATAATATTCATTTGTCAGGAAAACTATGTGCAATGCAGGTTGTATTGTTTCAAAAATAAGTGACATATGGAGTTTTAAGGAGAGTCAAGACGTTTGAAACCAGCTTACTGAGGAGCCAGTATTTTAGTGAAAAAAAAAAAAAGTGACACTTATTTTTCCAATAACTGACTCCTAGTTGTGACCTAATGAAGCTCTTCTTCCACAAAATACTAGGTTCTTCAATGACATCTTGACCAGATTCCATAACTTTTCTGTCTCTTTTGATTATGTAGCCTTATTTCAGTAATTACACTCTGCCCTTACTGGAGAATCACTATAATTATATACATGAGCTAGTACCTGAACTTGTCATGAGCTGAGGAATCCCAACCTTGTAGTTTTCTGGGTATATAATTTTAAAAGCTTTGTCTTGGTTTTACAGATTCTATTTTCCAAAGATAACCCAAAAATATCTCCCAGAAATACATTACCTACAATATAACCTTGATGCTTCTCTGGTCAAGAGGTGGAGTCTATGACCTCTGGCCTTCACTCTGTGACTAACAGAATAAATATTGTGGCAGATGTGATTCATGGGACTTCTAACGCTTAGTAATAAAAGACTGTGTAGCTTCCACCTTGTTTGTTAGGATACTTGCCATAAATTAAGTTTGACTACCCTAAGGCTGCCGTGTTGTGAGGACACCATGTTACACAATGAGGCCATATACTGTTATTCCAGTCAGAGGCCACTGGAGACTATCCCAGGTAGCAATCCTAGTCTTTGAATCTTCCATCTTAAATGCAAGATGGGAATAAATGAGTCTTCATGGTTTTTTGCCCCTAACAATTGAGTCACTACCCGCATCCTTAAATATACCCAACCAAGGACCCAGAGATGGAGCAGAGAAAAGCTATCCATACTGTGCTCTTTCTGAATTCCTGAAGAAAATAACCTGTGAGCAGATTAAAGTAACTTTTTTATGGTACTAAGTCTAAGATGGCTTATTATGCAGCAATAATAGCTGATATATCTAGGGTCCTAAAAATGAGTCTATCCTCTCAGTTATCTAGGGTATTTATGCACTTAAGGCAAAAATAACTCTCCCTAAACCTGATTAGTTTAATGTTTCTTGTAATGACTTCCGAACCATGAATATAGGTAGAGCAGACAATGGAATTTAAAAACTCCCAATCCTGGGGCGCCTGGGTGGCTCAGTGGGTTAAGCCGCTGCCTTCGGCTCAGGTCATGGTCTCAGGGTCCTGGGATTGAGTCCCGCATTGGGCTCTCTGCTCAGCAGGGAGCCTGCTTCCCTCTCTCTCTCTGCCTGCCTCTCTGTCTACTTGTGATCTCTCTCTGTCAAATAAATAAATAAAATCTTAAAAAAAAAAAAAAAAAAAAAAAAAAAAAAAAAAAAACTCCCAATCCTATTATACCTCTAGGGACACACAGTCTCATTGGCAGGAAAATTAAACCAACTTTATCTGTATAATTCAGGTATTATGATTTCTACCTCTCCACTTATTTTGGTATAGCTTTTTAGTCATGAAGGAGCTTCCTGCTTTTTCTTAGGTATACCTAGTAGTAAGGAGACTATACCCTATTAGGATGAACAAATTTTATGCGTTGATTTTAGTTAACAAGAAACCCAGGTAACATGCCAGAGGCATTCTTTAGCTTACTTCATTATATTAATCATAAAAAGGTCATGAAAATTATGAGGCCAGGGAGCTTGGGTAGCTCAGTTGATCGCATCTGCCTTTGACTCAGGTCATGAACTCAGGGTCCAGAAATCAACCCCCTCACTGGGCTCCCTGCTCAGCTGCACATCTGCTTCTCCCTCTGTGATCTCTCTTACTCTCATTCTCTCTCAAATAAATATGTAAGAAAGAAAGAAAGAGAAAAGAAAGGGGAAAGAAAGAGAGAGAGAGAGAGCAAAAGGGAGAGAGAGAGGGAGGGAGGGAGGAAGAAGGAAGGAAAGAAGGAAGGAAGGCAAAGGAAAGGAAGGAAATCATTAGGCCATGTTCACCATGGCTATTTGTTCTCTGGAGCTTTCTACATTTTTCCTGGGCACACAAGCTGTTTATTTATGTCAAACTGCATAAATGTACTTACTGACATACCCTATGTAAGGTCTTTCTTAAATTCTCTATTTCCTATTTTTAGGGTACCATTAGCTGCAATCTCTTTATACTAAATGGTCCATGTAGAGATAAGAGAGGCAAAATTAGCATTATGTAGACATGCACTGAGATTCCAGGATTCAGAAATTTAAAGCAAATCTCTGAGGATAATAGCCAATGCTTATTACCTTCCATTGGTACACCAAAATTTGATTACTACATTTTATCAGTGGCTAAAAATTACAGCAATTCCACTTTCATAAAAGACAGAGAGCAATTAATGTATAGATTATATTCTTTTACCACCCTGAGGAACCATTTAGAGGTTGACTAGAGTTTTTAGGGAGAATGTGTTAGAGTCTTCTAGTTCCCCTAATTTTTATAGATGCAGATGTTGCCACTATTTTTGGTGACATCCTGTTCCAACAAGCTGGTCTACAGGTATGAAACAATATTTTATATTCAAAGTCAACGTCTAAATCACATGCATCAGACTATCTTTAATTTGAATAACACAATGTCTAACCAAGAGAGGGAACCTAAAAATTCCCTTTACTTCTCTAAAGTGCCGAGTGCCCATATAACAATTAAATTTACATAAGCCCTCAAAGTATCTATACAGTTTAAGACCTAAAGTACTCCTACAATTTAACAGAATTTGGGAGGTTTGGTGAGCTGGACTAATAACATAATGATTCCATATTTACCAGACTTAAATACTGGGTAAACAATGTTTAATATTTTAATATTTATTTAATTTATATTTAACATCTTAAGTTAAATATATTTATAATATATCTATAATATTTGTAATATAATATTTACATTAATTTAATATTTGTTTGATATTTAAAATATTTTAATAATTTTGGGGGTGGAAATTTATCCTGTGGGATGAGAATCATATCTAAAGTTGAGAAAGTGTTAACTTACCCTGCCATCTCAAGAGAGCCAATAGCATATCCCCACTAATGAGAGTGGTATATAGCAGAAGCCAAAAAAAGTTTTGGGAAAGAGGGATAGATTAATTATATCTAATTCACATATTTAAAATGACAATGACAAGAAAAAATTAGTGCCAGGTCTGGCAATTAGGAAAAGTTTTAGCAAAATGGTAGGAAATGATGCCAAGATGCACTGAGTTGAAAAATTACAAATAAACTAATTAGTACAGAATACTCTTTAAGAATATTTGAGAAAGGAAGACAAGAAACTGGATGGGAGCTCCAATTCAGATGCTCTGATAGGAAATTAAGAAAGAAAAATGGAAAATACTCAAAATGGAAGGCAAGGCTGGAGATGATGAAAGACAATGAGGCAGATCAAGGTCTCTCAAATGGTTCAAAGAATACCCAACTAGTTGATATTATCAAAAAAGTGATTTTCTCAGTTTTCTAGAAGAAATTCTATAAGTAGTCAATTGAAGGGTCCAGGTGAACTTTGAATTCCCACTTTTGAGTTTGTGTGTTTAGGTTATTGGCCATACTACCCTGTCTTTCAAGATATCACAGGCTGAATATAAAGCTTTTTTAAATCAATACATTTCTTTTTTTAAAAGGTTTACTTATTTACTTGAGAGAGACAGAGGCAGTGGGAGCATGGGGATCACACAGGGAGAAAGAAAATCTCAAGCAGACTCTCCACTGACCATGGAACCTGATGTGAGGGCTCCCATGAGCCTGAGTTCATGACCTGAGCTGAAATCAAGAGTCGGACTCTTAACCAGCTGAGCCACCTAGACTCCCCATAATTAATATATTTCTAACATGTTTTGTGATGACCTCTTAGAGAATGTAATATAATTGCACTATACTCATTTTATAACACTGAATTAAATATTTTTAAAAGTATATCAATTTCTATGGTACAAATTAGGCATTAACAATTTTACACATAACGAAGATATCAAAAATGTGGAATTTCTCTAAAAATTACCAAGGAAGTGTTAGAAGATGAGGTCTCATATAAAGGCTAATAATTTATTTTTTCACATATCAGACATTTTCAGAGTTAACCTTATTTGGCCATAATTTATAGCAAAATAATAAAATAAACTTTCAAAAAGACTTTAACATTTTGTATTTCTTGAAGATTATAATTATCCCTATGTCCTCTGAGGCTTACAATTTGATAGCACACCACTCCTAATAAATAGACCAGTTCTGCAATTCTAATATAATCCTATCACATCTTATTATTAGATGATCATTAACACTTAACCCAATGATTTATTCTTGCCCTCTGTTAATATATGCTGTCTTCCCTTGTAAAAGGGATTAAAGGAAATAGAGAATGTGTTCTCTCTGGGGAGAGAGATGCAGTTTATGATAAAGTGGCAAATAACCCTCATGAATAGCTCCTCTGTGGGCCCTATTAGGATCCAAACTTTTAGCCTATGCCAAAAAACAAACAAACAAACAAACAAACAAATAACAACAACCCTTCCCCCCCACACACACACACAAAACAATAACAACAACAACAACAACAGCCATACATAATGGGCCCAAGCGCAAACCATGCAGAACGAGAATCCGCTTGAACAATATCTGTGTTCAGATGACTTAAAGCACCACATGTAAGTTTCTATATCTAATTCACATCTGCTTTGAATGTGAGATGGCTGTGGCATAGTCTGTTTGGCCAAGAACTGAATAAGATGCTAAATCTCTGACAAGACGGGGTGCCTGGGAATAATCTGATGATTGCTCTTTTAGCTCTTTCTGTGTAAGCATTTGATGTCCTGGTGATGGGGCCTTCACAGCTGCTCACATTCTGGACTTTCAGACCAGGAATTTACTCCACCATGTTACCTCAAAGCCAAGAATATTTTCCTGGAAAGGAATTAGGAAAAACTAAAGCAAAAGACCAAACTCATTTGTGTCCATGAGGGTGGGTTAGTAGGGGGAAGAAAAAGTCAACCAGCCTATGAAATCAAGCAGAAAATCACCACTGGAAAAATTCGCTCAAGATTCTCTTTTCATCAGTCTTCCTCCAAGATGTGACAACCACCTTAAAACAGCAGAGAGCAATGGGCTCATAAATTACTGTTGAGTCACTTCAATATTTGGCTAAATAGTAATTTCCCTTGGTGGCTGAAACCAGACAGGATGTTCTGGTATTCATGGTTCTTGGCTGTGATGCTTATATCTCATTTGGGATCAAATGAACAGACTCTTCATTCTCTAAAGCAAGCTGGATTTAAAAAAAAAAAGAAAGAAAAAAAAAAAGGATACAGCCATCATCAGAATACTCAAGAGAAAACATAAACGTACAGGACCCCGCAATAAGGAAGAAAACTTTTCAAATTAATTTTTCCAAAGGCTTCTAAATGCAAGTATTGGGAAACCTCCTCCTGGAGCAATTAATGAAGCCCGTACACTTAAAATGGACCAAAAGAAAATTTAGAATCTTCATTATAATTAAAAAGAGCTCCACTGTGAGACACCAAAGGCATGAGGTAGAACAGAGCAGAATACTTACAAAGGAATTAAGGTAATAAACCTAAAAATCTGAAGAAGGTCAAGTCAGAGACAATTCTCTCAGATAAAGCTAAGGTTTTCACTATTTCCTCAGGAAGGAGAAAGTAAAATGCTAATCTCAAAACCCTAGTCTACAACATTTTAGTTGTCACATCTACAAAATAACTAAAGTTTATAGTGTTCTAAGTCTACAACTTATGTTCATTCAACTAAATCTTTTTATTGTTCACATGAAGGCTGAATCAT
This sequence comes from Meles meles, assembly GCF_922984935.1. Classification (NCBI taxonomy): domain Eukaryota; kingdom Metazoa; phylum Chordata; class Mammalia; order Carnivora; family Mustelidae; genus Meles; species Meles meles. The sequence goes on from NC_060068.1 coordinate 91,145,568, forward strand.
GATGTGGCTCCTGTGGGCTCTGAAGGGCTATGGCTTGTGCTCAGAATGGGCAGGTCATGCAAGTCTCACCTTACAGAACAGCACTTTCATATTTATTGCTGAATATGAGAACTATAACACCTGATTTTATTCATTCTTTGAAAAGCGTCCACTGAGCACTAACAATGCACAGTGCCTTCTGAGAAATACAAAGGTGACTTTGTAAATGGGTAAAGAGAAGGCTGCAAAGGCATACAAATAAATACCAAATGAATGATAGATAAAAAATTTCCCGAGTCCCCCAAAAGTTGTCCCCCAGCTGTTTTGTAATGGCTTTTGGCCACATATCTCTTACAAACATTTCTACTCTATTGTAATTAGTTACTAGGGAGAAGGGACTGACATGCTCAACTTTGTATTCCCATAATATTGTAAGTACAGTGGGTGTTTTGGAGTACGTTTTCAGAATGAATGAATGAAATCAGCAGACAGAGACTAACTTTCAACTCATATGAACTGTAAAGACTTCAAGATAAAGGCAACTCAGCCACAGAGATTATGGTAGAAAGAAATCATAGTGGGAGATAATTTAGAGGAAAATGAATCTAGTCTGGATAACATAACCCAGAGATTTCCATCCTGTCTCCTACATTATAGTTTCCCTCCCCTATGACCTCTTCCTAGATTAGCTTTCAATATGTAGCACCTATAAGAAAATAAACAATTATAAGAGAAGGAGAGATCATTTTTATATTAATTCAACTTTTGCAGACATATTCAGTTCATGGAAGGAAAGGATAAAGTTTTGACTCGAATTTTCCAGATAAATTAACAGCTGTAAACATAGCTATATTTGTTGAAGAAGTCCTGTTCCCTTAGGACAGTTTGTTTGCTTACTACATGTTATGGACTGAATTGTGTTCCCTTAAAATTTCATATGTTAAAGTCCCAACTCCTAGGACCTCAGAATTTAAGTGTATTTGAAGATAGGGTCTTTAAAGAGGTAACTAAATTGAAATGAGTTCATTAACGTTGGTCCTAATCCAAAACAACTGATGTCCTTATAAGAAGAGGAACTTCCAGCACAGACAGGTACAGAGGAAAATTATGAGAAGACACAGGAGAAGCCACAGAGGCCTGGGACAGAAGGAATCAACGCTGCCTACGCCTTAATCTCAGATTCTAGCCTCCAGAACCATAAGAAAATAAATTTCACTTGTTTAAATCATCAGCTCTGTCCCACAAAAATTGTACACTGCATATAAACTTTGTAGCACTTTGACCATGGTTCAGTGGTTTTCTTACTGCATTCATTCCAGGTAGTTGGAAAAGACTGCCCATCTTTGGCACTCAGATTAACTGACAAGAGTAGATAGAGGGGCTCCCATTCTTGGATGAAGGTGCTATTATGTGCAAACCGTGGTCCTGGGGATAAATGGCCCCTTAGGCTGACCCCCAACTCTAGCACAGAAGGCAAAATCATCCCAGCCACCGGACTACCTTCAAGAAAGAAAGGAAGAAATAATTCTATAACAAGACAATGACCTCTAGTGGAAGCCGCGCAGAATTGCAGAGATCCTTAGAGAAAGTCGCAAGCCTTAGAGAAAGAACAGATGTAAAGGTTAGAAAGAATGACCTCGGAGGAATTTCCAAGGGATGATCGTGTTATTCGCAACCATTTAGTAAGTCCAAGTTGAAAACAAGAATATAAATAAAGAAAAAAAACAAGAAAACAAGAAAAATAGGAACACGTACAAATCACGTTGATGTCTCCGCAGAGAGAAAGGCAGGGAGAGGAAGAAGCGCATGTGCAGGAGTGTCTCCACACTCCCATCCTGGGAAGGTGTTCTAGCTCATTACTGAGCATGTGCTTGGGGGATCAGAGCGGAGGCTCCACCCCAGAGCTGCTGAATGAGAACTTAAATTTCAAGGAGGCTCCCCAGATGATCTATAAACATTAAAATTGGAAAGTACTGTACTTTGTCTCATTCGGAAAGCGGACATTCTAGTGCTGTCTTTGGATTTTCTCTAATAATTCCAGGTGGGGAAAGGCAACTCACCCTAAAGAAGCTACCACCCACCACACTGTTCCAGGTGCTAAGTTCCTAAGCTCATTTTTCTGCACGGAACTTCATGTAGTAGATGGTGCAACTACTCATAAAATATACAGGTTAAATTAACAAATGTTCAATTCATCACTTTTTTCCCCTTTAAACTAATGACAGCTTTGAAACTCTATGATTTCCAGGGGTTTCCATGAAAATGCCAATCCTTCTAGCCCTCCTATTAATCATCATCCTGCTGTCAGGGAAGCAGGGAGTTTGAATTTTAACTCTTCTTAATGAGTATATTTCACATACCAAAATTATCTCAGCAATTTGCTTGGCAGCTCTAGAAACCATTACTAACTTGCATTCAAATGCATTTCATCTGTTTCCTAAACTGACTACAGTTTTTCTTCACAAACGATTATCCAGCATGGTACAAAAAAACGAAAGTTTTTGCTCATCAGAAAAGACAGTTTTTCTTGTAAATGCCCCCCCAAAACCATAATATTAATTTGTTCAAAAACTGCAGTTCACTTCCAGTGCTGTTTGAGTGACTGTTTAATAACCAGCTTTCAATGACAACAACAAAAAAAACATTTGCCAGTTGCCAAGTATAAACATCCCATCTTGAACAGTCCCAAGATACCAACATGATCAGAGTTGGGAAGAGATGTACACAATTGCCTCATAGAAGTGCAAATTTATTTTTTATATATTTCCAAAATACTACCAAATATCCACCTCCATTTCCCAAACTGTTTCTTTATTAGCTTTAAAAGGCATGTCAGTGCACAGTATGTGGGCTGTGCAACTGTACCATCTTAATACACACCAAAACAAAACTACCAAATTTGGGGTAAAGTACTACTCTTACTAATGATGGGATTAATGTTTTCTCATAATAGTAAGATGTATCATAAAAACTTAATGCTACTTTGTATGAAACTTTCAGGGGCACAGATACAAAATAGAAGTTGTCTCAAAACTTACTCTAAAAAGGTCATCCTTGGGGTGAGCCTGGGTGGCTCAGTCAATTAAGTGTCTGACACTTGATTTCATCTCAGGTCATGTTCTCAGGGTCTTGAGACCAAGCCCCACATTGATCCCCACACTGAGCCCCAAGAAAATATTCTCTGTCTCTCTCCCCTACCCCTTCCCCCCTTCCCTGTCTTTAAAAAAAAAAATTAAAAACTTACTCTTCCCACCCTTATCTGTAAGGAGCATCAATGAAGAAGGCTAACTCTGTGTTTGCTGTCTTTACAACCATTGTAAAATAGTCTCCCTACTTATGGCAACACCTCTACAACCATTTATTACCAATTACTTTTTGTTGGCAAGTTCAAGACCTTTCAATCTTGACCAGGCATGCCCTTGGCAGTTCCTGTGCTCCATCTTTAATCTCTCCATCTCACGCCAGAAAAAAGAAAATTGTCTAAAATTTTATTAATTCCCTAAAGACCATGACCCACCTCCTAAATTAATTCACTGATTTTTCAGCATCCATGCCACAAAGCAATGGAATGTCACACTGTTAGGGGTTTAATTCTATGTTCCCCAAAGATGTTGAGGTCCTAACCCTCCATACTTGTTAATGTGACCTCCTTTGGAAATATAGTCTTGGCACAGGATCAGGTGAAAATGAGGTCATCAGGATGGGTCCCAATGCAATATGATAGGTGTCCTTGTGGAAAGAAGAAATTTGGACACGGAGATACACATGCCTGGAGAGAAGACAATGTGAAGAGACTCAGGGAGAAGATGGCCATCTACAAGCCATGGACAGAGGCCTGAAGTACTTCTTTCCTAAAAAGGAACCAACCCTGCCAACCCTTTGATTTCAGACTCTCTGGCCTCCAGCACTGTGAGACAATAAATGTCTGTTGTTTAAGCCACCCTGTCTATGGTACTTGGTTGTGGCAGCCCAAGCAAAGGAATACAGTCACCATCAGAAGGGGTATGGCCCAAGTAATTTTTTTAACCTATATCAAACTTAGAGAATTAGCTATACTTTTATTCTTACAAAACTCGACCAGATTCTAGGTTATTTTTCTAACAACGTCACTGTCAGTGTTTGCATTCTGAGATGCTTTCACAGAAGGAAGGAAAAGACTAGAGATACAGCTGGCATCATCCACAAGCCTGACTCTATCAGTAAGAGGGGGAAGCACACATAATGATTTGTCATAGCGGCATAATAAAAAATGTGGCTGAGAAATCCTAAAATATTGATACAAAACTATTAATAATTGCCAGCATACTTACCGACCCCTACTAAAGGGGACCTAAGTGTGTAAATAAATAGAACTTGCCTTAACCTATCCCTCTAATGGAGACACCTCTGAGACTTAAAGCAGGTTGGGGTGGAAAATGTGCTGAGGAAGAAAGTCCTCCTTGGCACCCTTCCAGTGGACTCCATAGTCAGCCACCAACTCCATCTACATTAATGGTGGGCTCTGAAAATGAGTTTCTAAGCCCAAAGGCACAAAAACAGAAACATAACTCCCGAAACTATGCTCAAAACTCTCATTTATTGAATCATAACATTTCAGAGCCTGGAGGGACCTGGGAGGCTCATATTTTATAAGAAAGAAGTGAAACCTAGAGGTACTTCACCAAGAATGCAATGAGTGGGAAAACTCAACTTCATTTCTCAGTTTCTTACCTTCTCACGCCAACCAACAGAAACAGAGCTTAAGCACCTGATCATGTCTCCAAGTTACCTGAAGAACTTTTATAAAAATGGAAATTTCCAGGGCCCACACTTAAAAATTGTGATTCAAACCTCAAGTTTGGTTCACAGATCTGTAGTTAAACTCTGGGGGAGATTTGGCCATGGAGCAAGGTTTGGAACCACTGTGGAAACAATTCTTCCCAGAGATGTATGACCATTGATCTGCTTCTAATCCACTTGGATCCAGCCCTGTGTGATGATTTTCATGTCTTCTTGCATCCTGAGAAAGATGCTAAGAGTCCCGTGGACCTGCTTACCATGCCCAGTACACTCACACTAAGCCTTATACTGTAGAAGATGCTCCCCCCAACCAACTCCTGGGCAAGTTCTAAGTACACAGAGTATTTTAGACCTGATGGGGGAAAACCTACTCAAAATTTCTTAAAACAACCTCCTCGGATATTTTCATTTCATACTCTTTGACTTCTATTCCTTCACATGCCTGAATACAGGCACTTTGCTGCCTCCCAGATAGCCATGGCGAGATGATTTATGTCAGGAAAGCTGTAATAAGCACAGGTTTCATTTATTTTCAATCACTGTTATGTACCCTAGGGGGAGGAGAGTGGATTTAAAAACAAAAACTCAACAAAAAATTAATAAAATTATAGCATAGTGAATCACAATTACTTATAAAATGAGATAGCTCATACCTGGACACGGTGTTTCCTAGGGGCTGTGGAGACTGAGGAGAACACCAGAGAAAGCTGAATCAGGACTCTGGCACCAGAAGTAACTTGGTGTTGCTGGCAGTGAGGGTAAGGGTTATAAACTACAAGCTGTGTGACTAGAGTGAGGTTCTGTCTAATTTCTAGACATCCATCCTGAACTTTCTCACTCTCACGCTTGAAGACAACATGCGGCATTGTAAGGGGAGACTGAAACACTATAATTTAATAAGAGGGATGGTCATACTGGGGATTGCACCCTTAGAACATGGCTCAAGTAGTCTCTGTCTTCTTCATTCCTACTCTATTTCCTTACATGAGACTCTTATCAACTCTGAACTACTTCAGCAGCCCCCAGCTGCTTTCTCGCCTCTAGATGCATCCATACTCATGCCCACGTAGCAATATTCTTCCCATTCAAGATCTTCATTCTCAGTATCTGTGCTCCTACTCCCCACAGTGAACCCCAGGCTTCTAGGAAATGGGAACCACCTCCTTTGTTCACCTCTTTGGAGATTCCTGCTCTAGAATACAGGCTCAGGCTGACCTGTAGCCTATAGAACCTGTAATAATGCCAGGGTTTCTCGGCCAAACTGGAGAACCAGAGGAAGATACAGAATAACCCTATTTTGAAACCTTCCTAGTTGGTCTGTCTCTCTCAAGAAATCATATTTCTTTGCAAGGGGAAGAATGGGGCTCTTTTGGAATTTGTGCTTCAGTGTCTAGAGTCGGCTTTTGCTTTTGTTTTCAGCCCTGAAACACAAGACTAGCTCGTGAGACTGTGGCAGACTGTGATTAGTACGAAATTCAACTTTAGATTCCTTCTGTTCTCTTCAGACACTGCATTCTGAACCAAAATTGTCCCACTTTTTCAGTAATTAAATAGGTATACCACGTTTTTACATTGGCATTACATCTGACTTTGAGTTTCATGAGTCTGTGACAAAATACTTCCATAATGAGCAAAGCATCTTCTGGTAATAGAGACATGCTGCACAAATCACCTCATGAATACGAACCTATGGCATTTTAGATTTAAGTCAAGCATTTACTCAGCCCTTCCGTATCATGGAAGAGCAGGGAAAAACCTTCCAGCACTCTGGTATGGACTCCCCAAGAAGTGATTTAGAGATTCAGAAGCTTAACTACAATATGTCAGAGAAATTCAAGTCACTGATCTTTCTCTTAGGAACATCTATCTACTGAGCCCAAGAGGTACAAACCCACCTAGCACTTGTTTTAGGAGATCACAGAAAGCTCCCAGATACCTGCAATGTGGGGAAAGTCTTCCTCATGCCGGTGGCTTTAGGAAGCCAGCAGTGGGCAGGCCATGGCTGAGATTTTCCAGCCAACTCAGGTCCACTATGGCCATTTTAGGAGCATGAAGCCCTCAGTTCCCTGGCTTTCAGGGGCCTCCACAAAGGAAGAAGAAAGAATTAGAAAACCCTCTCCTCACTGGCTTTTCCTGTTTTCTACCCAGCCACTCCTGCCTAGACAAATATATACAACATAGCACTATTCCTAAATCAGAACTTAGGCATCATGGAGCATCAATCACCATGACAGCTAGAGCAACTTCAGTCTATCTGGTAAGTGCTCATCTTTGGAGCCTAAACCACTGAAATAAGTAAATAAGGTACACGATGTAGCTACAGAGTCCAGGATTTTCCTACTTTGGGTATCTCTTTCATTCTGCAGATTTGTCTCCAACTTTAAGTGTCACCAGTTTCTAGGACTGATGTCTTCTTTGTGGTCATTAAGCTCCTGATGCCACGGCAAAGTCAGAACCTTCCAATCTATGCAAGGCTGTCTCAGAAATTAGTTCTTTTAACCCTACAGATGTTCTCTCTGGGTCTTAGCCAGCATGCTCCTCTGATCCTACTCGCTGGTAAGGCCAGTCGTCTGTTCAAAGGAGATGGACACAGAAGTTTCCTCCTCCTGAGGCCACCAGGAAGGACTCTTCATTCAGGCCCAACTCTCAGCAATATCTCAGCTTTATTCTCTACCATCCCATGTCTTGTCCAATCTGAACGCAGATACAAACATCCCTTTCATTTTGAAACCTAACTTCAGCCAGCTCTCTGCTTCTGTTATTAATCTCCCCTCTGTGTTTCTCCCTTGGATAATGACTCCTTCATCCAAATTAACTTTCACAAATACCTTAATTTACAAAAGCTATAAATAAAGTTCCATCATTGGGACTGGAGATGATATCTGAACAGGGCACTTTGGTAAGAATTGGTGTCCTGACCTTCCCTCAGCTTCTTCAAATTACCCAAAGGTGGCTAATTGCCTTTGACAGATTAGCCCAGAGCCTGCTTCTTGAGAGCAAGAAATCAAGGCCCTCTAAAAATCAAGAAACATATAACAAGGATGAAGCTAAATTCATGCATTCTTAAGGAGAAAGGAAACTTCAATCACCCTCCCTGTGCTTTGGAAAATTCATGAATAAATATGTTAATGCAAATAGCTCCCACCTCAGAGATGGGTTTGTAAGAGGATGCCCTGTCCTTAAACTAAACTGCATTCTAAAGCAGCTGTCCCACCTGAGAGTACATCTGGCAGAATTAGAGAGTAGGAATGACCTTTACTCAGCCTCTAATCTGAACATGTAATTGATGACACCCTCCAAAAGGATACTAACATCTGACCAGGTACTATTACATTTTCAAGGTAATTTGTGTCACAATGGTTGATTTTAAAACGTATACAAGCAAGCATATGCAGTATTGAATATAATCACTTGTTCACATTCTCAGGATCCAAGAGAAGCAGAATAGGTTTTTAAAAATCAATACACAAGCCTAAACTGGATGGATTATTCATTGGAACTTGTTCAGCGGAACCACAGACTCACAATCTCTACATGATCCTGAGCAGAACTGGGTTAAAATGGAAGCATCTAGGCTACCCACTCTCCACTCTGAGGAACTTCTAGGTGTCAGAGGGAAGAAAGGCTGAAAAGCAGTCCCAGTGACCAAGAAAGTGTCTCAGACAGTTTTAGGATGAGCCAAGTTCTACGTTGGAACAGGAGAGAAGGTTCTAAATACCCGCCCTGGTTCATTTTTCTTCCCCCTTGAAAAGCAGTGTTGTTCATAGCAGTCCAGAACCGTGGAGCATTCTGTGGGCCTGGTGCCCTGGAGAAGCACAGAAAGAGATGTGACAGGCTGGGAGGAGAGCACAGAACATGAGGTGAGGGACCTTTCTCAATGGAATGTGCCCTGGCTGGTAAGGCCAGAAAACCAGGGGCTTATTTTGATTGAACAAATGATTCTACAGACAGTACTTACCAGAACACTGTGCCTTCATGAATCCTTGGGGAAAACGAATGTGGAGGGGAGGGTTTTAGGGTGAAAAGAATGATGTTTCTTTCAATGCCAGGATGCACTGATGAAAAGAGCAGTTTTTGGATCAGAGGTACCAGCCTGGCCTGGACTAGGCCGACTGTCCAGGGTGACAATGGGACACATTAGAGCCCACAGAACTCCGCACTGTGTCTCTAGCCACACGATAGGGGTAGGACTCAAGGGCTCAAGGGTGCCACAATTTTTTCTAAAGTAAAAATGATGGGGGGAGAGTCAAGATGGCGGAGGAGTGGCAGACTGAGATGATATCAGGTTGCAGGAGTTCAGATAGAGAGTTATCAAACCATTCCAAAAACCTACAAATCCAACAGGAGATCAAAGAGAAGAAAAGAGCAGCAATTCTTAAAACAGAAAATCGACCACTTTCTGAAAGGTAGAACATTGTTGAGAAGTGAATCCAAAGTGATGGGAAGATAGACCGTGGTGGGGAGGGGCCGGTTCCTGACAAGCGGTGGAGCAATGGAGCACAAAATCAGAATTTTTAGAAGTCTGCTTCACTGAGGGACATCACTCCAGAGGCTAAATGGGGGTGGAGCCCTCACAGGGACAGTGTGGTCTCAGGTCCCACGGGGTCAGAGAAGGATTGGGGGTGTCTGAGTGTGGCAGAGCTCGCACGTATCAGAGCGGGGAAGCCAGCTACAGAGACAGAGCCAAGGAGTGAGGTCTCAGCTCTGGGATACCTTAAACCATGATCCACAGCACAGTCAGACCACTGCTCTTTAAGCAGGGACCCCACAAGTGGCAGATCTGGGGACACCCACCTTCCTCTGCCAGAAGAGCAGCATGGCAGGAATCTGCTGGGTTTGGAGACTCCAAACGGGGCTGTGTGCCACAGACAGAAATGCTCGGTCGCAGGCCAGGTGAGCTTGGAGCACAGCCAGAGACCAGGGAGATGGGAATGACTGATTGTTTTTCTCCAAGAGCGTACTGAGGAATGGGGCTCCGAGCTCTCTGCTCTTCCAGGCTGGAGACTGGGAGGCCAACATTTTCATTCCCATCCTCCAGAGCTCTATGGAAAGCACTCAGGGAACAAAAGCTCCCACAAGCGAACCCGAGCAGATTACTTAGCCTGGCTCCTGGCAAGGGTGGCACAATTCCACCTCAGGAAAAGACATTTAAGAATCACTGCAACAGGCTCCTCCCACAGAAGATCAGTAAGAACATCCAGCCAAGACCAAGCTCACTGATCAAGAAGAATAGCGGAATTCCAGAGGAGGAGAAAGCGAATCATGGAATTCATGGCTTTATCCCCATGATTTGTTAGTCTTACAAAGTTAATTAAATTTTTGTTTATTTTTTATCTTATTCTAATTTTTTTAACTTTTCCTCTTTCTTCTTTAATGGTTTTAACTAGTTTATCTTAACAATACCTTTCTAAAACAAAAAATCTTTTTACCTTCATTACTATACTCATTTTATTGTTCATTGTATCTAACTTTATTTTTTGTATATATATATAGGGTTTTTCCTTCCAAAAAATTTTGGGAAACAATTTCTTCTCAGGGATCAAAATATACCCTAAATCTAGCACAAGGCTTTGTTCTAGTCTCCAGCCTGAGCACATTCTCTCCACTTTCTTTTTCTTTCTTTTTCCAACCAACTTATCTTATCATTTCCTTATTAGAGTTTTGTTGTTTTTTTTTTAGAGTTTTTTTTTTAATTTTCACCTTTGCAGTCATATTCCATCCCTTTGTCATGTTTACCCCTATTTTTGTATATATATATGTTTTTCTTTCTTTAAAATTTTGGGAGGGAGTTTCTTCTAAGGACCAACATATACCCAAAATTAAGTGGGTGGCTCTGTTCTATTCACCAGTCTAATATATATATATATATATTTTTTTTTTTTTTAATTTCCTTTTACTCCCTTTTCCCTCCCCTCAATTTGGGGTCTCTTCTGATTTGGTTAGCATACATTTTTCTGAGGTCTTTGCCACCCTTTTAGTATTTTATTCTCTCATTCATACATCTTATCTGGATAAAATGACAAGGTGGAAAAACTCACCACACACACACACACACACACTCACACACACACACACACACACACACACACACAACAAGAGTCAGTACTGAAGGCTAGGGACCTAATCAGTACGGACATTGATAATATGTCAGATCTAGAGTTCAGAATGATGATTCTCAAGATACTATCTGGGTTCAAAAAGGAATGGGAGATATTAGAGAAACCCTGTTGGGAGAAATAAAAACCCTTTCTGGAGAAATAAAAGAACTAAAATCTAACCACGCTGAAATCAAAAAAGCTATTTATGAGGAGCAATAAAAAATGGAGGTGCTTACTGCTAGAATAAATGAGGAAGAAGAGAGAATTAGTGATATAGAAGAATTGAAAAAAGTCATGGAAACAAATGATAAGGAAAACACAATGGTTCAAAATCTGTGGGACACAGCAAAGGCAGTCCTGAGAGCAAAGTATACATCAATACAAGGCTTTCTGAAGAAACAAAAAAGGTCTCAAGTACACAACCTAACACCACTCCTAAAGGAGCTGGAGAATGAACAACAAAGAAAGCCTAAACCCAGCAGGAGAAGAGAAATCATAAAGAGCAGAACAGAAATCAATGAAATAGGAACCAAAAAAACAGCAGAACAAATCAATGAAACTAGGAGCTGGTTCTTTGAAAGAACTAATAAGATTGATAAAACCCTGGCCAGACTTATCAAGAAGAAAAGAGAAAGGACCCAAATTAATAAAATCATGAATGAAAGAGGAGAGATCATAACCAACACCAAGTAAATAAAGACATTTATGAGAACATATTATGAGCAATTATACACCAGCAAATTTGACAATCTGGAAGAAATGGATGCATTCCTAGAGACGTATAAAGTACCAAAACTGAACCAGAAAGAAAGAGAAAACCTGAACAGACTCATAACCAGTAAGGAAATTGAAGAAGTCAACAAAAATCTCCCAACAAACAAGAGCCCAGGGCCACACATGCTTCCCAGGGGAATTCTACCAAACATATAAGAAGAATTAATACCTATTCTCCTGAAACTGTTCCAAAAAAAAAAAGAAATGGAAGGAAAACTTCCAAACTCATTTTATGAGGCCAGCATTACCTTGATCCCAAAACCAGGAAAGACCCCATCAAAAAAGAGAATTATAGACCAATATCCTTGATGAACACAGATGCGAAAATTCTCATCAAAATACTAGCCAATAGGATCTAACAGTACATTAGAAGGATCATTCACCACAACTGAGTGGAATTTATTCCAGGGCTGCAAATTTGGTTCAACATCCACAAATCAATAAATATGATACAACACATTAATAAAAGAAAGAACAAGAACCACGATACTCTCAATAGATGCTGAAAACCATTTGACAAAGTAGAGCATCCTTTCTTGAGCAAAACTCTTCACAGTGTAGGGATAGAGGGTATATAACTCAGTATCATCAAAGCCATCTATGAAAAATCCACAGCAAATATAATTCTCAATGGAGAAAAACTGAGAGCTTTTCCACTAAGGTCAGGAACACAGCAGTGATGTCCATTAACACCACTGCTATTCAACATAGTACTAGAAGTCCTAGCCTCAGCTTTCAGACAACAAAAAGAAATTAAAGGCATCCAAATTGGCAAAGAAAAGTCAAACTATCACTCTTTGCAGATGATATGATATTTTACATGGAAAACCCAAAAGACTCCACTTCAAAGCTGACAGAACTCGTACAGGAATTCAATAAAGTGTCAGGATATATAATCAATGCACAGAAATCAGTTGCATTTCTCTACACCAACAACAAGACATAAGAAAGAGAAATTAAGGAGTCAATCCCATTTACAATTGCACCCAAAACCAGAAGATTCTTAGGAATAAACCTATCCAAAGAGGCAAAGAATTTGTACCCAGAAAACTATAAACTGCTCATGGAAGAAATTAAGGAAGACATAAAGAAATGGAAAAATGTTCCATGCTCATGGATTGGAAGAACAAATGTTGTGAAAATGTCTATGCTACCTAAAGCAATAAACACGTTTAATGCAATCCCTATCAAAATATCATCCATTTTTTCCCAAAGAAATGGAACAAATAATCCTAAAATTTATATGGAACCAGAAAAGACCTCGAATAACCAGAGGAATGTTGAAAAAGAAAGCCAAAGTTGGTGGCATCACAATTCCGGACTTCAAGCTCTATTACAAAGCTGTCATCATCAAGACAGTATGGTACTGGCACAAAAACAGACACATAGATCAATGGAACAGAATAGAGAGCCCAGAAATAGACCCTCAACTCTATGGTCAACTAATCTTTGACAAAGCAGGAAAGAATGCCCAATGGTAAAAAGACAGTCTCTTTAACAAATGGTGTTGGGAAAATTGGACAGCCACATGCAGAAGAATGAAACTGGGCCATTTCCTTATACCACACACAAAAATAGACTCAAAATGGATGACAGACCTCAATGTGAGACAGGAATCCATCAAAATCCTTGAGGAGAACACAGGCAACAACCTTTTCTACCTCAGCCACAGCAACTTCTTCCTAGAAACATCACCAAAGGCAAGGGAAGCAAGGGCAAAAATGAACTATTGGGATTTCATCAAGATCAAAAGCTTTTGCACAGCCAAAGAAACAGTCAACAAAACCAAAAGACAACTGAAAGAAAAGGGAGAAGATACTTGCAAACAATGTATCAGATAAAGGGCTAGAATCCAAAATCTATAAAGAACTTATCCAACTCAACACCCAAAGAACAAATAATCCAATGAAGAAATGGGCAGAGGACGTGAACAGACATTTCTGCAAAGAAGACATCCAGATGGCCAGCAGACACATGAAAAAGTGCTCCATATCACTTGGCATCAGGGAAATACATATCACAACCACAATGAGATACACCTCACACCTCTCAGAATGGCGAAATTAACAAGACAGATTCTGGCGAGGATGCGGAGAAAGGGGAACCCTCCTACACTATTGGTGGGAATTCAAGCTGGCACAGCTACTCTCAAAACAGCTCAGAGTTTCCTCAGAAAGTTTAAAATAGAGCTACCCTGTGACCCAGCAATCGCACTACTGGGTATTTATCCTAAAGATAAAAATGTAGTGATCCGGAGGGGCACATGTACCCAAATGTTTATAGCAACAATGTGAACAATAGTCCAACTATGGAAAGAACCTAGATGTCCATCAACAGATGAGTGGGTAAAGAAGAAGTGGTGTATATATATACAATGGAATACTATGCAGCCATCAAAAGAAATGAAACCTTGCCATTTGCAATGATGTAGATGGAACTAGAGGATGATATGCTGAGTGAAATAAGTCAATCAGAGAAAGACAATTATCATATGGTCTCCCTGATATGAGGAATTTGAGAGGCAAAGTGGGGTGTTTGGGGGATGGGAAAGGAAAATAATGAAACAAGATGGGATTGGGAGGGAGAAAAACCATAAGAGACTCTTAATCTCACAAAACAAACTGAGGGTTGCCAGGGGGTGCGGTGGTTGGGTTATGGACACTGGGGAGGGTACGTGCTATGGTGAGTGCTGTGAAGTGTGTAAGCCTGATGATTCACAGACTTGTACTCCTGGGGCAAATAATGCATTATATGTTAATAAAAACAATTTTTTTAAGTTTAAAAAAAGTAAAAATGGCAAATTTGATTTACTCTTAAACATTCACATAGGCCATATAATGATCTGGGGGCTGACAGGAATTTGTGAAAGAGAAGGCAGGCACTGGGGACAGGGAGAAAACTATCCCATATCCATGGGATAGTCAAATACTGAATACTTTCATATTAAATAAACTAACTCAAATGCCAACACTCCACAGCCACATAATCAGATGCAATGTCATATTTATATTATCCTTGTTTATTTTACTCTTAGGGACTGATTTTTATCAAGCTTCATTCCAGATTACATTTTCTAAATTTCATAATCTGGATTCTGTCATGATAAATCAGAAGCCCACACATTCAAACATCGCTTCAGCATTAATAACTTGCATGGGTATAATTTAAAACACATACACATGATTTAACTTCGCTTTCAGTACACAATATAGATGAGTAAACTTCACAAAGCTCTCATATTTACAAAAGCAATAATCCTTGCTCCTGTAACAACAGCTGTCTAATAAATGAAACTGAAGCAATAAGTATAATTATAAATCTATCGGGTACGAAAAAAAGTAGAATCGTGTGCAGATATGTTTTACTATCAAGACTCATTATTTCCCTAGCTGTCATCAGAACGATGGGGAAAAAAGCACCTAAATGAATGTTAAATTAAAGTTCAGATCAAAGCAAAAATCTTCCTAAGCAAAAATTCTAACTCTTGTTTTTTGGTTAGTAGGGAAAGTCAAACACTAACATCATTCATAACTAGGGTGTGATGGTAACAGATGAGCCTCTTCCCCACTTTGTACCTCTCTGCCAGGAATGTGAGATCCAGGTGTCAGCTGTTCCATACTTGAGCCTCCATCTGGACTTCCTGGAAGATAATGGGCATAAGGGTACTTAGCACATAACCGAGCAGGTACTCCTTAACTATTATTTTCTCGTCATCGTCCTTCCAAATTACTAACTCACCTGATTGTAATTAAGTCTTGTTTCCTTAAGGCATTGGAGCTTGAAATGAAATATGAACAAACTCCACTGTCCAAAAAAATATGCATAAATAAGGCTACTCTTCCCAATCTCTTTTAAGTGTCCAGTGTCTATTAAAACCATTTTCCTTAGTTCTAATGCCCGTTTACCAGCTGGTTACCATCAAGCCCCTCTGCATCCTCTCTGCACACAGCATTATGACCCCCTCAACAGAATCCGTTACCCTTGCAGGGATTGACGGGAGATTGCTATAGATCCAAGTATCATCACTCAGAAAGGGAGCATTTACTCCCAAGTGCTATCAAGTATCATGACAGAAGGAAGAGTACAAAATGACATAACCTTCAGGATAAACATATATGTCGTTAGTTTATGGGGCTCCTGGGTGGCTCCATGGGTTAAAGCCTCTGCCTTCGGCTCAGGTCATGATCCCAGGGTCCCTGGGTTTGAGCCCCGCATTGGGCTCTCTGCTCAGCGGGAAGCCTGCTTCTCTTCCTCTCTCTCTCTGCCTGCCTCTCTGCCTACTTGTGATCTCTGTCTGTCTGTTAAATAAATAAATACATCTTTAAAAAAATCATATATGTCATTAGTTTTAATATCACTTAGCTATAATAATAAAAGGAGGGAAAATCTATACCCTACACCTCTACCTGGTAGTCTTATTTATCATGTTTCCCAAGACTGTGTATCTCCTTT
The DNA here is from genome assembly GCF_922984935.1 of Meles meles. Lineage (NCBI taxonomy): Eukaryota > Metazoa > Chordata > Mammalia > Carnivora > Mustelidae > Meles > Meles meles. Next base: position 91,161,650 of record NC_060068.1, read on the forward strand.
ATCATGGATGACTGATTAAAAACCTATTTACACTCTGGTTTACAACCATTCACTTATTTATTGATAATGCTCAAATGCACAAATTTCCACCCCTTTCTTTAAGAGAAATATTGCAAAACATTAATACTTCACTGCAATGGGAAAATGCAAAAAAAAAGCAATGTTCCCACTGAGTACTCTAGAGGCCCCTATTCTGTTTCATACCTCTCACAAAAAATACCTCATGCATTCATTCAACAAATAGTCATGAATGTCTGCCATGTACCAGGTGGTACTATACCCACCAGGTACTGAACTCGTAAGAGTGAGTAAGACAGAAATTGTCCCATAGAAATTACATTCTAGAGAGAAAGACTCAAACTAAGCAAGCTAAAACTCTTCGTAAAGTCTCTGGAAAGAGGAGCAAGGTATTGTGATGGAGATTAATAATGCAACTGGCAGAAGAGAATCTAAGAGAGGGGGAGCCAGTCAGGAAAGGTCATTTTGAGCAGGTGATGTGTGATCTAACATTTGAAAGAAAGAAGAAGCAACTGTACAAAGAGCTGGAGAAAGAACCTCTTTGGCAGTGGGAATAACGAGTGAACTCTACGTTAGAAGTGTCGTGGACCTTAACTACGGCATAGAGGAAGGCAGGCTAGATGGCTTCAACTTGACCACATTTCCGTCGCCCTGAGGCCCACTTCTGTCACCCTTCTGTACCATCCAGCACACAATGCTCCATGACTCAGGTGCCTTCTCACACTGCCCTCGGAGGCCCTTTGTGTGGTGTCCAGCAAGGTGCCCCTCCCCCAGGCGCTGAATCTCACATGCATAAAGAACTAAGTGGTGACAACGAAAAGTAGTCAGACTGACCTTGCCCTCCAAACCACCATCAGAATGCATGGCTAACACAGCAGTTTTCAAGCTGTGCTCTGCAAAGACAGAGATTCACTCAGAGACTATTTTCATGCGAGGCAAAATAAGTGGGGTGCCACCTGACTATGAACATTTTGAGTTACTTAACAGAGTGCAATGTGTTCAAGATTTCATTTAATAAAAGACTTTCATGAGTGAAAGGGATGTGAAAATCATGGTATCCAGGCCATTCTAGGCCCTTTAAATGAATCCAAGTCTCCCAAATATGAGAAGACATGTTGGCACCTAATCTATGGTTCCTCTGGGCCGCCTTTTACTTTTCTATTCACTAGACCTAAATCTCTTCTGTCCTGGTGCCCCAGTCCACACTCGATTTTGGCATCATGCCTTGCATCCAGTTCTCTGCCTCACCTATAAACTATCTGATGAGCCAAATTCCTGCTCCTTACTTTAAGACCCTCCCCCCCAAAACCATTAAAATTAAAATACAGAGATAATTAATGTATAAAACTTAACTCAATCCAGAAACAAATACTTCTGACATTGATTCTAAAACTGTTACTGATTTTCTGTGAGGGAAAAATGGAGAAAAATAATAAAAATTCAGCCTGCCAACTTTTCAAAGTAGCTATGTGAAAATATGTGATGACATTTAAATACAAAATTAATCAAAATACATGCTACAGTCTCTTATTATGATTCTCTCTTGTATTGGAATATATCTCCCCATCTACCATCTCTTTACTCTGGAAGTACAAAAAGGACATCAGGGTTGAAAGAAGAGAGAAAAAAATACAAAAACTGGAAAAAGTAGAGATAGAAAGGGAGCATGACTACAGATAGGTTTGAAAAACACAAGGTCATCTTTCAAACTTCCAAAAAATTGCTACTTCTAAAAATTGTTAATCAATTCTCCCACATAGATTACTGTAGAGTGACTTCATGTCAACAGTCTACATAATAAGTACCCTACAGAATGCATCTATCTCTAATTTTTATGAAAATTTTACCATTGCATTCCAAGCTCAGTGGACTCACTTCATTCTAAGCCCAGACGAACTGGTCTCTTCTGATTTACAGTGCAGCACACACAGTTTTCTGGACTTTTGTTTCGGGGTTAGTTAAAATTAGATGCTGAGACACCAAGGAAAAACGGGACTCATTTTAACTGTCACAGATGCCTGTGCAACCCAGAGAAGAAATCTGCATCATATTAGGTATGTCAGAGGTGCCCACTTAATGTCTTCGTCAGATTTATTCTGTTATGATGAGTTGATTTCCACAACGCAATTTCCAATCAGAAGCGTGAAATCAAAATCAGCCGACTACATTCTAGCTTCCAATATGGTCCAATGAAGGAGTAGAATTAAAGTCAGCTAAGTCACCACTGATTAGAGAATTAGTGAAAACCTCAGATCCATAAATTAACGGATTTATATATGCTGTGGAAATCTAAAGAAATCAAGTCATGTGACTCTAAACATACTGAATACTAATACTCAAACTATTCTTTATTTGAATTCTATAGAGCTTCGGAACCCAATATGTATTCTCAAAAACAAGAACAGAAATAATTTACTGGCCTATCTGCATATTAGCAGCCCATGGAAGGCTTTTGGTAACCATCATCCATCTGTTCCTGCAACCTGTCAAAACCAAATTAATTAATTGAATTTCCCTGGCCTCCAGAAGGTAAATTTTACATGCATATACAAGAAGTTCCCTTGGATTTCATTAGGAAGAAAACTTATATTAAAACAAAACCACAAACACAAGAGAACTACTAGTTTTTGGTTATCCCTCAGAGCCGAAACAATGTTCATTTAACATTTCAGGACTTAATAATAAAGAAAATAATTCTGTGATCTCCAGCTACTTCTTGATATTCAAACTTGGGTCTCCACTGGGGCTCTAGAGATGTAGGTAGTGACCTCTTCTAGGAAAAGTTTGGAAGAAAGGGTTCCAACAGAATAAAAAATAAATAAATAAATAAAAATAAACAGTCACTCCTCTGAAGAAATCTGGAGGGACGCATTTTTGTAGGCCAGAAAACACAGAACAATTTTAAGAGAAAAAATGAACTCTTCTAGTTCTACTTCAGGCACAGCTCCTATTCCAGTGTTGCCAAATGGCCCTACACTGGCTTAAGATGAGAAGGTATTTAAAGGTGTTCACAAACAACATGTGCCACATATCTTTGCCGAGTCCCTCCTCCCCGCGTAATGAGATCATGACATCCTCCAGCAGAACATCTGTATCTTTGTAAGACCGTAGGGTCTGAGTTGTCCCTCATATTGCTTCACCAAGAAGGCAAACCTACATCAATTTACTTTATAAATACGATTCTAACTAGAATTCTATCTGCATTCATCCTCTTGTAAAATTACATATAAAAGAACATTTTGCTTTTTGTTGTAATCACAATCTTAAAGAAGCATAAGGTATTTAAAAATATTTACAAGGATAATGAAATAAACCCTTGTTCTTAATAACTCTTAAAAGCCAAACAGATCATAGTGCATAAATAAATCAGGACTCTTAAACACATATTTATCAACTTCACATCCATTCATAGATATTTTATTTGAGAAGACATATAGAGTAATCTTAAAATATTAGAAATCTGTATTTCTTCCTAAGTCCTAAATTCACCAATCATTCCCATTAAACACAGTGCATCTAGTAAAATTTATTACAGTAACACGTCCCTATGATCAACATACAATATGTCTAGGGCTTTGTATGCCTTTCCACCTACCATAATTACTTTAAAGGCAATATTACAAAACCACACTTTAATTCCTATCTTCACTACAAATAGAATGGCTTAGTGAGCCTTCATAGCCTCATCTTTGTTAAATTAATCTGCACACTGCAACTATAACTCTTTTACCTGAACGTGTTACAATTCGCTTATATTAATTTGTCTCCCTGGGAAATGAAATAATTGAAAACTCATAAACTCTTCTTTTGAGGAAAGGGAATTTTTCATTTCATCCAGGAGAGGACTGACAATCACATCTGTATTCAGTCCTCCCCTCTAGACACAATATACCGATGAACCTTGTAGCTGGCCCCAGAACACCAGGCCTGTCCCTCCTCCTCAGACCCACTCTGACTGCCATTCAAGCTACCACTCTACATTACTAAAGGAATCCCGGGATGCCTTATGCCTGAGACCACATGAATTAGACAGTAACTAACAGTTACCACAGAAAATAGAGACTAAGCTTGGGGGAACAAGTTCTAGAAGGTGAGTTTGAATTAGGATTTGGGGGAAGGGATCTGCAAATAAAAGACAAAGACAATATGAGACAGACCCAAAAAAGGACAAGTGACTGGACTTCAAGTAAACATCTTCACTGCCTCATGAACACATTATAGTTTTGTAGATAAAATAGCACTCGAAATTAGAATTAAGTTTGCAGTAGGTACAATTTGCCACATTCCCCACAGCTGGCCCTCTCAGTGGCCCTTTGACCATAGAACTTTCTGGGTGAATGGATAATTGATAATACCCTGCCAGATGCCTCTTAGCTTGGATGTTTATTACTATGTTTTCTCTCTTATATAAATATGAAGCAGAAATTACATGGGCCATGCAAACATAATCCAACTTGAGATACCACCTCACACCAGTCAGAATGGCTAAAATTAACTAGTCAGGAAACAACAGATGTTGGTGAGGATGCGGAGAAAGGGGAACCCTCCTACACTGTTGGTGGGAATGCAAGCTGGTGCAGCCACTCTGGAAAACAGCATGGAGGTTCCTCAAAAAGTTGAAAACAGAGCTACCCTATGACCCACCAATTGCGCTATGGGTATTTACCCTAAAGATACAAGTGTAGGGATCCAAAGGGTTACCTGCACACCTACGTTCATAGCAGCAATGTCCACAAGAGCCAAACTGTGGAAAGAGCCTAGATGTCCATTGACAGATGAATGGATAAAGAAGATGTGACTGAGATATATATACATAGCCATCAAAAAATGAAGTCTTACCATTTGCAATGACATGGATACAACTAGAGGATATTATGCTAAGTGAAATAAGTCACACAGAGAAAGAATTATCATATGATCTGACAGGAGGAATTTGAGAAACAAGACAGAGGATTATAGAGGAAGGAAAGGAAAAATGAAACAAGATGAAACCAGAGAGGGAGAGAAACCATAAGAGACTCAATATTAGGAAACAAACTGAGGGTTGCTGGAGGCAAGGAAGGTAAGAAGGATGGGGTAGATGGGTGATGGACATTGGGGAGGGTATGTGCTATGGTGAGTGCTGTAAATCGTGTAAGACTGATGAACCACAGATTTGTACCCCTGAAACAAATAATACATTATATTTAATTTTAAAAATCTCAATTTGAATGCTGAATGAGAAACTTTTTCAGAGAAGCAAAGCTCAAGTGCCCAAGATGTTCTCTTCAGAGCCAGACCATGTCACAGGCAGAATAAACCTCTGAATATGACTGAAGCCCCTAGACAAGTTACTGCTACATGTTGCTATTGACTACTGTTAAAATTCTATATACAACTATTCCCAGTTAGTGCGACTGATATTTTTTCTAGGCTGTCTGACTAGTCACTGCCTCTTTTGATTGGCATTCAATAGGTCAATTACTAAATTGACATTATTATCAGAAAGTATTTTAAAGTTCAATCTGATAGCTATTTAATTCCTCTAAACCACTTCAAATACCATGTTAGAATATTTGATAGACATATTTCCCAGGAAGACTCAATACTTGATAACCCAGTGAGTTGAGTATACATCAAATCATGAAAAGCTTTCCTTTAAAGATGGAAAAACAGATGGGCAGATATAAAAAGTATATTTCTATTGGTGATGCAGCGAAAGTGATCATAAAAAGAATTTGCAAGCAAGAGAAACTAATAAAGAGGAATGGTATGAAAGGCATGAGAAAAAAATCTTTAAACATTAAAAGAAATAAGTATTCTTGTATTAAAATATTTTAAAAAGTGACTGAAAGTTGCGACCCACCCATTTCACTAGTGATGCTATCACTAGTGGAACCAATAAATATACTAGATCACACATCCTTTGGGAAAGGGATCTAGAATTTGAACTCAGATATGTCTGAATGCAGATATAGTTCTTTTCTACTGTAAAATACTACCTGAAGTTCTGGCTACCTATTTTGAAAATAGAAAGGAAAGTTCTCATTATTCAAAATCTCTGGAAGCTTGTCCAGAATCAGACTAATAGTATCCTATTTCATTATTCAAATTCTCAACAAACATTTTTTGGAGAACCTGTTATATGCAGAAGCTGCACTAGTCAACTAGCACATCAAAGATATTCAATAAAATTTTCTTGGCTTCTTCTTAGTCCTCTTTAAAGGGCCCTAAGTGCCTTCCTATCCTTTCATCCATCCTGCCTTAGGCCTTACAAGTTTGTTGGGTTTTTTCCCTTATATTAAAGCAGTAACATTTCAAGATTCTTTTTTTAAAATATTTTATCTATTTATTTCCAAGTGAGAGAGAACAAACACAAGCTGTGAGGAGGGGCAGAGGGAGAAGCAGTCTCCCCACTGAGCAAGGAGCCCAATAAGGGCTTTGGACCTAGGACTCTGGGATCACACCCTGAGCAGAAGGCAGACCCTCAACGAACTGAGTCACCCAGGCATCTTTCTTTTTAAAATTCTTGAATGCTACTTACTCACCCTTCTGATTGGCTCTCTGGCAAGCCTTTTTTTTGTTTGTTTGTTTGTTTTTTTTTGGTTTTTTTTTTACTCTGTTCCAAACTGTTGCATATGTGGGATTTTTTTTTTATATTTATTTTTATTTGTTTATTTACAGCATAACAGTGTTTATTGTTTTGGCATCACACCTAGTGCTCCATGCAGTACATGCCCTCCCTATTACCCGCCACCTGGTTCCTCAACCTCCCACCCCCCCACCCCCCTGCCGCCCCTTCATAACCCTCTGGTTGTTTTTCAGAGTCCATAGTCTCTCATGGTTCATCTCCCCTTCCAGTTTCCCTCAACTCCCTCTCCTCTCCATCTCCCCATGTCCTCCATGTTATTTGTTATGCTCCACAAATAAGTGAGACCATATGATACTTGACTCTCTCTGCTTGACTTATTTCGCTCAGCATAATTTCTTCCAGTCCCATCCATGTTGCTACAAAAGTTGGGTATTCGTCCTTTCTGATGGAGGCATAATACTCCATTGTGTATATGGACCACATCTTCCTTATCCATTCATTCATTGAAGGGCATCTTGGTTCTTTCCACAGTTTGGCGACCGTAGCCATTGCTGCAATAAACATTGGGGTACAAATGGCCCTTCTTTTCACTACATCAGTATCTTTGGGGTAAATACCCAGCAGTGCAATTGCAGGGTCATAGGGAAGCTCTATTCTTAATTTCTTAAGGAATCTCCACACTGTTCTCCAAAGTGGCTGCACTAACTTGCATTCCCACCAACAGTGTAAGAGGGTTCCCCTTTCTCCACATCCTCTCCAACACATGTTGTTTCCTGTCTTGCTAATTTTGGCCATTCTAACTGGTGTTAGGTGGTATCTCAATGTTGTTTTAATTTGAATCTCCCTGATGGCTAGTGATAATGAACATTTTTTCATGTGTCTGATAGCCATTTGTATGTCTTCATTGGAGAAGTGTCTGTTCATATCTTCTGCCCATTTTTTGATATGATTATCTGTTTTGTGTGTGTTGAGTTTGAGAAGTTCTTTATAGATCCTGGATATCAACCTTTTGTCTGTACTGTCATTTGCAAATATCTTCTCCCATTCCATGGGTTGCCTCTTTGTTTTGTTGACTGTTTCCTTTGCTGTGCAGAAGCTTTTGATCTTGATGAAGTCCCAAAAGTTCATTTTTGCTTTTGTTTCCTTGGCCTTTGGAGACATATCTTGAAAGAAGTTGCTGTGGCTGATATCAAAGAGGTTACTGCCTATGTTCTCCTCTAGGATTCTGATGGATTCCTGTCTCACATTGAGGTCTTTTATCCATTTCGAGTTTATCTTTGTGTACGGTGTAAGAGAATGGTCGAGTTTCATTCTTCTACATATCGCTGTCCAGTTTTCCCAGCACCATTTATTGAAGAGACTGTCTTTTTTCCATTGAATATTTTTTCCTGTTTTGTCGAAGATTATTTGACCATAGAGTTGAGGGTCCATATCTGGGCTCTCCACTCTGTTCCACTGGTCTATGTGTCTGTTTTTATGCCAGTACCACGCTGTCTTGGTGATCACAGCTTTGTAGTAAAGCTTGAAATCGGGTAACGTGATGCCGCCAGTTTTGTTTTTGTTTTTCAACATTTCCTTAGCAATTCGGGGTCTCTTCTGGCTCCATACAAATTTTAGGATTATTTGCTCCAGCTCTTTGAAAAATATCGGTGGAATTTTGATCGGAATGGCATTAAAAGTATAGATTGCTCTAAGCAGTATAGACATTTTAACAATGTTTATTCTTCCAATCCAAGAGCATGGAACAGTCTTCCATCTTTTTGTGTCTTCTTCAGTTTCTTTCATGAGTGTTCTGTAGTTCCTCGAGTACAGGTCCTTTACTTCTTTGGTTAGGTTTATGCCCAGGTATCTTATGGTTCTTGGTGCTATAGTAAATGGAATCGATTCTCTAATTTCCCTTTCTGTATTTTCATTGTTGGTGTATAAGAAAGCCACTGATTTCTGTACATTGACTTTGTATCCTGCCACGTTACTGAATTGCTGTATGAGTTCTAGTAGTTTGGGGGTGGAGTCTTTGGGGTTTTCCATATAAAGAATCATGTCATCTGCGAAGAGAGAGAGTTTGACTTCTTCCTTGCCAATTTGGATACCTTTTATTTCTCTTTGTTGTCTGATTGCCGTTGCTAGAACTTCTAATACTATGTTGAATAAGAGTGGTGAGAGTGGGCATCCTTGTCGTGTTCCTGATCTCAACGGGAAGGCTGCAAGCTTTTTCCCATTGAAGATGATATTTGCTGTGGGTCTTTCATAGATAGATTTTATGAAGTTCAGGAATGTTCCCTCTATCCCTATACTTTGAAGCATTTTCATCAGGAACGGATGCTGGATTTTGTCAAATGCTTTTTCTGCATCAATTGAGAGGACCATGTGGTTCTTCTCTCTTCTCTTATTGATGTGTTCTATCACACTGATTGATTTGCGAATGTTGAACCAACCTTGCAACCCAGGGATGAATCCCACCTGGTCATGGTGGATAATCTTTTTAATGTGCTGCTGGATCCTGTTTGCTAGGATCTTGTTGAGAATCTTTGCATCCATATTCATCAGTGATATTGGTCTGAAATTCTCCTTTTTGGTAGGGTCTTTGCCTGGTTTGGGGATCAGGGTAATGCTGGCTTCATAAAAAGAGTCTGGAAGTTTTCCTTCTGCTTCAATTTTTTGGAACAGCTTCAGGAGAATTGGTGTTATTTCTTCTTTGAAAGTTTGGTAGAATTCCCCAGGGAATCCGTCAGGTCCTGGGCTCTTGTTTTTTGGGAGGTTTTTGATCACTGCTTCAATCTCATTACTAGATATCGGTCTATTCAGGTTGTCAATTTCTTCCTGGTTCAATTTTGGGAGTTTGTAGCTTACCAGGAATGCATCCATTTCATCTAGGTTGCTTAGCTTATTGGCATATAACTGTTGGTAATAATTTCTGATGATTGTTTCTATTTCCTTGGTGTTAGTTGTGATCTCTCCCTTTTCATTCATAATTTTATTAATTTGGGCTTTCTCTCTTTTCTTTTGGATTAGTGTGGCCAATGGTTTATCGATCTTATTGATTCTTTCAAAAAACCAGCTTCTAGTTTCATTGATACGTTCTACTGTATCTCTCGTTTCTACCTCATTGATCTCTGCTCTAATCTTGATTAGTTCCCTTCTTGCATATGGAGTTGGTTTGATTTGTTGTTGATTCTCCAGTTCTTTAAGGTGTAGAGACAGCTGGTGTATTCTGGATTTTTCAATGTTTTTGAGGGAGGCTTGGATGGCTATGTATTTCCCCCTTAGAACCGCCTTTGCTGTATCCCATAGGTTTTGGCCGAGGTGTCTTCATTCTCATTGGTTTCCATGAATTGTTTAAGTTCATCTTTGATCTCCTGGTTGATCCAAGCATTCTTAAGCAAGGTGGTCTTTAGCTTCCAGGTGTTTGAGTTCCTTCTGAACTTTTCCTTGTGATTGAGCTCCAGTTTCAAAGCATTGTGATCGGAGAATATGCAGGGAATAATGTCAGTCTTTTGGTATCGGTTGAGTCCTGCTTTGTGACCCAGGATGTGGTCTATTCTGGAGAAGGTTCCATGTGCACTTGAGAAGAATGAGTATTCTGTTGTTTTAGGGTGGAATGTTCTGTATACGTCGATGAGGTCCATCTGGTCCAATGTTTCATTCAATGCTCTTATTTCTTTATTAATTTTCTGCTTCGATGATCTGTCTATTTCTGAGAGAGGCGTATTAAGATCTCCTACTATTATTGTATTCATATCAATATGACTCTTTATCTTGATTAATAGTTTTCTTATGTAATTGGGTGCTCCCATATTGGGGGCATAGATATTCACAATTGTTAGATCGTCTTGGCGGATAGTCCCTTTAAGAATTATGTAGTGTCCTTCTGTATCTCTGACTACAGTCTTTAGTTTAAAATCTAATTTATCTGATATGAGAATCGCTACTCCGGCCTTCTTTTGAGGCCCATTGGCATGAAAGATGCTTCTCCATCCCTTCACTTTCAGTCTGGGTGTATCCTTAGGTTCAAAATGGGTCTCTTGTAGACAACATATGGATGGGTCCTGTCGTTTTATCCAATCTGCAACCCTGTGTCATTTTATGGGTGCATTTAGGCCATTCACATTGAGAGTGATTATTGAGAGATAGGTTTTTATTGACATCGTGTTGCCTTTGAAGTCTTTCTGTCTATAGATTGTTTCTGTATTTCTGTTCAATGATATTCTTAGGAATTTTCCTCTCTTATAGGACCCCCCTTAATATTTCCTGCAGTGTCGGCTTGGTGGTTGCATAGTCTTTTAAGCCTTGCCGGTCTTGGAAACTCTTTATCTCTCCATCCATTTTAAATGTCAGTCTTGCTGGATAGAGTGTTCTTGGTTGCATGTTCTTCTCATTTAGTACTCTGAATATATTTTGCCAGCCCTTCCTGGCTTTCCAGGTCTCTGTGGAAAGGTCTGACATTATTCTAATGGGCTTTCCTCTGTATGTAAGAAGCTTCTTTGTCCTAGCTGCTTTTAAGAGGGTCTCTCTTGAAACAAAATTCCCCATTCTAACGATAAGGTGCCGTGAGGACTTTCGAGAATCTAAAATCTTGGGAGGAAATCTTTCTGCCTCTAGTACATGAACGTTGTTTCCATTCGTGAGATTGGGAAATTTTTCATAGACAACTTCTTCCACTATATCTTCTAGACTTCTTTCTTTTTCTTCCCCTTCAGGGATTCCAATAATTCTGACGTTGGAACGTTTCATGGCATCGTTTATTTCCCTGATTCTGTTTTCGTGGCTTCTGAGCTGTTTGTTCCAGGCTTCCTCCTGATCCTTTCTCTCTATCTGTTTGTCCTCCAGATCACTAATTCTATCTTCTGTCTCAGTTACCCTAGCTTTTAGAGAATTTAGATTGGATTGGAACTCATTGAGAGCATTTTGAACATCATCCCTGGTGGCTTTCAGTTCTGCCCTAACATTGTGAACATCATCCCTGGTGGCTTTCAGTTCTGCCCTAATCAATTCTGTTTGGTCATCCATGGCTTTCTCCAACCTAGCTATTGCCTGGATAATTGTTAGTCTGAATTCCTTTTCTGACATATTGTCTATGTCGATAGCCATTAGCTCTGTTGCAGAAGGCCCATCCTCTGTATTTTTCTTCTGTTGGGTATTCCTCCTCCTAGTCATTTTGGTAAGAGATGACTAAACAGATGCAGCTGGACTTATCGATTGTGGTGCAGTCAATGTGCACCCTGGAACGCTTCTGTGCAATCAGGATTCCCCACCCAAATGAGAGAAAAACGAGAAGAAAAAGAAATAGAGAAGAAGAAAGAAAAAAAAGGGGAAAGATAAAAGGAAAAAAAAAAGAGAGGGAGAGATAGGAAAAAAAGGGAAGATAAAAGAGAAGGCTCAGCCCAAATGGGCCACAAGGTAAGATTTGTGGAGTATACAAACAAAAACAGACAGACAAAAAGAGTGATAAAAGTATATGACAAGAGAAAAAAATATGTATATATAAGCAAAAAAAAAAGGGAAGAACCTCATCAGAAAGAACCCCAAGTATAAGGTTTATATATTATCAGGACAAACACAAATTCACAGAAACACTGACAGAAGGAAAAATTGGGAGAATGGTTATAGATTCTCAGTGTGGGTGAGGAAGGTTATTTTGATTCTTCCTGAAGGTATCTTGATGTTTTTGTTAAGGGACTCAACTTTCCTAAGTTACAGGGGGATTAGAAACTGGTTTGCCTATAGGGGTAGCATTGATTGGGGAAAGGGGATTACCTTGAAGTTTAACTCTATATGTATAGTAGAAAATAAAAATTAAAAAAGAATAAACTAGACTAGACTAAGTTAAAATTAAAAAAGAATTTAAAAAATAGAAAAACAAAAGAAAAACACGGGTGTATGTATCAAAAAGTTCAGGTTAGAAGGTTATTAAAGAATTTGATGTACTGGACATCTCGGTGTGATGGTAAATAGGTTAAAAAATTATCTGTATGTATAAAAAAAAAAGGAACCAGAATATTGGTAAAGAGTTAAAAATAAAAGTTGTATTTATGAAGTAGTGGTGGTTGTTCTCTTGTAGTCTTTTTTTTTTTTTTTTCTTCCTTCCTGGTTGGTTTTCTGGGGGAGGGGCCTGCCACGTGGGTTTTCAGACAATGATATTCCCTGAGTTAGGTCCTCCCGCTCCCCTCAAGGGGGTGAGCTCTTTTTTTTTTTTCAGGAAACTGTTTTTTTCAGCCTTTGTTCTCTGGGGGTTTTTATGTTCTTTCATCTGCTTTCTCTCGCCTTGACAGCTTTTGATGGTTTTTGGAGGTTTAGAGGAGAGCAAACAGCACCCCGACCTCCCTCTCAGAGAGAAGCCTCAGACTGTTTTGCAAAAGCTGCTGGCAGAGTCGGTTCTGAGTCACTGTCCCTGGGGATGCAGGAGCTCCTTGTTGTACCCAAAACCAGGGCAGCGGTGGCTGTCTGGGCAGCTCCAGACCGCCAGAGAGGTTCGGAGCAGAGATCGCACACTGAGATTTTCCCGCTGTCCCGGGCTGGGAATGTCTGGTTTTTCCCGCTGCCAGAGCTCCAGGCTAGCGCCTATGAGCACCTATCCCAAGGGAGGGTGTGGGACGCGCGCGTTTCAGGATTGCCGTCTGGCCGGGCTCCCAGTCCCTCACGGGAGCCAGACCCCACTCGTTCTCGGGCGCGCTGGCCTTCAGGTGCACTGGCTGCTCAGGGACGGAGACCTGATTTCTCCGCCGCACTCTCTCTGGCTCCGGGCCAGGGGAGGCTGTCCTGGGTCCAGGGACTTAGGTCCCTGACCCTAACTGCCCAGGTTCCCACTATTACCCCCCACAATCCTTTGCTGTTTGTTTTTTGAGTGCTTTCAACCAGACTCCAAGTTAATGCTGGTCCCCAGATGCAGAGCACTCTCGTGTTGGGGTGTTACTTTCCGATCGGTCACCTCTGGTGGCTCCCTCCCCCTTTTGTTTATCTTCCGATATCAGTCGGACGTTCCCAGTCTGCTTTACCTGCCACTGGTGTCTTCTGCTCCTGTAGAGATCCAGACGTGTATAATTCTGATCTCAGGCTGATTTCATGGGTGGTCAGAGTTCTTTGGTAGGTAATCAGCTCACTTTAGGGTACAGGTTGAAATGGTGCCTCCTCCTACTTCCTGGCCATCTTGGCTCCCCTCTGGCAAGCCTTTCAATGCATACACATCTTTTTTTCTAATATGTTTCACTTTTTTTTACACTCTCACTTCAATTTCAGATTTCTGATATGAACTGTTGCCAAAGGGACACTAAGAAAAACACTTTTAATTTTCAAAAGTTACCCCTCAACTAATTGTTCCATTTGTACCACTATCTCCACAAAAAATTACGATACCATTGACTTTTTCTGCTAATGGCAGTTCTCCTCTCTCCTAGGGACTGCCTCTGTAAAATAAATAATCTAGTTGACCACTGGAACAGTATTGTGCAAATTGTTTAGGTTACCTGTTTTTCACTACCTCAATTTAAGTTTTAAAAAGTGATGAAGGGGCACCTGGGTGGCTCAGTGGGTTAAAGCCTCTGCCTTCGGCTCAGGTCATGATCCCAGGGTCAAGGGATCGAGTCCCGCATCGGGCTTTCTGCTCTGCGAGGAGCCTGCTTCCCCCCTCTCTCTGCCTGCCTCTCTGACTATTTGAGATCTGTCTGTCAAATAAATAAATACAATCTTCAAAATAAAATAAAATTAAATAAATAAAAAGTGATGAAGACCGGAGTGTGAAACTACTATATCCCCACAGAGTAGAGTGATGACAGCTTTTATCCTAATTTATACATATGGTTAATTTGAGAAGTGACAGCTAATTACTAATTATTAAATAATAGATGAGATGTGTGCTCCATATTTCTTCACTAAATATTAGATTATCAATAAGCAAAAAGTTGAATTTCACCTGTTTTTACAAAGAGTGTAATAAAGCATTACTGTAACTATGTAATTTAACAATTCAATTATATAAAAATTAATAAAACTAACAATAAAACTAACAAAAACAGTTTTAGCTTGAACATAGTATTCTTCAGGACACTTTTCAAGAAGAAAATATAATAGCTTAATAAGGATAACTTATCTTGATACATCAACATATTATTTAATATAATATTTTATTTAATATAAAGTTTAGGTTGAACAATATGAAATTATTGAAATTTGTTTGTTTTGACTCCACCAGAATGGCAATCCCATATAATCCAAATTTATGCCACAACAACATGCTGATATTCAACCATTTGAAACCTATCAAATTCTATGGTTCAACCTAACAAAAAAAAGCCAACTGCTATTATCATTTGCAAAGTGACATTTTCTGGGCTAAGCAATTTTTGTGGATTATTGCATTTAATCCTCACAACAGTCCCAAAATACACAAGACACAGCGAGGAACAAAATGTAAAAATGGAAGGACAGACAAGCCACAAGCCAAGGACACCAAGACTGATAACAACTACCGAAGCTAAGAGACAGGCATGGAATAGATTCTCCCTCATAAACCCCGGATGTAATGAACTGGTGACATCTTGATTTCAGACTTCTAGCCTCCTGACAATGAAAGAATAATTCTGTGTTGTTTTAATCCATCCAGTTTATAATAACTTTCCATGGCAACTCTAGGAAACAAATTCAGAGAGACAACCTAATGTCAGCCATTGAGTAGGTAGTAAAGAAAGGAATTCAATCCCAGCAGGCACACTCCAGGGCTCATGCCAAAAATCACAATGAGGTACAGCCTCCAAAATCACATCCATTATCTCATTTTAATCTTACCTCATTCTATGAGGTAGTCATTAAGGGTTGTATTTTATAAACTGTGAAACTGAACCTCATAAAATGAGGCAATTTGCTAGTCAGTGGCAAGATCACAATTTGAGCCCACGTGAAGAAATTTCAGTGCACTTTTCACAAAAACCCAACCTTCATTTAGTAATAATCCCCACATAGTTGTATTCAAAATGAGGGCATTTCAGTGGAGTGTTGATTTCTTATGTAGCTTCTCAATTCATGGCCATGCATTGCGTTCCCTGGGGAAGACGTGAGAACTGAGTCAAAGGCTTGGCCATTAACTACTACCTACGTAAATTTTTGCAGGCACCTAGGTTTATGAGACCTCTTCAAGTATACTTTCATGGTGAGGGATGAATCCCAAATACTGTATTCTGTACAACTACTACCACTACAACGATTGTTCCATTAAAAGCTTACTCTTTGCCTTTCGGAACACCTTAAAAATCCATAGTAGCCAATGGCCTCAAAGAATAGAGGAACTTTGTAATTTTCAGTTTTGCTAGGGTAAGATATCTCATCAGTAGTTCCACAGAACACAACAAAGCTAAAATTACAAGAGGTTTGGGTAAGTTTTGACAATAAAAGGGTAGAAGACCATATTATTGTTCAGTAAACACACACACATGTACATGCACATGCACATGCACACACACCACTTTTGTGGAAGGATTACACATTCCCACCCCTACTGAGGGAGGGCTTAGCCATGTGACTTTCTTTGGCCAAAAGACTTCTAGTCAATTTGTCACAAGCAACGCCTTTGAATCTGCTCAGCGGGGCTTTCTGCCTTGGGTCTCTGTTACTGCCAAGAAAAGAACATGTCTTGAGTAACCCAATGGTTCCAGAAAAATAAGCAACAAGTAAAGCTCACAAATGCCTAGGCTAGATCTCATGAGCCTCTGCCAACCCACAGATGCATAAAGAAGAAATGTATGGTTACATCTGCATGCCAGAAATATTTTCATGGCTGAAAATTACACTGCAATTACTCTGGTAATAGCTACTTAATACAATATAATACAAAAATTTATTTTAATATTATCATTCTTCAGGGAACTATGTCTTAATTAAAAAGAAATTTCCTAGTCTTCTAAAATGGCTCCTTTCCTCCTGACTCTGAATAACCTTGAGCAACTAAGCCTATCTTCCATATGCTTGCATGCTTTTTACTGTATTTTTCAATTGCCTGAAAGGCAACATAACAAGAGATAAATCCACTGGGAAGAAGAAAAAATCCATTTTGAAAACAGCTGTAAAATCCCAGAAGAGGAGCCCCTAGTAAAGGTAAGGTCCAGATCCAGAATACAATAAAAAGGGCACTGGTCTTTTTGCATTGACTTTCCACAAGGCAGTAATCTTTCCATCATTCATTAATCGTTAAATTTGTGAAAAATATCATTATACAAGTTTACAATCTTTGGGAGTACTTTTCATTTACTAAATAAATAAAGTGCAATTACCTACCTCACGCAATCTAAAACATTCCTGTTGCATATCAGGGAAACTCTCAAATTCCTGAATTCCACCTTTATGCTTAGAAGTTAGTTAACCAGATTTTGCTTATGGGGCTAAACTGTCTTTACCCAGATGCTTCACTTGTTTAAAAAAGAAAAAAGAGTTAAAAGTTTTAAACCACTTTTTCATGTGTCTGTTGGCCATCTGGATGTCTTCTTTGCAGAAATGTCTGTTCATGTCCTCTGCCCATTTCTTGATTGGATTGTTCGTTCTTTGGGTGTTGAGTTTGCTAAGTTCCTTATAGATTTTGGATACTAGCTCTTTATCTGATGTGTCGTTTGCAAATATCTTCTCCCATTCTGTCAGTTGTCTTTTGGTTTTGTTAACTGTTTCCTTTGCTGTGCAAAAGCTTTTGATCTTGATGAAATCCCAATAGTTCATTTTTGCCCTTGCTTCCCTTGCCTTTGCCGTTGTTCCTAGGAAGATGTTGCTGCGGCTGAGGTCGAAGAGGTTGCTGCCTGCATTCTCCTCAAGGATTTTGATGGATTCCTTTCTCACATTGAGGTCCTTCATCCATTTTGAGTCTATTTTCGTGTGTGGTGTAAGGAAGTGGTCCAATTTCATTTTTCTGCCACGTCACTCAGCATCAGGGAAATACAAATCAAAACCACAATGAGATATCACCTCACACCAGTCAGAATGGCTAAAAGTAACAAGTCAGGAAATGACAGAGGCTGGCGAGGATGGGGAGAAAGGGGAACCATCCTACACTGTTGGTGGGAATGCAAGCTGGTGCAACTACTCTGGAAAACAGCATGGAGGTTCCTCAAAATGTTGAAAATAGAACTACCCTATGACCCAGCAATTGCACTACTGGGTATTTACCCTAAAGATACAAACATAGTGATCCGAAGGGGCACGTGTACCCGAATGTTTACAGCAGCAATGTCTACAATAGCCAAACTATGGAAAGAACCTAGATGTCCATCAACAGATGAATGGATAAAGAAGATGTGGTATATATACACAATGGAATACTATGCAGCCATCAAAAGAAATGAAATCTTGCCATTTGCAATGACGTGGATGGAACTAGAGGGTATCATGCTTAGTGAAATAAGTCAATTGGAGAAAGACAACTATCATATGATCTCCCTGATATGAGGACGTGGAGATGCAACATGGGGGGGTTAGGGGGATAAGAGAAGAATAAATGAAACAAGATGGGATTGGGAGGGAGACAAACCATAAATGACTCTTAATCTCACAAAACAAACTGGGGGTTGCTGGGGGGAGGTGGGTTGGGAGGGGGGAGGGGGTTATGGACATTGGGGAGGGTATGTGCTATCGTGAGTGCTGTGAAGTGTGTAAACCTGGCGATTCACAGACCTGTACCCCTGGGGATAAAAATACATTATATGTTTATAAAAAAAAAAAATGGAAGGGGAGGCGAACCACAAGAGACTATGGACTCTGAAAAACAACCTGTGGGTTTTGAAGGGTCAGGGGTGGGAGGCTGGGGGAACAGGTGGTGGGTAATAGGGAGGGCACGTTTTGCATGGAGCACTAGGTGTTGTGCAAAAACAATGAATACTGTTACCCTGAAAAAATAAATAAATTTTTAAAAAAGTTTTAAACCACACAGGAGTCTGTCTCTCGTATAAAACTGAATTAAAAAAAAAACACTAAACTTTCATAAAATGGGAATTATTAGGCAGGAATTCTAACTTGTCATCTCTGTTTTGTTTTTTTGTTTTGTTTTGTTTTGTTTTTTCAATTTTCCAAGAGTGGTTAAACAGTTGTTAATGACACTCTTAACTTCCAGTTATTAAAACATATATTCATACAATATTTGTACAAAACCAACAGATTAAGTACAAAGAACAAAAGAAGCTATTATA
Organism: Meles meles; assembly: GCF_922984935.1. Taxonomy (NCBI): domain Eukaryota; kingdom Metazoa; phylum Chordata; class Mammalia; order Carnivora; family Mustelidae; genus Meles; species Meles meles. The sequence goes on from NC_060068.1 coordinate 91,180,391, forward strand.
TGATAGGTCTGAGGAGACATTTATTATAGAGCACTCACTCTAAAAACACTTAACAAATTACTTAGGGGAGTCATTTTTTTTCAGCCCACACACTTATTCAAAGGAGTTGATGTATGATTAATATAACAAGAACAATTACAACAGAAGCCACTTTACCCATTCCCAGATCAGGATACCCTGGCAAAATAAATTATGTGCAAATATACTTGAAAAAATACAATGCTCTGAAACTATTTCTATAAAATGCATGCTACAGGCGGTGCCTGGGTGGCTCAGTGGGATAAAGCCTCCGTCTTCAGCTCAGGTCATGATCTCAGGGTCCTGGGATCGAGCCCCGCATCAGGCTCTCTGCTCAGCAGGGAGCCTGCTTCCCTTCCTCTCTCTCTGCCTGCCTCTCTGCCTACTTGTGATCTCTGTCTGTCAAATAAATAAATAAAATCTTTTAAAAAAAAATGGATGTTACAGATGTGAGCAAAAGACATTTCCTTTGCCCCAACAAGTTGAGAGTGGAGGAGCAGAAATGTGTTCTGGGTAAAGAAATGGAAGAATTCAGCCATGTCCTTTGACAAGTTATACTATGTGACTGCATTTCTTCTTGCCCTAGAAATTTATGATCAGTAGACCACTTTTCCAATCAGCAAAACAACCTCATAGACAGGAAAAGCATGGTGTTTAACTGGGAGGAATGGGGAGAGCCCAGAGACAGTCACCCCGAGACCTTGGTTCTAATGATGGCCCTCACCCTGGTCTGCTGTTTATGCTTGTGGAAAGTCATTTCAGACTTGAAGAGGGCTGGGTGAAATGTTTTCCCTAAAGACCACTAGGTATACGGAAGTTCTCCCTCATTTCAGGCATATGTTGGGCTTAATAATATGCTAAAAGGAAGGATCATGACTTAATATATCTACTATTCCTGGGTTTGTGGCACATAGTTTCCCTCAAGGAAACTTGCAAGGAAAATTTGCCCATAATAAATACTCAAAACAGGGAGTCCAGTATCAGTTCTTTTTTAATTGATTTGTAGCACCCCACCCATCCCCCAAAAAGCTTAAAGCAATGATTCTCAGTCTTTGGTGCCTATCATTCCTGCTTCACTTATTAAAAATATATACTGCCATGACCCACACTCGAGGAATCCTCATTCAGTGAGATTTAGGGATAATCCCAGAAGTTGCATTTTGAAAAATGACTCTTAATAAATTGGAGACAGGTAGTCTGTGAACCACCATTCACACCCCTGCACCCCCATATGGGTCCCTTCATCCAGGAGGGTAAATAATAAAGTTTGGAAGTGTTTGTCATTATCATCATTGCAGATCATTTTTTTCTTACCTGTATTTTCTACATTGGTGTATAGTAGTCATGTAATGGAATAATCAATCACAAAAGATTTTGAAAGAAAAGAAACAGTTTTAAACTCATATGGAAGATCCCATCTTGTTTAGAAAGCACGTTTGTAAGCAACACCATGGCAGAAAGTGGCTGAAGGTTTTCTCCTGTAATTCAGTACAACCTAACACAGTCCTACTCTTAAAGAGATGAGAAAACAGCATTTAGCTATGCAAAAGCAGACAATGAGTAAAAGAAGAGAGGGAGACAGCAGAGGAGGATTAAGGAAAAGAGAAAGTGGCATGGCTATGGTCATTAGACAAATTCCCATTTTTCTCCAGTTTCACTTTTTCTTTTTAAAAATTCCCTTTCCCCTCTTTCATCCCCTCCCCATTTCCCCTTTTTCCTTTATGTCCTCCTTAGATACCAGCAAGCAGTTTCAGAAACCTGAATCCAAAGAGAAAAATAACTTCTGAATTCTATTTTTATTCTACCTCTTGACCCAACCCTTCCAGATCACGTGCTTCTTAACTGTGCAACACATCACCTGTCCCGTATGGAGAGACTGTACTGTTTTTATTGATCCTCCTGAACAGCACAAAAACTGGTACAGAATAGTTCTATGTAGTGTTCTTTTCTCTGTCACTGCTATGTGGCAGACCCCAGCAGGAGGAAGCTGTGGTCAGGCATGATATGGAAAGGGACCACTTACCTTCCTTGGGCACTAATGTCATGACCTCCATGGTCACTGGAGGTTCATCAAAATCTGGAAGACTTCTTTTAACTTACATCTTTGAAGAAGAACAAGAAAGAGAAAGAGAAAGAAAAGAAGGGTAGAGGAGGAGGATAGGAGGAGGAAGAAGATCACTGGAGACCCTCTGAAGAGTTTTATAAAGTGAGCTTCATACCTTTGTCAAGAGACAAAAGAGAGTATTTATCTGTTACCTTTTATCCCTCATTAGTCAAAGTTTTCTTCTTTGAAGTGGAAAAGATTCCGAGAATAGGAACCCAATAGTCTTTAAGACAATGATGACAATGATGGGAGTGATAATGATCATGACTATGGTGTCCAACATCCCCTCTGTTTGGGGTATTGGAGAAACAATTACCCACATTTTCCCACTAGGTCCTTAGGATAATTAACTTTATGTGTCAACTTCACTGGGCCATGGGCACCCAGACATTTGACCAAACATAATTTTAGGTATATCTATGGTACCAAACATAATTCTAGGTATATCTATGGGGTATATCTAGGTATATCTATGTTTCTGTACGAGATGAGCATTTGAATCAGTAGAATAAGGCAGACTGCCCTCCCTAATGTGGGTCGCCCTTGTCCCATCAAAGACCTGAATAGAAAAAGGTTGAGTAAGAGGGAACTTCTCTTCACTGACTGCTTTGAGCTGGGACAGTAGCCTTTTCCAACTTTGAGTCTCAAACTGAAGCCTCAGTTACTCTTGAGTCAAGCCTGTCAACTTTTGGACTGGAAATACACATTGATTCTCTTGGGTCTCCAGCTTGCTGACTATAGCTAGAAATTCTCAGCCTTCATAACTGCATAAGCCAATTCCTCAGAATAAGTCAATCAATTTCTAACTCTTGCTCTTGCTCTATATATATGTATATATATATAAACACAAACAAATACATCCTATTGATTCTGTTTCTCTTGAGAATCTTAATTAATATAGTCTTTCTGTCACTGCTAGTAAGTCAGCAATATAATCCCCATTTTGCATAAGAGAAAATTAAGCCACAGAAACGTTAACACAGCTAGTAGGTTGCAGAGCTGCCCTGTCTAACCCGAAAACCACCTCTAATAATAGAAAACAGAATAATAATTCTTTGTTTTATGCAATGCTTTTGCATGTGGTATTGATATAGTGTAGAGTAACAAAAACGGGTAGGAGCTCAAATAGGTTTTATAAATGTAAGAATAAACAAAATGAAACAGGTTTTTATACAGTCAATATAATAAACAAGCACACTCATAAATCTTTGACTTATCTTACTACTGACCACCGTTACATGGGAAAAATTCCCAGGCCTAGAAGAAGGTACAGCATATCTTCCTAATGTTTTTATAGATTGCCTTAGATTATAACATTTGCATGACTCTCTGTGCTATTTCTCTTCCCAGTCCTTTGCTGACACCTTGGTCAAGCTGAGCCAAGTGGTTAGATGAAATAATATAAGTCAACAACAACAGTAAAATTGTGCCTAGAACTGGAAAGAAAGTTGCTCCGAATAGACCAAGAATTCCATGTCTGAGGAGATGACAGGAAATATGATTGCCTATTGTTCAGAAATGAGATTTAGTTTCTTAATTAAAATACTGTGACTATAGGAACCACTAAAATAGTGATTTGACATCTTAGAAATTCTGGACCATGCATGGCATGACGCTCAATATGCTGAGAAGAGACAGCCATTATATTGATTCTCAGAGGGCTATAAATCATAAAATGGGTTTTTTTAATTAGAAAGTTAAGATAAATTATCAGTGGTATACCTTCATTAGCAAGGAATTTTTTTTAAAATTCATACATGACATGCTTAAGGAACTTGGAATTTCAAAAACAGGTTTCTGCTATAGCATTTACCATAGTCAGCAGTAGAATCTTATAATGTATGGTTGAATAAGTGTTTGATAAAACTGTGGAACTCCCAAATGATATCCATGGAACTCCCCAATTCGTGTATCTAAGACATCACTATGGCCAGATTTATATGATGGCTTAGTAAAAATATTCTCATCTCTACTCACACATAACAAAAAGTAAGGAAAGGGAAAGGCATGAGCAGAGAGAGGCTTCCAGTTGAACCCAGTTCAACCATGTGAGACACCAAACTGGTGGAAATTGGAGATTCTGCATTAAAACTAACTTAACCATCATAATCAAAGATGAAAAGATGGTCTAATTTGAAATGTTATTAGACCAGAGAAATAATAAATGCTTATATTATGGGGAAAAAAGAACTGGCATCCAGACGGAGAGTATGAGAGAGAGAGAAAGAAACGGAGACAGAGACATGGAGACAAAGCAAGTGAGAGAGAGAAAGAGAGAGAGACAGAAATACAGAAATAGAGACAGAGAGACAGAGATCTATCTTGTGCTCCAGATGCGGAGAAGGGAGAAAAAGAAGGAGGAAACTAAACTGACAGCACTTTTCTCCAGATTCCATTTGACAGCCTAAATTCCTAAGGCAGCATGCATTTCCTTCAGGTCTGTGACCTCATTTTGAGGCTTTCCAGAAGGCATCTTCTTAATATAAGCACTTTAAAATATAATTTCCCAAAGAGCCCAGTTCCCAGGTAAGCAGAAACGTTTTCATTAGCAGAGGACTGAATGGAAGTAGATTGCAGCTGAGTCATCTGATCTGATTATCAGAAAGCTCTGCTCCTAACCCAGGATGCCCACGACGACAAAAAAAGATTCCAATCTCACCCATTTTAAAAATTTTGAGTGACCTGATGCTAGTGTACTGATGGGAAAAGAAGTACATTTCACGTCTCAAAAGAAAATCTGGACAAAAATGAATAAAGAAATTGCAAAAACAAGAGGCCTACACTTAACCCAAATTTTATCTGTTTTATGCAAATGGAGAAGTATTCAAATTATCCTGAAACTATGGCTTAGTTTAGCAGAGCAGCAAGTAACCAAAAGTAACAAAAAAATAATTTGAATTCCATCACCAGAATCCTCATGCCAAATATCACCCATCACACCCACTGTAGCACCTAAAATAGCAATAACTGGGGTCATTCCTCAAAGTCAAGACTTTTTTTGCTATAGACTCATGTTAGAATAAATATAATATCTGAGAAGAATACATATTTGCATCTTAGTTGGTATTTTCCTATAAGGTGCTTCCCAATTTGAATCCATCACAAAAACTTATTTCTGAAAGATATCGTGAGCTAGTGAACATCGTGACTTTTTAAGAGGATGGTACAGGATCCAGTATTTTCCAAACTTATTTTGCCAAAGACTCTTTTTCCATTCCCCTAAGTTGTATATCTATAAAATCTGGAGGAACACTAGTAGTAGATTGGAAAAAGACAGGTTACCAGATAAACTCTTACCTAACAGCAAACAGGGTCCTAGGATCACTGGACTGAGAATGTGTAAGTTTCAATGGGACTTACATAGAAAGAAGGCGGCTGGAGCATGGACACAGCCAGCAACACCCCCAGCAGGTGCACTGGTGTGAAGTCTTGGGGAACCAGAGAATGTGCGTGGGCACCAAGGAAATGGGAAATGTGGGAAAGATCTGGACACAGGGTCATAGGAGGCCAGTGGGAGTAAGAAAAACCCAACACTAATTTTGTCTACATACCATTTTGCATGAGCTGGTACTGTTTTTCCAGGATGCAGAGTTCAGCATGAACAAATAACTTCTAGTGGACTTTCCAGCTCAGTATTCTTAACCAACTACATCAGTTGTATCAGGAATCCAAGTAATACAAAAGGTTGTATATGTTTAATCTCTTAATTTGTTTGCAGTATGGTCAGCCTGTCTTTGTTAGAGAAGAAATTGAGCAGGAGTATTGTTGGACTGTCTTCAGAAAGTTGAGGAAACAGGCCCCTCACCAGAACTGTCACCCTATATCTTTAACTATCCAGTGTCCTGTGTCCTGCTTTTCCCCATAATTCTAACCTAGATAAAGCCTTTTGCTATAAATATAACTGTTGAACTGATGCACATTGTGGCTTAAAATCCTATGAGGCTTGAACATTTCACCCCTCCCTAGGGAGTCACACTTCCATGATCTATACACCTGTCCAAAAATACATGTCCTTGCCTGACGTTCCATCATGACAAGGCAGAGAATCTCCTCCTGAGGAAGCAAACTAGGATTCTTTCTCAGTTTATATTATTTCCTTTAAGGAATAAAATCCCATTCTTCTGTTTCTATACTTGTTTAATCTTTCTTATTATTTACCAAAATTTTATTTTCCATTATAACATCACCCAGCTGACAGTAATAGCTATGTCTATTACTGACTTGGCTCTTTGGGGCTCTGGTAGTCTAACACTGAATTAAATTAGTGCTTCTGAAAATAGCATTTTTCCATTATAGTAAAAAATCAACTTTAAAAAAAAATAGCTTTCCACAAGTGATTTTTACAGTAACAAGTAGGCCAACCAACTGTGAAAGAGGAAATCATTCCTGGGAAAGAAACAAGAAAGAGATTACCAGAGTCATTTTAAACTGAGAGTTTTTTCTGTGTTGACTTAAATAATTTGACAAATAGCAGATAAAATCAAGTAATGTCAATTTTAGCCAAGAAAACTGGAAAGAAATAAAGAATCTATGCTTTTCACCTTAGAACTATAATAGAGAATATCAGAAGCCTCAGTTTCTTAGCCTGAAGTGAGGATCCTTGTAACGTAAAAAATTAAATAAAAAATAAAGTCCTCAGGAGAGCTGGGATACCAAAGGGCTCTAGTCAAGGTCATATGTTCTATCTCTGCCACTCACTGTGTGAGCCGAAGAAAAACAAACAAGAAAGTTTAGCTTACATTTCCTCATAAGAAATATAGGAATAATAAGTTTCTTTATACACTGTTTGAGAGGATGAAATGAGATCCTATGTATATAAGAACTCTTTCATGCTGTAAAGCCCAGTTCAAGTGCTAGTTACTGTAAGGGTTTCTAATAAATAGAACTCACATTTCCATTAAAACCCTTTGCCCCCAAAATCTTAACTTTGTTTGCAAACCCATTTGCAAGTCAGTAGCTCTCTCCAAATTTCCAAACTTCCTTCCTCAGACTCTCTGTAATTCCTCCAACAACCATGGAGGTCATCTCCATTAGGCACCCTATCAGCTATACAGAATTTTCTGTCCTTTCTCCAGTATTCTCAGGGAATCCAATCATAGTCAGTATCTTGTGAAATGAGGAATTATACTGAAAATTTCAGGACATCACCAGAGAGTGCCCGCTGGCTTCTACCATCTCTCTATCTGGGCTCCCAATACGCGACCCCCTGTGCTGAGAGCAGCCCCATAGCAAGTATAGGACATTCTCAAATTACAAATACTTTTCTTCTGGGAAGTGGTCTCTTGGGTTTCCAGTGAATAGAATGATCCCCAGATTATCCTATAATAATAATTGTATAATTATTATTGTATAATATTATACAATTACATAATTGCATAATAATAATAATTGTAAAAATGAACATAAGACACAAATTAAAATTATGATAGGAAGATTGACCTGTGATCATATCCACACTTGCAAATTACTAAAAATGTGATCCTTTTAATTTCTGCACTCGGGAAAATGGACTAATCCTGAAGCACATTTTGGAAGGAATGTACAGTCTACCCACGGCTCTTTTACCTATTAGACTTACTCTAATCTCTGAGGAACAGGGAGAGCAGGAGAATGGCAGTTCCCTATGTAGATGAACTTGCCTTCTTCACCAAATCCCACAAGTGTCAGGATCCCTGTATTCCATCTTAAAAAAGATAGACTTCACTAAGCAACTACCCAGCATCAGAGACCTTTAGGCAACTTCTACTGATCTGACTGAAAATAATATTGGGGAAATAAAAAGTTTCCACGGATAATAAAACACACAGAAAATTGGCCATCCTTTTCAAAACTATAAATGAAATGTGTTTTACTTTCCTGGGATTCAAAACTGCTACATTACAATGTTCTTCCTTGTGCTGAATAAGGAAGAAACATCAGAGGCCTTACATTATTTGAGAAAAGAGATATTTTACATGCAAAAAATATATATTTCTTCTCCACATCTTGCTAAAAAGATCTTTCCTTTTTTCTCCTGACAGTCTGGGCTTTTAGAGCCATTACTTTCCTCCATTTTCTACTCACAGAGATTATTCAAAAGGCCATAGGAAAATAGGAAGAGTTTGAATCAGAGGCAGATCACCTGTGAGGGCAACTATGAACTGGGACTCCCTTCCACAGAGCCACGTAAGGAATTTACACATGTGTCCAAACATCCATTTCTATCTCCCCCTTCTCTTTTCATCTCCCTCCTCCCCAGCCCAACACACCAAAGGGAGAAGAAAGGTAGGAAGTGCAATATAATAGCAAGTACCCCCCCCATGCCTGTCCCCTCAGGCCAAGGATTAACCCTGAGCCACTGATAAATCCTGAACTACGAAAAGAGGATAGATGTGATTGGAGTTTTATTTTGGACTGGACTGAATAACTAGAATTTATGTGAAAGAGATCTGACCAAGATGTCAGTAATGTCCAGGAAAAATCCTATTAAGCAGAGCCATTACTTTCCTCCATGAAAAGGAGGAAAGTCCTTTACTCCGATGAAAGTCAAAGCACTGGTTAAAAGGAAAGAACACCCTTGCATGTTTGTAACCTGCTAGGATAAACTTTCAACAAACTAGTCACAATCTGATTGCTTTTATTAATTCTATTCACTCTCCTATTTCTCTATCAGAATTTGGATTACCTTTCGAAAGATAAAGGAACCAGAACCAACATAACCAGTGCCCTCAACCAGGGCCATAAAAGTGTCTCACCATCCTTTGAGCCTTTTCTTATACAGCATGGACCTGAATCTTCACACCCTGTGCCCAAGACAGATGGAGGAAAACCATCTATTTTTTTTCCTTTCTTTGATACGTTTTCCTTTGCAGACTTGTTTGTACCCAACACATATCTTAACTGGAGCAGTATTTAGGGGAGAGTATCATCATTCTCTCTTAACACTAGACCATGATCTGTTTCCCAACACCCATGAATTACAATATTGGAATGTTATAGGCTAGTTTTGAAATTCTAAATAGTATATAACTCACCCTGGAATTTTGTTAAAGTGTAAATTCTGATTCTATAGCTCTGGGAAAGAAGGTGAGATCCTCCATTTCTAACACATTTTCAGGTTTGTGGATCAAAACTTGTGTGCAGGACTCTAGAGTAGAGAAAGCTTTACCTCATTTGATGAGAGAGCAAAATAATCTTAATGATAATGATAATAATAAAAAAATTGTAAAGCTCTTCAGCACCTCTGAAAAGGGAATTTAATCAAGAGACAAACAAAAGAAAGTCCTCTGCTTTTAAAATGGGGAGGCACCAGATGGCTGGGGAAGATGGCAGGGCAGGAGGATACTAAGTTCATCTCCTACCAAGGACACGCCCAGATAACAGTCACATCGGTGCAACTAATTCAGAAAACAACCCCCAAGCTGGCAAAACAAACTTTCCGCAGTTAATCATGAAGGGTCCCTACACATCATAAAGGACAGGAGGGTAGAGCACCAGAAGGGAACGAAGCTCCCAGCAAGACTTGAACCACAACAGGAAGGGACACCATAGGCACAGAAAGGGAGAGGAACAGACCTCACATGAGGCACCCCAAAAGTATATATGCAGCAGAATATTACTCAGCCATAAAAAAGAATGAATCTTGTCATTTGCAACAACACAGATGGAACTAAATGGTATAATGCAAATGAAACAAATCAATCAGAGGAAACAAATACCACATAATTTTACTCATATGTGGAATTTAAGGAGAAAAATGAAAAAATTTTAAAAAGACAAACAAAAAAGCAGACTCTTATATACGAAGAAAAAACTCCTGGTTGCCAAAGGGGAGGTGAGTGGGGAGGATGGGTGAGATAAAGGGGATTAAGGGTACGCTTATCCTGATGAGCACTGAGAAATGCACCGAACTACTGAATCATTTCATTGTATGTCTGAGGCTCCCATAACACTACATGTTAATTATACTTCGATTTTTTAAAAAATAGGGAGGGCCTACGGGGTCAGGGCAAGGGAAACAGCAGAGGGAGTCACGTAGGGGGCTCTACTTGACAGGAGTTATGACCCTCAGTTGAAAGACAAAGTCAGCCCAAAGTGACCTCTAGGAAAGAGATCCAAGTTCGTGATAACTCTCCCTCCAAGCTTCTGCTGGGGCTCAGCCCTTACCAAACCCAAGAGGAAACCAGAAAGCCAGGAAGTCTCTGATGCAGTCATAAAGTTCAGCCACCTGGGGAAGAAGGGGTTAGAGAAGGGGTGGGACGGGCATCCAGAGGGCAACAGGCAGTTATCTTGCAATTGAGGTGCTCTGCCCTAGAGCACAGAGCTATTAGGTAATAGACAAGACACAAAAACACAGGCTTTCTTATTCTCCAGTCTTTTCTTGCATGCCACTGTGTGTGTGTTATGTGTGTGTGTTCAATTGGGCACACGCACACAGGTAAGTATACACATGGGCACCTTGAAGATAGGAAGTTGCACCTGAACAGATTCACCTGGGACTGTTTGGCTCAAAATGCTTCAGTTGGTCCCCTGATTCTGTAAGTCACCTAGACCCTCCAGGTCAAACACTCCTTGGAGTTCTAGATCCAACTGATTGGACCAGCAGAGCTGCAGCATGAACCAGATGGCCTGTAGGGCCTGTCCAGTGCCGTGCTGCAATGTGACTCTAGGGATGGTTTTCTTCTTCCTGCTGAGTAAAACATAAAGCTACTTTCCAGATTTACATGAGTCCAAATTAGCTTACCTTTCTGACCCACAATATTACCGGAAATGTCAACCTGTCTTCAACTCAATGTTATTTTGCAAAGTCCTGCACCCTTGACTCAGTGTCATGTCCCAACCTCCTATGGTATTTGGTGAGAGTAAACAAAGAGGAGTTATTCATGAGTGGGGCATTGATGACTGTTTCAAATGCCACAAATTTCTCAGTTGCTACTATTAACTAGGAAAGCTTTCCTCTTCTTTTTGTAAAGCTCATATCATAAAAACATATGTTGAAAGCACCTATTTGGGTTGGGATTGCTCTTTGGATACTAAATCTTGTAACAGGACCCTATTTCTTGACATTCAGTGAAGACATTTTTGATATGATTTCATATAGGATTTTTTTCAAAATACTTCAGTTTCCCACTCCAGTTTTTACTGCACAGTCAGTATATTAAATTTCCTATGGATACTACATGCTCATTTACCTTGATATAAAGAAATTAAATCACAACTAGAGCAATCAACTAGGAAATGAACACTTGCTTGTTTTCACATCCAATTCATACCACTTACTGACTCTCTCCTGTGTACCCAAAACGGTCCTATTTGCTAAACAAATACAGCAACAGGTAACACACAATTATCCCAAAACATTGTCCTGCTTCAATCTACTCTGTCATCAAAATCCCTGACAGTGTCATTAGTAAATATGAACAATACTGATAAATATTCATGATTTTTAAAATGATATAATCTGTGTGAAAGACTTTTCATTAAGAATAATAATGGTTTCTAGATCAAAGTCACTAAAAGAAATTCTGTTTTTGCATTAGCATCAGGTCACAAGAAGAAAGGATCAATAATACAACGGGGTCCACATGCTCCTGGTGGCAGAGCCCTCTAACGCTTACTGGGTGTGGTGCGTAAACAATGAATTTTGGAGCACTGAAAAAAAGAGAAAATTAAATAAAATTTTAAAAAAACACGAAATCCTTTTATGTACACTTAAACTTCTGCAGCAGGTGAGGCTTAGTAGTTTGAACAGGTAAAAGGCAATGGGGTTGACAAAGGGATAAGAGATGGGAGGGAAGAAAACACACTAGCAATTGCTTCACCAGAAGGTGGCCCACATTTATTTATCAGAGAAACAAAGCTACCTCCCAGTTACCCAGCTGGTCAGTGACAGAGCCAAAAACAAGCGAAGGATTTCTTACTCCTCTGGTGCCACTTTCCCTACATTTCATCTGATGATTTTCCTATATTTGCAGTGAATTCATAGCCCCTACCTTCCTACACAGAGTACTCAAATAAATGGACAACCCATTCAGTTAAAACAAAAACTGAAAAACAAAAAACACCTGTATTAGAAATCAAAAGCAATTAAGGAGAACACACATCTATTTATGTGAGATAATCTTGCCCCAACAATTACTGGGTCAACTAAAAAAGTAACAATGCCCCTAGGTTACCAGATCCCAGGTGGCAGCTCATTTTAATGTGGAAATTAAGTAGGAAAAAAACATCTATTTGGAGATCTCAAACTGTGTACAAAGCTACATTTAAAATACTATGAAAATGATCATGGACCATGAAGCCAGCCCAAACAAACACAATCAGCGAGTAGGCAAAATGAGATGGAAAATTAATACTGACAACAGACGCAGCTAGTCTGTTTCTTTTACTTTTTAAAGTTTTTATATAAACTTCAGTTAGTTAAAATAAAATGTAATGTCAGTTTCAGGTGTACAATTTAGTGATTCAACACTTCCATACATTGCCTGGTGCTCAACACAGATGCCCTCCTTAATCCCTGTCACCCTAGTTGACCCATCCCTCCACCCACCTCCCGTCTGGCAAACACCAGCTCGTTCTCTATAGTGAAGAATCTGTTTCTTGGTTTGTCTCCCTTTCTCTCTTTCTTTCCCTTTCTTTGTTTGTTTTGTTTAACTTCCATGTATGAGTGAAATCATATGGTATTTGTCTTTCTCTGACTTTTCTAAAACAGCGTTTTCCACCTGTATGTGGTTTTCCTCCCATTTCCACCAACATGCTAATTCAGGCTCCTGCTGTCTCATACCTAAAAATGATGTTCCTGATTCTGCCTTATAGCTTTTGCTCTTCTAATATACCCTCATTATAAAGTAGAAGCAGTGAGTGAGAGAGTTTCAGTAAATAAACTAATAATTATTAAACCCAAACTAAGTGCCAGGCTCAGTACAAAGGACTTTACAGATGTATTTTCTTATTTAAATTTATACTCTTTGAGGTGAGTAATAATCTCTCCATTTTAGATGAAAAAACTCAGGTCCAAAGAGGTTCAGCAACTGCCCAAGATCACGCAGCTAGTAAATGGGAGAACCCCAAATATCAAACCACGATCCTCTCCATATCTAATCGAATCCATACCTAAAGCATATCCCTTTCCTACATTATGTGGATAGATGTGATTACTAGCACAACTAGTAAAAGTGATTCCCTTGGTATGTACAGCAAAGCTGATCCCTTTGACAAGTGATACTTAGGTTCATGATCCTTTCCCTGCCTTGCACAGTTCCTCCATCAGAAACTGTCCTGCCAGTCTTCCAAGACTCAGCTTTAGTTGTGTTTCATCTCTTACAGGAAGCCTTCTCCGTTTTACAGCGTGATCTCTGCACCATTCCTCTGCTTTGATAAGCCCCTAACCATACCTTTATCACAGCATCAATCACACTGCAGTCCAATATGTCTATTCTTCTAAAAGCCAGTGAGGTCCTTGACAAGTAGAGCTACCTTCTGTTCCTCATTGTCCAGCACCACACTCACTCTCCCAATGTAGGCTTCTAGTCTGAAGCAGGCAGAACTCGAAGAGGAAAAGATTTAACACTAACTCAAGTTTAGGGCTTTAGTTATGTGTTAGACTGGAAATTCTCCTGAATTTAGACTCAGTTTGTGACTTAGGCGGCAGAAAGAATGTCTATTACTCAAGATTGAACATCACATCCATGGGACTTAATGGATTTTTAGCCTGTGGATGAGAAAGTTTAAAGACCAGAGGAAGCAAAAATAGAATTTTGCAATTTAAGTGCACCACGTTCGCTGAGGAAACTAGTCATTTTGCATCGCCAGTGCCTAAGACACTGAAGAAAAAAATAAATGACTTCTCTTGTCTTAACTATGAAGGCTTCCCTAGTAAATTTCCAAGAAATGTAGGACATCACTCATCCCTCTAAATAAGCAAATTTTCTAGACACTGGAGCACCCATCTTCAGAGACCTCAGTAGTAGAAGAAATTAACTTTGTCTTAACAAATGTTAGTCACCGTAGCTAGCTTTTATAGCATATTGATTGTGTGCTGAGAAGGGATGGGGAGGCCTGCTTATGAAGGGCACTGTAGGGCCTAAGGAGCCTCACACATATTTTACCATTTAACTCTCATAGCAATCAACATTTATCTTTGCATTTTATGGACACGGAAGCCAAAATGGGAGAAGTTAAGTGACTTGACCAAGATTGCACTGTAAGTTAATGGAAGATTCCAACCCAGACTGTCTCCACAGTCCATGCCCATAACTCATACCCAAGACTGTCACCCATTCAGAGCCAGCTGCAAGGACAAGCAGGATGAGGGATAGAAGACTTGAAGGCAGAGGCACACGCACGCACAAATAAGTGGAAGTACAAAGGGGCCAGCTGTGTGGGGCAACAATCGAGTCCCAAGGAGCTGGACTTTAAGAAGTGGGGGCAGTATGTTGGGATCTGGATATGAGGGGCCTTGTATATCATGATGAGGAGATTGAGCACCACCTGAGAGGCCTGCAGAGTGGGGGACTGCTCTGGAAGCATAATGGAAGATAAAGAGAAATTCGGAAGGACTGGATTAAGGCAGACCTACCTATGATCATCTGAACTAAGGCAGTGGGAAGAGTTGTAGAGAGGAGAGACCCTTGCATCCAGAAGACTGTTCTGAGGGAGAAGCAACAAGATTCCATGAACAACCAAACATGAGGAGTCAATGAAATGGAAGGAAAAGATGATGATTCTGGGGCTTCTCATGGGAGATATGGTTGGATAGTGATGGCAGTGAGGAACAGATTTCGAAGGGAAGTGATGGGTCCCCTTTGGGGTATGCTGAATGCGAGGGGCTAGAGTACCATGGGGACTATCTAGAGGCAGCTGAATGTATGGGGCTCAGGTGAGGGGGTTGCTGGTAGAACATTATCTGGTAAATTTTTGCCAAAAATTTCTCTTCTAGTCAACATGCATTGCTGACTTCTGGGCTGAAATGCTGGAAGTGAATGAAATCACCTGGGAAGGGTATAGAGAGAATGGTCTTTCCCCCCACATTTTTAATTTTTAGGTTGTATTCGGGTTCTTTTGATTCAATTGACCATTTATTATTCTTCCAAATATGAATTCTGGCCTAGATAGTAAGTTTTTATTATTCCCTAGGATTACTTTTTATTCTTTATTTACATTTTTTTTCTGTACTCTTCAGTGGTTTTTTTCTTATATCAAACATTAGCTCCATACACACACACACACACAGTATTAGGAACAGTTCTCCAGAGAAACAGAACCAATATTTCACACACACACACACTCACATATATATATAAAATAAATCTCTGTGTGTATGTGTATGAAGATTCATTCTAAGAATTGGCTTATAAAGACTCTGAAGTTCCACTATCAGCTGTCTACAACATGGAGATTCAGGAAAGCTGGTGGTATAATTCAATATGAATCTGAAGGTCTGAGAACCCAGGGCTGATGGTCTAAGACCTAGTTCCTAGTCCAAAAGCTGAAGAACCAAGAGTACCAATATTCAAGGGCAGAAGATAGATGTCTCAGTTCAAGCAGAAGGAGTGTACCCCCCTATCTCTGCCTCTATTCTATTCAGGCGCACCCACACCGGGGAGGGCAATCTTCTCAACTCAGTCTACTAATTCAAAAGCATCCTCACAGACATATCCAGAAATCGTGTTTTACCAGGGAACTAACCATCCCTTTAGCCCAATCAAGTTGACACAAAATTAACCATCACAAACTCTGCCCTTTTCAACCTGCATCCATACACATCTCTTTAAGCCATACTTAATCTCCAGATAAAGATAGCAGCAAGGTTATAATTCCACCTAACGTATATAACCAAAATGTATAACCAAAAATGTACTAATACCTCCCTCAGAAGAAGGGGCAAAGTCCTTGAGTGATGTTTATTCTTCTACTGATATGCTGTAACTTAAATACTATGATGGAGAATCAACAATACATAAATACCGGTATCAAGTAAATGCATCTTACCTTACATGATAAGGGATTAAGGGAGGAGAAAAAGAAAGACATTTACTTAATATATAGATATATACACACAAACATATTCATAAAAATAAGGAGGAAGTACTCATGACAATTACAGTCCTCATTTCCACAATCAGTCATGTGCTTACAGTTATAACTACTTTCTTCCACCACCCATTCTGTATTTTCTTTGCCTTCAGCAAGTGCCTCAGCTGGTCATGATTTTTTATGTGGCAGACTGACCCAAACCTTCATTCCTGAAGGGTCCAGGCCATTAGCTGGGCTGTTGTGGTTTTCCATGGACCTTATTCACAGGACACAGTACTACTAAGGGATCCCTTAAGGGACTTCTTGCATTCCACACTCTTCCTTATATCCCTTGTAGAGTAGCAGCCCAAATTCCCCTTGATAAACAGGACCAATCATCCCAGCTAATACTGTAACTCTTTCTTTGCCTACTGAATCAGAGGCATGAGGAGTCCAAAACAGCCAGTTCTTAAAGTTCTTTCTGTTCAATGGAATCCCTGTCATGTCTCCCAGGGGAAGCATCCCTCTCTCTGGAACTAAAACCTCCAGGCCAACACAGCATAGAGTCACAGGAACGATAAGTAAAAATTTCACTAGTGGGTTACTACAGGTCATAGTGCATGGTACTACTCCCATTTTCACCCTTAATTCCTGGAACTGTGAATCTTACCTATGACAGAAACAGAAGCGTACATTGTATGCCGACTCAGAGCATATAGTCTTCTGGAGAATGCTTCCTCAGCCTTGCAAGGAACTGCCACCTATCTGGCTCTATAACTGAATCTTCAAAAAGGCATTCTACCAATCTATCAAGCCAGGTGCTTTAAAATGGTGGGCAACATGTAAGCCCAGTGAATTCCATTAATGTGTCCCCATCACTACATTTATTTTGCTTTGAGATGAGTTCCTGTATCGGGAGCAATGCTGTATGTAAATCTGTATGCAGAGTAAGTATCTATTGCAGTAAGAACAAAACACCACCGCTTCCAGATGAAGGTGGTCCAATGGAATCAACTTGCCAGAGGTAGCTGGCTGATCATTCCAATGAATGGTACCATATAAGGGGCTCAGAATTGGTCTCAGCTGCTGGCAGACTGGGCACTCAGTGGTGACCACAGCAAAGTCAGCATTGGTGAATGGAATTCTATGTTGCTGAGCCCAAGCATAACCTCCATTCCCTGCCATCGTGGCCACTTTCTTCATGTGTCTACTGGGCGATAACAGGGTTGGCTGGGAAAAGAAGCTGACTGATATCTACAGAATGGGCCGTCCTAGCCATTTGATTATCAAAACTCTCCTCGCCTGAAGTTGATTTGGTGAGGATTTACATGGGACCACACACACAGTGAAATTTCCTTTAATTTTCTTTCTAAAGTGTATACGACATCTGAGGGACATACCCAATCTGAAGAGGCACCAGGTCTCACCTTATAAAGACTTTCATCCCAATAACCCACTCCATCATCATCCAATTGTATTTATTAAGAGTCAAAAAAGAGACAGCATTTTTATAAATTCAATTATAGTATCCAGATCCCTTTTTGGCAAACTATCCAGTAACAAGCTGCTAGAGTTTTCTTTGTCTTAGGCAGTGATATAATATAAGCCTATACTGAGCCCCTATGGCTTAGTAAACACAACAGAAAATGCATTATTTATCCTGGTCTTCATTAATAATTAATAAAATTATAGGTATGTCTGATTTCCAGACTACCCAGCTCACATCAGTGAGTATACAACTGCTTTCTCCCAAAAGATCACAATTAATTGAATGCTGCTGAATCTATGTTTTTAATTAATTTGTTTGACCTTCTCATGCTGAAGCTGGAAAATAATGAGGCAAATTTTCAAGTACAGGAACATGCTATGATTTGTAAGCTTTCTGTTCTTATGGTTTTAAAACTGCATCAAACTCATTTTTTAGCTTCCTGTAGACATGTAAAAAAATAATTATTACTAAATTATTCTAAAGTCCCAGAAAAGAAAATAGGCAGAGGTAGAGCATCCTCATAGCAATATGGGATTTGGCTTTCCAATCCAATCTTTCTTTTGCTTCCTTTGCCTGTCACCCATGCTGACTCTACCTTTTCACCAACATCACTGTCTCCCTCTCACTCTCATACAGATACTCTCCTTCTTCTCCCAGTCACTGACAATGAATAGTTAATGAGCAATTATTAAAAAGTTACTGGACAATTAATAATAATTATTATTAACCATGTTTATAAAGCTCCCTTAAAACTTTTTAACTGCTTCCAAAAATATTATTTTAATTTCCTGGTACATGCTCACCTCCATAGAGATACAAAGATGATTGACATCCTGCACTCAGAGTGCTAAAGTCTAGTAGTAAAAATAAAACATGTGGCGCAAATGACCAAACTATGAATCAGAAATCAGAAGTACGTGCTCTTCTCCACTCCAAGCTGCTCCAAGGCAGGATCCTACCATATTCCTCTTGATTCCCAGTATCTAGCTCCACGGTTGGCAAAGAGACTGTTGGCTGAAAGAAGAGCCTAAAGGAAAGTGTCATTCTTTCTAACCTGTGTATCTTTAACTGTGCTGCAAGCCCCAGGTAAGGCAATAAAGACAAGCCACCAGGTCCCCGCCCTCATGGTGCTGAGATTCTAATGTGAGGAACATCCAAGAACTTGGAGGCAAATAAAAATCCACACTGTAACAGATTTGATAAGTGCAAGGAAGGAAATAACAGAAAAAAAATGGGTTAAAGGGTGATGCAAGGGGAGTAGAAGGAGTGAAAAGATCAGGAAATTAGAAGACCCTCCAACTCAAGAGGGATCTGCAAATTTTTCTTATTTTCCAGTGCACTTATGGATTTAGAAGGTCTTTGAAGAAAAGATAGAAATACCAAATCTTTTCTAATATTTCAAAGAATGCTGCCTAGAAGGGGAATAGGTCTTTACCCCCATGTACATAAAACACTCCCAAGTAAGAAAAATTTGAGTTTAAAGTTTTATTTCCCCAATCTTTTCCTCTTTTTTGATGCATATCTTAGCTTGGGCTCCCTAGAATATACAGTGGGAAACAAAAACCAAGTTCTCAGGGGATCTGATCTGGGGAGGAGGTATGAGGGGCAGTGAAATGAAGTGGAAAGCTGGGAGAAGCAACAGAAAGATGCATGATGGTGGTGGCTACTGGGTGGAGATACTGGCTGCTCCATTCATCGGACCTCATGAGGGGGTCACAGGAAACGCATTTCAGAACCATCTGAGGGAAGGAGGGGATAAGGGAGGAAACGGTCATTCAACATCTGGTTTCTTATTTTACCCTGTCAGACCCTGAACTCCTTCAACCTCTGAGTTCCTGCAATGTATCCCCTACCGCGGACCCCATTCTGCCCCCTCCGACCCCTCCCCACATACAATGTACCATCAGCAGGGCAGCCCTGGCAGGGCAGGAAGCTAGAGGCCTGAGGTGAAGTATGGTCAGGGTGAATCTGCACAGAGCTGGTTCCACAGCAGCGAAGGGCAAAAAATCAGTCAATGACAAAAGAATATGATGAGGTACCTAAAAGTCACTTGGTCTTTTGAATTTTCAGAGTTCTCCCTGAAAATTATGAAGTAATTAAAGTTCCAATTCAGAGTGAGATGGGCAAGCAGATTGATAGTCTATGTAGTGCCAGTTTTAAAATATACCCTTCAAATCTCCTTCCTTGTCACCATCCTACACTACCCATTCATGCATGTGGGCATGTGTGTGTGTTTGTCTAAGTCATTTCTTTCCATTTCCAAGATGGCCTGATGCTTTCTGTGTGGAGGTACAAGGTAGAGAGCAATGTAGCTCTTAAGTTTCCCAAAGGATACCTTTTTGAGAGGTATTTTTTAAATGAAAAATTGTGTTGATAATATCCTTTTTAATTCCTCCAAATGTGAGCAAAACAAAATTATGTTAAAATAATGTTAGGTCCCAAACTATTATTCCTAGAGCAACTAATAACCATTTTAGTACAAAGCTGGGAGTGCTTCCAAGCCACAGCTCTCTGGCACCAGAATAACTTAGCGTAGCCAATGTGACAGGCCTAAGTGCTCCAGTGACATGGGCAGAAGTAGCCTAAACCTTTCATATCCCAATTAATGCTGCCAGTGATCTTTTTACAGATATGGTTAGTTCCATTACCACAATAACTGAGGGTGTGTTGAAGGTTGGACAAGTTCAATACCTCCACGACTCCACTCTAGAAGGATACTACAGTATCATGTAGCATACAGAATCATTTTAACTCGAGCTGACTCACCAAAACACCTCTTTATGAAATGGAAAAATGTAAACAGGCCCCCATTATGATGCCTACCATGTAAGAAATTGCTTATTTTGCATTTTACTAAAGAAATTTGCTCACAGTAAATGTTTTATTTCCCATTGCCTTCCAAGGAAAGTGAATTCTGGTATTTAAAAGAACTTCTATTTGTTAAACAGAAGAAAATTTTGCCCTTCGTATTATGGCCTCTGATGTTACTGCAGGCAGTTTAAACTAGTGAGTGGGAGTATCAGAGTTTGAAGTTAGAGCTGTTCCGTAACTAAATTGTTCTGCCTAAGAAAGGTAAAGAGAGATTAAAAATTCCAGGAAGACATCTAGAAAATGTGAGGCAGGGACAAGAAGACAGAGCACAGAAGGCAACGCAGAGAGAGGAAAGAAACCTGGTAGCTGTGAGGATGGGAAGACCAGGCAGGGTTCACTCACTGAGCTTGGTGTGCAAGGAAGGAGGGAGCCAGCACCGCGCAGGGCAACTACCCACCTGGGCATCTCTGTGTGGCCTTGGGAATACTTCAGTGCCCCTCATACTCTTCACTGAAGTGAAGTTTTATTTGGGAGAAAGTAAAATAGAAAAAGAGGATGAAAAAACAAAAGGAAGGAAGGAAGGAGTAAGTTAGGAAGGAAGGAAGGAAGGAAGGGAGAAAGAGAGAGGAAGGAAAAGAAAGGGAAGGGAAGGGGAGAGAAAGGGACAGGCAGGAAGGGAAGGGGGGGGAGGAGAGGGAAAGAGAGGGGAGGGGAGGAAAGGGAAGGGAAGATTTAACTTTTAAGACCTAATGATATAACCTGATCTGTAAAGAAAAGACTACCATTCCCCCTACCCTTCTGGTCATTCACCAAGACCTTCTGGTTCATTCTACAAACAGGGCCTCCCTGAAGTAAGTGGGCATATTTTCCTTGTGCAGGCTATGGAATAAATGTGAGCTAGCCTATTCCACTCTAAGAAATAGAAGTATGCCTTATATAAAAAACTTCACTTCAATACTAAAGAACCTAATAACGTTTTCCACATTAATATCTATTTCTGTTCTGTATGCTTCCTTACCATTCAAAGTACTGTGACAAATTATTTGCAAATATGGCCACAATTAATCTCTTCCCTATATTTATACCCATTTGTAATGTAATTACCCAGCTGGGCTGGACTTGTGCCTTGGAGTAACTAATATAATGCATGTGAAGGGATGTACCAGTTTTGAACTTAAGCCACAAAAAACCTTATATGTGGCCTATATTAGTTTGCTAGGGCTGCCAAACCACAGACAGTGGTTTCTGTTGGCTTAACCAACAGAAATTTATTCTCTCCCAGCTCCAGAGGCTAGGAGACCAGGATTGAGGTGCTGGAAGGTTTGCTTTCTTCTGATACCTGTCTCCTTGGTTCACAGAAAGCCGCCCTCCTGCTGTGTCCTCACATGGTCTTTCCTCTGTGTGTGTGCATACGTACACCCCACGTGTCTCTGTGTCCAAATTTCCTCTTCTGATAAGAACATCAGTCAGATGAGATTAGTGCCCACCCTATCAGCTTCCTTAAAGATCTTATCTCCAAACAGAGTCACAATCTGAAGTACTGGGAGTTAGGACCTCCACACAGGAGTTTGGAGAAAAAAATAATTCAACCTATTATTTATCTCATTCTGAGACCCCATTGCCACCATCTGACAAGCGCAAGCCAACTTTATAGATGGTCAGCCAACCCAGAAGTAAAGCTGTCCCATGACCTGCTCCTCGTCACAAAAACCTGAGAAAATCCAGGTGAGACCAAAAGAAACATCCAGCTGAACCCAGTCGGATCTGCAGAACTGTACAACTGTGAGCTAAATAGATGGTTGCTGCTTCAAGCTCTAGGTTTAGAGGTGGCTTATTACACAGCAGTAATTAATGGAGACACTAACCATTTAATTAAAATGTATCAGGGACTTACCTTGGGCATAGCTCTATCAGTCAGAATCCTTTGGTTCCACCAACAGAAACCATCTCTGGTTAATTTCAGTAAAGAGTAAGTCACTGGAAAGAAAGCACTAACAAAGCTTAGAAATAGGAACAGAAGTAGTGTCGAAGTCTAGAGAACAGGGACTGTTCTCTTGTTTTGCTCTGCTGGCACTAAATTTCTCTTTAAAAATCCGTTTAGAACATGTGCCACCAACCCAATGTTCCAGGTCTCAGGAGCAAGTGTCACTGACTGCACCCAGGCCTCATGCTGCAGAACTGCCAGCCAAATGCATAGGATACAACCGGCCAACCCCACACTAAGTTAGCATCACTCTAAGAGAGGATACAGCAGTGACATCCTTTCATGGAAGCACTGGACACCTCACACGCATCTTCTGATGCCCTAGTCACTACATGGGATATAATCTGACAAGAGTCATGACATGAGCACTGCCATGAGTGTGAATCCCATAAGCACAAAAAAACTGTAGGGTCTAAGGCCCCTCGGCTGAGATGTCTTGCCAGTTGACTGTCTTTGAGGGACTGACAGAGAGGCCACCCAGCTGCCTTTCTTTTGCACAGCTGCAAATCAAAAATTGCAGGTTATATAATAAATTATCCTGACAATCAAGTACAGTGTGCAAGAATATTTGTGGATCATCAATCCATTCATAGCCGCTCTAGAAAGATCCTTATTTACTAGCAATGAGGAAATTTCTTGATATTATAAGAAGTCTAACAATGGTCTATCCTTTTTCAATTAATGATGATGCTGAGGAAGACCACAGTCCAGCTGCT
Organism: Meles meles; assembly: GCF_922984935.1. Lineage (NCBI taxonomy): Eukaryota > Metazoa > Chordata > Mammalia > Carnivora > Mustelidae > Meles > Meles meles. The sequence continues at coordinate 91,203,505 of NC_060068.1, forward strand.
AACTTTTTGTTTTTTTCCCCTCACAGATTCTCTCTCTCCAGTGTGGCTAGGAGAGAGCAGGACAACTTCATTGTTTCACCCACGGTTCTTCATATAATGGAGGTGAGATAATTTTCCAGAAAGAAAGTGGGCTGCCAGTCCCAAAGGAGAAGGAATGAATTAACTGGAAGAGCCAAAAAAGAGCCCTGCGTCACGTTCCAGGTTTGAAAAGAGAGTAGCAAGAAATACCTAAGAAGTAGTTTCTGTCCTTATGAGCTTAAAATGTGTTCCCAAAAATAAAGCAAGCAAAACAAGGCGCTGAGCTAAGTTAGTGGGTCTTATTTAGAAATGACTGTTGAGTAATAGAGAAATAAAGACCAGAAGATCAATTAAAAAAATTACTGAGAGGGAAAGAAGAACTGTAGAGGGAAGGTTTTAATGTACAGTTGAAGGATGGACTTTAGGGAGATGTGCTGTGGCTCTAAAACATAGAGTGCTACGTGTGTTTGTGTGGATGGATAATACACCACACCTCAGCTAATATGGTTCCTTAGTTGCAGTTCTGACCTATGCCTTTGTTCAAACTGTGAAGTAAGAGAAAATCTGTATTGGTCTCTTCTCCCCAGGTCCCGGAACAGAGCTCCTAAAACCCTTATCATGTCTTGGGTGTTGTTCTAAAGAAGTTGTTCTAAAGAAGTGACTCTTGGGAGGTGCCTGGGTGGCTCAGTGGGTCAAAGCCTTTGCCTTCGGCTCAGGTCATGATCTCAGGGTCCTGGGATCAAGCCCTGCATCGAGCTCTCTGCTCAGCAGGGAGCCTGCTTCTCCCTCTCTCTCTCTCTGCCTGCCTCTCTGCCTACTTGTGATCTCTCTCTCTGTCAAATAAATAAATAAAATCTTAAAGAAAAAAAAAAAAAAGAGGTGACTGTCAGCAGCCTCTAGAGGGCTCCTGGATGGAGTTGGCCCCCAGGAAGACCACACCATGATTGGAAGCTTGGAACTACCAGCCCTCGCCCTCTCTCGCTATTCTTTTAAAAAGGCAGAAGGGCTGGAAATAGAATGAATGATCATGTTTACCTGTTGAAGCCTCCATAAATTTTCCAAGGGCATGGAACTCAGGGAGGTTCCAGATAGGTGTACCTATCTATGTACCTGTGAGGATGATGCATTCCGATCCCACAGGGACAGAAGCTCCTGTCCCTGGGACTCTCCCAGACCTGCCCTAAGTATCTCTTATCTGTATCCCTTATTAAGTCCTTTAACAAAATGATAAATATTAGTGAATGCATCCCTGAATTCTGTGACCTGCTCTAGCAATTAATAGAATCCAAAATGGGAGGAAGTTTGGGGAGCTTCCAACTCACAGCTAGCTGAGTCAAACAGAAGTTGCAGATAGCTCAGGGACCTACTAACTGTGATTGGCATCTAAAGGGAGGAGCAGTCTTGTGGGACTGAGTCTATAACCTGCAGGATTTGACACTACTACTGAGGAGGTAGTGCCAGCATTGAGATAAATTGTAGGGACACCCAGCGGTGTCACAGAGAAGTGCTTGGTGGTGAAAAAGTCTGCATATCTGGTGTCAGGAGTGAAGTGCTCTGTGGAGAAATGAAGGAGACACAGGAAGAAAGAACAATTTTTTTTTCCTGACACAATCAGTACTTCTTTGACACATGGTAGATAAAATGTACTGCTCTAGACTCTAAAAATAAAGCACAGAAGAAAACAGATCAAATTTTCTACCCTCAGAGAAGTTCTTCTGGTGAAACAAGTCTTGGGATCAATATTGTCCTGTGTGATGGGGGAGAACAAGCAGTGGTGCCATAGAAGTTACCAGGAAAAAAAGAAAAGAAAAGATTCTAAGTTTGTGGTCCTTACCTTTTTAAAAACCCTCTGCGTACATGTTTAATAGAAGAAGAATACTTTCATTTTTAAATATCTTAAAAATAAAAACTGCTGACTTGGCATTGCAAAGTAACAGAGTATTTGTGAGGCAATGTTCAATCTGCCAACAAAGCTAGGTGCTCAAAGCCACTCTTGCAGACCACACTTTCTACAGCAGATGCTGAAGCTACAGGGGCCCAGCACGGGTTAAACACTGACCTCGTGAAACACGACAGATGTGCAGCTGGAACGCCATTTCACGCCATCCCTGCTACTCTCTGTTGTGTGTGTCTACATTCCTATTTTTCACCTTTCCTATGCACAAAATGACAAAAATCAAGGTCTACGTTAATTTGGGATGTAGGCTTTCTTTTTTTTTATTTATTTATTTTTTTTTTACCTTGAACACTGTCAAACCTGTAGAAAACTACAATGAACATGCATGTCCCTCACCAAGGGCCACCAGGTATGAGCATCTGGCTTCACTCCTTCCAACCATTCCCCTCTCTGCCTGCTTCCTGTGGCTCATGGTCCACTGCCTCTGTCTCCAGAGCCAGTAACTGTGGACGGAGTCCCTCTCACTTTGTCATCTCTCTAGTTCTATCTCCGGCCTTCCTCTTCCACTCACAAGGTTCCTGCCGATTATATTGGACCCAGCCAATAACCCAGGATAATCTCTCTACCTCAAGGTCCTTAAACTTACCCCCATCTGCAAAGATCCTCTTATCACCTAAGATAACACTTTCCTGGGATTACACTGAACATCTTTGGTGGCTGTAATTCAGCTACCATACATCACAGCATCTCTTGGTGATTCTTGCCTAAGTCAGTGTTATCATGCTGGAAATCACAAAGTGGTAATTGGATTTTAGCATTCATTCTGCATTTATCATATTTAAAAGGAGAAAATTATTCTCTCTCAACCTCTCTTTCCCCATCTCCTTCCCCTCTATTGCTGGGTATTACTCTGAAAGGAGAACTTTTCTTTTTATTATCAAGACTTATTTATTTATTCCAGGGGGAGAGGCATAGGGAGAGAATCCTCGAGCAGACTCCCCACTGAGCACAGAGCCTGATGCAGGGCTCAATCCCGGGACTCTGAGATCATGACCTGAGCCGAAATCAAGAGTCAGACACTCAACTGATTGAGCTACCCAGGCAACCCCACCTGGAGCTGGATTAGGTTCCTGCTATCAGGCAGAATGCAGGCTTGAGATGGAGATGAAATGCGACTGTAGGTAAATGAGGAAAGTTCTATTTCTGCACACCATTTCTGTGTTGCCTTTAAGAACAAAGCTCCTTGGACATTTTTCTGGGAAGATAGTCTATAATTTTAGCCAGATTTCCAAAAGGCTGCTTGATCAAAATGGATTAAAAACCACTTTATTTGTTTAGCAGAAACAATGTAAGGGCAAAAAAACAATACTCAGAGTAAAGCTCATTTCACTACAACAGCTGCATTTTCCATGTTATGAAAGCATTGGGCCCTTCTCTTCCTACCTTTCTTTCTGACCTGGAAGCTCTCACTGTCACTCATCAGAATTTTGTTCACCCTGCTGTCACTGTCATGCAGACTTGTCTTTTTTCTGTCCCCATCAGTTTTTCTCTCGTAGTCTCCCATACATGTTCACAGTTCCATGATTAATGGTATTTCTTATATCCTAAGAATTGTTTATGATTAGTTAAGTATTACTCAATTATTCTCCTAAGAATTATGAGTTAATATTTGAACTAATGTTCATTGTGGCTAGCACATTTCCTTTGAATTTGTAAATACAGATAGGTCAGTGAGAGTTTCTAATGTTTGCTTTATAGGTTTGCATTTTTAAGAAAGTCCAGTCAAATGTTGACATATAATGTGCATCATCGTTCTGGAGGACTTTTAAGAGGGAAGCAGTGCATGATGGAGAAACAGGGGATTAAGGCAGCCCTTGGGGATCTGTGTTCTAATCCTGACCTTGCCGAGCATTCAGCCGTGTGACCCTGGATTGCACATCTGTGGCCAGTATTCCCTCAGATGGAAAACCAGCCTGTCAAGTGACTCAGGCGGCTGCGTGCTGGGCCAGGGCCAGGGGAAGGTTACAGGGAAGACAAATAGAGACAGACATCTCTCCTGATTATTTTCTCTGCATGATTCACCATTTTGATTCATATAGATTCTTCTAAAATCTTTATATTGTGACCTTAACAATTTTCATGTCATTGTATGTTTAGAAATGTGTTGAAAATACATGAATTTGGGAGATGCAGACTAAGACCTGTTATTCCTCACACCTACTTCTCTTACTCCTGGCTAGTGGATCACTTAGGTCAATTTCCAAGCAAAAAGTAACCACATTAACTGTTGCCCCTTTTCCCCTAAGTATTTCCAACACCTGGTTAATATAAACTAATAAACCTAGGAATGAGGGAAAGAGGCTTTTGAACAATTCCTTAGAATAAAAAAACTTTCATATTTTAAGAACAATTTTTTTAAAATCTGTCAAAGATGAAGGTCATTGACTTTGGGACTTCTGCTGCTGGCTCCCAAAGTGAACACCACACTCTCCTTTCAGGGTGGTGAAGAAACACTGATAATCACAGTATTTTAGGCTCCCAACCACATGATGATCTGTAAACATTTTTTTCCTATTATCCCTAATCAGTGGCTTCAAATTGTTATGATTTGCACAAACATTTTTCCTGATGAAATCTTACTAGAAACCTAACATATAAGAGAGACAAAAGCTGAGTTGTCTTGTTTGAACAGGAAAGAAGTAGGTAACAATTTCATCTCCTCGGCCTCTCATTCTCTGTGCCATAGCTATAGAGATCTCCACAATGTCTTTTTCAGCACAAAATAGTGAAAATTCCCAGCGTGGTGTTTTCAAAGATCTAGGCACATGGATACCATCATCTCCTTATTACCTCACACTCATTTATTCAGCATATATTGTTGAACATTCACTGTGTGTCAGGCACTATTTTAGATGCTGAAGATACAGGAGTGAACAAAATAAACTAAAATACCTATGCAGTTGGAACTTATGTTATAAGATGGAGATACACAATACACACAAGTAACAGCTATACATAGTCTATAACATAGTGCTGGGCTTTAAAGAGAAAAAGCAAGGCAGAGAAAGGGTTAGAAAATGTGTACTTGGTTAGGACAGGGGACTGAAATTTTAGACAGCATAGTGAATGAAGGCCTCGTTGAGAAAGTAATATTTGAAGAAAATTTCTGGAGAAAGTGAGGATAGGAGTCATTATGTGAAAGAAGAGCAATAAAGCCTGAGACAAGAGAAAGTTCAAAGGCCCTGAGGCACGAATGATATGTGGTTAGACAGTGAGAAGGCCAGTGTGACTTAGGGGACAGCAGCAAGGGGGGAGATCAGTCTCTCAACAGTATGACCTGAGTCATATGAAATACTCTGTGGTTTTTCACCTTCCAAACAGCAGTTTTATATGGCTCAAGCTAACATTTACAAGCAAGTACTTAGAACAATATAAATGGATTATTCACAGTATGTAAGGGCAGAGACTGAGCACATTCAACAAGCAATTTCTTCCCAGAAGCCAGTCTAATTTTTAAAATCTCTAAAACGGAACCCTAATCCACAGTTAATCAAATTATATGATGTGGTCTCAATAATGTAGGAGAAAGAGCACTGGACAAAGGGGCCTCAATTCTGCCGCGACCCCATCCATACCAGAGACTCTGAGCAGTAGTTTATGCATATGTAAAGTTGAAAATATGGACCCTCCTGATCTCATCAAGTTTTGTAAAATCATTTAAGATCATGGTTCTATTTTGTGACATCTTCAACCACATTTGGTTAGAATTCTTCCACCTCAACTTGCTACCTAGCACCACTATAGTTTCAGGAGCAAGATGCATGCAAAGAGGACAGGAAGAGCAAGGCTCATTTTTTGTTGCTAAGTGGATTTACCTTAAGTCCTGATAAAGAACTTGAGGATGAACAGACCTGGATTTTGTGGAGACCCAGAGACTCCTTTGGTGCTTCTGGCCAAAGACTACACTAAATTCAAGTCCAGCAGCCTCCTCTGCCCCTTGCCGTAGCCCTCTCCCAGGAGGGCAGACAGTCTAGAGACATAAGAAGAGCAAGCCAAAGGGGTCCATCCAAAGAAAGTCAATCTTAATAGAAATAACAAAAGCATACTAGTTAATTAGGGCTCTCATCAGGAGAACCAGACCAACTCTGGTTGGTCCACCTAACATAATCACAACAGGAGGGAAATGAACTGCATAAAATCCTGAGGAAGGAAAAGAACTAGGACAGCCCTGAGGATCTGGGGAGTCGCATCTCGGAGAGGGTCTCTTTTCATTTCTAACATTTAAAATGACTCGACTCTAATACTTTTCCATCCTGCAATCATTCTTTTCTGAACTGATTTTAAAATCTAGTTAATGACATTTCCTAATGAGAGGGCCCACAGTCACCTGCAATCACGTGGGTCTTCATGATACAGGAAAAGGAACATTGGCCTAAACTCAAATTCCCAGGAGGGATTCCACTGGTCTAGCTTGAGTCACAGCTCACCAATGAATAGCGTGCTTGTGCATCTTGAGTGATTGTTTTAACCAGATCACAAGGAATGGAGGAATAGTAATTACCTTTGGGAGAGGAGAATTCTTGTTGCTAAAGGAAGAGGATATGGATCCTGAACTAAGCTGTCAGATATCTTTATGACAAGCCAGGCAGAAGCTCAAGTCAGCACTCCACCAAAAACCTATAACACTTTGGTTCAATAAATGTCCTTGTCTGTAATTGTGATCCATCTTTGGCAAAGGGATGAAAGGCCGCCTTAAGGCCAATTATATATCACATTTTGTACTTTTTCTTATAAACCTCAGGGGCAGTCAGTCAAAAAAGTTATGCTTAATTTTCCAAATCCTGAAACTGACTCCATCTATCTGTTGGAACCAATACAACAACTAGGTATAAACACTCTTGGTTTAAAAACATGTTTTTGTATTGTAGAAGTCTGTTAGATGAGTCAGGACTGAAGCCCATGTTACCGACAGCCTGAGACATGTTTTCACCCCCATCCTAAGCATACATAAAAGGTTAAATGGTGTAAACAGAGTATGAAGACAACTCAGAAAATATAACCTCAAGAATATAAATGCCTTAATATCATTATATTTGTCCAAATGCCTGAAATTTTAATAATAAAAAATTCATATTGTCAATTTAATTTTTTTCTAAATTAAATTCCTCTTCTATTGACAAACAGAAAATGAAAATCCTAAAATACATATGAAAACATATCTCTTCCCTTAGTTCTTTGCATTTCTTACACTGCTTGGTTCCATCAAAGCATTTAACCTTGATTAGCTAAAGTCTAGGTTTTACCTTCAGCAGATAAAGGCTGCTTTATATCATATTTATTTATTTATTTCATATTTCATGTTTTCTGCCAAAAAATATGTTCCTTCAGCTCTTCCACTCATGATTTTTCTAACCCTAACTCTTCTGTGATCCATTTGCTCAATTTGAAAGGAGTCCATAGAAAACATAAATTTATCATAGCCTTGGCTCCACTCTCACAGAATTTAACAAATCCGAGCAAATCCCTAGGAATAGCCTATAGGTAAATGTGGAAGAAATTTACAATTCAAGAATCAACCAACATATCATTTCTCAAACAAAATCATTTCTCAAAAAAAATCACAGATTAGAACCTAGACCACACTGTAATTTAGAGCCATAGGCCATATCTAAATAAACACAGAGTCATCTGTGTGAAGGTGGTAGAACAAAAGGTATAGGGGAGGGGCACCTGGGTGGCTCAGTGGTTTAAGCCTCTGCCTTCGGCTTAGGTCATGATCTCAGGGTCCTGGGATCGAGCCCCGCATCGGGCTCTCTGCTCAGTGGGGAGCCTGTTTCTCCCTCTCTCTCTGCCTGCCTCTCTGCCTGCTTGTGACCTCTCTCTCTGTCAAATAAATAAAATCTTTTAAAAAAAAGGTATAGGGGGAAAAAAAAGAAAAAAGAAAAGATACTACAGTTTCACCTTCATCAGTGTGCAGTCTGGAGTCTAGCATATGTCAACACTAAGTTCATTTGTATGGAATTTCTTATCAACAGGTTTATTGTGACATTATGATTCTTACATGCTGGAAGAAAAAAATTCACAACCCATTTAGACTCCTCACTGTCTCAAAAAGTAACTTCTATTACTTCTTACAGAGATTAGAAAAGTACATTGGGGGGACTTTCAGACTCCTGGTCGCTCCTAAAGACCTTCTCTGTTCTTGAGGTTTCATTCCATGTGAGAAATTTCTTGACTTAACTTTCAATTCTCTCAGCTCCTGACACTCCAATTTTAAATTACGGGAGCCAAACTCAGTTCACAGAGAGGCTTTTCCTTCTCTGGGAACAAAACTAGGTGTCTCTAGTACACAATTTTATTCCTTTCTATATGCTCCCTCATAATGTTTGTCAAAATTTATAATTTAATATCATGCAAATGTATAAATATGTTTGTCTCCCTGTCTAGTGTAAGCTCCATGAGGGCAAGAACGTTTAACCTATCCTGGTTTGCTCACAATTACAGTATGAGAGCTGAGATAATGCCTAGCAAGATGCAGGTGTTGTAAACATATGTCAGTCAAATGATAAAATCATCTATATCAGAACACCTTCATTTCAGAACTCAAAACGTGGACCAGAGGATTCAGAATTTTCCCCAGAGACCAGTAGATGAGAAAGCACTTGAAGAGAAAAATGATTTAAGAAAAAAAAAAAAGAATAAAGACAATAGATCATTTGACCTATTTGGTTCTTAGGACTGGCATTCTTCCTAAAAATGCTAGGTTTTACTACAAATAACACCATATGTTCAATCTTGAAGAACTCTTTCCACTTTCCACTCTTCAAGTGGAAAAAACTATTGGATAGATTCAAGTTCAAAGTAACTACAGCGTATTTGCTCTTTGCCATCTGGAAAGCTTTGTAAATTCTGTAACTATTGGTGCCATAAAGAATACAACAGAAAGACATTAAATGCTAAATGGAACTGAATCAAGAAAAATCAATATGGGGTTCTTTGCCAATACATTTTAGGGAACATGAGTTTAACCTACTTTGAATAAAAACAGTACTCAAAAGGTACTGGCTTGACAAAACCTAAAAATGTGTATTTTTCAAACTGGGAGGCTGGCTGAAAATAATGTCTCTTATGCCTTATTATTTCAACATTTAGCCAAAGTCCACAACAAGGTAAAGCAGAAGTTTATTAAATGAGCCTTCAATTCCACATGAAATGTCTCGGTTGCCTTTAGGAGGGATAGACCGTCTCTAAAATGAAGGGACTTGAAGCAACCCCACCAGAATTTCCCACTGCCACTTCATCAGTAGCTTGAACAGCTAGGTTTGGTGTACTATACATACTATGTTTATTGGAAGAAAGGATGCCAAGAATCGATATGAAAGTGATTGAAAATAATTGGGCTCAACCAACACATCATATTTTTATCTAGACATAGACTTTGAAGAAAAAAAGGACCATTCGGAGTTGGCCAGGGGTGTTTGGTTCACTGAGACTCAATTATCTGTCATTATTTTCAACTGTCAGCTCCTATATTTCACAGTTTCCTTTCAAATCACCTGGGGAAGGGAAAGTATGGGAAATCCAGAAAAGTCCTCTTGCCAACACAATGTCCCTCCTCTCTAAAAATTCAGTGCCTGCTATTCTTTCTAAAGCATCCCCATAGCCTTGTTTTGACCTAGTAGCATTTCCTTCCTTCTTTCTTTTCTTTCTTTCTTTTTATTTATTTATTTATTTATTTGACAGAGAGAGAGAAATAACAAGTAGGCAGAGACACAGGCAGAGAGAGACAGGGAAGCAGCCTCCCTGCTGAGCAGAGAGCCCAATGCAGGCCTGGATCCCAAGACCCGAGACCATGACCTGAGCTGAAGACAGAGGCTTAACCCACTGAGCCACCCAGGTGCCCAACCTAGTAGCATTTCTGCCTCTGGTCTGTCATGGTATTTTCAAGACACACTTCAGCTCAAACATTCACTTTAAACTTCTTTAAAACTGTCACTTCAAAAAGGAATGTGATTTGTCAGAGTATATGCACTTTTAAGCTAAGAGTCTGAAAGGTTTTATAAATACAACTCTGAAAAGAGCACTGGGGGGGAGTAAAAATGCCATAAAGTTTTTTCTTTTTTAAATTTTTTATTATTATTTTTTAATTATGTTATGTTAGTCACCATACAGTATGTCATTAGTTTTTGAATGTAGTGTTCCAAGATTCATTGTTTGCGTATCATGCCCAGTGCTCCATGCAATCCGTGCCCTCCTTAATACTCACCACCAGGCCAACCCATCCCCCCACCCTCTCCCCTCTAAAACCTCAGTTTGTTTCTCAGAGTCCACAGTCTCTCATGGTTCATCTCCCTCTCCGATTTCCACCCCCTTCATTTTTCCCTTCCTCCTCCTAAGGTCCTCCATGTTATTCCTTATGCTCCACAAGGAAGTGAAACCATGTGATAATTGACTCTCTCTGCTTGACTTATTTCACTCAGCATAATCTCCTCCAGTCCCATCCATGTTGATGCCAAATTTGTAAAAATCCCATAAAGTTTTCCAGATAAAACCACATATGAACAATCAGTTTAGAACATCTACCATCATCACATTTGTGACTCTATCCTCCTAAATATTTGGAGCCATAAATGATATTTGTAATGATCCCCATTCCATGTTATCCAATTGTTGTTAGATTACTTCTTCCTTTACTTATGATCATCCCTGGCCAGTTTGCACATTGCCTTCTGGTTAAATTGCTGCTTCATGGGAATCACTGCAACTCTTCTGATAGGAAGTAACTAGTTTATAGGTGGTTAAGATTGCAGAGTGGAGGGGCGCCTGGGTGGCTCAGTGGGTTAAAGCCTCTGGGATCATGACCTGAGCTGAAGGCAGAGGCTTTAATGTGATGACGGTAGAAAAAATTTTTAAATGCCAAAAGAGCCTTGGTTTTCTATTGGGGTTTTCATTATTATTTTGGCATTTCAGAAATTTGTTAGACATACTATCAAATATAAATTGATAATATGAGGCAGGGATGGCATAAAAATAAGCTTTATGGGAAATGAGTCTGGTATACTTCTCACATCTGGTGAGTATAAAGACACATTCACCCGGAAGGTCCTATTCCATGTGTTCAGTTTGCCTGGGCTGTGACAAGGTCCTTGGGTGTCTATGCCTTTCCCTCTCAATAAGTGGGTGACATGGGGAGGACAAATACTTTACCCACTGAAAATCAAAGATCACTTCCCAAAACAGTTTTGTCCTTTCCAGCTTGGGAAAGCCTGAAGGAGACCATCCGTGTGGTGATTCAGAATGTTCTGTTGAAGATGCAGGGGAAAAGATAAAAAGGGAAGCTATTCTGCACTCTGAAATGCCTACAGAGGAAGGATGACTATATCTCAAGGGTAGCTATTTGACCTGGATGCATCAACACCCGATAGTTAAAATCATCCTGTTCACAAGTCATTTACCATCATGACTACAGAAAAACTGCCTGGTCGTAAAAGGGAAAAAGCCAAGTCTTGTATTTTTTATTTTATTTATTTTATTTTATTTTTTGGTGCATGTGTGGACTTGTTATTCTCACTTGCGGGAAGAAGTTTTCAAATGTATTGATTCTTCTGAGCCACAACATTGTTAACAATCAAAAAAGGAACTTTAAAAATAAAAAAAATAAGGGGCCTGTCTATAGTTTTGGGAAGAAAATAATAGTATGCTACAGAAAATTTCTGATTTCCCAGAAATGAAGGTAATTATGTGTGTCACTATGGAGCACATATTCATTGCTTGCTTTCTAGAATCTTCCATTCCCCAAAGTCTCTATGTTCATTAATACACTAGTTTCTACTGTTAGCAATTTTGATCCCTAGGAGGCATTTGGCAAATGTCTGGGGGCTGTGGTTACCCTCGGAGACTGAGGATACTGCTAAAAACCCCCTTGTGTGCAGACCACCCTTCACAACAAAGAATTATCTAACAACAAATATCAGTAATGCTGAGGTTGGAAAACCCTGCAATGAGAGGTGAGAAGGAGATGGGAAACAGGAAGGCTGACACAAAAAACTGACTGCTGGGGTAATGCCTCTACAGGGAAGCTGGTAAGAATCTCCCTACTTCCTGGTTCCCCTGGAAGTCTAACATGGCCAAAGTGACTGAGGCAGATCAAGTACAATCTTCTTAGAATTCAGAGCTCTATAAAGTGGGTTTGAAGAATGCCACAGGTACTGAGGCCAAATCCAAACTTGCTCAGAGCAAGCCGGACCTACCCTCTCTACCCAGGAATTGCACAGGGACTGTCACGGTCCCCACTGCCATGCTACAGTATCACTTCCACACTGCTCTCCACTCTATGGAAACATGGTATGTGGGGGAGTAAGTATCATACTGATGTCAAAAAGCCTGTTCATACAGGAATAACACAGCAGTGTGTATGTCTAACAGTGCAAGGCAGTACTTGTGGCTCTCTTAGGTCAGTTGTCGCTTTGACCCTGTCTCCTACCATTCTCTTTGCCCCTCGCTCTGCTCCAGTCACACTGGTCTACTCGCTGTTCCTCCAATGTGCCAAGCATGTCTCAAACATTCCAGCATAAGCTTCGGCCCTTATACTTATCAGCATAAGCTTCAGCTCTTATCCTCTGGTAGAATGCCATTTGTCCAAAATATCTTTACTCCCCTCATATATCTGCTCAAAAGATACCCTCCTTGACTACACACTGTTGTGCCTCTCATTCCCACAATCTACCAGGTTCCCACCCTGATATGCTTTTCTTATAGCATTTGCCACAACTTGCCTCCCCCTCTCCCCACTAAAACACAGGGTCCTTGAGAGCAGAAACCTTGTCTAAGTACACCCAAAGCTTGGAATACTGCCTTGGACACTGTGGACACTCAATAAGTAGTTTGTTAAATAAATAGTTTAACTGGATTTCTGTTTCCTTGCTTTCCTTCCAGTTGCCTCCCACCAACTTTTCCTATAACTCTTAAACCCACCATTTTTCCTGTTTGTTTTTTGTTTGTTTGTTTCAGCCATTATTTCTTTGACTAAGTAGCAAACCAATCACTGTCACTAACCACTCTTCTGGCCTGGGGAGCAAAAAGTTTGCTGAACTTTTAAAACAAGTACTGAACACCTGCCATACATAACAGTTTTGGGTGCCACAGGAAACACAAACCATGGGAAGGAGCCTGGCCCTGACCTTTAGAAGAAAAGGGGAGAGAGAAAGTGGTCACATCAACACCTTAAAGTAAGATCACATTGTTGGGGTCCGTTATCAAAGGAATGAGACTGAAACAAAGTGAAAGTTATGCAAAGCCTTATTCTATGCCAAGAATTAGAAGTTAGACTGACTGGCCAGGGCCGCCTCGGAAGAGAGCGACCCCCTCCCGATCTCACAGGCTGGTTTTATAGGGCATAACCACAGACCCAAGGTACATGACTTCTATTGTTAAGGCATTTATTCCCGGAATCGATACCCAGAACCATACCAGGAACTACTGGGGCGTTTATTCCCAGAATGAAGTCCATGGATGTAAACAACAATATGGCTACCGAGGCAATATGGAGTCGCTCTGGCTAAGCAGGCCCTAACAGTTAAACAGGTTTTTAACATTAAATTGGCCCTAACAACATGAGATCCACACCATCCTGAAGAGCAGTGTTAGGAGGGGACACAAGCAGTGTGGAAGATTCTGCCTGAGGAGGTTATAAAACACCATCTGAAAGAAAGAGTATTTGAAAAGAAACTAGAAAAAGAGACAAGGTATTACATGAGCAGGATGGTAGGAGGGAAAGGGTCTGGTAGAATCATGAGAAAACAAATGGTAGTTGTATTAAACTAAAAGACTTGGAGATGGGGTAGAGGGGCAGGTAAGTGAATTAATCATTTTGTTGTTTGTGCAGTAAAACTTAAATTGACCCTGCTCTCCCCAACCCCCAAAGGAACTTAGTTAAATGCAAGTCTGGGAAACCAGTAAAATATGGTCGACCAGTCCCTGATAACAGAGCCCAAAAACAAGGACGGGTCAGGTCAGGTGGAGATAACAGAGCCAGAATGCAAGGACGAGTCAGGCCAGGTGGAGACAATCTCATTGGCCAGGCTCAACCACATGGCCCTTGCTCTATAAAAGCTAGCCTGTGAAGCTGGGGGTGGTCGCTCTCTCAGTAAGAGACAGCCCTGGCCAGTCGGTTTGGATTCTTGGTGCTGGCGCGAAATAAAGCTTTGCTTGACCTTTGCTTTTATCAGTCTCGCTCCTTTGATCACGGACCCCATCAGTGGTAACCCTTGATGCCATTAAGAAAAATCAGAGAGGGGATCTTTGAGGGTAACAAATGATCAGTTTCTGTCATCTTGAGTTTGAGATTTCTGGAACAGCCCTCAGAGTGTGGGAAAGCCTTGCTTCTGGGAGTGTGGCTTCATGGCTTTGCTCTGTGTCCCCCTAGGAATGCTATAAGCCAAATAATGTAATTTATCACATAATTTCTCCTCCTGGAGTAGCTAGAGTACACTCTGTTGATAGTTACTATGACTTTTGGGCAGTAAAAAGGCCATCAAGCAAAGGTCTTCCTACCTTATTTCTTACAGACTTCAACTAATTCTATTATATTGGATCATAGGAAACTGATTTTTTTTAAGTCAAAGATAGTTAAATACTGACAGTTTTATGGTAATGCTATGATGATAAGCACATACTCTGGAACCAAAGAAACCTTTAAACTCTGTCTCAGAATTTATTGGCTATGCGATTTACAATCTCTAAACCTCAGTTTCCCCAATTACAATATAGCAACAGTGATCTGAGTATTTTATATATGATGAGAGGATTAAGTGAAAAGATAAATATGAAGCACTCAGAACACCAGGCACCTGACCTTTCTTCCCTCCTACTGCAGGGGACATCATGTCCCTCCTTACCTTCCAGACTACCTTTGCTTTTCTCTCCTTCTTTCATAACCATTTCTTCTTTAATATTCTCTCCCCCCGACCCCTTCCATGAACTTCTTCCCACTCTCTGCAATTATGCTCTGGTCTTCAGTATCAGGACAAAACCTTACTAGACTTCTGCTATAGCCTGAAAGTTTGTGTCTTACCAACATTCATGTTGAAAACTAATCCCCAATGGATGCAATTTGGAGATGGGTGTCTTCAGAAGGTGATGAGGTCATGAGAATAGAAGCCTCATGAATGGAATTAGTGCTCTTATAAAAAGAGGTCCCAGAGAGCTCCTTGGCACCTCTCCCACATGCAGACATAGTGGAAAGAGAGCCAAGAAGGAGGTCCTCACCAGATGTCAAATCTATGGGTCCCTTGATTTTGGATTTCTCAGCCTCCAGAACTGTGAGAAATAAATTTCTGTTACCAATTTTCATTGCTCCTCCTCCTTAGTGTCTCTCATACTTAACTCCGCTTAACCCCACCACTCTATTTAAATATTTAAATCAGCCTTTACTTATATCTAAAATTTGTCACCAAAGGCAAAGGATACATGAGTAAATCATTTTTTTCCAATTAAACTAGCAGGTGGAAGAGGGTAATGGCTAATTCAGTGACAACAGGGATTGCTCAGAACGGCTGGGTTCGAGTTCTTGGGAACTAGTTCTCTTGAAAGGATTGTCGCATTCATTTTAAAGTAGGCAGACTTTTTTTTTTTTTTAATTTTTTTTTTCTTTTTTACAGATAGAGAGAGAGAGAGAGAGAGAGAGATTACAAGTAGGCAGAGCAGCAGCCAGAGAGGGGAGGAAGCAGGCTCCCTGCCAAGCAGAGAGCCTCTTACGGGGCTCGATCCCAGAGACCCTGAGATCATGACCTGAGCTGAAGGCAGAGGCTTAACCCACTGAGCCACCCAGGCGCCCCTTAAAGTAGGCAGACTTAATCTCTCTGACTCGGGATCCACGGCTGTGAGATTCTCGCTAGGCAGGTGCCTGACCATCAGAGCCTGCAGGGAGCACACAGGGAAGGAGGCAAGCTGTTTCAGGAAAAGGAAAACTACAAAGGTGTGATTGATTGGCTTCCTCAGCTGAAGCCTTATCAGTGCCATTTGCAATGCCCCACCCATCTCAGTTGAGCGCTTGAAAAATCAATCTGGGGGTTCTTGGGTATGTTTGACAGTGGCCACTGACTTTTCTTTTAATACTCATTCTTCCCGGGGTGGCTGGGTGGCTCAGTGGGTTGAGCCTCTGCCTTCGGCTCAGGTCATGATCTCTGGGATCAAGCCCCGCATTGGGCTCTCTGCTCAGCGGGGAGCCTGTTTCTTCCTCTCTCTCTGCCTACTTGTGACCTCTCTGTCAAATAAATAAATAAAATCTTAAAAAAAAAATACTCTTCCCAAGTAATTTCTAGGTTTTACAACATAAGACATGTTTTCCTCAAAACATGTTTTCCATAAACTCTTTAAACTGGCTAGTCTTTTTATTAAATACATTCCCTATTACCTTGAGTTTAAATTTCAACATATCTTATAAATACATATGAAATTGCCACCAAAGGAAAATCACAACAGGTCTGACTGCATAGTTCTTTAAATTCTCAGTGAGAAACTCACTTCTTAAATTCATTTCTGGGTAGCTAATATTTTTTTCCAAAAAACAATTTACACTTGGGTGAGATAGTCAAAGCATGTTGTACATCTTTGAAGAGTATGTTTCTCTATTTGTAAAAGAACACAATTTTCAAGTGCAATTTATTTTCAGTGCTTTCATCAGAAATACCCAGGAGGATTTCATTTTTATTTGTTTGAACAAATCAGATAAATGTTATTACTACAAGATGGACAAGGGACACCTACTTTAAGATTTCTGGAGTATTTTAATTTGAAGATAATATATTCAGATTTTTTGGTGACAATGATTCTCATTAGAGCAAATTCGTCTTTTTTTTCTTTCTCTTAATGTAAGTGAAATCTCTTTATTCTATATTTAAGAGTCTTTCCATCTTTCACAATATAGAACCACAAATCTTTTCTTCGATCTGCAAGACTGAAAGTTTTGGGAAGTACTTCTACTTTTCTTTCCCATTAAAGTAGAATTTTTCATCTCTTGAAAGAAAATGAAATAAGAGCCAATAGAAAATGAGGCTAAAATCACCTTGTCAGAAATGACTGAAGGCTACAGAGAAAATGAACAAGGAAAAAGAGAAACAAACATTCAAATGAATATAAATGGATGAAGCCAGACTGCAAGGAGAAGCAAATAGGTCTCCGAGGAAAAAATGGCAAAGAAAGCAAATGTTGAGAAAGTACACAAAAATCCCTCTGCTCAGCTGTTCTTACTTCACTGCACTTTCTGTCATGGTCTTGGTAAACTTGGAAGAACTCTTACTTATTTTTTTCATGTAAACTTCCCTGACTACTACAGCTCCATTCTCCCTTTTAAGAAGGCAAAGTAAATAGATAAATATATGGCATGGCCCACTCCAGGATGGGGCACTCTAGGGAAGAATGGCGAAGGCACTCAGCCCTCAGTGAAGAGGCCTAGGTTATGGTCCCTGGCCTATTTCTCAAAAAAAGTGCTTTCTTGTAAAAAATTAAGGAAAACAGTACATGGTCATCACAACCCACATGGTAAAATGTACCAAATGACCTACACTAGCAAGAGATGGATGCTAAGAAGATATCAGCACAGTGAATGGGTTTAAGAGGACAGGGAATGAGCTGTCCATAAAGACATTCAACCAAACTCAGGACGCAGCACCTAAGTGTTCTGTAAATATCTACTAAATGAGCAAGTCAATGAATGAATGAATGAACGAAACTGTTGACAGATAATGTCAGCCTGACCAGTAGCAGGAGAAGCCTAAATTGTTATTCTACTTATATATATGACTATATTTTATATAATTTTTCTATGTAGATTTCATAGATATATTTTACATAATACATATATTCATGACTCATACACAAACATAAAATGAATGTGTGTCAGAGATTTTATTTAACTCAATAATTCGTGAAGAATCCAGTAAGATATACAAAATCAATTCAAAGGGGAATCTGAAGAACAAACATATACGTGGGCAATCAAGAATGCTGAAATGAATTTGCTAAAAGATGTAAAACTAATAAACACCCGCATGACAAGCACCAATTACAACTCCACTGAATAAAATTAGTTTGCCTCTTTATGGACAAAGATAATATTCATTACCATCAGTTTTCTACAACTTACAGAGTTGTGAAGTAGCTCAAAGACAAGGAAAGATACAAATTTATGGATTGAGAAAAACCCTAGAGAAGTACTCTAGATATCTTTAAGCTTCCATTGAAAAACACCCTACTTTTTGTTCATTTTATTTTTTTTACAAATATCCTTGATATAATAGAGATAAGAATTATTTTCCGCCTCTTTATCTTTTTATTGAACTCTTCTTCTAAAACCCCAACCCCTCATGGACTCAACTATCTGTTTTCTCCTTTCCTGCTCCTGAGAAAATCCCATAATGATAAAGACTATAAATTCATAACAATCACCAGCCACTAAATGAGTGATGTGGTCTTCAGAAATTCTACTGCCTTTCAGTGGTCATTTCACTGTCCCACTCTAAATATCATCTATGTCAAATATTTTCCTTTCTCATAACTCATAAAATCTTTGATCACGGTAATCTTCAAAATATTCAGTTACCAGTACCAAATGGCTATCCACTGCTCAGAAGAGAGGTCACAGGGAGCACTGGGGCGAGACAGAGCTATCCTCTAGATCCTGGATCCTGGGAAGGTTTGGAGGTCCTGCTTAAAGATAGTACACAGAAATAGAACTAATGGGGACTCAGCACAGCTTAGGAGTATATCCATGTTTTAACCACCTATATGGCTATGTTTCTCCATATTTCTAATCCACTCACTCCACCACGCCATCCCAGTCTCCAACAGAGGACCTCATTTCCCTCACAGGAAAATTAAGGCCATCAGAAATCCCTTAGCTTTCAACTAAAAAATTTATCTTCCTACTGAATTTACTCCACCCTCTCCTCATTCCTGGATACAGAAAGAAATCTGTAATACACACAGAAAGTGTATCTGACATGTACTACAAACAGGATATCAGAAGGAAAAAAAAAAAAGAGCTAAAACTGTCCAGAGGGAAGGAAGGGGATACTGAAAGGAAGTCAATACCACTGGTGAGTCTATTTTATGTTTCATGAAAACCAGAGGACAGTGTGAACAAGAATGATCAAATATACATGACTTCTGTAAGAGGATCCCTTTGAGGAAGATTTGCTGTGTATCACTTCAAAAGGTTTAGAGAATCACTTCCAGCATATGTGTATTAGGGAACCTGATTATAAATTCAATTGAAATGAACCCAAGGGACATTTGCAATATATCAAATCCCTAAATATAGGAATTTTATGTGTGCTTCAGACCGGGAAAGAAATTGAATTTATTTTAAGGATAGCACAAAGGTACAAAGGACTAGAAATGCTTGGAAAACTTCTTGTACTTCTGCTTAGAAGACAAGGGTAAAAATTCTGTTTATTTCTTCAGGAATAGGAAAGAAATTCATGTACCACAAGTGGGTCTAGATGACACTGCAAATAAACAGACCTACAAGAAGCAATGGACAAGGCACTGGGTTCAGCATTCTCTAAGAGGAACTCAAGAAATGGAAATTTTGGTATGGAACACTGAAAGTTGGCATCCTTGTAGACAGCTTTTATATTCCAACTAGTAGTCCTTAAGCTTGAGCTTACATTGGGGTACCTGATGCCTCAGTCGGTTTTGTGTCAGACTCTTAATTTTGGCTCAGTCCGTGACCTCAGGGTCATGACGTCAAGCCCTGAGTCAGGCTCCACTTGAGACTCCCCCCATTCCCTCTGCCCGTCCTTTCCCCCTCTCTCTAAAATAAACAAAATCCTTGGGGCGCCTAGGTGGCTTAGTCAGTGAAGCATTTGACTCTTGGTTTTGGCTCAGGTCCTGATCTCACAGTGGTGGGATGGAGCCCTGAGTGTGGCTGAGCTCAGAGTCCACTTCGGATTCTCCCTCCCTCTGCCCCTCCCCACCTTGCGATTATGTGCACATGCTCCATCTCTAAAATAAATAAATAAAATCTTTAAAAAATTAAATAAATAAAATCTTTAAAATAAAAAACCTTGCGCTTACATAAGAGTTTTCTGGGGGCCTTGATAAAATAGATTGCTGGGCCCCACTCCCACTGTTCCTAGTCCAATAGTTCTGAGACTCAGCCTGAGAATTTCCATTTCTATAAGTTCTACAAGATGATACTAACATAGAAGTTCAAGAGCCATACTTTGAGAACCTCTGGCTTGTATATCTGAAGTTTATCTGAAAGTATATCCCAAAAAATGAAAGAAACCAATGGGAAAATACTTGAGTTACTGGAGGGTAAATAGAATGATGGCGAGTTAAAAAAAATAATAATAATCCTGATGAAATAATTCTTAGGAGCTTTTGACCAAACATAACATTAATGAAGTCCGTACATCACGGTTGAAGACAATAAACTTTCCTTTCTCAAAGTCCTTTGTCATATTTTTCCAGACATCACATCATTTGTTTTACAGTCTGCTCCCCATTTGTTTAGCTTTTGTGGCTTTTGCCATCTCCCTGATATTTCCCTTTATCTTATACCACTGTCATTCAATTGATTGATACTTGTTTTAGCCCTCTTTTTCTTCTATTCTTGGAACGCCTCTCCACTCGGGGCATGCTGTTTTGACTGGCATCAGTGAGTCGCTGACTCCCCTAGATTTTTTCTGTTGTTTTGGTTTTACCCCCAGCTGATTTCAACTTAATGAAGATCAGGCTAACTAAAAGTCAAGACTCTAAATTAAAATTTAAAAACTAAAGTAACATAAAAGGAGTAGGCTCACTCAGAATGGGCTCCATCTTATTTTTGTAGAGTCAACAATGCCCACCCAGATAGTATTAAAGCATTATTTACTTGACTGGCTCTCCTGCTGGCCAGAGATACCTGAAGAACAGTAAATCCTGACCAGCCTTTGCATGAGGTGGTAACGAATGAGGTGGGGCAATAGAAGCCCATTTGGGGATCTAAGATTACAAAAAAGAGAGAAGGCATTGTAGTTGTTTGTTTTAGAGAAGAGTTAACAAAAGAATAGAGGTAAATAGGCTTATGAATTTTTAAATAATGAGTTGGAAAAAAAAGTTATACAGAAGCTTGCACAACCAAAATTTCATGGATGCCTCTGTCAACCTGATTCAGAGGCAGTAAATTGTATTGGGTAAGGGAAGAGTGGGAGGAAGAGGATAAGAAATTAATACAGCATAAATACATCTGAAATAGCAGAACTCATCAGTTATTTTTAAAATTCAAATGGTAAGTTCAAGTGTTAAAAAGCTTTTTCCAGCCACTTGAAATTGATTTCTCAAAGACTGTATTCCTAGACCACATAACCTCTTCCCCCAACCCCAAAAAAGAAACAAACTAGTTTTGAAGACCTTTTAGGTATTGTTTTCTGTGATGCTCAGTTTTATGTATCAGCTTAGCTAGGTTATGTTCCCTTTATGCAATCAAACACCAATCTAAGTGTTCCAGAAGATATTTTGTAGATATGATAAAAAGTCAATAATTGGTTGACTTTAAACAAAGAAAATAATTTTTAATTAATCTGAGTAGTTGCAACTCAATCAGCTGATAGACTTTAAGATTAGAACTGATGTTTTCCTGAGGAGGAAATACTGCCTGTGGTCTGCAGCCTTGCTTGGGCCTGAGAGTCCCAGCAACCCTTCCTGCTGTCCTGTCTTGTGGATTTCAGATTTGCCCACCAGCCCTCACAATCACATCAGCCAGTCACAATGTCATGTAATAAATCTTCTGATACATATCTCCTGTTGGTTCTGTTTCGCTGGCTGAATCGTAACTGATACATTTTCCTTTATAACCATTCATTATGTCACAAATCTGCCTCCTGCTCACGTCCACAGGACAGCTTCTTAGATACGCTACATCGGGAGTATACCAGAATGAATATACCAGAAAGGCACAACCTGGTAACCATTAAGAGTTAGTGGAGAATTTCTGTTTAAGGGCAGTGGTCCTAGCCCAGTTTCTTCATTAAGTGAGCAAAGAACTTTTATAATAGAGGATAATAAAATGTTTTAATGGGGGGGGAGGAAATCAGAGGTCATAGCCCAATTTCCCAATTAAGTGAGCAAATACTTTTTTAGTGGAAGAAAACATATTTTTTTTTACTTGAGTAAGACTCATAAGCCAGAAAAAAAAATTAATTACATAATCTGTGGCATATACGCAACCATACTAGAAAAAGATTTATTGAAAATGGAAGCGATTGTCAAGAAAGTTAGTAGATACAATGTCTGGTATATCCCCAGTCACCACAAAATCAGATTAAAAATTGCGACTAATATTAGAGCATTTATAATGTGCCAGGTGATTTTTAAGTACTTTGTAAATTGTAACTCAAGTTTAGCAACACTTTAATAAAGTAGGTACTAGAATTATCCTTGTTTTATAGGTATAGAAAAGTGAGCCAAAAACAATTGGGCAATTTGCCCCAAACCACTCTGACAGTAAGTGGCAGAATAAAAACTGAACCTAGAATCTGACCTTAGAATCTGTATTCCCAATCCCATATTACCTCAGGAGTCCTAGAAGCTGCAGTTGGCAGAACATTTAGAATCTACCATGAACTTCATTAAGTAGAATGCCAGCATAAAGAGCAGGGTGAGTAGAGGAACCCATCTTTAGTCTCATTTCCCCCTGGAGTAAATGGTATGCAAAAAGGTCATAGCTCCTAAGCAGGCAGTGTGTCAGACAGAGAAGGGTGCTACCAGATAACTCTAGGCTACTGTGACAAATAAGAACATGAAATCCTTTTTTCACATGAGACTGTATTATTGCATCAGTCATCCATTCCTCTTCATGGTACTATCCCACCTAAGTATTTCCTGAAATGTTCTCTTAGTTCCATCTCCATTACAAGCCTGATCCAAGCCACCATCATATCTTTTCTGGATGGATGCAAGAGAATTCAAAGGAGTCTCCCTCTGTCCACTTGGTCCCTGCAATCTGTCCTCCACTATGAAAGCTAGAGTGGGCCTTTAAAACACAAATTTAAATACATTGTTCATCTACTTCATATTCATCAATGGCTTTCTAGTGCTGTTGGATTATTCTTAGTGTCCCCAACGTGGCTTCATGGTCCTGCATGATCCGGTTCCTCCTATATCTCTAGACTCTTCCGTATGCTCACAACACTCTGAACACAGTTTTCTGTCAATCCAATTGACCAGGAACCCAGTAAGTTTTTGTAACTGTTACCATTACTGGTAATTAAGATTTTGTGTAATTATTTGATACAAGACTTCTCCAGGAGCTTGTAAAGGGTATGAAAGCAAGGACCTATCATTATATTCATCATCATATCCTCAGTATTCAGCAGGTCAAACACAGAGCTGGCCCTTAATAAATATATGTTGAATAGGTAAGTTTTCTGCTAGAATAATGACGTGTGTAGACACAGAAGTGCTTCTGTGCCTTTTTCCAAAACAGACAAAATAAAAACATCAGAAAATATATACCTCTACTTTCCCCTTTATCCGGAACCAAAGGAGTGAAAGGAACAATTTCTGACAGAACACAGCTCAACTTCAAATACCAGACATAAAGGACATGCATCTGTGAAGATGACAAATGACAAAAATTACTAGACAATAGAAACATTTTTGTAGTTTAAAAGAAAGTGAACAATTTGGGGAATCATAACAAATAACTGCAATGTACTGTGACAAATACTGTAAAGTTTGCAAAAAGTAATTTACCCATATTTTCAATTATATTTGCATGCATGAAAAAGAAATGATATAATTTAGGAAAGATTGTTTTTCAGATGAAAATCAAAGGAGATAAATTTTACTGGAAGTAGTTAAGTGAAATTAATTAGGTGATAATAAAACAGGCTAATGAACTAGAGGACATGTTTGATAACTCTCCCAGAATGCAGAGGGAAATTACAGAGATAAATAAAATGAACAAAACACTAGCAATATGGAAATTGTACAGGGTATACAGTACTGGAGGAGGAGAGAAGGGTTGGATGAGAAGTAAGAAGCAAGTAAAAAATGGAAGAATATATTCCTGATACAAAAAAAAAAAAGGAAGGAAGACATTAGGTTTCAGGCTGAAAGGGTGCATTTAGTGCCCTTATCCATTTAATTATTAAAAAAATTAAAGTACTACATCTCTCCAGATCTTGAGTAAAGTTTTAAATTTTAAGTAGAAAAGTGTCTTTCAAGGACACCCCTCCACCACCCTCCCCCCCAAAAAAACTACACAGAAAGAAATGCAAAGTCATCAGTAAAATGTCAGTTTCTGTTTAGGTATTTGGACCACCAACATTCTTATGAAATTTAATGGAATTGTAAATGAACCTTAAAATAAAAATTCATACCTAGGAAAGGAGCTAGTAACAAAAATCTAGATCTAATAGCTCATGTTAGTTGAAACGTGTTAAGATGGAGAAAGAGACAGAGAGAAAAAATATTTTAAAGCAGGAAGATGACTGAGGTTAGTGCCTAGAAGAAGCCAACAGGCCTGGGTTCAAATTCTGATGCGGCCAATTACGAACTTTGTTCTCTAAAGCGAGAGAGTTAATGTCAAGGAATCTTTTTCTCATCAAAAAGTGGAGATACTAATATCTACAGGGCTGCTGCAAATATTAAATAACATATGCAAAGCACTCAGCTTGTTACCTGGAACATAGCAGGCACTCAAGTTGCTAAAAAAAATGCCAAATTTTTAATATGGAGAGAGGGGTATGAGTTCATATAACCACTAGAATAAAAGAAATGTCAAGTAAAAATAGAAAATTTCAAACAAAATCTAAACAAGAGGAAAATACAAGGGAAAAAAGAAAACATTAAAAAAACAGAAGGCTGAATATAATAGGATAGGTATATATGAAACCAAATTATCAGAAAAACAATGATAAATTATAAATTCAATAGTCCTAATTAAAGTAGAAGATTTTATATACATAATATATATATAACATATCTTATATGTTAGTTCTTAACAGAGAAATATAATTGGAGAATTAAAAAGGGGCATATGCCAAACTTAGTATCTGCAGACATACTTTTGAATATTCAGAAAAGATTTACAAAAATTAATCAAATTCTAGGATACTAATAAATTCTCAATAATTACCCTAGAAATGTCTAAAACACATAGGAACAAAAGGGCAATCCAGCTAGGGAGCAGAATTGAGAAGCCTTATACCCCTGGACTCAGCACAACACAGAAGCACATAGTTCACCTTTATAAATTTTTCAGATAAACCAAACAAACAAACAAACAAAAACAAAAGAACAAAAAATGAAGGTTTTTTTCCTCTGTTGGTTCTCAGACAAAAATATATCTCCTATGATGAATCAGCTCTTGCTCAGATGAAAATTAGACCCTCAAGAGGAACAGCAGTGCTTGCTGATCAATAGGGTGACATTTCATACGTCAAGGCTGCTTTTATCTTTGAATTGCCCTCCAGTTACTACATCTTCTAAAACAAGCTGGGAAAAGAAAAAATCCAGCAGCCACTCCCTTTTTATTTTATTTACCTACCAAGGAATATCTAATAAAAGTAATGACTATCGGGCGCCTGGGTGGCTCAGTGGTTTAAGCTGCTGCCTTCGGCTCAGGTCATGATCTCAGGGTCCTGGGATCGAGTCCCGCATCGGGCTCTCTGCTCGGCAGGGAGCCTGCTTCCCTCTCACTCTCTCTGCCTGCCTCTCTGCCTACTTGTATCTCTCTTTGTCAAATAAATAAATAAATAAAGTAATGACTATCCAAGCACTACCAGACAAATGAGAAATCTTCAACCTGGGTGCCCCACCTTCAAAATCAAAAAAGCAATGACCAACATAAAAATTCTTACGATACTTTGCAACTATGATGGCTCACCTGTCATATCAAACTAATATACCTTGCATATAAATTCAAATGTATTTGGAAGTAACTTTCCTTTGGAAGGAAATAATGTTTATCAGAAGCTCTCTGAGAATGAATGAATTTGAAGAAAATGACTGACTGTTCCACATAAAATACATCATACTCATTCTGTTTCCCAGACTTCATTCTTCTTCCCCTGGTCTCTTCTTTCCCACAGGCCTCACTGTCCTTCAAGGGCCCCTATTTCTTTTGAGTAACTTCCTAACTTCTCCAACCTATGTTAACTTCTCTTACTCTGAGTCTTGCTGTTCTCATGAATCCCATTTAATACTGGATTATTCCTTATATAAAATAAGGACCATGTGTTAGTTTCTAAATAAGACTCATAGAAGCTAAAATGATGCTGGCTGCAGAACTATAAGATTTTATTTAATATTTTCCTGAATCTGTATTTGGAATATTTTCTTCCATTCTCTATTGGTTCAAGTTACTTTAGATCTAGGATTCTACTGAAGTCATTTTATTCCCTGTTGTTAACTGATTTCTACTAAAATAATAATTAATTAGCTTTCAAATCTTTACAATGAAAAATTTTAAAGCCATGTCACATCAATTGGACATTTTATATCACAAAAGCAAGATAATTTTTGTTTCAAGCTGAAGAACTAAGAATTAGTTAACTTTAAGATAATTTAATTTTGTTTTTACCTTCTATATTTAAGGTTTTGAAATTTCTTGATCAGAAATCTCTGTAAATCATAAGAAGTTAAAAAATATATCTATTGGATTCATAATATGTAGTGCTTATAGAAAATGCAATTCCAAAGACTTTGAGATTCAGGAGACTACATCAAATCCGCAGAGCAATGCAAAGGCAGAATGTTACTTGCAGAATGTTAAAACAACAACAACAACAACCAAACTTGAACAACTCTTCATTTAAGAATTGCTCTAAAATATATTTAAACAATATAATTCTTTTCAAGTCTCATAAAAGAAATTCATTAACCATTCTTTTTGGTTATTCTGTTTGGGTGATTCAGATATTATGCCTCATACCCGAGTGCCTTCTCCCCTTTAAGTTCCTCACAATGGAAGACACCAAAATGTATGTAAACAAGAACAAAATTCAAAAACAACTTGAAAACATTAGCATGTTTGGTTTTGTACAACATAAACCAGCAAAAGGTCAAAATACCTACGTAGCACTAGGAACTTCAGAAACTGATAACATGCCTGGATCATAGAGAGGATTTCTAGCACTGTTTTTCTCCTTACCTTCTCATAAACACATTCTTTCCTTTGATCTCATATTTCATACTGTTTTTAAAAAATGGAGTATGCCTTTTCTTCTAAATAGAAACAGGCATTAAGAAATGGAGGTAAAGGGGTGCCTGGGTGGCTCAGTGGGTTATAGCCTCTGCTTTTGGGTCAGGTCATGATCCCAGCATCCTGGGATTGAGCCCCACATTGGGCTCCCTGCTGAGCAGGGAGCCTGCTTCCCTTGCTCTCTCTCTGCTTACCTCTCTGCCTACTTGTCAGCTCTGTCTGTCAAATAAAGTCTTAAAAAGAAAAAGAAGAAAGAAAGAAATGGAGGGAACGATATAAAAAGACTGACTACTTTGTAGCATCAGTACATGAGTTCCTCTTCTAAGTTCTTCTAAGATGAGGTCAGAGAATGTTGCCTATAAGGAAATGTCTTGGAAATTTGTTGAAACACACTTTATGGCTTAGAATATGCCCATTTTTTGTAAATACTTCATAGGCTAGGAAAAATTTGCATTTTTAAATATCTATGAATATATATACTCTTCTCCTAATGTTGGGAGCAGTCAGTGTTCAGAAAATAATCAATTGGATACATGATATTATACAGTTGTCCAAACCCAGAGAATGTACACACTGAGAAGGAACATTAATGAAAACTAAACACTCATGAAAACTTAAAGACACTAATAAAAACTAAAGGAAAAACTAATAGAAACTTAACACTATAGGTTCATTAATTATAACACTTGTACCACTACAGTGGATGTTCATAATGGAGGAAGCTATGCAGCTGTGGGGGAAAATGGTGTATGGAACATCTTTGTACCTTCTATATAATTTTTTCTGTGAACCTAAAACTACTTTAAAAAGCAAAAAAGATAACCATTAGATCAAGACAGTTGATTATGTTTTTCAAATCTTCTATATCTTTATTGATATTTGTCTGCTTTACTTATTAGTTACTGAGAGAGAGAAATCAAATTCTCCAATTATGAAAACTTGTTTGTCGGTTTCCGCTCATATTTTAGGTTTATTTTTCTATTTTATTCAATTTACATATTCTGAACCTATGTTATCAAGTACTTCCAAAATAGAAATTATTAATATCTTTCTGAAAAAGTGACACTTTTATCAACATGTAATAAACTTCTTTATTTCTAGTAATGCTTTCTACAATGAAGTCTACCTTTTTCTATAATACAGTTATATCAACTTTCTTCTCTCCTTTATACTTCCTGGTATATCTTTTCCATTCCTTTACTTTTATTCTTTCTGGGATCTTATAAAGAGCACAAGACACACAACAAAATGGGATTTTTTTAAAATCCAGTTTGAAACTATTTGTAACTTAAGTAGGGTATTTATGCCATTTACATTTAATTTAACTGAAGTATTTTTTTTACTACCTTATTTTATGTTTTCTCTTTGCCTCAATATTTTCTATGTCTTTGTTTTCTTCTCTTGATTCTATATTGCTTTCCTGGGGAATTAGGGAGGCTTATTTCTTATTTCTTATTCTATTTTTTTCAATCCTAGGATGGAAGATATAAAATCTTTCATTCTTTTATGATTGCCTTAAAATTTTAATGTGAATATTTAATTTACTAAATTCTAAAGTAAACCAATATTTGCAACAAAACACAAGGACCTCAGAATGTTTTTACTCCTATTACCCTCCTTCCTGACTCATAAATTGCTGTTCAATGATTTAGCTCTATTTTTACTCTTAACCCAATAAACTAGATATTACATTAAACATATGATCCCAACGTGTATGAAACCTTTCTGTAATAGTTCCATCTCTTTGTTTCTTGATGCTGCATTCTGAGCAAATTCTTCAGGGATGTCCTCCAGTTTGCTAACTGGTTTATTTCTCTTTAATTATGTCTAACCTGTTATTGAGCTTGTACCACATTTCCGATATGTTATATATATTTTTATATATAAAAAATTTATCTCTTGCTTCTTTTTCAAATATTCCTAATTATTTTCAATAAACATGTGTTCCTTTACCATACTTCCAGTGGTTTATTTCCTTAGACCATATTATTTTATATATTTTGTACTTGGTATGTGAATATTCGAAAATTCCATTCTTGGAAATTTGATTCTGTTATTTTTTCTTCCATCGGACTCATGCTTATGGTAACTTACTCTTCATATATTTTGTGATTTTTTTTGCACATATGTTTTCCAGAAATTTATCTGTAAGAATCCTTTGAAGTCAGTCTAAAATATTTTCCTCCAGAGATATGTTTCCTTCTTCCAGGGGTCTGGAGGCACAGCCAATCCAGCAGCACACTAGATGAAATTCTCTACAGGTTCCACAGGGAGTATGATATCTATTCCCAAATTCATATGACTATGGGAATAAAATTAGCGATATCTAGATTAGATAATTTCTAAATTAGCAATTTTTCCCCACTCTACCCAGAACTAAGGTAAAAACAAATGGCTATTTCCACCATCTGTCTGTGTAATGTGGGCTTCCTCCTAGTACATTTATGGGAGAATCAACTTTATTCAAGAGCCTCTGATCTGACCTCTACCCTCCTCAGAGCCAGTCTTTATCCACCCATACATAAGTGTGACCCTCTAAAGTGTGACCCACCATGACAAATGCCCCCAGGCAAAGGCCAGATACAGTATTTACAACCTGCCTAGACTCATGCTTTCTCATTGTTTCTATGCTACTATAATTTTCCTTACTTCACTATTAGCTTAGTCATTTTAAAATATATTTTAATAGGCATTTTTTGTAATTTTTGATAGGATATATTCTCCAGATGACTACTCCATAGGAGAACTGAAAATCAAAGTTGGTGCTTTTCAATTGACCTTTTTTTTTAAAATTTTTTTATCAATTGACCTTTTGAAAGAACTTTGGATTGGCCCCCAAGTATTCCACTGAAAACTGAGCACCTGTGATTTTAAACACTGCCTATTTTAACAGGGAAATTCTAAAACACCAGTCTTTATTCTTTCAAGGACTAACTTGATGAGTGGTGGATTGGTTTTGCTGTTTATCTATGAAAAGCAATTACCAGATGTCTCACTTTCAACAAACCTCATTTTTACTTCACTCTGTGTAGTTGAAGCATCACTTAGCCTATTTACAAATATGGATAACAAAATACCAGAATACATGGGTCACCGTGAGGAACTGGATATCAAATCCATAAGTGGAAATGAAGGGAATGAAGTCCAGTCCTTTGCTCTTCCTATGCAGGCTGTATAGTCCTAGACAGATTAGAACTAGTTTGTTTGTAAATAAAAACTGTACTCAGAAATATCATAGGCTTATCACATGAGTGTTTGGCAAAATTGTAATAGGAGTTCTGGAAAAACATTTTGTACATAAATGTGGAGATGAATGCCCCATCTTAAAAAAAGGGGGGGGGCTTATAAATGCTGATGCAAGTAATAAGGTTAAGAAGAATCTGTTCATTTTTCCAGACTTGCACCAATGCTCTTGAATGATGAGCAACAACGCATCAGCTGCGTCATACGTCTATGTCTTGAAACTGTCACACATCCATAATAGTTCTTACTGCATCAGCCTGATAACATCTTCTAAGGGATTTGTCTGTCTTGACTAAAGCACAAATAAACTGATGGTTGGAAAGGGCACATTTTAATCAAAGTTGGAAGCTTACACTCTGAGACAAGGGCAGCAATAAGAAAAAGAAAAATTAGTGTCAGTTTCTCCTTGACGTCTCAGGAATTTAGTAAACATCCACTGTCATTCTCATATATTTGGTTCCCAGAATGTGCTCAGTCCAGTTCCCTACGACTCTGAGGATTGCCTTGGGAAAGATAACAGAACTTGGCAAGGGTGGACAGGCAGACTCCATGGGTCCTAACAGAGCACTGGGATGTGTCTCACAGCACCCCCCTTGACCTCTGTTCTTGGGGTCTTGAGTGGAGCTCAGCTCTTTTTCAGTGTTGCAGCATTTACCCAGAGCACCACACATCCATAAGAGGGTCTAGGTTCAACCCCACGCCAAAAGAGTCAGAATCTTGCTAGAGATAAGCAGACACAAGGTGCAAGTAATAAGATAAAGATTAAGAACCTGCCTCTACTTTTCCCATCAAGTTGCCTCTCAGTTCCCAAAAAATCAACTCCAAGCCAGTCTCAAATCCATCCATCTCATCAAGTGATTGGCTCCAGGGCCTTTGTCCTGATACTACCTCTGTAATAAGGTCAAGATCACCATTCCAAGTTCTACTACTGGCTCTATACTTGGATATTTCAAAGTGGCACTTACAGAAAATATGAACCCCTCTCTCTTGCTTAAAATAAATGACCTAGCCTAGCATAATTTTGATGTGTTTTTATGCCAAAGAACCCCCTCCCCGTCATGGTAAGGATATAAAGGCTCACCTTATTCTCCTACAGCATAATAATCACCCTTGAACAGGATGCCAAATAAAACAAAACAAAACAAAAGTCTCAGACCGATCATCATACCATATCCATAGAGACAAAATCCTAAATGACAATTTATGTGGACACTGAATCCAAATAAAAGAACATGGATGAAAAGATGTCGCCAAGCCAAATCTTCATCATTACTTCCTTGGACGGTCTAGAATTCTGGGGGAAAAAAAGCCCAAGAGTATCTATTTGAATTCCTGTCTGGCACTGGGATCCTCCACTCCTAAAGTTACAGAAAATGAGGAGGTAGGCGGGATTCACTAAGGTAAGGAACATAAAGGCAGCAGGAGCCCCCTCAGTTAATAATCTGTTCATTTATCTTATCTGTTGCACAATTTCCTCTAAAAATCAGTTGGAAGCTCCAAATCATCCAATCGGGAAGGACTCCAACTGCTGTTGCTCTGAATGGTGGGAGGCAAGAACCATAGAGAAGGGCCCTCACTGCTGTTCAACTTCTGCACCCTTCCTAACACTCCACCATTTCACCAGAGATCTGCAAGCAGGAAGACCAGCATGAATATCCTCAAAAGCCTAGGCAGATTCAGCAACACACCCCCTGATAATGTCTACAGAGAGGTTTCTGTAGCTCTCACACTGTGCACTGAGTCTGCTACAATGAGCGTCTCTAAAGAAGATTCAATATGGCAATGAGGAAAAGGGAGATTCAGGCAAGGAGACAGAAGACTGGCTCCAAAGACACCACTGGCAGATGGGGAAGAAAGAAGCAGAGGACTAGAGGGCACTGTGTTCTGAAAGATAGTTTTCCTAATCAATTTTTTAATGTTAAAAAAACTTTATGACCACTTTCAGAACATTTGAAAATGGGAAAAAGCAGTCACCCATAATTGCAAAGCTTAATGATACCTTCCTGCTGAATTAAATTCCTAGGATTTGTCCTTATGGATCTGGTTTTCAACTTAGTCATTATCATGAGGGATATACACTCTGTCCAAGTCTTACTGTCATTTTTTCGCCTCCCCACGCACAGTCTTCATTTTTCCTGACTCAGTGTCTTCTAAAACTTTCTCTCTGAGCCATTTTCTCCAGACACAATATGCACCTTGGCTACACACTTGCTTCATGGCCTAGGCTTCCTCTGAAATTAGTCAGTTCAAAGAGCTCTCAACAAACTGCAGAACATGTGTTCTTGTCACTCTTGTTATTGGTGCCTCCTGTCCTTTTTCTCTGCCTCTTCCTGCTTCTGTACCTTCCCACTCTGCACAAGGCCTCGAAGAGGAAAAGAATGATTCTTTCTTCCTGGTAGGAAGAACAATAATTTTTGTTCTGCTATGGTGAAAACTATGTGTTATCTCCTTAGCTTCCAGAAGCTTCCGTGAAAGGACTTCCCCTTTCTTCTCCCTGAAATCCAAATAAGTGTTGCAAACTACACTTCTGTTTCCCACTGCAAATACTTTGCAGCAATTATATGGCAGGGCAACAGAACTTTCTGCCCCTAAGATTATGGCTACACCTGTTAGAGATCTCATTACTGTAAATTAGACAAATACTTCCTACCAGTCCATATCAGTTAAACTTGTAATATAGAGAAATTTTAAGGAAACGGCGATTAACCCTTTGAGTCTCATACAATGCTTGTTTTGACTCATAATTAAAGGAACCACGCACACTGCGAGGCATATATGAGCCACAATACCATAGCACAAAACATCGATTTATTTTCTTTAATAAAATTATATCTGATTCTAAGCTCCAGTCATTAAAATGATAAGATCTTTGATCTCTCCTGTTATTGTTGTGTGTGTGGTTTTTTGTTGTTGTTGTTTTGTTTTTTCCTTTGTTTTGTTTTTTTTGAGGTGGGGGAAAGGTCTATTTCCTTAGGACAAACTCAAACGCGGAAGAACCTCTGAGAAACCCAAAAAATGAGGCACAAGTCTGACCGTCAGGCCACTGTAACCAGTGTATTAATTTCCTACTACCTTTATTTATTACTACCTAATAAAGGGCCACAAACTTAGTGGAGTAAAATAACACAAATTTATTATCTTACAGATTTGGAGCTCAGAAGGCCAGAATGGGTCCCAGCGCCAAAATCAAGGTGCTGATGGGGCTGCATTCTATTAGGAGGCCTTTCCTTGCCTTTTGCAGCTGCTAGAGTCTGCCCATACTCTCTGACTCATGGCCCTCTTCTGCCTTCAAAGCCAGCAGTCTCATCACTCCTACCTTTGCTTCTATCCTTACATCTCTGCCACTGCCTCTCCTGCTTCCTTCTTTCCCTCATTAGGATGTACTGGACCTACCCAGATAAATCCAACATCAACTCCCCATCTCGAGATCTTTTACCAATCACATCCATAAAGTCCCTTCTTCCATGTAAAGTATCGTAGTCACAGGTTTCTTGGACTGGGACAAGGATGTCTTTGTCACCTTCTACTATGATACCACTGCTGGCATTTATTCCCCTCTGTCCGTCAGACACTACTGTCCTAGCTCTCCACAGAAGCCCTTCATCATGACTCCCTCTACTCATACAGGATCAGCCTCAGATCTTGTCTTCAGTAGCCACTTGGTCTGGAACCATCCTTAAGCCACTGGCCTAGTGGAGTCCTTGCAGCACAGAGGGCTTATATCTCTGTCACTGGTGGATCCTCCAAACCCATCTCCTTCCCAGTCTCAAAAAAGCTGTCTCTCTGTTATGTGGGTTATCTTCCTCCTCCACAACTCCACAACTCCCCAATGACCCTTTTCAAAGACCTTCAGATCCCCCAAAATCCTATGTAAGGGATTGTCCTCAGATGCTTGGTAACTCCTAATGTGGCAATAAAACAGAAAAGTTTTTTTAATAAGAGTCTCTAAGACAAGAGCTTAGACTCAGACCCTCTGAGGGCTGTCTTCCCTCTTGAGAGTTATAAAAGTAAAAATAATTCCTTTTGTGGGGTGCCTGGGTGGCTCAGTGGGTTAAAGCCTCTGCCTTCGGCTCAGGTCATGATCCCAGGATCCTGGGATCGAGCCCCACTTCCGGCTCTCTGCTCAGCGGGGAGCCTGCTTCCCTTCTTCTCTCTCTGCCTGCCTCTCTGTCTACTTGTGATCTCTGTCTGTCAAATAAATAAAATCTCTTTAAAAAAAAATTCTTTTGCTTTATATATTCTACAGAACATATAAAAATTTTGATAAAATTTTATGTCTCAATTATAGGAAGAAAAATCCTTGGCACCTGGGTGGCTCAGTCATTAAGTATCTACCTTCAGCTCAGGTCATGATTCCATGGTCCTAGGATGGAGCCCCGCATCAGGCTCCCTGCTTGGCGGAAAGCCTGCTACTCCCACTCCCATTCCCTCTGCTTGTGTTCCCTCTCTCGCTGTGTCTCTCTGTCAAATAAATAAACAAAATCCTTAAAAAAAATTTCTAAGGCAAAAGTGAACAAGGGCAAAGTATTAGAAACCAGTATGACTAAGCAAGAAGAGCATATACAACAGAATTAGCAGAATTTCATTCAGTCCATTTTCAATTAAATACAAAAAAACCATCATAACATTGATATTAGAGACAATCACAGGCAATCCATGGTAGAAGAGAATTTTTACTTAATATTTAATAATTCCAGTCTTGGGGCACCTGGGTGGCTCAGTGGGTTAAAGCCTCTGCCTTCGGCTCAGGTCATGATTTCAGGGTCCTGGGATCGAGCCCCGCATCAGGCTCTCTGCTCAGCAGGGAGCCTGCTTCCTCCTCTCTCTCTCTGCCTGCCTCTCTGCCTACTTGTGATCTCTGTCAAGTAAATAAATTAAAAAAAAAATAATTCCAGTCTTACCCAACAGCCCTTTTTTTAACCTATAAAGTTTCTTTTTTCTTTCTTCTTTCTTTCTTTCTTTCTTTCTTTCTTTCTTTCTTTCTTTCTTTCTTTCTTTCTTTCACAATGGGGTTCTACTCCTGTTGGAAATGCTTTGAAAAACAGCAGGAAACAAAGAAGTTGGAAACGGAAAGGAAATTGAACAGTAAAGAAATTCTTTTGTAAACCAATCTTACGAACACAGAACTAAACCTATCACATCTTTGAAATTGTACCGTTTCTTCTAGGAATGCAGAAACTGAAACACACATCCAAAGAGCTACTGGAGCTGGGGAAGAAAGGCACAAAAGCTTAATCTTGGGTTCTCAAAGTTTCAGTTCCATTACAGAAGCTTCATTTATAGTAGCTAAGAACTGGAAATAACCCACAGATGTGACAAAAGATAAATAAATTGTGAGATTTTCATGCAATCATTTTTATTCAGCAATAAAAATGAAACCTATAATATGGATGACTCTCTTACACACATTGAATGAAAGAAGCCAGATTCGGAGGAGTGCATATTGTTAAGATTCATATTTTATAGATAGGCAAAAGTAAGATGTAGTGAGAGAAGTCGTAACAGCGGTTACCACTAGAAAATGGGAATGGACAGC
The DNA here is from genome assembly GCF_922984935.1 of Meles meles. Lineage (NCBI taxonomy): Eukaryota > Metazoa > Chordata > Mammalia > Carnivora > Mustelidae > Meles > Meles meles. The sequence goes on from NC_060068.1 coordinate 91,239,394, forward strand.
AGGATTCCAGACAACAAGTAATTAATGTTCTATATATTTTTGTGAACGGTGGTCACTCTGGTATATTCACTTTCTGAAACTTTTTTGAGCAGTAGACTCAAAAATGGGTGCTCTTTACACCACATATGTTACATTTCTAAACTTAAAACAAGTCTACAGTAAAAGAAAACAAAAAGATAATTTGTAAGAACAAAGTGTTCATTAGATTTAGGAAAAGAGAAGTTACCTTTAGGTGAGAGCAGTTTGGTGGTGAAGTGCAGAGTGGGGAAATTCAAATGGTCACAGGCATGAAAGAGATATGAGGACATTGAGAAAATACTTTCCCCGAAGTGTGTAAATGGGAAGAGAAACAGGAGACACATATACATATAATTTGCTTAGGAGGGAAGTGACTAAAGCATCTTATGCTGATGGGAAAAATTTAACAGAGAAAAAGATATTGAAGATAGAGTAGAGAGGGAAGGGTTGAACACAGTTTAATACCTCAGACTATAGAAAAGAAGAGACTCAAAGGGTAGAAAAAACTTTGGCCTGTGAAGAGAGATACCAGTTCCATGGAAGCAAAAGAAAAGAGTAAAACGACATGGGAGTAGGGGCGCCTGGGTGGCTCAGTGTGTTGAGCCTCTGCCTTCAGCTCCGGTCATGATCTCAAGGTCCTGGGATCAAGCTCCGTATCGGGCTCTCTGCTCAGTGGGGAGACTGCTTCCCTCTCCCCCTCTGTCTGCCTCTCTGCCTACTTGTGATGTCTCTCTGTCAAATAAATTTTTTAAAAAAATCTTAAAAACAAAAACAACAAGGGAGTATATATATGTGAACTGATAATTTGTCTACTGTGTTTTCTGTTTTATTGCTTTGGGTTGTTTTTGTTTTTGCTATTTCCAACAGTTTAAATAGTCCAACTGGAGGCTCCAGGGTGTCTCAGTCAGTTAAGGGTCTGACTCTTGGTTTCAGCTCAACCCCCTGCTATCCAATGTCATGATCTCACAGTCCTGAGACTGAGCCCCAAGTCGGGCTCCCTGCCCAGCACAGAGTCTACTTGAGAGTCTCTCCCTCTCCATCTGTCCCTCCCCCTTCAAGCTCTCTCTCTCTCTTTCTCCCTATAATAAATAAATACTTTTTAAAAATAACAAATAAATAAGTAAATTGTACCCAACTGATGATTTCTTTTTTTCTGTGAGAGACAGATCATCATTTGAGTAATTGACACAGACATTAGACCCTGTAAGAGTTAAGAAAGGTTTGAGAGAGGGGGAAAGAAGCTGGTTAGATAACATAGGAAAATCACTAGGCTGTTTTGTGGGGCCCAATTCAATGTCATAAAGGCATCAAATCTCCTCCTGGATTTTCTGTCTTGATACTCCTCAGATATACTTTGTTCAATGAAGTAGGTTGGATAGCAGGGGGTTTTTCTCTTTTAAACATGTTTTTGTCATGTTCTCAACACATGTATTGAATAATTCATCCTTTGCCCTCTGCTTCTAAATGATAAGCATTTATACACTTAGAACTGCTTCTGGATTTTCTATTCTAATCCTCTGATCTGACTTTCTATTCAAGCTCTTTAGTAAATTATTTAGAGATACTACTTTGTAATATATTAATATGTGGTAAGACATGTATCTCTTAATCATTTTTTGTACTGTTCTTCCAGTTTATGGTATGAAATAAGAATCCATACATCTAATTTTCAATTTTGACAAAAAGTTTTACCCTGTTTATTTTTTATCATTTCTATGCAAATTTGACAGTAATAGTATTACACATATGAGCTTTTTTTTTTTTTTTTTTTTGATTTTGAGAGAGTCTGGACTCTGGGAACGAAAGTGAGGGTTACAGACGGGAGTAGGATGGGGTAACAGGGTGATGGGTATTTTGAGGGCATGTGTTGTGATGAGTACTGGGCATTACACGCAACTAATGAATCATTGAACACATATGAGCTCTTGATCTCAGTTCAGTTTTTTTTTATCTGAACTCATTGTTTAATACAATTTTGTGTTTCTAATTTACTTTAGTATTTTTAACTTCCAAAAGATCATTCTGGCTGGTCATCCCTTGCCTTCCAATTTGCAGATGAGCTTAGTCACTTCAAAATGTGTTACTTCTGCTTGAGCAACATAAAACACTGAAGTTTATGAAGTAACAGTAATTTGGGTTTTTTCTCTTTGCTACTTTGCCTGACTTGATGATTCTTCCATATAAACTTCCATATTCTTCCCGAATAACTCTGCCAAGTTCCAACAAATATAGCTGGTATTTTACTGAATTTATTATGTACATTAATTTGGGAAGGATGAGCATCTTTTCTATATTGACTTCCCTCATCTTGAATATGGTACATCTTTCATTTTCCCCCAAAAGGGATCCTGCCTAGTTTTTATTTAGATTAATCTCATTTCATATTTTCATTCATGCTGTGATTGTGTACTTTAACCAGTTAGTTCGCATGTCTGAGCATCAGAACTACCTGTGGAGCTCCTCAAAAATATAGAGCCCAAGCCATTAACTCTACTGATTCTAATTTTTAAAATGGGGGTGATTTGTGACCATATCCTTTTTTTACAAGAAATTTTGATGCATAGTCAAGATTAAGAACATATGAAAAAAATGTAGATACAAAAAATAGAAAGTAGGGTTTTTTTAAGATTTTATTTATTTATTTGACAGAGATGCAGAGAAGGCAGAGAAGCAGGCAGATTGTGAGGGGGAAGCAGGTCCCCTGCTGAGCAGAGAGCCTGATGCGGGGCTCGATCCCAGGACCCTGAGACCATGACCTGAACTGAAGGTAGAGGCTTAAACCACTGAGCCACCCTGGTGCCCCAAAAGTAGGTTTTATAATGCTTTCCATACTGAATTTTCCAAATTGATTTTTGAAAACAGTATTGTCTCTAATTTTCACTTATGTATTTTTACCCTTAACATTTGTCCCTTCTGTTAATTAAAATGTCTTTTAAATGCCAATTTGTTACCTGAATTATATTCCATCTTATGGATAAATGTAGCACAACTTACTTAACTATTCTCCATGTTTTCCCCATTTTGTTATGAGCTTGTACAACATTACCTCTGTTTGGGTCAATAAAGAAAACAAAAGTAAATAACCCAGAATCCTAAATATGTCATTATTTTTCACTAAAATTTTCAAGCATAGACACTTTTGTTTAACTCATAGATAGTCTTTACCATGTGACCTAGATGATGTCACAACAAATGAAACTCTACTCTATACTTTAGTTTTAATTCCTAAAATCCATACCAGGGTAGATACACTTAATGAAATAGTCCTTGTTGCTAAAATGAAGCAGAAACTGTGATATAACTGAATACTTAAGTAAATACTAGAGAAAGTTTTACTGGTAAAATAATATGGATTGACTGCTTCCCCTTATAATTTATAAAAAAATCATGCAAATATTGTGCTATGAAAACTAATGGAAAGACTTCTAGGCTGAAATGAATTTATAAATCAAGTATATTCACACAACATATAAGATTTTACAGTACAATTATAATAAATGAATTTAAAGTACATGTACGAACATAGGTAAATATGAAAAATATGATCAGAGCAATTAAAAACAGTTGCAAAATGGTACTTACTATTCAGTCTACATAAGTATTTGCAGTGTCAGAACAGTGCTGTATACTACATAAGAGCTAATACATATGAATTAGGAGTATGGAAGAATATGTGGGAATGATTAAAATTCAATTCAGAAATAGTTACCTTAGGGAAGAGAAGAAGAAATATGAGAAAATTAAGGAGTATAGGGGAGTATATATTTTAACTGTATCTGTAATATTTATTCTTCCAAACAAAAAGAAAAATAGAGCCCAAACCTGCGAAGTGTTAGGATGAAAAGATAATGGGTGATAGTTTCATGAATATTTGTTATGCTAATTTTAGTACTTTGTTATGCTAATTTTAGTATTTGTTCAGCATTTAAAAAAAATCACTGAAATAATAATTCAAAGCGCTAAATTCTAATGTTGATGTTAATGTTCCTATTTGATCTGGAACACATTACTTACTTTATCTGTTCTCAGTAAAATGAAATGTTAATATTTGTCCTTCCTCACTTTATGCAGATGGTAATTGGCTAGAGCAACTATAACTATAAAGCACATCAAGTTTTATATAGAAATAAAACACTTAAATCAAGAAGAAAAATCTTTTTTCCCCTCTAGTAAAGAACCACTAATCTATAGGAGCAAGAAAAAAAATCAATTGAAGGCCATATAACTTAAAAGTGATGCAATTCATCTTCTTTTGTTGCTTTCTTATTAAACAGAGTAAAACAAACATTCCACTTGTTGGACTTTTTTTTTTTTAATTTTTTTTATTTTATTTTTTTTTTTTATTTATTTGTCAGAGAGAAGGAGAGAGAGAGAGAGCACACAGGCAGGCAGAGGTGGAGAGAGAAGCAGGCTCCCTGCCGAGCAAGGAGACCATGCGGGACTCGATCCCAGGACCCTGGGATCATGACCCGAGCCGAAGGCAGCGGCTTAACCCGCTGAGCCACCCAGGCGTCCCTTGTTGGACTTTTTTAAATTAACAAGAAACATTAAATGGTATCCAATAAATGCAAAAAATACAAAATAAATTTCCATTTTGTATTATTTTTAGATAAAAGAAACAGACGAAGGAGGTGATAAAATAGAATAGGGGATAAGGGCTAAGTAGAGCGACAGGGACAAAGGGACTCAAACAGAAGAAAAGTGAGTCATTGATCCTAAAAGAGAAACATGTAGACATGGATCATCCATGCACATACAAAGCAGCACCTACAAATAAATAAGCACTGAGAAAACATCCAAGAGGCCCTCAGTTATGAAAGAGAGAACATCAGAATCACAATACACATCTAGCTAGACTTGTTTGCAGCCTCCACCTGCTTTATATAAAAACCTCTCCATTCCTGAGTTCCAGTTGAAAACAGTGATGTAAGAAGACTCTCAGCTCACCTCCTCCACAGAACAAACCAAATTACACCTATTAATAGAACAATCCCTCCTGAAGAAAAACTGAGGGCTGACTGATCAGCTACTGAACAACCAAAGTTGGAAAGAATGGCAAGAGAAGAGCAAAACAGATGGAGACATGCTCCCCTTTAAAAGAGTGATGAGCGTACACACCCACAGCTCTAGTCAGTCAGCAAAAATCACCAAGCATACATAATCCACATAGGGGGCATCAGACAAAAGACCACTCCTTCTACTTTTGGAGAAGTAGGCATTTCTTCTAAATCATAGAAACAAACACAGAAAGTCAAGCAAAATGGGGAGACAGAGGAATATGCTCCAAAAGAAAGAACAAGAAAAAATGTCAGGAAAAAAAAAAAAACTAAATGAAACAGAGATAAGCAATACACTTGAAAAAAAATTTAAAGTAATGATCATAAAGATACTCACAGGGATGGAAGAATAAGAAAATTTAGTGAGATCTTCAATAAAGAGATAGAAAATATTAAAAAGAATCAGAATTGAAGAATGCAATAACAGAAATAAAAAATACACTAGAGGAAATCAAGAGTAGATTAGAGGATGCATGAGAATATACCAGGGGTCAGGAAGGCAGAGTAATGGGAAGTACACAAGCTGAATAGCAAGAAGAGAAGAATTTTGCCTTTAATGAGGACAGATTAAGAGATCTTTTAGACAACATCAGGCAAATAAACATTCACATTATGCGGTTCCTAGAAGACAGAGAGAAATGTGTAGAAAACCTGTGAAGAAATAGTAACTGAAAACTTTCCTAACCTAGGGAGGAAAATATACACCTAAGTCCAAGAAGAAAAAGAGTTCCAAACAATATGAACCCAATGAGATTCACACCACAGCACATAATAATTAAAATGTCAAAGGTTAATGATCAAGAGAGAATCTTAAAAGCAGCAAGAAACAAAATGTTTCCCATAAAGAAAACACTATAAAACTATAGGATAACTTTTCAGCAGAAACTCTGCAAGCCAGATGGGAGTGACACAATATATATTCAGAGGGCTGAAAGGAAGAGACCTACAACCAAGAATACCCTACCCAGCAAAGTTATCATTCAGATTTGATGGAGAGAGAAAGAGCTTCCCAGTCAAAAGACAAAGGAGTTTATATGAACCAATAAACCAGACTTGCAAGAAATGTTAAAGAGATTTCTTTAAGTGGAAAAGCAATGGCCATAATTAGACATAAGAAAAATATGAATAAAAAAATGTGAAACATTACAACATATACATAAGATGTGGAGAAGGAAGCAAAAAGGGAAGAGAAAGGCAAAAAGAAAAAGAAAGATTTTTTTCTGTTCCTGTTTTTTTAATATATTTGAACTGAAATGACTATCAAATTAATATAGACTGCTATTTACTTAGCATATTATACAAGAACCTCCTGCTAACCACAAACCCCAAAGCTATGATAGATATACAAAAAATAAAGAGAAAGGAAGCAAAAAAAAAAACAAAAACCAAAACAAAAAACAAGCAACAAACAAAACCATTACAGCTACTCATCAATTATAAAGAAAGAGAGCAAGCAAAGAAAAAGGGAACAAAGAAGAACTACCAAAACAACCAGAAAACAAAATTTTTAAATGCCAATAAGTATATACCTATCAATTATTACTTTAAATATAAATGGTCTAAATGCTCCAATCAAAAGACATAGACTGGCAGAATGGATAAAAAGAATAAGACTCATCTATATGCTGCCTATGAAAGATTGACCTCAGACCTAAAGATGCATACAGACTTAAAGTGGAGGGATAGAAAAACATTTACCATGCAAGTGGAAGTGAAAAAAAGTCAGAGTAACAATACTTACACCAGGTAAAATAGACTTTAAAACAAAGAGTATAAAAAAGAGGAAAAAAAAGGGCATCACATAGTGTAAATGGATCAATCCAACAAGAGGATAAAACAATTGTAAGTATCTACACACCCAATGCAGGAGCACCTAATACATAAAAATTAGTGGATATGAATGGAGAAATTGATAGTAATAAAATAATAGTAGGGGACCTGAACACTCCACTTACATCAATGGATAGATCGCCCAGACAGAAAATCAATAAGAAAACAAAGGCTTTGAAAAACACTTTAGTCCAGATGGACTTTACAGATATATACAAAACATTCCATCAAAAAATAAGACAATTCATGTTCTTCTCAAGTACACATAGAACAGTCTCCAGAAGAGATCACATTTTAGTCCATAAAACAAGCTTCAGTAAATTAAGAAGATTGAAATCATAACATGCACCTTTTTCTTGAGTGTATAACCTGTCTGTATATATTGACAACTATCTGGATTCCCCATTTCTGTTTTTTTGTTTGCCTTTTCCAGCTTAATAACACTATCTTGGTCTCTCATCATAAATGGTCTGCTTATCTGGGAAATGTTGCTACACCATCTGAATGCTAGATGTGCTTCCTAAACTGATTATTGCATTTGCATCTTCAGCTAGGGTAATTCCCTGAGTTTGTAGGTAAGTCTGATTCTAGGCTCTAGTCTCCCCATCCATGGCCAGATATATCCTGAGATAAGAGGGAATACACCCACATCTCTGTAAAGGAGCAACTTGGGACCTCTACCTAAGGTGACCATTCATCCTAATTTGTCAGAGACTGCCCAGGGTATTTATGAACACTGTTCTCTCTCATTCCCAGACACTTAGAGATAGCTGCCTTGCCACTATCAGTCAGAGATAGCTGCCTTGCCACTATCAGTCATGTGGTCCCACTTGATAACACTCATATTCCTCCCACAGGTGTAATCTCCCAACGACCCCAAGGCTGCAAATACCAACTCTCCCAAGTACTACTGTACTCTTCAGATTCCTCAGTATACCCACGACACATTTTGAGCAAACAAATTTGGGGACGATGCTCCTTTTTATTCTACTTTTTCCAACAAATGTTTATTTTTTATTAGCACTGTGCTGGTCACTAGGGCTACAATGGTTTGTGAAGACGGACATGGTAACTGCTTCCAAAGAGCTTAGAGTTTAGTGAGAAGAATATCTAACATTTACTGATAGTATTCCAGGAATTATGCTAAATATGTTATCTGTATTTGCTCCTTCATTGTTACAAGACCAGGAGATAGGCATTTACATTGTCACTCTTTTATAATGTGCTGTAGTACAATGAATAATGACCACCCAAAAGTTTTAGGTCCTAATTCCCGGAACCTGTAAATGTTACCTTATAAAGGAAAAGACTCTTTGCAGATGTGATTAAGTCAAGGTTCTTGACATGGGGAGATTATCCTAGATTATCTACATGTGTTCTAAATCCAATCAAAAGTATCTACTGTAAGAGAGAGGCAGTGGGGGGTATCACACAAAGAGACAGAAACAAAGGAAAGGAATACAAAGACAGGTAGAGCTCGGAATCATGCAACCACAAACCAAGGAATTCTAGAAAATTCCAGTAACCACCAGAAGCTAAAAGAGTCAAATAATAAATTCTCCCCAGAGCCTAAGGAAGCATGGTCACACCAACCCCTAAATTTTGGAATTCTGGCCTCCAGAATTATGGGACAGTAAAATTCTGTTTGCCGGGTTTGTAAAAATTTGCTATGGCAGCCACAGAAAAATAATACAGCCGGGAAACTGAGGCTTAGTGAACTAATTTGTCTAAGGTTACATTTTCCAGAAATTTATGGAGCTGGGATTAGAACTCAAGGAAATGTCTCCAGAACTCTCTCTTAGCAACTAGGGTAAAGCACTCACTCTATCTCCTCACCCTTCTGGACAGCAAATCCATGATGTCTGTGTCCCAGAATCTCAAAAAAATGTTTTATACAAAGAGCTTATTCAGGCAGCCTTTCTTCCTACAGTTGAGGTAGAAATTGTGGGGGGTGGGCTGTTATATATGAACAATCCCTTCCATACACTCCATGCTCTTCCCTTCCACTAGCTCTGTGTCTTTCTGTGTCTGTCCTCTCTCCTTCCACCAAAACAAAAATCCTCATGAGAATAGAGTCTTACAAATCAACTTCTGTGGGCCTACCAACAGTTCCATAATTAGATAAAAGAATGAGTTCAAACAGTTAGGCCCTAGATTTATGTTACCTGTCAAAAACGTATCTCCCTAGGAGATAATAAACTCCCTAGGTAGATAAATATTAGATAAAGAAGGAAACTAGAAAACCAGTCGTAGGAACAGTCTCAGAGTAAACTAAGCCATTCCCTGGATTCTTTCCTTAATATTGTATTTTACGTGTTTCTGCGTGTCTAACATATTCAAGATTTCACTTGTGATGCAATTATTCCAGTGCCTCCATCTATACTTTCCAATTTAATGAACTGACCATTTCTTCAAAGAGCATCACTGAACTATGCATTATGCAGAATATTTTTAAGGAAACTTTGCACAACCAAGAATCACTTTTTTTTTTTATTGCAGCTAACAGAGAACTGATATGAGGTGTCTCTCTAGAGTAACAGATTCGGTTTTGTGAAACATTAGGAAAACCAGAAATAGTTCAATGTTTCTGAATATGGAGGAAAGGGCTTCATTTTACTTCATCCCGGGCTCCGAGCTCAATAGACCTATCTGATTGCCTCTGAATGTAATGTTGCAGCACACAGAGATATTTTTTGATTTCATACATCATTTATAACTTCTATAGCAATTCTACAAAACCAATACACATTGTTCTTCCAAACCAAAGAAGCACTATCCTGATTTTGTTATTCTACTGGTCACTGGGCCTTCCATTCAAGCATAAGTAGCTTGAATATCTTTCTATAAAGAATGCTGACAAGTTTTCAAAACACCATCATGCAATTTTATCTCAGCCTGCACTCTCCTCTCATTGCTTCTTCACTTCCTTCCTCCCTCCACTTTAAATTACAGGTGTTTTCTGAGGTTTAACTCAGAAACTCCTTTTCTTTTTCTGTATATTCAGTTGCCTTTCTTGCAATCACGGTGCCACCTCTGTTCTCAAATATCACGTGTACTCAAATTCTCTCCTACATCTGATTTTTTTTAAAATAAAATAAATAGAACACAAGATATCTTAAATATGATCATGCTTAAAAGGAAACAATAGTGGCACTGTCACCGATTAAGTCAAGAACAAGGTAAACACAGCAAATAATTCCACTGTCATTTTTACATTGTTTTGGAAGAACTAGCCAATACAATTAGGTAAGACAAACAAATGAGATGCATAAAAATTGTAAAGGGGAAGGTAGAATTACTCTCCTCCAGGTGACATGAACACACAGGACCACTGTGTTTCACTATCCCAGGGACTATCACCACCACTGTAGTCTTGTTACGCAGTGTAGCAAACTGGCATGACAGCACACCTGGAAAACCAATAGAATCTAGTGAAAAACGACTATAAACAGTTAGACAATTTAGTAAGATGGCTGGAACAGAAATAACATAGAGCAAACAATGGCTTTCATGTAAAAAAAAATCACTATTAAAATATGTAATGGTAGAAAGGAATAGCAACAGAAAGTATTAAATACATAAGAATAAAGCTGACATGGAAAGGGCAACATAAAACTTCTGGTTTCCAGTCCAGCTTATAAAGAGCTCAGAAGTTGTCATTCTGCCCTAACAAGTAAAAAGCTGAACAAACTTCAGTAAAACAAGTAAAAAGGTTGAACAAACAAAATTCAGCAACTCTTCTAGATCTGTCAGAGAAATAAGGTAACAAGAACAGATCACTATCCACTCCCCCAACCCCGGCAAATGAAAAAAATACACAGGAGAATACAGAGAATCACAATTCACCAGAGCAGAAACCCAGAAGAAGAATTTCCCCAGAATGCAGTATCAGGGTAGGAAAACTGAAACTGTAACTGAAAAAATGCAGGAAGCTCAGTGTACAAAATTCTAAGAGCTAAAATCTCTAGGGGGCCCAACTCATATGGAGGACCCCACAGTTTTGTAGGGTTTACCTCCAGGAGCCCTACCAGGTTCTCACAGTGAAAATGAGACAAATTATACCTTCTAGCAAGGGGAAAGGAAAATTGGTAATTTTTTATACACCAGAGAATCCCATTATTCTGAACAAAATTTGCCATCAAGAGAAATTATTTTACCAGACCCTAATCTACTGGGATTTTGTCAGAGCCCAAGTGACCTAACTCTTAGAACTAATAAATGAATTCAATAAAGTTGGAGGATACAAAATCAATAAACAAATATCAGTTGCATTTTTATATACTAATAATGAACTATCAGGAGGAGAAATTAAGAAAACAATTCCATCTGCAACTGCGTCAAAAGGAATAAAATACTTAATAAACTTAACCCAGGAGGTGAAAGACTTATACAATGAAAATTCAAAGACATGAATAAGGAACTGAAGAAGATACAAATAAATGGAAATAATACTTCATGATCATGAATTGGAAGAATTAATATTGTTAAAATATCCATACTACCCAAAGCCATTCACTGATTCACTCCAAACCCGACCAAAATTCCAATGGCACTTTTCACAGAAATAGATAATTCTAATATTTGAATGGAGTCACACAAGAACCAGAATAGCCACAGGAATCCTGAGAAAGAAGAACAATGCTGGCGGCAATTATGTTTTCTGATTGCAAACCACATTACAAAGCTATAGTAATTACAACAGTATGGAAATGGTATTTAAAAAGACACATAGATCAACAGAACCGAATAGAGAGCCCAGAAATAACCCAAGACATATATGATCAATTAATTTACAACAACGAAGCCAAGAATATACAACAGAGAAAGGACAGTCTCTCTGATAAATGGTACGAGGAAAGCCACTGGAGAGCCACATGCATGCAATGCCAAGCACCATCTTACACTGTGCACAAATATCAACCCCAAGTGGATTAAAGATTTGCATATAAGATCTGAAACCATAAGACTCCTAAAAGAAAACATATAGCTATCCTATAATCCAGTAATTCCACTTCTGGGTATATATACAAAGGAAATGCAAACAGGATCTTAACTAGATATCTATACTCCCCTATGCTTAATGCAGCCTTATTCACATAGCCAATATATGGAAGCAAGCTTTGTCTGTCAATGGATAAATGGATAAACAAGATGTGATATATATGGAAAATGGAATATTATTGAGCCATGAGAAAGAAGGAAATTCTGCCATTCGCAACAACATGGATGAACCCTGAGAACTAAGTGAAATAAATCAAACAGAGAAAGACAAATACTATAGGATACCACTTATATGTGGAATCTAAAAAAGACAAACTCATAGAAACAAAAAGCAAAGAAGTAGTCACCAGGGACTGAGAGTGAGGTGGGGAGAATGGGGAGACATTGTTCAAAGGATACAAGCTTCCAGTTATGAGTAAGTTGTGGAGATCTACAGTACACCATGGCAATTATAGTTAATAATACTATATTATATACTTGAAAGTTGCTAAGAGGGTAGATCTTAAAAGTTCTTATCACACACATACAAAAAAATGCTAACTATGGGATGTGATGGAAATGTTAGCTAACACCATGGTAGTTATCATTTTGCAATATTTAATATATCAAATCAATACCTTGTACATCTTAGCCTTAAACAACAGTAAATATCAATTATATCTCAATAAAGTTGGCCAAGGGTTGGGGAGATGCTCTCACAATAGGCAAGTTGCAGAAAATTTGCAAATACAATCTTTGCCTGTTTTGCTTTCCCCACCTGTCATGCTCATAACGAAAAGCTTACATCAAAAGTTCAAGTCTCAAACCATAAGAGACTCTTACTGTCACAAAACAAACTGAGGGGGGCCGGGGGTAGGAGGGTAGGGAGAGGGTGGTGGGGTTATGGACATTGGGGAGGGTATGTGATATGGTGAGTGCTGTGAAGTGTGTAAACCTGGCAATTCACAGACCTGTACCCCTGGGGCTAATAATACATTATATGTTTATTTTTTTAAAAAATTTTTTTAATTTTTAAAGATTTTATTTATTGGACACAGAGAGATCACAAGTAGGCAGAGAGGCAGGCAGAGAAGGGGGAGGGAAGCAGGCTCCCTTCAGAGCAGAGAGCCGGACGTGGGACTCGATCCCAGGACCCTGAGACCATGACCTGAGCCGAAGGCGTAACCCTCTGAGCCACCCAGGCGCCCCTAAAAAAATTAAAAAAAAAAAAGTTCAAGTCTCTTACATTTCAATGCCTTCCAAAAATAAATGCATTTGTGAGTGATGGGGGACAATAAAAACTTAATATGCATGTACCCTGACATTGTTTATTAACTATTCTGATTTTATATTTGCAGGAGGGGTAATTGCTTAACAGCAAATACACAAAAGTATGTCTAGAAAATTAGTGTTTCCCAAAACAGTATTAGGAATCTCTGGCTTCCTTGTACAGAGACAAAATAATACCATTAGCTAGTTTATCTGCTCCTGAAGAGACTGATGGCTTTATTTAGTCTATGTAGTTCAGAAAGATAAAGTCCAGTGGCTCCCTTTTTTCTATTGCATGTGAATTACAAAAACAATTGTAAAAGGAAGGGAGAAGATCAAATAGTTAATAAAAATTCATTTGGTAAGATACCATTCAAAGGTAATAATGTTAATTTCTGAGAAATTTAACATCCTCTTGAAATAATTATTCTCTCAATATGAAGGATAAAAAGAGAAAGACAAAAAGAAATTCTGTATCAAAATGTATGACTAAATTGTAAGATCTTTCAAGATTTGAAATGTAATTTGTTTTCGTATCAGATAAACTTTTGTGAACTAGTGAGTCACTATATAATTCCATCTGTCAGTAATGCTTAACATTTTTTTCTCAGTAGACCAGTTGTACTTAAAGGAACACTTCTAACGAGTTCAAAAGCTTAGTCTGCTGGTTTAGAAAGTGTTTTTAGTACCTGGTATTCATAAACCTAACAGCTAAACATGACTGAAGGTGAGTGACAAAACTACTTTGATGAAGTGCAGCAACAATATCAATAATAGATCATATTTGAAGTTTGAAAGTAGTACTTATAAGAGACAAGCTATTTGGACTTTACTGAAATGCAAAGATAGAGGAAATTTATTTTTTATTGAATAAGATGATTTCGTTGCATCATCTATAAAAGGAAAAACTTGCCTGGAAACTCTCCTCATTAATTAAACGAATTTTACTGGGTGATGGTCCTTCAGACTTGAACAGGAAGGGAAAGTCACAGCCTATTTTCTCATTTTTATAAGCTCTTTTCCCACACATTACTTATTTCTGAAATCAGAAAGAGATTTTCTGTGATGTGTCAATTGATTTTTACCCATGGTCTCCCTCCCCTGAAAAAGAGCTCCTATCAATTTGCTGATCATCTTAGAATGAAAAGGGACTTAAAATTCAGGAATATAGATGAACCTATTTATAACCAAAAGCAACAAAGGGAGTTGATTTAGGAGAAGAATAAGCTGACAGAAAACAGTGGTAATGTCATTCCCTAAGGGAGTAGTGCCTCAAGACACTGTCAGTCAGAATGGTATTTACTCTTCCTCCTCCTCCTCTCCCTCCTAACTCCTCTCTCTACCATTAACTGAGCAATGGCTTGTAGCAGGCACTGTCCTTGCAGCATCTTACTTTTACACGGGTGATGTAGAGTGATGTGTCCTCAATCCCACCTGCACCATAGAATTTCAAAAACTATAAAAAATACAGCCATCCAGACCCATTACAGACCAACAATTTCAGAATCTGTTAGGGTGAGGCCTGGACATCTGTAATCTTTATGTTTCCCCGAGTGATTCTGACGCACAGCAAGTACTGAGGGCTGCTATCTTTCTATACTGCTGCCAGCTAGCAGCGAGCACTTGGAACAGAAGCTACACTGACTCACATCATATTCCTTCTAATCAAAAGAGATAACACTCCCAAAATTTAAAAAGCACAAGGGAAAAAATAGCCTAATAAAAGGCATCACTTCCCTGATATGTTTAGAAGAGAAGAAATTACCATAGAATTTACAGGTTTGAAATGAATTCTTGTAAGAACCAGAATAACATTAATAACTAGTAGGACATCAAGCACTCAACCCTGGACTCTAACTTTCAGTATATTTGTCATTTGACATAATTAGTGTCAAATTTTTAGTCACATCTAGCACATAAAAGACGTTGGCTGTTGGTAGCTAATTGCCACAGTAAAACCAAGTAACTATTTGGAACTCTGAGGTTCCATGCTCGATGACTCCAACTATTCCTGGAAATACTCCTTTATTCAGTTACTCCCCTTTACCGTGAGACTCACTTTAAAAAGAAAGTGTCATCTTTTATTAGTGTCCTGCTCACCAATGGTGGCTCCTTGGAAGCATGTGCCTCACAGAGTAACTTTCATCCATTTCCTACTGCAATATCCCTTTCCCAGAGAGACAAG
This sequence comes from Meles meles, assembly GCF_922984935.1. Taxonomy (NCBI): domain Eukaryota; kingdom Metazoa; phylum Chordata; class Mammalia; order Carnivora; family Mustelidae; genus Meles; species Meles meles. The sequence goes on from NC_060068.1 coordinate 91,254,733, forward strand.
CTAATAATTTCAGCTGCCCTGACATCAAATTCTCCTCTCAGAGAATTTGGCTTCTCAGAAGCACCCAGATTCAAAAAGAACGTGCTCTGTTTTCTTCTTTCTCTCAATTTGGAATATGCTGACTTCCACATAGCTCGTGAGAGACCCCAGGGACAGCTTTGCTGGCATTCTGTTAGAAAACGGTGAGAGAAAACATGCAGTTTTAATGACATGTCCGCTGGCAACATGGAACCTTTAGGCAAAGGCTTTTTACTTCATGTGCAAAGTGCATGATGGTATCATGACGCATTCATTGCAGAGTTGCCCCCACAGACACCATATGCCTATTAAGCACTGGCAGTGTGCTTGATCCCACACGCGGATGCAGAAGAGACACATTCTCTTCCAAACCGCTGCTACTCCATTCTCTTGTTGTCAACACCTTTAATTTTCTTGGGGTAGAACAACATAGAATATTTCTGTCTGTGGGTTCACAATGGGAGAAGAGGTGCTGGTATATCATGGGTGGTCTTCCTCTGGAGCTGCATTTCATTGCTAATCAGAACAATAACAATTCAACAAGCCATGATACTCAGGTAATTGTATAGCTTTTCCTTCCATAATTTACTCAATACAAACCTTGCTCACTTACTTTCATAACTTTATCCATGACTAGTAAGAGAAATATTTTAATTGATGGTTTAAAGACAAATGTGCTGGAGAAATAAGGTTTAAATATTTACTTTAATTATACTACTGTGTGTGTTTTGGGCAATTACTCATTAATCAAGAAGATATTCAGCAATTTCTGGGTTAAAACACAGTACATGAAGGAAACCAAACAGTACTCAGCCCTGGTCCTCTTCAAGGAACTTACAGGAGAGTAAAAGAGACTTCTATCCTGAAAGTAATTGTGTTCAGAAATTGTTTGTATGGAAAACACATGAACAAGCTTAGGATCCAGTGAAGTTCTTCATATGTCTGTGTCCTTTTTCGTCTCTATCAACATAAATTAAAATACCTGGTGACACACAGAATACCTGAGTTGAAAGGAGAGAATAATGTGGTTAGCACATTGTCTGTCACCACAATATAAATGAGCTTCTGTGGGATTGAAGAATGAAAGAATGACATCAGGATAGCATAAAAGTTGCACTGATTGGGCTCCTGGGTGGCTCAGTGGGTTAAGGCCTCTGTCTTCCGCTCAGGTCATGATCTCAGGGTCCTGGGATGGAGCCCCGCTGGCATCAGGCTTCTGCTCAGCAGGGAGCCTGCTTCCTCCTCTCTCTCTGCCTGCTTCTCTGCCTACTTGTGATCTCTGTCTATCAAATAAATAAATAAAATTTTTAAAAAAAAGTTGCACTGATTTATCCATGTCTTTTTCTTTTTTAGCCCATTAATGATCTGTGCCAGGAAGTATTCGTAGATGAATTCACACAACACTAAAAAAGCTGAGTAAAAAGGAGTCAAAGCCAGCTGCTATGCATGTGCCAGGTCCTTCCTCTTGACTCAGTAGTCAAGTACTTTGTCTTAGAAAACCTTGTTGTAGATTCTTCCAGATCTTGTACATTTGGCTCTCATCTCCCTGACTCAGCAGCCTTGACCTTGCCTCATATCTTCCCCCATTCCCCCTTCAACAAACTACCTTCTGTTTTGTTTTGTTTTGATGTAAAGTCCTCCATTTACTGCAGCACTTTTCGTTTTTCAGAAATGGAACTGGTCTTTTGATAATATACTAAAAGTTATATTAAGATTATTCTTGTTTTCATTAGTGCTGTGGTCACAAAGTTGCAGAGATTTCTAATGATCTCCCTCAAACACATTTTCCTTATGAGTTCTGGTCTTTTTAGTGCATGACTGTGAAGAATACAAGTTTTCCAGGAACATATAAGCATGCTAAATAGGAACTCGAGGCAGGCTAATCACTGGGTATTGGAAGAGGATCAGAGATGGTGTCATGGGTACATGCTCCAATTTAGACACTGAAGGAAGCATAAGACTCAGTTAAGCAGAGAAGAGGCAAGAGATGGGAAGAGCAGGAAAAGCAAAGAGGAAAAAGCCATCAATGTTAACCATGTGTGTAGAAATATGAGTAAAATTAGGTCAAATAGGAGAAAAATATTTTAAATTAGCATTGCCCAGAATATAAAGAACATAAAGACCTAAAAGCCTCAAGTTTCCTCTTTAAAGAGGGAAGAGCCATTGGAGTCTTTGGTTTGGAGGTGGGGACTAGGGGAATGTCAAAGCCAGTCTCCTTTGGTGCAGCAAGAGCTCCTGAAAACATTCTAGCCTGTCCCTATTCTTTTATGTTCAAAAACTGAGGTCCAGGTAGATGACTGACCTGTTCACATTCACATTTATTCATGACTGGTATCTCCTGGTTCCCAGGCCAAAGTTGTCAGGACTATACCCTTGTAGCACTAAAGGCATTTAAAAAATGATGAGTACTGAAATAGTAATCTATGACCCAACAACAACTGGTCTATGAGGTATTCAAAGAAATAGAAGGAAAGGAATTTATTTGCGCAACTTCATGAAGAAAGGATCTGTATTTAGACATAGTGAATGATTAATGAGTGATCAGTGTTTGCTTAAGTAGTAACTTGATATATGTTATTCTGTATATAACAAATTACCAGAGGTAACTCTCATCTCTCTTTTGTGATAATAACTACTAAAGTAGTACTTGATAATATTTAGCAGGCATTTGCAGAGTTAAAATGTAGACAGTCTGCGTGGCTCATCTCTGAAAATAAGATTGGAAAAAGGAACAGGAAAAGCTAAGTCATGCAGAGAATAGTGGAATTATTCCATGAAGCTGGGCCAAGATAGAGTTCCACTCTGTTTTTCCCAGGAAGGGAGTCGCCAAGCAAGAAAATCCTTTCCTCCCCATGATCTGGCTGGCTAGGAAGAGGGTCAATGAACACTCCCCAGGTGTTCAAGAAAGCCAATCCTTCACAGTCACATGTTGCATTTCAGAGCAATCACACCCACCCGGATTTAGAGATTTAACGGATGATGCCACTTGGTGCAATGATCTAGTGCCTTAGGGAGACCATACCAGAGTGGCATTTCCTTGGTGCAGTCTGGATTTTAAAGTGTAAACTTATTATTTTGTCAGTGTACCCAAAGTTCACCACTCTTTAAGGAACTAATACTCTTCTCTCTTGTTAACCAACTTATAAAACCCTGCTGCAATCATCAAAATGCCAATGAGAGAAAATGGGCCGCCGTACCCAGGTCGCTCATCGATGCATACATTCTCTTTGATAATCCATTTAGGAAGTCAAACATAATCAGAAAATTGTGAGATGTGCCTGGAGGCAAAGGATGGAGAATTACACAAATGACCTTAAGGCCCATGAGTCAATGACTGCCTCAAGCACCCACATCCACATCCACAGAGATCTGCCAAAGAGGAGAGAACATATTTGTTTACCGGTTAGGGCTGAAGTGAACTGCTTTAAATTTTTTTTTTCACAAACTGTTACATAAACAACAACAACAACAAAAGTTTGAGTTATATTTTTAAACAATTACAAGCAACTACGTAGGAGTACAATTAAAATCTTAACGTGATAAGTGGGTTAAAAACACTCAAAGCAAAATTTTACTTGGCTGAAAGTTCATGTTTGTTAAAAGTATTCTATGAACTCTTTCCAAGTAATTTCAGATTAATACCAGAACAGCTGCTAATTAGACTATGAAGGAAATTAGTGAATTAATTGTTGTTATCTTGGAACAACAGTATTCCGAAGATTGTGGAGGGAGTGGGACTTGCTTAAAATTGCTTGTTTGATAAATGGTTTAGAAAGTAACATAGTAAAATCTAATAGGAAGTCTGGAGAGAGAGAGAAACACAGCATTATTAGAGAAAAAGCAAACTCTTTAATAATGCCTATAGATATGATTTACGAAAGAATATTAGAAAGTACAAAAACAGATACTTCATTCAGTTGGATTTAAAGTGTACTATTAAAACCACTGGCACAAATATGTACATCCAGTTAAAAACCATACATAGTCAATGCAAAATCTCATCATGTGATGTTTGACGGACGTTTTCATCGTTTCTCTAAGCTTGACTTGGACCTTTCAGGTGTTTTCAAAGTTTTCATCTGTCTAATTAAAATAAGCTTCCACTTAATCTATTCTGATGTAATGATAAAAATATCAATATAGGGGCACCTGGGTGGTTCAGTCAGTTAGGCATCCGGCTCTTGGTTTCAGCTCAGGTTTTGATCTCAGGGTTGTGAGATTGAGCCCAGCCTTGGGCTCCACACTTAATGCACAGTCTGTTTAATGACACTCTCTCTCCCTCTCCCTTTGGCCCTCCCACTCCACCTCAGATGAATAAATAAATCTTTTTTTTTTAATCAATTTAAGGTAATGAGCTCTGCTGTCTGCTAATGTGGCCAGGATATTGGACTGTGCCAGAAAACTTCAAGATCTCTAGAGGAATTTTCTGTGAACAAAGGGGTTATGGGACAATTTAACAAAGTGCCTAATTTCACTGCTGTTTCCAAGAGTTTCTGATTTTCCTTATGGCTCTGACCTTAGAATGGGGCCATTCCCTTATGGATCCTTTTATTCATCTTTCTGGTGACTCTTTATCACAGCAATATACTGTCGGGCTGGTCTTCCTGAACACAGGCAAAATGGCTGTACTGCAAGGATGAGTGGATATGTGGGTACAACATACATATGAGAGAAAATAGAATCACAGAGGAAAATCCAAGTCCAGCTTTGTCCCTCTCTCAATTAGAATTCTGTCAGATTAACTCATCCTACTATTTTTCTCATCTGAAATGCTTCCACGTGGAAGTTGATAGTTTCTTTTTCTTTTACTTTTTTATAATAAATAAAATTTTCTAAATTTCTTGCTGTTTTTTCCATCTCTACCATACTTTTAGGCTGGACTTTTCTCTCCCAGATATTCATAGAATTTTTCAATCCTCATTTCCAATTACTCATCTCATTTATCTACAAATATAACATAAAGATAGTTTCTAGGCAATAGGACTAGAGAACTCTGCTATAGATCAGTAACAATATAAAGGTTTCAGATGCCATCTCTAGCTTCCAAATGCTATATGATAAGCAGGAAGAGAAAACATGTCCATGGTACAGTTAAAGAGCAACCACAACAAAAGACTATTCAAATACATTCTAATCCACCAATTCTTAGGGAGCATAGAAAACACTGCTAAAATTCATGCTCTGAGGAGATGGGCATGGGCAAGGCAGGGCTCCCGACAATGTGGGATGGAGACAGGAGAGTTTAATGTGGGGTGGTGGACCTTCCCACACTGCCAAATTCTCAGTGAAGTCTAAGACTACAATACCGTCTACTCCTTAGTATGCAACAGACGGCAAGAGCCTGAACCCAAAGAGCCAGACCATCTGGTTCAAACTCTGGATCTGCTACTCAACAACTACCAGCAAGTAACCAAACTTCACTATCAACTGGTTTCCTCACCACTAACAAAGTGTGCCAAGTATAAAATCAGTTAATATACATAAAATACTTACTATTGTGCCTTACACAGCATAAGCACTCTATACACATTTGCTATTACTACGATTATTAATTGCTGATGATGCCAGGGCTTCTAAAAGCACATGTAAGCTTCTAGCAACGTCCCTGGCCATAAAGATGGGCATCTAGTCTTGAATCACAAGATAGGTCCCTCCCTTTTTTTAGTAAGCAGACTCAATCAGCACCAACACTTATTTTTGGCAAAGTGAGTTTATAGGAATGTAAGTGGGAGGGAGGAAGAAAAGAAGAAAAAGTGGTGATGGTGATCACATCTCCTCCGATTTCAGATCAGACTTTCCAAAGCAGCCTGAATGACGATCCCTTGAGCTTTGGCTTAGTAACGATAGCTGGCATCAATGTCTCAAATTGTGTTTTTTATTAAAACACTAGAGGAAGAATTCAAAAGCTGGGAAAGCCCATGAGCTAGAAAGGTAGGGCATGCTCAGATATAGATGAGAGCTATAATCAATAGTAAATGCTGGTGCAGGAAGAGGGGGAAGTAAGTTGGAAATCAAATCTCTGTTTACGTTAAATGTGCATTTCAACACATGTGCACGTTCATGTGTCATTCTGTTAAGGAGACCTAGATAGCTTGACTAACCTGAGATAAGTAGCATGTGGAATACTCCAGAAGAAAGGTGAAACAAAAATAGAAAGTCTCACTGTGGTCACCATCATAACAATAGAAGTAGTATTTGAGCTGTGTAACAAGTACTTTGAAACAAGCTTCAGATACCAAAAAGGTTAATGTATTTTATAGGACACCTCTTCAGAGTCCTGTATATAAAGCTATAATCATAAAAAACCAAGAGCAAAGAGAGTTCCCATAGGATAGAGTAATGAGGAACGGATGAAGGAAATGAAAGGAACCAAATGAGAAAGGCAAGTTAATAAATACAACAGAATTAAACAGTGATACTATTTTCCTTCGTAGCTAAGGGTTACCAGCGGGCAGACTAAAATGGGTTTCTCCTCACCCTCTTTTAAAGCTCAGCCTTCCTATTTCAATTGCTGAAACCACTAAAAATAAGTGAGAACACTACAACCCTTCAAAAGTCTTCAGGGAAAGACAGAACATAGAATTGAAATCCTGGATTTACTGGATTCTAGGGATGTGTGTGGCCATGGGAGAAGTAAAGGCAAGTAAGTTAGGAGCAAAATGATTTATTATTCAGAACAGTAACAGTGTTTATAAATTTTAGACTAAGTATGATCCATACTTAAAATAGCTGGGGGAACTACTAAAAGAGTACATAAATTCAAGAGTAAAAAGGGAGTAGTCACAATAAGGAAAAAAATCCAAAAGAATGTAGGAAAGAAAAAACATAATAATCAGACAAATAGAAAACAGATAATAATGTACTAGGCAAATAGTAATGATAAGGAAAATCTGTGTTCTGAGGTAGCTGATCAGTCCAGCAGGGGAATCTCAGTCCCGGCTTTGGGGCCATTCCAGGCTTTCCCCTAGCCCCACTGGCCACAGCTGCAAGAGTGGCACAGATAGGGAAGTAAAAATGTATAAAAGATCCCCGTTGCCTGTGCTCAGGGCTCAGACCTTGAGAGATTACTCTTGTCTGGGCTCACTAGCATGAAATAAATCTCGGATTCTTCAAGGCCTCTGAGTGCCACCTGGTTTTTCTGGCCAGGATCCAGTCTGTGTTCTGTAACAGTAACAACAACAACAAAAATGATGTAGCTAATAGCACATAAAACAGGTTTTTAGACAAAATACAAATCAAAATTAAAAATGGTTGCTACATAATAAGACAATGTTCAGTTTACTCATGCATACCTTACCACATTGCCTTACAGTGGATATAACAAAATCTGACAGAAATACTAGGGAAAAAATGGGGGATTTTCATATACTCCTCTCTTTTTGATCAAACAAGCTAAATATAATCAGGACGGATAAAATTAATTTAAATAGTACCACTCAAAGTTTGATGATGATGCACATATGTGGAATTTCACACACAACATTCGGAGAATAAACCTTTACATTTAAAGTACATATGGAACATGGCAACATTTGACCACATACTTCACCAACAGAGGATGAAGTTTGAAATCAACAACAGGAAGCACAGAACATTTCTAATCCATGAAGAAGTGAGAAAAAAATCATAATAAGTATTAGAATCTGTTTATACTGAATGATAATTAATAAATGATCAATCAAAACATGAAGGATTGATTAAGGAGGTACTCAAGGGGAAATGCACACTTTTAAAAGTTTACATTAGAAAATTAAGTCTCAGAATTAATAAGAAAAGTATCCTATTTGATAAGGTTGAAAGAGGTCGTATAACCAATCTTTAAAAAGTTATGGTGGCAGGACTTCCCACAATCAGCATGTCAAAAGTTCAGCAAATTCTACCTGCAAAGAATCAAGTATAAAATGGCAACATTCTCTAAATCAGCTGCAGCAGAACTCTGGAAACTGACTAAAAGCAAACAACAAATGAAAGTACTGTATCAGTCTGAGGTCTCTGCACCTGGGACTGCTCATGCCACCACTCCTTGGCTCACTTAGAATGAAAGTTTTACCAGCATGGGGCAGGGCATGAAGACCAGCCCCTGTGCTGCTTCAGGAAAAAGATTCTATTTGGTAGAAGACAAAAAGCCCTGCCTGGCACATTGACAGCAAAAGTATCAGACTTGGTAGGAAACAAAGATCTACGGATCTGTAGCCTGGATATGTAGTTCTGGCAAAGGTAAATGACAGACTACCAGAAATTTAATGGGGAGTTCCTGGAAATGAGAGACCCATAGAAGGACTGGATGTGCGCTCTCCCCATCCCAGATCACTGTGAAAATATGTATATGTGCGGGGGAAGTCCAAAAGAACCAAGCATAAAATAAAAGCCAAGGCCAACCTGACAACTGGCTGAACTTCTGATGAACCCACCATATCCAACCAGACCAGCAGAGGGTGGATGACTTACACATTTGAGGTGTGCGAGCAGAATCTCTGCCCAAATCTCTGACTTGTCATTATGCTACATAAACACAGGGGTGACCTCTAGGATATCAGACTCTAAAATAAGAAAAGCACAAACGATCCACTAGGATAACTGTAATTAAAAAGACAAATAACAAGTATTGGGAAACATGTGAAGAAACAAAGATCTTCATACATTGCTGGTACAATTATAAATGGGGCAGATGCTCTGGAGAACAGTCTGACAATTTCTCAACGAGTTAAACAGAGTTATATAAAGAAATTCCACTTCTAGGTATATACCCAAGAAAAGTGAAAACGTAAGTAAAATAGCCTCTCCCCACCACCGCCTTATCCAGGGTTCCTCTTTCTGTAGTTTCAGTTCTATGTGGCCAATCACTGTCTGGAAGCAGATAATCACTTTCCTGATATATCATCAGAAGGTCAATAGTAACCTAATGCTACATTACAGTACCTACTTCATCTCATCATTCAGACTTTTTTCATGTCACATCATCACGAGAAGAGGGATGAGAACAGGATAACAAGATTCTTTTTTTTTTTTAAGATTTTATTTATTTATTTGACAGAGATCACAAGTAGGCAGAGAAGCAGGGAGAGAAAGGGGAGGAAGGAGGCTCCCGGCTGAGCAGAGAGCCCGATGCGGGGCTCGATCCCAGGACCCTGGGATCATGACCTGAGCCGAAGGCAGAGGTTTAACCCACTGAGCCACCCAAGCGCCCAGGACAACAAGATTCTTAAAGAAAGACCACATTCACATAAATTTTATCACACTATATTGTCATAATTATTTGATTTTATTATTGGTTATTGTTATTAACCTCTTACTGTGTGTAACATATAAGTTATATTTCATCATAGGTACATATATGTAGGAAAAACACATAGTATTTATAGGGTTAAGTATGATCAGTAGTTTTAGGCACCCACAGGGAGTCTTGGGACATATTCCCTGCTAATAACTAGGAACTAGTGTACCCACAAAAACTTGCATGCAACTGTTCATAGCAACATCGTTCATAACAGCCATAGAGTAGAAACAACATAATGTCTACTTACAGATGAATGGATAAATAAATTGTGCTATATTTATACAATGGAATATTATTTGACAACCAAAAGAATTAATTACCAATATATGCTACAATATGGCTGAGCCTTGAACACCTTATGCTAAGTGAAAGAAGCCAGTCACAAAGGTCCATATGATTCATGTAACTCTCCAGAACAGGCCAATCTATAGAGACACACAGATTAGTGGTTGCCAAAGGGTCGGGAACAGGGAATTTTGGGATGAAATGGGGAGTGACTGATGATACATACAGGGTTTCTCTTAAAGGTGATGAAATGTCCTAAAAATTGACTGTAGTCATAGCTGTATAAGTGTGTGAATATACTAAAAATTGTTTACTTGTATATTTCAAATATAGGTAAAAATAGGTAAATTGTAAGGTGTGTGGCATATCTCAATTACACTGTTCTTTTCTAAAAATCAAAGTAAAGCAATAAACTTAACACCACAAAAAATAGTAATAATGGGGCACCTGGATGGCTCAGTCAGTTAAGCCATAAAACACAGGAGAAATAGATTTACACAATTTAAATCCAAATAAGTTATTAAGAATATGAAGCCATCAGGAAAAAAATCTGGAGTAACTACAGTATCCAGTTTTTAATCATAACAACAACAAAAAATGAAACATATCAAAAAACAAAACAACACTGTGACCTCATACAAAGGAAGAAAAACACAATCAGTAAAACCAACAGTGACGTTGGATTTAGCAGAAAAAAATTTCAAAGTGGGTGGGTCACCTGGATGGCTCAGTCAGTTAAATGTCTGACTCCATTTTGGTTCAGGTCATGATCTTAGAGTGGTAAGACTGGCCTCCTAGTGGGACTCTCCACTCTGCAGGAGGTCTGCTTGAGATTCTCTCCCTCAGCCTCCCCTCCTCAGTTTCTCTCTCTCTCCCTCACTAAGCTAAATAAATATATCTTTAAGAGGAATTCAAAGTGGTGAGTACAAATATACTCAAAGAGTTAAAGGATGGTATATGTAAGAATTAAAGGAATAATACTATGCCGAGAGTCAACAAAAAAAGAATTTCATTAGAGAACTCAAAAACTACAAAATGAACCAAATGGAATATATAGGTGAAAAGCACAATAAGTGAAATGAGAATTTTATTAGATGGATGCAACGGCAAATTTAAAATGGCAAAAGATTTGGGAAACTTGATGCTAAGTCAATGAAAATAATCCAATTTGAGAAAGAGAGAAAGTATGATTGAAAAGAATGAACAGGGCGCCTGGGTGGCTCAGTGGGTTAAGCCGATGCTTTCAGCTCAGGTCATGATCTCAGGATCCTGGGATCGAGTCCCACATCAGGCTCTCTGCTTAGCGGAGAGCCTGCTTCCCTTCCTCTCTCTCTGCCTGCCTCTCTTGTGATTTCTCTCTGTCAAATAAATAAATAAATAAAATCTTAAAAAAAAAAAAAAGAAAGAAAAGAATGAACAAAGACTTAGGAGATAACATCAAGCATACCAACACACATGAAATAGAAATCCCAAAAGGGGAGAGAAAGATATTTCAAAAAATATTTGAAAAAGTAATGGCCAGGGCACCTGGGTGGCATCTGCCTTTAGCTCAGGTGGTGCTCCTGGGGTCCTGGAATCAAGTCCTGCATCAGCCTCTCTACTCAGCAGGGAGCCAGCTTCTCCCTCTCCCTCTCCCTCTGCCACTTCCCTGCTTGTGTGATCTCTCTCTCACATATACACACACTCTCTCAAATAAATAAAATCGTTTTTAAAAAGTAATGGCCGAAAGCAGATATTAAAAGCTTAATTTGTTGAAAAATAATCTTCCACAGATCCATACATTTCCATGAATTCTAAGAAGGACAAATATAAAGAGATCCATATCTAGATAAAACATAATATACTCCTGAAATTCAAAAGAAAAAAAGAGGAAAATAGTAAAAGCAGCAAGATAAAAGTGAGTCAGTACACACAGGAAAATATGTGTGATTAACAGGTGACTTCTCTTCATAAATAATGGAGACCAGATGGCAGTAGAAGAAATATTTAAAGTACAGGGAAAACAAATAAACTGTAAAGCAATAATTCTGCACTCAGGAAAACTATTATTTCAAAAATGAAGGCAAAGTCAATACATTTCCATACAATTGAATATTGAATATTGAATATTGAATACAATACAGATTAAAAACAAAAACATTTTTTTTTCCGGCTAGTTGATCTGCCTTTTAAGAAATCCTACAGGAAGTCTTTCAGGCTGAAAGACATGGCAATGACTTGAATATACAGGACAATATGAAGAATATTGAAAAAATATTTATTAATCTCTTATCTGATACTTTATATCCATAATATAAAAAGTCCTTTAAAACCCAAAAATCAAATAACCCAATTGTTATTAGTAATAAAGAGAAACAAATTACTGATACATGTTACAAATTGTATACATCTCAAAAAACTTATACTAGGTGAAAGATTCCACACACCAAAGTCTATATATTTTAGAAGTCCATTTATAACTGAATAGTCCTATAACTACTCATGAAAAGTGAATCATTGCTTTAAAAGTACCTATACCACCAAAAAAATCACCATACTTGGATGGCTTTACCTTGGTGTTCTAGAAATATTTTTAAAAACATAAAATTCAATCCCAAAATAATATATATGTGTCTGAGGATAATATATAATATAATAATATTATAATAATATAATATATATAATATTATAATGTATTTATATAATATTCTATATAATATGTTAATATTATATATAATAATATAATATATCTGAGGATCTAATGTACAGCATAGTATTTTAGACTTTGCTACAAATATGATATTGTATACGTGAAAGCTGCTGAGAGTACATCTTAAGTATTATCATCATGAGAGAGAGAGAGAAAGGGAGGAAGGAAGGAAGGAAGGGAGGGAGGGAGGAAGGGATGGCAGGAGGGAAAGGAAAAAAAGGAAGGGAAGAAAAGAAAAAGAAAGAAAAGAATAGAAAAGAAAAGGAGGAAAGGAGGGAGGGGAAAGCAAGGAAAGAAGGGAAGGAAAGGAAGGGAGGAAGGAAGGAAGGGCCAACTTTGTGCGGTGATGGATATGTTAATTCTCTTGATCATGGAAATGATTCTACCTTGTGTATGAATATCAAATCATAATGTTGTATATTTTAAATATATACAATTATATTTGTCAATTATTCCTCAATGTGTATTATGTGTTAGTTTGTTATATTATATATAGGAATTGTTATATAGATTAATTACATATCTAGAAAAATTAAATCATATCTCTACCTCACACCATACACATATAAAATGAATCATTTCCAGGTGAATTAAAAGAAAACTCAATGCAAAACAAAAAATGTTTAAAAAGTTTCTAAGATACAACTTACATTTATGATCTTAGAGTATGAAAGAGCTTTTTGTAAAAAGAATTAGCAAATTTCTTTCATCATTAAAAGACAACAATAAAAAGAGGGAAAGCACAGCCCACACCCAAGCCATATCACAAATCTTTGCAACTCATACAACCAACAAAGGATTAGAACAACTACAGTTAAGATTTAGGGAAGTCAAAAGTCGATCACAGTTTTTCAACTGTGTGGGGGGTGGGGGAATCAGTGCCCATATCCTCCATGATGTTCAAGGTCAACTCTGTATGTGTGTATGTATAAATATGTGTGTGCATACATAAAGAACTTCCATAAGTCAATAAAAAAACCAGTACATAACAAAAATTCCAAAGAAGTATTCCAGAAGATAGAAAATACAGTATATTAAGCTTTAATAAGGAATATATTAAAATTATTGAATTCATTATTAATTTGGAAATTACAAATTGAAATTATAATGGGATACCATTTCTCACCAGACTGACAAAAATTAAAAGGCCAGAAATACCAAATATTGGTGAGAATGTAATGCAATGAGAACTGTCGTATGGTGTGGGTGGGAATGCAAATTAGTCAACCATACTAGAAAAGGTTCAGAACGATCCAGTAAAGTCTACTGTGTACAAACCCTATGATGCCACAACTTCAATTCTAAATATATGCAATAAAGTACATTTGCACCAGAAAACAGGTATGCAGAAGAATGTAGAGAGCAGGACTCTTTATCAAATCAAAAGCCAGAAACCACCAAACACCCATCAGAAAAATAATAAATATTCATATAGTCAAATCTGATACAGCACTGAAACAAATGAAAAATCTCAAGAACATACTGTGAGCCAAAGAGATCAGTCATAGACGATTACATATGGTATTATTCAATTATATGAAGTTCAAAATTAAGCAAATATAACATTTTAAGAATATATACATAGGTGGCTAGACTATTAGTAAAATCAAGCACTGATAAAAATCAGAATAGTGATTACCCGTGGTACAACAAGGAAAAGAATGCCACAGTGAGGGACATACAGGGAGCTTCTAAGGTACATATAATGCTCTACTTCCCAAGGGTCCTGGGTACATGGGTGTTCATTTTATGATTTTTTAAATTGTGCATAATGGTTTACACAGTTTTTTAATGTATGTTGTATCTCACGATTTTAAAAACTATTTTAAAACTCCAACTCAGATTTCATTCACAACTTTCCCTGTCCCCTATTACAAGGCATTCTTGAGACCTGATGGTTGACAGCCAACCATCCCAGTTTGCCTGGAACTGCCTGTAGTTAGCCCTGAGAACCTGTCCCCAGACAGCCCCTCAGTGTTAGGCAAACCAGAAGAGCTGCATCTGCTACCTGGAGAGTCTCAAGCAAAAAGGACAGGATTTGCTTGTTTGCCTCTCCTGCCCATTCATGACCTTGGAGCTGTGGAAGTATGTTATACCTCTGGGACCACTTCCCTCACCCCCACCATTCCTTTTCACAGCCCTTTACTTTGATGCTGAGAGATGAGGATGTAAAAACACATGACTCTTACTGGTCACTGCTGCCATCTTCTTCTGTTATCTTTGCTTATCTAGAAAAGACTGACTTGTTACAATGACCTTATGACCTTGGTGAATAGAAGTGAGCCCTCTTTTTTTTTTTTTAAAGATTTTATTTTATTTATTTGACAGAGAGAGATCCAAAGTAGACAGAGAGGCAGGCAGAGAGAGAGAGAGAGAGAGAGGGAAGCAGGCTCCCTGCTGAGCAGAGAGCCCGATGTGGGACTCGATCCCAGGACCCTGAGATCATGACCTGAGCCGAAGGCAGCGGCTTAACCCACTGAGCCACCCAGGTGCCCCAGAAGTGAGCCCTCTTAAAGGGCACAGAGGAGAGGACACCATGTCTATGGGGCCTATCCAGCATATAATTCCCTCAGATGAGAATTCTTATTCCAGATCAGTATCTTCTGGTCTGGTGACACACCCAACTCCCTTTTCTGCTCATATCCCACTAGATGTCCACTCAACTTGAGAGAGACTGAAAAGATGTCTTAAGCCTCGCTTTCTTCTCTGGTTACCACTTGACTTGGGAAACCCTGTATCACTGCTACACTATCAGTAGGAGTTCAGGCCTCCTGTTATCACGTTCTCTCTCAGCCATGCTGTCTGTCTCCAGTTATCAAACCCTCTCCTCAAAAGGCCGAGAGAGAGCAGAAGAGCAACCCCACCGCCTAAGCAGATACCCAACAAGAAAATAAGGTGCCAGGCTTTCCAACCGTGGCCTCCCAAACCTCTATGAAGAATTCTCCTGGGGCTACTCTCACTCTGTGAGCATCCCCCCCATGGGGAATAGGGTGGAGGAAAGAGCCTTACCACCACCTCACTCCCTACTAGGACAGAACCAATAGCTCTCTTTCCAAATTTTTCCCAGTCCTTGTCTCACATAGACATGGAGTGGCAGGAGTGGGAAGCAGGTCTACAGTAACAAGCCTGGTACTCCAACATCTTTGGGCCCAATTTGAGGGACTAAGCACCTCGTTTTTCTTTGGGCCGAGAAAACCATGGCACCAGCGCCTCATTCTCTATGGGACACAGGCTCTGAAAAACCAGTCTCTCTACCCTTGCCTCCTTGAACATAAATGCCAAAAGACAATATAAGATCTATTCCTGGTGTTTGAGACATCTCCATGCTGGCCACACCCTAGGTTACCAATACCTTTTTTAGGAAAGCTCCCACCCCTGCTACCAACATGCCAATTTCCTTTAGTTGATGTTAGTGAATAGTGAGGTTAACTGTATCAGTGGCTTGCAACCAGTGGGAAAGGCCCAGGGAGCATGAACAGTCCTGAGTCCCTATCCCAGGCCAAGTGAATCAGCATGTCTGTAGCTGAAGCTGGGCACAGGAAGTTTTTGAAAGCTCCCTCGATGCAGTTTATAACATGTAAATCATACATCAATAAAGCTTATTTCTTAAAACTCCCTGGGTAATCTAATCAGGCTTCTATAACTTTTTGAGTAGGCTAGAATAACCTTGAGAGAAAAATCAGAATCGTGGTAAAGAACATCTTAGTGTGACAACCTGAGATGAACATGACTTCAGGCTATTCGTGATGCTTCGTGGCCTTAGGGAACTGGGTAATGTATTGTCTGTGTTCATAGGAAAAGGGCACTCCATAGTCACCAGCTGCATTTGGCAATATGTGGCACCACTTAAATTAAAAGAGAGAACGGCAATCCCAAAAATATTTTCATACTTATCAAAAAATTTTTCTTCATTTCAGACTCACATCAACTGATGAAAATTGGCAAGGAATTCTTGATGAAACTGTAATCTAATTTTCATTAATTGGCTTGCCTAGCTGGAGTGCTAGGTCCCTTACCTAGGAACTTTCTCCCAGACACCTAACTACCTGTCTGTCAAAGGCTCTAAAATTCAGACTTATTCTAAGGACCAGCTAATATGAGACAAAGACAAAAGCATGCTCACAGCCAGTAGCATACTGATTTGATATAAATGTGTGAGATCTGACTGCATACACAGCTAGTCCTAATCTTAACCGTCCACTCATAATATTCCTCTCCTAGATCTTCGACCCCTCAGTCCCCAGGTAAACCTGATTAGCAGAGCCTGCATCACTGAATACATACAATACAGCTTCATCTCTAATATGACAAAATGAAATCACTTGTCAAAAATTTGCAAAAACGGCTAGTAGAAAATAGACACAAAAAAATTTATTTTAGAGAAATGTTTAAATGAGAAAAAAGTAAAATAACGTTACCTAAATAACTCACAAATATGGGCACTGATTTTTTTTTTTTTTTTAAGAGAGAGAGAGAAAGTACATGCTGCATGAACAGTAGTGTGGGGGACAAAGGGAGAGGAAGAGAGAAAACCTTAAGTAGGCTCCATACCAAGTTGGGAGCCCTATGTGGAGCTCAACCTCATGACCCTGAGATCATGATCTGAGCCAAAATCAAGAGTTGGATGCTTAACCAATTAAGCCACCCAGGCATCCTGGCCATTGATTTTTGACAAAGCACAAAGCAGTTCACGTTTTCCATAACTAGTACTGGAACCACTGAACGTATCTATGCAAAAACCATGAACCTCAATATAAATGTGCATGTTATACAAAAGTCAACTCAAAAGGGATTATAGCTCTTTGATATCCTGATTTAGATTATTTGGGATATATACCCAAAAGTGGGATTGCTAGATCATAGGGTAATTGTATTTTTAATTTTTTGAGAAGCTTCCACACTGACCTCCACTGTGGTTGCACTATTATACAAACCCACCTACTGTGTACAAGGGTTCTAATCTCTGCATATCTGTGCCAACACTTTTCAACTTTTTTTTCTTTTTTTCATAATAGCCATCCCAACAAGCATGAGGTGGTACTTCATGGTAGTTTTGATTTGCATTTCACTGATAATTAATGACATTGAGTCTTTTTTATATACCTGTCAGCCATTTTGTCTTTTTTTTTATTTCTTTTTTTTTTTTTTTTCAGCATAACAGTATTCATTGTTTTTGCACCATACCCAGTGCTCTGTGCTCTGTGCTCTGTGCACCCACCACCTGGTTCCGGAACCTCCCACCCCCTGCCCCTTCAAAACCCTCAGGTTGTTTTTCAGAGTCCATAGTCTCTCATGGTTCATCTCCCTTTCCAATTTCTCTCAACTCCCTTCTCCTCTCCATCTCCCCATGTCCTCCATGTTAGTTCTTATGCTCCACAAATAAGTGAAACTATATGATACTTGACTCTCTCTCCTTGACTTATTTCACTCAGCATAATCTCTTCCAGTCCCATCCATGTTGCTACAAAAGTTGGGTATTCATCCTTTCTGATGGAGACATAATACTGCATCATGTATATGGACCACATCGTCCTTATCCATTCGTCCGTTGAAGGGCATCTTGGTTCTTTCCACAGTTTGGTGACCATGGCCATTGCTGCTATAAACACTGGGGTACAGATGGCTCTTCTTTTCACTACATCTGTATCTTTGGGGTAAATACCCAGTAGTGCAATTGCAGGGACATAGGGAAGCTCTATTTTTAATTTCTTGAGGAATCTCCACACTGTTCTCCAAAGTGGCGGCCCCAACTTGCATTCCCACCAACAGTGTACACAAAGATAAATTCGAAATGGATAAAAGACCTCAACGTGAGACAGGAATCCATCAGAATCCTAGAGGAGAACATAGGCAGTAACCTCTTCGATATCAGCCATAGCAACTTCTTTCAAGATATGTCTCCAAAGGCAAAGGAAACAAAAGTGAAAATGAACTTTTGGGACTTCATCAAGATCAAAAGCTTCTGCACAGCAAAGGAAACAGTCAACGAAACAAAAAGGCAACCCACGGAATGGGAGAAGATATTTGCAAATGACAGTACAGACAAAAGGTTGATATCTAGGATCTATAAAGAACTCCTCAAACTCAACACACACAAAACAGATAATCATATCAAAAAATGGGCAGAAGATATGAACAGACACTTCTCCAATGAAGACATACAAATGACTATCAGACACATGAAAAAATGTTCATCATCACTAGCCATCAGGGAGATTCAAATTAAAACCACATTGAGATACCACCTAACACCAGTTAGAATGGCCAAAATTAGCAAGACAGGAAACAACGTGTGTTGGAGAGGATGTGGAGAAAGGGGAACCCTCTTACACATTTTGTGTCTTTTTTGAAGAAATGTCTAGTGAGTTCTTTGCCCATGTTGTAATTGGGTTATTGGTTTTTTGCTTCTGAGTTCTAGAAGTTACTTACATATTCTGGCTATTGACTCTGTAACAAATAAATGACTTGTAAAAACTCTCTCCCACTCAGTAGGTTGCCTTTTCATTCTGTTGACTCTTTCTTTTGTTGTGCAGAAGTTCTTTCATTTGACAGAATCCCACTTGTCTATTCTAGATTTGTTTAATGTGCTTTTGGTGTCATATACAAGAAATCATTGCTGAAGCCAATAGTGATAAGCTTGTACCCTCTTAAGGTGTTTTATAGTTTCAAATGTCACACTCCAGCCTTTGATCCCATTGAGCTTATTTTTCTGTATGATGTAATGTGTCCAATTTCATTCTTTTGCATATGGATATCAAGTTTTCCCAGCATCATTTGTCAAAGATACTATCTACTATCCTTTCCCCGTGGGATATTCTTGGCATTCTCACCAAAAATCAGTTGACCATATATGCAGGGTTTTTTCCAAACTCTATTCTGTTCTATTGGTCTATACGTCTCTGTCTCGATATGAGTAACATACTGTTTTAATCACTATGGCTTTGTAACATATTTTGAAATCAGAAATTGCAATGCGTCCAGCGTTATTCTTCTTTCTCAAGACAGCTCTAACTATCTGAGATCTGTGCTTCCACATATATACTTTTTTTTCCAAGATTTTTATTTATTTGGCAGAGAGAGAGAGAGATCACAAGTAGACAGAGAGGCAGACAGAGGGAGAGGAGGAAGCAGGCTCCCTGCTGAGCAGAGAACCTGATGCGGGGCTCAATCCAAGGACCCTGAGATCATGACCTGAGCCGAAGGCAGAGGCTTAATTCACTGAGCCACCCAAGCGCCCCTTCCACATATATTTTAGTATTGTTATTTTCTACTTTTGTAAAAAAAAAAAAATTGCCAGATTTTGATGGTGATAGCACTGAATATGTAGATCACTTTGTGTAGTCTGGGCATTTTAACAATATTCAATCTCTCGATGTACGAACACAGGATGTCTTTCCATTCATTTGCCTCTTCTTTAATATCTTTCATTAATGTGTTGTAGTTCTCAGAATTGAAATCAGGGTCCCAGAGAGATATCTGCATTCCCATGTTTACTGCAACATTATTTGCAATAGCCAAGATATGAAAACAAATAAATGTTCTCTGATGAATGAATGGATAAAGAAAATGTGGTAAAGATATAAAATGGGATATTATTCAGACTATAAAAATAAGAAAATCCTGCCATATATAACATGGATGAACCTGGAAAACGTTATATTAAATAAAATAACCCAGTCACAAAAAGGCAAATACTGTATAATTCCAATTATATAATTAAAATAGTCAAACTGATGAAAACAGAGAATGGTGGTTGCCAGGATCTGGGGGCACAGGGAAGAAGGGAGTTGTTCAATGGGTGTGAAGTTTCAGTGGTGAAAGATGAATAAGCAGATATAGCATATTGTCTAAGTTAATAATGCGGGATTGTACCCTTAAAAATTTGTCAAGAGAGTAGACCTCATGTTAAGTGGTTAAGTGTCCTTTATACAAACACACACACACATACACGGGGGTTAGGAGGAAGCTTTCGGAGGTGATATAACACCTTAATTGTGGTGATGGTTTCAGAAATGTATACATACCTCCAACCTCATCAAACTGTATACACTAAGTAAGTACAACTTTTGATGTATCAATTATATCTCAATAAAGCTGTTTTAAAAAGAATAAAAGAAAATATATGTAAAAAAGACAATGATAACTAAAGGATTATAGCTCTAAATGTAAAACATAATATTATAAAATTTTTAGAAGAAACCAGTAGGGCCTAATGGTTAGGCATAGTTCTCAGACATGATTCAAAAAGCATAATCTGTAAAAGAAAAGAATTATTAATTTAATCAAACTTAAAAACTTTTTTTTCTGTTTTCTCTTAACTTATTGTTAAGAGAACTAAAAGTAAAGCCAAAGACTGGAAGAAAATATTTACAAGTCACATATCCAACAAAAAGGGCTTTTATCCAGAATATAGGAGGAATTCTCAAAACTCATTTGAGAACAACCCAATTAGTAAATGAACAAAGACTATTAGAGGGCAAAAGACAATTCAACAAAAGGATATAAGGTTGTTAACTAAGTATAGGATAAGTTGTTCAACATTATCAGCGATTCAGGAAATGCAAATTAAAACTATGATAATATGGCACTATACATTCTGCAGAAAGGCTAAAATTAAATATAATGACAATACGAGGTGCTGCCAAAGCTATGGAACATATAGAATTCTCAATCATTGCTAGTAGGGATGCACAATTGTACAAACACTCTGAAAGACAATTTGTCAGTTTCTAAAAAGTAGAACATATGCATATCATATGACTCAGCAACCCCATCACTGGATATTTATCCTCAAGAAATGTAAACTCATGTTTACATAAAAACCTATACAATAATGCATATAGCAGCTTTACTTATAATCACCAAAACTGGAAACAACCCAAATGTCTTACAACCAGTCAATGGATAAATAAATTACAGCATAGCATTCAGTGGAATACTAGTCAGCAAGGAAAAAGGAACTGTTAAAACATGATAACCTAGATGATCTCAAAGAACGAAGCCCACTTCAAAAGGTTACACCTTATATGATTTCACTTATACAATACTGTTCAAAAGATAAAATTATAGTAATGAAGAATAGATTCATCAACCATACGGTTAGAGGTGGGAGAAAGATGTAATGATAAAGGTATATCAGGTCAGAGTTTATCCCGGTTGTCAATCCTGACCGTAGCGGTGACTTCACGAATCAACTCATATGTCAAAACTCATAGAATTCGGAGCACCTGGGTGGCTTATTTGGTTATGAGTCTGCCTTTGGCTCAGGTCATGATCCCAACGTCTTGGGATCAAGCCCCCAACCAGACTCCATGCTCAGTGGGGAGTCTGGTTCTCCCTCTCCCTTTATCCCTCCTCTCTGTTCATGTTCTCTCCTCACTCTTTCAAATAATAAAAACCCATAGAATCCTATACCCCTTCCAAAATGTTAATATATTACTATATAATTATATATATTTTATATATTAGTATAATATATAAATATTAATATAATATAAACTATAAAATTAAAATTTTAATTTTTTTATTGTTTAAAATTTGAGTATAGTTGACATACAATGTAACATACAATGTTACAGACAATGTTAGTTTCAGGTGTATAACAGAGTGACTCAACTTCTCTATAGGTTACGCTATGCTCACCACAAGAGTAGCTGCCATCTGTCACCATACAACCCTGTTACAGTATTGACTACATTTGGTGTCCTGCACCTTTTAATCCTGTGACTTATTCATTCTGTAAGTGGAAGCCTGTACCTCCCACTCCCCTTTACTCATTTTGCCCATCCTCTTACTCTTCTCCCTCTGTCAACCATCAGTTTCTTCTCTGTATAAAATTTTTAAATATTTATATTTACCCATATAGAACCAAAAATGAATCTTGAAAACAGACACTCTTATCCCTATACAACCTATTCTCCACAGAACAATGAAAGTGATCCTTTTAAAAAGCAAATTTGTCACAGAGGACATTGAGTGAAGGAGAGGAGAAGTGAGTTGGGGGAAATCGGAGGGGGAGATGAGCCAAGAGAGACTGTGGACTCTGAGAAACAAACTGAGGGTTTGGAGGGGAGGGAGGTAGGGGGTTGGGAGGGCCTGGTGGTGGGTATTAAGGAGGACATGTATTGCAGGGAGCACTGGGTGTGGTGCATAAACAATGAATCTTGGAACACTGAAAAAATAAAATTTATAAATAAATAAATAAAAAGGAGGAGGGGAAACAAGGTAAATTTGTTCATGTCATCCTCTGCTCAATACATCCAGGGCCTTCCCAACAATATTAGAATAAAATCCAAAACCTATAAGGAGTTGTGATCCCACTGTGCCTCACTCTCAGCCTTCAATCCTTCTATGCTCTCACTCGATCCCTGTGCTCCAACCATACTGCCCTTTTCGCTGTTCCTTAAAGCACCTGCCAGTCTCAGGACCCTCACATTTGCTGTTTGCTTTGCCCAGAATTCCCTTCCCTCAGATATCACAGGGCTTGCTGTCTCCTTTACTCAGGTCTCCACTCAAATCTTGCTTCTTTACAGAGGTTTTCTAGGACTACCCTATCTAAGTTAACAAGTCCCCTGGCACAGCTTTTTACTATTATTATTATCACACTAATTATCTCAACCGATTCATTAAACCTTCTCCCCTCTCTCACCTTCTCTCTCTATTTCAATGAGAATGAGCACTTGGTTGGTTGGTTGGTTGGTTGGTTGGTTGGTGGGCTGGTTTTTTCCCACTGGTGAACCCCAGGCCCTAGAACAGAATCTGGAACATAGTAAGTATTCAAATTGTTGTGGGATTGATGCCCAAAATATAATTATTTTCATTATGCCACTCAGAAAGTCACAAGTAACTTTCATCATCTTCTTCATTCTAGTCAGCCCATTACTTGGCCCTTTCCCCCTTGTTGGATCAGGTGAACAATAGCTACTCAGCCCTCCTCCTGCTACCAGTGAATTGTAAAAAATCTCAATTTCCCTCTTCCCTAGGGAAAAGAGAGAGAGGAGACTTAAATACATGCTAAATTTGCTAAAGTTATTTACTTCTGTGTTATTAAAATATTACTAAATGTTATTCAACCTATTGTTTCTTGTCAATGAACGTTGTATCGTCCTCCTATAGTTTCTTTTTGCAACACTTGTTATTTTATTAAGAGATAACATTTTGAACAAAAAAATAAGAGTGCTTCTTTGATTTCTGTGGGGTTTTTTTGGGGGGGTGAAGTATGCTTAGCCATTTATTTTAGACATATTTCACAGAATTCAAGAGAGCCCATTTTAGAAAATCACTGCATTCTCATCCCATCATATCTTCAGAATTAAATTACTTATATTTCATTTTATTCTGAAAATAGCTTGTCATAGCCAATTCTTTGTACCTTGAAACCTACTTTTTGCTTGAAGAGGGAATAAGTATAAAGCCACATTTGTTAAATCTGAAGCTCTTCAATTAGTGGTTTGATGCTTTTTTCCCAGAATTATAGACAAATGTTAAACTTTGAAATGCCATCTCTTCATTGCCGAATAGCCAATCTTTTCCCTGAGAAATTATTAGTTCTGAGATCACTGACTGTATCTTTACAATTGCACCATATTCCAAATATGAAATTTTAGCAATTATAAGTTGGCCAGACTGAAACACAAGTCTCAAAGCCAGGCATTTTATAAATAGGAGATGTCTTAAAGTTTAATAAAAAATAAAGTCTGTCTCCCTTACTTGAAACAATATATCAAGGTATATTCCTAATTTTAGAAGATATTTTCATTTGAAGTTTTAAAAGTGATATTATGCTTTTGTTATAAAAAAGACTTTAAATAGTTCATTCATGTTATAATGTTTCTCAAGAATAGACAAATTTTAGATTTGTGCCTTTCTTTCTTCAGACTACTATCTCAAATACCCTTTTTTAAAAAAAATTTCATCCATAATGTCAGAACTTGTGGTTAAAATTACATACCCTGCCAAAGGAAAAAAAAAAAAAACACAACAACCTTACTGAGAGTGACAATTTAGCTCTTTAAGTTAAAACTACATGAACAGTTAAAAGAAAACATAGGGAAAAAACTTCATGACATCGGACTTGGCAATGACTACTCAAATATGACACCAAAAGCACAGCAAACAAAAGCTACAGTACACAAATGGGACTACATCAAAGTAAAAACCTTGTACATCAAAGGACACAATGAACAGAGTAAAAGGCAAACTATGGATTGGGAGAAACTATTTGCCTTTCATACATCTGATAAAAGGTTGATATCCAGGATATATAAATAACTCCTACAACTCAACAACAATAAAATCTAATAATCTAATTTAAAAATGGGGAGGGGAGGTAAGATGGTGAGAGAGTAGGGTGACCCTATGCTTGCCTCCTTCCTTGAACACAACTAAATAAATATCAAATCATACTAAACATCCAAGAAGTCAATCATAAGTCTTAGAGAACAAAGCTACAATCTACAAATTTAAAAAGTCAAAAAACTAAAAACAAAACAAAACAAACCAACCCATGGAAGGTGAGAACTGCAGAGCTCCCAGGGGAGAAAAAAAGGCATGGGCGTTGTCTCAGGAAGGGAGTCCTGATTGTGGAAAGAGTAGCGAGAAAGAAGAAAAAGAGAAAAAGAGCCAGGAGGGGACAAAGAAACAGTGAAAACACACACAGGAGACTAAACTAAAATCTATTCCCCAAAACCTTTGACGGGTAAGAGGAGAGGGTTATAATACCACCTGTTTTCTAGAAACAGCAGAGTGCAGATTGCGCAGTTTCAGTGGTCTGCAACGTTGCCACGTTCCCACCTGGGAGCCGAGAGTGCTCAGGTAGCAGAGCAGAGCCCCAGCAGCAGGCAGCCTGTGGATCCCCAGGGTCCTTCGGGCAGAAGCGGTTCTCCTATTTGGAGTGCACTTGGTAGAGGTGATACAGCCTCTCCAAGGGCAAAGGTCCCTGTAGGCGCCACCGAACCATCTCGCTCACCAGTATAGGAATGGATGCTGGCAGAGCTCAGCAAACCCTGGCAGGGGCTACATATTGTGATCTACCATAAACTCTGAACTGTTGGATGGTCACTGGCTGTCTTCTGCAACAAGCTGGCACCGACAACAGTGCAGGGAAACCCTCCTTGGAGGATCAGTGTGGGTCTGCAATACAAGGGTCTCTGAAGTAATGAGTTTTGAAACAGCCTCACCTGAAATAAAACAAAGGAACGCTGTGCCGTTTGGAAGATGGACAGTTCAGACAGTGTGAAGGCATGATTCTGACAGAAACCAAAGACACAGGCCAGGTCACTATTAGCGTATCTGGAGGGCTTACTGAAGAGAAGTGCCATGCATTTCTCCCCTGGGACACAAGAGAACCAGGCGCAGCCATTTTCTCTCCTCTCCCACCAGCTTGGTCCATCTCAGGAAACTAAACAGCATCACCACGTGGAGAATGGAGCTGCTATATCAAGCCCACCCCCCTGCACCCTGGAGGCACATCTCCACTAGGCTGTATGTTCCTCGCCCAGAAGACCAGAGCAAACCCCTTACCCACACCAAGTTCACCGATCATAAAGTGCTGCAAAACTTCAGCTCTAGGGGAAACGGGATCTAGCATCCTTTGGGGTTTTTTGTTTGTTTGTTTTTGTCTTTGTTTTTATTTTGGTCTTCTTTTTCTTTGCTTTTTTTTTTTTTTTTTTTTTGGATACAGAAAGAATTTTTTTATTTTAATTTATATTTTTTAATTTTTAATTTTTTTCCTTCTCTTTCTACCTCTTTTCTATCAAGCTTTTCATAACAAGCAGACCAAAACACACCTAGGATCTAGCTTCTTGTATTTTTTTTTTTTAATTTTTTTCTTCAATTTTTAAATTTTCATTTTATTTTCTCTTTTTTCTCCTCTTCAAAATGACAAGTTGGAGAAATTCACCCCAAAAGAAGAACAGGAAGAAATGACAGCCAGAGATAAATACAGAGATAAGTAAATGTCTGAATTAGAATTTAAAACAATTATAAGGATACTAGCTGAGGCATGCCTGGGTGGCTCAGTCAGTTAAGTGTCTGGGTGGCTCAGGTCCTGATCTCAGGGTCCTGGGATGGAGCTCCACCTTGGCCTCTCTGCTCTCCAGGGAGCCTACTTCTCCCTTTTCCTCTGTGCTCATGCTCTCTCTACCCCCCCCCCAAATAAATAAATAAAATCTTAAAAAAAAAAAAAAAAAGGATACTAGTTGGGTTTGGAAAAAGAATAGAAGACACTAGAGACCCCCTTACTGCAGAGGTAAAAGAACTAAAATCTAGCCAGGCCAAAATTAAAAATACTATTACCAAGATGTCAAATAGAGGCTCTAAAAATGAGGATAAGCAAGACTGAAGAGAGGGTCAGTGACAGAGAAGATAAAATTATGGAAAATAATGGGGGCGCCTAGGTGGCTCAGTGGGTTAGAGCCTCTGCCTTCGACTCAGGTCGTGATCCCAGGGTCTTGGGATCGAGCCCCACATCGGGCTCTCTGCTCAGCCGAGAGACTGCTTCCTCCTCTCTCTCTGCCTGCCTCTCTGCCTACTTGTGATCTCTGTCTGTCAAATAAATAAGTAAAATCTTTTTTAAAAAATTATGGAAAACAAATGGCTATCAGACACATGAAAAATGTTCATCATCACTAGCCATCAGGGAGATTCAAATTAAAACTACATTGAGATACCACCTGACACCAGTTAGAATGGCCAAAATTAGCAAGACAGGAAACAACGTGTATTGGAGAGGATGTGGAGAAAGGGGAACGCTCTTACACTGTTGGTGGGAATGCAAGTTAGTGCAGCCACTCTGGAGAACAGTGTGGAGATTCCTCAAGAAATTAAGAATAGAGCTTCCCTAGGACCCTGCAATTGCACTGCTGGGTATTTACCCCAAAGATACAGATGTAGTGAAAAGAAGAGCCATCTGTACCCCAATGTTTATTGCAGCAATGGCTATGGTCGCCAAACTGTGGAAAGAACCAAGATGCCCTTCAATGGATGAATGGATAAGGAAGATGTGGTACATATACATAATGGAGTATTATGCCTCCATCAGAAAGGATGAATACCCAACTTTTGTAGCAACATGGATGGGACTGGAAGAGATTATGCTGAGCGAAATAAGTCAAACAGAGAGAGTCAAGTATCATATGGTCTCACTTATTTGTGGAGCATAACAAAGAACATGGAGGACATGGGGAGATGGAGAGGAGAGGGAGTTGAGGGAAACTGGAAGAGGAGATGAACCATGAGAGACTATGGACTCTGAAAAACAACCAGAGGGTTTTGAAGGGGCTGGGGGGTGGGAGGTTGAGGAACCAGGTGGTGGGTAATAGGGAGGGCATGTACTGCATGGAGCACTGGGTGTGGTGCAAAAACAATGAACACTGTTACACTGAAAATAAACAAATTAAAAAAAATTTTTTTAATTAAAAAAAATTATGGAAAATAATGAAACTGAAGAGGAAAGAAGGTAATGGCCCATTAAGGTAGACTTAGGGAACTCAGCAACTTATTAAAATGGAATAACATTTA
Source organism: Meles meles (assembly GCF_922984935.1). NCBI lineage: Eukaryota > Metazoa > Chordata > Mammalia > Carnivora > Mustelidae > Meles > Meles meles. The sequence continues at coordinate 91,282,521 of NC_060068.1, forward strand.
TATCATAGGTTCCCAGAAAATGAAGAGATAAAAGGGACAGAAGGTATATGCAAACGAATTATACCTGAAAACTTCCCAATCTGGAAAATGACACAGACATCAAAATCAAAGAAGCACAGAGAATTCCCATTCAATTCACCAAAAGCCAGCCATCACCAAGGCATATCATAGTCAAACTCACAAAATAAAAAATGAGGAAAGAATCCTGAAAGCAGCAAGGGAAAAAAAAGTCCTTAACCTCCAAGGGAATGTAGATCAGGTTCATAGCAGATCTTTCCACAGAAATATGGCAAGCCAGAGAAAAGTGGTAGGAAATCTTCAAGGTGCTGAATGGGAAATATATGCAGCCAAGAATTCTTTCTCCAGCAAGGCTGTCATTCAGAATACAAGGAGTGATAAAGACTTTCCCAGACAAACAAAAACTAAAGGATTTCATAACCACTAAACCAGCCCTGCAAGAAATAATAAAGGGGACTTTTTGAGTGGGGGATAAGAAACCAAAGCAACAAAGACTAGAAAGGACAAGGGAACACCACCAGAAACACCAGCTCTCCAGGTAACACAATGACTCTAAATTCGTTATCTTTTAATAATCATTCTGTATGTAAATGGGCTACATACTCCAATCAAAAGACATAGGATATCAGAATTGAGAAAAAACAACACAAGATCCAATGATATGCTGCCTATAAGAGACTCATTTTAGACCTAAAGACAACTGCAGATTGAAAAGTAAGGGGGTAAAGAACTATCTATCATGCTAATGAATGTCAAAAGAAAGCCGGAGTAGCCATACTTGTATCAGACAAACTAGATTTTAAAACAGATCGTAACAAGAGTTGAAGAAGGGGATTACATCATAATTAGGGGATCTATACATCAAGAAGATTTAACAATTGTAAATATTGTAAATCCCCAACTTGGGAGCACCCAAATATATATGTCACTTAATAATAAACATAAAGAAACTCATTGATAATAATACAATAATACTAGGGGACTTTAACACTCCACTTACAGCAATGGACAGATCATCTAAGCAGAAAATCAACAAGGAAACAATGGCTTTGAATGACACACAGGACCAAATGGACTTAACAGATATATTCAGAACTTCAAGCAACAGAATACACATTCTTTTCAAGTGCACATGGAACATTCTCCAGGAAAGATCACATACTGGGTCACAAATTGGCCCTCAACAAATACAAAATGATCAAGATCATACCATGCATATTTTCAGAGCACAATGCTATGAAACTCCTCCCCTTCCAATTTCCCCCCTTCATTTTTCCCTTCCTTCTCCTAATGTCCTCCATGCTATTCCCTCTGTTCCACAAATAAGTAAGATCATATTACTTTCTCTGCTTGACTTATTTCACTTAGCATAATCTCCTCCAGTCCCATCCACGTTGATGCAAAAGTTGGGTATTCATCCTTTCTGATGGCTGAGTAATATTCCATGTATATATGGACCACATCTTCTTTACCCATTTGTCTGTTGAAGGGCATCTCAGCTCTTTCCACAGTTTGGCTACTGTGGACATTGCTGCTAGGAACACTGGGGTGCATATGGCCTTTCTTTTCACTACAGCTGTATCTTTGAGGTAAATATGCTAATGTAATAAAAAGAAAAAAAAGAAATTCATGATGAGAAGTACACTCATGATGATGAGCACTGAGTAATGTATGAAATTGTTGAATCACTATATCATACCCCTGAAACTAACATAACACTGTATGTTAACTATACTAGACTTAAAATTTAAAAAAAAATTTTTTAACTCCATTTGTACTTGCAATAAAAAAAACACGTGTTAAAAAAGAAAAAGCTGGGCACCTGGGTGGCTCAGTGGGTTAAAGCCTCTGCCTTCAGCTCAGGTCATGATCTCAGGGTCCTGGGATTGAGCCTCACATCGGGGTCTCTGCTCAGCAGGGAACCTGCTTCTCCCTCTCTCTCTGCCTGCCTCTCTGCCTACTTGTGATCTCTGTCTGTCAAATAAATAAATAATATCTTTTTTTAAAAAGAAAGAAAAAGCTATGAAACTTGAAGTCAACCAAAAGAAAAAATTTAATTGACTATATTCTTTACAACAGAATTATGTTCACAATAAAATTGTTTTCTTATGTATCCCACGCATCTACTTATACACAGCCTCCCCCATTATGAATATGCCTCACCAGAGTGGTAAGTCTGTTGTAATTGATGAACCTACATTAACACATCATTATCACCTGAAATACGTGGAGGTTAAAGAACATCCCACTAAAGAATGAATGCATTAACCAGGAAATTAAAGAAGAAATTTTAAAAATGCATGGAACCAAATGAAAATGAAAAGATGACAGTCCAAAACCTTTGGGATGCAGCAAAAGCAGTCCTAAGAGAGAAGTGTATAGCAATACAGGCCTACCTCAAGAATCAAGAAAAGTCTCAAATACACAAACTTATCTTACACCTAAAGGAACTAAAAAAGGAACAGTAAATAAAGCTTAAAGCCTGCAGAAAAAGGGAAGTAATAAAAATCAGACATAAATAAATTATATAGAAACAAACAAACAACAACAACAACAACAAAGCCGAACAGATCAAAAAAACTAAGAGTTCGTTCTTTGAAGCAATTAATAAAGTTGATAAACCCCTAGTCCGGCTTATCAAAAAGAAAAGAGAAGTCACAAATGAAAGAGGAGAGACCACAATAAACACAACAGAAATACAAATAATTATAAGAGAATACAATGAAGAATTATATGCCAACAGAGTGGGAAATGTGGAAGAAATGGACATATTCCTAGAAATTTACAAACTACCAATACTGAAACAGGAAGAAACAGAAAATTTGAATAGATCCATAACCAGCAAAGAAATTGAATCAGCAATCAAAAATCTCCCAACAAACAAAAGTTTGTTTGATGGCTTCCCAGGGGAATTCCACCAGACATTTAAAGAGGAGTTAATGCCTATTGTTCTCAAACTGTTCCAAAAAATAGAAATGGAAGGAAAACTTCCAAACCCATTCTATAAAGCCAGTATTGTCTTAGTTCTAAAACTAGGCAAAGACCCCACTAAAAAGGAGAATTATAGGCCAGTGTCCTGATGAACATGGATGCAAATGTTCTCAATAAAATACTAGCAAATCAAATTCAACAGTACATTAAAAGAATTATTCACCAAGATCAAGTTCCTGGGCTGCAGGGATGTTTCAATATTCACAAATCCATGTGATACACTACATTAATAAAGGAAAGGTAAGAACCATATGATCCTGTCAATAAATGCAGAAAAAGCATTTGACAAAATACAGCATTCTTTCTTGGGGGAAAAAAAAAAGCTCAACAAAGTGGGATAGATGGAACATACCCCAACATCATGAAGGCCATATATGAAAAACCACAGTTAATATCATTTTTAATGGGAGGGGCGCCTGGGTGTTAAGCCGCTGCCTTCGGCTCAGGTCATGATCTTAGGGTCCTGGGATCGAGCCCCGCATCGGGCTCTCTGCTTAGCGGGGAGCCTGCTTCCTCCTCTCTCTCTGCCTGCCTCTCTGCCTACTTGTGATCTCTCTATCTCTCTCTATCAAATAAATAAATAAAATATTTAAAAATATATATATATCATTTTTAATGGGAAAAAAATGAGAGCCTTTCCACCACAGGCAAGAACAAGAGAAGGATGTCCACTTTTATCATTACTATTTAACATAGTACTGGAAGTCTTAGCCTCAGCAATCAGACAACAAAAAGAAATAAAAGGCATCCAAATTGGCAAGGAAGAAGTCAAACTTTCACTATTTGCAGATACTCTATCTATAGATATTTGCAGATTCTGTATCTGTAGAAAATATGAAAGACTCCACCAAAAAATTGCTAGAACTAATACATGAATTTAGTAAAGTTGCAGAATATAAAGTCAATGTGCAGAGATCTGTTGCACTTCTACACAGCAATAATGAATCATCAGAAAAAGAAATCAAGGAATTGACCCCATTTGCCATTGTACCAAAAACAAAAAGATACCTATTGTAAACCTAATAATTAACCCAACTAAGAATAAACCTAACTAAAGAAGTAAAAGATCCATACTCCGAAAACTACAGAAGAACACTTCTAAAAGAAATTGAAAAGGACACAATGAAACAAAAAAGCAATCCAGGCTCATGGGATGGAAGAACAAATATTGTCAAAAATGTCTATGCTACCCAAAGTAATCTACACATTTAATGTCATCCCTATGAAAATACTGCCAGAATTTTTTGCAGGGCTAGAAAAAAACTATCCTAAAATTTGTATAGAAGCACAAAAGACCCCAAATAGCCAAAGCAAACTTGAAAAAGGAAAACAAAACTAGAAGCATCACGATTTTGGATTTCAAGCTGGATTTCAATATTACAAAGCTGTAGTTATACTACTGACACAAAAACAGACACATAGATCAACAGAACAGAAGAGAGGACCCAGAACTGGACCCACAACAATATGATCAACTAATCTTTGTCAAAGCAAGATAGAATATCCAAGGAAAAAAGACAGTTTCTTCAATAAACAGTGTTGGGAAAACTCGACAGCAACATGCAGAAGAATGAAACTGGACCACTTTCTTACATCATACATAAAAATAAAACTCAAAATGGATGAAAGACCTAAATGTGATACAGGAAATCATCAAGTCCTAGAAGAGAACGCAGGAAGGTAATTTCTTTGACCTCAGTTGTAGCAACCTCTTACTAAACATGTCACCAGAGGCAAGGGAAACAAAAGCCGAAACTAGCTATTGGGATTTCATCAAGATAAAAAGCTTCTGCACAGTGAAGTGAACAATCAACAAAACTAAAAGGCAGGGAGATGTTTGCAAATGACATATTGGATAAAGGGATAATATCCAAAATCTCTTAAGAACTTACCAAACTCAATACCCCAAATAAACAAATAATCCAATTAATAAATAGGGAGAAGACACGAGTAGACATTTCTCCAAAGAAGACATCCAGATGTCTAACAGACACATAAAAATATGCTCGATGTCACTCATCGTCAGAGAAATACAAATCAAAATCATGAAGAGATACTACCTCAGACCTGTCACAATAGCTAAAATGAACAACTCAAGAAAGAACAGGTGTTGGTAAGGATGTGGCGAAAGGGGAATCCTCTCACACTGTTGGTGGGAATGCAAACAGGTACAGCTACTGTGAACAATAATATGGTGGCTGGTTCCTCAAAAAGTTAAAAAGAGACCTACCCTATGATCCAGCAATTCCACTACTAGGTATTTACCCAAAGGATAAAAAAATACAGATTCGAAGGGATACATGCACCCTGATGTTTATAGCACCATTATCAACAATAGTCAAACTATGGAAAGAGCACAAATCACAACTGACTTATGGATGGATAAATAGGATGTGGTATATACATATACAAGGGAGCATTACTCAGCCATCAAAAAGAATGAAATCTTGCTATTTGTAATAACATGGATGGAGCTAGAGTGCATTATGCTAAGTGAAATAAGTCAGAGAAAGACAAACACCATATGGTCTCACTCATATGTGGAATTTGAGATGGAAAACAGATGAACATATCTGGGGGAAAGAAAGGGGAGAGGAAGGGAGGAGGGAAACAAACCATAGGAGACTCTCAACAATGGAGAACAAACTGAGGGTTGATGGAGAGAGGTGGGGGGAGATGGGCTGGAAGGGTGATGGGTATTAAAGAGGGCACTTGTGGTGATGAGCACTGGATGTTGTATGTAAGTGATGAATCACTAAATTCTACCCCAGAAACCAATATTGCACAGTATGTTAACTAAGTTAAATTTGAGTTTTAAAAAATGGGGAAGGTAGACTTTCTCCAAAGATGATATACTAAAGACCAACAAGCATATGAAAATGCATTCAAAGCAACTAAACATCAAAGGAATTCAAGTCAAAATAATGAGGAAATATTACCCCAAATCCATTAGGATGGCTAATGTCCTGGGATGGAGCCCCGAATAGGGCTCTCTGCTCAGCAGGGAGCCTGCTTCCTCCTCTCTCTCTGCCTGCCTCTCTGCCTACTTGTGATCTCTGTCAAATAAATAAATAAAATCTTTTTTTAAAAAAATCAAAGTAATAAGTGTTGTTGAGGATACAGAAAATGTGGAGCTTTTGTGCCTTGTGCACTGTCAATTGAATTGTAAAATGGTGCAACTGATGAAAAACAGTAGTGAGCTCCTCAAAAAATTAAAAATAGAATTACCATATGATCCAGCAATTCTTCCAAGCAAATAACCAAAAGAACTGCAGGATCTCAAAGACATATATGCACATCATGTTCATAGCAGTACTATTCATAGTAGCTAAGAGATAAAAGCAACTCAAACACCCATCAACAGATAAATGGAAAAACAAATGTAGTATATACAAACAATGGAATATTAGTCTATTTTAGGGAAGGAAATCCTGTCTATAGCATGGATGAATCTTGAACACCTTATGCTAAATGAAATAAGCCAGTCACAAAAAGACAAACTGTACAGTTCTCCTTATATGAAGTATATAAAGAAGGCAAATTCATGGGAACAAAAAGTAGAATGGCGGTTCACAGGAGATGGAGGAATTCAGGCAAGGGAATTTAATGGGTTTAATGGGTACAAAGTTTCAGGTTTGCAAGATGAAAAAGTTCTGGAAATCTGTTTCACAACAATATGCATCTATTTCATACTGCTGAACTATACTTAAAAATGGTTTCATGATGGGAAGTTGTTATGTAGTTGTTACCACAATTTTCTCTAAAGTTGCATGAGTGTTTTAACTGGCTTCATTATCCAAACAATTGCTGTGTTCTTTTGTGAAAGTGTGGTTTAAACACATGTCCAAGAAAGTCCTAAGAGAAAGAGGCCATTTCTGTCCCTTAAATACTTAGCCCAGAGCTAGAGGAGCATATGATGATAAGAAAGTACACAAAATTAAGGTTCTCTGTGCAATATGATTTAAAGAAAGTCAGAAAAATTCTGAGTGACTCAAAATATCTGCCCTTTAGTGACTCAAAATTTCTCCTCTACTTTTGCATAATGCCTCAATTGCTTTCAGTTAAAAATTAGTACTCAGTATATGTTAATAAGTATCTACTTCCAATAAGCAATTCACAGGAATTAATTAGGTTCTATGACATTTTCTTCTTCAACTAACAGAGATTTGCCCTAAGAGACATTATTAGAGAAGAGAGGGTATAAGTATAGATCAGTGGATACTTCAATGGAAAGCCATCCCAGGTGGAGTGCTACAAGTCAATACTAGATAAAAGGACAGTAAAAAGCACTGAAGAATAGGGAGAAAGATTCAGACGCACTAATGAATTGTCTAGCTGGACATCTGTAAACTCCCTGAGGCTATTTGGTCTTATATCCAACAAGTAGGGAATTTGAAGCACTGAGTTTTATCCCATTTAAATAATGATAGGCTAATAAGATACAAGTTTAATTACAGAATGATCTTTATTGCTTAGCTGTTATGAAAGATACAATATTTCTCATCTACTTTAATACAAATGTATTATTTTTTGCACTTTGTATGTTTGTGGATTTAGTATTTCGGTACTTTAATGTATTATTTTATTACAATGAATTGATGAGCTACTAAGAATATTCTTAAGGACATGGTGAAGTTTACTATAAAAATAGGCCCAATGAGATATCTACAAATAAAAAGTTCAGACATATAAATTTAGATTTTTTTAAAAGAGCTAATCTTTCTTTTAAAAAATTCTGTTAAATTTACTGTCCCCCCAAATTCTATATAGGGCAGTGGTTCTCAAACTTAAGCAGATATTAGAATCACATTAGAGACTTGTTCAAATAAAGACTTCTGGACCTGGCCTGAGTTTCCTACTTGGTAGTTCTGGGATAAAGCCCAAGAATCTGATTTTCTAGCTGGAATTTCTAACATCTAGCTGGTGTTGCTGGTCAGGAACCAAAATGTGAGAACAATTGCTACAAAAATTATTTTCATGTAGCAAACTGAGTAACTGCCACAAGAGAAAATTTTGAGTAAAATAAATTTTCATTAAAAAGTATCATTAGCCTCAAATTCATTCACCGTTTATAAATCACATGGCTGTTTGGTTGCTAGGCTTTTATAGCTCAGAAACCACCCAAATGTTCCAGCATGAGGTTTAGCATAAGATCATAGTCATTTCCAGAATGGCTCCACTACTGTGTGAAGGTCCAACCGGAAACACATGGGCATAGTGGATTTTGTGTTGGTAGTTCTCTATTACGAAGAGTACACAGAATTCTGGCAATACTCTCTGTCACTCCACAAGTTCATGAATGAATGATAAAACAGAACTTAACAGCAATTTGTCCATAAATAAGAACCACTGCTCTTATGTGGCCTGTAAAATGTTTCTTTGAAATACATCAATACAGGCATTTGCATTTACTTCTAAGGTCATACTGAAGTTCACTCTGTAGTCTCTCTCTCTCTCTCTCTCTCTCTTTATTATTTTTTCTGTGAGATGATTTCTGGGGAAATGAGACCCAAAACATGATCACATTGATAAAAGAGATGTAAGGATAACACTAATTAACACTAATTCTTACCAAGAGAACCAACCCATGTTCATACTACATCAAGCACACATATATAGCACTTCTTTTTAAAAAGAAACAGTTTTAGCACATAATATTTTCCTCTCATTTATCTTGACAGTATTAAAAAGAAGTTATCAGAGAGTGCACAGATCACAAATCAACAACTTTTTATGTTATGTTTCTCAGCTTTTTTTGACAAGGTTAGTAAACAAATAGCTCAGTGGGCTCTGAGATGAGTTCTTAGAGTTATCCCCAACAATCTTGCCACCTTCTCTTCCAAGACTAAGCACTACTTCTATTGTGACATATCTCTACACAGATAGACACCTTGACTGGCTTTGTTTTACCCATGGGGAACCACTTTAAAGAAAAAACGAAAGTGTTAGGCATTACTAATGAGACTGACATTGCGCTAGAATTTAGGGTCAGACTGCTGAATAGACAGGGTCTCTGCCCTTGTGAAGCAGATGTGAGGGGTGGGGGACAAGCACCAAGTGTGCAGGAGGAGGCCTTCAATACCTATAACTGAGCCAAGCTCAGGTAGACATGGGGTGAGAAGGGACTGTCATAGTATGCCCAACAATGTCTAGAACATACGATAGTTATCTTTTAAAATATTTGTTTATGGATTCAATTGTTTTGTGATTGAAGGAAACTTAAAATGTGCCAGGCATAGTCCTTTGGAGTCTTTCAGCCATAAATATTATATGAACTTCCAGAAATATTACTCATTTGACTTTGATTTCTTCATAAATGTTAAGGTTTCCAGGAAAGGAAGCATTTCAGATGCCAAATTTCATATAAGTTGTCACTTCCTTCATGATCTAAAATATACTTTCTCTAATATAAAATATAAATGTGATAAATAAACATGTTCTTTTACATGTTTCTTTATTTAACTCAAGCAGACAACCAATATAACTCATATTTTTAGTAAACAGAACAAACTAGCTGGTGACTTTGGCATTAAATGACATTTGGATTAAATTGCTCAATGAGTCAATTTGGTTATAAATCTGGTCAATAATTATTTCTTACACATTTGTGGGTCAGAACTTAAACTGAATAATTTCCTACACCATGTGGCATCAAATGTGGTTTTTCTATGATATGCAGCTGGAAGCTGGGCTGGTCTGGATGGTCCAAAATGGCTTCACACACATGGCTGTATTCTCCACCAGGACTGCTAGAAAATTGGACTTACTGGTCTCCTCTCCACCTTTCCCTTTTCACTCTTCCCTTCCATATTCTCTCTGCAGACAGGTAGACTTCTAAAGCTTCATAAAGCTCAAGGCTTTATGTGACTAAGGTGGACGCTACCAGTTCTCTTAAAGGTTAATCCCAGAACTGGCACACTTCACTCTACTTCTTTGGTCAAAGTAATGGCGGTTCAGACCACAAACAACAGAAGGAAAATGGACTCCATCTCTCAATGGGAGGAGTGTCAAGGAATTTGTGCACATCTTCAATCTACCATGGTGGTAAACGTAGCAGTCGGGGAGAGAAAATTATACACAGAAGTCCCCATAAGAGGAGGAACTCTGGTACAGTTGAGGAACTTGGAGATCTGTGTGATTTTAGTGCACAGATCCAAGTTGAAGCTGGACAGATATATTCAAAGTCAAATTAAGAATGGAGTCATTGTCCAAAAAGCAATAAGGAATCATTAAAAGTTCTTAACAAGGGATAAAACGATCAGTTTTGCAGCTCAAAGAGATCACTCTACACAAAGGTATAAATTACCCATTAGAGGGAGGCCAGAGTGACTGCATGGGGGCTGGGTAAAGAATGATGTTAGCTGTGAATATAGAGATAAATGGAGGGTTCAAGAGCTTTTTTAGCCAATGAAGCTAACAGGACTTAACCAAAGTATTCAATATGGGAAGGAAAGAATAGTGAGATAGAGGTCTCAAGAATGGTTATTAGGTCTGGTGGATGTAATAAGATGATAAAGGTTTCTCTTCACTGTACTGGAAATGCTAAAAGGCGATCCTGAGTTCAAATGATCTTAGCTCTGTAGGTGTGAAAATCAGACCAAAGAGCTATATTAGAGGTAGAAATCCCATATACATATTTAAGAATAATTTCTCTATAATAACACATTCATCTCAGCTTTTTAAGAAACTATTGTGGCTCCTACCATTTTGCAGATCAAATATCTAAAGTTATTACCCAGCACTGAAGTTTATCATCCCCTTCACTGACACTCATGAGTCTGCTATAGTTATTCTTCTCGTGGCTCTTCTAGCACATGAGACTTTATTACTATCCATGACAATCCCTTCTTTAAGTCAGCTGATGCCTCACCTCTTTCCTGTGGACATTCTTCTTGTTAATCCAACTCTCAGATACTACATTTTGTCATCATTTGTATTGCTTGGGGGCCTACCTCATGTGCGCTAAGCTTTGTCTTTAGTTTGTTTCATTTAGATGAATCTTGTTTCACCAAACAGAGTTACACATTTTTAGAAGACAAAAACGGTGAGTTCTACTTCTTTGGCAGTCTTAATAGTATATAGTAGTATGAACACAGCAGGCATGTCAAAATTTAATTAAACTGCATTTCAGCTTATGACTTCTCTGGTTATGGTAGTTTCTGAGAAATCTTTCTTGGAAATAGAATTGAGAGAGAGAGAGAAAGAGAGAGAAAGATCGGTCCCTGGAAAAGTAAAAAGCAAAATCTTGGCTATGATGCTCTACAACTAAGCAACAGAAGTAAGTTTAATATTACTTTCATTATATTGCCTTTTAACTTGACCAAAAGATGATGGGGCTACTGACATAAATGAATAAAAATAAATGTACCACTGTTTAACATAATGCAGATTAAAGTCATTGAGATAAACACCTACCATCATGTGAACGTCATTCTTTGCCCCTTTTGTTTTTATAATTCTTCCATGTGAGTATGTGTCACTGCAAAACTGGAGCCACTGAATTCTTTAAATCTTTCTAATGTTTCAGCAAATTTAACTTAAGTTCTACACTGTAGTTCTAAGTATGTTTATTTTCTTCAAGCTTAGAAACATTAGCTTGAAATGCTATCTGTGCAGTTTATTTTTAGATGTAATTTAATTTTCTAATTTGTTTCTCTGAGTTTTTACTTTTTTAAAGATTTTATTCATTTGATAGGGAGAGGGAGAGAGATAGAGCACAAATAGAGCATCAGGCAGAGGGAGAGGGAGAAGCAGACTCTCCACTGAGCAGAGAGCCTGATGTGGGGCTCGTTCCCCAAACCCTGGGATCAATGACCCAAACTGAAGGCAGATGCTCAACCAATTGAGCAATCCAGGCACCCCTTTCTGTGTTTTTGTAATTTTCAATAAAAATTCTCAATGGGAATAATTTTGTGGACTCTGAGCACTCATTAGAAGAAACCATCAGGAGAATGACCAGTTGTCTCAACTGTCCCAAGCACCCAGTTTCAACCCCAGGGTAACTTTACTGGGGTCAAAATCACCAAGATACCCTTCAGCCTATAACAGAGTAATAGGAACCAGATTTGTTCTTAAAATGGTATTTTAAACTAGAAAACCAAATGAAACAATGTAGAGTTTTTAAACATTGGAAAATAGGCAGTAAGGGACAGTGATCCTTAATATAAGGGAAACAAATGAAATTAGAAATCAAACAGAGCCCAGCTAACTCTTCGAGTTGAGAAGAGAGAAATATGATCTTGTGGAGGCCAACCTGTCCAAAATTTGGGGGAAAAAATAAAAGAAAGGAAGGAACTGCATAAAGAGCTATCTGCAGAGGTCTTCAGGTTTCCTAAAGTCTTTGGCTGAGTACTTATCTTTTTGTATGTATGAAGGAAGTAGCAAAGGCCTTAGAAAACAACTTCCTGGAAGAAGTAGGCAAAAAGTTTTATTTTATTTTTTAAGATTTTTATTTATTCATAAGAGAGAGAGAGAACACACAAGCAGGGGGAGAGGGAGAAGCAGACTCCCCACTGAGCTGGGAGCCCAACATGAGGCTCGATCCCCTGGAATCATGACCTGAGCCAATGGCAGATGCTTAACCATCAGAGACACCCAGGCACCCCTGCAAATGTTTTTAGAGTCCACGCCAGAATATAGATAATTTTTACTCCTACCACCCAGAGTGGAAATACCTCCAAATACCTAGGGCTTTAGCAGAATCCTTCAAAAGATAGTACATTAGTAGTGGGGACAAATTAGTCCTTGACTAAGGGCTGAATTGACCCACACTAACAATGTTTTAAAAGAAGCTTTGGAAGGATCAAGTTAATTTCACATGATTTACCTATTTCCCAGAACAAAACCCAATAATATATAAAGGAATACAAAATCCATGAAGCACCAATGTAAAATTTACAATATCCAGCATCTAAAATTACCAGGCATACAAAAATATCAGAAAGTATAACCCATAACCATGAACAAAAGCAACCAGTAGGAACAGATCCAGAAATTACAAAAGCTAGGGGCACCTGAGTGTCACAGTCAGTTAAGCACCTAACCCTTGGTTTCAGCTCAGGTCATGATCTCAGGGTCACGGGATCAAGTTCTGCTTTGGGCTTGTGCTCAGCATGGAGTTTGCTTGAGAGCTTCTCTCCCTCTCCCTTACTACTCCCCCACTTCTCTAAAATAAATAAATAAATCTTTAAAGAAGAAATGACAAAATTATAGAATTAGCAGATATTGACAGATATTATAACTCTGTATCTGCAGCCCATTCACTTAAGAACATATATCTATATATAATATAGATGTATCAGCTGTTATATCTATAGTCCCATGTTTAAGAAGTTAGGAAAAACTAATAGCATGAGAAGAAAAATACTGAAGACATAAAAACACCCCAGATAAACTTCTGGAGACAAAACATATAATATGAAATGACAACCCAGATGAAATTATCTATATATAAAAACAGAATGAAACATCAGTGAACTTGAAGACATAATAAAAGAAACTCTCCAAACAGATGTCCATTTTTGCCTCTGGCCTGGAGCTCTACCTCAAGAACCACTATGCCTTGATAGTCAAGACTTGCCCTGGTAGAGGTCTGTGCCCTCACAGCAGGGTGGATGGCCAAGAAGAGTGTCACCAATCATCCAACCAAGAATAGACTCAACTTGGCCTAGTATTTCTTCTGCTTCAAGAGTCTGGAAGGATAGGAACGAGATAAGGGACTACAAAAAAAACCCGCAATCAACAATAAGCAAAAGAATTGGAAGAAACTCCAAAGAAACTATAGTATGCCATTGAGCAGCTGAGTGTCTTGGAGTGACATCTCTCACCTTATTCACTCAACCTCAATTAAAAAAAAAAAAAAAATCACTCCCAAGGCATGTTTTCCCATGTTGCCAACTTTTCTGTGGGACTCATTAAGCATGCTTTTGCCTTCAGAAGGAGGAACTTCAGGGTGCCTGGGTGGCTCAGTCATTAAGCATTTACCTTCAATTCAGGTCACAATTCCAGCACCGCATCGGGTTCACTGCTCCGTGGGAAGCCTGCTTCTCCCTCTCCCACCCCCCTTGCCTGTGTTCCCTCTCTTTGTCTCACTCTGTAAATATATAAATAAAATCGTAAAAAAAAAAAAAAAAAAAAAAAGAAGGAACTTCAAAACTGAAAAAAGGGAGAAGAGTCAAGATGGAAGAAGGGTAGTAGACTGAGATGACATCAGGTCACAGGAGTTCAGCTAGATAGTTATCAAACCATTCAGAACACCTACAAACCCAACAAGACATTGAAGAGAAGAAGAGAAGCAATTCTAGAAACAGAAAATCGACCACTTTCTGAAAGGTAGGAAATGCGGAGAAGTGAATCCGAGGGGATAGGAAGATAGACCGTTGGGGGAGGGGCCGGCTCCCAGCAAGTGGCAGAGCAACGGAGCACAAAATCAGAACTTTTAGAAGTCTGCTCCACTGAGGGACATCGCTCCAGAGCTAAGTGGGGATGGAGCCCTCATGGGGACAGGGTGTTCTCAGGTCCCACTGGGTCATAGAAGGATTGGGGGTGTCTGAGTGTAGCAGAGCTCAGAGGTATCAGAGCAGGGAAGCTGACTACAGAGATGGAGCCAAGGAGTGAGCTCTCAGCTTGGGGTTACCTTAAACAGTGATCTGCGGCACAGTTGGGCCACTGCTCTTTGGACAGGGACCCCAGAAGTGGCAGATCCAGGAAGACTCACCATCCTCCTATGGAGGCAGGAATCTGCTGGGTTTGGAGACTCTAAAAACTTTTTTTTTTTTAAGATTTTATTTATTTATTTGACACAGAGAGATCACAAGTAGGCAGAGAGGCAGGCAGAGAGAGAGAGGAGGAAGCAGGGTCCCTGCGGAGCAGAGAGCCTGATGCGGGGCTCGATCCCAGGACCCTGAGATCATGACCTGAGCCGAAGGCAGCGGCTTAATCCACTGAGCCACCCAGGTGCCCCGGGTTTGGAGACTCTAAACAGGACTATGTGCCAGAGACAGAAACACCAGGACAGGTCCAGTGAGCTCGGAGTAGTACGGCCGAAGACCAGGGAGATGGGAGTGATTGAGTGCTTTTCTCTGAGAGTGCACTGAGGAGAGGGGCTCCAACCTCTCGGCTCCTCTGGGCCAGAGATTAGGAGGCCGCCATTTTCATTCCAGTCCTCCATAGCTCTACAGAAAACATTCAGGGAACAAAAGCTCTGGAGAGCAAACCTTAGCAGATTAAGTAGCCCGGCCCCTGGCAAGGACAGCACAATTCCTCCTAAGGCAAAGACATCTGAGAATCACTACAACAGGCTGATTCACCCAGAAAATCAGCAAGAACATCCAGCCAAGACCAAGCTCACTGATGAAGGGGAACAGCAGAATTCCAGAGCGGGGAAAGCAAAGCATGGAGTTTATGTCTTCTTCCCCATGATTCTTTAATCTTGCAAAGTTAATTAAATCTTCTTAAATTTTATTTTTTTCTTATTCTAATTATTTTAACTTTTTCTCTTTCCTTTTTTAAAGATTTTTTACCAGTTTATCTTAACAATACCTTTCTTTAAAAAAATCTTTTTAATCACTTCTCCACGTTTTGGCTAAGACCAAGTGTAAAAAAATCTTTTTAAACCTTTATTATTATAGTCATATTTTATCCCTCATTGTATCTAACATTATTTTTTGTATACATATAGAGTTTTTTCTTCTAAAAAATTTTTGGGATACAATTTCTTCTAATAGATCAAAATATACCCGAAATTTAGCACAGGGCTTTGTTCTAATGTCCAGCCTGAGCAAATTCTCTGCACTTTCTTTTTTTTCTTTCTCCAAGGAAATTATCTTATCAATTCTTTTTTTAGAATTTTCTTTACAGTCATATTCCATCCCTTCATAATGTTTACACTTATTTTTGTATATAAATATATAAGTTTTTCTTTCTTTAAAAAATTTTGGGAGGTAGTTTCTTCTAAGAGTCCAAAATACACCCAAAATCAAGTGGGTGGCTCTGTTCTATTCACCAGTCTAATGTGCATGTGTGTGTGTGTGTGTGTGTGTGTGTGTGTGTGTATCTTTTTAAATTTTTTAACTTTTTTACCACTTTCTTCTCCCCATGATTTGGGGTCTCTTATGATTTGGGGTCTCTTATGATTTGATTAGTGTACATTTTTCTGGGATCTTTGCCACCCTTTTAGTATTTTATTCTCTCATTCATATATTCTTATCTGGATAAAATGACAAGGCAGAAAAACTCACCACAAAAAAAAGAACAAGAGTCAGGACTGAATCTAGGGACCTAATCAATACAGACATTGGTAATATGTCAGATCTAGAGTTCAGAATGACGATTCTCAAGGTGCTAGTTGGGCTCAAAAAAGGCATGGGAGATATTAGAGAAACACTGTCTGGAGAAATAAAATTCCTTCCTGGAGAAATAAAAGAACTAAAATCTAAACAAGCTGAAATCAAAAAAGCTATTAATGAGGTGCAATAAAAAATGGAGGCTCTGGGTGCCTGGGTGGCTCAGTGGGTTAAAACTTCTGCCTTTAGCTCAGGTCGTGATCCCAGTGCCCTGGGATTGAGTCCCACATCAGGCTCTCTGCTCAGCAGTGAGCCTGCTTCTCCATCTCTCTCTGCCTTCTTCTCTGCCTACTTGTGATCTCTGTCAAATAAATAAATAAATAAAATCTTTAAAGAAATAAAAAATAAAAAAATGGAGGCTCTTACTGTTAGGATAAATGAGGCAGAAGAGAGATTTAGTGATATAGAAGACCAAATAACAAAAGAAGCTGAGCAAAAGAGAGACAAACAACTACTGGACCACAGGGGAGAATTGGAGAGATAAGTGACACCATAAGAAGAAACAATATTAGAATAATTGGGATTCCAGAAGAAGAAGAAAGAGAGAGAGGGGCAGAAGGTACATTGGAGCAAATTATTGTAAAGAATTTCCCTAATATGGCAAAGGGAACAAGCATCAAAATCCAGGAGGCACAAAGAACCCCCCTCAAAATCGGTAACAATAGGTCCACACCCCATCATCTAATAGTGAAAATTACAAGTCTTAATGACAAAGAGAAAGTGCTGAAATCAGCCTGGGACAAGAAGTCTGTAACATACAACGGTAGAAATATAAGATTGGCAACAGACTCATCCACAGAGACCTGGCAAGCCAGAAAGAACTGGCATAATATATTCAGAGCACTAAATGAGAAAAGCATGCAGCCAAGAATACTATAGCCACCAAGGCTATCACTGAAAATAGGAGAGATAAAAAGCTTCCAGGACAAACAAAAACTAAAAGAATTTGTAAACACCAAACTGGCCCTACAGGAAATATTGAAAGGGGTCTTCCAAACAAAGAGAGAACCTAAAGGTAGTAGACCAGAAAGGAACAGAGACAATATGCAGTAACAGTTGCCTTACAAGCAATACAATGGCAATAAATTCATATCTCTCAATAGTTACCCTGAATGTAAATGGGCTAAATGCCTCCAATCAAAAGACACAGGGTATCAGAATGGATAAAAAAACAAAACCCATCAATATGCTGTCTATAAGAAAACCATTTTAGACCCAAAGACACCTCCAGATTTAAAGTGAGGGGGTGGAAAGCCATTTACCATTCTGATGGACATCAAAAGAAAGCTGGGGTGGCGATCCTTATATCAGATCAATTAGATTTTAAGCCAAAGACCATAATAAGGAATGAGGAAGCACACTATATCATACTCAAAGGGTTTGTCCAACAAGAAGATCTAACATTTTTAAAAATCTATGCCCCTAACATGGGAGCAGCCAACTATATAAACCAATTAATAACAAAATCAAAGAAACACATCAACAATAATATAATAATACTGGGAACTTAAACACCCCCTCACTGAAATGGACAGATCATCCAAGCAAAAGATCAACAAGGAAATAAAGGCCTTAAGTGACACACTGGACCAGAAGGACATCACAAATTCAGAACATTCCGTCTCAAAGCAACAGAATACACATTCTTCTCTAGTGCACATGGAATATTCTTCAGAATAGATCATATCCTGGGTCACAAATCAGGTCTCAACTGGTACCAAAAGACTGGGATCATTCCCTGCATATTTTCAGACCACAATGCTCTGAAGCTAGAACTCAATCACAAGAGGAAATTTGGTAAGAACCCAAATACATGGAGGCTAAAGAGCATCCTACTAAAGAATGGATGGGTCAACCAGGAAATTAAAGAAGAATTGAAAAAAGTCATGGAAACAAATGATAAGGAAAACACAATGGTTCAAAATCAGTGGGACACAGCAAAGGCAGTCCTGAGAGGAACGTATATAGCAATACAAGCCTTTCTCAAGAAACAAGAAAGGTCTCAAGTACACAACCTAACCCTACTCCTAAAGGAGCTGGAGAAAGAACAGCAAAGAAAGCCTAAACCCATGAGGAGAAGAGAAATAATAAAAATCAGAGCAGAAATCAATGAAATAGAAACAAACAAACAAAACAGTAAAACAAACCAATGAAACTAGGAGGTGGTTCTTTGAAAGAATAATAAAAATGATAAACCCCTAGCCAGAATTATCAAAAAGGAAAGAGAAAGGACCCAAATAAATAAAATCATGAATGAAAGAGGAGAGATTACAACCAACACCAAAGAAATACAAACAATTGTAAGAACATATTATGAGGGGAACCTGGGTGGCTCAGTGGGTTAAAGCCTCTGCCTTCGGCTCAGGCCATGATCCCAGGGTCCTGGGATTGACTCCCACATTGGGCTCTCTGCTCAGTGGGAAGCCTGCTAGCTCCTCTCTTTCTCTCTCTCTCTCTGCCTGCCTCTCTGCCTACTTGTGATCTCTGTCTGTCAAGTAAATAAATAAACTAATTTTTAAAAAATCTCCCAAAAACAAGAGCCCAGGACCAGAGAGATTCTCAGGGGAGTTCTACCAAACATTTAAAAAAGAATTAATACCTATTCTCCTAAAACAGTTCCAAAAAAAAAAAAAAGAAAAGAAAAGGAAGGAAAATTTCCAAACTCATTTTATGAGGCCAGCATTACCTTGATCCCAAAACCAGAGAAAGATCCCAACAGAAAAGAGAATTACAGACCAATATCCTTGATGAACACAGATGCAAAAATTCTCACTAAAATACTAGCCAATAGGATCCAACAGTACATTAAAAGGATCATTCACCATGACCAAGTGGAATTTATTCGAGGACTGCAAGGTTGGTTCAACATCCAAAAATCAATCAATATGATACAATACATTAATAAAAAAAAGAACAAGAACCATATGATCCTCTCGATAGATGCTGAAAAAGCAGTTGACAAAGTACAGCATCCTTTCTTGATCAAAACTCTTCACAGTGTAGGAATAGATGGTACGTACCTCAGTATCCTCAAAGCCACATATGAAAAACACACAGAGAATATCATTCTCAATGGAGAATAACTGAAAGCTTTTCCCTAAGGTCAAGAACACGGCAGTGATGTCCATTATTACTGCTGCTATTCAACATATTGCTAGAAGTCCTAGCCTCGGCTAGAACAACAAAAAGAAATTAAAGGCATCCAAATCAGCAAAGAAGAAGTCAAACTCTCACTCTTTGCAGATGATGTGATACTATATGTGGAAAACCCAAAAGACTCCACTCCAAAGCTGATAGAACTTGTACAGGAATTCTGTAAAGTGTCCGGATATAAAATCAATGCACATAAATCAGTTGCATTTCTATACACCAACAACAAGACAGAAGAAAGAGAAATTAAGGAGTCAATTCCATTTACAATTGCACCTAAAACCATAAGACACCTAAGAATAAACCTAACCAAAGAAGCAAAGAATCTGTACTCAGAAAACCATAAAGTACTCATGAAAGAAATTGAGGAAGACACAAAGAAATGGAAAAATGCTCCATACTCATGGATTGGAAGAAAAAATATTATGAAAATGTCTATGCTACCTAAAGCAATCTACACATTTAATGCAATCCCTATCAAAATACCACCAATTTTTTTCAAAGAAATAGAACAAATAATCCTAAAATTTATATGGAACCAAAAAAGACCTCGAGTAGCCAGAGGAATGTTGAAAAAGAAAGCCAAAGTTGGTGGCATCACAATTCCAGGCTTCAAGCTCTATTACAAAGTTGTCATCATCAAGACAGTATGGTACTCACACAAAAACAGACACATAGATCAATGGAACAGAATAGAGAGCCCAGGAATGGACCTTCAACTTTATGGTGAACTCATCTTTGACAAAACAGGAAAGAATATCCAATGGAAAAAAGACAGTCTCTTCAACAAATGGTGTTGGAAACATTGGACAGCCACATGCAGAAGAATTAAACTGGACCATTTCCTTATACCACACACAAAAATAGACTCAAGATGGATCAAAGACCTCAATGTGAGAAAGAAATCCTTTGAAATCCTTAAGGAGAACACAGGCAACCACCTCTTTGATCTCAGCCACAGCAACTTCTTCCTAGAAACATCGCCAAAGGCAAGGGAAGCAAGGGCAAAAATGAACTATTGGGACTTCATCAAGATCAAAAGCTTTTGCAAAGCAAAGGAAACAGTGAACAAAACCAAAAGACAACTGACAGAATGGGAGAAGATATTTGCAAACGACATATCAGATAAAGGGCTAGTATTCAAAATCTTTAAAGAACTTCTCAAACTCAACACCCAAAGAACAAATAATCCAATGAAGAAATGGGCAGATGTCAGGAGCAGACATTTCTGCAAAGAAGACATCTAGATGGCCAACAGACACATAAAAAAAAAGTGCTCCACATTACTCGGCATCAGGAAAATACAAATCAAAACCACAATGAGATACCACCTTACACCAGTCAGAATGTCTAAAATTAACAAGTCAGGAAATTACAGATGCTGGCAAGGATGTGGAGAAAGGGGAACCCTCCTTCACTGTTGGTGGGAATACAATCTGGTGTAGCCACTCTGGAAAACAGCATGGAGGTTCCTCAAAAAGTTGAAAATAGAGCTACCCTACAACCCAGCAATCACACTACTGGGTATTTATCCTAAAGATAAGATACAAAGGTAGTGATCTGAAGGGAAGGTGCACCCGAAAGTTTATAGCAGCAATGTCCCCAATAGCCAGAGTATGGAAGAACCTAGATGTCCATCAACACATGAATGGATAAAGAAGAGGTGGTGTGTGTGTGTGTGTGTGTGTGTGTGTGTGTGTGTGTGTGTGTGTATAATGATATATATAATGGAAAACTATGCAGCCATCAAAAGAAATGAAACTCTTGCCATTTGCAACAACACGGATGGAACTAGAGAGTATTATGCTGAGCGAAATAAGTCAATCAGAGAAAAACAATCATATAATCTGCCTGATATGAGGAATTTGAGAGGCAAAGTGGAGGTTTGAGGGGTAGGGAAGGAAAAAAAGAAACAAGATGGGATTGGGAGAGAGACAAACCATAAGAGACTCTTAATCTCACAAAATAAATGGAGGGTTGACAGGGGGCAGGGGGTTTGGAGAGGGTGGTTGAGTTATGGACATTGGGGAGGGTATATGCTTTGGTAAGTGCTGTGAAATGTGTAAGCCTGATGATTCACAGACCTGTACCCCTGGGGCAAATAATACATTTTATGTTAATTTAAAAAACTGAAATATAATTTTTAAACTACTTTTTTCTTAAAAGTAGCAACAGAGATGGCTTCTCTCTGTGAAGCTGGTGATGATTCAGTATATCCTTTCTCTGTCTCTGTTTCTCTATCACTCTGTCTCTCCCTCCAGTAATTTCTACTTTATTGACTCTTGGACTCAATTTAACTTTGGTTCCTGAGAGGTATGTCTTGGGGAGGAATGAAGAATGCCCATTTTGCTAAAACTGATGGATTTGTTGATATAGTAAGCCTTTGCACAGAGAAGCAGACAGACTTCCGGTTGTTAACTAGATGCCACTCTCTTAATACCAATATTTGAGAACTAGATTATTTGGTGTTTAAATGAGACTACAGGTTCAATATGCAGAGTCAAGGAGGAAATTTCAACTTTACTTGTATAATAATCTAAATTGACCTTGTGCCTTTCTCACACTATGTTCAATACATTATCTCATGTTTCACATATATAAGGACTTTGTCTTCCTTTTACCCCCTTAGACCAGTGATATTACAGCAGCTCCCCCTTACTCCAAAGTGGATTACATACAATCACATCACATCAAACCTCTGAATTTGCCACACATACAACGGTTTTCCTTGCTTGTTTATATTGGTTTCTGCCTTTTTATCATTTAGAAGTGTATGTATTTTGTCATCTGAAATTTCCATATACGAAGAATGACATTAAATAGAAGAACCCTGAATCTGAGTTGACAAGTATGCTTACATTCCTTATCAAGTGACTACAGCATGGAAGGATAGAAGAATTGAAGGAGCACTGATATTTTGGTCTTCCTTTAAAGTCAGTTGAAAATTTTATTTTGTTATAATTTACCTCCAATGGGCTCATGATGAAGTTCCAACATCTCTCTAAAGCCGACCAGAAATTTCCTGAATGCCAGACAATTATTTTCCATAGTCTCACCTCACTCCTCCCTCCTTTCTCTAATTAGGACAGTATCACAAGTTAAAGTACTGACAGCAATCATGACATACACGCCCAGGTTATAACTGAAGAAGATCAGTCTAGATGAGGTTACCATATACAGGTGGTGAGGTGTAGGGAGGTAAAAATGAAATACCCATGTTAAGGACTTCCTGGTCTTCATATTCTTTTTCTTTTTCTTTTTTTTTTTTAAGATTTTATTTATTTAGTTGACAGAGAGAGATCACAAGTAGGCAGAGAGGCAGGCGAGGCAGGGGGTGGTGGGGGTGGAGCAGACTCCCAGCTGAGCAGAGAGCCCGATGCGTGGCTCGATCCCAGGACCCCGTGATCATGACCCGAGCTGAAGGCAGAGGCCCAACCCTCTGAGCCACCCAGGCGCCCTATGGTTTTCATATTCTTAATTTTCAGCAAACAGCTACTCCCCACTGATGACAGATTAGTTACTTCGTAATGTATTTGTCTATGGATGAATCTTCTTTCCAGAAGGCAATGAGATTAATTATTTTTTTTAACAGGGGGAAAATTAAAACACAGAGAGAGAAAAAAAAAAAGACAGACTTTTAAAAATGAACAGAAAATGACCTGTAAAACAAAATCAAGCACACTAATGCATGTAACTATAGTAAAAAAAAAAAAGTGTTTGAAAAATAAAGGCCAAAATGTTTTTCAGACGTACTAAAAACTATAAAATTATGGATCCAAGAACCTCAGCGAAATTCAAACACATGAAACCTAAGGAAAACTACAAAGTGCCTACTATGAAGGCACATCATAATCAGATTAATAAAAAGAAACTCTTAAGAGTAGCCAGAGTAAACAGACACATTACATACTAAGGAACAAATACAATAGTAACAGGAGGCATCAGAAAACATGCAAGATAGAAGACAGTGGGGAAACATATTTTAATGTACAAAGAAAAAACTTTAAAACTTTTTAAAGTTTTTAAAAAACTTTAAAAGTCAGTACTTTAACTTGTGATACTGTCCTAATTAGAGAAAGAAAAAACTTTATAACCCCATGCCCAGCAACAATATCCTTCATTAGTTAAGCAAAAAATAGAGATCTGGCCAAGAAACAACAGCTAGGATTCTGATTTCCAGCAGAGCTACTGTGTTAAGAAACATTAATTTCTTCAGACAGAAGTAAAAATGATACAAGATAGAAATTTCCATGTACACAAGGGAATTTAGGACACCATAAATGATAAATGTGTAAATAAACAAAATTTTTCCTCACTTAAAAATTTTATTTATAAGATGACTGGTTGTTTCAGGAAAAACAATAACGCTTTGAATTCAGAAATGAAAAGTATGACAAAAATAGCACAAAACATGTGAGGGGGAAATAAAAATGTGTTGGTCGGGATTCCTAAAATAGGTGTAAATTCACGTAACATTAATGAATGTAGAATGTAACAAGTTACAGATATAACCTTGGAGCAACCATGAGAAAAAGGGAGAGACAGAGAGAAAGCGAATAAGCCAATAAAAGCAATAAAATTGAATTCTAAAGCAATATTCTATTAACCTAAAGAAAGCAATAAAAGGGGCACCTGGGTGGTTCAGTGGGATAAGCCTCTGCCTTCAGCTCAGGTCATGATCTCAGGGTCCTGGGATCAAGCCCTGCATCGGGCTCTCTGCTCAGTGGGGAGCCTGCTTCCTCCTCTCTCTCTCTCTCTGCCTGCCTCTCTGCCAACTTGTGACCTCTGTCTGTTAAGTAAATAAATAAAACCTTAAAAAAATATATAAGGCAATAAAAGAGGGGATGGGAACAAAGAATAGTGGGACAAATAGAAAACAAATAGGGGTGCTTGGGTGGCTCAGTCAGTTAAGCAACCGACTCTTGATTCTGGCTCAGATCATGGTCTCAGGGTGGTGAGATACAGCCCCAAGTCACGCTCTATACTCAGCACAGAGTCTGCTTGAGATTCTCCTCTCCCTCTGCCCTCTGCAAAAAGGCATACTGTGCTCTAACCAATAGAAATAAAGGAGAGTGGCCATGTTAACATCAGACAAAGTAGACGTCATAAAAGGGACATTTCCATGGATAAAGAGGGATATTACATAATGATAAATGGGACAATTCATTACAGAAGAGTATTGCTTTAGGGGCGCCTGCATGGCTCATTTGGTTAAGCATCTGCCTTCGGCTCAGGTCATGATCTCAGGGTCTTAGGATTGAGCCCCACACCAGGCTCCTGCTCAGCGGGAAAGCCTGCTTCTCCCTCCCTCTCTGCCTCTTCCCCCCTGCTCGTGTGCTCAGTCTCTCTCTCTGTCAAATAAATAAAATCTTTAAAAAAAAGAAGAAGACTATTACTTTATATTCCATTTATATTAAAATTCTAGAAAAGGCAAAACTGTAGTGATATAAAGCAGATCACTGGTTGCCAGATACCAAAGGGTCGAAGTAGGATACTGAATACAAAAGGGTACAAGAGGGACGCCTGTGTGGCTTGGTTGGTTAAGCTGCTGCCTTCAGCCCAGGTCATGATCCCAGGGTCCTGGGATTGAGTCCCGCATCAGGCTCCTTGCTCAGCAGGGAGCCTGCTTCTGCCTGCCTCTCTGCCTGCTTGTGTGTACTCTCTTTCTCTCTCTGACAAATAAATAAAATCTTTTTTAAAAAGGGGGGGTACAAGAGAACTTTTTGAGATGGAAGTACTCTATAAGGTTAGTGTGGTGGTGGTTACGATTCTAAACAACATTTGTTAAAACTCACCAAATTGTACATTAAAAATTAAGACTTGTCACCAGGAGGCTTTTTCAAAAACACACTAAAGTATGGTGGAATGAATACCAATGCTGAACTTTCATATGTTCTAAAAACAGTCAAGGGGCACCTGGGTGGCTCAGTGGGTTAAAGCCTCTGACTTCGGCCTGGGTCATGATCCCAGGGTCCTCGAATCGAGCCCCGCATCAGGCTCTCTGCTAAGCAGGGACTCTGCTTCCTCCTCTCTCTGCCTGCCTCTCTGCCTACTTGTGATCTCTGTCAAATAAATAAAAATAAAATCTTTTTAAAAAAATAAATAAAAACAGTCAAAGAGGTCTACATCTAAAGAACTATTTTCAAATCTCATTATAAGGATGCCTCCCCTCCCTTCAAAATGCTTCCAAAAATTGAGGTGAAGATACTCTAAATCCTTGGGGAAATAAAAAATATATAGATATTTGTAATCAATTAAAGGAAGCTCTCTTGGAAGCATGTGAAAACAGGCTCCAGTGTGCTGGCTTCTCTTCACTAGAGGAGAAATGTGTTCACTTATCAGAATCAGAGAGGGAGTCTTGCAGGAGTTAGCTGATCAGGGAATAACAGTATGATTGCAGTAGTCACATCCAAAATGCTGTGGTGAATAATATTACTAAAAGGAACATATCTGACTACCTCATTTAAAGCTTAATAAACATGTGTACATGGGGTGCCTGGGTGGCTCAGTGGGCTAAAGCCTCTGCCTTTGGCTCAGGTCATGATCTCAGGGTTCTAGGATCAAGCCCCACATCAGGCTCTCTGCTCAGCAGGGAGCCTGCTTACCCCACCCCTCTCTCTCTGCCTGCCTCTCTGCCTACTTGTGACAGCCTACTTGTGATCTCTGTCTGTCAAATAAATAATTAAAATAAAATAAAATAAAAAGAAACACGTACATTTCTATCCCTTGAATTCAAAAATTTCATTTTAATTCAGGCTACATCTTATCAGACTAAAGCAGTGAAAAGTTCTACTATAAGAGTGCCTTAAAGATGGCCTATTATTCTCTGAAACACTTGTGCCAAGAAAAAGGATTGTGTTTTTGCAGTAACAAAGCATATAAATTAAACAGGCATATTTTCAGGATCTTTCAACCCAGTTCTGAACCCATATCATCTGAACCGAGAGACCTAAAAAGAAAAACTTCAGCTTGTTTTTAAAAAAGAAAGAAAGAAGAAAAGAAAAAGAAGAAAGAAAAAAACCCCAATAAACAGAAGAAAGTACCAGAGCCTCGAGAACCAACAATATGTGTTTATTTTTAATGGCACATCAAGTACTGAAGTAACAATCAGTTAAATAAAAGAAAAGGTTTAAAAATGCATAACTGTATACTTCTGGTAGAGAAGCTGTGTAACAAGGTTGATATGCACCCAGTAAGGACCAGTGTGATTAATAATGGGGCGCCGAAGAACCAGAGATGAGAGAAGAATCTAAGCCTGGCTGACTGCTTCGAACCACAGCCAAAGGGGGGCTGCCTCCCTCTGAAGGGAAGCCAGTACGGGCTAAACTGAAATGACAGCCTGACCATGTGTGCACACTCAGGAGGCAGAGAGAAGCAAAACTAGCTTTCCAACCGGGACCCTTATCCCAGGTCCACAGCTCAGTGATACGGATCATCAGAGAGAGACAGAAAGCTCAAGAACCGAAGGTACCCAGAAAACTGCTAGGTGGGCACGTATGAATGAGGAGAGAGAGAAAATACACAACTCAAGTGGACACACAAACTAAAACTTCACTCTACTGAAAAAGACAACCAAACAAATCAATGACTGGGAAAAAAGCAAGATTAAAATGAGAAAATGGAGCAATCTGAACTTAATATTAAGTAGAAATGGAGAACATTTATATTTCCATAATTCTGTGGAATAAATACATGGATCCTAGTAAGAGAACATTTACTGTAGCCTCATTTGCAGAAGGAAAGAGTCAAATGACAGTCGAATTCGGAATAAAAAAGGAAAATGTGGTACATCTGCACATTGGAAAAATATATGGTAGTTAAAAGTAATACACAGCATGAATGAAGGTCAATATTAATGTTAAGTGAAACATAATTAAATTTAGGTGATATTATAATTGTACATAATACATAATTTTGTGTGTTAAAACACAAACACAAACCCAACACTAAATTTACAAAAGCATACACAAACATCTAAGTAAACACAATATGCTGGAGGCTTATGGGCAGGAATTAATGTATCTGAGGATAGACCAAGGATAAAAAGATTATCTTCAAAAAATAATAAGACTGGGAAGCGTGGGTGGCTCATCTGGTTAAGCATCGCCTTGGGCTCAGGTCATGATCTCCAGGTCCTGGGATCGAGCCCCACGTTGGGCTCCCAGCTCAGGGGGGAGTCTGTTCCTCCCTCTCCCTCTGCCACTCCCTCTGCTTGTGCTTGCGCGCACGCTCTCTCTCTCTCTCTCTCTCTCTCTCTTTCTATATATATATATATATATATCTCAAATGAATAAAATCTTTAAAAATAATAATAAAACTGAAGACTGTTTGCATGAACTGATGATAATTGTGTACTATGAGCTAAGTACAATCAGCTGATCTCATCCACCTGAGGTACTTGAAAAAGAAGACAGGATATGAATTAGCCAATCATAGTTTACCATTACAAATTCTCATGGGACTCCTGGGCGGCTCAGTCGGTTAAGCAGCTGCCTTCTGCTCAGGTCATGATCCCAGGGTGCTGGAATCAAGTCCCGCATCTGGCTCCTTGCTTGGCAGGGACCCTGCTTCTCTCTATCCCTTGGCCTGCCTCTCTGCCCGCTTGTGCTCTCTCTCTCTCTGTTTAATAAATAAATAAAATCTTTTTTAAAAAATTCTCTTCCCTTGTGTAAAATTTCAACAGAATAAACTCACTTTTGATAACACTTTACTTTGAAAAAAATCTGATCCAGTGACTGAACACGGAATACAATGAAGAAAAAAAAATAGTTCTCCTCAATGTGTGGGATGAGTTAATTTCACATCACTTATTAGTGAATGGATATGCATCAGTCAACAAGGATTTAAGACATTAATTCAACATGGCTGGAAATCCCAGTTAGAACTAGAAAGTCAAGTTTCAGTGGAACAAAAGTAGGAAAATTGTCTTCATGAACACTATTATATGTCTTTTTAAAAGTTCTTTTCTTAACCTATAAATGGAAAGGAACTAACCACATTTGCTCTCCACAAGCTTCCCTCTGGAAAAAATGATATTTATCTTGTGGGCTTCAAAAAATCTTTGGTCACTTTAAATAACAGAAAATGATACCCCTGAATAGCTGAGTGCTTCTCATTCCAAAATATCTTTCACAATTTCTGTGCTCAATAATAAAACTGTAGTAACACTGTTTGGTAACAGGTGGTGAGTCTGCTTACCATGGTGAGCACTGAGCAATGTATGGAATGGTTGAATCATTATGTTATACACCTGAAACTAATATAATACAGTATGCTAATTATAGCTCAATTAAAAATAATAATAAATAAAAATAAAAGACTTTTGAAAAATGATATGCATTGCAGAACAGAATCTATTGCATGTCCCTTCGCTAGCCTACAATGTGACGATCTAAACCCCTCACAACGGGAATAAAATCTGTATGGCATTAAAACTTGACAAGCCCATCACACTGACTTTCAGAATTTCTGTTTAGAATAGTATCATGAATTACCAAAGCCCCTTAGTGAGTATGTGTCTATACTACTGCCCGGGAAAAGCAGAAATTGTGCCTGAATTTTCCAGACAGACTGTGTAGCTAATCCACTGAAAACTGCGAAAATATTTTGACAGGGAATGATCTAATGATGTTGTTTTTGAACAATAGGGTACTGAACAGAATTAGCACATAAAATTGTTTCTATCATTTAGTCTTAATTAAAGAGTTCATTTAGTAACATCCTACCATTGATAATAAAACCAATTAATAGAGAATTATTTTAAAGGTGGGAGTATTTCATTAAAATGAATCTGACAGGCTGTTTGAGTAAATTAATCTGACAGTATAATCCAAACCATTGAATCAGTTAGGATATTAATTTATGCTACCAGTATTAGCATCTTTGTTTAAGTCATTTTCAGGCAAAAGTCTCTCCAATCTGTAAATAAGTTACTTTTTAAATTAGTGTTTCCATTTGCTTTGGGTAAATACCCAGCTGTTAAATTATTGGATCATAGGGCACTTCTATTTTTAAATTTTTGAGGGACCTCCATATTGTTTTCCGTAGTGTCTATACCAATTTACATTCTCAAGAGTAGTACACAAATGTTCTTTTTCCTTCACATACTTGCCAACACTTGTTATTTTTTTTATTTCTTATCTTTTTATTTTAGGCATTCTGACAAGTGTAAAGTGATAACTCATTGTGTATTTGATTTGCAATTCCCTGATGATTAGTGATGCTGAGCATCTTTTAATATGTCTGTTTTCCATCTACGTATTTTTCTTTGCAAAAATGCATATTCAGGTCTTCTGCCTATTTTTTAATTAGATTTTTTGGTATTGATAATATAAGTCCTTTATATATTCTGGATATTAGCTTCTTATCAAATGTTTCATTTGCAAATATATTCTCCTTTTCAATAGATTGTCTTTTCTTCTTGATGGTTTCCTTTCCAATAAATAATCTTTTTATTTGGATGTAGAGGAAACATACCTTAACATAATAAAGGCCATATGAAAAACCCACAGCTAACATCATACTCAATGGTGAAAAACTTTGAGTTTTTCCTTTAAGATCAGGAACAAGACAGGGATGTCCATTCTCACCATGTTTATTTAACATAATCCTGGAGAACCTTACTGTAGCAATCAAACAAGATCAAAAAATGGGAAGCATTCATACTGGTGAGGAAGAAGTTAAATTGTCACTATTTGCAGATGACATAATTGTATACAGAGAAAACCCTAAAGATGCTATCAAAAGAGCTATCAGAATAAATGAATCCAATAAAGTTGCAGGATACTAAATGAATATACAGAAATTGTTAGGGTTTCCATGTACTAAAATGTAGTAGCTTTAAGAGAAATGAGAAAATAATCCCACTTAAAATTGTACCAAAAAGGATAAAATAACTAGGAATACAGTTAACCAAGGAGGTAAAAAATATTTACTCTGAAAACTATAAAACGCTAATGGAAGAAACTAAAGATGACACAAATTAATAAAACATACTCCATGCTCATGGATTGGAAGAATTAACATTGTAAAAATTTCCAGACTATCCAAAGCAATCTACAAATTAAATGCAGTCCCTGTCAAAATACCAACAGCATTTTTCACAAAACTTAAACAAGTAATATTAAAGTGTGTACGGAACTACGAAAGACTGAATAGCCAAAGCAATTTTGAGAGATAAAAACAAGGAGGTATCAAAATTCCAGATTTTAAGATATACTATGAAACTGTAGGAATCAAAACAGTATGGCACTGGCACAAAAATGGGTACATAGGTCAATGAATAGGAAAAAAAAAAAAAAGAGTCCAGAAATAAGCCCATAATTATAGAGTCAATTAATCTACAACAATAAGGCAAAAATATGCAATGGGGAAGAGACAGTCTTTTCAATAAATGGTTTTGGGAAAATGAGATAGCTACATGCAAAAGAAACCATACACAAAAATAAACTCAAAACTTTAAGATTAAAGGCCTAAATGTGAGACACGAAACCATAAAAATCCTGGAACACAGACAGTAATTTCTCTTACATTAGCAATAGGAAAAAATTGTCTAGAAATATCTTCTAAGGCAAGGGAAACAGAAGCAAATATAAACTATTGAGACTACTCTCAAGTTTTTGATCCATTAAAAGTATATGTATTTATGTATCATGTGGTTTGATCTTTATAATCTCAGGCTGCAAAAAAAGAAAGAAGGAAAAGAAAAAAAAGTATTCTTATTGGCAAAATCAGTTATAGCAAGTTCGAACAAACAACCCACACCTGGAAATGTAACTAAAACTAATGACTGCATAAGAATCATTAGCAAATCATAGTTGCCTTCTCCATCCTCTGCCTTTATCATCAATTGGGCACATCAACCCCACCTATGCCATTGGTGTATTATTTTATTTTTAGCAAAGTGCATTTGTATCAACTCTTCCATATGTTCTCAACAACCAAGTCTGCAAGTAGAAGAAATGTATTTATATTCTCAATCACTAGATAAGGAAATAGACAAGGAGATAATGTATTCATGTATTCAACAAATATTTGAACCCATAAAGGAACATAGAGAATATGCTAAAGTTCTAGAAATACAAATATGCAAAAAACATAATATATACTAAGGACTTGTGATAATGAAAGGATAAATAAACAGAAAAATAAAAACAACCATTTAT
The DNA here is from genome assembly GCF_922984935.1 of Meles meles. NCBI lineage: Eukaryota > Metazoa > Chordata > Mammalia > Carnivora > Mustelidae > Meles > Meles meles. Next base: position 91,314,187 of record NC_060068.1, read on the forward strand.
GGAGAACCTTTATATGATGTATCAAATAGCTAGCATACATACAATATCTCCTTTAAATCTCACAACAACACAGCAAGATAATTTTACAATTGAGGAATAATAAAAATTTGGGGAGATCAGCAATTAGCTCTAAGTCTTATAGCATAAGATCATATTTGCATCCTCACTGCATGATTCAAAACTTGACTTTGAGAATAATAATTAGCACAACAATGAGTTCTATATGCTCTGATAAAAGAACAAAATACAATGGGAACTTGGGTCATGGTGACCCAAGGGGGAAAGCTGGGGGAAGTGGAAAAGGAGGTTTTATAGGAAAGCGCTTTTATCAGTATGGTAGGTGGAATTCTGGGCCAAAGTATGAAGCATCTTGCATGCTCTCCTGATTATTTGGAGACCACTTTGGAGGTCAGTCAATGTGGTAGGTGAAAATGATCCCTGCCCAAAATTCTATGTCTTAATCCTTAGAACCTATAGATATAATGACATATTGCTCACACAATTAGGTTAATTTATATGGCAAAGTTGATTCCAAGATAGGGAGATTATCCAGATGAGCCAGATCAAATCATGTGAGTTCTTAAAAGCAAAGAGCTTTCACTGGCTGGTGGCAGAAAAGGAAGTCAGAGATATTCTAAACATGAGATGGATGTAATTTGCCATTACTGACTTAAAGATGGAGGGGGCCACATGATTAGGAAGGTGGGAAGCCTCTAGAATTTGAGGGCAGTCCCCAGCTGGCAACCATCCTGAAGAAAAGGACCTCAGTCATATAAACACAAGGAAGTAAATTCTGCCAACAAGCTGAATGAGCCTGGAACAGACTCTTGCCCCGACCCTTCAGCTAAGAACAGACCAGACACCTTGGTTTCAGCCTTGTGATATCCTAGTGTAGCATCCAACTGAGTCCATCCAGGTTTTATAAAACTACAGAACTGTGACAATCATAAAACAATTACTAGAATGTCAATAGTAAGTCTTTATCTATCAATGATTACTTTAAATGTAAATGGATTAAATACTCCAATTAAAGGATACAGAATGATTGAATGGATTACAAAAAATACGATCAAACAATATGCTGCCTATAAAAGACTCAGCGAAGCCTTAAAGACATAACTTTTATTAGCTGCCTCCCCTTGTGTTTTACCTCTCTTTTCTCCTACTGTGCCTCCAAAATAAACCACTTACACTCAAAAGCTTGTCTTAGGTCTTCTTCTAGAGCAGCCAGACTAAAACAGTGGATAATGTATACAAAGACAGAGAAGCCTGAAGTGATGGGACTTAGAAGTAGTATGTTGGGAAGTGACTGGGCCAGAATATGAAGCATCTTGCATGCTCTTCTGATCATTTGGAGACCACTTTGGAGGTCAGTCAATGTGGCAGAGGGTACCTGCCAACTTATTCCTTAGTAACAGAAACATGGGTTATATTTTCAGCTGAAAAATTCCAGTTCTCAATCTCCTTTGAAGATAGGGATGGCCTATGAAAGAAAAGCAAAATTCTTACTGGACCTCCTCGGAAATCCCTTTTACCTCTATGTCCTTCCTACTTCTTGTTTAACAGGAAAGCAGACATAGTAGCTGAAGCTCCAGCAGCCATCTTAGGACTGTGAGGAAAAGAACCAAAGAACTGCAGAGACTTTGGCCAGGAATTCTTGAGTTAATAACCCAACACCAACAGCTACCTACTTCAGACTTATTACAAGAAAAATAGAAGGAGAAAAAACTTTTAAGCTTCTGATGTCATATCTCTATTACTAGCTAAGTGTAGTTCATAACAGATAAAGTGACAGATCTGGCAAATGAACTTGGATGTTGATTATTTGCCTAATACTGGGACACAAGGTCACAGAGATTTATCCCAACTTGCCATGCAACCAAAGAAATACACCATGAAATCTCAGGACATAGTTTAGAAACAACAGCAAACCCAGCAAGAGATCTCAGGACACTTTGCAGAAGTATCAACAAAGCCTTCCAAATTTTAATTATGACACTTCCAATGCCAACTTTACATTGTCATTTCACTTTTACTTAAACAGAACCTTTTGTGTTTTCCAAGTGATTTCCAGGAGTGTTAATGAGGCACTCAGGGACCACGTTTGGTGGTCTCTGCATTGTTTGATAATGCCAAAAATGCAAATGTCATTTTGACAACATTGAAAAATACCTTACAACATTCTAAGATCTTTAATTATATTGAAAAAGAACCTCTTCCAACAAAAAACCAAAGCAATACTACTTTTACTGCTACTCTGAAAAGGATAAATATAGTTCATTGTTTCTAACGCATGCAGAGAGAGGGGGCTTGGTAAATTTCTAGTACAACATCTTACTACTACCTCCATCACACAAAAGAAGAGTTGGGGTAACACATACATTTTGGCCCATGTTTAGATAGACAGATAAGATTGTTCTACGCTGTATCATAATGCAATAAACAAACAAGCAAAACAAAACAAAACAAAACAAAAAAAAAACCCTACCATTTCACTAACATTTGCCCAAGTTATCTTTCGCTGCATTCGTGTCATCAGATTCAATAAATGGCTCCAAGTCATGCATTGTTATTTTCCTTTGTGTATTAATGTTTGTGTGTCTGTTACTTCAGAGAGATCTGATATTAAAAGCAAGAAGAAAAAATGAGCAGAGGAACCTTGTGCCACCCAGAGCAGATATCTGAAGTTCCTTAATATTAAAAGATATTTATCAAACATATTACCAGTAGGCTAAGAAACACACCTATGTAAATATGCTATCTGTTGATCTAAAAGCATTTCTCTTGTGTATGATATCATTTGTATAAATGACACTTGGAGTGGCATAAATATATTTCCTCTCTGCCTCTCATATTTATTCAATTTAGAAATCCCAACAAGCCTTTATTCTTTTCAACATTGCAACATTAATATTGATATGAAAAGACATGATGATATTTCTGCTTCATGCTTCAGTCCTAAGAAACCTTTCCAGAGTTGCATAAACTTTTCTAATCTTGTTACCTTTGTGACTTTAAAAGGTATTAATTAAGGAATGCCAAGGTCAATTCAACCTTGAAGCATTTAGAGAGATGCTCCTGCCCCAAACTAAAGAAAATTCATTGTCAAGAAAAGTAGTGCCATGCCCTGAGGCACAAATGAATGGTAATCAAATGAAAGAGAAGGAAGAAACAAAAGGGATCCGAGAGGAGGTTTTGCAAATGAAATCCGATCTGAAGGATTAAATTCGTCCTAAGGAGGTTTATTATTTCTTTGATTCTTTGATAAGAACAATTTCAAGAAGCCATTAGTAACACAATAATCCTTCTGAGAAGGTGAAAATCACTGCATTTAATTGTCAGACACATCCTATTTTCAGGAAGTAAATGTGAGGTGGGAAAAAGAAGATACAAAATAACTCAGAAGAAATATGTTACTTATCAGACTTTGTGTTCCCTGGCTGTGCTCAATTTCAGGCACTGATGCATCCAACTGCTCACTCAGCTGCTTGCTGCACTGGGTAGCTATTAGAATCTCACATTCTTACCTCGAAGTCTGAGGTGCCCACTGAGCTGTGCCATACCCTCCTTCCAGCTCATGCAGCTGTTCCCTCTGAATTTGTGCTACAGTTCCTCCGCGTGACACAGCATCCTGCTCTCCATTCTAGCACAGCTGACCAAGCCCCACTGACAACCTTGTCTACCTCCAGCCTGTCTGATCTCAGGTGCTGCCTGAAAAACCACAAGTGTGGTCCTGAACGGCAATAGCAGCATTAGAAATGCACATAGGCGCTACACCCCCGCAGCCCCATCCCAGACCTACTGAATCAGAAACTCTGAAGGTGAGGTTGTAAAAAGCCTTCCAGATGATTCTGACGAAGGCTAAAGTCTGAGAGCCACTGATCCAAATCATTTCAATATTTCCCAGAGGTTTGTTATGAAATGGGAAATTCGCTCTGCAAGATAAAAGTAATGGGACTGGCATCCACTAGCACGAGCAGCTAATAATTACTGAAGTATTGCTATAAGCTAAGTACTGTTTTAAGCTCTTTCCAATTTTCAAACTCATTTAGTCCTCACAAGAACCTAATGACACAGTTACTTTTATAATTTTTCCCATTTACACTTTGAAAAATGAAGCAAAGAGGTTCAGTTGTTGAAGGACACAAAGATAATAAATAAAGAAGTTGGATTCAAACACAGCTATCTGCTCCAGAGACTAGCCTCTCAGCTGTTTGTCTATGCAGCCCCTGACCTCTTGCCCATCTCACAGTCATATGAGGGACTCCCAGAAAGAGTACCAGGCACCTTAACAGTAAGGGACTTTAACATAGGCTTATGACGCCCTTGAGACAAAAAAGTGAGGTAAGCATTAAAAGCCCAATTTCCCAAAAGAATAGAAATAAGGGAAATCTCACTAATCGGAACTATGTTGATTTGGAATTAATAATGGACATTCCCTTCCTGGTGGTGCCTTTGTTCCTAAAAATAAATAAGTAAATAAATCTTGAGTTGTCTGCTATTTATCGTGTATCAAAAGAAGTAATATTAGAAGTGGCAGTCTACGAGTGCCTGGGTGGTTCAGTTGATTAGCCTTCTGACTCTTGGGTTTTGGTTCAGGTCATGATCTTGTGGGTGGTGAGATCGAGTCCCAAGCTGGGCTCCACAATCAGCCCAGAGTCTGTCTGAAGTTTCTCTCCCTCTGCCCCTCCCCCTCCTCACAGTGCACATTGTGCTCACTCTCTCTCTTTCTCTCCCTCAAACAAATAAATAAATCTTTTTTTTTTTTTTAAAGGAAGTGGCAATCTATACGGAAGAGATCAGGAGAAATGCCTGAAGACTCCACTTCTGGTGAACTTGGGTCAGAGACCTAAGGGGTGGGTTTGGGTGGACATACAGAGCTGTCTGGCCACAAAGCTGACAGTGATATTTCTATAGGACATTGGAAGCAAACTCTGATGATACTAGGACCAACATGAAGTATGCTCCTCATATCTGCATGGGACTAATTATAGAGCTCCAGGAACAGTACAGCGTGGTACCCATGGGGCACTGGGGCACTGAACAGAAGGAGCAGCAGCATTGGGCAGACATGATCACACCCCATGGGAGACAGTGATTCCTAGGAGAAATGGCTCCCCTGCAGGCTCTTCTAGCAGCTTAATCAGCAGCAGACACCTGAGCAGCAGGCACAGAAGAGTGTGTCAAAGGAAGACAAAGAAGAAATGGCAGGGGCCATTCCTGAGCTGAGGAAAAGTGAGCCACCATAGCAACTCCCAGAAAAGAACTGACTGACGTGGGAAGTGGGGGTGTGGGGATGGGGAGGTAACTGGGTCCCCAAGTCCTGCCTTAGCAAGAAAAGTTAGACTGAGGAAATTTCAAGTTATTTATTTACACCGAACTCTTAGATTACCTCTCTAAGTTATATCCTAACTCTTTCAGGAAAATTCAGTTTTTAACTCATTCCATTAGTTACCTTAAAATAACTGTGATGTTTAACTTTTGCATTAGTGATTGTTGAATTTTTACTATAATAAACAAAGTACAGCATTATCCTTTAACTTGTCTACTTCACCTGATTTTATATCTACACTATAAAATTATCTATTTTCTAAAATGCTTTAAGGTACATTTCCTTAAAAAAAAAAGAAAAGAAAAAGGAATTGAACCGTTTGCCTTTCTCCATCATAGTGAACTATTCAATGTGTACTTTATATGCTGCAATATCTTACTCTACTCCCGAAAAAAACTATAAATCATTTAAAATAAAGAAATTATATTAATTGGTAACACATGTGACACAAAGGAGACTTGTTGAGCATTTAAAAATGCTGTTTAACTTATTTCATTATTTGTATTATTTCATAATACAAAAAAAAATCTTTAACAAATGGAAGGCATAAAATGGTGCAAGACACATTTTATCGTGATTGTTCTGTGGCAAAGGGCCATCAAATTAATTCTAGCCTGACATTTTTTTATCGCATCCTATGACTAAGCAAGAAGGTTTGAACACTATGCTGTTTCAAATTTATATTTCCAAATTATATTTCCTCTGTCATTTCCAATTATATGGAAATAATTCCAAAGGAGACGTCTAAATAAGACTGTTTGGATCACTTAGAAAGTTTTCTTCCTCAAAACAGATTGGCTTTTGAAACATTGTTTTAATTAAATCTATGGATTTGTAACTTCATACTAAGAGGGGTTTAAGTTTTCAGTTTCCAAATGCATTTCCTCAAAGTGAGAGCACAAAATAGTCCTTGGAAGCACTGAAGCCAGTCATATCCTACTTATCCTTGGAGTTATATAATCTGTTTTCTGCCCCCAAAATTTACAGTTTCATCTACATTAAAAATTTACTGAAGCAGATTTGAAGAGAACTCGTTGGCATCTTTGGTGGGTACACTAATTAACCCTGACTAGCTTAAAGTGCCATAGAACAGAAAGGGCTTTGACCTAACCAGCCCTTTTTAGTACCAAAAGGAACTTTCCACCGGCAATTCTTCCTTGTGCTGTTTTGTTCTCACATCTGCCATCTACCATCTGGCTGACGGTCAGAAGGTACTATGCTAGCAATCTCAAATGCCTTCAGACCCGTCAGCTAAGGTGAAACAGGGAGCCCCTCCACACCCTCAGATGCAACTGATTTCAAACACTGCCTTGAGATTAATCCTAGCTTCCCATTTTTATTAATCTAGCCATATGCAAATTTTTAGGGCTACCTGATCACTTGCCCTTGTCTCTTTTTAAAGGATATGATACTTTTCCCATGTGTCTTGAATCATAGCCACCTGCAACGTGCATCATTTCTTATCACACTTAAAAAATTATCTTACTATTTTAGTCATTTTGTTTTAATGATTTTAGTTTCTGCCTTAATTCTAACCTTAATACCAGGGCTTTGAACACTCTAACAACTGCTGGACTTACTGGGCATGAAAGAAATAAGGCTTCAACTCACCTCAAAATAAATTTCAAATGAAGCAAATGATCACATCAAAAAGTCCAATAACTATTAACCACTAAAACTGCTATTTGTTGATGCCAAGCAAAGCTTTTTCCCTGGTACACAGCTGTATTCACATCTGTGGAAGTTACTACATAGAAAATAGTATCATAACAGCTAAGAGTGTGCTGGGTTGTCACCAAGAGGTGGGTGCTGGGCCAAGGACTTGGTCTGCACTATCTCTTTTGAAACTCATCAGAGTCCTAAAAGGGACACACTTTTATTGTCAGTATTCCACAGAGCTAGAAACTGAGACATAAAGTAGGTGTTAGTATTCCTTAGCCACACATTCAGGTTGAGCATTTGATATGAACCCATGTATCTGAATGCAGTCTGTAGGTTCTAAATCTCTAGAGACTTAATACAACTCAAATCACACAGAGCTTTATTTTTGGAGGAACCCCAAATTCTCAAATATGTTGTTTCTATATTATAAAAATACCATGCCCTCAGCACAGCCATTTGCCAAAAAAGTGTCTCATTTGATAAATGAAATAGATAATGCAAATATCTGTATTTCAAATGTTTCAGTCTTAACCCATGAAAAATAATTAGAGGCTATAAGTTGGTAAAAAAAAAAAGCTTACAAATTTTTGATGGCATTCATATAAAGATGAAAAGGTATTCACAAGAAATATTAGGGCAGATCAGAAAATGTATGGATTAGGTCTTTACATATAATACTAGAGAAATGAGTAATGAAAGTATGAAGGCTAAATAAATAGATGGAGATCTATTTCAAGAAGAAATTTTGTTCAAATGTATAATCCTAAAAAGTATTTATCTTTTATGTATATACAAAAAAAAATTAAAAGAGAAATACCATCTTTACCAGGTTATGCCAATTATATATCTCAATAAAACTGGAGGGGGAGGGGGAAGACCATCTTAAGAATCTTTTAAGAGGCGACAATTAAGAATTTAGTGAGAAAAATGTGTGACAGGATCTACACGCTTCCCTGACCCAAGCTTCATACCTGTTCAGCAAGGGTGTTGTCATCCTAACTGTACTTGTACCCAAGGGCATGATGAGGAAAGCCCTTCTGTCCACAGTCAGAAGTACTGATCATTTGTTTCCACTCCTAGCTACTATGCAAATCATGTCTAAAAATATTCTACATGAGGACAGCAGAACCTTGTTTAAAAACCAGTGTCATGGAAGCTACTGTTCTCAAGGCATTTCATCCTCAGACTCTTCTTAGTTAAAAGTTTTTCCTATTTTAAGCTGAAATTTACTTCCTGGAAACATCTGTCTATCCATCCTTTCTCTGCCCTCAGTAGCATGAGTTAGGGTGCTGGGTGGGGAGGAACCACTGTGCAGTGATGAATGAACCACAGCCTTGTGTGTAAAAATCACCCACAGCAGGATGGTCCTTACACACCCTGTGGGGAGCATCTCGGCAAGACATCACCACTACATGTTGGCTGTGAATTTCTTTCCCCGGAGGAATGTACCACCATATGTGACTTGGGATGAAATGTCATCAAAATCTTACCTCCCCTGCCACAGAAGCACATGACCCAAGCTGGTTGAGCAATATATTCTGTCACCCTGGATCACCAGATCTTTTGGGGGTACAGATACTGGGAAGGAAGGAGGGAGCCTCTCCCACACTGAGACTGTAAGCCATGCTTGAGAACTGCCCTATGCAGAGCCCAAATCTGAACACAACACCAAGGAACCAGACCCCATTATTTGAAACTCTGGATACCTTCAGCTATGCTTTCATCCTCTGGACTTTCTAGTTAAATGAACCAATGAATGTTTTTTTAACTAATTTGAGTTGAAGTTAGTATTTTTGATCACCTTCAACCAAAAGTTTTGCCAAACACATCCCAAAGGAACAGATTTCTCCTTCCCCACAAATTTTCCTAGTTTTGACCCTCACTGGAAGGGAAATGCTAGCAGGAGTACTGGTGGGTAGAATAAGCCATGTACAGAGAGATCAGAAGTTGAAATATTGGCACCGTAGAGAATCGGAAAAGCAAGGGATGAAGAACTGTCCCCTGAACCTACCTTAACTTAAGCAGAAATTTTCCCGCATGATAAGATTTCTGGAGTATTCAGAGGCGCCACTAACCAATAAAAAGATCCTGCATTAATGATCCATGATGTTCTGAAGTCCCTTTACAAAAGAGTAAGGCTTTCATTCAAAAACTGGAGATGAACTGCTAATATCTCTGAAAAGCTCAAATGGGAAGATGACAGGAATCACAAAAACACGAGGAAGAGGGTTGCCATCAAGGTGCCTGGTGTGTGGGAACTCTATCTGCCCACTTCAATTTTCTTGAAAACACATCCTGCTGTCACAGCCCAAGTCTCTGGAGCAGGCAGAGAGGACCGCTGCCTACAGCTTATCTCCACTAGAGGATTTATGTCTGGATAATGCCTTGGTGTTAATTAAAAATGTCCATAATGATTTTTAGAGAGATTTTCAGGACAAATGTCATATTCCCAAATATTTCACTTGCTAGTACCCGAAAAGTATGTTATACAAGTTTAATCTAAAAATATATATTTAAGAATGTACATTAAAATGCACATTTCCTTTTTCATATGGCTAAGAGCATGGAGCAGGACAATAACCTGGCATAAGCTTATCACGGGTGGGAATTTTTTCCAGATACAGGCTTTATAAGATGCCATCTTAATTAGTCTTCTAGAATAACTATGCTTGGATTCTATGCAAAATCTTTGATATGTCCTTTTAGAACTCTTTTGCCTTCTTTCTGTCTTCATGTTTCAATGCAATTTCACTAAGAGGTTTTTTTGGCTTTGGGGAGGAGTTTTTTGGTCATTTACTTTTAGTTATCTATTGCATACACCCTGTTTCTGATTTAAAAAGGGAACTTCATTTGCTACTGTTTCCATTTACAATTTAAGGTCTCTGATGTAATAACTTAGACTTTGATTTGTATAGAAAAGCATAAAGAGTTTAGGCATCAAATCTTCCTGAAATAATAGTTCCAATTATTTCCTTGATGAACTTCAGAGCAAACAATTAGCTCATTGTCCTTGAGAGAAGATAATGTTCATTCCCATTTACGCTCTAACAGGAGATACTGCTCCAAACTACTCCAGAGGGCTGGAAGAGAAAGGTGTCATGACAATCCAGTTCCCTCAGTTAATCAAGCAAATTGTCAGCTTCTTGAAGGGCTTAGATGCAATAAAAATATGTCTGGGGAAAAATCAGGCAGCTACATTTTTGACAGTTTAGATTAAAAGCTACCTGCATGCAGCTGCATTTTTCTTTTATTAAAGTGATCTATTTTGCTCATCCTTGCTAGGCTCTTAAACACAGAAGGCACCTTGAGATACTCTGTCCTTCAAGCTGTTTAGCCCTGAACTTATGCCTGGTTGTTGAAATCCCACTGAAAATGAAACCTCTTCACTGAGCATTCTGATTATCTATTGCTGCTTAGCACACTTTCCCCAAATATACTACCGTTGTTTTGGTTTAGGAATTTTGGTTTTGTTCAGGAATTCAGATACGGCACAGTGGACAAGCCCACTGCTGTTCCCAAGGTCTTGGGCCTCAGCCAAATGGACTCAAATGTCTGGGGCCTGGAAGAGCTGGAGGCTGATAAGTCATCTTTCTCTGTGTGTAATTGCAGTGCTTCTCCATGTGATTTTTCCATGTAATCTTTAGTGTGGGGGTCTTGGAGTAGTAAAATTTCTTATACACTGGCTCAGTGTTCTAAGGACAAGTATTCCAAAACACCAGGGTAAACAACCTGCTCTTGAAAGTCCTAAGGTATCGCTCCATCATCTTCAGTTTATCCCTCAGCGTTAGCCCCCATTCCATTATAAGAGGAGACCTCTTATAATAATAATAATAATTCAGTATAAGAGGAGACCTCTTATAATAAGATGTGAATACTGGGTGATGTGAACATTGGGATCATCTTGGAGGCTGGCTACAACATGGAGTCCTTACCAAGGGTAGTGAGACTCACTTCTGTTCGCTGTATTAACTCTTCTTAGAAATGAAGAAAAGCTAGTTTTCACCCAGGCATCCACTGTTGCCCACCATACCTAGCCCCCTTCTCCCAGAATGTTCTTTTCATGGGCAGCTAAAGAGACCTTAACAATCTCTGTCTGATCATGAGTCTCTTAAAGTTTTTCAATGCATTGTTATTGGTCTTAGGATAAAGACCTTCATTCATCAAATATCTATTGGATGCTGAATGTCTCAAGCAATATTCCAGGCCCCAGTGGAATATTACCACAGTGACTACAGCTGCCAGAAATTCCTGTCTTCATGGAGCTTGCATTCTAGCATATGTATGGGGCAAGGTAAATTAGGGCAAAAATTTACTGTGATTTATTAGGGATAAAAATAATCCAGGTAAAGAAAAGGCAAAGAGTGATTTGCAACTCTAAATAGGATAGTTAGGGAAAGCCTTACTGAAAGGACATTTGAGCAAAGATTTGAAGTAAGTGAGGCTGTGAGCTATGCGGGTATTTGAAGAAAAAGAATACTGGGAGAGCATGGGGCATCTGGGTGGTTCAGTCATTAGGTGTCTGCCTTCAGCTTGGGTCATGATCCCAGGGTCCCAGGATTGAGGCCCGCATCAGGCTTCCTGCTCCTCAGGAAACCTGTTTCTCCCTCTCCCCCTCCCCTTTCTTGAGCTCCCGCTCTCACTGTGTTGTGTCTCTGTCAAATAAATAAATAAAATCTTAAAAAAAAAAAAAAAAAGAATATTGGCAGAGCAAATAGCAAGTGCAAAGGTCCTGAGAGAGAAGCATCTCTACCTCTCAAGGAAAGTGGGGATATTGGGTCTGCAGCACACAGAATGAGAAGGAGAGATATAGGGGATAAAGTCAGAGTCTTACTAGTAGACCAGATTATGTAGGACCTTGTGGGCCATAAAAAAGAGAGACTAAGGGGTGGGCATGGGGCTCTGGAGACTTTGGGAAATGCAGTGATGTGGTCTGACTTGATTTAAAAGTATCCTCCTACCCGGCCATGGGAGAGATAGGAAGACCTTTATATGGCTATTGCAATAATCTAGGAGAGGGGATGGTGGCTTGCACTGGGACTGTACGATGAAAATGATGAGAAATAGTCAAGTAAAGGGTATATTTTGACGATAGACTGACTAACTTTCTGTAGTCAATGTAGGATATTAATGAAAGATAGGAATCACAGATGATGTCAACCAAATAACAGGATAAAGCTGCCATTTTTGAGATGGAAGAATCTCATCTGCATATTAAGGGGAGTGTTCAACTGGGCATATTAAAAAAAAAAAAAAGAATCTTTAACATGAACTTCAAGGACATATTTACCTCCCTGTGTCTTGACCCCCTGACTCTACCTTCATGCTTCAGTCCTGCTGATCTCTCACTTCCTCGAGTGATCAGTCACTTTTCTCCTCTTAGGGCTTTTGTACATATTTTGTACATATTTTTCCCCTCTCTCTGGAATGCTCTCCTTACCCCCCTACAGCTACTTAATCCCTAGTCTTTCAAGGTCCAGGTCAACACTTACTTGCTCAAAGAAGCTTTCTCAATGTCTTTAACTGGCTTTACAACACCCTGTAAATAATGTTCAATGTCGAAGGTTACCTCTGGCAGGAATATGTGCTGTGTCCCCAGAGGGACCCTTCTGGGCTGCTCATCTTCTTATGCCCAGTGCCTGCCTGGAGCCTGGAACATGGTAGCATTCAATAATTAGTTTAATCTCCTCTATACTTGTTCAAAGATTATATAACATAATCATTCTACAACTTAATAAAAAACCACCCATAAACTACTTTCTTTACATTTTTTTTAATTTTTTATTTTATTTTTTATTTATTTGTCAGAGAGAGAGAGGAGTGAGAGTGAGCACAAGCAGACAGAGTGGCAGGCAGAGGCAGAGGGAGAAGCAGGCTCCTCGCCGAGCAAAGGGCCCAACGTGGGACTCGATCCCAGCACGCTGGTATCATGACCTGAGCCAAAGGCAGCTGCTTAAACAACTGAGCCACCCAGGTGTCCCTAAACTACTTTCTTTAATATGAACCTCCTTAATAAAGATAAAAATTAGGCTAGTGGCTCTGAAAATCATCTCAAATGCCTGAGGATTTTTTTTTTTTACTATTAGCAAGATCATATCATATTCATATTATATTTGGACTTGCCCAAGGACTTTCTTCATCTGAAAATCCACTGAAGCATTCAGTAGCAGATCAGTTAGTAAAGGGAGGAAAGCCCTGGTGTTTCCCACACTCCGGACCATCATGTCCTAAAGCCTCACATTTTCCCATATATGGAGGCACTTATGTCATACATATGAGGAACTTAGACTGTTTCAATGAGAAGAGATGCTGATTCACCGCTAGCAAAATGTCATTTCAACTCTTGGCTACCTTTCATGGGGAGTATCTGCAGAAGTGGCTTTTCAGCATTGAAGGTGAGAAGGGAAATAGAAGTATCTGATAGACAGAAGGTAGTTTATTCCCAGCACATATTTAGTAACATACTCCCTAGCTGCCCTGATAAAAGAGAGCAAAATATGTAGCACTTCAGAGCAAACAGTTAACTCATTGTCCTTGAGAGAAGATAGGGTAGGGTAAAGCTTTGATGAGGCATAAAGTACAAGATGAGACAATGCTTTTGGGTAAAACTTCATATTTTTAGTTACCTATATTTCAGATGTAGTTATTGTCAATGGATGAATTTATCTCTATTTAATTTTTCAAAAAATTAATATACATTTTATTATTTATTTTTTAATTTAAATTCAATTAGCCAACCTATAGTACCTCATTCATTTTTTATGTACTGTTCAATGGTCATAGTTGTGTATAACACGCAGTGCTCATCACATCACATGCCCTCCCTAATGCCCATCACCCAGTTATGCCATCCTCCCATCCACCTCCCCTTCAGCAATCCTCACTTTGTTTCCCATAGTTAAGAGTCTTTCATGGTTTGTCTCCCTCTCTGATTTCTTCCCACTCAGTTTCCCTCCTTTCCCCTATGATCTTCTGAACTATTTCTTATATTACACATAAGAGTGAAACTATACGATAATTGGCTTTCTCTGCTTGACTTATTTCGCTTAGCATAATCTCCTTGAGTTCCATCCATGTTGATGCAAATGGTGGGTATTCATCCTTTCTGATGGCTGAGTAATATTCCATTGTGTATATAGATGACATCTTCTTTATCCACTCATCTGTTGATGAGTTTGGCTATTGTGGAATTGCTGCTCTGAATGTTGAAGTGTATGTGTCCCTTCTTTTCACTACATCTGTATCTCTGGGGTAAATACCTAGTAGTGCATTGTTGGTCATAAGGTAGCTCTATTCTTAACAACTTGAAGAACCTCCACACTGTTTTCTAGAGTTGCTGCCCCAGCTTGCATTTCCACACATAATCTTGCAGCACTACTGAATGTACTATACAGTTCCCCAACGTACTATACTATTTCACATCCTTCCAACTTTGTTCATATCCTTCTCTTTTCCTAACATGTTATTCTCCACTTTTTAAGACTCATTTTAAGCATTGCCTCTCCTATGAAACCATTCCTCTCTCTCCTTCCCTGCAGGTAGACTCTGGCAATTCCCTCCTCTGAGCACACATCATTCTTTCATTTTGTCCCCCCACTTCTACTTCACTGAGTCATGTGGGAGAGCAAGTAAACTTGTCACATAATTTCCCTGTCAGAATCCCCTAAAATACAGGCCTGGTCTCATTTATGGAAATAATAGAAGAAAGTGTGATAATCCTTCTAAAGAAAAGGAAAAGATTTGAGGACTCCATCTTTGGAGACAATGCTGTTGATCCCCCCACCTTTTTTTTACAGATTTTATTCATTTATTTGACAGAGAGAGATCACAAGTAGGCAGAGATGCAGGCAGAGAGAGAGAGGAGGAAGCAGGCTCCCCACCAAGCAGAGAGCCCAATGTGGGACTCAATCCCAGGACCCTGAGATCATGACCTGAGCCGAAGGCAGAGGCTTAACCCACTGAGCCACCCAGGCGCCCTGCTGTTGACCCCTTATGCAAAATAAATCATTTTTCACTTCCCATCAGCAGGATCACTTTCTCAAAAAATCAACTGGAAGTGTTTTCTTGAGTTACCCTGAGATCATAACATAACATTTATCAGACGTAATTTTGATTGACAAATAAATCCATGCCACAAAATTTAGGGGACCAGTGAAATACCCAGTCCATTTTACAAAACCTTCCCCAAAACTACAAAAGAGACAATCCACAAAATAGCAACTAGCTACTGGGCATGATTCCATCCAGCATGTAATCTCTAACAACACAGAATTCTATCCCAAACACTCTGTGGTTACAGGCACATACATATTTTATGGAGGAAGTGTCCTTCTATTATTAAAAATCTTTCAGGTAGTGCAAAGAAGAAGTCAAACTATCACTCTTCGCAGATGATATGATACTATATGTGGAAAACCCAAAAGACTCACTCCAAAACTGCTAGAACTTGTACAGAAATTCAGTAAAGTGTCAGGATATAAAATCAATGCACAGAAATCAGTTGCATTCTGTACACCAACAACAAGACAGAAGAAAGAGTAATTAAGGAGTCAATCCCATTTACAATTGCACCTAAAACCATAAGATACCTAAGAAAAAAACTAACCAAAAAAGCAAAGAAACTATACTCAGAAAACTATAAAGTGCTCATGAAAGTAATTGAGGAAGACACAAAGAAATGGAAAAATGTTCCATGCTCCTGGATTGGAAGAACAAATATTGTGAAAATGTCTATGCTACCTAAAGCATTCTACACATTTAATGCAATCCCTATCAAAATACCGTCCATTTTTTTCAAAGAAATGGAACAAATAATCCTAAAATTTATATGGAACCAGAAAGGACCTTGAATAGCCAGAGGAATATTGAAAAAGAAAGCCAAAGTGGGTGGCATCACAATTCCGGACTTCAAGCTCTACTACAAAGCTGTCATCATCAAGACAGCATGGTACTGGCACAAAAACAGACACATAGATCAGTGGAACAGAATAGAGAGCCCAGAAATAGACCCTCAACTCTATGGTCAACTCATCTTCGACAAAGCAGGAAAGAATGCCCTATGGAAAAAAGACAGCCTCTTCAATAAATGGTGCTGGGAAAATTGGACAGCCACATGCAGAAAAATGAAATTGGACCACTTCCTTACACCACACATGAAAATAGACTCAAAATGGATGAAGGACCTCAATGTGAGAAAGGAATCCATCAAAATCCTTGAGGAGAATGCAGGCAGCAACCTCCTTGACCTCAGCCGCAGCAACATCTTCCTAGGAACATCGCCAACGGCAAAGGAAGCAAGGGCAAAGATGAACTATTGGGATTTCATCAAGATCAAAGCTTTTGCACAGCAAAGGAAACAGTTAACAAAACCAAAAGACAACTGACAGAATGGGAGAAGATATTTGCAAACGACATATCAGATAAAGGGCTAGTGTCCAAAATCTATAAGGAACTTAGCAAACTCAACACCCAAAGAACAAACAATTCAATCAAGAAATGGGCAGAGGACATGAACACACATTTCTGCAAAGACATCCAGATGGCCAACAGACACATGAAAAAGTGCTCCACATCACTCGGCATCAGGGAAATACAAATCAAAAACCACAATGAGATATCACCTCACACCGGTTAGAATGGCTAAAATTAACAAATCAGGAAATGACAGATGCTGGCAAGGATGCGGAGAAAGGGGAACCCTCTTACACTGTTGGTGGGAATGCAAGCTGGTGCAACCACTCTGGAAAACAGCATGGCGGTTCCTCAAAATGTTGAAAATAGAACTACCCTATGACCCAGCAATTACACTACTGAGTATTTACCCTAAAGATACAAACGTAGTGATCCGAAGGGGCACGTGCACCCGAATATTTATAGCAGCAATGTCTACAATAGCCAAACTATGGAAAGAACCTAGATGTCCATCAACAGATGAATGGATAAAGAAGATGTGGTGTATATACATATACAATGGAATACTATGCAGCCATCAAAAAGAAATGAAATCTTGCCATTTGCGACGACGTGGATGGAACTAGACGGTATCATGCTTAGTGAAATAAGTCAATCGGAGAAAGACAACTATCATATGATCTCCCTGATATGAGGACATGGAGATGCAACATGGGGGGTTAGGGGATAGGAGAAGAATAAATGAAACAAGATGGGACTGGGAAGGAGACAAACCATAAGTGACTCTTAATCTCACAAAACAAACTGAGGGATGCTGGGGGGAGGGGCGTTGGGAGAGGGGGAGTGGGGTTATGGACATTGGGGAGGGTATGTGCTATGGTGAGTGCTGTGAAGTGTGTGAACCTGGTGATTCACAGACCTGTACCCCTGGGGATAAAAATACATTATATGTTTATAAAAAAAATAAGAAATAAAAAATTTTTTTAAAAATCTTTAAGGTAATCAGAACATTTGAAAGGGATTAGATACCAAAAATGTCAATCCGATGAGTATCTAAAGATAGAAGATGAAGGTGCATATTTAGTAAGGAGAAATGGGCAACAGAGTTATTCACCTTTATGTCTGGGAGCAAAACTGGGGCTAAAAAGAGAGACTGAAGAGGTTGAGGTACACTTGCTTCTTATTGGCCTTTAGTCTTCATCCATTTCAGGCAGTGACTATTAATCCATTCTCATGGGGATTCTAAAAAATTGAATACTTACAGAAGATCTGTTCCTGGATGGAAAGTACTATAAAATGTTGAATTTCACAGAAAGTTTCAAAGTAATATTATGGTCATCAAATTTCAGCTCAGCCTTAAAATACTGAATATGACAGCCAGCATATAAAAATTATAGTCAATATTATAACATACTCCATTCTTTCTATAGCTGGCCTCTTATTTGATGGACACATAACCTTGAAGAAATGAATGAGGCAGAAAATACATAAAGTTTTAAATCAGTAACTACTGGAGACCTTTGTCATTTCAGAGAACCCCTAACCCATAAAGGCCGTATTAGAGATTAAGCATAAGTAGAACCTGAGAATTAAGGTAGAATCATTTATTTGAGAAGTAGAAATATTTCCAAAGCTTGAGGATTTGGAACAGGAGATGAATGACGATCTGCCCCTCTTTGACTAAATAGGGGGTGATGGTGCCCTATCGAGGAAAGGGCAAATGATGTGTAATGAAATGTTCATCTTTTTTTTTAAAGGTTGTTTGATCTGTAACTCCTCAAGTAAACCCAGAAGTATAAAGAATGGTCAACCTACACAGACTTACTACCCAGCTTTATGAACTAGCAACATTCAGTCATTTTTTTGTTTCATCTATTCACCTTCCAACCTTTGTTTTTCTTTCTGGAGAAGTATCAGACATTGTATCATTTCATTCACAAATATTTCAGATCATATCTCTATAGATAAAAACAATTTCAAATAACAACAGTACCATTTTCATAACCAACACTGTTTCTAACTATTTCTTAATATCATTTAAGCCCCAAGTCTACTCAGTTTTCTCTGATTATCACAAAAATGTCTTTTAATATGATTTATTTGAATCAGAATCTCCACAAAATTCACATACTATATTTGCTGGTATATTTTTGTAAGTCTCTTTTAATCTATAACAACTCCCCTCTCTCTCTCTCTTTTTTTTTTTCATGAGATTTACTTGCTAAAGGTTCTAGATTTGGCTAATATAATACCTCTTGGTATTATATAAGATGATGCTCTACCTACCCCTCATGTTTCCTATATGTGGTTAAATTCGAGACTGAACTAAATTCAGATTCAAATTTTTTGGCAAGAACATTTCAAAGGTGGTGCTGCAAGTCACATCAGAAGGGACGTAGTATCTTTCTGCCCTACTTTTAGTGATGTCCTGGGATCGAGCCCCACATCTGGCTCTCTGCTCCTCGGAGAGCCTGCTTCCTCCTCTCTCTGTCTGCCTCCCTGCCTACCTGTGATCTGTCTCTCTCTCTCTCTGTCAAATAAATAAATAAAATCTTTAAAAAAAAAAAAGGTTAAAGAAGGAGGAGGAGGAGGAGAAGGGGTGGGGAAAGACCATTTCATAACGTTGCTTAATCACAGGCAAAATTGTCACTGTGCAGCCCACAAAAATATCAAACAGCCACATTTTCCCAATCTGAATGACTGCTGTCTCTGCAATAATTGCAGCCTAAGTCTTACTCTAGCCTGCTTTATAAGATTTAGCAAATACCTAATTGTATCATTCTTGAAACTAGATTGATTAAAATATCCAATGATAGAATTATCCTGCCTTCCAATCCAGAGCAAAGTCCCTAAAATCCCTCTTCCTTCAACCCTCCCCAACATTATCCACTCAGTGTGCAAATCCTATAATGTTTCCTTTCTAACACCCTCTTACTGAGATGCCCCAGTTCCCCACAGGTCAGTTTCTTTCTCTGTGACAAGTAATAAAACTGACTTGCTGAGCTCTCCAGCTATATTCCTGGTGGTCTGTGACCTCAAGAGAAGGGATAGGAGGAGGGACATTTATACCTGTATGGTTGTCATGGATTATAATCTACAAAGGAATGACAGCAGAGACTACCTTTCCCTTTAGAAGAATGATTTTTTTTTTTTGCACTGGCAGTGTACAAAGTTACCCAACATGCTATACTTTTTCCTTTTCAAAGTATTATTAGGAATTTATAGATTTTTATTATTTCTATCTACAGCAGTCTCTTTTTTTTTAATAGAGCTGTAAGCCTCTAGACAGTGATGTGGTCTAGTACTTTGAAACTCATGTCCAGTGTCGGGAACTGGCTGCAGCACCAGCACACAAAACTCATCTGCATGGTTCTCCTGGACATCTAAATACCTCCACCCCTCAGGACCTGTAAACTGCCATGCTCATTTTGTCTACTGGGGGCTGGGGGCGGGGAGCCCCATAGTAAGGCATCCAGAACTGCCATCACCAAGTTTCAATATTTCCTGGTCCACCAAGGGAGGATTATTTCCAGACCACAAGAGATGCTATAACCTATAGCAATCCTTTTTTTTTCTTTTTTTTCAGCAACCATTTTTTAATGCCTAAATATTCCCATCTCTAATCAGTAAGATCCCTTTGAGGTTGACTCCCATGTCCTATTAGGATGACTCAAGAAGTCTCTGATAGCTTTGTTTCAAGGCACAAGTAGATAATCTCAGATTTATTTTCTACCTACAAGAACTGTATTAGTCCAGGTTGTCTGGAGAATGAGAGAGAGAGAGAGATGAATATTGTATAAGGAATTGGTTCATGGGATTATAGAGGCTGAATAGTCCAGGATCTGCAATCAGCAAACTGGAGACTGAAGAGACCCAATAGTGTAGTTCTAGCCCAAGTCTGAGAGCCTGAGACTCAGGAGAGGTAATGGAGCAAGCTCCAGTCTGAGTTTGAATGGAAAGCAGGGGAAGACTGACGTCCTAGCTTAAAAACAGTCAAGTAAAGAGAATTCTTTCTTAGCCTGTTATTTCATTCAGGCCTTCAAGTGATTATATGAGGCCCACCCACACTGGAGAAGGCAATCTGCTCTATTTAGTCTCCTGATTCAATTGTTAATCCCGTTCAGAAACACCCTCAAAGACACATGCAGAAATAATATTTAAGCAAGTATTTGCCCACTCCAAGATCCAGTCAACTTGACACATAAAATTAACTATCATCAAAAAATCAGCCATTTCTCCATAACATTCAATTTAAACAAATATGAGAGTGGTAATATCTTGTCTAAAGATAAACTTTGTACTATACTGAGTGGCCGAAGACCTATCTATGAACATCATGGTAGTTTCACTTATGAATGTAAAGGCAAGGAAATCTCAGGGAAGAGCTATTATAAATGGTTAAAGAAATAGAAAATGTGTCCAAAGAGGAAATATTAAGGAACTTGCTTGAGAAAGAGAAAACTGAGGAACAATTTACTACTGTCCTTTAAAAAAAAAAAAAAAGTTTTTCCAAAGAGAGGTGTTGGGCAGTCTGGGCTATGTTATGAAATACTCTGCCAGAGAAAAATGATTAAAACAAGGGATATTTGGCTACACCTAAAGAATTTCAAAGTCACCCAGTCTTGGGTATCTGGAAGTAGCCATTCAAGTCTGGATACTAGCTCTAGATGATTCAGAAATTATCAAGATGTTATGACCACATGCTCTCAAAGATACTTTTGGAGAAGTAATTCTATTGTTTAATTCAAATAGATCCTTCCCACCTGACATTGTGGAAAGTAGATAAGCCTATGTCTAACCCATCCCAGAAGGTTCCACTGAAAGCTGATTTTTGGCTACCTCTAAAAAGAGAGGTTTTTTGTTTTTTGTTTTTTTACTTTTTGAGGAACCTCCAAGTTGTTTTCCAGAGTGCCTGCACCACTTTGCATTCCCACCAACAGTGTAAAAGTGTTCCTCCTTCTCTGCATCCTCACTAATACCTGTTATTTCTTATGTTGTTAATTTTAGCTGTTGTGGCTGGTGTGAAGTGATATCTCATTGTAGTTCTGATTTGTATTTCCCCAATGATGAGTGATGAATGGATAAAGAAGATATGGGGTGTGTGTGTGTGTGTATACATATATATAGCAGAATATTACTCAGCCATAAAAAAATGAATCTTGCTATTTGCAATGATGTCGCTAGAACTAGAGTATTATGTTAAATGAAATAAATCAGTAAGAGAAAGATAAATACCATATGATTGCACTCATTTGTGGAATTTAAATAACAAAACAAATGAACATAAAGGGGGAAAATAAAGAGGAAAACCAAGAAATAGCCTCTTAGCTATAAAGAATTAACTGATGGTTACCAGAGGGGAGAGAGGGATGAAACAAGTGATGGGGATTAAAAAGGGTATTTTCTGTGATGAGACTCGGGTATTGCATACAAGTGCTGGATCACTAAATTCTACACCTGAAACTAGTATTATTCTGTACGTTAACTGGAATTTAAATAAAAACTACAATAGGGGCACCTGGGTGGCTCAGTGGGTTAAAACCTCTGCCTTCGGCTCAGGTCATGATCCCAGGGTCCTGGGATCGAGCCCTACATCGGGCTCTCTGCTCAGCAGGGAGCTTGTTTCCTCCTCTCTCTCTGCTTGCCTCTTTGCCTACTTGTGATCTCTATCTGTCCAATAAATAAATAAAATCTTTTTAAAAAAATACTACAATAAATAAAATAAAAAGGGTTAGTGGGTGTGGCCTATGGCTCCCTGCACGAGGAGACAGGGCAGCAATTCCAGAGACCACTCTCGGGGTGGAAGAAAGCAATGAGCTCAAAAAGGAGTTCATTTTAGGAGCTAAAAAAGCCCAAGAGGAACCCCCATTTTCTTCCTCTAGAAAGCTTAAGTTTTCCCTCAAAGAATTTCTCAGCCCATTCTTGTTTCCAAGGGTGAGAACAGGGGCAAAAGAATTGGGCTTAGTAAACACAGATGCTGCTACCCACTGCAGAGATTACAGAATAAACAAGTCCTGGTTTAAAGTCAAATAAGGAAGACTAGATGTACACATGAAGAAAGTGCTTCTCACAGGAAATAACTCGGGAGCTTTTCAGACATCCCACAAGAGAAAGTTATTAACAGGATGCTTAGAATAATTCCCCTCCTCTAATTTAGTAGGTGGGACTTGGGAGTTAGATGACTGAAGGAAAATCTCTAACAAGAATAACTATACAAAAGAGGATTTCCTCAAGAAAGGTTGACTCAAGGACAGCAGTATAACTAACTGTGGTTTCCTGAACTCAGAAAGCAGGGTGAGAGAATTAGACAGGGAACACACATGTGATAGAGGAAATGACTGCAATAACCTTAATAAAACTACATCTATTTTCTTTCATCCCCTTCTAAGCCCGGAAGCTACTTCCTACTTTTATATCTGTTTTCCCTTTTGGACTGACAAGACAGCAAGGTAAAGGCAGACTGTTTCTTTAATAAACTGTTTTACCACGCTTCACAGTAATACCTATTTAGTCGATTCCTTTTCCATAGTTATCTGCCGCTTTCATTCTGTATATAGAGATATTCAATAAGGAGAAAAGAGGTTTGGTTCAAATACATTCTCCATTACATAAGCAGAATGGGGCCAACTGGTGCTATTGTTCAGTGGGTTTATGAATCAATACATTTACGTTATCACAAATCCTTTTCATGAGATGGTTATTCAGAGACCGATTTAGGCAAAATCTTGAATCCAAAACTTGCATCATTTATCCCCATTCTTATTCTTTAGAAAATGTTTGTTGTAGGGGAAAGCCCTGGAAAATATCCTCTAGAGTTCAAATACCTGTCTATAGTGTGCTGAGTGGTGGCCCCCAGAAAACTTGGGCCCACATCCTAATCTTTACTGCATAGGAATATTGTCTTCTATGACAAGAGAGTGAACACTACCCTATGTAGAAAAAGTTACAGATCTTGAGATGATGTCCCCTCTGGATTATGCTTTTGGGCCCTAAACATAATTATACATACCTTTGTAAGACAGAGGTGGATGGAGTTTTGCAACAGACACACAGAAGAGGGACCCACCTGGAGGAGAAGGCAACGTGAAGACAGAGGTAGGGATTGTAGTGATGCGGCCTCAAGCCAAGAAATGTCAAGACAGGCCAGGAGGCAGTTAGAAGTAGAAGAGACAAGAAACAATTTCTCTTCTAGAGCTCCAGGAGGGAGCATGGCTCTGCTGTTATCTTTATTTCGAGATTTTGGCCTCCACAACAGTGAGAGAATACATTTTTGTTGCTTTAAGATGCCAAGTCCACGGTAATTTGTCAAAGGAGCCACAGGAAGTTAATGCACGGCCTAATCTATACCACCTTCTTTAGAATAGCCCATGATAAAGAACTAAGCCTGAATTGCATGTTTGTTCAAGGTAACCAAGACTTTCAGCTGTAGCTAATGGGATCAGAAGTAGACAGTGACCAAAGGCATTCAGATTTTCCCTCTCAAGAATGTGAATAAGAGACATAAAAGCCAGAGTTAAGACCACGTTGGTCATCAGAGCTGTATGGTCGCATAGACTTGAGGTCAGAGTTGGTCCTAAGGCAAACCAAAGTCATTTTCAAACTAATGTTATAGAAGAGTTAAAGCACACAGTAATCTGAGAAGTGGGAAAATGAAGAGCTAAGAAGAGAGAATCAAATACCAAAGACTATAACTCATACTTCACAGAATAACTAAATGCAATCAGATGAAAATGATATTTTCCCACCATCAAAGTGTTATCCTAACTGGATCCATGCCCACACGTGCTGCTTTCTTCCCTTTACAAAGGAAAAACTGTCCCTTCCCCTAAAGAAAATCCTTTCACCTAGATTATGGATCTCAACTCCTCATGCCTGCTCAAGGACTTCCCCTGAGTACTGCCATGCTGCCAGAATTCTGTCTTTGACTTACTTCCTGATCTCCATTTCTCTTCTCTTCCTAGATAATCTCCCTTGACTGAAAAAGATGGCAGAGAAGTAGGAGACCCTGTTTCAACCCGTCCCCTAAAATGAGCTAATTATCTACCAGAATACTCTGAACACCCACGAAATCAGCCCGAGATGTAGGATTAAACACTTCTGGATCTCTACAGGGGCAAAAGACTCCAGTGAAGAGGTAAAGCATACTGGAAATGATCAGACTGATATCGGACTGATGCTGGACTAGGCGTACTCCCACCGGCACATGTAAAGGAGTCTAGTGTGGACACCAGCCAGCACTCTCGACAACCACAGCCTTTTTCACTCTGCACGCACACTGCACGACCCAGAACTGAACCATGCTCCCCACCAGCACCTGAGAATGCTCTGTGCTGGCACTAGCCAGCACGCTCTCTCTGCTTGGGAGCAGTCCCAGCAAAGGCAGCCATGGAAGCAGGTGCCCTGGACCAATATGGCTCATGGTTTTAGTGGCATGAGAGTGCAGAGACAAATGAGAGCTTTGGGCGACCCTTGTGACAGTGGCTAGGGGTGCACACTGCCTGTGGGAGGTTGCATGGCTCACTGGAGTTTGCAGAGGAGGAGTCTGTGTGTTCTGGACCACCCAGAGAGGAGCAGACTAAGGCTTCTCTCTGAGAAGGAGGTCTGGGTGCAGTTTGCTTTCCACTAAACTTCCGAAAAGCTGCAAAAAGCCTCCCAAGAACAAAAACCTCCAGAGAACAAAAGCCTGAGAAACCGGTTTCCACAGAGCCCAGCCCCTTGATAGGGGGCAGGTGGACTTAACCTGAGCAAGACTGACTGAAAAACAACATGGCAGGCCCCTCCCCCAGAAAGCCAACCAAAAGAATGAGACCACTACAGGGTCCCATTAAAACTGTAAAACCCCAACATCAGGGGAAAACAAGATATTAAGCTCCTGGTATTGCTCCAAAACCTGTATATTTCATAGCTACAACTTTTATTTTTAATTCGTTCTCACTATTCCTGTTCTTTTTAGTTTTTTTAACCTATTTATCATTACGAGTGGTTCAAAACAACATATTCCATAATAACCGTTTAATTTGAACTTTTTTCATACATATACCTGTGTTTTTCTTTTACTTTTCTATTTTTTTAATATACATATAGATATAAGCTTCAAGGTAGTCCTCTTTCCCAAATCAATACTACCCCTATATGTAAACCAGTTTTAATCTCCCTTTATCTCTGGAAAGTTGAGTCCTTTAGCAAAGATATCAAGATACACCCAGGAAGAATCAAAATAACCTTCCTTGCTCACATTGAGGATTTATAACCATCCTCCCATCTTTTTCTTCTGTCAGTGTTTCTGTGCATTTGTTTTTGTTCTGGTATTATATAAATCTTATACTTGGGGTTAATTTTATTGGGTTCTTTTCTTTTTTTTCTTGTCATTTACTTTTGTCTGTCTTTTTGTTTGTCCATTTTTGTTTATATACTTTATAAATCTTACCTTTGGGGCCCATTCTGGCTGGGTCTTTTCCTTCCCCCCCCCCCCCCCGCCCCGCTCTCTCTTTCTCTCTTTCTTTTTTTCTTTTTTCTTTCTTTTTGGTGGTGACTTCCAATTGCTCAGATGCAATCCAGGGTGCACCTTGCCTGGATCATGGTTGATATATTCAGCTACACATCCCCTTAACCACTTCTCACCAAAATGACTAGGAGGAGGAACAACCAACAGAGAAAAAGTTCAGAGACTGTGCCCTCTCCATCAGAGCTATTGGGTATGGACATAAACAGTATGTCAGAAAGGGAATGCAGGATAACAATTACCCAGGCAATGGCTAGGCTGGAGAAAACAATTAATGACAACATGGAATCGATTAGGGAAGAAGAGAAAGATGCCTGGGAAGAAGTTAAAAATGCTATCAATGAGATCCAATCTAATCTAAATTCTTAACAGCTGGGGTAACTGAGGCAGAAGATAGAATTAGTGATCTAGAGGACAAACTGATAGAGAAAAAGAATCAGGAGGAGGCCTGGAACAAACATTTTACAAGCCATGAAAACAGAATTAGGGAAATAAATGATGCCATGAACTGTTCTAACGTTACAATTATCGGGATCCCTGAGGGGGAGGAGAAAGAAAAAAGACTAGAAGATATAGTTGAACAAATTTTCCATGAAAATTTTCCCAATCTGGGGAATGGAACCAGCGTTTGTGTCCTGGAAGCAGAAAGACCACCCCTCCAAGATCAATGAATCAGAAAGACCTCGAAACACTTGACTGTGAAAACTAATGAGTCATATTTTAGACAAGAGCTTTTGAGAGCAGCTAGAGGGAAGAGATTCTTTATGAACAGATGAAGGTCCATCAGAATAACATCAGACCTGTCCATGGAAACCTGACAAACCAGAAAGAGCTGGCAAGACATATTCAGGACACTAAATGAGAAGAACATGTAGCCAAGAATACTTTATCTGGCAAGGCTGACATTCAAAATGGATAGAGAGATAAAGAGCTTCCAAGACTAGCAAGGTTGAAGAGTATGTGACCAGCAAGGTTTAAAAGAATATGTGACCACCAAGCCAGCACTACAAAAAATATTAAAGAGAAGTCCTATAAAAGAAGAAAGAACCCAAGAGTGTCATAGTACAGAAATTTACAGAGACAATCTATAGAAACAAGGACTTCAGAGGGAACATGATGTCAATAAAAACGTATCTTTCAATAATACTCTCAACATGAATGGGCTAAAGAGCATAGGACTGCAGATTGGATAAAACGACAGGACCCATCCTTATGTTGTCTACAAGAGACCCATTTTGAACCTAAGGATACATCCAGACTGAAAGTGAAGGGATGGAGAAGAATCTTTCATGCCAGTGGGCCTCAAAAGAAAGCTGGGGTAGGGATTCTCATATCAGATAAATTAGATTTTAAACTAAAGGCTGTAGTCAGAGATACAGAAGGACACTACATCATTCTTAAAGGATCTATCCACCAAGAAGATCTAACAATTATAAATATTTATGCCCCCAATATGGGAGCAGCCAATTACATAAGCCAACTGTTACTCAAGATAGAGTCATATTGATATGAATACATTAATAGTAGGGGATCTTAACACCCCACTCTCAGTAATAGATCATCCAAGCAGAAAATCAATAAAGAAACAAGAAAGAAGAGCAGTGAATGACACATTGGACCAGATGGACCTCACAGATATATACAGAACATTCCACCCTAAAACAACAGAATACTCATTCTTCTTGACTGCACATGGAACTTTCTCCAGATTAGACCACATACTGGGTCACAAATCAGGACTCAAACAATACCAAAAGACTCAGATTATTCCCTGCATATTCTCAGACCACAATGCTTTGAAACAGGAACTTAACTGCAAGAAAAAGTTTGGAAGGAATTCAAACACCTGGAAGCTAAAGACCACCCTGCGTAAGAATGTTTGGATCAACCAGGAAATCAAAGACTTAAACAATTCATGAAAAACAATGAAAATGAAAACATTTTGGTCCAAAACCTATGGGATACAGCAAAGGCAGTCCTAAGGGAGAAATACATAGCCACCCAAGCCTCCTCAAAAAAAACTGAAAAATCCAGAATACGCCAGCTCTCTTTATACCTTAAAGAACTGGAGAATCAACAACAAATTAAGCCAACCCCACACTCAAGAAGGGAAATAATCAAGATTAGAGCAGAGATCAATGAGATAAAAACTAGAGATACAGTAGAACACATCAATGAAACTAGATGCTGGCTTTTTGAAAGAATCAGTAAGATTGATAAACCATTGGCCAAACTAATCCAAAAGAAAAGAGAGAGGACCCAAATTAATAAACTTATGAATGAAAAGGGAGAGATCACGACTAATACCAAGGAAATAGAAACAATTATCAAAAATGATTATCAATAGTTATATGCCAATAAGTTAAGTAACCTAGATGAAATGGATGCATTCCTAGAAACCAATAAACTTCCAAAACTTAATCAGGAAAAAACTGACAACCTGAATAGACCAATATCTAGTAACGAGATTAAAGCAGTGATCAAAAACCTCCCAAAGAAAAAGAGCCCAGGACCTGATGGATTCCCTGGAGAATTCTACCAAACATTCAAAGAAGAAAGAATATCTATTCTCCTGAAGCTGTTTCAAGAAATAGAAACAGAAGGTAAACTTCCAGACTCTTTATGAAGCCAGCATTACCCTGATCCCCAAACCAGGCAAAGACTCCATCAAAAAGGAGAATTTCAGATCAATATCCCTGATGAATTCTCAACAATTCTCAACAAGATCATAGCTACTAGGATCCAACAGTACATTAAAAAGATCATCCACCAAGACCAGGTGGGGTTTATCCATGGGATTCAAGGGTGGTTCAACATTCACAAATCAATGCAACAGAACAAATCAGTAAGAGAAGAGAGAAGAGCCACATGGTCCTCTCAGTTGATGCAGAAAAAACATTTGACAAGATACAGCATCCGTTCCTGATTATGACAATTTAAAGTATAGGGATAGAGGGATCATTCCTCAACTTCATAAAAATCTATCTATGAAAACCCACAGCAAATATCATTCTCAATGGGAAAAAGCTGACAGCCTTCCCTTTAAGATCAGGAACATGACAAGGATGCCTATTCTCACCACTCCTGTTCAACATAGTACTAGAAGTCCTAGCAATAGCAATCAGACAACAAAAAGAAATAATAGGTATTCAAATTGGCAATGAAGAAGTCAAACTCTCTCTCTTCACAGATGACATGATACTTTACATGGAAAAGCCAAAGGACTCCACCCTCAAACTACCAGAACTCATATAGCAATTCAATTATGTGATCACCAAGACAACATGATACTGGCACAAAAACAGACACATAGACCAGTGGAACAGAGTAGAGAGCCCAGATATGGACCCTTAACTCTATGGTCAAATAATCTTCAACAAAGCAGGAAAAAATATACAGTGGAAAAAAGACAGTCTCTTCAATAAACGGTGATGGGAAAATTGGACAGCTATGTGTAGAAGAATGAAATTCGACCATTCTCTTACACTATACACAAAGATAAACTCAAAATGAATAAAAGACCTCAACATGAGGCAGGAATCTATCAAAATCCTATAGGAGAACATAAGCAGTAACTGTTTCAAAATCGGCCACAGCAACTTCTTTCAAGATATGTCTCCAAAGGCAAAGGAAATAAAAGCAAAAATGAATTTCTGGGACTTCACCAAGATCAAAAGCTTCTGCACAGCAAAGGAAACAGTCAACAAAACAAAAAGGCAACCCACGGAACGGGAGAAGATATTCACAAATGACACTACAGACAAAGGGCTTATATCCAAGAACTATAAAGAACTCCTCAAACTCAACACACAGAAAACAGATAATCATGTCAAAAAAGGGTCAGAAGACATGAACAGACACTTTTCCAAAGAAGACATACAAATGGCTAACAGGCACATGAAAAAAGTGTTCATTTTCATTAGCAATAAGGGAGATTCAAATCAAAACCACGTTGAGATACCACCTTACACAAGTTAGAATGGCCAAAATTAACAAGACAGTGAACAACATGTATTGGAGAAGATGTGGAGAAAGGAGAACCCTCCTACACTGTTGGTGGGAATGCAAGTTGGGGCAGCCACTTTGGAAAACAGTGTGGAGATTCCTTAAGAATTTAAAAATAGAGCTACCCTATGACCCTATAATTGCACTACTGAGTATTTACCCCAAAGATACTGATGTAGTGAAAAGAAGGGCCATCTGTACCCCAATGTTCATAGCAGCAATGGCCACAGTCACCAAACTGTGGAAAGAACCAAGATGCCCTTCAATGAACGAATGGATAAAGAAGATATGGTCCATATATACAATGGAGTATTATGCCTCCATCAGAAAGGATGAATACCCAACTTTTGTATCAATATGGATGGGACTGGAAGAGATTATGTTGAGTGAAATAAGTCAAGCAGAGTCAAGTATCATATGGTTTCATTTACTTGTGGAGCATAAGGAATAACACAGAGGACATTGGGAGATGGAGAGGAGAAGGGAGTTGGGGGAAATTAGAGGGGGAGACAAACCATTAAAGACTGTGGACTCTGAGAAACAAACTTTTTTTGTTTGTTTGTTTGAGGGTTTTGGAGGGGAGGGAGGTGGGGGGTTGGGTGAGCTTGGTGGTGGGTATTATGGAGGGCACATATTGCATGGAGCACTGGGTGTAGTGTATAAACAATGAATTCTGGAACACTGAAAAGAAATAAAATAAAAGAGAAAAACAAAAACAAAAAAATAAATAAAAATGGTAATACGTTCTAATAATTTACTTTTCCCCATCAGCAATCTTAATTTGCCCCTGAACTACACACTCAGATATCCAACCACCTAATCCCCATCTCCATATGGCCCTCTAATCATTACCTCAGTCTTAACATGGACAAAAGACTTTTTGGATTCCCTCGTCTTCCTTGTCTTCCTCTTTTCAGCAAATGGCACCAACATCGTCTCAGTTAATCAGATTAAAAATCCTACAAAGTCATCCTTAATTGCTCTCCTTCCTCATTTTCTGTATCTAAACCAACAGCAAGTCCAGTGAGTTCTATTTCAGAACCACCCTGAATCTACCACCACTCACCAACCCTGCACCCCACCTCATCACCATCTCTCACTCAATTTCTGCACCCTCCTTTTAATGTCAGTCAGTTCTACAAATGGCAGCAGGATCAGCTACCACATTGTTCATTATTCCTTGACAAATTTCCACTGCCTCCACATTAAAATACAAATTTCTTACCCAAGTCTAAAAGGCCCTCTATAATCAGTTCTCTGCTTACTCCTTTAACATTATCGCCCTTACTTTTCTCCTCAATTCCTGAAGTTGAGCCACATCAGCCTTATTTCTGTCCTTCAGACATTTTGAGTTCAGTTTTGTTTCAGAACCTTTGCACTTCATGTTCCTTCTAGTTAGAAGCATCTTCCCCAGATCTTCACATGCCCAACTTCCTCTCATAATTCAAACGTCACCTCCTCCCAAGGGCCTTTCCTGACTACCAGAACTGAAATAGACTCTCCTGCCCCATTCCTGTCTATTACGTTTCCCTATTTTATTTCCTTCATAGAATTTTTCAGTATCTGAAATTTCCTCCATTAATCCATTTGCATGTTTCCTGTTCGAATTTTCCCATTGCAATGCCAGCTGCTTGAGGCAATGACTTTGAACTTTTCATTCTCATGACCCCAAGTACCTGACAGTCACTTAGTAAATATTTGCTGACTCTAAGACTCTCTGAGAACCCTTTAATTCCAACCCCTCTCTTAGGCTTGATGGAATGTCATTTCCCTTCCATAAATATATGATACTCATTGCTAATTCTTTCAATTATCTCCCTTAATTTGTGCCAGCCTTTCTCATCTTTGTATCCAAAAAGCCTTGATAAAATTGTTGAAATCACGCTGTATCCTGGGTTTGGACATTAATCAAAGATTCCCTGATAGGCTGAAAATGTGGGATGTAAGAAACACTGTTCAGTGCCAGCACCCATTCTTGCCTATGCTGACCTTGGTTTCCTTAATTTAGGCTTAAAATATAACTTCCAAAGCCTCTTTGAGGAGTTAAGAATGAGATCTCCATAGATTATACTCTGCTCTCTACAACTATATCCTTCTCCCTAGAAAAAGAAATGAAACCTTGGATGTGTAATCTATGTTGTGACTTGTCAAGGACATTGAACATAAACCAGGCATGAGCTTATCTAACCATTAAATATAACGGCAGCATGAAGACAGCACCTGCCTTGGAGACAGAGACCAGCTGACCGGTTAGAACACTTGACCACAATGCTCTCCGTAACAATTATCCAATTTGTGTACCTGTTTCTTTTTTTGTCGGTTCTATTTTAAAACCTCCTTTTTTCTCTCTCACACTTTGCTAAGAGAATCAAAGCTCTGGAAAAGAAGCTGGCTAAGTTTCACTTGCAATGCACTTCTGATCACATAGCAAGGCACGCTGCTCCCCTGGCAGAGAAATGTGTGATGGTTGATTTGCACCTTGCAGCTTGGATACGTGCAATGGCAAGTGGGAATATTATTGGGTTCACAGCACGGAAGGATAGCAAGCATTCTATTTCTTCTAGCTTGGGGTATTTTTGTTTGCTTCTTTACTTTGATGAGAAAACACTTTTATTCGGGTGCTCAGCTACAAAGTGAAATGTGGCTCCACACCATGAAATTCTGTGCACTGAAATTCAAACTGCAAACTATACACCCCCACATATTTAGACTGAGCAAGCCAACTTCTTACGAGAAATTTTCAAAGGTGAGGTGAAATGCAGATTGCAAATGCCAGGCTGTGTATATCTGCAGCAACTTTAATACATGCTTGACAAATCTTACTATGACTATAGGTTAAACTGAAGCCTGAAGCCCCCTGCAAATGAATCTCTGTGTACCAAAGCTTAGTGGGCAGATAAATAAGGCAGTTTTCATTTTCACTGACCTTTCTTTCTTTCTTTCTTTCTTTCTTTCTTTCTTTCTTTGACAGACAGAGATCACAAGTAGGCAGAGAGAGAGAGGGGAGGAAGCAGGCTCCCTGCTGAGAAGAGAGCCCAATGCAGGGCTCCATCCCAGGACCCTGGGATCATGACCTGAGCCGAAAGCAGAGGCTTTAACCCACTGAGCCACCCAGGCACCCCTTCACTAACCACTTTCTATAATTTTCTGGGCTTCCCATAAAATGGGGTAGGGGTGGGGATAATGAGACAGCTACTAGTAGGTCCCTCCATGTCCCCTGTCTACACTCAGGCTTGTGTATAGTGAGTGCCCATATCTTGGTTTATAAAACCATTCTCCAATGAAGAGAATAAAGACTTTGGAAAAAATGGCTGATCCTAGGACAAAGGCAAAAAATAAACAAGATGAGCCTGGAAGTTCTTACAGTAGCAGAAGTAAGGAAATTCTTTTTTAAAAAAACTTAACAACCACAATCATGAGAGTATGTCAGCAAGACATAGGAGTCAACTGAAAGAACTCTTCAAAAATCAAAAACTTGAGCAACAAAATAAGTAAAATAGTATTGAGTTATAATTCAAAGTATAAAATAAATATCCATGAGTTCATATTAATATAAATACTGATTGAATACATAATAGTGAAGAAGAGACAAAGCTCCCATGCAGGATAATTTCAAATAATTGACATAGATACTCCTCTCTCAAGGAGATAGAGTACAACTTTCCACTCCTTAGGCCTGGGCCACTTATACTGTCTTCTTCCAAAGAGTATGAGAAAGAGGAAAAAAGTAATTCGAGATTGGAGAGACCGGATGAACACATACTACCTATGCTGGGAAGTCAAGTCAAGGTTCATATCAACAGTGATAAGTGTGTGATGAGAACGGCACTTGATCTCTGCACACTTCCTCCCTAGAACTGAGAACCCCAGTGTTATCATGAGAAACACATCAAGCCAATCCCAACTGAGGGACATTTTCACTCCTCAAAACTTCACTCATCAAAAGCAAGCAAAGTCTGAGAAGCTATCATAACCACGAGGAAACAAAGGGAGATGTGACAACTAATTGTGCTGTGATATCCTTGATGGGATCCTGGAACAGAAAAAGGACACCAGGAGAAAACTTAAGAACTCTGAATGAAGTACAGACTTCAATTAATGAAATATTTCAGTATAGGTGCATCAACTATGATAAATATGCTACACTAATATGTTAATAATAGAGGAAATTGGGTGTGGGATATATGAGAACACTGTGTACTATCTTTGCAAGTTTCTTGTATATCAAAAAGTATTCTAAAACTAAGTACATACTTGTAAAAAATTCGCTGGTTCCAATTAAATTTTAACTGAAATTTATTTAAACATATTTATTTAAATTTATTTAATTAAAATTTAAATGGAACAGCAGAATTTTTTTTTCATTATGTTTGGTTAGCCAACATAAGTTTTTGTTGTAGTGTTCAATCACTGTTTAGCTGCATATAACACCCAGTGCTCATCCCAACTACTTTTTTTCTTCAACAGGGAATTCCTTTACACCTACTCTCTTGATTACCAAATACCTAAAAGTTACTTTCTTGCCTGTTCCAACAAGTCTTTCTCACATGGTAACATACCATTGCATTTCAGAGAAGGAATGCAACTGTTTCTTCTCAAAC
Organism: Meles meles; assembly: GCF_922984935.1. Classification (NCBI taxonomy): domain Eukaryota; kingdom Metazoa; phylum Chordata; class Mammalia; order Carnivora; family Mustelidae; genus Meles; species Meles meles. The sequence continues at coordinate 91,348,697 of NC_060068.1, forward strand.
CAGAACTTTTCTCTCCTTTCCTTTGTTGTTACATGTGAAAACCACATAATTTGCTCTAGTATCAATGGGACCCCATTTGTAAAATCTGACAGGAGTAGAGATTTGCAACATGTTCATTTATCTCTTTCAACATTAACTCTCGGGTGCTTTTCACATCTTTTTACCAAGATTTCCTCCACTTTAGCTTCTCATTGATTTGTTCCTCCACTAGTAGTACAGAATCTCTCTTGGCTCTCCTTAAATACTATGAAGAGCTGAGGTCCTCGCTTTCTTCAAATTTCCAAGAAAAGAAAGGTCCATTCTCAATAATAAACATGACCTGCATGGCTAAGTATTTACCCTGCTGGGTAAAGCCACTGATAAAGGCATCTTTGGGTGAGAATGAGAAAAAAAAGAAGCTGGCATTTGCCCTTTCTTCTTTTCTTAGTCACTCAATCCTTGCCAGAATAATTTTTTTGAAATCTGCCTGAGACTAGTTTAAGATTACCTCCTATTATTTGCTAACTTTGGAGAAGAATAACCATTACCTACCTTCATATTACAAATAATCGATACAGACAAATACATTTCAGGAATTTACCCCCTAAATCTCTCTAGGGAGAAATTGTTCACACATCTGGTGTATAAGCATACATGAGAGTGAGTGAGGATATGTGTTAATACACAGGCAAGTATTCCTATGTAGGAAATGTGCAAAAAATCAAATGCTGTTTGCCCTTCAACTCTTCTAACAAGCCAGAGATAACACCGCCTACTGAAATTTTCACCATTAGTATCTTTCTTTTAGTTTTAATGATTTTTCTAGCCTTGAATCCCTATTCCCCCTGGGGTCCTTTTTAATATCAAATTTCTTTTTAATATCAAATTTCTTTTCAATATCAAAATTCTCTTTGTATGGTATTCATTTATTTGGAATATAACAAGTTTATGATGCACAGGCTAACCACCGCATACATTCCCTTGTGATTAAAATCATATGAACTCAGGATGCTGTTACTTATTTCAAGCCAAATTGAAGCTCTAATTAATAGTAAAATATATCCTTACTTTCATCTATTTATTAGATAAAAGTCCTGTAAAATTTGGGGTCAAAGGAAGAACATTGTAAGACAGACTGTCAGCGGCAGAAACACTGGGAAACACTGGGTTATAGTCCTTAAGGATGGAGTCTGGCCTTGAGAACATCTCTAAAATTGTATAGAATTGAGAGAAGTAAAGGAGAGCTCCTCACGTTTCCTCCAAGCTTTGCCTGTGAGAATTTAATAGACTGATAAGGGACTACCTCTAGCAAGGAAACAGGGGGAGTGAGACACTTGGCGGCAGGGTGAGGGCTCCATGAGGATACACTCAGGACAGTGGGGCTCGTGGCTCTGACACATGGAACAGGAGAGGGAGAAAAAGATAGGGGGAATGACAAATAGGGAGGAACAAACAGTAATACCTTTCCCATACACACATAAAATCAGTTCTAAACATGTTTAAATCTTCACAAGCTGGACTATGTTTCTGTTTTGTTCCAAAATGTTAATGATTTCAGACAAACAAGTCTCTGGAAGAGCACTGGAATCATGCAAATACCAAAATTGCCCTATCAGGGTCACAAGGTTAGAATAAGAAAAATGAAATCCAGAATTATTACAAAATTCCTCAACAGTGAAGTTGAAAATCTTAGAATACAAGTGTGTTGAGGCTTTATGCAGCTTTCCAACCACTACCTGAATGCCAACTTTTCTTCTTATGCTAATTTTTATTAAATTCATATCATATACATATATATTTATATATAAATTCATTTAATTCATAATACTCCATAGGAAAAAAAAATTGTTGCTTAATGCTTACTCCACAACAAAGAACCTATCTCATGCACATTCTCCTTCCAAGAGTGACTTCCTTACTTCTCTTTTCTACCTGTAGACATGGGATTCATCTTTAGGTCCAACATGAATCTCACATAGGGAAGAAGAATAAACAGAAAAATGTACCCTCGACTATAAATGTCCTTTCCTCCTAGAAAGTCCCATAAAGTATGTGCAATAAAAACTCGATATTTACAGAACAAATATTGAGACCCTAATATGTGCACAAAACTGCCAGAGCTTTTCTTTTTTTTTTTTTTAAGATTTTATTTATTTATTTGACACAGAGAGAGAGATCACAAGTAGGCAGAGAGGCAGGCAGAGAGAGAGGGGGAAGCAGGCTCCCCGCTGAGCAGGGAGTCCGATGCAGGTCTCGATCCCAGGACCCCGAGATCATGACCTGAGCCAGAGGCAGAGGTTTAACCCACTGAGCCACCAAGCACCCTGCCAGAACTTTTCTTAAAAAGTCAGATTGCACTTTCCCACGATTAAGACTCTAAGAAGTCTTAGAGTGATACCTACACAATGTGGGGCACCCCAATGTTTTTAAACTTGGCTTTGCAACTCTAGGTACCAAATACTAATGACTATCACACAAACACACTTGTATACACCAATGTTTGGGGTTTCTTTAAATTGAGGTATAGTTAACACACAATGTTACAGTACTTTCAAGAGCACAACATTAGTGACTCTACAACTCTATACCTTAATGGTTTTTAGCTTGATTTTGGAACTTTGACTACCATCTATGGTAAATTTTATGTGTGTGTGTGTGTGTGTGTGTGTGTGTGTGTGTGTATTTCATTTTACATATATATTTACATATATGTATATATACATATATTTTGTATATTTTATATAAATTTTATATATATAACATATATAGTATGATATATATACATATAGATTTTATAGATTTCATATATATGTAAATATATAGTCTATTTTATTTATAATAATTATAACATATAAGTTTATATATATATATTATTAACACTCTATCACCAAACTCCAAGCCACACTAGAAAGTCCTTAATGCGAAGGCCCTCTTTAAGCCTGAGGTCAACAACCAGATCTTACCACAGTTATAGTTAGTAGCTAGCAAGGGCTAGACACACAGTAGGAACACAATGAATGCTACTGCAGTAAAAAGAGAGCAACATAGAAAATAACTAGCACTTACTATGGGGCTATTTTATGTCAAGCACTTAGCTGGAAGTATCACATTGAATTCTTACAGCAAGTCAATAAAATAAATGTTACTCTCCCCATTTTATAGAAGAGAAAACAGACTCAAGGATTAATTAATTTTTCCAAAGCTCACACACTAATAACAACAATTCTTGTTGGAGTCAGGATATTTCTGTTTTAATATATTGGCATTCTCAGGGCACCTGGGTGGCTCAGTTGGTTAAGTGTCTGCCTTCCATTCAAGCCATGGTCCCAGGGTTCTGGGATCAAGCCCTGTGTCAGGCTCCCTGCTACACGGGGAGCCTGCTTCTCCCTCTCCCTCTGCCTGCCACTCCCTTTGCTTGGGCTCTCTCTGTCAAATAAATAAATAAAATCTACTTAAAATTTTTTAAATATTGGAGTTCTCAAATATTTCATTTGAAAAAATGTTTGTTGCTTTGAAAACCCAAGTCTACAAAGGAAATAATCCAATAAAAAAGAAAAAAACACTGAAATATTACTAAACTGGTTCCTGATGATAAAAGGGTCTTTTTAACTTTGATTAAAAATTAAAGTCTCCATCTAGTAAAATATCCCATGTAGCCATACCAAGAATTTGGAAAAATAAATCCATCTGACATTTGTTCTTTTAAAATTGCTTTAGGGTTTGAAATAAATGTATTATACTTATCAAATATATATATCATCTGAAAGTAAAACATAAAATGAAGAAAAGAACTTTTGTTTAGTGTGTGATGTTTACCAGCTGCTCCAGACCTAAAGAGAAGCATTTAATTGAATGTCTAAAAATATCATTTTACAACACTTCAAAGTCCAGTTTTATAGTCATGGTGACCAAGGTATACTTTCTTACTTTAAATTTTAAGAGAGTCCCCAAGTGGATGAAAACAAGTTTTAACCTTGCAAGTTTCATCTAAAGATGTCATTGCAGGAAAGACAAAGGGTGCCTCATTTAATGGCTAAAGAGTATTTCTTGAAAGAACAAAAAGATGGTTGTATTTTTCAGGTCGTGTGAGGTCTAGTACCTGCTGCTATCCAACCGGAATTTCATGCGCTCATCCAATAAACAGGTGAGCACAAGATACCAAGCACTGTTCTGGGCCCAAGGAGCAAGTTATAAATAAATGAACAGTATCGTTTCTGATGGTGGAATAATTTCTAAAAATATATAACATAAAACAGGTAGATGTGATAACAGCATGTAAGGGTAGGTGATGTATGGAGGTAGCTACAAAAAAGAGCTCCAGAAGAGCTCCCCAAACAAAGGGCCTCACAGTAAGTAATACTGTCATATTCAAGGACAGAAATAAGGCCTGCGGGGTAGAATGAGCAGAATGAAGCAGTAGTATCAGATGAGGTTAGAGAGATAGGCAAGGATGAGGAAACCATTTGGATTTATTCTCTGTGCATTTGGAAGCTACAGAGGGCTCTAAACAGGGGAATGGAGCACTGGGATTCTGTTCCATGGTCACTCTAGACAGTGGGGGGCACGGAGGTGGGCAAGTAGGTTGTATCATAGCTTAAGATAGACTGTTTGCATGGGGATAGCTGAGAATACAGAGAGAGGTAATGAGCCCGAGGACACACTTTGGAAATGAATAAGAGAAGACTGGCTGGTGTATTGAAAAGCATACGGTGAGAGAAAGAGGGAAGCAAAAGTGATTCCTAGGATTTTGACCTTAACAACCCAAGGCAACATCAATCCATTTCCTGCAACGGGAACTATTTCCTAAATGTGTTTGACCACAGAACCTCTCTTCTGCTGTGCTTCCTAACAAGTCATAAAACATCAGTGTCTGGAAAGCACAGAATGGGAATGCTGTTAGAGTTCTACCTAGATATCACTTCTTCCTCTCCTCTAACTCATCCCCATTCTTTTTTGGGGGACTCAATCAGCTGGTACAGGGAATTTAAATGAGTATTTGTTCAAACATAAACAAGTCTCAAATCTGGTAATATTTTAATGTGACTATTTTCACTATGACTACAATTCCAAGTCTTATTAATTAATCCATTATTAAATAATAATGACTGTCTTTTTTATTGTTTGGGGGTTTGTTTGGTTTTTCTTTTTGTATTTAGAACACATTCTACTAGACTATATAATTAAATGACTATCTAAAGTGGGGCACCTGGGTGGCTCAGTCAGTTAAGCAGCTGCCTTCAGCTCGGGTCATGATCCCAGAGTCCTGGGATTGAGCCCCATGTCAGGCTCCCTGCTCAGCAGGGAATCTGATCCTCTCCCCTCCCTCTCTTTCTCAAATAAATAAAATCTTTAAAAAACAAAAAATACTATCTAAAGTCATTTGAAAGAATTATTCTCTCACTGTGGCTATGCCAGAATTTTTTTTATTGAGGTGTTACTGATGTATTATTTTCAGGTGTACAACATAATGATTTGTATATAGTGTAAACATAATCAACATAATGATTTGTATATAGTGTAAAATGATCACAATAAGTCTAATTAATATTCATCACCATACATAGTTACAATTTTTTTTCTTTTTCTCTTGTGATGAAGACCTGTAAAATGCACTCTCCTAGTAACTTTCAAATAACCCAACAGCAGTATTACTAGAGTCACTGTGCTTTGTATTATATTCTTATGACTTATTTATCTTATAACTGGAAGTTTGTATCTTTCAACCCCCTTCACTCATTTCACACATCCCCTTTCCCTCCACAAATTTGTTCACTGTGCCTACGAACTTGGTTTTTGAGTTTTCTTCTTGTTCTTGTTCTAGATTTCACATTATAAGTGGAATCATATAGTATTTGTCTTTCTCTGTCTGACTGATTTCAGTTGAATTTATGCCCACATAAATGCCCAAGGTCATCTATGTTGTCTCAAATGCCAAGATGTAATTACTTTTTATGGATAAAGTATGTTCCATTTTATGTATATACCACATTTTCTTTTTTTTTACTTAATATATAATGTATTCTTTGCTCCAGGGGTATCGGTCTGTGAAACATCAGGCTTACACATTTCACAGCATTCACCATGGTACATACCCTCCCCAATGTCCATAATCCAGCTACCCTATCCCTACCCCCTCACCCCCCAGCAACCCTCAGTTTGTTTTGTGAAATTAAGAGTCTCTTATGGTTTGTCTCCCTCTCAATCCCATCTTGTTTCATTTTTTCCTTCCCTACCCCACACAACTCCTGCCCTGCCTCTCAAATTCCTCATATTAGGGAGATCATATGATAATTGCCTTTCTCTGATCGACTTATTTCGCTCAGCATAATACCCTCTAGTTCCATCCATGTTGTTGCAAATGGCAAGATTTCATGTCTTTTGATAGCTGTGTAGTATTCCTGTGTGTGTGTGTGTGTGTGTGTATGTGTGTGTGTGTGTGTGTGCATACACCACATCTTCTTTGTCCATTCATCTGTTTTTTTTGTTTGTTTGTTTTTAAAGATCTTATTTATTTATTTGACAGAGAGAGAGATCACAAGTAGGCAGAGAGGCAGGCAGAGAGAGAGAGAGGGAGAAGCAGGCTCCCTGCTGAGCAGAGAGCTCGATGCGGGGCTCGATCCCAGGACCCTGAGATCATGACCTGAGCCAAAGGCAGCAGCTTAATCCACTGAGCCACCCAGGCACCCCTGTCCATTCATCTGTTGATGGACATCTAGGTTCTTTCCATAGTCTGACTATTGCGGACATTGCTGCTATAAACATTCAGGTGCATGTGCCCCTTCGGATCACTACATTTGTATCTTTAGGGTAAATACCCAGTAGTGCGATTGCTGGGTCATAAGGTAGCTCTATTTTCAACTTTTTGAGGAACCTCCATACTGTTTTCCAGAGTGTCTGCACCAGCTTGCATTCCCACCAACAGTGTAGGAGGGTTCCCCTTTCTCTGCATACTCACCAACATCTGTCATTTCTTGACTTCTTAATTTTAGCCATTCTGACTATATACCACATTTTCTTTATTCACTTATCCACCAAAGGATATTTAGGTTGTTTCCAAGTCTTGGATATTGCAATAATTCTACAATAAACATCACGGTACATATATTTTTTTTGAATTAGTGCTGGTTTCTTACACAGAAGTGGAACTACTAGATCATACGGTAGTTCTGTTTTTAATTTTTTGAGGAAACTCCATACTGTTTTCCAGGCTGACCACACCAATTTACATTCCCACCAACAGTGCACAGTGTTCCATTTCTTCACATCACCTCCAGTATTTGTCATCTCTTGTCCTTTTTTTCACAACCATTCTAACAGGTGTGAGGTAGTATCTCACTGTAGTTTCAATGTGCTTTTCCCTGCTTATTAGTGACATTGAGCATCTTTACATGTGCCTATTGGTCATCTCTATGCCTTCTTTGGAAAAAATATTCAGAATTTCTGTCCATTTTTACAACAGATTGTTGGTTTTTTGGCTGTTGAGTTGTATGAATTCTTTATATATTTTGGGTATGGGCTCCTTATCAGATAAATAACTTACAAATATTTTCTCCCAGTCAGTAAGCTGCCTTTTCATTTTGTTGATGCTATAACTACGCCTTATGTTCCATGTGCTATGCTAAGAGCTTCACATAGATCAAAGCTTTTAATCAGCATTTCAGTCATGGGAAGTAGGTCTCATCATTTTAATTTTATAGAGTGGGGAGCATCCAGAAGTCACACAAGCAGGAAGGGAAAATATCTATCTGTATTTAATCCTGGGTTTGCTTTTCCCCAAAATTTGGCTTCCAGAGCACCAGAGTTCCAAGGAGACTTCATCCAACAAATAGCAAAGGTAGGTAAGAAAATAAAAAGCCCAACAATAATTTTATCTAGCCCATCAAGAGTTAACAATTAATTGTTTCAAATCTCTTTTTCCTCTAAATTTAGTCTAACTACTGAAAATAATGAAAACATCTAAAGATGCTGAGAAAAATCCACCAAGTAAGTGAGAATTTTTGTTTCAAGTTGTAAGTTCTCTAGCCCGGGGTTGATTTTATTTAAAGCTTACCAAAAAAAAGTGTGAAACACTAAAACAAAACACTGTTGAAGGAAGAGGGTAATGAGAGAAATAGCTGCTTGGGGCAGTGGCCAGAGGTCACACAGCAAAAGAAACTTCCAGAACTTGATACAAATATGAACCAACTTGTTTTGGGGAGGCCATCCCCCAAAGCAGGCCACTCCTTTATTTATTTGTTTGTTTGTTTATGTTTTTATTTAAATTCCAGTTAGTTAACATGCAGTGTAATAGAAGTTTGGCATGTACAATCCAGTGATTCAACACTTCCATACAACACCAGTTGCTTGTTCTGGTATTTAGAGCACTCCTTAATCCCCATCACCTGTTTGACCCATCCCCTAGCCATCTCCTCTCTGGGAGCCATCAGATTGTTCTCTATAGTTACAAGTCTGTTTCTTGGTTCGCCTCTTTCTTCTTTTCCCTCTGTTCATTTGCTTTATTTCTTAAATTCCACATGAGTGAAATCATATGGTATTTGTCCTTCTCTGACTGACTTATTTTGCTCAGCATAATGCCCTCTAGTTCCATCCATGTCATTGCAAATGGTAAGATTTCATTTTTCTTTCTTTGATAATGAGAGAAAGAGTGTGCATGAAAGTGGGGTGGGGGGAGGGGCATGTCAGGGGAGAAGAGAGAGCATTTTATTCTTCTTTTTTATTTTTAAATATTTTATTTATTTATTTGAGAGAGAGAGAGAGAGCATGCGTGCATGCACACACAAGGTGGGTGAGGGGCAGAGAGAGAGGGAGAAGCTGACTCCCTGCTGAACACCCCTCCTCAATGCAGGGCTCAATTCCAGGGCCCTTAGATCATAACCTGAGCTAAAGGCAGATGCTTAACCCACTGAGCCACCCAGGTGCCCTGAGAGAATGCATCTTAAACAGACTCCATGCCCAGGACAGAGCCCAATGTGGGGCTCCATCTCACAACCCTGAGATCATGACCTGAGCCAAAAATCAAGAGTCAGACCCTAAAGGACTGAGCCATCCATGGGCCCCTCATTCTTTTCAAGCCTGAGTACTACTCCTTTAAGTAGTCATGCTCTCTCTCGGGTCCTGCAGCAGGGTAAACGGTGGACAAAGACACCCTTCCACTAGAAATCCATCTTCTGACAGTTCTTGATCATCCTCTGCACTCCAGAGGATCTTAGACATTGACAATTTCAATAGGTCCATCTATCCCAACAGTGTTTGCTGTGGAGGGGAGAGATGGCATGGCACAGAATTACCAAGGACCTGGTACTTCCTCATGGGTGGGGGAATTTTGTGTAAAGAATAAATGGTGGGGGAAAAAAGCTCTACCACAAATCTAAATTAAAAGTTACATCAGCATCTATTGGAGCGTCAACCACATCTTTAGGATAAAGAGAAGGGGAAACAAAAGGCATAAAAAGACACCAGCTTTTGTTTCTTTTTTGTTCTACAAAATGTTTTTGCTTTAGCAACTAAAACAACTAACACTGAAGATAGGTAAAAATTAGTTTGTTTTTTTTTAGTTGACTAAAAAATATTATTTAAAAAAATCCTTAACTTTGGATATCTTTGTGAACCAGGTTGCTAGAAAGGCTGTCCTAATCTTTTTGAGGGAATCTTCATTAGATTAATTCAACTAAACTGATATTTATTCTGTGATTATACTCTGTGCCAAGCATTGGGAGATACACAGGATATAAAGATCTCAGTCTCTCTTTCTCCCTCTCTCATTCTCACTCTCTCTCTCTGTGCATGTGTGTGTGTTTGTATTTGTGTATGTGTATATATGTTCATAAAATCCTGCCTAACCTTCCTCTATTTCTGACTCATTCTCTAAGGTTACTCTGAAATCGAATTGTTCTCTCCCAGGTCCTCAAGCCACCTACTTATCATGATCTAATTTGCACACTTAATGAGATGTTCTCCAGTCTACCATCCAAATCGAACTATGAAATAGGACGGAGACAGTGTGACCTTATGCAATGCCACATGCCATGCTGGAGGAATTCAGCTCATAGCTACAGGGCTCTGATTTCCAACAAATAGTTGTTGAAATTCAAACTGTACCTATTCCTAGGGAAACACAACAGAAACCATGTAATGTCGACCCACACCTCCCTGAGTATCTACTGAGACAAATCTGCTGATGAGTCCCCTGAAGAACTGAGAACTGAGAGTGGGTCAGCGGCTCAGCTGGCTCCTGGGTCACCTAACCTGAGGGGAGCCACACAAGACACAAAAGACTCAAGAGACTCAAGAGAGACTCGTGCTGAGAGGGAGAAAGAAAGAGGCACAATTAGAAAAACAGAGCAGGCACACATTTACAGCTCTGAGCATTGAAAGAGGTACAGGCCTGTAGACTAGACAAATGGCTGATGGAGGTCAGCCAGCGATTTGCCTTCTGAGTCTTTTATACTGCAAGCCTTGATCACCTGCTTTGAGTTTGTATTGTCCAGATATGCAAATTAGTACTTGTCTACTAACCAAGGACATTAACGAAATTGCTCCTCCTGGAAATCTTAATTTTAATTAAAATTAGACCCACAGCCTCACAGGTCTCCAGTGCATTTCTTTAAGCTATGGATGTGGTTTTCTTTCTTTTTCTTTTTTTTTTAAATTTTATTTATTTATTTATTTGAAAGAGAGTGGGGGCAGAGAAAGAACACACCAGCTGGGGAGGAGGGGCAGAGGGAGAAGCAAACTCCCCACTGAGCAGAGAGCCGGATGTGGGTCTCCATGTGGCGTTCAATCTCAGGAGCCCAGATCACAAGCTGAGCCAAAGGCAGACTCTTATCCTACTGAGCCTCCCAGGTGCCCCTGGGTGTGGTTTTCTACCAGATGCTAACCCAGGGTCTGGGTAAAGCCTAGGGAAGCATCGTGTTGGTCTGAAGCGCTTTTGTTTCATTTGGTCTTACATTTTCTTTCATAAACCTAAGATGATCAGGTGTATGTCCTGGCTTTTAGCAAAAAGTTTTGAGATTATATAAAAAATTACTCAAAATTAAAGAAGGTATCAGAAATGCTATACTAAATCCTTAGTAGGCACAAAATGCTCCAAAAATACTAATGTCATAGAAGTTTTTGATGAACTAACGTAATAAAAGAAAAAAGGACATCCATCCCTCTGCAATGTAAAAAAGATAAGGGATATTTTTACCCAAATTAGCAGCAATTATGATGTGCTAACCATTCTTTAAAGAGTGTTTGCTCTGCCCTGAGCATAGAGCTTTGTGAATGTGTACATAGTCTCCCCTGCTTTCCCAATGAACCTGTGAAGGCCGTATTACTCTCCCAACTCATAGAGGAAGAAAAATAAAGCTTAGGAGGGGTAAGAAAATCACTCACAGTGACATAACTTGAGTAACAGAGGAGAAATAAATGCCTGCCTCACTCTAAGACACATGTGAACCACAAAAAAAAAAAAAAAAACCACAACAAACTGCCGTAAGCCTGAGGTTGAGTGTACCTGGTCTAAAAAAAAGTGAAACAGCTACCTCCTTTCCAGAGACCACCTCAGAATATATTCCCAGAGGTGCATTTCCAGCCCCAGGTTATACCAGAGCAATATTCAGCCTGGCCCTGAACTGACCACTTTGGCTCCAGAGGATGTTTGTTTGTGGCATTATTAACTTAGCTGGTGTGCTAATAAGCTGCCGCTTGGAAAAAGCAATTGTGTTTATTACTGGAACATGCTGTGAAGCGGAGGACATGGGTCAATCTTTCACACAGCTCTCCTTCAGGAAGATAGAGAGCAAAAAATATTCCCAGTTTTCAAAACCAGGAAAAACATCTACCTTTCTTGAGGAGCAGATATGTTTCTATGGCCGCTATGAGCCTTGTGACTGATCATCTTTCCCTCCTTGCTTTGACAGCTGGGAAGCTGAAGAGCAGCTGACTTCAAAAACCTGCACACAATGTATGTATGAATAATTTTCCAGGAGTAATTCTATCATCCTGACCTTTTCTACCCCCTCCCTCCCTTTTCCTGATAACTTTACATTTGTTTTCCCATGGTATTATACTGCAGATGTTTATGCACTGATGTTCAAAGCCTCTCTGGAAGAGAGACACTCAGACATTTCTCTATTTCCCCGGGTGACACAATCTCTGCATGTGCACCTGGAACAGAAAAACGGTCCCCATTAGACTGAGAGCTCCTCAAGGACAGGAAAGTCCTCTTAGTCACCTCTGTCTCCTCAGTACAAACCCTCTGCTCCTCATCCTGTCAGCACTTATTTAACACTCACTGAACTGAATTTTGAAATATCCCCAGGGAATCTTTGGGAAGGTCTGAGAAACCGTTAAGAACTTTGAATGACTGTCTCAGCACTTTCGTCCCAATTAGATGAGGGATCTTTTTGCTTACGTTCTGGCTCTTAACATAAGCAAAAGGAGAGAAGATTCTGCTACACTAGAGTCCATGTCTGAAAATGCCAGTCCTCCTAACAGAGTGCTCGCAACACAGTCCTTCTAACACAGTGCCTCTGACCCACCACCCCTCTCAGAGGTTAATATCCTTCTAAGAGCCCCACATATCATTGATGGTTAACAAATGCTAACTCAATTAATGTTGAAAAATAGCATCTTGTCATCTTTCCTCTATGGAAGTGAGAAATGCTTCCTTCTGGTGCCTTCCGTTGACTCCCCCAATCATCTACGTGGGGCAAATGGAGCACTGCCTGGGGCTACACTCTAAGATGCTGGGCTCAGACAGATGGATTCAAATCCTGTCTGTACCACTAAACAGCCTTGCCACCTTACTTCTCCTAAGTAAGCAAGTTATCTAACCCCTCTCAGCCTCCATTTGTTTAAATAGTAAGCAATCATAATACTTACCCATGGGATTACTGTAAGGATTCGACACAACGAGCTCTGTGCACTTAGCCCAAAGCCGGACATGGTATGAGTACTCAATCAATAGAGTCTGTCTTACCCATTTTCTTTTATCATTCCAAAGCCAAACAGCAAATATCTATCCTTAAGAAAGTGACCTCTGGGTAGCACACTTGTAACCCAAACACCCGGATTTCAATCCCTAACAGCATCTCAGACTTGTTCAGTCCACACTCCTTCCCCAAACCCAGGGCCAAGTAAGTGTTCACCCACCTTACTGCTGTGGAGAATTGTAGTGGGGACATACAGGGGGGAGCAGGGCTCATTAATAGATAGCTTTGAAATCCTCTTAACATACTAGGAATAGCTGGAAAATGACAGGGCTTCTTGACTATTTCAAAGAGATGTTGAGAAATGGGATTTGAATTTAAAGCAAGCGTTATTAACAAGATTGAAATATTTGGGAAGCTTGTGGCTGATTTTGGAGGATTAGATTTAGAAAAACAAACACTCTTCTAAGTGAAGCATGGACTGAATTTCTGAGTTAGAGATAATTCTTTGCTCTGAAAGATAAAACTCTTCAAAGTAATGACAATATAAAAGTATGTTTGCATTTAACTTAGTGTTTATGGAAAATATTGTATACTTACCTTCGTAGAACTCAAGCTCACAGGCCTACTGAGTTGGTGATTAGGATAATCTCCCGCTGAAACCTTGTCCTCAAGTCACCACAAATCCATCTGGGTCCTTTGTATGCTCCATCTGTATGAAGGGGAAAGAGAATGATATTAGTATCGGGTCCACAGAAAGACCAACTTTGCATTTAGAGGCAGGAAGAAGGAGCCAGTGAATGTACAACTACCCAGTAGGCTAAGCCTCATGGGTCCAGAAATGTGCATCCCTAGGAACTCTGATTTCAAGGTCATGGGCACCATTTTGGGGTATGTCTTGCAGCTACCCAAACTGGGATACAAAGAACTCTTGTTCAGACACTTCAGGCCGATCTCATTTTTAAAGGGCCAAGTTGAGTGTCCTATCTATCCTCCAACCCCACAGCTCCAAAGGCCTATCCTCTGGGCTCAATACCAACAGTTATTGTTTTCCACCCTATCACAATAAGTGAGCAACCAAATGACTACACCAGCTGCACTACACCCTGTCCCATGAGGAAACACACCATGGAACACGAGGGCATTTCAGTGAGCTGGCAGGGCGCCTCCTCCAATGAGTTTGTCCGTACTAACAGGTGGCCTATGTTTGAGAATTTGTTCTTGTGTTTTCATATACTGCACAGTGGTTAAAAGCACATGTCTGGAGTCTGACTGCATGGGTTGGAATCACTGTGGCCCTGGGCAAGTCACTTTCTTCAACCCCAGTTTTTCTCTCTGTAGAAAGACAGTAAGAATAGGACCTATTTCAGAGAGCTGTTACTATGATAATATGAATGAGTATGTGTTAGTTTGCTTGGGCTGCTGTAACAGAAATACCAGAGACTGGGTGCTTTAAACAATAGAAGTTTGTTTTCTCATGGTTCTAGAGGCAGGAAAGTCTGAGATCAAAGTTCTGGTTGGATCTGCTTTCTAGTGAGGACCCTCTTCCCGGCTTACAGACCACCACCTTTTCACTATCTTCCCACATCTCTCTCCCCTCTTGTTCTTGTAAAGCTCCTAATACCATCACGAGGGCCCCACACTCATGGCCTCATCTCACCCTAATTACCTCCCAAAGATCCTATCTGCATAGAGAGTCACAGCACAGGTTATACATTTTGAGGGAATGCAAGTCCCTCCATAGGAATCTGTAAGAAGACTTTTATATCAGGGCCTAAAATGCATGAGGCGGTCAATAGATGTTAACTATTATTATTCTTGTGCCAGGCACTTCACATAGAATGGTCTTACTTAGAAACCACAGTAGTGCAGACACAGGTACATCCTCTTCATCTGAGGAGTTCAGGGAATTACCTACCTTGCCCACCTCTAGTTTTGCAGTTTTTAGGTGGGAGGAAAAATCCAGTCTCTATTACTCTTTCCTGTCTAGGAGCACATTTTCTTAAGAGAGAAAGTGGCTTCTTACTTTTTATTTTCACTTTATCATCACAAACTCAAGTTATATAAAATGCTTTTCTCTTAAAGAAAATGAAAGACTGAATTAAACTGAGAAATAGGACACTCAGAAGATTAACTCAGTTTTTATTTTCATAAATCAGAATCCTACTTACATTTTATTTTTATTTTTTATAAGATTTTATTTATTTATTTGACAGACAGAGATTACAAGTAGTCAGAGAGGCAGGCAGAGAGAGAGAGGAGGAAGCAGGCTTCCCACTGAGCAGAGAGCCCCATGCAGGGCTCAATCCCAGGACCCGGAATCATGACCCGAGCCGAAGGCAGAGGCTTTAACCCACTGAGCCACCCAGGTGCCGCACCCTACTTACATTTTAAAACCATCTTTTATTTGCAGTTTTCATTTTTGGGGTTATCCTTATTTTCATTAATTTCAATCACCATGGGATATGTTCAACATTCTAAAATATTTCTGCTGTTTATACTGTTTTTTTAAGATGCTCTCATAGAACTTTCAAACAGAGAGAGTCTTAGCCATCCATCCTCTGTTGAAATCTCTTCTCTTTCTACATAGCAAGTCGACTTAGCAAGGTTTTGGGGGCAATACAACATAGTTACCACATGCAGAGTAAAAACCAAAATTCATGTCCCCTTTCATTAAAGTGCTGGTTTACTCAACAGTCAACTAGGGAGCTCAAACCAGTGCCAGGTACCACTCTAGACATTTTCTTCCCACTATCTTCTTCCCTACTCTGGTGGTGCTCATGGTCCAATAGTTGTGACAGTTACATAACATAATTAGAACATAATGTGGTAAATGCAACAGTGGAGGTGTGCACAGGGTGTGATAGGAAGAGGAGGGAGGGGATTTTGTCATTGCTACTGTTATCAAAACCATGACTGTATTTTCCCCCTTAATATCAGACACCAAATATTCTTTTAACTTTTTATTAAAGTGTTCCACAATGCAGAAAAGCACATAAATCATTTTCATAAAATGAACACAGCCATGTAATCAGCACCAAATTAAGAAGCAGAAAATGTCCAGCATCTAAAAAACCCCCTCCCAGTCATACTACCCCTCGAGGATAACTCTACTAGTGATCGATTGTGCCTGGGAAAGTGGGGTACATTCCCCCATGGAGCGGTCACTTGGAGTCATTCCTAGTTCACTGCTCTGACTGCACCAATGTCTAAAATCTTCCCAAATTCAGAGATTTCAGAGAAACCTCTTCTATGTGATTAAACATAGAATATTCCCACACTATAGAAAGTATATATGCATCCGTATCATTTGTATGACTCATGTTTAAAAGATATTTTAAATACCATCAGGGACCTTTCACTTTAGAACTTTCCCTGAGGCACTTAAACACTTTTAGAATCATTCCACAGACTATTCTCTGAACAACACCAAATGCAAGTCTGAAAGTCTGGAGACAAAGAAGACACCACCTATCTGGCAGGAAGAGTTTAACCACCTCATTGGAAGATAAACTCTTCAATCCTCCCTTCATCTTTCAGAGTCAGGATGATTCATCAATGAGGAAAATAATCATTTTTTTCCTATAATCATTTTTTTCCTATAATCATTTTTTTTCCTGTCCTAAACAAAGTAAAATGTGAACTCTACCAAGAGAATATAATGGGAAAGTGTGGATGTTCCTTGGGAAAAATAACTATGACAGAAAACAAATCATAAGACATGTACTGTTGGAGTTCTGACAGGGGTTCTCGCTTTTCCCTGGTTTATCATCTTTATGATATCATGCTGGTTTTCCCAAGTTCTTGAAACAGCTTTTGTCCTTTGGGTTTGGTCTGGGTACACAGGTGGTAAAAAGGAAAGGGAAATAGAAGGTATGTCTAATCATGCGAAAATGCTTATGCCCTGAAACACCTGGAAGAGATAAATTTCTCCTCATACATATACTGCAAGTTTGCCGTGAACACCAATCCTGAGTAATTATTAAATTCATTTTTAATGTAGGTAAATTTTCTTTTAAATTTGCAACAGAAAATGAACATATGAAATGCTAACAGGGATGAAAAGTACAACAGATGAAATGTTGCTTGGGAGGATTCAATTTCCTGCTTGTCCCCTGGTTGTGCTTCACAGAACTAAATTTGCCTTCCATTCCCTCGTTAGACATTTTTTCATTAAAAAGAATTTGTAACACTTCACAAATTTTATAATCCCATAACCCAAACAATTAGCTAACAAGTCATCACAACCAGATGTTACTGTATCAAAACTATATGGAAAATGTTAGCCATTGTCTAATTTTATAGCACTCTAAAGAACCTAATGAGTGACACTGTTTTGACTGAGGATACTTCGTGGGTCTGATAAACTTCTGAATCTACTGAAGTCCTATAGGTAGTTCTAGCTTTGCAAAGTATCTGTATTAATCAAAAGTTGACTGTACAAGTTTTGATATCATTGCATTCAGGGTTATCTCAGGGAAACAATCTGTGATGCATCAAACTCCAGAACATTGCTCTTCCACGTCCAAATGATACATCTATTTTCTCCCAGATGTTCTGGCTCAGGAAAGAAGCTTTGGCAATTCCTCAAGTTATAATCCACACCAAACTTATGCCTCCAGAACATACCACTTGATAAAAATAAGCTTATGAACTAGAAATAGTTTGTTTGTTTTTTGAATAGGCTCCACACACAGGATGGAGCCCAACACAGGGCTTGAACTCATGATCCTGAGATCAAGACCTGAGCTGAGATCAAGAGTCGGACACTTAACTGACTGAGCCATCCAGGCGTGCCTGAACTAGAGCTATTTGAAAGAGGATGAAACAGATCTTAACAGAGCACTGTACATCTATAGTTATGGCCTCACCATCTCCTACCCACCACCCGGCCCAGTCGAACTGTTTGACCCAATTTCCCATCACCAAATATTATCCCCTCCTGATCATGAAATCAATGGCTCCAAGTTACAATTTGACATATCTGATACTTCTTCCTTGGCATTATTCCAATATCTTAGCTCTAGGTTAACTCCACTAAGCTTAAGGTCCAGGCCTCCTGAGGTCATGGCAGAGAGCTCGCTGCAGAGTGACCCTGCTAGGTGGCTGCTTTTCCTCTTAGCCTTTCTTCTTAGTCTTTTCTACCAGGGAATTGTCTTCCAAAATCCTTTTTCACTGCACTTCCAGAATTTCAAAAGTCTTGCTCGTGTGCATAATGGTGAAAAAACTACCTTTGAATTAATCCCCCAAGTGGGAGCCCATAATTTGAAAATGGAGACATTCAATCAGATTGCTCCATCATTCCCAGCAATTTTGTGAATTAGTACAACAGGTACCTTAACACATACATACACTTGGCAGGCAGAATTGAGAAATAATTCTGCAAGAAGTGGTTTAAAATTAATGGCTAATCATAAAAAAAAAAGAAATCTTGCTATTTGCAATGATGTGGATGGAACTAGAGGGTATTATGCTAAGCAAAAAAGTCAATCTGAGAAAGAAAATTATCATATGATCTCACTGATAAGAGGAATTTGAGAAACAAGACAGAGGATCACAGGGAAAGGGAGGAAAAAATGAAACAAGATGAAACCAGAGAGGGAGAGGAACCAAAAGAGACTCTTGGTCTCAGGAAAAAAACTGAGGGTTGCTGGAGTGGAAGGGGAGTGGGAGGCATAGGGTGGCTGGATTATGGATATTGGGGAGGGTGTGTACTACGGTGAGTGCTGTGAATTATGTAAGACTGATGAATCACAGACCTGTACCCCTGAAACAAATAATATATATGTTAATTTTAAAAATAAATGGCTAATAAAGTGACTAATTGCACACCGAGGACCTATTCGTAGAGCAAGGTCATATGTAGAATATTCAGTCTTTAGCTCTCTTAAAATAAAGATCAACTGTTCTGTTATATGAGAGCTTTGGTAGGCACAATTTTAAAATGGGCTGATTAGAGCTGAAGACTCTACTTTTCAGGCTTTGCCAAATATGTGTGTTTCTGTGTGTGTGTGTGTGTGTGGGCACGCGTGTGTGTGTAAACACGGCTTCTATGGAGTCCCTCTTGTACACTTATAATTTTATAGTTCATTTACAAAGTCTCAAATGGGTCAGGATTAGCTCTGTGGAGGTTTGTTTTTCTTTCTGTGAGGTGATTACTTGACTCAACCCACAGTCATACTAAGACTTAGTAATAACATAATGTACCGGGTACTGAGCTCAGAAGTTCCATCCACTTTCTCCTCCTCGGGCCTTATAAATTCCGAAGTAACTGATAAGAAGGGAAAAGGCATGATTCTGGTAGAAACCATTCTTCTCAAATTGTCACTGTCTTTCCCTCCTTCCCTCTAGATGTCGTCAATACGAAGAGCACTTCCCATGCAGGTAGGACCTGGGCCGCAATTCCTTCACCTTCCTCAGTGGACTCACCCCTCACACTCACTCTTCCCCACTTAAGAGGTCACCATAGTAGTAAATCTGGGGCTGCAGAGAACATGACGAGGAGAGCAAACTGCCCACAATTTCCTATGCTCTTTTGCCACTTGATCCCATTCAGCTTTCCCTCTTGCCCTTCAGGGACGTGGAAGTCACATCAAAACCAGCCAGAGATCTGATTAAAAATGCATATTCTCTGTGCTGGTGCAGACCTACAAATCAGAAACAGTGGGGAGGTGACCAGGAATCACCATTTTTAACAAGTACCTTTGTCACTCTTAGCACACTGACCTTTTACAGCCTCCAGCCTGCGTACCACCTAGCGGAGCAGTAAAAACAAAGTCATAATCCAGGTCTCACTTCTGACCACCCATAGTCCAAAGAATTGGGTTCTCCAGCTATCACCGGCACTGTGGAGCAAATGAGAGTCGTAGCTGAGGGCGTGGCACAAGGGGCGCCCCAGACTCGGGAGAGAAGGCAGGAAAGTGCAACTTCCTTTCACCCTATGTAACACACACCCCAAAAGAGTACCCCCACAACCCCAGATTCAACACTTGTCTCTATTTCTCCTCTGCCTGATTTGGCCCTATCTGGCTCCCATTCTGCCTCCCTCAGAAAATTTGTACTGTCAAGAAAATATCAAAATTTGCTTCTGTTGGAAGCTATAATGCTTCCGTCGGAAGGCAATTCAGAATTCATCTGCACTGTGGAGATGCCCTTTCTTCCCTAGGTACAATGTCAAAGCTTATGGACTTCATTTTGTTTATTTAGAAGATTAGCTGCACAGAATTTGGAACATTCTGTGTTATTGTGGATGGTTAAATATTCAAGAGATGACTCTGCTAAAAATTGCCCACAAAAGTAGCTGTGACACTTCGGTAAATGAGCAGCACATCTCCAATGTGTTAAGATGTTTGAAATACATGGAACAAATGCTGAATTTCATTCTGAACGGGAAGCCACACTCATCTCCCATGATTATTTTTTTGGAAACAGAGCAGAATGAATTGACATATGTTGGGCAAAATGTTATGCAAATTTTGATATTTTCTCGACAGTACAAATTGAAATGTGGATTACTGGTGCAATCATCAATGTACAGGTGATGTTCTTAGAGAATATGGCAATCACAGATTATAATGCATTTAAAATTCTTTGTAATTTTTCTTATAGTAGAACACAGAAACCTTATAAAATAAAAAACAACACAGACCAAATAAGATTTTTAAAAGATAAAAGGAAAATTGAAACAGCATGGTTTAGTATGCGACATCATCCCGCCAATGTGCAACACTTTAGTGTCTTCTTTGAATGTATTTGCAGACCACTTTCTACCCACTGAACTATTTATGAAGATAAATGGGATCTCCTTTTTCCTCTAACTGGATTTCACTGTATATAGAAAAGCTGGGGATATTTTATATGCCTACCTGGTAATTGCAAATCTTGGTGAATACCTCCCTTATTGTAATTTTATTCTCTAAAGTTTCTGAGTAGGCAGTGATATCATTTGAACAATATTTTTCTTTTCCCTGATTCTTTTCTTTTCTTTTTTAAATTCAAATAGCCAACATATAGTACACACTTAGTTTCAGATGTAGTGTTCAATAATTGACTATTTGCATATATCATCCAATGCCCTGATTATTTTCTTATTGAAATGTCCAGAATCTTGTCAAATGAGAATAGTGGGTAGCTTTGGGCACACTTGGATATCTCTATTGTTGTTGTTGTTTCAAAGAAATGATTGCAG
This sequence comes from Meles meles, assembly GCF_922984935.1. Taxonomy (NCBI): domain Eukaryota; kingdom Metazoa; phylum Chordata; class Mammalia; order Carnivora; family Mustelidae; genus Meles; species Meles meles. The sequence goes on from NC_060068.1 coordinate 91,369,778, forward strand.
AGGTTTTAATCATGTAGGATGTTAGCTCTTCATTTCCAATAGATAATCTTAATCACTTAAGTGAGATACCCGTCTATCTACTAAATATTTTAAAATTGGAACTGATATCTAAAATCTTCAGATATTTACTAAAGTGATCAAATCTGTTTTCTTTTGACTTTTGATAAACTACAAGTAAGTTTTCTAATATCAAATCAACCTTGAATTCCTGAAACTATCCTCCATTGCCATAATTTAATCTTTGTAATATAGTGCTTGTATCCTCTTGTTAGGGTTTATTATTATTACTAGGCTGTTTTAATAATTGTAGACTTTTTCTAAAAATACTCATATTATTTCTCTTATTGCAGAAGTACTACCTTAATATTGTAAAATATTAAAATAAATACATGCAAGAAGAAGAAAACTGGAATGCCTTCATGATCCTTTAGTTCTCCCTCTGAAAATCCTCACTGTTAATTCTTTGGATTATTGTGAATTTAGTTAATTTTCTATTGATGAAAGTTTGGATGACTTCAAGTTTTTTGCGATTATAAACAATATTATAATGTATAATCATATATTTATGACATGTTGAATACACACACACGCAATCACATATACTTCTGTATATATGTGGGGAGACTTCTATAAAATAGATTCCCAATTATGGAAAGGCTTTAAATGTTTTATTTTAATAGATAATAGCTAAATGGCCACTTCTTAATATTGTATCAATATAAGTTGCCACCAACTAGTAATGTGTAAAAGATGAACTGCTTCTCCATACTTCTAACACAATGACATTGCCAATACTGTAATCCTCCAGCTGTCTAATTGTTTAATTTGTATTACTTCATTACCAGGAAGGAAGATCTTTTCATATGTTTATTAATCACTTATGTTCCTTATTTATGAATTATTTCTTCATGAAATTTGTCCATTTATCTATTGTGGTGTGTCTTTTTCTTATTAATTTTTTTTTGAGAGGGAGAGAGAGCTGGGATGGGGAGAGAAAGAATCAAGCAGACTTCACACCTAGTGTGCAGCCCAACATGGGGCTTGATCTCAGGACCCTGAGATCACAACTTGAGCCAAAACCAAGAGTTGGACCCTTTACTGACTGAGTCACTCAGGCACCACTTCTTATTAATTTTTAACTATAAGGCATGTAAGGGATAATAGCCTTTGATTGTCAGTAGGTATTTTAACAATTTAGTCATTTTTCTTTTGATTTTATACTGAATTTTTCAGTGCAAACTTTTTTGCTATATAAGGTGGCATTGTTGTAGTATACATAGTTATTCAGAGTGAAGCTGGGGTCTAAAATCAAAATACTAGGTCCACAATTACAACTTTATCATTTATTTACTCATACTTAACCTCCCTCTGCTCAGTTTCCAAACTTATGAAAATGTGTGGTAATAAATATTGCATACCTCATTGGATTTGGGTATTAAATGAGTAAAAGAACATTTAAAGAGCTCATAACAGTGCCAAGCACTTAGAAAATTCTCCATAAAAAAAAGAAAAGAAAATTCTCCATAAATTTTGTTAACTTTAATTATTGTCCATCATTATCCAAATTTCCTTTATGGGTCTTAGATTTCATGTCAGTTCACCATTAGGAAGACTTACCCACCCAAATACAATTTAAAAACAGACAACCATGCTTCTCTCTACTGCTTTTATACTTTCTTATTTGGTTGGTTAGGGTTTGGGATTTTTTGGCTTTTTTTCTTTCTTGTGTATGCATACATCTAACTCTGTGGTCAATCTAGAATTTATACCAGTGAACGGGGGCTCATTATTTTCCAAATAACTGTACACTTTTCCCAGCACTATTTTTTTTCTAAATAATCCACTTCATCTCATAGATTTGAAATGCCATGTTCATCATGTATATTTCCAGATGTTGTAAAATTTACCTTCAGAGTACCTCAGAATCGTGTTATCATAAAATATTCTACTATTTGCCAAGGCAAGTCCTGTTAATATTTCCTCTGGTTTAGAATTTCCTTTTCTTCTCACATGTAGTTTCTTTCAGATAATCATTAGCCAGACTCTCAAATTTCAGATAATTTGGCATTCCAATGTTTATAGACTGATTTAGGGAGAATTTACATTTTTATCATATTGATTGGCTGGTTCTATCTAAAGTCAATTTCTTCCAGTTTTTCAAAAACATTGTTTTTTTCTAATCATTTCAATCAAGTATAAAATGGCACATTTTTAATGTAAGGCTTCTAGATCACTTTTACTCTCCCTCTACTTGTACCATATTACAGCTCCTTCTCAGTCTTTTTAATATTTCTGATGTTTTCTCTCAATATTATATATAATTTTAACAATGTAATATTAACCTTTAAAATGTAATTTTATGTTTTATTTTTATAACCAGGTTTAAGTTCATAACTACTTTCCAAATATAGAGAGTGAAATTCCTTTAACTGCCTGTTATCAATTTTTTTATGACTTTAGTTTTGTAGCAGCTTTAGGTGTACCCCAAGCTGAATGAGAAGAGCAGGGAGTTCCCATGTACCCTGACCCCACACACTCACAACCTTCCCCACTATCGACATCCCCTACCAGAGAGGTATATCTGTTACAGTCCGTGAACCTACATCAATACATCATCACCCAATGTCCATTTTTATATCAGGGTTCAGTCTTCCCATATATTCTACACATTTTGACAAATATATAATGACATGTTTCTAACATGACCAAGAGTCATTCACCTAACTGACTACACCACCCAGACACCCTTCCATCCCTTTTTCTTCTGCTCACTGGTTAGAAGTAATCATTTTACTTTGCTGCTTCCAATGGCTATCCTTCATTTTTTAACATAAATACTTGAATTTTCGTTGGTGTTACTACCCTCCTCCTGAACCATACAAAGAACTTAGAATTCATCTCCATGTGTTTAATGTCTAATGTTCTTTTTTTAAAAAGATTTTTATTTATTTATTTGACAGAGAGAGATCACAAGTAGATAGAGAGGCAGGCAGAGAGAGAGAGAGAGGGAAGAGGCTCCCTGCTGAGCAGAGAGCCCGATGCGGGACTCGATCCCAGGACCCCAAGATCATGACCTGAGCCGAAGGCAGCAGCTTAGCCCACTGAGCCACCCAGGTGCCCCTAATGTCTAATATTCTTATTCAACTTTTTTAAAACACTCCAAATTAGTTATCATTATTAATTTTTTAGTAAATATTTAGAGCACCTATATGATCAGGAATTTCTTTGCTTACCATTCATCTTTACAACTGAATATTTTCCATGTTCAAATTCCTCCTTTCTGATGTATTTGTTTTTTTCTTTTGTTTTGTTTTGTTTGTTTTGTTTTTTTAACAGAATAACAAACATACATATATATGTATATATATATATAACAAACATACAATATATATATACATATATATGTATATATATATACATATATATGTATATATATATATATAACAAACATACAATATTCAGGCTTTAATCTCATTTTCTACTACTTGGAAGCTGTTCAGTGCAGCAGCTAAGAGCACAGGCTCCCCAACCAGAGGGCCCAAATTCAAATCGAGGCTCTACCACTAGCCATCTTGACCTTGAGAAAGTTCCTTCCTCTGGCTCTGTGCCTCAGTTTCTTCAACTATAAAATGAGATAATAGCATCAGTTAGGTGCATTTGTTCCTCCTCCCTGGAGGCTGTCTCTTGCAGATCATGAAGAAATGTCCTGTTCACCTTCATGGTATCATCTATATTTGAGAACAGGACATCCAGATCTCCCTGGGGCAGCTGCTGCAGGTGGCTCCTGATGTCCAAGGGGCAGAGCCCAAGCATGTGCAGGTAAGATATCTCCAAGTCAATGAGTACCCTGATAGCCCGCCTTTGATGGAGCAACAATCTGTGCTAAGAGACCCAACCTTCCCCATCCAGACTCCCTGTCCTGGAGGACGGCTCATCAGTCCCATGTTCACCCATGTCAACAGGTTTATGCAGAAGAGATGCTGGCGCTCACACACAGAGCTCAGCCACCCTGGTATGATGCCACTGGGTGGGCCCAGATGTCTACTTTTAAAGATCTTTAAAAAAACAAACAAACAATTAAAAAAATCTCTTAACAAAGCTCTTGGGTCCAGGAAGTTCAACTTGTAGCTTATCATAAATGAAACAGCCCTGGCTTAACTAGAGTATACAAGAAAGCAAGTCAATCGTTTTCACAGAAAGTAAAATGAAAAAGTACTACAAAAGAAGTGAATAGTACTGATTCACAAAAGACAAACAAAGTCCAAAGAAGGGAATTTATCTTCCGTGGAGATGGCAGTTGAGAAAAGACTTAACCAATGAGTAGGTTTTTGACTGAAGAGGGGGAAAGAGTAATAGGAATTAATCAGAAGAGGGAACGCACAGGGCATATTCAGAAACCAGCCATTCAGATGTCACTTAAAGTAATTATAAAAGGATAAGGAGCTCTAAGATTAACAAATAGCATGAATGTGTCAGTAGAAGGCCTTCAAGCCAAGCTAAAGAATGTAGATAAAGACTTAATCTGGAAAGTTACAGGGAGCAGTGGAGCGCTCAACTGGCTATTTATTTGGGGAAGACCAATTCGATTCTCGAGGCGTGATGAATCCAGGAAAGAAGAGAGGGAAGGATAAATACCATGTCAAAGGTTATCCAAACTGTATCATTGAGAAATAATAAGAACCTGAACCATAAAACGCCAGCCTTGAATAGAAAAGGGATAGAAAGGGGAAAGCCAATTAAAAGAGCTATTGCAGGCATTAAATTTCTACAGGAACTTTCTGTTCTTTCAGTCCTTGTAGGTCCCACCCACATGCCTGGAGTCTGGGCATTCCATCTTATATAATGTTGAGTAACTGTGTTTCTGTGGTTTTTGTCAGATCGACTGGTGTCTCACACCATCAGCCCTGACCCCTACTCTGGAAGGGAAACAGGACTCGTTTGGGAGGTTCATGCATCTCATACTTATTTAAAAACAGTATGCATAAACCACCACAGGTGTAAATTTGACCTTTACTAAAAGATAACAGGCATCTGATTAATCCAACTTTCTGTGCCTGTTTTAGTCAGGAGACTTCCTAAGCAGGAGTCACCTGCTGGAAAATTTCAATAAGATTCAGAGATTGGATGCTTTCCATGATCACAGTAAGTGCTTTCTCGGAGTCATTAACACTTGACCACAGGGTGCTAATCAGGACGTCTCACTTGCCCTCCCTGCAGGTGAGCAGAGTGTGATGCCAGAATAATTTTCAAACCAAATAGGATCTTTCTGCTTGGGATTATACAATAGCGATAAAGGAGGCCTTCATTTCACTTGAGCCCTGTAATAAGTTTTCTGAAAATATTTTCAAAGTATTTGTGACAAATCATCCAAAAGAAATCCCTCCCTATCACTGAAAATGGCTCAGAGAGGTTTGGTTTTCTTTTCTTTTCTTTTTTTTTAAATTTAATATTACTTCCACAGTAAACCTTTGACCTAAATGACAGAGATAAATTAAAGAGGCAGATGTAGCCTTAGTCTACCCAAATGTATTTAGCCTATATATTTCATAGGTAATAGAATTTTTTTTTTTAGATTTTATTTATTTGTCAGAGAGAGAGATCACAAGTAAGCAGAGAGACAGGCAGAGAGAGAGGGGGAAGCAGGCTCCCCGCCAAGCAGAAAGCCCAGTGCAGGACTCATTCCCAGGACCCTGAGACCATGACCTGAGGCAAAGGCAGAGGCTCAACCCACTGAGCCACCCAGGTGCCCCAATAATAGAATATTCATAACATCACATATTATGGTGGCTATTACTTCCTAGGGGAAAACTATGCTTTTTACTCTTAAGAATATTTAATTTGATTAGCTTCAGTGCATACACACACACACACACACACACAAATACATATAATAGCACATACATGTATGTAAAATAGCATACACATACTAGCTATGTGTATATATGCTATTAAGCTGGTTTATAACTATTTTTTTCCTAGATACTGTAATAAACCTCTAATCAAAATTCTTCACACACACCAAACCAGGTAACAATGCTTATGAAGGAAAGGTATCCAGGCTCCACATCTTAAGAAAGATATGAACACTTGATGATTCAAAGTATAGGCACAGAAAAAAATAAAGTATTAAAAGAAGACCAATGAGTCATTTAAAAACCAGATTGATCCTAACCTGAAGAGAAAAACTGAGCACTATCCCATCACAAACCAAAAGTAAAGAAAAGAATAAACTGGACTTGATCAAAATAAACAACTTTCGTGCATTCAAATACACCATAAACGGAGCAAAAAGCCAACCCACAGAATGGGGTATCCACAGAGCAGGCAGAAATGCCAAATACTGAATCATGGAACTCCTGTTTCTTCACAATACTGGTATTTCTCCTACATAAAAAGTTTCCCAGATGCAAATGAAGTATAATCCAAGGAGCCTGCATTTTACCATCACTACTGTAATTTCAGCTTCTCATGATGAACAGACAAAAGAGTTGTGGCACCCGCAACTCAGCCCGCAATTCACAGTAGTGGACGAAGAAGGTGATGGGGCAAGAATGTGCAGTAACGGTGCAGCTGGGGCAGGAAAACGAAGTCAGTCCTAGGGAACAAATCCAAGATGGAAATGCTCTATCAGTTCAGCATTGAGAGCCATACATTAATTTTCTTGAATTTCAACAAGAAATCTAATTTTGTTACTGTAAGACTCGAGGTCTTAAACCAGCTTTTCCTACTGAAACTATTATTTATGTCAAATGTCAGTTTTCCTGTATAAATCTCAGCTGCTTCATGGCCATCCTTAGTATGGACTCTTGCTCTCAAGGAAAGAATCATCTGGACAGTTAAAAACAAATGTAAAAGAAACAACAACAACAACAACAACAAATTACAGCTTTTTTGAAATCATCAAAGAAGTTCTCCATCTGTAATATATACTTAACATTCCCTCTTGCCATCTCTTCTCTAAATTTTACTCATTCACTGCAGGGTCTCTGTTTCCCATTTCTACAAACTCTTAAATATCCCTCAAGCCCTCGCCCAGAAGACTCTCCTTCCATTTACTCTATCTATTCCATTGTCTTCTGCCAGTAACTGTACCTTTTCCAGGGGAAATCCAGCTACACTGCCAGGCTTCTCCAGGGTATTGTTGTTGTTGTTGTTTTTCTCTCTCTCTGAGCCCATCACTTCCATTAAACAATTACCAGTCCACTACTGAAAGTATCTGAGTAACAAAGGTTCTTTCCTCCTGGAGAAGTAATAAGAGAGAACAGCTTATATCCATTTATCTTTAGTACTGTAACTAGCATGTTTCTTACACCAGAACAGATTGCCCCTGTATAACATTCTTGGAAAGATCAAATTACAGAAACTTAGTGGTGGTCAGGGCTTCAAGAAGAGGTGGGGTAGGAGGGATGCTGGTGCGGCTCTAAAAGAGTCGCTGGTGTGGCTCTAGAAGAGCAACATCAGGGGCGTCAGGTGGCTCAGTCGATTAAGCTTCCAGCTCTTAGATCTGACTCAGGTCATAATCTCAGGGTTGTGAGATTATGTGCTTAAGACTCTCTCTCCCTCTGCCTTTTCTCTAAACTCACTCTTTATCTCTCTCAAATAATAAATAAATCTTTTTAATTACTTACAAGAGCAACATCAGTGTTGAACATAACCTTAGCCGAACATAAACAATGTTTCATAATAAAAGGTCTGAAACAGTTATTAAGTGAACGTGATGGGACATGAACAACCCTTGATTTAGGTCTTCAGATTGTTTAACACATAGGAGTAGGGCGGCCCTAACATTCAGCACATATGTGAGATTGCATTCTTACCAAAATTTGCCTGGCCTGCTGTGGAATCCAGTTAGCCCTGACAAAAAAGCTGCGAGATGGCATTTCAGCTCCGTTTACCACTAAGAAAAGTGGGACAAAAAAGATGTATAACCTGCTCACAGCCCCATGTCACAGGCAGAATCTGAACTCTGGTCCCTCAGTGACAACTCCTGGCTACTCATCATTAGTACTAAGCAATCTACTGTCTCTGAGAATTCACTATGACCACAGTAATGAGGAGATGCCCAGGGAGACCACATTGTTCATAGGTTTCTCAAATGTTCTCAGCTTCTCCTGCTAAGGCCCCTCAGCAGTAAAGAGTACAGGTAAGTTAACTCTGAGGACTTATTTGGGCAAAACTGGGCAGAATCATGAAGTACTTTGTTTGAAGAGGTAGCAGATCTTTCTGGGAACTGTTGGATCAACTACAACCCCACTCATTTGGCTCCTTGGACCAACTGTGGGAGAAGGAGACCACGACTACACTATCTGATCAGCCAGGTCCTGACCTGCCCCTACTTGTCTCAGACTAGGAACTAAGCAGTCAATCCCCTACCATTCCTGTGCTGGACATCAGAAGATTTGTTCTTGAGACAGCCTAAAATTGGGGGGAAAATGTTGCTAGAGAATCAGAGACAGATCTTTAGTAAAACAGAAATGACACTGCCAGTAACCCATTGGCAAGAATGCTCCGATATTTAGCATCACTAAATATCAATTTCCTTATTATAAAAATGAGAAAAATAACACTGACCTCACAAGGTGGTAACGATGATCTCAAATGAGGCATAGGGCATATATGGCAAAGCACTGGGCACATGGTACGTGCTAGATAAATGAAGGTCATTATGGTTATTACCATTGTATCCAACCCAGTGCAACACCAAACTTCCTGTGATGATGGATGTATTCTGTATCTGTGCAACCCAACGTGGTAGTCACTAGCCACTAGTCACTAGCCACACTTGAAATGTGGCTAGTGTGAATGAGAACTAAATTTTTTATTTTGTCTAAATATAAATAGCTACCTGGAATTTGTGGTTACCCTATGGGACAGCACAGGTATAATCCTCAGCCAGTAGCCAGGCCAGCTGGTCCCAAATGCATAAAACAAAAATTGCAGTTACCAACCAAAATGATCAGACTGGCAGCACTAAGGAAGTAAGAAAAATATCATCTTCTTTAATAGAAATTTAATTTTACAACAATAGAAAAGAAGCACTGCTTTCTTAAGAACCTACTACAGAGAAGTAAGATGGCGGAAGAGTAGGAGACCTAAATTTCGTCTGGTCCCAGGAGTTCAGCTGGATGGTTATCAAACCGTTCTGAACACCTACAAACTGAACAGGAAATGGAAGAGAAGAGCAGCAATTCCAGGAACAGAAAACTGACAACTTTCCAGAAGGTAGGATGTGCAGAGAAGTGAATCCGAAGTGACGGGAAGATACACTGCAGGGGTTGGTGGGGGGAGCAGCTCCCAGCAAGCAGTAGAGCAGCGGAGCACAAAAGCAGAACTTTTAGAAGTCTGCTCCACTGAGGGACGTCGCTCCTGAGGCTAAGTTGGGGGTGGAGCACTCACGGGGACAGTGTGGTCTCAGGACCTGCAGGGACACAAAAGAACCAGGAGTGCCTGAGTGTAGCAGAACTCCCAGGTATCGAGCAGGGAAGCTGGCTACAGAGACAGAGCCAAGGAGTGGGTTTTCAGCTTGGAGTTACCTTAAACTGTGATCTGAGGCACAGTTGGGCCACTGCTCTTTGAGCAAGGACCCCACAAGCAGCAGATCCAGGGAGACTCACCTTCCCACTCCAGGAGGAGCAGCACAGCAGGAATCAGCTGGGTTTGGAGACTCTAGGCAGGGCCGTGTGCCAGAGACAGAAATGCTTGGTCATAGGCCACATGAGCACAGAGTGCAGCCAGAGACCAGGGAGATCGGAGGTATTGAGCACTTTTCTCTGAGGGCACACTGAGGAATGGGGCCCGGAGCTCTCAGTTCCTACACGGCTGAAGATTGGGAGGCCACCATTTTCATTCCCATCCTCCAAAGCTGTACAGAAAACATTCAGGGAAAAAAGCTCCTGAGAGCGAACCTGAACAGATTACTTAGCCTGGCCCTTGGCAGGTGGTGCAATTCTGCCTTAGGCAAAGACTTTTGAGAATCACTGCAACAGGCCCCTCCTGAGAAGATCAGCAAGAACATCCAGCCAAGACCAAGTTCACTGATCTATGAGAAGTGCAGAACTCCAGAGCTATGGGAAGGCAACACCTAGAATTCGTGGCTTTTTCCCATGATCTTGAAGTACTTCAGTTACACTTTTTTAATTTTATTTTTTTCTTATTCTATTTTTTAAGTTTTTCTTCTTTCCCATTTTAACATTTCTAACTATTTTACGTTATCAATACCTTTTTAAAAATCTTTAATTTTCATTGTTATAGTCATATTTTATCCCTTCATTGTATTTAAACTTATTTTTGTATACATGCAGGGTTTTTTTTTCTTTAAAATTTTGGGATACAGTTTCTTGTAATACATCAAAATATACCCTAAATCTAGCTCATGGCTTTGTCCTGAGCACATTCTTTCCCCTTTTTTTTTCTTTTTTCAACCAACTTACCATTTCCTTTTTTAGAATCGTTTTTAATTTTCATCTTTACAGACACATTACATCCCTTCATCATTTTACCCTTATTTTTGTATATACTTAAGTTTTTCTTTCTTTAAAATTTTGGGAGGTAGTTTCTTCTAACAGGCCAAAATATACCCAAAATCAAATGTGTGGCTCTGTTCTATTCACCAGTCTAATATATATATATTTTCTCTTTTTTTCCCCTCTTACTTCTTCCCCTGGTTTTGGGTCTCTTCTGATTTGGTTAGTGTATATTTTTCTGGGATCATTGTTACCCTTTTAGTATTTTGTTATCTCATTCATCTATTCTTATCTGGATAAAATGACAAGGTGGAGAACTTACCACAAAAAAAAAAAAAAAAGAGAGAGAGAGAGAGAGAAAGAGAGAGGCAGTACCAATGGCTAGGAACCTAATCAATATGGACATTAGTAATATGTCAGAACTAGAGTTCAGAATAATAATTGTAACAGGGCTAGCAGGGCTTAAAAAAACCATTTGACAAAGCATAGCATCCTTTCTTGATCAAAACTCTTCACAGTGTAGGTATAAAGGGTATATAACTCAATATCATCAAAGTCATCTATAAAATCCCCATAGCGAATATCATTCTCAGTGTGGAAAAAAATGAGAGCTTTTCCCCCAAGGTCAGAAACACAGCAGGAATGTCCACTATCACCACTGCTATTCAACATTGTACTAGAAGTTCTAGCCTCAGCAATCAGACAACAAAAAGAAATAAAAGGCATCTGAAACAGCAAAGAAGAAGTCAAACTCTCACTCTTTGCATATGATATGATACTTTATGTGGAAAACCCAAAAGACTCCACTCCAAAGCTGATAGAACTCGTATAGGAATTCTGTAAAGTGTCCAGATATAAAATCAATGCACAGAAATCACTTGCATTTCTATACATGAACAACAAGACAGAAAAAAGAGAAATTAAGGAGTTTGTCTTATTTACAATTGCACCCCAAACCATAAGATACCTAGGAATAAACCTAAACAAACAGGAAAAGAATCTGTACTCAGAAAACTATGAAGTACTCATGAAAGAAATTGAGGATGACACAAAGAAATGGAAAAATGTTCCATGCTCATGGACTGGAAGAACAAATATTATGAAAATATCTATACTACCTAAAGCATCTACACATTTAATGCAATCCCTATCAAAATACCATCAATTTCTTTCGAAGAAATGGAATAAATAATCCTAAAATTTGTATGGAACCAGAAAAGACCTCTAATAGCCAGAGGAATGTTGAAAAAGAAAGCCAAAGTTGGTGGCATTGCAATTCCAGGCTTCAAGCTCTATTACAAAGCTGTCATCATCAAGCAGTATGGTACTCACACAAAAACAGACACATAGGTCAATGGAACAGAATAGAGAGCCCAGAAATGGACCCTCAACTCTATGGTCAACTTATTTTTGACAAAGCAGAAAAGAATGTCCAGTGGAAAAAAAGGCAGTCTCTTCAACAAATGGTGTTGGGAAAATTGGACAGCCATATGCAGAATGAAACTGGACCATTTCCTTTACACCACATACAAAAACAGACTCAAAATGGATCAAAGACCTCAGTGTAAGACAGGAATTCATCAAAATCCTTGAGGAAAACACAGGCAGCAACCTCTTCGACCTCAGCTGCAGCAGCTTCTTCCTCAAAACATCACCAAAGGCAAGGGAAGCAAGGACAAAAATGAACTATTGGGGCTTCATTAAGATCAAAAGCTTTTGCACAGCAAAGGAAACAGTCAACAAAACCAAAAGACAACTGACAGAATGGGAGAAGATATTTTCAAACAACATATCAGATAAAGGGCTAGTATCCAAAATCTATTAAAAAACTTATCCAACTCAACACCCAAAGAACAAATAATATAATCAAGAAATGGGCAGAAGACATGAACAGACATTTCTGCAAAGAACACATCCAAATGGCCAGCAGACACATGAAAAAGTGTTCCACATCACTCAGCATCAGGGAAACACAAATCAAAATCACAGTGAGATACCACCTCACATCAGTCAGAATAGCTAAAATTAACAAGTCAGGAAACAACAGATGTTGGGGAGGATGCAGAGAAAGGGGAGCCTCTTACACTGTTGGTGGGAATGCAAGCTGGTGCAGCCACTCTAGAAAACAGCATGGAGGTTCCTCAAAAAGTTGAAAATAGAACTGTCCTATGACCCAGCAATCGCACTACTGGGTATTTGCCCTAAAGATATAAATATAGTGATCCGAAAGGGCACTGCACCCGAATGTTCATAGCAGCAATGTCCACAATAGCACAACTATGGAAAGAGCCTAGATGTCCATCAACAGATGAATGGATAAAGAAGAGGTGGTATATATGTACAATGGAATACTATGCAGCCCTAAAAAGAAATGAAATCTTGCCATTTACAACAAGGATGGAACTAGAGGGTATTATGCTAAGTGAAATAAGTCATTCAGAGAAAGATAATTATTATATGATCTCTCTGATATGAGGAATTTGAGAGGCAGGGCAGGGGGTCGCTGGGGCAGGGAGGGCAAAAAAATGAAATAAGATGGGATCAGGAGGGAGACAAACCATAAGAGACTCTTAATCTCAGGAAACAAACTGAGGGTGGCTGGGTGGTGGGGGGATAGGGAGAGGGTGGTGGGGTTATAGACATTGGGGAGGGTATATGCTATGATGAGTGCTATGAAATGTGTAAGCCTGATGATTCACAGACCTGTACCCCTGGGACAAATAATACATTATACATTAATACAAAAACAAATAAATAATAAAATAAAGAAGCTACTACATTTGTGGTAGTCTTAGAACTGGATTTAGAACAGGCCACTCGTATATTTTTAAAAAGCTTTAAAAAAGCAAAAAGGGAAGTGTGGTTTATTCAAGTATTATTTAGCAAATGTTTACTCCTTCCTACCTCCTACTTCCATGGAGACAGTTTTCTTTTCTGTCCTAAATATTCTAGCTTTGGTCATAGGATTTGCTTTGGCCAATAGAATGGGAACAGAGACCTTTCTGGGCATTGCATGTACCTGCTCATCCCTCTAATGTTTCTGACCACCACCAGATGAAGAATTTGTCCCAGGAAACTTCTGTCTCTCCAGTATGGTCCCAGAATAACTTAATATAGAACAAACATGAACTTGACCTACAATCTAAAGCAGAGACACCCACAGACCCATGAGCGAGAAATAAATGGTTATTTTTGTATGCTACTGTGACTTTGCAGGTATTTGCTAAACAATTATCTTAATAAAGGTCTGGCTACTAATGAACCTAATAAGTACCAATGTTAGTGTGAAAGATGAAATAATTGGTTCTGAGGGAGGAGTCAAGATGGCGGAGAAGTAGCAGCCTGAGACTACATCAGGTAGCAGGAGATCAGCTCGATAGCTTATCTAAACATTGCAAACACCTACAAATCCAACGGGAGAGCGAAGAGAAGAAGAACAGCAACTCTAGAAACAGAAAATCAACCACTTTCTGAAAGGTAGGACTGGCGGAGAAGTGAATCTAAAACGACGGGAAGATAGACCGCGGGGGGAGGGGCCGGCTCCTGGCAAGCAGCGGAGGAATGGAGCACAAAATCAGGACTTTTAAAAGTCTGTTCCACTGAGGGACATTGCTCCAGGGGCTAAACCGGGGTGAAGCCCACGCGGGGCCAGCGTGGCCCCAGGCCCCGCAGGGTCACAGAAGGATCGGGGGAGTCGGAGTGTCGGAGAGCTCGCAGGTATTAGAACAGAGAAGCCGGCTGCAGAGACAGAGCCGAGGACTGAACTCTCAGCTCGGGGTTACCTTGAACTGGTCGCGGGCTGGGTGAGCTCGGAGCGCGGCTAGAGGCTGGGAATACGGGAGTGATTGGGTGCTGTCCTCTGGGGGCGCACTGAGGAGTGGGGCCCCAGGCTCTCGGCTCCTCCGGGCCGGAGACTGGGAGGCCCCATTTTCATTCCCGTCCTCCGGAACTCTACGGAAAGCGTTCAGGGAACAGAAGTTCCCAAAAGCGAACCCGAGCCGATTACTTAGTCCGGCCGCCGGTAAGGGCGGTGCAATCGCGCCTCGGGCAAAGACACTTGAGAGTCACTACAACAGGCCCCTCCCCCAGAAGATCAACAAAATATCCAGCCAGGACGAAGTTCATCTATCAAGGAGAAAGCAGATTCAATTCCTAAGACAGCAGCGCAATTCCAGAGGAGGAGAAAGCAAAGCACGGAACTCATGGCTTTCTCCCCATGATTCTTTAGTCTTGCGGCTACTTCAATTTTTTTTTCTTTTTTCAATTTTTTTTTTCTTTTTTCAATTTTTTTTCTTTTTTCTTTTTTCTTTTTCTGCTAATTTTTTTAAAAACTTTTACCCTTTTCTTTTTTAACATTTTTTGACTAGTTCATCTAAATATATATATTTTTTCTTTCTTTTTTATATTTTTTTATTTGTTTTATTTTTAAAATTTTTTTCTTTTTTCTTTTTTTTTCTTTTTTCTTTTTTTTTTCTTTTTTTTTTTTTTCTTTTCAGAATCTGTTTTTATCCCCTTTCTCCCCCCCACAATTTGGGGTCTCTTCTGATTTGGTTACAGTGCATTTTTCCGGGGTCTTTGCCACCCTTTTAGTTGTTTATTTGCTCCTTCATATCCTCTTATCCGGACAAAATGACAAGGCGGAAAAAATCACCACAAACAAAAGAACAAGAGACAGTACCGAAGGCTAGGGACCTAATCAACACAGACATGGGTAATATGTCAGATCAAGAGTTCAGAATGACGATTCTGAACATTCTAGCCGGGCTCGAAAAAGGCATGGAAGATATTAGAGAAACCCTCTCTGGAGATATTAAAGCCCTTTCTGGAGAAATTAAAGAACTAAAATCTAACCAAGTTGAAATCAAAAAAGCTATTAATGAGGTGCAATCAAAAATGGAGCCTCTCACTGCTAGGATAAATGAGGCAGAAGAAAGAATTAGTGATATAGAAGACCAAATGACAGAGAATAAGGAAGCCGAGCAAAAGAGGGACAAACAGCTACTGGACCATGAGGCGAGAATTCGAGAGATAAGTGACACCATAAGACAAAACAACATTAGAATAATTGGGATTCCAGAAGAAGAAGAAACAGAGAGGGGAGCAGAAGGTCTATTGGAGAGAATCATTGGAGAGAATTTCCCTAATATGGCAAAGGGAACAAGCATCAAAATCCAGGAGATGCAGAGAACCTCTCTCAAAGTCAACAAGAATAGGTCCACACCCCGTCACCTAATAGTAAAATTTACAAGTCTTAGTGACAAAGAGAAAATCCTGAAAGCAGCCCAAGAAAAGAAGTCTGTAACATACAATGGTAAAAATATTAGATTGGCGGCAGACTTATCCACAGAGACCTGGCAGGCCAGAAAGAGCTGGCATGATATATTCAGAGCACTCAACGAGAAAAACATGCAGCCAAGAATACTCTATCCAGCTAGGCTATCATTGAAAATAGAAGGAGAGATAAAAAGCTTCCAGGACAAACAAAAACTGAAAGAATTTGCAAACACCAAACCAGCTCTACAGGAAATATTGAAAGGGGTCCTCTAAGCAAAGAGAGAGCCTAAAAGTAATAGATCAGAAAGGTACAGAGACAATATACAGTAACAGTCACCTTACAGGCTAATAATGGCACTAAATTCATATCTCTCAATAGTTACCCTGAATGTTAATGGGCTAAATGCCCCAATCAAAAGACACAAGGTATCAGACTGGATAAAAAAACAAAACCCATCAGTATGTTGCCTACAAGAAACTCATTTTAGACGCGAAGACACCTCCAGATTTAAAGTGAGGGGGTGGAAAACAATTTACCATGCTAATGGGCATCAGAAGAAAGCTGGGGTGGCAATCCTTATATCAGATCAATTAGATTTTAAGCCAAAGACTATAATAAGAGATGAGGAAGGACACTATATCCTACTCAAAGGGTCTGTCCAACAAGAAGATCTAACAATTTTAAATATCTATGCCCCTAACGTGGGAGCAGCCAACTATATCAACCAATTAATAACAAAATCAAAGAAACACATCAATAATAATACAATAATAGAGGGGACTTGAACACTCCCCTCACTGAAATGCACAGATCATCCAAGCAAAAGATCAACAAGGAAATAAAGGCCTTAAATGACACACTGGACCAGATGGACATCACAGATATATTCAGAACATTTCATCCCAAAGCAACAGAATACACATTCTTCTCTAGTGCACATGGAACCTTCTCCAGAATAGATCACATCCTGGGTCACAAATCAGGTCTCAACCGGTATCAAAAGATTAGGATTATTCCCTGCATATTTTCAGACCAAAATGCTCTGAAGCTAGAACTCAATCACAAGAGGAAAGCTGGAAAGAACCCAAATACATGGAGACTAAACATCACCCTTCTAAAGAATGAATGGGTTAACCAGGAAATTAAAGGAGAATTGAAAAAATTCATGGAAACAAATGATAATGAAAACACAACAGTTCAAAATCTGTGGGACACAGCAAAGGCAGTCCTGAGAGGAAAATATATAGCGGTACAAGCCTTTCTCAAGAAACAAGAAAGGTCTCAAGTACACAACCTAACCCTACACGTAAAGGAGCTGGAGAAAGAACAAGAAAGAAACCCTAAACCCAGCAGGAGAAGAGAAATCATAAAGATCAGAGCAGAAATCAATGAAATAGAAACCAAAAAAACAATAGAAAAAATCAATGAAACTAGTAGCTGGTTCTTTGAAAGAATCAATAAGATTGATAAACCCCTGGCCAGACTCGTCAAAAAGAAAAGAGAAAGGACCCAAATAAATAAAATCATGAATGAAAGAGGAGAGATCACAACTAACACCAAAGAAATACAGAGAATTATAAGAACATACTATGAGCAACTCTACGCCAACAAATTGGACAATCTGGAAGAAATGGATGCATTCCTAGAGACATATAAACTACCACAACTGAACCAGGAAGAAATAGAAAACCTGAACAGGCCCATAAACAGTAAGGAGATTGAAACAGTCATCAAAAATCTCCAAACAAACAAAAGCCCAGGGCCAGACGGCTTCCCAGGGGAATTCTACCAAACATTTAAAGAAGAACTCATTCCTACTCTCCTGAAACTGTTCCAAAAAATAGAAATGGAAGGAAAACTTCCAAAATCATTTTATGAGGCCAGCATCACCTTGATCCCCAAACCAGACAAGGATCCCACCAAAAAAGAGAACTACAGAGCAATATCCTTGATGAACACAGATGCAAAAATTCTCGCCAAAATACTAGCCAATAGGATTCAACAGTACATTAAAAGGATTATTCACCACGATCAAGTGGGATTTATTCCAGGGCTGCAGGTTGGTTCAACATCTGCAAATCAATCAATGTGATAGAACACATTAATAAAAGAAAGAACAAGAACCATATGATACTTTCAATAGATGCTTAAAAAGCCTTTGACAAAGTACAGCATCCCTTCCTGATCAAAACTCTTCAAAGTGTGGGGATAGAGGGCACATACCTCAATATTATCAAAGCCATCTATGAAAAACCCACCGCAAATATCATTCTCAATGGAGAAAAACTGAAAGCTTTTCCGCTAAGGTCAGGAACACGGCAGGGATGTCCATTATCACCACTGCTATTCAACATAGTACTAGAAGTCCTAGCCTCAGCAATCAGACAACAAAAAGAAATTAAAGGCATCCAAATTGGTAAAGAAGAAGTCAAACTATCACTCTTCGCAGATGATATGATACTATATGTGGAAAACCCAAAAGACTGCACTCCAAAACTGCTAGAACTTGTACAGGAATTCAGTCATGTGTCAGGATATAAAATCAATGCACAGAAATCAGTTGCATTTCTGTACACCAAGAACAAGACAGAAGAAAGAGAAATTAAGGAGTCAATCCCATTTACAACTGTACCCAAAACTATAAGATACCTAGGAATAAACCTAACCAAAGAGGCTAAGAATCTATACACAGAAAATTATAAAGTACTCATGAAAGAAATTGAGGAAGACACAAAGAAATGGAAAAATGTTCCATGCTCCTGGATTGGAAGAATAAATATTGTGAAAATGTCTATGCTACCTAAAGCAATCTACACATTTAATGCAATCCCTATCAAAATGCCATCCATTTTTTTCAAAGAAATGGAACAAATAATCCTAAAATTTATATGGAACCAGAAAAGACCTCGAATAGCCAAAGGAATATTGAAAAAGAAAGCCAAAGTTGGTGGCATCACAATTCCGGACTTCAAGCTCTATTACAAAGCTGTCATCATCAAGACAGCATGGTACTGGCACAAAAACAGACACATAGATCAGTGGAACAGAATAGAGAGCCCAGAAATCGACCCTCAACTCTATGGTCAACTAATCTTCGACAAAGCAGGAAAGAATGTCCAATGGAAAAAAGACAGCCTC
This sequence comes from Meles meles, assembly GCF_922984935.1. NCBI lineage: Eukaryota > Metazoa > Chordata > Mammalia > Carnivora > Mustelidae > Meles > Meles meles. The sequence goes on from NC_060068.1 coordinate 91,388,654, forward strand.
TTCAATAAATGGTGCTGGGAAAATTGGACAGCCACATGCAGAAAAACGAAATTGGACCACTTCCTTACACCACACACGAAAATAGACTCCAAATGGATGAAGGACCTCAATGTGAGAAAGGAATCCATCAAAATCCTTGAGGAGAATGCAGGCAGCAACCTCTTCGACCTCAGCCGTAGCAACATCTTCCTAGGAACAACGGCAAAGGCAAGGGAAGCAAGGGCAAAAATGAACTATTGGGATTTCATCAAGATCAAAAGCTTTTGCACAGCAAAGGAAACAGTGAACAAAACCAAAAGACAACTGACAGAATGGGAGAAGATATTTGCAAACGACATATCAGATAAAGGGCTAGTATCCAAAATCTATAAGGAACTTAGCAAACTCAACACCCAAAGAACAAACAATCCAATCAAGAAATGGGCAGAGGACATGAACAGACATTTCTGCAAAGAAGACATCCAGATGGCCAACAGACACATGAAAAAGTGCTCCACGTCACTCGGCATCAGGGAAATACAGATCAAAACCACAATGAGATATCACCTCACACCAGTCAGAATGGCTAAATTTAACAAGTCAGGAAATGACAGATGCTGGAGAGGGTGTGGAGAAAGGGGAACCCTCCTCCACTGTTGGTGGGAATGCAAGCTGGTGCAACCACTCTGGAAAACAGCATGGAGGTTCCTCAAAATGTTGAAAATAGAACTACCCTATGACCCAGCAATTGCACTACTGGGTATTTACCCTAAAGATACAAACATAGTGATCCGAAGGGGCACGTGTACCCGAATGTTTATAGCAGCAATGTCTACAATAGCCAAACTATGGAAAGAACCTAGATGTCCATCAACAGATGAATGGATAAAGAAGATGTGGTGTATATACATATACAATGGAATACTATGCAGCCATCAAAAGAAATGAAATCTTGCCATTTGCGACGACGTGGATGGAACTAGAGCATATCATGCTTAGTGAAATAAGTCAATCGGAGAAAGACAACTATCATATGATCTCCCTGATATGAGGACATGGAGAAGCAACATGGGGGGGTAGGGGGATAGGAGAAGAATAAATGAAACAAGATGGGATTGGGAGGGAGACAAACCATAAATGACTCTTAATCTCACAAAACAAACTGGGGGTTGCTGGAGGGAGGTGGGATTGGGAGAGGGGGAGCGGGCTATGGACATTGGGGAGGGGAGGCGAACCATAAGAGACTATGGACTCTGAAAAACAACCTGAGGGTTTTGAAGGGTCAGGGGTGGGAGGTTGGGGCAACCTGAGGGTTTTGAAGGGTCAGGGGTGGGAGGTTGGGGGAACAGGTGGTGGGTAATGGGGAGGGCACGTTTTGCATGGAGCACTGGGTGTTGTGCAAAAAGAATGAATACTGTTACGCTGAAAAAAATAAATAAAATGGAAAAAAAAAAAGAAATAATTGGTTCTATGGAAGACAAAATAATCCGTTCAAGACCATGATGGAATGAGGATTCCACATGAGATGTTTAAAGCCACAAGTTCAGATAAATTCACAGATAAAGCAACCAAGTAAATCATTAAAGGAATGAGTGTATTGGAAGACCAAGCTCTCAAACAGCTGAAGAAGGCATCAGTATGGATGGCCAGAGTCTTCTCCACCCTAACTTTCTAGGTAGGTGCCCAAGCTGATCCAGCTAGATCCCCAACATCTCCACTTTTCTGCCTCCATCAATGTTCTAATTCTAGTTTCCAAGGTTTTTTCCTAGAATTTTTACAGTTAGAATACTGATTACACAGATTTTTTTCAAGCCATCTTACCACATTTTCTAAATATATGAAGAACATCCATTGGAAAAAACTTATAGCTAAGGTATGATTCCATTAGAAACATATTCTGCATTAAGCATATATCTCTTTCACTGAAAAGCACTTTTCCACTTTGCATAAGCAAAGAATTTGCTTTAAAAAAAAAGAAAAACAAAAACTTCTGTTCCCTTCATAAATGTTTGCCTACATTAAAACTCCTTCCAATCTGTCAGGAGAGATGTATCCTCATGATGATATGCTAACTTGGGAACAGTGTTATTGAAAGACATGCCAGATCAAGATAATAAGCAAGCTTTATTTTGAGGATGGAAAGAGATGATGATAACACACAGCTCAAACCATCTAGAAAGTAAATTTGAGAGGGAATAAATCATATGTGAAGTTCAACTCTGGAAGGCTGAACAAGTGGAGGTGAGTTTAGTTCCTTTGTGTAGACAGTCACTTTAACACGTTCTGGAGCATTCATGGTTGGTACCCTCGTGCCACCTACCCTTGTGCACTGGCCAGGCCACAGGAGTCCCATATCACAACACTAGTCAGCTTCTGAGGGGCCTTTTCACATCCCCATAACCACATTCCCTGATACCTCATGCTGTCCTCTCAAATGTCCACGCTGTCTCCATCTCCTCTCCCCTCTCTCCTTCCAGGGCCTCGGGGTGGGAAGCCAGTGCCCAAGTCATTCCAGCAGATGCTGCTCAGGAGGCTGACAAGAAGATGTAGAGACCACTGCACTGAGGCCCTTGGTGGGACCAGGTCCTGCTGTGCTCTTCACCGAAGCAGAAAGGAGCTTTCTTTCCCACACATGCAGTACATTCTGTCACATATGCCCCCAAACTGTGTTTCCTTATAAACCTAAGATCTTAAAGCAATTTCTTCCAAGCAGCATTTTCAGATTTCACTCCCAGCCTGTTTTTGCTTTGACCCAGAGAAGACAATATGAGTGATGCTCAGAATTGCCAAGCCCCTCTGATGCCAGTCTGCCATCCTTGACCCCAACTTGAACTCCTCTACCCTCTTGCCATGAGATGGACATTCCTGCAGACAGATCACTGACAAATTCATCCTCCAGCCATCAAATCTTGTATGGCCAAAAATGTCTGAACCATAGCATGAACACAATTTTGGTTCTCATATGCTATGGAACCCCTGCTACCTTGGCACTTGAAAATTATAGGAAATAAAATGCCAATATGTGGTTTTGGTTGTTAATTGGAAACCTTGTACAGATTATCACAACAAAATGTCAAATTATCAGAGTCCAGTTTACTTGAATGAGGACCCTCAGTGCTAAAAGCATCAGGTGGGGGCTTCCAGGTAAGATGGCTGACACTGTGTGTCCTAGACTCCACACACAGTGGGCTTAGCTACAAGAACTTCACTTCAGAAGGAGATATTTGGGCTTAAAAGTAAAACAACAACAACAAAACAAAACCAAAAAATTTCCATCTGCAGATATACCAGAAACTGGAAGGGAAATCAGGACTCAAGAAGTAGGAGTTACAGTTTAGCGGCTGTGCATAAAGCTGAGAGCCAAAGAAGAGTTGCCCCATCAGCAAAAGCATGGCTAGAGAAAAACGTGGTGAAGTAGAGGTTAAAAAAAAAACATGAAAGCGCTCGACCTGTGCTGCTCTGTGGCTGGACGGGAGCCTCATTCAGATCATCAGTGCCCAAAGCCTATCGGGGGGCTGAACTTACACTCCCTCACTGTGAGCTGACAACACATCACTACTTTAGGGTCCCCCAATTTGTGTCTGAATTTTACCCATCTCTGTTGTAAATACTGTCAAGATTCCTTGGTATTTAAACCTGAAAAAGTAATAATGAATTGAGCCAGTATTTAATATTACTTATATTCTTTCATTTCACTTGATTCTTACTGAATTTGTAGAGTGAACATAACTTATAGATACTTCCTTTCATATCTGATTTCCCTTGGCTTCTGTCAAAAGAGGATTTTGTCTTATTTGCCTTTGTACTCCCTAGCACCGAACACAGAACAAATGTTTGTTAAATGTCTGAATGAAGCAAAAAGATGAGGAAGACAATCTTCTCCACTTTTTCCTGGAATCAGGCTTGGAGAGCAGAATCATTTGAAGTAGAAAACTCCTCACATTTAGAGTCCATTTATCCATTTATTTTTAGCAAAGTCCATTTATCAAAAATGTTTGGGAAGGTGCCCATTCATATCCTCACCCCATATTCAACCATGACTAATAGTCAATAAATAAGAATAAGATTACATTATACTGGCAAACTGGGTTTTTTTTTTAAGATTTTTATTATTTATTTATTTGACAGAGAGAGAGATCACAAGTAGGCAGAGAGGCAGGCAGAGAGAGAGGAGGAAGCAGTCTCCCCGCAGAGCAGAGAGCCCGATGCAGGGCTCGATCCCAGGACCCTGAGATCATGACCCGAGCCGAAGGCAGCGGCTTAATCCACTGAGCCACCCAGGCGCCCCGGCAAACTGTTTTAACACATTTTCTAATCTCCTTTGATTCCAAAGGCCCTGTAGGATCTTGTTAGGCCTCAAGGTAACATGCTATGAATACTACTTACATGGTTAAATGCTGTAGAAAGAAAACAAACACATGAGGATTTGGGGTATAGGAGAAGTTGTCTGTCATTCGTTATGGATTCTGGATAAAACTGCATTAACTGGGGCACCTGGCTGGTTCAGTCAGTACAGCATGCAACTCCTGAACTCAAGTTTGTGAGTATGAGCTCCATGTTAGGTATAGAGTCTACTTAAAAATAAGATCTTTAAGGGCACCTGGGTGGGCTCAGTTGGTTAAGCTTCTCCCTTCAGCTCAGGTCATGATTCCAGGGTCCTGGGATCGAGCTCCACACAGGGCTCAGCAAGGATCCTACTTCTCCCTCTTCTCCAGTACTCGTGCTCTCTCTCTCACTTGTTATCTCTCTCTTTCTCTCTCAAATTAATTAATTAATTAAATACTTTAAAAATTATTTTTTTTAAAATAAAATCTTTTTAAAAAATGGGGGGGTAGAATTTACTATTGCTTTATATACAGATTCAACCTCACTGCCATAAGAAGAAATCACCTCATAACGAAGGATGACCCCTCACAGAAGGTAACTCTCCACATTTCCAGTTGACAAGACTGAGTCAATTCCCCACCTCTTCCATGAAGCTTACCCAGGTTCCCACCCACATCCTTTCCTTGTTGTCCCAGAGTAGCACCGTGGTGCCCTCCTCTAGCACTCAACATTTGGTAGAGATCTCTACTTTCCACTGAAAGTTTCTGGCCACAATACCAGAATTGTTTAACCTCTGCAATTTGTGCAGCCCTCAGCACACCCATTTCGGTGACTACTTCTCACATTGCCATCTTTTTCTCGAACATCAAAGACTCATTTTGCTTTTCATAGATTTAAATTTTTTTAATTTTTTAAAAGATTTTATTTATTTGAAAGAGAGAGCATGACTGTGAATGGGGAGAGGAGCAAAGGGAGAAGAACACAGAGAGCAAGAGAATCCCAAGCAGAGTGCAGAGCCAACACTGCTCATCTTATGACCCTGAGATCATGACCCATGTGGAAACCAAGAGTCAGCCACTCAACCAACTGAGCCAGCCAGGGGTCCCTAGTTTTAAATTTCTTAAGGCTTTCATAGTTAGGGTAGAAAACAAGGATCTTATATTAAAGAAAATGAAGAGAAACTGAAAGAAATAAATAGACAAAGGAGGAGAGAGAGCAAGACAGAGTCAACCAGACAGTAATTTCCCACAGTCTCCAAGGCCCCAAACGAGCATCCCAAAGCTTGCTCTGCCCTTTCCAACCTCTGAGCATCACCCTTTCTGCATAAAATGATGGTTCAGGTAGGTCAGGAGATGCGCTAAGCAATTCTGTGTAAATGTGGCCCAGGTCTTCCCATCTCTACCCATCTCTCCATCCTGAGACTCAGAAGCCATGTCGGTAAGTTCTTCATTAAGCACAGAAGCCCTCAGAGTCAGAGGGATTCTATTCCCACCACCACTGCCTTTTCTCTTTTCCTTCTTTTGCCTCAGCACCATCCATTAGGAGCCCAGCTCCAGGAGACACCAGCAAGGTCCCCAGTGCTTGGAATGGGCACAGGACTTAATAGTCCTCATTCCGCTTCCTCACAGTTGCTTTTCCTGTTGACTGTAAACACTCAGTTAAAGAGACATTTCCCAAGGTCTTTGTTCCAGCTGGCGGTTTCCATAGGACGCTCCAGAAGACACATCAGCCTCAAGGGGGAAATGACCAAGCTGAGACTCAGAGGCGTGGAAGCCCAAGCTCAGCTGACTCATCCCCAGACTCCTGGGGCTCAAGTGTTCCACCCCCTCTCGCCATCCTGCCTGACTTCCCCCTTCACACTCATGCCTTCCAACAGGGTGTGCTAGGACAGTGAGGAACCTGCTGCAGGGAAGAAAATCAGCCTCTGTCTTCAACTTTCGGAAACACTGAGAGCCTGTGTTTGAAGTGGTGTTCTGACCGGGAGTGCACGGTCAGTGCCACACAGAGCGTGGGAATCAGACAGATGCAAGACACCCAGTCGCCGCAACACCGACCCATGTCTTGGTCCCTGCGCAACACTGCTATTGGTGAGCCAGCCTCAGTGAGGAACTTGTCAGTTAATTATCCAGAATCAGTTTAGACTTCCATATGGCTCACCAGCGTCTTTCCTGACTCCTGGAAGGCCCCGGTGAGCACGGATTCCCCATCCTCATCCCCACCCCTGGCACAGAGGTCTTGTGGTTTATCGTGGACAGGTTGGCTGCTTTCCTAGGCAACTTGAGAGACTTGAACAAGATCAGAATAAATTTGTCTGATACCCACTCAGAAACTCCAGCCTAGCCCTCACCCAGATCTTTGATTTCCACAGGGGATGATAGCATCTAGGGTACAGGGTCCTGTAGCAGGATGGTGCGCGCTGTCACACAAAGGAGGAAACATGAAATGGTGAGCTTGAGGGAGTTAGAATCAATGGCACCAGACAGATGCGTTCTGATAAGCTCTATAAAAAGTCAAACATTTAATTGTAAAATGTATATATATACATAAAATAAACTTAAGAGCAACTTCAATATAAATATTTCACCATATAACATAATCAGATTTACCAACATACCTTACCACAGCGTAACTGTCTTGGCTAAAATAATTTTCAAGTAACATTTTACAACTATTTAACAAAAATAACTTTTTTTTATTTTTTAAAAGTATGATTGGTCTTATCTAGTTTTTTTGGTATTAAAGTGTTCTTCAGAATCTCTCTTACGATTTGCGAAGCTGCTTAATATAAGAATATTAACCCTCTATGATATGTGCTAAAAATACTTTTCCCCTTCATCTTGTCATTTGCCCTATCATGCTTTCAGTTTACAGAGTATGAGTTTTTATTACTCAAATCAGTATTGTTTTTTCATTGAGTTGTTAGGTTGAGAAAGCTCTTCCTTATCTGGAGATCACATTTTCATCTAAGAGTTTGATAAATGTGTAGAATTTATTTTAATAAATAATGGGAAGTAAAGATCCAGCTTGTCTTCTAAATAGTCTACCATTTGGACCAAAACTAGAATTATTTGAATCTGCTGCTCACATTCTGTCAGCTGACTCCCCTTCTCCCCTCTCTGGTGGGTGAGAAGTTTGCTTTCACTCAAGCTTTCCCATAATCAAACAGAGAATGATTTATCTCCATCAGGCAAAATATAGATCCTTTTCACTTAGTAATCCAGGCATTTCTAGACATTCCTTCTCAGTTTTATTAACTTCATGTACGTTTTAATTTACTATCATTCAACACCTGCCTTGGATGCTCAGAAATGAAAAGGTGTTTTCCTGTGCCTGTTTTCACATAATACATAACCAGTTAACATGGTGGGTAACCTTGACAACCCCTCACTCTGTTATTCAGCTGCATCTTCCAAAGCCGCACTTACTAATTTCCTTGAATAAACATGTACCAGGTACTGAGCTACAAATGAAATGAGAAACAAAGTGCAAATATGGCCACTTTTTTTTAACTCACAAAAAAGGTTTCAATCAAGTTTACAAACAGATAAGTTACATTATTTGCCTACTGTGGTAAAAAAAAAATCTGTTACTGTTGTAACAGATGAGTCCAAAACCTTAAGAATTAAAATAACACTAAATATTTATTGTTCTTCCCAGTTCCTATGGGCCATGAATTCAGGAGCAGCTTGACTAGGTATTTCTGGCTCAGGGTCCCTCTCAACATTGTAGTCAGGTGTCAGTTACAGCTGAAGTCATCTCAAAGCTTTCCTGGAAATGGAGACTCTACTTCCAAAGAGGCTAACTGGTGTGGCTAACAAGCTCATGCTGGCTGTCGGTGGGAGGCCTCCATTCTTCTACATGGGAGGCTCTTCACAGAGCGACGTGAGTGTCCTCACAATATGGCAACTGGCTTCCCCCACAGAGAGCAACCCAAGAGAACATGCAATTCACTTTATGATCTCATCTCAGAAGTTATCCTCCTGCTTCTGTTAACTGTATTGGTCACACAGACCAGCCCTGATTCTAGGTGGCAGGACATACAGGTGTGACTATCAGGAGACAATAACCACCAAGAGCCATGCTCGATAGGAAGGGAGTAGTGGGAACAAGGGCTTTTCCTCCATTCCCTCATCTTTGCAGTGGAGATCACCATGGCACTGATCTTGAATGGTTTTGTTGAGATGGAGGAATACAGTGCATCTGAAATATGGTCATAGCATCCGGCACACAGTAGATAGTTAATAATAATAATAACCACCACCAGCACATATCTGTTTATTGATTTAATGGTCATTATTGGTTTTATTTATTACTCACACATCCTGAAAAGGATAACTCAGTGCAAACATCAATCCTCTGAACTCAAGTTTAAGCACCAAAAATTCTACAATTGATACACACAAAAGCCCACGCTTGGGTGAAACCATTTCTTGCTTTAATTACCTTTATGAAATCTGTTAGAAAAGGCAAGTGATACTAAGTAAACAACAGGCATTAATGACTGGGAAAAGAAATATGTAATAAATCTCAAGGCCAGAAAGTAAAAGTAAGCTACCAGAAAACCAATATGGGGAACTAGGGAGTTAGAAACAAGCTATTCATCTTTCAGGAAATAAGTAGTCTTTCAGCTCTGCCTGTTTCTTCACTCTCCCCATCTCCTTCTGTCCCCACCATACTTTCTCAGGTTCTTCAACTCAGGCATCCACAGAGATGACAATCTCTGAGTCCAATTCAAGTGTCCAGGAAGAAGACTCTGACTCATTTATTTTGTCCATCCCTGACGCAGTTTTCTCTTATGGGAGAGTGAGGACAACAATTACATGATCTACTACCCACTCACTAGGATGTGAGGGCACAGACTGTCTTTTAAGAAGGAATGTAGGAACTAAGATGAAATGATTGGTGGAAGAAATGACCAGCCACTCTACTTGAAGCACTTGGCAAAGAAAACCATTACCTTTGGTTCAAATCTGCAAAATGAACCACATATCCAACTCAGAATTGAAGAGCTTTAACTGAAATTTGTACATCTTCCAAGAAATAAAAATAAACCTATTTATTGTCAAGACAAACAACTGGAAGTATCATTTAAATTGTCACTTTAAACAGATGAAGGACAACAAATATCTGTATACACACACTCACTCACAAATAAATCAGGAATAATGCTGGCTAAAGACCAAAGCAGGAAAAGAAATTACCAACAAGTAAGTTGCTCTGATGTTTACATTTTTATTCTCAAAATATTTTATTTGAGTAACTGAGCTCTTCTCTCAACACATATTTTCAGTGTAGACCCCTAATAAACCCTCTGCACTAAATAATTGACAGGATCCTTCCAATCAACATATCTGCTTTAAACCATCTCACTACTTAATTGAAAAGAATTCTAGAAAATGTCTTGCTTTCACATTTATCGAGAGCTTGTCCTGAGAGGTGGGTCCCATTCCTTGCCAAACTACTTACTCTAGTTGTTTCTAAGGCACAATCTCCTCAACCTTTTAATAAAATACTAATAAATTAATACTAATAAATACTATTTATTATTAATAGTAATAAATACTAAAATAAATACCATTTATTTCATCTCTGAATCAAACCATTTGGTTCTCTGAGTTATAAAATGAGGATAAGCAGAAACAATCTTTGATCAGATAAAATCCTAACACTAAGTGATATAGTTCAGTGTCAAGTCCTAACTTATTTCTTTTAACTTTCTTAGGATAACTTAGTATAATAACAATATAATTCAAATATGTTATATGCAAAATTTGTCCCCTTCCAAATTCATATGTTGAAGTCCTAACCTCCAATACCTTAAAATATAACTGTATTTGAGGACGGCCTTAGAAGCAGTGATTAAGTTAAAATAAGGCTATTAGGGTGAGCTCTAATCCACAGTGACTAGTGTCCTTCTAAGAGGAGGAAATTTGTATATCAAGGGCACATGTGTACCATAGGGAAGTCATATGAAGACACAGAAAGAAGGTAGCCACCTGCTAGCCAAGGAGAAAACTGTCATAAATCCAAGCAACACCTTGATCTTAGAATTCTAATCTTGAGACTCTGAAAAAAATACTGTTGTGAAAAAATAAATTGCGATCTAAGCCATCCAGTCTGTGGTCTTTTGTTATGGCAGATTTGTCAAACTAATAGGAGTGAACTCATGTTTTGCTTATCAAACCAGTAGGAACTTATGAACACATAGTCTGCATTGATCAGAGGAGAGATTTCAAAAGAGAACTCTATGATATAAGGAAAGGGAAAAGATGTCAAGGTTAGGGGACAGAACTAATAGGAGTCAAATTATTTAGGGAGGGGCAGCTGGGTGGCTCAGTCATTTGAGCACCTGCCTTCGGCTCAGGTAATGATCCCGGAGTCCTGGCATCTTAGAGTCCTGGGATTGAGCCTCATGTTGGGCTCCCTACTCAGTGGGAAGTCTTCTCCTTCTCCTTTTGCCCATCCCTACTGCTTGTGCTCTCTCCATCTCTCTCAAGTGAATGAGTAAAATCTTTTAAAAAATTATTTAGGGGGGAACCTGGGTGGCTCAGTGGGTTAAAGCCTCTGCCTTCGGCTCAGGTCATGATCCCAGGGTCCTGGGATCGAGCCCCACATCGGGCTCTCTGCCCAGCGGAGAGCCTGCTTCCTTTCCTCTCTCTCTGTCTGCCTCTCTGCCTACTTGTGATCTCTCTGTCAAATAAATAAATAAAATCTTTAAAAAAAAAATATTTAGGGAGAAACTGCAAGTTGGTAGAGATAGAAAGAAGAGAGTGAGAAGAATGGTAAGAGGAGAAAAGAGACAGCAGTCAGAATTCTTTTGACTGGTTAAGATGAAGAAGGCCTTGCTGTAGCAGAGAGAGTCAAGTATCATATGGTCTCACTTATTTGTGGAGCATAACAAATAACATGGAGGACATGGGGAGATGGAGAGGAGAGGGAGTTGAGGGAAACTGGAAGGGGAGATGAACCATGAGAGACTACGGACTCTGAAAAACAACCTGAGGGTTTTGAAGGGGCGGGGGGGGGGGGGGGGGTGGGAGGTTGAGGAAGCAGGTGGTGGGTAATAGGGAGGGCACGTACTGCATGGAGCACTGGGTGTGATGCCAAAACAATGAACACTGTTATGCTGTAAATAAACAAACAAACAAACAAACAAACAAAAAAACATGAGGCAGATAGCTAAAGGGTATTTTGGTGAAGGGGTGCTAATTTAGAAACCTTCCTAGCTGTCTGTCCTAAGTTCTACCCTCTCCCATGATAGTAACTAATCTAAAAATTTAATTTTCTACAGATATCAAGGTTCTTTTAAAAAGGTAAAAAAAAATTCAACTATGTTTATAAACTCACAATAAACAAGATATCCTATTAAAAAAAAAAAAAAAAAGAAGGCCTTGCTGTGAGCTTAACAAAGTAGAGTTAATACCTCAGTAAAATTGGCACCAGGAAAACCACTCTTGGCTCCCCTGGGGGGTAGTGGCTTCAGTCACCTGCATCTTATGGTGACTACTTTACAATGAGGAAAAATCAGATAAATTGTGAAAAAGAAACTACACTTCATTGAGAGTCTCTCTCTCTCTATATATATATACATATAAATATAATGCAAGCCACATATGTGGTTTTATGTTTTCTAATACTTGTTTAAAAAGAAAAAAAAGAGAGAAATTTATTTTTGATATTTTCTGTCATTAAACTTATGTAAAGAATCATCATTGTAATATGGAATCAATATATTTTTAAGTTATTTATGAGGTAATTTTCCTTTTCTGTACTAAGTTTTCAAAATCTGCTCTATATTTTACCTATACAAGACACCTTAATGTGGACACTACTCACTGGAAATATTCATTGGATATATATTGAGATTTCATAAAGTTAACAGTTGAAAAAACGGATTCCTAGAGACACTGTATTGTTCTAAATATTCACAAAAATTTCCAAAACTGAATTATCAGTTTTAAATTCATTAAAATCACAAAATTTAAAAATTTCATCCCTTGGTCACACTAAACACATTTCAAGGGTCCAAAAACCACATACAGCTAGTCACAACTATGTTTGACAACACAAATTTAGAGTTTGCAACACTTCAAGAAAAAGCCTTAGAGCATTTCGTCAAAAAGTTATGCTGTGGACAAAGGCTGCATGATAAAGGAAAGGGTTAAGAGTTATGTAGAAAACAAGAGTTAGGGGTGCCTGGGTGGCTCAGTGGTTAAGCCTCTGCCTTCGGCTCAGGTCATGATCCCAGGGTCCTGGGATCGAGCCCCACATTGGGTTCTCTGCTCTGCGGGGAACCTGCTTCCTGCTCTCTCTCTCTCTGTCTGCCTCTATGACTACTTGTGACCTCTGTCTGTTGAGTAAATAAATAAAATCTTTAAAAAAAAAAAAAAGAAAGAAAGAAAAGAAAACGAGATGGTCTGAGCATGCACACCTAAGAGACATTTGGATATTGCAAACCTAGTTTTCCTCACCAACAGACTCTCTCCAGGACAGTAGAGGTTACAGATCCTCATTGTCTCACTGCTCCCTACCTACAAGCCTCATGCCTGAAAGGAACACTGACCTGAGAAACAGATGCAACTCCCTTTTGCGAAGTCCTCCACCTTATCGGTGTAGTAATGGGAATAGAGCAAAGCAACAAGAAAATGAGGATATTGCACACCCTTGGTTGTGAGTACAAAAAAATCACTGGTACATTTTTGCATTTAATCATCATATTACTGTCCAACTGGAAGGAAGATATCATAGTTGAAGCAATGTCATATCAATATCAATAATCTTCATAAATTTAAAGATTCATACTAACTGAAAATAGTAGCCTGTTGGCTACCAGAGAACAGGAAATTTTGTCTGTTGTATTCACTGATATATCCCTTAAACCAAGAATGTAGGCCTGTAGTAAGATACCAACAATTATTTGTTTAGCAAACAAACTAATAGCTTGATAACTTCCCATGTAATAGCCATGCAACAGTAATAATACCACAGAGTTGTACTCCAAATCTGCCATTCATTATTCTCAACAGACTTTTTTTATTATATTCAATTAGCCAACATACACTACATTATTAGTTTTTGATAGTGTTCAACAATTCATTAGTTTTGTATAACACCCAGTGCTCATCACATCGCATGCCCTCCTTCATACCCATTACTCGGTCACCCAAATAGACAATCTGAACCATCTGGCCCTGGCCTCTTGTTTTTTGGTAGGTTTTTGATGACTGTTTCAATTTCCTTGCTGGTTACTGATCTGTTCAGATTGTCTATTTCTTGTTGTTTCAGTCTTGGTAGAAATACCAGAAATGCATCCATTTCTTCCAGATGGCCTAGTTTGTTGGCATATAGTTGCAGGTAATAAGTTCTAATAACTGTCTCTGGTTCCTTGGTATTGGTCATGGTTGTTCCCCTTTCATTCATGATTTTATTAATTTTGGTCCTTTCTCGTTTCTTTTGGCTAAGTCCAGCCAGAGGTTTATTGAGCTTATTAATTCTTTCAAAGAATCAGCTTCTAGTTCCATTGATCTGTTTTTGTTTTTTTTTCAAATTTTTATTTATTTATTTATTTGACAGAGAGAGATCACAAGTAGGCAGAGGGGCAAGCAGAGAGAGAGAGAGAGAGGAGGAAGCAGGCTCCCCGCCAACCAGAGAGCCCGACGTGGGACTCGATTCCAGGACCCTGGGACCATGACCTGAGCCGAAGGCAAAGGCTTAAACCACTGAGCCACCCAGGTGCCCCCATTGATCTGTTTTACTGTTCTTCTCATTTCTATTTCATTGATTTCTGCTCTCATCTTTATTATTTCTCTTCTCCTGCTTGTTAGGCTTTGTTGCTCTTTCTTAAGATCCTTTAGGATCTTTAGGGTTAGCTTGTGCATTTGGGATTTTTCTAATTTTTTGAGAGAGGTTTGGATGGCTATATAGTTCTCTCTAAGGACCACCTTTGCACTAACCCATATAGGTTTTGAACCAATGTGTTTTCATTTTCATTGGTTTACATGAATTGTTTAAATACCTCTTTCATTTCCTAGCTGACCCATTCATTCTTTAGCAGGATGCTTTTTAACCTTCAAGTGTTTGAATTCCTTCTAAATTTGTCCCTGTAGTGGTTGAATTCCAGTTTCAAAGCATTGTGGTCTGAAAATATGCAGGGAATAATCTCAGTCTTTTGGTATGAGCTGAAACCTGATTTGTGTCCCAATATGTGATCTATTCTGGAGAGGGTTCCATATGCACTCGAGAAGAATAAGCATTCTGTTGTTTTAGGATGGAATGTTTTGTATGTATCTACAAAATCCATCTGGTCCAATGTGTCCTTCAAACATCTTGTTTCTTTCTTGATCTTCTGCTTAGATGATCCATCTACTGCTGTGGGTGGAGTGTTGAAGTCTCCAACTACTAATGTATTATTATCAATATGATTTTTTATTTTGGTTGTTAGTTGGTTTATGTAGTTGGCTGCTCCCATGTTGGGGGCATACATATTTACAACTGTTAGATTTTCTTGTTTGATAGTTCCTTTAAGTATGATATAGTGTCCCTCCACATCTCTTATTACAGTCTTTGGTTTAAAATCTAATTTGTCTGATATAAGAATTTCTACCCCAGCTTTCTTTTGAGGTCCACTGGAATGGTAAATGGTTCTCCATCCCCTTCAACAGACATTTTTAAGTATTCACTATGTGTCAATCACTCTACTAGATGCTATGTATATAAAAATAATACACATAAAAAGGATGATAGGAAAAGGAAAAATGTCTTTATGAAGCACTCAATAATTTTTTTAAAAATCACCTTTACATCATTTAAAAAGGGGTGTCTAGGTAATTCAGTCAGTTAAGCATCCAACTCTTGATTTCAGCTCAAGTCATGATCTCTAGGTCATGAGATCGAGCCCCATGTTAGGCTTCACACTCAGTAGGAAGTCCACTGAAGATTCTCTCCCTCTCCCTCTGCTCCTCTCACTCTCTCTCTCTTAAAAATAAATAAATCTTTTTTTAAAGGTGCATTTAAATAATGTTGCTTTTATTTTCCTCAAATATTGTATCAAATACTAAGTTGCAACTTAATCAGAGACTCTCAGATTCCACCTAACTCTTAAAAAACACAATTTCTATCAACAGAAATAAACATTCCCCCTACAAAAAAGTACTATGGGTTTGACTCTATCTGGTTTTATTGATTGTGCCCTAATTAGGCATCTCATTTAAGCTCTCTTTCCAAGCTCATATGGGAGTTTTCCTTTCATTTCTTTCTTAGCCCATGTGTTGGGTTTTTTTCCTATTTTGAGGCTTTTCAGACCAAGTTAATCATGGGCACATTTCCAAAATGTATAAGAATTAGAAAAAGGAGTTGATTGCTTAATTCTTGCTTCTGAGTTGGAGCTTGCGTTAATTAGCTAAAGCCAGAGTCCTCAGTATGCTCTCCAGGGACTGTGATCCACTGATTAACAATGACAAGACCATCTGGCCTTCCCACTGCATACTGGAGAAAGTGTCTTTTGGCATAAAAATCAGGGATGCCTATAATTTAGAATGAGTCAAGTGCTGCCACCACTTCTCAAAGACATGGTGTCTGACTACAGTATGAGTCCTATCCCAAAAGAAGCTGTCTATGGCCACGGGCACAATGTCACCATCCTAAAACTCAGCCCTACTCTCCTCCCTGCAGAGCCTCTTCTGACCTACTTCAGCTACTCTACTCCTCCACACTCCCCTTCTAATAGCATTTCTTCCTCCATCAATCACTGCACCAATGTTGACAAACCTTGATTCAAGACCTGTGTGTACTTTCTGGTGTTTTTTTTTTTAAGATTTTATTTATTTATCTGACAGACAGAGATCACAAGCAGGCAGAGAGAGAGAGGAGGAAGCAGGCTCCCTGCAGAGCAGAGAGCCCGATGCGGGACTCGAACCCAGGACCCTGGGATCATGACCTGAGCCGAAAGCAGAGGCTTTAACCCACTGAGCCACCCAGGCACCCCTTTCTGGTGGTTTTTAAATAGCTACTCATTAAGGAGATGCCAACTGGAAACAATAAAGGTCACAGAACAATCAGAGAGATATGTCTGAGAAGCCAGGATTTGGAATATGGATAAACCCAATATGAACAGAACTAACTCTGTCCTGCTTGCTCTTCATGCATGCAGCCTAGAACTGAAGAAGAAAGGGAATACAGGGATGACAAACATGCCGTGGGGAGAGATTGGTTAGGGGCCCGTTGGTCTATCTTGATGTAATCAGCAGCATGCCCTCACTGAAATGTTAAAGAAAGACAGCACTTTTCACTTACCCAAGCCAATGATTTCCAGTCAGTGTATCCAGGGTAGGCTTATTCCAGGAAAACCAAATAACCATATGACCCTCAGTCATTAGACCATGTGTCCAGTTCAAGAATCAAAATAAATAGTCACGATAATGGAGCCTGAGGATCTCCAGGTCCAGGAGCATAGTCCTTGTCCATCCCACTTATTACCGGAGGCCATCATTAGACTAAGGACTGATGCCAATAAAAGACCAGTGAAAACTGGACTCTCCTGGGGGAAAAAAATCCACTTGATAGCAAAGCTTCACAGATGATTCTTTCATGACCTTGTGGATGAGACTTTCAGTGCAGGCAGGCAAAACATTGAAATAACTGAATGGGTAAACATTGTATGCTGGCTTCATTCAATATCCACACTGGTAAATATACTGTATCACTTGTAATTTGCCTCAAATCTCACTTTGGATCTCAGAGTATTGCCCTTCCTGTATATTTACTTGAGTCTCACAAGTCTAACCAATTCCCAGTGAGTTAAGGAGGCTTTACACTGGATAATAGAAAAGTTTGTCCTTTTAAGTTGCCCAGATTTCTTGCAGTCACTAGGCATCTTGTTGCTGAGTTGTTTTGACTGAGAGCTTTTGTGAAGGTAGTGTTTTAATTTGGAGTCATACTTTTCCTTGGATAGTCTGCATAGGTCTGAGAAGCCTGCAAATACCCACAGACTCTTCTCTTCGGGCTCTTTGTTACTGAATGGTCTCAGGGGATCCAACATAGACATTCTACACTGGTGTGGGTGAGAAGAGGCAAAAAGATACAAGAACCCGCTTTCTGATGAAATCTTGCTATTTGCGATGACGTGGATGGAACTAGAGGGTATCATGCGTAGCGAAATAAGTCAAACAGAGAAAGACAACTATCATATGATCTCCCTGATATGAGGAAGTGGAGATGCAATGTTGGGGGTTTGGGCAGTAGGAAAAGAATAAATGAAACAAAATGGGATCGGGAGGGAGACAAACCATAAGAGACTCTTAATGTCACAAAACAAACTGAGAGGGGCCAGATGGAGTGGGTTAGGGAGTGGGTGGTGGGGTTATGAACATTGGGGAGGGTATGTGCTATGGTGAGTGCTGTGAAGTGTGTAAACCTGGCAATTCACAGACCTGTACCCCTGGGGCTAATAATACATTATATGTTTATTTAAAATTTTTTTTAAAAAAGAACCCTCTTTCTGATGAGAAGAATTCTACACCTCATGTTAGAAACTACATCCCATGAGAGACTATGGACTCTGAAAAAGAACCTGAGGGTTTTCAAGGGGCGGGGGATGGGAGGTTGGGGGAACCAGGTGGTGGGTAATAGGGAGGGCACGTATTGCATGGAGCACTGGGTGTTGTGTAAAAACAATAAATACTGTTACGTTGAAAAAATAAATAAATAAAAATTTAAAAAAAGAAAAAAGAAACTACATCCCACCCACCTGGAAAAATCCCAGTCTTTCAGGAAACCAGCACTAAAATTCACATTGGCAGCCATACTTAACTGCTCTTGATTACAAAACTGTAACAGGTTTAACTGTCATGCATCTGACAAAGTTCTACACAAATTCAGATATTCTCTCAATGCTGTACATGTCATCTGTGATTTCTTACATTCAGTTTGGCAAGCTTCTACCATCTACAGAAACAGCTCTAGGTACACTAGTATCTATTCTGCCTATTATGTTTCTTCCTCAGGTCTTATGACTCTAAAAAAATAAAGGGAAGATGATTGTAGTGTTTTTTATAGCTTCCCTCTTATAAGGAAACCCAAGGCTATGAATAAATATTTAGGCTGAATGAATTTTAAAAAAAGGAGTAAATTGCCCTTTGGAGAGGAACATTAATTCTTTCAACTTTCTTATGTGTCATTTAACAAATTACCCATTCCAAGGCACTAAATGGCTCTCAGCGGCCAGGCTGACTTAACAGCCGTACAAACAACAACATTTTATTTATAGTTTACTAATGACATTTAATCATCTTGCCAATTCTTCATAACTGTGAGAACAATAAGCAGACAAAGCCAACTCTGCAAATGGGAAAACTAAGAGCCTGCCCACCCACAGGTCTCACAGGGCAACCTACAGTAATTCACCTCTCCTCCCTGAGATAAAATCCCATAAAGTCATTTAAAGAATATGTATTCTTTGTGCCCCATCTAGCTTCTCCAGGTCAGTGGGCAATACATACATAATGAGAGGGTTGGATTGACTTTAGCTTTGTTCTTTTCAGACACTAACTGATAGGAGAACTTGACCCTAAAGAATGGAGTACAGTGTAACTAGAAAAGAGCTAACATTACTCAATACCTCCTAAAACTCTCACACTTTTTTCTGTGTGATCTTAATGATTACAACAACCAAGTGAGAAATAAATTATATTATGTCAATAAAATTTAGACTCTGAAAGGTTAAGTGCAATTTGCCTAAAGACACATAGTTAATGCTGGGCACAGCTGCATTTAACCTATCTTTTAAGCAAGGTTGAGACTTATTTGCTTCCAATCTACATATAAATCAGCAAGAGAATAGAGATAAACAATATGATGCAAGTTTTGGCTTCAGCAATGAAAAGTATAGTGCTTCTATCAAGGAAGCACAATTTTCAGATCATGGGAGATTTCACCCTGTCACCCTGAGACTCAGCAGGTCCTATGATTCAGGCTGGAAAATATAATGCCGATAGGCATTACACAAAAGCTGTCCCAAACACTTGAATTACTCTGTTTTGAAAACATACTTTTTTTTTTTTTTTTAAGGCACAAGTTTGTTCTTCATGACTATAGAAGACAAACTAGAAAAACAGAATGAACTTCCTTGCAATCCCTTGGAAGGCCAACGGATTGCACATAAATATGCCAGGTTACAATTTAGCTATGAATCATTGAGGACCAAGAACAATGATCATTTTGAGTCTACAACATAGCAGATGGATACATTTAAAAGAAATGCCATCAAAAAGTGATGACAGAGGAGAGGGCAGCCAGTCATGGAGGAGACCAATACCTATGAGTCCAAGAACACATGCCTGGAAGCAGAATCACCAACCACCCCAACAGTTACGTGTACTCTGCAGGAAACGTGCAGCTGTGTGTCTGACACGAGCAGCGCACCAGAGCAGAACTATAGTTCCACATGCAGTGGCAACGAGACCTTGGGTTTAACACGGAGAGGAGGGAACCCCCAATGCAGCACCTTGCCCTTGGCGTTCCCTATTCCCAGGATGCTTAAGTTCTAGCTGCTGGCACAACTCACAGTCCTACTTCACTCGGGCCTCTGCTTTAGTGCACCCCTTTCCTTGAGCACCCTCTTCATTATACATTCTCTGGGTATTTGCATGATTTTTATAGTACTTTGAATTTACTATGTGACATTATAAAAAATATTTTCTTGTCTCCCTCCCTAAAATGTTAGTTCCATAGTATATCATTAGTTTCAGATGTAGTGTTCAATAACTTATCAGTTGCATATATAACATCCAGTAATCATCACATCAAGTGCCCTCCTTAATGCCCATCGCCCAGTTACCCCATCTTCCCACCCACCTCCCTTTGTTCCCTATAGTTAAGAGTCTCTCCTGTTTTTTCTCCCTCTCTGATGACAAGGGACAGAAAGGTTAGTTTGTTCAGTGATGTATCCCTCATGCTTAGACCAGTGCCTGGCATCTGATAGACCCTCTTGCAAGAAATGGATGTAAAATGGATGAATTTTTCTTCAAGAGTAGCTTGTTTCTCCTCATGACAAATATTTTCCTAACAGTGCCTCTTGATGCAAAAGTTACTAGGATAGGTAACCATTTCTGTTGCATATCCTATTTTAATGCAACGTCTCAGCCTTGAAAATGAAAGCTTCCACTGGCAAACAATGCCAAAT
Source organism: Meles meles (assembly GCF_922984935.1). Taxonomy (NCBI): domain Eukaryota; kingdom Metazoa; phylum Chordata; class Mammalia; order Carnivora; family Mustelidae; genus Meles; species Meles meles. Next base: position 91,409,136 of record NC_060068.1, read on the forward strand.
CTAACCTTCGTTTTTTCAGTACTATACCAAGAGATCACTGTTAACTCTTTGCTGACTTTTCAATAAAATCAATATATAAATTATGTTATATTATAATGTTGTAGACTGAACAAAATACTACCCATATTTCCATTTTCCAGATACATGGAATTGAAGAAATATTAATGCCAACCACTTCAAATTTCAATTTGAAATTTTAAATTTCAATTTCAAATTTTAATTCTAAAACTTGAATAATCAAATGGAAGTTTAAAAAAATCATTGTTTAATAAACTGCTTAAATTTGGGGAACCCTAGATTAACTAAGAAGATGCCATTCACTAATTTAAAAATCAAGTAAGTTAAGGGGCCCCTGGGTGGCTCAGTCAGTCAGCATCTGCCTTCGGCTCAGATCATGATTCCAGGGTCCTGGGATTGAGCCCCATGTTGGGCTCCCTGCTCAGCAGGGAGTCTGCTTCTCCCTCTGTCCCTCCCCCATTCCTGCACACACTGTCTCTTTCTCTTTCTCTGAAATAAATAAAATCTCAAAAAAAATCAAGTAAGTAAATATTTACTTGCATATATATCCCCCCAAGAGGTAAGAATAAATAACTGTTGTCCACTGCACACCTTTTCTCCCCGAAGTGTTCATCAACAGTTTTATCCCTGAAAAATACAACGGGTCAGAGAAAGAGTTGCTCACAGTTTATTAAGCGAAAGGAACCCAGAGGTGGGCTTTCACTTTGGACTTATCTCTTCAGTCACTCCTTCCCCAAGGAGTCACTCTGTTCCCATTTTCATGAGCTAGTTGAAGCTGCTACCCACAAACACCTGCCTGAAGATGCTTTCTTACTCTGCTCCAATTGCCCAATTTGGTAAAGTATGTGCTAAGCTTGGTTGTTAAGCAGCCACAGAAACCTTGAGAACAAGTCCAGAGTCTGACATACCTCACCACAAGCCATCACCCAGGCTGAGTGCCGTATGTCTCTACTAGATTATTACCATGGTTCCCTGACTGGTCTCCCTACCTCCACCCATGCCCCTTTCATTATAAAACAGAAGTCAGATCATGTCGCAGTGCTGCTCAAAACTCTGCAAATCTTCCCAGGTCCTCAGTGAAAGCTCTGCTGTTCACAACGACCTGAAGGTTTCCCGCACTACCCACTCCGCCTTACTTCACAGACTTCTTTTCCGCTTACTCTGCCTCTCAGCCACTTTGTTCAAGTCAGTAGGGCTTCATGCTCCTCCCTGAACACACCCCTGTCTTAGGGCATTGTAGTGGCTGTTTACATGGCTTGGAAAACTCTCCCCCATATGCTAGCTTGCTCAACACCCTCACCTTCTTCATGTTTTTGCACAAATGTCATGTTCCCAAGAAGTCCTTCCCCAGCCATCTTTTTTATTTCACAACCTACTCCCCACCATGCTAGTACGCACCCACCCCCATCTTCTCCAGCAGGCTCCACCATTGTTTTTGTTCTTTAATTTTTCCACTGTACTTGTCATCTTCTAACATACTACCTATTTTGCTTATTTTTTATGTTTATATATATTGTCTGTCTCCCTCTGTGAGGACAAAGAAGTTCATTTTGTTTAGTGATATATCCAGGGAGCCTAAAATCATCCCTGGCATGAAACAAAGGGTTCAATAAATATTTTTAAATTAATTAACTAGTAATTCTAATAATATAGCATGTGCTATTAATCGACCAATCAACAAATATGTTTTTAATGCAATCTATGTAATCCTAGGCAGTATGGAGATTTGGGGGGTTTTGTTGTTTATTGTCATTTTAGCATAAACTATCTGTTCTCTGAGAGCTTACAGTCTAGTTGGAGAGATCACAGGTAATGAGCAATATTAAAAGATTAAGGATGGAGAATAACAGATCATTGGCTACACTAAAAAAAAATTCTGTGCATTTACATACATTTATGCAATAATTAGTCATTGGACGCCTGCTATGAGCCAGTACTATGCTAACCTATAGATACTGGGGTGAACAATATACATGGTCCCTGCTTTCTTGGAACTTAGATTCTAATGAAGCAAACAGACAATAAGCCAATGAATATGTAGACAAAATCATTACAGAAATATCCCCAGAAATAAACAAGATGTGCCACGGAGAACCGCAGCCACATCAACTGCAATCAGCAGATAAATGCAGGCTGGGAGGGAGCCGGGACCTCAGGGTCATCCTACCCCCTAGTCTCTTGTTGCTGTTGCCGTTGGCCCCACTAAAGGCAGAGGGCAAGGGAGTAGGTGGAGAGGGTCTGGAGGAGCAACTGGAAGATATGGTGCATGAGATAGTGTTCTGTAATGTGTACATGTGTGTGCACGCGCATGTGCGGGTAAAAACATACCTGATGTTTGGTAAAACATTTGTGAAATGGGTATGTAAAAACAAACCCAAATACGCCCAAAAGAATTCCAGGAACTCCCCCAAGTTTTCCTCATGCACTCTTATATCCACTGCATATTCACTTGATCCTCATCACTCTCCAGTGGGACAATCTGACTCCATTTTCCCAGGTACATTTTAATATACTTTATCGTTTTGAAAATAGCCATTGTCATCCCTTATACTTTCATTAACTAAGTTCACAAAACTCAGCATCTTTCACTTTTCCTCATAGGTGAACTTTTCTCTTTTAGATTTTTAGTCTTCTAGTCTATTCAATGTCTCCCCATTTTTTTGAATATGTAAAACAAAATTCTTATCCGACTTATTTGTAACTTAATAGTTTATCTGCATGAAAATGAGCCTTTTCAAATTTGATTGGCATGGGATGGCGAACCACATTTAATTTTTAAAGATTTTTTTAAAAACTAAGTGGGCCATTAAGGAAGGTGCTTTAAATCACCCATAAATATGCATAGAAAATAATTCCATATTTAAATTCTCAGACATCGTATGCAAAGCTAAAACACACCTCAGACTCAATAAGAATAATAATACCTAATATTTCTTTTTTTATTTAAATTCAATTAGCCAACTCATAGTACATCATTAGTTTCAGATGTAGTGTTCAATAACTTATCAGTTGCATATATAACACCCAGTAATCATCACATCACGTGCCCTCCTTAATGCCCATCACCCAGTTACCCTATCTTCCCACCCACCTCCCTTTTGCCCTATAGTGAAGAGTCTCTCCTGTTTTTTCTTCCTCTCTGATGACTTCCCATTCAGTTTTCCCTCCCTTCCCCTATGGTCCTCTCCCCTCGTATTTCTTGAGCACTTGCTATGTGTCAAATATTATGCTACTTTAAATGTTATTTAGTCCTCACAACCAGGGAAATAGGTACTATTATTACCTCATTTTACAATTAAAACAAATGGAAACACGGAAAGGTTAGGTAACTTTCTCAAGGTCACGGAGATAATACGTGAAAGAACTGGACTGAAGCTGTTCAACTACAACTGAGCCCACAATCTACGAGGAAGTAATAGCACAGTGATGCCCAGAGGTCTGTCCAAGCTCACTCCTGACCAATCAAAGTCCAATCACACTCCTGACCCATCCTTCCCTACCAGGATATTCTGAAGGACAAAGAACTGATTATACTTACTGGCCATTCCATAATAGAAAAATAAGTTAAAGTGGTACTGTAAGCAAATAAAAAGCAAGTTATATGACAACTGAGAGTATTATGATCTCATTTGAAAAAATAAGGATAGATCTTTAAAAAGTAATTGTCCATAGTTACATTTAAGAGATAAATATATGGAACATACATACCAATGTGACTATTAATAGGTATTTCTAAAGTCACAGACAATTGCTAGAAAAGAAAAATCTTTCAATACATAGACTGGCCTCCAGAGAATGCTCGAAGGGGGTGAAGGCATATTTACTTTCTACAACACCCTTCTGTAACATTTAAATTATTTATTGCAAACTTAAATAAGTTATCACAGTAATTACATTAATACCTCATCTCGAGGTAAAAGCTGACATGACAATAACTCCAGTAACTTCATCACGTAAGAGCACTCCTGGTTGTCTGCAAGGCACTCAGTCTGGAATTTACTCCAAGGCTGTAATATTAAACTTTTTGTTCCCTTTATCTTGCTGGCTACTTATGTTAATAACTTTGTAAAAATTTTTAAAAATTAGCAGCCACAAAATATCTATTTCTTTGTGTATGTGTATGAAAGGGAGAGAATATGAGCAAGGGAAGGGTGGCAGAGGGAGAGGGAAAGAGAAAATCTTAAGCAGGCTCCATGCTCAGCATGGAGCTGGATCTCACAACCCTAAGCTCATGACCTGAGACAAAATCAATAGTTGGACACCTTAACTGAGTGAGGCACCCAGGCACCCCTAAAATATCTCTTTCAATTTGGCTTTGTTAATGTCTTTTAAAAGTTAAATACATCCAGAAGAAAACATTTAAAAATTGTCCTTCCATAGTTCTGCAAATCTATGAGTGTTTTAACAGCCAACAGATGGCAAACACTGGACCAGTGAAGACTGATAAAGCTGTGACTTAATGGTTCCCCAAAAGGGGGAAGTACTAAGACAATAGCTTGGTTCTTGTCTATTTTCCAGTTATATTAATTCCAGCAGTCTGTCTAGATGCATGGAAGCAAACAATCTAAACATTAGGGCAGGCATAAATTTGTGCAGGAGCACAAGCAGTAGCTGGAATCGGTTCAACCACAGATCCTGGCTCCTATCTTGTTAACCAGCCATGTACTCATGTGGAACATCACATCACAGAGGATCTTGAAAGCTGAAGATGAGATATTCATTTTGACTTAGTCTTTTTCCAGTGCAATGTCCCGTGACCGATGTGATACCAAACTCTAGAATCTAAATAGGGGTCTAGAGATGGAGAAGTTCAAAGAAAATTGATTAGTTACAGCAACAACTTGTTGGAGAACAGAATATACCGATATTAAATTCTTAGTATCTGTGAACAGTGAACTGGTTAAATAAATTAAGGAGGATTCAAATACTGAAATGCTAAGAAGGCACCAAATCCGTGCAAAACATGATGTAAGCCAATATTCAACTTTATCACAAACTTGACATAGTTTCTTCCAATGGTCATTCAACATTAGCATCCTAGACTGCAGAAGGCATAGTATTCTCACATGTTATACACCCACACATCACTAGTCAAGCAAGACGAGTTTGCCGCCCTTGCCAGCATTCCCAGAATCTACTTCTCCATCAGTCCTAGGGAGTATATGGCATTCATGCCCAGCTAATTATGACCAAAGAGCTCCTATGTTGTCTGCTCGATATCATATGTTCTCTCAATTGCCAAAATCATCTCCACATCTCACTTTAACTAGTTCTTTTCTTGGCAGACTCTATGCATGGCTCCTGAAGCAGGGGATAAAATCCTATTCTCTAGGGAGATGACATGGTGGCACTTGAGAATCAAACAAACTGAGTTTAAATTCAACTTCCACCACTAACTAGCCATAAGACTTGAGCAAGATATTAAACCTTATGAGACTAGGTTTTCTCATTTTTTTCTAATATATTTCATCCATTCGTTCATTCATTCCTTTATTTTAAAGGGAGAGAACTTTGAGAGAGAGCAAGACAGAGTGAGTGCATGAAGGGGAGTTGGTGGCACAGAGGCAGAGGGAGAAGCAGACTCCCCACTGAGCAGGGAGTCAGATGTGGGGCCTGATCGCAGGACCCTGAGATCATGACCTGAGCACCCTGAGGTGCTTAACCAATGAAGCCACCTAGGAGCTCCTCAGTTTTCTCATCCTTAAAGTGCAACTGACCTTCCTTGTAATTTAATGGATTAAGTGAGATCACATAAAATGAATGTAAAGTGCTCAGCACAGTGCCTGGCAAATAGTAAGTGCCCAGCAAATAATAGTTTTTAGTTCTAGAGTTTTTGAACCTTCTTCATAGCATGGTTTTTCTGCCTTTCCAACACATCCCCAACAATCAAGAATGTTCAAACCACTGCACTGATACAATAAAAGAATCTCTTGGCTATAGTGTATGTTAAACTAACTAGATGGAATTTTATCAGACATATACCAAAGGTCTGAATTTTACAATAGAGATAACTCTCACAATGGTGCTTCCTTTTTGTGGGGAGTATAGACCAGTTACTTATTCTCTTTGTGCCAGATTTGATGAAAATTCAAAAACTTTAAATCAAACTAACATAAAATACACATGAGACTGCCCCTGGGAAAATTCAATCAAATCAGTTTTCAATTTTTCTGTGTTTGCTCGGACAGAAAACTTAATCAATAAAATCCATAGATCACTCAAACAAAAAGAAATCTGGTTTGAAACGACCACCTTGCCCTGCTAAAGCCTTTCGTCTGGAAGGTTTGCAAATGTACTGACTTCAATTATCATCATTAGCAAAAAGTGCAATTCTCCAAGGAGAGGCCAGGCATGAAGAGCAGCAAAAATAGTGAACAATGCTCACAGCCAAGTACTGGAGAATGGACAATGCTCAGAGACCAAGTAGGTGCTTGGTCGTGACCCACTAATCACAAGGAAGTCACCCTCATCTCAGATGGTTCTGCAGGAAGACAGTAATCCCAAAACAGCCCACACTAAAGCAGCCTGGAAACCCACAGGGGGGTTCTCCAGCTTGCTCAAACTTTCTGGTTTGAGGAAGAGGCAGCAGCGACAGTCTAAGTGCACAAAGCTGACTTTCCCTTACTCGTTCATTCCTTCCCCACAATGTATAGTAAAAAAAAAAAAAAAAAAAAAAAAAAATTTAAGCCCACATCACAAATGGGCGGTCATGAGCTAAACCCATCTGAGAGACATGTTTTGTTTGGCTTATAGAATTTAAAAGAAATACTTTTTTTTTTTTTTCAATTTGCCAATCTTCAGAGAGAGATTTCACATAAAATCTACACTTCTGGCTCCCCTTAAACATTTCAGAAACCTGGCAATGCCAGGCCAGTAGGTTCAGTGGAGACAAGTAGGTGAACTCTCTTTCAAGTAGGGTGTATGCTCTCAAATTCCCTATGATTCCCCCACACCCTGGTCTGTCCCCCACTCCCCCACCCGCATTTGCATGAGCTGCTGGGCACTGGTAGCTTTGTGAGTGCCTGGGACACTGGAAGGCCATCAAGAACATCAAGCCAGATGCATCAAATCAAAGTAGCAACCAATATGTCTATGAATCAAAACTGAAAATGTAACAGCAGAGAACCAAACTGTTGAGTAGAAAAGCTCTAAACTGGCTGTGCAAATATATGGGTTTCCCTCCCAAGGTGGCTACTATGTGAAATTAGGAAGCTACTTAGTCTTCTCTAAATTTCACTGTCCTCAATAACAAGTTGAAAGGTTGATAGCAGCGTCATAGTATAGGTCATAGAATATAATTTCTGATATTTTAATTTGATTAGGATACTGAATTACTCTAAATATAGCTGACACGGGAATAAATCAAAGAATTCTACTATAGAGTTTTTAAAGTTCTCAGAAAAATATTCTAATGCATCATCCTGCTGATGATTCACATTATTTCCCTCACTTAGGCAATTCAAAATGCACGCAGTTAAGCTCTGGGGCCACCATTTAAAATTCTTTGCTGGTAAAGAAAAGAAGAACTTAAAGGAAAAAATTAAGAATGAATATGCGTTTGTGTCTCATTACACTTAGATTAACTGTAGTTTGGGTCATAGATTCTGGTTTTCTAAAGGCTAATGGGAATCAGAAGTTTAACTGAGGTTTTAGATAAGGCATGGATCATTCACTGTATATTTTTATTTACTTTTTAAATTTTTATTTAATTTCATTTAATTTACATAGAGTGTATTTTTAGTTTCAGAGGTAGAGTTCAGTAATTCATCAGTTGCATATAACACTCAGTCCTCATTACATCCTGTGCCCTCCTTAGAATTCACCGACAGATGAATGGATAAAAAAGATGTGAGATACACACACACACACACAATGGAATATTACTCAGCCATCATTCACTGTATATTTTATCTAGAATTTCATTAAGCGTGTCTAGATCTGTGAGCACCCATAAAATTTCTGCACCCAAATGAGTTTCCAATAAAGATTCCTAAAGGGACTAGAGCCCATTAAGCCTTTTCATCCTGGAACCACAGGTAGGATCTGGGAGATGAGACGATACTGATTAACGCTTCCTACCAAACTCCCTTAATAAACCGAATTATTTCTAACCCTGAAATACACATTTCTCCAAGTGTATTTGAAGGAAAACCAATTTGGGGCACCTGAGAGTCTCAGTTGGTTATGATCCAGCTCTTGATTTCAGCTCAGGTTGTGATCTCAGCGTTGCGAGATCAAGCTCCATGTCAGCTCTGTGCTGGGCGTGGAGCCTGCATAAGATTCTCTCTCCCACTCCCTCAGCCTCTGCCCCTCCCTGCTCATTCTCTCTGTCTCTAAATAAATAAATACATCTTAAATGAAAGAAATTCCTTTTGCACTAAGTTCACACATTTTATGTAAATAAAGAGTCCTCTGCCAAAGAAGCTGAGGAAATGCTAGGTTACATTAAGTTCTAAAGTGTTCTTTGTTGTAGGACTTCTCATAATCTTTCAAACATAGTGACTCTGAAAGAAGGGACAAGTAGGAAGTGTTTCTCAGACTTATTTGACCACAGAGCCTTTCCTCAGGACTTCCTCTTGGGATTCTTTTTAAAAACAAACTGTGAATAATCAGTGGTATTGGAAATGCGCACATGGCCTCAAATAAAAGCAATGGCCCATGAAGAAACTTAGAGTGTTTCATTATACTGGACTATTAAGCACATTCATAGTTCATAAAATTTAATGGCAGGTCCCTAATGATTTATTTTTAGGTCAGCCATAGTCTTTTAGGAGACCAAGACATGACCAAATGGCACCAACTACTCTGTCAAGCTTTTAAGTCTCGCCCCAAACTTGGAAATGAACTGCCTTCCCCCAGCAGGGGCTCAAAGTCTCCTTCAATAAATTAAAATGCTTCCTGGCCTACCAGGAATTTCTCTGAGCTGAAGGGATATATTCTTTCCAGGCTACTAGGTCAAAGATGTTACAAAAGCAGTCCAAGAATGATCAACACTGTCTGAGACTCTGGACCAAAGGAACAGCCGATGCTGAACAACATCACTTAGAAGGGACAATTGTTCTTTATTGGTGGGAGGAGGGTACAAAGGGGAAGGAGTGTTAATAGGAATGACCTCTCCATTCCAGACGCTAAGGGGGATGGTCTAAATCCTATGACCACTAACCACAGGATGCGCACGTACACTCCTGATGCCCATTTCCACGTGAACTGCTAGCTATGGGGACTATATCGAAGCCACTAGCTCTCTGTTCATCGATAAATCATCTAATGCATACATGCACATTCTTTCAAAAATGGGCAGCTAACAGATTACGGGACTCACTGTAATTTCTCTGCAAGACATCCATTTGATCAGTACGTGACGAAATTGATGACTCTTAATTTTATGTGTGCATCCTTTCCTATATCCATACATTTCTCATACCTGGACTGCTGAGCAATAAAATGATTCATAATACAATAAAACCATAGAGAAATGAAGCCCTCAATTAACAACTCACTGAAATTCCTAGCTAAAACCACTGTAAAGCATATTTTTGTTTCATAGTACATAAAGCATATTCCTGATATTATACCCAATAAGGCATCAAAAGCAGGACTAGGCACAGAGTAATTACTCGGAAAACATAACTGATTAGTAAATGTAGAGAAGAAAAAGCTAAGCATGTATGGAGAATAAATAAAAGAATAAAGGTCTGGGGGTTTTTTGTGGTTTTTTGTTTGTTTGTTTTATTTGTTTTGTTTTGTTTTACAAAGGCCTTTATCTGCTCTACTGAGAAGAATTTCTTTCCTCTGGATTTTTTTTTAAGACTTTATTTATTTGGGGCGCCTGGGTGGCTCACTGGGTTAAAGCCTCTGCCTTTCGCTCGGGTCATGATCCCAGGGTCCTGGGATCGAGCCCCGCGTCCAGCTCTCTGCTTGGCAGGAAGCCTGCTTCCTCCTCTCTCTCTCTCTGCCTGCCTCTCTCCCTACTTATGATCTCTATCTGTCAAATAAATAAAATCTTTTAAAAAAAAAAAGACTTTATTTATTTGACAGACAGAGATCACAAGCAGGCAGAGAGGCTGGCAGAGAGAGAGGGAGAAGCAGTCTTCCCGCTGTGCAGAGAGCCCGATCCGGGGCTCGATCCTAGGACCCCGGGACCATGACCTGAGCTGAAGGCAGAGGCTTAACCCACTGAGCCACCCAGGCGCCCCCTTTCCTCTGGATTTAAGAAATGTTAAGTTTGCATCAAACAATTCTAATGAAAACTGGAACCTTAACACAAAATTTTTAATTTGTATTTCTTGAAGTCTTGTGTGATCCTATTTTTTCACCCCAGCCCTTTTTGCTTCTTGGCCCTTAGTTTTAGTAGTTGTATTACCCTTCTGATTAAAAGAAGTAATTTACAGGGCACCTGGGTGGGTCAGTTGGTTAAGTATCTGCCTTCATCTCAAGTCATGATCTCAGGGTCTGGGGATTGAGCCCCACATGGGGCTCCCTCCTCAGGGGGGAGTCAGCTTCTCCCTCTGCCTCTGCCTCTCCTCTCTGCTTGTGCTCTCACTCACTCTCTATCTCCCAAATAAACAAAATCTTTTTTAAAAATAAATGAAAAATGAAAAATAAAAAGGGTAATTTATGCTCAGCACAAAAAACAAATCAGAAAATATGAAAGACTATCAAGAGAAAATAAAGGTCAATGCTAATCCCACAGTCCAGAATTAACCACTGCTAACATTTTCGTAACTTCCCTTCAAACTTTTTTTTATTCGTATATTCAAAATTAGACACACTACACACACTTAAAGTGCTTTTTTGTTTTGTTTTGTTTTTTTAAAGATTTTATTAATTTATTTGTCTCAGAGAGAGAGAGAGAGAGCACACAAGCAGTCAGAGTGGCAGGCAGAGGCAGAGAGAGAAGCAGGCTCCCTGCCAAGCAAGGAGGCTGATGCGGGACTTGATTCCAGGACTCTGAGATCATGACCTGAGCTGAAGGCACTGGCTTAATGGACTGAGCCACCCAGGCATCCCTTAAAACTTTTGTTTTGTTCTTTTGACCAAGTACTGTGAAATGAGCCTGTGACTCCCAACTGATCACCCTTCAACAAGGGTGAGAATGTTCTTATTTTCATTTATAGGTTATCCTATCAATCCACCAAGGTATCTAATGTTTGAATTAGTAAAAAAACAAACAAAGAAAAAAAAACTGGAAGTATCAAGGGCTGTCTGGTTAGATAAACTGTAAACTCCATACAAAGGAATCACAGATACCCATTAAAAAGACTGGCTCTCCTAAGAGCTTTCTCAGTATTTAATAAAAATTTCATCTTTTGATAAGTTGAGCTGAGAGCCATGAGTTATTGTGAGTTATCTGTCCCTTTGAAGAAGTCTTTTCTTCATGGATTCATGACAAAACAACTTACAGAGTAGTATGTACTTCTAGAAAGAGGTCTTGGTAATAATTTTTAGTATTTCATCTTTATACCCCTCATTGGATATTATTTTAAATTTTTAAAAAAGCACTGGTAAGAATAAGGAAATACAAATTAAAACCACACGGAGATATCACCTGTCAGAATGGCTAAAATCAAAAACACAGAACCAGTAAGTGTTGGCAAGGATGTGGAGAAAAAGGAACCCTCGTGCACTGTTGGTGGGAATGCAAACTGGTGCAGACAGTCTGGAAAACAGTATGGAGATTTCTCAAAAAATTGAAAATAGAACTACCATATGATCCAGTAATTACATTGCCAGGCATTTACCCACAGAATATGAAAACACTAATTTGAAAGGCTACACGCACCTCTATGTTTACAGCAGCATTATTTATAATAGCCAAATTAGGGAAGCAGCCCAAGTGTCCATCAATAGATGAATGAATAAAGATCTGGTATATATACACAATTCAATATTATGAGCCATAAAAATGAATAAAATTCTTGCCAGTTGCAAGTATGGGTATAGTTATATAATGCTAAGCAAAACAAGTCCATCAGAGAAAGACAGATCCCATATGGTTCACTCATCTGTGGAATTTAAGAAATAAAGAAATGAACCAAGGGGGGAGAAAGAGATAAACCAAAAAACAGCCTCGTAACTGCAGAGAACAAACTGGTGGTCACCAGAGGGGAGGTGGTGGGGAGATAAAATAGATGATGGGGATTAAGGGTACAATATCATGATGAACACTGAGTAAGACATCAAGGAAACTGTCGAATCAAAACACTGTACACCTGAAACTAATATAGTATGTTAACTAATATAGTATGTTAACTCTCCTGGACTTAAAATCCAAAATAAATAAAAAGAGCTACAAAACAATAAAAGCACAGGTAAAAGTAAGTCAGGAAAGTTTTAATTAGGACAAAGGGTAAGTCAAGAATCCTAAAGGGTCTGACATTTTACACTACAAGACAATAACTGAATGTGGAAGAGTTTCATAAAGACACAAGACTCCTGGGTCGGAGAGAAGAAGACTATTCTCCTGGAATAAGCAGCAGCCAGAGTGCCGGCATTTCCCTATACTGGGTCCCCAATCCCCAACTGCCACAAAGTGTGGTAAAGAGAGCTAGATGAGAGAAGCACAGATTCTGAAACTCTTACAACGAGCATGTCTGGTCTTTACTCTCAAAGGAAGAGATTTCTGTTTTCCAAGGCTGTTCATTATGCAAACATACTCAAAAAGATAGTCTGGAGTAAATGTAGTCTGTGTTTCTGCTCTCAAAACATGCAGAATTTCAAGAGACTCACGGAGAACCTGTTCCCAGCAGAATACACACCACTCTTTCTAGTGGTTGCCTGTTCAATTCTCTCAGTGTTTTATAATACATTTAACGAATGTCTTAAGAGGAATTTCACTTGTTTCAAAAGCCATCATTAACACTCTCAGACTTGTCTCCTTATTTTTTTGAGTTTAATCTCAAAATGGGATTGGGGAGTTAGACTATCAAGGAACTTTTAGAAAGATTTTCTTACATGCACCTCACACTGCCCTCTAGGAAGCCGGCAGGCATTGCGTGCCTCCTGCTCAGGGTCTGAATGTTTGGTTCTCGCTGCCTTCACGAACATGGGGGATTCTCAATCTTATCTCTTCCTATCTAACAGTCCAAGTGACATCTTACTTTGTTTTTATTTCATTTGTTGATTACTAATAAAACTGATTATTTTTCTTATGCTCATTAACCGTGTTTCTTCTTTACATATCAAATAATGTCATCCATCAAGTCATGGCTTTTTAATAGAGCATTCATCTCTGTTTTATTGATTGGTAGTGACTCTCTATGTGTATATTAAGACTAGTAACCATTTCTCGGTTAGAGGCTACCTCTTCTTATGGTATAGTCCATCAAGATTTTTTATACAGAAGATTAAATGCAGTTCAGTATGCACACAGACATTTCCCCTATTCTTAAGGACAACCTCCTAGCTTCCAGATTATCAGTCTCCCTCTGAAGGGAAAGCTATTACAATTACACATCTATAACGGGACTATAAACCCCTTTCTTTCTTCATTTGGGAATCTGTGACTTAATATGCTATCAAAAGTCTGTGCTAAATAGCTTAAAACTCATCCAGTTGCAAATGTGAGTTTTCACTAAGTCCTACTTTCTTTTTCCTGCCAAATTTCATAGGATTGTTTGAAACTAATTATAAAAGCAACGTGGAACACTAAGAAACAAGACTAAAAAGGCTCTAATAGAAGGATTTGATCCAAGCTTGTTTTAATAGCAATGTCTCATCTTCTCAGTGTTAGAATGAAAGTCATTATCCACTAACATCCCCATTTCCTAGGCCGAGTAAATACAAAAGGTTCTATTTGCATATGAAACACACGTGCTTTGCTAGGAATATTATAAAACTTAAGAAAGTTACATAATTTGTTAATCTTGCTAGTGGCCTCCCCATCTGGAGAGGACTTTTAATTACCTATGAAAACCTTGTTGCATCAGAAACAAATCATTTCTTATGAATCATAGCCAGAAATTACAAGAATATAAAAGGGAAGATATATTGAAATTTAAAGTTATTTTTTAAAGTGATGACAACTTTAAATGAAGTCCTTCCACTCTATAACCAAGTACCGTTTCCCCTAAGAAAAAAATAGTCTCAGGCAGCTACCGTCAAACAACTTACCAGCATAAAATCTGATAAGGGCTTTCCTGTGATGTAAAAGAGATGTTAAATCAGAACTTAGTAGTGACTGTCCAATCTCAAAATTCTCAAGGAAATCTTTTCACTGCTTTCAGGTAGTTGATATACATATTTAAGTATAATTAAAAAAAACAATTTCAAGGTCAGAATAAATACCAAAATAATGTAAGAGACCCCAGTTCCTCCTGTGCTGTGCTTGTGGTGGGGAATCAAAGTCGAACTCAGACCCCTTAGGGGTTGACAGACCAGCAGCCTCTGGGTGCTCCAAGCTCGAGAGGGCAAAGAGCACCTTCAGAGCTCAGGAGACACATCAGAGACACAATCTAGGCTGGATCCAAAGAATTCAGCATTTCTGGTGGCACCAGAGGGTGAAAGGGATTTTCACAGCCAGATGTTGTCAGTATTTTCCATTCTCCAGGTCACAGAGAAAAGACTGTGAGTAGCTGTTATTTGAAATGTTTTTCTTCTTGACATTGTATAATTTCTTGGGGCCCAGAGAGAACTACATATCTGTATGTTATGTATGTATATTGTATGGGTGTATATAAAAATATCTATATTCATATATATATTCATACACCTATATACAAAGATATATGTACACATAACTTTAATCCAACACCACACAAGCTTTTAGTTTCTCTATCTTCTTCATGCCCAAACTGAAACTTGAAAGAATAAACATGAGCGTTTATTTATCTCTTCCAACGACCCCCATTACATTCTGAGCCTCAGGGGACTGGTGACCTAATTCATATCACAACCCAAGGGAACAGTCAGTGGGCTTTCACTCTCAGGAAGTTCCAAGACTTTCTTTTCCTTTGCCTCTCTCTTGGCACCTGAGTTTAACTAGCTTCTGGAGCACAAGGAGGGACTATTTGATCTTCTTATACACCCCAAAGTGGTCACAGAGGCCAGCACAGAGGACAGTATCTTCTTCAAAAAAGAAGAAGAAGAGGAAGAAGAAGAAGAAGACGACGACGACGACGACGGAGAAGGAGAAGGAGAAGAAGAAGAGGGGCACCCGGGTACCTGAGTTGACAAAGTATCTGCCTTCAGTTTAGGTCATGATCTCCAGGTCCTGGGATCAAGTCCTGCATCCAGCTCCTGGCTCAGCAGGACACCTGCTTCTGTCTCTCCCTCTGCCTCCTACCCCTACTCATAAGAATTTTAAAAAGAAGAGATGGTGGGGGGTGGGGGGCGATACCAGGGTGCCTCAGTCTGTTAAGCATTAGACTCTTTTTTTTTTTTTTTTTTTTTTTTTTATTAAGGAATTCTTTTTTTTTTTTTTTTTTTAAGATTTTTTTTTTTTTTAATTTATTTGACAGAGAGAGGTCACAAGTAGGCAAAGAGGCAGGCAGAGAGAGAGGAGGAAGCAGGCTCCCTGCAGAGCAGAGAGCCCGATGCGGGGCTCGATCCCAGGACCCTGAGATCATGACCCGAGCCGAAGGCAGCGGCTTAATCCACTGAGCCACCCAGGCGCCCCAAGCATTAGACTCTTGATTTCGGCTCAGGTCATGACCTGAGGGTTGGAAGACTGAGCCCAGTATCAGGCTCCCTGCTCAGCAGGGAGTCTTCTTGAGATTCTCTCCTTCCCTCTCCCTTTGCCCCCCTCCCCACTGGTGCACTCTCCCTAAAATAAACAAAATTTCTTGAAAATAAATTAAAAATGAAATAAAATAAAGAGACATTCTTCCATTTGTATACCCCATAATAAGTACAGCTAAAATTCTGAGACACAAGGCCCAGTTAGTGAGTGAAGCTCTTCATAACCCTCAATAACTGAGTATATAAATTGGAACCACAGGCTTACATTACCCCTTGGATTCACAGAATCATGGGATCTGGGCCCTGGGTAGTGTCAGAAAGCTCACTTGATCCAACAAAATGACCATTTTCTGATGAGATAAAAAAGCAAACCTTGTCGATATTCTCTATCCAGTAATGCATTCCTCTGTGTCTAGATACACATAGCAAAAGCGTGGCATGGTCGGTCTTCTTTGATTGTTGGTAATTGGTTTAAAATCAACCATGCAACCTTACATTACACCTTGAGACAAGAACAGAACTATGTGGTCAAGAATAATGACAGTAAGCATGTTAGGTAAAAAGTATGGTAGAATTAGAGCCAGATACAGACCTCTGCGTGGTTCAGTCAGTTACACATCCAACTCTTGATTTTAGCTCAGATCATGATCTCAGGGTCATGGGATCGAGCCCAGCGTCAGACGCCATGCTCAACATGGAGTCTGCTTGTCCCTCTCCCTCTACTCCTCCTCCCACACTTGCATGCTCTCTTTCTCTGTCTCAAATAAATAAATAAAAATAAATAAATAAATAAATATGAAAAATCTTTGAAAAAAAAAGAATTGGAGCCAGATGATGTTTGGAAAGATCTAAGGGCCAGGGCACGATTTGGAAATGTGATTAATTAAAGCCACTTGGTTTTTCACTCTTAAATTTTCTTAACAGTCAAAACTTATCATTCATCCACTTAGAAAGAGGATATAAAGTATGAACTTCATTTTTGTCACCTGGAGGAACAGATGCTGATAAGAAAATATCTCTCCTGGGTCATTGTACTTATGATCCCCTGATCATGCTAGTTCTCCCGAGAAGTGCAAACGTGCACGTGGTCTATAAACACTGGCCCCACAGGGACACAAGAAAGTGTTTATCTTTAGCAGAAGCAGATTTGCTGCCAGGCTAATGAGTCTGAAGTTTCAAGGTCCTCACGGGCAGTTGACCCCACCAGGCCCTGGAAGGTAGACTGGCAATGTCACGTGACTCTGTGTTTCCGTAAAATTGGCAAAAGCAAAATATTTTAATTGCACAGGTTGATGAGGACCACTATTCCTCTCCACTCCCATGTCTTCCTCATGCAGACGCTAGAGTGGAAAGAAACAGCAATCTTAACCAACCCATTGCAGGAGAGCAGTGTTGAAGCGGCCCCAGTTATTTTGGGATCCAGCTAAGAGAAGAAGTGGAGTTGGAAACACAGTTAGTTTAAATTTAATGGGATATAGTTATGCAGTTCACAGCCACTTCCACATGTAGGTAAATGACTGCTAGCTGGCACAGTGTGGGAAGAGCTTCTAGGGAAAATATTCCTTCTGCCATTCTGCTGACTCCCCAGCAACGGAGCACGAAGATGCGGGACCAGAGGTTGGATTACTCTCTGAATGGGTCCTGGAGCACACAGTGCTAGAAGTATGTGGCTAATGAAGGAGAAATAAGGACAGCAAGAGGCTGCAGGTTGGAGGAAATTTCCAATTATAGAATCCAAAAAATTATAAAACAGAAGACTGGGTTCTTGTAGCTAAAAGGAATTTTGACACCCAGTCCAAAGGAATTTTGTTCTTATTAGGAATATATTCAATAAGGCAATTTGTGAAATTATAACACCCTTTTTTTCCATGTTTTGTTGGAAAACATATTACATAGAAGCTATACTAATCCTGTATTGACAGAGTAGGAATTATAATAACATTAAATAGCAAGCATGCTTTTAATAGTTCATATATGAAACTTTAGTTTCCCACATTTGACAGTAATACTAAAAATGTATATTATCAATGAGCTGTGAAGCTAAAAAAAACTTCTCTTAATCATCAATAACAGAAAAACTTTTAAGCAACATGCTAGAAAAATAAACAAATGATCTGTCCTCTTTATAGAAATGGTATCACAAAATTAGTATGGCATCACAAAATCTCAAGATGTTGAAAATAATAATATTGATAATATTGATTAACAGGTAACATATTTTTTAAATCTAACCTATTTTTCTGATTTTTCTATGTTTATGCTACTTATAAGGTTTTTTGTAACAGTACTTTGATGCCATTTCTTTTTATGTTTTAAGTAAAACTTGACTTTTGTACTTTAATTTGTATTTTCAAGTTTGAAATACTTTTAATTTTAATTGCACGGGTTGATGACGACCGCTATTCCTCTCCACTTGACCAAGTATTGATCAAGCAATATTCTTGAAATTATAAAGTCTTGGGGCTCAAAAAAAACTCAGATCCTCCCCTACAAGACCCTCCCTAGAAGAATCAGGAGTTCTGAAGGGCCAAGAGCCCTGAAGAAGGGAGAAACGTCAACAGATCATCGTGCATGTCCCCTACAAGCTAAGGGGTGTTCCTTGGGATCGGTCTGGCCATCTTTATATGCGAATAAACGTACCAGAAGAGGCTGGATGAAGAGGTGGGACCAAAGCAGGGAGCAAACAAGGGATCAGGTACAATGCAAAATTCCTCTGTAACTCCAAAGGAACCTCCTGGGTCATTGTACTTATGATCCCCTGATCATGCTAGTTCTCTAATGCTCTCCTTCTTCCAGCAGCCGCGTGCCCGAGACACGATGGTGAAGGTCGGAGTGAATGGATTTGGCGGAATTGGGCGCCTGGTTACCAGGGCTGCTGGTGTAAGTAAAACCTTGAAGAGGTTCAAGTCCTCTTCCTAACATCATGTTTATAATTAACATCATTTCACTAATTGTACCTATTCTACTCGCAGTAGCCTTCTTAACATTAGTGGAACGAAAAGTCCTAGGGTATATACAACTCCATAAAGGTCCAAACATCGTAGGGCCCTACGGTCTGTTACAACCAATTGCAGAGGCTGTAAAACTTTTCATCAAAGAACCTCTACGACCCCTAACATCATCCATTACCATATTCGTAATAGCCCCAATTCTAGCCCCAACACTGGCCCTAACTATATGAATTCCACTACCAATACCCTACCCCCTCATCAACATAAACCTAGGAATCTTATTCATGCTAGCAATATCCAGCCTAGCCGTCAACTCTATCCTATGATCAGGATGAGCCTCAAATTCAAAATACGCCCTAATTGGGCGTATAATTGGAGCCCTCCGGGCAGTGGCCCAAACAATCTCCTATGAAGTCACACTAGCCATTATCCTTTTATCAGTACTACTGATAAACGGCTCTTTCACCCTATCCACCCTTATTATCACACAAGAACACCTATGACTAATTCTCCCTGCATGGCCACGTGCTCAGGAGCGAAGGCCAGCTGGCTCTTTGATCCACAGCTGAGATAACAGCAACTATCCCTCAGGCCTGGGGAATGAGACAGATGTGATGATCCTGGTACTGAGGGGGGTTGTAGAGGGGAAATTTATAGTAGCCACAGTTTGGGGTATCTGCCCCATGTGAAACCCTTCTCTAAGAAACACCCCTATTGTCTGTGAGATACCATTGTACTCTGCTAAGAAATTCCCCTTTTGAGATGAAAGTCTTACTCTCAGACACTCACAGGAAGACACAGTGTCCTGCCCTCAGACATGCCTCCCTTTTCCCCATCTGGAGCCTTTCTGGCTCAAACTCTTCATTTAGGAAACAGTCTTCTTTACTTCCCACAGGTATGTTTCCTACAGCTGTTGTAAAAAGTCAGCAGAAACTCAGTGGCTTAAAACAACAGCAATATATTCCCTCACAGATCTGAATGCCAGAAATCCCAAAATGAGGTGTTGGCAGGATGCTCTCCAAAGTCTTGTGGGGGGCGGGGGTCAGACGGGGTGGGTGGGATTCTCCTTTGCCTCTTCTTGCCCCTGGGGGCTCCAGTCATTCCTTCACCCATAGCCCCCAACACAAAATCTACTCCATTTTCACCTAGCATTCTGCGCTCCTTGACAAAGACACTTGTCCTTGGGTTGAGGGTCCACCAGTCATCGACGATGATTTCATTGCATGATCCTTTCTTACTGCAACCGCAAAGGTCCATTCTCTAATGAGATCGTATTATTCACAGGTCCTACAAATTAGGACATAGACGTATCATTTGAGGAGCCATCATTCAATCCACTACACACATGCAGGCACTTAGCAGCACAAAGAAACCTGGCACTTGACTCCGCTCCTGGTCATTCATCTACCCCATCTCTAAAACAGCACTGTTCAACAGAACTTTCTACCAAGATGGAAACGTTCTATATCTGTGCTATCCTATATGGTAACCATATGTAGCTATTGAGAAATTCGAACATAAAATGAAACTAAATGACCAAATTTTTTAAATTGTATTTAATCTTAAATAACCTAGATGCAAACAGCTGCTTGTGTTGTTGGCTGCCATGCTGGACAGTCACAGCTCTAAATTTTTTTGTAGGCTTTGCTATTATTTTTCCAACTTTATCAAGTTGTGATAGATTAAAAATTATATATATATTTAAGATATACAATGTGATTTGATACATGTGGACATTGTGAAATGCTTACCACAGTCAAGTAATGAATACATCCATCACCTCACACAGCTGTGTGTGTGTGTGTGTGGGTGTGGTGAGAACACTTAAGAGCTACTCTCAGCAAATTTCAAGTATACAACAGAGTTTTATTAACTACAGTCACCCTGATGTACATTCGATCCCTGGAGCTTCCTCATCCTATAACTGAAAGTTTGTACCCTTTGACCAACATCTCCCTATCCTCCATCCACCCTATCCTTTGCCCCAGAGAACCATAATTCTACTCTCTGCTTCTGTAAGTTCAACTTTTTGAGATTTAACATATACGTGAGAGATTGCAGTATTTGTCTCTCTCTCTCTCTCTGGCTTAGTTCACTTAGCATAATGTCCTCAAATTTCATACATGTCATGAATGGCAGGATTTCCCTCTTTGTTATGGCTGAGTAATGTCCCATAGTGCATGCATGCGTGCGTGGGTCGCATCCATCCATTAATGTACACAGGGGTTGTTTCCGTATTCTGGCAATTCTAAAATTTTGACAATGCTTACTTGCTCTCCTTTTCTCCTTTCCTGTTCTTTGTTCTTGTGAGTTTATACTCATTCCTTTATTTTCCTTCTTATGAGCTGATGGGAAGTAGCCAAGATAAATGTGTTCTACTGTACTTAATCAGATGGCCCTATCAATTAATATGGAACCAGCACATATTTCTCATTATGATTTAAAAAAAAAAAAACCTATAATGGGAGAAAGGCGTTTCATTAGCAAATCCAATATTTTAATGGCTATTTCTGGGTCAACTTGGCTAAGATCTCAATCTTAGGATAAGAGAAATGGATAATGACATCCTGGGATTGCAAAAGGACCCTGTGCCCCATATTCATGACTCTTTTGGAAAACTGTGCTGTCTTAAAAGAATACGGAAGTCATTGGGCAGGTAAAATTATAAGTAGTATTATTAGCCTTGTTCTACCTTTTACACCCTATGAAACAGGCATAACAAAAGGACAAATCTGACTCAGGCAATGAAGGGTTCACAAAGATTTTATGGATTTCAAATTACAACTCCTTTTCCAAGTTTCTTCCCAATTTAAATTCCGTGAATTTAAATTCCTCCTTTAGTCACCATGGAACAAAGTCATACAAAGGAAAGGAAAGATTTCTCTTGCCATTATGACCCATAGATTTATCCCTAGTTTATCAAAATAGGCCATCTCCTTGAGGTTAAAAACTTCAAAATCCCAAATTGCTAATCTTCTCTATGCCCAGTAGGAAATTGTTCATCCTGATCACAATGAATGTTTAGCAAGCAGCTCTCCAAACCTTAATAAAGAAAGACAGAATCAAGAGACAAAGCAAACAGGAAAAAAGAAAAAAAAAGAAAAAGAAAAGAAAGAAAGAAAAGAAACATAGTAGCTTGCCTGCATATAAGATGCAAAAGGACCAGCCTTCAGGAGAGCTGACTCAGCAAATAAACATGCTTATATTAATTATTTTAACTGTCACAATTACTAAAGTTATAGCTACTCTGTTCGTGAAGAAAAATCAACAGTTTCTCAGAGCTAACTTCTTCCTATGTCACAACGTATCATCAGACATGAATTTTGTTCAAGTCGGAGTTGCTTTGTTAGGGAATCTGTAACTCACAGGAAATGTCATGATTTCTTTTGTCTTGGAGACTGGAAGGAGGCAGATCCAACTTGTTATTTTGTCTCAGAGTGCGGTATGGGTTTTCTTTTACCCTGACTTGGGAACATGATGGCAACACTTATTCATGATGGTGGCAGGGCCATGTCAATTTTACTTCTGAAACAGATATCCTAACCCACTAGCTGCTAAGCAATCAGACTAAGGAAGCCATGATGCAGATTACTGAAGATAACAAGCCATTCAGCATCAGTTAGTGAAGGTGGGAACGGACTTTCCCATGGTCTAGACTTTTGTATAGTAAAGGACAGACTTCTGTATTATCATTAAAATCCTATCCCAACAAAATAGTTTATCAGGATAATATTAATGGTGACAAAATAGACACAAAATGGTCTATAATAGAGGTTGGCAAACCATGACTCACAGGCTAAATTCAGC
Organism: Meles meles; assembly: GCF_922984935.1. Taxonomy (NCBI): domain Eukaryota; kingdom Metazoa; phylum Chordata; class Mammalia; order Carnivora; family Mustelidae; genus Meles; species Meles meles. Next base: position 91,431,590 of record NC_060068.1, read on the forward strand.
GTACCACACAGTCTTATAAATAAAGTTTCATTGGGGGATGCCTGGGTGGCTCTGTGTGTTAAAGGCTCTGCCTTCAGCTCAGGTCATGATCCCAGGGTCCTGCAATCAAGCCCCACATCAGGCTCTCTGCTCAGCGGGGAGCCTGCTTCCTCCTCTCTCTCTCTCTCTCTCTCTCTCTCTGCCTACTTGTGATCTCTGTCTGTCAAATAAATAAATAAAATAAATTTTCATTGGGACAGAGCTAAGTCCATTCACTCACATATTTTCTATGGCATCTTTTGCACTACGATGGCAGAGTTGCTTAGTTGTGACAGAAAACACACAGCCCACCAAACCAAAGATACTAATTACCTGACCTTTTATTAAAACATATGCCAAGTCCTTACCTATAATTTTTAATTCAACTGAAGTTCAAATTCACCACGAATTTAGTATATACCATGAATATCCAGATATCCAGCCTTATAGTATTAGTTCATGGCCATCAAGGCCACACAAATGTTGAAGGTGTATTAAAACTCCCTTGTACAAAGTCATTTCTATCTCTGAGGAACACAGCTGTGTATTTTCCTCTGGAAAATAGCTAAAGTGCATCTTCAAATTCTGTCTATGAAAATAAAGGCCACACAAAATGCACTATGCTAGCCAGGTGATGTAGGGAAGGTTAATACTCCCAACTCTGTTTCCTCATCAAGAAAGTGAGGACTAGGGCCACCTCAGTGGCTCAGTGGTTTAGCCTCTGCCTTCAGCTCAGATCATGATCCCAGGGTCCTGGGATCCAGGCCCGCATCAGCCTCTCTGCTCAGCAGGGAGCCTGCTTCCCCCACTCTCTCTGCCTGCCTCTCTGCCTACTTGTGATCTCTCTCTCTGTCAAATAAATAAATAAAATTTTAAAAAAAGAAAGTGAGAACTATCTTTACCTTGTAGAATAAATGATTTATTGAAAGGATTAAACTCAATCAGATGGGTACAATATTTTGTCCAGTTCCTGACATTAACACATGTTATCCATTGGTGATGATACTATCATTTCAACAATTAATTACAAATAGAAACACGTTAGGTAGTAAATATGGACTGCTAGCAGGAAAAAAAAAAAGAATTTAAAAACTCATGCATCTTTGTATCAACTCTGACATTTTATGATAAATTCTGTTTTAAAAAATTGAACATGGATGGGTGCCTGGTGGCTCAGTCAGTTAAGCATCCAACTCTTAATCTCAGCTCAGACCTTGATCTTGAATTCATGAGATTGAGCCCTATATCGAGGCCATGCCCAGCATGGAGCCTGCTTAAGATTCTCTCTGCCCTCCCCCTCCTGCACTATCCCTCTCCTTTTTTAAAAGATCTTATTTATTTGAGACAGAGAGAGAGCATAAGCAGGGAGAGGATCAGATGGAGAGGGAGAAGGGCTGAGCAGGGAACCCAACTCAGGGCTCAATCCCAGGACCCTGAGATAATGACCTGAGCCAAAGGCAGTCGCTTAAACTACTGAGTCACCCAGGTGCCCCTCCTCTCACGAGAAAAAAAAAAAAAAAAAATGAACATGGAGCTAAGCAGATTATCATGTAGATATATCTCAGTGTAAAGCTTCCTACAGCAATAATGTATATCCCAGAGCATTCATTAGAAAAGAAACATACTGGGGTGCCTGGGTGGCTCAGTCATTAAGCATCTGCCTTTGGCTCAGGTCATGATCTCAGGGTCCTGGTATCAAGCCCCCATCCGGCTCCCCGCTCAGCGGGAGGCCTGCTTTTCCCTCTCCCACTCCCCCTGCTTATGTTCCTTCTCTCACTGTGTCTCTCTCTGTCAAATAAATAAATCTTTAAAAAAGAAAAGATACTGGCGTAAAGAATATTAACTGGCCAATAACACCTAGCAAGAGATTCGGCTGGCAAGATGATAGGCCATGCCTGCTCCTGCATTAAGACAATCAACTGGTCTTAATTTGAACTTTTACTCCAATTGGGAAGACAGCTTCTAACAGAGCCAGATAATGATGGCTGAGCAAATGAGCTATGTTATGCTTGTTGATTTAAAGAACTAGGGGAAACAAAACAAAACAAAACAAAACAAAACGAAAAACTCTTAATTTGTTTCAAAGATCCTAAACATCTCAAAAGAAAAAAAAAAAAAAACATGGCCTTGTCTGTATTGTTTTTAAGCTCTGTTAATTGAATTTTAAGTTCTCTGACATAAAAAGTTCCTCCCTCAAATACTTCCCTAAATTTCCCTAGACAAGAGGATGTATCTGTTTTCAACAAATTATACTGAGGGATATGGGGACCCCAGCAAGATAAAAATACAGTATCCCTCACATTAGTATTTTTAAGGATTCATTTACTTTTATTTAATGGAGAAAGGATTTTCTATATTTATTTTCTATAAAAATAAGCCTTTGTTCTAGTCTTTACATTCAGAACATGAGATTTATTTTGCGTATGAACGTAAATTTTGCCTTTTAGTCCCCCATTATCTTTATCATGCCTCTCTGATATGGCCACAGGTTCTTTACAAAAAATGGAGTCTATTCTCTACCTGCATGAATCCGAATTGGTCTTGTGATGCGCTTTGACTAACTGGAATGAGGCCGAAATGGCCTATGACTTCCAAACTTCCACTCTCTTGCAACTTCCACACTCACCCTCCAGAACAACATCACCTTGTGGAGAAGCTTGGTCAGCCACCGCAAGCACGACACTCTTTTTTTTTTTTCCCCCCCCTTCTTCTTTTTTTTTTTTAATGTTTTATTTATTTGAGAGAGACATGGAGAGAACACCGGCGGGGAGGGGAGGAGAGGCAGAGGAAGAGGGATAAGCTGGCTCCCGCTGAGCAGGGAGACCAGTATGGGGCTCGATCCCAGGACTCCAAGATCATGACCCAAACCAAAGGCAGAGACTCAACCAACTGAGCCACCCAGACACCCCAAGGACAACAGTCTCACTGAAATGAGAGATCACATGGAAAGAGGAGACCAGGCACCTCATCCATTCCAGCTGCCCAAGGGAGACCACAGACGTGTGAATGATGACACTGAGAAACAGACAGCCCAGCCAGTCTGCCAACTGAGTTTAAATTAACAGCATGAGTGAGCCCAGCAGACTTCAAGTGGAGCAGAGGCGAACCCTGCCCAAGGTGACAATGTACAGATCATGACCAAACCAATGGCTACACAGGTGAGTCACCAAGTTTTGGATCCACCATGTAAAAATAGATAACATTATGGAATCTTACAGACCTTACCACCTAGTGGGACCTTCATTGGACAACTAATTACAAAGTACATTATTTGATTATAAGTATGAAAAGTCCTGAAAAGGAAGATTGCAAAGGATACACCAAATGGAAGTCTGACCAGACCTAGGAGATCAAGCAAGGCTTTTCTGTGGCAGCAGTGTTCAAGGTAGGACCTGAGGGATGAGTAATTGGAAAAAAGAGGAGAAATTATACACAAGTCGCAGACACAGGAGAGTTGCATAGCGACCAGAAAGCCAGTGTGGTTGGACCGCATACAGCTAGGGAACATGCTGATGGGGCCAGATCAAACATCTTATCCAGCACAAGCACTTGATTTTTTAAACAAAATAACTCTACCTTTAGAGCCTATCAAGAGGGCAGCAGACATGTGACCTACGAGACAGGAGCCTGTTAGCTAAGAAATGGAAGACTAGGCTGTGGAAGGAGTCAGCAGATCTTACCTCCTGAGTGACTACAGCCACCCCTCATCAAATACTTTGAAATTTCCATTCATAGAGTAACAGAGTCACAAGTCCAAGAGAACTTCAAAATCCCATGGTCTAAAGCCCTCTCTTGGTAAATCAGGAAAGTGAAGACCAAGGGGCAAGGGGTGAGTCCACACTGAGTGCACCTTGGGCAGAGCCAAAGCTAGACCGCATGTCTTATTCTTCCAACTGCTTTCTCACTGTTTTAGCACGTGCCGAATCCTCTCCCACAGCACATCAGCTTACCCTTGTGACAACTTTAAGAAGCAGAGGGTGTGGATACTGTGATTCCATTTTATTCAGATATAAAGGGAGGCCAAGATAAAGTGAAGTTCCCATTGCTAATAGCGCTAGAGGTACCACTGGAACTCGGGCCTTTCCACACTACAGTTCCTTCGATTCATTCACTGAGCACCTGCTATTTGCAGGCTACGATGTAGCTGTGGGGTCAAGTGAATAATTAAAAGAGTTTATAACCCAGCAACGAAAATCAGCCTTTGTTAAGAGATGAGAAACTTTGCTTTTCCCTGTGACTTCTGGTGCCTAGAGTATGAGCCAGAGTGTACTTTCCTCTTGTCCCTCCTGGGACAAGACATAGGACATAGGAATACAGGCCGAATGGGGGCCACGGTCTGGGTGGCAGGCCTGTAGCTCAGGCGGGTCTTTGGAGAAGCTCAATCTCTTTGGTTGCAGGCAAGAGAAACTGGCTGCCCAGCATAAAGGAATGTGTTTATTAGAAGGCAACCAAAACCTGGAGAGAAGACTTAGACACAAGCAGAACCCCACTGCTCCAGGGGCAGAGGTAGAGGTCACAAATGATCTTCAACACGACCTGTCTGCTGGTGGGGTACTTGGATTCCAACCACATTTGGGCTCTTCATTCCTCTATTTAAGATTCTTACTCCAGGGAAGGGACATCCAAATGGTCCAAGTTGGGTCAAATCTCACCTCTTGGCTAGTGAAGGCCAGCGCACCTGACCATAGACCCACCAGGGGCAACAAGGTAATGAACTTACTATGATGCTGTTAAGAGGAAGGGAAAGATTTTAGGCAGCAGAAGAGAAAAAAAAAAATTGACAAGGCTCAGCTTATGCCATAGGTCTGGGAGCAATTGATGGGATATCAATTCCAGCCTCTAGAAAGGAAAACTGAGCATCAGTCTCCTGCAGTCTTCATCTGTAATGGTTCCGTGTGAGCGGCAGGGTTTTCACCCCAGCATTCTGATGCAACAGCTTTGTAAGTGCTGTCCACATATCACCTACCACGGTTGCCACGTGAGTGTAGAAAATGTATATTCAACCACACTGACCGCGAGATCGCCTTCTTCAGGATCAGCAACGACATCTGTGACATGCCTCTGTCATTTGTGGTTTTTCACTGCTACAGATGGGTGGAGGGTCAGAAGAAGAACAATGAATGTGATATGTTTAAAGAACCTGTGTGGTAAGCACAAAACTAGGTATTTCATATACTTTAGATTTTCTTTTAATCACACTGCCTTAGGGCATGCAAACTACAGACACAGCAACTTCAGTCTGTCTCATGGTTGTCCTTGGCCAGGATGTTCTTTTTATTTCTAGAAGCCTCTAGTGATTACCTCTGTCACCAGCAGTGGGTGCTATTGGTCTAGTTGGAAACAATAAAGATGCTCTGCAGAAAGGACCTCCAGAGAATGAAAGTTCCAGAGACAATTGCCTGGAGCTTTTCCAGGAGCTAATTTCTACAGGCCTATAATATTTCCTCTGGCTTCTAGATTGAAATATTCTGCCTTTTTTATTGACTCTATAGGTACAACATAAAAAAGAACAATCAAACTGACTTAAGGAAGAGATCGAAGGCAGGCGTGAAGCCCTGATCTTGCTAGGGAACAGGTAACCTAGAGAACTGACCTTCTCAGCGAACACCTAGGACAAGTCTCGGGTTGCTGGGCACTGGTTACTGCACCCAGTTAGGAGGCAGGCATATAGGGATACCTGGGTGGCTCAGTTTGTTAAGCATCTGCCTTCAGCTCAGGTCAAGATCCCAGGGCCCTGGGATCAAGTCCCCTATCAGGATCTCTGCTCAGTGCGGAGCCTACTTCTCCCTCTGCCTGCTACTCTCCCTGCTTGTACTTTCTCTCTCACATACAAGTAAATAAATAAATAAATAAATAAATAAATAAATAAATTTTTAAAATCTGGAAAAGAAAAGGAAGCAGGCATGTAGCCTGAGTCTCCGGGACAACCAAGACCATAACAACTCCAGAAAGCGTGTCAGGTGCATCCCCTGTACCTGGCAGGGTCCTCACTCCATGCAGGCAGAGCCATCAGCAGATGGGAAAGTTGGACCCATGCAGAAGCCCATGTATCAATCTCTGAATATCTTGCCTTACTTATTTAGGGTATTCATCATAAAGCAGGTGAATTTTTACTCATTTGGGGATTAAAGAAACGGTATGTTGCTAAATGGTATCTGCTGGCATATTTCCACAAGTCACAGCACAACCATCATGGCCGTGATACATATGCATAGCTTTTAAGAACATTCCTAATACAATATGAGGCAGACTGGGCAGGAGTAGAACTACTAAGTCGAGGAGTGTGATCTGTGGGATTTTATCTGCAGTGAATGGGCAGGAAGAAAAAATAATCTCATCTAGGGTGAAGCAAAGACCAGCTGAAGATAAAATTGAGCCAAGCAAATAATAAGCATTTGCCAAGGCCCTAAGAGAACAGAAAAAATAGGACAGAGATAGAATATTGGACTTTTCTTTTTTTTTTCCCCCAAAAAACTAAGTTTGGACTGATTTCAGGAGTCTAGTATATTACTGAGTGTTGATAGTAGATACCTGGAGACAGAGATAGGAAGGCACAGATGTGTTTGTCAATATCATTAGGCATTAGGCGAGGTAAAAATGGACATTATTTAAATAAAGGTAAAATAAAACAAGCACAGATATAAGTATACTCAGTTAAACACTTTTCAGATAGCAAAAATATATAGGTCCTAGTTATATCTTTTCTTTTTTCATTCTCCCCCACCCCAGTTACATCCTCTTTTGGAAGCACGGTGTAAGGAAGTTGAAGAGTGAGGAGGCAGGAGAAAACATCTCATCCACTGAAGAGTCACTCTGAGGCCAAATGTCCAACCATCAAAAGAAAATAGAAGTGTCATCAAGAACTAAAACCAAAATTGTCTTGATTCAGGTCCAGCAGCAACTCTGGGAGCTCAGAGCATCTGCTCACCCATCAGAAAAAAGAGTCCCTAGCTTCTAGCTGCTTTATCTACTGCATCTCAAATTTGCACTTTTTAAGACTGTGGGTTTGATCTGGTCCAATGAAGAACACCGTGCATATCCCCAGTCACTCAATGGAATTTCAAGGAAGACCACTCTGGCTTGTTGTTGAAAGGAAGAAGAGAGAAGAGTAGGAGTGGAAGTGGGAACACCGGGAAGGAAATCCCAAAGACAGTGGGTGGAAGCAGACCTGAGAGAGGTCCAACGTACCCAGGAGGAAAGTACCTAGTTTTGGAGGAGCCTGGGAGGTGCTGGCAGTGACTCTTGGCAACTGACTGATCATCAGACTGAGAGGGAGAAAGCCAGACATGACACTGGGGCATCCGGCTACGGGCTCCTGAGTGAATAGCTATGTCACTTATAAAGACTGAACATCAAGAAACAGGAGCAGGCCTGAGGAGAAAGATGATGACTTTAGGTTTGAACATGTTGAACCTAAGATGCCTGTGGGACACCAACACGAAAACGTCCACTAGGCCCCTAATGTGTAGATACCAAGATAGAGAGTTCTCGTGAGGAGAACGTTGTAACCCAGAGCCAGGATTCTGAGCTATTAACATGGAGAGGGTAATAAGTGCTAGCGGCCTGAATGAGCTCTCCCACACAGGTCTGCTGCGACCAAATGGCAAAGTCACTCAACACAAGGCAAAGTCACTTTCTACAGCAAGACCCACCTGGGGTCAGTCACTCTTCTGAGAAAGGGCTGTGAGCAGACAGTGCTTCCTGGACTGCCTAACACGTGGTGGAGAGGGGCTGACTACCCTCTTCCACTTAGAAGAATATGGTTCCAAGCTCCCTGTGGTGGTGTTTTCAGATGCTATACCAAAATACCAGAGACTAGGTAGCTTACAAAAAAAAGAAACATATGGATCACAGTTCTAGAGGCTGGAAGTCTGAGATCAGGGGGCCAGCATGGCCAGGTGAGGGCCCTCCTCCAGGGCACAGACTTCTATCTTCACAAAGTGGAAGGGGCTAGAGATCTCTCTTGAGACTTTTTCATAAAGGCAGTAATCCTACTCATGAGGGTTCTACTCCAGAAGTTAGGCATCTCCCAAAGGCCCCGCCTCCTATTACCATCACTTTTGGGGTGAGGACTTCAGCAAATGGAGGGGGCACAAATACTCAGGCCATGGAACTTTCTAACACAGAAGAGTCACTCACTGATAGGATTGTCTGGAGCAGAGTGGTATGCATGATAAAACAGATAAGAAGCCACTGGTCTCTGCTCCTTTTTAAATCAGACAGGTGTTTTTGGTGTTAAGCTATAGTAGTTCTTTATGCATTTTGGATATTAACCTGTTATCAGACATATCAGTTACAAATCATCTCCCATTCAGTAGTTTGTCCTATGGAGGTTCCTTCAGCTCAGGTCATGATCTCAGGGTCCTGGGATCGAGCCCCGCACCAGGCTCTCTGCTTAGCAGGGAGCCTGCTTCCCCCTCTCTCTCTCTCTGCATGCCTCTTTGCTTACTTGTGATCTCTGTCTGTCAAATAAAATAAATAAAATATTTTTTAAAGATTTATTTATTTATTTATTTGACAGAGAGAGAGATTACAAGTAGGCAGAGAGGCAGGCAGAGAGAGAGAGGAGGAAGCAGGCTCCCCACTGAGCTGAGAGCCCGATGCAGGACTTGATCCCAGGACCCTGAGATCATGACCTGAGCTGAAGGCAGAGGCTTAACCCACTGAGCCACCCAGGCACCCCGAAATAAAATATTTTTTATAAATAAATAAATAAAAAGGTATATGCACCCATGTTTATTGCAGTATTATTTAGAATAGCCAAGATATGGAAGCAACAAAAGTGTCCATCATTAGGTGAATGGATAAGGAAGATGTGTGTGTGTGTGTGTGTCTCTCTCTCTCTCTCACACACACACACACATACACACACACTAGAATACTACACAGTCATAAAAAAGGAGGAAACCATGCTGTTTGAGACAACATGGATGGACCTAGAGAGTATTATGCTAAGTGAAATAAGTCAGACAGAGACAGACAAGCACCATACCATTGCACTCAGATGTGGAATCTAAATAAACAAACAAACAACAATAACAATAAACCCAAACAAATGAATAAGCCAACAAGAAGCGGAATTAGACGTTAAGTACAGAGAATAAACTATTGGTTGCCAGAGGAGAGGGGGTGTAGGGGACAGGCAAAATTGATGAAGAGGATGGGAGCAACAGGCGTCCAGTTACAGAATGAGTAAGTCACGGGAATAAAAGGCACAGCACAGGGCATACAGGTCAGTGATATTGTAACAGTGATATATCAGGGTAGATGGTATACACTTGTGGTAAACAGAGCATAATGCATAAATCTGTCCAATCACGATGTCGTACACCTGAAACTAACGTAACATTGTGTATTGACTATATCCAAAATAAAAAATAAAAGAAGGAAAGAAAAGGAGAAAAGGGAAAGGAAGAAAAAAGAAAGGAAAGAAAAGGGGAAGGGAAGGGAAAGGGAAAGGACAAGGAAAGAAAAGGAAAAGCTACAGGGTAGCTCTGCTTAGAGCGTGGACCATGAAGCCCAGCCAAGTCAAGGCCGGCAGCCCCTTGCTCTCTACGGCCACCATGGATGTGTGTGAGAGAAGAAATGGAAGAACTATGGGAGAGAACGAAGAGCCCTGCAAGGAAAGGGACCCCGGAGTCGGCAGAAATGACCACATGCTGCAGCAACCCCAGCACCACCTCCTCAGCCCACAGCGCACTGCGCCGGTCATACGGGACCAGGACAAAGACAAGGACATGGTCCTAGCACACCTGCCTTTCATGAGCAGAGCTAGAGTTTCTGGTAGCGAGGCGTGCCCTGGCTCAGTGTTGATGTGTAATGTAACATATGGACTATTCTTTTGTATTGTTGAAAAATATTTCTTTAAATCCACACCTCTATGAAAAGTGAGAAGATTTTAGCCTGCAAAGGCCAGGTGTTATCTGTCATTTATAGGAGTTATTTTACTTTACACTCATGACATTCCATTGGACTCACTTGTATTGACTGTCCCCTCTTTTATTAGCAGTTTATGGCCTGTGGCCTAAGGACACTTTCAACTAGAGAATCTTTGATACTATAAAGCAAACTTCCAATGAATTGAGACAATTTAATTTGTTCAAAATGGTGCACATCACCAAGTTGGGATCCTTATTTTTAACAACAGCAAATACAGTGGCTAACAAGACCAATGACACAGAGTTATAATTAACCCCAGAGTACTACATACAGAATTCCAAAACACATTCTGAAGTGGACCCACAAGAGACAGATTTCAGTGGATAATTGGTAAATGTTATCTCACACACACACACTCACACTCACTCCCCAGTTGGTACAAATGGTACAATTATTCCAGTTATTTTGCCAGCGACAAGGAACCAGAAATGGGACAATGGAAAATTCTTAACAACATCTACTTATGCTTTCAAGATCCTAATTATAAAATAAGTAATCACAAGATAGAAAGAAAAACTCTGGTCACCAGCTGAAAGTAAACATTTAGAAATAATCAAAAATCATCTCAAAGAACCCAAATCACAAAGCAAGGCATCTGTATCACAAATCTTTGGCAGGTTCCAAGGTCTACTTATCTGCCCCCCAAAATAGCAGGTATTTGCATAAGGAAAAGAAAAATCAACACTAGCCTCAGGTCCTTTGTCTTTTGAGTATCATTTGACACTTACAACAGCTAGATTCTGAGGATTTCAAAACACTATGCAAACAATTATGAGCTCTCTAGTAAGGGGCTGTCAAAGGCAAAGGGGTTTTGAGAAAAGAAAGCGTGTGCAAGGTGACCCAGCAAGCCAACGGCTCTGATAATCTGAGTTTCTATCCTCTTGTCTGAACTTTCTCACTTAGGGAAAATATGTGTCTTATTTCCATATTCCTTTCAGATACACGCCCCCAAGAATTTTAAATAGGAAATGAAAAGGCTCTTGTCTCCTGCTAAAAACCCAAGGACACAAATAAACCAGAATAATATAGGGACTGTGGCCTCACCAGGGTTGTGCCCAAAGCCTCCACCACAATGCCTGGCACATAACAGATACTGAGTGATATTTTTTAAATTAATTAATCCAAGTAAATATCGACAAAAATGGCCATTTCTCCCATAAACAAGTATATAATCAAACTGACATCAATAACATACTTGCTTATCTCAGCTGGGAAGTTTTAAGGTTTCCTTCACTAAGAATATGGAAAGCTCTTCCCCCATCTAAAATCACTATGTCAAAATAGAATAGTTTCCTACTTGAGTTCACAATTCTCCATTAACACTACAGAACGTGGGTCCTGAACTTTAAGAACTACTGAGATATTATTTTATATCAAAGTCTGAAAAGAACTAGGTCATTGAAATGGGTCCAAAAAACCATTTGGTATTTAAAATACGAATATAAAAGTCAGAGATATGATTCCCAAATTTGTTTAGATACCAGAAATTACCTTTTTTAATAAATTATTCAAACATCGCCAGAATCCTTTCAGAAAACTGGCAGAATAAAGAGAAAATAAAGGAAAGTGAATGAATATTACATAAACCAAATCAAAAGAACACTTCCACTCCAAGCCAAAGAGACTACAGAATTACTTTCTGGTTCAACTAAATTTTGATCTTTGATCCTGCTTGCAGGAATTGCTCTTTGTTGTTGTGGCCTTTATGTTTTTGTTTATTTGTTTGTTTGGTCCTGGTTCTCAGTTCTAGGAAGCAGAGAGCCCATTAAAACGACTAATATAGGTCTCCATCGCCCTTTTTCTCCAGACCAACCCAACAGTGGCCTCCACAGTCACCCACATAAAAAAGGCCCAAATACCCTGGGATTTCTGGACCTATCTGCTCATCAGTCTCTGCATAAGGAAAATCAGAAGTCCAGGTTTCCTTGGCAGACATTCCACTCCTCCACTTTGAGAACTCAAGGGGCACTGTGTTTGGAAACTGAGCACCTGCGTTCTGTCATGCAGAGCCCCCATTCTCTCCATGCAACCATGTGCAAACAATGGCTAACAGCGAAGAGGCAGGGGGACTAGAGGCCCTTTTGACCCAAGGGCCCCAAAGCATGTTGTTAATATATTTATCAAGAGGCAGTTGACCTATAATAAACTGCACACCCTAATTTCATGTGAGGTCCCAGGGTGAGAAGAGACAGCTACTCTCGCACCTCAAAATCAGTTTGGTGGACATCACGCCAGACAGACAGGATAGACAAAGGAAGAATTTGTGGCCCTGGGACACCTCACTGAGAACAGAAGGTTCATACTGAAGCAGGTGACCACAGGGAAGGCTCTCTGCCAGAGCTGTACAACTCCCCCCCCCCCACATCTTCCATGGGGGATGGACTGGGGGCTTTGTTTTTACCTCAAGCATAGAGACAGGGTCCTCACGGAAACCACTCAGTGACTTTGACCCCTTGGAACCTGATGCCCAATGGACGTGGGCCCTACTCCCCTCAGAACAGTGGCTGCAGCCGAAGCTGCCTGCCTCGCAATTAGTGACAAGAGTGCTATGTTTGTCACTAATGAGGGGTCAAAGATGCCTATTTCATGTGGATCAGACATGGAAAGACAGAGAGAGAAAAGGGGAGAGGGAAAGAAAGACTGAGAGGATGAGAGACGACACAATGTTGTCTTAGATCCTGCTCAAAATGGCAGCCAGAAGAGTGAAGAAGCTGAACAGAAAGAGGCTGAAGGTGAATAGTCAGATAGCCCAGGAAGAAAACTCTGAGAAAACCCCAAGCAACCAGTCAGAGCAGTGACATTCTTCCATCTCAAGGGAACTGTGAGAGATCCCCAACAATGACAAAGCAAGTCTCCGAAGAACCCAAAAATTTTGCCAGGAGAGAGAGTCAGCTCTGATCCCTTTCTGGGTGCAGAGAGTGCCACTAGCAGATCACGGCGTTACCCGTCAGAGAATTCATTTCCTGCTCCCTTAGCTTCATCCCAATCCCAGGTCCAAATACCAGCCCCAAGGGCAGCCAGAGGGAGGCAGAGGTGGAAACTAACAGTACAGCTAGGCACCCCACAATCCCCCTTGCAGAATCGCCAAGAGGAAATGCGCCTGCGACACTGGATCAGACATATTAGTCACTGAACTGCATCAGTTTCGAGTGCTCAAGAGGCCAGAAGACTATTTATTCATAAGAGTGAGCAGACAGCCTGTGGAATCTATCTAAAAGTTCCCTTCAAGAGGGCAAAAGAAAAAGACTCGCAAAATGCCTCTGCGGAGTCTAGTAGGAAACAACAGTTGATTTTCTGAAATTACGTTGATGATTTCTCTTTCTCGGTGTCAAGTTTACATCAAGACATTAGTATCTTTTCCTCGGGAAGCGCATGCAAAAAACAGATCCCATTTTTCTCCCAGGGGCTTCATTGCTTCATTCAGCCAAACGTTCCTTCGAAGCTACAGAATGTGTATTACATGTCTGGTGCTCTCCTAGGTGTGGCTGGGACACAGAAGTTAGGCAGTTAAATCTTTGTCTTAGTGAGGAGCTGCCACCTTGACACTGAAGACCAATGCAAGGTGTCCTGGGTGGTTTCATGCCCTCCCTGCATGGTTAAACTGAGTCAAACAACGTCAGCACAGGCTACATAGACTGCTACAAACCTGGGCCAAGTTCCACAGAGTACAGAGAAGGAGGTCCTGCCCGCTTTGCAGTCTTGCCCTCTCCCTGATGAAATACCGAGCTACTGCAGATGTGTGGCTACCTGACTTAACTACTTGCACGACAGGACCAGCCACCAAGGGGCAACAGGGCAGCAAGAGGGGCAGCTCCCCGGGCACTCGGGGCAGCAGCTCACCCCTTATACCCAGCTCCAAATCCCTTCCATTCATGACCTCCTTTGTCTCTGCACCAACCCAGCCAGCCCCTCTCCCCAGTTCTTTTTCTCTGCTGGATCCAGCTAGATCACATGCAGCCCCACTTCTGATCACCTGGGATGGCATTTTAAGGTAGTTTTTCCCCTCAATATAAATCCATCAGTATAAAGTAGGAGCATTTCTAGGCTCAAGAAGTAAGACTCATTCAGCTAAACCCTCTGCTCTGTGTGAGGTAAGCTACACTCACTCATCTCCTTACTGTGGTTAGAATACAAACCATTACACCTGTCTTCTCTCCCTGCTTATTTTTTCCTGGATCTAAGATCATGGTGCTGATAACAGTATCCCTAAATCCACTACTTTGCAATTTCTATTTGTCCTAGTTACTCCTGATATCTCCCCTCCCATCTTCCAAAATAAGAGTTTTTCTTTCTCATCAATACTATCTACTTAAAAGAAGTCTTTGAGGGGCGCCTGGGTGGCTCAGTGGGTTAAAGCCTCTGCCTTCGGCTCAGATCATGATCCCAGGGTCCTGGGATCGAGCCCCGCATCAGGCTCTCTGCTCAGTGGGGAGCCTGCTTCTTCCTCTCTCTCTCTCTCTCTGCCTACTTGTGATCTCTGTCTGTCAAATAAATAAATAAATTCTTTAGGAAAAAAAAAAAGAAGTCTTTGAAACTCAGAATATTTATTCCCTTATTTAAAATCTAGGGCATACATTTTTCTACTATTATTGCACATATCATTTTCTAGGTAGAGCTGATGCCAAATCAGGCAAACCAAGATAGTAACAGGAATACAAATAACCTTGAAAGTTACTTCTGCTTGATTTAGTAAGCACTGTGCCATCTTTGCTCATATATAGACAGATATCTACCTACATGCATACAGTTTAACACCATAGAAAAATATGCATGTGGAATTTAACATGTCCTAAACTAATCTCCAGAACAAAAGAGACAGTATTCACTTAACTCAGGAGATACGCTGACCTAGTAGACTATAGCTTTCCACAACTGAATGCTATGCATTATTGATATACAGCCATGCATCCACAGGGATTATCGGTCCATTTATAACAAGTACCAATGACACCCAGAATTCAAGAAATGTCACAATGCTTTATTTGTTAAATAAAATTAAAAGCCAATTCAAGTTTCAATGGGCCAGGGTTGACAAGATCAAGATCAATCAGAAGCCAGTAATACCTTGTAAGAAGGGACCAAAACCAAGAAGCAAACAAACAAAAAACACTGGAGCTTATGTAGCCCAGAAAATCAGGAAGGGCCCAGGTTTGCAAGGTCTGTTCAAAGGCTGTCAGTTTCTAGTACCCACGGTTGCCCCTCTGCCCTCCCAACCAAGGCTCTTCCTCCTTGGGGAGAAGAACGGATCCGCTCTGCTGGAATTACCTCCACTCAGCCCCTCCAACTTCCACCCCAATCCTGGGTCAATCTCAGGGAAACTAAATACAGGCCTCTGGAAAACAGACCACTGTTTCCCTTCACACATAAAATCTCCTAGCAGTAAATCCTCTTAACTTAACCAGATCATAACGGTGACAAGCCACCTCTGAAATACAAAGGCTTCTCTCAGAGTCGTGGAGAACAGAAGAACAGAAATATCATTTCAAACTATGTTGCTCAGGGTCACACTAGTTATTATGAGAAATAAATGCCCCAATATTCCTGGTGTAACACAGTATATATACATAATGGAATACACACACACACACACACACACACACACACACACACACTCACAGTGGGATAATATTCAACCTCAAACAAGAATGGAATTCTTACCATTTGTCACAACATGGATGGACCTCGCGGAAATTATGCTAACTGAAATGAGTCAGAGAAAGACAAATACCATATGATCTTCCTTAAATACGGAATCAAAAAAAGCTCCTAAGTATGGCACATTGAGGCTGAAGGGTGTGGAAATACGAGAATTGAGTGAAAGGGGTCAAAGGAACTTACAAAGAGAGAGAAAACATTAAAAAAATAAATTTAATTTTGTTAGCAAATGGTTTACCAAACATTAAAAATCGTCGCTGAGAGGAGTCAAGATGGCGGAGAAGTAGCAGGCTGAGACTACATCAGGTAGCAGGAGATCAGCTCAATAGCTTATCTAAACATTGCAAACACCTACAAATCCAACGGGAGATCGAAGAGAAGAAGAACAGCAACTCTAGAAACAGAAAATCAACCACTTTCTGAAAGGTAGGACTGGCGGAGAAGTGAATCTAAAACGACGGGAAGATAGACCGCGGGGGGAGGGGCCGGCTCCCGGCAAGCGGCGGAGGAACGGAGCACAAAATCAGGACTTTTAAAAGTCTGTTCCACTGAGGGACATTGCTCCAGAGGCTAAACCGGGGTGAAGCCCACGCGGGGTCAGCATGGCCCCAGGTCCCGCAGGGTCACAGAAGGATCGGGGGTGTCGGAGTGTCGCAGAGCTCGCAGGTATTAGAACGGAGAAGCCGGCTGCAGAGACAGAGCCGAGGACTGAACTCTCAGCTCGGGGTTACCTTGAACTGGTCGCGGGCTGGGTGAGCTCGGAGCACGGCTAGAGGCTGGGGATACGGGAGTGATTGGGTGCTGTCCTCTGGGGGCGCACTGAGGAGTGGGGCCCCAGGCTCTCAGCTCCTCCGGGCTGGAGACTAGGAGGCCGCCATTTTCATTCCTGTGCACCGGAACTCTACGGAAAGCGTTCAGGGAACAGAAGCTCCCAAAAGCGAACCCGAGCCGATTACTTAGTCCGGCTGCCGGGAAGGGCGGTGCAATCCCGCCTCGGGCAAAGACACTTGAGAGTCACTACAACAGGCCCCTCCCCCAGAAGATCAACAAAATATCCAGCCAGGATGAAGTTCATCTATCAAGGAAAGTAGGTTCAATTCCTAAGACAGCAGAGCAATTCCAGAGGAGGAGAAAGCAAAGCACGGAACTCATGGCTTTCTCCCCATGATTCTTTAGTCTTGCGGCTACTTCAATTTTTTTTTTCTTTTTTCAATTTTTTTTCTTTTTTCTTTTTTCTTCTTCTGCTAAATTTTTTAAAACTTTTACCCTTTTCTTTTTTAAAGTTTTTTGACTAGTTTATCTAAATATATATATTTTTCTTTCTTTTTTATATTTTTTCTTTGTTTTAATTTTTAAATTTTTTTCTTTTTTTTTCTGAACCTCTTTTTATCCCCTTTCTCCCCCCCACAATTTGGGGTCTCTTCTCATTTGGTTACAGCGCATTTTTCCGGGGTCTTTGCCACCCTTTTAGTATTTTATTTGCTCCTTCATATCCTCTTATCTGGACAAAATGACAAGGCAGAAAAAATCACCACAAACAAAAGAACAAGAGACAGTACCGAAGGCTAGGGAGCTAATCAACACAGACATGGGTAATATGTCAGATCAAGAGTTCAGAATGACGATTCTGAACATTTTAGCCAGGCTCGAAAAAGGCATGGAAGATATTAGAGAAACCCTCTCTGGAGATATTAAAGCCCTTTCTGGAGAAATTAAAGAACTAAAATCTAACCAAGTTGAAATCAAAGAAGCTATTAATGAGGTGCAATCAAAAATGGAGGCTCTCACTGCTAGGATAAATGAAACAGAAGAAAGAATTAGTGATATAGAAGACCAAATGACAGAATAAAGAAGCCGAACAAAAGAGGGACAAACAGCTACTAGACCATGAGGGGAGAATTCGAGAGATAAGTGACACCATAAGACGAAACAACATTAGAATTATTGGGATTCCAGAAGAAGAAGAAACAGAGAGGGGAGCAGAAGGTCTATTGGAGAGAATTATTGTAGAGAATTTCCCTAATATGGCAAAGGGAACAAGCATCAAAATCCAGGAGGTGCAGAGAACCCCCCTCAAAGTCAACAAGAATAGGTCCACACCCCATCACCTAATAGTAAAATTTACAAGTCTTAGTGACAAAGAGAAAATCCTGAAAGCAGCCCGAGAAAAGAAGTCTGTAACATACAATGGTAAAAATATTAGATTGGCAGCAGACTTATCCACAGAGACCTGGCAGGCCAGGAAGAGCTGGCATGATATATTCAGAGCACTCAACGAGAAAAACATGCAGCCAAGAATACTCTATCCAGCTAGGCTATCATTGAAAATAGAAGGAGAGATAAAAAGCTTCCAGGACAAACAAAAACTGAAAGAATTTGCGAACACCAAACCAGCTCTACAGGAAATATTGAAAGGGGTCCTCTAAGCAAAGAGAGAGCCTGAAAGTAGTAGATCAGAAAGGTACAGAGACAATATACAGTAACAGTCACCTTACAGACTAATAATGGCACAAAATTCATATCTCTCAATAGTTACCCTGAATGTTAATGGGCTAAATGCCCCAATCAAAAGACACAGGGTATCAGACTGGATAAAAAAACAAAACCCATCAGTATGTTGCCTACAAGAAACTCATTTTAGACACGAAGACACCTCCAGATTTAAAGTGAGGGGGTGGAAAACAATTTACCATGCTAATGGGCATCAGAAGAAAGCTGGGGTGGCGATCCTTATATCAGATCAATTAGATTTTAAGCCAAAGACTATAATAAGAGATGAGGAAGGACACTATATCCTACTCAAAGGGTCTGTCCAACAAGAAGATCTAACAATTTTAAATATCTATGCCCCTAACGTGGGAGCAGCCAACTATATCAACCAATTAATAACAAAATCAAAGAAACACATCAATAATAATACAATAATAGTAGGGGACTTGAACACTCCCCTCACTGAAATGGACAGATCATCCAAGCAAAAGATCAACAAGGAAAAAAAAGGCCTTAAATGACACACTGGACCAGATGGACATCACAGATATATTCAGAACATTTCATCCCAAAGCAACAGAATACACATTCTTCTCTAGTGCACATGGAACATTCTCTAGAATAGGTCACATCCTGGATCCTAGGCCAGGTCTCAACCAGTATCAAAAGATTGGGATCATTCCCTGCATATTTTCAGACCAAAATGCTCTGAAGCTAGAACTCAATCACAAGAGGAAAGCTGGAAAGAACCCAAATACATGGAGACTAAACAGCATCCTTCTAAAGAATGAATGGGTCAACCAAGAAATTAAGGAAGAATTGAAAAAAATCATGGAAACAAATGATAATGAAAACACAACAGTTCAAAATCTGTGGGACACAGCAAAGGCAGTCCTGAGAGGAAAATATATAGTGGTACAAGCCTTTCTCAAGAAACAAGAAAGGTCTCAAGTACACAACCTAACCCTACACGTAAAGGAGCTGGAGAAAGAACAAGAAAGAAACCCTAAACCCAGCAGGAGAAGAGAAATCATAAAGATCAGAGCAGAAATCAATGAAATAGAAACCAAAAAAACAATAGAAAAAATCAATGAAACTAGGAGTTGGTTCTTTGAAAAAATCAATAAGATTGATAAACCCCTGGCCAGACTCATCAAAAAGAAAAGAGAAAGGACCCAAATAAATAAAATCATGAATGAAAGAGGAGAGATCACAACTAACACCAAAGAAATACAGAGAATTATAAGAACATACTATGAGCAACTCTACGCCAACAAATTGGACAATCTGGAAGAAATGCATTCCTAGAGACATATAAACTACCACAACTGAACCAGGAAGAAATAGAAAACCTGAACAGGCCCACAACCAGTAAGGAGATTGAAACAAACAAAAGCCCAGGGCCAGACGGCTTCCCAGGGGAATTCTACCAAACATTTAAAGAAGAACTCATTCCTATTCTCCTGAAACTGTTCCAAAAAATAGAAATGGAAGGAAAACTTCCAAAATCATTTTATGAGGCCAGCATCACCTTGATCCCAAAACCAGACAAGGATCCCACCAAAAAACAGAACTACAGACCAATATCCTTGATGAACACAGACGCAAAAATTCTTGCCAAAATACTAGCCAATAGGATTCAACAGTACATTAAAAGGATTATTCACCACAATCAAGTGGGATTTATTCCAGGGCTGCAGGTTGGTTCAACATCCGCAAATCAATCAATGTGATACAACACATTAATAAAAGAAAGAACAAGAACCATATGATACTCTCAATAGATGCTGAAAAAGCATTTGACAAAGTACAGCATCCCTTCCTGATCAAAACTCTTCAAAGTGTAGGGATAGAGGGCACATACCTCAATATTATCAAAGCCATCTATGAAAAACCCACCGCAAATATCATTCTCAATGGAGAAAAACTGAAAGCTTTTCCGCTAAGGTCAGGAACACGGCAGGGATGTCCATTATCACCACTGCTATTCAACATAGTATTAGAAGTCCTAGCCTCAGCAATCAGACAACAAAAAGAAATTAAAGGCATCCAAATTGGTAAAGAAGAAGTCAAACTATCACTCTTCGCAGATGATATGATACTATATGTGGAAAACCCAAAAGACTGCACTCCAAAACTGCTAGAACTTGTACAGGAATTCAGTCAAGTGTCAGGATATAAAATCAATGCACAGAAATCAGTTGCATTTCTGTACACCAACAACAAGACAGAAGAAAGAGAAATTAAGGAGTCAATCCCATTTACAATTGTACCCAAAACTATAAGATACCTAGGAATAAACCTAACCAAAGAGGCTAAGAATCTATACACAGAAAATTATAAAGTACTCATGAAAGAAATTGAGGAAGACACAAAGAAATGGAAAAATGTTCCATGCTCCTGGATTGGAAGAATAAATATTGTGAAAATGTCCATGCTACCTAAAGCAATCTACACATTTAATGCAATCCCTATCAAAATGCCATCCATTTTTTTCAAAGAAATGGAACAAATAATCCTAAAATTTATATGGAACCAGAAAAGACCTCAAATAGCCAAAGGAATATTGAAAAAGAAAGCCAAAGTTGGTGGCATCACAATTCCAGACTTCAAGCTCTATTACAAAGCTGTCATCATCAAGACAGCATGGTACTGGCACAAAAACAGACACATAGATCAGTGGAACAGAATAGAGAGCCCAGAAATCGACCCTCAACTCTATGGTCAACTCATCTTCGACAAAGCAGGAAAGAATGTCCAATGGAAAAAAGACAGCCTCTTCAATAAATGGTGCTGGGAAAATTGGACAGCCACATGCAGAAAAATGAAATTGGACCACTTCCTTACACCACACACGAAAATAGACTCCAAATGGATGAAGGACCTCAATGTGAGAAAGGAATCCATCCAAATCCTTGAGGAGAATGCAGGCAGCAACCTCTTCGACCTCAGCCGTAGCAACATCTTCCTAGGAACAACGGCAAAGGCAAGGGAAGCAAGGGCAAAAATGAACTATTGGGATTTCATCAAGATCAAAAGCTTTTGCACAGCAAAGGAAACAGTGAACAAAACCAAAAGACAACTGACAGAATGGGAGAAGATAATTGCAAACGACATATCAGATAAAGGGCTAGTATCCAAAATCTATAAGGAACTTAGCAAACTCAACACCCAAAGAACAAACAATCCAATCAAGAAATGGGCAGAGGACATGAACAGACATTTCTGCAAAGAAGACATCCAGATGGCCAAGAGACACATGAAAAAGTGCTCCACGTCACTCGGCATCAGGGAAATACAAATCAAAACCACAATGAGATATCACCTCACACCAGTCAGAATGGCTAAAATTAACAAGTCAGGAAATGGCAGATGCTGGCGAGGATGTGGAGAAAGGGGAACCCTCCTCCACTGTTGGTGGGAATGCAAGCTGGTGCAATCACTCTGGAAAACAGCATGGAGGTTCCTCAAAATGTTGAAAATAGAACTACCCTATGACCCAGCAATTGCACTACTGGGTATTTACCCTAAAGATACAAACATAGTGATCTGAAGGGGCACGTGTACCCGAATGTTTATAGCAGCAATGTCTACAATAGCCAAACTATGGAAAGAACCTAGATGTCCATCAACAGATGAATGGATAAAGAAGATGTGATATATATACACAATGGAATACTATGCAGCCATCAAAAGAAATGAAATCTTGCCATTTGCGACGACGTGGATGGAACTAGAGGGTATCATGCTTAGTGAAATAAGTCAATCGGAGAAAGACAACTATCATATGATCTCCCCGATATGAGGACATGGAGAAGCAACATGGGGGTTTAGGGGGATAGGAGAAGAATAAATGAAACAAGATGGGATTGGGAGGGAGACAAACCATAAATGACTCTTAATCTCACAAAACAAACTGGGGGTTGCTGGGGGGAGGTGGGATTGGGAGAGGGGGAGGGGGCTATGGACATTGGGGAGGGTATGTGCTATCGTGAGTGCTGTGAAGTGTGTAAACCTGGCGATTCACAGACCTGTACCCCTGGGGATAAAAATACATTATATGTTTTAAAAAAAAAAAAAAAAATTTGGAAGGGGAGGCGAACCATAAGAGACTATGGACTCTGAAAAACAACCTGAGGGTTTTGAAGGGTCAGGGGTGGGAGGTTGGGGGAACAGGTGGTGGGTAATAGGGAGGGCACGTTTTGCATGGAGCACTGGGTGTTGTGCAAAAACAATGAATACTGTTACGCTGAAAAAATAAATAAAATGGAAAAAAAAATCGTCGCTGATTGTTGGAAGCCTGGAACAACTTGTTCCCACTTATTTATGAAGAGGAAAAACACGCACAGAGCATGTGATACCTACTCCTACAGCTGCAAAAATATGAAGGAGCATTTACGTATTGGATCTCTAGTATAAGAGGAACAGGGTTTAAATAATAATAAATTATGAAATACATAATAATAACATTTACTATAAATGAAACACAAAAGTTTTGAAATATGTACTTCAGTTATAAGTAAAATATGCACATCACAAAAGATCATGGGTTTACAGAAGGACAATTGCAAAATGGCTGTCTAAAATTTGTATGTGTATGTACATATACATATATACACACACACTTAAGAAATTTTTTTCCTGATGGGCACAGTGCTGTGTTTTGCATAGTCATTCAAGGAACCAGGCCAACAAAAGAGCAGTTGTTTCCAACTTACGTTTCCAAGTTTGCTCTGAGCATTGACATCCAGCACACAGAACGAGGGAGGCACCATGGAAAAGGCACACTCCCTTTCCTCTCCAATGGGGCTCAAAAGTGGCACCCATTAATTCTTTTTTTTTTTCCAACTTTATTCACTTACTTATTTATTTGAGAAAGAGAAACTATGAGCAGGGTGAGGGGTAGAGGAAGAAGCAGACTCCCTACTGAGCAGGGACCCCCCCCACAATGTGGGCTCTATCTCGGGATCGTGGGACCTTAGGATCATGACCTGAGCTGAAGACAGACACTTAACTGACTGAGCCACCCAGGTGCCCTCATTAATTCTTATATCACAGCAGCGGAAACAAGTCACAGAGATACTCTTAAGTTCAAGAGCACTGATAACTTCTATACTATAGAAAGGAATGCATGTATTTGGATTAATAATTAGCCACTCCTGCTACCAAATCATATCTACAATTTAATCCACAATTAAACTTTATCTGCTTGGCCACTCTTCTCATCTGATCATGAGCACCTCCAAAGGACCAAAACTAAGCAGATGGTAGAGAAGTGGAGAAAATAAACTACATATGATTTTCCTGCATGATACTCAGTGATGGACAAAGGACCAGGTCAGAAATTCATAAAACACCTGAGCTGTGAAGAAGCATAGGTAGTGACTGGCTGGCTCATCTCATTGTACAACAAAGAATGGAAACCAGTGAGGTTAGTTTAGTCTCCCTAAACCACAAAGCCCATTAATGTCAGGAAAAAATAAAAACTCAGATCGCTTGGCACTGAGTTGGGTACTCTTCCACTAAAATGCAATTTCACCCATCTTGTTTTTACTAAAAAACATAGACCAAATATTTCCAGGTAGAATTTGAGACTCAGAATTCTCTCTTTCTCTCTCTTTTTAAAAAGATTTATTTATTTATTTGAGAGAGAATACACTCATGCAGACACATGAACAGGAACAGGGGGACCTGAGCCAAAATCAGGAATCGGATGCTCAACTGACTAAGTCACACAGGCTCCCCCAGAATTACCTCTGGATAGAAAAGATGGGGAGAAAGAGAATTTCACATTCTAACCAAATAATGCCACAGCACTTGTTGACTTTGGTCCATACTTTATCATCAGGGTATAACTTCACATTCCCAGTGCATGAGTTACCAGCAAGGACTCTGTTTTTCGTACTTAATGGGAATAACTTTAAATGGTCAACGTGTTCCCACCTTGAGCCAAATACATTTAATTTTGTCAAGCAACTTCTTTCCTTTTTGGCCACATCCATAACCAAAACTTACTGTGTCAATTATTTATTGCCAACAAGAACTGCATTTAAAGTCACTGATGATTCATGGGGGAAAAAAAACTGGAATTTCAATACAGGGATGATTCTGTTTCAGTATTGTGTTTTTCCAGAGTGTCTTTCATTGCATTTGGAGCAGTATACTCGGTCCCCCCAATTTCAGTTGCTCCCATTATTTATCCCTCACCTGAAGTCATCACCTTAGTTTCTGAAGCTAAAATTCGTTGCTATCAAAACAATTACATTGTGTCAAAAGACCAAAAGATAATGACTTTATGGATAGCCCAAGTAGCAGGAACTAATGAAATTCTCGGTCACAGAAATTCTGTCTTCATACTGAAGTTGCTAGTAAAATGTGTTAGAGAAAGGAGAGATGGGCATGAGAGGAAATAAAATGTCACTTGAATGTGTCTGTGGTTTCTTGAGGAAAACCTTTGTTAAATCTTCACTGGAAACTAACAGTGTGTTATGAGCTCATGATCCCTCCAGAGTGCTCCAGAAATTGCTGGACTGAGGTACAATTTCACAGAATTTATCTAACTGTCAGAGCCTCTCAGCCTGGATCAGTAAAAGGCAACCTGCAGCTCTTTCTGTGTACCTTCTCCTCAGAGAAGGATATGCCAAGACACCAAAACAGGCAGGTAGATGCACAAAAATGAAAGCAAAATTCAGTGTGGAATGATTATTAATTTCAGCTATGGTCACAAAGCAAAAAACAATAATGACTTTATATGTCCCACATTCTAAAGAGACCCTGCTACCAAGGATACCCCAGCCATATCCTCCTGGTACCCAATGGCCAGATTCCCTCCATTTCTGCCACATCAGTGGTTCTCTAAAGAGCTGAACATTACAATAATCTGAGTAACTTTTTCAAAATGCTCAGATCTGAGCCTGACCTATCAAGTCATAATCTCTAGGGTTGCATACAGATACTGGTATTCTTTTTTTTTTTTAAGATGTTATTTATTTATTTGAGAGAGAACATGAGTGGGGTAAGGCAGAGGGAAAGGAAGAAGGGACAAGCAGACTCCCCACTGAGCAGGGAGCCCAGTACAGGGCTCCAGCCAAGGACCCTGAGATCATGACCTGAGCTGAAGTCAGACTATTAACCAACTGAGCCACCCAGACACCCCTCTCATATATATATATATAGTGCCCCAGGTAATTCTTTCAAAATTCTTTTGACACCCTCTGATGTAGTCCACTTTTCCCTTCTCTGAGGAAACTCCAACCTGCAACACTTCCTTTCTCTAGGAAGCCAGATACTGGTATTCTTTTAAAGGCTACCCAGGTGACTCCAAGGCATTCAGTAGGGAGAACCAATGGTCCACAAGAACAGAAGATGAAGAATATTTGGAGTTAAACAACACTGGTTTATGGTGAATACTCTGGCTTCCCCTTCTCTTTCTGAGCCCAGGCAGGAAACTCTGCCACTTGCTATGCTTCCCAAAGGACCCACTCACGCACCCCCAAAAGAACCAGCACTTGAATGTCAACCACACAGCCGCCATAGACAACCAAATAAGAACTACAATAGCACCAATGAAAGCAAATGAGTTTGGCTCTTTTCTAAGATTTCTCATCTGGTCTATCCCAGGAGGAGCCAAAAGCAGGAAGGAAGGAAGGAAGGAAGGAAGGGAGGGAGGGGAGGAAAGAGGAGGAAAGATGAGGAAGGGGAGGAAAGGAAGGAAAGGGAGGAGGGGGAGGAAATGAAGGAAAGGGAGGGAGGAAAGGAGGGAGAGAGGAGGGAGGGAGGGATGCAAAGACTCTGCCTTCTTCAAAATCAATACAAATCCCTCAAGCTACAGGTTGGCTGGCTCTGGGTCAGGGAGGAGGTGAGCACTAAATTGGATGTGAGAGTGAAGTTTTAACATAGACTGAATAAGATTGGACTTTCCACTACCTGAAAATGACTGAAGACAAAGAGTCTGCTCAAGATGTTGTTAAGGATACAAAAAAAAAAAAAAAAAAAAAAGTCAATTCAAAAGAGTATGTTTGAAGGAGGTGACAAGAGAAAAATAAATCACTTTCTATTTGAATTCCACTGAGTTGAGATGTTCAATAACCCACTTGCAACCAGTAGAGATACCTCCTACATGGCTATAATTGCATCATAACTTGAGGACATGAGAAAGAAATGAATTACATAGCATCCCAGTGTCCCTGTTTCAGTCATTCTATCACAGGTAAGATACCAAATAATTCAAAGGAGAAAAAAGGCAACTTTCAATAAAAGGAGGACAAGGGAAAATAACACTCTTTCATTTTCTATACCTCATCAAAAAGAAGAGTTCTTCCATTTACAGGTACACAGGATGGGGCCCAGCTACCTAGGGTGGTTCCGCTGGGATCATTTCACTCTTCTTTTGAAATACACTAACATTTGGGAATCACCCACTCCCTGGAGACTTACCTACTGAAACTGCTGGAGTGACCAAGAACATTATCAACAGAATGGAAGTCAGACCTTCAACTTGGCCTCTGAAACCTGAGGTAATAGGAGCACTCAAAGTCTATTCAGAATGGACCACTCCATAGCTGTGAATTGCAGGGGCTTCCTATAATCTAAACTTGCTTTACTGTCCCTGTTTAATGACTCTCTTTTTTATTTACCTTCTGATCATCTTTACTTACAGGTAAGAGATGAAGGAAAATTCACAGAGACCTATACCCAGCTACAAAGTACAGACTACCCTGTACCTCCCAGCTAAAGGTTTTGACTCTAGGCAGGTAACTAAGCTGTCCCAAGGAAGGCCATTTTGGCAAGTACATAAATGATGCCTTCATTGATGGCATTTTCACATTTCACATTTCTTTGTGAAACACATCAGGCAATGAAAAAAAGGGGAAAAGAAAGATCTCTTTCCACAATCAAGTCCAAAGCCCACTGCATGTTGACTGAGAGTTATCCCATTGGTTGACATTTGTATTCTTTTCAATCAACCAATTTGGAATTCCTTTCATAATCACTAAGAGATAAAATCCCAAAGGGTAGATTTCATTTCTAGAAGATCCAAAATAAAGAGTATATATTTCTCAAGATTGATTCTACTCTATTAGGATAGCACACACTAAATAAACCTATATATTGTGTACATGGACAGATAGGTGCATGAATGAACTGAAGAACAAATGAACAGAGAACATATGTGTTCAAGTCAGGGCAGGCCAAAAGCAATTCTGTTTTGGGGGTGAGCCCTAAAGAAAGTGGAAAAAAAGAGAGACAGAGACATTATAGGGGAAAGAGATCTAGAAACAAAATTTACATTCTATTTGTGCCCGGTACTATGCTAGTAATAATGAATAAAGCACAACTAAGAGTCATCCCTTTGTAATAAATAAATTTCAAAAGTCTCTTTGCTTAATGACCCAAAGTTTAAATATCCCAGATTTGGCCTTGAATGGTGACCCAGGCTTGGTCTTCCCATTTAAAACTACCAGGCATTTTTTTCCCCCTCAATCCACAGCTGGCAAATTGCAGAGTTTCAATATTTGAACCAGACTTGAACAACTTTATACATAATAAAATTTCAACTAAGCAAGTTCTCTGAACTCAAAGATTTCTTGCAAATTAGGCATATCCTACGAATCCACGTTTGATAAATTTAATGTTGAGTCCCCTTAGACAATCGAGCTTGTATATTTGAGGGGTTTGACAATGCTGAATGCTGAATTTGTGATTTTAAAAACATGAGTTCTGGTTATTTTAAGCTATTCCTGTCTCCTTGACAGCACTGCATTGAAAGAACCTCCAAGGGTGTTTTTATTCTCTCATAAATGTTTCTAACAGAAAAAAAAATTACTCTTTTATTTGTAGAAATTTTCTATTGCCTAATAAATGTATTCATCCCCCCCAAAAGGACCAGGTAATAAGAGTATTCATCAATATATACAGAGTGGAAGCCAACTGCCCAACATAAATCCTCATTAATCAAATATTACTTAGGTTTTCCAATTTCCTGAGAAATCAATATATAATTTAGCTGCTGACGGACGTGCAGCCACAAACCATTAGCAACACAGTTGTGAATCTCTGATCAGGTGAGGGGTCCATCAGTTCCCAGTGAGATGCAGCAAATGGGAATAGCCATTCCAACCAAGTGTCTCCAGGTGCTGGGAGCCTATCTGGATGATGTAAGCAATTCCCTTCTAAAGCCAAGATCCTAAAATATGTATTCTGTTAGTCTGAAATACTACATCTGTGCCATTCCTTTGCGATAAATAAAGTCTGAAATACTACATCTGTGCCATTCCTTTGCGGAAACAAACAACCGGAATCTACACCATCAGGGAATATTTTCTCCCACTCCTTAAGAGAGATTTCCCCAGAATGACACACCTACCTCACCCCATCCTCTCACTCATTCCTCCCAGTGGGAGAATTTGCAAGAAGAAACCGGCCTCACCACTCTCTCCTACCCTTGTCTACTTGCATTTCAGGTATAAACCTTCTGAAAGGTAGAAATGGACTACCCAGAATCCTGATTATATTTTTTACATTATTTAAGTACACTTTTCATGGAAGATAACATACAGACTGAAGAGTAAACAAGTATATAGGTCAGTGAATTTGTACTGAGTCGACCCACCAATATTCCCAAAGAATCCTCTGTGTCCTGTCTCGGTCATCCTCGACAAAGCAACTTTAATACCACAGATTAGTTTTGCTGACCTTGAAATGTGTATAAATGCAACCTAGATCTGGTTTCTTTTGCATTATGGCTATGAGAGGGTACATGTTGTTGCGTGTAGCTTAGATTTGCTTAGCCTCTGCTGGGTGACATTCCATTGTGTGATTATATCACAACTCACCCATCAGATATTGAGGAAGACGGGAGGTATATGGAATTGGGGGCTACCTTGGATAATGCTTGTGCACATTTCTGTGACATAAACACTAATTTCCATTGGCTACCTAACTAATTGCATTTTGACTTCTGATAAAGATGGGTCAAATGGAGTTTGACTGCCAGGGACCTGTTGATTTGTTGAGCTCATACCTGCTGAGTGGTACACTGCAGCATCTTTCATTCCTGTTGATTCCTTTCAGAGTGGAAAGAGGAAGCATTAGGGTCCACAGACAATCTGATCCTAACTGTGCTCAGGCAGAAAAAGAATGACATGCACAGCCCAGTAGGCTCATTTAGCTGAGATGGGATTTTTGTGAAAGGGAACAGCACCTAGTATGAATAGGAATGATTACATGATGAGGCCACATGTGTTGGAAGGAACCAGACTTTTTGGAGGGATACTTATAGCATGAAAGTGTTGGTCCCACCTGCTATCTGTCCAGCTAAACAGAGCACCTGGAAACTAATGTGAGAGGTCAGAGGCTTGCCACACTCTGTTTTGTGTGGGTTGTGTTGTTTTACTGCCTTCTTGTTCCTACAAGCCAGTGGGGGAAGAAAAAAACCTGCCTCATAATGTGTGCACAGGCACACAGAGCTAGTTTTGCAGAGATGCCCACAGACTGGCCAGGGGCCGCTCCCCGCCAGCAAGCTACTTTAAAGACAGACCACACAGCAGAAGTCTCTGTGACAGGTCGCAGTGGCACAGGAAGCATTTCTGACAAAGAATGTCTGGGCAGTCACTTACTCTCATGGGTCTCTTTGCAGGCATTCTGACCTACTCGCTCCGAGCTGACTCAGCTCCTGCTCTTAGCATCAAACTCACCATTGTACCTGGCCACAAACTCTTCCAAAAATTAGTCTATGAATAACTTCAAGCAAAATCAGTAATTGTAAGTATTTATGAGAATGGTTATCAAGGGTTTAAAAAGCACTGCCACCCGTAGATAAGCTCAGAGAACTCAGGAGCACCACCTCCACCACCACATAGCGTCCAGGGCCCTCCCACACAGTAAGAAATTCAGCCTGATTTCTGGATCCAGACCAGAAGAGGCCTAAGCTCCAGATTCTTACATTTAACAAAGATTCGTTCTAAAGTATTTACTGAGCAGTTAATATGTGCCGAACCATCATGAGATTACCAGCAACGAGAATAACTTTCTCTGATTAGAGATCTCTTCTCCGAGTACCTTGGTAAAGAACCTTACTTCTCAGTGTCCCACATAACACTTAACCCTTCAAAATACTCTGCTGCAAGATGGTTTTGATGCCAAGTAACTTTTGGAATCCCTGCCTGTCGCATCCCTTCTTGTAGATCCATAATGTATATGACTATATTAAAGGCTCTGAGAACTTCTGCAATAAATAGGCATGTTCAATTTTCTTTAACTTAACATCTGCCAACCTTATTTGACATTGGAATCCTCTTTCACATAACACAGTATTTGTGGGCCACAATTTGAGAAATGATGTTATGAAGAGCCATTCACTGAAGAGACTACATTAGCTCATCCAGGAAGATAGTATTAGATGGCCTTCACTAAAACCAAATTCTCAAAGGAAAGGCCTGGGCTGGCAGCTGCTTTCAAGCACCCACTGGCCAGCTTTTCCCTCAGTTGCAAATAAACAAGTCCATTTATGTTCTGTAAACTCAGTTTCCTAATCTATAATACGTAGAGCACAAATTAATACACCTACTTTGAAGAGCCACTGCATTAGAAATATGTTAAATCTTTAAAGTATAAATATAAATACAGACACAGTGAAAGCTATTCATTCTTACTACTAAATCTACATAAGCTACAGTCTTCCTTCATAAGAGCTAATTCTCTAGAATGGGGATCCATCATAATGATGTATGTACTGTTTTTCCCTATGAGAGATGATAATCCTTATGTCTACTAGCAAGTAAGAGGGCTCTTGGCATGCCCAGGAAGAAGTAGCTTCTTGGAAGGAATTGTTTTCCTTTTAGCAATGTCCTACTTACTTGCTAGCCAGGCACTGTTCCATAAAACTTAAAACAACAATGGAGATGTGGCTAGCATCCTCTATGTTGGCCAGTGTAGTTCTAGATTCTTCCCACTGTCCTCAGCTCTTTCCTCTCTTCCTTCCCAAATCCGGGTCCTCCACAGGTCAAGGAGAGCACTGGGTCACCTATACTGTGGCAAGTCAATTGCAAATGTTGCTTCATAATTAGGATTGATGTGAAGTTTTGATTGGAGAGAACGTTGTCTGTTCTGTTCATATGAAGAGTTCTGGAGAAGCTTCTCATGAAGGCAAACGCTTGCACAGGCATAGTGCTCTATTGTCTTGTTATCATTAACTTCTCTGGATTATATCCTGAAGGCAGCTGCTAAATGAAATATGTTCTGGGTGAGAAGATACAGTAAGACATTACCAGTGAAAAATACCTTTGTCCCACTACATTCATCCACTTCATGGACGAGAATAGGACCATCAGGGAATGAAATGTAAGCTGGTTAATTTTTTATAAAAACAAATAATCCTGGGTATGGAGAACTGGTCAGACACTGGGAATGCACTGGGAATGGCTGAGCAGCTATGCAGAGGTGGAGGTACTGAAGGCTTAGTCTGAGGGTATTTGGGAAACAAAATACTGACAGAGAAAAGATAGAAGGTTCTGGGGGTAACTGTCCGGTGGTATTGAAACTGACTTCAAGTGACTCCATACATTTTGGATTTATCTTCTATTCTAAGTAAGCCATTGAGTTCAGGAATTTCAGGAATCTCTAGATTCTGTTCTCTCATTCTCTCTTCCCCACCCCTTAGTGGGACACTAACTACTTCCTGACAAACATACCACTTCACAAGGCCATGAAGTCAGGGCATTCCAAGAGGGTTTCCAAGTTTAAATATCCCCTGTGTCAGTTAAGACCATAACTTCAGCAGAAGACAGTGGTTTTAAATTTTTTAAAATTGGGTGCCATTCCAACCTAGTTTCAGATTTGAAGAAGAAAATCATTTATTTTTCTCAGGAATTTTTTTTAATTTTATTTATTTATTTGACAGACAGAGATCACAAGTAGGCAGAGAGGCAGGCAGAGAGAGAGAGGGAAGCAGGCTCCCCGCCAAGCAGAGAGCCCGATGCGATGCGGCGTTGGATCCCAGGAGCTGGGATCATGACCTGAGCCAAAGGCAGAGGTTTAACCCACTGAGCCACCCAGGTGCCCCAGGAATATTTTTTAAATAAGTTGCTCATTTTTATTTATAAAGAATGATTAAGGCTTTGGGGAGAACATCTTTGGAGTTAAAAGTTTCTGTATCAAGCCTTATGGCAGCTCTACCGCAGCAATGCCAAGATACTCATGTAGCCAGTTCACTTGTCTAGGTATCAGAGCAGTACATCTTGAGTTCAAGACGTTTTAAATAGGCTTAACTTTAGCACAACTATAAAAGATAGAGAATATGCAGATGATTAGGGAAAATGAGATGTCATCCCACATTACAGCAAAATCTCACACTCAGCTTTTTAAAAAACGAATCATTTAAAACTCACTTTCCTTAAGCAAGAGTTAAAACCAAGAAACTTACATCACTGAAGCCAAAGCAGGAAGAAACAGCCAGAAAATAACACATACAGAATTCAGGCAAGGAGTTCCAAGTAGCGTTCTGACAGGCAGAATATAGATTAACCAGGGAAGCCCATGAGATCTCCTTTTCAGGAGTATTTTTAGAACAGGATAAAACCACCTAGCACATCTCCTCAGAGGTCAAGAGATAACCAGACCAGCATAGCTTCCTCAGGTGTCTTCCATAGGTATGGACAATGGGTTAGAAAGAGAGCATTTCCATGGCAGAGGCAGTGTTAAGTACTAGCTGCATGTCAAGCTTTCCAGAGCCCAGCTCAGTGTTTGGTTCCTGTTCCTTTTCACTGTGGAGATTTATTACAGGCAGGTTCCCAAGGCACAGAAGTTCAATGTTCCTCCTGCCCGCCCCCCTCAAGTTGCACCAGTGTTTGGTTTGATGAATCACTTTAATATATACAAAAGGGTTGAAAAATAAAAATCAATGTATGCCAATCAATAGACCTTTAGAAAGAATCCTCGTTTCTCAGCTTTGTTTGACTATAAAGGGAAATGCTCTTGCAGCCTAAAAATACACTCTGTAGAAAGGCTAATAATGTGGAAGCTGAGTCTTAATTAAACCGAAGTCACTGCCAACTGGTCTTATCACAAAGTAGAGTGAGCCCCGAATCTTCCCAGAGTTCTCTGTTTTCTAATTCCACACAAGGAACCACCAGAGAAGTGGCAGCAGGAGAACGGAGTCAGCGCACAAAAATGCTTATGGCTGGAAGAAACATGGAACTCAAGAGTTCATGGCCTTTGTTCCTTCCATCTACCTTGTTCCTGTTCTGGGCTATCCCATAGAGCATGTGGATCAGAAGGAGCTGCTTGAGAGGGAGTCCCCATGTTGTTCTGACTTGATGGGCCTGGTCACAGATGGCCTGCTTGAATATATCCTCTACTGACTCTGATCACCGCAGAAATGGAAACCCCTCTCTTTTGAGCTATTTCTGCAGAGAAGTCCTAGAACACTTCCTGTTGAAAGCAGGAAATGGGTAGAGTGTGTTATAGACCATTAACAAGACTGACAATTAGTAGGCCACATAAATCAGTTACGTGGTCTCTACACCTAAGAGCATTCCACAATGAACAGCTAAAGGTTGACCCAGAAAGGGGAACAGGAAGGTTAAAACCAGTCAAGAGTCTCAAAACTAAACAGTTCACCTGGGATCCTCCCTGCATTCATGTCTTGGGAATAAGAATCCAAAATTATGCCAGCTTTGAGCTTTTCCAACAGCCAATGCTCCTGACTGCCTCCTCCTAGGCATTTGGCTGCAAAGGGAGGGAAGAAAACTGACACACCTTCATTATGTTAATTATGTTATGATAAGTTCTTAACAACACTGCTACACTTTCAGAGGAAAACACTGCTGAAAGTTGTGATCTATCTATCTACACTATCCATAGAAGAACCATTTTGCTTAGCAAAGCCAAGAAATTCTGTTCCCATTCTTAAGAGTTAAAATTTCCTAGAGCAAAAAATGATACTCCTAGATCTCAACTCTAGGAGCCTAACTCTGCATAGTTTGTATAGTTATCTGGTCCACTAATGTCTCCTCTCTAGACTTGGTAGTGCTGTCTCTCTCTCCAGGTTTTACATCTTCCAAGATTAATACAAAGGACTTTGACCCACCTGTATACACCTGAAACCCTTACTCACTCCACTACTCTCTTCTTTCTCCTCCTCTAGGAATTGGATCCCCCCCCCCCCCACCGCCAAACTCTCTAAGACATTTCTCTATTTTTTCTTTCCATCCAGCAGTTTCCTAAAATACCTCTCTACTGGAAGATAAATAATCAGTACATAGGAATGTCTCCCACAGACAAAATGCCATAGCCTTTCCTGATCCCAGTTACACATCTGCCATCCCATCTGGACTCCACGAAGCCTGCAACACTGCTAACACAGATGCTCTCACCATCCTGGTCTGCTCTCCCTTCCTCATGGTGACAGAAGAGTTGCAGATCTCAAGCACACAATCCCCATCCCTGTCTTCCTTGGTCTCAACAGCACTGCCTAAATGAAACATGACATGAACCACATCTATAAATCCAA
Organism: Meles meles; assembly: GCF_922984935.1. NCBI lineage: Eukaryota > Metazoa > Chordata > Mammalia > Carnivora > Mustelidae > Meles > Meles meles. The sequence continues at coordinate 91,466,202 of NC_060068.1, forward strand.
ATTTTCTGATAGTCACATTCAAAACATAAAAAGAAATGGGTAAGATTGACTTAAACAACATAGCTCATTTAGCTAAATGTATTCAAACTTAGATATCAACAAGTAATCAAGATAAGAAAATTATTAGTGAGGTATTTTATAGTATTTCTCCTTATTTACTCCTTGGAATCCAGTATATATTTTATATTTACAGCATACCACAACTTAGATCATTATGTTTTCATATGTTCTACCTATAGTCACCCTTGTTTCATTGAACTTCAGAATCAGCTGGTAGGGTGGCATTTGTCTTTGTTCATCAATGATACTTCCAAATATAAAACGCCCTCTCCTTAGAAGCTCAGACCACCTTCTCCCCTCATGCTGCCTTGCATCCCCCCACACCTGTCACATTCTGTCAGCTGGCTCCTGCTCTTCCGCTCCATCTCCAGCCCTTCACTCTGGATCACTTCATGGCTGTGTCATGTCCCAGACAACACCTTCCCTCAGAGGATGGTGGCCTCTGAATTCCAGTGACCTTCAATTCTTCCCCATTTCAGCTGCCCACATCCACAACTATCTTCTAGATTTCTTCATAACCCCGAACCAGTACACATTGAGTCAAACATCCCAAACACTCCGTGTGTTCACTCTGACCTTCTCATCCTCTCATTCCTCTGACTTTGTGAAAACTCTCAGTCTCCAGAGACCCCCTTTCTGTCCCAGTCCAACCCTCACTCCTGTCCTCACATCCTCACAGCACAGTGAGGAGGAAAGGTAGAGAGTTCCTGAAACCAGACTCTGAGGTTGTTCCTAACCTCTGCCACTTACAGGTTGTGTGGCCTTGGACAAATTATTCAACCTCTCTGCTCCTAGCCTGTCTAAAATGAGGGCAACAGCCCTGTCAAACAGGTTGTATGAGAACAACTCTAAATCACTTTGCACCCGTGTTCATTTTATAAATTTGTTAAATTGGGCCAGACCAGAACAATACTCTTCCCAGCTCGCCCTTTATCCTTCTGCCCCAGCCGCTGAGCAAAACCATACCCAGATCAAGGCTACTGTCTGCCTTCTTACTATCTATACTCAGGCAACCAAGTCCTACTGGGGAAAATGATAGCATGGTACACACTGATGCTCCCACAAATGCTGTCTCTAACACTAGCACGACTGCAGAAGCAATTTCCTTGTCTTCCGTCAGCCCCTTCTACCACTCCCCATGCCTAACAGGCTTTTCCCCCATCAGGAGTGGAGGCTATGAAGGCTGGGATAAGCACTAGCAAATCTCTAATAAGAAATTTCTGGAAAACTGAACATGAATCATAAACTAATGGGGTTTTTTATTATTATTTTGCTTGACTTCAATCTACACTGATAGTTACATTATAGAAAAATGTAAATGACTTCTGCCCAGCCTCACTCCTATCTAGAGGGTCAAATTTGTCCACAGACTCAAGGAACTGGAGTGTTGTAATCAAAATACAAGAGTTGGGAGAGCAAAAGCAACTTTAAGAAGACTTGGAATTGAAGTTGAAGGAAGAAAGGAAAGTCCTCAAGAAGAGAGAGAGGCACTTAGAGGCCAGACTGGGAAAAGCTGCCATGGGCTGAATAACAGCCCTCAAAAAGGCCCACATCCAGAGCCCCATAACCTGAGAGCACAACCTAAGAGAATCTGCAGATACGAATACATTAAGGGTACTGAGGTTGGGAGAAACCCTGCATTATCTGGTGAGCCCCAAATGTAATCATAAGTGTCCACAGAAGAAGGGGGAGGGAAACTTGATGTTGGAGTAGGACCTGTCACGATAGAAATAAGAGATTAGAATGAGGTGACAATGGGAGTGTGAGGCAGGGAATGTCAAGGCAGCGTCCAGAAGCTAGAAAAGGTAAGGAAACATCCTCCTAAGAACCTGGAGAAGGAACCAGTTCTGCCACACCTTGACTTGAGCTCAGTGACACCGATTTTAGACTTCCCAACTACAGAACTCTAGGAGAAAAAAGTTCTTTTGTGTGAAGCCTTCCACTCTGTGGTACTCTGTCACAGCAGCAGTAAGAACCTACTACTATACACAGGCCGTGAGGAAAACCTCAGGGGCTACAGGGTCATTTCAAGGTGACAGGCCTGGCCTGTGCCATAAGGGAACACTCAAATCTGGTCATGAGGGGCTCAGCCCTGGTGCTCAGACTGGCCTACAATGGAGACTCATCAAGACAGCCCTGGATTAGTGCAGGCCTGTGTACAACATCCTTTTCGAAGGAATTAGCCTGCTCAGAGAGGGTAGTGAGGAGGATTGGTTTGAAAACAAAACAAAACACTTCAGGTGCTCCCAGAATTAATAGACTTTTCAGAAACCTCTATATTGGGGGCCCCAAGGAAGCAAAACGGATGGGGTATGTTCAGAAAATAAATCTCTATATGGATCTGTCATGGGTTGAAATGTGTTCCCCAAAAATTCACATCCTGGAGTCCTAACACCAATACCTCAGAATGTGACCGTATTTGGAAATAGGATCAATGCAGTCCTCAGGTAAGAGGTCACTGGAGCAGAGTGAACCCAGTATGAACAGTGTCCTGATAAAAAGGGGAAAAATCGACAGAGAAACACACAGGAGCACACCGCATGAGGATGGGAGTTCTGCAGCCACAAGCCAAGGAACCACAGGGATCCTTTCCCGGGGCCTATGGCAGGAACATGGCACTGCCCACACCCAGAGCTCCAACTGTGGCCTCCACAGCCCTAAGACAATACATGTCTGTTGTTCAAGCTACTCAGTTCACCATACTTTGTTAGGGCAGCCCTAACACAGGAATACAAAATCCTGACAGAAAGAAAAGAAACTGAAGCTGCCTGCCAGCCCTGGCCCAATGCAGGGTAAAGAAGGAAGAGGCCCAAAGGCAAGCGCTGGATTCATATGGTAAAGCTCAGCTGGGTCGGCTTCAAAAAGGGGAGCAGAGAGAGGAAAAGGCAGCCCTCCCTGCTCCATCCCTGCTGCAGAGACCCAGAGCCAGGCTGCTTCTGCTGCCTGATGAGGCCAGGCCCCAGGGCTGGAGAGAACAGGAAGCTAAGGAGAGCAAAGTGTGGAGGTGATAGGATGTTCACAAGACCCCAGGGCACAAGTTTTGAAAGTAGCAACCTCAGCTTCAGTTCAGAAAGAGGAGGGAGCTTCTCTCTAACGGAAGCAACTATAAGAACCACGCAGTCCATGGGGTCAAGGAATCACAGAGCAGGAACCAGGGCCAGAGCCATGGTGGTGGCACCTGCGTGTCTCCTTCCATTTCCCTGGCTACAGGGGCCACAGCTAAGAAAGCCTTGGGATATCTTGACATGAAGACATTCAGAAAGGCCAGGACAGTGACACTGTGAGGAAGCCCTTGACGTCTGTCCTTTACCGGTGAGTTTCTGGTAAAACCCCTCACTCCCTGTCATAGACTTCCATGTTTCTTGCCCACCTCCGCTGAGAAAATGTTCATACATACTACAGAAAATGTGCTTCCATAAATTAATTACAGGTTTACAATCACTGCTCTAAGAGGGAGAAAATGAGTGGTTTATATTAACAATTAGAAGGGGAAAAAAAAAAGTAACTAAATGAAAGAAAACTGAGATCCTAACCAGACGAGAGGCTCCTTAAAGAAGAGCAAGACCTTCAACACGTGGAACCCTGAGTAGGTTTTCACCCTGGCTTCCTACAAGTGGTTGTGGGGGGAAGGGGGATGCCTGGTGGACTGCTAAACCATAGATCAGCCCTGGGCCATCTACAGTTATGGTCATGTCCTCCCTTAGCTTGCAGGCTCACAGAACAGAAGTCACCTTCTCTCAAATCTAGAGAAGTCCCCACATGTTCACAAGTACTTATTTACAAAAACAGAAGCAATAAGTCATACTGACACATAATCCTTAGCTCCATCCTTTAAAGGATCATAGACAAAGAACAACCCTTGATCACTGCCTCTGTGATTTCTTAACAAAAGCGGCCGCCCAATCCTTGATGGGGCGCAGCTGAGGGAACTCAGGGCCACGGACATCCGGTGCAGAGAAAATTTTAATATTCTGAATCACTGTGTAATTCACCAGAAAATAACCCTTGTTCTTCAGTATTGAAAACACATTAATTCAGGTCCCTTTCCCCACACACCCCACCCTCCATGGGCTCCAATCCCAAGATCACTACCAACCCTCAAGTTCTATTCCTTGGAGACCCTCTACCTCTTGCAGACATCCCTCTCATGGCTGTTTTCTTCTAAATCAGTCATTTTCCCTCAAATTCCCCTGCAACTTTGACAGTCCTACCAGCAAACAAAACAAAAACCAAACACCACTCACCCGAGTCCTTCGCACACGCAGCGTAAGGCTACCAGAGCTCAGAGACGTTTGTGGTGGGACAAAGCAAACAATAAATAATTTTAAAGTTAGTATTAAAATTTCCTGTTCTTCAGTGGGTTTGCCCACTGCTCTACTGGTCCACCCTTCTAGCACTCCAGGCTCCTCCATTGTGGTCACCTCACCTGCCACCTCAACACAAGATATATCCTATGATGACGCTACTTGATCCAGGCTATGCCCCAAGGGCATCACCTATCTCCCCAAGGGGCTCACAAAGCTCTTCCTAAATTAAGTCAGTGCCCTCCCTAACATATTTCCTGGTGCTAATTACTCAGATGGCAAGTTTTCCACCCCAACACTATTCAGATCTGGTTAAAACCGGCTCATTAATTTCTTTTTTAATTCTGCCTGGTTTTCCTTATTTTTAAAAACCAATTAAAGTGATTTGTTCCATTTTTTTTAGTTTACTGCTGCATTTGGCTTGAGTTCTTGCTTATAAATAAATCTACTCTGGTTCACCTACTCCATGCGTTTTTGCTTTACATCGTGTTTTGACAAATTCTGACAAAGTTAGAAAGGAATACGAAGCAACCAACTGCCTTCACTTCAAGCTCATCTTAAAAAGTTAAATTTTATTCTTGTTCATAACCCAGCTAATAATATTTTAAAAATTTAGAAAATGTTGTTTTTCCAACTAAGAAAAAAATTGTCACTCCTATTCAAAAGTAATTATACTAACAGTATAAGAAGAATTTACATTGAGTTATTAAATTAGTAACAAATGTGTTTTCTTCCAATCTAGGAATAACCTATAAATGATTTCACACATACTTGGACCCCCACCGTGCCCTGAGATTCATTTCATCTCATGGTAAATTAAAAAAAAAAAAAGCAGGGAAGAAGAAAATAATTTTTTTGCTAAGATGTTTTGCTAATTTAACTCTTTCCTAGTCTCTCCCACAACCCTGAGAGATCAAGAGTTCCTTCTATATGCTCTAGTCATCTCCTCTCGAATTCTATTTGAGTGTTAGAAATAGGTTTCGTGAGTTAAGTGAAGTAAGTTAAGCAGAGAAAGACAATTATCATATGGTTTCACTCATACGTGGAACACACGCAAAAGCACAGAGGACGATAGGGAAAGGGAAGGAAATTCAAAGAGGGAGAAATCAGAGACGAACCATGAGAGACTATGGACACCAGGAAACAATCTGAGGGTTTCAGAGGGAAGGGGTAACAGGGTGATGGGTATTGAGGAGGACACATGCTGTAATGAGCACTGGGTGAATCATTGAACACTACATCAAAAACTAATCATGTACTATACAGTGGCTAACTGAACATTAAAAAAAAGAAAAATAGGATCAGTGAAAAGAACATGGATGGATGTGTAAGCATTTGAATTCTGGCTCTGCCATTTCTAGCTCTATAACCCTGAGTAAGTTATTAAGCCTCTTTGAGACTCAGTCTCCCTATTCATACCTTGAAGTTATGGGGAAATTTATCCAAAAATCTCAAAACAGGCAAAAAGGATTACTGGGTGTTCACTGAGCACAGAGCTGTTGGCCTTTTCATTGTCTGAAATATTTTTCAACTCTGTAGGAACAGCGCTTAACCTGCAAATTTTTGTCCAGTAGGAATTGATAAGGTTCAGGACACACTACACCAAAACAGACCACTTTCACGTATTAACTATCTTAAACTAAAGGAATATGAGAAAAATGACAAAAGCAGGAAGGTCGCTCTGATCTCTCCATCTCCCCCTATTTCCCTAAAAGACGCTGTATAATTCCCAAGTGAAAGATACTTTCCCTGCACGAGAAGGAAGGAAGATATTCTCATCACCAAAGACAGGGAGTCTGGAGCTGAGAAATCTGTTTAAACAACTCTTGTTAAACCAACCCTTATCTTCCTGCTTACTTCTTCACCATGTACCACTTCTAGCCCAAACACCTCGGTCTTGTCAATTTTTCACAAAATTACGGTTTCTTTGGCTAAAAAGTATGAAAGCTTCCTGCTCTTGCCAATTTTTTTGGTCTTTGGTGAAGGTTCCTCTGTTCCTGTAAAAAGTAATAAAATTTGTCTGCTTTGGGGCACCTGGGTGACTCAGTTGGTTAAGCGACTGCCTTTGGCTGGGGTCATGGTCTTGGAGTCCTGGGAGAGGAAGAAGTCTGCTTCTTCCCCTGGCCTTCTCCCCTCTCATGCTCTGTCTCTCACTCTCTCTCTTAAATGAATAAAATTTTTAAAAAATAAAAATAAATTTGTCTGCTTTTCTCCTGTTAATCGGTCTTTGTCAGTTTAATTCTCAGACCTACAAAGGGATTTTAAGAGGGTCACAGAAAACGTTTTCATTCCCTATGTGATGTAAACAATTTCTGTCCAGCAGAAGATATAACCACAAATATTATGGGTTTTACCCCTGATGGACACTATTCACCTTTCTATCTTATCCAGCAATCTCATCCTAACATTGCCTTCAGGATATTCTGCTTCTCAATTGCTCTCTGAACTAGGCTTAACATCTTAATGGCTCTTTCATTATTAACAAGCTAACTAAAATCTTTGATATGTATTCCTTTTACAATTGCAAGAGATTCGTGAATTTATCCACATGAAATTACGCCTTAACAGAAATAATCGCTTCTATCTCATTGGCTTATGAGAGTATTCAATGAAGTGAAATTAACAACAATAATAATAGTTTATATTTTATTGATCATTTACTCTGTCCAGTACTGTTCATAAACATGTGCTTTACATGTATTAACCCACCTAATCCTCACCACCCTGTAAAGTAAGCCTAATCCTCACTTTATAGACAAAACTGTGGCATAAAATGGTAGAGAGAGTTACCCCAGGTCAGGGGGCTAGTAAGCATCAGAGCTGACATACAAAGTTTATGGCAGGCAAGGGACCTAAGGGCCTTCTACTCAGTAGAAGCCTTTCTAGATTCCCCTTTACGGCCTCAGCAGCACCAGGACCCAGCTCGCTGTAACATATAGCCTGTGAAGAGACTATAATGGTCAGCAAGTTCTTGCCGGCCAAGCTTTTGCTGAGGGCTCTGGGAGTTATTTGAGTGGTACCATCTCCACACCAGCCAGTCTCACAACTAGACTATCCCCTCCATCTGTCCTTTCCTCACATTCAGCTCCAGATCACCTCCTCCAGGGATTACCCCAGTGTCCAGGAAAGCTCCTTCCTCTGAGCTCTGACATAAGGCTTTAAGAAGCTAAACAGACTGATATACACTGTTATTTATTTTGGCCAGGATCAGGATCCCTCTGCCAAAAGCCTGGTCCTTTGAGGACTGCAAGTAATTTAAAGGACAAGGAGAAGTCTCAAGATTGATCTTTAGGTATGGTTCTTGGATAAGAAGGTTCCTTCACAGATTATCAACTGGGAATTCTGAACTAAGCTAATATGAAGGATAGGGAGGTAGAAAAAAAGATGAACATCCCTTTCTCAGGGGCAGAACACCATCAGAAGCACCCACACCACAGGAAAGAAACAGAACATGACCGAAAGAGAGAAATGAGCTCATCCTAGCAACCTTCGCTCTTCTCTGAGACATATGTTCTTGGGGAGCCTTCATATCGTCTCTTTGGGACCACTTGGCATCTCGTGGCCTGTTGTCCCTAAGCACTGAAAGATTCTGACTTTTCTAGAAGTATCTGGGTCCCTCAACCATGTTCAGCATCAAAAGGCCTGGGGGAAAATCACAATTACAAGACTTGTGTCCATCATCCAAGGGAGGTCAAATTCTCTAAGTCCACCCCCCAGAACTTCGGGGCTCTGAGACCCTGTCAGGTAGGTGGTCCATGAGGCTGAAATTATTTTCACAATAATATCATAACATCATTTTCTTTCTTCACTGTTTCTGGCATTTGCAAATGCACTGATGAGTAAAACTGCTGGCATTTTAACACAAACCAAGGCAGCAACACCAAACTGTACCAATGTTCATTGTATTCTTCAGCAGGATGCACTCACAGTTAAAAAAAAAAAAAAAAAAAAGTCTGTTTCACTTAAAAATCTCCTTGATGAGTCAGTTAAAAATAATAGCAATTTTATTAATCTCAACTCTGGGTACACATCTTTTAATAAGCTTCGTGTCAGGTTAGGAAGCACACAGAAAGTGCTTCCACTAACCTGAGATTGTGTCAAGGAAAAGCAATTGTCTGATTGATCAAGAGGAGTAATGAACTAGCTGCTTTCTTCATGAAACAATACCTCTACTTCAAAGGCTGACTGACAAACTAGTGGTGGACATTTTCCCAACAATAAATCAATTATGCCTGTCACTTCAAGGAAAAGTGACAGTTTTTTGTTAGCAACAATAAAAATCTGAGCTCTCAAGCAAAAATTAGAATTTTGGAAAATTTTGATCTACCGCCATGATACTGACAACTTCCAAACACTTAAAGACAAAAAGAACTGTGATTTTTCTGATACCATGTCATCAAACATGTCAACATTTGAACGACTTCTATAACTTAGTGCTGTGATATTTTCCCAGTGACCAATGCATCACACTACAAAATCATGTACAAACAATGCCTTCAAAGTGCAAGACAGACCAGTGGATTTTAATGTACAGAGGAAAAAAACTAATTGACATGTTCTCAGATCCTCCATCACAACTAAATGTTAGGAAACTACCTTTGCCATGGTGGAGCTGTGGTTTACTATCGAAGAAGAATGTTCACAATTATCTGAAGAGACTAATGAAATAGTTGTCTTTTTTCCTTTTTTTTTTTTTTAAGATTTGATTTATTTATTTGACAGAGATCACAAGTAGGCAGAGAGACAGGCAGAGAGAGAGAGGGAAGCAAGCTCCATGCCAAGCAGAGAGCCCTACGCAGGGCTCAATCCCAGGACCCCGGGATCATGACCTAAACTGAAAGCAGAGGCTTTAAACCACTGAGCCACCCAGGTGCCCCTAGTTGTTCTTTTTCAACCAGATCTCCAGGTAAGTTCAAATTTTCTTCACATGCTTCAACCAACACAACACATTACAACAGCCTGAATGCAGAAGCAGACTGCAAGCCAGACATTATAAAGATTTATAAAAAGATAGAACAATGTCACTCTTCTAAGTTTTTGTTTTAGATAACAGAGTTATTTTTCATAAAACACATCATTTATGTGAACATATAATGGGTTTATCATTGTTATTCTTAAGCAAAGAACTAAATATTTTAAATGTTTTAATTTCTAATATGGGAAAGGTTGATAGGTAAAATAAAAGTCTTTAAAATCCTCGGTAATATTTAATAGTGTAAAGGGGACTGAGACCAAAAAGTGTGAAAACTGCTCTCTACGTAGGGGATTTGGGTTATCAACAGATAGCTTTGTTTAACATGTAAGGGAGGACCCACACAGGTTAGAGGACTAATATGGTCCTATCCAAGAGCCTCCATCTACGCCCCCCACCCCCCTCCTTAAGTGAAGAAATAAGAATACTTCCCATTCGCACTACCCTAACACAATGTCTCTACGTATCTATACCACACGCTTCTCTGCAGCAAAGTGCAAGCATCCTGTGAATAAGAACCATAACTTCTATTCCTTTGTGTCTGCTAAGTACCTTACAAATGGCAAATGTAGGATAGATTGTTTTTCGTCATGAAAATGTATCTCTTAAGAGCCTATGTTCTCATGAAGATGGACTCAACCAATTTGCTGTAGTAACATTTACATATGAAGTACTCTGTGTCTCTTTCTCAAAAGATCATTCTCTTCAATCAACAGGGTGTGAGAAAAGGACTCCTATCCAGTTAGCCAAATCAACCCAATTTGACTTTTTCAGTCATGTTACCACCAGATCCCACACATCCTGAAAGCAATATTTGTCAGTCTAACCACACTGAAACAAATTAACATATGCATGAAAAATTGAGAAGAGGCAGTGGAGTTTAATAATCTTCTATCTGTAAAGGACTTCATTTCAAATCATTTATACCTCTCACTGGATACTCACAACACTGCTGAAGGAAAGGGTAGCCATTATTACTTCTTATTAATCAATGAGCAAGCAGGCAAGGAGAAATGAAATTACCACCAGCGCCCATCTAACACCTTGGAGCACAGCACAGAGCGCTCTTCACTTCCATATAGGAACTCTGATGCTTACTGCCATTTTGATTTTGAAAGGGGCAGGGGGAAGACCATCAGTCAGACATCTTTGCTTCTTTTGCCTCATTCTTGCTTATTGTGGGCTCTAATTCTTTGATTCGGATGCAACAGCACTTCATTTTTAAATAAACTGCATTACTACCTGGAAAAGTTTCAGTTTTAAAAATATCCAATCAGGGGCGCCTGGGTGGCTCAGTGGGTTAAGCCTCTGCCTTCAGCTTGGGTCATGATCTCAGGGTCCTGGGATCGAGCCCTGTATCGGGCTCTCTGTTCAGAGGGGAGCCTGCTTCCTCCTCTCTCTCCCTGCCTTCCTCTCTGCCTACTTGTAATCTCTGTCAAATAAATAAATAAAAATCTTTTTAAAAAAAATCCAATCAAGGGACGCCTGGGTGGCTCAGTCAGTTAAGCCACTGCCTTCAGCTCAGGTCATGATCCCAGGGTCCTGGGATCGAGTCCCACATTGGGCTCCTCGATCAGTAGGGAGCCTGCTTCTCTCTCTGCCTCTGGCTGCCACTCTGCCTGCTTGTGCGCTCTCTCTCTATTTGACATATAAAAATAAATAAATAAAATCTTAAAAAAAAATACCTAATCAATATGTCTATAAGATTCCCTATTGGTACTCCCATAAATCACAACTCAAAACAAGTTGTCCAGAAACAAGTCAACTCCACTCTGCGGTATAGTAATATAATTACCTGCCCTTTCTCTTGTGTCTTATCTAGTAATATGGGTCCAAGCCCTCAAGAAGTAACATATAGTGAAACATACATCCTGGCAGTACATGTTCCCGTATTTTCCAGAGGGTTAGATACGGATCAAGTCTGGAGAGCACTTTCCAAAAATACTTTCCTGTAAGAAAAGACACAGAAACTAAAACCCAAAATACTACAGAATTTCAGGGCTTCCCACCTCATTTCTCTCATTATTTCAGGTGTCTGGCATAATCACTTGGGTCTAGCACACTAGCGATACAGAATGTATGCAGAAGGTCACCTGGGTCCCTATAAGAGATGGGTATTTATAAATAGGCTCACTTGTTTTTACTCCTGGGCTATAAACACACCAGGTGTCTTCTAGAGAGACCGCAGACCCTCAGATGCATATTTTCAAAGACACCATGGTTTTCGAGCAGGGTCAGATTTGTACTCAGATCTCACAAGCCACTTAATGATAATCAGGTTCTGTTTGGCCAGTGACCTCTCACCTCCACCCACGTCAAGCCACACGTAGGGGAGCATGCAGAGTGTACTCACCTGGGACAAGCTCCCACTCCAGAATTCGGGCCCTCCAGAGTCACACATCTAGCTGAGGTCCTCCAAGATGTGTGGCTCTTTCATTTCACGAATATTAACAAACACAAGGAACGCTGGACTTGAGTGACGGTTGTTTCCTTAAATCCCAAGGAGATCAGAGTTCATTCACAGTGAGCTATGGAGAAATCCCTTCTGCTCCTCACTCCTTATGGCATTTTCCTGCTCTCTTCTGTCTCTTCTGCCAAAGCCCCAGCTCCATCAGACAAAAAGTCTCTTGGGAAGGAAAGGCACAGAAGCACCCGCACTTCCCTGCGGCTGACTCCCAACTCCAGGAAGATGGGACAGGCCTGTGAGGGCCATCCACTAACCACGCAGCTGACTCTATCATGCTTCCCAGCTGTTGGAAGCAGACACCTGCTCCTCGACTCCTCTTAAAGTTTTCCTGGTGGCTTTAACATTCTTTGCTGCTGAACTTTGCCAAAGCAGGATTAGTGTGTTCTGTGGTGAACCTTTGAGAGGAGGCATCAGACAGGCCCAGGTTCAAATCCCAGCTGTTTCTTTTATCTGGCCCTGGAACAAACTACTTAACTCCCCTGAGCCTCAGCTTTCTCATACATAAGTAGGAGACAAAAATACCCATTTATAAAGATTGAAAGCATGATTTTACATCAAGTTCCCAGAACAAGGTCTAGTACATAAATGTACTGCCTTTCCCTTCCATACTTTTCTCAAAGGAAAGAAAGTCAAGTCCGTCAAGAGAGAAGAGCAGTAGCTCTTTGCTAATCCTGTCTCTAGTCCTTCTGCTGTGGACTGGCCATGGTACACTCACTTATGCAGGAGAAGCAATTTCATGGGGGCTCCTAGGAATCAGGACTTGAAGCCCCCAGACTCACCTCCTTCCTTGGTAATGAAGAGGATATTGACAAAAGTCCAGAAAGATGAGCTCTCCCACCCACAGGTAATACCAATGGCCCTTAAGCTGGCTACATTAGAATGACCTGGAGAGCTCTGGAAACTCTAAGGGGTCTAGAGGAGGCTTGGAATCTGTATTTTCAAGGGTTCCACACGTGATTCAGGCATGCAAAGGACTGAGCCACTGCATTCCTGTTGAAAAGCATCTGGATTACCTTGACTTTCAGTCTTCTCTGGGGAGGCCCCCATCAGAAGCTGATTCGTGGTGTTAATAGGTTTGTTTTGTTGGCGCTGATAATAACCCTCCCAGGCAATTATTAGGGAGGACCTCGCCCTACTCGCATACTTATGTTTAAAAATCTTAATTCAGCCTGAAAGCCTCAACCACTTTCTGATCCCGTGTCAAGGACTTCCAGCTCTCACTCACTGCGCTGGAGGACTGAGGTAGTGACGCATCAGACTCTCGTTCTTTCCATTGTGCTTGTCCTGGGATACTGTGTCCTTCTAATATGTAGTTCTACCTTCACCTATCATTTATTTCACTGGTACCTATCATTACTGATTCCAGGCAGTCCCACAATAATAATTGGTTAAACGCTGAAACATTCAAGCAAAAAAGAATGCATTTTTTTTACATGCCTCTCTCGCCGAGTAAGATTTAGGTTGCATAAGAAAGTGTAAACAGGGGCGCCTGGGTGGCTCAGTGGGTTAAAGCCTCTGCCTTCGGCTCAGGTCATGATCCCAGAGTCCTGGGATCGAGCCCCACATCGGGCTTTCTGCTCTGCGGGGAGCCTGCTTCCTCCTCTCTCTCTGCCTGCCTCTCTGCTTAGCTGTGATTTCTCTCTGTCAAATAAATAAAATATATAAAAAAAAAAAAGAAAGTGTAAACAATCTCCAATTTTATTCTCTAGACTCATGTTCAGAAATCCAAGCTAGGGGGATTGGGGTGGAGGTGGGGGTGGGGGAGAAGGGACAGCTCAGAGAATAAGAGCCCACTGGAGGAAGATTTTTCCAGACAGCCACCAGTTTATGCTGCTAGAGCCCTGGCTGGAACAGCAGCATCTGGGCAAGAAGTGAGGGAGCTCCAGTCAGGAGAAAGTCCTGGTTTTTCCTTGGCCTTCCTCAAGGGATCCTAGTTACAGGAAATTGCTGATGGCTGTGACTTCTAGTGTGTGCCGCCACCTTCTGGAGAAAGCATTAATCTCATCCCCATGTCACTCCGTGGAGCACGTGTCACAACCCAATTTACAGATGAGTCAACTGAGCCTCTGAGAGGCAGGTTCCTTCATCGGAACCAAAGTCAAGCTCTAAACTGTGTCTTTCAAGTTCAGGGTCTTTTCCAAAACAAGATGATTTTTTTTCTTGAAAGCACAAATCTCATTCACAGTAAGATCACAGTAAAAGTAAATTAGAATACGTGCTCTGAAATCACAGCAGGAGGCTGGCTCAGCATCCTTGGCTACATTTCAGGGTCTGGCTGAGTTTTCTAAGCAGCTGACAGCTTAGCTAATCCAACTGAGCTTTAATGGACTTGCCTGCTACCTCAGTGACAAACATTCATTATTTGGACTGAGACACAGTCAATAGAGACTTGCCACGTGGGCTTCTTCTCCCTTCAGGCCCTACTCAAATCTCGACTCAAACCTCCTGCCATCTCAGTCTGACAGCATCCGGGCCCCTGTTCACAAGTGTATCCTCTTTTTCTGAATTCTTCCTTAACCAGCTGTACATCTCACTGCATCTCAAGTTAGCAGAGCAATGCTGCCTCCTCCTGGCAGAGGTGGGACGTGCACCCACTACTGAGGAGAAAGCCCCAAGAGAGCCACCCAGACACACGGAGCCTTCAGGGAAGTCACAGCACCAAGTCACGAGTACTGAGCATTCACCAAAATTGACGGGAAGAGTCAAAGAAGCAGAAGACTCCATCACACCACCACCAACGCCTCCGCCTCCAGGACTTTATAATCTAATGGAGTAGGTAGGAGGACTGAGACCAGCAGCTTCTGGCCCTCACTGTGCATTAAAATCACTGCACCCGGGGTGCCTGGATGGCTCGGTGGATTGAGGCCTCTGCCTTCGGCTCAGGTCGTGATCCCGAGGTTCTGGGATCGAGCCCCGCGTCGGGCTCTCTGCTTGGCGGGTAGCCTGCTTCCTCCTTTCTCTCTGCCTGCCTCTCTGCCTACTTATGGTCCCTCTCTGTCAAATAAATGAATAAAATCTTTTAAAAAAATAAAAAATCACTGCACCCCACTCCCAGAGATGCTGATTCCATTACTCTGGACAGGACTCACCCATCAGTACTTGTTTCAAGATACCTGGTGTTGGGGCAACTGGGTGACTCAGTGGGTTAAAGCCTCTGCCATCGGCTCAGGTCGTGATCCCGAGGTTCTCGGATCGAGCCCCGCATGGGGCTCTCCGCTCAGCGGGGAAACTGCTTCCTCCTCTCTCTCTGCCTACTTGTGATCTCTATCAAATAAATAAATAAAATCTTAAAAAAAAAAAAAAGAAAGAAAGAAAGAAAAGAAAGAAAGATACCAGGCGTGAAGCCAGGCCTCAGATGCTCTGAACAAGAAATTCCACCAGAATAAGAAAACATGGTATACCCTCCCCCCAGGAAGGCAGCACAGCACTGCTGCCACAAGAGGGCGCTACACTGGTCACGGCGGCTGGAGAAGCTCCGGTGTAGATGACACAAGAGCTTCTGAGACACGTGGGCCAAACCTGGGCAAAAGGAGTTCTGAGGGTGTTGAGGAGGGGTAATGAGATGTGCATGGGGGAAAGAGGAGACACACACCTGAGTGGGAGCACGGGGCTGGCCGTTGTTATAAGCTGACTAAAAAGATGACTATGAGCTATTTATTCCCAATGAGTTCTTTCCCCTCTTCTTTTATTGATCAAAGTTTTTTCTAGACTTGCAGCTATAGCAACCATCTCTCAAGTGTTCAAATCACACTCAGTGGAGGACATTTTTCCACCCCTTTTCTCACCATTTTGTTCAAATTTTTAGGTGTGGCAACTGGGTTACTGTTTGGAAATCAGTATTCCTGAACCCTCAAGTGGCCTTCTCCTGTCACTTTCGCTCCAGAGCACAACAGAGCTTTCCCCTGTAATGAAGGCTGAGCAGGGGAGAGTTTGAGCAATACAGGTGCAGGCAGGCCAAGGGCCTAGGACAAAATCAGGCCTACCACCGCTAGGCCTTTTTCCCTATCCTCATCTCAGCCTTCCAGATTTTATCACTGACGATTAAACTCAAGCAAATGCTGTGCTAGGAAAAGAAAGAAAAAGAGAGGATTTCTCCTAAAGGCCTGGGGTGGAGCTGGCCACATCTTCCCAGCCCAGGACCATCTCCAGGTTCGTCCCAGCCCCATGCCCAGCCATGCAAGTGAGAGAAACTCTGCTTGACTATCCCCAGGGAGAAAGAACAAGAGAAGTCCTGCCCTGGGCACGGCACGCAGTTCAGCCACTTGGGGTCTACAGGAAATCTCCACCCAGGAACCAAGACTCAGTGAACATTCTGGGACCTTGCCCCCCACTTCAAAATGCTGAGGGGACGGGGTGGGGGGCTCAAATCAGGCAAACAGGAGCCTGAAGTTTCTATATGGAGGCCACAAACCTGAGTAATCAGGATCAGTCCTTTGGGGCTGCTGATTGGCATCCCTAGATGAGGCTTTCTCTTACCTCATTTATGCCAACTGTCTGCATACTTTGTCCTAGGACACAATTCCTATGCCTTTCGTGATGCTGTGTCAGATCCCCACCTCATGGGGTAACCCCTGGGTATGAAGTCCTTTAAGGAAATCTCCTGGTCCTAAACATTAAATTATACAAAATATTATTTCCTGATCTGTTTTCAAGGGAATGACAAATTTAAAATATGTAAATAAAATCATGTCCTTGATACATATGTTATCCTTGGTATGTGAGCTTTTCAGAGAAGATTCTATAAAAATTTAACAGCCTCCTTCAAAGAAGTGAGAAATGCCTTTCCATGATAGGCAACTCTGAAAGATGCTAATGACACTCTCTAAAATTTTTCTGAAAATTTCCCCTGAGCCTCAAAACCAGTAGAACTTTGTTTGCTCTTTGTATACAACAGAAGGCTGGACACCAAAAGGGTTGGAGTCATTTCAGACATGGGAATAACCATCTCTCATCCGTTGTCTTCTTATTTCACAGAGGGCTCGGTGAGTCAGTCCAGTCTTTATGGAGCACCTACTGTGTGCACATGGTATATCTCTTTACCCACAATTCAGCACTTAATCACCTCATATTATCTCCAGATGGAACTGAATTCTTTGAGAAGACCTGAGTTGTTCTCAGAGTTCTTTCTGACTCTCCAAAGCTTGAAACTAGCCTCCAATAGTCATACAACACACACTAATGAATCCCAAGGTCTCCCTAAGCCTAAGCACAAAAGAGCACCTATATCCCCATCGGTAATTTACCCACAAAATAACAAAATCAGAGGACATGAATCATATATCCTTGTATGTATCATTAAAACATCTCTGTGAGGCTGGATTTACTATAAGCAGTCGAATTACCACAAAAAAACAAAACTTTTCTAATGTGAGTCGGGAGAAGCAGACCGATGTCAACCCCCTCCTGGTGACGCTTCAAACCCATAGTCATTCACTGGGACTTAGTAGATGCCAGGTACACATCCCCAGGTCTGCAGTGGGAGACATAAAAAATCAGTTTAAAACAATGTGGAAAGGACTGTGGAAGAGGCATGAACAAGGGCTGTAGAAGGGCTGTAGAAGCCAAAAGAGAGACACTCATGGATCCTGAAAGAGCCAAGGAAGCCTTCAGGGCGAGTTGACATCAGAGCTGTCAGAATGCATCAGCACTTACGGGGCAAGATGCAGGGGGAGGCGACATGCCTTCAGCAGAAGAGCATGAGGGCTCTCCCGGGAATGGGAGACGTTGAGAGCAGCTGGCTGAGGGCGCATGGTGAGAAGTGTGGCCTTCCCCGGGCTTGGAAAGCATCCTACAGCTAGCCAGGGAGGGAGCCTGTGGAGGCTTTCAGACTGCATCTCCTGTACGAAGATTTGGTGCCTAGAAAGACCTCTCTGGCAGAAGTGCTGAAGATGAACGGAAGAGGGAAGGAATGTGAAGGCAAGGGGCAGGCAGGGCTCTGTTCCTTCCTTTGTCTGGAAGACACACAAATAGTGCCCATTAGGTGTCATGCTGTCACCAGGAAGCAGTGCTGACACCGCATGGGGGAGTCAGACCTGACTCAGTCTGCATTTCAATAGCCACCGGAGGGAACTCAATGCAGGACAAGGGACACCACAGAGGCATCTGTCCCACTTCCACCTCGGCCACTCTTTGTGCACCAAACCTCGTCAACCAAAATGGGACCATTTGACCGGCATATATCCTGCGTGGTATTCTCTGGTGTCTCAACACCCCGAAGATCCAAGATCGCCCTGGAGTGTTTTAAAGTGACAATTTCTGTAGCAGCTATTCTCGTATTGCCTGGCAAGGTGAGAAAGTAACTCCTTCCAATACAGAAAGATTTTCTAAAGGCATTTGTCTCTGATCCTGTAACCCATGGCTACAGAGTTGGGGTTCAAGTTTTGAAGCCTGGGCATCAAGCCTGCATTGGAGTGTGAAGAAAAAAACAGGGACCTAAACTGTCCCCTTGAGACAAATTTCAGAGGAAACAGCACTATTCCCTTCTGGGCCTGTGGAGTTTCTTCCTTACCTTTTTTCTTTCTTCTCCCAGGAAGAATAATGGAATTGGTCTGCTGTTTCTCCTTACTCCCTCAAGAAAAACCAATTGCTCTGAAGGCATTTTGAGCCCTTTTCTATTTTAAATGATATCTCCATGTGAAACCAAAATAGATTTACCTGGTCTTTTAGTTTAATACCATTGGGTGAGGGGGTGGGGGGACTGAGTCAAGTCACACCTTTTTGGAGAAAGGACTGCTGAGTTTTCTACTCATAGAGGCTGTAAAGAGACATCCCCTGTCAGACACTGAGAACACACACAAGAAAGCAGAGAGTCCCCTTGTCTCACGGCAGTGAGGCTCCTCTGTGCTGGGGTTTTGTTCCTCGTGGACCCCTCAGGCCTGCTGTCCTTTCTGGGCTTGGTTTTTTGGTTATTGTTTTTGGTTTTGGTTTTGTTTTTTTGGTTTTTGTCTTCCTTTCCTCCTTCCCCCATATCAAGAAGATTCTGAGTCTTACTCATCTTGACAGTGGCCCTGTCTGTCACAGTGGATGGCACACTGTTATAAGGATAACTTCAGTCAAATGGGGGCCGACTCCATACTGGGCACTATGCTTCAGATACATAGGATATTCCTTACTTAACTCAAAATCCCATTTTACATATTGAAAAGACATGATCTCCATTTTCCCTGTGGAAAACTAAAGCTCACAAGGTTGATTCAACTGACTCGAAGTTATATGTCCAGGACAAGTCAGCAGAGATTTGAGCTCAACCCTTATGACCCCAAACCCTTTTGGACTCACTATGCTACCTGGAATGGAGCCCACCACATGAAGGCTTCAGCTTGAATTGTTCAAAGTCCAAGTAGTGTGTACAGACAGATTCATTTGGCAAAATTACATTGTAAAGTAAATCAAATTGTCATGTGACCTGCACTATAATAAAAAATGTATATATTTCCACTAGAAAAAAGTCCCCTGTAAGACCAAGGAGGATAGTTTTTAGTGAAACAACTGTAACAGACTCCAAGCATACGCCACTCACAGGATGAACCACAGACCAGCAGCAGCAGCAGCAGCTGGGAGCTTTTAAAATTGTAGCTCTTTGATCTTCTTTGGTACATACTCTTGTTTTATGAGTTAGTAGTATTTCCTATTTACTGAATTTCAGCAATGTGCTGAGAACATCCAGGGAGCCGAAACTGGACTCAAATCCTAACCAAAGTGTTGGCCATTTGACTAACAAACTTTCAAGGGATGTTCTGTTTCTAAGTATTCAGAAGAACTAGAACAGAACTACGTTGGTGGTTGAGTGATGGCCTCGGGACTTGGTCCCTCGGGTAAATAGAGATGTAGCAATGTGAAATGGTAGTTATTGCTGAGGCACCAGAACTATAATACTACATTCTGAAGTGGGTGTGAGACCATCATGGTATAGGATTTCCATTAGCAGAGATCAAAATCTGCTTTTGGGCCTCTTACCCTTGAACTCCTCTGTTGTCTCATATCCAGCCTTTTCACACATAAAAAGATGAGTGTTAGAATTAGGGGAAACATTTATGAGACACACTTTCACTTCGAGACAAAGGAAAGGGGCCAAAATAAGACCTCATGGAGGGTCTCATATGTGTCTTCTGGTTTAGGGGATATTGTGACTCCCACATGGAGAAATCAGGCTGACTGCTTCAATGGCAGAGCAAAGTATGGGGGTGTTAAGCCACTGCACAGTTGCCTAAAAACATTCTTTTGGACTAGAGGCAGGTAACTCATGTAAGGGAGCCAAAGGAAGGCTTCTCACATTCTCTCCAAGATGGCGGCTTACAGGGGCCAATAGTCCTAAGCACAAAGATGCCAAGGGTACCACCAAATGCCTCGGACTGAGAAAAAGGAAGTAACCAACCATGGTGAGAACACTGCCCTCACAAAAAGAAACTGCAGGTGAGCGGTGGGGGCTCGGGGTACCACAGGTCTCTGAAAAGCCTAAAAAGCATACTTAAGGAAAGAGTCACCTGGCAGACCTGAGAACAACAGGTCAGTTTCTGATAGCGTTAGTCAAGTGTGAACCTTCCTGGCTTTTTCTTTTCTCCCATCCCTGGCTACTGCCCTGGAGGGTCCAAAATGGAGGTTAGCAGAAAGGAGGAGAGGGAAAAGTATAAAGCTGGGAAGAGTTGAAAGAGCAGCCCACAGCAAGCAACCAGGCTTCAGTGGGTCTTAGCAGGGGAAGATAACTGAAATTTATTCTCTCACCGTTGTAGAGGCAAGTAGTCCAAAATCAGTTCTCTGAGTTGAAATCAAGGTGCCAGCAAAGCCACACTCCCACTGGGGGATCTCAGAGAGATTTCATTTCTGCCTCTTCCAGCTTCCGGCAACTGTCATCGTTCCTTGTCTTGTGGTGGCATCACCGCTATCTCTGCCTTCATGGTCACGTGCCCTCTTCTCTTCTCCCTCTGATTATCTCTTATAAGGATACATGTGATGGCATTTGAGGCCCACCCTGATTAATTGAGAAAATTTCTCCATCTCAAAATCCTTAACCCAGTCATATCATTTGCCATATAAGGTGATATTCACTCTTATGCCATACAAGGTAGCATTCTAGAGGTTCAAAGGGTTAGAATGTCTCTTGTGGGAACATTATTCAGTCTGCCACAGAATGTTAAGGAAATTAACTAATGTGTTTAGGGGTTAACACCTAATGGATAACCTAAAACACAGTGATTAAGTAACTTTCTTTAAAATCACACAGCTAAACACTGGGTGAGTCAGGTCTCGACAGAGCGAAGTCTCCTGACTTCTAGTCAAAAGCTCTGCCTTCTACAATACAGTTACAAATGACATTGGAATCCTTTACAGGCTCTAGCTATTTCAAAGTTTAGTCAAGCATCCTTTAACAGTTTCCTCAAAGAAAATCTCCATTTGGAACCTTCTAAGGAAACATGAAAGAAAGAAGATTGCATCGAAGTCAGCTTATGGAAATTCTCACCCATTTCCACACTGGTATTATTTAAGGACCTCACAGAGCCAACAATGAAATATGGGATTTCTTTTCTGGGATGAGAAGAGCTGGAGGCATGCTAAATCAGCACCAGCAATGGTCATGAAGTCTAACTGCGCAGAAAGCATTCAACGAGCCCCTATTTTGAGCAGAACCATGTCTAATTATTTACCACGAAATGAAAGAGAAGAGGGACCAGCAGATGATTGCTTCCAACCTTCTTCCCTACTTAAGTGTAGACAAGGCAGAACAGGCATGCCTCTTGCTGGTCTTCATTTTATCAGACCTCACAGATTCTGTGTTTTTCGCAAAGCGAAGGCTTGTGGCAACCTTGCATCAAGCAATTCTATCCGCCATTTTTCCAAGAGCATTTGCTCATTTCATGTCTTTGCGTCACACGTTGCTAATTCTCACAATACTTCACACTTCGTTTTTATTAATTTATTAGCTATGATCAGTGATTATGACTCATTGAGAGTTCAGAAGATGGTTCACATTTTTTAGCGATAATTAAGGTATGTGCATTGGTTTTTACACAAATGCCATTGTACACTAAATAGACTATAAGATAGTATAAATGTAATTTTATATGCCCTACAAACCCAAAAAATTCATTTGACTCACATTATTGCAGTATTTGCTTTATAGGAGTGGCCTGGAACCAAATCCACAGTATCTCCAAAGTATTTCTGTACTTATTATGGGTCCTTGTGCCTCTGATGTGTGAGGTCATAGTCTGGACCAAGAGAAGCCAGGGGGACTACCCAGTGCTGGTGGTGAAGGGTGAGGGCAATTACCAATATTTGGATAAGTCCCCAAAATACCCTCACTAAAACTTCTACAGAACAGAAACTTTCCTCGTGCATGTATCCACAAGCCCAGTATTGACATGTAACCATGCTCTAGAGAGGCGATAAGACAGCAAGCCATCAGTGGGGACATAGAAATGCAAGAACTCAAGAAAATGGAACACTGGCACCAGGTAGGTGGTGTTGACGGAGGGACTGGGGAGAGAACAACTGGGAGAGAGAAGAGGTGGGACCACAGAGAGGACATGAGGTGAGGATGTTTTCCCGGTGGGCCACCTCTGTGGAGATCAGGGGAAAAAAGGAAAAACTGAATGACCTAGGATAGAACGAGATTCACAGAATCTCAGAATTTCTGAGAAATTCTGAGAATTTCTGAGAACAGAAATTCTCACAGAATTTCAGGGCTTAGCATATCAAGATGAAAGTGAAAAGCTTCATTTCTCTTAAGTTTTTCACAGAGAAACCCTGAGGAAAAGCCAAAGGCTATTTAGATACCTTGAAAAGCTCTTGTCTTAGACATCAAGAGACCAGTGGGATTTGCAAAATGCACTTAATTTCAAATCAGTGGCTGTCAACATGCTAAGTGCTAAAAATATGTTTGTTCCCCCTCTGCCATATTATAGACCTGAAAATATTGAAGTTATAAGGGTGTCTCCACCTCTGCCACCCACTTAGTGTCAATTCAAAGGTGAAGCTGTTATAATTAGTCCTTTTCAAATGATCTTGACTTTCTTCTGCCGTCTCCTAAATTCAGGAATATAAAATCTGTTGAAGGGGAATTTGCCTCTCACAAGAAAACCCGTCAGCTAATTATATCCTTGAGCAAATCTTGGTTGTTTTCCTCTTCTTGAAATCAGCAAACTCATTCCTTCCCTTCCTGAGGTACACATGGGGTGGTTACTCTTCCTGGATTTTCCATTCATTCCTGACCTCTGAGGTCCCCAGGCTGATCCTCTAACGAAAGAAAGAAAGGGGAAGGAAGGACAGACAAAAGAAAGGAAAAGAAAAGAAAAGAAGGAGAGGGAGTGAGGATGGAAGAAAGAAGGAGAAAGAAAGAAAAAAAGAAAGAAATCTTTGCTTTTATTGATTTTACACAGCCTCAGCCCAACAGTGGAAGAAGACACAGGAACCTGATCCTCACACACAACCAAAAGTGTCTGAAAACAGCAAGAGAAGATGTCTGAACTGACTTAAACCAGTGGTAGCTCTCACCTCAATCCTGAGCTCACCCATTTGATAGGAGCTACAGAGTCCTGCTCATTTAGGGACCTCTGGTTCCTCTGCCCATCTGTCCCATATCATTCTGTTTTCCAGGCCAGTTTCCAGCGAGGCTCCAGAAGAGAATGATGCTACCTTTCAAGAGCCACAAGGGGATTTGGAGCAGGCACTTCAGGCAGAAGACAAGACCTGCCAGCGTTTAGTCCAACCTCTAGATCATAAATGGCGAGCCTACCTACTACAAACACTGACTGAAATCATGCTTTGGAGAGCACTTCTCTCCAAGGTCTGTGAGGCTACAAACTGCCTGGCAGCACCCAGGACCATATATTTGCCAATCCCATTCAAGGTGGAAATATCTTAAAGTCAACATCAGCTGACAAAGTGTTGACTGGCTGGTACAGAGACTTCTGGAAGCTCATCCCAGATCTGTGGTTGACCTCCCACGGTTTCAGACAGTATCTCCTTTTTTCACTTCCTTCTGCAGGAAAGCATTCTGTTGACAGTAATCCCTCTCCAGGGTGTATGAAGATGAGCGGGGTAGTTTAAAAGCACGTAGGGCTCTTTGAAGGAAAGCACTACATAAATCCCAAGCAATAGTAGTTGTCTGGATTGCCTATAAAAAGAATAAATCTTTTAGGTCATTGAATTTCTTTGGCTGGATTTTGGTCTTTGCGAGGTGGAAATAAATTGCTAGCATATGTGGCTAAGACTAACTGACCAATAAGAATACTATATAGATTGAACCTGTAATTGAAGAGTTTGACATGCTCCTATTAATAGCATCTGGTCTAGTCTCTGGCGTACTGAGAAACAGAACACCGTCTCAAGCCCAAGCAAGAGATAGCTTCTTACTGTCAGGCCAGCAGAACCTGGAGCTCCATTGGATGCCTCACTAGACCATTGTTCCTGTGGTCATCATCATTGTTGCCAGCCCCCTGGGTTAGCCCTGCACCTAAGAAATGGAGTCATTGGATTCACCAAAAGAGTAATCCTGTGGTTCAGCATTAGCCTCAAAACAACAGATTTAGTGACTTCTGTAGCAGGGACCCTGGGTCGGAAGCAAATATCTTCAATGGCCTGATACATGTATGTACCATAGGCGTTGAGAGAATAAGAAATAGAAACAAATTTACCTTAACGATTCTGTGTTACTGACACATTAACAATGGAAACTGAATGTACATAAGGCAGTACTGGCTGCACCATGACTGAGAACACCACAAGCTAAAGAGACACATGATACCAACAATTTTATGAACATAAATAAGAAATTTGGGGTGCCTGGGTTGCTCTGTTATTAAGTGTCTGCCTTCAGCTCAAGTCATTATCCCAGGATCCTGGGATAGAGCCAGCATCAGGCTCCCTGCTCAGCAGGAAGCCTGCTTTTTCCTTTCCCACTCCCCCTACTTCTCTTCCCTCTCTAGCTGTCTCTCTCTCTCTCTCTCTCCCTCTGTCATTAAATAAATAAATAAATAAAATCTTTAAGAAAGATAAATAAATAAATAAATAAATTTGGAGACTGAGTACACCAGAGCCATAGGAGGGTTCCTCTGCATACACTTTCTCTTTAGTAAAAGGAATTAACTAGCAGGAGCTCCCCAACCACTCCTCCAAAGGACTTCCATTCTCAAGGCCTACAGCCTTTGGAAGGAGGAGGGCAGCCTCTAAAAGTGGACAAAAGCTCTTTTGCCCTCTGCCAGGGGAAAAGCATGGGCAAGGAAATGACTCTTGGAGAGACCAGGGAAGACTTCGTTCTGAAGCAAGGGTCTCCTTTGGCCACGTCGAGTGTCAGGATGCTGGACCTTGAAGACAGCAGTGGACTTGGCTTTGCACACGTCATGCTCCTGAATAATGGCAGCTTAAACAACTAAAATATAACTTAATTAAGCCTTTGTGTAGTGCTACAGCAGGAGTGTCCTAAAGTGAAATAACTATTTCATAAAGACCTTCTAATAAAAGTCCCAAGTCAGGTGATCTACCTCAAACTTGAGAGAATTTCAGTGGCTCTTCACTGTCCTTTCTCATTCTGAAGAGCTCTCCTCAATTTTGTTTTCAATCAAGAACTGAAGCTCTTTCCAACGGCTTCACCTTTCAGATACTTTTTAAATTTTGGTTGAAGTGTTTTCACATTTGATTCTGAACAAATCTTTTCCCGTAATCTTCCAAAGAGCTTTCCTCCACTGGCATGCCTGCAGGTGGTGTGGATCCCAGCAGTTACCTCACCGTGCTGGAAGGAGCATACTCTCTGCTAGTGCGGAACCGCCTTCTGCAAGGGTTGGGGGCCCTGACCAGACCAGCTGGAGGCTTATTTTGCTCTCAGGTCACCTTTTTAGAACTTCAACTCTCTTCCTGTCCCCTGAGGAAATCCTGGGATGGTTTTGCCAAAAAGTCCCATTCCAGCATTTATTTACACTTATTTCTGAGAACTACAGGCTGAGAAGAAAGAGCTGTGCTCACGATCGATTTCCCTTTTGAAATCTGAGTAAACCTGGTACAAACTCATGGTAATAACATAGGCTTGGGGTGCATGGCTGGCTTAGTCGATAGAGCATGCAACTCTTGATCTTGGGGTTGTAAGTTCAAGCCCAGATCAGGTGTAGAGATTACTTAAAAATAAAATCTTAAAAACAAACAAACAAACAAACATAGACTTGACTGGCCATACCTGTTATTATAACTGTATTAAATGGAGAAAAATGTGAGTCAGCAAAGCTATCTGAAACTTCTGTTTTATAGCTGGGCTGGGCCAGCTGTCAACCAAACTGCATGGCGTTGATGCCCACACTCAGTGTTCTATGTCTGTCACCTTCCATCTCTCCAGATAATGGGGGGCCCTTCCTGCCCACTCAGGCTTCCACAAAGCATTCTCATATTTCATCAAAACCTGAAAAATAAACAAAATAATCCAGGTCCAGCATGATGGCTTTTTTGATATGTCAACTTGGCTGGCTTACAGTGCCACTTAGGAAAGAACTCTGCAGATGTCCCTGAAGTCTCTAACCAACTGACTTTCAGTAAGGAAGATTATCCCGAAGAATCTGGCTGGGCCTGACCAATCAGTTGAGAAGCCTTCAAAGCAAGACTAAGGCTTTCACAGGAAGAGAAGGTAGCTTACTGTGTAGAGTAGCCTCAGCCCACGCCACGGATTCCAGCTTGTCTGTGATCTTCCAAACCTGGGGTTCTGCCTGATGAATTTCACACTGCCAGCTCCAGTAACATAGGCTAATTCCTTGTAAAAAAATCAATAACTGGATGGAGAGATAGCTCATTGATAGGTAAATAGAGATGAGTTATAGATACAGACGCAGAAATAAACAGATAGATGCATAAATATATTGATGTAGATCTCATACAGCTGGTGCTGCTTCCCTGGCTGAACTCTCCCTAATACAGATTTTGGTACCAGGAGTGAGGTTTGCAAACAGGAAGTCCAGGTGTCCCTGAAGTCCTCAACGGGGAAACTCGCCATAAAACAAAACAAAAACAAAAGTGAGACTGAAAAAAGGAAAAGAGCCTTATGTCATTGTTCCCAGGGCTTTGAAGCAAGGTGGGGGTGATTTATAGAAGGGCTAAGTGACATTGTAAAGAGGAAACAATTACAAATCCAATAGCTATTTTTCCTAAGCTTCCAAATCCTAAAAATGCAGTGCACTTGCCCCCCAGGAAAAAAAGCCTACTGTCATTACACCAGTGAATTCCATAATAATCAGCTGAATTGCGACAATTTGAATCATTCCTGGAAGTCTCCACCTTCATGCAGATAAAAAAAAATAAATGACTGAGTTGTCCTGGCTTCTGTCTTTCCCCCCCAAACTTCCATCCCCCAAAGCCTTCTACCTTCACATCTTAGGGCAGGAGTTTGGTTTATGTATTCACGGTTCTGCCTCTCCATTCCCAAAACCACTGTCCCAGAAGTCGTTCGGCTAACAGGTGTTTATTAACACTTACTTAATCCACGCACTGCCCTGGGAGCTGAAGAGAAGTTACTGCCCTCAAGAGCTTGCTTTGTGGTGGGAGGACCATTATTCTTTGCTTACTTCTATATATATCTTTTTTATCTTATTTCCTTGTTTTACTTTAATATATAAATAAGTAAGTAATTTCAGAATGTGGAAAGGATGGCAATGAGCATGAAATTGGGTCATGGGGCAGAAGCGACGACAGGAGGCAAGAGAGCACACAGCAGGACTCTGAGCATCGAGGACATGGACGATGGATGAGCTGGAACGAGCCGCTCATGGATCTGGCGTGTGGAAGATCCTAGAAGTCGACACATATTCTTCCCCTCCCTCAAGAGGTGGGATCTACGTCTCTGCCCTTGAGTCTGGTTTGGCCATAGGGCCTGCTTTGGCTAATGGGGTGTTAGCAAACATGATGCAGAGGCTTGAAAAGCATGGGCACATCAGGACTCCCTCTCTTGCTGCTCCTAGGAGCCCTGTGACTTCCAGCATCTGAAGACACCCGAGCCCACCTGCTGGATGCCAGGAGACACTTCACCAGTGGCTCCCGTGGTCTTGCTCAACAGTCTGACAACCATACCAGCCACCAGCTGGTGCATGCCCGAGCCCAGGCAAGGCCAGGTACACCTGCCAGGCCAGAACACCCTCAGTCCACAGACACATGAGCTAAATAAGTGGTGGTTATTTAAAACCATTAAGCTGTGGGGTGTTCGTTAGGTGGAAACACTCACTGATATATGAGGGCAGTGGTTACAGACCTGCCACACTGGAGATGGGTTCTAGGAAGCCTCATTAAGCCCAATGTCTCCCTCAGCCTTCAGCTTCATCCACAGCTCCAGGAGCGCTCCATGTGATTACTGACTTACTCCAGGGGTGTGACTGCCTGTCTTCCAAGCAGAGGTGCTGTCTTTGTGCAGGATATCGTCTCAAAGAATTCTATGTAGCGCACAGCCTCAGGAGATAGAGCGTGGCCCTTCGGAGCACAGGGGAAGCACACTTCCTGCCCACTGTGAAAGACTGGAGTCCCATAATCCCAGATGTTCTCTCCTGTAACGGACCCCACTGCACGACCAAGCATCACCTGGTCCTGTGAACCTGAGAACCGGGGCTTGAGGAATGGGTGCACAAAATCGCTGACAGCACTGTGTGTAATAAAGGTTTTCATCTGCCCACTCAGGAGGCTCAGGCCTTTGCCCACATCCACGATGCTGTGGCAGACGAACTTGCTGAACTACAAGAGGGCAAAATCTCAGACCTTTCACGGTTCCTGACAGCAATGAATCATCGTTCCCGTGTATAAAACTATCAGCCCAACTCACATAGTGTCTGTAAAGGTCCATTTCTCTGCAAATGGCCCTGGAAAAGCACATTATGTGTCTGTTCCGAGAAACTCCAGGACAGGGACATCTGTACACATCCTTCTTGTTCTTTAAAGGACAGGGGATAAACGTGTAAGGTCAACACTTCTCCAATCAGTAGAGAAACAGGAAATGGTGGGCTAGATACAGATAGAGTAGGAACACAGAGCTTGCAAGGCAAAAGGAAAATATAGCTGGAATATGAAAACATGCAAGAACACAGCAGAAGGGGCTCCCATCCTTCATTTGGGCAGCACATGTCTTTTTTCTGCCCACCTCAGTCCTGTCCTCTCATCTTCAGGCCTGTACCTCCAATCATCACACATTTGTGGCTGTGGGGTCTGGGTCAACCTTCCTTTTCCATCCTTTACCAAAGCCAGATGCTGCTTTGAATAAATCTTGTGAGCACCTGAATGGCGTTTTCCTTTCTGATTTGCAATGGGGATTTCCGGAAAGAACAGGAAAGACATTCCTTAACCCCAAGGTTACACGGAAATTCAGAAGTGTCACACTTTGAGTGGGTTTGAAACTAGAGAACAAGCTGACAAACTGGGTGCCTGGTGTCATCTACAAGGAAGAAGCAGTTGCCACAGCAGAAATTTCTTTGGAAAAATACCACCCCAGAGCAGAGTTGCCAAGGAGCACATCCAAAACCAGAGCTGGAGAAAACAAGACCATGCTCAGATCCTGAACTACAAAATATTATTTATTCTTAGAGAACAGGTAGTAACTAACTTCTGTCACATCACCAGTGAGTATAACCTGCCTTTTTTTGTTGTTTTCGTGCACTATCGAGTCTCCTCCGTAAAATGAGCCATAAAGACCAACCTCTTTTCTGGGAATGCCGAATCCTATAGTGCCCCTTTTTTGGTTTTCTGGAATAAATACTGCTGTGTGGGTCCTTCATGCTGTGCTGTGACTCAGATGGGAAAATGGGACTCGGTGTCAGCTCCACGAGTCGGTAACTGGATGATTTTAGGAAAGGCATCAGACCACTCTGGAAATGTACATCCATGGTCTGTCTACTGGGGGTGATGA
The DNA here is from genome assembly GCF_922984935.1 of Meles meles. NCBI lineage: Eukaryota > Metazoa > Chordata > Mammalia > Carnivora > Mustelidae > Meles > Meles meles. Next base: position 91,495,859 of record NC_060068.1, read on the forward strand.
TCCAGGATCACTACAGAGAATGAATAAGATGAGAGGAAGTTCAGTTCAGCATCGGGCACACAGTAGGTATTCAGGAAGAGCCACCAGCCACAGTCCAAACCCAGCCTGGGAAGGGGCTATATAACACAGCAACTTGGAATTTCTGGCTTCCTGCCACAGTGCCCTGCTTGTTTCTCCTTATCTAACCAGTGACAAAGCAAAACCCCTGCATTTAATAAAGAGTATCCGCCAGATCAGCCCTGTGTGACTGGTTTGGAGCAGATAAGGGACAATATCAGGAAGCTGACACACCGAACCCCAGCTCTCCCACAGTGTCGGGTTGAAAACGTCTGTAATATCCGCTACTGCCTATCTATTTAGACTCTTCACATCAGCACTGTGAAGCCAAGTTCTCAAAAACTCTGGTAGGCAAATGGGGGAAAATGTGACTTCCTCTCAGGTTACACAATGTTCTTCTATTTCAAAGCCTTTTCCAAGAGCCAGGGTGACCACTGTGAAGTGAGGGAAATGAGCAGGGAGGTGAGACGATGAGGTTAAGGCCTCTTTAAGAAGCACTGAAGTCAAAGAGAACCAGGGTCCCAGGTGGGAGCTCAGAATGAGGGCACATCCAGGGCCCAAGCCTGCTGGGATCAGGGACGCGCAGGGACAGCTGCCTCAGATGGTGGGAGTTTTATTTTATTTTATTTTCAGCGTAACAGAATTCATTGTTTATGCACCACACCCAGTGCTCCATGCAATACGTGCCCTCCATAATACCCACCACCTGGTTCCCCCGACCTCCCACCCCCCCCCACCGGCCCCTTCAAAACCCTCAGATTGTTTTTGAGAGTCCATGGTCTCTCATGGTTCACCTCCCCTTCCAATTTTCCTCAACTCCCTTCTCCTCTCCATTTCCCCATGTCCTCCATGTTCTTTGTTATGCTCCACAAATAAGTGAAACCATAGGATACTTGACTCTCTCTGCTTGACTTATTTCACTCAGCATAATCTCTTTCAGTAGATGGTGGGAGTTTTAAATGGCAAGCACTCAACCTCCAGAGCCAGCGTCCACTTCCTCCATTCTTCAGGATGGCTCTTCTTGGTGCAGAAGGCCCAACCAGGACCACTTACTGAGAGCCACTCTGACATGGACTTCTGACAGTTCACTGGGTTCCTAGAAATCAAGCTCCTGTGTCCTCAGTCCCCAAGAAAAAGGACTTGTTTAGCAAGTTTCGCCTGGAAGCAAAAGTCGACATGGGAGCACCTTCTCAGCATCTATAATCTTAACCTTTCCTTCTTTTGGCACTGACTGGGGAGTGGGTCAATTTAGACACTACTTTTTTCCTGGCTTGCCTTATTCAGAAGCACTGAGCTAACTCTATATTTTCTTTCAAGATCAGGAAACTACTTCAGAAACACATATGTTACTTCAAAATGACATATGGGCACTCGAGTGGTCTGCCATATTCTCAATCCCCAGAAGTGAAAACAAAAAGGAAACTACTACAGAGAGATATTGAAGAATCAAGGGGGTAAAATGCAAATTCCTTGTGTCTAACTGGTCAATTAATTTTAAGGCGTGGAGGCTGTAAATCAGGAAAACAGAAACATTGTACCATGAACGTGTTATTTTAACTTAAAAGATAGACTTGCACATCACTTCATTGGGGCCTTCCCACTGGGTATGGGTCCATTAATTTAAATTTCCCATTGTTCTTCTTGAAAAAAAAAAATTAAGACACATCACTCTGGTAGAGACTGCTGGCTCTTGACACAAATTTCTTCTTCCCCACTCCATAAGAACAGATTGCAGTTCAGTGTTTTTCTTGCCCCAAACTTTCCCCGTCTCCCTTGCGGTGAGGCATGATACCGTGCCTGAGTTGTTGTCAACAGAATGTTTGCAAAAGTGATGGGTCTGCAACAGAGTGTTTGCAGAGACATCTGGGCTTAAGAGAAGGCGAATGAATGCCTTCTCCATGTTCTTTCCTCTTCCGATTCCAGAACCCATAACAGGCTTACAGCCATTTAGATAACAAGAGACCTTAAGGATCCACAGGCCAAAATAACGAGAAAACCTGGACCCCTGAATGCTTGCACACACAGATTCCTCTAGAACGCTAGGAAATGACCCTGTGCACTCACACGGGATGACTTGAAAGAAAAGAAAACAAGCAAATAAAAGTTGATCTTCCAGGGGCGCCTGGGTGGCTCAGTGGGTTAAAGCCTCTGCCTTCAGCTCAGGTCATGATCTCAGGGTCCTAGGATCAAGCCCCGCATCGGGCTCTCTGCTCAGCGGGAGCCTGCTTCCCTCTCACTCTCTCTGCCTGCCTCTCTGCCTACTTGTAATCTCTCTCTGTCAAATAAATAAATAAAATCTTTAAAAAAAAAAAAAAGTTGATCTTCCAGAAGCCGCAGAATTATTACGAGGCCTCTTTGTTCACTAGCCTTAGTCTTCCCTCACAGTTCAATCATCTGGAGCACCCAGCTTCAACTTGTTAATGTGAACTAAAAATGTAAAAAAATATATACCCAGGAAACAATCGGAGGGTAGAATCCATCATAGTTTGATGACTTTTCCTCCATTTCTTATAGATGTCTTCATTTTTACCCTCATGTTTCATCCTTTAAAAGTAATACCTGACTAAATTCTTTATCACAAACAACACAGCGGGCACATATATATTGTGGCACATGCTGACCCTGGGTGTTATCAGTCACTGCTTCTTGGCAAACCATCCTCAAACTCCCATGTCTGTGGTCAGCCGTTCAGGCTGGGTTCTGCCGAGCACCTGCCTGGATCAGCTGCAAGCCCGCCGGGCAGCTCTGCTTCTGAGGGTAGAATACGTGGCATGAGGCTGAGGGGTCAACCGGGCCATCATCCAGCAGACTGTCCTGTACAGGGAACCACAGTGTGCAAAGCTTTTTGAGGGCACATGTTAATTCTGTCTCATTCTGTGGCTTGAAGCAAGTCCCAAGGACAGCCAGACTTCAAGGGCAGGGGAATGGGTGCCACCTCTGGAAGGAAGAAACTGCATTCCTTGCAAAGAGGCACAGATACAGGAAAGGAACTTGTTGTGAACACGTTTTCTAAACAGTCTTCCATAGACAGTAAACATACAAACCAAGGGATGGGTAGTGAAGTGAATGAGAACTGCTCCAGAGTAAAGCACTAGCCAAGAGAGTGCCAATAGGTGCCAAGCATGTCACTCAAGGTGATCTGCAGGAGGGATGGAGATCACCTGCTCTTCTAGGAAAAACATGAACCAGATGCCATTTAAACAGAGTTTCTGCTATTTCCAAAACTTGGGAAGTTTTAGAGCAAGAACTGCTTTTTGCAGTCAAGTTACAAACAGTCTAGGATAAGAATGATGTGGCAGAGAAGGTTGGTCAGGGCTCACTAAATGTCCCATGTGCCTATAACATTTCCGTGTCCCCTATAGTTATAATAGGGCTGTGGGACTAGTTCTGACTAATGAACTATATGACTTCCGGTCTGAAACACAGTGTGCCTCGTCAGTGCCCCTTTTCCCTCCTAGCAATGACCTTGAAATCCACCCATACCAGATGGTAGAGCTACGAGACTAAGGAGGCCATCCAGTCTAGAATAAACTTTACATGAGTGAGTAATTGCACTGTGCTAAGTTACACCACTGAGACTTCAGGATTTATCTTTAACATAGGCAAGTCTATCCTGATTTGTTCAAATGGTAATGCCCGCTTGAACATGGAAAAGACCTCAAGGGAGACCAAAATAATCTGTGTAATGCTTTCATGCTCCAGAATCAGATTTCAATGATCAGAACATCAAGTTCTTAAAAGACAGTCCCAGGAACACACAATTACTATAATACTAGGTGAGTTATATTCCAAAAAGAAACTCATTTTTAAGAGAGTTCTTCAACGAGATCCACATTCTCCAAGCCCCAGGAAAAAATGACTTGAAAGACCATTCTATGAGTACCCAAAGTCACCCCTAACTCTGCAGCCTGGGTGGGAGGCAAGGGGATGAAGACCTATGGTAGGTGGGAGGTACACAGTGCTCCTATTTTTACTTTATGGGGAATAAATTCCATTACTCAGGACCACTGAACACTGATTCAACCTGTAGACCAACCACCATTTCCCCAAATGGAAGAGGAGGGAGGGGCCTCATTTCACATCAATACACTAAGAGTAAGAAAAACTCAACTTGTTCCATAGACCCTCTGGGGCTCCCGACCCCACCTCACCCATCCCCTGAAAGGCATGCTACTCTCACAACCACAGCTCCTTGACCAAAAGTGGGAAGGACCTTGGTCAAACCCTGAATACAAAAGTTCCAGACCCAACATTCTGTGGAAAGCTTCAGGGAGGCAGACAGTACATTTGGGGTGAGTGGGCTCTATTCCCTGGGATGCCTTTTTGTCTCCTTGTGGGTGGAGAGGTTGAACATCAACTTCATTATCAGGAGAATTAGAATAGGAAAAAACAGCAGATAAATGTGTTTGTCCATATTGTATCCTAACAATACAGTAATTACAAGTATTCTGGAACACTGAAACTAAACACACATTTAGAAACATTAGTAAGTCCTCAGAGGTTTGGACTTCTTCCTCCAACATGACATCAACTTGGGATGACCTCCCTCTAAATCTGTAATATTCCTCCAGCCTGGTATATCTGGGGAAAGAGAGGAAAGGATCAATTATAATGTACACAGGTTAACAGAAATTAAAGAAAGTGAACTAGTTGAGGAGGCTTGGCTTAGAGGAGGATAAGCAGAGAAGATAATGGCAAGCAGGGAGAGGAGGCCCATGATCTCTAGCCTGGACTGTTCTCAGACACGAGGCAACATGATCAGCTCAAGCCCCAGTCACGCAACATCACAGATCACACTGCACTCTCCCTAGATTACAAGAAGTGCCAGCGTCCCTTCTCCCAGGGATAAGGAGTGAAAGACCTAACTGGTGGAGCACAGGCAGTGGTGAACAAAACACAAGCTAAGACCAGAAAGGTACGGTCCTGGACCTGTCCAAAGCCATGCCAGGCTCGACCCCCCCAGAGCTCCCAGCCAGCTGCCTTCCTCCCTATATCTAGGCTCTGCCCTGGTGGGCCTTGCCCTGCCTCACCTCGCTCAAGCACAATTACTTTTTACAAAATTTGTCTCCTGCCCCTAAAAAAGGCAGTATCAAAACCATCTTGGTACTTGGGAGGGAAATAAGCCAGGTATTTTTTAACCTTGTGCATGGCCCCTGGCACGGCCAGCTCCCTGAGTACAGGGGTTGGTGACTGCAGCCATAAGGATCTGGAGGAAACTCAGGACCCTGAGAAGCTGGGGGACATTGTCAGATCCACTGTCCAAATCCTTCCCACTCCTCAGAATCCAGTCTCAACGCCAATTCTGTAAAGTGGACTCAAATTCCTTTCCCAGAAGCAGCCTCCCAGAGGACCTCATCAGAAGTTTTCTTAGAGCATTTCTCATGTCATCCCTTTTAAAAATGCTTTCTCTCTCTTCTCAGACTTCAAAGTCCAAGAAAGCGGTTCTCGCACAAGTGTATTCTTTGGATCCCCGGCAGGGCTGAGAATGGTGCTGTACCCTGACCAAAAAGATGAGTGCAGGTGGCACAGGCCAGCCTGGGGGAGAAGAATGGAAGGGAAGCTGAGGCAGGAGAGATGCATGCGGGGGGGTGGGGGGGGAGGAGACTCAGATTTAGGGTTCGGTAATGGACGTGACCAGACTCTGTAATGCCCACAGCTCTCCTGGGCAGGTCTGTGGCCTTGCCTTTGGGGAGATGCTGCCCATTTTTCCTAGTTGGAAATCTGGAAACATCTCCACATTTTCTTACCTAACCTCCCATTTTACTTTCCTCTTTTCTACTGTAGGTTCCATGGCCTCTGTATGGTGTGACTGCTCTAGGTCAACATTTTCTAGGACACAAAGTTAAATCAATAAATTACTGGATACCTACTATGCAAGACACTATATGGAACTAAAGATTTTTAAAGATATGGAGCTCTAGATTTTACACCTGAGTGTGAAATAAAACAGCGACATTTTCCAACCTGGGAAAATATCAAGTTCATTCCACTAGCATCCAGAAATGATTTGTCATCACTTGAGTGAACATTTCCCTGGTACAATCACTCTTCTTTGTGAGTAAAAGGCTTTATATACTCAATGACAAGAGTACAGTGAAAATGGTAGACTCATAAACTGCTGGTGGCATTATCATCGAAGAAAATATTCATGTGACCACATAATTTCTATCTTGAGACTATGTCCTTTGGCAATAAGTCAAAGAAGGAAAAATACAGATATTACAGAACCATATTCAATACCCTAAAATGGAAGCCCAAATGTCAATAATAGAAAAATTATTTAATAGCTTTATGATTATTTTGAATATATATATATTCATAAAATGAAGATTTCTAGAAATATAAAATATTTATAGATAATATTAGATGAGAAAAGCAGACTTCAATGTTTTCTGAGTAGTGTGGATATGACATGCAAAATTCTGTGTGCATATCAACAAGAACAGAATGGCAATACTCAAAGACAAAAGCAGATGTGTTAGGGTAGTGGATTATCTTTAACTTTGTACTATTGAAAATATGGGTGCTATTTGGCAGCATTCCACAGGGATGAAAGGAGAGGTGGATGGGAACAGGAAAGGGGGAAGGAAGACTGACTAGCCCCAGATGAGATTCACTAACAACACAATTCCCATTCTCAAAGCCACCTGGGCATCCCCAAAAGTGATTTTTTTAAGAACTTATACATACTATCAGTATAGGAACACATTAGAGAAAAATGATTTTTAGTGGCTTCTTAACTCATATGAGTAATTAGGTTCTATTATCAGCCCTTAAAAGAAGAAGCTGCGTATGTTCCAATCCTTGTACATCTAGAAATAAAAATGTAAGATTTGACATATTTAACCTTGTACAGAATGAGTATGTAAAAAAAAAGTGTGTACTGATTACAATAATATATGGCATGTAATATGAACTAGGTAAGCAACAACTAACTTTCTCAATTTTTGTTAGTTTTCCCTTCTTTTACACTTACAATATTGACAGTTAAGTTTATTTTTTCACTATTGCTCCCGAAGGCTGACCTCCCAGAAAAAGAGCTGTTCTTCCGCAAAGCTCCAAGGAAACTGGCTCAGACCCACCCACCACTGGAAGCAATACACCTAGTCAAGCACAAGATTTGGACTTCAGTTCTTTTTTTTTTTTTTTTTAAGATTTTTTTTTTTTAAGATTTTATTTATTTATTTGACAGATAGAGATCACAAGTAGGGAGAGAGGCAGGCAGAGAAAGAGAGAGGAGGAAGCAGGCTCCCTGCCAAGCAGAGAGCCTGATGCAGGGCTCGATCCCAGGACCCTGGGATCATGACCTGAGCGAAAGGCAGAGGCTTTAACCCACTGAGCTACCCAGGCGCCCCTGGACTTCAGTTCCTGCCAGGTTGGAGCAGAGATGGTTAATCCTTGTATTAGCTGGCCACAAACATTCTAAAACGTTTGGCCCACAGCCCCCCTCTCACCCTACCACATCAGGGAAGAGTTAGTGATTCCCTAATCTTGGAGCTAAAAAGGACACAGCTTTTTTCCCTCCCTGGAGTATGCTGCCTGATCCTCCCAGATCACCAGGCCCAAGCTAGAAGGTCAAAGTGGACAGATGCACTTCTTCCTGCTCTTGTCCCCGTGGGTATCCCCAGGGAGTGCTGCTCCAGCAGGTCTAGCATGTGCTGCTTGGCTATTTGCCTTCAGTTGCAGGAAAAGCATATACTTGAATGTGTGTAAGTTAGGATATGGCTCTGCTGTACTTGGTTTCCTCTCTTACCTCCTCTCTAGCTTTTTTTAATGAGGTGAATGACATTCATGGACATTCTAGTATCAAATGAAAATAAATCAAACTAGGCCATTAAAGCTCTAGCTATAAATATAGGTATATGTACATCATACGCTGCCTTTCATTCACATCGGACTCCTTTAGTTTGGATCCCAAGATTATACTAACTCTATAATGTGAATTAAAGAGCATTCACTCTTCTATTCTCTAAAAGAACTGGCCCAAGATTGCAATTATGCTCCACAAATATTTGGTAGAATTTACCTATAATGCAGGTGATTTAGGAGGACTGTAGACTTTTCACTACTGATTCAATTTCTATGAGGATGTAGTTATTGCCGTGGCACTCTGAAAGCCTTAGGTGACAAGTTCATTCTCATCAATACCATTATTGTGCGTTTCCCTACCAGAGTATAAGCTCCACAGAGGAAGCAACTGTGTTGGTCAGGTTGACCACTATATTTCCACATCATAGCACCAGCTTGAAATATATGGGTTAAATTAACATGTTGTTAAATAAAACCTCAAGAGAATCTACCAAAAAGCTATTAGAAATACTAAAAATATTTAATAAGAAGAAGTTAGCCAACTACAAAATAAGTATGGAAAGCTTTCTTAAACATCAGCATTTACTAGCTTAAAAATATTTTGGTCACAGACCTGTACCCCTGGGGCTAATATACATATGTTAATAAAAAAATTGTTTGGAATCAAAATTTCCACTTGAGGGGCGCCTGGGTGGCTCAGTGGGTTAAAGCCTCTGCCTTCGGTTCAGGTCATGATCCCAGGGTCCTGGGATCGAGCCCCACATCTGGCTCTCTGCTCTGCAGGGAGCCTGCTTCCTCCTCTCTCTCTGCCTGCCTCTCTGCCTAGTTGTGATTTCTCTCTGTGAAATAAATAAAATATTAAAAAAAAAAATTTCCACTTGAATTAGGAATGACTAATGAGAAAACTAAAAACATGTCTTAAAGGGCACAGAATAGTTAAATAACTGAGCGGACATACATATTCTGAAAGTGGACAACTGTAAAGAGGTCAATGTTTTACAGATTAATCCACATGTTTAAATTAGCTTCAAGTAAAATATTCTAAAGTAGAGGAGACAAATTATAAAGGATTACAAACCTAAAAAAAGTGTAACAGACCCAGGGACTACTGTTCTACATGACATATGTGTGTGTGTGTGTGTGTGTGTGTGTGTAGGGCTTATTTATTTATTTACTTAGGGAGAGAGAGGGTGCACGTGAGCAGGGGGGAGGAGCAAAGGGAAAGGGAGAGAGAGAATCTCAAGTAGACTCCGTGCTGGGCGCAGAATTCAATGCAGGACTCTATCTCATGACCCAGAGGTCACAGCCTGAGCCAAAATTAAGAGTCGGAAGCCCAACTGACTGAGTCACCTAGCACCCTATGTTTTATATATTTTATCTTTAAAACAACACTGGAAGGTAAAGTATTATTATTACCTTATCCCCATTTTCCCAGATGGAAAAACTGAAGTCAAGAACAGGGGATGGTGGAAGGGGCCAGGGTTGGTGTGTAGACCATTATGTAATCACTGTGTTTATATACAATGCCCATGTCCTCTGTCTGGTCCAACATGCCCACGTCGTCAGCCTCTGTGAGATTAAAATTCCCATCTCCTGGATGAGGGTTGTCTCCATGGGGGATGGCAGTCATCAGGAGGTCCCACTTATTATTCAGACTTCCAAGCAGTCCTACTCAGGGACTTCTGTACTTTTCCTGTATGGTCAGTCCTCTCCTGGCATCTGCTTCTTGGAGGACTGACCTGACAGAACACTCACTCACCAAATATTAAGGCAATTTTCAAATCTATTTATAAGAAATACACAAGGATAGAAAAAATAGGATATGATGCTATCAAAAGTGCCAGTATTCCAAATGTATATACGATCCTAGTTTTGTTTTTATTAAAAAAAATAGAGAGAGAGCAAAAGGTGTCTATCTGTGTGTGTGTGTATAAATAAAATCTTTTACACATACACATCACAACATTGAGAATGGTTATTTCCAGTTGAATGGATTATGAGTATTTGTTGCTTCTTCTATACCTTTTTCTTATTTTGCAATGTTTCAATAATAAGCATTACTACCTTTATTACCAGAAACAAAAATAAAGTGTGCACACACATACACACACACACAAAGTGCTCATAAGAACCATCAAGTTCCTCTGAGGTTCAACAATGAACAGAGAGCAGGGGCTGGCCTCCCTTTGGAGGTCAAGGCACAGGAGTCAGACACAGCTAAGCAGCAAGAAATACAGATTATAATGTCACCACTGAACAGCTTGGAAAATGTGCACGGCTGATTCCAGATGTTTTGAAAATCCAACCTGCATTTAGGAATCTTGACAGAGCATCAGAAAAGAACAAAGCAGATGGAGCGCAAACCTACTGAACATTGATTGCTTTAGCTTCATTTTGTTTTAAAAGAAATTTCTACCAAGTCACTATTTAACCAAGCTACTTTTTTTTTTTAATTTCATTTCTCATTCTGTAAGCAAAAATGGTGTGTCTTCTCCTTTTCAAAGGAGAGGTGACTTTCCTCCCAAGTCTGCAAATGGGCCATCAGAACATTAAGATGGCAGAGGGCACATGTGCTATCCCTCTTCCTAGAACACATTCAACTTGCCCTCTATCCCTTCACCACGGAACCACCTTTGTGTCTGCTGTTCTTGAGGAAGTCCGGTGAATGAAAATGTCAGAACAGGGACGCCTGGGTGGCTCAGCTGGTTAAGCATCTGTCTTTGGCTCAGGTCATGATCTCAGGGTCCTGGGATTGAGTCCCAAATCAGGCTCCTTGCTCAGCAAGAAGCCTGCTTCTCCCTCTGCCTGCCACTCCCCCTGCTTGTGCTCTCTCTCTGAAAGATAAATAAAATCCTTAAAAAAAATTTTTTTTTAATGTCAGAACAATGTAACAGCACCACAAACACAACAGTGTGAACTAACATTTATCAGATGACTTTTATGTGCCAGACAACGTTCTCAACACTTTCCATATATGAAATAGCTTACTGAATCTTCATAGGAATTCCACAAGTGAAATACTAATACCATCCTCATTTAACAGAGGACGGCGCACAGTTGTGAAGAGGTAAAGCAACTTCGCCAGGAGCACAATCAGCGTGCAGTGGGGCTGCAGTTCGAGCACAGGACATCACAAAGGAGAAACAAGACAGAGAACAAAATCCAAGTATGCGGCTCAGGTACACAGCAGCTGTCCTTGACAGAAATGAAAGTTGGACAGTGCTAGATAAGCAGCATGGAAAGTGCAGTTTCACTGAGGAGCAAATTAGTCAAAACAGACAAAAGGATATAGACTTAAACAAGGGAGGACATCCAGCGAAGGCCACTAAATGCGCACTGAAGGACAAACAGATAAAATGCTGCAGACACGCAGGCAGTAGATGGGCCGGGACCGGAGTGGAACAAGTCAAAGAGGCCATTCCATGACGCAAAGGGCCGTGGAGAGGAAGGGAGTGAGCACCTGCAGATCGCTCGTAAGGGATATGAAATCAACAGAGGAATCAGTGTTGGACAGATGGACGGACTGTCTGCAAAGAGGAAGTAATGCAAATGCAGGGGCACAGATATCTCACCCTGAAAAAGCAAGAGGCAAGGAAGAGGCAAGGCGGAAGCAACTGATTTAAGGGAGATTTGCATCATTTCCTTTTCTGTATTATTTTAACCCTTGTATGTCTTCCTCAGCTACCCTGCCAAACAAGCAGAGAAAGATGAACTTGTCCCTCTCACCTTCTTCCATACAATGACATGGCACCAAGCCAGCCGTCCTTGCCCCACGACATGCAGCTAGGTTGGATGGTTGGTTTTCTGTAGGTCCTTTGTGTTTTGGGGGATTCATGCCAAGAATGAGGTATGATTTCAGGTGAGTAGGTCCCATATACACAATGGAATATTACTCAGCCATCAGAAAGGATGAATACCCAAATTTGCATCAACATGGATAGAACTGGAGGAGATTATGCTAAGAGAAATAAATCAAGCAGAGAAAGTCAATTATCATATGGTTTCACTTATTTGTGGAACACAAGGAATAGCATGGAGGACATTAGGAGAAGGGAGGGAAAAATGAAGGGGGGAAAATCAGAGGAGGAGATGAACCATGGGAGACTATGGACTCTGGGAAACAAACTGAGGGTTTCAGAGGGGAGAGGATGGGGGGGTGGGTGAACCCGGTGATAGGTATTAAGGAGGGCACGGATTGCATGGAGCACTGGGTGTTATACACAAACAATGAATCATGGAACACCACATCAGAAACTAATGATATGCTATATGGTGACTAATATAACTTAATTTTAAAAATGGAAAAAAAAGAATTCACAAAAAAGAAAAAAAAGGGGATTCTCCTCTTGCAGAACTACTGCAGCTATAAAATAAAACCACAGACATAAAGAAAATACATGTTCAGGCTTGACACTTAGAATGTGGTCATAAGGAGGAGGGTGTCTCTCCCCAACTCAAAATAAACTCAAAAATAGTCAGCGGGCTCAGCCTGTGGACCATGTGACTCTTGACCTCAGGGTTATAACTTCAAGCCCCATGTTGGGAGTAGAGATTACTTAAAAATAAAATCTTAAAAAAAAAAATAGTCAATCTCTCCCCACTGGAATCAGATCCAAGTCCAGGCACTCTGACATGGCTTCGAAAGTTCTCTATTGGCCAGCCCCCTACTTATATGTTTTCAAAACATTAGTCACAGAATCAACTCACAGCATTTACATCTTGGCAGTATGAATCCTCCTGAGAAATGCCCAAAAGCCTGTGCAAGAGGACTTAAGAATTAAATGACATGGGACGACCCCTTCATCACGGAGCCTAAGTCACAAATCACAGAATTTATCTACCAGTTCAGTCTTTCAGCTCCAGGGGCACTGAGTGAGGAAATATCATAGCTGCATCCTGAAACACTGGTCAACTTTGGATATGATGAGACAACAGTGCTGGGTCACTGGCGAGAGCTCGCTGTTCAGACAGCAGCAGAATAAGAGGGAGACATTGGAGAAGTCGAGATTAAATGAGTAAGAAAGGAGAGCAACTAGCACATAATTTAAATTAGAAAAATGAAGCTGGACTACTATGCTTTAAGATAGATGGCCATAAGTGGTTAGGCTTAAAAATAAGCAAACAGCAGGGTGTGCAGGGCCCCCTGGCCAAGCCGGAGGAATTCTAGAGCAAGTAAGAAGAAAATTGCTGCTGCCATTGTTCTCTATGTAACTAAGACTAAAAGTCACTTGGGTCTGTATTCCAGACACACAAATCTCATTTTTACCAATCCTTTTGTTAGCTCTCTGCAAAGATGCTACTTCTATTTTATTTGGGTTTTGTTGTTTTTGCCCTCCTGGCAGTTTCCTCCCCTGTATTCAAGCCACAGCCTCATGTTCTGGTCCCAGCTCCAAATGAAGGCTTACGACCCAGGCCTGCCGGGCCATCAGAATGCCACCTTCATTGGCCGCCGTGGTTGGTTCAGGGTGGGGTCTGCAGCCCAACAAGAACCAATGAGATACAGCCAGACCAAGACAAGTTGGGCAGCAGGGGAAAGGAACTTACTTTTTCCTACTGGAATTTCAATAAATAAAATAACACGTACCGGGGGCCACTCTGGAAGCCAACACGATGAAAAACAGAGCCAAGACATGGTAAGAAAGTGGATCCTCATAACACGGTCTGGGTGCTTGGGTCAGCCCAATCTGAAGCTAGTATCTCCCAACAAAGTCAATTATATTAGCCAATAAATTCCCATTTTTCTTAAGCCAGGTTGAATTGGGTTCCATTCTCAAGACAGAGAGTCACAACCAGTGGAGAAACAGAAGCTGAGGCTCAAATAAAACTTATATCAGCCAGAGAAGTGGGATGGCCCCTGGACTGGGAGGCACACTCTGCTTCTCTGCATCTGCTCAGCATGTAAGACCCTTAACTCCAAGGCTGTGCCTTCCTGGAGGGAGAGCTGGTATGGACTCCCAAAGACCCAAACAGCACCTTACCCAAATGTGTTCGGAAAATATCCACCCATTTTTGGTCAGAGAGGCCTCAGGCAGCCAGGAGGGAAAGCCAGCTGGAGGAGGCCCTCTATATACTTTCTACCTCATAATATTCACCATAGGACCTCCTTCTTGCCCACCATACTCCAGCTCAATCCACCACCACCTCCAGTGAAACTGGTTTCACTGCTGTCCCCAGACCATATGGAGTGTTTTCCTGATTCCACAGATGGAATTCTCCCTGCCTGGTTTCCTCAACTTCCTCCTGTTCACCCATCTAGCTAGCCCATATTCCATGACCTGCCTCAACTCTTCTCCATTTCCTCTGGCCACAATAACCCACATTCTAACTCAGATTTCTCATCCATAAAGTAGGACAGTAATCTGTTGGAGATTTAGCTATTAAAACATTATTATGTTAATTATAATGACTGTAAGAGCCATTTATGGAGCATTTTAATATATGTCAGGCACTGCCTACATTCTTTCCATGAAATTACCTCATTTAACCTTCATGCACCCTTATGAAAGATAATGTTCTAAAATACATTTAGTTAACAGAGGCACAGGGAAGTTCAGTTACTTGCCCAATGCCATACAACCAGAGGGTGACAGGGCCATATTTGAAACCCAAGCAGTAGGGTGACTGGCCTTCCATTCTGAATGGCTATGCTCCACTGCTCTGAATGGGATCAAGATGATATAAAAGCATGGAGTACAGGAATGTCAGCATCCTGCACAAACCTCTTCCATCCTAAACTGTAAATCCCCTAGGAGAGATACATCTACAGGGAACAAGGCAAGATAACTGCTTTCCAACTTACTATTATGTTACTGAACACCTAGGAGTGAGGCCTAAGAAGGACTATGCCTTCTCCTAAACCTAGATACAGGTTTTATCACCAGCCAGCCGCCCAAGCCTGGAGCAGTGATAACTGTGCTCCAGGGGTACTCATGAGAAAAGAGCCAAGGCTGGATTAGGATCTTTACCACTGATCCAGGAACTAAACTAAGATAACCAACATCCCAATTTGCCCTAATAGCCCTGTTCATGTCTGTTTCCCTGGTGTAGATATTAATAATTTCATAAGTTTAGTTTGGACTATAAATGAATTGGTCACCTGAGGTGTACTTATATGCCAACTAAAGGAAGGAGAACATCCTAGACTCCTGACCTTTCTTCCTATGACTACCTCTCTGGTTCACATTACTGCTACCGTGTGTACCTTCTGAAGGGAGAACTTCTTGAGCAAATCTCCAGAAGTTCTTTCATGAGTAAGGGTGGACATTAACTCAAGACAAAAATCAAACTATATTAGTGAGCTTGGCCTGTTATAACAAAATACCATAGACTGGGTGGCTTGAACAACAGGTATGCATTTCTCACAACCTGAAGGTTGGGAAGTCCTGGATCAAGATGGCCGAAGATTCAGTTCCTGTGAGAGACCTCAAACTGGCCTGTAGAGAGTCGCCTTCTCATGTCCTCACAAGAGAGGTCAAGAAAGAGCTCTCATGTCTCTTTTTTTAAGAGCACTAGTTTCATCATGGGGGGAGGGAGACACCTTTAACCTCATCTGAACCTAATCACCTCCCAAAGGCCTACTTCCAAATACCATCACATGGGGGAAGGGGGAAGGCTTCAACACACAGATTTGGGGAGAACACAAGCATTCAGTCAAAACACAAACAAAAAATTCACCCCAATTACATTACCCATTTCAAACAGGATTTAGCTGTCTCACTTAACTCACATATCTGCTTAAATATCACCAGCTGTCCATGATCAACCTTTCTAAAACACCAGCCACCAGGGTCCTCATACATGGCTTAATCTTTCTTCTTGGCAACACTGTGTGTGCGCGTGTGTGTGTGTATAAAAACTATTTTTAATAGTCTCCCCCTCTGAAAATGTCCTGTAACAGCAGTCCCCAGCAGAATTCTACCTGAAATTTCAAGAGGGAAGCTACTGCAGCTCCTCTTCCCTTCCACCACATGGCCCTCCCTCCCTGGGCTGTGAAGACAAATGTGATAATGCATGTGTGGTGCGTATAAACTGACCTCAAATCTTCCATGAACCAACATGAAACTTGTTCTAACCATGTAACTGTATGGTCTTTCCTTAAAAAGGAAGTCCTGCTCCCACAGAGCAGTGGGAAAATGAAATCTGAGCCAATCCAGTAAATTCAAACCACAGTGGTCTTTTTTAGTTATTACTATTTAAAAATGTAGTCCTTCTTGGGTAAATATTCAAATTCAAGTACTGCTGCTCTGACTGTTCAGTTGAGCACTCCCTTTGTTACCACCTACCTGCTCTGGTCTCTCTCCACATCACCAGAAGGTCCTGTCTCTGCCCATCGCTGCAGGAATGGCTCCTGAGGGAAGGAGACAGTCACTCATACGAACCATGGGTTCAAGTTTGCTCCTGGCCTCACGTGACCGCCAACAGAAGGAAGTTGGCAGCCTTGCTTCCAAAATGACCTGAGTCTCATGGGAGACTTTGTCATGCCCTACCCTTGGCAGGTGGTGGGAAAGAGTGCCCCTCCCAGACACTCAATCTCTGCTCTCCAGGGAGCCCCACTTCTTCCAGCAGAGGCTGTGGCAAACGGGGCCCTGCAGGCCTGCCACAAGCTCCAGTCTGCCCCCCTGGTTTCATCCGCTCCCACCCAGAGTGCACTGTGCCTCACCTAATCATCAGAGATTTGAGGAGGCCGGTCATGAAAGAAGGAGGGTACACCTCCTAGTTGTCTCAAGTACGGCCTCAAGAGGAGACAGTGTCTACAGCGCCATTGCCCACGCATAACTGCTGCACAACACACAAAGCCTGTGAGGGAGTGTGGGGGCCCGGTTCCCATCATGCCTTGTTTGGATAAGATTTGATCCTGTGGTGTTGGTAGTCTGCGCAGCTGAGAAGAAAGCTTTATCCGGTTTATCCTTCTCTGCTTGGACACCAGAGCTGGAAGCCCGGCTTCAGGGCTTTCCCTTGCCACTTGCAGTGTAACCTTGAGCAAATCGCTTAACAACGTATATGACTTCTCCGTAGACGGGGTAATATCATGAAAAGTAAATAAGTTAGTAGGGACAAAGTGCTCGGGGATCATTTCCAGCACACAGGCACACAGCGCTGGGCCATAATTACTAGCGGAACGAGGCTTCTGTCTGACGGTGAGGGCTGCAGCTATGTCTGCAGCGGGTTCAGAGGACTGAACCAACGTGTCACTCAGTGGCACTGCACCGGGCAGCCTGTCCTAGCGTGCTCAAGGGGGCTGACCTTAGTGGCGCAGGGCAGTGGGAGAGGGACCAGGGGCCTCAGAAGAGACCATCTGACTCGGGTTCTGGAATGATGGCAAAGTTGCTTTCAGAAACGGCTTGGCAATTTTTTACTTTTTCCATCTCGTTTTTTGCTGGTCCAAGAGCAGACCTCCCTGGTTTGACAAGGAAAGTCACTGCTCACCAGGGCTTCTTCTGCATATGGGAACGTCTGCTTCCCATATCACGCGAGGCCCATCCGCATAAATCGCATAGACTTGGCGACTGTGAAGGAACCGCATGGTGACCGGCACAGGATTCCTGACCTGTCTGAAGGAAACACAGTTGTGGTATTGCTCCCTTTTTGTCTTTTGGCCTCATCAGTGGTGAAATGCAGCCACACGCCGGGCAGCTGGAGCCGGCAACCTTCCAGACCCCGGGCCCCACCGGCCTCACAGGCTCTGCACACCGTGGTGGATGCCCTGGCAAGGGCTGTCTCCGCAGCCAGTGAAAGAAGCACCTCTCCCTCGCCGGGAGTTTTTAACTTACAGACCCACCAAGGAGCCAGAGTAGGCCCTTGGCGGAAGAGTAGGAAGGTATCACCTTCCTTCTGACCACGCACGCTCGTGCACACCCTGAGGGGGAGTGTCTGCGCATGCGTGCAGGGCTGAGATCCTGGGCGGAGGCGGCGTGTGCGTGCGGGGCGGGGCCCTGGTGGGAACCCGGAGCCCGGCAGCGCTTGAGAATGTTGCGTGGCAGAGGCAGAAAAGCAGGGAGGTAGGGTGGCTTGGCGGGTGTGAGGAGGCAGGGGAGAGGCAGGGGAGAGGCAGGTGGAGGATAGACGGCAAGGGGACGTGTGTGACATGCTTGAAGTGCACACCCGGACTGAAGGCCCGGACACGCCCGTGCAGCCTGGTTGACACCAGTGAGAACAGGGGCCAGCCATGTGACCTGGGGCAGATTACGTGGCCCTTCCCAAGCCTGTGTTCACGTCTAGAAAAGGGAGAAAACTGTACTCTTACATGTATTGTGAGGATCAGATTAAATAGGTACCACCACCATAATTATTTTTGTTGTTATTTGCTGGGTTATAATCCCTGGCCCAGAGTGAAGGAAGATATTGAGAAATGGGACCGCCTAGTCAGTGGCTTTCCAATTCAAGTGTCTGACTTTTATATGATTTTTTCAATGAAAATGTAAAGCCAACACGTTAATCTACAATGAGAAGCACAACTTCAGAGAAGAGCAGACACCCGCCCCCCCCACAAGAGCAGACGACTGCCCACCATCTCTGAAGATGGGTTCTAAAGTGATGACAGCCCCTGATGTGTTAGTCCAAGGCTCTCTCCCTGGGACTCTAAGGCCCTAAGTACCCCCATTGTCCGGGAAGTATGATGTTCTGGAACTGTACTGGAAGTTACTCAGGAATGATGTGTAATTTGATATGATTAAACAGTGTTAGACAAGAGTCCTTTGGGGCCCTGCGTGTAAGACTGAGAAGACAGGGAAGGGGGAGTGGGAGGAACAAGGGAAAGGAAAGAGAGGAAAAAGAGAAATATTCTAAACCTGGATGGCGAGGAGCGTTTAACTGTATTAATTAGAAGCCACAGCCAACCAGCAGTAGAGACTAAAACTCTGTCCAATGTCCAGTCAACCCCTGCAGTCTCTGTGGTAAAACCAGATTATCTCTATTTTATACCACATGAGGTTTCTTAAATGTCATTTTAGGTAGTTTATTGAGGGAAACAGCAACCTTAATAAATATTTTCATATACATATTTCAGAACTCTGAAAGAAGTGTAGAAGGAAGTTTATCTTATTATTTTTGTTCTAACAACGATGGAAAATTATAATTTCTCATAATAAAAAGGCTATCTTTGGGTTTTATGTTCACTGAGGTAGAAACTCCAGAGTGGCCTGCCCCAACCTACATTACCAGACTCTTCTGAAGATGCTTCCCTGTAGGCATGACTGTTGGGCTCTGGGTCAATGAGATGGGGCTGGGGGGATCCCACAGGATCATGTCAAGGGCTGTGAAATCCCTGCAAGAAGTATGGTGGTCAGTAGCTCCTGTAGCAAAGAGTGTGCAGGGTTGCCAAGTCCTCACTGGCTACCACGGTGAGTTTCATTTTGATGCCCCTTGGTTGGCCTAGGTCCCAGCTCATTCTGCTGTTCACGGTGGAAGCTCAAATCCCCCAAAGCTGTTTCTGGCAACTATGCAGGCACTTTGTCACTGTCTTCCTCATCAGCTGCCCATCTGTCCCTGTTTGCACTCAGCTCCTTATTTTCAATTTTGGCTTGTCTGTAGCCCCTACCTAGCTGTCTGGACTTGGAGCTCCCGATAAGTCTGAATCTGAACACTCTTTCTGGATCTTCTGCCCTGGATATGCTGGAGATGCTAGTTTGGTTCTTGGAAAGCAACTCTGTCTTCTGGGTCTCGGCCATCGAAAGTGTGGCTGGGCTGCCCCCAATGGAACTGCCACGCTTCCTCCTTATGCTTCTATGAAGGAAGGGATGCAGATATTTCTAGGATGCAGAAAGCTCTCCAAATACTCTTGCTTATCTTCTGATAATGGTTAGAAGTGTTTAGATCTCTCCTGCTAAAGAGAAAATAGCCAAGAGCTTTTAATGCCAAGGTTCCATAGTCATTGAGTTATCTGAGAAGTACAGCTTCTTAATGAAGCAAAGCTGGATAAGTCTTTTTTTTTTTTTTTTCTTTTTTACAGAGAGAGAGAGAGAGAGAGAGATTACAAGTAGGCAGAGCAGCAGCCAGAGAGGGGAGGAAGCAGACTCCCTGCCAAGCAGAGAGCCCGATACGGGGCTCGATCCCAAGACCCTGAGATCATGACCTGAGCTGAAGGCAGAGGCTTAACCCACTGAGCCACCCAGGCGCCCCAAAGCTGGATAAGTCTTATGGAAGAAGTCTAATTAAGTGCACATGATAAAGCCAGAACAGGAATCAGAACAGTGAGAAAGTGTCTCTACTGTTCTTTGATGTTTCCTCCTTTACATATCTTTTTTTTTTTTACATATCTTTTTAAAAAATGCAGTGCTTAGTAATACTTACATAGCATAGCTGTTTGCTTCAGAGAAAAAGGTCTTAATTGAAAATTTTATGGTTCTGATTTGAGTCTCATATATTCAAGTGCATTTCTAAGTAGTTATTCCAGTAGTTATAACTCCATGCATTAGAAATAACTGGAAAGCATGATGATGAAGATGATGAAACCCCACCCCTGTAAATTCTGGGCATCTATCGTTTTGTTAGCATCAATGTTGTTTGAGAACCACCAGTCTGGTGTCCCTCAGACTTTGAAGCGCATATGAATAACCTGGACATGTTGTTAAAAAATACAGATTCTGACTCCCTGGATTTGGGGTGAGACCTGAATTCCGTAATTCTAAGAAGCTCCCAGATGAGGCTGCTGCTCCTGATCCCCACATCACCCTGGGAACAGAAGGCACAGACAACCGAACACAATGCAACTTCTCACCTGCTGGCGGCTGGGCCCAAACTGGAGATCAGCCATAAGAGAGTCGTCAGACTCCTCAGGACTGAACTCCTAACTAAGTCATGAAGTGATTAACAATGGATTCAATAATACCTCATCTCACCAAAGCCACACATAAACTACACAAGATCGGGATTATCATATGATTATTTATGGGTGAGAAAACCAATTCTCAGAAAGTCATACCATCAGTAAGTGGACATACTGGTTTTTCTATTGCTGCCTCACAAAAGACCACAAACTTAGTGGCTTAAACATGACAACTTCATTATCTTTTGGTTCTAGAAGTCGTAAGTCCTAAAATCAAGGCACTGGCTCTCAGGGGCTCTATTACAGAATCCATTCCTTCTGAGAGGCTCTAGGGCAGAATCTATTTTCTTCCTTTGGCAGCCTCCAGAGGCTTCCTGCATTCCTTGGTACAGGGTCCCTTACCCCATCTTCAAAGCCAACATCTCTGACCCATTTGCCTTCATTACATCTCCAGCCATAGCTGGGAAGGCACCTCTGCTTTTAAGGACTCATGTAATTTAGACTGGACCCATCTGAATGATGCACAACACTCCTGCATCTCAAGGTCTGTACCTTCATCAAATCTGTAAAATCTCTTCTACTGTGTAAATGAACATATTTAGTTTCTAGGGATTAGTGCACAGACATCTTTTAGGGGCCGTTATTCTGCCTACAATACTAGGAAAATCAAGATTTGGAACCTGGAATCCAACTCACATCTGATTCCAGAGTCCACACTCCACCCAGGACACAACTCAAAACTGTACCCATGTTGAATGTTGTTGTGTCTTCTGGAGACCAAATCAAGAGAGGAGCATAAGTCTGCTGCAGCTGTAGGCAGCCTGAATTCCATTATCATTTTAAATTGAACTAAAATAGCGCTGAAGCAGATTTTGTTTATTGTGGTTCACTTTGCATTCTCCTTAGACTCTGTGAAACCCAGTCCTTCTGCACAATGGCAGTGCCTTGGGAGAAAGCACAAATATCTACCAGCGGTTCCCACTCATTATTTAACCCAACTGAAAAATAAGATGGAAACCAAGGGGATATCCCTTGGCAATGAATTACTTAGAGTTCCAAGCAAGCATTCTGAAGCAAGGTTAGTAATGAGCCTTGAACATTGAACTCTCTTGCAGAAAGGTTGATGACTACTAAGGGGCTGTGATCACCTCATCATCACAGCAGACCGGCACTTCTGTCAACAGGGATTTGGCTCTTACAGTGAGCCAAAACTCATTCCACATTTCGTGAGTACATTCAGAACTTGGTTTTATTTTTTTGAGCAGCATTTCCATCGACAAAAGCAGGCTTCTAGATATTAGACACATCATGAGGACAATGTGAAGAGAGAATTTTTTTAAAGATTTTATTGATTGATTAATTTGAGAGAAAAAGAGAAATAAGGGGTGGGTGGTGAAGAGAAAGAGGAACTCAAGCAAATTCCACAGTGAACACAGAGCTGCACCCTGGGGCTCGATCTCAGGACCCGGAGATCATGACCGGAGCCAAAACCAAGAGTCACAATGCTCAACCGACTGAACCACCCAAGCACCCTTGAACAGAGAAATATTTAATGTGAGTTCTCTTAAACCCATCTGTTACAGGTTGAAATACGGACCCCTGCCAAAAAAGAGAACTGAAGTTCTAACCCCTAGTACCTCAGAATATGGCCTTATTTGAAAACGGGATCATTGCAGATGTAATCAGTTAAGATGACTGGTTTCCTTGTAAGAGGAAAGAGGCACGGAAGGTGCCCCCTTGGCGACAGAAGCGGAGACTGGAGTGACATATCCACAAGCCAAGGAACACCAAACAGTGAACCAACACCAAAGGTAGGTGAGAAAAGGAAGGACGCCCCCTACACTTTTCAGAAGGAAACCCTCCCTGCCAATACCTCAATTTTGGGTTCCCAGTCTCCATAACTGTGAGAGAATAAATTTCTATTGTTTGAAGCCCCTCAGTTTTGGGGGCTTTGCAATGACACCCTTGGCAAACTGATCAACAGCATCTCTCAGGATGCTACAACTTCTTTTTCTCATTTTACAGAATGGATGTGTTTTGGAAAAGGTGGGTGAATACACATCCAACAGTGGTCAGAAGAAGACTTAAACACTGGAGATGTGTCCCAGAGAACGATTTTGATTACAGGATGCTATCTAAACCACACCACAGAAATCTTGCCAGAATACTAGTCATTATAAAGTTGACAGGCATTTCTAAGCCTGGCTTCAGGACGAAGTTCTACAATAGCTTTGTAGAGCCTGGACCTAGGAGACAGCTCAGCAGCTGAGTCAGCTTATATGTAGAGAACGTACTATTCGACAAGCACTGTGCTGGGCACTGTACAGACATATTTCTACAGGCTATTATTCCTTCCTTTTGTAAAATGAAAACAAAAACAAAAAACGCTTTCCTCTGGGTTGTGACCTCCAGCAGAGCGAAGGAGGAAAGGAATGACGGTTATCATCAAGAAGAACTCTCTTTCCTAGTCCTACAATGATTCTTGTCATCCCTGGGAGCACTCCTCTTCCAGAGGTGGTGTCCTCAATGTCTGTCTCTCACTGCCTCTACCTGCCAGTTTTTCCAAGCTACTCATCAACCACTCCTGCCACCACTCTTGTGGATCTTCAGGCTACTGAGTCCCCTCTTCACCTCTCGTTGGCCTTCCCCTATCTGCACTTCCTTTTTCCAAATCTTAGAATCCACTGCCCATCATTATCCCCAAACTCTGTGCAGCCTCTTTCAACAACAGCATCTGCCAAAATCCACCTGCGTGGCTGCAGCTGAGCTGTACCAGGTCGCTGGCGTGAGTGACACACCACAGAGCTCCGTCTCACTCTGAGTTCATCAGTTCCTACCCATAGCATCTCTTAAATATTTCTCTGATTACTCACTTCTATTTTGACCACCACCACTGTGAAAAATGGTTAAAGAAGACAAGCTACAGACAAAGTTTATGTAACATGAAGCATTCATGTTCAGGATGTAGGCAGTCTCCATTCCCAAGTCTAGAGAACTGCAAAAGAGGGCAGAAGGCAGGGAGCATAGCACCCCGGGCTGAAGCAGCTCCACCCCTGGGCCTAGAAATTTATTTCAATACCACTTTAACCCAAGACATCATCACCTTCGTCCTAGACTTGCTATAGTTTCTGCAGGGCCTCCAGTCACTTGTCACCTCCTCCCACCCACCCCATCCCATGGTCCCCATCCCCTACACATTGTCTTCTGACTGCATTTAGGATCCTGACTTTAAAATGCAAACCTGTTCTTGTCCCCCTTTCACTCTTCCCTGGAACTTCAGACTGTTCCCGGAAGAACGACAGAAACTGACCTTGGCCAAGACCCTGTGAGAGGCAGATCGGCATGATGCTGCCCCTGCTCATCCCTACTCTGGCCACACAAGCCCTCCCATGGGCTCCCTTCTTCATGCTGCCACAAAGCCAAGATTAATCACATAGTGAATTGTCACTGAGTTTGGGATCCTGAACCTGCTTTATAACTGATTAACTTTGCTTTATGATTGAATAAAGCTGACATTGTGGAAAGACACACCTTGTGTGTACACCTTCGTAGTGTGCTCTCATGACAGGAAGCTATGCAAGAAGAAACACATGTGAAGGGTCGTAGACTAGAAACTCAAGCTCACTAAGAGCGTCGAGGTTTAATCATAAGATTAGAGAACACTCTCTTCTCCACACACTTTAGAACTATACCAACGGGGCTCCAGTGTGATAGCAGATTTTTTTTTTTTTTTTTTTTTTTTTTTTTTTTTTGGACAGAGAGAAATTACAACTAGGCAGAGAGGCAGGCAGAGAGAGAGGAGGAAGCAGGCTCCCCACAGAGCAGAGAGTCCGATGCGGGGCTCGATCCCAGGACCCTGAGATCATGACCTGAGCCGAAGGCAGAGGCTTTAACCCACTGAGCCACCCAGGCGCCCCTGTGATAGCGGATTTTTGAAAGAACTCTAAGATACAGGCTTTCTGTTTGGAGTAGTACTTAGGGAAGCCCAAAGAAAGGAAACAAAACAAGAACCCCAGAATTTGAGACTACCAAGAGTTACACCAAACATCAATCACAGCCTAACTCTTAGCAAGATTAACATAAAGGCTCACACTGGACAATTATTTATCTTAGTCCCTTTTTTTAAAGACTTTACTTATTTATTTGACAGAGAGAGAGAGAAAAAGAGCACACATAAGTGAAGCAGCAGGCAGAGGGAGAGGGAGTAGTAGACTCCCTGCAGAGCAGGAAGCTGGATGCAGGGCTCAATCCCAGGACTCTAGGATCATGACCTGAGTCAAAGGCAGATGCTTAATTGACTGAACCACCCAGATGCCCCTTATCCCAGTTCTTATTACCCCATATAGTATATCCAGCTTTCAATAAAAAATAACAAGGCATGTTAAAAAGCAAACAAAACAGACAGATCAAGTTCTGTGATGAGATAAGATAAATAAGAGAAGATCTCAATAAAGTATCAAAATGAGACTCATAAATCACACAGAATTACCAGATAAGGAAATTAAAGTGACTATCATTAATATGAGGGCTCTAAAGGAAAAATTAGACAAAAAAACAGGTTATGTAAGCAGAGCAATGGGAATTCTAAGAAAGAATCAAAAGTAAATGCTAGAAATTAAAACACTGAACAGATATAAAACAAAAAAGATACCCAGGCATATCATGTTCAACCTGCAAAAAAACAAAGACGAAGAGAAATTATCTTGAAAGAAGTCAGAAGGAGGCAGGGAAAACCATTTTACCTATAGAGGAATCTCTATAGAGAGAGAAATAAGGATAAGAGTAACAGTGGACTTTACACTATTACAAAGCTCTATTACAAAGCTGTCATCATCAAGACAGTATGGTACTGGCACAAAAACAGACAAACAGATCCATGGAACAGAATAAAGAAAGCAGAAATAGACCCTCAACTCTGTGGTCAACTAATCTTTGACAAAGCAGGAAAGAATGTCCAATAGAAAAAAGACAGTCTCTTCAACAAATGGTGCTGGGAAAATTGGACAGCCACATGCAGAAGAACAAAACTGGACCATTTCCTTTCACCACATACAAAATAGACTCAAAATGGATGAGAGACCTAAATGTGAGACAGGAATCCACTAAAATCCTAGAGGAGAACACAGGAAGCAACCTCTGTGACTCTGGCCACAGCAACTTTTTGGTAGACACATTTCTAAGGGCAAGGGAAAGCAAAAATGAACTACTGGGACTTCATCAAGAAGTGCAAGCTTTTGCACAGCAAAGGAAACAGTCGACAAAACCAAAAGACAACTGACAGAACGGGAGAAGATATTCGCAAATGACGTATCACATAATGCCCCAGTATCCGAGATCTATAAAGACCTTACCAAATTCAACATCCAAGAACAAATAATCCAATCAAGAAATGGGCAGAAGACATGAACAGACATGTCTCCAAAGAAGACATATATATGGCCTACAGACACATTAAAAAAAGTGCTCTACATCACTCGGCATCAGAGAAATACAGATCAAAACCTCAGTGAGATACCACCTCACACCAGTAAGAATGGCTA
The DNA here is from genome assembly GCF_922984935.1 of Meles meles. NCBI lineage: Eukaryota > Metazoa > Chordata > Mammalia > Carnivora > Mustelidae > Meles > Meles meles. The sequence goes on from NC_060068.1 coordinate 91,522,028, forward strand.
AAATTTACAAGTCAGGAAACAACAGATGTTGGTGAGGATGTGGATAAAGGGGAACCCTCTTACAGGGTTGGTGGGAATGCAAGCTGGTGCAGCCTCTGGAAAACAGTATGGAGGTTCCTCAAAAAGTTGAAAATAGAGCTACCTTACAACCCAGCAATCGCACTACTGGGTATTTACCCTAAAGATACAAATGTAGTGATCTAAAGGGGCACATGCACCCCAATGTTTATAGCATCAATGTCCACAATAGCCAAACTATGAAAAGAGCCCAGAAGTCCATTGATAGATGAATAGATAAAGATATGGTTTATATATACACACTGGAATACTATTCAGTTAACCAAAAAAAAAAAAAAAAAGAAAGAAATCTTGCCATTTGCATTGATGTGGATGGAACTAGAAGGTATCATGCTAAGTGAAATAAGTCAATAAGAGAAAGACAATTATTATATGTGGACATATTATATGTGGAATTTAAGATGATCATAGGGAAAGAGAAGGAAAAATAAAACAAGATGAAACCAGAGAGAGAGAGACAAACCATAGGAGACTCTTAATCATAGGAAATAAATTGAAGGTTGTTGGGGTTGGAGGGATGGGGTAACTTGGTGATAGATACAAGGAGGGCATGTGATGTAATGACACTAGATATTATATAAGACTGATGAATCACTGGGGCTCTTGGGTGGCTCAGTGGGTTAAAGCCTCTGCCTTCGGCTCAGGTCATGATCCCAGGGTCCTGGGATCGAACCCCGTGTCAGGCTCTCTGCTCAACAGGGAGCCTGCTTCCTCCTCTCTCTCTGCCTGCCTCTCTGCCTACTTGTGATCTCTCTCTCTGTCAAATAAATAAATAAAATCTTAAAAAAAAAAAAAGACTGATGAGTCACTGACCTCTACCTCTGAAACTAATGATATGTTATGTTAACTGAGTTTAAATACAATTAAAATTTTTAAAGAATTAAGAAAAAAGTAACAGTGAGATTCTCTTCAGAAACCATGAAAGCAAGAGGCCAATGAAGTGAAATATTTAAAGCACTGAAAGAAAAAACCCACCAACTTAGAATTCTATATGCAGGAAGATATCTTTCAAAATTTGAGGATACTTTCTCAGACAAGCAAAAACTGAGGGAATTTACCCCCTGAAGACCTACTCAGCAAAGCAAAAAATGTTAAAAGGAATATTATATAGGTCACAAATTTGGATCTACATGAAAAAGGATAGGGGCTAGAGCAGAAACAAATGAAAGTAAAAATAAATCTTTGAGTTTTTAAATTCTTAATTCATCTACAAGGTAACAACATATTGGTGATTATAGAATTTGGATGAGACAAGTGATAGTAACATCAGAAGGGATGGGGGAGGAATTGATAACTGTTATGGGTATCTACACCACACACACTACATATGAAGAATAGTGTTATTTGAAGATAGATCAGTTAAATATGTACAGTATAAACATAGGCAGCCTCTATAAATAATATAATTGAAATTATAACACAATGGAGGAGGCATCAGGACCTCAAGGCTGTATGCCTCACCTCTGCGCCCATTTCTTCATGTGTGAAATAGTAAGGTTAGGACATTCATTTCTTATTCCCTTCCTGCTCTAAATTCTATGACGAAAAGAAAAAAAAAAAGGAATCAAAATAAATAAATAGTCCTTTGATTCTATATACAAGGAGTGGTATCTGCAAGGAGGAGGTTTTGTAAGGTATAAACAGCCCATTAAAATAATTAATTCCCTAATCTATTACACTTCTTTAAATTTGGGTTTTCCTATTTCCATACCATGAGTTTGCCTTTAGCAGGCTTACCTATCAAGTATAATAAAAAATGACACAGATGTTTGAATTACTAGACTTATCAGACAGGAAACTTAAAACATTGCTCACCTGGTTCCCCACTTCTCAGTGTATCGTGCTGAGTAGAGAACACACTAGGCTGAAAGGAAAAGGCCATTTCACGCTACTGATTTCATTGCCAGAAACAGGACAAGATACGTGCCTTTCAATCCAAGAAGGAAACAAACCAAGCTGCCTCCCTTTCCTAGGTAGAACTCATAGTGATTACCTCCAGATCTGTGCATAGACTTTCCTTCCCTGGCTGGCTGTCAGCACATTTCTGAGGTTGGTGTACACCGTTATGAGCTACAACTTACTTGTCAATCAAAAAGTTTTGCTCTTTTGCTTAAATTGCAGTTCGTTAAAGGGGGCGGAGGAGTCACTCTGAGGCTAGCCTAGGGAGCACTGAGAAAATGACCCGCCCCTTCTGAAATGAGATACTGATCTTGCTTCAGGTTAAAGCTATTGAGAAATACTGAGAAGCTCACTTGAAGGTCTACTCCCAGTCTCATCTCCAGCCTTTCCTGCCCTAAGCCCTGGCAATAAAAATCCCCAACTGGCAAACTTGTAGTCACAAGGCCAATTTCCAAATTTAAAACCATGTGCCTGGTCCCAGACAGATAGAAATACGCTAAGCCTCACTGGACTCATACCTGTTGTAGCAGTTACTTCCAATTCCATTTCTGCCCTACTGGGAAATTAGAGCGGCATGAAAATCAATACTTTATTTTGAAGGAAGAAAGGGCTGGATGACCGGACATCGATACATTCCTTCCAGGATTAGACAGCTCTTCACAGCGCGCTTGACTAAATAAATTCCAGTGGCCCAAATGAGTTGGATGCAGGCGTTAGCTGGAACAAGAAGCAAATCTCACTTGTTAAGATCTTGGCTAACTGGAGACTCTACTTGCTAGAGTAAGAAAGAATTCAAGAGAAAATGTGATCAATGCCTCTCAGTTTTGAATTTTATCCAAATGCTTCAGGCCATAAGGAGTCCCTCATGCCAGGAATTCAACTGCCCGGAACTAAAAATGGAGATATTCAGAATAGTAGTAATAGCATTTTCCAGGGTATTGGGGTATTCACACACGGGCTCTAAAGCTCTACTCAGACAAGAACAGGGGCTGTGGAAAAAGTTTGAGCTTCCACAGCTAGATGGATTGGTTTGTACAACACTTCACAGGACATCAGGTTCTATCTAATTTGGATTTGACTGGTACAGAATGCACTTCTTCTTGAGGAGAAAAGGGTGACTTTAAACTGCTGTTTCAGATGTCACAGTCCTATGGAGGTACAAATATCAAAGCTGCACATTTCAGGAAATGATTATTTCCTTTTCTCTCCCCATTTCGCCAGCTGGTAATGTACCGCTTCTCTTCCTAAAGTGCACGAAATGAAAACTCTCTGAAGTCTGGCATGTTTCTGCCTTTTAAGTCCAACCCAAATGTGATAAAGCATTTTTAAGATAAATAAATGCAAATAATAAAAACAAATAAATAAATACATGGTATCTTGGCCAACAGCTTACAAACCCAAATGAGAACGAAGAAGACAGCACCTCCCTTTGTTTCTTCATTTTTAGTGGTGTGTGAGTTCAGGTTATACTAGTGTTTACTAAGATCTACATACCTCTCAAAAACATGATGGAGTGGGGGACTGAGGGAAGAAAGAGGGGAAAAAATAGGAAAGAAATAGATGTTGGCTAAGAGGTGTGTCAAGGCAATAAAGGATTTTCGAACTTGAAAAGGTTGATGAAATCCACACCAGGTTCAGTGTACCTTTTCTGTAGCTCAGCCACAAGCCCCTTCTAGGTTAAAATACAACTGCAGAACTTTTTGTGAATGAAAAGGCAAGCAAATAGGGGTTAAGAATTCTAGGGTAAAAATAAAACAGAACAAAAGAAACAAAACCACCACCGAAAACTTCTGGGACTATAAGGATCTCTTTAAAAACTTACCCTTGTAAAGGAGAGGCCTGGCTAGCAGCACCTTAACCATTACCGTATGACCAGAGAGACAAGCAGATACCATGTGCCCCCAGCGCAATGCCAGGGCAGGCATACCACATTACCAGTGCAGTCTCATTGCCAACTAGTGTTAGCCACACCTGATTATGAGCAAATAATCAGAACCCTGGACTATAAATGACATTCCACTAGATAACTGTTTGGGATTCTTCAAAAAAAGCTAATAACATGTAAAAAGGACTATTCTAGATTTAAAAATAGAAGAGCCAAATGCAGTGAATACACATTCAATGGATTCTGGATCATAAAACTGATGGGCAGCATATAAATGACATCTTTGGGGGCACTGGGGAAAATTGGAGTATGAACTGTTTCTATTATTGCATGAACCTTCTAACATATTAGTAGATACATAAAGAATTGCCATTCTTAGAGGTATGCTGAACTATGTGGGGGTGGAGTGTCTATAACTCACTTTCATATGATTCAGCAAAGGTATATATGTATATATATACACACACACAATATGTATATATATACATATTGTGTGTGTGTATATGTGTGTGTTTGTGTGTGTATGGAGAATGTATTAAAATTTAAACAGTTTGGTGAAGCCAGATAAAGACCAAGCTCTTGGTCATTACACTATTCTCTCAATGCTTCTGTAGACTATAATGTTTTTGTAAGTTGAGGGAAGAAAGTATTTTTTTTGCACATGTACCTCTTGTCTTCCTTTTATCACTTCTCCAACAACTTTTAAGTTTCTATTCATGTGGGATTTATAAGGTTTGAAGAAGCAGGGCAGAAGACCTCTACCCTTAATGGGTGAGCCTGATGTTTTAATTTGTGGAACGAGGGATTAGTTGTGAGGCTGTTGAGCTCTAACATTTCCAGGATCTCACAGATGATACCACATGTCAGAGTAATTTCAAGGAGCTCTGAGTCTGAAATCAGAGCATCCCAGTTCCGGCATAATGCCACTAACTTCTACATAACTTCACCAAACTACACTGTTTCGGGGTAGTTTTTAAATACGTATCAAATTATACATTCTCTTTTGTATACTATCACCTTCCCTGCACTCCTGTTGCTCCAGAATGTATGTTTCCATTAGAACCACTACTTTTTAACATGTTGGTATGTGTTCCCACTGAATTATAAAATTTCATAAGGTATAAGTACCCGGTTCTAACTCCAGAATTTAGCACAGCACCATGGCACAAAACAGAAACTTTAATAATTAGACGCTGAATAAAGGAATAGGTAAAATAAAGATCTAAGGTGAATATTTCTCAAGGGAAACAATAAACTTGAGTGTTTAACATGCAATGATGTGGTTTCTCTAAAATGACTGGTAGGAGACAGATGGACAATGGACCACTTATAATAAAAACTTTGAAATGTTATTGTTGGCCACATGGGCCTTTGTTAGAAGGATGAAGAAGTCTCTGGAACATAAGATAAAGAGAAAAGAAGCTATATTTATGGAATAGAAATGATTATTACCTTGTATCAGGAACCACAGTTCAACCAGAGGTCTGGATGAGTTAACTCATTTGTCCAAAACTTAATATATTCGCTATAAAGCTGCACAAATGAACAGAATTCTATAAATCAATACTCGTATTTTATGCCTAATTATGCACTTAAAATATCAAGAGACATGATTTTTTTCCCCTAAGCTATGTTAAATATTTGCTCCTTAATGTCCCTTACTTAAGTAATGTAATGTTCCTACTTAAAGCCTATTTTAAACATTTCAGTTTAAAAAAATAAACCAAACTCTTTCCCTGAGGTAAGTTTTTTTACTGTTTCTGCAACGTAGCTATTTTAGTAATATTTTCTGTAACACTGTAACGAAATCTGTCAGGAACTGGAAAGATGAGTTATTCTACTGTAACTGAAAAACTGGAGCACATTTGGGAACTTCTGATAACATTGGGAATACTGCCCTAAATGAAAATAATTGCATCAACAAAAAGAAATTCTCCTTCTTAGATCGGTCTTAAAAATGATAAAGAAATATCATATTAAAGAAGTTTTAAGTCTTTAAATGAAAGAAGAAACTAAAAGAATAATAACTAGGGTTTGCTACACATGTCACCATCACCTACCACGGGAGAGCCAACACCCACAGTGTGAAAGAAAACATCCCTTTCAAATCCATGGGGCAATTTTTACAAATTCATTTTTCCTGGAGCGGGAAAAATAATCAGACAAATCAAAGGTATCTTTGGAAAATTTAATTTGGACCATATTTTCTCTTTTGCTGAAAACACCAAGTATTTCCATACATTCTGGGTTCCACAGCTTACAAAGGGGCAGTGGGTTTCCTGCAGTCACATACTGTACCGAACTTTCTATAGAAAGATCAGACATTTTCCAACCTTGCTTTTGAGTATTTCCTTTAAAGATTCCTTACAATAAATGGCAAGTAAAACAAAGTAAGGCTTTATTTTCTCTTTTTTCCCCTTTTTTGGTACTGTGTGTTGGAGGAATAAGGAAGACATGTCACGTGAAGTGTTGGTACTCTTGGAATTGCTGCTGGGTCCTGTGAGGTGCACCCATAATCCTGTGGCCCCGATGCACCCCCGCGGTGAGCAGCCTGGGATCAGTAAGTGTAGCCAGTCACCGCTGCGTCACAGCACAGGAAGGTCTGCGGGCTGCCTGGGGCTTCTGGGGGCTCATAGCAGTCCTGAGCTTCAGGAGTAATAAAGGAGCCAGGGCCAAATCACGACCAGAGGTCTCTCACCCAACAGCGCAGTACCACAGGTTCCCTTCCAAAGCAGGCCTTACCATAGGCATTTAAAGATTAAATGCAATTACTGAAAATAAAATGAGAAAAAAAATCCCTTTACTAATTTTTTTGTATCAAATTAGTAAAATGAAAATAAAAGCATTTGATGAAACACATTTTCTATGTCAGATGAAAACAACTCCCTTGCAAGATAACCTCAGTAATATATATTTGTCACTATTTATATATTTTTGGCTGGTGCACAAATTTCTTTAATTGCATCATCTGAGCAGCTTTGTCATCTTTTAAACTTGCAGTTTCATTAGCTTAAAAAAGGGATAAAGCAGCCAAATTAATACTAATTCTGGTTGCAGAACGACATCATGGAGGTTAACCTTCATCTTCTCAAGTGTTAAGAGCACATGATTAAAAGGTCAGCACACAGTTTCCTCTCTTAACAGAAAACTAAGCAGCTAGTGTCATCAAATCTATATCTAGTAAACACAGGGCCCCTCTGAAATATAAAATTAAATTCTTTTGAGGAATAGGTTTGTGATTTTAGTTGTGCGGGATTTACATTTATTCAACTTTGTGGTAAAAATGCACGGTCTTCACTTCTTTGTCATATACAAGGGATTTCGTCATCGCCTCAGCAGGCTCTCACACACAGACGGCAGGCTGGGCTATGTGCTCTCAGAAACCCTGCAAAAACTCCTGCAGCTGGGTGACGATCTCTGTGTCCACCGTCTCCATGAGGGACTGGAAGCCTTGCTCTCCCAGGAGCTCTTGCTGTGCCTTAAGCTTCTCGTAGATAAACTGCTGCAACGACACTGTGTGGACTGGGTCCTTCAGGGCCAGCTGCAAGACAGAGAGGAGCCACAGTGCATTAGAGAGGCAGAACACGTCCCTCCTCCCTGCAACTGCAAGGCTTGGTCATCACCTCTGCAGTGACACAACTGCTTCTGCCTCCCTGCTTACAAGAGAGTCTCAAAGAGTCCCACTGCAGAGAAGTCCGCCAGAGAGTTCATTCAGTCTGTCTAGCCTCAGTTCCCTAAGGTCTCTGAGCCTAAGTTATCTGATGAGCCCAATTTTGCAACAGCTCAGGATTCATCCATGGAAAGAATCAAAACCTGATAGAACATGCCGGAGAGCACTTAAACACAACGGTCCAGGCTTCCTCGCAGGCAGACCAGGTGCTCCCGGGGTAGCTTGGGGTGGCCCTCAGGATGGATGGAGGAAACCCTGCCCTCTCCTGCACTGCTATGCTATTGACACTCATATATATGCTTCTGGTTAAGAGAAAAAGAGAAAGAAAAAGAATAACGAAAAACAGATTTCAAAACAAAACAAAACAAACACGTACTCCTCTTCCTCTGGGATATCTGGAAATCAGAAGACCAGAATGAAAAGTAACCCACCATTCCACTTCCTAATGACAAGGATCACAACAGAAAACACCGTGGCCTCCTTTGTCTTTTCTGTGCGTGCAGCATACATACAGATACACCATGTGTGTGAGTCTTTAAATTTATACTATCACCCAAAGACTCCACTCCAACACATTTTAAGAATTCTGTGTCTATTTATGTCATAATTTTTTGTTGAAGGCATGTTGAAATAATCATGGTATCAATACAATTCTAATACTGCCAAATAATCTATCACAAGTGCTGTGCTCTACGTTTCAGGTTATTGCCTTATACCTAGCTCTACTTTTGAAGGATTACTAAAGGACACAGGCAATTTTATAATTCCTGATATGTATTATCAAGTTGCCTTTCCTACAGTTAGTGCAAATTTAAAAGGTATGAGAGTTTTCAGATAGTGACAGTGTTTGTAACACTGGTATTACTATTTAAATTCTTTATCATTTAAGAAGTGAAAAATAACACACCCTACTTCAAGCCGTACATTTCCCTCATCATCAATAAAGCTGGATATCTGCAAGGCTTACGTAAAGAACACGAGCTTGTGTGCCCAATATGGCTGCACAGAAATTCTTCTTTTCCTTACTGATTCTCAATTTTATTTTAGGTAGATGAGGTAGCTGGATCACATCTGCTGTTTGAGCAATGCAAAGAAATTTGAAAATAATCACCACAAGTGGAAAATGTAACTGAGAGACAGGGACAAAGGTGGCATGAATTTGAAATTAAACGCCTTACGTGACAAATCCAGACTTACATGATAAATCCAAGGCAAGGATGAATTCAGTCCTCACTGAAGGTGGACAGGAGAGAGAACATTAAGAGGAACTGTAAACACAAAGCCCTGCCCTCATAAGACTAAAGATATCACTGTACAAAATGCACAAACCTGAAGATGAACTTTTGTTAAGTATTTGCTCTCTTAAGCAAAATGCAGTGATGTTCAGTATTATTTTAACTAAAGTGCAAGAGATCTCTTGCTAAAGGGGATGTGCACTTTGTTGAAATATTATGAATTATCTGTAACAAACCATCTGCTACAATATGAGACAAACAGAACTGAGCTTGAAATTGATGTTCCAACAAGTGACTCCAACTACTGAAATGAGCTTGGGAGAGTGCTTTAAACACTATTTCACTTGGTTATAAAAAACTGCTAGCAGTTAACTTACCAAATCTCCATCCTTTAATTTTCAACAGATTAATAAAAAGGAAAACTATCACAATATCAGTACCCACCAGATATGGCATACCACTATAACGGTATAATTTTTTTAAGTATATTCATCAGTCATGCAAAGATTAAAAACATTAGTCTCCTATGGAAGGAAAGCTGTGGAAGGGAGAAGGAAGAAAAAAAAATATAGACTCTCCAAATGCATATATTAAAAAATCTTTTTAAAAAACAAGTTTTTCTTAGCTAAAAAGATCACATTAGCAAATAAATGTCTATTTTGGCTTGTGGTAGAAATTCATTCATCATAGCTACTTTCTTTTGAAGAAATCTATGAGTGGAAGCCTAGTGAGGAACCCAGCCTTCTGGACGCTCCTGGTAGTGACCAAATGGAACAGCCACTTTTGTCAAAGCAGTGTCAAAAGAAGGCAGCTAAAACAGATGGTTTAGCAAGATTCAGAACCTAGTAATACCAAAAAATGACCAGGTTTCAATTAAAAAAAAAAAATCACTCATAACCAAAAGGAGGTGTCAAGGGCAGGAGAGAAAAGGGTTTTATTATAAAAGGGCAACAAAGAGGTCTTCGGAGCAATGGAAATGTCTCAACCTTGACTCTTATTCATGCTAATATTCTGGTCGTGACGCTATAGTTTCACAAGACGTTATGAGTGGGGGACCTGGACAGCAACACATCACAAACCAGAGAGCTCAGTGATGTGGTAACCTCAAACACCAAGAATACACTGGGAGCCATGCAATTAATTTCCTGAAGGTAAATGACCAAAACAGTTTGGTACCTACAGGCCCAAATTGAAACAAGTTAATCACTGAAGAATCTTACAAAACCAGAAACTGTTTATTCTTCTTTTCCACGCATTTCCAACAGTGTGATTATCTGGTGTAGGTTTCCTGAGATCTACGAATGTGAAGAGATAAAAACCTTCTACAGAAAAAACAAAGGAAACAGTATTGAGGCACCACTGACAACAGAGAAACACTGGGAATAATGAGAAGAAACAGCAAACTCTTCAAAACAGACCCAGGCTAGGCATGTCGTATCCTGCAACTAAGAGCATTAGTGAGAATCTGGGTGGTACCTAAATAAAGCCTGGGCGGTAGTTCACAGTAATATACCAGTGTCTGTTTCTCAACTTAGACAAACACACCCTGGTAACGTAACATGCTGACATGAGGGAAAACTGGACAAGGAGCACATGAGGAGAGCTACCTCTGCTACTTCCCCGGAAACCTAAAACTGTTCCAAAATAAAAAGGGCACCTCTCTTTACGCCAGTACCATACTGTTTTAGTTATTGTGGGTTTGTGATCAATTGTGAAAGCAGAAAGTGTAATGCTTCCCAAGCTCTGTTCTTTTTCAAGACTGTTTTGGCTACTCAATGTCTTTCATGGTTCCTATGAATTTTAGAACTATGTTTTCTATTTCTGTAAGAAACATCACTGGAATTTCAATGGGAATTGCACTGAATCTGAAGATGGCCTTAGGTAGTATGGACATGTTAATATAAAGTCCTCCAACCCATGAATACAAGTATCTACTTGCTTACGTCTTAATTCCTTTCATCAATGTTTTGTAGTTTTCATTTTCAGTGTATGTCTTTCACTTCCTTAGTTGTTTGTTCTTTTGATGCTGCCATAAGTGAGATTTGTTTTCTTAATTTTCTTTTCAGATTGTTCATTTAGTATATAAAATACAACTGATTGAATTTATTTATTCTCTCCAGGAGTTTTTAAAAATAGGTTTTTAGTGTTTTCTATATACAAGATCATGTCATCTGCAAAAAGGGACAATTTTTCTCCTGCCTTTGCAATTTGCATGCTTTCATTTCTTTTTCTCGCCTAATTGCTCTGAGTAGGATTTTAGGTACTATGTAGGATAACAGAACAATTAACAAAAAGTAAGTCCAGAAATAATGCCACACATATATAGCCAAATAACCTTCAACAAGGGAACCAAAAGTAGACAATGATGAAAGGATAGTCTCTTCAACAAATGGTGTTTAGAAAACCAGATATCCAAATGAAAAAGAATGAAATCCTTATCTTTCGCCACACAGAAAACCAGCTCAAAATGAGTAAAACTTAAACATAAGGCTCCTAGGGGAAAAAGCTTTATGCCGTTCGCCTTGGCCAAGATTTCACAGATAGCTCAACAGAAGCACAGGCTACAAAAGGAAAACTGGCAAGGAAGATGATAATAAACAAATTTTATAAGTTATTTAAAGAAACTTTAAAAGTGTATCCTTCTGTGGTCATTTGGTGTGGGTACAACCTGCCCTAGACACCTCAATTAACTTCATAAATGTTCAATTATACAACATCTAAGCAGCAAGGCTGGCATGTTCATTTTTGAAATGAGAAAAAAATTAGGTCTCTAGGCTTTGAGTAACATTCAAGGTTGATTTTTCTCAAGTTAATGACATCAAAAGAACCAGAATACACACCTTCAAATTCCTGGTTTGTTCTCTTTCTACTACTTCCATATGCCTAACCCCCATTCTCATCCTCCACGAAAAGTACATGATCATTTAAGAAATATTTCCATTAAAATGGTTAAGATAAAATTAGAACCTTATAATAGATTTCTGTTATTAGAAGATAATTACCCAGAAATCCTGACTCCAGGGCAATGCCAAATAAATTAAGTGCTAATAGTCTAACTCACTTCAAAAGTCCATACACTGGATTTTAATAAGCAAGTAGTTTGGTACTCCTTGACAGTGAAATTATTACTTTAAGACAGAATGGTTCTGGTTGAACTGTCTCAGTTTCCTCTGTTGGTAATTATAGCCTTCTGACATTTGCCTCGATCCATAAGATGGTTAGTTTTCAAGTTGGTATAAGATTTTTAGCTCCTGGGGTGCCACTTACAGGATGTACATTTCTTGTTCTTTGAGATTTTGAGTCCTTAAAACTAAAAAATATTTCACTGCATTAAATCAGCAATTTTACCCAGCAGGAATTCACATAGCTAAATCCTTTATTTTTCTTAGGTTATGTGGCATATCATATCACTGTTCACTTTATCAGCCTCCATAAACCCATGGTAATTTTTCAGAAATTATTTTCTGTAAAGTTATTTCTGTTGGAATTTTGCTAGAGAGAAAAAGTTTCCTACTTTTAAATATGCAAAAGGTTTCTGTAATAGTGATATACTTTCCATGAAACCTGGCAGAGTATGTATAACCACACTAGCTATGCAACAAAAATCTTAAAGGAAAATTTGCCTACAACAATGTATTTCACCATGTAGTCTTCAAAAGTTCCTTAGTTTGATCTTTGCCTTAAAATTCCCCTTTGTGATCTCTCATTGTTTCACTACAGGGAACTGTAAATTTCTGAAATATAGCTGTATCCAAATTTCTAAAATCTGTTGGATGTAAACTCCCCTAACTTAGTGACTTAACAAAGAGTTTGAGTCCTCTAGATGCCAACCAGAACCCATCTCATCAATAGGGCTCAGCAATGCAAATTTACTCACTAATTAAACCCAGTGTGGAATTCAAATTCCAAGGTAGCCAGCAAGATTTTTATCATCCCTGTTGTAGCTGTCCACTGAGGAATTTAGACCATGGTTTCCATATGATGAACTTGTGAGTAAGGGAGTTGTTTTACACTGCTAGGTCTAGAATGACTGGGACTCAGACTTCATGAGATAAAAATGACAGTGCATATATAGCAAAAATGCAAATTGTAATTTAGCGATTAGATTGTTACCCAGGTTTTCTGATAGAATTGCTTTCTCTCCATCAGTCCTAGACCATTACTACTTGCGTATTTTTACCCTACTTTCAGTCTTATTCTGGTTATATCTTTCTTTTATTTATTTATTTATTTATTTATTTAGATTTTTTTTTTTTTAATTTGTCAGAGAGAGAGAGAGAGAGCACAAACGAGCACAGGCAGACAGAGTGGCAGGCAGAGGCAGAGGGAGAAGCAGGCTCCCCGTCAAGCAAGGAGCCCGATGTGGGACTCGATCCCACGACGCTGGGATCATGACCTGAGCCGAAGGCAGCTGCTTAACCAACTGAGCCACCCAGGCGTCCCTGGTTATATCTTTCTAGGTGCTTCAAATCTTTACAAAGCAAGCTTAAGAAATATGCACAATTAATCAATGAGCCAAATAAGTATTTCAAGCCCAGATCTGAGCAACAGAACATCTGTTTATGTCTTCACATTTGTTTCAGTCTGGTATGTGATTAAATAGCAATCACAATATTTTATCTGCCTTTACTAAATTCTAATCACAAGCAAGGCATGTGCTCAGCACATGCTAGGTGTTTTACACATTTTATTTCATTTAAAACGCACAATAAGGAATCCCGAGGAAAGGAAACCCACAGCATGTACCCAAACATTTCCGCCGAGTGGATTTCACTGATGGCAGCACACTGGGTATCATGTGAGGAACACTGAGAATTGCTGATGGCTAAGTCCCACTTCTAGAGATTTTGGTTTAACTGGTTTCAGGCACTAGAATTTTTAAAACTTCAAGTAAGCCCAAGACAATCTTTACAGATATCTTCATACTCATTAAAATAAGTATGGTAATAGACTAAATAAAACATACAACATTTCAAAATAAAAACTCTTAAATTAGTAATTCAAAGTCCTATAAACATAATTCCCATATACAACCCCATATTCTATAAACTCTTCAGGACTTCCTTTTTCCTTTCTCCTTTTCTCTTTTGGTTTCAATGAGACATTTATGAGGTCCTTTCGCTTTACTGTAGGCAAATTAGGCAGTGGCAATGTCCCCCCAACCTTTTTTTTTTTTTTAACTCACCAACCAAAAGTTTGATGCCTTTTTTATTGTAGTTTTTAACTCTAGAATTCCAAAGGATTCCCCACATCACAAGATAAGTAAAATACAAATCTGTAAAGGACCTTTATTTTACCTTCTTTTCCCAACTGGTTTTTGTTAGTTAGTATCCGCAATACACATTGACATATTTTTCACTTCATTGGTTATCTACTCTCCCCATTTGATTCATAGATTTTCCTGGACTTTTCTGACTTAACCATCCATTTAAATGACAAATGACTTATCTCTGCTTTTACAATACTTACCCACACTCACTCAAACGCCCTCTTGCTCTCTTTTTTCTCATCACATTGGCTAGAAATTCTACCTGACAGACTATCACTAAAATTTTTTCCTCTTCTTCCTACGACAGACCACATCTCCCAGTCAATAGGATGTGAGCAAAAAAGATGTGTCATAACACACCCTGACTCTTAAACCACTCCTACTCATTCTTTTTCTCCCTGTCTCCCAACAAGACAGAAGCCAAAGTGGCAGCACCCTCAGCACATCCAGATCATTCCTGAATGACTCCAAGAATTACACACCCACTCATAATCCTCTCCTTTTTGTGTTTTTCCTGAGTGAAAAAAATATATATTGATATTCCAGGGGTCTGTTTTAGAAGATGACATTCTCTGGCATTTAGATCATTCTCAGCAGTGGTAGATTCAAATAGCTATTTCAAAAATCATACTGAAGTCATATTCTTCTATTTCTATTTCATTAACAAATTTTACCAGGAATAAATGCCAAATTTAATGTTGGATTAAATTAGCTAATGGTCACTTCCTGTTTTGCATCTATTTTTATAAATAAAAAAATTACTATTGTCTTTTTTTCTGTTTTATTCTTTTCCTGACAGTTGCCACAGTTTTCTAGGTTCAATCTTTTCCTTAAAATTTGATAGTACAAAAAGAAAGAAAAAAGGAATGCAGGCAAAATAGGGAGAAAGAAAAAGAAAAAAAGGGAGAGGAGAGAGGGAAGACAAGCTGCTGCTAAAAAGCTATCACTAGTAAAATTAAATGCATTAAACTACATTTCTTTTTAAATTAATAATGCATTTCAGTAAAACCTTATGAAATGAACAAATAAGAAATATCACTAAGGGAGGTTTTTTAAAATTTGCTTTTTAGAAAAATGGAGAGACAATCCAAAGCATTTCTTCCATGGTTATAAGTCTATCTCTACCTAGTCCTCAGGTGGTTTTTAATTTTTCACATTTTGGTAATTATATTTTATGAAAAAATTGTCTACTCTGACAAGATTTTTCCACTGACTTGCATGCATAATCCCTGAAGTTATATGTGTCCTTATACCCAACATTTTATATTTATGTTCACCCATGCCACACCCTACCTTGAGTGTGGCCCACCAGGGTAGGGCTTTGGGAGGTCGGGTGAGCAATGGAGTTTTTGCTCAGGTCTGTTTTTCAGCGGGCCCTGTGGTTTGCCCATCCTCTGGTAACTTCCTAGTTGCAGAATGTGTAATTGGACTGAACACATTTAGCATCTAGCAGAACCCCCATACTGAGTTCTGGGTTTCCTTAAAGCTGACTTTCTTTTACTCACATCTTGAAATAAGCTGGGGTTTTTTTGTTTTGTTTTGTTTTTTCTTTCTTTAAGATTTTATTTATTTATTGGAGAGAGAGTAAGAGAGCACAAGCAGGGAGAGGGGCATAGGGATAAGGAGAAGCAGACTTCCTGCTGAACAGGGAGCACAACTCAACTTGGGGCTTGATCCCAGGACCCTGGGATTATGACCTGAGCTGAAGGCAGATGCTTAACCAACTGAGCCAACCAGGCATCCCTAAAATGAGCTCTGAGTTAGTTTATTTTCATTGTATCTTTTTGATAATATAATTACTTAAGACTATGAATAATTAAGTTGTATCCACATATTTTAAGTGTAATAATCTCACTGTGGTAGGTCATCTGCTCAAAACTGCAAGCTTCCTCTTTAAAATACTGTTTAAAAAACTTTATGATCAGTATTTTTTCTCAACCTTTGTTTAAATTCTGGTTTTACTTCATTGTAGGAAAAAATATGATCTGTACTATTTCTACTCTGAGAAATTTGGTCTCCTTTGTAAGCCTAAAATTTTACATACATTTCATGAACATCTGAAAAATGTTTATTCTATCAACAGTACAGAATTTTTATTTACATAACAAGTCAGGAAATGACAGATGCTGGCGAGGATGTGGAGAAAGGGGAACCCTCTTACTGTTGGAGGGAATGCAAGCTGGTGCAACCACTCTGGAAAACAGCATGGAGTTTCCTCAAAAAGTTGAAAATAGAGCTACCTTACAACCCAGCAATTGCACTACTGGGTATTTACCCTAAAGATACAAATGTAGTGATCGGAAGGGGCACATGTACCGGAATGTTTATAGCAGCAATGTCCACAATAGCCAAACTATGGAAAGAACCTAGATGTCCATCAACAGATGAATGGATAAAGAAGAGGAGGTATATATATATACAATGGAATACTATGCAGCCATCAAAAGAAATGAAATCTTGCTATTTGTGACTACATGGATGGAACTAGAGGGTATTATGCTTAGCGAAGTAAGTCAATCAGAGAAAGACAACTATCATATGATCTCCCTGATATGAGGAAGTGGAGATGCAACATGGGGGGTTTGGGGGGTAGGAAAAGAATAAATGAAACAAGATGGGATCAGGAGGGAGACAAACCATAAGAGACTCTTACTGTCATAAAACAAAATGAGGATGACCAGGGGGAGAGGGGTAGGGAGAGGGTGGTGGGGTTATGGACATTGGGGAGGGTATGTGATATGTTGAGTGCTGTGAAGTGTGTAAACCTGGAGATTCACAGACCTGTACGGGGCTAATAATACATTATATGTTCATTAAAAAATTTAAAAATTAAAAAAAAAGAATTTTTATTTATAGGCACTAAATTAAGTTTAGTGCCTGTAATTATATTTATATAATTTTATTTACATAAAATATGTAATTTTATTTTTATTTACAGGCACTAAATTAAGTTTAGTGCCTGTGATTATATTGTTCAGTTCTGGGTTCAACTAAACATGTAAGATCCCAAGACCACCACAGGCTATTCTTAGCATCAGTTTACTCAGAAGAGGATAGAAATGATGAGATACCATTACAAAATGGTAATGTTTAAGGAGAATATGACAAATTTTGCACCATTAAAAATGTTGTGATCTGGGGCACCCAGGTGGCTCAGTTGGTTAAGCGTCTGCCTTTAGCTTAGATAATAGCTCTGTGTTGGGCTCCCTGATCATCAGGGAACCTGCTTCTCCCTCTCCCTCTGCTACTCCCCCTTCCCTTGCTGCTCCCCCTTCTTGTGCTGTTTCTCTCTCTCTCTGTCAAATAAATAAATAAGTAAAATCTTTAAAAAAATATTATGACATAGATGCATTTTTAGGATCCTATAAATTACAGCGGTAAATCAAAGACGATCTTCATGGAGTAACTCTAATATTTAAAAGAAATCAATTGTAATGCAACACTAAACTAATAAATAATTGAAAAATATCCTTCTTCCATTCATGTTATCAAAATAAAATGACTGCTAACCAAGTGTAACTGAATATTCAGTGGTATTCACTGTTTCTAAATTAGGAAACAAAAGCTTATTAGACAGATGTAAATGTATTACTTCTCAGTAGTGCCCGTGTCCTACTTCCTTTCCAGAAATACCATCAATACTCATGTTAGTCCATTCTGTGACAGAATATTCTATAAAACCAAACGTGTGCCTCGATCCAGTTAAATTTAGTTTCCAAGTGATACAGAAAACGGAAAGAGGATAAAGAGAAATAAGAAAAATTTGCTGAGATTTCTATTTACAATTTAGATGTCATCTTTAGATTGAGTTTTCTGAATATCACTTATTTCTGCCAATACTGTTATGAAAGGGATTGAAAAATCAACGTCACAAGTGTGAGCCACCCCATTATAGGAAACACCTGCTCCCTTACATCTCCTTACCGCTCCAGCTGCCTCTATGGTTCCAAGAAGTGAGATCACTGAGTGCATCTTATGAGAATCTCAAGTTTTTTGATAAAATGCTTTATAAGCTTAAGCTATCAGATGAAAGGTTAAAAAGGGCTATAAATAGGAAATGCCAAAAGGAAACTTATAAAGGCAAGAACATTTAGTAATAAAAACTGGGATTATCATTTCATCAAAGCATATAAAAATGACAGAATATAATGGGAATGAATGGGGGAACAAAAACTTTTTATTGTGACCATCTGCTGATATAGCAAAATCATTGAAGAAACTGGTATTTTAAGATCTGCATTAACTCACTGTCTGGGAAGGGAAATACTGTTCTATGGCTCTTTAACCTAAATTTGCTGGAGTACGTGACATGACCTCAAGCATGATTTAAACTATGTAGTGTAGGGGCACCTAGGTGCCTCAGTCAGCTGAGTGACCAACTCTTGATTTTGGTTCAGGTCATGATCTCAGAGTCATAAGATAAGAGTCCTGCATCAGGATTCAAATTGGGCATGGAGCCTACTTGGGATTCTCTCTCCCTCTTTCCCTCTGCACCCCAACCCCCCATTACGTGTGCATGCTCCCTCTCAGAACAAAACAAAATCCAACCATTATAACATGCATCTATAGCTGTTCAATTAAAAAAAACAAAACTATGTGACTTCATCAAGATAAAAAGATTCTACACAGTTAAGGAAACAATCAACAAAACTAACAGGCTACCTGCAGAATGAGAGAAGATATGTGCAAATGACATATCTGATAAAGGGCTAGTATCCAAAATATATAAAGAACTTATCAAACTCAACGCCCCAAAACCAAATAATCCAGTTAAGAAATGGGCAGAAGACATGAATAGACCCTTCTCCAAAGAAGGCATCCAGATGGCTAACAGAAACATGGAAAGATGCTCAGCATCACTCATTAACAGGGAAATACGAATCAAAACCACAATGAGATGCCACCTTACGCACATCTGCCAGAATGGCTAAAATTAACAACACAGGAAACAAAAGATGTTGGTGAGGATGCAGAAAAAAGGGAACCCTCTTACACTGTTGGTGGGAATGCAAGCTGGTACAGCCACTCTAGACAACAGTATGGAGGGGGGTGCCTGGGTGGCTCAGTGTTTAGGTTAAAGCCTCTGCCTTCGGCTCAGGTCATGGTCCCAGGGTCCTGGGATCGAGCCCCGCGTTGGGCTCTCTGCTCGGCGGGGAGCCTGCTTCCCTTTCTCTCTCTCTGCCTGACTCTCTGCCTACTTGTGATTTCTGTCTGTCAGATAAATAAAATAAAAAATCTTAAAAAAAAAGAAAACAGTATTTTTTACTTCCTCAAGAAGTAAAAAATAAAATTATCCTACAACCCAGCAATAGCACTAGTAGGTATTTACCTAAGGGATGAAAACATAGTGACTCAAAGGGGCATGTGCACCCTGATGTCTATAGCAGCATTATCAACAACAAACAAATTATGGAAAGAGCCCAAATGTCCATCAACAGATGAATGGATAAAGAAAATGTGGTGTGTGTACACACACACACACACACACACACACACAGGAATATTACTCAGCCACCAAAAAAGAAGGAAATCTTGCCATTTGCAACAACAAGCATGGAGCTAGAATGTATTATGCTAAGTGAAATAAGTCAGTCAGACAAAGACAAATACCATATGATTGCACTCATATGTAGAATTTAAGAAAGAAAACAGGTGAACATAGGGGAAGGGAAGGAAAAATAAAATAAGATGAAAACTGAGAGGCAGGCAAACCATAAGAGATGCGGAATTCCAGGAAACAAACTGAGGGCTGCTGGAGGGAAGGTGGGTAGTGGATGGGCTAGATGGGGGATGGGCTTGTGGAGCACTGGGTGGTATATATAAGTTATAAGTCACTAAATTCTACTCCTGAAGCCAATATTACACTATATGTTAACTACCTAGAATTTAAATAAAAATATGATGGAAAAAAAAAAGTTTCAGTGCCATGGATACCACAGATGGCAGCCTCTCAGGGATGATGAAAGGTAAAGACTAATGGAGAAGCTCCATGGTTAACAATTTTAAAGTTTGTAGAAAAGTACAAGGAAGCAAAGAAGAAAGGCTATAGTACAGAAATGAGTCACATTATAAAATGGCCATTTTCTTAAAAAAAAGAATATTCATCTAATTTATATGTTGAGTATGCTAAGGAATTGTGATTCAGTAATCTACATGGGTAACTTCAGTTTGAAATAAGGAGCAGTAACAGTTATTGGTAAACAAAGTCTTCAAACCCACGAAATGTGGATGTGACTGTGAAAATGTGGACATAGTATTTCTGGAATTTGGGGTTTATATAAAATTCATATTCAAACGAGATCTGAAGATTTATGATCCACTGTCATTTATGCAGTCATAGCATTAGAATAAATACATTTGTGGTAGAATGTGGCTGTACAACAGTGTCTTCTAGAACACAAATCTGACCAAGTCACTCTTGTGATGACAATGCTTTCACTGGGTATGTCAGTGGACACATAATGTTACAATGGTTTCAAATGACTGGACAAGTCTATGCATTATGCTGTCCTCACCGCAAGGGTAGCTGTGGTCTGTCACCATACAGCACTAATTCAGTACCAATGAATATTTTCCCTGTGCTTGCCTTTCACCCCCGTGACTTCCAATCCACACCTGGAAGCCTGTACATCCCACTCCCCTTCATCCATTTTGCCCAACCCCCTGTCAGTTTGTTCTCTGTATTTATGGGTCTGTTTCTGCTTTTGGTTATCACTTGTTAGTTTCTGAGACTCCACAGATGACTAAAATCATATGGTATTCGTTTTTCTCAGTCTAACTTACTTTACCCAGCATTATACCCTCTTGGTCCGACATGTTGTTGTAAATGCAAAGATCTCATTCTTTTTCAAAGCTGAGTTAATACTCCACTGTATATACATACACCACATCTTCTTTATCCATTCATCTATTGGACATTTGGGCTGTTTCCGTATCTTCTCTATTGTAAATAATGCTACAGTTAGTAGCATAAAAGCAGGAGTGCATATATCTTTCTGAATTAAAATTAATGTTTTCATTTTCTTTGGGTAAATACCCAGTAGTGGAACTAATGGATCATACGGTCTTTCTAGTTTTAATTTTTTGAGGAACCTCCATACTGTTTTTTCAGTGATTGCACCAATTTGCATTCCCACCAACAGTGCATAAAGATTACTTTTGCTATACATGCTCACCAACACTTTTTACTTCTTATCTTTTCAATCTAGCCATTCTGACAGGTGTGCGTGATACCTCACAGTGGTTTTGTTTTGATGATAACTTTCTGATGGTTCCCTATTCTTACCAAACGAAATCTGGATTTCTAGCTTTCTGTACCTGCCCCAACTAACACAAATTTATTATTTTACAATGTTATAGATTAGGAATCCAGAACAGTCTCACTGGAAGAGTCAAGCTGTGCCAGCAGGGCTGCCTTCCTTTCTGAAGGCCCTAGGGGAGAACCTATTTTTCTGTCCTTCCCAAAAGCATCTAGAGGCTCTCTTCCTCTGTCTTCAAAGTGACACCATGTTGAGTCTTTCTGACAATGCATCATATTGACCCTCTCTTCCACCTCTCTCTTCCACCACTTTTAAGCACTCTCACAATTACATCTGGCTCACCAAGATAAGCTCCCCCTTACACTCAATCACCTGATGAGCCATTTTAATTCCACTTTGCAATGTAACCAAACATATGCATAGGGGACATAACATAGCACTTTTATCATATGGCACAGCAGGCCCCATACAACCTGGCTGTTAATTTGGCACACAGTAGACACCTAAATAAATGTTTCTGAAGTGACACTCCTACCACTACCCAACAGTCATTGAAATGAAGTAAATTATTACTTATTCTGATTACTGTAGGATATTTAGCAACATTCTTGGCTCCTACCTACTAAATTACAATAGTACTTCTCAGCCTTGTGACAATAAAAAAAAATCTTTAGACAATGCTGTAAGCCCCCTGGGAGGTAGAAGAACAAAGTAACACGCAGTTGAGAACCCCTATTAAACAGGGACCCACTGTTTGCATTAGAAGTAAATGTAACTCCACTTAACTCTCACACAAGGACATAAAGTCACTTTCACTATAATGGGTTAAGAAAGAAACTCACTGGGGAGCCTGGGTGGCTCAGTGGGTTAAAGCCTCTGCCCAAGATACATGATGGAGAGGATGGAGAAAGGGGAACCCTCTTACACTGTTGGTGGGAATGCAAGTTGGTGCAGCCACTTTGGAAAACAGTGTGGAGATTCCTCAAGAAATTAAAAATAGAGCTTCCCTGTGACCCTGCAATTGCACTACTGGGTATTTACCCCAAAGATACAGATGTAGTAGAAAAAAAGGGCCATCTGTACCCCAATGTTTATAGCAGCAATGGCCACGGTCGCCAAACTGTGGAAAGAACCAAGATGCCCTTCTTGGTCCATATACACGATGGAATATTATGCCTCCATCAGAAAGGATGAATACCCAACTTTTGTAGCAACATGGACGGGACTGGAAGAGATTATGCTGAGTGAAGTAAGTCAAGCAGAGAGAGTCAAGTATCATATGGTTTCACTTATTTGTGGAGCATAACAAATAACATGGAGGACGTGGGGAGATGGAGAGGAGAAGGGAGTTGAGGGAAATTGGAAGGGGCAGGTGAACCATGATAGACTATGGACTCTGAAAAACAATCTGAGGGTTTTGAAGGGGCAGGGGGTGGGAGGTCAGGGGAGCCAGGTGGTGGGTGTTATGGAGGGCACGTATTACATGGAGCACTGGGTGTGGTAATATAAACAATGTATTCTGTTACACTGAAAAGAAAAAAAAAAAAACACCTCTGCCTTTGGCTCAGGTCATGATCTCAGGGGAGCCGTGCATCAGGCTCTCTGCTCAGCCAGGGGGCCTGCTTCCCCTGCCTCCTCTGCCTGCCTCTGCCTACTTGTGATCTCTGTCAAATAAATTAAAAAAATTAAAAAAAAAAAAAGAAAGAAACTCATTAGTTTCTTCATTGCAGTTTTTTGTAGCTCAGAAAAAAGTGGAGAGGAAGAAATTAATTCAGGTTTAAGTTGAAACAAAGTCACAACACCTGGATAGTTTCTATAACAAAACATTTCCCCTTTTATATCTGTTTTATTTTAAAGTGCTTTATTTCAATGGCACAGTTCCTAAATCAGATGACTTATTTTTTTTTTTAATATTTTATTTATTTGACAGAGAGAAATCACAACTAGGTAGAGAGGCAGGCAGAGAGAGAGGAGGAAGCAGACTCCCCACGGAGCAGAGAGCCCGATGTGGGGCTCCATCCCAGGACTCTGGGATCATGACCAGAGCCGAAGGCAGAGGCTTTAACCCACTGAGCCATCCAGGCACCCCCAGATGACTTATTAATATGATATTCACATACATTATGACATATGAGATATAAGTATAAAACTGTGCAAAGCACCAGTGAAGTCTGTCACAGATCATTTCACCTTGCTTGGGGGATCATATAAAAATGAATTAAAGTGGCTAGAATACAATGACATCCAAACCATTCAATAAGTCAATGCCTTAGTTTAGTAAATCCCCTTTCAGCAGAAGTAATTTTTTTTAACATATCACTCTATACAGGAGAATTAAACTATTTTAAGGTGGTTTTCAGTTAATGTAAAGGGTCATGTTCTTTCTTGTATTTTCTTCTTTTGACCCTGAATCGTGGTAGTACCGTCAGCTTTGGATATAAGCGATGTCATTATCTCAGGCTGAGACCATAAGAAGCAATTACTCTCAATGCATTATTTGAAAGAACAAGCTTGAGTATTATTAGACTGTTCTACAAAATACCCTAAAAGGAAAACAAAGCTGCAATTCTTACCATTAAAATAGCTAAAATTTTACACCTCTGACTTTCAAACAATACTGTTTTTGGTGTTTTCCAATTAGCATTACTCCCATTTTTTCTTTTCTCTTCTTCTCAAGATTTTATTTATTTATTTGAGAGAGAAAGGGCCAGCACAAGCAGAAGGGGGAAGGGCAGAGGGAGAGGGACAAGCAGACTCCCTGCTGAGCACAGGGCCTGACAAAGGGCTCAATCCAGGAACCCTGAGATCATGACCTGAGCAAAGGCAGATGCTTAACCAACTGAGCCACCCAGGGGCCCAGCATTACTTCCATTTTCAACAGAGATTTTTTTTTTTAATTTTTAATTTATTTTTTATTTTTTTTATAAACATATAATGTATTTTTATCCCCAGGGGTACAGGTCTGTGAATCGCCAGCTTTACACACGTCACAGCACTCACCATAGCACATACCCTCCCCAATGTCCATAAGCCCACTCTCCCTATCCCAACCACCCCTCCCCCCAGCAACCCTCAGTTTTTCAACAGAGATTTTTAAACAACTTTTTAGCTAGTGTTTATTCTTTTCAATCCTTTAGCCAGTGTGAATTTTATCTTAAAAATTATATAATGATAAATTTGCAAGTAAAATAACCTCACAAACATCATCAATAGTATGAAAATATACAGTTAGGCTACAGTAGCTAAAATATGTAGGTCATAATGGACCGTAATGCGGAGTTCTGAAATAAATCTGTGCAAAGCTGGCAGTGTGGTAACCTGATAAAGGTGGCACTTCCAAACGGTAGAAAAAGACAAGCTTTGGATTAGTTTGAGCTATATCTAAAAAAGCAAACACGCTACTTCACTCTTTCAGAAAAAAAAATTACACTTGGATTAAAGGTTTTTTTTTTTAGGTTTTTTAAAAATTTATTTATCAGGGGCGCCTGGGTGGCTCAGTGGGTTAAAGCCTCTGCCTTCGGCTCAGGTCATGATCCCAGGGTCCTGGGATCGAGCCCCGCATCGGGCTCTCTGCTCCGCAGGGAGCCTGCTTCCTTCTCTCTCTCTGCCTGCCTCTCTGCCTAGTTGTGATTTCTCTCTGTCAAATAAAAAAAAAAAAAAAAAAATTTATTTATCAGATAGAGATCACAAGTAGGCAGAGAGGCAGGCAGAGAGAAAGAGGAGGAAGCAGGCTCCCTGCTGAGCAGAGAACCCGATTCAGAACTCCATCCCAGGATCCTGGGATCATGACCTGAGCCGAACGCAGAGGCTTTAACCCACTGAGCCACCCAGGCGCCTCTGGATTAAAGGTTTAAATGAAATAAACAGACCTGTAAAAACAAGGGGAATTATGTTCCTTAGCCCAGGGCAGCCATTCTGTGCACACCATAAAGCCAGATGAAACCAAAGTGAGAAAACAAAGTCAAAAGTAAGCAAACTGCAGATGACAAAAGAGAGGAAAACCACCAGTTCGGAAAACTCCCTGACATAACAGAGACCTCTCCAAAAGCACCACAGATCTGGACTGATCACGCTCCAGAAACTAACATTCATCTTTCGGAAAAGGAGACTGGGGGTGCAGGTGAGGAGACCCCCTGATAGTTATAAGAGCGTATCTGTGAAATGAAGATCACAACTTGCGAGACTGTGCTAGGACTCAAAAAACAGAAAAGCTAACGTAACTATGATACGCAACCCACACTCTTTCAACACAGCTCACTTAGATCACGTATTCCAAGAAAACTGAGGAACAGATCCAGTGGGACTACTAAGACTTGTGTTAAAATCAAGACCAGTGACTGTCTTCTAACAAATTCTGATGCTTTAGAAATTCTGATCAATGAAGCCTGACAAAATCATTCTGTGACTAACTCTGGCACTCTAAATCTGATAAAAATCCCTCCATGATTTACCCACAGGGACATGACTCACAGTTCCATAAAATGTGCACTTTCCTTTACAATGAAAAGCAAATCAATTTAATTCTGTTCCTGATTTAAAGAACAAAAATAAAGAAACAAACTGGGGCGCCTAGGTGGCTCAGTGGGTTAAAGCCTCTGCCCTCAACTCAGGTCATGATCCCAGGATTTGATCCTGGGATCGAGCCCCGCATCGGGCTCTCTGCTCAGCAGGGAGCCTGCTTCCTCCTCCTCTCTCTCTCTGCCTGCCTCTCTGCCTACTTGTGGTCTCTGCCAAATAAATAAATAAAATCTAAAAAAAAAAAATTTATTAAAAAAAAACCCTCAAAAACAAACAGAATGAAACACAAATGAGGAATTAGGGGTTCATTTCTGTATCTATCAAAAGCTTGTTCAGGTTTTTGATTAATGCCTAATGAACTACTCCTAACTAGGTGGCATAAAATAACAACTGTTTCTTAATATTAATGAATTCTGTGGAGTAGAATAAGGATGGATGGTCTCTGCTCCATGATCTGTGGGCTTCACTGCAGAAGGTTGAAGGTAGAAGGTGAGTGCCACCATCTTGGGGAATCATCTGCAGGGTCACTCCACTCATTCATGTGCTACAGTGAAGGCTAGCTGTTGTCTGGGACCTCAGTTGGGGAAAATAAGACCTACATTCTCCTTGTGGACACTTGGTACTGGTTTCCATTAAAAGTATCCCTAGGGAACATGGACGAAGCTCTATCTTATGATTTGACTCAGAAGTCATAAAGCATCATTAAGACTGACCAACTTCGAAAAAAGGAAAGGCAGTCCCAACCTCTGAATGAAAGAGTGTCAAAGTAACACTGTAAGAACAGCATGTGGAACAGGAGGTGTATGGACATTGCTGGAAAATACAATGTACCAGAAAACTTTTATTTTAAAGCAAAAGCAAAGAACCAAATAAAATTTCTAATAGAAAAATGGGGGGGGGGCTGGGTGGTTCAGGTCATGATCCTGGAGTCCCAGCATCGAGTCCCGCATCCGGCTCCCAGCTCCACGGGGAGTCTGCTTCTCCCTATGACCTTCTCCTCGCTCATGCTCTCTCTCACTGTCTCTCTCTCAAATAAATAAATAAAATCTTTAAAAAAAAAAAGAAAAAGAAAAATGGGGGAGTTAAGAACAAGTCATCAAACAAAGGAATATAAATGAACTATAAACATCTGGAAAATGCTCGGCCTCATTCATAATTAGAGAAGTACATTAAACAACAAGTTACTGTTTTCTAATTATCATACTCTCCAGGGCATGGAGTAACTCACAGGCTACCAGTGGACACACAGATTTAAATTGTTGGCTGTTTTTCTTAAAGTGAGAGGCCTGCTTTTGAGAAAATGTATGTCAAATACTTGTCTCAATGCTTATCTGTCAGCCACTCTTCCATTCAGCTCCCGACTCTATTGCAAAAGACAACCACCATCACAGAAATATCCCCACTGTGACACAGAGTGGCCATTTAATAAAACTGGTAATTTGTACTACTTCATCAAAGACATTCTTAAATGAAACTGGCTTTAAAAAACAAAAAAGCCTGCTGAGTATATGGTAGTAAAAAAATATGACAACCACTAGCAGAGTTTGCTGCCACTGCCTTTACAGACGCCCAAGCGGCAGCAGTTATACCTGCCTTTGTATACGCAACAATGTTTTTGCACCACCAGCGCAAATGTCCACAAAATGAAAAGAAAATAATACCTTAGTATAGTAAATACTGTCATAATTCATACTACTGATTCATAGTATCAGTTATGCAATAATAATACTCTTGAAAGAGTTTCAGGAACCCCCAGTTGTTTCTGAACTATACAAAGGGGTGCTCAAGCGGCATCTGGGTGCCTCAATCGGTTAACTGTCTGTCTTTAGATCCCAGGGTTCTGGGATGAAGCCCTGAATGGGGCTCCCTGCTCAGCAAGAAGCCTCCTTCTCCTGTTCCCTCTGCTTGTGCTCTCTCTTCTCAAATAAATAAATAAAATCTAAAAAAAAAAAGTGCTGCTTAAGATATGCAAGTGAAGCAGATCCAGTCAATGGAATGTCATCAAATGCAGCTATTAAAAGAAATGATGCAAATCTAAATGTATGCACATACAAGTTGCTCCTATATCTACTATATTTAAATATAATCAAACAGCATAAATAGAATGTATAGTATTTCTATGAACTACATACAGATGTTTATATAATGTAAATAAAAAAATTTTTTAAGATTATTTATTTTTTTGACAGAGAACGTATGTAGGCAGAGAGGCAGGCAGAGAGAGAGGAGGAAGCAGGCTCATCACTGAGCAGAGAGCCCAATGTGGGGCTCAATCCCAGGACCCTGCGATCATGACCCGAGCCCAAGACAGAGGCTTTAACCCACTGAGCCACCCAGGCACCCCTAATGTAAATAAAATCTTTGGAAAGAAGTATCATGTTACTAAAGGCTACCTTGGGGAAAGGGTATTTCCTATCATATAATTAATTTTATGGGTTTTAAAAGAATATAGGTTACTTTTATAATTTAAAAAAGCCTTCAAAATAGGAACTTGCTACAAAGAACAATTCTTTGAAAAGGCTTAATTTCACCTCTCAAAAGATAGGTTCCTTATAAAAGAAGCAGAAGGAAAAAGGAAGAATGAAAGAAAACAAAACAATCAAATGTTCACTGGAATATTACTGTTACAGAAAGTACATTCTGCCAAATCAGGCCATATTCTTCATGTATAAAGATGAAGACTTTATTTAACACTGAGTCAATACCCCAGTGCCAAAGTTTCCAAATAAACAGTGGCAAAGTTACTTAACTCTTCCTGATTAAGGTTCTTAGTAACAATTAAGGTAAATAAATTCAATTCAGGAAGTAATGAGGTTGCCTGCTTTCTAAAACTCAAGAACAATATTGAGGTCAGCAAGCAATTAATCTGAAGTCTCAACTAAAAACAGAAACTCAGGAACCATCACTTTATTTAGTTTCAAGGGCATTTTTTTTTTAATTTTTTTTTAAGATTTTATTTGTTTGACAGACTGAGAGATCACAAGTAGGCAGAGAGGCAGGCAGAGAGGAGGAAGCAGGCTCCCCGCTGAGCAGAGAGCCCGATGCTGGGCTCGATCCCAGAACCCTGAGATCACGACCCGAGCCGAAGGCAGAGGCTTAACTCACTGAGCCACCCAGGTGCCCCTCAAGGGCATTTTCAATAGAATTTTCTTTTCCAGTATCTTTTGATTATAATTATGTAGCCTACTGTGAAAAATCCTAACCTCTGGATCTCAAACTATTTTTTTTTTTTTTTAAGATTTTATTTATTTATTTGACAGATAGAGATCACAAGTAGGGAGAGAGGCAGGCAGAGAGAGAGAGAGAGAGGAGGAAGCAGGCTCCCTGCCAAGCAGAGAGCCCGATGCGGGACTCGATCCCAGGACCCTGAGATCATGACCTGAGCTGAAGGCAGCAGCTTAAACCACTGAGCCACCCAGGCGCCCCTCAAACTATTTTTTGATTAACATTTTGGCTTGATTACAGGAGGAACTGCTTTCTCAGGAGGATGCTTGGTTATCAATTTGTACATTACATCTCATTTGGATTATTTTAATTCCTTGTTTCCCATTCTCTTGGACTGTTTTAATGTCACATGCAAAGTCTGCAGTTTGTAAGAGCTGAATTACCTATTAAAACAGTGTATCTCTGGGCGCCTGGGCAGCTCACTCATTAAGTGTCTGCCTTCGGTTCAGGTCATGATCCCAGGGTCCCTGGATCGAGCCCCACATCAGGGTCCCTGAGCAGCAGGAACCCTGCTCCCCTCTCTCCTACTTTCCCTGCTTGTGTTCCCTCTCTCACTCTGTCTCTCTCTCCATCTCTGTGAAATAAATAAATAAAATCTAAAAAACAAAACAAAACAAACAAAAAACAGTGTATATCTAAACTTTGGGTAAGTGTAACATTGATTTTGAGGGTCTCACTTACAAGGGAAGTTGTGTTCAATCTACAACTTTGAAATATTTACTGGTTTTTTTTGTTGTTGTTGTTGTAATATGGCCAGCCTTACCTTTTTTACCTATCAGTATCATCTGGAAATGAAGATAAGGATCATTAACAATAGTATTAACAGTCAGGTAGTTGAACTTACCGACTCAGCAAAGCATACATAAAAATAAGTAAATCCTCTCAGGAAACTGGTTTTGTAGTAAGCTAAGAGTATTATATGTTGTTGTTGTTGTTTTTTAAGATATCATTTATTTATCTGACACACAGAGAGAGATCACAAGCAGGCAGAGAGGCAAACAGAGAGAGAGGGGGAAGCAGGCTCCCCGCTGAGCAGAGAGCCTGATGTGGGACTTGATTCCAGGACCCTGACATCATGACCTGAACCGAAGGCAGAGGCTTAACCCACTGAGCCACCCAGGCGCCCTTAAAAGTTTTTGAAGAGCATGTATACATTCCTGATGGACATACATCAGAAGATAGGTCCTGCAGGTATACATAATCACTAGTGAAGGAAATACTGATTACAATGATCAATGCTCTGCACATGGTAAGCATACAAAAATGTATGTTGAATAAATACAAAAGACAAATCATGTACTGTGAAGATGCTACTCTTGCCATTGTGTTAAGGTCAAGAATAGCAGGCAGGACTATTTGGCACTTGACTAAGATAAGATTGTTTTTAAGATAATAGAGAAATGTGAGGATTTGCAAACAATTTTAATAAATTAGGTTTTCAGCTAAATATATGGGAAGCAAGTAAGTTATATAGATAAAAATGTGTACATTTTATTAGCACAACTGCTTTCTTTGCAAAGGGAAAAGTAATAATTTGTAATTATAATTTTGCAACTGTTATATAATACTAAAGTTTAAGAGCTACGTTTTAAAGATTTCTAAGAGGCAAAGGAACAAAGACAAATTTTACCTCCTGGTAATGGCTTCATGAAACACAAACAAACACATTCATCATGAACAATTTGGATCTACTTGATTTTCTTAGCACACAAGTTCTCAAGTAGGCTGGCTTTTTCCTATTATCTATCTATAGACTTTAAAGATCACTTTGTATCAAAGGCTAAAAAAAAAAAAAATAAGGGGCGGGGCGCCTGCAGGGCTCACTTACTTAAGCAGCTGACTCTGGATTTTGGCCCATGTCATAATCTCAAGGTCCTGGGACAGAGCCCTCATCAAAAGCCTCGCTTGGAATCTGCTTGAGATTCTTCCTCTCTACATCACCCTCTGCCCTTCCCGTGGCTCATGTGCTCTCCCTCCCTCTGAAATAAATAAATCTTTTAAAAAATAAATAAATAAATAAAACAAAAGAAAGAAACCATCTCAGCAATTTTATTTTTAAAGATTTTATTTATTTATTTGACAGAGAGAGATCACAAGTAGGCAGAGAGGCAGGCAGAGAGAGTGAGAGTTAAGCAGGCTCCTTGCCGAGCAGAGAGCCCGATGCGGGACTCCAGGACCCTGAGATCATGACCTGAGCCGAAGGCAGCGGCTTAAACCACTGAGCCACCCAGGCGCCCCCATCTCAGCAATTTTAAAGGCAAAAAAAGAATCAGATGGCAAGCCATAAATTATCAAGTGGGTGTACTTCTACACTGATGATTATAAAGCACTCATGCCTACTCTTCTGTGGCTTCATTCAAGCAGGAGCACAAAACGTACCCAGTACTATCGTGAGATAAATTTGACAATTAATGTAATAGGTTTACTGTGGTCATCTATAATACTGTTACAGATTATGCAAATACTCTGTAAACACTTCGCACAGCTGAGTAAAAAAATGCTATCTTCCATTTTCACAAAAATAAAATTTGTTAACTTTACAAAGTATGTAGGGAGTAAATTTAAAAAAAATTATTTTCGATAGTAAAAATTTATTCTAAAACATTAATTCAGTAATGAAACGGCTTTTATAAAGTCTTTTTTTTCTTTCAGTATTTTAAAAACGCAGCTCTAATGTCAGCCTGCCTGCAATGTTCCTGAAGACAAGTTTGTTATCATTCTTACCTCCTTTCCTCTCTATGTAATGCATTCATTTTTACCCCCTGACTGCTTTTAAGATGTTCTCTTCAGGGCGCCTGGGTGGCTCAGTGGCCTTCAGCTCAGGTCATGATCCCAGGGTCGTGGGATCGAGCCCCACATCGGGCTCTCTGCTCCGCAGGGAGCCTGCTTCCTTCTCTCTCTCTGCCTGCCTCTCTGCCTACTTGTGATCTCTCTCTGTCAAATGAATAAATAAAAAATCTTTAAAAAAAAAAAAAAAGATGTTCTCTTCAACACTGGATTTAAATGGCAAGTTGATTATGATGTGCCTCGGGACAGTCTTGATTCCTGTGCTTAGCGTTCTGTTCTCTAAGCTTCCTAGACCTGTGAACGCATAGTTGTCATTAAATTTGGAAAAAAATCTGGCCATTATTTCTTCAAATATTTCTTTTGTTCTCTGTTTTCTCATTTGGGGACTTGAACTACTTGTACATTAGGCTGCTTTAAGATGCTCTACATGGCTGGGGCGCCTGGGTGGCTCAGTGGGTTAAGCCTCTGCCTTCGGCCCAGGTCATGGTCTCAGGGTCCTGGAATCGAGCCCCACATCGGGCTCTCTGCTAAGCGGGGAGCCTGCTTCCCCCCTTTCTCTCTGTTTGCCTCTCTGCCTACTTGTGATCTCTGTCTGTCAAATAAATAAAATCGTTAAAAAAAAAAAAAGATGCTCTACATGGCTTACCCCTCCACATGTCTTTTTTATTATCTCACTCTGGAGAGTTTCTACTTCTAGCTCTTTAAAATTCACTAATGTTTGTTCTCCAATACTTAATCTATATTTATGCCACCAGATACTATAGATCTTAATTCCTACAGGTTCATTTCAGTCTTTTTAAAGTAACTTCAGTGTCTCTATTTAACAAGCTCAATCTTTTCCTCTAGCTTCCTTTTTTTTTTTTTAAGATTTTATTTATTTATTTGACAGAGAAAGAGAGACAATGAGAGAGGGAATACAAGCAGGGGACTGGAAGAGGGAGAAGCAGTCTTCCCGCTGAGCAGGGAGCGGGATGAGGGGCTCAATCTCAGGACTCTGGGATCATGACCTGGGCAGAAGGCAAACGCTTAACAACTGAGCCACCCAGGTGCCCTTTCTCTAGCTTCTTAACAGAGGGAACAAAGTTATAAAAACTGTTTTAATGATCTTTTCTACTATTTCCACCATATGTATCTATTCTTGGGTAGTTAAAATTGATTAACCACCCCCCCCCCCGCCCCTGTATGGATATTTTCCATCTACTTTGCATGCCTGTAGGTTTTTAATGGATGCC
Source organism: Meles meles (assembly GCF_922984935.1). NCBI lineage: Eukaryota > Metazoa > Chordata > Mammalia > Carnivora > Mustelidae > Meles > Meles meles. Next base: position 91,555,085 of record NC_060068.1, read on the forward strand.
AGGCACTATAAATTTTGCCCTGTTAGATACTGGAAATTTTACTATGACTGTAGTCTTGAGTTTTGTTCTAGGACATGGTTACACTGTTGGAAACAGTTTGATCTTTTCAGATTTTGCTTTTACCTTTGTTTGGCAGAATCAGAGCAATACCTAATATGGGGGTAATTTTGTATCACCACTGACATACACTTCTAAATCCTCTACCTAATATCCTATCATTTCTGAGGTTTCCACTCTGACAACAGGATCTACTGCTAGGTCTGTCAGCTCTGAGTACTGTTTCCCTAACAACCCTTCCTGGAGGTTATTTCCCTGGCCATGGGTAACTTCCACATTTGTGTGTATTAAATCAGTACTGAGTTGAAAACTCACAAGGGACCCTCCAAAGATCCAGCAAGTTCTGAGGGGGCTGCTCTCTCTTCTCTGGTAACTCGAACCTCTTTGGCATCCCCAGACTTCCAGCTCTATCTCTTCAAATCGAACAGAACACTGGGATCCCTGTGCCACTCTCTGAAAACTCTCTCCAGGCGGTAAACTGTGACAACTGGAGGGCTCACTGGGTTTGTTTTCTGTTTCTCAGAGATCATTATTCTTCATATTCTGATTTACAGTGCCTTAAAAAAGGTTTCACATATTTCATCTTGTTTTTCACTTATTTCAGTTGGAAGGATAATTTCAAAGCCTATTATCTTCATCTTTGCAAGAAAGAACTCCAATTTAACAAATTTACAATCTCAAAAAACAAAGGAAATTAATCTCTTGTGTAAAGCATCCATGACATGGGAAAAGGCTTCTCTCCTTAATCTCCCCTTCACACCTCATCTTCAGCTCTCTGTCATCTCCCCACACTTTCAGTTCACACCAGCATCGTATATGACAGCTAACTCCATGCTTGCTGAATGGGTACTTTTGTGTAACGGTTCAAGAAACTAGATAAGTTTGTGAGTTAACCTGAGAGTCATCTTCTTACTTTTAGGACCCTGAGAGGAAACTGGAAAGGAATCTTTGGAAACACTGGTTTGTTAAAAGCACATACTCTTGGGGCGCCTGGGTGGCTCAGTGGATTAAGCCGCTGCCTTCGGCTCAGGTCATGATCTCAGGGTCCAGGGATCGAGCCCCGCATCGGGCTCTCTGCTTAGCTGGGAGCCTGCTTCCTCCTCTCTCTCTGCATGCCACTCTGCCTACTTGTAATCTCTATCTGTCAAATAAATAAATCTTTAAAAAAAAAAAAAATTTCTCATGTTAAAGATAACGCAGTATAAGAATGATGATATAATTACTGAAGAAATACCTTATTTATACTGGTAACCCTGAACATACAAGGAAACTAATATCGCTACTGAAAAGCTATAGAAAATTATCATGGTATTCATAATTAGACCTATTCAAGGCTAAGATAAATAATCCCGGCATTAACCATAAATGCTGAGGTATCAGCATTAGACTAATGCTCTAAGTCCAAGGCACTGGAAATCTTAGTAGAGATGATACAAATCTGTATCAAAAAGCTACTGTGATGACTAATTTCAAATAAAATCAACCCCTGGAAAAAATAATGGTTGTTCTGTAAAATAATATTGCCTATGATTAGAATAATAATGATAAAACAACCAGCTCTCGAATAATACTTAAAATCACAAAACTGAAACAAGAAACTTGAAGTGTCATTTCTGAAACTATGCTCATATACTGTTCCTTTATGTAGTATTTCACTTACCCTCAAAATCTAGTTAGGATTAGAATTAGTACTATATGCTGTTACTGAGGACTCTCTATAGGATGTAAAATAGATTTGAGTAGATGAATTTGCTAAGGGTCAGTCAAGCAGAATGACATGAATAAAGTGTGCATAAAAGCTGAGGAATGAATAAAAGCAGAATACCTATTACTCATTTACAAGTTTAGAATCTTATGAAGTAAGATGTTATAGTTTCCATAACACCAATTATATATTCAGTGCTTTAAAAAGTGGAGACAAGGAAGGAGAAGACAAACTGTTAGGCTATACTGAAAGGCTATCATCACTCCAGCGAAAATGCCAAATGGATTAAACTCTAACAGGGTTTAAGAGAAGGCTGTTATACACAACTAATGAATCACTGAACACTACATCAAAAACTAATGATGTACTATATGCTGGCTAACTGAACATAAAGAAAAAAAGAAGTTAAAAAATTTTTTTTAAAAATTCAAAAAAATAAAAGAAAAGGAGGCTGTCAGGGCTGCGCAGTATCAGCTCCACCCTGAGGACAACTGGAGCCCCCGTGGGTTAGTGTGGCATAATTCAAGGAGGGAATGTCATGAGCAGACCAAAATAACGATCACCGGGAATTACTAGACGTTCAGCGGTATCCCATGGCCATCATATATACGGATTTCTTTACTCCATTTTTGAGGGATATTACTGTTGTTCTCAAGGGCAAATGACGAAAAGAAGGCACAATGCAATCAGTAACGGTGAGGCCAGGGGACCAGAACAGATTCCATGAGGAAACAGGAAAAATTTGACTTATGTAGCTATTTTACATTCATGTGTCAAAGTAAACATTTAAAAGTTCAAGATTACAAATAATTTTAAAGGCAGGATATTTTAATTGTTTTGTTCCTATTTAGCAGTTAATTTAAAGGAATTTTTATAAAGGCCTGTGATTGTCTCAGAAAAAATACATTGTGAAAATTCATGAAGTAATAGGCAATGAAGCAATTTCAGTAAATCTCCTCAAAACCGAAAAGTAAGCATTACAACTTAATTGAGTTTTGAGAGTCATATGTTTTCTGTAAGTGAAAGAGTAAACCCTTCACTCTGATAAGACAAAAAAAGCTATTTCAGGTTAAGAGGTTAACTCCACTTCCTGTACTAGGATTACTAGGAACATAATTTATGTTTCAGGAGTACACTCCAAATTTCAAAGCTCAGCTTACATTAATTCTACAACAAGGGATAGATACATGGATGAATTGACCAACAGACATTTTCAGACCTAAAGAATATAATAATAAATGGTTCTCCCAAATTTTAAAAGCTACTTTTTAACTTACCATCTTTTTTCTCTTATCCTGTTCTGTGGGTGGTTCTTCATCTTCTGTAACCTTTGGTTCTTCAAGGTGAGACATTAACATACAGCTACATTAAAAAAAAAATGTTTTAAGTAAATAAAAAATGTCGCTAACATGCTGAAACAAACCCTGAAAATCACTGGAACATTAAAGCTTCTATGTACTATAATGCGAGGAATAGATAGATAAGTTGATCATTTTAAGACTTACTTACAAAAATATACCTCACTTTTTAGAAAAAAGGCCATATCAAAATATTTTAGATCACTTGAGAATTTAAGGTAGCAGTCATAAAGAATTTATGGATATGTGATTTTTAAGCCATAAATCACTTGACAAAGCAAGGTGTACCCTTTACATTTTTCTAAAAAATGATACTTACATTTAATTAAAATTAACACTTCTGTTACCACCAATCTTCATATGTCTGTAGATTATTATGCTTCATAACAATAGCAATAATTTAAATAATAACATCACTAAAACAACATTAATTTACACAATACTCTGCTCTGTGCACCAAATGAGGAACTTGTCCCTAGAGCACTTGTACCCACAGGACAGTTATAAATCATTTTATTTTGATTATCTGCACCACTGCTTTTCACCATTATCAGAGATAATAGAAATATAGTTTCCTATAATAGTTTCTTTCTTCCAGGGAGACAAGAAATAAATACTGTCTAGTAAATCCAGTTCCTCACCGCTAAACCTCACTGCTTCCTAATTCAGAACAGCAGAATTCAGTAATTTATCAGAGTCAAACGTTCCTAACCAATAAACTGTTCCAAAGAAAGCTTGGTTTCTCTTGTGTTTTGTAGCAAGTACAGAAGAAACTTAACTCCTGATTCAGCTGTGTAAATAACTTTTAATTCAAGGTTAAAGACAAGTGCTGACACCAGAAACTTGATCAGGATCAACTCTTGCAGAGGATAGGAGCATCCCTTTCCCCTATTCCCCACCATTAAAAAAAAATCAACTTTTAGAACAACTACTTGTGACCCAGTCAGTGCACACCGGTGTATTCAAATAGTAAGAACCTTAAACTGCAATCAGAAACAGCAAGAGCTTAATTCCTAACCTGCCACATGGTCTTAACCTCTTGAAGCTGCAATGCTTTCATCCACCATGATACAATAATATGATACAGCACAACTAGCTGGCCAAGGGACTCTGGCACAAAGTGAAAAATTATATTATTATCCCAGCCCAAATGCTATTTAGTAAAGTGAAATGTCTGGAAAACAACCTAACTCCCACTTTATATTTTGAACTGAAGAGTAAGAAGGAGTTCCTTTATACTAGCCATTTTATTCCTGCTGCAGATTTGAATTCTAACTGCAGTGAATCTGATCTCCAGGAAAGTATGCTTCATGTTGCATGAAATTCCTTCACCATATTCCTAAATCTGTTAACTTACTTGAAGAGTAAAAACTCTCTGTTCTCCTTTCCCTAAATGATTTATCAGATAAATAATGGAGTATATTCTTAATATAAATACACATTAACACATATAATTTTTTTCCAGAGACCAAAAATTATTGAGAGGGCAGAACATTTATCCTTTGCAATTCTGCAAACTGCATTCACTTGGGTCTCTGGAAGGTGTAAATTGAGAGAAAAAAAAAAATGAATTTGAAAAACCTAAAGATGAAATTCTCTCCAGCAGCTAAATTTCCAATTAAGTCAAATCCTATTTTTTTGACAAATATTAAAGATAGGGAATCATGTTTTACATAAAAGGCATGGTGGGAATTAACAGATTTCTAATAAGCTAAAATATATAGGCAATGAATGTAATAATAATAATAGTAATAATTTTAAAAAATAGTCTAAAATAGTGACAACTAATATGTGAACCTGGGCAGCCACATACCTCTCACATCCTATACTTCTCACTACATAGATCCAGGCACTTCAGCCAGCTAAATCATTATCTTTCCTAACAAGAAACTCTAACCAATGAAACAACCAACACTGTTAACAGGCAACATTAAAGTATTTCTAAAGAAGGGTCATCTGCACCCCAATGTTCATAGCAGCACAGTAGCCAAACTGGCATAAACAAGTCTGAAGAAAGAACCAAGATGTCCTTCAAAAGACAAATGGATAAGGAAGATGTGGTCTATATATACAATGGAATATTATGCCTCCATCACAAAGGATGAATACCCAACTTTTGTATCAACATGGATGGGAATGGGAAGAGATTATGCTGAGTGAAGTTAAGCAGAGACAGTCAATTATCATATGGTTTTGCTTACTTGTGGAGCACAAAGAATGACACGGAGGACACTGAGAGATGGAGAGGAGAAGGGAGTTGGGGGAAATCGGAGGGGGAGACAAAACATCAGAGACTGTGGACTCTGAGAAACAAACGGAGGGTTTTGGAGGGGAAGGGGGTGAAGGGTTGGGTGAGTCTGGTGATGGGTATTAAGGAGGGCACGTATTGCATGGAGCACTGGGTGTGGTGCATAAACAATGAATTTTGGAAAACTGAACAAAAAATTAAATCAAATTTTAAAAATTATTTCTAACTTAAAAGGAACATCCAATAAAACCTTTTATTTAATCTAAACAAACTCACTTTGGAATGTCACAATAAAACTAGAACTGAGAGCAATATTCAACTGATCTGCAGTGGACACTTTGGTTGATTATGTAACCATTCTCCTTCTTAAAAGAACCCTGAATTTCTCTATTATCTTCCTTTTCCGTGCCTCTATATGCATCCATGTTCCCATTCGCTTCAGTAAAAGCTGATTCCAACCCACAGTGATAGTGGCTTGACAGGCATCATGACAATCTTTTTTTTTTTAAGATTTTATTTATTTATTTGACAGAGAGAGAGAGACAGAGAGAAAGGGAACACAAGCAGGGGGAATGGGAGAGAGAGAAGCAGGCTTCCCACTGAGCAGAGAGCTGGACATGGGGCTCGATCGCAGGACCCTGGGATCATGACCTGAGCCCAAGGGACTTAACTACTACTGAGCCACCCAGGCGCCCCGAACCATGACTGCTTTCAACAGAGCACATTTAAGAAATTCTAGTCACTTATACATGAAAATGTTGGCTGAGTCCTTTCTTTGTACTTTCCAAACTTTGGCAAGGGGTTGTCAATTTCATTTCCCAATGTGCCTAAGAAAAAAGTACTAGTTCAGGAAAAAAAGAAAAACCACTCTAACTGAAGACAAGTAGAAGGAAATCTTAAGCTTCATTAATGTATTTTCCTGGTTTAATGAACTGTACTAAAATACAAACATATAAATAATCAATGCAAAAGAAAAAAACTGGACCACTATCTTACACCTTACACAAAAATTAACGCCAAATGGATTAAGATTTGAATGTAAGACCTGAAACCATCAAACTCCTAGAAGAAAACTTAGGTGGTAAGCTTCTGACATCAGTCTTCAGGTGATGATTTTTTTGGATCTGACTCAAAAGTAAAGGCAACAAAAGCAAAAAGATACATGTGGAACTCTACATCAAACTAAATGCAAAACTCAGAGAGCAGACTAGTGGTTGCCAGAGTTAGAAGAGTGGTGGGGGGTGGACAAAATGGGTACGTAAGAGGGGTCAAACGATGGTATAAAGTAGGTAAGCCATGGAGATACAATATATAGCACAGTAACCATAGTTAGTAACACTGTATTGCATATATGAAAGGTGCTTAGAGAATTAACCTTAAAAATCCTCATTACAAGAAAAAAAATATTAACTATGTATGGTGATGGATGTTGACTAGACTTACTGCGGTAATCATTTAACAGTAAACACAAATACTGAATCATTATGTTGTACACCTAAAACTAACACAATGTTAACCATCAATTACACTTCAATTAAAAAAAAAGAAAAAAAAATCCAGATTCTTAACCTCTGAAAATAGAACTCTTTCTTCTAAATGGATTCATTTTGTATACCATTCTTAAGACATACTAGTATCAAGTCCAGTAACAGTCAACTGTTAATTAACTACCCATTTATCTTGGAAGATAAACTTTTCTACTATGTAAAAAATGGTACCATCTTAAGAGCATATAAAAACCCACCTGCAATTTCCCCACATAAAATGTTACATTTAGTTTTTAAACGCCTATGAGAATACAGTTATGAAGACATATTAAAGCATAAAAACAGACACAGGTTGTTAGGTATAGCAAAATTTATCTTACAAAATTTATGTATGTCACGCCTGCCAAACTATAAATACTTGTCAACTCTCTAGCCACACCCACCCGTCATCATTTCCTGCCTGCAAATCCTTCCTCCACAATCTATCTCAAATTCATAACAACAGTAGTATGACAGCTACCTGAAGGGCTTCTCCATCTCCCAGACAGCACATCCTCAATTTTTTTTTTTAAAGATTTTATTTATTTTATTTAACAGACAGAGATCACAAGTAGGCAGAGAGGCAGGCAGAGAGAGAGAGGAGGAAGCAGGCTCCCTGCTGAGCAGAGAGCTTGATTGCGGGGCTCGATCCCAGGACCCTGAGATCATGACCTAAGCGGAAGGCAGAGGCTTTAACCCACTGAGCCACCCAGGCGCCCCGCACATCCTCAATTTTTAAATGGCACACGAATCATCCAGGGTTCCTGTTTACAATGCAGATTCTACTGCTCTAGCCCCAAAGATTCTGATATAATGGGTCTGGACTGGGGAAGGGAAATGTGCATTCCCAGGTTGTTTCAATGGTCTAAGCCCACTCAGTGTGAGCCTTTCCACCCCTCTCTGTCGTCCTCTACAATAGACTCAAATGACTCTTCTAACATGTAATTCTTTTCTTCTTACTTCCACTTTGAAACTGTGAAATTAACCTCCACTGACTATACAAGCTAGTCCAAAACCCTTTAGGTTACTTTACTTGTTGGCTCTAATCCACCACATATTCTCAGAAGGTGTTTGCAGTTTCCCCAAAACCCTTCTTCCTCTATAGCTGGTATTGCTCCACTGGTCCCCATTTCCCCTTCTAGGCAGTGGACTCCTTCAGGACAGAGCCTCAGCTGCTTCCTCACACGGCACAACATCCGGCATGAACAAGGCTGAAGAAAGAGATGATCTGTCAACCAGGTTTCATTATTGTGGTTAAATATATCAACTTGACTGAACCGCAGGATGCCAGGATTATTGGTTAATATCATTCTGAGTGTTTCTAGATGAGATTAACATGTGAATTTGTACAGTGAGTACAACAGACTGCCCTCCCCAATGTGGGTGAGTCATAATCAGGGGAAGCCTGAAGAGAATAAAAGGTCTAGTTAAAAAAGAGAATTCACACTCTCTGCCTTTTAGTTTGAACGTCAGTCTTCTCTGGCTTTGTGATTCGGACTAGAACTTACACCATTGGCTCTCCTGCTTTTAGGCCTTTGGACTTAAACTGAAACTATACTCTAGTTTGCCAATTGGAGATCTTGGGACTTCTCAGCCTCCATAATTACATGAGTCAACTTTTTATAATAAATCCATTTACATTTATTTAAATATAAATATAAGTATAAATAAATATAAATATAGATCTCTCTCCTATTGGCTCTGTCTATATGGAAAACCCTAATATGCTACTTAAAGAGGTAAAAACAAAAAACAGGGTTTTCTTCCTTTGCTCTAATTTATTCTATACTGAAAATACAATAGGAATTCAATAGAACTAAAAATATTAACTTTCTTTGGGGCGCCTGGGCGGCTCAGTGGGTTAAAGCCTCTGCCTTCAGCTCAGGTCATGATCTCAGGGTCCTGGGATTGAGCCCCGCATTGGGCGCTCTGCTCAGCGAAGAGCCTGTTTCCCCCTCTCTCTCTGCCTGCCTCTCTGCCTACTTGTGATCTCTGTCAAATAAACAAATATTTAAAAAATATATATTAACTTTCGTTGAATAAACTGTTCCAATAAACAGGAAGGGGGGGGCACCTGGGTGGCTCAGTGGGTTAAAGCCTCTGCCTTCGGCTCAGGTCATGATCTCAGGGTCCTGGGATCGAGCCCCACATCGGGCTCTCTGCTCCTCTGAGAGCCTGTTTCCTCCTCTCTACCTGTCTCTCTGCCTCCTTGTGATCTGTCTGTCAAATAAATGAATAAAATCTAAAAAAAAAAAAAAAAAACAGGAAGGGGAAGCTGGAGGATAAGTTAGCTACATAAGTAAGTATTTTATGTTTCTCACGCGCCCTTTTCTGAAAGTCTATTTATACCCTACAGTCTGATGGACTATAATTTTTAGAACTCTATGTAGTTTAAAAAGAGAGAGAGAGAAAGAGAACGCTATGCAGTCCACAAATTACAGAATAGGAAGATTATCACAGATCAGTCTAACTTCTCTTAGAAAACCTAGAAAAGCCAGGAAAATAGTTTCTCCACTGTGTTTCCATACGCCAAATACCACCCCAGGGTAAAAAGCAGTGACCAAACAATTCTGGGGAGGGAAACAATGGTTTTACGTCCTAGCTACCCAAGCACCATGGCTCTCAAGTCTAGGCCTTTGTAGTCTGGATCCCAATAACGGTCTCCTAGTCAGTCTGCTTTCCTTATGCCCAACATTTTCCCCTTCCAAACCAAAACTTTCTTCCTTGCTGAGCTTGGCATCATGAGTCAGAACACCATGGTACTAGTCTTGACTCCTCTACTCATCTGCTGTGTCACTGCACTTTTCTCAGCCTCTGTATCCTAATCTTGAAAATAATGAAACTACACTCATTTCTCAACTTTATTTCTAAAAACTTCCTGACTCTCATCCCTTCCACTTATACCATGCTATATTTATGTCCATTTCCTATATTCTAAGTCTTATCCCTTCCCGAAGACTCTAACACACAGTGCCTTTTTCTTCTCTATTGGAGCACAAGCTAGAATTCTACTGTTTCACGTGCTTTGTTCGACACATACCTGAGTGCCTTTACCCATGACTAGTGTTTTCATTGTGCTATTAGACACATTCGTCCCCTAAATTATATACTCCAAAGAGGCCGAGGAACATTTGATTGTATACTGAACATTTCACAGTTGTAAACTTTGTCACATATTATGCATAAATATACAATATTTATAGTCATAAGATTCTATCATGACCTGAGCCAAAACCAGACGCTTAACCAACTCGGCCACCTGGGTGCCCCCAACAATGTCATTTTAACCGTTCTCTTTTAAGACTGGTCAGTACCACATGACTCTAATATGTAAAAGTGCCAGGGATGCTTCTATCAAGCAAATACAAACAGAGGATGTTTACCAATCCTCTTTTCCCCGTAACTTGCCTAATGGGCAGGGGAACTTTGTTAATTGAAAAAAAGAACATATTCAAAACATCTTTAAAAAGGCTTTTACAGGGGCGCCTGCATGGCTCAGTCATTAAGGGTCTGCCTTCGGCTCAAGTCATGATCCCAGGGTCCTGGGACAGAGCCCCACATTGGGCTCCCTGCTTAGTGGGAGGTGCTCCTCCCTCTCCTGCCCCCCTGCCCCCCCACCCCACTTGTGTCGCGCTCCCCGTGCTTGTGTTTCCTCTCTTGCTGTGTCTCTGTCAAATAAATAAAATCTTTTTTTTAAAGGCATTTATGCTAATATAAAAGCCTAATGTCAAATCATAAAATTATTATTAAAGAAGTCCAATTTTTCATTTCACTTTAACAAATTAAAGGTGGTCTCAAGATCAAGCTAATTAGAGGCAAAAAAAATACAAAATTTTCTTTATAGAAGACAAAATTTTAAAAAGACACTGTGTCTATATGGTAGTAATGAACAAAAATCACGCAGGACATATTTAATTACCCCCACAACACACATTCCACCCCTGATCAAGGGCAATTAATTAAATGATCCACCTACTCTTTATAAGTTCCTGTTTCGGGATCTTCTGTCATGACATCATGAAGACCCTCCACTGAGATATTTATAATCCCACAGAATTTATCTTGGATGACACTAAAATAAAAGAAAAGCAAAACAGGTTTAACTGGAGTATTTTAACAGGCAATTCTTTTTTTTTTTTCTTTTTCTAATACCCCCTGAAACATGAAGAGAAATTTTACTTCTAAGATACAAAGAAAACTTTCAAAATATGTTTCTTATAGCAGAAATTTTACCTTTGCACGTAACATTAAAATTTTCTCTTTCACTAGAGTATTAGTGTTTAAATACTAAAAAGGCAGATCTGAAAGGAAAAACAGATTTAATATTCTTTAACTTATTACAATAGACCTGAGATGACTTTATAGCTAAAAAGTTAAAGATACAAAAATGTTGAAGATTAAAAATCTCTACTCTTCTGGGGCACCTGGGTGGCTCAGTTGTTGGGCGGCTGCCTTCGGCTCAGGTCATGATCCCAGGGTCCTGGGATTGAGTCCCACGTTGGGCTCCCTGCTTGTCTCCCTCCCACTCTCCCTGCTTGTGTTCCCTCTCTCGCTATGTCTCTGTCAAATAAATAAAATCTTTTTTTTTTAAATTTTTAAAGGTTATTTATTTATTTGACAGAGATCACAAGTAGGCAGAGAGGCAGGCAGAGAGGAGGAACCAGGCTCCCCACTAAGCAGAAAGCCTTAGGTGGGGCTTGATCCCAGGACCCTGGATCATGACCTGAGCCGAAGGCAGAGGCTTTAAACCACTGAGCCACCCAGGCACCCCTTAAATAAATAAAATCTTAAAAAAAAAAAAAAAAAAAAAAAAGAGAAAAAACTCTACTCTTCTGAAGATAATGCCAAGAAAAAGAAGACAACTCACAGACTAGGATAAAATATTTATAAAACATGTATGAGAAAGCACCTGAATCCAGAACATATAAAGAACTCTAAAAGCTGAAGAAGATAACTTTGCAGTTCTTCCTGCCCATGGGTCCTGTCCCCGTGCTTTAACAAAACCACACACTATCTGCACTAAAAAAAAAAAAAAAGACTACTCAATTCAAAAATTGGCAAAAAATTCAAGACACTTCACTGAACAAGCTATAAAGGTGTTATAAGAGTACCTGAAAATATGTTCAACATAACACAGTCATCAGAGACAGGCAAATTAAAACCACAGTAATATTTTAATTAAAAGTTAAATTAAGAAGACAATACCAATTGCTTACAAAGATGAAAAACAATAGGACTTCTCATATATGGCTATTAAGAATTTTTTAAAAAGGCATATCCATTTTAGAAACTACACCAGCAGTTTTTATAAAATTAACACACTTCACACAAATTAGCAATCCCATTCCCATATATTTACTCAAGACCAAAACAAGTACCCTCAGATCTGTAAGTTCTTATGGTAGCTTTATTCGTAGTAATTTACAACTGCAAATGACCCAAATGTCTATCCACTAGTGAATGGCTAAACAAACTGTGGGATACTTACTCAATGAAACGGTCATCAGCAATAAGGAGGAACTAAAGATACATACAACAACTTGGATAAATCTCAAAAACATTACACTAAGAGAAATAAAATGGACTCAAAATGCTACATACTATTTATGTGACTTTCTGGACAGGGGATATTATTTGTTCAGTGGTTGCTAAAGAAAGGGACATTAAGGGAACTTTTTGGGGTGACAGGAGTGTTTTATACTATGGTAGTGTGTATACACTGTGTGTATACACAAAGTAGTAGTGTACACAGATGTATACATCTGTGAAAACTTTATGCTTAAGGAGTTTTACTACATGTGACTGTACATTAATGAATCTTTTAAAAAGTGGAAGTACTTAACCATCCACTGAAACACACAATTACACTATCTGAATTTAAAACTAGCTGAATAAATTTTAAATAATTAAATAAATCTGGAAGGTCCAGGGACCTTCTAGAATCATTCCTACAGAGAAATACAATGTTTCTCATTCTGCACTAACACAGATTAGCACATTCTCCATTAACTCATTCTCATTCTTTACTGAACATTTTTAAATGTTCAGTAAAGAAGTACCAAGTTACTGTATTTTGGGTCATATTTCCACCTTTGTAAAGTGAAATGCTTTGTCCGTTCAAATGTGATCAGATTTTAGACAACTAAATCACTAGTTAGGCAAAATAATAATTAGTTGATATTCTGATACATTTCAATGTGCATATAATACCCTATTGCAGGAGCAAATATTTTTTAAGTCACTGTATTCCCTTTATATAAGAACTAAAAAAATCTTTTAAGAAAGACACATGCAATCTACTTTATTCATTTCAGGGAACAACACCCTAGAAGAAAATCTAGGAAACCAAAATTGTGTCTAAAGTTTCACCCACTAACTGTGTGATCCCACTGAAGTTAATTCAGCTCTCCGATGTTGGTCTCCTTGTCAGTAAAATGAAGGTTGGACTGAAGTGTGACAGATATGTGGAGGGAATATAGACATTTTCACTTCCTACTGCAGAGTTATTTGCCACTAATCCATTACAGCATTCTAAGGCAGGCAGGTTCTGAAATTCCTTTTTAATACAGGAACATTCCAGATAGGTATCAACAACTAATCGTGATGAGCTGAAAAAGACAAAAATCCTCCAGATTACAGCTGTTTATCAGGCCTCTTTGTCAGTACTTTTTAGGGACAACCCACGCAAGCAGCTGCCTTCTCTACTCATATCATCTCCAAGTATCAACCCCTTCAGGAAAACCAGTACTTTCTTAAGAAATCAGTGGAACAGAATTCTGAGTACAGTGTATTTTCTCAAAAGACTGAATATGAATCTTCCTGACACATATCTGGCAATCTAAGTGATCATGGTCTACGAGGTGGGTGAAGGTTAATTAGGAAGGAATGCAGAAGGAGAAAAAAAGCGTATATATTTGACAACCATTTCATCTGATTATAGGTTTTACAAATTATCATATTGATCAATGATGATGCTACCAGCACAGGCACATGTTTCTGAGAAAAGGTACAAAGTTCTACCTCTGCCATAATTAGAAGAAAGTAATAAGTAATAAGCAACTGAATAAAGGATACAGTTCTAGAACACCGAACCTCTACAGACATGCACATTCACCACACTGAGCCTTCAAGGCTGAGGGCAGATTTTGATAATCAAACTGCTGCATGAACAGGGTAATCTAGTGACTACATAATTCTTGCCAAAAGGCTTACCTTCACCTCTTTCTCATGAATGGCGATTTTGTTAAGAGGACACTGCTGAAACCAAAAAAAAGCTTGAAAACTTCTGAGAGAAAGCTAATGAGTTAAGGAACCTGAAATTTATGTAAAGCTCAGAAATAGTCAATAACTGACAAAAAGAAGTGTTAAGAAAATTAGAATAAAGAATGGAAAATGATACTCATGGAAGCAGACTGGGACAGGCCAGAGGATACAGGTCCAAACTCTGCTCGGCTTATTCACGCCCATCCAGGCTTGGGGGAGGAATCAGTCATGTTATCAGTGGGGTTCACCTGCCCCATTCCCTGCCTGACCTCCAGGGGATTTCACGTTCTACCAGCTGAGGGCTTGGACACGTGACTGTCTAGTAGGGGTAAGGGAAGTGAGGCAACCTCCATTAGTGGCAGTCACTATTTCTCACTGCGATGTGACTCATTCTGCATAGAAGGACAATGCAAGCAGAGATGTAGGTATGGGAGGAGGATTAAATTCCAGCAGACAGGGTAAACTGTGCTTGCGTTGTAGTACCTGTTAGGTACCAGAGGGGCAGACCACAGACTTCCAAGTTTGGAAAAGGGGAAAAGGTCTACAGCCCAAAGCAGAAAGGTCAAGGAGCAGGCTCTGAATGGGAGGATGGGAGGAGGCGACTCTCAAAAACGCAAAAAGAAGGAAGGACTGAAGAGGGGAAATGGGAGTATCCATGCCATATTCTGGGGTCAGTAAAAGAAGTCACACAGTAACTCTCTTCAAAGCACTAAAGTTCAAAAAACAAAAACAAAACAACACAAAAAGATATACCTTAATTCCACTCATTAAGCAGTATGGGAAAAGTACCCCCAAATAATAGGTATAACAAAAAGTCAAAAAAGGCTTGTCCTTCCTGGTACACACAAGACATATTTATTTAAAGTAAGAAAGAAGTTAAAATTTTTTTTCTCCATTTTATTATAAAAATGCTCCCTCCAAATATGTAAATGTAACATTTTAAAAATGAAGCTTTTAGATTTTTTTACCCACAGTATTTTTATAAAGTTTTGAATATTTATCAAATAATCACTTTAGTTACATAATTTTCTCAACCCTGTCTTTTACAAATTAAGAATCAATCTTGTTTTCCTATAATAATAATCTTTCTGAATTAAATGCTTTAAAATGTGATTAGACATTTTAAATGGAAACAAATCAAATGAGAACTATAAAACAGAAATGAAACAGAATAAGTTGGGAGGAGAGAAGGTACTCTACTTTTAATCTTATATATATTACCTCTCTAAACAAAAGATAAGAATTAGGTGGGGTTTTTTTGTTTGCTTCTTTTAGAGAGCAAGGAAGGCAACAGTAGGGAGCAACAGAAGGAGAGAGAATGAGAATCTCAAGCAGACGCCATGCCCAAAACAGGGCTCGACATGGGGCTCAATCTCATAACCCTGAGATCATAACCTGAGCCGAAATCCACAGTTGGATGGGACACTTAACCAACTGAGCCACCCAGGTGCCCCACTGTTTTGTTTCATTTCCAAATTAAAAACAGCCCATTTTTTTCTTCCATTATGTGCTACATACTGAGTTCTAAGTCAACACTTGATAAGCATCCTTCTCTGTGTCATCTTTTAATGTCCTCTTGGGCACATCAGTCAAACCTGGTGTCAAATCTGTTATACAATGTGGATAAAGTGAAGGTAGCCAGGGGGAACCATGTAATTCTAATTCTCACTTGGCTCTTAACCTCTCAAACCACTGTTCACTAACAAGCTGAGAGTTCACATTAAGTAGGAGGCAGCAATTAGAGTCCTGAAACAAACAGCTAAACTCCTTAGGAGTCTATATACAGCTTCGATAGCACAGTGGAGATATCAAAACTTAAGAGGTAAAAAACAAACAAACAAACAAAACTGACTATTGATTATTCCAGACAAAACTTTACAACTTGTAAAAAAAAAAAAAAAACAAAAAAAACACTTTACAACTTGTTATAGTCCCAAGGTCACAGAAGACCGCCTCGATGAGTATTAATAAAAGGTGGACTTACAGCAGGATACCAATTTATTTACAAAAAAAAAAAAAAAAAATTAGTGATCAGAGTGTCATATTACCCCTGCCAAACCTTCCTGGTGAATATGTCACCACGGTTACATTCATTCATTTTATTCAACATTTCATGAGTTCACAAAATGTGTTAGACATCATGGTAAACTCTGGAGATTAAAAAATGTCTACCTCCAAGAACGTACAGTGTGAAAAGAGCAGTCTTCTCAAAAAATGTAAATGGCAAAAATGGACAGCTACATGACAAAGCATGAAAGTGGGCCACTTTCTCATACCATGCACAAGTTAAGATGAATTAAGGCCCCAAATATGAGACCTGAAACCATAAAACTCCTAGAGGAGAGCAGAGGTAGTAATTTCTCTGACATCGAGGCAAAAGAAACAAAAGCAAAAAAAAAAAAAAAAAGGCGAGGGACTACATCAAGAGAAAGCTTCTGCAGAGTGAAGGAAAGAATCAACAAAACTATAAGGCAACCTACAGAATGGGAGAAAGTATTTGCAAATGACATATCCCCTACAGGGTTAGTATCCAAAATATATAAAGAACTTACACAACTGAACACCAAAAAATAATCCAATTAAAAATGGGCAGAAGACATGCATGGACATTTCTCCAAAGACATGGCCAACAGACATATGAAAAGATGCTCAACATCACTCCATCGTCAGAGAAATGCAAATCAAAACTACAGTGAGGTGTCACTGTCAGCACGGCTGAAATCAAAAACACAAGAAACAAATGTTGGCAAAGATATGGAGGAAAAAGAATCCCTATGCACTGTTCATGGGAATGCAAACTGGTAGAGCCACTGTGAAAACAGTATCGATGCTCCTCAAAAAATCAAAATGAAATTACCACATGATCCAGTAACTCTACTACTATTTAAGCGAAGAATATGCGAACACTAATTTGAAAAGATACATGCATCCAGATATTTACTGCAGCATAATTTACAACAACAACGTTATGGAAACAACCTAAGTGTCCATCCACCATGAACTAAAAAATTTGCAGAAAGGACAAAGAAAACAAGCAACAAATGACATTTTTATTTTCTTTTTAAAGTATGATATCCTGAGTAAGTACTTTTCTCCATTTAATGGATATTTCTGACATACAAAGAAGCATTTGTCTGAAGGGAGAGGATCCAGTCCCCTGAACGGAGTTAAAGAAGCACTGGCAAATTATCACTCTCTAATTCTCATCGGTGATCCCCAGAATCTTGATCATTCTACCATCACTTGAGATCTTAGCAATCCAAGTTAACCCACTTTGCACAAAAAAATCAATCAATCCCAATTTTGATAAAAACTTATTTTCATTTTACAAGGTTAAATGTGATCCAACTGATCCTACTCACTTCACTACTGAGGGCTTCAAGGAGGCAGTGGATGCTTTCTACTCCAGTCTCTTAAATTTCATTCTTTCTCCTTAAGAATTTTCAGGGGTGATCAAGAACTTCAACAACACCGAACAATCCCACCTTTCCCAAGTTGCTCCTCCTTTCATGGCTTTCAGGCAATTAAGTCATTACCTCTTGAATATAATAGCTGCTAACGCATATCTGCTTACTCCCTTCCTGTCCCTCACAATGCTCTTCCTCCTTTTTCTATTCACCTTAACTCACACTTCCTTCACAGGCCTTCTCTGGTCACACCACTGTAAGTGAGCACTCTGTCCTTGGAATTTGCAGTAGCATAAAACTTGTCAGCACTACTCATCTAGCATGCAACTCATGTGCCATCTAGTTTTCTCCTAATGTTCTTTCATTTTTCATCCCTACAGGCCTGCTCTAAGACTCTCCGTTAACTTTAAACACAGCCCATGTGTTATGTTTATTTTTTTATGTCCCACAGGACATGATGTGACCGCTCAATAAATAATCATGGGAATTAATGATCCCCAGAGCTCAAGAACTGCCCTCCCTCATTTTCTTTTTGTAGTATTATTTGTGCTCATCTCTTTTGGAAATTACAAGTATGGACAGTCGAATTACAGATGACATATTACAATTGACTACACTAAACATGAGGCAGAAAATAGAGCAGAAGGTGGCTGTGCTGCAATCTATTTCTGAAACATTTCAGAAAACACAAGGAAAGTTTAACATTGAAGATGAAAGAAGAGAATGAAAGGAAAAGTGACGGGAAAAGAGTACTGGTAACCTGAACATTTTTCTTCTTTTTCTTTGTCACAAACACTTTTCCTTTTCTTATTGCACATACTTGGTAGATATATTAATGTATTCACATAGACACAAGTTACAAACTATGAAAGAAGATAAGCTTTTATAAACATCCGTTTGTTTGGTTATTCAACTGTGTTATAAGTGATGTTACACATATATAAACATTAAATAGGTGAGGGCTTGAAATTCTACACTAAACATTATTTGACCATTTAAACAATTCCACATAGTTTTCAGTAAACTTCTTTTTCCATTAAATTCACGAGTAAATTACAGTTCTTAATCTTGTTTTATTATTTTCTAAAGCTATGGCACCTTAAGGCATTTTCTGGGTATATAAAAGTATCTGTAGACTCTGAGTTGCAGAAACGTCATGCAGAGTGATTCTGAAAACGAAATACTAGAGAAAAAAAATCAATCCATCTTTGTTTTTATTGAACCAACTTAAAAACTATGCTGGCTTAAGCTATTTCTATCCTTTTGTGTAATTATGAACCTAACCACAAGGGTTCAGAAAACAAACAACCCTTGAAATGAAGAATAAAACTTTTAGTTCCCAAAGGCATAAATAAATGAAATTCCTAATATTCATTTTGTCAGCCCAAATAATAAATATTACATTGAATATGAACAGGACTCTAGTTTCTAACTGTCCAATTTTTTTTTTTAAAGATTTTATTTATTTATTTGACAGAGAGATCACAAGTAGGCAGAGAGGCAGGCAGAGAGAGAGGGAAGCAGGCTCCCTGCTGCGCAGAGAGCCCGATGCGGGACTCGATCCCAGGACCCTGGGATCATGACCTGAGCCGAAGGCAGCGGCTTAACCCACTGAGCCACCCAGGCGCCCTGTCCAATTTTTATTAGCATTTTTACAGTGAGCATTTTTTTTTTCAATATTTTATTTGTTTATTTGACAGAGATCACAAGTAGGCAGAGAGAGAGGGAAACAGGCTCTCCGCTGAGCAGAGAGCCAGATGCGGGGCTCGATCCCAGGATCCTGAGATCACGACCCGCGCCGAAGGCAGAGGCTCTAACTCACTGAGCCATCCAGGTGCTCCTACAGTGAGCATTTTATAGTTGTACTTTTCAGAGAAATGATCTATCCACCACAGACCATGTATTTTATACTTTCTAAGTGATGGATTGATCTATTTGTATCATATCTTCATCCCCTTGGAAGTGGGAAGAAAACAGGCATGCAGAAACACAAAATTTTCAATTACTTTTTCTGAACAGTTCTCTAATCAAAAATTGATGATTTAACAGTTTTTCATAGGAAGTCCAAGAAATAAATAAATAGCATTTTCTCTAACCTAACAAGACCACAACTACACTATTCATACCTCACATACAAATGATTAATATTTGAAGTCACTCTTGCATTCTTGTATCTTAAATACAGGAGGTCACTAAAGTTAGGGTAATTTAAGAAAATAGTAAGATTTAAGCATTAAAAACCACAACAAATAAAATATTCACTTAATGACACTTCTCTGCTTGTACTGTTTAATAGGATTAGTAAGCAATAAACAATAAACAGCAGTTTATTTAAAGAAAAGGGCAAAATAAGAAAGCCCTGACTAAATAGTCTTATCCGACTTTCTACCACATCAGAGGCCACAAAAGTGGTGACATTTACACGAAAATGAGTTTTTTTCCTCTCTAGTTATTTTCCAGGATTTAGTTAGCTGCAAAGACTTTTGTCACATAGATGGAAACATATATTCTTTCTACACAGTAATTCTCTACATGGTCATGGAAAAGAGTGTTAATAAATCTAGTTCCCTTGACAAATAGTGGCAAGGAAACAGGATAAAAATTGTTAGTGGAAATTCACTAAGTTGTTTTAAAATGAAAGTTGGATTTTTAAAAATCCAACAATAATCTTTTAAAAAGGCTTTTTAGAGGCACCTGGGTGGCTCAGTGGGTTGAGCCTCTGCCTTCGGCTTGGGTCGTGGTCTCAGGGTCCTGGGATCGAGCCCCGCGTCTGGCTCTCTGCTCAGCCAGGAGCCTGCTTCCCCCTTTGTCTCTCTGCCTGCCTCTCTGCCTACTTGTGATCTCTGTCAAATGAATAAATAAATATTGGGGCGCCTGGGTGGCTCAGTGGATTAACCCGCTGCCTTCGGCTCAGGTCATGATCTCAGGGTCCTGGGATCGAGCCCCGCATCGGGCTCTCTGCTCCGCAGGGAGCCTGCTTCCTCCTCCTCTCTCTGCCTGCCTCTCTGCCTACTTGTGATCTCTCTGTCAAATAAATAAATAAAATCTTTAAAAAAAAAAGAATAAATATTTAAATAAAATAAATATCATATATCATATATAAATATATAAATATTTATATATATAAAATATATAAAAATAAATTATATATAAATATATATTTTATATAATATATAATATATAAAAATAAATTATATATAAATATATATTTTATATAATATATAATATATATAATAATATAAATATTTAAATAAAATATTTAAATAAAATATTTTTAAAAAATAAAGTCTTTTCATATTATCAACTATTCCATTAATTTTTGGGGCGCACATACACAAGCAAAACAAAGCAACCCGTAATCTTTAAGATAGTAAGAAAAACTCTACCAATCCACGTATGCCACCTTCCATGATTTTCAAAAGAAAAGACTGCGCTTTAAGAAGAATACCCAATGACAAAACTAAGTTTCCATAAAAAAATGACAAATGACTGATAGAGCACTATGTGGGGAAAAACATTAGGCTGAAAACCCCAGCAATGCTTGTTTTGAATGCTTACAGGAGTCATTTGATAGAGTGGTTCTTGATTTTTAAAAAGGGATATAAGAGAACTAAATAGAGATTTCATAATAATGAGGGTGGGAATCTGACCTTACCATTTGTAAATGCTTGGTATTGCTGCTGATAAAACTATACAATAAATAAATACAAGATAATCATGAATATGGGACAGGACAAACGAAAAAAGCCAACTATGCTGTCACTAAAGTCATATGAAAAGATATTCATGGCTTGGAGTTACATTCCTAGAGAATTGTATGGAATTTTATGTTGCACAGACCAGACTAAAATAAAAAGAACGTGCACTGGAAAAGTGTTACATGATCAAAAGAGGACTTTGGTAACAAAGGCAAGTAAAAGTGTGCGATCCTTATTGTGAGGACAAGGGGTTAATGTTCTTATGAGACCAATTTGGTAGGAAGGCCTAGCATTAAAGCTGTTTTTCAGAACCTTGTAAATGGCTCCCTAGCCTTTTTTCTCCCATTTTGCAACCCTTTAAAGCAAATATGGCATATTTTACGGTTATTGTTTTGATGCAGATAAGATAACTGAGTAAAAATGCTTGCTGACTCAAGACACAGGTAAGAGGAAGTGTGTAACCCTGGGACTTTATGTAGGAGAAAGTCGAGAACTCCACTGAGAGTACAAAGTTGGTGGAGAACAAAGAGGTATCCAAATATCTTCTTTCCCTGCTACAGTAAATTCTATACAATTCCCTCACTCTCAAACAATGTCAACCCTTATCTTGCCCCAACACTGTCTTTGGCTATCAACAGTGGCAAGCCCCTCACCTCCAAAAGCCCATGAAGCATCTTACCCAGGCTCCCCCACTCCATCACCTTGGACGTTCCTGATTTCCTGCTTACTCTTGTTGAGGTGTCTCTTCTTAACAATCAAGTCCTCAAGGACAATCTGAAATCAAACATCTCTACTCCAATGCTAGGACGGAACTGGGAGTAAGTTCCCAATTATCCCAGAAGTGAAATACATATTTCTGAAATTCCAAACTGGAATTTTAAATGTATTAAAAAGTATACTGTTATAAATAAATGTTAGTTGAGTTCTATACCTCTCATTTGTTATGGGGAGAGGATAAAGGGGAGCTTTTTAGGAATGCCCTGGAACCTTACCAAACTTTTACAGAAGTCAGTGGGAAAAAAAATGGATCGGTATATAAAAACTATCCAAAAACACAACCATTTTATTCTTGTGTGCTCTCATCAGAAACTTTAGTAAACAGTAGAGAAACACAGTAATCTTTTTTTTTTTTTTTAAGATTTTATTTATTTGACAGACAGAGATCACAAGGAGGCAGAGAGGCAGAGAGAGAGAGAGAAGGAAGCAGGCTCCCTGCTGAGCAGAGAGCCCGATGCGGGGCTCGATCCCAGGACTCTGGGATCATGACCTGAGTCGAAAGCAGAGGCTTTAACCCACTGAGCCACCCAGGCGCCCCGAGAAACACAGTAATCTTGAGAAAAGTTTCTTTACCTGTATTGAGAATATTACCTAGTTTTAACTTTGCTATTTGTTTGAGGTGGTGCTGCCTAAAATGTGAAACAATCATATGCACAAATTATACTGCTGAAAATTTCTATGCATATTATCACTTCAAATCAATTTTATCTTAAGTAAGTTTTTAAATTGTGCAACTATCAAACAGCAGTGTCATATGAGCTAACATTTTTAAAAGGAAAAGCTGCTGACAGAAACTGGAATGAGTATTTAATGAATACCACCATATACAACTACAACTCCATATATAAAACAATATTAATAAGATTAAAATTTTCTAGTTGAGCCTACATCAGTCATCAATTATAAGTTATACATAAAAATTTTTTAAATCTTGATAAAATTTCTAAATTACCTTCCTCGAATTTGGGGGAGTTTTTCGGTAAGGTCAAGATACTTTGTTTATGGTTATTTCCTAACTCCAAATAACCACCTAGGCTGCTTCTAACATCTTCAAGAGAGTGTGGTCTAGGTGGTGAAGGGAGACATGGAAGAGTTTTCACCTTTCATTTTAAGTATCTCTGTATTCTCTGAATTCCTTTTTCCAAAGAGCATGTACTTTCAGTAATTAAATAAAAAACTTAATTGGTGTTGTGTGGATACAACAGAAGTATATTATTAAAAACGTTTTCAAGGTGAAACAAATACCACATACCTTTCCCCAATAAAATAAGTAATTTATGTAAGAACAGATTTATTTAAAATTATATTCAGGTTATCTCCTAAAATCACAACCAAGGACAAAGCTTTAAACTAGACAGGGAAAAGAACAGTGAAAACTCTTGTAGGTGGGGTGGCGAGGGAGCTGGGAGGGCGGAGAGATGTGGCTTTAATTTCTCTGAAATTTCTGGTATATCTCAAAGCCATGATCCCCAGACCAGCACTATCAGCAAACTTAACCCACACACACACTCAACAAGCCCCACTCCAGACCTACTGAATAAAGAATTCTGGGAGGGGTGAGGGGCAACAATCTGCATTTTAATAACCCAGGTAATTCTGGGTTTGAGAAGCACCACCTTAAGGTATATCAGACAACACAATCATTCTTATTATTACTTCAGGTTCACAATACAGACTCAATAATTATCACTTGGTTTAAATACTCCCAGACTGCTTCAGGCTAATTTCAAACAGGAAATATTAACTTTTAATAATAAAAAAGAGAAGTGTGGGGGAAGAGGAAGGACAGCACAAACACGAAATACGTAACATTCAAGGGAAAATTTTTAACACGTATTCGTAGTTCAGGTCTCTGTTAATAGATCAAGCGTGGGCACTTACTATATGCCCAATATTCTACACAGTATAAATATATACTAATAGAGATAAACCATACATAGTCTCCATGGCTTGAATTACCATCTATCTACATTAAAGATTCCCAATCAAGGCCACTAACATCTCCTGGGGGCTCTTTCATCTTATTCTTCCTCACTTACCTGTCTCCCAAAGTCATGACTCAAATGGTTGATGTTATTGTTAAGAGATGTACTCTTAACTAGACAAATGGTGTACTAGACAAATGGAAGTTTACAAATTATTGACCTTTACTAGACAGATCTCTCCCGTAATCTTCTGCTTATGGGATATTTCCACTTGGAGATCAGATGTGAATCTCAAATTCAATGTATCCAAAATTGAACTCATTATTTTTTCCCCACCCATATCCCTAGTCCTTTTGATTCCTTTGTTCATTAAATGCAACCAAATGCTGCCTAAGCCAAAAAAATTACCATCTTTGATTTATCCCTTACTTGCCACCCCTTAGCCAACCACCAAGCTCCAGAATCCATCCATCCATTCTCTCTGCCACTACTCTGGCACAGGTCTCTGGTACCTCACCCCTGGATTGGTGATGCAAATTCCTACCCAATTAACTCTGCGTCCAGTCTCATTGCTCCTTCCAGAAAGAAATTACCCTGTAAACAGTAAATCTGATTAAGTTATTCCACTATTTCAAATCCTTCCATGGCTCCCTGATGCTCTAAGGAAAATATTAAATTACAATATCCTTCACCATCTGGTATCTCTCTCCAGCTGCAAATCTTACACCACCACTCATAACTCTGGTCACAGTGAATGTTACTTCAAGAAAAGCACCATTCTTTCTCTTTCTTTGACTTCTGTGATATGAAGTTACCTCTACCCATTACTCAACTCTTTTCATTTCTGCTTATCCTTCATGATCCAGTCTCAATGTCATTGTTTTCATAAAGCCACCTACCACTTCCACTTGATGTTATACTCAGTAACACCTCCGAGTGCAACACTTACCATCCCATAAAGAAACCATGTGCCTCCTCTAGATTTCAAGTTCCACCAAGAATAGGAGCCATGCTTATGTTGTTCACAATTAGCACCTAGGCAGCAGCATAGCATGAAATCAAAAGCATGCGCCCTAGAGTCAGACAGACCTAAAAAGTGTGATAAGCAGTAAGAATTTGGCATAGTTTCTTAAGTTCACTTTCCCTAGAGTTCCTTACCTGTAAAATGTAAATAGTTACAAGGTTTTTTAAGGATAAATGGGATAATATGAAGTATTTACTAGCATAGCGCTTAGTACACAGAAACGTTAGTATCATTACTTAATATAGCACCTATTGAAGACATATGCTGAATGAATACAGTATTCGTAAATTATTAAAAACACGTATTTATTAATGCTAAGCTCATATAATTCATTATATTTGCAAATAAAATATAAAATTCTTTAAGGAGGCTTCAGTTGAATTCATGTCCATGGCACTGAAGTTTTCCTGTAACTAACATTAAGTTGAATTATAAAGCAGAATGTTCAAAGAGAATGACCTGTGCCTCACTTTCAGGAACAATTTGTTTGTGAAGCTGAATCTGCTCCAAACCAGGGCTTTCTAAAGAATGTGGGGAAGTGTTACAAATTGAGGCAGTTACATTATACCTCGCTGACTGATAAAAGCTGTAGTATTCAAGTCTATTCTCCCCTGAGTTTTCTGGTGCCTTTTGTTTTTGCTTAAATTGAACAACTTTGTAGATCAAAAAAATGATTAAAACACAAGCTAAGATGAAAAAAGCCAGCAAAATGTCAAAAGCCTCATTCAACTTTTCAACTTCTTGTGTACAAATGAGAGATGTTTTCCCTGACACCGAAGCATCATCAATCGGTAGAGCACTGTTTTTTTCCAAGTTCAAGTTAACAGAAGAAGTAAGCTGTATTTGCACAGGTAACACTGCAGTAGCCTCTAATGGATTACCAAATGTATTCTCTTGAAAAAATCTACTGGCAGGTGCAGTATGACTTCGTTCCCAGAAAGTAACGCTCTCAGTATTTTCCAAATGTTTCCCATTTGTGGTTACTTTATGCCAGGCCATCATTAATGCAGTAGTCTTGTGGTGAATATGAAGAGATTTTATAGCCCAAGCTCTGGATACATTTGTCGAAGATGTAACACAATTTGTAAAGTCAGTCCACTTAATAAAATGCAATGCTCTGCCACGCATGGATGGGGGATTCTGACAATAGATGTTTAGCGTAATGGCTGAAGATGCTAGCCAGTCGCGAAGGCCCAAGAGTTTGCAGTTACATTCCCAAGGATTAGAATTTGCCTGAAGATGAGTCAGTGAAGACAATGGCTTAAGGACCCTTGGATGTAAGTCTGTAAGATTATTAAATGACAGATTAAGGATCTTCAAAGATGCTCCCATGTTTTCAAATGTATCATTATCAATGCTGATTATTCTGTTTCTATCTAACTTAAGGTAAATTAAATTCTTTAACAAACTAAATGTGTCAGAATTTAAATTTTCTAAATTATTATGACTTAAGATCAAATGTTTAAGATTATTAATTCCACTAAACCCATCCCTAGCAACATTTTGAATTCCTGAATTTTTCAGAAGGAGATACTCCAAGTTGACAAGTCCTTTAAATGCAAAGGGCTGTATTGCTTCAATATGGTTATGAGACAAAGAAAGTTTTTTAAGGCTCTTAAGTACTTCAAAAGCATTTGACGGTACTTTTGTTAAATTATTACCTTCTAGATACAAACAATCCAGGTTTCCAAGATGTTGAAAGCCTAAGTCTGATATCCTCAAAATTCTATTGTTTGATAAATCAAGTATCCGAAGAGCAATCATGCCAAAAAAGGTACCACTCCCCAGGATAGTGAGGCGATTCTTTTGTAGATTTAAGTACTGTACTGAAACTAAATCATTAAATACTCCTCTTGGAACAAAAGCTACTTGATTAGACTGTAAATACAAAGTACGAAGATTGGAAAGTCCCTCAAATATTCCAGGATCCAAGCGCTTTATAAAATTATTATTTAGGTATAGAAAATATAGATGCCTCAGCTGAACAAAGGCTTTTGGATACACATACGCAATGCGAGAATTATCCAAATACAATGCTACAAGAGAATCAAGTCCTGTTAATTCACCCTCCTTAATGTGAGATATATTGTTTCCAGTCAGATACAGAAAAACTGTACTTTCAGGAAAATTCTTAGGAATACTTGAAAGGCCTATGTTACGGCAGTTAATATGTCTCCCAGTGCAGAGCTGGCAAATAGACGAACATCCAAGAATCTCTTTATGTAATAAGAATAGAAGATAACAGGTAACAAGTAGAAAAAGTCGTAGGCAAGGCAGAGAAAAATGTAATCCACACATAGCCCTGTTCTTGGTTTTTCTGTTCATATCAGAATTGGCTATAAAAAAAGAAGGTAAAACTTTAAATCATCAATAAGTTCTCAAAATTATAGTGCTATATATATACTAAAAATTCTGTATTCTTTTATTTTTATTAGTATCAGCCAACAATACTAAATATTATCAACTGTACTATGGTGGTAGCATAATATATGAGTTTGGAAGGTGTTCTAGAATTAAAACTTCCAGGCCATTAATCCACTGCTTGACAAAATGATAATTCAAATTTAATGAACTGCAAAATAGTATGTTTGCTAAAGCTCATTGAAAACATTACAACTGACAATGACAAAAGTGACAAATGATGAGGTAGGGATAATGGTCTTTGGATATAATATGTCCCTTTACCAAATTATATTCAGTATCAATTAAATATTATAATTTATGAAAATACAAACTCACTACAAGAAAGCAATTAAACTCTGAACTATAGCTTTTCACAAAAGCAAATTATTTTCCATTTCAGTTAAAAGTTTATATGTAAATAAATAATCTTACCGAAACCAGGAAATTCATATTATTGACACTCGGCTGATTCGAGTAAAGGTTTTCTTTCTAAATCTGAAGAGCGACATTTCTAAACTCCATTTCTTTCTGTGGCACTGTTGACCTCCACCCCTCCACCTTTTTTTTCCTTTTTTTTTTTTTTTTTGAAGTCACAGTTTGCTCAGGAAACACCACTCTTCACATTGGTTCCTCCACAGTCAGCGTGTAAAACAGAGGTTGCCATGGATACAGGAAACTGAGAGACAGGAAGCAATTTTATCTGTGTTTCCAAAGTATTGTTGAAAGGAAATCGCAGGAACTTATTTTTTTCAGAAAGCAGTTAATTTGTGTTTTCCTAACACACATACCTAAACATGTGATAATTTAGAAAAATAAGTATTTTAAAAGGAAATGTGAAAATTTTAAATATTCAGAATGAACAAACTCTAGCCATCAGCAACAGATACATATTGAACAGAAAAAGGTGAAATAAAAGATAGAATAATATAATTTTGGTTAATTTTTTTAAATGGACATAGTATTTACATTTCTTTGAATACATATTACAGACTTTAGCTTTGTTTTAGTCCTTAAAGAAAAAAAGAGCAAAAACAGGAAATTTAGAATGGTGAACACAAATGTTGTTCACTAACCTCTCTGCTCTTCCTTTTTAACTTTTTAAAGAGATTTTTGGATATAAAAAATTTTGAGTATCACCAGCTAGCACCTTAATTTATTAAGGTATATGCCTTGCATTGTAAAATGATATAAAGATGCACACCAAATTACTGGCAAAGGTTACTTTTGGCAAGAAAAGCTGGGGGGAGTGAAAGGGACACTTCAACTACTTTTCAACATATATACATTTGAAATAGTGTGAATCTATTAAATAAAAATCTATCTGTGTATACTGTAATATTTTAGTGTAATGATTTAAAGAGTTAACTATAAACTGCTTATATATATATTGTTAGTCATTATTTTTCAAAAAACCTCAATGTTTAGGCTTTCTAATTCTGACTTTAATTATTATTACCAATACTCTGATAAAACACTTAAAATATCAGTAATGATATATAATTGTATAGTAACTCCCTCATTATTAAAGCATCGTTTACATTAAGGTAACAATTATTTTAGATAATATCAATTATTTCCCTATTAAATATTTGGTAAAGTACCCACCACTTTCTATGACAATAAAAAATCAGAAGTACACACTAGATAACAGATCTTTTATCAAAATGATTTATAATTTTCACAACTATCTTTTGTGGCCAATAACTGTTGTTGCTACTGAATGAAGAAATTGGTAAATGACCACCAAAAAAACCCCATATCAGATAAATGACATGAATTAGAGGTAAAGATGGAACAAGAGCTAGGTTTCTCAAGTTCATTTTGTGTTTAGTGTTTTCAATTACATCAAACATACTGAAGGATTTTTCAATTGTGTCATACAGTTTAGAGTTATGATGGGGTTCTGGACCCCATATCCCAAAATATGCACTGTGGCATAGAGAATACTCAAATCCGAAGGAATCTGAGAAAAAGGCAGAAGTGTGAAGGACTCTCTCTGATCCCTTCCCTACCTCCAGCCACACCCTCATACCACTTGCCCTTCACTCCTGAATGAGGTCATAAAAACTTCATGTGAGAGGTGCCCTCAGCTGTAGTGGGAGAAAAGGAGCATCTTTATCTCTGAAGACAAAGAGACTCTGAGAAGAATCTAAACAAAGATGCTTGCAAAATTTCCCTGTTTGCTAAACTTACCTCATACCCTGTGCCCTACCCTCTCTTCCCATGACTTTCCACTCTGCCTCAAACCTAGCATAAAAACACACAGGTTTGGGACACGTGGATGGCTCAGTCAGTGAAGCATCTGCCTCTGCCTAAGGTCATGGCACAGAGTCCTGGGATCAGGTCCTGCATCGGGTTCCCTGCTCAGTGGGGAATCTGCTTCACCCTCTGCTATTCCTCCCACCCACCCTACCTCATTAGTGCTCTCTTACACATGCTCTCTCTCAAATAAATAAAAAAAATCTTTAAACACACACACACACAGATTTAACAATCCTCTTTGGGTCTTCACTTCCTTTTGAGGGCTCCCATGTCATATAAAACTTAACATTAAATATATATGCTTTTCCCCTGTTAATCTTGACTTTGTCAGTTTAATTTTCAGACCCACTCAGGGACCCTGAAAAAGTCAAGGAAAATTTTTTCCTCCTCTAGAGTTTAGATGAACTCATCGACATCAAAATAAAATTTAGAGGAAAAACTACAAGGTGATAAGATTGGAACATTAATTAATCTTGTCCTCCATTCCAGAAATATCCAAAGCACACAAAAATATTTATTCTTATTAGACCTGAAAATACAATTTTTAGTAAACTACACTAATTAAAAGTGACAGAATAAAATAAATTTTGTCTTTCTCTATTGTAAAAGCTGAGGTAAACTAAAGCATCTACAACAAACAATAAATCTAAACCCAGTATCCAGAATGACAAAGTTTATTAGCCTTTCTGTTCACAGGGTTCTTGGGGTTGCTGCTGTTACAGACAGAGATCACTACTACAGAAGAACACAGAAATCGAGACCTTAATAAAGGGTAATACAGGAACAGAAATCAGAGACCTCCTCATCTTACTGGCTATGAGCACATCACTGATTAGTGGCACAACTGGCCATTCAAGTTTTAGATTAGAACTCAAGTTTCCCAACTTCCTGCTGCACTGACTGAAAGGTATATGTCCCCAGGCTTTAACTACTAACACTTCACAGCCAAATCACATTATTTAGGTAATTTAAAACCATCTCATTATTACTTTGTCAATTCCGTAACATGTTTGGTGAAATCTTCATATGATCTCCAAGGAATAATAATGTTCCCCAATCTGAACTGTGATATTTTGATTTTACTCTAGAGTAACACATCAAAATGGTTCCTCAGATTCCTTTTCTGATTCTCCCTAATTTTCATTAGAACAATTTCTGAACCCGACACTCAGCCTCCTAAAAGAGCCTCCTCTTTTTTTCCCCTGGAAACTGACTCATTGAATTATTTTTTTCTCTCTCTTCTTATGGAACCTTCATTAACACTGCCTTCAAATAATCTCATAGTTCAAATAGTTCAAATCCATTTTCTTTTCCATTCAGAAATTTCACAAGTAAGAAAATGAATAAATCAAACAATTATTCTATTACCACCTTTTAAATATATACCTCCTATCTTATTTAGATATACAGCATCTACATATAAACCAACCAAGATGGGTTTATATAGAAAGAATAGTTTACAATAGTGCTTACTGATCTTACGGATTTTAAAAGTTACTTATAGACCTCAAAATCAAGAGAATCAAAATCTGAAAGGGTGTTTACAATTAAAAATATTCTGGTAACAATAAAAAATATTATTTTGCTTAATGTAGGAGGAAATTTTAATGAAAAGCAGTATCTCAATACAGATAATCAGCTGCAAGGGAAAAGAACAGTAACTACACAGTGGAACAATCAAACATCTTCATGAAAATATCATTAATGTGAAACAGGTGGACACCATGTGCCAGTGGATATGGTATTTCAGGAAGGACAGCATCAATCACTTAGGTAATATTCCAACCGAGGATGCATAACTGCAATCTAATCAACAGAAATCATCATACACATCACAAATGAGGAATATTCTATTCTGGGAAGAGAAAGGGAGGGAGGGAAACAAAGAAAAGGGCTGTATTCTTCAAAAATATTAGTCATAAGAAATAAAAACTCAGGAAATAAGACAGACTAAAAGAGATTATAAAGACATAACTAAAGGCAAGACCTAATCCTACACTGAAGCATTTAGGAGTACAAGGCCATAATCTAGTCAACTTACATGCAAATTATTCAGAAAATAAAGCATCGTGTGTGTGTGTGTGTGTGTGTGTGTGTGTGTGTGTGTGTGTGTGTAAAATGCATGCATACACACGAAATGGATGGGGAGAGGGCACACACTAACAATGTCCAGAACATCATGCTTCTGAAACTAGAGATTGGTGGGGGAGACAGTTAACTTAAAAGCATTAGACACCAAAATGTCCTTCAAGGGCTAAGGTGATACATCCATACAATGGAATACTACTCAGCAAAAACAAAAACAAAAACATCAATACTCCAATGACACATCCAAGAGCTTAGGCAAATATAAAAAGCATTATGCTGCCTGAGAAGGCCAGTCTCAAAAAGTTATACACTGCTTGATTGCA
Organism: Meles meles; assembly: GCF_922984935.1. Classification (NCBI taxonomy): domain Eukaryota; kingdom Metazoa; phylum Chordata; class Mammalia; order Carnivora; family Mustelidae; genus Meles; species Meles meles. The sequence continues at coordinate 91,587,149 of NC_060068.1, forward strand.
TTTATATAACATCCTCAAACAGACACAATTACAGTGAAAGAAAACAGATGGGTGGGAGTTGGGAGTCAGGGAGAATGGGATTTCCAAGGTATAGTGCACAAGGGAGTGTCCTCAGGTGATGAAGCTACTCACCTGTGTTCTGGCTGCAGGGCTGGTCGTGCAATCTACACATATGAAAATTTATATTAATGTATAACCTCCCTTGAAGTCAGTTTTACTCTATGTAAATTTAACAAGGTTTAAAAAGAGTCCTTATATTTTAAAATACAAATAAATATTTGTGGCTAAAAAAATAAAATACATATGAAAAACTACTAGACCAAAACTTGTTTGATTTACAATCACAATCAGTTTTATAAAGGAAAACCAGAGTGTTCTGCAGCTACCGGAAAGCATGTCAATTCAGAGTCTGTCAAGATTCTGAGGCACGAAAAAGCTGAGCACGTTCCAAAGAGAGAGAACGGCAAGCATGGCTGGTAGAAATGACTGAGAGAGACCAGGGTGGAATGGGGCTCAAGAGGTAAGGCAAATCCCAGTGGTTAGTTCAACCACTAGCGGGTTTTGAACTAGAAGAGGAATAAGATCATTTCTGCTTTTAAAACATGGCTGTCATCTTCTCTGTGGAATATGGCTTGGAGGAGATAAGAGAGGAGGAAAGATCCATTTAGGAGGCTAATGCGACAGCCTAGGAAGAGTAAGTGGAAGATATTGGAAATGGAGGGTATGGATTTGAGATGTATTTAGAGGTGCAGTCAACAGATTTGGTGATGGATTACATGTGAACAGCGAGACGTCATGTTGCCAAAGACAATTTCCAAGTTTTTGACATGAATAATTGGGTGTTCAGAACTATCCAAGACTGAGAAGAGAACAATGCATTGGTTATCAAATATATCCAACTGAGGCATATTATTGCGAGCCTATGTGTGTCAAACATTGTGCTAGACTCGAAGGATACTAAAGATAAAATCTGTTCCCTGATTTCAAGGAACCCAAGGTGTTCTGTGAGAGAATAACTGTTCAGTCGACAAACTCATGATAATAATATCCTGACCATGCAGGGTATTCTATAAGCGAGTACCCTATGTCTGGTCTTCAGCAGAGAAAAAAAAAATCTATAAAAATTATCATCACCACAACCAGAATTTATTTATATTGAGCATACACCACTTCCTAAGCATTGTCCTAAGTACCATACATGCATTATGTCAACTTAATACACAGAACAATCCAACAGTGTAGCTCTATTTTATAGATGAGGGTAGAGATATGTTAAATACCTTCCTCAAGATAACACAGTGATTTCAGGAGCCAGAACTCAAATCTACACAGTGTGGTTCAGAGCCTGAACCTTAAGCCTTTCACTACATGCCCTGGACACATGGGTCCAACCTCCAAAAAGCCCAGAGGTAAGATACATAAAAAGCACAAAAGCAGAGCAAGCAATACATGACAATGAATGTATGATGCAGTCCAAAAATTTTAAGAAGGCAGAAATCACTTTTAGGCTGAGAAATTAGAAGGAGTTTGACAAATGAACAAATGGAAGACAAAAAAATGTCCAAGGATGGCAAAGATTTCAGGAAAGGCAACAAAACTGAGGCCCTTTTACGACCTAGAATTCCACCTGCTTTCTCCAGTTTCCCTTCAACCTATAGCCTCTACTCCAAATCTTTTTCCTGGATCTCTAATAAATCTGGGGATTTAAGGGCTCCACTGCTGATGAATGTGAAGAAGAAGAGCACATGCTGCTGTTTCACTGCACATTCCATGATTATGTTAAGTGTTTGGCAAATGCAAACTGGGGGTCAACTTTACACAACCACTCTGTACAGATCAGTCAATGGAAGCTTCTTCCAGGGTTTCCAGGAACTGCCAGTTTCTCAAAGGTAAAAGAGAAGCAACAGGAGTAATGAATGAATAGGCATAATGAGCAGAGTGAGCATTGGCAGGCATGCAAAAGGTATCTGCATGCAACAGCTGTAGGGAGATAGTATCTTTCTTCAAGTGTTGGTGCAGGTCACATATGGACTGTGAGAATGGTAGACAGCCTCAGAGTAAATGAGGGAGAGACTCAGGAAAGCCTAAATTGGTACCTTCACACACTTTGTCAAAATAACTGACAGCAGTAATATTAACAATAGCAGGTATTAAAAGAGAGATAGTAGTATAGCAATAATTAAAAGATTAATATTCAATCATTCACCGTTTAATACTCTCATGCAGTCAAGACTCTAATGGCCATCGTGTATACATTCTCAAATTTAGCCTCAAAATAACCCATAGAAGGGTGCCTGGGTGGCTCAGTAGATTAAGTGTCTGCCTTTGTGCTGCATTCGAGCCCTGCATCAGGCTCCCTGCTGAGTGGGGAGTCTGCTTCTCCCTCTCCCTCTACCCCCTCCTGCTTGTGCTCTCTCCCCCACTCTTTCTCAAATAAATAAAAATCTTAAAAAAATAAAATAAAATAAAATTACCCACAGGTACTGGCTAGTTTCATTACCTCACACAGGAAACATCAAAAAACCAAGAGCCAGAAAGGCAATGTCACATAAATAGTAGGTAAAACATGCATCTGAACCCACATTTAGCTCCCCTCTCCCATCATGATGTGCATTTTTCTCTCTGAAACTGCTCGACAGAGTGAAAGCAGAAGCTCAAGGAAAAGAATCCCCAAAAGTAAATGCTCTTCAAGCGAGAAGGGTATATTAGCTACACAAGAAAAACCAGAAAGCACACAAGGATTCGTGATTTTACTCCTTTAATACCCTTGTTGGAGACAGTTACTCTGTCAATTATTTTAGGCCTAGACTTGATACCTCAATCTTGTTCACAAACTTCACTTCATCTCATTCTAAAATGGTTTGAGATCCTGCAACTTCAAAGTCATCTGAACCATAATTTTGGTCTCTTGGGTGGTATGTTTACAAGTTTAATGCTATACAAGGGTTGCTGGTTTGTTAAGGGTACCGAGGTCTGTAAGGTGACTGCCACCTTATGAAAAGTTCATCAGAATCATTTATCTAATTTGTCCTAGGTGTGAGGTCCTAGATGTGAGGAAGACATTGTAAGTATAGTATATTCACATGCATTCAGGAACTTTCCTTAGTAGTTAGGACAGGAGACAGAAGACAAAAAAAAAAAAAAAATAGCTGCTCTAAGAAGCAAGGGCACACTGAATAGTATGTCCTAATGGTGCCAATGGGATGTATCACCAACACATAGGAGGGTGCTCTAGCACTTAACAGGAATCTTTAAAATACTGCTCAGTATTGGTTGTGTCAGTACCGTAGGCTTTATAACTGGACAGGAATGTAGGAGCATTTAGGTTCTGCTAGAACCTAAAGTAACTCTTACTAAAGTAACTTTACTCTGCTAGAACCAGAATAAAGTGAATCTTTATTGGAAATGAAAACCAAAATGGACCATTTCCATTCAAATTCTAAGGAAGGGAATAGAAACACTTTCAAACACTTAAAAAGGATGGAAATTTTGGGGGGAAAGGGGAAGAAAGTAAGACTTCAAAGCACTGACAGAAAAACTGCTGTTCAGCTTAAAACAAGAAGTTTTATAAATGATTATAATCTTCCAATAAAAAGAATTACCAAGCCCAGGAATTAGTAATTTATCTCTTTTTTCACAAAACTATTTTATTTACAGATAAAGGTAGTAAAGCTGCAATTATGGCCCCAATTGTTCATCTTCCTAAACTACCTTGTCTGTATCCTCCAGCTTCTATTAGATTAAAGCTAACAAAATTCAGTATATGAATATTAACCAGCTCAAAAGTAGGCATGTTATTAAATTTCTGTTTGGGAAGAAAACCAGCCTGTAAATTCACAGCAAGAACCAAAAAATACATATGCATAGCCTAGTCAAAAAATGAAATCATTAAAAGCTTCATCACAGAGGGATTTTCCCCAGTTGAACTGAATGATCATAACCAGTAATTACTACAAACTACATTAGATTCCATACAAAAGAAAACATTCTAATCCAAATATTCATTTTGAAAAGCTAAGGGTATCTCTCCTATTTGTAAACTATATATTCAAAGAGAAGGTGGAAAATAGAGCCTCAACAGCTGAGGTTCTGAAATTTCCAAGTATTATTAGACATGTTTTAGTCTCCTTATCTAACAAGGGGAGAGAGGTATATAGTCATCATTCAGTATATCCTATAATGACTATTCTTTTACGGTCTTTTACGGTCGACTCTGGCAAAACAAAATTTCTTAACTTCCCCAATGACACCTTGCTGCTCCTTTCCGCAAGTTACTATATGATGAGATGATATAAACTGTGAGAAATCAGTTCAAGTCAATTTTCAGGAAAAAAAAATCACCACAAAACTAAAACCCTAGACTGTAAGTTTCATGACAGCAAGGACTGCAACCGTTTTGCTCCTCCCAGGCACTGTCTAGCATTCCACTGACATTCAGGTCAGTATCTGATGGGAATGGGAGAGAGAATGATCATTCAGCTAAGGTGTAGGGTAACCACTAAGGGTGTTTTCTGCCACTCTGACTCTGAACTTAGTATACTGTAGAGCACACCGAAATAGCTCAGCCAAGGCCGGATCATCTTGGCTATCAACCATACACAAGAAGTAGAGGAAAAGTATGGTTTCCATTAGGCAGTCTTCTCAGATTGCTCTAGAAGACAAACGCAACAATCTGACACACAGACAAAGCACAGCTTTTCAGAAGCAACAGAGACAATGTAACTTTAATTGGTAATTTGACTTCTAGTAACAGCTCAACCCACTAACGGAAACCCATTCATAAAATCAGACCTATACAACGTATGAGAATCTTTTGTTTAAAATTACCCATCTCATGGTGTGCCTGGGTGGCTCAGTGGATTAAAGCCTCTGCCTTCGGCTTAGGTCGTGATCCCAGGGTCTTGGGATCCAGCCCTGCATCGGGCTCTCTGCTTGGCAGGGAGCCTGCTTCCCCCTCTCTCTGCCTGTTTCTCTGCCTACTTGTGATCTCTGTCAAATAAATAAATAAAATCTTAAAAAATAATAATAAATAAAATTACCCATCTCTCAAAATGAATGAATACATAAATACATAAAATTACTCACTGCTCTAATCTAATAGAATTGGTAATACATTAGTAATTGAGACTTTGATTAATCAGTTTAGAACCAGTCTTTGAGAGCCTGATGTTTTTTGAGGCAGATAATTAGTATAAACAAATGTGTCCATTAATAGCTTTTTATTTCAAAATTAACTATCATTACAATGGAAATAACAAATGACGCAAAAGGATTTATTTAGTGTTTGTTGAACGTCTGAGGAATTTATTTATACTTTATTTGTATATTCTGTGCATATTTTTTAATTGTAGGAATTCGGAACAATATAAATTGTCTTATTCATTATAGCAAACTGATTTACAGAGAGACTGACTTCCCAAGTGTTAGAACAAAAAGATTATAATGAGTGAATTTTTATTTAACTGCCAAGAAACCGAATTATAGGTTCTCTATAGGTTCTCTAAAATTTCAAATTTTAAAAAAAGAACAAAATGTAATTCCAAATCCCACAATCTCACACTACCTTTCTCAAAAGTAGATATAATGCTCAAATGACTATTGTAAATTTTAAAAATACATCCTTTCCAAAGTAAATACATCAAAATTCGTTCCATACTTCTTTTTTGAGAAAGGGTATTAACAGGCAGGTATGCAAAATTTATATATAAAACTAACTGAACAGATTTAAGGTATGCCTAAAGTAGGTCCATTAAAAAAACTCCTAATTTGCAACAATACTACAAATCAGAGTAGCTACAAAAACTCTCCTTTTTAAGGCTGCTAAATGTGAAAATGTTTTATCGTGTATTAATATGACAAAACTGAAAAATTATCTGGGTACTACTTCAAGTAGTACTTTATACAGTGACCAAAAAGTATGCTATACTTTTTTCTAGGGCTGACAAACTGAGAGATCAAATTAGCTTAATTTTTCAGGCACGAACATTCTTTAGAAGTTCAGACAAATGTTATTTATGGGGAGAAAAAACACCACACTATTACAGTATAAGTATATTAAATTCATTTTTCATTCATTTGTTAAACTTGCTGTGGACCTACTAAGGTATTAAGCATGCTGGTAAAAATAAAAGTTGGTTAATATTCGGTATATTAATCATGCCTCCTTATCTTTCCTTATGCTGGTGGTTTGACCAATGGGGCCTTTATGACCCTGGAGAGACTGACCCTCCCATGGTTACCCAATACAGAGAGACAGTAAAAGACTGCCTTCCTGCATAAGTTATACGAGCAAACCAACAGATCCAGAGCCCATATATCCAGCTACCTCCTTCATGAGGCTCTAACACTTGGGTCCACTATCCTCCTGCCTCTAACAGACAACTTGCAACAGTGCCTACACCCTACAGCCTACCAAAACTATTTAAACTAGCCAATCCTAAACCACCTGACCCTTGCTCTCCCATTCCTTCCCACGGAAACCATATTAAAAGCTCTTGCCCACACTGTGCCCTCACTCTGTCTGCAGACCAACCATGGTGTTTCCTTGTGGTTCTGTGTGATGTGGCATGCATCCTCCTCTTGGGAACTGTGAATGACAAAGTATCTTTCAATGGCAATCATTCCCTAATCTGATGGCCTCACTATATCTGAATAACAATCAAACCTGCATTTTTTTATTTATTTGTTTATTTACAGCATAACAGTGTTCATTGTTTTGGCATCACACCCAGTGCTCCATGCAGTACATGCCCTCCCTATTACCTACCACCTGGTTCCTCAACCTCCCCCCCCCCACCCCCGCCCCACCCCCGCCCCTTCAAAACCCTCTGGTTGTTTTCAGAGTCCATAGTCTCTCATGGTTCATCTCCCCTTCCAGTTCCAGTTTCCCTCAACTCCCTCTCCTCTCCATCTCCCCATGTCCTCCATGTTATTTGTTATGCTCCACAAATAAGTGAGACCATATGATACTTGACTCTCTCTGCTTGACTTATTTCGCTCAGCATAATCTCTTCCAGTCCCGTCCATGTTGCTACAAAAGTTGGGTAGTCATCCTTTCTGATGGAGGCATAATACTCCATTGTGTATATGGACCACATCTTCCTTATCCATTCATCCGTTGAAGGACATCTTGGTTCTTTCCACAGTTTGGCGACCGTGGCCATTGCTGCAATAAACATTGGGGTACAGATGGCCCTTCTTTTCACTTCATTTGTATCTTTGGGGTAAATACCCAGCAGTGCAAATGCAGGGTCATAGGGAAGCTCTATTCTTAATTTCTTCAGGAATCTCCACACTGTTCTCCAAAGTGGCTGCACTAACTTGCATTCCCACCAACTGTGTAAGAGGGTTCCCCTTTCTCCACATCCTCTCCAACACACGTTGTTTCCTGTCTTGCTAATTTTGGCCATTCTAACTGGTGTCAGGTGGTATCTCAATGTAGTTTTAATTTGAATCTCCCTGATGGCTAGTGATGATGAACATTTTCTCATGTGTCTGATAGCCATTTGTATGTCTTCGTTGGAGAAGTGTCTGTTCATATCTTCTGCCCATTTTTGGATATGATTATTTGTTTTGTGTGTGTTGAGTTGGAGAAGTTCTTTATAGATCCTGGATATCAACCTTTTGTCTGTACTGTCATTTGCAAATATCTTCTCCCATTCCGTGGGTTGCCTTTTTGTTTTGTTGATTGTTTCCTTTGCTGTGCAGAAGCTTTTGATCTTGATGAAGTCCCAAAAGTTCATTTTTGCTTTTGTTTCCTTGGCCTTTGGAGACATATCTTGAAAGAAGTTGCTGTGGCTGATATCGAAGAGGTTACTGCCTATGTTCTCCTCTAGGATTCTGATAGATTCCTGTCTCACGCTGAGGTCTTTTATCCATTTCGAGTTTATCTTTGTGTATGGTGTAAGAGAATGGTCGGTGTAAGAGAATGGTCGAGTTTCATTCTTCTACATATCGCTGTCCAGTTTTCCCAGCACCATTTATTGAAGAGACTGTCTTTTTTCAATTGAATATTTTTTCCTGTTTTGTCGAAGATTATTTCACCATAGAGTTGAGGGTCCATATCTGGGCTCTCCACTCTGTTCCACTGGTCTATGTGTCTGTTTTTATGCCAGTACCACGCTGTCTTGGTGATCACAGCTTTGTAGTAAAGCTTGAAATCAGGTAACGTGATGCCGCCAGTTTTGTTTTTGTTTTTCAACATTTCCTTAGCAATTCAGGGTCTCTTCTGATTCCATACAAATTTTAGGATTATTTGCTCCAGCTCTTTGAAAAATACCGGTGGAATTTTGATCGGAATGCCATTAAAAGTATAGATTGCTCTAGGCAGTATAGACATTTTAACAATGTTTATTCTTCCAATCCAAGAGCATGGAACAGTCTTCCATCTTTTTGTGTCTTCTTCAATTTCTTTCATGAGTGTTCTGTAGTTCCTCGAGTATAGGTCCTTTACCTCTTTGGTTAGGTTTATTCCCAGGTATCTTATGGTTCTTGGTGCTATAGTAAATGGAATCGATTCTCTAATTTCCCTTTCTGTATTTTCATTGTTAGTGTATAAGAAAGCCACTGATTTCTGTACATTGACTTTGTATCCTGCTACGTTACTGAATTGCTGTATGAGTTCTAGTAGTTTGGGGGTGGAGTCTTTAGGGTTTTCCATATAAAGAATCATGTCATCTGCAAAGAGAGAGAGTTTGACTTCTTCCTTGCCAATTTGGATACCTTTTATTTCTCTTTGTTGTCTGATTGCCGTTGCTAGAACTTCTAATACTATGTTGAACAAGAGTGGTGAGAGTGGGCATCCTTGTCGTGTTCCTGATCTCAACGGGAAGGCTGCAAGCTTTTTCCCACTGAGGATGATATTTGCTGTGGGTCTTTCATAGATAGATTTTATGAAGTTCAGGAATGTTCCCTCTATCCCTATACTTTGAAGCGTTTTCATCAGGAACGGATGCTGGATTTTGTCAAATGCTTTTTCTACATCAATTGAGAGGACCATGTGGTTCTTCTCTCTTCTCTTATTGATTTGTTCTATCACATTGATTGATTTGCAAATGTTGAACCAACCTTGCAACCCAGGGATGAATCCCACCTGGTCATGGTGGATAATCTTTTTAATGTGCTGCTGGATCCTGTTTGCTAGGATCTTGTTGAGAATCTTTGCATCCATATTCATCAGTGATATTGGTCTGAAATTCTCCTTTTTGGTAGGGTCTTTGCCTGGTTTGGGGATCAGGGTAATGCTGGCTTCATAAAAAGAGTCTGGAAGTTTTCCTTCTGCTTCAATTTTTTGGAACAGCTTCAGGAGAATTGGTGTTATTTCTTCTTTGAAAGTTTGGTAGAATTCCCCAGGGAATTCGTCAGGTCCTGGGCTCTTGTTTTTTGGGAGGTTTTTGATCACTGCTTCAATCTCGTTACTAGATATCGGTCTATTCAGGTTGTCAATTTCTTCGTCGTTCAATTTTGGGAGTTTGTAGTTTTCCAGGAATGCATCCATTTCATCTAGGTTGCCTAGCTTATTGGCATATAACTGTTGGTAATAATTTCTGATGATTGTTTCTATTTCCTTGTCAAACCTGCATTTTAAAGCACTCAGGACCTACTAATGACACATTCATATTTGGTAATGTCTCCTCAACAAATAAATGAATGAATAAGCGAAGACCGAATGCTGGCAACAAGGAGGAAAGCAAACATCAGATGAAAATTTAAAGACCTGAATCTTAGCATTTCCAATATGTGACAAGTTGGGCAGCAGCAAAATGGATTAAAATAACTTCTCCACAAGACGAGTAGATTATCTTTAACAGTATTGTTAGATGGAAACTAATCACCGCACAATTCACAGAGAATAAAACTGACTCTACCTTGAAGGCCTTGTCTTTCTAGGATGCATCTTCTACTCTGTATCCTTACTACTCTCAAGCCCTTGCTCTATCTAATGCCTTGAGCTGAGGGCAGGGGTGAGGTGAGAAAATGAAGACTACAAAACAGTACATGCTTCCTTCTGGAAGTGATGAAAATGTTCTAAAATCAACTGTGGTAATGGCTACATGACTCTGTGAGTTTTCTAAATAGTACTCAATTGTACACTGTATGTTGGTAAAATGTATGGTCTATGAATTACATTTCAATAAAGCTGTTACCAGACATGATATTTCTAAAGCATTTTTCTTGTGAAAGACTAAAAAAATTGAGAACCAATTTTTACTACAGGAAAGCTATTAAATCTGCAGTCAAAGATTTACAGATAAAAAGAAAATACTCTACTAAAAAATACGTGACATAGAAGTAAATAATGCTCTCTACTGTAAGGGATGAAAATGGAAGTCTATCATGTTTTTTGTTTTTTTTAATTTGTTTTAAGTAATCTCTATACCCAACATCGGGCTGAAACACACAACCCTGAGATCAATAGTCACATGCTCTTCTCTTTTGACTGAGCCAGAAAGGTACCCCAAAAGTCTATCATGTTAAATACTCATTTAAAAATGGTCAGCTTAAACAAAGCATAACTCAGGTAAAACAACATGTCTACATTTTAAAAATTATAAACTTGTCTTTCATTTAACCATGTTTAAACTATACCAAAATATTACTCTTTGGAAACTGCTATCTTGATTCAACTAGTCAAACATTTTAAAAGTTGTAAAAGGATTTATCTTAGAAACTATCTTAGAAATTTCTTAAATAATAATAAATTTCCAAATGTGGGTATTACATATACTAATTTTGAGATAAATGAGAAATATGGAGAGGTACCAAGTATCCAATCCAAGCAGGTTTAGTAAATCTGACACTCCAGGAGTTTATTATAAAGGCAATTTCTTAAGTAGGTGATAATTCAAAATACAAAGTGCCATTCCTTAGAACATGTGTGGTTAACACACAATTTTAAAATAATGAATAGGTGTACAGATATTCAATATACCTGAAATTGTGCTGAAGTAAAAATGAGGGCATGTAACACACAGGGACTTTTGCTTTTAGAACTCTGTATTACAGTAAATGGATAAATCCATGAGAAAGGAAGAAAGGGATGAAATAAAAACAGCTAACCCCATCTATCCAGGCAGTCTGATTTTGCATACGTAAACTCACGTAATCTTTACAACTGTCTCATTAGGAACACACATACATTTTAAAAACAAGGAAAGTTAGCCACAGGTAATGCAAGTAACATGGTCATCATCATCAGCAAGTCACCAGTGGCACTGGGATTTCAGAGTGGCTCTGAAGTCTAGAGTTTTTACCAAATTTCTGAACAGAACTAGTGGATTAGGTAGGGTAAAAGCGAGTTAAATCGTTTATCAAATGGTCATTCTTTAGAGCAGTGATTCCCAACTAGAGGCTAGAAGCTCTACTGGCATCTAAAGGGCAGAGGTGCTGCCAGGTACGTTACAAGGCGCAAGGTAGTTCCCCATAACAAATAATCATCTGGGGGCACCTGGGTGGCTCAGTCAGGTAAGTGTCTGACTCTTCTGATACGGGAGAAGATCATGATCTCAAGGTCCTGACATCGAGTCCCTTGTCCAGCTCCACACTGGGCCCACGTGGAGCCTGCTTAAGATTCTCTCTCTCCCTCTGCTCCTCCCGCCCCCCTTTAAAAAAGTAAAGTCCAAAACGGAGCACCTGGGTGGCTCAGTTGGTTGAGCATCCAACTCTTAATTTTTGGCTCAGGTCATGATCTTTGGGTCCTGGGATCAAGCCCCATATTGGGCTTTCTGCTCAGCAGGCAGTCTGCTTGAAGATTCTCTCCCTTTCTCCCTCTAACCCTCCCTCTGCTTGTGTGTAAGCACTCTCCCCCATAAATCTTAGGAAAAACCCCCCAAAACCCAAATAATCATCTGTCCCTAAATATCACTAGTCTATAAGTGAGAAACCATGCTTTAGAACAGTGTATTTCTGCATTTGAAAATCTGTTATAGTAAGAGAAGAAAACAACATTTCCCAATTTAGATGATTAAAAAAAATCGCCCTGAACATTATTTGCTCAATCTACTTATTTCAGGCAAGGAAAATGTTAAACTGCAATGTCTAAAAGAAATGCAGAAACAGAAAACTTGCTGTTACATGAGAGGTATTATTACTGGGGATGCAAAAAGGGGAAAATTCTCCCAAACCCCAACAACTCTGTAGTTTAAGTAGAGGAAAAGTGACAAAACAATAAAGCTGACCTAAATTCCCACATTACCTTCCACTAGAAATGTGAATATAAATCTTTTTAAGTTCTATCATGGGCCAATGACTATGTGGCAAAACTTACACAGCAATTTAGTTTTTTGTTAACAGATAATTACATTTTCTGTATCTATCGAAGTTTCTTTAGTCACTAAGCCAACGATAAAGTTCCGTAATTATTCTTTAGAATTCTATCACTACATTATTTAAGATTTTCCTGGTATTCTTAGGATAACATGTATTCATTGGTGCCCACAAGATTTTTCTATTACTTACTTCATTTTTTAAAAAAGAGCTGATCTTCCTATCACAACTCTCTTCTCCCAACTTTTCAATCTGAAATCTTCATGTTTAAGAGAATTCCAAGTCTTATTAAAGTTCTGCCCCTCAATTTAGACAGGATGACATGAGACACTTGCCCCCACCCCCCAACCACGGTCTATTTAGAAATCTTGTATTTTCCGGGGCACCTGGGTGGCTCAGTGGGTTAAAGCCTCTGCCTTCAGCTCAGGTCATGATCCCAGGGTCCTGGGATCGAGCCCCACATTGGGCTCTCTGCTCAGCAGGGAGCCTGCTTCCTCCTCTCTCTCCGCTTGCCTCTCTGCCTACTTGTGATCTCTGTCTGTCAAATAAATAAATAAAATCTTTAAAAAAAAAAAAGAAATCTTATATTTTCCTTAGAGAAGCTGACTATTTTGGCCACTTTAGTACTTACACACTTACATACTTACATAAAATAAAATATTAAAGCAAACAGTTGTCTCATAAAAAATGTTAAACAAATTTGCTTTAGATACAATTAGATATGCTTCATTTAATGTGTGTCACTTCTAATTTACCCTCAGTAATTTTAGGACTTTATGTTAGAAAAAACCCTAACATGTTTCTCTAACCTTAATTTTCTTCCCATTCATTAATTTATTCCACAAATGTTTACAGGGTGCTGGCCACTGCCAAAGGCTGGTTTTTTAACATTTCAATTTTAAAGGTCTGAATAACCTCAATCACTATTTATCCATGAAGAAAAGGAAACAGCAATAAAATACTAGGAGCTAAAATTTGGTTTTCAAAAATAAAATGCCACTCAATTTCACAGTGAGGAAATATACTGGTCTCGTGCATGTCTACCTGCAAAAGAGCACCATTTTGGTAGTTAAAAAGAGCAAACCCGGGAATCAAGTTGCCCAGTTCAAAATATACATAAATAGAACATACATGCCACACCCTAGACAAGTTAGTTTATATTTTTAAGTTATTTCTTGGTTCCATAAGAAGAAAAGAATCATGCCTATATTTCAAGACTATATTAAAAACTAAATGAGATATAAAATGTCAAACATGTAGCAAAATACAAAGACATACACAGTACATGCTCAGTAATCAGAATCTATGATTATGGTATTAGGACAAAACAAGTACCTATGTGCTTAACTCAAACTATCATATTAGAAATAAATAATACCTACATTTTTAACAAGGATTTCTAAAGCTAACTGGATTTATTTCACTAATTTATCATTAGGAAAGATGTGCTCTGAAAGTTCCCAAAGACAAAACGATCTACTTTACTCTTCTCATACAAAATCAAGTCTTACAACCCGCTTTTATGCCTTTAAAAGTACAAAAAAAAAAAAAAAAAAAATTAAAGCAGATACTGCAAAACTTCACAAAGACGGGTAAAAATAAAGAAAATAGGTATTTGTGTCTAATGCCCAAAACAAAGCATTTGCATTTGCTTTATAGAAATGAGAATTTTAACAAAGTCTGTAAACTATAATAAAATGACTTCATCAATGTAATGAGAAAAAAAGTACTTGCAAGCTTCTTTAAAGATAATCCCCCCCCAAAAAAACAGATTATGTAACATTCTTTTGAATTACGAGGAAGATCCTTTTTATGAACTGCTATTGACACATTCATCTTATATTTAAAAATGACCTAAAAGAAGTCTAATAAAATCTGCTTATAAAAAAATGAAAATTCAGACAAAAATTAATTAAATGAATTTGACCAAGTTGAACTGTAGTGTCCACCACTCCCATTCACATCTTATTAGATCTAGACCAATACCTGCCCCAGCAGTATATACTAACAAAATGAGCATACATATACACAAAACAATACTGCCCAGCAACATGCAGCAATAACAATGGCAAAAAAAAAGGTGATAATATTTTGATGTTTAAAAAAATTCTAAAAAATATTTCCTCACCTATTATCAGATGGCAGAAGAGAGAGCAAAGCCAAAGCTGAAAGTTTTCTTCTTTCAGGCTGCGTAATGTTGTCCATGCGATCAACCCACATTTCAATCATATTTCCCAAAAGCTGGTCCATCTGAAAAAACAGCAAGAGGGATCTCACAATATTTGAAATGTGGACAAGAAATTGGGACCAGGCTTGAGCTGGAAAGGAAAAATTTGAGCAAAACCAGAAAATGACTCTAATTAATCTTGGGAACCAATTTATTCTGAGAGCTAAACAGGCTGTTCAAAACCAATATATAGCTGATGAGTGGTTTTAGTAATTTCATTTACTAAATCACCAATCCAATACATTCTTCCAGTACATCCAATAGTACACTAAAAAAGTAAATGCATTTTTCAAAATTGTCAACTTATACATAGGTAATAGTTATTCAGTTAGATGATGAGATATTTAAATGTTTAAGGTGTACTTTGTTGGACTGATTCATTGCTACTTTCAGAGAAAGGGGGGGTTCCAATCTCAACCTGCAGAATTTCAAAGAAAAATAAACCAGTTTCTAAGGTATTATATGCAATATTAAAAATAAATGAACATAAGGGGCACTTGGGTGGCTCAGTCAGTTAAACGTCTGCTTCCACTCGGGTCATAATCTCAGGGTCCTGAGATGGAGCCCTGCATTGGGCTCACTGCTCAGTGGAGAAGTCCACTTCTCCCTCTTGCTCTGGTACTCCCCCTGATTACGCACTCTCACTCATATTCCCTCTCTCAAATAAATAAAAATCTTTAAAAAAAAAAAAAAAAGAAATCAACATAATGCAGAAGTAGAAAGTTTGCTGGTTAATTGTACCTATCGACCTTAGCTAGGCTACGGTGTCCAGTTGTATGGTCAAATACTAGTCTAGATGTTGCTGTGAAAACACTTTGTAGATATGATTAACATGTACAAAGAGGTGACTTTAAAGAAAAGAGATTACCCAAGATAATGTGAGGTTAGGCTTCAATCAGCTGAATTTTGTCTTAAGACCAAAAATTAAGGTTTCCCAGAAAAGAAGAAATCTTGCCTCTAAACTGTGACACAGAAATCCTGTTCAAGTTTTTAGTGTCACTAAAAAATTAGAACTTGCTTGTCTTCATAATCACATGAGCCAATTGATTAAAATCACTCCCTCCCTACCCCCCCCCCGCCCATTCTCTCCTCTCATTTTCTCTCTCTCTCTTGTCTTTGTGTATCTGTGTGTGATGTATGTACACGCACGCACACACACACACACACACACGATTCTATTTTTTTCTGAAGGACCCTGATTGATACACTGATATACTAGAAAGTAAAACACAACCAACTGTAGCGTTCATACAGACTGAATGTGAATCTCAGGGCCTGCCTCATAAACACTTGTCCACTTACAGCACATTTTTAAAAAATGCATTTAATATCAAAATCTCTACCTCGTGAATGTTGGTAACTTAAAGTCAATCTTAAGTTCTCATACTTTTCTACTTTTATGCCTCTACGTATTTTCCGAGAAATACTTCAACATTTTTTTTTTTAAGTAATAAATAGTCAGGCGCCTGGAGTAGCTCAGCTGGGTAAGTATGCCATTCTTGATTTCTGCCCAGGTCATGATCTCAGAGTCATGAGACTGAGCTCCATGACACCACGGTCTTCACAGTCAGTGAGGACTTGCCTCCCTCTTCCTCTGCCCCTCCCCCTGCTCCCATATGCAGGCTCTCTCTATAAAATAAATAAATAAATAAATCTTAAAAAATATACAAATAAACAGTCAAGGGAACACTTGTTAATTCAAGACAGTTATTTATACTTGAGCTCTGCAAACTATGTCCTGCATCCTAAGATGCCACAATGAACTCACAGAATATTTACAATTATTCAGAGAAACACAGAAATATCGGTCAAAAACTACAAAAACTGTTCCTTGTGATAACTTCCTATCTTTACAAAGTATTACCCAGAAATCCAGGTAAAACAAAAAGTGAAGTTGGAGGACTCCAATATGATTCTGAAGGTTGAGAATCTGAGTGGTGCTCCATAGGCACATATATTTCATTAGTGAGCATTGTGAATATTTAAGAATGAAATACAGATATTATTCTTTCTTTAGACTTTTGTGTAATAACTACTAAGTTATTAGGACAAAAATATGTATTAAGCTATTTGGACCCAACCACTTAATAGAAGGAACTGTTAGATATTTTTATTTCTTTTGGCCTATGAGCACTGTGAAAATATTACAAACACACTAAGGGAACCATGAAACACAACCACTTGGTAACTTCTGAAAAATACCACGTGTCTTCAATTCATATTTCATTTGGAAACAAATGGTGGAGATACTCTCCAGACTTACTGCAATTATTATCCAGTAAGCAAGATTTTAAAAAACAAACCATTATCCATTATAAAAGCAAATATCAAGTCATCATTAAAGTGTCATATAGTCAACCAAAGCTACAATAATGTACCTGGTTGAAATAAAGATTCATTCAGCATAGAAAGGTATCTCTATTATCCACTTTTATTTATAATTTATTTATCTCCTTCATTATAAAAATACCTAACAGCACAGAACAGTAAGTTTGTGGGGACTTTAATTAAACAAGCAATTAGAACATAGGGATCAGCAAACCTCTTCTATAAAGGGACAGTTAAGTACATATTAAAGGCTCTTGGGCCATATGTTCCCAGATGCAACTATTCAACTCCCAACATCAGTCATAAACAACATATTAAAAAATGGACACGGATGTGTTCCAGTACAAAATTCTGGGTAACTTTCATGTGTCAGGAAGTTCTATTATTTTTTCAACCAATAAGAAATATGAAAACCATTCTTTATTCACATATTTGATAAAAACAAGCAGCAGACAGGATCTGGCCCATAGGCCATACATAGTCTGCTGACCCTGGGGAACACAATGAACAGACCCAGAACAAGGATAAAACAAAAAAGGTGTGTAGGGTACAAAATATAAGGAGGTGCTCATTCTCACCACCTCACTTGTCTCACCCAAACCTGGCCCTGATAATAAATACATAGTTCCCAATACTACAAGAACACCCAGAGAGACCTAACTAAAACTTAGGAGAGGAAGGCAAAGTCACCCAGAGGGATTAAGCTTTAAAGCAGAATAAAACAAGATAAGGAATCAAGTTAAGGAAGGTGAGAGACTAGAAGGGAGTGTCTGAGGGACAGGGAGTGAAGAGCCTGTATGCAAGAGCTCTGGAGCAAGAAAAAAACTGGAAAATGTTCTGTGTGCTGAATGGCTATCAATGAGCTCCAAAAGGAGGCTAGAAGAGACTAAAGGAGTCACAAACCAGATTACAGTAAGCCTTTGTAGGCAAACCTACATTAGAGAGGTCAGACTTACTCCTCAATCTAAAGAAATCTCAAAACCAAAGAGGTTTGCAACAGGGAAGTCATAAAATTCTATGTATGTATTAGAAAACTCAATATGGTTGCTCTGAAGTACACGTTCAGTAAAGTCTGAAATTCTAAATGGGACAAATGGAACAAATCTTTTGCGCAAAGATAAACTAGTAACATTACTCAAATTATTCAGCTACAAACATTTTTACTACATCTTTATAATTAAGTTATTTACCCTGGAAGCATATAGTCATTATGAAAACAATCTTAGTACTGAAAATATGCATTTGCTGGACCCCCATGAAACCCCACTACAATGAAAGTAAAGAAATATATATATAAAAAAAAAGGAACAATCCCACAGGATCTATAAAGAGGAGCAACTACATTGGGTAAAGATAGCAACAGTGTTTGGAGGATGGTAGGTGGACGAAAATGTTAAATGACTGGGCAGAACAGAAGCTGAAACCAAGCTGCCTGCCAAGGGAATAACAACCTAAGATAAACAGATCTGGTTCTCAGAACCCTACAATCCCCAGGCCACAAAGAAGGCAGATGGGAGGCACAGAACTCAAAACAGAAAAACTGAGAATCTATACAAGGAATAATTAGAATCCTGTAGATCCCCTTTCCCACTCCCACATAAAATCAGGTGACTTAAATGAAAATCTAGATCCTAAATGCTGAGACACCCTCATTGGAAAAGCCCCTTCCCCCATCCTGAGTTTCGCAACACTTGTTTATACCAGAAGAGAAGCTATTCGTACAGGAGAAAAAGGGTAAAAAGGGACTATAAATACTTGGATTTTCTAGTAAATCTCCCCACAAGAAACTACCATTTCTTCAATACCCCAAGGATCTAAGCTCTAAATTAGATGATTAGTCTAAAAAGTTTTCATTATTCATTCAATATAAACAAGGAACTTTGAAAGACTGAATAACAAATGCTTAGAGGACAAACTGTTCTAACCCTGACTTGTGCAAGGAGCACAGCCCTTCTCCCAAAGATATAAAATCACTCTTAATTTAACTTGGCTTACTCTACTATCTCATACTGTTTTCAAGTGTTGAGAAGAGAAATCTTTCTCTAAGATCGCTGCTTCCCTCAAAGCTCTCTAGATTTACTGGAACTCATTTCTCTATTTAATTCTTGCATATCTTTTTGACGTTCATCATAGCTGTGCTCACAGTCACTAGCCATTTGAACTAGAATAGTATTTTACTCACTTCATCTCTACACTCAATCATCATGGCTTGGCATGTCAAGTTCTTTGAGGAAAAAAAGAAGGTCCTCTTCATAATGAAAAATGAAGACAGAAAAGATAAGTGTTCATGAAAAGCCTGTGCTCTAAAGACGGAGCAAAAGTAAGTCTGAACCAATGATAACAGCTCTCTCAATCTTTCACACTGCCATGGGTTTCAATACTACCAGCAGTAGCCACAGTTCATTATTTCTCTTTAATATGAAATTAACCCCAGTGGAGGCTGCCTATGCATGGTGCTGATGATTGTACATTATGAATACATTTAAAAGCGCTGAACCATATACTTAAAAATCGTTGAGAGTAAATTATATGTTATATATATTTTATCACACACACACACACACACAAAACTAAAAAAAATGTAACATAGTAGATACCTTTTCTCTTCCCACAGCACACTGCTGAACATTATCTCTGACACAGCACTCATACTGTTATTGTGAAATTGCCCATTCAAGTACTCACTCCCTGAAGGTTACTCTGAGCTTGTCAAAACAAGTGTCTCCAGTGCATAGTGTAAAGTGCCTGTTTCAAGACAGACAGGAGGCAGTACACTGTGGTCACTGAGATATCAGGCTCCAAAGTTAGGTTGCTGGAGTATATAAAGCAATTCCATCATTTACTAGCTGTGTGAAATTGAGCAAGCCAGTAAAACTCTATAAGCCTCAGATTTCTCAAATGTGAGAGGGAAATAAAAATACTATTATCTCAATGGGTTGTTGAGAGAAATTAATATAATACATGGCATTTATACTGTTGTTAAATATAGTTATTATTAAAATCACTCAACAAAGTCTGAACTCAACTGAATAAATTCATTTAACAGTTTAATATTACCCCATCACAGTTAAATTTAATAAAGGTAATGAAAAATCTTACCTATCTATTCATCTAAACAAAGGCTAGGATCTCTAATTAGATTATATCTAAATCTAATTCTAGAAAAACTTTGTACATTCTAAAATTTGCACTTCCTTGTTCTAAATTTCCGAAGTAGTTTTGATTCCCAAACCAAAAGATTTTATAAATTGCCTCCATTCTAAAGACATCATTCAAGTACTTTCAACTTTCTATATCTTACAAATTTTTAAAGATTAAGGACTTAATACATAAAAACCAAATTTAATATAATGTATATAGTCTCAAGTAACCAACTCATTAAAGAACCTGTCTTGTACTTACCCTGGTGGCTGGTTTCAGTTACAGTTTTTTTTTAAACAAGGCTTTACTGAAAAAGTCACTTCCCATAATAATTATGATGGGAACGCATCACATGACACTACAAACAAGTTCAGTAAAGGAGTGGAACAAAAACAGTAAATAATTTTATGTAAAGTATTTCTTTCCTTTTAAGTGTTAGTAAAAAAAAATTGCAACCATAAATGAATCAAAATTCCATCCTACGGTTAAGCAGAACAAAACTATTATGAAAGAGAACTAATGTAAATTTCAACTGCCATTCAGGGATTTTTTTTTCTTTCTTCTTCAAAATTACATCTACAATGTAAGTTATTAAAGTCTGAAAATACAAAATCTTAAACACAGGAGTTTTATATAATTATTATTTCCCCAATTATTTCTAATCCTTATTTGAAAAGACTGTCTTCAATGTAAGTAAACTGATTCTTACCTCCTGGTTAAATTTATGTGCCATCTCATTAAGAAGTGAAGAAAAAAAACTAGTGTTTTGTAGCAGGACTCGACCCATAACTCCAAGATACGTTGACATCACTACAGGGTACCTCTGTATAATTAAAATACAGCACACATAAAATTATACCAAGGTATGAGTATAAACATGACTATGAACAATCATAGACATGGTAACAGTCAACAGGGATATAAAATAATATTCTCCTTCAAAATAACTTTAGGATATACTGCCAGTATTATCTGAGTTATACATAACTTTCTAAATATATGCCATACAAGGTAATATGTATGTGCTACATGTAATATGTGTGTGAATATATATATATAAAATGTGGATTTTAAAGAAAAACACAGAAAGAATATTTACCAATGGCTTATTTACTTATAGTAATGTAAATACTCATATAATACATGGTTATGTGAATCCACTTAAGAGACTGACTTAGAAAATAATCAGTATTTTCATATATTCAATATGTACTACAATTAGCACTGTTCTTTCCCATTACTCTGCATCGCATCTTTGTGGATGAATACACATGCATATAAGTGAGAGTTATCAAAAAAAAAAAAAAAAAAAAAAAAGCAGCAGCAGCAGTAGCAGCTATAGTTTGTTGGAGAAAGAAAAGGCCAAACTGTATAACTTCCCTGAAAATTACTTAATTTACTTCAAAATAATCTAATAGTATGAAAAGTTCTCTTTTTATATCTAACAAAAAGAAGAAATAATTTTCCAGTGAAGAAGGAAAATTAAAAGTAGAATCCTAGAGTCCATTACTATTCTAAAAAGTGTAAGGAAAATCTTACCTCTCCTTCTATAATACCTCTGAAAACACAGGGTAGAATCGGTTGAAACATTTGTGGACCTAATACAGGGTTCACTTTAAGGGCATTTTCCACAACCTAAAAACCAGAAAGACTCATTGGTAACACTTTATAATCCAAGTCACTGCTTCATTATAATACAGGTAAAGAAAACAATGATTAAATATCACACACTAAATCTTAGAATACATACAAATATATGAGGTATCCAATATTCTAGCACTGGATACACTTTTACAAGAAAACCCATTAAAAATGGATTTGATATAAAATTTGATGTGAGATATATTATAGACACAGCTATGCATCTCACAAAGAATTAATCACATCCTAATAAGAGATATCATGTTCATTATTACATTTCCATTTTAAACAAATAACCCTTACAAAATGGTACACTAATAGAATCAGCACAAAGCATTTCAAAAGTGTTGGCTTTCAAAAGTGAGGCAAAAATACGCAATGGGGATGTCTCTTCAACAAACGGTGTTTGGAAAACTCTATAGCTATATCCAAAAGAATGAAACTGAAGCCCTTCCTTAAACCATCGCCAAAAAAACATACAAAAAAAACAAAACAAAATAAACAAAAAAACAACAAAAAAAACCCCCAACCAACCCTCAAAAGGGATTGAAGACCTAAATGTGATTCCTGAAACCATAAAATTCCTGGAAGAAAACATAGTAATCTCTTAGACATCAGCTGCAGAAACATTTTTCGAGATATGTCTCCTTTGGTGAGGGAAACAAAAGTAAAATTCAACTATTGGAACTGCATGAACCCATCAACAATAACAAAAAGACAATCCAACTAATGGAAGAAGATATTTGCAAATAATGTATCTGATAAGGGATAATATCTAAAACACATAAAGAATTTATACAACTCTACACAAGACAAATCAAAACAAAACAACAAATAATCCTATTAAAAGTGAGCAGAGCACATGAATAGATTATTTTTCCAGAGAAGACATATGTATATCCAACAGACACATAAAAAGATCATCAACATCACACATCAATAGGGAAATACAAATTAAAGTCACAATGAGCTACCATCTCACACCCATCAGAATGGTTAAAATCAACAACATAAGAAACAAGTGTTGGCAAGGATGTGGAGAAAAAGGAATCCTCATGCACTGTCAGCAGGAAAGCAAGCTGGCGCAACCTCTGTAGAAACCTGTGTGGAGGTTCCTCAAAAAAACGTAAAATTTGGAGCGCCTGGGTGGCTCAGTCAGTTAGGCCTCTGCCTTCAGCTCAGGTCATGGTTTCAAGAGTCCTGAGATCGAACCCCGCATCTGGCTCTCTGCTTTGCATGGAGCCTGCTTCCCCCTCTCCTTCTGCCTGCCTCTCTGCTTACTTGTGATCTCTGTCAAGTAAATAAATAAAATCTTTAAAAAGAAATCAACTTAAAATTAGAAGTACCATATGACCCAGTAATTCCACTACTGGCTCTTTACCCAAAGAAAATAAAAACATTAATTCAAGAAGATATGTGCACCCTTATATTTACTACAGCATTATTTACAATAGCTAAGATAAGGAAGCAACCCAAGTGTCTGCCTATAGATGAAAAGATAAAGAACATGTCTCATACACACACATACACAAATAGAATATTACTCAACCATAAAAAAGAATGAAATCTTGCCATGTGCAACAACATAGATAGATCTAAAGGGTATAATGCTAAATAAGTTACAGAAAAACAAATGCTATATGATTTCACTCATATGTGGAATTTAAGAAACAAAACAAAGAAAAAAAGAGACAAACCAAAACAGACTCTTAAAAATAAGAACTGGTGATTAACAGAGGGGAGGTAGGTCGGAGGATGCGTGATATATAGGTGAAGGGGAATACCAGTACACCTACTGTGTTGAGAATTGAGTATGCACAGAATTACTGAATCATTATATTGTACACGTGAAACTAATAGTATACTGTGTGTTAATTATTTAAAAAAAGGCTGGCTTTTAACAGAGAAAAGTTAAGTTAGTAAAAACTATACTCACTGTTCAAAAGTCAATCTACCTGTAAGTTTATCACTAAGATGAAAACAGCTTGGTGATAAACAGCTTGCGTACATATTGCTTATATATTAAGTGAGAAATAATCTCATTTCATTTATAATACAATTATACAGGATATCAATCATGAGCACTGATTGTCACAGGTGAAAATGCTTAAGGATGAGTGAGAGTGCTTCTTTTTATAACAATGACAGGGTAAAATTCAAGCAGAACGACGTTTTTTGTTTACTTTTGTTTCATTTTGCAGGAAGATAGGAAGGCAGTAGTCAGGAAGCAGCAATGAGGACCAAGGAGTATTTCATGCTTTCAGCCCCACTGTTAAGAGGGAAGGAATGAAAACAGACACCATATGATACGGTTAAGAGCAAGTATTAATCTCAAGGCAGAGCCAAGTTGCCCTTAAAACTAGTAGCAATGTTTCTCAAGGGTCATTATCGACATTCTGAGTGGGACAAGGATTTATTGTTCAGGACTACTCCATGCATTAAGGGGCTTTTAGCGTTTTGGTCTCTGTTCATTATGTGCCAAGAGCATGCTCCAAGCATGATCACCATCAAATACAACCTCCATGCATTCTGAAACATTCTGAAGGTAGGCAAATAGTACCCATGGGTGACAGCATTCTCTAATTTTGAGCAGAGGTAAAGGGAATGTCTAAAAAAAAAGTTAAAAATACAAAAACTTTTACAGTGGACCAAGTATTATGCTATCTACTAAAAGATAAGAGGATAAAAGTTACCACAGTTTGATTGGTTTTAACAACAGGAAATGAAATTCAGAAAATAATTAAATCTGACCTCAATAAAGTTTATTTAAAAACAGATTCGGGGGGTGCCTGGGTGGCTCAGTGGGTTAAAGCCTCTGCCCTCAGCTCAGGTCACGATCCCAGACTCCTGGGATCGAGCCCCGCATTGGGCTCTCTGCTTGCTGGGGAGCCTGCTTCCCTTCCTCTCTCTCTCTGCCTGTCTCTCTGCCTACTTGTGATCTCTGTCTGTCAAGTAAATAAATAAAATCTTAAAAAAAAAAAACCAAAAAAGATTTGGAATAAAGATGGGGAAGATGTAGATAAGCTAGTAAATTGACTCTGGGAAGTTCATGTCATCACAAAGTCTCTATAGAAAATAAAGCCACCTGCTGAGGGCTAGACACATACTTAACTTCATTCCCTTCTGATACCCTACTATAATTACAGTCTACGGATTTTAAAGACATGGGGAACAATTTTAAAAGGACCAAGGAACAAGAGATGAATAGTAGAAGGTATAAAGAAGAAATTCAAAAAGTAACTGATCAGGTCACAGAGAGCTAACACCTAAGAATGAAGTGGACAGAGTGGAGAAGCAACTTGATTTATGGCATCTCTGTCATCTCCCTACCTTTCATCAAAACCCACAGAAATTAGGACCTCCTCTGGAAAAGAGGGAAATGAAAAAGCTAAAAATTAGACTAATCAAAAGTCTATTTAAGAAACAGTTTGCCAGATATTCCCAAATCTGCATATCCGGGCAAGGGACCATCTCTCTCGGCAGGAGAATATAGTGTATTATCTTTTAAGGGTCTAAAAGGGTTTCCAGATTAAAAGGGCCCAGTAGTGCCCAGTACAATCAACTAGAATAAACCTACATCAAGGCACATCACTGTAAAATTTCAAGACACTAGAACAAGAGGAAGCTACAAGCCTGGGGAGGAGGAGGAAGGCAGGAGAGTCAGCATGGCTCTGGAAAAGACTTGGACAAGTAATTTAAATAAAATACCCAATGGGTCAATGTGTCTGAACATACTGAGCAAAGATTACTGGCAAAGAATATAGTGCATATAAGAAAACAATACTAAAAAAATTATTAACACCTAAGATTACATAAGTTTGTGCAGAAAAAGAGAAGCAATCACATATTTAGATCATTATGACTTTCAGAATATAAATTCACTTACAGGTATCATTCAATACAAACCAGCTGTCAGTATGCATTTTCTTTATATATAAAGATATAGTTATTTTTACAATCAAGGATCCACAAATATATCAGGGCTAAAATGGAATCTCTGTGTTTGAAAAGGTTAGGAACCATAGCTAGGGAAGATGAGGTTCTTTCTGAAAAATTATATAGGAAAATGCTATTATTAGACTTGGAGGCAGGGGCAGTGAAACAGAATCAAGACAAAATTCTGGCAGCAAAAGTGGTAAGATTTAGAAAACCAACTGAACACTTAACCAAAGGTGAAGAAGTTGTAATTACTCCTAGTTTATGTTTGGCCAGTAGGTACAACTGTGGTCCCATGTGTAATAATAAGGTTTTGTTGTGGAGGTGACATGTGAGATATGATTATTTACACACATGACACTTCACAGTCCACTTTCCAAGGAGGATATAGCAGTTTTGACTTAAAAGCCACAGAGTTGAAATTATGACTACTTCCACTGAAGAAGGCTCCTCTGTAAACCTAGGATCAAAATCCTTCCATTTTGATCAGCAAACAGTGCTTTCTATTCTAAATACAATTTTTAAAAATGTCTAATGATTTTGGTATTAATCAACAATTTTATATATTTCAAGTGAAATGTATGTACACCCAAAATGGATAAGCAGCTCCCAGAGGCAAATAACTTTAAAGACAACTGATACAATCAAAGATACTTAAAGTAAGGTAATTTAAATCATAACTTACTCTTCTTGGGAGGGGAATCATTATGTTCTCAGGGATTGTAGCTTGTTTGATATGTTTTAATCAATTTAGTTTTATTCTGATGCTCAGACTATCCCATCATTAGCCAAATGGGAGCTCCTTCAAATTGATTCCTGCATCCTTTTGACAGAATCCCACCTTCTCTTTCTTCTGGCACAAAGAGATCTCTCTAGTTATATCTTGAGTATCTCTTAACTGAACTCTGGACTTAAGCAGCAGGAAACAATATTTACAGACCACAATCTATGTTCTGCGATATTTATTGCCACTGGATTGACACTGCTTCTAGGTCTTTTACTTGGATAGCATCAGAATATCTATTTTCTTTTCCTGTAAATTATATAACATTAATTCACCAAATCCAACTTACATCACAGCATTTTACATAAATTCATTGATTTTATATTTCCATCCTTCTCTTAAACTGAAAACTCTCAGATTATAATAACATTAACTTGCTTCTAACATACATAACCTTCCACATAAATACTTATGGGTTTCAGAATAACTATAGAAATAATTACTAATAACAGTAACACTGCTGAATGCAATTTATAATCTCCTTGTGTTTCTTTTTATTCTGTACCCCACCGGGGATCCACACGAAAATAGTATACACTAAAATCACTTGAAATATTCTTCTCCAATGGCTATGGTACCAACACAATAGATTCAAATACTTTGGCTTGTTTTTGATCCGTAGGAACTGTTTTACTTTACTATTTTAAATCATGTAAAATATCTACTTGGCTCCAAAAACCAAAGTAAAAAACAGATACAAATCCTGAAAGACCAACCTTCTACCCTCTCTCTGTCTTCAGCCTACATAACCACAATTATTTTTTTTTTTAAATTTTATTTATTTATTTATTTGACAGAGAGAGATCACAAGTAGATAGAGAGGCAGGCACAGAGAGAGAGAGAGAGAGGGAAGCAGGCTCCGCGCCGAGCAGAGAGACCGACGCGGGACTCGATCCCAGGACCCCGAGATCACGACCCGAGCCGAAGGCAGCGGCCTAACCCACTGAGCCACCCAGGCGCCCCCATAACCACAATTATTAATTTGGCTTAGTTTTCTACTGCTCTGTAGGTTGCACTCTTCAAACATAAGAAAACTCTAGATACTGGTCTTTGATTATAGTCTCAGAATCACTCTAACACTGTATACAGAGGCTGTCTTCATTTCTTTCTAAGGTGCACAGTACTCTTTTGTGTGGCTTAATAAACTGGGGTACCTCCAATCATCTAATCACCTATTATGAATTATTTTTTATCAGCATTTTGCTATTACAAATTAAACTACGTTTTGGTTTCAATCCATCCCTTTTCTAAATATATTTGGAACAGACTGTTTTTCAAAATTCCTGTGAAAAAATGCAGGCTTTTAGCTGGTGTCTTGCAATCAAGCCATTTTTTGGTTTTAGGCTTACATTGCAAACAAGGTGATTAATAGTATGGACTCGGAAGTCAGAATGCCTACATTTATATCACAGCTCTAATACTTACTAGGTTTGTGACCTTGGACAAGGTATTTACCTCTTTGTGATTTAATTTCTCATCTGTAAAATCAGGGAAAGAATAGTACTATCACTGTTAAGTTTATATGAGGATTGAATGAACTCTATGTTATGTGCTTAGAAATGTGTAGCATATAGTAAACGCTAGTATTAGCTATTACTATTATTACAGAATAAATTATACCTTAAAAATATTTGTGCCATCTTAAATAAGCCTTACCACAGTGAATGAAAGCAACCTGGCTCATTATTACTTGATAAGACCATGACAAGAGAATTTCTAAACTCCATCTGGTATGTATACATACAGACAAATTTCAAATTAAAGAGATGTTTAACAATTCAAATTTGAGTATTTTTAGGATATAATTATATTCACCTAGATAATTTGTTCTGACTCACAAAATATAATACAGCCTATTTTTGCTCCTATTTATTCCAAAAGCAGGCATACTTGTCTCTTTATCCAATTTTTATAACATCATAATTTTCTGCTTCAAAGAACAAAGCAGTTACTTCCAGATACTGTCAGAAACAGGTATAACAGTGACATTTAGCCAAAAATATATTAAAAATGTTGCATGGCATACTATATTAAGAAGCAGCACCTGAGAGATGTTAAACCTGAAAATAATGAGTTAATATTAAAAACTATTATATCTTACTGGAACTCTGAGAATAGGAAAAAGACAAAAATTTCAAGAGTTCTCTTAGCTTTCCAGCAGGCATGAAAGGACCACTGTCCTAAAACACTCTTTCATATAAAAAACAAATAATTTATTCATGATAATTAGCATACTCCTAGTATTTATCACCAATTAATCCAGTTTCTGAGATTTCAATTAAAATGTACTGGTTTAGCCACAGCAATGTTTACACAACAATAGTGTTAAATGTTATTAGGTAGTCAATTTTTTTTTTTTTTTAAGATTTTATTTATTTATTTGACAGAGAGAGATCACAAGTAGGCAGAGAGGCAGGCAGAGAGAGAGGAGGAAGCAGGCTCCCTGCGGAGCAGAGAGCCCGATGCGGGGCTCGATCCCAGGACCCCGAGATCATGACCTGAGCCGAAGGCAGCGGCTTAATCCACTGAGCCACCCAGGCGCCCCTAGGTAGTCAATTTTTAATTCGAGTAAATATCCTATCAAAGAACTCCTGATGGCATATCTAAAACTGGCTTAATCTGTAATTTATGTTAAATGATACGAATATTTTAATATATACTTATATGATAAATGATTTGTGCTGAAATTTTTAATAAAATATTATCAGGCACAATTAAGAAAGACCTACAATTAAGATATCACCTTCTTTCACATCAAAGGAAAAAGGAGAAGCAAAAAGGTTTTTTTCTAGTGAAGGTGTAAGGGTAGTGTTATACATTATATAAACATGGAAATTTTCATAATAAAATTATTTTAAAAGACTGTGCTACTCTTCGGGAAAGCAAGAAAGATTTAAATATAATTAATTTTAAAGGGCCAGCTGAGATATATAATTCTTGATAAAAAAAATGAAGCCCTATCATTATGGAAACAGCCTGCTTAATTTTGAAATTTTAACTGATGTATTCTTTATTTTAAATAAACACTTGCTTAGGAGAAATGGTCAAAAGAAGAGTAAGAGTAACTTGTTTTGTTTTTCTTAGAGCCAAAAATCTTAACAACCAAATAAATTATTTGGCCTACAAGTACCATAGCCTATTCTGCCCTGAAGAGAGATTATATAATTAGGCAACTATTTAATTATACAGTTAGGTAAAAATAGCCAACACTTAATATTACCTGATTACACAGTAGGCATTGTTTTAAGTGCTTTATACACGTAAGCTCCTGGGATCCTCATCTCAAGACTAGGATACAAGTCGAGTTTTCATCCTCATTCCACAGATGGAAGGTGAGGAGCAGAGATGAACCTGCTCACAGTACACAGCTGAGAAGTAGCAGCGCCGACGCTCAAACCCTGGCAGTTTCACTTCAGTCTATAGTCTTACCAACTAAGCTCTACTGCTCTCCTGCCTGTTATTGTGTGATTTTGCAAGAATATAATTAAAAATAAAGAGTAAAAAGAAAGTAAACATTCTCCTGAGAACATATCCTTAAAAACTTGCTCCATTTTTCGAATGAATTTCACAATGCCCATTTCATATGGCTCAGAACAATTAGTCTTTCAGTAGTTACTAAAAATACTACAAAAGCAGGCGGGGAAAAAAAAACCCACTTGCAATTCAAACTTTATCTGGTAGGTGTTTAAACATAAGCAATATCTTTTCTTTTTTTTTTTTTTTTTTTTTTAAAGATTTATTTATTTGACAGATAGAGATTACAAGTAGGCAGAGAGGCAGGCAGAGAGAGAGGAGGAAGCAGGCTCCCAGCTAAGCAGAGAGCCCGATGCGGGGCTCGATCCCAGCACCCCGGGATCATGACCTGAGCTGAAGGCAGAGGCTTTAACCCGCTGAGCCACCCAGGCGCCCCAGCAATATCTTTTCTTAATCATTTAGAATACATACATTAAATTTAACAGAGGATTTCAGATAATGCATACTTACAAATTATTAAAATTTCTTGTGGCACAATCCCGTATGTAACAAATGAGAGAATTTAAGCCCAGAATATACTCATAGAACTGTGCAAGTAACAGAACTGGATGTGCAAACCAAAGTGCAGGTCAAGAGGAGAGTAACACTGGAAATGGGCAGTTCGTTTGCTTCAGTTGGCATTTCTACTGGATGTAGGCATATGCACTGTGCGATCCTTAACATAAGAATTATGGATTCCCCTCACTTCCAAATCACTTACATTGTATGGATTCAGAGGAAGGAGAATACATAATTTATTGAAGTTAGGATCACGGAAAAGCTTGAGGAGAAAGACACACACACGCACACACACAAATCTATACAGACAACAACAAAATGACACGACAATTTCCTCTCAAATTTCTACCATTCCTACACAGCCAGTCACTTTTTCCTCATTTTTTCCTCAAAATTAAGGCATAGTGTTGACTCCTTATTATCTCTTCTACTTCCAGAAAATAAATTACCACCAAGGCAAAAGATGAAGCTAAGATTAGTTAAGACAAATGAGGTCCTCAGTAAAATTATACATTGACACTACATCGGTTTGGTTAAGGGCATAAATGCATTAAAAATTCACAAGAACATTTCTGTAAACATGTCTAATGTTACTCGTAATCTCTGCAGCTTAGAGAATACTGTGAAAATAGTGGCTTTGAGGAGGAATAGACATGTGACAGTAGACCAGGCCTCAAGCACCCAGGGTCTCTAAAAGCCACAGATTTCTGTAATTATTCCTTCAGAGACCACAGGCTTCTCTTGTAACTGCAGTTTTCATTCTCATGCTTTAAACCCTATACTAGAAAAGAAACTAAAGCATCTATGCCACTAAAATAGAGTTTTATCATATTTTACTGTATGTACCCTATTTTTAGTTTACAACATTATCTTGGTTTCAAGTTTCTACTGTGATTTCAAATGCAGAAGAGAAAAATCAGATAGTATGGTGAAGTAATGGGTTTGATAAATGAATTTTCTGGAAAAAATGAGAATTAACCAAAGATCTTTTTAAAAAAAAAATTTTATTTATTTGACAGAGAGACAGAGAGCACAAGCAGGCCGAAGAGCAGTCAGAGGGAGAGGGAGAAGCACGCTCCCCACTGAGCAGAAGCCTGATGCAGGGCTCAATCCCAGGACCCTGGGATCATGACATGAGCCAAAGGCAGACACCTGATCGACTGAGTCACCCAGGCGCCCCCAAAGATCTTTTTATTTCAACACCTGTTAAAAGCCTTTCTGTATTGTAAGAATTCTCTTAAACCCTAAAGACATCATTCTAAAATATAAGTGAATCAAGAGGGGTGCCTGGGTGGCTCAGTTGGTTAAGTCACTACCTTTGACTCAGGTCATGATCCCGGAGTCCCCGGGATGGAGTCCCCCGCATTAGGCTCCCAGCTCTGCAGGGAGTCCATTTCTCCCTCTGACCTTCCCCCTTTTCATGTTCTCATTCTCCCCCTCTCTCTCTCTCTCAAATAAATAAATAAAATCTTTAAAAAAAAGAGTGAATCAACAATCTAAAGTATCAATTTCAACAGCAGTAATCTAGAATTCACTAAAGAATGAATATTGAGGTAAGTAATATTCATGCCCCCTACGCTATGGAAATTACAAATATTCTCATCATCTGGCAACATACCTCTGCCTCAAGAGTGATAGGCATCAGGCCACTCTAACCTTGTCTCCTTTGTAACTGAAAACACCTAGGTCACATCCAGTTTCCTATACTGATATTCTTACCTAACATGATTATCTACAGCTTCAATCACTGCCATTTTGGCCAACCCTCTCAGAAAACACACTCCGGCCCAACCCCCCTTCAAACTAATCTTTCCACAAGTGCTCTTGATTCAAAATCCCAATCCTTGTATGATCTAGAGCCATCCTCCCTTCTACTGGGTCACTTTCATCTACAAAACCGACTCCAGTCAAGTCCTCCATACTTCATCCCCACACAACAAAAGCCATCTTTTCACTTTTCAACAATAAATGCTTGTTACGGTGCTCACTTCAGCAGCACATATACTAAAATTGGAACGATACAGAGAAGATTAGCATGGCCCCTGCGCAAGGATGACACGCAAATTCGTGAAGCGTTCCATATTTTTTCTCTCCGTCAAATAAAATATAAAAAAAAGAAATTAAAAAAATGCTTGTTATGGGTTGAATTGTGCCTTCCAAAAAGATATGTTGGAATCCTAATCCTAGGTACTCATGAATGTGGTTGGAAACAGGCTCTTTGCAGATGTAACTGGGTAAGATATTATTAGAGTAGGCCCCTACTCTGTTATGGCTGGTACTCTTATTAGAAAAGAGAGATACAAGGAGAACATCATGCGCAAGGGAAAGCAGAGACTGAAGCGGTAAATGTACAAGCCAAGGAAGCCATAGCTTGGTGGCAATCATCACAAGCTAAGACAAAGGCATGGAACAAACTCTCCCCGAGAGTCTTCAGAGAGAGCACGGCCCTGATAACACCTTGATTTCAGACTTCCAGTGTCTAGTGCACTGTGAGAAAGATAATTACCATCAATTTCCAGCATGTTAAGCCACCAGGGTTGTAGTACTTTGCTACAGTAGCCCTAGCAAACATACAAAGTCCTTAATTATAGGTGGCTTCCTGCCTGATCACTTTATAACTGAAAACTTAATTCCAATACCAGCAGTTGGCAAACTATGCCCACGCCATAATTCTGTAAATAAAGCATTACTGGAATACAGCCACTCATCCACTTACTTATCATCTGTAACTGCTTTCAATCCTACAATAGCAGAGACAAATATGTGAGATAAAGACTGCATGGCCCACAAAGCCTAAAACATTTACTACCCAGTCCTTTACAGAAAAAGTTTGCTGACCCATAACCTATATGATGAATAAATGGATAAGGACCAAAGATACCAAATGCAACCTGCTACCAATTTGAAAGTCAAATTAATGAGCATTGTAACATGGGTATCTGGAGTTCTATATGTGCGTGTGAACAATAAATGTCTGATGAACAACATATTAAATATTATAATGCTTCAATAAGTTCAAACTGATGATTACTCTTATTAGCTATAGAGCAGCTATCACAGTGGTTAATACAAAAGAAGATTTTACCATCTGCATAAACTTTTATCTACTTAGTCCCCCAATATACTGTGGATTACTATGACAAATTACAGTGATTAGTTACATACAGCTGACCCTTGAATAAGGGTTTGAAATGCACAGGTCCACATATATGCAGATTTTTTTCAATATAGTACAGTACTATAAATGCATTTTCTCATGAGTTTTTTTTTTTTCATTTTTATCTCATGATTTTAACATTTTCTTTTCTCTAGCTTACTTTAAGAATACAGTATATAATACATATAATTTAAAAGATATGTGTTAATTGACTGTTTATGTTATCCTTAAGACTTCAGTCAACAGTAGGGTATTAATAGTTAAGTTTATGGGGAGTCATAAGTTAAGCCTGGATTTTTAATGTGCAGAGGGTCTTTAACCTTAACCTTTGTGGTGCTCGCTTCGGCAGCACATATACTAAAACCTTAACCTTTGTGTTGTTCAGGGGTGAATTGTACATTTCCTACAATGAACCTCTTTGGGCAAAGACATTACAATTTCACTGGGACGAAATCATATAGCTTTTAGGATCTAAAGATATGCCATGGTTTTCATACAATAAATGCAACTTTGTTATGATAATTAACATTTCACCTAACCATCTCACGTATCTGACCATATCTGACAAAGAACACAGCTAAGAAATAAAAAAAAGGGGGAAGGGAGTGTAGGAAGAGGTGAAACTTTTAACAGCTACATCTTCTTGCAAAGTACATACATAAAGCACCTATATATATATGTATACACATACAAACATGTAAAGATATATTTCACTATATATTTATAAATAATTTTATGTTTATAAATATATATTTGATACTATTTACATCTTTAATGCATAAATATATACAACTCAGAGCCTGCTCTTAATGCTACACAATTATATACAATATATAAAGATAATATATATCTTTAATCTATAAAGATATAATGCATAAACATTACCTCAGAGCTTACTTTATAAGGTTTTTTAAAATTTAGGTATAACTGACATAAAGCATTATATTATTTTCAGGTATACAACATAATGACTTGACACTATGTTCTAAATCATGCTCAATCTACACAAGTTTTATAGTATAACTACAATGCCAATGCAAATTGAAAGTCCCACATTATAGTAAAATTTCTTCCCGAAAGGAGGCTAACCAACTGGAGCAGTGGGAAGTATCACATGTCACCAGTCTTTGGACAATTCGTAAACATTTTTAAAGCCTTGCTTAAAAGTAAGGTCTCAGGATGAGGTGGGGGAAAGACAGGGAGATTGCACCTTGATTAGGATACCAACAGCAGGAATCTTGTCAGAAATGTGAAATCCACATTTTAAAAACATCCTCAGGATATCTGTATGCACATTCAAATTTGAGACTTCTGGTCCAGAGGTATTATAGCAACTGATTACCACTAAAAGAAAATACCGTCTAAAAGTACTCCTCTCCTTCTCGCCAATCATGCAAACCCAAATGAAGGTCCAATTTCACAAAATACAGATGGAAAACTTACAATATTCATTTAAAATATGACAATACCTTGAGCACTTGAACTTGACCTTCTGTAGTAATTTCCTTTAGCAGCTCACAAAAGGACTGACAGAGACCCACTGCATATGTCTGAAATTTAATCAAAAGTCAAAATATACATATATTTGCAGTATTAAAATGGGCAAAAATTAAATTTAGAACTCATTGTAATCTATTTGAAAATTATGTACTTAAGGTCTAAGCATGTAAAGTTTCGGTTAGAACTCTTAGGAAAAGATTAGAAAAGATAAATACAGTTTACTGCGATGCTGACTTTTGCAGAAATACAAGGCTATATTTATTTTTAGAGCATACATTCTGTGTTAGTAACAATTCAAGGAACTGCATCACATCTGCCCTACAGTGCTTTTAAAGTTTTTTCCCCCCCTTTAAGTATCTTAAAACTTTTAAAACTTTTTAAAAGGTATCTGGATTTCAAATGAGAAACAAAGTTAAGAACTACATAAATTTTTACAGTGCAAAAACTACTACACCGTACCTGTAGAAATTCTGTTGATGATAAAAAGATATAACCATTGATGATCTTAAAGCAGGTTCTGAGATTTTCTGAACTTAGTTCTGCCAATGAATTTATTTTAAAAAGGAAAGGTTAATTCAATGTTCAAAATCAGTTTAAATGAAGCAATTTATTTAAAACTAATTTATATACCTTTCTTCACAAACCTTCTGAGTGCTGTTCAGACTACTGGGATATAAACAGCTCTCTAAAAACTGACATCAACCTATAACTGAGTACCTCCCCATATACCTGCCACTAGTTAAAATAATTTAGGGAAAAAAATTAAGCACCCAGGTTTGTTTTTCCCCCTTTCAGAAAACAAGCACATACTATATGAACCAAACTTTTCATTTCGAACTACATTACCAGCATGGTAAATGACAAGTAACAGAATCATTTTACCATCACATTTTTACATGTGCTTAAATGGTTCACTCAGTAAGCATTTACTGAGTGCTACTTCACTGGTATTGAATATGCTACACTACTTATGAAAAGAGTCCTTTCACACTCCAAAAACTTTTACTACTGTGTTTAGGTAATTCTCAATCCTTGGACTCATCTTCAAATCTGCTCCCCTGTAAGAATTTACACATTAAAAATATTGCTAAAAATGTAACTACCAGAATAGCATAGGAAAGGATTGTGTTTAGCTGTTCTAGAGCAAAGCAGAAAACTATTTTATTAAAACTGTACATGATCAAATGTTCATAGTGTTATTTTACATGTTTTATCACATAAAATATACAACAGAATATAAATCTTATGTATATAATTTACAGATCAATACATGACCCCAAAATATCCATATCTAAAATGCACCCGTCCTTGTTGTTAATATTTTCAAAATTCTCTTCACTTGCAATAGGACACATTAAAAAAAGATTTTTGTTTTCCTGATGAAATACTGACCTAGGCTCTAGCTCATAAATAACTCCTATCCTACATTCTCTTCAGATAAGAATTCCCCATACACTTTTACAAGAAAGGGAAAATTTTACTGCCTGCTCAAAATGTCTTTTAAAAGCACACATATACTTTAGGATTCAAAAGAGTAATTAAAAATGAAAATTGTGGAAAGGACAGGGATGAATCAACTTTGTTACTGTGCTAATGAAAGACATAAAAAGAAATAATGAAGGCTGTCATATAAATATTTTTCACATGAGAAGATGAAACTTCAGGGTAAATGAGCAAGCCTTTATACTATATAAAGTTATTGTTAGGAAAATTCAGTGTCTTCTCCTCCAGCAGAAAGTTCAGTCAAGTTTCGACTTGTGTACACTCTTTAGCAGGCCAACATTGAAGAGCAGACTAGAAATGATTTGTGATAAGCAAGGACAGTCTTATTCAAGTGAGAACTTAAAATGGCTACACACCAGGCATGTCTAATTTCTAAAACACTGCCATCTCAACTTTTACCAATACACATAATGAAGGAAACAGTATTTAAGAACTGGTTTCAAAAACCACAGTGTCTCTATTTGCAGATACTTTATTTGCAGATACTTTAAGAACTATTCCTGGATCCATCTACAGAAGCAAATACTCAAGTGACTAGGTCATGTCATACTGTTTTCCATGTCTCCATCATGGCAAGGTTAGCCTTTACTCAATTTTCTAGGGCATGCTATCATGCCTAACTTAAAGTACAGTGAATGTTGTTCATTATATCCATGAGCTCCTAGTGAGACTGAGGAATACGGTCTGGTTTAGTATCAGAAGGAGCTTTATTTCAAGATGCAAGAGATCTGTATTTACATTCAGACTCTGTGAATAACTTAAATCAAATGCTTTCAATCAGAGGCTACTGCCTCTTACAAGATATCTGGCGAGGTCTGGAAACTGGTTGTTGTTACAACTGGCATCTAGTGGGCTGAGGTTAAGGAGGCTATTAAACTTCCTACAATGTACTCGACAGTCCCTTAAAACAAAAAATTACCTGATCCAAAATGTCCATAGTATCCAGACTGAAAATCCCTAATTTAAGTGATCAAGTTTTTCTTTCACAGCCTATGAATGAACTCAGAGGCAAATCTCTGGCCCAAAGTAACTAACTATACTGAGCACATATGATTTATATCTGTTACTTTAATTAAAAACTTTTACTCTGTGAGCTCTTTTTTCTCCCTTTATTCCTTTGTTCCTAAAACCTGTACTTTCATATTACATTTTATTTATTTCCGTAAAGTCTCTGTAATGGGGCAGAGAGAACAAATTACTAAATTACGTTAAAGAGATTCAACAGGAATCTACATTTAACCATACTATTTAATTCTATGTTGGAAAAGGACACTATCATCATTTTTCCTTTTATTTCAAATTCTGATAATATAAGAGGGCTAAAATGTGTAAAAGAGCCTACAACATCATGAAGACAGATAGGGAAAAGCCCCTTCCAAATCAGGTAAAAAGTTAACAGCAGAAAAACTTCACTGGTCAAGGAACATTAGTTTGACATTTATGACAACATTGATAAGAAACAGTCAGCTAACTATCTTCCAAGTAATGAGAATACTAAGTAAATTAACATTGTAAAACAGATTTAAATGATTTTAAAAACAAGCCCTGAGAACTAAGTTAATCAAAAATTATTTTTGGACAAAAGCAAGATGGTGGAGGAGTAGCAGACTGAAATGACACCAAGTCCCAGAAGTTCAGCTAGATAGTTACTAAACCATTCTGAACACCTACAAACTCAACAGGAGACAGAAGAAAAGAAGAGCAGCAATTCTAGGAACAGAAAATCGACCACTTTCTGAAAGGCAGGACTTACGGAGAAGTGAATCTGAAGCTATGGGGAAGAGAGACCGCAATGGGGGTGATGGTGGGGGGGACGGGCCGGATCCTAGCAAGCGGTGGAGCAGCGAAGCACAAAATCAGAACTTTTAAGTCTGGTCCACTGATGTCTCTCCAGAGGCTAAGTAGGGGTGGAGCCCTCATGGGGACAGTGAGGTCAGGGTCCCAGGGGTCACAGAAAGATAGGGGGTGTCTGAGTGTGGCAGAGCTGCCAGGTATGAGCAGGGAAGCCGACTAAAAAGACAGAGCCCAGGAGTGAGCTTTCATATTGGGGTTACCTTAAACTGTGATCCAAGGCACAGTCGGGCCACTGCACTTCGAGCAGGGAACCTACAACTGGCAAATCCAGAAAAACCCCTCCTTCCTCCTCTGGGAGAAGCAGCGCACGAGCATAGGGCAGGAATCTGATGGGTTTGGAGACTTCAAATGGTCTGAGCGCCGGAGACAGAAATGCTCGGTCACAGGCTGGGTGAGTACAGAGTGCCATGGAGACCAGGGAGACAGGAGGGATTGACTGCTTTTCTCTGAAGGCGTGGTGAGGAGTGGGGCCCCAAGCTCTCACTCCTCTGGGCCGAAGATTGGTAAACTGCGATTTTCATTCTTTTCCTCCAAAGCTCTATGGAAAGTGTTCAGGGAACAAAAGCTACCAGAGCAAACCTGAGCAGATCCCTTAGCGTGGCCCATGGCAAGGGTGGTACAATTCCACCTCGGGCAAAGACATTTGAGAATCAATGAAACAGGCCCCTCCCCCAGAAGATCAGCAAGAACAGCCAGCCAAGGACAATCTCACTGATCAACAATAGTGGAATTCCAGAGCTACGGGAAAGCAAAGCATAGAATTCATGGCTTTTTCCCCATGATCCCTTAGTCTTGCCAAGTTAAATTTTTTAAATTTTATTTTCTTTCTTATTCTATTTTTTTGTTTAACTTTTCCTCTTTCCTCTTCTAACGTTTTTAAACTAGTTTATCTTAACATGCCTTTCTAAAAAAAATCTTT
This sequence comes from Meles meles, assembly GCF_922984935.1. Taxonomy (NCBI): domain Eukaryota; kingdom Metazoa; phylum Chordata; class Mammalia; order Carnivora; family Mustelidae; genus Meles; species Meles meles. The sequence continues at coordinate 91,626,435 of NC_060068.1, forward strand.
TTAAACCTTCATTGTTATATTTTATCCTTCATTATATTTAACCTTACTTTTTGTATATATATATAGGGTTTTTCCCTTTAAAATTTTGAGATACAATTTCTTCTAATAGATCAAAATATACCCTAAATCTAACACATGGCTTTGTTCTAGTCTCCGGCCTGAGCACATTCTCTCTCATCCTTTGTTTTTTCTTTTTCCAACCAACTTATCAATGCCTTTCTTAGAAATTTTTTTTTAATATTTTATTTATTTATTTGACAGAGAGAGATCACAAGTAGATAGAGAGGCAGGCAGAGAGAGAGAGAGGGAAGCAGGCTCCCTGCTGAGCAGAGAGCCCGATGTGGGACTCGATCCCAGGACCCTGAGATCATGACCTGAGCCGAAGGCAGCGGCTTAACCCACTGAGCCACCCAGGTGCCCCTCTTAGAATTTTTTTTTAATGTTCATCTTCATAGTCATATTCCATCCCTTCACTGTGTCTACCCTTATTTTTGTATATACATAAGTTTTTCTTTCTTTCAAATTTTGGAAGCTAGCTTCTTCTAAGAGACCAGAATACACCCAAAATCAAGTGCGTGGCTCTGTTTTATTCACCAGTCTAATATATCTATGAATTTTTCAAAATTTTTTAAATTTTTATTTCTTTTTGCCCCCTTCCTTCTACCCCGGTTCTGGGTCTCTTCTGATTTGATTAACAAACAATTTCCGGGGTCGTTGCCGCCCCTTTAGTATTTTATTCTCTCGTTCATATCATTTATTTTATCTTGATAAATTGACAAGGCTGAAAAATCACACACACAAAAAAAAGAACAAGAGTGCCAACGGCTAGGGAACTAATCAATACAGACATTGGTAATATGTCAGAACTAGAGTTCAGAATGATGATTATCAAGGTGCTAGCTGGGCTCAAAAAAGCCATGGAAGATATCAGAGAAACCCTTTCTGGAGAAATAAAATCCCTTTCTGGAGAAATAAAAGAACTAAAATTTAACCAAGCTGAAATCATAAAAGCTATTAATGAGATGCAATAAAAATGGAGGCTCTTACTGCTAGGATAAATGAGGCAGAAGAGAGAATTAGTGATATAGAAGACCAAATGGTGGAGAATAAAGAAGCTGAGCAAAAGAGAGACAAAAAAACTACGGGACCATGAGGGGAGAATTCAAGAGATAGATGATACCATAAGATGAAACAATATTAGAATAATTGGGATCACAGAAGAAGAAGAAAGAGAGGGGCAGAAGGGATATTGAAGCGAATTATAGCAGAGAATCTCCCTAATATGACAAAGAGAACAAGCATCAAAATCCAGGAAGCACAGAGAATACCCCTCAAAATCAATAAAAATAGGTCCACATCCTATCATCCAATAGTAAAACTTACAAGTCTTAGTGACAAAGAGAAAATCCTGAAAGTAGCTCAGGACAAGAGTTCTGTAATATACAATGGTAGAAATATTAGATTGGCAGCAGACTTATCTACATAGACCTGGCAGGCCAGAAAGAAATGGCATGATATATTCAGGGCATTAAATGAGAAAAATATGCAGCCAAGAATACTATATCCAGCTAGGCTATCACCGAAAATAGAAGGAGAGATAAAAAGCTTTCAGGACAGAAAAAATTAAAAGAATCTGCAAACACCAAACCAGCCAAACAGGAAATATTGAAAGGGGTCCTCTAGGCAAAGAGAGAGCCTAAAAGTAGTAGATCAGAAAGGAATAGAGACAATATACAGTAACAGTCATTTTACAGGCAATACAATGGCACTAAATTCATATCTTTCAATAGCTACCCTGAATGTAAATGGGCTAAATGCCCCAATCAAAAGACACAGGATATCAGAAAGGATAAAAAAACAAGATCCATCCATATGCTGTCCACAAGAAACTCATTTTAGACCCAAAGGCACCTCCAGATTTAAACTGAGGAGGTGAAAAAAATTTACCAAGCTAATGGACATCAAAAGAAAGCTGGGATGGCAATTCTCATATCAGATAAATTAGAATTTAAGCCAAAGACTATAATAAGGAATGAGGAAGGACACTATATCATATTCAAAGGATCTGTCCAACAAGATCTAACAATTTTAAATATCTATGCCCCTAATGTGGGAGCAGCCAACTATATAAACCAATTAATAACAAAATCAAAGAAACACATCAACAATAATATGATAATAGTAGGAGACTTTAACATCTCCCTCACTGAAATGGACAGACCATCCAAGCAAAAGATCAACTAGGAAATTAAAGGCCTTGCATGACACACTGGACCAGATGGACAGACAGATATATTCAGAATATTCCATCCCAAAGCCACAGAATACACATTCTTCTCTAGTGCACATGGAACATTCTCCAGAATAGATCACGTCCTGGGTCACAAATCAGGTCTCAACTGGTACCAAAAGATTGGGATCATTCCCTGCATATTTTCAGACCACAATGCTCTGAAGCTAGAACTCAATCACAAGAGGAAATTTGGTAAGAACCCAAATACATGGAGGCTAAAGAGCATCCTACTAAAGAATGAATGGGTCAACCAGGAAATTAAAGGAGAACTGAAAAAATTCATGGAAACAAATGATAATAAAAACACAATGGTTCAAAATCTGTGGGACATGGCAAAGACAGTCCTGAGAGGAAAATATGTAGCGATACAAGTCTTTCTCAAGAAACAAGAAAGGTCTCAAATACACAACCTAACCCTACATCTAAAGGAGCTGGAGAAAGAACAACAAAGAAAGCCTAAACCCAGCAGAAGAAGAGAAATAATAAAGATCCGAGCAGAAATCAGTGAAACAGAAACAAACAAACAAATAGAACAAATCAATGAAACTAGGAGCTGTTTTTTTAAAGAATTAATAAGACTGATAAACCCAAAAGAAAGAAAAAACTTATCAAAAAGAAAACAGAAAGGACCCAAATTAATAAAACCATGAATGAAAGAGGAGAGATCACAACCAATACAAAAGAAATATAACTATAAGAACATATTATGAGCAACTCTACGCCAGCAAATTTGACAATCTGGAAGAAACAGATGCATTCCTAGAGACATATAAACTACCACAACCAAACCAGAAAGAAATAGAAAACCTGAACAGACCTATAACCAGTAAGGAGAATGAAGCAGTCATCCAAAATCTCCCAACAAACAAGAGCCCAGGGCCAGACAGCTTCCCAGGGGAATTCTACCAAATATTTAAAGAAGAATTAGGGGCGCCTGGGTGGCTCAGTAGGTTAAGACTCTGCCTTCAGCTCAGGTCACGATCTCGGGGTCCTGGGATCAAGCCAAGCATCGGGCTCTCTGCTCAGCAGGGAGCCTGCTTCCCCCTCTCTCTGCCTGACTCTCTGCCTCCTTGTGATCTCTCTCTCTCAAATAAATAAATAAAATCTTTTTAAAAAGCTTAAAGAAGAATTAATACCTATTCTTCTTAAACTGTTCCAAAAAATAGAAATGGAAGGAAAGCTTCCAAACTCATTTTATGAGGCCAGCATTACCTTGATCCCAAAACCAGACCAAGAACCTAGTGAAAAGGAGAATTACAAACTAATATCTCTGATGAACACAGATGTAAAAATTCTCACCAAAATACTAGCCAACAGGATCCAACGGTACAAAAATAAACTCAAAATTGACCAAAGACCTCCATGTGAGAAAAGAATCCATCAAAATCTTTGAGAACACAGGCAACAACCTCTTCAACCTCAGCCGTAGCAACTTCTTCCTAGAAATACTGCCAAAGTCAAGGGAAGCAAGGGCAAAAATGAACTACTGGGACCTCATCAAGATCAAAAGCTTTTGCACAGCAAAGGAAACAGTCAACAAAACCAAAAGACAACGGACAGAATGGGAGAAGATATTCACAAATGACATATCAGAAAAAGGGCTAGTATCCAAAATCTATAAAGAATTCATAAAACTCAACACCCAAAGAACAAATAATCCAATCAAGAAATGGGCATGAACAGACACTTCTGCAAAGAAAATACCCAGATGGCCAACAGACAGATCAAAAAATGCTCTACACCACTCAGATCAGGGAAATACAAATCAAACCAAATCAAACCAAACCAAATCAAACCAAAATCAAAACTGAGATACCACCTCACACCAGTCAGGATGGCTAAAATTAACAAGTCAGGAAACAACAGATGTTGGTGAGGATGCAGAGAAAGGGGAACCCTTCTACACTGTCAGTGGGAATGCAAGCTGGTGCAGCCACTCTGGAAAACAATATGGAGGTTCCTCAAAAAGTTGAAAATAGAGCTACCCTATGACCCAGCAATCGCTCGACTGAGTATTTACCCTAAAGATACAAATGTAGTGATCCACTGGGGCACATGCACCCACATGTTTATGGCAGCAATGTCCACAATTAGCTAAACTATGGAAAGAACCTAGATGTCCATCAACAGATGAATGGATAAAGAAGAAGTGGTATATATATACAATGGAATACTATGTAGCCATCAAAAGAAATGAAATCTTGCCATTTGCAATGATATGGATGGAACTAGAGGGTATTATGCTAAGCAAAATAAGTCAATCAGAGAAAGACAATTATCATATGATCTCCATGATCTGAGGAATTTCAGAGGCAGGGTGGGGGGGTTTGGGAGGTAGGGAAGGAAAAAAATGAAACAAGATGGGATCGGGAGGGAGACAAACCATAAGAGACTCTTAATCTCACAAAACAAAGGGAGTGGGGGAAGGGAGAGGGTGGTTGGATTATGGACATTGGGGAGGGTATGTAATATGGTGAGTGTGGTGAAATGTGTAAGCCAGAGGATTCACGGACCTATACCCCTGGGGCAAAAAATACATTACAGGTTAATGAAAATAACTGATTAAAAAAGTGTCTTTTAGTGATAGCTTCTGGTTCAACTTTAAATTCCTCTGGTTCTATTTACATTTAGGAAAAAGGATATAAAATGAATTTTAGCCTTGTATTTATTCACAATAAACACCTTAAAAATCACTAACTTAAACATCTAAATAGCATTCAATACTGTTGGTTTTACATATTTTAAATGAAAATGAGAAAATTCCTGCAAAAGCTTTATTTCTACTTATAAAAAATATTTGCTATCATATTCGGTAAGTAAATTTAAAAATCATGGATATAATGACAAAGAATATGTTTTCACTGATAAGAAAACTAAGTATTCCTTTTGATCTATATTCTTAAAAGATTAAAATAAATATTCTGGTTATATTTCAAAATAAATCCTAAAGTTTATATGAAAGAATGCATATGCAAAATGCTACAGATAAAAATTAGTTTTGTGACACTCAAGAATAAAGGTAACGCTGCTGTCAAGGTATACTAAACATGCACAGGTATAATGTGTAAACAGAATTTCTTCCTATTTTCAAAACAAATATACATACCATAATGCATAAAGCAAATTATATACAGTGTTTTCAAAGAGAAAAGCAGGAAATAAACTAATTTAATAGCATCCATATAATCTATATTCACTGCTACTATCTGTAAAATACAGGATTTTTAAAATTTTTGAATATTAAAAAAGCTTAAACCAAATTATCAATTATCACAAGGATGAAATTTCACTAGTTCTTGATTTAGTTAAGTAAAAATCCTTCAGATATTCTGGTTACTTTTTCTTTTAAATTAGCAGTAATATTAACAGTAATATTAACATATATAATTGCAAAACAAATAATCTTTACTAAAATGTACTATAAAAAAATAATCTTTACTATGTGGCAGACACTGTATTTTTTAAAGATTTATTTATATTATATATAGAGAGAGCACGTGCACGTGTGCATGCTCGTGCAAGCAGGGAAAGGACCAGAGAGACGGGCAGAATCTCAAACTGACTCCCCACCAAGGGTGGAGCCTGATGCAGGGTTTGATCTCATGACCCTGGTATCATGACCCGAGCCAAAATCAAGAGTCAGATGCTATACCAACTGAGCCACCCAGGTGCCCCACCAGACACTGTTCTAAACACAGAGAAGTCCTTACTGATTCGCCAGGTCTATGCATCAAGTACAGAGCTTTCTATGGTTAAACTGTACTATGGTGCTTACACCATAGTACTATGGTACTATGATGCTTGAGTCTCTACTCAAAATAGTGTCAAAGAGTCTTAGTAGTCAATGCTTTTTGTTTAAGTCTCTTTTTTCCTGTCTACCAACCCTTCTCTTGTTACACTGTAAAGGTCAGGCAGGTTGAATTTGGGGTCAAATAACACAGGCAAAGTGACATCACTGTATAAAGTCACCCATAAGTGAAAATGGCTGAATCCTATTCATGACAAAGTTGGCAATGGCTCTGGATGAGCTTTCTATTCCTAGGTCAAGCACAAAGGAACACTGTGGATTAATCAGAATGACACCGTATTTGGTGTCCAGGTTAGGAAGAGTAGAACTAAAAGGCCTTCAGCAGAGAGTTAAGGGAAGTGAAAAGGATAATTTCCAATCTCATTCCCTGTGGTTTCTTAAAGACAGATAAAACTTTGTTAGGAGACCAGCAACAAGCAACTGGTCTACTGTCACAGTCTTCATCTTTGGGAATTTTTTCAACAATTTTATAGGGACACTAGATGATAAATGGCAAGTGGCTCTTTATTACAAAACAGATGGTATTTTGCTTATTGTTTGTGATCTATTCTGGAGAATGGGGTAAAATAATAGAAAATCTGAGAAAATGTGAAGGACTGATTACCTTATCTACCTACCCACTGTGACCATCCAGCAAATGAGATGCTTTCTAATTAGTTATAATAGTGTTTTAGTACACATATGTTGATCTGTCAAAAAGTTAATCTACTTTTCTAATATATCATTATAACTCAGTAATATTTTGCCTCTAATAAAACTACTCACTACAATGAATTCCCAGAAAAAAAAGTCTTAAGATACTGCTGAAAATGCCCTCCCCTGACAATATTTAGTTAGTAGACACAAAGTTCTAATGAAGGAACTAAAGTTGCTTCATGGATCACTCTTAAAGAATGATTACTATGAATGCAAAAAACTTAATTTCTACATTTTATAAATAAATGATAGTATTCTTCAGACTGAAAAACAATCGTAAAGGTGCGTAAACTGCACTATATACAAACTTTATATTACTCCATGGGTTTAAATGTGAACCTCTACTGGTAAAATCTCTCACAAAACAACTCTATAAACAAAATACTGTGTTTTTTTAAAAATGCAAGGAATTACATACTTGTGAATGGTAGGTGACATATAACAGGAAAGGATTCCCTAGCATTAATTATCAACAGAATACATGTTCAGATTGTAAAAACAAAACAAAATAAAAAACTAGAACTCATCCAAGGTGGCCAAAAGAGACTAAGGCCCCACTCCTAGCAGTGTCTAGTTCTCCCATCCCATATGCTACAAATGATGGTTCTAGAACATTATTCATGATTTTGCATGTCTATACATCAGTACTACTTAAAGAAACAATAAATATAATTTGCCAATATTTAATAGTCTTCATGTTGTTGGTGTCTTAGCTAAATCAGAAATATGTAGAGTTCATCTGTGAACAAGTGACAGCATAAAATCATTTTGTAAAGGAACTGGATAATACCACGGTATACAGAAGCAGCTTTACAATATAATCTTTTAAATACCTTATAGAACCTACTATGAAACACAAAAACTTTACCAGACAAAGTTCAAACTTAATATGAAATTAATATTACAAGAACACTGTTTTGGCTTTAATTATTTAGTAAATTTGGTGCCTACTCTTTAATAAGCAGAAATTGTTCTAAAAAGTTATATAGAAACATATCTAAAAACTATTAAAACACTATTAAACTTGTTTGTGAATATGAGGGACTTCTGTAAAAATGGAAGGTATAATTTAAAGTCGCCTATAGGGTCCCAAATTATGGCTGCATTCAAAAACAGTATTGTGTTTACACTTTCACACATACCAAGAAGTGGGGACATATTCTGAAATATACGAAGCAACTCTGGTGTAACACAGGGGCTGTTTTCCAAAGTCACTAACCTAGGAAGAAAAACAGAAGATTAAGTCTCTTTCTATAACCATTAAGCTGTTAATAATACAACTTATTAAAAAACTGTCCCATCTAAAGGAAGAAAGAAAAATGGACAATACAGTAAGTTATAAAAGTAATCTTTCTAGGAAAAAAATTACCAAATTTCTCAAAATTTAAAACCTATCTACAAATCATATATTATTATTATTCCTATATACACAGCAAAAATAGTAAGGAAAGTAACTACATACTAAAATATTTCTAATAAAATTTTAATGATAAAGCAAAAGCATGACTACAGTCAAGGAGAGACAAAAATTGCTTTATTTTTTCTGTCACATGTAATTCACGTGTCCTTTCAACAGACACTGGGAAATATGAAAGAAGCAATGTATAAAAAATAAAATATATATGGGTCCTGGTTTATCACAGAAGTATGTAGCTGGTATATCTCCTCAGTCCCCACCCAGTAAGTTGATGGAAAAAAAACACATTGTCACAACAGCTGAAAGAAAAGAGTAGAATGAGATCCTATTCAAAATCTAACATTCATTATCAAAACTCTTATCCTATTATAAACAGAAAGTAAGTCCTGAATCTGGTAAGAGAGTACCTACCAAACACTTGTAGAAACACAACTAATGGTGATATTTGAAATCAACTCTTCGAAAAACAGAATCACACTTCAAAAAATATACTCTGTTTTTCATCTTGTCTACCTTCACATCTATTGAGTGCATGTATGGAGGGCTCCTCACATAATATGACAAAGAAATTAATAAAAGACACAAGGGTGAGAGGAAAAAGTTAAACAGTCTTTATTCACAGAAGATATGACTGACAGAGAAGAGAGGGAGAACGAATTCATAAAAAAGTACTTAAATTACTAAGAGACTTCACAAAGTTGCTAAATATGTCAATATACTGTATATAGAAATCAACTCAATTTCTTTCCACCAAAACAATACTTAAGATTTAAATAGATATTACTAAAAGAGTCACTGATAACAAATACGCAGCATCATAAAGATGCCAATTCTCTCTGAATTGTTATACAAAACCAATAAAACTTCAATTTAAATCCCCACAGGCTTTTTCCTAGAAATTAGGAAAGCTGAGTTCTAAAATGATTTGGAAGGCAAGTGACCAAGAATAAACAAGAAATTTTTCAAGGAAACAAAACATATGGAGGGGACTGGGGGAGATACTTCTTTTACTGCGTATCAGAACTTACAGACCTGCTGGTTTATGACAGCAGCAGCTCCCAAGTTAAGACTGGACAATCAGTCAATGGTCAGGAGCTACTGGGCCACTACCTCACACGAAATAAAGAAATCAATTCTAGCATTTATATGAGAAGGGTAAGCCCTTATTTACATGTCAGGAGAATATAATTATAGCTTTAAGTTAAAGAAAGATTAAAGAAAAAGAGATAAATATGACTACATTAAAGTTAACAGTTACTGTGTATCAAAAGATGCTGCAAAAAAAGTCAAAATGTAAGTCAACATACTGGAAGATGATTTCCAATACATGTAACTGAAAAGGAAGCAGTACCCAAGGAATACACGTAAGAGGTTAATAAGAGACAAATGTAGAGAGCACATGAAAAAGCATTCCAAAGAGGATCCATCCAAATATTGTAAATAAACCTGACTATAAAAAATATAAAAAGATTGTGAACTAGTAATCAAGAAAATGTAAAATATTAACAAAACAAGGTACAATTTTACCCCTACCAGATAAATCGGACATAATAGGTATTGACAAAGCTACAAAACAGTGAGAACTCTTGCACAATGCTGGCAGGAGGAAGTTAGTCTCATCACTTGGAAAATAATTATTATCTGAAAACGTGGAATATGTATATTTGCACATACTTAGGACCTAGTAAATAAAGTTTCATATATCTGCATACATTATCATGTACAAAATGTTCAGCTGCATTATTTGAATATCAACCAAAATGGTGTATGAGTAAATGAATTGTGACATTCACACCCTTAAACTCATCAATATGGATCAATCTTAAAACAGGGAGCAAAAAATAAACAAGTTAGAACACAAGCTATACAATTTATATGAAGTTAGAATATACTGTTTTGACACACACACACACACACACACGATTTTAAAAACATTACAAGAAGGAAACCCAAGGAATGAAAACCAAAAAATTTGTGGAGTGGGTCATCCCTGAAATGAACATAGAATTTAATAACCATGCAATACCATGGGCTTCAAAGACATTCTTACTATCCCATTTCTTAACAAGGGTACAGGAAATGGATTTTCATTTTATATAAGTTATAAATATTTATAAATAATATGACTTCCCTATTACCTTTATCTATGAACTATTTCACAAAGTTTAAATGCCAGAATTGGGAAGAGGAAAGGGGGACAAAAGAGAAACCAGCTACCATGAAAATGAAGTACGTGCCACCTATACAAGCAATGCTATTTTTAGACACTTTACTTAGATCAACAAGAACAGGATTTGATTCCATTTTTGAAGAATAAAACAGGAGATTTCAAAATTTTTATCCTATTCACCTTTAAAATAACAATAAAGTCAAAAGAAAAAACACAATTCGGTTATGACAGTTCAGTGAGAAAAAAATTGATGGGCATATTCTAAATCTCAGATGTTTCAAACTCTGTCATTTGATCTAAATTAAAATTCCGTATCAATTTTTCCCTCCCAATGTCATTACCTTAGTAAAAAGACCATTCAGGTCATTGTCACTCTTGATGCCTATGTTGGTTCCCACAATATAAGCCATACTATTTTAAAAAGGAAAAAAATCTTGAAAAGTTTAAAGTACTTAAAAATAAAAAATAAAATGACATGGCATGTAACTCCAACTTCAAATGAAGAATAAGAAAGTAAGAAAGAGAGACAAAATCAAAGCACTAAAGGAAAGAGACAAGTTACTATTCTTAGGAATAATTAGACAAAGTTATATGTACCAGCATCTTTAACTACAGAAATGTAAATTTTAATGTTACTCTTCCACAAAAAAATACAGGAAACATGGACCATCACGTAAAAAGGTATATCAATTTAACATGTAAATGTAAGAGCATGAAAATTCTTTTGCGGTAAAGCATCTTTGGTTAAATTAAAATACAGAATATAAAAATAAGCCTCATATACACAGGAAAATTTCAAACAGAAAAGCTAAAATGTAAACATTTAACAAAGACAATTAAATCAAATCTAAATAATGTAAGCCATATGATATTAATATCAGATAAAATTTAAATGCAAAATAATTAAAAGGTGAAAAGTTAATCAATGCATACATATATATTTCATCACATGATGCTTCACAAAATATTTTAAATTTTAAATACTGTGTTTACTTATTAAATATTTTAACAATATATAAAAATACCAAAATTTTGTGCAGTGAATAATAGCTTTTAAAAGTTACAGATCAGGAATGCTAGAAATAAAAAGGGAAACTGATACAAAAGAACTAGATGGATATTTTAATAAACCAGTGTCAAAATTAAGAAGTAAAACACTGATTTGAACCATACAACCTACTAGTTAGAAAGAATAAAGAATGCATCTTTGATATCATCATTACTATTGATATGAATACTGGACAAAAGCAAAGCCTATAATCATTAAAATTTTATTAATTTTTTTAAAATTGAACAAGTGGTATGTTGTATTTACAATGCAGTAAATCTAGACCTGAATCATACATTTCAGTATGAGCAAACAATAAATGAGACTGAATCAAAGAAGACATTAAAAATCCATAATGCGACCACCAAAATAAAAAACAGGACATTCTATATCAAGACTTATGGGAAATAGGCAGTTATAATCCAAGACAAATTCACAGCTTTACATGTTTTAGCACTTAAGAAAAACGAAAGTAATAAAGTAACCATTTTTAGAGCTTTAAGAAAATACACCCAGCTAAGTGCAGGAAGTAAAAAATCTGAAGGAGAAATAATGAAAGGATAGAAACATAGGAAAACTCATAAAATCTAACATGTACTTCTTTCATATTAATAAAAAGAAAAATCTCTAATAAGTATACTTTTAAAAGAGGTAAAACAAAAAAACTGCAAATAACAGAGATAAGGGAAATGTATATAAGGCTTTTTTCAAATTAGTATTGTAAGGTATTAAGTACCCAGACTGTAACAGAGATGGAAAATCAAAACCCAAGTATGTATAAACTAACAACCAAGAAACAACCTGAGAATATTAACTGTGACTCACTCCTCAGCCGAAGCCATGAATCCATTTTCAGTTCCCTTTATTACTAAATTTTCAAATCATCCAAAGAGTTACTGTATTATAGAGATCATTCCAGTATGAAAAAAAATCACTTTTTAAAAATTGATAAATTGGTAAAAGAAACATGACATTGATATGAAATCAGACAGCATCACAAAATATGGACTACCAATCCAACTCATTCATAATTAAAGGAGAAACATAAAATCTGATAAAACACTGGAATTTGGCTTGTATGACATATTAAAAGTAGAATTCACCCTAGTAAGAAGAGTTTATTTCAGGAAGTCCGTTTTTTAAAGAGAACGGTTTTGGGGGTTTTTATTTTGTTGCTGTTTTTTAAGATTCTAAATCTCCTAAGATGATGGCAAAAGGCAATCAAACTGGTTTTTTGGTTGTTGGTTTTTTTTTTTTTTAATGATGAAGAGCAAGCATATTAAAATCAACAGTATATAGCTGATGCTTATTGTTGACCAGTCTCCATTACCACACCATACTTCATTTAGAAACAAAAAACCTGTTCAAAGTTTGCTCGAATTCTGTTTAAAAATATTTTACAGTATCACATGTTTACGTTTGTTAAGAAGAAAAAAAAATTAACAAGCTAAATCACAGAAGGTAGGTCAAATGACAAAAACTTAAAGTAAGTAGAAAGAGGAAATGATAAATATAAGAGCACTGATAAATAAGAAACAAAAATACAACAAAGAGAATCACATCCAAAGGTTGGTTCTTTGAGAATACTAGTAATACTAAAAAATCTCTAGCACATTGAATCAAGAGGGGGGAAAAACTTGACCTGGGAAACAACCACATAATCAGTCTGAAGAGTTTTACTTGGTATGTGTGACCAGAAACATCTCTACTACAGTAGATGTTTCTGTAGAAACATCTACTGATAATCCCTATTAAGTTCAATTTCCCATTCTCCAAGATAACTATTTCCATCTTTTTTCTCCACAAATCCCCCATATCTTATACACATTTCAACTCCAGCCATAACACTATGCTGATGGCTACAGTTCACATTTAGTTAAGAAAACGTAATCTATTTAATAAAACACTTCCTATCTCATCCCACTATAATACAAAAATCCATCTTCCAGCCCCAAGTTAAAATGGATGAAGTACCCCAATGCTATTAAAAAAAAAACCTACATGCTAAATCCCATCCCTTCTTGCCTCCACTTATATCACTCTTGAGCTTCTCCCATCCCTCCAGATCTTGTGTTCCCCATACCAGCCAACTGTTGCCCAAGTTCCATACTCCTCTTCATAATAAATGCTCCCGAAATTGTTGATGCTCGCAGTCTGTACTTAATTTCAATTCTAACTTACTACTTTACTGAAACCGCTCCTATCACCTCCATGGGCCAAATTTACTTCTTCGTACTCCTCTAACAAGGACAATCAGCAATATTTGGACCACTCTGTTGTTCAGGAAATAGTCTCCTCTCTCGGCTCAGTTTCCCTCCTCTAATACTATGTGACCTTGGAATGTTTTAAGTTCTGTGGGATTCTGAATGTTCTATACCTGGCCTTTCCTTCCTAGGCAATCTCAGTGATTCTCAGGCTTTCAATGTAACATACAAGGTGCTTATCACTCTGCAAACTATCTCATCCTCACAACAACAAAATGGGTAGGAATTATACTTCCTTACTTTATAGATAAGGAAATAGAGTCTCACAGACAATGATTACACATCCAGTGCAATGGTATAACTGGGACTGACACCGATATCTAATTCCAAAGATGAGTTCTAACTTACTAAGATATGTATACCCTGGTTTGACTTAAAGAATCTTAGCTACTAAGCATTTTAGCAAAAGAAAAACAAAAAAGCCCACAAGTATTCTAATGATTTCATTTTGTCTACATATAACTAAAGGCTAGGAAAAAGAGATTACTATTAACAAAGTAAGTACTTTTATTATTACTTGTTCATGTAATCCTTAAAAAATTTATAGACATTTAATAGACACATTAATATTCTAAGTCCAAAAAAATATATATATATACATATATGCTAATATACTATTAAGTATCTGAGTCTATCTCATTACTATAGCTAATATTTTTAGCTCTTCTAACAGTTTACATCATCTGTTATCTACATATTTACAGAAATGTGCCAGGGACTAATGGTTTCATTTGTAATCTAGAGTAGGGATTCACAAACTACAGCTCATGGGTCAAATTAACCCACATCCTTTCTATAAATGATGTTTTACTGGAGCACAGCCATTTTACATGCTATCTATGACTGCTCTGGCATAAAAACAGCAGAGGTGATTTCCCCCTCTCTCTCTGCCTGCCTCTCTGCCTACTTGTGATCTCTGTCTCTCTGTCAAATAAATAAAATAAAATATAAAAAAACAAACAAACCCAGAAGCGCCTTGGTGGCTCAGTGGGTTAAAGCCTCTGCCTTCGGCTCAGGTCATGATCCCAGTGTCCTGGGATCGAGCCCCGCATCGGGCTCTCTGCTCTGTAGGGAGCCTGCTTCCTCCTCTCTCTCTGCCTGCCTCTCTGCCTAGTTGTGATTTCTGTCAAATAAATAAATTAAAAAAAAAACAAAACAAACAAAAAAAACACCCCAGCAGAGGTGAATAGTTAGGATAAGAGACCATGTAACCTGGAAAGCCTATAATATTTATTGTCTGCTCTTTTACAGAAAAAGAATGCCAATATTTCATCTAAAGTAACCTATCCTGTACAAATAAAAATATATGAATATAAAAGGTTTCAACACATGCTAATTTGCAAATGAACCATTCAAAGTCATTTAAGTTCAAACAACATAACCCAGAATATATGAGGAACCCAAATGTGTACTGAGTATCTACCTGTTTTAAAATTGTTCATGTAGTATTCTGCTACAGATCATTAATTTTGCAACAAAGACAATTTCTAAAAATGAAAAAAAAAAAAAGGTTCATTCCTAAACATCTTAAAAAAATACTAAGGCAGGAAGGAAGGAAGGAAAGCAGAAATGTTCATTTTTTTCTGTGGTTATTTCTGTGGTTTTCTTTTTTAATTTTAATGGTCAGTTTATATCAGAATGTTTAATCCTTTCCTATATTATAATTGGCCCCACAGAAAATTGTTGCTGTGCATAAGATAAGCTTAGTAAAGCAAAAGGATTTTCCATGTTCTAGCAGAGTTCCTTAACACAGTGGTCAGTCACTATGGGTCTGTAGTACCAAGCCACCTCAGAAACAGAGTTTTTCCTTTTTATTTCTCAAAATGACATACTACTCACTTGGTAAAATAACTAGTCAAGACAAAGTAGACTCAGCATTTGGTGCTGAGGTTATAGTATCTCACTACTTTACTAAGTAAGGTAGTTAAGAGGCTGAAAAATAACTCAACACCCCCTAAAACATCCCATTTAACAGGCTGCAAGTTTTGGTTTTTTTTTTCCATTTTATTTATTTTTTCAGCGTAACAGTATTCATTCTTTTTGCACAACACCCAGTGCTCCATGCAAAACGTGCCCTCCCCATTACCCACCACCTGTTCCCCCAACCTCCCACCCCTGACCCTTCAAAACCCTCAGGTTGTTTTTCAGAGTCCATAGTCTCTTATGGTTCGCCTCCCCTCCCCAATGTCCATAGCCCGCTCCCCCTCTCCCAATCCCACCTCCCCCCAGCAACCCCCAGTTTGTTTTGTGAGATTAAGAGTCATTTATGGGATTGGGAGGGAAACAGGCTGCAAGTTTTAAGTCATTTTTAGTTTTGAAAATTTATTGAGCTCTCCCCATTTTACATTTCAAATCTGCAAACATTAAATGTAGCCAAGTTCTTACTGAAATTACCCCTTTCAACTTCGACTCCTATGAGCCTACACTGAGTGACAGTTGCCAAGAAGAATGGAGCTATTATGTTACCCAGTTTAGGGAAAGTGGTTTCATGTTTTTGTTTTTGTTTTTAAATGCTGAGTTTTTAAGCCCTATTACATTACCTTTGCTTTTCTGGCATGAGAGTATGGAAGACGGGGGGGGGGGGGGGGGGGGGGGGGGGGGGAAATCCAGGGTATCAAATTTTTCCTCTTACCATAATTCTAAACCATCTTCCAGAAGATAAACATGTGGAGGCTGGGAAACATCTGTACTCAGTTGAATAACTGGGAGCAGGAAAGGGTACAGGTTCTTGCTGTCTGCTCCTAATCCCTATGGGAAGTATAAATAAAACTTAACATAAGACACACTAAGATCCCACGCCCACCAAAAAATAAGCTATCATATAAAAAGGTCCTAAAACAAACTTACAAAAAATAAATCAATCAGATTTTTCTGGGATGGTCCTAGAAACAAAGTGAGTTCTGTTTACAATTGAAAATCAAGTAGCAAAAAAATACTATTTAATTGCCTAATGGTAATAAAACCATATATACCAAGGCTATACACATCTGTTCATTTTAAGAGATTCCATATATACTTTTTCTGACTACTTAAGAAGTACTAACACTGCTGTATTAAATTCTATAAATTGTCTCTAAGTGAACCCAATCAAAATATTCATCATTAAACTATATCATAGTATATTCATATCCCAGAATACTGAGGAGTCGATGAAAAAAGATTAGGCATGAAATGAAAACAACCTCAACAATACTTACTAACTGAATCTAAATGTGTAAAAGTGTATGTATAACAACTGCATAATTTTTTAAAACATCTACCTATACACATATTGAGTTATATGCATAAAAATGTTTCTTGGGAGCATAAAGAAAAAATTAACACTAAATATAGGAAGGGGAAAAGGACGCTGGAAGAGGGTAAAAGAAGAGATTGTTTCCTTGGTTTTAATAAGCTTTTCTTTTTCAAATGAACAATTTTTGCTCATATTAATGACCCAAGAACACAAAGATGGAGGAAGAAGGGGAGTTTAATCTAAAGTTCCAGTTTGCTTAATTACTGTCTTACAGAGGCTGACTCAGGGAAGCACACTGAGTCTAAGCACTCTACAAGAAAACGAAATGGATAAAAAGTCAATTTCTAATCCATAATAATCTCCGTAATCTAATAAACACAGAAAGAAAACTAATAAAGCATCAAACACCTCATTTAGAAAATAACTCAAATATCAATATAGTTTATAGTAAATTACAGTACAACTTGAAAGACCTTACTAAAGATGTTTTTAAAGGAAGAGAATTATTAAAATGTTACAATTAACAAAGTAGTATACTGAACTTTAAAATGTAGTTTAATTTCAGTCTCTATAGTTCAAGCTTTAATAGAACAATAACAACAAAAAGAACATCAAGATAAACCAGCCAAGTTCATTTTGATTATCAAGTAGACTTAAACTCCCCTAGGAAAATGAAAATCCATCTACTTACTTAGTATACATATAATAAGCACAAGTTGCTAGCTTTAGCCAAACGAAAGTAAGCAACTGCTAAACATGTAATATTCTCTTGGTCAAAGCCTGAAGACATTCACCTTTGCCATCTAATGGCCTGAAGAATGTGTCCAATCCCAGATACTCAGCTTTAAATAAATTTGAATATTCTCTCAGCCCACAGTTGTAACTGTAAGACATTGTCCACAACACTATGAAATAATCACAATAGGACATTGTCTACAATACTAAAAAAGCTCAAAAGTAAATTCAACAGTTATTAAAAATTATCAGAAATGCTTCAAGGGGCAGAAATCATACGATACTATACTATACTATACTATATTATAATTACATAAGACAAAAGGGAAAATGGGGTGAAGGGTATTCTGTACTTATCTTTTCAACAGCCTGTGAATATATATTTTTTATTATTATTTCTTTTTAGGTGAAGGGGGAAAAAGAATAATACCCCCTAATTATTGGCATTCCCCAGGGTATTGCTTTTGACTGCCTTCTCCTGTACCATCTGCATGCTGAAAGTGTCCAAATCTATTATCTCCAACCCCCTATCTCTTTATTCCAGACATAGTAACTAACTAAAGGACATCATCACGTAGAAGCCAGTTCAAACTCTTAAGCTGACCACTGAACCAACAACTCACTATCTTCTAAAACTGGCTCCTCTCCCTACATTTCCAGCTCAAGTGATCTGAACCATTAGTGATAAATGGTATCTCAACAACCTCCTCATTCCTTTTCTCACCCAACATCTAAACAATCCTTCATTCTCTCTAATATTTTTCGAATCTTCTCCCTTCTCTCCTTGGCTTTTCCTTCAGATCCTCATCATCTCCTTCACGGTTAACAGTCTGCCAAATACTTTCCTTGACCTTAATTTTACTCCATTCCAAACCTTGCCCCCACTGGCGCCCTGATTAATAAATTTCTAAAATAAAATATGATAAAATAAAAATGATAACATTACTTGTCCTGAACTTCAAGAGATGTTCTTTTGATCTTCCTGACCCTAAACCCAATCTCTGTATTATGTTCCAGCTACACTAAACAATTCAGTATTAGCAATACTGTATTAACAACTGAAGAAAGCTGACCAATTTAATGCATACATTTACTACTGTTTTGTCAAGAACCACTTAAAGAAACTAGGAGGATGTGCCTTAAAGATCTATAACCATAAGTACAAAGATGGCATAAAGAAAGATAAAAGCTGGAAAGACAAGTGGTAACTGACTTAGCAAACTCAGAAAACCAAAGCTCTAAGCCAGCAGTAAAATAACAGCAAGAGGCAACATGATTTACATTACAGAAACTCCAAAAGACTCAAAAACTGGTAGTGCCAAGTACTTTGGGAAGAAGGAGGTTAAAGGTCTGGTATTAAAACTAAGAGGACCTCCAGAAAGTGTTCACAAAGCAGCTTGCTACCAAGATTTCATGCCAAGTCCACAAACAAACCACTGGCCCTGTTCGATCCTCTGATAAGGTAGAACAAATGCTCTCCAGACAAGGAGATACCAGATAATCAAAAGGACTGATACTATGTAAAAACAGGGAGCTGTAACATGCAAGAGGCAGGAAACTGAAAGATATTTTACTGAGGAAAGACCTCAAAAACATGGATCATCCCCACAAAACAACCCAGGTAGATTATATCCTAAAGGAAAAATTCACAATTCCTAAGTTTCCCATACATTTTCAACCCTCTCAATCAGCTTTTTAGTGCCCTAAATTTATATAAACAAAATGGTGATGGTTCTTCAAGTTGGGTGATAGTTACCTAAGGGCTGATTGATTATACTGTTCTTCCTTTTTCTGTGTATGCTTCAAATTTTTCACAGGTTAAAAAATAGTAACAAAAGCAGGTGATCAAGGACCAATAGATGATCTCTTCAGTCAGGGACTGCTAGTCTGGGTTGCCAGAATGTAAAATATGAAACAAAAACAAAGACAAATATACTAATATTTCCCTGTTAAGTTTGAAAAGCCCAAGGATGGCAGTGTTTCCTACAAAATCAAACTTAACAATAACCCTTAGTATAATCTTCTATAATGACTGAAAAGCACATTTTAAGCTACAGTCTCAACTTTAACATTAACCATTATATGCCTTCCCCAGAAGGGTGGATGACCGTTTGGCTCAAACCCTGCACCTTTGACCTAAACAAAAACACAGGGTATAGAACAGTCATGATTAAAGAAAAAGGCCCTACACTATCCACCAAACATGCCCTGCAGGTTACTCTGGCTTCCTAAGACTTCCTGAGGTGACAATGCTTAAGGAGATAAGAGAAGCTGATTTTCTTCACACCTCCATCACAAAACTCTCAAACTGAACCTAAAAACACATTCTGGCAGAGATATAATGTAAAAAATGTGGGATCACTCTTCATTCTCTTACTTATGACAGCAGTAACCTTATCCTAGCCCTTGCATCCTCCTCTGTAAAAGGGATTATCTTCTTCACAGAATATCACAAGAATTAAATGGTAGATAAAAAGAGATGCCACATGAGACAGTTCTTAAAAAGAAAGTGATTTTTAAAAAATTTGGGGGGGCGCCTGGGTGGCTCAGCCGTTAAGCGTCTGCCTTCAGCTCAGGTCAGGATCCCAGGATCCTAGGATCAAGCCCTGCCTTGAGATTCCTGCTCGGAGGGAAGCTTGCTTCTCCCTCTCCCACTCCCCCTGCTTGTATTTCCTCTCTCGCTGTGCCTCTCTCTGTCAAATAAATAAATAAATAAATAAAATCTTAAAAAAATTTTTTTTTGTATCACATTCATCTATCTGAAACTGCCTTAGGTAGGAATTTGTAACTGTAAAACTCATCCACAAATATTTACTGAAAGAAAAAAATATACAATTCAAAAGAAGTGTTAAGGTGCCTGAGAAAGATTTTTAAAAAACTAATGTTAAAATGTTTTTTACTGCAATTTTTAACTTAACAGAAAATTGTCAAGTAGTAACTATTAACTTAGAGATTTCTCCATTGGAAAATCTATCATACCTTGGGGCAAGATCAATAAAAATCACTTGAGCCTACCTGGATCCAGATGGTTTGCAACTTGGCATTAAGCTCTTTCCTCTCCAGTCTCCCACCACCAGAATGTAATTCACTATAACCGTTCAAATGACACCTATAAAGTTCTGTTCACTCTGAAATTTTAGATCTCTCTACCAGCTACACAAAACAACACTCAAAGTCAAGATGCCTAAAATCATATTCACTCCTTCCTTCAAAAGTAAGTCACCTGTTTCCCTACCTTCCGCATTGATGAAAGGGAAAATTTTATTTTAAATCACAAAAAAAGAGTGAAAATGGAGAGTAAATTTATGCAGAAAAGCCCTAAAAACCAAGGAAAATATATGGAAAGTACAATGAACTGCACAAATCATGAGTCTATCTCCATGGGAGTCTGCTACATCTAATGAAAGAAAATGTCTTTAAAACCGTGAGAGACTCTTAGTTATAGAGAACAAACTTCAGGTTGCTGGAGTGGATGGGATAACTGGGTAGTGGTTATTGATGTGATGAGCACTGGGTGTTATAACCAACTGATAAACTGTTGAACACTACATCTGAGACGAATGATGTACTATAGGTTGGCTAATTGAATTTAAATTTAAAAAAAAAAAAGCAGAGTATTTTCCAGATGTCAAAAAACATCTAAAGTCAATGCAAAAGTCGTTTTTAAAAGTGTTTAGATCACATATGAAAAAGACATAAAGTGAGAGGCCCTTCACTACATTAAAGTAAACCACAGGAGAACAATGAATAATTTTTAAAAAGAAAAAAAAAAAGTCCAAACCTAGAATCTTAGAAACAGAGAACTGGTGGTTGCCAGAGGGGAGGTGAGTAAGAGGATCGGCGAAATATAAAGAAGGGGTTAAGAGGTACAAACTTCCATTTATAAAATAAATATGTCCCAGAGATTAGAAGTACAGCATAGGGAATATAGTCAATAATACTGTAATACAAATGTACGGTGACAAGTGGTAACTACACTTATTGTGTGAGCACTGAATAATGTGTAGAATTGTCAAATCACTATGCTGTACACCTGAAACTAATACTGTATGTTAATCAGACTTCAATTAAAAATATATATATTAAATTAAGTGGGGTGTCTGGGTGGCTCAGTGGGTTAAAGCCTCTGCCTTTGGCTCAGGTCATGATCTCAGGGTCCTGGTATCGAGCCCCACATCAGGCTCTCTGCTTGGCAGGAAGCCGGCTTCCCCCCTCTCTCTCTACCTGTCTCTCTGCCTACTTGTGATCTCTGTCTGTCAAATAAATAAATAGTATCTTAAAATATATATATATTTTTTATATATATAAAGTGACTTACCTGCACAAGATGAATAAGTGTTGTCAGAATAGCACATCTCAACATATTGTGCTCTTCACTCTGCTTCCAAAGAAGAGGCAAATACTGTACCAGACATCCTACATACGGTCGTATCTATCACAACAGAAGTAGGGGAAGTAAAAGAACTGCATTAGGAAAGAAGGCAATTTCCTTCAAGAACCAATGACACATTATTAAGTCCCAGGCAGGAAATATTTATTATTTATTATATGGAATGTATTGTGCATCCATCTTTTTAAAGATAAATCAGATTTTACACAGAGACACAAAGCTCTATGGTAAATATTTTTAAAGAATTTTAAATAACTACCAGATATACTGCATAAATTAAACTGCAGGAAAACAATATAATACAGCCAGCGATCTACAGTTTAATAGAAAATGCTGCTATATCCTGGATCTTTTTTAACAAAGCAGCTTACCTAACTAGCAACAGCACTGTCTTAATTTAAAAAAAGTCAGCATTTACTCATACATTCAACAATTATCTGATGGCACCTTCCAGAGAACAAGGCACCAGAAAGAAAAGAATGTAAAGGTAGACATAAAAATCTTGCAATGAGGGGAGCCTGGGTGGCTCAGTGGGTTAAGCCGCTGCCTTCGGCTCAGGTCATGATCTCAGGGTCCTGGGATCCGAGCCCCGCACCAACTCTCTGCTCTGCAGGGAGCCTGCTTCCTCCTCTC
The DNA here is from genome assembly GCF_922984935.1 of Meles meles. Lineage (NCBI taxonomy): Eukaryota > Metazoa > Chordata > Mammalia > Carnivora > Mustelidae > Meles > Meles meles. Next base: position 91,649,124 of record NC_060068.1, read on the forward strand.
TCTCTGTCTGCCTCTCTGCCTGCTTGTAATCTCTCTCTCTGTCAAATAAATAAATAAAATCTTTAAAAAAAAAAAAAAAAAAAAAAAAAAAAAACTTGCAATGAGAAAAGATCAGAAGAATGATAAAGGTATACAAGAGGTATAGTGAAAACATTGAACAAAATCCTTTTTAAAAGACACAATTGTTAAGACCACCATGGACTAAGCTAACCAGTTTTGAAAATATACCAAGACACAGTACAGCCTGACAGTGAGTTTCTTAAAAAATAAAAAGGATCTACACTGAAGCTGGACAGCGATCCAGTCTCTTGGTTTATGGTTATAGTACCTGAAATTGCTCTGATGAGCGTAAGCTTCGTGATAAACAGAAATACTAGACATTCACAACTTCAGTAATATCTCTTTCAATCCCATGAATTAAAATTAAAAGGTGCTCCCAGAAAAAGTGAGATTTTCCCTTTTTTGCTTTTAAATCACCGTATACACTAAAACAATAGTAAAAAATATGCAGAATTGCTTGCCTCTTAGGATACGAGAGAGGCTACAGAAAGACAAGAAGTTAAATATTTGCCCAAATATTTCAGTGAGATAAAACTTAAGAATTATGAGACTCTTTATTATATATCACCTATTTTCAAATTTTGACTCACTATTATTTATTGAGCACTTAATCTTGTTAAGTGCTCTCCGTCCTAAAGATCACTAATTAGCTTACAAAAGCAGGCCAATTAGTATGTAAACCACAGGTTTCAAACAACTGGACCCACTCATACTTAACTGAAAACACTATATAAACAGCATATTCTACTGACATAAAAATAAACTGATTTTGGTTTTGATAGTTAAGTGAGAACCCTTTCAAAGAAGGGGGAAAAAAAAAGTATATGCTCTTAATTATACATAAGGTAGGAACTGAAACCGAAGTACCCAGGTACATTTGTAAGTCATAAAATATTTATATTTATATCCCAAACTTAGCTGTATATTGGAATTTGTGATATTCTAAATTAAAATTAATGCTTCAAAAAAAGAATTTCAATAATCACCCACAGAGTTACTGTTGCAAAATACATCCCCCAAAAACGGGGTACAGGGCTGGGGATTAGCAAGTAAGAGTGAGGACATGAGAGCCAAACACATTCCCTTAGGATAAAAGGATGAAAGAGCTTAAAAAAAAGATCTGAGGAAACTTGTTATGGACTTGATATTAGAGAACAGTACTAATTAATGTTAAGTTCCCTGAGTGTAATCATGGCTATGATTAAGAAGAAGAGAAGTCTAAGATTTTGGGGTAAAATACCATGATACTTGAAACTAAAGTTCAAATGGTTTAACAATAACAACAATAATTTATATACGCACACAGATTAAAAAAAGAGCAATAAAGTAAAATGTTAGTAACTGATAAAACTAAATGAAGGATATATAGGTATTGATTTACTGCAACTTTTCTGTACACCTGAAATATTTAAATGAAAAGATATGTAAAAAAAAAAAAAAAGATAAAATAAAATCCCGCCTATACACAATTCTGAAAATGGTTATACTCTATGGGTTTTTTTGGTAGGCCAGTATCAACTATTTGCTCAGCATCTAATAAGACACATGGAAATAAGAACATTTTCTAGACAACAGGCTATAAAAGAAACTAAACTATCAGCATAATATAAATGAGATGAAAAGTACACTACATGCACTCATCTTTTGGCACCTCCACTCAAAAAGCAAACAAAACAGAATACAGGGGAATACTGTGAGAATTAAAGTGTTCTGAGTTAGTTCATCATATATAGGGAGGCGCCACCTTCCTTTGTAACACAGTACTGAAAATGTGAGAATCAAGTGTGAGAACCTACCAAATGTTTTAACAAGGGTTCCATCCACAGGGGATTTAAAAAAGTAAGTAACCAAACGACACCTCATGTTTTAGATCTAATTTTCACAGAACATTTAATATTTCACACAGGCCCTTTAAATTTTGTTCTTTTTCTTCAGAAATTCATTAAGTTTAAAGAATGTCTGCCTGACACTGAAACCTGATGACTTACCTACTTTTTCTATGTATTTATAGAATGACTACAATGGAATAATTTAAGTTTTCAACTTTTTCAAAAAGCAGAGAAAATATAATTTTTAAATAATTGCACATTATACTTTGAAGATGGTGACTTCACTGAAACTTCTCAATTAAATCATTAAGTGTCATCTCACTGTCTAAGATGGCTAAAACTATTTACAATCTAATGGACTAAAATGAAATTTAGCACACAAAAGATAGATCAATGATATATAAATGATGGAGCTGTTCAAAAGTTAACATAGGAAAGTTCAACAATCAGACTACAGAAAATATTTCTCATAACCACTTCCTACCTGAATTCTGAAAACACAAAATACTACTGGATAACTCTATCTCATTATTTAATGATGAGAGTGTCACCCAAATTGCTTAGGCTATTTATGTTCTGAAAGGCAAATAGGGATAAAAGGACAAAAGCACTTCTACATTTACTAACATGAGGAATTTCAACCTAAGGTACAAGGATTTAGAGACTAGGGAGGATGTAAGTAAGAAAATTCATTTCCACATAAAGAAAGCTTCTTTAGGGCGCCTGTGTGGCTCAGATGATTAAGGCGCTGCCTTCTGCTCAGGTCACGATGCCAGGGTCCTGGGATCAAGTCCCGCATCAGGCTCTCTGCGCAGCAGAGAGCCTGCTTCCCCCCACCCCCCCACCCCCCGCTTTCTCTGCCTGCCTCTCTGCCTACTTGTGATCTCTCTCTCTCAAATAAATAAATAAAATCTTTAAAAAAAAAAAGCTTCTTTAGTAAATTTCTACAAGCCAGATAATAATCTAAATAAGATGATAAAAGATGGCCAAACCCTTGTTTCTATTATCAAGTTTTTTAAATGAAAAATAATTTACTGCATTTGTATAATGTTCTAAGGCATACAGCACACTTATAATAATTTCAAACTTATGAAACCTTGTGAGTTGGGTGACTTCAGAATTATCTTTATTATTTTATACACAAGGACACAAAGTTAAAGACTTTACCAAAACTAAATAGCAGAGATAGGCACTTGAAATGAATTAAGAGTTTCAATTAACTCTCTGAGCTCAAAATCTCTCAATATTTTTTAAAAGCCAAATCAAAATGAAATAATTTAACTATGTAATAAGAATACCAAGTGCTAAGAAAATTGTAAGATAATACTATTTTTGACACTCAGACCTGTATCAGCTGCAAGTGATTAAAATAGACTCAAAACTGCTGCTGGAGTTTTAGGGTGACTTTGAGTATCGGTAATACTACTAAGATATATGTTCTTTAACAAATTCCTTAAAATCTCAAACTATTTGAGATAATAAATTCCAATCCTCACCCAAAGGTTTCTGCGAAGATTAAATGAGACATATAGGCAAATCACTTAGTACAGACGTTTTAACATGTCCTTATCCAGTAATTGACAGCAATTCTCACCAGTTGCTTTAGAATTGAAAAACAAGCGCAAGGTATCAAAATTCACTAAAAGATCCAAGAACACATTTCGAATCTACGAACTCAGTTTTCTTTCCCTGCTATCTCACAGATTTACTTCAGTATTTTTAAAACAAGGATACGAGTGGTGAACTAGGATATGAGAAATTACTAGGATAATTAGGGGTTGTTTCTTGGATTATCAATTTTCACACAAATTAGGAGAGACAGAAGCTGAGTAATTTAAAGGTTTAATAATAATGTAACTGTTGAAAACTTTACATATTATTTTTATATTAAACATGTACATAATGTAGACCAAAATGTAAAACACATTTTATTTTGAAGGTAAAAGTAACAGACCTCTGGGAATAGTTGCATTTGCTGACACATGTGTGGCTATGTTCTCAAACACAATGAATTTTAAAAAGTATTATTAAGGATAAACTGGATCTACTAAGAGATATAAAATTCTGCATTCTACATGCTCTATCTTACTGATCCCATTTCTTAATTTTAGATTTTAATTTTCTCAAGTCATTTTTTGAAAACTCAAGTACAAATGTCAATATAACTGAAATCACAACCATACAGGTTGTAAGCATTTTAATGCACATTTTAACTTTTAAAAAATGTACATAAAGCTGAAATATTAATACATTCTACATATACTTTACTCACCTTCCTGACATTTATTTTAATGTTTTATAACAAATTTACCTGTATGTTGACTCTTTCAATCACACAAGAAAGGACATGCAAAACATGCATCTTTGTGTCACATTCTGTAACTTGCTGCAGTAGCTGAAAAAGTAGTGTGAACATGGTTTCCAAATACTGCAGTGAAACAGAAATAAAAGGGGGGTCAGAACAGAAATAGCAATGTCTTCACAAACAGAAATAAGAAATAAAATTAAACATAATCTCAAGCGTTACCTAAGTAACTTCAAATTGTTCAAGTTGCCAATATTTAGGATGGTGATTCTTTTTTATTATTGCTCAACAGGTTCATTTTATAATTCATCCACAAACTCAATGTTTTCAGAGAAAACTGTGTCTTAACTTTGTGTTTACATTTTATACCACTAACTAAATTGCTAAGTGTCTTTCTTGTCTTTGCCTCTCCATAATGCCTGTTGCCAATCACAGAATGTTTTGTTTTATGAAGTCTACTCGTTAAAGCGAAATGTGTATCACTAACTACACTCGCATACTAGCTCTCTGATGTGGTCCTTAACATAAGCTGCATGGAGAGATCAATTTCTGCACATACGGATTTATTATTCAAAGCATGACAGGTTATTTTTAGGAAACAGAAAACAAATATCCCATGTCTGGCTATTAACTCATTTCTATGTTACAAAATTACAGTAGGAATTAATAAATAACAAGATACCAGATATTTACAAAAAAACAAGTATCTGATCTTTCAGATAGTTTGCTTAAAGAAGATTTTGAAAACATTTATTCTATCCAAAAATACCTAATGATTCTCTTACTAATGAAAAACCTGCTCTATAAGTTTCTCTATGTATGACCTACACAAATAGTACAGATAGACATTTTATCATATTAACTTTCTTCTTGCCCAGTCTCTTTTTTTTTTTTTTTTTTAAAGAGGGAAGGAGAGAGAGGAGAGGGAGAGAGAATCTTAAGCAGGCCCTACCCCCCAGCACAGAGGCTGACTCAGACCTTGATCTCATGACCCTGAGATCACAACCAGGGTGAAAACCAAAGCTGGATGCTTAACCGACTAAGCCACCCAGATGCCCCCGTCCAGTCTTCTTAAGAATCCACACTACCAGGGCACCTGAGTGGCTCACAACAAAGAAATAGTTAAGGATAACCTAAGGAGTAAAAGTAACAGACATAGATAAAATGAAACTAGATTTTTAAAAATAATTTTAAGATTTTATTTATTTGACAGAGTAGGAGGGAGAATGAGAGAACACAAGCAGAGGGAGCAGCAGGCAGAGGGAGAGGAAGAAGGAGGCTCCCCGAAGAGCAGAGAGGCTGATGTGGGACTCAATCCCAGGACCCTGAGATCATGACCTGAGCCCAAGGCAGATGCTTAAACAACTGAGCCACCTAGGCACCCCTAAAAAAAAAAAACAAAAAACTAGCTGCTTTGTAATTGTGAAAAAGAAAAAAGTTTTTCAACTCCAAAACAGTTAAGATAGCTAAACAACTTAGGGTTTTGAAGGGTCAGGGGTGGGAGGTTGGGGGAACAGGTGGTGGGTAATGGGGAGGGCACGTTTTGCATGGAGCACTGGGTGTTGTGTAAAAAGAATGAATACTGTTACACTGAAAAAATAAATAAAATGAAATCCAAAAAAAAAAAAAAAAAAAAGATAGCTAAACAAAAATAAGCAGAATGAAAGTTATGAATCAAAATTACCAAATAATTACTTACAGAATAATCCAATACACTTTTAAATTTGGCTTTAATCAATAACTGATACATATAATTTCATTTATAAAATAACACTTAATATTCAAAAGACATAAATTCAAAAGCAGAAATTGTTATTAGTCTTATAACTATTCTTACCGGTAGAAACTGATCTGTTCTAAATTCAAAATCATCAACAGGTAAAGAGTAGTTAAGGAATACTGGAATGTACTGAGAATGTAGAGATATATCAGAATAAAATAGGTCTAAAAACCAAACATAATAAACCATTCAAAAACTACATTTTTTTTAAGACTTTAATTTATTTATTTGACAGAGAGAGAGATCACAAGTAGGCAGAGGAGCAGGCAGAGAGAGAAGGGGAAGCAGGCTCCCTGCTGAGCAGAGAGCCCATGCGGGGGGCTAGATCCCAGGACCCTGAGATCATGACCTGAGCTGAAGGCAGAGGCTTAACCTACTGAGCCACCCAGGTGCCCCCAAAAACTACATTTTAAACTAACAAATTTTACCCAAAAATTAATAATTTAAATATGTCAATAAAATTCTTCACAATGAAATATTTTTTTAAAAGATTTATTTGAGAGAGAGATAGAGGGAGCATGAGCAAGGGGAGGGGCAAAGGGAGAATGGAGACAAATAGAAGCCCTGATGAGCAGGGAACCTAATGCAGGGCTCCATCTCAGGACCCCAGAATCATGACCTGAGCTGAGGGCAGATGCTTAACCGAATGACCCACTGAGGCACTCATGAAGTGTATTTTTAAGATTTTATTTTTAAGTAATTTCCATAGCCAAGATGGGGCTCGAACTCACAACCCCAAGATCAAGAGTTGCATGTTCCACAGACTGAGTCAGCCAGGCACCCAACCACAAAGGAATATTTTTAAATTCTTTAAAGGATATTTAACTTCAGTGTTGTAGCTGTCTCAATACGGACCTAAAAAAAAAAGTACATTATTAGTTTTTAGTAATTCTAGAGCTACTATATATCATTAATATCAAATGCCAAAAGAATGTATTCCAAATCACTTTCTTTACTTTTTGTTACTACTTAAGTCACAGAGCAAATTTTCATCTAGAAATAAAAGAATATTGCTCTTACTTTATAACAAGAGTTGAAAAGAAAAAAATAGAAAGTCCCACCCTTTTCAGTTTCCCATAATTTATTTCAGGAAAAAAAATAATTTGCCATAAGTGTGTGAAGAAGGTGGCACTAAGAGAACAGTACAACGGGGTTGCCACAGGGAAAGAGAAGGTTGAGATGAGAGAAGAGACAGACAAATGGGGTGGGGCCAGTAAAGCTGGAGATGTTCAATGAAGAGCAATGGAGGAGAAAAGTAGTATGAAAAGGGAAGATGAGGAGGAACTACACCTATTTCCATCTGCAAACTCCATCACAGGAAAGCCATAAACTACCCAAAGATATATTCCAAGATTTTCTAAATCCGAAAGTTCACAAATACACAAAGATTTATGCAAGTTCCTGACTTTCCCAAAAATTATTTTCTCTGTATATCAGCAGATTCCCTGGGCAAATCACATCATGACAGCTTAATCTCCCCATTATTTTCTTTCAAGAATTACTTGTGATTTGGCCAGCTCAACTAGCACAGGCTACCAAACCCAGAGTTTCAACTCAGAGTTCAATAAGTAACATGAACTCAAGCCCTGACTACATTCCCTCCACTCTGTAAAACAATATATCTAAAACATTCATTTCCCAGCTGAGGGTCATTACTTTTTTAGATGCTACATTTGGTGTATCTGAAATAGCAACTGGCTTTTTCTTGGCAACCATTTTTCAAAGAAACAGTTTTAACCATTTTACATGAGCTTCTGAAGTTCTGAGAGGCTGATTAGGCATGTTCACCAAATGTTAAGCACTCTATTGCCAAATCCACAGATCCAAGAGCCTCTAGTGCAGATGTTTTCCTGCCTGCCTTTCCTTTTTACTCAATGTCTCTAAAGGCAATGTGAAAATCTTCAGACTTTTAAATGATGTGCCAAATTTGCTGATCAGACATCTAATACACGCAAAGCACCATGTAAGTAGTCTACCACAAACTGACCTAATGAAAACAAGGGATAATCCTGTGATTAAAAATATTCAATAATGAACCGTTATCTCCCAGGGAATGTGTTGGATCCTGTAGAAAAAAGCTGTAAGAGATATCTAGTTTTTGCCCTCAAAGAACTTACATTCTTGAAGGGTACCAGACATTAAACAATTATCAATAAAAATGTCAAACTTGAAAAGTTTAAAAACAGGATAATCCACCTGAGGATATGGACTGACTGGTCACCTTTAAATTATCATCATTTAGTACCATGTGAGGCATACAGCTGGCTCTGTGTAAATAATTAAATTTATAGACAACGGGACATAGAAGCCCCCAAAAAGAAAAATGGCAATCAAACTGCCAGCACACTCGCCTTTAATTTGCTTCATTATTTTTCCACAAAAGGACCACAGACACACGTAACTCATACCCCTGACATCTACACAAATAAGTACAGGAACCAAAAGACGCATCGGAACAAAAAACTATCTGTGTTTCTACACCTAACAAAGGGAAGTCAGGGTAGTAGTACATTCAGGGGAAGAGACAAAATGAAATGAGATGACTAGCCTAGACTCTAGTTTAATTCCAAAAAAAGGGGAAGCCAAATTAGGAGGCAAAACAAAAAGCTCACAGAGTTTAAGAAAACAAAGGCACACTTAAAAAATGACAAAAATAAAAACAAAATTAGCCATTTCTGAGCTATGGAAAAAAAAAAAAAAAAAAAACAACCCTGTACCACAAAGAGACAGTATGAATTTCACAGTGATTCATAGGTAATGGGGAAAAAGTCAAACTCAAATTTATGGAATAAAGAGCTAGGGAATGTGACAGAAGATGGGTAGAAGAGAGTCTAACAATTCTAGAATATTAATTGTTCAATAAATACTTGCCAGTAAATGCAAGAAAAGAAAACAAAGTACCCTAAACATGACTTTGCATAGAATAAAAGCCTCCAAAGGCAAATAAAATCCCAAGTAGCCAGAAGTAGATTTAGACTGTGTGAACTCAGCATATGAGTCTATCCTAACTCCCACTGAAATCTCAGAAAACTGAAAATTTAACATGTAATTCCTTTACTAGGGAAAAGAAGTACCATCCAAGTATGAGAAATACCGTAAGGATCCGAGAAAGCATGAGAGCAATAGACAAATGAAGGAAAAGAAATCAAAGGTCAGCCCTACTGCCAAAGAGGATTGTTATAAAAGAAAGAATAATCAGATATTTACATATACTTACATGCCCCACTTCAGTGACAATGATCCTTAGAAGAATTGTCAAAGTAGCTAATCTGAATTCCACACTCGAACTAGCTCAATGCCTCACCACTCCCACAGCCTGCCCGTAACAGTAAAGGCCATACACACACTAAAACATCATGGTGCCAGGGCCAGAAAGAAATGGCAGTGTCTAGGGTACTGAAGACCACCAGGAAAATGTAAATAAAATTAATGGGAAAGAATAAAGTAATCCGTTAAAGAGAAACAGAATAATGACTTCATCACATAACTATTTAAGAGAGCCCTCCTCATTCCTGAATTCTCTTTATTCCAATCTCCTAATTCTTTCAATAAACATTATCTATGTCTTGACACCATACGAGGCATTATGGATGCTAACATATGTAACATTATCTTACACATTTGTACTACTATTACTTGCTATTAGTATGCTAATTTTTTTTGCTCTCTTCCACAAAAAAGTCAAGATCTGTCAATTATACTATTTGATATATTTCTCCTGAAATACATCTAAAGTAAGTTTCTTGAAAGGATAAAAATCATATTCAATTTATTTATCTCCTTTTAAGAAAAAAAAATTCTTACGCTTATTTTTTGAAAAACCTTTTGAAAAATTGAGATATAACTGACACATAACATTGTTTCAAGTGTAGTTTCAGATGTAAAGCTCATTTTCATATATTCTAAGTACCAGACATATGGGTATAAACCTGGAACTGACCAGCGAAAACTTACTAAAGTTTCCTTTCTTCCTGGTTTTAGAGTGGCCTAATAATTTGATATCTCAAACACATATTTTTGTTGATGTTTCCTTTGGAAATTATATCTACTGACTCTAATTGAATTCAGAATTCATTCTGTGAAGACACAGACTACCCCCAGAGTTTAAAATCTCTAGCGGTGTTTCAGAGACACACAAAGAATGGGAAAATGAAGAGACAAAATCAAAACGGTAAGAGAGAACGAGTGACCGAAATGGGAGACCCATAAAAGGCACAAGAATGGAAAGAATTTCAACGCACCCTTAAAATATGTCTGCCCAATCCCAGCTGTACCTCCCATTGTACACTCAGGGTTTGCTGCAGTTCTGTACACGCCACTAAAAGTCCATTCTTAAGGCCATTAACTGCCTTTCCATCTTGGAAATTCACTATTTCTACACTGGTAGTCAGCCTGCCCATAAAAATGTCCATTTCTTTGCTTGAGAGACAACCCCAACACGCCCTACTTCCAAGCTATAAATTTTCTGGTTATACACAATTCACATTTCATATAGCCTTTTACAAGGGTGAAAGAACATACCAACACTAATTTTTTAGTAGCTTACTGCTAATGGTGTTAAAGGCTGCATAAATACCTAAAGTAAAACTTACAAAAAAATTTTGTAATTTCTAAAATTTAAAGACGAAATTGGCTCAAAAGCCTTAAAAATCAAAAAAGCCCAGTATATTAATCAAATATTCTGGTTAGTAATCATTTGGGGTAGTACAAAGAGAGGGTCTCCTCACCTAAAATGTAGTCACTCTAGTTCATTACAGTGAATAGCACTACAGTAATAGCATACTGTAGCACTGTTATCCTTATAAAAATAAATAAAAATGGAACCACAGTTCCTGTCACATTCAAAAATAAATTCTAGATAAAGAACTAGGGGTAAAGAAATGGACTAAACAATGAACAGAAAGAACAAAACAGAAATCTGATTGCAATAAAATTAAAAACCTTTCCTCAACAAAAACACAGAAGAATGAGAGTGGAAAGACAGAGATTCAATTGCATTTGGAAGGCCTTATTTTTTTTAAATATTTGAAATATGTATGGAAAATTACTACAATGAGAATATGGACACCGGCAAGTGAGCATATAGGTGCTTGTTACGTTAGTCACTTAATTTTTCCTTTCCTTTGATATAATTCTTAACTCTTAAAAGATTACAAAGTTAAAAGCCTCCTCTTTTTAAGTTTGAATCAAAAATAAGCTCGGAAGTAAAAAATTTTGAAGTAACAATTATCTTAAACCTTACCAAATTTTCCCGACATTTATTACAAAAAGTTTCCAAATATTGCAGCACTATAAATGCTTATTCATTATGCCTACTTCAAGTTTTAGTTCATAAAATCTGGCTATCTCTAACAAATCAAACTGTTAAACAATGAGGAAAAGTTAAATATTTCACCTAAAGCAAAAAAAGGTTACTCAATTTGCATTATATTCCCCCAGATCAAATGATAATGTCAAACTGCCATGCAACTATCAGAGAGAGATGTACTCCACCTAGTGGCCTCTGGTATTCTAAGATTTATGGGGTCCTATACTATCTGGAGAAGTTGCTTCCTCAAGTTGCTGCACTTTATCTACTCTGTCATAGCCAGTCTTATAATAACTTGGCCATAACATTTGGAAGCCACATAGACAACCACAGTTGCTCAAGATTAAATCTATCGCAACTCTTTAACAGCAACACTCAAGCAAGAGAATACAGATTCTGTAAGCCAGAGAACATTCAGATACATGAGTATCTATCTACCTACCTACCTACCTATCCACATGTGCACTTGTACATGTATGTGTATATATGTTTGTACACTGCTGTGTATATGTATGAAGTATCTTCCCTCATTAGCCAGCATTTCTCACAAGCTGAAATTAGTGTATCCTATATACACCAAGAGGCCAAAGTGTTCAACATTAACTTGGTACCTTACTAAAACACAGTCTTAAGAAGTAATAACAAAATAATGGTGGTAGGAAAACACAACTGTAGAAGATGTAAAAATGAGAGGAACTCACTAGAAGATATACAGGAAAAGGGCAACACCTTAATCTACAGCACCATTTCCATACACCAAGTGTATCCCTTGGATATTACTGTATTATCATCTTGGATGGTCAAAAGTTTCTGATCAGTCCTGAAGTAAGAGGACTATTGGAATATTTAGTCCAGTGTTTTCCAAATCACCTGGCCATGAAACCCTTTTGCTCCACTAACACAGGTTCGTATATGATTAATGATCTACTTTTATTTTTATTTATTTTTTAAAAGATTATTATTTATTTATTTGACAGAGAGAGATTACAAGTAGGCAGAGAGGCAGGCGGGGGGTGGGGGTGGGGGGAAGCAGGCTCTCCACCGAGCAGAGAGCCCGACGCAGGGCTCAATCCCAGGACCCCGAGATTATGACCTGAGTCGAAGGCAGAGGCCCAACCCACTGAGCCACCCAGGCGTCCAATGATCTACTTTTAAAGTGTAGAACTAAATAGATCATTTTTCTCTTTATTTCTCTCTAAATTGGTTCATTAAAAATGAGTACAAGATCCAAAAAATTTCTCTATTTCCCAAAGAAAATTAGCTGAAATTTAATCCTTCTATAACACCTCCATAAAACATTCAATGTCTTCCCTCTGATACATCTGACAGAAGAGCAGATAATGTTTCCAAATGAGAAAACAAGAATTCAAATCTTTTACTTTATTTTAAAGCTATTACAAATGTAAATTCAGTCCAGCAAATACTAATCTCAGAAACAGCTAGGTTTTATTAATAAACTTCTAAGAATTTACATGGTAAAATAAAACTGAATGGATTCCCTTGTAACTTCCCATGCTTAAAATACTGAATAATTACGACATGATATTTAGAGTAAATTCTCAATTATTTACACAAAGTAGATAATGCTGAAGTAAAAAAAATCCAAAGATTAGTTCTTTGCGTTTGAAATATATTAAACTTCTAAAACAGGTTTACCTAATTATGTTTTCCTTCACTGAACATTAAAAGGAGTTTATGTTACTATGGTATACGTGTGAAAACGAAAAAGCCTTTGCTAAAAATAAAGGTTAAATTTTTTAAAAGGAGCGTATCAAGAACTGATTGAACAAGATCTTAGCCTAACTCAGCGGCGGGGTGGGGGGGCACGACACAGACACTTAATTTTACATAAAAATAATTTGAAACCCAGGAAAAGACAACTAAACCCAATCTTTTCAAGACTGTTAGAGTCAGATCTAAGCCCAAGACAAAGAAAATGTATAGTAGGTCATGAATATATTCACTCAAGCATACAATAAAGCACCAGTAGGGGGGGAAAAAGACCTTTCTACACAATGTGGACCTTCTTAAAAGACAAATAAGAACAACTATTTAAGTAACTGACCTAAGTATTAAAGCAGCAAAGAAGCCATTATCAAGTTTTTAGTAACAAAAAAATCAAAAATAATATATCAACACTATAAATAAAAAGTCTGACAGGAAATAATTCCAAAGGTTAAAAAAAAAAAAAAAACAACAACACATATACATTCCAAAAACCCTCCAAAAATGAGGGACAAAGAAGAATCAACAACAATAAGGATAAAAGTGATTATGGTGCAACCCCAAACGTGAGAACGACAAAATCTATCCTGAATTAAGAAAAAAGCAAGTAAGCCATAAAAGGATTTTAAAACACTGTCTTCCTTTATTCTTACTAAAAAATTATAAATTTTAGAATGGTACAGCTTAGTTAATTCCTTTTCATTGATTAATGATGGGAAGAGCACAGAATAATCAAAGGACTTCCTTCCCTCACACCAAGCAACAGCTACAACAGTGAAAGGCCACCAACATTCTGAAGATACAAAAACCATGTCTGAATTTGAAGTTTAACATAGGTTAAACTCATTAAAAAAAAAAAAAATTCTTAAAACATTTAAGGAACATACCACTAAGTCTTGATCTTGAAGCAAATTACAAATTGCCTCATATAACATGGGTCTTAAGTCAGACTTGAATTTCACAGAAATCCACTGACCGATGAGCCAAATCACCCTGCGTCGCAATGGCTTATACCTGGGTAAGGAAAAATCATGAAATTTAAACAGTAAGTATTTTACAAAGCCTATTTCATTTAGTATACTTCATCATCTAAATTTTAAATATGGTAAAGAAGAAATCTCTATTTTTATATAAAAGCATAAAAAAGCTACTTCTAAACATACCACAGTATAAATATTAACAAATTACTGTAAATCTAATTATTTTATATTTAAGAACCATAATGTAAATATGTACACAAAAACAAGTCTGTTTCTGTTCCTCAAGTAACCAAAAACAGTTAATCTGAAAAGGCCTAAGTAGCTAATGTCCCAAACCCTAAGGCTGAAGAGGCCCCCAAAAAGTAATAATAAAGGAATTCCTGTACTCAATTTTCCAAATCCAAATGTTTATTTTACAAAGATTATTTCCCAGAATACTGTGAGAGATTTCTACATTTACATACTCACATAAACCTACACTGATATTGAGTAAGTTCTCTAATTTTTAAAGTGCCCTATTATGGAATGTGACTCATATTATCAAAATAATGATTTACATTTTAAAAGCTGTAAAACCTTTGCAGTAACATGTATACACATTTGTTTCTCTATGACCCATCTTTGCTAAAGGCAATGAAATTTTCTTTAGGCAAGGAGAAAAAAAACCCACAAAGCTATAAACGACTATGTATAAGAATTCCGACCCAAAGTCTCTTCTTTATACTATATAATTTTTAATAGTGAGATGATAATTATTTCAGGGTACAAAGGGAATAAGCTAATGAATATTCCACATTTTTAGAAAATTACAAAACTATAAGATGATCAAGCACAAAGAAAGAACTGCTCATTAAGGATGAAAAAAATGTTTAAGTACTCCCTTCCTGCCCTCAAAAAGTTTCTCACCTAAAAGAATTAAAGAATGCGAAGTTATATAATAGGATTTCAGAAAAGGAATAGAGGGGTGCCTGGGTGGCTCAGTGGGTTAAAGCCTCTGCCTTCGGCTCAGGTCATGATCCTGGGGTTCTGGGATCGAGCCCCGCATCGGGCTCTCTGCTCCGCGGGGAGCCTGCTTCCTCCTCTCTCTCTGACTGCCTCTCTGCCCAGTTGTAATTTCTCTCTGTCAAATAAATAAAATATTTAAAAAAAAAAAAAAAGAAAAGGAATAGAGAAGAGTGGGTAGGAAGCAATTACATTTGAATAGCCTTTAAGATAAAGAGTATTTGGGGCAGAAATGTGAAATACTGCCACTTCCAGGAACTGGGACTGTTCAAAGTCACAGAAGTGGAAGTAAACGAGACTTGCATAGAGTGTAGTGGAGAACCCACAGAACCACCAATTCTGAACCAATCTCAGATCTCTGAGATTGCTACATTCAACATTCCACTGCAGATAAAGAGAACGAAGCTCAGAAAGATCAAATCTTAAGTTCACTTAGACGACAGTCACTTCTGGGCAGAGTTTAAATTAGGGGATAGTTTGTCCCTCCAAATGTGCTCCCTGGACCAGCAGCATGATTTTCCTGGATGCATGATGAAATCATACAGTCTGACCCAGACCCTAGCACATTACCTAAATCAGAACATGTATCTTAACCAGACCATCAAGAGATTCATACGAACATTAAACTTTGAGAAATACGGGTCTAGATCTGCTCAGTCCAGAAGAAACATAATGCAAGACAAATATGCAATTTGAAATCTGTTAGTACCCACATTAAAATAAGGAAAAAGCGGGTGAAATTAACATTTTTATTTATCTCAATATATGCAAAATATCATTTCAACACGGAATCATATTGAATACATATTTTACACTCTTCAGCTTTTCGATTTAAATTTTAGTTAATTAAAATTAAAGTCATTTCCTCAGTTGCATTAGATACAATCCAAGCACTCAGCAGCCATACAGAGCAGCCACTGTACTGGACAACACAGATGGAGAATAAATAGCCTCCAGGATTTAAGGACAATCAAATCACATAGTGTGCTCCCACTAAAGGGCCATGTGGTTACCTAATGGAGGCTTTCTCTACATCAAAGGTTCTCTCACTTCCTATGGGCAGAGTCACAGCCCAACTTACCACAGACTTTAGAGGACATGGCAAATTCATGGCCAACTGAAAATACTTGCTGAGTGAACAGATAACTAGCTCTTTATGAGTCAAAAATATTTGTTTCTTTTTTTTTAATTTCAAGTTTTTATTTAAGTTCTCAGTTAACATATACAGTAATACTGGTTTTAGAAGCGTGAAAATCACTTTTAAATCATCTCCAACTCTACAATTGCACACCTCTCAAGATTTATATAGAAGCCTTCTTTTCATTCATTAATGTAGTCAAAAAAATGTTACCTGATCTATGACTACGTGCTAGGCATTCTGATAGGTGCATAACAGAAATCAATCAATAGAAATGCACAATTCAAAACAAGAACACAGTCTCTTGGAATTGTTAAGTCTCTAACTCTAAACTAAGAAAAAAATTACAAAAACTACAAAAGACCTTCACCCTTCCATTTCAGCCATTCAGTACCTAAAATCAGTCAAGTGCTTTTTAAAAGTATGTGAAACTTAAGAACTGGGAAAAGTCCTACATCAAACAACTCTGCACTACTGAATGGGGTAACCCAATACAAATCTAAAGTGCATCCAAATGCTTTCTGCCATCGTGTCTCTCCATCCTATCTACCCTCTCCCACACTTGCAGTAGGCAATGTGTGATCCCAAGGCATTCAGTCGGTCACCCTTCACAGCTATTATTTGTATGAGACTACTTCTTACACCAGGTTTACCCCTATCAACTTTCTACACAAATAAAGTTGGCTTTCTTGTTTATACATTTTCTTCTAGAATCTAGAGATCTCCATCTTTCCTTGCCTTTGTATAAAATTTCCTCCTGCAAATTATCTCATCTAATACCAAATACTCCATACATGTTAAAATTCACATTGGAAGTAAAAAAATATAACCAACTTTATTTTTCAAATCTAAGAGTCACAAGTCTTATTCTACACTACTATGATCAGCTAAATCATACTATAACTTTTTAACAGGTTTTTTTTTTTTAAGATTTTATTTATTTGACAGACAGATATCACAAGTAGGCAGAGAGAAAGAGAGAGAGGAGGAAGCAGGCTCCCCACCGAGCAGAGAGCCGGATGCGGGGCTTGATCCCAGGACCCTGAGACCATGACCTGAGCCGAAGGCAGAGGCCCAACCCACTGAGCCACCCAGGTGCCCCAACTTTTTAAAAGTTTTAAGCAATTTCAATGCCTTCCTATCTTCATCACAAAATTAGTAAGATAAATTAAGTATATTATTAACACAAAGTTTTATACTTGCCTATTATGAATAACTTGTAATTCGGGAAGAAGTTGGTTTTTAAACCACTGATCAAAATCAACACTGTCAAACAGCTCATAAGCCGCTAATCCAACAGCATTATACACTACAAAGAAGATTTGAGAAAAAAGAATTTAAATTTCAGATGCTGGGCCCAAAGTTAAGTGTCTTACATAAGAAACTAATACTTAGGGACTACTTTAAAACATGTAAAATGCTAATAAAGGGAAATTCACAATGTTAATCAGAGAAATTATTTAAATAGACATTTTAGAATCATTATATGTTACTTTACACTGTTTCTCCTAAATATTCCTTAGTGCTTCCAAACAGAAAACTACATTCATTCAAATACATTCAAGTCAAATTTTAAAAATTATAAATAACATCCACTTCTAAATGGACACAATACTTCATGATCTGGTCCCTACCTACCTCCCTACAGCCTCATCTGTCACCATAACCCTTTACGCTCTATGTTCCAAATAAACCAAAATACTCCCAGTTCAACACTTTACTGTGCTTGCTCCTCTTCCCTTCAAATTTTTGTACATAGTGCTGCCTCTGCCTGGAATCCTCTTCTCACACAGCCCCTCCCCTTGTTAACTCCCACTGATCCTGGTATTCTAGTACTGTACTTCTCTAGGGGCCTTTTCCTAGGCACACCCAAACCACCTTGTGGTTTACCAGTGCACTACCTAATTGCCACCTATTTTAACATTGTACATTTACATTTTACATTTTAACATTTTAACATTAATCAGCTGATAATATGTATAATCAATTGTCTGCTTACTTGATTGTCTCCCCCACCAGACAGTTCCTATATTTTAGGTACTCCTGTAACCGAATCCCCCAGCCTAACACTGCCATACAGCAGGCATACCAAATATTTATTACTGAAGAAATAATATTTCTAAATCAATTTAGTTTAACATACCAGCATCTTTGATTAATAGTGCATTCATATCTTCCACATTAGTGGGTCCTGAAAACAGAGGTATCAGCAAAGGTAAATAAAACTAGTTTTTAAAAAATATTTTATTTCAACTTCACTTACTAGTTTATCATTTCGGTTTCATATAATAAATTTCATGATATTAAATACAAATATAGGTACAAAGGGAAAGCCTAGATTTTGTTATCATCACCATTAGAGAGCACAGATGCAAGATGTAAAGCCATATTACAATTTTTTAATTATTTTTTTTATAAACATATAATGTATTATTAGCCCCAGGGTTAGAGGTCTGTGAATCGCCAGGTTTACACATTTCACAGCACTCACCATAGCACATACCCTCCCCAATGTCCATAACCCCACCACCCTCTCCCAACCCCCTCCCCACGGCAATCCTCAGTTTGTTTTGTGAGATTAAGAGTCTCTAATGGTTTGTCTCCCTCACGATCCCATCTTGTTTCATTAAAGTCATATTACAATTTTAAAAATCATTATAACATATTTGAAAAATGTCATGTCAAGCAACAATCCAAAAAAATATATGCCACAAACTGCTAACTAGTGTATAATACCTTATATACCTGGATTTAAAAGAGAATTCTTAAAAGAAAAAATAAAAAGATGAATCCCACAAAAGTAAAACAAACCAACAAAACAGAACAGCACAGGTCATTCACACAAGAAGCTCTGAACATAATAAACAAACCAGGTCATGACAGTACGTTAAAAGATGGCAACAAAAGAAAAAGTGCAGACAGAAAGGGAAAGCCATCACGTCAGGTGGGAACTTCTGAACAAGAAGTTGGAGTCTCGGGGCACCTGGGTGGTTCATTGGGTTAAGTCTCTGCCTTCGGCTCGGGTCATGATCTCAGGGTTCTGGGATCGAGTCCCGCATCCGGCTTTCTGCCTAGCAGGGAGCCTGCTTCCCCACTCCCTCTCTCTCTCTCTGCCTGCCTCTCTGCCTACTTGTGATCTCTCTCTTTCAAAATATAAATAAAGTCTTAAAGAAAAAAAAAAAAAAAAGGTTGGCAGTCTCCTACCACTGTCCAGAGAGGAGAGTGTCATTAAGCCATGAAAAACACAGTTTGCTTAGTAAGTCTATTTCTTTAGAATAGAAAGATGTCTAGCGAGTTTATCAGAACCCTCTTCTGCTGTTAAATACCAATTCTTAAGCTCACTAGTCTAAGATTAAGTACAACCCAAATAAACCAACTGCTCCATAACTGGAAAGAAAACTAAACTCTGAAACCACTGAAATCCTTACCACTGCACAACTTATCAGAGTGTAACCTAAATAGCTTATCCATTTTCCTACAGTGGTTTAAAAAAATAGCAGATAGAAGAAAAATGGAAATAATGTTCTAAACTCAAAAGAAAAAGTAACCAAGGCAGTCCAAGTATTATCAACTGTAAGAATCAATAATCCTACATGAAGAAATTAATGAATAACTGTATCTTAGAAATCAATCCATATGAAAATACAAGTAACACTCAAATTACCTTCACAGATGAACAAAGTAAAACCTGACAGTTTTTTCCCCTGGTTTATAATTTAAGAACACTCTTTGGGTTTTTTGGAGAACAAAAGCCTAAAAAGTGAGCTTCCCACTCACTACCACAAACAAGATCAGGCATCTCCTTCCCTACAGAAGCTTTTCTTGCTATTATTTTCTTAGATCGTCACCTGCTCAATCCTTGGTCACTTACAATGTAATTTCTGCCCCAACATTTCAAATACTGTCTCAGAAGATTCCACTGCCTTCTGCCTCTTCCATCACGGGACACTTTTAATAACATGCTCTTCTCTCCAGGATCCACTCCCATATTGTTCCTCACACCTCTGCAAGAGTCTCTGACCTGGCTGTTCTGCACGACCTTCATCTTTTCATATGTCTGAAGGTGAAAATCTTGGGTTCCATCCTTGAACTTGCTCTTCTCCCAAAGCCCTTTATACACACACTCCAAAAGTAAAACTCTATCTCCAACCACTACTAATAACAGCCACCCTGTCATTAAGACCACAGTTCAGGATCATATCCAGTCCCTCTCTCTCTCTCTTTTTTTTTTAAAGATTTTATTTATTTATTTGAGAGAATCACAAGAAGAGAGTCAGGTAGAAAGAGAGAAGGGAGCAGGCTCCCCGCTGAGCAGAGAACCCAATGTGGGGCTCAATCCCAGGACCCTGAGATCATGACCTGAGACAAAGGCAGAGGCTTAACCCACTGAGCCACCCAGGCGCCCCTTGGTCATTCTCTCTTGCTCAGCACAGTCAGTCACGAAAAGTCAATCAACAGTTACTGAGAATACCAGACATTGGGAATAATGTGTGAACAAAACAGATGTGATCACTACCCTCTTCCTGGAATTTAGAATATAGCGGAAAAGTCAGAAATGATAAGTCGCAGCTGATAATAATTACTTATGCACAAGCTGCAATCAGCGATCAAGTGTCAAAAATTTCATATCATCATTCTCTTAAATCCATTACCTTCTTTCCATTCCCACTGCCACCAACCTGAGTATAACATTTGTTATTTTGCCTTTTTCTCCCACGACTTTCACAACATGCTCCAGGTAGACCATTTCCCCAGGCAACATACTTGACTGTCTACTATTTTGCTTATGGTGCTAGGATGTTTACAAGAGCAAAATCCAACTATCACCTTCAATGCCTATTTCAAGGCCAACTTTGTCAGTTGCCCATTCTTGTTCTCTATCCTGAAAGCCACCCCTTCAGTAAAGAATACATTCAGGTCTGCCTCAGATGCCCATTACATGGTGTAGGAAAAAATGCACTGCACATAGTAAGCAGGAACTCAAACTATTTTAACTGAACATAAATTAATAAAGTATCATAAAATATACTTCACCTTGAAGTGTTTGCATCATTTCTAGAAGTACAGGAGTAAGAGTCTGATTATATTCATGGAATATATCTATAAATAGTACTTCAGTGCAAGGCTGGAGAGGAAAGAAACCAATTTTCTAGTGAAAACAATGTTATATTGTACTGATCAATTCTATAATAAAGCAAAGAATATACTCATCCTTAAAATTCTAAAACTCCAAACATGTTTCCAATTCTTGATGTTTTTACATATAGTAGATTATAATTGTTATAGATACACTGGGGAAGAAAATCAAATTATAATTTGATTCCTATTTCAGTCATTTGCCATTAGGCATTCAAAAAGTAAAACTCCAGTGAAAAAATAACTTACATTTTTAATTAGTAACTCTTTAAGCTAAAAAAAAAAATCTAAAGCCACATTTATTACAGATTCAGTACTATAAATGACTGTCCAGGAACTAATTCATTAAAAATTATATATTTTTCTTAGCAATGACACAATAAGTAACAACTCCAACCCGCGAATTCAATTCACCATGTAGAATAGTATTTCCTTTCTCTCTTTTTTTAAACATATACTGTATTGTTTGTTTCAGGAGTACAGGTCTGTGATTCAGTCTTACACAATGCACAGCGCTCGCTCACCATAGCACACACCCTCCCCAATGTCCATCATGCAGGCACAAGTAACAAGTCATCACATGTTTCATAATACAAAGGAATTATGAATTTTGAAGGTGCTATGCTTTATGTTTTAAAACAAATCTTGTATACATACTGAATTATGTACAGATGAAATGACAGGTCACCTCAAATACTTGTTTCAAAATAATCCAAGTTGGGGTTGGGGGGTACTCATATGAAGTACGATTAGCCATGAATTGGTAACTGATAAATGGGGCTCTGGAATACAAGGGCTCATGACATTATTCTATTTTTTACTATGTTTGAAATTTTCCATGAAACAAAGTTTTAAAAAATTAAAGCAGTTAATTTTTTTTAATTTAAAGCAATAATATTTCTCTACTTAACTCTCTTGCTGGTTTTCTACATAAGCTTATAAAACTAAAAAATATTAACATACATTCTTAGAAAAATAGTATAAATTATGTAAACACAACTTTTCACATACAAAAACAGTTCAAAGACTACATTTGATTAATTCTCCTCAAATGCTGGCCACACCAAAAGATGTAGACTTAGAAACCATTCTAAAATTAAAAGCAATGGGTTGGTCTCTGAGAATCACACTCAGTGGTACAAGAAATATGCATCAAAAAAGCTTCAGAATTACTGAAATACTTGAGGGGAGAAAATCATTCTAACCAAAAAGAAGTAATTTTCATTTTCAAAAACATTCCCTATTTCTGCATTGATAATTAGTTTCCCATCAATGTGACTGCAAAATAGAGAAAAATTCAGTCTGCAACCCATCAAATAAACAACAACAAAAATTTAGGTTAAAGTTCATAATTTAATTAAGTACTTTCCTCTCAATTACAGATTCCTACAATTATAGTTTCCTATTCATCTGGTTTAACGCTTGGAATCTTAAACAAAATATCACTCTCTACTAAGAGTTATAGAAGCATTAAGCATTTCCCTATCAGTTTTTCTTTCAATCACTTACCCTCAAACTATATTTCCAAGAATCTCCTCCTGTTTCTTCCACTGCTGCAATTAAAAATACAACAAATGATGCTCACCACATAATAATGGTGTTTCCAAAGTCTCAGTTTGGAATACAAAGATTTTAAATACTGTCAATTTATTTCTATGAATGGTTTTAAACATAACACTGAAAGCAAATCCTTGGAAACACAAGGCCTTACACAGATTTCTTTACTATACAGTATAGATCACATTTGTGTATGATAGTCTCCCATCAAGTGCTTACATAAGCATTCTCACTTTCATTAAAAATTCTCTATGGAGGAAAGCTCAAAGGGCTCATCACTTCCAGAGTATGTGATATCACCCAGTAAGCACTCGAATATAACTATAATCCCAAGATTATTTCATTCAATACAATAATGTCTTATAAGTTAAAATAATTAATAACATTTTCTAAAATGTTCTCTATTTAAAGTTAAATTTTAAAAAAGTAAAACACTTTAGGGACTTCTACAAGTCTAGGAATTCAGTGTTTCATATTATACTACTGTACACACGGCATGAAGAAAGTGATTTGAAACGTAAGGTTTTAGCTAAGAGAAAAAGCAAAAACAATATAGGATACATAGAGTATAATGCTGTATTTTCTTTTTTTTTTAAAGATTTTTATTTATTTATTTGACAGACAGAGATCACAAGTAGGCAGAGAGGCAGGCAGAGAGAGAGGGGGAAGCAGGCTCCCCGCTGAGCAGAGAGCCCGATTCGGGGCTCGATCCCAGGACCCTGGGATCGTGACCTGAGCAGAAGGCAGAGAAGCTTTAACCCACTGAGCCACCCAGGCGCCCCAAAAATGCTGTATTTTCTAAATGAACTAAAATTATTTGTAAAGAACAAAAAGAGGGAGGAGTTTTCCAAAACATCTGAGGCATTCTTAAAATCTTAGAAAATATATGAACAGAACTACACAAAGTCACCCAGTCAAAGGGATGAGGAGAGTCTAAAATTTAGCCTATGTCTGAGGACGGCTTAAGTAATTCACACACAGGCACTCTATTCACACACAGAGGAAACTTTATTAGGCACACGATTTCTTGATTTTCTGTAGCAAGAACCTTGATAGTTTTATTCTATTAAATTCATATGGATAAAAAGGATCTCCTAGAAAAATATTTCAATCAACAAAAAAATTCATCTTAAAATTTAAATAGGTGATCTATTTAGTAATTCAGAAATTTCCCAAATTTCTTTTTGAAAAATAATATCTACTAATAAAAAATAAGACGGAATGAATCACAACGTACAATCTGACCTGGTAACAGAGACAGATAGTTTATTTTACATTTTTGTTTTAAACTATATCATATGTTCATAGGAACATCTAAAAATTTTAAAAGGTCTCTTTCTGGAGAAAACCCGATATATTTGAAAAAATCATTCATCTTCTCCTTCTCAATTTGTTTTAAAAGGTAACAAAGGACATGTTAACTTTTAAAAGCAAAGATTCTCAGATCAAAAATGCTATATTAAAATACAATGTTGTTATTCCAATAGATGATATGTATTTAGGGAAGGAGGAGAAAAGCCAGGCAAAAACTGAAAAACTGAAACTTACTGAAGCCTTCGGGGTCTTCTTCCCACATTGTTAGTTCCTCTTCAGTTAGCAGAAAATAATGAGAGACTAATCTTCTACATATCTCTGTCAAAGTGGGATATGTGAAGAATGCCATCTTAATCTTATGAGCTTCTAGAGTTTCAGGGCTGCTATCTAGAAAAATAAAATTTCCAAGTTAATCATACAAAGATTCTACCAAAGTTGGATTAAATAACTTAAATAAATTTAAAAATACACTCTTGAGGGAGAATATAAAGTGGTGTATAAATTTTCATTTTTCTTAAGGGCAAATTTTGAAGACAGTTCTTTATTCACACCACACACATCAGTCTTGCAGCTGTCCTCCCATCCCACTACAGCCTGTACACCCCCTGCTATATTATCGTACCATATTGGAGTGACTTAGATACATATGTCTTTCTTTCTCCTATAAGAACTCCTCATTCATCTTGGTATACATGCACGTGTATGAATTCTAATGTCTAAAAGTAAACTCACTGAAGTTAGAGAAAAATTGTAATTGTACAAATAAATACAGCTTACAACATAAACTGCAGTGGTTATTGGAGTACTTAATTCTTAAAGTCCCAAAGCTTCAACTGATCTTTTACTATGCTACGAAAGATAGATTACTAATGCATTCTATAGCTTTTAAAGCTGGCACTCACATATTAAACTCTAATCCTTATCTCTAGTTCATGAGCAAGCAACATTTTACTTTTCACACTTAAATAAATGAATTTCAAATACATAAAAATAGCAATTACTTCACATTTGAAATAATGAGGGGAAAAAAAACTGCCAGTAAGGCATTACCTTCAAAATTTTTAGATGGCTTATAAGCATAATTTTTAACAATCATCTTAATAAGATTCATGCATTGAACAATGAATCGTTCGAATGTAACGCCTTCACCAACTTCTGTAAATACATAGCTTACAGAAAATTCCAATGATCTCTGAATTAGAGGAGTAAATGAAAACGGATGCTGATCCAAGAAGTCCAAAAGCTATAAAGAAAAAAATTAAAATGTATTTTCTCCAAGCTCATTTGGGAATATAATGATCCATAAGTACATCTTATAACTTTGCTAATATACATCTGGCAAGATTTGAACCTTGGTGGACAATCTACGTACACCCAGTTTTGCGTGTAATACACGTGCACCTTATTTCTTGGGATACATCCTATAATGTGGATTATGACAGACGGTATCTCATGTCAAGAAATTTCTAGCATTTCTAGTCCAGGGTCCAAAATCGATCCATTTCATACTTAATTCAGTAACAATGGGTGAATATGAAACAAAAAGTGTAAGTATACAAAAGACAGGACTTGAAAAAGTAATAAAGGCAAAAAGTGAAACTACATTTCAATTATCAAACAGTTGATGAGGGAGATTTCTTCTTTATAAAGGAATTCTGGCTAATAAATGCCAACAAAATAATAGAACGCCGTCATTATATAACCTCCTATCAAGAGGTTATATAATAACAGATCTAGCTATGATCATCAGTAGCTTCTAAAATGATCAACAGGGAAAGGCTACTAAAGTTCCTTATAATGGATAGCTCTCCCTCAGCATTGTAGACAGACACCATATCTCCCAATGTGATACAATATGAAATACACAGTACTCTTGTAAAGTACTCCCACCATCCTTGCCCTCCTCCATAAAATAAAGTTCGAATACGATCAAGCCTCTATATCTAACTACAAATTTATAAGAAGTATGGAAGAGGAAGGGTATAGAGACAAAGGAACATGATACAATAGGATGGAAAGAGCCAAATGCAAAACAGGGAAAAACCTGAGAAGGAAATTGTGTATTACCTCGGCAAATAAATACCAACACCAACAACAAAAGAGGACTGACACTACTGAATCCTGATTCCAACAAAACAACCATAAAAATTTTGAGAAATACTAAAAACTGGCTCAAAAGAGGATAATAAGTCATTCCTACTTTTTAAATGTGTTAGATTTTAAACCCCTCATCACTTAAGGATACATATTCAAATATTTACAGATAATACTTATAGGATATCTGAGATTTGCTTTTAAAAAACCAGCAAAGAGGAGAGGGAGAGGAAGTGTACAGATAAAACAGAGCCAACCCTCAACAAATGTTGATAATTCCTGAAGCTAAGTGATGACCTCAAGGGGACTCAAAGTTATTAAATTCTATTTGGAGGTATGTTTGAAATATTCCAATTTTTAAAGCTTTAATAAAGTCAGACATTTTAAATATGAATTTCATAAATGAAATTATTTATAAGCAATGCACAGATCCAGTGACTAACCACATCATGTCATTTTACTTTGCTTTGTGTATTTTTGGTTTTTAACTTAAAATACCTGAGTCAATTCCTTGCTGGATCTTGGAAGATTAGATGGGCTTTTGCCGTTGAGGCTATTTAAAACCTAACTGTGGGAAATAAAGAGAACTAAAACTAAAGGTAATGACACGTAACCAAAAACATTAAGAACAGCTCATTTCTACTCCTTTTCTCCACTCTCAGGAGAACAGACGACCTTAATCCTATTAATGAAACTTCAGGAAAAAAGAGAAAATAGGCTACAAGTTTAGATACTGCTACGTGTCTTCAACCATGGTTTTACTGCAATGCAGTCCTCAAACCAGGTCCTCCCAACTGTAAGTACTTTTCCCAACCACCCCCAGGCCAAAATTTCATAAAAATCAGTTTCTATAAAACTTAGTTTTATCAGAAATTTATATACATTGCCTAGCACAGTGCACCCATTTAATTCTATTCAAAAGATGTTTGATAGTGATGATGATAATCTGTCATTCTAAATACATTGACTTCTTGATATTACACTGCCTGTTATACATGATCCAGTTCCTGCTCAGCTGCAATTGGTACCTTCTTTATCTCTGCTTTTATCCTGTAGGCTTCAGGATAAGAATCAGAATAAGAAACTTCAGAGGAATGAACCTCTCTAATATTTATTAGGATTTTTTTTCACAACAAAGTGACTTTTAACTGATATATGGCATATAAATTTAATTATAACATGCATGCTAAATACTTTAATACAGTTTAACTTTGCTAGAAACAGAAAGTAAGTTACTTTACACTAAAGAACGTATGCTCACACCATTTTCCTTCATAAATCTGAGTACATGTATTTTATTTAAAAAAACATAAACTTAAGATAAAAAGAAAACTTACCACTTTAGTAAAAAGAATGATGGTCTTTTCCAATCTATCTCTACATACGTTATCTGTACCTATATTTCTACCTGTTAAAAGCACAATTCAAGTATTAGTACAAGTTTATAATACTCCATAAATTCACAATCAAAACAATGACAAAACTTTTCACAAAAATACTGTCAGATATATTTTTGCATGTTTTGCATTATAAACGCATTACTGTGCTTTCCCAACTCTAAAAAATTAATCATCGAGTTTTTTAAAAGAATTACTCTTAACAGACACAGTAATCCCTGGTACCATGTTTCACAAAATCAATCCTAAAATATAAACTGAGCCCATGTTAAAGTAAAAGGGTAGTAGCAATTTTATCCATGAATTACCAATCACATTTTCAAAATCAGTATTAGTCATAGTTGAAATTTAGAAGCAAAATTAGTAAAAACAAAGCACTCAAAAGAGTAACATACTCATTATTTTTCCTGTATTTTCTGACCATTTTCTTCAAATAATTTCCCTGACATAATTAATTGTGTACATTCAGAATAATGTCCACCAGCCCATCAACTACTCTCTATAATCATACTCTTCCTATTCATCTCATCATTTACATCATTTTCCTCTCCAGGGAAGACTCCTATTCTTCCCTGTGCTTCTCCACAGGGTGACCAGAGAAAATGACGACTGTCATAAAAATAAACTACTTTATATAAATTGTCTTATTCATCTTTGCATGTACAGTACCCAGAACAGCGCCTGGCTTAAGGCTCAACAATGTTTTTACTAAGCTGAAAACGACTGACATAAAACAATCAACAACTCTCTAAAAGTTTATACACTAAAATATCTCCTCACACTATGAAGTCCCCAAGTACACATGCATGTAAACACACACAGAGGATATACACATGTGTATGTGCTCATGAAAGCACATGTATGTGTACTCTGTGTTTGCAGGTGTGTGCACGGGCAGCAAAGGTGCTTACAATCACAGGGAAAAGGATAATAAACAGACCACGAGTATAACATAACACCAATATAAACGCTGAATTCTCTTGTGTGGATGACAGAGTGTCCTCAAGATAAGCCATGAAGATTAATCTACAAGAAATTTACAAAATTCAAGTACCATTTAAGGTAATCTATACCATACCCACATGTAAAATGAACTACACACACACACACACACACACACACACACACAGAATCTATACAAAGTTTCTGGAGCATGTGGCCCAGGAGCTACATTTAATGAGTATTAAATACATGACCACTGTGGATGTATGCATGGAAAAGAGGAGTAACAGTAAAAGTATCTACAAAGAAACAGGACACAACATAGACTGTTAAAAAAAAACAAAACAAAAAACTTCCTTAATACTCAGGATAAGGCGGTGTATGAAGACAAAGCTGAGCTCCCAATTCAACCTCTGAGGATTAATAATCAAGATGGAAGAGTTTAGCCTCTTCAGATATGAAAGCATAGCAAAATTATGAATAAGGATTCTACAAATAAAATCTATTGTCAAAGGAGTACTTACTGCATTCCAGAAATTGCTTCAGACGGTCAAATATTCCATGTAAAAAACCCTAGAAAAAAAATGTTTTAAGGCCTCAATTTATTATTGTAAACATCTCCCTTACACTTTTTCAAAAATACTAAAATGTATCTATCACATCATTTTAAAAAGTTAAAATGAGATAAAATAAAAATACTCTACTATTAACAAGTCTTCCATTAGAAAATACAATATTTCATCTCTTCAATGTCTCATTTCAGTTACCTAAATCACTTTGCAATAAATAAAACATGACTTTAGCATTCTATTTAATAAATAATCTCTATTCTCCTCAATGATTTTCTTCTTCACAGCTCTTCTAATCCCCTGGTATACTGTTTGTCTATTTTCTGTCTGCTCCCACTAGAATGTACACTCCCTGAAGAGTGTGAAATTCACTGTGTTTTTATTACTCTATCCCAGAATCCAGGAATATATGAATAAATGGTACTAATTATTTAAAGTAGAAGTTCTTAAGCTCAAGTATCAAATTTATTACCCTTCAGATATAAGAGAAGACAAGTGTCACCATTTATGATCTGGTAAATATCTAAACAACCCTTATTTGTTAATATGTCTTTTAAGAAATGTTATAAAGTTTACAGATATAAAGGGATAGTAAAAAACAACTTTATTAAAATTTTTAAGAATTCAAACATCACAGATTTTTGGGATCAAAAAATTTTGGTGTATAAACATCATAAAAGACGTCACATGCACTTATAATAAATAGGATGGTCCAGGTTTTTGCACAAAATAACTACATGGTGAAGGCCTTCGTGATGAATAGCTAACTAGAATAGTGTTATTTTTCCTCTTTGTCCTTAGGAATATATTGTCCACTCATCCATTCTTGACTTTGGGACAATTCAACAAGGATATCATCATCTGATGACTCAGAAACAGATTTCACTTAGACAATTTCACCATCACCATCAGGGCCTAGAACGCTGCTCTCAGTCTTTCTGAGAGCATCCATCATCTGATTCATGTGAAAATTATGAAACCTCTTCCTCTTGTCAATTTTTTTCTCTGTCATTTTGGGCAAAAAATGAAAAATTCTGAATTCTCAGTGTGATAAACAAAAGCTGAATGAAAGTAGAATAAAAAAAGAGTGCTTCCAGTCTTCTTTTATTCCTTCTTAAAGATGATGGAATACACTGTACACCTCAATAAGGAAACTGAAAGATGACAATTTCTCTATTGCTTCATCCTTCGGGAATTCCATCATCTTACACTTGTCACACTATTTCAGTCTTTTTAACCACAGTTGAGAATAACTGAAAAGTAATGATAACTAACAAAAAAGTAATTCTTAGGGTGATGGAAGAGCAAAATGTTTCATTACAGGAAAAGTAAGATCATTGAGATCCCATATGTATTTTAAATTTATACAGTAGTCTAATGATCCCTTAAAGTAATGATAACATAGAAAGAATTTTATACTATTCCTTTTAAATTCATGTTAATTTATCAAATGGGATTCTCCAAGGAAAGTAGAAAATCATAAAAGTCATCAACTTCAAACTGGAAGGGGAGATGAACCATGAGAGACTATGGACTCTGAAAAACAACCAGACAGTTTTGAAGGGGTGGGGGTGGGAGGTTGAAGAACCAGGTGGTGGGTAATAGGGAGGGCACGTACTGCATGGAGCACTGTTTTTAGGAGAAAAACAATGAATACGGTTACGCTGAAAATTAAAAAAAAAAAAAAGTCATCAACTTCAGTAAGGTGATCAAGAGAATCAGGAATTTACAGAATTATAGCCAGCTGATGAATCTTCAGTCCAAGTAAACTAAGTTACAGCTTATGATTTATGTTATATAATAACACAGTAACTCTAACCATGAACTGGTCATTCATAGAGCACTTTAATTAGCTGAAACTTTTACAAAAAAATCATTGTCTCCCTTAATCCTTACATATCCAATGAAGTAGGCACCATTATCTCATCTTCACATTATAAAGAAAAAAAAAAAAGACACTGAGTATCAGGGTAGATAAGTAAACAGATGGAGGCCACACTATCAGGAAAAGGCCAAGTCAAGATTCAAATCCAAATCTATCTGCCTACCGAAACCAAAATCTCACCATTATCATACAGCGCTTCTAAAGCATCTTTTAAGTACCATGTTACTTTTAAGATCTTTATGTTATTTGAGAAACCACCCTTAACTTGTTAAAATTCTGTTTTGTTTTCAACAAGACAATATACCCTAACTGCTACAAAACAGCATTGAACTAAGTAAAACCTGACATACTGTTTCAGCATACAGAAGAAAGACTCAAGGGAAAGCCAAAAACTCACAGAACATTGAGCGTTTCCACTAAAAACCACTATTCCACTTTACGGGAATGTGATTCAAATCGATTTATTTTTATTAAAAAAAAAAAACACTGATAAACACAAACTGTCAGTTATATAATTTAGGATATTCAGAATCATACTGCATATAAAAATAATTACTTAGTCTTCTGACCTACTGTTTCTACTCTATCACATATTCATTCATTTTACCAATAACTACTGAGCATTTACTATTGGCAGAAATTATTTCAAGCTCTGGAATGGAAAGTGAGTGAATTTATGCAACTTAATGCATTCCGGTGCAGGAATTTAGGAGAAGCTGCCTAAATGGTTTCTGGAAGTGTTTTATGGCAGTATGGCAATAAATATTAATAGTTAAAATATATCAGTATTAAAATTACGGCTGATTTTTGATATATATTTTGGCAATTTGATAATATGAATCAATGTTATCAATGTGCCTATACTTCAATCAACCATTTCCAATTCTAGTAATTTAGCCTGGAGAGGGCGTCAGAAAAGTACACAATGACACATTATATATCCAATGTTCATTCTGACATCACTGAATAACAATTAAAAACTGGAGACAACCTATATACCATCAGTGAATAACTAGGAATTATTTTTTTGGTAGTTATTATCATTACTTTTCTTTTTTTTTAATTATTTTTATTAATATATAATGTATTATTTACCCCAGGGGTACAGGTCTGTGATTCATCAGTCTTACACATTTCACAGCACTCACCATAGCACATACCCTCCCTAATGTCCATCATCCAGCCACCCTATCCTTCCCCTCCCACCCCCCAGCAACCCTCAGTTTTATCATTACTTTGCAATGAGTAAATGAGTCTCTTAAATACTATATTTAAGTCCTAGCTACAAAGGATAGCTGGGCAGGTAGGTTAGAGGAATCCTCTATTAACATTATCACTTTTTAAAAA
Source organism: Meles meles (assembly GCF_922984935.1). Lineage (NCBI taxonomy): Eukaryota > Metazoa > Chordata > Mammalia > Carnivora > Mustelidae > Meles > Meles meles. The sequence continues at coordinate 91,681,492 of NC_060068.1, forward strand.
CTAGCTCACTCCCAGTAATCGCAAGAATCATTAAAAACATAACCTATATTACTGACATGAGAAAAATACCCATGAGAAAAATGACATACTAAGTTTAAGAAAAAGCAAGTCAAGAAACAGCATATGGGTCTTATTTACATAAAACTGAGGAAAAGAGAGGAGTATCTGAAAGACTATGTACAAAATATCTTAAAGTATACTTACAAATTTTAGCAATATCTTTGATACCAAGTTTTCAAATGACTTTATTTCCTTTCCTTCTGTATTTATCTTTTAAAAAAATTAGCATGTAACACTTTTTTAGAACAAAACAGCCATCACACTATAGTGATGTGAATCACAGCTTTTAAATTCCTTTAACAGTAGAATCATTATTGCAATCAAAATCTTAATGACAGCCATAGTACACTAAAGATTTAAAGCAAACAAACAGAGTAACTCTGGTAAAATCTGGTAAAGCAGACCCAAAGACTCAATTAGATATACATATTTCACAATTCCTGTTCAACGCCTCAAAGTAACCTACAGAAACCTATAGAAAGCAAGCCATAGAAACCTATGGAAAGAAGCATTTTAGCTGACTTAAACTCACTGTGAAAACTAACACAGATCTGAATAAATATGTAATACAATCTCATTTTGTCTCAGGATAAAATATATACAGCTATATACTCTAGTAGACAGAAATAGTAGATGATGCCATACAAACAATAAATATACATCACAAATGTTGGGCTTAACTATATATATATATAGTTAATATAGTATATATATTTTCAGTTGACTGCAAAGAGCACACATAAATGTTATGATCAAACAAAAGAATTCATTTTAAATATCTAGGTCCACAATGGACATAGAAATGTAGTAACAGTATTCAAATTCAAGAAGTTCACCTCAATTCAAATTATAAATAACACTCTCAATGTATCATGGCACTCGAGTACTGTCCTAGGCTTACTTCCTCCCCTTCACGAAGGAGCTGCTTTTCTGAAGAAAAGGCCGTATATCTAAAAAGTATAGTATAACATACCAAATGGTAAAAGGTCACTTAATAAAGGTCACTTAATCAATGAATGCCAAGTAAAAAGAATACGCTTTAAAACATTCAGGAAAATACAAAGCACTTTCCCAAAGCCAAAAAGAATCAGTAACTGCTTTCACTTACCATCACCTCCATATTCTTATGAGGTTCCACAAATCCATTAACAGTTAATTTACGCAGCACTGAAAAGTAAAATTGAGCTTTATTGCATCTAAATGCCTCATATTTTAACCTATCACAATCATAATCATAACAAAGACTCAGAATTTCAAAGCCTCATCAGGATTGGGGGTTACTCTAACTTTATCCTTTCATATAATAAAGAAAGGTAATCCCTGATCACTGGTTCCCTTCCAAGTAGGAAAGACAGAATGACAACAAAGTCTTTGTGACTCAAAAGCTATGCTCTTCTCACATATCTTAACTACTACTGTTTCTAAAACTGTACTGCAAAATTTAATTTAATTGCTATAACTGTCAGTACTTCTCATCTGCAATAACCCCTTTAAGTTGAAACTGAGAAAGTTATCTCTATTCAATAACCATGAAATATGTCTCAACAGTGACCAAAAAGCTTCATTAAGTTTTAGACTACATTAATGAAAATACAGTATCTCCTATAAAGGATATAGAAGCTGAACTATTTCTAAATCTGAAATAGACTACAGTGCTCAAGTATAAACAAACATCACATTTTATGAGTAACTGGTGTACACAGGGAGAGAAGCAGGATAAATGACTAGAAGTCAGATCTATATTTAAATCCTACCTCCAGTGTCTACAACTGTATTACTTTGGACAACTTTTCTAGATCTCACAGTCCCTGTCTGTAAACTACGGTTAGTAAGTTTTCATGGTTTATGACAGAATTCACTTAATTAATACATGCAAAACAGCACATATCAGTAACACAAAGATGACGGCAGCACCAGAGACTATAAAATTCAAGTCACACCACTTTAAGAAAACATTACAGATACTACTGCCATCTCTATGACTGAGAGTGAGGGTTCACGATGTGAAGCTCAAAGGCCATATACTAAAAATGGGTTTAGAGGGGGGTAACGGTTTAAAAACAAAAAAGGTTTAGAACGCAACTGTCTACAAAACTATCAGTTCCATAGTACAGTTATAGGCAACTCAAAAGTTACTGCATCATCATGGGAAAAAAAAGGATACAAATTGAGTCCCTTATTCTGGATTCATTTGTTCCCCTAAAAGTACTTGTTCCACATCACTTGGGATAGTCCTTTCTTTTCCCTTTGATCATTTGGTTAACTTCCACTTACCCTATGATGATTCTGGTTCAAACATCACTTTCTCAGCAGTCCTTTCTGACCACACTGTCAGTTACCATAATATTTTAAGACCAAGGTCACATGTCATTTTACATGTATTTGTGTAGCAATTTTATTATGTCTACCTAGTGTCAAACACCTAACCAATTTACTGAAATAATGTGTATGTGTGTATACACACACACACACACACACACACACACACACACACATGTCTAAGTGCACACAGGTATAGACTCAGATTACACATAACAAAAAATGTAGTCTTAAGTATTGCTCAAGTCACAGAAATTTACAGCTGGGCAGAACAAATATTTTAAAAGGAAACGCTATGGGATTTTTTCCGGGTCAAGATACCTTAGAAATGCTATGGTGTAGACTCCGAGACAGGGAAGTATTGAAAGGCTAAGCTCAGGCTAATGTAGAGTAGTGCTGCATCCTTTTTGTCAAAGTTACTCTTTGAAATCAGTAAGGTAAGAAAACCACAATCAAAAGCACTAGTGAAAATTCCTTAATCATTACATACAGAATTTACAAAAGTTTTGTACACATAACCTTACACCAGTTTCTCTAATTCTTTCTGGATAACCGTTTCTCTCTCTAAAGCCTTTTAATTTCTTTCTCAACGATGTTGACAAAACCATCTCCACTCATTTACATAATAACCACCTGTACAATGAATTTTACTTGTCAACAGTCCCTTAAATCATTCATGCTTTTGGTCTACAAGGTAGTTCACCAGAATGTGCTGAACAGTTTGAAGTCTGTGCATCCACTGTTTGATCAATGTTAAGTGATGCATGAGAACAGTGCCAAAGTGGAGAATGGCATCCTAAGGTACTAAGGGGACTATGGTAAAAGGGCTTATCAGTAAAGCCAAAGGATGCAAAATGAGCCACAGTAAGAGAACTAAAGGCTGCCTGAGACCAAACTAAGAAACAAAAACTAAAAAAGCTGAAGTGCCAGAAGAAAAGAGAGACTGGAAGACAAAGAGAATGAGCCAACTGTGAGTGTTTTATAAAGGAAAAGAATCTCAGAACACATCTGTCAAGGTAACCACCTCAGGGAAGGTAAAACAGAAATTTAGGCTAAGGGAGACCTAGAAGCAAAGCATAGGAAAACACAGGCCAAGATGGCATGCCATTAAGCACCTTCTAAAATCCAAGGGAGCCTGAGGTACAAACAAAAAAGCTGAGTTCTCATGAAAAACAGACCTGGGAGATAGAGCTCAACTAACACCTGAGGAATGAAGTTTAGTGAAGTTAGCACAGCAACAATAAGGATAGGAGCCCAGAAAGAGAAGTGTAAAGTAGAAGCAAAAAAAAATTGAAGTATTCGAAAGGAACATAGTCAGAGCCCTGAGACCCCAGAAATGTGGCTATAACATAAAACTATCCCACACTTTCACAAATTAGAGGAAAGGTCATTCTCACAAAAGAAAAACCAACAACAAATAAGGCATTGTTTGTGAGGGAGAGACTAATTAACCATTTACTCTCCCAGGGCAAGTGGGAGCAGATAATCCATCAGAGGAACTATGTGTTGACTCTTTTGAGGTATGTCATTTCCAAAATGAACATATCAAGTTTAATAGTACCTTTCAATGACAGCAGAGTTCGCTCTAGTGAACTTAGAACTGCAGCTTCACTGCCAGAAGAAACATGCTGAAGGAATGTGTCTGTATGGTGATTCCACAGAGAGCAGGCAAAATTATAAATTCCAGAAGCTAACTGCAAAGAAATATCAACAGATTCGTTCACAAAAAACAGATTTCAGTAGTCAACTAGATCGACACAGTAATACATTTCAGTTTTTAGGTCAGTTTTTAATTACAGTTTTCATGTCATTTTCAATGAGATGTGAAATAATTACGTCATTTATCATGTTTCAAACTTTTTAAGACAGAATGTACAGTATCAAGGACCGCTGCCTACTGCTGTGAACGCATATACACACCTAAAATATTTGTTTCTCTTGAAACAGAACTTAGTCTAATGCCCGCACTGCATTCTGACATTTTCTACTTACACCTTTTTCGTATACTAGTATGTTACAACACTCAGTTTTTTTAAAATAGTGACAAGACTGTCACTGAGTATAACATATAAAGCAATATACTAAGAAATACAAAAGAATCAGATTTCTGGGTTCTGCCAGTTCTACCCATTATGGTTTTGGGGCATTTAAAGCAGGAACATACAAACCGCAATGCTTGTCAGGCTGCTTTCCTAATATGTACTGATATTTACAAACCTCACTTTCACACTGGGATGCAATTGGCCTCTGCCACCCAGGTTGAGGCAGAACCATTTCCAGGGTTACCTTCAGCTTTTTTGTTTGTTTTTCCAGAAGGTCTAAGAGAAATCCAGCTGAGTCTATATGGCCATTTAATTTAAATAAAAATGAGATGAAAGTACACATGAATGACTAGTTGTCAGTAGCAAACTCTAGAATGCTTTTTCTTATTCCAGATAAAAGTACATTATTTCCACTAAACACCGGGTTTATAGTAATTTTAGGCATCAGAAACCAGTCAGAAATGCAATCTTTTAGATAAAATTTCTATTAAAAAATTTCATTTCTATTTTAATTCAGTAATTTTAATGGCCTGTGCTTACAGATGTAGGGAAAGAGCTTTGCCAAATCCCCCTGGTGACTCTGCACGTATCTACATAGGCGACAAAAGGCTTGAACCTCAACTAACAGGAGTATCAGCAGAACATATTACAATCCTCCTGGAAAACAAGAAATGCAAAGCCTGTAAGGAACTTCTACAAGACAACCTCCTGCTCACCTCTCACCTCCTGTGTTCTGATGAGATTTAAGTTTTCTGACCCATCCCCCTCAAAACAGAGCTGCAGAAAATAAAACCATTTAGTTACGGTCTAGAAGTGGCTCCTTAGCAATGGGGCATCCCACAATTTGCACCTGAGTCATTCAACCCATATTGCTTTGGTCATTCTTTTTGGTATGTGGAACAAAAATCACAAGGAGTTGGTACCAATGTATCTAATTTCTTTCCTTTATCCAAAGTAAGCAATAAACTGTTGGAATCTAAAAGGCCTCCTATCTTCACCAGCTGATCAGTCAGAGCTTTGTCCTCTCTTATCTTATGCATATGCTTGAAAGAGGTACAATGACTACTTATTAAGTAAATTCAGCATATTCTCAAATACATGCAGAATATTTTAGAGAGCAAAATCAAATTATTTAATCGTATGTTTCATGATAGTCAAAATAACGTAGTGATAATTAGCTCAATACTATTGTACAACAAGCAGCAATACCATTAAAAAGTTAAGGATCTAAAATTGGTTATCATCCTAGGGAACAATGCTATAAAAGAGAAGCAAACAGCCAATCTAATCAGAAGGGATATTATCTGAAGGAAAAAAAACACTCCAAAAAACATGTAAGCTTTACTTAGAACTACAGTGAACTTCAATATTTTTCTTAGTAAATCAAGTCCTTTCTAAGAATATGGGACTAAAATATCTGTCTAGAATTGGAAAATCCATTATCTTAATTTTTATTACACTTACTGGTAAATGTTAAGTTAGAGCATCCTATACTTTTCCAAACATATAAATCACCAAACTATTTGTCTGCCAGAATAAAGTGAAAGAAAAGAAAGGCATTTAGAGGCAGGGAAGGAGTAGTAATGGTACATACAGAAAACCTAAAAGCAAAGTTTTAAACTAAGTATAATTTCTTATTGCAGCAAATATTTCAACAAAGTAAACTGAAGTCTATAGCCCTGGCCATAATTTTTAGACCCATTTTATACTTATGTACTAAATAAGATCTAAGGGGAGACATACCCTAATTTCAAGTAAGAACAAAAAATTATTACACTCTAAAGCAGTCTCTTGCTTACGACTTACTTTCCATCTCTCCTTCACAGCTCCTCCTTAAAACTATTTGTTTCAGGGCACCTGGGTAGCTGAGTCAGTTAAGCATCTGCCATTGGCTCAGGTCATGACCCCAGAGTCCTGGGATGGAATCCCACATCAGACTCCCTGCTCAACAGGGAGCCTGCTTCTCCCACTCCCTCTGATGCTCCCCCTGCTTGTTCTTGTTCTTTCCCCCTCTGTCAAATTAAATAAATAAATAAATAAAATCTTTTTTGAAATTTCTAAAAACTACTTGTTTCACATTAACTTCTACATATAGATTTCATCTAAAATGTTCAGAAGGTTTGTCTATGTTTTTTTTTTATCAGTGTTATTTGAAGTCCATTGAACTCTTGTAAAAGGTATTTCCAGGAAACAAGTATTCATGTAGGTTATGTTAATCACATGATAAAATTAACTAAGTTAACAACAGAATAAGAGTAGACACTTACTGAACCTACTCTGCACTAGGCAATGCTCTCAGCAGTTCACCTTTATCACCTTATTTAACCATCACAATCTAAAAAGTAGATATATTCCCTTTTCACAATAAGGAAACTAAGGTATTAAAAGGTTAAGTAACTTGCCCAAGAGCAAAGAGTGTAATTAGGAAGAGGAAGAGACAGGTCTGAAACCAAGGAAGGTGCTCAGCTTACATTTTTCAACCTCTGTGTTCTAAAGCTTCTTAATATAGTACATAGCAATTAACTACACAGTAATTTAGTAAAATAAACAAACATTAATTGTATAAATTCTGTTTAAACTTTCTAGTACCAAAATACAAATACTAAGTAGATACTATCCCATACACTCAGAATCAATATAGTAAATCCTATTCTCTAAAAGCTATGAAACAGTTCAATAATGGTAGAATCTTCTTTTCATAACAAAAAGGAAAACTGCCCCATACTCACCGAGATCAATACTGCTGTTAATATGGATGCAATAAACTGAATGAGAATCTCACCTAACAAATTCTTCCATAAGTCTCAACACTCCTTTGTACAACACTCAACAGAAAAACACGAACTTTTGTTCTATTACTTATATGAAGTACCTACGCAAGAGAGTTAATATAAATTGAACACTGTTCATATACAAATATATAGTCTTTGTATGTATATAAAATTTGGAGCAAGTCCCATTCATCAATCCTAAGAGTCAGTGCCTTTCATCTAATTCTCAATGTACTCCTCTAGCAATACCTGCCAGACTCAATAAAGAAAACAACAGTAACCATTCCCTAGTTCCTTAATTAAAAAGTGGTATTAAGCTAGAGGGAAAAAAGCTGACCAAATGGAATCTGACACCAGCTGAAGAAAAAAACTTGTAAGGGATAATCTACCACTCTAAATCACCGGCATAACATAACTGAACTCGAGGTTCATCACTGGGGGTGCATCAAATATAACACAACCCAAGAAAGTGTTGAAAGCAAAGAACTTTGTATTATTTGTTACAAATAAGGAAATAAGGATCTAGCTCTCAAACCACTCTCCCCATGAGGTTAGTGCCTTTATTCAATGTATGAGGGGGCAGGAGCAGGAGCTCACATAAGCACCCTGGTTCGACTGTGCTTGTCTAACATGTCAACATGCCTGCTGGTACATATGTCCTATCTTCAAAAACTGGCAGAAAGCTCTGCCCACAGGAGAAGGCCTTAGAATTATAATGAACTAAAGCTAACTTCAGGACAATGCAGGGGGTCTTCTGCACAAGTCCTCACTTCTAATCCAGCTCACATAGGAGCTATCAGGGGAGATAGCTAGCAAGGAGCTCTCACGTGAAACACCTGGTTGGGCCTCCCCTTGGCTGAAACTGTTGGTTTTGCAAAACAAAATACATTCCTTCCCTGCTTTTGGCCCTTCCCCTCCTTCGTTCTGCTGATAGGTTTCAGCTTTAGGCTGTCTTACTTGAGACCTCTTCTGTAACTTCCTGTTGCATTCTAGCTAACAAAAACAAGTCAGATTTATTTTCAAGGTACTTTACACTAACATTAATAAAATGGCAAAACTAGTTTAACTGTTACAATTTTTTCAGGCACACTTCTATTACCAGGAGAATACCCCTTTAGAGAGACCATATGAAAATAAGCTATTTAACGAAGAAACGTTTTAGGTACTGGTTCACAAAAACCACAAACACTTGCATATTCTTTTTCTAAACCAGAAGAAACACTGCCACCCACTGACTGCTGAGTGATTTTTTAACTATAAGTACAAAGCCTTCACTCCTTGAATGTCAAAAAGGAACCATTACAGAAGTTTTATTTCTTTTAGCATTTAAAATATTCTTACACCTTTTTAGCTTCCAGATCATGGTTCTCACAATTTTCTCCTAAGAAACACTACCAGTGAAAAACTCTTAAATCAAAGTCCTGTAATTCATCGCTAACAGTGGGGCACAATATATTACCCATAATCTATAGCTGTCAAACCTGCTTGACCTTAATCTCAACAACAAGGAACATAATCAAGAGATGTAGAATGTACAAAATCCTGTAAGACAAGTCAGCCAATTCTTTCACCAAGTGGCATGAAAAAAAAAAAAAAAAAAAAGAAAAAGGAAATGAATACTATTCTAAATTAAAAGACACTTGAAAGACAACCAAACATACCCACCTTATTCAATTTTCTGGCTCACACAAACCACTTGTTAGAGTATATTTGAGAACAATGTAGAAAACTTGCTGAAAGTATTAAATGGTACTAAAATCACTATTTTTATTTTTCTAGGTTTGATAAAATTAAACAAATTAAGTATCCTTTTACAGATGAATACTCAAGTATTTATCACTAAATACTTTAAACACCTTAGAAAAAAAACATAAAAAAACAAAAACAGCAAAATGTTAACTGCCAAATCTAAGTGATGGGTATATGGCAGTTTGTATTTTTCATTTGCCATCTACATGTTTTAAAAATTTAAAAGAAAAAAAATTCAAAATAAGAAATTTTAAAAATGTCTGTATGACCAAAAAACATAGTTATTTTGGTAGTAATCAGTTTTTGTTTTAATACAAGGCTTAAATATAAATTTGCTTCCATTGAACCACATGTATATGGTTCAATGGAGAGAGATATATATATGTGTGTGTATAGATACACACACACATATATATATCTCTACCAAATGTCTCAGGACAGAAGCTCCAGTGGGTACAAGATCTATCACAAAAACAATTTCCAATCAAACTGCCAAAGTCTGTCAACAAATATTTACTTATTTCCATTGAGGGACATTCCTAAAGACCTATAGCATCTGTTACCTACATCTCTTTTTAGTAAACCCTCATTTTCTTTTTGTTCTCAAACCTGCCACTGGTATAGCTGAAGCCCAGGAGGGTCATGGGCTTGATCTTACAGTTCCCTAAGTCCTCTAAACCTTGCACAGTCACAGCCTGTGTTCTGCCACTGGTACCTAAATGATGCTCTCATGTATTTAAAGAATCACAATTTGTGAAGGGGAAGAAAAAGGTCAAACTACCCTTCTTCCCACTGGGACCTTATCCTTGTTCACAGATGTATTTCAGGCATCTAATACAGTGACCAGCAGAGTAGGAACCCAATTATTTGTCTTGTGGCTAGAACAAACAACACTACTTCAAGAGCAATTTACGAAGAGAGTTTAGTAGTAAATTTTTTTGAGCTTTTACTCTCCTTTTCCTGAGTCCCTCTTTCTAGGACCCAGGCAATGGTTTGTATTCTACAGAAAAGACAAGCACCATGCTATACTAAAAATCTCTTCTGTTCAGTGCACAGTTCCCCCCGACCTTTTTCTGGCTCACGCTAGCCCAATGAGTCTCTCTCCTCCCTTAAAAGTTCCCACCAAGGGCGCCTGGGTGGCTCAGTGGGTTAAAGCCTCTGCCTTCGGCTCAGGTCATGATCCCAGGGTCCTGGGATTGAGCCCCACATCCGGCTCTCTGCTCAGCGGGGAGCCTGCTTCCCCTTCTCTCTCTGCCTGCCTCTCTGACCACTTGTGATCTGTCTGTCAAATAAATAAATAAAATCTTAAAAAAAAAAAAATTTGGCAGAGCAAGAGACAAGATCTAGAATCAATATGGCACTTAGTGAGGCAATCAGAAACACCCAAATGAAACTGAAAACAGGGTGCCTGGGTGGCTCAGTTGAGTTAGGCTACTGCCTTCAGCCCGGGTCATGATCCCAGAGTCCCGGGATCCAGTCCCGCATTGGGCTCCTGGCTCTATGGGGGATCTGCTGCTCCCTCTGATCTTCTCCCCTCTTATGCTCTCTTTCTCTCTCTCAAATAAATAAATAGAATCTTAAAAACAAAGAACAAAAACAAACAAACTGAAAACAAGCTATTTCACCTATTTACTGATTTGCTTAGAAACACACATTTATGGGGTGCCTGGGTGGCTCAGTTAAGCATCTGCTTTCAGCTCAGGCTATCCCATGGGTCCTGGAACTGAGCCCCACATCGGGCTCCTTAATCAGTGAGGAGTCTACATGTCCCTCTCCTTTTCTCCCTCTGCCCCTCTGCCTTCCCCCACCCCAGGTCATGCTCTCTCTCATTCGCACTCTCTCTCAAATAAATAAAATCTTAAAAACAAACAAACAAACACATATTTATGTTTTAAGGAAATTTTACTACAGTATAATATCCTGAAGGCTAGAGTTATAACCATGTAAGTGGCTCCTTGGTACACTCACATATTTAACATTCATAATTTCAACTATTTGGGAATTTTCCCTAGGGATCATATCATGAAGTTAGAGGTTTCCAGAGTAAGTATGAAAGTCTCCGCTACTAGGCTGAGTGATCTTAACACTAACCAATCCATCTCAAAGTAGCTATGTGGCTCCACTTTGTTAGCTTATTTAGAACACATACCAACTCATCAGAAAGACTATTCTGAAGTGTGACTGACCTTTGAACAACATGAGGATTAGGGGCAACACCCACCTCCACATACAGTCGAAAATTTGTGAATAACTTTTGACTCCCCCAAAACCTAACTGTGAATAGTCTACTGTCGACTGGAAGCCTTCCTGGTAACATAACAGTTGATTAACACATGTATTTTGTATGTTGTATGTATTATATACTGTATTCTTACAATAAAGTTAGAGAAAGAGAACGTACTACAAAAATAATAAGAACATTTACAGAACTGTACTGTAAAAAGATTCCATATGTAAGTGGACCTGCGCAGTTCAAACCTGCGCTGTTCGAGAGTCAACTATATTGTAATGTGGTTTCACCTTGCTTCTGTTTCCTTTTACCCCTATCAAGCAAACAATACACATCCATTCAATGGGAATTTATTCATCATCAACCCTTCAGTTTTCAAAAATTTCTAAGTTTTAGCCTTAAGAGTTAACATCAACATTCTTACATTCAGGTTTCTATGAAAAGCATAGTTTTATAAAAAATCCATTTTGTATCAAATCAAGCTCAATTTTGTGACTGCCAACAATTTTCTCTCAACTGCTGTTTCTATAATACGGCACCCCTCAAAAGAACATAATTTATTTTAATGTGAAAGAAAAAGAGGATATAGAAATATCCTCTTAAATATGGGTTGCACTGAGCAGCAGGTTCTACTTTTAAGTGTATGCTGCACTCCTTTGCTAAAAGAACTACCTCAACTATGACCTCACATTTTTTATGTGGGAAATTAATTCAGTATATGAAGACCACTTAGCATCACAGTAAAAGTATTTTTAAAAGAACTTTCCTATACTTCAGATTACCAAAATAATAGGGGCTACTTTATTAACTAGCAAAACTGTTTTTTATAAGAATGTCTTCCTACATATACTACCTTCAATTCAATTACACATCTTAAACCCCATCAAACCCATCAGACATGATTGTATTTCCCTCTAAACTATGTTCTGTGTTTCTAGGTTCAGCCACTCCAATCCATACTGAAAGGTGCTAAGCCGAATTTTTTTCCAGGTATCTTAGGATATGTATATCCTCCCAAAATTCCTGCTCTTTTATACTATGCCACTTTGAAATCTGGAAGGTACCTAAGAACAAGTCTCCTCTTCTACTTATTCATTTAAGAGTTATTGAGCACCACCCACTTTTCTGCATCCTTCTGAGCTTGACAGTAAGACTATAACAATAAAGACTACAATTTTCTCTCTCAAGAAACTCACAGTGAAGTAGATCTCAGAAAGATAAGTCAACAATTCTAAGTCAGCACCATGGAATAAATACGATGCCTGAAGTACATACAGGATGCTAGGAAGACCTGTATTTTACAACATACAGAGAGAAAACAGGCTCCTCATATTACAAGAAAACTGACCAAGAAAGTTGAAGGGCTCAGAAAGCTAACTCAAACAAGCTATCCAGAATACAGTCTCTGATTAGATACAATTCTTAGAGACTGCTTAGGCTGAATATAATTTATACCTGAAAACTAAAGCAACACATTAGGAGAGTACAACTTGAGAAAGCTGAACTACGAATTCAGACTTCTGAGGAAGAGTACTCTTTCATAAAATAATAGCAACCCTCAACCTTCTAGACATTTGACTAGGGAAAAGAGCCTATATAAAAGTAAGTGGAAGAGTATAAGATGGAGATAAAGTTGAGCAAAATCAGCAAGAAATTCACAGAAAGATCTGAGAGAATAAACAGTCCACTTCTTAAATCCTAGTTGGATAGCAAGCAAAAGCAATGATTTAGAAAACAACCTTCAACAAAAAGAATTTCTCTTACACTCAACATCCTTAGATAAACCTAATATTGGCTATTTAAACCAACTGGGTTCAAAGTAGAGAACCTAATGTGATTCTGGCTTAAACTCTGATATATGTAAGAATTATCTGGGAAGCCTGTTACAAATGCAGAGCCCCAAATTATATCTTCAAAGTAAGGATTACAAAGGCAAACAAGAACACTGTTAAAAATACTATGAGGGCACCTGGGTGGCTCAGTGGGTTAAGCCTCTGCCTTTGGCTCAGGTCGTGATCTTAGGGTCCTGGGATCGAGCCCCTCATCGGGCTCTCTGTTCTGCAGGGAGCCTGTTTCCCCCTTTACCTCTGCCTGCCTCTCTGCTTACTTGTGATATCTCTCTCTCTCTGTCTGTCAAATAAATTAAAAAAAAAAAAACTATGAGACTCAGTAGTGTTACATGGTACAGTACAAAATATTAGGTTGAACAATATGAAAATCGCTACTTTAATAAGGTGAAAAATAATTAAATACAAAAATGTCAAAGTGAATGAAAAAATGCAGTCTCTTCAAAAAATGGTGCTAAATACAAAAGGGCTCTCACCCACCACTTCTGTCAGACTCCTTCCCTACATCTGCCCTACAGGCATCAATTGCCCAGGAATGTCAATTTTAACTTTCTATATTCCAACTCTATCCTTCATAAGTGTTCTCTTTATCACAGCTTCTTGTTTCCATCTGAACCTCAAAAGCCTCAAAACGGTCTCTGCCTTCAGACCATTTCACTACCAATCAATCCCTGCTTATGGGCAACTAAGCAATCTTATTCATCACTCTCCAGTTTAAAATCTTTCAAATGTTACCTATTATTCTGAAGCTTTTAGGGCCACCGGAAAGAATTCATAGTCTTTGATTAAAATATTTAGAGGGGTAAAACTACAGGCATTTTCTTATCAGTAGCAGTTTTCATAATAAAATTTAACTATGTTAAATCACTTACATCATAAAACAATTTCCTATCAGCAGCCAGTCGTTTGGAAGCCAGAGTCTTGGTAACATGATAGAAGGTAAGTAATGCTCTGTGCTGTCGAAGATCATCTTGGACTTTCACAGATTCTATAAGAGTGGGAATCAGTTCAGGCCACTGTCTAGGACAGTCTAATCGAGCAACTTTCGCAATTAGCACTGCAATTTGAGTTGCAATCTAAAGAGAAAAAAATTAATCATCAAAAATAAACATACGTAATCAAATCAGCAGATAAGGAATGCATTCAGTTAGTTAGTTAGATGGTTAGACATTGGACAAAAGTAAATAAAATGTCCCTGAAAACTGCTTACTGAACATAGCAATTCACAAAGTATGGTCTATGAATCAAGGCTAGATTTTCTTATGTAACTTCTCCCAAAATAATATATTCCAACAGACTAAAGGAAGTAGATATGAAAATCTAGATGTCTTCTTTTAAATACCAGACACTATGGCAATATGCAAAAAAGCACAACAGTTTTATTCATCTCACTAAATATTTGGGGAAAGAGCTATGTTTCATTCCTTAAAATCTATTATGCTAACAACTGATGGTTTTATTATTTCAATTAATATTTTTCAATTTGTTTTCATTGCTAACACAGTAAGTATCAAAGATACAACACTTTTTAAGTATTCAAATTAATTAAGTGTAATAAATAGGAACTTGTAAAAATCTAAGGATTTTTTTAACTATAAGCAAAACTTACTCTTTTAAGCAAAATCGCACTCTGTAGGAAAAAAAAATTAACTGTGTAATCTATTTTCTAACCCCCTCAGTGTACACAGTGAGAATCAAAAATGTGATGGATGATGGAATAGAGAAGACATCTGATAGTGTAAAGAAAGGAGGGAGGAGAATAACAAATCATTAAAATTAATTTCTAAGACAATAAATATATAGAGACTTGCTTCCACTAGTGTGTATCTTAAAATGACTTCTGAATTTCAGAACAAGAGCTGAATATAACCAAAATTCTTAAGAGCAGGAACCGAATCTCAGAATTTAAAACCCATAAACATCACAAATGGACATTATAAAATTTCATTTTTAATGCCAAAAACAAAATTAATTTGGGAAAGAAGTAAAAAATAAGGCAAAAGAAAGAATACTTAGCTTTTGTTTTCGCACTAACCTGGTTTACTGGTTCATTGAAGTTGGTGATTAACCCTGCACGCAAAGTAGATTTCTCCTCCTCGGACAGAGCACTGTAAAAAGATTTATTTATTATGCAAAAGAATGCAACCTAAAAATAAACAATGGTAAACACTATTTTGAATTTTAACAATAAAAAGCCTTGGAACAAGTGATTCTGATTAGTTTTGCTAAACAAACAGAATTATTTCCATTACTTATAATATTGGCCCATCAAATAACTCATAAGCACAAAACTCCTTCACAAGGAGAATAAATATAAAGCACAAAATAGTAAACAGTGGAAAATAAGAGAAATCCAGAGTAAGAAATATGGTATTTTGACATTTCCTTAATGGGTATAAAAATAGTTGCCTAAAGGGACGCCTGGGTGGCTCAGTTGGTTAAGCGGCTGCCTTTGGCCCAGGTCATGATCCCAGCATTCTGGGATCGAGTCCCACATCCGACTCCTTGCTTGGCAGGGAGCCTGCTTCTCTCTCTGTCTCTGCCTGCCAGTCTGTCTGCATGTGCTTGCTCTTTCTCTCTCTCTGACAAATAAATAAATAAAATCTTAAAAAAAAAAAAAAATAGTTGCCTAAAAAAAAACTTAGTCGTTGCTAAATGAAATGAGTCTTCCATTGACTTCTTTTATAAAATCTGAGTGAGGTTATTCTATGGAGGATCAAGAATTAGAGGATATCTGAGATGAAGGACTTACTAGAAATCAAATAGTCTTAGCAGACAACAAAAAGAAATAAAAGGCATCCAAATCAGCAAAGAAGTCAAACTCTCACTCTTTGCAGATGATAAGATACTTCATATGGAAAACCCAAAAGAGTCCACCCCAAAACTGCTAGAACTCATACAGGAATTCAATAAAGTATCAGGATATAAAATCAATGTACAGAAATCATTTCTGTTGCATTTCTATACACCAACAAAACAGAAGAAAGAAATTAAGGAGTTGATTCCATTTAGAATTGCACCCAAAACCATAAGATGTCTGGGAATAAATCTAACCAAAGAGACAAAGAATCTGTACTCAGAAAGCTATAGAATACTCATGAAAGAAATTGAGGAAGACACAAAGAAATGGAAAGATGTTTCATGCTCATGGACTGAAAGAAGAAATACTGTGAAAATATCTATGCTACCTAGAGCAATCTACACATTTAATGCAATCCCTACCAAAACACCATCAACTTATTTCAAAGAAATAGAACAAATAATCCTGAAATTTATATGGAACCAGAAAAGACCCTGAATAGCCAGAGGAATGTTGAAAAAGAAAACCAGAGCTGGCAGCATCACAATTCCAGACTTCAAGCTCTATTACAAAGCTGTCATCATCAAGGCAGTATGGTACTCACACAAAAACAGACACATAGATCAATGGAACAGAATAGAGAGCCCAGAAATGGACCTTCAACTCTATGGTCAACTCATCTTTGACAAAGCAGGGAAGAATGTCCAACAGAAAAAATACAGTCTCTTCAACAAATGGTGTTGGGAAAATTGGACAGCCCCATGCAGAAGAATGGAACTGGACCACTTCCTTACACCACACACAAAAATAGACTCAAAATGGATGAAAGACCTCAATGTGAGACAAGAATCTATCAAAATCCTTGAGGAGAACACAGGCAGCAACTTCTTTGACCTCAGCCGCCCCAACTTCTTCCTAGAAACATCACCAAAGTCAAGGAAAGCAAAGGCAAAAATGAACTACTGGACTTCATCAAGATCAAAAGCTTTTGCACAGCAATGGAAAAAGTCAACAAAACCAAAGAAACAACCGAAAGAATGGGAGAAGATATTTGCAAATGATGTATCAAAGGGCTAGTATCCAAAATCTATAAAGAACTTTTCAAACTCAACAAAGAACAAATAATCCAACCAAGAAATGGGCAGAGGACATGAACAGACATTTCTGCAAAGAAGACATCCAGATGGCCAACAGACACATGAAAAAGTGCTCCACATCACTTGGCATCAGGGACATACAAATCAAAAACACAATGAGATGCCACCTCACACCAGTCAGAATGGCTAAAATTAATATGTCAGGAAACAACAGATGTTGCCGAGGATGCAGAGAAAGGGGAATCCTCCTATACTGTTGGTGAGAATGCAAGCTGCTGCAGCCACTCTGGAAAACAGTATGGAGTTTCCTCAAAAAATTGAAAATAGAGCTTCCTTACGACCCAGCAATCAAACAGAAAATCAACAAGGACACAGTGATTCTATATGAGACACTGGGCCAAAAAGACCTAAGAGATATATTCAGAACATTCCATCCTAAAGCAGCAGAATACACATTCTTTTCAAGTGCATATGGAACCTGATCTTCACAACAGATCACATACTAGGCCACAAAACAGGCCTCAACAATTTCAAAAAGACGTAAGTCATACCAGGCATCCTTTCTGAGCACAATGCTATGAAACTAGAAATCAATCTCAAGAAGAAATCTAGAAAGAACACAAATACAGGGAAGTTAAATAACATACTACTAAACAATTAATGGGTCAATCAGGAAATCAAAGGAGAAATTAAAAAAAATGCATAGACATGAAAATGAAAACACAATGGCCCAAAATCTTTGGGATGCAGCAAAAGCTGTTCTAGGAGGGAAGTTTATAGTCACACAGGCCTATTTCAAGAAGCCAGAAAAGTCTCAAATAAATAACCTAACCTTACATCTAAAAGAGCTAGAAAACAAACAAAACCCCAACCAGCAGAAGGAAGGAAATAGTAAAGATTGGAGCAGAAATAAATGAAATAAAAACTAAAAAAACAATAGAACACATCAATGAAGCCATGATGGCATTCTCTGAAAAGATCAACAAAACTGATAAACCTCTAGCCAGACCAGAAAAAGAAGAGAAAGGACTCAAAATCAGAAATGAATGAGAAGGAGTGCCTGGTGGCTCAATTGGTTAAAGCCTCTCCCTTGGGTCAGGTCATGATCCCAGGGGTCCTGGGATTGAGTCTCCGCATAGGGCTCTCTGCTCAGCAGGGAGCCTGCTTCCTCCTCTCTCTCTGCCTACTTGTGATCTCTGTCTGTCAAATAAATAAATAAAATCTTAAAAAAAAAAAAAGAAAGAAAGAAATGAATGAGAATAACCAGCACCACAGAAATACAAAATATTAAAAGAGAACATTATGAAAAATTAACTGCCAACAAAATGGACAACTTGGAAGAAATTGGATAAACTCCTAGAAATATGTAACTCTCAAACTGAATTAGGAGAGGCGCCTGGGTGGCTCAGTGGGTTAAAGCCTCTGCCTTTGGCTCGGGTCATGATCCCAGGCTCCTGGAATCGACCCTCGAGTCAGGCTCTCTGCTCAGCAGGGAGCCTGCTTCCTCCTCTCTCTCTCTCTCTCTCTCTCTCTCTGCCTGCCTCTCTGCCTACTTGTGATCTCTGTCTGTCAAATAAACAAATAAAATCTTTTAAAAATAAATTAATTAATTAAATTAAATAAACTGAATCACGAAGAAATACAAATTTTTTTAAAGAATGACTGCCAGGAATGAAATTGAATCAGTAATCAAAAAACTCCCTACAAGCAAAAGTGTAGGATGGCTTCATAGGAAATTCTATCAAACACTTAAAGCGAAGGTTAATACCCATTCTTCTCAAACTATTCCAAACAAGGGAGGAAGGAAGCTTCCAGATTCATTCTATGAAACCAGCATTACCCTATTACTAAAACGAAATGAAGACACTACAAAAAAACCAACTACAGGCCAAAATCTCTGATGAACATAGACACAAATGCTTCAATGGAATATTAGCAAACCAAACCCAACCATACATTAAAAACTCATTTGCCACAATCTGTTGGAATCTACTTCTGGGACAGCATTCACAAACCAAGCAACATCATACATGGTATCAGTAAAAGAATGGATAAAAACCATGTAATCCTTTCAGTAAATGCAGAAGCATATCTCAAAGCACAACAATCATTCGTGATAAAAAAAATCCTCAACAAAATAGGTTCAGGGAGGACATACCTCAACATAGTAAAGGCCCTCTATGAAAAACCCAGAACTAACATCATCTTCCATGGCAAAAAACTGAAAGCTTTTTCCCTGAGATCAGGAATGAGATAAGGATGTCCACTCAAAAATTTTATTCAACACAGTACTGAAAGACCAAGCCATAACAATCAGACAAGAAAAAGAAATAAAAGACCTACAAATTAGTAAGGAAAAACACTTTCACTTCTGCAGATGACAGGATACTACACATAGAAAACCCTAAGGACTCCCCCCCAAAAATACCAGAACTCATAAACAGATTCAGTAAAGAAGCAGGATACAAAAATCAACATACAGTAATCTGACCTGTTTCTATAAGCAAATAATGAATAGGAGAAAGAGAAATTTTAAAAATCCCATTTATAACTATACCAAAAATAATAAAATACCTAGGAATAAACTTAGCTAAGGAGATGAAAGACCTGTACTATGAAAACTATAAAACACTGATGAAAGACATTGAAGAGGACACAAAGAAATGGAGATATTCCACGCTCATGGATTGGGAGAACAAATATTCTCAAAATGTCCATACTACCCAAAGCAACAAAGCAATCTACAGACTGAATGCAATCCCTATCAAAATACCAAAAGCATTTTTCACAGACCTAGAACAAATAATCCTAAAATCTGTACTGAACCACAAAAGATTCTAAGTAGCCTAAGCAGTATGTGAAAAAGGACAAAACTGGAGGTATTATAATCCCTGGTTTCAAGATACACTCAAAGCTGTAATAATCAAACTGGTATGGTAATGGCCAAAAAACAGACACATACATCAACAGACACATGGAACAGAAAAGAGAGCTAGGAAAGAAACCCACAATTAACCTTTGACAAAGGAGGCAGGAATGTGCAGTGGGAAAAAGACAGTGTCTTCAACAAATGGTGCTGGGAAAACTAGGGACAGCTACACACAAAAGAATGAAACTGGACCACTTTCTCACACCATCCACAACAACAAACTCAGAATGGCTTAAAGAACTAACCCATAAAAAATCTAAAACTATAAAAAATCCCACAAGGGAGCACAGGCAGTAATTTCTCTGACATTGGGCGTAGCAAAGTTTTTCTCTATGTTCCTCCTGAGGAAAGGTAAACAAAAACAAAAATAAACTAATGGGACTACAGAAAATAAAAAGCTCCTGCAGAGAGAAGGAAACAATAAAAGTAAAAGGCAACCTTCTGAATAGAATATATTGGGAAATGATATTAAATGATAGTTTTCCAATTAGAATCTGACAGTTTTCTGATTAGAATCCATTAGTATTCAAAATCTATTAAGAACTTAAACAGAGGCACCTGGGTGGCTCAGTGGGTTAAGACTCTGCCTTAGGCTCAGGTCAAGATCTCAGGGTCCTGGGATTGAGTCCCACATCAGGCTCTCTGCTCAGCGGGGAGCCTGCTTCCTACTCTCTCTCTGCCTGCCTGCCTCTCTGCCTACTTGTGATCTCTCTCTGTCAAATAAATAAATAAATTCTAAAAAATAAATAAATAAATATTTTTTTTTTTAAAAAAGAACTTAAACTTCAACACATTAAAAAAGCCAAATAGGGGCGCCTGGGTGGCTCAGTGGGTTAGGCCACTGCCTTCGGCTCAGGTCATGATCCCGGGGTCCTGGGATCGAGTCCCGCATCGGGCTCTCTGCTCCGCAGGGAGCCTGCTTCTCCCCTTCCCCTCTCTGCCTGCCTCTCTGCCTACTTCTGATCTGTCAACTAAATAAATAAAATCTTAAAAAAAAAAAAAAAAAAAAAAAAAGCCAAATAGGGGGTGCCTGGGTGGCTCAGTGGGTTAAGCCGCTGCCTTCAGCTCAGGTCATGATCTCAGGGTCCTGGGATCGAGTCCCACATCGGGCTCTCTGCTCAGCAGGGAGCCTGCTTCCCCCCCCCCAGCCTGCCTCTCTGCTTACTTGTAATCTCTGTCTGTCAAATAAATAAATAAAATCTTAAAAAAAAAAAAAAAGCCAAATAATCCAATCAAAACATGGGAAGAAGACATGAAAAGACATTTTTCCAAAGACAGAGAGATGGCCAACAGACACATGAAAAAGATGCTCAACATCCCTAATCATCAGAAAAATGCAAATTAAAACCACAATGAGACTTCACCTCTCATACCTGTCAGAAATGGTTAAAAATCAAAAACAGGTATTCGCCAGGATGTGGAGAAAAAGGAACCCTCATGCACTGGTGATGGGAATGCAAACTGGTCCAGACACTATAGAAAACAGTATGGTGTTTCCACAAAAAAGTAAATACAGAATTACCATACGATGCAGTAATTCTGCCACTGGCTATTTACACAAAGACTACAAAGACACAAATTTGAAAAGTTATTTGCACCTCTATGTTTGCTGAAGCATTATTTACAATAACCAAAATGTCTACTGACAGATGACTGAAAGACGATGTGGTACACATACCAGAATACTACTTGACCATAAAGCAGAATGAAATCTTCACGTTTACAACAACGTGGCTGAATCCAGAGTATAATGCTTTGCCAAATTAGCCAGTATGAGAAAGACAAATACCACATGATTTCACTCATATGTGTAATTTAAGAAACAAAACAAAGAACAAGAGAGACAAACCAAGGAGCAATATTAAAGACAGGGAAAAAACTGGTGGTTACTAGAGGGGAGAAGGTTGGGGGAATGGGTGATATGATTATGATGAAGGGGAAAAAGAGTACACTTATGATGAGCACTGAGTAATGTACAGAATTGCTGAATCATTGTATTATATAACTGAAAGTAATTTAACACTGTATTTTAACTATACTGGAACTAATTTTTTTAAAAAAGGAATACTACTCGGGGCACCTGGGTGGCTCAGTGGGTTAAAGCCTCTGCCTTCGGCCCAGGTCATGATCCCAGGGTCCTGGGATCGAGCCCCACATTGGGCTCTCTGCTCAGCAGGGAGCCTGCTTCCCTTCCTCTCTCTCTGCCTGCCTCTCTGCCTGCTTGTGATCTCTGTCTGTCAAATAAATAAATAAAATCTTAAAAAAAAAAAAAAAAAAGGAATACTACTGGCAAAATAATATAAAACAGTATGTTGTGGGGCACCTGGTGGCTCAGTTAAAGCCTCTGCCTTCAGCTCAGGTCATGATTCCTGGGTCCTGGGATTGAGCCCTGCATCGGGCTCTCTGCTCAGGAAGGAACCTGTTTCCCCCTCTCTCTCTGCCTACTTGTGATCTTTCTCTCTATCAAATACATAAAATCTTTAAAAAAAAAAAAAAGTACATTGTGGAGTTTAAAATATATGTAGAATTAAAGTATTCTACCACAACAAAAGTAAAAGACAGGAAGGCATAAATGGAGTCAAAGTATAATGACATTCTTATATTACCTAGAAAAAGCAAACTACTAATATAAGGATAGGCTCTAATAAGTCAAGGATACTTATCAAAAGCTCTAAAATAAATCAGTTGGGTAATAAAAGTGTCCTGATAACCTTGGGGGAAAAATTTAGTAACAAAAAAATTTGTGAATAATCTTTGGATTATTATTTGGATATAAAGAGGAACATTTCCTGAGGACAAGGTCAATTCCACAAAAACATAATGACCCTTAACTTATATGACCTGAATAGAATAGCCTCAATATACAGAGAGCAAAAACACAATATAAAGAAAAAAATAGCCAAGCCCATAATCACACCTGGAGATTAACCTACCTCCCTCAGAAAATGATGAAAAAGTAGCAACAAAAACAATAAGGATACAGAAGACACGAATAGCATAAGTGATAAATGTGACCTAACTGACATATATCAAACATTACAATCCACAATGGCAAAACACACATTGCTCTCAGAGGCACATAAAACATTTACCAGAATACCATATGCTGAGATTACTAAACAAGACAGCAAATTTCAAAGAATGAAATCAGTAACAAAAAAACACACACACACAAAAGCCCTACATGCCAGAAATTAAGCAATATATTTCTAATTAACCCATGGGTCTAAAAAGAAATCACAGGAGGAATTTTAAAGTATCTTTTAACTGAATGGTAACAAAACTGAGTTAAACCTAAGATTACAAGAAAAGCCCTAAACTTTCAAATGCATACATAAGAAGTAAAAATCAATTACTGATGCTTCCATTTCAAAAAAACTAGAAAACTGCAAATAAAATACAAAAAAGTAATAGGAAGTAATCGAGGCTTATGAAGTATAACAACTAAAGCAAAGACAGAAACACCAGAGGGCAAACCAGAGAATCCCAAAACAGCTCATTACAGGTATGACGCCTGATTTCTAACAAGGGAACCACTGAAATGGGACAGGGCAAGAGTAACTGCTGCTGCCCCTCCTTCGCATACACACCTTGTGAGGAAATCACTTCCAGAGAGATAATATACACGGAGATGTGAAACATAAAACAAAGCTTCTACCAGAAAACACAGATTATTTTCATGATCTTGGAATGAATAAAATGTTTCTAAATGGGCCCCAAAAGAATATAAAACTAGCTAAATTGAACCTCATTAAAATTAAGAATTTCTCTTCATCCAAAAACATAAGAAACTGAAAGGCACATGACAAAGCAGGAGGAAATATTTTCAATACATAGTTTTAACAAAGGACCTAAGTCTAAAATATATACAAAGTCTCACAAATCAATAAGATACCCCACTTTTTTATGTACAAATAGCAGGCTCTTCATAAAAGAGGATATCCAAATGAATAATAAGTATATGAAAAGGGTGGGTGCAAGTATATGAAAAGGGTGAGAGTGGGTGCAAAGGTGACAGTGAGGGGCAGGCGGGAGGCGGCTCGGGGAGCAGTCATGTTTCACCTGGTTCCAAGGGACAGTTACCAACATTCTAACTGTACCACCATTTGCGCACTTTCTCAGTTATGTTATGTATTACACTTTCATAAAAGTTTCTTTAAACCTTGACAGGGATTTATTTAAGGTTAGTAAACAAATGAGCAAACAAGATTAAGATAAACATTCAAGTGAAAAGAATGAATGCCTAAGGCAAGTCTATGCTTTCCCATGAGAGAGGATCTCTTTAAAAAGAACTGTGCAGGGCGCCTGGGTGGCTCAGTGGTTTAGGCCGCTGCCTTCGGCTCAGGTCATGATCTCAGGGTCCTGGGATCGAGTCCCGCATCGGGCTCTCTGCTTGGTGGGGAGCCTGCTTCCCTCTCAGCCTCTCTGCCTGCTTGTATCTCTCTCTGTCAAATAAATAAATAAAAATCTTTAAAAAAAAAAAAAAAAGAACTGTGCAGTACTTTCCAACTTTGAGAGCTCCCGTCTACCATCAAACCACGAAATCATGTTTTCTACTAAAATCTTTTGCTTCAGCCTTGAAATTCAAGTTTTCTTCTATGTCAGGAAGCCAGGTTCAAGAGTTTTCATAATTTTAACAAAGAGAATATAATATAATGATTAGCTACCAAAATATAAAGTGAATATGCAAAACATACATACATGATAAAGAAACAAACCATTAATCTAGAGAAAACAGTTAATAATGCACCATTAATTTCATACACTTACTATCATCAGAGGAATTCAGATTATCCTCCAAGCAGAAACTATAGAGTATCTAATTAATTAGGATCCAGTTAAAATTGCACTATTTATAGTAATAATATATAAGCTTAAATTAATCCGCATTCCGTGAAAATAGTGGTAGAGACATGAACTACGTAAGATGAAACTTCAACAAGAACACAAATAAGCAGATGCTTTAAGTGTACTATATTTAAATGAGTTCTTTGACTAATTTTTGCTCCCTTGTTCTCTTTCTAAGCACATTCTTACCTGCTCCCTTGGTGCATTCATCTCCTTTCTGGCCTCTACCTCAATATATAAACTAAATTCCAGTTTCTAATTCCTTATTTGGAAGTACAATCTGAAATATTTAATCATAATTTACCCTCCCTTCCAAAACTGTCATTTATAACCATATTCTCCATAAAAATGCAAGAACGAAATGCACTAAAATGTAAATGGACACAGCAGGAGAGAAGTATGCACCACAGGATGGTTCCAGTTGTGAACTATGTCACACACAATCTCATCACTAAATACTTCATTTCTCTCAAAATTATGAATTCTAAAATAAGACAAAGGGTTTGTATTACATTGCAGTATCCTAAGTGCAGCCTTAAAACATTCTAGTTCCTTCTGATATTATTCAAGAGCATATTTTATATGCACCTTGAAGTCCTTTGAAAGGTTTATGGTTTTTAAAGGACTTAACAGGGGCACCTGGGTGGCTCAGTGGGTTAAAGCCTCTGCCTTCGGCTCAGGTCATGATCCCAGGGTCCTGGGATCGAGCCCCACGTTGGGCTATCTGCTCGGCAGGGAGCCTGCTTCCTCCTCTCTCTCTCTCTCTCTGCCTGCCTCTCTGCCTCCTTGTGATCTCTATCTGTCAAATAAATAAATAAAATCTTTAAAAAAATAAAAAATAAAAAAATAAAGGACTTAACAAATGTAGAACATAAAAGAGCTACAGTGCCATCTACTGGAGAACAGAGACAATGTTACTTATTTGGCAAAGTTCACCATCAAACAAATTTCAGAGCCATGTCTACATTGTATTTCCAACAACTATATAACATGTAATTAGCTATTAAGAGAAATCTGTTCGCTTAACCATCTATGGAACAATTACAACTGAATCTGATGAGACTACAAATGTCTACTACCCTATTTCTACCACAAAGAAAATTATGCAAAAGACTTGGAAATTAACATCTCGTTGGCTCAGAAATGACCTGGGATTTCCTTCTCAATGACTTTTTTTTTTTAAATCCTAACTAAGTTCATACTTCTCTTATTTAAAAAAAAAAAAAAAAAAAAAAGACTTTTTCAACATGACTCATTCACTCAGCATTTGTTCTTTGCCCATAATATTAGATATCCTCAAAAGCAGAGGACAAGAAATCCATAACATCCCTTCCCAAATAAAAAAACTCACGGAGGGGCACCTGGGTGGCTCAGTGGGTTAAGCCTCTGCCTTCGGCTCAGGTCACGGTCCCAGGGTCCTGAGGTCGAGCCCTGCATCAGGCTCTCTGCTCAGCGGGGAGCCTGCTTCCCCCCTCTCTCTCTACCTGCCTCTCTGCCTACTTGTGATCTCTGTCTGTCAAATAAATAAATAAAATCTTTAAAATAATAATAACAATAAAAAATTAAAAAAAATTTTTTTTAAAAGCTCATGGAGAAAAGCATTAATAAGAACACTGACTTATGCAGAACATTTTATTTCTTCAGTAGTTAACACATTTTTCTTTAAAATCTCACACACTTCACAAACATGAATGTCATCCTACACGGGGACCATGCTAACCTTCCTTGCACTGTTCCAATTTTAGTATGTGTGCTGAAATAAGCACAAATAAATGCATTCTGCCACATAAACAATAAAGATTAACAGGAACATTCTTATACCTCCCTAAATCTGGAAAGGAGGCACTGGAAAAAAGGGTGAGGGAACTTACTGAGGCGCTACACGTCTCCAGTAACGATCAATTCCATTCTTAAAATACAGCACAGCAAGCCACCTTACATTTATATCCAGAGTGTGGTTTGTGAAAATATTCTGTAAATGAAAAGCATAATATTAAAATAAACATGCCGTAAGTTAAATTCTATACCCATAATGAAGTACGGATAATACTTTAAACGTTTCACTTAAATTTTATCACTAGAGAGATTATATATTTTAAGTATTTATAGCTCTACAGTTCATGAGAAAGCACACCCAGAAGTATGTTAATTTTTTAAGCTGAGTAATAAATATTTGGGACTCATTAAACTAGGCTACCATTAGGTATGTTTGAAAATATTTTGAATAAAAAATTAAACTCAGAGCAGTGAAGTGTGTAAACCTTGTGATTCCAGACCTGTAACCCTGGGGCTAATAATACATTATATGTTTAAAAAAAATTTAATTAAAAAAAAATTAAACTCAGAAACAAACCTAATCATGTATCACAACCTACACAAATATAAAACACTGAAATAAACATGTTTTTAATTAAAAAAAAAAGACCCATCGAAGCATATATTCAAAGATTCTAAGGAATCAAAGCCCTGAGTTCTTAGCACAGGCTATAAAATGAACTATTTCAAAGTATCCTCCTTATCAATTATGCTTACAAATAAGTTTGACAGCAGAACATTAACCCAAATACAGGCAGTCCTTGTTTGTGCAGAGCACTGGGAGAGCATAAAAATGACTAGGCAAGCTAAACATGCAACAAGATCTTAATCATCAAGGTAAAAATCACAATTGTTCTGTGACTTTTACACATTTTTACCAAAAATTTAACATTATCAAAAATGTATAACATATTTGTGTATGGAAATGAAAATAAAACAAATATTAACATTGTAATTTAAAACATAACATAGATGAATTAAAGTGTTTTATTTCCTTAGAAAAAACATACCTTAAAAAAATAAATACCTAGAATAGTGGGTACATAAGGCAAATTTAGGAATATGTAACTGATGGAAACTGCACTACACCTCAGACCAAAAACAACTCAAATCCCCAGAGGTGACCTCTTAAACACACCCTTGTGTGGGAAAACCTCAAAATCAAAAACAATAATGTAGATTTATGTTCCTTACCACAGAAAAACACTACATATAAACTATCAAAAACAGGTATCCATACTACAATTCCATTTTTAGAAAATCATGCACATACCGGAAAAAAAAAAAAAAAAAGAATTACAAGGATAGTTGTGTAATGCCCACTTAATCCTTAATACCCCTGACAACTAGTCAGAGATCTTCTTTTAGGTCGTCCTTGAAAAGAACGGACTTTCCCCACCATATTAATCACATTCAATTTTAATACTTAACGTGTCTACCTTCCACAACAGACTTTGTCATAAATATCCATGGAGCAAAATGAACAAATGAATGGAGGTAATGTGGGAATACTTGGAAAGATGGTGGGTATCAGCCTGTCTCGGCCGCACTTAGGTAACCAAGGAAAGTCAAGCTGCAGGTGTGAATCCAAGTAGAAATATTCCTTAAGTATTTTGAACAGTAAAACTGGAACACAAATCTGAGGACCAAATATACAACCTCATGACCTCCAAACTAGAAAGAACAGCTAAGGCTACAACAGATTAAAAGTGCCAAGACAGTGAGTATAGGAAAAAACTAAAAATCACTGCCTTTAACTTAGGTTTTCCATCTAATATAAATACAATCTACTCCATCTAAAGCAATTTTACTGAGGCACCCAAGTGGTTCAGTCGGTTAAACGGCTGCCTTCAGCTCAGGTCATGATCCCAGGGTCCTGGTATAGAGCCCCACATCGGGCTCCCTGCTCGGCAAGAGACCTGCTTTTCCCTCTCCCTCCGCCTGCCACTCTGCCTACTTGTACTCTCACTGTGTCAAATAAATAAATAAAATATATTTTTTTAAAGTTTTTAAAAAGCTATTACTACCCCTCTAAGAAGAAAAGTAGAGCTAATAAATATAAAAACAAAAGGCTTAGTTAGGCATTTAATATTATTAATAATTCATACATTGCACAAAGTCAATAGTTAAAAGCCTATTGGTTTTTTTAAGGTCCAGGAGTAACCAAAGTAAGAAACACTGAAATGTTTTCCATTTTGGCCTGAAAAAACACAAGATTAATTATACAGCATATTCATTTAAATAAGCATATGAAAAATAAGGGTACTTAGACATATACTAAAGATTTATACTGCACTCAAATTTTACAGAAGTGATACTGGGATTATCTAAATAAGGATAGAATGCTTTCCTTAGTATCTTTAAAAATCAGTGTTTTCCAGAAAAAAAATTTTATGCAATCTGGTTTTTTTTTACCTTTTTTCCACTAAGCCGAATATCCAAATTTCATGTTATATTCAGAATATCAAGTATAACTCTAGACATGACCAGTATATTCTTAAGTTTACCAAATAACTCAAATATTTTAGACATGAAGTAAAAAACATATATGTCAACTTCCACAATCTTCTATTTTCACAAGATACGGTTAACAGTTTTACTTTGCATTTGCAACCCAGTCCCAAAACTCAATTAGTTTGTGATCCAACTGGTAGCCTCCCTGCCCTTGCCAAAAGCAAATCTCAAACATTAACCAGAGTTCTAAAATTTTCAGAAAAAAGAAAAAAAGAAAGACCCTCAATACAAAAAGACATTCTTTTATTCTGGCATCGAGAAAATAATTTTGATTAACCAAAAGCTTTGAACTCCTAATAAAGTTTAATTAAAGCATTTATTGTTACTTACTATACTATTTTCCATTATCACCCAGGAAAAGACCAAATGTGTCAAGAAAATGAAATTCTTAGAAGGGGAAAAGAAAACTATGTTTTAAAGGAACACAGTGAGCCAGGTAGACCAGGCTGATGCTGCAGGGAGAGACTTGAACAACTCTGACAACATAAATTAACTGGGGCAAAAAAGAAGACAAAACATGAACGTGTACTACCTACAATCCTGAGGTCAGCATTAACATGCTAAAATAAGAGTAGCAGCACAGTGTTGCCTTCCGAGCAGAAAATGACCAAAAGCCTGCTCAATTATGTATTCAACAATCAACAAACATTTCAACACCTTCAAGGAGCCATGCCCTCAATTAATAAATGGGAGTGGCAATGACATTTAGATCAGTTTCACTAAAGTAAACTACCAATACAAGTAGATTCTTAGGACAATTAAAAGAGTAGTAGTGTCTATCTTATTAAAAAGAATAGTAAACTATTTTAGAACTTACCAACAACACTGAATAGAAACCTGGCTGTGTCTCCCACTGTTTCAACTGCTCCTCTGCTGGTTTTAACACAGCAGTATCCTGACTGGTGGCCTGGGTTAAGACCTGAAGAACAACAGTGCTGGCACTATTGAGATCCATGGAAACCTGGTAACGATAAGTCAACAAACTTGAATAAATATACATAAAAAACTAACAGTAACAAAATGGAGAAAAAGCTTCAATGTTCTGAATTATGCCCATACTTCAATCATTTACCTACTCTTGCACATTTTTTTTTTAAGATTTTGTTTTTTTATTTGACAGAGAGAGGTCACAAGTAGGCAAGGAGGCAGGCAGAGGAGAAGGGGGAAGCAGGCTATCAGATGAGCAGAGAGCCCAATACGGACCGGATCCCAGGACGCTGAGATCATGACCTGAGCTGAAGGCAGAGGCTTAACGCACTGAGCCACCCAGGTGCCCCCCTCTTGCATATTTCTGCTGGATTTCTCTTTTTACTATGTATCACCTATACTTTGTCTTTAAAATCCCAGTAATTCAAATCGCTTTTGCTTAATTTATTTCTTTTTAAAGATTTTTTAAAATTTGTCAGAGAGCGCGCACAAGCAGGAGGAGAAACGGGCAGAGCGAGAAGCAGGCTTCCTGCTAAGTAAGCAAGGAGCCAGATGTGGGACTCGATCCCAAAACCTTGGGATCATGACCTGAACCGAAGGCAGACACTTAACTCACTGAGCCACTCTCAGGCATTCCCAAATCAATTTTTTTCTAATGGAAAATGCCTTCATAGTCCCATAAATAGAAGATAATAGTATACTGGGAACAAACAAGAAGCCCACACACAAAAACCAGTTACTTAATTCTGAGTACCCACTGCCTGCCTTAGACTAAGAAGAAAGGCTTCCTAGTTTTTAAAAGGAAATTAGTAGGGGCACCTGGGTGGCTCAGTGGGTTAAAGCCTCTGCCTTTTTTGACGCACTGCTAAGTACCTCAGAATCCCATTTTATATGCCACCAAAAATGTATGTCCAAAACACTTTTCGTAAGTTAAAAGACAAACGTATAGTCAAGAAATACTTTGGGGGAAAAAGTGAACTAATCAACAAATACAAAATATACGAATATAAGCCCTAAGTTAGAAGGGATCTTAAGAGTTGGATCATCTAATCCTATCCCAAGGTATCTGAAGCCATTCTAAAAATTCATTTAGCAATTTATTGGATTCTCCAGCATTGTTTCTGGTCACCCCAAAACAGTATGCTTACCCAAGTATGTATAATTATTCACAATACACTTATATGAAGTAGGATTAAAATTAAAAGCTAAAAGAGAAAAAAAATCTCAGCGCAGGAGTGACTGAGAATTAGCCTTTGAGACTGTAGTTGTATCTAAAACTTAAAACTGTTCCAGATAGTAAAAGTCTGAAGATCATTAATCCATAAACATAGCCAAAGCAAACACTTCCTAAGAGTTGTAATTAAATTGCAATTACTAATGAAAACGGAAGGTCCCAAATGCTAGCTCAACAAGAAATGACCCAAAGTATTAAAACCTTCAAGGAAAACTAACCATTCTAAAGCCAATGTTAGTAAAGCAGGGCTAGAACACAAAAACTGGAATCAGACAAAATACTACCAATTAGCAATGGACATGGAGGTAGAGATTTTAAATTGGTAGTCTGTTCTTGTCTGTATTTTAGAACTGAGAAGGACACCTTGTAAACTGCCCCTTCAGTAACTTGGAGTTCCCTCAACAACTTAAATCTCTGTGTTATCACTTGAAACAAGTGAATTTAGAGGGCTTGTTGGTCATGTATGATTTCAAAGACAGGCTACCTGAGAGCCTTTTACTTTACAGAGGCCCTAGAAGGTATTTTAAGGAGACAGGCAGTATGTTTTTCTGTCTAAAAGAAATATAACGCAAGCCACAAAAGCAAACTGTGTATGCAATTTTACATTTTCTAGCAACCATGTTAAGAAGTGAAAAGAAAAGCGATGCCTGGGTGGTTCACTGGGTTAAGCCTCTGCCTCAGGCTCAGGTCATGATCTCAAGAGGCTCAGGTCATGATCTCAGGGTCTTGGGATCAAGCTGCTCATTGGGCTCCCTGCTCAGCGGGAAGCCTTCTTCCCCCTCTCTGCCTGCCTCTCTGCCTACTTGTGACCTCGCTCTCTGTCAAATAAATAAATAAAATCTTAAAAAAAAAAAAAAAAAGTGAAAAGATGTGGAATTATCTTTAAATTATATCATATTTAACTCAATATATCCAAAATATTATCATTTCAACATATAATCAATATTTTGAAAAAATTAATTTAGATATTCTGTGCTTTTTTTAATACTAAGTCTTCAAAATCCTGTATATTTTACACTTAAAGCATATCTTATTTTGAACTAACCATGTTTCAAGTACTCAGGAGCCACATGTGGTTACTAGCTATGGTATTAGCACAAGTCTGGAAAAGTCTTACTCAAAATGTGATCCAAGGACTGTCAACACCAGCAACACATCCCAGAAATAAAAATTCCCAATTCTCTCTTCAAACCTACATTGTGAAGACAGGGGCTGGAGGTCAAAAATGTGTTAAGTTCTTAGTAAGTTCTCTAGGTAAATCTTCTAACTGCCAAAGTCTGAGAAGCACAACTTTTGAACATCTGAAACTGAGGTACATCTCAAAGTCCAGCGAATGCAATGGATGACAAAATGTACAGCAGTTTCTATTATACTTTCCTACAAAGAAGAGTAGAACAGCACTGATCTACAGATCTCATAAGGAACCATTATTACATGAAGAACATGAATTCAGTGATTCTTCCCCAATAAATGGAAGAGCAGCTGGCTAAAATTTAAAAAAAAAAATTTTTTTAAGCACAAATATCTGAGCATATATATTATATGCCAAGCACTGTATTAAATGCTTTTTTTATTCACTTATTTATTCCTAATAATAATTCAATGTAGTAGATACTATTATCCCAACCTTTTAAGCAGAAAACTAAAGAATCAGAGACCTTACCTTGCAAATGCCACAATCTATGAAATAGCAGGGCTTAGACTTGAACACCAAAGCCACTGGCCTTAATCAGTATCTAATACTGTTTTCCTTGAGGGACAACTGATGTCTCCACAACTTTGTAGTCCCAGGAGCCCAACAAGATACATGATCTATGCTTGCTTAACAGATACTTGGTGAATAAAGGAAAGCGGTCAATTTTGAACCAAAGAGTACTTTATAAAGAACCACATGGTGGCTAATTAACAGATTTATACAGTAAAACTACTGAAAGCCTGCTGCGTACCAAGCACTGTTTCAGGGGCTGGGAGTAAAGTAGTGAACAAAGCAGTTTCCCTGGCTTCATACCACTTACATTCTAGAGAAAGTGACTTTGTTTTAAAAAAAAGTTTTTTCTTTTTAAAGAAAAAACCAGAGGTAGTAATATGAAGAAAATACAATAGTGTTAAAGATCAACTGCAAGTTTCCATTGGGTATTCAGAGAGGGAGGGCTTCTATTAAGTGACATTTACAAGAGGCATGAAAGACAAGAGACCCAGGCATGCAAAGATCAGAAAACAAAGCTCCAGACAGGGAAAACAATGGGAAACAAGGCCGTAAGATTAGAAACAAACTTAAGAAGTCCCACGTAATTGACACTTCATGAGAAAAACAGAAAATGGAACCAGCTGAGATTGAAGAAGTAGGCAGGAACATATCATGTATGACCTTGTAGCAGAAAAAAAGCGTATGGACTTTTATACATGTACCAAAGCCAGGGGAAGAATATGTGAATATAGGAATGTGAACATAATAGACAAAATGTTCTATCAGTGTTCATCCCCACCCAACCCACTCTACCCTTCAAGAAAAAAGAAAAAGGCCATGTTTGTGGTTGAACTGGTGATAGACAAATCTCTTCTCCTTTTAAAGGTCTGTTTGTTTCTTCACTGATTTAGCAAATAATCTATGGGTGACACCTGGACGACACCTTAGGAATATTCTATTCCCCTACAGACGTTCTTTCACCTACTGGTTTTAACATTTTGGGAGCTACTACTTGAAAAATAAAATCACTGATTATTGTCAACCTCCAGAGCAATTTTTAACTACAGCAAGTCGGAGCACTCACATACACACACATCTTCACACTTGTCTGGACCTTCACAGCAAGGCAATCTGTAAATCTATACACTAGTATCCTTTTTGCTTGGCTTTACATTCACCATTCACCTATTCTAATGGAAGCTGTTAAGAGTTTCCATCCCCACCTCCCTCCAGGTCCCTCCAGACCATCCAGGTCTTCCACAGAACCATAAACCTTGTCCCTCTATGTTCCGCTTTTGAACCTCATTCCCAAGAAGCCCATCCAGCCTGGGACAAAGATATATTCCTGGAGAATCAATTTTGTGCCAAGCACTACGATCATTACTAGGACAATAAGAACCAGAAAGGTCGCTTTCTCTACCCAAATTCTGGAAGATAATGAAGTGGGATGCAGAGAGACCTATTCTAATCTAATTCTAAAAAGTAAGATTCTAGAATACCAGCTGGAATCCAGAGCATATTTCCTCCACAGAAACAATATTATGAGTGGTTCATCTAATGAGTAAAAAAGCTTTTAGGTCAGAGAAAGAAGCAACCTTTCAGCCGTTCTACTGGAAAGATTACTAAGTGCTAATTAACTTATAAAGGAGGCTTTAAAAGGCAATCAGTTCCTAAATTGCAGATTAAATGTGTCATCAAAAATAACGATTCAGGAATGACAGAACTATAATAGATTATTCAAAGTACCATATTGCTAGAGCCTATTAAGTTTTTTAAAGATGCCATAACAAGACTATAAAAGCAAATCTGGCATGTGGAATGATATCCCTGTTATACAAGAGAAAAAACCTACAGCTATCAACACAGTTGTCCAGGGTCAGAGAGCAAACTAGGACATAGTAGAGCGAGGCCTGATAACCAAATCTCTGAGACACGAGCTCTCCCTACTAGAACAGAAAATGGCCTCACCACACCACCCAACTTCCCCAATACCTTTACAAACACACTGTGTTCTCACATGATGGGTTCCTGAAGAAATAGTCAAAAAAGATTCCTGAATCTGAAGTGGAGATGCAATGTAGGGGGATTAGGGGGTAGGAAAAGAAATAAAACAAGATGGGATCGGGAGGGAGACAAACCATAAGAGACGTTTAATCTCACAAAACAAACTGAGGGTTGGGGAGGCAGTGGTAGGGAGAGGGTGGTGGGGTTCTGAACATTGGGGAAGGTATGCGCTATGCTGAGCGCTGTAAAGTGTGCAAACCTGGCGATTCACAGACCTGTACCCCTGGGGCTAATAATACACTATATGTTAATTAAAAAAAATTTTTTTTAATAAATAATTAAAAAAAATTAAAAGATTCCTGAATCCACTATTATCTAAAAGGATGTTTTCTATGCAGTCAATATTCATAAGTACTCAAATGTAGAATTCTTTTCAAAGGACATCATGGCGATGAAGAACTGAAGAACAGGGAGGAATGTACTGAATCATTCAAATATAACAGTATGGAAATAAACTTCATTTGAAAAGATACACGACTACGGACTACTCACAGTCAGGTTAGAGGGTGGTACACCCAGGAAACTAACCTTCAATACCCTTTTTTGGAATTAGCATGCAGAAATTTAATAGGGTTGCTACTATTATTTCCACTTGGTAATGAGCAGACACGTAGCTTGACTCCAAAAAAACCTCAAGACCTGAGAGTAACAGAGAAAGACAAAGTGGGAGGAGAAGGGGGAGAGAAAACAGTGGCCGGGAGGGTCAGGGAGAGACAGACACTGACTAACTCCTGGGAAGAGCTAAAGGTATTTCTCAAAGAACTTGAAAGGATTTTCATGGAGACCATCACTAAATAAGCCTGAAGGCCAGGGAAGCAAGTCTCTCACAGCAGAAGTACAAGTGTGTCCTTATGTACAAATGTCTCTGTGTAGCAACAGAAATCCTCTAACTGTATTAAAACAATGAATGCCAGGGCGCCTGGGTGGTTCAGTCATTAATCGTCTGCCTTCGGCTCAGGTCATGATCTGAGAGTCCTGGGATCTAGCCCCATATTGGGCTCCCAGCTCAGCAGTAAACCTGCTTCTCCCTCTCCCACTCCACGTGCTTGTATTCCCTCTGTTGTTCTCTCTCTCTCTCTCCCCCTCTGATGAATGAATAAATAAATAAATGTCTAGGTTTTCTGATTAATAATGTACACAGTGGGGGCGCCTGGGTGGCTCAGTGGTTAAGCCGCTGCCTTCGGCTCAGGTCATGATCTCAGGGTCCTGGGATCGAGCCCCGCATCGGGCTCTCTGCTCAGCAGGGAGCCTGCTTCCTTCCCCTCTCTCTGCCTGCCTCTCTGCCTACTTGTGATCTCTCTCTGTCAAATAAATAAATAAATAAGTCTTTAAAAAAAAAAAAATGTACACAGTGAGGTTGCTCTGATTTTCATCAATGTGCCTAACTTCAATTTTATAGGCAAGAGGTGAAAATGTTTGTATTCTGAACTAAACTATAAAAGAGAATTATTCAAAATCTATATTTTGATAAATGTATCATTTATAAACATAAATGTATGTTCTTTTTTCTCCAAGAAATAATAAAAAAGAAGGTGCAAATTAAAAGGACAGGCACTTCACCTCACTGTTTTACAACTCAGTTCAGTTTATTACTGGAGTTATTATAGTCTTTAATACTATTAGGGTCCAAGCAACCAAGAAATAAGTGACTGAAAAGACTCATACTCCATAACTAGACGTTCTAGGCTCATTAGCGGAAGTCACTTTACAAATTCTGGAAAAATTCAAAGTCCAAAGATTTATAGATGTGCCTATAATCAGAAATTTACTAATTTTTACTAAAACAAACA
The DNA here is from genome assembly GCF_922984935.1 of Meles meles. Taxonomy (NCBI): domain Eukaryota; kingdom Metazoa; phylum Chordata; class Mammalia; order Carnivora; family Mustelidae; genus Meles; species Meles meles. The sequence continues at coordinate 91,718,215 of NC_060068.1, forward strand.
AGTAGACAAGGGAAAACTCAGCACCCCTGCCTGGTACCAACAGACTTCCCAGTACTGCAATGACTTTTAGCCATGATGATTTTCTACTACATTATCTTTATTTGTCCTTCATTTTAAAACATGCCACACAAACAATACCTCCATACCACTATTAAATATTAAAGTGGTAAGTGAAATGACTTAGGAAAAAAAAGGTATACAGTAAAAATGGAACAAAAAAAGTTTCAAAATCAGGGGCGCCTGGGTGGCTCAGTGGGTTAAAGCCTCTGCCTTCGGCTCAGGTCATGATCCCAGGGTTCTGGGATCGAGCCCCGCATCGGGCTCTCTGCTCTGCGGGGAGCCTGCTTCCTCCTCTCTCTCTCTCTGCCTACTTGTGATTTCTGTCTGTCAAATAAATAAATAAAACCTTTAAAAAAAAAAAGTTTCAAAATCAAAAAAGGCTCCCCCAGTGAAATAACTTATTCAGACATTTATCAATAAGCAATGCTAAGGGTGCCTGAGTGGCTCAGTAGGTTAAAGCCTCTGCCTTTGGCTCAGGTCATGATTCCAGGGTCCTGGGATCAAGCCCCACATCGGGCTCTCTGCTCAGCAGGGAGCCTGCTTCCCCATCTCTCTCTGCCTGCCTCTCTGCCTACTTGTGATATCTGTCTGTCAAATAAATAAATAAAATCTTTAAATAAATAAATAAATAAATAAATAAAATCTTTAAAAACAAAAACAAAAAATAAGCAATGCTAAAACCAGTAAGTGAAAGAACAACTTTTAGGAACAGAATATTCCCACTGTGTTCAAATAGATTACTTGCTAAATGCAGTGAAGAAACAGACCTTTAAAATGCAGGTGTCTGTTACCAGCTCAACCAATAGTACAAACTTAATATCAACAACAGCTTCACAACTTGATCTTAAGTGCCTCCCCATGTGATGTAATAAGAAGTATACAAGGTCACCTCTAAAGTACAGAGTATCATCCACCTTCATCTAACCAGGATTCTAGGGGCGCATGGGTGGCTCAGTCAGTTAAGTGTCTGTCTTTGGCTCAGGTCACCATCCCAGGCTCCTGGAATTTGAGCCTGGTGTCAGGGTCTCTGCTCAGTGGGGAGCCTGCTTCTCTCTCTCTCTTCTGCCTGCCATTCCCTCTGCTTATGCTCTCTCTGTGTCAAATAAATAAATAAAATCTAAGAAAAAGAAAAAAAAAAAAACTAACCACAACTCTAGACTCGACTTCCAGTTTAAAAGAACAAGAGGAGAGGGGCGCCTGGGTGGTTCAGTGGGTCAAAGTCTCTGTCTTTGGCTCAGGTCATGATCTCAGGGTCCTGGGATCAGGCCCCGTGTCAGGCTCTCTGCTCAGAAGGGAACCTGCTTCCCCCACCTCTCTCTCTGCCTACTTGTGATCTCTGTCAAATAAATAAATAAAATCTTAAAAAAAAAAAAAAGTAAACATACTCTAGCTATACAATGCAGCAATTGCACTTTTTGCTATTTACCCAAAGAAGTTGAAAACTATGTCCACAAAAAACTGCACACATGTTTATACAGCTTTATTCATAACTGCCAAAACTTAGAAGCAACCAAGATATCCTTCAGTAGGTGAACAAATAAACAAACTATGGTACATCCAGACAAGAGAATATTACTCAGTGCTAAAAAGAAATTATCAAGCCATGAAAAGACATGGAGGAAACTAAAATATATAGACATAGAGTAAACTAAAATACATATCACTAAGTGCAAGAAGCCAATCTAAGAAGGCTAACTACTGTAGGAGTTCAACTAACACTCTGGAAAAGCCAAAACTAGATACAATGAAAAGATCAGTTGGGTGGGAGGGGAGATAAATAGGTAGAGCAGAGATTCCCAAGGCAGTGAATATTCTCTATGATAGATATATGTCATTATACATTTGTCCAAACCCACTGAACATACAACACCAAAAGTGAACCCTTAAGGAAACTATGAGCTTTAAGTGATTATGATATGTCAAAGTAGGTTCAACCTTGGTGAAAAACTGTACCATTATAGTGAGTGATGGTGATAATGGAAGAGAATGTGCATGTGTAGGGGCAGGGAGTATACTGGAACTCTGTACCCTCCTCTGAATTAAGTGTAAGCCTAAAACTGTTCTTTAAAAAAAAAAAAAAAAAAAAGTTTATTTTAAAAAAAGGCAAAGGATTTGAATACACAGTTCTACCAAGATAAATAGATGGTCTATAAACATGAAAAGATGACTAACATCATTAGCCATTAGAGAAACGGAAATCAAAACCACTAGTATGGCTATAATCAAAAAGACATAATACAAGGTACTGGTGAAGCTGTGTTAAAACTGGAACTCTCGTTCACTGCTGGTGGAAATGTAAAGTGGTGTAGCCACTTTGGAAGCCTGTCAGTGTCTCAAAATCTTGAAGTTAAGACTCAAAAATTCTATCTCTTGGTATATACCCAAGAGAAATGAAGATTTTTATCTACATTTGTTGTACATTTGTACAAAAATGTTAATAGCAACATTATAACAGCAAAAAGTGAAAACAGCTCAAATGCAGTATTTCCATCCAACGGAACAGTATCTGACAATCAAAGGACTGAAATCCTGCAACATGCCACAACACGAATGAACCCTGAAAACACAATGCTAGGTGTAAGAAGCCAGTCACAAAGACCACATGAGAACTCTTTTATTGAAATGTCCAAAACAGGCAAATTTATAAAAGTAAAATGTATATAAGTGGCTGTCTAGGCTGGAGGATTGGGGGAAAATGTGGAGTGACTGCTGAATGGGATGCGGTTTCTATTTGGGTTGATGAAAATGTTCTAAAATTGTAGTGATAGTTGCACAACTCTGCGAATGCACTAAAAACAATTGAATTGGACACCTTCAGTTAGTGAACTGTATGGTCTGTGCATCATACCTTAATAAACCTGTTTGGTTTTTTTAAGTGCCTTGACTATGTAAATGCCAAAGTCAGCAAGAAACAAGGAAGTAACTAAAAAAGTAAAAAACATGTGGCTGGATCGACAGCCATAACTGATGTCAGTTCAGAACTAGGAAGACCACTTGTTCAAGAAACAAAAGCAAGATGAAAGCACATACGATATGTGACACAAACCAAGGAGATTCCAAAGATACTAGCCCCATTCAAATCCATATCGCACCATTCAAATTCACTTGTGTTTCTTGACAGAGGCCATTTCAGTTTGAAAGAGAAAATTCTCTGTGCACACATTATGGGTGGTTTAGCATCCCTTCATACTGTATGTTAATAACACCTCCTATGGATTTTGACCAAAGAAAGTTCCACAGATCTCGAAATACCCTCAAGTTAAAGAACCATCCGGGCTACTGAAGCATTCGCCATGTGGCTTCATGCAGACTGTCAAAAACTGATCTACCTTGGAGTGAAAGATATGCAACAATACATACGTAACAAGGAGAGGAGATATTTCCTTGTTTTCCCTTCTCTGCTGCTAAAATATTCTATCTAATCAAGAGTTTCAAAGGACCTACAAATTCTTGCTTGGTGACAGACACTACAAGTAAGCTTAAATCAGGACTTAAAATAAAACAGGACTCCCAAACCAGGACTTAAAAATACTCTCTTTTGGTCTTTTTTTTAATTAGAGAAATATCTATGATGTCAAATAATAAGTGCTACATAAAATATAGGTATAAAACTATATAAAATGTATGTATAAGACTACACAAATATAAAAGACAAGCAAGGAATAAAAGACAAACAAGAAACACATCAAACTGTACACAGTTGTTGTGCTAAGGTAGTTCCAGGGGTTATATGGATTCTTTTAGCCTAAAAATTTAACCTTAGTGATTGAAAAAACACCTTTTTAAAAGGTCAAGATTTTTCCCTTTATATTTGCTCTGAATTTCCATGGGAGTATTTGCTGGATTTCTCTTTCCTGTCCTAAAACATCTCAAATTCTCAAGAGCTGCAAATCCTCATTTATTTCTCTTGTCAAGTACATACCAAGAAATCATGGCAATATATTAAAAATACCACAGTTAAGTAAATAATATAGTCAATTATTGCACTGTCATCATAACAGTTCACGAGAGAAAACTTAAAAACTTCATCTTTCAGTAGCAAGAAGTAGATAAGCAACAGTTCTGCCATATTACTTGAATTTGTAATGGCAACATTCACTGAAAAGACAACTGTCCTGACTCACAGGACACTGAGTGTTGTAGTCAAACTGCAGTTTCAACTAGTCATCTCTACAAGGCATTTAATATTCTTACTATTTGGTTTATGAAAACTGCATTTTAAGATATTTAACGTCTGAGGGATGCCTGGGTGGCTCAGTGGGTTAGACCTCTGCCTTCAGCTCAGGTCATGTCTCAGGGTCCTGGGATCGAGCCCCACATTGGGCTCTCTGCCAGCAGGAGGCCTGCTTGCCCCTCTCTGTCTGCCTGCCTCTCTGCTTGCTTGTGATCTCTCTCTGTCACATAAATAAATAAAATATTTTTTAAAAAAGATTTAACATCTAAAAAAATGGAACTAATCTGAAAATTCGTATTTATTATTTCTTTTCCTTCAAGCTTCGTATATTGCATATAGTACACGACTATTACATAAAAGGAAAACAAATTTCTATTTGTTAGCAAAACGGTCTTTAATTTCATTTTTAAGTATTCTCCATCCCAGTGTCTACAACAGTTTGTTCCTTTAGCAGGTAACAAACTACTAGATCTACTAGTCCTACTAAAGATGTAAAAAGAAATCAAGTAACCTATAGTGCCACCTGATGGTAAGAAGTCCATACCACACCCCAAACAGTATGTTCCAAGCATCCTAACCGTTCTTCCCCTCAAGGAGAGCCAGGGGAAGAAGAGGACACTGGCGTTCTCAGTGACCACTTGGCCAACACAACCGTCTGGAAATAGAGCAAAGGTTTTCAGGGTTCAAAAAGTAGGGCAAAGAATGCTGAAAAAAGAGGCTCTGAGGGAAAGAAATGAATGGGGGCATAAAAAATAATGTAATGAAGACCTCACCCTGAAGCAAATAAAACATGACCACCAAAGAACTTCCTTACAGCACCGTCTCTACTTTCGTAATTAAATAATGCATGATTAAAAATACTCTCCAGGTGCGCAAGGGTGGTTCAGTGGGTTAAAGCCTCTGCCTTCAGCTCAGGTTGTGATCCTAGGGTCACATAGGGCTCTCTGCTCGGCGGGGAGCCTGCTTCCTCCTCTCTCTCTGCCTGCCTCTCTGCCTACTTGTGATCTCTGTCAAATAAATAAGTAAAATCTTTTAAAAAAATAATAACAACTGTTGTTTTAAGTGACATGTATTATATCCTGTATTCTTACAATGTAGTAAGCTAAAGAAAATATTAAGATAATTGTAAGGATGAGAAAATACATTTACAGTACTGTACGGTATCAAACAAAATATACCTATAAGTGGACCCACAGATTTCAAACCCATATTGGTCAGGGACTAACTGCGTATCTGATTTAAGCATTTTGTTTTACTAACCAAGAAACTACATCCCAAAGAGGTTAAGGAGATAAACTGTGACTTCTCTAAAGTCCCAGCTTCATCAGCAACATTTCTAGAACTAGTTTACAAGTCTACTATGCTAACCCAACACTTTACTGACTACCACATTTTTCATTTTCATCACATGGCTGTCCATTAATACCTCAAGAGAAATTAACTGCTGTGATTTTTTTTTTTTTAGTTTTAGACTTGTGAACCAAAATACAACGAGACTGTAGCTCAATTTCCTGCTCAATTATATTATATAAAAGATGAAAACCAAAATTAATGGAGTCAATGAAAATACCATAGGCAACATTAACAAGGTAAAACTTAGAAGACATTTTAAATGACTAAACAGGGACGCTGGGTGGCTCAGTCGGTTAAGTGGCTGCCTTCAGCACAGGTTATGATCCCAGGGATCTGGGATCCAGCCCCACATCAGGCTCCCTGCCTGGCAGGAAGCCTGCTTCTCCCTCTCCTGTTCCCCCTGCTTGTGTTCCCTCTCTTGCTGTGTCTCTCTCTGTCAAATAAATAAATAAGATCTTTAAAAATAAATAAAAACTAGACAAAGAATAATTATACAGAATATACAATAAACCCTTGTGAATCAACAAAACAAGAAATATTTTTAAAAAATTGGGCAAAGGGTATAAATAGACAATTCATGAACAAGCCAAATGTATAATAAACATCAGAAGACATGCTACCTTACTGCTTACTACAAATCTAAAAAACAGAGCTATTACTTTACAATCATCAGATTAGCAAAAATTTGAAAGTCCAGAAATAGGGGCACCTGGGTGGCTCAGTCGGTTGAGCGGCTGCCTTAGGTTCAGGTCATGATCCCGGCATCCTGGGATCGAGTCCCGTATCGGGCTCCTTGCTCCGCAGGGAGCCTGCTTCTCCCTCTGCCTCTGCTTGCCACTCTGCCTGCCTGTACTCTATCTCTCTGGCAAATAAATAAATAAAATTTTTAAAAATAAATAAATAAATAAATAAAAGAATAAAAGTCCAGAAATATTCAACACTAGCAAGAACATATGGAAATAGAGACCCTTATGCACTGCTGCTAAGAGCATACATTGGTACGACAACTTGAGAGCATTCCTGCCATCTCTCATAAACTTAAGAGTGTGTGTGTACACGTGTGTGCACACGTCTATCTTATGACAAACATGGTATATCCTATGACCTAGCAGTTCCATATCGGTGCTATAACCAAAGAAACTCCCACACTGCCTTATAGGGAGGAGACAAGGGTAAAGGGGGCTCATCTTGGGAGTTATCTATAATAAGAAACAAGAGACAAGATGTGTCCATCTACAGTGGAATAGATACATCAACTCTATCTTGTAGAACTGGTTTCCTCTGACTGGAAAACTCTTGTCCTTAGGTATCTGCATGTCTTGTTCTTTAACTTCAATTCAGTCTTTGCCGAAGTTATCAATTCATCAAGTAGGTTATCCCTGACCACCGATTTAAAACTATCTGACCGGGGCACCTGGGTGGCTCAGTGGGTTAAGCCTCTGCCTTCGGCTCAGGTCATGATCTCGGGGTCCCGGGATTGAGCCCCACATCGGGCTCTCTGCTCAGTGGGGAACCTGCTTCCTCCTCTCTCTCTGCCTGCTTCTCTGCCTACTTGTGATCTCTGTCTGTCAAATAAATAAATAAATAAATAAATAAATCTTTAAAAAAATAATAAAATAAAATTTTAAAATAAATAAATATATAAATAAATAAAACTATCTGACCCTTCAACCCAGAATCCCTCTGGTCTAGATATCTTTCTTAATTTTTCTGCACAACCCTTTTAACTATTTGACATTCTAATATCTATGTGTTTATTGTCCTGACTCCCCCAGTTAGAACTTAAGATTCAGAGACCAGAACTTCAATTTCCTCAAAGGCGTATTGCTAGAATCTAAGAAAGTCCCTGGCACATATGAAAGCAATGACTGAATATTTGTTAAATAAGTGAATTCAATCATTAAATCACAATCTCTGCTTATAATTGTATAAAGTCACAAAAATGAACCCACCTCTGACTTTTCAAGCCCACTCAACCTCACCTCCAGAATATTTAACAATCTACCTTGTTTCAACTCTCTAGTCATACAACTTGCATTCAGAGTACTCAACAAAGGAGTTTCTACTGGCCAGCCACTACTCTGAGAGATAAAAAATAAAATAAAATAAAGAGTCTTTGAAGTTCAGTTCAAAAATGGCAGCAGTGGCTGGGTCCTGGGTTTCCAGGCTGCTAGGCCGGTCTAGGGCCCAACGGCGACAGTCCTTGCAAAGTGGTGTCCAGAGCAAGAAGGGCTCTGCTCACATGTGGAACTCCCTCATCTACTCTGTAGTGCTCCCAGACATGAGAGTAAGCATCTTCCCAAAGTTGCACCACAAGAGCACCAGAGATTTTAGTTCTAGAGATAGAAATCACCTATCTCCAAATCCATATCAGGTTCAAGGCCGTTCCCTGGGGAGATGGTATTCATACTTTATTCCATAACTCTTATGTGAAAATCCACTTCTGACTGACTGGCTATGAAGATGAAAAAATAGAACGCAGACCACTATCCAGTGGGATATCCAATGGACATTATCCAGGGTCCAGCCCTGGTCTGGACCATGACTCTGCACAGGGACCAGAAAAGTAAATGGAAACTTAAACTCACCTTCCTTACTTCTAACAAATGATGACCACTATACTGATTTTCCATTCCTTTGGTTATAGCAGAAGACGGCTTAATACATGGCTTAGATTAGATCACACAAAACAAACCAAAAGAATCTTGGCATTCAACTCTGAAGAGGAAAACACAACAAAGCTTTTTTGGAAGAACTTAAGTGGAAGACCTACCTCAGTGTCAGCAGGCTGGTTAAAGCCTGATGGGCAGAGAAGGGGAATAAGACAGCGTTTATGCTGGGTCATGAAAGTAGAACAGGAGTTATCCAAATGATTATGTTCTGAGTGTTTGTCAAACAGATGATGGGTACATTCTAGGCAGAAGACACATACTATATTAATGTCTCAATTTTAAAATATGTGGGGCACCTGGGTGGCTCAGTGGGTTAAGTCTCGGCCTTCTGCATTCGGCTCAGGTCATGATCTCAGGGTTCTGCGATCGAGTCCCACATCAGGCTCCACATCGGGCTTTCTGCTTAGCAGGGAGCCTGCTTCCCCCCCCCCCAACCCATGCATGCCTCTCTGCCTATTTGTGATCTCTGTCTGTCAAATAAAGAAAATCTTTTTTAAAAAATAAAATAAAATAAATAAAAACATTCTAACACTCCAGAAGAATTGAAAATAGTTCAGCATGACAGAATAATGTGAGGCAGAAAACAGCAGAAGAAAGCAAAAAGCAGGGGCTGGGTGCTTCAGTTGGTTAAGTGTCTGCCCTTGGCTCAGGTCATTATCCCAGGGTCCTGGAACTGAGTCCCATTTTGGGCTCTCTGCTCAGCAGGGAATCTGCTTCTCCTTCTCCCTCTGCCACTCCCCCTGCTTATGATTTCTCTGTCTCTGTCAAATAAATAAATAAAATCGAAAGAAAGAGAGAGAGAGAAAGAAAAAGAAAGGAAAGGGAAGGCAAAGGGAAAAGGAAAGGAAAGGACCAAGCAAGGTCCAAATCACTAAGGTTTGTATTTCCTAAATTCGGTAGTTTGGATTTTAATGAAAGCCTGAAAGGAAAGACTGCGGAAAAACAGTACAATCTGCCTATTTAAAAAAAGGAAGGGTAAAGGGGGATTGATAGCCACTCTTAGGAGAAAGGATATTACTTAGAGTGTTTACACAAAAGTCGTCATAATGATAGTCTGAACCAAGGTGGTTGCTGCAGGGAAAAATGGATGAAAGATGTAGAACAAGATTTAGTAAAAGATTAGAGGTTTGGGTGGTGGGTAGCATTCAAGGGTAATAAGAGGGAAAAGTTAAGACTTGGGGCATCTACAAATGAAGGACAATGATTACAGAAGGAAGAGAAGTAACTTAAGAAGAAGTGAGAAAAGCAATTTTTGAGTTGAACTTAAGGTATCTTAAGACAACCACAATGTGTCAGAGTTGAAGAGTAATCTGTGCTAAAGAGACAGAGATTTGTTAGTCTAAAAATAAAGACTGTGGTTGCTGTCACCAGAGATAAGACCATTCAAGAGCAGGCAGAGGCAAGAGAGCAGAAGACCGTGCCTCGGTGTGAAAGGAGGATCTGAAGTATCAGAGAGAAAAAAATACACCAAGGAAAGAGTGACCAAGACACAAGAGGAAAATAAGGAACCCACAGGGTCATGGAAGCATAAGAGAATTTCAAAGAGGACAACTACTCAAAATGTCAAATGATGGAAAAGATTCTACTAGACTTCACAACAAAGAGATCAATGTTCCAAACACTCAAAGGAAATAGAGATGAAACTGAAGAGGAATCTAGAGTGAAGAGAGTGCATTTAAGATAAATGTGTTTAAATCTTAATAAGTTAGAGTAAGCTGAGAGTAAAAAGGGAGTAACCAAGTGTTATGGACTGAAATGTATTCCCCCAAAATTCACACATTGGAGCCTAAAGCCCCAGAACCCTCAGTATTGGAGGTAAGATTTTTGAAGAGGTGATTAAGTTAAAATGAGGTCATCAGATGTGCTCCTGGGTGGCTCAGTCGTTAAGCATCTACCTTCGGCTCAGGTCATGATCCCAGGGTCCTGGGATAAAGCCCCGAATCGGGCTTCCTGCTCCGCGGGAAGCCTGCTTCTCCCTCTCCCACTCCCCCTGCTTCAGTTCCCTCTCTTGCTGTGTCTCTCTCTGTCAAATAAATAAATAAAATCTTAAAAAAAAAAAAAAAAAATGAGGTCATCAGAGTGGGGCATAATCCAACAGAGTGGTATTCTAATAAGAAAAAGAGACACCAGGGGTGTCTGGGTGGGTCAGTCGTTAAGTGTCTGCCTTTGGCTCAGGTCATAATCCCAGCATCCTGGGATCGAACCCCATATCAGGCTCCCTGCTCAATGAGGAGCCTGCTTCTCCCCCTCCAGCTCCCCTGTGTTTGTGTTCCCTCTCTCTAGCTATCTCTCTACAATAAATAAATAAAATCTTTAAAAAGAAAAAAAAAAAAGAGAGAGAGAGAGAGAGACACCAGAGATTCTCGTGCACAAAGGTGCATCTGTAAGTCAAAGAGAAAAGTCTCAGAGGAAATCACTCCTGCTGAAACCCAGATCTTGGACCTCTAGTGTCCAGAACTGTGAGAAAATAATTTTGCATTGCTTAGGCCACCCAGTCTGTGTATTCTCTCACAGGAGCCCTAAAAAACTAATACATCAAGAAAACATTGTCCCTGAGGAGAAAAAACTCAGAGCACAACGAGAGATGAACAGACAGAAGTTGACCTGTTTAAAGGTGAAAGACAAAAAACAATTGTTTCCCACCAATGTATTTCATTTCCTCTGTGAAGAAGTGACCTCATCCACAAAAGAGTAAGGGGGGAAGGTGGTGGGTTCATAACCACTATCAGAAAGAGCAGTTACTAGCAACACACAGAATTATTGGGCTGCTTGTCCATTACTCGATAAATGTTTGTTGTGGAATGAATACCTAACTCTCATTCAATGGATAGTTCCATTTTATTAAAGGAGTAACTAGCAAAACAAAAGCACTGGTATAAGTCAAAACCTGGGTTATGAATTTAATTATGTGACCTCATGCAAGTCACTTACCATTGCTGGGTCTCAGTTTCTTCTGATTCAACCAAATGAATCAGACCTGATAATCAGCAAAAGACTGCCTCCAATCAAAATAAAAGCTGTGATTTTTATGCAGATGTATGCATGACCTCAGTCTTCCAACTTATTTCAACCAAAGTAGAATGTCTCAAGCTTTAATATAAATTCTCATCATCAGGAAAGCTTGTTAAATGCAGATTCTGGTTCATTAGGTTTGGGGTTAAGCCTGAGCTTCCGCATTCTGAACAAACGCTAAGGTGATGCCATGCACCACATTTTGAGTAGCAAGGGTGCAGATCCAGCACAAGCTCTGCAAAGAGTGTAATTTTGGGCTTATCTGTAATCCGCCTGATATTAAGAAAACTAAACAACGTCGCTCCAGACTCACACCTGCACTAAGTATGTCTTGCCATTCCCCAAAACACTCTGAAATTACCTTGATGATAGTCTTCATTTGGTGCAGATAGGAAAAGACAGAAATGAGTAATACTGGAATCAGTAACATCATATTAAGAGAAGCAAGATTAAATACCAATGCACAGAAATGGGTGAAGGGAATTAAAGGGTGCAAACCTACAGTTATAAAATAAATAAGTCACAGGGTGAAAAGTACAACACAGGAAATACGGTCACTAACACTGTAACAACATTGCATGGTGACAGATAGTAATGACACTTATCATGGTGAGCACAGTATAGTGTACAGAACTGTCGAATCACTGTGTTGTACACCTGAAACTAATATAACATTGTATGTCAACTATACTTCAAGGACTACAGTAAATATAAATATAAACACAAATATATATGAACATACATACAACACAAAGGTCAAAATCCATCTAATCATATTACCTTTCCCAAAACAAAATATTTTTGTATCTACAAAAACATATTTAGCTCTGGAAAAGTCTTCAGAATATTTTAACTGCCACATGCCTACAAGGATTCTTTTGCATTATGGTTTGATCCTGAATGTAAACTTTGTCAATAGCACAAGATTTAAATACTTTTATACAAATTACCAAATAATCTTCATATATTTGTTTAGAACCTCCAATCCTATTGCCACGACTGAATTCATTCGTGATGAGAATTTTCTTCTGCTCTTGGAAATCTAACTAGGACAGAGACAGCCCAGCTAACTGAGGGCTATAATATATGGCCACAAACTATTGCTATAATTAAACCATTTCTACTATTCCCTATACTAGATTACAGGAGAAAAAAATTCCACAATCCATTCACAACCAACAGGGATTTTCATTCTAATCTCAAAGCAATCTTCAGTGAGCAAAGATAAAAGAAAAGGTGTCATGCACTGGAAGCCTTATAGTCACTCTCCCCTTAACCTGAAGCCTCTAAACTGAAAAGAGAAGCTTAAAATAACGTTAAAATGGAGTGAACTCCCTATCCAAGAAAAAAAAAATATGGCTGTAAACTGCTCTTACCCTCTTGTGAAGAATATCCAATTCTCAAAGGCACTACACATCCCTGCAACTGAGCTCGCTTATATTGGGGTGGGGAGGAGGTACGTCAATTGCAATCTTGGCACCCACAGGCAATTTACCACTTCTACCTAAATTAATTTAGTCAAGTCATTTCCAAACAATACTTTCCTCATTCCCCACTATGTAACAAAAGAATAAATAAGAATGACAAGTGCAATGGGCCTCAAAATAGTTTTGCTGAATCACAAATACCCCCAAATAAAAAGCTGCATAAGTCCCTGGGCTTGAGCATTGGCGGCCATACCTCAGCAAGCGGATCCCCTCTGAAAATGTGTAACTTCCTTCACCTGTTCATTAAAGGCAAGGAAGGGTCTAACGTTTAATTAAAGCTTTCACAGCATCGCTATTTGCATCAATGTAGAGTGCACAATAACAATATAGACTAGTCTTATACTAAAGATATCCACGTTCTCTCAAAATTTGCACCACCTATCCCCCAAGGGCAAATGCACCACCCTGGCCAGCAACCGCAGCCACAACGGGCACCCTATGCTCTTCTCATCTTGGCACCCAGTCCCTGTCTCCCTGCACCCCGATTCCTCCCCGACTAATCCTCCCCCCACCCCGGGGCTGACTTGGCCAGCCCCCAGCTCCTAATGGTTCCTAGAGTTACGCAAAGAGTCAAGCCTGCAGGCCGCCCTCGCCGCGTTACTGCTATCCCTCGTCTGCGGGTTGCCCCACGTTCTTCCCTCGCCTCTCCGGTCCCCGCTGCCCAACCCACATCTCCCTTCCACTTGCGCGCTCTGTGGCTCTCAGGCCTCACCGTTTGGTTCGGTCCGGAATAGCCCGGCTCTCCCGCTTCCACTCCCCAACACGAAGCGAAGTCGCCTGGTCCCGCGCCCCACGCTTCCAATCTACACGCCGCCGCCTACTGATGCCGAAAGCGGCTTCTAGGAACGCGCCATGTTCAGCGTCGCAGCTCCAAACGACGCGGACGCGCGAATACTGCGTCACAGACACCCACAACGCGTGGAAGAGGCAAACTGAGAAGACGATAGGAGGACGGCAGGAGAAGAGGGAGGGGCTTCCCCTTCGAAACTGAAGGCGCCGGGGGGCCAAACCTCAGCTGTCTGCGCTTGCGCGGTAGAGAGCCGGGAGCCTGGAGTCGGCCAGATCTGTAACCATGGGAACATTAACTCTGCGTAACCCAACTACCACAAGTATCGCTTGGGTCCTGGGTTGCTTGAAGCTTGTTTGAATCAGAACCGTTTTCTCTTCCCATTTCCGGATACCTGTTCTAAACTGTATTGTTTTACGGGTCCGTCTCAGCTGAGGAGAGTTATTAAAATCATCTTACTCTCTCACTGGTCAACCGTCTCGCGAAAATTTATTTTTGACTTTTTTTTAAGTCCTACATTTGCCGGGCGCTCTACTCCAGAACTATAGCAAGAATGAAAAGATTAAAAAGGATAATTCCACTTCTGCCTGCCTCTACTACTAGCTAGCTTAATAACCCAAGTTTCCTTTAGGAGGAGAAGTTGTAAAGATATGGTTGAGGGTTTATAAAGAATAATAAAAATAATTAACATTTATTGAACATTTAGAATGTGCCAGATACAATTCTAAGATCTTTTCATGAATCATGTATTTATACAGATCCTCAAAACAATCTATGAGGTGCTTTTTATTACCACCATTTTATAGATGAAGAAACTGAAGCATAGAGAAGTCAACCAATCTGTCCAACGTAACACAGCTAGTAAGGGGCATTGTTAGGATTTGAACCAGGCAACCATAAAGCCTACATTAAATACAAGAGTATTTATCACACAAGGGCTGTTCTAAAAGTAAAAATATAAGAAGTTATTTAAATAACCACCAAAAAAAGGAATGCCTCATCATAATATATGCATATATAATAAATTACAAATTGGCCTCTAGAAGTTATGTTGGCGTGTTAACACATTCATAATGCATTGGATGAGTGGGTTACAAAACAATACATTCAATATTGTCCGATTTTTGGAAATAAATATATGCCAAAATGTTAACAAGGTTTGTCACTAGTTGAATGGTATTGTGGGCATGTCTCATTAATTTATTTCATTACTTAGCCTGACTGTATCTTCTGATTTTACTGAAAGGTAATACTTGTCAGGGTTTTGTTTTTTTTTTTAAGATTTTATTTATTTGACACAGAGAGAAAGGGAAAGAGAAAGAGAGAGAGAGACAGGGAGAGAGGGAAACACAAGCAGGGGGAGCAGGAGAGGGAGAAGCAGGCACCCACCCACCATGTGGGGCTTGATCCCAGAACCCTGGGATCATGACCTGAGGGGAAGGCAGACACTTAACAACTGAGCCACCCAGGGGCCCCAATACTTGTCAGGTTTTAAATGTTCATAGAATCACATGGGATCTTGTTAAAACACAGATGATGATTCCACTGGTCTGAGGTGGGACCAGAGAGCTTTCAATTCTAATGAGTTTCCAGTTAATTCCAATACTATTGGTCCACAGATCACACATTGAGTAAAAGTCAAATAGGAATATGCAATATGTGTGCGTGTGTGTACATGTGTATACATATACATACATACATACATATATATACATACATATATAACCTAATTTGAATTATAATGAAGAAACTGATTTAGCAGAATAGAACTCTTCTATTTGGGAAAATGGATCTTTTGGAAATCTAATAAAAGCTATAACTTAGAAAAATGCACACATGCAAATTTTACCTACAATTCCAGGACCCCCAATGAGAAGCGCTTGGAGGTCCTAACTTTAGTTATGATGAATACCTAGTCATATAATTTATACAAGACAAATAGGTACAGCTACATAAATAATCTCATAATACTGCATTTATTGCTATATTCTTATATTCTCAAGGTTCTTTAAAGAAAAGGGAAAATATTTAAATTATCGTTGGGCCCATTCATAATATATTTGAAATATAAATATAAATTCAGTGTTTTCCCCTCTAAACAGTTGAGAACTGAAAAGAAAGCAGAAAGTTGATGAAGCAAATGATAAACACTGGCTTCCCTCACCCCTCAATCTCAAGTAGTTTCCAAGATGCAAATAAGTTTAATAACTACGCAATCATTTTGCCTCAATAATTATATTGTGATAACTACACTTAGTATTTCTTATATGTCAATTCTTTAAAGTGGCTAGCATTGAGCTGTAGACATTTAATATAATTCATTAATTTTCATCCCATCCTATATGGAGAATATTCTTTTCCTCATTTTACAGACTGGATAATGTTCATAGGAATTCACATTTGTCCACGTTCAAACTCTTACATGGAGGAACACAGACGCAAATTTAGATATATGCTTTGTAGTTGATAGGATAAAATAGATCCATATCCTAATCTCTAAAACTTGTGAATATATTATTTTTCATAGCAAAAGGGACTTCAGATATGGCTACATTAAGTATCTTGAGATGGGAAAATTATTCTGGATTATCCTGGGGGCTCAATGTAGTCACAAGGCCGTTTTCTAA
Organism: Meles meles; assembly: GCF_922984935.1. Lineage (NCBI taxonomy): Eukaryota > Metazoa > Chordata > Mammalia > Carnivora > Mustelidae > Meles > Meles meles. The sequence goes on from NC_060068.1 coordinate 91,734,387, forward strand.
GATGGAGGGAGGCAGAAGTGTAAGAGAAATGTGACCATGGAAGTAGAGGTCGCAGCAATATGAAGCCATGAGTAAAGGAATACAGGCAGCCTAGAGAAGCTGGAAAAGTCAGACTCTCTCCTAAATTCTGGAAGAAACTCAGTCCTGCAGAGAATTTTAGATTCCTTACCTTCAGAATTCTAAGATAATAAATTCATGCTGTTTTTAAATGAGTTTGTGATACTTCTTTCCAGCAGCAAGATAAAACTAACTGGTGTTCCAAAGTCACAGGCTTTCTAATTTGCTACATTTCACTTAATATTTGTGTATTGCAACTTGTGTAATACTGGGTCTTGGGCAACTCTATATTATAAAAGAGCTCTCATTAGATGCCGATCGATTAACTCATCTGATGCTTACCAAGTTAGGAAAATAAGTCTTTGAGAAACTAATTGATCTGCCCTTGGTAATACAATTTGTAGCAGATTGTTTCAGTCACTATTTTTAAAAAACCTGAAACAATACAAATGTCTTTCAATAAGGATCTATTACATAAATAGAATCATAGAACACTATCCACTTATTAAAAATGGTGATGGAGACTTGTATTTATCAACATTAAAAGATGTCCTTCATATGTAGTTAGATAAAAACAGAAGAGTCTAATATATCCAAAAAGTCTTAGAAACTATCAGTACATTAATGGAAGCTAATTCTGAGGGGTGGGTTTCATTTTCCAAAATCTTTTCTTTTTTTTTTTTTTTAAAGATTTTATTTATTTATTTGACAGAGAGAGAGATCACAAGTAGGCAGAGAGGCAGGCAGAGAGAGAGGAGGAAGCAGGCTCCCTGCAGAGCAGAGAGCCCGATGCGGGGCTCGATCCCAGGACCCTGAGATCATGACCTGAGCCGAAGGCAGCAGCTTAATCCACTGAGCCACCCAGGCGCCCCTCCAAAATCTTTTCTATTATCTAAACTTTTTTACGATGCCTAAGTATTAGTTTAACAAAGAAAATAATAAAACGATTTCTAGTTTGGAAGGGGGAATATAAGAATATCCTCTACCAGGGCGCCTGTGTGGCTCAGTGGGTTAAGCCTCTGCCTTCAGCTCAGTTCATCATCTCCACGTCCTGGGAGTGAGCCCCGCATCAGGCTCCCTGCTGAGCCAGGAGCCTGCTTTCCCTCCCCTGGACCCGTCTGCCTCTCTGCCTACTTATGATCTCTGCCTGTAAAATAAATTTTAAAAATCTTAAAAAAAAAAAAAAAAGAATATCCTCTACCTATCTTTTTTTTTACAGTGAAATGAACATTTTTCATTTTCTACTGGTAAAAATATAAATTGATTAACTAGGGGCACCTGGGTGGCTCAGTGGGTTAAAGCCTCTGCCTTCAGCTCAAGTCATGATCCTAGGGTCCTGGGATCAGAGCACCCCAAATCGGGCTCTCTGCTCAGCAGGGAGCCTGCTTCCCTTCCTCTCTCTCTGCCTGCCTCTCTGCCTACCTATGATCTCTGTCTGTCAAATAAATAAATAAAATCTTTTAAAAAAAATTGATTCAAATGTTTTAGAAAATAATTTGATAATGCATACCCAGATATTAAATGTCCATACAGTTTGACTAAATAATTTCATTCTTAGAAATCTATACTAGGGAAATAAAGATAGAAAATATTTCTTATGTATGCACTAAAGTGTGTATGGCTCTGTTTTTTACAATGGTATGAGAATGATTTAGTAAAATCTTATGCATTCACAAGACAAAATCTTCTGCAGAAGCTTTCAATATTAATAATCACGAATGTATAACAACTTGGGGAAGTGCTTTTCATGTCACTGTGTTTTATGAAAAATAACAGTAAATTGTATGACTTCAATTATGTAAAAATATGTGTTGCTAAAACAATAGAAAACAGTGTTTATGAACAGTGTTCATAAAGGTTATCCCAACATAGAATAATTACAGGTAAATTTTCATCTTCTTCCTAGTTTCTGTATTTTCCAAGATTTCTGCTAGTTAGATTTTTGGTTTCATTATTTTGTTTACAGTGTATGTTGTTTGTAATGAAACATATCAGATTGTTATTAAAAAGTAACAGGACTCCTGGATGGCTCACTCAATTAAGCATCTGCCTTCAGCTTAAGTCATGGTCCTGGGGTCCTGGGATGAAGGTCCAAGTTGGGCTCTCTGATCAGCAAGGAGTCTGCTTCTCCTCTCCCTCTGTGCACTCTTTCTCACTCGTTTGCTCTCTCTGAATAAATTTAAAAATCTTTAAAAAAAAATTAAAATTGATCTAAAGTCTATTAGAATGACCCAGCTAGTATACTTTACTTCCCAGCCATCTCACCAGTGATGAGAGCAACTGACTATAATGCCCACATTCAACTGGCACTAGAGACCAACAGAGCTCACAGTTAACAGGCAGGTGTCCTGTAGTGGGACTGGCACAGGCTTCCATTCCCACCTCTGCTGCTCATTACCTGAAAGACCCTGAGCAAGTACCTTTAATCTCAGTGAGACTCAGTTTCTTCCTATATAAAAAAAGGTAATCATGCTTGCCCTAACAAAATTCCCAGGGTCTCACTGAAAATTAAATAGTGTGAAAAGTATTTCCACGCCCATAAAACATAATATAAAAAATATAATATTTATAAATGTGGGCATTAGAACTTAGTACAAATAATTATTTTTGATTGAATTTGTTAAGATACCATTTATAATGATCTGAAAAGAAATTAGAACATGTTTATAGAGGAATCTTGCCCAAAGTATTTAAGGTATAAAAACTTCTTTCAGTCAAATATCATCATCTTTTTCTGTTAAGATTTAGACAGCAGATAGAAATAAAGACAAGGTACTCTATGAAATTGTCTGATTTTGTAAGGTAGAATTTCAATTTACTACCTAGATTTGGATATTGGGACAATCATGATAACGCTCCATTGTTCTAACCAAATTAGTTATTAATTAGATTTCAATTTGGTTTTGTTTTATCTTGCCCAATTGAATTATATTCCTTTTTCAAAAGTACACAGTATTTCTGTTAGTGAATCTATGCTAAGAGTGAAATCCAATCATTCTTGATATTTTTATGTTAAAAGCATGAAATTCAAACATTCTCGATATTTTTATGCCTCTTTAATACATTAAAAGTCTTTAAAGAATTATATTTTAGGGTGCCTGGGTGGCTCAGTGGGTTAAGTGTCTGCCTTAGGCTCAGGTCATGATCCAAGGGTCCTGGGATTGAGCCCCCCGTCAGGCTCCTTGCTCAGCAAGGACCCAGCTTCTCCCTCTCCCTCTCCCTCTGCCTGCTGCTCCCCCTGCTTCTGCTCTCTCTCCCTGGCAAATAAATAAATAAATAATTTTTTTAAAGGAACTATATTTTATACAAGAAAATGCTTACAACATTTTGTTGTTATTCTTTATTATATTTCCTGGCACATATAAAAAGTTATCATTTTAAGCATGCTGTAAATTTAAGTGAGCTTCTTCTTCTACCAAAGCAAATGCTATTATAATTCTTTTTCAAATTATATTATATTAAAAAACAAAAAATATAGGAATGGCAAAGAATCTACTGTGCACATCCAAATGGAAAAATGATTATTTTCATTAACAAAGGAGATAAACATGAACCAGAGAAGCATAAAATTATTTATTATAATTCAAAGCCATTTGTGGCTGCAAAGATAACTCAAATACATTCCAGCATAAATTCCCAATGCTCCTGTCTTTAATGCAGCTCATAACTCAGTGTCACACAATTTTCTAGGACTTACGGGTCCACGGTGCACCCAACATTATCTCACTTCTGAATGCTGCCTTGATACTAACAGAAAAAAAAAATTGGTGAATATGGGCAAAATAATAAAGGACCCCAATTATAAGAACAAGTCTCCCATACTAATGACAGTAGCCCTCCCCATGTTCTTTTATTTCTATAGAATTTCCTCAATCTACTTTACTTTAGTGCAAAAAGTAACAAATCTTTACCTGTGGTACACACCAGGTACCAATTTGGCATGGTATACACACACACCAATTTCCTAGAGGGTTTGTTAAAAATGCATTTGCCAGGGCCCAAACTTACTCTGATCCAGAATGTTCAGGGTGGGCTTAGACATGTGAATTTTCATTATGTGCTATATTAGTTTGCTTGGGCTGCCATATCAAATACCACAGACTGGGTGGCTTAAAGAATAGAAATGTATTTTCTCACAGTTCTAGAGGCTAGAAACTGAAGATCATGGTGTCAGCATGGTTGATTTCTCCTCAGGCCTCTCTCCTTGGCTCGTTGATGGCCACCTCCCTGCATCCCCATAAGGTCTCCTCTGTGCACACACACACCCCTGCTGTTTGTGTATACAAATGTCCTCCTTTTATAAGGATATCAGTTGATGGATTAGAGCCCAGCCTAGTGATCTCATTCTGCTTAATCATCTCTTTAAAGGTCCTAACTCCAAATAGAGACACATTGTGAGGTACATGAGGTTAGGGCTTTTAACAGATGAATTTTGGGAGGATACTATTCAGCTGTAACTGAGGTACATGAGGTTAGGGCTTTTAACAGATGAATTTTGGGAGGATACAATTCAGCTGTAACAAGTGCCACACTGTTTCTGATACAGGTGGCCCAAGATTCACATATAGACAAACATCAGTTTAGATTCTAGGTAAGCTAAATGTACATACTCACCTTAGTCATTTAGTTTTCTGTGCCTTAAAACATGTGGTCTCTTCTAGGAGGGTCTTGGTCTTTTACTCCTAAGAAAATATCATTTGATTGTCATTTGGTTTTCCATCCTTGTTATCTCCTCTATTCACTCTTTAGCAAAAGCAAAGGAGACTTACATTTTGCAGTAGTACCCTGAACTATGAAAAGAGGGATTCTGTCTAGGACACAGATTCACCTAGAAGTTTAATGTTAAACCTTTTTTTCCCCCCAGCTAGTAGAATTATCTTCCCACTCCAAAATTTCAAGCTCTCCCTGGCCTGTCCATATTAATTCTCCCAACAAAAATCTCACCCCACTTTCCTTCTATTGTACCATCGTACTTCTTCCATTCACAATGTCTCCTACCTTCATGCTTTTTCCTCACTTACTGCAGTTAGTTACAGCAGAAACTGCCAGGGTATGAGACTTCTAGATTTGTGTCCTCAGGTCTCTGATCAGATTATTTCCATCATGGAAATAACAGCCTTGCCAGACTATGCTATATAAAATAGCCTCCCCACCCCATCCTGTTGATCTCTATCTCCTCTGCTTTACTTTTCCCTGCACACTCATCACCACCTGCCATAATGTGTTTTTTCCTCCACCAGAACATAAGTTCCATTTTGCTGTTCTCATAGTGTAGAACAGTAAGCCAGGAAGACGAGCACAGCCTTGAGGTGATCTTGTACTTCTCTTGTGAAGTAAAAGGCAAGGTCTTCTGCTGAGAGGGAACTGGGGAGGTGGTAGGGGAAACGAGCCTGAGAATAATTCAGCAGGTCCGAAGATCTTTTATGGAAAAGGGGAGAGATTGGAGAAAATTCAAGAAGAGTGCTAGAGCTAAGAGAGCAAGAGCTAAAGGAGAGCCCATGAATGTTTCCTATCTACACTACTGTGTGATCTCTGGCAATTCTCACAGCCTGGGGAGGAAAAGAAAATGCAAAATGGTTATTCTGGTTCCTCAGTGACCATCATTGCTCCTTGGCATAACATCTTAGGCCCTTCATAGTAAGGCCCTACTTACCTCTCCTATTTATTCCTGAGCTCTACCAAGTTTCTTTTTCTCCCTTAAACCTCTTTATATCTTGTCTTTGTGACTACGGTTTCCTCTGAATTCCCAAGTTTCCCCTGGCTAATTTTTGTTTATCCCTTAAAGACTCCACTCAAATACTGTATTTTGAAAATGTTCCCGAAGTTCCTCAAATATTAGCCACTGCACTAATCATCATCAAATTTTTTTCTTAAAACCCACGATCTTTGGAATACAGACCTAGGTTCAAGATGCAGCTATCATTTACTGTGTGATCTTGAGCAAAATAGTAAACATTTTTACCCTTCAGCCACCTCATCTGTAAAATGGATATAATGATAAGACCTATTTCAGACAACTGTTTGAAAAGATTAAATGAAATAATGTACCCAAAGTACCTGGTGTGTAACTGAACAGCTAAGGATGTTATTATTATAATAACTTGCATGTTTCCCTCTCTTGAAAGTTCCTTAAAAGCAGTGGTCATGTCATGTTCATCTGCTTATCCCTAATATTTGACACAGTACTTGGAACACGTAGGTTCTCCAGAATTGTGTAATAAATTAATGATTAATGGAATGAAATAAGTAGTTAAAGATGCTTCTAAGATTATGAGATTTTTCCTGAGTTCGAGTTACAGCAAAGAAAGACCAAGGGTTAGGGATGCAAACATATTATTTGCGCGAGGAAAAGGCACTTTTGGTAATCCAAACAGGAGCATCTTTTTTCAAGAAAATACAGCACACACTGAAAAATTAAAAACTGAGAATCGTTACATTGGCAGGCAAAACAGACGTGGACTTCATACTCAGGAGCTAACAATCAGATACACCCAATACAAAAACTTATATCCACATTTACTGCGTTTCGGACTTTCTGCCTCTCTCTTTCAATGGAATTGACTCTGGGAAGTGAAGTTTCTTATTTAACTTTGAATATCCAGCACCCAGTAATGTTTAATCGCGGCTGGAGCTCGATAAATATTTCGGGACTGAGTCAATGGCACAAAAGGAAGCAAAACAGCTAGTAGCCCTAATGGAAGTAAAAATCTGTTGCATTCCCAGAGGTTCTCCCCACAACCCAAGCAGCGAACTCATTCGCCGGAAGGAGCAAGCTCCTTATCCCAAGATCCCGGTTTCCCACCCCAGAGTTTGCTGGGAAACAGGAGCAAGGCACAGGACAGAAACAAATCTTCTCAGGATTCCACCGGTCTTAGCGCCTGGCTTGAGGAAACATCCACACTCCTAACCGCATTATATAATTTAAACCGCCTCCACATCTTTGCGAGCAGCACCCCAAAAATTACCGGACCCACTCCGCGCTGACAGGAAAAAGAAGCCCCGCTCTGCTTCTAAACGAGCCAATCCAAATAGCCCGGATAGGGGGCGCGGTGTCTTCTGGGATGTGTAGTCTATCCAGTTTAAGGCTGCTCCTCATGACTACAATTCCCGGCGCCACGGGGCTCTAACGTCTGTCCCCTTCCTGGGGGCGGAGCGCCCGGCGAACTGGGGAAGGGCCCTCGCCCCTCCCCCAGGTGACGGAGTGTGGTGCAAAAAGTGCCGGGGTGGGAGTTCCCACGTGTTGGTGCTTGGTAGCCGACTTTGGTCCACGCTGATCTCCAAGTCCTGTGGATCTGCGCCCGCGGCGATGCCGAAGATCAAGTCGGGGACGAGTGGTCGCCGGCGCGAGCGGCTCAAAGAGAGCCGGGAGCTTAAGAGCGCCGGAGGTGGGGACAACCGGGAAGGGGCTGTGTTCAGGTGTGATCATCCCGCAGGATCCAGTCGGGGACACGGACACAGATCTGGACCCAGGACTGTAAGGCCGGTGGCGGCGGCGGTCCTGGATCGCCGGCGAGGCCTTGGGCCGCATCTGCCTTCCTTTCTTGCAGAAGGGGTGGACTTAAAGCACTGGGTCACCTCGTCTCCGAGCGTGACGTTCGATGATGGCTCTCGTTGGCGCAGAAAAGTTCCCCCAGCCACCCTGCTTTCTCCTCTGGGACGGTCTAATGTCTGCTTTTCCTTGGGAAGTTAAGGTTCTTTCGTATTTTCTTCCAGGACTCATGTTCAACACGGGGATTGGACAGCATATTTTGAAAAACCCTCTCATTGTCAACAGCATTATCGATAAGGTTGGTGTGGAAGAGGAAAAGGAGAGAGTTGTTGAGTTATTGATTCTATTCTTAGGAATACTTCAACGCACGGAGGATGTCTGTCATAAAATAGATTATAAATATTTGTAGAATGAATTGAAGAATTGTCTGGGATTCATAGGCTGACTATTGCTTTATAGACTGATTTGCTTTATTCTGTGGTCTGGGTGTCTCCTGGCTCCAAATTCTTTCTGTAGATTACTTACTTCATAGCTGAACATTTGTACTTGTTCAATTCCAGATTATTGTTATTCTATTTCTAATCACTTTTTCTAGACACTATCTATCACTGTTAGTTTTTATTTACTCCAGAGCCTAAAAAGATGTCATAATGACAGCTTAAGTATTTTCCGCAGAGAAACTTAAATGTTACAATCCAGTGCCTCATATAAACCCTTTGGAGTATTCTTCTTGTGTGGGTAATGTGGATGTTCTCTTACTGTTCTGGATAATCAGAGTGCTGGAACATGAAATATATGTGATACAGATTACTTTCGCAGTTACAGAGGAGGCATCCTGGAGCTCTAGAGAGAACATTACATATTTAGAGGCTCTCATCTTGACCTACTGTTGTTTGCCAAATGAGGGCCTGACTTTTTAACCTTTTTGGCTCATGGATTTCCTTTGAGCAGCTGATGAAAGCTATGTACCCAGCACACTGCAGCTTTGTGCATACAAACATCTGGGGCTGTGTACAATTTCTAGGTATTCCTATCCCTGAAAGCATACATGGGTTGAAAATTGAGAAATCCCAGTGCAACATGCTGTGATTCTTAGGCAAGTTCGTAATATACAGTCCTTCCTTGTTTGAACTTACTGATAATAAGAGTTGGCTAAAAGATGCTGTTGGAGGTAGAAAACAGAAAGCCATTCCCAGAAAGTTCCTGCTTTTCTGAGTCCTAAAATTTTCTGATTCCTAACTGTTGCCCCAGCTTAGGAGAGGTGACAGATTTCCACTTTAACCTAATGTTAATGAGAAAATTTTGTCAAGCAGATAGACCTGAAGGAATCTCATAGAAGTGAAATCAATCTCTTAACCACGTGCTTTTGAGCAAAGACACTCAGGTGTAAAATAAATGATGTGTTCGGATGTGCCAGTAAAGCTAAAGTAACTGTGCTTGCTTGCAGGCTGCCTTAAGACCAACTGACGTGGTGTTGGAAGTTGGACCTGGAACTGGCAATATGACTGTAAAGTTGCTGGAAAAGGCAAAAAAGGTAAAAAGGGAATTATTTGTTTTGGTATCAGAAATATATATGTGAGTAGGCTCACCCGGTTTACAAACAGAAATCTATTTTAATTAATCGCTGTTACTTTAACAGCAACATTTGATACTTTGCTTATGGCTTTATCTTAACAAATATGGGCAAAATGGATAAAAGTGGTAAAACCTACAAACTTCCAGCTATTAATCCAAGTCTTAGGAATGGAATTTACAGCATGGTTGCTATAGTTAGCAATATATATTGTATGTATATTTTCAAGCTGCTAAGAGAGTACATCTTAAAAGTTCTCATCAAAAGACAAAAATTCTTATATATAACTATGTGTGGCAATGGATGCTAACTAGACTGTTACACAATATATGCATATTTTGAAGTATATAAACATATTGTTATACACCTGAAATTAGTATGTTATAATGTGAATTATATCTTGATTTCAAAAAAATGGATTAAAGAGAATATGGGATGTATTAATCAGCAAAACAGAAAACACATTTGGTTTTTCAATATAGGGTATTTAATATAGGGTATTTAATATAGGGAGTTGTTGACATGGTTGTTAGATGACTGAAAGAAAATGGGAACACACTGGGGCACCTGGGTGGCTCAGTGGGTTAAGCCTCTGCCTTTGGCTCTCAGGTTACCATCTCAAGGTCCTGGAATCGAGCCCCACATCGGGCTCTCTGCTCGGCGGGGAGCCTGCTTTCTCCACCCCCACCCCCTGCCTGCCTCTCTGTCTGCCTGTGATCTCTCTCTGTCAAATAAATAAATAAAATCTTTAAAAAATAAAGGAAGAAAAGGGGAACACTGAAGTAACCCAAAAATAATAATTACAAAGAGGAGCTACCACCTCCAGGCTCAGGGGAACAAAGCAAGGAGGCTGGAGTATTGGAACCTAGAGGAGGAGATCTGAAGAACTGTGTCATGAGATTAGGATGCCACCTGGCTGCTGCTGGTAGCTTCTGTGTGTCATGGCTGACCCAGTTTCCAATTAAATGGATCCAAAATGTAGGAATGGGGTTAAGGGAACCAGTCGGCATTACTGGAATACCCATGGGCTAGCAACATCAGGAAACAGTTACCATCAAAGACCTCAAGGGGCACAAGGAGGAACTGCTCAGTAAGAGCGGGAGCCATTGAACAGGGGCCAGAGAGCAGTCTGCTTTTCTGAACGCAGTTCTTTGTTGTTTGAAATGGCAGAGAATTGAGGGAGAATTGAAGGTAATATTGTGGGGAAAAAGTTTGATTCATGTTGATCATGTAAGAGTTAGGATTGAGATAACAAGATTTATATGCCATAATTAACCCTCAAATACATTTTTTTTTTTTTTTTTTTAATGTAGGTAGTTGCCTGTGAACTTGACCCAAGGCTAGTAGCGGAACTTCACAAAAGAGTTCAGGGCACGTGAGTATGAGTATGCATGACAGAATTAAAGTGCATTTCAATCTCATGAAACGGTATTGTTTTTTAATTGCTATTTTTCTTTTCATTAGGCCTCTGGCCAGCAAACTTCAAGTACTGGTAGGTGATGTGTTGAAAACAGATCTGCCATTCTTTGATGCTTGTGTGGCAAATTTGCCATATCAGGTATGTTTCCATATTGTTGGAACATTATACAAATTGTTTCTTTGGTGTGTCTTCCCCAGAAATAACTAGTTAATTCTCTTACAGATCTCTTCCCCTTTTGTCTTCAAGCTGTTGCTACACCGACCTTTTTTCAGGTTTGTGACAAAAGACCAAAATTACTGCCAAATCTTAGGCCATAAACACAGAGAGCCAAAGATGGAAGTTAATTCAATTAAAAAACTATTGGGGAGTGTTTTGTAGAAAATATCTATTTCTGTGGAGGTCTTTCTTTTTTAATGCAGTTGACAGAGTTCTGGTGGGGATGTGCAGTGTAAGGACTGCCTCTGAGACCAAATGGCCTTTCCCTGTTTTCTCATACTCTTGCCATTAGTCTGGGTTAGACTCCTTATTACCCTGAATCTCAACAGTTGCAGTGGCCTCCTGACTGGTCCCTAGCACATTATATAACGGGTTTTCAAACTGCAATTCAGAAATCGCTCACTGCTTATAAATCTATTGAGTCAGGACCATCATTTTTTTTTTTAATGACAAGGAATAGAGTATATCAGAAGACATTCATTGCACGTGGCCGGGTACTTAAAGTTTTGTGAAACTTTTGCTCGAGTTACATAAACACATAGTTGTGGCATAGGATGCAGTGTTAAATATTTTTCTTAGTATGGCTTATTGTCAAAAAAAGTTTCAAACTCAAAACCCAGCTTTGAAGATGCTCTTCTCCTATGCAAGAGCCTCCCAAAAGCCTCTGCATTGCTTTCTGACATCCACGCTCCTTAGCCTCAGATATCAGGACACCAGTGTCACAACCTGCCTCTCCTCCTCGGCTCTTCCATAGGGTGTTTCCTTCCCCATAAATACCATTGGGCTGCCAAGTCAATTTGGTTTGAGGTTTTTTTTCCCTCAAAGGGTTAATGAACTAGTGCTTATCGGAAATACTTTCTCATCTAAACATGGAGGGTTTATATGTGTAAATTAGTGGGGCAGCCATTATAAAATGAAAAGCCAGCTGGCTCATTTTATGGTAATAAATCTAAAGCTGAAAGTTTTCTGCCTTCTAATCAGCTAAATGACTTCTCTCTCATTAACCAGATACTGCTTTGCTCCATTTCCTACCTAAGAAAACTGATGTTGAAATACCTTTATAGTTAAAAGTAACCATTTTCCTTATTCCTTCCTACTGTGTCTTCAGATGTGCTATACTTATGTTTCAAAGAGAATTTGCTCTCCGACTAGTTGCAAAGCCTGGAGATAAATTATACTGCAGACTCTCAATCAATACACAGCTGTTAGCACGAGTGGACCATCTGATGAAAGTAAGTGACTGTTAGTAAAATAACGTGGCTTACCTCATCCATGAGCATCTAGTTGTGCCTTCTGTGAGCAAAGCATATTTGATTATTAATTTAAAATTCTTTTTTAGAGGACTCCTTATTTTCTGATTAACAGGTTGGAAAGAATAACTTCAGGCCACCTCCCAAGGTAGAGTCCAGTGTCGTAAGAATAGAACCTAAGAATCCACCACCACCTATCAATTTTCAGGTGAGGTTAAAGTACTAGGTCGTTTAGTAAAGGAGGAAAAAAGACCAAGCTGGAAGACGTGTGTCTCTAGTAGCAGAAAAATACTGAATTAATCTAAATGTCTAAACAGGAAAATGCCAATTATGACATCCCTAGGTTGGGAGGAGATGGAATAATTGGATATAAGATCATTGTGAAGAGCACAAAAAAGCATGGAAAATGTTTGCAGAAAGTACAACTTAGCATGGCTTTGCATTTTGCTAACAAGTACAGCTATAGAAAACATGTATCTATTTGAGTAGACTCAGAAAACAAGTTAAAAGGAAAATAGTTGTTGTTAGGGCAATATTATGAATAACAATTTTCAATCATAATTTATGTTTCTGCAATTTAAAAAGTGAATAAGTTGCATCACTTGATGTAAAACCGTACTGCACGTGATTACTTGTGTGGTCAGTAACTCCTGGTAATGGAATGGTTTGTTAATTACTCCTATAGGGTGGGTCAGGTATGTTGCACAAGCTATATTCTAAATCATGTCTGTTTTGAATTGTTTTTTGAAAATGTACTTTGATTTAAATATATGTCATGTACTTTGTTCAGATGTGGAAAATTTTTTTTCCTAACTTCTAAAAGTGAGGATAAAATTTTCAGTGAGGTAGACAGAAGTGCCAAAAATCGAGTACATATTTTTGCATGGGTCAACCAGATCAAGATCAGAACACTTTCATCACTCCAGAAGGTTATTTCAGTTTTATATATTAAAAGACAAAATAATACCTAGCAGACACAGGCAAGGTTTGATATTTTAAGAAATAATTCATCTTCTGTTTCAGGAATGGGATGGCCTAGTAAGGATCACCTTTGTTAGGAAAAACAAGACACTTTCTGCTGCATTTAAGTGAGTATTTTACTCATTTATGATAGATGAAGGACCAGTGCTAAAGAACTGTGCAAGTGATAGCATTTGGTCCTTATCCTGAACAGATACCCTAAAGCATAAGGATTACCCATGTTCAGACACACTTTTCATTTTCACCAACTTGTACTTTAAGGGGCAGGAAAATTTAACAAAGAAAGTTCCTGAAATTTGGAATTAGATCAGGTTTTTTGGCAAAAGAGGAAAATAAAAACTCCCAAAACTTACCACACGTTTCATTTTTCCTTGGAAAAATGGAGTGATGGTGGGCCCTTTCCACACTTGTGAAAAATTCATGCAATTTTATTAACTTGGAAACATTATTAAGTAGCAGTTTGACGCCCAAGGGCCAGAGAGGTTCTGACAGCTGTTATTGCGCTTTTGTTCTTTTTAAGGTGATGTTTTTGTGGAGTGTACAGAACTCCTTTAAGAATTTCAGAGATTTTGGGGGCGCCTGGGTGGCTCAGTGGGTTAAAGCCTCTGCCTTTGGCTCAGGTCATGATCCCAGGGTCCTGGGGTCGAGCCCTGCATCGGGCTCTCTGCTCAGCAGGGAGCCTGCTTCCTCCTCTCTCTCTCTCTGCCTGCCTCTCTGCCTACTTGTAATTTCTGTCTGTCAAATAAATAAATAAAATCTTAAAAAAAAAAAAATTTCAGAGATTTTTACTAGAACTTTACTTTTTAAATGTAACTAGTTTGTAATTGTTTCTTAGATTTAAATATTCAACACCTTTTAGTCCCTTAATCTTACTACATGGAACATACATTTAACTTTACCATAAACTGAAAGGAAAGTATAATCTCTAATTTTGGAAAAATAATAGCAATATTGCTTCTTTATGTTATAGGTCAAGCGCAGTGCAACAGCTACTGGAAAGAAACTACAGAATTCACTGTTCAGTCCATAATATTGTAAGCAAAAAATATTTCTGTGGTCTCTGGTTCTGAATTGTTGTGTTTTAAAATGCCCCTCTACTTCCTATTCTTTTTCATCTATCATCACTTGATTCTTAATTTGGTACATTTCATAGGATTCTTAAAAGTAATCTATTAACTAGCACAACCTTAACTTGAACTCTGATAGGTCAATACTGCTGTATGTTCGTGGAATAGATCTGAGTAGCCTTGATTACTCCACCTGAGCTTCTTTAACTAGTTGTTCTTAGACATAAAAGCCATTCAGTTGAGTCATAATTTTCCCAAAGCTTTAGGTATGTGTAATTTTCCCAAAAAATACCGAAGTTTAGGTATTTAGCTCCTCCCCTTAGGTATAGAAGTCTGTACAATTTGCTGTGCTCTGAATTGTGACCATTCCTTGTTTGTTGCTCATGAAGCAATTCAATTTAAGTTTGCATTTTCTGGGTAACTTTTTTTAATATGCAGAAATTGAAATAATTCGAATTAAGTATAGGCTGAATAGCAGATTTACAGTTGTAAGCCTCATGCCTCTTTACTATCTGTGCAACATTTTCTTCAACCAATTTTCTGTGTGTCAGCACACATACACATAGCCATAAATATAACTGTGCTGTTTGATAACTTTTTAGTTCTTTCACATTAAACAGAGCAGAAAGATAAGAGCAAATATCCATTGTATTTTTTGACTCAGATTTTGTATGGTTTAATATATCATATTGCTACCTTCATTTTCTCTTTTATGGACAAAGTCATTAAACATCTGCCTAGGTTGGAAAATATTAACCTGGATTAAGGAAAATTTTTGGAGGAAAGATGTGAGGTATAAAATATTTAATATTCCCCAGGGTCAGAGGTCATCTCTTTGAGAAAAACGGGCTGATAAAATTACATTTGTGCCAAGAAAATGTGAGGTATTTTTAAAGGAGTAACAGCTGCTGTAAAATTCAGTTTACAGCTTAATTATTTTTTGATATATAGTACCTTAACTCCAGAAACTTAACTATTTCAGAATTTTTTTTTTTTTAAAGATTTTATTTATTTATTTGACAGAGAGAGATCACAAGTAGGCAGAGAGGCAGGCAGAGAGAGAGGAGGAAGCAGGCTCCCTGTGGAGCAGAGAGCCCGATGCGGGGCTCGATCCCAGGACCCTGAGATCATGACCTGAGCCAAAGGCAGCGGCTTAATCCACTGAGCCACCCAGGCGCCCCAACTATTTCAGAATTTTTAAGAAAAAGGGAAGTATACAGGTTTAACTCATTCAGAGTTTTCTGAGTATTTGGTATATGCTGAAAATTAATTACTTAATAATTAGAGGTCCAATTCTAATTTGCACAAATAGGCTGTTCAAACTATTTTGAGCAAACAAAGGTGACTATTTTATCAGTTACTGAACTAAAAAAAAAAAAAAAGAGAGCCAACATGACTTCATTAAAGATATGTTGTTCATTTATTCTGAATCTTATATTGATAGATAATACCAGAAGATTTCAGCATAGCAGATAAAATACAGCAAGTCCTAACCAGCACAGGTTTTAGTGATAAGCGGGCCCGTTCCATGGACATAGATGACTTCATCAGGTAATAACATTTTCCTTTTCTCCTAAGTGTTTACATTTCTTTACTGTGACACCTTCAGATTAGAGATTTAAAGGCTTTTAAGCGGTATAAGGTGCTACCTGGAGTTATTGCATAGCACTTCCATGGCATGGAATAGTATTTGGTGTAGAAGATGGAGGCTAGTTAGCTGCAGCAGAATGAACATTTTAAGAACAGTAATAAAAGAACAGTCCGAGCCTGGAGATAGCCTCTGTGTCAATGTGTGTTGTGGTATGTGTGCTCCTCCCCTTCAGCCTCCTCCCCAAACTCCCATTCATAGTTAGTCTTAATAGTGTGTGTCTTCAAAGTAGCCTGTAAGGTAGAAGAAGCATAATGTATGTCATTGGAACTCATTTTTTTTTTCTGTACTGGGAAGAGCTATTGTTAAACAGATCCTACACATGAAACAATGTCAATTATAATCGTACCTGGTTTTCAGTTCTAACTGGTTTAGTAATATAGTTACTTGTTTTGTAGACTGAGGCAAGTTCTACATACCTAAAATAAAAGAAGGGTGTCATAATTAATGGGGTAATGCAGACCGAAATGTATTTTCCTTGAATTGTAGTCTTACGAAAGCAAATTAAGCCTTCAGTTACCTATGCTCACTGTTTTTAAGCATTAACACTTTGATTTCCTAATAAACCATTACTTAACAGCTTTTGCCTGTTCAGCCAATTCATGTTTAGAAAGTCCATGTTCTAGGAGCTGAATTAAAAATGAGGGTAGATTGTTACAAAAGTGACTGACTTGACTTTTCTAAGCTGGCAGCATAGTTTCATATGTGACAGATGGGGTTTATATTTTATGTTGGCAGTCAGTACTACTGAGTCTTCATCAGAGGTTAATCCTAGGAGTTGAACATTACTCATAAGTACCGATCTTACTTTTTCAAACAGTCTAATCCACCTTCAACTCTTCCTGTGGGCCATCCTGAAAATCATCTTAATTCTAAACAGAAATAGTTCATCTTATTTTAATTGTCACCAAATTTCTTCAAGGTTATTAAGCATATGCATTTTGCTAACTGGGATCCGGTAAGTACAAAGGTATCAAGAGAGAAGCAATGTGTTAAGTACTTAATTGGAACCTCAGTAAGTGAGCCCAGAAAGGAAAAATGAACATGTGAGATTATCTCTTGTTCTCTTACCATGTTGAAACGGAACAAGGGCCACTGAGGTCTTATGTCTGGATAGTGGAGATCTAAGATAATTTGGTCAGCATTACCATAACTTAAGACACATAGGCTGTGACAAAAGAGGCCAAGAATGATGTTGATTTTAACCAATATATACCTTGCAAATTTAATTGGAGAATAAAGTTTCTGTAATGACTAGTGTTAGGAAGAGGTGGGCTTCAGAGGTTTGCTGATGTGTTTGTTTTAGAATTCGTGGTATAGGAACTATGTATTGTTATATGCAATAAATTACCTTTTCAATACCATTTCATTTTGGTTTCTTTTTTCAGATTGCTACATGGATTCAATGCAGAAGGTATACATTTTTCTTAGGAATCTGGAAAACAGAATTTTCCAAACTCAAGAAAAAGAAACTGGAATTACATTATTTTTAACAATTTGAAAAGATGAACCATGCCTTTGCTTCACTGGAACATATGTGCTTGGCTATTTTTGACTTCCTACTACTGTCACCATTTATTACTCTGAATTTTTGTGGTTGTAAGTCAGTCAATTCTAAGTACCCAAGTTTTTTTTGGTTGTGGTGTTTTTAGTATCTAAAGTAGGGCAGGGTCCAGTCTTTGCATGATAATCTTCAAGAGCCGCAGGCACGCACAACTTTACACTTAAACTTACCATTTCTAACAGATTAGTGTATAAAGATATTACTGTTCTATTTTCTATGTTATATATTACTATGAGGACCTCTCTAGGTCTTTGTCCCTCAAATAGTAAAAAAAACTAAAATATGCTTAACTCAGTCACATATTTCCCATAGTATTTCCTTTTATTAATCTGCACAATAAAACAACTGTTTCTTATTTTGCTTCTCTCATTCCTTCTTTATCTTACGCAGCTTCTTTCACTTACTGCCTATGCCTTTAAGCTGTCCTGTGGCATTCATAGGCTCCATCAGGTTCTGGGTAAATGTGAGTCCGCTACCGCCACCATGCGGTGGTGCCAGGCATGTAACTTCTGGGCCTGGTTCCTCAACTGAAATAAGGAAGCTCAACGAGAATAAAATGAACTATAAGACAGTATGTTTTTTCTTGGGGAAAGCCACAGGTTTAACAAAATTTCAAAGGGTTTTATAAATCAAAACTAGCTTTGAAGTTCAAATTCTGCCCTTCAACTTATTTAAAACAAACAAACATCACAACCAGCCATTTTCTCATAACTAGAAGCTCTTGGTATTCATGTGACTTCTGGAAAACTAAAAGTTCCAGCATCTTTTTCATATACTAATGCTTAGTTTTAAGCTGTTTTTAAAATGGCCGGTTGACAATTTGAATAGGTGCCCTAAACGAGTCTTAATTAGCTACTATGTTTAAATCATTATAAATATAATACTAAGTGTTGTTAATGTCTTTTGATAAAGAACTATAGTATGTGATTATTTTATTTATATAAAGAAATTAATAAAAATATCTTAATTGATAACTGATTTTTTTAAAGCCTAACTTAATAGAAAGGCTGCTTCCAAATTATTTTAACAAAGGTACACTGAGTAAACCTAGAAAGGAAGTTGTTTACCTAAACAGATTTTTTTTCTGGCTTCAAAGTGATACACTAAAACACTCCTATATAAATAAAATAATTACTTATTAATAGGAATATCAGCTTTCAAGAAATCTGATAAAGTAATAATGTTTAATCCAGATCCAAAAAATTCTTTAAATAGCTGCATCAAGCCACTTCTACATAAATATTAAATATACCTTGAGTTTTTTTTTAATATCACAAAACTACTTTGCAAAATTTATTTGTACCATCTCTAGCCTTAAAGGAAATTTTTAAGAATTAATTCAGCTTTCCCTCTATTTCCTCTTCCCCTATGTACTACTAAGTTTTAGTCCCTTTTCTGGCCTTCAGTTTTCCCTATCTGTAAAACTGAAGGTTTGGATTATACCACCAAAATCTTTTCTGGCACTGATCTTCTATAGACCTTGATTACTGATTAGAATGAAGCCAGTAATAGTATAAGGCAGCATATTTGAGCGTTAAGAAGATCTTCCACAGATAGTACCCATCTTATTTAATAAATTAAGAGTAATCTGTTGTGCTTTAAAGTGAGCAAGTTCACATCTCTTTATTGCCCTCTGAAGGTTGGTTGGCCTCAAAAACTACCTCTTTAAGCAGCCTCTGCAAGGTCAATAGTATCTGCTCCATTCTTCCTCTTCTCTTTGAAATAAACACAAATAGAACATATCTTACAACTGCAAGAAAACCTGAGTCCCTTCCAAAACAAAGGTGATTGTACTGAAGTAAATTATCTCTAAAACTCATTCCATAGGTATTTATTAATAAGCACACTGTGAAAATCTACATTTGTTCTAGATTTCAAGTTTACAGAGGAGCATTTCACCATGGTGTTAGGATTTCCCACAACTACCCTCTGGGTTCTATGAACAATGAAGTAGGGAATCTGGCTCATGTAACTCTCTATTCATAGCTTCCCTTTGCCTCAAATGAATAAGCAGTAGTTCCTTTGAGTAAATCAAAACAAGACATCCTTGGGAGATTTTTTTGTTATTAATCTACTCCTGGACTCTATCCTAGGAACTAAGGGAGAACTCCTAGAGAGATATATAAATCTTTTAACAAAATATATACATGAAAAGTGGCCAGTTTTCTTCCTTGGAGTAACAATCTGTAAAAATAAGTGCCACCATTTAAAAAGCAGCATACCCTAATCGAATTTATTGGCGAGACTTTGGTGATTCTCACCAAGTAAGAATGAAACGTCACACATTAGGTAATGGATGGGCTTGGGTTCGATCTGCCTTTTAAGGCAAAGTCAACTCTCTTTAATCTTAATTCTTTCTCATGGGAGTTATGTACTGTCTACACTTGGCTTAAACTAACAGTTCTATTATGGACTACTTTCAGTGTACATGTAAATATTCATGCATCAGAAGCCAATTTCCTTTATCAGTACATTTAGAAGGTACATTTTGGGGTGCTAATGGACACTTTTTAACTTAAGTTATGGTATTGGTAAGGATCAAATTGCACTATTAGTCCTGTTAATACCACACTGGAACACACACTGCATATATATGTATTACCCTAAGATAAAACTCTTTCAGAATTTTGTTACTTTTTATTATACACCAACTAGTTTATATCTTAGTTCTTTACAAAGAAAATGCTAAGAAAATTGTAACCACATTATATGGTTTTAAAATCATAATTCCAGATTTCTTTACATATAAGATGGAATGGTCCAGCAGCTATGTCCACTGTCACAGACTTTAGTTCCATTCAATGATATGGCACATCCTGCAAAAGTAACTAGTCACACACAAAAAAAATGTCTCAAATACAGTAAAAATGTACACACAATAAAGGTAATTTACAATGACAAGGAATGTAATTTATCTTGGCTGTGCTTCAGAAATTTAGGGTCAAAAGCCTTAGTCAAGGCACAAAGCAGAAAGAGGTGAGCACAGCTGTCTCTAGGAGGGGGCAAGGTATGTACAATCACTGATGAGGTATGCATGCACGCAAAGGATTTAAAACTGCTCAGTCTTGCTACGAAAATTGAACCAAGTTAAAAGGAAATGTTGTGGCTTCCCCCTACTATTCACCTCTGGATCAAGTCCACAACCTTACTTCATACAGAAAATAAAATTGGCAAGGATCTCCAAAAGTAAATCACTATTTGGGTAAATGAAACAAAATGCTTCACTATTCCCAAATGTTAGTTGTGCCTCCTGGACTAGAAGCATTTTGTAGACAAAGGAGTGTCTCACAAAATTGAAATGTCATTCAGGTGAAGGGACAAGACATTTTCCACAGACACTTAAAATTTCAAACTTTCAAATGGCCCTTACAGCTGAACCATTGTATGTTACAGCAGTGTGGGTTCTGGGGATCCTTTAGCAGCAAATGCTGATTTAAAGGGCACGGGGTCTCTTCGGGTTGATTTGCTTGCTGGCCTGTTCTTCTTCTTGTAGAGCTGCACGAAAAGATTTCACTTTATCTTGGAAAAAAAAAAAAAAAGAACAAGAGAATAAGTACTGCGTTGCATGCAATATAGTATACAACTTCATGGGTCCTATCAAGTCGGCAGCCTTACTTCATAATATTAATGCAGGATTTTTCCTTTTGTTCTCTGTTATCTGAAACTCAGAATTAAATATAATACTCAACTATAGCAAAAGTTTCATTATTTAAAGATTCATGAAAATAACCTTTTTAAAAAAAGATTTTATTTATCTATTTTAGAAAGAGAGCGCTCATGAGTGAGAGAGCACAAGTAGGGGGAAATGGCTGAGGGAGCAAAAGGCAGAGGCAGTAGAAGACTCCCTGCTGAGCAGGAAGCCCGATGTGGAACTCATCCCCAGGACCCTGGGATCGTGACCTGAGCTGAAGGCAGACACAACCAACTGAGCCACCCAGGCGCCTGAATATAACTTTATTCTATATATTCAACGGGTTTCTGTTCTGTTTGGCACACTTTACAGTGTTGAATTTTGGTTTATTTCAATTCATTTTGGAGTGCAGACAGGCTATATATGTGTTTTAAATGTGTATGGTCCTGTCAAAAAAGACACTTAGTCCCTGAGATCAAGAGTTGGGGCTCCTGGGGTGGCTCAGTGGGTTAAAGCTTCTGCCTTTGGCTCAGGTCATGATCTCAGGGTCCCCACATCTGGCTCTCTGCTCAGCAGGGAGCTTCCCCCACTCTCTCTGCCTGCCTTTCTGCCTACTTGTGATCTCTGTCTGTCAAATAAATAAATAAAATCTTAAAAACAAAAAAAAAGTCACATGCTCTACCAATCAAGCCAGCCAGGTGCCTCCAAATCTTATTAAATTATAAAGTAGGTATTTCTTCCCTCGATATTAAGAAATTTCTATTCCCAATGTCTATTTTACCTTTTTAAGCTATGAAATTTCAAAAGATGTTTGAATTTTTAAAAACAAATGTCATTTTGTCCTTATCAGGGATTGTAAAAGGGGATAGAGAAGGGGGATTATAGAATAATCTATTTCTTGGTCTTAAAATTCCTACTATTATGTATTAATTCAGAGTCCCATAAGAATATTACTAGGTAAATAAATTGAAAGAGGCAAATAAAAGTCAACTATGAAGGTGAGAAATATCTCATCTCTTTTTATACCAGTGGTTCGTAACCATGGGTGATGTTCCCCCACTAACCCCCTGACATCTCATAATAACTAGACATTTTTGACTATCACAACTGGGGTAGTGGCTACTGTCATCTAGTCATCAGAGACCAAGGATCCTATAAGCAATGTACCATGCACAGGATGGCACCCTCAACAATTATCCAACTTAAAATGTATTAATGGTGCAAAGGTTATGGCCTTTGGGAAAAAGAAAAAGAATATCAGTTGGAATCTCAATTTCTTCCCCCTCTTTCAAAGAACAATGATACTTAAAAAATTAACTTCTGAAATTTAGAAAGGAATTTAAGGATCTCTGGATCTCATACCTGTTAATATAAGATAAAAGCTCTCAAACTTCTTATGTTAATACCAAAATTATCTCTGGATGGTAAAAAATTTTTTTCCTAAAAAAAAATACAACAGCTAGACAGTAATTTCTTCAAAGTTATGGATACACTTAATACAACTAAGTTGAATGCCACATATTACAAAGAAAAAAATTATAACTCATTATGATCTGTTCTATATAAAATAGATACAGAAAAGCTCTTTGTGAGTTCTGATAAGAAAAATGATGAAGGGGCGCCTGGGTGGCTCAGTGGGTTAAAGCCTCTGCCTTCGGCTCAGGTCATGATCCCAGGGTCCTGGGATCGAGCCCCATATCGGGCTCTCTGCTCAGCAGGGAGCCTGCTTACCCCCTCTCTCTCTGCCTGCCTCTCTGCCTGCTTGTCATCTCTATCAAATAAATAAATAAAATCTTGAAAAAAAGAAAAAGAAAAATGATGAAAACACTTTATTCAAGGCTTGAATATGAAGAATATGTAAAATGAAAGTAAGTTTTAGAAACTCTACATTTGCACCAATAATTCTGAATTGGGCAAATGGTCACTGCTGGCTCTTCATAGAATATAATTTCAAACACCCAATTTCACAAAGGACCTATGTTAAAAATTAGCCAGTCTGGTGTTAAGAACCAGCAATTCGATTCTGGTTTTACACTGCATTTCATGTACACATACAAAGATATCCATTCGCATACAACTGGAGAAAACTAATTTGCCAATGCCACAGAAACAAGTACATATGATAAACATGTATGTGAAGCTACACAGACAAGCTAATTAAAAAGCCAAGAATAGATGGCATATAGGTAAGTCACATACATTCACAAAGTAGGAAGGATAATTGTTGAAACGTCTTGAGTTGTTCAAGGTCTTGAAACCTTCCCCTTGATTTTTTAAGTCTTCAAAGGAGAGACATGACACAGATGCAAAGAAAAGAGATGCAGATAGGAGGCTACAGAAGGATAGTGCTGAATAGACCCACTCTAAGCAAAATCATTCTGACAAGCACTGACCTATCAAACTAAAAATCTGAATGAATGTATAAAACTTACAAATTTGTTAAAATCCATTTTCCCTCTGTAAACATAAGATGTTTTTATCTTTTCAAATGCCTAAAAGAGAAAAGATAACTAAAAAGCACTCGAAAGAATACTCCATGTTTCTTTTTTATAAAAAAACAATGACTGGTCTGTCTTTATACCTCTGGAAATGTATTAAATGGTACCCATAATTTTTATTTTAGATATCCTCTTATAATATGAAAATCCTGCCACCACTTACATACAAAGATGGAGATTTCAAGCACTAAAATGAAAAAGAAATTACCACGCAGCTCAGTTAAAATGTCTATTTTTTGCTCAAGAATAGCTTCAAGTTGAGTAGCATATGAATCTACATCATAGTCTACTTCTTCAGTCATCTCTAGAAGAGCCTTTTCATCTTCTAACCATCGGATAGATTCCTAAAAGGACAAAAATTCAACAATCCAATAAGCCTCTTTGTAAGACAGAAACCAATTTACAAATTTCACATGTTAAATATATTCAAGCATACTTAAGATAGTATTCTCTAAAATATTAATAAGTATAAGACATCTTTATTTACATAGTAAAACTGAGAAATATTTCCTTAAATTCTAACACAAACACAAACATGATAAGCCAAGCAAGGTAACTTCATTCTCCTACTTTTACTTTACCCTGGGTAAGGGTTTGGGGAAGGGAATGAATCAAACACGTATCAATCAGTGAGCATAATAATTCTCAAAACTTTAGTAGCTACCCCCCAAATTGGGGAAGAATAGTATAATAAAACTACTGAACAATTTATTGAGGTCTATGGTAGCCTAGAACTTGCAAACCATGTAGAATTTACAAATCCATTTGGGGCCTCATAGTGGTTGGATCAAGAGTCAACCCTAAATTCCAAACACTAGGTCTTCAAAATTATTATAACTATAAGAGACTGATAGTCAATTTTAGAAGAGTCAAATCACTAAATCGTAGCTACTTACTATTCATAGATGCTTTAAAGGAAACTAATCATTCTTAAGTGATTTTAGATAATGTGGAATTGATAAGTTTCATTTCCTAGCAAAGTTATGAATCAAAAAAATCAGGAACAAGTTCATACCATAGTGACTTAAAGAGGCTTTGGATATATAAATGGGCACTTTCTAGCTTTCAGTACAATTTAATAGCTAATTATAACTAGACTATATGTATTATCAGACTTAATTTCAGCAACTTAACTTTAGATATCTATTAGAAAACTGTATGACAACTATATATATATGTACACACACATATAGTTTCCTATACCTATATATATATCTATCTATGTGTATCAATTAAAATACATATACACATCCCAATATTTTTCTTTTTCTTTAGCTATCCATTTAATCTTTTAAAACAACACTCTATTTTGAGAAATGACAGATCACAGCACAGAATAACAATAAACTGAACTGTAAAAAGAATACTGGATTGAAACTGAAAAATAATCACTTCTGCAAAAAACAAAGACCTTCTAGATTTCATCACAAAATGGCAGAGTGGGAAATGATAGTCTTTATATGACACCTTGCTCCAAAAGGACAGAGACAATTTTCTTAAATTACAAGTGTCCTTTCCTGATTTAATCTAAACCTAGGCCTCTAAATAGATTACCAAAATAAGGGTTTGACTAAAACTGTTTTTATTTATTTTTTTTTTTTAAGATTTTACTTATTTGAGAGAGAGAGAGAGAGAGCTCGCGCAAGAGAGCGGAGCATGCAAAGGGAGAGAGTCAGAGTCCTCGCCGAGCAGGGAGCCCAATGCAGGACTCAATCCTGGGATCCCAGGACCATAACCCAAGCTGAAGGCAGTTGCCTAACCAACTGAGCCACCTAGGCGCCCCCCTGCCTTTTTCCAAAGACTTTTTAAAAAAAAAATTTAAAGGGAGTGGCAGGCAGCAACGAAGTAGGCCCCTCACTGAGCAAGGAGCCTGCCTCAGGACTAGATCCAGAACCCTGAGATTATGACCCGAGCCAAAGGCAGATGCTTAACCAACTGAGCCACCCAGGTGTCCCAGAACTGTAATAGTTTTGATGAGGGTACATCCTATTCTCAACTTATAAAATAAATAGTTCTATTTTTGAGCCTTTTTTTTTTTAAAGATTTTATTTATTTACTTGACAGAGATCACAAGTAGCCAAAGAGAGAGGGAGAGGGTGAGAGAGGGAAGCAGGCTCCCCACTGAGCAGAGCCCGATGTGGGGCTCAATCCCAGGACCCCAGGGTCATGACCTGAGCCGAAGGCAGAGGCTTTAATCTACTGAGCTACCCAGGCACCCCCATTTTTGAGCCTTTTATCCAGGTGTTTAAATGGCCTACAGCTGAGTCATGTTAATATTTGTTTACAAATAAATATTTCTCAAACATCAGAGAAGGGACACAGGTCAACAGAAAGACTGATCTATTGTTCACCCTTTTCTCAAAACACATGTTTTTTTTCAAAACATATTTATAGTCTCCATAATGATATCTAAATGTTACCTTCACTTCCTCATAAGTATCATTCTCCAGGGTATTTTCTTGTTATAAAAGGGAGCAGGTGGGGGGAAGAAGGAAATCATACAGTAAATCAGACAGTACTTTTGATAGGCTGAATGGACAATGGGATGACTACGTCAGCAGTTACTGGGACAGGCAGGGATTTAACAATCCTCACACATCTGCCACTGCAGTAACCTTCCCTTTCCTAAAGCACTCTTCCTCCTTTGTAAAGATACTGTTCCTCAACTGTTATGATAACGCTTAGAAATTTTTCTTACTTATGTCAAATAAACTGTCCTAACATGGAGAAAGAGGCAGTGGAGGGCAGAAGTTCAACCCTTTTCTAAAAATGGACAACTAACTAAAGCAAACAGAGCAGGAGAAGAGTAGTAAATAAGCTAGGTCTTTTCACCATGGCACAAAATAAACACCGTAACCACCATTCGTTTTCTGTCCAAAATATCCCTACAAATACACATATACATACACACAATAGTAAATTTTTAAAATTAGGATAATATTCAAAGTATTATGAAAGTTCTTAATTTCCCTACAGAAATATTTGATGAAAGTTTCTGTCTTACTTTACCTGGAACACTGCCCTGTGATCTTCTACAACTTGTTCTTCCATTTCTACCATTTGTGAGACAGCTTCATGGAAAGTAAACAATTGGGGAGAAACTTCTTCTTCCTTAAGATGAACGTAGTTTAAAAAATTAGGACATAAAGTTTACATTTTAAATGTTACATAAAAGTAGTTTTCCCACATAATTTATAAAAATGTCATTTAAAAAATGAGGAAGTTTGCAAGATAAAAACTACTAAAATATAATATAAAAGGCAAAGCCACAACTTCTTTTTGTGGGTCATAAGTATCTGATGTAACACTCAGTAAGACAGCCCAAATTTAAGCCTATCAGTAAGGGGTAGTTTTCACTTAGCCCCTTTTACTGTAGAATTACCCTAAAAAAATAATCTCTTTTGGAATAATGCAACTTTTCAAAAATGTGTTTATTATAAGCTAAAATATACTAAAATATTTCCTCAGTATTGTTTTATTTTCACTAACAATCTAAGCCATTTGTATGTCTTAAATATCTTTTCACCAGAAAAGAGATTTCAAGATAATGTCTTTTATGACTGTGACTATCAAATTAGTGTTCTGAAGATCTCAACTCTTACTAAATCTTAATTTCTGCATTACACCATACAATGTTTGCCAGTTTTTATAGAAATCTTAATCGACAACTAATTACCTCATCAACAAAAACCCCACAGACATAAATACAACATATTCTTAGTCCTACATCAAGTGAAAATTTCTCTAGCCTTGCTTTCTTTTTTTGAGCTTCTTTCCCAACCCCAGTGTCTATAATGATTTATTTCCTCAAAATGTGGCTTTAGTGATGAGGTTTACTTAAAATTGTTTTATAAAATGTGAGTTTAAAAAGTGAGGTTTTTCAAACAAGATACACTTCTAAATGTATGTATAAATTTTGATTAAATAGACATTTGACTTCAATCAGTATGCTACCATCTGTAAAAGTTTATATATATATAATCAAATTGGTCAAAGAACTTTTTATCTTCTCTTTGGGAAACAAATATCTGTTTTTAATTAAGACATGCAAGTGTACAATATATCATAAGATAAACACACTCAACCAACTTTATTCATTATATCCGCCCACCTCCCTGTCAAGCCCAGAATGTCCTCTTTTTTTTGCATTAAGATACTATGCAAGTTCCTATCACTTCCATGCAGTCTACTTAGAATACTTTTTTTGTCTGTACAACTACTTCTGGAATACTAATGCTCTTTATTATCTTCTACTTTGTGTACTTATGTTGGTTTTACCTGTAGGACATGTCTTAGACCCTATCCCGTTTTAATTTACCTTGGTAAGACAACAGTAAGAAAAGGTACACAGGCACCAGTAAACTCAACTAAAAAGCTAAGGCTGAACCACCTCAAGATAGTTCCAGGGGGTAGAAAAATTCAAGGAAAGTCACATACTCTCAAATATGGAGAAGACTGCAAGAACTCATGATGTTATACTTCAAGCCTCTGGATCAGTCCTACCTAACCTCTCCAAATTAAACTCCTACAAAGACCTAACCAGGCAGACAGAAAAATAAAATAGAAAAGATCTGCTACAGAGAGGGCCCATCTTGTTTTCATTTTCCAAATCCTTAAGAGGCACCATACCTAAGTACAGTACATGGTTGTTTCAAGAATGCAAAAAGCACTATACCTAACTTTTGGAGACAGGAGATAGGAATCTCATTTTCAGGCCAGGATCTCATTTCCAGTTTTTTATTTTCCATGGTTCAAAGTTTAGAACTCTTATTTTAAGCCAGGAACCCCAAGTTCCCTCACCTTTTGGAAACGCAGTTAAAAAGTAGAGATAATTATGGTGTCTACTACACAGAGTTGTGAGGATTACATCAGATAATAAGTAAAATGCTCAGCTAATGTAAGTTATGTAGTAAACAACTAATAAATGCCACCTTTTATCATGAGAAAATACTACTCTAAGATTCCTAAAAGAATACATAAAACTATGTAGGTTTTATTTTTAAAAAGGAAGTTAATTATATAATCTTTTACATCTCACAGAAAGGAATCCCCTCAATATGTTAAAGTAATCATGTGAAAACATGTACTGTTTGTGCTTTTTTTGTTACTTCTTTATACCTTATTATCCTTATACAACAGGTACATTTTTTTTTTTATTTTTTGAGTAACTGGGAATCAAATTGTTAAATTATGAAATGTCACTAGCCATTTCAAACATACAGAGTGAACCATACTTAACAAATGTTAGCATTTTGCCATGGTTGATTTTTGATAGAGTTCATGCATTCTTTTCATATGCATGTGTCCATAGTTAATTGTTTTTAACCTATACATATGATATGTTGTATATGTAATTCTTTTTTTTTTTTTTTTTTTTTTAAAGATTTTATTTATTTATTTGACACAGAGAGATCACAATAGGCAGAGAGGCAGGCAGAGAGAGTGAGAGGGAAGCAGGCTCCCCGCCAAGCGGAGAGCCCCACGCGGGACTCGATCCCAGGACCCCGAGATCATGACCCGAGCCGAAGGCAGCGGCCCAAACCACTGAGCCACCCAGGCGCCCCTGTATACGTAATTCTTAAAGTTGTTTTTTCCTTATATTACCTTCAATACCCCCAAAGTTTAATGCTGACAGAAAATCTGAGGGAAAGTTAAAAAAAAAAAAAGAAGTTTAGATCAGGGTCAGCAAACATTTTAAAGGGGCAGACAGTACCTATTTTGGGCTTGTGAGCCATACAGTTTTTGTCATTGATTTTGTCCAAGAAAGCAGCCAGACAAGTTGTAAATGAAGCATGGCCAAAATTCAGTAAAACTTCATGCATAAAAATATATGGCTGGCCCAAAGACTGTAGTCGGCTCACCCCTGATGCAGATGGTAGTTTTCAATCATTAAGTTCTGCTACTGAAGAAATGAACTAAAATCAGGTCATTAGAGCTATATTGTCACTCACGTTTTGTTCACAAAGAAGTTTCAGATCATCTCTCTGAGGGGAACTCCCCACACCCCACTGTGCCTCTAAGTCATCAATTTGATTTGGTGGGTGGTGCATTATTGGACGGACATCACCAGCAGCAGTTGGATCCACAGTCAATTCTTTCACCCTATTAATACATAAGAGGTACCTAAAATTAACAAGACACATGCAGAGGATCAAGAAACTACCATCCTATTCAATTAACATATTAAGACTGATGATGCCAGCTTTCCAGATCAAGTTTTCTGAAATCTGTGTAAAGACTAAAGGGATATTTGGCTAATGAACTTTCAGAATTTAGTGAGGTAACTTTACAATTATTTCAGAGATAATTATTGTGCATAATGACAATTAGCAAAGTATGTAGATTCAGTATTTCAAAGTAAAAACAAACTGTTTTTGCAATTAAATTATATAAACAGAAAAATGCCAACAACAGCACTTAGATCAATAAACAGATTATTGCCAAAATCAGAGAACTTAATATACTTTGTAGATTTTTAGTTGATACAATGCTCTATTAAAATAGCCACATGTGAAATAATCATAATTCTAACGTATAAAGATTATGTTATAAAGTTCTATCAATTAAAAAATGTTTACCTATTATACTTCAATTTACACAGTGGGAGGGTACATGTTCTAAATCAAAGGATCTTTGTCATTTCCTCGCAGACAAGGAAATTTATAAGAACATACAGAGTAACGGTAAACTTCTCATTTTAAACAAGACAGTTTACCTTTCAACCATAAATATGCAAAGATGACATCATCCTTAAAATTATGAGGGGAAACAGGAAGCCTGAATTCTAACATTTTAAAGCAAATAAATTAGTAAAGTACACAAAAATGAAGATCATGCAGTACAATCATCACCTGCCAAATGAAATGAAAATGAAAAATAAAATGGCTCAGAACTAAAATATAAATGAAATATTCATATGTAACACAATTCAAAAGAAAACTATGAAAATAAACATCTTATGCATAGAAGGAAGTAGACCTGGTAATCGAAGGAGAAAAGTCGTCATACTCATAAGAAGGAGAGAGATCAGGGCGACTGCCACTACCCTGTGAGAAGGGAATGTCTGATGGACTAATTCCAAACTCCTTTACTCTGCAGCACCAAAACAGCAACAAATTAAGAGAAAATGCTCTTGTAAAGACAGCAATGCACATTTCAAGTTTTTATTTTGTATTCAGCTTATTTAAAAAAAAGATAGCAACATTGTTGTGACTTACTGTATATAGAGTACTTCAAAAATAATTTTAAGAAGTTTTTGAATTTTTCTGTCCTATTGATACCTTTGTCCGTAGTCCTTCCTTTCTGGTATAATTTCCCCTTTTCTCATGATCCCTCCTAAAAGCTTAACCAGACCATCACCTAAATTTTAAATGCCCCTTCTTTAGCTACATGACTATTAATCAAATTTTCTTGTACAGTCAATACTGCAAATATTAGCATCAATGACCCCTCACTATTCTTGTAGACTTTTAAAAGAAAACACAAGAGTATTAAGTCCTTACGGCATCCACTGTTTGTAATGAATTAACTTCTCTCCTATGTGTCTAGAATGGTTCCATCCTTGGTACAAAATGAGAAAGCAGTTCCTCAAATAGTTTTCTGTGTTTGGTTCAGATGAAGAACCCTGGTTAAGGAAAGCCTCTTCAGCAATGGAATTTAAATTGCTTTTGGTAATGCCTCCGATATTTATATAACCAAATTATGGCTTTTCTGACACCTCTTTGTGATTCCCTATGTTCCTTTTGGAGCCATCCCATTTCATAATAGTAAGCAGTATTTATTATGTATTTCCTACATGTTAGGTATTATGACTGTATATTTTAGGCATTTAATATTATATAAATCTTACAACAATCCTGTGATATTATTTTTACCACTTTACAGATGAGAAATCGGTTCAGAGCAATTAAGTATCTTACCCAAGTTCATTCAATGAGAATAAGTGAGGTTCAAGCCTAGCTATGAGTCCAAACACTGTGTTATTAAACATCCAATATACTGAGCATGTTTTTCTTCTTACTTCTTTTAGATTTAATCTGAACAAAATTACTACTTTGTTGGGTCACAGATAGTCATACAAATCAAACTAATAATTTCATGTAGATCAAACTAATTTATTTCTTCTACTTACAGTCTTTGACCTACTGGTAATGACTGCTGTCACAGGTTCAATACTGGATTCAGCTGCCCTTCATCCTTTATTGTCACTTTGGAAAGCTTATTTACCATACAGACTGACAAAACCTAAATTTTTAACAATGACGTGATTCTTTTTACTCCCAACTCCATTTAGGATTCTATCAGAATCTTCTAATTTAGATAACCTATCCGTCCCTAATAGGCTAATATTTTCCTCTATTCCAAGGGCTTTTGTCTAACTCAAACGCTAAATACTATATGCAGGAATTATATTCCTCAAATGAGCTATCAGGGGAGGTTGGAAATCTTTATTTCTAGAGGTTTGCAAAGAAAAGACAGAATTATTTGTCCCAGACGGTTAATCACATTGCAGATAAATTACATTACATGATAATAAATTAAAACATTTACTTGGACCTAAATGAACTAGAGGAATGGCCAGATAGAGTATGTTCGCATTAGGTAGATTCTTTTGCAGTTAGAAGTCTGAAGACATGAAGGGGTTTTGTTTTAATTGTATAACATGGCAATATTCTGCTATATTAAGCTGTTGTTCCTCTCTCCCATGAACAAATGGAAGAGAAGCACTTTAATGATAAAAACCCCACATACCAAAAATGTTCATTATAAAAATCAATTAAAAGTACCATAAATGTTTGCAGCTCAGAGCCCAAAATTCTAAGTTTAAAAAGGATTAAATTTAGAAATAAAGTTCCATTATATTTATAAAGAAGTTATTTTAATGTCTTTTTGCAAAATGTCAAAGGCTTATACTTTCCAACAGGTTTTACTATCATTAAAAAAAATCTCTTCAGTTGAAACAAAAGCAAGTCACAACAGAAAAAAAGAGTATGACCCCATTTATGGAAAGTTCAAATACAGCTACTTATGTTGTTCAGGGATACATTCATAGGTGGCAAAACTGTTTTTAAAAAGAGAGAAAGAGAAACCAAGAAAATTATGCCACACAAGTCCAGACAACATCTACCTTTGGGTAGAGATTAATGGATTTGGACATGTTATTCAGGATTTGTCATCAGGAGGGGACATATGGAGAGCTTTCTAGAGAGGCAGAAATGTTCTATTTCCCAATCTGATGATAGAATTTACACTGTATAAATATTTATTAGATTATTCACTTAATGTTTTCAGAACTTCTCTGTATACATATGTATTCTGTTTTAAAAAAAAGATTAAAAATAAAATTTCCATAGCAATTAAACAGGACAAATACTGTATTCAGTAAAATTAAGGGAATGTCCACAGTAGAAATGGAATACAAAGAGGACTTTGATAGCTAACAATGAGAATCACAAATGCAGTATGTGATAAGAGAAATTTAAAACTACAGAGTCATTTTTTCAAAACAAGCAACAGGAATAATTTTTGGAACAAATGTAAATCTGTCTATCACAATCTGAAGTTCCAAAGGCATTTCATGACTCTAAGGAATAAATTATTTTAAGTCTATAATACTTTTTGTCCTTTATTTGTAATAACACCACTGCCCATTAAATTATCTAACACTAGTGACAATGAGTAGTAAAATGTAACCCATATAGAACACCAGAAAAAAAAGTGCTATCATTACTTATTCAAACCCTAGATTTCCCACATATAGCATTTAGTATTATCCATATCCAGAAATAATTTTTAGCATATAGATAAAACAATTTAAGAAATACAGATTGGTCCCCTTATACTCATTTAGACTTTCCTATTAAGAAAAATTTACATGATTTAAATGTAGTAAAAAAATATGAAATATAACTTGGTGAAACAGAAAAATGTAATCATGTTCTAGGATAGAAAGACCAATTCTACTAAAGATCTAAATCTCTTTCTGAATTATGCAACACATTTCCATTTACTTTCAGAACTTGACCAAATGACTCTACATATCATCTTAATAGCATGCAAAACATTTTTTTAAATTGGAAAAAAATAATAAAAGTTACCCTAATCAGATATTAAGTCAAATACTGCTCTACTCTCCTCAAATTTCAAACTGAATAACTATTTTGCATACCTATTTGCATATCTTAATGTATTAAGAGTATTTTCACAGGATGCCATTCCTGGAGAGATTGTGGCAATCTGAAGGAGAAGATGCAAAGGTAAAGAAAATGTTATAAATGATGAAGACAGTCTTATCAACATATTGTTCATTAAGATCTAATCTTAAAATGGTTATTTAAAATAAACATTTGTAGTATCTAAACTCCAAGATTATTTGCAATATTACACCCACAATCAGATAGTAATTGTAAGCCACATAAAATATAAACAACTCTCTGAAAGCACCAGAAAATGATTTAAATCAGACAGAAAATGGAGGTCAACACCCAGGAGAGAAGAGCACTGAGAGTTTCCACTACCCCCTTCCCACCCAATACAACAATTTTGTTGTTTAAGGGCAAGCCCCACTGCTGTCACACAGGGCAACTGAAACTTCACCAGAAAACTGGAATTTCACTGGTTAAACTAAAGGACAGAATTTGAAGGTACCAACTAAAGCAGCTAGAAAGTGAGGTTTGTCCCAGAAGAGAGATAATCATGTAGGGAGGTAATTGTGACAACCAAAAATTGTACATATAAAACCGCCCGAATCTCTGGCTAACTCCTGAACCAGGCATACATAAGGCTTACTCCAAGTAACAGCTGAGTCTAAAAGAACAGTTTTCAATTTTTGCTGCTGCCCAAAGCAGGGAAGACAAGAGTTTGAAATAAGTTAAGTGCACTTCTTGCTAAAACAACGACAATCAATAATCTTTAGAACATAAGAGAATTCATAGTGTCTATTTATTCATAATAAAAATTATATAAACAAAAAAATTATATAAACCAATTTTACTAGACATACGAAGAAAAAGAAAAGCGTGAACCATACTCAAGGAGAATAAAGGTCAATGAAGACCAACCTCAAGAAGACTCAGATGTTGGAAATAGTAGAATGCATTATTAAGTGCAATATAATCCTCTCTATTAGACTGGAAGGGACCACACCTTAAGTACCATTTTATCTCTCACAATAGAAGAATTTAAATGACTGTTATTAACGTGCATTATAATCTTTCCATAGATATTGTGAGTTATCCACTATTCAGGGTTAAAACAAAACAAACAAACAAACATAAACTTACCATGCAGGTACGAGAATTTTCACCTATGAATGAATCTCTTAACACCTGAGTGAGCTTACTTGCTCTGAAAGGAGTATGAGGTTTATTTCTACCTAAGGCTCTGATGCACTCCTGAAAATTAAGAAAGCAAGTTTCACAGATTAGGCTCCTTATAACAAGTAATCTTATCTAATGTATTTAAAAGACCTTTTATTATAACCCTAACATTTAAGATCTGATGGGCTCTGGAAATCCTACTAACAGGTTTAGAGCATAGTAAAGATGCTTACATAAAGCTAATTCAAGAAAATGAAATTAAAAACAGTAACAACAACAACAAAGTACTTATTATAAAAGATTCTTCTAGAGACTCTAACTAGAATTTAGAAGTAACAGATAGAAGGATAAAAAGCTAAACTTTGAAACTGACATGACAAAAGAAAAAACAAAGAATGTTTTCTTGTAACCTTGCCAATCCTTCCTTACCTTTTTTTTTTTTTAACATTTTTTAAAAGATTTTTTTCCCAAGAGATTTTATTTATTTATTTATTTATTTATTTATTTAACAGAGCGAGAGAGGGAACACAAGCAGGGGGAGAATGAGAGGGAGAAGTAGGCTTCCCACTGAGCAGGGAGCCAGATGCAGGGTTTGATCCCAGGACCCCGGGATCATGACCTGAGCTGAAGGAAGATGCTTAACCAAATGAGCCACCCAGGTGCCCCTGATCCTTCTTTTTCTATTCAAGGAAGGGATAGAATGTTGTCCTCCTAACTTTCTGAAAGCCATTCCACATTTTTCTGAGACAGTACTTCTTAGCTGAGTTTTGGGATTCCTTATCTTCCCCTACGATAATTATAACTAGTTTAAGCCCTGTAGAATCTTAGATCTTTTTTCACTCTAGAAAAAATGAGTATGTATAAAGAAAATTCCTGGGTATATTATAAATCAATAACTGTAAACATAAACAAACCTTTCTTCCTTACTAAATGCTACATTTGCTATGATTTGTAGCTACTCTAAACAAAATTGTCAAAAGCAAAAGATCTTTCACAATTAAATACATGTTATTTACCTTGAGTGCTAAAAGGCTTTTATTAATTTCAGCACCTTCAAGCCTGGTTTGCCTGTCTGCGCTGGAAGTATCAGCTCCTCGTTCATTTCCAGCCAAATCAATGAGAGAAAATTTGCCATGTAGTTTTCCTTTCCTTCTAAGAATAATCTGAAACACTGCATGGCTCCGAGATGAATGTGCATTTGCAGATGTTTGACCAGATGTCCTACAACAATGTGATTAAGGTTATTTTAGATACCAAAAGTATGTCAGTTTTTATATTGTAAACCACAGTATTCCATCAAAGAAACCTTAAGAAAACTATCCAATTTTCATCATTTAAATAAAAAAGGGACAATCTGACTTAAAACACTTCAACATACCAGATTCATACACTTTAATCTGGCATACTTTAAGTATATTTGTAGTATGATTATCAATATAGTAGATATCACTCAGTAACATATAACTGTAGAAATTTTTATGAACAAATTTTTACTACAAAAATGCATTAAGTAATACCTCTGTTTTGTTTAAATACCCAAATTATCTAAAACTGATTAAGAAATTAAGTTTCTCTTATTTAAAATGAAATTTACCTGCAACTGTTGCCTATGTCAATGAGTTTCAGTACATCTTCAACACATTTGACCTCCCGTTCCTGTAATCCCACCACTTGAACCTGTTGTTTTCCATCTTCTAGTACTCTTAATTTTGTTTTCCTGTTTAGCAAGTCAAACACCTATTTAAAAAAAAAAAATTGGAAAACTAGCTTTAAAGAAAAAGACTCCATTCTATAAAAATGAATCAGAGTCCAAAAATTATTTCAGAAAATTAGAGTAACTTGTATAATAATGCTCAATATTGAAGTTGAGACTTTCAAAGAGAATTTCCTAAAATCTCAACAAAATGCTAACATAATAGTCTAACACATATAAAAATACGTGGTGGAAATTGTTGCAAAACATGTACTTAATGCCAGTGAACGTGTACACAAAAAAATGGGTAGTGTTAAGTTTCATGTTATAAATATATTAAACCACAATTTAACATCCTCCCAAAAAAATTAGTTTGTTTGTTTTTTTAAGTTTCCACTTACCTTTCCACTATAAATTTCAAAAAAGGTTGCATATACTTGAAGTTCTAACTTCTTATAGTTTGGCTTCTTTAACATTAAAAAGACATCCCGAGCTGTCAAGAATTCCATGTGAAGAAAATGTGTTAAGATGTTACAAATACTATCTTTTTTTTTTATTATTATATTTTAAGATTTTATTCATTTTATTTGAGAGAGAGAGGGAGCAAGAGAGAGAACACGAACAGGGGACGGGGCAGAAGGGGCAGGAGAAGCAAACTCCTTGCTGAGCAGGGAGCCTGATACAGGGCTCAATCCCAGCACCCTGGGATCACAACATGAGCAGATGCTTTACTGACTGAGCCACCCAGGCATCCTACAAATACTATCTTTAAAAAGCAATTCAAATTTTCTCTATTTAGAGGAATCAATTAATCTTTACCTAGAATGACAGTATCAATAAAAAAAATGAAGACTAAAGTGAACACTAATTTTACAAAAAAATAGTAATAGTTTTTACACTTAAATATAGATGTCACTCTCATATTCAATAAAAGAATGTTATTTATTCATATAAATAACATAAAATTATAGGTGGTAATAGCAAGGTTATTCCCATAACCATACCAGACAGAAGCTTTTCATACATTACCTATTCGACAACAAATACTAGTAAGTTTCAACAGATACTAAGCCCCAATAATGTCAGATTAAAATAATATAAATAAAATCAAGATTCCTGTTCCAAAAGCTAATTCTCACAATTCTTTTCAAGCAGTTTGACAACCTAAAACTGACATAATATACACACCAACATAACTTTATGGTTATCCTGAAAGTCCTGAACGATATTTCCAAGTTTTATTTCAAAGCCACCTGAGCAATATTCAAAAATATTACAAATGATATGCAAAAAAGATAGTTACCTGCTAATGCATAAATTCCTTTAGAACAATCTTGATTCTTTCCTGAAAAGTCACCTCCCATAGTCTACATGTTAAAAAACAAATAATAACAGACATTATTCAGGAATAAATCTTAAGAATTTAGGTCTTAGAATTAAGCCATAAGGAAAATAAACAAGCTCATAGGAGGCTGTAATTAATGAATTACTCACATGAGTTTTTCCACTTCCAGTCTGCCCATAAGCAAAGCATGTAGCCATTCCCCTTTCAAATATAGTTTCCACTAGTGGTCTAGCTGTAAACCTTAAAAATAAAATGCACTAGTCAGAATGTGCCATCAATATTTAAATTAAGTAAATAAAATACTAAGTCTTACTAATGAACAAAAGTCATACCAATTTTTTTTAAGGTTTTATTTATTTGACACAGAAACAGAGAGTACAAGTAGGCAGAGTAGCAGGCAGAGGGAGAGGGAGAAGCAGGCTCTCCGCCAAGCAGGGAGACCCATGCGGGGATCACAAGAACTGAGCCAAAGGCAGCTGCTTAACCAACTGAGCCACCCAGGTGCCCCCATACCAATATTTTTAACAAATCAGTGGGCTCAACTGTCAGACTACAGTTGAACCCACTGATTTGTTACAGTTTTTAATAACCTTATCCTAAAATTGCTTACAGCTCTTTAAAGCATAATTTCAAGTAATTCCATAATAAACGATGGTCACAATGGACACCCCCAAAAAAAGAGAGAAAGAAAAAGACAGTAACTGAGCTAAGACGTATATATAAGACAATATTAAAGTTTTTTAAATAACAACAAAAAAATGTAATACTAGGCAAGACAAGTAAGGTTTCTACAGTGAAAACCAACAAAACCAACCAAACATACAAAAACCCACACCACCAGGATTAAAAGTTTTAACAGAAATCAAATCAAAACAGTGATAATCTCAAGAGAGAGGAAAAAAAAAAACTATAAAAACATTATCTTAAGGCCATCTACCCAGGATTTCCTTGAATGTAGCTAAGTAAATATAAATTATACATATAAGACAGTGGAGTTGATAGTCTCAGTTCAGAAGGATACAAAAATATGGTTTTGAATTATTTTTCAAACCTGTTATTGTAATCACAGCTAGAGTTAAAATTATAGAAATACTTGGGCGCCTGGGTGGCTCAGTGGGTTAAGCTGCTGCCTTCGGCTCAGGTCATGATCTCAGGGTCCTGGGATCGAGTCCCACATCGGGCTCTCTGCTCAGCAGGGAGCCTGCTTCCCTCTCTCTCTCTCTGCCTGCCTCTCTGCCTACTTGTGATCTCTCTCTCTCTCAAATAAATAAATAAATAATCTTTTAAAAAAAAAAATTATAGAAATACTTCATTGAGCAGAGCTCTAGAAAGTGTAATGGGAAACAAATCTTTCTTCATATTGGCTTCAAAATAATGTATGTGGGGCACCTGGGTGGCTCAGTGAGTTAGTTAAGCCTCTGCCTTCTGCTCAGGTCATGATCTCGGGGTCCTGGGATCGAGCCCCACATTGGGCTCTCTGTTATGCCATGCGGGGAGCCTGCTTCCCCCTTTCTCTCTGCCTGCCTACTTGTGCTCTCTCTCTCTCTCTGTGTCAAATAAAAATAAAAATCTTTTAAAAAAATAATGTATGTGGAACACTTCATACAGTTCTGCTGAATTTTTTTTTTTTTTTTTTAAAGGAACAACTGAAAAAGGTAAAGAACAGAAGGAGCAGGAAACAGTGGTCAAACAGAAGTAGTAAATGAGGGTGCGTGGGTGGCTCAGTTGGCTGGGCAACTGCCTTCGGCTCAGGTCATGATCTAGAGTCCCAGGATAGAGTCCCACATCAGGCTCCACAAGGTGTCTGCTTCTCCCTCTGACCTTCTCCCCTCTCATGCTCTTTCTCACTTTCTCTCTCAAATAAATAAATAAAATCTTAAAAATAAAAAATTGTAGTGAATGAGTCTACAGAGTGATTAGACAAAAAAAGGCCTAACTGCATTCCCTCAAAGGTAAATAAAGGGGATAGCATCAATACTGGTAAAATTAAGAAGCAAATATATAAGGTAAAACAGAATGTTTACTATATCTAGCATATTCAGAGAAACACACCGTATAATTATAAAGTCAAACAGACATATTTTATGAAAAAGGAAGCAGCAGGGGAAGAGGACTCTCTTCTCCGGTAAAAATACACAATTTATATTAATAGTTCCCTTTTAAAACAAATTCTTCATAATACCATTTAGCATTCACATATTCTTTAATTTTCTCCTCTTTTTTTACAACCGAACTCCCAGTTTACTGGATTAAGCCCAATGGAGTTGATCTAAAAAATATCTCATTAATAAGACTTCAATTCTCAGGACTCTTATTAACCATTTAATTTTCTATTTTCCAGCCATATTTATAAAATGAAAAGGCAATGAAAAAGCATTCAAGTAATTGCCAAGACAGTTCTATATAGATGGAAATAGGACTGCTGTTAAAACTTACCTGTTATAATTAGAAGGCAATGTTTACAAACTATGTATGAAAATCTAAATTTAGCATACAACTTTGGGATATCAATGTGTTAAACTTATAACTTTGAGTTCTTTATAAGTTGAATATTTCATTATTACAACTATTCCAATGCTTAAAGATAATAAAAATTAGGCAAATGCAAGTAGGTTTACAGACTTTTTTTTTTGCCTTAAATGATGGTAACATATGAAATAAAGATTTAGAAAACTTAAAGAGTGATATATAACAAATATTCCAAATTTCTTTACTAATACAGAGATTAAAAAGTAAAAATTAAAAGTCCCCTCTAATCACATCACATTGCTAAAACTACGGAAAATGCCTACATTTTCTAGAAATTTCCTATCCATATATAAATATATATCTAATGTGTGGGATATATAATATATAGTGCATGAGATACATATTAGTAATAAAAACTATGATTTGGGGGGAGAATTAAAGGGAACAAGTAGTAATACTGATTATTGTGTTTATGACATAACTTTTGTTTAAACTCCGAATAAAAGAGTATATTGTACTTTTGGAGAGATATGCCAAGATCAACACAAGGTTCAGGGTAGTGATAAATACACAGTACAAGAACAAAATTGTTATTTAAAACAAATTTACCTACCTGTAAACCATTTCATTAGGAGCTGAGTCATCAAAGGCATAATCAAAACGAAATGTTTGGTTTTCTAGGTACCTTGTTAAATCTACTTTTTGTTTTGGTTCATGTACCATCACAACATCTTTACTAGGGATTGTGATTACATCAAGATCTTTCATTTGAGTTTCTAAAAGAATAAATGAAAATCAATGCGCAATAATTTTCACAGCATTTGGATGTAATAAATAATTTTTAAAAAGTGATAAAAATTTTAATAGAAGTATTAATTTCTATAAATATAAATATCTCATAAATATGCCATTCAAGAAGACATATTTGAACCAAGTAAAAAAATTATCAAAATTTCTGTAAAGCAAGAACAGAAATGGCAATGATTCATAAAGCAGTAACAAACCAGCAGATCTAACAAAGAAATCTGCATAATGATTATGTAACAAATAAAATGATTTATATTTAACTCTTTCATACCAATTTAATTTCTGCTATCATCAAAATAAATACCAACTGTCAACCTCTTATTAAGAGTTCAAAAAGCATCATACCTTTTTTATTGAGTGGTCGTTTTCTTACACAAACACATATTCTATGTTCATCAATCTAGAAATAAAGTATTTTATTTCAGTATTTACCGTGTTATATGAAAACTGAAAAGTCAGTTATGCAACATTTCCTACAGAGATTTTAGAAATTTATGCATAGCATAACTAGGATAAATAAATAGGATAAATAAGCTTAAAAATCAAATTAGTACGTATGAATTTTAATAGTTCAAAGACAATGATTTCTAAAATTCTGAGCATAACTGAAAATTACTCATTTTATTATTTGGTAAATAATTAGGAAATAACTTTGTAGAGGGCACTACTATTCCTATTAGTAGCATAAGGTTCACATTAAGAAGCTGCCTTACTTCCATATATACTGCACATAACAAAAGCAAAATTCCCTACCAACTGGTGTACTGTGAGGTTGATTAAAGGGAAAGGTGTTGACAAAGAGAACTAATAGCAAGAAATGCAATTCTCGGATTATTAGTGAGCAAAATAACTCCAACAATTTTATAATAGCCAATTCTTACACATAGTTTTTCATAAAATTTATGC
Source organism: Meles meles (assembly GCF_922984935.1). Lineage (NCBI taxonomy): Eukaryota > Metazoa > Chordata > Mammalia > Carnivora > Mustelidae > Meles > Meles meles. Next base: position 91,776,319 of record NC_060068.1, read on the forward strand.
TCTCAATACTTCCCTTTTAATAATAAATATGTAACACAGGGATTGGCAAAGTATGGTCTGCAGACCTAATCCGGCCCACTACCGCTTTTATGAAGTTTTACCGAGACAGTTGTACTCATTTGTTCACATACCGTCTATGGCTGCTTTCATAGTAGAAAGGCAAAACTGAGTAGCGGTGATGAAGACCATATGGTTCACAAAGCCAAAAATATTTACTATCAGGGCCTTTTAAGAAAAAGTTTGCCAATTACTGTCCTAAAGTATGAATTCAGATGTAGTAGATTAAACACAGGTAGGGGTAAGCAAGGACTAAAATATATACAAAAGTGTTATGAACAACAACTCTCTGAAATCCTAAACAATACTTCGGCTTGACACAAATGTATCTTATGTACCCAGGGTATTCTGTACATGTGAGGTCAGATATTATTTTTCTTAAGTATCAATTACTCACAAACTATACCCTGTCCAAAATATTCTCGGTCTTCAAGAGGAAAGTAGCTGAGTAATAGGAAAGCAGAATACTTTTCAAGCACTAGATTTCTGGTCTAGTATCGTCCTCAACAACCACTAAAAGCTAGACTAACATTTAATTTTAAAATATCAAATTAACTAATAGTAAATTTGTATGACAGTGGCATCTATAGGCCAAATCAAAGAGGAAATAGGCTTGGAACTGGGATAAAATTTTCAATGATGGTCAGAAAGAAGAATGGGTCTTCTGACATCATTCCTTAAACTGTTGTTCTGCTCTACCAAGGACAGAGAGTCTTTGCTTTGAAAAGAACATCTCTGTGGGAAGCATGTCTGATTAATCAAATTATGGGAGATAAGCATAAGTGTGAATGATTTCTTGATATTCACCTTAAAACATGAGGAATATACACCCATAAAGAAAGAAACTACATAGCTAAATCCAGTATTAAGTGGGCACTGAACATTTTTTTTTAATAGTGTAAAAAAATTCCAGAACAACAGTTTACAAAAAATCTTACAGGATCTGCTGTTGTTAACGGTCTATAATCCAAACTTCCTCTAAAATCTCTGATCATACACATAATTTCATAATTTGGATTTGTAGCATCAACATCCTATAGGGAGACAAAGAAAATTCATTTATTATCATTACAAAAATGGATATTGTTGCATTTGTTTTTTTTTTTTTAAGATTTTATTTATTTATTTGACAGACAGACATCACAAGTAGGCAGAGACAGGCAGAGAGAGAGCAGAGAGAGAGGGGGAAGCAGGCTCCCCACTGAGCAGAGAGCCTGATGTGGGGCTTGATCCCAGGACCCTGAAATCATGACCTGAGCCAAAGGCGGAGGCTTAACCCAATGAGCCACCCAGGGACCCTGCTTCCCCCTCTCACTCTGCCTGCTGACTACTTGTGATCTCTGTCTGTCAAATAAATAAATAAAATCTTTAAAATAAATAAATAAAGCCGCTCGAATTATTTCAAAAGTTCATCTGTTACACATACAACTTGATCAACCTAGAAAATGAAGCAAGAGAAAAATAGTGGTCATCATAAAAATCAATAAAGAAGTCTAGAAAAACTGAAATTCTATGAAAATTCATTTAATCAGATTTTTCTTCGCCATGCTTAATCCAGTGTTCCAGCAAAACAGAAACATGGATTCGTTTATGTTAATTTCCTGTTCTGGTTGATTCTCTCAAAAAATTTAAAACCCTAAGGCACAGTAAAACCACCTCAAATGGACAGGACTTAAAGGAATCAAAAGACAAGATAATTTTTGAAATCTTTAAAATTCAAATTATTGAATGTTGGAATGTTGTCTGCATTTCACTTTTCTGCTTCAAAACTGAGAAAATTCAGATTAAGACCCATGTAACAATAGTTAACCGTCTCTCTTAGCCATGAGTAATAAATTATTAAACATTCTAAGAAGCCAGATTTTCCTCCTGCACCACGTACAGATTTGCTTTGAATATAAATTTCAAAACTGTTACTGAAACTTACTTTCAATTAACTTTCTTCTGGAAATAACACCAACTATGTCAATGAAAACAGTGAATGTAAAGTTAAAATTAAGAGATAACAAAGAGATATGAAAATATTATGAGCTTCCCAGAGGAAACACCAGGTGGCATTGGTGCTAAGTATCAGTAGATCTATCTGTATTGTGTTTTACTTATTTCAAAACCCAACTGGCCATCTCGGATCACTTTAAGATATAACCCGATTTATTCAAGTTGAATTTTATACTGGTTTCATAATTCCGTAACACAACATCTTTATGATTAAAGGCATTTGAATGTACTTCTAAATAATCCTGTTTTAATAGAGATACAAGTTCTAAGAATATAATAGAATACAAACACACTAGAAATTATATGTAAAGAAACATAATTTCTAATAGGTGAAGACCTAGAAAGAGATAAAAGACCAGTCTTCTATATAATTTTTTCACTGTTAGTAAACAGTTTTGTTACCAAGGGAACATGAGAGGCACCACAGAGACACACTTTTAATACCTAGCATAAACTGAAACAGATGGAATCTCCCCTTTCATTGTGATATGCTGAATTTACTAACCATGGAAAAACAATAATAAAATTTGTAGTGTAATTGTCTACTTTATAATCAACTACTTTAGCTAGATATTCTTCTGAATATATTTTAGATCTTTTTACAAAGTCAGTCTTACTATTCTTGAAAGGTATAATGGCTGCATTATAATTGTAACACAATGAATTATTATTCAAAATGGAACAAATTTTAGGGCTAACACATCCACTAAAACCCAAAAAGTACATGTAGTAAAAGTCTGTTACAGTAAAGTATTTTCAAAGGTTCATATCATTTTTCATTATCAGTTTAGATCTCAACTAAAGGAACTATATTGAAATCTTTAATTGAATGCCTCAACTACTTTTCACAAGCAAATCACTTTCACTGACACCATCTACATCTTCAGTTCATGCATAAACAAAGTGTTTCAGTTACAAACCTGGGCTCTTTTTTCTCTAAGTTCTTGCTGTTGTAGTCTCCTTTTTTCTCGTTTTTCTTGTAATTTTTCTACTTCTTTCACACAATTAGATTTTCTACGTGCTGTAAGAAAAAGATGAGCTGCTGAAGTAGACCTTCTTATTTACAGTACTGTACTTACACACAAAAATTTTATGTATAATTTTACCACATACACCCGAAAAATGGTACACAGTGACAAGGCATGCCTTTAACAATTATGTGAACTTATGAGCTGCTTTAACAAAACCAGGAACAGGACAATATACAGATAGCAGTCAAGAAAAATGACTTTTAACATATTGATACATGTCATCTCTTGGTTCAAAATCACAGATGCATGAATAAAAACGATCGAGAAGCGTAAAATTCTTCAATAACATCTGTCAAATTATCATCTGACCAGAATTTCAAATTCAAAGCAAGTGGAAAGTTGTTCTAATTTTGCATTTATAAATTTTCTTCAAAGTATACATTTCAAAACCCAATTAACAGACTAAACTAACAAGAAAAAACATTTTTCCACAGTGGTAAAATGAAATCTGCAATCAAGCTTATAATTAGACTCTTTACCATTTGGGGACTTCTAAGGATGACCAAGAGAGAATACATGTATGCCTAGAATGACTGAATCCTTGATACATGATTTACATACAAGGGGGTCCAAATTCCTTTTTTGCAGCTTGAACTGGAGATATATCTGAAACACTACCATTCTGTTGTGCAGAGGAAGACTGCTCAGGAAGCTGACTAGGCCGTGCACGTGCAGAACCAACCACTGCAAGTGAAATGAAATTTTTTAAATTCAGAACAGAAAATCAGTAAAGGTGAACCCTAGTAAAGGAACAGAGAGATATCTCAAAAGAACTGATACTTACAAGTTGTCAGTTTTCTACTTATGTGGGTATAAATAGAATATGTAATAATCAATTCTGTTCAATCAACAAGCCAAGAGGTTTTCAAGTTAATGTGTGCAGAGACTTAGACTTCACCAAGGTAATTTTAACTACAAAACTCAATCTGAATAATTTATATAAAAAAGCAAAGCCAAGGGGCACCTGGGTGGCTCAGTGGTTAAGCCTCTGCCTTTGGCTCAGGTCATGACCTCAGGGTCCTGGGATTGAGCCCCGCATCGGGCTCTCTGCTCAGCGGGGAGGTCTGCTCCCCCCCACTCCCCCGCCTACTTGTGATCTGTCAGATAAATAAATAAAATCTTTAAAAAAAAAAAAAAAAAGCAAAGCCAAGCCTCACTTTTTATAATCATTTAAAAAATATAAGTGTGCAGGGAAGCCTGAGTGGCTCAGTCAGCTGAGTGGCTGGCTCTTAATTTCGACTCAGGTCATGATCTCAGGGTCCTGGAATAGAGCCTTGAGTCCAGCTCCGTGTTCAGCAGGGAGTCTGCTCGAGGATTCTTTCTCTCTCTCCCCCTCTCTGCCTCTGCCCAGTTGAGCTCTCCCTTTCTCTAAAATGAATAAATAAATCTTAAAAGGTCCCCCCAAAATATACATTTAAGTGTACAAAATAGAAATTTTAAATTTAAATGCACTGTCGTTTTGAAAAATTTACAACATTCTCAAGTACATAAAGTAAAAAAACACTCCTTCAACCCATCCTGTAATTCCAAATCCCACTCTTTGCTCCTCAAACATATAAATATTTCCCAATGTATGTTATAAAAGTGAAAAAATATAAAGTAAAATATAAACACCACATTTTACAAAGCAATAAATAGTTTCACAAGATTCAAAGGAAGGATAGTGTTAAGGTGCAGGACTTTCCCTCTACCTCCAATCTCTCTTCTAATACCTACGCCTGTCCTGTCCCTCCACCCCCACATATAGAGAAACATCAATTCTGAATTGCTGAAGAGTAAAAAAGAAATTAACTGTGCTTCACATTTCCTTACTGAAAATACAGGGAAAACATGCAATTAATTATAAATTGTACCTGTTCAATTTTTCTTTAGCTGATTACCAAGTCGTGAATCTTTTGGGAAGACTGTTAGCCAGAAAGTCAGGTAAAATGGGATTAGATTAATAACTCTTGAGAACTCAATTAACTGACTACTGCCCCATTCCTTTCCTTTTCATGATACTCTTCTCAAATCTACAAAGTTATTGGGTAAAGGAGAGTAATCAAAAATTACATGTAACAGAGTTTCATACTCATCACTTACCTTTATAAATAATTTTTTGTATTGCTTTTTTTTTCAAGATTTTAATTATTAGAGAAAGAGAGAGTGCGTGAGCCAAGGGAGGGCCAGAGGAGGGAGAGAGAAGCAGGTGGAGAAGCAGGCTCCCCACTGAGCAAGGAGCCCAACGTGGGGCTCAATCCCAGGGCCCCAGGATCTTGACCTGGGCTGAATGCAGAAACTTAACTGACCGAGCCGCCCAGGCACCCCCATTATTGACATTACTATATTAGGAAATCAGGAAGATACCAATCTTCAAATTAGCCATATAAAGTTTAAATCAATAATAATGTCAATGGTAATATTCACTTTTGATTTATCTTGTTGGGACAAATTAATAGACGAAATTAATAGACAAAATTAATAGATAAACGTTTACCTCTGTTATCTCTTGGAGGAGGGTCATTCTTAATAGAAGCCACAGTCCGTCGATTCTGTAAGAGAAAAATAAAAACGTTCATTTTACTTTCTCTCTTTACTCCTATTTATAACTTGGGCTTCCTTTTTTTTTAAAGGTTTTATTTATTTATTTGACAGAGAGAGATCACAAGTAGGCAGGGAGAGGAGGAAGCAGCCACCCCGCTGAGCAGAGAGCCCGATGCGGGGCTTGATCCCAGGACCCTGAGATCATGACCTGAGCCGAAGCCAGAGGCTTAACCCACTGAGCCACCCAGGCGACCCATGGGCTTCCTTTAATTAAACAAAAGTAGGTGAACATAATATAAAACTAAATAGAAAAAAAACTATAAATAATCTTCTAGTAATTACTACTAATGCCATCAGTATTCAAGTTTGTTTATGTGAGTATTGCCCACCACCTCTCCAGAAAATGCAATATTCCAGAATTAGCACAAGGCAGGTACTGCTCATATTAAGTCATTCAATCTTCAAAACAACCCTATCAGGTCATTACTATTATTATTCTGGTTTCACAGATGAGAAAGCTGAAACAAAGAGAAGTTATTTCAGGAAAGGGCACAGTTTTAGCCACCATGCTAAAACCACATAATACATTTCAAAGGTAGGCATTACATTTCATCTCTGGATGTCAGAGTAATCAATAAAATACTGGCTTTAGACAACCTATTGTCTACTATTAAACTTAAAACATCAAATTACCATGATATGTTATCATTTCTACTGAAAGACTTCATTAGACTTTCAAAGACTTTGCTGAACTGCAAAGTCTAGGGCAGTAAATTTTTGATCCTATCCTTTATTTACCAAGACTTCATTTTATTCAACTGAAAAAAGGTATCAAATAATGGCTCTCAACGCAAGAGAGAACATTTGTACATTTAAATCAAATGGGTACTATTAGAAGAATATTGATACAAGGGCCTCACTTTAGAGAAAATAAAACTGAACTGCTAGGAGTGGGCAAGCATCAGTATTTTGAAAAGTTCTCTAAGTGATTTTAATGCACAGCAAAGGTTGTTTTTCTTTTTTTTTTTTTTAAGATTTTTTATTTATTTGAGAGAGAGAGAGAGAGAGAGAGAGAAAGAGAGCATGAGAAGGGGGGAGGGTCAGAGGGAAAAGCAGACTCCCTGCCAAGCAGGGAGCCTGATACAGAACTCGATCCCGGGACTCCGGGATCCTGACCTGAGCCAAAGGCAAACGCTCAACCAACTGAGCGCCCCCAGGCGCCCCACAGCAAAGGTTGTTAATGACATACGAAGAAGGATGATCTATAAAGATCCTTCAAGGCTGTGAAGCCAAATATGAAAAATAATCCATCTACAGGTCATAACTAATGACGTCTAAGCAGTGACACTCAATGTGCTGAATTACATGAATTGAAAATCTGCCTTACGTTCTCATGTATAATTTAAAAAGTAGAATGTTTTGCTGATATCGTTAAGCTTCTATCATACGTTATCTGGATGCTGATGTATGTCTTCCCTGTAAGATACCAAGTTTCTCTAGGGTTAAAGTTATGTAATTCATCTTTGTGTGTGATAAAATCAACAATGTAGAAAAATTAACACATGCTTGAACTAAACACATAGAACTGCAGATTCAACAACTGTGAGCAACTACCTGGTTTTGAAAGAGCTGCACGTAAATACACAATTTTAATAGTGAGAAATTTCAATAGGAAGGAAGAGGAATTATCTTTTAAAGTAATAAAAAGGGCATGGCTTTAATTTTTACAAAGGTAAAACTGTTAGGGTATATAGCATGGTCTTAAAGTTTATCTTCACAGATTAACACAGAAGTAGTTAAGCTGTATGCTATAATTTCCCATCTTTCTCTAATAAACATAAATAGCAGAATTACTATTTCCCAAGAGTACTGGAGTGGGAAATTATTATGAATAATAAACATTCTTTCTTTATCTAAATCACATGTAGTCACTTAACAAACACTCACAAATGGTTTTGACATCCCTATCTCCTGAGGAGCTATTAGTCTTAGGAAAAATCCTAATCAGGAAAGAATTTCTAGGATTTTACCTAATAAGTACTGTTAACTGTGAACTGGACAACCTCAATCCTTCAAAGAATGTATGCATAAACATGACATATAGATGGCAAAAAGAATGTTTTTTTTTTTAAAAAGCAAACTAATATTTAAAATATACTCTTAACAGCCTTTTCATTTTAAACCAGAAAATACATACACACACAGCACATACACCCTATACACTTCTACTCTAAATTTTTCTTACTAACCTTTACAATTTTATTTACTTTGGCTGAAGATGTTGGAGGTGGAGGTGTTTCTGGACTGGGTTCAATTTCTTCATCAGGTACAAGATCAGGGTTAAGTGAAAAGATGCTCTCAAGGTCAATCTGTTTTAAAAAACCCATGTATCTTTAGAGTAAATTTTGACAATTAACCTTTTATATTACAAATTTACACAGAGAGAATGATTGTTAAATGATTTGTCTCATGAAAAGTACTGGAAACAAAATTATCTACAATTACAACCCACATATTAAGACAGCTATTAAGACTGCATTTTATGGTCTTGATAATATGTCCCACCACTTACAATGTACAGGAAGAATCTACCTTTCTTCGAAATGTTTTAATCATGTGAAAGTTTTTCTAGAAATGATAAAGAATACATGCACTATATAAAAAAACGTATACACTTTACAGTTTATTTTATATTTGGAACCTTGACTGCAGAACTAGAAATAAAATTTAGCTCAGTGATAGGCGTGCCTGGATCAGTCAGTGGAGCATGCGTCTCTTTATCCTGGGGTTATGGGTTTGAGCCCCACGCTGGGTGTAGAGATTACTTAAAAATGAAATCTTAAAAAAAAAATTTAGTGATCATACCTCTTTGCCTTTTGTATCTCCATTTTCTATCCATTCAACAGTTACACTTTCATTATCTTCATTTAAAGACGTTACCATTGCTTGATGTATTCGGCCTAAGTGGGAATAAAACATATATTTTAATCCATAAATTATGGTATTCCTAAACAATGCCAAATATAATTTTATAACTTATAAACTTCTGAAAAACTATGATACTAATTTTCTTACAAGGGATTTCCAGACTCACAATTAGGGAATGACCTTTGTCCATGCAATCATTAATCAATGTGCTGTCGAGACCAGAACTCAAGAAACTGAATAAACTGTATTTTCAACAAACATGAAAATGGTTACACAAGGGCAGAGAATGGCTGAAATTTTATGCCTTTATATAGTTCTAATCATTACAAAGTTTCCTTACTATGAGGTGAACTGATTGTAGAACAAAAATTCAAAAACCAATTTTTTACACTAAAACACTTCTTATGTAAAAATCACTATCAGGGCACCAGGGTGGCTCAGCGGGTTAAGCTTCCACCTTCAACTCAGGTTATGATCTCAGGGTCCTGTATCAAGCACCACATCAGGCTCTCTGCTAGGCGGGGAGCCTGCTTCCCCTCTCTCTCTGCCTGCCTCTCTGCCTACCTGTGATCTCTATCTACTTCTCTCTCTCTCTCTCTCTCTCTGGCAAATAAATAAATAATCTTTAAAAATCACTATCATCTATTATAGAAATTCGCATTATTTTTATTAGATTGAGAAAAGTATTCTAAGTCCAAAAAGGCTGGGAAATGTAGTCTAGCATCTATACCTCACTTTCTCTGGCAGCTCTAGTACTTCCTATCTGTAGAGAAAGGACGTTATATCTAATGTATTAACTTGTTTTCCCTCTTAAAACAGACTGTGGATGTTGTTAATAACAACAGAACTAAGTAGTTATTTTTACGTATTACAGAATATTCCATTATGTTTATTACAACTTACTTCATACCTACTGATGGTCACTTAGGCTATGTGCAATTTTTTGCTATTATAAACACTGCAATGAATACTATTGTACATGTGTCATTATACATATGTCAGATTATTTCTTTGGAACAAATTCCTAGAAGCAGATTGATAAATTCTGAAGCATTTGTGTACTTTTTACTTACTTGTTTTCATCTTACCCACCCACTCATTAATTAAAGAAGGATAAAAACTATTTGTTATAGATCTGCATCTTCATATTATTTAATAAAATGCTGAACATATGGAATTTTCACACATATTTGCTGAATGAAATCCTTGGGACATCAATACTTTACCTTTGTTTATACCTCTTTGACTACCTTAAAAAAAACAACGAACAAACAAGCCACAAATACTAATACATAGTATATAAAACAATGTTACTGTAATAACAAGGCACTTACTGAGATAAATGGACATTAGAGAGCTGGGTGTTGGGGGTAGAAAAGAAATAACCTAGGAAATACTTGGAAAGATTCAAGGGAGAGGCTTATAAAAAGGGGAAACTGGGTAATATATTCATTGCAATTTAATATGGACAATATTAGGTAAACAGCCAGAAGTGGTATGTGTCAGTCAGGTCCACCAGGAAGCAGACACTGAGACAGGTGGATAAGAGTTTTACTGTGAAAGATAAAGGGGGGGTACAACAGGACTAGACATGGAAAACTTTCAGACTGTGATACAGATCTGAAACCTGTGAAGGAAAGGGTACATAAAATAGGACTGAGCAGAGAGAGCCTCAGACCCTGACACAGGTCTGACAAAGTGTTAGCCAACCCAGCAGGGAGATCCAAAGCAAAGACTTCCCTTTAAAACAGTCCCACACTGGGCCAAAATGGAAATACCCTAGTACCCACACCATGCTCAGTCACTGGCTGGAGGTTTCCCAAGAAACACAAGGCCTCAGCACAAAATCTAAGGAGCCTAAAGCTATTAATACCTAGAGGCTATGAACTATAACACACTCCCTGGAGCTGAAGGAGTGGTAAGTTCCTTAAAGGGAGATCCAAGCAGGTATCTACATAGATGGCTGCAACAGGATATGAAAAAAAAAGAGAGACTGAGTTTAACTGTAGAAGAAGTAAAGAGTGGACCCCAGAGAGACATGAGTTGCCCTGATGATGGCCATTACAATCTAGGAGGAGCTACCATTGCTACAATAAACCCCACATTTATCACCATCTCCACAACATGAGTAGTGAGGCTAAGACCATAAGCTACTGTCTCCCAAACCCACCACCCCGACAGCCTCAAAATAGAAATACGCACTAGCAGGAACAAGATGACTGCAGTAAAGGTTTTGGGGAAAATAGAGTATTTTAATTTAAGACATTGATAGGATTTTATCCATAGCAAATGACTCCAAAGAAGATGTACTTAAACCCTAGAGTACCATAAAGAATAACTTTTGGCAAGAAATGGAAAGGCTGTAGTTGAGGTTGCTGAAGAGGAGATAAGGGGTCTCCATGCCCAACAGAATTGCCACAATTATGAGAATGAGGGAAAGCATATAATGTTGCAAAAACAAGACCAACACCACATTCCTACTGGTGAGCATCTACTATAATATTCCAACTTCCCTTGAGGAATAGACTACAAGACCTATCTCACAGGGACCTTAATCTCCAAAGATAGCATAGAGACATGAGTAACAAAGAGGATAAAGAAAATGAAGATTTTCTTCTCAAAACCTATACTCAGTAAACCTCAACAGTGGTACCTCCAGAAGTTCAATTACCAGTAGAAGACACCCAGAAAACCTTAAGCCACATGTTAGCAAAATCAAAAGCAGCTGCTCCATTAAGGTTCCTCAAAAAGATGAAAACAGAGCTACCCTGATCCAGCAATCGCACTACTGGGTATTTACCCTAAAGATACAAATGCTGTGATCCAAAAGGTCACGTGCACCCGAATGTTTATAGCAGCAGTGTCCACAATTAGCCAAACTATGGGAAGAACCTAGATGTCCAACAACGAATAAATGGATAAAGAAGATGTGGTATACATACACAATGGAATATTCTACAGCCATTAAAACCCCCGAAATCTTGCCATTTGCAACTACATGGATGGAACTAGAGGGTATTATGCTAAGCAAAATAAGTCAATCAGAGAAAGACAATTATCATATGATCTCTCTGATATGAAGAATTTGAGAGGCAGGGCAGGGGGCTGTAGGGAGTAGGGAGGGAAAAAAATGAAACAGGATGGGACAGGGCAGGGAGACAAACCATAAGAGACTCTCAATCCCAGGAAACATCCTGAGGATGGACACTGGGGAAAAGGTACGTGCTATGGTGAGTGCTGTGAACTGTGTAAGACTGATGAATCACAGACCTGTACCCCTGAAGCAAATAATACATTACATGTTAATAAAACAACAACAACAACAACAATAACAAAAAACTCTAGAGGTTTAGAAAGGTAGACCTGAGAAAATGTTGGCTTATCTCTACCATGGCCCAGTTTACTCAGCCAACAGGAAGGAAAAAATATGAAATTCCAGTAACAAGAAATGAATAAGACCAGAGATGAATGAATGAATCAAGTTTTAAATGTTTGCTTTTTTTTGCCAGTGGATGAGATAACCAGAAATACCTGCAGTATGAGGTTCTGATTGTGTTTATCAACAGTTGTCTCTAAAAAAAGTTTCAAGTCTAACTTTACCCAATATGCCTTTAAAGTTTCTTTTAAATTGTTTTTTATATAGTTCAAGTGAGATACTCAAATTTCTCATTTTTAATTATAATAAAAAATAATTTTTTCCAAAGCATCCCATTTCTCTGGTTTGAGAAAATTCTGTATTCCAACTTCACTAATTCATTGCCCTTTGACTCTCTGATTCTCCCTTTACTTTATTGTAAATTATATCATATATATTTCTACATTAAGAAAAGGGGGGGTGTGCCTGGGTGGCTCAGTGGGTTGAGCCTCTGCCTTCGGCTCAGGTCATGATCTCAGGGTTCTGGGATCGAGCCCTGCATCGGGCTCTCTGCTCAGCAGGGAGTCTGCTTCCCCCTCTCTCCACCTGCCTCTCTGCCTGCTTGTAATCTCACTCTGTCAAATAAATAAATTAAATATTAAAAAAAAAAAAAAAACAGAGGGAGAGCATACACCTGTGTATCCACCATCAGCCAAGTTAAGAAACAATACCTCTGAGAGGCACCTGGCTGGTTCAGCTGGTAGAGCATGCGACTCCTGATTTTGGGGTTGTGGGTTCAAGCCCCACGTTGAGTGTAGCAATCACTTAAAAATAATTGTTTTAAAAAAGAAAGAAACAGGGGCGCCTGGGTGGCTCAGTGGGTTAAGCCGCTGCCTTCGGCTCAGGTCATGATCTCAGGGTCCTGGGATCGAGTCCCGCATCGGGCTCTCTGCTCAGCAGGGAGCCTGCTTCCCTCTCTCTCTCTCTCTGCCTGCCTCTCTATCTACTTGTGATCTCTCTCTGTCAAATAAATAAATTAAAAATATATATATGTTAAAAAAAAAAAAGAAAAGCTTTAAAAAAAAAAAGAAAGAAAGAAAGAAACATACAATACCTTGGAAACTCAATGTGTCACCCTCCCTGAGTGAATCTCCCTCTCTTTTTTCAATTTTTAAAAAATTTTTTACTGTATTTCCTCTCCTTCTCCCCCCCCCACCACTAGTAACCAGTATTCTATATATTTGAGATAATCATACTGTAGCTTTTCTTTATAGTTTTACCGCCTACAAATGTAAGACTCATAATATACCTGAACAGCCTATTTTTTAACTGTATAAATGGACTGACACTACTTTAACATACTCATTTCTCTTGTGCAAAACTACTTTCCCCAAGATTCATTCAAGTTGTTGTAAATAAGTGCAGTTCACTTATTTTCACTACATAGGAATATGCCAAAACTTAAACTACTCTGTTGATGGACATGTGTTTTCATGTTTTTACTACTAGAAACAATAGTGCTGGGGCACCTACATGGCTCAGTTGGTTAAGTGTCTCCCTTTGGCTCAGGTCATGATCCCAGGGTCCTGAGATCAAGCTCCACATCAGGCTCCCTGCTGAGCAGAGAACCTGCTTCTCCCTCTCCCTCTGTCTGCTGCTCTGCTTACTTATGCCCACCCCTGTCAGTCAAATAAATAAATATCTTTTAAAAACAAGACAGAACAATGGTGCTATAGGCATCGTTATACATGTGTACTGATAAAAATATGCAAGAATTTCTCCAGGATGTGTAAGAAATATAGAGTACATAGGTTTGTAACTTTTCTGTTAGTGCCACGTTTTCCAGAGTGGATAGACCTATAATGATTTGTATCCTACTAACAATTACTTCACATCCACATGATACTTAGTATTTGTCAGATTTAATGTATCATACTGTGGTTCTAATTTCTCTGAATTAATAAGACTGTGCCTATTTCTGTTTCTGCTGGCCATGTGGGCCTTTTGACTGTTTTCTTCTTCCACTTCTCTGAAGAAATTCTCCATATATTCTTGGTACTAATCTCCTGTTACACGTGTCGCAAATGTTTTCTCTAAATTTGGGGCCTATCTTTCCACTTTATGATGTCTTTTGATGAATTTCAATTTATTAACTTTAATGTAGTCAAATATCTATGTCTCAATTATAGCTTTTTATGCCCTCAAGTTCTTCCTGACACTCATGTCATTACAACAGGTTCTGACATTTTCTTCTAAAGTTTTACAAAGTCCTAGGGTGCCTGGGTGGCTCAGTAAGCTTAGTCTCCGACTCTTGATCTCAGGGTGGTGAGATGGAGCCCTAAGAGCTCTGTGCTCAGCAAGGAGTCTACAGGAGATTCTCTAGTTCTCCCTCTCCTTTTACCCCTTCCCCCTGCTTACACATGTAAGGTCATTCTCTCTCTCCCAAATAAGTAAATATTTTTAAAAACTAGACTTTACAAAGTCTTTCATATTCAAGACTGCAACCCACTGTCATTTTGGTTTTTGCACATGGTAACACAATTCCCATTCCCCCTACCTCCCACCATGAAAAACAAATTAATCCAGTGTAATTTCCTGAAAGGTCCTTTCTTCTCTCCTAACTGCACTTTGACCTGTCAAATTTCAAGCACACATGCATCAGCCTATTTTTTTTTTTATCCTTGAGCCAAAATTACACTGTCTTATATTATACCTTTGCAGTAAGTCTTCCTAGCTGGTAAAAGCAGCTTTCCCACCTACTTGTTCTTTAAGCGGTTCTTTGATCTTCTTAGCCATTCGCATGTCTGTATAAATTATAGAACCCTCTTGTCAAGTTCCAAAAATCAAACAAATAATTTTTTTAAAAACCCTGTTAGGATTCTAGTTGAAACGGCATTAAATATTTTGTTCTAGATTTTTTACGTCATTGACCAAGAGTAATATTTGCCAGCAGTTTTCCTTTCTCATATCAACTTTATTCTGGAATAGTGTAAAGTTAGAATTATTTAAACCTTGAGCATCTGGCATGCATTGGTTAAAATCGTCCTGGCTTAGAGTTTTATTTGTGAAAAGATTCAATTCACTTAACAATTATATTATTATTATAGTTTTCTACTCATGACTGTTTTGGTAATTCTGTTTTTTTCTTGGAGATTTATTTAAGTTTTCACATTTTGGGCATCAAGTTGTTCATAATTATGCTGAATGCCTACAGCATTTGTAACCATGATCACTTTCTCATTTTTAATTTTTCAACCTTTTTTTCACAAACCTTGTATCAGATTTGTCAGTTTTGTCTTTTCCAAGAACAACACTTGCCTTTGTTGAGCCCTTTGTTATTACTTAATTACTGCTCTTATCATTATTCTTTCCTTTTACTTTGGACATATTTTGCCGGGAATTTTTATCTCAAATTCCTCAGACAGATGCTTAGCTTATTCATCTTTATTCCTTATTTTCCTGATAAGCAGTTAAAGCTACACTTATTCTAAGAACTGCTTTAGCAGCATCTCACACATTTTTATATTCGGTATTTCTGTTATTGTTGAGTTGGAACTATTTCCTAATTTTATGAATCTCTGACTCATGACTCATCTGAGTTTTTGAAATTCCAAACACATGGAAGTTTTCTAGGTATCCTGTTATGATTTCTAAAGATGAAGCACCTGACTAGTGAGAATACTTAAAGTTACAAATAACTGGTATGACTTCCCCACTGTACAGTGGCTTATTCAGCCTTGTATATATCTACCTCAATCATACTAGACTGCCTCCCTTGGAGGAAAATTTTCTATAAACCTAGCTCCAAGAAGCTCCTCTTTAAAGCCACACCAGTCTTTATCTTCGAACAGTGAACTTGACTAAAGGTGTGTGTGTGTATTTTTTTTTTAGTGTTCCCATCTTCCTATAGGAATTAAACTTTTCTATCATTGCCTGAAAAGCTTCACCATCCCTTAGTATTCCTGATCTGTTTCTGCTCCACTACGATACCTTGTTCTTGAGCTCAGCTATGTCTTTTGGTTTTTTTCTTATGTACCTGGGGCAGAAAGATGGTAATACATAAACTCCATTGTACTGTTTTGTTTTTTTTTTAATTTATTTGGCAGACGGAGATCGGAGATCACACGTAGGCAGACAGGCAGGCAGGCAGGCAGAGGCTTAACCCACTGAGCCACCCAGGCGCCCCCATTGTACTATTTTTGATCAGACGACCCAATCCATCTTTAATTCTATACATTGCATTCATAAAAAATGGGAGTCAGGGGGGCACCTGGGTGGCTCGGTGGGTTAAGCCTCTGCCTTCGGCTCAGGTCATGATCCCAGGGTTCTGGGATCGAGCCCCGCATCGGGTTCTCTGCTCAGCAGGGAGCCTGCTTCCCCCCCGCCCCCGCCTACTTGTGATCTCTGTCTGTCAAATAAAAAAATGGGAGTCAGATTTGAAAACTGTTTACACAATCGTATAAAATTGCTATTATTTAAATTATGACCGTTACAGGGGCGTCGGGTGGTTCAGTGGGTTAAAGCCTCTGCCTTCGGCTCGGGTCATGATCTCAGGGTCCTGGGATAGGGCCCCGCATCGGGCTCTCTGCTTCCCCCTCTCTCTGCCTGCCTCCCTACCTGTGATATCTCTCTCTGTCAAATAAATAAAATATTTTTTAAAATTTATGACTGTTAACAATCTCAAAACTCAAGAGATTTCACAGTTTTCAGCTTTATTTCAACTACTTGTAAAGATAAGTTACAGTGTAGACAATGTAATCTTTGAAAGGGAAGTAAAAAAATTACTTGGAGTTTTGGAAGCACAGGCAAATTCTGCAGAATCTCCCTCTCTCCATTTTCCCTGTAGAATCTTTTTTTTTTTTTTTAAAGATTTTATTCTTGTGGAGCTAGGTGGCTCAGTCACAAAGCATTTGCCTTCGGCTCAGGTCATGATCCCAGGGTCCTGGGATGGAGCCCTATGTCAGGCTCCCTGCTCAGCGGGAAGCCTGCTTCTCCCTCTCCCACTCCCTCGCTTGTGTTCCCTTTCTCGCTGTGTCTCTCTCTGTCAAATAAATGAAGTCTTTTTTTTTTTTTAAGATTTTATAATAAAATCTTTTTTTAAAGATTTTATAGTAAAATCTTTTTTAAAAAAGATTTGAGAAAAAAGAAATGTTGAGTATCAAAATGCTGTAAGACATAGGCACAGGATGATGCTTGCATCATTCTCACTGTGAGCCATTTCCTGACACTGTGTGTTCATCCTGAAGGCGTTTCCAAGTCTCTCATATTTACTTTGTCCTTCTTTTGCCCAGTGCTGAATGACTCCCAAGACATTTAAGAAAATGTTGAAAAAAACCCACTGAGGATGGGCAAAATGCAATTATAATGAAAGCAAAGATTTTACTGCATATAAAACTGACTTGTTACCCTTATTTCTTATTTATTAAACATGATAGCTTACTTACATGTAGATAATTTTACAGTGTCAGTTACATTTATGAAATAGGTTTTAGGGAATTTGGTCAAAGATGAACACAGTGGTTTTTCCCATTTAAAACAAAGGCAAATGGGCTACCACTCAGTATTTTCACATACAACATCTGATTTAAGAACAAATTACTGACCTTAAATGGGAGATGACTGTCTATGTTTAAAAACAGGATCTTCATAGGTTTCTGCTGAGAACTAATAGACTTTTAAATATAATGAAAACATGATAAATACAAATGAAATTAAATCATATGATAACCAAAAAAAAAAAAAAAAAAGCACATGGTCTATATTTGACCATTTTTAAAAATTTCATTTATTTATTTGAGAGAGAGAGGGAACACACATGAGTTGGAGGGGGGCAGAAGGGACAGGGAGAAGCAGACTTCCCGCTGAGTGGGGAGCCTGATGTGGGGTTCGATCCTAGGATCCTGGGATATGACCTGAGCGCCAAAAGCAGGCACTTAACTGACTGAGCCACCCAGGCACCTCTATATTTGACCGTTTTTAAACAAAAAAGTGGAATTTTTAAACAAAAAAGTGGGTCTCAACACAAGAGAAACATATATTTCACCCCGAATTTAGATGTCAGGATAATTTACAAAACTATTAACTACTAGGTCAAGGAATATAAATATATGAAATATTTTGAAAACATAACCTTAACTTCAAAGCCATTTTATGTTTAGTTCATTTTAAGAAATATCTCTGCAGGGGCACCTGGGTGGCTCAGTGGGTTAAGCCTCTGCCTTCCGCTCAGGTCATGATCCCAGGGTCCTGGGATCAAGCCCCGCATCAGGCTCTCTGCTTAGCAGGGAGCCTGCTTCCTCCTCTCTCTGCCTGCCTCTCTGCCTACTTGTGATCTGTCTGTCAAATAAATAAATAAAATCTTAAAAAAAAAAAAAAGAAATATCTCTGCATCATTTAGTCTCAACTTTTTGTCCAGTGAAATCAAAGAAAAAAATAGTTCAGATCTCCACTTTTTAATGTATTAGTAAATATTAAGACAAACTATGTTTTTAAATGATAGAATAGAAAACAAACACCTGAATTTAAGCAACCTTTTGCCCCATAACAAAAATAATATATAGAATCTACAAATTTCAGGCCTTTCTAATGTTTAAAATTAAGGTGGTTACTTAAGATTGCTATAAAATCTCATATTTATTGAGCTGTCAAAAACAAGTCTTACATGTTGACAATTGGCTTTTGGTCTCTGAAAACAGGATCCTATTATATATTTCTTAGTTCACAGCTGAATTCACAGCAGCTGTGAGGCTTAGAAACGCCAGCAACCAATTAGGCTGGCATAAACCTTGTCTAGCATATAAAGTATAATTCGGTTGCAAATGCAGAAGACAACAGCCAAAATAAAACAACCAAGAATACTAATAAAATATCATTACAAGCATCTAAAAGACTTAATTTTAAAATGCTAACAAATATATGTATTTTATTTAAAGGACACAGTAGTAGAACCTTAGGAAAAACATGAAAATGCAATAATCAATTATTTTCAGACCCACTCCGTTTTTAAAAAGGTTGCAGCTGTTTCTAGCGTACCTAGGACGGCAAACTCCATGTTTTTTCTAATTACCTTAATCATAGAGTTGAGGTATACATTAGCATACATGTGGCAAGTCTTCCCCCAAAAGTAAACATTTTTTTAATCAGTTCCTTTTGAGCTGTTTCTATGAAATCTTCTTTCCAAACCTCTAAATAGTAAGACCTTAATTACACTTTCCAAACTGAAACATGTAAGAAAAAACACAACTAAAATGATTAGTGAAAATAAAACCTCAATTATAAAATTGTTTATTATGGCAATTTTCAAACACTTTGAAGTTAAAATATGCTTTTGTTTAAAGTTTTAAATTTAGAGGTGTCTGGGTGGCTCAGTCAGTTAAGCATCTGCTTTCAACTCAGGTCATGATCCCAAAGTCCTAGAATCAGCTCTGCATTAGGCGCCCCACTTAGCGAGGAGTCTGCTTCTCCCTCTCCCACTGTGCTCTCTTCCTCTCCAATAAATAAATTAAAATAAAATAAAATAAGAAAGTTTCATAAATTTTAAATGATAAAAATATTTTTATAAATATCATTAGCTAAAAATATTATTTAAAAATATTTTACACAAACTCTGAAAACCCTAGTAGTCACTAATCATTCATGTGTAAATAGCCATGTAATGGAAACTAACACAAAAATCTAGCTTATATGCTAACTTAAATACATGGTACTCTGGTGTATCTCTTCTTAATAAAACCTCTAGAAAATTTCTCAATTTTCAATCAGAATAGCAATGCATAATTTGATAGGCTCTTTCATCTTGACTTAAAAAAAAAAAAAAAAAAAAAAAAGGTAATTAGGGGGCCCCAGGCTGGCTCAGTCAGTAGAACATGTGTCCCTTGATCTTGGGGTCATGAGTTAAAGTCCCAACTTGGGGCTTACTTAAAAAAAAAAAAAATGGCAATAAACTCTAGTTCTCTCCTTTTATACCTTAGCAGGCAGAGACAAAGAGGACAAGCCATCATAAATACTCATTCTTAAAATAAAGAAATACTACTCTGAATTATGAAATCACACATTCAGAACAAGTACTTAGCATAATTTTTCCAGAGAGTGAGTAAAATATGCATGCATAGTCCAAATAGGTAGTTAACAGATATCTGAGAGGAGCACTTCCAACTCAATTCCTATCAGAAGAGAATCCTGATAAATCATCTTAAAACACACTGACCTCAAAACTTTGGTGATTTAAGTCATGCGACAGATTAAAATAACAGAGCTCTCATTTTTCTGAAATAAATCTGGTATAGATTCCAGTAAAATAAATCAATTATACATTTAGTTACAGAAACCAAGTGCCAGTGTAGAATGCAAATTCAAAATTTTGAGTGCATCTTTTAAGTGGAGTCAAAGCAAAGCTTGTTATATTAATGTTCATTGTCTTAGAGAGATTTGTTTTCCAGCTGTCCTTTAAAACAGGTACAATTCCTTTTTGTCAACCTACTAAAATTTAGACTATAAAAGGATTCTAAGTCAAGAACATGAAAAAAACCACAAGAAAAAACCACTTTACCAAGTTTACAGTACAATTTTCTGGTATTGTAACAATGAAACTGGAAAAAGTTGGAAAAACAGAGACTGCAAAAATGAAGCTTTAAAATAGACTAGGGGGAGGGGTGTGTGGGTGGCTCAGTGGGTCAAGCATCTGCCTCGGGCTCAGGTCATGATCTCAGGATCGTGGGATCCAGGCCTGCATTGGGCTCTCTGCTCAGCTGGGAGTCTGCCTCCCCTTCTCTCTCTGCCTACTTGTGATCTCTCTCTCT
Organism: Meles meles; assembly: GCF_922984935.1. Lineage (NCBI taxonomy): Eukaryota > Metazoa > Chordata > Mammalia > Carnivora > Mustelidae > Meles > Meles meles. The sequence goes on from NC_060068.1 coordinate 91,797,009, forward strand.
GTCAAATAAATATATAAAATCTTTAAAAGAAAAAAAAAAAGACTAGGGGGTTCTGGCTCAGCTGCTTAAGCCTCAACTCTCCATTTCAGATCAGGTCATGATCTCAAGGTCTTTAGATGGAGCCTGTGATGGGGGTGTTCACACTCAATGGACGATCTGTCCTTCCATGCCCCACCCCATACTTGTTCTCAATCTCTCAAATAAATAAATCTTTAATAAAACAAGATAAAAGTCTAAATAATGACAACCAAAGGACACACTAAAAGCATTGTTTAGAAATTAAAAAACTGTTAACTATTCAGTAATATTTATATTCTTTCTTATTTTGCCAACTACCTCAAAGCAGTTTATAATTTATTATTTATATTCTCTCCAACAGTAAATGTGATTCTGTCCTACATGTCCCTAACCAATAAATGAGGACAGAAAAGAATGTGGTCATTTGTCAGAGATGATTACAGCAGATTCAGCAGAAGTCAAATTCCCAAACTCTGATACCCAGGTTTTGTTAACTAATCTAAGCAGTGATGAAAAGAATTCTTAATGAGGACTACGTAAGTGTCACACCTTCTTCAACAGCTTTGAGGGAACAAGGAGCCATTAGAGAAGGACACAAATACTGCCTCAGCTGACACTGGTAACAGTGCTGTTGCTGTTTAGTACATCTCTAGGGAATGTGACTTTGCCAAACATAGAGACCTTTTTGTTTTGGTTTATCACATTTTAAGATGTTACTATTATAACTAAGTTAAAAAGCTCTAGCATTTCTCTTAAGACTTTAAAAGCACAAAGCTAGAATTTTAATACTAGAAAAAACTGGAAATGATACAGTAGGAATTTTCATGAGGAAAATACAAGTTAAAATATGGGACAAATTTCATATTGTACACAAATCACAAATTTTCAGATTCTCATCTCATCTATCCATTGTTTTGAAGAGGGATATGAAAATCAAATACTGTTCAGTTTCTCTAGGGCGACAGGAAAAGGTTGGATCTTGTTGGGGTGTTTGTGACGAATGAACCACGCTATACACTAACAATCTGGGCAGATTTGTCATTTAGAAGAACCCACCGTGCAGCCTTTTAGGGAAGTTCCATTCTGAATTCGCACAGGCAAAAGAAAAATGTCATAAAGGGGCCATGATGCCATTAAAAAGTATTAAGTCACTGTAGTCTCCTGATATCACTTTGCATATTTGGGGTTAGGAGATAAGAAGATTAAAAACTGTCCAAAAACACTAGTAAAGGGAACATAAAAACAGAATTTCTAAAAAAAAAAAAAAAAAAAAAAAATCTGCATGCCATAAAACAGGATTAAAAAAACTTCATGAAGTTTATTATCTAAATAAATCTCAACACATTTTAACTACAAAGGCATTCTTCATATCTACATTCCCTTGGGTGATAGAATACCCAAAACATATCTTTCCTCATTTGTTTAGATAAAAGATCCACTATCTAGAATACCACAACTTTACAAACTGTGGAGTTAAAAACACATTGCTGATAGCCCCAAGATTTGAAAAACTGCCTTACACAGATGTTCAGCTGGATACATTAAGTAATGCTATCTGATTGCTCCCTAGCTCAAATTATTTAGTCAAAAGGGAATTCTATACCAATACAGCTGTGCTATTTTGTGAACTTTTCATAGTGACATGTAGATATCATCTTCTCTTATGCTTAAAACACATCCTTACAAGAGACAGGGATCTTTTGGAATGTTTTCAACAACAGTAATCCAGGTAATGTAAATGTGTACATGTTTACTGACAAAATTTAACTCACAAAACTGCCAAAAACATTGTAAGATGTTCAGCTATCTCAACTGGTTTTCAGTTACCCTCCTAACTTTCATCAGGAAATTTAAGGCCTGAACTCCAATGATTGAATGCAATACTGTTTCATTGCAGATACATTAAGGAGGACACCAAGCCAAATGGTAACATCAAAATCTTTCGGAAAAAAACCCTCTCACTGATAAAGCAAGCTGGATATTCTACCGAGATGAATCTTAACATATTAACACTGAGAAGAGAAACTTGGTACAAAAATTGTAACATAAGTCAACACTAATAAGAAAAACTCCCTAGTATTCAAAATCCACCCTGTCAACTCTCCCTGTCTGTCTTCCAGGATAATGAGACAGAAAAGCTTCCCTGGAATACTTAGAGTGTTATAAACACATCGTAAGTGATTTTCAAAAACCCATATTCTAAAAAAGCACTTTTTCACCAGAAAATGAAGAAAATGGAAATTGTCTACAAAGGCAAATAATGATACATTTAAACACTTAAACATTCAAAATGAAACTGCTACATAGATGAAATCTTCATTGAAAATGCTGAGTTTTTAGCCATACTAGTACAGTGTCAAACCCCCATCACTGAAAATCAATTGAATGTAACTTTAAAGAAGTCACATTCTTAATTATTATATAAAAAATGCATTCCTTCATGCATTATTCTACTGCTTGAATAGCACTTCAAATTCAAAACACTTACTCCCAACTACTTTGTGATGGACAAAACTGTGTCCCCCAACACACTCATATGTTGAAGCCCTAACCCCCAACAGGATGGTGTTTGAAGATGAGACCTTTGAGAGGTAATGAGAGTTTGTTGAGGTCTTGTGGGTGGAACCCTCATGATGGGATTAGAGGCTGTCTAAGAAGAGGAAGGAGAAGCTCTCTCTGACAAGTGAGGACAAAATGAGGAGGCCATCTCTAAGACATGAAGTAGGCTCTTATCAAGAACCCAATCAGCCAGCACCTTCATCCTGATTGGACCTTCCAGCCCAGAACTGTGAAAAATGTCTGGTGTTCAAGCCATTCACTCTATGTATTTTGTTATACCAGCCAGAATAGACTAAAACATTTTCTTTCAAATAATGACCATGACCAAGAAAAAGGGACATACATAATAAAGAGGTCTATCCAACAAGAAGATATAATTGTAAATACTTATGTCCCTAACTTGGGAACAGCCAAATATATAAATCAATTAATAACAAAATTAAAGAAACTCATTGATAATAATACAGTAATAGCAGAAGACTTCCACATCCCACTCACAGCAATGGACAGATCATCTAAGCAGAAGACCAACAAGGAAACAAGGGCTTTGAAAGGCACAATGGATCACTGGACTTAACAGATATATTTGGAATATTTCATCCTATAGCAGCAGAATACACACTTTTTGAGTATATATTGAACATTTTCCAGAACAGATCACATACTGGGTCACAAATCAGGTCTTAACGGGTACAAAAAGACTGAGAACATACCATGTGTATTTCCAGACCACAATGTTATGAAATCTGAAGTCAACCACAAGAAGAGATCTGGAAGGACTCTACTTAAGAATGGGTCCAACCAGGAAATTAAAGAATTAAAAAAATTCATGGAAGCAAATGAAAATGAAAACACAACAGTTCAAAATCTCTGGGACGCAGCAAAGGAGGTCCTAAGAGGGAAGTACATAGCAATTCAGGTCTCCTCAAGAAGCAAGGAACGTCTCAAATACACAACCTAAACTTACACTTAAAGGAGCCGGAAAAAGAAAGCAAATAAAGCCTAAGGCCAGCAGGAGAACAATAAAGATTAGAGCAGAAATCAATGAAATAAAAACAAAAAAGAACAGTAGAACAGATCAATGAAAACAGGAACCGGTTCTTTTGAAAAAATTAACAGGACTGATAAACCCCAAGCCAGACTTATTAAGAAGAAAAGACAGGATGACCTGGGTGGCTCAGTGGGTTAAGTATCTGCCTCTGACTCAGGTGATGATCTCAGGGTCCTGGGATAGAGCCCCACATTGGGCTCTCTGCTCCCTAAGGAGCCTGCTTCTCCCTCTCCTTCTGCCTGTAGCTCCCCATGTTTGTGCTCTCTGTCAAATAAATAAAATCTTAAAAAAAAAAAAAAAGAGAGAAAGGACCCAAATAGATAAAATTATGAAAAGAGGAGAGACCACAACCAACACTGAAGAAATAACAAAAATTATAAGAGAATATCATGAGCAATTGTATGCCAACAAATTAGGCAATCTGGAAGAAATGGATGCATTCCTAGAAACATATAAACTAGGGCACCTGCATGGCTCAGTCGATTTAAGTGTCTGCTTTCAGCTCAGGTCACAATCCCAGAGTCCTGGGATTGAGTCCTGCATCAGACTTTCTGCTCAGAGGGGAGTCTGCTTCTCCCTCTACTGCTTCTCCCTGCTCATGATCTCTCACTCTCTCTCTCTAATAAATAAATAATATCTTTAAAAAAATAAAAGAAACATACAAACTACCAAAACTAAAATAGGAAGAAATAGAAAACCTGAACAGATCAGACCCATAACCAGCAAAGAAATTAAATCAGTAATTAAAACTCTCCCAACAAACAAGAGTTCAGGGCCTGATGGCTTCCCAGGGGAATTCTATCAAACATTAAAAGAGAAATTAATACCTATTCTTCTGAAACTGTTCCCAAAAAATAGAAAGGAAAGGAAACCTTCCAAACTCACTCTATGAGGCAAGCATTACCTTGATCCCCAAAACAGACAGACACCACTAAAAAGGAGAGTTACAGACCAATATGACTTCATCAACATGGATGCAAAAATTTTCACCAAGATACTAGCTAATAGGATCCAACAGTACATTAAAAGGATTATTCACCACGACCAAGTAGGATTAATTCCTGGGCTGCAGGGGTGGTTCAACATTCACAAATCAATCAACATGATACACCACATTAATAAAAGAAAGAATAAGAACCATATGATCCTCTCAATAGATGGAGAAAAACTATCTGGAAAAATACAGCATCCTTTCTTGATAAAAATCCTCTAACATGTAGGGATAGAGGAAACATACCTCAACATCATATGCCATATCCAAAGACCCATAGCAAATATCATGCTCAACAGGGAAAAAACTGAGAGCTTTTTCCCTAAGGTCAGGAATGCAACAGAAATGTCCATTCTCACCACTGTTGGTTGAATATAATACTGGAAGTTCTAGCTTCAGCAATCAGATAACAAAAAGAAATAAAAAGCATCCAAATCAGCAAAGTGTAACTTTCACTCTTCACAGATGACATGATGCTTTATGTATAAAATCTAAAAGACTCCACCCCAAAACTGCTAGAACTCATAGGAATTCAGCAAAGTCGCAGAACATAAAATCAACACACAGAAGTCTACTGCATTTCTATACACTGACAATGAAGCAGCAGAAAGAGAAATCAAGGAATCAATCCTGTTTACAACTGCACAAAAAACCATAAGATATCTAGGAATAAACCTAACCAAAGAGGTAAAAGATCTGTATCTGTACTCTGAAAACTATAAAACACTTAGGAAAGAAATTGAGGAAGACATAAAGAAATGGAAAAACTTTTCATGCTTATGGATTGGAAGAACAAAGAGTTAAAATGCATGATACCCAAAGCAATCTACACATTCAATGCAATCGCTATCAAAATAACACCAGCATTTTTCACAGAGCTCAACAAACAATCCCCAAATCTGTATGGAACCACAAAAGACCCCAAATAGCCAAAGGAATGTTGAAAAAGAAAACCAGAGCTGGAGGCATCACAATTCCAGACTTCAAGCTGCATGACAAAGCTGTAATCATCAAGACAGTACAGTACTGGCACAATAACAGACATATAGATCTATGGAACAGAACAGAGAACCCAGACATGGGCCCTCAACTCTATGGTCAAGTAATCTTTGACAAAACAAGAAAAAATACCCAACAGAAAAAAAAGACAGGCTCTTCAACAAATAGCGCTGGGAATTTTGGACAGCCACATGCAAAAGAATGAAACTGAACCACTTTCTTACACTATACACAAATAAGTTCAAAATGGATAAATGACCTAAATGTGACATATGAATCCATCAAAATCCTAGAGAACACTGGAAGCAACCTCTTCGACCTCTGGCCCAGCAACTTCTTGCTAGAGAAGTCTCTAAAGTCAAGGAAAACAAAAGCAAAAATGAACTATTGGGAATTTGCCAGGATAAAAAGCTTTTGCACAGCAAAGGAAACAATCAACAAAACTAAAAGGCAATCTAAAGAATGGCAGAAGATATTCACAAATGACATAGCAGATAAAGGGCTAGTATCCAAAATCTATAAAGAACTTATCAAACTCAACACCCAAAAAACCCAAAAAAAATCCAGTCAAGAAATGGGCAGAAGATATGCAGACATTTCTCCAAAGACATACAAGTGGCTAATAGACACATGAAAAAATTCTCAGTATCACTCGGCATCAGAGGATACAAATTAAAACCACAGTGAGATACCACCTCACACTGGTAAAAATGGCTAAAATGAACAACTCAGGAAACAACAGAAGTTGGAAAGGATGAGGAAAAAGGGGAACCCTTTTACGTTGTTGGTGGGAATACAAACTGGTGCAGCCACTTTGAAGACTTTGCGAAGTAACCGCTTGAGCTAAAGCCGACCCAGGTGGTGCAGCCACTTTGGAAAACTGTATGGAGGTTCCTCAAAAGTTAAAAATAGAACTACCCTATGACCTAGAAATTGCACTACTAGGTATTTATCCAAAAGATACAAAGAGTGATTCAAAGCAGCACATGCACATAATGTTTATGACAGCAATGTCAACAATAGCCAAACTATGGAAAGAGCCCAGATGTCCGACCACAGATGAATGGATAACACACTCACATAGGATATTATTCAGCCATCAGAAAGAATGAAATCAGGGTGCCTGGGTGGCTCAGTGGGTTAAGCCTCTGCCTTCGGCTCAGGTCATGATCTCAGGGTCTTGGGATGGAGCCCCACATTGGGCTCTCTGCTCCGCAGGGAGCCTGTTTCCCCCCTCTCTCTCTGCCTGCCTCTTCGCTTGTTTGCTTGTGATCTCTGTCAAACAAATAAATAAAATCTTAAAAAAAAAAAAAAAAAAGAATGAACTCTTCCCATTTGTAAAGACATGGACGGAACTATAGGGTATTAAGCAAAGGGTAAGAAGTCAATCAAAGAAAGACAAATACCAAATGATTTCACTCATGTAGAACTTAAGCACCAAAACAGATGAACTTAGGGGAAGGGAAGGAAATATAAAATAAAAACAGAGAGGGAGGCAAATGGGAAACAAACTGAGGGTTGCTAGAGGGGAGGTGGGAGGGGGGACTGGGTAACTGGGTGACAGCCATTAAGGAGGGTGATGAGTACTGGGTGTTACACGCAACTGATAAATCACTAAATTCTTCCCCTGAAACAAGTAATACACTACCATGTTAACCAAATTGAATTTAAATTAAAAATTACCAAAAAAAAAAAAAAAAGAAAGAAAGAAAAAGGGACATAAAGATGGGGCACATTCCCTGTCCTGTGCCAAATTCTCAGTCCCTAACTACAATATCACTACTGCTCCCAGGAAGTCGTTAATACAATCTCTGCTCCACTCTACCTAAGCCTATGACGATAGATGCTCTGAGCCAAGAATATTTCCATTTTTCATGCCGTTGATCACTACTTTAAACCCTTTCACCACTAGGGTAAAACATGGAATAGCAAAGTCAATGTGGCTAGAACAAAAGGTATACAAAGCCACAGAAGTTCATTATGGAGACAGGTTTAAAGTCAGAGTACGAGCTGGTTCTGTACAAATTAAGTCTGAGAGATCTACTGGACATCTACTGAGGATAAGGGTGTCCATGTATATTATAAACTGCAGATGGTCCATACTAAAGATAAAAGCTTGAAAATTGTCAGCATATAGATCAGGCATTCTCTACAGGGGTCCTATTTCTCCCAATAAGGCAAAAACTGGTTCTTTGGAAGTGGACTTCTTAGATATTACAATTGTCTATGGTTTGCCAAAGGGCCATAGCACATAAACAGTATGTATGGTATTAAAATTTCATGGGAGGGTGTGATTAGGGAAAAAAAAGTCTCAAACAGCTCTTTGGAGGAGGGCAGTAATTACAGGTTTGGAAACTACTAATAAAGTATTTAAGGCAATGAAAGTGGACATGATCACCAAGAGAATGTGGTGTGGAAGACCTGGTCTTCAATGTACAAAAGTCAGGGAGATAATGAAATAACAGCAAAAAAGATGAAGCAGCTGCATGAGGAAATTAAGAAAAATCAGGAACATGGGAATCCTAGGAGGCAAGTAAAGAATGTATTTCAGGGAAAAGACAATGAATCAACAGTGTCAAATACTGTTAAAATATCAAGTAAAACATGCCTAAAAGTAAAAATTAGATCAAAGAGTGTTTTTTTTTCTTTTTAAGATGACTGATATAACAGCATTCCAATGTTGATGAAAATAATTCAGAAGAGAACAAAGTACTGATGACGCAATGCAAAGAATGGACTGATGAAGTGGTAACTTTCGGCAGGAGAAAAGGGGATCAGATCTAGTGTACAAGCGGAGACAAATGGCCTAACATAGGAACTGAAAGACTTTATTCATGGCAAAATAAGGAAGGCAGAGTTACAGGTGTAGATATTGGTACTTGGGTAGATGTGAAGACTTGAAGAAGCTCTTTTCTGAGTGCTTATACTTTTCAGCAGCAAATGGCAAGCAAGGCCACCGGCTGAGAGAATGGGTGAGTAAATAAATACAGGATTTTATGACAAAAATCAGCTAAGAAAGAGTGAATGGGCTAGAGATAATGACTGCTCATGCAAAAAAAAAAAAAAAAAAAAAAGCAACCACAAATTTAAATTGTGGTCAATCAGCATAAAAATATGATTTTTTCCCTTTCATTTTCAGACAATCAAGAAAGGACAGAGAGGTTTAAAATATATTGAGGGTGTGATCTGCCAATCAAGGGGGGGAGAGCAAGGGGGGGGGAGGACATATATGTATATATATATATATATATATGAGACAGTGCTTATAAGGAAGTAAGGACATGAGAGGGAGTAAGGAACAAAAAAGGTAGGTAATAGGATTATGAATCCTAGTGGAGTCAAAAGATTAGTGAAATCAGGGTACTAGAAGGAATATGCTGGAAACATTGAATGATGAATTAAAAAAAAAAAAAAAAAACAAGACATGCCTAGAGCTAAGATTATGGAGATTTAAGAATATATAGTGAGTGACCTAAGGCTAAGGGCCAGGATCACTGAAAGGAAGGAAAGAAGTTCATAGAACTGAGAGGCCACAGTAATGGAAGGATCACCTATATATGAATATTGCATTTACCAAGAAACATGATAGAAGTAGGATAGGAGACAGTAACAGTCAGTCAGGAGCAAAAGTCTCCAAGAAAATAGGAAAGTTGACAATGTCTGAGATTTCTATCTTAGAAAACCACGTACATAGTATTTCCATTAACCAAGATAAGTAATACAGTAAACAGAGAAATATGAAGATAAAAAGACAATGGATTCCATTTTGGATGAGTTTCATTTGAAATACTAGCAGGATATCCATGTGGAAACATCTAGATGGGAGACCTGAAACTCAAGAGAAAGATACAGCCCCAAGAGACATTTTAAAGTTTTTATTTTAAAAACTTCAATTCTGTTATGAAAAATTGCAAACTTAAACAATATATTAGAAACACTACATACCTTTCATTCAAGTTTCATAAAGTTTTAATACAAGGCCAATCCTAATGCCCTTCATCCCACCATTACAAATGGATTATTTAAAAGGAAATCTCAGATATTAACCACCCATATTTACCACAGTATGTATAGAGATAACAATTTTATGCAGTTTTCACACTTCTTTTTTTTAATCCCTTCTAGGGCGCATGGGTGGTTCATTTAGTTGAATGTCCACTCTTCGGTTTCAGTTTAGGTCATGATCTCCAGGTTGTGAGACCCAGCACTATGAGGCTTAAGAGAGTCTCTCCCTCCTTTCTTCCTCCTCCTCTGCCCCTCCCACCAACTAATACTACCACAAGAGCATGCACAAGCTGTCTCTCTCAAATAAATAAAATCTTAAAAAACAATCCCTTCTAATACATTTATTTTTCTTCTTTTCCCAGATGTTTTAGTACAGTTGAAAGGGTTTTTAATCAAATGAAACCTATGCCACTGATCTGTTTTAAAGTAATATTCTAAGACCTTACTCATCTTCTATCAAACTGAAGTGTATTTTTCAGAAATGCTAAATTAATTTGCTCTCTATGTTGAAAGGTCAAGAATGAGTGTTAAGATCAAAGAATATATACAAATATTTTAGGTGATAAAGGTCATGGAGAGGACTATAGAAGTAAAAGGACCAAGCGGACCGCACCTTAGATTAGGCAATGGTTTCTTAGAAAAACAAAAGCACAAGCAACAAAAGATGAATAAACTGGACTTCATCAAAACTAAAACCTTCTGGAGCACCTCGGTAGCTCAGTCAGTTAAGCATCTGACTTCTGCTCAGGTCATGATCTCAGGGTCCTGGAACTAAGTCCTGTATTGGGCCCCCTGCTTATCAGGGAGTCTGCTTGTCTGTCTGCCCCCTACCGTTGCCCACCCCCCCACAGCTGGCACTGTCTCTCAAATAAATAAAATCTTTAAAAAAAAATTACCAACTTTTGTGCTTCAAAGAATACTAACCAAAAAAGGGAAAACACCATTCAGAGGATGGGAGAAAATATCTGCAAAGCATATATCTGATAAGAAAATAATATCCAGAACTTATAAATAACTTTTACAACTCAACAACAACAAAACCTGATTTTTAAAATGGGCAAAGAGGGGCACCTGGGTGGCTCAGTGGGTTAAAGCCTCTGCCTTCGGCTCAGGTCATGGGGTCCTGGGATCGAGCCCCACATTGGGCTCTCTGCTCCTCGGAGAGCCTGCTTCCTCCTCTCTCTCTGCCTGTCTCTCTGCCTACTTGTGATCTGTCTGTCAAATAAATGAATAAAATCTAAAAAAAATAATAATAATAATAAAATAAAATGGGCAAAGAATCTAAAGAGACATTTTCCATAAAGAGACATACAAATGACTAGTAAGCACATTCACAACCAGGAGGATGGCTATAACAAAATAGACAATAACAAGTTTCCACAAGGATGTGGAAACAGTGGAACCCTCAAATATTATGAGAATGCCAAAATATTGTAGCCATGGAAAACAGTACGAAAATTCCTCAAAAAATTCACCACAGAGTTATCATATGACCCAGCACTTTCACTCTTAGTTATATACCCAAGAAAATGTAAAACATATGTCCACACAACAACTTATAGGTGAATGCTACTCTTTTTGTTTTTTCCATTTTATTTATTTTTTCAGCGTAACAGTATTCATTCTTTTTGCACAACACCCAGTGCTCCATGCAAAACGTGCCCTCCCCATTACCCACCACCTGTTCCCCCAACCTCCCACCCCTGACCCTTCAAAACCCTGAGGTTGTTTTTCAGAGTCCATAGTCTCTTATGGTTTGCCTCCCCTTCCAAATTTTTTTTTTTTTTTTAATAAACATATAATGTATTTTTATCCCCAGGGGTACAGGTCTGTGAATCGCCAGGTTTACACACTTCACAGCACTCATGATAGCACATACCCTCCCCAATGTCCATAGCCCCCTCCCCCTCTCCCAATCCCACCTCCCCCCAGTAACCCCCAGTTTGTTTTGTGAGATTAAGAGTCATTTATGGTTTGTCTCCCTCCCAATCCCATCTTGTTTCATTTATTCTTCTCCTATCCCCCTAACCCCATGTTGCTTCTCCATGTCCTCATATCAGGGAGATCATATGATAGTTGTCTTTCTCCAACTGACTTATTTCACTAAGCATGATACACTCTAGTTCCATCCACGTCGTCGCAAATGGCAAGATTTCATTTCTTTTGATGGCTGCATAGTATTCCATTGTGTATATATACCACATCTTCTTTATCCATTCATCTGTTGATGGACATCTAGGTTCTTTCCATAGTTTGGCTATTGTAGACATTGCTGCTATAAACATTCGGGTACACGTGCCCCTTCGGATCACTATGTTTGTATCTTTAGGGTAAATACCCAGTAGTGCAATTGCTGGGTCATAGGGTAGTTCTATTTTCAACATTTTGAGGAACCTCCATGCTGTTTTCCAGAGTGGTTGCACCAGCTTGCATTCCCACCAACAGTGGAGGAGGGTTCCCCTTTCTCCACATCCTCGCCAGCATCTGTCATTTCCTGACTTGTTCATTTTAGCCATTCTGACTGGTGTGAGGTGATATCTCATTGTGGTTTTGATTTGTATTTCCTTGATGCCGAGTGACGTGGAGCACTGTTTCATGTGTCTGTTGGCCATCTGGATGTCTTTTTTGCAGAAATGTCTGTTCATGTCCTCTGCCCATTTCTTGATTGGATTGTTTGTTCTTTGGGTGTTGAGTTTGCTAAGTTCCTTACAGATTTTGGATACTAGCCCTTTATCTGATATGTCGTTTGCAAATATCTTCTCCCATTCTGTCAGTTGTCTTTTGGTTTTGTTAACTGTCTCCTTTGCTGTGCAAAAGCTTTTGATCTTGATGAAATCCCAATAGTTCATTTTTGCCCTTGCTTCCCTTGCCTTTGCCGTTGTTCCTAGGAAGATGTTGCTACGGCTGAGGTCGAAGAGGTTGCTGCCTGCATTCTCCTCAAGGATTTTGATGGCTTCCTTTCTCACATTGAGGTCCTTCATCCATTTGGAGTCTATTTTCGTGTGTGGTGTAAGGAAGTGGTCCAATTTCATTTTTCTGCATGTGGCTGTCCAATTTTCCCAGCACCATTGAAGAGGCTGTCTTTTTTCCATTGGACATTCTTTCCTGCTTTGTCGAAGATTAGCTGACCATAGAGTTGAGGGTCGATTTCTGGGCTCTCTATTCTGTTCCACTGATCTATGTGTCTGTTTTTGTGCCAGTACCATGCTGTCTTGATGATGACAGCTTTGTAATAGAGCTGGAAGTCCGGAATTGTGATGCCACCAACTTTGGCTTTCTTTTTCAATATTCCTTTGGCTATTCGAGGTCTTTTCTGGTTCCTTATAAATTTTAGGATTATTTGTTCCATTTCTTTGAAAAAAATGGATGGTATTTTGATAGGGATTGCATTAAATGTGTAGATTGCTTTAGGTAGCATAGACATTTTCACAATATTTATTCTTCCAATCCAGGAGCATGGAACATTTTTCCATTTCTTGTGTCTTCCTCAATTTCTTTCATGAGTACTTTATAATTTTCTGTGTATAGATTCTTAGCCTCTTTGGTTAGGTTTATTCCTAGGTATCTTATAGTTTTGGGTACAATTGTAAATGGGATTGACTCCTTAATTTCTCTTTCTTCTGTCTTGTTGTTGGTGTACAGAAATGCAACTGATTTCTGTGCATCGATTTTATATCCTGACACTTTACTGAATTCCTGTACAAGTTCTAGCAGTTTTGGAGTGGAGTCTTTTGGGTTTTCCACATATAGTATCATATCATCTGCGAAGAGTGATAGTTTGACTTCTTCTTTACCAATTTGGATGCCTTTAATTTCTTTTTGTTGTCTGATTGCTGAGGCCAGGACTTCTAGTACTATGTTGAATAGCAGTGGTGATAATGGACATCCCTGCCGTGTTCCTGACCTTAGCGTAAAAGCTTTCAGTTTTTCTCCATTGAGAATGATATTTGCAGTGGGTTTTTCATAGATGGCTTTGATAATATTGAGGTATGTGCCCTCTATCCCTACACTTTGAAGAGTTTTGATCAGGAAGGGATGCTGTACTTTGTCAAATGCTTTTTCAGCATCTATTGAGAGTATCATATGGTTCTTGTTCTTTCTTTTATTAATGTGTTCTATCACATTGATTGATTTGCGGATGTTGAACCAACCCTGCAGCCCTGGAATAAATCCCACTTGATCGTGGTGAATAATCCTTTTAATGTACTGTTGAATCCTATTGGCTAGTATTTTGGCGAGAATTTTTGCATCTGTGTTCATCAAGGATATTGGTCTGTAGTTCTCTTTTTTGGTGGGATCCTTGTCTGGTTTTGGGATCAAGGTGATGCTGGCCTCATAAAATGAGTTTGGAAGTTTTCCTTCCATTTCTATTTTTTGGAACAGTTTCAGGAGAATAGGAATGAGTTCTTCTTTAAATGTTTGGTAGAATTCCCCTGGGAAGCCGTCTGGCCCTGGGCTTTTGTTTGTTTGGAGATTTTTGATGACTGTTTCAATCTCCTTACTGGTTATGGGCCTGTTCAGGTTTTCTATTTCTTCCTGGTTCAGTTGTGGTAGTTTATATGTCTCTAGGAATGCATCCATTTCTTCCAGATTGTCAAATCTGTTGGCGTAGAGTTGCTCATAGTATGTTCTTATAATTCTCTGTATTTCTTTGGTGTTAGTTGTGATCTCTCCTCTTTCATTCATGATTTTATTTATTTGGGTCCTTTCTCTTTTCTTTTTGATGAGTCTGGCCAGGGGTTTATCAATCTTATTGATTCTTTCAAAGAACCAGCTCCTACTTTCATTGATTTTTTCTATTGTTTTTTTGGTTTCTATTTCATTGATTTCTGCTCTGATCTTTATGATTTCTCTTCTCCTGCTGGGTTTAGGGTTTCTTTCTTGTTCTTTCTCCAGCTCCTTTACGTGTAGGGTTAGGTTGTGTACTTGAGACCTTTCTTGTTTCTTGAGAAAGGCTTGTACCGCTATATATTTTCCTCTCAGGACTGCCTTTGCTGGGTCCCACAGATTTTGAACTGCTGTGTTTTCATTATCATTTGTTTCCATGAATTTTTTCAATTCTTCTTTAATTTCCTGGTTGACCCATTCACTCTTTAGAAGGATGCTGTTTAGTCTCCATGTATTTGGGTTCTTTCCAGCTTTCCTCTTGTGATTGAGTTCTAGCTTCAGAGCATTGTGGTCTGAAAATATGCAGGGAATGATCCTAATCTTTTGATACCGGTTGAGACCTGATTTGTGACCCAGGATGTGATCTATTCTGGAGAAGGTTCCATGTGCACTAGAGAAGAATGTGTATTCTGTTGCTTTGGGATGAAATGTTCTGAATATATCTGTGATGTCCATCTGGTCCAGTGTGTCATTTAAGGCCTTTATTTCCTTGTTGATCTTTTGCTTGGATGATCTGTCCATTTCAGTGAGGGGAGTGTTAAAGTCCCCTACTATTATTGTATTATTATTGATGTGTTTCTTTGATTTTGTTATTAATTGGTTGATATAGTTGGCTGTTCCCACGTTAGGGGCATAGATATTTAAAATTGTTAGATCTTCTTGTTGGACAGACCCTTTGAGTAGGTTATAGTGTCCTTCCTCATCTCTTATTATAGTCTTTGGCATAAAATCTAATTGATCTGATATAAGGATTGCCACCCCAGCTTTCTTCTGATGCCCATTAGCATGGTAAATTGTTTTCCACCCCCTCACTTTAAATCTGGAGGTGTCTTCGTGTCTAAAATGAGTTTCTTGTAGGCAACATACTGATGGGTTTTGTTTTTTTATCCGTGAATGCTACTCTTAATAACATAACAAAAAAAAAAAAAAAACAAGAAACACAAATGCAAAAATAAAACAAAATCCTCCCAAACAAAAACAAAACTCAACCCAAATGCCCATCAATTGACAAATGGGTAGGTAAAATCTAATATTATTCAGGTATAGATACTGAAACATACTACAAAATGGAAAAACTTTGGGCATAGATTATGGTCAGTGAAAGAAGTTAAGACACTTAAGGTTTCATTTCGTATAGTTCCACTTACAGTGTCCAGAATAAGCAAGTCCACAAAGACAGAAAATTAAGCAGTGGATGCGAGGGGATGGAGTAAAGAGGGGAAATTAATGACTACTAATGGGTATGAGTTTGTCTGGGATGATGAAAATGTTTTGAAATTAGACTGTGATAATAGTTGAACACCTTTGTGATTATACTTAAAATCACTGAACTGTGTCTTTTAAAAGGGTGAAAAAGTTGTTTCTCACCTGGATTTTTTTTTCTTTTTTTACTGAAAAAATTGAAATACAGGCATACAACATAAGGATTCAATATTTATACATACTGTAAAATGATCACCACAATAAGTCTAGTTAACATCCATTGCCATACATAGCTACACATTTTTTTCTTGTGATGAGAACTTTTAAGATGTATTCTTAACAATTTTCAAATATACAATATCATTAACTATAGTCCCCATGCTGTATATTCCATTCCCAAGACTTATTTTATAACTAGAAGTTTATACCTTTTGAAAGCTTTTACCCATTTTGCTCCCTCCTTAACAGGACTGCTGACAATCACCAGTCCGTTCTCTGTATCTATGAGTTGTTTTTGTTTTGGTTTTTAGATTCCACATTTAGTGCTCGCTTTGGCAGCACATATACTAGATTACACATTTAAATGAGATCATATGGTATTTGTCTTACTCTTATTTTACTTAGCATAATGTTCTCTAAGTCCGTCCATGTTATCAAAAATGGCAAGATTCCCTTCATCTTTTAATGACTAAAAAATATTTCATTCCATTTTCTTTATCCATGCATCCATTATCAATGGACACTTAGGTTGTTTCCACGTCTTAACTATTGTAAATAATGCTGCAATGAGCATGGGGTGCCAATACCTTTTCTAAATAGGGTGTCATTTCCCTTGGATAAATAACCATATGTGAATCACTCAATTACATGATAGTTCTATTTTCAATTTTCCGAAGCATTTACATACTGTGTTCCACAGTGGCTGTACCAATTTATATTCTCACCAACAGAGCATGAGGGTTCCCTTTTCTCCACATCTTCACCAACACTTGTCATTTCTTATCTTTTTAGTTAACAGCCATGTGTATGTCTGTTTTGGAAAAATGTCTATGCAGGGCCTCTGCCCATTTTTAAATCAGACTGTTTGGTTTTCTGATACTGAATTCTTAATATATTTTAGATATTATCCCCTTATCAGACATGTGACTTGCAAATATTTTCTCCCATTTGATAGGTTGCCTTTTCATTTTGTTGATGGTTGGTTTCCTTTGCTGCGCAGAAACTTTTTAGTTTAACGTAGTCTCATCATTTTTGTGTTTATTGCCTAAAGAGGGTTCATTTTATGACCTGTGAATTCTATCTCGACTTAAAAAAAGTAAATCACAGTAACTAGGGAAAAATACATGGAAACAGAACAGACCCAATGATAAAACACTAGGAAAACACCAACATTTAAGAAGTGGACAAAGAACAAGAACTTAGAAAAGAAATTAAGAATAGATCAGGAAATAGGAAGATAACTTGGATAAAATAGTACAATCAAGTTCAGCCAAACAGTTTTAAATATTTATTTGAGAGCTGTGCATGCAAGTGGGGGAAGGGGCACAGGGAGAGGGAGACAGAATCCCAAGCAGACTCTCCATTGAGCACCTAGCCGAACATTGGGCTTGATGCCAAAAACCTGAGAACACAACCCGACCCAAAATCAAACGAGATCGGGCGCGTTCAGGGTGGTATGGCCGTAGACCCGACCCAAAATCAAGAAGTAGACACCCAACCAACTGAGTCACCCAGGCCCCCCAAGGGAAATAGTTTTAAAAAGTAGGAGGAGATAGGGGCGCCTGGGTGGCTCAGCGGGTTAAAGCCTCTGCCCTCAGCTCAGGTCATGATCCCAGGGTCCTGGGATCAAGCCCCGCATCGGGCTCTCTGCTTAGCGGGGAGCCTGCTTCCTCCTCTCTCTCTCTCTCTCTCTGCCTGCCTCTCTGCCTACTTGTAATCTCTATCTGTCAAATAAATAAATCTTAAAAAAAAAAAAAAAAAAAAAAAAGAAGAGGGCTGCAATGTTGTTTCCAAGCAGTTCTTTAAAAAAAAAAAAGTAGGAGGAGATAGAAAAAAAGTACTACAATTGATTAAAAAATGTAAAAAATATTCACCTTTATAAGTAATAATACAAGTTTAAGTAAAACTCCCCACTGTTGCTATGAATTTTTTAAACTTTATTGAGATATAATTCACATAATATACAATTCACCTAAAGTATAGAATTTAATGGTTTTTAGTATATTCAGGTATTTGCAATCATCAATTTTGTAATATTTTAATCACCTCAAAAAATACACTTCATATCCTTTAGCCATAACTTCCCTATTCCTCCAACATCCTCCTCCCCAACATAAGTAATCGCTAATCTACTTTCTGTCTCTAGCCATCTGCCTATTCTTGGCATTTCATATAAATGAAATCATATAATGTGGTCTTTTGCGAGTGGCTACTTTCACTAAACATGTTTCCAATGTCTATGTTGTCATATCCCATCACATGAATAAACCACAATTTATTAATCAGCTGATGGACATTGGGGTTTTCACCTGTTGGTTATTATGAATAATGCTATAAACATTAATGTACATGTTCTCATACGGACAGATCCTTCCACTTCTCTTGGGTATATTTCTAGAATACAGCATGTTTTGTTTTTTAAAGACTTACTATTTTTAGAGCAGCCTTAGGTATAAAGCAAAATTAAGCAGAAGATAGAGATTTTTCTATATAGTCCCTGCCCCCATACATGCATAGCCTCACCCATTAACAACAACCCCCACCGGGCTAGTACATTTGTTGTAACTGATAAACCTACACTGACATATCATAATTACCCAAAGACCATTATGATTCACTCTTGCTGCTGTATGTTCTGTAAGTTTGGACAAGTGTATAATGACATGTACCCACCATTACAGCACCATACACAGTATTTTCATTGCCCTAAAATTCCTCAATTCTGCCTAGTCAGCCCTCCCCCAATTCCTAACTCTTAAAATCTTGGAAAAGTTTTTTTAAAACCTGAATTATTAAAAAAAAAAAAAAAACTAAACTAAATTATTGAGGATATGAAGACATGGTTAATCTATTCATTGCTGGTGTTAAGTTCATAACATGTTCAGTCAATAAAATAAATCCCTGCTATGTGACATACGGTACCATACTAGATGCTAAGTTGTTGTTTTTGTTGTGGTTTTTTTTTTTTAAGATTTATTTATTTATTTTAAGGGAGGGAAAGGGGATGAGGGAGACAGAATACTGAAACAGACTCCCCTCTGAGCACACAGCCTGATGCTGGGCTCGATCCTGGGACCATGAGATCATGACTTGAGCCGAAATCAAGAGCCGGCCACATAATCTACTGAGCCACCCCGGGGTGCTCTAGGATGCTAAGTTTATAGTAGAGAACCACAAAGACCTGGTATATGGCTTAAAAAAAAAAAAAAAAAAAAAGGCACGAAAATAAACGTATACTTACAAAGTAGGACAGAGTTTAAGACTGTAAAGTGTACTGAGAAAGAATAAGAGATCAAATTTTGATTCGAGACTCCAAAAAGACCCCTTTGACAAGTACAGAAATAATATTGAAGCTGAGAACGAAAAGCAACAATTGAGTTAGGCAGAGTGGGCAGTAAGAAAATCTGAGGTGAAGGGAAGATTTTGTACAAAGGCTCTGAGGTAGTAAAAAATCACTAAAAGAAAGCCAGTGAGTCTCAACATTGGGAACAAGGAGGTAAGTATGTAAGGTAACTCAGGAGAAAGCTAAGAGCCTGATCACACAAAGCCTTCAAATGTCATGTTAAGGATCAACTGATGCATGCTCTCCAAAATCTTAATATACTGATAATCTTTCCTTGCTCTTTCTTTTTAATCTCTTCTCATCCCTCTGGCTTCTTCCTTTCAACAAACATGATGATGTGATTTCTCTCTATTAATAAAAAAACAAGTGAGTAAGTGGCATAGCTGTGCATCTTCCACTTCCTCAGTATGGATGAAAGCTCCATGTGGAGACTTTTTTTTTTTAATTACCATATAATGTATTATGTGTGGAGACATATTTTTGTGGATTTTCCCATTGCTTTTACTCAATAACTAGTACACTGCCTAAAATGCTCAATACATATTGGTTGATGAACAAATAAACAACAGACACACTTTCACCCAACTACACTTCCAGTCAAAAGCTGGCATTGTGAACAGTAAAAGAACAGAGACATAACTGGCTTTAAGAGATTTAGTTCCTTGATCTGGCCTTGAATAACAAGGCAATCTACTTAAGTGAGTTAGCCAACTACAAACTGACAGAAATACAGGGAAATAATTTCATCAGCACGAATTTATTTAACTGTGCTTGAGTATGAAAAAATCCCACTCTATTATTAAGGCTAATCAAGTTTATTAGGTTAAAAACAGTAATGTTTATCTTTCAAAAACTTTTAATAACACATGGCATCTTGTTTTTCTATACTAGCTATCATAACACTAGAACTTAAATGCTTTTTATTTTATGTCTAGACCTCATAAACACTTTATAGATTAAGTATGCTATCTTTTCTGGGCCACTTAACTTCACAAGAAAACATTCTACTAGATTCTATAAACCCTAATCTCTATAATCCAAGCTAGCAAATCTCAAAAACGTATGTTGTACATTGCTGTGGACAGAGAGCACTTATGCAGATAAGAAGGTAAATTCACATATTCTCTTAGAAGCAAATTGTCAAGATCTACTGAAATTTAGGGCGCCTGGGTGGCTCAGTGGGTTAAGCCGCTGCCTTCGGCTCAGGTCATGATCTCAGGGTCCTGGGATTGAGTCCCGCATCGGGCTCTCTGCTCAGCAGGGAGCCTGCTTCCCTCTCTCTCTCTCTCTCTCTCTGCCTGCCTATCTACTTGTGATCTCTCTCTGTCAAATAAATAAATAAAATCTTTAAAAAAAAAAAAAAAGATCTACTGAAATTTAAAAACTACAATTCTGTGACCCAGAAATTCTACTTCTAGGACCCTATACTACAGATACAGTCATCAGTATGCAAAAAACGACAAAAGTTCAAGATTTTTCAATACAGTATTGGCTGTATAAGAGCTACAGATTGGGGGGCACCTGGGTGGCTCAGTGGATTAAGCCTCTGCCATCAGCTCAGATCACGATCTGTGGGTCCTGGGATCGAGCCCCCATCGGGCTCTCTGTTCAGCAAGGAGCCTGCTTCTCCTTCTTTCTCTGCCTGCCTCTCTGTCTACTTGTGATCTCTGTCAAATAAATAAATTAAAAAAAAAAAAAAGCTACAGATTGGGAACAATCTAAATAGTGGTATATTTAACCAATAATAAAAGGCAGCCATATAGACTATTATTTATGTATTCCAAGGTTCTTCCAAGATATCATTATTATTAAATGAAAATAATATTAAGAAGCACCAGTGTGTACAATATACCATCTGTAGAGAAAATATATTTACAAATACAAATATACATACACAAAAATATGTAATTACAAATATCTATATTATATGTAAGTAGAAATATAAAAACATTTCCTTGGAAATGCAAAACAAACCCCTGTACACATATACAAGAACCTGGAAATACTGGTTATCTCTTGGGAGAAGACTCAGGTGGCTAGGGGGCAAGGGTATGATACCAACTTTCTAATATATATCCTTTGGAACTTAATTATTAACCATGGTACTATATTAATATTCAAAACAGGTACTTAAATTTAAAAAGCAAGTTAAAAGTGTACATTAAAAGCAAAGACACAGAGGCGCTTGGGTGGCTCAGTGGGTTAAGGCCTCTGCCTTCAGCTAGAGTCATGATCCCGAGATCCTGGGATCAAGCCCTACATGGGGCTCTCTGCTCGGTGAGGAGCCTGCTTCCCCCTCTCTGCCTACTTGTGATCTCTGTCAAATAAATAAATAAAATCTTTAAAAAAAAAAAACAATAACAACAACAAAGACACATACCTCTCAATGCTCTGAAGATGAACACAAATCAATTTTTTTCAGAACGTGAGAAACTGAATAGAGCAGTGAAAGAAGAGCACAGCTAGAACTTCATTTAATCACTGGTTCAAAAATAAATAATTTACTAAGCATGAACAAGACCTGCACTAGGCACCAAGGATACGATAGAACTGGAGTCTGACCAAAGACAAATTAAACAGATACAATACCATGAGAGTTCTGATGAATAAACAGAGGGGACTCAGAGACCACAAAGCAGGGGACCTATTCTACTCTTGAAATCAAGGAAGAATAGAATGTTTAACAGAGACAAAAAGGAACAGCAATACACCAATTAGGTAGGTAGAAGTGGAGTGTTCTAAAAAGAGTTCAATATGTCTGGAGGGCCTCAAATAAGCTGCAAAAAATCAGACTGGAGAGGGAAGTCACTTTGTTCAGGGTCTAGAGTAAGCTATGTTAGAGTGAGGCTTTAACCAAAGGGCAAGAGAGAGAGCATGTGACAAAAAGTTTTAAGCAGATGACTAAGGGGTCACATTTGTATGTCTGAAATGTTACTCTTAAAGAAAAATCAACCAAAGCTGGAGAGACCTATTAAGAATTTGTTGCAACAATTCAGGAAAGACATAATCCTAGCCTCACCAAGATTACAGCAGAGGGATAGAAAAAGCATACGGACTGAAGAGATGCTTTAGCAGTTATATTAAGAGAACCTGAGGATAGGATATGATGTTAGGAGACACCAAGGAAGACATCTAGGTTTCTGCGTTGGGCAGTGGGTGATGCGTCCAATTTTGGACATGCTGAATTTGACCTATGTATGAGACAGCCATATGGAGATACTCAGTAATCCATCCATCAGATACAAAGAGTACTATCCGCAGCCAACCAAGGCTGAGGTGAAGCATTTAGTTCACTCAGAGAGAGATTACTATGTGAGAAGTACCACAAAGTTAGGACCAAGCCCCGAGGAACACCGACTTTAACAAAATAAAGAGAGAAAGAACACCTGCAAAGTTTAAGAAGGAAAAACATGAGGGCTGGAAGAACACAAAATATTTTATTTACTTCTAGTTTAGTTAAGGAATGGCTCTTAATGAAACCCAAAGGACATGTAAAGTTAAAAGCAATGTATTTTTCTTAATAAAAGTGAACCCCTCCCAAAAAAGGTACCCTAAAAACCATATAAAAAAAATACAGAGATATTTAGGGTCATCCTGTAGCCAATTCTCAATTAACGGCTGTGGGGGGAAGTGGATGGTAAAAATGCAACTCATACATTACCCCCAAAACAATTTCAAGCAACAATTTTATAAAAATAAAGATGACTGAATCTAGAGAGGCCCCCAAATTCATCAATTATGCCAATGGACTCCTAGCAAGTTTCTATAATCTCTTGTATACTCCTGACAATACTGCTGCTCATCTAACAAGAAATTCTTTCAAATAAAACATATGCCCTTGTCTAAAATTTTGAGGGTCATGGGAGCAAGGATGGCCTAAACTCACGCAATGGCAAAGAGACTGGCAAAGACCAACATTTCTTTTTCTAAAGAAATCATAAAGCCCCAGGGCACTCGCACTGAGTGCCACAGTTATTTACTAGTCTGCTACAACTGACAAAGTAGTCTTTACTAGGAAGAAATCCTGTTTCTTTGCCTTCAAAGGCATCAGATTAAGGGACATAGAATGGTCAGGCAGCATATGCCAGCTGAATTAATAAAAAAACAACTAAAGGCAATCTACACCATAGAAAGAAAAATGAAAGCACTATTTAATGATCTGACTTCCAATGCCTGGAACATCCAGTACACAAAGAACTCTTAAGGAATTAGTGTAGAGGAATTTAGAGGAAGATAATCTATGCTCTAATCTATTTGCTACTGACTTCACGTATAGCTTTAGACAAGTCAACATCTTCACTATAAAAACGTAAGTCTGACCTATAGCAGTATTTCATCAGAGTTGTTTGTGATTAAATTGTTAAGACGTACCTCATTAATTAGGGTATCTAATTGTTCTCCATTCCTAAAAATCATATACTGGTAAATCACTAATGTCCATTTCTTTTTAGTCCACAGTAAACTAAAGGCTTAAAAATACTACCTCCTCCCCAAAAAAGTTTAATGTTGTTTGCACTCCCAACTCACTTTCCATATGATGAAACATCAGTGGATTTCATGTATTTACCGTACAAGAGGAATTCCCTATTTTATAACTAGAACAGGTAAACACCTGTTTAAATTCAACCCTGGCTCCCCTCAAGAATAAAGTTTCTAGACACACTGCTTGGATATCTATCACACCATTTGAACTATAAACTCAAAATGTCCATGGGCCAGGCCTATTTCAATCCTCTCACTGCACTACAGCTCATTTTAAAAACTGTGTCCGCAAACCCTAAATCTCTCATATTGGCCAAAAGACAAAGCATAACAAAAATGAAGAGCAAAAGTTAACCTTAACTGCAACCTGATATGGAATAAGAACCTCATTATTAAAAATACTATAAATTCTTGCCATTAATTGGTCCATTATTCCAAAAGCACCTTTAACTTTTAACACCTAACGTGTACATACCCACCTTTTAAAATAAATTTATTTTTTACAGCAGTTTTAGGTTGATAGCAAAAATTGAGCAAATCCCCTGGCCCCAGATACCCAGAGCCTCCCTTATCATCAATAGCCCACAACCCGCACGCTTGCACAATCAATGAACCAACAATGACACAGTACTAATAGTCAAAGCTCATAGTTTATATTAGGGTTCATTCTTGGTGTGGTATCTTCTATGGGTTTTAACTCATGTATAACATGTATCTACCATTATAGTATCATAGAGAATAATTCCACTGCCCTAAAAACCCAATGTGCTCTATTCATCCCTCACTTACCTCTTTAAAGTCCTAAATTGCAAAAGCAATTAAGACATTTTAAATGCTGAAATGACATTCAGAATTTTAGGGATGAAAAGGTAAGGTGAAAGCCAAGGCAAAAAAAATAGGACAATAATAAGAGCAAAGGAAAAGTAAAAAAGAGTAGCTGTATTTTAAGATTCAAAACGCTTCATCCCTTAAAAAGCTGAAGCTATATCCTTTAAGTGTTGTTTTTCCTTCAATTCCCTTCCACTAATTCTGAGGGTTATGGCTAATACACTATATAACTGAGTCTTAAGTAGGCAAAGCAGTTAGTTACAGCTTAAGTAAATTCCTGTTCTACATATAAACATTTACTGGAAGTGACTCATACCTTAGACTCACTTACTTTAAAGATACTAGTGGCGAAAAAACTGTAAATAGCCCGAGTTGTATGTTCTCTTTGGTATCATATTGTACACAGGCTCTACAGTCCTCTACAAAATATTCATGAATAGGATTAGCTTGATTAAACAGAAGAGATCTTGTAACCTACACTCAGACTTTCCAAATGTTAAGTCCATTCCTTTCACCACATCTGTTCTTTATTCAGCACAAGTGATATACCACCATATAACGTCCATTCTTTTTGCAGATTGCTGGATCTTATCTCTTCCTTAATCATTGCTCACTCTCCTGGACTGATGCAATCTTATCCTTGCTAGCTCTCATTTTCAGAATTATTCTCTCTCTTAATCTATCACTAATCACTAGCTAACTCCTATTACTGCTTTTAGGAGATTAAGTCCTACTGTAGTTTCCAAGTGTCCTAGAAATTAATTCCAAGAAGCCTTACCTTACCTTTGTTTCCAAGTCTTCAATAACGTGTCCCAGATTACTACTTCTTCCTTATTTTTCTCTTCTATCACACTCTCTTCTATCTGTTTGTAATGCTTTTTTATTTGACAGCCCTCCATTTTCAGCTCAGGGACTTCTCACATATTGTACTACATGCCTGCAGTGTCTCCTCCCCATCCCCCCACGGCACTCTACTGGTCAACTTCTTTCCACCATTAAAACTTCACTCTCCGTGAAATGTTGTCTGATCACTATTCAGAAATGCTTTATTTTAGAGAAATAAAATAACATTTATTTTAGAGAAATAAAATGTTATTTTATTTCTCTAAAATAACAGATCACAACCTGTGTGCACAATGAAATCACCTCTATGTGGGAAGTTAAGTTTCATCAATGCAGGTGTTATTTTAAAATTTTTAAATAAAATACCAATGCTCAGGCTCCGTATCAGGCCAATTAAACAGACTCCCTATGCAAAGGACCCAGATATTAGTAGTGATGGAGAGGAGGCTGTTTTTTATGTTTGGATGTTTTTAATTTCAAAGTCTCACAGGTGATTCCAATGAGTAGCCAGGGTTGTGAAACCACTACACAGACTCTACCCAATTTAGAAAGAGAACTCCCACAACTACATTTATCCAATGTTCCCTAAATATATCTATATCTCACACCACTAAAATACACTTACCACATTGTCCTGACCAATGCATATAATGTAAATATGTGAAATTGAGCTTCATAAGGCTTAAACACTTCATAGTGATTTATATACTCTGAGCACAGGGTTTCGCTTCCACGAAATGGATAACATACTGTCTACCTTGCAGGGTTGTCATGAAAATCAAGCAAGATACTGGATATTAACACATTTAGGGAAGCAACTGACCTTATAAAGGGTGCAAATGTTAAATTCCTCCACATATCAAGAATAACACCAGGATTCAATTTTTAAGAAACAAACACAATTCATGTGGCAGTATGAAAGATACAAGCTATCTGGATGGAGCTGAGTAGATAAATGCTGACCAAGAGTTAAAATCAAAAAGTCACTCTTTGTATAGTGTAAACACCATGCAAATTTTACTCTATGTCCCATCCTAATCCCATCTTTCCTTTAAAAATGTTTTATGTACGAAATAAGTCTTTGAAAGTAAGTAAAACATATATCCCAGGCAGGTGTCTGATTCTTATAGTCCCCTGGCCATACTGTGGGGAGGGTTTTCCAAATTACATACAAACACCAGCAGGTGATTGATCAATTTTTCATGCTCTCCTTCTTTGGTCCCTGTGTCTACAAGCACCCCAATATTAGAGAGAAACCTGATGCCACTGGCTCCTATACCAGAAATGCAAAAGTGAGAAAATCTGATTCCTTTAGCTATCAAAACAAAGGTAAAAAGCCATAAAGTTAAAACTCAGATGGCCATTAGAGAAAATAGGCCAGTAATAACAAATAATGACAATTTCAAAAAAGTGACAGGGCTACAAGGATTGATGGCACTGTATTAAGAATTCTGAGGATGAATATGGGCTTATCAGGAAAGTACACCATAAGGGATAATGGATATCAGGTGAAAAGGAGAGCATTTCTGGAAGACTCCTAACTCCCAAGAGTCTAAATAAAGAGCCTAAACCTAAAAAGAGAAGTGGTAATCATGTACACACAGAACAGCATACTTCTATTGGTACATATCACACTATACCTCAATCATTTATTTACTGTTTTTGAAGGCAGGAACTGTGTGTGCCTTATTCTTTTTTGTATCTCCACCACCTATCAGAACGCCTGACAGATAATAAGCTATTAACTAATTAAAAAATGTACTTAATTAAATCTTCAATAAGAAAAAACTATGAGATCACACTACTTTGTGATACAGCATAATTACTTATGGTCTATATACCAAAACATCCTCACTCTCTCAAGGCTAGTTGTAGCAGAGAATGACAAAAACAAGTGGTACCAAAATGAGAGAGCCCTAGGCAAAGACTAGATTTACAAGCACAATTTTAAAAAGGGACACCTCCCTAGTCATTTTACTCCCAGGAGACAGCAACAAAAAGTTAACTTAAGGTTAACCAACAATGAAATGATATTTCATTTCATTTGAGCAAGTTTTCACAAGACAAATCCCAATAACCATGAACCTGATTTAGCTCTCTATGTAAAATACATGGTACAGTATCCACTACATGTAATCAAGCCCTTAAATGTTTAAGATAGTTAGGTTCTAATGCCTATTTTCACTTAGGCACTGTAATACAATTTTTATTACTTTAATTGAAGGAGATAGTATGTGATGGGAGGGCAATGTAACCTATATTTACTCCACAACTGGACCAGAAGAGTGAAAATGAGTTGTTCCTAAGGCTTAAAAATTTTATCTGTTCTATCCTAAGTATGATCTCAAAACAAACACCTTAAAAGATTATTTTAGGGCGCCTGGTTGGTCAGTCAGTGAAGCGTCTGCCTTTGGCTCATGAGGAAGGTTTTCAGGTCATGATTCCAAGGTTTCAGGGTCCTGGGATCGAGCCCCATGTCAGGCTGCCTGCTCAGCAAGGAGCCTGCTTCTCCTTCTGTCTCTGTCTTTCCCCCCTTACCCCCTGTTCATGCTCTCTCTCTCTCTCAAATAAGTAAATAAAATCTTAAAAAAAAAAGATTATTTTATGTTACAGGACAGAGGTGTTAAAAGCAAAGTAGATGGCTGAATCCAAGAATTAAGCTTTGCAAAAGATTAATGTAATATTAATGACAAGTATACTTGTGACTAGTGAGAATGGGTCTAGATGATCCCTAAAGGAACCCTGTTCTAGACATTCCACACTCAAGCCTCCTTCCCTATTTAAACAAGACACAGGCTCAACTAGCACTTTGTTACTTTCCAGATTTTAAAAAATTATGACATACAGAACAAATTGACACATAAGTTTTCCCCAGAAATCCAAAATTTTTGCCTAAGAATCAAGTGACTAGGCAATGAACATAGATTCCTGGGTTTCTGTGATAATTCTAGAAGCAACAAGTGACTAGTGAAAAGGGCTTTAAAGCCTTAAACTGTTGAATCTTCATCCTTATAGTTAATAAAATGTCAGAATTCAATCTGATCTCACCAATTTGGAAAATTTAATTCAATGTTACCAATTGTAGGTTTTCTGAGCCTCTCTGGTAGCAGTAGAAAAAAATTTTACTACAGGGGCTTTTACATCTAGGAAAAAAACCAAACACTAAAGTACAAAAGGTATATAACTTCATACCATCATCCACAAGCATGTGTCAGCACTTAAGAAAACTCGGAGTGAAAGAATCTAGGGTTTGGTTGAGATTATGTAATTTTATTTAATTAACACGTGATCCTGACAAATAATCCAATCTTAGTTTCTTTGCCTATAAAATGATAAATCTATCACTTCCTACACTATTACCTCACAGGTTTCTTGTGAGGATCCAATTAAATAGCCTGTTTGAAAACCATGAAGGCCTACATGAAAAAATAGTCAACATCATCTGGCATCAGGGAAATACAAATCAAAACCACAGTGAGATATACCACCTCGTATCAGTCAGAATGGCTAAAATTAACAAGTCAGGAAACAAAAGATGTTGGCAAGGATGCAGAGAAAGAGGAACCCTCTTACACTGTTGGTGGGAATGCAAACTGGGGCAGCCACTCTGGAAAACAGTATGGAACTTCCTCAAAAAGTTAAAAATGAAATACCTAATGACCCAGCAACTGCACTACTAAATATTTATCCAAAGGATACAAACACGGTGATTCGAAGGAGCACATGCACCCCAATGTTTATAACAGCAATGTCCACAATAGCCAAACTAGGGAAAGGGCACAAATATCCATCCACAGGTGAATGGATAAAGAAGATGTGGTATATATACACAATGAAATACTATGCAGTCATTAAAAAACTGAAATCTTGGGGCACCTGGGGGGCTCAGTGGGTTAAAGCCTCTGCCTTCGGCTCGGGTCATGGTCCCAGGGTCCTGGGATCATGCCCCGCATCGCATCGGGCTCTCCACTCAGCAGGGAGCCTGCTTCCTCCTCTCTCTCTGCCTGACTCTCTGCCTACTTGTGATCTCTGTCTGCCAAATAAATAAATAAATCTTTAAAAAAAAAATGAAATCTTGCCATCTGCAACTATGTGGACAGAACTAGAGGGTATTATGCTAATCGAAATAAGTCAATCAGAGTAAGATAATTATCATATGATGTCATTCATATGTGGAAGTCAAGAAAGAGAACAGGTGAATATAGGAGAAGGGAGGGAAAAATAAGATGAAATCAGAGGGAGGCAAACCATAAGAAACTCTTGATCACAGGAAACAAACTGACGTTTGCTGGGCGGAGGGAGGTAGGGGGATGAGGTAACAGGGTGATGGACATTAAGGAGAGTATGTCATATAACGAGCACTGGGTGCTATAAGCAACTGATGAACCACTAAACTCTAGCTCTGAAACTAATAATACACTATGTTAATTAATTGATTTTAAAGAAAACTATGAAGGCCTAACTATACATATATGGAACCATTATCATACTAGTTACCATGTAAAAGGAAATTATTAATCCACAAATTTCCCTATTCCAGCCACTCCACAGAGCCACAATAATTGTACCTAAAGAACAACTATATTGTTACATTGTTCATTTTTATTACCTACATTCACAGTCCATTCTCCAAAGTTTACCTAACGACACGGAAAGATGAACTGTCAGAAGAATGAATATGGCAAAATAGGAAGGAGAATTAGGCCATTTAAAATCTTTCCTAAAGACTGACTGCTCTAAACTCCAAGATTCCTGATAAATCCTTTGAAATCTTTAAGTTCATGACTTCAGATGCCTAATTAAAGCATTCTTTTCACCAATACTTTATTAAGAAACAGTATTATTTTTGTCCTTGTGACCTTCTAGTTACTATACCATTATCACTTTTTTTAAAAAAATATTTTATTTATTTGACAGAGAGAAATCACAACTAGGCAGAGAGGCAGGCAGAGAGAGAGGAGGAAGCAGGCTCCCTGCAGAGCAGAAAGCCCCATGTGGGGCTCGATCCCAGGCCCCTGGGATCATGACCTGAGCCAAAGGCAGAGGCTTTAACCCACTGAGCCACCCAGGCGCCCCCGTTATCACTTTTTACCAGATCATTCCAAGTGGGCTCTATAACACTGCTCCTTAGTGCCCTTCTAAGACTGAGAAACATTTGCTACACATCCTCATTGGGTTGTAGAAAGCTGTGTATGGTTCCTAAATAACAGAATTCTCACTTTATTACCACAGTTCTTGATACTCTGGTTCCTATATTATGCAAGACAGGTTCCCGGCTGCCATAACAAGCTGTATGAATCTA
The DNA here is from genome assembly GCF_922984935.1 of Meles meles. NCBI lineage: Eukaryota > Metazoa > Chordata > Mammalia > Carnivora > Mustelidae > Meles > Meles meles. Next base: position 91,827,739 of record NC_060068.1, read on the forward strand.
CACAAGTCCCTTAAAGTGATTTAGGGCTCTGTTTCCATATTTATAAAAATGAGAACTAGACTAACTTCAAGGATCCTTCTGGTTGATCCTTCTCTTCAGATCACATAAATCAGTGCTGTGACTAAGAGACCCCAGAGAACAATCCCATCAGAGTTGCAGCTTCCAAATATTCAAAACATTTCTCATCCCTCCCCTAGTCTCTAAATGATAATTACAGATACTGTCAAGCAGCAGGTAAGAGATGTTTTACAATACTTTTCAGATTTCCCAATAAAGAATACCTAGCTATGGGGCCACTGGGTGGCTCAGTTGGTTAAGCCTCTGCCATCAGCTCAGGTCATGATCCCAGGGTCCTGGGATGGAGCCCTACGTCAGCCACCCTGTTCAGTGGGGAGCCTGCTTCTTCCTCTCCCTCTGCCTGCTGCTTTCCCTGCTTGCACACGCTCTCTGTCAAATAAATACATTAAATCTTAAAAAAAAAAAAAAGAAAGAAAGAAAAGACTACCTAGCTACGTAACAGTAAGATTGCAGGTTTTAGAGTCATTGGATTCCAAAAATGAGGTGACTCAAAAGAGTAATAGGGAGCCACATGCAAAAAAATAAATTATACATGACTATCCATTTCCAGAAACTAGTCTAATTTCATACCAGGTTATCGCCTGCTGGTGAACAATTTCAGTATATCTGACCCCTGTCATTTTTAATGTCAGAATACCAGAAATGTCACATTAGCTTCAGCAGATCACTCAATTCCAGTCAACTCTGGGGATGTTGTACTAAGAGGCCTGAATTGAGTGGGGTAGAGGGGGCAGAGCAGAGTAAGGAGGTGGTAGCCTACACAGAAAGGTTTCACTTCCAGGTAAGATTTCATCAGAATGGTTAGCTTAAATGTTTGAAAACCAAAGATCCAATAATAAATGATTCACTCAAAAACTATATGCAAGAACCTCTGCTAGGGACATTGAGGAGATTCAAAGATGAATTTAGGAAACTGAAGAGGCTATTAGCATCTTACTCCCGCAACACCCTGACTGTGGTTGATGTGGATCTGGGTAGCCTGCCATCCCTCAATTGGATTCTCTACACCAGCTCTTCTCCAGTGCAGTTTGAAAATACAATATTAAAAGAAATATATGCAAATATTAATACTTCAGGAAATATGCTGCCTCATGAGTGATACAGAATGACTTAGGATTTCAGAGGCTGACTATCCATCTGGTTTTAGTAATTAGTGAAGACTTACTGGGATTAGTTTTGAGAAGAGCCCTTAAAGATAAGAATAAATTGATTTTAGTTTATCTCTTGGCCCTCAGAATATGTTTTATTTATATATGAGCATCACTGATTGGAGAAGCATGCTTTTAAACAAGTATCACCATTAGGAAGCATGCAGAACATCAAGTGACCAATTAACAGCAACCCTTCTTCACTCATGTGATTTCCCACTGTCTCAGGCATGACATTAGTGCTCATCCAACTACAAAGTTTATTTTTGTTACAATAACCACTAGTGTTTTATCCAATACAGACCTGCTATAGAAGTGGGAGGAAACAAAACAACTTCTTTAATGTGAAAAAAGAAAGCTTGTGGGGAGTTTCCTACACATCTTTTTCTGCTGTGACACACCACTATCCAATGCAAATGACCCTTCCCTTTAAGTTGTCTACTTTTACCTTCCACCAATTCGATTATGCATCTGAGGAGCATAAATATGTACATGACTAAAGGCTGGGATAATACACTCTGTAACAATTTCCATTATGACCCCATGGGCAAACTGTTTTTGAAATGTGACTTTAGGTTATTAGCACGTATAGAAGAACACAAAGCTCCTACATATATGTTTGGATTTCTGGTAAAGGCAAAGGCTTGAAGACTATTTTAAGTCTCTGTCCTAGAACCCAAAAATGAACCAAAATTATTTCAAGTCATAACAAAAAGATGTTTAGAAAAAATTTAAAAACTCGAAGATTACACATGCCCTATGATACCGTTTTTTAAATATATTTTGTAATAACACCTACAATCATAATGGTTTAGAATATAAAGAACCTAACACATTTATTGCACCCCCAAATTTCAAATAATATGCAAATCCTACTTTCATTAGAATGCAGTGAACCCTTGTTCACCTAAAAGAGAAATAACAGTAACAGAACTGTTTAAGGACAGTAATTCGAAGAGAAAATAAAAAGAAACCCCAACCCAAGAAAAGGAGACATCGCTTTCCCGGTGGTGTTACTGGTAACTACTAAAGCTCTAAGCGGTCTAAGTGATCTCTGCACATTCAGGGCAATGATGCTTCCGGTTATTATTATCTCAAATATAAGGGAAAAAAATCATTAGCTATACGAGGTCTAACAATATATCACACAGATAACAGGTACGTCAATCTAGCTTCACAGAACTTGGTCAAACTTGCTTAGAAACCAGGAGGGTGTGGATGTGATAGCAACGTTACTACAGACCATGCAAGAGGATAATAAGCCATAAATAAAGGTGAGTGTCAGGGAGAGGGAGTCATGAACACCGCACACACCTATTACATATCTCTAGTTCTTCCAATACTCGAATTGAGAAAAATTGTACTTATTTCTCTCCGTGCATTTTCTCTTTCACAATATAAATTATTTCCGTGCCTGACTGGCATCTCACTCCACATCCCAAGCTAGTGACATAAAACATTTTCCCCAAGAGGATAGAAAGATACATAAGCCTAAGGTTTTTTCTTTTCTATTAAGCAGGTATGTTCACCTCACTTTAACTTCTCTCTCGAGGGTGTGAATATATCAACATCCGGTCGCCCACCCCCACCCTCTCGGTAAGCATCGCATTGACTAGGCTCATCCCTCTCCTTCCCTTTCAGTCTCATCACCTCTGGGAAGCTTATCGAACACTTCTTCCCGCTCCCCCCACCCCCACATATTCATGGCCGAGCCGCATCCTTCTTCCAAGGAAGGGACTAGCAAAAAAAAAAAAAAAGAAAGGCATGCTCGAGAACCGACTGGGGAAGAAGCCTGACCAGCTTCAGGGCTGGCCTTTTTCCCCTCGCCTCCGGCCGGCAGTTGATTCTCTAAATACTGAAACCACTGGTCTCCACGCTCTCCCCACCCCACCCCCACCCCCTGGTAGACACTGCCGGAAAATGAAAAGGCCGGGGTGAAACGCGAGGCTGGGTCCTCCCTAGAGAAGCCCGCTGTCCCCAGGGAGGATGGAGATCGTGGGAAGAGCGGGGACCCCCGTCCCGGGACCGACCGCCTCACCCACCCGAACCCCCAAAGATGCTGCCGCGACACCCAGGCCATCGCCAGCGGCCCCTCCCCGCCCCCCGCACTGCAGCTGCACCCGGGGCGGACCCCACGCCGGCCTCACTCGCACACACGCCACACACAAAAGCGCCGCGGCCGCCGCCTTCCCGCCCCCACAGCCCGGCGAAGCAATCAATGAGGTGGCCGGCCCCGCGTCCCCTCCATGAACACCCGAATGCAGGGCCCGGCCGGTAGGGGCGGCGGCGCGGCTCACCATCGCTCCGCTTGATCTCCACGTAAATCCCGATCTGGATCTTGCCGAAGTTGGCCGTTGCCATCACCTCATCTGGAGCAGCAGCGGCGGGCCGAGGGAGGGGGACGGAAAGGCGGAAAAGGCGGGGAGGGGGCGGGGTAGGTGTGGGAGGGGGAGCGGTTGCCCGCGGCCGCGCCGGCCCGGGCGACAGCGTGAACGCGAGCCGGGGCCGCGAGGAGCAGCGGCGGGGAAGCAGGCGGAGGCCCCGGGCCTGCAGGCCGGCGGGAGGACGCGCACGCCGGGGCGCGTCGGGGTGAAGCGAGGGCCGGGGCCGTCAGGCGGCGCGGGGGAGAGTGGGAGGGCCCGCGCCGCCCGCCGGGGAGCCGACGCTGAGGAGGCGGGGCGCCGCGCGCCTGCGCAGAGCGCGCCTCCCGCGTCTCTTCCTCGTCGGCCAGCCTTTCCCCGCTGCCTTGAGGCGCCCCCCGCGCAGCTTTGCGGCGGGGCGGGCGGGCGTTGGCTGCGGCTTCATCGGCGGAGGGAGCGGAACGCGCGTGGCACCGCCCCGAAAGACCCAGGGTCGCGTTTGATTTCGGCGCGCGGCCTAGAAGAGGCGGGAACCCGCGCGCTGGTGCCTTCCTGTCTCTGTGGCTTCCATGATTTGTCCCTGTGGCCCGAATGGATTAAGGGTCCTATCGGTTGTGGGCTTTCCGAGTGGAATATGGGGTTGAACGACTTGAATATAGGGACCGGCCATTGACAGCAGGGGCATTGTGTTTCATCTGACAGTGTCATCAGTATTGCCACTTAGAGGTGACCGACCCAAGTAACCCAAGGTTTCCCATCCAGTTACGGAAAAGGGGAAGAAACGCCCTAAACCGAATGAAGTTCCTCTTCTTCATGGCCTTGCCTTACAGCTAGATCGTCGCGACTACTCAAACGTAAACCGTGTGCTGGAGCCACCTTGACTGTTCTGTTTACGGTGCGTCCGAAGCTGGTGTCTAGTCGTCTCTGCTGTAGGTAGGGTTCAAGATTTTATTTGCTATGGCCCATAAAGGCAATAACGATGATTGAGGGACAGGGCAGACAGCATAAGGTTGACTAAGGAATGTGCCTTTTCTGCAGAGTCACTTGCCTAGTCTGACCACATCAACGTGAAGAGAAAGACTCCCCACCCTGGGAGAGCAGGAAGACCATGTAGACAAGGAACATGGAAACTTTACAGCACCATGCAGAAACTAACAAAAATATGACTTTTGCTTCTAGTGTTCAGTCGTGTTATGGAGGAAACACACTTTTAATGCCTTACTTTCTCTAGTCATTGTTAATCTCTCTGTAATAACTAAAAATAAACAGTTTTAAAATATAAAAATTGGAAGCTAGATCCATGTGTGTGTTAAGTGCATATGTGCATATATGCACACGCCTAGAATTTTCAGCCCAGTATAATCAAGCAGACTCTAAAAAATGTTGAAAGACTCAGACTCCATCTGTAACTTGAACATATTGAAGGCATACCCGTCAAAAAATGAAGTTTCTTAAATATATTTAAAAGAATATATTAAAAAAAAACGCTGGGTAGACAACTTAGGAAATAACATCTGTTTTGTTGTTTTGTTTTGTTTGTTTGTTTTAGAGAGAGAGGGAGAATGTGGGGGACACAGGGAGAGAGAGAATCTTAAGCAGGCTTGATTCCCAGCATGGAGCCCCATGTGGGGCTCAATTTTACAACCCACGAAATCCTGACCTGAGCTGAGATCAAGAGTCACATGCTCAACAGACCGAGCCACCCAGGTGCCCCATAATGTCTGCTTTTCTACTCCAGAAATGACATCACTGTAAATCTCACTTCAGGACCTCTGTTTCAAAATAAGATTTGAACAAATCAAGATTCGGTTTTGGTTTTTTTGGTTTTTTTTTTTAATAATCTTAAGAGTTCTATCGAACTCTTCCGGTTCTGCCTAGTAGAAATTCTCTGATGTCTCTATGACTGAGGTGTAAAGCATCTGTTAATGTGCTTGAAAATGCTTTACAGAATGCAAAGAAATCAAGCTGCACAGCTTTTAAATTTAAAACTGCATCATTAAATATGTTTTATCATGGTTGGTGACACATACCTTGTACCCTCTGGGTTATGTAATTAAGAAGTCTAAACCTTTAATCCATATGCAAAGGTATTTTAAAAAGATGTATATGATTGTGCTCCATAAAAAAAAGTATGAGACATACCACATGTCAGATATAAAAACCTTTCCTTTGTAGGTCATACCCAAAAGGCTATGTTTTTTGGTACATTTCAACATATATATTTACCAAGATTTGCATCTTGGGCTTTGTGTGCACGTAGCCTCCTAAAGAACAGTCATAAATAAATGCAATGAGGCCATGTTTCCATCAACATCCTAGATCAAAAATTCTGACTCTGGCTCAGGCATTAACAAAATATATAACCCCAACTAGAAGAGTGACTGGCACACACTAGACATTGACATTTGTTCAATAAGTTAACTTGTTAAACTGCTCTGAATCTCTCTTAGCTCTTAGAATAGCCCGGAAAAGTAACTCTGTTCTCTCAACTGCAGAAAGTTTTTGTGAGGCTCAAATGAAATAATAAAACATGGCAGTGCTTTGATATTTATAAAGTATAATACAAGTTTAAAAACAAAGTAAAACCATCCTATAAAAAACAAACCAGTACTCTACTATAATCCTCAAATCATTAATTAGAATTTTATGTCCAGTGACATAAAATTAAACACAATTGGCACTGGCTCTGACCCTCATCACCTCACATTTGGCAGGATAGCAAAAGCTTTACAGATCTGTCTCTATTTTTTTATCCATTCCAGGCCATCCTACCTTCACTGGCAGAATAATCTTGCTCAATGATCATTTCTGTCAAGTCACAACCTAATAAGGCTGGTTGCTATTGACCTATCCTATCCTGAGTTGATAAACTGTTTTTTAAAAAATCATTATTATTTTAAACCAACCAAGCTCTTCTCCTTATTATGCCTGAATTTCTTTGAAAAATTCCTGTGCTTACTGTGTATTTACCCCAAAGATACAGATGTAATGAAAAGAAGGGCCACCTGTAACCCAATATTCATAGCAGCAATGGCCACAGTCGCCTAACTGTGGAAAGAACCAAGATGCCCTTCAATGGACGAATGGATAAGGAAGATGTGGTCCATATATACAATGGAGTATTATGCCTCCATCAGAAAGGATGAACACCCAACTTTTATATCAACATGGACGGGACTGGAAGAGATTATGCTGAGTGAAATAAGTCAAGCAGAGAGAGTCAATTATCATATGGTTTCACTTCCTTGTGGAGCATAAGGAATAACACAGAGGATATTGGGAGATGGAGAGGAGAAGTGAGTTGGGGGAAGTCGCAGGGGGAGACAAACCATGAGAGATTGTGGACTTTGAGAAACAAACTGAGGGTTTTTGAGGGGAGGGGGATGTGAGGTTGGGTGAACCTGGTGGTAGGTATTAAGGAGGGCACGTATTGCATGGAGCACTGGGTGGGGTGCATGAACAATGAATTTTGGAACACTGAAAAAAATTAAATTTTAAAACAATTTCTGTGCTTTGAAATAAGTCAATCAGAAAAAGACAATTATCATATGATCTCTCTGATATGAAGAATTTGTGGGGGGTGGAGGGTAGGGAAGGAAAAAATGAAACAAGATGGGATCCAGAGGGAGACAAACCGTAAGAGACTCTTAATCTCAGAAAAACAAACTGAGGGTTGCTGGAGGGGAGGGAGGTAGGAGGGATGGGGTGTCTGGGTGATGGACATTGGGGAGGGTATGTGCTATGGTGAGTGCTGTGAATTGTGTAAGACTGATGATTCACAGACCTGTACCCCTGAAACAAATAATATGTTACATGTTAATAAAAAAAAGTTTTCATAAAATATAGAAAGCAACAAATTTTAAAAAAATTCCATGCTTTTGGGTCTTTAGTACACAAACCTTAAGAGATTATTCCAAAGAGGCTGTTAAACTGGTGAGTTTGGAGGCAGCAGCCAGCACTCCCCGTAACCAGTAATCTGCTCCTCTGGTGGAAAAGTAGAGGTACAAGATGGCTCCAGTTTTAGCTTAGATTATCTGTATCTGTCTAAATCTTATAACTTGAACTCTTCCATAGTATTTGCATCTGTTCTGTTACTTCCAGTTTGTGGATCTAAGCTCAAATGGAGAAAATAGGTTAGCAGAGACTGACTTTGATTTTACTATTGTCCACTTTGGCCCAGAACTTTCTTACAGATTTTTTTTAAAGAACTTTTAGTGGTGATTCTCCTTTCCCCTTAATTTACTCAGATTTGAATTCTAGTTAAACTTGTGTAACTTCACTGTAACTAATTTTAGTCCTTACACAAATATATTAAAAATGCCTGGAGGGGGCGCCTGGGTGGCTCAGTGGTTTAAGCCGCCTTCGGCTCAGGTCATGATCTCAGGGTCCTGGGATCGAGTCCTGCATCAGGCTCTCTGCTCGGCAGGGAGCCTGCTTCCCTCTCACTCTCTCTGCCTGCCTCTCTGCCTACTTGTGATCTCTCTCTGTCAAATAAATAAATAAAATCTTTAAAATAAAAAAAATAAAAATGCCTGGAGGTACAAATCCCAATTTTACCTGCTCTAAAATATCCACTCTGTTCTTCTCCACTTGGTTTCTCTCCATTGCCTACAAACATGTTCAGGCAATTTTCTCTTGAGGGGAAAAAAATCTCTTGATCCTTCACTTCCTATTCAAATTCCATTCTATTTTTCACTTTCCCTCCCCTGCCAAATTCTCAAATGAGAGCTGTAAATACTTACTGCCTTCATTCCCCATCACTCATTCATTTCCTAAGCCCTAAATCTGGATCCACTCCTCTATGGAACTATATTTCTTAAAGTGAACAAATACCTTCCAATTACCTCATTCAGTGGACATCACCATCTTTATTTGCCTTGAACTCTGAAAAACGGTCTACCTACTTTCTTCCCTACAACACCTTGCCCATTCCTGCCTCAGCTTCCTTTCCATGTGGCATGGTGCAGTGAAAGCGTCCCTTTATGCTTTCTCCTCCCAATTTAATCTATAATGACTGTCCTACCTGGGTGATTTTCCCCAGTCATGATCATCAGAAGGACCTAAGAAAGATTTTGAACAAATAAGGAGTAAAAATTCTATTCCAGGGCCTAATGGTTTAAAATCTCCAAAGGAAGAACTTAATATGGCCCACTTTTTAAGAAGTCACCGGGAGATTCTGAGGTGTAAGTACAACTGATTAAAATTTCTATATACAACTGGCTAAGATCTGTTGATTATCCCTGAATTCCCGTAATTCAATATTTTCTGTATATTGGCCACTTAGAAACTATGTACTAAATAGACTTTGATTATTTTCCTAGTCCACCTTCTTCATTATAATTATTTCATTTATACTTTCTGATAGTGTATTGAAATGGATTAATGGTAAGCTGTTGGTAGAAAGCTAATGTATAAAACCTTTTAAGGTCCATATTGGATTTAGATCTATGTAGAAATACAAAATAATATGGTGTCACATTCAATTCTTGTCTATATTGAGATATTCCTAATAGTTATACTTATTATTGTAATGTTTGCTTTAATTTCCATTTACATGACTAATCCCTCTCAAACATAGAAAGTATCAGGGATTCTCCCTTATACCAGATTTTCAGTAATTTGATGAGCATGAACTCAGAAATAACAGGAAGTCGTCTTTTCACCATTTGCAGTAATATACCCAAATTTAAAAATCCTTTATATATCCTGGGGCCCCTGGGTGGTTCAGCTAAGTAAGTGGCCAGTTCTTGATTTTGGCTCAGTTCATCATCTCAGGGTTGTAAGATGCAGCCCCCTGCTTAAGAGCCTGCTTAAGATTCTCTTCCTCTCTCTCCCTGTGCTCCTCCCTACCTCCCCCCAAATTCATTTATATATCCTTACAATACTTGTTAATTCAGGAGCTTAACATACTCTTATATATCACAGATCACTGGTGACATAAACCAAAATGATTAATGGTATGCTAGGGGTCCTCATTCCATATTTTAAAAAACTATGAGCAGTATTAGTTTTCTCAATGTATTCAGGCCAAATCAAGTATAGCTAGAAAGAAAGGTCTCAGTAAAATATTTCTTTTTTTTTTAATTTTAAAGATTTCTATTTATTGGACAGAGAGAGAGAGAGCACAAGGAAGGGGGAGTGGCAGGCAGGGGGAGAAGCAGGCTTCCCGCCGAGCAGTGAGCCTGATGTGGGACTCAATTCCAGGACCCTGGGATCATGACCCAAGGTGAAAGCAGACACTCAACTGACTGAGCCACCCAGGTGCCTCAAAATATTTCTTATTGTTAAAAGATAGTACTTGATTTTTGGTAATAATTTAAGCAACTTTACAGAAGGCAAAGTTGCCAATAAGTAATAAGCCCCCAAACATGCCTTATTTTCCTAATCTTTGTTAATATACATACTTAATTTTGATGGCTATTTGAATTCCTTGTTTAAATAGAAAATGCATGTTATATACTGTTAATGGAGCATAGATCGAACAGAGTAAATATATTTCCAATTGTGGAAATACATTAAAGACATTTTTTACGTCATAGATTTAGCTTTCCATTAAGAGATTTTTTGGCTTGATTAATTTCATATGACTATTTCATTGTGTTTTAAACCAAACACTTATAATTTTTAATAGCTATATAATACTCCATATATTTCTAACTCATTTTCTGCTGACACATTCATTGTATCATTGGGTTGTCTTCAATATTTTGCCAATATAAAATTCTCATTGTGAACATCTTTGTAAAACTTTTTTGCTGTGGGCAAATTCCTCTAAATGTCTGCCCCCACCCCACTCTCAAGTAATCTCCTTGAGGGTAGGAAGCTTATTAATGTTCTTCACTATATCCTTGGAGCATAGAACAGCACCTAAAACACAGATTTTCACCAAATATTTGTTGAATAAATGAAGGGAAAGTTTGATAACTGCATTATATATTGTCAACTTTATAGCCTTTGATGTGATAGTCTCTTTTCCTCCTGAATGAACTAAATTGGTAATGTATTTCCTCATTGAGATGACCCAGAAAACCAATATTTAATGTCAGTCTTCTAAACCTCAAAAATCTCCAGTAGATATAGATTATTACATATGTAACAAATGCTCATAAAATTGTTTTTAATAGCAAAGGTTATATGTAAATAATCTTGGAACACTATATCAAAAACTAATGATGTACTGTATGGTGACTAAGATAATGCAATTAAAAAAAAAAGATACAAAATAAAATGAAAGGGAGACCCCACCTAAACCCTCCAAGTTCCTTGGCCTGAGAGGAGCCCTGTTAATACCACAATCATCTAGTAATCCTCAAATTGTATCACGCACAAAATTCGTGTGGTTGATTGTTAGGTAGAGTCTAGGGTCCTGTACCCGGGATTGTGATTCAGTGCATCTAGTATAATAGATAAATGGTAGATCTAGTGTGATCTAGTAGATCAAGAAACATCAAGAATAGAAACTGATTACATATGAAACATGCAGGACAAAGGACAGTGATATGGCAATTTTCTGATTCTTAAGAATGGAGAAGACTGTCATTACTAGATGTTAGAATTTTTTCTGGTGTACAATTACACAAAGTAGGAAGTAGTCTATGTTGGTGTGACTAGAAAATATAGTTTGAGAAAGAACCAGGCAAAATTGAAGTCAAAGAATGAAAAAATAACTGATAATTTAGAGAAATATATTCAAGAATATAACCTCAGATGACAAGATTTTGGTAGAATCAATATTCTTGTTTACTCATGAGTGACATTTAAATAACCTTTACTAACTCCTAAGACAAATGGTGAAAAAACAGGAACTTGACCAGGAGAAGAAAGCCCCTGAGAATACAGGAATAAATCCTCAGGCTGACTCCATGGGTGCTCAGTAGATCTAGTTCATGTTTTTACTGGAGTGCTCACTTCAAAGGAAACTTCCTGAAACCTCACAAATACTGACTTCTTTCAGAAGCTGGTAATATGAAGCAAAACAATGTTTCCAACAACTCAGTTGTGATGAATTGTACTTGAGAACAGACAGTTCCTGTTAGAAGTAACCATACCCTACCATGTGACCCAGTGAGCTGTCCCGGATGACCACATTTGAGAATTTCAGGGTTTTTTTTTCTAAGTTTTCTGTTCTAAGGAAAGTCACTCTTTTCAAATAGACATCTCTTTGGAACAGAAATCACAGGCCTTACCTGCGAAATAGACATCATAATATTTAGAGATGTGTGTGAGGTGGGGGGAGATTCTAATGAATGTAAAGTATAAAAGGAGTGACTTACAGTGCTCCATAAAAATGCATGGCCAGGGCACCTGGGTGGCTCAGTGGGTTAAGCCTCTGCCTTCAGCTCAGGTCATGATCTCAGGGTCCTGGGATCGAGCCCCGCTTTGGGCTCTTTGCTCAAGCAGGGAGCCTGCTTCCCCCCTTCTCTCTCTGCCTGCCTCTCTGCCTACTTGTGATCTATAAAATAAATAAATAAAGTCTTTTAAAAAATGCATGGCCAACTTCATATTGGATGACATAGAAAATGGAACAATTAAATGAACCTGCTGCCATAGAATTCTTTCCATTCTGTTTTTGGAATTGAGGGTCCTGAAGACTGAATATCTGCAAAATTCTCCTTGAGAATTATTCACCCATTCAACAAATATTTACTGAATGCCTCCTATGTGCCAGGCTTTACTGCAGGTGTATGGGATGTATCAGTGCACAAAACCAAGATCCCTGTCCTCATGTTATTGTGACCTTACATCCTACTGATGGAGAGAGAGAGAGAAAAAAAAACGATAAACACATAAATAGATAAGTAAGTGATACAGTGTATTAGAGAATGATAAGCATACAAAAAGAAAAGAAAAGAAAACATAACAGGATGACAAGGATCAGGAGTGTTTGTGGGGCAGATAGTCCAGTAGGGTAGGGAGGGCAAGGTTCATTGAGGCAGTGAGTTATGAACAAAAACGAGGAGGACAGGAAAAAATTTCATCTCTGAGACTATGTAGGAAAAGGGCCCTGCAGCCTTAGGCATCAGCCACACAAAGGCCTGCCTGGTTGGCATGAGGAGGAGTCGGAGAGAGCAGAGAGGGTCAAGCTACGATCCAGGCCCAATGACAGCTGTGGTGGATCCCTCAGAGTTGTCCTGAGTTAAACCAAATGGCCAGGCTTCGATACTCCCACAGTGATCTGTCACTGAATGTGGGCCACCCTGGGATGGCTGTGAACTTGAACAAGGTGGCTGTCTTCAGCTGAGAGCTTTGAGAGCAGTGGACTGTCTAATGACATCACTCCCAGCAGCTTCATTAAAGGACTCACTGGGAGGTATGTCTCAGGATCAACTCCTGGGGCCTCCTCATTCACAAGGTCACCTGTGCTCCTTGAGGGCTGCTTCAGCATGATTTCAGCATTCCAACCAGCTGGAAGACGGGAAAGAAGAAAAGGGGAATTCTGTCACAGCATATTGCTAGAATCTCATCACATCGACATACCTAGCTCCAAAGAAAACTAGATTATTGTTTTTCATATTTTATGTTTGGTGGCCTGGGATAGCACATAAACAAAAGGATACAGAAGTACAATTAGGAGTCTCTACTACTATCATATTCCCCATTTTTGTAGGGAAGACAACATGGCTTCACCCCACGCAACAATAAATAAAATGTAGTCCTTTTAGCTCATTCAGGATTTTGTACCTTGAAGTACTGGAAAGTTGAGAGATAGTAAAGAAACAATATTCTCTCTCTCTTTTTTAAAGATTTTATTTATTTATTTGAGAGAGAGAATAAGAGAGAGTGACCATGAGAGGGAGAAGGTCAGAGGGAGAAGCAGATCCCCTGCTGAGCAGGGAGCCTGATGCAGGACTCAATCCCAGGACTTCAGGATCATGAGCTGAGCCAAAGGCAGTCACTCAACCAGCTGAGCCACCCAGGTGCCCAAAACAATGTTCTCTTGAAGAGCTTATAGAAAAGCCTGCAGAGGAGAAGGGTGACGAGCAATTACACAAATCAGAGGTAGAGGCTATGAAGTTTGCAAATTTATGTGATCAATTTTGTGTCTATAGGCTGGTAGGGCTTAGGATCACTCAAGTTTATGCAGCATAAATTACCATGGAACTGATTCCTTCTCAAAGCCGTTTCTTGTCTTGCCTATTCTGCTTGTTCAGTCTTCTTTACTGGCTCTTTTTCCCATTCTTGACCCTTTAAGGTTCTGTCTGAGTTCTTAGTCTTCTTCTCTTATACTGAATTACAATGTAGTCTTACCTTTACTGGGTCATATAACTCATTGGGAATACGAGGACCATCAACCTGAACATCACCAATTTATTGAATAGGATAAACTTGATGGAGTACAAACATTAAATTTTATTTTTCTCCCTCTCTGGCCTCAGCTATGCTATATCAGCTCTTCCTTACTAGGTAGGTTCTTCACGATATGTCAAGAAGATCCCACAACTTTTTGGACCCTTTGTTTATTAAAAAGTCAGTTGAGTCCACTTAAAACTCTAATCACATCCTTATTTTTCCACCATCTAAGGCTTGACCCAGAGTTCAAGGACCTTCAGAGTCAGCTCTTTCACTCTTCTTCCTCTCTCTTTTAATCCACTGGGTTGGAGATCACTAGAACAGGAGGTGTAACTGGTCTTTCTTTGGCTCTGTCTGATCCTGTCCTCTGTGGCTGGAATCTGCCAACGTGATGCCCTCTGCCTTGTAAATGGTGAGTGAGGTTTTCTCCTGGTACTTGTCAGAATCACCTTGGCCCCCTCTGATACTAAGGACCTCTTTCAGTCTCTTCTCCACTTAATGTTTATGTCCCCCACTTCCCAGTGCCACAATATCAAGAGCTAATTAAGCAATCCCTGTGAAACCATTGTCTCTGGGTCTGCTAATACTGGGACGGGGGAAATGGATGTAAAGCAGGAAAGATGATTAAGGGGAGACTGGAATCCATAAGCTTGAGGTGCAACTCCACAAGGACAGACAAAAACCTGGGTTCACTCTTACTGCCTCTGACCTTGGTGATGAGGTTATTCTGCAGAACCTGGGGCTCATCAGTCCAGAGCTAAGCAGGCTCACTTGCACCAGAATTTGGAGGAGCTAAAGGAGGATCCAAGGGACAAAAGAGCAGCTGTAGGCCCAGCTGCAAAATCTTTAAAGAATCTCCCTTGTGGTCCACCCTACCTGGACACATACAAGAGAGAAAATTCTAGAAAATGTTCCACCTAGGAAGTTGATAAATTAAAAAGTCACCACACATTGTATAATCTATTTTAGGCAAGGTGATCTCATCGGTAAGATGACATGTAAACAGCAACTGAAGTGAGGGATTAGGTCAAGAGAATAAATGAGAGATGACCAAGCTATGCAGAGGCCATAAGGCAATAGAATTAGGAGTAGTATTCTGGAGAATACTGGAGCCAAAGAAAGGGCAAGACCCAGGTAAGCGTCAGGAATAGTTGGAACTAAGAACTTAATATGATCATGGCTTTCTCCCTGCCATTCTGTTCCTCTCTGTCAACTTCATGCTTTTTAAGACTGGTTTTCTTCACCTGGTAGAAACATAGTCACTTATAACATTTAAGTTTTATGTCTTGTAAGTTCATCCATCAGAGAGAAACTCTCTGCATGTTTTCTGTAATAGTTATCAAAACTTTGGGGGGAAATTAGTCATTGCCCTAACTTGGGTTAGTTGTCCATCCTTGGACCAATTATGTCTTTCCAAATGACTGGCTATGGTATTAATTATCTGATCCTGCATAACAAATTACTCCAAACTTTAGTAGCTTTAAGCAACAATGAACATCTATTATCTCACACAGTTTCTACGCAACAAGAATTTAGGAGCAGCTTAGCTGAGTGGTTCTACCTTCAGCTGGGGCTGGGGAATCTCTGATGAAGTTGCAGTTATCTCTGAAGACTTCACCAGACCAAAGGGTCCTCTTCCAAGGGTACTCATTTACATGCCTGCTAAGCTCTGCTGGTTGTTGGCAGGGGACCTCCATTCTACATGTGGACATCTTCATAGAGCTGAGTGTTCTCACCACAAGGCATGTGGCTTACCCCAGAGCAATACAGAAGCTGTAATGTTTTCTTTCTTTAAAATAATTATTTTAGGGGTGCCTGGGCGACTCAATCAGTTAAGCATCCACCTTCAGCTCAGGTCATGATCTCAGGGTCCTGGGATCAAGCTTCACATTGTTCTCCCTGCTCAGTGGAAGGTCTGCTCTTCCTCCTGCTTGTGCGTGCTCTCAAATAAATAAACAAAATCTTAAAAAATTATTTTATTTTTAAATTTTTTTCATTTTCATTTTTTATTGAGGTATAGTTGTTTTCCAACATAAAGCTCTAGTATTTTCCCTGATCCAGATATGAAAGTCATACTCTGTTTTTCTTTGATATCCTAATAATTACATAGGTAAGCCCCATTCAGAGTAGGAGGAGACTGCACAAGTGTGTGAAGGCAGGAGGTGAGGCTCATCGGAGGTAAGCCGCAGGGCTGGACACAGGACACTATAATTTGCACAGCTTATATTAGGTTTCCAGTCTTTGTGGCCAGAGTGGAAATGGAACATAAATTCATGTTGAGAACATTCAACTCCCTTGAGTGAACAGGTTAACATTTGCATGGAGAAGGTGAAAGAGAAGTTTCTAGAAAAGTTAGGGGAAGAGTGCTAGGGAAAAAACTACTGTCTATTACTAGTCAGAGTATTAATAACTCCCTTGTTTGTACCTTGAATGCACTACTTTGCTAACTCTTGGTACACTACATCTCAACTGTTCATTTACAAATATTTCTCTTTTACTAGTTTATGAGATCTCTTCCTTCCTACATTGCCTGACACAAAGTAACCAATAATGTATGAACTTAACTGAACTAAACAGAGGATATGAGCAAAGTTTTTAAATAATTAAGGGAATGGTTCAGGTGAACACAAAATTAACATTAAACCTCGGATTAGAAGGCACTTCCTGACACTTGAAAGATATGCCCTTTATTTATTTATTTTTTTTAAGATATGCCCTTTAGAAGAAATGAATTAAAGGCTGATGAAATTTGTACCTTCAAAAGGTAGAACAAGCTAAAGTATAAATAATTTACATGTTAAATATAAAATAAGCAAAGTTTCTTAAATAAATGAGTATTAGTAGGGACCTTTATTTTTTGGTGCAAGAAACAGGTACCCAAACAAACCGCTCAACAATAAAAATGAGTGGATTTATAGGAAAACAACTGGCGTAATTATGGAATCTGAGAGGTGTCAGATCCTCAAGAGCAGAACCACCAATTAGAGCACAAAAGGAAGACCAGAGATTCTTCTCCTTTGGATCTTTATCTCTCCCCCTCTCTCCTCATCTGCCTCACTTCCTCAGTGCAGACCTGTGTTCTTGTTTGCAGTCCACAGTCAGTAGGAACTGTTCCCAGGTTAGTTGTTGTAACAGTGTAGCTACTTAGAGAGACATGATTGTTCCTCTAGGTTCCAGTTTCAAAATTCTTGAGGCAGGGATCAAGAGTTGTGTGTGAGGCCCAATGCCCTCCAGACCAACTGACCATGAATGGGAGCAGTGTCCTAACATAGGAATTGTGTAAAACCTTCTGTAACCCTAAAAATTGGACAGAGGGGTGAGGGCAGGGCCTGGAAAACAGTTGCTGGGTAGACAAAACAACAGGTCTATGTTCAATGAAGTTTCAGATAAGTTAAGGGATGGGATATTCGACATAAATCACAAAGGTTGTTCAAGGTCCAACAACACTCCCTGGAGTTTGATAAGAAATCACAAGCTAGTCTCAATGGCACCATAAGAAACTATTGGTTGGAATCCTGGTCTGACACAAAGTAGCATTTCTCCTGCTCTAGGCATTTTATCACATCATCAGCTCATCTGCAGGGAAAGCCCTGCCTTCCCTGCTACAGCTAATGAAAAGGGCTTAATTAAGATCTTAATTTCCTTTGCTGACGCATTAAGGAAGGTTTCAGAAAAGATAAACTACAGATTATAGCTTTGGCTACATTATTTAGCCATAAAGGAGGATTCAGATGGCTTTTATAACACCTACCTCCTTCTAAGATTTTGGTGACAACAGTAGATTTGCTCATAACTGACTTCAGCATCTGGGAGTTTAATGCTTACGTTTAAACTCAAATGTCTTTTGATGCTACCTACTCTTTTTGTTTTGTGTACTTTGGCAAAAAAGAAAGTGTTCTTTAAGAGGTGTAAAAACTGTCATTACAAATGTTGCTATTACCATAAAATAGAAAACTTAAAACTACTGAGCGTGAAGGTGTAGAAGATTACGTTCCTGATCTGGTTTTTAGAAGGAAGAGAAATTATGATCAGAGCGAAGTTATCTCTGCAAAACATTAGCATCTTAGTCTGGGCTGCTCTAAAGAAATGCCAGAGAATGGCTAGCTAATAAACAACAGACATTTATGTCTCAAGGTTCCGAAGGCTGGGAAGGGCAAGATCAAGCGCCGGCAGATTTGGGGGACATCTGGAGAGAGCTGACTTCTTAGATGGCTAGCTCTTTGCTGTAACGTCTCAGGGCAGAAGGAGTGAGGGAGCTTTCTTGGGTCTCCTAAATAACGGCAGAAATTCCATTTATGAGAGCTCTGCCTTCATAACCTTATCACTTCCCAAAGACCCCATTTCCTAATACCTTGGGGATTAGGATTTCAACATGGAAATTTTGCCAGAACAAAGGTTCAACCCATAGCAGTTCCTATTAAATGGATGGCTTCTAATCAGCATGGATATTGTTTGAGGGTGGTTGGGGGACTGGGAGGAATGAAGGCTATTCTTAATCCCTTCTTCAACACCCCCAAATCCAAATACTCCATTTTATTATTTACCAGATTCCACACTCACCACTTTTTAGGTAACGCCACTGAAGTCAGCGTGGCAACCAGGGAAACATGATCTCAACAACACCAGTGTTGTCTGTTCATTTCTGCCTTTGTGTGGGCTGAGGGAGGAGGAAGAATAAACCAGCCCACTCTGCTGCCTGTTGGATTGGCTTGCTCGTTTTTTGCCCCTGGCTCCCAAGTTTCCCGGCTTCAGGCTTTTTCACACTACCTGGACTATGGTTTCTGCTTTCAGTTCTTTCCATCAGTGTCTAGGCTTCATCTGCAGCTTTGTCGTGCATTCACATAGTTTCCGCTTTGAGTTCAAACATGGATGTGATGATCTCAAACTTATCAATGCCAATGTTTACTGCCTGTTATTATGGTTCTGTTTTCTTTAAATAATCAGTGGTCAACTCCTAAAAGTGAGTTCTAAAAACTGTGGCAGATTTACATTTTTTTCTATCTTCTCTTTTTCTTCCGGTATTTCATTATCAAAATGTCACACATTTTGTAAAATGCCTTTGTTCCCTCCACTTGTGAATATAATTTTTAAAAAGGAATGATGGACAAAGTAAATGTACTTTGAGCTTCTGGGTAATTACTCAATAGTTAGATGAGAAAAATTATAAAGCTTTTTGTCAGTCATACAGAGGGACAGACAACCCAAAGGGAGGTAGGACCATTAAATTCTGTTAAGACTCGACACAAAGATGGGGAGACAGAGTCCCAAACAAAACTAGAATTCACTTGTTTGGACCTGCCCAGCATTAGTCATTTGTCAGCCTGATTATATAGTAATCAAAAGCTTAGCAGTAACAAATTACATAGTGTTAAGAAATTCTTCAGATGGATTTGTCCCTAAATTCATGGCTTTCGTTGTGTCATTATTTTTGTAGCATTTATGTTGTGGTTTAAATTAATACCTCACTGTGTGCTATGTTTCCTTTTTAAACCCGTTCCCCCAAATCCCTCCAAAATACTTTTTGAGTTAAGAGTTTGTCCATGGAACAAAGTAAGTTCTAAACAACATTTGTTAAATGAATAAATATAAATAGGACAAAATTATAGATCCTTTAAGTGTTCTTAACTTTTTTTGTGTCCAGACCCTTCTGGAAGTCTAATGAAGCCTATGGATCCTTTTCAGGATAGCACTTTTATTGCATGAAATAAAATACACAAGATTACAAAGGAAATCAAATGTTTTGAAGAAACGCAGTATTTTTGAAAACTGAAATAAAACAGCATAAGTTTATTAATTCACTAATTAAATGATCAGGCCCAATAACTACCATAGTTTTAAAGTAGTGAAGACTATAATGATACTTTGAGATATCTGTAACAACCATAATGAGATATGAAAGTATCTAATTTCTATTGGTGACAGTGTCTGTACTAACTAAAGTTTTCCACCTCTGAATGCTGCCAGTTCTGTTCCATGACCCTGGGATTTTGTCCTTTCTTACATGGACCCCAAGGTAACCCTACTTGTGCCCAGAGTCTCTCAAAGTCGCTCCTGAAAGTTGACTCTTGACATTTCTGCTCTTTGCTTTTCATTTCCTGTAAGCAATTTTCAAAAGGTCCCCTATTCCTACTCTCTCCAAAGGAAAAAGAGATATTTCAGACAAGTCAAGGAATATTTATTGTCTACCTTTTCCCCACCCCTCCCAATCAACAAAATCTTAAAGACAAAGTTCTGAATTTGGTTTTCACCCTGTGGTTCAGGTTTCTTGGATAACAACGTCACCTTATTTATTCAGGACTCATTTCTAGTCATTCTGGTTTCAGAATATGAGAATTTCTATTGATCCTGTCCGTCTGTGCTTGTTGGTGTCATAGCCCTGAAGTTGTGCTGCAAAATATCCATCAGTCTGTCATCTAGCTGGTTGGAATGTGGGTTCCAGCTGCTCCCTGACCTACCTATTGGGTGGCCACCAACATCTTAATGCCCAATGTCGAGGGGTTAGTAGGTGGCAACTGCATGTTCAGGCAAAGCTCAAAACAAACTCTTATCTAAGACCTCACCCTACTTTAAATATTATAAATATTGCCAGGGTTCAATTCTAAGCAGTCCTCCCTTCTCTCTATAACCTTTAATAATGCTTGGGCTTGGTTTTTCTGGGTTCTTCATTTCACTCTGTTTCCTTCTCTGGAGAGCTGGCTCTTGCCTTTTGTGTTGTCTTTCTCTTGGTTGGAATACTATCATGAATAGTCAGTGTGATGGTTAATTTTGTGTGTCCACCTGGCTAGGCTGCAGTATCCAGATGTTTGGTCAAACACCAGGCTGGATATCGCTGTGATGGGATTTTTAAGATGTGACTAACATTTAAATCACTATACCTTGAGTAGAGCAAATTACTCTCTATAATGTGGGTGGGCCTCATCCAATTGGCAGAAGGCTTTAACTGCAAAGACTTGAGGAGGAAGGAATTCTGCTTCCAGACTGCCTTATGGACTCTTCCCTGAGTCTCTAGCCTGCTGGCCTGCCCTGAAGATTTCACTCTTGCCAGCCTCCACAACTGTGTGAGCCATTTCCTTAAACTGTCTGTCTCTCTTACCATGTTGCTGGTTCTGTTTCCCCAGAGAATATGACAGATTCCCCAGAGAATTATTCCCCAGAGAATAATTCAGATTCATTGCTCTTTGTGTGTACTTCTCCCACTGTCATGGGATTTGGACCTGTCCCCACCAATATCTACACCTGCCTGCCACCAAATGATTTTCTTTCATTTCTTTGCACATTTCATTTTCCAGTAGCCCTTGCTGGCACCAACTCTAGCAGCATCGGTGTTCTCCTAACCTCACATCGTTTCTGATTCTCTTCAGTCTTCTCACCAGCTTGAGCTGGGGAGGTCCCAGAAAGTCTCATGCTGGAGTCTGGTTATGAGAGGAATCTCATTCCTTCTAAATATACCTCTAAATGCTCTAACCTTGTCATTAATCTTAATTACTAGAACGGGGATAGTTTCCCTGGTAAACGAACAGATTCATAATCTGGTTTTCAATCTGCTTCTTGTGTATTTGGTTAGTGGGAAGTAGTCATCCAGGACTAGGGTATTTATGGCTGAAATAATGAAACTGAATTTTCAGAACCAGCAAAGTTGAGGACCATGATGAATTTGGTGAAGGTACTTATGTTAGTTTCCTAGAGTGGCTATAACAAATCACCTCAAATCTGGTGGCTTAAAACAACAACAGTGTATTCTCTCACAGTTCTCAATGCCAGAAGTCCAAAATCCATCACTTCTCTCCAGAGGCTTCAAGGAAGAGCCCTTCTTTGCCTCTTCCAGCTTCTGATGACTATTGGCATTCCTTAGCTTTCTCAGCTTGTGGTCCCATCACTGCAAAGTTTGCCTCCATCTTCACACCCCTCCTCCTCTGTGTATCTGTCTCAAATTTCCTTCCGTATTTCTCTCGTGTGGGCATTTAGGGCCCACTCAGATAATCCAAGGCGATCTTATCTCAAGGCAACACTCACAAGTTCTGAAGATTAAGATGTGGACAGACCTCCGGGCAGCCATTTTCTTTCTTCTTTTTTTTTTTTTTAAGATTTTATTTATTTATTTGACAGACAGAGATCACAAGTAGGCAGAGAGGCAGGCAGAGAAAGAGGAGGAAGCAGGCTCCCCACCGAGCAGAGAGCCCGATGTGTGGCTCCATCCCAGGACCCTGGGATCATGACCTGAGCCAAAGGCAGAGGCTTTAACCCACTGAGCCACCCAGGCACCCCCGGGCAGCCATTTTCAACCAACCACACACCACCTCCTTCTTTGACGTCTCTTAACTGCAAGAGCACTTTCTAATGAAAGTTCTATCTGAAAAAGGCCGGTGGGGTTTTTAAAAATGGACCAATGTAACATAGAAAGTATACACTCCACAGAATGGGGTCAGAGAAATATCCTATCAGGTCAGATTTCTACATCCACATTCTAAGCAGATTTCTTTGCAGATTTAATGATACGAAGCAGAAAGTTTGTAAGAAATTGACCTTGATAAAGCTTACCATGCAAAATGCATGGAAACAAGGTCCCAAAGCCGAGAATGTCCATCACTTGACTTCTGGTGACCCTAATTATTCACAACATAATGAAATCTAAATGTATAATTTCGGGTTCAAGATGAAATCAATGCTCTAGTAAAGCAGATGTTTGTAACACTATTAATATGCTGCCTAGAAGTACAAGAAAAAATTCAGAACCAGTTGTGATTTATTAATAATTGGCAAAAAGAAACGACATTTACCAAGTGAGAAATACCAATTGTATCAGTACCTATGATTATATTCAATGAAGGTTATTCCCCTGCCTTGAAACATTACTTTAAAATGTTTTGAATGAGAAAATCTGATTTCCATATCCTACTCTTGTTGACTGATGCCTATACTAGTGAATTCTCATATCCTTGGGTTGTGTTCATTAGCTCCCACTTCAGTTTGGGGGAGAAAGTTATTTTTCTGTAGACATGATTTCCCCAGAAGATTGCTTTGGTGATTCAAGGGTGCTGACACTGAGGAAGCATATACATTTTTTTCTGATAGTAAAAGCAATAGCACTCTAGGAAGAATGACTAGTGAGACAGCGCTCTGACTAAGCCTTCACAGATGTTTGCCTTTTTTGGCTCTAATTTTGGGTTCACATTATCAGCAGGAAACAGAAGTGTGATTCTCTTTTGACCCTCAATTTTAGCAGGAAATGTACACTGAAGAAGCATATGGATGGGAGGAAATAGGATAGAAAATACCAGTAGAAGCAATGTAATCAACATGCTCAATGAAAGATCTTCCCTTATTTTAAAATATCCCTGTCCTTATTTTAATCCCACAGCAAAACTGCACTCTCAAACTTCTTGGTTTAGAGGAGACACAAAGGTGGTGTGTGTACTGCAGGTTTTCTGAGCACACTGCACAGGAGAAAATATACTCTGTTTTAGGCCAGGTGACTGGCCTACTAGTTTAAGGATGAGATGAACTATATTTCTCCTCTGATTGAAGCAAATTAGGCTTTGTTATTAAACATGATGATTATCTTTAAACATCCAGCCCATGGTTTTTAGTATTTTATTTTTAATGTCACCTGAATTTGTATTTAAGACAAGGATATTCTCTTACAGTATAACTCATTTTTTAACTCTCAGAACATCAAAGATCTCTGAAGTGACAAAAGCTAAGAAATACTTCTTTGTTCTCTTATTTTTAATTTTTTTAATGCATCAAACGTTCTTTGGGCTGGTTTTTCTTTTCTTGACTTTACCTGAAGGTAATATACACACTCAAGTACTAAAAGAAGTTGTTGTAAATATGTCCACGTTTGTAGTTTCAATCAAAAGAAAGAAACCTCTGAAAAAGATTATAGTGTTCCAAATTTTCTTACCATGGAGAAACATTATATGTATTCCAAACTCATTTTAGT
The DNA here is from genome assembly GCF_922984935.1 of Meles meles. Lineage (NCBI taxonomy): Eukaryota > Metazoa > Chordata > Mammalia > Carnivora > Mustelidae > Meles > Meles meles. The sequence continues at coordinate 91,851,558 of NC_060068.1, forward strand.
TACCTACTACAAAAGCCTATCAAGCTAAATATCTTGTGATTCTATATCTATATTTCCATCTGTATATCTATATCTATATAACATTTGGTGTATTGACAGACTCTTATCTGCTACATCAGCAATTCAAATTTGTGCTTATATTTAAGCAACCCACCATGCCAACTAAAGGGTTAGTGCTGTCATTTCAGTTTAATGTACGAGGTGGTGTTAGTGGTTTGGAATGGGGAGAGCAGAATCTCAGGATGTCAACATGCTCAGATGATTAGCTCCTCAAAAAAAGATTCTGGGTAGCTATCACACTAGGTTGAAATAAGTTTATAAGATTGTAATCCACAATTATTTCCATGAGTCTTTCTACTCCTCTCTCCAATACAGAAATATATGCAGGAATCAGGAGATTAAATAGTATAATAGAGTATGGTCTCCTCCGGCCAGGGAAACAAAAGCAAAATTAAATTACTGGGACTATACCAGTATAAAAAGCTTTTGTGTAGTGAGCGAAACCATCAACAAAATAAAGTGGCAATCTACTGAATGGGAGAAGATATTTAAAAACGATATGTCCAATAAGGGTCTAATATCTAAAATACATAAAGAACTCAATACTCCCTCCCCAATAATCCAATTAAAAATGGGCAGAGGACCCAAATAGACAGTTTTCCAAAAAGACATACAGATGGCCAACAGACACATGAAAACATGCTCAACGTCTCTAGTCATCAGGGAAATGCAAATGAAACCACAATGAGATATCACTTTACACCTGTCAGAAAGACTAAAATCAAAAACGCAAGAAATAACAAATTTTGGCAAGGATGTAGAAAAAAGGAACCCTCGTACACTGTTGGTAGGAATACAAACTGGTGTAGCCATTGTAGCAAACAGTACGGAGGTTCCTAAAACAATTAAAAATAGAAATATCATATTCCACTACTAAGTATTCAAACAAAAAACCCCACAAAAACACTAATTTGAAAATATATATGCACCCCAATGTTACAGCAGCATTATTTACCATAGACAAGATATGGAAGCAGCCCAAGTGCCTAATCCATAGATGCATGGATAAAGAAGATGTGGTATAGATATGCAATGGAATATTATGCAGCCATAAAAAAGCATGAAATCTTGCCATTTGGGACAATGGAGATGAACGCGGGAGGCATAATACCAAGTGAAATAAGCCAGACAGAGAAAGACAAATAACATATAATTTCACTCATAGATGGAATTTAGGAAACAAAATGAATGTTCAAACAAAGAAAAAAAAAGAAACAAACAAGAAACGAGACTTAAGTATAGAGAACTTGTGGTTGTCAGAGGGGAAGTGGGTACGGGGATGGGTGAAATTCGTAAACGGGATTAAGAGGACACTTATCATGATGAGCACTTAGTAATGTACAGAACTGTTGATTAAACTCTATACCTGAAACTAATACAGCAGTATATGTTACTACACTTGAATAAAAAAAATAAAAGTAATGCATTATAAAAAGAAACGAAAGTGAGAAGTAGAAAGATACTGTGCAATAAAAGAACTTAAAACACATCATGAGAGATACAAAAAGATAAATATGGAATATATTAAAGGGAGTTGGGACATTCTACAAAGAAAGACTACAACAACCCTTCAATATACATAATCCTTGGAACAACTGCATAAATATGACTCCAAGACTCCTTTGTCTAATAAACTATACCTCATTTTATGCAAAAAAGCCCATGTCTAATCATTATTCCAGATTTTTTCAATGTTTAACCTAGTCAGACATTTATTTTCTATTATCTTAAAGAAAACAAAGAATGAAAAAAGGAAGGAAGGAAGGAAAGAAGGAATGACTTTGGAGTCAGATAGACTTGGATTTGAACTAGAGACTGGTCCATTTTTCTTTGTCTCTCAGTAAGTTAATGTTTCTGAGCCTCTATTTTGCCCACCTTTAAATTAGAGATAGTATCCTCTTTTTTATCTTTTAATTTTTTTAAAGATTTTATTTATTTATTTGATAGAGAGAGACCACAAGTAGGCAGAGAGAGAGAGGAAGAAGCAGGCTCCCTGCCAAGCAGAGAACCCGATGCGGGACTTGATCCTAGGATCCTGGGATCATGACCTGAGCCGAAGACAGAGGCTTAACCCACTGAGCCACCCAGGCACCCCTAGTATTCTCTTTTTTAAATTAACTAAGAAAATGTTAAAAGCTTATCAGTGTACCTGATATATCAAGTCCACTATGAATACTAATAATTTCCTATCTTTTTTGTAAGATTTTATTTATTTATTTGACACACAGAGAGAGAGAGAGACAGTGAGAGAAAGAACACAAGCAGGGGGAGTGGGAGAGGAAGAAGAAGGTTTCCTGCTGAGCAGGGAGCCCAATGCGGAACTCCATCCCAAGACACTGAGATCATGACCTGAGCCGAAGGCAGCTGCTTAACAACTGAGCCACCCAGGCACCCCAATTTCCTATCTTTTAAAGACTTTAATTAAATTAAAAAAAACTTTAGATATAGTCTAGCAAAGCATATGTCCTTTCTGTATATTACTACAGTCATTAAAGTAGTTTCCGAATAAAAATATGGTTGGGTGCATTAGCAATTGGTAGAGATCTCTGAGTAACTTACATGTTCTCCTTTCTTTCTTTTTTTTTTTTTAAGACTTATTTATTTATCTGACAGAGATCACAAGTAGGCAGAGAGGCAGGCAGAGAGAGAGGGAAGCAGACTTCCTGCTGAGCAGAGAGCCTGAGGCGGGGCTCCATCCCAGGATCCTGAGATCATGACCTGAGCTGAAGGCAGAGGCCCAACCCACTGAGCCACCCGGGCACCCCAAACGTTCTCCTTTCAATACAGCATAATATAAATACAAACAATAGTGTTGTAACAACAAAAATAGATACTTATTGACCACTATGGGTCATACATTTTGTTACATGCACTATCATTCAATCCGTACAACGATCTCATGTGGCAAATACTACGATTCTTACCTTTTTACCAAGGTTCAGTAGCTTGCTCAAGGTCACACAACTATTAGTCAGTAGGACTGGGAGTTGAACTCAGTTCTGTATAACTTTAAGTGGTGGCAGTGGAAACAGAAAAGGGTGAACTGAATGGGTACTAAGAGTTAAAATGCACTGGGCTTCCCGGCTGTTTGGTGGAGGTCTAAGGGACACAGCAGGGGTCAAAGCAAGTAAGTGGATCACTAGTCATGCACTTCTAGGTAGAACAGTTGGCACGTAACATATGAGTTAAGTCCCCCAAAAGAATCTACTGCAAGGCTCCAGAGGTGACCCATAGAACCCAAAGCCAGGAATGCAGCTGCTATAGGAACACAGGAAGAATCTTCTTTCCTTCCCTGAACATTTATTTCATTTGTCTCTGTGCACATGGGCGTCCTTGGCTTCCAACTCAAATGGAACAATTCTGGCTGGCCCACGGCTCCCAAATTCAGGTTCAGCTACAGAAAGAAACATTCTCTCTTTCTCTTCTAATTCTAAGGGAATCCAGGTGACCCAGTTGGAGTCAGGTGCCCTTCGGCCAGGAAACTGTTGCCAGGGCTGGAGAGTTCTATAACACAAACTTGGCTTCTGGGAAATAATCCAGGGCTAGAGATCAATCCCTGGAGAAGGGGATCTAGACAACTCCATGTATGGCCACCACAGTGCCGTCTGCTAAGAGGAAATGCCCAGGGGTCTAGGCAATGGTGCCATCAAGGAAGCAGTGAACTAGGGCCTTTGCTCTGGAGATGTTTTCCTTCCTTACAGAAAAAAGTTTCTGAGTATTAATGGTAAGTTGCAGATGGTTTCATATTTCAAGACTTCCTGCCTTAAAGATGTCCTTTTGTATACAACCTGGTGTGTGTTGGTCTTGGGTACCCACAGTAACCCCTCTTCATGTCATCAAGGATAGAGAATATCCATCTTGCATTTTCCCTTCTTAAATCTACGTTAACGCTAGAAGGCTTTAAGTTTAAATAACAGAGAGCTGTGGTGTGATGGGGTTCTCATGATATACATTTTGGGAGAAAACTCAGTGGGTGTGGCAGCTGTAAAACTTGCCATTTTATAGTTGTAAGCATTTTTACTTACTAAGGGTTGAGACTTAAACTTACCTCTGGAACAGAGAGTTCCTTTGTTTTGGGAAAACCTACGTTTCAAAGAAAATTAAGTTCTTTCCCATTATTCTTGGGGAAAAAGTCTAAAGCAGAGGATTTATTCAGGAACAGATGTATCCAACACAGCAGCTCTGTTTAGTAAATAGATTAGGAAACCTATGTCTCCACCGCTACTATTTTCTTAGAAATGGGATTTAGGCTTCCATTCTGACCTCCTCAGGCCCACCACTCTCCATGGGGGGAGAAATCCCCAGGACCAAGAGGATGTGTTTGCTACTTCCTGACCACAATGTGGGCATCAAGGACCCCTTAATCCCCTGCTCAAATATACACACCTTTGCAAGCTTCTTCACTGAGAGTGATTTCTTGAGAATGCTCTGAGGCCCAGACGTGTACAGACAGAGCTTAAAGGAGTGGCCACTTGGGAGGCCCACGTGGTAAGAGATGGAGCTAAGTGGAAGGAGAAAAGGGGTGGTCCTGGGGCATCCATTTTACTCTTGCTCTGGGCACCACAACTGTTAAGGGTGGGGCTGCCCTAAAAGCAGGAGTTCCCAACCCTTATGCAAAAGAATCATGGGAAGGGCTTGTTTTAAATATACATTCCCTGGACCTTGTCACCAGACATCCTCTTGCAATCGGGTCTGGCATCGGGTCCCAAAATCAGTATTTTAACAAGTCCCCCAGGGGCTCACATGACAGAAACACTTATTTGAAAATTATATTATTTTTGATTTCAATTTAGAAGCTCTGTGCTCATTTATTTATTTTTGTTCCTGTAGAGATAGTGTGGACCTGTGTATGTTTCCTTATCAAAGAATTTCCCTTCAGGATGCCAGCAGAAAATCTTCCAGAATTACAGGGAATATATTGAGGGCTGACATATCCACTTCTCATTTTGGGAGAGATCTAGGGCAGCCTCGGTTGACACAACGTGGTGAAGGCAGTGCTGATGCTGTGGTGTTAAGACACGAGTTATAGGGGCCCCTATATATATATAGGGCCATTAAGTGTCTGCCTTCCACTCAGGTCATGATCCCAGGGTCCTGGGATGGAGCCCCGCATCGGGCTCCCTGCTGAGCAGACAGTCTGCTTCTCCCTCTCCCTCTGCCTGCTGCTCCCCCTACTTGTGCAAGCGCTTGCTCACTCTCTGACAAATAAATAAGTAAAACTAAAAAAAAAAAAAAAACCCCAAAAACCAAAAAAAAAAAAAACAAACCCAACCACACATGAGTATATGGGTCACAGGAAATGTGACAACAGGGAATAATAATGGTTCTGATGTCTTTGGAGACTATGACATAAGAAGAGTGCCCTCTTGGAGAGAGAGAAGGCAGTCCCAAGTCATAAAATGAGGGCTTGGAAGGTGGAGCCTTGGGCTGGGGCAGATGAAAATCTCTGTCTTTTCAACTTGACATTTTGCCCAGGAATCCGGGTTGTGGAAATATCTGGATCATTCTTGGATATAGAAGTTAGGGGGCCCCCACACAGGAAATAGGTGACATCCTCTTAGGGTTGTACCCCCACAGTCATTATTTGCCACTTCAAATGACAAGCAGAATAATTTACTAGGTTGTTTTTCCCTCTCATTCTATGGTAATTGGTAAATTGGTCTGACCTTATTTGGTAGTCACAGACTGGGGCCAGGGACTTTTGGGTCACATTCATGGTCTTTTTGAATGTTTCTTGGCATTATTACGCTCTGACCATATTATGATGGGGAAAATACGTTGGTGCCATGTGGGACTCTGAAAAGGAATTTCCTTGAGGGACAGCTGAACGCTACAGTAAGACTTCAATCATGAAAAAGAAGTGTTTCAATGACACACTTTGCTGGTTGGAATTAGTACTGTTAGAAACTCATTCCCAGAGGTAGAGATGCTACAGAAAGCTACAGATGCTACAGGAAGGTTTTTAGGGTTGTTTATAACCATAAAATAGTAGTTGATGAGAAAGATAAACAGGTGAAGGGGGTGGAGATTGAAGTCTGGGTAACATGTTCAAAGTTTCACTAACAGAACAGTCCATAGTTATTTACAAAGAAATTAAAACTTGAAGGTCTGAAAAACTCCCAATATTTTAAGGGATGGAAGATTTTTAGAAAGTCATAAGATCACAAGGAGTTGAAACTTATCTGATTATCTAAGTTGGATGGACAGATTTAGGAAGCCCAGGGGCAATGAAGGTAAAATCTGGATATAAACTGAGGCTCACTCCAACATTCACTGGTTTAGTCTTAGGAGAAGCTCTGTGTCCTATGACAAGTAGTCTTGAAGGGGTAACTCTGTCCTCTCTGCTTGGGTAAACATTTATTCATTTTTCCCAGAAAGATAAAGAAATAATGAAATGATAAACCAAAAACCTGTACTTTAATACTGAAATTTCAAAATAAGTTTAGTAACTTAGGCTTGCGATAAAGTCACTTTTGTATATTGTTTGTATTTTATTTTATTTTTTAAAAGATTTTACTTATTTATTTGACAAAAAGAGAGAGATCACAAGTAGGCAGAGAAGCAGGCAGAGGGAGAGGGGGAAGCAGGCTCCCCGCTGAGCAGAGAGCCCCGACATGGGGCTCAATTCCAGGACCCTGAGATCATGACCTGAGCCGAAGGCAGAGGCTTAACCCACTGAGCCACCCAGGTGCCCCTATATTGTTTGTATTTTAGGCTTAAGAGGAAGTAAGATTCTAAATTTAAAGATCTGGTGTATTAGATGTATAAAATTTCTTATAAGAAAAATTTTTTAAAATACTGACTTGTCAGGCGGTTTAAGAGTTTGCCAGTGTAATTTAGGATGTCTGAGAGAATCTGATTAATGAAATGTATAAATAGCTAAATATTTATAAGCGTTTGAGCTGTCAAATGTAAGAGATATTTGAGCATTAAGCAAAGAAGTACAAGGGATCGTCCCTAGATGATATAAAAAGGTCTAAAGAAAAATAGATTTGAAAGTTATATTTTAATAAATTGAATATTCATCAAATTATTATCAAAAATATGCTTTTCTGTACACAAAAGCCCCCGAGATAAAAGCTTACTTGGACCATGGGTAGTGTAAACCCTGTCTCCACTACTCCTTTGCACATGACTTTGAGTCAGTTATCCAGTGTCTTTGTTCCTCTTTCCTCGTTGTAGTATGGAGCTGCGACTCATATTCTCTTAGGGGATTGAATGAAATTTCATAAGAAGCTATAGGTAAAGCCCTTAGTGTCTGCCATACACAAGGGGCTCAGTAATTGAATAACATTCTATTACGGATAATTTTAAGATTTAAGAATCTCAGCATACAGTACATAAATATAGCCACACATTGCTGCCAGGGCCCTGGAGGGAGTCCCAGTTAAGGGCCCTAGGAGGGCCACAGAAGACTCTGCTTTCCAGCACTTGAGGCTTCAGCTGATTCTTCTCTTTAGCAGTTACCCGCTTTTTGGAAACGAACTATTATAAAATTTTTTTTTTACTTGAATAATAGTCATCTGTACTAAAATAACAGATTTCCTAAAAGAAAGTCACAGAAATATGGTTCTCCATGGGCATTGACACATGGTGGTGATAGGGTTACCATAAGCAAACCTGTAAAAGATAAGCGTAAAAAAAAATGCCTGACTTCACAGGCAAAGAGAAGGATTGTTGCTGTGTTCAGCTGTGTTCACCTGATGGCAAAAATTTGTTTAAAACCTGTGCTTGCTACAGTAAATTAGATAGGTATGGAAAGTATGTTTGTGTCAAAGCTGACTGTACCGATTTAATAAGAGGTGTGGGCAAGCTGTGTTCATCCTCATCCTCTCCTATACAAGAGGGATGGAGATTGAGCAGAAGCGAACTTGAGGAATAAAAAGCCACATCCTACATTCTACCCACACCAAAAATCCTGGCACTACCAGAGACTGGAACGACACGGGAGAGGAAGATAAGTCATGATCAGATATTAAATCTCAAGTTCAGCTTCCACTATTTGTAATGGTAAATACTGCCCTGCAACTCGGGAAGAAATTGTATTAAGCTCAAAGAAGGTGAGAATACAGTTAGCATAAATCTGTGCTTAAAACATCCATGGAATGTGGGAATCACTAACTCTTGTCGATTGCTGCTTCTTATTTTAAATTAGCAGTCCATCTGTTACTACGCAATCATAGAATCAGACAACACTTCACTGCTTCACGTCTCTTCCTCTCCTTCTTGTACTGTTGCTCAATGAGACCTGTTTGATTTTGTTTTCATAAAGACTCCCAGGAAGAGATTTTTATGACTTCCCTTGTTAGTGCTTCCATAGCTGTCAGCCCACATAACCAGGAAATCTTTCCCGATGTCTCTTAGGAAATCCCCTTAAAATTAATGAGTAACCAAGTCATGCTTCTGAGTGGGAGGGAGAGATAATTGAATACAAGTCTGCTGAACCAAAGAGGAATGGGGCCTCAGTTCATTAGTTGATATCTGAGCTTCCAGAACTGACAAGACAACTTCTACAGGTGAATCACTGACTAGGAGAGAGGTGACTGGTTCCTTGCCCACCCCTTTGTTTTAGGGAGAGTCTAGTAGACCCGCACCAGAGAATGCCACTATAAAAAAACAACAGAACCTCAGTTTGCTTCAGAAACCCTTGGAAATTTGGAGAGAGCCATGTATGGAATAGTTACCACTTAAAAACATTTCATTGTACTTACTTGTGATCTTTCTCTGTGTGTCAAATAAATAAATAAAATCTTTTAAAATTTTCATTGTACAGTAAAAGATCTTAAGGGATACATATATACATTTATTTATTCAATTTTCAATAACTACTTAAAATTGTAACATGTGGTTCACAATAAAATGGCTTATTAAAAAATCAAGTTGTTGAGTCAGTGTTGGGAGGTAGATGGGACTGTTGTTGTAGAAATGACTGAGGTGACTTAGTGACGTCACTTGTCATGGCCACTAAAGCAAGAAAAATGAGAAAAGATTCCATTGTATTTCTAAATGAAAGCTACTCAAGGAAAAAAAAAGGTTAGATACAAATACAGATTAAAATCAAGTTAAATTCAGATTAGAAGATTCCTGGTAACAGGGTTAGTGGCAAAGAAACTATTTAAACACTGAAAGAGAAGGTCCAAGAGAATTAAAGTTACTAAGCTGGGGCTCAGGGAACAATGCAATGGGCAAGATCAGAAAAACTGGGGGGCAGACAACTGTCTAGTAAAGAACATGGCCAAGGGGGATTTGAGCAGCATTGGTCGAAGCAGGGTTTGCAGATGGGGTGAGGAAAGAAGATAGACGAGATCCAAGTATCATCCGCATAATCCTACTTTAAGCTCCAAATTCAGGTTTCAATACTAGTAGAAACTGTGAAGATAGCAGTCCAAAGCTCCCGTGGCCGCAAATCAGCACAGATCCAGACAAGCAGGAGTGGGCTGCCCCTGGTCTTAAGGCACTCTGGTGTATGTTGGTAAAAACCACCCCATCCTCCAGGGACTGGGGCTGTGTTTCAAGTGTTGGTGAGTGGATTCTGGCCTGGATCAACAGCTGGGGCTCCTGTGTGGGACAAGTTCACAAATGCACACTGTGGCTCGGCAACAATGGTTACACCAGAACATTATGTGTTCTCATCCTGGGACCCACTCAACAGCCACTGACTCACAGTTTCTGGAGGAAGATCCTGGAATCTTTATTTGCTCCATAACATTAAAAAAATTATATATATATATATATATATATAAATTATATGTAAATTATATATATATATTTAAGATTTTATTTATTTATTTGACAGAGAGATCATAAGTAGGCAGAGAGGCAGGCAGAGAGAGAGAGGGAGAGATGAAGTAGGCTCCCTGCTGAGCAGCGAGCCCAATACGGGGCTTTCAATCCCAGGACCCTGAGATCATGACCTGAGCCGAAGGCAGAGGCTTAACCCACTGAGCCACCCAGTCATCCTTGTAAATATGTATATGTATTTAAAATATTTCACATTTATATATAATAAATACACATAATATATAATTTACATATATAAATATACACTTTTTGGAGGCAGAAGTAGTACCTGCCTATAGAAATAAAAATCAGGGGCTCCTGGGTTGCTCAGTCAGTTAAGTGTCTGATTCTTGCTTTTGGCTAGGGTCATGATCTCAGGGTCATGAGACTGAGACTTTGTCCAGCTCTGACTGGCTCCACCCATCTCCACCCTGGGTGTGGAGCCTGCTTGAGATTCTCTCTCTCGCTCTCCCTCTGCCTCTCCACATTCCTTGTGCTCTCTCTCTTTCTAAAAAAAAAAAAAAAAAATCATACAAGAGGAGCACCTGACTGGCTCAGTCAGTTAAGGGGTTAAGCATCTCACTCTTGGTTTGGGCCCAGGTCATGATCTCAGGGTTGTGAGGTTGAGCCCCTGAGTACAGCTCTGTGCTCAGTGGGGAGTCTGCTTGAAGATTCTCTTCCTGTGTCCCTCCCCCACTCTGCACTCTTTCTCTCCCACCACTGCCCCCAGATAAATAAATCTTTAAAAAAATAAAGAAAAATACTCTCCAATTAAAAACAAAATCATACAAGTGTGTGCATGAGGAAAAAAGTGAAAGCCTACCTTCCTCTTTGGACACCATCCCAGACTCCCCAGGATTAAAACTAGATTTTCCTAGTACACATAAAAATGTACCCAGGGTACCAGGGTGGCTCAGTCAGTTAAGCGTCTGCCTTTGGCTCAGGTCATGATCCCAGAGTCCCAGAATCGAGTCCCACATCGGGCTCCTTGTTCAGCAGGGAGCCTACTCCTCCCTCTCTCTTTGCCCTTCCCCTGCTTGTGCTCTCTCTTATTCACTCTCCCTCTCAAATAAGTGAAAAAAATCTCTAAAAAATGTATCCATATTCTCTTTATTAATGTCTCATATGGGACAAAAAATTATGAGACAATATTCACAAAGCTCCCTATACATTCCCCACTCCTCCCCTCATCATGAAAAGAAATCTTTGCCACTTGAAACCCAATCACTTGGTCGAGGAGGTGAAGAAAATGAGTTCGAAGAGATGGAACTCAAAGGAGCCTGAGATGTTTGAATCAGTCAGGATCCTGGCAGGAAACAGATGGCACACTCAAGCTGGGTCACGAGCTTAATTAAGGGACTGTTGACAAAGGGAACAGGGTTTCAAGAAGCGACCAAGAGATGCAGAAGTACCCCAGGGTTAATGACAACTGGGACCTGTTAGCTCCGCTAGGCGTCATGGTGTAAGGAGTAGGGGCTGCTGATGCTCAGCAAGGAGAGCCAAGGGAAAAAACAACCTGACCTCCGTCTCCTCCTTTCCTTCTTCTTCCTGCCAAGGCGCCCCCTCGCCTGACCCATTGGGAAGCCAGAAGGCAAAGGGGCTTGGTATTACCATCCATTTAGGTCAACCTTCCAGGACACAGAACAGGAGAGTGTCAGGAGTTGGAGGGGCAACTGGAGAAAAGCCAGCACATGTTTCTGAAAATATACATCTTCAGAGGCAAGAGGAGGAGTGGGAAAAAAATGCCAAGGCCCCGTATACAAAGAACAAAAGCAGCTGGGGTGCTCAGAGACAGCATAACAGCCTCTAGTTCTGTCACCAAGTCCCCGGTTTGTATGTTGTGGGCATGCGCATGTGTTAGAGCTAAGGGACTCTTTTCACACTGTGGAGAATGGGCTCTCTTCACACTTTTGTTTTGTCAGTAAATGAATACTTGAAAGCCACTGTAGTTATTATTTCTTCAAGAAGGCATGACGTGAAGGAATGAGGACAGCAACACATAGGGTGTGGAGACTAAACCCAGGGCACACACTGAGTCCCTTTCCTGCCTCATCTGTACCGTTCTTTCCAAACAACTCTATGAAGTAGGGACTATCATCATTCTCATTTTGCCAAAAGAAGACATTATGGCTGAGAGAATTTAAGTAACCTGCCCTAAGTCACAGGGATGTGGGAAACACGGAGGTGTGAACTCCAAGTCTGTGTGAGTCCAAACCCCCGACACTGACATCTTATGCCGAGCACAGGACCTATCTGCCCATTTCCAGTCTTTCCTTGATCATTTTCCTTCAGGGTTCTGGCAGCAGGGTCTGGAGTTTCCCTAGTTAGTTATGCAGCAAAGCTGGTTACACAATAAAGGAAAGAAGGGCAATTCTGACACTAATTTTAGGGCAAAGCACAGATGTCTTTGATGTTTTCATTGTACATGAGAACAGAGCCAGTGATCCGACAGCTGCTGGCAGCCCCGATCAAATATGCAGAATATTAAGGCAGCTTTATCTCAGCCCCTAATTACAGCTGGCACAGAGGAAATTTATTTTGCAAAGGAGGAGATGTCAAACGGTATCAATGCAATATATAACCAAATATGATTGCTTCATTCTACTTTCTCAGGGCTGTCCAATTACAAAGCATTTTCTACAAAGCATTTGTTAAAAGATGTTCCTCTCCACCTCCGTAATACAAACTTTGTTTTGGATATTACTGGAACAGCTCAATTGCTTTCTTGTCCTATACTTCAATTTATTTTTTTCTTTTCCTTCAGACATAAACTATAGCAAGCACTTAATTCCAAAAGAAAATATAATTATAACATTCTTGTCTAGTCCAGGTTTTTATACCCACATAACCTACATCATATGAGTATAATTTAATGACTTTTTATCACCAAAAATCGTTTCATACTTGTAATGACAGAGAACTAACTGGCTCTATAATGCTGATGTAGAACAAAGAACAAACAGGTGGCTACTTCAACGACCCATTGTCATAGGTCTGTTTCACATGTTTGGCCAAAGACGTTGCAAGCCATGCAGGTTCGAACAAATGAGCACTGCCCGGATCCCCTTGTGGTCCAGTATGGGCGGGGACTCCAGCTGTTCATCCCTTCAGGGTCTGCCTCAGTTCTAGAGACCACCTCCTGATGCCATGCCTTTCTAGGGGCAGTGCACATCCAGTGACCTAGTGAGGCATGCTACAGAGGCGCAGGTGTTTTAACCTGTTCTTGGACTTCCTCCAGCATGTTCCTTCTGTTCCACCTTCCTTCCTCTCCCTCCTCTCAGTATCAATCTCTCATAAATGTCTCATGCTCAACTCTAGCTCACCATTCACTGGAATCTGCTTCTGGAGTCCCCAAACGGTGACACCACAGAAAGTCAACCCCTTGAAAGTCATTCTCCTTGTTGAGGGGAATGATCTTTGATCCACTATTTGACAGTGGAATACACATGGAGTTAAAGTCCAGTGATGACTTCCAGTATTAAATTGGCACACTAAAGTCTATCAATTCATTATATACCAGAAACTTAATTTTTTCTCTGAATGCACTGCTAAAGCAGTAAGCACTTTCCCCCCTTTTTAAAAATCTTTCTTGATTTCAATGTATCTGATACTCTCAAAGTCTCTTTCTCCTTGATCCCTTTTCCCTATTCCATTTCAAAGAAAATACTCTCTGTTTTCCCTTCTATCTTTTTGGCTATTCCTTTACAATCTGTGCTTATTGCCCTTGGCAGTGGACCCCAAGATTCTATCCTGGGTCTTTGTTCTTCCACCTTCCCTCCCTTTTCCCAAGTGACCTCATCACATGCGTCCACATCTGCTCATATGCTGGCCAGGTCCCATTTTTGAGCTTACAGTTCAGACCACGCTCTGAGCTCTGGAGCCAGAGTTTCTCAAACAAGAACACCCCAGAAGGAATGTTTTATCTCCACATCCTTCCCCCAAAACACTGCCAAAATGAAAATAACCAACAACAACAGCCTGTTTATCCTCTAGTAGTCCTGTATTCATAAAGAATACCACTACTCACCCAATAATCTTAGCCTGAAATTGGAGAGACAACCTAGACTTGTTCCACTTTCTAATTCTCCACCTAAAAGCAGCTCTAAGACATTAAATTCTCACTCCTAAACAGCTTGATTAATCTCGTCTTTTTCTTTCTACTGTCTCTCATTTCTTCTTCCAGGGGTGCCTTAAAGTCTCCAGTATCAGCCTATAACCTTTCTCCTTAAACTCATCTCTTTTTTTTTCCTCCTCTACCAACTGATCATGCTATGTCACTGTTTAAAATCTCCCATGGCTCATGGGTTAGCATGCAAGTGCCTTAGTGATAGGGACCTTATCAATCTAGTCTTGCTGTCAAGCATTCATTCTTTAGGGTCTACCCTGAGTCTTGGGCATAAAGGCATCAGACAGAGCCATGCAGAGGGTAGGGGGTAGGGTTCCCTCTACCCTCTGCATGAATACCCTTTCTGTTCCCCCTCATCCTCTCTTCAATGAGCTCTTCATCATCCTTCAAAATTCAGCTTCTGCTGACACCCTCTTTGCAAAATTCTTCCCAGAATCCCCTCCTCTGGCACCTGAGCACATACTTATCAAGGCATTTACCGTGCTGTGAAGGAACTGGTTCTCTCATATGGGTCTACAAAACTCCTGAGAAGAGGGGTTCTACCTTACACGAGTTTAGATCAGGATGTACAGCGTAGTACCCATTGCAAAGTAGGCTTCATAATGCGTTTCTGAGAGGAGGGGGAATGTAATTATTTGTCATTATAAATAACGGTAATGGTAGATTTGTAAAACGCATGTGCCCATATTGATATTGTGCCATGTAGATCCTTGCCACATTTTAGAAAAGGTTTTTATCAATGTTAGGTACTGAACACACACACATGCACACACACACATCGATTAGAAACACTTACATTGATTTTTCCTTTAGAAGTTATAACAAAACTATTTATGTAATTTTATAATATATAGTATTTATAATATATTCATATTGTATATAAAATTATTTCTATAAAATATACGGTACGTTTATAAGTTATTTTGTGTAATATTTGTATTTTAATATACATTTATAGCTATAGAGCATATTATGAAAATATTTATATAAAAATTACAGATAATTTTATATGTAATACATACAATTATGTTAATATAATTTTAAAAGGAAAAGCCACTGTAAATGTTGCCAACGAAGACTTTTGAGTAGGTGTAGTGTTTTTCATGGAGTAGGTGATACACAGTTTCTGTCTCTTCAAACTGACTGTCAACATATGGGTAAATAACAATCTGCTGACTTTGAAAAATTAGTTATAATCCATTTCACATAATGCGTGCAAAGCACAGCAGGCAACAGCCCATAATTGAAGGATTAGTTTTGGGCCTTAGGGTGGTTTTTAAAATTCACAGGCTGACAGAATGTTACACCCCATATGGACCCAGAATATTCTCATCAGGGAGTTTCCAGTGCTCTCTTTTCCTCCTACAGAATACTGTGTGTGCTAGGTACCGGAGAGAGAGAAGAACCGTCAGAACAGCAAGAGACTCTCCCTGGTGATATGGTGAGCAGCAGGCTGAGAGTGCCTTGGAAGAATCTGAACCGGGCCTGCAGTGGATTAGACCTGAAAAGCCACGTAGGTCAGTTCGAATTTTCCGTAGTCAAAGGCACCCTGCCGCTTTTGCTTGTCTCATGCCTGCACCTTGCATCCTGCCGAAATTGCTCCGCACACCCTGCTCCGTTCAGATCTTAATGGCTTGCGAGTGTGGAGTAAGAGGCTGCCCATGTGACTGGCATCTCTAACATCTCTTCCCCGACTTTGCTCCTCTCTTTTCTCCCACCTGTCTGCATTGATCTGCACCATTTCCCTTAAACTTCTGTGCCTGCTTTTTGTTGCCACTTACTGCTTTCTTCCCTGTGGGTCTTGGTGCTGTAGGACTCCTTCTAAATCTCCCCTAGCTCTCACTGGTCTAATCCTAACTAGCACAAGCTGGCTGGCAAGTAGGAGAAAAGCAACTCTTGGTACCAATGTAGCTGGTACTTCCTGCTCCCAGGTAGGAGTACCAGTGTTTTTATGAACTATCGCATTTGCATGATATGCCTGAACAAAGCGGCGATTTGGCAAGCCTGAAGTCACACACTGGGGCTCATAGCAACTTGCTTCTACTGGTGACATGAGGATTAGAAACACTGCCTTGCCAAGCGGCTTTGAATCAGCTACAAGTGGGGGAGCAATGAGTCTGGATTCCCTCTGTAGAGGGTGACAAGGCTTTTGATATTCGTTAGGTGTCAAATCCTTTGTTTAGGGAGGCAAAATATACACACATACGTACACCAAAAAAAGGATTTCTTGATTACTTATTAGGCTTTATGCTATCATTAGGACGAGTGTTTGAGTTTCCGAGTAAAGCTTGTTAGTCACCTCTCAGATATCTTTGCAAAATGAAGCTAATCCATGGTCTAAAAAAATTAAAAATAGCCCATATCTACAGTGATTGACAGCTGAATCAGGAATGCATTTGGTGTTTTTGAAAAGGAAGGATTGACTAAAATTTAAATTAATCTGTTTTCCCTACAAACGCAGCATAATAGAAAGACACAGGGAGAATTATGCTGGGGGTGTGTGAGGGTGGAGGTGGGTATAAACTGGGAATGAGATTTCTTGGAGAAAAACTACAAAACGGGCCAAGCACACATGGATTGCGTGACTTCATTTAGTTGGAGAAGGAGCACCGAGCATCATGCTGATCTCAATAGTCTTCCCCGAGGAGAAATGATCTCTCTTTTCCTGGCAAGGCTATAGCTCTGAAAGTCTATTCCACCCTTTGGCATTTATCTTACGCTATCCTGAAATACTATCTCTTTTAGAAAGGTTTTATCTTTTCATTATACAGTGATCTGCTTATGTGTCTGACTTTCCTAGGATGTCCATCCATTCCAGGTAGCCTGAAACAGCTCTGCTTTATGCCTGTGGTGATGGTTATTAGCAGTGATGATAATGATAATTATTAGCAGTGCCCCATCTCCCGCCCATAAGCGTCCTGGGTAGGATGATAACTTATAAAGTTATTCTAGTCTCATCCCCAACTAAACCAAAGTCTCATGGGTCAGTCAAGTTCCTGGCAAAGAAACTACACACTCTACTGGGATTCTGGAGAGATCCTAATGAAGAGACTACTTACCATAGTGTGAGCAAGGCAGGAGAATCAACAAAAGATACCTAGGCCCCAGGCCAGGAAAGACAGAGGGAGAAAATGATGTGATGGGACCCCAGTTGAGAGGTAGAACCTTAGAAGAGGAATGACCCTAGAGAAGTCACAGTCTTAGAAGGACACAAACAATGCAGGCTGGCTAAGCACGGGAAGCAATTCTCCACCTCTCTGTCCTGCCACCATTAGTCTCCTGAGTGTGGAACCCAAATGGAAGCCAGAAGTGAGAAAGTTGGAAGCTGCTGGAGAAAGGGCAGAGAAAGGCCAGAAAAAGAATGGATGGTCTCAGGGGGTCTGGGGTTGGTGAGGTGGTAAACAGAAAATATAGCTCCTTAAATGATGTCCCTCTGTCCTCAAGTCAGTTAAAAAACATCTGTGGGTACACACATGCAAAACATTGTAGGAAAGGCCATGACGAGTAAGATTTGGCAGCGACTACATGGAATGTACTCTGGGACCTGGGGGACGAAGAAATAAATATGAGTTGAGCTACAAGACTGCAGAGAAATAACAGTTGAATACAATAATATAAAAAAGGTGCTTAGCAGTATATGGTGATTGTCAGATTAATGGCATAGTCCCTATGGGTTTCAGAAGTTCAACAGGTGAAAGATTGCAACAAGCTGGAGAAAAATTGAAAAAAGATTTATGGAAGAGGAAAGATTTTCAGTGACATGGAAACCAAAGCCAACTTGACAATGGCATGAATGAGAGGCAGGACTTCTTTGGGTGATTGGCAAGGTGTCAACGTGAAACACATGATCTTCTGGCAGGGAGAGCTGGAGACCCTTCTGAGATTTTCAAAGATTCAAAAACTGTCCCAGGCAATACGTATGGAAGTGTCTGAAGGGAGTTCATTTGTAAGAGACATAAGGTGCAAGTGGTCATTGACTCACTCCTTCCACAAACATTTACTGAGGGCTTGGTAAGTGTCAGGCATTCTTATGGATCTACTGGTGGTAAGACATGGTGCCTTCCCTTGAGGAAAGGAAATGAAAAAACTAAGCAAGTCATTGTTTTGATCTGTGATTGTATAGGTGAGCAGATGATAGGTGAGTACACAGAAGATCATCGAAATGAGATTCGGGCAGGAGGAGGGGTTGGTCAGGAAAACTTCCTACAGGCAGTAACAGAATCTGAGTTCTGTAGGGGGAGTAGAAGTGTAATAATTGTATATCCATTCACTTATGTCCATCCTGCTGTAACAAATAAATATGATGGCTAGCTTAAGAAACACACAGAGCCCAGAAATAAACCCATGCCTACATGGTCAATTAATCTACAAAAAGGAGGCAAGAATATACAATGGAGAAATAATAGTCTCTTTAATAAATGATGCTGGGGAAAACTGGACAGCTACATGACAAAGAACGAAACCGGACCACTTTCTTACACCACACACAAAAATAAACTCAAAATGAATTAAAGATCTAAATGTGTGCTTGAAACCATAAAACTCCTAGAAGAAAACATAGGCAGTAATCTCCTTGACATAGGCCATAGCAACATTTTTCTAGATATGTCCCCTCAGGCAAGGGAAACAAAAGCAAAAATAAACTACTGGGATTACATCAAAATAAAAAAGCTTTTGCACAGTAAGGGAAGCCATCAATAAAACAAAAAGGGAACCTACTGAATGGGAGAAGATATTGCAAATGATATCTCTGATGAGAGGTTAACATCCAAAATACTGAAGAAATTCACACAACTCAACACCAAAAAAACTCAAATAGTCTGATCAAAAATGGGCCGAGGACGTAAATAGACATTTCTCCAAAGAAGATATCCAGATGGCCAACAGATACATGGAGAGATGCTAGTCATTAGGGAAATGCAACCACAGTGAGCTATCATATTACACAGGTCAGATTGGCTAGAATCAAAATGGTCAGATATAACAAGTGTTGGTTAGAATGTAGAGAAAAAGGAACCTGCACCCTGTTGTTGGAACTGTGAAGTAGCACAGCCACTGTGGAAAACAGTAGAGAGATTCCTCAAAACATTAAAAATAAAAATATCATATGATCCAGTAATCCCACTATGGGGTATTTGCCCAAAGAAAACAAAAACATTAATTAGAAAAGTTATTTGCACCCCTAGGTTTGTAACAGCGTTATTTACAATAGACAAGATATGGGAGCAGCCCAAGTGCCCATCCACAGATGAGTGGATAAAGAAGACGTGGTGTATATATACAATGGAACATTACCGAGTCATAAAAAATTAGATCTTGCCATTTGGGACAACATGAGTGGATCGATCTAGAGAGTATTAAGCCAAGTGAAGTAAGTTAGACAAAGACAAATACTATATGATTTCACTCTTCTGTAGAATCTAAAAAAAAAACAAAACAAAACAAACAAAGAAATAATCCAAGACTCCAAAATACAGAGAACAAACTGGTTGATGGTTGCCAGAGGGGAGGGGGGTGGGAGGGATGGGGGAAACTAGGGAAAGGGGATTACGAGGCACAAACTTCCAGTTATAAAATAGATAAGTCACCAAGATGAAAAGGATAGCACAGGGACCAAAGTCAGTTATATAGTAGTAAAGTATGGTGGCAGGTGAGGACCTCACTCAGTGATGAGCACTGAGTCAAGCATAGAAACGTTGAATCACTATGTCATACAGCAGAAACTAAGATAGTGCTGTGGGTAAACTATGCTTCAAAAAAAAAAACAAAACTGAAATTAAAAAAAAGCAACTTCCTTAATCTTAAGATTGTCTAAAACAAATCTGTAACAAATACTATTATTAATATTCATTTATTGAAAGCTTTCCTCCAAGAAGCAGAACCCAGTTTTTACCATTTCCATTCAACATTGTAGGTGAGATATCACATAGGAAATAAAGCAACAAAAAAGAAAAAGAAAGCATGAAGATTAACTTCAAAACAACAAATCTGTCATTATATATGGAGGACATTATTGTATACATAGAAAATCCACCATAATCCAAAAGCAATTACAATTAAAAAGTGCATTAAGGGACAGTTTCTGGATACAGAATTAATATGTAAAACCAGCTGGATACTCAGTAGGAGCAAGAAACAAATAGAAAATAAAATTAAATGACAAATGCCAGACTGGGAAACAAGTATTCACAACAGAAAATAACCAACAACGGCTTAGCTTATAGAATTAAAAAACAAAGAACCAAAAAAAACTTCATCCTGAATGAAGTCTGCCATACCCACTCTGCCACCCAGGGAACCCAGAGCAGAACCACAGGGTCCCTCTCACCAGGGCCCAGGCCAGTGAGGCCCAGTGGTTACCTGGCGGTGGGCCCACAGCCTGCGGTGCACTGTGCCTGCCTCGCCGTGCCCCTGGAGCTTGGCCCCATGCTGGCCCAGATCAGTGTGTATGGATGGGGTCGGCCCAGGGGTCCTGTGGCTCTAGTTACAAAGTAGAGTTTTTGTTTGTTTGTTTTTAAGTCTTCAGATCAATCTAAGAAAAACTCAAAAACCCAACAGAAAAGTGAGCAGAGTCTATGAAGGGGAACAAGGTGAGGCGACTAATCAACATTCCCTACAAAATAACTCACCTTCGGAAGGTGAGCACAAGCCCAGGTGACAGGATCTCTGCAGGGTGGTGGGAGGGATTCATTCCAGGAGGTGGAGCCACAAGGGTCACCTTACCACTGTCCCGGCTGTGGCGAAGATCCACAGAACAGGACTGCTGGGCAGCTCTGGAGGTCCCATCTCAGCCCTTGCCCTCAATCCAAACCAGTATAACATCCCCATGACCGACAGCATGCCATGAAGAGGCTGAATGCACAGTAAAACACAAGAAAAAGAGCAACGCACAGAGCAGAATATTAAAAAGGTGGATTAAGCCGCTGCCTTCGGCTCAGGTCATGATCTCAGGGTCCTGGGATCGAGCCCCGCATCGGGCTCTCTGCTCCGCAGGGAGCCTGCTTCCTCCTCTCTCTCTGCCTGCCTCTCTCTGTCAAATAAATAAATAAAATCTTTAAAAAAAAAAAAAAGAAAAGAAAAAGAAAAACATGGAGTGAACTTAATTAGCTTTTATTTGTCATATTTGGGTCATATTTGGTCATTGGGTCATTGGGTCAATATGGGTCATATTTGATCCCAGAACGGCCTTACAAGGTGGTCCTTTCATCCTCACTCATTGAAGAGTCAGTTTGGAGTTTGAGGGGTGATGAACTCAGATAATGACTGCCCAGGGTATCTAATAAAGAAAAAGATCTTAGTTCTTCTGGCTTCCTGTTCTGTCTAGTTGCTTGTGTATTGCAGCTATATGAAAAATATGGCAGCCTCAGAGAAAATACTGGATGTCAATAAAAGATAAATGTGTTTATTTATATAGGGCTTACCATTTTTATTACAAAAGTAATATAGATGGAGAAAAGTGAGAAAATACAGGTAAGCAAAAAAAAAAAAAAGGCAAACACAATCTTCAAATGACTTGTAACATTTTGTCTTATATACCTCCAGTTTCCCCCTTAGTACGTATGTGTATATATGTACACACATATGTATGAGCATCATTTTCACTAAAAACTTTAATATTTTCATGACTATATCTTACACATTTTTCAATAACAGTAAGAATTCTATAAGATCATTTTGGAGACTGAGTGATATGCCATTTATGAATGGGCTGTATTTTACTGAACTGTGTTCCTGCTGTGGACATTTGGGTCGTTTCTAATTTTTTACCATTATAAACAACATAGTGATAAAGTAATTAGAATTTAAATTTACTAATTAACCTTTGGCTTTTTCATTGCCCAATTTAGATTATGAAATCAAGTTTGGGTAAGCTATGTTTTATAAAGTGGTTGTGCAAAGAACAGTTGTTTTTAAAGTGCTCTAAGAGAAACACACAATGTTCTCTGGTTCTCAGGTATGAGAACAAATGGATGTGAATGTGTATGGAGGAAAACAATTATACAGGAAATTGGTGTGGTTATTAGAAAGGAAGTGGAATGAAAACTATTTTTGAGTTGAGTCACCTTCTATTTTCAGGGAGGACAGAGACCACATTTTTTAACAGGATTCCTTTGCTTTAATGACTTTATCAATGTCTCCCCAAGGAACATAAGAATATGATCAACTCTCCAAAATGATCTAGGAATTGATCAGCTTTGTGAATAACCACAGTCCCAGTTAAGCTCAACTTCCTTTTGATTATATACAGTGATTCCTGGGCATACATTCTTAAATATTTTTGCTTAATTTAGAAGCAACGCTTGGGGCTAGAACACATATTATAGACTGACTACCCTTCTCCATCTGCATTTTTTGAAGTAGGCTCTACATGAAGGAGCATGGAGCCCAACGCAGGTCTTGAACTCATGACCCAAAAACCAAGACCTGAGCTGATAATCATGAGCCGGTTGCTTAACCCAGGTCCCCTTAGACTCTCCTTTTTTGACTGATCATTGCCTCTTCTTCAGAATTCGTACTAACTACACTCTTTGCTAGGTACCCTCGCAAGGCCTCCAGTACTCTAACAGCTGAAATTCTTGCTCCCCAGTGAAGATGCTGCAGAGTATTTGGAAGAGATATTTCTGGCTTGTCTGGACAAGGCTAGATTCTTGACACCAGCACAAAAGGGATACGGCAGGCCAGTGATAAAGGTGTGGCCTCTGTCCAGACAAAAGAATGCATGGATTCCCCTAAAGTGTTTGGAAGATCACCCAGAGTTGTGAACTCCAAGAAATCTTGGCAGGATATAAGTATGTCTCAACAGCTTCAACCCCATTCCTGTTGCAAATATTTTCTATTCTAAAATGAAAAGAATAGATAACATTAATTAACCCCACACATAATTTTAAAAGAAGATGACATTAATATAACATAAAGGAGAACTTAAGAAAGAGAAACAAGAACTGTAACCAGGTTCTTGCACTAACACGTAGAATCACTGTGACTGTGGCAGCTAGAAATGCAGACTGACACTGGGATGTATTAATGACTCAGATACCACATGTGGTATCACCATTGGTGAGGTGATCTTCCAAAATGGTATGAAGTGCTGGGTGAAATTCTAAGTGAGACAGCATCTGACCTTCCCTGCATTTATATGGTAATGGCATTCCTAGAAAATACCGTTCATCTAACACTATTCAAAAATACTCTGTGTCTTATGTAATAAAGTGGGGCTCAGATCATTACAAACATAGTTCTCACCTGGGAATGACATTCAAAGCTTGTCTCTGATAGGAGAAAGCTCTTTGTCTTCATGACCAACCCACATATTGTCGGACTTCTCTAATCCCAGGATCCTGGCCAGTTGCACCCCACTCATTGAGCAAATCAAAATAACCACAAAATTACCAAATGTTCCCTTAGGGTAGTGTATTTCTCCTATCTTTACCCCAGCCACTGCTTTAACATATTCTGACTCTTTCTGACCTAGAAGGAGTCTTGTCTTCACCTGTGAGGTGAAGAGAATGAGGTTAACCTGAATCACATCATGATTTTTTTAAAATTGTGGTAAAATATACATCTAATAAAACTTATAATTTTAACCAATTTTAAGTATGTAGTTCAGTGGTATTAAGAATATTCACATGGCTGTGCAGGGATTACCAGCATTTATCTCCATAACATTTTCATCTTTTCCTCCAGGTATTTTTTTAAGAAAAATCATGTAGTGTATTTTATTTCTGGTTTTCTTAGGTCTTTCTAATGGCATCTACCTGGGGCTTTGGTCTGTTTCTTGATTTGGATCTGGCCAGATTTGTGACTCAACTTTCTGTCAAGTTGGCCAACTACTGACACCTGCTTATGCTGACCACCCTCCTACCCCCCCAGTCATGTGATATCCACACATCTCCCCTTTCCCGCAGGCCTTGGCTCACTGGAGCTTGGGGCTGAGTAACGCTGTAACTCCTCATCACTTCGCATTCCAAAAAATTCACATCCTCCTTGGTACATCATTTCATATTAGTTAGGTAATTTTAGTCCTTCTTATATTCAACCTTGCATTCTTGCTTTATTTGTCTACACCTGCTTCTCTGAAATCTAGGCTTCATAGTTGTGAGAAAAGGCAACAGGGTGGGGTAGAAAGGACATGAGACATAGAATCAGAGACATGAGCTAATTCCAGTTCTATCTTGTACTGGCTGGATGACTGAGTGCAAGAACCTTCACTGCTCTGAGGCTTGATTTCCTCCTCTGAAAACCAGGGCACTGGTCACTAGATAAACTCCAGCTTTAAAAATACAAGTTTATGGGGGCACCTGGGTAGCTCAGTTGGTTTAGAGACTGACTCTTGGTCTCAGCCCAGGTCCTGATCTCAAGGTTTAAGTTCAAGCCTGCATGGGTTCCATGCTGGGCATGGAGCCTACTTAAAATAAAATAACATACAAGTTTATAAATTAATTTCTTATAGAAGATGGTATCTACCTACTTCATAGGATGTTCATGTCAGGTGTAAGTGAAAATCATAAAAGTATAAGGCATTATTAAATAGCTCTGATTGTAATAAGAGATGCCTCATTCATGCTTTTCTAATGGTAAAATATACAATGAAACATACCATCAACTGGGATTCTAAAAACATAAGGTTGGATAATACCACCTGCAAACCCAGGCATGATTTGCTTTATTTTGTAGGGATGTGGTTCTCTACAAATGTTTGCTAAAAGAATGTTTGTGCTCCAGAAAAGTTATACAAAACCTCAATTTTCAGGTATTTAGGAGACAATGAGTTCACTTATTTAGCAGGGAGCTAAGCTTGGAAAGCCCTGGAGCATGGGTAGACGTATGACATTGATTTGCGCCTGGCGTTGTGTGAGAACACAGCTTATCTTTATCAGCCTTTATGATATTATCCGAAAAGTCGGCCTGACAGTGATATTTTTCCATGAAAGGAGAGGCTCCCCCCCCCAGAGGAATTCTGATAGGAGAGATGAAGTGTAAAATATTATTGGACATCCTATTTCCATTTACGGAGCCCTTATACTGTTAGAGGCTGCTGGTGGAGCTCATGGACCAGTCAGAAATGGGCTGAGCCACATCCAAGCCAGAGGCAAAAGGAATAAATCCTCTATGCCGTGTATAACCACATACAGAGTTTTACGTATTTTTAGAACTGGTTAATGTCTTTCATGAACATATTACCAATGAATTTGCTTCCATTAAAGCCAGGAAAGTAAGATGATAATAATGTCTATTTTTGGTATAAATAAAATACAAACGTAAAATGCTACAAGTTCTTAATACCTACTTTTCAACTTTTCAATATTTCTTAATGTTCTGAAAAAAAATTCTAGGTGTATAAGGTATTATTACACAGTTCATACTATAATTTAAAACATTAAAACATAAAGAAAAACACATATATTGGGTTACACATTTCTCCTTTTGCCTTAGGCTCCAATATGGCTTGGCATAGCACTATCAGAACTTGTTTTCCTTTAAAATTTTATTATTCTGGGGTGTCTGGGTGGCTCAGTGGGGTAAGCCTCTGCCTTCGGCTCAGGTCATGATCTCAGGGTCCTGGGATTGAGTCTTGAATCGGGCTCTCTGCTCAGCAGGGAGCCTGCTTCCCTCTCTCTCTCTCTGCCTGCCTCTCTGTCTACTTGTGATCTCTCTCTGTGAAACAAATAAAACCTTAAAAAAAGTTATTATTCTGTTCATCATCATTTTTTTGGTATTCATTTGGATTCTTTAAAATATTGTATTACACTATTATTTATTTTCATTACTGAGTTTCTGTGTCCCCTTAAATTTTGTGTCTGAGTTCTTCATTTGCTTCCGCCATTCCTGGCCTTGGTTCCAATCCTCAATCCCAAACAAGTGTAGTAGATATAATATAAGAACTTCTAGGGGAAAGCACTAGGTGTGCTCACTATCCTAGAGGAGACTTGCAAAACCAATATCCCCCCTCCCCAAGTTCAGGTGAGTCTAGGAAGCAACATGTCATCGATGGGGAAGACATGAGCTTTAGGGTTAGATTTGGAAACAAATCCTGGCGTGCTTCCTTACCAGTCGGAGCAATGAACCTGTTTTCTTATCTCTAAAAGGGATAAACAATTTTTTAGCAGGAGTTAAATGAAAAAACTTACCTAAAGCGTCTGGACTTGATAACTGCTAACTTGTCCCCTTCTCCATCTGAGGGACAGTAAATGGACTCACCCCTTTTGAGTTGCCCACAGACATGCTCCCAGAAATGTCAGCATCGGGATTTGCACCCAGGTGTAGTGAGTGTAACTCCTCCACTGTTCTCACTAAATCACACTCATGAATTCCAGCTGCGGCAAGGCTGTGTCTTTCTAGGGCATATTTCCTGTCTAAACTGCCTGTGAGTGTTCGCTTCAGCAGCATATATACTGAACTGTCCACAAGAATTTGGATTAGTGGCTCAGGAACAAAGGTGGAATGCTGAGTCCTTCAGCTCCATTGAAACAACAAACAACACATATGAGTTGCATCTCCTCTTTCTAATTCTACAAATATTTTTTTTTAGCAAGAGATAAGATTTCCATAACATTGAAGGGATGGAAAGAACTTGAACAGTTTTTCTATATAGGAGACAGTTTGAAAACAGGAATTGGATATGTTTATTAATTGTACACCTTTGTGTGTCAAATAAAATCTTTAAAAAATATTTTAAATCATGATTTTTATGGTAGCCTTTAAGTGGCATCCAAAATAGACCAGCCCAATTTCCCCACCATGGGGAGAGAGCTGGTGGGAGAGACAGAGCTGCGGAAGAATCACGGGGATTGCTAGCCACTCTTCAGTCTTGGTTTTGAGTCCTTTCTGAGACTTAATAGGCTGGCTATCCTTTCTGGTGTTGATCATTCTATCATTTCTTGGATTCCATGAACTAATCATCTGTTTAGTGATTTTTTTTCTCCCCAAGTTAATTCAGTTCGGTTTCTGGCACTTGCAATGAAACAAGTAACTAATAAAGAAGAATCTCGTATGCCCAATAGCCCAGGAACATGATGGCTTTTCTGCCATGAGAGACGATATTAGACTTCTTTAGGTGTTGTCTACCTGAAAGTCAAGGTTCTCTACTTCTAAGACTATGAAACACTGATATATTGAATTCCCTCACATCAAATAAGAAAAAATTTACTTGAGGAAACTATGACTTTTGAGTCACCTGGGTGGCTCAGTCAGTTAAGCATCTGCCTTCAGTTCAGGTTATGATCTCAGGGTCCTGGGATTGGGCTCTCTGCTCAGCAGGGAATCTGCTTCTCCCTCTCCCTCTCCCTCTCCCCCTCCCTCTCCCTACTCCATCTCACATACACACTCTCTCTCAAATACATAAACAAAATCTAAAAAAAAAAAAAAAAAAAAAGAAAGAAATTATGACTGTTAGATGGATGCCGGTAGGTCTCATACATTGGAACTTTTAATTTATTTGCTATTTGTTCATTTACGTTATCTTCCAACTTTTTAAAAAAGGTTTTATTTATTTATTTTCAGAGGTAGAGAGAGACAGCATGAGCTGGGGGAGGGATAGGGGGAGAAGGCGAGAGAGAATCCCAAGCAGGCTCCACATCTAGACAAGGAGCCTGATGTTGATCTGAGCTGAAATCAAGAGTCAGATGCTTCACTGACTGAACCACCCAGGCACCCCTTCTAACTTTCAATTATAACTGCAAACCTAAAAAAAATTACGGGAGAAATAAATTTTCTTCAGTGACCAAACACCCACCAGGTGTCAGGCACTGAGCTCCGTGCTAGGTGACAACTGTGAACAAGACTAAATCCCTGTCTTCAAGAAGTTTATCATCTAGTGGGAGAAGAAGTTAACAGACAAATGAAATACAGTGGCTTAGATATTCTGACTTGAAGGCCATGTAAAACTGTGGATCACCCAATTAGTGCAGAGGGAAAAGAGGTGCCACTAAAAGGGACGACATGTAGTCTGAGTCCTGAAGACCCAAAGTTTAGCCAGGTCTAGGGATGTAGGCCTAAGAAGTAGAAGGCGCAGGCCTTCTAGACTGAGGCAAAAACATGTCAGAAAGGCCTGGAAGGAGAAGGCAACCTGGGGTATCACGTGACCCAGAGTGTCTAGATTACAGAGTACAAGGCCTGAAATTATAGCAGTAAATAGGAGCCAGATCACACAAAAGCATTTGGCTTTTGATGAGGGGCGATGGGGAGCAGGTTTTGAGCAAGAGGGTAAGAAAAATCAGATTGGAGATTTAAAGAATGCTTAGTGGTCTGCTCAGGAAGCCTGTGCTGTGATGCAGGTTTGAAATGATGGTAGCCTCCTTGACCAAGGTGGTGGCCACAGCGATGGAGAGGAGTGGCCTAGGTCAAGAGAAATTGAGAGGTGAAATTGGGAGAACTGGGTTATGAATCCAATGGGAGGAAGAAAAAGTCAAAGATGATCTTCAGGGGTCTGGTTTAGGTGCTCTGCGGGATGGAGGTGCTGCTCCCTGGGAGATGGTGGGGTCCTTGCTGGTGTGAGGGGCCCGGAGGAGAAGCAGGGCAGATGCCCAGCAGTGCGTTTGATACACGGCACTGGTGTTCAGGAGGGAGATAGAATGATTTGAGTGGGGAATGGGTGAGAAAACCAAAGAAGGTTACGTTGTAGAAGAAAATGACAGGAGTGAAGGCATCTCTGGGCAACCTCAACATTGGAGAGACACCGTTTTTGGCAGCCGTTCCAGGCAAGCAGCCTGGTCTCTGGATCTGCACACTAAGACGGAGGTCCCTGTGGACAGTGGCATGGTGTTACCTATCCGGTGAATAAAGAATGTATTGCAACCAAAATGGAAAATCTACAAAGGAGAAAGAAAAAAACAATCTGTTAGCATCTCATCAGCCTAATTTCTGCCTGGCACCTGTTTGTTTTCCTGTGTTCATCTGGGTTTCTCCATGAAGCTCATAATCAATGCTGAGTCATTCTCTGAGGGCTGAGGGTCCCCAGGATTCACCTTTGGCTCTTTTTTTCTTTTTTGTGATGAAGTAAGAGTTATTGTCATGCTTGAAACAAACACATGTTGAGAATGAAGGGTCTCCAACATTTTAGCTTGAGGCAAAATGGCCTGATCAAGAGCTCAAAGTATGTGAAATCAGTTTCAGAAGCATTATTTACATTGGTCATTCCTGCTAATAGTTGGGCAAGTTTTCATATTTCAGGCCCCTTCAATCTGCTATTTCTTGGGCTTGTTTTGAAAAGCAGAGCTCAGACTGCTTTTTGAGAAAGGGCAGAATTAAAATTCAGCAGATTGTTCATGTTGTGTAAATAAACTCCTCCCCAGAAAGTGAAGTAATCCTTTTCCTCAGGGAGTATAGGACTACTTGGAATTACTGTTGTCCGCACATGCACAGCTCGGTCTTTGTGGCACGTTGGCTTTCTTGCAGGAGGAAGTCAGTAGCTGGTACCTTCATGTGTGTCGTATTCACTCACTTTCACTACTCCATCGGAAAGTTTTGGGATTGACCAGTACATGTTTCTTGATGTGTCATCTCCCTAGAGCAAATGCAAAAATGCAATGATCTTGATGGATGCATGGATCCATCAGGAAATAGAATAGTTAAACTCGCAAAGAGGGCAAGCACGTAGCAAATACTGTCACTCAATAATGAACTGACACCAAATGAGGTTTCTTGTTCTTTTGCGCCCCTCCCCGTCATTTCTCATAGTTCGAAGATTGTGTATTCTCCTGTATGTTATCATGCGCGGGGCCCATGTTGGTTAAGAATGGCATTTTTTTCACATGCTTTTCCTCTGACCTACATGGTAGCCCACAATTTTGTCCTGATCTGTTAATATTACACTACTTTATACAGGAAACATAGGCAAACACTCAGCCTTCTATTTTTTTTTAACAGTTATCAAACTTCAGTGTGATGCTTTCAGCAGCGAGCTGATGTAACTCAGTTCTGACCCTCCTGAACACGTGGGAATGTCATCAAGGCCAGCAAGCTCGGGCAACAATGTGCTCTTTTGTAAACTGAATCACCACATACTTTTCGGTGACAGTAATTATTCTCATGGGAATCATATAATATCTAAAGATTACATTGCTTGGCCAGAGATATTAGGCCAAATACCCAACAATACTACTGATAGTGTATATTTTCTAAACAAATTTTAAAAAATAGCAATATCGTTCTCTAGCTTCTATAAAATGGGACTATTGTATTGTTACTTCAGTTACACCAGGGACCCAAATGATGTATAAAATGTACTCATGGAACATGAAAATGTAACTCCAATGTGGTGTAAATTTGCTCTAAAACTAATATACTGGTGATAATAAGCACTAAGCATTTAACTAACAACAATTCTACTTTTTTTTCCCTCAGAATAGAAAAGCTTTTTGGTGGCACTTTGCAAGGCTCAGATTTCTTTAAAACATCTGTCTAGGGAAATTTGAACTAATTTCTTTTTTATTTCCCTTTCGTAAAAAAATTCCCATTAGTAAGCAAATGCATTCAAAACCATTCCCTTGATCTTATAGCTATATTTTATAAAACTCTGCTCAGCTTTTCCTTTTTGCCCTACAGACTGGAAATGCTAGAGTGGAGGTCTGAATGGCACACAGGAATGAAGGCAACTGGGAGGTTAGGGACCTTGGAGCTCAGAGAGGGATTGCCCATCTGCCCTTCTACTGGGCACACAGGGTGGGAGGTTGGGCTCCGACCCTGTTTCCAAGGATATATTATATATTATAAATATATATTTAAAACTGTAATGGGAAGAACGAATGATGTTGGAACGCTAGTTTTATGATAAATCACAGCACAGCACTCTTCCTCTTCCAAAAACCAAACAATTCCTGCAAAGCAAAGTACCTACCCTAAATTCAGTCACATTGCATGCTTACATTTCCAGCAGCACCTTATGGTCATATCAGTTCAAAGTCACGCTGAGAAGATAAACATCCCTTTACCCAGTATGGGCAGGGACCCATTCAGTTTGTCTGACAGAACCTTGCTGAGACTTTCTTCTTCCACAGACATTTAACCAAGTCGTTGGAGAATTTAACTTCCTTTCTTTCCTCATCTCTTCTCTGACCCACTTATTTATTTCCTTCATTATTCTTAAACCAATTTTGGAGAGAAATTTGACATGTCTGACTACAATAATATTGAGCACTTACTATAATGCAGACACGGTACCAAGTATATTATATGTGGAACTGCATTTAATCCCCATGTAAGTTAGGGATTTTTAGTTCTACTTTACAGTAAGGAAACTGAGCCTTACCAAAGTTTATCAACTTGCCCAAGATCTGTCAACAAGTAAGTGACGAGGCTGAGATTCAAACTCAAGTCATTTCACTAAGAGCCCGTGCTCTCATCGTACCACTCTGCAATGCAATCTTCCTCCTTATTCCTCCTTCCACTGTTTCTTGTGTGGGTGCCTTAATATTTTCACTAGGCACTTCTGGCTGCTGAGATGTCTCTCCTTCCTGTGGTAACTCATGCTTGGGACCTCACCTCATACTCGTCTCCACATTCAAACTGACCCTCACTTATTCAGCACATTTTATTGAATACTTCTTTGTGTGGGAAAGACCTCTGAAACCAGAGCTCACCCGGGGGAAACCAAAGCCTCCTTAGAAACAATGTTCTAATATGGATTTCTCTGGAAGAAACTTAAAAAGCCCTTGTCCTCCCAACTTCTATTCTTGGATGGGTTTGGGTCTCTAGTCAGTTCAGAAATTCTTCATCCTCATTTAGAGACTCTCAGAGGGAGTGGCTCATTCCAGCATAGCCCATCCTCATTCTGCCCATAGCAGGTCCCTCTCTGGGCTCCACTCCCCACCCCCAAGGCCTTGCAGCAGGACAGGACAGCTGTGGGGCCCACACTGCGTAGGGGCACGCGTGTGTGTCCGCAGACAGGATGTGTTCTCATCCTCGGAAAAACCTAATGGCTGCTTCCTTGCTTTGGCAACATTCTTTAGCTAAATAAACCTCTTGGGTGCAACTGAGACATTCTGTACCCTGAAACTGGGAGTGGTTTTGAAAAGTGACCTCAACTGTTAGATTCCAAAGATCAATGCTTCCATGCCTACTTACAGTTATAGGTAGCAAAGAAGTCTTTCCCTTTGTCTATTTTTCCCTCCAGATATGGGCAAACACACTGTATTTTATTTGTATTCAAGGTGGCTCAAATTTCAAGTACTATTTGTTAGGGATATTGATCTCTAAATACATATAGAGGCTCTGTCTACATATTCAGATGGTGAGTGCACAGTTTCTTCTATTATTAACACCTTGAATTAGCATAATATATGTTATCATTGGTGAACCAATATCGATACATTATTACTAAACAGAGACCTTAGGGTACAGTCTTGGTGTTGGCCTGTTCTGTGGGTTCTGACAGGTGTATGATGTCCTATGTTCACCATTACAGCATCTAGTACAGCAAATATGCTTTTACCTTTTCTACTACATCATAGAACTGGCCAAATGGATCTTGATCTTCACAGCTCTGTACCTATGTAACGTTTATTACCCTCAAGATAGACGAGATACATTCAGAAGGTGAAGTGCCGTATTTGAGTGCCAAATTGAGGGTGCCAAAGCCAGGACCAGGACCAGGACCAGCCAAAAGCGTGGATGGTGGCCCATCTCAGAAAGGGGTTAATTGCCAAGGACACAGACGGTGAGCCACCAGGAGGCCTCTTAGCTCAGACACTTTATTTTCTAATGGCAGGTCAAAGGAGGAAGATTGCACATCTTCAAAAGAAACTGGATGTCTGATATTTGTTAGGCGAGACTCCGAGGTGACTTCAGAGACAATGGGTCCAGCGCCCCATAATTAAGAGGGAAGGCCAGCCCCTGCCAGCCTGACTCAGAAGGCTTACTGAGTCATCCTGTTTGTCCTCTCTGCTGCTATTTATGGGCTTCCCAGTTGCTGATATTTGTTGGTTAAAGGCTCACACAACCCGTCTTGCTTAAAGCAGTATCGCTTAAGGGGTGTTGAGAATAAATAGGGTGACAGGTGTTGTGGGAGAGTCATTTTTTAAGAATCTTTCGTAGCTGAGTCTTTTTTTAAAGCTCTCTATGCTTAAAATACACTCTCCTGAAAGAAAACGAAGGCAGAGACCCTTTCTGGACAAAGCTACCGAATACTAAGTCTTTCTGGGGGTTTTGGCTTTGACAGAGGGGCAGGTGGCATTAGAGAAGCTGTTGATAAGTACAGCTCAGAGAATCAGGGGAACGAGACAATGAGAGGAAACGACTAGAATGCCATCACTGAGGCAACTTAGGCATGTTTATCACCAGAAAGAGACAACGGTGACAACAGAACCCTCGTAAGCCATGCTAGTCTGAGTCTGGTGGGGGACAGATGGCTCATGCAGATGGAGCGACCAGAGAACGATGAATGCGGGGACTCTACTAAGGTGTGGGCAGGGTGAAGGGAAACATGTTGGAGCTAGCAACTGCATGTGCCCATCAGCACTCCCAGGCCTAAAGAGGCAAGGGATGGGGACAGCCATGGGAACCCAGAGGGAGCTACAGTTTAGCAGAAGACTGCCTCACACTTTGGGTCCTTTGATAGAGGAAAGCAGAGCCACAGGGAGAGAGGTGGGCAATGAATAAACCACCCTCTTTTCTCTCTGTCTCTTATCTCCTGCTGATGACTCCCACTGGCCAAATTCTCAAATAAGACACAGACCCATGGAACTCATATGATGTAACCCATGAAGGTCGTTGTCCTGGGCTATGAGGCAGGCTGGACAGGGGTGGAAAGAAGACCTAGAGGACTCAACACCAAATATCTTCAACTACGGGGAAGAGGGTTAGAGCCACATTTTGTTGAGACTGATTTCTTTAGTTTATAATAATAGTCAAGATATCCAGTGCAGAGGAAAGCAGAGCCAAATGATGGAGAGACATGAGTCCTGATGACAATGTTTGTGTCCCTGGATCCAACCCTGCCTGAAGCTAGTCTATCTCCCTGAACTTTTCAGTTAGGTGAGCCAATAAATAACTTTTTTTTTTGGTTTAAGTTAAATAAATAGTAAAGATATTAATTCAATAATTAAAATATTAACTTGAAATATATTAAATATGCAGTTTAAACTTCATAGGTCCTTTGGTCCTTGAAAATTCTGAAGAGCCTTATTTTTTTAATTTAATTCATTTATTTGAGAAAGAGAGATAGAGAAAGTGAGAGAGAGAGCATGAGAGGAGAGAGGGTCAGAGGGAGAGGCAGACTCCCCACGGAGCTAGAAGCCTGATGTGGGACTCGATCCCAGGACTCCAGGATCATGACCTGAGCCAAAAGCAGTCAATTAACCAACTGAGCCACCCAGGGGCCCCTGAAGTGCCTTTTTAGAAGGATGCATCTCTCCCCAAACCCCTACTGAAAACAACTCCTAAGAAAGAAGACAAGGGAAGGTTGTGTTAAAGTTGAGGCATACAGAAAGCTTCATTAAAAAGCCATTGAATCGGGATGCCTGGGTGGCCCAGTTGGTTAAGTGGCTGCCTTTGGCTCAAGTCATGATCCCAGTATCCTGGAATCAAGTCCCATATCAGGCTCCTTGCTCTGCGGGGAGCCTGATTCTCTGCCTCTGCCTGCCACTCTGCCTGCCTGTACTCTCTCTATCTCTCTGACAGATAAATAAATAAAATCTTTAAAACAAACAAACAAAAAGCCATTGAATCTGTAAAATAATGGAAGAGACAGTACCAATTTGCAACTAGATTTAATATTCTCATATTTTCTCACTTTGCACGGAGATTTAGCTTAAAGCTTTCCATTACGTCATTCAACAAACATGTACTCTGCTCCAGCCTTGTGACCGCAAAAGGGCCTCTCCTGGTCTGTCTCCTTCTGACAGCCCAGTCTCTCCAGGGAGCCCAGCCGCCATGGGTAAGACTGATATCAGGTGGTGAGAAAAAGTGTCTAAGGAGGTGACATCTGAGCAGACATGTAAAAGAAGGGAGGAAGGAGCCAGCCATGAAGATCCGAGGCAAGAGCAGCAGAAAGAGCAAGCTCATAGATCCAAAGGTTTACTTGAAGAACAGCAAGAGGGGAAGGCCCAGGGTGCATGTGGGAGAGCCACCAGAAGGGCTGGTCAGGCCCCTGTTCATACAGGGCCTTGTAGGCTACCATAAGAAGTTTGTATTGTATTCTGACAGTGATAGGGAGTAAATTAAGAGGCTCTGGGCAGATGAGTGAGATGAGAGAACTTATTTTTTAAAAGATCACTCTAGCTGATCTGTGGAGAGTTGATTCCAGGGGCAATGAAGGAAGGTAACTGGTTAGAAAACTATTGCAATGATGTTGCTAAGGGTTGCTGGTAGCCTGGAGGGGTTTGAGAGTTCCAGCCAAGTGGTTGACATGGATACACCTTATAGGGATACTCACCCTTGTGGGGGTTTTGTTTTTCTTTGTTTGCTTCTAAGATTTATTTATGTATTTGAGAGAGAGAGGAGCAGAATGGGAGGGAGGAGAGGAGGAAGGAGGAGAGGGAGAAGGAGCAGACAGGGAGAGAGAGGGACAAGCAGGTGCCATGCAGAAGTGTAGAGCACTTCCTGGGACTCGATCTCACGACTCTGAGATCATGACCTGAGCCAAAATCAAGAGTCTGATGCTTAAAGGACAGAGCTGCCCAGGAGCCCCCACTCTTGTGTTTTTAATCAAGGATGACTTAATTTTCTAAATAATGATTTTCTTTTGTGGAAGGAGTCCAGGGAGCTTATACCAGTTACGAAGCGCTTATTACTGTTAGGCAACTCTTCTTCTCTCAAATTCATTCAAGAAACTTATTATAAAGACAGATTTCTCAATCTCCTACCCCAAAGATACTGATTCTACCAAGCCTAGAAATCTGCATTTTCTGACCCAGATTTTGAGAATTACCAGTTAAGAATTTAGCACATCCCCTAGTGGTGGCTATTGGAAATTGCAGTTGTAACAAATTTAAAGTACAGTACTTTGAATTCTTCATATATATTTGTTACAGGCAAAGTAACAATCTTTTACGCTCCTCAGAGAGATAGTTTCATGGGAGTAATCAAATGGGGGTGGAAACTCCTTCAATGATTATCTGGAGAGAACTCTCAGACATATTAAGATAAAAATAATTGAAACTCTGTAAGTAGTAATTAATTGGCTATTATGAAGTCAGACAGTGGTAATGGCTCTGAACTCACATCCCAGCTGATTATTAGAGTTCTATAAGATTAGAGTAATTGCAACTGTGGAGGTAAAATAAAAAGAGTGGCATTTTCCAAAAATTATAAAAAGCCAGCACTCACTGAGGCAACAGAGCTTACCCCAGCCATGGAAGGGTAGCGTACCATCCCCAGGGGGACGGATTTTTTTTAACCACTGCTCTAACTAGGCATGAGTCAGTTCTTGTTGTGAATTTTGTTAGTTTGTCATTTGGGGTTGGAAATTGCTCCTCTCTTGCCAGCCAAGACTAGCCTACCTTGACGCTGCTACATCTCTGCTTGATGCCTCAGATACCTACCTGTCTTCCCTGGACAGTCCAGAGAGTGGGACAGAAAGCAGCCCAGTGGCTGAGTATTCCAGCCACGTGAGGAAATATTTCAAAGGGAGGTCTCCATGGGAGTGCAGTCTCCACAGTCAGGATGGCTGGAAGAAAGTTCCAGCTTCAAAGTTTTTTTGTTGGTTTGTTCAGTTGTTTCTTTGTAATGGTTATTCTCAGAACTCTCCATGCATATTCATCCCCCATTTCCAACCACCCTCCCATGTTTTCTCTCCCTCAACACCGGCTCATACTTAAATTGGAAGATCTTTCAGTATACATTTCTCACATTCTAGACAAGGCAACTGAGATGTGAGCAGAATGACTGCTCCAAGGCTACAGGGGAGCTAGTGTCCAGGACAGCTCCTGGCTCCTGGTGGCCTCGTAGAGTCCACAGGCCAGTGTGACCTGGGACCAAACCACCCCTCAACATCTGCTTGGCCGGTCCCTCCTCTTCCCCCCACCCGCCCTCCCTTACATCTGCAAGTATGTGCGCATGCATGCGCGCGCACACACACACACAGACACACACAGAATCTCTCAAGTTTTCTTTCTGCCAACCCCCTTCTCCCTTTCCCTTCTGGCCAAGCCAGCAAAATATGAACAATTAGGGAAATCAAACCGCTCCTTAAAAAAAAATTCTTTATTTGAAAAACAACAAACCCAAATGAAGCCTCAGGTTTTTAACCTGCACCAACTAAATTATGCGGTGTTTACTTGTGTTACCTCATCTTGATTTATTTTTGTGGGTCAAGCCTCTAAAAATAAATAAATGAATAAAAGGTTTATTTGTTACAACCCAAAGGAGAAGAACCTGAACAAGGAAATAGAAAACAAAAGGAAAGGTGAGCCGAAAGATTGCATAACTAATTAAGGGAACACAATACAAATCTGGACAAGCCCACATGTCTTTTTCCATTTAGAAACAAACCTAATGACACTGGCAGGTTCTTTTATTTCCCGCCCCCCTCCCCTCTTGAGTGCCCGGCTCAGGAGTGCATCTGGAGGAAAGGCCTGCCCCCTAGTGGTGCCTGCGGAAATGTGCAGGTACCTGTGCCCAACGCGGGGCTGAGGTCGCCAGGGATATGTGCTTGAAAAACTTAGTATGAGAAGGAATGCTTCCGCTGATTTCCAGTAAATACAGCAGGTGGAGACACACACTGGAAAATTGGAACGCAGTCAGCCTTGCTTCCATTTGGCTGTTAGAAGATTGCTAGGCACCCAGAGTTACTGAAACTTAAGTTTGCCCATAATTTATTGGTGATGCTTCCTATGTCTTGCTTGTTTTTAATTCTTGAAAACTGTTAAGATCTAGAGCTTTAAGCAAATGCCATTTTCAAATCCATTGCCCCCCACCAAACACACACCATTCATTTATTTTAAATACTTACTTAGTGCAGACATATGGGGTGAGGTGGTGGTGCAAAGGCTAAGACACATATGCCCTCCTTCAAATTCGCCCTCTGACTGGGAGACAAAATATATTTAGACATAATTACAATACATGGCAGTGATCCAAAAAGAGAAAATATATATATATTGTTTATATATTATGCATCAATTTTACTGTATAGTCAGATATTGCATATTAATATATTTTAGCACACCTTAATAATTAGGTAATTATATACATTAATATAATTATAAAATTGTGTTATTTGAATATGATTAACTTAAATATAACATATAATATATTATATACATAAACACAGAGCAACAGTGGGCCAAGTCCTGAGGTATGTCCACATTTCATTTAATATTTAATCACATCAGTATCTTTTAATAGAAAAGGACAGGGAGGTTTGGAAAGATTACATAATTGGCCCCAGTTCACATAGCTATGAAATGGCAAAGTCAGGACCTGAACTCGGGTCTTCTGATTTCATCTGTATTTCACCTACCCTCGCCAGACTTTCACTGAGAGTTTACTATGTATCAGGTGATGTGCTTTGTTCAAGGTGCAAAGATGGGAGACTGCTCCCTTTCTAGTTTTGTAGGGAACTGAGTATGTGGGAAAACAATTCAATTACGTTATGATATATACAATAATGGAATTGTGCACAAATTGCCTTGTGAGCCACGCAACCTTGTTACTTGGCCATAACTGAACTGCCCAGACAGAAGCCTGCAACTCGACCAAAAGCAACCATCTTCAGACCTACCAGGGACTCTGGGAAGGCCTGATATTGTCATTCTGCCCAAGAGTAGACATAACTTACTCACCCAACCGATGACCTGTCATTGACAGTTTTGACTGTGAGAAACTCAAAAAATTATAGCACCAGAGTAAAATTAGGGAGAAAGAGAAGTGGAGGTGACAGGTGAACTGGTCAGAAGCAGAAGCAGGGAGTGCAGAGAGAGGAGCTGAACTCGGAGTCTAGCATCGTCATAGGAAGAAGGAGCCAGAGGTCCCTTCTCCCAAGGCAAGTCTGTTTTTACCATTAGTTCCTTCCCAGGGTTTCAGGGCTCCCCTTGGCTGGACTGTGGGACTGCCTGGATGATGTCTCTGCTTCTTGCTGCCTTATGTGTCCTTCTCTCATCCAAAGCATCTGAGCTCAGCCAGGACTGGGATCCTGCAACAGAGAGTCTAAGTCCTGTGGTCTGACGTGGCCCTGAGAGCGAGTAGGCGTGGCGGCTGGACAGGTGGACCTGGCAGAAGTCTTACCAGGAGGTGACGCCCAAGCCCAGTGTTGAGGTCCATGTAGGAGTTTTCCAAAAAGACAGAGGTATGGAGGGTGCTCCAGAAAGTTCAGTGTTCCTTCCAGCACCGAGCATGACTGGTGACAAAACTGTAATGTCTTCGTTCTCCTTCCAGGGAAGTGACCAGAAATTCTCTCTTTAGGAACATCCGCTTAGAGAGAGGGCAGTGGGAAAGGGGAATTTTCTCTCTCATGGAGGCACTACGTCCTGAAGCCTGGTGGTTCTGCCCAGATGCTATGGCTTCAAACACTGGCATATTCTTCTCCACTGGAGTATCTGTAGCTTTAGGTGTGTGAGATACTGAGCCAAGAGATAGTGTGAAACTAAGGATATATACAATGAGTCTCCTTGGGGTGTCATTATCACTGATGATTCGGGAGGAGAAAAGTTTGAAATTTTTACAATCTTTACTTTTTTGTCATATACAGATCAATGTAAGCCTCCTTTTCCATGTTGGCTAGAATTTCTTTCTTTTTGCACTAACATGCATAAAAGCTTATGATCCAGCATGGAACTGTCCTCAAAGAAACACAGACTCTCCCTTGCACTGGTAATTACAGTGTTTTCTCTCTGTCTTTCTTTCTCTCTCTCTTCTTTCTTTCTTTCTTTCTTTCTTTCTTTCTTTCTTTCTTTCAATATTTTATTTACTTGTCAGAGAGAGAGAGAGAGAGAGAGAGAGCACAAGCAGGGGGAGCAGCAGGCAGAGCAGGCAGAGGGAGAAGCAGACTCCCCACCGAGCAAGGAGACCCAGGTGGGACTCAATCCCAGGACCCTGAGAGCCAAAGGCAGTGGCTTAACTGAATGAGCCATCCAGGCGTCCCTACAATGTCATTTCTATATAAAAATAAACTCTGATCTAGTATGAAGTGGTAGGCAAAATTTGTAACCTGTTTTAGAGACAAAGCATGAGACTTTTGAGAAGCTTCTTCTCTAAGCTATGGCTTTCAGATCAAATGGATTTATTTTGCCTGACCCAAAGAGAGTGTCATGGAAAACTTGGAGAGACACTTTTTTTAGGTTGTGGCCTCAACTTCCTAAATTATCCATCCTGTTTAAGTTCTACCTATTAAAAATTCATGTAGCTTGATTTTTTTAAAATTGTGGTGAAAACACACAAAATTTACCATCTTCATCATTTTTAAATGCATAGTTCACTAGTTTTTTTTTTAAATTTTATTTATTTATTTGAGAGAGAGAGTGTGTGAGAGCATGAAAGGGGAGAAGGTCAAAGGAGAAGCAGACTCCCTGTGGAGCAGGGAGCCCCATGCGGGACTTGATCCCAGGACTCCAGGATCAAGACCTGAGCTGAAGGCAGTTGCTTAACCAACTGAGCCACCCAGGTGCCCTTACAGTTCATTAGTCTTAAGTAGTCTTTGCTGTGCAACAGAGTTCTAGAGCTTTTCCTCTCACAGGACTGAAGCTCTACACCCATTAAACGAGTCCCTACTTCTCACTCCACCTAGTCCCTGCTTTCCATTCCTCACATAGTGGAATCATACAGTATTTGTCCTTTTGTAGCTGGCTTATTTCATTCAGTGTAACATCCTTCAGGTACATCCATGCTGTAGCAAGTGAAGGGACTTCTTTTCTTTTTAAGGCTGAATAACTGAACACCATATATATATGTATCAGTCTGTTTATCCCACAGATGAAGGAGATGAGAAGGAGAAGGGCTGCTTCTTCTTCTTGGCTCTTGTGAATAATGTTGCTATGAACATGAGTGAGCCAACATCTCTTTGAGCCCCTGCTTTCAATTCTTTTGGATATATACTCTGAAGTGGGATTCCTGGATCCCATCCTATTTCTATTTTTAATTTTTGAAAGCAACTGCCATACTGTCTTCTACAGTGGCTGCACAGTGTACAAGGCTTTCAATTTCTCTGCACCCTCACCAACATGTGCGATTTTCTGGTTGGTTGGTGGTTGATGGTTGTTGTTGTTATTTGATAGTAGACATCCTAATGGGTGTGAGGTGACAGGTAGGTGGCTTTTAAAGTCTGAATTCCCTTGGAAGTGGTAAGGGTATCTGTGAACCTTCATGTCTTGTAGTAAACTTTGACCTTAGCAACTTGCTAAGGTCATTCATTGAGTCCATGGTATTTAGACGTAGAAGAAGTTGTTAGAACCCTAGAAGAAGATCCTAGATATTCCCTAAAATGATAAAGCATTAGGGGTGGTCCGAGTGGCTCAGTCAGTTAAGCATCCCACTCTTAGTTTTGGCTCGGGTCATGATCTCAGGGTCATGAGATGGAACCCCATATCAGGGGCCATACTCAGTGCAGATTCTGCTTGAGATTCTCTCTCCCTCTTCTTCTGCCCCTCCCCACTCTCTTCCTCTCTCCCCCAAATAAATAAATGAAACTTTAAAAAATGAGAAAGCATTAAAACTGGAAGCCTGGGGAATGGGGGCTATCTGAGAAATCCCACAGAGGATATTTTCCTCTCACAGTTGTTTTGACCCTCAGGACTTTTTCCTTAAATGAATACAAACACTTTCATCAGAATTATTCCAACATTTCTGAGAATATCATCAAGAACTTATTTTCTGGAAACAACTCTTTTAACTTAATTCGTTGATCAATTTTCTTTTTACTGTGGAGTCACATAATTTTCAGTATTTTTACTTCACTGAAATAATTTGGATTTAATTCAATGATCACATTTTGTACTTGTATTAAATTTTCCCAACTTCGACTTCAGCAATTTTGAGCTTTCTTTTGTGGTCATTTTCTACCAAGTCTAATTTTCCTGGGTTAGGTTTTATAGGTACAATTTTTGACAAGATGACTTGATTTTTTAGTCAATTTTAAAAGTCAATAACAAGTTTGGTTGTGAGCAGTTTTTGCCTTTGTCAATTTTATTTTGTGTTATTTCTACAAAATGTGATTTTAACTGGGTCAAATTTTGTAGTTTTGAGAATTACCAAAACAATGAGATTCTTCAGTTCGCTTTTTGTCATTATTACATTTAACATTTATAGC
Organism: Meles meles; assembly: GCF_922984935.1. Classification (NCBI taxonomy): domain Eukaryota; kingdom Metazoa; phylum Chordata; class Mammalia; order Carnivora; family Mustelidae; genus Meles; species Meles meles. The sequence goes on from NC_060068.1 coordinate 91,893,698, forward strand.
TTTGGCTCTTCTGATTTAAATCTGTGTTGATTATTTCTACAATGTCTAATTTTTTTTTTTTCTGGTGAACAGGTTAAAATGTACTTGAAGTCAAAATACTGAGGTTGCAACATCTTGTTTTCCTCTAAAATTGTTCTGATTAAAAATTTAAAAATGGAATGTCAGTCCTGAAAGCCCCCACTGTACCATTTCCTCACAGTCTTCCCAGGTAGCAGAGAGCAAAGGAGTCCTTTGATAAAATGCCTATAGGTCAGTGTTCCCAGGCAGAGACTAGAGTGAGAAGGGTGGAGAGTGACAGCCGTGGGGGCTCCTCCCCCAACCAGTTCACATATGTTCCAGTGAAGTCAGTATCTAGAAAAGGAGCAACCAGAGAAGACTTAAAGGGATGGGGGTCAGCAAACCTGCTTCACCCCAGATGCAGAATAAATCAAACACATGTGAGTTTTGTCAAGTCCAGATGATGTCACTAGTGATAGCACCTCTCCCTAATACCCACTTTCTGAGGCACGGCTCTGGTCTTGCTGTGGGTCTGGATCAACAGAAGCCTGGCCAGATGGATGAACTCACTCTGTTGGTCTCTGAGAAGACTGTGAGGAGACGGTAGACTGGGGGCTTTTGGGAGGGAAGGATGGAAGCCCCTGGAAGTCTGTGTCATTAGAGGGAGTTCTAAAAACAGAGAATGGCAGGAAGGGGAGAGAGTGGAAGAGGGTGCCAATGGCTGGCCTGGCCAAGAGGCAGACTTGGGCTTAAACAGAAGGCAACAGTAGGATCAGGGTTTATAGGACACTCTAATGTGCTTTACATAAGAGAATGCCACCAAGATTGCCTGAGATACGGGTTATAGATAGAGATGCTGCTGGGTCTCTGGTGGGGGACAGGGGGCACACTCTCCCTTCAGAATCCTGAAGCACAGATTTGTCACTGAACACATTCCTACTGTAAATGCCATTGCAAATGGTGCGTTTTCCCCTTAGCTCAACTTGTAGAGAGGGAGGGAAAGAGGAGGAGAGCAGAGAAGAGGGGAGAGAGAGACTGATTAGAGTTGGCTCTGGTCCTCACCTCTGATTCAGCTAGTGATTGCTGTTGGCAGTTGGCTGGGTGGGGAGGCTCCCCGACAGGCAGCAGGAGCAGAGTAGGCTGGGGACTGAGTGGGAACTTAGAAACACGTCTAGTACAATCACGCTTTGCTTCTTGTCAGCGACACAATACGTATTTAACATATTCTCCTGGGTATATTAAAATTCAATCTAATACAAGCCAGCGGCAAGTAGTCTTCCTTTCATTATGTACCCCAGGCAGCCCCTGGAGAGAGAGAGAAGTGGATTGGTCAGCGGAGGGAAGGGAGATCAGAGAGCCGTGTGAATGCCACGACCTCACCTCACTTCCAGACGTGGCTGCCACCTCCATCAGCATCACAGGTTCCAAGAATTTACCAGAAGGGAGGAAAAGGGAGATGGAAGGAAAAAGAGAGACTGGACAGGAGAGAAATACAACTGATAAAAGTAAGCTCCTTCCAAGAAAAATTCTATTGTCAAGCTGTTCCCTGAGGGAACACGTCCTCAGAGAGGTACAAAGTGCACTCCCCTTTCCTACTGTGGGTTTTTTTTTTTTTTTTCCCTTATCCCTATGAAAAAAAAAATCTGTTATTTGCATATGACAAACAAAATGTATTTCTTTTTCTTGAGTACTCCATAATTGTATAGAAATGTGTATCAGTTCCTCTCCATAATTTTGAGAAAAAAAATATTTGAAGACAGTGACATATTCTGACTCTTTAAGAACAAAACAATTCAATTTAAAAATCACTGAATGACAGCAATCAAAGTGCTCAAGTGAGGCAGTTCGCTTCAGCACTTGTTCGAAATGTCATTAGAAAACCGACATATAGCGGGTTGTTATGGCAACTAGAATAGCCGAGTTTATAACATCACTGTAATTAACGTGATCCAAACGTTATTAATCTTTCAACATCACTCACATCCTCTGAAGGAACACAGCAGCTCTGGTCCTCTTAGGATTTTTCAATGGTGTTATCTTTGTAGCTTTCTTGCCATTTTATTTTATTTTCAAATAGATCTTCCTCTGATGTGGCTTTAGTGAAATTAGCTATTGTTTCTCTGCCTTTATTCATTCTATTTTGACTGCTGTTTTTTGATAAAACTTGCAATAAAATGGAAAAAAAAGGAATCACAGCTAAAAACTAGAACAAAGTCTAAAGATGAAAAGACACAAGCATTCAAATGTGGAGAACCTGAGAAAAATAGTAAAATACTTTGCATATAGATATTTAGTATTAATTCACATTTGTGTAGCACTTTATAATTTTTAAAGCAGCTTTACATATATTACTTAATATAAAAACCCTGAGTGGACAAGTAAAATTTTGGGGGTGCCTACAACATGACATTAAATGTGGTATGTATACATGGATGTTTTAGATTTCACAACAAACCTGTATGGTAAGTGGGGGTTAAAAATACGCCTTCACAACTTGACAACAAGAACCCAAGAACCCGATTTAAAAATGGACAGTCTTCAAAAACATTTCTCCAAGGATGATGTATAGAAATTGTCAACAAATAAATGAAAAGATGCGCAACATCACTAATTATTAAGAGATATGCAAACCAAAACTATATGCCCCTCATATCCGTTAGGGTGTTTATTATAAAATAAAACAAACAAAAAAAAAAACAGGTGTTGGGGAGGATGTGGAGAAATTGGAAACCTGGTGAGCTTAGGGGAAACTATAAAGTGGTGCCACCATTGTGGAAAACAGTATAGTGTTTGCTCAAAAAACGATGCCCTAGCAAATGATCCAGCAACCTTACTTCTAATGTACACATCCAAAAGAACTGAAAACAGAGTCTTGAAGAAATATTTACACGTTCATGTTCACAGCTGCTTTCTTCATAAGAGCCAAGAGGTGGAAGCGACCCAAGTGTCCATGGACAGATAGAGAGATGAACGAACAGGTCTATCTGTTTGATGGAAGATGATTCAGCATTAGAAATTAAGTCCTGTCACATGCTAAAACATGGCTGAACCTGGAGGACATTGTATTAAGTGAAATAAGCCACAAACAGAAAGACAAATACTATGTGATTCCAGGGTGTGAGAAATCTAAAGTGTCAACTTCATGGGAACAGAAAGCAGAATGGTGATTAAAAGGGGTGGGAGGAAGGGGAAACAGGGACCTGCTTGATGTCTATAGAGTTCAGTTTTCCACGATGAAGCAGCTCTGGAGATCTGTATGACAATGTGAGTATTCTCAGCACTACTGAACTGTACATTTAAAAATGGTTAAGATGAAAAAAAATGGTTAAGATGGCAAATTCTACATTATGTTGTTTTTTCCCCCCTCCAATTAAAAACAAAAATGCCTCCAAACTGACACTCCTTCTTTGAAAAGGTGAAGCTCAGTCATCTCCCCTGGGATGTACACTGGATTTAGTAATTTGCTTCTAGTGACTTGAAGTGGAAGAAGGGACAAGGTATGACTTCTAACACTAGGTCAAAAGAGACATTGCTGCTTCTGCCTTATTCTCTCTCTCTCTCTTTGAGAGAGAGTGCTCTAGGCCCAGTCAAGCCTATGCACAACTGTAACCCTGGTTGGTATCTTGAGTGTAAGCACACAAGCGACCCCGAGCCTGAAAACACCCAGCTAAGCAGACTCACAGAAACTGACCACACAGAAACCTGACTTAATAAATGTGTATACTGCTATTAAGCCACTAAATTGGGGAGTAATCCATCACACAGCAGTAAATGATTACTACAATAAATACTTTCCATTAATCTGAAGTAGTGAAGATCTCTGGTATGTTAGAAGGGCTCCTCACCCTTTTTGTGTCAATCTCTGATTTTGCTGATGTTCCTGGAATCTATTCTGAAAGAGGTTCCGGGTCAGAGTCAGAGACATGCCTTATGTGAATTACCTGCGAGCTCAGCCTTACGACCGGTATCGGGGAACGGGCTGTCCTGTAACCTGAGGGCTGCTGGATTTCTTTGAGCTCTTTTACTTGTGTGGCATCAGAAAATAGGAATGCCCATGAGGTATTCTCATTGAAAGTTCAATCACATGTGAACCAGCGAGTTTAGATATTGGAGGTCATACCCCCATCTCATACTATATTCAAAGAAAGTTTTTATTCTTTGTGGAGAAAAAGTGAAAGGTCAAAATAGCAATACATCTGAGAAACATCCAAAAGGCCAACAAGAAAGGAAAACTCAACATCATCTCAAGGTGAAAAAATGGGGGTTCACCCAGCAGTGCCATTTGGGAAGAGTTTCTCCCCTGTTGGATTACATACGTTCTATCCTTTCCTCTTCAGTGGAGGAATCAAGCTATAAATTTGTGGAGAGTGAGACAAGGAGCCAGATTCTCTAATCCTGCTACTCTGGTTCCCTGAAGATTGTATTGCTACCTATGGGTATTACCTTCTAGTATTTTAAAACAAATTCTCTTCAGGTGAATGAACTTACTTTACTGCTCATATTTATGAACTCTGGGTAGGAAAAAGGAGCCTTCCCAGATTTCAAATTTTAACACAGCATCTGGTATTATATGATAAAATGAATAAAGACAAATTAATATAGGTGTGCCTAGGTGGCTCAGTGGGTTAAGCCTCTGCCTTCTGCTCAGGTCAAGATCTCAGTGTCCTGGGATCGAGCCCCGCATCTAGCTCTTTCCTCGGCAGGGAGCCTGCTTCCCTCCCTCTCTCTCTGCTTGCCTCTCTGACTACTTGTGATCTCTCTCTTTGTCAAATAAATAAATAAAATCTTTTAAAAAAAGACAAACTAATAAAAAATAAAGACTTGAATTGCTTTAAAAAAAAGAAAAAGAAATCACAGCTCTCAGAATTTTAGTTTTATTTACTGATAGTAAGAATGAGGGAGACAAAGGCTATGAACTTAGATTGTTCTGCTTCTAAAATCTACCGTCACTTTCAACAACATGAGGGAATTATTACCTTCATTCTAGGAATGAGGAAGCTGATTTTTGGGAGAGGTTAAGTGACTTACCTGTGGTTTTCCTGCTGGTCTGTACCAGAACCCAGGTCCCAAGTTTTAGTCCAATACTCTGCTGCACGACTTCTTATTGCTTTTCTGTTTAGATGAGGTATTTGGTAAAGCTCTTGAGATGTAAATATGAATAAGGTAATCAAGTAGAAAATATCCCTGCAGTGAGGAAACATGGTAGGTACATAAATTAGAATTGGTTTCTTAGTTGAGGATCTCAAATTTTATTTTATTTTATTTTTAAAGACTTTATTTATTTATTTGACAGAGAGACACAGAGAGTGAGGGAACACAAGCAGGAGGAATGGGAGAGGGACTGGGAGCCTGATGGCAGGATTTGATCCCAGGACCCTTGGATCATGACCTGAACTGAAGGCAGATGCTCAACGACTGAGCCATCCAGGTGCCCCAGAGATTTTCAAATTTTAAATGAGATGGCAGTTTAAAAACTTTGTCCCCTAAGTCATTAAACGGTTGAAGAAATCACTACTTGTAAGAGCCTAAACACACAATAATGTCTCATTTTTGTTTAGCATGTGACATTGTGACATTTTCAGAGCACCTTTATGCATAGCAGTCCATGTGGCCTCTTTGCCTGACAAACACCCAGGCATCCAGTGCTGATTGTAAATTAAACACTGGCACGTATTTAGAATGAGCGTCAATACTCTGCACTAAGGTGTCCAAGGTGAATGCCAAGAAAACTGACTAGTGAACAGGGGGTTTCCACTCTAGGCCCTTAGCAGGTAAGCCACAGAACAGACCTTCATTCATGAAGTATTCCTGTTAGAAATATCTCCCCTGATCCTACTCAAACCTTTGGATGTAACTTATAGCTTATAAGAAATTCAGGGGACAGAAACCCAATTAAACAATACCAGAAAGAAAGAATAAGACAAATCTAAAATGTGACTCAATCTATAGAACGACAGACTCAATTTCTTATAAAGATCAGGTCATTAAAATAAAAAGGTTGGGAGGGACTGCTCTAAACCAAGAGAGGCTAAAAGGACATAATAGTTACTTGATTAGATCCTAGTTAAACAAACAAACAAACAAAAACCAAACAACAACCCAAAACTATACAAGACACCTTTGGGACAATTACAGAAATTTGGATATGCTCAGGGATTAGACAGTATTGGGGAGTTATTGTTAATTTTATTACGTGTATGCCAATTACCAATTTATTGCCTTAGATCCAAATCACCCTTCTGTAACTGCTCTGCAATACTGGACAGGCTATTTAAGCCTTTTCCCCCTACACTAAGCATGATGTTAAATTTGTCAATAGAGGAAGGCCATTGCAGGAGGAAGGGGATCCTCTTCCTGGTTTCAGAATGCTTACCCACTGGTAAGCAGTGGATGCGTATCTAGGTACATCCCAGGGTATACTTCCTCAGCTGTGTGCCCACACTACACAGTCTCTTGGTGACCTTGCATGGTACTCCAGACCCTGTGACCATCTTGATGTGACTTTTCCAGTAAGGACACCATGTGCTCCAGACCTCATGCCAGCAGAGGCATCCAGCTTTCAATGCACACCGGCTCTCCAGCCTGGGTCCCTGAGGATGGTTTCTTGCTTGCCTGGCAATGAGGGGTCAGCTCTGGTCTGGGAAATCCAATAGACTTCTCCTCAACCTTTGGCTGTAACCACATCTTCACCAGTGAGGTCTGAGCCCCACCATGTTTAAAACTCTTTTTCCAGTAGGTCCTTCCTTCCAGCCAAGAGGTGGTTGAGGTGTATTGCAACTAAAAACTCTGGTGGACATATTTGTTTCCCACTTTTTGGTGTCACTTCCTTCAAAAAGTCATCGTTTGAGGTCACTCCCTTTCATAATTCACCAGCTGGAGGAGGGTTATGTCCCTGCTCCATGGAGACTGCTGTCCTGGTCCCTTCACAGTTTCATAACAGCATCTGCTTAAGCTCCTCGCTGCTGCTGCTTGGCTTCTGCATCCAGCCCCCTGCTTTTATTCCCGAAAACTGCTATATCCTCATTGGTGACCCACCATGCTTTTCTGGGCTTTGGCGGTCTTTTTAAGGAAATGGTTTTGACCACATTGAGAAGGCACTGAGGTGGGAGGGACAGGTCTGGAGCTTGCGCTGAAATGTCAGACATTTAGCTACAAGCTCATACTCCTCATTCGCATTAGAGTTAAAACTCAACCAACAGAGCTTAAGCTAGAGAAAAGACAGCATGAAAGGGAATGTGGAAACCTGACCAGTAATAAAAAGACGGATGGGTCTGCACTTAGCGGCAGCGTTCATCGTCGAGGTCTAAGGGAGCTGGGAGAGGAAGTGTACCACCACCACCATAAATAGGCTCATTCTATTGACTTAACCATAAAGATCAGTGATATTTGTTATTTTGTTAGCCTCTGAAATTTTTGTAATAAAGTCCCTTAGAAACCCTCAAACGAAACTGTAAGCTTGTGCAAGGGCAGAGGCCAGGGAAAGAAATTTTAAGAACATACTGGTTTGCAGAGAAGGAGAGCAAGTCAGGTAGGAAAGCCGAGGGAAATGGGACAGATGCCAGTGGAGCACAGTGTAACTACCCTCATGTTCGGAAGCAGAGCCTGTGGTATACAATGGAGGGGGACTTTGCCATCATAATTTCATCTGTCCCTCCAGCCACCCCCAGGCATGTTCCCTCCAGGGGCTCTTTTCCTTGTTCAGATCTGTCCCAGCTCCAGGGACTCAAACTCAGAGCGCCTCTCTTCTCCCCAACACCACTGTCTTCCACATCTCCACAGATATCTTCCTTATCTTTTTTTTTTTAAGATTTTATTTGTTAGACACAGGGAGAGAGATCACAAGCAGGCAGAGAGGCAGGCAGAGAGAGAGGGGGAAGCAGGTCCCCCGCTGAGCAGAGAGCCCAATGTGGGGCTTGATCCCAGGACCCTGAGATCATGACCTGAGCCAAAGGCAGAGGCTTAACCTACTGAGTCACCCAGGCGCCCCAATCTTCTGTAGATTCATGTTACATTTCCTGAGCCTTTTCTTTCCCTTGATAATGACTTTGAGTCTCCTGATTCCTCTCCTTTTTTCCTCTTTCTGACATTTCCTTGGCATTTACATGCTTCCCCTACCAGATCTTGTCTGGAAGGTGCATCGTGTCGGACTCTGCAGATTTTTTTAGCTGCTTGTCACCCATGCTGAACTTCGTCCTTGAGTTATTCCTATTGTCTGCTTTCAGTTAATATTGCCACACCAATGGCACTTGGTAGAAAAGACATGGAAACATAATAATTGGGTCCGTTTTATCTGTTTGGTCCTTCCCTTTCAGGCTTTTCCTATGTGTATACTTATATACACACATGGCATTTTAAACTTACATTTAATGATTTTTTAAAAAATAAAAATGGGGTATTATATGCATTGCTCTTTTTTTCCCCCTTAAGAATACTTCCTGGGCATCTTTCCATGTCATTACATGTACACCACTTTATTCTTTCTTGAACAGCTGCATAGTATTTCACCGTATGAATGGTTGTACTTTATTTTCCCAATTTCATATTTTGGTTGCTTCTAGTTTTTTGCTATTTCAAACAATGCTGCAATACATAATCTTGTACATATATCTTTTGTGCACCTGTGTTTTTCTGCAGGATAATTTCCCAGTAGTAGAACTGCTAGTTTAATTGATCTGTGCATTTTAAATGCTGATAGATACTGCTATATTGCTCTCTGAAAAAAGTCACCTCATTTTATGCTGTTACCAAATGCGACTGAGACCAGGGTTCTTCTCTAACTTAATGTTAGCCTTACCTGGGCTCTCAATGGACCACAGGGTTCCTACTATTCATTTTTCATTGCTTCTGTGTTTTATTGCCTAAATAACACTGCCAGGCCCCTTATATTTTTGAGACCCTTGATTTAATCCTGCCTTTCTGATCTCAGGGACTGATCTAACCTTCTCTTCTGCAGTCTTCAGTGTGCCTGCCATTCATTCTCTTGCTTGCTGCCTTATGATCTTGAGGATGCTGCTGGAGCTCTCTAATTCCATCTGCATTAGGAAAAAGGCAGGTGGAGAGGTAGGGAGGAAGGTGCCAGCATCCATCTCTTTTATCAGGAAGGAAAGCCTTCTTAGAAGGCTCCAGAAGATTTCCCCTTACATCTTCTCAGCCATAACTGGCTCCCATGGCCATTTCTGCTGCAAAAGGAAATTGGGATATTTAGTACCAGGCTAAATAGAACAAAACTGTCACAAGTATGTGCACCAATATTGATTTATTGCTTGAGCCTAGACATGCTGCTGCCCAGAATAAAATGAAGGTTCTGTTAGTATGGAAGAAGGGGAGACTAGATATTGAGCAGTAATCCACAGCATTTGCCAGCACTATCTATACATTGTCTATCTATACATACATATCTATAAATATGTATTGCTCAATACATATTTGTTGAATGCATAGCATAAGAATAGGTCAGCAACCTGTCACCACACTGAACTGAATATAAATCCCTGATTTATCACTTAGTTATTCAAAGTCACAGTTCGGTTCTAAGTTACAAATGCTGGATATCTGCATGCAGAACTGTATCTCTGTCCTGATGGGGGCTACAGAGTACACATCCCAGGGTTGAGTGGCATTTTGTTCTCATTTGAATTCAAATCAATTTTGTCATCTCTGAGGGGCAGATGTTATGCGTCAAACAAGTGACAGATTGCAGCTTTAATTTAAACAGCAAGATTTGGTTTATAACATACTTATATTTATTGGAGGGAAAAAAACCCAGTGATGTCACTCAAGTGTTTTCTGGATTAAAGTAAAAGGTTTTTGGGATGCCTGGGTGGCTCAGTCAGTTAAGCATCTGCCCCAGGTCATGGGATCGAATCCCAAATTGGGCTCCTTGCTCAGTGGGGAGCCTGCTTCTCCCTCTTCCTCTGCTGCTCCCCCTGCTTGGGCCTGGTCACTCTCTCTGACAAAGAAGTAAGCAAAAACTTTAACAAAATAAAAGAAAAGGTTTTTTAAATGATGAAGGAAGCAGAGGACAGCTGGACACTTATGGGTCCCACGAAAGAATGGAGGAGATGCTGGTGATCGGCACTATTTGTTTGGATTTGGAACAAGAGCACTAGTGGCAGGGACAGGACTAAGGTAGTGGTGGCAGCTAAGAGAGGGAAATCATCATGGTAAGAGGGTGAGGACATGGACAGAGGGAGAGGAGAGTCAGCAGAAAGTGGCACTCACGTTCTCCAGGTCCTTTGTCACAACGAGAATCTGTGTCTGTCTTCGTCTGTCCTCGTCACCTGGTTGATTGCCATTCAGCTGAACAGTCATGTCTGAGACGGAGAGTTACATCACAAAGGACATGCAGAACACCAGTGTTGCACAGTCTCTGGCTTTGGGCAGCGTATCCTTTGATTTCATCTTTTCCTTCTTTATTGAGGCTAAAATACACCTACTAAAAGTGCATGCAGGGCTTAAATCCTCAGTGCACTGTTTGGGGAATTCTCACATACGCCTGGAAGCCGCCTCCCAGACTAAGACACAGAATATCCCTTTGGGTCCTAGAGTCACAAAGAAGTTCAGGAGTTTGGGGGCACCTGGGTGGCTCGCTCAGTGGGTTGAGGCCTCAGGTCCATGATTCCAGGTCCTGGGATCGAGCCCTGCATTTGGCTCTCTGCTTGGCAGGGAGCCTGTTTTCTTCTCTCTCTCTCTCTCTCTCTCTGCCTGCCTCTCTGTCTACTTGTGATCTCTATCAGATAAATAAATAAAATCTTAAAAAAAAAAAGCTCAGGAGTTTGAAGGTCTAACCAGTGGATTTTACCTTTTTAAAATCACCATTAAGAGAACTCACAAACTCAAAACAGGCTCAGGCAGCCCAAGTAAGTGAGTGGAACAGATGGGATGGACGCTGCCACGGTTAACTGAAAGTGACAACGGGCTTCTAATTTTTTGCTATCAGAAACACTTCTTATGAATACTTATGTAACTCAAGTTATTTTTCCCATTTTAGGAGACTTCCTTAGGATAGATCTCAAGGGATATACTTAAATGATTAAAAAATAAGTAAAATCATTTTAAAAACTTGCAATATACATTGCCAAATGTATTTACCAAAAAGCAACTATGGTGGCCATGGAAATGTGCCCACAGTCCTCCAAACACAGAGGGCAGAGGGGACCACAGGTCTATGCATGGCCACACTGCCACGGGCTGCTCTCAGCCCATGGGCCACTGCCACAGAGATAGCAGAGTAGGCCTATTTCTGGGAGACACAGGACCCCCCTGGTGGCTGCCACAGGCAGGAGGACCTCACATTGCCTTGCTGAACCTGCCCTTAGGCTGCCAGGCAGGTAAGTTGCTCACACCAGCCTTCCCTCCCTCTGCTGGGAGTCAGATGGCCACATGCTCTGACAGCACTCAGCCTTTCTTGCTCTCTCTACTCTCCCTCACACTGGCATTTTGCCTGATGAAATTCTTGTATGTCTCATTCAGGCCAGCTATGTGCTTTGCTTCTCTAAGGACCCAGATAGACAGTTATATGTGTTTCCATTTGTTTCCCCAAGTGATCTACATGTGTGAGTTTTTGCTTCTTCTTTCTCAGCATTTGATAATTTCTAAATCTTTGCTACTTTGGAAAATGAAGAGAAGCGTTTTCCTGTAATTTGCATTTTTAAAAAGATTTTTAAAAAAGATTTATTTATTTTTGAGAGTGAGCTAGAGAGAAAGAGAGAGCAGGGGGAGGGGCGGAGGGAGAAGGAGAGAGAGAATCTCCAGCAGACGCCCCATAGAGCACAGAGCCCAACGTGGGGCTCAATCCCACGACCCTGATATCATGATCTGAGCTGAAACCAAGAGTCAGGTGCTCATTCAACAGGCACCCAGGCATCCCTAAAGATTTATTTATTTATTTGAGAGACACAGAGAGAGAGAGAGAGAGAGAGCGCAAAAGGGTGGGGGTGGGGTATTGGGAGAGGTGAGAGAGAATCTCAAGCAGACTCCCCCTGAGTGAGGAGCCCCAACACAGGGCTCGATCTTATGATCCTGAGATCATAATCTGAGCAGAAATCAAGAGTGGATGCTTAACCAATGGAGCTACCAGGGTGCTCCTAATCTACATTTTGAAATAGTGGATTTTACATTTTTGGCACATGCTTTCTGGTCATTTGGACCATCTTACCTGGAAATTTTCCTCGAGGAGTCCATGGAAACCCAGAACTCACTTTGAAACAGCCACCTCCTGGGAGGTGTGATCTCTGTTGCTTTTCCTGTGCGGCAGCTGCTAGCATTCCTTGGATTTGAACAGAAAGATGCTGTCCGCTGCTATGCTCACACAGGAGTGACGCATGACTCTGTGTGAGCTTGAGGCTGAGGGACAGGAACACAGCCCAGGCAGTTCCTTTTGCAAAATAGGAAGACTAATCCTGTGTTGCAACACAGGGTCCCACACGGCCTCTTCTGTGGGAAGGAGAAGAGACCAACATTTACAGAGCACCTACTATGTGCTAGGTACTTCCTTTCTCTCATTTAACTGACATAGTAGGTATCATTTTCAAAATTCCACAGATGAAGAAAATGATGTTCAGAGAGTGGCACAAGTTACACTGCAGGGCAAAAAAGGGACAGATCTAAGTTTGAGGTTGCCCATATTCTTTCACTTCATCAAACTTCTGACACTTTTTTGACCCCAAGCATTCTGCATCACTCAAGTCGTTTATCTACGCTCTGTGTTGTGTGGCACCAAGTTCATATCCTCAATGAATAGTAATGAACTATGCTGCAGATGACTTAGGCCGATTTTCTGGAACTTGAGTCAACTGAAGAATCACCCATGGTTCCCTCTTACCAGTGGACACTAGCAGCTAAGATGGAGACATGTAGCACTCATTTATCAACCCTTACAAAGGATATCTTCTGAAATGAAGAATAAAAAAACAAAAACCAAAGAAAAACCCTGCCTCCAAAAACCCACTGACCAGTGAAAAGGAAAGCAGAAAAACAACCCAAATCTATAGATAAATAGGACTTTAAAAAAAGAATAAAAATATTAGGGACGCCTGGGTGGGTCAGTGGGTTAAGCCACTGCCTTCCACTCAGGTCATGATTCCGGGGTCCTGGGATCGAGTCCTGTATCTGGCTCCTTGCTCGGCAGGGAGCCTGCCTCTCTCTCTGCCTCTGCCTGCCTCTCTGCCTGCTTGTGTGCTTTCTCTCTCTCTTTCTGACAAATAAATAAATAAAATCTTTAAAAAATATTATATGATTCAACTCTCAAACCAAAGGATTCAAGGATAAAGGACTCAAGTTTTATGTGGAACTTCAGTTATGTTTAGGGTCATGAAAAGGCATGCTTGGCCTTGTCTCTTCGCAATTTGAATTTCTGAGTGCTCTAAGTTCCAATTTTCCCACCCATGCCCCCTTGGTATCATGTGATCAGTTAATAAGGAGAAAATATTGCTACATTCTCAGCTTTCACATCCCTAATAAAGCCTATGTTTTAAAGCTGTTATGGAACTTTGCACAGAATCCAGGTATACAGACAAATTAAATACATAAAAAACTAAGCAAGACAGCAAAGTTTAGTCACCCGAGAAACAGCTACTAAATGTATCTCTTCAGTAAGGAACATAAGATAAAAACTTGAAAAAAACTCACTATGCTTTTGCTTTCAATTTTACTCTAGGCCTTACTAAATAACACTTTTGGCAAGAAATGTACATGTATAATTTAAAGCCATCCTGATCAGAATGTGTTATAATAACTTGACTATGTAAAAAATTTGTCTTTTTGCTACTGTCATGGAGCTGATCTTCCTGCCAGTTTCAGGGGGTTTAGGTTACAGGGCAGTGCTATTTTACTCTATCTTGAGTAGAGGTAATCAGAGTTGGGGATGATGGAGAACCACAGGTTACAAGCACCCTCAAAACTTATGCTGCCTGACTATGCCCCTCAAGTACATGGGAGTCTTCAATAAGAGATGACTAGGCAGCCAGTAGAACACTTGGTTTAATTACTCCTCCTTGAGATTTTTCTTCTCCTTCTTCCACTCCCACCCTGCCACTGATGTGTTGTTGCCACGGACAGCTATCATCTTCTGCTCGGCTCTTACCCTGTCCACTGAGTGACCCAACTAACCCATTACTGTGAGTCCCACCTCCTGTGCTATCTTCAGGTTCTATCCCTTTTCCTTGGGAATTCCATACCTTGTTGGTTCTTATTGTCATAGCTTCTGTAATGACACAGGATAAGCTGAAAGATAACTGCTTTCCTTTAGAAACTGGGTAAATCTTAATTTCTCCTCTGCCTAACAAAACTGTGTGTTATTTATTCCCTTAGTGTGACTTTGGGACAGTCGAAGTTAGCAAAGAAAGACAAAGGTACAAACAGCTGTGAATCGTAAAATCTCTTACCTCTGCTACTAGATCAGGTTCTGGTCTCAGTATCTGACCAAGTTCCTTTTCTCCAAATCACATGGATGGCATTTTCCTCTTTGGGGATTTTCTGAAAGTGAAAGCAATCATCTCAATCACTGTCATTCAAACGCGATGAGATCTGAGGATGGTTGTTACGAGAGTTACGCCAGCTGGGCCAAGCAAATGTAGCTGGCATGCTGCACGAACATGATATGTGGATTGTGATCAGAATGCAACTTATTTTTTTCCTTTCCTACTGCTTTTCTAAACTCTGTTCCATGGGGAATAATCTTCCCCTAATCATGGTTGAAAACTACCAAACTAGTGATTTTTCTGTTCCCTCACAAGTCACAGATATCCTACAGTTACTTTATTTTTTTTTAAAGATTTTATTTATTTATTTGACAGAGAGAGAAATCACAAGTAGGCAGAGAAAAAGGCGAAAGCAGGCTCCCTGCTGAGCAGAGAACCCAATGTGGGGCTCAATCCCAGGACCCTGAGATCATGACCTGAGCAGAAGGCAGAGGCTTAACCCACTAAGCCACCCAGGCGCCCCCTACAGTTACTTTAAATTCCAACCAGAGATGTGGTTTACAATCGCAATGTTCAGGTCAGTGAGATCAAAACTCCATACCTGCTGATGACAGCTTTTCCCTTCTTTCCTCAGAGAGACCTGTTTCTTCCAGGAAGCCCTCAGTGGGAATGGGTGTGGTCCTTTCTCTGTCTTCTGGCACTGGCCACCAGAGGCTCAGGAAGCACAGTGCACACTGGGGTAGCGACGTTCTTATTTGGCTGGAGGGCTCCTGAGCCCTCAAGGTCCAGCATGTAGTCAGTGCGGGCATTCCCGTGGAGGCCTGGCCCAAGATTACTGTTTTTCTCTGTGGGCTCTTGAGAGGGCATCCTGCTGGGTGTCTCCCTCCTTCAGGTCTCTTTACCTAGAAAGGGGTACCCTTCTTTCAGGTGATTTCCTGTGACTCTTGTTCTTAATCATCGTACATTAGGTGCAAAGTCTCTGGCCTTTTCTTGAGATCTCTTAATCCCTCCAGGTGATCTTACTGGACAAAGAGCCTATACTAGCTCTTCTCCATCTGGGTATTGTTGACCTTAAAAGCCAAACTGCCAGTTAGTTTACCAGCAAAAGACAGATTTATTTGGGAATGGCAGAGAACTGCATTCTGGGACAAGCAAGCTACAGCAAAACCATAGGTAAGTCCACAGGACACAGCACTGTTTTGGGGAGGGAAAGGAGAAGTTGGGAAGGCTGTTACAAACAAAAAATCCATTGGGAGTCGGAAGTAGAGGGGCTTCTCACTGGCTAAGCTGAGAGTCTATCGTGGGCGGGGCTGTTGGGGAAGGGGAAAAGATAGGGGGAGGGGAGGAAGTAAGCCTCTCTTTCTCCTGCAGATAGGAAAGCAGCATCCTGTGCATGATCCATCTCTTCCTGTTGGATCTGCAATTGAGGATGAGTGGTAGGACGACAGATCTCCCTGCTGAATCTTTTGACTCCATTGTAATGAGGTTTCCCATTACTAATTTTCACATTTCCCCCTTTTTGATTAAGATCTTTCTTTGAAAGCATCACTGATCAATAGTCAGACTCCTTATATTTAGTGGTTTTGTCCCTCAGTGCCGGGAAGGGCCTTCACTAGTTGTCATGTCCCACGGAGAAGAGAGAGTACAAAGCAGCTGGAAAACACTTAAAGCCATATTTGAGTAAAAAGAAAGGTTATGAAGGAGAAACTCTAAGGCACTTTCCATCTAATGTTTGCATTTTCTCAAGGTGGGAAGTGTTGGAGATCATCTCAAACCATGATCCAGCATCACCTTGCTGGGCATGCTGTTTCTAAAAAGTTCAGCAGTCAATAAAACACAAAACTTAAATTATACAAAACAGAAGTAACATAAAGATTCCAAGTTATGTGATGAAACTAAACCAGGACTCTGGATCTCAAAGTAGGCAACTTACATATTTCTTGGCCCTTACTTTGACTTAGGGGAGAAAAGTTCTATGACCGTATACCTGAAGTTACATATGCCTCCCGGAAGTCTGAGCTTATAGCAGTCATGAAAGCAGAATCATGGGTCCTGCAAAAGTGCACTGAAAGAATTCACTTGGTTGCATTTGGAAAGATACAGTCCAGATACAAACATGAAGCAATACCTAAGAACTTTTTGCAAATGGTAAAGCCTCCAAGATGGTTTGAAACAGTATGGCTCTGTCAAAAGAACTCTGTGGGACCTATAAATAGCCTCTAAGGTCACACATTCAGAGACCATGAATTGGGTAAGAATCCAAAGTTAGTTAATAGTTCAGATGAAAGAAAACTCTAGTGAATGCTGAACCCTTCAACCCTTCAGAAGCAGCAAGTGAAATTTTAATTTGTCCCAGGATCATGATGAGGGTGTTTCCAAAAGACCGTAATCAAAAGATGAGTTTCCCCCTTTTGCAAGTGTTTGAGAGATGCAGACAAGAGCCTTGTCTTTCCATGAAAGAGACAGAAGAAGCAACAGTGAGAAAAAGGTATACAGATCTGGTCCGCACATCTTGGAAAAGTGGTCTCGTCAGATGTCATCTGTTTCGATTCCAGGAAATCCTTACTTTCAGGTCACCAGATGGTGTGCAGATCTAATCAGGATTTGGTGCTTTCTTTAGATGTATTGCGTGAATACAAGACTCTATTCCCTGGAATTTGGCAGCACAAGTGTTGGTTTGCAGTTCCTGATAAGGGTCTTTCCAGCAAGGCTGAAGAGTCTTTCCGGAGGAGTCTCTTCCAACAGATGAAAAATCCAGGTTGCAAGGTTTGATACATAAGGTCATTTCTTCCTGGGATTGCAATGTGAAAATACTGCTCTACCAAAGCATGATTATTTTTAATGGAAACAATGAGGCCTTTACACTACTGAAGTATTTCTCCTTAGTAACTGTGGGTTACAGTTACAGGAGCCAAGTGCGCTGGACATCCTGTGAGTATCTCAAAGGATGAGAGTGCATGAGTTCCCAAATGAATGGAAGATGGACCAATGGTAATGCTTTAGGCCAAGCATTTAGAAAGTTTCTACGAATGTTGCCAGTTGAGTCTTAACAGTGCTCTTAGTGTTATCTCTGAGGACCAGAGATAATATGCACAATGAAAGTATTGTAAAACTGGCCAAATAGGTCAGATTTGTTGAAGCACATGACCAGTAAAATGGACTCCCAGATCACTATGAAGTTCAAATATGAAGTATAGGGATAATCTTTTCTAACAGAAGAAGGATTGGCTTGTCTATAAAGGGAAAGCTTCGGTCCAGTGAGAAAACATACAGAATATGACTAAAATGTATTTACCCACAAGAGGGGAAAGTTGTATAAAATCCATCTATATGAACTGGATTCCCTGGCTTATGCTTTTGGACAGACGGGACAAGCAAGGTAGGCACTTTTTCCAGCCTTATTAACTTTCCCCACCAATACTGGTTCATGAATGCTATCATTTTGTCAGTAGACCAATGCTCTAATGTATGTACAGTTGTTGAGTATTGAGAATTTTAGAATTTCTGGGAGGGCCAGATTGTTGTTTGGTCTAAACTAGGGTTCTCATTTTTTTATCAAGTCAATGATTATTAGATTTGTAGTTCTGACTTTCCTTCTCTTGGGTCAATTTTTGGGCATCTTAGCAATTTTTCCAAAATTACCATCTGGGAAAACATCCCTTTGGACCATGACAGAAGTTTTGCTATTTGTTTCCTGGAGAGCAGCACTTTTTTTTTTTTTTTAAATCAACAAGGTGGATTACTTTGGCCCCCAGGGAGTTGAGTCTGGAATGTCGGGAATCCTTAGTAGCTAGACTAGGCAATAAGAGTATGGCATCTAATAAATTTTGGACATAGAAACCATTTTAAATTTATTCTCATAAGACGTAAAGATACATCATTATTTCCATAACATTCCAGAGTTGCGAAGTACTCCAAAGGCATACCAACTATTGGTATAAATGTCTGTGGTTTTATCCTCTGCTAAGGTAGAAACTTGAGTAAAAACTCAGCCCACTAGACTGAAGTAAGGGTGTTGTTTCAGTGACTTCAAAAGGAGTTGCAATAGCATAGCCAGCACCAAATTCATCATTTTCATTCTTTAAGAGCCATCAGTAAACCATGGAAATCTGCACAGGTTAGATGAGTCTCCTGTAAATTGTCATGGGGATTCAAAATGCCAGCATTGAGCATTGGTGAGGGGTTTGATCTGGGTCCAAATGTAGTCCTCGTTTCAAGATTATATGCTCTAAGTATCTAACCTGAGTTTGACCAAACTTCAAATTCTCCTTGGACACTTAGTGTCCTTTTAGGCCAGAAGTTCTAACAGATGGATGCTGTCTTCCTGAGAAGACATTTGAGAAAAGGGGAGCAGAGATGCAAATCATCTATGCATTGCAACAAAGTAGAGCCTGATGAAAATCTTGTATCATCTAAGGTTTGTGAAAAGGACAGACCCTCTCTGAAATAATAGGGCCTTACTGTCCAAGTGTACTTTCATTCTCCCCAAGTTAAAGCAAAAAAGATATTCACTATTCTTCTCAATTGGAATACTGAAAATGCACTGCATGGATCAATTACAGTGAAAAATTTGCTTTTAATGCAAATGGATGTCAGTAGTACACAGAGGTTGGGAACAACAGACTGCTGAGGGATTATAGCATTCTTTATAGCTCGGAGGTTCTGGACAAAACTCCAGCCTTGGCCATTAGGGTGTTTTTTTTTTTTTTTTTTTTTTTTTAATAGGTAAAAGAGGTGTATTACAGGCACTAGCAATGTGTCTCTGAGCCTTGAAAGGCTTCTTTATTTATAGGGTATTGATTAATTGTGGAGAGAGGTTGTGAGGGATCTATTTGAAACTTGGTGGGAGATGCACTCGGGATTCTGCCAATATTAGATGAAAATTTTGCATAAATAGGATAGTAGCTGACCCAAGAGGAAGAAATGACCAGTGTCCGCAGACTCAGCTATAGTGCCGTCAGAGACAGAGCACAGAAAAGATGCCGAAGAGCATTTATTTCCCCTGGCTGGCGATTTTGATTACTACTGTCAAATTCTAGAATCATTTCCCCCTTTTGGAAGAAAGAAATTCTGGCTTGATATTTTTCTAAGAAACCTTAGCCCAATAAATGAATAGAGGCAGAAGCACCAAGGAGAAAATGGAGTCCATTTCTCAAAAGGTCTAGAGAGAAGCGACTTTTTTCAGAGATAGGAACCTACTGAGGTTTATCAGAGACCCCCATGATTTGAACCATTTTAATATTCCAAGGCAGGGCCTGGCTTTACAGCAGTGGGGTTAAGCCCTCAGAGTGTAGCTCAGGTGTCAGTAAGGACACAGAGAGAGACTCATTCCCAGTGGAGAGCTGAGCTGATTCAGAGGGAGGTGCGGGAAGTGCCCCTGTAGTTTCTCTGGGTCCTGACACTGGGAATTTGGGATGTCATCAGAAAGACTGACTAGGGGACCACAGGCACCTGGTGCACAAACATTTTTAACAATTTTTTAAAAATTCTCTTGTTCTTTGCAATAATAGCATGAATTAGAAGGTTTTTTAGTTTTGCTTAGTGGCCTTCATTTGCTGGCGTTGAAAACAGAATTTTTGGGGTCTTTGTTTTAAGTGACTCATCAGGATATGAGCAAGTTGGTTTGCCATATTAACTAAATCTGGAGCACCAGTTTCCTATTCCATCCTGGTCCTTTTATTTAAAGTGAAAGATCCCCGTTCAGCCCGTTAACAGATATAGTCTTAAATGCTAGCTGGGTGGATCCAACATGTAAGGGAAGCCAGAATTTTCTTTGAAGACAATTTGCAGTCAATTGTAATAGTTATGAAGTTCATCAGACTTTTGTGAGAAAGCCTCAATTCTGTTTGAATCAGCAGGCTTGGGAAAAGCTAAGGTAATTGCTCAGTGACAATTTCCAGTAAGTTTTCTAGTATCTTGACAAAAGTTAGGGGTTTTCTTCTCTAAATCCCCTTCAAGATGTGTTCTCTTTTAGCCAGTTTCATCCAGTGTTTGGCTTGGTCCTCACTAACAAGCATGTGGACTAATCGATGTAAATTTGAGACACCAAACTGCTAAGTTTGGATAGCTATGTTAAATTCTTCAGCAAATCTCTAGGGGTCCTCAGTCACTTAGAAAGCTCTTTAACTATGACTTGCAGTTTGGCCTTAGTCCTGGGAACATAAGAAACTTGAAGTTTATTCAGATTCTCAGAAGAGTTAACGTGAAAGAGTTTAAAGAGACAGGTTTCAATGGGGTCAGAAGAGGAGGGAGTGGGGAGAGATCTGGAGGCAAAGTAAGGGAAGTTCAGGAGAGGGAATGGAGGAAAATGGTACTGGACGTGGGGTCTGAGCCCAAGGTGGCTGCAGACTAAGAGGATGGGGGAGGGAAAAAGAGGACCCAGAAGCCATTTTGACTCCTTTCAATTGTCCATTTGCCTCAGTTAATTTAGAAACTGTATTTTGCAAAGAGGCAAAGTTAGAACCCTGGAAACACCTGGAAGCTTCAAAGTACCATATGCAATAGGCATCCCATTCAGTTTTTGTGTTTGTTCGTTTTAGAACTGTGGCTTTCTAATTTAATTTTGGGTAAAACAAGTGTGGGGAGATCAAAAATTCCTATAACGGGGGTGCCTGGGTGGCTCAGTGGGTTAAAGCCTCTGCCTTCAGCTCAGGTCATGATCCCAGGGTCCTGGGATTGAGCCCCTCATCAGGCTCTGCTCAGCAGGGAGCCTGCTTCCCTTCCTCTCTCTCTGGCTGCCTCTCTGCCTACCTGTGATCTCTGTCTGTCAAATAAATGAATAAAATCTTAAAAAAAAATTCCTATAATGCCATTAAGTTTTTGGCCTTTTGGGAAGTCAATTCACTTAATTATAAATGTACTTGCTGAGGGACCATAGTTGTTTTTTGTTTTGTTTTGTTTTTAACATAAAACTAGGCAAGTCCCAGTGGGGGTGGGCACTCAAAATATTTTGATGACTGAAGTCTTAATTTTGGAGGTTTTTCTCTAGACCAAAGAGAGAGATTCTTGAACACCAGTTTCAAAAGGAAGAGTCTGATTCCAGAAGGCATCAGACCAAAGGCCAGCACAGTTCCATGAGGAACAGTCCGATTTCAAAAAGGCGTCGGAAGGAAGGCCGAATGAGTGCTCTCAGACATAAAAACAAGACCAAAGCCTTAAAAAGGTCCTGAACAAAGCTTGAAGAGTTCACACACAAATCGTAGAGTTCAAAATCCAGGAGAAACCTTACTCTTCAACCCCCAAGTCGGGAAGAAAGCAGTTAGCCCACTGACCTGTTTGCTCACCGGCCTCTGGTCTTCTCTGGACCCCAGGTCCGACCAGCAAGTAAAGTTAACCTTAAAAATAAAGCTGCTAGTTATTCTGCCAGCAAAAAAATGAGTTTATTCAATGACAGCAAAGAATTTCAACCTCAAACAAGTAAGTGATAGCAAAACCACAGCTCAGTTCAGAGAACACAGGAGAGGACCGCTCTTTTGTAAAGGAAAAGGGGAAGTTGGCAAGGCTGTTACAAACAAGAAGTCCAAGGGAGTAAACTGGAAGTAGACTGCCTTCTCATTGGCTAAGCTGTGAGTCTCATGGGCAGGGCTGTTGGGGGAGGAGGAGAAATGGGAGGGGGAGCAGGAAGTAAGCCTCTCTTCCTCCTTTAGTAAAGCAGTATCCATGTGCTCTGTCCATCTCCTTCTGTTGGGTCTGCGACTGAGGATGTGTAGTAGGGCTATAGACCAGGCTTTTTTTTTTTTTTTTTTTTTTTTTTTTTTTTTAAGATTTTATTTATTCGACAAAGATAGATCACAAGTAGGCAGAGAGGCAGGCAGAGAGAGAGGAGGAAGCAGGCTCCCCACCAAGGAGAGAGCCCGCTGTGGGGCTTGATCCCAGGACCCTGAGACCACGACCTGAGCCGAAGGCAGAGGCTTTAACCCTCTGAGTCACCCAGGCACCCCTAGCCCAGGCTTTTGACTCCACTTCAGTGAGGTGTCAACCTCTGGGAGATCAGTCTCCTCCCATTGCCGAAAGCCTTTCCTGGAATACCCACTGAAGGGAGTAGGTTTGTCAGTCAGCCCTTCTGTTCTCTAAGCGGAGGTGGGCCAGGTGTCAGACCCACTCCATGGTCCACACTAGCTTCATGGGATTCAGGCACCAGCTGTCAGTGTCCCCTGATTCAGAGAACATTTCAAAGCTCTCTAGGAGGTTCCCTCGAAGCCCTTCTCACTTCTTGCAGTGGAAGGTTATACCTCTCATGTCTTCCCTAAAGGGGGAACTGGGACTCACAGCAAGATAACTTCTGTTTTCAAATAAATCTTTTCAGCAAACTTTAGTCCCTTTCTCTGATCCCCTTCTATATCTGTGATGTCATTGATGGGTCTTGTATTAGTTAGGCTCTCCAGAGAAATAGAATCAATAGGATGTATTGTATTAGAACATACCACAGATACACACAGTCTAGGATGCCCACATCAGTCTTCCCTCCCTTCACTAATGTCAGTCAGCACCATGGTCTGATGGCTCTCTCAGCTTTCCTCGGCTCTCTCTCCATTTTTTCTCAGGATATTTCCCCTAATAAAATTCTTATATGTTTAATCCAGTCTTGGCATCTGCTTTTCTAAAGACCCAGACAAACATAGTTATGTTTGTTTCTACTTATTCCCCCACATAATCTATGAGAGTATTATGCTTCATCTTTGTCAGCATTTGATAGTTTCCAACTCAATTACTTTGAAAAATGCAAAGGGTGTGAAAAGAGAAGTTAGGATCCTACTGCAGGAGGACGAGATGGATTTCCTGCATTTCTGATGGGAAACTGGAATACATTTTTCCTGTGGAATTTTATTTATAAATATTGTCCATATTCTAATTTATTTATTGTTGGCATAGAGCCCTATTTCTGGCACATTATGGTTAAGTGGTATTATGTGGGATGGTTTGAGGTTCTAAATACCTGGACAATATTATTTTGGGAAAAAGCATTTGAAATTCCAAACAGTTGGCTCATAACTACATATGTATATCCACTCTGGGCTGGGGGGTAGCCTGTATTTATATTTAGTCTATAAATGTGGTAGAGTATAAAACATAGGCAAGAAATCAATATCATAACAAACTAAAGGAAAAAAATGAAGTGTGATCACTGAGATACTTCTTAGCAGCAAGTTGATATGCCAGTGAATTTCTATCTGTTTAAGTGCAGAGGCATTTTGTTCAAGCAAAATTGTACAGAGACCCGGTATGTTAAACAGATAAAAAGCAACATTGCTTTGGCTTCACTGGAGACAGAAATTGGAGCTGGTGTACTCAGTCCGCTCTACCTGTATGATAGCTGCAGGAGAGCTCCACGGGACCTCTGGGTCTACAGAACACAGTAAGAAACCAGTGTTACATAGCAATGTGTCTTGGGTTGCTAAATAAATCCAAAAGTCATGCCTAAACATATCCTGGATATTATGGAGACATAGTGGGCACTAGCAAGAAATGATAAATTTTTGTAAATTTTAATTCTAGCATGGAGCACTGGGTGTGGTGCATAAACAATGAATTCTGGAACACTGAAAAGCAATTTTAAAAAAATAAAAATTTTTTAAAAAGAAAATGAAACAAAAATAAAAAAATAAAAACAAAAAAATTTTAATTCTAGTGTAAGTAACATATATTATTATATTAGTTTCAGGTGTACAATATAGTGATTCAATAATTCTATACATTACTCAGTGCTTATTGTTATTAATATGTGTACTTTTCATCCCTTACACATATTCCGCCCATTCCACCCACCTCCCCTCTGGTAACAATGAGTTTGTTCCCTGTAGTTAAGAGTCTGTTTCTTGGTCTATTTTTTTCTCTGTTTTGTTTCTTAAATTCCACACAAGAGTGAAAGCATATAGTATTTGTCTGTTTCTGAATGACTTATTTCACTTAGCTTTATAATCCCTAGATCCATTCATGTTGTTGCAAATGACAAGACTTCATCCTTTTTTATGGCTGAGTAATCTTCCATTGTATATGTATATACACACACCACATCTTCCTTATCCATTCACTTATGGATATGTACTTCCACATCTTGGCTATTGAAAATAATGCTGCAATAAACATAGGGATGCATACATCTTTCTGAATTAGTGTTTCTGTTTTGGGGTAGATACCCTGTACTGAAATTACTAAATCATATGGTAATTCTATTTAAAAACATTTTTTTTTAAGTAGGCTCCTTATCCAGTAGGACACCCAAAGTGGGGCTTGAATTCATGATCAAGATATGAGGTGAAATCAAAAGTTGGCTGCGTAACCAACTGAGCCACCCAGGTGCCCCTCTATTTTTATATTTTTGAGGAAGCTCCATACTGTTTTATACGCTGGCTGTACTAGTTTACCATTCCCACCAACAGTGCATGAGGGTTCCTTTTTCTCCACATCCTTGCCAACACTTGCTGTTTCTTATGTTTTTGATTTTAACCATTCTGACAGGTGTGAGGTGATATCTCATGGTGGTTTAGATTTTCAGTTCTCTGATGATTACTGACGTTGAGCATCTTTCCATATGTCTATAGACCATCTGTATGTCTTCTTCAAAGAAGTGTCTGTTCATGTCTTCTGCACATTTTAATTGGATTATTTTTTGGTGCTGAGCTGTGCCAGTTCTTTACTTATTTTGGATACTAACTCTGTATTGGATATGCCATTTGCAAATATCTTCTCCCTTTCAGTAGGTTGACTTTTAGTTTTGTTGATTGTTTTCTTTGCTGTGCAGAAGACTTTTATTTTGATGTAGTCCCAATAATTTACTCTTGCTTTTGTTTCCCTTACCTCAGAAGACATATCTAGAAAAATGTTGCTATGGCCAATGTCAGAGTCATCACTGATTATGCTCTCTTCTAGGATTTTTATTGTTTCAGGTCTCACATATAAGTCTTTAATCTATTTTGAGTTTATTTTTGTGTATTGCAAAAGAAAGTGGGCTAGTTTCATTCTTTTGCATGTTTTCTCAACAGCATTTATTGAAGAGACTGTCTTTTATCCTGTGGCATATTCTTGCATCTTTCTTCAAAGTAAAATTAACCATATGATTTTGGGTTTGTTTCTGGGTTTTTCTATCCTGTTCCTTTCACCTAAATGTCTATTATTGTACCAAGTACCATACTATTTTCATGACTCCTGCTTTTTAGTACATCTTGAAATCTGGGTTTGTGCTACCTCCAGGTTTGTTCTTCTTTTTCAAGTGTGCTTTGGCTGTTTGGGGGTGTCTTTTGTGGTTCCACATAAAGTTTAGGATTCTTTATTCTAGTTTTGTGAAAAATGCTGGTGCTATTTGATAGGGATTGATCCAATCTGTAGATTGCTTTGGGTACTATGGACATTTTAACAGTATTTGTTCTCCCAATCCATGAGCATGGAATATCTCTCCATTTGTTCGTGTTCTCTTCAATTTCTTTCATCAGCGTTTTATAGTTTTCGGAGTACTGGTCTTTTACCTCCTTGGTTAAGTTTATTCCTAGGTATTTCATTATTTTTGGTGCAATTTTAGTTGTTTTTAAATGCCTTCTTGGGATGCCTGGGTGGCTCAGTGGGATAAGCCGCTGCCTTCGGCTCAGGTTATGATCCCAGAGTCTTGGGATCAAGGTCTGCATCGGACTCCTTGCTCGGCAGGGAGCCTGCTTCTCTCTCCACCTCTACCTGCTTCTCTGCCTGTTTGTGTGCTCTCTTTCTCTCTCTCTCTCCTTCTCTCTGACAAATAAATAAAATCTTTAAAAAAATGCTTTCTTAATTACTTCTTTTTTCTGCCACTTCAATATTAGTGTATAAAAATGCAGTGGATTTCTATATATTGATTTTGCATTCTTTGACCTTACTGAATTCATTTATGAATTCTAGAGATTATTTAGTGGAGTCTTTAGGGTTTTCCTATATATAGTATCATGTCATCTGCAAATAGTGAAAGTTTTACTTCTTCCTTTCCAATTTGGATGCCTTTTATTTCTTTTTCTTTCTGATTACTGTGACTAGGACTTCCAGTACTATGTTGAATAGAAGTGGTGAGAGTGGACATCCTTGTCTTTTTCCTGATCCGAGGGGGAAAATTCTGTTTTTCACCACTGAGTATTGGTATTATTTTAAACACATCACAACTAATCTGTGAATTGTTCTGAAATCAGATGCTATAAGTTGCCCTCTTGGCCTTCAGATTCATTTTTTGCCTTTCCCTGCTCTGTTTTGTGACTCGGGCGGTGAATTTCTGAAGTTTCCCGGGTTTCTGTGACAGCTGGTTTCTGTTGGGTTTGACCAACAGGAAGCCAACACAGGAGACTGTAGACAGGGAGGGAAGGAGAAGGAAGGGTACCTACCCTTCCTTCTCTCTAGCCCCAGTCCTCCCACTTAACCTCTCCCCACCTTGGGTGAAATCTCTACCAGGGATCATGCCTCCTCTGTGACTCCAGCTCCCCTAGACTTTTCTGCTCTGGGTCCACTAATACCAAAAACTAAGAAATATTTATGAAAGAACATCTTAAAACTGAAAAAACTCTGTCCATTGTCTTAGGAATATTCCCCCTGAGAACTGGAAAGGGGGAGAAGTATCATTTTTTCTATCTTTAGCAGTTGAACACTCATCTCCCAAAGAAGCATGGTATGAAAATCATGGCACCACTAAAACAAATTTAATATTTGACTTTCAGAGTCATTGGACTGTAATACAAACCTGTGTTGAGGATTATTTTGGTTGGAATCTGGGGCTATTCTGAATCTCTCTCCATAGTAGCAGTGGTCTGGAGAGGTACCCCAGGAATAAATGATCCTGTAGGACTGTTTAAGCCCTTTCTCTATCATCCAGCATTACCCTACGTGGAAAGTAAAGTACATGATGATTCTCTAAAGTGCCTATAGTATTAGAGTATTCTATCTGTTTTTACCCTCACTTAAAAATGGGACCTATATTAATCGATCTCTTGATTCTGCAAAGGGCAGGGATTAAAACACATTTAGGTTAATGCCTTAAATACTGAGAGCTTTTAAGGAAAACGTAAGAAGGGATTGGGCTTCTGAGAAAACAGGTGTAGACAAAAGGAAAATGTTGTAGCCACTAGATGAGGAAGGACTTTTTCTTTTCTTTTCTGAATGTCATTTGTGAAATTGACTAGAAAGACCATATGCTAGCTCCCGTGGCATCAATAAAATCTCCTAAGATTGTGTGAAATGGACTTCTTTTTATCTATTTGTAATTTAACTGAAGACCTCAAAAGCTCACATCTGTTGAGCAGGTAGTTCTGGCCTTCATAATAGGGGATTCTGTACATTTTCAAAGAAAAACTACTCTTGGGACTAGACACCAACTTGTCTATATTTAACTGATGAAAACTAGAGGAAAAATTCTCTTAATTTTGGTAAGAAAGACCAAGTCTAAACTTCTGGTATCATTCTTGCCTGCTTAGTGTTGCCATGATCTAGGTATTCACCCCTCTGGGTCTGTGGTCCAGTCCATGAACCAAGGAGAATGAAGCTTCAGCCTAAGCGCAGCACCTTCTCTCCACCAGTACCAACACGTGGAATTGGAAATGACCCTGAGGACCTAGGGCTCATTTCCTTGTGCTGTGGGCTCTTTCCTTCCCTCCACTGTCTTCCCAGGCTTGGCTAGGATTCTGTTCTGGTTCCCGATTCTCTGCTGAAACTAGAGCCCTGCCCCGAGTTCCGCTTTTTGCGCAGGGCTTAAAAGCTTAAGGTCACAGCTGCTCTCTCTCCCTTGCCAACGTTCTGCTTCAACCAGATGAACACATTTCCTGCTTGTTCCCAAAGCAAGATGCTGCCTTACATGTAGAAATGACGGTGCACTGCTGACCTGAGATGCCTACTTGCCAGATTTCAATCTATAACTCAGTTCTGTGGGTATCTGTTCTCCCTAGGACATTGCAGGATGGACCACTGACCCTCCCTTTGGAAACACATCTTATAACCTAGTCAGTTCCCTGATCAGCCAGCCTCAGTCATTGTCCCTCTCTTCTTGATGGAGATGAGCTTCTCAGCATGGACTCCAAATTAATGCTACCCCATGTCTGACAACTGAGCGGCAATATCCAGCTAGTCAAGAAGAGACCTACTATCCAGCTTGATTGGCACTGGTATCAATTTATATGTGCACATATAGTTTAAATGTGTGTATATACATTTTAAAATGGAAGTAACATTTTTTTCCTGACAGAATGAGCTTATTGTGAAAAATTCAAGCACAGAGAATGCGTAAGTTCCCTCTGCCCCAAGTCATCCCTCTGATTAATCATGTTAACAGTTTATATTGATATAATTCTCCCAGACCATTTTTATGGAAGTATAAATTTAAATATATATGCTATATATTTAAAACAGAAATTGGATTATAGTTATAACCTGCTTTTCATTTTAACTTTATTATTTGTTGTTGGACATCAGCCTGCCCTCATTTTAAATGTGGACTCACTTTGGCTCAACTTCAGAGTACCCTGTGATTTAAGTACAAAGGAATAATTCTTCCTCTCTTTTTATAGTCTTTCGGGGGGGCATGTTTGTTCAATTATTTATGGTGATAGGTTTTACAGAAATAGATGTTTTTTATTGAGACCATCAAAACCTTCAGTGCCTTAATGATTCTGCTGATAAAGTAGAAAACACATGAAGGCATGTCAACCTGTCAAGCAAAAGAAAATGCTCTCTCTCCCTAATGTAAATGGATTAGATAAAGGCCTGATCTCCTGCTGCATCAAGTTACGGTGTTTCATGCTCTAAAGGCCAGGTAGGTACGCTTTGCACAGTTCTTGTAGAATGTTGGACTTTAAAGACGAAGAACCAAATTTTAAAACTGTCATAAATCTGAGTCTGGCTTTCAGAAGGCAAGAATGCTATTTTTAGTGTGTCTGGATTGCGGTCTTTCCCTTTGGTACTTGATGATGACTGCACAGTAAGAATGAAAAATGAAACTTCTGGAGATAGGATAGCTAAGGAGATTGAAAATAACACCCAGACAGTGGAGCCTCTGGGTCACTAATTTGAATTCAGCTCAAATCAGTGATGACTACAAATTGTTCTGTCTGCTGGCAGTGAGGCTTGCAGAAAAGATATTTCTCATCCTTATCTGTGTTAATTATATCTCTGTGCTTGTCGGAGCCAGCTATGTGAGGTTTTAGACTGTAATCCCCCAGAGGGCAGGGACCATCTCGGCCTCATGCACTTTTTAAAACCTTGCTTAGATGAGCGTTGATTAGATAATTTTGATGAGGCAGAGAAAGGAATGCTCTTTCTGAGGGGAGCTGGCTGGTGTGAAATTGTGACTATTAAGCATTTCTGTGAAACATGAGAGTGACATCCCTTCCAGTTTGTTCTGGGTGGCCTTGGACATAGTTTAGTCTCACACCATGACAAATAGTCTCCTTTTATAGCCCTGTCAGCAAATATTGCAGCCCAAACCCTGAAATTTAAGGACATCTCTTTTCCTTTTTTTCTGATTTGCACCCATCTCTTTGGGTCTAGCGCAACCCCCACCTTTCCCATGGTCCTCCTTCAGCATGCCTTGATCATAGGCTGTTCTGAACTGTTATCTTCCACTCATAGTAATCTTCTTGTGAATGTGTCCTCTCTCCCTATGTAGAGGCACAATTCTGAGGGTCAAGACCATATCTTACATCTTTTTGTAACCTCCCCAGCTACTAGTTCAATGTTTGCCATTTCTGGATTTTACTAATAATATTTTTGAAAAACTGAGTAAAAGTCTTCCTTAAAAGTTCACATGTGTTTTTTTTTTAATCTTTGTTTGTTTGTGTGTTAGTTTTTATTATATGAGCAGTGCTTCTTTTCCAGCTCTTTTTTAAAATTTATTTATTTTTTCAGCGTAACAGTATTCATTGTTTTTGCACAATTTTCCAGCTCTTTTAATATCATATTACCAGTGCTGTGGATGTGGTGTCCATACAGTCATGCAGGTTGTAGACTGCACAACTCTAGAAAGGCCTAGTCACATAGATGATAGCTCTGGTGATTGCTTCAAGTAGTTCTGAAAAAAATGGAGGTCAAAGAACGATAGTACTTGTGCTTCAGAATAAAACACATGGTACAATCAAAATAGGCTAGACAGATAAGAGTAAGTCACTAAGATGTGAATCTTAACATACCTGGTTTGGACTAAAAATAAATATGGTGGGGACAACAGTTTTCAACAAGTGAGTGTTTCCACTGCTTTCACCCCCCTTTACCCACCCCAGAAGGAACTTTTTTTCTCTGAAGGCATAGTTTATTCCCATTCTCAGCCTTCTGAGTATGACTTCTGTCAACCCAGCTCGGAGGTTTTGTGAGGCAGAATCAGGAGACTGTTGAGACAGGGCTAGAGAGCAGGGAGGACAAAGGAAGGGAAAACAGCTCAGGGTCCTGATTGTGGGCAGGACAGGAGCTTGAGAGAGTAAGAGGCTCTAGCCCAGGGTAGAATGGGAGAGAGAGGAGTGGACAGAGTGTTTCAGGAAGTGCTGCAGAGTGTAAATGAGGGGATTCCCTTTAACACTTGCGTGTGGGCATGGGCTAGGTTCTGGTGTAGTTGCAAGTCACAAACAACTAAATCTCTTTGGCTTAATACAGCAAATTTCACTTCTCACTCAAAGTCTGCTGCAGGTCCCAGGGACTCTCCTGGGCAGGAGTTCTCCATATGGTGACTCAGTGGCCGCAGCAGCTGCCTTGATCTTATGGCTCAGCTGTCATAAGGGCAGAAGACAGAGGGCACGGAGCCCCCACAGCCATTCTACCAAGCTTTGGCCAGGCAGGGACTCTGGCTGCAGTCGCATGCCTGAACTTGGTCCCGAGGCCTGTGCGACTGCAAGGCGTCTTGGAAGCTGTCTTCTGTGAGCCTGGAAGGTGAGAGTTGTATGTAGATGAGCTCTGCTACTATCTGCCATGGGATCCTCAGAAGTGTGCAGAGATACTGAGATTGCTTTTACTTTTGGTGGCTGGACAGTGTTTCTGTGATAGGTGACACCTCTCGGAGACTGGGCCACCAAAGGCCTCGGAATTTATTGGCTTATACAGAAAGAGGCAACTGTTTGTCATAAAGCATTCTTAGGACTCTCTGAAAAACATGGTAACGTCTTGCTAAGTATTGGAAGAGCTTTTAAAAAATTTTTGCCTGCTTGCTCTCTCTCTCTCTCTTTCCCTTTCTTTAGTGAGAAAATACTCACAAATACAATTACTCCCATGACTTATTCAGAGGAAGTATAAAATTTGGTTTTATTTCCTTTGCTTCCTTGATACCCACTTTATTAGGCATCTTAAGATGGAGAAAAGGTTATAAATTCCCTTCAGCATCATTAAAAGGAAGCCTGTCTAGACTGACATAAATGTGATGGTCATTCATGATTCCTTTGAGCTTTATGACTCTACCAAGAAAATAAAAAGTCTATATTGCAGATCCATAGGAGAAACAAATCTGGCAGCCTGGGCCTAATGTGATTTCTTAGCAAGTGTATTTCAGGAGAGGACAAAAGACTCTAGAAAGACAGTTTTGTTTTGTTTTGTTTTGTTTTAAATAGGAGGACAAGTTAGGAAACAATTTTAGACCTTTCTGCAATTTTTCTCAACAAGAGCAACTGTATTTTAAGAGATCATCTGATTCTCTGTGTCTTTACAACATTTCAACAATTGCAACAGGTGCCCCATACCATTAACAGGAACAAGAGCAAACCTGGTTGGTGTACGTGAGCGTGAGAGAAGGCACGACTGAATACTTCAGTATGCAATTACATCTGCTGCATAATTAGCCATAAATTGAGCATCCAAACATAGATGCATGCGTAATTAATTATGACTTATTTAAAAGCACTCGGGTTGTGACACTTTGTTCTTCATTTCCTGCAAATCAAATTACTGAAGTTTTCATTTCATTTCAAAATAATTTTGCCTGCATTATTTTTTTAAATTTCATCTGAGATACACTGTTGATTATACTTAAAGAACTGATTCAGTAAGGGATCAGTGAAGGAAGAGTAGGGGGAGCACTATCAGAAGGCACAGGATTGCAGAACTTGAGCAGGACTCACTTGGAAGGTGGAGGGGGCAGGTGGAGGCTGGGGGCTGGCAGACCTAAGGGATGGAAGGTTTTCTCAGTGTTTTTGATTGTGCCATCCTGGCCAAGAAAAGATAGTACATCAAGAGAAATAATACAGATGGAGAAAGTCTAATGACTGAGTGATCTGGAGATGAAGCTAACACTGCCATCTTTTAAAACATGTTCTGATGGGGATGCCTGGGTGGCTCAGTGGGTTAAAGCCTCGGCCTTCGGCTCAGGTCATGATCCCAGCGTCCCGGGATTGAGCCCCGCATCGGGCTCTCCGCTCAGCAGGGAGCCTGCTTCCTCCTGCCTCTCTGCCTGCCTCTCTGCCTACTTGTGATCTCTGTCTATCAAATAAATTAAAAAATCTTTAAAAAAAAAGTTCCGATGAAATATTTGGTCAACTGATGAATATCGTACTTTATTTATTTATTTATTTTGAGAGAGAGAGAGAGAGAATGCAAGCAGTGAGAGGGGAGGGGCAGAGAGAGAGGGAGACAGAGAATCTTAAGCAGGATCCATGCCCAGGGCAGAGCTCAGTCTCACGACCCTGAGATCATGACCTACGCTGAAACCAAGAGTCCGACATTTACCTGACTGAGCAACCCAGGTGCCCCATGAATATTTTATTTTTAGCATACTTAGATCATGTGGATTCCAGACTGTGTCTTTTTCTAACGGAGTCCACTGATTATTTGAGGAAAATTGAGATATATACTGCCTGGACACACAAGTTGTACACATAACCGCCCTTTCTCAGAGCTGTTTCCAAATGCCATGTGGTAACAGCTCTAGAACTCTGTCTACAGCAAGGGTTTTTAACTGCTGGCAAGCACCTTTTCTGGCACCATCAGTCATGAAAGTTGAGCAGTTTATACCTGCCAAGCTTCTCTGCAGACAGTCACCAGGACAGCCCTTCTTAACCTTTCCCATTAAATATCCCTAATAGTGTGGACATTGAATTGGTATCTTTGGAAGTTTGGGGCCATATTCCAACCACACCCCCTGAGAAAATGGGAAAATTCCTTGTTAGAAATTCATTTGACTTTTCAAATTTTGTATATGTCTGTTTTACCATAAAAATACCATTTCAAGTAATGAACTGTGGGAAAACATAACAGTGTTTCCTACTGAACTCAGTGATTAAGGAGTGAGATTCTTTGCCAGTGAGTCTCCCCACTGGGAAGAACCAAGATGAGTACTGGGGATGGAGCCCAGCATCGCAGTTTTGGTATCCTGTTAATTTTTCTTCTCTTACTATTTCAGTAACTCAAACTCATAAATATCAGGATATAAGTATCTGCAGACTTTTCAGAGTTTTAGAAGCTGTAGCGATACTGCCCCAGAGGAGGTTCCAGGCATTTTCATGCAACTGTGGGTAAAATCTCCCTAATTATATCTTCTCATTGAGGGCTGCTCAGGTCACTCCTGCAATGTGGCCGGCTGCAAGTGTCTGACCCATTTTTCCCATCTTGTTGGACACGAGAGAATGAAGGGGCAGATGCATTGGGGCGAGGCATTCTTGGTGAACAGTGTCTACTGTTTTAGTCACATTGTGTAACAGTTTTGATGCATTTCACCATGCCTACAGTATTTGGTCACAGATTTGATGTTATGTGTATGAGTCCCTGCCCTCCCACCCCTCACCACTGCTCTTCCTGCTAGTAAAACAGCAGGTTTGGTTTTTAAAAATCACATTACCTGCTTGGAAGTTTCTTCACCAGGGAGAATGGGAGGAAAATGATTAAGCACACTGAAAATCAGCACGGACCTTCTTCATTATAAATAGAAGGAGCGCAAAACAACTGTGAGACAAAATCGCTTTATCTTCAGGTTTTCTTTGAACTATAAGGTAAAAAGAACTGGGTTCATCCCAGTTTGTCAGCCAGGCATTTAAATGTGTTTGGGTCAATTAAAGTGCGTAAAGCAATGGGGGTCTTTGATGGGATTATTTTTTTCTAAATGTCCCCTTCCTATCCCAGGTCCATTCAGCCAGGGATATCAGTACAGGATTCTCGGAAGCCTTCTCCTATTAATGCGCTTTCAGGAACAGGGGCAATGTGTCCCCATCTACTTTGCCTCAGAGGAAGCTTCCCAAATGAGTCTTCCCTGTTCTGTTGCCATCCTGGTCTGGGCAAGTTTCGCCCTTCTCTTCCTCATACACACTCTTGGTGTCCACATTTCCCTTCTTTGGTTCTGGAGCGTTGCAGATGCCCTGGATGCTTGCGTGATTATCCTCAATTACTGGGTCAGCTTACCTTGATGACGCTTTCTCTCTTCTTTCTAGTCCTCAAGGAATGCTCTTTTATTTTACCCACTTAAAAACTTCAGGTAGCCTTTTTTTTTTTTTTTTCTAATTTGAATCTCCCCTCTGCCCGCTGCCCTCCCTGCCTGCCCCTTCCTCCAGCCAGTCTTTAACTGGGAAGGATTTACCCACAGGATTTGTATAGTCCTAGTCTCAGGCTAGCACCTTCTTTGAGTTTGGTTCTGTCTTCCATTCGGCCAGAAGAAGGACAAAAATGGCCTTGAGGGACATCTGAGTGGCTCGTTCATGGAGTGGCTACTTTCGGGTCAGGTTGTGATCCCAGGGTCCTGGGATCGAGTCCCACATCTGGCTCCTGACTCAGCAGAGAGCTTGCTTCTCCCTCCCACTCTGCCTGCTGCTCTCCCTGCTTGTATTTTCCCTCTCTGAATAAATAAAACCTTAAAAATTATTTTTAAAAAATGGCTTTGCGGGGGCGCCTGGGTGGCTCAGTGGGTTAAAGCCTCTGCCTTCGGCTCAGGTCATGGTCCCAGGGTCCTGGGATTGAGCCTCACATCGGGCTCTCTGCTCTGCAGGGAGCCTGCTTCCTCCTCTCTCTCTGCCTGCCTCTCTGTCTAGTTGTGATTTCTCTCTGTCAAATAAATAAAATTTTTTAAAAAATGGCTTTGCGTATTGGCTAAGAAAGCAAAAGGGAATAGAACCTACAACGATTAAGATTTCAAGATGTAATCCTGCCACCTTACAGATTTTCCTCCTATTTCTCCGGTCAATGTTAAAGTGACTTTGAAACTGACTTTGAAGGAAGCTGCTAGCAAATTTTTGTTGGAAAATGCTTTTGTGATCTCACCACGAGCCCGTTTTCTTTATCTGTAGCCTCTTTAAATATCCCAGGACTTGGCCGAACAGTTTGGAAAATCCTTGGAGAAGGTTTTTAGGCTCCTTTCGGCTCTGAAAAAAATGGTCATTGATTTTTTTTTTTCCCTTTGTCTTTCGGATAGGAAGAGCACTGCTCTTTTTTCATCCCTGGTAATTTTCTAGAAGGAATAGTTCTGTGGCAGCTCCTTGTGCTACAGCATATCAGTTTCCCTACACTGCAGGTAACAATATAGGCCACCTGTCTTCCCTGCATTTAAGGCCCTGTACTGGGAAGGGACTTCTAAGACTGCTAATGGGGAAGAAAATTTTTCAGAAGAAAGACAGGGAGGAAGGCTTCTGAGTTAAAGCCAGCCCAAGAGTACTGGTCTCAG
This sequence comes from Meles meles, assembly GCF_922984935.1. Taxonomy (NCBI): domain Eukaryota; kingdom Metazoa; phylum Chordata; class Mammalia; order Carnivora; family Mustelidae; genus Meles; species Meles meles. Next base: position 91,929,662 of record NC_060068.1, read on the forward strand.
GACTCTCTCCAGCCTCTTGCTGGGGTGGGCCCCTGCGCCGAGTTTGTGCGTCTCCAAAGCCAGGACTTTTGATGTCTGGATCTGGACAAGGGTGAGGCAGCATCAAGGTTTGCCTTTAATAATAAGAGCCCTTCACACCCTGTTGATTCAAATCAAAGGGATCCACATTCGTTTTCACATCTCACTGATTATTTTGTATATGGCGCTGCATGTTCATTTAGGCTCAAAATCGCATCCATATATTTCCAGTTTTCCATGATCTCTTTTGCTTCATTTGCTCTTCTGAAATATTTCCAATTATTTGGGTGCCCAATTGTTCGTGAAGTGGTCGCTCAGTTTGTGCCGAAAAGGCATTTTTAGAAAAAAAGATTTATCATCATCGTCGTGTTATATGCTGATTTCAAAGGACCCGACCATTTAAGCTCATTGAGATATTAAATGATTTCCCTCTTTCCAAACTTTGAGATAATCTTTCCTTCAAATCTTTCAGTAACTCTTTTGTGGTCAACGAGGAAGACCTAAACTGATGAGTTGGAATGAGAGAACATTCTATCCGATCGGCCGGTAGCCAGGAAACTTGAATAGAGGAACTAGATTCAGGAACAACTAAATCTTTAGTTTATAAACCAAGAGATTCAAGAGGCATGGTAAGTCTTCTTTGGTGATGGGGGCATGAATCAGAATTAAAAATGCCATTCTGAGCTGAGGGTCTGGAGACATCTTTTTTAGCTTCCAGTTACTGACTATGGTCTCCCCCACCCCGTGTTTCCTCATATAGTAAACAGAGGTACCTGAAAAGAATCTGCAAGGCCTCATGGTCTCAGAGCAAACTGCAGACAGACTCACTTTAGGTGAGATGTGGAATCCATGCTGGACATAAGAGGAGGCCCCAAGTGATAGCACTGACCTCAAAACATCTAGCAGAGCTTGGATCCTGCGGTGTTCAGAACCACTGCTAGTACAGAGAGCACCTTGGTTCAAACAGTGAAAAACCCACTTCCTTGGGCAAATGAATTACAAAACACCCCTTCTTTAGGGTGGATGCAGCCCCTCCGGGAGGCTGGGCTGGATTTCAGCCCCAGGGACACTTGTGCAGCGGTCTGGTGCATGCCCTGGAGGGCCCCAGTTGACGATCCTGGAAAGAGTGGTGCAGAAAGGACAAGGTGTCCCAAGCAGAGAGGAGGCCAGAAGGCCAATGGGCTGGAAGGAAGGAGGATGGAGAAATAATGGATTCTTCCTGGGACGAGTCCTAGGTACTGAGAGAGTGGGAGGAAATTAAAACTGGGAGGGTGTTGAGAGCCATGGGAATGGGCAAAGGGCCTTTCCTCCTGTAAGACTTGTTTGGAATACTAATCTTGGAACCTGAAAGGAGACATCTGTTCTTTGGCACCCACGTGTCCGTGTCTGTCCTCTTAGCTTTCCCGGGGCCTAAAGAGTCATGGCTACTGAATGCAATCACATTCTTTTTAGATTAGACCTTATTTATGCTTGAAATGATAGATTCAGGCAAGTAAAACTCTAAGTGACGTTTGAGATGTCTTCTCAATGTTCTTTTGCCTGTAGTACTCTATTTTTTTGTTTTCTTGTTAATTCTCTCTCACCGTCAAACCCAGCTCAGGGCTCACCATCTGCTAAACCTTCCTGATTACTCCAGTTCCACGTACACTTCTCTGAATGTCCATTATGCTCTGATCTGCACCACGGATTTATTGTTCTCAAGCTCTTTTGTGTGTTCAAATGCTTTTCTTCCACGAGACTGTCAGTTTTCTGAGGGCAGGGACTGTACTCTCCGATGTGTCTTGCAAATAGGAAGCGCTCACCAAAGCTTCAGGCTCCTGGTTTGGCTAATGCTGGGATGGAACTTCTCAATATACAACTTTCAATTACTCGTGATAGTTGAAAGGGCGACATATTATGAAAAACAATACTAAAAATCTTGCAGTCTGTTGTTTTCACTTGCAACCTCATGAAGCCTTCAACCAGAGCTAACTCACACTCTGGTGTATCACAGCATCTTCCTTTGCCAGCTGTCTCCCTGGACTGTATGTGAGACCTACCTCTCCTGGCAAGACAGGAAGTGACATCAAAGTGGGCGGGAAGCTGACTGGCTCCCTGCCTGGAGAGGGCACTGTGGGACTGAGGAAAAGTTCCTCCGTCCCGGTCATTACTAGAATCAACTGTACTTATACCTCCTGTTCCCGAGTATTTCTGACCCACTACCTGAGTGATTCTGCTCTTTAGGGGGAAGACAGACGGCAGCCACAATGAAGAGTACCTGCTCTGTCCAGTCTCCTTCAGGCTCTCTCCTTCATCATGCCAGGCTGTGTGTCTCAGAGAATAAAAGATACCTACATGGTAAGTGTACCCTGGGGAAGGCGGATGCCCAAAATCCCTCCTTCATTTACTGTAGCCCAGTATCTGGACAAACTCCTGGGTATGGAACCAAGGTCACGTGGGTCACTGGGAAAGGCAGGATCAGAATGCAGAACCTCCAAGTCTGAGACCCTGTGCGACTCCAGTTCATTCCTTTCTAAATATAAAATTGAAGTAATTACTGATCAAATGTGCCACTGATATGAATAATGAAAAGCTAATAATTGTTTTCCTTCCCTTTTAAAGAAACACACCACACTCAGACACCCATTTACAGATATTTTCAGTTAAAATGTCACACAATATTTGTTATATCAGCAGGAGAATGGAAATTGAGTTGGCAGTGAAGCATTGCAGTGACAACTGTTACCTTGGAAACTGTAGTAAGCAATCATAATTACAATTAGCAAGATTTGCACAAAGTATACATAAATATTCACGTGCCGGGGATGAGTGTCACGTACACCAGACAGCAGAGGAAACGGTAGTACCGTTGTTTCTTTCTCTTTGACACGTCCTTGCACAGATTTGGGTTCTGTTACCACTTATCTCAGCTTCTTCGAATTTAGGTAAATTTATTTCTTTATGTGCTGGTTTTGGGGCTTGTAACGTAATGACATCTGACACACAGCAGATTACTTGGAAGCTTCAACTGACCCTTAGTTGAAGTATGACCAATCCTAAATGGACTTTTAAACAAAGCCTGATCTCACAAGGAAAAAAGGCAATTGTAAATAATAAATGGTACTGTAGCCCCATTACAAGGGAGCTCTAGGGAAAAGTGCTGCAACCCAGAAGCAATGGTTAAAACCTGTGATTTAATCAGCCACCACAACTAGACTCTTGGCTGCTTCTTTATTGCCATGGAAGTGTCCCCTTTGATTCAGACTGGCCTGTCAAATTGCAAAAGAAGTTGGAGAAAGAGTGAGCGATAGAATAGTTTTCACTCAGACACACCGGGACTGTCCTAGCCTCTGTGAATTTTTTCACGACCAAGGAAGAGAAGGCAGTTCAGTCAACAGTGTGTGTGTCGGTATTTCTGTACACTTGTGGGAACAAAGCTTTGAAGGTAAATAAATCTTCATAACAAAACCAGTGTTATTTTCAGGGCCAGAGGGCACACCAAAAACTCTTCTCCTGTACACAGTAGAGTTTTCTGTTCAGCTTGTCTGAGCATGTTGGCTGCCTGGGGCTTTCTGGATAAACACACGTTGCAAGTGGTTGCCATGATGTGAGGGGCAACGAGGGGGAGAAATGTTGACGTGCTTCCTTTGAGAGCAGAGGTCTTGACCTGAGCTTGAAAGAAGTCTGCTAACATGGATACAAGAAAGTGACCTTGGCATAGATGCCAAAATAATTGGAAGAACTCACATTTCAGGCAGGAGCACGTGTATGGAGTAGTGGGGGAAGGATGGCGGAAGTGAGGATGGTGAATGCCTTGCAAACGGTCTTCCTTCTCTAGCTCATGTCAAGTCCTTTGTGTGCTTCCCAGAGGAGCCCTGTGCTCTTGGCAACAAAGGTTAAGTCATATGCCATGCCTCCCTCTAACCCATGCCTGCTATCTGGATGACTCTGTTCTTTAGGAAGGGTAGTATGTATTGGACCAAAAGTCAGCCATGGTGCTGTACCTCCTCTTCCTAATGTTCCCAACCCTCAACACTGCCTATCTCTGAGAATAAAAGGTGACTGGCATTGCATGGGGTCCGGGAAATCATAACCATGTTATAAACAGGACTAGTGACATATATTAGGTTCCTCCTCATAATACAATGCAAGGGAGGGAAGAAACTTGTTTCAGTTAAAATGAAAACTTCATCTATTACCTACTGCTCTAACTAGAGTTGTAATTACTTATTTGAAGCCCAACACTGGGCTACGTTCTGTAGATGAGGCAAAAGAAGGATGTCAGGGTTTCTTCCTTTAGAAGAACTTATGATCTTGTTGGGATGAAGGGCGTAGGAAACCCAAACAATTAGTAAAGCATATGGCAGATATCAACTATCATTAAGTCTGAAAATGTTCATCAAGTGAGAGATTGTTAGGGTCTGAGATCATTGGGAAAGACGTGAAGTAGGTGGCACTTGGAAAGGCCTTGTATTGTCATGGAACTGGTAGAGATGAACAGTGCATGTGTGTGCACACATGCATGTGTGTGTTTCTGTGTATAGGAAGGGGCAGGGCTAGAGAGTGCCAAGAGGAAGCCTGCTGAGCACAAAGCCAAGAGCACAACTATAGCAGAGCTTATGACTGCCACCATTTTAAGAGTGTGCTGGTCTGTGGGAATGATGTCCCAAGTGACATCTGGATTTTTGCTCTCTGAAGCTCTTTTCTGTTGGGAATCTAACTTATTCTGCTCTGAATTTGACTTCAATAATTTGACCCTCTTGACTTCTCTTCTACCTTGACTTTCCTATCATTTCTTTCCCTTCCCCATTTCCCTTTTTTCCCTCTACCCACTTTATTAACATAAGAATCAGCAACTAACTGTGGAGTCTATGACTAGAGACTATTAGTATACAATCATGATCAGCCCTTAAATAGTGGCCCCAAGGCAACATAAGGTAGTCCTAGGTAAATAACACTAGGCTGCCAGTAATTGAAGATCTACCATGTCCTTAGTAACTTTTTAAAAAAATTTTTTATTTTTTTTAAAAGATTTTATTTATTTATCTGACAGACAGAGATAGGCAGAGAGGCAGGCAGAGACAGAGGGAGAGGGAAGCAGGCTCCCTGCTGAACAGAGAGCCCGATGCGGGGCTCGATCCCAGGACCCTGGGATCATGACCTGAGCCGAAGGCAGAGGCTTCAACCCACTGAGCCACCCAGGTGCCCCCTTAGTAACTTATTTTAAAACTCATGTTATTAAAGAAATACCTCCATGTGGTAAAAAGAAAAAACACATAGAACAGAAAAATTTATGATGAAAAGCTACAATCTTTCAACCTTCCTTTCTCCATTCCAGTCCAGTCTCCAGAAGCAACCTCTTATAGTCATGCCTTTGAGTTCAAGCCTTCTAATAATTACCTTCATGCCTCTAAATAATATACTTCCATTTCTTGATTTTTTTTAGCTTTAGGCAATATATATTGACTCTCAGCTATGAAAGACCAAGACTTAGCTCATTTGTATTAGACCCCATCTGTCTACCCCTGCGTGTTTGATCTTTATATTGTTTACTTTTGAGTTATTTTATTAGATAACTTTGTGATATTAGGTATTATATTTATATCTCTCTGATTCCCAATTTATCCTCTTTATTACATTTCTCTATTTTACCCCTCCCTTGCCAACTCCTACCTCATCTCAGCCATGTCTTCACTTTAACATTTTCAAGATGGTTAACATTATATCTGTTCTGAAACAATAATTAACTTTTATGAGCTTTTGCTATAGATTGAAAATCAAAGAAGAGCACTGATATTATTATAACTATGTGCATATTGCTCACTGCAAAGCCAAGTTGTATGTTAGGATTCCATTTCCTCCTTTATGAGCTCAATGAAATATCCTCTGGGCTACTTGGGATACAATGGTTGTAGCTTCAAGGTCAAAAGGTTTCTCTTGCCTTACATTGCTATGGTTGCTTGAAGTTGTAGAATGCTTCACAGTTGAACCATGAATTTCTCAAATATCTTTTGATTGTTGCTTCCATTGCCCTTTCTCCCCTGGAGTTTCTCCCCTGATCCTCCCCGCCGCCCCGCGGAGTTTCTAATGGACTCATTGCCATTCATATTTACAAGACAAGGACTAGGTAGATGATACAGATCTCTTCTGTCCTATACAGGAAGATATTCTGCTTGATCACAGTGTACAGGTTGGGGCCCATCACCAACAGGTTTTGCTCTGGGGTAAGCAGGCCAGGACCCTCACTTTAGGTCAATATGAGGAGAACATATCTCTGGGCAAAAACATCCAACACAGACTCTTAGCTTCTCCCAGTCAATATTTACTCAGTTTCCTTAAAGAGGAGCCCACCAGAATTTTAATCAGGGATAAAAGCTGGGCTGTGTGTAGCAAAGAGAAGGAGCAGGAGATGGCACTCCCTAATATAACTGTTTTAGGTATAGATGTTCAAAGAATCTTCTTTGTTAGCCCAATGTTTTATCATGCTCTACTGTCTTAAATGCCAGCTCTAGGCTTGGAGGCGTACAAGGGATGCTCTGGGCAGATCTCTGCAATCTCCTGCCTCGAATGTTTGGGGATGTGGTTCCATGTCTCTCTTTCATTTATCAGTATGTCCCTTTTCACTTTTCATCTTGCAGAAATCTGTGTGAAATGTCTCATCCATGGATTATCCACTTTCCCATTCTTTTTAGGAGTTCAGAAAATGAATGGGTATAAAACTCACTTGTCCTCTTGAGCAGGTCATACTTCTATTCATGGCACCACGTTTGTCCCTTTATCTCTAAAACAGTGAAGTCTTCATATGAGTTTTCCATTGCTCCTATGACAAATTACCCAAACACAGGGGCATAACACAAGTTGATTCTCTGACACTTTGGGAGGCTAAAAGTCTGAAATGAATTTTGTAGGGCTAAAACCGAGGTGTAAAATCAAGGGCTGGCTCCTACTACAGGATCCAGGAGAGAATCTGTTCCTCGGCTCTTCCAGTTTCTCATGGCTGTAGGCATTCCTTGACTCCTGACTACATCACGCTAACCTCTTGCTTCCATTACCACATGGATATCTACTTCTCGTTCTGTAGTCAAATCTCCCTCTGCCTTCCTCTTACAAGGACACTGTGACTACATTTAGGGCCTGCCTAGATAATCTAGGATAATCTCCCTGTCTCAAGACTCTTAAATCAATCATGTCTGCAAAGTCCTTTCTGCCAAACAGGTAACACTCAGAGGTTCTGGGGATAAAGACTTGGATATCTTTGGGGCCATTTCTCTGCCTTCCATTGGCTTCCTTCGTCTCTCCCTTTTTGTTACCACCTACATCCAGTTAAGTAATTAGGGGTCATGGACTGAGTGCGGCATTGGCTCTCAATACTGAATGCACATTAGGATTAGCTGCTTTTAAAAAATTACCATAGTCTTGGCTTGATTTTGCAGCTAAGAGACTTAGAAATTCTGGAGAGTCTGATCTGGGTATTATGATTATTTTTTTGAAACCCTTTGTTTTGGTAAAATTTCCAGCTAACAGAAAAGCTGCAAGAAGCTGCAAAGAACTCACATATACACTTGATTTACCAACTATTTATATTTTGTGGCATTTTATCATTCCCACGATTTTTTTTCTGAATGTTTTGACACTGAGTCCTTCACCCATAAAAGTCCTTCAGTATGTACTTCCTAAAAAGAAGAATATTCTCTTTCATAACAACCATGCCATTACCCAAATCAGGAATTTAACAGAGACACAATGCGGTTTGCACCACCCCCCTGGAGTATACGCCATGATATCAGGAGCACAACCCTGCTTTTCACTGTTTCCTTTTGCCTACAAAATCTTTGCCCATTCCTAGCCTTTGTGAATTACTTGTATTGTGTTTCTTGAATAGAACAAATAGTTGGGTCTTGCTTTGTAAGCCAGACAGAGAATCCTGGAGCAAGTGAATTTAAGCCGTTTACATATTTACTGACAATGCTGATGGTCTCGATTCTGCTGTATTATTTTATGTTATTATTATGTTTATGGCACATTTGCTATGTTTCCCTATAGAATTTGTTTTCATCCTTTTCAAAATTATTTTGGTATTTAGGATGACAAATATTTTTGTTTCAGAAATTATTTTTGTATTTAAACCTTTAAAAAAAAGTGCCCCTAGTCACACCATTTTGGGTGGATACTATGAAAAACCCAGAACATTGTAAGTGTTGGCGGGGATATGGAGAAACTGTAGCCCTTGTGTTTTGTTGGTGGGATTGTAAAATGATACAATTGCTATGGAATATAGCCATATAGATATACCCATTCCTGGGTATATCTCCACAGAACTGAAAGCGGGGTTCTTGAAGAGATACCTCCATAACCATGTTCATGGCAGCATTAGTCACAGTAGCTGAGAGGTGAAAGCAACTCAAATATCCGACTATGGAATGGGTGAACAGAATGTGGTGTATATGACCTACAACAGAATACTACTATGCAGCCTTAAAAACATGAAATCCTGTTACATGGTGTAACATAGCTGAACTCTGACACATTATGCCAGGTGAGATAAGCCAGTCCCAAAAAGACAAGAACTCAATGATTCCACTTACTTGAGGGATGTAAAGCAGTCAAATTTGTAGATGTAGAAAGTAGAATGGCGGTTCCCAGGGGCTGGCCATTTGTTCAGCAGCCATGGAATTTCAGTTCTGCAAGATGGAAAGGTTCAATAGATCTGTTTCACAACCAGGTAGATATATTTCACACTAGTGAACTGCACACTTACACATACTTGAGATGGTAAATTTTATGATGTTTATTTTTATAATAAAAAACAAATGCCCTGAGATCCCTGTTTTTAATTAACTCTTTCTATCTGCTTTCTCTTTAGTGTAAGCTTTACATGGTATCCCTGGATTCCCACCTATTGCTGTCTACAAGAGTCAGTGAGTTTACGCAGTAGTAGTTTTAACACTGTCTCCACGTGGCTCTATTTTGCAGCTAGGGCTGAGTCACTGGGCAGCTCTCCCTTCCAGTCTGACGTCACCTTTCTAGTCCAGCTTTCATCCCTCTTTGCATACTATTAATCTCCCTCTCTGGCTTTTCCCAGACTCCCTGTTGAATCCTTTCTAAATACTATGTCCAGAGTAATCTCAGAAACAGTCCACTTCGTGTCATGCTCTCTCCACTGTTAGAGTCATCGATGGATCTTTGGCAGTGCCTCACACTTCGAAAAGGAGAATTTGATTTGGGTCTCAGCAGGGTCACTTACCAGTCACGTGACCTTTGTTAAGTAATATAAGGTGCCAACACAGTTGCTGGATCCTAATGGGCGTTAAGTAACCATCCATCCATTCTTCCTTTGTTAAGGTCTGGTATCCCATTGTTCATGTCCACCCACTCGCTCCTCAGACCCAGCCTCCTAACCTCTCCCACCAACCCGTACAGCCATCCTGGGGCTTTGGAACCAGACTTATCTTTTAACACCAAATTCCAGTTCTACCTCTTGCCTAAATACTTTGGCCGGAAAGGATCCTGCTACCTTAATACCTGCTACCTCCTACCCATGGAACACTCTAACATGTGAAACCTTTCAGTGACCGTTCACTTGTGTTCTGCCTTTTTACAAAAGTGTAAATGAAGTTCATTAAATGAAAACAGAAACCCAAGAACAGGTAAGGAAGGGAGCAGAAGGAGCACTCCCTATCAGAGAACTGAATGATCGCATCATTCGCTTTGAAACATGTGGCCTTGCTTGAACAATTAATGGTCCCATATCAGGGAGATGTCTTCTTACATTGTCTGGCAAGTTACACACTGCAGAAACCTGTTGCACTGGAGGCTCAATGAGGGCAGGGTCTGTGTCTTAAGCAACTCTGTCCTCGATACAGCACTGCTGGAAAGCAAACATTTTCCTTGTGTAATAGGGTGGCTACAGCTGGCAATGGCTGAATGCTTATTATCTGCTTGGCTCATTTGAAGAGCTCAACATTAAATCCTCACAGTAAGCATGTGAAGTAGATCCCATTACTAGCTTCATTTTACTATGATTAGGCCCCGAAACTGAGGTTCAGAGCAGTCAAGTGGCACGACCAAGGTTGCGCAGCAAGTGTGCGGCAGAGGCTGAGCTGAGGTATGAATTCGAAAGGTCTATCTTTAGAATTTGTGCTGCCCTGCCTGTAACTGCCTCTCATTGATGGGTGAACAAAATAAAGTCATTTAATTATATGCCTGCAAGTTATAATTGTTCCTATTTTGTTTTGTTCCAAGAGAGAGACCATATTGATATTTTCTGTTTCGCTGAATTTCTAAGCAAACAAACGTCATGGATCCCGTCAGGGCTGACCAGGTGGACTGGAGTGAGCGGTGGGGTCAGTGCCTCTGCATTTTAAAGCTGACCCTGCCAGCTACTTGATGTGGGGCCTTGAACAAGTCACTTAACCTTTCTTGTTTCTCAGCTCCAACTTCTATCACTGGGCATTTACATAGGATTTGTTGCCATAGTAATAGAAAATAATACTGACCTATCTCTCAGGAGTGAGTGTCATGGGGATTAACTAATTTACAGCTGTGAAGAGCTCTCAACATATGAACGCTAAACAACAGTGAGATCGTAAAGAGAATTTAAAACATCATTAGCTTGTGGAGCGTGCCCATTTGATGCCCATCATTATATGTTTAACTATTAGCATTACTACTCATAATAAACTTTTATGAGGTACTTTAGGTGGTTGAAGTGTTTTTATGAGAGCTAATTAGTTGTTCCAACCAGCTCTATGAGGTAGGTCAGTATTTTTATCATCCCTGTTTTGGAAATTACATTAAATTGGTGCATGCGTCATTAAAAAGTCTTAAGCTTCTCAGTATTTGGAAGCATTCTGTGAGTGGAGACAATCCTCATATAGACAATCCTGCTCCAATGACGGGGCGTTGGGAGAGCAGTGTTGTGGTTCCCCACATAGAACAGTGGCAAGTGTTTTCATTTTTGATTTTTTGATATTTACACTGTAACGATGGGGCAATTCTTAGGTTCTTCTGTGTATCAGTCGGGATGGATTTAAGAAACAGAGCCCATTTTAGATATTTCAAAGAAGTTTCATACGAGAAATTGTTTACACATTTTTTGGATGGGTTATAAAAGCAAATAGGAGGAGTAGGTGCTGGGGGAACCGTTGAAAAGAAGAGGTCATTCCTAGAAACTAGTAGCTTTGGGAACTGTTTCTACGGCTGGGGGCAAAAAAGAGAGATCAAGTTGGCAGAGTCCTGGAGCCCACTTGCTATTGGACTAGAACCATGGAGAGAAGCCTCACTGTGGGAGCTAGAATCACAAATGGAAGCAGGTACCTCCAGAGATGCCGGCAAACCAAGAGAGAGGAACAGCTCCTCTGCTCCCACCCTCTGATGCTGGGTCTGTATCTACCAGTGCTTCCCACGGTAGAAATTGAGAGGAAGTCATAGGTGAGGGAGCCCGAGAACTGAGGGCCGCAGGTTTCTAGCTCCAGGTTTGTACAGCTGAATGGAGAAAGGTGGATACAGGACTGAAAAAGAGCAGGTAAGTACCTGGCCTGTCTTGTAAGTTCACCAAGCTTTTCCTGGAGCTCAGGGAGATTCAGAAGCTTGCTCCAAGGCCTTTACACGAGCAAGTGGTGGACCTGCCCTTCAAGCTGAGGTTTGGTAACTTCATGCCTGATTCATGTTCCCAGGGTGCCCCTTGATCTCTCTCAGGCTTAGTGTGCCCACCTTCCCAATGGGGCTCCAGTGGCGAGTGGGTAAGAACGTTTATCTTCAAGAATGGAGTGAGGCTTTAGTTAAATCATGTACATAAAAATACTTGGTTGTCGCTAATGCAATCCCCAAACCGGGGCAAGTATTGCTATTTGTCAATAATGTTTGCAAAAATATTTGTAAAACATAAATCCCAGACTAAGATGAGATTTCTTTTTCCCTTAGAACTTAGTTGGAGCGCCTTACATGTATGGCTGAAAACGGAGTGTGTGGGAGGACCATCTTTCAGGTGGGGGTTGCTGGTCTTGTTCGATTCAAGTGGAACTTACACAGCAGGTTAAAAAGTTACCTACAGCTCATTTATCTGATTGGCTTCAAAAAATGCTGCTAGGTTTCAGTTACATACCTCTTATTTTAAAACCAGTATTGTTCCATCATTGCTAATAATCCTATAGTATAGAGAGGCAACTGAGATGTAATACATGTTCATTAAATATTTGATGAGAAACAAATAATGGATATCCAGTCCCCTGACTCCCACTCTATGAGTGGGCATGCTGGTGGATGAGAAGGAACATTTTGGCTGGGTAAAATGAGGCCAGTCATTTACCTCTCTGACCCTCAGTTTCTTCACTGGTAAAACAGGAGTGCTTGCCCTCCTACCTGGGGTGTGAATTTGAGGATCAATTACGATAACATGTATTAAAGTATTTGGTAACATTATAAGTGCTGTTCCTATGTCAAGGACGACTGCCAAGTTGTTTTGCTGCCTCCTAGACCGTACAAAAATATGGCTTTTGCAAACATTAAGGAATCCTTATGAGGAAACAAGACTGTGTAGCATCCTATCATCCATCATCCCCCAATGTCATGAACTGTACTCAATGTTTATGCCCGCCCTTCCCCATCAGAGACAATGAAATCACTCTTACGGACTGTTGTTTTCCCAAGTAACAGCCATATCATTTGTATTGCTCTGAGAAACACTGTGTTGGAATCACTCACCCCAAACCCCTGCTTTTCATCAATCTCTTTTTGGCTGCAGAGCCCCATGGAGGGAGACAATATCCAAATTGCTTTCAATCCAATAACTCACCCCAGACAACAATAAAAACAACAACACCCCCCCCCAGACAACAATAAAAACAACGACGGCAAATCTCAACCCCAAACACTGGATGTTTAGTGACTCGTGCATTGGAAGGTGAGCAAATATTTGCAGGAATTCTTTGACCACCTTTGATCTGTTTGTGTAAGATGCCAGGCTATGGTTGTCATCTCTGGGAGCCGTCTCTTTGCGTCAAAGTGAACCAACTATTTTCCTCTCTGTAGGCTCGAGACCATGATCCTCCCTTTGACTGAACTGGATTGGCAAGGACTCCAGCTCTGCAACTCCTCCCTTCCCATGTGTCCCTAGAGGCCATCAGGGCCAGAGGCACATCTTTAATTGAGGTCAAGTGCTGGGTCGGCTTCACCTGGACAGATCCCATAGTCTGGAGTTCATTCTCCTCCCTAGACTGATCTCCTGGGCCAGTTGATCTTGATGTATTTCTTCCTTCTGTCTAGTGGTCCTTATGTGACTGGAAGAGGGACCCACAGAACCACGTGGGTCCTGATTTCCTAGGGATCCCCTTTTGTGTCTGTGAACCTTACACAGGAATGCTCTATCATGCAACCAGGAGAGAGTATGCATTTATATCAACTAGAGCAGGGTGATGAACAATAATGGCTCCATTAAATTCCACCGTTAATAATTCAGGACTGGGAAGGAGCTGCGGGATAGACCAGTTTGGTTTCAACTCCTCACTGCCACAGATACTTCAAAAACAATTTGTGGGTAAATACTACAAATCTCCAAAATTAGTGTGCTTACTAAAAGGCAACTATACCCAAAGGAAGCTTTCTGTTTGAGTTTAATTGATTTAAAATTAGCATTCCCTTTCTTTTGATGGCTCCGCTCTTGTTTACTGGGAAAACATTTGTAGCAAAACACATAGTGCCTGTGTACCTGGGCAGTGGATAGTCTCACTGGCAAATACTCTCCACCACAGCGCCTACATACATATTTGGCCAGAGACCTGAGCCACTCTCAAGGAACTATTCAAGTCTCCCAAGGAAATGCTATCTCTACCTGACAAGAACCAGCCGATGTTTAAAATCACCTGACAGAGCAGTCCTTCGGATATTTCTTGGCCTCTCAAGCTACTGACCAGGTGGAGAATAGCAGAAAATAATTTGTTAAGAAAGTGTTACTATTTGGCTGTATTGTTGGTTCCCCCTTACTTTCCTTGTTTTTTGAAAGGATGGAAAACACGGGAAGATGGGGTGATTGGTTGTCTACCAGAGACTGTCTAGAAACAGACTTTTGTGATTGTTGTAATGCCTTTGTGGCTTCATCAGTTGAAAGGAGAAGATTCTCTAGGGAATTCATAGCATGCAGAAGATTCTAAGAAATCAGTGAGAGATGCAAATGATCATTTGAAATAAAAGTTCTCATTTACGTTATGATTCCTACTCCTCTAACAGTTTAAACACAAATGTGTGTATGCACCTGTGTGTGTAAGTGTGTGTGTGTACGTGCATACGTACACATGTATGTTTCTAGATGTAAATATTTATGTATTTTTTATAAGCATGTTGCCTTTTCATTGTGGAGAATAAGAGAAAACAGAAATAAAATAAATATCAGCTTTAGTCTTAGCACCCAGAGATACTGTTTTAACATTTCTTCTAAGTATACCTAAAACCTACAGTGTAATATTTTAGTAAAAAAGGCATCATATGGAATATTCTTTATGTAATTTTAAATCTACCTCTAGTCACTTTTTGTATTAAGTGTGTATTTTCATGTTTCATGCTGTACATTATTATATTAATAGCTTTATGGGATTTCTTCAGGTGATATATCAGTCCCATATTGTTAAACGTTTAGAGTACCTCAAATTTTCCAAATTCTAATGCTCTGGTAAATATCCACAAACTACAGGTTGGTGTTTCCTGAGGATAAATGACTAGATAAATGACTAGAACTAGAACTGGGATGTCTGAGTTAAGGGATATGCAGAATTTTTATGCTTTTGATATTCTTGTTGAATTGCCATCCATAAAGGTTGTGCCAGTTTTATTTTATTTTATCACCAGAAATATAAGGGAGTGGCCATTTCTCCATATTTTTTAATTGTGTTTAGTTAGCCGACATATAGTACATCAACAGTTTTTGATGTAGTGTTCAATGATTCATTAGTTGTGTATAACACCCAGTGCTCATCACAACACGTGCTCTCCTTCTTAATGCCCATCACCCGATTAACCCATTCCCCCACCCCTCTCCCTTCTGTTAACACTCAGTTTGTTTCCTGGAGTCCAGAATCTCTCACGGTTTGTCTTCCTCTCTTATTTCTTCCCCTTCAGCTTTCCCTCCCTTCCCCTGTGGTCTTCCACACTATTCCTTATGTTCCACATATGAGTGAAACCAACATTGGGTATTGAAAAATATCTGTTCAATCCTATGGGAAATATAAAGTGAGGGTAAGACCAATGAAATGATATAACACTAATAAGAATGCTGACAAAAACATAATTGATACCTGTTATGGACTGAGTTGTCCCCCACCTCCCATTCCTATGTTGAAGCCCTAAACCCCAATGTGACTGTTCGGAGATACAGCTTTTAAGGAGGTAATTCAGGTTAAATGAGGTTGTAAGGGTGGGGCCCTAATGCTTACAAAAAAAAGGAAGAGACAACAGAGAGCTTGCATTCTTTCGCTCACAGTAAGAAGATGGCCATCTGCAAGCCAGGGCTCGCCAGATACCAGCTCTGCTGCCACCGTGATCTTGAACTTCTAGCCTTCAGAACCGTCAAAAAAATTAATTTCTGTTGTTTAAGACACCTAGCCTGGGCTGACTTATACAGTACCTTTGTAGGTTCTTGGCCAAGCCCAAGCATTCAGCATGGCCGGAGGCTACCCCAGGGAATATTAGTAAAGCACAAAGCAACAGAGTAGAAATGCTGGCTTGGGGGCATGGAGATGATACAGATGGAAGTGGAACTATGAGTTAGTGGGACTGCCGCCAGTAAGGTGGGCACAAGAGCAGGTGTAGCCTGCCATGAGCTGAGAGCCAGGCAGGTACAACTTTGTATTTATTTATTTATAATCGATCTATAAGGGCTCCAGCCTGTAAAAAAAAAAAAAAAAAAAAAAAAGCTGGATTGAGGGTTTTTCCTTTTATTTTCTCCTGATATTTTGGCTCCCCTTGCCTAAGAAAAACTTACATAAACTAACAACATCCACTGTATTTTACTGACATCATTTCCCCCAGGTACTAACCATGTAGAAGCTAACTGGTGTTTTAGAAATAAATTTTACAACAGAAGGACTGTAACCTACCCTGTGACCTCAGTTTCCTCAACTATAATTTAAGGAGATTGGAAGAGATCAGTGAGTTTAACATTGGTGAACTGAGTCATAGCTAAGGCCACATCCTTCCCTCTCCAGTGCAGAGGGGGGGTTCCGGGGCTGGGGCCCAGTGTGATATAAATCTGCCCCGGATAGGGTACCTCCTCTTCCTTGCTTTATTGGAAGAGCGCTTGCTTTTATTTGTTATGTATGATTTTAATTGAAGAAAGTGTCTGTTATATACTGAACCTTCGTGTTCCCCCCACATTTACATGTTGAAATCCTCATGCCCCCACCATGCAATGGGACTTGGAGGTGGGGCCTTGGGAAGTGACTAGGTCATGAGGGTAGAGCCCTTAGGAATGGGAGTAGTGCCCTTGTAGAAAGACCTCCCGACCTCAGCTCTCTTGCTCTCTTTCCACTGTGTGGAGAATACAGCAAGAAGGCGCAGTCTGCAAATAGGAAGGGGGCCTTCCCCAGAACTTGACCATGCTGGCATCCTGACCTTGAACTTCCAGCCCCCAGAATTGTGAGAAACCAAAGCCTGTTGTTTATAAGCCACCAAGTCTGTGTTATTTCCTTATAGCAGCCTGAAATGACTACAGACTTAGGTCCTTCATCTTGAAAGATTTGAAAGGCTTAGGATAGGATGGTATTAAGTTCCTTTGGATTATAATTCTGTGATCTCAAAAACTGGTTTATTACCTGTGTAGGACTTTGCATACTTTATAACACTTTTTAACATATATGTATTCTCATCCACTATACACATTCACTCCTCTATGCAGTAAGGACATGAATCATCATGCTCATTTCATATATCTGGAAACATTAAGGGACCTCCCAAGGTCACAAAACTAGGTAGAACTAGACCTTCATCTCCGGTCTTCTGGCATCAAGCTCCGCTATTTCTCTGACACTCCTGTGAGAAGGAGCTAAGAGCTACATTCCTAGACGCTGTGAGGAAAATGAAGAAAAGAGCAGTAACCCTAATATTTAAAAGTGTAATTAAAAAGTATAATAAGTGACATGAGCTTTTATTTTTAAGACAATTTTGTAATGCTGTTTTTTTTTTAAGATTTTTTTTTTTTTAAGATTTTACTGATTTGACAGAGAGAGAGAGAAAGAGACAGCAAGAGAGGGAACGCAAGCAGGGGGAATGGGAGAGGGAGAAGCAGGCTTCCCGCTGAGCAGGGAACCCAGTGTGGGGCTCGATTCCAGGACCTTGGGATCATGACCCGAGCCAAAGGCAGAATCTTAACAACTGAGCCACTCAGGTGCCCTGATTCCTGTTTAATAAGAGTTATGTTTTTTTTTTTTTTTGGGGGGGGGGACGTAAGGTCTAGAATGACCATTACAATGAATCTAATGAGTTTGAATAGAAGGCCATCATTTTAGGACCTGCAGAAAAACAGAACAACCAGTCAGCCTACCTTACTTACAAACAAGGAGTCTAATGGAAAATGTTCCTCAACTTTGAATTTACCAACTTTCAGTTAGGAGCTGGCAAATGTCGTCTCTTCCCCAAATGCTCATTACCTCCCCTTTTCCAGACTGTACATCCTCTTTCTACTTCACAACAAATTGCGACTTTTTTTTTCATTGTCACCTTTTTCTTTTTCTTCTTCTATTTTATTATTATTTTTTTCTGTCCTACAGTTTTGTTTATGGGCCCTGACCCTTCAGTTTTATGATGGTGAAACAATCATGCCCAGTGGTCTATAAAAGGTTATTCCAGTACCGTTTTGGACAACCTCCCAGGATCCTCCTCGGTTTGTCTAAATTGGCTTCTTTTCTACTCTGGATTCTACCTGGGTCCTGACCCATGGCTTCTTCTCCCGTTCACCAGAAGCGTTTGGATTTAGCTTTTGGCCCTAATTCCCCTGGCTCTGACTCTTGGCACTTCTTTAAGACTTGGCTTGGTCTCCTTGTTCTGACTCTTTACACTCCAGACAGTCCAGAGACAGATGCCTATCCCCTAACCTTCTGCCCCTGGAGGTCCCCTGGGGTACCAGCTCATGGTCAGGCCTCCCAGCCCCCTACAAGGGGTAAGAGGAAGGGGATAGTGGCCTTGTAACCAGTGGGAGTGTGTTTCTTAATATCACTGTCATGCTTCTGAGAGTAACCTTATTATCAACAATAACTGTCATAATAATAGAGAAAATTCTCTTGGAATCCATACACTGTGCCAGGCATATGGTGCTAAACACTTACGTGGGCAATCCCCTGTTGTGTTTTTATTTCCTCAGCTCTACTGCATGTTGCCCCGGCCCAGGGTCATGCCTTACACAGGTAACTATTGGAATCTAATGGAGTTAATGGGCTTATGTGGCTCTTAGCTCCTGACTTTATAACATGCAGTACTTCACTGATGGATATGAGAAGTTTAAAAGAGAGAGAAAAATACTGAACATAAGCTTGACATAGGTCTTAGAGTTTCCATCATCTTTTGTTTCACGTATATAAATTTTATATACAGTCAGAAGATCCACCTTAACTCTGAGAAACAAACTGAGGGTTTGGAGGGGAGGGAAGTGTGAGGTTGGGTGAGCCTAGTGGTGGGTATTAAGGAGGGCACGTATTGCATGGAGCACTGGGTGTGGTGCATAAACAAAGAATGCTGGAACACTGAAAAGAAATAAAATAAAATAAAATGAAAAAAAAAAGATCCACCTTATTACACTCATTTAAAAAGATTCTTTTCCAATCTCTACCTGCAACTCACTTGAACTGACTGGAAAAGCTTCCATAGTCCTCCACGACAATCTTTTAGTTTGGGGTCCAGTCTGTTCACTGCTCAAAAATGGCTGTCTTTGACCTGAAGTCTCAGGCTGTAGTGGTACCTGGCTGGCTCAGTTGGTGGAATATATGACTCCTGACCTCAGGGTTGTAAATTCGGGCTATTTCTTTGGGTGTAGAGATTACTTAAAAAAATCTTAAAAAAAAAAATTCAGGTTGTATTGGTTGTTATCATGAAAGTGGCTTTTACTTGCTGCTTACCTGTTTCTGCATATAAGATGATTGTTCCTCAGAGTCCCTAGCATCACTCAGCTGCAAAAATGACTGCCCTTTTTTTTTTTTTAAAGACTTATTTATTTTAGAGAGACAGAGATCACAAATGGGGGGTAGGGAGAGGAACAAGCGGACTCCATGCTGAACATGAAGCTGGATGCCAGGGCTTGACCTCAGGACCCCGAGATCATGACCCAAGCTGAGATGGAGAGTCAGCTGCTCAGCCCACTGAGCCAGCCAGGTGCCCCTGCTGTTCTTGTATTTAATCTCTGTCGAGCCTCACGAGAACCCACTGGAAACAGTCATCTCTCTCTCTGTGTCATTCTCTGCCCTTAACCTCTGCCTTCCATCTCTCTTCCTCTTCCGTTCACCTCTTCAACACTTACATTCCCCATCCTGGCTGCAAGGAACTGAAGGAAGAAACCAGAATCCCAGCTCTCATTTGACATTTCTCTGGAACATTTGGTAGGTAGCACGGAATATGCCTCAGAGACGGACATCCATTTCCCCTTTCATGACAGATTTGGAATATGAATACTCAAAGAAGGCATTCCTCCATTCAGCTTAGAAAGCACTAGCCTGAAGCCAAATAGATCTTCTAATTTCATAGATGCACAAACCCACAAAAGTTGAATGAAAAGGAACTTATAAGGCGAGGAAGATGATCCAATTGCAATCAGCTCTCTAATAACCTTGAGGTACTGAATACACGCTCCCAACTGTGTGACTGATTTAATGGTTTACCCTTATGACATTGTTAATCATCATAATTATAACAACTTACACATGTATAGTGCTTTATAGTGTTTAAAGCATTTTTATAGCTGTTGTCTTATCAGGTCTTCACAACAAACTTGGAAAGATACACTTGCCAGAAGATTGGACTTTTTCTGTCCCTGCCCCTCCACACCCCCACGGGAGAGTAAGCAGCCTTTTAACTTAACTCAGTAAAGCACCTCTTTACTCTTACTGAAATACTTTGCTAAACAAAAGATTACACCCAACAAACCAGTCCTGGATTTGCCACA
Source organism: Meles meles (assembly GCF_922984935.1). Taxonomy (NCBI): domain Eukaryota; kingdom Metazoa; phylum Chordata; class Mammalia; order Carnivora; family Mustelidae; genus Meles; species Meles meles. The sequence continues at coordinate 91,949,793 of NC_060068.1, forward strand.
TTTCTGACCCAGTCGGCATCAGCGGGAGCTCCCCTATTTCTCCATGAACATCTCAACCTAGCTTTTAAAAATTAACTCTAAGTCCTTCCTCAGCTAAACACTGCTCTAGCTTGGGAAGACTGAGACCTCACAGCTCCATTCCTCCAGAGCACTACAGGTCACACAGATGGTGGGTGGAGTAATTCCACTGTTTTCCTTTCTTATATCTAACTGAACTGTAGTCCCAACTCTCTATGTGACCTATAATTATTAGCCATAGAATCCTAAACTCTTCTTAATTCCTACCTCTCCCATAGGTACAGTAGTATATTCCCCACCCATTTAGCCCTATGACACAAATACTGTACCCACTACTATTTCTTAGTTACAGATGAGAAAACTGTTAGGGGATGATGTCATTTGTTCATAGCCAGTCTGGGAGAGCCAGGAGCAATTTTCAGATCCTCTAACTTCCAAATCTGTTATCTTTTCCGGTATGGGATATACTTTGGTGCCCCTTTTAAAAAGTTTTCAGAAACATCCCTCAGTCCAGGAATTTTTTTTTTCCTAAAAAACTGCTCGTTATTTCAGCATCTCACAGAATCACTTCAGCTGTATTTTATGGTCCTGCAGAGTCAATGTGAAAATGCGTTTATCATTAGACCTTCTTCCTAGCCCATCACCCTCCTCTCTTAGAAATATCTCTCTACTCATTTGGGTGAATCCTGGCCCCATGTTTCTAGCACATGCCCCTTCCTCCCTTTCGTGGCTGCTTAGGAAACAGGTGAACCTACATAAGAGGAAGCAAACCATCTCGGCTGGAAATGCAGAATTGGAAAGAATGGATACCGCTTATTTAGTTTTATGGGTCCTGTGAACTGAGGACAAATCAACTCTGGGACCACAGTCCCCGAGCTTGGACATACAAACATGAAGCAGAGATTAGAGAGAGAAGGAAAAGGCGGGACAGAGCCAGCAGAGAGACGAGACACCACGTGGCTCTGGGGGAGCAGAGCGAGGCAGGCAGCAACAGCCGCTGCCTGCTTTTTTGTTCACAGCTCCAGAGACACAGGCAGCTCAGCCCACATTGTAGCTGCTGCCCTCGGATCATATGAGACGCTCCAGGATTCTTTCCAATAAATTGCTGTCTTTTGTGAAGTTAAAGAAGGTTTCTAATATTTGCCATCTAAGGAGCTTTAACTGAGATGAAGAGAAAACTATTTTCTGGAATTCTTGGCTCCAAGCCTGTTCATCACTGGCTAGGAATAGAAAATCATCTTCTCCAGCCGCTGCTAGGGGAGTGCCCACACTCAGTGGCACACATCCCCAGGTACGCCTGTCCCCAACACTGTGACTGGGAGAAAACCTTCCTCAGTTCCCCTAACCGCACCTTGTTCTTCCCAATGCTCCCAGGGAAGAGAGCAGCATCCAGCCGGATACTTGAATAATTTCTCCTTATTGACACTCTTCTCATAACTCCCCTGGGCTGTTGCATGCCCACTTCCTTCTTCCTCTGCAGTCGTCCTGTCACTCATTGTTTGCTAATGACTAGTTGGTTGGCAAAGAAAAGAGAAGTGGCGGCCAGCCTGGCCTTCACACGGCAAAGAAGCATGTTTTGTAGAGTATAAAAACATTATTTAGTAAGAAGCACGTTCCAGCACTGAATATTTCTCTTTCAAAGTCCTGCTGGGCTCCTTCTGTCTCTGAGAGTCTGCGCTTTCCTTTGTCACTTCCTCCCACCTCCTTCCCAGATGGAGACTGGCAAGGCCACCTGATTTGGGCACAGGGCTCCTCAAAGGTGGTGGGGGCTCTCAGAGATTCTAATATGATCTCGACGAAGCAAAATACTGGTGTAGTTATACTCATTAGAATATAACAGGCTGCTATTTGGAAACCTCTGATACCCTTTCAGATTTTTCTGGAGAAAGCTGGTAATTAGCAAGAAAAGCTGCTGTCTCTCAGCTATCTGCTCAGAAAGAAGGCTCTGGAACTTGTAGAATGTATTTACCCTTGTCTTGGATTTAGTGTTTGTTCCAGAGAGGGATAGGACTCTTGGCAGCATTTCTCTCCTTACCTTCTTGCTCACCTGGGTAAAGAATGCTCTATCCACTTAGCTTACTCTAGAGTTCTTAAAAGCCAGGCAGCTGGGACCATCTCTCTGAGGCCAGACCTGACCCTATCCTTAGCCAGAAGAGTGCTGCAAACACTGACGATAAGGCTGATTCTTCATTTATTATGCACCACATATATGGAGCCGTCTTCCGAGGGCGGGTGAAAACCCAGCTAGGTTTGCACGATCTTTCTGCTAATTGCTTCTCAGCCAGAAGAGGGCGTGCGTCTCTGCCTTTTCCCCCCTTTTTAAACCAAGTGAATGCCCTAGGAGAACCAATGACTTTTAGATCTACACTGTTCTCCACACGTAAATAACAACACAACAAAAAGTTCATCTGTTGAAGTTCATCTGACAAAGAGTCAAAAGAAATATTAGTAAATGCAAACCAGGCAGCTAGCAAAGAACACTGCCCTGGGTAGTCAGGTCACCCCTGCTCCTGGTAAGAATATTTCTTATGCCGCTTGCTCAGGTTTAGAAATGAAGTGACAAAAAATGCAGCAAAGTCCTCTCACTCGTAAGGAGCAATGGGTAATATATTTGTTTGTATTATGGGATTGCAGTTCTACTAGAAGGAACACTTGACATTTTGATGAGTGTCTCCAGGGAGAAAAGGTACTAACTTCAGAACTTAGTTTTAATTATACTAAGGAGATTACATTATTCAAAAGCATCCCACTGGTAAGGTGCAGCATTTCCTGAAACAGTTTAGTGGAAAATGCCACATTAATCAGTTCAATATTTCACTCCGAAGGCTTAATGATGGGAGAAGTTTAAAGTACCATAGCACGATAATGCAGAAGGGAAGGAAAAAAAGAATATTCACTTACAGGAAAAGACTGAAATAGTTGCTAGCCCCTCTTGTGTCTTTCCCCATTAAAAGCTGGCTGGCTATGTTATAAACGCAAGGTAGGGACCAATGTGTGGGATCCTGAAACAGAAAGAACTGGAAAAGGTGATAAACACAGGATGAGTGAGTGAGTTCTCTGCCTGGGCATTTCACCTCTGCTCCTCAGTTAACTGGTCCAGGCCAGGGATGAGTAACCTCTCTCACCCTCTCCACCCAGCAGCCAGATGGACAACAGAGCTTTGTAAACGCCCGGGAGTTGATATTAAAGGGGGGGGGGCACAGTGAGATTCTGGAGTGCTTTGTCTTCTTGGTCCCATTCTTTCCACCAACTTGTATGCTAATTACCTTCAAAATTCACCTATGAAATCTGAATGAGAACCTAGCCTGAAAATCAGAAAGGGTTGTCCTTACCAGGTGGGCTATTACCAGAAAGGTGGTCCAAGCTCATGGGTTGAGAGACAAAGGGAAGATGAATTTTGGAAGGTCAGTCTGCATCTGAATGTTTGTAAATGTAAAAACCAGCCTTATGGTTAGTCAAATGAGAGAGAAGCAAAGAATCAAGATCTGCTGCTCTCATAGGGCTGTAGTCTAGCAAACAAGTGTAGGAGCTATGGTGGCCTCTTGGCTCAACCAGTGAGGGGCAATGGTTAGGGGACAGACACCCAATCACAGTTGGTGTGGGCTTGTTAACATTTTTGGGTCCAACTGTTACTTTAATTTCTGAGTAGCACTCCCCACAAAGAAGCTGCAGTGTCTTGGAATAAAAACTGAAAATCAATACTAAAACAGCAAAGCTAAATCATCTAGAATGTACACCATGTGACATTTCCCTGCCCTGTTTCTTTTCTCTATTCCTTAGTAAATGCTATCACGGATTTTTACTGCAAGTGCGCTGTGGGCTCCTTCCTGCTTTATGTACAAGAGTCAGCAATGTTTTCACCTTCAAGCCTCCACACTTCTGCCAAGATGCTTTTCTTCCTTCTACTAGTCACCTTCCTTTCTTCCAGAGTATAACTCTGTTAGAAGTTCCAGAGCTGTGTAACTCTGCTCCCTGTATTTCCTTCTCTCTATCCTTTTATACATATCCTTTGTTGAGGGAATTGAACTTTAGTGCTTTCTGAAATTCAGGTATCTTACTTTTCCTAATTCAGGAATTCCCAAGCTTTTGTATTAGCACTATGCCATTTGTGCCCTATTCTTATTTTGCTTCTGTGATCATTTTTTTGGTAAAGACTTTATTTGTTTGAGAGAGGGAGAGGAGAGAAATAGTGAGAGACAGCATGAGAAGAGGGGGGAGGGAGAAGGAGAAGCAGAATCCCCACTGAGCAGGGAGCCCAATGAGGGACTCGATCCCAGGGCACTGGGATCAAAACCCAAGGGGAAGGGAGATGCTTAACCAACTGAGTCACCCAGGCGTACTTTCTGTGATTCTTTTAAAGTGTTATATATTTATTGAAAAAATGAAGTGAACCTGAATATTGTTTTAAGATGTGTACAACAGGCCGTGAGATTTTTAACAACCATCCAGAGAAAAAGTAAATATGACTTGAGAGAGAGAAAGAAAGAAAATGCAGGGTGGGAGTGACAGAGAGAGAGGGAGAGAGAGTCCCAAGCAAGCTCCACCCTCAGAGCAGGGCCTGTCATGGAGCTCAATCTCACAACACTGAGATCATGACCTGAGCCGAAAACAAGAGTCAGATGCTTAATGACTAAGCCACTCAGGCGCCCGTTCCAACACTGTCTTGAAGGTATTGAAAAGTCATCGTTGGAAGTTTGTCTTTTTGTTTTGCTGTATTTACTGTCACACGGTGTTCTTTTTCAGGCTTGGGGCTCATTCTTCAGATTAGATTGAATGGAGAGTCTTCAGCTTGTTGGGGCTCATCTGTTTCTTCCTGGAGGCCGTGGGACCCACAGGCCCTGCCCAGGAGCAGGGATGTTGTCCTGTATTTCTGGTGCTGATGGCTGTCTTCTAGTTGCAGGGTTCCAGGGGCTGCTCCACCCTTCTAAATATGCTTGACTCCATCTGCGGGTTTTTACCCAATCCATCGTCTAGGCCTCAAACCATCTTCTCATCTTTACAAAAGGCTGTGGGGGCGCCAGCCTGGGTGGCTCAGGTCAGGAGCTGGAGTCCTGGGATCAAGTCGCGTATCTGGCTCCTTGCTCGGCGGGGAGTCTGTCTCACTGTCTTCCCGTCCCCCCTGCTCATGATCTCTCTCTCAAATAAATAAAATCTTAAAAAAAAAAAAAAGATTGGGAGGGCATGGAAGACAGTTTTTGTAACAAAATCAGAAAGCAGACTCCTAAATACTGAATCAACTATCAGTGGCTACGGCCTTTCAGGCTAGATCGTCATTCTGACCTGAAATACAGAATGCTCACTGACGATGAAGAAAAGAGGCGATTAAACCACGCACAGTGGCAAAAAAATCTTCCATGCTGGTTTAGGATAGCTGACTTTCAATTTGGCACAGAGATTCGGGGGGAAGAAGAAGAAAAAGGACATGCTCCATGCAGAAGAGGAACAGGGTTTCAATCCTGCACACCATCTCACAAATCCCTGTTCTGCAATCACTTTTTACGAACGTTATGAATCATTGCTGGCTTTTGACAAGAACGGGAGCTGGCTGCTGGCCTGTCCTCCTCCTGTGCTGAAATCTCTTCTCATGTTATTTTTTCATCCCTTGTGACATGATTTCCCTACTGTCATAATAATAATCATTTACCAAGCCTTGTTATCTGCCTTTTACTGGGCAGTGCTTTTCCATTCTTAAAAATTGAAGCTCAGAGAGCCCTGGCCTTCCAAAGCATTTTTCCATGGTTTTGAGCCTTAGAAAGTCCTATTTGGTTCACACTCTACACATTAACCCTGTCTGGCTCCATCTGTTCTTTTCTCTTTTTTCAACATTCTAACTTATTCTCTTGTTTGGTTTCTGTAGAATTGTGCATCTGCCTGTTACAAATACTCTTATCCTAGTTGTGAACAACTTTTACATGATGAATAATTCAAGAAAATAGAAGGTATTTGAAACTGCATATCTTTTTAATAAAATCTGTCCATTTAAGCACTACAAAATCTACATTTACAACTGCCTTTTAATGTTCTTTTATAATTGCAACGTCAATGATGGCTGAATTACTTTTTTGCTAAAATTTCAGAAATTACATAATTAGCAAGGATTGTACCTGTGATTCTCAATCTCACCATATTTCAGAATCACCTGGAAACATTGAAAACTCAAGCTATGCCCCCGAAGATTCTGATTCAAACTGGTCTCAGGCTCAAACAGACTTTTTAGAATAACTGGGAACCACGGCAGAGAAATATCAGGCAATGAAGAGGTTCCAATACATATCACTACACACCACTAGTGAGCAAAGTATTTTAGAGCTGATTCATTTTGCCTTTTTTTCCCCCAAGATTTTTTATTTACTCATTTGAGAGAGAGAGAGGTGCATGAGGTGGGGGGTTGCTGAGGTGGAGGAAGACGGAGACTCCCCGCTGAGCAGGGAGCCCAGACACAGGGCTGGATTCCATCCCAGGACACTGGGATCAAGACCTGAGCCCAAGGCAGACCAACTGAGCCACCCTTGTCTTTCTTTGACAAGGCGCCCCTTGTCTTTCTTTGATCTATCTCCTAAGCTTTAATTATAGAATGTGGTTTGCTTAATGTTGTATATGAATATTGTATTCTCCAAATCATGACCTTTTTAAAAAAATTGTTTTAATCATAACAAATAACAATATAGCATAGCAATCATGATAAGAATCTGCATTTTATCTGGAAAATGGTTCTACATCAGTTTGGAGCATATATTAAAAATTTAAAAATACATAAATGTTATGACCCAGCAGTTGCATTTCTAAGAATCTTTCTGGCAAAAATACTTGTACACTTGTATAAGGATTTTCACAGGCACAGTGAGAGACATGAGAAAAAAAACAAAATAATCAATAACAAACACCAAAAACCAAAATGACTATCATTGGGGCAATGGTTTAAATAAAATTTGGAACTTTATACAATGAAAGAATATATACCCAGTAAAAATGAGTTATGTGTTCTGTCTTGGAAAGATGTATGTTTCATATATTGAACACTGTAAACAGTATGGTCCTCCCCACCTCCCCACTCCCCCCACTTTTTTTGGTAAAAGGAAAACACTGTGTGTGTGGTGGGGTGTGCGTAAGCATGTAAGTATATAAAAGTCTGGAATGATAAGGAGTCTCCATATTGTTAACTGGGCCACCCCCCTGTCCAGGGAGAATGATAAATCAATGAGGTAAAGAAAGTCTTTCACCATATTACTATATCATTTCACAATATCCCTTCCACAAGCACACACTGGGTATGGGATTATAAGCAAAAGAAAAGGATTTACAACCGAAAGTAGAAACAGCAATCCTCAGGGCCTCAGTCTCAGGCTGGACTCTTCAGATGCCTTTCCAGGAGGGCAGAATACATAGTGGGTACAGTGAGCCCCCCACTATGCATGTGCCACTCCTCCCAGATACATGGTCCCACTAGCTGATTTCTGCCCAGACTCCATTCCCTTTCCAAGCGGCCGCTCTGATTCTCTTGGCCCGTGCTGATGTGGCCCTGATCTGAGTCCAGCCAAGGGAGGCGAGCAGGCTCAGGCCTGGGCCCTGGCAGGGGAGAGGTGGGATTTCAGAAACTGCACTGCAGGCCTTACTGCCATCCCCCAGGATGCAGGCCCCACCCAGAACTCACAGAAAGGAGATACAGGCTCTGTCTGTTTCAGGTCTTCTGTTTAGTTCTCTTTACATCCCACTACCCAATTTCCCAATTTCTGTGGGTGCTCACTATGTGCCAGGCTATACGTACTTTCTGTATATTATTCCAATTCTCACAACCACCGCACCTATTATCACCCCGTCTTACAGATCTTGAAACAGAGGCACAAAAAGATTAAGTACCTGGTTCAAAGTTACAGGAATAGTAAGTGGCAGAGCAGGATTAAAGTGTCGGACTGATCCCTCTGCTCCAGCCTGTGTATGTCAAACCCTTCCTACCTTCACCAACGCTCTCTTCTTTGAAGTTATAAAGCAGTTAGAGAAGACAAAATGAAGAGCTACTGATGACTGCATGGCTTCTTCCTTGAGGAGAAAGAGGTCTCAGAATTTAAGGTTAATAACATCATGATTTTAAAGATCAGATTTTCACGGGAGCAGTCTATAACAATATATCCGGGCACATGCATTTCCCTAAATTCTAAGTTTTCATTGTCCTTTGCTTTGATACTATTTTCCAGGTGCTTCACTGAAAACTGCCTTTCTGAATTTGCACACATAATTTAGCCCACATGAGGGAAGCAGCAGAGCCCGGGGGGGGGGGGGGGACGGATTTGAGCAAGACCTCCAAAGCTTGATTCTTAGCTTTACTACTTCCACATTATGTGACCTCAGGCAAGTTATTTAACCTCTCTGTGCCTCCTCCATTTCCTCATCTGTAAATTTCTTCTGTAAAGTAGCATTACCTGTCTCTTAGGGTGGTGATGACAACCAAATGGGTGACACTATTTAGTACAGCAAACAGTATCTGGCCCAAGGTAAGAGCCATAAACGTATTTGTTAAATAATTAAAATCACTAAGAATAAAGTATAGTACAACCAAACATATGTAGAATCTACCCCATTTTTTTTAAGGGGGGAGAATGGATAAAGAAACCCCGATTTCTCGAACTTCTCCTCTGACAGTTAGGCTAGCAAGAGCCAGTACCCAATGCAGCCTTTCAAATGTCCAGGTTAAGTAAAAATTTCATTCTAATTCAAGCAGATGACCATGCTTCTCAAGTAATGGATTCCGGTCCACAAAGAGCTGGGCTTAATAACAAGTGGGAAACAGGCCCTAAAGACAGCATGCTCTCAGCAAGGTACTTGGGCACCTGGGGCTGGGGGCTTGGGGATTTTGGAATTTGATGCTCACTCAGAGTTACTAATGCGGCTATTAGCCCTGACACTTTTCTGCTTTCACACCACACATGTCCGTGGTTTTCTATTTCACTCTTCTACTCATTTCCTCTGACTCTCGCACTTGAGGACCTTACCCTGTGTTTCTTTTGTTTTGCATTCTGAGAGTTGACATTATGGTTTTAGTGTCTTTAGGGCATTAAAATCTATGTTTCACGGTAACACGCAGGAGCAAATCTTAAGATATCTAGCTGGAATTCTTTGCGGCCTTTCTCCTGTTCCTGTTTGCGGTTTCATTTTGCTCTAACTGTCCCTGGTGGTGCAAAAGAACAGGGACTCCATCCTCAAGACGCATGCTGAGCCGCTACCACCCTCTGTTGCTGGGGAAAGTGCAGTGTATCCTGGGGGCAAAGAGTTCGCGGGTGAGGTGGGGGGGGGAAGGAACTGTAATCTCTAGATTTTGGCTTTCTCTGTCGATGATTACTACTGTCATTGCCTCTGCTGTTAGAAAGAGGCTCCTTGAGAAGGGAGGAAGGGCAACTGGCTTCATGAAAACAGCAAAGCCACACACACAGAGTTTGTAAAAATCCTTCAGGATGTCTCGCACTGAAAAGGAGCTATAGATTGTAAAATAGCATCATTAATAATACTTTTATGATCGTAAATTGCAACCAATGAAATCAAGCCGCTGGTTTTCTGCGCTTCTACTGGACTCCCCTGAAGAGCTAGACGGCGGTGACCTTCCTCTCCTTTCTCTTTAGTGCTCATCTTGTATTCTCTAGCATCTATCTCTGCAATTGCCGTAAGCAAATCATTTAACCTGTAGGAATTATCCTAGAAGGTGCTGGCAGTGCAAACAGAGCTGTGGCCGTAAAGACTAGCCAAGCACAAACACCTGAAAAGGATTTACAAATACCAAGTGTGGTATCAATAGCAGATACGGCCACTAAGTGATTATAAGAAGAGGCGTGCAGAGCCCGAAGCACGGAGGGAACTGTGTGTCAGAGTTCCAGGCGAAATGAGCCAGGCGCCTAAGAACCAGAGAGCTGCAGTTCTGAGCTTTATCTGCAGCGGGACCACATGCCTAACACGCGCCCATTTCCACCTCCCTCACGGTGTCCTGACAAGCTCTAGAGAGTGTGTTGGCAGGTGCTTTATGGTCTTACATTTGGTTAGGTGCTAAAAGCAGGTTTGTCTTCACCTGATAAGATTACTGAGTATATTAATTAAATTACAACGGAAACTACAGAGAAAGCATGTCCCCAAAATAATTGCTGCAGCCCGTTTCTCCCCTCCCCAGGTCCATGGAAGGCTTCCTGCCTGACCCACCCTCCAAGGTTGCAGCCAGCCCAGCAGCAAGGGCTGAGGTGCTCGGCAGGCAGCGAACAGGGCTTCGTAGCTCAGTGCACCTCTGGGTCCGAGTTCTGGCTTCACCACATACAGGCTAGATAGCCTGGAGGAGGTGATCTTACTTTCTTGTGCCCCAGCCCTCCTGTGAAATACCCTCTATGTGAGAATCCAATGAATAATACATGTAGAAATCTAGAATAGTGCCTAGCACACGGAAGCATTCGTTAAAGACTATGAGCCTCTTCTACCCATTTTGGATACTCTCAGAGGTATTTTGAAGGACCCCAAACGGACCCCAAACCACAGCTTAGAAGTGTGGTATAAAACCCTATCTCTTCTTAGGATTCTAATGCCATGGCTTGAGCCACCTCATGCATTCAAATGTCTGGTCTCACGAGTTGGGCGCTCCTGGGATCATCTTGAGGAGCTGAGGTGTCCTGAGGGACTCTCTCCCTGTCAGATCCAAAGTTCAGGCATGACTCCTAAGAGTGAGAGCACGTGGTAATGGCCACCAGAAGCTCGACTCTGTGTGGCTCAATGCATCCCCAAGCCACAGAGCCGGCGACAGCGCAAAACCTGGGAAGTCAGAAGGCCTCCCCATTCCTGGGATGACAGCATGGCAGTGTCTGAGGAAAGTGGCTGGTACATCAAGCACCAGCACAGTCCCACTGCCAGGCAGGTTCTCTAAGGTTTGAGGAAAGATCATCTGCCACCCCTTATTAATGACATGCCAGAGGAATGGAGAATGAAAGTGGAGCAGCTGGTCTGACTTGAAGGGTTTTTAAAAATCCCCCTGCCCCCAGCTGCTTCCTCAGAGCACAAGATGAGTCCAGAATCACTCTTCCTTTGACTTGTCTGCTTCATGCACAGCAGAGCTCCCCTACCCCAGTCTCTCACTACCCCCTCCCCAATGTTGTCTTTATTTCAGTGGTCTCCTTGTCTTGTCACTGAGCCCTGAGCAGGGGTATTCCTGATAGGTTTTGGTCATTGTGAATCTCTGGAGGAAGGTGGGCCACCTCATCCCTTTACTTTAAGAAAACCTACTGCCTCGTACAAATCTGCCCACTTCTCCGCCACTCTGAATGCCAACAGTTTCTTCATCAGCAAAAAGTGGAGTTGTGCCCTACCACACAACCTGCCAGAGTCTTAAAGTCTCTGCTTTGCTTGACAATTGTTTTACAGATTATCAGTAGTAAGGGAATGTTCTGAGAGCTGTCAACAAGGTGTCAAATAGAATGACTGAATGGCACGTATCATTTCCTTGTGACCTTTATGTGATTATGCATTTGAACAACTCTACTTTCTCAAGAGAAGGTAAAGAGGAAAAATATTTTTCAGGAAGAGGAAACATCTTGATTTACTACAAGTATCTACTAAATACTACTACAGTATTTCCAGTCTCTTTTAAGATAATTGGAATATTGTGAATGTTTCCCCATATAGGAAAATTCACATGAAGGAGAACAGACTTATTCACTCTCCTTTGGATGGTTTTTACAAGAGACCAAAGCCATTTAAGTCATGCCTTGGAGGTTCATTTAGCTCTTGCTGTATAATTCTACTCTAAAATTTAGTGTCTTAAAAAACAACAATTGTTTTATTACCTTTCATGATTCTGGATTCTGTGGTTGACTCAGCTCAGTTGGGAGGTTTTCTGCTCCATAGGAAGTCAGCTAGGGCTGCTGTCATCTAGGGGCTCAGTGGGCTCTAATGTCCAAGATGTTTACTCTCATGACTAGCACTTGGTGCTGGTGGTTGGCTGGGAGCACAGCCTTGGTGGTCTACCATAATGTCTTCGTTCTCCTCCAGGTGGCCTCTCCATGGATCTTGGGATCATCACAGTACCTGGGTTCCAAGAGGGAGTGTTCCAAGGAAACCAGCCCCAGTGTGCAAGCACTTATTAAGCCTCTGCTTATACCTTGCATGCTAAAATCCCAGTGCATATGGGATTTTATAGGCATACTTGCATATGACAAGCCCAGAATATGGGTGGGGACCACTCAAGGAGATGGATACTTGTAGTTTCATACTGAGGTTCACCAAAGTAATAGTTGACCACCCTCATAAACTCTTGTGAATTCTAAGAGAGCAAAATGGCAGTCCTAGAATTCTGGAGTTCATGGGCACCTTAGAGACATTAAAGTTCAGCATCTTTGTTTTATAGGTAAAGAGACAAGAATCCAGAGGAAGTGATTTACTTACCCTAAGCCATAACCCAAACCCAGACCATTCATTGTAAAAATGATTTTGAGTTAAGCTCTGTGCAGCTTCTCCCTACCTATGTGTGCGCATCCAGTCTCTCACCTCACAGACCTCACAATCTAGAGGGCAAGTCTGCAGATGACATCCCCTCACACACAATACCACATTTTCACTTTAGTACTTCACAGCCTTCCCATTGTTAATTAAGTGTGTAATGACTATATTAAAGTTAGTTTCAGGTTCTAATTTATGACACAGTCGTTATTTTTTAATGTACACTTTATGGTACATTGGAGTCCCTGAATAATCAATGCTGTACTCCCTCTTATCCTGCCTGGTTTATAATACTTGGAGAAATTTTTATTATTTTAAACCATTATGAGGATTTATAGTTCTTGAATCTTTGCTTTTGTGAAATATTTTTGTTCCTGTCTACTATTTACATGAAGCCAAGTCCTTTGTCAGGAGTACAGCCTCTAATTATAACATTGTTCCTGTGGGAAAATGTAATTTGCTTTTCAATGATCCACTTTATGACATGGTCTCCAGGAATGTGCTGTTCTGCAATAAAAAGCAAGTAGAGACTGCATACTCTTGTAACTTCTTGCCAATTGCCTGGCATGGTAGGACCAGTGTTTATAAAGCAGTTCTAATTTTTTTGTTGACATATGAAATCTGAGCTGGGAAATAATGGCAGATTTCACTGAGATGGAGTAGGGAGGATGGATAAGGAAGCAAAATAGGGAACAAGAAGGTTCTATGGTTTTTTCTACAGTCATTCTGTCAGCCACCAAATCCTGTTATTAAGTGTCTCTCATTTTGGTTCTTTCATCCCAGAGATAAAATGGCACTTACAAGAATGAGTGACCCATGCAGTCAGAGGGTACACACAGGGGTACGCTGGGTGATCTTGAAGGGCTTCCTGTTGGCATGGGAACACCCTTTCTCAAGGGGTAGTCCTGCCTTTTCTGAGAGGAATCTCCTCATTTCTTTGCTCAGGGATAATGTACTGTGACCTCCATTTAGATATACTTGCAAAGGACTGGTATTAACTGAAGTATAATCTTTTTTGTTGAAAATCTTCCTAACCATTAGGTACAGCAACCGGGGCCAGACACAATCAACTGTTCTGTTCCTCATGGATGCTCTAATCTCTTTTTTAAAAAAGATTTATTTAGTTATTTGAGAGAGTGGGAGGTGGGGCAGAGGGAGAGAATCTTCAAGCAGACTCCCTGCTGAGCAAGGAGGCTTACATGTGGCTCAAGTCTCAGAAACCACGAGATCAGGACCCTGAGATCATGACCTGAGCCAAAACCGAGAGTCAGATGCTTAACAGAATGAGCCACACAGGGGCCCCACTCTCATCTTTCTGACTTTAGCTTTCCAAGATTACTGCCCATCTGCTTTTCCATAACCCTTTGCCACTATGCCCAAAGCATAGCTTAGATTGTGGCTCATGATTAAAAGCAAATACTGCATTGAAAAGTAAGGAAGAAATTTTAACATAGGCTTCCCAACTCTTTAACTTTGAATCCTAGATATGAATTACTCTGGAGTCCAGAGGCCAAGGTCTCTTACAACATCCATCTTGGGTCTCTCTCCTCACCTCCTATCAGCAATCTTTTTGCTGGAGCCTGATTACCACCCTTCATGGAGACAGATTTTAGCTGTCTTCCCTATCTGAAGCTCAAGCCACAACACATGAGCCCTCATAAGAAAGGGTCCAAGAAGGCCCATATTCCTTCTTGTAAACAAAATTCTCCATAAACATAATCTGTTGGGATAAATTCTGCACACGATAAGGTAATCTTTTGTATAGGGGAGCTGGCTCTTTCCTGGATTAGGTTCTAAAGTCAGTGTGAAGGCAAAACCCATATAAGAAATTAACTTTGAAAGACTGTGTACTCTGAGAAACAAAGTGAGGGTTTTGGAGGGGAAAGGGGTAGGTGAGCCTGGTGGTGGATATTATGGGCCCAGCACCCTTCTGCTGCACAACTCTGCTCCTGGTGATGGGTATTACGGAGGACACGTATTACATGGAGCACTGGGTGTGGTACATAAACAATGAATTTTGGAACACTGAAAAAAATAAAATTATACTAAAAAAAAAAAAGAAATTAACTTTGGAAACCACTTGGAAGACAGCCAACAGCAGCAATTTTCTCAGAAAGCCTAGCAGAGCCTGGCTGACCGTTCAGGCCTGGAATAGGTCCCCTCAGCAGACCATATGAAGTAGATGTTGTGGGTTTAAAGTTGATTTTAACTTCCCAGTTCCGTTTACCATGATGAGATGCTTACACTTAAGGGACAGGGACTGAGAACCAGGTAGAGAAGCTTTCCTACCCTCTCTTGGGGCAGAACGGTCCACACTTTTTAATGAGTTTCTCATTTTCTTCCTGTGTCCCTTTCTCCCTCCTTCCGTATCTAGCTGTCAGGCAGAGGCCTGTGAATATCATGCAAGCCTGATGGGATGGCCTCGATATTACTTTGCAAAGCAGTTTAGTATCTCACTGTGAAGAACTCTGTAGTTACAGAAATAGTATATTTAGGTTTATCTTTGGAGGACCAAAAAGCACATTAAAGTGCATTGTTTTTCCTTCAAAATACAGAAGACATACTCTTTCAAAAGTAAATTCAAACCATAGTATTTAGAGAAAGGAAAAGTGTGCTGGTAACTTTGAAATATAGCCCCTTTGCACACTCCAGCTTTTGGCCATGGAGATGTAAGCAGAGATTAGCTTCTATCCCATCCTGGGGACCTAGTATAGCCTGACGATGTTACTACTTGGAAACCCAGACCGTTCTCTTCATGCCGGCCCAATTGTGCCTCACACAAACTAGGCTCTGAACCTTCCTGCAGACTATGTGACCTGTCTGGAATGCTTCTCCTGTCTAATACCTTATCCCTTTCCCTCCTCCCCAATTGAGCCTTGCAACCCCCAACTCCTAGATCAGGAACCCCAAGCCACTCTTGATCATAGTCTTTAGTGCTCTCTCCCCATCTCAATTATTGTACCATAAAAAGTCTTTATGTTTAGGAATATTCAGTGTGTCCTATGTATGTGCCAGACACTCATCTAAGAATTATGGATATATTAACATATTTATGCCTCACAACAAGCTCCTAAGATAGGTACTATTATTATCTCCATTTTCTAGATGAGGAAATTGAGCACAGAAAGGTTATGTCAATTGCCCAAGGTCACATGGCAAGTTAATGAAAGAGCCAGGATTCAGACCCAGAAGGTATGATGCCAAAGCCTGTACTTTCAAAGATTTTATTTTTTTAAAAGTAATCTCTATACTCAAATTGGGACTGGAACTTACAACCCTGAGATCAAGAGTCACATGCTCTAGTGACTGAGCTAGCTAGGTGCCCTGAAAGCCTGTACTTTCAAACACTGTGTTCTACTCTTTCCCATTTGGTACTTAGCTGTGGACTCTACTTCTACCTGTTTCTTTTTTTCATTTTTTTAAAAGATATTTTGATTTGTTTATTTGTTTATTTTGATTATTTATTTGGGAGAGAGAGAGAGAACAAGTCGTGGCGGGGGGGTGGTGCACAACGAGAGAGGGAAAAGCAGACTCCCCGCTGAGCAGGGAGCACAACTCAGGGCTTAATATCAGGATGCTAGGATCATGACCTGAGCCGAAGGCAGACACTTAACCCACTGAGCCACCCAGGCACCCCTCTACCTGTATTTTTACATGGTATTCTCTTTCTCTCACTTTCTTTATAACCTCCTTCAAGCAGGAATCATGACTGATATATATAGATAGATAGATAGATAGATAGATAGATATAGATATCCCCCTTGGTACTAAAAATCATGTCTTGCATGGAATAGGAACCCAATAAATATTTGTTGGGTGATAAAATGACAAAAATCAAAACATAGATCTTTATAAATTATATGATTCTCTCTAGGTGTATTTTAGGCTTACTGAAGAGTTCCATTGTTTCTCATGAACATAGTAAGAGCACCTTACAAAATATTTGAATAGGATTTGATTCTTTTTTTTTCCTTAAAGATTATTTATTTATTTATTTGACAGACAGAGATTAGAAGTAGGCAGAGAGGCAGGCAGAGAGAGGAGGAAGAAGGCTTCCCGCTGAGCAGAGAGCCCGATGCGGGGCTCGATTCCAGGACCCTGGGATCATGACCTGAGCCGAAGGCAGAGGCTTTAACCCACTGAGCCACCCAGGCGCCCCTAGGATTTGATTCTTAAGACACTCCTATGAAGTGAATGGAGCAGATGCAGTGTTAGGCCTATTTTATATCTGGGAAAATTGAGACAGACACAAAGAAATTGACTTGCCTCCATTGATGAGCTGGACCCAAGGCTCCTGAGTTCTAGTCTTACAATATTCCACTTCTGATTTTGCTCAAGAATGGCTCAGTCAGTTAGAATGGCCAAAATTAGCAAGACAGGAAACAACGTGTGTTGGAGAGGATGTGGAGAAAGGGGAACCCTCTTACACTGTTGGTGGGAATGCAAGTTAGTGCAGCCACTTTGGAAAACAGTGTGGAGATTCCTGAAGAAATTAAGAATAGAGCTTC
This sequence comes from Meles meles, assembly GCF_922984935.1. Classification (NCBI taxonomy): domain Eukaryota; kingdom Metazoa; phylum Chordata; class Mammalia; order Carnivora; family Mustelidae; genus Meles; species Meles meles. Next base: position 91,966,775 of record NC_060068.1, read on the forward strand.
CCTATGACCCTGCAATTGCACTGCTGGGTATTTACCCAAAAGACACAGATGTAGTGAAAAGAAGGGCCATCTGTACCCCAACGTTTATTGCAGCAATGGCTACGGTCGTCAAACTGTGGAAAGAACCAAGATGCCCTTCAACGGACGAATGGATAAGGAAGATGTGGTACATATACACAATGGAGTATTATGCCTCCATCAGAAAGGATGAATACCCAACTTTTGTAGCAACATGGACGGGACTGGAAGAAATTATGCTGAGCGAAATAAGTCAAGCAGAGAGAGTCAAGTATCATATGGTCTCACTTATTTGTGGAGCATAACAAATAACATGGAGGACATGGGGAGATGGAGAGGAGAGGGAGTTGAGGGAAACTGGAAGGGGAGATGAACCATGAGAGACTATGGACTCTGAAAAACAACCAGAGGGTTTTGAAGGGGCGGGGGGGGGGGGGTGGGAGGTTGAGGAACCAGGTGGTGGGTAATAGGGAGGGCACGTACTGCATGGAGCACTGGGTGTGATGCCAAAACAATGAACACTGTTATGCTGTAAATAAACAAATAAACAAACAAACAAAAAAAGAATGGCTCAGTCAAATGCAGGCCATGTATCGGCTCTGAGTGTGTCCATTAATAAAACTAGGTGTTCTATTGCAAAGAGAGATCAATGGTAACCCTGGAAAGCCCTGAAAAGTTGTGGTGGAGCAAGGGAGGGGAAGGACACAGTCCATTCACATGTTGGACTCAGTCTAAGAGGAAGACAGTACCCTCAGAACTACCAGGAAAACAGGTTTCAGTTAATGCTATGTTACCCATTGGTATGTTCATCCATTTTTGAAAATCAAGAGGTGGGAAACAAGTAAGTATCAAGAAATGTAGGAAATAATTTTTTTAAAAAGATTTTATTTATTTGACACAGAGAGACACAGCAAGAGAGGGAACGCAAGCGGGGGAGTGGGAGAGGGAGAAGCAGGCTTCCCGCCGAGCAGGGAGATGGATGCGGAGCTCAATCCAAGGACCCTGGGATCACGACCCAAGCTGAAGGCAGACACTTAACTGACTGAGCCCCCCAGGCACCCCATGTAGGAAATAATTTTTGAGAGAGAAAATAAAAAGGAGGAATCGGTTACGGGGAGGTTTCCAGAATGCGAATCAGAGTTTTTTGGTTTTTTGGTTTTTTGGTTTTTTTTCCTTTGGAGGGATAAGGTAAAAAGAGAAAATATTTGTTTTAACAAGTGAAAATTCAAGTCAAATCCAGAATTTGAGCTGGCAGGCCTTGTTTGGAAACTCCTTTTGTTTATAATGTAGGTTTTTTCCCCTTTATGAAGCAGATGCTCATGCACGCATTACCAGTGTTGTCAATAATACTGTAACATTTGCCTTCCATCCCTTTGCTGCTCAGGGAACATGTTGGGTTTTTGCACATTTAGCTTTGCCATTTACTTCACAAATTGCAGCTGTGTAGTGCTACAACTAAGTCGATTTTACTGAGAATAAAAATTGAAAAAAAAATTCTCGTAATAACCTTTCCAGTCATCATAGGCCTGAAATGCTTTGGAGTGGTGTTTTTGTTTTTGTTTTTTAACAACTTGGTTTCAGTACAATGATGCTTCAATAAGAATCTTCCCGCAAATTTAATTCAAAAGGGAAAGCTTTGTTGTTATTAAACACAATGGCAGTTTGTACATCTCCACATCATTATGTTGCTTCTCATTATGGTAATTCATTTGCTTCTGCTTTGTATGGATATCAAATAAAAATCACTTTCGCTCCTGGCAAGTGATTGACATTACAGAGACACTCTGGGAACCCAGCTAAGCAGTGCTTGGTGTCATAGCAAACACAATTAGCAAAATGGCATCCAGAGTGGCTTTATGGAGTTGCCCTGTGGTGAGTCTCTGCATTTTCTACTTAGCAGGGCTGTAGGTTATGAGGCTTTGCTGTGCGCCTCCTCTGTTTTCATCTTTGTGCCATTTTCTATGCGAGGGGAACAGCGTGAAGACTGTGTGTGAATTTTACTTTCTCTTTTTTTTCCTCAATGGCTCTCCCTCACCATTTGCCAGGCTTGGAGAGCAGTCTGCCTTCTTAGGAGCCCCATTTCTCTAAGAAGGGTGTGTGACAGCCCCACCAAATGCCCACTCTGGTAACCCTGTGGATTTCTTTTTCTCTTTTTCTGTTGCTCTCTTTTGCCATTTGTCAATTAGTTGAGAGGTACTGAGTTTTGTATGAAGTCAAAGAAATAACCTTATAGGTTCTTTATTAATTAGCATTGTATTTAAAAAGAAAACAATTTATACTCTCTGTGGACAAATTTGAGGTGGGCCTCAACTATGACTCTAGGTTACCTCAGTCAATGATTTTCCTCGATGGGATTGATGGCACCTACTGCCTCTTGGAGCTGAGAGACAGGCATGGCTTTTGGCTGAGCCATGAAGCCAAAGAGGGTCTGGACCAAGCTGGAGTGCCCTCCAGCCCTGTTTCCTCCAAGCCTCTGCCAGGGACTTCCAGAGCAACGTAACTCACACTACAATGGAGGTATAAAATCTGCTTTTTGGAAGGGCCATAAAGGTCTCAAAACCAGCACATTATGGGAGGAGGAGAGGAGCTAATAATCTGTCCTTCTGTCCCATGTAATGGGAGGACCAACAGACTTACATCTCTGGACACTTTCTCCCCAATGCTCTCTTCCTCCCATTCCCTCTCCTTGAATTTCCTAGTCCAGTGCTTCCAGGCCTTCTTGGAGTGCACCATTTGCACATTAGAAGAGAATGTTCAGTCCACTCAGCATCTTTTATGCCTCACACACTTGAGAGCCTCATGCTTTGGTTGGATGACCATGGCATGTCTTCTCCATTTGGTCACGGCCAGCTGCACAGAGGTGAGTAGTTGGTCCCTGTCCCACGAAATGGAGGTTACCGGGCTTCCAGTTTAGTTTTCCCATGAGCAAGAGCCTCCTTACTAGTTTCCCTAAGAATCCTGCCAACCTGCCAAATCTAGCATTGATGCTTTTGATGTTTATACTGTTTAGTCTTATATGAAAAAAGCACATTTTTCTTGTTAGCATGACTTTGACCTTTTTCACTTTAAAATCTTAACCCCTGATATTTCTATGCTAAGAAACCTTTGACATCTTTGTGGTTTATTTAACAAGGGTCACCACACTATTCCTAAATGGCTTTCTCTTTCTCATTCAATGGTCCCAGTACTGATTATATTATTTATGATCTCAAATCCTCCTTTACCTCCAATAGCTAATCAATGTGGGTTCCAGTTTATCAAATCATACTGGCATCAACTCTTAAACTTCTTAAGAAGACTTAGAAAATGAAAATGAAATGTTGGATGGCATCAGAGGGCAACTATTTATCCCTGACATTCCTCTCTCTCCATTGGTTGGGAAATCTCTGAAAGACATAGCATATTTCCAAGGGAGAGGAGCCTAAGAATTGGAGACAATTTTTTTTTCTCTTACTTTAATATCATCCAGTCTTGATAGCCCCGCATGCAGTTCTTCCCTCCATTCTGAGTTTTGAGGTTCTTCTGCATCAGAGACTGGGATTTCTCTAAGCTGTGAAGAAGGAAGTGACTCACAGATGATTCTGGATAGAGATCGCAGTCCTTACCCGAAGTCTTGTGCTGCTGAGAGCTCTGCAGTGCCCAGGTGGAGCTCAGGCTGTTGCTTTTTGTTATTTTGAAACATTATTTGTACATTGAAAAAATAATTATAGAAATTATAATTATTAAAAAATAATTATAGAAAGAATTTCTATAGTGCAGTCTTCTTAAAAAATATTTAATAGGAATTGCAATTTTCATGTGCATGCTATTTACACCTCTCACGTACAACCATTTCTCTCTGTGTCCAGTGCATCTCCAGTCTTCACTTATTTTTGCTGCCCCCACACTAGGTTAGGCCATGCTATTCTTCCCTGGATGATTGACTCTAGTCTTCCCCTCAAATACTTTTCTCCCCATTCTCTTACAGAGATCATTCTAAGAAGAGCATTCATTGGATCATAGCACAGGCTTGCCTAAAATCCTTTAAACTCTGGTTGCTCGTCAGATGAATCCCTAACCTTTTCAGCATGAAATAACTCTTAAGATCATGAGGACAGAAAACATGTCTATCTTCTCACCATGTGTTTTTGAGCCCAGCACATGGACTAGGAAATAGTAGGACTTAGAAAATCTTTAGCCACCTCTCCAAGGTAACTTTAGCTTTCTTGGGTGGCTCCCTTACAGGAAGTGACTCAAGCAACCAGGCCATTTATACTTGGAAAATTTTATTTCCAGAGCCACTGTGACAGAGGAAAAGAGAGATGGAAGGTTGTATAAGCACTTCACACTATCTCAGTCAAGAAAACCACACTTAGAGTCCATTAGTCAGACTAGGAGAATGGTCCTAGCCCAACTGCAAGGGGGTCTGGGAAATGTTATCATCTTGCTTGCCCAGAAAGAGGAGAATGAAGTAGAACCTGGGGACTATGTAGCATTATGTCTGTCACAGAGTTAATTAGGAATGAACAACCCAGACTTTTGGGAAATGTACTGTCTGTATTGAGATAGTCCGATCGGAGCCATGGAGGTGGGGCTTCAACCCGTGAGTGGGTGTGAATGACTCCCTTAAAGGACCTTTTCTATTTTAACCATCAGTCATGCTGGTAAAAGAAGAATGGGCCTTGACTTTGGGGTAGAAAAGGGCCATTTTTACTATCTAAATCAGAGGATTAATTGCCTCTGACTATGGTGTAGTGGTCTGGAGATTCCCATCAAAGATGGTAGAAGGAAGAGTACAAGAGGAGTCAATCCCACCGTTACACTGCAGTCACCTGAGAGTGGGCAGGTACTCTGAAGTTCGCATTGGGGTTTGTGAGCTTTAGAAGTGAAAACAGCAATGGAAGACTAGATCTTTCTGAGCCCTCAGTTCTATACCTGCCAAACTTTTACTTTCTCTTTGGCCAGCAGCACTGGTTGATTTTACTTGTGCCTTTAACACAGTCGGAGAGAACATATTTGGATCAAGGATGTCCAGAGTGTGCAGTGTGGGGTGGTACATTCTGTAACGACACAGGACACATGAAAGGTTGGCCAGGCAGAGTGGGGAAAAGCACAAGGAACTGCTAGCAATGATTTGTATAACACACAAGAGGTCTAAGGAATCCCAGTGTTACTGTTACTTGGTTTGGGGATAACCTACAGAAAGTTCTGCCTTCCTTTCACTGTGCCATTTGAGGGCCTGGAGTCACAACGGTTAAGACATGAAAAGATATATGACCTTATTTCAGACCTTCATTGGTAAAGCAGGACATTTAAGTTACAAACTCAGGGCACGTGAGAAGAGTACTTTCCAGCCTGTGCTGACATACATTAGCCCTGACTTTTCTCCTCTGATAATAGAAATTACACTTAGCAAAACAGATAGAAGAGCACTTTGCAAGAAAAGTTAAATAATGTTATTCATCATTGTTAATGATAAATAGTAACCACCATAAGAATGACAGCAAACTCGCCATGATAATAACAAATACTGCAAACTTATTTGTTCTTGATATTTTCTGGATGCCCACTTCTCTTATTTTAATCTTTGTTTTGCTTTTAAAATTATTCCACTCGTTTTAGTGTCAACTTTCGTTGCTGCATTCATCAACTTGGAAAGCCCGCAGCCTTGGACAAAAGTGTCATTTGATGTGTTTGATATATTCAGCTCTGCATCAGTAATCTATTTGCAAAATTGCCCAATTTGAAAGTGACACATTTGATTCACTTGACTTTCCTTTTTCGAGCACAGTAAAATTTGAAGGAATTCAGAGGTGCTGGGCCCTAGTCACCAAGGAGAAAGGACAATAAAGGGATGTGTAAAGTACTCCAGAGAAAACTGTTGTGTGTCATTAGTAGTTGAACAAAATAAACAGTCCCATGAAGTTGAACTTCTCCAAATAAAAAGACAATGACATCTGGAGGGGAATGGGATCTTTTTAAGTTTTTTGTTTGTTTGTTCGTTTTTTAAGTAGGCTCCACGCCCGGTATGGAGTCCAACACAGGGCTCAAACTCCTGACTGTGAGATCAAGACCTGAGCTAAGATCTAGAGTGGGATGCTCAACCAACTGAGCCCCTCCAGCACCCCTCTTTTTAAGTTTTTGATGTTAAACAGCTGACTCAAAATTTTCAACTTTTTAACATAATTCATTCTAATTACCTAAGTAAGCCTCTTCATTGCAGGAAATTTAAGAGGTACACGTAACATAAAAATATAGAAAAACAAACCAATATAATTACTTATAATCCCGCCATCAAAGAGAACTATTATTTATTTTGGTACAATTCTTTCCATTTGTTTTGCAGTGTGTATATACATTGTTATTGCTACCGTTATCCAAAGGAAGTAATTTTTTACTTAAAATGGAAATCCTTATCATAAGAAGAATGATTGTAAGTTGAACTTCCACTATAAATTTATTATCTAATTTGGTTTGATATTCACTGAGTCGCTCTAGTGTAAGGCATTACCAAGCATAAGCGAAACCCATTCTTAGCCTAAAGAAGCTTATTAGCATCTGAAGAAGGCATTAAGTCAAATAAACACCCAGTTAGATCAAGAAGTACTTACTGAGAAATTGTGATATGACCCACACTGTATCAGGTAACAAGCTGTGGGTACAAATGAGTAAATACATGGGTCCTGCCTTCAAAGTCCTTATAGTTTCACAGAGGACAAAGTATGTGACTTACACTCAATACAGTAAGTAAAGATCCCAACCATCCTTACAAAACATAAGTACCCCAGGAGTTCAGAGGAGGGAGCAGTCATCCCTGGCTGAGGCCATAAGGAGCTCTTTATTGGAGAGGTGATTTGTGAGCTGAATCCTTTTAGGATGGAGGGGATTTGGAAAGAAAACAGTCAAAGAGGTAACAGAGCACCTCAGCCAAATGCCTCTGAGCAGCCTCACTGGAGCTCTGGACCAGGATGATGAGGGGAAAATGCGCTAACCCAGATGGTAAGAGCCTCGGTGGGGGTGGTGGGGGTGGCAGAGTAGGTTCAGTCAAGGTGGTCCAAAGTCAAAGTTTCTTCCCTATTGTCCACCCCCAGGATCCAAAGGAATGGGTTTCTTCTTCGAACCTGGATCTCAGCAATCTTCACAAGTGAACCTTTCTAACACAGTCTTATTTCTTAAAAGGAACAGAGTGATTTTCTTTCAGAATATTTCATGGACTCACTGAGGCCCACAAGAAACTACAACGATCACTGAAGCCGAGTAGTCTCATAATTTACTTTTGAATTTATAACATTTTTTCTCTTTTCTTATGAGCTAATTCCAATAAAAGGAACATCTTAAAATACTCAATGTTCAGAAACTCTTTTTTTAGCTGATTCAGAAGACAGACTCACACCAATGTAAACATGTGATGAGAACACATGACTGGAACTTTTCTAGAATGAACAGTAAGAATGAGGACAGATGTCAGATTCTGTCACTGTTCAGCTGTGTGACCTTGGATCAATTACTTAATGTCTTTGAGCTTCAGCTTTCTTATTTGTACCACAGGGAAAAAGATTCCCTCTGGCCTGGGGTTACTGTGAGAATTAAATGAGATACATATGTAACAAGATTTCCAGCTGGAGAAATGCATTTAGTCACTAATAGCAACTACTATTACAGAGAATACATGAACTGACCTCCTCACAGGGTTATTTAAGGATTAGAACTGTCTGGAATGTGTAGCAATTTGAAAGTGCTGCAGACTCCACCAGACCAGTATTTTATAATGGTGATTGGGCCAGAATTGATATAACCTCTTAATGACTAAGCATTAAGCTCTTGAACATAAATACCCGGAATTCAGACTATCAGATGGTCAGGGCAACTCAACCACTTTCAAAGCATTTTTTAAAAAATCTTTTAGTATGAGAAATGTTTATTTTTCATCTCCAGGATTATAACAGGGAGACATTTTGAGGTTATACCCTAATGAGAATTTATACCATTTATTTATGTTGCAGATTAAGGGAAGATAAAAGAAGTATCTATTAGATAGCAGATTACTTTTTTTGAAATTTAGAAACTCACCATGTGTTATTGTTCAGATGAAAGACCAGTCCACCAAGGCAGAGGCAAAGTGCCAAACTTTGAGTATTTTCTGGACTCTGTGCCTTTGGATATGCTCTTCCATTTGCCTGGGTATAATCTGTATCACTACCAATTCATACAAAAATATGGCTACCTCCTGTCTGTCTTTCAGGTGGCTTCTCTGTTCTCCCAAACTTTGATTTAGGGGCCTATCCTACCTGTCCTTAGAGCACTTAATCCCTTAGTTAGTGTTCCCCTTTTCGTATTTATGGAAACTAAACAGCGGGAATGTGGCTGAACAGTATAAACTGTTTATATAGTTATACTCTAAATATTTAGTATAAAAGGCTTTTAGCTAAGAGAAGGATTCTCCTCTCCCCAAACCTCAGGTATCTCTCAGCTTTTAGTAAAATGTAACTTCTGCAGCTCAAAAATAGGTAAGATCAGAGTGTTCCAGGCAGTTTCATCAAACTTTCTTCCTATTCCTTCAGAAGTCGGCTTCTTTGAGTCCGGTAGCATACAGGTTCCAGATGGTCTGTATGATTCAAGTAAATCATGCGCATCGTATAACAAGACCTAAAAAGTGGATTTGAAATTGTGTTTTATGGACCTTACCCAGAAACCTTTGGCCAGACCAAGTCTGATGATTTGGATTTCTCGTTCTCCACTGCTGAATAAATGATGCTTACTTATCAACTACTGCAGCAGGAGGAGAGGTGTTTCTGTGGGCTCTGGAGTGTCTCTGCCTTCCCTCTGGGTCTGTGGATTCCATGATCCTCTGAGCCCAGTATAATGCCTATCACATAGGAGGTGCTCACAAATATTTGCTGAATGAAAGAATGGAGGACTCATCGGTCAGGGGCTGGGGTGGCCCATTAAACCTGAGCCCAGATTATTAGAAGCTAAGAGCTGCCTTCCTCTTCTTTACGGTTAAGAAAGGCTCAGGCTCAGGATATTACCATCACTCAATCGCTTCTCCAGGGAGGGGAGGACATCTGTTTGCCCTGCCCAGAAGAGAGGTGGCCAAGAAACTCCTTTTAATGCTACTGAGAAAAAACAACAACAGCAACAACAACAAAAACCAAAAAACAAATGGGTCCTCTGTGTCAGAACAATACTTTAGGTTTAAGACCTTCTGAGATTGTACATAAAATGTCCCTTTTTCCCTAGAGAAAAGACACTTAATTTTTATCAGATTCTCAGATTCTATGACCCAGAAAAGGATAAAAATAATTGCTCCAGAGCCTTCCTTAAAATGGGCTCAAGGGGGATCCCTTTTGATATTGTCACCAGGTAAAAAACAGTGAAGATGCCACTGTTGGAATATTTTATTTTCCTCTGTGGAGCAGTGCCATTTCTGTGCCTGTTTTCCTTGTCAAACAGAGGTCTGGTGGATGTAAGTCAGCTTTCTTCTTCGTTTTATAGTAGAGGTCAATGGCCTGCTTACCTGTCCTGCCCTACCTCCCCATCTTCTCATAACTTCCATACTCAAAATTGGGAATCAAGATTCTTTTTTTTTTTTTAAAGATTGTATTTATTTATTTGACAGAGAGAGATCACAAGTAGGCAGAGAGGCAGGCAGACAGAGAGAGAGAGAGGAGGAAGCAGGCTCCCTGCCAAGCAGAGAGCCCGATGCGGGACTCGATCCCAGGACCCTGGGATCATGACCTGAGCCGAAGGCAGAGGCTTAAACCACTGAGCCACCCAGGCACCCTCAAGATTCTTATTTTACCATATAGAATCTTTTTTAAAAATTTTATTTTTTGCAGCCTTCCAAAATTCATTGTTTATGCACCATACCCATAGATTCTTGATGCTTCAACACTTGCCTTCCCTTCCAAAGGCTTGGTTTCCTCATATCTGAATATAACGTTTCTCTTAGTATAATGTTCTTAGCTCACATGGTTGTTCATTCATTAATTCATTCATTCAATCATTCATTCTGGAGTGCCTACTATGTACCAGGTAGTGTTCTAGAGGTGAATGGAACCAACAAGGAGCAAACATTCCAGGGGAAGGAGTCAGAGGATGAACAAATAGGACAATAGGATATTAGTCAGTGATGAATGCGGCACAAAGAATTCAAATTGAAGGATAGAGAGTGACCGGGTGGCTAGTTGAGACTGAGCCACATGGAATTCCCCTCCGAGGCGGTGACATTTAGGGTCTGAAGATCAAAGCAGAAAGAGTAGCAAGTGCCACAGTCCCCAGGCAGGCATGGGCTTAATGCATCTGCAGAATGCCAGTGTATGGGATCCCAGAGGTCAACAGGCTTGGTTTTGAAAGTCACTGTAAGGAGCTTGGAGTGGATTTCAAGTACAGTGGGAACCTTCTGGAAGCATTTTAAGCAGGGGAGTGCTGTGTTCTAAAATATTTTGTAGAAGATCACTCCAGCTGCTACGTGGAGAATAAATTGTAAAGATTGAAGGGTCAAAGTAAGGAAGCAAATTAGGAGGCCACTCTAGAAGGCCCAGTTCTGGGCGATGGTGGCCTGGACCAGGGAGAAGGTATACAGACAGGGAGCAGTGAAGGATTGGGGAGATGTTTGCAAAGCACCAGGGCCCACGTCTGATGCATGGTGAGCACTCAATAAACTCAAGCTATTATCCTCATCATTACTATTAACAGCTTGGTAAAATGCAATGAGACCAAGCAATGGGTCAACATAACAGTAGTTTTAAGAATATTACTGAAATTAGAGCAAATTTGGAAGGATGGACCATATCTTATTTGTATGCAGAGATTCCATTAATGTTATTTTCCTGACCCTGTCTTAGATGAAGTGTTGTCAATATTTTTCTCTCTGTATTTTAAGAAGAAATCCATCATTTACTTCTTTCAGGACACACGGTTTAGTCATTTTTGTACTGAAAGAATCCTGATTATCTCCAAATGACAGATGTGAAACCGTGAATTCTAAGACGTATGGAAGAGGTAATATATTGCATTCCTTTGGAATTTATTATGAGCAAGGAGTTGGAAAAAATTAGGAGTTAACATCCAGGAAGAAAGCAAAACTTTTAAAAATGACACAGATAGATTAATATATTTATGCATACATGTCCTGTAGTCTGATGCCAGAAAAGCCAAATGAAGAAGTAATATTCTGAAAATGATTCACAATTACCAAGACTACTAAGCTTGGAATCAGAGAAATATGAAGACTAGTGACATTCATACATCCAGTTGCTATGGAGTTACTTAAAGTTATAAGAGAGAGAGAGAGAGAGAGAGAGAGAGAGAATGAATTATTCTTTTTCTTTTTTCCCTTTTCTCAGAGGCGAGTCTTTGGATCTATGCTTTAACAAATGCACATATCTTTTCAACCTACTCTTATCAGGCAAACTTGTATTTATAAGCACAATTATTCTGAGACACAGAAGTCTTAAATGAAAGACATTGCAATCCCTTAAGGTCACGGTGATCTCTTCAAATGTTAGAATGCACTAGAGTAAGGTTGGCTTTTCAGCTAAGTGACCCCATTACTTTAGAGTAATCCCTGTAATGAGTATAAATATAGCAACACATTCCAAGAAAAACATGAAACTCTAAAGTGATATTCTACTAGGCTAGAGAGAGTTTGTTTTCAAAATGTGGACACAAAAATGATGGCTCCAAGCAGTGTGGTTTCTAGATATATTAAAGCAGTTATTCAGGTATCCTAAGTAACCAATCACAGTGGGACAACAATTTTGTCAGTAAATTTTTGCTACCTTCAAAATTCTTCTATTTGCTTTTTTTGCAGTGGGGGTTTTCATAGGATAGAAGTAAAAGTGTCTATCTTTCACATAACAAAGAGTCCCATCATTAGAGATATCCCTTGTAAATCAACAACAAAAAAATCATCTAAAACGCAAACAAAAATAGCACTGCCAAAAGTGTGTTCTGTGGATCATCAGTTCTTCAAGACACCATTTGAATGGAAGCTTAGACACACTGACTGCTGTATTTCCCTCTCTGATCTACTTGAGCCCCACATTAAGCCCATTCTTCCACTATGTGGCATGATCTCTTCAAGGTCACGGTCAGCCACAATCTCATTAAAACAATATAAGAAAGTCAGCAGAACAAGTACAGAACTATAGCTGCAGCGGGTCCCCAGGCTGTAACTGGTATTTATTATCACCCTCCTCTAACACCCATTCCAGATTTCCTCCAACTTTGGCCATCACTTTTTTGCCACCTTAGATTGTTTACCGGATGGACTAATCCAGACTTTAAGTCTGGGAGTCTGACTCCCTGGTTATGATGCCTCTGTAAGGTCATGATTGCTGTTACTATCAAGAGTGGAAGCACCAAGAGATATCTCAGTGAATCTCCTGAGTTTTAGGCATAACCTCTCTGCCCCCATTATGTAACAGCAACTCTAGCATCTCATAATAATTAAGAAATATTTCTCCCAACAGTGAAGTAAGCTGTTCCTTTGACTGCGGGGCCACAGGTATGAAGAGCCCTACATGACTAGGTGGCAGGTGTGACTGCGGGTTCTGTTGATACCTTACCTTACATGTTCCTTGGTAGAAGGGTAGTCCCACTGGGAACCAGGATTTCTAGTCCAGCAGAACCTAAGTTGTAGGAATGGGAAGCACAAATATGAAGTGAGTTATTGGGAACAATGAGGACAGGCACCAATTCTACTTCCATCCCTTCATCACTTAGATCCATATATTTTTAATTATTGGGGTCCAATACCATAGATCAGCTGTTGGCTCAGTACATCAGAAAGAGCTGCCCAACCTAGAGGGTTTTTCTCTGAACTTCTGGCCCATCTGACTCTTTAATAGGGCATTCCAACATTCTATCAGATCTGCAGCTTCTGGGCGAGTTGCCTTATGGTAGGACCAATAGACCCTGTAGTGATGTACCCTTTCCATTGACATACATACTTTACTGCAAACTCTGTTCCGTCATGAGAGGCAATGTTATGCAGGATCTCGTGAAGCTAAATCAGTAATTCTACAAGTCCTCAGATAGTGGGCAGGGAAGGCAAATGCATATGAAGGATGTGTTTTTCTCTTAAAACAGTTTTTCTTTTCTCTCCAGGATGGAATGTCTAAAGACACAGAGAGTGGCACTAACCTCTGTAATTTTGCCTAAGGTATGGGATTGCTTCTATGTTAAGCTTTCTACTTGATTGATTAACTTGTTTATTGTTTCATAACTATGGATTGCCCACAATGTGTTAAACTTTTATGTTTTACGGGAAAATATTTACATTACACAATAGATTTCTGTCCCTAATGCTCAGGCTCTGATGATGAGACAAGTGCATTCACATCTTTTGCACATTTTGTATTTTTGAGGGCCCTGTGTTTACATCCAGTCACCCTAGGACATGGAAGATCTGATGGGCATACAACAAAGAATTTGTTTTGTTGTTGTCTGCTGGAACTAATTAAACACATGGATGGACAAACAAGTCAAATCTGTATGCTCTTGTAATTCATCCAAGAAATCACAAGAGAATGAGAATACCGATGTCTTAATTGTTATCAATCACCCTGGCTCTCCCAGATCTAGGTAAATAAGAAGCATAATGAAACTTTTTTTTTTTGCTTATTGTTCATAAACTGATGACCCAGAATTTTTTTTTGTATTCATATTCTCATGTCTAAAAATATCCCAAATACTTAGTACTAAGCAGATCCATTCTACAGGCATACAAATAAGATAAAAGTACTGAAAATAACATGGCATTCAGGATTCAACACGAGGAAATCAAGACAGTGGCTGTATTCCCCCAAAAGAGATCCATGTGGACAGGCACACACACATTCTTTTCACATCGGAGGGGAAATGGGTGCTGATTTAAAGATATACAATACCATGTTGGCAGTTCCTTCCTAAATTCACTTTTGGGGGACTGGGTGTAGGAAAGGTGTTCTCTAAATCGGGCAGGTCCAAGTTTTATTGATCACACTGAGGCCTTTAGGGTAGAAAGTGAGGTTAGCCTTATGGGGATACGGTGGTATTTCTGTTGGCTGCCTTGCTCCGAACCAACTAAATTAACCTCTCTGTGCCTCAGTTTCCTCATCTGTAAAATAAGAACAATAACAGGAACCTTCCTCGCAAGCTAGTTATAAGAACTTAATAAAACATGTACAGTACTTAGAATACCACCTTGCTCATAATAAATACTCAGTAAGTGTTAGCTGTCATCACCACCACCATCATCATCACGATCATTATCTTTATCCCATGGGTATCCTCCCTGGTATGAAGGTAAATTGAACTTTAATAAATATGACTCCATTGACTTGTACTCCAACAAACTGAAGGAGTCCAGACGGCCTAAAGTGATCAAGATTTCCCATAACTGTTTTTTGTAATTATTAACTAATTTTCTTGCGTATTTTTCTTGATACTATTTCTGAGAAAAGGTGTTATGCGTTGAATTACATCCTCAGAAAGATGCTGAAGTCCTGACTACTCATGTCTCAGAAGATAACCTTATTTTTTTAAAAAGATTTTATTTTTTTATTTGACAGACAGAGATCACAAGTAGGCAGAGAGGCAGGCAGAGAGAGAGGGTGGGGAAGCAAGCTCCCTGCTGAGCAGAAAGCCTGATGCGGGGCTCGATCCCAAGACCCTGAGATCATGACCTGAGCCAAAGACAGAGGTTTTAACCCACTGAGCCACCTAGGTGCCCAGGAAGATAACCTTATTTGGAAATAGGGTTACTGCAGATTAATTATTTAAAGTGAAGTCTTGCTGGAGCAGGGTAGGCCCCTACTCCAAGGTGATTGCATCCTTATAAGGAAAGGGAACTATGGGCATAGGAATGCACAGAGGAGAGATGATATGAAGAGATACTAGACAAGATGGCCATGATTATGGAGGCACAGACTGAAATAATGGATCTCCAAGGCAGGGGATGCCAAGGATTGCTGGCAAGTGCAGAAGCTAGAAGAGGCCCTGAAGGAGTCTCTCCTACAATTTTCAGAGGGACCATGAAATTCCTGATACCTTGATTTTGGACCTTGAGCTTCCAGAACTGTGAAACAATAAATTTCTGTTGTGTTATGCTACACAGTTTGTGGTACTCTGTTACAGTAGTCCTAGGAAATAATACAGAAGGGGATGGAAAAAATACCATTAGGGGATAATACATCATTTGGACTTAAACAAACAGGTCACTGGAAGTTTAAGGTGAGGTTCAAATGCAGAAGTTGTCACTTATGCATTCTCTGACTGTTTTGACAAAATCCTACCAATCTAACCTCCTCTCCCCCCATTCTAATGTATCTCCAAGATCTGCTTTCTGCAGGAAGATTTTCCTTCTCATTGTATAAGTGGTGGGCTTATGGACACACATTCTTCCCATCAGACATTTGTTTATTTTTGTTTTTTTTAAAGATTTTATTTATTTATTTGACAGAGAGAGAGGGAGAGACCGTAAGTAGGCAGAGCAGCAGACAGAGAGAGAGAGAGAAGCAGGCTCCTCGCAGAGCAGAGAGCCTGATGCGGGGCTCGATCCCAGGACCATGAGATCATGACTTGAGTTGAAGGCAGAGGCTTTAACCCACTGAGCCACCCAGGTGCCCCCCTATCAGGCATTTGAACAAACCTTCTCAAATTCTGTGCCACATCAGTTCATCGGCTCATTCATTCATTCCTGTTTTGTTTTGTTGTTGTTCTTGTTTTTTGCATGAGAGCCAAGCGCCAAAGCAACAAGGAGCCTTGTTTAGATGGCCCAGAGTCACAGTCATTACTGCTTCTGTGGGTCTTTAGAAAAGAGGGGACATTCCTGGTCCTTTGTGCTCTTTCCTCACTATGATTCTTTCCTCCCCCCTCTCACCCAACTTTATTATCACTTGATTATTTTCAGAGCAAAGGCAGCCTCTCTTTGCTAGATTCTGCACCCCTCCCCATATATATATACGATTTTCCCAGTTCTAAAAACAGCTACTGGACACATATCTTTTGTCAGAACGAGTTTAATCTTACCACGGTTACCATCTCACATCCAGGGTGGCCAGGCCAAGATTTGTCTTCAAATACTTTTTTTTTCCTGATGATCTGGCAAATCCTTCCAGAACTACCAATAAGTCCTATTTTTACTTCGTACAAATGACCACAGAGTGAAATTCAAAATTCCCCTGATGCCTAACCTGAAAGTAAAAGAAGAGGCAAAATTTATAAAAGTATCTATAACTCATTAGCGAATTGAGTCATTAGCCATTGAGTATATGAGTATAACTCATTAGCCATTGAGTCCTGATTACTACTCCTCGGTTCCATAGGATGGTAAAGTTTTGTCCAAGTCAGCAGGTGTGTGTGTGTGTGCATGTGTGTATGCGTGGTTTTCATGACTATTTCCAAAAATACATTCTTCCAAAACTTGAGGTAAGCATTACATTGTTTTCATCAGTAAAAATGAATGACCACTTGTCTTCCTGATTTCACTGTGCTATTTTGTAATGGATATTAAATACAAAAGTAGCTTCAAAAATATGCAGTGTGCTTTTTCAAGGGTCTGGAGCAAGGGCATGAACAAGGGCACGTGCCTATGCATCAAGCAGGATGCTGCTTTGGATATTTTTAAAAGAGAGCTATTGGAGTAGCTTGTTTCTTCTGGTCCCTCATTAAATCTTGATTAAAATCAGTACTGCAGTTGTAGAATGGGAAGCAGTCTTCCCTTTCCTTTCCCTACTGTAGGTAACATCACTTGATTGCTTGAGACAGTTAAAGGTGCTTTGGTAGTAGAAGGACAACAAGATTAATGGGCAGGCATTTCCATAGTAACAGCAAAGCACTCTGGGAGACAGAGCCGCTTGGGGGCGGAGTTACATGGGCCAGGATTTCCGCTCCCATGGCAACAGCAGGGTGTCGGATGGGGATGAACAGGGTACAAAATTTAGCAAAGGTCCATTTAGTGGAGACAATGTATAATCAGAGTTGTCATCTATTTTAAAAGCCAAAGTTAAATAAATCAAATTTGAGACCACAAGCTGATGCAAAACATTTAAAATACACTGTATAGCCACTGAAAATTTTTGAAGCATAAGCACAAATAGTTCAAGAACTATCCAATTGTGACGACTTGTTAGTTTAAAAAAATCCAATTACCAAGATTTTTGTCCCAGAGTAGTTGCAGAAAATTACACAATTAGAGCAATTTTTCTCAGCTGCTCCACTACAGGAAACTCAAGTAATTATACAAAAATAGTGTAAAACAGTTCACAACTGTAAGTTAGATTTCTGTTTCTTTATAAGAAATTCTGTTTTTCTCTGTGGATAACCATCTTAACCCAAAATGGAAGACAGACCACAGTGAAAAGAGAAAGAAGAGCTAAAAGACAAGTAAAGAACACAGAAAAAGGTGAATGAACAACTAAATGACGAGAAGCTGACAAAACTCAGAAAGACCTAAGACCTGACATCCCAACCAAAATGAGTAAAAGAAATCTGAGACAAAATCGAATTACTCCTGCTTTTATTAACCTCAGAGTTAAAGTATTTGAAGGTCTCCTTTGACCTACACAAAATTATAATGTATTTAGGGAGCTCACCATCCACTGAGGAATAAACACTATTTTCTATCCAGACCTTCTGAGTAGGTTTACACCAGCAAGAGGGAAGATTGAAAAGTATCTGGTGAATTGGGGATAGGTTTATTACTGATCAAGCCCACTAAGGTAAATCTTTATGTTTGTACCTGCTCTTTTTAAAGAATACCTGTTACCTGGAAATATTTACTGAGATTTTACTGAGTGGGAACTACGCATTTGGAAAACAGATATTAATGATTCAACCCAGTTCCTTTCCTGGGCTGTCTATTCTCTAACTGATCTTTGAGCCCAGTAGGGTTTGGATGTCAAAGGTCATTCAAGAATTTGTAGGATCTGGCCCCAAAGTCTCAGAAAGAGTGATGTCTATTGCCAAGTATCCTATATCTGGAAAAGGAGGTTTCCTACTAGGAACATCTAAGGGATAGTCTCCCTAGCATCAGCAGCCATAATCTGGGAGCAGTCCTCTTCCCCTATCATCCACATAGTTAGCATTATTGTTCCATGATCCTGATTTCCTGTCTAGAGTTGACTGATCTAAGAATGGACACTGAAGACCAGTTTGGCTAGTCACATTCATTACCCAGGATTTTGAGATTCTGGATTCAGAGTCAATCTCTCACCAGTGACCAAAGCTGCAAGATATGGAATTCCAGAACTGTTAGTGACTATATTTTTTGTCATATAGATGAAACTCAAGGGAAAAGAATAAAAGCACCAGAGAAGAGCAGGGACAGACAAGAAGTGGAGACTTGATTTACATGATGTTCAAGCCCCAGTATAGATGCTCCTCAAGTCCAGTAGAAACTGCATTTCCTATAACTCGAATGTATCTGCCAAATAAATCTTCCTTCCCCACTTTTTTTGCTCAAGCTAGCTCAGACTGGGTCTCTACCTCTTGCAACTGAGTCTTCTAATAACGTAAAAGCCTGTCCCCAAATGCTCTAAAAAAAAAAAAAAAAAAAAAAACCAAACAGGATAAAAGGGAAAAAAGTGGAACAATTACTTAGAAAACACATCCTGGGAATAAAGCAGGGACACAAAAAGCAACTGCAGAGTTTTACTTTACATGCAATGCAGTGGCTCATGAGAAAGCAAAGGAGTTTCAGAAGCCACTTGACCAGAAAATCATCAGAAGGAATAAGACCAGCTGGAGGAAAAATGCAATGAAAATCAGAAGATGGCATCTTTTCTACCTGTGGAGGACGATAAGAATTTGATCTGAAATCCTAACTGAAGCATTTTGCCTTATGTTGTCCATTGTAAGATGTGTTATATAGGCTCTTTTAAAATTTCAAGGTACAGTTACACAGACTAGTCCAACATCTAGATAATAAGAACTCTCAAAAGAGAGAACAGGGGCACCTGGGTGGCTCAGTGGGTTAAGCCTCTGCCTTCAGCTCAGGGCATGGTCTCAGGGTCCTGGGATCGAGCCTTGCATCAGACTCTCTGCTCAGTGGGGAGCATGCTTCCCCCCACCCCTCTCTGCCTGCCTCTCTGCCTACTTGTGATCTTTCTCTTTGTGTCAAATAAATAAATAAAATCTTTTTTAAAAGAGAGAGAGAGAGAACAGAGAACATAAAGGGGAAATAATGATTCAAGATAATTCTTCTGGACAGAAAGACTTGAGTTTCCAGGTTGAATGGGCTCGTTGAGAGTCCAGTACAAGAGATGACTATAGATCTTTTTCAAAACATATTACTGGGAAATTCAGAACACTGGGGACAAAGAGAGAATCTTAAATATTTCTAGAGAAAAGGAACAGAAACAGATGTTATGTATCAGGAATCAGTATCAGGAATCAGAACTTCTGCTAACTCAAGAGCAACTGTGTGGGAAAAATGCCTTCAAAACTATTTCCCAACTATATTGAGCTCCACTACCAACCACATAGACGTGTAGAATGAATATATTTTAGATATGAAAGATCTTAAAAGTATAATTCCCCCACATATTTTCTAAGGAAACTCTTGAGGGACGTATTCCATTCAGAAAGAAATACATGGAAAAAGGGAAGACGACGGCAGAGGTGGGACTATGGGGGATCCTGGGATGACAGCTGTGCACCAGGTTGAGAGGGCCACTAGTCCACATCAATGTTTCCAAAATTGGTTACCCTTGTTCTGAGTCCATAATCACCCTTCCCTCCAAGAGTGAAAAGAAAGGTATACTGACAGTTGTTAGAACTATTAGTTATCTACTGCTATGTAACGAATTAACACAAACATGGTGGTCTAAAACAAGATACATTTATCATCTTACAGTTTCTAAGGGTCTTGGGTCCAGATACAGCTTTGCTGGGTGTTCTGCTCAGGGTCTCACAAATCTAAAATCAAGGCATCAGCTACAGGTGGGTTATTTTTTAGAACTAGGGGTTCCTTATGGCTGTTGGCAGATTTTAGGTCCTTGTGGTTATAGGACCGAAGTCTAGTTTTTGTGTTTTTTTTTTTTTGTTTGTTTTTTTGCTGGTTGTCACCTGGGACCACTTTTAGCTCCTAGAAGTCACCTACAGTTCCTAGTGTGTGGCCCTCTGATGACCTGGCAGCTTACTTCTTAAAAACCTATAGGAGAGGGGCGCCTGGGTGGCTCAGTGGTTTAAGCCGCTGCCTTCGGCTCAGGTCATGATCGCAGGGTCCTGGGATCGAGTCCCGCATAGGGCTCTCTGCTCGGTGGGGAGCCTGCTTCCCTCTCACTCTCTCTGCCTGCCTCTCTGCCTACTTGTATCTCTCTCTGTCAAATAAATAAATAAAATCTTTTTAAAAAAAAAGAAAAAAAAACCTATAGGAGACTCTCTCTCATAGGAAAATGAAGTCTTTTATAATGTTATCTACTCAAGGTAGTGGCTATCCCATCACCTTTGCCATATTCTATTTGTTAGAAGCAAGTCACTGTTTCTGTCTGCCCTCAAGGAAAAGGGATTATACCAGGACATGACCCACCAGGGGCCACCTGAAGGTGTGTCTGCCACAGGAACTACTATTCTAACTGACTAGATACACAGTGATGATGGTACATGACTGAGAATGAGTGATAAACTGTTTTCTAACATGAATGGTTGCATCCAAATCTAGAGTTCTCCTAATAAACATATTCAGGAAATATGGCTGTAATGCAAGAAAAAACATCTACCCAAATAGGAATTATCTTATATATACATGGATCCTTTCACTGAACATTATGTTTGTGAGAATCACCATGTTGTCTAGTATAGGACTAAGCTATCATTTTAATTGCTGTATAGTATTCCATTGCATAGAATAAGTACGGATATGCCACACTTATCTATCCATTCTATGGTTGATGAATGTTTAGTTTGCTTCTAGTTTTTGGCTTTTATGAATATCGCTGTTTATGAACACCTTTGTGTGTGTTTTGGTACACCTATATAATTTGTTAAACTGACACTAACACACATAAAAATAAATTAAAAACATAATATTTAATGGTGAAATATTGAAAGCTATTCTTCTGAGATCAGAAGTGAGATAAAGGTATATGATATTGCTTCAACATTTTATTAGTGAGTCAGGGTACTACAAATGCCTAAAAAATATTTAAGAGGTAAAAGGATTAGAGAAGAAAAAAAATTAAACTGTCATTATTTTCAGAATGCATAATTTGTATATGGAAATCTAAAAAGTACAGAAAAACTATTGTAACTAAAAAGTGAATTTACCAAGGTCAATATATAAGGTCAGTTGTATTTATGCCAGCAATTAACAATGAACACGTTTAATATTTAGAAGTGAGTCAAACAAAGGATGTATAAGACTTCTACCCCAAACCTACAAAATATACTGAGATAAATAAGACCTGTTATCAATTCAGAGCTATATTTGTGGGCTTAAAGATTCAATATTGTTAAGATATCAGTACCCCCACCAAACTCCTGGGAGGTTGGGTGTGAGGAGCTTGCAAACTGATTCTAAAGCTTATATGAAAATTTGAAAGGTCAAGAATAGCAATGACATACTCAGCAAAGAGCAAAATGGAGGACAATATGCTACCAGATTTCAAAACATGTCAGGAAACTACAGTAATTAAGTTAATGGGTGGTAAAGGCATGAGAATGAACAAAGAGACCAATAAAAGAGAATACAGAGCCCAGAAATAGACCACATATTTACAGTCACTTAATTTAAGACAAAGGTGCCAACACAATTGAGTGGGAGAAAAGAGTGTTTTTGCAATAAAAGATATTGAGAAACTAGATGTTCACAGAGAAGAAAAGATGAAAACTGAACCCGTTCTCATACTGTGCACAAAAATTAATTTGAGGTGGATCATAGATTGGTAAGTGAAAGCTAAAACAAGCTTTCAGAAGAAAACACAGGAGAACATGGCGAGGGGGAGGAAGATGCCTTAGAACCAAAAGGCATTAAACATGAAAAAAATGGATAAACTGGACTTCATTAAAATTAAGAACTTCTGGGGGCACCTGGGTGGCTCAGTGGGTTAAAGCCTCTGCCTTCGGCTCAGGTCATGATCCCGGGGTCCTGGGATCGAGCCCTGCATCGGGCTCTCTGTTCAGAGGAGAGTCTGCTTCCCTCTCTCTCTGCCTGCTTCTCTGCCTAATTGTGATCTCTGTCAAATAAATAAAATCTTTAAAAAAAAATTAAGAACTTCTGTTCATCAAAAGCCATCCTTAAAAACATGAAAAATCAACAGGAGAAGATAACTGCAATCCAAACGTGCAACAAAGGACTCCTTTCTCCAATATAAAAAGTACTCCTACAAATAGATGACCAGTAATCCAAATGGAAAATGAGAAAGACCTGAACAGGCACTTCATCAAAAAGAAGCTTTAATCCTGAGCATGTGAAAAGGTGCTTATCATTACAAACTGAAAAGGTGTTTAACATAATTACAAATTAAAACTGCAAAATGACAACACATTCACCAGAAGCATTAAAATGAAGCAAAACAAAACAAAACAACAAGCCAACAAAATATCACTGACAGTTCCAAGTACTGGGGGGTGATGCAGAGCCTCTGGAACTGTTTTTATGCACTATTAGTGGGAGTGCAAACTTGTCCAGGCTTGGAAACTAACTGGGTAGTATCTATATACCCAACAACCCTGAAATCTCCCTTATAGGAATAAACCAATCAAAATGCGTACATATGCGCACCAAAACATTCTGAATTTCATCAAATAGAGGGTTTATTTTTATCCATTACATGGATAATCCATAGATCAGTAAAATCAGGGCTCACTGGGGGTGATGTAAGTACAGGGCCTTGGACACCTTTGTGTGTATTCAGAGAAAACCCCGCCTCCGGGAAGGCAGGAGACGGCCAAGGGCTTTCCTTCTAATACTCCCCTGCTGGTTAAAGCTGGTGGGGAGTCATCATACCATCCTGATTCTGGCTGTGTACACACCTGTTTGCTATTCTACCTTATTTGCAGCTCCCTAGATTCAGTTCCCTCTAGGGCCTAAGCTCTTCATTCTCAGGCCCCCTTTCTAATGGTCAAGTGCTCCGTCTTAAGTGCGGCTTTGATGCTGGGAGACATCATCTTCTGCTCAACATATTTTCTCCCTCTGTGACTCTAAGGAGAAAACTTGCCACGCGGAAGTGAGCTCCATAGTGGAGGATGTAGTAAAGTGGATTAGCAAGAGCCTGCAGGGACCCTAAGTAACTGCACTCCACTTCAAAGACCATTGGCCCACCGAGCCCGCCTTTAACTCATGGCCTTGCATCTAAAGATTAGGCTCCCCTAGAATATTCTGAAGTGGCTACTGAAGAATCTTGTGAAGTCAAGACACAAAGAGCCATTCTGTTCTCAGAAATGCCTACATTTATACGACTGTGAGTCTCGCACTTACAGATTCTCTCTCCTGCTCTCTCTCCTGCTGATTTCAATCCAGCGGGACGGCCACATGGCTTTGTGCTCCGTGCCGCACATGTGCATATGGCGCATGCTAAATATAAATGCTGTTTGGCAGGATCCTCTTTTCTCTTCCTTTGTTTCTGAAAATGTAGGGAAGAAAATGTGTAATGTGTGCCCTCTCCAAAAGGAGAGACACTTTGAGGAAGTGGAATTTTCTTGACAACAAGCTATACATTTAACATATCATTTCGGCTGTGGCAGTAGGGGCAGTGGCGACTGTCCGGAGAATTGTCCCATTGAGGTGGCTCAGCTGGTTGGCACAACTCTCTTCAACGGGGGTTGGGCAACTCCCGAACTGCCGCACCATCTGACTGAGCTTTCAGGGCCTGGTTTTGAAACCTTCCCAGTGCCTCCTACTCACATACCCACATTGGGTCAGTTTGTGCCACAATGACAAACCACTCGGAACTCTCAGTAGCACAACATAATCAATCTTTTATTTTCTATTCAGGCTACATGTCCAGTGGCAGGTGGCTGTTGGGATCTGCTTATCACAGGCAACCACGCTGAGAACAAGGGAGGTTTTCTCTTGCAATGTATCTCCACCGTCACTGTGGCCATTGGGCAAGAACGTGGCAAGTCACACTCCCCGGAAGTGACCCACATCACTACGGCTCTCTGTTGGACAAAGCAAGTGCCAGGCTTTGCCTGACTTCAGAGAAGAGAAGGAGGTATATCCCTCAGGTACCTGAAGGCAGAGGCTGTGAGTACTTTGCTAGAGCATGAATGACTATCATGTGTCCTGCCAGAAATATGAAAAGTGTAGAGAATTGCTCATGCTATACTATTGAGACACTAGGTACTTTCTGGTTGCACCAATGGTGCCACTGAGGGAAGAGAGCAAGATCCACAGGGTCGAAGCTATTCTATAAAACAGGGCTTAGATTTTTGAAGAAGTATCATAACTTAAAGAGACTTGCATTGGGGATGCAAGTAAGGCAGGGGACACAGAGCACACAGATGCTTGCTCCCCATTTAGTCTCAGGAGCTGGGCCAAGGTCAGACACACACTGTCACCTCCAGAGTGGAACAAATGTGAAACCTGGGTAAAATGCCGCTGGAGCCTTTAGGAGTTGCCCTGCTTCCTGCTCCCTCTGCCAGGCTTCCCAGCATCCCCATGGGCTCCGCTCCTGTCAGTTGAGCCTGGTCTGACTTCTCTTGCTGGTTGCAGGGTCCTTAGCAAAGCTGTGACTGCAGGGAGTGTGGCCTGTTAGATCTTAAGGACTGTGGAAAGTCCCAGAGCCACTTAGCAGGTGAAGAATCATAAGTGTGTCTGTGTCAGCTTCAAGGGCCTAACATGGCTGGACTGATTGCAGTGAGTCTAGGAAAAACCCAAAGGAGGATTTCTGATTCAGAGGGCAGTTGAGAGAGCCTTGCCTAGTGATCTGATCATAGCTGGCAGGGGGCTGCTCCAGGGGAGGCACCCGTCCCTGACAGATCACTCTCCGTAGCAGTGGAAGAGAGCACAAGAGCAGAGCAGTTGGGCTCTCTGGAGAAACTGAGGGGAGGTAACAAGACTGATGTGACTGTCCCTGACGGCCTGGCTCAACGGGCATCTCAGCAATTTTTAGCAGGATTCTGCTAATGAATGTGGAACTAAGGGACTGGCAGCTCCATTTCCTCTGGTATTAACATTTTTTACTTTATTTTAATGAGGAAAATGAGATTCTTCTCGGTTTCCTATCACTGAACCCGGTTTGGGAGGGTATGACATTTAACAACAGTCCTTTGAAAAATATTAAGCATTATACAAATATGAGGAATTGTTGCCGTCATTATTCTGATGAGGCGCACACGGAGGTTTGAATTGGCCTTAATATTGAGGGGATATTGAAGGGATTAGGAGGGGCTCTGTAACTACTGGGTAGTGATCAGGATGGCCTTCATAAAATGGGCCAACTAATCTGGCCATATTAAATCCATTTTGAGAAGCTAAACACCCAAACTCTGAGTCAATAAATGGCAAATGCAGACGTAGATCATAAAACTCGATCATTTCACATCAGATGCAACACTCTCATAAATTATAAAATATGCCCAGCGATTAATTCTCATTCCAGGCCGTAACTTGATTATCTTGTGGGTGAAAGGAGGAAATGGCTTTGGGCACCAGAAGTGGTCATGAATTTCTCCATACATATATGCAGCCATCCAGGTGGAAGGGGGCCTGCTGCTCTACGGTAAACTTGAGGATGGGTCCAGGTAATTCAGGAGCAAAAGATACGGGGGCCCTTCAATCAACCCCTAAAAGCTTTGAGAAACTGCATGTCAGTCTTACTGGTTTGGATGAATTGGGAGTTTCGGGTCAGCATGAACTAGTGAAAATGTGAATTACAAAGTATTTTGAAAGACATCCACTTGAACTGTTTTCCAAGCATAAAAAAATGCAAAACTAATGCATAGGAGACTGGGGACAAATCTGGTCCATCTAAGCCTTCTTAATTACCCTAATTATTATTTGCATGCAAATGAAACTACTCTAAAACAGGTGATTCTTCCAGTAAGTCTACTGTTGGCCTTTTATTTTTTAAAAGATGAACTCACTTGGGAAGTCCTTTTTTAAATTGTTCAGAAGAAAACCATCAGCCCTATTGAGGAAGATGAGCCCCACAATTTGGGACAGGCTTGTACAGGGTAGGAGTGTTCAGGAGCCTTCCCTTTTTGTCTCACTGTCCCCTTTGTGGTGGGCAGAGGCCACACAGCTTTGAGGAATGCAAAACTACCCACTCTTCTGGATAACAAAGCCAAATATTGATTCGTTAAAGACAATCCCTTATAACTAACTGAATTGTTTAAAGACCTTGTTTCCTCCCTCGCAAATGGAACCAGGGCGGTTCTAGGCAACAAGGTAGAGTAGCTAGAGCTCTTACTGAGACCCTTTATCCTTCCAGGTTTTAGTTACCTTGCTTGGCCCTTGGTTTCCCTCTGTATTCTCTCTACTTTCTCTCAGGCAAGTACACAGTAAGACCAAGTCCCCTGAGGACAAAGCTCAAGAGCACTTTACTCATCTCTGTAATCCTGTTGTCCCTTCGAGCGTCTGTGACAGAGTAATGCCTCAGTACACGATCGCTACATGAGTGAATCAATGCAGCCATCGGTTAGCTATTAGGGCTGATAAACAAATGCACATGAAGCAAAAATATTGATAGTGGATTAATATCTTGGGCATTATAAAGGGAATCATCCTTAAACCCAGGGAAATGAATTCTGCTTTGGATTTCAGTCAGCAGAAGGTATAGGTGAACACTTTCACCCTGGGTGGGTGATGGTTGATTCTGCTCATGTAGATACAAGTTTTCTCTAACAATAAGACCAACAACCATTACTACTACCAGTTATCAAGCACCTAGTAGGTGTCAAAAATGTGATATACCAATACTTCATGTGGTCATCACAGTAACAACTTGAAATAGTTATTATCTTCCTTTTATAGAACAGGAAATCGATGTCAAGTTAAGTATTTGCCAAAGTCACAGTGAGTCAGTAGAGGTTTAAAGTACCAAGTTTTGGGGGTGCCTGGGCGGCTCAGTTGGTTAAGCAACTGCCTTTGGCTCAGGTCATGATCCTAGAGCCTCGGGGTTGAGCCCCACGTTGGGCTCCCTGCTCATTGGGGAGTCTACTTCTCCCTCTGCCCTTCACCCCACTTGTGTTCTCTCTTTCTTTCATTCTCTCTTTCAAATAAATAAAACCTTAAAAAAAAAAGTACCAGGTTCTGACTGATCCCAAATCAGTGTTTTTTCCATGTCACTACTCCATCCACTCTTTCTATAATTTGAACTTACTAAATGTTTGCTCAAATGAGTACACCTTTAGCCTGCTCCATTTGAGATCCCAATGGAATCCCAAATATTTAATTCCATGATAATCATTGTCATCAACCTGCATCTACTAAACACATATTACAAGCAAGGCACTAAGTTCTAAAACAAACAGGCATTCATAACCCACTCCTGTTCCAAGAATCGGGATTCCATGTCAATTTCTTTCTTATCTGTGAATACCACTCTTTAAATATATGATACTTTTCATATGAATAAACTTGGAAGTCAGAAACAAATTCTTTTTCAGACCACATCCAGATGTTCTGGTTATTGTAGCCACAGCCCATGGTTCTTGCTATCAAAGGATTTGCAATTCACTTAGAGACATAGCATTTATGTTTATAAATAAACAAAAATGTAAATACATTTATGACACATCCAAATTAGGGTGCAAACAATAAATACCAGCAGAGTTCGGAGAAGGAAGATTTAATGGACTAGAGCAATTACAGAGGGTTTTCACAGTGGCAATGATAATAGGAATGCAGACTAGTGATGACAGATGACAATAAGCAGTCTCGTTCCCTACATCTGCATCCAATGGGCAGTTTTACTTAATTTTGGCTGCAGACCTGGCCACAAAAAGCCCTTACATGGCAATTCTTTGCATTTCAAATTTCCTTTGATATTAAATATGTAAATCACTGTACATTTGCTTTATAAAAAGCAAAGAATATTTTCTCAGCCAGTGGAATTCGTAATATCAGGATATTGGACAGTTAAATGCTATCGCTAACTGGACCAGAGGCCTGGATAGACTTTCCACTAATAATAAATTGGCAATCACACATCAATGTAGAGAGAATCAAAGGTCAATCTTTCAGTTCAAACTGTTATAGAACAGGCATGCCTAGGTGGCTCAGTGGGGTTAAGCATCTGCCTTAGGCTCAGGTCATGATCTGAGGGTCCTAGATGGAGCTCCATCGGGCTTCCTGCTCAGCTGGAAGTCTGCTTCTCCCTCTCCCTCTGTCATCTCTTTCCCTCTCCCTCTCTGACTTGTTTATGCTCTCTCTCAGTCAAATAAGTATAATTTTAAAAAAATTTAAAAATAAGTTATGAGAATGTACTTTATGAATAATATTCTAGCCTTCTAAATAGATGGAATATTCATCAAAATTTTGGGTTTTCTTTTTTCCCATATTTCCATTTTATACACAGACACACACATATTTCTTGGTGTTTTCTTTTTAAAAGAATTGCCTCTACTCTCTACTTTGCTTTGTCTGTGGGGGCCTGGCCTGAAATAAATGTATTACAGAGCCCCCAGGTATTTATTTTGTTTTAAATGAAGTACCATCTATTGGGCGAGATAATGCAGGATGTCACATTTTTTTTACTACTGATAATAGAGAAGTTTTTCTGGGAGTTGTAGGACCCATTATTTGAGTCTAGCATTTCTGAATGTGTGCTCTACAGAGCATTAATCTCAGGACATACTTCACACTTGAATGGGTTCCATGCTCAATTAGGTTTGGGAAATTCCTTCATTTGGAAGTTTGCAATCAACGCAGAGTAGGCTCTGGTAAGTCCCGTTGCAGGGAAACCTTTTAAACCTTGCTTAGCTCCGTGTTTCTTAAAGTTATTTGACTACAAACAATCCTTGCTCCCTTCTCTACTCCCTTCTTCTTCCCCCCAAAGACACCTGTTACATTCAAGGATCACTCAGGATTCTGGAAGATGGGACCCATGCTAGCTATTTTATTGGAGATAATGTAATATAAGAAATTGGTAACAGGTGTTGCAGTCCTAAAAAACATGAAGGAGAACATTGACAGATCCCAGAGATAATAACCCTGAAAGAAGGGAATAGGCTGGCTTATCAAAAACTTGGAAACTCAGAAGAGGGGCCTGGCAGAGCTGTGACTGCACCTCTCAGTAGGGGGCATCGCCCAACTGCTGCTTTAGTTCAGGACCTTAAAGGCAGAGCTCCTGACACCCAGGAACACTAGGAACACCTAGGAAGCTGGGGTTCAGCTGTTGGTTTTGCTGAGTGCAGTGTGATGAGGCTGGTTCTGGAAGTGTAGAAAGAAGCCAACCATGGAAAATACCTGCTGCTAGACCAACTTCCGGTGCCTGGGGTGAAGGATCACAAGAGGAGTATACTGTAGGAACAGCCAGCAGGCAGAAAGGAAGGAGCCCGTGCCTTCTGCCTCCTCCTGCCTTCCAATTTCTCTCTAGCACCCCCTATTGGCAGGATCTAACATAGGGCCAGTCAACAAAGGAGAAATATGGCTTGCAAATGCCTACCTCAGTATAACAATGGGGGTGGGAACTCAAATAATAGTAACGACACATTATACAGTAATATGATGGCTTAATACTTATCACAGCCCTTTTCTTTAGCTATTCAGTGGACATGTACAGACTTCTATCCATATCTGAACTCCAACAGAATAAATTAATGATGTTATGCTTTGGCCTATGAGATGCACATATCCATGAATACGATATTTGCAAATAAGAATAAAGGTGTTCCCACTCTCCCAAACAGGGTGCCAGAAAGTCCTGAAAGTCACTATTTCCACCTCTGGGAAATGTTAATTCTTGCTCAAATTCAGTCATGAACCCATTAGAATATCTGCTCACTAAAGATTAAATTATAAAGTTATTTACCACCAATAATCCTCATGGAAAATCCTGAAAATAACGAAGCAGAAAGGAAAATACACATTTGCTTAGAAACATTTGAAAATTTGTTGGGAAGTTTGTTAGAAAATACCATAGTTTTAGCTACAACTGTTTAACTTTTTTTTTTTTTAGGTTAATTGAGACATCAAGCTTCGAGGTCTTACTCGAGTGTAGTTATTCATAAGATAAAGTGGAGCACTGCCAAGTCACTGGTGAATTTAAGCTGCGCAGATAACCAGTACATAAAATTTACTTGGCTACATTTTTTGGGGGGGAGGGGGAGGAGGCCTCATTCTAATCCCAACTTTGCAGGTAGAAATTACCTACCTTTGATTAAGGGCATTTAAAATCAAGTATCTCAGGCTTCCAGTTATGGAATGAATATGTCATGGGAACAAAAGGCACAACATGGGGAATATGGTGACACTGTAACAGCATTATATAATGACAGAAGGTAGTTACACTCCATGAACGTAGGTGAACGTAGCCTACCACAGGGAGAAGCTGAATCATATGTTGTACATGTGAAACTAATGTACCATTGGGCGTCAACCACCTTCAAATTAAAAAAAATATATATATAGCATGTGCCTAAACACCTTATAGTTACCTCATTAAAGATTAGTCCTGAGTTCCAAGGTAAAGATTTCCAATGGTGGCACTACTGACATGAAGAACCCTGGTAACAGACTTTGCAAAATGGAAGCTGTTTTGCTATCTGGGTGCCATAATGTTCTTTCTATCCAAAACAGAAGCAGATTTTAAAAATGTGAAGTGTGACCTTTCATGCACACCCTGTGCTTCCACAGTGTTCTATCTTTTTGTAGGACTTTTAGGGGATTACACGAAACTAAGCGACCTGTTAGACTCTTATCACAGTTCTTGACTATTGGCCAGGGGGCTTTGGTTTGGTTGTCTGAGCTTCTAGAGTTGGATACCACAGATTGTCCATCATGAGTTCTTACCCTCATTGAGCCTCTTTCTCAGGCACCATAGCCAAGTGGCTTATTCCTTTCATTATTTTTTTGTGTTCTTAGAGATTTCAGGATGGCTGAACAAACTGGAGAGAGAAAGAGTAAGTTGCTTTTTTTGAAACTGTGATTCTCAGGACAAAGAAGATGTGGTCCTTTATACAATAGAAAGGGTGAATACCCAATTCTTGCATCAACATGGATGGGACTGGAGGAGATTATGCTGAGTGAAATAAATCAAGCAGAGAAAGTCACTTATCATATGGTTTCACTTACTTGTGGAACGTAACAAATAACATGGAGGACATTAGGAGAAGAAAGGGAAAAATGAAGGCAGGGGGAATCGGAGGGGAGAGGAACCATGAGAGACTGTGGACTCCAAGAAACAAACTGAGGGTTTTAGAAGGGAGGGAGGTGGGGGGATAGATTGGCCCATCGATGGGTACAAAGGAGGGCATGTATGGCATGGAACACTAGGTGTTATACCTAAACAATGAATCTTGGAACATTACATCAAAAACTAATGACGTACTGTATGGTGACTAACATTAACATAATAAAAAATATAATAATTTAAAAAAGAGAATTATTTCATACTTCATTCTCTGACCATAAGTTCCTTTAGAGGTACCTGGTACTTCAGCCATGTTCATGAAAGAAACTTATCAAAAGAAATTACTTATCTACATATTCGCTAATTCAGCTCATGAGTCTCTGTTTTTCTCCTTTTTTCTTTTCAGAGCTGCTGAATTAACACTATAATAAGTGCCCACTCCATGCCTAGCCCTGTGCTGGGTACTGGAAATATGAGGGATGAACAGGGCAACATTCCTTCCTAGATGGGGGAGACAGGCAATAGCCAAGTGTGCATAGTGGCAAAAGGTATGGACTAAATCAACAGGGTGAGGAAACAGAGACTGTATTGGGGATAAATGCCATTTCTCATATGGTGACAAGAAAGACTCCCCCAAGAAGGCGAAGCCTGAGGTGAGATGTGGAGCATGGGGAGGAACCAGTTACATGAGGATCTGGGATGAACGCTCAAACCAGAGGGAAACAAATGTAAAGACTCAAGGGAGGCGTGTGCTCCTCCCACACAACAGGTCCCATGTTCCGAGATGATACTCCTAAAAGGCTGCTCTATTAAGCCCATGTGAGAAAGATGGATGGGGGAAGGCTGGGAAATAATCCTCCGGTCACCTGCTAATGCCTGCACACATAATTGGTGCTTCTTACTGACAGATGTGCTCTAAGTGCCCTATATACATGCTGGGGTCTGGGAGATTTTCTGGAAATCTCCCCCCATAGTCAAATTTTTCAAGAACTAAAAATAACAAATTGGCAATCTACCTACATGTATTCTTTTGTAGCATCCAAGGACACTACCATAGCATGATGGATAATATTATGAGCTGTCTCAGTTACTTGATGAGTTGTGTTATAAAAGTGAACCAGGTTTCTTCGTGGTGAAATGCTTAGTGGAAGGAACAGTATTTCCAGGCTCACTATCTAGTTACATTTTTTTTTTCCTATTTTTCAATTCTGTTTTTTCCTTCATAAACAAGTATGTACAAACAACATACTCTCACAGAAAGAACAAGGGTCTCTGCCTTTTGTTGCCATATAAGAGGGAGGGTTAGAGGCAAAGAGGTCCTGACAGCCACTTTCTCAATCTTGGCACACAGGTTAATATGAAAAATGGATATTGTTGGGACATATGTGGCTGAAGGAAAGACATCCTTCAACGGCCACCTTCCCCTTGGCTCCAGCTCTACCCCATGAGGTCTCAAAGGTATAGAAAAAAAGTCCAAGTGCCCACATGATCTTTATTACTCCTCAGGTGTTCAACTGAACACTGCTTTGGTCCCTTGCAGACCTAGACTTGACCCCATGTTAGCCTCTTTCTTGCGTCTCACTGCAATTTATTTCTAGTCAGGTGTCACAAGGCTACATTTTTAGTCTACTGGCTTATGCTGGAGGCAGGCTTTGTGGCCTAGAACAGTTAGAGTGGATGGTCTCCTGGGAGCTTCTTCTGTAGGTCCCAATCTAAACCTTTGTAGTTTTTACTCTGTTGGTGAGAAAGGTCCAAGCAATGGGGAGAGAGAAATACTATTTCTACCTCAGGACCCAGCATAGCGCTGATCTGATCTGCTCAGTCCATGCCTCTTTTACAACCTGGATGACATCCAGGTGGTGGGGCTGGTCTGCCTCACCATGCTGGTAGAGGCTGACTGACTTTGACATGAATGTATTTCCACGTCAGTTGTTTGCGTCCTTTCTAAATATTCACTTTCATATCTAATTTTACATTTCTTTTTCTTCAGGAATACTCCTCAAATTATGTAAGATTTAGGTCCCACAAAGCTGGGGCCTGTTTCTACATACCAGTGTGGCTGCCCCAGGAAACAACTGAAGGTCACATCTCTGAAGACATGTAGGCACTGAGAGGAAAGAGTGGGCTGTAGGTACAGAATTAAACTATCTGCAACATTAGGGCCTCGAGGCTAGGCGATTCTATTTCAGCATCTTTTAGAAAGCATAAACACGGGGAAGGATGAATAGTTGTAAAAAGAATACAGAGAGCTATAGTGTGTCTTCCACCAAGATTCCCCAATTGTTAATATTCTATAACATTTGCCTTATCAATCTCCCTCTCCTTCCATACACACACATACACACAGGCACGCACATGCACATCTTGTTTTTCCTCATCCCCTTGAGAGTGGATGCCAGACAAATGACCCATTACCCCTGAACACTTCAGTGTATATTTATTTATTTATTTATTTATTTTTTATATTTTATTTATTTATTTGACAGAGAGAGAGGTCACAAGTAGGCAGAGAGGCAGACAGAGAGAGAGGGAGAAACAGGCTCCCCACTGAGCAGAGAGCCCGATGCGGGGCTCGATCCCAGGACCCTGAGATCATGACCTGAGCCGAAGGCAGAGGCTTAAACCACTGAGCCACCCAGGTGCCCCCAGTGTATATTTATTAAACAAAACATATCCTCTACTAAAAGTTTAATGTTCCCATCAAAGTCAGGAAATCAGTACCAATTTTACGCAAACATAATTCAGAGATGCCATTACAATTTCACCCATGTTCACAGCAATGTTCTTTATGCCATGAGAGTCCAAACCACAATCATATGTGTTGAGCTGCCATTTCTTTATAGTTTATTTTAGCTGGCGACAGTTCCTCAGTGTCTCATCGCCCTTCAAGCCTTTCATCATTTTGAAGTGTCCAAGCCAGTGACTTTGTAGAATGTCCCTAAATTTGGATTTGTCTGATTCTTCTTCAGGATGAGATTAACATACTGAAGCTTTCCCAAGAGTACCACAGAAGTGAGAGTATGCATACAATGCTGATTTGTTCCATTATTGGTGATGTGAACTCTTTTCATTTGGTTAAGATATTATTTTCCATAAAATTAATAAGTACTTCGTGGGGTGCTACTCTGAGGCTGTGTAAATATCTTGTTCCTTGTCAATTTTTCACTCACTAGCTTAAGCATTCATCCATGATTCCTGCCTAAATCAATTATTACCACCAAAAACAATTTCCCTAATTCCAGCATTCCTTCTACATTTATTAGTTGACAATATGCTATAGACTTTTTTCTTTACCCTATTTACTTATGTGTTTATTTATTTATGTATGGACCTATGGATTCCTACTTTATTCAATGTGTCATAATCCAATACCATATTTATTTTAATGCTCAATTTCCCCCAGATTTGGCTAGTGAGAGCCCCCTTAGCCAGGCACCTCTAGCCTTTTAACATGTCCCTATCATTCTTTGAGCACTTCCCTACCTTCTGGCCCAAGATGTCCTAGGCTTCTTTGTACTATCTTTGTTCCAGCCCTGGAAGCAG
Source organism: Meles meles (assembly GCF_922984935.1). NCBI lineage: Eukaryota > Metazoa > Chordata > Mammalia > Carnivora > Mustelidae > Meles > Meles meles. The sequence goes on from NC_060068.1 coordinate 92,001,541, forward strand.
CCATTTCTCCAAGGATGCTTGGTTCCTTTTATTGGAAAGTGATATTTAAAAACCAAGTCATGGGGACTAGGTGTGCTTGTTGCTGTGGGGGTGTTGCTTCTAGATCCTCTCAATAGCTAGAAAATAGGTGTGTGTGTGTGTGTGTGTGTGTGTGTGTGTGTGTGTGTGTGTGTGTTCTCTATCTCTGTCTCTCTCTCACACAGAGATATACCTGCATTTACACTCATTTCTGTATTTTTCTAGCTATATATACTAAAAACATTAGTTTATACAGATACCTCCAGTTGTAATCTGACACCTAATGGTTTATTTTGGCCTTCCCCTTTTCCATATTTGAAGACAGTAAAAGTCCTTGTCTTATTATTCTCAAGCCTGTATCTTCTCAGTCCCTTGTATGTAATTAATCTCCTGATCACAGGTACCATCTCCTTAGTCCTGTACTAGTGACTCATGCCAGCTGAGAATTACCATCCCCACTATGGACCTGTTGAGAGTTTCCCTGTTCCAGCGCTAGTGGTTCTTAGACCAAGAGCTACCTTTCTCCTGGCTCTGGTTGATCACTGGTTTAGATTTCTCCACTAGCTCAGTATGTGGCTGACAGCAGCCTCCACTGACTGAAAGCCCTTCCCCAACGTGGTTGCATGTGGGCCAGGAGCTCCCTTTACTCGAATGATGCATCTGACAAGAATTGAGATTTCTCCTACCTATTTCCCTCCTTGTGTGCTGGCTGAGAATTCCCCATTGTTAGCTTACTGGTCAAGAGTAAACCCTCAGACTCAGAAGTGTGTCAACACATGCTGCTTGTGCACTGGACAGAGAGGTTCAATGACTGAAAGTGATTGGTAACCTAGAGGAATCTAACCAACATGTTGTTAAGGTATCCATCCATCCATTATGGGTCAGGGAAGAGAGATTCAATAGATGATGGTTGAGAGTAATTATGATAGAGAAATAAAATCATTTTAGGCTTAATACTGTGCTGGTCACTTGCCTGCTTGCTTGTAGACATATTCTCCCACTCCTCCCCTGCTCTGTATCAAAGGCAAGTATATATCCCACAGTGCCTTGCCAATTGGCTTCCAGCTAGGTTTTTCTAGTGGAGGGCACTGACAACAGATGCAAGGTAGAAGAAGCCAGGCTAATATCTCCTCTCCCTTTTATTGTTGGCAATATTTCCATCAGTGGCTATTTCTCCTCAACAATTCTCTTTTTTGTTTGATAGACTTGTCCTGGTTCTAGATTCTTCTAGTTGACCTATGCTTTTGGGTTCTAATAATATCACCTTCTCCCTTTGTCCTACCAGCCCCAAGAGGAGTAGTGGCTTCCTGCTATTTCTAATTTCTTCATCACCTCCTTTTTGGTTCTCAGTTCTTCCATCACCCATGTGACCAATTCCCTGAATTAAGTTCCTTCTGCTTTAAATACCTATAATGTTTCATGTTTTCCTAATGATCCAGAAAATAGCCCAACAAGTTGACTCTCCTTGATCAACTAGTTACATAAGCCTAGTGCTGTTGGGGTCAACTTTCCCCCATTTTGGAGAGAGTTTGCGAATGAAACCATCACAAAAGAATAGAGCAAAGGACATCAAGAAATAGATTTGGGGCAAGTCCTTAATCAACCATTACCTGAAACCAAAATGACCCCCAGACTTCAAACCACCTTTTGTTTTAGTCACAACTGTTATATCTCTGCTTAAGTGTCTTGGCTATCAAATTAATTACAAATTGTAGGCCATATTCTCTTTGATCCATGCAGGTGACTCAGGCTCCATTCTAAATGTAAATTTCCTGAAAGAACATATCTCATTGTATGACTTATTTGTATTCTTAAAAGAAGAAATTTTCTTACAGCCTCTTCCTTTTATTGGTCTTTCTGTCTTTTAGTGTGTGATTCCCCTTTTCTTTTCTGAGCTGCCATATTCTGACAAGGTCTCATATATCCGCTACATCAGTGGAAGGGACAAAATAAAAAATTTATGTCATCCACATGACAGACCTGAAAAACTAGCCTCTCATTTAAATATTGCAAAAAATTGAGTTATATGCTACATAAGTGACAGGAGAATGGGGCTCTTAATCTATGTGAAAGGAAATTGGATTCAAGTTGTTTTATCTCTTGCAGATGTTCAACATTATTTTTGTCAGCTAGTAGTTAAGTTGAAGAGAGACATCTTTCTCAGAATAGAAACATAAAATAATAATGTCCTCCAGCATCATCTCATCATGTTAAGCCATGAGATGGATGATATCCTGATGTGAAAAGATGCAAATGATCCTGAGTTTTGAAGTATTTGTTGGGAGTGCAAGGGAGGCTGAAGTTTTGTTTCATGGTACACTGCTTCTGTATGAAAAAGATAAGGAATCCTAGAGAATCTTTGTTTAGAAAAGCAGGGGGACACGTAGTCTAAGGCACAGTTTCTCAAGAGATTTATTTTGGACAAGAATTCAGTAAATATTTGGTTTTTAAATGTCCCTGCAGAAAGTTGGCCCTCCCATGGGTGAGGACGCAAGGACCTTGGAGGCCAAGCTCAGAGTGTGTTGCTTAGATCTGCTCGATCTGCTCTCATGACATGAGATACACAAGGCTTCCTAGGATGAAGTGGGCATGGATATGCTGTGGCCTCTGGCCTTCTTCACACTTTTTTTTTTAAATATTTTATTTATTTGACAGAGAGAAATCACAACTAGGCAGAGAGGCAGGCAGAGAGAGAGGAGGAAGCAGGCTCCCTGCGGAGCAGAGAGCCTGATGTGGGGCTCGATCCCAGGACCCTGGGATCATGACCTGAGCCGAAGGCAGAGGCTTTAACCCACTGAGCCACCCAGGCGCCCCCTTCTTCACACTTTTCAATAGCTGCTCTGGCTTCTCTCTCTCTCTCTCTCTCCATCCATCACCTTCCATGGCTCTCAGTTCTCAGACCTGAATCACTACATGCCTTTCATCTCTAAGTTCAGCCCTATCCTGAGTTAATCCAGACAAGTCAGGAAGATATCTTAGCAGCCCAGATCACTAGGATCTGTGATGTGATGTACTGCTTGAGACATGCGGATTGGTAGGTAGCCTAGAAAGGCATGATTGAGCACCCCCGAGCTCTGGAATGGTGGCTTCTCCTAAAGAGTGTGTTGTGAATGGGAGAAGATATTTGCAAATGACATATAAGATAAAAGGCAAGTATCCAAAATCTATAAAGTACTTATCAAACTCAACACCCAACGAAAAAATAATCCAAACAAGAAATGGGCAGAAGACATGAATAGACATTCCTGCAAAGAAGACATCCAAATGGCCAACAGACACATGAAAAAATGCTCAACATCACTGGGCATCAGGGAAATACAAATCAAAACCATACTGAGATACAACCTCACACCAGTCAGAATGGCTAAAATTAACCATTCAGGAAATGACAGGTGTTGGCAAGGATGCGGAGAAAGGGGAACCCTCCGACACTGTTGAAGGGGATGCAAGCTGGTGCAGATACTCTGGAAAATAGTATGGTGGTTCCTCAAAAAGTTGAAAATAGAGATACCTTATGACCCAGCAATTGCACTACTGGGTATTTACCCTAAAGATTCAAATGTAGTGATCCAAAGGGGCACATGCACCCGATGTTCACAGAACCAATGTTCATAATAGCCAAACTATGGAAAGAGCCCAGATGTCCATCAACAGATGAATGGATAAAGAAGATGTGGTGTGTGTGTGTGTGTGTGTGTGTGTGTGTGTGTGTACAGGAATACTATGCTGCCATCAAAAAACCCAATATTTTGCCATTTGCAATGACATGGATGGAACTAGAGGTTATTATGCTAAATGAAGTAAGTCAATCAGAGAAAGACAGTTATTATATGATCTCTCTGATATGAGGAATTTGAGAGGCGGGGTGGGGGTTTGTGTGGGGAAGGTAGGGAAAAATGAAACAAGATGAAACCAGAGAGGGGGATAAACCATAAGAGACTTAATCTCAGGAAACAAACTGAGGTTGCTGGAGGGGAGAGGGGTAGGAGGGATAGGATGGGTGGTGATGGACATTGGGGATGGTATGTGCTATGTAAAGTGCTGTGAACTGTGTAAGACTGATGACTCACAGACCTGTGCCCCTGAAACAAATAATACATTATATGTTAACTAAAAAAAAAAAAAAAAAAAAGAGTGGGTTGCTATCTCCATTTCCCCATCTGACATTTTTGCACTTCAAAAACTAGAACTGGGACCCCAGTTGACTTGGTTGGGTCCCTGAGATCTCAGGGAAGAGTGATAGATTTTCCTCTGTCTACCAGGCTTCACAGAATTTTCAGAGGACCAGGTATAGTTCTGGGTTGAAGTCTTCAGGTGCCAGGCTGCCTCGTCCTTGCCAGCCTGCTTCTCGCCATGTTTGGTATTGCTGATTGACCAGCAAGCCATACCTCTGATTAATGACAGTTCTGACACATGCCTCAGGACTTTGGATCCTCCCTGGATTATACACAGCATTAGAACATAATTAACACATGCCTGCATTACTCTCCACTTTCATTCTAAATCCTACACTTCATTAACACATTTTTAAATGTGGCTATGGCTTGATTCAGAATATACATTATAAATGACATTTTTACAATCATTCTAATAAAGCAGTAATAATAATCTAACTTATGTACAGATTCTGTGCTAAGAACTTTACAGTCATTATATAATCCAAAACTGCAAGAAGATAATTAGTTCATTAGTTTTCAGATGAGGAGAGAGTCTTCAGATCATATAGGATTGGAATTCCAATCCAAGTCAATTTCACATTAAAGTTTGCACTTTTAGCCATGATATTCTCTTGAATCCCTTATACATTGGGCATGTAATTTATATTTTTTAATAATAATTCATAGCATGAAGGCAATCTCATTGTTGGCTAAAATGAGTATGTTGGGTTCCTTTGTTTACAGGATGGAATGGGACAGGATATGGGAACAAAAAATATTTTATTGCACAGTGGCATTTAAAAGACCTAAAATATACAACAAAAATATCTCCTGTATTATCCAATGTGTGTGTGTGTGTGCTCAGGCACACACACCCACCCACACTACTCACATGTTTATACACACAATGGTTTTTGAGGGTTTGTTATATGCTGAGTACCTTATTTAAATTATCTGCTGTCTTAGATTCAGGTTTCCCAGAAAGCAGAACAGAGCCTGGGGAGGGAATAAAGTGCTAATAATTTATTTTGAGGTAAAAACCCAGAGCAGCAAAAGTGAAGACAAAGTCAAGGCAAGACAAGATGGGAAGTAATGCAAAGTTATGCACTGACTAGTGCTGTGAAAGGAGCACAGAAAGATCAGGTAGGCTACTGAGCAGGTGTGTTGGCAAAACTATTGGGGCTTTTCTGGAAAGACTATAGAAAAACCATGCCTCAAAGCAGCTGATTGGAGAGCAGAAGGTGGGGTGATGAATTTTCCCAGATCCTTCCTACCTCTTTTTCCACTGGTCAATGTTTGTCCAATGAAGAGTTACTTTCTGCACCCTTCAGCAGCTGCCAGAATGCAAGACCCCAGACCTTGTGTTTTGCTTCATTCAGTTCTGGAAATGGCAGGAAGAGTGAGCAACTTTGGGCATATGGCTGGTTAGCCCAACCGTTGTAGAGGTAGTTGAGGAGGAGGCCCTCCCAGAGCTAGTGATTGCTTGGCCCTCCAAAGGAGGCTAGCAGGCAGAAGGTGTCTAAGGGAGTGCATAATATTATGGATGATATATCTACTTATAATACAACAACCCTGAGGGTGAGTGTTATGCTTCTCACTTTATAGCCAAGGAAACAGGCGGATTTGCCCAAGATCTCGTAACAGCAAGCAGTCAAGCCAGAGTTGGAATCCAGATCAGTTTACTTTCAAATTCTATGCTCTGTCCAATGTGCTACTTGCATTACCTCATGATTCAATTTAAAGTACAACCCCCCCCCCCCCAAAAAAACTGTTGATGAAAGTAATACAAAATTCTTGTGGAGAACACTGAAAATACAGAAGACAAAATAATCATCCATAACCTGTGGACCCAGAAATAATCATTGCACTAAAATCTTTTTAGTTTTTTGATAGTAACTATATCTTTTAGTTGTTCTGTAAGATTTCTGCATAGTTGAGGTGATGATGGAAATACTGGCTTATGCACTTGTCATTGATGAATATATCAGAAATCCTATTCTCTGTCAGTATAAATGTTTATGGTTCCAAAGAGTACCTGGATCTAGCATAATGTATTCTGGAAGCAGCAGGTCTGTGGTCCACTCTCTCCATTTACTGGGGGAGAGGAGGTATGCTTTCCTAAATAAGAAAGATGGCAAGTTGGGGCACCTGGGTGGCTCAGTGGGTTAAGCCTCTGCCTTCGGCTCAGGTTATGATCTCAGGGTCCTGGGATCGAGCCCCGCATTGGGCTCTCTGCTCAGCGGGGAGCCTGCTTCCCCCTCTCCCTCTGCCAGCCTCTCTGCCTACTTGTGATCTCTCTCTCTGTCAAATAAATAAATAAGATCTTAAAAACAAAAAAAGAAAGAAAGATGGCAAATAAACTAGCCTAATCTTGTAAGTGCACTAATGAGAGTTCTCCCAACGAATGAAATGATTTTTGTTGGCAGGAGAGTCCTTAGCCATGGAATAATCCTTTAAGCCAAAAGTACTTTGCTGTCTAGAATTTCTTAGGTAAACAAATCTGGAATCTATGGATTTATAGGGCAGAGGTCTCTGGAAAACGTCATGTAAATGATATAATTTAATCATATATCATAATTTATATGATGTAAATATCTGAGTATAAAATGGAGATGTTTCAGATGTTTCCAGAACTAAGCATCTGCTTCTGGGTAAGGAAGGTGGCTGCATATGTTTCTCAGTGACTTCATCTATTACCTTGGGCCAGAACACCTCTGATGCAGGTAGATAAAGACCCAGGGAGTGTGACGGGGGTTCTGGACCCCTCCCACTTGTACTTGTACCTGTACCTCTTTGTTACTTTTATCTTTGAAACTGTTAGTAAAGCTTGGAACTTGGTAAGATCTCTGATGTGTGTCAGTTTTATTTGAAAATGTGGTCTTTGTTGTGTCTTGTGCTATCTCCATTCATCCTCATTGCCTCATTGATGACATTTCAATCACATGGTAGTATTTTCTAACTAAATTTTACTACAATACAAAACTCTAATCAAATTATTCTCGGTATTTCATGCCATTTCTTTTGACTGATTCCAAAAGGACTTTGCTATTCTCTACTTTTTAATACAAGGGAAAAAGGGAATAAAGGGGAGGAAGTAGGAACAGAAGGAATCTTATCAACTGGACTTCCTGCAATTCCAGGATCTTTCTTTGCTCTTTGGGCCACTGCTGCTGCCGCAATCTTTCAATTCCTAGTTCTTGCCCTAGAAACTCCACTTCTAGAAAGTCCACCTCTGGCCTCCTGGAAAGTCCAATCAAACTCTCCTTACTTCTTCCAAGAGCGATTAAGTCTTGCCCCAGCTACCTGAGAAATCTCTGACAGCATGTTTCTGCCAGAAGATACATTCCTAGCATTCCAAATCGAAACTGGTGGTTTTAAAAGTTAACCAGGATTCTTAACTAAGAGTTCGTGGAGAGAATTTGAGGGGAAAGGGTCAGTGAATTTGGACAAGACGAATTTATCCTTTATATTTTCTCATCTTTAACCAAAATTTATCATCAATTTCAATTTTAAATGTAAGCAAGAAACAAACCAACAAAACAAAACTCTTATAGAAGACACCCAATGGAAGCACACTGCATTGGAATGAGCTTTTCCTTAGTAAGAACTATGTGGGGCTTCTCTGTGAACCTGTTTTCCTATTTTTTAAAAACGATGGTCTCTTGTTCCCTTTCTCTACTCGTATTTTCTGCAGGATGGAGTAGCATCTGAAATAGAATACTTACCTGGAGATCAGTTGGTCTAGGTTCTTACTTTTGCTCTGCTTATTGGTAAGTCAAAGGGCTGCATTCAATGGTCTTCATCCCTATCCACATAGCCTTCTAGGAATTCTTTTATGTTAACGGGAAGTGCCATTCAATAAGTCAAATGTTTTATTTCTAGTGAGAAAGTTACAATATTACCCTCACCCCCTACAATTTCAATGCATTAATGAAGTGAAAAACTAACCATGAAAAGCAGGGCATATAATCCTTCTTCCTCCGTGTCCCTCAACCTTTCTGGAGTATAACTGTAGGCAGTACAAGCTGGCTATGGAAAAATTCTACATAGTCAATAGTTTACAAATGAAAGAAAGTCAGGGTGTAAGTAGAGAGAGACAGTTGGGGAGTGCTTTGAACTTTGATAGCCACTGTTCAGCAACAACATGCCCATAATGCAGTATGCAGAGCGGTCTAGTATGGCTATCTTTTTTTTTTTTTTAAGATCTTATTTACTTATTTAGAGAGAGAGAGAGCGTGTGCACACAGTGGGGGAGGAGGGGAGGGATAGAGAGAATCCCAAACAGGCTTTACCCAGAGAGGAACCCAACACAAGGTTTGTTCCCACGACTCTGAGATCATGACCTGAGCCAAAATCAAGAATCAATCCCCTGACTTAGCTACCCAGGTGTCCCCTAGTGTGCTTATCTTATAGACCTGGGACACGGATACTGCTCTCACTCCTCTGAGCTCAGACACTCAGACATGTGGAGAGAATACTGTCTGCACATAAAATTTCTCAAGGTAACTCTGATTTCACACTTTTTTTACTCCTAGAAAAGAGGAGTTAAAACTGAGTAAAGAAAGTTTTATGTGTTGTTGAGATCTGTTAGGAGTGGGGAGGAGATGCTGAAACTCATGGATCATTATATTTCCATTGCCTTCATTCTTCTCCTATTATATATGCCTTGACTTTTAGGCACCCACAAATACAGTCTTCTCTTTAAAGACCTTCCACAAATGCTCTAAATTCCAGGTTGAGGGATGGTCTCAAAGGTAAAGTAAAGAAGAGAGCAATGTGCAATGGAAGTGCCTGTCTACCTAAAGCTGAGGGGAGAAGTGCTCCCAAAGCACTGGAAATGAGGACTTGGTGTGAATGTGTGATTTGTACACATTTTCTCAACAAAATTGCATATAATATTTTCATATAGAACCAGCAAGCCATTCAAAGATTAAAATGAGTAATAATCAGAATGGGGCCCTATGGATAGACCCTGTAATACTAATACTAATACTCACACTAATACTCATACTCATACTAATATTAATACTAATGCTAATACTACTACTACTAATAATGAGAGTAGATTAGAAATTGGGAAAGTAATTTTTAGAATGTTGATGTAAAATATACTGCAAGAAGAGCTGCATATAGAACTGGAGAAAGGGTCTAGAGGAATTGTTCCCAGGGTCTTAAAGATGTTTTCTATGACAAAAAGTAAAGTCAGAGAAAAAGATTTCAAAGAAGCAATAGAAAGGTTCAGAGAAAAATGGAAAGGCAACAGAAAATGATGAAAAAGGGATGCATGGGTGGTTCAGTCGGTTAAGTATCTGCCTTCAGCTCAGATCATGATTCTGGGGTTCTGGGATCAAGTCTGCATTGGGCTCCTTGTTCAGCAGGAGACTGTTTCTCCCTCTGCCTGCTGCTCCCCCTGCTTGTGCTCTCACTCAGACAAAGAAAGAAAGAAAACCTTAAAAAAAATAAGTAAAATCACTTTAACCTTTAAAAAACAAAAAGAAAAAAACGATGAAAAACAACATAGAAAGAACAAATGTGACTGAAAACAGTCATATATATAGTGGCAGGTTTCACAACATCACCCAGAAAAAAATAGAAAAAAAAAAAAAAAAAAAAACAATGGCATAAAAAAAGAGATTATAGACAAGATACTGGATATGGAAGAAAAACACAGGAGATCCAATATATATTAATTGACATTTCTGAGAAAGAGAACAGAACAGATGGAACAGAAATGATTTCAGTAATATAAAAGAAAAGAGTTTCTGTCAATTAGAGCGGAATCAGCACAGTAAAGGGTAACAGCATGATCCAGTCAAGTTTGGCACAATATAGTCAACACCAAGCCATATCCTTAAAAAGTCATTGAATATGAGGTAAATAAAGATTTATATGGACATGAAGAAAAGAAATGAAGTCACAAATAAGGGGAATGTCTGCCTGACTTCAGACTTCTTCATAGCAATGCTCGAAGCCAAAAGATGGTGAAGGAATGCCAACCACGTTTTGAATAAAACAAAGTGTCACTAAGTCGTTTATTAACTGCAAGTTCAAGTCTAAAGGCCATAGATATTCTCAATAATGTAAGTACTTAAGCAATACAGTAAATAGGAGTCCTAAAAAAATAAATCCAACCGACCAAGAGAGGATTCAAAACAAATGTAATCAGTTTAATGAATAGGGTTGATCTTGAAATATCCAAATTGAAAATCTTTATTCACATTCTCCAGTCTTCAAACTGTCCCAGTCAAATCTTCCTTTCTTGTTCTTAGAACAATATCTTAGCTTGATCTCATCACTTTTCCAGTAATTTCAAGTATTCAGACTCCAACGAAACTTCTATATCTCATATTCAATTTAACTCTTATTTTCTTTTTATTCTAAGGTTGGGCACCTATGCCAGATAAGGGGTACCAGAATATGCCACCCCAAATATGCCTCTTTGGCATAGGAATTATTTGGAGTGAAATACAAATGATCAGCAATACACTAGGAAAAGCTCTTTACTTCCCCTTAGCTGCCTAAAAACAGAGCAGAAATTTTCCCTTTGGTAAAATACATTCATACTTATAAAGGAAATTTCCATTTGTAAAGATGGCTTTATACCAGGAAAAGAGCTACTCCCAGAGACAGCTCTTATCACCGGTCTTATCTGTATAACAAGACAAACCTTATTAATCACACATTTCCTCCTGAAAGAGGACCTCAACTCCCTCCATTTTGACCTCAGTCTGTACATTGTAATTGATTAAGTTCTTCTTTTCAGCTTATCTCTTAACTCAGGCAAAAGACCCTGCCGGCAAGGAGGTCAAAGCATCCCGTGATGGGAACCAAAACGACTTCCTCAAGCAACAGGGACTGCCCTGACGACAGCAAAACCCCATGTGATTGACCCCAAGGCAATGATCAACCTGACCTTTACTGCCCACCCGTAGTATGAACCCACAGGTATTCTCACTTGAGAAACAGTCTTGGAGATGTTAGTCGGCTGTCGTCCAGGCGATAGTTTCACTGAAATAAATTCCTTTCTTATTTCACCACCACTCATTTCTCTGCTTGTGGATTTTATCAGTGGAGAGTGGCCGAACCTGGTCTGTTTGGGACCCCTGGAGCCAGCTGCTCTTGCACTCCTGCACCTTGGGTAGGCGCCTGTCACTCCTCCCCACCACAGAGGCTCCAAACCCCTTATCTTTTGTTTAGCCTAAGACGGTATGTAAGCCTCAGTCATCTGGCTGCCTCCTTGAGCCACATTTTGCTTCATAGATTTCTATGTGTAGTACATAATTAAAAAATGGTTTTTCTCTGGTTAAATTGTCTTTGATCAGTTTTATTTGTGGATTCCAACCACAAAACCCAAGACGATGGAGGAACAAAGATTTTTCCTCCCCTACACAGATGTCCTTTCCCCTCTCTGCCTTCCCTTGTCTCCCTTCCTCACACCCCCCCCCCCCTTTTCTTTTTTTGAGTCCTTTTCTCCTCTGGAGCACTGTGGGGAAAGGAGAGATGGATATAAAGGGGTGAAGAGCACTAGGTGGTGGCTTTGGGTGGATTATTGCTTCTCATTCACTCCACCTGACAAGAAGTACACATCCCCATGTTCTCAAGAGGTGCACATTTGAGTTCTTTGTGGTCCTTCCAGGACCTCTTTCTTCCCAGACAAGCTGCTTTGGTAGGACCTCTTTGACTCCAACGCAGCTCCTACCTGCCACAGTCTACTCCACCATCGGTCTCCCTCCTGAGATTCTCTCACCTAGCAGGCTCTCTTTAGACAGCATACTAACAAGATGGCTCAACCTGGCAAGCTTGTGGGCACCTAACCCTCAGGAAACTCATGCATCTGGTCATGAAATATCTAGAGTACAGATTGCTGCACCAATGCTGCACTCTTGCTTTTCCTTCTTTATCCAGGCCTTTTCTGTTTTTGTCCATCTCAGCTATGCACAGAGTAGATGATCAGCAAGTGTACAATTGCCCAAAGAGGAATGAGTGACCCATCTCAGATTTTTTTTTCAGGCACCCCAAATCTCTACCTGTGATTCTTACACCGTCCCTTGTTTTGGCTCACTATGCATATTTGTTGGGGAATACAGAGGAGGAAGAGCACAGTACAACCTTCTTACTGACCCCCCACAATCTTCCCTGAGTTATTATCCTCTGCATTTAGATTGGAGTGGGAGGTGATAAGAGGGTTGCAACTGCCAGGAATCTTGAAAGTTCTGGAGAGTGTGTCTGGGATTCCTTGGTACTTGTCTCTAGAATGTGGGGGCACTTTATATCTATGTACAATTCAGTGGCTTATCTCCAGTTCTGGAGGATTCCTTTTGTACATCTGTTGGGTCCCCCAATAATGGGTCCGTGATTAAAGGAGCGAGACTGATACAAAGCGAAGGTCAAGCAAAGCTTTATTTCGTGCCAAGTATCGAGAATCAAACCGACCGTTCGGGGCAGCCTCTTACAGAGAGGGCAACCCCTCCCTGCCTTACAGACTAACTTTTGTAGAGCAAAGGCCATGTGGTTGGGCCTGGCCATACACAGGTGGCCAATGAGACTGTAACACACAGAGGAAGCTGCACAGTCATGCTAGGCCCCACACGGGTGGCCAATTGAATTTCAATTCACCCCATAGTAGCTATTTGAACTAGCCTATCACCTTAGTCAGAATTGGAGCCCAAAGGGTGAGGCCCCACACTCCTTGGTAGCTAGGGAGACAGTATGCGTGCTTTACTAATTGGATGTCTCCACCTGACCTGACCCACCCTTGTATTTGGGCTTTGTTACCTGGGACTGGTCTTCCGGAATTGCTTTTTTTTTTTTTTTTTTTTTTTTTTAAGATTTTTTATTTATTTGACAGAGAGATCACAAGTAGACAGAGAGGCAGAACAGAGAGAGGAAGGGAAGCAGGCTCCCCGCTGAGCGGAGAGCCTGATGCTAGAGCTCAATCCCAGGACCCTGGGATCATGACCTGCTGAAGGCAGAGGTTTTAACCCACTGAACCACCCAGGCGCCCCCCAGACTTGCTTTTAAGTAAGTTCCCTGGGGAGGCAGGGTTAAGTTTTCCTGCATAAACAACAAAATGGCTGTTCAAGTGGGTTGGGGTCGCTCTGGCTGAATAGGCCCTTACACATCTGCTTCATGAACTCAGGAAAGAATGAATAAGCTGTGGTATAGGACATGGGGTAAATGTGGATTTATTTTAATAGCTTATTAATTGTCAGAATTATAGTTACAGAATGAAATGTGTTTTAAATTTTGAAAACAGAAAAATCAAGGCTAACTGATATCAGGAGGAGGAAGGAGGAAATGTGGCAGAAATTGCCAATTTTTAAAAATCTTTCATGGCAAGGAGTAACAAAACTGAATTGTATGGTTAAAAATTATGCTTTCGATCTATCAGTGTTTTTCCCCCTTAATTCTATTTTTTTTTAAACCTAAGAGTAATTGTTCTCACCTAGAGGTGATTTTTTTCCAGGGGCATTTGGCCCAGCCTGGAGACATTTTTGGTCTCCCCCTGGGAAAGGAGAATGTTGCTACTGGTGTCTAGTGGGTAAAGGCCAGGGATGCAGCTAAAATCCAGGATGGGATTAATAGCTCACCGAAGTGATTTCAAAATTACTTTCAGTTGAAACCATCTGAACAATCAACAGCCACAAAAAGAAACATCACCTACCCGAAGCAGAGTTTCCTGAAAATAGAGCTGCCATAGATCCCCCTCCCAAGGAGTTTCCCATTTGGGAGAAGACTGATACTTAGCACCAGGAAGTTTAAACTCAGCTGTCCACAAGCATCAGAAAAGCCCAAGAGATTCTTCTATACTTTTCCATTGATGCCCAGTACCCCTCTGCCTTTTTGTTAAGTTCTTTTAAAAACTCTTACCTCTGGCCCTTCAGCGAGTTACTCATTACTAGTGCTCCCAAGTGCCTTTGTAAATAAATACAAACTCTTCTCCTATTGATCTATTTTCAGTTAATGTGTAGGCTCCCAAACACCTGAACCTAAATGAGTAGAGGAAAAGTTTCCCCCTCAACACCTACAATGCACAGGGCAGCCCCTCAACAACAAAAAGATGTATTTTAAAAATTAAAATATGCGTTGAACAGAAAGTTTTTCTAAAATTCAATAATTTATCCAATTTTACCACAGTTTTGTTGTGGTTGTTAAAAATTAAGTGAAATAAAACGGAATACTTAAAAATATATAGCCCTTAGACCGTGATTCTGGTTTTATCAGATTATCTCTATTTCTTCTATCTATATATGTCCATACAGAGACGTTTGGAATGGTGTTCACAGTATGAGTAATGACTGGTATTTCTGGGTAGTGGGATTTGGAGTGATTTTTTTCTCTTCTTTCTTTCTCTTAATCCTTTGAAGTTTATTTTTCAATAATGATGAATATAATGTTTACAAAAACAATGGATTTTCTCTTCTTTCCCACAAGAAAAGCAACAGCAAACAATAACAAAACCTTTTCAGCGGTTCTCCACGTGGCTCAGGAGAAAAGTCCCTTGTCAAGACTAAAATAAAATATCACAAAAAGCAGTAACCAAGGCCAACAAGGCATGTGGCTGCATAGTAGAACAACATTTTGGGGCTGCTTGAAATAACTTTTCTGGGCTGAAAGGGGCAGACCAGTCATCTCTTAACCTCCTTATTCTTGCTCTCTTCCATTTTTTTTTTTTAAAGATTTTATTTATTTATTTGACAGCGAGAGAGAGAGATCACAAGTAGGCAGAGAGGCAGGCAGAGAGAGAGAGAGAGAGGGAAGCAGGCTCCCTGCGGAGCAGAGAGCCCGACGCGGGACTCGATCCCAGGACCCTGAGATCATGACCTGAGCCGAAGGCAGAGGCTCAACCCACTGAGCCACCCAGGTGCCCCCCATTTTTCTTTTTAAAAAAGATTTTATTTATTTATTTGACAGAGAGAGAGATTACAATTAGGCAGAGAGGCAGGCAGAGAGAGATGGGGAAGGAGGCTCCCTACTGAGCAGACAGCCAGATGTGGGGCTCAGTCCCAAGATCCTGAGATCACGACCTGAGCCAAAGGCAGAGGCTTAACCCACTGAGCCACCCAGGTACCCTTCTCCTCCATTTTCAAGAGCAAAAACACATAAAAAAGAAGGCCTCTGAAAATTCTAATAAAACTTCTCTTCCTCCATTCCATGCCATTCAGGTGCCGGTCTGTTAGTGTCCCGGGGATTATCTCATTGTCTGTCTCACTTTCTCCATTCCAGTCTGTCCTCAGCACATGTAATGGAGACCCGCCATGGAGTGGAGAGAGAGAAAAGGCCTCGCTTGCAGTTAGTTCCTGCCCTCTTTCATGGAAGAACAAAGCTCTTTCATCCCCGCATCTTCTGTTTGCACAAAAGTTGCAAGAATTATTTTATCCCTAAAAATTTTTCTTGAATAATTTCTACCTACTGGATGAAACAATGGTCCCTTTTCACTTTTAAAGGGACTGAAAAGTAAATCTTTTTTTTTTTTTTTTAATGGGCACCAAAGTAAAGCATATGTGCTCTATTTGGAGAATGCAGATGCCTCAAGCTGTGGCATTTCTTTCTCCAGCTCTCAGCAAGTGGCCATTTAGGCTTAATTGCTCCTCACAGCACAGTCCAATTAAGAACGGGCATCAGCAGGGTAAGGGCTATTTGTTAATCCATAAAAGGTATGAGAGACAGTACTTGTTTTGCCTGCAGTTTTTATTCACATGTTTGGGTGAAAATCTAAACAGCTGGAACGCTCAGCAAGTGATATGTGTGTGTATTTAATCTGTTGGTTATGGGCAAGACAAGGGTAGAAACGTATTTCACAAAAACCAAACTTTCCTTTCCCATACAAAGGAGAATTCTGTTAAGATAATGCTGAAGCCAACCAAAGTCTGAGATTGAAAATTATAGTGGGGTGGGGAGTAGAGCTGGCTTAGAGTAGAAACCTCTGAACCAGAGGGGTTTCTCTGCAACATGAGGATGGCTTTCATCCCTGGAAGAGTGATTTCCCTATTAAAGCACAAAATTCTAGCAGAACATATTGTGGGTTGTTGTTTTAGCATTCATTTTTAATTTTTTGAGAAATTGCTTTCTGTACATCACTTTGATGTGCTACAGGGAGAAATGCCATTCTACACTGGGGACAGGATAAACTGACAAGAAATGGGAAGTGGGAGTGACAATGTGCATCTTGAAATAGGATGCAAATAGGCAAACATGGGAAGAAGCATATATATTATGACACTGTTATTCCCTGCTAGCTGGAAGATGTCTACACTTCCTTCTGCACGAAAAAGACTCTGATGGGCAACATCCAGGCCGAGGGGCATCAACTGGTCTTTCACAAGTCTAGAGGCTTCCATTATCAGAGAAGGGGAGGATTGAAAACACCCCAGAATAACCTGCCGGTAAAGAGGCTCCTGAAATCCTGCAGTCATGTGACAAGATATGTTGTCTAGAAAGGTCAGGGGTAAGGCGGCTTTGGGAATTTGGGAAGGTAGGAAGAAAGGATATTTGATAGCTTTGCCTTCCCAGAGCAGAGTGAGATTGGATGCCAAAGACCTTTCATGATTTACATGTTGGTTGGGCTTTGAAGACAGGCAGAACTATCAGTCCTTTTCCTTGTTTCTTCCTCCTGAATTTCTTCCTTTCCTAACCCAATCCCCTGAGAGATTCTGATCCATTCATAGCATGTGTGACCTCCTTGACCTTCCCTCTCCAAGCACAGAGAGAAAACGAAGACCTGAGCAATTATTCATGCATCTAATGTCCAGCGGTCCATCAACCTACATAGCAAGGGTTAGGGATTTGTTGTTGTTGTTGTTGCTATTCTTCAACTAAATGAAAGCCTTTTCCCCTCTTTGGTTTTGTTTTTACCTGTCAATTTTAAACCGACATAGCTCTGATGAGTGAAATTTTGCTTATTTCAGGACCATATTTATCATCATATTAATGATTCCTCTCTGGAAAATGTCCTCACCCACCTGCCTCTCAGTCTGTATCCTGGTGGGCTGCTGGCTTTAGGTAATGATATTTACCAGGCTCATTGAAATGTTACACTTAGGACTGAGCCCTATAAATTATTATTGTGCTCATGTTATATTGTAAAGATAAAGGTCAGATTCAAGCTCAGATTTATTCACACCCATGATGTATTTTTGAGAGAAGAAAAATAAACTCTTGGGTCTCTCATTTCAAAGTACCTACAAATGAGGGTAGGGTGTTCTGTTTGTTTGTTTTTGCTTTTCAACAAAGGAAAAGAAATGAACATAAAATGAGTAGGTTTTAGAATAGAGGAAGAAATTAGCTCATCTAAGGTATATAAGGACTGTCTTCAATTTTTTGCACATTTTCTGACACTCTTTCTGATAGGAAGACTAAAGGAAACTACTGAAAATTGAGCACTGTGTAATGACTGAGTAGGTCACCCTCACTCTCCCAGGACTTAGAGGCCCTCTGGTTTCACAAGGAAAGTAGTTTTCTGGGGGTGTCTGGGTGGCTCAGTCATTAAGCATCTGCCTTCAGCTCAGGTCATGATCCCAGAGTCCTGGGATCGGGCTCTCTGCTCAGTGGGGAGCCTACTTCTCCCACTCCCCCTGCTGTGTTCCCTCTCTCACTGTCTCTCTCTCTCTGTGTGTGTCAAATAAATAAATAAATTCTTTTTAAAAAAAGAAAGTTGTTTTCTGGCTGGAAAGCCAACATCGGAGCTGAGCACCTTTGTGCACAGTTAGTCATGAAGTACATGGCTTTTACCTTCAAATGAAGGTTCAAAGAGCAGATCCCTAACTAGTACTAGACCCCACTAGCCCTAAACCCAAGCAGGCAGCTCAGTCAGAGGGAATGGTGACTGGGGATATTAACGGCTGAGGGTGGCCCTCGGATGTGGTTGGAAAGTAAGTGTTGGGCAGTGTGTAATGCATGTTACCTGTGTTTTTGCTGCATCCAGCTCTCTGAATAAATCACAGGCTGAGTGTTGTTAGCTGTCAGCACTTAATAAAAAACCTCTGACCATGTACGTCAAATGATTTTTCAGAATTTGGCTTTTGAGCTTTGAGAGAATCTACTGGGCCTACACCTATTTGTTTACCCCCACTCAACCTTTTAAGAATTATCTTCACGTGGAGAATGATTGTGTAGTCTTCCACACTATCTTTTACTTGCCTCTCTCATTTTTTGTGTTTTCTCCTACTCCCCTTTCTCTTTTCTCCTGTTCCTCCTCCTTACATTTCTTTATTGAATCTCAGTGTCTTTATTTTTAAATGCTCCTCTTCTGATGTTCTCTTACAGATTTTTATTTTATTTATTTTTATGTTCTTTATTCAATCATGCATAGTAATTACCACAACAAACTCTAATGCAATTACTTTGTGATTTGCACTGTACTGGACAAGGATACTTTGTGCTGGATTCTATTTGAGGTATTTGTAAATCTTTGCTATTTTCATAGGCAGAAGAAAAATATGATCAGGTTTTTAAAACCTTATAAATAATACACAAATTAGGAACCAGTAAGTGCATATTAAGGTCTACCCTCTGTTATTCCACCCATAAAAGAGTATTACCTGATTCATGTCCCCTTTTAGTATTTCTTTCTTACCCTTCCCAACATTTACAAAAAGAAGTTGGAGAAAAAGCCTCCACTATCATTTTTTTCTTCGGTCTTACTTTAAACAACAACAACAACTATTATTTATGAAAACAGTAATTGCTACTACAAATAGCTTTCTCCAAGTGAAACGGTTTGTCTTAAAGGAAACAGAGTCAGGTAATAAAAAGTATGGACAGTTCATCCCAGAGAAGAGAGGAATAAGGAAGGTCCTCCTGATATTCCTCTCTCTCTGACTAGCCATTTCCTTCCTCATGGTTTTCCTATTCCTCCCTAGATGGAGTGTTTTTGATGTATCAGAGAGTTCACAGTCCTCTTCCAGAGACATGAGCAGTGAGTTGGAATCACAGCAGTATTGTGACTTCTTTACTCAGAACTATGAGGCTTACTTTCAAACAAGAGGCTAACAGATACGCTCTGCTAAATGTTAAGTCATTTGCAAATCATCTCTCCTTCTGCAAGCATTTATTGGGTGGCAACTTCTCCAGGCACTGTTTTAGGCACTGGAATATATGACTGAACAAAAAATCTCAAGATCCTTGCCCTTGTGGGCCTTAGGTTAAGTTGGAAAGAGAAACAATACATAATAAATCTAATATATAAGGTTCATTATCCAGCTGTAGGACATAAAAAAAATCATTATCTTCTATCTATCTTAAGTTCTTTGGGTGGGGTTTTATAAATTAGACTGACAGAAGGCAGATTAAAAAGAAGAAAAAATAAACAAATTCAAATAAACAAATTCAAAAAATAAACAAATCACATGTACACACGGGAGTATTTGGGGATGAGTAACTCAAAGGGATAGTTAGAACTCAGGCTTCTATTGCATCTTAACAAAGAACAATGCATTTTGGGGGAAATGACAAGACAAAGGAAAAGAACTTTGAGTTTCAGGGTAGCCAGAAGATAAATATAAGGGGTAACTAATAGAAGATAAAGGCTAGTTAGTGAAGTTTGTTAGGTAAGTTCCTCTGGTGCTGTCTATGGATTGATAAAAGTGTAGTTATCTCTAGTGATTAACTTCTGTCCTTCTTGGTAGAAAGGGGAGGGAGGATATCTTTACAAATTTATGCCCTGTTGAGGGAAATAGTGGGAGGACAGAGAGCTTTTCTTACATTTGCTTCTTCCAAAAATTGCCTTCAGCTTAAAATAATCCTTATACCAAAATTATATACTTTGGGGTGGCACATTCTGCCATGCTTCACAGTTTATTAGAAATCTGTGAACACTATGGAAAGAAAGAAAAGGAAGAACAAAATAAGGGGATCAGAAATACACCAGTGTCGCAGTTTTAGGATAAGTGTTGCATAGTTGGCCTCATTGAGATGGCATCAGAGAGATTCCATTCTCATCTGGACTCCAAAAATGCTCCCAGCAGTATTAGAACAGCTGGCTCACAATCAGCTTTGCTATAGATTACTTTACATGGTGTGGGAGGAACTCCTGTCTTGTAAAAGGAGCTACTAAGAGAAGAGTGGGAACAGGGCTACAGTTTTTATCTATTTCCTCCTAGTGTAGAAGAGTCATGAAGGTAAAGAGAGACTGGAGGCTTTAGAACATATTGGGGATGTGGTGTTATTTCTTAGTGCTACTTTGATACAAATTTTTTTTTGGTTGATGCCTCATTTCTGAGCCACTAGGTGGTATCCTCAGAAAACCATAATTTCGATTTAGAGATGCCACTACAAAAGTATGTTGCAGAGCTTCTGTGGAGAGTTTTTGTTCAATCCGCTTGAGGTCTGTGAGCGTTTGGGTCTATGTGCATGTATGTTTGTGTGTATGTGAACAGAATTGGCCTTTTCTTGTTGGTAAAAGATACTATCTCTGTGAAAGTTTGTATAGATTTATTTTCTTTTATACAGATAATGATTTGTAATCATTGCCTTATTCATATATTCAGTTATGTTAATAATTAGAGTTTTTGATATTTTATTTTATTTTTTTTAAAAGATTTTTATTTATTTATTTGACAGACAGATCACAAGTAGGCAGAGAGAGAGAAGGAAACAGGCTCCCTGCTAAGCAGAGAGCCCTATGCGGGGCTAGATCCCAGACCCTGGGATCATGACCTGAACTGAAGGCAGAGGCTTTAACCCACTGAGCCACCCAGGTGCCCCAAGTTTTTGATATTTTAAACTGTGGAACTGATTCTATGGTATGTCTCTTTTTGTGCAGTCTAGAGTAAGGTTCTTAAAATTGTTTGGTTGTTCAGAGGATTTCTAATGGAGACTGACTATTTAATTCCCTTCTTTGAGGGAACTTGGAGTCTGATAAGTAATACGTCAGAAATGATTATGGAAAAGCAAACCATGAATGTGTCCCAAAAGAATAAGTATGTTTTTGGGAAATGAAAAGAATCTCCTAAATTTCCATCCTGTCACATGTTAAATTGAGAGCCGTTTAGATGAGATCACACCCTCTGCAATGGCCAAGTTGGATGTCTGAAAACAGATTATCCTCCACACCATTTCTTCTGAATGTGCAGGCAAGAGCACCTACTATTTTCCAATACACTTTGTTTGGTTTGGCTGGGGGTGGGATGGGTTGTTATAGGATTTGTAATAGGCTGATGGTAACCCACCCTTCCTTCCTTC
This sequence comes from Meles meles, assembly GCF_922984935.1. Lineage (NCBI taxonomy): Eukaryota > Metazoa > Chordata > Mammalia > Carnivora > Mustelidae > Meles > Meles meles. The sequence continues at coordinate 92,022,897 of NC_060068.1, forward strand.
CTTCCTTCCTTCCTTCCTTCCTTCCTTCCTTCCAGTAATAATAGATCCTCTGGGGATCAGGCTGTGGGACAAAAGGTAGAGCCACACTTTTGCTGAGAGGGAGCTAAGGTGGGATCAGGGTGTGTGGAAGGGTAAGCAGACACTCTTCCTGTCTGAGGAAAAAGGAGGGCCCGGTGTGGAAGGGTCTGAGCTCATTTCAAGTTCTCCAGGCATTAAATTGAAGGAGAAGTTATCAGAAGCTATAAAAGAAGGAGGAATTGTGTAGGTCCGGTTTTCTCCTTCTACAAACTTCTTGCTGGCAAAAGCAAACACCAGCTTTGAGTGCTTATCTGTGTTGTTTAGGTTAGCCAGCCAGCCTCTGTGCGCAGGCCTTGGGCCCCAAACTTGTGAGATGGAATTCCTGCACCCTCTTTCGCCATGTGGCTCTGGTCCAGGCCCTTCACTCACTAGGCCTCTGTTTCTATCTAGAAAGTAAAGATAATATTTTATGCCCACAGAAAGAAAGTGGGTGAGAGTTCCATGATTTGTAGGGGAAAGGAATTAATGCTCTAATTCCTCTTGTCATAACCCACATACAGAAAAATAAGGACTTCTGAGAAGTAATTATGTAAATTACAAGAAGTTTTTTAAAAATATATGGGTTGGATACAAATATAACATATTCTCGATTTTTGCTGCCTCCATCTGAAGAACACATTTGATTAAAACCATTAAAGGGCCAGAAACAATTTCAAGCATTTTCCTCTTTCTGATAGGTGTGTTACTTGGACAATAAAAGCTTAGAGGAAGTTCTGGGTTATGACATATTATTTGGGCCTAGAATGAAGACTGACATAAGATTTTCATTCCATCCTTCTAATTTAACAGTGTGCCTCATTTGCAACCAGGCATGTAATAAAAGACTTAGTGATGATAAAAATAGCAAATTTATTATATCTGTATTTTCTTATGATTTTGTTTCTTTGAGCAGAGCTGAGGTAGTCTGCTTGGCTCTCACTTTTTTTTTTTTAAAGAATCACATTTTAGTCAATGTAAATTATCCAAGGGCTGATGATCAAGGAAATAGATTATTCAGCTCGTTTGCTCCCCTATTTTCCTTTGACTCCTTACAAAGACTGTGCTACTTATTAACACCTCTGTTAGAGGAAGGACAGAGAAAACAGAAGAAAAAGAAGGAGAGTTGACCATATTACTACCTGTTAGTTAATGAGGGATAGGGCTCCATGAAGGAAGAGCAGAGATTGCATCAAATAAAGAAAGGACAGTAAATTTTTACTGAAACAGGTTTCCTGACATATCCCTGATAATTCCTCACACCTGTCATCTCTGTACCTCCAGTTTATTAAGGTGTGTAGGTAAGCAATGAGTCTATCTGTGCTGTCACTGTGTGGGGCTGACTTCCAAGATGGCTCCAGTTGACTCCCACCTCCCAGTGTTCTGTGTAATCCTCTCCCCTGGAATGACTTGTAAAAGTGATGGGTATCATATTTGTGATTAGGTTTCAAAGACTGATTTCCAAAAAAGCAAAATCTCTGTACCTCCAGCTTATTAAGGTGTGTAGGTAAGCAATGAGTCTATCTGTGCTGTCACTGTGTGGGGCTGACTTCCAAGATGGCTCCAGTTGACTCCCACCTCCCAGTGTTCTGTGTAATCCTCTCCCCTGGAATGACTTGTAAAAGTGATGGGTATCATATTTGTGATTAGGTTTCAAAGACTGATTTCCAAAAAAGCAAAATCTCATCACTGCTTCCCCATCTTACATGCTTTGATGAAGCAAGCTGCCATGTCTGAGAGGACTAATGTGGCAAGAAACTGAGTGTGGTCTCTGGCCAACAACCAGAGAGGAACTGATGTCCTCAGTCCAACAAGCTGTGAGGAAAAGGTCCAGCCAACAACTATGTGAACTTGGAAGTAGATCCTTCCCTAGTCAAATCTTCCACTAGTTATAGGAAGACCCATAGGTAAATAAGAAGAGTCTGATTTCTTGTCATAGCAGGTGTAGGAAATGCGGGTTCTGGGAGGCAGAGCAAAAGCAACCCAATCCCTTTTCTAGGATAAGCAGGGAACAGACCTAGACATGAAACATTTGGGAGATATGAAGGAAGCTGCAGGAGTTTAAAGTTCCAAAATAAAACTATTTGAGCTATGAATAAGCTTGAAGTTTTCCATATCAATATGAAGAAAGAAAGAGTCAGGAAATAGAAGGAATGAGAGGCAAATGGAAAAAAACCATACAGAGGTCTCCCATACAGATGGAAAAGAATCTGCTCCATAAACGAGTTCAAAATAAGCCAGAAGGGTTAGGATGAAATTCAAGAATGCACATTCTCATACCCAGAGACAGACCCTGATGAGATGAAGCCATGATTAAAAACTGGCAAATTCATGAGAAAAAGTCCCAGTTCAATTTAACTTACATATGTACCTAAATTGTATTCTAATTTGGGAATCTTATGTAACTATGATTCATTTTCTTTAAAAGATTGATGCTTAAAACATTTTTAAGAATAGGAAATGTTTTTACAATTCAAAAGTTATAAATGCTACCTTCTACTCTTATAAACAGGCACCCAGGTCACTTCCCCAGAGGCAACCAAAATTAACAGTTTCTTGGATTCTTCTAGAGACACCATAAATAGACCCAAATAAATATATGGATCAATCTTTTTAAATGCCCTTTAAAAAGTGGAATGGTAGCTTACCATATACACTATCGTGTACCTTGATTTGTTTCTTCTCTTAACAATATATTTTTATATTTCACATCACTACATGAGAAGATTCTTTATTCTTGTTTATGGCTGTACTATATTCTAATATATTAGCATTCCATATTTTATTTAATCATTTGCCTACTGACAGATACTTAGGTAATTCCCAATCTTTTTGCTATTATAAGCAAGTCTGTAACTAATACATTTTTGTATACATCCTTGGTGCATTTGTGTATTTGAATTGTTTTGACAGATTCTGCCAAATTATTCTCTGTAGAGCTCATCCCAAGTTACATTCCAATGAGCAATGTATGGGAATGACCATTTTTTCCACTCACACTAATACTCTATGCCAGTAAGCTATTTGATCTTCATCTCACCACTAAGTGAAAAACGATCTCAGCATAGCTTAAATTTTTATTTCTCCTATTGCAGGGATGATTTTATATGTTTCAAAGCCACCTATATTTGTGGTTTTTTCCCCTGTGACTTACTTTCCCATATTATCTATTTAATTATTAACTTTTACCTGTTATGTGTAGCAATTCTTTTTTTTTTTTTTTTTAAAGATTTTATTTATTTATTTGACAGAGAGAGAGATCACAAGTAGGCAGAGAGGCAGGCAGAGAGAGAGGAGGAAGCAGGCTCCCCACGGAGCAGAGAGCCCGATGCGGGGCTCGATCCCAGGACCCTGAGATCATGACCTGAGCCGAAGGCAGCGGCTTAATCCACTGAGCCACCCAGGCGCCCCAGCAATTCTTTATGTGTTAGGAAAACAAGATATAACCTCCAAAGAGTTCTCCTATTTGAGTGCTTGTCATATCATTTTGCTAGCTGTCTGTTGTCCGGCCAAAACAATTTTTAATTATTGTGTTTGAACTGAATAATCTCTTCTTGAAGACATCTGGATTTTGTCATACCTCTAAAAGACTTGCCCAGGAACACATGACAAAAATTCTCCACATTTTCTTCTAGTACTTTTACAGTTTTATTTTTTAACATCTAAATATTTATTCCACCTGGAATCTAGCCTAATGTGTGTGGTACAGGTCCAGTTTTTTAATTTTTCCAGACATCAACTCAGTTGTACCAACACAGTTTATTGGGCAATCCAGCTTTTTATACCAGAGTTGAAATATCACCTTTATCAACTCCTAAATTTGTATTTGGGTATATATATGTCTGTACTTTCTATTCTGTTTCATTGATTATATTTTATTCAAGTCTTATTATTATTATAGCTTTATAATCCATTCAAGGGAGCTAAAAAATTTAAAAAAATTCCCTGAGTACTTTTGCTTGTTTACTTTTCCATTTGAAATTTACCACTACCTTATCTAACTTGCAAAAACCACTGTTAGTAATTTCAGAGAGTCCGCATTCTATTCCTCCGATACCTTAGGGAGAAGTGACATCATGATGATGATGTGATACCTTTCTTTCCGAGAATGTGGTATTCTTTTGTGCCTCTCAGAAGCACATGATTGTTTTTACATAGACCTTACGTGTTTCTTGTGTATTGCTATTTTGGTAGGGGTGTTTTCTTCCTTTATTTCTTCTAATTGATATTATTTGTGCATACAGAGACTATTTATTTCTCTACCTTAGTTTTATGCTTCCTGACATTTCCCTTTTCTTCAAATAATTTTTCAGTTGCTTCTCTTGGATTTCCCAGGTAAAGAATCATATACTTGTAATAATTATAGTTTCCCTCCTTTCCAATTTTTACACATTTACTCTTTTGTCTCTATTCACTAGTCCCCTCCAACAAAATAGTTATGATCATAGAAAAGACTCCCTTTATGACATCTGGGACTGGGAATGTCCTCGGGTTTCCCAATTAGGAGGATGTTGCTTCTTTGATTAACTGTGATAAAACGTAACAAATTATCTATCCCATGTTATTAATCACTTTCAAAAATCCAGAATGAATGTTGATATTTATGCTTTTTTAAAGAATTTGAAGTTATTTTTTACTTATGTTTATTAATGTGGTAAATTATATCGGTAATATCATTAATATTTAAGATAAACAGAATAATGTCTCCCAGTGGTATCTATATCTTGATCCCTGGAACCTGTGAATGTTACTTTACATGGAACTGCAGATGTAATTCAGCTTCTTGAGATGGAGAGATTATCCTAGGTTATCTGAGTGGCCCTAGATGTAATTACAAGTATCTTTATAAAAGGGAGGCTGAGGGAGACTTGACGCAGAACAAGATGTTATGCTTTGCAGATGGAGGTAGGGGCCATGAGCCAAGGAATGTAAGGAAGCAGCTCTAGAAGCTGGAAAAGGATGGGAGATTATTCTCCGCTGGAGCCTTCAGAGGGAGTTAGGACCTGCTGACAAATTGATTTTGCCCCAGGAAAACTGATTTCAGACATGTGGCCTCCCAGACTGTAGGAGAACACATGTGTGTTGTTGAAGCCACCATGTCTGTGGGGACTTTGTTACAGCAACTGCAGGGAATGAATACACTATTTTATATCATTGAGTTCTAAGTCTATCTTACACTTCCAGAAGAAAGCCTATTTATTCACTGTTTTATTCTTTTAAGGTGCAGCTGGATTCTACAATAAAAACTGAAAAATGTTATCCTATGATGTTTTAATAAATCAACCAGGCTGTTAAACACTTAGGTCCTTATGAGAAGCAGTATTATTCTGTGGTTGTGAGTACAGCTTCTGGAGTTAGAAAGTCTGCCTTAGACATACTGGCTATGTCTTTTAATCTCTAAAGATTACAAACTTTAAATGGCTCTGTTCATTAGTTTTCTAATCTGCAAAATGGAATGGTGATAGAACCTTCCTTAACAGATGCTTTAGAGGATTAAGTGGAAAAAATACATTTAAAGGACTGAAAGCAGTGCCTGAAATGGAAGAGATGCTATTGAAGCATTCGCTTTCACCGCTGTTCTGCTGTGACTTTAACGTAATGATCAGGTGTTGCTGCAGTCCCAATGATGGAACACACCCCTCTTTGGAAACAGACATTCTCATGAGTGTTAGCCGCGCAGTGTGTTCTACAGGGTCCTCCCCTTGCACAGTCCCTTCCAAGGGGAGATCTGGCATGGGCTCTCCCCTCTCCTCCAGCCTGCTGCTCCCCTTGATTATTTCAGTGATCGACTGCTGTGAAATGAATCACCCCAAAACTTAGTGGAGTAGAGAAACAAAAATGTTTTATTTCCTAGAATTCTGTAGGTTGTCTGGACTCAGGTGGTGGTCTCCTGTGGGTGTAGGCTGGGGTCACTCAGGCAGCTGAACTCTGCTGGGAGTTTGGTGGAGGATGAATGTTCAAGGTAGCCTCTTGTCCTCCAGAACCTCTCTCTAGGTGGACTCTCACCATGCAGCAATCACATTTGAGCTTTTTCAAGACATAAAAAGCAGGAGCTCCCAGGATTCTTGAGGACGGTATTACTTCCAACACAATCTCTTGGTCAGAGCAAATCATAGGCCAGCTGAGATTCAAGGGGAAAGGAAATAAACTCTGCCTCTTGACAGGAGGTGCTGATGGAGAGGGGAGGAATTATGGATGGCACCGTTGGAGACTGCATACCCATGATGCATCCTACTGTCTCGTGTATGGGATCGTTGGAGGGATCCCAAACAAAAGGCTTGAGCCCGGGCATCTTGAGCAGTGTTAATACTTCCTAGGGGAAACACATGCATGCTTGCCAGAACAAATCCTGGGAATGCTATTTATCCTTTCAAATTCTGTATACTCCAGCAGCTTTGGGGGGCTCTGCAGCCCCGATACTTTCATAAGGAGATGCTCAACAGTTCCCAGTGTAGTGGAAAGGGTTACTGTGTGGTCAACCCCCAATGTCTGAGTAGTTTGAGTGATTTTAGGTTTCTCTCCTTCCCTTGACTTAGAGAAAGGAATCATCACTTCTCTTCCCTCCCCCACTGGAGATCAACCCAGTGGGATTGGACAATCACTATCCAAAGACAGATCGACTAAAGGTTGGGGAAAGCATGGGATATTATGTAACTCTCTAGTTATTTCTTCGCCCTCCTCCTATTTACCCTAAATCCCTTAACAGAGTCATACAGAATTATAAAATGTGAGAGCTAGATTCTTCCTATAGAGAGTTCAGTTCAGTGACTTCCAACTAGGCTTTAGACTACTTAAGATTTTATTACCCTCCTCCCACAATGTAAGAGCAACAACAGGGAGGGAGCAAGACCTCCGATAACTCCCTCTCCTTCTCCAGCTTTTATGTGTTTCACAGGTTTGGTTTCCATGTAGACTGTTTAAAGAAGAGTTTCACCATTAATACCAGTTTGATATTTCTGAGAATAGGAATCATTGATGTTAATTCTCCTGCCCAGGGAGATCAGGATAGGGAAGCCATGGCGCCTGGGCATTTCCTGGAGTGGCAACGTACAGAGTGCTAACTACCTCCCTGGAGTTGTAAGATGGTGCAGGGACCTATGTTTCCCAGACCTCTGCAGGATTTATGCAAGCTGAAGGCACATGAAGATGAGCTGTATGGGTCTGGGGTGTTGACAACTTCAAGGAACCCTTGTGATGTCAAACAGGGTCACAAAACTGCCTTTAAGGAAGATGGAGCCAAGAAGTTGTACAAATTAAGCTACATGTTTGGATGACTAAGGTGTATACATTTTTCTTCTTCCTCTTTCCACGCATAGTTTTTAGACTTCCCCCTAAATTTTGCATAACTATTTAAAGAGACTAGGTTTGAAGGGCCATCAAAATTTTCACTTTCCTCTACCACTCAGAGAAGGGTCTTTGCTGGCCCCAGGAACTCGGACGGCTAGTGGTGAATCCAGAGGAATAAGGAGCCAAGTCTCTAGAATCCTGTACCAGCACCTTCTCTCGCTATGAAACTTTTCCTTTATATAGAAGCCAGAACAATGATGCTTATCCATAAATAAAGGACATACACAAGAACTTGTCTTCCCACTGCCTCATTTTCTTTATTCAAATAAATCAAGAATATAGTTTCTCTTTCTTCCAGCTATTATGAACCTTGCTGATATACTGTGCATGACCCTTTGGATAAAGGCATAATGTAAGACAAAATTGTATTAATAAGATATTGCTAATATTAATCAATATGAAATGCAATAGTGTTCTGGGGTGAGAAAGTCAGGAAAGAATGCTATAAACTCTTCTGGGATCTGCAAGACCAGACACTTTCCAATGCTTATTGGTAAATACTCAGCCTAGAAACGGTCCCCCAAAGTGCAGTAAAGCATGCAGCTCTAATGTTTGTGTTACATGGAAATTATGGCTTGGAAAACTCTAGCAAATCTCTTCCATCATGAAAACAGTGAGAGATGTTAAATTTTATGTAATTATCCAGTTAGAATGGAAGCTCCATCACATTTTGTGCTCCATGTGGTATTGCTTAAACAAGTCAGGGTCCTTCTATTCCTAGTCTATAGGCCATATTCTAATTGAACTTCTTAATGTGTCTGACAGATGGGAAATAGCTCATTTTGACCCTCAATGTTGAGGCTTTAGTTCACATAACCTAACAACATGAGATTATTACTTGTGTATTTTATATGAGTCTGCTATAAAGACCCCAGTTCCAGGGAAAGCAATAAAAAAAAATTTTTTAAGACTTTATTTATTTGTTTATTTGAGAGACAGAGAGTGTGCACATGAGTGAGCAGGAGTGGGGGAGGGGCAGAGGGGGAGACTCTCAGGCAGACTTGAGGCTCGATATCTTGACTCTGAGATCATGACCTGAGCCAAAGCCAAGAATGGATACTTAATTGAGGGAGCCACCCAGGTGCCCCTCAAAATTTTGTTTTTTGTATTTTTCCATTTGGCTATAAGAAGCTTACATTGCTAGACATTGACTCATTAAAGCAAGAGAACATAGTTATATTATTTTCATTTTGCAAAGTGAGCCACTGAGTTACATGGGGATTGAACAACTTCTCTGAGTTTACATAAGTCATGGATAGAAATGGGAATCAAATCAGTTACCTTGATTTGCTAGGCTTTCCAAAAAATTATAGAACATTTTATTTACTTATTAATTTATTTATTTATGAATGAGAGAGGCAGAGAGAGAAAGAGACAGAGAGAATGCAAGCAGGGGAAAGGAGAAGGACAGGCAGACTCCACACTAAGCATGGAACCTGATGTGGGGCTTGACTTCACAACTCTAAGGTCATGACTTGAACAGAAGAGAGTCTGGAGAGTCAGACTCTTAACCAACTGAGACACCAGACACACCTAGAACATTTTAAAGTTTAATTCTGACCCCACCAAGTCCTAGAGCCACATATATTCTATGTATCTCTCTCTTTTTTTTTTTGTCTATCCAAGGATATTCATTGGACATTCATTTTCTGGGGTTGGGAGCACAGAGTTAGAAAACCAGTGAGCTAACTGAAACTGAAACGAAACCCAAACAAATCACTACACAGCTACTAAGCTCACATGTCAACATTAGATTCACAAATATAGCTCTAAAGACATAAATAGAACATCCATTCCCCCAACCCAAAAGCTTTCACACTTCCGAGGAAGCATCATACCCCATCTGATCAGATTCTGCGTTCTTTGTGGCCCCTTTCTTAAGGATTTCTATCTCCCCTAGGGTCACTCCCCCTGATGTCTCATGATTCGTGCTGTTGTCTCCTACCAGCCCTTCTTTATCCTGCTAGTCCTTGGGGTTATGCCCTACCACTCCTCTCATCTCCAACTACACTCTCTCCTTGGGTGGCTTTGCCCATGTCCCTGGTTCAGTTACAATAAACATGTCAAAATACCAAAAGCTATGTCTCCATGCCTTAACATCTCCATAAAGTTATACCTGGGACGCCTCAAATTGGACATATCTCAAAGTGAGCACATCATATTCTCCATTCCTCACCCCTTCTGCCTACCCTTTACTCCCACGCTACTCTCTGACCTCTTTTGGTAAAAAGCATCATCCCTTGGTTTAATCACCCAAAAACTGGGGGCTACCCTTAACTCCTTCTTCTCCACCACTTGCCACATCAAATCCATTGTGAAGCCCTGCCAATTTTCCCACTTATCCATCTCTACCATCTGCCCACTTTGATTAATCTCTACTGCCTCCTTCCTAACCTAAGTTACTGGTCTTGTACTTGCTGTCTCTACGCACAATCTACATCCACTACCCCTCGGCCAAACCACCTGAAAGAAGGATGTGAACAACCAAAAGCTAAGAATTCTGGTCTTGGCTCTGCCTCTTACTGGCTGTGTGAGCTAAGGCAGGACATGTGACCCCCCAAGGACCTACCTGCTTCCTCTTGTTACAGTGGGAATAAAAAATAATTTACTTTCTAAGAGGTGGGGACTCAGTCAGGTGGTTGCTAGAACGTGCTGTTAGTATAAGAGCAGCGATCCAATGCAAAACCTCAAAAAGACTCACACAATGAAGTAGCAGCAATACACAGATCAAATCCAAATAGTATCACTAGAAATCCAACAGCAGTGGCATTTTGGGAGAGATATTTTTCATACTTTTGGGCCACTAAAGACTCTGTGTTTTATTTTATTTTTAAAAGATTTTATTTATTTGACAGACAGAAATCACAAGTAGGCAGAGAGGCAGGCACAGAGAGAGGGGGAGGCAGGCTTCTTGCCGAGCAGAGAGCCTGATGTGGGGTTCGATCCCAGGACCCTGGGATCATGACATGAGCCGAAGGCAGAGGCTTTAACCCACTGAGCCACCCAGGCACCCCAAGATTCTGTGTTTTAGACTTTCCCATCTTCTAAGTCCCACAGTTCAAAATAGATAGGACAAACTCAGTTTCTCAGCCTTTCTAGCCTGGACCTAGCACACACTCATGTTACTCAACCCCGGCAAAACGTACCTTCTCTGAGATTTAAGCTTATGAAAATGTAACATGAAGATAGAATGTCCTTTCTGGCAAGAAGCTCAGAGAGGCCCCAGAAGCATGGCCACACCTTAGCTCAGCCATAGTCCAGAGCCTCAGCCTGTGCCAGGGGCGGGAGGGTCCTTGCAAGAGGAGGCTGATGGTTTAATCTAGGTGTGATTTATGGCTTCATAGACTCCAAGCCTCGTTCTCCAACCTTCCTGGAGATTGTGTAAGCTACCTAATGTTTAATTACATCTTTGTTTAAACAAGCCATGAGATCTCTGTTATTTGCAGCCAGAAAGGAATGCTGCTCCTCACCCTTCAAGTCTCAGTCAGAGTACCTTTTCTCTGGGAAGCCTTCCCCGAATCTCTGATTACACTACATTTATCATGTGCTCTTAGGGTAGACAGTACTTTTCCTTCTAATGGGCCCATGTTTGTAGAGTTGTTTTAAATTACTTGATTGTCTTTCTAGCTCTACTATAAGTTCTGCAAGGGCGGGCTATGTCTGTCTTTTTCCTTCCTGTCTCCCCAGTACCTAGCACACTGGGTAGCACATAGTAATCACTCAATACATGCTAACTTGAATCAAATTACTAACATCTAAATGATTCATGCTGTAGTTAAAGAGTAATTTTCTTCATTTTTCTCTCATTAGGGGTGAAAAATAGCTGCTCATCATCCTCATTTTTTTCCCCTTAGGGGTGAAAAATAGCTGCTCATCATCCTCATTTTTTTCCCCTTAAGATTAAAAGGTAACCTGGACTAATGTGGAGGTTACTAGAACTTTTGGGTTTTGGGCCTGATTCATTACCAAGCCTTCTTGAGTTCTTGAAGTTGATTTCTTAAAGTTTCTACTTTTAAAGACAAAGATAGGGCTTTTTAGACAAAGATGATCAGTTAGTGATAGACACTCCACTCAAACAGTAATAAGCTCACAAGGACAGAGAGAAGGATGTTCCTAGCAAGTGAAGGAAGGTGCCAGATACTGCAGAGGAAAGGAAGTCAGCACCCAGGGTTTTTATGGGGATAGGGGCCAGAAGTATGCATCCTCCTTTCCTATATCATGGCACAGGGTCAGGTACTATAGAAGGTGAGGATATGGTACAGGTTGCCATGTGCTCTATGTTTTGCAAATATCTCTCTGAAAAGAAAAATAGCACCTAAGAAAGAAAAGGAAAACAAGGAGAAAGAAAAAGAAAACAAATCCCAACTGAAAGCACTTACTGATTTTTGTGGTGGCAAGTATACCACTATGGCCAATTCCAAGCTACCAACCAACATGCCATCACTGAATGTGGGAGGGATTGAGAAGAATGTGCATAACTGGCTCTCTGGGTGGCAGGAGGTGGTCTGACACATCCTTGGGGGGGAGGCCAAAAAAAGAAAGATTGGTCCAACTTTAGTGTGAAGAGAGGTCAATGTTCAAAATCTATGCCTGATTCCATACAAAGAATGCCACACACACACACACACACACACACACACACACACACACACGAACTGGAAAACAGAATGGGCCCAGAGATGGAATGCCACATCTTTAGAAATGAATGAAGAGCACCAGAAAGAAATTATTTAGGAATATTTATAAAAGCTTTTATTTTTTAAGATCTTTAAATGTATATATGTATCTGTATATGTATATGTATGTGCGTGTGTGTGTGTTATTTTTATAAATTTTTCAATTGCTTTAAAAGAACTATTGATAGTTAAGGCAAAATAATTAAAATGCCTTCTGGGGTGTTAAAATAAAGGATAAGAATCGCATTAGCACAAAGGGAACAAGGGGAGAAATGAACCCATGCTCTTGTTAGGGTTCCCATACTGTTCATGAAGAAATAAAATACTGTTTGAAGGGAGACTTTGAGGACTTAGTGATACATATTGCAATTTCTAGATCAACCACTAAATAAATAAAATCAGGAAGAGATATATAAGTCAATACTAAAACATAACCAATTCACCAAAAAGTAGCCGGAAAAGGAGAAACAGAGGAGCAAAGAACAAATGGGATAAACCAAATAACAAGATGAAAGTTTTTAATCTAATCATTTTAATAATTAAATTAAATGCAAATAAATTCAACACTCCAATTAAAAATTTTAAAGTGAAAACTCCAGTGTTTCTCTTGCACTCGCTACATTTCAAGTGCTCAATAGCTAAAATTCTATTGAACAGCACTGGTGTAAAGAGTGACTAACTGAATGAACCAGGAAGATGGAGTGATCTAGGAGCAGGACTCAGTCATAATGATATGTAGATTTCAGACAGTGCTAATAAACTAATTAGACAACTGAAATTTTCAAGGAAAATGAAAAATTGATCAGGAAAATAAATGCAGTCATAGTGTACTTGACTGCATAGTGAACAGTACTGATGTGGGCAGAATTGCATCAATACTGGAAGTGATTTATTCTAAACTGGCAGATAACTACATTGGGAGGATGGGAGAGAGGAGAGTTGCTTAGTGATGAAAGTTCTTTTCTACTGTAAGAAAAGACTACTAGATGACAACTAACATTGATAAAAGTAGTATATACATTATTTCTGGGAACACAGAGGTGAACAACATGGGCAGAAATTGAAGGAGTTGTTCAATGGGGAGCAGAACAGGAGGTAGGATGGGGTAGGGTAGAAAGTTGTCATTTGTGATAAGCCTTTGTGGGGTATTTGATTTTTAAAATACACTTACATATGTTAGCTGGATAAAATAAAATACCTGTACAAAAAATCCAGACAGAATCTGTTATCTGTCCTTTCAGTAACAGGCAACATTCAGTAATGTCATAGAATTATGACATTCTAGCAGCTAATGGGACCACTGCCATGCATGGAGCCTCTGTGTTATAATGGAATCCATTTAATGTTTATTATAAATAAACTTAAATATATAAAAAAGATAAATAGATAAAATATGCTATAAAGAAGGAAGAGACACAATCTGAAGTGCAAAGGAGGATTTATCTGTAGACAAGACAGACACCAGGTTCCCAGAATGTAAGAGAAAAGAAAGCAGAAAGAGATTCTATGTGGCCCAGAAGTCTAAGGTGGGAAAGTGAGCAGATGGCAGAGCTTTATCCAAAACCTGCTTCTCTGCCAGGCAAGGTACGAGGCATGTTTGCTCCCCAAAGAGAATGAACCCAGAGTCTAGAGAAACTGCATTCTAGGTACCAAGTGCTAGGAAACATCTACCCTTACATATGGGATTGTTGAGGAAGTCCCACCTTACATATAGGACCGCTCAGAGTTAGAGTGGCCACTTGGGATGACAGCTCTGTCACCTCGGGCTGTGTGATCGGAGCCTTACTGAGCACTTACTGCCCTGAGTCCCAATCTCTTTGTTCAGGATACTCTTCCAAATGCTGGAGTTTGGGGGCAACACCCCTGAAGAGATTTAAGACCGAAAATGAAATTGAGTAAGTTGGTAATGATGACACTTTGGTCATTACTATTATATGATAGTGTTTCCCGAAGAACATAGAGGTACTCAAAGCTTTATACTTTTAATACGAAAAATATGAATGTGGGAGGGATTGAGAAGAATGTGCATAACTGGCTCTCTGGGTGGCAGGAGCTGGTCTGACACATCCTTTTAATATGAAAAGTTTACCCTAAGCAGAATGTCCCTCCGAGTAGAAGTGGCCTGATGATTATATATATGTCTCCAACCACAGAGCCAAGATTTTACATATTTCAGGACATGATCTTCTCTTTGGTGCTGACTTGCCTGTTTGCTTTCCATCCTATCTAGTCTACTGCATGGTGAAACTGTTCCCAGTTTCACATCTTGCCACACATTCCACTCAGCAAAATGCTCCATCAGGCAGTTAACTGTTTGAATTTGCTCAGATGGTATGTTGTAGCAAAAGGCAATCTCCTACCAGACCACCAGGAAGATTTATAGTTCACAGGTAGGACACAGTCAATGGCTAGAAACCATGGACTCCTGATGAACCTCTCCGGCGAATGTAATCTCTGACCCCAGAACAGAACAGAAGCACCGAGAGGACTGTTCCCCACTGCATGGCTTGCTCTCACAAGTCTCCCTGGTGTATGTGTGAAGAGAACTAACCTACTGAAGAGGAAACTGCTCTTTAGAGAGGTTAAGCCCCCGGTTGCATTTGATGAGAACACAACAAAGAGGAGTTTTTCTATTCCCACATCCCTGTTTCTGCCTGCCTCCCTCCATAATTCATGTGGAACACCTCCAGAAGTCATGTGCAGTGTCTGAGGCAGTCTGGATTCCTACAAAGTAGGGAGAACTGCCTTACTGGAGTCATCGAAGCCTACCTCCCAACAGCTGAGAAGGGGAAACAATTATTCCTGGGAAATAATGTAACACAAAATATACTGGAGTTTGTGAAAGGTCACACTATTTGTCAATAGTCACAGGAAATTTCAAGTGCCAAGTCATGGTGGCACTTAAAAGTTGTCTTTCCTATGTGTGGTTTTCTTTATTGGAAGATTTGAAAGCTTTGTCAATTAAGAACTGTGTTCCCCTTCTTGCCTCATGATGCTACTACCCACGCTGTAACCCACATGGTGAATCTGAGAATCACTGAGGATTCTTACTCCAGAATCACCTCTCCTTCTTTACCACCCTTGTTTGTTCCATCACACAGTCCTACTGATTGGAATTCTGGAGTATGTCTCAAGTCTTTCTATCTTCCTCTTTTTTTTTTTTTTCTATCTTTTTTCTTCTATCTTTTTTCCTATCTTCCTCTTGTCATGAGGGTGACTCTACAGTTGACTGTCCGGGCTGCAGCTACGGCTCTGCTCTGGGTCCCCACGAGCCCTCTCCAGTGGTGCTTGGGAGCACTCCTGATCCCCAGCCCACACCAACTCCACACACGCCATGTTGCTACTGCTCCCACACAGACATGAGCTACACCCTTACAAGTGGCCTCTTGTTTTTAGTTTTCAGGTGTTCCAAAAAGTAAGTTAAACAGTTAGATAGTTAAAAACATTTAAAAAGTTAAACATTTTCATATTGTTCAGTTACCCTATTTACTTCTTCCTCTTTGTTCATGTCCTTTACCCATTTTTAAAACTTGCACTATTTTTTAATGTTTTACTTAGTAATATCTGTATTTCAACTTTCTCCTTAGAAGCAAATTATTTAATATTTCTTTTCATATTTCAAGTTGCTTTTAGAAGCAAAAAAAAAAGTAAGTAAAAATAATGAAATTACTCTGCAAAAGCATTAAATCTCATCCCAAGGAGGAGTTTCCCTAGAAATGATCTACATAAAGTAAGTAAACTTTGTCTTTAGGATGTTAGTGCTGAACCCTCTTATCATCAATGCGATTTATTGTTTGCAAATAACACTGAAAATGATCAAAGGACAGGAATTTAGGAAGGAAAGCAGGAAAGTTAGCTGGCCTCACACCTCACACCCTTTTCCTTCATCCAGATCCTGGTGTTAAACTTCCCCCAGAGAATGCCAGGCTCTCTCAAATGTTTCTTTTATACTTCCTTAATTATTGGTATTACAACAAAACTGATACATTACTATGATTTTCACTCAGAATAGATCACTGAGGATATGAACCCTAACACTTATATTTTTATATGAGAGGGGGAAAGAAATTTCTAGGGCTTCCATTTGTATTTTTAGAAATTTCATTAGGAAATCATTAAGGGACAAAGAATATGCTTTGGTTTATTGCAAAAAAAATTTTTTTTTAAAGATTTTATTTATTTATTTGACAGACAGAAATCACAAGTAGGCAGAGAGGCAGGCAGAGAGAGAGGAGGAAGCAGGCTCCCTGCGGAGCAGAGAGCCCGATGCGGGGCTCGATCCCAGGACCCTGAGATCATGACCTGAGCCAAAGGCAGCAGCTTAATCCACTGAGCCACCCAGGCGCCCCACAAAAAAATTTTTTTTTAACTTTGTAGTCTCTCCTGTTTTATATAGAAACCTACAAAAGTTGCACTGCCTTTCAAATTCAAGCCCACTTCCTCAGGATAGATAAAAATCATGGTGAATTAAATATCTACCACCTGAAAATACTCCAGCTTCTTGATGCTCTGACTTTCCCCCTATCGCCTTGTTAATCGCTCATCAGGATCGGATGATCACTCTAGAAGGTGGGTCTGTGTGTTTTATTCAAGTTCCTGCCTGTCCCATTCGGTTCATGCTAATCTGCATCACTTTCCATTTTCAGCCACCAACTCTATCTGTAGCTGCAGTGACATTTTTACATGAGGAAAGATGTATGCTGCCCATCTGTCATGTGAGGAGATAATGTAGCTAAACCATCTACCCTGTCTCATATCACATGGGGAGTGATGAAGACACAAAGGGCTGGGTTCGGTTTCTCCCAGGAGAGTGGGTGGTGAGAGATACTTATTTGTGTGCTATGCTCTGAAGGAAATGACCCTCAGGTGAGCCACCATCACCAGACTGGAGAAGACCCTCTCCAAGAAGTGGGTCTGCATCTGCAGTGCCTTCAGTCTCTGTTTGCCAAGTCTGAGCTCATAAACGATCACTGCTTAATGCCTCACTTGGCAGGTCAGCCACACCTTCCCAGGACAGAGGTCTGGGCAAGAGTCATGGCCCCATCACTGACCACTTAAGGAATAGAGGGGAAATGTCTTCACTTTATCAAAGTTAGCTTACTCATCTCTAAAAACAAAAGCAAGGGATGCCTGGGTGGCTCAGTTGGTTAAGCCACGGCCTTTGGCTCAGGTCATGATCCCGGGTCCTGGGATCGAGTCCCACATCGGGCTCCTTGCTCGGCAGGGAGCCTGCTTCTCTCCCTGCCTCTGCCTGCCTCTGCCTGGTTGTGTGTACGCTCTCTCTCTGGCAAAATAAATAAAATCTTAAAAAAAAAAAAAAGTAAAAACAAAAAATAAAAACAAAAGCAAGTATTCTAGACACAGGATGTCCCACACCACATTTTTTTCCAGAAAGCATGTTGCTGTATGTGGCACAGGCATGTGTTCAGAAATTTCACTGTGTTCAGAAATTCAGCTGTGGCAAAGGAAATCGGCCTGGAGGATGGAGCTCAGGGTTCCCGTCAACCACGTTAATCCATATCCCTCTGGCTCTGCCGGGGAAAGCATTCTTTCAGCATGCTCTTGTGCCTGCCAGCCACAGCAATCTGCCAACCTGCCTGGGGAAGTGAGTATTTCATAGTTATTTTGTTTTCTAGTGGCTTCTCTTTCCAGTAACAGCCTGGCCATGGAAATATTCATGTAGGAAGATGATGATGATGATGATGACGATGATGATTTTTGGGATCTGGTTTTTACATTAAATGATAGCTGAAGCAGTTTGGGTCTTGACTTTCCTTTATAGGTGAAAATGCCACATAATGCAAGTTAAGGCTACGTGAGCCAATATATTTCATCGCCCAGCACTGTAATCTATTAAGCCGGAGATATTTTCAGGGAATTGCCTTAAATCCTTTGGTGGTTTAAAGTAGCTTCAGAGGGATTAGTGGCTTAGAGGTAATTGTTATTGCTAATATTTTATTTGAAATGTCCTGTTCAGCAAAGGTAATGTGACATTTTGCTCACTGGAAATGCTCTCCTTCTAGGGAAAGGGATGAGTCAAAAGGTCATTGTCTAGGAGAGGGAGGGAAGGAAGCCCATGAAACAAAGAACAAGGGCCCAAAGGTGACTGATCAGCACAAGCTACGTGTATCAGAGCTGACTTTCTTTTGTGTGGACCTTGGGGAGCAGGAGTATTAATTTTATGTGAATTGTGAGATTAATCCAGACAGATAATCAGCTCTAAAGAGAAACCTGAGCTGTAATTTTAATTTTTTAGTAAGGAGACTAAAACTCAAGCATACCCCCTTTCACCAAGGCAGTAAATGTTGGAGCTCCCTGGGGCCATTTCAGTCTCTAGGCCAGTGGATCTCGAATACAGAGGGCTTAAGAAATCGGTTGGGGCACTTATTAAAAAGTAAAAATTCTTTGGGATCCACTCTCACCAACTCTGATTCTACAATTCTAACATGGCTCTAAAAACCAGCCTTTTTAACCAGACAGCTCCAGGGGATTCTGATGCAGGAATTCATTATGTCTCGAGAAACATGCGGTTAACCAGTCCTTTGCCGGTCCATGATACCATGTTTCTCAAATTTCTACTTACGGCCCATATGAAACCTTTGAGTTCTCCACACTTACATCAAAACGGTAACTGAAATCCCCACTTGAATGCTCCAGTAGTGGCCCCACCACCCAGCCAATTCTACAACACAAAATAGAGATGGCACCTTCCATCCTCGCACTATGCCCCTTGAATCATGGCTCTGGCACTGGTCCCAGTTCCCATCGTCACTGATCACCTCTTGTCTGGACCACAAACACCATGTCAGTGACTGGTCTCCCTCCATCCGCTCTTCAGTCTGCTCCCCTCAGTGAGCCAGAGGGGCCTTTGTAAGGTATATTTTAATGGGGCACCATCTCCTGTGAAAATGCTTCAGTGACTTTTTATCACCTCTAGGATGGGAGTCAGAGTCCTTTCTTTGGCTTGCAAAGCCCTACTTTGTGGTGACCACCCCCCAACCACCTCCGCAGCCTAGACACAAATGATTTCTTTCTTGCTCTGTGGTCTAGCCACACCACACTTCCTTCTTTTCCTCAAAAGGGCCACAGTCACCCCAGCAAAGGGTGCTAGCTTTTTCCTGTGGTCTTCTCCCCTTCCCTTGGCCTAGGGGCCACCTAGAACTCTGTATTTTGCATTGTGAACTTCTCCTAACCTAGCTCAGCTCCCTTCATGATATATCTTCAAACAGTGATATACTTTGTGTAATGACACCTTTAGTTTTGTGTTTGGTTAATACCTGCCTTTCCCTAGACTATGAGGTCCATAGGGGCAGCAGTGTGGGCCTTTGTGGCTCACCCTTGTATTCCTAGGGTCTGCCACAGTACTAGATGCATGGAGACACTCAATAAAGATTTGGTGAATGACTGAACTGTGTGAGGCATATTGATGAAAAAACAATTTCATTTGAACTTCTTGAGATACAGAAACCAGAGAAGAGAGAGAAACCTAGCAGAGAGTAACACTGGGGACTTCAGGCCAATCCTTACCAACGGACTGGTAAGGTCATTAACTAGACAATTAAGGCAAGCAGGACAATATAATTATTGTTTAAGCACATTCATTAAATGTATACAAACTTTGTACTCATGTATATGACTTTAAGCTCAAGTTAATTTCCCAGGGATAAAGGGATATGACATTTTTGAAGTAATGGTGATCCTGATTAAGAAATCCTTAGATTTTACTCAGCATTAAAATTATTTAGAATAATGAATGCTCTTTGGTTTACTAGAGTCAGAAGTTGGGTGTCATCTTCCTGGGACATTTCCCTCAAAACAATATTAACCCATTTTATGGTAAGGGCTCTCAGGGGCTTGTCGGCTCACTCAGGAAATCCTTTATCCCAATTTTCACACTGATTCTGGAAAGTAAGATCAGCTCCAGAAGTCTTGAATGGCTGGACATACAGCTGAATGCACCTGTTAAATGGATCAACATTTTAGGGAAGTCAGGGTCTGTGTGTCATTGGGGACTATCATTTCCTAGTTACAAATCTTTCTTTATGGTGTTTTCCAAAGATGGCCAGAGAGTTTTCCAAGTAGAAATGACAAACTCAAGAGATGGGAGAAACAAACAAATACAAAAAGACCTTTACAGTTAAGACCAAAGGGGGAAGAGTTACTAAAAATTAGTAGGTGGAGAGGATGGCACAGGGTAGAGCATGTCTGTAAAATAAATAATACATGTGACAGTATTACAAAGAATATGATCAAGCACCGAGCTGCTCTGAATCTCTATTTCTGACATTGCAGAACTCAACCCAAAAGTAGAAAATAATCCATTCAACATTCAATACTCCTGCTTCATAAGGGAGACATCTCACTTCACAATGTCTGGAGGAGCCCCTAATTCTTCACTATTCCCCATCAGTACATAATGAACAACTTCAAAACTGCACCAAAGTGGTGAGAAAAGATGCTAGGTCTAATGTTTCTGGTTTCTGTATCTGCTATACTAGACACTCTTACACAGATTTGAGTTTGTAAACTGGAAAAACGGAATTTTTACCCTAGAAGGTTGTTCTTTGGCAAATGTGAAATGCCAGCCCCCATGTGTAGGGATTTTTGGGGAGAAAATCACTAAAGGAAATGATATGAAGGGCTCTCCCCAAAAATCCAGAATCAAATGAGCATACACAGGATAATGCCTCCTACTGACAGGCCCTCCCACAGGTCCTGTGGCTCTGAGCAGCTCACAGCCGTCCACTTGACTCTAAGAGGCCAGACAAGGAGCACAAGGCATTAGAGTACTGTCTATAAGGCAAAAGGGAGAGGTCAAACCGTGGCAGAAAAGCAGGGTGAAAGAAAAAGAGACCAAGAACGGATCTGATAACCTGAAAAAAATACTTACTATCTTTAGAGAAATAAAAGAAGATATTGTATTTATAAAACAAGAATAACATGGTATAAAAAAGAAAAAATCAGAAAACAGAAAAGGTTCCTGGAAATAAAACAAATATAATACCAGATATAAAAACTCAATAGAAAGCTAAAAGATAAAATTGAGTTAGTCTCCCAGAAGTATTAAAAATACATGAGAAAGAGTAGCAAGAAATTATAAGAAAACTAGAGGATCATTTCAGGATGCACAAATTCCAATAACTGAAATTCCAGAAAAAAAGGACAAGTAAAATAAGGGGGAATTTATTTTTAGAGTTTCCAACAACTGAAGGACATAATTTTTCAGATCATGAGAGCACACTCAGTGCCTAGCATAAGACCCAAAAAGAAGCATATTCTTGAAATTTTTTAGAACATGGAAAACAAGAGAATTAGACAAAATCTTTTAAGGAAAATAAAACAATTACTCACAAAAGAATCAGAAGTCAAAGCAATTTATGTATGTCTGTATGTATGTATTTGAGAAAGAGAGGGAGAGAGAGCATACAAGCAGGGAGGAGAGGCAGAGAGAGAAGGAGAAGCAGGCTCCCTGCTGAGCAGAGAGCCCAATGCAAGACTCAATCCAGGACCCCAGGATTATGACCTGAGCTAAAGGCAGGTGTTTAACTGACTGAGCCACCTTGGCACCCCAAGAAGTCAAAGCAATCTTGAGAAAGAAGAACAAAGCTGGAAGTATCACAATCCCAAACTGCAAGATATACTATAAATCTATAGCAATCAAAACAGTATGGTATAAAGAAAGACACATAGATCACTGGAACAGAATAGAGAACCCAGAAACGAATCCACATTTATTTGATCAATTAATCTACAACAAAGGAGGCAAGAACGTACAATGGGAAAAAGACAATCTCTTCAATAAATCATGCTGGGAAACTGGGCAGCTACATGCAAAAGAATAAAACTGGACAACTTTCTTATACCATACACAAAAATGAACTCAAAATGAATTAAAAACCTAATGTGAGACCTGAAACCATAAAACCCTAGAAGAAAAGACATGCAATAGTATCGTTGACATCAGCTGAATAACTATTTTTCCAGATATGTCTCTTCAGGGAAACAAAAGCAAAATTAAACTACTGAGATTACACCAAAATAAAAAGCTTTTGCACAATGAGGGAAACTGTGTAAAAAACAAAAAGGAAACATCCTGAAGGAGAGAAGATATTTGCAAGTGACATATCCAGTTAAGGGTTAGTATCCAAAATATGGAAATAAATTATGCAACTCAACACCAACAGAATACAAATTAAAGAAACAGCAGAAGACATGAATAGACATTTCTCCAAAGAAGTCATATAGATGGCCAAGAAACACATGAAAAGATACTCAGCATCACTTATCAGGGAAATACAAATCAAACTACAACGAGATATGACCTCACAACTGTCAGAATGGTGAAAATCAAAAACACAAGAAATAAGAAGCATCAGGAAGGATATGAAAAAAAAGGGACCCTCACGCACTGTTGGTCAGAATGTAAACTGGTACAACCACTGTGGAAAACAGTATGGAGGATCCTCAAAAAATTAAAATTAGAAATACCATATGATCCAGTAATTGAACTATTGGATATTTACCCAAAGAAAATGAAACACTAGTTCAAAAAGGTACATGCACTCCTATGTTTACTGCGGCATTATTTAAAATAGCCAAGATATGGAAGCAACCCAAGTGTCCACTCATAGATGAATGGATGAAGCAGATGTAGGGTGTGTGTGTGTGTGTGTGTGTGTATAAAAATGGAATATTACTCAGCCATAAAAAGAATGATATCTTGCCATGTGCAATAATATGAATGGATCCAGATGGCAAAAAGCTAAGTGAAATCTTAGGGAAAGACAAATACCACATGATTTCACTCATATGTGGAATTTAAGAAACAACAAATGAACAAACAAAGGAAAAAAAGACAAAAAAATACTCTTTTTTTAAAAGTAGACTCCACCCCCAACATAGAGCTTGAACTCATGACCCTGAGATTAAGAGTTGTATGCTCTACCAACTGAGCCAGCCAGGCCCCCCCAAAACAGACTCTTAAACACAGAGAATGAACTGGTGTTTACTAAAGGGGAGGTGAGTAGGAGGAAGGGTGAAAAAAATTATGAAATTAGAATTCTCAATATTTACACTAGAAGCTAGCAGAGAACAACAACAACAACAAAAAAAACAAATTCTGAGGGAAATTATTTTGAACATAAAACTATCTACCCAGATGAATCACTGATCAAGAATTAGATAGTGGGGTGCCTGGGTGGCTTGGGTGGTTAAGCATCTGCCTTCAGCTTGGATCATGATGCCAGGGTCCTTGGATCAAGTTCCACATTGGGCTCTCTGCTCAGTGGGGAGTCTGCGTCTTCATCTACTGCTCCCTGCTCTAGTGCTCACGCTCACTCTCTCTCTCTCAAATAAATCAATAAAATCTTTTTAAAAAAAGAATGAATGTAGAATAAAGACATTTTTGGTATGGCCTCAAATTTTCTCACGTGTCAAATTTCTAGGAAGTCATTCAACATGGTATAACACTAAAATGAAGGAGTAACCAAGACAGAAGAGATGAAACCTGAAAATCAAAAGACCAACATAAGATGGAACAAAGGAAATCTCCACACTTGCCATGGAAGGAAATTCCAGGGGAAAACAAGGCACTAGTTGTAGAGGAAAATGGCTGGGGGCTGGAGCAGGTCAGGAGGTGCCAAGAGAGATGTGTGCAAGACGGTGAAATTGAGAGATGGCCTGCTACCTGCCATGTTTGAACGTTCTGAAAGAGATTTAGACTCCTGGGGAGAGTCTGGGACTGATTCAGTAGTAAATGCATTAAAAAAACCCAAAACATACAAAGAGTTATTAATTCCTTGAGGTTAAGGAGTTATGTAAGAAATGAAATCAAGGTCCAGAAGTTTTATAGTTATGATAATGTTAACACTAAAGCTGTTCCAACCAAAACTGTGGTACAGCTCTAGAGCTGGGATGGGTGAGTGGGGGAGATGGGAAGGGCACCTGGTTGGTGGGGAGGAGAGGAGCAGTGCGATAGCAGGAAGTGTGTAGTTAATGTCTACAAAGGAAGACTCCAGAAGAAATATTGTAAACATGTGTCTTCATGATGGAGGTGTAAATTCAGGTCAAGCGTTCAGAATGACTGTCTTATAGAACCATGCATGTCCTCACCCTGTGTGTACGTGCCCGTATCTTTCACGAAAAGGGAGAACTAAGTTAAAAATATAAGGAAAAAATTTTGGAAAGCAAACTGATAAGAAAGCGAAAGCATTTACTTGTTGAGCGAGTGATCTTTATTCCAAAGAGGCCAAGGCTGTGTACATTGTGTACATGGCTGGATAGCTCCTCCTCTGTGAAGTACCTGATTAGACAACTCTCTGTAGACACATTTCTAAATCATCTTTGAGACTCAGGGTGGTTTAATAATTCTATAGTCTTAATCATGGCAGAGGCACTTTATCACCAGGGAATGATGCCTAGAGCTTTAATGATAAGAAAGTAATGGATATGCTCTTTGCTCAGGGCCTCCTTCTTCCATCCACCAAGAAATCGTACTGAAAGTCAGATACATGTTAAATTCTTTGCAGATTAAAAAAAAAAAAAGTAATAATAGGCCTCTGTGTTGTGCTGCAGAGTTACCTTTGGCTAAAATCATCTCCTTGGCCATTTATCACTTTGCTCCCTAAGCCCTGGACTCAGGTGGGAAGCAGATTGAGTCATTTGTAAACCCCATTAATTACAGATATACAAGACATATCTTCTTTTATCCTCCTTTCTCCAAAAGGCAAACTGTGATTTGTTCCCTTTTCTATGACCTACACAAAGTAATCTTCCCAAGTAATATTAACATTTAGAATACACAGTCCCTCAAATGATCACTGGACTCAAAGCTTACTCATCCTAAGCACCAGATATTAATGACATTTTAAAAATATCCATGCCTGGCTTCCTGAGGTCCCTCTAGAGACTCTAGGAGAACACAGTGAAAATACAGAAAACTTACTTTTTTCTTGAGGGGACTTTGTAAGAGCAATTTTTTCAAAGAGAGGATTCTTGAGTATTTTTGCCATATAGATCTGTGGGTGTCCCGAACTATAGTCATTCTCATTAACTATCTGCTTTATTTGACCACATTCCTATAAAAGGTATTCCCCCAAATACCCATGGACATGATAGAAAAATAAGCAAACTGAAATGAACAAGATAGGCCCACAAACTGGTGGCAGAGGGGAATATTCTGAGCCTCTTACTTTACTTCTTCTCTTTAGTCTGGGTTCCCATCCCACTCATATTCCATGTACTCCAAGTCACCAGATATTATTGTAAAGAAACAAAATCAATGAGCAAAACTGACCATAGATAAATCATCACATGTGGCTCCTGGCTCTTCAACTTCCATAATCTGTATCTTTCCTGATTCTTTAAAGATCATTTTGGCTCCACAGTGGCTGACACCATTACAATCTGGTCTAAGGCAACTGGCAGAACTCAGAGGGCTGACCAGGAGACAGGCTTCCCAGAGTTAAAGTGGGACCTTTAAGTCTGGCTTAACGGTTTTGGCGCAGATACAAAGAATTAACTGGGAGCAAAAAGACAGATGCCTACTAAGTTTTTAGATGGCTCTATTGCTCAAGAAATCCTAAACCTGGCTACCAACAGCTGGTGATGGCTTTTAGTCTTCCCAGGCCCCAGAAATGGAACCAATAAGAAACACGTGTTTTATTTGTTTGTTTTGATGGTGTGGGCTCAAAACTTTTCCTGGAATATATGGGAAGCCCATAGTTTTAGTTGTAGCACGAGGAATTCCGTTACTATGACAAATACGACGAGGAATTCCGTTACTATGACAAAAAAATAGGTAAGTTTACCCATCTCTTTTGCCCATGCTCAAAATTCAAAGTTCTCCAGGACAATATCTGCTTGGCCTTGTTAAAAGTCACCAGTACAGCCTCTGGCTGGATCTGGCCTCTTTAGATTCTAAGTAGAAGATGGGAACCTGGATATACCAACCCACCAACACCTCACATGTTACCAAAGGAGCAATTCAACAAAAGGGAATCCAAGTGGTGTTAGGAAGGTGGAAAACCACTGAAAGGACCACATATACACAAGCATACCCCTTTCCTCCCAACCTCAGACTGTTAGATAACCAACAACAAATCCTTAAAACGTGTCAGTTCATAAAGCCTTAAAGAGCCTTCAATATTTGCAACAAACATTTATTAAGTATGAATAATTCACTTCGTCTTTCCAATAATCCAATAAAGTAGAAATTCATCCCCATTTAAGATGACAAAACTGAGGCTCATAAAAATTATTTTCCTCCAGTCATCCAAATAATAAATGAAGAAGCTGGAATTCAGTCTCAGTTCTGTTTGACTTCACACTGATGCTGGCGCTACACACTGGGGAAGTCCCAGACGCAAGTAGGGCAAATTAACAGGCCTGATGTTGTAGGGCGAAAATTAGCACATTAATTAGCACATGGTTACTGTGAGGACCTATAGGAGATATTTTAAAAATTGACACTAAACTTGGAAAAATAAGATCAACTTGCCATAGACCATGGGAAAAACACTGTTATCGGTTTTCTGGAGACTAAAGAGAAGGTAGGTTTCTTGAGCATCTTCAGTAGAGTGTGGTCAGAGAACTTGTAGTCAGAGAACTTTTGCGCTTGCTGTGTGACATGAAGAGAGGGGGTGACCAAACTATCAAGATGCTTCAGGTTCTGGCTGCTAAACACTGACAGTTCAGGTCATGAGCAGGGAGTCCTCATGAGCCAGATGAGTGCCTCTCCAAAAGAGACCCCTTTTGCCATTGGATGATACAATTAGAAGAGGGCCCTCCACAGAACCTGGCCATGCTAGCACGGTGATCTCTGACTTCGAGCCCCCAGAAGTTGTTTATAAGCCACCCAATCTGTGGTATTCTGTTATAGAGCTTGATCCAAGACATATAGTATCCCTGAGCCAAGTAGATTCATCATTAATTATACTGCTAAGATGAGATGGGGTAAACAGGGAGATGGGCTTCCCACCAGCCCTCACTGGACTCCAGGTCCTCACTGATAATACACAAAGGTGGAATCCAATGATGTGTAAGTTTCCTTGTATGGCCAATATTTTGTGAGTTGGTGAGTACACAACTGCATTTTGCGGTGTTAGATTTGACAAAATGTAATTGTATAGACTTCCCAGGCAGCATGTGAAGATTCAGGAGCTCTCCTACTAGTCACTGGGCGGGCAGAGTAACTTGCCCGGTTGTAAAAGGGGACATTTCCCCAGGGGATCTTCTTTACTCCTGATGTAATTTTCTGGTTCTCATGTCCTTTATTCCACCTTGTTTAGCTTTTATTTTAATGACTTTTAACCGGCCAGGGATAAACCGGCAGTTATCCTTGGGTACAGTATTCACCCAAGGGAGTGTTTTGGAAATTTGTGGGCTTTTTGGTCTTTTAGTATAGCAAATTCTGAACATTTAAATGTTAAAACACATGAAAAAAAAAAAAGATCTAACACATGGGTTTTCTTTCCACATATTACTTTAAAATTTTTTCTTCATACAATAAGGTATTATGTGTATGCGTGTGTGTGTGTGTGTGTATAATTACCTATATATATATTTTTTTAAATATATATTTTTAAATTATGTAGACAGGTTATATACCTGTCACTTTCACTTTAGGATGGTATGGCAGTCATTATAAAATATTATAAGAAGGATATGGGGATGCCTGGGTGGCTCAGTAAGTTAAGCATCTGCCTTCAGCTCAGGTCATGATTCCAGAGTCCTGGGATCAAGTCCCACATTGGGCTTCCTGCTTGACAAGGAGCCTGATTCTTCTTCTGCCTGCTTCTCCCTCCACTTGTGCATACACACACTCTCTCTCTGACAAAGAAATAAACTCTTAAAAAAAAAAAAAAAAGATATGGTATGGTTGAGGGCCACTGCTATAAACGTACTATGAGGCTAACCTGCATTGCAATGGGGAAAAAAGAAAGAAAATGTTTTACACTTGCTTAATAATGGGCAAGTACTGTGCTTTGCTCTGTACTTTATCGAATTTATGTATGCTAGCTCATCCTTCTTATTACTCCCCCTTCACAAATGAAGATATAGACACTTAAAGAAATTTATTAACTCCTTCATTCTTTCATCAAATATTTTAGTGACAACTGTGTGCATTATAGGGGTTTGGGACAGAAAAGACACAATTTCTGCCCTCAAGGAACTCACACTCTAGTCGAGAGAGATAATTAAGCAAAGCAATAAGAAGGCAAGTCACATCATGCTGGGTGTCACAACAACACGTGAATGAAATACCTTGAGAAAACTTGCCTGTAGCTAGTTGGTTGGTGGGGGGGATCCACCTGAACACAGACATTGCTTTTTGATTGTGTCAACTATTGCACTACCATAATTTGTATCAAATCACAATGTTATCACCTCTGCTAAGGTTGCCTAGAAAGGTGCCTGAATGTGAGGATGAAAAACAAAGGACAAAGAGCTGTTCAAAGCAACTATTGCTAGATATTTCTTTTTTCCCTGTGGCATTTCTGCGAGATGCAGTTTTTTTCTCTCTGCCCACCTAACACTGGTACTCCCAACAGTTTCTGGTTCTGTACTACATAGTAACTTAGTTTGTAATATTACTAATATTTATTAAAATGCATTTCTAAAGTGTTAAATGTTAAATAATGTTAAATGTTTTTCTGATTTCTTAAGTGTGATTTTCAGAAACATTCTCAGTTTTAATCTCCTGATGTAATATCTATCTGTCATACCCAACTTCTGATAAGTGCATTCACTCTATGAGGTGAATAAAACATTGCTGAAAACCCAGATGTAGACACTCTTAGAAGAGGCTTTGGGCCAGACATCTGGAAAGGTGATCAGACCCATTCCATGTATAATAGAGAGGTTGGAAAAGCCTTCCATTAAAGAAAGGAAAAAATAACCAACAGGTAAAAAGAGCTGACCTGCAGGCCTTAAGTATAAGTCTTAAGTATATACAGAGAATGCATGGAAACATTTAGGAAACTAAAAATCTTGGAAAGGTATGTTCTACCCAGTGTTAGAAAATCTAGTGACTTCTACAGTTAGATAAAGATTATAGAGAAAGGCATGCAGGTCTTTTTAGGATTGTTTTTGTTTTTGTCTTTTTAGGTTTTAAAACTTTTTCAAGTTGTATATTCCCTTAATAAACATGGAATCACCAAATCTTATCTATTTTTTAAAATTTTGATCATTATTTCAACTCTCTAGGGAAAAAAAAAAGAATGAACTAGAAGAGACAGCTCCTCTTGAGTGATCCTGGTGACAGGTGCCAATAAAGTCATCCTCCTGGTCCTCTTAGCTACAGATCCAGCAGGACTTTTGATACTGTGGCTATTTTCCTTAAAACAACAACAATAGCAAAAGCAGCCTCCCAAGAGAAATAAAAAGCTTTAGTAGGACACACTCTGTAAACGCCAACTTCTAACACCATGACACCCCCACCATGGCATCACGCAGAGCTCTTGTAAATTCTTCAATTAATTGTGTTTATTGAAAACACATCAAACATTTAGTCATCTTTTTCAATCATTCTTTTTGCTTTTATGGGATGTTCTTCAAGATCCTCAGAGATTTAAAAAAAAAAAAAAAAAAGATCCCCAGAGATAAATAATATTCCAACCCTGTGTTTACTATTCAAAATGGCTATGGCAGATAAGAGGTAATTTTATATAAATTTCATAGAAATTGTCCTACTCTTATTTTTGGCTATTCCTTTTATCATTATAGATGCTCAATATTTTGACAGAAGCCAATCTACCATTCTTGCTTTGAGTATATCTCTTTAAAGGCACACTTCTCCCTAACTGTAATTAGCGATCTTACAAAGAACAGCACGGTTAATTTCTCAAGCTGCATAACTTGAACTGATTTCCTCAATTTGAGGGTTAACTTTGAATTGTTTCTGTAATAATTTTTTTAGTATTCAGCACCAAGTCAGCACTGGTCAGCTCAGACCCTGGGGAATTCAGTATCTATCTTGTATAGTCAGTTTATCTTTTGTAACTATATTGGCTAACTTGCAAATTTATCGTAGCATGCCTCGATGGTTATGTAGAGAAAGCAGCTACTCTCTAGGGGCTAATGTCTCCTCTCCACCAATCAGACTGCAGTGCATGATTCATTAGGTTTGTTGGCTAGATTATTTAACTTAATTCAATATAAATTATTTAATTCCTAAGGCCTTCCTGGTATTCAATATGAATGAAACAATTATTCCTGGACACAATCATCCAAATACTACCACACAGTTTTACCAAACCCCAAGACAGTCATTAAATCCCATCTATCCACTGCTTTACATAAACTACTCATGCTGAGTTTTTGAGGGTTATAACATTACTGAAATTGTTTGGATTCAATAAGGGATTCTATGTTATTCTATATTTAATGAGAGAATATCCCAATTACATAGCAATGTGAGAAATCATAAACTATTTCTAGGTAACAGTGGTGCCTGTGTTTTGATAGCTTCCTTCCTTTTGTCATCTCTCTCATGGGGAAAGGAACAACTCTATTTTTTCCAAATGTAATTCTCCTGCTTCAAAGCATTCCTTTAGGTTAACCATCTCTTGCCATCATGACTATCTGGTCAATGTCTAGTTGAAATGGGACATATAGCTGGTCTATTTTCTCCCCTATTGGAAATTTATGTGATATGTGTCCCTAAACATGGTATGCCTTGTCCTAGATGGGACCCCCTAGAAACAGACTCTGAAGCAGACAATTGTGTAATTCCAGCAGGGAAGTGAGGAACTCAGGAGTGGTGGAGGATAGGCATTGCACTTGCAGCTCAACTTATCCTAAGGGGCACTCTGAGGCTGACATGACCTCTTTATCTCCTTATCATCCAGTCATTGGCTGTGGGTTGCTCTCTGGGAGCAGGCATGGCCCTGTGGCCAAAAGCAATTTCGACCAAGCTATCAGCAGCTAATATTCCCAGCAGCTGGGGAAATCAGGGGCTAGTCCTAAGGAGAGATCTAGGAAATTCTTAGGAAATCCTGGGTAAGGAATATTGACAAAGACTGAGATAAGAAGGAATAGCATTATTTCTTTTATACGGTCTTGGTTGTTTTTTTTTTTCTTCTCTCTCTCAATAAAGCTTAACTTAAATCTGTAAAAAATCATTACCCCTTTTCCTCCTCTCCTCCCTTCGTCCTAAACAAGGCCAGGAATGGAATGGATAGGGTCGACCCCAGAGAATTTCACCCCTGGAGAATAACAAACAGTTGAGCAGTGTTGTGCAGATCCTGTGAGACCTAGCCAGAACCATGGGAGCTGGAGTTACAAAGGTCTGCTTGGAGACCTGTGAATAAAAGGGCACTTGGAAAAGGAAAGAAGCTGTTTAGGTTTAGGAGACGTAGCTTGTAAGTGACAATTTGGTTTTCTCCCTCATTACTCCCTACTGAATGAAGCAAGCACGATGCCCTGGGTATTCACACTGGCACTTGCCTAGCTAGCCACCTTAATCACCCTTCTGATCTTACAGGAGGCTCCTGGCCACTCTCAGGTAGAGGCAAAAGAGGGTTATCAAGCCCCCAGCACCCCCCCACCTTCCCCCACACAGCTTATACCTATCCTCCTGCTTGCTTTTCCATGATCCTTTCTTTCATTCATTTCTTCAGTCATTAATTTGTTCATTCATTTATTAACCTCCTACTATGTGCCAGCTCTATTCTGAATAGCCTGGTCCTTGATAGATTGCCTGGAAATCTTCACGCTTGGTTCATTTCCCTTTCAGTTCTTGTCCATGCCCCTCACTTGTACTTATAGCTGGTCCTGGTCTTTGCTTTCCACATAGGTGTTAGATGTGGCTGGTTCTCGTGTTTTTCTTGTTGTTGTTGTTGTTGTTGTTGTTATCAGAAACCACTGGTATCTGCCTGACAAGACTGGCCGGAGGTCCTCATTTCCACACCAGGCCTACTAAGTGGTACTAAGTGGTTTCTCAGAACTGCTCTGGCCTTCAAGTCAGACCCATTTCCTTGGCTCACAGATACGCATGTGCACCACCTGTATTCGACTGCCCCCAAATGCACTGTCAGCGAAAGGTAAATACATCCCCAAACAAGACCAGCTATGGCAAAGGCCAAATGGAAAAGCCAGATCAT
The DNA here is from genome assembly GCF_922984935.1 of Meles meles. Lineage (NCBI taxonomy): Eukaryota > Metazoa > Chordata > Mammalia > Carnivora > Mustelidae > Meles > Meles meles. The sequence continues at coordinate 92,055,076 of NC_060068.1, forward strand.
GGAGGCTGAGGCCAACATGTACGAATAGGGAAAGATGAGCCACAAACCTAGGCTCACACTCTCCTATAACAAATTAACCATGTGACGTTGTGGGCAGAGTTATTTGCATCTTTTTCATCATTTCTCTCCCAGGGACCGAACCTAACTAAACAGTTGTTCCACTTTTAGTTTTGAAAACACCTTGATATTCTGCTCCAATCATTCATTCTATGTCTGTTTACTTATAGGTTTCAAGTGGATGACTTTTTTTTTTTAAGATCTTTTTTATTTTCTTGCTCAAAAATGTTCCATTTTTATTTTATGACTTGTTTCAGTGTAAGTTCCTCTTCAAAGGGCGTAAGTCAAGAGAATGAGTATGCTTGATCTGAAGCTTAGTAACTATTTAGACTTTTCGATGTATCTATCTACCTTGATACCAACACGAAGGATACCAGGATAACAACAGTTGTCCTAAGGGTGTTATGTGCATGAGCTTCTTTAATCCCATGACAGCCCTATGATGTGAGTACTAAAGTTATTTGTGATTTACAGATAAGGAAGCAGAGGGACAGAGAGTAAGTTGCCCTCTATCACCAGGAAATCCAAGCCAAAAACCTATGCTCTTCTCCATTAAGATATACCATAACCTGGCTAGAAAGGCGCTCAAAGAAAATTGCAGAATCCAATTATAATGCCCATTTTGTTTTGAGTGTTTTCCTGCTACTTCCTCATGCAGACTTCTCCCATGATCTCTGTGCTGTTTATTCAAGCTAGTAGGCCACAGCTGGTGAAAATTCACTTGCTATGCAGCATAAACATAGGAGTCTGCTTTTCTGTCTCACTTCTTTATTGACTTTCCATATATTTTCTATTTTCACTTGAAGATGTATCTGGAGTCCCCTGACTACCTCTGTTAATTTTTTCTCCTTGCCATGTTTCGTTTTTCATTTAAATTTTGTAACAGTGTTATCTGAGTTAGTCAAGATAGAACTTTTATGAAAGACTCAATATCAAAATTAAGTTGCACTGCAAGGTATTATGGGTAAAACTGGAAGGAAGGGCATTAAAAAATCTCCATTGCGGTTCTCTGACTGAGTCTATTTGAGGCTAATGCAATAATCCTGGCTTGATTTATGATTATATATTCTGACGTATAAAAAGCTATTTGTAAATAGTTTAATAAAAGGCTATTGCTCCAGATTCCAAATTAGCAATGAAAGTGATTTCTATTAAAGAAGACATCTGTGGAGGATTTTGTTCTTGATGCTTAATAAAGTGAGTTCTTTTTCTCAATGCAATACACACTGTTGACTTGTAGCACAGCTCTAGGGACCTGATGTTGTATTCAAAGAGTAAAAACATCTCTCTGCTCATTGTTTATTTACTACATTTTGGGGTACATATGGCAAAATTATTTTCCTTACAGTTCCCAGTTCAGTTTTTTCTCTTGATTATACGTTAAAAATATGTGCATAAGGTTTCTCGGTATCTCAGTTTAACAATGTGAATCTCCAAGCTTCTTTTATTAAATGACATTTCCAGTATTTTAATGAGGGTTTGACATTTTCGCATGTTACAATTTTGTTTTATTTTTATATTCATTGAAGTGACTTTCATGCTGCCTTTGTGTGCTGTCGATTTACAATTTCTAAAGGCACTTGGAGACACCTTTTCAGAAAGAAGAAGTACATCAGGAAATCATTCAGGATTCTCAGTGTTAGTATTCAGTGGGGCACAGTTTTAAAAAATGACTTGCAAGCTTTAAGCGTGGGGTTTTTGTTCTGAGCAACATCCAAGGCTAGGTGTTGTAGAAATGGCAAAAGCCACACATGATTTAGACTGGGGCTTGCAAATTAGAACAAGCAGAGGACCTGGTGGGTGACACACGTAAAAGGGGCAGGCCCAGGGGACCGTGGAGGACCACAGCAGGCATGTTCCCCTCAAAGAGGGCACCTGCACATTTGCTTTTGCTGATGTTCGCTGTGAGGGAAAGTCGAGAGTCATCAGATTTTTCAGGACTCTAACTGAACTTGGGACTCTGGATATTCAAATAAAAGATTCTGGCTCTTTCTGGTCCAGCTTGTCTAGCACCCAATGAGACACATGCATTCTACATACAGTGACCGACCAGTGCTCTGCACAGTCGAGAAGGAAAGGTATGGTTGAAGATTGCTTTTAAATGATTCAGGAAAGTATAACCTCATTCCAGGCCTCTTTAATTGCCTACTCACAGTGGAGCACTATGTGCCAATGTGGTGTCGTTTTGAGGAGGCAAAAAGTCCTAGCTGCACCCTCATGTTTTAAAGAACCCAAGGTATAGCAGGAGGTCTAAGACACTACAAACATAACTAAATGGAAGGTGAAGTCAGGTAAAACCCCAAAGCGACAATCAAATGAAATTCAAAGGATGGAGAAATCACATGTGGTTGGGGAGACCAGGGACAGGTTCATGGCTATTCAGATGAGCCTTGATAGTGAAAAAAGGATTGTGGTGAATATAGGCAGGAGGACATTCCAGGGGGGAGGAAACAGAGAGCTGAGGTATTGGGGTGGAAAACCAGGACAATGCGGATGATCAGCAAGCAGCAAGTCTTCCGTGGAAAGGCAGGGCGGTGGGCCCTCCATGAGAAGGCAAGCAAGGCAGGTACAAGAGTATGAGAGTCTTTACAGAGGATGGGCCAGAGGAGTCCATACAAGGATTTTGGTAAACAAGACAAGCTGTCAATGCTTTTTGACTTGGAGAGTACTGTATCTCATATTTTTTAAGGATGAAAAGTTAAAAAACAAGATGACAAAACAGGAGAGTGAGGACTGGAAGTTAGAACCTCAATGTATAAATCTGGAAGGGACCACAGACATTCAGTCCCTAACACATGGGCATGTGAAGAATGCAAGAGTTTGTTCCTTTTTGTAAAGCTCCTGCAATAATATTGGAGAGATATTACTAATGCCTTAGTGTACTGACGATGAAAGTGAATTAACTGCAGGATGAGAGCATTGTGATGGAATGCTAATGCAGTGTGTGACACGCATTATATGTTACAGAGAAAACCAGGCACTTTGTGCTTCCTTCTATAATAAGACTGACTGGGTCTCCAGTGAAGTCACAACTCTGTACCCAGTTTCTAGGAAAGAATCTAGCTTATAAGTAGGTGTTCAAAAAATATTGATAGAATGAATGAAGAATGATACTAGATGGGGTTCTATTAAAAAAAAAAAAAAAGCCAGGTATTCCAAGCTCCAGGCAAGCCTTTCATCAACCCCGAGTTCTTACCACCACACATACCTTGAAGAGCAAACAGTGAGAGATTATATAGAGAGATAAAAGAAGAAGGGAGTTCTCCATAATAGTTGGAATAGAGAGTGGACTTACATCTTACTGGAGGTTGGGTTTTAAAGGCAGAATGCAAAGAAAAATGCGTCATGCAGTGCAAATCATCCTTGAAAATTCTTCAGGAAGGAATGCATTGGAGACTTACAAAACATGCCTCTTCTTACAGCACTGAACAGCCCTCTGCTTTTTCTCTGTTCTTCATGGGTTGAAGGTGGTTTGAATTGAAGGGTTATATTATATGGAAAAGATATTTCTTAATGCCAGAATGAGTCCTTGTGGTGACATGCTGTCACTATGAAAAGCACCCCAGGACTGAGATGACCCAAGGATGGCAATATTCCATCTTCTCTCTCAGTCCCATATTAGGACTGTTGAGTAGAGTGGTGGAAGGAAATCTTATCCTGGCTCTCATGCCCACCCCTCTCAAATCTCGTATGATCCCACATATGGGGGGTTGATTTCCATCAAGTTATAACATATGGTTTCTCCCCACCCAGAAGTGGGGGAGGTGAACTCTATCTGGCCAGGAGCTTGCTGCCTGTGCTCATCCAACTAAGGGCCACCCATCGCCAGGGTGATGCTCACACAGACTCGTTGGGAAGTGAACCAGGCAGGTGGAGATCAACACCCTGCAATGGTCACTCCGGTCAGAGCAATGTCAGGGTAGGGATGATTGGTATTCAGTCATGGGGAAAGTAGAACTATGTCCACCTATTTTGATTTCAGGGATTTTCAAGGGACCCTGGGCATCACCCTGTGATGAAGGCATAGTGGAGGGAACTTGGTTTTTGAAGAAAAGAAAAAATGGTTTCCTTTTACCATTTCCTTCCTTCCTTCCCTAGCTTTATTGAAGTATAATTAACAAATAAAAGTTGTATGTATCATACTTAAGGAATACAACATGGTCTGTGTATATACGTTATAAAACGATTATTACAATCAAGCTAATTATCCATGATCACAGAGTTGCCTTTTCTGGTGGTGAAATGAGTTGAGATCAACCCTCAATTGTGTATTGTGTATTTCAAGTACACAATCCAGTACTGTTAACTATAGGCACCATGCTGTGCATGAGGTCTCTAGGACTTACTCATCCTGCATAACTGGAATTGCTGCTTCTTTACTAATATCTTTCCATAGCCCTCATCCTCCAGCCTGGCGACAACCATTCTACCCTCTACCTCTATGAGTTTTTGGACTTCTTTAGATTCTATAGGTGAGATCATGTAGTATTGGTATGTCTGTGTCTGTCTTATTTCACTTAGCATAATGTGCTCCAGTTTCATCTAGGTTGTTGCAAATGGCAGAATTTCCTCTTTAAGGCCGAATAGTATTTCATTGTATGTGTATAGACACAAACACGCACACGCGCGCACACACACACATTTTCTCTGTTGATTCATCCATCAACATTTAGGACTTCCACACCTTGTTGCCATCATCTCGTTGTGGTTACGAGATCCTGGCAAAGTACGTGACCAATTACTATGTGGATAATAATACATGACAGAATTATGGTGAGGCTTAAATTAGAAAATGTATATAAGGCATAGCTCTCAGCCTGGGACATGCTAAGCAACCAGGATGTGACAGTTTCCTAGTTGCTTCTTAACCATGTGAGCACACCCCAACACAATAATCCCTTCCTTGTTTCTTCCCTGCATTTTATGAGATGGGGATAGGAGTATGATAAACCAAAAACAACAAATAGAAAAGCACCATGGCTAACACCACTTAGGTGCCATACAATCAGACATAATCATTGGACCGGCCAAGAGTGGAGTGTACAGAGACCTGGCCTCTAGTTCTGGGTGCACCTTGGCCAAGTCCTCTCTCTCCTCTGTTCCCTTAACAGAGATCCCTTCCAGTTCCAAGATAATAATACTCTATGGCATATCTTTCCTCAAAAACTTTTAATGATGCTCTAATGTCTTCCAGGTTGAACTCATTTCTTTGGCTGGCCTCAGAGGTTCACCACAAAGTAGTTCCAGTCTCCTCCTGCACTATTTTTCCCTCTCTCCCTTAGAAAACCCAAAGTGATTGTCTCTTCCTTATTGGTTCCCTGCATTTTCACCTCTTTCCCTTTGTTCTTTTCTCTGACTACAACCTCTGCCCCTTTTCACCTGTGAATATTCTTCTCCTCTTTTACTGCATGCCATGCAATATCATTCCTGTGAAACAACTCTGTATTTCCTCCAGATGACCAGGCTGTATTCTTCTGTGGGGGGTCCCAGTCACTGGTCTTGAAGTAGCATCTGGAAATGGGGCCATGGGGGATAGGAAGCTCCCTGTCACCTTTTAACAACACATGAAACCTTTCCTGACACACATGAAACCTTTCCTGACAGTTCTACCATTACAGGGGCCCATGTGGTAACAGGTTTGCAGAGAAATGTCCAGACATGGCTGGTAATTGGGGGAAAGACCCTTTAAGAGATGCTTTATGCAGAGCTCTGGAAGTGCTGCTATTCACAGTGAGGTTCTGGAAACAGTGAGGCGTGGATGACATTTCTTTTAAACAATATGCAAAGCTTCCCCCAGAGGAAAGAGATTAGAAGACAACATTAATTATTCTCAAGACTGTGAGTCCTGATTTTCACTAATTACTTAAATTTGCCACCTGCCTATTCTGACTGGTGACATTCCACTGGTAGGAATCTGGACCTGCAGAGAGAAAAATCTTCCTTCTGAGTAGGCTTGCTGGCTCTCTCTGACATGTCGAACGTGCAAGAAGCAGAGCAACAATTCAACCACACTAGAGGGGAAGTCTGGGTCTAGGACCCTCAGCCAGCATTTCTCACCAGTGGAAGAATTCAGGAAATTCACCTTCCATGAAGCACACTTGTAAAAAGCGTGGACCCTGGAGCCACATTTCCTGGGATCCAATCCCAGCCCCCAAATCCCACCTGACTGGCTTCATGGCCTTGGCCAAATCACCAAACCTTGCAGTGTTCAGGGCTTTGATTAGATTTGAAGACTGCTGGATCAAAAGCCTACCTGTGCCCCTCCCCACTGAGTTCCCTGGGGATTTTAGCTGGCTTACCCTAGCAGGGCCTGAGCTGGGCTGGTTCTAGAAATACCTGTTCCAGAGGCTCCCCGAAATTCTTCTACCTTTTCCTCAAGGTTTTTGACCCTCTTCTCAGCAGCCCATTTCCTAGATGACCTCCAGGGACCCATCCATCCTGTTTACTGTGGTCTTATAATTTCCTTGGGTGAGGATGGGTAAAACAAGTCAGATGAAGAAATTACTGATGAAGCATAGGCAGCTACAATATGCAACCTCTCTCCCCACGCCCTCCTCCGTTTTCTGATAGCACATATTGTATGAACTTGGTTTTTCACTCATTCAGCTAGTAGTTACTAAGCCTCTACAAGTAACAATGGGCTAGCCAGATTAACTAATGTCTGTGAAATACCAGGTAATGCAAATGAGACCTCTCTAAAACATACATAATTCCCTCACCTTATATTTAGTAGGCATGAGACAATCCTGGTGTTTGCTCTTATTCAGTTTATGGCCCACCAGAGTCTCAAATACAATATAATATGATGAGCACAAAAATGGGAGAAATACAAGGAGAATTTGGTGGGGGAAACCCCAGCTAATCCAGAATCAGGGCTCTTGGAAGACATAATCTCTAAAGAAGACCAATAGTCCTGACATAATCTCTAAAGAAGACCAATGGTCCTGAAAAAATGAACAAGAGATTACTATCCAAGGAGCAGGGAGTGAGGGCAGGTGGAGAATGCTCTGGACAGAAGGTTCTCCCCTCCATGAGGAGGTCTGGATGGGGGAGAGAGCACAACTCTGCTTGGGGACCTGAAATAATGACTTTCAGAGAGAGGAGTAGACCTGCAGAGGAGTTTGAATTTGAACCTGTGGACAAAGGATGGCTAGTGAGGCTGTGAGTGAGAGAATTACAGGATGATATTTGGGTTTTAAGAAGACTAACCTGGTCATAGTAGGAGCATGGGTGGAGGAGTCCTACATGGAAGTAGCCATTTAAGTCTGTCCCCATCAAGGCTCTGAGGGGGAGGGTGGGGAAAGAGGGCCCAAAGTCACTGGTAGGAGACCTGAGCTCCAACACTAGTGGGAGAAACAACTGATTGCAACTTCGCACAGTAATTCTGCTCTCTCTGGCCTTCAGGTTTCTTTTCTATAAAATGATTATTTCTAAGGACAGAGAAGTGTATTTCTGTGTCATTTTTAGGACCTACTATTAACCAAGTTTTCAATTAATGCTGCTGCTGCTGCTTCCTTTCCTCCTTCTTGATATTTTAAATTTTCTCTTACCTTTCTCTTTCCCTCTCTCCTACCCTCTGTCTATATTACTTTGCTAGGGTTGCCATAACACAAACCATTGACTAGGTGGCTGAAGTAGAAATTGATTTTCTGACAGCTCTGGAGGATGGAAGTCTGAAGTCAAGGTATCAGTAGGTTTGCTTTCTGGTGAGGCCTCTCTCCTTTGCAGACAGCTGCCTTCTCACTGTCTTTGCACTATCTTTCCTATGTGTGTGCATATCTCTGTGTCCAAATCTCCTCTTTTTATAAGAACAACGGTCAGAAAGAACTAAGACCCATCTAGTGGCCTCATTTTCACCTGATCCCTCCCTTAACAGTGCCATCTCCAACTACAGTCCCATGCTGAGGTCTCCAGGTGTTAGGGCTTCAGTATATGAATTTCAGGAAGGGCACAATCAACCCATAATTTTCTCTCTTAAAATCTGCTTTGGAACTAAACTTGTTGCAACCAGAAATACCTGGGCTGGTATGGAGTCACAACCTTCCCTAAGCTGGGATTCTCTTTTCTATGTCCTTTCAACCTGTATTTGATCCACATCTCACTTATTGATGCTGATGACATAGACCATCCATCTGTGAGAAAAGCTAGAGCACCTTTTCTTCTTTTATACACTAGCCGAGATATTTTTTCCTATAGAAAAAGAACTTCTGAATTCCAATCTCTGTAGTATTAGGCCTGGATCCTACCTTTGTTTGGTTCTAGTCTTTATGCCCCAGCGAGATTCCTACTTTTTGGGTAGGCCTTGTTTTCTTTCCATTTGCTTTCGCTGCTCACAATAACTTCCAAATGCATCTATATCCTATCCTTCCTACCTTCTTTCAAAATCGCTGCTAAAACCCACCAGGATCACAAAAGCTTACTGCATTAATGTTCTTTCTGTGCTTCTTGTCATCAGCCAAACTGAACTTGCTTACACATTTCAATTGCAGTCTCTTTAAAGCCAGGATTTCATTTCATTTTCTGGCTTTTGTCCACTGTGTTTTAGCAGCTCAAAAGGGCCACGCATCCCTGGCACCCCATGAATAAATGAAATCACACACTGTAATAATGACAATAGGGCATGCACTCCTCTACCTGCCTACCGAGCAAACTGCTCTTTTGACTATTTTGCAAAATCATAACGACTCACAGGGGGTTTCTTCCCACCTACCTGATTCCGAGCCCAGTGAATTATAAACATATTTTATTTAACAAATTCACTTTTATTACTACAGTCAGCTCCTATCACAATAGTTAAGGTTCTGTTTGCAGGTTCATAACTTGCCCATAAAATTTTGCTTCAGGCAGATACTCTGGTCTAATGACTCTTGGTACAAAATTTCATTATTAGAATCTTTTTCTTTTTACACCAAAGAAAGTAAAAAAAAAAACAAAAAACAAAAAACCTGTGACTTAAAGAAAAAAAAACTTTCAAACTATTGTTCTGTATTAAAGAAATGTTCCTCTCCTCCCCCAACAAAAAAGAAATGCCAAATCTCGGCCATCGAGATTTGTAAAAGCAAAATGGCGCTGGATTTCCTTCTCCCGGTACCGATGCACCTGCTACCTGCCATACTCCCTCTCCCCACAAACCAGAGCGGCTGTGCTGACCAACAGAGACTCCACACTCTGTGCATACTCTGTTTCACACACACCCTGCAGGAGGACTGTGACCTCTTAGCTTGGTACAACTTTAACGGACCCAGAATGATGTGTCAGAGTTGGCAGCATCTAAGTTGACCTAGTTATCTGGAGGGCCTTTGGTAAAATTATGTAACTGGAGAGGGGTAGTCTGAGGAATCCTCAACATTCTATTTCTCCCTCTTTTTCTTTTTTGTTCAGCCTTCCTCTACACATCAGGGACCACCTGCTGGCCCTTTGCCTGCCTGCCTCACTCTTAGCAATCTTCTTGATGACACCTGCTCTTTGACTCTACATCCATCAAAACATATCAGACTTCTTACCTCTGCTTCCCGGGCCCTATTTTCTATCCAACGTGGCAGTTACTGCATCAACCAAACCTTAATAACGACCCATTTGTCACCCCTCTTAGCATGGGAGAATATTTTGAAAACATAACAAATGACCTGGCATAGGCACTCATGGATCAGAAGGGGACACAAGTGAAGGTTCTGTAGTCTGACGGCCCTCTCAGCCCAGACATGGCTCCTCTAGCTGTTAGCTCTTGGGGTGGTGGGGATGAATCCTGTGGAAGGGTAGGGATGGCCGACACTGGAGGGGTCTCGGGAAGGTTGCTATTCACAAGTGAGAACAGACGTGCTTCGATATATTCACAACTGATATTACCATGTGGTATGTGCTTGTCTCCATTTCATCCCTGACTCTTGAGGGTTTTATAAATTGACAGAAGACTCCTGGGTTCTCAATGCCTTACTCTCAAACACAGGATGGAATTTTAGACAGCCTGTCCCAGTAACGAGGAATGACTTTGAACTCCCCAAATTTTAAAATTGATATACAGTCAAAATTACCGTTCTTCTTGATATCATACTTTTTTTTTTTTGGTATTCAAAATCTCTCCTTTCAGGCACCTGGGCAGCACATGTTCTCTCACTCTCTATGGGGTTTTTCCCCTTCACACCAAGCAATTCTATGACACCAGGTAACTATTGCACAATTCACAAATACTTTGTACCTGGAGATCATGTCAGATCCCTCAGCTTGAGGGCTTAGCTCAAAAGATTGTCCCCTTTCCCCAATTCAGATGTCAATCACTAGTCCAGCTTGTCATCTGTGTTTCTGACTGGCTATATATCGAAGGTTCCCATGGATCGCTGCTCAGATCCCATAAATTTGCTAAAGTAGCTTGCAGAACTCAGAAAAAGAGTTTACTTGCAAGATTACTGCTTTATTATAAAAGGAAACAATTCAGGGACAGCCAGATAGAAGAGATGCATTGGGCAAAGTATGTGGGAGCAGGGGTAGAACTTCCATACTCTCCATGGATGTGCCGTCCTCCCCATACCACTATTCACAACCCAGCTGCTCTCTGCCTCTCATCCTTTATTTATGGGGACTTCATTACATAACCATGGTTGATTAAACCATCGATTCTTGGTGACTGAGCCCCTCTCCCCTCCCTGGAGGCTGAGGGGCGGGGCTGAAAGTTTCAACCCTCCAATCACAAGGTTGGTTCCTTCGGCAATCACCCTTCAACCTCAGTGGCTTTCCAAAAGTTACCCCATTAGTATAAACTCCAGAGAAGCTGAGAGAAGCTTGTCATGCATAGCAAAAGATACTTTTATTGTTCTTATCAGTCAGGAAATTCAAAGGGTTTTAGGAGCTCTGTGCCAGGAACTGGAGGAAGACCACATATTTATTTCCCATTATAAATCACAACATTAAAGAGGAAAGAATTGGTATTTTTACTCTATTTAGTCTTCCCACTTAGAAATATTCTATATGTAGCCTTACATAAAACTTTCATTTACATTCTCAGTAAAACCTTTATAGTTTTCTTAATGTAGGTCCTATATATTTCTTTTGGGGTTCCTCGTTAGTTTTTAGTTTTGGGTCACTTTTGTTAATGATGTAACTCTCCTCTTGGTACCAAGGAACTGGTTATGGCGGAGGTGGGTGCTGGCATTCTTCAAACTTCATTACCTGCTCTCTTGTGCTGCTGCCTGCTGGTCCCCTCCGGACACTCTCTGTACTACCTTCCCTCATACACAGATCCCAACAGGAGTTCTCAAAGCCTGAAATGGACTATGGGCTTACAAATGTATTGTGGTACTATTTTCAGCTTGCTTCTGGTGAAATAAAAATAATTGCCTATTTTGACTAAATATGACTTGTTCTTAAATACTCACAATGGGACCTATCTCCTGGAAAGACAGGAGCTCTTGTCTCTTAGGAGAAGTTCTTGTTAACACTTACAAAAGGGCTCAGAAGGCATGCTCACTAACAGTTTCTTTTAAATGCCAGTTACTTAGTAAAAGGGAGAATAGAGGTAGAAGGATTAAAAGATTTATTTTCTTTTGAAATCTGTGGCTTCTTTAAAGTTCAGGGATAAAGGTGCAATTGCCTGTGCCTTACCTACATCCTTCAAAACAACCAACAAACCTGCTCCGGAAGAAATTCAATTCTCCCCCCTTCCCACCCGCAACCCCACAAGGAGTGTAAGTGAAAGGCTTACTCAAATTTAGAGTTGGATTGCCTTGACAAGCTCTCCAACAGGGGATGAAGCCAGATGGGGATTGAAATAGCTTACGGGAGACCAATCCGTGCCCAGTTAATTGTGTTAGCTGTGCTCAGGATACAAGGAGGAAAGAAACTGTGGCTAAGGGAGAGGTACCCTTAAAAGACTCGGGATCCTACAGCATCGTAAGGATGTCGCTTGCCAAATAATCCCACAACTAAAATAAGAGGATTTAATATTCGGTATTCTCTTCTCAGCCGAATGAAGGGGAAATGGAGACGAGGTCCACTATTTTTTTGGAGGCAATTAACACTGTATTTCTAAGCTTTGGGTTAAAAGACTATGGAGCTAGAAGGACACTGGATTATTTGCAAAAACATCAAAGGTTAAATACACCAGTGGCTGCAAGTGTTTACCAATGCGTGTTTCCTTCAGTCACCCTGAACCAAGAGACAGACTAAGTGCCTGGGACACTGGTTGACAGGAGACAGCAGGTGCTGCCTGACACAGAGTATTAGAGGAAGTTGCTCTAATGACATCTGACCTAACTCAAGTCCATTGTTAGGGCAGTATCAGTGGCTGGAGACAAAGAATTTGGAGACCTCTGTCCTTTCATTTGTTCCCTTTCTGCCTCTGACGAGACTGCAGCCCTTTGTATAAAGCAGCCACATTTACTTTTTGCTAAGGCAAATGGTTCCTGACCAGTGGCATCAGCATCTCCAGGGAACTTGTTAGAAATACAAATTAGCAGCCATGTCTTGGATCTGCTGGAACTGAAATTCTGTGTATGGGGCAATCTGTGTTTTCTTCGTTTTTTTTTTTTTTTTTTGGTGTTTGTTTGTTTGTTTTGTTTTTTTGCTTTTTGTTTTTTTGCAATCTGTGTTTGAACAAATTGTCCCTATGATTCTGAGGCCTTAAAGATTAAGAATCCCTGGCTCAGGGAATTGTCTCGGTCCCCACCTTTCACTGGTGCTTTGATTTTTTTTGATTCTTGTCTCTGGTGCCTTTCTCTGGTGACCTGTCACTTGCAGCTGTCTGTAGTGCCTAGCTCCTTTGAGTGAATGATACCTCTAGATGGTCAACCTGCCTTTCTCTTCAGACTTCTTCATAGGACTGATGAAGGACTTCTTGGTAGCACTGATTTTTGCAGATCCCTATGTGAAGACACAGAGGGATAGTTCTTGGATGCCTGATTCATGTACCAGCCTGGTCCCCAGAACCCAGGTCCTCCTGAATGCTAGCTAGACCACCTTCCCGATCTCTAAGTCTGATAAAGTCAGCAACAGCAGCTAAAAAACCAGCTTGATTTGTGATAGGAAAAAAGTAGCCTGAGATCAAACAGACCAGATTCAAACACTGGCTATACCATTTACTAAGTATGTGAATGTGAGAAGCAACTAACAGGTAATAATATTTACCACCAAGTATTATTTTGAAGAATAAATGAAAGATTCTATCAGAGCCATGGCCAATCTTTGTACTATAAAAGGGAGAAAAGTGGGTTGAGATACTGTCCTTCAACCATTAGGATTCCCACCTAGAACAGCTGGAGCTCTAAGCCAGGGCCTCTGGGTCCAGACAGACTCATCCACTTATATCAATGTGCTCTTAAAGTGTTACTAATCCCTATGTAGGCCATGAGGTGAAAACGATGAGAAGCACAATTCTATAGAGGCACCTGTACAGCTTGTGTCACCCGATACGACCTCAGTAAATAACAATAGTCATTCTATCTCTGACTGTCACGGAGGACCAGCAAGAGGAACAGTGACAAGTAGTATAATGGCTTTATCGTGAGAAATCTAAGTTCTAAGAAGAAAAGAGGGGAAGAACGAAAAGAAGGCTAGCTTGCACATTTGGTAAAATGTAAGAGTTTATCCTTGGGTCACTTACAAATCTGATATTATAAACCATGTGTAGATGTCTCCATGACGGAGACAATGGTAAAATGTGGAGAAGATCAAGCCAACCAAACCTTCCTGGATAAGGAATTATCATTTCCTTATGCGCGTGTGTGTGCTCACATGTGTGCATGTGTGATCGAAGTGATTTCCACCAGAACTCTGAAGAAAACCCACCCTCTCCTGAAGCAATGTTCATCATTTATAGCAGAGCCAACATACGCTTTATAAAGACAAAGATAGGGCATGTAAGGGGCCTGTGGAATTTCTAAGGACTTGGCTACGGTTTGGCAATGTGCAGACCACCTGCATGGAGCTCCAGGTGGTCTCGGTCTAAAGTCAAATCCAAGTTACTGGCAGCATCATGAGAGGCACTCACATGCCATCAGCTGGCAGGTGTGTGCAGTAAGGCGCAGGAGCGGGTGAGAGCGTGAGAGGAAGAAGTTACAGGTAACCCCAAATGTAGCCAAACAAATCCAGGTGAGACTTAGTCTACAATGGATCTGATGAACAACAATTTCCTTAAAATGACATCTAATATTCTGGCACACATTTCCTGTTCTACAGATGCTATCAAAGTATAAGTAAAACACAAGAATAATACTTAAGGGATTCAAAACATCACACAAATTGCTTGATGGAAAGTGGCAAAATAGTGGGCCATTATTGTCTGCGTCTAGGCAGAGTTCTTCTTTTGTTGAACATTAGAATAAAATGATATCAGTTGTCACTTAGCAAATGGTCCTCTGTTCTCTAAGCCATCCAGCAGATGGTTGAGGTGATAAAGTGCGGCACCAGCCTGATCTTGTTTTTGCTAGCAGCCTCTACTTGCCACTAAGGCAATCATTCAGGGCTCCTCCGCCAGCCGACTGCGCAACGTGTCACGGTGCGGTGTCTCACACCCTGGGTCCCATGCATCACAGTCAAGCCACATAGCTCAGAAGGTAAATTACCCACCTTTTTTTTTTTTTTTAAAGATTTATTTATTTGACAGATAGAGATTACAAGTAGGCAGAGAGGCAGGCAGAGAGAGAGAGAGGAGGAAGCAGGCTCCCAGCCAAGCAGAGAGCCCGATGCGGGGCTCGATCCCAGGACCCTGGGATCATGACCTGAGCTGAAGGCAGAGGCTTTAACCCGCTGAGCCACCCAGGCGCCCCAATTACCCACCTTCTTAATGTCAGCTCCTTTAGTGGCTTTTCCTCCCCCGGTGGTTCCCTGCAACCTTGGCCCCTCAGTGTTCAAGAACTGCATTAAAAGCTCCAGGTCCTGGGGTTTTGCTCTGCAGAGCACACTCCCTATCTTTCTCTCTACTCTCAGGTTCAAAGAACACAAAATCTGAGGAGCAGGGAGAGTTACGAAGCCCTTGGTTGGCCTAAACCCTAAAAGAAAGGGACTATGCACCCATGTGAATGTCCAACTGACCAGAACTTGCTGGCTGCTGATTGGATCTTGTGCTCCTTCCCTCCCTGTGTGCATGGAGGAAAACGGGGGTTGGGGGGTAGTTTAGCTCTCGGGAGTGTTCACAATTGGCTGGATGACACTGGCCTTGCATCTTTGGTATACACTTTCAAGTAGTTTCCCTCTAAAATGTAGATATTTTTGTTAAATTTTATCAAATTAATTTTTTTTTTCACTCATCTACTAACCATAACTTTTCTTGCATGGTTCATCCACAGGCTAGTTAATGCTGAGTAAGAACCAAGAGTTGACTACGCCCTAGAGGCCAGGAAAAGTAACATTCGCCCAAGGAAGGGGAAGAAGTAAGTGCCTCTGCCAAGTGGCCACCACCAGGAGCTGCGGAAGTTCCAGTCCCTTCCACATATTGGGAAGCAGCTCCCGTGCACTGACACGCAGAAACCTAAACCCCAAATGTGTGCCTTTCAGGGCTGAGAGCCTGTGACTTCTGAGCAAGCCTATGTAGTTTGCTGCTGCTAATACATACTTAAACTGTACTGATACATACAAGATGTGATTCCATTATAGTTTATTTCAAAAGTATGGCAAGGTCAAGAGTGGAGTGCTTAATATAAATGTAACCAACAGAGGACGCTCGTTAACAGGACCCATACGCAGAACCTACTCACTTAGCTCCTTACATTTCAGGCTGAGGGCCAAATACACACAGATCAAAATCTAGGAGGACAGAACAGAAAATCTAGGAGGATACCTTAACTTAGGTATATGTATGAATTCTCTATCATTTCCAAAACTTTGTGATTAAAGAATTTAAAATTTTCTTTTTAAAAATTTTACTTATTATTTGAGAGAGAGAGAGAGAGAGAGCACGCGAGCATGCACATGTTGGGGAAGGGGCAGAGGGAGAAGAGAACTCCCTACCAAACAGAGAGCCAATGCAGGGCTCTATCCCAGGACTCTGAGATCAGAACCTGAGCCAAAGGCAGATGCTTAACCGACCGAGCCACCCAGGTGCCTCTAGAATTTTTTAATTTTTAATTTGACACTGGGTGGGGACTAAGGGAAGCAAGTTGTGATGATTTATTTTATTTGTCAATTTAACTGGGCTAAGGGATGCCCAGATAGCTGGTACAACATGATTTCTGGGTGTGTCTGTGAGGGTGTTTCTAGAAGAGATTAGCATGTGAATCTGTAGACTAAGATCACCCTCATCAATGTAGGTGGGCATTAGTCAATCCACCCAAGGCCTGGATAGAACAAAAAGGCAGAAGACGGGTGAATATGCTTTTTTTTTTTTTAAGATTTTATTTATTTATTTGACAGACAGAGATCACAAGTAGGCAGAGAGGCAGGCAGAGAGAGAGGAGGAAGCAGGCTCCCCGCTGAGCAGAGAGCCCAATGTGGGGCTCGATCCCAGGACTCTGGGATCATGACCTGAGCTGAAAGAGAGGCTTTAACCCACTGAGCCACCCAGGCGCCCCGTGAATATGCTTTTTTAAAAGACACTGGCACTCCTAGTTCTCAGGCCTTCAGACTTGGACTGAATGACACCACCAGCTTTCCTGGGTCTCCAGCTTGCCAATAGCAGACTGTCAGACTTTTGGCCCCCATAACCACATGAAGCAATTCCTATGATAAATTATATTTATCTCTTACTGTTTCTGTTTCTCTGGAGAATCCTATGAAGAAAAAGAGATTATTTAATATTCAGGGCATTTAAAATTCTAAAATTTCTCTAAAAATTCCCAAGACTCTTCCTGATGATTGTTTATCTAGAAAAACCCAGACCGTAAGGATCAAGACAGGGTCTGTTTTCCAGAGTGAGGGCAGGAGGGGAACCTTGGTCTCAGGAAGAGGGCAGGGGCCACACCACAAACCGAGCCCAGGCTTACAGGGCAGGGATTAACAGCAAGAGGGGTAGTGTGTCACCAAGCTGTGTGTGTGTGTGTGTACGTGCACACACATGTGTGCACGGCATGCTGATCTGGAGTTCCCACATCTGCAGGAAGGAAGCAGCTTGTTTCACAGCTTGAGATGGACAAGTGCTTCTTATTGGAGCAGTCAGGACTCCAGGACAGAGTAGGAGGTTTGAGCCAGGAGCTAGGCAGGGCCCCAGGCCAAGCAGTATCCTTTTCACAGCTAAAAGATGAGGAGCTCGTGTCAAGGGCCAAGGAAGGAAGTGTGTTAAATACTTAGTGAGAACCATGGTGGTTATCAGTTATCAGAGATTTTTGCCATTACTTTTAGATAGTCACTTTCCTTTTATAGAGTCAGCCCAAATTTATTAATGGCAATGAAGAAACGTTCTCTTTGCTGAAAGTCCGTATCTCTGTGCCTGCTGGCCACTGCCTGGGTCCAATGTTATGACTGACGGAGAAATAGCCAGTGCAGTAGGAATGAGGGAGAAAGATGTGAGTAAAAGAAGAGGAAGGAAAAGGAATTTCGTCCAGAGTAAAAACATTCTAAGCACTTCTAAGCCAGAATCTGATGTGGGAGGGTGGTTACCCTCACCTTCGAGCTGAGCAGAAGTAGTGGCTTCTGGCTGGTCGCAAGCATGAACAGAGGCCCCCAGAGTGGGCTGAGACGTCTGGCTAGCTCTGATTTTTTCTAGTTTGGGTCTTTTAGAATGGCCGGAAATTATACTCCCTAGAGATAGCTGCAAACCCCCTAGAGATGTGCAATCTCTTGCCTCAGCCTCTTTTCCTGTAGGCTGCACTCCAGTGTGCAGTGGGAATGTGATGGAGGGGCAGCTGGTTCTGCAGTCTAAATTCTGCCACTCAGGAAGATGCAGACACAACTCAGGGACAGATGTCCATAGACACAAGTGCACTGTATCATTCCATGCACACGTGGCATTGCTCAGAACCACTGACTTAATTCCAAACTTCACAGTTGTGCTGTAGCCTATAAAATATTTATGTTGTTTTCCTGAATATGTACTATTTACTTTACAGTCTATAAAATATTTACACAGAAACCTTTTTCTGAAGATACCGTGTTTCGAATATTATGTCTACACCACAGCATACTGGGAATCAGGAGACCTGGGTCCTGGTTCTGGCTTTTGACAAGGCTGTGTGACCTTGGGCAAGTCTATTCACTTCTCTGATTATCTCAAGTATAACATGAGGGGAAAGGACTGTGGAGTATCTGAGATCTTTTCCAAAAGGAACACTGGTTCATCTCCTCCAGGCATGTAGGCACCAGAAAAGCAGCCCTCAGCCTACAGTAATCCTTGCTCACTCTGCCAGAGATATCCATGTAACGGTTTCATTGCAGCATAAAAAGGAGCACCTGGCCAAAGATGAGCATTCGCAGCGGGGACTGGAGTAGAGTCTGATGTCTACGTAGTAACAAGAAAAGTAAGTTAAGTAAAAAACGAGGCAAACCAGAGTGAGAATGCAGGCTTTGGAGCAGGGCCCATTTGGGGGTTAGCTTGGCTTTGATGCTCACTCTTTGGTGATCTCCAGCAATGTGTTTAGAACTCTGAATCTATTTCCTTACAAGTAATATAAGGACATTAATACTAAGTATTCCCTGGCGCTGTTCTGAGGATTCCTTCAGTTAGGAATGTAAAGTACATTTTACATTTGATGAGGCATGTAAAGGCTCAGTAAATATTAACCATTATTTTTATTATCGATTTATCAAAAAGGAGACCCTGATTCTCCTTTATCTTCTCAAATGTGCCTATCAAATTCTCCCCAAAGAAACCCTCTGGATTCCCACCTATTTATAACTGTGTTCCCTTACATGCTAATTTGTTGTCATACAAAATATGTCACAATTGTAGAGAAAACGGTAAAACTTTTTGTGGAGTAGGCTATTAGTATGTAACACTGAAATGTAATTTTATGATTAACCAGTAGGTTAACTTAGTTAATTGCAAGCTCTGGGGAAGATGTGAGCCAAGAGTAAATGAGGATGCCTTTTTTTTTTTTTAAGATTTTATTTATTTATTTGAGAGAAAGACAGAGCACAAATTGAGGGATAAGCAGACTCCCCACTGAGCAGGGAGCCCTACATGGGACTTGATCCCAGGACCCTGAGATCATGACCTGAGCTGAAGGCAGACATTTAATCAACTGAACCATCCAGGCACCCTAACAACGCCTTTTTTTTTTTTTTTTTAAGATTTTATTTATTTGACAGAGACAGCGAGCAAGGGGATATGAGCAAGGGGATATAAGCAGGGGGAGCTGCAGAGGGAGAGGGAGAAGCAGGCTTCCTGCTGAGCAGGGAGCCCAATGTGGGGCTCGATCTCAGGACCTGAGATCATGACCTGAGCCAAAGGCAGATGCTTAACGACTGAGCCACCCAGGCGCCCCTCAACAATGCCTTTTAATGTTAGGGCATCTTGTCCTGGTTTGCCTGGGACAGTCCCAATTTATGCTTCTTATCTTTGAGTTATTATTTCAAGTGTACCTTTTTACTCTCAGAAGCACCCTGGTTTAGACAATACATTATATAGTTGCCCTTTGTAAGTTAACTGAATGCTGGGTTGATGACTGTCTCCATAAAAAGCTACCTGGGAGCAGTGTTTTCATTAAGAAGTCAAATTAGCATACATGATTTCAACTTCAGACATTTTCTCTGGTGCGAAATTCTTGCACGTATGATTGTGGCAGACTAGATCCTTGAAGCTACCAAAGATGGCGATTGAGAGGTTGCTGCAGGAACAGATGTCTCAAGTCTGTCCCAAGTCTTAAAATCAAACTGCAAATCTGAGGAAAAGGATTACAGGCAATCTTGCCAGTATTACTGAAATCTAATTCTTCATTTATTCATTCCCATTGTGCCTAAGCCCCGTTCTTGTCTTCATGGGGCTCACAATTTACTGAAGGACATGGGTGAAACCAAAGTTTCATCAGAAACTTTTTCAACAGAAAAAAAAAAATTACCGATAAGGACAAATGTAATAAAGAAAGAGCTAAGGTGGAAAGTAATCGAAACGTTGTGAAGAAAACTGTCTTTAGAGAGGTTTGCTGGAGAGGCCCTCTAAAGGACGTGGCATTTAGAGTGAAGTGACACCAAAGAGACCAGTGCTCTGGTGTATGGGAAAACTGCATTTGGATACCAGGAATCAGGCAAGAGTTGGGGGTCTCTGAGGCACTGGGAGAAGGTCAGTGGGGCTAGCAATCACTGAGTAAGGGGAGAGCCCGGCACAGCTGTGGTGGGATGGATGGACAGGACCCAACAATGGGTAGTGAAGGAACGAGACTTTTGTTTCAGCTGAAATAGAAAGGCAGTCAGGAGTTTTGAGTAGGGGCATGGCGTGATCCAATATATGCTTTGTGTTGATCTGATTTACATCATAATTTACTTCCCTGCTGTGTCGAAGAGGAGGAGAGTTGGCGTGGGACGCCACAAGTAGCGAGACCAGTCTGGGGGGGTGTTGAAGTGTATCAGGTGAGAGATGGATGGTGGTCTGTCCTGGAATGGTGGGGGTGGAGATGGTCAGAACTGGGACACATTTTTCAAGTTCATTCTGTAGAATTTGTTGGAACGTTGGGTGGAGAGATTTTGGGGGAAGTAGAGAATCAAGACTGATGCCATGGTTTTGGCTCCAGAGGCCAGGTGAGTATGTGAGGAGGCAGAAAGTCACTGGGTGACCAGAAAGAAGATTTCTGTTTTGAAACGTTAAAAAATGTGACATCTAAGATGTTTCTGATACATTTGGGTGAAGAACATCAAATAGGCAGTTGGATATGTAAATATGGTCTCTGAGAGGTAGGAGAAGCAATTGTAAACTTGGTTCTCATTATTATATCCATGGACTGCAGATATTGGTTCTAGACTTGAGGAAATGATGAGATGAGTACACACAGAAAAAGCAAGCAAGGGGTGCCTGGGTGGCTCAGTGGGTTAAGCCTCTGCCTTCGGCTCAGGTTGTGGTCTCAGGGTCCTGGAATCGAGCCCCGAGTCAGGCTCTTTGCTCAGCGGGGAGCCTGTTTCTCCCTTTCCCTCTGCCTGCCTCTCTCTCTATTTGTGATCTCTCTCTCTGTCAAATAAATAAATAAAATCTTAAAAAAAAAAAAAAAAGGAAAAGAAAAGAGGGAGGAGTGAGGAGGGCTGGACTGAGCTCTGAGGAATACCACCATGTATCACAGAGATGAAGTGGACACAACGGAAGAAGGAAAAGACCCAGTGAGGTAAACCAGGAAAGAGGCAGGCAGGAGTCTGGCAAAAGCTGAGAAGGAAGTGTTCCAGCAAAGAAGAAGTGGTCAAATTAGTTGAAAAGTCAAAACAGACTGAGAAACAGGAAGGGTCTGCTGGAGCTGGTGACAGGGAATGAGATGGTCCAAGACCTGACAACAGCAACTGTGTCATGGCCTTTGTAGGTGAATATGATATTTGGAGATATATTGCTCTATGAAGATACGCTTGTACTCACAAAGATGAAACTTTTCAGGGAATGACTTGAAAATTGATGATCTGCTCTTTAGCTCCCTCAGAAGGCCTCAGCCCAGAATCCTGCTGGGACCTTAACTACAGGCCCCTGAGGGGGTGGGAGGGCTGGAATAGCCAGGGCACTTGGTGCCTTTGTATACTGCAGTTTACAACAGAGCAGCTGAATAAACCCTAGAATATCCAGAAATGTTAATGGATT
Organism: Meles meles; assembly: GCF_922984935.1. NCBI lineage: Eukaryota > Metazoa > Chordata > Mammalia > Carnivora > Mustelidae > Meles > Meles meles. The sequence goes on from NC_060068.1 coordinate 92,076,758, forward strand.
GACTTTATAAAAGAAACAAAGAATACCCTAGACTGTTCAAGTTCCCCTTCCTGTCACTTTCTGAGAGGCAAAGTAAAAGATGGAGGACATAGCCTCAATTGCCCAACACAGATTTCTCTCAAAAATAATTCATGAAATGGGGGTGCCTGGGTGGCTCAGTGGGTTAAAGCCTCTGCCTTCGGCTCAGGTCATGATCCCAGGGTCTTGGGATCGAGCCCCGCATCAGGCTCTCTGCTCCCCAGGGAGCCTGTTTCCTCCTCCTCTCTCTCTGCCTACTTGTGATCTCTGTGTGTCAAACAAATAAATAAAATCTTTGAAAAAAAAAAACAACAAAACTCATGAAATGATTTCATCCTCTCCATTGACCAAAGCAGGGGTATTGTAGTACTATTATCCCGGTTTCTGAGTTCCAGAAAGTTAGGGTGAAAGAGTAAATAAATTGGGTAGGACCACAGAGTCCTTGTGGCCAAGCCAGGAGCCCTGTCCTGCCTTCCTGCACCTCCCCGCACCTCCCCTTTGGCCAAGTCCTGCGTGGTGGTCTGCCTACCCTTCCACAGGAAAGAAAACCAGGACATCAGCTCCCAGAGCAATGGCCCCGACGGAGATAATTTTCTTTGTGTTCCTCCCTTCTCAGTTCTTTCTCCCTTTCCTTAGGTAAACTTTCCTCTGCTCCATTTCCTGTTTTGACTGTTCCTGGCACAGTGGCTGGAGAACCAGTGAGGTATAAGGTCCCCTCCCCCATCCCTGTCTGTGAATGGTTCATTGTCAAAGGGCAAAAGGAACATGGCAAAGGTAAATGGATGGTTTATTAGGTTGGAGACAGCGAGGCAGGGACTGCACACAGGGCAGGCCATTATGTAGGAGACTGTGAGGGCTGTGTACGTATGATTTAATTTTCAACAAGAGTCTTAATATCATATTCACGTACGGGGCTGATAACCTTTCTCTTAAATCTTTTGAATGATTAAGATCAGGTGGTCATACATACACAGTGTAGTCATTATTCGCAACCTGGAGGCTTACCAGGCACAGACACAGTTCAAACAGTTGTCCAGACCTCACTAAGGGACCAGTGAGCACTGAACCAAGCCTGGTGGGCTAGGGTCCCCAGCTATGTGACAGCATCACCCTGGGACTTGTGGTGTGTACATGACCAGGCCAGCAGCATTTCGAAGGCAAAGAGGACAGAACTCCTGGGAGGATTTCTAGTCATCGTTCCAGATGGATCATTTAAAAATATCCCTCCCAGACCAGGACATTCTGAACCTGCCTTGTTCACTCACTCTCCTGTTTCCAAGCTGCTCAGTGACCACAGTTAGAAAGGGATGGCTTTGCAAAAGTTTCTCACAATGGTACTTTAATTAAAACAAAATCCTTCTATGTTCTATAGCATTTAAAAGTTTCATTGTGACAAATACTTGCAGAAATAAGGCATCCTTTTGTGTTCATTTACAACAGAGGGAAAGCTGGCCACACTTCCAGAGCAGTGTGAGATGCTCAAAAGAGAGGGCCCCTTGGATGCCCTATGCAAATTTATGAAAACAACATGCAAATCAGTATAGTTCTAGTGAGTCAATACAAACAAACAAATGATGGGAAAGACTTTGATTCTGTGCCTCAAGGAGAATCCCTGACTTGTAGGGTTGCCCAGGTGTGGGTGTGTGCGTGTGTGGACATGTCTCAGTGCATTCATGTGCATGCGTGCATGCACACGTTTGTGTGACACGCACACATTTGTTGGGTGACAGGACAAGCAATGAAATCTGAATGCTCCAAGGAAATTAGCACTTCAGCTTTTTGTTGTTTTATTTCCTGAGACCCAAGAACTTCTTCCCATGCCAAGAATTCATTATTATTAGGGTACAACGGGGCTAGATGCCCATTAAATTGTGCAGACAGAAGCATGGTGGCATAGGAATACCATGCTGGACTGGGAGTCAGGCTGAAGATCAGGTGGTCATACATACACAGTGTAGTCATTATTCGCAACCTGGAGGCTTACCAGGCACAGACACAGTTCAAACAGTTGTCCAGACCTCACTAAGGGACCAGTTAGTGGCTGGCATGCTCGCAGGGCTGCCCTGCCAGGCTGTTCTTCTGACAACCCTCTCTGGCACTCCTTGACCCACTCTGGTACTCCTCCGGGCTCTGACTCTACATACACGAGAGAGCAATCTTCAGGGCCAAGGGCACATGCCTTTCCAGGGCACACATCTCCCCTCTGGGTCCCATTCTGGGTACTCAGAGAAATCCCACACTTGTAGCATGGAGCCTGAACCCACTGGGCTGTTAGGAAAGCGTGTCTGACAGGCTCTTATGCTGCTTGATTTGTGACATTTCCATGTCCAGTCCTAGAGTACATGAGCCTCCCCTAGGCCTCAAGGCCCAAGTACCACCCTGTGAGGAGTGTTTCTGGCCAGGCGCATGTGAGTCATGGCTCAGTTGCCAGCAGTGCAGTTATCTTGCACCAAACCATTTCCTCTCTGGGCCTTATATCTCTCATTGCTTAATCTGGGTCATGGTGAGATGGGTGAGCACTAAATGCTTTGAAAGATAAACATCTCTAAGAAAGGTGGGACATTAAAAAATAGTCTCCTGTACCTAGTGACCCACAGGGGCTGTCACGTCAGAAGGAAAGGCACATTACCAGTTCCATGTAGTTTGCGTATTCGTGGTTTCTGAGTGTAAATGACATTTAATGGTTTACAACTCTGTTCTATTGGTCAAATGCATTAATCTTCGAACATCAGATTTGCACACCATTGTAGGATGGTGCAACTAGTTCATTTAATCTAATTTAATTGTGCATAGAGTTATAGCCTTCTGAAGTTAGTATGTAAGCATATGCGAATCACATGCAAATAAGAATTCAAGTGCTTTCAGTAACCCAGCCCAGATTATAGCACCATAGCCCGGAGTTCACAAGTATCAACATTCATCCAACCACTAAACACTGTATCAGGTGATATAGTTTAGGAATGAATTCTTGTAAGCCCTCTTCAAGACAAATTCAGTACAAATAGGTGCCTTACAAACCCAGTGTGTGGTGAATTCTGAGACAAACTCCTACAGAAGTTGCACCGAACAGGTACTTCCTTTTCCTACTCCAAGGTCAGCCACCCTCAGGGCTGCTTCCACCCTCTTTCCACCCTCAAGAATAATTAGCTGGCAGGTCCATCAGTAAGACAGGTCCCTACCAAAATGCCAAAGAATCCCATGGTTTGCTTCCTTTTCCTTCTGCAGATAAGCAGCCTAAGTATTGAACCTCTTTATATCACTAAGTGACTAGTGCCCACAACCTGGGTGGTCATCCCAGGGTACTGACGGTTGCCTGACCCTTTGCTTCACCACCGTCCTTCCCAGCATGGAGAAGGAGCCTCAGTTTATCCTCCCTTCCGCTTCATAGGCAGGAAGGAGAGTTACAGCAGCAGGACAGGGCCCAGGGAACCTGGTGGCGCCCTCCTCTCTCTGCCATGCAAACAGGTTCAACAGTCCGGAGCAGCAGCAGCCAACAAAACATACTACAACTCCCCTACAGTGAAATGGCCAATACACCACGACTCCAAGGGAGAGGATTTCCATTTCATGTAACCTAAAAATAACCTTGTTTAATAGTGAAACTTGTTAAAACATGAGTCCTTTGTATTGTTAGAAGGAACTGTACATTTTCTCACTGGTTTGGTTTGGTGCTGGCCACCAGAAGAATTTTGTAGGGGTGTCTCTCAAACCCCAAGTCAGTTTCCTGGGATTCCCTAAGCAAACCTATCCTGCGCCCACTGGTGTATGTTGGGGTCTTATCATTTTAGAAGAGGGTGTCCTTCAGCAGAACCAGTCTCCACAGGAACAGGGTGCCAGGGTTCCCAGGAGCTCCGCCCCAGCCTGACACGAACCAAGGTGGCCTCAGGGGCCCTCTGCCCTAGGTAGGTGCCGCTGGCCTCTGGGCCACCCAGGGACAGACCCCATGTGTGGCTGCCTGCATGGCACTGCCGGGGATGCTGACCCTACCCGACCAGTGGGCTGGCTCTCCGCTGGGATGGTCACTAGGAGGCCACCACTCTGGCGCTCAGCATATCCTGAGTGTGTTGCCATCTCTCCCTGGGCAGGGCCTACTTGGGTGGAAAAGCGAAGGTGTGGTCTTTCCACAAAGCCCTGTGAGTGTTCACTTGCTCAAATGCTCAACCAGCAGTCATTCTCTCAGTCCAACTGTCCTCTCTGCCTGCGAGTGAGTTTTCTCTGGGTGTAGCTAAGGCACCAAATTTTATATAATTTTATTAAATAAAATGACCTAGATTAAAAAAAAAAAAGTATTGGAGTGCCAGGGTGGCTTAGTCATTGAGCGTCTGCCTTCAGCTCAGGTCATGATCCCAGGGTCCTGGGACCAAGTCCCAGATGGGGTCTCTGCTCAGTGGGAAGCCTGCTTCTCCCTCTCCCACTCCCTCTGCTTCTGTTCCCTCTCTCACTGTGTGTCTCTCTCTCAAGTAAATAAATAAAGAAAATATTTTTTAAAAACGTACTTCAAGCCCTAAGTGTGAGCCACAAATATTCTTAATTTTTTAAGTGGCCATGTTAAACAAATAAAAACAAACAGGTAAAATATATTTTGTTGAACTCAAGTTATCCAAAATATTATTATTTCCATGTGTCATCAATATAAAAATTATTAAGGAGATACTCTAAACTGTTTGGTCCCTTCCCCACACCACACCCCGACCCCCCTCCCCGTCCCATTGAAACTAAGCCTTCCAAAGCTGCTGTTTTACACTTGCAGCACATCTCATCTGGGATCAGCCACAGCTGAAGTGTTCATCAGCCATGTGCGGCTAGTGGCTGTCAGGGTGGACAGTGGAGGCCCAGAGTCTCCACCTTTCCTGACCGTGGCTAACCATAGGAGGAGGCTAGAGAAGGGAGACAAGGAGAAGCCAGGTTCTCAAATGAACACACTGACGGTTTATCTTTGCAGTAATATGAATAACCATCCCATCCGGTATGCCTGCTTATGTAATTAATTAGCATTTATAGAGTAATTTATGTTTGCAAGTGTTTTATTGATATAGTTGCCAGTATATTTACCTACGTGCATTTTACACTTTCATGTGTGCCGACCTGTGCTAATTACTGCTATAATTATTGAAGATATTTAAGAACACAACTCAGTTACCTTCAAGAACCCCAGCAACCATTTTAATAGCAGCTATAAATTCTATGTTCTACCCCCAAGCTCTATTTCACTGAGAAAATTTATACCTCCACCCCAAATTCTCCAAGTTTGTGGTCGGGTTCAGAGTGAAAAATGCATTTAAAAGCAATCTAGTCTTTTCCCCTTTGTCAGCTTAAATTTCACACGAACGAGATAGAAATTTAAAGACATATCTTGCAGGAGCAACAACGCATCCATACACAGTATTTCAACATGAAAAGCTAATTACAAATAATGACCACCACCATCAAACAGTGCCATCTCTAATACCGAATGGCTTTTCCTATTCCTCATCCCAAACTTCTTTCTGACCAACCGCGGAGCTCGTGAGCAGAAAGGGGCAAGAGCCCAGGCTGACAGAGCCCCAGGCTCTGTGCCCTGGTTACTCAGGTTCCTGGTACCCAGTGAGTCTCAGAGGATTCTGGCTTTCGGAGGGGAGAAGCAGCCTGGGCCAGCTAAGGAGACTGGTAGAAGGCAGGCAAATAGAGTAGAAGAGCTGGAATAAGCAGTTCTGAGGTACAGCAACATAGGATCGTGCCGTGGTTGAGAGATCTGAAAGACTATTCCACCTTACCCAGTCCCCTCCCCGCCCCCTGGCTCCCTCCCCCCAAATCAATGAGGGGGAAAAATTACAGTGCTCCAATTCATTCTGTGGTTCTGCTGCTCTCGGTGATTGGAAATGCCAGTGAGGGGAATGATATACATCATGTGATGAAAGGAGAGTACAGAAATATTCACCAACAGCTATGAAATGCAGCTGCCTCCACAGCAGAACCAGGCGGCTCCTGAATAGAACACAGCAACACCACCCAAGAGACTGAAGACCAACTCTGCCCCGAAGCAATTTTGTGAGCCCAATATTGGGGATTAGAGACGAACAGGGAGAGATCTTATGCCACAAATCACTGCATTGCCAATGCTGTTGCTACCTACTCTGGCTCTCCCCTGGGGAAAATCATTAAGCCTCTTTCTGTCTCTCCTTAAAATGGGAGCTAAATTGGCGACTTACCACAAAGGAGTGTTTTCTTAATTACTTGCGTACAAATTGCTTGATATTACTGAACGAGAGGTATCAAGGAGAAGGCAAGCTATTACCATGATTATTTTTGTTCTAATATAAAGCAGTAGGCCAAAGCCTTTTCTATCTTTTGGATTATGTTTCGGTTCAGTGATACTTCAGGGAATGGCCTCCTAAGGCTCTGACCGCCATTAGTACAAGCAGCATTTCAAAGGCTCATCCAGAGAGCCCTGCATCCCCAGGCCAGGCTTGATGGATGTGGAAGTGCAGGGGAAGCAAGGAGCACATCTGGGAGAGGGAGCCTGGGCACGAGTGGTGGCTTCATCCTGGGCGGTCTCAGCAGGGAAATATTCATCTCTGTTACCCACTGCCTCCTCTCCCCATGCAAGCCCGACTTGCAAACTTGGTCACACCTGGTGGGGGTGGGGCCCAGACTGCTGACCCCGACCGCACAAGCAGACTCTATCATTCACTCGCTCTGAGGTATCAGACCTGATCACAGGTTTCAGATGTAAACTTGGGTTGACACAGCATTTCCTTGCTGGAAAGGAGGACAGACATCTTTTCCATGTATTCTCTCTGAGGGCATGAAGAAGGAGAGATGTAGGAGGGAATTTTCCAGGCAAATGCAAGAAGGGCAGTTTTCTTGAAATCTTACCAGAGCCAGGGGCTTGTCCCTTTACCAGCAGTCTTGCCTCAAGGCCACGACCAGACTGAGCACCACTGATTCAAGAGCTGACTCTCCAGGATGGCTCTGTGAGTCAACCCGCCTGCCTAGGGATTCCGCAGAGATAGCAATTGCCCTGATTGCCTATTGCATCTTTGAAGCATGAGGTGATTGGGTCTTACGAGGAATGTGGGGTAAACAAAAAGTGATACACATAGTAATGACGCTAAAAAATTGGGTGGCATTAGAATAAGGGCTTGTATGGAATTCTTTTGATGAAAACATTTGTTCTTTTGGATAGAATACTATAGGATGCTTCTGAATAATGAGACAAGTTCTATAGCCCAGCGGGGTGGGAGATGTCTATCACTTGCTGTATCTGTTAGAGACCTGTTTATCCATTTGGCTAAAAAACTTTCTTATGAATTTCAGTGTATTATTTTTGCTATTTCTGTCTGACGATAGTGACAAAACGTTTAAACTCCATTTAGCTCCTGACTCTGTGTGGAAAAACTATTTCTCCTCCCATATGCAATTTTCTGTCCATTCATTAATTATATTGCTGCTTTCCTAAGTTTATTTACTGCCTTCTATATATGTATCTTAATTTATACTCCTAGTCCCATGGGGAGCCAATAAAATGTAAAATTTTATATAATAGCAGGAGCAGCCACAAATATTTTAATATCCAGGGCTGCTTCTGAATCCTAATTTTGCAGATGGTGTGAAGTTCATTTTATAGCAGCTACTGAAAACTAATAAATGCCATCCACATCACTCAGCATTGTCAATAATCCACCAGATTGTATGCCCAGGGAGGATGGGGAACCAGGAGGAGCTCCCAGCCATTCCCTAACCAGCCTCCAGCTGCAGACCCCATAGCTGCCTTGCCTTATCAGCTGCCACAGTTCTATTCAGGTCAGCAACTGAGCAGTGTCTTTTTGAACTTCTAATCTGCTAGTGAACAGATAACCTCAAGAAGCTAATTTGCTGCACAGAGCATGCCGGCGCCCCTCCCCATGCGTTCTCTTTGCTCCCCTCAAATGCAAGAGATGAGCAAAGGCAGAGCAGCAGCAGAAAGTGGCAGTGAAGCTACCACCAAATTGGGCAGAGGCAGAGAAGTTGTTAAGAACAGAGTAGCTAGGTCTCCCCCAAATTCATGTATTGAAGTCCTAACTGCCAATGTGATGGTATTTGGAGACGGGGCCCTTGGGAGGTGATTCGGTTGAACAGCCATGAGGGTAGGGCCCTATGATGGGATTCATGCACCTTTTAAGAAGAGATTCAAGCTCTCTTGCTAAGCAAAGGGCCTGTGAGCACATAGCAAGGTGAACCTCTTTAAGTCAGGAAGAGGGACCTCATCACCACCCAACCATATGGGCACCCTGATCTTGGACTGCCATTCCCCAGAACTATGAGAAAATCATTGTCTGTGCCAAAACCACCCAGCCTAGAGTACTTTATTACAGCTGCCTGAGCAGATGAGACACGAGTCATGCACGTTTTATTTTAGGATTCTTTTTTCCTTTTCAGTAAATTATCCCTTTAAGAAAAAAAAAAAAGGCACAAAGAATGAGAGAACAGCAAGGAGGTCAGAAATTGAGTAAATGCACATCTCACTTACGCCCTCCCATTCTTTGTTTTAACAAATAGTGATCAAGTCCTTACTATGTTCTAGGCATGAGGCAAGATACACATATATATCTATTATATTAATATGTAGATACATTTTTTTAAAATTACATATATCTATATTAACTGATATTTATTTATTTACTTATTTAATTTTTTTAAAAAGATTTTATTTATTTGACAGAGATTGTAATAGGCAGAGGCAGGTGGGGGTGGGGGGTGGGGAGCAGGCTCCCTGCTGAGCAGAGAGCCCAATGTGGGGCTTGATCCCAGGACCCTGGGATCGTGACCTGAGCTAAAGGCAGAGGCTTTAACCCACTGAGCCACCCAGACGTCCCTATATTAACTGATATTTAGTTAGAAGTTACCCAGGGATTCCCAAGTAATCCTTGTTCTCCAAGAACTTACAGTCCTGAGCGCCCTGAGAGAATGGAAGCAGGGAGAAAGAGAAAGGATTTCCAGCCTCTGCAGATTTGGGGAAGGAGGGAGGCATCCAGAGAGACCCTGGGGGAGATGCCAGGCTGCTGTTTGTGGCAGGTGGCTGGCTGGCCTCTTGGTCCTAACGAGTCTCTTCCCACCAATTCCCTCTTCTCCTCCACTGTGCCTCATAGAGCTGGTTGCTCTCTCTGGTAAATCTCTTCGATTTTCTCTTTTAAGGCTGCCCTGCTGATTTCTTGAACTGGATTTCATCTGGATGCAAATTCAAAAGGAGCATGAGGGTAATCTGCTTTTAGGCAGTCCCAGGAGATGGTCTGCTAACGGCTGGGCAGAGCAGCACTTCAAGTCAGTTTGATGAAATGTGTTAGTTCGGACAAGTCAGAAAACATCTGGTCCCAGAGCAGGTTGGATGCAGAGAGCAAGTAAATGGTCCTATCGAGTTTGTCTTCAGATTCACCCATGTTACCGGGGTGTGAGTTACAGAAGAGGAACTTTGGATGCAAGAGCTCTCTGTGTGGGGCGCCTGGCCTTAAATAGTCTGAGTTTTTTACAGATGAAATGTTCAACACATCTATCACAATCTTGCCATTGCAAAGCTCGCTTATACCCAGAAGCAAACTCAAACTGACTTTCTATAACATTTCATCTTTTTTGTGGTCTACGTTCCTCCCTTCTTCTCTTTTGGATTTATGCAAAGAGATGTGAAATAAATGAATCAAAATATACAAAGACACATGCCACTGCCCCTTGACAGGAAAGAGGTCATTTTCTCCAGGGACAGCCATCACAGCCTTCAGGCCAGACAGGGTCCCCTACAGTGTGGAAGACCCCTGACATCACCAGGAGCATAGCAGGTAACAACTTCAGGGTGTGGTGTGGCAGAACCACCAAGGCTGACTGGAAGTCTTCCCATCAAGCCGTGCACTAAAGCTCTCTATGAAGCAATGATGGGAGGAGGATGCCTACTGAAAAAAATCTTTTTTTGTGGAACAACTATAAAGTGTTAGTCCTGGAAGGGACAAAAAAGATCATCTGGTTCAGCCACCTCAGTACACAGTAATGGAAATGAGTCCCGGAAGGGTTAGGTGATTTGCTTAAACTCATGGCAACTAGTAGTAGGTACACCTAGGATGAGAATCCAGACAGAATGGAAGATGGGAGTCATTAATATTCTAGATATCCCAGTAAAGCACTCAGATGGTGCCTCTTTATAGTTAGCTGCAAAATGCTGACCAATTCCCTCTGTTCAGAGCTACTTAAAAAAGTGGTGTCAACTAAATGATCTAAATATCTTTCACTACTTTACTTGGTGATGTTTTTGCTAGCATATGGTTATCTGCTGCCTCAGGCATCACACACCCACCATGCTATGGATTTGGTAGGAAAATGTCTGAGCAAGGACTTGGGGACATTTGCCTGGTGGACCAGGCTAAGTGGGATGGGATCTTGACATAGCTGAGTAGAGATTCCAAAAAGGTTGTCTAGAAATTCAGGAGTTGTTTAGCGACAGTTGGCCCTAGGCCCACGGTTTTTAACAAAACTAAATATGTGTTTATAAATATATAATACAAAGAGTATATAAAAATGCATAGAGGGGTGCCTAGGTGGCTCAGTGGGTTGAGCCTCTACCTTCAGCTCAGGTCATGGTCTCAGGGTTCTGGGATCGAGCCCTGTTTCGGGCTCTCTGCTCGGCAGGGAGCCTGCTTCCCCCCACCCTCCCTGCCTGCATCTCTGCCTACTTGTGATCTCTCTCTCTTTCAAATTAAAAAAAAAATGCATAGAGTAAATAGAGTATATAAGAATTATGTATGGATGATGTCTTGTCTATTTTAGTTTTGGAGAGAGCATGAATACTTGAATTAGCCTAAATTAAATACACAGGTGATACCACTGCAATATTACTCATGTTTAAGGTAAGTGGAGATTAAAACCAATACATGTGGGACCCTATGTCACCAACAGAACAAATCCTAGCATTGGGCCTTGTACATACATTCAGCAAACATCAACTCTTGTCCTTCTTCTTATGGCAACTGAAGTTCAGTACCCCAAAGACCAGGCCACAGTTCTCTGGGCATCTGTGTTTGAATGGGATGACTCCAGCCCTGGAAGACTGGAAGGAAGACCATAGCATCCTGGTTTTCTTCCAAGGGAAGGTTTCAGTGTAGATCAGGGACTAAATAGAAAAAACTGTCAAAACTAAGGAGAAAGCCCAAAGCTAGAGGCCTGCTCCTGGGGTCGAGCCACTATGGCAAGCTGAACTCTAAGATGGGGAACCAGAAGTCAAGAAAAAATCATATACCCCAAGATCCTTGACAATAACACATCACCTTGTGTCATTCTATAAGAAAAGGCCACAATGGAGGCCAGTAGCCATGAGGGAATTTGGGTCCCATGCCTGGGAGGAGGGGGGCCTTAACTCCCAGCCCAGCTAATGTGGAATGCATGCAATCTGATGATCTGGGATACATGATCTCCAAGCATGTAATCTCTATGGCCCTATGAAGAGGCTTCCTTAGTAACATCATTATTCATGGAGAAAGATGGAGCAATGGGCTTTCCAGCACATGTGAAATTCAGGAGACATGAGGTTCTAAAGCATTCCAGAGCTACAACAATGAGCAAGGGTGGTTCACTGATGGCAACACACTAGAAACAAAGGATATCTATACTCTGGAATAAGAAAGGGCTGGTGAAAAGCACTTATTTCTGTCTAGATGCTGAGCTGTATACTCAGATATAACCTTACTCAGACCAAAAGAATTCAGTAGAGGAAATTTTTTTTTTTTTGGTAGCAAATTTTACTGTATTTAAAATAATCATCCTAGGTAAGTGAAGAGTTGATAAATGATCTCAATCTGCATACCGCCTTGTAAGAGCAGAGCTGTGTATAATTACAAGATTGTCCTGGGGGACCGTTGCTTTACTCCTTAGAGTGAGAAAGGCAAATCTTTGTGAAATGGCAGGCCAGGGTTCTTGGCGGTGAAGCAGGAGGAATTTCTTCTCACCCACTGCTCCTTTGCTTTGTGACTAGGGTGGTCTGAGAAACTCCCCCCAAAAGGAACACAGTATTTTCAGCTCTGAATGAGTTAGAGCACATGCCTTAAGGTTTTTTTTTTTTTAATACATGTAAAGACACACACACATATGAAGTTGCCACAAAAGGGACACCAGCATAGACATATGTAAAAGATGCAAGGTCTTATTATTCAAAATCCACTGAAAAGACAGCAACTGCAATGAGAGGGAGAGTGAATTTAAGTGGAACTGAGAGAAACAAAAAATGTTGCAGAAGGGTGAAAGAAGCTCAGGGGAGAAAAATGCTATGTCACCCACCACCGCGAGCTGTGCACTTTCCTCCTTATGCTCATCTCTTCCATGAAATAGACTCTTTCCTCGGCATCTACCTCTCTAGGCCCTTCAGCATTCACTAGGCTTTCCTCTTTTGGCCCACTGGATTTCTCTTCCAAAAGTGGCCTACCAATGGAAGACTGCTGAAGGTCTGGTGATGCACCTTCATTTCCAAGGGACAGTCAAGAGCTAGAGCTTCAAACTCTTATGTTTTCAGGGAACAGGAGATTAGAGGTGCAAAAAAAATTTAAGAACTAAAGCTCCTGATTTTGTTCTGAAATGGATGTGGGCACAACGTCCACTTCTTCACACAGCCCTGCCCTCCCACTGTAATGCAAGCCTGTTCAGTTTATATTAAAATCAGACCACTCACTTCGCTTAAATGTTTATGAAATGCCTGGTATTTAAATCTGTAAATTCCAAACTGCTATACAATTGTGTATACTAGAATTCTTTGTAAACTGAGTGATTCATGAAAACAACTGCCTGGTGACTTTCTGGCAGTCCTATAGAAAACCCCATATCAACCCCAGAAAACATCACTCTTAAAATTCTATTATACCAGATGAGACTCACCATGGGGCCATTTTTGCTTGGCATTCTCTCTGGATACTATGTAGCAGAATCTTAATTTCTTCCTCAAATTTATTTTTTTCTTCTTCTAATAGACTCCTTCTGAATTTTGGCAGGGCACATGGTTGTCCATACCAAAAAAAAAAAAAAAAAAAAAAGGTACATTTTATGGGTCACCTAACTGCTGTGTGCGGCCAAGTGGCAAAATTTTAACCGATGGAAAGTAAGCAGATCTAACTTGCTTTTATGGGTGTAAAGCAAATGAGAAGACAGGAGCTGGAGCAGCCCTTTCAGATCAAAGGAACTATTAGATGAGATTTGCTCAACGTTAAAGGAAAGAAAATGCAATACTGTGTTGAAGTATCATGTGTGGAGTCAGAAGACCTGGAAGGAGTTCTAATCACTTTGCTTACTAATAAGGCATAAGAGTTTGAGAAAGTCATTGATTTTTAAGTATTTCAGGATCTTCATATACTCAATCACAGCAATAAGAAGGGCTCTAACTATCTCACAGGATTATTGTGGAGACTCAATGAGATCATTCATGTAGGCGCTATTTGTAAAGATCTTTTTAAACAGCTGTCAGTTATGGCTGATAAAATTATAAACAAAATCAGTTCTATCCTTTCAAGTAAAAGCAGGTATTTTGAAGCACACACTTTATAGGAAAAGCTTCTCAATTCAGTCCTCTGGAAACTTGTCTGTTCAAAGAATAAAAATATCAGCAGGACAAATAATTTGTTTCCAATGTCCTAAACTTGCTCAAATTCTTAATGGTCTTCTGATGATCCTATACTTTTCTGTGCAAAGGCAGGTTCTGCTGTCACGAGCAACAGATGATTTCCCATTCTGACAAATCTGATGAAGAAAATTATTCTGCCAGGAATCAGACAGATGTCTAACAGCTGTATCAATGTGACAAGTTGATTGTCGTGGTGGATGTCTGTGTGACTGTACTTGTGAATTTGAAATAGAAGATCCCTAATATGAAGAGTTTGATGGCAGTTGTCTGTGATTCTACTTCCTAAATGTGGTCTACTTTCATTTCAGAATGACCTAGTTCAGCCTTCATATAACTGACAAGATATGCATACTACTCATGCTTACAAAGGTTGTCCTGAGTATGGCATCTAAAGGCTGAACACATTGGGGCACCTGGGTGGCTCAGTGGGTTGGGCCTCTGCCTTCGGCTCAGGTCATGATCTCAGGGTCCTGGGATGGAGCCCCACATCGGGCTCTCAACTCGGTGGGGAGCCTGATTCCCCTTCTCTCTCTGCCTGCCTCTCTGCCTACTTGTGATCTCTCTCTGTCAAATTAAATAAATAAATAAATAAATAAATAAATAAATAAAGGATGAACACATTACCAGACCTTCTGCATAGTTCTCAATGCAAAAACTGACACTTAGTCAATTTTAACCCAAAAACATTTCCCACAGAATAAGAGGAAGGAGAAACCAAAGTATTATCTTGATTGTCATATACCATTGCATAACTCCAAAACTAGGCACAGACTCCTAAAATCTCAGGCTACAATATGGATGATGTTTTCCTCTAATTGGTCACATGCTGAAGATGGCTCCAGCCTTCTACTTTAGCTGGACAGATGCCAGAAGTGTCATTCTGCTAAAACCAGAGGACCGACCTGGTCAATTGTTCCCTTGTCTTATAGATAATTTCATAGTTTAGAAGTTAGAGGCAGCAACAAGGAAAATTCCTACTTAACTCCCAATTTTGACTAATGAAGACTGGGCTAGTGACATGAAAAGGATAGAAATTTTGGCAGAAATTGATCCTATCATCTTGAAATTGGTGATACCAAAGAAAGATTTAATTGGGGACATATTCTAAAGCTTAGCAAAGCAAGTATGTATAAATGCAGAGAAACAAAATAAGTCATTTACACATAGGTGTATTTTGGGGTTTCCTGTCTCAACAACAGTCCATTTTTCTAAGAACTTTGTCTGTTAATGATCCCATTGATAACTGCATCCATTAATGACTCTGGACCAAGAGATCACCATGGGCTACCACATTTGTACCTGATAACTTGGATCAGGGATGACCTCCATTCCAAAGCCAGCTAATCCATGTAATGGGTATTATAAGGTTTTAGTTGGTACACTCTACAAACTGAAAGATCATAAACAATCAGAAATACATTCTGTAACACAGCAAGCCGAAGCCCATTCCTGCTGAAGTTATAGGAGATCTGAAATTAAGAGTAAACCAGGGAAGTTCATTTGTTTAGAACTGAACAGATGGCAGATGGTAGTGAGGTGTACAGAGGTAGGAAAAAGAGAGACAAGCTACAACACCAGATTCTATAGAAATGGAACTCCTATGTTTGATTCACAGATAGATTTCCATAAATATGTACTGATTGGGAAAAAGAGGGGAAGATATCTCAGGACCTCAGTTCCTGACTCTTGGATGCCAAGCTTCAGATACCAGGAAGACCAGCTAGGGTTTACTTTATGCCCATGGGTGTCTGTGATTGCCAGATGACATCTATCAACCATGAATGGTCTTCCTGGTTTGTTTTTGTTTAGTCTGAGCTGGTTAGAGTGGTACTTGTTATTTGTAATCCAGGGATCTTTATGTGTCTAGGTATGTCCAAAGACTCTAAAGTACAATACAAGGTTTCGATTGTCACTTTAAGGGCCCCCTCCTTAATTTCTGCTAACCAGAATCATTATCTCCTATGGCTGACACTTCAGGAAAACTTCTTCTACCATGGAATCACTTGCAACCTGCCACCCAAGGTATTCTTGGCAGCCAATGGCCTAATCGTGGCTCCTTAAAACATTTTCCTACACCAATTCCCCAACTGAGGTTCTGCCTCTCAGAAAACATTCATATATTATCATTCTCCCAAGTCTTTGACCAGAAACTATACTCAACTTTTTTAAAAAAGGCTTTCTCCAGCTCAGATGCAACAATCCAGAAAACCGTGATTTCCCCCACTACAAGGATTCAAAGTCCAAATGAGTCAGTCTATGTCACCATGGGCACCAGAGACACCAGAGCTAGGCAACCTGGAATCTCACATTTCCACAACGCAAATGGCAAAGTGCTTTCATTTATCACCAAAAATTCCCTACCCGCTCCTGGAATGGAGCAAGATGGGAAACCTATGTAATTAGACTATTCTTACTTTTTCCACCAAACTCAGATTATGTTATTTGGTGATACCAAGTTTTGGGATATTTCTTTATTGTCAAATATGTTGAAGTAACTGACCCGTTTTCTATTAGGTCCAAAAACTTGTACTTGCTTAGAAGATGCCAACTGGGAGATGGGCCTCAATTTTAAATTGGGGCTATTAGCCTTGATGATGATTTCTAAGAATCCTTCATTTCTGACTATTTTATACAATGTATTAAAGCCAAGTAAGATTGAATAGTGAGTGAAAAATCGAGGACATAACCTCCAGTGGCTATGGTTTACCTAGGTCTACTGCGATTGGGACCACATGCATTAAATTTATTTGGGAAGGAAACAGCCTGCTCATTAGAGCAGCTCACATTTTCTTCATGGGATCTTTTTCAAAAGTTATAAAAGGGACAAATTGAAACGTCTAAATCTGGCTTGACAGGTTTAGAGATTTTGAAGCTAAACCACATTACAAGTCTCTGTCGATTGTGGGCAGATGCTGGGAAAGCCAATGGGAAGAGAATCAACCTATTTGTACTGATCAACAGTTCCCACTCAGGTTCTTGTTTCTTCAGTGAGAGCTCTCTTTATGTTTATGTTAATAAACAGTTGCTATTGTCACCATGTGATCTACTGCTCTTCAAAATCCCTGTTTGCTCTCCAGTTTCTAGAAACTGATGTTAGAAGAGGTAGTGTCAGTGTGACGTTTGAGTTGTCCGAACAGAAGATAATCAAGACTGTCTCCTCCCTCCCTTTGCTTTTCCTCCCTTCATCACCTGCTACCTTCCTTCCCCTTCATCTACTTCATCTACTTTTCATCAGCTTCTATAGTCCAGAACTCCTTGTATTCTTTTTAAAGACAAATTCAGGGGCGCCTGGGTGGCTCAGTGGGTTAAGCCTCTGCCTTCGGCTCAGGTCATGATCTCAGGGTCCTGGGATCGAGCCCCGCATCGGGCGCTCTGCTCAGCGGAGAGCCTGTTTCCCCCTCTCTCTCTGCCTGCCTCTCTGCCTACTTGTGATCTCTCTGTGTCAAATAAATAAATAAAGTATTAAAAAAAAATAAAGACAAATTCAATGTTTTAAAAAAGGCATTTTAAAAGAAAAATTGGACATAATTAAAAGCTTAACTCAAGACTGTTTACCAAGACCAGAACTATAATGGAATAGGTTGTCATACTCTAGCTGGCCCAGTACCCTTAATGTTAGCAAGGCCACAGACTAAACACAAAGATCTGGGGTTGTTAAGTAGGTGTCTCTTGGTGTTGATTCAATGGAAGAAGGTACTTGGACATTTACTGCTTAGAAAATCCTATAGGCAACTCCTAATCAGGACACCATAGACATGCTATCCAAACCTGACAGCAACTCTCCACCAACCCACCTCATTTTAAATGCATCCATTGCACTTTACCAGGCCCCAAAGTCTCTGGGTATCAAAGGAACCAATGCCAAGGCAAGGGTGGTCAGCTTGGATAGAAACCCTAGGAGACAAATGGAACCCAGCACACTTGTGACCGACATAATGAGCCACTGGATGGCACTGTGGATCCATGCAAATGTGTATGGAAGGACATTTATCTTTCTTTTAAAAAGGCTGTTCAGCCTTGACAGGTAATTTGGCACATTTTGAGTTGATATGTGCCAAATGATTTGGCAAATATGTCACTTACCTCTGAAAATAGGCACACCTGCTGTTCTGGCCTTCAGGGAATAGAAGAAGGGTAGTTTCTCCCTGTCTTCATGTTGTTAATTTCAGAACCTAAAACAAGATTTTGGTCAATGATACACCAACCCCATTTTAAGCATAGTGCCATGTTTCAAGTGAATAAGAAGAGCTCAGTGTTAACTTATACAACGAATCTCTTCAGTCCAAAGAAGACACCTCTTCATCTTACCAGTGTGGTCCAATATGCCAGTAGCTGGCTCATCTGGCTCATGGCCATATGAATGGGATTTGTTTGAAAAGCTATGCCCCTTACTGGTCCTCCAACCAAGAGCTTTTAGGAAAATTTGATTCTAAACTTTCCTGTTGCAGAAGAATTCTTTGCCAATGTTTAATGTGCTTACTATTAAGAAAAGCTAAGCAGTGTGAGAATTTTTCTGAAGAAACATCTAAGCTGCCTCTTGTCCATCAATAAACCACTACTTTGGGGAACATAATGATGACAATGCCAAGTACACATTCCATTTCCACTAGGGAAGACAAATGGCAGGCCAGGCATCACTACAACATGCTACATGTTAGGCCAACTTCCTGGTACACCCGCTTTAGCTCCACCTCCCATTTATTTGCTAGCTACTCATGAGACCTATCACCATGCCACTGAACAAAAGTGGTTATTAATGGTATAACCTTGAGTTAATCTAATTTTTAAAATGGTAAAACATTTGCAAACCCAATTACCATAGTTAACTAAAAAATGACTTGGGACTACCTCCCAAGTAGCCAAAACATACACTGGGTTGGGAATAGGGGAGTTAGGGAGGAGAGATTCTCATTTCACCTTTTTGATTATTATCTTGTTATCACTTATTGACTTATAAAAGGCACATCTCATTGTTAAATCTACTCCTGTTTTGAAATGTATCAAAGGACCATGGTATTACTGAGGGACTCTGGCTCTCAACTCCGAAACTTGGCTTCTAGTCCCAGGTCTACCAAACCCAGCTGTGTTACCACAGGTCAGTCATTAACCCTCTAATCTGTTTTCCTTCCCAAGTACGAGGAAAGAGGGCAATTTAGATGAGCTCCATAGCTACAAAATGTTGGAATCTTGTTTAAATTTATCAAGGCGGTATAAGCTAACTTCAGTAAATGTTAGAATAATACGTAGCAATAGTGAAACTGGAGGGTACATTTGTTTAAATAAAATCTAAACCACCCATTTTCTTTAACGTAGTGTAGTAAGGCAAAGAAACTTTCGTAGTATTAAGAGTTTATGGAGGGGTGCCTGGGTGGCTCAGTGGGCTGAGCCCCCGCCTTCAGCTCAGGTCAGGATCCCAGAGTCCTGGGATGGAGCCCCACATTGGGCTCTCTGCTCAGCAGGGAGCTGCTTCCCCCTCTCTTTCTGCCTGCCTTTCTGCCTACTTGTGATCTCTCTGTCAAATTTAAATATATATACACATTAAAAAAGAGTTTATGGAAAATAATGTATATCTGTTTAAAGGATGTGTGGGTTTTATGATGTGTATTTCTTTTGCACTCAGCTTAGGAGTTTCAGTAAAGATTGTTCACAAAACATTGTTTTGATATGTAGATTCTGTTTTTTCTTACCTTTTCTTCTGTCTCAAGGTACTACAGTCTGTTTTCAGGGCTGGCCAGATGAAGAACATCAAGGAGGCTGTGGATAATCTTGAGGAGGGAGATTTCTTTGGATGGATGGGGTCAAAGTCCAATTAAAGTAGGCTGAGAAATAAACTGGAGATAAAAGTGAAAGCAAGTTGAGAACACTCATAGGAGTTTCCTATTAGAAGGTGCACAGAAGACAGGGTTTGTAGCTGTCATACAGAATCTACAGAGGGGTTCTTTTCCTGAGATAGCACGTCAGACATTCTAAGGTCTACTAAATACATGAGGAATCCATGGATAGACTTATTCAAATACATCTGCAGTTCTAACCACAAGATTAAGAGCTGGTTATAGATCTTGAACTCCCACTTATTGAAGATGAGAGCTGCCTGCTGCTCTCCCACATCTTGGAATTGTCAGGGTTTTCAATAAGCTGATGGGAAAGGGCTCAGGAGCATTCCTTTTTTCTGCTAAGTTAGCAGGGCTTTATTTATCAGATCATTTCAGATCTGGGAGATGATATTATCCAATCTCCTCATTAAACTGAAAAATCTGATGTTCAGATAAAGTAGGTCTTCAGATGTGCCCCGAGAACAGTGCTGGGTAAAGATTAAGAAAATGGTATTGGAACTAGACATCTTATGATTGAGTCCCCACTATGCCACCACTTAGTGGTTAACATGTGACACTGAGCAAGTCATCCTAAGTTTTCTTAAATGAGGGGATTGTATATGTCACAAATAAGCATCCTAAGAGCACATTCTCTTAAAGAATCATTGTGAAAATACACTGAGATAAGGCAAGTAAAATGCTTAGTCCAACACCAACTATGTAGGCCCAGTAAGCAAGGATACCATTCTTGCCATTATCTGAGCACTGGCATGTAAACGTGTCCAGATTCCAATTCTAATTTGTGAGGGGGAGGGGCTTCTCCACCACCCCACTTCACCCACCCCCACCCCCACCCCCCACCCCCACCAAGCAAGGCTCCAGGCTTTGCTGGGTGCTTACAATTCAACTCCCTTCTGATCCTATCTACCAAGGGATAGGTCAGAGTCCACCCACACCAACCACAAGCCCAGGTTGTAAACTGTGTTTCTGACCAACCATCTACAGAGCTGGAGGTTCCAGAACCCCTTCTAACTCAGGATATACCAGTCACAATTCCAGGTCATTGCTTGGACTTCTGACCGACCAGCTCTAGCTCGGAGCTTCCCATGACCGCCTCCTAGGATTTGCTAGAGTAGCTCAAACAACGAAGAAAACATTTTACTCACTAGGCTACGGGTTAATTGTTGAAGACATAACTCAGAAATGGCCAGATGGAAGAGATGCACAGAGCAAGCTGGGGGGAAAGGACCCTTCATACTTGACCTTCTCCTGGAAGTGCAGCAAACTCAAACCCGGAAGTGCTCTGAAACTGGGAGTTTTTATGGAGGCTTCACTACCTAATGTAGGCCAGATTCACTAAATCATTGGCCGATGAACTCCAGCTCTGGAGGTCAGGGTATGGGACTGAAATCCCCTAATTGGCTCCACCCGCAACCAGGGCCAACCTCAGGTGCTTTCTAAAAGTCTCTTCATTAACATAGCAATAGACACATTTAGAGTTCTCAAGACTTAGGAAATTTCAACGGTTTGGGAAAGTGCTCGACAACAACTGTGAATGAAGACCAAACATATATGAGAAATATATTTTGGTCATCTGAATCATCAAATATTTATAAATCATAACATCAGAGCATATATGGAAAAGATCATAAACTTGCATGCATATAAAATAATTTTTAACGTAAGGGGGATTTCTATAAAAGAAATGTAATAAACACTCTAGAAGCCACACAGGCCATACTGTTTAAGCCTTGCTAAAGTGCCTACCCAGGTGTATTTGTTCCACTCAAAGATTATTACTCATGATTCACTCAGGTCTAGGTCCTCTTTACAGTACCTGTTTGATTTGCTGCTGGGGAGTCAGCATCTCCCATTGTAAGAACTTTCAAGTTGCCTACTTACTGTCTGCATGCTGTTTAACCCTTTCTCCCCCTTTTTCTGCCCCCCCCCCCCCCCCACCAGGCTTTCCCTCTTGAAGTCAGCCATGGGTTTAAGTAAAGCCCACTGTGGTTAAGGACAACCAAGTGTCTGATGGGAGCAAAAGAAAATCCTTTTTCAACAGCTTTGCAGTTGACTCTATGGGATAGACACGAGAAAAAATGTAAATACAGGGCAGAAGAAAGGGACAGGGTGGCAGTAAAGAAAACCAGCCTAAGTCCCTCTCCAGTCCCTGGATGTGTGCTCTAAAAATCCATTTGCATCTAGTGGGCCTGCCAAGCGGGATCCCTGATTCTGTCAAATCCATGGGATGGGTGTCCACCTTTGTTGTTACCCCTGAGCCCAGGCACTGGGAGGTTATCAGAGCTTCTGCTTCTAAGAGTCAAAGAAGCTTAAGATGTTTTAAACCTTCACGTGGAAGCTTGTTTGCTTGCTTGTTTGATTGGTTGGTTGGTGTGTGTGAGTGTGTGTGTGTATAACAAATTCTCAGCCACTACTTTCTTTAGCCTCACTTCCTCAGTTGGTTTTCTTCTCGCTGGAGATGAGCAACACAGGCTTGAATGAAAACCAATATAACAATGCAAGTTAACTGGAGTCTGAATGGATCAGGACACTTGAAACCCAACTTGATAAACCCCCACAGGGTTTGGAAATGAGTCTGATGGGAACCAAAAAAAAAAAAAAAAAAAAAAAAAAAAAAATCTGGTTTCCATGGCCCCAGGGATCGATTTACCAACTTTCTACAGTAATCCCTAGACTATAACTAAATGCTTAGTTTTAAATAAACAATATATGTTTATGCCCCTATTTTACATGATACTGTAGTAAGGGTGTTACATAAAGAAATGCAAGAGAAAAATGTTAACAGTCTTTCTAGACACTGATGGAACCTATAATATAGTGGGAAAAAGTAAGACTGTTTTGTTTTTTCTTGTTGGAGCTGACATATACTTACTTTTTTCTTTTCCTCATTTAAGTATGTCAAAATGTTACACTATCTTTTAGCCAAGCTCTGATGCACTTTCCCTCATTTAACCCTTCCTAAAATTTATTTTTCGGGGGGGGGGAAGGGGAGGGAGAAGGCTGTTTCCCACTAAAAAGAAAGTCTTCTAAGCTTGAAGCAGTAAGAAATTTGACACAGGACTTATTTGAGACTACCACAACATGAATAGGAATGACAAGCCCGGGCTTCTGGGTAATGGGAAATAGAACTGTTAACCTTTAGTCTGTCCGCTGAATTTTGGTTCTGGGTATAATGACACAAAGTCATTACCCCCTGAAGGTCCATGGTCTTTGGGGAAATGAGTGTATAGTGGTTTCAGCTTCATCCCTAACAGCCCAGAGTCTCCATCAGACTGGCTGCCATTACAATTAGAGTTAATTGTCACCAGTGCCACAGAGAACAGGGATTGAATGAGATGGGAGAGTGAACTACTTCGCCTGCACGGCTAACAGTGGTCCCTGAGCAACCAAGGACTGTTCTTCTCCTAGGCGGTGGAAAATCCGGTTTTGGAAATTTAAGGAAAATGAACGGAAGGCCTGAAGATGTCTGTTCCTACATTCAGTCACAAAGTCTTGTGTTCACACGGAATAACATTTTAATAGCCAGTGTCATTTAAAATTATATTTAATTAAAGTCCCATCTGTGTTCAGTCCACAGAAGAAAGAATGGTAAATCAGCTACTCCACTTCTAACGAGAATCAAGTATCTTCTTGGGAGGGTACCATGTGACGTAGTTTTGGAATATAGGTGAGGTTTGGTGGGTGAGGTCCAGAGCCAACAGCCAAGAAAGAATTCTTGAGATGCCTTTGGTGCAAAACAGGGGTTTTATTAAAGCACAGGGACAGGACCCACGGGCAGAAAGGGCTGCTGCCATCTGCTACTCCTGGCCACCCCAGAATTATGAGGGGCACCTGATTTTATACTTTGGGGTTGGGAGAAGAAATATAAGAGAAGTTCTGAAAGGACTTTAATATGCTAAAGAAGACTCACAGGATACCTCAGTCCTCGATATCCTCAAACTAAGGTTGTTTTTCCCTCGAGCAAGGCATTAACATTAAGACATTTGGGAGCGTCCCAGAGGAACTTTATACTCTGCCTGCCTCAAGTGTTTGTCAACGGGTTGCAGGTTATAAGAATATTTATTCATTTACATTTCCTTCTGCCTTTGTTTCCCACATCACCATTG
Organism: Meles meles; assembly: GCF_922984935.1. Lineage (NCBI taxonomy): Eukaryota > Metazoa > Chordata > Mammalia > Carnivora > Mustelidae > Meles > Meles meles. The sequence goes on from NC_060068.1 coordinate 92,100,316, forward strand.
AGTCTGAGTGCTTTCAGATGGTAGGCTTGTTTTAAAAATTGCTTATCCAGGCAACAAAAGTCAATGCTCCCTCTTTGGAAGAACCTCCATTGGAGAGTTTTTAAAATCGACTTTAGCTGGACACTTTAGAGGCAGGGTTTGTTCATTTCCTTGTTTATTGTAGGTTGCATTTAAGCCTCAAATAGCAACAATGGTGTAGTTTTAGAATAAAAGAGGCAATTAAATATAAACAGTGGATAGAAATAACCCTAGCCTCTTTTCTTCACATATTTATAAAAGATGTTTCCTTCTCTTTAACCTTATCCTAAATACCATGAGGGAGCTTGGATAACTTCTCTTCCAATTGATGTTTCTAAATTGGTGACATACAATTACCTTCTCCATATTCACGCTGCTGAATAAGCTGAATTTTTAAATTATACACTTGTAGCTGGTTGAAATCTTCCCTGAGTATAAAATGGATGTTAAGTGTCTTGAGAGTTGATTTTAAGATGTTTTATTGTTTGATTTCCTGACAGGAAAACTAGTTTTACTTCAAAACTCTTAAAAAAGACTACTGCCATGCTAACTCTTTTCTGATCTTTGGAATGATTCTCTGATTCTATCTCCTGCTCCTGTCCCAGGGTCACCAGGTAAACTCTAACCTGAAAATTCTGGCTAAATTCACCTCCTGAGAGCAAGGGACTTAAGAGTTTCAAAGCTACCAGGTACAGGGGATGGAATGGGTAGGCTTCAGTATGAAAGTATTAACATGCTTGATGAGCTCATTGATTTTTAGCTTATTTGTAAGACAGCCTGATTTAATTGGGGGAAATTCTAATATGTTCTCATCCAAGGGCTTGACAAATAACAGAAATTGAGTCATTTGGGGTTGTTTTTGTCTTTTGTTTCTTATCTGCCCGGTTGTGAAAAATGATACCATCACTCGGAGAGCTGTTTACAAGCGACATGAACTCCCGTATCTTACCTCCCCACGTCAGCCAGCGCAGACCTGGCTGGGACTTAAGAAGGGGTGGTGATGTCAGTGAGAGTAGCCGAGCTGATCCGGAGATACACAAACCGGGACACAGGAGGCAGTGAGGCAGGGGCTCAGCAGACAGGCTGGAACAAAGCCTTGGATTTGGAAGTTATAAAGATACAAGAAATAGAGAAGCCATAGATTTGGGAGAGTTCGTTCACATGGCACAAAGAAAGAGAACCAGATGCTGACAATGGAACCCTGGGGCACAGCAGCATTTTAGGGGAGAGCAAAAGGACCAACAAAGGAAACTGAGAAGAACAGCCAGACAGACGAAGACATAGAATTAAGAGATGATACTGTCCCCAAAGCCAAAGAAATGCTTCAAGCAGGAAGAAGGAGTGTGCAGTGCCAAGGCTGCAGAGAATTCAGATAATGATGGAAGCTTGGGGCACGTCCATCACACATGAACACTGAGGCCTTTGTGACTCTAGGGTCAGGAAAGCAGTTTCTGTGGGATGGTGGGGCAGAAATCACACTGTAGAAAGAGGGTCAGAAATTAGTGGGAGAAGAGGAAGTTAGGCTGTAAAGGGTAATAAGACAGAGGTAATCTGAGTGATATTTGGGATTTAAACCATTTAGACATTTGTTTGGTATTATGTTTTAAGGAACTGAGAGGGCTGAGATCTTGGGTCTACCCAGGGATCAGCTTGCACAGCAGAAGGGAGGTGGAAATGTTTAGGAACGAGAGCCGGGGACTTGATGGAGGGAGCCTTGAAGGTGGTGCCATAATTGAGACTGACCACACGGACTGAGACTTGCCCCAGACACAAGAAGGAGACCCAACCCCTTGCCTGGACTGCTGCCAAGGGAAGAGGCAGAGAAGAAAGGAATGGATTTAGACACATTTGTGGTACGCTGTAGCATAAGAGAATCCTATGATGACTTTTTGCTTTCTGTAAAGAGAAGTTATGGTTTTCTGGAGAGAACAGGGAGAGACTGGAAAGGAAGGAGCTTTTAAGGAGTAAGATCCAAAATAGCCACTGAGGGGCATGGGAGAGGGGAACTAACTAGCCAGGTGGAGGTAAGGGCCTTTACCTGAGTTATGTGTCTGTGGCTAAATCAGCTAATTTGATTACAGATACTGGAGGAAGTTAGCTTTACTGTTTCCCAGACATAGAATGCACCCCCCAACTAATGTCACAAATGTGTGTGGTTGAGTGTAAGAGAGAAGCAAGTGGGAGACCATGGAAGGATCCAGAGCACCTGGGAGGGAAGGCTAGCAGGTAAAGGACGAGAAATAGCTTAAGCTGGTAGTTTTCATCCTACTGCAGTTAGCATGCATACCTTCCCCTGGCCAATCATCAGTCTTGGTTCATATTTGAAGAGTGGGCTGTGGTCCTCACTACACTTGTACTTTCAGTCAGAACAAGGACTGGTCCTTTAATTTAACAAAAGAAAAATGTCATATTACCCCAAACTGGATGGTTTTCCATTATTCTGTGCACCCCCTTCCAATCCTACATTAAAAAAAAAAAATCACTTTTACCAGTTTGATTTTGGTGGCCAAGTGACCTTGATTATTATATAATTCTTCAAAATGGCTTAGCCACTTCAGTGATTATAGTGCTCAGAGGATATTTTTACATTCATTTTGGTCTACTTTTGAATCTTTCTTAGGATTTTTGTGTGTGTTCTTTGTGTGTGTGCGTGTGCGTGAGTGTGTGTGTATACTTTCAACTATTAGGACTTTAAAAAAATTTTTTTTAAATGTAATTGTGATGCAGAAAACAAGAGAAAAGTTTGCTTACTTAGGAAAAAGTGTGACTCATGATGAGAAAGTTCTCTTTTTTCCAAAAGCCTTGTCATCCGACTAATATGACCTCGGTTATTTTTAAAATTAGTTTTTCCAAGTTGTCTTTAAAATTTCTGGGAGGTCAACACACCTTTAAAAAAAAAGCCAAACCAAAGACCAATAAACCAATTTCCCTGCTTTCTCTTTTTCATACCATCTTTGTGCTAGAAACATATTACCCCTGACGCCGGATGAAGTTTCCTGACTGTTTAAGTTCTTAATCTCAAGATAAAGTAGGGAGAGTGGCATTGAACTAATCCATTCTTGAAAACATCTTAACATTATAAGCAGAACAAAGTGGTACAAAATGTATTCAGCCTCACGGATTTCTCTAGATTGTAACCAGAATAGAAAATGGCAGAATGTATTAATTCCTAAGATAAAATTATAATGAGAACAGAAAATGGTGCGAGATGAATTAATGTAGCGGCAGGCTTCTGTCTGCAGAGCTCAGCGTTCTCTAAATACCACACTGCAGCGCTCTGTAGTCAGCCTCTGTCTTGTAATCTATATTTTAAAGATGCTCTAAAGATAAAGCCAGACCATATTCTTGTCTCCGGGAGAACCGCCACAGCACTCTGAACACTCAAGGGCCCCAGGGAGACAGCAGGCAGACTTACCTTGAGGGGACAAAGCAGATTTAAGTTAGATAGCGGGAAGATTTTTATTACTGCAAACATACGCTGACGTGCTTCCTTCAACCACAGGTCATCTTAAATCTGGAACTCCAAGGAAAACTCAGTTTGAAGTGGCTGCGCTTATAAAAGAAACATCGGCTCTTTGTTAAAAAGAAAAAAAAAAAGGTTCCACTTCACAGTGTATTATAACTATTTGGTGGTTTCTGTCATTGCTGTTTGGGAGTGCAGGGATGACCACCTTATGTCTGTGGTGATTTCAAACAGATTCTGTCCCAAGTGTGTGTCTGAAGCTAGGCTGTCTTTTACAGTATCTTTCATCTATATTATAAATATACTTATTAATAATCCCTCTATAAATTTGGGGACAGAGTTGAGAAATGCAGTTGAGTATTGTAGTGATTGCACCCACAGTGTCGTTCAGATGCGTATTTTTACCAGCTTTGTACTGTTCAGTGAAGTCAAATGTGTCCCCACAAGAAGCCACTGAGACACACAGCTTCAAACACTTCAAAGGTGACTGTGGTTCCAGAAGCCACTGTGGAAAACCTCGAGTGGCGATGCTAGAATTTTGAAATGTTTAATACTGCTTGTTCCACATAGCTTTGCATCCTCCAAGACCTGATCTGATTGCAAATTTTTAATCCAAAAATCTGGTCTTTGAATCAGAACAGGTTTGCCGATTTGATTGGCAGCAATATGCTCTTGTTTTGAATGTCCATGATGCAGGAAATTTGAATCCAGATTTTCCCCTCTGCATTAATACCATGACTTGGGGCACAGCTAGGTTACCCAAACTATGAATTAGAGTTTTTAATAACGTCAGAGCAAGGCATTAGCAGTACTGTCTTATCATGACTGGTTGTGATTTCAGAAGAAATCTGCTAACTCGATGATAATAAGCAAGAATGAATTGTGAATTACCAGAATGTGCTAACTCTAGATGATATTGTGACCCAGGCTATGCACCTTTAATGGCCTCTGTTCACGTTATCACCAGCCACCATAGTTCTGAGACATCACCTCCTTAAGCAAACTTGGAGACTTGTGCCTGTACCTTTCCTAGGACAATTTCTTTTCCCCCTGACCCCCTCCATCTGTCCCTTTGGTCTTGCCCTTACACAATCAGGCATTATCCCCTTGGAAATAAAGCTGTTTACTTCCTCTGACCTGTCTCTAAAGATACAACCAATGGTATTGTAGCTGCTCTCATGTTTCATTAAAAGAGAGAGAGACTCAGGATGGAAATCCAAAATTGCCTTATGCTTTAAGTTTTCAGAAATCAAAACCTTTAAGAAAACGGTACTTCTGAGCTTATATTTTGGAAGCTGGAGTTAATGAAGCAGCCTCTTTTTCTGGAGAAATTTAACCTAACATATATTGTCCCCACTGTTTGCACACCCAGTACACGTAACATTTGCATTTTCTTTTAAAACCATAATAAGGAGAATTAAAACCCTATGATTAACCATTTAACATAAAATTAAAGGGCCATGGCTATTCATTAGGAAAGTACTATACACCTAGAATTCAATCAGATCTCAAAGAGGTTTTTCTTTCTACATAAATTGCATTTCATAGATTTGATATTTCTATCTTTTTTTCAGGCATAGCTCATAATATTTTTTTCACATCTATAGGATTTTGGGGGTAGGATAACACATTTTGCTGAGTTTACCACGGGCTGGATTTTTACTTCCCTGCAGAAATTCCAATTCTCCTCAGCTTCTGTAAACTACATTAGGCTGAAAAGAAAGGGGCCCGGAGAAGGCATGAGGCAACTACAATAAATTGGCCTGCATGCATGAACCTTACAGTCTAGAAGGAAAGGCATAGACACTTTTCTACACAGAAGAACTTTATACATGTAAAAACGAAACAAAACAAAAAAACAAAAACAAAAAAACCCTAGTGATATAACAGGAAGGGTTGAATATTTGGAAACAGAATTCAATGTAGATCCTAATCTTCTGCTGTATTCCATAATAAATCACAAGTATATTAAAATAAAAACTGTGAAGAGGAAACAAAAGTTCAATATTTACCTGTTCCTGTATGTGGAGGGATTGTCTGCATTTGAAAACAAGAGAAAAGTACTACATGGAAAGAAAATAAATTTGAATCAATTTTAAGAGCCCAGTTAAAAAAATAAATAGAATTAAGAGACAAACAAGAAACAAAGAAAAGCATTTGCCACAATAATGAAAAAGGTCAAAACTACTTATCATACCAAAAGCTCATACAAATTGATATATACCTAAGACTTCATGAGTAAATGGGCGAAGTGGTACCAAACGGCAAAAGTGGGAACTCAAGAGACCAAAGTGAAAAAGACATAGAAAGCTAGAACAAGTTACCATTCAGTAGCAATCATTGCAGTGGAGGCCATATTTGGTGATGGCACTGATAGAATGAATGGTCACGTCTGTCCCACAGATGACAGCGGCACTGAGGGGCCTTTCTGGACATCAGTTTTACATGTATCAACAGCCTTAAAAAGACTATGTTCTTTGTGTCCACAGTATATTGCGAGACAAGAAAAGAAAATTATGAAACTGTTTTTAAATAATACAATTCCATCCCTGCTCCATGGAAAGAGGAGGAAGGAAGGAAGGATGGATGGATGAATGGACGGATGGACAGATGGACTTGGTGGGGAAACAATGGTATTTTTTTTAAGTGTCATGGTTTTTCTTTGTTTCTTTGTTTTTGCAATGAGTCCATATTGCAATCAGAAAGGAGAATAAAATTCTCTTTAAAAAGAGAAAGAAACTTGCAAAAAATGCTCACATCCTTTGCCCCAGTTGCTCCTCATTTAGAAAATCATCCAAAGAAAATGGCAAAAATGTAGACAAAGATTTATGTACAAATATGTAGTTAAAAATGAAGACAACATCAGGAGACTATTGAAATAAATTCTAGAACATCCAAAAGATAGACTATTTTGCAGTTGTTATAAATTATATGTCAGGATTTTCAATGACATGGCAAAATACACCACAAATTTTAAGCAAACAGAATAAAACAAAACAGGGTATGAACCATATAAAAAGAATGATCCCAACCTCAAAAAATGCAAAAAAGACTAGAACCCCCCCCCACTCCAAAATGTTAATAGGGGTTATCCCTGGGTAGATTAATTATTAAGAATTTTTTTCTTGTCTTTTACCATGCTTTAAAAAATTATTATATACTTCTATATTATGTACTTTTATACCATGTACTTTTTTGTACATTTTCTTTTTCTATGATGTACTTTTATAAGGAGGAAGGGAAAAAAACCTAGATCCTCTGACTTTCCATATTAAGTTCTTTTCATTATATCAGGGTACAACAGTTTTCTTCAATAAAGAGCTTTGCCTCAGACCAGAAATGATGAAGTATTTGAAAGAGGCCATAAAATCTGCACATCATTGGGAAAATAAAATTTCTCCCACTAAGCAGCAAGCATCACTGTCCTCTACCTACTTTGCCTAATGACACACCAGCTAGCTAATGTCCATTATTTAGAATGACTTACTATGCTGCTAAACACAAGCAGCCAATAATCCATACTCGGGGGGACATCATTTCTAGAAACACAACCTCCAGAAGCTCTGCTTTCCATTAATGAGGTGCTAACTCTCAGAAGCAAGGATCAGTGGCATGGCCACATGTAGTACCTTGGATGGTTGCATCGCTGGGTGCATTGAATAATCACTAGATAAACATCTGAGCACCAACTGCAAAAAGATACTCCTGTGGGTAGTAAAAAATGTTCTCTGTTTGCGAGTTGAGACTTACCCCTGTGTTTTGGAAATACCTGAATTGGTCTGGCTCTTTTCCAATTACAATCTGTTCGTAATCACCCAGGGTCTGTAACATCAAGCAGTGTTATGAGGGAATTAATTCTTTCTATGTGACAGTTGTTAGTGTAATTCATGTCCTTGTTTTTAATTGCTGGATCAAATTACTTTGTAGATTATTTCATATTTCATCCCAAGAGAAAGGAATAGAAAAACGCACAGTGCCTGTGGTGACTTATTTGTTTAGTCTACCCAGAAAAAAAAAAGGGGGGCAGAATTAAAAAGATTGACTTTCTAAACAAAATGGCTCTTCTCTATCCTTAGAGCATATTTTGGATGACTTTAGATGGAAAGTTAGCCTGAGTATACTCTTTCTGTTTAAACACTCTAGGAACTAAGTTTATTTTCATAACGGTTCTGCCAAAATAATGGCCATAAAGGTCACAAAGCAATATCTCCTAATAAATACTTTGAAAAGGATTTACAATTCAATGCTCTTTCGTTAAAAGAAGTACCTTGCAGATAAGAAATTAATGAGATTTAGAATAATTTATTAAGGAACACCTAATAGACTCTCATGAGATTCAAATGTCAAGATGTTAAAAAAAAAAAAAACCACAAAAGAAACTTAGCAAATGCAAATTGTATTTGGGGGAAAAGACAAAGAGTATTTGAAAAATCCTAGAAGTGTTTGTTTTTGCAGTGCTGAAATTTAATTCTTGTATTTGAATACATACCCAGTAGACATTTCTTCCACTTTAGAGTCAAACCCATCAAATGCTTTTCACCCTAATGTTCGGAATCTCAGAAAGAAATCACCTATTTCTTGGGTGTCTTATGAGTTGAGAGTTTACTTGCAGGCTGATAGGGAGGTGAAAGCCCAGATGAGACAAGCTCACATAACTGAAAAGCTATAGAGAAAAATTAATTGTTCTCTTTATTTCCACTTTGTGATGAGTTGAATGAAGAGCAAAACGTATTTATAACAATGGGACACTTGAAATGAACTGTTGCTGTAACTGTTCAAGGCCAGCCAACATTCATATTGCCTCGTAAATAGTCATCTTATAAAGTAGACCTGAGTGATAAACTAAAGAGGAATTATAGATCAGTGATCACTTAAAAGCAAGCAGCAGGGGAAACTGATAAATACTGCCTGGCTGCTTGGCAAATAAAAAAACTCAGTCATCATTAGAGAGGGAGTGGCAACTTGCTGATTGCTGGGAAATTACACCAATAGACAAATGAACAGACCCACTCACTTAGGGCAAAGGTACCTTGTAGTTCAGGTAGAAAAGTACTGTCAGCACGGAAAGGTCCTTGAAATAGGAGCTGACCCTGCTACCCCCAAAACAGAAGACATATATACAGACTCGGTGTTGAAAAGCTGGCAGCCCTGGATCCATTTTCTCAGCCTGAGTGCTGCATGTATTATCGTCACTGTCATCTTTGAAAAGGGAAAAGACTATCTAGAAAAATAGTTGTCTTTTCCACCCCTGGCACCACCAAAGGATTACAAAGAATTCCTGTGGTCACTTAGGTCTCTCCTTATAAACCCAGTCCATTCTAGTCTATTAGAGGAAACCGACATGGTTATATTGGTTTAAACACTGGTTGTAGAGTTCTCTATTTTAAATGTTGTTTGTTTGCTCATGTGTTGATCAAAAGAAGGAAGTTACCTGTTACAGGCTAAGTTGATGGATGGCGTAGATTTTCTAGCTACACTTGAACCACGACAAAGCAAGTCTCTAATGTTGAAGGAGCTCAAATCCATCTAAATAAGTCTCTTTAGGAAGACAAGAAGGCATGGGGCTACCAGGAGTCCACTGGGGACTACGCCACGTCGTCCCTGTGCTTCACACCAATTTCATTTAGACTGGAAATAAAAAACCATCTGAGGAATTTAGGGCTGCTCATCTGTTATCATAGATTACCTGTGTGCAGGGCACTCACATTTATAAGGCTAACTGACATACTTGGAACAGCTCTGTGAAGTGTGTGTTGTTATCCCCCCCCCCCCTTACGAAAGGAGACTGAGGCCCAGAGAGATCTGGGATTCATCCATGGAATGAGAGATGGAGAAGCCAGAACCAGGAGAGTTGCAAGTATCCAAGAGAATGGTAAGTTAATACCTAGAGCATCATCACATTACAAAAATTTTACATTATATAAAATATTTCATCAAGAAATGTAACAGGTGGCCAACATATACCAATTACAGTTTATTTTTGTATGCTTGTTCCAAAAGAAGATTTTTTTTGGTTTATTTACAGCATAACAGTGTTCAGTGTTTTGGCATCACACCCAGTGCTCCATGCAGTACGTGCCCTCCCTATTACCCACCACCTGGTTCCTCAACCTCCCACCCCCCCCCGCCCCTTCATAACCCTCAGATTGTTTTACAGAGTCCATAGTCTCCCGTTCATCTCCCCTTCCAGTTTCCCTCAACTCCCTCTCCTCTCCATCTCCCCATGTCCTCCATGTTATTTGTTATGCTCCACAAATAAGTGAGACCATATGAAACTTGACTCTCTCTTCTTGACTTATTTCGCTCAGCATAATCTCTTTCAGTCCCGTCCATGTTGCTACAAAAGTTGGGTATTCATCCTTTCTGATGGAGGCATAATACTCCATTGTGTATATGTACCACATCTTCCTTATCCATTCATCCACTGAAGGGCATCTTGGTTCTTTCCACAGTTTGACGACCGTAGCCATTGCTGCAATGAACACTGGGGTACAGATGGCCCTTATTTTCACTACATCTGTGTCTTTGGGGTAAATACCCAGCAGTGCAATTGCAGGGTCATAGGGAAGCTCTATTTTTAATTTCTTCAGGAATCTCCACACTGTTCTCCAAAGTGGCTGCACTAACTTGCATTCCCACCAACAGTGGAAGAGGGTTCCCCTTTCTCCACATCCTCTCCAACACACGTTTCCTGTCTTGCTAATTTTGGCCATTCTAACTGGTGTCAGGTGGTATCTCAATGTAGTTTTAATTTGAATCTCCCTGACGGCTAGTGATGATGAACATTTTTTTCATGTGTCTGATAGCCATTTGTATGTCTTCGTTGGAGAAGTGTCTGTTCATATCTTCTGCCCATTTTTTGATATGATTATCTGTTTTGTGTGTGTTGAGTTTGAGAAGTTCTTTATAGATCCTGGATATCAACCTTTTGTCTGTACTGTCATTTGCAAATATCTTCTCCCATTCTGTGGGTTGCCTTTTTGTTTTGTTGACTGTTTCCTTTGCTGTGCAGAAGCTTTTGATCTTGATGAAGTCCCAAAAGTTCATTTTCGCTTTTGTTTCCTTGGCCTTTGGAGACATATCTTGAAGGAAGTTGCTGTGGCTGATATCGAAGAAGTTACTGCCTATGTTCTCCTCTAGGATTCTGATAGATTCCTGTCTCACGTTGAGGTCTTTTATCCATTTCGAGTTTATCTTTGTGTACAGTGTAAGAGAATGGTCGAGTTTCATTCTTCTACATATCGCTGTCCAGTTTTCCCAGCACCATTTATTGAAGAGACTGTCTTTTTTCCATTGAATATTTTTTCCTGTTTTGTCGAAGATTATTTCACCATAGAGTTGAGGGTCCATATCTGGGTTCTCCACTCTGTTCCACTGGTCTATGTGTCTGTTTTTATGCCAGTACCACGCTGTCTTGGTGATCACAGCTTTGTAGTAAAGCTTGAAATCAGGTAACGTGATGCCGCCAGTTTTCAACATTTCCTTAGCAATTCGGGGTCTCTTCTGATTCCATACAAATTTTAGGATTATTTGCTCCAGCTCTTTGAAAAATACCGGTGGAATTTTGATCAGAATGGCATTAAAAGTATAGATTGCTCTAGGCAGTATAGACATTTTAACAATGTTTATTCTTCCAATCCAAGAGCATGGAACGGTCTTCCTTCTTTTTGTGTCTTCTTCAATTTCTTTCATGAGTGTTCTGTAGTTCCTTGAGTACAGGTCCTTTACCTTTTTGGTTAGGTTTATTCCCAGGTATCTTATGGTTCTTGGTGCTATGGTAAATGGAATCGATTCTCTAATTTCCCTTTCTGTATTTTCATTGTTAGTGTATAAGAAAGCCACTGATTTCTGTACATTGACTTTGTATCCTGCCATTTTACTGAATTGCTGTATGAGTTCCAGTAGTTTGGGGGTGGAGTCTTTGGGGTTTTCCATATAAAGAATCATGTCATCTGTGAAGAGAGAGAGTTTGACTTCTTCCTTGCCAATTTGGATACCTTTTATTTCTCTTTGTTGTCTGACTGCCGTTGCTAGAACTTCTAATACTACGTTGAACAAGAGTGGTGAGATTGGACCAGATGGACCTCATAGACATATACAAAACATTCCACCCTAAAAAAACAGAATATTCATTCTTCTCAAGTGCACATGGAACCTTCTCCAGAATAGACTACATACTGGGTCACAAAGCAGGACTCAACCGATACCAAAAGACTGACATTATTCCCTGCATATTCTCAGATCACAAACTCACTTTGAAACGGGAACTCAATCACAAGGAAAAGTTCAGAAGGAACTCAAACACCTGGAAGCTAAAGTCAACCTTGCTTAAGAATGCTTGGATCAACCAGGAGATCAAAGATGAACTTAAACAATTCATGGAAACCAATGAGAATGAAGACACTTCAGTCCAAAACCTATGGGATACAGCAAAGGTGGTTCTAAGGGGGAAATACATAGCCATCCAAGCCTCCCTCAAAAAAATTGAAAAATTCAGAATACGCCAGCTGTCTCTACACCTTAAAGAACTGGAGAATCAACAACAAATCAAACCAACTCCACATGCAAGAAGGGAAATAATCAAGATTAGAGCAGAGATCAATGAGGTAGAAACGAGAGATACAGTAGAACGTATCAATGAAACTAGAAGCTGGTTTTTTGAAAGAATCAATAAGATCGATAAACCATTGGCCATACTAATCCAAAAGAAAAGAGAGAAAGCCCAAAATAATAAAATTATGAATGAAAAGGGAGAGATCACAACGAACACCAAGGAAATAGAAACAATCATCAGAAATTATTACCAACAGTTATATGCCAATAAGCTAGGCAACCTAGATGAAATGGATGCATTCCTGGAAAACTACAAACTCCCAAAATTGAACCAGGAAGAAATTAACAACCTGAATAGACTGATATCTAGTAACGAGATTGAAGCAGTGATCAAAAACCTCCCAAAAAACAAGAGCCCAGGACCTGACGGATTCCCTGGGGAATTCTACCAAAATTTCAAAGAAGAAATAACACCAATTCTCCTGAAGCTGTTCCAAAAAATTGAAGCAGAAGGAAAACTTCCAGACTCTTTTTATGAAGCCAGCATTACCCTGATCCCCAAACCAGGCAAAGACCCTACCAAAAAGGAGAATTTCAGACCAATATCACTGATGAATATGGATGCAAAGATTCTCAACAAAATCCTAGCAAACACGATCCAGCAGCACATTAAAAAGATTATCCACCACGACCAGGTGGGATTCATCCCTGGGTTGCAAGGTTGGTTCAACATTCGCAAATCAATCAATGTGATAGAACAAATCAATAAGAGAAGAGAGAAGAACCACATGGTCCTCTCAATTGATGTAGAAAAAGCATTTGACAAAATCCAGTATACGTTCCTGATGAAAACGCTTCAAAGTATAGGGATGGAGGGAACATTCCTGAACTTCATAAAATCTATCTGTGAAAGACCCACAGCAAATATCTTCCTCAGTGGGAAAAAGCTTGCAGCCTTCCCGTTGAGATCAGGAACACGACAAGGATGCCCAAAAGAAGATGTTTTAAAGTACAATAAATATGATGAGTATTTCAAGTTATTTACTATGAGATTTCACATAAAGATTGACTATTGTATCAATTATCTTTTGCTATGAAACCAACAACGTAAAACTTGTTAGTCTGTAACAACATTTATTTAATGTAGCTCACAATTTGATGGGTTGGCAAGGATAACTGGAATATCTGAAGCGGCTTTTTTGCTGAGGGTCAGTTTGGCTGGAGCTGAATGGTCTAGGATGACCTAATGTGTCTCTTTTTTGGCAGACTGGTCTATGAAGTTCTCAGATACCTTGTCTTGGCTCCATGTGGTCTCTTATCCTTTGTTCCACCAGCATAGATTTCTTTGCATGTTGGTTACAAAGTTCCAAAATGTAAGGAGGAGAGAGGACAAGCCCTAACAGGGATGTGCCTTCTAAGACTCCGTTTGTCTTGTGCTTGCTAGGGGACAGGAATATTGGTTTGGTAATGGACATCATACCAAAACCTTAAAGATGAGTGGAAGTTAGACAGACTAAAGAAGAGCTGAGGTCCAGGATGGATGAAGGGGTGCTAGGTATGAAGCTCAGAGGAAAGAGAATGTCTTCAAAGAGATTCTGGTCTGTTTCAGGAGCTGAAAGACTCTGGCTCTGGCTGAAGCCCAAGGGAAATGATAAGTTGCAAGAGGTCAACATGGAGAAGAAGACATGGGAAAGATGACAGAACTGGGGCTATTTTTAGATACAATGAGAAGTCATTAAGGGGATTTGAATAGGGATAAAATAAAACCAGGCTAATATTCTGGAACAACCACTTTGTAGCTGAAGATTTGAACAGAGAGAGCACCAGCTATAGTTAAAGACTAGTTAGAAGGCTTCTTCCCTGTTATAGTCACTTCTTGCCTTAAAATCCATTTTTGTCAGATGTTAGTTTAGTTATTCTAGCCATTTTAGTTATTGTATTTACGGTCTATCTTTTTTGCATCATTTTCCTTCCAACCTGTCTTTATATTTATGATGTATCTTAGATATACAGCATATAACTGAGTTTTTTAAAAATCAAGTGTGACAATATTTATTATCTAATTAGAATATGTAATCCATTTACATTTAACTTAATGATATATTGGGTTTAAATTTGCCATCTTAGTATTTTTTTTCCCCAACTGTTCTTTGGTTCTAATATTCTTCTTTCTTGCCACAGTTTGCATTAATCAAATAATTTTTTCTATTGCCCAAATATCTTATTATCGATATATATTATATTATTCTTTCAATGGTTACCTCTACAGTATGCATCCTTGACTTAATAAAGTCACTTTTAAATTGGTATTTTCCCAACAAACCAGAAAATTTCAACAAGCCAGATTTTACAAAACTTTAGTTGTACACGTATTTTTAATCGCACCAGATTTTTAAATTATTGTTCATTCCATGGTCATCTAGATTTATCTATAAATATCTTATCTCTTCTGTTGCTCTTTATTCCTTCCTGTGTGTCCATGATTCCATCTGAGATTCTGAAGAATCCCCTGAGTATTTGTTTTAGTATGGATTTGGTGATGAATAATTCTGTCTGTTTTGGTGTTCCTGAATATGCCTTTATTTGGTCTTCATTTTTCAAGGAGACTTTTGTTGGGTATAGAATTTTAGATTGCTTGTTATTTTCTTTTAATAATTTAAACATGCACTTTCTGCTAGAGATGCCATCCAAAGCAGAAAAAGGGGGAGAAACATCCAGACTTCTCATATTATTCTGAGTTTCTGCTTCTTTCAGTGCCTTTTACCTGAGCCCAACCAGAAACCAGAAGGCATAGGAGCCCTGAAACATAGCCTGCAGTCTTTTGTCCTCTTGTTATAGACCTCAGAACATAGTAAAGTCAAGGAATGGGTCTGAAGGCAAGCGGGACACAGGCTTGCATAATAGCTAATATTTATGAAGTATTACTTTGTACCTTGCACCATGCCAACCATATTACATGGTGTGCCCATGAGAATAGACTAGATTATGATGCAGTGTAAACAAACTCACAAAAATCCCATGGCTTAATGAACACAAAAGTTTATATCTCAGCTACATTATATGCTTCGAAAAGACTGGAGGCAGGCTCTCCTCTGCACACAGAGACCCACACTGATGGCCGCTCTTTAATCCTGTAGCTATACTAACTGGAATATGTCACCTTTGGTTGCCACCTAGGAGGAAAAGATCCTGGAAAATTGTGCCTCGCCTCTTCATTTCTCTTCATAGCTCACTCAGCAATACTAGCCACATGACCCCAGCTAATGCTATGGATGCTAGGAAGTACTAAGAAGCACATGGAGCATTTGATGAGTATTATTGTCTTTTCTACTCATTTTGTCATTTAATACCCAGCTAAAAAAAGTCTGAGGTCTCCCTGCACAGGTCACTGGAATTTAATTTTTTCTACTAGGTTCCCTGCCAAGAACCTTCTGGGATTTCCTCAGTCATGCTCACATGTCACACCAATTCCTCCTGGAGGTCAGCTGTCACCTCCACCAGCCATCTTTCCTCTACACACTATAGGAGACCCAGGAGGTAAATCAGCTCTTGCAACTTATATTTGACTTCCCTGAACTACATCAGGTTTCTGCATTCTACTGTTTGATCCCAGGATGGACACATATAGTTCTCTTAACCATACAGAGCACACACAGACCAGACAGCAGTATTTAACAAAATTCTACAGACAGCTTGAGGAGACTAAAAGGTAGTTAGAACACAGAAGAGGAAAACTAAGATATTAACTAACTTCTACTTCTAGATCTTGTGCTTTAATAAGTGGTTATCTTCTGGCTCTGACCCTTTTCTTAGACTCCTCAGTCTGCTGTAACATTTACAGTGGTCAGACCACAATGGCAGTTCTGTATCCTGTCCCTCCTACTCAAGAGGACAGATTTGCTCCTGGGCTTTAAGAGAAGAGAAATACTTCTCTCTCTCAGGCTTACAGCTATTTTCTTCAGGGGAAAAGTCAACTCTTAGACAATAGTGTGTGGTCTGGTCCTCAGCACTCAGACAGGGCAATCACAAAATTTGCCGCTCAGTTTCCCAAAATCTAGATTATACTACCTGAAATAACATCACAAGTGGGTTTTCACTCCAGACGGTATTTCCTATCTGGTTCCTTTTGGCTCTCTGCCCCCTAGTTTAAGGTAAAGATATGCTTCTCCTTCTATTCTGTCATCATCTGGTTCTGCTCCTGATCTCCAATAAGTAATTTTAAGATGGAGCCCGTGTGTGTGTGTGTGTGTGTGTGTGTGTGAGCATATGCATACACATACACCCAAGAACAAAGAATAATGTGCTGACACATTAGTTTTTAAGAATCACATTTAGAAAAAAAAAATCTTTTCAAGTGCACAATCCTACTAAAAATATATTAATTTGCATTTCTAAACAAAAAGTGCAACATGTCAACTTCAGACATTTACATCTGGTTAACAGATGAACAATCTTCTTCAAAAATGACACATACATATTTGCTTTACCATTGGGTCAGAAAATTGTCTTTTCCAATTATTTTCTTAAAATGAAGAAAGTTTTTTCCGAATATAAATTAATGTCTATACTGGAAGAGATAGAAAATTGGTAGAAACATTTAAAGGCCACCTTACTAGTTTTATAACAAAAGTCTGTCCCACTGGATATTTTGCTATATTTGGGACTAATACCCAGGAGAAGGAGCTATACAAAGATATGAAGTGGTTGTAAAGGAAATTATATGACTGCAAACATTTGTTTGTGTTTATGGTTGTAGGTGTCAACAACAACAATAAAAAAGTAAATTTTTGGTCATACATCTAGAGCATCATATAGTCCAATAGAAATATAATGTGGGCCACACATGTAATTTTAAAGTTTCTTTTGGCCATGCTACATAAGTAAAAACCATACAAAACAAATGAACCCTCCCATCCCCCAAGCCAGGCTAAATTAATTTTATTAATATAATTTATCAGCCCTATATATCAAAATGTATGTTTATATTTATACTGTACATAAATATAAAATATACTAAAATATACTAAAATATAGAAAGTGTTGAGCAGCCACAGATGGCTAATGGCTACCAAGTTGAAGTGTATAGGTCTAGAGTAATGGCTGAATACAGAGATTCAAATGAGGCAAGAGGATCCATTTTTCTCCCCGTTTCTCTATTCTGTTTGTCTTTTGGCCTCATTCTCAAGGATGTTCCCTCCTCATGGTGGCAAAATGGTGGTCATACCTCCAACCTACATCTTTTCAGGTTCAGGGACCATAGCAAAGGTAAGCTTCTCTTTCCTCAACAGTGAGAACAAAAGTCCTGAGTCTGGTGGCCGTGTATCCATACTGAAGCAATTCCTGGAGCAAGGAGAATAGAATGAAGGTCCTAATTCAGCCCCCAATTCAGCCCCATCAAACCATATATGCTAAGAATAAGAGGAGGTCCTGAGAGCAGAAACAGGTGCTATCACCAAAGCAGCTGTGGCTGGACAGAAAATACTGAAACAGAAGCAAAATGAAAAAGCAGAGGTACTCTTCTAGAAATCAGCAGAGGGCTGAGAAAACATTTCAGGACTACAAGAAGCTCTGCTGGGCTTCCATACACAAGGAAGAGAGACTGAGAAGGGGAAGAGGAGGGGCTGTGACACTAAAAGAGGGAAGCGGAGGAGGCAGCTAACCCACAGAAGCCAAAAGTGAGAACTGTTCTGGTGTTTAAGGCTGCCAATACTCAAAAGAAGTGCCAGCAAGCATTCAGCCGCTCGAATGAAGCATGGGCCTTACTGACCTTGGCAAGAGCAGTTTTGGTGAAACAAGGGGGGCGGAAGAGTGATCGCAACAGGCGGAGGGTGGGCTCTGTGGGAAGTGAGGGAATGCCGTTAAAACACGAGAACTCAAGAAGTTTCAGTGCAAATGGGAAGAGAGATAGAAGGTGGTAAGTGGAAGAGGTCATCACATTCAGAAAGGATTTCTTAAATGCGCTGGATATGATTTATAGTGCACAAATGTTTTTACAGGGGGCTGAGATAATAAGCAGTCCAGGGTAAACCTGGGTTTGAATTCTAGCTCATGACTGGCCAATAGACCACCTTTAGCAAGTCACTCGGCTTCCCTGCCTTAAGAGTTCTCATTTGTAAAATGTTAGTAATTATGTTGCTTTGACAGGTATGTGAGAAGTACTGAATGAAATAATGAACGTGAAAAGTACTCCACAGTGGCAATTATTATTACTGTCCTACTGTCCCTCTTTACTAGCCATCGGTGAATGAGTCATCCTGTTTCTTATTCCTGTGCTTTTGTATTTTGTTTCAGATATTTCTTCCCTTCTACCATGAGCCCAGTGAACTGCTCACCCTACAAGATCCACACAAGAGTAACTCTGTCTCCCTCTGTTGGCTGTTTGTCCTCTGTCCCACAGAGGCCCTGTGCACAGATGAAGTGCGGCTCCCCATGCTCCCACGTGCATGCTGCCCCACGATGCCTGTCTCGGAGGTTAATCTGTGCTGGCCCACCCGGAGGGCCACTCTCTTATACGGAAGTGCATGTCCTATCGCAGGTGTCCCAGTCAGGTATCAGGTCTTCCTGTCTGTAATTCCAGGAATTCAGTCTTCTTAAGACCAGGACCTTCTCTTATAAACAGCTCAGACTTCAACATTTGCATTTCTCAGTCTAGCTTTTTGCATTCCTGTTGGTGACAGCATGATTCTGGGCAATACAGAAAAGCTGGAGGTACAGTTCTCCATGTGTTGCCTTCAGACAACAAATATATTCTGCTGATGCCTTGGGCAAAATGCCTCCTCCAAAATGCCATTGTCTGAGAATGCTTCCTCCCACAAAACTCTAGCTGTGGTTACAGGGTGAGGGATTTTATGGACAGAAAGCGAAGTTATGTTTTTCTCTTCCAGATCACTCAGAAGTTCAGTCCTTTCTGGCTGCCTTCTGTCATCCACTCTGTCACCTGGCTCTGGGGTCTGTGTGCACCTTCCACCCTCCCTCAGCTTCTGCAGCTGGAGTTAGATCTGCCTTCTGCCTCCGGAGCAGGTTTTGTTCCTTATCGCTTTCCTGCCATCTTGTATGTGATGACAGTGAGCCGCCTGAGCACAGAAGTGGGGGAGGGTAGGGGGAGTGGGGGAGATGGGGGTGAGGTGGAGCAGTAGTAACAGGCGCAAGAAGATTCTAACTTTGTACTATAAGTCTTGGTGTCACCCTTCTTTGAATATCTTCTGCCTTTTGAAATCATTTAAGCCACAAGAACATATATCTGCTATGTTGATACACTCTGGCTTTCTCTGTACATCCCTCCCACTCAGGGCAAAACAAAGTGTGAATGGTTTTTCTGCATTCTTATCCCCCAGAAGCTGGAGTGCCGCTGTGTGGATGGGACAGAGGGTTAAATCCTGGGGATTAGCAATCCTCACCTTTCAAATGACTGCAGCTCTTGAGTGAGTTGCTTGATAGCTATAGGTTACAGAAAAGAGGCTCAATAGAGAATGGGTTTTAGATATTACCATTTTGTTGATTATTTCAAAGTACTGCCACTGAGATATAATTGCTTAGAGACTGTTAAGAGATATGGATCAATGGATACAAAGATAGAACAATTTTGGACATATCAAATTGGCTCTGTTTCTGAGACTAAATATTTTGCTGTTTAGATGCATTTATTTCCTGATGGGGATTTCTTTACGTTCTGGAAACCCGGAAAATTAAGAAAGACTCCTTGCTGCTAAGGAGGCTGAGTCCAGAATGCATGGCACAGTATCTGGAACACAGCAGAGGCCCAGTGAATGTTTATTAGGGGACTTGATGCTCCATTTGGCCTGCTGGAGATAGTGCCAGCTCCTCGGTGCTCCATCCTTGTCAACAGACTCTCCCAGCCATGGAGGTACACCAGAGCAGACTGATGGATTTCACCCAAAGTTGTTAATCCGTTCACAATTGGCTGTAAAAGTATGCTTATGAAAACAAAACGGGAAAACTAAAAACCAGATTTGCAGTTGCAGTGTAAAAATATAATTGCCATGCGTTAGCAGAAAGAAGGGCCCCTTGCAGATTGCAAATGTTATTTTAATACATAAGGAAAATGTACTGGATTTAATGAATTTGCTTTAGCCATCAGCAAAACGCAATTTTGGATTTAGAGCCCCAGACCTGATTTTTTTTTGGGGGGGGGGGGTTCCTGCTGCTATACATTTTTCTTTTCTCATTCAATCATCCAAAAAAAAAAGGGCTTCTGACCAGGCAGTTCTTCCACTTAGCAGGTAGTTGACCATGGGTGACTCATTTAGCTCTCTGAGCCTTGATTTCCTCATTTACAAAATGGGTATAAAAGTTGGTATTTGTTGGGTGATTGGAGGAGATGATGTGTATAAAACATCAAGCAGAGTGCATGGAACACAGGACAGTACTCGAAAACAGCAGAATGTGCTGTCATGGCTGCCACTACCCCTTGATATCGGGGTGGGCTTACACTCCCCATATTAATCCTGAGTCCAAAGAAATAGAACCAATATGGTGTGTGTGTGTGTGTGTGTGTGTGTGTGTGTGTGTGTGTGTGTAGAGAGAGAGAGATTTATTTTAAGGAATTGGCTCACACAATCATGGAGACTAGCGAGTCCAAAATCTGCAGGGTGGGCTGGCAGGCTAGAGGCCCAGCAGAGAGAGCCCACATTGCAGCTTGAGTCCAAAGGCTGTCTGCTGCAGAATTTGCTCTGGCTCAGGGGATGTCAGACTTTCAGCTGATAGGATGAGACCTACCCACATTATGGAGGGCAATCTGCTTTACTCAAAGTCCACTGATTTAAATGTTCATCTCATCCAAAACACCCTCGCATAAACATACAGACTGATGTTTGAGTACACATCTAGGCACTGTGGCCAGCCAAGCTGACATGGAAAATTTTAGCCATGACATCCCCATTTCTTTATCAGCCAAGGCAATGTAAGATGACAATAGCCTCCTGATGCACCTCTCTGCTTCTACTCATTTCCTTCCTTCCAGGACATCTATAAACAGTAGCAAGAAACAAAACTTGGGTTCCTTTTCTCTCATGCTTAAATCCAATGACCTCCCATCGCACTTAGAATAAAACAAGTTTCTTATCGGTGTATAGAAGGCATTGGCCCACGCTGATCTTTTTTTTTTTTTTTTTAAGATTTTATTTATTCATTTGACAGAGAGAGAGAGACGGGGAAGCAGGACCCCAGCTGAGCAGAAAGCCCAATGTGGGGCTCGATCCCAAGACCCTGAGATCATGACCTGAGCCGAAGGCAGAGGCCCAACCCACTGAGCCACCCAGGTGCACCATCTCTGACCTCTTTAATAGAACAAGTTGCTTTGCTCCTGCCTTGTGTTACTGAAGATAAGGCCAGCAGCTATAACTGATAACACCTGGAATCACAGTGGCTTCATGTAACAGAGATTTACATCCTTACTTGCAGTGGCTGACAGCTTCTGATGTGTCTCAGAAGATCCCTGCCTCCCAGCGTCTCAGGGAAACCCTGACCAACTGCTAGAGGTTGGAGGTAGGGGCCCAAGCCAACCAATGTGCTCTCTATGATGCAAGCAGAGGAATTTTGAAATTTACTCCTGGGTTGGGAAAGAAGAGGAGTAAAGCAAATGAAAGGAAAGAAAAAGACCGGTCAGCCAGTGAGCCATCTGGAAGCTGGGTGTTTCTAAGAATGACTTAGAACATGAGAAGTTCTCTTTAAGGCAGAACTCACATAGATGGGAAATCGCTGGCTATGCAAATTGCAATGCACTCCATAAATCCCTATGACCTAGAAAGTTTTAGCAGGATACCTTATTTACATGTACTTTATGTGAGTGGAGTGAGTGAGTGTGTGTGTGTGTGTGTGTATGCATGCATATCGGGTCATTCAAAATGAAAACGGGGTTGCCTTTTGTCTTTACACTTACCACTGCAGAATATAGACAGTAGATATGGAAGTGCAAGTCCAAAGGCAGAAGTTATCTTGAGAATTTAAATCCCTAAGAATTCCCCAAGATCTCTGTAAGAATTTCAGACATTCCATGGGATGGAGAGAAGTTTGTTTTCCACATTGAGTCTGAATTGATCTCAGGGCTGCCAGCTGGCATGTTTCTCACCAACCTTCTGACTTCCTGTTGTAGTCTTCACCATCAACACGCTGATGCCCAACTGGGGAGGACATCTGCCAGCCCCACTTGAACATAGGTAAGATCAGGTATCTAGTTTTGGCCAGCAGAACATGCATGGAAGCGATATACTCCCCAGCAGGCTTGGCACATGGAAATCCTCCCTGCATTTTCCATTTTGTTCTTCTTCATTTACCAGCCAGGTATGAAAGAGTGTGGTCTCCATGAAGAATAAGAAAAGCAAATGCTGTATCAGGACCATGATCCTTGCCTATATGTGCATGCCTTATGGACTTGTGTGAGAAAGAAAAAAGACACAGATGTAAAAAAACAAAAAACAAACAAAAAAACCCCAACCCATATATACAAGTCAAGCTCTTGGCAATTAGTGCCAAAAGAGCCCTTGGAACAAGAAGGGCTCACTTATTCACAGTCTTATCCCCAAACTGAGCAGCTTTTTGAAGCAACCATTTCCAGTGGTCTGTGAAAAACTACTTAATAGGTGCAAACTTCTTTGTGCATGGATTTAAACTTCCAGGTCTGGGAGGATGTTTGAGTTCCCTCCAGCAACCTTTACAGGGAACAATGAAATAAGGAAATGAAGGACTTCTCTCCACATGTCCTCAGTGTAAAGTTCCTGCATAATTTTGGAGTGGGAAAAAGGTGGGGGGGTTGCTAGGAACTGCTTTTCCCCCTTATACAGCGGTACTGGGAGAATTCATGGGAGCAGTGAAGTGAGCAAGGTTTACTGGGAGAGGAAAAAGCCACCCTGTTTCAGGATGGAGTAAGAGCAGAGGCCATGGAAACTTCTTCAGGACAAAAGCAGTGGCTTCTCATGACTCACTGCTGCCATACAAGTAAGCGACACAAGAGTCCCTTCCTGAGGGTGGAGCGACCCAATGGGATTTGCCCTGTACACGGAAAGTCTCTGTGCCTCTGGAGAAGGGATCCCATTTAATTTTTCCTGAACTGTACACCTTGTGGAGAGATCTATGCCATACCCTCTCCTTGTTAAATAAGACACCTTGGAGGAAGCTTGGCAGAATCCTAGTTCAAGAATATCTTTTTGGAAGCCAGCATTATGATTTAAAGTCAAAAAAAAAAAAACAAAAAACACAGTGCTTCCACAACTTCAGTTCTAGGAAAGCATCTGTCTTCATCACCTTCATCCAGACTAACAGTTTGAGCTTAGGAGAGACAGATGTGTCCTGCAGGTCCTTCCACCCTCAAATGACGAAGGGGGCAGTGCATCATACCTGGCTTGCAAACAAACAGACAATATCACCTTCCATTTCACAAAAACATCCATTCACTGGAAGGATTTTTTTTTTCCACTGGCTGAGGGAGCAAAATGCCCATTATAGTGTATTCTC
The DNA here is from genome assembly GCF_922984935.1 of Meles meles. NCBI lineage: Eukaryota > Metazoa > Chordata > Mammalia > Carnivora > Mustelidae > Meles > Meles meles. Next base: position 92,123,819 of record NC_060068.1, read on the forward strand.
CTTGTCCCCAGGCTTTAATATATCTCAGAGCAGCTCTCCTCAGCATTCCACATTATAAAATCAATCTCTATTTAAGTAAGAGGGGGATATTTATTTCTTAATTTTTTAATAATGTATTTTGTGATTTGTTATAGCTTCAGTGTTGTATTATTTATTTATTGTGCCTATAGGGTGCACTGCCACTTGGTAATAGAGGAGCTATCGAAACTTGAGACCTAAGCAGAAATGAGTTCAATAACATTGCTACACTCTAGGACTTTATCCAAAATTAACAAAAGAACAAAAGTGCAAGGCAATGATAACCCATCTGACAGCACTAGGGGAGCGATTGTGAAGGCAGTCATGATAGAGATCTTAAAAGAATGGCAGGCAAGGGGGAAGTGACAAATGGGTGGACTGTTTTACAATTCGGAAGCACTTCATAAACCTAAAACTGGATTTACCATGTTCTTGTGTATGTGTGTTTATTTAATGTTTTACTAAAAAAATTAAAAACAAAAACAAAACAAACCACACACACACCTAAGGACTCAGTAGAACTTAAATATTGCCTCCCATCCTCTCACAAGCCATACAGACAGGAATAGTGCCGACTGCAGCTCCGGACAGACACCTTCACTTTGATTCCAAGGCCTACCAACAATTTGCTGAAAAGGGAGACCTTCAAATGGAAAGCAGGGAATGGTTTTGTTCGTTTGCTCTTACCATTTGTTACACACTATAAATGTGCTTCTTACCCTTGATTTTTGTCTCCCAAAGTTAAAGTAGTAGGAAGGAACCTCAAACAGGTGAAAATTCTCTGACAGGCATACAAATATTGGGGACCTTCAGATAAAAAACCGGCGTTAAATTGGCATGTCTAATTCCAAAGCTTCCTATCCCTGTAAGACATTACAGTCCTGCTGTTGATGATACCAGGCAGATTGTGACCAACACCTCCAAACAGTCTGGAATTCTTTACCTCCCTTATTAATCCTGATGTGCATTTCAGGAAAATTATACCATGCTGATGACACCATTTGACATGAAGCAATAAATACAGGCAGTGAAGGACACTTGCCCTTGGTGGAGAGATGCCATTTTTAGACAGGCAGTCAGCCAGTCTGTCAACAACATTTATTGAGTGCCTAATGAGAGAAGGTGCCATGAGACAGCGAGGAGACGTGGGCTCTGGCCTTGGGGGGCAGCCAGGACAATGACGGAGTCAGAGGACAGAGACAAGGCTAAGAAAGCTGTAGAAGTAGCATTGCAGCAAGAGCGACCAGGAGGATGCACAAGTCACATTTGTGGAGCACCGCCCGCCTGCGGCGCCGTCTACGCTAAGGGTCTTTTTATCATGGAGCTCCTCGGACCCTCACGCAATGCCACGAGGGATGTGTCTTACCTTCTCTGAGCCTCAGTTTCCTCAGCAGCAAAAGGACCTCAAACCAGGGGTCCACAAGGAGGGCCAAGCCGGGCCAGTGCCTGCGCCAGCTCGCTCCACCGCGCACGCACGCAGGGGTCAGAAGGCGCCGGAAGCGCCCAGGAGGTCACGTGTGAAGGGGAGGGCTTCCACCGCGAGGTGGGGACACGTCACCCCTTTCGCGTTCAGTCATACAACGCTCGGTTTCGAATGAGGGCAGAGCTCTGAAATTACTGTTTTAAGGTCTGGCTGAGGAGATGACAAAAGAATCGCAAGCTGCACATTTGGCTCTAGCACATGTTCAGTTCTGTCATGTTTGTGTGATTTATGCTGGTGGAAGCAAGTTTATGGCTGGATGCCTGTGTAATCTAGTAATCCTCAGTAGCAGAGCAGGGCAGAGCCGCCTGACTCTCCCTTCTGCCTCCTTGAAGGTGCGACTTAGGGCTGGTCCTCTTTAACGGGCTGCAAATCGTCGCCCACTTCGTGGTATCCTGAAGACAGAACCCACAAAGGAAGGGTGGCGTAAACTCACTCCCCATTGTCTTGGAGAGAAGGCTGTTCAGTACTCTCACGAAAGCAGCATTTGTGCCCCTTGGGAGATCACAGCCCAGAGGAATAGGAATGGGCCTTTGGGAATAGAGATGAGAGCCATGATGACTTTCATGGTAGCCATCTGAAGCTATAGAGACTGGGTGAAATCAAGACATCCTTGATCAGTAAGCTGGTTGTTCAGTCTTGACGAAAGCACAAAGAGGAAGGCTGAATTTTCTTTCTCTCTTTTTCACTCACGTGACTGATTTGGAGAAGGTAAAGTTGGGGCAGAATGGCTGTGTTGTCAGACAGACGTAGTCTTAGGAAGCCAAGTCATAGCTCCCATGTACGGGAAGCAAGGCCATCAAAAGATGGTTATAGCATTTGTATGTGCTGGAAGATTTGAATATGGGATGTACTTATTCTTTATTTCCAAATACAGTGTTAACAAATAAATTCCTTCTGAATCAAATAAGCTTAAATTTCAGTATGATTAGGCCATTCATTCGTTTAACAATTATGGATTACCTACCACGGATCAAATAGGAAACACCAGGTATTGGGAATTTCAAAAAGCCTGCCCCACCCTTGTGCTCAGAGCTCATCATGGGAAGGAGCAGCTATAAAGAAGAGTGTGGAACACACATATGGTTGATCTAAGTATGAGGTACCCTGGCTATCCAGAGGAGGCAACGTTTCATGGTAAACACATATACTGTGACTTGAGGGTGCTGTAAAACCAAGCAAATGGCCCCAGGCTCGAAGACCTGTGGAAAGTCTCATTTCAGTTTACAAGTGTTAAGTTCTCATGCCTTGGAAGGTAGAGACTTAGTTGCTCTGGAGTTGCTGCAGGTTAATGAATGGAAATGGGATGAGATTGGCTTGGAGGTGCAGAGGTTGAAATTGCTCAAAAGCTGAACATCCATTTTTCCCCCAATCCCACTGCAAAAAATATTCTCAGGGTGGAATAATCAGGGTGTTGGCCTGATGAATCTCTGAAGGCTCAAAGTTGCCATAGCCACAGCGAGAAGGGGAGCAGGGCCATCTACCAGAATTACGAGGGGACAGATAGGAAGGGAATGGATGCATATATTATATAACACACTCCTAAACTTCGGGGGGTGGTAAAGTGAATTTTGATCAACTGAATCATGATTTTTAACATGTTATGAAATCTGGCTCATTAAAATAGCCCTGTGAATAAAATAAAGGCATATATTTTGAAGTAAAAAATAGAACCCAAATCAAATCAAACCGGGGTTTAAAAAAAAAACAAAAACAGAGCATCACTAGAGGCAATGAGAAGCAAAATGAAAGAAGACAAGAAGCGGCAAAGGATCTCGAGTTTGTTTTTGTTTTTCTCCCTTTACAGTGGAAAATTTCAAACATCAACAGAAAGAGAGGGGCTGGTGTAATATCCTCGTGTACCCAATCACTCCGCTTCAATAATGTGGTGAGCTCGTGACCACACTTATTCTATTTACATCACCCACTCCCTTCCTCCCCCACCCCCACCAGCTCAAGGACTGACATGGCACTGTTGATTGTGATTTCAGGACCAGGCATACCAAGTAAAGAGAGTGGTGAGCAGGGTGCAATCTGTGCCAACTGGGAGGTTGTGCCAGGTGGCACCAAGTGAAGCGGTGGCATCTGTGTCCCCATGCTTGTTGGTTCCTTTGCCTGCTTCTAAGCTTCTTGTTTCATTCCAGAACTTGGAGTTTGAGAGTCTAGGAAGTAGGATATAAGTGGTTTAGGTATTTTCTGTGGTAATAAAGGACTGTATCTGACAAGAAGAGGGGAGGAAGGGAGAGAGAGGGAAATGTGGAAGGAGGAAGGTGGGGCTAAGTAGTGGAATACGGTGATTAGGCTTTTAAGTGACCAGCCACAGCCTTGGAAGACTGGGAGAACCAACCATGCTCCCCAGCCCCTGTCCAGCCTTCCCACAGTCCAGGCTGTGGGGGGACAGGCTAAACCACTGCCATTTCCTCAGTGATCTTTGGTCTCTCTTCATTTTGGATTTCTTTAAGTGCTATGGCTCAGCCTTGAATGTCACTCCCCCAGCGTGTGGTCCCCTGAGCCCCAGGACTGGGTGGAATGCCCTTCCTGTGTCCTCCCCAGCTCCCTACACTCATGCCCATAGTGTCACGTAACTCACTGTTCAATCACTTGTCTTCCCGCTGCAGACCATGCCCTCTGTAAGGACAGGAGCAGTGATTGTTTTGTATCCCCATCTATATCAAGTGCCCAGTATGCAGTAGATGCTAAATATAATTTCTAATGAATGCACTTAAAATAAGCTAAAAACAGTATGCTGGATATGCAGCCGTGCACACCCAGGAATAGGGGAATGACCCAGGGCCTCCTCTGTAGAAATTAGACAAAAGGTAACCCAATTTTGAAAACAAATGCATCCTCCAAATTAGGGCACACTGTGTGTGGGCTGAATTCAGTCCTCACTGGCCCCTCAGTTAGATGTCCTTGCGTAGTGAGCAACCTGCCCAACCACGGATCACAGACCTCTTAGGATCTTCATACCCGTGGTTCTCAAGTCAGGCCACATGTTAGAAAAACCTGAGTTGCTCTTTGAAAATATCTGTTGTCTGAGTCCCAATCTTGGAGATTCACATGTGATTGATCCTGGGGCACTGGTTTATTTTTAAAGCACCTCAGGTATAACAGCCTGGGTTGAGAACTCTAGCTTTAGACAGAATGGTCGTGAACATCTCAGACCAGGCTCTGTCGCAAATATGTGTGTGCATCATATAGGCACGTGTAGACATGCCGATGGGTCTGTCTTCCAGCTGCAAAGCTAACACATTGGTGTTGGCCAACCACTGACACTTCTTCATTCACTGCCAGGAACCTTTGCCTTCACTGCCCACCTCCACACCTCTGTCCCCTGACCTGCCCCACCTCAAGAAGGGAACTAACAGGGAGCTGAACCACTACCCTGCAACTGTAACTCAAGACTGTGGGAACAGGAGTTCTGAAGTCCTTGGCCATCTGCACCTAGCTGCCCAACCTTAAGAAAGTTCCTTTATAATTCCCTGCATCGACGACCTTGGCTAGAAAATCATACTAATGGTAATGGGTCCACTTGCTGGAAATGTCCTAAGATTTAATGAGCAAATAATTGTAAACCTCCATAAATACAAGTTGTTGTGCAATTGTTAAATAACTTCACTGTATAAAATTCCATAGAAATCTGTGCTGTTCCTTTGGGTTTTTTTTAAATCGCTATTTATTTGATTTATGCATATAAGACAGCATTTGCCTAAAACCCCTTTCCTACATTGGTTTTCTCTTTGATTTATTCTCTTTCCTTCTGCCAGCACACAGTCTGACATATGTATAAAGGATTTGTAAGAAAAATCACTTAATGCATAGCGTTTCCTTTGTTGTGACTGTCTTATCATGAACTGCTATAGTTGTCACTTATTCTCAGAATTGTTTGTCTAGGTTTCTCTCAGGCTTATAAATACTCACCTTGGACATGGTTTATAGACACTGTAGGGAAAACAAATACATATGCTGGAATAGTCAACTTAGATTTATTCTTACTTAAAGAAAAAAAAAGGCTTAAAGGTTTAATGTGTGCTTGATAAGCTATAATTCAGCCTGAAAGATGCAAGTGGTTTGTATTTACTCTCTTGGGTAAGCTCCACATTTATGGTTTCAACTCTTCACAGTACCTCTTCAGTAGGTTATGTCTTTCCCAGAAGAACAGATCTCAAAGCACAACTTCCAAGAATGCTATCAACAGAGGAATGGGGCCTTTTAACCAATGAAGTCCTGTAGAGATCTCATGAGAAATGCAAGGGTTTTGAGTGTTTGTGATGTACCATGAACAGGCTTGGCTACTGATGCATCCAAGGCCACTCAGAGTGCCGAGGCTTTGAAAATGTATGAAAGTAGACAGTTTGCTCTTTGAGCCCCCAAATCGCTAAACAGCACCCCCCACTCCTATTCCAGAAGGAAGCTATCCAATCTGACCACACAGGAGTCTCTCTAGAGAGGGCCCCAGGGGCTGGTGTTTAAGCAGGAGACACCACTCCTCACCCTTCATCAGAGATGCATTGTGCTATGGTTTAGGGTCTCAAGACTCAGTATCTGCACACTCTGGGTCTTTGGGCAAGTCATTTCCTTTTCTGAGCCTTGGTTTCCTATCCTGTAAGATGAAGGTACAAATGCCCAGTGGAATTATAGTGGGAACCCATGATATGTCTAGCACATTGTCAAGGTCACAAAAGCAATTCTTTGAAGGTTTGCATCTTAATCCATGAAGAAAAGCAAGGTTGAAAATGAGAGCAGGATAGCACATGGTAAAGGAAAACAGGCTTTGGTTTCAGGAGAGCTCTATACCTCTCCCTACCACTGACTGGCTGTATAACCTTGGATCTGTCACTTCATGTCTCCCACCCCCATTCCTGAGCTGCAAAATGGAGATGACAGTGTCTACCTCACAGGGTCCTTGCGTTACTAGTCAATCAAATAATACCACTGGATCCCTGAAAAATGGGTTTGATGGAGTCAATGACCATGGTTTTCATGGCCTCTCTTTTAGGAGATAACTCTTCAATAGTCCTTCAATCAGTGATGAATTGGAGATTTTAAAAACAGTGTGATATTCATAGATCTCAGAAACTCTCTATTGACTATACACTGAAAAGTCTCTTACTAGTTATTTTCTGCAAAGCAAAATGCAGATCAAATACTTTGTGCAAGGCTGGTGTTTCTCTGAGCTAATATATTGCACAGCAGCGCTGATTAATGCCCTCCGAGCCACTTGTAAGCCTTTCCCCTCATAGCATGTTAATAGGTTAAGTTTCCTTCATGATTACTAATTTCACATGACTTCACGGGATGATTACATATTTATGTATTATTTATTATGCAAATCTAGCATTATACATTATTTAAAGCCATATTAACAGTATGTATTATTTATGATGGAACTGTATTAATACATATTATTTCAAGTAACTTTGGCTAGGGCTTTTCTTTTTTTTCTTCCTGTGGATCATGGGCACGGAAGTTAGTATTCCATTCAAGAATCCATGCAGCTCTCCTTCTGGGGACATTGCCATCAAGTTTCCTATCAGCACAACTTCTGCAGAGCCATTGTCTATGAAATGGCTCTAATATGAAGGGGCAAAGTCTGCAGGATTCTGTGACTGCCTACAACCCTGCTTAGAGAGTGCCACTCCCTTTAAAAATCACGAAATGGGTGGTTTGTCATTGGGATTCCACCAGCTCTAACAGCAACCGCTCTTCTCAGAATGTCATCTTTCCTCTTCCAGAAAAAAAGAAATCAGATAAATCTGAGAAACTGAGCCATGTATGGTAAAGGTAGGCATCAGTTAAGGGGTATTTGTCTGCAAGTCACAGAGACCCTGCGAAACCGTGGCTTAAATATTAGGAATGGATCTCATTGATCAGGAAGTCCAAAGGTAGGTGAGTCCAGGGCTTTTTTTTTCCCCTCCATATTTCATATTTTTTTTTCCATACTTCAATTTCTTAAAAACAAAATTGATTGCTTAAACAAACATAATAACAAAGTATTGTGCAATTTGTAACATCCATACAAGCTAAATGTATAACAACAATAGTACAATGGCCTGGAGGGGAGAAATGCAAGCATACTGCTGAAAGATTTTTAAATTATGCTATAAAAATACTATGCAGGGAGTGGTATAGTGTGACTTGAAGGGAGACTGATAATTGAAAGATATGTACTGTAAGCCCCTGTACCATGCTGTGAGGAGACCAGTCACTTGGTCACAGCTGATTAAATTAGACCCTTTCCACCCTAGAAGGGGTAACTATTAATCTTGATTGAAACTAAGATATATTCTGAATATGGATTTGCCTTCTAGAGTGTTTGATTCACTAACACAAGATTGCAGATAACATCACATGAGGCCGAGGGACCCACATTCCTATAGAGGAGATGTAGCAGTATGCACATGCCACAGGATTTACTACTTTTATCATATTCCTCACTTTCCAGAAGCTGCTGTGCTTCTGGAACAATCTTTTGACATGGCATCTGAGGAGTCAGCTTAGAGCAGATACCCTAACAGAATGAGATGTCATCCTCCAGGATGCAGTATATACCCTGAGTCAACAACATAATATATTCCCCAGGAACATGCCCAAGAACCTAGAGACAGAGTAGCATCACTGCCAGTGGCCTGAGGGAATTTCTACTTTCTGTCCCTGCAGCTTTAGGATCTGTAGGTCTAAAGGTGCTGGTTCTGAAAGGGGTGATTGTTTCTATCCAAGGACACAGTGAGAATCCTATTAAACTGTGAGCTACCATGGTTACCCAGTCACTATGGGCTTCTTAGGCCAAGAAACCAACAGGCAGAAAAGAAGTCATTATCCTGTCATTGGTAATGGATCTAGATCTTGGGGAGGTGATACAATCAGAGTAGGGGATTCTTTAGCAAATTAGTGATCCACTAGACCATCCCCTCTTCCTCAGACCCATCTTCACAACACATGGACTCAAGCAGTAGCCATGAGCTGAGATGGCCCTCGTGACCAGCGTCTCAGAACATTCAGGGATGAGAAGGCTGTGGCCCCACCAGTTTAGTCACCATAGCCATCAGAGGTATAACCGAGTTGGAGGAATCTAGAATGGGCAGCAAAGGAAGGAGATGAAAAGAATCAGTAAGCTTTGAGACCAGCTACCAGGCTAGGAGCTATAGCTCATCCCACCACCTTGAGAGTTAAGTTTCCTTGTGAAGATAACCAAACCCAAATCCTGAGAAGCAGATGCAGACAGTGCAATGGAGGGCTATATTGATATGCCTCTGAGATCCCCTTTCAGGGTGAAAGTACTTATTTTTCTAACTGTCAAGAGTGGTGATTAGTGACAACTCATACCCAAGTCCCAGGCCAGGGATTTCCCTCTGCTAATGGGAGCTGCCTTACCCAAATTTATAGCCCTACCTGGTCTAAACCCAATAGCTGGTTATGGGGTGCGGTGCTAGTCTCTTTCCTCAACTTGTTCAAATAGAAAGGACCATCTCAGCTCCAGCATTACCCAAAGATTCTCAAAGATCTCTGTTGAAACTGTGTGACAGTTCACCATGTCCCTCTGCTTGATCCTGCTTCTTTCGTCCTCCCCAGATGTCAATCCCAAGAGCAGTCCCCAGCAAACCTCCTGCATGCAAATCTAAGAGACCTGAATTCTCTTTTCTAGAGAATCCAGTATATGACACCCACCAGGTTCACACTGCCCTATCCAGAGGACCAGACACAGAGGCTGGCAAGAGGCATGCTTGACACACAAAAAGAACTCCTAATAGAGACTGCAAGGTCCTAAACCAGCCCGGAGTGAAGAGAACTGAAATTACCCGTGAGGCTACCACCTCCACATACTTGAAAGGCTAGCCCTGGTCCCAACAGAAAATGTACAAGTATCATATTTTGAAAATGGATTGGAAAGTTGTCAGAATTTCCTGTAACTGGCACAATCTCAGAACAAAATGCCTTCACCAAATGAAAATCCAAGTCTCTTTGATAACAAAGCCAAGACACTGGAGGCAGATAAAATGGCAATATGAGACGGCAGGTTTATATTCACCTAAAATATAAAATGGGAGATTGAAGGGCTACATCATTCATTCACCAGAAATGTCATCTGGGTTAGTTCTAAGACATTCCCAAAAAGCCAGTTATAAACTCAGTTCCCCAATACATGGATGAACATATCTCCCCAATACCAAACCTTTGAGTACAATCTCTGAAGTACCCCTCCTTGTCTCTTGCAGACGTCTGTTCCTCCTTGCTCGCCTTTACTGTGACAAAGTGTTCAAAATCCAAATGACCTAAGATGATCTGACAACTGTCTGGGGTAGTAAAACCTTTACAAAATGCCAATTCTCATGTCCAACTTTCCATTATTTCCTGCTTATTTATTCTGCATGTGTATTGTCCAGTTCTTTTTGTACCCTGGCTTCCTAGTCATTAGTTTTTTTAAAACTTTTAATTTAGATTTACAGAAAAATTGCAGAGATAGAACAGAGTGTTCCTGTCTACTCTTCACCCGACTTTCCCTAATGTTAACATCTTACATAACCATGGTACACCGTTAAAACAAAGAAATTAATATTGGTATAACACTGTAAACTAAACTACAGCCTTTATTTGGATTCCACCAGTTTTTCCACTAATGTCCTCTTTTTGTTCCAGGATCCCATCCAAGATACCACATTACATTAAGTCGACATGTTTTCTGTCTCCTCCACTCTGTAGCCCTTTCTTAGTCTTTTCTAGTTTTTCATGACCTTATAATTTTAAACTCCTCCTCAATGATCCTGTAGCAAGTCCTTCAATTTCTCTTTATTGATGTTTTCCCATGATTAGACTAATTGTAAGTTTTGGGAAAGAATACCACAAAAGTGATGTGTCCTTATCATATCATCTCAGAGAGCCCATGCTATCAACAGAATTTATCATAGCTGATGCTAACTCCTTGTCTGTGTCCTTTCAATCCTTTGTTTTTTTAGAAGCAAGTCACTAAGGCCGGCTCACATTCATGGGGAAAGGAGATAAGCTCCACCTTCTGGAGAGGAATACCTGCATATATTATATGCAGCTATTCTCCAAGATTTGTTTCTTCTCCCCGTTTATTCACTCACTTATTTATTTACACCAGCATGGGCTTATGAATAGTTGTTTTATTCTCTGCTGAAATCCTTTTGAGGAAATATTTTGTTGCTCAGGTTGTCCCAGCTTTGGCCACTGGGAAATTCTGTCTCTTTCTGACATACTTTTCCTTACTTTCCTAACTTCTGCCATTGCAAGATGCTCCAGGGACATCTGGTATTTTCCTTTCCCCAAACCAAGACCAACCACTTTTCCATGGAGCCTGGTTTTTTTCATTGCAGAATGGTTGTTAAAAACCAAAGCCTGGATGCTGCATGTGTTTGTTGCCACTGGGCTGACACTGCATTCAGATTCTCTCAGTGATCGGAGCTATGAAATGTATGTGTGTACACCAGCCCATAGACACACACATAACCCTCCTTCTGTATATATCTACCTGTATCCATATGGAAATAAACATGAGTTCATACTGATATCTCTGACTCTAATCCTGGACCCAAGGGTCATTCTAGCTAATTGCCCTTGTTTATTTGTAATGTTGTTTTTCCTAACCTTGAGAACCTGAATCCCATGGTCGAGAATTTATTTACTTCTTTGTTCAACTCTGGTGTATATGTAAGTAGTTTCAGAATTGCTAATTTCCATTCCTGCAAGAAACAAATTTATCAGCTATAATACAGTATCATGTGCAATTCTTTTTGCTTTTGGCTTTGCAGTAATCGCCAAAAATACCATATTCCAAAGTTAGTTAGGTCAGCTCCTTTTTCCCTCCTCCCTTCAGTAATGTTGTGCCGTACATCTACAATACACCTAGATTCATTTATCACATGCTGTACTCTATCTTGGGATTCTGTGACATTCTGGTTGATTTGTTCTTAAATTTGCATAGAGTTCATTCTTTGTGGTGTACAAATCTATGGGTTTTAGCAAATGCACAGTCATGTAGCCATCCCCCCAGTACCATACAGAGCAGTTCTATTACTCTAAAAAGATTCCCCGTGTGGCACTCTTGTTGTCAACTGCTCCTTCCACTCTCAACATCTGGGCACCAGTGGTCTGTTTTACCCCTCTATATTAGCCTTCTCCACAATATCACATAAATGGAATTTTAGACTATATAACCTCTGGGTCTAGCTTTTTTCCCATAGTGAAATATGTTTGAGATTTCGCCAGGGTATTGCATAAATCAATAGCTCCTTCCTTTTCACTGCTGACTAACATTCTATCATGTGATTGTAGCACAGATTATCTATCCATTCATCTATCTACTGATAGACATCTTGCTTGTTTCCAGATTTTTGTCAATCATGAATAAACTCCTAGAAAAGTGATATATGGGTTTTTGTGGTATAAACTTAAGTTTTCAATTCACTTGGACATATAACTTAGGAGTGGGATCACTGGGTTACATAAATGAGTGTTAAACTTTATAGGAAACCGCCAAACTGTTTTCCCAAGTAGCTGACATTGTGCTTTCCCACCAGAAACCCATGAGTTACCAGTTGCCTGCAATCTCATTGGCACTTGGTTTTCTCAGTTTTTTACAGCGATTCTAATAGATGTGCCATGATATCTCATAGTAGTCATAATTGGCATTTCCCTAATGACTTGGTAATTTTTTTTTTAAAGATTTTTTTTTTATTTTTATTTATTTATTTGACAGCGAGAGACAGGAGATCACAAGTAGGCAGAGAGGCAGGCAGAGAGAGAGAGAGGGAAGCAGGCTCCCCGCCGAGCAGAGAGCCCGATGTGGGACTCGATCCCAGGACCCTGAGATCATGACCTGAGCCGAAGGCAGCGGCTTAACCCACTGAGCCACCCAGGCGCCCAACTTGGTAATTTTTAACACTGTTCTTTGCTTGGCTTCTAAAACTCTATTGACATCAACCTTGAGGGAAACAAATTTAGATGGAAAGAACAGGTGTAGCAAGTGTGAGGTGGGACAGGGAGCAAAGGAGAGGCTGGTGTGAAGTGATGTGAGAGTAGAAAGGAGGCTGTGCCTATAATTTAAAGACCAAGATCTGAATTCTGGATCACCACTCATGGTCTTCCAAAGGTCCCTGAACTTCAGGAGCTCAGTTTTCTCATAAATCGAGTGGAAGTAAGCTGTAGAAATTGCACACATCTATAAACACGATTTGTGATTTACACAATGAAGGGATACAGGATTTGCCATTCTAGCCTCTCTCCTTCCTTACCCAGCTAAACTCTACAAGTGCATTCTGCAACCCTCTACCATCATTCTTATCCAGCACCTTCTGGTTAGCCCTGGCTTGTCAAGATGTCACCGTCCCTCATAGTGTCCCATTACTTCCCTTTCCCTGATCTTTGTCAAAATTTACCTTTTCTTTGGGAAGATGGGGTTTGGGAGAAGAAAGAGCCATGACCAGTAAAGGCAAACACAGACTGCACTGTGAGAGAGCATGCTAATGGTACTCGTAAGAGTGCCAACTCTGCCACTAAATGCCTCCAAGTCATTTAATCTTTCTAACCTTTAGTTTCTTCATATATAATGATGGGAATGCTCAACCCAAGAGCCATGATGAGGCACAAATGAATAAATGGATATTGATGTTCACAGACCTGTTTTCAGGTGTGCAGTTTTGTGTGGTCTCTAAGTTCCACCTCTAAGCATGGTCCTCAGTACCCACGCCCCTCAAGACATCCCCAGACATTCCTGGAGTCCAGATGCACTTGCTGTCTCTATAGAACAATGCTTCCTGACTAGGCTAGGGAATGCCTCCTGGGCTAGTAAAGCCACCAAATCCTTCAGGTGCCAAAGAATGATACAAGTTCTTACTTCTGGCTGGGTCACCGCAGTAGCACCATATCCCATGAACAAATGGGCTGAATGCCCCCCCCCTTCATATTTCTGTACCGTAGAAAGTAATTTGGATCACAAAGAACATTGCTTGAGCTCCCAGTCTTAGTCCCTCATAAAAGTAGCTCTTTTAGGACTTCCTAAAGACTGTCTCCTCCATCAGAGGCTCAAAGGCCAGTGTGGGAATGGGCTGGAGACAGGACATGGCTTCTCTAACATGCCAACCTATGTCCCATGCTCTGCTTCCCAGAGACCTCAAGAGCAAATACTTCCTCCTTACAGACTTTTTCTAACCATGCAAACCACTCAGGGAAATAGTTGCAAGAGGAGGACAAGGAGGGTGAGGTTTTTCTAGAACCATCCACACAATCTCAGCTGCAGTTGGCTCACAGGGGACCATCCCACAAAAATGCAAGGACATAAAAGCATTTTATAAACCTTAAGGCACTATTAGATTTTTATTATCATTATTAGCTGTCCAGTCTCCTTGCGACTGTGTGAGCTACTTTCAGGAAGCTAGAATGCCATCACCATAGAGTTCAGATAATGGCAATTTCAGGACCTGAACAGGCGCCTAGAATTACAACCCACAGAGGCTTTTTTCCCACCATACTGATCTGGTAAGTGTGGACTGGCCACTCCCTCACTCTTTAAGCAATAGCTCTTCTCTGTGTTTCGGAGCACAGACCTTGATTCCTGCTGGAGGCAATGCTGACGTGGTGGACCAGAGGCCACCAGCCTAACACAGGCCACAGCAGCTGCCAGATCCTTTACAAACTGCTTGAAAATACATTTTAAATAATGAAAGTAAACAAGATAGAAGAACTGGCCTCCCATCATTACTCCAGCTTTGGGGAACCCTCTGATGGCTCAGTCTCTGGGAGAACAGAGCTCAGGTGACAGCATGCCTGCAATGGATGGGGTGTGGAGGAGGAAGTGCCTGATGCTGGTTTCTGAAACACAAACAGGACTAATGACAATTTGCTTGGGTGTGCGTATCCCCTAGCTGCCTGTAGAAAGGTAAGACAAAGGCAAAACATTTGTCAACCTCAGTCTCTGGGGTCAGCTTTGTTGGTAAACATTTTAACCCAACATAGAGGCTTACTGTGTAGGAAGCTCAATCAAGGTCTGGGTCCAGGACTCAGTCAAGGCAGGAGTCATACAAAGGCCATGGTGTAGGGTCCCAGTCTGCTGTTCCAAGCTCTCTTTGTTGCTTCTTTCTTTATAGACAGGAACCATGTGGGCACGTCTGATGGGTGGGAGAAGAGGAAGAACGGGTAGTGTGGTTCCTTTATGAAAAGCAAAGCCAAAAATCAGCAACATAACCCTCTCAGTTATGCTGCACTCAAAACCAAAGACTTATAAGAGGCCATCTCTGGTCCCATCAAGGCCATCTCTATGGCCTTGAACAATTTCCTTGTTTTGAAAACAGAACTCCTCTTCTCTCCCGCTCCCCTACTCATGAAAAGGAGGTGAATGTGTAACCCACTCTACCCCAGGCCCAGCCATTCCAGTGGGGGTCCCCAGCAGGGAGGCTGGGCTCGTGGGAAGTCTCTGAGATGTTATCCACTTGCTGTCTGCTGCATAGCATGTCCTTCATGGCGGCCTATGCATCCTCACCTTTCAGTGGTTCTGAGAGTTTTCTGGTGGTATTTGAAAAGTAGGCCTGGAAGTCACTATCAGAGCTTCTTGTTTGGGGACAGGACAATAAGTGGATGAGTCCAGCTACTGGGGTTGGGACTTACCTTGTCTCCCTGTCATCAGCAGAAGCCACTAAGAAAGCTCTTGCCCTGGAGGAGTGAACAGATGTCCCTCATGGACAAGATGGCACCAGTCTGCTCTAGTTCTCTCTTAGGTACATCTGTCCCACAAGCTGAGACTGCCACTTTCCTTCCCACTCAGGAAAGCAAATTTTCACGTGAGAGAATGAGAGCTACGTATTTTGGTTTTAACTTTGAATCCACACTCACATATTAAAATTTACTTATTTTCCAAATTTGGTATTTATCTGCAACAGATAATTTGCAAAACAACTTCTGAGTGGGTTCTGAGAGCATGATTAAGAATACTATTCTTTATACTTCAATAAAAAAATCATACATCTATAAAAAAAGGAATACTATTCTAGAGAGTGAGTAATTTGTTGGGGGGTGAAGGAAGAGTCACTTGTGTAAAAAGACTATAGAGGAGAATTTTTCTACATTTCCTTCCTTTCTTCCATCACTCACAGTCTTTATCCGTCCACAACTTGGAAAAAACAAATGCAAGACACCTTAAAAACTAGAAATAAGGTGCTGAAGAAAGAGTCTTAAGTGTGTCACTTAATTATGTCGCCTCACTTAAGTGCATGTAATATTGGAATCTTTGGAGAAAATGGAGAAAAGAGCTGTTAGCATCCCTTTTTTTAAAAGTTCATAAGGAATTATCTGGTATCTCCCTACACTAATCATGGCAATGGTTTCACTGGGTTGTACCTAAAGAGGACATTTCCCTAAACCAAGCAGGCAGTACCCCCTTGGGAGGTATTAGTGTACATGAGATAGATTTTGAAACTGCAAACATTAGATAAATAATGCAAATTATTTAAATGGCCTCACTATTTGGTGGCAGAATGACTCAAGCCAAATCAGATAACAGTCAAGTTGAAAAATCCAGATGGGCCTAAACGGAGTGGTAGGAAAAATCTGGCTGCAAATCACCCCCTAATTCACCTCATCCTTTTTTTCTGGAGCAAAAAAGGGCCTAAAGCTCTAACAAGACTGTGAATGAAAAACAATTCTGGAAACAAAATTAGCATGACTCAGAGCAGGGCAGTCTGGAAGCCTGGGCTGGCCTGGCACACTCCCGGGCTGACCCTGTTAACAACAGGGGAGAGGAAGCTGCCCTCCTGGCTCTGGGTGGTAGAGGTGTGAGCGGTGGAAGAGCAATGGCCAGGAAGCCCCACAGACGAGCAGGAAGAGTCACGACAGACACAGGAGGGGCCGGATCTGCGCACAGACCCGGAGGCCAAGAATGCAGAGGGGATGGTCTAAAGCCAAGTGGAAAGCCAAGTGCTATGGCACAGGTACGGGAAGTTGAAAGATAGGGTCAGGGAGTAAGCAGAGTCAGAGACCATGCTGTGTTTTGGCACATACACACACGCATGCACACGCATGCGTGCATGCATGCACCGTGAGCCCCTTCAGACCAGGAATGTCTCTTACTCCCTCTGTATCTCCAGCACCTCACCAGAGTGCCTGCCAGCAGGTGCTCAGCAAGTGCTTTGGGAGATAAAAATGTGGAAGTGGGTCAGATCAGATGAGCAGCTGGTCCTGGGAAGGTACAGATGAAGGTGTCAAGTGAGAGGCAATGGTTGGTCCATCTGAGCTGGCTTTTGGGGTTGAGCTAGGAATCAGAGGGACCAGAAGTATTGCAAGCAGCAGCCTGTCTAGGCACCCGAGATGCAGCTTGAGCAACAAGGAGCTGCCAATTGCGAAGCCATCTTGTAGCAAGAGGCACTATAGCTCAGTGTTTGAGAGGGCAGGGCTGTAGCTGAGAAGCCCTGTGCTCATGTCTCAGCCTGCTGCTTAACAACTATGAGACTGTGGACCACTTACCAGTTCTTTGAATGCTCAATCTCCTCATCTGTAAAATGAGACTAACAACAGTGCTTAACATAAAGAGTGGAGAGACTGAGTTATTGCAATTAAGTGTTCAGAGCAGTGTCTGGAATACAGAAAGTGCCCAATAAGTATTAGTGATGACTATTATCTATTAGCCTTCTCCTCCATCCAGAAAGTTTGTGTGTACTTGGTGCCAGCACAGAATGAGTCCCAGGACTTAGACTATCCAGGGCTCTGCTGGGAATGTAAGCCGACCTACCTCTCAAGTGTCTGGTTCTAACTGCACTTGCATTGGTTAAGACACGAACTACCACCCCCTGCCACCCCGCATCCTGGCATGGACTATTGCAGTAGTCTCTCTAACTCTGCCTTCAGTCTCAGTCTTATCCAGCCAGAAGTGATTTTTCTAAAATGGGAATGCAATAAGACAAACTCACCAACTTACCTAATATCATGATTTCCATTTGTCTCCGAGATCCTTTGGGTTTCCTTTCATAAAGAGGATGAGAGAGCTCCTTGGAAAAATAGCTGACTCCAGGACCAGAGCAGGAAATATATAAAAAGAACCTGGAACATCTTGCGGTGCCAGAAAGTAAGGAAGTGCTCACAAACAGAAAACCCCACAATGAGGGGGGCACGTGGAAGGGACACAGGAACCGACTTAAAAGAGCTTCCAAGGGCCAAATCTGGAACAACCTGAACACCAAATAAATAAGATAGTATTAGATGATAACCCGAAGTAGAAAATAAATATCCCTGAGTTCTTATTAATGTAAGTAAATAAGTGAATAAATAAATAAATGGTAGAGAAGGGACAAATTTCCCCTGCAGAAGAATTCCAAATAAATTATGTAGTAGCTTCATTTACGCTCAAGGAGGGAGACTAACTCCCCACTCCTGAAGTGTGGGCTGTGCATGGTGGCTTCCTTCCAAAGCTGTAATGTGGTAAAGGGGGAAAAGAGTGATTTTATAGTGTAAAAGCTTGGCAAACACTAGCACAGCTGGGTGATCAAGGTCAGCCTTAGCAGTGTGACTCCTAAGTGAGAGAGTTCTTACAGGAATAACGTGTGCTTTTGCTACAGCGTGATGAGCATGGCACTTCCTCTGGGGTCTTCCTCCCAAAACTCCCAACTCCAGTCTATTCATGATGAAAACATCAGACAAATTCAATACCTGACCATACTCCTCAAAACTGTCAAGGTCATCAAAAACAAGGAAGTCTGAGAAACTGCCGCAGCCAAGAGGAGGCCAAGGAGACATAACAATGAAAGGCTGTGTGGTATCCTAGATGGGATCCCTGAACAGAAAAGAAGCACTCCATAAAAACTAAGGAAATCTGAATAAAGTATTGACCACAGTTAACGTTTCAATATGGGTTCATCAATTGTGACAAATATACCCTACTAAGAGCTGGTCCCAACTCTGTATGATTTTCACAATTTTTCTCTATATCTGAAACTGTTCTAAAAATTGAAGGTCATTAAATGAGAGAAAAGAGGAGAGACTCAAAAGCCAAATGTTACCTGTTTCAGAATCCTAGGAGGCTCAATTACCATTAGCTCAAGCACATTCCTGATTCAGCAGTCACAACTCTCCCACCCACAGGCCCACTCAAACTCTGAGTTCTTCCGAGACGTGACGACAGGGTTACCTACCCCACTTCCTTCCACCAACGACAAAGAGGGCACCCAGGGACACCACCTTGTCAGATAGAGGCAGCTGGGCCAAGGGTAGACAAGCACCTCAGGCCTGGAAGGAGGCCAGCTGGCTCTGCCATGAACCTGGGCGAACTCTGAACCAGTTTCCTTGTCTATAAAGTGATAAAATAATAACACTTAGCACAGAGAGTTTGGAGATAATATATAAAAATGCTTAACACAGTGCCTGGCACATAATGATAGTGGAAGGTTATTATCTCATCCTCCCCACAGCTGGCTGGGAGAGCCCAGGGTGTAGGTTCTATAGGCAGGAAAAACCAAAATGCTTCCTGCTCTCTAGAAGTTTCTCATCAAAACCAAAGTAGATGGATAGAGTGAAAGTGAGCATCTCCATCAGGCAGTGAATTGTCTGAGGGACTTGGCCAGAGCTTGCTGAGAAGCCCAAGCTGCCGTTTATTATGGAACTGCTTTCAGAGGCTGAGCATTTGGAAGGGAAGCCACGTTGAGACCTAACATTTACCCCGAGGCAACTCACTTGGCCATTTGCTGACTGGATTGATTTCCACAGGATCAGGAAGCTCTGTTTTAATATGTTCCAGTCAGTTCTCAGCCTACACAATGATTACAATCAGACCCAAACCAGTTAGAGTAGAATTTGCCAGTAAAATGTCATAAGACTACAGAGCCAATTCTTTATTACTTCAATAAATCTAAACATACAACAACTATGGTTTTAACAACAACCCGTTGTGTGGTGGTAATTTTAACACAAATAGCAATTGAGTGTGTCTGGTGTGATGTGTTCCCACAATTTCAAGGTCACTCTGCTGACTGGGCATAATTCCATTCTCCCCTGCCCTCCCATCCCCCCACCGATAGTTACCAAGGTTTTCCTTGGCTATTTGAGCAGGTAGAGATGCCAGTGGGGCTGGCATCACTGTCCTTCCTTTCTGAGGACCCCCGGAGCAATTCCCTGTCCCTGTCCAGCTGAGCAATTTCCTGAGCAGAGCGGAAAACCTCCTGGATGCCAGACCTGGAGGCCGAGTTTCTGGCCCCTGGAAGCCTGCTCCCATAAGCCAGACTCTCAGAAAGGTGCAGAAGGGAAGATTTTCCATGATCATCAGGCCTAGGCTAAGCCATTTTGTAGAATCTCTTCTAGAATTTTGGCCCATTCTTATTTCTGGGGAGTTAAAAATCACATATTCAGTAGGTACACTAGTCAGTTCCTTTTAATAGAATATCAGTTGATCTGGTTGTGGGTTATGAATCCCCCGTATCTAGCAGCATGGGAGGAATTTAGGTTATCCTCAGAAGCAGGTCACCGACAATGCATGTTTTGTGTTTTCTTTTAGCATTATGTTTCCCAGTTTAGGTGCCTCACTAATCCACAATAGTTCCAACATTTAATATTTTATGGTTTTCTTTGTTCCTCTTTCATTTTATGTTTTTCACATTCTATAGCTTTAGTTCTGTGTTATGCAGGGCAATAAAGTAGTGAGTTAAATAGTTTTATATGATAAAGTCAAATAAAGTACAGTAACTATTTGGGTGCTTCTAGCTAAATTAAAGTTCTTGGTAAGGATTTCCCAACTACTCTGCTCCATGATAAATAGTTGATTAATTCTATTCTCACCCATTAGGGAAAAGGTAAGTATGTTCGATGAGCACCTACTATGTGCCAGTCACTCTGTTAAGTGTTTTACAGACATAATTTCATTGCGACTACAGAGATTAGTTATAGTCATTACAAGTTTGTTTGTTTCTTTTGGTTTTCAGGCAGCTCAATTTCCCATTTCCCTGAACACACCCATAATAACACACAAGAACAAATGTCCTGATTGGTACATTAATACCTGACCTTCATCAGGCAGTATTATCCTACTGAATCTAGCATTTTTATATATTAGCAACTCAGTAAGAGTTGTTGAATTGAATAGATAATCTAGTTTGAATCTTTATATCTACTCATCTCTATGTACAATCATGTAAAGAAATTTTATGAAAAAAGATAAGCTAACATTAAAAATTATTCAAAATGTATACAAATATTTTGGAGTGATTTCTGACATTTAGGTCTGTCTTTGTCCAATATTTGGATGTCTTGATAAGAAAACAAGAACTAAACCAATATTTGAGTTACTCAAAAGATCAGGTGCCAGGTTAACTCATTTGGAATACTGTTTTGGCTTCAGAAAACCCCAACTTCAGAAGTAAAAATTAAATACCAGTGCAGGTTCTGCATATATAACTAAGCACAGTCAACTCAAGTTTCCCCTCCTTGCCAAGTCAGTCCTACTTGCTGACTACACACAATGGGCCCAGGTCACATTAAATCACACAATTGGGAGAAATGAAGTATTCATTCAACCAAAATGGATTTCCTGAAAATGCATTGTACTTGTACCTGTGGAATACAGTCTGGGGAACACAAAGGATTAATAAGACAGGGTCCCTCTCTTCCTGGAGAGAAAAGAGTAGCATAGTCAAAACAGATATGAAAGAATGCAAAAGTAGGATCCAATTAAATTTAATTATATCTATATCCATATCTAGATATAACCATAGATATAGGTATAGATATAGATATCTGCTTGAAACCATTAGAAACTGAACTCTGAATTCAACAAATCCTTTTTGCGTGCTAAGTAAGTGCAGGGCTTAGGAAGGCCGGCTCTGTTCACTTTTGAACCTCTGTTCCTACAAAATGCCTGGCAATTAGCAGGTAAAAACAACAATGTGGATGAATGAACAAATGAATCTTCCTATATGGAAAAAGCTTACATGGGAGTAAAGCAGTAAGACAAATATATGAAGAACTATAATATTCACTAGCAAATGATCCCAGTGCACAGTGTTATGAAAGTTGACAAGTGGAGAAAACACTCAGTTGAAAATTAGGAATACAGGCTCAGTGACAGATAATATAACTTGAGTGAATTCTAGGGCAGTGGCAGAGGGTGAGGAAATAAAGGTAAGTTTTGGCATTATAGTGGACACCTTCTTAAGCAATGGGAGCCACAATGGGATTTTTTAAAAATTAATTATTTATTTGACAGAGAAAGAGTGTGATAGAGTACAAACAGGGGAAGGGGCAGAGGAAGAGGGAGAAGCAGTCTCCCCATGGAGTAGGGAGCTGGATATGGGGCTTGATCCCAGGACCCTGGGATCATGACCTGAGCTGAAGGCAGATGCTCAAAGGACTGAGCCACCTAGGCGCCCCCGCAATGGAATTTTTAAAAATACAACAATCTAATTGAGCCATGCAATGTTAAGAATAAGCCTGAGATAGGAGTGCCCAGGTGGCTCAGTCAGTTGGGTGGTTGACTCTTGGTTTCAGCTTAGGTCATGGTCTTGGGGTTGTGGGATCGAGCCTTGTGTTGAGCCCTGTGTCAGGCTCCATGCTCAGCAGGGAATGTGCTTGAAGATTTTCTCCCTCTCCCCCTCCCCCTGCTCATGCTCTCTCTCTCAAATAAATAAATCCTTTCTTAAAAATTACCCAACTTTTGTATCAACATGGACAGGACTGGAAGAGATTATGCTGAGTGAAATAAGTCAAGCAGAGAGAGTCAATTATTATATGGTTTCACTTATTTGTGAAGCATAACAAATAACATGGAGGACATGGGGAGATGGAGAGGAGAAGGGAGTTGAGGGAAATTGGAAGGGGAGATGAACCATGAGAGACTATGGACTCTGAAAAACAATCTGAGGGTTTTGAAGGGGAGGGGGTGGGAGGTTGGGGGAGCCAGGTGGTGGGTATTACGGAGGGCACGTATTGGATGAAGCACTGGGCATGGTGCATAAACAATGAATTCTGTTACATTGAAAAGAAATAAATTTTAAAAAATGTTTTTTAAATTTTTTTAAAAAAAGAATAAGCCAGAAAGTTGGGTCAAGCAGATTGGGGTGGGACGAAAACAGAGGTAGGAACATGGTTAAGGAGGGTCTATAACAATTGTATAGATAATAAGAAATAAGAGATCAACCTAAAGTGGACAGTAAGATAGGGAAAATAAGTAATTTTTCAAATATATAACAAAAGTGAGCTCTTTGCTCCCTAGAAGTTTCTGGTCAATAGCTCAATACTCAGTAGGTGATAGCTTTCACCTACTGAGTATATATGCAATATTGGTATGAAGGATGGAGGAGAAATCTAAATTGGAGGCTGAGAAGATGGCTTCTAGAAAAGTACTCTGTGCAAAACTGGGGAGAGGTAGAGGAGGAGAGGTGACCTCCGGGAATTCTGTTACAGATTGGAACTTTATAGGAATTCAGTGAAAGGAGATTTCACACTGAGCTGAAGGTCAGGGATGGTGAGGATTTGGGGCATAAGCTTAGCTGTATGGAAAGACAAACACGCTCTTGTTCAGAACAGTGAGGAGAAACAGGCAAGCCGATGAAGCTCTCTTGACATATCTGTTATTAACAGCAGTTCTTTAATCGAGACCACTCGAGTTTATTGAAGCAATTATTTAAATGTGAGGTCTATACAACTCCAAACACTGGGATATTTTATAATCATCCAAAAGATTACAAGCATTTTGTTTGTTTGTTTCATTTTGGTCTTAATCTATAAGATCATGTAGTAACAGCTTCAGCATTTGGCTGGTTTTTCATAGTAAGGTTTTCAATCTCTTGGAAGATCCACACAAGTTTGAGACTATATTAAATGCCATCAATTTAGCCAGAATCTCATATGGAGAACATAAATTACATGAGGATATGTATTTTGGAAAATGTTATTTTCCAAGAGAAGTTTTTGTTAATCTATCAGGAAAATTCAGATCTACCAAACAAAAGAAGACAGTATATCCTTTTGTTCACTTTTGGAAGTGACTTACGAACATTTATAATTATTTCTAATTAAGGGAGAGGCATCTTTATAAAGTGAGAGAAATAAATAAAGGAACAATAAAATAAGAAAGTGGTGAATCCTCTTTGTTTCATTCTCCACTGATAAATGGCCAATTCTGGGAAAAATTAAAAATATTGTATCAATAAGATCAGTTTTGGCAACAGATCATCTTAGTAGTGACATGGCATTCCTGATCTTTACATTGTATAGTTTAATGTTAGAGCTCAAATTTTACTGTTTTGGTCACAGACCACTTTTAGGATTCAATGAAAACGTCACACACTATCCTCAGAAGACCATACAACTACAAATAAACAAAGAATCTTGCATAAACAGACTTTAACATAACACCCTTGGCTATTCATTTCATTCTTGAAAGTAGACTCAAACAAAGCTCCGATCTGCAATTGCTAGATGAATGTCAATACGGCTCTTCAGGATTTAACACTCCAAAGTTATCTGGTCCTTAGTTATCTTTGAAATTATGACAGTAATAATTCTCCTAATCCTACACATTCTTTAAAGAAGTTTGCGTTCTTTATAAAAGCTATTTGGCCTGAGACGTAAGGTAGACCTCTATCTAATGATCCATACACGTAACTGGACCCAACCCAATCCACCAGGTTCCATGCCTGCCAGGCCCTGGGCCTGCAGCTCCCTCAGCTGTTCTCAGTGACATATTGGTGGTGGAGCAAACTCTCAAGAGCACTGCAAGATACCTAATTTTTTTTTTAAAGATTTTATTTATTTATTTGAGAAAGAGACAGAGACATGACAGAAAGCAGGAGCAGGGAGGAGAGGGAGAAGCAGACTCCCCACTAAGCAAGGAGCCTGACATGGGGCTCGATCCCTAAACCCTAAGATCATGACCTGAGCCTAAGGCAGATGCTTAAGTGACTAAGCCACCTAGGCACCCCGATACCTAGTATTTTGGAGAAAAACATTGTGATGTGTGTCAGACAGCGTAAGAACTACTGGCCCAAGGTAGTTCACAGTTTCAGTGTTAGATCAGACTACTTCCCATGCAGTGACATCACATCCTTGACAGGCTGGGTCAGTCAGGCACTGTGTAAAAAGCAAGCACTGCATGAAAATCATTGTGGAGCAGAAAATGATGGTCGTGACCTCCAACTGGATTCTAAGGCTTAAGAAGTTGTGCAATGCCCAATAAGCACACATACGTCATTAGCAAGTGACTGTCATCGTATAAAAATGGAATAAAAATATTTTATTTCCCTTCAATTTACACGTACTATTTTTTTTATCAAAAAACTACTGAGTTGTTAGGACATAAATATTTATGTTTTGGAGACCAATTTAATAAGAGAAACTATTAGGTATTTCGTTAGGTCTATGGGCACCATGAAAAATTGCTGATGCATCAAGGGCATTTTGAGCCACAAGTCTGGGAATGAATGACTGTCCTAGAAGGGAACTAACTTGAATAAGACCTAGTCCCTGCTTTGTAGAGCCTCTTAGAGAGACATAGGTCCTATAAACCACAGAAGTCAATTGAGACATTTGCCATTACAAGAATATAGACAAAATTCAAAGAGCTAGGAAATCTCAGGTACTACTCTGTTAGACACAGAGAGACTTGAGGTGGCATGTGAATTTAGCCTTAAAAAGCAGTGAGATTTTAACAGGTGGGCAAGAGAGGAAGAGCATTCCTCTATAAAGGAACAGCATGAACAAGGCACAGAAGCATAAAATAAGCACCTTGTTTGGCTGGAAAGAACAAGGGCAAAGAGTGGCAAGATGTAACCTATTGGAAGAGCTGAGACATTTTACCATGTACAATGGCAAGACAAAGGAAGCTTCCAGGCAGGGTATGATAAGGACTGTTCCGTAGAAAGGTAAGTAGTACAGTGATACAGAAGGTAGGACGGAGACAAGGAGTTAAGGGGAGAAGATATTGAAGACAACCATCATTTCTAGCTTGGATTAAACATCTTGTTTGCACAAACTGTGTTTTATTAATCTATGTATGAATATTACCTGGTAATATTTGAGACACTGAATAAACTTTGGAATGTGAGGTACTCGAGGAGACAGAGAAAAAAGTCGTGGTAACTACGGGGAAATATCCTACAGCAGAGTGGCAAGGTCACACTTGCCATGTCAATTTGGGAATCGTCCACCTAGAAATGAGAAAAGAAACTGACAAAATAAAATTTCACAGGGAGCAAACAGAGATTAAAGAGAGAAGTCCAGTGACAGATCCCTGGGGAACAGTCGCCCCTGGGAGTTGGATCCTCAGCTGCCAGCAGAAGAGGACAGGCAAGGATGGAGGGGCATTGATGGGGTGAGAGCCAGAGGGAGCGCTGGCCCAGAGAAAACAAAGCAGGGCACACTTTCAAGATGGAGATGAGAGTCTATAATATTTAATGGGGGGGGGGGTGGATCCTGTAAGGGACCTACTGGAGATGGTTAATCAGCAGGTGCTTGATGCCCTTGGGGAAGACAGATTCAGAAGGACTTAGAGGCAGAAGCGAACTGCAGTGGTAGTGACCAGAGAGGCCCTTCTGGAGAAGCTCGGGGATGAAATGGATCTGAAATGGAAGCTTAGGTGGAAAGAAGTTTGTGGGAAAATACTCTGAGGACAGGAGTAGCCTGTAGGGAGAATGCAGTTTAGAAGAATAGAATACAGCCAGGTTCGTGTACAAGAGAAGGAAAAGATCATCCCAGTTTCCAACAAGAGAGGAGTGGGGTTAAAAATATGCTTCATTCTTCTTCTCATTGTCCCTTTCTTCCTTCATGTCCTTCATCCTTTCCTCTATATCCCCCTCACCCAGAGCCCAAGCAGGGTGAGGAGGGTGACCAGGCAGGGGTGAGTGAGGGCAGCCCACAGAGGGTGAGGAAGAGTGGAGGGGAGGGCACTGGAGCCCAGTGAGGCAGGTGTTCATGCAGGGCAAATGCTGGGTAGGGGGTCCGGCAGAGCTGAGTGGGGTGCGGAGGGCGTATTCCATGAGGTGGGACACCGAGGCCATAGGGGCATTTCTTACATGCAGGAGGACTGACCCAGTCAGTACACATGTGAAGAATAAGGGAGCTGAATTTCTCACTGCTGAAGAGGAAGTTACAAATATGAAGGGAGACAAACTTAAAGTGAACTCTGGTTTTGTAGCGGAAATGAAGACACCGGTGTTTAAGTGCATGGATTTCAGCATATATAATTATACATAGAAACAAACAGATACAAGCGCAGGTGTGTATAATGGAACAACACACACGTTTCCCTAGCTTTATCTACTGAGGGCATTGAAAAGGCCTGGTAACAGCAAATTTTCAGTAACAATGAACACATCTAGTACTAACGTGACTTTGAAATAGAATTCTTAGCTAAAAGAAACCAGGAGAGACGGCGGATTCCAGGTTTGGGTACAGGGAAGACCAAGATGAAACTGACATTTGGTTTTGCGCCAGAAAACAGGGAAGTGCTCTTGGAAGGCAGGTCAAAAGGACACAGAAGCCAGCCTGAAGTGGCTTCCCCTGGCCAGAATGGTGACAAGCTGAGGCCAATATAATGCCAATAAAAGGTTATGCCCATTAAGTAAAATAGGAGATTGTGAGTCTGTACAAATAAGTAGATTAATTGGGTGATAGAAAGTTAGCCAAGGACAGGATATTGACTTCGTTTGATGGTACCTCTCACAAGGCATTTACCAACTACGAAGAAACAAAGAGTAACTTTACAAAGAGAAGGCTGGGTGATACCACTTGACTCCAGTCCACGTGAACATCCTTAGTAACAGGTCAAACTGAAATCATGGGCCACCTGAGAGGTGTCAATGAGGACACAAGATCGCTTTGGTGATATTCCTGTTAGAGATGCTTACCTTGAATCTAATCATCAGGAAACATCAGATGAACTCGAACTGGGGACAGTCTGCAAAATAAGCTGTCTGTAATTTTCAAACATGTCATGAAGTGAAAGTTCAGGAAAAACTACGGAACATTCCAGACTGAAAGAGTCAGGAGACATGACAACTGTATCTAACAAACAAATTTAATCCAAACATAATTGGTGCTATCCCACTTTCACCATCGCCATGCAGGGCTTCTCCCTTGGTAGCAATGCCCTCAGCCTGGGCTCTTGATGAACGCACATGGAGAGGACATGCGCCCAAGCAACCATCTATGTGGCTCGAAGGGGAGCCCTGCAGCCAAGCCCAGCCCAAAACAGGGAGGCTCCAGAGATCCACAATGGAAAGTTCTATCTTAAAGAGTGAAATGACTAAAAACTGTTGGAGGAACTTTGAGTCTAGGTGGAACAACTGACAACAGAACTGGGTCACCAAGGAAACTGCAGTCTCTTTTCGGATCCTCAAATCCTAGTTGCAATTCTCTACTCGGAAGATAGCAGGTTTGGGAAGCTACTATCCCCAGGATCTGACTATTGCACCAGGAGAAAAGAGGGGTCGAGCCCTGCTTCTCAGTACCTATGAGCCAGAGCCTGGACCCTGAAGTCCCAAGCAGAGCCACAGAAAACAAGACCCTTCCACAACTCAGTGCCACTGGATCAACAGTGGAAACTGCAAAACTCGGGCCCTCTGTCCCATCCGCCAGCCCTCACTAAGTACAGCTGATTGGCCAGACTTAAATCACATGCTTACTGCCCTCCCCAAGGAAACCTTGGAAATGAAGCTTTAAACCCTGAAATCTCTGTATTACGGAAGGGCATGCTAGAAGGAGAATGGAGCAGATGTGGAATTCCAAACCACCATATCCATCAAAGAGGGCAGGGGAGCAAGGAAGGAAGGAAGGAAATAATATAGTTCATTTACACAATGGAATACTACACAGTAATGAAATTGAATGAACTAAGGGTAAGGAAATCAATCTGTAAATCTCAATATATTTTGTGCAGAAAAGGAAGTCATAAAACAATAGAGTTTAATACTATTTATATATAGCTAAAAATACTGCAAAACAATACTATGTATTTTTTTTTAAGATTTTATTTATTTATTTGACAGAGATCACAAGTAGGGAGAGAGGCAGGCAGAGAGAGAGAGAGGAGGAAGCAGGCTCCCTGCAAGCAGAGAGCCCGATGTGGGGCTCGATCCCAGGACCCTGGGATCATGACCTGAGCGAAAGGCAGAGGCTTTAACCCACTGAGCCACCCAGGCGCCCCAATACTATGTATTTTTTAAGGAAGCATAAATATGCGGCAACATTCTAAAAGCATGCATTGGAATGATGACTAGTGGGTTTACCTTTTGGGAGGGAGTGAATTTGGGGAGGGTGTCCACAGGGTTGTTTCGGTTACCTGTTGCTGCAATTAACAGACCATCCCAAAACAGAGTGGCTTTAAAGCCACAGTTATGTATTTGCTCATGATTCTGTGGGTTGGCAGTTGGGCAGGGCAGGCTGGGGGTGGGGGGTGGTGCAGGGCAGAGGAGGGCTCATCTCAGCTCCATGTGGCGTCAACAGTGCTCACTTGTAGGTCTTCCTCCACTTGGTTTGTCAGCTGGAGGTGCCTGGTCCCAGATGTCCTCACTTACAGCTCTTGGGACCTCAACTTTGAAACCTGAACCTCTCTCTCTCTAAGAGAGTTCTCCCCATGCACTCTCTCACCTTCCAGGAGGCCAGCCTGAGCTTGCTCACAAAGTAGCAGCATTCCAGCAGGCTGACAGAGGAAGCTGTGACATCGCTCTCTTAAGACCAAAGCCCAGAAGGCATATAATGTCATTCCACCATATCTGATTGTCCCAACAAGCCCTAGGACCAGCCCAGGGTCAAGGGTTGGAGAAACAGACTCTTGATGGGAGGAGGTGCAACGAACTTAGCGTTCACATGTAAGGTGTCACAAAGGAGCTCCCACTGGTTATACAGTATTTTATTTAAGTAAATCTAACAATAGCTATATGATTTGAGAATACTGACTACTGGATATAGTTGTTGATGACATCATTTCCTCTACTTGGTCTTTATGTACAAAATATTTCACAGTTTAGAAAATGAAATTAAGGCGTGCCTGGGTGGCTCAGTGGGTTAAAGCCTCTGCCTTCGGCTTGGGTCATGGTCCCAGGTCCTGGGATCGAGCCCCGCATCGGGCTCTCTGCTCAGCAGGGAGCCTGCTTCCTCCTTGCTCTCTCTCTCTCTCTGCCTGCCTCTCTGCCTACTTGTGATCTCTGTCAAATAAATAAATAAAATCTTAAAAAAAAAGAAAATGAAATTAAAATGGTTGTAATGAATCAATGCCCATTTAGGCATCCTACACATAGCAGAGACTATATACTCCTTCACGCTCCTTGGAGCCCCAGAGCCAGTCAAGTTCCTGGCCTTTCAGAGCCTGACTGTTCAGCTGTGTTTTCAATTCCAGAATGTAACCCATAGACTAAAAAAATACACGGTATGATAAAAAGCAAATTATACTTGGAGAACAATTTTTTGTGTGTCATTGGAGTGCATAACTGAGTGGGAGTTGGAGCTTCTGGAACATGCACTTTAGGCATCTATTTATTGCCACTGATTTTCACTGAGTCTGACAGACTCTTGGGCTAAACTCTGTCCATATATATTCAGAGATACACAGGTAGAGGGTAAACTGGTGTAGCCCTGATGGGAGCTAGATGACACAGTGAAGCATCATGGGGGTCCCTTGGTGAACAACGACCATAAGGGAAGGGGGTCTGGTCACACACACCAGACCCAACAGCAGGACCTGACTGTGACATGAGGTCACAGTTCCTGGCACATGTGGCTTCTAGTATTGAAAGGAATCCCAGGCCAGCCTGTGCATCAGGAAGAAAAGAGCCTTTGAGATTGAAAGGGCTATTTTGCTAAAAGCTCTAATGTTTTCAGACCTAAACAGTCCTGCTTGAGAACCCCCAAAGTCCTAAGAAAGGAGGAGTGTTTTCCTTCTCAATTTGTATGAGGCATATTGAAATCCTGACCTCAAAGCGTATTGATGTTTGCCCAGTATTATCATGATGGGGTGGGGCAAATCCCCCTTGTAAATGACTTCGGGGCCAATGGCTGCGGGAGGAGAGCTCCCAGCCTCAAAGTGGCTTTTCTGTGGAAATACAGGCCCGGGTCAGACAGGGCAGACTTGGGGGCTGGCCAGCTAACAGGCCACTTCATGCAGGCACATAGGCATAGACTTGGGGTTTCCAGAAATATTTTAGGAGGATGACTTTTCAAAAAGCATCTTCTGCCAGTCAAAGGGATGAGGCCTTGGGTCCATCAAGACTAGAGTTTTACTTTCAATGGGACTTAAGCGGTAACTGACTCTCAACGGCATTTAGACTATGTATTTGTATTTTCCCAGCACTAATGCAAGTAACATTTAGCATATCTTTAATTACAAGAAGTTTATGGCATCCATATAGAACTCATTTCAGACTCTAAAGCCTCAGGACACTGTAAACATGTTTATAATGTGTTTTCTTTAAGTACTGAATTTAGGCAGAGAACAAAGTACCCTACCAGCACTGGGTATGTACAGACTCTTTCTTTTATTTTCTAATGATTATGATGATGACAATAATGACCACCAGCTGCTGCTACTCTGACACCCTTTCTCCTGCTTCCTTATATCAACCTATAATGAATCCCAGTTCTTCTATTTTGGGTTAGATTTGTATTAGGGTTTTCTAAAGAAGCAGAACAAAAAGAATGTATGTACATACATTCATTTATTGTCAGGCCTTGACTCACTTGGTTATGGAGGCTGAGAAGCCCCCAAGGCCTTAAGTTGGTGAGCTGGAGACCCAGGAGAACCGATCGTGTAAGTTTTGGTTTCGGTCCAAAGACCCAAGAATCAGGAGAGCCAATGGTGCAGTTAGTTCTGTCCTGAAAACTAGCAGGCTAGAGACCCAAGAAGAGCTAGTATTTCAACTCAGGCCTAAAGGCCAGAAAAAGCTGATGTCCCAGCAGCTCAAGGTTGTCAGGCAAGAAAAGTTCCCTCTTATTCACAAAAGGGTCAAGCCTTTTAGTGTTATTCAGGCCTTCAACTGATTGGACAAGGCCCACCCACATTAGGGAAGGCAATCTGTTTTATTCAGTCTACTAATTCAAATGTTAACCTCATCCAGACACACCCTCACAGAAGCACCATGAAGCCAAGATAAGTCAACACATGCAATTAACCACCGCAGTTTTACTATGTGATAAGATTTGCAAAGTTTAAATGTGCAATTCAGTGGGTTTTGACACAAGCAGAAGGTAGTGTAACCAACACCACAATCATGATTCAGATGTTTTCATTAGCCCCAAATGTTTCCTTGTGCCCTTGGCTGTCAATCTCCTGCCACCATACCCAGACCCCTGGCAACTGCAGAAATGCTTTCTATCTACTATAGCTTTGCCTCATCTAGAAGTTCATATAAATGGAACCATAAAAGATGTGGTTTCTTATGCCTGGGCATTTCACTTAGGTTAATGCTTTCAAGATTCACCCATATTGTTTAGTGTCTTTGTCATTCGTTCCTTTTTATTGCTGAACACTATTCTACTGTATAGATGAACCACAATTTGTTTATTCACTCACTGAAGGAAATTTAGGTTGTTTCCAGTTTTGGGCAATTATTAAAAGAGCTGCTATAAACATTTATGACATGTGACAGCATAAGTTTTTGCTTTTCTAAGTTAAGTTCCCAGGAGGAGGGTTGGTAGGTCTTATGGGAGAATAGAGGGATATGTTGATAGGAAGCTGCCAACCTGTTTTCAGAGGGGCTGAATCATGGTGCATTTCCACCTGCAATGTATGAAAGGTCTGGTTGCTGAATATGTTCCTAAGAAATTGTATTTCAGGACAATCAGCAGAGGGAGAGAACTCCAGCAGAAACCCGGTGCTCTAGAAATAAACTAAGCTACTTGAACTGGGAGAACTTCAGAGTTGAGGCATTTGAGGCAAGAGTGAGAAGGAAAAAAAGGTCATAAAGAAGCAATTATCACTTCAAAATGTAGGGGATCTTTGGCCAACCAAAAACAATTACAGGCAATGAAAATGGCCCGTGGCACAGAGTTGCAAGAAAAATAAACAAGTCTGATTTAGTAAACAAATCAATGGTTAGGAAAAAACCAGACCTGATGACTAAAGACAGAGAAAAGCATTCAATTCAGGACATTTCCCCCCTGGTTTTTTGTGTGTTTGTTTTGTTGTTGTTGTTTTGTTTTGTTTGTAGTACTCTAATTGCAGCATGTGCTTGTTATTGAAGAGAGATTTATGTTCTTAAATATTCATTAACTATTAATCTACATACAACACATCTATCTATATGAGGGTGCATAGCATAGGACAGTGTTTCTTAAACTTCAACATGCATAGGAATCATCTGGGGACCTGGCTAAATGCAGCTTCTGCACTGCACTTCGGTATTCCAGCGAGGCCATGGGTAAGGACATCACTGCTGGGCTGCAGGCCGGTGGCTCCAAGTGCAGACTCTGGGGCCATATGCACACGTTCAAGTCCTACCTGTGTCAGAGTGCATTTCTTAACTGGTCTGCAAAAAGTGGGGGTAAAGTGGGGGTGCCAGCCATGTACGGGAATGTCCCAGGGGTGTTGTGAGGATTCTACAAATGACTATGGGTCTGGCACTTAAATTGAGCGCTGGCCACACCACAGGTGCTGTGTCAGACTCTTCCGGCTTCAGTGGGTTCCAATGGTCAAGGCAGCAGCCTGTGTGACAGCTTTAAACCACGCTGATTGAGTGCACAGTGCTTTACTTCCTCCCAGGTCCCGAGCCATACTTCTGGCAGCCACCAGTTCTACTCGGGGTAATTAAGGGAGCCCCTTCAGAGCCACTAGGCTGAGAGGGCCTTGCAAAAAGAAAACCCAGTGAAAGAATTTCAAAGAGAGAAAGACTGACCATTCAGTGTGCTTTACCTGTTGGAAGTGTCAGCAGGTTCATCCCCTTGGGGAGACCGGGGCCTCCACACAATAGATATTCCTACAAGCAGCACTAGTACTGGATGGAGCTCAGACGGTGCATTTGAAAGAATTTCCAGCCTAACCCGGATGGCTAAGAGAGCTGCCACCGCCCGCATGCCCTTCTCTCCGGGAGAGCCAGGCAGTCACTCGGCCACACCAGCCAATGAATAGACACTCTATTGTTGTTTGCCTCCTGCCCCTTTAATCGCCTCCAGCACCCCTGTAGACATCCTAATTGGTCCTATGGATCCAGCCTTCTCTGGCCTGTCAGCTCTGCTCTGTGTTCATGGCCCGCTTTCATCTCCCTGCTCGCTTGGCATATTGCTCTATTCTCATGGTTTCTGATGTTAAAATGCAGCTTGTAGAGCTTGGATGATCTTCATATCATTTCTGCCTCCCTGTTAGTAACTGTACTAGAAAAACAGCTGTTAATCTCAATTAGGTTTTGATTGCTAATTAGTAGCTACCTGTCAGGATCAAGCAGCCTTCATCCCAGTCCCTTTAGCTATTTCTCATGCAAGCGGTACACCCGGTTTCCATGAGAACCATTTAGCTAGATGCCGCCTCACCCAAAACTGCCCCTTCTTCTGGGGCTTTTCTCATCTCTCTCCAGGAAGCTCTGAGGTTCCTGGTCCACTGGTCTGTTTCCTGGTTTTCTTCATTTCATCGTCCAGCCGGAGTTTCCAATGAAAGCCACTTTCTCTCTCTTGCCAGTGTGTCCTGGAAGGGAAATCAAGGGATTAATAAGTCCACTAATTGAACTCCGGTTAAGAACCCATGCTTCCCAATTTCATCTTTAGACTTCTGATTTCCAATTCTGCATGGAGGAAGCTTGAAAGTTGCCACTCCATCCGAACAAGTAAAAAGCTGAACGAACTGAGAAGTCAACAACTTTTCTTCAATCTATAAGAGAACAAGGGTCCTGGACAAAGGGCAGCCGCCCTCCCCCAGCAAAGTGGAGAGACTGACGGGCAAATACAGAGAATCATAATATGGAGGAGCACAATGTCTAAGGTAGCAACAGGCACCAGGATAACTTGAACTCTGACAAGTTGCTGGAGGCTAAATGAGGACAACTCTGAGAGGGAACAACTCCAGCAGGATCCAGTCACTGGGGATCCCTACACTTGGGGAAGTTTTCCCTTCCGGAGGTCTATGCTTCCCAGAGCCAAACACCCAGATACCTCCCACAGCAAGAGGGGAAAAGGAACAATTTTGAATAATGTCAGGGCCTTCTGTTCTTCACAAGATCTGCCCACCTGCGTGGGTTTTTTCAGAACCACAACCTGGAATCAGGGAAACAGCCAACTCTGGTCTCCTCTGGCTATCTGTTCTACTGAACGGGCAGGGGCTGGGGTTCACCCGTGTGAGGCTCACAGTGCAGCTGCAGGCAAACTCAAACACTATGGTCTGCTAGTAGGAGTACGAAAACCCATCCTAGACCCATGCATTACACCACGTTGCTAGGCGCTAGCTCACAGCAGTTTCTTTTACCCAGTACTTCGTGTCTGGCTATCAGGACAAAATTGCAAGGCATACTGAAAGGTGAAAAGCACAGATTGAAGAGACAGAGCAAGCAATGGAACCAGACTCAGATATGGCAGGGATGTTGGAATTATCAGACGAGGAATTTAAAAAGACGATGATTAACATACTCAGGGCTCTGATGGGTAAAGTAGACAGCATGCAAGAACAGACGGGCAATGTGAGCAGAGAGATGGAAATTCTATGAAAGAACCAAAAAGAAATGTCAGAGATCAAAAATACTAACAGAAATGAAGGATGCCTTTGATGGGAGACTGGATGCAGCTAAGGAAAGAATCTAAGCTTTAGGATATCTCAACAGAAATCGCCCTAACTGGAAACCAAAGAGAAAAAAGACTGGGGGGATAACAAACTAACTAATAAACAATCAAAACAAAAGCTCTTGCTTCCCTTGACTTTGCCGTTGTTCCTAGGAAGATGTTGCTACGGCTGAGGTTGAAGAGGTTGCTGCCTGCATTCTCCTCAAGGATTTGGATGGATTCCTTTCTCACATTGAGGTCCTTCATCCATTTGGAGTCTATTTTCGTGTGTGGTGTAAGGAAGTGGTCCAATTTCATTTTTCTGCATGTGGCTGTCCAATTTTCCCAGCACCATTTATTGAAGAGGCTGTCTTTTTTCCATTGGACATTCTTTCCTGCTTTGTCGAAGATTAGTTGACCATAGAGTTGAGGGTTGATTTCGGGGCTCTCTATTCTGTTCCACTGATCTATGTGTCTGTTTTTGTGCCAGTACCATGCTGTCTTGATGATGACAGCTTTGTAGTAGAGCTTGAAGTCCGGAATTGTGATGCCACCCACTTTGGCTTTCTTTTTCAATATTCCTCTGGCTATTCAAGGTCCTTTCTGGTTCCATATAAATTTTAGGATTATTTGTTCCATTTCTTTGAAAAAAATGGACGGTATTTTGATAGGGATTGCATTAAATGTGTAGAATGCTTTAGGTAGCATAGACATTTTCACAATATTTGTTCTTCCAATCCAGGAGCATGGAACATTTTTCCATTTCTTTGTGTCTTCCTCAATTACTTTCATGAGTACTTTATAATTTTCTGTGTATAGATTCTTAGTCTCTTTGGTTAGGTTTATTCCTAGGTATCTTATAGTTTTGGGTACAATTGTAAATGGGATTGACTCCTTAATTTCTCTTTCTTCAGTCTTGTTGTTGGTGTACAGAAATGCAACTGATTTCTGTGCATTGATTTTATATCCTGACACTTTACTGAATTCCTGTACAAGTTGCTGGGGGGAGGTGGGATTGGGAGAGGGGGAGCGGGCTATGGACATTGGGGAGGGGAGGCGAACCATAAGAGACTATGGACTCTGAAAAACAACCTGAGGGTTTTGAAGGGTCAGAGGTGGGAGGTTGGGGCAACCTGAGGGTTTTGAAGGGTCAGGGGTGGGAGGTTGGGGGAACAGGTGGTGGGTAATGGGGAGGGCACGTTTTGCATGGAGCACTGGGTGTTGTGCAAAAAGAATGAATACTGTTACGCTGAAAAAATAAATAAAATGGAAAAAAAAAAAAAAAAAACAATCAAAACAGAGTGTCCAGGAACTGTGGGACAACTACAAAGGGTGTAACACAAGTAATGGGAATAGCAGAACAAGATGGAAAGGAACAGAAGAAATATTTGAAATCATAATGACAGAGAACCTCCCAAATTACCGTCAGAAAGCAAAGCACATATCCAGGAAGCTGAGCGAACACTAAGTGAGATAATACCAGAAAGCCGAGTCCTACTGTGTGCCGTATGTATACTCAGTGGCTGTGTTGTGCTACGGCAGCAGAACTGACTAGCTGCCACAGAGAATTGATTCACAAACTGAATTTTGTGATACAAAATTAAAAATACAAAAGTATTTACTATCTGACTCTTCGCAGAAAACAATGGTTACTCTAAACTGATGAAAATTTTGCAAAGCAAAATGGCATCCTTCTTTTCCTGTTGGTGAATGAGAGCTCTGAATAGAGGTGAGTGCAGTGGGCAAGATGGGGACAGATGGCAAGAGGGATATTTTGACTTCCAGAGGAGGAGGTTCAGATTCTACCTGGTGGCAGTAACTTGTCTGGGGTGCATGCCTGTTTCCTCAGCTCCCAGTAAACTCTTAGAACTCCTCTTGTCAGAACTTCCACTTCAGAGAGCTGTGTTATAGAGAAATCATTCTAGGGAGAAAAATCTCTTCCTCCTCTCTCTGCTAGCATTGAGGGGGTATGAAATTCCCAGTCTCTGCTCCCCAATCCCTCCAGTATTGACATTAGGCACCTTCCCTACAGAGAAGGTTGTGCTAAGTGTTATGGGCAGTAGAGAGGGGCGTCTATTGGCCCAGCTGCTAGGAATGTAGACTTTTATTTAATTATTCTGCTGATCGTCCCTTTAGCACCTCTGTTTGACCATGAGCTTGGAGTTTTCCTGGAACATGAGTTCTTGAATGCTATGTGTGTCAGAATTACCTGGGGGGCTTGTTAAAATCCAGATGGTTGGGACCCACTCCCCAAACTTCTAACTCTTTCGGTCTGCGCTGAGATTTAAGAATTTGCATTTTCAAAAAGTTCCCAGGAGCTGCTGTGGCTGCTAGTCCAGGGACCACCCTCTGAGAAAGCCTGGTTTAGGGCTTTCACGGGAAGATCAGTTCTTACCTGTGGAGGAGGACCTTTTCCTTTGTTGCTTTGAAGCACAGTCTCTCTACTTTCTATCTTCCACAGCTTCATCAATTTCTGATAATCGTCCTTAAGTTACTTGTTTTATGTAGGATTTGATTCTTCCAAACTCTTCTTATCTATTCCATGGGCACTGGAGACTAGGGAACAGATAGACACATATGCTTCATCTTCTTTCCTTGTGATTTCTTCTGATTCATTTATGCTGAAGGAGTACTTTTCATTCTATATTTACCTTTAGCATTTGATAGGTCAAAGATCACCCACTGTAATGTATTTTAGAGTGGTAATTTAACTTTGTTTTTCCAAATAGTTAACTATCTGTCCCAGCACCATTATTCAATAATGATTCCTTTTCTCACTGATTTGTGATGCCACCTTTAATATATACTTAGTTCGCATCTATACAGGGGTCAATTTCTGAGCTATCAAATCCATTACATTGATTTGTCTGCTGATTCTTTTGTCAGTAGCACACTGCTTTAATTATTGAAGTTGCATTATCTGATAAGTCAAATTCTCTTTCGTTAGTCTTTACTTTCAGTATATGCTGGGTTATTTTTGCCCTTCATCTTCAAAATTACTTTATCACATTCCCTCCTCCCCATTTATCTTTGGTATTAATGAGGATTTCATAAATCTATTAAGTATTTTGTGTAAGATTGACATTACTTTTCCAATGCAAAACCATTAGTCTATTTATTCAAGACTTCTTTTATGTATCTCAAACTTTTGAAGTGCTCTGCAAATAGGTCACATACTTTTTGAGGTATTTTTATATTTTCTGTTGAAATTACAAACTAGGACTTTATTTTTCATTACAATTTCTTATCCCCATTTTGAGACAGTTTTGGTGGTGGAGCAAAGGTAACACTTACAAGAAGGACCATTTTATAATAAAAGAATTCAATGTGATTGGGGTTTTGGCTCTCAAAAGTGGGTGTTTATTTTGGATTTCAGTATATTTGAATTAATGGCAATTCTCGGTGGTTCTTGACTTAAAACCCATAATAATATGCTTGCATTATGCTGAATTTTTGCAATAAAACAAAAAGAATGTTAAAAATCGAATAATAACAGAAACATAATTCATAGCTAAGTTTGCCCACCAGTAGGCAGGGACAATGGAGTGTATCAAGCATACAATTAAGCAGACACCCTCTTTTCCATTTTATCCAAGGCCAGTTCATTTTACGCCTGAATAGCATTAGAGTATGTCATCCTCTTAACAATATTTTTTAATTTAGTCAATATTCCCAAATGATCTTTCCACTTCGGGATGATGTTTTGCATATTGCCTTTCATTCACAAAAGAGAATGTATTCTTCAGGTAATAAAATCTTACTCTGGTACTAAAGTTCAACTCGGCATGCTCTGAAGATGTGCTAACCTGAAAATGCAACTTTATAATACCGAGGGGGTATATCCAACTTTAAGAAAAGATTATCTTAAAACAACAGCTTACATAGGGTGCCTGGGTGGCTCAGGGGGTTAGGCCTCCGCCTTTGGCTCAGGTCATGATCTCAGGGTCCTGGGATCAAGGCCCGCATGGGGCTCTCTGCTCAGCAGGGAGCCTGCTTCCCCCTCTTTCTCTGTCTGCCTCTCTTCCTACTTGTGACTTCTCTATCAAATAAATAAAATCTTTTAAAAATGTAAAAAAAAAAAAAAAAGCTTACATAAAACATTAAACAACTGGAAGCAGAAAGAAATCCCAAACTCTAAAGTAGTCACCAAATACATAGTAGTTTGTCAGATCTAAGACCCCACCATTTTAAGTCACAATATTATTTTATGTATTGCAAAGAAGAAAAAAGAGGCTTCTAATAAACTATGTTGTGCTGTAGAATGTAAGACTGATTCTAGTTTTAGAGATTTTAAAATTGGGTTGGGGAGTGTGCTTCTTACAATCAACTACATATGTTAGACTATTACAGACTAACAGACATCTGATTCAGAAAGCACATCCCTGGAACCTGAGAGGAAGTGGCACCTTCAGGAAGGGGCTGATCCAGCAGTTCATTATTGTCATTAAAGACCACTATCCCATCACAGGATCAACTTCATTCTCTAAGGTTGGTTCCCCTTGTTGATAAAACACAGATGTCAGCAGCAAACACAGATGCCAACAGGCTACAGAATTCCATGTTCACATTGAGTCAAAGACAGAGGATTGTTTCCAAAAAATTAAAATTTCCCAGACATCCCTAGCTATCTTCTCATTGTTTTCTCAGCAGTCTAATTCCAGAGTGTCACCTTTTTTTTATGAGTTATACCTTTATTATGAGTTATATTGTTCAATATGATAATGACTCACTGTTATGGGTACCTAGAGAGGTAAATGAACCTTCACCCCAAATTTGGTTTGGATGTCAAAGCTGATGAAGCCGTATACACACCAGGAAGATATGAGAAGTTTGATAATTTACATAATTCAGGTCTCTCAGGAGAGCTGGGCAGGCCTCTCAAGCAGGTTTACAATAGCTCAAGAGAGGCCTGATGTTTTTATTGTAGTCAGGGTGGGGCCGATGGCAAATCTCCTGGGTGCACCTGGGACTGGCATGGTTTGAATCTCTCATTGGTTCCAAAGGAGGGAGCATTCAGGCTTTCTTATCTGCTTGTAAGATGCAGGCACAAGGGGAGGAAAGAGGGGTGAGGCCTAAAATCTGTCAGCAGATGTCAAATAGTGCAGATTCCTTATTATACAAGCCAAAGGTGATTGTGTACATTTAAATTAATTAAAATTAAATAGAATTATAAATTTGATTCCTCAACACACCAGGCACATTTCGAGTACTTAAAGTCACACGAGACCAGTTTATAGAAGACTTCCAGGGGCGCCTGGGTGGCTCAGTGGATTGAGCCACTGCCTTCGGCTCGGGTCATGATCTCAGGGTCCTGGGATCAAGCCCTGCATCGGGCTCTCTGCTCCGCAGGGAGCCTGCTTCCTCCTCTCTCTCTGCCTGTCTCTCTGCCTGCCTCTCTGCCTACTTGTGATCTCTCTCTCTGTCAAATAAATAAATAAAATCTTTAAAAAAAAAAAAAAGACTTCCACTATCCCCCCAAAATGCTGTTAGACAATGCTGGTCTCCAGAGCAAATGTGAACAGACCATATGTAGCCCACGGGCCAGATTCAGCCCAGTGTCTGTATTTGTACAGCATGCCAGCTAAAAAATGGTTTCTCTATTTTTAAGTGGTTAAAAAAATCAAAAGGAGAATGATATTTCATGATGTGAACATGACATGAAATTACTATTTTAATGTCC
The DNA here is from genome assembly GCF_922984935.1 of Meles meles. Lineage (NCBI taxonomy): Eukaryota > Metazoa > Chordata > Mammalia > Carnivora > Mustelidae > Meles > Meles meles. The sequence goes on from NC_060068.1 coordinate 92,164,651, forward strand.
ACGAACACAGTTTTCTTGGAACCGGGTCACACTCATTATTTCCGTGTTGTTTGTGCTGCTTTCACACGACAATGGCTTAAGCGGTCAGCACAGGGACTGTCTGACCACGAAGCCTGAAATGTTTGCTATCTGGCCCTTCACAGGAAGGGTTGCGATCTCTGGGATGCAGGAACAGGATGGTCCTTATTCACTCAGGCTCACTCCTGGGAACTGTGATGGGGTCAGCTTCTCCTGAGTCTCCTGGGGTGTATAGAGGCCTGGGGGATACCTGTTGTGAGGGAGAAAGCAGAGCTAGATCCTGGGTTGGTCAGCACCAGCATGGACAGTAGCTGAAAGGAAACAGAGACTAACATTTAACTTTTGTGTGGAATGGAACTAGTGGTCCGTGAGGCGCATCTCTCTATCACTAAACAAATGGCATTTCTTCCTCTTTCCAGAGAAGACACATCACTTGGATTCTGCTTTATGCTCATAGTGTCACTCAAGTTCCATGTTTTCTCAGTCCTGGCATATACACTTTATATTCATCTATGTTATTTCATTGTTACTTCTGGTGTGCATAAGGTATAAAATTTCAGACCAATTCTTTGTGTCAAAATTGTTATCCCCACTTTGTCCCTCTCTCTCTCCCAATCTGCCTCCACTTGCCTCCAGGTTTTCTGTCAATCCCTTCTATTTATTACTTTAAAACATCCCTGTTTTTTCAAAATAGATAATTTTATTCTTTTTCAAGTTTTAATTTAAATTCCAGTTAGTTAACTTATGGTATAATATTAGTTTCAGGTGTAGAATCTAGTGATTCATCACTTACACACACACCCAGTGCTCATCAGAAGTGCCCTCCTTAATCCCCATCACCCAGTTAGCCCATCTCCTACCCACATCCCCTCCAGCAATGCTCAGTTTGGTCTCTATAGTTACGAGTCTCTTATGGGTTGCCTCTCTCCTTTTTCTCCTGCTATGTTCATCTGCTATGTTTCTTAAATTCCACATATGAGTGAGATCATATGGTATTTGTCTTTCTCTGACTGACTTATTTTACTTAGCATAATACTCTCTAGCTCAATCTACATCATTGCAAATGGCAAGATTTCATTCTTTTTTATGGCTGAATAATATTCCATTATATTATATTTTATATATGTAAATATTATATATATAGATAAATAAATTATCTAATTTATCCATTCATTAGTCAATGGACATTTGGGCTCTTTCCATAATGCTATAAATATCCATGTGCACATGTCCCTTCAACTCAGTATTTGGGTAAATACCTTAGAGTGTAATTGCTGGGTTGTAGGGTAGCTTTATTTTTAACCTTTTAAGGAATCTCCATACTGTTTTCCAGAGTGGCTGCACCAGTTTGCATTCCCACCAACAGTGTACAAGGGTTCCCTTTCTCCACACGAGACAATTTTAAAAAGTAATACTCACATGAAAAGTGTTTTAACATTAAAAATTATTTATCTTTTGGGGCACCTGGGTGGCTCAGTGGGTTAAAGCCTCTGCTTTCAGCTCGGGTCTTGATCTCAGGGTCCTGGGATTGAACCCCGCATCAGGCTTTCTGTTTGGTGGGGAGCCTGCTTCCTCCTCTCTCTCTGCCTGCCTCTCTGTCTACTTGTGATCTCTGTCAAATAAATAAATAAAATCTTAAAAAACTATTGATCTTCTAATTTGTAGAAGTTTCATTACTATGCATTCATAGATCGACTGGGTTTTTCCCCTCAGAATAGGATGTAAATTCTAGAAGATGTTTGGGAGCAGATTTGATTGATGTTATGGGAAAAAACTATTAAGCCATCTTTTCTTCTGTTAGAATATCAGGGTTGTGAGTGCCCAGGATGGACTGGAATTGGAGAAGCTCTTTTTCAAAAGGATCTCTTATCTGGAGAATTTGAGGAAAGTTTGACTCTGACATGTCTGACTTTTTTAAAAGAATCTATTTATTTATTTGAGAGAAAGAAGGCACATAGTGCAGTGGGGTGGGACACAAGGAGAGTGAAGGAGAAAGAGAGAGAAGCTCAAGCAGACTCTGTGCTGAGTGTGGAGCCTAATGTAGGGCTCAATCCCACAACCCTGAGATCAGGATTTGAGCCAAAACCAAGAGTTAGACACTCAACTGACTGTGCCACCCAGGTGTCCCTAAAATGTCTCACTGTATTGTTTTTAATTTCTTCCAATGTTCTTGGACTAGATAGAGGCAGTGGTTGTACAACACTGTGAATGTAATAAATGCCACTGAAGTGTTTATTTTAAAATGGCTAATTTGATATTATGTAAGTTTTATCTCGATAAATAGAGAGGAAAAACATATCTTCCAGTGGGTTTATCAAGGTGGAATTTCACTATAAGTCAAATAGAGGAGTGTTTCCGTGAACGGTCAATGAGTTTTAAATGAGAAGCTTGGCCTTGCCTTTGTAAATGTTGTTAAGTCACGCTTCTTTCTATTGCTTGCTGGTGAATAAAGTTTGTGGATTTTAAGAAAAAGTAAACGGAGAAAGGGGAGGGGTTGGCTTAACAAAAAAAACAAAAGAGGATGTCAGGTGAGAATATTTCAACTTGAGTCATTTTGGAAGACCTTTTGTGGTACTGATGCTGTGGAAGTCCAGAAAAAGTCCACTGGTGCTCTGATCGCTAATTGGTTTTGAATGGAATGAATTGTGGATTTTAAAATTTATGTTGCCCTACCCCACACACAAAGCTTTTCTCTTCTTAAAAACAAAAGAAAAAAAGTGCCTTTATTGAAATCATTTATGGCTTTTGGCAAAGATGGAGGGCTTTTTTGCTTTGTTTTAAGGGCCCACAGCCCTATTGAAAGAGTTCCCCACCTCACCCTCTGCCAACCCGGGTGGGAGGATCAGCAGGTGCTTCTATAAGAACTGCTGATGTGTATCGCTGGATGGAGGGAGGCTGCCAAGTCCAAGAAATGGGCTGTAGGGATCCAAAGGGATTGAATTTCAGGAAAGAGAGGAGGGAGACCAAAAGCTTAAGGAGCAAGCTCATGTCTGTTCACCGTTCTTTCCTGCTTTTCAGAGAGCATGAGGTTTAATATTCAAGTGGGAAATATGACAGTAAAGACATGACAAATAAGTTGTTTGCAAAATGCATTCTAGGCATGTAGAGGACCCAGAGCGACATCTGCCCACTTCAAGGTCCTCTGAGGCCAGGCAAGGAAAATTGTCCCCAGCAGCCACCCCCTCTATTAAGGGGCACCTCTGCAACCTCTGTCACCAGCCCTGGCCACCCAGCTACTCCAAAATCTTCAGCCTGCCCAGCCCAATAGCAATGCGAGGGTATGGAGAAGGAGGGCTTTGTTCTACCCCTTTCTATCTGAACACATTGTATTTGGGAGAAGCCAAGGAGTAGGGGCCTGAGATATGAGGTATCAGCTGAGCATAAAATGTTAATACTTTCCTTACCTTACATATCTGATTCTCCAGTTTGCACATGCTTTTTTTGAAGACAAAGAAGCTCTCTATCCTATGCCCAGAAAAGTTCCACATGCAAAGAGGTCCTTTCAAGTGAGCTTTTAATCACACCAGAGACAAGTTTGCCCTGTAGTTTCCTGTATGTGGCTGGCACACTGCAGACCATGTTATACTCAAATTGAAGATGTTATTTCCCAATACCTACAGATTATGTGTCTAGATATCTTAGAATAGAAGATGTGTGCTGATAACCATATTAAAATCATAAAAATATCATTATGTTTTTCAAGGTAGAGTCAGGTTTAGTTAATCAGAATTGGTTTGCAAGATTCCATTTGTTTCTGTGTTTAAAATAGTGTCAGGTTGACAAGTCTTTTGTTCTCACACTATCACACTGGCTTCTATTCTAATCTGTGTGATACCAGGACAATACAGATAAGCTAAATGTGGTTTAATCAATTCTGACTCTTCTGATCTGACTGATATTTTTGCATGGATTTTGATTAATCAGAAATGTATAGAATATTCATCCCTCATTCCATAGTTATGACAAATGCAGAGTTTGCTTTTCATATGTTCAGAATGATGCCACAACTCAAAGCATCCCTTTCATCTGACATACTACTAATTGAATGATTTCTTTTATTATTTTTTTTGAAATAATGGAATAGCCCGTTGGCTTTATACTTATGAAATAGGAAATGGGAAATGTAGTTTAGAAAAGCTTCTGTGAAGTGTTATCAAGGGTAAACAAATCTGTAATAACGTAATTCACATGCTCTCTCAACACAAGAGAATTTCTGAAGATTTTATTGACTTGATAACAAAAATATCCAAAATGGACTCTATAGCAAATATCAAAGGATTCAAATAAATATAGGAGTAGAAAAAATATATGGGAGGTACATATTATTTTACCTACAGAGGGAGTGTATTTTTCAGTTCTCCATTGGGATCTTTAATTCCAAATTCCTAAAGACACCTCTGTCAAGGAAGGGTAGAGGCATGGGTGGACAGAATGGGATCTGGTCTTAAACAAGGGAAGATTTCTAGTTGTCTCATTAAAAGCAAACAGATACTTTCTACTCCATCTGGGGATGCAGAAAGCTGGAAAGAGTATCATGCTCATCTTTACAAAAGCAGTAACAGCAGACACACAGCAACAACATACACACAGAAAAACAGACAAATAGCAAATCCATATCTCTCTTTCCCCTATCAGAGAGGGAAGGAATGACAGCTGCTTACAAAGACAGAGGAGGTGAGAACATTTTCTTATCTGGGATATGTGTACCTAGTAAAAAGAACTTAGCTGAAATTGTTACTAAGTCAGTGAAGACTGAGTATAGGTCAGCAAAGCCTAAGTACAGGTGAGTAATGTACAGAAAACAGGATTGCCAGGGGGTTTAGATTTTTGCCCTCTTATAAGCTCTTTTCTATTAATTTCCCCATATGCTAAAAAAATAATATTGGTGAAGGTCTTGAGAAAGGATCCCTTGAAGTGCATGCTTGTAGGAGGTGAATGGAAGGGCTATGGGAAAGGGAGGATGACTCCATTCTCCCTGATCCTTCCCCTACTTCCTCTATGGAACATAAACCTTATATTTGGGAAGAAGGACAAAAAACATGGTCACTCTCAGGAACTGGTGAAAACCCACTTCAGGGAAGAGGCAGGAATACTGAGGAAGCAGTGAAAGGCCATGACACCCAAGGGCAGAGTGACTGTGTGAGTCTGATGTATTATCTGAACATTAGAAACCCCTGTCAGTATCATCAAGCTAACACATGTCAATTAACAGTGGGCTTCTGCAGGGAGAAGTGCAATAGTGTGGAAAGAGACTGTCTCTCAGGTGCAGCAAAAATGGATGACTTAATGCTAAGAGTAAGACAGCCACTGAGGAAAGACCCCATGATGAACCAGCCCCCACCCTTCAACACAAGTTGTCATTAGAGGTATTTGAAGCATGTGGTGCATTGTGGGTAGCCACAGAAACAATGAACCCTAAACATAGCTCACATCCTTACTGGATTCATTTAAAACTGCAGAGTAAAGGACTAGCATAAGAAAATTGTGCACATTTTCAGCATAAAACTACTTTTTTCAGTCTCTACTATTCTACACAGGATGTTCAATTTGCAACAAAAAGTTATGGAGCAGGTAAAAAAACAAAATAAAGGAAAACAACACAAAGAGACAAAGAAAACAAGAGAACCAAACTCAGACAGGAAACAAATGTGGGAACTTTCAGACAAGGAATTCAGTATAACTGTGATTAAAATCCTAAAGACTCTAATAGGAAAGGAGGACAATATGCAAGATAAGATGGGTAATTTCAGCAAAGAAAGGAAAACTATAAGCAGAAGTCACATAAAAATACTTAAGTAAAAAAAGTATAGTAACAGAGCCTTCAGTATTGTCTTGAAGAGCCTTATCAGTAGACTCAACACAACTGAAGGAAGAATCAGTGAACATGAAGATATGTCAACATAAATTACAAACCTAAAACACAAAGAGTAAAACTAACGCTGAGCAAACAAATAGAAGAGAGCATCTAAGAACTGTGGGACAATAAACAGTCTAGCATAGATATACTTAGAATTCCAGAAAAAGAGAGAAGAAATAGTGGCTGAAAATTTCCCAAAATTAATGACAAGTATCAAACTCTGATACTCTTACCAACTCTGAGAACACTCAGCAAGGTAAATACTAAACACATATACACATGCACATGTTCTCTACCAGTATCATACTCAAAGTGCTCAAAACCAAAGGAGCAGGGAAGAAATCTTAAAGGCAGCTAGAGAAAAAAAATACAGTGCAGATAGACAAAGATCACAGTTACAATAGACTTCGTGTCAGAAGCTATACAATCCAAAAGACAATGAAGTGATAATAGCACCAAAAGGAAAAAAAGAAACTTTCAAATTCAGAATTCTACCCCTAGAAAAAATATCTTCTAAAAATGAAGGAAGAATAAAGAATTTATCAGGCAAATAAAAACATAATATTTATTGGCATCATATGTGTCCTGAAAGAAATGTTTTTAAAAGGTCTTCAGGCAGAAGGAATGTGATATCAGACAAAAACTTAGATTTATACAAAATTAAGAACTCTGGTACAGTATAAATTCCCATTTTCACTTTTAGCTTCTCTAAAAGATAACAGAGTATCTAGAGCAAAAACCCAGAGTTTGATTCTTAAAATGAATGCAAAATTTTCTTGGTAAAAATACAACAACCATCCATGATTAAAACCTCCCAGGAGGAGAGCCTGGATGGCTCAGTGGGTTAAAGCCTCTGCCTTCGGCTCGAGTCATGATCCCAGAGTCCTGGGATGGAGCCCCACATCAGGCTCTCTGCTCGGTGGGGAGCCTGCTTCCCCAATGCCCTGTCTCTACCTGCCTCTCTGTCTACTTGTGATCTCTGTCTGTCAAATTAAAAAATCAAAAATTAAACAAAAATAAAACCTCCCAGGAATCTAGGAAGAAAGGGGAACTCCCTTAAGTAAAAGGCATTTACTGGGAGCCTAGAGCTAATATCATATATGGAGACTGACTGCTCTCTTCCTATGACAGAGAGCAGGCAGGAATTTCTTCTCTTACCACTTTTATTCAACACTGACTAGAAGTCCTAGTCAGGGCAATAGATAATAAAAAGAAATAAAAGACATACAGATTGAAAAAGAAGAAAGAAAATTCTCTGTCACAGGTGATACAATTGCCTATTATGAAATTCCGAAGAAACTACAAAGAGGTCCTAGAACAATAGGTCAGTTCAACGAGGCCACAAGATACATGGTCAAAGGTAAAAAATCAATTGTATTTATATACATAAATAATAAAAATTAGAATTTGAAATTTAAAAAGAACAATATCATTTACAATTAGCACCAAGTGCAAGATCCATAAAAAACTACTGATGAGAGAAATAAAAAAAACCTAAAGAAATGGAGAGATATACTGTGTTTATGTTGACTCAATACTGCTAATATGATAGTTCTCCCCACACTGATCAAGGGGATCAAGGAAATTTCAGTGAAAACACAAGGAGGATGTTTTACTGATACTGTTAAGTTGTTTATAATACTTATATGAAAGAAGAAAGCAACTAGAAGAGCCAAAACAATTTTGAAAAAGAAGAACGAGGTTGCAGGACTACAGTTCAAGAATTACTATAAAGTCTATGTTAATCAAGACAGTGAGTTATTGGCAAAAGGACGCACACTTACATCAATGGAACAGAAGAAAGATTCTACAAGTAGACTCACACATAGGTGAGAACTGATTTTGACAAAGGTACAAAGACAATTCAAGAGAAATGATAATCTTTTCAAGAAATGGTGCTGGATCCCCATACAAAAAATTTTTACCTTGACCCATACTTCATACTCATTACAAAACTTAACTCAAAGTGGGCCACTGACCTACAGATTAAATGCAAATCTACAGAATTCCTAGAAGTCAAGGGAATCAAATCTATGTCAAATGATACTTGGTGAGTAATGTTTAGATTATGCAAAATGTTAAGTTCCTCTCCTGTCATCCCCTGAGCCTCCTCTGAGTACCTGCTCACAGAACACAAGTCCACATGCAGAAGTGGCACTCAGTGATGCCCCAACAGATGCAGGTCATTGTGAGTGTGTGGTGAACAGATTCCTTTCTATTGCCCATCCCCTTACATATGTCTAGTTCCACATGGCTCTGAGGTTCTCATTCTACGCACTATAAGAAAGGTAAATCACAACAGACCTGGAAGTGTGGCTTTTCTCAGCTGGCTCTTGCTTCTTTCCAATGTCCCTTCTTTTGGGACACCCCCCACCCCCCGTGTCAGTCTCTGGCTGATCAGTGTTCGCACCCTGCCCTGATTTAGTATAAGCTTAAATTTTGATGAACACACAGAGAGATTCACTCCCTCTTCCAAATTAATGATGAAAGCATTAAATAAGGCCATCCCCAATAGCCATCTGTGTACCTCTGGGACCCCCCTGTGTCAGTCTCTGGCTGATCAGTGTTCGCACCCTGCCCTGACTTAGTATAAGCTTAAATTTTGATGAACACACAGAGAGATTCACTCCCTCTTCCAAATTATTGATGAAAGCATTAAATAAGGCCATCCCCAATAGCCATCTCTGTACCTTCTTACAACCAGATACTCTGCCATTTATCAATAACCTTTCCTTGTGATCTTGTAGCTAATTTTGTAAATAAAATTTCCTGAGACGTATCAAATCTTTACCAACATAAGATATGTTACATCTCTTGCATTTCCCCTTTGTCTATTCATAACTCTGTCAAAAAAAGCTATTGTGCTGGTATGATTTGTTTCTTTGAAGCCCAAGCCACTTATTGTTCCTGATATCATCATCACTTTCCTGCTACTTATCCACACATGCGCTACGCGGGCGCACACACAGACACACACACACAGACACACACAAGCACGCATGCACGCAATTATTACAGCTGGAACTGATGTTTACAGGGCGATAATTGCCTCTATCTTTCTTTTCTTCTTTCTCACTTTGAAGAGCAGGCTATGTTTCGTATTCACAACGGTCCATTCATCTCGTAATTTTCCTGATTCTACACCAAGTGCTCAGTCTGATTTTCTATGATTACTAAGTAAATCTTACCAGGAGGCCCATTCTCTGAATCTTGAGCTACACCCTGAATAATACAGGCCAATGTCAAGAAGGTTGCTACGCCCTCACAATGTGGGGGGGGGGGGGGGGGGAAGAACTTTGCAGGCTCCAAAAGGAAAGAACAGGGATATGAGGTTCTGCCATTGGTGGAAATATTTTTGTCTCACGGAGTTCCTATGGAGATATGGGGTTTTAGAAAATGATACGCATTATAGAAATCACAGAAATCAGTTAAGAATAGAAGTCCTACCTTGTTTACATGTGGCCTAAAATAAATCTGAGGAATCTGGCCATCTTAAAAACTCCTAAATATTTGACTTCTTCTGGTGTCTTGTCTTTTTGAGAAATGAAATTGACATTTATGGAAAGTCTATCCTCCAGTAGACATTCATTTAACTCTCATTTAGTCCACATAACAACCATTAATATATGTTATTACCCCCATCTTACCCATGACGTATAATCTATGGTTCTGTGATTATGCCTCGGGCCACAGGGCAAAGGATGGACTGGGGACGTATATGCCATCTGTGTAACCTCAGAGGCCTGTCGCTCTACATAATCTATACCATTCTTTATTTTGCAGAAAATCATTCTGTGATAAGTCTCTGAACTACTCAGTAGATCTCAGCTTCCTCACCTGTGGAAAGGAGAGGTCGGACTAGCTCAGGGCTAGGATTTCTGCCTGTTGTAATGCGCTTAAGCCTTGAAGAATTTGACCTCAGGCAAGAGAAGACCTCAATACTGATTTTTAAAATAGAAAAAAAAAAAAAGAGAGAGAGAGAGAGAGAGCAATAGGAGGTAGACAGTTTTGGCCTAAGTAAGTGTGCATGCAGTTAGTGGACATTCAGAGAGCTTAACAGCGAGACGCAATGTTAGAGTTTTTGGATGCACGAGGAACTGAGGTTCCCATTAAAGGTGCTTCAGACATCTGAACAGAAAAGATGGGAGATGCTGAGACTGAAATGTCTAGGACTTCTGAACTCCTGACTCCAACTCCTGAGCTGCAGGGCCTCCCCAGGTATCCAGGAAATTTTCAGAGACAGGGTTTTACTGAGTGAGGTCCAAGCTTCTGAAGAGCCTAATTCCATTTACGGATATTTCCAGAAATCTCCATGACTTCAAGAATTTCACTTACAAGCATGACCTTCTCTTCTGTTTCGTATCTCTCTCCCCTTCCTTTACACAGAGTAGATGCCTTTTCACCTAATTTAGTACTTTTGATAGACAGAAAAGTGACCTAAAGTTACAAGAGGTGCTATTACTCATGTGATCAACTATGTTCTCCCTCCTCCCTCCTTTTTTTTTTTTTTTTTTGAGCAGGGTTTTCTTTCAGGAGTTACCATGTCCCATGTGTAGATTCTACAAACAGGATCAGACTTTAAAGAATCCAATGGCACAACTTAAAATGCTCTGTTTCCACGAGGTGAAGGCAGCCTAACTCTTTTGAAACCCTCTGACGGACCCAGTGCTTTAAGCAAGTGTTCCTTTCTTGACAGCATGGGTACAATGAATCTTCTAGAACAGACCCCTGGGCATTTTTGGAGGCTAGGTGAGGAATGCAGACATGTGGGCTCGCTGGTAAAAACTCAAGGCCGAAGTACCCCTTCAATCATATTATAAAACTGTATGTATTAAAAAAAAATTGAGATTCAAGTTATTTTCTGACTTGATTGAACCAGAAACTCTCAGCAAGAGCTTGATTTCCAGCCCATTATCCAGACCAAAGAGGTTTGAATGAGCTTTTGTTAAGTATGCAATTCTGAAGCCCTCTGAATTCTGCTCATCAACAGTGAAGGCATGTTGCAGACGGCAAGCGGAGGAGCTTCTGTGTCCTCTCATTGCCACTGTCTGGGCCATCAGCTAGCAACGCACAGCATTCTAATACGCGGTGGTGCCCGCCCCGAGCCCCGTCCCAGAACAGCTACTTTGCCGCTCCCTGTGGTTACTTCTGCTGGCTAGGAGCAGGGAGGGGTGGCATATCGAGCCTCACAAATTCCACTGCATCCGCATTGCGTCAAGGGTCTCACAAAATGCTGAGCTCCAGAGCACAGCAAAATGCCTGCGACTCCCGTGGTGCCCGACCTTGCTTAATGAGGGCAACACACGCATATTGGGGGACCTCTCCCCCCCCTCCCCGTTTCTTGCTAGGTTCTGGGCTGACAGACGGGGAAGCTCCGGTCCACGAAAGCCTGCAGAGACCTCTGCCACAGCCTGTGCTCTGCCAGAGCCTTCGCCAGGCCCCAGTCTGGAGCGGCCTCCCAGCTCAGGCAGCCCGCCAGGCCTGTTACTCATGCGAGTGTGGACACTAACGACACCTTTGCTAGCGAAATGTGAGAATTCTAATTTCCTTCTCCCCCAGTTCCTGAACCTCGAGGGTCAGGAGCACCCAGAGAGTTGCTTTTTACCCACCGGGGCCTCCAAATGCATGTAGTTCCTAGCTCAGGCCTGAGGGTGATTTGTTCTTTATGAATATAATGGGCAGGGTGTCAGTGCTCAGTATAAAACACACCTTCAACTGTAGCAGGACCCTGGTCTACGAAAGGGTTTGGAAACCACAACTCTGTAGAATGTGCGGGTAGTTTCAGTAAGTGTGTGTGTGTAGCATACGTTTTGCATGCTCTTTTTGAAAAATTATAAAATTATGAGATACCAACAGATGCCAGTAGAAATAAAGAATGTAAATGACCCCAAATCCCACTATTCAGAGTCCATTTAATGGTTAATCTTTTAGACTCTTTTGGTTGCCCATACATGCATATCTAAATAAAAAATGTAGACATTCTATATTAAAGTAGGGCCATATTTTACATGCTGGTTTCTCTCCTTGCATGTCTCTCTAATATACAATGTGTGTGTGTGTGTGTGTGTGTATGGAATATAGAGATATTCCAAATGACTATGAATAGTATAATTTAATCAATTTCCTCTTATCAGATAGTCTATTTTAATTTTTTTATACAAAGATGTGACCTGCCTCACTGACTCAGGCTCAAACATAGTCCCTGTAACATAAATCCTAATTTAATAACTCTAAGGCTCCAACTCCCATCATTTTTAGAGTCTTCTTCCCTAAATAGTTCCAAGAGCCCCTTATCCCAAGTAAGGGGCACTTACATGTGTCAGTGGCTCGTTCCTGGCATTGCCGGCTTCCAGGCCCAGCAAGGCCAACATGATGCTCCCACATGGACAGTCCCACAGGAGTGCACTTTGGGCTGGAACTTGACATCTCTCGTCGCACCAACTTGTCACCATGTTCTGAAGGTCTGCTATTACAAATGTTGGTACAACTAAAAGACCATTACTGTACTTCAAAACTGATGATCTTCATCGCTGGTATGAGCGACAAAGTGAGAAGTGTGAAGTGAGAAGGAAAACACATCTTTGCCATGCTCAGCGAGTTCAAGGGTCCTGCAGGGAGGCTGCTCCGAGCCCAGGGTGTTGGTGTTGAGTTACACTATCCTTCCCTCAGAGCTTCTTCCTCTGAGTGCCAACCGCATCTCCCAAGTAGAGGTAGAAGAGCCACCTCTTCTACTTCGCTGGGACTTTTCTGATGGCAGCATTGGAAGCCCCAGGTCCCAGGAAAACTCCTCAATCCCCTGCAAACAAGAATGATCAATCAGCAGCAGATGGATTGGTTCAAGAGCTGGTATCAGCTAACATGTGTTCTGAATTACTGGTTCCTTCTAATGATGAGGTCCTGCTGCTAAGCCTAGCTTGCTTCCTCCTTTATGATAAGATTCATCGTAGCACTCTCCCCCACCCAGTTTCCACTGGGACCACATCACCAGACCTGCCTGCACATGCCTTATCTCAAAAAGAAAAAAAAGAGAGAGAGAGTTTCAATTATTTTATCATCAAGAGCCCTTCAGTTCCTCACTTAGCCTGTGCTCAGCCTCTTCAACCAGTGGGTGCAAATGCATATGGCGGGCAAGATGTTGCCTGACCCCACTCAGCAGAAACTCCAGAATCCCATCACTTTCACCTAAACAACACTCTAATGAACATCTTGTACTTAGAGTTCAAGTGTGACTGTTTCTTCAGGATAAATCCTCCAAAAAGTAACTGCCTTTTGGCCTTTTGATACGTGTTGCCAAAGTGTCCCCCAGAAAGTCTATTCCAGTGTACTTTGGGGGTTTATTTTTTTAACTGTGAAAATTTATGCCCAGAATGGAAAGAAGCTCTGACCTGTTTATAGCATAACAGAGTACATTCCACGCCAGAAAGTACTTGCCCAAGGGTAAAGGGAGAGGCTATGATCAGAAGGCTGGGGAAGAACTGTTCCAGAGTGCCCTGAAAGGATGTGAAGCTTTCGTCAGCCCCTTATACTAGGGCTTTGTGGTTCGCATGCAGCACCTCTCCCTAAAATATCCGTGCGGTCCATCCAGCACAATATTTCCTCTTTCACTCAGGTCCAAATTCCCACAGGCTGGCCAGGCAGACCCCAGCTAGGGAATCCACACTTGGAAGGAAAAGAGAAGCTGGGAAAATTCCACTCTGACTTGCCCTTTTTTCTTGTTGGATTCCCACAGAATCTAGGGCTGTTGACCCCCAGGAAATAAAAACGAGGGACCCATATTTGGGTCACCATCAATGAGATGGATGAAGTTGTCTAGTTAGCTGCCGAACAGTCCAAGGTGGGGGTGGAGGTTCTGCCTTGGATAAAGTTCCAGAAACAATGTGGGAGACTGGTCGAGGTAACTGACAGGGCTTTGTGCATCATACAACCTCCAGTTCCCAGGCTGCCAGGCCCCAGCTCCCAGCGTTGGCTGTAAGGGTTGGCTTCGCAGCTCCTACAATCAGGCAGGGAGGGTGAAAGCTGGGAGCACAGAGCACATCAAGTGTATTTTACTCCATAAGATAAACTCAGTACATAGTCTGAGATGAAATATACAGGAGCTATATACCAAGGGCCTGTTATAAAAAAAAAAAAATCAAAATATTCAAAATAAAGAGGGTGCCATGTTTGCATGAACGATTTGTGATTCTCCTCGTGCAAAAGTTACTGGCAATGATCTGCTCCTCACTGGGCAGTATGGGAAGCAAACCAATATGACTATTAGATCTGATTTAAATGCTTAGTGCACTAAATAGACACATATCTACATAATTAACCATCCAAATGAACACAAATAAAAGACCCAATTCCCTCAGCTCTCAGACAGGGTCCAGAACAGGCAGATGGTTCTGATCTTGGTCCTAACTGACCAAGGGTTTCCAGCCAGGAACAGGCTTCCAAGAGACTCCCCCTCTGCTCATTCAAGACAGTTCCTTGACCTGCCTGGACTTGAATGAAAAACAAGGAACAAAAACATGGCTGCATTGAACATCACGGCCAAGACAGTGTTTGTATCTGGGTGTTTAACTCTGCTATGTCTCTGGAGGGGAAACACTCCCACAGAAAAGACTGGAATCTCGGTTTCTAGCCCCAGCACATCAATGGTCCAGTTGTGGAGCCATTAGCAAGTTGCTATCTCTTTGTGAGCATCAGCTTTCTGGACCTCAAACTTGGGAGCTTGAACTAAGTTGTCTCCCAAGGTCTTTCCTCCCCTCACATTATCAGCAAAAAGCTCTCACCGAATACATAAGCGGGGAGCAAGAGCACCCATATACTTGTTGTGACTATTAAGGGTATAATGAACATAAAACCAGTGTGTGGCACAGAGTAAAAGTGGAATAGAAGGCAGTTATCAAGAAGGATTGATAAATTTGGTTGACGCAGGTTGGTGGCATAGCGTGTGGCAGGAAAGGTTCATTTTTACGTCTTTTCCATGTTTCACATTTCATCGTAACACCAACATAATTTCAGCGAAAGCAACTGGAGAGCACACACAGCCTTTCCAATGGCCTCCACCAGCCCTGGGATTTAACAACATTAAGAGGGCTATTTAGACAGTTTACGGCCGTGTATTTGCAGATGGGATTTTAAGGGTGAAGACCCATTTGTAACCCTAAGGTGTTTAAACAACCCTGCAATTTGATCTCCAATTCCCCCAGCACTGTCCCAACTCCTCTGGCCTCCCGTCTGCCGGCTCAAGCCCCACTTCCAGGACCACCTGTCAGCTGCTGGAAAGGCTGGGGCTCTGTGAGACTCCCAGCTGTAACCCGATCTCCACAACTGCTCCAGGGATGCGGCAGCTGCCACACAATTTGTAAGTTTTATGGTCGTGTACGGTGGCTGGGGTTCAATGGCATGGCTCTGGAAAGTTTCCATTCATTCATCTGCTCATTCACCAAAACACGTTGAGTACTTACTAAGGACCAGGCCCTGTGCTAACTCAGCCCTGCGAATAGAAAGGGAGTAAAATAGGGCCTCTGTCTTTGGGGGCTCGCAGATTAGCGGCGGGCCTAGACAGACGCCGAGAAATTACAACTCAGCCTCACTGGGCAAGCCGGGAGAGGGACACACACCTGAGAGAAAGTAATTAACCATCCAAGGTGCAGGGATGGAGGAAGGGACAATTTCCCACAGGAGTGCCACCTGAGTGGTCTATTAAACATTTCTCTTGACTGTCCTACCAAACCCTTTTCTAGAACTCATGTCATTGTCAAGCAAGTTCCCAGCTTGAGTCACCTCGTCTCTGTTGCCACGACTCCCACCCCCAAAACACACACACAGGCACTGTATTTCAACACAAAATCCTGCTATTTCTTCTTCTGTCTGCCTTCTCCGTCCCACAGCTTTGGTCCAAACCATAATCACTGCGCACATGGACTCCTGCCTCCCAATCAGCTCCCCTTCGTCCAGCCTGTGGGGGTCCCCTCTCTTCTACTGGACACACATCATCTAGAATCATCTTCCTCCAGTGTTGCTTAGATCACACTGCTCTGCTCTTCACAGACCCATAAAGACTCCCAGCTGCCTCCCACATCATATTAAAACTCCTCCTGTCTTGGGCTTCAAAGCCCACTACCAATTAGCCCTGCCGTACCTAACTGCCATCCTTCCTGCTAAGCTCAGGTTGGCGCGCTCTGCTCTAGCCAGGCAAAACTCTTCCACCTGCTTCTTTCTGCCTGCCCTGCCATGCCTGAGCTTGGGCTGTCTGAGATCACTGTGTGTGTGTGTGTGTGTGTGTGTGTGTGTGTGTGTGCGCGCGCGCGCACTCACAGTGTTGTGTGAGTGTGCAGGGGAGGGAAGAGAAGGCAAGGGAAGCCAACTCTCCCTTGATATTCTGCTATAGGGGAAGCTTTAAAACAGGAGCACCAAGGGGAGAGATGAAAGAAACACCAAGGAGAGAGTGATGTGGACAGTGGTCGACCTGGGGGAGCTGCCGCCCAGGGTTCAGATGGGGCTGTGGACAGCTGAAAGGCCAACACCAAATGCCTCTATGAACCCTGCCTTATATTTCCTACATTCTTCTCATAAGTTCCTTTGGCCTATAAATTGAGTCAGGACCTTCCTATGGTTAAAACCTCTCCACAGTTTCTTCTCAGGGTAGAATATAGCTCTCACGTTTTACTCTGATGGCTGGGGTCTGACTCTGCTGCCTTCTATAACATCATCTCATACCACTTTCTTCACTAGGCTCTTGATACTCTGGTTGTCCTTCCAATCTCAGGAATATTCCCCTTCTCCCGCCGCAGGGCCCTTGCCCATGCTCTTTCCTCTGCCTGACACCTTCTTGATCACATTCCTCACTTAACTGACCCTTTTCATCATTTGGGTCTCAGCATCCACATCCTCTTTCCTGCCCACCTTTGCTAAAATTCCCTAGGACAATACTCTGTCCATTCCTTTCACGGTACTAGTTATGTTGTGTATGTCTACATATAAGAGTTCATTTTCATGTTTATTGGCCACCTCCTTTAGCAGGTTGTAAGCTCCATTTGTCTTATTGACTGATGTGCCCCTACAGAAATCCTGGCACAGGGTGGGAGCTAAGACCTTGCTCACTCGCCATTATCTGGATTTCTCCAAAGCAGAGGCACCTTGTGACTGGTCCAATTTTCAGTCAAGAAGAAACACTTTGGTCTTCTAGAAAACTTTCCTCTCAAATGACTCACATCTGATCCACCAGGCCACTCTACCTTGCCTTTCAGAATCTCTTCAAGAATCTTCTATTTCCAAAACACATTTCCTAACTAAACCTTCCCGCGTCTGGTTCAGGACTTGCAACCCATGATACCTACAGATACCGGCAAGTCATTGACAGGGAAGGTCCTGGTGTAGGGGGAGAGGGAGAGCTGGGGACTATGGTTAACGGTGATGCTTATGTGCCATATGAAGGCAGACAGTCTCTGCTCAACTCTAGTCAGTGCTAATATGCAGGAAAAGCAGGCCGTGCATTGGTAGATTTTCCAATTTTTCCAAAAAAGCTTTAAAAAATCTGAATTTCCATATGACACATCCAGATTTTTAAAACATGTAGAGGCATATTTCTGCAATTCCTATCAGCCTGATGGTCAACTTCTGCTCTATTCTTTCAAGGAAGTTGCTTGGCACTTGTGTTCTTATATGGAGGGCACGCCTACCATTCCCTAGTCCTTGGCTGGGTCCTGTCGCCAGTGCCAGGCTTCTCCTAGGGCAGAAGTTATGCCTCTGTCTTCTTCACAATCCCTCCAAAGCACCTCGTGAGCACTGAACACTGTTCTCCCTGTCAGTGCTGGTGCCTAACAAAGCATTTCTTACAAAGGCAGCAACCCGCTTTGCTGTTTTGTGAACAGAAGCCTTGCCTGTTACGCTCAGAAGCGTAAGGCTCCTATATTTTGTTCATTAGACCTTCATCCCTCAATCAGTGGGAGAGTTAGACTCTCTCCCCTTCATCCATCCTCCGTGTGCCTTAATGTCTTGTTGAAAAGTATCCCC
Organism: Meles meles; assembly: GCF_922984935.1. Taxonomy (NCBI): domain Eukaryota; kingdom Metazoa; phylum Chordata; class Mammalia; order Carnivora; family Mustelidae; genus Meles; species Meles meles. The sequence continues at coordinate 92,182,529 of NC_060068.1, forward strand.
ATCCTTTGTTCTAAATTCCCATCTCTTTTGTGCTATGACGATAATGTTAACTTTGTAATTGTGCATAAGTCAGCAAACCAGAGTAATGCCTTATTCATCCAGAATCGTCAGGAAACTAGGTGTTCCACATAATTAAACTGTCCAGATAACTAGAGCTAACCAACATTTTAAAGATCAACGTTTAAAAAGAGTAAATGGAAACATCCCAAAATGTATTATAGACTCTCTTGCCTTATTTATTTATTTATTTTTAAAGATTTTATTTATTTGACAGAGAGAGAGAGAGAGAAATCACAAGTAGGCAGAGAGGCAGGCAGAGACAGAGAGGGAAGCAGGCTCCCGGCCCAGCAGAGAGCCCGATGCGGGTCTCGATCCCAGGACCATGAGATCATGACCTGAGCCCAAGGCAGAGGCTTTTACCCACTGAGCCACCCAGGCGCCCCAACTTATTTTTAAAATTATTTTAAATCTTTTCCCCCACCCAGAAGAGAAACAGACGAGGAGAGAGTATGACCCTGTCTTCCTCCCCACAGGGCCCCAGCCTTGAGCTTCACATCCCTAACAGATGCTACTGCTGCCATTGCCGGGTATGCGGTAGAGCTCACTCCTCAGATTTTTTTTTTCCACACAGGGTGACACGTTCTGACATAGGAATGCACCCTGCTATTTAAGATCTTACAACTTGGTCATCACTCTTCAGCAACATGTTAAAGAGATGTCTCATTCCACTGCGTGGGTGCAACATTATTTATTTAAGCTGTCCCCTATGGAGAGGCCCCTAGGTGTAGCCAGTCTGATGCTATTATCAAAAATGCCGCAAAAATGCCACAATTAGAATCTCTGTATTTACTCTATGTTGTACCTGTTTGAGTATCTCTGCGGGTTCAATCCCCAGAAGAGAAGAACTGGGTCTAAGAAAGGACGTGTACGTTTGTAATTTGGGGAAGTCCATCACACTGCCCTTCACAGAGTAGGGGCCTGGTGCTTTCTCTTGCCGGCACTGAATGAGCAGACTGCTAGCCCCATGCTTCAGCAGCCCGATCTGCAGCCAAACCCTTCTTTGGAAGTTTTGTCAACCTGTGAGTAAAGAATTTTATTTTAGTTTTTTAAAGATTTCATTTATTTATTTCAGAGAAAGAGAGAGAAAGCGCGCGTGAGTAGGGGGAGCAGCAGGCAAAGGGAGAAGCAGACACCCTGCAGATCAGGGAGCCTGATGTGGGGCTTGATCCCAGGACTCTGGGATCATGACCTGAGCTGAAGGCAGACGCTTAACCTACTGAGCCACTCAGGTGCCCCTAACTTGTTTAGATTTTTAAAAATATTTATGCTGTGGAATGTGGCTTTTATGAAGTGCCTATCTGTGTCTCTTCTCATATGGTTTGGCTTGAATTACACTTTGACGTCAGGATGCCATTCCTGCTTTCTTTTTGCTTCTATTTTTTTTTTTTTTTTTTTTTTGGAAATCTTTGCCCATCCCTTGTTTTCAAATTAAGAGACTTTATTTATTTATTTATTTATTTATTTATTTATTTATTTATTTCCTTTAGGTCAGTGTCAGGTTTACAGAAAACTTGAACCAGAAGTACAGATTTCCTGTCTACCTCATCTTTGCCCTACCCCGACCCCCTCTCCACAGTTTTTCCTGTTATTAACAGCTCACATTAGTGTGGCACATTTGTTAGAATGATTGAAGCAATATGGATACTTTATTATTAACTAAGTCATAGTTCACTCTTTGTGTTTGAGGTTTGATATACGCATAAGGTCACATATCCATCATTACAGCATCATACAGAATAGTTCCTCTTCCCTAAAAATTCCCTATGCTCTGCCTGTTCATCCTGCCTCACCATTCCCAACCCCTGCTAAACACTGATCCTTTTTCTGTCTCCACAGTTTTGCCTTTTCCAAAATGTCATTTAGTTGGAATCAAACAATATGTAGGCTTTTCAGATCGGTTTCTTTCTTGTCCTCCATATCTTTTAAGGTCGTCTGTGTCCTTTCATGGCTTCATAGCTCATTTCATTTTAGCCCTGAATAATATCCCATGGTCTGGATGTACCACAGTTTCTTAATCTGTTCCTACTGAAGGACATCTTGGTTGCTTCCAATTTTGGGTAACTATGAATAAAGCTGCTATAAACATTCATGGAGAGGCTTTTGCAGAGACATAAGTTTTTCGATTCATGTGGATAAATACCTAGAAGCATGTTTCCTGGGTTTTATGGTAAGAGTATGTGTAACTCTTGTTTTCCAATGTGGCCAAGCCATCGTGCATTCCCAGCATCACTGAAGAGGAGTTCTGTTGCTGTCCATCCTTGCCAGTATTTTGTGTTGTCACTCTTTTTTTGATTTTAGCCATTCTCATAGGTGGATAGTAGTATCTCATTGTTGTTTTGCTTTGTGATTTCCCAATGACATATGATATTGAGCGTCTTCTCATCTTCTCTTTTTTGCTATCTGTATATCTTCTTTGGTGACATATCTGTTCAGATCTTTTGCCTTCTTTTTGATTGGGTTGTATAATCTTTTACTGTCCAGTTTTAAGAGTTTTTGGTGTATTGCAGATATACCTTTAACCTAATATTTGGTTTGCAAGTATTTTCTCCCAGTCAGTGGCTTGTCTTTAACTTGTTTACTCTGAATTTATAGTTGCTTCTTTCTGAATGAGGTTGAATAGCTTTTCATATTTTAAGGACTGTTTATATTTTTCTTTCTGTGTATTGTACAGTTATATCCTTTGTTCTCATGTTTGTGACTTAACAGGCCTACCAAAATCCAACCATTACTTGATAATTGAATCACTAATATGAACACTGATTGCCACACTATATCATCATTATCCAAGCTGTTTTGCTTTCTTAGGCCTTTGTATTTGTTTTTGTTTTTGTTTATCCTCTAAGTTTCCTCTTTTCTTCCTAGGTTTTGGGATAAGCATCACCATTTTTTGCTTCCCTCAAATATCTGTCTTTCAAAATCCCTGCTCCCCCCCTGTAAAATTGGATACTTAACCAATAAAATGTGTTCCAATAACCTAGGAAGCCTGATGTGTGAGTGAAGTTTGTAGGCCACACAGCACATAATTCTTTAGACATCTATTTTGACCTTTCGGGAGTCTTTTTCGTGTCCTGCTTCTTGGCTTTCTTCAGAAGATTCGGATCCATCCAGCAAGTGAATTTCTAGTTCCAGCATTCTCTGCTAGGACATTGGAGGGTGCTCACAGGTTAGAACCCTGACTTATGAGGGGGGCCCACATGTCCCTATGTTATTATACATATGAATATGACTGCCTTGGATTGGGGAGAGTTTATTCCCTCACTCTCTAATAGAGCAATATGAACCTTTATTTCTGGAAAACTTGAAACAAATAGCTTTGCAGGGGTCCTTTGCGTGGAGAATCCTGCAAAGCCCGTGCTCACCATGCATGCACATTTCCATGTGCCTTTGTGCCTGGAGTTTCCCGGGAGTTCCATGGGAAGGGGACCCACTGCCGCGGCCGCCCCTCTCTGTCCCATAGAGGGCAGTACACACACTTTTTAGCACTTATCTTCAGCTTCCTTGCAATTGGGCTCCTTCCTGGAAAGAAAATGCAGGAACTGTGGAGTAATAATTAGCCAACAGAATCTAGTCATTTGAAAAATTGGCAAGAAGCCTTATTAATGGAGGTAATAATGGTCATATTTTGCACTTCTAATGGGCCTTTCATCTCTAGGCCTCCAAGAGCCTGTCTGAGTGACGTAAAGGGGAAAAAATCAAAAACAAAAAACCGGAGCTAGATCAGAAGTCAGGAAACAAGGGCTTTTTGACATTCTGGAAGCCTCTCTCATATCGCAGGGAAGGGAGAGGGTCTCCGATGCATTGAAACACTAGGAATTGATACCTGTTAGAAAAGGAAAGGCTGCAGTGTACTGTAAGATAAACTCCACATTCCCGGGGAGTATGGAAAACATGCCTCTCTCAGAGTTGTTTTTCTGTGAAAATAACAATAGAGCTTTAAATACTTTGCCTCCCATAAACACACAGACAGCATTATTATTCACAGTGAGCTAGACAAATTGAGAAAGAGTTTTTCTATCCTCTTTCACGTATCAAGGCGTAATTATCAGCACATCCTTGTATTTATTCCTATGAGACTGGAAATAAATACTGCTGCTGATGGATATCAGTCCCATGAACTCAGTATCATTCATTCTTTATCTCTGGCAGTGGTGGTAGCAGAAGCAAACGACTCCAAACATGTATACACAGCAAATGCCTTAAATCTACAAGATACGGCTGTCCTCCTTGTCCCGCATTAAACCTGCATCTTCAATTTCCCACACAAACTCCAGATCTATTGAAATCTTGGAACATTAAAATTCTCCTTCATTGTTGTCAAGGTTTAGTAACTTGACAACCAGAAGACAGACTCCCTGACTGAGAACGTAGGTTTGGAAATAAAGAACAGCTTTTCCTGGTGCATTAAAGTTTGCTTGGGGCTGGGCAGGAAGAATGTGTTTTACAATGACCATTCTTTGGCTGTGTGACTCTGACTTTGGGCAAGTGAATTAACCTCTCTGAGCATCAATGTTTTCACTGTAGTAATTCCTACCTCACAAAAATTGGCTTAAGGATTAAATGAAATGAATATAAAAGCGTTTAGCACGACACCTGCCACTCAAAAGGTATTCAGTAACTCCCGGTCATTAAAAAACAGACACACACACATGCAAACATACATATCTATGACAGAGACAGAGAGAGAGAGACCCAGATTTCTACTGGGCTTTCCTGAGCCTCAGAGATTTAGGTAAATTGCTTCAAACTCCCAAATTCTGAGCCCATCAGTTATCGTTAACAATTCCTACAAGCTCATGACCTTATCTCCTCTTGATTTTTTCCAATTCCTCCAAATCCAGAAGTCTCAGGCTAATTTAGTGCCTGGCTAGCTATTGCATGAAAAAAATCTTGCCCTCTTTCACAATCTGGCAAATTGATCAGAGATTCACATTTGAGAAGAGATGGGATCTTGTACCTCTCAGCTTTCTGTCATCTTGTTGGCCTCCCCTAATGCCTTCTATCTTCCTAAAAGTGCAGGCTTGCAACACAGAACTCACACACCTATGCAGCCCCATCCCAGGAAGGCACAGTCTGTTCCTTCCTCCTCTTCTCCAACCACTTTTCAGGTGGAGAAAGTTCCATCTGGCCAAGTGAATTGTCCCAGTCTCCTTGAAATTCTGGAAAATACAATTCCTTCCTTCTTCTTATCTAATGGTTATTAATTTGCTATGAAACTCAGTGGTTAACAATCTCATAGATGATGCTATTTACTTTAGACCATGCAACAATCTATTCTTATGCATTTACATGTAAGACCATACGTATAAACATAGTAACATTATTTATTTCATACCCCAAGAGACATATAACAAGCTATTCTTTTAAGGATTACTTGGGTTTTTTTTTCCTTTTAGAATTTTAAATGTGTGTATACAAAATTTTTTCTGTTCGTTATATTCACCCTATTCTGGTTTTTTCCGTACTCAGAACATGTCATCTTTTCCTGGTGGTCCAGAGTCATCAGTATGCATAATTGTGATGATGCTTGGCTCTCTGGGGGCATTGACTGGGCTGTACAGGGCTATTTGGCCCTGTGCTAGCTAACCTCAGTGTCGTGTGTCTTTGCAGTTGCTGTGTCTGGTTGCTGGGGTTTTCCCCTACTCTTTAGCCTCTTTGTCTCTTTTGCTGTTACTCATGTACACTGTCTCGGGAACCAATTCTTTCATCTGCAGTTTCCATGGGCAGCTCCCACTCCACAGATAGATGAAAACACAGCAAGCATTAAGGTGGTTTCAAAGTCAAAACCACTGGCATTGGGACCCTTGTATGAACTCTCCTATGAGCGGAGCATGTGAGCCTTGCTGTGTAGACCTCCTTCTAGATAGGCTAAGCAGCTCAGTCATATTTTTGCTGCGATTTTTTATTTCTGCCTGGACTTTAGATTATTTAAAGCCTATGGAAAATGAGCTGAGAAGAGTGAAAGGTTGCTCTATTGCTTTCCCATGGATCTCATTATAAAATTCTAGATCAGTGACATCTGAGGGCTGAGATCCAGTGGATTACCATGGACACTCTGTATCAGGAAACACCTGCTCTGACTGGTTGGGGCTCTGGCTAACCTGGTTGTAAGCTTTGGTTTACAACTGGTTTGTAAATTTTGAATGTCATCCTGCAGGGCCATACCACTCTAAGACTTAAGGAAGATTCAATATAATGAAAATCTTAAATCAAAGTATTCCCTATAAAGGCAAAAATAATCCACAAACAGAAGGGCATCCATAAGGCCAGACTCTTTTAGGTGATCGGGTTATACTCTCATTACCATGCTGTGTACTGCAATCTAAGAAAATGTTTTCCTGTCTTCATGCCCTCCCTCCTTCTGTCTATCCTTCTTACCTCTCTTCTTTTTCCCCTTTCTTTTTTTTTTTTTAAGATTTTATTTACTTGACAGAGAGAGATCACAAGTAGGCAGAGAGGCAAGCAGAGAGAGAGAGAGGAGGAAGCAGGCTCCCTGCTGAGCAGAGAGCCCGATGTAGGACTCGATCCCAGGACCCTGGGATCATGACCTGAGCTGAAGGCAGAGGCTTAACCCACTGAGCCACCCAGGTGCCCCTCCCCTTTCTTTATATACACATTAGTGATTCTCTATTTTTTTACAGTGGGCAGGAAATTTTTTTTTTACCAACATGCTTTCATTGAGGCTGAGACAAACTATTAAAAAAATGCCAGAAAAAAAAAAAAAGCAAGAAACTTTTTCCTTTCCAACTTTAAGAGTAAGTATGCTAATTTTAAAAACCTTAATATTCTACAGGACGTTCAGAGTATGAACAGGTTTCCCCTGAGTTTCACATTGTTGACACTCAAAAATTAAGCCCTCCCTAAGTTCAGGAAACACTTATGACTCCACTCTCTCCGTGCACTCTGGGGACAAAGAGGACTGCATAGGGATGCTACATGATGGTCACCTGGTCGTTCTCTGGCTGTTGAGCCCAGTACAGGGTCAGTGGCCATGAGAGGTGCTCCAAGTATACGCTGCGTGTGTATTGTTCCTGAGAAGAACCCCCTTGCAAGTCATGCATGTAAAATCCACATGCTTTTCTCCTCGGCAGGCGCCATAGCAATATGAGACAGACTTCCTGGGGTTAAAATTCTGACCTTACGCAAGTCACTGAACTTCTCTGCGCCTGCATTTGTTTATCTCTAAAAAGTAGATCCTAACAGTGTTCACTTCACAGGGCTGTTTTGAAGTTCCTGGAACTGAGACACATAAAACCCTTAGCAGAAAGTCCGAGACACAGTAGCACTATGTCCGCGTTTCTCATTATTGTGTTTGGAGTGTGGACGGTGACGAGACGGTGTAGCTGTCACATGGATTTTTAAGAGCCTGGGTTCTGGAGTCAGTCTGTGATCCTGGCATCTGCTCTCTCGCATCTTGGTAGCATGACCTTGAGCAAATTACTCAAGCACTCTAAGCTTTAGTTTCCTTATCTGTAGATGTGGTTAATTATAACACCTTCCTCAGAGGGCTGCTATGGAAATGAAATGCATGTAAAAAAAAAAAACCCCACAAGATGCCTGGCACATAGAAAGTGCTCCATAAATGTTAGCCAAGGAGATGTTAAGGAGGAGGAGGGTGTCAGTGACATGATGACTTGTCTGCTGAGAATTTTAAAAGGCAATTTCCATATTTCCCTTGGGGGAGTGAGGGAACACGCCAGAGCTGTTTTTTTGGGAACTGAGGGGTATAGCTTACATAGTTCTTGCTGGGCTTAGATGGAGGACGGGGGGAGAGCAACCGAAAGCAAACTAAGGCTTGGGGCCCCCAACCTTGCAGGGACTAGAGTTGAAACAGCTCCAGAATAGAAATTCAGGGCTTCGCCCTGTAGCCCCTGACCAAGAGCAAAGCCCCTAAATCAGAGAGATAAATAAACAGTCCTGGGATGAGACTCAGGTCAAAGAAGACAAGAACCTGGAAGAAACTAGGATTCTACTTTCTGAGTTTTCCTTTAGTCAAGCCCATTTTCCTGAAAGAGGCCAGGGGAGGATGACTGGGATGGTTTAGCTTCCATTCTGCTCTGTCATTCACCTTGGAATGTCTTCCTTCCTTTGCCCTGGAACATTCCTACCTTCTTTTCAAGGCCAAGATCAAATGTCCCTCCAGAAGCCCAGTCCTCTTGAGCTGTACTGTCTGTTATGGAGGTAGGAGAGGTATTCGGAAATTTTCGGAATAGCTACTTAACCTTGGATTCCTGGGCTTTCTATTTGCCACAAATATGCCATGTGAGTTTTTGCATCTGTGCTGACCTGTAGCCCTCCTGAGTGCCTGGATGAAATGGGAAGACAAGGAACATACAATTAGAAGTTTTATAAGAATTTGAAGGTCTGGGGCATCTGGATGGCTCAGCCAGTTAAGTCATCTGCCTTTGGCTCAGGTCATGATCTCAGGGTCCTGGGATCGAGCTCCGAGATGGGCTTCTGGCTCAGTGGGGGGTGGGGTGGGGGGGTGGGGTGGGGGGTGTCTGATTTTTCCCTCTCCCTGCTCATGTTCTCTCTCTCTCACAAAAAAATAAATAAGATCTTTTAAAAAGCAAGAATTTGAAGGGCTGATTAAAGCAATGAAAATGTTTTCTGCCCGGTACTGATTGTGAAGGTCCTACAGCAAAATGGGAGCTCCTAGAGAACACAGGCCCAGCCTTGCTGGGCGGGTGGTGGCAGGGGTGGAGCTCCCAGCTACCCAGAGCCCAAAACAGTCTCTGTAACTGTCTCCCATCTTCCAAATGCAGCTCTCTCGGGCCATGTAAATCCAGTCCCCAACGTTTCCTAATATTGCCCCTATCTGCAGACAACTGCCAAACTTCCCACCACCCTCATCTCTTCCCAAACCGTGCCCTGTCCCCCCACCCACCGCATTTCTCATATACCATTGTTTTAATTCCCCTTGCTTCTGGTGGCTCTCCCTAACTCATTCAAGTTCATCAACACCCCGTTTAAAATGCTGTCCACGGAACTGAACTCATTCTCCCCTCCTCCGGCCTGCTGCCCTTCTCTGCCTTCCCGTCTCTTTGTTAATTGAACCAGCCGTCATTCATGTTGGCTACTCTGCGCCCCGTTACTGCACCTCCTCCATCACCTCCCCCACCCGCCTCCCGTCAGGCACTAAGTCCTATTGATTGTTCCAACTAAATATTGAACAACTATAGTAGGTATTCAGACAGTGTGTGGTGAAGGAATATAAATGAATAAAATTCATCACTTTATATTCATTCCCGCTACTTCTGCCTTGAGTGAGAGTTTTGCTTTGCTTCGCTTTTATTTTTAAAAATTTCAAATGTACAGGAAAGTTGAGAGAAATTGTGATGAACATCCGTATACTGTTCCTCTAGATTCATCAACTGTTGATGTCTTGCCTCAATTTCTTCATTTCTCTCTCTCCCTCCCCAGCACACACATCCACCCACCCACACACACACACACATGCATGCACACTTTTTAAAAATGTGTTCACCAACTATTTGAAAGTCAGCTGCAGGCAGTGCAACATATCATCTTTAAATACTACAGCACATATCTCCGAAGAAGTAAGAAATTCTCCTTAGGAAACAAATAATTTCCCACAAATAGTTTTAGGTCCATGACATCCATGAGATCACATGCACAATGTGAAACCCATGAGCAGTTTTCTGGAAAGGAAATTCACAGCATTCACCAGTGACTCAAAACTCTAACCCCCCACCCTCCAGTCTCTCCCCCTTGAACCCAAGTGGGCTAGCACTGTGGTCAGCTGTGGGGGTTCAGCCACCTCTGGACTAGAGATAATTCAGAAGCTACCTAAAATGCACATAATGGCTTCCTTCTATCGGCTGCATGAGCAAGTTAATGTTTCTTAGCATAACACAGAGAACTTTTGTCATCGTCGATTCCAACATTTCCAGTCTCATCTTCCACAGCTCTCTGCTCCTCAAAGGAAGCTGGCCACTGTCTCCATCCCGTCATGCTCTGAGCTTCACCTCACCTCACCCCCACTTCCTACCTAGTTTCCCTCTAGTAATTTCAACTTCCCGTTCAAGACCCAACTCAGCTGCCACCGCCTCTGGGAAATCCTCCCCTAAACTCTCTCCAGTGGTTTCTGCCTCTAATTTGTACAGTTCTATTATTTATCTCATTTACTACACTGATATGTTTCCGTAGCTTCATGCTCAGTGATGTTGTGAAACACACGATGTACAAGTAAGGATATACACGATGGGAGGATCACGCAGCCTGTGCTCCCTGCCGGGACTTCCCATCCTCCTGCCACCTGGTCCTCTGAGACACATGTGCACCCTGACTCCAGTGGACTCTCCTGGTCTTGGACCCCAGATTTGCCTTCACCAAAGGCACTGACAGATCTCCTCTTGCGATGCTCTCGGCTCCTCTAATTTTGGCAGAGTACCTCATATCCACATCCCTACAGTCCCTTCGCTGTCCAAATTCAACCGCTTGAAAAGACAAGCCTGCATCCAGACATGGTAAAGATGCCACAACATTTAGAGGGGCACAGACACCAGGAAATGGGTGTCTGTCCAGGCACTGAAATACCAGGGGCAGGATCAGTACCGAGGCTTGGTGAAAAGTACCAAGCCAAAGTGCAAGGCTATCACTGCTCGGAATAGACTCTGATGCTACGGAGGGCTGAGCTATAAAAGCTGGCATCAGGAAGGGTGACAGGTATGACGGCAGCACCCCTGCCCTGGGAGGGGAGGAAAGAGCATGAGCTTGAGGCTATGGTCTTTGATTTTTCTAGGGTGACTCTGTTGTGCCTTTCCAACATTTGTACTAATGCTTCTAAGCTAGAAATCATATCCTGACTTGCAAGATGGCAAGCAGCTGGCCTTCTGGCTGGAGTCCAGGTCTGCAGCCTAGGTAAGACACCTACATTGTATTACTCCAACGCAGAGCACGGTCAACTGAAAGAGAGTAACGGGTTAGAGTGGGGGTGGGGTGGCAGTGACCATTCTGCTACGGGTCTCTTTGCCTTCAGGAGGGGTTGCCAAAGAGGATTCGCAGAAGGGGTTCAGGATTCAGAAGACAGGGGTTGGGACACCGTGCTGAGCCTCCAGCCTTCCCAGGGAGCAGCACCCAGGGGCCATCAGCTTGTGCTGAGAAGCTCAAAGACTGCTAAGCTATCTGCTAATGTCAAGGCTGACCTCAGCTGGCAGCTCCCTCTTCCTCCTGCTTCTTCCCTGGTGGGCTGGCCCCTGTGGGATGTCAGCCCGCCCCATCTGCTTTCAGAAACGTGGCTGCCCCCAACCTGTTTCCCACTATGGCTGCCTTCTTCTCCCCCAGCAGGAGCGCCCGGGCCCGGAAGAGCGATGTTTCTGAACGGATTCAATCCCCTGTGCTCCAATCGGAATGCATTACCAGGCAGGGCGCGTCAGCTTGGCGATCTGGCTTCAACAATAAATCTCCTTGCTTTCATGAGTTTAAATCAGACTTTAAAACATCGCCCTTAATGTTCTTTTAATGCAGTTTTCTTCTGAATGAGTTCCCTTTAGGTCCAGTCCCTGTCATTAATACACTCTCTTGGCAAATGAAGGAGGGCTTCTTCGAGGAAAACCCTGCCAGTTTAGGAAACCAGTTGAATTGCCTTGGTGATGCCAGGAGCCTTTTTTGCATTTTACAAGGACACTTGAGAAAACAAAACTCTCTGACCGTAAATTTAATTTTCTCTTGACAGCCTCAGTGTCTCTACAGCCCCATAAGTTATCCATTACTTCTTTCTTCTGTAATTAAAAATCAAGGGGAGAAATGTACAGGATTAACAAGTTCTAATTTTCATTGATGAGCTCTAAGAGCTTATCAATAATGGGATCAGAAAAGCTGCTTCGCCTAAGCTCTATTTTTCTAGGGCGTCTGAGTTTGATGGAGAATCTCCCTTAGGGTAGAAAAGGCTGGCTTTCCAAGGAGTGTCATGGCCAAAGTAAGGAGGAAAGGGCCGGGCAGGCCGAGGGAGGCTTCAGCAGGGGTGATCGGAAGAGCAGCCTGGGTTTGCAACTTTTACAGACTCAGCATTTGGGCTCGGGGGAGCTGATTACAGGGAAAGATTAAACAGGCTGTCTTTCACACACATGTTCCTTTTCTATGGATGGCTTCTGCAGAAAAGGAGTTTGCACAGATCTGCTTAGGAGGAAGAAAGATATTGGCAATTAAAAGAATATCGGTGGTAATTCTTTTTGAGTTATACATTTGTAGACACAAATGTTTTATCAGGGGACAGGGACATCCATCCTGTTTATCACCCACAGGGATGTAGCCGAGCATGGGTTTCTCCAAGAGACACCAAGCTGATCCACAGCATCTGGGTGGCGTCATTTCAGAAGCTGTGACACACAGGCTCCTGGTGAATGTGACAAGCATGTGACAGGAAGGAGCTGTTTAACTGACATGCACAGGTTTCACAAAACTCCCAAACAATCAGGTGCATAAATGATTCAAGCTGGGATTTTCTTTCTTTTTTTAAAGAGAGGGCAAGCGAAGTGTCGGTACTGTGACCAGGAGCTCTGCCCCCAGCTTTGAGGTTCTTCTGTAGGACAACCTGCTCCGCAGAAGCACAAAGATCTCCAATAAATTCTACAGGGGTTGGGCTTATGAGTTTCAGGCAGAAATTGGGTGGTTTGGTTCCCAAGCTTTCTTGCTTAGAGCTGGAAAGTTCAAGCGATCTCTGGAGACCACAAAATGCACAGGATAGCAGAAAAGGCCAGCAGCTGGGGATTCTGTCAAAATGATACCAACTTGGCACCTTTCACAAAGAACCTCTGAAACCAAGACTGGAGAAGCAAGGACTACTGAGTTGCCAATTTCCAAGAGGTCACCTTTTCTGGGTATCTTGCCAGCCTTCTGGCAAAGCATCCCTCCTCCTCCCGGCAAGAATAGGCCTCATTGCAGCAAAATTTAGGTGCCAAGGACAGTCTCATCTAGAGAATACTGGCAGCACAAAAACCTATTAAAAGTGATATTATATGGATAAGGTAAGAGCATGGACTCTGGCCAGATGGTTGAGTTTGAAGAGAGGGGTCAACAGCTATGTGATCTTGGGCAAATTATTTAAACACTGTGTGCCTCTATGTTCTTTTCTGGGAGATTATTTTAGTCCCATTTCACAGAGTTATTACGAGGACTAATGAGTAAATACAGTAAGTCATGTGGAACAGTGTCCAGCATGTAGAAGACAGTCCACAATTAAAACCAACTTAAATATTATGCCATCTAAGCATAACATTTAAGATCTTACTAAAGGCAGTTGGATTGGCTTCTCACAGGCCTCTCCAACTTCATGATTTTAAACAGCGTGATGGCCCAGCTCACTGTTTTGAGAAAGTGGAGGTAATTATGGTGGTACCCAAAGCTGATCTTTGGGGATCATGTGGATAGGCCTTTTTAATTTAATAAGTATACATTCACCATGTATCAGAAAAAAATCAAATCCATTATTATTGCCTGAACATTACCGATTCAACTAAAGACAAGCCTTTTAAAAACTAAACATGTGTGATGCACCTGGGTAGCTCAGTCAATTAAGCAGCAGACTCTTGATTTCAGCTCAGGTGGTGATCTCAGGGTTGTGAGATTGAGCCCCATGTCCAGTTCTGTGCCCAGTGGGGAATCTGTTGGAGATTCTCTCTCTCTCTCTCTCCCTCTGCCCCTCCCCCTGCTTGCACAATCTCTATCTAAAATAAAATAAATCTTTTAAAAGAAAGTGAACAAGTGGTATGCAATATGGGCAAAATCTTAACACTTGAGTTGAATCTTAAAGGATAAGAAGCAGTAGCAGAGGGAACTCCTAGCAGAAGGACTGTCTGTGCAAAGGCCCAGAGAGAATCCAGCATAACAGAAGGGAAGAGAGATGCAGCTGGAGAAGGGACAGTTAGAACAGGGCCTCATATGCCACGGTAACAAGTTTGGACTTTGTCCCCCAGGTGATGGGAAACATTAAAGGATGAAGTTCAAGGGGACTTGAAGAAGGAAGGTGGTTAGGACACTATTGCCAATTAAGTGATGAGGAGGATGGGAGCAGAAGCACTGGTCATGGAGAGGGTGAGAGAAGCAGGTGACCTTGGTAAACCTTTGGAAGGTAAAAGAAGATGCGCAGGATTCTATCCGGACATCCAAGTAGATATTGTGTCAGCAACCAAACCTGGCATGAAGCGGGTTGGTGAGGAAGATGATCTCTGCTTGAGGGCAGGGTAAATATCAGATTAGTTTGGGACTGTTGTTTGAGGTCCCTGTGGGGAGACTTTTAGCAGACAGATCTCGGCCAAAGTCTAATTCAAAGTCAATTGCAAGGGGCACCTGGGTGACTCAGTGTGTAAAAGCCTCTGCCTTCGGCTCAGGTCATGATCCCAGGGTGCTGGATTCTAGCCCCGCATCGAGCTCTCTGCTTGGCAGGGAGCCTGCTTCCAACCCCCCCTCCCCAACGCCCGCCTGCCTCTCTGCCTACTTGTGATCTCTGTCAAATAAATAAATAAATAATCTTTAAAAAACAAACAAGCAAACAGAATCAATTGGGAGGTAAACAAGGGGACATGCAGGGTGCTGGCTGGCTAGTTTTTTTTTTTTAAAGATTTATTTATTTGACAGAGATTACACGTAGGCAGAGAGGCAGGCAGAGAGAGAGAGAGAGGAGGAAGCAGGCTCCCAGCCAAGCAGAGAGCCCGATGCGGGGCTCGATCCCAGGACCCTGGGATCATGACCTGAGCCGAAGGCAGAGGCTTTAACCCCCTGAGCCACCCAGGCGCCCCGGCTGGCTAGTTTTTTAAGAGGAGTTGATGAGATGGGAAGAAGAGAGGCCAAGGACAGCTCTGGGTTAAGGAGTGGTGACCCTTGACCAGCAGAGTCGGGAAGGGAGAAGCCCAGCAATGCCTTCTAGCCCTGGGCTGACCTGGTGTTCCCTGGTGTCCCCAGCGTGATCTGTGAGTCTTCATGCACTTACACATGTTTTCTCTTTGCCTGTCCCTAGCCTCCAGCCCACTCTGGCTAGTCTTCCAATGGTTTTTTTTTTTTTTTTTTGTCTCCTTCTTTTCTTCCTTCACTCAGGAAATATTTATTTAATATCTGCAATATGTTCTAGGGGCAAACAGACAAATCATGGAGCATCTAGTCTAGTGAAGGGATGCAAGCAACAAGAAGTAAAATGTAAGCTGCGGAGGATTGTGGTAAGTGCTCTTAATGAAAACAGAGCAGGAGAGAAAGATAGGGAGTGTTTGGCTGGGTGAAGGGTAGGAGTGCAATAGCAAGTAGAGAGGTCAGGAAAGATGTCATGGAGAAGGTGACATCTGCGTACAGATCTGAAAGAGTTGATAGAAGGAGGGATGGAAATAGCAGGGGAAAACATGTTTTCTGTAGAGGGAGCAGTGAGAACAAATACCCTGAATTAGGAATATCACAGAACCCCCCCTCCTCCACCCTGGAGGGTGTCCAGGGTCACACAGACAAGTCAGCACACATGTCATCAAGACTCCATCCGGGTGGAGTTTGCAGTTTCTTGTCTTTGTAGCCGTAACATTCGGGACTTAACTTTGATCATGGCACAATTTTAATGAGCTATCACTTCACCGCATATTTCTATCCTCTTTGGCTCCTCATTCTTCTCGACATCAAGCTAACTGCTCCAGGTTGCCCCCATTCAGGAGGTCCACCTTCCTCCAAACTCATGGAGAGAAGCTAGGAAATGCAACATTTTTTTTCAACTTTTGAAAAGGACTATGCCATATTGCTAGCTGGGTGTTCAATCTGGAGCCAGGATTTAGGAGTAGTGAGGGACATTAGATGGGGGAAGGCCAGAATCAGAGGTAAAGGCTGAACCCTAGGACATGGAAAAGCCAAATCCCAGGAAGAAAGGAAAGGATAGGTGTTCCCAGTCTTGAATCTAGAAATCATTCTGGAGCTCCAGCTCTGTCCTGTGGGAGAGGCCAGGCAAGAAATGATGACTGATGACTTTAAGATCAAATATTCACAAAGTCAATTCAGAAAAGGGTGGTGAGCAGGGTGAGTAACCAAGGTGACTTAGGAATGTACTGGTAGGAATGTACTGGTTGTGTGTTAGGGTAGGTTCAACAGCAGACATGTGGGAAACCCAAGTTTAGAGTGAGGAAATGCAGTCATCACCGCACCTGGAACTCAGACAGGACTTGGTTCTGGCTTCACGGGCTTGGATCAGGCCTAACTCAGTGATGAGCCAAAGTCACTGGCTTGAGATCCTTCAACCCCCTGTCTAGGGATGAGACTGGCTCCAGAGTCTTGGCTGGGTCCCACCTTAATTGTGGGATTAAATGGCTCCAGATTTGAAAACTGGGATGGCCACATCCCAGAACCCAGCCAACCCTTAGAAACATGTGAACAATTTAATTGTTGGCTCCAATTATTCACCAGTTCCTGTAACTCTCCTTTTGCCACGGCCAGCTCTCGAAGGAGAATACTTTCCAGCCTCTTGTCTTTACACTTGGCCACAAGATTTGCTTTGACCAATAAGAAATGGGTTAAAGGTAATTGTGTGTCAATTCCAAGCCTCGTCCTGAAGATGCCTCACACATTCTCACTATCCCCCTTGAACTTCTGCGATCAGCGTAAGAACAGACACTGACTAGTCTGCTGGTCTCAGAAGGAGAATGGAGACAGAAGGAACACAGCCACCCTGACCACCGCAGCCTGAAGCAGAGCTACCAGTCAAGCCAAGTCTAGGACAGGCAGAAATAAGATGGCCATAGACACAGGAGCCACGAAGAATGAATGTTACTTTAAACTGCAAAGACAAAGACCAAACAACTTTTGGTCTGGCCTCAAGGTGCCTAGCATGGTGTTTTGTTCCCTAAACCTCCAAACTAACTTGCTAGTTTCATTTGAGATGCTCGGTGGATACCAGCGGGATATCTGGGTTCTTCATGACGAGAGGAAATTGAGACACTCCCATGCAAGTGACAGGAAGTAAAAACCCGCCAGACCATTTCCTTAGACACCAGGGGCAACATCCAAAGTTGCTGTCTTGTGCCTGCCCCATGCACAGCCATGGTATCTGAAGGAGAACACCGGAGGTCCAGAGCAGTTTGGGACTCACAAAAAATAATTCATTATGCATAATGGTGATGTTGGCAGTGCATGCCAAATGGTTAAATCTAATGTAGCATACAGTTTCATTAAGGCACAACAAAATTAATCTATCCCTTCCCACCAGGAGGTTTAAACAAAAGCAATGGGGAAGGAGATGCATGTAAAAAGCAGCAATTCATTAATGAAATGAAGACATGTAAAATAATTAGGCTTATAACAAGAGATTAGAGAACTAAATTAACCCTTCTGTTTACTTTGCACAGGACGCAATGGAGAACTTTGGCAAACGTTAAGTTATTATGGAAATGTCACCTCGAAAGTTGAACCTGGTGGACTCCCATGAAAGGAGTGACCCGTGTCAGTCCCCAGTCTCGTAACTTTGTTCGTGATAGTTAAAACTCTCCCTGCGGGTTATTTCTGTTGTGGTCCCAGAGGCACAAAAGAAAGCGGGCACAGCCATGGAGTTGCCAATGAAACAGTTAATTCAAAAAAAGTAGGGGTTGGATGTTGACATGCTGTATGCTAACTTGGGTAATTAATAATACTGAAACGAAGGGGCTAATCTAAATCAATGGTGGGCTGAAGCTTTCCTCTGCCTGGTTAGTAATGATAAGCCAAGGGGGACAATTGAGCTTCTTTTCTTAATAACTCCCGAGCACTCATCTGCATGGGGGGGATGGTGGGAACAAGAACCTGTCCATGTGATGTAGTAAAACGCAGCCCAGGACAAAACAGACTGGGAAATGGGACCTGCACAGTGTGACAGGCACCCTCCTGGACCAGAAGCCCGAGGCTGAGGCTTTGGAACTTGACCCTGGTTTCTTGCAACCTTAGTTCCCTGATTTAAGGCCTGCAGTAGACTTGTGGGTTTGTGTTTCCTTCACTGCTTCAAACTCCTCCATGTGTTGCTGGAAGAAATCTAGACCTTAATACCTTTATTCTCTAAATCTGGACTCTTTGTATCCTGTCACTGAGGTTGGGGACATGCCAAGAGCTGGGAAAGGACAAGCATGGTGACAGCATAGACACCCCTTCAATGAGGAGAGACAGCTAGACGCGCTGTGCCCAAGGGACAGTGGCCGCGAGGAGTCAGAGGGCAGCAGGAAATGGCTCAACCGGCTGACGCCATCAAGATCTTCTGGTTGGAGATGGGAACAATGTCCCTCTATAGGACTCTACCCACAGTGGCAGCCCCACAAAGGACAGCCTGGCCCAGGCCAGGGTCTTCCGTTACCCTGCCACCCCTCCATGCTACGCACAGGCCCGCAGATGCTCTCGTGTCTCACACGTGGTGAAACCATATCTTCCAGCTTGCCTGAGGCTGATGAAAAACACTGGCCACGACTTCATTCCACATGACGAATTAAAGATCACAAGGTTGTGTGAGATGCTGAGAATCAAAATTAACTTTTCCTTGGCACCTACTCTGTGCTTGGAGAGCTTCTCACATTATCTTGCTTCACCACCCAGTGTCAAAGGGACTGTGTTCCATTTTACAGAGCAGTAAGCTGAAGCTGAGTCACGTTAAGAAATTAAGAAAGTCATTTTATGTATTTATTTATTTTTCATTTTTAAAAAATTATTACTCTATTTTTAAAGAGAGAGAGCATGCCTGCACGGTAGGGATGGAGGGAAGAGGGAGAGGGAGAGAAAGAATCTTCAGCAGGCACCACACTCAGCATGGAGCCTGATGCAGGACTCCATCTCATGACCCTGAAATCATGACCTGAGCCAAAATCAAGACTTGGACACTTAACCAACTGAGCCACCCAAGCGCGCCCCAGGCTGAAACCATTTTAAAGAGTACTATGACTTCTGAAGTTTTTATAGACACAAAAATCATCCTCTATGGCACCTCCCCAGACTATCTAGAGAACAGAACAGGGAAAATTGTGGTGGGCCCAGGACAGGTGGGTAGGGAGCCCAGAGATCAAGTACCTCAAAGACAGGTGCAGCTATCTCTGAAAACTCTTTGCACAGGCAAGCCCAGATCACATTACTTTCAGGCACTCCCCTTTCCCATCCCAGCCTCACCAGGGGTGGGAAGGTAAGTAAGCATGGACAGGAGTAAGAGGAGAGCATGGCTGAACAACTCATAGGGCTACTGAAAGAAATCTCAGTGGCCCGTTTTTCTGAAGAAGTCCGAATGAACAGCAAGTATCATTCCAAACTAAAAGTAGGGTAATTACTTCATTACAAGTATCCTGAATAAAGGATATTTGAAATTCTGGAGTTTCTGTAGAAACAGGAATATCCTACTTGAGCCATTTCAGGGAACACTACACCCTCATCTTCTCATGTGTTTCCATGAATCCAGAAAAGCCATCTTTTTAGCACTGACCCTCCTTGACCCAACCCAAAGAGAAAAGAAAGCAAGCATAAGCAAAAAAAAAACCAACAAAACCCTGTTTTTTCCTCCTTGGCGTTCTTGATGCACATTCCTATTCTCCATCTTCTACATGAACTACTTTTCTATTCAGTCACTGATTCGTTCCTTCAATACTTACCCACGTGCCTTTGTTGTGCCAGATAGCACTGAGCTCTCCTCTCTCGGTGCACATTTGTCCCAATAACCTGAGAGGAGGGCACTGTTATCTGGTGAATAGAGGAGCAAACTGAGGCCGAGAGAAGCTGAATGATTTCCCCACATATCCCAGCTCCCACATGTGGGAGCCAGCCTCTCCAGCTCCCCCCCAACCCTAGACATTCACATACTGTCTTCCTTGCCCCATATACTCAGCCATCATTTTCGCCAGAAATTTACCATTATTAGCCCCAGGAAAGAAGGCATTTCCCCCCATTATCCATATATTCTAATTGAGGTCCTAAGATCTTTCTGGAATAAATAAGAACTTAGAACCTTAGGACTGTTGATATCTTTGCTAATCTTTAGTGATCTACTTTGCCTGTAGAGCCACACTCCAATTTCCAATGCTAAGTAGAAAGTCTCTCTAGAGAGGTGTTGTGTCCTTGATGGTAGTTTAAACAAAGAAAACAAATTGTGAAACTTTGCCAGTCTGTGAGGAGATGGTGTCCAGAGCCTAGCATAGTGTTCTGTGCATGTTAAAGGTTTAATAAAGCTTTGATTTGCATGAACAAGTGAGTGAACGAATGAACAAGTGACTTGGAAAGGTCCCTGAGGCTTCTCTGGTCTCCTCAGGTCATTGTTATTGATACATATGTGTGTGAGGGGGGGCATCAACCGCATGCCAGCATGTTAGCACTGTGCAGCTCCACAGGTAGTCTACAGATGGGGGCAAAGTGCACAGTTCATTTGCAGAAAAGCTTCTTTAGAGCCTCGGTCTGAAATTTCCCTCAAAGGTTGGTGGAATTTGTTTTTAGGATTACCTGACAGGCATCGAAAGCAATTGACTTCAGAGCAAATACTGAAAAGTCACTTTGTTCATTGTCCTTGACTTAATGGGGATCAAAGAGAAAACTGGGTGTGAATCCATCATTTTTTTTTTTTAAAGATTTTATTTATTTATTTGACAGAGAGAGATCACAAGTAGGCAGAGAGGCAGGCAGAGAGAGTGAGAAGGAAGCAGGCTCCCTGCCAAGCAGAGAGCCCGATGCGGGACTCGATCCCAGGATCCCGAGACCATGACCCGAGCCGAAGGCAGCAGCTTAAACCACTGAGCCACCCAGGCGCCCTGAATCCATCATTTTTTAAAAGAAATTTTGTTTTATTTATTAAGATGGAGAAATCTCCATTCTACAACCCACTTCTTAACTAATTAAATTAGATAAAGGTGGGAGGAATTACGTAGCTTGGGATTTGAAAGTGTTCAGACTCTTGAAGAAACAATGTGTATGAAGTTTCACATTTCAAAAAATACACATAAATAAGAGTGGATCCTTGGTACCTGGAGATCTTGCTTCTGGGGTACCTGTGTTAAATCGCAGATACCTTGGATTACTGACATACTAAGTTTGGTGTTAAACCATTGTGTCATCTAATTTTCAATGCCTGAAGATGTTTGCAAGAGGGAAAAAGAATCCAAACTAGCTCTGGAAATAATCTCAAAAGTGAGTGTGAAAAGAGTCCTGAGGGATGAAAGTATCACTTAAGTGAGTCCTCCAAGGTGACTATTTGAAAGTACTTTCACGGTATATGAAAGTTTTGATATGTTAAAAAAGATCAACATCAGTTTTAATGTCTTTGATGAAATTTTTTATGCCTAGAAAGGACTACTTAGAGTTTTACTTTTGTTTTCAAAACAGTACCTAATGTATTAAAGTTATGCTTTCAAACACATTTGGTTTTTAAGTTTAATTTCCAAATATATTATTTCAAAATCAAGCAATGTTTAACACTTGCTTTTAGGAGGCCCCTGTTTAGTTTTTGTTCTGATTTACAAATCAGTTATGAAAATGCCTTAGAAATTTTAAAGTGAGTGTATCAATTTCTATATTCAATTTTCTATCTAGGTGCACCCTTTCTCTAACTCGCAAACACATTTTTCTAAAAATGTTTAGTTTAAAATCACAAATATACTCATATTAAATCGGAATTACAGCACTGTCCTGGTATTCTAATAAGCTAAATTCTATGAATCACTACAAGTTTCCTAAAATACTAAATATGCACATATTACAAACAACCAAATATTAATATTATAGATTGATTTTCTTTAAAAACACTTAATTCAAAATGTTCCTGGGGACAAGAGATGCATATATACTAAGAAAAGAATTATGTTGTTCCAAACAATTTTGCAGTTACCTTCAGAAGCCATTTTTAGGACTACATTTTTTGTTGAATTAGGTTACTTAGTGATTAAAGAGGCCATAGGCCAGGATGCCAACTGGATTTGTGCCTATGACATTGACAGGGCACACAAAGTCCCTCTCAAATTTATAGTTGCTTTGCCCATGCTTGCCAAATGTTAACATCATCTCTTTATATTTGAGTCTGAGTTTTAGAGTCTCCAATCCCAACATTTTATCACTTGCTTTGATTCAACTTCTCTCCTTACTGTGTCGTTATACATATATATACATATATTTCAAATTCTTCATGTTAGAGCCAGAAGTTAAAGAGATATTTTTTAAAAGATTTTACTTATTGAGAGAGAAAGAGGTTCAGAGCGGGGTGGGTAGGGGGAATGGGCAGGAAAGGGCAGAGGGAGAGAGAAGCTTAGGCAGACTCCATGCCGAGGGTAAAGCCCAACTTGGGACCCAATTGCGTGATCCTGAGATCACAACCTGAGCTAAAACCAAGAGTCTGACACTTAACCGACTGAGCCACCCAAGCAGCCCCAAAGATATATTTAAATAACATGTAACTGACTCTCCAATTCTGTCATCATCATCTTAAAATTAGGTCATGCCAATGATAAAAATTAGTCACAATATTATATTGTAATGTATCATCAATACAGATGAGTGTTGACCTTTCTGGTTTCACCCTAGGAGACTCTACATAAGTTACTGAACTGTCCCCATCCCCAATGCCTCCCCACAACAAGCACGCTTGCATGGATCCCATAGGACCTTTGCTAACCTTTCAGGAAAGAAGAACAGTTTGGCTACCTGCATTTAATTCTGGTTGATAGTGGTCAGGGGGCAAGTGAGGGAATATGAGAAACCCTAAAAGGGTAATGAGATTAGAGAGTGTACCATAACTTTTCCTGGAACAGAAGAAAGCTGCTCAGTAGAGAGGGCTGACATGTTGGTGGTGCTGAGTTAAAGGAAAGGCACAGGAGGACTCGGTATTGTTTTGACAAATCAGGGAAGATACCAAAGTCCACCTGCGCAGTGCTCAGTAAAATTCAAAATCCCCTTCTCCTTCTCCGCAGGACTTAGTCTTTGGATCAATTTGGTGTCCTTGACTTTCCTCCCCTTACGTGGTTTCCTTCCAGGGAGTTCTTGTGTCTTTCATGTGGATCACCCCAGACAAGGCATCCCCAGAAGAGTCATCAGACCTGCTCCAACAGGGATGAATATGCTGCTTATAAACAGTCCATCACTGTAAGCCCCCCACTGCTCCATCTCACTCTCTATCCAAAGATAAGCCAAGATGAAGCAAGCTGTCTGGAGAACTGGTGATATCCCTTCATCATCCCTGAGGTATTCAAGCAAGTACCTGAGGATAATCAGTGAGGATCGAACTGAGAAAATTCAATTGTGGAAATAAGAATTTATGGCTTGGGTAGGCCATTCTTGGGCTTGGAGGCCCCAAGATGTGTGATGTTTGAATATACCCACATGGCACACTAAAGATAGTATTTATGCTATAAAATAGTCAGAAAGGTATTTTATAATTTTGTTTTGCAATGATTGCATTTAAAATATTTCCAACGATTCCCAATCTATGATCACGCATTTCATACCCTCTTGTCCCAAAGCCCAGTTGGCTCCTCTGTGCACTGATTCATAAGGACACCTTTGTCAAACACCAGGTTCACATACATATAATAGTCTGTTTCTTGTCTGCAGCATTTGTCTGTTTATGCATACTTGTGACACTACCGCTTGCCCACTTGCCCATAGCCTTTCTACTTCTGTAAAACTATCTTAGTTACGCTGGGTTCTTTATTCCGTATCATCCAGAGGATCAGCTTAGTAACCACCACCAAAAACTCTGTGTTTTACTCAAAATTACACTTAATCTATAGGTTGATTTGGAGAGGACTGACATCTTTTCTGTCCTTCAATGAAGTGTTGTAGTCACCCCTGCAAAGAGCGTACATATCTTCTGCTGGATTTGTTCCAATGGCTTTTTTGCATTTTAAGTTGGTACCCATTTGAATTTCCATTTCTTAACTGTTTGTTACAGATGTATCAGAATGCTATTGATTTGGATATATTGATCTTGCCGAGCTCTTACTATTTAATAGTTTACATGGTAGACATCACGAGGTCTTCCTGAGCATTCAGACAAAACAAAACAAAACAAAACAAACCCCTACGCTTCCCAGGTACCTTGCATTTAGGGGGCATAGGACCAGATGTGGCCAATGAAATGGGAGTAGAGGTCCCATTTCAGTCTTCCCAAATGGGTCACTTCCAGGCTGAGCAGTAAGCTCCTGAATGATTCTCTCTCTCTCTCTCTCTTCCTCTGCTGAATAGGTGTGGATGCCTCGCATTGAGGTGGTGAAGCCTGGGTTGATGAATCACACTACGTGGCGGACAGTCACTGGGAACTTCAACAGACTGCATGAGAAGGAAATAAATGGCTGCTGTGTTCAGCCACCAATGTTTCAGGATTAATTGTTACCACAGCATAACCAGCCTCCATTGACTAATACAGTCTGTCCATAGATTGCCTTGGATTTTTAATATGGACCACAACAGCAGCTATGAATAATGAGTTTTTGTTTCTTCCTTTCTAATTCTTAGGCAATTAAATTTTCATGAATACCAACCTTAACAATTAATGAAGTTGACACAATGTTGCATTTTGTAGATCTTTAATTAAACATTTATTAATTTTGATTTGTTGTTTTCCTTTGTATTCCTTCAGTTCTCAGACATTTGCTGGGCCCTTAAAAAGTTGACAGGCCCCAGGTTCCATGATAAGAGGGCCTAAGGGTTAACCAGGTCATGGTTAAGCTGGTTGTCACTTTGGGAACTTACCAGCCTAGGAGCCTGCGGGTCCAGAATGAACTAATATAACAGGAACACAGAGCCCTGGCTTAGGGGAGTCAGCTGGGCTTAGACCAAAACACTAACAATAGCTCCGTGGGTATCCAAGCAAATCAAAACTGGAAAGTCTCTTTTTTCCAGTTCATCTTTTCTTTTAGCAAGAGAATCAGAGTTAGTCTTCTCTTGCTTCTAGAATTTGGCGACAGCTCTGAATATCTCATTATTACCATTTTAACACTGTAGGTATGCTCTAGTTCAGAAAGGTCCAAAATAATAAAACGTGACCTTATCAAAGAATATATGAATTGGAGGATGGTAATTTGCTTTACAAAGGGTTCCCTGCTCCACAAAATGAATTCAACTTTGGTGTCCCTAAAATAGCCAGTTCCCTTGGTGCATGTTAAATATAATTCAATTTACAAAAATTCGATTTGCATATAACCTTTTCAGTAGCACATCCATTGTGCAAAGCAATGTACACTTGTAATTGGCTGCAAATTGCCAGGAGACCACCCTTGCACGTATTGTTCCTAGATGTGCGATTTTTTTCTTCATTTCCATGGGGTAAAGGAGTAGAGTGGCTAAAGTTTCAGTTGTTTATCTGATCCCAGTGACCACGCCGAGAAAGAACATTTGTCAATGCTTTGGGGGCAACAAGAGCTCTGTGCGGACTAGTGCTGTGTTCTTAGAAGCAGGAAATGAGGAAAGGTTACGAGAACTGGCTGGGTTCATGACAACTGTCTGGCTGTGTTGTAGGAGCTCTCTTTATCTTGCTGGATTGACAGACATCAGGACAAACAGAAATGAAACAAGGGATGATTTATGATCATGGTTCGGATATCATTTTTTCCTCTCCATGAGGTGGTGGACCTGCAGGAACATCTTCCAAGAGAAACAGTACTAGGTATATAGGGACCTGAGCCATGTGGTCAAGGAGAGTCCCAGCTGACCCAGCCAGCTGCGCAGCCTGATCTCCGAAGTCCCTTGTGTGGTGTGTTCTTGCCACAGGAACATAGCCAAGATACTCAGCAAAGCGAGCGCCGCGCTTTCTCATGTGTTATGTAAAAAGCAAAAGTGGCATCTTTTTATGGCAAATTGAATTAAAGTAGATTATTGCTTGTGATGCCAAGTCACATCTAAAACCCTTTTCGACCTGAATAGTAAAAACCCCGCCTGGCACATCGCACTCTCTTTCCAGAAATGATATTTTGCTCACACAGTCCCACTGCCTCCCTTCCCCACATTGGATTCCGGAGCCCTGCTCTTCTGATTAGGAAGTTCCCTCTGGGATTTCATCCATGGTGGGGCTAATGGCTCTTACTCCCCAGGCTAGCCTACCCGTGTGTCAGACCTGTGGCAAAAGTCACATTTCCTTCCTTCTGGAGCCTGGATTCCTCTGCCAAGTTCAGGAAGGATGCACTGAAAGGAGCCGAACCTATCTAGATAGAGTTGGTCTCGTCTCTTCTCTTCTCTTCTTTTTTTCTTTTACAGGAGGGAACAGCTCCTTAACCCCCAGTTTGGCAGAGCAGTCTCTTGCAGAGCAAGTTCAACTCCCAAAGGGTGAGGCTCAGCTCCTTCCAGTTCTGAGGCAGAGGTTCTGGTTGGTGGCCCAAACTCCAGGATGCAGAACCATTAACAACCTGAAAACAGGAATTTCTCATAAACCAAATAAAAATACTGCAGTATTTCTTAGAAGCCCAAGTTTGGGGTAGCTTGTTAAGGCCTTTATCTCAGCCCCCCACCCTTCAACAGAGAATCTGTTATTTAACCGGAATGTACTGCAGCAGCAGCGTGAGACAGGCTGCCACCTCAGGCGTGCACAGTGTGCCCTGCACCACTCCAGGGGTGCTGCTGGCAAAGCCGCGGTTTACAACCTGGTCGTGCCCTGCAGCGCTGGCCCCGGGAAGAAGGGGGCCCATGTATTTCTATCTCAGTGGCCTGAATTTGGAGAACGAGGACACCCAGGCTGCAGAATGACCTGGGCTCACATAGTTTGTGAGCCACTTATAACCTGTGCAGTCCTGATGTGCACAGCCTCTCCCCCAGGAGCCGTGCACAGCACCATCTGATGGACCACAGTGAAGATGACATCGAGATGATAAGGATGGATGCGCCCGGCGTGTTGTCCGTTGTAAATGTGAGCTTCTCTTCCTGCAGTGCTCCCGGCCAAACCGGGCACCACTGGTCCCTGCCTCGCTGGCTTTGATCCTGGAGGTGGAGGGGAGAATGAGAAAGTGACACAGGAGCGGGACCCTGGCTTCGTGGCCCTCATGAGGTCTGTGAATGCAGTGGCCGGATGTGCTCAGCTCCAGGTCTGTCCAGGTGACATGAGCCCCTCAGGAAAGTGTCCCTCAATTTTTGCTATGTATATGAAAGCCAAGTCACTTCCCCCATGAGGGCTGGGGTGGGAAATGAGGAGGAGAAGAGAAATATTTCCTATGTTGCTTTCCCTTTTGTTTGTGTCCAATGGAGACTGCCAGAGCTGAGGTAAGTCCTGCCCTTGGAGGGGGCACTATGGCACAGGGCTGCAGTGACCAGGTGACCAGTCTTCCCCAAAGGCTACACACACCAGGAGGTCAGAGTCTGGCCCCTGGGTGGCCTCCTTGTTCTATTGGGAATGCAGAAACTGGAGTCTTCTGGGTTACGTCCTGGATATTTTTTTTTAAATAAAGGACCCTGTTCCCTCCTATTGGTCCGGACATGTTGGCTCTAATAGACGGACAGATTTCAGAGGGCTCCTCCGGCCCACTTTGCCTTGGCTGGAGATAGAGACTGTCCGAGGAGGGAATGGCTTCAGGTGCTGCTTTCCTTCCTCTCTCTATGTCCTCCAGAGAACCGCGAAGCTGAGCTCACAGCTGCTCAGATTCCATGACCACACACAGCAAGAAGGGACGTCTGCCAGGGCCCCACTCTTAGCGAGCTTGGTGACATTAGCATTCATCTCACTTCCCTGGACAAAGCCAGTCTTGACCACTGGAGGTAAGACTCAGGGAACTCCAGAAGACCCCAAAACAGCTTCTCACCTTTTTCAGTTCTCTTCCTCTCTACCTCTTAGCTTTCCTGCACTGATTTTACTAAGCTAGGTTTAGCACATTTTCAGGACTCAACTGCTCCCCTGCCCGTCTGTCCAGAGAGAACAGAAATGGGCTGAGCTGTGGACGGAGGAGCAGGAGGCTGGCCTCCACAGGAGCAGTATTGATACAGGCAATGCACAAAACCTCCCTGGGCCAGTTTTCTTTAAAAAAAAAAAGAGAGAGAGAGAGAAAAGACACCTGGCCTACCTACTGACCCTGTCAAGTGAGATGTGGATGTGAAAGCATTTTGTAAACCATAATACACTGTGTAGATAGAGGATGTGATTGCTCTCAGGAGGGCATGGGTGCTTATGTGAGGTGCGCCTGGGTTTCATCCTACCATCTATGGTAGGGACATCAAACTAGCAGCCGTCAGAGACCTGGGTATATTGTGTTTACACAACATCTACAAATATTTAAAATCTACTGCCAGTGTTTAGAAAAAAAAAACAAAAAACAAGAAATTTGTACATTAAAGAAGGATTTCTAGCTTCATTTCAAAACTTAGGAGACCCAGCAGCAGTGGCCTAATGGGCCATCTTGGGCTGGAACACCTGTCCCTGTAACAGTCATGTGCTGGCCAGTTCAACACTATCTCTACCACCCCAAGTGTCTTACACCCTCACCGTTCTACCATCTTGCCTGGCTGGCACTGACGAGGAATTGCGTTGGCAACCCTTGCTCCATAGGAATTTCCTTGAGAAAGTTGCCTCTCATTTCCTGGCCCCACCACTGCTATGCTCCCTTCCCACAGACAGAAGTTCCTCTCTTTCTCAAGCAAGAGCAGAGGGAAATCCAACGCTCAGAGGAACAGCATGGAGGACCTCTCCATAAAGCAGCATTGAAAGCTTAATTAGGGATGCTTGGCAGTCTTCAATAGCTGTTCCGAGAGCAACCAGCTAAAGTTTTCACCAAGCAGTATATAATCAAATATGAAGAGAAATGCTCTGGTTAACTGTGTCTATGTAACTCTCCCAAAGCTTAGTGATTTAATATTAATTTGTCTAACAGTTCTGTAGGTTAACAAGGCTCAGTAGGTGGTATTCATTCAGACTATTTTGTCCCGTTGCAGTCAGAGGGTAGCTGGGGTGGAGTTGTCTAGAAGGCTCAAGTGGCCTGAAGTCCAAGATGGCTCATTCATAAGGCTGGCTGCTGATGCTGCCTGGGAGCTCAGCTGGGGTTGTCCACTGGAGCTCCCGTTTGTGTTAGGATTCTGTGCGCCTTAGGATTCTCACGATATGGCAGCTGGGTTCTAAGGGGGAGTGTCCCAAGAGCGAGTGTTCCAAGAGACCCAGGAAGAAGATGCACAGGCTCCGGAAATCAGATGGTGTCACTTCTGCCATATTTCACTGATTAAAAGAGACTCACAGAGCATGCCAGATTCAAGAAAACAGGAGTACACCAAGCATGAATAATGGGCAGTGTGATTCACTGAGGGAGCCATCTTTGGAAACTACCCACCAGAAGTAGCTTCAGGGAGGCTGGTCCTTATTTCATGGCTCGTTCACATGTGTTTTTATTTTAGAACAACTCATCTCCTCTCCCTTCAGCTTTCCCCAAGGTAAGATATTAATGAGAACATATTTGAACTCCTTGACAAAGCAATGCATCTTGATAAAGCAGACTATTATTATCGGCCTGCCTGGCGGCTTCCACCCGGAGCCCACATGAGACAGGATGGGGTGTGATACTGCGTGTATCTCAACAACAAACAAAACTTCATTAAATCCATTGAAATAACACAGACATTCATATTTAGTACAGATCAAATCCTATTACCAACAAATTGCATCGAATCGCCTCCAAAAATCTGTAGAACCAGATGTTTTCCAAGCCCTACTTCCTTTAGGCAAATACCCAATGTAAGCAACGTGAAGGACTACCAAAGAATTAGAATATCCCCTGAGATTTGTTAGGTTGGGATTTGACCCATTTCTTTTAGTCACAGGTTCAAGCATCTTAAAATCCGAAAGAACAAACTCGCAGGACTCGTGAGTGTGAGCTGGCGGAGAAATGGGTCTCATTTAAATTGTAGAAAATGTGTCTTTAGGCTGCTACCAGGCTTCTCTTCTAGGCCCTGGGGATTCCCACTAGATTCTCTGGTCAGCATTTGGGGAGCTTACAGTGCAAGAGCATGCTGGCAACCAAGCACCTCACTTGAAATCCAGAATCTTCCCGAGGAAAGACAGCAGATGACAATAAGGGTAAGGGCTTTACACCATGTACATTTCTGGAGTAGCAGTGGGTATGTTGGCACTGTACAGCATTGAGACATTTCCCCAAGTTAAGCCTCTGTTTTTGCTTTTCTGAATACATACATTTCTTAATATTTGCCTGCTTGTTTCTTCTTGAAGACCCTAAAGAGATGTGTTAGGGTTAGTCCAGATGTTCAGCCACAGGAACACTCCTGAGCCTACAGATGGCAGCCCCTCTCTCAGTGCAAATGTTCCGGAAGGCCTCAGAGGGCCTGCATTCCACCCAGTGAGTCCTCTTCTAATGGTTCCTGCTTCTCATTTCAGGCGACATCTTTCCTTCCCCATTAATGGTCATCACATCCCAGGCATTGTTTCTCCCTCACAAAGACCTCTACCTAACCTACCTGTCTTCCTTCCTTCCCTCCCTCCTTCTGGCCAATGTACACATGGGCAAAGGGAGCAACATGGGCAAAGGGCACACACTACCGGTCAGGAGCTCACTGGGAGGCGATCTGCTTTCTCGCAGAATTTCCAGAACTAGGATATACTTAAAATGGGAGACCTGTGTACTCTCAGCCAAGGGCCATTTGTTAAAGCCGTCTTTGTGTTTTCTTCTCTTCCAAATTCATCCATTTGTGCCTCTTTGCCTTTTTTCCACTAAAGAATCCCATCCCCTACGCTCCTTGGTCCATTGCCAAGTTAACTGCATGCAAGCTACCAGCAGCCATGTAACTGACTCCTTTGTCTCAGAGTTAAACACCAGGTGTACCGCATTGGTAATGTTCGGTTTTCCTCTGGTTTTGTCTTAAATGCAATGATGTCAAAGTGCTGGAGATTCTGCTAAGTTCTGGGACACAGAAGCAAACAATACCACATGAGATGCGGCAGCACTGAGGACAGTTCTTACACTAACCGGAAATGGTCTTTTGTGTGTGTTTGTCTTGCTCATCCGGAAAGATTAGTCAGCACTTTCCAAACAAAAATTAGGCCTCCTGTTTGCATTTGTACCTCTCTCCACACCAACCAGCACAAGGCTCTGCCCACAGTGGACACTCAGTATTCATGGCCAGAGGGCTGATGATCAGTATTCATGACCTCAGGCCAGAGGCTCCCTCTACTTCCATGATGACTCAAAGAACTTGGTGGGGCTAAGGACCCCTTAAAGAGCTACCTTACAAAAGTCCTTAACCTCTTCCTTATGTCCCATAGAAAGCTTTTGATCAGTTTTGAAGTCTATGGCAAGAGATATGTTTCCGGTAGCTTAAGTATACTTTCTTAAAGGATAAACTTTATTTTTACAAGTTGGACAGATCTGAATATGTCCCTATAACTACCCACTTTCTGGCTTGCACTGGAATATTCTTTCTTCAGGGGTGTAGTGTCCGCATTCCTGAATGGTGCTGGGTAGCCTTCAGTCTCTCTGTGGCTGGAGCCAGAAGGAGAGCAACCATGAGTGACCATTCACCTTTGGCAGGTATTCATTATCCTAGAGATTAACTTTTCCAAATTCTAAATTTTTAAAATAGAAATTGGCATATTTCCTTGGGAGTCCATCAGGCTTGTAAACACCACGTGTCTATGTGTTTGGGAAAGAGGAGGTTGGGAATCGTGTTTTAAGGGGAGCTCTTGTCCAAGGTGCACACACAGTCGTGGAGAAGAATGGTGGCACATTGCTGAAAGCTCCCGCACCGCTCTGGCAAGGAAGGGGCAGCAGCCCGGCAGGCCTTTGTGCGCTTGCCTAAGGAATTTTTGTGTCTCTCCCAAATGTGACAGAGACTCAGAGTGCTAGCCTCAGGGTGTGGAGAAGCTTGTTCTTTTAAGTTGTTGTTCTATTGATCATGATGCATGCCAGTAATTGCCTCTCCTCTTTATGTATTTTCATTCCTTGCCTTTTCTTCCCTGTCCTGGAGTCTCTGGGTGATTGGATCACCAAGGGGACCACTGCAAATAATTCTACTAAAGAAGAGAGTCTGTTATGATGTTGGCAACTTGACCCTCTTCATTAGACCAACTTCAAAATGAAAATCACTCTTCAGAAATGCTGCTTGTGGAAACAGAGCTCACATCCTCGCTGGCCTTCAGAAGTGCGAGCGGGAATGCAGGATGCACACACTGGGCAAAGTAAGGCAGGCAGCCTGCGGCACCTGTGGCTATGCTGTATGCGCCTGCCCACTTGCACATGTGCATGCTTGCCACGTGTGCATGCATCCAGACACACCTCTCCCAGAGACAGGAGCAACAAGGCGGCCTGCCTTTATCTACGGCAATGGCGGCCCATTCCAGAATAGGAAGAACAAATCAAACTAAAGATCACGTGCACTCTGTGTTCCAAAAGAGCTGCTGTGGTTTCAGAAAACATTCTCCCTCCCCTGTCACCTTCCTTCCCTACACCCCATGGAGTGCCAATTCTCTACTGTAGATTACAGGAGGGGCCAGTGCAGGAAAGCGGGCTGGGTCCCCTCCACGCTCCAGGGACTGAACTGAACTTCCCTCCACCTCCTGCCAATCGCCCACCTCTCTGGGGCTGGTCTCGGGCATGAGGAGACTACAGGGCGGATGGTACAGATGGGCTCATGGGAAGCAGCACACTGCTCAAAGGCAGTATTGCATTAGAAGAAGCTAAGCTAACGTCAGATCTCAGAACCAGACGTCCTATTTCTTTTTAATTCCTACCTTGTTCTGCTAGGACAAAAAAAAAAAAAGTCAATTCTGAAACCTGACCAAATCTGAAAAACTATTTATATCCTCATTACATGATTAAAATGAATAAATGTATACATTTTATTTTGTTAAGAGTTCCTTATACAGTATCTCTGTAATGCTATGAGGCATTTAATTTTATTTTCACTTAACAGTTGAGGAGACTGAGACACAGAGGAGTTAAGGGACTTTCCAGAAGTCACACAGCTGCTAGGGCAAAGTTGAGAATTTAATCTCCCTCCTGCGACTTCAAGATCAATTCTTTCCAAAACATTTTTTCCTGTTAATTATTTTCCCATTCAAGCCTACTTCCCTCTTATTTCACAGGCCATCCATCCATCACTGTAATGTTGAAAACCACTTTTTCCTCCTTTAGATGCCACTTCAGAGACTGATTTTCTTGGATGCTTTTTGGGAAATCATCTCATTACAAAATGATTCCAATACATACACCCACACACAAGTGCCCTTGGTCTAAGAATGTTAATTGTCTGGACTGTACTTGCAGCTGAAGGGACTTTGACGTGACAGGACTTCGTCCTAGGCCATAAATAACTCCAAGCTTCCGTCCCACTGACCCAGCTTCTTAGGCTCAGGGCCTGCTTTCCGATTTTAGAGGACACTTATTTCCCGCTAAATCAGCTATCATGAGTTATCTATTATGTGCCAGTCTCTCTGCTGGGTGCTCTCCATGTACTATCACTCAGACACAATGAAGAGAGGATTCCCAGCCTACAGATTAGGAAACTGAGGTTCTGAAAGTGTAAGTCATTGTCTATGCAGGACTACAATTTACTTTCACTCTAAAGCCCCAGTTTTCCCTTTATACTCCTTCTTCCTTTGTGTTTTGATATTAACTGCTTGGTATAAGAGAGCAAAAAGCAGGGCACCTGAGTGTTTCAGTGGGTTTATTCTCTGCCTTTGGCTCAGGTCATGATCTCAGGGTCCTGGAATCGAGCCCCGAATCCAGCTCTCTGCTCAGTAGGGAGCCTGCTTCCCCCCCTCTCTCTGCCTGCCTCTCTGCCTGCTTGTGATCTCTCTCTCTTTGTTAAATAAAGAAATAAATCTTTAAAAAGAGAAAGAGAGAGCAAAACGATTCTTAATACCTTAAAGGCTTAAAATATGGGAAGCATCAGTATCAGCACTCTTGGGGTCATCCTTAAGGCCACAGGGTAAAGCCAGAAGTGCACCAAGTGGCGCACTAGTCTAAAGGATAGGAGAATCAGGAGTTCCAGATTCAAATTCTATGGCTCTGCCTAAGTACTAACCCCCTATGTGACCTTGGGCAAGTTACTTTCCCTCTCTGGACCTCCATATCCTCATGTACATAACTGAGGGGTTAGAGGAGGGACTTTCTGAAGTCCCATCCCATCCTAAGATTCCTCTCACACACCTATTGGGATATGTTCTTTTTCAGAACAACTCTGCCACCCGGAATCATATGAAGCAAGAAGACTCAATTCCCCATTACCACAGCATTCAACATTCAGCATTCCCACTTCCCCATAGCATATGGCGCCATGGATGCCTGCCAGGAAGCACTGTGAACAGAAGTGAGGAATGAATGAATATCAGCAGCCAACACATTGGGTTTGTCCTTCTTGTTGTCCTTACCACTGAGCATCTACAGTGGGTATGGGAGACAGTCCTTTTATTTCAAGGACTGGCATTGGTAGGGCCATTCACTTCAGGGTCTCTACTTTACCTCACTACCCCATCAACAACACCACTGTGCCCCAAACTTCTTTCTAGCATTTTCTATTCTAGATGTCTTTCTGTATTTAGTATACTAATTTAAAAACTAATTTAAAAAACTAATTAAAAATTTTTTAAAAATTTAAAAAGCTAATTAAACAAACAAAAAAACCCACTAAGCTTCAAATAGAGGGAAAAGAAACAGAATCTCACAGTGGCCCTGCTAGTAAGGGAAGCACTGAATGAAGACCTCTTTCATGTGGACAAACAAAGGGGGAAACACGGGAAGACATTTTGATTTGGGTTTTTGACTGGCTTCTCTGTCCTTTCCCTTTCTCTCCAACTCCATCCCAATTTTACTTTTTATTGCAAAGGCTCAAGACTTTGATGGAAAAAGGGTGGAGAGGAAGACTACAGGGATATAGAGAGGGTGAGAAAAAAGAGCAAATTAAATATATTTAATGGGCCATCTCCCAGTTCAGAATTCTGATAGTCAAGACTAAAGTCAGACTTTCATTGCTAAAAACCCAGGGTTTTGTTTGTTTGTATTGTTTGTTGTTTGTTTGGTTTTGCCATTTGCAAGGTTGGATTTTTGAAAATGTTGCTGTTTATCCACCTATCACACAAGTCCTATGCCCCTCCACAGTTGCAGAGAGGAGCTCTGTTGCCAGGCTGTGGGTACTCCAGGCCTGAAGGGAGCACAGCAGAGCTACCATCAGCCCAGTGGCAGGAGGGCAGGAATGCAGTTTGCTGCCAGTTCCTTCTGCCTTGGGGAGGGTAAGGGCTGGAGAGAGGAAGGGCAGGGCCACTGCAAGGTTTGCCAAAGATTCACAAGCACTCAGAGTAGGAGTATGTCCAGCAGAAATTCCTTTCCCAAGGCTTCACTGGGCATCAACAGGATGGGGAGGGGAGTAATGTGGTAGACAAAAATTTGATCTGTGATGACAACCTGGAGAGGCGTGAAAAGGTTTTTATTAATGATTCAAGTTGCAGAAAGTCCTGCCAATTACAAACAGGGGTCACCATGCATTGGAACTGTCATCGGGGGTTGGCATTGTGGGGAAGGAGCGCACATCTGGCACAGTCACAGCAGATTCCTGGGCCAACAGTTGTTGCAGACGAGGTGGGTGGTGAGCTGATCCCAATCTGTGCAACAGCAAGCTGCTTTATGGTGGCGAGGGTAGGGACCAAGTGCCACGTCTCCATTTCTGTATTAATGAAGAGCCAAGAAGGTACACACCCACCCACAAGGCAATAAAACAAGCCATGTGAGATTCAAGGAGAGACCCTCAGAGCTGTGCGTCCACGATCCCCAAAAACAGTGAAGTGAAAAGAGATTGAATTGGTTGGTTACTTTGACCTGATGGCTTAAAAACTAGTCTGCCTCTTTTTTATTTCCCTCATTGATGTGTGATCACCGAATTAATGAATCTGGCCTCTGTTCCCTTTTGGTTTGACTTGGATGTAAACACTGGGAGGAGAATCCTAGGGTGTGTATCTATTCTAGACAGTATGTATTGGGGCAGCTAAGAACTATGGAGACAGACAAAATGAAAAAGAAACAGAGGTGACAAGAAGAGGGACAAGATGAGCATCATTGAGGGGCAGTGGCATGAGGGACCAGGATGAAATCAAAACTATAGCAAACACCACTTTTGAGATTCATGACTTCTGGAAAAACAATTTATACCAGAGTCCCCGAGATCTCACAAAAATATTTTGAAGTACTGGTGACCTAAACAGAATATTTAATAAACACATACTTAGAATAGCACTAGGCACTGTTTTAAGTTGAAATGGGTCTATGGAGGTTTAACAGGATATTTGCTATGAGTTGCAGGGGAGAAGAACATGATAAAGATAATGATTTACCTGAGATTTGAGAAAGACCCCTGGGAAGAGTATTTGACTCTGTGTAGGACCAACCACGCTCTAAAATCTCAAGTTCCTTTACACATATTTCTGAGCCACTGAACCACGTTCTCTCCCTCAGAAGCTCTGTTTGCCCAGTTGGCTGACAGCAGACTCTGTAAGGCTATTGTTGGGATGGTACTTGCAGCCTGTTCTGGGTGGGTAGAACAGCTTTTGAAATTTTCTCATACCTACTTTTCTCAGAATGTGTACAATGAGGAAAATTCATTTCCTTCCTGTCGAGAAAAGTTAATGATCATTTTCCATTATATTACAATATTACCCATTGTTATGACTTCAGTTTAATGTTCCTGTAGAAATCACCATGTGTTACAGAGTTTAACTATGCCAACGCCAAGGCACCCATGTGTTATTTCAGAGTTTTTCTTAAAAAATGGACAATTTAGGATGAGTTATGACAGGAAGAAAGAAAGGGAGGGAGGAAGGGAGGAACGAAAGAAAAGGAAAGGAAAGAAAAAGGCCAATCACACCACTTTGGAGAATTAATAGGTAATTACATATTTTTAAAAATCCCTTTTAGCATGAAAACCCGAATTTTAAACAATGTTGTCTCCAGAATATAATTATAAATGCCACATTAAGTCTCTGAACCAGAAATAAGAGCTTGCTTTTAAGATATAATAAATGCTTTAAGTTTTGGGACTGTGTTTCTCTTTTAGGAGAGCTGAAAAGTAGAATTACAGGCTACTCCTGTATTGTAATTCCTTGAGTAGTTTAGTCATTATTATCATTTAAAAAAAAAAGTCCATTCCCTCCTTATAAGGTCATTATTTATATCCACAGAGGACAAAAGGCCAGCCAGGAAGTGGATAGATGGAAGATCCAGAGTGGCCTCAGAGATGACCAGCCTCAAGTTAGGAGGTAGTTCTCCCCATAATGGGGCTGATGTACAATCACCAGGACCAGAATCTTACCATGTGAAGCCAGAAGCAAAGAAAGCAAGAGGAGAAAGAAGGTGGGAGAGGGGAAAAGAGCCTGGGGTTCATCCCAGCAGGTAAATCCAGTATTGGTTCATTCCCTTCTGTGATTAGCTGGCTTGGGCTGCCAAAACAAAATACCACAGAGTGGGTAACATTAACCACAGGCATGTGTTTTCCCACATCTCTTGAGGCTCCTAGTCTTGCAGACAGCCCCCCTCTTGCTCTCTCTTCACATGGTCTTTGTTCTGTGCATGGCTGCCTGACCCTGATCTCTCTCCATCTTACAAGGACACAAGTGATGTAGGAGCAAGGAGCCACCCTAAGGGCCTTGGATTAACTGAATTACCCCTTTTAGAGCCCTACCTCCCAAGTAACTTACATGGATGAGCGTCTACTCATATGACCTCATTTTACCTTAATTTCTTCTATAAAGGTCCTATCTCCAAATTCATGAGATTCTACAGTATTTCCTTTTATTTTAGATGTCTCCTACAAAATAAACTAAGAATAACAGGCATCTTCAGATACTCCAGTTGCTTTACGGTTGTATATATATAACCTGGATTTCAGCTGCCCCCCCTCTCACCTGCCCTGTCTTTGGACAAATAAGATAAACTTGATTCAAAAACAGTTCTACCTTGGGGCGCCTGGGTGGCTCAGTGGGTTAGAGCCTCTGCCTTTCGCTCAGGTCATGATCCCAGGGTCCTGGGATCGAGCCCCGCATCGGGCTCTCTGCTTGGCAGGGAGCCTGCTTCCTCCTCTCTCTCTCTCTCTGCCTGCCTCTCTCCCTACTTGTGATCTCTGTCAAATAAATAAATAAAATCTTAAAAAAAAAAACAACAAACAAACAGTTCTACCACCCATGAAAATACAAAGCTTGAGCTGTGAACCTGGGATTGTCCTGGATACCCCTGTGGGCTCCTCCCTGCTGAGGCTCACACTCATGGGTGCAGTCTCTATTTCCCCCACCTTAACCAGACCCCAGCCTGGGCTCCTTCAGGGAGCTTCACAAAACCTCATCCGGGGCTTCCTTACTTTATTTAAGAGTTAGGGCTGGAGCCAGTACCATGGGGAAGGGCCTCCTTACACAGGGCGCCACGTCTCACCACCACCTCCCACCTCCCCTCACTTTCTTTTTCCTTCTCTCCTCTTCCCTCTGATGATTATGACAAATTCCTCTCCTTATCACATGCAGAACAGTTTAATAATAACTTCTCTAGCTTGACGATACTCTTGGGTCTCACCCTCTACCCCAAGTGGCTTATTAAAATATTTCTTCATCCAAATATATTCAGAGCTCTCTCGAAGCAGAATTCTGGTGAATACGATTTTCTCTCCCTCATTATAAGTACAGAAGGCAGCTCCTATTTCTGATCCAGCCCCCACGTTCATCCTACACATCCATAAACCCTTGTGTTGGGGTAACTCCCTGAATGCCTTCCCCTAAGGGACCAGGACACCAGGAAGGCTGCTTGCCCGTTACGGCAGCCGCAGCTGGGCAGAAATCAGCAACACGGCTGTGTAAAGGGATGCCACGCACACCACAGGTCTTTATTTCACTGCAGTGCAACACTCCCCCATGCAAAAGCTCAGCAGTTTCCCCACGTGCAACTCGCATTACCCACCAGGGACACCTGTGGCTGCAGGCTAACTATTAAAACCTGCCTCTTCCAGACTTCGGAATTTTCTCAACTCACAGTCAGGATGCCCGTGGCCAAGGAATTCTCTCTGGCCACAGAGAAAAAAATTTTCTCTGAATCTTTGTGTCTCACACAATCCAGCAGATCACAAAGGATAAACGGGCACACTGTCTTTGAACTTGGCTTCAGGAGTGTGTCCATCAATCCAACGCATCCCGGCTGCCAGAGACCGCAGAGTTCATCAGTTTAGGACCCAATTCCTCTGGTCAATGTTCTTTATGTTTTCCTTCTTTCATGCCCCTTCTGTCACCTTCCTTAGTCCCCAGTCCCCTGCAACTGCACACTCTCCCTAGGACTCAAATACAAGATGGTATTCCGTTATTTGACAGAAACTGCCTGAATGAGATCGAGGAACCTGCCTCTGAGTGTGAGGGCACTCGAGCTATGCAGTGTTTTCCACTCCTGCAAGCTGCCTGCAGCACAGGCACACGTCTCACAGAACGGCTGTGTGCACACAGCGATGCCGGCAAGATGTCACCACCCTTGTCAGAAGCCACCAAGTCCTAAGTTTCTGCTACTCCAGTCTTTGAAACAAAAGAATCGTTAACATTTCAGTTTTTCCTCTTTCTGAGCCCTGAGCCAGTCATCTTTGGTAGTTCTCAGAACTTCTTGTCAAGAAAACTCGTCTACTCCCTGGCCAAGCATTCCCCTGGGTCTATTAGCAAAAGGATATTCTAATGGGTACGCTGAGTACCACTGCATTTCCATGACATCTGCCTCATTATCTTACGAGAATCTATCTGTCTCTTGTTTGGAAACATGCGTATTGTGGAGCCTGGTAAATCTCAGTCTGAAAACGGGAGATTTATGAGCAGTCCTCCAGTTCCTGTCGGCCCTCTCCTAAGGCCACAAGCCCAAAAGATCAGTCATTGAAACATGTTTTGGTGTCAACTCTGAAATTCCACTTTTGAAGAACGTATCATTATGAAACCCTGGAAATAGCACGCGAGGGTTTCACTCCTGCCATACCCCAGAAGGTCACATGCTCTAATTCAGCTTAAAGGGACACTAATCATATTCAGCATGTGAGGAGAGAGACTTACAGTTGGAGATGACACCATCATTTGCATAGGATGTAAAAATGAAGGACCATTAATTTTATAGCATTAATTGAAGAGCAGAAGTGTTAGACCTCTATAATTATCTTCAGTGAATACATTTCAGAGACATCTTCGCAAATGAGGCTTGCGTGTGTGACTGCGCCAGGGTACAGATACAAGAGCAAAGGTAAGGCTCCACGCTGTCCCCTTCAAGATGTACGGATTAGCGCGTCGTTGAGTTAAAATCTTAACTTAAATCTCAATTGCTTCCTCTGTGTGGAAACAAGATGTGTGAATTCCAGTCTCCTGCGAGGACAGTCTGCCTGGAGGAGGGTTTCCAGAGCCTCACGCCATGTTTCTAAACGCCTGAGACGGAGGGCAGAGAGGATGCCCGATAGCCCTGAGATGGAGACAGCGTCTCATCAGATGGCCTCCAACACCCTGTGCTCCAGTCTGCAGTGCCCCCACCAGGACCTGGCACCCTCCTGCCCCTAGTTTCATTCCCATGTCCTCCCTACAGTCTACATTTAGCAGTCCTATAGATTATTTCCACACACCAAACTAGGCAACAATGTCTGTACCTCTCACTCAACCAATCACTTTGCAAGCTTACCCACCTGACTGGTCGGCAACCCCAGGTCAGCATGGAAAGGGGCATGTCTAAGGACTTACAGAGTGGATCTTAAAGAGCAATCTGAGTGACTTTGGAGCCAAAAAATCCGGGAGAATAAAGGATATGGATTGTGGTGTGGGGGAACTATTGGCTGGCATGAAAGAAGTGGAAAGCAAATCCAGCCCGGTTATCATAAGCGACAAGGTGCCAGGGTCAAAGGCAGCAGTCACAGCCACAGTGGTCCATCTTTGCCTCCATGTGAATGGGTCGGGGGCTGGAGAAGGGCATTAGGGAAAGAAGGACTGGGCAAGGGCTAAGTGCTGCCCAAGGTTTAAGGGCTGTTTGGGAGTTCTCTTAATTAGCCCAACATGCAAACTCATCACTTGAAAAATTATGAGCTACTTTTGAACCTTAGAGTCACAGAATCTCCCTGGTGGGTAATTTAGGGCTCCTCAGGGGAAAGGTTAGGAGCCACTAGTGTAAATAAAGCAAGGCATTAGCTAATGAGATAACATGAGGCACACACTCAGTTGAAAAGGCCCTGTCTCCTGTGGCCTGGCAGGAGTGACAATACAGGTAGGAATTTCAGGTTCCAATGTGCACACATCAGGGAGAACCCGGGGCAGACGGGCCTATTAAGATAGGTTATGTGTGGGAACCTCATCTTACTTTGTGATAAGCTTCTCTAGGCATAAGAGGCTCACTCAGGATGGTAGAAACTTCCACTAAATTCCTATATGCCTCACGGCTCAATTTGCTCTTCATTTCGTGCTTCATTAACTAAGTTTGGTATATACGCTTTTCTTTTCACCACTTTCTTGAGGTCGATTTTGCATACAACAAACTATACATATTTAAAGTATACAATTTGATGTGTTTGGAGAAGTTTGCAGTATATATATACTGGTGAAATCAAGATACCAAACATTCCTGTCATTTCCGAGTATGCCTTTGTAAACCGCCCCCCGCCCCATCCTTATCCTCAGCAAACACTGGTTTGTTTTCTGTCACTGTAGGTTAGTAGGCATTTTCTGGAGTTTTATATAAATGCGATCAGTCAGTATGTACTCTTTTTTGTCAGCCTTCTTTCCTTCAGCCACATTGTATATATTCCCCTCCCACACTAGACAGCCTCCTGCACCAAGACAGAGGTGAAAGGACACAGTTCGTATGTCACAGACAGCATAAACAGTGGTTTTGTATAAAACCTTTTTTTTTTTTTTTTGAGATGCTCAGGAAATGACAGAGTTATCCCACTTCACTGATAAATAGTAATGTGATCTTTTTGGAAGAGCACTAATTCTTATAGCTTGGTTTTGTCCTATGATAGAAATTCCAAGTCCTTAAGGAAAGTTTCTTCAAAACAGTCTATGCACCTGGGTGTGGAACCTCCCGACTTCATTTTCTTACTTCCATTAAGTGGCACATGGACTTTCTGTGTGGAATATAAACTGAGTAAATGTACCTGGAAGTGAGAATGGCTGACTTGGTGCTTGTTGTTCTAACAGCCGTTGGAGGAACTGGAATTACCAAGTGGAGGGCGCTGGACTAAGTGGCCCTGAAGGCCCTCCATTGTCCTTGACTCCGAGAGGATGAATATCTCACCCAGAGGTTTCCACAGAAGCCAAATCAATGCGGAAGCTTGCTTAGGTGTGATCAGTAAGACTCCCTCGAGTAAATGTGTCAAAAACTTGACTAAAAGTGGTGTAACCCAAGAATCAAAACAGAAGACACTTAGTGGCTTAAAAACAATTAAAATTCTGGGAGTGGGCTGAATCGGATCCAGGAGTTAACACAGGTCATCAGTATCCAGACTCTTTCTGCCACTCTGTTCTGGCTTTCTCAGCATTGATTTTTTCTCAGGCAGCTGTCTGCATGCGGACCCTAGCAACTCCAGGCAGACACCTGTCACCTACAAGCCTAGGAGAAAGGGAGTTCCTCACCCAGTATGCCCACCAAAGACCGAGTTTTAACATACTGACTTGGGTGATATAGCTATGCCCAAGGTCGGGGGATTGAATAGTCTGATGGGTCAGAACTGTGGCATATATACGTACAAGGCTGGGGTACAGAAGGACAGAAGTTCAGCCAACCACAAGTGCTAAAATGTGGGGGAAGAAAAATTCCCCCAGTAAGTACGATTACTCAGAGAAAAGAGGGCTAGATGCTGAGCACGTAACGAAAGATGACCACTTCAGTTGTTGATTTTTTACTACAGTGTATAAAATTCCCATGGCTCTCTTCAAAAACACATAGGGGATTCCTGTCTACTTGTTCAGCCCTATTCTATATATGGACTTATGTTTAGGATTAAAATAAAATTAAAAGTCAGGTTATTCTATACTTACAAGATTGGAAAACCAC
This sequence comes from Meles meles, assembly GCF_922984935.1. NCBI lineage: Eukaryota > Metazoa > Chordata > Mammalia > Carnivora > Mustelidae > Meles > Meles meles. Next base: position 92,225,473 of record NC_060068.1, read on the forward strand.
GATCTCTCACTTAAGGACATCAGACATCCTATAAAAATGAGATAACACCAGTGCACTTGGGTGACTCAGTCAGTTAAGGGTCCAACTCTTGATTTTGGCTCAGGGCATGATCTCAGGTTTGTGAGATTGAGCTCCACATCAGGCTCTGCGCTGGTCATGGAGCTTGCTTAAGATTCTCTCTCTTCCTTTGCCCCTTTCCACCCCCTGCTCATTCTCACTCTCTCTCTCTCTCTCTTCCTCCATCCCTCTCTAAAAGAGAGAGAGAGAGAGAGAGAGAGAACATCTCAGTGGGAATTTGAATAGCAGTGCATAGAGCATTTGGACTCACATGCCTCATAAGTGCAATGGGAATAAACAAATAATTCCCTACCCTCCATTTTTAGGAGGTAAAAGTTTGAGGCTCAATCAGATCACCTCTGGAAGTCCGTTCCTTGATTCTGCATGATTCCATATGTACCAGCAGGTTGATGTAATATATCACTCAAAAATCAAAAAAAAAAAATCTCACTCTAATTAAAAATGAGAACTGGCATCGTATGGTAATGACATTATTCATGCTTTGAATACCTTTCATCTATTAAGAAAATGTCCCATCTTGTGAATCCTGCCATCCCCTACGTTTCCCAGTTTCTTCTGCAAGCTAGGGTACAGTTATATGACCAGGACCGAGGATCAAACACGCTTTTGTGAGATTTAAGTTTAGAAGTGACACGAGGAAAGACATGCTGAATAGACTGTGTTGAAGAGTGGGTTGACAAGATGGCCATCTTTCAGAAGAAACCTTGTGCCAAGTCCCAGTGGAGGCATCCCATGCCCATCACTGTCCAAGTAGGAGTAGGAGGCAGCAGTAGGAGGCAGGCTTCCCCTATAGCATTCTTGGAGTCATTTGGACATTGTTCATGGTTTCACACCTCTATATCTAATTTTCTGTCCTCTGTGAACTGCTTAATATGGTCTAATACATCATACTGGCGCACATGTGAGCATAAGTGGATTCCATGGTGTGCAGCTAAGAACACCTTGACCAATATAGAAACTGATTTGAAGAGTGTTTTCAGGTCACAAACACATGAAGAAGGGGGCAGCCAGTAAAGCTAAAGCAGTGAAAAACCCAGCTAGCATTAGCAGATGGGACCCTGGTAGAAAAATACTCTAAATATTCATCTGTGGTTACCTGTGATTCACATCTTAGGAAAACAAGGGTGCAGGGATACAGTGGCATGAGGAATTCAAGCAATGTGAATGGCATGACTAATTCAGAGCCTACTTCTAACTGTGCTAGGGTGTTTACATTCCCTGCTTAGGGCGTGGTCAGGGCAAGGTCAACAGGGACCTCCTAGCTCCCTACTCTACTGTCCTATTCAGGTACAGGGCTAATGTCTGACTTTAATCCTGACGGGGTTGCCAAATTACAAGGTCAGTTGAAATCACATCTTATTTAAGTGTCTTCTATCAGAGTTAGGGTCTTAGTAGGGAAGAATGGGAGCTTGAGAATTGAAATTGGGAATCTACAAGAAGCCTTCAACAATTCAGAAAATTCTGAATTCCCATGGTCTATCACCAAAAAGCAACTGGACGTGCAGAATGGTAGAGAAAACTCTACTGAATTCTCAGGTATGAAGCCAGCTGGTGCCAGCTGAACACCATCACCCTGTGAGTTGGAGGTGGTATGTATGGGATATGGCACAGTCTCCAAACCATGATAAATTTATGATACTCTTTTCCCCTCTGTAACCAAAGTACACAGAATTTGGAACCAAAGGGTAGAAACAAAAGGGCAGCACTCTATATTAGATCTAATGATCCCATTGAAAAAGTTCTGTTTTCAATCCCTGCACTTCTGGTCACTGCCATGTTAAAGTCTTGGTGCCCAAGGGAAGGAGAGTTTTGGTGCCCAAAGGAAGGATGTTCATCAAATTAGAAAACAAAACTCCATCTTCTCAAGAGGGTATATTAGACTTTCAGGCCACTGGAAAAATAAGCAATATAGGGGTTTTCAGTGTTGACTAGCATGATTGATTCTGACTAACAAGACAAAATAGGGTAGCTTATACCATTTTGTAGAAGGAATATTTTGGAAACCCAGGAGATCCCTTTGTGTCCCTTTGTGTTTTGCCATGTTCACTGGTAAAATGCAATGGCAACCAAACACAAGGAGGACCATAAGACGTCTGATTGTGAAGTGCCTGCATAGTTCGGTTGGTTGTGTCCCACTCTTGATCTCAGCTCAGGTCTTGGTCTCAGGGTTGTGAGTTCAAGCCCTGCACTGGGCTCCACACTGGGCATTGGGCCATCTAGAAAGAAAGAAAGAAAGAGAGGATGGGAGGAAGGAAGGAAAGAAGAGGTTTGAATGTTTAGCAGAGTCCCCTTGTCAGGTAAGGAGCTCTAAACTGCTAACATGCTGGTTCTGAAGGCAAAACCAAGATGGCATGGTTGTGGAAGAAGATGTCACTAAAATCATGCACATCCACAAGACCACTTGCACAGACAAGGACTATATCAGCCAGTTATTTCTTTGCCTTGTCACGTATATATACTATTCTTCCTCCTTTCCTTCTGTTTCCCTTCCATTTTTTAGTGGGTGTGGGGGTAATATCAAGTGGTAATAACTTTACATTTTAGTCTCTTTATGGCTTTACATATTTAGTCTCACATTTAGTCTTTTATGGGCCACAGAGGGTCAAGATGGGATTGGGAAAGAATTGGAAAACATGAACATCCCCTGGTGACTTGAGCTAAGAGCTCAATGGGCAAACTGACAAGACTTTATGCTCTCTCCCTTTTGAGAAGAGGGTGGGCATGCTTTTCCATTGCACAAAGAATACTTGCATGATGTTAGGTAGAAGCATTTTGTTCTTGTGGTGGGAAGGGTTTAGAATTTTAGTATGGAACGAAATTTATAGGGTTGTTGACATAGTACACCTAGTTTCTGTTGTGGGTTGCCATCTGTATCTTGAACACCCTGTCAGTGCTTGGGAAATCTTCTGCCTGCCCAACCTAAAGGTGAGACTCTTGGTTTCCCAGCCTCCTTTGCAGCTAGAGAAAGCTTCCCAAAAATGTGACCTAGTGTCCACTAATTGACCAATCACTAGTGATAGTTCAGATTGAAAGGATAAAGAAGACAATGTCCTGAGGAGTGCATTCTGGTAAGGAAGGCAGCGACTCATCCAGTGTGGGCTGGGCACTGCTCCTATCTGCAAACCCTCCCAGCTTGCTAACGTGGCCTCATGGGAACTCCCCGAGCCACCACAGCTTCTTTGCCAAACTCCCCGTCTAGCTTCCACTAGCTACAGCAGGTTTGATGTTTCCGACTCACTGCTATCCAGAGAAGCTTTTGTTGCTTGTCACAGTCAATCCTAAAGAGCACAAAGAAGGGAATCTTCCTTTTCTGCAGATGTTGACATATCCCAGTTGTCCCTGGCTCAACACCCCAAATACCCATCAGGTAAAGGGAAGTGGTTCAACTTAAACACTCCTTTACACAAAGGGACATTAGCACAGCTGCAGTTTGCCTAGAAAACGTAAGAGTGGCCCATAAAGGGAAAGCCCATCTGTTTGGGGACACTAAATCTGTGTGTAGTCCACAGGATATAACACCCAAAGCAGGGACTCTAACTGTGAAGCCTAATTCTATAGACAAATCGTATTTGCCCTTATGGCAGGCCTAGTGGGATGCTTCACTGTGTCCAGGGGGCCATACATTGGATTAGTTGGTGACTGTTATAGGTTAACAGGTTTGCAGTATAGTTTAACTAAATCTACATTTCCTACTGGCATTGAAGAAAATTCTGAAACAGCTGATCAGAAAAGAATGCAATGAAATGTATTTTCATTTCAAAACTCAAGGCAAGTTCTTGAGAGGGACCTCAACATTTCCCACCAAGAATATTTAATGAGCCACAGTTGTAAGCATGCCTAATTAAGTTGTTACCCATCGAGTTTTCCTAACAATTGTGACTTACTAGAATTTGTATGAAAAATCAGGACCGGATAGGTATTGGTCAAATTGTCTAGTCCATCAAAACTTATGTCATCCTGGCTTACTGAACTAAAAATGATGAGAATTATCAAAAGGATGGTTTGCTCCTTACCTATTCACACATACAAGCTATCTTTCCTTTATAGCACATTTTAATACAAGTGCCCAACATCCCCCTGCTTTGCTGATACCATATGGTGTTGATGTAGGTTTATTTAGGTTCTTTGTTATCTGGGGAACTGAAAATTGACTAGGGAGTTAGACAAGCTCTTATCTCCTGCTGGCTTCTTTGCTTGCTTATGCTGCACACTGAATAAATCACAACCTCTGAGCCTCTGTTTTCCCATTTAGAGAATGGGATCAGTGAGGTCTAATTTGCAGGCTCTTGGGAAACCAGGGGAAAGGCAGGGCTCTGTTATTTCCTGGGAGGCTAGAAGCTATTGGAAGTAAATGCACTAGTGGTATTCATGAGAAGGTAGCAACAGCCTGCAAAAGCAAGATACTGGCTTTCCCGAGACTCATTATTCAGACCGCTCAAAAGCAAGTGCCTCCCTTTTTTACATTTCCCTCCAGAGAATTTCCTGTTATTTCCCTGGTATTAATTGATGGTGGGCACCCACATTCTCAATTCTCAAAGGGAGGAAGTGCTTCCTACTCTTAACATTGGCTTCTTTTCTTTCTTTTTTTTTTTTTTATTTGCTTTGCTTGTTTCCTCAGGGGAGTGCAAAAGAGGGAAAGTGGTTTGTGGGGTTAATTGTGTGGATTACTAGGTCCGTGCAAGAACGGCCAAGCTAAGCTCTACCTGCTTGCTTTCTCTACCTGCTTGCAGCAAACTTTTTGAGCAAGAAACGAGGAACACATTTCCCAGCCAGGTTCTTCATGCTGACAAAGTTGCCAAGGAGGCATGAGGCCATCCATATTCTTTAAGGACGAAGTCTACATTTCTGCAACAAAGAGATCCAATCATAACTTGTCCTGCTGAGAATATGCTTTCATGGGTAGCAGTCCTGATGGGAGTAGGTCAAGATGGCGCTGCTCTCCCCCTGTCATGCTGAGACCTGGGCTCCTCTGCCCTTGGTGTTTTATCATCTTAAATTCAATTCTACTTAAATCGTACAATGAGATCTGACATGGGTTCCATAAGACTATGGGGTATTTTCTTACACTGGGATATGTGGGTGGGGCCTCTGAATTAAGAGTACCTGGGTCATAAGGGTCTTGAAACATTCCAGCATGCATGTCAACAGTACTGGACCAGTCCTTGTCCTCTTCTCCAACTCCAATAGACTGCAGTATCAAGATGAGGTTGCAAAAATCCTCAACAGCGATAGGTCTATACCAGCAGGAATATTTTACTATTTCCCTCGAAACTATCTATTTTGATGGGAGGAGGACCGGCTGCCTACAGGTTAGCCAGGTGAAGATGCGGGGTGGGGGGGGTGGGGGTGGAGAAAGACTGTTCCAGGCAGAGAGGAACATTCACAAAGCAGTGAAAGGCTATACAAGCAGATGCTGAAAATGACCAAAATGAAGAGGACAAGGGGCATGCATAGATGTAAGAGGTGGAGTGAAAGAAATAAGTAAGGGCCACTTCCTAATGAGTCCTCACTTGCCATCTGAGAAGTCTAGAACAGATCCTGACTGCAATGGAAAGCCATCAAAAAAATTTTTTTTAGCTGTATTATGAACCTATTTCTGTTGCTGAAAGATCACAGAGGATACCTGGCCGGCTCAGTCAGTTGAGCATCTGATTCTTGATCCCAGCTCAGGTCATGATCTCATGGTAGTGAGATCATGACCTGCACTGGGCTCCACGCTCAGCTCAGAGTCTGCTTCAGATTCTCTCTCCCTCTCCCTCTGCTCTCCCCCCACTCACCACTCACATGCTCTCTAAAATAAATAAAATCTTAAAAAAAAAAATCACTCAACAGCAAAGAGAAAGGGATATTCCTAAATGTGGGATCTCAGATTCTCCAGCATCAAATTCACCTGGGATGCCAATTAAAACTGCAGAATCTTAGACCCCCACCTTACACATGCTGAACCAGAATCCTGGGGACCGAACGCTCTAAACCTAGACTCAATTAGAAGACATCCTCCAGATGATTCTGATGCCTATTTAAACATCTGTGGTAGCAATTCTTTTAGGGCCCTGGGCCAGATAATGGGACATCTAGTCCTAGGGACATGAAAGGAGTCTACTACGGCGGCAGATTCCAACGAGGAGGGTGAGGAAAATGTTCACCATCCACACGAGGAATTAGGGATTTCTGACTCTTTGAGAACTTTGGTCCTGAGAAACCACTGCTATACTTCCTTCCCCACACAAGCAAACACAGAAAAATCTGGTACAAGAAGATAAGAAATCGCTATCCCTCCTCCAGGTGGTCAGTGGACACTCAAGGAGCCTGTCCCCAGGATGTGGATATGCTGGGGACAAGCTCTAAAAAAACAGATTATACTTCAGGCCAGCAGAGTTGGCAGCTCAGAAATATTGACTGATGGGTTGCAGAAATAGTGCTGCTCCTTGTGGTGTTTTTTTTATTTGTCTTTTAACTAAGTCAACTCAATATTCATCCCAGGCCTTGGAAAGTTGATACTGACAAGGACAGAGACATTTTGATTGGTGCATCTGCAGCCTGGCTGCACCAGAGAAAGGTCAAATGCTCCTCTCAGCTGGCCAGACCTGGCATCAGCAAACAGAGTCTGTAGGGTTGGAAGGCGTCACACATTAAGACTAGAAGAACATTATTCTCCCCTGCAGCAGAAATCACCATCCCCTGCGTTTCTGCTGGGGTGATTGTTTTTGCTTTTATGGGTTTTCCCTTTTGGTGGCAATTTTAGCACCCGGGCTGTCATTTTCCTTGGCTGGGAACGCAAAGCCAGTGGGGGCAGACCCAGGGATAGAGCCTAACCTGCTTAAAAAAAAAAAAAAAAAAGACCCTAACCTGCTTACCCTCAGTCTACTGCTCTAAAACTGTGCCCAGCTGCCTCATACCACGAGCGACCTTTTTCTAAAAAGGAAAAGGCCAGATACCAGAGGGAGGCCTTCCAGAATACACTTCTGCTCTGCCCTGTATATGATATTCACCATATTCAGAATCTGGTTTGAACCGAGAAAATTCTATTGAATCCTATATTACTCAAGGCAATGTTAGCTCTGGAAACAAACAGACCCCAAAAGTGCAGTGGCTTGACACAGCAAAGTTTCTTTCTGTGTGGCAGTTCAGTGCAGGTGTTCTGGATTGGGAAAAAAGAGAGAGAGAGAGAGAGAAAAGGAGGGGGTGGGGAAGGGTTCAGTTTCATGCAGTTGATTAAGAATTCAGGCTGACAGAGCCTAGGCTGCTTTCAATCTCTGTCTTCCAAGGTCACTTTGGACATTCCCCAGGCAGTGGGATGGGAAACATGGGAAAATTTGCATGGAGCATGGAAATTGTGAAGCCTGGAAGTAGTACATATCCCTTCTAATACATTCACTGAAATAAAATAAGCTCATGGCCACATATAACCGAAAGAAGGCTGGAAAACACAGGAGAAATAAGTTATGATAAGTACGAAATGCCCAGCTACACACATGCAACGATGGAAAAGCTTCCAGGAATAGTTGTGACAGAAGCCAGGGGACTCGAGCAAGGACTCTTCGTTTGCTACCTGCCACTTCTAATTACTGTACTCAATACCAAGTCCACAAGCATCCATTAGGCGCTTATGTATGAGATGCTCAGTATTGTGCTAAATGCTATGAAGGGATTTTTAGGTGTTTTAAGGCTTCGTTCCTTGGAGGAGTTCACAGAATCATGGGGGAGACAGACAAAAATGGTGCCAAACGGAGATAAATACTACAATACGGAAATATAGGAAGAATTAAACAATTCCTTTGGAGGGGGAATTCTGCGGGGGGAGTGGAGGCGCTGTGGAATTCACCTACGTGGGCCATCAGGGAAGATTAAGGAGTTTTCCAAATCAAAAAGAAAGGACAATCTGAGAGAGGGAACAGCATCAGCAAAGGCATGGGATTCAAAGAGTGAGGAATGTTCAGAGAAAGGAATGTGGTGCACAAGAGGAGGGGGAGGAGGGAGATGCACAGGAGGTAAAAGTGGAAAGCTGGATCAGCATGACATTACAGGAGGCCCTGGAAGCCTGCAGTGCTTTTGGTTTTTATCCCAAAGCCAGCGATTCACCTTGTGCTTAATTATACTCTGTTTTTACCTCACTGTTCTCAGATACCTCAGATACCTGGTTCAAATGTTTATTCTCTGTGTGTGTGTGTGTGTGTGTGTGTGTTTGTGTGTGGTTACTCGCCTTGGAGTGTTGTAAAATAAGGCTGTGCTGTGTCCTCGGGACTCAGTCCCTCTCCATCTCTAGGCTGTGTTCTGTCTGCTGAGCTGAAGCCTCAGGCTTTGTGTGGTAGCAACACGGCAGGAGCACACTCAGCTGGCTCCAGTGTAAAGTTCACATTCAACACCAAGTTCTCTTAGTGTGTCACTGGCTTAGAGTGTCTCATAACGCCCCTTCCTCAGCTCTCATCTTCGGTGTGTAGGTATTCGTGGTTTTTCTTTTTTTTTCCTGTGAGGTGGGGCAGAAGGGAAGGGGGTAGAGAAGAGCTTTGCGACCTCCTCGCCTTCCATCTTGCTGACATCTTGAATCAGTGTTTTATCCCACAGGATGTACTCCTCTGGTTAGCCTTGAATCCATGTTTCCTTACTGGGCTTGGAATAGTTGAATGACTGGTTGCCCGAAAGGAAACGTAGGTACTGTTACCAGAGGATGGGCGAATGGGCACATAGGCAAGGAAAAATTCCTTCCCAGAATTTCACTGGACAGAATGCACCCAACTGGCCAACTGCTCAGACCCAAAATATGCCTTGGGCTTTTCTGACATGTCTATCTTTTCATAAGCTGCCTATTTTTTTGGGTTGTTCCACCTCTCTCAGCTGTTCCAAACATTCTCTCTCTTTAAAAATTAAGGAAAAACAGCTCAAATCACTTCCTTGATAATGCCCAAAGTGTTCACTGCTTCCTGCAAAAAATTATAGTACCGTATACACTGCTCTTTAGGAAACAAATGCTCTCTACTTTCTACCACTTGCCAACTTTTAATGACTACAGTTTTCCCATCCAGTGTGACTCTAAACTCCTTTAGGGAAACAACTTCACACATCTTTATCTTCCCTCGATACCTAATTTATATTTTCCTTGATTTACATATTTATGTCCCCCCTTGTTCTAAAATGAATTGGAGGTATCTTACAAAAATGCACTTGTACCACAAAGTAGAATAACATTGAAAATAAGTAGGTGAGCTTCTTTTGGAAATCTGGTTATTATGTAAGAAGCCTGACGACTCTGAGCCTGCCATACTGGGAGGAAGCACAGACTCATCATATGGAGAGCAAGCTGCCAGCCATCCCTTCGCTGTTGTAGCCATCCTAGTTTAGGCACCAGACACATGAGTGAAGAAGCATTTTACACACTACAGCCATGGAGCAGGGGAATTTAGCTGATGGCCAGTACTGAGGACCCAGATACAGGACCACAACCAAACTGTCCCAAACACACCCCGCCACGAGAGCCATTCCTGCTGAGGCTCCACACTGAGTAGCAGCCATAATTGCCCCAGGGAGCTCTGATCCCATGAAAACTTAACTCACAAAATCTCATTCAAGGCACCATGCAGACTCAGGACGATGCAGACGAAAGCCTCACTTGGAGTACAGAAAGCAGAAATCTGGAGGAATAAGAAGAACAAGATTTACATCTACTAGTTCCAGTTTTCTGGATAAAATAGAATAAGCACCTTCCACTCTGTCTCTCCCAGTAATAAGGCCTGAGCAGAATGCATTGAGGAATCTGAAAAGTTAGTACTAGTGAGCACGTTGGGCAAGTATGCCAAGATTTGAAGCACCATTTTTTTTTATGTCTGGTATCTCATGAATTTATACATGTATAATGCAGAATCTGTATGTCTTCTTGCATCCAGAATACATTGATAATTCCCAAAATTTAACACTAGGAAAGCAATACAATTAAAAAGTGGGCAAAAACTTCAACATTTCACCTTTGAGGGAAATACAATTAAAGTCATGAGCTGCCATTACTAATCTATGATAATTTTTTTTTTAAAATACAATACCAAGGGCTAGTGAGGACAAGGAACAAATGAGTCTCCCATACATTGCTGGTGGGAATCTGAAATGGTACTCTGGAAAACAGTTTGGCAGCTACAGAGAAAGCTAAATGTACGTTTTCCAGGTGAGCCAATGATCCCATTCCAAAAGCGCTTGAGCAGGTGAATGGATAACCATCAAAATACATCCTTATGAAGAGATATAACCCAGTAATAAAAAGGAACAAAATGTAATGAATCTCAAAGACATCAAGTAAGAAGAACCAATCACTACTGATTATACACTATATGATGCCATTTATAGGGTATTCTCAGAAAGACAAAACTGTAGTAATGGAGAACAGAACAGAGGTCGCCCTCAGTTTGGGTGGGGGAAGGGTTGCAAGCACAAAAAGAAAGCATGAGAAAATCTGCGGGGATGGTAGAGTGGCTCTGTATCCCGACTGGGGTGGTACTTGCTACGTAATTCTACACATATTTGAAAATTCGTGAACTGTACCCCAAAAAGAGAGAGGAATTTACTTGAATTTTCACAATAATACTTTAAAAAAAATTTTTTTTTAAAGATTTTATTTATTCACTTGACAGAGATCACAAGTAGGCAGAGAGGCAGGCAGAGGGAGAGGAAGGGAAGCAGGCTCCCCGCTGAGCAGAGAGCCCGATGCAGGGCTCAATCCCAGAACCCTGAGATCATGACCTGAGCCGAAGGCAGAGGCTTTAACCCACTGAGCCACCCAGATGCCCTACAATAATACTTTTTTAAAGGGTGGGATGGAAAATACTGCACGGAGACAATTGTCTATAACAGAGAAGTTGAAAAACCATACCACACGAAGGAAAAGGACCCGGAGAATTCTACTATAGAAGCAAAATTTACCCCTAAGCTTTGACATTTCTAGAGTTTAACTGTGATGATGCTCAGCTCTGGTCCTCTCTTCACAGAGGGCTGCCCCAGCCAGGAACTATGCTGACAGCTGCTGCTATCATGAAGGGCATTTCTATGCTGACAGCTTGATGGAGGCTTTAATGTGAGTGTTGAAAGTGGGAGAGAATTTTGAAAAGCTAAGATTGAGGCAGGGCCATCTTCCAAATGCAAAGTGGGTGTGGTGGCCAGTCTCCCAAACAGACCCCAGTGATTTTTGCTTCCCGATACCCACACCCTTAGGTGGTTTCTCCTCACACTGAATCAGGGCTGCTGTGAGTAGACAAGAGAGTGAGGTCAAGGTTATAGAGAGGGACTCCTGAGGCCAGCTCAGAAAGGGCACTGTGGCTTGTGCCTCACCTCTTAACTCTCATGCTGGAAGAAGCCAACCACTGTGTCAGGAGGTTGCTCAGGCAGCCCTGGGGAGGGGGGGCGGGCAGTGAGACGTCTTGTCAACAGCTGGCACCAACTCACTGTCCATGTGAGTGAGCCACCTGGGACCCTTGAACTCCATCAAGTTTTCAGATGACTGAGAACCCCAATAAATACTTCAGTGCAAGCTCATGAGAAACCCCAAGCCAAAATCAGCAAGCTAGGCTGCTCCCCAAATTTCTGACCTATAGAAACCATAAGAAATAGAAATAATTATTGCTATTTTAAGCCACTGAAGCTTTGAGGTGAATTTTTATTTTTTACACAGCTTTAGGTACAAATAAAATATGACAGCCAGCCTGCAGAAGAAAGAAAACCACAAAACTTGCTCAGAAGATAGTCCTCTCCCAGAGGCCAGACAGGTAGAGACTCCAGCTGGGCACGAGGTAGAAATGAGCTGAACAACAGTCACGGCAGGAGAATTGGAAGGAAGGGACACAAAGGCAAGGTGTCACAAAAGAGAAAATTTCTCAGTCACCCTGAGGTTCTGCACTGAACAATTAGTGGCTATTTCTGCTCACATCAACAATTCTAATGCTCTTAACAGAAATATCTTAGGGAACACAGCAAGCCGTTTCCTTTCTACTTTACTTCATTACGCTATATGATAGCAAGTCATTCACCATAGTCATTTTCCTTCCTTCCCAGACACAGTATTATATCACATTTCTCAGCTTCCCTTACTATTCATTGTGACTGTATGACCACATTCTGGAACATAAGCACCAGAGGTACAGAACTTCCAGGCCTAGACCAGGAAACCTCCCATGTGTTTCTTTGTTCTCTCTTCACACATGTGCTGACTCCATGCCAAGGGTGGGAAGCCCTGGAGGATGGGAAGCCCTGGAGGATGGGAGGTCAGTAACCATCATGGACCCCACATTCCTTCACAGAAGGCCAGCTGCCAGACACCCATATTTGACAACTGTGTGAGGAAGAAATAAATTTCTGTTGTGTAAACAAAGACACCTATATTTGACAACTGTGTGAGGAAGAAATAAATTTCTATTGTGTAAACAAAATAAATAAGTGAAGCTATCAGGACAGTGTAAATTGAGTATAGGAAAAAATGTAGAGAATGAATGAGCCCAGTACGTACGTACGTACACACACACACACACACACACACACACACACACACACACACCCCTCTGGCTGGATATTTGTTAGAAAGGAGCCACAACATTATGATCTTGAGCTTTCTAGTAGCCAAAGCAAAAAGGTAAACATGATCTGTGACATGACTGACAGAGACCAAGAGATTTATTTAAAAAAAGAGGAGAAGAAGAAGAAGAAGAAGAAGAAGAAGAAGAAGAAGAAGAAGAAGAAGAAGAAGAAGAAGAAGAAGAAGAAGAAGAAGAAGAAGAAGAAGAAGAAGAAGAAGAAGAAGAAGAAGAAGGAGAAGAAGAAGAAGAAGAGGAAGAAGAGGAAGAAGAAGAAGAGGAAAGAAGAAGAAAGAAGAAAGAAAAGAAGAAGAAGAAGAAGAAGAAGAGGAAAGAAGAAGAAAGAAGGAGGAGGAGGAGGAGGAGGAGGACTCTCAGGAAAAGTACAACTACTTCCAATAATAAAATAAATAGAACTTTTCCCAGTGAGTTTTCATAAAGAAGACACTGCATGATAAACAATGTCCTCAACCACATCCTAGCAGCCAGAAGAACCACAAGATTCATAACTGCACTTCTTCTAATGTCCTTCAATGAAGGATAAAAGAAGTGATAAAATGTTACAGTCAAAGCTAATAAAATCAGTTCCATGAAAAAAAAAAATCAGTTCCATGGGGTCTGGGGCGGGGAAAACACAGTTTGTAGCTGAGTTAGTTCTCTGCTGGTCTGGTGGTGCCCAATCATAAATGTGAGATCATCTAGAGGTATGAATACATTGTGACTTTCTTTAGAGAGTCGCTCCTCAACCAGCTGTAGATACTTGAGATGTTTCGGTTACCTGATTCACTGGTGCTTATGTGTCTAGTTTTGAGGGCAGGAAAAGGAAAGTAGCAGAAGGAGGCCCAAATGTCCTTGGGCTACTACCCTATAACCCCACATGACTTTCCAAACCTTAGCAAGCTACTCTGGGAACCAGAGTGTTTCACCACCTCACGTGTCTTGCTGTATTTTCTCCCTGTGTATTTTCCTGGAGCGATGTAATTAGAATACTGACTAAAGAATGAGAAAGGAAGAATAATCGAGTATAAGTACAACTGTAAAAAGTCATTATGATATGCTTTCAAAACCAGTAATTGCCACTGTGACTTAACATGTAAATCACTATTAGTATTTTATTTGAACTACAACTGGGTGCTTATTCTTTGACTCAGAATGTTTTTGAGAAAGACCTAACAGTTTCCCACAGTTGGGGTCATTTCCAAGCACCCCTTAGAGGAGGAAGAAAGGGATAGTCAGGAGGGTAATAGTTGCAGTTAAAACCTTGACAGAGACCCACTATAAGGCAGAAAAGCAGAATGAGATGAATTAATAAACATGCAGAATAACTTCTGATAGGCTCTGTACAGGCAAATTCAGAGAGTTGTCTTTAAAGTGAGAAGTGTCAAGACTGGTCACTGGTAAAATAAAAAAGTTATACCGGGAAATTGTACCGGGAAAAAAGTTGTACCGGGAAATCAAGACTCTTCTGAGGAACAGGCCCCATCTGAAAGGAGTTGATTGGAGCGGTGAGGATGGAGGGAGTGTGAAGCCCGGGAGAGCTCCAGGCCCCAAGACCCCTGAGACTGACTTCCTAACTTCCTAACAACAGAGGAATATGGTATTACGACAGTAGCTTGGTATATCTTTGGATCTGGGGTGGGGTGAGCGGAGGATATGTGGAATTAAATGCACTTAAAATCTGAGTTGCAGACCATGTGTAGTGATAGTCATTTAGATTCCCCCAGAGTCAGGCAAACTAGCTGTGAATCTGACAAGATGGGTAAATTATTATCCTGACAACTCAAAAATCTGGCAAGAACTGGAGAACGATTCCAGTAGTAATGACAGAAACAGGTCAGGCTCGGACTGAGCCAGAGCTAAGTAACAAATACTGCTAGTATTTTATGCAAAATATGATCCAACCATTCTTCCTCCAGTTCACTGAAGCTTAGAAACAGTAAGAAACCATATTCGTATGACTTTGGGGGAATTTAGGAAAGCTGCCAGGATGCTGGAAATCAGGAGGATCAATGGGTGAAGATGGATTTATGTTGTATCCTTTTAAGTGGTGCTGTAATCTCAGACCTCGGATTCTGCCTTCAGAGTGACATAAACCTAATAACCTTCCTCAGCCTTGGAAACATTTCTTGTCCTCCCATCTCCAGGGTGATTTCTTCCGCTTCGCTGTCTGGAACTACAGCGAACCACTCCTATGACAATAACACTGCCTTGTTCTGTAGACAGAGCACATACCCTCAGTTGCTTACTCAATAGTCCTTTCAATCTTTCCCCTTGTAAACAAAACCCCACATTTGCTTGGCAAGGAACCCTCGTCTACTTGGCTGTGTGCCTCACTGGACAAGTCATGGCAATTCTGTTCCTCTTGCCAGTCCTTGCTTAGAAATAAGCTGGGAGACTGTTCTATGTACTAAGACGGGAGGAGGAATCTACTGGGTGGATTCTAGGAAAGGTTTCTCAGCCTTAAGAAAAAGTGATGAGGAGCGCCTGGGTGGCTCAGTGGGTTAAGGCCTGTGCGTTCAGCTCGGGTCATGGTCCCAGGGTCCTGGGATTGAGCCCCGCATTGGGCTCTCTGCTCAGCAGGGAGCCTGCTTCCCCTTCTCTCTCTTCCTGCTTGTATGCCTACTTGTGATCTCTCTCTGTCTGTCAAATAAATAAATAAAACCTTAAAAAAAAGTGATGCAGGGGCAAAATCGACATTCTGCAGCTGATTCTCGTCGTCATGGCTGTGTGTGCTTGGAGCTGGGATAACAGTTCTGCAACCATAAAGGGTCCTAGTCAAGGAAAAAATCAACCAATGACAGAAGAATAGGAAGACAGAAGGAACTAACATCACTGATGTCATTAAGGCCCCTGAATCAGCCAGCCTGGAGCTCCCCGTTTTAGAACTTACAAATGTTCTCATTGTTTAAATGATTTTGACTTGCATTTTCTACTTTTCTATTACTTGCAGCTGAAAGTATAACTAGCAAAACAGATATGTGTGTATTTATACTCCTCACATTAGGTTTCCTAATAAACACCTTTGTTACCACCCACTGCGTCTGCCATACACCAGTGTCAATGAATGCTGGTTTCTTGAAGAGGCAAATGCATGGATGGATAGATATGCCATTCTTAATACTAGCTGCATTCCTTAGCCTAGTAAATCATTGGAGAATAAACCAGAAATCTATTCTAGATTCTTCCCTATCCCCCTCTCTCCATAGTCAGTTCATCTCCAAGTTTTGTTCGTTTTGCCTTTTAGATTCATCTCAAAGTCATTTAATTCTTTTCATCTCTACCACCATTCTATTTCAAGCTACTACCAACTCTTAACTGGACTAGTGCAGTAGCCTCCCAAGTAGCCTCCTGAAATTTCTCACATCTATTCTCCACACTACGGCCAAAGGGAATCTTTCCAAATGCTAAATCCCCTACTTCCCCACCTCTATCCTCAGTTAAAGGATAAAGAACAAAACTCCAAAATTCATAAGATTCCAGAGGTCTACATGGCCTGATGCCATCTATCCTTCTAAGCTACCTCTTGTCCTTGATACTCTAACCAAACAGGCTTTCTGTTGATTCCTTGATGTACCCTGCTTTGCACATCCTATTCTATCTGCCTGGCAGGCTCTCCCCCCTGATACCCCTAGACAATCCCATTCCTGAGCATTCCAGCTAACATTTTTCAGGTCAGTCTTGCCTGTCTTATACTCCCTGAGTAGATGGTTTTCTGTTGTACACCTTGCTAATACCTCACACCAATCAGTCATAGCCAGGATGGGCGTATAAACTGAGACACTTCTGATAGTGAATGGGGGGTACAATTCATAATTACACTGAGACAACATACATGAAAAGAGATTTTCCTGGACTAACAGAACATGTGGTCACCCTTTATCTTTAAACTTATATTTTTGTTTTTAGAGTTTTCATTTAAACTCTGCCTCCCCCAGTGCTCGCTTCGGCAGCACATATACTAAACTCTGCCTCCCCCAGATCTCCACATGGGCAGAGACCATGTCTTTGTTTTTCTCACCATCATGTTCTTCATGCCTAGCAGAGTCCAGATTTATTAATAGGCACTCAATAAATATTTGTTGGAGGAACACTGGAAAGAAGGAATATAACTCAGCTCACATTTTCCTTTCCTATTACTTTTTACATTCTTCTTAGATCAGTGGTGATGTAATGTTGTGCTTTTTCTCATGTATTTTAAAATATCTGACCATTTTTGCACAGCACTTCTTTATTGCTGACCCATGCATTTAGTCCACAATTATCTACTGAACATCTAGTATATGCCAGGCATGAACTAGATGCTAGGAATGTAACAGCAAACAAGACACAGTTCCCATCCCCAAGGAATTCACAGACCCATTAGGGAGATGCTTGAAGTCCGCTAGGATTCTAGATCAGTCTTTACCCATGTTAATGCTTAGGCGATCGGGGCCTGACCTGGGCACAAAAGAGAGAATCTGACTTTTTTCATTTCCTTCTCAGTTGTATCATGTCAGTTTCAAGGTCAGTACTTTCATGATTTCCATTTTTTACTAACACCTGTCTCCAGGAAACATTTAACTACTTTGCAATAGTTTCAGATTCTGGCAATATATTAAAAACATACTCATGCATATGAGCTTCCCAAAAATAAATGGAAATATCGAGGTGCCTCAAATTAAGAGCAGTAAGCTTAGGATCTCATTCTGAAGCTTCCCCATGGGTGGGTATCAAATTCAGTAATATCTGGGTTTTAATACACAGTCAGGCCAGATATGAGGTAATGGGTGCAATGGAAGCACTGAATGGGAGCTAATACCCCTTCGTGAAGCTGGGTTACTCAAAGGGATGTAGCCTTGGTAATGAGGTGCCTAGAAAAAAGACAGGCCCACCTTAACAGAGAAATGATAAAGTCTGCTATGCTGAGCTATAGAAAAGGAAAAAATCTGTTCCCAGAAAAATGAAATCTCAGGGCTCTGCCTCATGTTGTATCAAAGTAAGAATGTACACTCTGTCATAGTTTGGGAATTTGTCAAGATTAGAAATTTACATAAAAATTAGTCCTGGGACAGTGATATCTCTAGAGTACCTGGCAGACGTGAACAGGAAAACTCTATGGAATGACACTTTCAGAGCTTAGGCCACATAGGATTTTCACAGGAAGGTTTCCATTGAAGGTGAGGTTATAATTCAAGATAGAGGCACAAAAACAGATGCATAGGTACCAGGAACCTACAATAATAGCAGTAATATCTGAAATAGATGTCTTAGGTAGAATCTCCTGGATACAGATTTTGAGATAGAGATTTGCATGCAAGAGGTTTATTGGAGAGTAACATAAGGAACACAGCTGAGGATGTGAAAGGATCAGGCAGAAGGGAATAGAGTGGTACAGGTGCAACAGAGCAGCCAGCTGATCTCATAAGGATTTTTGGAAATTGGGGCATGATCTTTAAGAATATCCCAAACTGAGACAATAAAACTGCAGCCTTGGGATGCTTGGGTGGTTCAGTGGGTTAAGCCTCTGCCTTCAGCTCAGGTCATGATTCTAGGGTCCTGGAATCAAGCCCCACATCAGGCTCTCTGCTCAGCAGGGAGTCTGCTTCCCTGCCTCTCTCTCTCTGCCTACTTGTGATCTCTGTCTGTCAAATAAATAAATAAAATCTTAAAAAAAAAAAAGATGTTCAAAACTGCAGTCTTTATATCTCAACATCAGCCAGCCACTAGATGCAACCTGCCCCTGAGGAGAGGTCATAAACCTGGGAAAGATGGCTCCCTCTGGCCAAAGACAATCCCCAGCGAGGCCCAGGAGTAAGCCAGCAGCAGCCAATGCACTAAGCAACAAAAATATGAATTTCTCCTTCCTGAAATTGGAGATGGAAGGTGGGGATTCTGAGCAGCACACATCAGCAGCCACTCTAGTCCACTCTTGAGCTGCCCAGATCCGTTTCCATTTCCATTTTGTGGTAAGTGTGTCCCATCCAGGAAGAGTATCCTCAGGATTCTGGTTGGTCTCAATTCCTAAGGAATCATATAAGGGAAGTTAGTGGAGAAACTTGGCAGTCCTTGCTGCTGCAACTAGATTTTAAAAACACAACCAGTTTTCACTGTCTCCTTTCTTTACTGCCCATTCTAAAGTCTCCTCATCCTTGGCGAGTACCCCTCATGGTCTTAGTAACTTAACAGGTGGAAGCTATGAAGACCTAAGTTTCTAACCATAATGTGTCCCTCTGAGCTTGTGTCTCCTGCACTTATTCATTAAGCACCCTAATTTTGCAGCACAGTATTAAGAGATGCCCCCATTGCTCACTGAATGTGAAACATAGTCTTCTTCTTTTCCATTCTTTTTCCATTAGGTAACAGCAGTTGTATTTACTCCTGATCAATGTGAATTACCCTTGCAAGCTTGGTGTGTCCTTTCTTTGCCTACTGGTCTCTTGGCATGAGGAATCCGAAGTGTCTTACTGGTAGCCCAGTTTAAAGTAAAACAGAACTACTACTGTGTTCTCTGGTGGAAGCAGTCACCTTCTGGGAATAAGGAATTCTACCACAGAAGCTAAAGCTGCAAACACAGGAAAAACAAATTCCAAAAGTGGGTCACTGTGAGTGATAGTAAGAGAAAGGGACATAAAAATAGAAAAGAGTAATTAAGAAATGTGGTAGATAGAATGTGAAGCTCTGATACTTATATCATATGAATAAATATCATATGAGCTCTTCAAAGAAAAAGGTGTACAATGGGAAATAAGCAAAGTAAAACTATGGCTGGCTGTAAGCAGAAAATAATATGGTGAAAATACAACCAAGTGTCTATAATCACAATAAATATAAATGAATTAAACTCGTCCACTAAAAGGCAGAGATGCTCAGACTGAAATTAAAATCCAACTGTATAAAAGAGATGGTTAAACATAATGGCACAGAAAGACAAAAAGATAAGGGATGAGAAAAGATTTATGAAACAAATTCTTATTTTAAAAAAGCCATTGTGGCTATATTGTATGAAACAAATTAATCTTTAAGGCAAAACAAGTTTTTATGGATAAAGAGATTCATTATTTTTTAAAATTACCAGGAATATAGGTGGTTCTGAATCTACATACAGGCACCTAATAGCATAGATTCCAAACATGCATTTTACAGCATAGATTCCAAATACTTAAAGAAAGTCAGGGGTTGGTGGCAGTGTACTAAAGTGCTAATCTCCTGGGAGTTTTGCATTTTCACAAGGCTTAGTACCTCAAGAAGAAAAAATCAGATTTAAGAGAGTGGTTTTTGGATCAATTTAACCCTAACTATTCAGAAGCAAGGCTAATTTAAAAATGCTCTGGAAAGTGATTAAACGAGTCCTTTTAGATAACCTCCTTATGTTTGTTTGCCAAGTACAGCTGTGTTTATGAGGTCGAATTTTTGCTTACTAATTCTAGAAAGCAAATTGAGTAAAATGTGGCACTGAGCTGAACTTTCATAAAGAAATCTAAAACCTGAGCCAATTGTCAAAGATGCATGCATCAGGGTAGATTTTTCCAGGTGAGTTTGTTATGAAACTGAAACAATTTTTGAGAACTCTGGACTGGCTGACGCCTTTATAACAGCAGAGTCAAATTCTGGAAATTAGCTGTTCTGTCTTTTTTTGTTTGCTTGGCTGGGAAATTTTTCCTTTCTTTAATTAAAATAAATCTCAGTGGTATGGCTTATACAATCATAGTCTCAATCAAAAAGGTCCTCCCTATGGACTAAAACTCTAAGAGAACCATATAACTCTCATTTACAATATCTATTTACAAAGTCAGACAATCTCTTCTCTCTTACATGTAGGTTCTTCCCCTTCTTTATGCCTCCATGATTTTCTCACCCATTCTTCCTTGTTCTTTCTCAAATTAAAGTGAAAAGTAATGAATGAATCCGGGCTTAAATGAGGCAGGATTTTGTAACTGGTGATACTCTTCCCCAGAAGAGGAGCGAGGGAGGGAGGAGAGAGAGAATGTGGGTTTAGAGGCTTTTGCAGGGGGTGTAGATCTTGGGAAGGGAGGTGACAGATATATTCTTGATGACCTCACCAAAAAGGAGATTTGGCTGCTAAATTTGACCTTGCTCCCAGTAAGTGATGAGACGTAACATTATCATCAGAATAATGGTAATGAGCTATAGATGCAGACTCTCTGCCTGTGGAGGCTGCAGACAAAATAGACTTTAAGGCAAAACATTATTCAGGCTCAGAAGCCTCATTTCATAACTTCCTGTTAGGAAAACTTTGGTGGGGTTATTTGATTGTGATGAGCTCAGTTCTTCCATATCTGAAGAGAAGGAAAATTCAATGGGGGAAAAAAAAATGCTCTGAATTAGACTTAGTGGCCATGTCTGAACCTCCAGTCTCCTTGCTTCTGTCATCCTAAGAGGGAAATCTCACTAATGCCTCAAAATCAGGTTCAACATCAAGTTCATTATTAGGCTCTGTCTTAGTTAGACTTTGGTACTCCTTCTCTGACATTTGAAAAGGCCAAACATTTTCCTAGTTGTGGTTTTAGAATAAATTAACTTCTTCATTTCTGCTTTCTTTGTATTCTTTCTTGAGAATTTCCTTTTGGAGAAGATTATTGTGTTTCTACCTGCACTAATCTGACTAGACATTTTACAGTTAAGGCATCTCCTTTCTGCTCCGTAGTTTACCTTGTTAAATGGGATTTCAGTCACGCATTTTGAAAAGCTCTGCCTCTGGAATTTTGGTTTACCCTTGTGAATGTTCTCACTGACTTTGGAAGCAATTCCTCATTGTTGTTGGATTTTTTTTTTCCTCTGTGTGGCAGCAGCCTTTCTACTGGTGTCTACCTTTTATTGATTTATGGTAATAGATGACCAGACCCTTCTCTTCTGTCACTTACAGGTTGACCTCCTTAGGTGACATTTTTCTAAAACTGGCACACAAGGTATAAGAACAGATAACCTTGTAAATTCAAAGGCCAGTTCCACTAAGTTAAAAATCCTGTAATTCCAAGGTGCTAGAACTTGCTGCTAATGAAAATTTAAACATGCAGTTTGTTTGGTACTTTTTGCCTCACACGGAGAGTTGTTGCCATAAATCTAGTTTTGTAGACCTGGGTTTGTGACATCTCTCTTTTAAACCAGTGGGCTTTAGATTCTGGTGTGGATCAAAATGATACAGTGTGCTGATTAGAAATGCAGACTTCCAAGTCCTACCCCTACATATTAATTCAATAGATCTGGGACCAGGGCCCTGGGATCTATGTTTTAAGAAGCTGTATGAGTGATTAGATGCAGATCATATTTCAGTCCTCATGAAACAAGATGAGAAAGAGAAAAGTACTTCCTGACTCCCATATGGAGTTGCTAGAAGCTGTCCTGGCACAGACTTCTAGGCCCTAGTGTTCTCCTGATGAACAAAAACAATTTCACAGAAAATTAGCATCAAGCAAGACTACTCTGTGGCCACGATGGATAAGACAAAAACAAGATCACTCTATGATCATACTTAAACACAGACAAAACCAAGAACAATGTTCAAACCACAAAATACCAAGGAACCCCTGCCCCCTCTAACTCCCAGCTAATATGAGTGACCGATACTACTTTACCAGTTATAGCTTTATCCTTGATATAGTCTGGCTTCCTTATAGATGAAATTTATTGAGATACACAATCATAGAATTATTCCTACTTCATCACAGTATCCAAGCCAGAGCAAAGCCCTGCTGCCTTAACCCACTCCCAAATCACCCAACACAATCATACATCCTGTAAGTCCTTCCTAACGCCTTCTTTCTGAGATGCCACTATTGGCCCCGTAGTGTGCCTTCTCCTTCACTGCAAAAAGTACTAAAATCAACTATTCTACCACAGGTATGTTCCTGATGGTAATTGGCTGGAGGCCATTGACAAGGGCCACTAGCTATACAAATGCTTTCCATTCTTTCTGTGTGCTCATTGTGTGCTGACTACTTATGGCTACTAAGCCACTCAAGGACCTTCCTTTCAACACTGCTGGGCATTTGAGCTCTCTGCTATGGAAATGTATGGGGATTTATTGTGTCAGTCATGGCCCACACAGTATGGTACACACGGAGTGCCTCATTGAGAGTGCGGTGAATTTGCAGTGGCACTGTCAAAAAAAAGATGATGATGTACCAGTGACCAGCAACAGCTGGGAGCTCTTACCACTCCTAAACCCAAAGGAGCAAGAGCAAGGAGAAACTCTTGGAGACCAAGACAGTCACAGAGGGGGCCACCCAACAGGAGCTATGGCCTTTGGAAGAGGAAGGCAGCCACTGCTGACCACCAGGCCAGCAGGGCAGGAGCTGGGGAGACAAACATCCTGACTTAGCTCTTCTCTCTCCCTTTAATCTTCTGCCAACTGTCTCTGTAGATGCCAATGGAAGCCAAAGGCAAGAAGGCCCATGACAGTCTCTGTGGACAGCTTCCAGAGACCAGAGCAGGGCATGACTAGAGAGGCAATGAAGACCAGGTAACAGACCTACAAGAGTCCCTTCTCTTCATTCGGTAAGCTGTTTATACCACCTGTGAAGCAGATGTGTGATGTTATCAAATATTGTAACAACTACCAAACCTAAGCACAAAAAAATGGAGTTCTTAATCTTAATGGAAACTAGATCAAATGCTTTGGAAAGACTGAATAACAACAACAAAAAGAAATAAATGACTATGCCAACAATGTGCCAGGCCCTGTTCTAAGCATCTTGTACCTATTGTATTTGTTCCCTATTGCTGCTGTAACAAATGATTACCAATTTAGTGGCTTAAAACAAATTTATTCTCCTACTGTTGTGGCGTAAGACCAGTAACTTCAAAATGGGTCTTAATTTATAAATAAATAGAATCCAAGTGACAGCGGAGCTGCATTCCTTCTGGAGGCTCTAGGGGAGAATCCATTCCTTGTTGCATCCAGCTTCTGGAGGTTGCCCACTCTCTTTGGCTTACATTTCCCTTCCAGAAGTCATATCACTTCAACCTCTGCTTCAATCAGCACACCTCCCTCTCTGATTTTGACTCTCCTGCCTCCTTCTTTCCTTGGTAAGGATCCTCCTGAATGACTATGATTGCCTATCTCAAAATATTAACTTAATCACTTCTGCAAAGTCTTGTCTGTCAGGTAAGGTAACATGCTCCCAAGTTTAGGAATTAGGACACATATTTCCTGCAAACAAGGACGTTCTCCCATGTAACTGCAATATAACCATCAAAATCAGAAAATTCACATGGGCACATTACCACCATCTAATCCTCAGTCCCCACTCAAATTTTGACAGTTGTTCCAATAATGTCCTTTATAGGTAGAAGAATCCAGGTACAAACCATACATTGGCGATTAACTGTCATGTCTCTTTAGTCATCTTTAATCTGGAATAAGTCTATGACCTTTATGTGACTTTCATAACATTCACAGTTTTGAAGATTACAGGCCAGTTATTTTATAGAATGTTCCTCATTATGCATTTATCCAATGTTTCCTCATTCTTTTATTTAGGAGTACCATCCAAGTGATGAAGTGATGCTGTGTTCGTTTTAATGCATTTATCTGATAATGCAGTTTTTGTTTGCCCCACTACTGATGTCATTCACTTGAATCACTTGACTAAGGTGGACTCTCAAAGATTTTTACACTGTAAAGCTGCTCTCTTTTTTTTTTCCTTTGTAGTTCATACGTATTTTGTAAGGAGTATTTTGAAACTAGGCAAACAGCCTGTCATTCATCCAATACTCAGTCCATTCATTTATTCTTTATCTCCATAATGACTCATAGGTTTATTCCTGGGTTATAATCTATTGATATGATTACTTTAATGTCACCGGTCCTGCCAGTAGCATCTCCCTCATACTGGCCTGATATGCCCTCGCCATTCTTTGGGCCATTCCTTGCTTCTAAAGCACAAGATGTTGGGGCTCCTCTTGTACTTTGCCTGGCCCAACCCTGGAATCAGCCATTTCTCCAAGGAGTCCTAGAGTCCTTTCTGTGGGGTCTGGGATTGGAAACTAAGACCTGGGCACTAGGTAGTATGCTAATCACTTTTGGATTCCTACAGTGCACAGAGCTAAGGAATATATGTTACATGTATATTTCTATATCAAATATATAAAAAACCACCCGCCACACTGAAATCTCTCATTCCAAACCAACCCCCAAGAGTTCTTTCTAGCTTTCTACCTTTCCATACTGGGTCAAGGGATGAAGCATTATTTTGCCTACATGTATTAACTCACTTAGTCTTTACAACAATCTTCTGGTTTAGAAAATAACATTGCCAGCCTCATTAACCACAAACGCTATACCATATATTTCAAATGGTTTGAGAAAAAAAGGTCTATATACTCCACTTGCAACGTTTCTATAAGTCTGTAATTGTTTCAAAATTTTAAAATGTTTATGCTAAAAAAAAAATTCTCTGTGGTTCAACAAACTATGAGATACAATAGTGTTCATAGTGTTCCCAGTAATCTGAATGTGATAAAAACATTAACATATGTTCCAAACTGGGGGAGGAAAAGGACAGAAAGAGAGAAAGGAAGGGACAGGATTTCAATCTAAGAAGGGTGGGAGTTAGGGAAATTGACAAACACGGCCTTATCTTTAACGACCTAGGCTGGTGGTTCAGAGCTGCAGTCTCAGTGTGACCCTTCATTCTTCATTTACATTTGGCTATTTGACAGCCATCCCGGCCTGAGGTCCACTCAAGAGCTGGAGGATCCTGATTAGCTAATCAGCCATCTTGGCTGGGGCATAGCCCATCAATGTGACAGAATATATTAGCCTGAAACTAACCACTAAATGAATTTCTTAAGGCTTATCCAGCCCCCTCAGTGTGAGAAAATCAGAAATATGTGACCACTCACCGGGATCTCTCTCTGGTCCAAGTGTCTTACTTTACAGACGGACAAACTCAAACACAGAGTGGTTAAGGAATTTGACAAGGTCTCAGAGCTATGGAAGGGAAGGACTCAGAAAACCCTTCCCATCGACATCATCGAAGGCCTGCCAAAATTGTCTTGTACGCTCACTGACTTTGTTGTATGTAGCAATGGACTTCACCAAGGGACAAAGGAAGCCCTTTTGATTCCAGGGGGTTAGGGCTGGGAGTTGTTTGGTTAGTTATGAAAGTCCATAAAATGGGAAAGTCCTAAAAAGTATTATGTGAATACCTAAAACATTTTATTTGATAGTTTTTCTTTGCCACTAGATCTCCTGATTAGAGTTCCACAGTGTTTTTCTTGTATAAGTCAGAATCCATCATCTCTGATCTCCACTTTGTGTTTCCTTAAAGAGGAGTTACAACATAAAGACATTTGTCAAGTAATATGAGGCGGAACCATTCTAGATGTTAATCATCTTTCTTCTTTTTTAAAACTGTCTCATCCAGGGGCGCCTGGGTGCCTCGGTCAGTTAAATGTCTGCCTTCAGCTCAGAGATCCTGGGATCGAGCCCTGCATCGGGCTCCCTGCTCAGTGGGAACCCTGCTTCTCACTCTCCCTCTTCTCGCTCTCTCTCCTCCTCCCTCCTCGTTCTCTGTCTCTCCCAAACAAATGAATAAAGTGTTAAAAAAATAGATTAAAAATAAAATAAAATTGCCTCTTCCACATATAACTCAATAGCAGTTTTATTAGATGTGTGACTTGGGCAAGTTCTTTAACCTCTTTGTGTCTCAGTTGCTACAAAAGGAGACCCTCCAGGCTCATCTTGCATTTTCTCAACCCCAACCCTGGTATCAGCCATTTCTCAAAGAGGTCTGTCTTCTTTCAGTGAAGAATGGTATTAGAAACCACGATCTGAGTGCTAGGAGTACTTATCGCTGTTGGATTGCTGCTCTTCCCAGGTCCTCACAGGAGACAGCCAAGGAGTGTATATTCTATATATATATATATATACATATATATGTGTGTATATATATATATATATATATGTATATATATGTGTGTTTATTTTCATGTCTTTATATGTCTTTCAAATGTCTATATATATCTTTGTGTATATTTTCATGTCTTTATTGATATATATATCAATAGATATATATATTGATATATATATCAATATATATATCTTTCATGTCTATATATATCTTTGTGTATATTTTCATATGTCTTTATTGATCTATATATCTATATCTATATATAGATCTATATAGATCTATATATCTATATCTAGATATATAGATATATAGATCAATAAAGACATATGAAAATATACACAAAGAGATATAGAATTAATTATTTAATTTCTTTTCTATATCTCTTTGTATATATTGAAAATCATGAGTCATACTGGTTATCTCCAATTCCAGACCAAGACCACAAAGTTTGTTCTAGTTTTCTCTTTCTCCATGTTTATAACTCCCTTCTCCAACTGTGAATAATTTGCTCTCATTTTCCTTACTATATTTACTTATCTGATCAATACTGCTGTGTGTAACCAACCAGTATTATTTCCACTACCCTCCTTTGCCCCATGTGGACTCTGTTACCTAATGCCTATCACCTCCCTGCCACAGAAAACCTCCACCCCAAGGTGGGCTCTGACACCCCACACTGGGCCAATTCCCTGCATGGACACACTCGTTAGCTAGCTCATGTTCTGATATCCTATGTCAAGTTACTCTTCTTCAGTCTTGGTCCACTGAGGCTCTGCACAACTCTGGGCTACTGTGTCTTCCTGTTTTCTTTTAGAGTAGATGCTAACTCTGCTTTGTATCACCTAATGAGTTTAGGATTGAACTGTTCATAAATAAAAGGGAAAGAGGCACAGGAAGAGACCCTTTTTTGTTTTTAATACATTTTCTGACACAGTGAAGACTGTCAGTAGGGTCAAGAAACAGAAGGCACTGTTCTCATTCAATAAGGCGGGCTGGAGCTTGACCTGTAGCATGTAGTGGAAATCATTTCCAGATTTATTTATCTCCCAAAGTATGCTGTCACCAAAGGACCCTGATAACTTCTCCACTGAAAGGACTATCAGCATTCAAATATTCAGTTGCTGATATTGTCAAGATCACTTATTGGTAGATATTGTTTCCTTTTTCACTTCATTCCTTCATTAGCAGAGAGGGTTATCTGTCCTATGTTATGGTACTTAGCCCTTAATAAATTTCTGATACACTCTCAAAGGCCTGGTACACAGGGATATGATGCAATCAGTGTTGCCTTAGAAGTCAGACACACTTGCGTCCAAATCAATCTAATTTATCAACAGTTTGAATTATATGAGAATTAAAGATAAATATACATATGTATTTTTTTTAATATTTCATTTATTTTTTTGACAGAGAGACATGGTGAGAGAGGGAACTGAAGCAGGGGGAGTGGGAGAGGGAGAAGCAGGCTTCTCACTGAGCAGGGAGCCCGATGTGGGGCTCGATCCCAGGACCCCGGGCTTATGACTAGAGCCAAAGGCAGACACTTAATGACTGAGCCACCCAGGTGCCCCCTATATATATGTATTTAAAATAAGGTATGTGCACGCACACACACACACTCACTCACTCTCATCTACCATGTGGCAAAGCATTCTCTAATGCTTTATACTCCTACCGGGATTACCTTCTTGACAAAGTCTCATCTGTCTATCTCCTTGCTCACTGATTTTCCTTTGAGAATCTGAGACCATGAGAAGAATTTCAGCCATGTAAAAACTGATCAATAACAACAGTTCTGAAAAACCAGAAGACTGAACTAATTCCTCTGTGAACTTGAAATAAATGCATCACCTGTTCTTGGAAGTCTTGGACGCGCAGGTATTCTCGGTGGTTTCATCCCGGGGCATTCTTATTAAAGCCAACACGTTATTTCAGAAGAGGGAAGGGAGAAGCCGCACTCTGTAAATCTGCTTCTTTCTGTGCTCAATCTACCAAGAGCTCATCCTGCCACCTACTCATGTGAAAGTCCTTCCCGGCCCTGGAAGGACTTCCTGCCTCATTCTCTCTCAACCACTCATCGTTGGGTTGTGAGGATGCCCTGTCCCCCTCCATGTTTCAAAGACCATTGTGAGGGAAAGGGAACTGGGAAACCTGCAATAAATGTAATAGTCCAGTCTGCCCCAGTGAGCTGGGGAAAAAAATCTCAATTTGTCGCCATGTAAACATCTTCACCGGTATCCTGCATGACGCCCTCATCTCTGAACCCCTCCTGTGGAAGCTGTTTTTTCTTCAGTTATTTTACTGTAATTTTATTGTGCAAAATCCTCCCTCTGATTTCACTGGAGTCTTGTGCAGAGTGAAGTATAGCCTCTCCGTCCTGTGATGAGATGGAAATCGTTATCCTTGCCCCCATGACACCAGAGGAAAATGGAAAACTGCACTTGTGTAATCATCATTGTACAGACCATATAAGAGGTACAGAATCGCTTCCTTTTTAGAGGGTTTAATTAAAATCATTACTTAAAAATAAGCCTTGTGACAACATCATGATTGGGCTATTTTCAAACTGTAGAACACCTAGGAGAATTCTGGGTTCTGTGAGAAAAGTGTCTCTTCGTAGTTCATACATGTATGTTTGCAGGACTCCAAGAGCCAAAGAACTCTGTTAATCTTCTGATATTGGCTGCGCTGATTATTTTATGGTTGTCTAAAAATGAAAGGCATATTGAAATAATTTAATATTTTGTAATATTTTAGAGGGTCATTATAAGACATTCTCTTTTACTCAGTAAGGATTAAATAACCAAGTCTATGTTTTTTATTACTGATTTCTACGATTAAAGCAAGTACATAGAAGCCGAGCTGATTGCAATATAAAGAATTATTCTCTTGGGTCCTACTTGTATTCATTCTCTTTCTACATTTTAAAAACCCATTCATCAATTACTCTGCAGTAGTACCAGGAGTTAGCATGCGCATATTATCTTCTCCCATTTCATCATGGTTTTCCAAGATCACACGTGTGCGTTTGGGGCTGTACACACCCAGCCACACTCACAAACACATACACACACATGCAGGCACTTATAATGGCATCCAAACCTATTTACCCATAATTACATTCTAGGCGCTTTATCGAACAGATATTTTTGCATTCATTTGTGGAAGCTGAAAAGAATCCGTGCTACTGTTTGGAGTCTTAAAGCAAACTGTAATCTCATAAACAGCGAGGTGAACCTCAGAGGCAGGAGTCTTTTGATATGCAGCATAAGTGAAATGCTGCATAATATAAAATGATGGCGCTATTAATCCTACGGCACTGGTGGTGCCCAGCCCCCCCCCCCCCACTTCGCTATTGATACCAACACCATTGTCTCTGGCTTTAAACTTCATCAGTATGCAAACGGAGTGTCACTATGATGGGTGGTAACTTGGTTGGATGCACTTTCTACATTTCTGGCAAATGAGTATAATTATTTTCAGAGCTGCGGGCAACTCATGCATGTTTTATCCTCCATCTGGACCAGCCCGGTACACAATAGTGATAAAAGATGATTTTCCCCCTTGGATGTTCACAGGCCATCATCGACACAGTCCTGATGAAATGGCCATGTATCCCCTAGCAGCTCTATATCTGCCACAGCTTGACAACAAAATTATTTCCCCATAGTACTCAAACACTTCAAATATTCAAGCCCTCTGTGCATATATTTGTGTTTTGAAGCATTCAGCGTTAACATAATGTGGTAATTTATAAACTGACAAATTAACTATGCAGAAATCACAGAGAGGCCTTATGAGGTCTGCAAAGCAGCAGAAAAGAAAGCAGAAGCTTTTTGCGCTCTGTAATAATAATAATCCTATCAACTGTCGCAGATTGCCCGGCCTCCCATTGTTAGAGCCGCGCTCTCGAGCCTGCTTACTGTAGGTGATTCCGCCCCAGCCGCCTTGCCTCAAGCCTCACCAACCGGGAGGCTCAGCTGGGGCTCGAGGTGCCCTCCTCCTCTGGGTCTGGGGCTCATGGGGAAAAGGGCACCAATAAAAAAAAAAAAAAAAAATGCAAGTTGCCCGTATTGATCACTTGGAGCCAGCAAGGGTTGTATGGAATGGAATTTGGGGAGGGTGAGATTTGCCCTCAAGATGGAAAGAGAATTTAGGATGGGCAAAATCAATAACAGCAAAACTGAGATTACGCATGTGAAGAGTACGATCGGCCTTCTTTGTTTCGTGCTTATAAAATCATTTTAATGATTAAAATCCATCATCTTGCTAGCCCGCTTAGCAAGCGCTGGTGATCCTCACAGACCTGCTATTGATCCTCAGACAGACAGCTGAATGGAGGCAGCATTCATCAAAGGACGCAAAAGAGTGCATTTTCACTTTTATTGTATTAGCTTAATTCTCTTTCAGATGAATTAAAGACTAATTTTGCTAGACCGAGGGGAGAGTCTGTGGATCTTCTGCTGCCCCCATCTGTTTAACATGTAGATTCTTAGAAGGCAGAATTCGTTTTTGAGAGGCAAGAAAGTATTTACAAATTCTTTAGAAAAACACAGAACATTCCTTCACGATATGCCAAACCAGCCTCTCCTCCTTCCTACGACACCCAGCTCTGCACTCCACCTCCCCCAGTCACTGCACGCGCGCACAGACACGCGCACGCGTATGCACACACACACACACACACACACACACACACACACACCGTCCTTTAAATGGTATGTACCATGCTATGAGGCCTACCAAACATCAGACACTCTTTATCAGCAGTTGTGCCAGGGTCTCCATGGCAACAGTATAATAGATTTGCCCTTATTCAATCCCAGAGGCCACATTGAAGCGCAATGCAAAATTTGCTAGGGCCTGAATTCCTTTCAAGCCATGGCTCATGTGTCAGGAAACAAGTCAATGCACAGACAGCCCCCCGCACAGAAAGATGGAGAGGAACCTTTTCTCTCCACTGCTGTTTGCTCACAGTGACATTCAGAAGCTCGGGCCCTTCTAGATCTCATTTCTGTCTTGTTTTCTAGTTATTAATTCACTTCTTGGGGTGGAGAAGAGAGTGGGGGAAGGGAGCGCCAGGCTTTGCAATAATCAACCACCAATGAAAGTGCAAAGCAAGCTGCATAAAAACGAACCAAGTGTCTCAGCCTCCAAGGTTATGTAGGATTCAATATGGCTGAAGCCCACCACGGCGGCCGACACCGTTCCATGATGTGAGGCACCCCGGAGCCAAGCGGGCCTGAGCAGCCCGCACAAACCTCCTTGACCCACACCGGAGTGGTATTCTGTGATGCTCAAGCGACCTTCCCCGGGGAAGGAGAGGCAGAAGAATGGACACATGCCCTTGTCTTGAAGCCAATCTCGGCAGGAGGGGAGAATTCCCGGGAGCTCACACCTGAAGTACACTGTGGCTAAAACAAGCACAGCTTAAAAGTTAAACAATCATTTGTTTCAGGTTTATTTTAATCATTAGCTTTGGGACTTACAAGATGATTACTTTGTGGGTTAATTATTTTCTGTGCTTGGCTTTCCAAACCTAATTGCTCAACTTCATTATTGTACATAGCGATCCATAGCTGGTTCCTAAAATTACCTGTCCAAATATTTTCCCTTTTGATTATCACAGAGAATTTGCTATTTTTCTCCTGGACTTGAAAGTTTGCAGAAATGACTTGGTGGGCAGACGCTTGTGTGTGATTTTTGAACACTGGACAAGAGATATCACAGCCATGAGCAAAGATTCAATCCCTGGTGGGATCAGAAAGAAGGTTCTTACAGGCCTTTGCCCAGATGAGGCCTGATTAACTTCAGGGCAGTAGTTCTCACACCTGAACATCTAGAAGAAGCATCTGGAGTATTGTTAAAACAATTTCTTGAACACTGCTGCCAGAGACTGTGACTCGGGAGTTAGCATTCCCAGCAAAGTCACAGATGATGCCGGTGCCGGTGCCGTTGGTCCACGGGCTGTGCCTCAGGAACCAGAGCTTTTGGCAAATCTCCAGCAGGAAAAGTTCCTCAACCTCAGACTCAAGGTTTATTTTGCCTGTTTACTGTAACTTCAACTTCAATCCTCTTCTAGAAGGGTATTACTTGTCATCTTAGCATAATTATCCCCTCCTCCAGAGGGTCAGACCTGCAGTTTCACCAGCACCTGGGACACAGCAAGGATGGAAGCCACGGGGAAGAAAAAAATTGTCAGGAGACCAAGATATATCCTCAGGCCTAACACTATGCCTGCCACACATTAGAGCTTGATCAGTATTTTTTTTTTTTTGAATGAATACATGAGTGAGTAAATATGATTGAATTGCAAGGCTTCCATACTTCAGGAAAGAGATCTTAAGTCAAGGATCTGGTGCTCTGTGTTCTATTTAAATTGAAATCAAGTCAAATGTCATACATCTGTTTTTAAAAGTGGCATATGAATTTTTGTGGGGGAGATTATATTGTGCTTTAAAATCTTCTAGGAAGCGGAGCCATAGGATGAATCACTGTAGAAAGCAAAATCCTTTTATAATTAAAAGCATTACTCTCTAATTTATCTAGTTTTATAAGTTTGGGTTTTCTTCAAGTAGGAAATACTGCATTTTTACTTCAAGACTCACCAGCTTTGCTTCTTACTGCACAAAATAAAAGGGTGTATTTCTGCGCAATGTTTTAAACTTGGAATCATTTATTTCTTTTCATTTCCCATTCCTGCTGATTAAACCCTAAAATCTGAGTCATTTTAACAAATAATCAGTTTCAACAATAACAAAATGTGGAGCCAATAGTACATAACACTGACTTGAGTCAGTGTTACAAGTCTGCTCCCTTTGACCAGAGAGGGTTTGGTTACCTGTGCTAAGTGAGTTATGCCCCAAAAAATGACACCTGGGCATGGGAAGGAGGGGAGGTAAACTGAATTACAGCACGTGCTTTGCAAATTACCTCATCTACAGTGAATTCAGGATAAGATAATGGCAGCGTTTTTCACCATACTCTACAGTATGTCTTCAGTTCCGAGTTTTTTCTTCCCAGAACAAGGCCAAGGGCACAGAAATGTGCAGACTCTTAGGCAGGGAGCCTCGCTTGTCCTTTCTGCCCTTCCAAGCAGGTGAGGTGCAGTGGGGAAAAAAGAACAGATCTCTGTTTCCCACCCTGCCCCTCACTTCAGTCCTTGAATAGTCTCATCCCTCATGGGCTGGTGAGAAAAATAAATGCAAATATCCAGAACTGCAGAACTGCTCAACTAGATCTTTGAAAGGGTGGGTCTGGATGCTTCCTTTTGCCAGAGAAGGGAGCTCCCAAGATCATGCAAGCAGTCAGGGGCAGAGATGGGGTGTGAGCCTCATGCCCACACTCGGACAGAAGTCCCAGGACACCTGCCCGTTGCTGTTTCAGCCTGTCTGCCCTCCCTGGAAGGGAGCCCGTCAAGCTGCTTGAGTAGATGTCCCCTCCCACAGCCCCCACCTGCCACAGGCTCCCTAAGAAGGGAGGATGAAGGCAGAGCGCTATCAGCAACTTTCAATTCAACAAATATTTATTGAGCACCTGCTGTGTGCCTGGTGCCGCACTGCACTGTGACAACCGCGGCATGAAAGGACACGGCGTTTTATTACAAGGTGGTTACAACCAGGTGAGTCTGTTTTTCATCACTTGACAATAGCAGTCTCCTCTGTTATGCTTTGCAAACTGGTCTACGTCCCCGTATGTCTGGGGCTACGGGTTAAACTGGTGGTTACTTCCTGATGTTTCCATTCTCCTTTACTATAAGTACATGATTTCCTTGATTTTATGAGAAAGATTTTTCTAATTCATGCTTTAAGATTTGGAAACGTGGATGGATGCCTCCGATGCTCACAGTATGTGTTAAATTGGTACTGTCCCCTTCCTTCCTTCCTTCCTTGCCATACAGATTAAGCTTCATCTCCGAATGATATCTTAGAATTGAGGATAGCAAGGAATTTAGGTTGGCATTTTTAATGTTAACTATTTTAGGCCACTGCACGATAACATGTCAGTTTTTAAAAGGTAAATGAACACTGCACCCAAGTCTCTCCTTTGTGGAGGGTGCTTTAGGCTCCCTCTCCAGAGTCCCCGAAATTGGACTTTTAGCTTCTCTGCCACTGTGGGCACTTCGAGAGGCAGGCAGCGAAGGGGGAGAGGACCCAGAAGCTCCAGTTTAGATGAGGCAGTGTTCTGAAGTGCCAAGCTGAGAATGGGATCTGCAGGACGAACATGATGCTGAGCGTTCCAGTCAGACCCTGAACCTGAACACGATGAGTCAAACGCTTCCAGATGAACTCACTCGTTTTCCTTTGACAAACATTCCTCTTCCAAGGAAAGCCGGTCTGTCATTTCCTGCTGTATTGTTGTGTTTCTCCACCTTGCCCCTTGCCTCAGTTCTTTGTGGCCAACACATACTCTGGATCCTGCCTCTTCTCGCCGTCCTGCTCAGCCACCTGTCCAGCCCCACGTTTGGCAGTAATGACCAGTGGACCGTGCCTTTCTTGCCAAGTGGAGCTGACGCTCTGTGGCCCATTGTTTGTGGGGCCACACTGCTGTCCCCATCACTGCCCCTATAGGACACTCATCAACAGCTGTGAGAGGCTTCCCATCCTCCCCCATAGAAAAGGAAGGCCCGAAAGGCTTCTCAGAGCATCAGTTCAGAGGTCCTGCAACCAGCCAAACAATACCCAATTATTCAACGGCTCCAATTCATTTTCTTCTGCTCCTCCCCCACTGTTACCCTCGAGAGAAAACTAATTTGCAGAAAAATAGCCCCTGCCAGCTAACTTCTTCTCCTAAATGTATGATGACCCCGAACTCTTGTCTCCGAGGGTACTTATTCCCGTAGCAAATGCGCAGTTCTGAAAAGCCCGTCTTCTCCTTTAAAAACCTCCCTCCCCCACCTTCGGCAGGGAGATGCTTTCTTTTCCTTTTATTCTTTGCTTCTCTTTTTAACATGTGTGCTGAAATTGGCACTTTCTCTTTTCAGTTCACTCCCTTCCCGGGATTAATGCAGGCAGCAATGGAGAAACGTGCACAATTTTTCCAGTCTCTGCACTAGGCGAACCCACGGGTGATGGATTAAATGTAACAGGCTCTACCTTACATATCACTATTTAAGCGAAGCGCCTTGTGGCCGGTGATGCATGGTGTCATCCAGAGAGCCCTGCACAAGTAGGGGAGCGCGGCTGCCTCCACTGTGTCTGAGTAAATAATGGGGCTAATGGCATTTGGTGCAAATGAGACTCCTATAGAACTCATAGTGCTTGTTGATCTTATTTTTCTTTGTCAAGCGCCTGCTTCGGTGTGGCCTGCCTTGGCTATCCAAGGGAGGAGGGAAGGTCTCCGGGAGTTCAGGATTTTGTAACTAATATTGAACACCAGTGAGAATGGATGCCAAGGTCGGGTTAACAATAAAGACAATTGATTTGGAAGTCAGGGTCGTGATGTGAAAGGCCCTGGA
This sequence comes from Meles meles, assembly GCF_922984935.1. Taxonomy (NCBI): domain Eukaryota; kingdom Metazoa; phylum Chordata; class Mammalia; order Carnivora; family Mustelidae; genus Meles; species Meles meles. The sequence goes on from NC_060068.1 coordinate 92,261,406, forward strand.
TGCTGCCAAAATATTTTCATTATGCTGTTTTTGTTATGGAAAAGACCAGGCCTGCAGACGGAGGCAGAGAGGTGGGAGGTGAGGCTGGAGCAAGGGAGTCTGGGAGGCACGAGAGGAATCAGAGCTCCAGGATTTACGGGTTGGGGGTCCCAAAGTTTCCTTTGCCTGGTGCTTGCCTCCCTTGGAGAGGAGTGTGGATGGACAGATACTGATCATCACATTTTTCCCTCAGCAGAACCTGGCAGTTCTGTACTCTCTCTGTCTCTCTCTCCTGCAGCAGAGAAGCTGGAGACAAATTCTTCCAGTTGTATTTGCAGGGGTAAGCTATTTCATGCATCACTGTGATTCCACTTTTCGCCCATGCCTACAAGATACCTGCATCACAGGGCTGTGTATTTTAACAAAATCCTGTTATTATTGGAGCTCTGACCCGATTTTGTTTCTATATTCTGAAGTAGAAAAGACTCCAGTGGCATGAAATTAGCAACACATTCTGCTAGTGTGTTAATTGTGTGAGAGTTTTTGGCAGGAGAATCTCTAAGCACTACATGGAATTTATTTTTTATTTAAATTTGGTAGTGATTTCACATTGTGTTTAAAGAGAGGTACCATGGCTGAAAACACTTGGGATTTACTGTATGTTCAGAAAAAGAAAAAAAATCTGTCTAATGCAGTGGTGCAGAAGGAATTATGTAATTTCTTCACTTAACAGGGAAGTTGCCAGTGTTGATTTCTAATTCATTACAAGAAATTGGCATTCCCAGGCAGTGGTTTGGGATATCCTTGACCCCAGTACAGTATCCAAACGCTGTTGTACCCAGTCAGTTGCTCACATAAAAGCAAAAACACATGAAAAAGAGAAAGTCAAAATCTCCCAGAATGGAGTGGCTGTTTTTCTCTAATGGATACCCCTTCTGAATCCCCCAGAAACCAAAGGGGGCTTTAAATGACCATGGCTGACCCCATGAACATGTGGATGGGGGAGCAATTCCCAGAAAGGGGGAAGGTGGGCAGACAAGCCAACAGATGTGTCCCACTAAAGAGAGTAGACTCCTGCTCTTATCTCAGTGACAGAAGACAACTTTGAAAGAGGAAAAAGGTAAAATAATGATGACTAAGTACTTACTGTCTACCAGCTATTGGATTGGCTGACCTATGTCATTTTATTACCCTGGCCACATACTAGATATGTGATTCTCTGCTCCCAGGCCCTTGCCCACCTCCTCTCCCATTTCCCTCCTTGCCTGTCACCCACCACACCCCAGTCTTCTGAGAGGCTCTGGGCTGCCCTGACTGGCAAGGAGCTCCTCCTTGGCCTTCATTCACTGTGTGGCTCAGCATAGCAGTTCAAATCAGGACAGACAGGGCTCTTCTGCCTAGTACTACTGCTTCTGTAACAAGTCCTTCTCTAGAATAACAAGCATGGCCTGAATTTGATTTGTGGTGTCAAGGAGAAAGACACAGAATATGACTCCAATTCCAGCTTCCTTGGGAAGATGATGTACTCCGAAATTCTGGGCTTCTGCATCTGTGAGAGATGGCCATACTTTACGCCAGGATTAAACAAGGTGATGGATGGAAAGCTCTCATCTCCGGGGCTGGTCCATGGGCTCTTCAGGTCCCTTTGCTTCCTGACCCCACAGCACGGCAGTCACACCTACTGAACCCACATTAGAGGCCAGAGACCATGCCAAGCTAGGCATGAACAGAGGTCCCCAGAGGTACCATGGAGTATGTACCACTCCTCATTTAACCCCCACATAACCTGGAAAGGGCAGTATGACCGTCCTCCGTGAAACCATACCTTGAAAAGCAGAGCCTGAATGTCACCTGGTTTGTCTGATTCCAAAGACTCTTAACTCAGTGGTTCTCAATGCTGGTCATCTGGAGAGCTTTTAAAACACTGACACATAGTCCCCACTACCTCGGACCAATTAGACGGACTGAGATGGGATTGAGTTTCTGTCACCTTTAAAAGTTACCCAAGAAATCTGATCTGATGGTCCCTGAGCTATGAAACCATTGTCTTAATTATGCTCAACTTACCTACCACTGGCCACGCAAACTAGGATAGCTTAACTAAGGAAGGGATTTCAAATGCTGGCTGCTCACTAATAATTAGACTGTGTTTACCACTTCTGAAGGCCCTACTATGACACAGACACTTGATGTTGTCTTTGATCCTCATAGCAACCATGCAGGAATGAAATGTGGTCAGTTTTCCTGGTTCACAGATTTATGTAAATAAATTAACACCTGGGATAAACAATCCATCCATAAACAATATCGTTAACATTATCACCATCACCACCACCATCATCTCTTGAATCCTCATAGTAGCCTCCACACCCATCCACTCAGCTCCCCATCAGCCCGGGAATCCGTGTGTGTCTTCCGTCTTCCTGCTGCCCCTTACCCCAAATGCCCGTCATCTCTCACCTGGACAACTGCAGCAGGCTTCCAACAACTCCCTGCCTCCAAGCGCATCCACCCCAAGTCGATTTTCTATAAAACAGCCAGGGTGACCTTTTTAAAACACAAATATTTAACCTTTCCTGACTGTAAAATGGTGATAACTGTCAGGGCACTATGTGTGTTTGGGGAGGCTGAGCCCTTTGTAAAAGTGCCCAAGGGAGGGGCAGGTGGGTGCCCAATCTTCTCCCTGTTCTCTCTGCCCGGCCACGCCTCCCTGTTGTCCGCCCCTACCCCACCCCACCCCCGGAGATCACATTGCCCTGAGTTCAGGGTGCTTTTTGTGATTTATGTGCCCAGAGGGTTTGTGTGAGAGAGAGAATGGCTTGGTTTAGGGAGAGGGACATGTGCTTTTCTAATTCACACAAAGGTTTTGTAGTAACAGCAACTGCCCTGAAGTTGAACCTACTTCGCTGAGTTATTATGCTAGACAAATGTGAAAATTTAAATAAAATGGAGGTTCCCTATGGGAGTTGAAATTTGAACCCTGGCTGTCAGTCTCTAAAGCTACTATCCTAACCCCTGTTGTTCCCTGGAATACAGAGAAGGGAAGCTCTCGGGGGTTTCTACGGATAGGAAATTCTTTGGGCAGCAGGCTTTCTGGGAAAAGCTTCACAGAGGTGGGAAGGTGCAGTCTCTCCCATTAGGGCCAGAATTAGGCCAGCCAAAGCCAACTACCTCATTCACGTTGCCCATCTCACCTAGGTAGGTCCTCACTTCCTTTGACCTTCTAAAAAGTGTTGTAAAACTTTGTATGAGAATATTTGTCTTAGGAGAGGGGAATTTAGGGGACAAGGTTATGCTTGGCGTCTGACCTCTGTTTCAAGTAGATTCATTCCAGGCTACCTACTTGATAGGTGAGGTGTAGATATAAAGAAAATGAGATTTTAATGTGATAATCTGTCACTATTCTTCCTTATCAGATCATTCCCTTCGCTGGCCTTTGGACTGAATACTTGGCACAGCAGTTTGGAACCAGAACATCCCTTAAAAATAATCTACTTCAATGGTTGGCATCCAAGAGCCCCTTAAGGATGGGGTCTTCACATGACTTTTTAATGTCTGTATCTCTGATCTCCTAAGTGTGGTAAGTTGGCATGGACTCACTCAAAGATCCATTTCTTTGTCTTTGACTAGAACTTTGGTAATTTAATATGTCAAAACTGTGGGCATCTCATGTTAAGTTCTGGCTAGCAGCTATAGCTTTCATTGATAAAAAATGAAAATAAAATCCCTCTGATCTAAAATCCCACTTGGGGCCCATGGCACCATCCTGCTTCTCAGACCAGGGTTTAGTTCACCACACCAAACTGTCATTTTCTTGACATTTAGCTCAATGATGAATTTTGTTGGATAATTAGCTTCCAATCATACAGCTTGAATTTCAATACAATAGTTTTTTTTTTTTTTCAAATTCCATTTTAAAGGAAACTTAAACTACTGGAAATTGAAAACCAGATCATTTAGCATCAATAGAAATAAATACTGTGGAAACAAAACACTGTTCCTGAATTTCAGCTAGCTATGGTTGCTTACTGGAGATCTTAACCAGATGCCTATTCACTCATTGTCAAGGAGAGGAATGGGAGAGATGAGGCCATAGTGGAATCCTGTTAAGAAAAAAGTGGCTCTGAGGCTCTCTCTAGAATCCTTATGGAAACACAATAAAAAGGGGAATACTTTTCTCACAAAAAGTATTTCATATTCCTGCTGCCTTCACCCTAAGGAAGAAATAATACGTTGCAGAGGTGGTAAAAGAAGTCAGAAATGGAGCCTCTGCCATCAGCCACTCTCTTCCCCTTTCCAGACCTTTCCAAGGACTCACCCCTTTTTCCTCTTGTTGAATCATCTCTATATTTTCCTCTCCTGTGCTCATTGATCCTTTTTCTCATTTGCTCCCCTCTTCCAGGGCCCTGTTTCTACTCTGTTAGGTCTCAAGCCATGGGGTTCCCAGTTGGCTGGTGAGGGGCCTTTGGGTTTTAGAGACAGAAAAAGAGAGAGTGGTAGAGGCAGAGAGCTGGTGGTGGTGCTAGACAGATCCACTGTTCAGGAATATCAGGTGTGATATTCCTGTTCAATCATCCAGGGTTTTTTTCGTTCTCCTCCGCATTTCCACCATGCCCTGTGAGTGCAACCGAGCCTCAGTGTTAACTCTGACACCCTGAGGAAGCCCTTCAGTCCCTTTCTCCCTTGCCCCCCTTCCCTGTGACCCCGCTCCTCCATAACAAGCAGGATGCTCTCCTCTTATCCTCTCTACATTTCGTTCTGTCTTCCTTCCTAAAGCATTTGTAGATTGCAACACTATTCCGGCATTCAATTGTGTAAGCTAGAGAGATTAGTTATTTGTCCAACATTTTCTATCCTGTGCACCACACTGCCTCAGCAAATTTTGGAGATTTAACCATCAGAAGCCAAAGAGAATGTGGTTATAGGTACCAGCTTCCTTGTTACCTGAATCTTCTCAATTATTTCCCCCTGCTCTGAGTCCCTTGTGTTTTGTTTATGCTGCAAAGTCCTGATTATCTAAAGCTCTTTTATCCAGAAACTGTTTCACAACCTGAAATGAGGTTGTGCTACTGGATATGTTTTATTTACTTTGAAAACTCTCTAGCTCACCTGAACCCCTGCTTGTCTGACTTCATTCAATGCCTGTCTAGATTCTTCAGATCTTCAGGGCTTTGGGGAGCCCCACTCCATTTTCCTATTGTTTAACCTCTGCTGCAGAGCAACTCTGATTTCAGCCTCACTTTCTACGGTAGAGACACGTGCCGTGTTATCTGAATCCCACAGTTGTTCCACTAGCTTTGTTCTTGCCAACTTTTAAAGCCCACGTTAAAAACATAAGAAATGGACTTTTGAACCTCCTTTGGTATTCTGAGGCAAGACAGCCAAAGGGAAAGGATGCCGTCCTCCATTAGCCCCCTATGTTCTTGGGTTGGTTCTGTAGTTGACTGTGTAACTTAAAACATGTCCCTGAATTCCCATGTATTGCCTTTCTCAAGCAGCCAATTGTGGGTAATAGTATCTAAGCTTCCTTATTAGCTGATGTTCTGTCAATTACAGAGAGTATAGCTTTAGAAAAGTTTACAGAGGACTATCATTTTTATAATTAATCTAGAGGAGTCTTTAATAATTATTTTAATAAAATCTCATATTTGGCAAAATAATGATGATGATGATGATGATAAGCGATAATGGAAAACTGGCATCAGATTGAGGCTTTCTCTGAACAATACAGAAAAGCTGATTTCCAGAGGATGAGCACCCTCATTCTGCTTGAACACATCCCATAAAAGAAAGATCACTACTACCTTTAAAAGTTTCCATTACTGAACTCTTAGTTAGATATTTCTTTCTTTTTTTTTTTTTTAAATATTTTATTTATTTGACAGAGAGAAATCACAACTAGGCAGAGAGGCAGGCAGAGAGAGAGGAGGAAGCAGGCTCTGCAGAGCAGAAAGCCCGATGTGGGGCTCGATCCCAGGACCCTGGGATCATGACCCGAGCCGAAGGCAGAGGCTTTAACCCACTGAGCCACCCAGGTGCCCCTAGATATTTCTTTCTTGCATAAGGCCAAAAATACCCTTTGCAAAATTTCCACCTGCTTTTCCTTCTGCAATTCAATTTGCCAACCATTCACCAAGCAACTCCTATATTCAAAGTTCTGTGTCAGTCATCTAGGGTTACAAAGATTAAGTCAGCTTGGTTTCTATACTTAAGATCTTTGCAAATAGTCTACGAATGAAAGGTTGCATGTTGTGCTGTATTTTAAAGACAGAGATACTCCACTATTAGCCAAGATGTAGGAATAGAGACTTACTCTCTTATCTGGAACAACCAAAATGATGAATAAAATTCGTGCAACAGTAGTTTTAAAAACACTGGATATGAGGCAACCAAAACCACTGACTCCCAAGAGATGGGGAATAAACAATTGCCCCTACACAAGCTTGAGAGACTTCTCAGACCCTTGTGCAGGGGTGGGAATTCCAGGCACAGGAATCCAGTGGACTCCCTGTGAGAAGATGGGGATGATTCCTGGAGACTAAGGCAACTAGAGTTTGCAGAACAGACTACAGAAGAGGGGAGAGCTGCACAGAGTACCAGACATCTACAGAGGGCCCCTCTTGGATATTCAGCAGAACATTGATCAAGGAATGTATGTGAGTAAGCTACCCCATGAGGAAGTTACCACCCTAAAAAATTAGAGGGAGCAGGACCATGAATAATGCCTGTTTCCACCAGCCAGACTGGAAAGCATCATAATTCATGGGGCATTGGGTAGAGTGCTCAGAAGTTGCCCCCCGCCCCCCACCTCAGGACTGAAAAATAATTCACCGTAGACTAAACACAGTTCTGGTTCCACCTAACAAATCTTAAAAACAAGACCCAAAAGGAGCAAACTGTTTACAAGCAATTTAACTGTATCCCAGAACAAAGCTCAAGAATATTTATAGGAATACAAAAATAGCCAGAACCCAGCAAAGGAAAATTCACAAAGTATGGCATCCAGTAAAAAAAATTACCAGTTATGCAAGGAGGCAGGAAAATATGACCAATAAGAGAGCAACTAACAACCAATCCAAAGCAGCTCAGAACTGACACAGATGTTAGAGTTAACAGACAAGGACATTCAAACAATTATTGAAACCGTATTATAGGTAGTCAACTAATGAAGTACAAACATGGGAGATATTTAAAAGACCCAGGATGAACTTCTACTGATGAAAACTACAATTTCTGAGATTAAAAATTACACTGAATGGATTGAATTATAGACTGGCTATTGTGAGAAAAAAACCTTTAAAGAACTTTAATAAATAGCAGTAGACACTCTGTTTAATTAAACACACAGAGAAAAAAAGAATGAAAAAAAAAGGAGACTCACTGATCTTTGGAACAATTTCAAGCAGTCCAACATCCATGTAATTGGGGTCTACAAGGAGAGTAGATGAGGGGGGAAGTAGGAAAAAAATTGGACCCCAACATGGGAAATGTAAAGCAAACTAAACCAACAAACATAATAAAGAAATTGTTCAAACCAATGCTAAAGAGAGAAATCTCAAAAGCAATCATAGGAAAATGACATATGATGTACAGAAGAACAACAGCAAAAGAATGGCAGCAATTTCTCATCAAAAACAATGCCAGTGGGCGCCTGGGTGGCTCAGTGGGTTAAGCCGCTGCCTTCGGCTCAGGTCATGATCTCGGGGTCCTGGGATCGAGTCCCGCGTCGGGCTCTCTGCTCAGCAGCGAGCCTGCTTCCCTCTCTCTCTCTCTGCCTGCCTCTCTGTCTACTTGTGATCTCTCTCTGTCAAATAAATAAATAAATAAAAATTTAAAAAAAAAGAACTATTTGTAAAAAAAAAAAAAAAAATGCCAGTGAGAAAACAGAAATGTCTTTAATGATGAACAACTGTCAACCTAGAATTCTATATCCAGTGCAAATACCTTTCAGAAATGAAGACAAAGTAAAGACTTTTTAGCAAAAGAAGAAAGACTTTGTCACTAGGAGATCCACACTACAAGAAATGTTAAAGGAAGTCCTTCAGGCAGAAGGAAAAATACCTGATCTACACAAAGGAATAAAGACCCCTGGAGTATATCAGACATTTTAAAATAGCTAAGGGTGTCTAAAAGATAACTGGCTATTTAAACAGCAACAAAAGATAATGTAAAGGGAGACTGGTAATATATATAAAGGACATATATGACAAAAATAGCATGAAGCCCTAGAGGGGAGAAATGGATGTATCCTATTATAAGGTTCTTAAGCAAATGTGAAGAACAGCATAGAAAAACAAAAAGTTTTAGCTAAAAGACAATGAAGGAGATCAGACAGAATCATAAAAAAATACTCAACCTAAAAGAAAGGCAGAAATAGAGGAATCAGGGAACACATAAAGGATGGGAAAAATAGATCTTGTCATCCGTTCTGGAATCAAAGGAAAAAACTATATCTCCCTTTCCAGAGTTAAACAGTTTCCTCTTATGTGGAAATGTTGCCAAGGCCTCATCTGAAGTGGGTGCTTCACAAGATGATGCTTGTCCTCCTTAAGGTATGACTTTGCCCTCCTCTCATTACCAATAACTAGGATCAGCTCTAAGCACAGTCTAATTCAGGAAGTAGAATTCCTTCTCACTGTACACCAAAGAAGTTGCAAGGCCTGACAAACAGGCATTGGCAGAAACCAGCAAAAACACTCAGGGAAGTGCACGTGGAAAGGGTGGGACAATGGAGGCCTGAAGATAAAGATGAATGGGAAGAAGTCATTGATATGGGAGCATTCTTCCTTGACTCAGGATTTAACATCCTGGCAAAAACATCAGGATCCAGTCATAATGCACTGCCAGCATGACTTTTCGAAACTTGGATACAACAATGGATTATAGCAAATAAGACAGAGCTGTTAGAATGAACGTGGCAGACTATCAATGAGGGGCCAAGGTGGTGGGGGTGGATTTACTACTGAGATCAGAAAAGTCCCCATCTGTTTATATTCCCCAGGAATTCCCAGAGGAGATTGCTTTGGCTAAAGCAATAAGAAATGCAGTGATGAAAAAACCACTGGTAACTCCAGCAGTGGCTGTCCCCTGCACCCTGGGGCTGATAGGAGGAAATGGTGCCATAAGTCTATGCTCCTTCACATCAGTAAGAATGATAGAATTCTGGAATGTCAGAGGTTAGTTGGCATTTCTTAAGTGAAAGGAGAAGGTATATGTGATTGCTATATGGGGACAAGGGCTGGAAGATGCTTTGACCTTAGACATCTGTCACAGCGGCTAAAAGGCCAGCACGTTCCCAATGACAAAACAGATTAACAGCCAACTAAGAGAGTACCTGACTTGTAGAACTGCAAAATGAAATTGTGAGCTAGCACAAGCACAACTCAAAGGAGATCCAGTAGGTCTGCAGAGCCACCTTGTAGTTATTTCCCCCTCCCCCAAGTGCATAATTTAGATAAACAAAGTAGCTGGCAGTATCCTTCCACTGGTTCCTTGACTTACAGAATAAGAGCCATGAGGTAGGAAGAGCCAAGTGGAACCCTGTGAAACTATCCATCTGCAATCCCACTGGCCAAGAGAGTAAACCCAAGTCAACACTGCATCTGTAAGAGAGTTAAGGCCACTATCAAAGACAAAGTACCTAGGGATGACATTCTCCATCACATCCATATATAATCCACCTGCACAGCCCTCGAAATTATTAACAGATCACGAAGGACACTAGTGGACTACCATAAACGTAACCAAGTGGTAGCCCCAATGTCAGTTGTTGAGCTATAAATGATATCTTTACTGAAACAGATCAACATAGCCTCTGGCACTATGTTGGTATTGATCTGGTGAACATATTCTTTTCAACCCATCATCAATAACCAGGATCAAAAGTAGGTCTCATTTAAGTGGGAAGGACATCTGTACACATTCAGAATCTTGCTTAAGGCTATGTGAAACCTCTCATGCAATGGCGAAGTAGACTATAGGGATCTTAACTGTCTTAATATGTGGGACATGATCCTGATGACATCATGTGGATTTAACCAGGGAAACAGAAACAGCAAATCATGTGGCAGAGGAATTAAACCCCTCAAAGATACCCCAATCTGCCACATCACTGACACTGTCAGGAGTCCAGTGATCTGAGGTGTGCTGCCACACCATCTTTGAGGTAATGGACAAATGTTGGATCTTATACCTTATTCCAGTCTTCTATTGCTGCATAACAAACCACAGAAATACCCAGTGAGGCACAACCACTACCATGTTACTGTGTTTGCCGGTTCTGACAGTCAGAAATTTGGAATGTCTTGTTTCAGCTTCTCGATTTCTACCAGCCTTTTCTGGGTTCTGTGGTAGAATTAAGTCCTAATGCCGTAAGGCATCCATTCATATATGACAAACTAATTTCTCTCCTGTGTGTCTAGGATGGCACTACTTATGTACTGTACTTGGGAGAATGGGGGGGTGGGGGGAAGTCACTCAAACTACTTTCTGTCTCCTGTGGCTCAAACGAAGAACCTCAGTTGAGAAAGGTTGGCTGGAGCTTTAAGTGGGGAAACTCTACCAGCTGGGGATGACTCAAACTGGACAAGAACCTTAGGGAGTCAATCCACTTATATTTCTAGTGCCTGGGCTGGGACACTTGAAGGCTAGCCTCAGTGAGGACTGTCAGCCAGAACACCGATATCATGGCCTTAGCGGGAGTGTTCCAACTGTGACTTCTTCACAGTATGGCACCTTCAGGGTAGTTGGAAGAGCAAGTGTTTCAATGAATAAGGGGGAAGCTACACAGCCTTTTATGACATAGTCTCTGAAGTCACAGAAGGTATCTTCTGTTGTCTTCACTTTGTTGAAGCAGTAAAAACCCTACCCAGATTCCAGAAGAGGGACATGGACCTCATTTCTTGATGGCAGGAGTGTCATAGAATTTTGAGGTCTTTTAAAACCACTAAAAAACTTCAGAAATTAGTGGCAGCATATACCAGTCTTGGGAATTCTGCTCTGATTCATTTGTTGGGTGACTTGGAAGGCCGCCAGTTTTGTCAGAGCAAATCTGCAGCGAATCTTGCCACACAGTCCCTATGACCAGTAGAACTCTTGGTGCTATTTACTGTGAATAAAGGTGTGTGTGTGTGAAGTCTCTGTCAAGCCTAATAAAAAGAGTTGCAGCACAGATCCTAGAGCTCTAGAGCTCAACTTTCCTTCTGCAGCAGAAAACTAAAAACCATTTGAAAAGCAGTTCCTGAGCCCTGATGGATCTTGGGACATCAAGTGGACTTGCAGCCAGATGACCATACAGAGTTGCACAGACACAGCAGTAGTACGACATCATACAGTTGTAATGGTTCACTTGAGATTGGGTCAGAAGGGACCCAAAGGACACAGGAAGTTTGGTCTCAGATTCCTGTGTTATCCATCTTCCTTACTCAGTTTACACCTAAGGCCTTATAGTTAGTTCCCTACAGTCAACAAATGAGGAAAAAACTTGGACCTAGTTCATCGATGGGTTGTCTTGACAAATTAGGGCTAGCAGTCACTGGACCACCATACCATAGCCCTGTTCATGGCGGCCCTGAAGAATAGTGACGGTCATGCCTCCCAATGAGCAGAGCTGTGAACAATGCACTTGGCTTATTCACTTTACGGGTCGGGGAAACCGTCTGAGTTATGGGTATATCTAGACCCAGGAGCAGTGGCAAAGGGCTTGCTGGTTGGGTCAAAACCTCAAAGGCTTGAAGTCAGGAGACAAGAAGATGAGAAAAGGTAGAGAAAAATCAGATAGATGGACTTCTGCTACTGGACACATAGCGCCTGGCTCTCCAGCTCAACACCAGGCACACCAGAGCACCTTGCCGACAAGGGTGGCACCAAACCACTAGGCGGACGAGATGTCTTGAGCAAGCCAGCCAGCCTGTCTCCCTAGCCCCTCCAGGACTTGCATGACAGAGGGACATGGGGAAGGGACAGAGGGTCTGAATGGCCTCAACAGGAGGAGTGCCATCTCACCAAGACCAGTCTAGCAACCGCTGTACTGAATCACTGAACCTGCTGTACTGGTCACCAGAGAGATGGCCAGGGAACCCTCTATATGGCACACTTTTCTTAAGGAAACCAGTCAGTCACTTGGAAGTAGGTTTTTTTTTTTTCCATCAGACGCTCTCTATTCCCAAGGAAACACTGACTCAGCCTTACCAGAAATGGATATGGGTTTGCCTTCCCTGACCCAGTGTCTCTGCCAACACTACCGTCGACTTAACCATTTTGATATATGTGCACATCTAGATATTTGAGGAATTAACACCCCAGGGGCAACCCTTGACAAGTTGGTGCCAGGAGCCATGAAATGATCCATCCTTTCTCTCTTTGAGAGGATGGTGCTCAAAGATCCAAGGAGCATGGAGCCCATTTGACCGACCAGGAACCGGCCTAACAAGTACGTTGGATTGTACTGACATCTCTTACTCCCCCAATTCCTGTGCCTGTGTTTCCCAAATCAACCACCTCCATCACCCTCCTTTCTCAGGCTCTGCTTTCTGAGAGAACCCAGGCTAAGACACTATCTCAGACCTCTTCATAAAACATGAATTTTCTGTGAAGTTAGATGCACACATGTTGTAATTCAAGCAATCTCTACTCATATGGACACAAAGGTGCCCTTTTGTTTGCTTGCTTATTTTTAGAAAAGGAAAAAAATTGGAGCAATGTATCAGGTTCCTGTTTAGGGTATGATAGATTCTGTTTGCGGATGCAATGCCCATCACGCTGGGTTTCAGGCAGGCTGTGCAGGTGGTGCCCTGCATGGGGGACTTGGCTGTGAGTGGGCGGGCCTTCCCTCACCAACTAGAGTCCTAGCAATGGGCTGCATCTGCCCAGAGGAAGGGGTGCCTACTTCTAATTCCCAGAAGGCACGGTGGCTCATGAAGTCCTGTACCTGAAAGCACTTCTACCCCAGGAGGCCACATCCCTTCTACCCGGGAAAACCATTCTAGAGACCAGCAAAGGAGGGCAAAGTTGGGGCCTTTTGACTGGTTGGTGGCACAGCTTTGAGACTGCTCTTGTGGGTGGTACCTGATCATATCTCACTGTAAAATGAAAGATGAAACTGATGAAAAATCTAGTAATAAATCCTCTAGGAGGAAGCAAAGAAATTTCAAGGAATAAGAGACTGAGCAGCAGATACTCACTCACCCCTGCCTGCCTCTCACTTACTTGCCACGCACCTGCAGGAAGTGACCCAGGAGGAAGTGAGATCTGAAAGGTGGATGAGATTTCTGCTCTGTCACCTGCACAACAGGGACACTGCCCCAAAATGTGACAGACTTGTTTTGCATTTTAGGCAGGCTGAGTGCCTAGCTCCAATTCAAACCCGAGGAGGTAATTCTACCCTCTTGGCTTCCAAGTAGCAGGGAGGGAAAGAGTGGCTCTTTTGTATGATCCTGGAACCCCACTTCTTGGTCAAAGTCCCAACTCTGATGCTTATCAGCTCAATTACTTTAACATCTCTGTGCCTCATTTTCTTTATGTGGGAACGTGAGGCAATTACTTTAACATCTCTGTGCCTCATTTTCTTTATGTGGGAACTGAGGACCATAGCAACTAACCTTTACTGACTGCTCGCTGTGTGCCAAGCCCAGTTAGGAACTCTTATAAATTTACTAATTTCTTCCTCATAATGATCCCCTGAACAAGACACTATTCTTGTGCCCATTTTACAGATGAGAAAAGAGAGTCACGCAGCTGGCGAATGGCAGAGGCAGCATTCAAACCCAGTAGCTGGCTCCACTATTCTACTCTCAGCCAAACGATAAAGTGGCAAACATTACCTCCTTTGCAGGGTTTGTTGAGAGATGCAGGTGAGTTCATCATGTGGAGTACTTAGAGCACATAGTGCAGGCCCCCTGTTCAACTAATGTGAGCTGCTGCCATCCTCCCGTCCCACTGTCACTCAGGGCTGCTGGCGAGGATGCTGAAGTGGTAGAGGGCACAGGTGTAGAGAGGAAATAGCAGATACCAGCCTGGGAGAGCTGAGGTGACATGGGTCTACTTTTCCCTGGCGGTCCCCCTGCTCCTCCAGGCAACATGGAGGAATGCACGACTCTCTCTTGTGTGTAACAGTCCACAAAGACTGTAACAGTCCACAAAGTTCTGGGTTCCCTCTGGGCCAGGTAACCTGTGATCCCATCCCCATGCTTCTGAAGCTCTGAACACAAGCAGAGAAACCTGATCTCTCACCTCCTGTTGCCCCAACAGGCTCTTCCTTTCTGTTTCAGTTTCCTGACTAGGAGACCTCTCTTTTCTCCAGGGGACCGACACTGGGGATTGTGCTACCTGTGTTTGCTGTACATACGCATTGTCAAACCCACTTCCTGCCTTCTCTGCTCTGTTCTGTGCACTAGCAGGCTAACCTCTGTGAACTGTTCTCCTTGACTCCCTTGTCAGCAGGCTTCCTGTCGGGCTCGGTCAATGGGAGGCACCAGCAAGAAAGAAGGCAGGAGAAGAGGGGTCGGAGGATTTCCTCCCTGCTTCACTGGGGTCCAACAAGGGCTGTGACCCTTCGCCACTCCAGCTTCTGCTAAGGGGAGCCCTCCTCCACAGCACCTGCCCCTGGCCTCTGGGAACGGTTTCCTCCTCTTGTCCCTTCACCCTAGTGGTGCTTGTGGCTTCCTCCTATTCTGGTATCTGGGTGCTCCCACCCCTGTCTGCTCCCTTTACCCATTTCACACCCCTGTAAACTGTGCCTTAATTCATGCCTTGCATTTCCACCATCTGGGTGAACTCAGGTCCCTGCCAGGACCGTGGCTGATATGCTCACACACAAGGGGACCACTTTATCCAGGAAGACCAGAGGTGGGGCTGTATCTGTTCCATTAATTATTATTCCAAAAGTTAATCTGAGTGAAAACGTTGCCTAGTACATTGTTAATGTTGATTAACATTAAAATTTAGAAATGATAGATGAGCATAAGAAAACAAATGCCACCCGTATTCTCAGCACAGAGAGATAAGCAGTATGTTACCACACACATTTTTTTCTTATCACAGAGGGATCACCTTGCATTGTTTTACTGGCTTAAACACAGTACGAATAATTTTCTTCCTCAACAAATACACTTCAGGGACACCCAGGTAGCTCAGTCGGTTAAGCGCTTGCCTTCAGCTCCAGTCATGATCCCAGGCTCCTGGGATCGAACACTGCCTTGGGCTCCCTACCCAGTGGAGGGTCTGTGTATCCCTCTCCTTCTTCCCCTGCTCTCCCCACCTCCCAGCACTTGTGCACTCTCTCTCTCCCAAATAAATAAAATCTCTAAAATAAATATATAGACTTCAACACTAATGGAGTTACTTCTAAAACCGCTAACTCAAACTTCCTAATGGCTGCATAATAGTCCACGTAGGGCTACTCCTATACTTTTAATCAGCCTTCTATTGACATTCAGGTAGGTCCCAATTTTTCCTTATTATAAACATTGTTGCAATAAACTCCCTTGTACAATATAAAATCTTTGAAAATATAACTGATAAACATTCTCCAGCAAAACTTACACAGATGCTGTGGCACCACTACCTCTCAAGAGATAATAATATCTTCCTTCCCTGCCTCCCACTGATGTTGTGAGGTTCCACTGAGAAAATGGAGACGTCAATCCTTTGTACACTGTAATGTGTGTGGGGGACTCTTACATGCGATCGAATTCTTTCACAACGACCCCACAAGGCAAGCATGGTGGATATATCCTCGAGGCACACTGTACCAACAATATGGCCAAACATGAAGAACTGAAGGCTTACTTTAGGCTTTTATACATGACGTCTCTGTTGCACAACAAAGTGTTGTGCGTTAAGAAAAGCAGCCTTCCAGCACCAGAGTAAACGCCCAGCTGGCAGTGCATTCGATCTGTTCTGGTGCATGTTAACTCATGCTGTCCCTTCCAGAAGGCCATGTCAAACAACTGAAGGAATCTGATTCATCCAAGAGGTCTGTGGGACTTGGAGGTCCCTCCCTGCCGATGTTGGTTAGCCCAACCCCTAGTGCTTATTGGTCATTAGAACTACCTTCCAGTCCTTTCCTAGTAGTCTCTTCTAAAAAGCACTTTAGATTAAAAAAAAATTGCTTGATTAAAAAAAACTGAGCAGTAGTTTAGCTTTGTTTTTGTTTTTTTTTTTAATTGGGACTTTTATGTCAAGTGGGGAAGCTTCATTGACATTTCATAGAAAAACCGCCCCATCACTGAGAAGGTGCTCCATTTTGGATGGATTCATGATTTACCTTGTACAAGTCTAAGCTCGTGGATGTTCTCTGCTCTTGCTGAGGCAATACGATTAAAATGTCAAACAAAGTTTCCTGGAGCAAGAGTCCTACACAGCTTTCAATTCTTTTTTTTTTTTTTAAAGATTTTATTTATTTATTTGTCAGAGAGAGAGAGAGACAGAGAGAGAAAGATCACAAGTAGGCAGAGAGGCAGGCAGAGGCAGAGGGAGAAGCAGGCTCCCTGCCGAGCAAGGAGTCCGATATGGGACTCGATCCCAGGACCCTGGGATCATGACCTGAGCCGAAGGCAGCCGCTTAACCAACTGAGCCACCCAGGCGTCCCGCAGCTTTCAATTCTTAATGAAAGACACCAGACAAGTTTTCAAAATCTGACTTGAGCCAAAGTAATGCTAGTTGTTAGGTAGTGTGAAAAGAAAAGGTCTCAGTGCCTTAAAGTGGTGATGTTCTACCAAGGAAAATGACATTCTGAGGCATGGTATTCTTTATGATTGCTTGTTTTCTGTTGTGGTCCCGTTTTGCCACAAAAATTCAATAAAAGGGACATAACCCTATGTTATAATGCCATAAAGTGTTTTTATTTTAAATCCCTGTGAATTAAGAAGAGGCACCAAAACTTCTCTCTGACTCTTTTCTCAAATACTGGTTTATTTTTCTCTCTTCTGGGAAGGACAGAAAGGAGGAGCAGAATAAGCTGTTTATGCCAGATATAACTCATCTCAGTGGTACCAGAGGTCCATGGCCTGCTTTCTGTGTGGCTCAAGGAAGCACCTGTCACCGAGTCCCACAACCTGATCTAGGGGTCTTGGCAAGGAAAGGTGTGCACCCCTCACAGAGATGCTGAAATTGACTTTGTTTCCTTCCCTCCTAATCTTACATCTGTAGATATTCTGTAGTTTCCATGGGTTTATTCATTTCCATCACCACCACTGCCTTATGGTTGTCGTTTTTTGGTGGGTTGTTTTTTGCTTTGTTTTGTTTTTGCAGTTGTGTATTCAACCAAAGAAAATGAGTAAGAAAAAAAATTATGATAACAACAAAAAAAAAATGATTCAAAATTGCCATATGTGAGACCCATGGGAATCCCTGATTAATTTTCATTTTCATCATTTAGCTCTGAGCTTGGCCTGATTCACTAAATGTGTGAGTAAGTATGTTCATGGACTTGATTTCCTTGCAGCTTTGGGGGAAATGATCAGCTCCTGAAAGGTAAGATCAAACTCCATGTGCCACCGGCCCCAATACCACAGCAGCAGACTTCTATCACACAGCGATCTCTAAAGTGGGAATTTTGAAAGACTTTAGAGAGCACTCAGCTTATACTGAAAGCACCATGTCCTAGATAGAATTGTCCATTCCTTTGTCTATGTTTCCCTTGTCTTTTCTTGGATCCACATTCTCCTACCCATTTTGAGTGCCCAAAATACTGATTCTGAAATAATAATCTGTTAGAGAATAGTTACAAGTGTTAGGATACTCAAGGAGTCTCATTGGAAACGGAAGGACCAGCATGAAAATGGCACAAAAAGTACTTGGGGTGGGGCGCCTGGGTGGCTCAGTAGGTTAAAGCCTCTGCCTTCGGCTCAGGTCATGATCTCAGGGTCCTGGGATCGAGCCCCGCATCAGGATCCCTGCTCGGCAGGGAGTCTGCTTCCCCCCCTCTCTCTGCCTGGCTCTCTGCCTACTTGCGATCTCTGTCAAAAAAAATAAAATAAAATCTTAAAAAAAAAAAAAGTACTTGGGGAAATCCAGAAGTGGGCGGCACTGTATGGCGGCAACCATTAGGAAAGTCTCCAGAGAGGAGCAGAGGGGAGCTGAGCCTTGGACAGACAGGAAGGTTGGATGGAACTGAGCGAAGCAGGCAAGAGGAGGAAAGACGAGGCATTCATGGAGTGTGCGTTGACAGAGGTGAAAAGGTAAGTCTGAACAGGTGTGCTAAGGAAATGCTGAGTCTGATTAGAAAAAGTTTTCACAAAGGCAGCATGTAAATACATGCGAGAGAGGAACCAGTCAGTTTAATGAAAGCCCAAGAGATTCGGACTTGATCCTACAAGCAACAGAAGGGAAAACGACAGGGGGAAGATATCTTTAAAGACAATGGATGCAACACTAATGGCCAACATGGATATCATGAGACTCCTGCACAGTCCCGTTGAGGGGCTGTGAGGCTAGGGAGGAGACATGGTGGCTGTGACAACAGAGGGGGTAGAAGTGAGTGATCGAGGCTGGACAAGAAGACTTCACAGAACTTTGGAAGCCGCCCAGTGTCCTCTCAGCAATTGTGTCGTGAATAAAGCCTTTCTTTTTCTCTGAAAGTCTCACCATTCTAGTCCTTGACTTTGCCTTTGACGGTCTGATCAGCTCTGCTGTGCTAAAATGTTAAGGGCTGACTATGACTAAAATAGGAGCAAGAGAACAAAAAGGCACAGTGACGAAAAATATTGAGCCGTGGGCACGCTCTAAGAAATAACATCTCATAGAATTCCTTCAAAATTCTAGTAAAATACATTTTTCAATAGCAAGAAAACAAAACAAAACAAAAAAAGGGCAGGCTTGCAGGGAGTTACACAAGAAGCCATTTACTCCAAATTTTTCTTCAAGTTGGGGCGTTTGTGTTGCAGTGGATCGCTGTGACACCAAGAGAAAGCACATCAGCCTGGATTAGATATCATGACTCTGCCTTCCAAATTGCGCTGATGGCTGAGGGTCATGGCCCTCAACACATCTGGACTCCAGGAATGAGTCATTTCAAGAGGCACCCCCAAACAGAAGTTTCTGTTCCCTCCCCTTGCTCTACTGTGTACTCTGCACTTGGACTACCTGTTAAACAAATCAGGCAAGAAAACAAGAGTTCTCTAAAGCAGTCATGCAAATTTGCACAGGCAGAGGGTCTGAAAGGAATCAGGCCTGGCCAAAATGACCCAGGCAGCTGCCAAGGGAAAGAACCTTGCTTCTAAGAATGTTCTGCAGTCTTCCACGTCTCCTGCCATGACAGGCAACAGTGGTGTGACAATTAAGTGTGGTGGGTGGGCATTTCTGTGGGCTGGGAGCCTATTTTAACTTCCAACTGTGGGAGTGAGCTTTAACTCTGTGCTAAAATTAGGGGAATCCAGCAACTCCTGTGGTTATTTCAATCAGTTCCCTCTTATTGAGTAGCAGCAGCACAGTTAAGTAATAACACGGTAACCTTGCCAAGACAGAAATGAAACGCTGAGTGTTGCCCAGTTGGACCTGAAATCACTTCAATGATCTAAGTGGAGAACCAGACCAACAAAAGGGCTGTTGGCACCTCGGAGGTGGGGGGAACTGGGGACATGGACTAGAGTCCCCACAGCGGCTCCTCTGACGCTAGGGGAAATTTCAAGGGAACAGGAACGGATGGGCCGGGCCTTCTGAATTTCCCTAACAAAGTGCCAAGATTCCCAATGGTCAGGAAGACTTGGTTTGATCTCCCCTCTCAGAGACTACACACTGGCTCTGCCAGGGCAGCCCATAGCCAGAGCCAGGGCATCAACAAGACCTTGGCCCTGGTGCTTGAGCTCACACCACACTAATGAGTGTAATAACAATCTAGATAAATAGCTTCTTACAGCCGTGCTGTGCAGAGGGTTGTTCGGACTGGCTCTCCTTAGGGAGGAGGATTTTTCTCTGACTGAGAGGGAGAAAGGCCATGGTGTCAGCTCCCAGTTCAGAGCAGAGAACCAAGATAAGGAGAAAATGAAAAGGAGGAGGAGGGCAGAACCAGAAGCCTTGAAGAAAGCTTCTTTTGAGGATACTTGGAGCACCAAGGGGTGCATCAGCCCTGAACCATCCCCACTGGGCTGAGGTTGGAGATGGAGGGAGAGAGGGGAGGGGGACCCGAGATGGCAAACGTCACGGATTACCACAGTTTGAGCACCTGAACACTGGGGTTTTCATTTCACCTTCCCCACCCTCCTGACTGTGTTGGCTATTTTCTTCTGTGTGGTTAGGCTGATCTGAATTCGAGTCCAGCCCATAGTCAAGGGGCAGGGGGTACATGGGGGGAGGACTGCCAGGAGGTGGGATCTCTGGTGGCTATCCAAGAAGTTGGGTAGTGCATACATCAACATCGTTTAGCCTGTCTGCTAAGAAGCAGAACGAACAACAGGGATGGAAGGAGGAAATCGGCCTACTGTGCTACGGGCCTGATAGTGTTGTCAACCCTGGCCATGCTTCAGAATTATCTAGGGTGCATCTAAAAAATACGGACACCTGGACCATACCCCAGACATTCTAACGTGTTTGGTCACAGGTAGGGCCTAGGCATCAGAATGTTTCAACTTCCCCATGTCATTCCAATGAGCCGCAGGATTGGCAGACATTGAGTCTTTCCAGCAAAGGTTAGGTAAGGGACAAGACTGAAGGGAAAGCATGGGCACACGTTCTGGGTGTCTCCAGGTGGAAAGGCCAATTAAGGGGCACTGGAAGAGGACTTCTCATCCCCTACTTGAGGGCTGAGTCCCCTCCATACCATCGCTGACAAAGTGCCTTAGCTTCTAGAAACCCCTCCCCCCACCCCCACCTCCCCCACACAAGGACAGGTAGCTCATAGTGGGACACAGCTGCCTGCCTGAAGGTCACCTAATGTTGAGCTGATTTCATTGCTCTCTTCTATTCTTATTCCTATCCTTTGGGTTTTAGTAGAAAGGCAAAAAGAGAACTCCACACAGTGTCGTAAAAACACAAAGTCTGAGCACCAGCTGTATTATTGGATGGAAGGTTTGGTCCTGTGATACTGTCAAGCCACAAGGAAGCCCACTTAGGGAGGGGCAGGTCTTAGCAGTTCCGAAGTTCATTTCTCCCCTCTCTGCTCCTAGAAGCCCACCTGCCGCACATCCCATCCCCTGTACCCCACAGCATTCTTCGTGTTCTGACAGGACCATGGGCTCAAGAGCTTAATGGGTTACTTTGTCTTTTGTTTTAATAATTGTCTTCACTGCCTTATCCTGAAATCAGGGCTCTACAGAAAAGCTCGTAGATTTTGTTTCATTTATTAATTGTTTTCATTCAACAAATCCTTATTAAAAGTCAGTTTGGTGCTGAGTCCCCAAAGCTATGATGGTGGGATACAGGCAGCCCTGGTCCAGCTGCCACGGAGCCCCCACTGAATAATCATACAGACACCTGTCAAACCACAAGTATGATCAGTGGGGTACAGGAAAGCTCATCTGGGGGCCTGGCCCCATGTGAATGTGAGGGAAGGTGAGGAGGCGTTGGCTATGGGAATGGTGGAGAGCTCAAAGAGTGGTTCAGGCAGAGGAAGAAGCCTGGACTAAGGTCCCGGGCAGAGAGGGAATACACGTGTAGGAAAAATCAAAAAAACTACTCTAGAGCAAGTGGGAAGGAACTCAGGAGGGAGTGTGGCTGAGGAGAGGGTAGAAGCCATGTTAGGGTACATTACCATCACGAGAATGGTAGAAGGCCAACCTTCTACCAAAAGGGTTCTCTAGTCAAGATCAAGTATAAAGATGTCAGAAAGAGCCTCAAAATTCAGTACTCTCCTCCCCCCAATTTTTTTGTTTACTTACTTGTTTATTTTTAAGGATTTATTTATTTATTTGAGAGAGAGCTCGCACCTGTGGTGGGGGGGTGGGCAGGGGCAGAGGGAGAGAAAGAATCTTAAGCAGACTTCACAATGAGCACAGAGCCCAGTGTGGGGCTCCATCTCATGACCCTGATATCATGAGCTGAGCTGAAACCAAGAGCTGGACACTTAACGGATAGCCACCCAAGCAGGTGCCCCATTCCCCCAATTTTGCCATTACCCTGCATTTGGGTTTTAGAACATAGAAAGTTCCTCCTAGAAACTGGAAAATCCTTTTTAAATAACCAAAGGCCTCTATCATTTATTCATTCTACAACTATTCCCAGGCATCCACTATGCACTGGGCATTGCCCCTTGGCCACTGCCCACAAAGAGCTTATAGCCAGCAGAGAGGGAAAGACCAGGAAAAGCAGACATGCTGCCAGGGGCCACCCTGAGTCTCCTGATAGTCCCAGTGCTTCCCCCAACCCCAACCTTCCTCAAACTGGCATTGGTATGAGGAAAGCTGAGACTCCCTAAGACAACAGCAAACAAAAGAGTCCCTCTCCTATCAGCCTAGTGATGAGACACAGGTAATACATAAAAATATTGCATATATATACAAACCACATAGTTATAAATGCTATGAAATGATAAATCAGGTAAGGGGGGAACCAAATGATGGTTTGTAGCAGCTGTACAAGACAGCTGCTATAGCATGGAAGGCTTCTCATGAAGTAACATTTTAGCAGGCAGCACATTAGGAAGTTACATGGAGAAACAACATTCTAGGGAGAGGGTAGAGCAAGTGCAAAGATCCTGAGGTAGAAGCATGCTTAGCATGTTTCAGGAACATAGGTAAGTCAGTGAAACCGGAGGGGAGCAAGCAGGGAGAGGGACAGCAAGAGGAGACTGTTCCTAGGGAATAGAGGGTATGGTGTCAGAGAGGGAGGCAGGAACCAGGTCACAGAGTCTTGTAGGCCACAGTAAGGAGTTTGGAGTCAATTTGCAATGGAAAGTCAGCATCTATAATAAAGCCTTGCACAAGGTGGTTAAGTGCTGAGAAAAAATAAATCAGGTTAAAGGGATAGAGAGAGACTGGAAGGATGGGGAAGCTATTTAAAACAATCAGTCAGAGAAGTTCTCTCTGAGGAAGTGACTTCAGGGCTGAGTCTTGAACTATGTGAAGCAGCAACCATACAGATTTCTGGGAGAAGCCAGTTCTAGGCAGAGAAAATAGCACTCAAGTGGGAATATGCTTGACATATTCTGGAAAGAGCAAGGAGGTAACAATGGCTGGTGCTTAGTGTGGGAGGAAAGGATAGAAGGAGACTAGGCTGGGGAAGGAGTCAAGGGCCAGTTCCAGAGGCCTTGGAGGCCAGAGTAAGGCCTTCTATTTTATACGCACCAGAAAGACTTTGAGGATTTCAAGTAGAGGAATGATCTCTCTGTTTTAATAGGATAACTCTGATTACTGGGTTGAGAACAGACGATAGCGAGGAAGAAATAGAAGCGGGGACATGGGGTTTGCAGTGGCCGAGAAGTTTCGGCCTACAACAGCAATGGCATCAGTGATTAGGCTGGGATTGGATCAGAAAGCAGAACTGGTAGTATTCGCTGATGCTGTAGATAGAGAGGCGGGAGGGAAAAAAAAGAAATCAAGATGGCTCTGTTTGTGTCTTTTGTTGGCTTGTTGAATGAACTGAATCAAAACCCAGTGAATTTCTGCAGATGGAAGACAGCCTCCGGAAGGGGTAGCCCTGGGTGAAGGGTCACAGCCTGGTGATAGGGGAGATATGGAGGGGAACAGGAAGGCACCACAAGGCTGGGAACAGGGAGCAAGGAAAGGAAGGGGAGCCCTGGGGGACCCGAAAGAGATGGGGTGGTGGAGGACCTCTAGTGGACAACCTGCGAGTTTTGATACCTACATTACATTTTTTAACCATTATACTGTAAAAATGACTCCGTGTAAGTACAGGTCTATGGATTTGGGTGGATGTATCAATATTTGGATAACTACCTGAGACACAGAACAATTCCATTGCCCCAAAAAACTCCCTCATCGTATCCCTTAGTTCTGTTCTCCATGACCACAGTTGTGTCTCTTGGAAATTGCCGTATACATTGAATCATATGGCGTAGGTCTCTTGAGACCCGATTCTTTCGCTCAGAATGCTTTCTTTTTTTTTTTTTATTTTATTTATTTGACAGAGAGAAATCACAACTAGGCAGAGAGGCAGGCAGAGAGGCAGGCAGAGAGAGAGGCAGAGAGAGAGGAGGAAGCAGGCTCCCTGCGGAGCAGAGAGCCCAACATGGGGCTCGATCCCAGGACCCTGGGATCATGACCTGAGCCGAGGGCAGAGGCTTTAACCCACTGAGCCACCCAGGTGCCCCGCTCAGAATGCTTTCAAACACCTTTGAGATCCATTCTAACTATTGCCTGTTATTGCTGAGTTAAGTATTTCATTGTATGGATGCACCCCAGCTTGTTTGTCCATTCACCTGTTGAAGGACCTCCGGATCATTTCCAGGTATGGGCAGTTACAAAGACAGCTGCCACAAACATCTGTGGATAGGTTTTTGTGAGAACATGATTTTCATCTCTCTAGGATAAAACACCCACGGTGGGATTGCCGGGTAGGGTGGTAAGAGTGCATTTAACTTCAGACTGTTAATATGGTGAACCGCACTTGATCATGGTAGAATAGTCTTTATATATTGCTGGATTTGACTTCCTATGACTTTGTTGAAAAGTTTCTGTGGCTCTTCATGAGGGATATTGACCTGCAGTTATCTTTTTTCTTTCTTTCTTTTTTGGAGGGGGGAGGGAGGGTATCACCTTTGTGAGATACAGATTAAAGCAGTGTTTAGAGGGAAACTTATAACATTATGAAATGCTAGAAAAGAAGAAAGTATTCAAATCAATAATCTAAGTTTCCCTCTTAAAAAAGTAGAAAACGGAGACCAAAATAAACATGGAGCCAGCAGAAAACAAGAAAGAAAGAAACATAAGAACAGAAATCAATGAAACAACAGGATCTGTCTGTTATCAGGTTAACATTGGCCTCCTAAGTTGAGTTGGAAAGCATTCCATTCACTTTCAATTTCTGGGAGAGACTGTATAGAATTGGTCTAATTTGTTTAAATGTTGAGTTAATTAATGGCGAAATCATCTGAGCGTGGAGATTTCTCCTTCAGAAGATTTTAAACCACAAATCCAATGTCTTTAATTGTTATAGAATATTCAAGTTATTTCTTTTATCTTGGTGAGTTTTGGTAATTTTGGGCTTTTGAAAGAAAATGATACAGTTCCTCAAAGTTGTTGAATTTATGTGCATAGAGTTGTTTGTAGTATTCCCTGATGATTTTTTTTCTTTATCGTCTATGAGATTTATAGCAATATCTTCTTTCATTCTTAGTATGGTAATTCGTGTCTTCTCTCTCTCCTCCTGCTCTCTCTCTCATTTCATCTTGCTAGAAGCCTATCAATTTTAATGATATTTGCAAAGAACCAATTTTTGGCTTTTTAAAATTTTCTCCATTGTTTTTCTGTTTTCAATTTCATTGATTTCTGCTCTTTATTGCTTCCTTCGCTCCCACTGCTGCCATTAAGGGATTGCTTGGGGACTGGGGTGTGAGGGAACAGAGAAGAGAAAAAAAGAAATGATGGCTTTTTGCTCTCTTTCTGAGAATTAGGAGTCTCTTTCCCCAGTCCTTGAGCACTCCTGGTGCTCTCCCAACCCGCTCTCTAGAAGCCACTTCTTTTCTGGCTGCATCAAGCTCAGGAAGGGGGCGAATGGAGGGGAAAAATGGTAAGCTTGCCCCCAGTTCTGTGGTACTTCGATTTCTGATCTTCTTCCCCAATTCAGCTTTCAGAGTCTTCATCATCCTATCTAGGTTTTATAGTTGCAGTCATCGGAATTCCAGGTGGAGTGTGTTTCTCCCATCTGAAACTTTTCCCCCACATTCTTTGAGCTGATTCAGAGAGGGTTTGGGGACCTCGGATGTGTGGTCCTCCTGTCTTCTACCCCCACCGCTGTTCTCTCTCCATGGGCTTCCCTGCAGCACGACTGCCCTGACGCCCACCCATCCCCTGGGTTCCCAGGCATCATCTCTGCAGCTGAGGTTGAGGGAACTTGTGTGATTGGCACATCCAGGACTGGACACATCCCAGACAGCAAAGGAGCATTTCTTCCTCCCAAGATCGATTCCTACATGAGAATTAGTAGTTCATTCCAGAGGGGATTCTTAGTGATTCCTAAGTCTTGGAACATCCTATTCAAACGTGGTTCCATTGGTCCTAGTGGCTTCCAGTTGATTCCATGAAGTTCTCTTCCTGGCCAGACTGACGGTTCCTAAAATGACTGGATTTCTTCTTACAAACTTACTCAACAGAGAAGCAAGCCTACCTCTTCCCCAGGTTCCTGTGGTCTTTTCTTAGGCTAGGAGATTCTTTCCAAACATCCATCACTCTGCTGAGAAGGCAGTCTGAGCTGGGCATCCGCATGGCCCTCACAGAGCTGAGAGGCAATTCTCCTGGTGCAATTAGAGAGAAATGGCCCAGTTACCATGCCCTGGCAGGGCTGATGGAGAGAAAGCCTGACGCTAAATAAGAAACCCAACCTTGTCCTCCAGACCTGCCTGCACCCAAGTTGCCTAGCAAGTCCAGGGCCTATCTTTTGAATGTATTTTGAAATTAAAGTCAACGTGGAAATGAGGTGTGTGGGTGAGTGGGAGGCTCAACCGAAATGGTCATTGTGCACCAGACTGGTTATCTCATTGGTTGTGAGACAATAAAAGAGGATCAGATAAACACAGGCATAACCTCTGCCTCCATCGATAAGGCAAATCATCCTTTGTATCATTTGTCTTTCTTTCAGACTGATTACAAAAGGCATAGAGATGAACAATTCATGCCTAAACACAGGAGAGCTTGAAAGCTAGTGCATGTCAGATGTTTACTCTAGGTCATCATTAAGAGGTTGAGTGGATTTGCTTATAAACACAGGCTATCTTGTCGGGGGGAAGGAAGGAGACAAAAAGTGTCTTGTCGTGTGGAGACTGCTCTTTTAAAGACACATTGCAACTTTTCTGCCACGCACAGTAAGTTATAGAGATAATTCTTTTTATAGGAGATGAAATGTTGTCTCCTGAGCAGTGCAAAGCATAATGTGTTATAGAAACAATGCTTTTTCTCTCACTTTGTGTAAATGTCATTTTTCATTACCCACCGAAGAAGAGTGTGCTGGAGAGTGAAATGGGAGCAGCATTGCCCCTTCTGCAGATGGCCAGGCACTTCCTGACATGTACTCAGCGAAGACTTCCCCTGGAGCCCACTGGAGTCCCGGGCGTTCTCCCCAGGGCAGCCCCCCTCCCCCAACAGTGAAGTTCGGGGATGTCGCAACTTCCCAGGTTATCCCTTTCCACTGCCCTCATTCTCTGCTGAGGCTTTTGTGGGTGGCGGTGATGGTTGTTGCTCCCACCCAGACCAACCGAAGGCAGCTAAAGAAAAAAGTGCCAAGACAAACAGAACGAGAGCCTTGGGGACCCGGTAATGGGTACAGAGCGTAGAGTGTGGTAATCATTCTTTTGATTTGTGCTCAGATACGTTTTCTATTTGCTTTTGCACAGAATGCACATTTTCCCCCTGGATTGCAAATAATCTGAACCCGGGTAAAACTGTCACAAAGTGGCCTTCAAACATCATGTCTGTGTTGGAACTGAATGACTGATCAGACATTTAAATATGGAAACTGGGAATTCGGGTAAATTGCACTGATACAGTTTCTCAGAGTTGTTTAAACAATCTCTGCTTTCTTGGGTCTCTGTCTCTCTCTCCCCCTCTTTCTCTCAAGAGTTCTGCATTTTTTCCTTCTAATTTTGCTCCCATTGTTCCAATTCTAGTGTCACTCACTGATGTGGTTGCCCCTTAAAATTATTTTTACATCATTCCTAATAGATAAAACAAGGAAAAGAAGATGAGATTGCATTATTAACATTGTCAGTGTCTGGTCCCTCTGCCCTTTCTCCAGGGTCAATGTCTAGAGCTAATCCAAATCTTCCTGCATTGTCACCAGTGTCTTCTGACAAGCCCCTCTGAAGTTAAAAACAGGCAAAGAAATAAGCACATACCGAATGACCGCTAAGACTGTGTGTCCTGCACACGGCCCTCCCCCAGGGTCGGGGAGGGGGTAGCAGCTGGCATAGGAACCAGTGGGTTCACACCATGCTGGCTGAGGCTCCTGTCTGGTGGGGCCCCTGACAGCAGTCGGGCAAAGGAATCCTACCACGGGGCTCTAGTCCCACATTAATGTCAAGCACTGGGTTTTCTTTTAGTTACTCAAGGATCAAAGGGAAATTATTCAATAAAAAGGAACTTAAAGGGGACTTCTGGGCCAACACAAACCTTAATCAAAAACACTTGTTCAAACGCAGCTTCCTTGACCTGCCTTTTCACAGAGTCTTTCCAGTTCGTATACACATTTGCGATTAAAATAAGGATTTTCTCCATTGCAATTCAGCGTTCCCTTGCCTCTCAGCTGACCAGAGTTTCACAAGGGTGACGTGACAGTTTGTTGCTAAGGAACTGAAGATATATGTCACAATTCAGCATTCTGATGAAGAAGAGTAAATTCTTTTCAACAGATTGAATATTAAGTATAAAGAAGCAGTGTGTGTGTGTGTGTGTGTGTGTGTGTGTGTGTGTGTGTGTGCGCGCGCATGCAGTATTAGAACTGACAATAGCCAGGTTTCACACAAGCACACTGCTGTCAGAAATGTGGATGATCGGGGCGCCTGGGTGGCTCAGGCAGTTAAGCACCTGCCTTTGGCTCAGGTCATGATCCCAGGGTCCTGGGATCGAGCCCTGCATTGGGCTCTCTGCTTAGCAGGAGGCTGCTTCTCCTTCTCCCTCTGCGTGCTGCTCCCCTTGCTTGTGTCCTCTGTCAAATAAATAAATAAAATCTTAAAGATAAAATAAAATAAAAAATGAAATGTGGATGATCAGCTACTTCCTCTATAAAAGCTCCTCTTTAATAACCCTCCGTTGCCTCACTTGTAAGAATACCGTCATGTGTTTGAACTTTTCACTCCAGCTTGTTTTGCTCCCCTCTGTTCAATGCCTGTTCCCTCACACTGTCATGTCAGGGATTTATCACACTGTGACCTCGAGTCACAGTTTTCTCTTAAAAGGAGTCAAGCACAAACTTCCCAAGTCTCTAATATTCTAGGTGTTCGGCAGGGAGACTGGAACATTCCTCCCACTTGAAGTCCACCCACATCAATGTTTCTCGAAAATCTACTCCTCTTAGTCACGACCTATGAACACGAATAGAACGCAGCTAATGTTTCCCCATATCCCATGTGCCTGAACACTGGGGAAAGTTAGAAATTATATAGTTTGCGATCTCCAGGGAGAAGAGCACTAACTTCACAGTTTTTTTTAAATAGAATTCTTTAAGAAGCAGAACATTTAAAATGTGTCCTTCTTCTTTTGCAGCATGAAAAAAGAGCTCTGCCTCTCAATGTGGTTCGCCTGCTATCATGTTGCTGATTCTGTGATGGTTAGATTAAGAAAAATGGGAAAATCTCACAGCAGATAATGCCGCAAACGGAATGGTATGCATACAATAATAGATAAGTACACACCATGAATTGAAGAGGAAATGGATATATGTAGAAAAGGAAACAGTGATCCTTTGAAAATTGAAGATAAGAGCTTAATTACTTATAAAACTAAAGGAAGATGTGACCTGAATTTTACTAGAGAGAAGTAAACGTCGTGGTCAAATCCTTGGGTACTAGGCCAACATTTTGCTTGAATTCTCTCTCTCTCTATGCAGTAGGAGGCCAATTCGGAGTAATGCATGTTTACTCTGCCTAATTGAGGAGGTTGGACACTAATGAGTTTTCTGAACACTGCAGAAAAGAATGTTGCATGTGAAAGGAAACCAAAGGGTACATGGAAATGGAAAAAAAAAATGTCACCAAAGGGTACATGGAAATGAAAGAAAAGAAAAGAAAAGAAAAATGTCCTGGGAACATGGGAAAGTTCACTTTTGTGGGCTGGGAGAAATCCAAAAAAAATAGGTTTTAGAAAGAGGTGATGTGGTTAAAAGACATTCACTCATTCACCCTGGCTAGAACAGAACTATAAACAGAGTTTGACCCTGACCTCCCATAAATGATACAGGCATGTGTTGACAAGCAAACAAACAGAGTGTGTCACTTAATTCTGCCTATTATTTATGCTACCCAGAAAATTTCCTTCTGTGCCCCTTGGGGTTTTCTCCCAACCACCCGGAAAATTCAAACTCTGTACACATTCTGAGATAAAACCTAGAAAATATGTCTACATTGAAGGACCTAATCAGAAATGTGTAATTGAAGACAAACCTTTGCTTAGTACCAATATAGATTCGGTTTAAGGTGATTAGGGCCATTTAGTCTCAAGATGAGAACATTTAGGAGCCTCAACATATGCTGAATCCCTTCTGCCCCAGACTCTGTCAAGGGGCAAGACCAAAAAAAAAAAAAAAAAAAGCAAGGAAGAGGCTCTGCCCTTGGGAAGTTAGGATGTGATAGCAAAATCATATCAAAGAGGCACACGGGATGGTATAAGCAGAGTTCTAAGAGTGGCTTTGACCAGATGTGCTCCCTCTGAGACGGAGATAATTATCCTAATAACTAAAGGATATAGAGGTGGAGGAGAAGGGAAAGGGTATCCTTGAAACAGGGATCATCCCAGGGAATCATCCAAGGAGAGGCAAGCAGGCTGAAGTAGCCTTGAATATTCCGGCCTTGAATATTCTGGTTATCTGTTGGTGTGTAGAAAACTGTCTCAAAATTTGGTAGTTTAAAACAAACACTTTATTTCATTTATAATATTTGTGTCTCAATAATTCAGGAAGAGCTCAGCTGCATGGTTTATCTCTGATCTACACGGCATCATCTGGGGCTAGTTGGGCGTCATCTTTAAGATGGCTTCTTCACTCTTCGGTTTGGCACTTGGAGTCCTTGGTCTACCTCTGTCTCTCTCTCTCTTTACCATCTCCCTCACCTCAACTTGGGCTCCCCACAGCATGGCAGGCTCAGGGTAACAGAACTTCTTACAACAGTCGCTCAGCGTTCCAAGAAAGCGTCCCCAGGATCACAGCCAGAAGTTCCAAATATTCTATGACCTAACCTTGGAACACCCAGACATCACTTCTACCACATGCTATCGGTCAAGCGGGCCACAAAGGCAGTCCATATTTGAGGGAATGGGATGAGACTCTGTCTTCACAACAAATTTGTAGCCAACTTTAATCGACCACAGAAAGTAATGAATAAAGCAAAAGAGTTTAAGTAAACGGTCAACGCCAGACAGCAGGAGCAAGCATCAGAGCACGAGGCAGAGAATGAGTACAGAGGGCTTTGAAGGTAAGCGATCTAAACATTCAGATAATAACACCCTTTCTCCTGGTATAGACTCTCTTGTGGAACTACGTTCAGCTGCACAAAAGAGGGCACCATGATTTTCTAGAATTCCCAGGCACTGGACTAGGTGAGTGAAGGAAATAGAAATTTCCCATCTGAATCTCTCTAAAAGGATACTCTCTGGTCAGAACATATCTTCCCAGAAGAGACTTTCCTGCTGATTCATCAGCATACCCATGCTGAAAATGGTTGTCCCAGGTCTGCATGGCCTTGGATTCCTATGTGGCCTCTATGCCTTTGATTCCTACCACCCAACATTATGTTATTACAGATTATTCATCTCTTAACTTGAATTCTGGAGGGGTTTTTATTAGATTAGCCCAGACTGTGGACTGGTCCCTTTTGAGTCACCTACTCTTAGTGCAATCAAATAGGGATGAAGAACAGGTTTAGGTGTCTAATAGAAAATTAACATCTTTTAATGTTAAAAGATTAAAAGCATCTGCCCCCACAATCAGTGAGAGAGCACAGCAGGGAAAGAGTCAAGGAAAAAAGTGTAGCAACAAGTAAGGAGGATCATGTGGAACAGAGGCCATCCCAGAGCTGGGAACTGGGACAAGGACAGAATAACTTGGACCCCAAGCCATGCATGCATATCTCAAACCCTTCCCTGGTGGAGGCAGACCCATTTCCTATTGAACTTGCCCTGGCAGCTTTGATATATGAAGCAGTAAAGTAAGGGACAGTAATGGATAGTATCAAAGAAGGCCCTTTCTTATCTGGTTCTCACAGAGGATTTTCATGCTTATAACAATATTGGGGGTATTAGCCCTCTCTTTCTATATTATTCTCCCACATATATTATCTATACCAAGTCATAAGGGAGAGATTGATGGCATAAGCATAAGCTCTTTAATTTTGTCAACAGAAATTATTAATTTAAAAGGTGAGTAAGAAAACAAAATCCCTGTTGGAGAAAAGTACTAATGGTACTTCATACCGTCATAGACAAATGCAAATCGGGATTTTCCTTTTCCTTAATTAGCAGACAAAATTCAGGATAAAGTTTAAATTGATAAGAGCTCTTTCAACACTGGAGAAAGGTATTGACCTTCTCGAGGTAAGTGTGAAGTACATTAAAATCACCATTTTCTCAGTAATCAAGTTTACCTCTACAATAACTTTGGACTATGACACTCCTTCAGAAATGCTGTCTGCTCAAAATTCTCTGAACAGCAACCCTGAACTGAGTTCTGCTGGGGTAGGAGAATCGTGGCGGGGTAGTCAGAATCAATTTGTTCCTGTGATTGACACAAGGGCCTGCATGTCAGCCAAGCTCTCTCAAACCATCTGTGCTCTGATTATGATCAATAGGTATTCATGATATGCCCAGGAAATGTGCTGTTTGATTACTTTTACACAGGAGAGGAGACAAAACATCTCAACCTGGAGTCTCTTAATGTGGATGCAGAAGCTGGGTGATGAATTATTAGAATATAGAGTTTGCACTGATAAACTTTTGAACTTTCATTGAACTTGTAGATTAAGAATAGGCAGTTTTTCCAAGAGGAAAATTCACCAGACAACCAACAATTTTTCTTTCACATATTTAAGGGAGATGTTCGATCTGGTAAGGAAATAATAGTAATTTATGTCTTTGATAATTGAGAAGGATTATAGTTCTATACACAGAAAAAGCAACCATCACCCAGGCCCTGTGAGTCACAAAGCCATTAAAGAAGAAGCTTCCAGCTTAAAAGCAGATGAAATCTTGATGTTCTTCAAGAGGGAGTTGAGAAAAGGGAAAAGAAATCCCCATCTACTTGTAAAATTAGGGCCCCCCTCTCCGCCTTCCTTCCAAACAACCACCATGACACTTTTCAAATTCAGCTTTATCTCCAACACTAAAAGAAATACACACACATACACACACACACGCACGCACACACGCAAAACCATTTCTCTGCATGCATAGCTCCCTGTATACATCAAAATGTACACATAGAACAGACACACAATGACCCTCAGTGGGAGGCAACCATCCAAACATAAGCAAGGAAGCTGCCTCCTTCAATCTGCTGAGACCCATCATTCTCCAAACATCATTTGTCCTGTAATCTGTAGGAACAGCCTGGAGCAGATGAAAGGTTAAGAAGGAGGATTGCTGACCAGCTGGAAACATGTGTTTGGTACATTCAGCTCACTACAAGAAATTATTTTAATGATAAAAGAGTGTCAGCTGAGATCAGGTTCCTAAGAGATGGGAATAACTAATTTTGCTGCAACGACACTGAACAGCTTGTATTAAAAACACAAACTGGCTAGTGGCTCTTTGGCTTGTTTAGTACAACGCACCAAAGACTTCAAGTAAATGCTGGCCATTCTCCAGTTCAGCTGCCCTTATTAATAATAGATCCTATCACCTTTCTTCCCAGATCTCTTCACTATAATGTTTTTGCTTGCTTGGAATTCAATTTGAATCAATCCTACCACTACTTTAAGCATGCAGCTTGCTGGATGCTCAAAATGAGAAGAATATGATCTTATCACAAGTTGCTAATAGCTGGTGTTGATAAAGAACCATGGGCGTTATAATACAAAGCTGGGAAATAGCCAACAAGAATGAGAAACCAGTCTCAAAGCAAAGTCTAAAGAGAGAGACAAAAGCTCCATTTGGGGGGGGGTTCAAAGTGCCTACTTCATTTGCAGGGAAGAGACTTATACAAGTTTTCTCAAGTCATGGGGGTTAGGTGTTATTAAAAAACAAACAAAAAAAACACCACGATCTGGCATGGGAAACCCATCAGAAACTTGGGCAGGTCTAGGTGCTCATTATTCTGTCCATCTCTTTGTCTCATAGCATCTCTACCTTGAGTGCTGGTCTGCTCTGTCCTCCTATCTCTACTGACTTGGCTTACTCCAAGTTTCTGTTTCCTTACAACTATGGTTTGCACATGACTGCTCATGACCTTGACTCTACCTCCTGGTGTTTAGTTTCAGCAAGCACTGCTGTCTTATTTGAATTTCTGAAGAGGAGAGAGAGAATTTGGTTGTCTCTACCCACATTTCATGTGGCCACACTCTGGGTTAATAGTCAGGCACTAGATGAACTACTTTAGTACTGATGACCCAATCATAGGCCAGTTCTCTATGGCCAAAAGGACTGGGTCTGGGGATGTATACATAAAGCTGTCCCTTCGGCAGGGGCAGTTCAATTTATAAGAGGCTTGGCCAGCATTCGTTGATTTTCCTGGTCCATGCAATAACTGGGATAGGTTCTATAGAGGAGGTTACATCTGAGATGATCATAAAAGGATCCTTTGAATGGACAGGCAAAGATGGAGTAAATATGGAGGTAACTGCATATGCAAAGGCCAAAAACAGGAAAGTAGGAAGTATATGAGTATGTTGTTTGGCTACAGCAGTGCTTCTCAAATTTTCTGTACATGTGAATCACCTAAGGATCTTTTTAAAATGCAGATTCCTAATTTCCTATTCAATAAACCTGAAGCGAGACCTGAGATGCTGCATCTCTAAGTTCCCAGGTGACACTAATGTGCTGGTAGAGACTTAACAATAGTACGGCTAGGGAAAGGAACATGCCAAAGCCTTGGATGCCAAGCTATGAAATCGGTACCCACTCTACTTCAGCAAGTAATAAGCAGCTGTGAAGGACGTGGGACAGAAGAATGATATAATCAGAGTGGTGTTTAAGAACATTTGACTGGGCAATGCTTTGTGGGATAAACCAGAAGAGAACTGGAAGATCTGCTCTTTTAACAATTGTAAAGACCAGGACAGAGAAATGAAGGACTAAATTAGGATGACTTCTCTGGAAGAGGAAAGGAAGGGATATATAAGATAAGATATATAGCCAATTGAACATGCCCTTCCCAATGTCCTTACCCAGTCTTGCCTTACTTAACAAGGGAAGTCACTTCCTCAGGCATCATCTGGTGACATCTTTCTATGTCCTTTGCAGGGTGTCTGCTTTTCATTTCAGATCACATCTAAAGATATACACTCTCTTTTACCTCTAACCCTTAATTTCATTCTCCCTGCCTAACTGCATTTTTTATTGTGGGCAACTTGCCGCATGATTTAACTATATTATAACCATGTAACTCTGTTATTTAGCTATTATTTCATTGTGTACCAATAACCAAATTCAGTAACTATATTTGTTCTGCTGAGGAGTTTTGTTGAAAGCATATCTGAAGGGCACTGGGCAATGAAGTAAAGTCTATTACTGCCTTATCACCATCAAGAAAATGATCTGTTTGTTTGCAGTTCACTGAAGTACACAGCCAAAGAAATTGAAAGAGAGTTTAGGGAGGGCTTGAGTGAAGTCCAGAGATGGAGATGGATGGATACTCTAAACACTGTGCTCTGGTTCAAGATGCCCCAAAATCAACCGTGACAATCTGCAGTAGGGACACTGCCAGATCATGTATTGACAGGAAAGGAGAGATAAGGTGACAAACCTTATATTGGAATTCAGAGCCTCTGTTATTACACAGCGTACCCAGTCCCTACTATACATTTAGAACCAAGGGAAAGATAAACTTGATGTTAAATACAAATCCTGCCTGAAATTTTCTTAAGGCTAAAGGCTTCATAATATCCTGAGATTAAGGCTATAAAGAAGAAATCTGTGCTTACCTATTGGATCATTCATGCCATTTTGAGGTTGAATTCTGAATACTGAACTTTGGTTTTCTGGATGAAAATTTGAGGTCCCTGTGCATTAAATAATTTACACACCAAGCGGGACTTTAAATCCATGCCTTTTCCTCCTGTTGGGATGGGATTTTGTGCTCACGTGTAGACTTACATCTCAAAATCCAAGCAGTTGTTGCTGATCAAAACAACAACAACAACAACAACAAGATTTCCTGTGCTTATAGAAAGAAAGGAACAAACAAGGGAAGGAAGGGAGGAAGGAAGGAAGGAAGGAAAAGAACTGTTTAGTCCAGGATATTAGAGCTATTTTGATTGCACAAGAACATAATCAGAGTCAGGAACACAACAGAGGAAGTATTCCCAAAGGAAATCAAGATTAAGATGCACACTTTGGCCTCCTCCTACAAATGCCAACCTCCCAAACCCACAGGTCATTTTGTTTGACAATGTCACATTGATTCACATTTCACAATGTGCTCTTAACTTTCGAATCTTAATGTGCTGATTGGAATTAGCTGTGTCTTTTGAGAAGAGCCTTGTCTTGGCCATGTCCAGTTTTGGAGAGACTTCCTAGTTGGCTGGAGGCATCAGCAAGATGCCTTGTCATTCTCGACTGCTAGGTGAGCTAATAAGCTTCTATCTTGCTTTCAAACATATTCACACAAATATACAAAACACATGTATGTGTACATGGACATGTATATGTGTGTGTGTATATATATATATGTACACACACACAGAACATAAACATTTCCTATATATAAAACTGAACATGTGGTATGTTATGTCCTTACAAGGCATTGGGAAGCCATACTTTGAAGAGGACATAGATTTTGGAAAAAACAAAACAAAACACACACACACACACATTCCATAACAACTATAATAATAGTTTCACTATGTATATGTATACCAAATCATCATGTTGTACACCTTAAATATATATAGCTTTTACTTAAAAACAAAAGAATAAAAAACAAGAAATAAGGAAGTGAGACTTCCTATAATCAGTGAAGGTGAGGTCAAACCCTCTGACCCCATTACCAGAAGTAAAATGAGGTTCAGGCCATTAGCAAATGGCAGGGAAGGAAGGGGAAGAGGCTTTCAAAGACCGGTATAAACCCGTGTGGGTTACTGGGAAGGGGAAGGAAATAGATATGCTGGACCCACTTCCTTTCCTCAGCTCTACTCCCTGCTAAGGCTTAGGGCTGTGGACACATTTCTGAGTCTCCTGATGGTGGCTGTGGGAGGGAAGAAGTAGAGCAAGGAGTCTGCCAGCCATGCTGACAATCTGTGCTGTCTCAAAGGCAGTGATTCCAGAGTATTTCCATACCCTGAATGCTACAAATCCTTCTTTCTGCTTCTCTCTGTGTCAGTTCCTTGCCCAGTCCTACTTGGCCAGAAAGGAGAATCACCATCACCATAAGCAACATCCCTTCCCAGAGAGGACATGGTCTATGGTCACACAGCCATGAAAAGGTGGCAACAAAGAAATCCAGCTTCTTTGGTTGCAGACTGCCATAGGCGCTTTCCTCCTGGCCTTGTGAACAGAGGTTCATTTAGTGTTTGTGGCTGCCCAGTGGGGTCTGCCTCCAGGCTGCACGATGGCTACTGGGTTCAAGCCTCATCTGGCACTTCCATGCCGATGTCACATCCTGCCACTTTGACGTGTCACCCTCCAGGCAGTCATCACAGAACCTACTCCTTGGTTCTAGCTTCACCTACAACCCCCCATTGCTCCACAAGGGACAGGACAGCTGAGGTTTCGGATCCCAAGCATAGATGCAAATTAGAGTGCTTTTAATGTTACAAGAATAGTAGCAAAAACTCTTGCAACAACAGTTGCAATTAATCAGCAAACATGTATTACAAAGAATCCCTTTTTTAAAAGTACAATAAAAGAGTAATAATGATAAAAACACATGTGTGAGTGGGATGGAGTTTTGGGGTGGCTTCATGGAGAGCTGGGGTTTTGTGGGAGCCACTCTTTCCCAACAGATGTGAGTGAGTTGGTGAAGTGAAGATCTGGAGAACACACTCACAATGCACCCAGCAGGAAAGCCAAGATGAGGAGCCCAGGTGGGGAAGATCCCGATGGAGGACAGGAAAGCGTCCTCCAAGCACAAAAATGGCTTCCCTGGAAACACTTGACTTCAGAGCCAGCCATTATTCCCGGAAGTCAGCATGGACAGAATCCGACTGTCAAACTAGGGAGGTCTTTACCCCTCCGGAGACCAAAGCAAGGTGACAAGAGAGAGACCCAGCAGCATCAGTGGGAAGGACGCTGGTCACTGGCATGCTCTGCCTCCCCTCTGAGCTCTTCCATACAGCCCCCAGAACACGAAACACTCAGTTTCCAGTCCTCCTCTGCAGGTAGCCAGCCAGACGAGATTAGGTTTAGCCAGTCAGATGCACCGGCATAGACCTCAGTTTAGGGCCCAGTTAGATGAGGTGAGCGGCAAGACATGGCGTTTTTACATGGCCAGCCTGGTCATGGCAGAGGCGGTGGGCCTGCAGCAGGAAGTGGAAGCACTGCCTTCCTGTCAGAGTGCACAGAAATTCCTCAAGCTGGCATCATTTCTGGGAGCTCTGACCACTGCATCCTTGCCCAGCACCTCAAAGTGTTTGTAGACCACGGAATACCTGATTATTCATCCCATCCTGTTTCAGCGAGCTAGAGGGATTCCCACTGTCTGAATGGGCCCAGGCGGTGCCAGACCTCGTGTGTTTGACACCCAGAGTGGATCATTTCCTTAACACCCTCCTCTATGGGACAAAATGATTTTCAGTGGTAACGCTGTCATAAGCAGTCATTACTATTATTCTCATTATTCATTAGTTTTAAAACAACCACAAGAATAAACTTCAATTTTAAAGGTACTATTCAAAATCAAATACTTTCTGTATAAAATAATTGACATTTATGAAATTTTATACACCAAGACACCAAGTGGTCATGTAGAAGGACGGAACTGAGTTAACTAATTTTATCATTAGGTTTTGCAATCACTAGGCTATCATTGTTTATCTACTGTTTAAAAGCAGGAAAACCTAAGTACTGGGGCACTAGAGACACAATCTGTACCTGAAGGCAGCTCGAACCAGCTCGAACCATCACAGACTGTTCTTCCTGGGAGTTCTCCTAATTAACTTTCAGGTGGGATATACTCTTTATTAAAGGACAAGTAATAAAATATGCTAATTTGAACCATATATATATATATTTTTATATATATATATATACACTCATGTGACTGTATATAATTAAAATTCAACAGTCGCCACAGCATTTGTTTAGAACGTGGACCAACAAAAGATTTGGGGGAAGGAGTGTTTTATCACTGACATTGTTTAGAATTGCCGGCATGGGGATAATAAAAAGCAGACTGACTTACAGTCGATTTTATTATTGGTTTTAAATTCTCTGCAGACACTGCAGCCCTACACCACATGCAGCAGCCAGGAGATCGGCTCCTGCTGTCTGTGCTGGTGCCCCTGCCCTGAGGTAAGCAGGTGGGGTGAGCCGGAGAGAGACTAACCCCAGGCCTGAGGGCTCAGGAGGGCCCTGGGGCATCAGGGAGAGTGATAGAGAAAGAGCCTGAGCCACCAGGGCCTTCATCACACACGCCAAGGGACTCAGCCAGAGACCCTCATGAACCCCCAGATCTCCAGATACTGTGAACATGGAAAGACCCCCTCACAGATTGCCTTCAGTGAGGAGGAACAGAGAGCCCCAAGCTCTGTGGGAACATTGGTGCCAGATTCTCGGCAGTGAGGTGACTCACCCACCCGCGTGAGATGAAAATGTGTGCCTCAGTGTGATTAAAAATCACTTCATGTCATGAGCCCTGAAGGGCACACACAAACAGTTGAATCTATAAATATTAACTCTACCGATGCCAAAATTCCACTTCCATCTGAACCCCTGAAACTTCTCAATTGGCCAGGCACGTGAGCTGCACACCAGTGTGTTTGTGGGGGAGAGGGTCCGGGAGGGCAAAGGCCACCAGCAGAGACTCATCCACCAGGCAAGTCCATGACCCAGGCGCCGTCTTTTAATTTTATTTTCTAAGATTTTATTATTTATTTGACAGAGGGAGAGTACAAGCAGGCACAGTAGCAGACAGAGGGAGAGGGAGAAGTAGGCTCCCCACTGAGCAAGGAGTCCGATGTGGGGCTCTATCCCAGGACCCTGGGATCATGACCCAAGAAGGCGGCAGTTGTTTAACCTACTGAGCCCCCAGGAACTGTCTTTTATGAAAGCACCTTCTCTCTCTCCTCCTCTGAATGGTCGCCACCCCAGAGAGATCAAAAGCGCTCTGAGGACAGACACCGAGGTGCTATCTAGGGCCCACCACGGTCCCCAGTGGTACAAATCTGATGAAAGGCTAGTAACATCTCAGTTCCAGGGACAGTCAAGTTTGCCTTTTTAACCTGACATGAGGGAATTCTAACACGAAGGTATAGACTTGCCGAGGGAAGAGGAGGATGCAAGCGGGTATTAATGCAGGCCTCTGGGGCCCCCTGGGACTTGAGGGGGGCCGATGCCCCAGGACAAAGAGGAGAGTAGTTACTCACCACCGCCGGAGGGCGCTGCACACTGGCAGAAGAGATGCAGGTAGGCATCGCCCCACACAGAGGACCCACAGGAGGTCACGGCTTATCTCCTCTGGGCAGCAGCGGGTCCTATGTCCCTCTGCATGTACCGAAGACACAGCCATGGCAGTAGGGCTGTGTGCCACTAGCAGCCCATCCTGTCAAGCCAAAGGGTGGTATTTTCTCATTAGAAATGGCCCCAGCAGGGCCACTGGTGCATGTGGCTTGGGCCCAGGAGGGTGGGAAGAGATCCTCACCCCAGCTCATGCATTTCCAACATGGCCCTGGAATCCACACTCAGATTGCAGCATTATGTCAAGTAGTGTTGTAATGAGAACTACAGGCCTTCATTACTCCAGGGAACAGTCTGGTGGCCAAAGAAAGAAAGGCTTGTGACAAAGGCCCCTTTGTTGAAAGGGCCTTTGCCTAGATTGCTCCAGGCACCCCTTAGACCCGTCACCAGCCCAGTGCTAGGAAGTGGTACGAGTCAAGTAACGTCAGTGGGTTTCAGAAGACTTATCATCAAGTCTCCCATTTCCCAGCTGTGTGATTTGCATAAGCTGCAGATCCATCCCAAGCCCCAGTTTCCTTATCCAGAGAATGGAGCCGATCAGTGTGAACTTGACCCACATGATTCCAGGCCCTAGGGCTGAGCACTGCAGGGTCAGTGGAGGGTCAGACCATATCCCAGCCCTGCTGAGCAGTATTTGTGCCCTCCACAGGCAGGCAAAATCAAACAGTCCCACCCCTCCACCCCCCAACATAGAATAAACACGTAGAATAAGTAAAAGAACATCTTTGTAGTGCGTATTTTTTTCTTTTTCCTATCTGGGATCCACCACTCTTGGGGAGGAAGGTGGATGGGGACAGTGTGCAGAAACCCACCTCCTCCCAGGACAGCCAAGGAAGCACGTTCTTTTCCCTCCTGTCCCTCTGAAGACATAGAGAGGCAGGAAGGTGATCTGCCGGGCCAGGCCAAATCTCCTGCCCTCAACTTGAAATCTCCAGGGAGGGTGTGAGATGGAGGGTGTGAGACAGATGTTCAAGGAAGATGAAGGCTCTTCCTGATGGTGGAGTCGGGGGCCAAGGCACTGCAGCTGTATCCAGGAGGAAGGGACACTGCAGGGTGCTAGCCCACCTCCTGGGGGTGGACCTAGGCTGTACTTTTGCTGCCCCAGCCCTGCCTTCCTGCTGTTCTTCTGAGCTTGCTTCTCCAGCCTCCTGTCTGTTCTTTAATCTACTGGAAGGACAGACTTCCAATACGTTCCCTTTCTGCTTATGTTAACCAGATTTGGGCTCTGCTTTCTGTAACTAAGAGTTCTATCTTGTACTGTGAAAGATATAGCCAGGGAGGAAAATACCCAAAACACAGAAAAAAAAATCTTTTAATCTCCGTACACAAATATATTTATCACAACATGATTTAAAACTGTGAAGGGCGGGGGGCTGACTGGTTCAGTTGGTTGAGCTTCCAACTCTTGGTTTTTGGCTCAAGTTATCATCTCAGGGTCATGAGATCAAGCCCCTCATCCCCAACCCCAGGTCGGGGTCCACACCAGCAAGGAATCTACTTGAGATTCTCTCTCTCCCTCTCCCTTTGCCCCCCTTTCCCCGCATACAAGCTCTCTCTCTTTCTCTCAAATAAATAAATAAATCCTTTAAAAAAAAAAAACTGTGAAAATGGGAAAGAGTCTCACAGCTGACTGTAGTGACATGATCAAACAAACTGATTAATTCACTTGGAAAAGTAAATAGTCATCAGAATAATGGGTATGAAGAGGACATAGCAATAAGGCCAGTGCTCATGAGATTGACTGACAAGTGAAAACAGGATAAGAAATCGTATGCATGAGACAGCTGACTTTCCTCCCCCTTGAATATAAGCTCCCTGGGGTTAGGATTTTTAATCTATATTGTTGATACCTCAAGGCATTGGCAATAGTAAGCATTCAACTAATACGGAATGAATGAATGAATGAACAAACGAACAAATGAACAATGAACTATTTGCACAGCGAAGAGATGGAAAAAGCACCCATCAGATGCTCTTTGAGGCTGATGAAGGTAGTCAGATTTTTTTTTTTTTTTAGATTTTTATTTGACAGACAGAGATCACAAGTAGGCAGAGAGGCTGGCAAAGAGAGGGGGAAGCAGGCTAGCTGCTGAGTAGAGAGCCGGATGTGAGGCTCGATCCCAGGACCCTGGAATCATGACCTGAGCCGAAGACAGAGGCTTTATTTAACCCACTGAGCCACCCAGGCGCCCCGGGAAGTAGTCAGATTTTTAAAAGCTGTTATTTTCTCTATATCCAGCACTCTCCTTATGTGGTTTTATTCATTTTCCTGAGAAGCAAAAATTTTTCTTAGTCTAAACCACTGGGAGGTGACCCAACTTCTCCTAATACGTATGTCCCCTCTTGAGAAGCCTAAGTTGCCACCAAGCTGGGTGATAAGGGCAAAGGAACAACTGTTCCTCTTGTCAACAGGAAATGCTTGGCTAAGGCAGTCCATTAGGACCTGGCCCAGCAGCCCACTAAACATCACCTTCCTGCAGCAGCGAGCACCCCGGACCCTCAGAGTGGAGCGTGGCCCAGGCCAAGTCAAAGTCCTCCTGGCCTCCTCCATGCGCACTGAGCTTTCCTCTCTCTCACTTCCTGCACACCACGGGATCTAAACAAAAACAGATTCCACAGCCCAGGGGATTTTGCAGGGTTCAGCAGCCCTGGCAGATTGGCATTCAGCTGAGGCCACCACGAGCTTAGCAAGTGGGATCCCTTCCCACCTTGGAATGACTAAGCAGGGAAGCGGAGGAGTCAGCATTCTGCAGAAGTCAGGAGGTCCAACTTCAGGCAGCTCTGAACTCTGGCAGCAAGAAGGAAAGGATATTGATCAGCCCGGTGAACTGAGGACAGCATCTGCTACAGTTGCCTGAGCAGGGCTGGCTATAGGCACCTGCTAAGATCACCTTCTTAAGGCCATTGCTGGCTTCTATTCACTTCTATTCACTCTATTCACTTCATTCTCTCTCCCTCTCCCTCCCACTCTCCCTCCCTGCCCCCTAAAATTTGCTTCATGATAAAAGGACTAAAGCTGTGCAAAGGAGAATGCTGGACCCAGAGCAAGGACACACGTGAAAGCACACACCCCACACAGAGCCCACTTGGCCTCTTTCATGCTTTCTCCAGAAATTCTTCTCTGCAGCTGCCACTTCCCCATCTTATTTAAAGACCTGTTAAGTCTTTGATCCTACCCAAGACCACGGGCCCAGGCTCCATGGCCCACCCTGAAGGCATTTTTCCCCTTCTGAACACGGGCTGTGGTTTCACGGGTTGCCCACAGTACAGTCCCAGCTGGGGAAAAGCCCCACACAGAGCTCCGGGGCTCATAATGGAGGGCCTCCCCCCCTAAGCTCCTCAAGGCACCAAAAACTGCCTAGTGCCCTCTCCTCAGAGGTCTTGGTCCCAGCTCTATGTGGCACCCCCGTCCAGGCTGCCGAGGCAGTGAGCCACCAGGCAGCCTCCCCCCACCAGAGATCTGTGTGCCTTATCTACAGGAACTCTAGAAAATCCTCCAAGCTTCTATGTACTAATAACACAGCTTCTTGCCTTTGCTTCCCCAGCCCCTGGGGTGGTAGCTGCTTCCTGCAGTTCTCTCTGAGAAACCTAAGGGTTCCTTTTTTGCCATTTCAGTCTGCTAATACCAGTGTAAGTAATTGCCTTTATTAAATACTCTCTGTCAAGATAACTATGGTGATCAACTCCTTACCTCGGTAATGTTTATATGATCAAAAGACTTTCTGGAGTGGTATTAGCAGCTTTGGTTTCCTTGGTTAGTTTTACTGAATCCAATTTAAATCAAGATTCATTGCATTTTTTCCAATTATGCTTTA
Organism: Meles meles; assembly: GCF_922984935.1. Taxonomy (NCBI): domain Eukaryota; kingdom Metazoa; phylum Chordata; class Mammalia; order Carnivora; family Mustelidae; genus Meles; species Meles meles. The sequence goes on from NC_060068.1 coordinate 92,305,778, forward strand.
ATTTTAGAATCACTGTTTGAAAAACTATGGTGGTTTTTGTTTTCTGGGGTGGAATCCTATACTGACCCTGGAGAAAAGCTATAAGGAAAAGAGAGGTCAGATTGAATGTGCTAGAGAAAACACTTCTCTGGGTAGTCTGATAGAGGGTCCATTTCTTCCATCCTGTATGATTTCTCATCCATCATGTACAAATGACAATCCTCAAGATAGTTGGAAGTGAGCACCCACTAAGCTGTCCAACTTATTTCTGAGGGGTTTTAGGAACAGAAGAACTGTAGAGGAATGTATGTCTTTTAAAAAGTCAGGGATTCCAGAAGTCTTGAAGAAAGAGGTTCTTGGCAAGGGCAAGAAGACCCAACTTGAAAGAAGAATGCTGTAGAAGGCTATACAGATAAAGTTAAGCAACCTAACTGTTCATAAAGACCAAAGGGAGACCACCACATTCTAAGTCAGAGGGGGGGGGCTATTAAAATCACAGGTGGTTGCAATAACCACACATCCATTCAGCGCTGAATTTTCAATCCCTATCTCCTTACTTTGGGAGCAATTAGTCTCGGGTGAAAAATTGCACTTGCAGCTAATTGCACCTGCAATTACCTACTTCCGGGTGCAATTAGCCACTTGAACCTAATTCTGAGTGTGCAAGTGTTTAATTTCGTATGTGAGGAGGTGATTCCACATACAGTTAGTTGTACCCTCAATCTTTGCACCTGCAACTCATTGCGACTAATAAAACAAGTCTTCATGCAAGTCAGGTTGAAGGCACATATGGTGGACCCCGCTTGGAGAACCAAAGATTGGACTGGGTAGACTGCCAGGGACACAAGCGTACTAAAGGGAACTAAGGGACAAATTATTAGAACTTGTCACTCTTTGGATCTGCTACTACATCACCCGTGTCCCCTTCCTACAACATATTCCTCCCAAACTATGGAATATGAAGACAGTAGAGGCAAGGCCTGGCTTGGCAAAGGTAACACAGCAACTCGTCTGCTGATGTTCAGAAGCACCCATAAGGTACAGGTCAGGTCAGAAATGCATTTCGGCCAATTCTCCATTATTTAGGATAACTCTGAAGAGGTTGTTCAAAACACTCAGGTAACAGATATTTACTGAAATCCTACTATGTGCTCAGTCATATAGTGAATCCAGAGATTAATAAGCATGGTTCCTGCCTTCATGCTCATGTCAGTTCCACAAATATTTATTGAGTACTGACTATCTGCTTGGTGTGTCCAAGTGCTCACGAGCTCATTGGGAAAATCCACTTATACTCTTTCTACAAATATCAATCAAGCCCTCTCGGATTCCACACTCAAGTGGGGAAGAGAGATGTTAAACAACTATTTACACAATTAATGTCTTCATTAATGGCTGTGGGAGTGTGTGATTGGTGACTGCCCTGGGCTGAGAGTTCAAGTTAGGCTTGTCCAAAGAACTGATGATGTTTGAGTTGAGATTTGAAAGATAAGTAGGAGTCACCCAGGCAAGGGGCTAGGGAGGGTAGGTCCCAGCTAGAGGAATGACACTGCAAAAGCTCTGATGCAGGAAGGAACGTGTCAACACTGAGATATGGAAAGAAGGCGAGAGTGGCCGGAGTAGAGCAAGGGAATGGGAGGATGAGTTTTACAGGATTAGTGAGAGGAGCTTCTTCAAAGTAGTTCAAAATGCACCCCAGGACAGAATGGATGATGGCAGCTGCTAGAAAGGAGTGCACTGTGTGGCCTCTCAACATTAGCCTGTAGGGACTCTTGATATGAGTTATATTTTTTGCCCCTCTTCTCGTCTGGCCAATAATGTCTTCATTATCAAACTCTGGAAGAGCATGAGGGCATGAGGTGGAGGGAGGACAAATAGCAAATCAACCCCTCCTTCCCCACCGCACAACCCTGAACTTAAGCTTAGGTATGTATCTCTAATTTGGAGGTGAGACTGAAGATTTACATTACACTGGACTGGACTTCTAGTACTTGAAAATAAACCTCATTTTCAAAATCGAGACTCTTTTAATAGTTGAAAGGGATCCAGAAAGCAAGAGGAACTGCATGGAATGTCTCTAAAGGATGGGAAACAGGGACCCACCTGAGCATTTGAAGCCTGAATGGAAGAGACCTGCAGTCTCTTTGTGATTACACTCCACTGAAGCCCAAGAAGGCAGGAAAAGGTTCCACAAAGACAAGAAGGGCTATAGGATTTGAGAGAGAGGAGCATCCAGGCATTGCAAGGGAGTAAGAGTGAGAACACAGGAGATGAAGTTTGTTCTCTGTTGAGTGGGAAGCCTCAAGAAGTCGAGCCCAGCAAGAGTGAATGGTCTGAGGTGGGAGCAGTAGAGTTGGATTTAATGGGGGGAAGTCAGAAGGAAGGAAGCCATGAAGGCCAGGCAATAGGAGTTAGGGGTCTAACATCAAAACTGATGTCTCCTCCAGACTCAACATGCATTGAAATGACTGAGTATGAGCCTAAAGTGGTAGTTCATCTAGATGAGTTCCCTTCCAGGTCTAATTAGGACTCCCCTCCCCCGACTTTTTGTGATCTTGGGGTCCTGGGATTAAGCCCTGTATCAGGCTCCTCACTCAGTGTATGTGTGTGGGGGGGTCTGCCTGTCTCCCTCTCCCTCTGCCTCCCTAAAATAAACAAATCCTTAAAAAAATAAAAGCATTAAGCTGTGGAGCTATTCAGGACTGTAGTGTAGCCTAGTCTACCTCAACATGGCAATCCACTCCAACCCCAGTGTTCCCTCCCACTTCCCCCTGCACCTGTCCCACTGCACCCTCGGCCTCATTATTTTCATGCAGAATACTGACTGCTCTAGAGGTAGAAGAAGACCCATGAAGAAAACACAGGTCTTTCTCTTCCTTGACCATTACTGCATTGCCACCCCATGGCCTTAGCTGGTCCCTCTTCCTGGAATGCGCCTCTTCCAGATGTTCCCTCTGAGTGCTTCTCCTCAACTGAAAGGACCCTTTCTCAAAGAGGCACGGGGACCTGTGCCAACAATTTACCATTACAATACTATCCTTTACTGTCTTCAGGGCACTTACCAATCTATGAAGTGATCCTATTTGTTTATGTTTCTCCTAGGATATCATCTCCATGAGAAAGAGATCTCGGTTTTGTATATTGCCATTTCGTTAGTGAAAGAACATGCTCAATAAATACCTGTACATACTCAATAAATACATGTAGAATGCATAAATGAATGAAAGAATGAGTGAATGAGTGAGTGAATGAACGAAGAGTGGGTATAAAGATTCACACCTCCAGGCTATCTAGGCTCCCCTCCTTTACAGATGAGAAAATCGAGCCCTCTTCCCTAAAAGGAGGAACCACAAAAGCAGCTAATGCAACTCTACCATGCTAGCTGTTTCTGGAGTGCTGAACTTGGATGTGATTTATTCAAATGAAAACTCTGGGGGAATTGTTTCAGAGGGATCCATAAAACAAATGTCATTTGCACCTGGAGAATTCACCCAACCTTCCAACAAATTTCAAATATAGTTCCTTAATGCAGATTTGACAAATTTGAAATCTCTTACACAAAGCCATTTATCATCTAATGTGCGCCTGCCCTGTACCACAGTTTAAGTTATAGCTTTTAATGGGACAAAACATTTCTATAAAATCATCAAAATACCTTAAACCAAAACTGCCGATGAGAAATTGATGAGTTTCAAGCACTGATTCAACCCCTGAAAACATCAACCTTGCCATTGGCACCATGGGCACTTCTAATAAAAGCAGATAAGGAGGTATAATGAATATCTAATGAACCATTTTGTATGTCTATGTGGTTTCTCGAATTGGAAATAAATCAATGAGCCTTAGAAAAAGCATATTTTAGTGGTCTATTCATAAACAACGATCTTGTTTTTGTATCATGACTCAAGTGTCATTCTTTTTATAACACAACTAAAGATTTAATCATTAACTTTATATATATACATAACCCAGAGTGTAGAAGGGGAGGGCAACCTCAGGCAGGTTTGATTCTTAAAATGTCCTCACGTCTGGAAGGTGGATCATGAAGGTAAAACCGAAACACACACCATCTAGTAGTGAGCGCAGGGCATGTGAATGATAACTAGTAAAGGACATGGAAACTTCCATGAATACGATACCAGGAGATAACCTAGACTGAGGGCCAGGGGGCAATATGAAGCAAAACAGAAGGCAGGGAGTCCTGCTTTCCAGGCACTGTAGCTGATAGCTGAGCCCAGGCTGCCCCTCCCGGCCAGCTCAGCCAAGGGCTCACCGGTCCAACCGGCCTGGACCAAGTTCCTTGGGCAGTCCAGTCGGCCACTATGCTCCCCTGCAGACCTCCCCCACAAAACCCTGCTGAAGGGTCCAGCTTGGTTGTCCCACTAGTTTCATTGGCTGGAAACAGGGAGAGTTGCCTCCCCTCCTGTTGGCATGGGCTCAAACCCTATGACCCAAAGCTGCCTTTCTATCTCAGCAACTTCCCTTCCAGAGGCCAAATATAACCATGCCTTTCCCGGCTCACAAAAATTCCAGTCAGATGGCCCTGCATGGGGACAGCCAGCCAAAGAGCGTCTCCCCAAGCCAGCCCACAGCCAAAAATAACGGCCACTTGGTTAGTATGGGCTGGATTATTTTTTTTCCTGTTGCTGAGACTTTGTTTGGAGTTATTTTTTGTTTGGGTTTTGGATTTTGTTTTGTTTTTGTCATTTGGAGGTAAACAATAACTACAGAAGAAGCTACATCAACACCCCACATTAGGCTCATGGCTTTAGGGCCTGTCGCCATAGGTCAGGACCAGAAGGTACATTTGTCTCCTACACCTCCCTGGTCACCTACACAAAAAGGAGAGTCTAGCAAGTGCATCTCCTCCCTCTCTGTCCAGCACTGCTTCCGGCAGGGCCATGGTCACAATGAGGCCCAACCACCAGGCTGTTTTTTCCTCCACTGTGCAGCTAGAGGGCCTGGAAGAGCCTCATCTGTGGGACTGGGCGGGGTTGGTTCCACGTTTATCCCATGATGCACCTGGGCTGCAGACAGGCTGTCAGTTCAGGGCCCTCTACAAGGACTAAAATGTTTTACATCATTCATCTATTTCTTTAAAAGTATACAGTGTTAACAATGAATCTTGGAATACTGAAAAAAAAGAAAAGAAAAAAGTACACAGTTGTTGTTTAACAACAACCAAGTCCACTTCTGATCTACTTCTTGACACACAAGGCTCTTGTCAACCAGCTTTTTTTTTTTTTTGCAGGCCAACAGACACATCTTGTTAAATCTTACCTAGGGGGTAACACTAAATTGAAGCATGCTAAAGAGATCCAGTCTGGGAATGGTAATTGTCGTCTCTGTGCCCTATTTCCAAGTGCAATGAATAATAAACAATTGTGCAAAACTATAACCTTCCATTGTTGGAATACCTTTGTACTTTTGTTCTTCAAAGGCAGAATGTTTTCTAGCATGATATTCCTACCTGAGGAAAAAAGGAAATACGCCCTCGATTTCTACACGTGCGTGCATATCACACAGATACATCTCACTTCTTGTCATACTGCATGCTGTCCCCAGATCAATCAATAATTTATGCATTTAATGTACTTATCAGCTCTCGTGTGTGTGTGTATGTGTGTGTGTGTGTGTGCGTGCGCATGTCTGTGTGTACATATACACGTCCTATGTGCTAGTGTCAAAAATGTCTTCTATTAATGGAAAGCAAGCAACCTCTCAGGTGTTTCTCCACCATGAAATTAACTTTGCATCTTATCCATCAAAGAAGTGGAAAGTGATAACAGGTCCCTGTTCTTTACAGAAAACTAAGTGCCAGTCTACACCAGAGAAAGAATTATACTATGCATTTCACATTGCATATTTTCTGAAATGACTCCCCCCTTTTTTTTTTTCTTCTCCTAAGGAAAATCTTTATTACTGTAGGGCCGCATAGATTGTAGAGGAAATACGGCTCCTGGTTTTCAACTTAGTCTATTTCGGTTGCCTTTCCTTTGCTTCCCCTTGGAATATTTATCATGCCTGTCATTGAGAACTGCTTCTGAGCACCTTGCAGTGCCAAGAGTGGTACCAGGTGTGTGTGCTTGGCAGTCCTCACCTCCACCGCCATCCACAGGCTCCAACTTGGATTTAGCCATGGTCATCATTCACACCCTCGTGGCAGCAGCATCTTGGGGTGCTACCGGCATGATGACAAGCAGCAAGAATGAGCACCCAGGCAGCAGCTGTTGTGGGTAAAGTCAGGCGTCTGCACCTGGCTTGTGCTTGCCGTGCTGCTCCTGACTCTTCCCTCCACCTACTTTTCTCATCTGAAAGGCTTTGAGTTTCATCGAAGCCAGGAGAGAATCACCAGAATGACACAGTCTTAGAGAAAGGGATCTCAAAAACATCTAGTTCAACCTGCTCCTTCTAAAAGTAAGGAAATGGAACCAGAGCAGGTCAAGTTCCTTGGCCAAGCTCACACAGGTGGTTGTTGGTGGAGCCAGGACTGGAGTCAAGTCATTGAGCCCACTTTCCAATGCTCTTTCTATCATACCAGTGGCTTTCCAACATCTGTTAGCACAATCCACAGCAGGAAATAAATTTTCTATCAACCCATGACACCTACACATATATGCAACCAACACAAGAGTCTCGTAAAACAATAATGACCTTTGCCATGTGTGATAGAGTTTGTTATTTTCTACCGCAGTATATTCACTTTAAAATATTCTGTGGAGGGGCACCTGGGTGGCTCAGTGGATTAAGCCGCTGCCTTCGGCTCAGGTCATGATCTCAGGGTTCTGGGATCGAGTCCCGCATCGGGCTCTCTGCTCTGCAGGGAACCTGCTTCCTCCTCTCTCTCTGCCTGCCTCTCTGCCTACTTGTGATCTCTCTCTCTGTCAAATAAATAAATAAAATCTTTAAAAAAAAATATTCTGTGGATTGCTTGGCAGCATGTATACTGAAACTAAAACAATACAGATAAGATTAACATGGTCCTTACACGAGGAAAACATGCAAATTCTTCCCATTTTTTTTTTTTTGTACATTTACCAAATGTTCCTTTTCTTTCCAGGGATAATATTTATAGGTATATAGTCAAATAATTTGCATTTTTCCTAATTAGATACATCTACTGAATGTCTAGGAAGGTGGGGGTTGAATTAGATACAGAGAAGGGTCCCTTCCAATCTACCCTGTCATGTGCCTGATTTGGAATGATCTTATTGTCTGATCTGTCTTTAATTCTGAAAGGCACAATGATCAAGTAGAGAGAACACTGGGTCTAGTCCTGGCTCCACCATCTTCCAAGTGTATGACTTTGGGTGAGGTTTCTCTGTGTTCCATTCTCATCTGCATGATCAAGCTGTTGCTAATTGACAGAGTTCTGAGAAGTGAACAAAATAATGCAAATGAATGCAATAAAAAGCTCTATACACAAGTCTTGTTGGAACAGCAATGGTCTTAAATTCTCACATTTCAGAGAAATATGGTATCTCAAGATGTTTCTGGATTCTCATCAAAACACCTGCATAATGTATTATGAATAAATTTGGTATCATAAAAGAAAAGCTATACCCGGGAACGGACTCATTTTTAAAAGCATTTGCAGGTGTTCGCAGAGGAACTGACCCTAAATCTTGAAGATATTCAGCTTCAGAAAGTAGAAGTCATTGAGACCAAGGATGACTCCAAGCTCTTGAAAGGGAAAGGTGATGAGTCACAAACTCGAAAATGTATTCCAGAAAGGTTGCTACTAGCGGGTACGAAGAGGAAGAGTTGAACAAACATATGGCAACTGTTCAGATGCAGCAGCCATGCTGCTGGCTGATGGGACGAGTGGTGTGGAGTGAATGAACGAAAATGTCCCAGAGGCACTGGATGCCGCTATAGCCTATTTCGAAGAAGGCATCTTTCTGGAAGGTGGCTGGGCTGGGTTTCAGGGTATTCCATGTTTGGACGCGCTAACTCCCAATGAATCAAGATTTTAAAAACCAATACAGAAATTATTTTAGAAAATATTCAAAATGTCTGCAATACCCGTGCCAAGAATGACAGAAGGACCCTTGACAGCTGAGAACATTCGGCAAAACCATTCCGAAGCTGGTTGTGACGCTTTGCTTGGAGATTTTGTGCCTCAGGGGGAGAAAGGCACTGGGTTGGCCCTGTTGAGGGAGTCAGGGCTGCCTCACGGCTGCCGCTGCTACTGTGTGAAACGGACCCGAAGCTGCCTCGGAGATCCCGAAAAGGAGGAGGATCCAGGCATGGGCAGAGCGCATGAAGGTGGCATGTTCTAATCCCAAAATGGCACGTTATCACTACTAATGAACTGTTACAAGAAGTTCAGAGCACATTTTTCACCAATACCATTAGAGAAACTGCCGACTAAAGAAAAATGAAGGGTTTCAGGTGACCGAGTGTATGACGGTTTACGGCTGTGACTCTGCCCAGGCACAGGTAACATATTGTTTTTAAACAGAAAGACATTTGTACCTTCCTTTTCTAAAGTGCCAGCTATGATTTCAAAGTTTATTCCACAACCCACCAAAAGAGCACATGAAAACAGAGCACCCCCAGTGGGGAAGGGCAGGCCTTGACCAGTGTGGGCAGTGTTGCACCTCCTCCCACAACCGCACCTCCAGGCTGCTCCTGTCTTCTCTGACACCTGCTCCCACCGCAGCCCTCATCCCAGAGCTTTCCCAGTGCCCTCTGAAACCTCTGTTCCATGGCAAGCAACCGCCCCTCAGCTGTAGCCTGGGGGTAGGGAACTTTCTTCTTTCTTCCCGTTTCCTTTGAAGCCTGGCTCTGTCTGCTGGCACCACTCATCCCTTTCCATTCCTCCCAGATTCCCAGGTCTGTGTCCTCCATTCTCTTCAGAGAGACCCTTACTCATCACCTAAATCCCTCATCCTCTCCCTGTGCCACTCGGCTGCCCACTACGACCCCCAGACCTCTTAATGACACGTGGGTGGTGAACCATCTTTGTTTCTATCGTACCATCTGCCATCACCTCACTTGACTATCCATGGGGACCACACATCCCCCACACCGCCCCTCACTCCCCTTCCTTCCTTCCCTGCCCTGCGTACAAGCCAGCTTCTGAACCGCCTGCCTTGTTCCACCTGAGGCTCTCCGTTCACACCTTCCACTCCTGAGACCTTCTTCCCTTTAGTCCACTAACTCTAATGTTCTACCTCCTCGAGCTTGGCCATTCCCCATTCTTTCCATGTTCCCCATCCTCTCAGCTCCCTCATGGTTTTGCTTCCTTCCCCTTCCAGCCTAGACTCCAGGACCCAGAACCTCAGCCACTCTTTTGACAACGCTCTAAACCGGTGACCCGTGAATCTATTTCATAATGCACATCCAATGGTGAAACAAGAAACTGAACTCTCTGACACCCCTCCCTCCCTCTCATCCTTCCTTCCTTCTTAAATTGCATGCATTTTACTACTGGGCTGACATTTCTTCATTTTAAAACATTCCACAGAAATAGAAAGGCATAAATGACAATATTTCAAAAGACCAGCATAGGAAGAGCTCCAGTGTTCTCTGCGCATCCCCAGTGGACTCTTTCACACCCCCTGGGGGTGTGCACACCCCCGTTTGGGAACCACGGTCCTAAGCCCCGTCACTCTTCTGCCTCCTTCACATCTGCCCTGCCCACCAAGCCTGAACCCACCTAGCCACGAGTACACCGTTCTCTGCCAGGTGGCCACACGGTGCTGGGGGACCAGCGGGGTCCCTGGTCACATCTCCAGACTTAGCCTTTCTCCTCAGGGCAATGGCACTGAGAGCCTCAAGGGGTAGAGTCAAGCCCATTGACAAGAAAACTTCCTTCATCTTTGTATCACCGGCCCCCAGCACTGTGCCTGGCACTAGTCTGTGATCCCCTAGTGTCTGTCATGTTTGCCACAAAGAGCAGTGTATTCGGGTGCCATGCCCATGGTTCTGGCTGCATTGTGGTGAAGGCATGAGGAACACATACACAAAGCCCCATGAGTCAGCAGGGGCCAGCTGGGCACATGCTCAGTTCTGAAGCTGTGTGAGGACCCCTTGCTCTCATAGCACCCATCTGCACCCCGACCCAAACAACAGACTGGCGTTCAGAAGCCAGACACTCCACGGCAGATCCCAGCCCAACCTGGGCCCCGTGTGCCTCAGGCAGCTTACCTGAAGCCCAGTTCTTGCCTTGCCTGTTCCAGCGGGCTGCAAGGGAGGCAGGCCAGAGGACCCCACCAGCCCATCTTCCCTTTCCCCTGGTGCTTGGAGCAGCCTGGGCACCGGGCCCACTGCACCCCCCGTTTTCTTCAGATTCCCCACAAAACACCACCTCACTGTCAGAAGGAAGAAGTAGACAGGAAAATGACAAATAATTTTAAAGGAGCAGGCTGAGTGGACGCAAAATGGGGGTCAGGCGGGGGTGCAGATGTAAGCACTGAGCAGAGGTGCTGGCCAAAGCCCAGGAGATGCGGTTGTGACGGAACTGTCCTCTCGTTAGGGCACCTTCCGCACTCCGCTCTTTCCCTGTCCCCTGCTTGCCACCTGCTGGTCCCAGGGATTGGGAGATGCAATTCCAGGGAAGCATGGTCTTTCCAAGGACACATGACAATGACGGCACTTCCCAGAGCTATTAAGTTGATTCGGGGGAAATTCCTTCCCCTCCTATCCGTTCTTCCACCTCTTGTTTCTCTCCTATTTCAGCCAATGTTTAATAACCTGGGGTCCATGGACAGACCCCTACATCAGAGTCCCAGGCCTATGAGGAATACAGATTCCTGGGCCTTGGGCAGACTGAATCAGAAACTCTGAAGCTGGAGCCAGGGAATCGGCATTGTTTGGCCCACTGAAGTTTGAGAACCCCTGAAAATGGGTACTTCTCCTCTGTTCTTCCCAACTGGGCAGTCTTCGTCCCCAGCCCCTCTCCATCTCACCACCGAACTGGTCTGCCACTCCACTCCTCAGGTCTTTGGAATAAAGCCTGTGGAGACACAAATGGAATGGCCCAGGCAGGAAGAAGACCCAGTGGGCTTTCACCCTCCTGTGCTGACCTTGAGCTCCTCCCTTACTGTACCTTATTTTGATTAATCTACAACGTCTCACATGGTTCTTAGAGGCCCTGCTTATTTTAATTTGAGCACTTGCCCAAAATGAATGCTGGGCGAGCCAGGGACTTAGTATACTGAACTCAAAGTTGCCGGGAGGAAACCAAGTCAGTCAGGGACCTGAGATCTGGCTTCATGTCGATCTCCTTTGGGCCAAAGACATGTCTACTAATAAGTCTCTATTAATAGATCTGCAAAGATGGAAATCTTAATCCATGTTAAACAAGGGATATAAATAATAGGGATGTTTGCCATCCACTTACCTCCCAGGGACGGAGTATGAACTGGAGATGACTATGGCCACGAAGCACTCTAAACCCAAAGAAATTCTCTGAACCATTCTTCCACTCACCTAGTATCTGCGGCACTAGTCCCTGTGCAGCTCTGACAAGTGAGCTATTTTTGCACATGAACAAGGAGAGCTATTGTTATCTTTGCTCTGAATCAAGGATAAAAGGGAAAGGTGAGAGGGAGAAGGAGGGCATAAGAGAGAAGGAACAGAGGTAAGATGCAGAAATGCAGGAGAGAGACCAGAAACCAGAGGGAAAGGAGCTAGGTGCCCTTCCCAGGGATGGAGTAACCCATGGGCCAGTGTAGGGATCCAGGAGTAACCCATGGGCCAGTGTAGGGATCCAAAGCGCCATCTTACTCCTCAGCAGCCCCAGTAATAGGCACTCCCTCTGGTCTCACGGGATTCTGGAGGGTCTATGGATATGTGTCAAAGGGCTCTGTAAATGGTGAACCGGTATCCATACCGGGTACCTGCTCTCTCTGTGCAACCGGGGAGCTCGTGCCCCTTTCCAACACCCCTACCCCGAGACTCAGGACACCCTAGATCAAAAGGAAGCTTAACTAGCAAACTTTTTGCCATCAGTAAATGCATTTCCATGGTCCTTATACCAGACGACCTAGGACTCTCGATGAGGGTGCTATTTTAGCAAGACACTGAAAACGAGAACAGAAAAAGCCCACTAAACAGATGGAATCCTATGGTAACACACCATAGGATCAGGGCTACACTTCTGTTTGAATGCACTAACACATACTCGTTTCCAGACCAGCAGGGCGGGTGCTACAGCTTCCTGGGTTCTGCCCAGTCAGCACAAAAGATCTGCTGCCATCGGCTTGTTTGGCTCCCTCTGGGGCTCTCCTCCTCCGAGCCTGATGAAGAAGAAAAGCGTACACCACCACTCAATGAGAGAATTCCTTCAGTTCTCATTTCTGACTCACCCCTTTGCTTCCTGGGGCCACTAATCAGTCGGGCGGTGCAGCGAGGTGCGCCTGCCTCCAAAACCTGGCCACTGGAGGGAGCCAGAGAGCAACGAGGGCCCAAGCTTCCCCAGGGGAGAGCTGAATCCCACTCGTGCCCCCCACCCCCACTCCCTCCTCCAGGCCAGAAACTTCCAGGCTTCTTAGCATTTCTGGATCTAGCAAGGGGGATGGGGGGGCACATCTCAACTTCACTGTACAGTTCCTTGGTAAACTCTTATTTTCTTCATCAAGTTTGGGTGGAAAACAAAACAATTAATTTAAAAAGCAGCACACAAAAACCTAAACATTATTTATGTCTCTAATTATCTCATTCTAGTGGGTATTTTAGTCCCTGTCTGGTCAAGACATTAATTATCTTCATAACTACAGCAAAAGTTAAATAATAAGCACCCAAGGCTACAGCACTACTGTAATGTGCAAGCTTAAATGAACTTATAAATTTTATTAATGGATGCTTTATACAACTCCATATATTATAAATCAAACAAGAAACCTATTTCTATCTTTTAAGGGTGCGGTGAAAAAGCTTTAACATTATTGAGGATAATTTTTACTAAGTTTAAAACTCCCTTTTTTTCAGTAATGAGACTGTTATGAGGATAATTTAATCTAGTTTGTCATGAGGCACCCCGGCTTGTTAAATAAGTTAATAAATGGCTGTGCATTAATCAAAGTGACAAAGCTATGAAGAGCTGGGGATGGGAGACAATTCTGGTGATAGTATTAATTAGTATTTAATTAGAAACTTAGGGCCCATAAATAAAAAAAAAATCATGGTAGAGACATCTATGCAAATTGCTTGGAGCCTGCAGTGGAGTTAGCTTTGCTTTAAAGAAACATGATTTTTTTTCTCCAGCATACTGTACACAGCAGCGCTGTGGCCACATCACGTGGCCTCACCAAGAGCTCTTCTTTTGTTTCCAATTTGTTCCAGTTACAGGCCTGTAAATTCAAATCATTCTTTTGACTGTCTTGATTGAAACGTAGAGTTTTCCACAGTTTCTACTGGGAGTTCTTTTCTTTTTTAAATCAAAAAGAGAGAAATGTTTTCGAGAAATAAAGAGTTTCCGATCCTTTTTCTGCTGGGTTAATGAAGATGCGTTCCACCATTTTCTAAGAACAATTGGGGAGTCCGTTTGGTAGACAAACGATGCCTCCTTTGCTGAGCCCTGGAGAGCTGGACCAGGGTTTGGTTATGTGATACCGTACTGAGGACGGCATGGCCTTAACGGCCACTGTTTCTATGATGATTACAGCGCTTCTCCCTTTTGTCTCACTCACATGCTTTGATACAGGGGCAATTTTTGACGGCCCCAAAAGATAATAACCATTGGGTTCTGCACGGCACTGGTTTCCTAAGGCCCATGTCCCCTTTTTCAGACTTTATTATTTGTCGCATTTATTCAAGAAAGGTTATCCACAGTAAAACTGCTCTTTCTATTCAACAGTCTATCTCTGTCATGGTTCATTTATGTGTGAGCATGACGGACTGAAACCCATATTCTCCACAGCTGACAAGTGTCAGGCCGACAGTTCAATCAGCCCTTCCCTAAGATGATGCCCAGGGCCCCGTGTTTGAAGTAGGACAATAAAGCAGGTAGCACAATCAGGGTCAAACTGATCCAATCCCTGTATATAAAGGGGATTCTGCCTAATAACACAGTCTGATTTTTTTCCCCTCTCCAAACACATTAGTCCTTAAACAGTGAGTTGGCCCTTAAGAAATTCTGTGACTGACTTGAAAATGCTGAAGTCTTAACGTGGTTGGTTTATCCGTAGCCTCTTGGGGCTGCTGCTTTGTGCAGACTGGTTTTGTCAAAGTCAGAAAAATAATGTATTCAGTGTCTGATCATTTTTAGGGAGCTATTTGAATGGGATTTTAAGTCAGACATCCTGCTGTTGACACAGGATCATTTTCTTGTCCTTTTGTTTTACATTTATGGAACAGATCATCTGCATCGGCTAATAAAATTAAATCTCTGAAATGCATACAAAAGCAAGCTTCCTTCAGCAACTCTTCCCAATCCTTCCCACCGCCCCCCACCCCACCCCAGTAAGCAGAGGTGCTGGGGGTGTTTATATGAGCTCAGTCTAGAACACAGACTAAAATGCAAACCTGACTTCCAAATCATGCTTCTTCAGCCCCAGGAACACTTTGACTCAAACATACAGGAAAACATCTCACTATGAATCCTAAAAACTCACAGCGGATCCAAACTCGATAAAATGCTAAGAGCCTGTACTTGGCTCCTTGAAGGGACACAGGTCCTGCTGCCTTTGCTAGTCTCCAGGCTTTGCAGATGATGGCAGGCAAGGGAGGGTTACTCACCTATTTGGAAGGAGCCAGAACACAAAATGCCCTTCATAGGAAGGAAGCCAAAACTTCCCCCCACTCCCTTATAGCATCATTAAACTTTCAAGCCAGAAGGCACCACAGAGAACATCAAATGCAACTTGCAGACTTTATGGATGAGGGAGGCTCAGGGACCTTTTGTTATTGCCAATGTCAAGAGCTTGTAAGCCGTGGTGGAAGGACAAAGTTAACAACAACAAAATCCTCTATATTTTGCTTCTCTTTATCTTGTGTCACTGGATAGGGCCAATTTAGTGTAGGAGAGTCTGACGAGAAGCAAAATTCAGATATCGGACAGTGGGTGATGGTGTCCAAAGCTACCAAACATGACTTATGTCACTTCCCTTCTTGGACAATTCTAGAAGTTCTAAGAAATGTGTTCTCTGTGTTGGTTATTTGCCAGGACACTGCTCTGTCACAGTCCAGCCATTTACCCACGTCTGCTGGCTGCTCTGGCCCTGCTAACCACATCACCGAGGCTCGCTTGGTGGTTAGAGACCATGGGAGGCCTTAATGATGGTCAGTCAAAAGTGAGAGGAGAGAGGCCAGCACGTGCCTTCCTTCCTGGCTCCCTGCTCTAATCCCCCATTTCTGAAGAGGCTGTTCCCTCCAGCACTCTTGTTCCTACAGAGTGGCTTCTCCTCCAGGGCTCCATCTATCATGAACACCCATCATCCAGTTTCATTCCTTTGCCCTGTAGTCGTCGGGGGCTAACAGCCCTACTGTTGCTAATATCTGGATGCCCTGATGTCTCTTGCTCGTCACCTAGCCCTGCCCATACTTCTGAATATAGTCCCTTTTTTAAGGCTGCCATGGGAACATTCTCAGGAGAACACTATTTTTTACCAGAACTCTCAGTGACATACTCAAGTACTAAGCTTCTTAACTGTTCCCCCCATATCTAACCTAGTAGTTCTTAATGTACTTAGAATCTCACAGAGAATGTGATGAAAGGCACAGGCTCTGCCCCCAGAAAAAAATTCACTCCCACATATACACAAAATTTTGTGTACAAAATTGTGTAGAGTATCCACAGACTCATAAAGACGATCTACAAATCTTCCAAGGCGTCCCTAGCACGTATAGTCCCTTCCCTCCAACTCTCCTAATGAATCAGGCTAAAACACCCATTTTTTCCTGTAATCATATCCATTTCCTCTTCAGAAACCTCCAGTGGCGTCCTACCAACTTCCACATAGCATGAAGCCCAGAATCCTCAGCCAAGCACATCAGGTGGGATCCGATAAGGTCCTAGTAAGACAGGACCTCAAGAGAAGGAACTGAAGGCAGGGGAGTTGTGACAAAGATACCAAAAGTGGTGAAAGGGACGGTAAGACAGTGATAGCCAGTGCCTGGGGCTGCAGAAGCAAAGGGAAGAGCCGCAGAGCCCGGGCTGTCTGGGAGGCCAAGATCAGAGGCAGAGCTGCCAAGCAGCAGCTGGAGGGTAGAACAGGGCACAGCCACCGCGGTGACACTGCTCAACACAGGAAGAAAGGGTGAGGGATAGCCCAGCTCCTCTTGTTGCTCTTGAGTCTTCCACAGACCACACCAGCTCAGAAGCCAGGGGACATGGAAGCTTTCAGGTCAGTGTCTCGAGGTTCAATGCAGGAAAGGCCCATGGATGGATCTGAGATCAAATAGGTCAATGACTTCCACGAAAGCCCTCCAAGGCCTGGCCTCACCCACCTACAGAGCCATGGTGGAACCTCGACTGTCCTCAGAAAGCTGGTTCTTCTACTGTCTATTGTGTACTGACTGTGTGCCAGGCGCCAGTTCCAGGAGAAAGATGGGGGAATGCAGGCCCCGAGTGGCAAATAAATAGTCAAGACTGAGGCTACTGACTTCCTTATGTAGGCAGAAACATGGCCAGGGTGGACAGTCAGAGCAGGTAACCACAAGGGGCCTGGGTGGGCCGGCAGGACAGCAATAACTCAGGAGTTTGCTACTGGGAAAGGCAGAGAAGGAATGCAGATGACTAAGTGAAAGGAGTCAACTGAAATGCTACATACGGCGTGAGTCCTGCTATATGACTTTCTAGGAAAGGCAAAACCAGGGAGACAGTAAACAAATCAGTGGTCGCCAGGGGTTGTGCAGTGGAGGGGAGGGGTGAACAGTCAGAACACAGAGGATTTTTAGGGTAGTGAAACTACTCTGTACGATACTAGAATGGTGGATATGTGTCATCAGGAATTTGTCCAACCCACAGGAGGCAGAACACCGAGCATGAACCCTGGTGTAAAGTGTGGACTCTGGGTGATAACGAGGTGTCACTGGAGGTTCATCAGCCGTCAAATGCACCACTCCGGTGGGGGTGTTGATAATGAGAGGAAGACGACGCACAGGTGGGCACAGAGAGTATACAGGCAATCTCTGTACCTTCTGCTCAATATTCCTACGAGCCTGAAACAGCTCCAAAAAGTAAAGTCTATTAAAAAATACCCTCTCGGAGTTGAGGGAAACTGGAAGGGGAGATGAACCATGAGAGACTATGGACTCTGAAAAACAACTAGAGGGTTATGAAGGGGCGGCGGGGGGGTGGGGGGGGTTGGGAGGTTGAGGGACCAGGTGGTGGGTAATGGGGAGGGCACGTACTGCATGGAGCACTGGGTGTGATGCCAAAACAATGAACACTGTTATGCTGTAAATAAACAAATAAAAATAAATAAATTTAAAAAAAAAATACCCTCTCCCCAAATAGGGATGCCTGACTCCCATCTCATACTGTGTTAGAGCTGGTTATTCCAAGCTCACAGAAATGGTTACATCTCCAGAGCCAGTGGTTAAACACAGCCACCACTCAAAAAGGGATTATGTAGGCATACAATTAAGTGAGTCTTGTTAAAAATGAAAGTAACAAGCACCGAAAATTAATCACTTTCCGATTATTTTACTGTGATCTGTGCTCTTGAGGTTGGCTGTTGCCCGTGAATGGCAGAAACATGGCATAATGGTGAGATCGTCGTGCCTCTCTTCCCAGCATCTTGTTCAGTGCTGGCACAGGAATCAGCAAATACTATAAATCAGGGCTTGATTTGCTGTGTTGATATCTGGATGAGGGGTAGGCAAACTACAGCGTCCAGGTCAAATCTGGCTTGCAGTCTATTTCTGCAAGACTCACCACGTTTTACATTTGTAAAGGACTGCTTGAAAGGGGAGGGGCAGGAAGAAAGAGACCATTTCTGGTCCACAAAGTGTAAAAATATTCACTGTCTGGTTCTTTACTGAAAACGTGGCCAACCCCTAGGAAATAGTTCACCAGTATTTGAAAACTATGACCCTGTCAGCAAAGAAGTCTCTCTTGTCATGGGTGAACAGGTGAAGTTCCAACATACATCTCTACTGTTTCATGCTTGTCTTATTTGTCAATGTAAATGAAAATGTCAACCAACACTCATGTTGGAACTCTACCCATGAGTCAATGGGTGAGTTTGGACAGTGACCAAACATTCATTAGCAGTCTGATTTTGTGAAATCAGAGTTGAATCACAGCCATAACTTAACTACAGACACAAGAGCTCAGGAAAAAAAAAAAAAGAAAGCATTATCTGAGAATCAATGAGGTAAAGAACATTCTGTAATAAAGAGTATTGTGTATTTTATTACCATTTGTAAGTGCTACACATCCTTCCTATCAGTAAAATTTATATATACATGTATTTTTTTTTCTAGAGAGCTAGTTATTAAACTTTTACCAGCATACCATTCCCACACCCTCAGAGTCTGACTTAACTGGTCTAGGGAATGACCTTGGTATGGGGATTTTTACATTAATCCAATGTGTAGCCAATATCGAGAAAAACTGGCTTCAAGGAAAGATCAAAGTGCAGGAAGCAGCATCCTCTTAAGATTTCATTCTTCTTAAATGGGCAGAGGACATGAACAGACATTTCTGCAAAGAAGACATCCAGATGGCCAACAGACACATGAAAAAGTGCTCCACGTCACTCGGCATCAGGGAAATACAAATCAAAACCACAATGAGATATCACCTCACACCAGTCAGAATGGCTAAAATTAACAAGTCAGGAAATGACAGATGCTGGAGAGGATGTGGAGAAAGGGGAACCCTCCTCCACTGTTGGTGGGAATGCAAGCTGGTGCAACCACTCTGGAAAACAGCATGGAGGTTCCTCAAAATGTTGAAAATAGAACTACCCTATGACCCAGCAATTGCACTACTGGGTATTTACCCTAAAGATACAAACATAGTGATCCGAAGGGGCACGTGCACCTGAATGTTTATAGCAGCAATGTCTACAATAGCCAAACTATGGAAAGAACCTAGATGTCCATCAACAGATGAATGGATAAAGAAGATGTGGTATATATACACAATGGAATACTATGCAGCCATCAAAAGAAATGAAATCATGCCATTTGCGACGACGTGGATGGAACTAGAGCGTATCATGCTTAGTGAAATAAGTCAATCGGAGAAAGACAACTATCATATGATCTCCCTGATATGAGGACATGGAGAAGCAACATGGGGGGGTAGGGGGATAGGAGAAGAATAAATGAAACAAGATGGGATTGGGAGGGAGACAAACCATAAATGACTCTTAATCTCACAAAACAAACTGGGGGTTGCTGGGGGGAGGTGGGATTTGGAGAGGGGGAGGGGGCTATGGACATTGGGGAGGGTAAGTGCTATCGTGAGTGCTGTGAAGTGTGTAAACCTGGCGATTCACAGACCTGTACCCCTGGGGATAAAAATACATTATATGTTTATTAAAAAAAAAAAAAATTTGGAAGGGGAGGTGAACCATAAGAGACTATGGACTCTGAAAAACAACCTGAGGGTTTTGAAGGGGAGGGGGTGGGAGGTTGGGGGAACAGGTGGTGGGTAATGGGGAGGGCACGTTTTGCATGGAGCACTGGGTGTTGTGCAAAAAGAATGAATACTGTTACGCTGAAAAAAGAAAAGAAAAAAAGAAAAAAAAAAAAGATTTCATTCTTCTTGATCAGAAAGACTGCTTGAACCTGACCAGGGAGGCTCCAGGAAGTGAGCATGGGGGGGGGATGTGTTGGGGGCAGGGAGGATGGAAGTTTCCTCCCAGAATGGGACATACCTCACCAGGCTGACTCTTTTCCAAGTTCTCAGAACAAAATCTTGAAGCCATGTTCCCACAGTATCCTAGACATGCCGCTGTTACTTCCTTTTGCAAAGTGACTCACTACAAGTTTACCAAAGGTCCCTTTTCCTCTCCAGTTTCCCGCAAATATCATACCCATCCCCCACATTCCAGCTTAGAGATCCCTTCTTCTTCTCAGAACCTCCCCAGTTATGACAAAACCATTCATCTCCTCCCACCCCTGTATTCATGTACCTCTTGCTAAGAAAACCCTGATTTATTAGGGACAGCACTGTGCTCTGCTAAATACTGTTTCCAGACCTCCATTCCAGCCACGGGTGGCCGGTGTGACACAATTTTAGTTAATGAGACCTAAACTGAAGTCCGATGAGTGTTTAGGAAGGAGCCTGTGCTTTCCTGATAGAAGCATTAGATAGAGCTGGTGCAGACCGCTGCCCACTTCCACAGCACTCACTTCCAGAGCTGGGAGCAAGCAGCCATGTGCAAAGGTGGAAGAGGAGAAGAATAAGGGGAGCGGGGTCTTTGATGCCAGCAATGAGCCACAACACTAGTCCCTGACTTCTTGCCTGTGGAATTCTTGTTCTGTGAGAAAAATAATCTCTTTAGTTGTTCAAGCCACTGCGGCCTGACTATTCTGTGGCTGCAACCAGACAGAAGGCCAGTCTAACAATCTCACACCTGCCTCTCAGATAGCCCTATACTCCTACAGGTGTGTTCCAGGCCACCTGTTAACAGCCAGCTCCAATGTGTGAACGGGTCACGTCCCAGGTATTTAATTACAAATCAGTTGTTTGAAATTTGGATACACTTTCCTTACAAGATGGGCCTGTCCTAGAAAAATCCACAGTTTTGAAGCCATATGTCAACTCTGGAACAATCTAGATGATTTGAAAGAAGACTCAAGAGGAGTTAGGTGTATACACTTCATCAGGAAGTAAGGTCGCTAACAGTGGCTTATAAATAAGAAGGGCATAGTGAGGAATCATTCCCAAGGACCCAGCTCTTGCCCAGAGCGGACTTCTGTAGGAAGAATGTGTGGACGTACGGCACGAACTCGGTGGGTGCATGTGTTTGGATCAGAAGATAGCACATAGCATGGAAAAGTCACATCTTCAAAGTGCAAGAGAAAGGAGATGGTAACATCTGTCCCCTGAGCCTCACAGACCACACGAGCAATAACTGTTGCATACACGGTTGCATTCTATTTTTGTACCATATTAACGGATATGATATTGGTAATTGTTCTTAATAGAATCACAGAAACGAGAGATGGAAATGCTATATGGTATGATGGAATGCTGTTCCTTTACCATTGATCATTTTAATAAGCCTGTTCAGTCATTACTTAGAAACCATGCTACAATTTGCCAATGAGGCAGACCAAAATGGGGAGATAAACAAAATTGGGTTTCCTCACTAAATGCGATGCCTAAGTTTTACGATATTTTGCTGAAGTTTTAAACTGATTGTCAATTAGTCAATGAGCTATGGCAGGCAGTGTATTTCTGGGTAATTAGTGTGTGTCTTAGGGGGGTTATTTGGCATGAGGCTGAGGGCAAAGTAATTTGTATCTCCCAGGAAGTGCGATAATTGCCTTAAGCTGAACTGCTTGGAAAGTATATTAATCCTATTAGGAAGCATTCATGTTATTTTATATGACATCCTGTATATTCATGAAGTATACTCATAAACCATCAATTATTCATTTCAGGGGCATTATCATATGAGCAGGCCATCATTGAGAACTAGGCAAAAGGGTAGGGTTGTTTGGGCAGTGGGAGAATTCATGCCTTGTCGGAAAAGATGCGGGTTGGGTTTTGGAATTTATCTTCTTAGGACACTGGATCCTAAGAGTGTGAAGAGGTAGTCTTGAGAAAGGTCAAAGGCAAGGTCATTTGCTTTAAACTAGCTTTTCAGGAAGCCAACAGGCCTTCTATTCAGTTTGCGCATGTGGTCTCGGGGGGGTGGTGGTGGGGGGGAAGCCCTGTGAGAGCTAAGAGCTACAGAGATTAAGATCTTGGTACTTTGGGACACTTTCTATCCCAGTCCTGCTCAGAATGTCCAGATGATGAATAAGTCTTATGAATGAATGTTCAGACCATGTAACAGTTATCAACTGTGGTATAACAGATGACTCCAAAACTTAGTGGCTGAAAACAACACACGTTTCTTTAAATTTTATTTTATTTTATTTAAATTCAATTAACTAAGATATAGTGAATTATTAGTTTCAGAGGTAGAGGTCAGTGATTCATCAGTTATATGTAACACCCCGCATTCATTACATCATGTGCCCTCCTTAATGCCCATCACCCTGTTACTCCATCCCCCCCCCCACCTCCCCTCCAGCACACCCTCAGTTTGCTTCCTAGAGTTAAGAGTCTCTTACGGTTTTTCTCTCTCTCTGATCTCATCTTATTTCATTTTTCCCTCACTTCCATGATCCTCTGTTTTGTTTCTTAAATTCCACGTATGAATGAAATCACATAATTGTCTTTCTCTGATAGACTTACTTTGCTCAGCATAATCCCCTCCAGCTCCATCCACATTGTAGCAAATGGCAAGATTTCCATTTTTGATGGCTGCATAGTATTCCATTGTGTGTGTGTGTGTGTGTGTGTGTGTGTGTGTGTGTGTGTGCCACATCTTCTTTATCCATTTATCTGTCAGTGGACATCTGGGCTCTTTCCATAACAACACACATTTATGATCTCACAATTTCTGTGGGTCATAAACTGGGTACAGCACAGCTGGGTTCTCCACTTCCCCGCCCCTCACAAGGCTGCAGTGGAAGAGTGAACCCAGCATCCATGGTCTCCCTTGAAGGTTCACCCAAGGAAAGATCTACTTCCAAGCTCAGTTTCAAGCCCTCATTTTCTCAAGGGACCAAGTTCCTGGATGGAGGATGACCAGAAGGCTCCCTTAGTTCCTTACCACTTGGGTGTCTCCAATATGGAAACTTATGTCATCAAAGTGTGCAAGCCAAGAATGCAAGGCAAAGGTCATGATCTTTTGTAACTTAATTGTAGAAGCAACAACCTAGCAACTTTACCACATTCTATTGATTCAAATCTAATCACTGGGTTCAGACGACCCTGAAGGAGAAAGAATTACCCAAGGTTCTGAAAAGCCAGGTGTGGGATCCCTGGGGTTTTGGTGAAGCCTGCCTACATGGCCAGCCTCGGCCCTCAAGGTTTCATACTCTATCAG
Organism: Meles meles; assembly: GCF_922984935.1. Lineage (NCBI taxonomy): Eukaryota > Metazoa > Chordata > Mammalia > Carnivora > Mustelidae > Meles > Meles meles. Next base: position 92,328,775 of record NC_060068.1, read on the forward strand.
AGTCTCTGGAGGCTGAAAGGAATAGCAAGAGAGACCAAATTTAGGCTGGGCAGCTAGAGGAGGCCAATCTGCACAAGTGACATTTAATTTGAAGACGCAAAATGAAGAGAAGTTAGCCAGAACTCAGCGGGTATATGCGCTTGGATCAGAATGTAAAGGGCAGAGAGCATGACATGTTTGAGGAACTGAAAATAAGACCTGAGCGCACAAGGGGGAAGGCGGGACGAGATGAGGCTGGCAAGGTAGGAAGAGGCAGGATCGTGCAGGGCTAGAGTCAGGGCGGGAAGTGTGAATTTTATTCTGAGCACAAGTGGGAAGCCACTGGAGGGTTTTAAACACAGAGTGACACAATCCAATTTATATTTGCAAAAGATCTCTGGAGCTGCTGCTCAGAGAATGAACTGGAAGCAGAGAGAGCAGTGAGGAGGATCTGCTCACAAGCGACCGTGAGAACCTGTACGGGGAAGGTGACAGGGATGTGGAGAGAAATGGGCACGTGCAAGATACCGTTCAGAGGTGAAAATCGAGAGCCTTGGACAGACAGCCTACCCGCACGTCACGTTATCAGGTTTCCTCGCCCCCTCTCCTCTCTGTCCATTTGTTAAGAGGAGTAAAGAGCGAGTTGCGGAAAGATCCACATAAGCATGGTAGGAAGAGCAAGAGGAGGACAGAAAGACACAGGTGATGACGGAAAGGGAGACACAGTGTGAGCACGGGCTGGGGAGCAGCTCTCCTTGCCCTCCTCAGTCACGTTCCCTGGGGCACCTGGCTTCACCTCTCCACAAGTCCGGATCCTCTCATACAAAAAGAGCTGCCTTTTGGGATTACTGAAAAGATTCAATTCAGTAACAAAATCGTTCATAACCCTAATACATTTTCCCCCGTCTCGTTCACTCACTCGGTCAGATGTCTCTACTCAGGGGCACTGGCCTGCTGACGGCCGGAGCCAGAATGGCACAGCCCACCTCCACCTTGCTCTAAGCCCCTCCCCCGCTTCAGTGTGCTGGGCAGCACTTCACCGGCACCTGCTCTACTTTGTTGGTCTGACGTTCTGGTTCTTGAGGCCCAGAGGAGAGCCTGGCCCACGGCGCACGTTCAGCAAAGTGCCAGCGGCCGCCAAGCACAGGGCCTGAACAGCAGCACCATGGTGCGGGCCTCTCTAGGGTTTCTAGGTACATGGCAGACAGTGTGGAGGAAGCTGCCTGGGACATAAAGAGAGGAACGAGTAATAAATACTTATATGATACTTTACAATGGACAAGGCCTTTCTCAGATGCCCTGCCTCAACTTACCCTCCTCGACAGTCTCTGAGATGGAGCACGTCCCCATTCCCAGGTGAGGCAACTGAAGGTGAAGGGACTTAATAAACTTCTCTGAAATCCAGAAACAACAGACTCTGGAAAGCAAGCCGGGCCCTGCCTTAATATGAAATCACTTCCCAATGGGACAAAAGTTTAAACATTCCTTCCAACTCGCTAGCAGATCTACTGACCTGCACCCACTGGAATTTGCATCGAGCTCTCTGGAATGGCTCACATACAGTCCACCCATCTCCTTTCCCGGCTCCTCTCCAGACGCCCCAGCAGAGATGCAGATGGTCAAGCAGCCGGTTGTGTGGTTACTGGGAAACTTCTCCACATCCCATAGTTCCCTTTTTCTTTCAGAAGAACTCATCTATGCCTCATTGCCCTTCTCACCTTAGCTCAATCCTACCACAGACTCCTGGCCTGCATACTTACTATTTGTAAAAATAAATAGTAAAATCCCTTCACTTTGACTCACATGCATTCATCAAACAAGTATTGACCATCTGCTCGGCATCAGGCATGGTGCTAGGACATGGAACTCACTCGCATGTGGAAGGGAAGGCTGGCTTAAAGAAGGAATCCCTGTGTAGTTAATACTACGGCTGGAGCTATAAAGGGGAAGTTCAGAGAGATACGAGAGCATGAAAGGAAGACCCATCTGTGACCGGGGGTGGGAGGGGGTCCGGGAAGGCTTCCCTAAAGAAGGGTCATTTTTTTTTTTTTTAAAGATTTTATTTATTTATTTGACAGAGAGAAATCACAAGTAGGCAGAGAGGCAGGCAGAGAGAGGGGAAGAGAAGCACGCTCCCTGCTGAGCAGAGAGCCTAATGCGGGGCTCGATCCTAGGACCATGAGATTATGACCTGAGCGGAAGGCAGAGGCTGTAACCCTCTGAGCCACCCAAGTGCCCCAAGAAGAGTCATTTAAACTGGATAAAAAAACAGGAGAACATCCTAGGCATAGAGAACAGCGTATGAGACCCTGAGACCTCAAAAAGCTTCCAGAAACCACAGAAGCAAAATCGAAAACAAATTAACAGAGTAAATGTAAAGAGGCTTGACACTGGAAGAAGCCAGAGAAGTAGCTGGTAGCCGTGAGGAGCCAGGCCTACCCAATCTACTTTTCCCTCTCCTCCGGATGAACAAGAACAAGAAGGCCACAACCTTGGCCTCGTTTGACTGTTAGAGTAGAAACACCACTGGCACTAATCTGTGCCTAGAAAGATATATGATTCTGTCTCAGATAGCACCTTGAAAATAGGAAAGTGGCTTCTGTTTTTGTGATACACAACACAAGCCATATCTGTGCACTCAGCAATCACAGATTTGCACACTCGGCATAGTGGAGGCAATCTGCCTGTGGCTCCTTCCCAGGAAAACAAACCTCCTGCTCTGGGCTGAGGCTTCTCATGCAGTTCAGGAAGACTCCATCCACCATCCACTTGGCTCCTGGAGGTCACTGGTCCTCGGTGGGGATATTGTGAAGCTTGAGGGCACATTTTTGGTTGTGCTGATGACTAGGAGGCACCATCAGCATTTACTGGGCAGGGACAGAGATGTCTGAGATGGTCACAGCCAAACATTGTCCAGGGTTCCCACCAGGTATGGATGCAGGTGAAAAATCCTATTTACACTTTTTTGAGACTAGAACAGAACTATGTTTTACATATAAACACAAATCTTTTTGCATAGTTTCCACATACCCTTCATTATCCAATAATGAAACTGCAACGGGAACTGGGGAAGGATTTACTTTGTTTTTTTCCCAAAATTTTCCCAGAGTTAGTCACCACTTCGCAAAATCATATCATGGTATTTGAGTCACCCATAGGACATGTATAAATCTGCCTTTGAATCCATCACATTCATGATGATTTTATATAAATATACATATATGTATATATGCATATATACATGTATCTGTCTTGTTTCAAAATGTCACTCTAAAGAAAGTGTCAATATTCAGTTAGATGTGTTCTACCTCTCTCAAATCCAAACACATTGGTAATAAGATGAGGAAAGCACCCAGGTACTTCCTAATGAGCCCTAGTTCCCTGCTGCTCAAGGGTTGCTCACAGACCAGCAGCATCTGCGTCTACCAGCATCTTTGGTAGAGGAAGGATATCGAGCCCCATCCTGGATCTACTAAATCTGGGTCTGCTCTGTATTAAGTCCACCAGATGACTTCGAGTCACATAAAATTTGAGATGCCCTCTTCTATGTTAGGTATAAAAAAAGCACTTTTTAAAAAAGCATTTTTTAAAATCACAAATAACTTTCCTTTTATTTCTCCTCTCTATGACATTAGGGCATTATATTAATCTTTTAATTACATGGAAAAGGTGGGTTATGTTATCAATGAACTTCACCTTGAGAAAGTAAAATGGGAGTTACAAAATCTATTTTAAGGAAAAGAGGGTGCTGTGTCTGGTAGGGTTGAGAATGCTGCTGTAAGATTCCTGGAATTCAATGATTGGCTGTGGTGAATTTTGCAGCATGGGAATGGGAATAGGGCATCAGAGTCAAGTGTCTCTGAACTTGGTCATTCGTATGCTCTAATGAGTCCAAAACCTGTATGTCCACCTCCATGTCCCCCCACTCCCACGCCCAGAGCACAGCAGATACATCCCTGCTTTCTAAAGATAGCCCGGCCAGCTGACAGAGTAAGTGTCCTGCTGTTTTGTACGGGTCAGGCCACACTCACTTACTCTACAAATGCATTTTGATCCCCTTCTATGTGCCATGCACTGTCACAGGGCTGTGAGTAATAGAAAGACAAAGCCGGCCTTTGATGAGCTTACAACAGACAGTCTCACAGGACAGCTAAGAGGCCATTGAAGTCCATTAGAGGCCTAATGAAGAATTAGGGAGAGGTGGGTGCCTGAGAGAGGCACAGATCCTGCAAGACATGTGTGGGGGGGGGGGGGCGGGGGGAAGGAGGTCACGCCCACGTAGAAAGAGCACAGAAGGGTCCCCGGGACTCCCCCGAGCCTCTACAGTGCCCAGAGACGGGGCTTCCTGCCAGAGCTCTCTCTCTGCCACCATGCAGCTATTTAAATCTCCCTCAAACCTGCTCCCTCAAACCTGGCTGGCTACACCTGTCCCCTCCATCCTCAGCAGGGGAGCTTGCTTCCTTATTCTCACAGTAAAGAGAGTCACCAGGTGGAACTCCTTGCATTTCCCACCATTGCTTCCTGGACCCTGACTGGTGTGTGTGCCCTCTCTACTGGATCCTGCATATTAACTGATAAAGAATACATTTTGATGTGTTCTAATGTCATTTTTCAACCATCATTCAAGCCACTGGCCTCTCCACTCCTCTCCTTCACAATCAGACTTCTTTAAGAACAAAATGTATTTTTGTATTTATCTCCATCTCCTCAACTCCTCCTCACTCTTCAACCCACTGCAACCAGCCTCTGACCTCACCACCCACAGAAGCCCCTCTTACTCATATCGCCAACTGCCTGCTTCTTACTAATACCAACAAACCCTTCTCTGTCTTCCTCTCATGGGAACTTGGGCAGTGTTGGATGCTGCCGATTGAGCCCTAGAAACAGCCTCTTCCCTTGGTCAGCCTGTCAGCCACAGCCTGGTTATCCTCCCCTACCTCACGGGCTTCCTCTTTTCAGCCTTCCTGGTGGGTTTCTCATCTCTTAAATGCTAGGGGTACCTAGGGGTGCAACCCAAAACCCTTCTTGCTTTCAATGAACACATTCTCTGGACTCAACCATTTATATCCTTTAATGATTCCCTATCTGTAGCTCCAGCCCAGCTCTCCCTCTTAAACAGACTTCTGGACAATTCTACTTGTCCCAAAGCTACCTCAAACTGATTATATTCAAAAACAAACTAGTTATCTCCCACCCTACCTGTTCTTCATTCCTCAAACTCGGTATTATTGAATGGCACCAACATCTACAATTTGCCCAGGCTAGACCCTGGGGCATCATCCTTGACTCCACAGCCCCACACCCAGTCACCTTCAAATCCAAGCTTTATCCTATAGCCAGAGTCATCTAACCAATGAGTTTGGTTATCTCACCACTCTGCTTGGGACACACTCATGGCTCCCTCATTACCCTCAGGGTAGAGTCTGGCCCCATTCTTCCAGTGCTTTACCTCCTTCTCATTCATCCTCCAACCTCAGACCAGCTTGGTCTTCCTAAAATTGAAGCTGACTCAAGTTATCCTCACACCTCTGCGGCTTTTTAAATTGCTGGTGGATCCCCCATTACTAAGAGGACCAAACCAAACATCTTAATTGATCAGGTTCTGTTGGGAGAAAACAAAACAAACAAACAAAAACACGGAGCATTCAGAATGGCTGGAGCACAAAGTGTCCTTCCGGGAGGGACAAGAGATGACCTGGAAAGATGCTCTGGGCCAGATCACATAGTGCCTTGAATGCCCAAATAGGATATTTACACTCATACCAGGAGAAGTGGAAAACAGGTCTCTACAAAGTTTTGAGCAGGTGAGGTGAGGCTCCTGCACAGACCGTGGTGTGCCCCTCATCACCTTGTGTTCTGTGTGGTGGGCAGTTTGCTGTGAGCGCAAACTCTCCTTAAGACAGCCCAGCCTGAAATACGACCAACCTCAAGCTTATGCCACGTACACTTCCACTTGCAGCCTCAGGACTTGCGGGACAAAAACTGTCGCGAGATGGATGAAAATGCACCCTGCCCCCAAAAACTCCCAACAGTTTGAGGGTAATAAAGGAGGAGGAGGCACAGCTGAGCCTCATTCAAGCCAGGGTGACGGGAAGATGCAGGAGCCCCGGGCAGAAACAGAGGGCCTCACCGGGAGGCAGAAGCAGCTTGACATTGGAACGCCAGTGACCAGAAGAACAAGGAGGCAGGAAAGCAAGTCATGTGGGGAGAAGTGGGAGTACCTCAGAGACTTCAACCTGCAGGCTAGAAAAGGCGAGGGGGGCTTAACCTGCCTAAAGTGTCAGGTAGGAAGGAGAGTCCAGGAAAGGAAGGAGGGAGAGGGAGAACCAGTGAGGGGCTGACCCCCTGGAGGAGCTGGCGATGCCTCAGTGTGTGAAAGTGCCTTCTAAACCCTGTCCTGACTGTGAGGGCATGAGCAGCCTCTCCCTGGGATGACTGAGCAGGATGGGCAGGAGCCCATGGACCTCACTCTCACTTCCAGAAGGAGGGCGATCTAAGTAAGAGAAGATCCAGCTCTGAGTGTTCCAACCTCCATCTTCTACCCCCACACCCCTGTCATTTCCAGTCTTCCTGGTGGTGATGCGGCCTCACCCTGGGCTTTGCATCAGGAGCTGCTCTGAGAAGACTAGCAAAGAGGCGAGGCTTGCCCTTGGTACCATCTACCATCAACCCCTGGGGCCTTTTCTCTGCACCATTCCCTCCCTGCCAGGGGCCCAGCACTGTCCTGCTGGCCTCCTCCTCACTCCCCCATGCAGCTGCCCTCCCAGCACAGCCACAGCCAGGACCTCTAACTCCTTCAGAACCCATCCACCCAGGCAGCTCCACCACTGGGGGCTCAGCTCTCTGGGCTTAGACACACCTATACATTGAACTGGGCTCTGGACTTCAAAACAACTGACACCATGTGCGCACACAGTACCTTCTCAATCCCCCTCAACCACACAGGGCTCATGTCCACCTGAACCCCTAGGACTGCCCTCCCTCACCCTGAAAATTTCACTCATCTTTTCATACAACTGTTCCAGGAAAGGGCAAAAACTGCCTCTACCTTTTGGGTGAGACAATTTTGTCCAGCAGTTATGTACCTTGTTGTCCTTCTTCAGACAAAAGGGGGCCACCAACGTAAAACATTAATTTGGGAGAGCAAGGCACACACACAGGCACAGACGTCAATTTGTCTTAAACACCAAACTGGCAAATTCATGATCCAGTCTCCTTGGGGGAAGCTTCTTTGAACAAGTTCGAGGCAAAGGGAAATCAGTTCATGTCTTTCATTCAATAAATATCTTTTTGAACACCTGCAGTGAATTCGAGGCTAAACCAGACAAGAAAGAAATGTCAAATGTCTACCCAACCCTCAGAATTGCTTTGAGAAGGAGAGACGTTCCCAAGGAGGACGCCAGGTGACAAAACAGGCAGCAGGACAGGGTGAGGACCACTGGGCCAGACAAAACTAGGGATCCTTAAACCCAAGTGTGCCTAAGAACCTCAGAGTATGGAGTCATTTAAAATGCAGATTCCTGGGTGCTGCTCAGAAGATCAGAGTCACTAGGTCTCTGGTGAGTCCCAGAAATCTGCATTTTAAATCATCTTGATGTGGGTATTTTCTTCAAGAAATACTGGTCCAGCCAGTAGCTCTTTGTAGGGACCAGAGGAAAAAGGGAGCCCACTGGGCAGGCCCAGGAAGGGAGTTATTTTTTGTGTTCAGCCCTTAAGAAGTTGGCAAGGAATCCTTTTCATTCCTCCTCTACCGGGCTGAATGTTTTGAAGAAGAGCCAATACCTTGCCATTATCTGGAGAATGTGCACTTGGCACTGGGAATAAAAAAGGACGTGGACCGCTGAGTCTGGGGTTGATGAAACCAGTTTATCTGAATCTGATGCCAGGCCAGTCTGATGCTGAAAGGTAGCGTCCTGACTCCCCGAAGCTTTCCCGTCTATTGTTTTTCTTTTCCTGGGTGGCTGTGCCAGCACCTCATAGATATCATTATTTTCAGATTACTGTTATTACACGCATTCTTCTTGAATACAATACTACTCTGTTTTTATCTCCATAGAGCAGAGGACCAAGTTCCAGTTGTTGTTTTTAATCTGTATGTGTAAAACAATCTGAGCGCTGGCCTCTGGGGGTGATTCTCTTTGCTTGTGGGTGTGGTAGAAGGCAAGAGGAACCGGAGGAGGAGGACCTGCCCCAGAGGGAGAAAAGGCACCACAGGAGAAGCTTTTCGTGACCCTCCTGTCCAGTCACTCACTGCTTCTCAACCTCTGCGCTAAGACTGGCAGCTTCTGTTCCAGAGGAGGGATACAGAATAAATAAATGAACAAACACATAAACTGGGAAACAACATTAGCGATAAGTGTTATAGGTTGTTGTTTTTTTACGTGAATGAGGCAGTAGACAGGGATTAGACTGGCAGGCCAGGGAGGAGGTCATGGGGAGCAGCTGCAGAGAGACTGGGTAGGGGGGAGCACCCTCCAGATGCCCTTTTGGAGGAATGAGCATAGCATATTCAAAGAACAGAAAGAAACTGTAAATGTGGCCATAGCCAATGAGAGATCAGAGCATAAAAGTAATACAAAGAATTTGGAGAGGGCTCAGAGGTTTCTCCTCAGCTGGGAAGAACAAGAAGCTAAATCCTTGGGCTGACTTAATGATTTCCCTATGACCAAGGGGACAGGGTGGTGTCCAGTTCCCAGAAGACACTCCAGAAACTGAGCTATCACTGTATCAGGAGCCAATCAAGTCTGATAGGAAGAAAATGAGTTTCTGCCATTTAGCAGCAATGAGTGACGAGTAACACACCCCAGAATCTGACAGATTGTCAAGCCTGCCTGCTACCCCTGGGTCATCCCGGCCTGGAATTTCTGGCCCAGGAAGAGCAGTCGTGGCTTTCTTCCTCGGTGGATTTTTCTACGGAGAGTTCAGGACAAAAGAAAAAGAAAGACCAGCAAGCTTTCTGAAAGCCACGCACCACGGGATTGTGGGTGCTGTGCCTGCGTTGGGCTCTGTCCAGACGTGCCTGTGTGTAGCTCTCCACAAGTGTGGAGGGCAGGGGTGAGGAGTACGTCAGAGTGGATTGTAAACCAAATATGAAGAACTTTTGCTGGCAAGTCATATTTTACTAAACGCATAGGCCTGTTCTGCTGACTCAGGATCTGGACTTAAATCTGGACCTTTGGTAGATGTTGAGCCAAGGGAAGACACTGGCCTGGTTGGCTCTGGTCCCCCACCTGGGTTTGTCTCAGGTCAGGTGTTCCATAGGGACCTCCAAAGCAGTGTGGCCAGAGAAAATACAGCATGCCTAGCTTAACTTGAATTTCAGAAAAAGACCAAATAACTTTCAGGATAAGTATGTTCCATGCAATGTTTGGGATATATGTATGCTAAGAAATTTATTCACTATTTTTCTGAAATTCAAATTCAACTGAGCATCCTGTATTTTTATTTGCTAAATCTGGCATCTCTCCTTTGTCACAGTGTATGAACATCAAGCTTCCTTAGGTTGTACTGCAACACTGAGACCCCTCCCCCTCCTGTGGGGCTTCTCAGAGTGAGATTTGCTTCCACCCTACCCAAGAAAGTAGAAAGCTCTCTGTGTGGAAACATACACTTAAGAGCCCTCTGAGGGCAGAGGTGGCCTGATAGAGGAATTATTAGACAAGGAATTATTAGACAAAGACCACCTTCGATTTTGTAGCAAAGGGATCCAAACTATGGCTCCCTGGTTAGCCTGACTGTGCTTCCTAAAGTTGATCTTAAAGACTGAGAATATCTCAGTTTTTCAGAAGAGTGAGTCTGCGTAAAACATTTCTTATCCTCCACTCCTGAGCTATGCCCTTAAGCCCTGAGATATGGGTGCCCTAAATACAGATGCTGTCAGGGAGCCCCCAAACACGGGTGCCAGGATCCCCTGCAGACAGCCCCCAGTAGTTTCCTTTGGACCAAGCTTTCCCACCTTGGCTCTCACCCAGGGCTCATTAGCTCCTTACAGCCCCAGATGCTCTCGCATGCTCCCCAGACCCACCCTTCTCTTGCCTAATTCAACCTTAGTAACCCGATGCTGGCTCTGGCTGCTTGCCGGGGGCACCAGTGGCTATGTTCCTGGGTGTTATTGCTGGGATTTGCTCCGGCCTCTTAAGAATGCCACGTTGGCCAGCCCAGATCCCCAGCCCCTGCTGGCCTGCCCTGTCCAGCAAGAAGACAAGACACAAAGATCATTCGGTTCTGTCCATGCCTTCACACAGGACTGTGAATTCTATATTCCCCCTTATCCCCCAAAAGTCTCTTAGACAAATTCAACCTCCATGTGCTAGTAGTTGAGAGAGTTGTGACCACTACTTCTGTTCTTCGGACCATCGCTTGGCACATAGGATAGCGCTCCAGGGATGACAGTGTGCAAAACCTTCTCCCTGCAGCCCCTACCCAGCTCTAAGGGCAGAGGTGTACCATCTAATGGTCTGCCCTCCTCTCACAGTTTTGGGGTCTGGTCTCTGGTTCCTTTCTCACTCAATTCCCTAGACACATTATCCACGACTATGTCAGGGATCCAGGGGCAGCTGAGCTCTGGTTTGATAGAGAGATGATGTAAGGTCACTTTCCACCTTATTATCTTGAGAAAGCATGAACCTACCAAGTTCATGAAGCCTGTTCCAGGCAGAAAGCACCTTCTCCCTGACCCAGTTCTCTTGTAGAATCTTCCGAACCTGTCTCTGCACCTTCACTGTGGCAGATGGCTGATGTTTCCCCACATTACTGTCTCTGGCTGAGGATGCAATTTTCCTGATTTGGCCCTTGCATATTATTTAATTGTTTATCTTGACATACAGGTTTGTCCCAGAGGGGAATGCTTTAACAGTGGCGTGGCATCCCTCGATATAGAGAGAGAGAGAGAGATTCACTCCAGCCAAGGGTTTTCTCCTGCCAGACTCCTCCCAATTATCCTGCAGGCTTCTTTGCCCCGAGGGCAGTTTGCTGCTCCAAGGGACTGGAATTGGCTTAAAAAAAATTCCTTCCTCTCCGTGCCCCATGTGAGGGGGCATTGTGTGCTCTCTAAATAATAAGCCTGGCTTTGTGTGACCTAACGACGGGGCCCTTGGAGAGATTTCCCAGTTGCAGAGTGAGCCGTCAGCTGCACCCTAGGAACCCAAGAAGTTTCCAGACCAAGGAGAAAAGTCCATGACAGCAAGACTTTTTCCCCCCTTAAATCGTATTGTCAACTAATTCCTCTCTTCCACTAGCTTTCAGGGTAATTAGGTAAAAGTACAGCAGAAGAATCCGAGTTCCTATTCTGATAGGATAAATGACAGCATTTAATCAGATGGCCCCCACCCATTGCTAACAAAACAACAATCAACAAATAATTTCCAGACCTTACGAGTTAGATACAAGGCAGTAATCCATCAAGGTAATTAATATACTTGCTGATTTCCTCCTCCAGACCCAGGACTGGCCAGAAACTAAAGGGTTAGGAAGAGATAGAAGCCACAGTGCTTGGACTCCACCATACAAAACCCACTCACAAGAGGAGAAACTGATCAGAATTGACCACCTCCAATGTACCAGGCTAGGCATTTACGCACACAAATTATCTCATTCAATCGCCTCTATAACCATGGAAGACAGAGAGTAGCAGCTCCATTTTACAGATACGGAAACTGGCAATCAAAGAGCATATAAGTGGGAGACAGAATAATGTCCCCCAAATTTGTCCATGCTCTAATCCCTGTAAATATGTTAGCTTAAATGGAGAAAAAAAGCGTGGGGGTTTGGCAGAAGTGATTTAGTTTAAAAAAATCTTGAGATGGGGAGATTGTCCTGGATTATCTGGGCACGTCCCAGGTAATATCAAAGGCCTTTAGGACAGGCAGACAGGAAGGTCAGATCAGAGCAACAGAGATAGAAGGAAGGAAACAGAGGCTGGAGTGATGTGGGGCCACGAGCCAAGAAATACAGGCAGCCTCTAGAAGCTAGAAAAGGCAAGGAGGTGGATTCCCCCTGGAGCCTCTTAAAGATACCAGCCTTGCTGACCCATTAGGCTTGCGACTTCAAGAACTGTAAGGTTAAGAAAGGGGTGATGTTTTAAGGTACAAAGCTTGTGGTAATTTGTTGCAGCGGCAATGGAAAACTAACAGTGTGCTTATTCACACCCCCAACTGCATTCCACAGACAACCTGAGCTGCCCAGAGAAAGTTCCTTCAAAGTGGTAGGGCTAGGCAGGGCTGCCATATTGCCTCCCTGGACCCTGGAGTTCTGCAAAGCAGGGGCCCCAGGGCAGGATTCAAACCAAGTCAACAAATGTATCCTTAAAGTCCATATCCTTTTTTCTTTGCTGATCTGCTCTCTAAGGATAACATTTAGGGACAAAAATATCAAAAGAAATATTCTAAAATAACATGATAAGCTTAATCAATGACTAAGGAATCCAGGAAATAATGGTGTCCTGAGAAAGAATTAGTGGTGCGTACAGCAGTGATCAGAGCAGACTTGGTGGAGGGGGTGCAGCTTCACCTGGGCCCTCCAGCATGGGCAGGGTGGGGGTAATGAGGGAAGCGAACAGAAGGCCTTACAGATGGGGAAGGGCCTGGTGTAAGAAATGCCACTAGGAAGAGAAAGCAGCAGCCCATCTTCCCCACCCTTGATCCCCTCCTGCTACCCTCACCCCTCCTCTGCCTATGGATTCCATTAACTCTCCCAAGTGAAGTCTCCGCAAAGGCCTTAGACAACATCCTGTGTTGTCTCCTACCTTACAGATGGCAAGTTTGGACCCAAACATGCCTAATGTGTCTTTCTTGCCCAGAGCTACCCAGCATATCAGGTCTGCCAGGCCAGCGCTCCCCAGCAATGAGGAACAAAGTATTTTCAGTTCTTCAAAGTCAACAAGCATACTCTTTGTATGTGTGAGTGGCCTGTCTGATTCAGCATGTCCAAATAAGGGAAATTTGGAAGAGAATTCCAGACTTTAACCTGGGTGGGGCTACTTTGTTAAATACAAGGACAGTGTGTTCAGAGATACCTTTTCAAGCCACCTTTAGTTTGTAACTAAGCAAATTTTTGTGCAAGAGTTGGCATATAATAAAAACGACTTGGAGGCAAAAGACCAAACCTCTAGTCCCAAGTTCCGTTGTCACCTGAAACATGACATGGAGCAAATTCTGTTACACCCACTATGAAATCAGCACTTGGTCTTAAAATTCTCTTAATCATTTAAGATGCTTTGGGCCACAGGCAACAGAAATCCTGATTCAAACCAGTTTAAACATGAAGGAAATGCACTATCCTGCAAAACAGAAAGTTGAGTGGCAGGGCAGCTTAGAGGCTGTATTAGTCAAGATTCTCCAGAGAAACAGAACGAACAGGATATACAGAGAGAGGAGATTTGTTATAAGGGACTGACTCACAGTTACGGAGGCTGAGAAGTGTCAGGATCTGAGATCTGCAAGCTGGAGGCTCAGAAAAGCTGGTACTATAATTCCAGTCCAAACCCCAAAGCCTAAGAACCAGGGGAGCCAGTGGTGTAGATCCCAGTCCAAGTCTGAAGGCCAGAAAACCAGAAGCACCGATGCCTGAGGGAGGGAGAAGACAGATGTCTCAGGTCAAGCCAAAGAGCAGATCCACCCTTCCTCCACCTTTTTGTTCTACTCAGGCACTCAAGACATTGTGTGATGCCCACTCACACTAGTGAGAATGATCTTCACTCAGTCTACAGATTCAAATGCTAATCTCATCAGGAAACATCTTCAGAGACACACCCAGAAATCATGCTTTACCAGCTATATGGGCATTCCTCAGCCCAGTCAAGCTGACAAATAAAGCTAACCCTTAAGATTGATTGATTCAGTGGTATGATGAAGCCATCAATGACCTAGGTTCTTTCTCTCTTTCTCTCCATTCTTGCCATCCTGAGTATCAGCTTATCTTTTAGCCGATAGTATGATGACTGCCATAGTTCTAGGCATCATAGTCAGACACAAAGTATCTGGAGGAAAAGGAGAGAGAAGTCTTCCCTTAACATAGCACTGGTCGCTGGTGAGTCACATGTACCCATTTCTGAACCAATTACTGGAAAGGGGATCCCTTGAGAAGGGCTGTTCCGGCCCCTCCTGAGGGTGCGGAAGAGGGAAGACAAATGAACAAAAGCATGATTCTATGTGGACAGAAAATGGGAGAAACTGCAGGTCGTCAAAATCTGTAGCGATTTCTGTGCTCTCAATGGTCCCTTCTAGCTCCAAAAACCGGTAAGTTACAAACTCAGTGGTTGCCTGATACCATTTAAACCCACACTGGCAAGCTCCATACCCACCCAGAATCAAGCACTGAGCAAGCATCAGAGAACTTTCATGAAGCATCCGTTCATGCGGATCTTGACCACGTCACAACCAAGACAGTCAATCCCACTGCTTTAACCCTTCTTACCACTGTTGGAGAATTGAAGCCTGGCAGTTTGGGTTACAGAGATGAATGACAGAAAAAAGTTGCTGTTAATTTATGCATCTTCCATGACAATTAGCCAAACTACCTCCCTGTTTTCTACCCTGAGACAATCCAAGCAAATCTTAGGGTGCTGAACAGTGAGAGGTAAAGTGGTAGATGGGGGTATGGCATTTTCTAAAAAGAAAATGCAAATTGGCTATTAGAGTTACTGACCTAACATTGACCACTGGCAGACTGTGTCTGTTTAAACTCATTTCCAGATCACTTGAATGAGAAATAGCAGTTTTCTCCTAATACAGACCAGGCCCCTAGAGTTATTTCCTACAGCTGCAATGACTATTGTAAGTAAGGAGAAAATAGACGGATAGAGGTTTGATGAGAAATTTTACACTTCTCGTGAGTCTTTTTTTGAGGGGCTCAGTGTGTTTGCTCAATTCCAATTACCTGCCTCTTTCTTCTCTGGCTGGATTAGTAACTATTCAATTCAACCAAAGCATAGAACAGTATCACTAAAATGATTGTTCCTCTCCCAACAGGATACTTAGGTTTTGACTGAGTAATCAAACTCTGTAAGAAATTTCGCCAAGATATTTATTATACCAAGTAATGGGAATAGAAGGTATGCTTTGTTATATAATATATTGTAACTAGCTAGAAGTAATAGATGAAAAAAAAAAACCTTCCTTAAACACGAAAGTCACACATATGTGTAAATTTATGTCCCCAACTCACAACACTGTTACCAGACAACCAAGAGAATAAGAAGCATATAAAGTAATAAGTATATATGAATAAGTAAAAGAAGTAAGCATTTTTCAAGTAATAACTTTTCTAGCAAATTATTGCTGGTAGTTGTCAAACTCTGGAGAAGACATTCTCTTCTTGTTACAAGGCTTGAAGTCACCATGTAAAAATGGACCTAGACAGCACATCAAGGCGAATTCCATAAGACCATAATTAATTCTCTCTTTCTCCCCATCAAAGCTCTAAGCAGACCTGTGAGTCACAGATGTTATCCTATCTTATATGGGATTCATTTCCATTCCAACCCTGGTGGGGCGGCTATTAAGTAGGGTAATGGTCCAAACAAGGAGAAATAAAAGAGAAAAACCAGGAGAAAAACAAAGGTCCAGAATCATCTGCAAGCTGAGTAACACATACTTGGAGAATGGTGGGCCTAACAGTAGCCAAAAGGGAGAAGAGGTGAGATGTGTTAATTTTCTTTCAGACCCTCCTTCCAGGTCCTGGGTTTATCCTACCTCACAGGCCATCTCAGTGAAGAACAAGGGGGGAAAAAAAAAACACACATTCATTTGGTGGAGACCTCTTATTTGAGGTCTTCAACATCACATGGAGCATTTTTTTTTTTTTAAATACCATCTTTCACTCCCCTGCTTGAGTTTTTTCCTTGGGTGGAAGGGATCTTTAAAACCTTCTGCCTTTCATTCTCCCAGAATCTGTGCTCTGATCTTGAGGCATTAGTCACAGTTCCAAGGAGGGGACAGGTCAAATAACTTTACAATCAAAACCCAAACCTAAACAGATGGCTCCTTTATTCCAAGAAAGCACAAGCACTTGTCATTCTCCTGTGATAATGGGATTTGGCCTTGCTGTTAACGCATCCCAGAGGCAGTGAGCTGCGGTTCTGGCCCAGGAGCCCCACATCGTGGGCTATCTGTTCAGTTTCAACTCCCAGTCAACCGACTTGAGATCTTCCAGCCAAGTGTGGACTCCAGGATGAGCCAAAAAGACAAATGCCCGAGGAACCCGAGGAAATCATCGGCAGGCTGGCTACATGCTCCAAGTGTGGACTTTGAACGTTGAAGTGCATCTATTCACCTGAAGACTTGTTAAAAATGCAGACTCCTGGATCTCCTCCCTGACACTCTGAATGAGCCCAGGAATCTGCTTCCTCAAGAGGCTTAGCAGGTCATTTTTATACTCTTTGAAATAGGAGGACCACTTCTAGACCCTCAGAACTCAAACTTGGTCTTGAAACCAGGTGCATTAGCTGTTAGAGATGCAGAATCTTAGGTCCCACATCAGACATCCCAAATCACAACCTGCATTTTAACAGGATGCCCAGATAATTCCTTAGAGTTCGAGAAACATGTCGCTAGAGTAGTTTTGTCTTATAACCTGGTTCCCACCAGCTAGGAAGAGAGAGAGTGCAGCAACCCAAAAAGGGTGTCCTCTCAATCCTAAACTACGAATTAGCATCAGTAAGGAAGTCTTTAACATTTCAGTCCTGCGGTAGCCAATTTAACCCAGCCTTCTGGAAGGGGGCTTGGGCATCTATAGTTTTAAGAGCTCCCCAGCTCTTAACCAACGTGCAGCCAGAATTGAGAACCACTATTCCACCAAAGCGAAATTCAAAATCAAAGCTTAAAGCCCTAAAGACAGCATGAAGCTGGGTCTCACTCCCCTAAAAAAGCAATCAGCCATTTGCCTAGTAACAAGGGATTCCTAAAATATTTGCCTTTTACTAAGAAGAGGCGGCTTCGGCCTTTTGAATGGCTACTCATTGTCCATGCCTCATACAAACATGTTGGGTCTCCACTGCCTGGGAGCTCAAAAACAGCATTCCCATTCCCTTTGTTATTCAAGGCCGGGCTCTGGCATCCTCAGGATGGGAAATGGTTCCTTCTGAGGCAGCATTTCTCTTAGCTTTCTCTGCCCCTGGGATTTGTGATTCTGGACAAGGCATATGTCTTCTCACCATGCCATTTCCCTCATTTGCAGAGGGAAAACACAGTGTTCATTGATTCCTTTGGTTAAGCTGACTGGTGCCCCTGGCTCCCGTCCAGTGACTATTTCTCTTTGCAGCAATCCTCAGCTGGGGGAGAGCCAGGAGGGAGATGGCAGCCCACTTAGAGCCCCGAGCCCCTGCGCCCTCTATCCTACGAGCACTCCAAATGACAGCTCATTCCGCTGATTCTCTTTAGCCCAGGCAGTTTCATCAGAAAGCCTTGGAACAGGTTTGAGAATAGAAAGGCTACTGGATTCCTTTGAAATGTCTGAGTTCAGTTTAAGTCCAGACTTCGTAGACCCCGGCTGGAAGAATAAAACCCTTTTCTCCCATGGGAAAGCCTCTTAACTGATCTGGGTAAACACTTTTGAACTCTAACTATAACAATACACAAGGACCGTTGTTTCTGTAAGTATTGATAGTCGGTGTTTCTTTTCAACAGTTGCATATACCATCCTCATCTTCTCTTCACCTCCTCCTCCTACTAACACTGACGGCTTGCTGTGTGCTAAACACATTACCACGGGATCCGCACAACCATCTGCGGAAGTAGGTGCTTGCTATTTGTATACCCATTTTACAGATACAGTGCTGAAGTTTCAATAAGTTAAACAACTTGCTCCGGGTTCTACACGGTAAGAGCGACAGAAACCGGATTTTATCCACTAGGATATGTCTACAAAATGGGTTCTTCCTTTGGACGTTTCCCAATCCCTAACTTCCAGTCTCTGTGCTTCCCAGAGCAAGATCTCTGCTACCAGATCTTCCCTTTTGGCTCCACTTGTCTAGGAATTAGCTGTAGTACGTGCCAGAGTCAAAAGGATTTGGGACCAACGAGTGAAGAGGAGTATTTATACCATACACCCTGAATTTCATATGAATGAGACATTTATATGAAACTATGGAAGTACTAGAAATATTTGTAGGTGGGAGATTTAGAAAATCTTGAGGTAAGGTAGGACTTTAGAGAGTGATACCAGAGGCAGAAGCCATAAATTCAAATATTAAGAACTGAAACTGCACAAAAACTTTAAATGTAAATTTAAATGTGAAAAGCAATTGACAAACTGAGAAAAGTAGAAAACATATGAAAAAAACTTAAGGGAATATATGTGTAATAAAAAAAAAACCTACAAACCAGCAAGAAAAAGATGAACACTCCAATTAAAAAATGGGCAAACGTAAAAGAATAAAAAGACCACTAATACTCATGATTGATGATGATGAATTCTGGCAATAGATTTTACATTCTCTGCAGGTGGGAGTATGAATTGACATAACCTTTCCAAAGGTCAATTTGACAAAATGTAGTAAAACTTTCCTAAAACACAGAACAGTTAACCCAGCTGTTTTGAGGAATCGATCTTAAGGAAATAATTAAGGACGTGCAACATGACCCAGCAGGAGAATGACCCGGGAGTGGTGCGGACAGAAATAAGACACGTGGCAACACTCTCAAAGCCTATAAAAGGAATGGGTGAAAATCTCAAACCACAACCCTGCAATGGAAGTACTGGGTGCTCATTAAAGACAGAGTCTATATATTGAACTATATTCATTGTGAGGATGGTCCCGTGGAAATATATTCACAATATTTTGTTCAGAAAAAAAGGAAATCACTTGCCCCATAGAATAACTGTGTTGGCACTCGGGATATTCAAGAAAGGTCTGTCTCTAGGTAATGAGAGTGTCTGGGGTTTCTATTTTTTTTCCTTTGGCATGTTTGAGTTTTTTGTTAGTTCAATTAACATGTACTGCTTTTGTGATAAGAATGAAAAATACAATAGGAGTTGTAAAGGGGGACTCAAGGAGCCCCAATCCTAGTCCCTGGTGACCAGTACTGAAAGGAGTAGACTGAGTCACAGAAATGAGCCACATTCCTGAGAAGGAACTGGGACCTGCTCAGGAAACAGTCTTGCTCTCCCAGCACCATGCAGGAAGGCCCATGCTGGCCTTCCCTGCGGCCAAACCAGCAGTCACCCCCACCTCTCTGCACCCTTCTTTAGAGAGATCTGAGCCACAGGCAGGGGTCCCTGCCCTGCAGAAGGTACCAAAGAAACAAGGTGGGGACAGATAACAGTCTGCGCCTGAGGAAGCTCCAAGGGGCAGTAAGGACCAGGTGCTCATTCCAGGCTTGGCCCCTTTTTCAAACATATGTGGGTATTTTCCTGAGATTTCTTTCCCTTGGACCTGCCTAAAAACATCCTTTAAGATTTGCCAGCCCTTGATCAAGATTCATTGGTGACAGAAGGGGGCCACCTCTTTCTGCAAGTGCCCACAGCCCCACCAGCGTTTTGGCTGCTGCCTCTCAGTTTCCCTCCCCTGTCCGGGGCCAACCCTGACCACGCCTCAAATTGCCCCTAGGAGGCAGAAATGCCAGCTAACCGCCACAGTGCCTGGTGCCTGCTTGGTGGCCGGGAGCCACACCAGTGGCAAGCTCCGGTGGGCCCAGGCAGGGCCCTGTGCATTGCTGGAAACCTATTTGCCGCCAGTTACTGGATCCCGGAGAGGGGGATCTGGGTTCATCATGTCAAAACTGGGGAGGCGCACCCCGCCCGGGAAGCCCACTTGCAGGGATCCCGCAGAGGCCTGTCCGCCCCTAGAGGCGGCGGGGTGCAGGCCCGCTTCATTTTTCGCTCTCGAACCCCGGGAACTCCCTTCCCGCCAAGACTTTGGTCATGGGTCTCTGGGCAAGGTCGTCTGGGGACACGAGTTCCCGCCCCGCCTCCGGCCGCGGACTTCCAGGATGGGGAAAGGCTACGCTCCACCGAGGCCGCCCCGGGGCTGCACCCGCTCTGCCTCATTGGTGGCCGGCGCCAGGAGAGAGAGGCCAGGAGCCTCCCGGGGCCAGCCCCATCGCCTGCCCGGTTCTCCCGTTCTCCCTCCTGGGCCTGGCGTATCGACACCAGGAGGGCTTCCTTGCACCCACCCCCAGTTGACCAACCTAGGGGTGTCGGATCCCGCCTCCTTCCCGACTCCTGTAGCCCGCCCCCCACCAGCCTCCGCCCCAAGCCAGGGCGTTGCAGGGCTGAAGTCGCTTAGTACAGTGGCCTTTGCCAACCACGCCCCCCCCCCCCCCCCCACACACACACAGACCTTCGACCTTCCCCGCCCTCCCTCGCCCGCGCAGGACAGGAGGTCTCTTAGGAGCATAGCGCCGCACCCACCCCTGCAAGACATGGATACAGAGGGGAAGGGAAAGGGGCTGCGGCTCTGGACCCCGCGCTCCTGGCACGTGGCGCTGCTGAGCTCGGTAAGAAAGTGACACAGGAACGCGGAGCCTCAATCCGGCCTCCGCAGGGCTACCGAGCTCACGGAAGGACAGAACTAATTTACTAAAACAGCACATTTTAAGAAAGGAAATTTGAGACAGCAATAGCAACAGCATCTCAGGGAACGGCAGAGGGAAGAAAAAAAAGTTGTTAATCAGGCTTTCGTGCAGGGACTTAGATTTTGCAATAAGCGCTTAATTAAAAATAAAATATATTGATGCGGTAGGCAAGTCGCGTTCCTGGGAAGGTAAAAATACAGTGGACTCCCCCACACCCCAGATGCTCCACCTGCCTGCTGTAATTACAGGGCTTCAGAGAGGAGGGGGAAAAAAACACGGCAGAGAGAAATCTGCTTGCATATTTTTCTTCTATTGTGCTGGGCTCATTTGAATTATAATGTGTTGCAGGCCAGAGTAGGAAATTTTGTGCCTTGAATAATGAATCCCCCTGGAGCCCACGGTACCTGTACTTCTCTTTAGTGTCCACTGAGAATAACGTGTTCGACATTCAAGTGACAACACTGGAAAGGATTTCAAAGCCCCGGAGCCCCAGAACGCTCTATACCCTGATGGCTCTGCTGCCTGCCCTCTCTTTGGCTTCCAAATGCAGCAAACTCCGCCGTGACTTAAAATACACGGGTCCTGGCTGTTACCACAGAAATAGAGTAGAGATAAAGAGGCTCTTACTTGTGAATCTGAGATAGTCCTGCCCTGCACAAAGATTCAAAGCTGCTAAGGCGCCAGGATACTGCCCAGATTTTTTTTTTTTTTTTAAATAGGAAAACCAGGGAACAGAGAGGCGCAGTGTCTTGTCCCAAGCCAAGACAGGAATTTCTTGTGTTAACAGCACAGCACTGGCTAAGGCTAGCTTTCGGTAAGAAAAGATAATAAACATTCAGTAATTCAATAAAACAGACACGGTTTAAATCACAGGCAATAGCCAAACCTCTGGGACGCTTTTTGATTCTGAACAGCTTATTTGATGGAGGTTGTAAGTGAAGGGACAAATGTAAACCCCCCCCCCCCCCGCCAAAATCTGAAAATCTAAGATGAGAGAATGAAAGCTTTTCAAAATGATAGAAGTGGCCTTTCATGCTTCAACTTTCAAACAAGTGTTATTTTGTTTTGTTTTGTTTTTGTTTTTTAGTTGAGCATTCTTTCTGGTTTGAAATAGATTCAGAAGCCTTTTTAAAAACAAGTCCCTTTTGGCCAAATATATTAAGGTTTATCCATGATACCACGGGACCATTAAAAAAAAAAGTTCTTTATTGACATGAAAGGATTCCCAAGGTACACCGCTGAGAAAAAAGTAAATATACTACTATTTGTAAGGGATGAAAAGATTTTTTAAAAATGTATATACCTATTTGTGTTTGTACAGCCATAGAGTATCTCTGTACCTCCAGATGGATATTGCCTTTTGGGGACGGCTGGAAGGCGGCAGGGCAGAGACTGTCCCCTGTTTATCTAAATCCTTTGCCATTAAAAAAAAAAAAATGTAACTGGACTGTTCATCAAAAACAAATAAAATTCAATAAATATTAAAGTCATTCAAGCTGGATTACAGCCAAGTCAAGACTTGGTGATGGAGGCAAGGACAGCACAGTTAATGGGTAAGCCTGATTCTTTTTTTTTTTTTTAAAGATTTTATTTATTTATCTGACAGACAGAGATCACAAGTAGACAGAGAGGCAGGCAGAGAGAGAGAGGGAAGCAGACTCCCTGCTGAGCAGAGAAGTAAGCCTGATTCTTAAAGGAAACTACCATCATTACTTCCCCATCTTTTCATTGAATCTGTTAACAGCTTGGCCAAGGAAGCTGATACAGAGTTTTCTCTGCCTGCCCCTCCTCTCCAACAAATGCACAAACAGGCCCGGAAATGACCTGCAAATGGGATATCGGAAGGAAGAGGAGGAAAGAAGCGAATACCAGGTTTAAACAGCAAGTTGACAAAGGACTGCTGACTACACTGTTTACTTTCTGGGCTGGGACATTTCCTTTGTGTCCAGAGAACTATTTCAGGACTTTGTTCAGTTCCTACTTATTAATACTCTAAGAGCTTTGAGTTGAAAAGAAGAGAACGCCAAAGCCTGTGAAAGGCAAGAACTCCACCAGACCTTTGGGTCTGGCTGAACCATCTTGAAATAGCTCTGTAGAGTCTGCGGTACCACTTCCAGCAGCCACACTGAGCAGGGAAACGCGGAGAATCATCTACGTGGTTTGAGATATTCCCCCAGGAGCTCTCAATCATGCTTCTCAGATGCCAGATCCTACCATCCTGCTGATTTCCAGTGACCAGAGAGTGAGCCCAAGAGTCCAGCTGGACCCCAATCGGGGACCATCCTTCCCAAAGACAGGGTGGAAACTTGTGATAGACTCCTCCCACCCAATCAAAACACTGCAAACCCAAACAAGAGGACGAAATTCCTTCTCTCCTTTTCACCTGCTCTCTGATTCCCACTAACAGAGCCCAAATCTTCCTTTCTCCACTTAGAGCAGGATTTCTCAACCCCGGCACTTCTGACGCTTTGCTTTGGATAATTCTTTATTAATGGGGGGAAGGGGCTGTACTGTGCATTGAAGGATATTTAGCAGCAATCCTGGCCTCTGTCTACTAAATGCCAGGAGCACCCTCCCTGAGCTGTGACAACCAAAAATGTCCCCGAATGTTTCCTGGGGAGGGGCCAAATCATTCCCAAGTGAGAACCATTCAATCAGAAGCTAAAAGCTGATTATTTCTGAAAGATGCAACTACTTCTTTCTGTGCTTAATAAAATTATGCAATATAAGTAATATTTTAAAACAGCATTGCCGGACAAATAAAATGAGAGTAAGAAGTCAAAACCATAGAGAGGGAGAAGGAAGCCCAAAACACAACATGGAGGCCATTTGGGGGAATACATGTCTGTCAGGAGGTAGAGAGATGGTGGAACACGGTGACATTAAGATGTCATGTGGGGTCCTTTCCATTTACCCCTACAAACAAATCCACCTTCCACCCTCCTCCCCCGCTCTGTTCCTCAGGAAGTGTACCCTGATGGGCGGTAATGACAGACTTCAACACGCTCTCTCTCTTCTCTTGGTTTGCTCAGTGGAAGGAAGAGGCCAATGGGTATGTGGGAGGAGAATGAGGCTGATTACTCTGCATCTCTCTTGGCCTGATTCTGGTTCGCTGACTGCTTCTGTCTGTGGACAGGAGGCTGTTTCCTAGAATGACAGCTCTCTTTGGCTGTATGCAGCAACTGTGCCCTCCTTTTGGCCTTCTGTCCTCTGGCCTTCCCGCTAATGGCTTCCTGCAGTTGCTAGCTCCAGGATACTGAATCACCCCTCACTGGTTTGACTAAACCCTGTCCACAATGTTAGACGCCACCCCTTCATTGGAAATCTCCCAACATTACTCAGTTTGAGCATGCCATCCCACAGAGGAGGGTCTAGTTCAGAGCTCCCATGCAAGTCATCTGTTTCCTACCTGGACTGGGACTGATACAGATGATACAAGAAATCATTTGGAGGGAAGGGTTATTGGTCTGGGCCAGGATTTGGGAATCCCTCCGTCCTCTGCCCAAATACACAATAAACTGAAGTACCTTGAACCAAAGTGGTCAAAGTACCTATTCTCCCCACTCCCCATAAACAAACCCAGGCCTGAGATCTTCCACTTAAAACCTGAGAATGCCTTTGTCCCAAAACCAAGAGTAGAGGCTGTCCAGGCCATGCGTCGACTTCTCAAAACAGACATGACTGGGAAGAAAAAAAGCATCCATGAGAAAAAAAAAAAAAAAAAGATAAAGAGGTCTTCCCCAGGACAGCAGAGTCTGCCTCCTTTATCACTTACATGGCAAGGATGGAAGAGAAAGATAGACATGTTAACCCCTTTCTAAGTGCATTATCTGGAAAAGAAAGGCAAGTGAATATCCTCTAGTTGAGCACCAAAACTGCCTTCTTAGAGTATTTCCACCTTCATGGAATGTATCTGGGAGGAGAAGTAAAATCCGTCAGCTGTGTGCGGGAAGAGGGAGCCCTGTTCCCTGGTCCCTGGGCCGTCTGGGTCGGACAGGGGCAGACAGGGGGTCGCAGGCTTCAGCCTCCAGGAGGCAGGGATGCGCCAAGCTCCACAAGCCCACAACAAGGGGCGCAGGTGCGGCAGGGCTGGTCCAGGACGCCCGCCCCTCATCTGCCAGGGGTGCTTCTGGGCCAGGCTGGGACAACAACCTCAATTGTCCCTCCCAACAGTAGCCTGCTGATCCCAAAGAAAAGAAAGCCATGGGGCCATTTGGACCGAGCCTCCACAGGAAGAATGCTGCCCTTTCTCTACAGCTCTGGGTCCCAGAGTCATGGAATCAACAGCTCAGAAGCTGGCAGCCCCCTCGGAGGCCTGGGCAGCTTCCCCTCTGGTCACATGGCCCCGAACACTCTGTTCTTTGTGACAGGAGCGTGGCTGGGTGGGCCAGGGACCACTGCAGACAAAGATACTTCAGGTGCCCCCTGAGCCCCCTGGAAAGTGATGAAAGAGGTTCTCTTCTCTCATCTGTGCCCCTGGCATGGCCAGCTCACCTGGTCTCGGGGCCCCCCATGACCTGCTGCTTGACTGTTATTCACAGCAGAAGCAGCTCCTAAGCCAATGGCAGAGACAGCTCCGGATTCAGGGAGCACAAGGGCAGTGCAGACACCTTCAGGGCCTTTGCCTCATGCTGCTAACGTCAGAGATGTTTTATGAAAACAAGAGTTGAGGTCACATTGCTTCTTGGATAAAAGGAACTTTGCTTCAAAGAAATTGACTTGCTAAACAATGCTAGGAAAACTGCTAGAAGATCACCAGGCACAGCCGGCCACTTTTGAGTCCCCCGGTATTTCCAGAACGGCCGAGTAAATGATTCACATTAGATCGGGGCTCCTGAGACCTGCTCCCTCAACCTCCTGGGCCCTCAGCAAACCCCCCCCCCCACCACCACCACCATAAGAACACAGAGCCTAGACCAAACGGACTCCCAAAGCTCTTCTTAGCACTTCATTCCATTTCTACTGAGGAGCGTCCCGTCCCCTGGCACATACTAAGGAGAAGTGAGCCAAGAAGGAAAAGGAGGCAGCAGAGCTCGGGAGCCCAGTGCCCAGGTGTGAAGTCCAGCCCTACTCCCTACCGTCCGAGTGACACCAGGCAGGTTATTTCATCTCTCTGGGCCTCAGTGTCCTCACTGGAAAATGGGAAATAGCACCAGCCCCTCTTAGTGGGGTTGCCGTGAGGCTCACATGAACGAGCATCTAGAAGGCTTGAGAACACACCCAGCACTGGAGAGGCACACGGGCAGCATCTGCTCTCTTCGTGACTCTTATCACTTTTACAGAATTCCATCTAAGTCTTTTCCTGTCACTAGTTCAGCCTTACTAAAAGCAATTTGGCAAACAGACTCTTGCAGGGCCGAGAATGGTATTTTTCTGGGGGAACTGAAAATAATGGCAACCTTATTCCCTTCCCCATGAGCATTCTCTGCACTGGCAAGGGGTCTGGAGTTCCTTGCAAAATGTGGCAGGACGTTATTTCTCCCAGATAGGAGAGAAAAGCGAAGCACAGAGAGGGGCCCAGCCAGGGCCTCCCTGCAAGTCATGGCTCTAACTTCTGCTGACCCTGAGCCTGCAACAGCCTCCTTTACCCATCCAGCCACCTCACAGCTACCTAGAGCTCCCTGTCCCCGAGTCCCACTGAAGCCCAGGTCTGGGCTCAGGGTACTCACGGCCACTCAGCTGGTCAATGCCACTGAGTCTGCTCAGACCACTTTCTCAGGCCCAGAAGCCACAGCCATAGGAGCCAAAGTGCTGGGCAGTAACTGAGCTGGGTGTCAGCTGAGGCATCACCAGCCCTGGGGGCCGGGAAAACCACCACAGAGAAAAGGACACATTTGTGGAGTCCCTCCATTTAACTCCCAGGCAGCACAAGGTAGGAATAGAAGGCGACCTTGGAATTCCAACCCACACAGGGCCTAAGAGTCCCTGTCATGCAATCAGTGCACAGATAATCGTGAACACGTATGTGGTGGGGGAGGTACTGGCCATGTCTGCTTTACCCTCTAGACACCTGTCCATCTTTCCTGGGGCAGCTGTGCCCTTGGCAGGAAGGACCTCCAGGCTTCTACTGCCCTCCGACTTCTGCTTGCATTTGGCCAGTAGGAGGCAGCACCATGAGAAGGGACGGCCAAACCCAAATGAAGTCCCAGAATTTAGTTCCCTGGTCGGGTTCCCACCCCCATCCTGGGCCCTGCTTCCTAAAACCATAGCTTCTCTCTCAGAAAGCTCTTTCTGCAGACTCAGCTCTCTCTTTGGATCCCTTCAGGTGTAGGAGTGAGGGAGGCTTTTCCTGCTATGAGCCACTGTTGCTTTCCCTTAGCCCTACCCAAGCCAGGCTGAGGAGCCTCTAACTCCCTTCGACTAGCCCACCAGAGCAGGCCAGGTCTTCCCTGCTGGGAGCCTGCGAGAGACCAAGGCTTAGCCCAAAGGCTCACAGTTCAGCTTCACCTTCTCTTTTCTTTTTGCATGTTTGTACCACAAAACAATACACAAAACTGATCCTTTAAGGTATGAAGCCACCACCCAACTAGAGAACACACAAGAGGACCAGGGCATTTGAAACTTTCCATGTGTAGCCACATCTCCAGACACGCACATGCGCGCACACACACAGAACAGTACAACATAGCAAGAGGCTGGGGGACAGCCAGTTACCCCCCTTTTCCACTCGTCACATCCCAGTTGGCACATGGAACCCAAGAGACCATGTACTGGAAATGCCAATGGAGCATGAGAGCCACACAGAGTTAGACTGTCAGTGGGTAGAACGCTGGGGGACAGGGAACACTGGAGTAATTCCGATAGTCCCTTATGCTTCCTAATGGGAAACTGGGACCGAATGCCACACACCCAGGGCTTTGGGGCAGCTTGCCTTCCTTCCTGCTGTGATAATCATTACTGTAAGCGGCCCAGCAATTTGGCGCCTCAGCAGCCAGACTCCTGGTAGGTGCCCGGTCTTGACCATTATGGGGGATATAATGATCCTGATTACAGGATGGCTGAGCCGTCCGGCAAAGTGACCAGTAATTTGCAATCTAATAGCCATTCAGCAGTGGGTAATATTATGGACCTTACCCTGCAATTGTAAAACAACCAGCCCTCTCTAATGTAGCAGTTTACCCATCAAAAGCCCAGCCTTTGCTTTTGATTCCTGCTAATCAGTAGCTG
This sequence comes from Meles meles, assembly GCF_922984935.1. Lineage (NCBI taxonomy): Eukaryota > Metazoa > Chordata > Mammalia > Carnivora > Mustelidae > Meles > Meles meles. Next base: position 92,356,431 of record NC_060068.1, read on the forward strand.
TGCCAGCTTTGGCTTTGGATTTGGAGCTGCTGAACAGGGGAGCATGAAATGATACACTCTTCTTCAGGGCCCCTGAATGAGAAGCTTAAGCAGCTCTGTCAAGTGGAGGAAAAAAACAAGTGAAAGAAGCATCTGGAAGGCAATTTTATTTCTTACAAGAGCAACAGAAGCTGGCCTCAGAAGCTTTGCAGAATGTAGCAAGTGTTGCCTGGGAATCTGGGCGACCAACTCAGCAAGGCCGGACACACACAGCCAGGCGTGTGCACAGGCCCAGCTGGATGCCGACACACAGCTCATGCCCATTTGTGGTATACACACACTCACATACACACACACCCCCAGAGGAATACAATTTCCTCCAACCACAGGGCTGCTCACTGACAGGCTCCCAGAAGAGGGGCAAAGGGCCCCTACTGTGTGCTGTCCACAATCCTGCTTGTGGGCACAACTCAGTTCCATTGGCCCCGCTGTCAGCAGGCACTGTCAGGAGAAAGGACGCTCTGATTAGACACTCAGGACACACTTGGGTCCCAGTCCACTGGGACACCTCAGCAGGAGGTCACTCTTTGGCACTAGACAGCACAGCCAGTAGGAACTGTGGGGTGTTCATGAGTTCAAACCCATCACTCATGACCAGCATGACCTGGAGCAGTCAGACTCACCAGGCTGGTATGTGGAGGGCGGTGAAAAGATGATGTCACTAACTTTCTGTACTGCCGGGTAACAGCCTGGTTTTCCAAACACAGTTTCCTCAACTATAAATCAGGGATGATACACCTTTCCAGCCTATCCCACAGAAGACATTCCATAGACCAAATGGCAGCGGATGCCTGCAGACAGGCGCTCCAGCTGTACACTGCCCCTTAACTGTGGAGCACCCACCACCAGGAGAACTCCAGAATATAAGGGAGGGAAGAAGGATGGAAGGGAAGGAGGGAAGGAGGGAAGGAGAGAGTGTTAACCGGATTCAGTTCTCTCAACCCATGGTCCTGATCTTATAGATAGAGAGTTGTGGCTTCCCAACATACATAGAGGGGTCTTATTTTTCCAATTCCTGGCTTCTTCCCTTGGCAGAAAGGCTAACTTGCCATGTTCCCCATGACCACAAGCCATGGTGGGATTCCCAATATAGTGAAGCGTCATGAGCACAAAATCTACACCTTTCAAAATCTGCACCAGGTCCCTATCAGAACTCCCTATCAGGAGTTAACAGGAGCAGGGAGTTAGCCAGGGGTACATGGTGGTGAGATTTGAAATGACACTACCTTTCAGTTCTAGTTACAAGTGATCTATATGGTCAGAAAACAAAGGAAGGCACAAGGGGATCATGGCCTGTGAGCCTTCACCCTACCCTGGGGTACAGCCCCCAAGCCTGGTTCTGCCTCTCCTCTGACCTGCCTCATTGCCCCTGTCTCACCCAGGGCTATAGGACCATTGAATGTCTACTCCCACAGAATAGAAACAGGGGGATCAGAGTTCAGCAGGTAGATGAATCACCCCAAGAGAGCTGATAGAAAAGATATGAGACCTGTCATCTCTAGCCTCAACAGAGTCTAAGGACGGAATGCCCACCCAAAATAAATTCAAAGAGGGCTTGCAATGTACCTGACTGGTAAAAAGGGAAGTAACTGGTAAATAGCTAAAGATAAGAAGATTGAACAAGCTAGAAAGCAGATAGATTGCCAAGCAATAAAATAGATAACACTGGAAAATGTGGGGGACTTGGGTTGCCTCCTTCAAATCTATTCCACCCTAGATGATTATGTCAGTAAAGTAATCCCAACAGACCCACCTCAGACCACGACTGAACTAGAGCCTATGAGACATGGGCGGGGGGGTGGGGGGTGGGTTTTAATTTTTCCCCCTCTTAAGGGAAAGTCACAGAAGGGGGCAATCCATCGTCTTCCAATCTTCTTCCATCTTAGATTTCATCACATCCAAATGCAATGTCTGGGACAGCTGCAAACATCTTGCCACCAGCCAGATGATAAAGTTAATATCAAAGATGTCAAAGGGGAAAAGCACAAAGAATATGGGTCCTTGATGACATCATTAATTTAAAAAACAGCCAAGCCTGGTATTTACTCAACCCTACATAACTTCGAGTTATGTAAGATAATACAGGTCATTCATCTGAGCCAACCCCAGTAGGGTTTTCTGTTAATTGCCACTTAGAGCACCTTAAGTGATGTAAGAACCCAAACCAGGAAAACTGGGACACTGAGGCTGGAGTGGACCCACAGCCACATTCAACGTTGATCTGATGAGGACTCTTTCTAGTCCCCCCTCCCTCCAAATTAACCTAGGAGCAGCCCTAGGGCAGGCAGGAGTCAGCTGAGTCTACAGGTGTTGAATTTGGCCTTGAGCTGCCCAAGAACTGAGAGGACCCAGAGCCAGGCAGCCCATTATAAAAGCCCATTCCAGAGCTTCTGGAACACAAATGTCCAGGCCAGTTAAACACTTCCGCTTCCCTCCAGGGTCCTCGCCTTCACTCCCTCGTCAGTCAGGCTCCACAGATGCCTGCATAGAGATCAACTCCAAATGGGAAAGAGTGTTCATGAGTCTCTCAGAATGGTATATCCCCTGAACAACTGGGGCTTTGGGGCACTTGTCCCCTGTGAAACTCCCCATTCCAGAGCAGCTGGAAATGCACTTTTCAGGGCATCATCTCTCAGACCCCCGGCCTGGCATACTGGAGAGGGCAAAAAGGTGAAGCCAAATGTGGTTCAGATGGAAATGAGCATTTTTGACTTTTGGGTTAAATGCCACCTGAGTTCTTACGTTATTTGGTACTACTGATTCTTTTCCAATAAGAGAGACATTGAAACATGAGTATTGACTTAACCACCCTAAAGAGATGCAGAGGGTACTCAGAGGGGGGAAAAATCTTAGAAAGTCCATCTCCCAGTTTTAAAAGTGAGGAAACCAGGTCTAGAAAGATGTGAAAGGCATTCATGGTACCGAATAATGAGTGACGGAGGTAGGGATAGAATCCATGACTTCCCACTCATGGCTGGCATTGTTTCCTTCCTCTACTGACAGAGTCGTGCTGGGGATATCCACAACAGGGTGGTGAATGCTTCCAAATTAGGAATGCTACTTCACAGGGACGTCTTTTTCACTCAACAAACGTTTTCATCATAAATCATGAGCAACACCGTTGGTACATCGTGCCGCTCCGCGGCCAACAGGAAGTGATGCAAGTGTCCATCACACACTTCTTCACTGAAGAAAGAGGAAAAGGATGGTTTGCTCTGGGCACAGAAGTCTCACTACATGCAGCATGGTGCAGGCACAGAGCTGGGGAGATTCTAAAAGGAAAAGAGTAAAGCAGCAGCTCTGTCTGTGCTACTATAGGAAGTGGAAAAAGCAAGGTGTGGTCCAAGGCTAACGTCCTTCCTTCCATGTCCCTCCTGCCTCTTTGTGGCCTCTTCCCTCTCCCTCAACCCTCACAACCAACAGAAGGACCTCAGTCTGGTGGATTCCATCTCACTAATATCTCCAAATCCATGCACTTCCGTCCCCGCTGCAACATCTGCCCGTGCATCCTGACAATCCAGGGTTTGGCACATGATCCCTACATGCAGGTCTGACCACCGCACCGCCCCCACCACCAAATCCCTTCAGCCCACCATGGCCAGCTCCTTCCAGAACCTAGTGTCATTTCTGCCCCTGCTTGTGTGTCCAGCCCTATCTGCTGCAACTCCCTAATTTCTCACCATAAAACTTTAACTTTTACAAGGCATCACACCATCTCTCTTACCTCTAGATTTGCTGCTCCCTCCATCCCTACTTCTAATCACAGCCACACACTCTATTCAACTAAGGTGTCACCCCCCCCCTCACAACTTGTCCTTGACCCCCAAGTGCTCCCATGTCAAAGGGCTCCCATCATATCCCCTTGCCTCCCCCACCACAGCATGCTTCTTGCTACACTGTAAATGCATGATTCTTTCTCCATAACCTCAGTGCACCTTATGCTCTGGGAAAGGAGGGACTTGGTCTGTCACCCTAAGCATGGGCCAAGCATGACCATTAAACAGATACTTAATAAGCATTTGGTGAATTAATAACAGCACAATGTATGAAACCACAATGTATGAAACATTATCTGAGCTCATCAGTGGAAGTCTGTGTGACAGGTACTAAGGAGAGGAAGATGAATGCCTCCTAAGGAAAAGAACACTCTCTTCCTCCGGCCATACATTCAACCACCCCAGGTTCCAAACAGAGCCACCGGGAGTGGTGCAGAACATGGGTTAGAGGTAATGTATGAGATCATCACGCATGTCAAAGAACTCCCCAATAATCAAGATCTTCATCAGAAAAACATGGAGCTCTTCAAAAGTTAATGCATTTTTTTCAAGGTCTGATGAATACCCTTTAAGAAAAATATAACTTGGAGAATACTGGGTAACTTATGTGTCATTGGTCAATCTTGAAGATTAGTGTTCTAAACATATAGAGTCCATGTTCAGGAACATGAGGAGCCTCTTTTTTCTCTTTAGTGCACTTGCCATAGTTTGCAAAAGCACAGTTAGTTGAGCATTTATTTGTCGAAAATATAACCGCTCCCGCCTTTAAACGATGGTAAGGGCAAGAATAATGACTGTATTCCATCCTCAAAGCCCAGCACCATGTCCTAGCACTTTGCAGACGTTCAGTAAACATTTGCTGTCTGAATGAATGGATGCATGAATGAGTGACCCCACAGAGAATACAGCACAGGAGTTCATTCATCCTAGGAAAAGTACTGAGCACTAGAGATGAAAAAGCCATTGGGAAGGCCCTCTGATGAAAGATAAGGAAAATGAAGAGTAAAGATACATAAAGGTCCCTAATAAATCAGTTCCAAAAAAAAAAAAAAGACAGACAACCAAAAATGTGGAACCAAGAAGAGAGATGCTATAATAGAGCAATGACTGATAAGTTCAGAGCACTGTTACACCGCTGAGCTGTGAATAAAATCCTGCTTACCTAAACACTGTTGGCGAGTTTATGCATTGTTTGTGTTTTGCTTAGATGAGAACACCACGACCGCCCCGTCAGCCTCCACATTCAACTGTCCCAATCAACGGCCAGCTGTAATTAGGGAGTGCTGGGAAAAGGACAGTGGAGAGAAATCAGAGTGCGTATTTTTTCTTCCACTGTGGCTGGCTCATTTGAATGATAATGTATTACAGTCTGGGGTGTAACACCGACTGCACTGAATAATGAGGCACCACTGGACTCCCGGCACCTGAGTGGCCAGTGGTTAGCGGCTGGGGACAAAGCAGGAGCAATGTCTTTAGGCAATAAAAAGGTGATCTCAATAGGGTAAGAGACAGATGTTGGGCTATACCCGACTGCAGGCACCATCGGGAGGGGCCATCACTGAGAGCTTCATTTATTTTATTCATAGTCATTTTTCCAGCTGAGAGCCTTGAAGACGTCTGGCTGGTAGCATCCTGAAGAGATGAAACACTGGGGTCGGAGACCAAAGGAGGTGCGCAGCCCCCATCCTGGGGGTACACTTCACATTCATGGGCCTGTTATCTGTTTTCAAGGAGTCAGGGATAAAGTTGGCTCAACTCCGGGGACATGGACAAATGACTGCTGGGGGACCCTGCCAGCCTAGGGATTTTCAAGTATCACTTTATTTCTGTTAACATGGATATCCCTTGTAAGACACCCACATGTGTAGACACCTGGCACTGGAAACCCGAAGCCAGCTGCTAGAAGCAGCATAGAGGGCGGCCAGGATAGTAGTCTCTGGATCCAAACAGTAGGGATTTGAAGCCTGGTCTGCCACCAACAATTGTGCGCCTCAATTTCCCCATCTGTAAAATGGACAGATGATAACAAGAGCATCTACTTCATACATAAGGTTGCTCTAAGGTTTGTGTATATCAGTGCAATGCACTTAAAGCAGTGCCTCATACATACTCAATGCCCAGGAAATACTAGCTATGATCAGTACTGTTCTATGCAAATCCCAGGAGATACTGGACCTCCCGGTGGCAAAGCATGACCCAGTGGGACTGGTGGAGATTCTCAACTCAGACGGGATCAGGACACCGCTCAGTCGCCTACCAGCCGGTTAACCTGACAAGTTACTTAAGCTCTGAGCCTCCGTTTGCTCGTATGTAAATGGGAATACCTAATAGTAACTGCTTCACTGGGGTTGTTGTGAGGGATGAACAGCAGATTACATGCACTGAAAAGAGAACCTGGCGCATAGTACACATCGCCGGCAATACGCTATTATCGCCATTATCTTCACCGTCGCCTTTACTATGACAAACCACCATTAAGGATTTTGGTCTTTAGGCAGTAGACAATGAGATGTCATGAAATGTTCATATGAGGAACGATCTGTCCTGATCTGTGCACTTGAAATCTCACTCTGGCCACAAGTGGGCTGGATAGGTGAGTGTCGGCAGAGAGACCAGGTAGAAGGCTTCCGCAACGGTCAAGGCAGATGATGGCAATTGCTAAACCATCCTTAAAAATTACTTAACTAGTTGCACTTGTAACTAAATTACTTTATTTGTTTGTTTTTCTGCTACTGCCACCCCCTTCCCTGGAGTACTGGTAGACAAGTACTTGGAAAAAGTGATAAGGTAAATGAGGATTCTTTCCTCTCTCTTTCTCTCTCACCCGCACTCACAGCCCCCACATAAACATATGTTGTTTAATTTGTCTCAATTTAAATATGCAGCTTAACTCTTAATAATGTATCACAACCAGACTTCATCAAATCTTTCTAAACAAGACACGATATTAGGACAGAGATAAATCATGTGAGTGACTTGGAATCGGAGGAGTGGGGGCGGGAGTGACAAGAGTTTTGAAAGACATTTTGAATCTATACGTAGACACCTATGCTAATAAAGACACCGTAGGCACCGATACCAAAGCCTTCTGGGTTTTAGTCTCGGAAACCTCACAGGAACAGTGAGATCGCTACCTGTCCCCATTTTTGGTGCCACCCCACTTTCGTTCAGTCGACAGTCATTTCCAAGTGCTCTTCCATACAGGAGCTGTGGGCCCACCCCACTCGCCCCCACCCTCCTAGCGACAGGCCACCTTTCTCCTTCATCTCTGGGCTTGTCAGCGGAGCCAGGATCCGTGAATGGCAAAGCATGCAGAACTGGGCCCAGACAGTGCTCATCATCCTGTCACCAGGACAAAGGAAGGAAATTCCATTATGTCACCTTCCACGAGGGAGAGACAGCAACAATTTCCCCCATAAACACTGCGCTGACACTGTTATGATGTATCTCAAGCACTTCTAATCAGTATGGAAGGGAAGAGACTGCGGAAGCTCTTCAGCCTGCAAGACGCCGTTCAGCTGGGATTGCGGTCTCCTGTTGTTACTGAAATGACCCGGCTCGGAGCATCGCTACTCTCAGCACTCATCGCAGAGATTACACACACACACACACACACACACACACACACACACTGCATATATAATATATATACATATACACAACTGTCTACCGATGCAAGTATATCCATATTGTTCAGCTACTGTGGGTGAGCACCAGAAGTCAGGAGTGTTTAAATTCAGATACCATATTTTCACCCGTTCTTTTTCCCCTCATTGCCCTCACTGTTCTTCCTCCCCTAAAATTTTAAAAAGACAAAAGGTTTTCATTCCTCCATTTTGAAAAGGGACTTTCACTTTCTAGTTTTAAAGAGGTAGAAGAATTGATTATCACTTCTTACCAGCAGCAGCAATAGGCTTAAGTTTCTAAAGGTTTAGTCAACACTATCCAACTGTGTGTTTTTAGTTTAAAACCTGCTTTCTCTCTCTCTGCAAATTATTTATGAACTATGAAAGTAGACACCACGGTAACCACACGGTCAAACTTAACATCACTAATAATGGGACGAACAGACATCACCTGCTTCCCAATATGATGCACCCAGAAGGACAGAATGCCACTTATGTGATATTCCTGCCAAAACCAACATAACTAGGGTTGAATCATGAGGAAATACCAAACTGAGGGAATTCTACAGAACAGCTAGGCTCTGCTCTTCAGAAATGTCAAAGTAATGACTTGGGAACTGTCCTAGAGTGAAGGACACTAAACAGGACTGTGCGGGGGCGCCTGCGTGGCTCAGCTGGTTAAGCATGTCTCTTGAGTTCAGCTCAGGTCATGATCTCAGGGCCCTGGCATTGAGCCGTGTCCCCACATCGGGTTTCATGTTAGGTGTGGAACTCACTTAAGATTCTCTCTCTTCTTCTCCCTCCGTCCCTCCTCCCCCCCTTCTCATGCACATGCTCTCTCCAAAATAAATAAATAAACAAAATAAATAGGACTGTGTGATAGATTGTTGTATTGGACCAATGATAATTTTCAAAAATTTGATGACTGTATTGTGGTTTTATAAGACAATATTCTTGTTCTTAGGAGATATGTGCAGAAGTATTTGAGGACTAAAACCTGCAACTTACTTTCTAATGGTTTAGCAAATAATAATAATAATAATAATGTATATACAAAAGTATGCTTGTGGGCATAGACAGAGATAGAACACATGGCAAAATACTAACAGTTGATGGGTCCACTGAAGGGTACATTGGTGCTTATTCCACTATTCTTGCAACTTTGTGGCTAAAATGTCCTTCGTGTCTCTCACTTCCCCATCTGTAGGTTTGAAATTTTTAAAATTACAAAGTGTGGGGAGTGGGGAAGGAGTCTGTGTACCAAATGAAGATGAGAGTATTGAAATACAGAAAAATATCCTTCTCATATTAAAGGTAGGAATGCATTGCTTAAACAGAACACCAAACATACTCACATAAAAGAAGTGTTGGTAATTATATTACACTGTAATTAATAACTTTTTTCATCAAATTATGCCTTAAAAACTGAAAAGTCAAAATCCAGAGAAGATATTTGCAATATACAAAACCTACAATGTTTTGGTACCTAGACTATAGAAAGAATGTTGTCTACACCACACAATAGAAAATTGGGCAAAATATATAAAGTATTTTAGAATAGAAGAAATAAAACGCTCGTAAATGGAAGAAAAGAGGGTCTGGCTGAGGGATAAGTGGGGACAAAATGCACTTGCCAAACCCTTTGTCCTTGGGCAGGCTACGTCAGCCAGGAGCAAGGGGTGTCTTTGTAATGTTCTATCACATCATCATAGAAGATTATATATTATTTCCGACCCCCAGGATGTCAATGCATTTCACAATGTGAAGGAAAGAAACAAGGCCCAGAAGACTATGTAAAGCTGTCATACTGGATAAAATGTTTAAAACAAACACAACTAAACAATCATTGTTTAAACAGGCAAACAGGTGTATTAAAACCACTTTTTTCGAGAGGAAAGATACACAAAATTCAGGATAGTAGCTACCTCTTGTACAACAGACATTTGAAATGCAACCTGGCAGGGCCAACCACAAACCAGCCAGTAAGCTGTAGAGACGTGGGCTTGAGAAGGGGAAAGGCAGAAGAATAGGAGGGGGGAAAACACAAAGGAAGATGCAAATTACTTGTAATTTTCAAGTTCCTGAAATCTGGGATGGGTCTAGGAATCCCATTCTATCATTCTTGAACATGTAAAAAGCCAAGAAACAAGCAAGACTGGACTCTAGGATGGAAGCTGGAGGTAGCTGGGTGGTGGCAGAGACGGAGAAAAACGGAGAGATCCAGATATCCATGGAGGAAAATGGGCAGAACTTCACGATGCATGTGGAGACAAGAAAGACGGAGATACTGGGAATAGACTGATTATTATGAACCAGACAGTCACATGAATCACCTCAGAAGTGTTTGTCTTTGCCTTTCAAGCAGTTCTCTCTTCCTATCCAGGCACATCTGATGGCAACTTCCGGTCAAGCCAGGAAGCAAAGTTCATGCATACAAGAGAATGACTGACAAATGCCCAGGAGCTGGGGCCCCTCAGTCAGTAACCATAGGTCTGACCAAGAACCAAGGGTTGGAATAATCTGGAGACCCTGCAAGCAGCTGGGAAGCCAATGCTACAAGAGGGGTAAGAAGGCTTGGGTCCACCAGGTTGGGCTCCTGGCTAAAAGAGCTCCTTACAGAATTTTCTTTTTCTTTTCTTGACTTCCCACAGAAGATTATGGATAGCCGAACTTTATGAGTTGGATTGCTTCCATCCATAAAATAAAGACTATAAAGTCTTTTCACCCTAATCAGAAAAAAGCATCCTGTTGTCCCACTATATTCATCAATATGTCATATTTAACTGTTACAATTATTGACAGGTACATAAAACGTTTGGTGACAGAGAAAATGCTTCCTATAAAGTGTTTATTCTTTTTTATTGATAATAAGTTGGCTTCCCTAGCGCTACCAAGAGAATAGAGACCACTAACAAGAGATCAAATCCATTTATATGGCTTTCTACAATCATTCCTTATACTCTGGGGCTCCGTTCTAGACCCTGTCTTTTAAATTTCAGCATCCATGAGAGTTTGGAGCCCTAAAGCAGGGTCATATTACTTCTGTAATGAGGGAAGTATAATTATAATAGCATCATTTACAACACCCTTTCATTTTTCTTCTACAAGACAGACTGTACTACTGTGTACCTATGACTTGAATCTTTAAAATAGGAAATTTTCAACTATAGAGAATATTAACCAAAGAATCTGTCTATGTGCCGTGCCAGGTGAGCACCAAGCACAATAACAGTAATTTTGTATTAATAATAATCATAAACATAATTGCCACTTTTATTTAATAGGTACCAGGCATTTCAGCAAAGCCACAATTTCCCAGGGCACGGCTGGGTCTGGCTGACGGGCAAGTGGGGGCTAAATGAACTTGCCAAACCCTTTGTCTTTGGGGAGGCTATGTCAGCTGGGAGCAAGGGGTGTCTTTGTAATGTTCTATCACATCACCCTAGAAGATGTCTCGTTTATATATTATTTCTGATCCCTAGGACGTCAATGCATTTCACCAGGAACTCCAAGTCTCAAGGCCCTTATGTTTTTTCCTCTCACAATATTGCCTTTCTATAGAAAGAGAACCTACAGATTGAATTATTATTTTTTTTATTCTAAGGGAACACTGACCAGCAATAAGAATGATTCATCAGTTCTTTTGAAAAATAGGTATTCACCTACTCTACACAAGAGAAACTTCAGCCAAGTCTGCAGAGACTGAGCAGTGAAGCCTAGGGTGATCCCTAGGAGATGACATTTTCATGAGAAAAACAGGCGGTCTGGGCAAATAATGACAACCCTAAAGGGGATGGTTCCAGAGGAGGAGAAATTTCCCCCCTGAGATGCTCAAGCAGCATTTGAGCAAAGACTTGAAGGACGAGAACATTAGATACACAGAGATGGCAGGGAATTCCAGGCAAAGGCAAAAAAAACTGCCCTTGTGGGGTCCAATGGAACTTCGGGCATCCCTGTTTTGGCCTTAGCCTCCTCACCTCCTTCCTTGTGGAACTGGCCGGATCCTTTCCATCTTCTGCCTTTGTCTTATAAGGCCAGGCTCCCTGGCCCAGCAGTTTGCTCCCCTGTACAAGGCCAGTAGCGTGGGAAGCTTTGATGGGCTCCGCCCCGGCCGCCTTCCTTGCACCCACGCCGTCTGCCTGTGAGAGAAAAGCGCCCGGGCCTCAGAGGCCACCTCACTCTGAACCCTCAGCAGAGTTTGCTCCAAGTTTCCTAACGGTTCTACTCCCACTAGCACCACTAAGTCAAAACTGCGGCCTCCCCACGGCGCCTGCGTCCACCACCCCGACCCCTCCCCTCACTCCCGCTGGGCCCTGAGGAAGGGCCCCGCCGAGGTGGCCCAGGCGTGCCGGGCTCCCCACTCGCGGCAGAGGGGAGACTGGGCACCTCCTCTGTCACTTGCTCCGTACGTCTTCTCCGCCAGAGGCCTTACAGGGGTATCATCCCTCGTGCCTCCGTTCTCAGCCTCTTAGTTCATTCCCCTTTAGTCAACCAATCAGGTCCGGCTTCCTTTGTGCCAGACAGTGCCGTGGGGGCTCAGCAGAGAGCAGCCGCAGTGCGTGCCCGCGTGGAGCTCACAGCCAAGGGGGCCGCCCGGCGCCTCCCCCTCCTTAGTACCGAACAGGATCCCTCCCGGCCCCACCTGCCCTGGACAGCTTCCAGGCCGTCATCCCGCCTTGCAGCCTCTCCACCTTGGCCTCTGCGCTTTCCTGGCCTCGGCTGTCCTCCCCACGTCGCCCCCCTCGGGTGCTCTCCCACCTCCGGCCATGTCTGGGCCCCTCCCGTAGGCTCTGACCTGTCCTATGGCCATGGCCGCCCACCTGCTATGAGACACCCGGCCTCATCTGCTGTTTCCCTAAAGACTGTGAGAAGCCTGCTGCTCTAAAAGGTGGCTCCTGGGTGTTTGCACTCAGGGCCCATTCCAGGGCACAGCTCCGTGGAAGCCCTACATGCTTCAACATGGTGATGACGTTCCCAGCCCTCCCATCTCACCACCTGCCCTGTCTGTTCCAAGCACAGTTCTGCACACATTCTCTTCTAAGAATCTTCTAAGGAACTCCCTACACTTACAAAGGAAGAAATTGGTTGAGACAAACTGAGCAACTCTCCAGTTGACACTGCTAGAAACGTGTGGAGCCTGAATTCTGACCTGGGTCTCCATGCGCACCAACACCCGGCCAGCACTCCCGAGGACCTGTCTGCATTTGACCACAAGGACGGTTTTCTAGACAAGAGATGAGTAAAGGAAAGGATCTGACACTTGAGTGCCTGCTATATGCCAGTATTTCCAGCACATCTTCCTATTTCATTCTTATGCCCACTCTGTACCACGTGCCTATTTGATATTATTGGGCACTACTTTGAATTATGTGACTAATAGTCTCAGAGAAGTTAAGAAACCCGTGCCAGGTGACACAGCAAGTAAATGTGGTACCCACCGAATTCCAGGTTCTCTGATGACAGAGCCCTCTTTCCAGCAGGGGATCCAGCACTCCCTGGCAGGCACCCACTCAGGATATGTGGGCCAGGGCCCCCACTTCGGGAGGGTAGAAGATTCTCTCCGTTTCTGCAATGCTATCAACTCCTTCAAAGTTCTTTCCCAGGGGAAAAAGGAAGAGAAAACTAGCCTAATTCTTCCCTTTTCACATAGAAAGAGTTTTGTTTTGGTTTGCTTTGCCTTTTGTGCCTTTAATTCTCATTGCTTCGAATACTAAAATTTGTACTAGACCTCACTAAGTTTGTAACATAGGCTGCTGGTGTCCCAAACTCAAGCAGTGGTTTCCCTGCCCCCGGGAGGCGTGATTTTGCCTGAAAATGCCCTAATCCTTATCCTCAAAGCATGGGGCTGACAGAGGACCACGATCTCCCGCACACTCGGATGCCATCTTAGAAAGAAGCCAGCAGGAGGACGCAGCCGCCGGCCATCACTGGAACTCAAGCTTGAAAGAGGCAGTGTGTGTACCAGACAGAGACAGTTGACACATGCAAGGCAGAGAAACCACTGGCTGGCAAAATGTGCTTTCTCCAGGGGAGTGGGAGAGGGGAGGAGAAATGATCTTGGGCTCGCAGGGACGCCAGAACCCTCACAGAAAATAAAGAAACTGCATTTTCTTTGGAGCGGGAGGGGAGCTGAGCATCTCCCTCACCGTCTGCCTTGGTTCACAGTTAACAACAGCAGATGAACTTGCCAGGGGTGTGGGAATTCGCTTCCCCACATCCCCAAACACTTCCATTCCAGCTCTCATCTCCTCTGGACCCAATTCTGCAGGGCATTCAACCCTTCAACCCACTGGACCAGAAGGCCCGGCTCTGCCTGGGACTTGGCAGAGCTCCTCTGCTTCAGGAAGTGAATACTTTTCCTCATTCCCACGAAGTAAAAATGTCATGAGAAATGCAGGGGTTGTGCTGGTTGAGGCGGGTCTGGTGGTGATATTCTCAAATCCTGTCCCGCACAAGCAGGAACTCCCACCAACCGGGGCTGCCAGCCTGGTGGAGAGGGACTCAGCTCTGCAGGCCAGAGAGGGAAGGTCAGACATGGCTGTTGCCAGGGACTGCAGTGGTTCCCCAGTCTTTGGAAAGCCTCAGAAAACACCTGAAAGGCTTAAGACACAGCTGTCTGGACCCCATCCCCAGAGATTCTGACTCAGCAGGTCTGGGGCATTTCTAGCAAGTTCCCTGGGATGCTGCTGCTGCTGGTGCACAGTACACACTTGGAAGAGCCCTGCCTCACTGCTACATTCTATCCCTCGGCCTGGAGGGGATTAAACACTCCAAAGGCCTGCATTGTATGGCTGCCCAGTTTGTGTGTTACCCGAAGGCACTTAGATGAGGGAATGAGGGACATGGCAATTGAGTTCATGCTATGCTGGCCAAGGCATGTGCTCTGCCAAGGGGTTGGGCTTGCCTGAAGAAAGGGGCTTGTGTGTCCAGAGAGGGCACCTTTTACTCATCATCCACCCAAGGGGAGTGCCTTTTCCTACTTTGCACAAAAGCACACATGGGCAGTGGTAACCCTAAAAAAAAAAAAAAAGCCCTTCACCCACAGTACGTGAACAGAACAACAAGTGCATACCCACTCCGAGACCCCTGAGAGGGTCACAGGGCCATAAGCAATGCTGGCTTTTGGGGGTGGGGGATGGCCCCGACAACTCCAACCTCAGTCTTTGTCCCATAATGTTCTCCCGTCACAGGAGAGACAAGGCCTCTCCATGGGCAGTGACAGTGTATGGTCCCGTCACTTCCCAGGCACTGTTGTAGACTCGCAGACAAATACCATCATGCAGTTCTCCAGCCCAGCTGGCCCAACGGGCTGGGGCTCCCTTTTCTGTAAGCCTTCCATCGGGGGCCCACAGCAGGCTGACTGCCTCGGGGGGCAGATCGCCCCTCTCGAACGCCGCACGTGCCACCTCTGCGGCAATCCACAAAGACTGGTGACTTTCACTGCGTGTGCAATGCAGCATTCACTCACCCCTCTGCCAGGCGACTGTTCTCCCATTTCTTTGTGAGGAACACTCCCTCCACTCCACATGACCTTTCACGGGCAGGATACTTAAGTGTCCTCATGCACCACCCACTTGGCCACTGTATTTGCTTCAAGGATGGCCTATGGCTCCAGCCTGGGCCACTGGGAAGTAAGAAAGACTCAGTTCTTCAGGATTTTAAATTGTCAGGGGATTGGCCTCTTTCCTCCCCTGGCGTGGGTACTGTGATAATGTGAGTCTAAGGGCAGCTAGAAAAACTGGAGGACAGAGCCAAACCAGAGAGGACAGAGCCAAGAGCAGATTTAGGAGAAGGAAACGGACATCATTCGAACCCTGAATCAAGCTGATCCTAAAGCCAGCCTTTCAATTAATGAGCCAATAAATTCCTTTTTCACTTTAAGGCAGTTTGATTTGGGGGTCCTCTTTCTCAGAAGCAAACCCTAATACAAAGAATGACTTCCAAATCATTCTTGTGAAAGATGATCATGGGAAAGAAAGCCAGGAAGAGGAGTGGGGTAGCAGGGTAAGCCAGGGAAGGGAAGAAAGCCAGGAATGGGGACCCTTTACCTAGGAATTTTCACTGCACACAGCTGGAGCATCATTCTGTGGAGAAGGTCTGGGAAATGGAGAGGGAAAGGGCATTACCTCCCTAGCACAGCTGGCCTGGGCCAAGCATGGGCAGAGTGGACCTCTGCTTCTAGAAGGGGCCCTCAGAGTCACAGGGGCAGAGTCACAGCTGGAAGTGGGATTGGTGTTTATGAAAATGATGGGGCCAAGAGGACGTAGGCAGGTGTCAGCAACATCTGCTCTAGCTGGGTTCTTCTGTTATTTGCTAAAGGGAGACCTCACTCATATTTTAAGATGCTTAGCATGATGCTTGGGACAGAGTAAGCCCTCAAAAATTCCCTTCATCAGCAATATTATTTTTAGTGCTACTGACTAGTAATGGGCATTACAAAGATCCACTGTGTCGTATAATTACAAATATTATATTTGTAACCTAAGAATGCTTTAGGTTTAGGTAAAGAAGTGATTTCTGGAAAGGAAGCCACCCCAGCCTCCGAGGCACAGCTGCAGGTGGGGGGACTCCCCCCAGTGTTGGTCTCTCCCACAGTGGAGGTTATCTGAGGTATATATTTTTATATATTTATTTATTTGTTTATTTATTTATTTATATTTATATACCTTGGCCAGCCCTGAGTGCTGATGATCCCTTCCAGGGCCCCTTGTCATGGGGTTCCCTAGGCAAGCATAGAGAAGATGGGGAGGCTGGCCACAGAAGGGCCTGGTAATAAAGGCTGAGGAGACATGTACAAAAGAGACTTTTTGTCTTTTTTTTTTTTTTCCTTGAAGCCTGCATGAAGAAATTGATATAATGTTGAGGCCTATGACTCACTGATTCATTGGTTGGAATACACCTACTTAAATGCTGCAAGGGTTTGGCCCAAAAGATTTCCCTACAAGAGTCCAAACATCTGTCAGGAAGAAAGAGTCAGTCGTGCCCACTTGATTTGTTTGGGTCTTGAGATGGGTTTGGGGCCCAGAGCCAGAGAAGCTGCATGGGTCTGGGCAAGACCCACGCACTCCCAAGCTGGCTGGAGAGGCTACCCTCTTCCTGCATTCCAGTGGCTCCTGAGTCCAGGGCCTGATGTTCCAGGCACTTTTGTAAGCACTTTGCTACCTGTGAAATACAATTTTTATTATCCCCATTTTACAGATGAAGAAACTGAGGAACCCAAAGGGCACCCAGCTAGTAAATGGCAAAGCCAAGATTTGAACTTGAGCATTCTGGCCCCAGTTATACAAAACAAACCCAGTTATACAGGCCCGGGTAAGGTACAGGTCTTCTCCTCCTAACCAAGAGATTAGAGACGCCTTCCATAGTCCCTCTCTGCCTCCAGTTTCCTCTGTCCTCCTTACACACTGCGACATGCGTAACTCGAATAAGGTAAAGACATTTGCCCTCACCGCACAGACAAAATCCATGTATAACTTTGATTCCCCAAAAACTTGCACTACTAATCACCTACTGTTAACCAGAGGCCTTACAGCTAACATAAACAGTCAATTAACATGTATTTTGTTTGTTATCTGGATTTATATACTGCATTCTTACAATAAAGTAAGCTAGAGAAAAGAAAATGTAAAGAAAATCATAAGGAAGAAAAAATAAATTTATAGTATGGTAATGTATTTATTGAAAAAATTTGCATGTAAACAGACCTGCATGGGTCAAACCCATGTTGCTCAAGGGTTTGTGTAACAGAGAAGCAAGCCTATGGCTTTTAGCACAGGTAGAATCGGGCGAACGTGAACTCACAGGGCAGCCCTACCCTGGCACGTGTGGAAAGGACGTTCCTTTCAGAGCCTTGATTTTTCACATCTGTCAAATGCAGACAAGTGTGCCCATTTGACAGGACTGTTGCAAGGTTTAAATGAAAGAACCAAGGCAAGGCTGGTACCAAGGCTGGTTGGTACACAGTGAGCTTCTAATAAGTGCTCATTCCCTTCTCCTCTCTTGGTAAAGGAAAGAAACCAGAAGGTTAACTATCCTCCAATTCCAGGAATAATGGCAATGGTTTTGCTGATGTCATGGGAAGAAGAGCCCCACTTGGGAATGGCTTCTGTCTGGGGCAGAAAACTCAGCTCAGCATCTATACATTGTGTGGGGGTTACTTACCTCAGGCTTCCTGCAAGTCATGGCTGTGAAATTATGGCAGTTGTTTATTTGACCAAGGGAGAGGGGGAGGGGAAAGGATTCTTTGCTCGGGTCCCCACGTCCTCAGCCCACACGCGCACCTCCTGGGACTGCAGCTTTGGACTGAAAGTGAACCCTGTAGTTTGTGAATTTGTTTGCTTTGGGCAAATAATGACTTCCTGTTTCTTAGAAGACAGAGCAGAGCTTCCCAAGGCTTCTCCGCTACGCAGCACTTCTTACCAAATGACAGGAATGCTCATGGGGTAAACAGAACAGAGACACGGGGATGAGGCCCGTCTTCTGGGCTGCCCCAAGATGTGGAGTTGGGGTTTAAGAAACAGGCAGAACAGTTCAGTTTCCCCCAAGCTCCTAAGTTTTAACTGAATTCCAAGAGTAGTCTCTGGGACTCCGAGGCCCCTGCCCACACACACTGCATCTGCCCTGTGAGACTCCACCCAGATCCCCAGAGTTGACATAAGAGCCCTGTGTCCTGTGCCACCTCACTGCTCTTTCCACCCACAGGGCAGTCAGAATTCCTCCTGGGCCAGAAAGCATACCAATTTCATCCTCATCTCCAAGCCCTCCTAAGTGGTCCCACTTGCCTTCCCAGCCTTCTCATGAAACTAGACTAGCTCATACTTCCCTTCTTTCAGGAAGTCCTCACCAGATGACTTCTCCTCTTCCTGTTTTCTATACCACTCAACACTGTTCGCTAAAGTTAGTCTAACTTCTACGGCCCCAAACTGTATTATCTGAGAGCAGGAGTTTTTAAAACACATAATGGGTGCCGAGAGCTTTACAAACTTGATTTCATTTAAACCCTCCTCCCCCTTGTGAGGTAGGCACTTCCATTATCCACATTTTACAGATGAGGAAATGAGGACTCGGGACACATAAATAACATCCCCAGGATTAGAGGGTTAGTGGCAGAATCAGGCAACAGCCCCCTTCTGATTCTACCATCTCTTCTTGTGGGCACTCTGGGATGCTGTCTCCTAGATAAATATTTTTAATTTATTGTTGATTGGACAGACCTGTGGTTCTCAAAGGGTGGCTCCCAGACCAGCAGCAGCAGCAGGGTCTGTGAACTTGTTAGAAATGCAAATTATCGGTCCCTACCCTAGACTTACTGAATCAGAAACCTCAGAAGTTCAGGCCCAGTAGTCTGTGTTTTTAAAAGCCCTGAAGTTTTTTCTGATGTTTGCTGGTGTTTAAAACAACCTTACTAGACCAAGGATTGGCAAACTTTTCCTGTTAAGGGCTAGAGAGTAAAGATTTCAGACCCCACAGTCCTAGAGGGAAAATCATATAGGTACTTCTATAACAAGATAAAAAAACTTCCAGAAAATTTTAATTGATAGAATTCAAGCTATGATAACTGCTGAATATGACTTTTTAGAATACAGGTTTAACAATGAGAAGAGTAAAATTCACTTCTGGGGGGATAATATTTTGCTTGCTTGAGGTTCAAAGTCAGTGTTCCCCATCATCAAATCAATTGCAAATGTTCATTTGTAAAGAGCATTCTGTGTTTCCTGTACAAAGCCTGGCAGTGGGCCAGATTTGGCCTGAAGCCTGTAGTAAGCCGATCCCCGGACCAGACCAACCCAGCTGAATCAGTAACTGTGGGTACATTTGGGTCAGTACTGGCCTAAACTGAGCAGTCACTATATACAACCAGTTTAGTGATTCCACACCCCTGACCCCACTACTCCACCCTGCAAAACAGTTGCTCAACAGAACTGACAGATCGGCCCAGGCATTTTGGCACCTTTGTAAGTCTCAGAGAGGCTGCGATAAGCCAGGCAGGCCCTGCCTCACATAGCTCCCTGATAGGGAGAACAGCTGCCCAGCCAGGTGGCCAAGCAGCTGCAGGGAGCCCTGGGCCCTGCTCGCGCCACCACCTGTGGCTTCCCTCCCTACCTCAGCTGGCCCTGCCTGGACTTCCCTAAGACGGACATCCTGCTTGCTTGGGGAGCATGAATGCCTGCAGAGGACAGAAACAGACCCCCTGTCCCACTTGTATCCTTGATTAGACTTCTTTGTACCTGCCTATTCTCAGTGCAGAATGGGAGACTGCAGGAAGCTGAGACAGAAGTAGAAAGGGGTTTAATATCTTTTTTAAAAAGTCCCTTGAAGAGATGGGTGGAAGTAACAAACGGCTGACGGACTCGCTTGAATTACGTCCCTTAAAATGATAGCTTCGAGTCTAACCTTCAATACCTGTGAATGTGACCTTGGTTAGAAATAGGTACAGTCAGATTAACATGAGGTCCTACAGGATGAGGGTTGGCGCTAATCCAACAATTGGTATGCTTAGAAGAAAAGAGTAGTTCGTAGATACACAGGGACACAGAGAGAACACCATGTGAAGATGGAGACAGGTGCTAGAGAGATGGGTGCCCAAGACAAAGAACAACAAAGACTGGGGACAACTTCCAGAAGCTCGGAGAGCAGCAAGGAACAGATTCGCCCTCTGAGCCCCAGAAGGAACCAACCATGCTGACACCCTGATTTCAAACTTCTAGCCCCCAGCAGTGTGGGAACAGATCTTTGTCATCCTCAGCTACCCAGCCTGTGGTACGTTGTTCCAGTAGCCTTATGAAACCAACACAGCTGATGTAAGAGAGAACATTAGAATACAGCAAGGTGCCTGACAGTGATGAATGGGGGAAAATCCCTAGACTGTCAAAAATCCCTAGCACTTGAGACTGTGCTTAGGACAGAAAGTTAAGCAAAAGAAGCAGATTTCAAAAATAATTTTCCAATTTTAAAACATGTATACACACATAAATGCACCGACAAAAGCCTGGGTGAAAATGTAATAGAATATTTGCATGATTTATCTCAGTTTACCACAATGAACATGGGTTCTTAAAATCAGGAAAAATGGTGATTAGAAAACCAAAAACAATTAAATAGAAGTAATAAACTATGTTTACACTGCCTAAAACAGCAGTAAGTATGAAAACCAAAGGCCAATCGTTTTCAATCAGACCCATTTTGAAATGGATCAGTAAGGCTGAAGATGAGACCACTCGGAGGGCAGGTACAACCCTATCAGGTGCCCAGACCCCTTCTCAGCTTGGGTTGCACGTGAGAGCCACCTGCGGAGGTGTCCAGGAAAGCAGCACTCAAGCCACCTGGGCCAATGAATAAATCAGGAGAGGTCACTAGGCTGGTGTGAAATCTAAATTTCATTATAATCCGTCTCTGTTTTGAGGAAATGCTGTGCGGGAAAACCTGAGGTTTGCTCATTCGGGAGGGGAGGTGACAAAATTTACAACAGGGAATGTTTTTTCGCATTTGCTACATGGCTGGCATAACTCTAGATTTTTTTACATGGATTATCTCCCTTAAATGTCCTAATAGTATCAGAACCACAATCGCCATGGTGATACCCATTTTAGAGATGGGAGAACCAAGACTCAGTGATGTCAAGTACTGTGGCCAGGGCCACAGAGTTTGTAAGTGGTGGATCTAGAATCCCAAATGAGGAAGTTTAACTTTTTACCACCACACTACACTCCATGTTTGAAGCTTGAGATGTGATTATCCAAGCTGGGAATGTGATAAGACTGTAGTCACCTGACACCAGGAGCCCTACTTTCTCCAGTTTGACAAACATGGTCAACACCTCTGGGCTCAGCCTATCCCAGTGTGCATCCCAAATAGGTCCTGGGTGTGCAATCGATATAAAAACTCAGTCACCTGGGGCACCTGGGTGGCTTGGTCGGTTAAGTATCCAACTCCGTATCTCAGCTCAGGTCTTGATCTCATGATGGTCAAGTTCAAGCCCTACTGGGCATGGAGCCTACTTACGAAAGAAAAACAAAACAAAACAAAAACAAAAGAACTCAGTCAACTAAGCACCTAGGAAGAGGGTAGGTAGGTTTTTATCCTTGGAGGTCTTTGCTAAAGTGCACAGAAGCCACTGTTTAAGGTGAATCGCCAGAGACATTTCTTTATCATCTCCAGACTAAGGATTGTGGGACTTCTATAGAGAAACATGTTCATATTTGTCACTTGGACATGAAATCTTAATGGTATCACCTCTCTCCTACCCAAAAGTTCCCACTATACTAATGTCCTCATCCATTCCTTGCTTATTTCTTTTGCCTTTTTGCACTATTTTTTTTACGTCACTTAAGTCAGTGACGTTTAAACTAAACCATTCAGAATCACCCGAGGGGCTTTTAAAAATCCTGATGTCCAGGCCACACCCCAGCCCAATGGCATCAGGACCACAGGATGGAGCCACACACACTAGTTCTTCAAAGTTCCTCATTGGGTGATGACTAGCTACCCATGTTCTCAAATTCTCCCTTGAAAACTGTGGGGCAATAAATAAATAATAATATAGCCCTAGACCATTTCAACTTTCAAACCACTACTTAAAATCATTACAAGCATGGGTCTCTTTTTTAAAAATGCTCCCCCCAACTTTTGACTTTGAAGCCCTTATGTTAATAGGTGCAGCCACAGAATTTTGTTTCCCGTCTGTTTCTCTGACTCCTCTTCCTCTGCCCTCCCCCAAACCAAGCCACCTGGCTCTTCTCATTCAGAAACCTCTTCCCACCCATCTGTATTCAGGGACCCCTCCCACCCTGTTGCAACATCTATGCCTCCACTGGGGACTTGAAGTGCGAACCCAAAACCACAGCAAACCATTCTTCTGTAATTTGCTGAGCCGCCAACCTAAAAAAGAGACCAAATATTCACCCCCCCCCTTTTTGTTTAAATGAACTGTGAAACAAACCAAACTTGTGGCTTTGTTTTCTAGAAACAATTTAGTAAACTAGTTTATTGCAGAAGCACAGACAAACTACTGAATACAAAAAACAAAAACAACAAAAACAAAAAACCCACCTCCAAAGGCACCTAACATCGTATTCACTGGGAGTGATTCAGATATACAGACACAAATAAAACAGGTAAGGCGTGAGAGGTGGCAAGTCTAAGCATCCAAAGTGTTGATCTTTGAAAATCACAAAACACGGTGCCCTTGAAGACAGAAGCATGTTATCTGCAGAATGAGGGCAACAATACAGGGCAAAACTTTTCGGAAATAGTAAGCTGCCATCTACTCTGATCGGAAACGCTTGATATCCTTCCTGCCCTTGGCCTTCTTTCTGTTGCTTCCCACAAGGAGGACTGTGGCTGGCAAGAGAGCATCCAAGAAGGAAAAGCAATGGAAAGAGTAAGCTGGGGTTCAGAGGCCCCACTACCATGCTCCTTAAAAGGGCAGTTGGGTGGGTTGTA
The DNA here is from genome assembly GCF_922984935.1 of Meles meles. Lineage (NCBI taxonomy): Eukaryota > Metazoa > Chordata > Mammalia > Carnivora > Mustelidae > Meles > Meles meles. The sequence goes on from NC_060068.1 coordinate 92,379,313, forward strand.
TGCAGCTGGGATCAGACCCCAGACCTGGTCTCATCTCTAACTTAGCTGTGGAACCTGATGCAAGTCTCTCCCCATCTCTGAGTCCCTGTGGCCTGATCAGTAAAATGCAGAGTCCTCTAAGATCTCCTCTAGGCCTGAGATATAGGGCAGCAGGCTCAGGATCCTGGGAGGGCTCAACTCTAACTTCCGGGATTTCAGGAAGGGCTGTTTTCCCAATTTGCAGCTGGGACCCAGAATGGCAAGCCCTCAAGTTTCTATGGAGGGAACCCTCCAGAGCACAAGCATAGGAAATCCTCACAGAAAAAGACAGCCAAGAGAGGAACCAGCTCACCCAAAGAGTTCTATGGTCTCCAAATGACTATGAAGTCATGAGATACAGTACACAGACCATGGCCTTACACACACACACACACACATACACACACACACAATCTTTATAAGAATAAAGATATAAAGAATATAAGATATAAGATTCTTATAAAGATATAAGAATAAAGAATACTAGATTTAGAGTCAGCAAACCTGTGTCACAATTCTGGCACTTACTCACTAGAACACTTCAACTGAGTTAGTTTTGTGTAAAAACTGCCAAATGTGGCTCATAATACCTACTGCAGTAAATTAAAGAGAGCCCCAAATTCTCTGCTACTCCTCTCACTGAGAGTTGCCTTCTGACTTTCCTCTCCTCAAGTTCAAGCTATCCTTAATGACTGCCTTGACCAAGAGCATGCAACGGAAGTGACTCCCTATCGGCCAAGGCTAAAACATTTGAAACCTTGGTCTTCCACTGAGGTCTCTTGGAACTACTTGTTTTGGGGATGCTTTCTCTCAGGACCCAGCCACCATATTCCGAGAAGCCCAAGCCACATGGAGAGCCCACCTGTACATGTTCTAGGCAACAACTCCCACTGGGCTTCCTGCCAACAATCAGCATCAAATGCCAGCCATGTGAATGTGCCCTTCTAGATATACAGACATTACATTTGGGTAAGTGTGTTATGCAACAATAGATTCTGGAACGTCTAACTTGCACAGCAAGTGATTACTATGTGGGATTAACCGTCAAGATTACAGAAAAGCTCCTGTAAATCATAAAGTACTCCACAAACATAAAGACTTATTGTTAATGGTGTGAATTCTAGCATTGCCCTTCCTGTCCTCTCTCAAAGAGGAGCTCTGGGCTCTTGTTCCAGCCCACAGCTATTTTCTGCCTTGGCTTTGTGCATGGCTCTCTGATTTTCCAGTTGAGTTTTTAAGAGAGGCCAAGATCACAGAGAGGAACCCCTGGGGTTGCTTACCTGAGGTTCTGGACTCCACTCTCAACCCTACATCCTGCTCACAGCTGATATTTCAAACCTCGGGTTTTCCAGTACCTACAAACCGCTGGACACAGAGATAAAAGCTCGTGTGCCCTGAGAGCTAGATGTTCTAAATAGTCTCTGAGGTTAATGTCTTTCCAGCCAGAATCTGTATATATCCCTGCTATGGACAAGTATTCACTATGATGGTGAACCAGGTCCTACAGTCAAACAGAGAGTCACAATTGACATTTGAGTGGAAATATGACCAGAATCACCTTGTTGTGATTTTTTTTCTCCGACGGTCATTTCAAACCCACTGCTAGAGAACTGTGGGACTCTTCTCAATAGGGTTTGTTCACTGACGCAGATCCTTTGGCCTGAAACATCTTTAAGAGTGGTCCTTATCTGTCTCTATCCTCTCAAATGACGTCAGACACGAGCTAATGTTCAAGGCAGGCACTTTTAGAAACCCACTCAAGTGTTGTCGTTTCCTGGTCATCCTGAGTATAACTAAATGGAGGGATCTTTTGATTTAGAAGTCACTTCTCTGGACAGATAATTAACAGAATTATTTCTGGATTTCCCCCTACATTAGTATTCGAAGTTGGGTTACTCTTGTCACCTGTGCCTCTAGTTCCTTGACCCGTCAGTGCAGCAAAGGATGGCGCATACCCACGTTGCCTCCTACACCTGATGGCGTCAAGCCCCACCTCTACACTCCTTGCAGGGAGCAATGCTGGTGTCATCATTTGTCCCGTGCCATTCTGGCCATCTGTGCTCTTCTCTAAATCACACGGGGCTGGAAGACTGCAAACATTTCCTAGGTGAATTTCCCAGGCCAACTGGCTTCTAGTTAGGTTCTGTCAACAGCAGGCACTGGCAGGAGACTAGAAAGAAGGAAGAAGAGAAACATCAGCTTTTTGTTCTTTTCGCTTCCGGTGTCATGAGTGTGGTAGCAGGCAAGGGGTCGCTCCTGGGTTCCTGGGCGGAAGTGACAGCAGCTTTGGCAGAGTGGTGCTCCAGGGCTCTGGCCCTGCAGCAGTACTGTCAGGGTAGAGGTATTCAAGTTTCCAGGCTTCTAAAGTGTCAACGAGAGCACAGGCTTCTGGCTTCCTGCAATGCAGCAGCAGCAGCAGGTATACCAGCAGTCCAGGAGTGGGGCCATCCCAAATGGGGAGTAGTTTTTTTGCAGCTACAGCCTACGGGTGGTAATGCCTCCACATAACTCCTAGTGTTTATAAATCCCCTAACCTCATTTTCCTCTTTTTTTTCCCCCTTGGACCTTCTGACACTTCTTATAGAAAAACTAAATCCCTGCACTGACTTCTCTCTGTATGACATACCTTGACTGGTTTCTGTTTTCCTTACTAGACCCTGCTGCTATTCAGTAGTCTATACACCTATAGAAGACGCTGTTCATTGCTTATCCAAAGACTGTTCCTCCTTTCTTGTCAATGGAACTCCAATTTTGATGAGCTCTAAAGGTTCCTTGATAAACACCTCATTTCCCAGTCTCCTTTGCAGCCAGGAGTGACCATGTAACAGTTTCAGTCAATGAAATGTAAGGAGTCTGCTGGGATTATAAGGTGGGGGTTGGCTTTTCTGATAAGATGAAATAGGTGGAACCAGGACCACCTTTTCCACCCTCCTTCCTACCTTGAGTATAAATGTGACATTTGGACCTACAGCAGCCCTCTTGCATCCATAAATCAACAAACATGAGGACAGAAGACAATACTCTAGGGATGATGTAGTGGAAAGAGAGAAAGAGCCTGAGCCAGAGACAGCACGAGGAGCAGCTAACCTGACTCTAGCAACCACCTTAGCCCTAGGGGGCATGCTGGAGTCCCGTCCCATGACAGATTTGAGTTCCGGAACTTTTCTTATATGTTCCATTTCTTTTCAGTAACTTCTGCCTTCATGTGACTACACAGAAACATTGGAAAATAATTTCCAGCTCCTGCTTAGCTCAGTTTGTATGTACTCTCAATCGGGGCTTCTTCAAAGAGGAGAAAGGGGGCAGACTCAGAAAACGAAAAAAGAACACTCCTATAAACAGGGGAGAAAGTGGGAGGGTGTGCTGGGCAGAAATCTGCCAGGAGCAGCCCACATAGTATTTGACCTCCATGTTCTCATTTTGAATTGCCCTTTATAAAAGCTCACCACACAATTCTCATTAGGGCCTCCAAGATAAGCTGGAGTAGGTCAGAGACAGATTATTTGGGTCACGGCCAGTAATACAATATCACAGAGCCCTTCCTCTCACCCTACTTTTCGCCTCTTCTTTCTTACCCAAATGGCTTCGGAGCCCCATCTTGCTGGAGAGGCGAGCTGCTGATCCCCGCTGACCACCGTTTCTCTTGGCAGCAGGTCTAGATCGGTACCCAGTATCGCTGCATCTCTCTCCTCGGGAGACGCCTGCCGCCTGGTCATGCTTTAATTAAGCGGACATCTCGTTCCCGCAGAGGGTGTGCAGCTGCTGTGTTTTGCTAGTATCTTGAAGCCAAATTAGAATTTTAAAAATCCTTAGCTTTCATTTGCTGAGTTCCCTGGTCTCTGGTGGGAAATGCACCCCTCACCCCTGCCACCCCCGACCCCTTCTCCAGGAGCCATAGTTCCTTTGGAAGCATGGCCAGGGGGCAAGGGGGCATCCCTCCCTTGAAGTGGGTGCCGGTCACGTGCACATACCTTGTTAATGAGTGCCCTATTTGTGAAGAAAGGGAGGGAATAAGGAGAAACCTCATTTCTCTCCTTCGATTTGTTTTTTAATCAAATCAAATTCTTAATTACATTTGGCTGGAATGAAATTATGCCTCTGAAGAGCTTCCAGATGGAACTAGGAAAGTGACTTGAGCTGAACTCGGCAGCCATTTTAGTCAGTATAACATGTTTGCTCCTGAAGGGGTTGTCAGCCTGGTGGTTTGGCTCTGAGGGGCAAAGGGCGCTTCTGTGCCATCCCTCCCCCATGTGTTTCTTGGAGACGTCTCACCTGGCTGGGAGAGGGGACTTCTCAGTTTTGAGGTTTCCTCACAAGTTGGCTTGATGGGCCCCTGAGAGGCAGTCTGTCTAGTGAAGAGTGGGTGGGGGTTATCAGCAGACAGACCAGGGCCCAAGTGCTGAACTACTCCTCATCGGCTGTGCGGTGCTCAGTGACATATAACTTCTCTGCGTCTCAGCTTCCCTGGAGAGTTTTCTTACCTCATAGGATTATTGTGAAGATTAAATCATACAGTTTGCACATAGGCTTTATTCCCTTCTCTTTCCTTATCCCCCACCTGTTTCCTCCCAGAAAATCTGCCCAACACAATTGCAATGAAAGCTAAGATGCTACTGTATTGAAAGAAGCTCTGGTTTAGGAGCCACTGTTTTTAGGATCTCGTAAAGTTGGTAAGCAAACAAGAAAGGCAGTTATCTTACAGCAATTTAACTCCCCCCTCTAACCTGGTTCCAGTGCCGTGAGTCCTAATGTTCTGCTTCTCTTGGCCTTATCATGGAGCTTCTACTGCCTGATCGTCTTCTTTCCTCTCTCTGGCTGCAAGCATCTTTGTCTCTCCAACACCATCTCCTAAAATTCCATGATTTTAATTAAGCCAACCCAATGAAGCTTTCAAAAAAAAAAAAAAACAAAACAACTGAGAGTATAGGCTTTGGGGGCAAAGGAGTGTGCTCCTCCTGGCTCCTGATCCCCCTTGCAGGTGGGAGAGAAGGAAGGCAGGAAGAGAGCAGACCTGGTCACACGGGGCAGAGATAACTCATATTTCAGCCCCTGGTTCCCAAGGTGTGATGAATTAACCACCTAATCCAAAATGGAGGCTCAGCGGCCCTCCTTGGGAAGGTAAGCCCTGCACATGATGCAGATTGGCAGGCAGGCAAGAGAGTGCGGCACCTGTCGCTGAAACCTTCAGAGCAGAACTACAAATGCCTTGCACTCTAGCTGGTCATTCTATTTCCATAGCACACATCATCATGAGTGCATGTAGAATCCTACAGGGGACTTGCGTTGGAACAAATTTTTGTGACAGGTTCTTTAAGATTTGCTTTCAGGGGCTTTGGCCAAACCACCCTGAAGTGGCTCATCTTTTCTTCTCTCAGCCAAGGGATTAAGACCTGGAGGAGCTCAAGTCAGAGGCTGCTCCATTTTCTCCAGAAAAGGAAGACATTCTGCTCTTTCCTTTTTTCCACCATCTTCTATCTCCAGCTCTGAGTCAAACTGAAACATTATGAAACATGCCTCCTAATCAAATGTTATGAAAATTCCTATGAGTTACTACTGTATGCAGAGCATAACAGCTCTTGGCTCAGGTGTTAATCTTTGGACTTATTCACTGATTTATTTAAAACAGTGTGCAAGCAAAGGAAACAGTCAACAAAACCAAAAGACAACTGACCGAATGGGAGAAGATATTTGCAAATGACATATCAGATAAAGAGCTAATATCTAAAATTTATAAAGAACTTATCAAATTCAACACCCAAAGAACAAACAATCCAATTAAGAAATGGGCAGAGTAGGGGCGCCTGGGTGGTTCACTGGGTTAAAGCCTCTGCCTTCGGCTCAGGTCATGGTTCCAGGGTCCTGGGATAGAGACTCGCATGGGGCTCCCTGCTCAGCAGGGAGCCTGCTTCCCTTCCTTCCTCTCTGCCTGCCTCTCTGCCTACTTGTGATTTCTGTCTGCCAAATAAATAAATAAAATCTTAAAAAAAAATGGGCAGAGGACATAAACAGACATTTCTGCAAAGAAGACATCCAGATGGCCCAACAGACACATGAAAAAGTGCTCCACATCACTGGACATCAGGGAAATACAAATCAAAACCACAATGAGATATCACCTCACACCAGTCAGAATGGCTAAAATGAACAAGTCAGGAAACAACAGACGCTGGCGAAGATGCGGACAAAGGGAAACCCTCCTACACTGTTGGTGGGAGTGCAAGCTGGTGCAGCCACTCTGGAAAACAGCATGGAGGTTCCTCAAAAAGTTGAAAATAGAGCTACCGTATGACCCAGCAATCACACCCCTGGGTATTTACCCTAAAGATACAAATGTAGTGATCCAAAGGGGCACATGCACCCGAATGTTTATAGCAGAAATGTCCACAATAGGCAAACTATGGAAAGAACCTAGATGTCCATCAACAGATGAATGGATAAAGAAGAGTGGTATATATATACAATGGAATACTATGCAGCCATCTAAAGAAATGAAATCTTGCCATTTGCAATGACATGGATGGAACCAAAGGGTATTATGCTAAGCGAAATAAGCCAATCAGAGAAAGACAATTATCATATGATCTCTCTGATATGAGGAATTTGAGAGGCAGGGCGGGGAGTTGTGGGGGGTAGGGAAGGAAAAAATGCAATGAGATGGGATCGGGAGGGAGACAAATCATAGCAGACTCTTAATCTCACAAAACAAACTGAGGGTTTCCGGGGAGTGGGAGGGTAGGGAGAGGGTGGTTGGGTTTGGGACACCGGAGAGGCTATGAGCTATGGTGAGTGCTGTGAAATGTGTAACCTGATGATTCATAGACCTATACCCCTGGGTCAAAGGATATATTATATGCTAATATAAACAAACAAACAAACAAATACATAAATAAAACAGTGTGCATGTATGAGTTCTTGGACTTCAAAAATTCCAAAATCGTTTCCATAGTGTTGCAGCAGATACTGTAGAATGGCTTATGCGATACCTAAGCCCAACTACCATTTTCTTTACCTTTCTCTAACATGGAGACTGAGAAAGCTCAACACTCCGTCCTCCTAGTACACTTCCAGCCAGAAATGGCCCTGTTCTGACCAAAGAGATGTACATGGAAGCCCCATGGAAGCATTTCCCTTTCCAAACAAAAAATAAAGCCTCTCGAGAAGACAGCTTTTGGCATGCCCTCTTTTTCCTGCCTGGAAGCAGTCCTGTAAACAGGAAGCCCAGAGCTGCGTTCTAAGAATAATGGGGCTGAACCACACAGAGGACCTGGCGGGATCCTGGAGCCACTGTACCATTCCTGGGCTGCCCACCTCTGACCGCTTGTCTGATGAGGGGAAATAGAACCCAACTCAGCAGTTTAAGGCTCTTCTGGGTAAGTTTTCTGTTGTTCACAACAAAATTGATATCTTAGACAAGTAGAAGCCCAAGGAGCCACTGCCAATTTAACATATTTCTTTTCTTCAGACCGTAAAAAATCGCTAATGAGATAGTTAGCACTTCTTCTGGGGAGATGGGGAAAGGAGCAAAGTGGAAGAGTTCAAAATCACCCACCAGTCTCTAGGAGAGGGGTCAGAGCTGCTGCCCCTGTGGTGCTGGAGTTACAGACTTCCTGCTCCTCTGTAGTGGGGGATTTTTAAAAATTTCGTATTTAGAAGGCTAGATGAGACTCAAGTCTCCTGATATCAAAACATGAATGGTTTCATTTCTCAAACATTTCAGCTGAATGTTTGCCAAAGTTTTTATCTCAGGGAAACTATTTGCTGAGGTCCTAATATTATGTAAAATACTGAAGCTAGCCTTCCCCCAGGGGATTGTATTACTATTTAGTTTTATATTTCTTCTGATGCCTCCAATAAATCATGAACTTTTTCAGAGATGTCAGAGGGCAGCCTGTCTCTCCGACTGCAAATGACAAGCCATGAAATATGCACATGGGTCTCCCAGAGAGGCTCCCAAATTCTCAGCCTGTTGCCAGCTTACCAACTTCTGCTAAGCTGGGTTTCAGCCTGGGTGGGGTGAGCTCTACACTGGCCAGTCGCTAAGGACCCCCAGCCATCGGTCTCTATTCAGAGTACATGATTCTTGGGGCCAGGCTTACCACCAGGGAATCTGCAATACCAAGAGGTGGCCCCCATGAGAAAGAAACTAGAAAAGTTCAGAGAAGGCAGCCAGTGCATTCCAATCTTTTCAACTTGACTAAAGACTCTTCAAGGGCTGTCCTGGTTCCCTACAACTCCTACAGTAGTGCCTGGGTCTTAATGGTGGCTCAGCACATATTAATTGTATGGAAGGATGCATGTATTGCTGCACAGATGAATGGAGGGACATATGGATGGATGGATGGACTTCTGTAAAAACTGACATAAGTAAAATAACCAGTGCATAAAATCATAGAGAGTAGACAGTAATGGAAAAAAAAAAACTTGTTTATTGTAATGACATGGCAGAAGAAACTTCATGACAATAACAAGTGGAGATGAGAAAGTCTGACAGGACTTTACATAGCAAAGAAGAAAGCTTAGAGAACCCACTTGTTAGGGTGGCTTGTACATTAAGTCATCTAATACCTGCTCTAACCATCCCTATTCTAATATTTCTACCACCACCCCCTCATTTTTCACTGAATTGCCGGAGGGATAATGTACACACACCTTCCATCTATACAAATAAATCTGGCTTTCATCTCAGCCAGCTTCCAAATTCCTTCAAGATCTCATTAATGACTTTCAAACTGCAATATCCAATATCATCATCTAAATCATCATCTTCCCTGACAGGGTGGAGTTTTGATACTGTGACAACCCCTTAAATTCCTTTATGTTCTCTTTTCTTGACTTCTACCTCTTGGCACTCTCTTACTTCTTTCCTGGACCCTCTCCTAATGCTGTCTTTCTTCTTTTTCTGCTGCCTTCTCTGAGCCCACTCATTCCTACCCAATAATTTTTTGTCACATACCATCTTCATCCTTTCCCTTTTCAAGCTACATTCCCCTGGTGACCTTGTACACACCTAAGTCTTCAAGTGTGCTCCTTTGGCAAGTGACCCACATGTGATGTCTTTGGCCCTAAGGACCAGACCAGACCTCTCCATTTATCCATTAATTCATTAACTAACCATTTACAAAGACCTTGTCATGCATGACATTTGTTGCTACAAATTAGGGAACCAAGAAGAATATGACTTCTTTTAAAGATATCAAAGTTTAGAGGAGGAGACAGAAGTAAAATGAAATAATGCAGGGTAATGATTGTCACCAAAGGGGAGGGCCACCTAAGAGACCTCCACGAGAAGACCAAGTAGTGGTTGGCCCAGTGGATATAATGGCAAGGGATATCCTAAGCAGAGAGAGGACACAGGCAAGAATACATGCAAGATAATGCATCGGTCAACTAACAATGATTGGTTTCCCATCAAATACCAGGCCCTATGCTAGGTATTTTCACAAAGCAGTATTACATCACATTACACAGTGATTATTAACTAAAAAGCACTGTTCTAAGTCCTTTTCAAATAATACATTATTTAATCTTCAAAGAACCATACAAAATAAATATTACCTTGATGTTACAGATGACGATACTGAAAGCCATCTGTAAAATGAGCTCAATGACTTGGGTAAGGCACACAACTCAGGAGAGGCAGAGCCAGAGGCTCACTGATGGTTTAGCACCATGAACAGAAACTCCACCAGCTGGCTTAAAGACAGGAAAATTTCTTATAAGGCAGCCAGATGACTCCTAAAACCTGAGTGTAAGAGCTACAGTCAGGCGCACCAGGAGCTGGAGCTGAGGCCAGGGGCTGGAGGACAGCTGGACCAAGGCTGCTGCTCTCTCTCCCTCTCTCATCAGTTGGCCTCTCATCACCATCCCTTTCTGTGTGCCCCACACTTCTGCCTCGTCCTACATTTGCACCCCGAGTCTCTCTTCTTGCTTAGCATTGTCCTCAGTACCATCATGAAGGGTCCAAAATGACACCATTGGTCCCCCAAACTACAGCACCTCACAAGTCCATGACCCACAAAGACTTATCATAGTCATGTCTACTCATTCCAGATTCTTGTGGAAGAGACCAGTTAGCCCCGCTTATATCAGAAAACAAATCCCAACCACATCAGCTATAGCCAGGGAGGGAGGAAATAGATTAGAAGGGTACCAAACAGGGGTGTAGGAGAGGTGCTTCAGAGAGAAAGGAGCAGGGACCAGGCAGGTACTCTTCAAAGTTGCCTTTTACAACTGACAATCCATTCCAGGTATTCTGACTCCATATTGTACTTTTTTCTCTAACCCATACTGCCTTCTTTCAAACTGGATGTATCCAAAATCAAAGTAATCCCATTTAAACAATCTCCTCTTATTTCCTTACTCCAATTAATGACTTAACATCAGCTCACTCCCCTGGCTTACCATTTCCAAACTAACCTTAATGAAGCCCTTTCTTTAATACCCTACCTGTAACACTCTGCCCTTACAACAGTCAGTCTCCTGAGTTAGTCATAAGATCCATGCCAAAGAATCAGCCACTGTGGTTCAAAATGCAAGAGTAACTATCATAACTTATAAACCAAAGAACAAGACCAACAAACCTTTAGTCTGCTCACAAAGTTGCTTGATGAAAGATTAACTATCTTGAACCAAATCAAGAAAATTATAGGAAGAATTTATTACTATTGTAAAAAAGAAAATGATGAGCGATACAGAACAATCCAATGAATGATTTTTGTAAGGTCAAGGGATGGCATTACAATTGGTCTATTTGTTAAACCTGAGCTGATGAAACAAGTGGGAAGGAGTAAAAGGAAAGAGAGTGAGCAACTGAGATGGTGCTTGGTAGTAGAAGACAATTCCCAAAGACATGGTGGGCATGGAGAGGCGCACACCAAGATCACTTAGGGACACCCCAAAACAAAGTGGCCAGTCTGGATCAGTGGCCCTAGTAGTGTGCTGATAAGGGCCACTCAGGAGGAAAAATAAAAACCAAATTTACACCAATTTCTGTGGTGTAGACACTCCCACCATGGCCGAGTTCAAATTACCAATGAAACCTTGTCAAATGAGGAATTAGGAAGAGGTGATTGCTGCTGATTCTCATGAGCCCATGGGACCTGGTTCCAGCATACCACTGGGTGTTTCCAATCTTCCTGGCTCTTGTCATGTCCGAGGAGAGATCTTAAGTTCACCCAGATCACAAGTCCAGGGAAAAAAACAGCTAGGCACTTCACCAAATAATCTAACCTTGAGGTCTTTCTATTAGTCAAAAAACAAAAACAAAAATCAAACATTCCAAAATCAAACATTGCTCCAATCTTGCCATAAATCAGTTTGTTATCTACTATACATTACAAGAAATGTACAAGACAGACTTTAAAAAGGGCTCTCGAAGAACAGAGAAAAAGAGAAAATGAAATCCTTATTGGCATAAGAGCTTGGACTCAGGAGGCAAGAGGCAGTCCCGGGCATCGGGATGAGGCTGAGACTCTGAAGCGGGAGGTGTCTGGGATCAGTGGAGTCACGTGGCAGCAGTGTAGGTGCGGTAGATGGGTAGAGGGTGAGCTCAAATAAAGTCCTCCAGGTCAGCCTGGGGGTGGGGGGCACCCATGCCTCTGCTGCACTCTCCAGCTACAAAGGGACTTTGTCAGAGCTGCCCTGGAGGGAGACTATTCTGAAGCAGAGTACTGTTTGGATGGGGTGGCAGGGCTATGAGTCAGTGTGAGTGTGTGTGTGGGTGTGTACATGCACACCTATGCTGGAGGAATGGTGAGGGTAAAAGGGAGAAGGATGTTGGCAAAGAGATAATGAAGGAAACACTGCAAGATCACGAGACTTAGAATTTAAGGGAGGCAGCAGGGAGAAACAGAGGCAAGCCCTGGACTCCAGAGACGTTGGTTAATATGGAGGTACATGTTATTTCTACAGATGGGAAGACCTTTGGGAGGAAGACCAAGGAGTACATACTCTTGGACATCAAGTTCTGATTTTCATTAAATGAATCACAAAGCTCCATTCCCAGATGCACCCACAGCAGTGCTTCTTCCCCTGCCCCGCCCTAACTCCCACACAGGCACGGCGTAGGCAGGGCAGCCTAGGCAAGGAGGCAACACTGGCCTTGATGACTGAGGGCGTGCGGAAACCTCTAGAAGGTCCTCGCGCCTCAGACTTTCAGTCTTGTCCCGTAGGAACTGCCTCTCCGCCTCCAGAATCCCAGCTCTCCTGTCAATAGGGATTTCCTTCCCTCCATTCTCTTTCTTCTAGTTTCCTTCTCAAACTCAGCTTTGCCCTTCTCTTATAAAGTTTGCTGGACTGTAAGCCCCTTAAGTTAAACGCATCTATTGCGAGTAGACCCCATCTTCTTTCTCCTGACTCAGCACCTACCAGCAACCTGTGAGACGTAGATTGCTACCTGTCCCGTGCCGTTCGGTCCCTGCTTCTGCAGAGAAGGCCTGATTTTTAGCTGCACAGACGGCCTCCTAGAGCGAAGATCACATTTCCCAGCCTCCCTCGCCTCAGCTGTGACCCTGTGCCGAAGTGCTGGCCGAAGAGAAATGCACCAAAGGGCACATGCAGCTTCTCGGGTTTACCCTTAAAAGGCCCCTTCTCCTTCCTGTGCCCTCCTTTCCTCTGGCTGGAACGCACATGCGCTGGGCAGCCATGTTGGTCCAAGTAGACCTGCGCCAGCGCCAGCCTATCAGGAAAGAGGAAAGACGGAAAGAGCTTATCCCACGCGACGTCGAGCCACGATCCTAGCCAAATGAGCTGTTTATGCGCAGGTGATGACAAGAGAGACTTTTCCGCTGTATTTAAGCTGCTGTGTTATTTTAGGTCAGCCTTGGAATAGCTGCATTCATATTTTCACTAATATAAGGTGATTAACACACATTTACGGAATTAATTCCTGGAGGATGGATTCTAGGTTTGTATAGAAAATAAGAAAATTGACAGCATCTTACTTCATGTGTTTAGACTGAAGTTTTAGGCAACTGGACCTCACAGAAACCATCCCACAATGCCTCTGAGAGACAGAACATTTGTTAGAACCTGAGCTAACTCTGTTTTTACTTTTTTTTTTTTTTTTAAGTGATGTCTATGCACAACGTGGGCCTCCAGCTCAAGAGTTGCATGCTCTACTGACTGAGCCAGCCAGAGGACACCAAAAGGATTTTTTTTTTCTTTTCAAAGTAGGCTCCATGCCCAATGTTGGGCTTGCACTGATGACCCTGAGATCGAGAGTCGTATGCTCCACCAGCTGAGCCAGCCAGGCGTCTCCCTGTTCTTACTTTATTGATTAAAGGCATTCATCCTAAGACCGAAAATACCAAAAACAATTGTGCCAGAAATCACCTTCACAGGAGGCCTGGCTGAGTATGATGTTTTGGGTTTTTTTGTTTTTTGTTTGTTTGGGTTTTTTTTTTAACCTGGGAGGTCTTCCCACATTGGGAAAGTCAAATAAAGAATAAGTATTCACCAGGACCCGGGGTGGCTGCTTATCAAGGTCCCAAGTAGGCCTACAAAAATTCTTCTAACACAGAAGTGTAGCTTGACTTTCTTCTGTATTTAATTTTCTAATTTTCCAGATGTAATGGGACCCCAAGGACTTGGAACATCACACTGATGAAGAAACTTTTCCTTATCTATTAATCTCACCGCTATTAACCCATTCCCATCCTGGGGCTGATCCTGCAAGATAGTCACAAATAAGCCGGCAAGTTCCCATCTCCCAGTCTGCACCTGAACATGGGCCAAGGGGACAAGGGGACAAGGGGTGGGATGTGCCCTGTCATTTAGCGGAAGTCACCTAAGCCTCCCTGAATGGCCCCGTCCCTTAACCACTGGGCTTGCATCATGCTGCTTACAGGAATCACGCACCACGTGTCGAGTGAAAGAGGAGATACAGGAAATGAGCCAGATTCCTGGGCTTGAGGGAGGGCTCATTGTTAACCAAAAGGGGACAGAAAGAGAGTGACCACACGTGGTATTTCAAGCCTTCGGCAAACTCCACAAAAGAAGGCTGTATCCGCCCATTCTAAAGACTGTTCATGGCTTGGATTCAGGAGAGCTGACTTCTTTTCTCTCGCTCGAGGCAAGAAACATTGAAAATTTAAAGTTGCCTCTGTGTGTGTGTGTGTGTGTGTGTGTGTGTGCATGCTGTGTGTGTGTGTGTCTGTGTGTCTCTGTGTGTGTGTCCATTTTAAACATGGCTGTGGCTCAGACAGTCTGAGGGCTCTGCAGACATTTAAAAGACAAAGTAGACTTGTAGTAGACAAAGCCTATTTGGGAAAGAAGTCCAAATGTGAGGTCTGGGAAGAGCCCCTGACTCAGCAACTCAAACCACGGATCCAGCCCTGCCCTTTCAGAACCCCATTTGTGGCATTTAAAACTGAGGTGACAGGATCTCCAAGGAGTCTGAGTATCCAGGTTGGGGGTTACCCACATAACCTCATCCTCTCCTTCTTCCTCCTCTAACCTAAATCACTCCCTCCGGGGACCAACTGACTTTAAAATAGCTTCTTTTCTCCAGTGGTTTCTTTACAACTAGTTCCTTCGTCTTCCTTTTTCCCAAAAGCCACGTGCACACAGAGTCCCAGCTCCCCCAACAGGACTATAAGCCTCCTGGGGACAGAAAGTTCACCATTTCCTTCTTTCCTTCCTCCATGGTGCATTGCATGATACAACCCAGGCAGCTTAAATATTTGACTAGTAGGTTTGATTTTCTCTGAAAGGACTCCTTTTCTCTGAACTTCCTAAAATAGTAATAGCATCCAGTCACCTCCACTATCAGATGCAGAGGCACTGGTCAAGTATTGGCTCCTTGGCCTCAGCTGTGGAACAACAAAGCAAAGAAGAACATATTCTTGGGGTGCCTGGGTGGCTCAGTGGGTTAAAGCCTCTGCCTTCAGCTCAGGTCGTGGTCTCAGGGTCCTGGGATCAAGCCCTGCATTGGGCTTTCTGCTCAGCAGGGAGCCTGCTTCCCCCTCTCTCTCTGCCTGCCTCTCTCCCTACTTGGGATCTCTCTCTGTCAAATAAATAAATAAAATCTTAAAAAAAAGAAGAAGAAGAAGAACAACAACAACAACAACATATTTTTAGGTCCCTTCCATGTGGCCTTTCTTCTCTCTAAATCTCCTGGCCTTGAAGAGATAAGTCAGTGAATGACTCATATTACTGACTTGGAACAATTAGAAGGGAAGTTAAATTATATGAATTCCTTCTTCACCATTGCCAGTGGGAAGCTCAGACAGTAGAACACCACCATTACCCAAGTGCAACACGCGGAAACTGATTCCTCAGAACAGATCAAGCCTGCCCTGCTGTCTCTCCCAGGGGATGTGAGGGTGCCAGGTTCCAGCCATTACCTTGGGCAAGCTGGAGGGGGGGACCCCATGGGCACAAGGACTTCTTCCTACAAAGAAAAAACGTGCCTCTACACAAAATGGCTTCAGAGCCAGAGGATAAAGCAGCTTTTGCCTTGTGGGACCAGACTAACACTGACCTTCTTGCTTTTCCAGGGCAGCAGAGAACCCATCACCAGGCCTGAGTCTCTCCAGACACTCTAGCCATAGGTCTGGTCTATCAGAGGTGAGCCGCCTGTTTCCTGAGGACTTCCGAACAGAGCCTTTTTCTCAGCCCAGCTTCCGCCTCTGTACACAGGGAGCAGCAGGGAGCCCGTGGGCTTGCACCTGCAGAGAAGAAAAGCACGTTTTCATTCCTCTCCCCCTACCCTTTCCCTTGCTCACTCCACTCCTTGCTCCAGACTCTCCTGGATCCTCAAACAAGCCAGGCTCGTCCCAGCCTCAGGGCCTTGGCGCTTATTTCCTCTCCCAAGAATGCCCTTTCCTCGGGTGTCCTCACCATACTCCCTTCCTTCATTCGGGCTTGCTTAAACAACACCTCAGACAGCTCCTTCCAAAAAAGTGCTCCCCACGCTCCTCCAGCAATCCTTACCCCCATTGGAGTTTTGTTTCCCTCCGCTACACCTGTCATTGCCTGGCATTTTATTACTTTACTTACATGTGCTTTTTGCGGCCTCATTTCCCCCTTTGGAAAGGAAGTTCCATGAGGGCTGTGTTGTCCTCTGCGGAAGCCTCAGGGCCTCTAACAGTGCCAGGTAAAGAGTGGATGTTCTACCAAGTAAAGGAAGGAACCATCATCCCTGTTACTGTCCTGAGATAGAAATCTAAGTCACCCTGGGCAGCAGCAGGAAGCCTTCACCCCCACAGGAGCTGGGCCTCCCAGAGAGGAGTGCTTGCAGAAGGGCCCCCAAAGGCTGTGCAGTGTGACATCCGGATCACTCTGCTGGTGCAAAAACAAAAATTCGCCTTCTCACCGTTCTGGAGGCTAGAAGTCCAAAATCAGTGTGTCAACAGGGTTAGGGCCCCATGGGGACTCTGAGGGAGAGTCTCTTCTGTCTTTGGCCTCTGCCCAAGCTTCTGGTGGCTTCCTGGCAGTCCTGGTGTTCCTCGGCTTATAATCACAGCACCTCCGTCTCTGCCTCTGTCTTCACGTGGTGCTCCCCTATCTACATAAATTTCCTCTTCTTATAGAAACACCTGTCTGGTAAATCCTAGGAGTTCTTATAACAAGGAAAAAATTTGTTTTTTTCTTTTTATTGGACCTGTGGGAGATGATAGATGCTAACTAAACTTATTACAGCAATCGTTTCACAATATACATGAGTCAAACCATTATGATCTATACCTTAAACTTATACAGTGATACATGTCAACTGTATCTGAATAAAACTGGGAAAAAATAAAGATAAATAAAAAATAAAAACCCCTGTCCTACTGGATGAGGGCCCACCCTGATGTCTCCTCTTGACTCATGACATCTGCAACTGTCCTATTTCCAAATAAAGGTCTCATGCCAAGGTCCTGGGAATAGGTCTTCCACATATGAGTTTTTGTGGGGGTGGGGTGACTCAAGTCAACCCATAATACTCTCCACCTTGTCTAGACACAGAAATGTTGTCCCTCTCACTGCTTCTCAAGGGAGGGAACATGGATGTCACACTGGACTGGCCCAAGACCAGCCAAAGAGCCTGTGCCCACCTTCCTCAGGCCCTCCCTTAAGATGACCATTGTCCAGGCAGTAGGGACCTCCGGGGCCTCTACTTCTTGCAGATGGGGATGGGGGGAGACCACCTGCCCTCTGGCATCCTGTAGCTCCCCTCAGTTGGAGCCCAACTGACTCTCTAGGAAAGACAAACACAGCCCCGTCTATGTCCAGCTATAGCCTCTCATTGGTGTGCGCATTTCGACCCGCCAATATACACCTTCTCAAATAGTGCTCCTGACGGAAAGCATCTGCCCTGAAAAGTCAGACATAGGATATAACTCAGATGACTCCCTCCAGCAAGAGGGCGCTTGCCGAAAGGAGGCTCACTTATCACATGCCCCTTCTGCAGCTGGGGATGGGCCGGGAAGAGGAATTTCCTGAGAGCCTGGGGCAGGTGAAGCCACCAGCACCTGACTAGGGCCGCGTGCACACAGGTCCGGATACAAACACTCAGAGAGACAGAAATGACAAGATTTATCCCAAATAGCAAGAGAACAACACCTAGATCTTAACAGGCCTTGGTGCGGTTGATTACAGAGTTGCCCATTAGCCTGAGCCCACGAATGCTGGTATCTGGGTCTCCATCATAAGCCCAGTTCTTGGTGTTTTACAAGCTGCAGTAAACCAGTGGGCCGTGGCCTCTGAGAGCCTCACCCAGGTTTGAGTCCATGTGCCTTTGCCCCAAAAGGGGCGCCAAAGAACACAGGGATGCCTTTGTTTTGACGACCCGTGACATTCTGATTTACCAGAACTAAAACTAGAAAAATTGAAATGCAATGGTGTGAGCCTAGCTGTGTGACCTCAATAAAGCCTGAACTGCCTACCAAAGAATGCACAATTTCCTAGAGCCGTCTACCAACTCAGACTTCTTCATTGCTGCAGCAAGTATCGGATGAGGTCACTCACACGCTCTGTACACAGTAGGTATTGCTAAATGCAAGGACACTCCGTCAAAGAGGAAAGTGTGCCAGCACTGTGCAGGAGCATGCGAGAAGCCCCAGGTATGGTGGGCTGCTGAGGCCCCCCGTTGCTGGGGGTGGGGGGTGGGGGGGTGGGAGGTGGTGCTGCTGCTGCAGGCAAAAGGCCAGGTAGAGTTGGGAGTTTCCAGCATTCCCAGGTGGGGGGGTGTCATCTGTGGCACCTTTTCTCCTGCCCAGATTTAAATTAAAGTATGAAATTTGCATTTAGTCCCCTCAGGGCCTGGTTCTGTGACCTAAGCCTCAGGTTTGAAATACTTCTGCTCCTGGGAACTGCAGGTTCAAATCCCAGGAGAGTTTCTGCTAGGCCTGGCATCCTTCTGAGACGGATCATTTGAATAAATGCAATTTAGTGAAGGCAGACCTTTCAGAGGAGGCCTCTAGAACGGAGTGATGGAGGCCCTGTGGGAGGGCGTGGAGGCTCAGAGTTTGATCCAGTTTTCTGGGTGTCCTTGCCAGATGCCAGGCATGCACTTAAAATTTGGGGCAAGCCAGAGAAAACTCACAGAGGACTCCTGCGCCAAACCCTAGCCCCCTACTTGCCTTTGTCATGAATCCTCTGTCAGTTTGTTTCTCTCCAGCTCTCTACCCAGAGAGTTGATGTCTTTTAAGGAGGAGGAGTACTTCGGCCGACACTCTTATCCTGATTTGGAGAAGGGTCTGAGCCCCTCTAAGACACAGACACAGGAGGGATAGTTTAGGACAGTGGCTGCAGCCATAGAGCCCGGATCAGATGACCTGTGTGTAAACCCTGGTGACTCCAAGTCTTATCTGTGTGGCATCTTCTATGTCCCACACTGAAAAGGACATTTGTCTCTGTCTATTTTGCAATGTCCTGTGTTTTGGGCTCTAAGGCACTGTCACCATACTCTCCTGTTCTATTCTCAGGCACTCACAAGATAAAGGGATCTCCAGGAAAGTTTTCTAACAGCCCCCAACAGGGGCAGCAAGGAAACATGAGCGTGATCAAAGCCTTCATAACTTCTGAAACATACACTCAAAACCAATGCAGTTATTCCTCCTAAACTTGCCATAGTTCCCCAGAGTCCAATCAGAATCTACATGGCGTTTTAGGGGCTACTGCTCTCAGCGCACTGATCCACGTGACAAAAGTATATGAGAGCTATGGAGAGACACCAGGAGGGAAGCAAGAGAGAGGTGCTCTCTCAATGTTGGGTCCCCAGGGACTGACACAGATTAATGGGCAAGATGGTTTTTTTTGTTTTAAGATTAATTAATTTATTATTTATTTGAGAGAGAGAGCACAAGCAGGGGGAGAGGGAGAACCAGACTCCTTTCTGAGCAGGAAGCCAGATGCGGGGCTTGATCCCAGGTCCCTGAGATCAGGACCTCAGACAAAGGCAGACGCTTAACTGACCGTGTGCAAGACGTTCATCAGGGAGTGCTCTTGGGATCAGCACCTATAGAGGGCCCGGGTCATGATGCAGTCTCAGCAGAAGCCTCAACGGAGCGCCTGCAGGATACACAGAAGCTGTCCGGAAACCAGCAGTCTCTTCCCACAACAGTCAATTTTATCTTCGCCTTGTTGCTGCAAGAGCCCTTAGCCATGAAGCTCTTCTCACAGGGGAAACCCCGAAGACCAGAGGGGCCCAGTGACTTTGCCAAGATCCTCCTCCTGGTTAGTGGTTCATCCAAAGCCAAGCCCAAAACTCCAGCCCTGAACACAAAAGTGTAAGCCCAGAGCCTTACCTTCCATCCTCCTCCCAATTTCATATTCCCCAAACTGAAGGGCCCTTGACTGGTTCTCTGGCCAAGGAAGCTTGGGCTTAAAATGGTCTGGAAACAGTTCAGCCCCAGGTGGCCTCATCTCCCACAAAGAGTTCTCTTCGGAAGACTGACGTCTATCCAGGAAGCAAAGACAAGCAGAGGACAAGACCCGGGAATTCCAGCGGTGAGAAGGCGTGGCCTGCCTGCCAGCCCTTCAGACAGGACATGAAGGCTGCCTTTATAGGTGGTACAGAGTCTTTCTGGGCATTAGCTTGTCTAACCAGTTGTCAAACAAGACGCTTCCAGTCTCTGAGTGCTGCCTGAGGCCCCCACACTGAGAACAATAGATACTCAAACCCTACCCTCTAGAGTCTGTCTAGTAAATACCCTTTTCTTTTTCTTTATTTTTTAAAGATTTTATTTATTTATTTGACAGAGATCACAAGCAGGCAGAGAGGCAGGCAGAGAGAGAAGAGGAAGCAGGCTCCCTGCTGAGCAGAGAGCCGAATGCGGGACTCGATCCCAGGTCTCTGGGATCATGACCTGAGCCGAAGGCGGAGGCTTTAACCCACTTAGCCACCCAGGTGCCCCGCAGATAGCCTTTTCAATTCTGCTGACCTAGAGGTGGTGATTGGTGAGGCCAAAGCCCTGCTTTGTAGCTGAGGAAGTTGAAGAGACTGGCAGGAAGGATTTTGTTAGAGAGTCGGGAGACTCTCAGAGGCTATCTGTTGGTGGGGACAGTGAGTGAGGAGGTCCTCAAGGAAGTCTCTAGAGGAGAGCTTGATTTGTGTCTCTGGGAATTAGGGAGGATGTAGACACCGAGCGCCGACTCAAAGATGGCAAGTGGCTGAGCCAGGAGGCAAAGCTCGGGCTAGGTGATGCAGGCCTGCTCCAGATGAGCCCGAGGAACAGTGCCAGCCTGAGAAGGCAGGAAAGGAGGAGGGGATGCCAAGAGAGGGATAGGCTTCTGGAAACTAGTATGGAAGGAAGTGGAAGTAGAAGGAAGAACACTAGAGAAGGCATGGCCCACGGTGAGTCACTACAAGCGGAAGATCCCTAGGGATGGGGTGAATCTCCAAAGAATCATAAAAGCATAACATATCTGGGATAATCACAGAGTGCCCAGAGGCCAGATTATAACCTCATCATCCAGCTTCTGCACTTTTCTTGGATGCCCCTTTTTCCCTAGGCTAGATCCTGAAAGGGCCAAAGGAACAACGCGATGAGTTAAGATGAGTAAAAGAGGAGGTAGGACAAGGAGGAGACTTTCCCCACTGGAAGGCTTCTAAGACAAATTCAGACGAAGGGGGCAGGTGCAAAGGTTTGAAATCTATGAGTAACTAGAGCGTTAACTTGGATGTACTAGATTTTTAATATTTGTGGATAATTAAACTATTTTTGATGGTGAAACAGTTTGAGTGGGAAATGTGATGATTCAGAGCCATGGAAGGAAGAAGCAGGGTATGGCACAGATTCACACCTTATCAAATCCAACTCAGTTGATAAACCGAGGGCATTTATTTAAAGAAGCCCCAAGCCGCCTTCTGGGTTAGTTGTGTGTGTGGGGGGGGGGGGGTGGCGGGGGGCTTGGGGCAGAGGAAGGGACAGGTGCCATGTCCTACACACAGGGGGAGCTCTCAGGGTCAGGGACCTTGCAGAAACCATGTTACTGGGCTTTCTCATGAAGAATATGAGAGCCCAGACTGGGGTCCCCAGAAAGAAAATTCTGGGCCTCAGAACAAACCCAAAGGCAGCCCACAAACCCCATGACCACAGCCAAACACAACTCACCGGGAGACTCGCCCCCGGCTCACTCCCCAGCCAGGATGTTTGCCTTTCCTCCCTTCCCACATGGAGATCTGAGTGGAAACGGCCTTTCTTCCCCCTCACACTGATGAGAACTCGTTGGCAGGGAGCCTTCAGAGCATGCATTTCCTTCCCAGGGAAAGCCGATGCCTTCACAAATGAATTCCTTGCCTTGACACTAAGAAAAGCTGCTGCATATTTCTCTTCACGGAGGCCCCATCCATTCTGGGTCCTGTGAGAACAATGCCTAGAGCCACTTTTGTCTCAACAAAGAGGGAATTGGCCAGGTTAGTGGCCTGGACGTGGGTGGAAATCCCCCTCCGTCCTTGCAAGGTCTTAGCCGCACGATCCCAGGGAAGGACGCGGAGGGGAGGAGCCCAGGCTGGAGATCAGAAACATCCAGGCCTTTGACTGTGGCCTCCAATGAGAGTCAAAGAGAGTCTCTTACCCTGATCAGCCGTGTGACCGTGGAGAAGTGACTTCACGGTCCTGAATCTCAATCCCCGCATCCATCAAGTAAGGACAACAATGTGAAACTCAGAGAGCGACGAAGGATGCAGCAGCGCAGGCACATAGAAGATACACGGTCAGGGTTTCCCGCTGAAAAAGCAAACACCTCACATGTCCCAGGCAGCCTTCCTGGATCACCCCACTAAACGCCAGCGGGCCTAGCTGCTCACCACTTCACTGGCTGTTCTCCAGAGGCTGCAGGTGGGAGCCGGAGAGAGAGCCGGTGGCCAGGTGTGAGGTGTCGTTAGGGCGGGTTGCTGGCAGCCTCGGGCTGGACCTTGTCCTCCCAGCTTTCTGTGTTCTCAGGGGTCTCTGTCAGTGATGGCAACTGAAACCTAGTCACATGCGGCCCATGGCCAAGCCAGGCTGCCGATACGTTGATACCAAGGGAAGAGGGCAGAAGAAGAGGTGGTCACTTTCCAACATCTGAAGCACTCGCAACACCCCGTCCAAGATGCTGATGCCCCCACTTCTGAGGCTCTCTCTGTCCTCGGGACGGGGAACCACAGGGCCCGTTTGTCCATAGGGTACCCATTTTCCTGAATTTCCTTGCAGACTAGTCCCGCCTTGTGCCTTCGTCAAATGCGCTAATGTCACTGGTTGTGCCACCATGAAGGAGATGTTTCCACGGGCGCGGGAGGCTTCAGGAGCCTTCATTATGTGCTGATTTCATTAGCGTCGCTCCCGCAGCCTCCAGCTGACTGAGTGATGAAGAACACTGGACACGGTCCCAGTCTCCTGAGGCCTCAGATCATCCCAGCTGTCAGCCCCTCAGAAAGCCTCTGTGCAAAGACGATCTCCAGCCCACTAGAAGGGCAGTTCTGGCCTCTGAGTCAGACAGGATAACCATATGAATGACTGAAGAAACACACCTCTGGCTTCTTCTAAGTCACGACTCTGCATGTGTCAGGGCCAAGGGAGGACTAAAGGGCCGACTAAAAGCAAGAATCTGGGGGACAAGGGAGCGCTGCCATTGAAATATAAAGACAGGAGTTCAAATCAGAGGCTGCTCAGAGTGGGCAAGGTTCCAACTGGGTGCTAGGTTGTCTGGTTGAACCCAGCTGCCAGAAGTGGAGTGTGTCTCTCGACAAATTGCAACAAGGGTCAGATTCTGTGCCATGAGTCGTTTCCTTGGCCTCATTGTTAAATCTTGGGTCTGTGAGTAGGAATTCCAACTCCCAGGTCTGGCTCCTATGGGATTTTCCCAGTGGCTAAGAGGCCTCGATGCCACACCGGGGATGCAGCCCAGGCCAGAACGCTGCTCCACACCACAGATCTGGTGGGCATGGTTCTCTGGGCCGGGTGGTGGCAGAAGTGAGCATGGTGATATACAGCATTTCCAGATACTTGGAGAATTCTAGAATTGGCTCCTAAGCCATTCCCGGTGAACAAAACTGACAGGAAGCTCACTATTACCCGAGAACTTACTCAGACCTTACAAACGGGAGCCCATGCCAAGAGTCTTGGAGACACAGAAAGACTTCCCCAGATGCCATGTTAGAGAGGGAAAAAAGCTGGTTTTTGAGCTACCTCAAGTCCTGACACGTCTGGGGCCAGTCAGGGTGCCCCCCCACAGCAAACACCTCTTTTCTGAGGTAACAGAGGTAGTCTATTGAGGAGCTTTCATAAAACCATCTTTAGCCAAAGAAACAACCATAGGCTGAGAATGCCTTACACACCCTGTAGCTTATCGCAGCTGTTGCACTATGAGCTGTAAATCAAATGGCTCCATTCATTTGATAATGAAATAGCCTCACTTTACTGAGCACCTCTTTTCTACTTCAGAGCCTGAGAGATATGTCCTCTTTACACATTGTTCCACAAACTTCCAAGTACTAAGTGGGGTAGAAATTATTTGCTCCATTTTATGGATGAGGACAAGGACTATCAAATGTCTTTTTAAAACCCATGGCAAGGGACGTCTGGGTGGCTCAGTTGGTTAGGGGTCTGCCTTCGGCTCAGGTCATGATCCCAGGATCCTGGGGATCACAGTCCCGCATTGGGCTCCCTGCTCAGTGGGGAGACTGCTTCTCCCTCCCTACCCCCACTGCTTGTGTTCCATCGCTTGTTGTCTCTCTGTCAAATAAATAAATAAAATCTTTTTTTAAAATGGCTAGAATCCCCATACATTATGAAGGGGAGTGTAAAATGGTGCAGTCACTTTGGAAACCGTCTGGCAGCACCTCAAAATGTGAAACACAGAGTTACCATACGACCCAGCAATTCTACTCTCTACCCAAGAGAATTAAAAGCATATGATCACATAAAGCTTGTACCTGAATGTTCACAGCAGCATTATTCATAATAGCCCAAGGTGGAAACAACCCAAGGGTCCATCAAGGGAAGAAGAGCTAAACAAAATGTGTTACATTCATAAAATGGAGCATTATTAAAAGGAAGTTCTGATACATACAAGTTCATACATGGATGAACCTTAAAAACATATACTATGTGAAAGGAGCTAGACACAAAAGACCTCATTTTATTCCATTTATATGGAATGTCCAGAATAGGTAACTCGATGGAGAGAGAAAGTAAATTAGCAGTTACCTAGGGCAGAGGATGGGGAGAATTGGGAACGATTATCAGTTGGTCTGGGGTTTCTTTCTGGAGTGATGAAAATATCCTAAATGAAGATTATGGTGATGGCTGCACAACTATGTGAAATGTACTAAAACACTGAATCGTGTATTCTAAATGGATGAACTTTATGGCATGTAAATTATATCTCAATAAAACTTAAAAAAAAATAACATGGCTGGTTGAACCCTACGGGATATCTGTACCTAAAAAGTTACCTCTGGGGGTGCCTGGTTGGCTCAGTTATTAAGGGTCTGCCTTCGGCTCAGGTCATAATCCCAGAGTCCTGGGATGGAGCCCCGCATCAGGCTCTCTGCTCAGCAGGAAGCCTGATTCTCCCTCTCCCACTCCCCCTGCTTCTGTTCCCTCTCTCACGCGGTCTCTCTGTCAAATAAATAAATTAAATCTTAAAAAGAAAAAAAAGTTGCCTCTGAACTGAAGAGCAAAACCAGGGTTACCTATAGGTGATGGTGGAAAACACAGAGCTCTAGTAAGAGAAAAATCTGGACTTAGGTAACCTCGAGCAAGTTATTCCATACTTGTGTGCCAATTTCTATGACTTTAAAGAAGACAAAATGGGACAATACCCACAAGTTACTGTGCAGACTTGCATTTGAATATATGTGAATTATAATTGCAACTTCTTAGAAGGGGAGCTCAAAAGAACACGCCAGGGGCCCCGACCGGAAAAGGGACGAGGACGCAAGTCATAGGACCATAACAGTATGCTAGGACTAGGGGCAAAGCTAAAGCCCATCACAAGTCTTTTGGCCCAGTGTGAGGATACAAGCTTACTAACAACTCTAAAACCCAAGACTACGGTCCAAACAATAACCAAGTGATCATGCTGAGCCTCAAGCAGGGGACCTTGAGATATTAAATACCTCTTTGCCTTGGTCATGCCTAGTTCTGCAACTTAGGAGAGGCCTGAAGAAGCGGTAGAGGCTCCAGCTGCAGGGGCAAGGACTTCAGAAGCAGGGCCGGAAGGGAGAAAGCAAGAAACAGAGCTACATGAGTAAGTAAGTCCAGTCCTTTAAAGATTGTCAACATCTGAAATGACCATGTGAATCTGTAAAGACCTATTTCATTGCTGTGAATTCCAAAACATGCAATATGGATGGGAGAAAGAAGGTGGTCCTGCTTAGATTATCTACGACTTCACTTTTCATTCATCGCATTCATCCCCAAATACTCCCATTCCCCAATTCAAATCTAGGCCAATGTCCTCAGAACAGTTCTTGGTTCCCCAAATCCTAGAGGGCAGAGAAGGAAGCAGTTCGTCTACATCAGTCAATAAGTTCTGCTAATCCTTTTTTCTGCAGTGTCTTTGGCACTTACCTTCTTTTGACAGGGAAAGGAGAGAAAAAAATGTATGGGTGTACAGTTAAAACTTCAGCTCCTGAATTTTTCTTTTCTTTCCTTTTTTAAAAGATTTTATTTATTTATTCAACAGAGAAAGAGAGCTCATAAGTAGGCAGAGAGGCAGGCAGAGAGAGAGAAGGAAGCAAGCTCCCCCCTGAGCAGAGAGCCCTATGCGGGCTCAATCCCAGGACCCTGAGATCATGACCTGAGCTGAAGGCAGAGGTTTATTTAACCCACTGAGCCACCCAGGCGCCCCAGCTCCTGTTATCAATTCAATTAGCCCACTTAGGATTCAGGAAGAGCACCATGCATAGTGATGTAGGAGAGATCTAGGTAATCTACTTACTAGATTTCACATGATCCCCATGAAGAAAGAGTAAGGTGGTGAGCCAGTTGAACAAACTAGATTTGGAGTCAGGCAGCAAGGGGCCTATGTCTGAAACTTCTTCAAACTTCAATTGCCAATCTCAAAAGACTGCCAGGAAATATCTCCTCAGAAAATACCTAGTGCAGTGTGGCATCAGTGAGCCTCAACAAATAGAAGGAAAAGAGAAGCACTTTCCACAGTGATTGGCAGAGTCATAGATCCTGCCTATGTTGTCTCCCAAGGTTGTAGGGGTCAGACAGCCACGATGTGATTGAGAAGAGGCCAAATACACACAAGGAAGGGCCTAGAAGACCCCAGTGTGGAAGAAGCCAGAGAAGAGCTATTGTAGGTGGCTTAGTGTGGCTCTGAACTAAAGCAGTTTCTGTCCTGGCTGGAAACTTTCTGTGGGGGAAAACATCACCTCAGGCTGCCTTGAGCAGGAAGGCAGACCCTGTACCAGGAAGAACTGGGAGGAGAAGAGTACATCCTGATGCATGGATTTACAAATACAAGAAGGGAATAAACACCCAACAGTGATCAACAATATTTGATCTCAATTGGCAGTAGCTGTCCTATCCAGCCCATTCAGAAAGTCCAGAATTCTGCAAGGCACAGAGAAACGCGATGATCTGACATGATTCACAGGCCAACTCTTCCGCTGTCCCAGTCTGAGGCTTCTACTGAGCCGTTAGAATCAATAATAAAGAATGAGGCCACTGTCTATATCCTGAGTCCTTAGTGCAGACTGTTCCTGCCTCAGGGGGTTGCAGGTTCTCTGCAAAGGAAGAAAACGACCCCTTTTATTAACCCTCTTTGGGTGCTTTGGCTTTCCCCTAACTTTGTCCGAAAACAGGCCTTCCCCCCTCCAGTGGTACACACTCATCTCAGAGGTCAGGGGGCAGAGGTTTTCATATCAAAGGAAAGAACACCTGGTGAGAGGTGAGAGGTAAGGCGTTGGGGTGGGGATGAGGACCAGAGAGGGTATCTTTTTACCAAAAGCTGATTCTCCCCATGGTCTTAAAAGTTCCAGGATGAAAAGAAAATAGTGAGTATCCTTTCAGGCAGGCTTAGCATGATAACCTGGAGACCAGCAAAGGGAGCTTGGAGCCAAGCCAAATATACCAAAATGGAAGGACCCCCTCCCCCACCCAAACAGTTCAAAAACAAATAGGTGTGAACTTGAAGCTCACGAAAATGTAACAGAGCCTAGGTTAAAAATAACTTTTTGATCATTTAGTGTAAACACATGGTATGAAATTCTGGAGAGTGAAAATTAAGTCTTCCTCCTACCCATGTGTCCTAAGCAAGCAGGTCTCCACCCTGGAAGTAAGCATTATTAACAAGTTTGCACATATTCTCCAAGAGGTAATCTATGCATCTCTATGCAAGAATATAGATCTACATCTTATATATACCATATATAAGAATCTTATATATGCCCTGCTCTTTACATAGTACTACACTGTAATATTGTTCTGACTTGCTCTCTCTCTACTTAACAATGTATCTTGGAAATTACTCAAGAGTTCTGTCTAGTCATTTACAATTAAATATATTTATCCTGTTGTCACTTACCTGCTATTAAAAGTATCAACTGCCCTCCAGCTCTAAAATTTTGGAAATCATTTCTCATTTGCTTTCTTTTTCCCTTTGAGAACAGTGAAATATATTTTTTCTAGATTGAAATTCTATATGACACTTACATTCTGTATCTCAGCCGTAAGTTCCACAGATGTTTTCATTCTTACTTCTATTGTTACAAGGATTCGCTACCACCATTCCTCTAGCCAGGATTTTTTTCACTGATCTCTTGGCTGGAAAAATTCGCTATCTTGTAATTTCTTCAAAAAGTGGTCAACAGAGCTGCTTGTCTTACCTATTTGGAAATGTTTGTCTTTTGCTTTTGTACTTGACTGACATGCTGGCTGGGTATAAAATTCTTGGATTCCTCGCATTTTCTTTCCATAGTACGGAAAAAATATCAACCATTTTTCTGGAGAAGCTTAACATCAGCCTGATGTTTTTCCCTCTATAGGCAACTTTTCCTTTTGGTTAGAATGTTCACAGAATTCTTTCCTTATCTTTGATGTGTAGTTACTATGATTTGATGCCTAGTGTATCAATTTTGGGGGGGAAATGGCATGCTCTTCCACAGTAGAAATTCAAGTCTTTTTCGTTTCTGGCAATATTGTTGAATGGTATCTTCGAGTATTTATTTTTCTCTACTTGCCTGGCTCTACTCTATAGGGATGTTATTTATGGATCTCATCTGACTGGCATGCTTATCTATTATTTTCATGTTAGCCTTGTCACAGTCTCCTTCATTTTCAATTCATTTTGCTTGCTTCCTAGTCCTTTCCCCCGTGTCCTCCTTGCATTTCCAGAGTGCTTAGTCCTTTTTGTATTTATTCCAGCGTGGGTTTCATTTCTTTTTGTCTCCTTCATGGACTCTCCCAGCCACTGGGCCATACAGTACAAGTGGTTAAAAGGAGAATTCTGAAGTCAGAGTTTTATATCACTTATCAGAACATAAATTGATTAAGTTACTTGACTTTTGGCATTTTGCCTTTAAATTGAGTAAAATGAGAGCATTTTTCTTACAGGGCTCTTGTAAGAATTGATGAGCTAATACATAAAAAGCAATTTGAACTATTATGGCCACATTTTAAGGTCTGCTTATGAATTAGCAAAAGGGGTGATGATGATGAAAATGATATGAGCTGTTCCCTCACCTCTTGTCTCTGCTTTGTGTTCTTAGATCAACTTGTAATATTTTTTGCATTCATGGTGAAATGGTCATAATTTTCATCTATGTGATGGCTGCATTTTTCTGGTGCCTATTTCCTATGATCTTTTCATTCTTCTCCCGATGTTTTTCTTGTAACTTGTTTGTGCAGATCCCGTACTGATTCTTTTTAAATTATCACTTCTCTTTCAATGAGGCTAGTTTTTCTGGACCCACATTTTGCAGGATGTTCTCATGGCAGGCTAGCCTGGGTTTCAGACCATCAGAAATAGAGTGGCATATGGGAGCAAATTATCTGTCCCTCATGGAAATCACCAGTTATAAGACTGTATACAAATTGGAGTCTCTCTTCCCCATCCTCTCCAACAAACTGCCTCTTCAAAGATGATTTCTGTGTGCTCCTCATACAGCCTCACATCTCTGCCACTTGCTGGTATCAAACCAGGGCCAGAGAAGCTCCCATCATCTGCCAATGTATCCTAGTGCCACTGATTCAAACAAGGGATGGGGACTGATTTGAGCCCATTAGTATTTGTGAGAGAATTCCTCTCTCCCAGGACTGCCTGAGATGCACAGATGGAAACTTCCTCCCTCAAGATATTCCCATACCACTCCATTTGGCAGCCCTTCCTCATATATTATGGCAAGGGTCACAAGATGCCTTTAAGTTTTATCCAAGAAGGAATTTGAGTTTCTTAATTTCCTTCTTTGCTTTGGTGGGGCTCTGGGTTTCATTGCTTGTCAGAGGAGAGGGCAGAGGCCTAGCAATGCCTTTCTCTCCAACAGGATGTATGAGGAGTTCTGACCCCATCAGGCAGCCACACTTTGGGAGGGAGGCCTTGGAGGATTCAATGAGCAACTGAAAGGCCTAAATTTGTCTTCTCTTTGGAGCAAAGCTCACATCACCATGGCTTTACATAGCTACTCAGATATCCGGGACACTGTTCTTGGTAAAATAAAGCATTTTTACCACATCATACAACCTCCTTATTATGCTTCACAGCTGTGACACTGTCTGTCAGAGCTTTAATTGGAGAAGCAAGATAAGTCAGGCACTTTCTTTTGGTGATGTGTTATTAAAAGGTTATGTCCACTCACTGACCAACAGGAACGGAGCCTTTCTCCCCTTAGAGTAACCAGAAAGAGAGGGACCAACTGGTGGGTAACAGATAAGAAAATTTTAAAATGTCTCCTTAATTAAAAAGCAAAAACATCTGAGTGTGTGTCTGATTTTTCTCCTTACTGGCCTTGAGCAGGGTCAGACAGGGAGCCTGTCCTGAGTCACCAGATCATACAGGGAGTTTGTCCTGGGTCACCATCAGCAAGGCAGAAAGTCATTTGTCACCTAGTGTGAGAACATGACTGGTGGGAAATGCTTTGCAAATACAGGAAGCCACTTTGTCTATGGAGGCAAGACCAAGCCTGACCAAAAAGGCCTCGGAGGGAATAAACCATGGCCTGAAAAGGCATTGCCCTAATAAAGCATGTGGTGGAACTTTGGGGCTTTCAGACCAACTGCTCAGAGAAAGAGGCACTTGAGAAGGTCATCAAGATAAAGAGAAATGCACTCCCCCCACTTCAATTTCACCTGAACCACTGGCAGGATATTCATGAAAATCCAGTGGGACCTGAAGGGCAAGGAGACCTTGAGTGTGAATTCTCTGCCCAGCAATTTACAGGAATGTTTTTCACACATCATCATGAGTTCTGAGTCCCCCCAATCTCCCAGAGTGACAGCAATCGAAATTGATTTGGGGAATTTCATCCACAAATTAAATTTACTGGTTCCAACATAGAAGCTCAGTGGCTTTATCTCACGGCCAGCAAGGCGACCAGAGGGTTTGAGGTATGACCTGTGAAAGATTAGAAGCACATGATCGTCTGGCATAACCAAATGGTTGAAAAGCAGATACAGGTGTACTTTCAGCTCTGGGAGCAAGCTGGCAGGGCCATTTGCAACTGTTTGGGCCACGCACTCAGTGTGATTTTAGGAGGGCTTGTGTCTTCCAAGTTTATTGCTGCCTAATTTTTCTCAGGCTCTTTTTTTTTTTTTTGGTTGCTGTTTGTTTGTTTTTTGGTGTATATGGGCTAACATACTGACTGCCCCGGAAAGCCACCCTTTCTAAAACTTTGCTGAATGCTCCATTCATAGTTTTCACATAGAGCGAGCTTACCCGGCGTCTAGCCCATAGGTATTCTCTGCTTGAATGTCACATCCATGTGCAGTGGCACTCCCTGATCATGAGGGCGGATGCTGTTTCTCTGGGTGACAGACACATGGGAATCAGAGAGAAGTGCTTCAGCAAAGAGCTGCTGGTAAAGAAGGCAGGGTTCCAGTATCTGGGGTGGTCTGGCTTGGCCCAGAGCCCAGCCTCCAAGCTTGTGCTTTCTAGTCCACCTTGTTTCATAACTGACTGTTCATGCAGACCTGGGAATGCTGGATGTGGAGGGAAAAAAAAATCTTTAAAACTGGGCTTCCTTATACAGATTTCTGTGTCTCCTACTAAGAAGGTCAAAATCATTGGTCTGGGCTGGAGTCCAGGAGTTGGCATGTCCGATGGTGCCTCAGGTCATTCTAATGTAGGTGGTCCGTGGACCACGCTCTGATAAACACTGCTATATGAGATCATTCACAGACCAAGGAAAATAAAATGTACTTTGTTAATGTGGAAAAAAAAAAAAAAAGTAATGGGCCTGTGCCTCCCCTTCCACTATCTGCTCCTAACCACTGACTGGAGATAGGACAGCAGGATCTGGTTAGTAAATCTGAACCCAGATATGGAAAATGTGGATGTGCTCTGGACTGTCTGTCTCTGGACTGTTAGGTGAGCTAATAGGCTCCATCTTGTTTTCAAACACATACACACGGGGCGCCTGGGTGGCTCAGTGGGTTAAAGCCTCTGCCTTTCGCTCAGGTCATGATCCCAGGGTCCTGGGATCGAGCACCGCATCGGTCTCTCTGCTTGGCGGGGAGCCTGCTTCCTCCTCTCTCTCTCTCTGCCTACCTCTCTCCCTACTTGTGATCTCTGTCAAAAAAATAAAATTAAATTAAAAAAACAAAAACAAACAAACACATACACACATGTAAAACTGCATTTACTTGGCTCAAATAAAGATAAAATTATTCCTGTCATGTTGTTCCACTAATGAAAATGCAAGATGGCTGAAGATGTCCACCCACGTTGCTTTATCCATTTTAAAATTAATTGTGGCATTTTCTTCTTGAGGGTCAGAACCATGTCTTTCATTTCCGTGGGTCCTCCACAGTCCCAAGAATGCTCAATTAACACAATTAATGACAAGAGAAGCAACAGAACCCAATTGCTTAAGTGTGACTTTGCAGCCAGTTTCCTACGTTTTAATCTGCCGCTTACTAGCTGTGTAGCTTAGGACAACCCTTCTGTGATTCAGTTTCACTGGCAAAATGGGGACCATAAAATACATCCTTCATAGGATTGTTGTGAGGAATTAATCAGTCAACATAAAGTACCAGAACAGTGCCTGATACACAGTAAATGCTCAATGTGCTTGCCATCATCATTATGACGATGGTTGTTATGGTGATGATGACCGAACCCATAGGACAGGACCCAAGTGTGCTCACACTTGTCCCTAACATTCTTCCAGTATCTGCGGACGTGCACATAGCACTATTATAAAATGGAAGCAATGTTCAAACTATTCTGAAGTATATTTCATTTTCTTTACAGTTTACAGTACTTACAGGAACATATTTACAAGGCAGCAGCCCATTCAAAAAATCATCCGTGGAGGAAAAGCAGAATTCCTTCGCCCATCCTTATGTTAGAGGGTCCCACATCCTTCAATTAGGATTTATCAGTACAGATGAAGGTGGGTTTTTTCCTTGATTAATATGCACTGAAACAAGGCAATTTCTTTCCAGAAGTAGTTATGCTTTTCTTCTTCATACTTCTGCCTACCTAGAGCAGGAATATGTTTCCAGTTTGGCTCCAATGCAGAGAAGAGGAAAGGGGCTGTTCTCGTCCTTTCCTATCTTCAAACTGTGTTCCCTGCACAGGAGTGATTTGCATCACATTTTACTAAGTCACAAAAGGCTAAACATCAGCCACCAAAACAGCCTTCAAGTTTTACAGCTTCTGTGAACATTCAGGAGGTAGTATTTTCCACTACTCATTCAACTTTTCTACGTGTTTGAAAATTCCAAAGTAAAAAGTTGGGAAAAGGAAAACAAGAAAAATAAAAATGTAAGGAAAGACTAGGCACCATTATTCCTTTATCTAACCTTTAAGCAACCAAGAGTCTCCACAATATAGAAAGTATAAAATTCTTGCCAAAGGATAGAACAAAAGAGGAAAAAGTCAAAATATTCATAAGGCAGTTATATTAATAAGATTATGTATATTTTTAAGGCTGCCTGTCAATAGGTTATTAGAGTTCCTGGCATAGAAGGCACCAAAAGTGATGCTCGCACAGTTGAAAATCAATCTGTCTGCTCTGGAATCCCACACCCAATAAATAAAAAAGACCCCTTTCCTTGGCCATGTCTGTGCTGACGTTCCTCCTTATGTCAGGGGCCAAGCCATAACACATTCTTTCCTGGCAACTGCCAAATTAGAACTAAGAAAAGATGGTCCTTCTCTGGAGAAGAAGTGTGAGATGTGAGAATCAGAAGTATGTTTCCTATCTGCAGTGAAACTATTTTAAGAGAAGATAGCCAATATTCAGTGAACAAAGATAGGAAGGATTCAGAGGACTCAGTGCTAGGGGAAGCCACCTGGAGGTCACGAAGATGAGTAAGGACTGGTGAGGGTTTCTTTTAGAGTAACAATCAAATCAGGAAAACGAACGTTTTCAGGACTCTCTAAAATGGTTCAAATTACCTTCATTCATTCCCTGATCTTTCTCCTGAATGAACTCCTTCTTGAAAACACCCCATGGATGTCTTAGAGGCATCTCAAATTTAATGTGTAAAACTGAACTCCTGATCTCCCCCCACAAAAATTGCTCCCCAGCAATTTCTTCTCCATTTCAGTTGCCGGCAACATCTTCTTCCCAGGTACCCACGTTTAAAAATTTGGAGTCATTTTTGATGCCTCTCTTTCTCGTGTCACATCCACTATCAGGAAATGGCTCAACTTGCCAGATATACAGACTCTAACCACCTGCTGCCATCTCCACTGACTCGCACAGGGCCAGGATCCATCATGTCTTGCCTGGCTTATTCTAACATTCTCCTGATTTGTCTCCCCGTATCCCTCCTGCCCTCCTAATCACATGGCAGCCAGTGAATGGTTTCTCATCTCACTTATAAATCAGGTCATATGATCCCTCTCTCTACTCCTGACTCTTTCAAATACAGAGTAAAGATCTTCACCATAACCTACAAGCCTCTATAGGAAATAATGGTAAAAAATGATTTTTATGTAGTTCAGCTGCCCTACTCTTACCCTCTTCCCTTTCTCTGCCTCTTGCTGTCCCCACACCCTATTCTCCCCCAGCCATAGTCCGTCTCCTTTGCTGACCTCAGATAAGGCAAGCACATGCTCACACTTTACCTCGGGTTCTGTGCCCTTGCTGTTCCTCGCACTTGAAACATGCACCTGTCAGACATTAGCAGGGTCAGCTTCCTCCCCCACTTCCCTCAGGAATCTGTTTCTATTTCACCAGGAGAGGAGACCTCTCTGACTATTCTACCCCAAAGAGTACCCCTTCCCCCTGCTTTTCCTTATAACACATGTCATCAGCTAATACATTCTTCATGGTTTTCTCCCACTTAGAATATACGTGCCAAGAGAAAAGACCATTTTGGTTCATTACTTGTCTTCTTAGAGCCTAGAACCACGGCTATTATGTGGTAGGCACACAAAAGCTATTTGCTAAAGGAACCATTCCAATACGTCCCACATTTCAATCTCTTTTACCCAACCTAGTTCGAAGCAGCTCATACCGCTATAAAACTGTTAAACTTAAATTTTACTTCAGTCATGTTTCTTTCACTAAAATATATCAGATTACGTAATGATACTGTTTTTCGTCCTACATCTTCCATTCTTCTCGGTGACAATTAATTCCTGAAACAGATGCCACTTAACAATTTTTTCCAGCAATTTGTTAAAAGCTCAGATTTCCTTTGCTACTATATTATATAATATTGTGACTATAGTGACTTAGTAATTTTATTCAAATGACAATAATTGGAAGTCAAGAAACATTCACCCCACCCCCTGAAAACTATAGTCTCTATTCTCAAATGAAATCACAAATCAAGAGCAGTGAACTGCAGAACTCTACAGTCCAAGCCCCAATTAGGAACAAGTTCTCTCACCTCCGAATTATCTAGCCCTTCTTCCGTTTCTCCTTCTGCTAATCAAATTTTAACAATCTCCGGACTTTTCCAAGCACTGGTCCATTGGAAGGTAAGAAAATGCATACCTATGAAATCTGTTTGTCTACTTGACCACAGTCCTAATCAAGGAATGGAAGTCACAGTGGTTCAAGAATACTGGCTAAAATGAGAATGAGAAAGTAATGTGAGTTCATTCTTCTGACATCCTTGGGCTCCACCATTTTTCTGAAGAGCCAGAATCATTTTAAGATCTCTCTATAAAGGTGGTCAAAATAACTTTCCAGGGGCGCCTGGGTGGCTCAGTGGGTTAAAGCCTCTGCCTTCGGCTCAGGTCATGATCTCAGGGTCCTGGGATCCAGCCCCGCATTGGGCTCCCTGCTCAGCAGGGAGCCTGCTTCCTCCTCTCTCTCTCCCTGCCTCTCTGCCTACTTGTGATCTCTGTCTCTCAAATAAATAAATAAATAAAATCTTTAAAAAATTAAAAAATAACTTTCCGTCAAGGTAGAACTCAAACTCTATACTATTCCTACAAGACACCTTTGTTCCTCTGATACCACTCTTCCTGACTTTTTGGAAGTCCATT
Organism: Meles meles; assembly: GCF_922984935.1. Lineage (NCBI taxonomy): Eukaryota > Metazoa > Chordata > Mammalia > Carnivora > Mustelidae > Meles > Meles meles. The sequence goes on from NC_060068.1 coordinate 92,415,364, forward strand.
TCATTATGAAATGGCTGTTTTAATGGACCCACATGTATTTATATTTACCCTTAAGCAGCATCAATTTTCAAAAAACTAAGAAAAAAACTTGCAAAACAGAGCCAAACCCTCATACCATTTTATAGTTTTAATTTTTATTTCTACTTGGCATTAATGGGATTTTCAAATGTCACCACAAACTCATTTATTTTAACTTGCACCTATTGACTTAAAAGTCTTCAACATTTGGAATGCACTGTTAAGACTGGATTATCAAAGAGAAACTTTAAAAATATTTCAAGGGATTGGGCGCCTGGGTGGCTCAGTGGGTTAAGCTGCTGCCTTCGGCTCAGGTCATGATCTCGGGGTCCTGGGATGGAGCCCCACATTGGGCTCTCTGCTCAGCAGGGAGCCTGCTTCCCCCCCCCCTCTGCCTGCCTCTCTATCTACTTGTGATCTCTCTCTGTCAAATAAATAAAATCTTAAAAAAATTTTTTTCAAGGGATTAAGTATTTTGAAAACTGTAGTTTTAAAAAACGTATTTGCCAATATTACTTCTGGATATATGGCCACAAGAATGAAAAGCAGAGTATCTATAGAGTTTTTTACGCATCCATATTACAGCAGCACTGTACCGGACAGCCAGGAGCTGGAAGTTACCCAAATGTACATCGATGGATGAATAAACAAAATGTGATCTAAACCTATCACGGAATATGACACAGCTTTAAAAAAAAAGAAAAAATTAAAGAAATCCTAACCCACACTTCTATGGTCAATTAATCTACGACAAAAGAGGCAAGAATATACAGTGGCGAAAGACAGCCTTTTCTTTCTTCTCCCACCCCCCAAGCAGAGAGCCTTCTCGATAAAAGGTGTTGAGGAAAACTGGACAGCTACATGCTAAAGAATGAAACTGGGCCACTTTCTTACACCATATACAAAATTAACTCAAATACCTAAATGTGAGACTTGAACCCATAGAACTCTTAAAAGAAAACACAGGCAGTAATCTCTTGGATATCGACCACAGCAAAATATTTATGGCTATGTCTCCTCAGGCAAGGTAAACAAAAGCAAAAATAAACTATAGACACTACACCAAAGTAAAAGCTTTTGTACAACAATGGGAACCATCAACAGAACAAAAAGGCAGCCTACTGAATGAGGGTATCTGCAAATGATGCATCTAATAAGGGATTATCTATCCAAAATATATAGTTTCCAAACTTATACAACTCAACACCAAAAACAAACAACCAAACAAAACCCAGTCAGATTAAAAACATGGCCAGAGGACCTGAACAGACAT